>NC_091016.1:112642029-117642029 GCF_041296385.1 Aphelocoma coerulescens | reverse complement strand
AGGTCCCTTCCAACCCAAGTTGTTCTATGATTCCATGTTTTAATGGTGGCCTTAGCAGTGCGGTTAATGGTTGGACTCAACAATCTTAAAGGTCCTTTCCAACCTAAAGGACTCTATGATTTTATGATTTCCTGTGTTTTCAGAACAGAATCCTTTCCTGCTGCCTAGTTTGAGATGAAATAGGTCCAGTCCTGAGGAGACATGAGGCTGTGATGTTCTCATGGGACAAAGTCCAGGTAAGGTCCCCTGATGATTCCTGGAAGTGTGGAGTGTTCATGCCCAGGCTGGGATCTGGAGGGAGCCCACTATTTTACCATACAGGAATACTCAAGCACAGAGGAAGGGGGAAATGGGGCTGGGTCCACCTCTAATGCCCAGCACAAAATTGCTGCTGGGAGTCATGGCAGATTCTGGTAGAAAATTGCAACACCGTTCTGCTGTCTTTCTTTTGCAAGGCTTTTGACACAAAAAGATCCATTTTGCATGCCTGTCTGCAGAAAACAGGGTGAAGTAGACACAGGAACCTACAGGAGGTCTAACTTCTGTGGAAATGTTTGTCAAAATAATTCTCTATAAGCTAGGAATCCTTTTGATGACTTTTCGGAGGCTATTTTTCTCCACAGTAAAATCTGTCAGTTTGCTCATTTGTATTTTAAGCGCTTTCCAAGTATCTCCAGCAGAAGGAAACAGGACACTGTGACCCTAAGTATCAGAAGATCAGTAACTTGATTCTCATCAAAGAAAACAAAAGTATGGAGCATGTGATCTATCCTCACCATCTGAACAAAGCACTAGGCTCACAAATAACCCAGTGCTACTCGGTGCAGACAGAGATCTCCTTGGTGAGTAACTGTGAATAGCAAATGCAGGAGATTTTGAGTCAGTCTGTGGGAAATGCCTGAAAAGACAAAGTGGGTACCTTTAATAGCAAAGGTATTTGCTAACATGCCTTGCTTTGTTTCTCTTTCTGTCAGATGCCACATTCATCTGTGTCTGAACTGCTGACACCAGCGAGACCTATGGTTCTCTATCCCTCTACTGAGATCCATGGGGTATAATTTGCCTATTTGGCTTGATATAGTGGTGTGTTAGACAATATATAGACAACTGGTTGTGGTAGGTGATGAATATAGGCGAGTAGAATTTCGGTCTGCAGGTTCAATATAATTAATGAAGTGTTACTAAAGCGTTTTAAGAGAAACTGGTTTCTGCATTTACAATGTGATGTAATGATTTACTTAGAAGTCTCCCTTTAGACTCAGTATACAAGTTACAAATGATGCAAAATGTTGCTCATCAGAGATATTGACAATTGCTCATTGGTATTGACATATGCAAGATTCTCCACTGGTTGGCAGTGCAATTATGAACTGACTTTAAAGAAGACCTTATTTGTCATCTAATGTCAAAGTTTCTCCCATCCTACTCTTCAGTTGTTTCGTCCAACCAATCAAAGTAATAATGATAACAATAAAAAAGATAATAATATTGCCCCAGTAAAACTTCCTTCTTTTAAATGGGATATTTGGAAATAGGCTCAGATTTTACATTATGAGTATGTTCTTCAAAAAAGCCTAAGTGATAGAAGAAAAAACCTCACCAGTTCTCCCACTGAACCCACAGGTTCTGATTGAGCCAGCTGGATTTCTACCAAAGTCCCTGTGTCCCACATTTCCTTTCACTAGGAACATGTAAATATAACATGGAGCCTTGAAAATAAATGTTAGGAAGACTCAGTATGTTGCAGAGGTTTCTGAAATAATTTAGTAGAAACCGTCTCTCCGCTTAACTAAGAAAAAAAATTACTTCATGTACATGATGGGTCAGAGAATCACAGAGAAAGCCATCTCTGAAATGTACTGAATTACAAAATCATTGAGGCTGGAAATGACCTCTAAGATCATTGAGTCCAGCTATTAAGAAGGTAAATTAGGGAAAGCAGGACTGGTTAAAAAAGTTTACTCAAAGTGCACCTTTCACCTGTACTCTTGCTTGAAAATCAGGGTGCAAACTGACCAAATTTTGCTGCTTAGATCTATTTCCTTTTGTTTTTTAGGAATATTAGGCAGGGACTCTCTCAGCTGAGGTGCATTATTCTTGACACAGCCTGAAAGCAAGCATTTGCTCCTTGAGACTGTGTGACACACAGCATGCAGCCTTCTGCTTTAGAAACTCTGTTGCTCATTATAGAAATGTTAAGTTTACTCTCCACTCTGGCAGCTCTGTTTCGGCAGAAGAAAATAATACATCCAACAAGTTATCCTAACGCCTATGGACTAGCACCAATAAACAAATCTCTGCCTCCTTGTGCTCGAAACAGCTGCTGGTGATTACCCTCCTCCCTCCCGTGGAGACAGAGACACATCTGGTTTCTGCAGAACAGCAAAGAAGCAGAGAGGAGATGAGCCAAAGCAGCCATCCCTGGTGTACACAGCTGCATCATCTCAGCACCGCCGCACCACCTGAGAGCCAAGGCTCATGCAAGCAGTGGGCCAGGATGGTTATTAGGAAGAAGAGGAAAATATAAAGGGGACATTTCCTCCTGCGTGTTTCCCCACTGTGGCTGAATCATTTGGCTTTGTCTTAGGATTTCTATGTGGTGTTCACTGTTCCCATTCTTCCACATTCCTCATGATCATGTTAAAATATGACCAATATGGCCTAAATTATGATGTTTGTAATCTTTGATGAAAGTTTCCCTATGTGAAGAAGAAAAATACAACATCCTACATTCATCAGTTTCTCTAATGGCTTATTTGTGACGTGTAGAAATAAAGCTGTGGAAAAGTTTCCTTTCTGTCTGAAATGTCATTTCCATATTGTCCACCAGAAAAACACATCAGATCAGAAGCCCAGACTCTGTAGGTATGAGGTGAGTTTTAAAGAACTTTAAGATAAGAAAAGAAGAAGATATAAAATGTACAAAGCCCATATGTGCATTGCTTCATTTGTTTTTAGCTTTAAGTGGCAGGATTAAGGCTTAAAACATTTGGCAGAGTATGAAAGTGAAAGGTGGAATTCTCACGTTGCCCCACATTGATGCTGAGTTTCATAAGAAATAGTAGAAAAATACTAAATATTGTGAAATAATTGGCAACATGTTTGTCTACTGTAGTTTATTATGGAACATATCCATATATTTGAATTGTGTTTTTGTCTCACATTTAATTTATGAATTAAAAATAAGTTTTAAAATTGTGTGTTCTCCTTTATTACTCCCCAGAGCAAATAGAAGGGTAAATTAAAAAAAAAGATTCCGAGTAAAAAGCCCAAGTTTTGATTATTTTTTCTTTTGACAATTGGGCCTTTGATATATAAAACATGTGCATGAAAAAGAACTTCAGTGTTTGTTCAAAAATCTAATTTCTATTCCAATTGGTTTGCTGAGAAGCCATTTTCTGTCACATGAAGGAAAGATCTGACACAAGTTGTACCATATTAAAATTTATTCTAACTGGAGCCAAATACGTTGATGCAAAATCAATATAGGCTGGATGCTGGCAAAGCTGCTGTAATTTGGAATCAGTATCAGGGTGAACTCACTTGACTTTACGTCTTCATATTTATCTGTTTTCTCCATTTCTTCCTTTCCACTTTTCCTCCCCTGTCAGCAAGCCTTGCTTGGCAGCTGTGCAACCTTTATTATTGTAGCTCTCTCTTCTATGCCTCGCTGCTATTCCCTATAGGAAAACCTTTTTCTCTTTTTTTTTTTTTTTGATTGGGTGTGGATAGCCTTGATTTTATTAGATTAACATTTGTTATCATGCCAAACAAAGTGAGCACATCAGAGAGAAAGACTCTTCTGCAGTTAATGCTAACTGTGAGAGTGATAAGGAGTATTGAATAACCTCAAATGCAAGAAAGGGAGGAATACTGTTCTATGTCTAAGAGACTGTGACTACAGACAGTGCTGAACACTGTTAATTAAATTCCTATATTTTCCTATGCTATTTGAAGGCCAAAGTGAGACTGGGTGATAACATATATTGTTACGCCATATCCAACAGAATAATGTTTTATTTTCATCAAGATTTACTTTGGTTCCAGTAGTTCTCATTTTAGTCCTTTTTTCTCCTTCTTTCACTTTTTCTCTCTTTCTTTCTCTCTCTCTCTTCCTGCCTTCCTCCTTTTCCTTTCCTTTCTTCCTCATATTATTTCTCTATTAATGATGACATGAGGCACAAATATCTCAGCAGCATGGGAGAGGTAGAGCTACCTCTCTCTGTAAGCATGGTGACTTGCTACAGACTTATTTTACTTTATTTCTTTAAATGACTGTTTTCTCTCCAAGCAAATTGCCCAAACTCCCTCAGCTGAGAATGTGATAACTGTTGAGGCTGAATGTTTGCAAAAGAGAGGAATACAGTAGGCTCATACATTTTCTGAAGAATTTTTATGAGAATCACTTTTTACAAAATTTCCCAATTGATTTCCTGTGTTATTACTCCTCTGGCTCCCAATAATGTTATTTAGACAGAGAAATATTCTGACAGCATATCTTCCCATTTATACTTTGCTTACAGCAGTGGCCTATAAATAGGCCATTATAGTCCGGAAAAAAAATTACACAGTAAAACTTTTCCTTCATGTTGCTTAAAAAATACAGCCTAACTAATAGTTGTCCAACATACATCTGCTATTATAATTTAAATTTTTTTTCTACCATACTAAGCATGCAGAGCTGTACTAATTTGTTTAATAAATAGGTTAGAATAATAAGCAGGTAATTTTATATCCACAGTGCAGTCGTGATTACTGTGGAATATCTTTGTTTTCAAGGACAGAGCTATGTGAAACAGCATTAGGAGCAAGCCTAGCAGACCCATTACCACGGCATGAGTGAGTTTTAGGTCAATGAGGTTAAAAAAATCTTGTTTCAGATGAACCCAAATCTAGCTAATTAGTTTAGACAAGGTAGCCAGTTGGTACTAATATGACCCCCAGTAGAACTAATGTGGTAGTTCTGGGCCAAGCTCTGCCTGTCATGTCTGTGGAAAGTAGTCCCATTAGCTTCAGTCATAATGCATATGCAGGAGGCAAATACATTAGTAAATTAATCAGAAGGGTTCCTTGGAGGAGGCAGCAGGTGGCAGATGCCTTGAGGGGCTGCTCTGGTTAGCAGCTTGTCCCATTTCCTCTATTCAGAGCATTAGTCTCCTACTGCACCAGAAATTATTGGAGACAGGGACACCTGCTGTTGTTAAAAACAAGGTTTAGACAATTGAAAGTATTCCATTGATGAAAAGGTCCTCTTCTTCTACTTGTGCATGTGGGGGAGCCCTGGGTGTTGCCATATCCCGGTTCTGAACCTGTAGTGCCTCAATGTGAAGTCTTTGGGCATAGCAAATTTTAGTTCTGGGTTTATCATCAGTGTAGGGGAAAGCTTACCTAGAATGTTACATTTATTTTTGCCATGAATCAGAGAACATTGTAACGGAAATCCTTAATCTTCTCTAACGTTCAAAGACTTTTTAAGCTGTAGCTACATCATTTTTCAGCAACAGCAAGAAATTCTGGCTTTTGGGAAATTAGCAGATTTACTTCAGTGCCAGAAAATCTCAGTATGTTCTATGGTGATTGACTGAGAGACCTTTGAATGGAACTCTGGATATTGGTATTCAACATGTTGCATTCACTGAATGAATGGTAAAATTTCACCAAGATATCACTCCCTACAGAATTCTGTTACGCGATTGACAGAAGGATGTGCCTTCTGTGAGGTCCTGCTAAATAAAACCAGTAAGGGCCTAGTCCTGCTCACTTACTAGTTCCTTTTTCCCTGAATTTATTCCCTATTTTATGACTTGGAGGTGAACAGTAAGGCAGGGTAGGCAACAGGAGGCAGTGACTCCGAGGGATGCAGGTACTGGATGGAAAAAGTACACTGAGAAAACTGAGAAGGGCTGTGCCAATGAGCCAAGGAAATGTCTTGATGGCTTAGGCACAAGGAACTTTTGAAGGAGAGGAAAAATGACTGAGTAATGACTGAGCACCGGCAGTGAACTCTGTTCACTCTCAAGCTGTATGAGGCTTGGAAAGAAGGCATGTGTTCAGATGGAAAACAAAGATAAAGGCATTGATTGTTAAACACAGGGTTATGGTAGACATTAAGAGGTGAAATGTCTGTATAAACTGATATTGTCACAACAACATTGTATAAACTTGCCATGAGCAAATTAAGTTGCATATTGAAGTGTTCCCAACCACGAATGTGATGCCTGAGCAGCCATCTCATAAAAATAGTTGAAGCGAGAAACCATTTTCAGAGGGAACTTGATAACAGGATTATGTGATGAGGTTACAAGATAAGATGGGCAAGATGCAATTATCTAGATCCCTTCCAGACCTATTTCCCTGAGAAAAAAGAGGAAATCAAAAGCAGTGGCTACACTGCACTACAGGTATACATATGGTCCAGCTTATAACCTCAGTTTGCCAAGGCTAATATACTAATCTAACTAGTCTGGAAGTGTTAGAATGTTCTAGTCTCCCCAATAGCCCCTACATAAGCACATAGATGTTCAACAGACTGTCAAAAGATACGGATTAAAATGCAGTTGATAAAACTACTTGTCCCTCACTGTAGCAACATTCCTACCTCCAAAACAGTCTTATGCTTAAAAGACATCAGCAATTTATAAAAAAAACTCAAGTAAGCTGGCACTGATGCTGCTAGAGAGAAGACAGCATTCCAGAGATTTTTTAGCTCTTTGGCCTCTTCCAAATTTTTGTTTGCAGATACTTATCAGCAATTCATCAACTTGTCAATTTGCCCCATAATCTCTGAGTGCTCTGGCGAAGCTCTAGTCTAACACAAGCAAAACCTTCTCTCCAGTTGCTAGGTAACTCCCGTGTCTGTTCGTCTGTGGTACCTGTTATCGGCTGTTCACATCTTTATTTACTTTTCATCTTGACCATAATAATGTGATATAACTGGACACAGAGCCTCCAACATTTAAAAGACTTCACACAGTTACCAGTGCTGCATCTTTGGCTGCCCTCCTCACAAATGTGTGCAGTTCCGCTCAGGTTAACAGGGGGTTTAGGTTCTCAGCTTTGGTTCGTTCTGTGTGTATTTTAAGACTAGTTTGAAGTTGTGAATGGGAACCATTCTAGAAGAAATCTGATGCTCTAGTGCAATGGATCACTTTGTAAACTGTATATTCAGCCATCTAATTCTGGGGAGGGAAATAAATAAGGAAGCACACAAATGGAAATAAAACCTTCCTTAGAAACTAAGGACCACAAACTCATCAGTACCTGCTAAAAGAAACAGCAAGGCAGCATCAATATTTTCAGAACTTTTAGAAAACTCTTAGCGAAAACAACTACTTTGCACACCTCCTTTGAGAGATAATGAAAAGACAGAAAGAATATGCATAGCCATATTGTTTACTGCATTGATAATTCCAGTGAGAAAAGGGACATAAAATTATAGGCAAACCAAAATAACAGAAAAACTGACTTTATATTGCTGAATTTCAGTAGATTCTAAGAGTCTTATTCTGTCTTCTAACAGAAGAAAGTACCTATCACACACAACAGTGAAACATCTTACTCTTGAAATAATTGCTCTGACTACAAATCTAGGTATAATGTGAGGGTGCAACAAACAGAGTAGAAGGTCAAGGCAAGTTGTAGACAACTGTGGGAGATGGACTAGGAAATGATCAGTCTATCAGCTCCCTACCAAGATTCCAAGGTTTGGGGGAATAAGTTTTGACACATCTTTGCTGTCTGCCAGAGAAAAGTTCAGCTGGTAATGTCTTTTACATAGAGGGATCTATAAATGTCCAACTGTCTATAACTCTGTCTCTCTATAGAGAGACATTTATCAACTAAATACATACAGAATTTATTAAATTATTTACTAAGGAAGGAATAAGGAAGCAAACTCAGAATGCCTCTGGATGGAAAGGAAAACAATCCTGTATCTCCTCAGTCACTAATTGATGACCCTTCTTTGCCTTACTTAGATAGTTAATGTACTGTATTTAACAGATTCCCTTCACAGAATTTCTTGACAACCAGGAAAACACTACATACTTCAGGAGGATTCATCAAAATACTTTTAAAATCAGTGAATCCACTGATCTAAATATAGAAATAATAGGGAAAAATTTTCAAGTGTTTTCTTACAATGTGCTCAAAGGGATAATAACCTCTTCAAATGCTTAATCAATTACTTACTATAGGCAATTGGTTGAATTTCCACCCTAAACATACAGTCTTCTCTATGGAAAATGCACAAGTAAAAAGCTCTAGACAGATAACACTTCAGGATGCTCTATGTAGTCAAACTCTGTTGGCTGGTGCTAGAAATTCTCTATATCTTTTGATATTTAAATCTCCTCAATTTCCCATTTTCACACTGCTTTGCCTGGAAAACTAGAAATATGTTCATAATTTTCTTGTTTAAGATGTTACACATTAGAACACCTGGAACTTTTATTTATGTCAAGGTCTCAAAGCTATATTCAGACCTCACAACACATTTAAAAATTATTTTCACACAATATTGTTTCCTTCATTATGGGAAAAAATGATCTCTTGGAGAAAATCTGTATGTTTTACCTTTAGACCGTCCATCCACAAAATTCAAGTTTGCCCTCTGAGAAGACAATATACGTATTATGATCTATTTTTATTTATTATATGCCAAATATATATGGAACACTAGATGTGTAATAAAACTCAAGATATTTTATAGTCTAGAGCCATGATTTTATCAGATGATTGAGGCCTCCCTGGCTGTGTCCACTAGGTCTACTGGAGTTGTTCAACCAGTAGTTTCTTTCATTATCCATTCTTTCACCCATTACCATCTACCTTACACACTGAGTAAAACTGAAAATGAGTCTCTGATAAATAAATCAACATCGCAGACACAAAAATCAGAATTAAGTTGTACAAGCAACCTTAAAAATACAGTTTCAGATAGTTGGAGTATTTGGGTTTTATCCTTGGCATAGTATTAGTGCAGTGTTTTACCCATGCACATGAACACATGTACAGCGTATCACAGAGCAAATAATGAACATCTTTGCTTAGAAAGGGAGACAATGTAGGAGATTCTGGAGAAATATTTATTTTCTCTGTGCTTTTAATGAATAGCATAAAATCTTTATGTAGACAATGGGATTGATAAATCATATTCAAACTGTCTTCTGTAGTTGCCCAATTTAAATGTTGCTCTACTAGAAATGCCACTCCATTGAAGCCCCTTGTGCACTGCCTTGTAGAATCATGACTCCCATTGCTGCTCTTCTTTCTTACCTTAATTTATTCCACAAGACCCATTTTCAGCAAGAGGGCAAACCCGTTTTTGAGATTAAGTTTTTCTTTTGGGAGATAGAGGCCCCAGAGGACAAGAAAGGACAAGAGCTTAGTTCTTGCATATTGCTGAATGCTTTAACGACCAGAAAATTATACGGAAGAGTCTGCTTAGCTGATTTTGTGTTGAATTCAGTGCTCTGTAGGAGTAGTAAGGATTATTTGTGCAGGATTAGATGGTGCTTTTGAGTTGCATTACAATACAGGCACCACTACAGCTCAAGCTGGGCAAAGGGGTTGAGATTTAGATGTCCTGTAGAATATATAATTTATATATAGATGGTAAGTACCTCTACAGCCAGGTTGTCTTTGACAGCAAGTGAGCAAAACTGTTCTCTATAACTGATGTGGTTAAAACCCATTTAAGGCTGTCGCGGTCCAGGGCTTGTCGGTGCTGGATAGTGAGGTGCTGTGACATTCCTAAAAGCATCTCCAAGGCAAAGCCACTCGGCAGGACCACCACACACTCACACGGACTCATACATGGACAGCTCCTTAAAATGGGTCAACAACAAAGAGACGGGAAGGGCCTCTGTATGGGGTTCCACGGGAGTAGTTTAATCCAGCCACACTCCTGAAGGGTTCCAGGGACAAACACAAAGAACATGAGAGGGTCCAGGTTTATATAGCGAGCAGGGCGAGCATCAGGAACCAATGATCTGAGGGTACAGGGGCAGCACACAGGCGGGACTAGGGTAAGGGAACCACTGGGGAGCTCTGAGGGAGCGGCAATGGGGCAAGGGCCAATGGGGGGAACAGGGAGTGGAGAACCTTCTAGGGCAGGAGCATATAAGGTAACAAGGGGGCGAGGGGGCCAACGGGCCAACTGGGGAAGCGGAACTGGAGTATATTAACATAGCAAAGCAGCCTGGGGGAAGCTTTTTCTGTCTCCCTAACATGAGGAGGAATCTCTGGTCTTAGGGTCTGTCCCACCAGTGGATTCTCTTTGTTCTACAGGCTCACTGGCCTCCACGTAAGACTGTTTAGGTAGTGGAAGCTATGATGACAGACACGGGTGATTTGTGGGAAAGAAACCCAACAAACCATGAGAGAGCTAACGTGCTCATTCAGAGACTGAGGCATCCAGTCCAGAAAGATAAGAAGGAATATTGTAAGTGAGAAAAATGAGATGAAGTGCATTTTTTTTTGTATCAGAAAAAGAAGTTAAGAATAAATTGCTTACACCTGTACCTCTATGCTACTGAATAAGATACCTTTAGATCTGTGAAAAGTGGTGGGTTGAAGTCAGGCTAAACACAGGCTTCTAAGTATTTAGTATCACAGGAAGAAAAGAAATAAGACAAATCTGGTGGATATCTTGACTGGAAATACCTAGGAGGGAGTGGTGCTTTCCCTTTTGTGAACCCACAGCAGTGTTTGTCATACCCAGCTTCATGGAAAAGGGATACATTGTGAGCAATTAAATGCAAAAGCACTGTCTCTGTCTCATGAATTCCCTGAGCTACAAATCACTGGAAGCCAGGAGAATTTTGGGTAGGTATTATTTCATGTGTTTTGTGGCTTCTCTGCCATCTGCTTGTGTGTTCAAGTTAATATGAACCATCTGAAATGGTGAAGTCTCAGCTTCTCTCCTGGACTGTTTGCTTAAAAGGTGAAGACATGTTCTCCATAATAAGATTTATCTGACCTTAGCTCTTTCTCAAAGATAAAAGAGTAACTGGTGCTGCCTATCCTGCGCTTTTTTTACCTGGAAAAGAAGTAAGTGGGTCCTTTAGGTTGATCATTCAACTTCCAGGTAGCTAAATTCAGGCAAATCGATTCCTGCTCTTAGTAACTGGTGAGTTTCGTTCACTGATCTAGTTTTTATCTTGCCAGAAACAAGACAAAAAGGTTTAGCAAGGCTCTTTCTTCTGCCTTTAACTTACAATGATCAAATTCTTGTGATGATCACCTGTTATAAACCTCTTTGTTTTTCTCACCCATCTTTCACAGATAGACACTTATCTTCATCCAATGCACATTAGCTGCTTCTGTGGGTTTATCTGCTCAGTCTCCTGAGGACCAGCATTGCATCTGCTTTTTTTTTTTTTTTTTTTTTTTCCCCCACTGGCTGCCTTCTCTTTAAGAGCCTTAATGAAAGTTTTATTAAAAATCACTCTCCTTTGTTCTGGGGAGTGGGATTTTTTTTTTTTTTTTTTTTTTTTGTAATGGCTGAGAAAATTCTAATAAAAAACATAGTACTCTTTGGGCAGAAGAGTCTTGGCAAGCCAGTACTCCTGGCTGTTATTGACGGTAGGACTTAGTAAATTTGGATGGCAAGATTTTTACTGCTATTGGGTGAAAGATGATCTTCTTCCTTCCTTTTCATTGCAAGTCCCACCAGGAAATATTTTGGAGTTTGAAAGGAAGGATAATAATTTTACAAGTCATATCCTTGAAAGAACCTCTATATTTTTAACTGGAAATAAACCAGTGAAAGAGAAATACCATTGATTCACTTTATCATAGTTCATAGTATACTCATTCATAATATACCTAAAGACAGGATTTATAATGAAACTGAAACTGTGACCTTTGTTCACCGCAATAAAAGATATCATCTTGTGTGTATTCTCTATGAATAATTGACCTTACATCAAATTTATTTTTTTCTCACCAGTCACATGTTTCTTCAAAAGTGTGTTAAAATTTAAGGAACATCAGTCAGCTGTTATGTTTGAGTCTTAAACAGGTTGAAGAAAAAAAGTGGCACATTTTTGTGTTTGTCTTGCAGACAGTATCTTTGCTTTGTCACTGCTGTTAACAGGTAACATCTTCAAATTTCAAGTGTCAGTCTCAAATATTGACTCTTCATTATGTACTAAAATGGAATACTGGGAATACTGTCATTTGCTGAGTTGCTGAAGATACTTGTATCAACATAATACTTGAGCAGAACGTCTGCTCTGTACTTATCACACTGCCTTTCCTGTGATGAACACCAAAATGCCCTAACACAAAATGGTGATGATTTTTTAGTTTGTAGCTTGCAAATAGATCATCTGCAAGGAGAATGAGAGGCAGAATACAAATATGCTTACAGAAGGTACTTAATTTGGGGAGTGATCCCCTCCCAACTTTTAGTGAATTTTCTAGGTACTTTGTATAACATCTCTCTCAAAGTTCAAAGTACATAAATCCATAGGGTCCTGGGGTTCAGAAGCAAAGAAAGTACAGTCCATCAGCAGAGGAAGATGAAGAAAAATGGCACCCAAAAATGATCACATTTTTCTTTCTGAAAATATGACTTTAGGTGCTACCTCTTAAAAATAGTGATTTGAAAATTTTGATCAAAACTTGGCTTAGGCCAGTTGCCCTGGGCAGGCTGTGAGCCCAGGGTAAATATCTGGTTAATATTCTGTGGGTGCTGCTTTGTTCTGTAACCTTCTTGAGATCTTAGTCAGGAATCGGAAATGGATTCAGAGGGCAAAAAATTCCAAGCCTTGCCCTCCTCTTCACAAGGCTTAACAAGCCCATCTCACCAACTTTCAGGTGACATAAGGTCCTAAGTACTTGTCAGCCCTGTACAGACTCTCTCCAGTTTCTTATGTTCTTGAAATGAGAGGGCCCAAGCCAGGACTAACACTGCTGTCTACCTTCCAGCCTTCCTCTTGATCCAGAACTCAGGCTTCCAAAACTTTCCTCCACTATCCTGGGCATATCAACAATTTGAGCATTGTTAGTAGCACTGTCATAGCATAATGACACTGCTGTTCTCCCCTCCTTCCTCCCCAGATGTGAGTTTCAGGCATTTGGCAGAGATGCACTGCAGTGTTTTTGAGGAACTCTCACTGCCACAGTCTTGACTTGAACGCGTGGAGTTTATTATGTCTGATTTCTGAAAGATTTCTGGAAGTCCGCCACTGGAGCTACACTGCTGAGCAAGGCTGAGATTCTGTTTTGGCACAAAAAATGTTAGTGGTATACAATAATCCTGTTAAAGAAAATTTCCCCTCCTTTTGTGAAGTAGGAAAAATCTGTGTCCCGTTGCATTTCATTAACTTTGCTACTATGGGGTTTGAATTACTGCATGTTTGAGCACTAGTAGTTCATCTTCTGATTTTCTCTCAATAAAAGTGTCTAAGAAAGAACCTAAACTTCTGCAGTTTCTCTGTTTCTTCAAGCAAAGTACTAATTGTATGACCATTCCCACCAAATCAGCTTTGGTAACTATACTTATACGGTTCTAGAGCCTGGAAATACCTTATATTACACAACATTTTCCAGAAAACACATTAAAAAAAATTAAGTTAATTTTATTCTAACTGTGTGAAATGGGTGAAGTGAGAATGTGTTTAAAAAAGTCACGGATACAATCTGAATGACTTTGCACTTCTATAGTGATTTCAGACCCTTTGTACCTGACAGCTAAGAAACCTGGGATATTTGGTAAGGATAAGGTATTTTTGCAGATTAAAATATCCTGAAATTTCTACCTTTCTGATATATTTTGATCCTGGCTTAAAAGTGGTAGCATTGCTGGGACACCAAGTCCCCAGTCTCTTCAGGTTCAGTCTGAAACGTACCTGGATTGTCCTCATATCCACCAGAATCCTTCAGACCATCTTAGTGGTTTATATGTTATAATTGTACACAAAAATACACTGAAAATTTTCAAAACTTAATTTTTCCCGGGATTAAAAATATGCAGTCTCATCAAAGGTAAAAGAATATTGGCAAGTATATTTGTTAACAATCAAATAAAAGGGAGTATTACAGTGCTTTTGGAAATACGGTTGCTAATAGAGAGGCTCCCCATAGGTTGTGCTGTTCTCTGCATAAAGATGACAGCCATCTTCATCTTCATTCCAGAAACATATTTCTGAAATACATAAATAGAAAATTTATATTAATGCTAATTTCTAATTAGTCCATGATTGCTCTGTTTCAATGAAGTTAAAGGCATAGTAATCTGACAATGTATTGGTTTTGCCTGGCAAAATTTTGATAGCAAAGGAATACAGGGATGCCTTCTGTGAAAAGCTGGTGGAAACTTCCCCATGTCCAACAGAGACAATACCAGGTGGCTTCAAGAGGAACCCACCACTGGCAAAGGCTGTGCCCTTCAGCAATGGGGGTAGTGCCTCTGGAATGACAGATTTAAGAGAAAAAAGGTATCTCTTGTGCAGGAGCAATTGCAGCCAGAAGAGAGACAAGTGTGAATGTGTGGGAGAAACAGCCCTGCAGACACCCAGGTAAGTGAAGCAGAGGGGAGGGAGCTGCTCCAGTCACAGGACCTGATTCCCTTGCAGCCCCTGCTGCAGCCCATGGTGAGGCAGCTGTGCTCCTGCAGCCCATGACGGTCCATGGGGAAGCAGAGATCCACCTGCAGCCTGTGGAGGATCCCGCAGAAAAACAGATGGATGCCTAAAGGTGGCTGTCATCCCATGGGAAGACTGTGATGGAGCAGGTTTGCTGTCAGGACCTGTGACCCTGTGGGGTACCCATGCTGGAGCAGCCTGTTCCTGCAGAATTGCACCCCATGGAAGTGTTCCAAGCTGGAAGAGTTTGTGAAGAACTTCATCCCATGGAAATGACTCATTTGGAGGAGTTTGTAGAGGACTGTCTCCCACAGGATGGACCCACACTGGAGCAGGGGAAGAGTGTGAGGAGTCCTCCCCCTGAGGAGGAAGGGGTAGCAAGGACAATGTGTGATAAACTGACCACAGTCACCATTCTCCATCCCTCTGAGCTGCTGCAGGGGAGGATGCAGAGAAAATGGGGAGTGAAGCTGAGCCTCGAAAGAAGGGAGAGGTGGGAAGGTGCTTTAAGATTTGGTTTTATTTCTCACTATCCTACTCTGATTTCATTGGTAATAAATTAAATTAATGTCTCTGAGTCAGTTTTGCCCATGACAGTCCCTGGTGAGTGATCTCTCCCTGCCCTTATCTCAACTCATGAGCTTTTGTTGTATTTTCTCTGCCCTGCCCAGCTGAGGAGGGCAGTGATGGAGTGGCTTTGGTGGGCACCTGGTGTCCAGCCAGGGTCTGCCCAACACAGGCAGCTAGAGAAAAAAACCCGCCTAATTATTAAAAAAAAGATTTTTGAGTATGAATGTATTCAGGCTGTCTGTAAGCAAACAATGTCTTTGTTATGTATATACTGGGTATATCTATTCATTAATTTAGTCAAATTTATCTGGAACAGAACCCAATTTAATCAGAATATGCTGTTTTCTCATTTTTCAATATCTATTTGTTAAATAATTGCTGAGATTAATCATTAGTATAGTATTATAATGAATTACATAATCAAAGATTCTAACAAGATTGGCAATGTTTATGACAGTGCTAATAAGTTGCATTGTGTGTCAAGTCTGACCTACCTGGATATACTACTTTTTGTTTAACTTTTTATGAAAGTGCAACATTTTACATTCATATTTTACATTTTTATAAAGGTTTTTCATTTTAATGAAATATAACAAGAAGAAATCAGCCAAATATGCTCCTTAAGGTGACTCAGTTGTCTTGAGATAAATGTATTTTGGCTTCATTTATTTGTTCATATTAATGTACCTTGTATTTACAGTTTAGCTTTCTTATTTACCAAGGACTTTTTTTTCTGCTTCCTGAGTTCCTGCTGTTGTCAGGGGATTGATCTCACCAACAGATAAAATTTTCTTTTTTAATGGTAAATAGATGTGACATTTTACCTTGGAAGAAGCCTGAAACATTTTAAAGCTTTTGAACTCGTTTAGGTTGCTGAAAGCCATCAGCTACCAATCAATGGGAGGTGAGAGTGACTAGCTGAAAGTAGAAAGCTCTTGGAAGAGTCTTTGTCCTGCTATGCCCATATGTGTAAGTGGCTTAGTTTATGTCCTGTACCTCAGAGTCACCTAGTGAACAACTGAAGATTAATTGCAGGTGTCAAGATCTTCAATGAAAAATAGCTGATACAGCCTCATTGTTTTCAGTTAAGTGGAACGGTACCTACTCAGTGATACCTTTTCCTATGTATTTCTTTTCCTTCTTAGAATACCTTTTGTGTCTTACTGCTATCTATCATGTTTTCTAGATCATATTCTGACCTTTAAATCTAATGCTGGATGCTATGTGATAGAGACTTTAGAGGCTACATTAGTTTCAAAACTTCTCCACTGCCCAAGGATCAGCTGGGAAAAAGTCAGCAGTGCCTGTACCAAAAGTTCTGCTAGGAGATAGAAGGGAAAATAACCCAGCACCATGAAATATCAGCATGCAGGTAGGCACCTGGGAAAAGGAATATGCAGGGTGGAGTACATACAACTTTGCATGCCTTCCTCAGTGATCCACACTGAGTCACCTGGATGCTGAATCCCAAACCTAGAAACAACCTGGATAGGACTGAACATAAGCAAAGCATAGGGTCCTGCCTTTCAAGACTCTTTTCTAAAACAAGGTACCCTACCTATCTGTATTTGCTGTGTTCTAGCCTTTATGATGGTACTTTTGGCAGGCTACCATCAGAAAGAGCACCTTTTTAATACTGATGGAAGTACTTCACTGGGTTATGCTTAGTTTTAAAATGCAAAATTATGTTGATAAGCATGCATGCAACTTTCAGGTTGCAATTCTTTAAATGAGGTTTACCTTAAGAAAGATTTTTTACCTGAGTGCTTTTGACATGCCATCAATGGGCATGTTCCCGTAAAATAAAACTTGTGGGAGTAATGTAGCGTTAGTGGCACTTTATATCATGTATATATGTGTGGGGAGACTGAAGTCTTTTAACTCTTAGTGCTCAATACACTTGGAATCATAGACTCATTCAGGTTGAAAAAGGACTTTAAGATCATTAAGTCCATCATTCAACCTAGCACTGCCAAGTCCACCCCAAAAACTTGTCCCTAAGTGCCGTATCTATACATCTGCTAAACACCATCAAGGCTGGTGGCTCCACTTCCCTGAGCAGCCTGTTCCTTGCACAGGAACCTAGTGGTGATGCCTTAGGTTTTAACTTTCATATTTTTCAAATCCTGGACTGCCTAGTGTGTAACTCTGAAGTTTCTTGTGGCCTGTTAACTTCTGCTCTCTCATGCTAGGTAGACATAACAAAGCCTCTCCAGGCCTGCTCTCCAAGGACACTCAGACTGTCCTAGGCCCAAAAGGGGCCAAAAAACCAAAGCCTCTAAAAGGGGGTGGGGCAAGCTTGGGGAAGCTACATCATTAACTGAAGCTTTAATTAGAGAATTTATGCTGATATGCAAATGAACCAAACCTATAAAAGTGTGAAGAACTCGTGACCTGTTGTCCATCTTGGGGTCCATCTTGGCAGTAGCCTCTGGCTCCTCAGGTTGTACCTTTGAAGGGCCTTAAAATAAATACCTACCTTTATTCCCTCATTCACGCCTAGTCTCTGTTTTAGGTGGCCTCTCAAGGCATCAGTGGCAATTGAGACACTCAGAGATCCTCTGCCTGATTTCCAGCTGCTGTTCCATGAGTGTCCTTCAAGTCCTGTATCCTGTCTGCCAGGTCCAAGTAGATTTCTCAGATACTGCTGAAGGATTCAAATGTCTTTGAATGCCTTTGTTTAAACAAGTGAATTGAACTCTGTGTGAACACTTGCTCCCTACCCTGGACTTTATAGTTGAACTTAATGAATAATGGACAGAAATTGTGTACCTGTGAGATAATTTTCTCATGTCATTCTGAGAGGAGTCCAAAATAGGGAGGATTAATATCTGATGGTATTTGTCCTAAGTGGTGGTAAGTGACAGCCTTGCACTCATAGTCACCTTAGCTCCAGCCATCTCCAGTGACCAACATGTTTGTCTCAGCTGGTCACTCCAGGGTCCATAAATCCGCACTTAAGAGAAATGGGCACTTTTAAGAAGAAATTGGTTTTACCTACTTTTTAGTGTCTAGATGACACAAAGCAATAAATCCCACCCTAGATCCTTAACTTTTAAAAACCTTGAAACTTAGGTGAAATTAATCCTAGATATACTCTTAAGAGAAAAACTTTGCTTCATTTGTACATACGTCTCCTACTGGTTGAGCTCAGTACAGAAAAATGCAGATACAAGACCTCAGATTACACTGACTACAAAATATACACATAATGACAAGTTAATAATACAATTATTGAATATAAATTCTGTAGGTATAAGTAGGATCCTTGTGTTGCATGGTCTGTGTTCCAGCTCTGTCTACAGGGGTGAATTTTACCTCGTGGATGAAATCTTGATTATACAGCTCCACACAGCTGTGGGATGAGAATTATATAATTAATGGTGAGCACTCAAATCCCAACATGTAGCCATGGATGCACACCTGCCATGCAGTAATGGGAGTGAATTTCCTTTTAACATGCACGTATGGGCTAATGTGGACCACACTGTGATTTTTTCCTATTTCCATTGGCAATGGGAAAAAAGAGTGGGAAAAAAGTGAAGTCTTTATTACAATTTTTGCTAGCACTAGTCTTCATCTGCCTTCTTAATTAGTCCTGCTGGGTGGTTGAGACTCCACATAGGCTGTCATGCCACAGGGAAGACCTATATATTATAATATAGCAATTATATTATTTAACCTCACACTTTCCTACATGAGTGACTGATTCTATCACTCATGCTGCAAGCATTTGTATTTGGCAGATACGTGGCTGCTGTTTTTAATGACTGAAACTTGTTTCTGTAGGGTTGGTCCACTCTCTTATCCAGTCCTTCCAGCCATGAGTGGAATAAAAAAGGTGAAAGGGGAGCAGTCAATGAAATAAATATATTTTTTTATCCTTTTTTATTCCATATACTTTCAGGATTCAAGTTCCTGGTGTGTGGGGAAATTATTACAAAATATAATTGAATTTTTGAAGTTGAGGCTTTATTTCTAAAATTCAGAAGTTCCTGCCAGGAACCATTTGGCATGGTTTTTGGGATATGTCCTTTGAGCTCTGTCACTTCCAGTGGTCTCAAATATGCATGAGATAACTAAATATTAATTACTATTATTCCTGATTTTCATCTACTCATTTTTTTGCACTGAAATGACTAATTTATGGGCCTGTTTTTGCCATAAAGAGTAGAGATTTTCCTTTATATCTGGCATATTTTGGTACATAGTTTCAGACTTACAGTGTCTCATACTCATGGTCCAGATGCTGAACAAATCTCTTCCATGAACTTTGGTATTCAGCTTTTGACAGCGTGAGAACATCTTCAATTGAGTAGACTGTGAACAGCCACTAAAGAATTATGCATATCAGAAATTCATAAAGCCATGCAATAAAGTTTATCAGAAACTCACAGGTAACACTTTTTATCAAAACTGACTCTATAAAGGTTTCAACCTGAGCAATATTCTTAGGGGATCAGTGAAATGTTTAACTGATTTCAGAAAGTCAGGTTTAGTCTGGGTGACTGTCACTCACATGTATCCATATATGTTAGCACAGGATTTGTGTTTTTATTTTAAATTACTTTTTCCTTCACTAATAGAAAGTAGGATATCACGTTTCATCTTCCTAAAACCCAAAGCAAGGGAAGAGAGCGATCTCCAGTTCATATACGTAGAAGCCATGCACTGAGAGCATCTGCTTCAGAGTATTATATGTTTCTGTCCTTTTTCATTTCTCTTAAAACTATTCATTAATTTTCTGATTCTCCAGATTCCTTGGGATTACATGTGAAGCTCTGTTTTATTGCATCTGTAACAGTGTACTGCAAAAGGGTGAAGGTTGTCAATTCAATGTTAAATACCATCTTGGGTTACAAATATTCTTTCTTCATTCTGCTCCCAAAGCTGAGCTTTCCTCTGTGCCTTTCAAGCTATTCAAGTTACACTACTCTTATTTGGATGCATGCTCAACAGGCCATCCTTCTACCAGAAATGAGATACTAATGTGACATAAATAGGAGATATTATCCTATCAGGGAGATGTACACAAGTCTAAACTGCTAAATTGTGTTCTTATCATGTCATCTTATAGGCCTTATCCTTTGCCCATCTTTAGGTGTAAGAACCCATTGAATCATTTCTAAAATGAAGAAAGTAAATTTGAATACTATTGAAATAACACTGTCTACTTATAGAAGCATAATTCAATATTAAAATTCACTGAATTTAGTTTAAATACCATTTTAAGGGAGAGAATGTGACTTTTAAAAGCATTTAAATACTTGCCATTATACCCCCACATTTCTTAAATATTCTAAATAAGATGTTTAATTTTGTTTGGTTTACTCTTGTTGGCCTAAATAGTTTCTTTAACCTAATCTTACAATTTAGAATGCTCTTTAAAAAGAAGCCTTTTTCATTTTAATGTTAGTGTAAACTATTTCCGTTTGCTCCAGACTGACCTCATATTAATGTTCCAGTTCATGTAAAATTTCAAACTTTTGGGTCTGATTCTGAATACAAATGACAGTTTTTCAACTTTCAGAAAGTACGTCAAGCCTACAAATTTATTTTTCCATCCCACTCCTTTTTTTCATGTGTTGTGATTAAAGGGTTACCATGGGTTCGCTGGGTTCCTACTTCCGTACTGTTTTCTACTAGCAAGTAGTCCAGAATGACTGGCAAGCATTAAACATCCATCTCTGGGGTATCTGTAGTCATGTGAGGGGAAGTTCATCCCATCCCTGCAGCAACTGGAAAATGTCAAGTCTTCTGTTGCCTTCTATGGAGGTGAGGAAGAAACCTGTGATATGAAAAAGCAGAATGTGGCCAGGGAATTTGATTTCTCTTCACTCTTAGACAGAATTAATGGTTTTGATGTGGAATCCACCCGGTTTTCCTAAGCAGGAGCAATCATTATCAGAATAAGAAAGTTTCCATGGAAGAAACAGGTTAAATATATACACCTTCACTACTTTGGGAGTGAAATATCCACTTTGGGAGGCTCCTGAGAAGACAAAAGTAATTGTGGTAGATCCAGGGCAGTAAATGACAGGCAGAAAGGGGCAGTGTAAAGTTACAGAGCAGTGTGGTATACATTGCAAGGAATTCTCTGAAAAGTTACCAAAGTACATCTGTTTATGTGAGCTTGTGCTAAATCACATTGTCTTAGACTCTTAATACAGACACTGGCAGACATTAGTAGGGTATCCAGAACCCGGGAATCCGTGTGGAGGATTCAGCTGCAGCCCTTCACACGAGGTCAGTGTTTTATCCATGCAATGTATTTGGTGACTCATTCCCTCGTTTGACCCACAAAGGAGTCAGCCAAATCTCTTCCATTCCTACAGTGTCTCCACCTGAGCAGCATCTTTCAGGCATCCTCATTTAAAGATGAAAATCATTTGAAAGGCACTGTATTTTGCATCTTTACCATTTCAGTGTGCTTTTTCCAAAGAAAGGAATGAACTCCTTTATATGGATCATAAGGATGAAAAATACACAAAGTGGTTTTTTGTGTATATGTGTGTGTGTGGGTAGCTACAGAGGACTGAATACTAAATGAATATGTATGCAGCACTAGGGTGACATCTGAGTGAAATCAATTCCAAGTGAGCGGTGCACTGTTCCATGTCGCGGGTTACTGATGCACACGCTCGTCCATGGGCAGAACATTTTGTTCATACAAGTCCGGTTTGCTGTGTGTATCTATCAGCTGATCATCCAGCAGAGACTTCTATTTAAATTGCTGATTTCTTTTGCTGGCCAGTGGGCCTTAACGACCTTGGGACAGAGGACTCAGAAAGCACTCTGTATTTTTTGCATTTCTTGTATAAACAAGAGCCGCACGTTAACAAGAATCATTTCACTTCCTCTTGTAAGATGACACCCAGTCATCACTGGCACAAAAAAAAAAAACCAAGATAATTGCTTCAGGGGCCTGATCCTGCAAATTTGAACCTTTCCTGGGATGAGTTCAGAGCTTGTCATCCCCCTTTAGCTCCAGCACCTCTAAAAGTCATCTGGTAGTGCTGTGAAGAGCACTGAGCTTTGCTTTCTAAACCCGAAGAGGACAGAGTTATTTACCAGATCCCTAGCAATGTATGATATGGCTTACTATGATATCCATTCCAACTGCTGAGAAAATTTAGGTAGGCAGAATGCAATTTCTCAATCTGGAATACGGCCAAGACACTGGGGATATACTTGTTACAAGGGCAATGACATTTTTAATCCTGCCTGAAGACAACAATCTTTTGTAATAGCTACTCACTTTTTTTCTTCAAAACCTGTTTTTGAAAACACCCCTCAGTAGTGTCCCACTCAAAAAAAACCCAACACAGGATCAAAATTAAAAACAAAACCAAACAAAAAGCCACAGAGATTTATAATTTGTCATCTTATGTATGTATGGTCCTTCCATAGTGCTCAGCCAGTGTTGTGTTCCCTTCCCTATTGTAAGAAAGTAGTTATGCCGTAGTTTTAAACTCGGAATTTCCATTTATGAGAAATCATGGAAGTTTCATGTTTTCTCTTCTGAAATAAAATAAGGCAACATATAGAGCCTTCTAATGGAATGAGAAACTCAGAGTAAAAAGTTTCCCAGGCATCTGGATCAATGCAGAAAATATGACGCTCTTGAATCAAATGTAGCATTTTAGTTTCTTGATGAAAATTGAATATTTTGTTCAGACCATTCTCTGTGTCTGCCTGAAACTGCTGAGCCATTTGAAAATACAAACTGAGTCACTCTAACTTCCATTTTTTGCCCAGGTTTTGTGTTAGTGTTGAGCAACATTTCTGAAAATCATTTTCATTTTTGCCTGTTGGCACAAAAGATCTAACTTGGGTTGGCTCAGCCACAACCTGTGAGATCCAGGTCTCTCCTCTCCAGACTGTCATGGCTCCTGTTTCCCCTTAGGAGCAGAAAGGAATTATTGTTTCCACAATGATTTTTTCATTTTATAATTGTATCCTTTCCATTTTCAGTTTAATGGTATTTTTGGACACTGGGAGCACAACAGGGGCTTTTCAGACTATAAGGATTTGGTCAGCCACCTATATTGGTAGAACAAAGGTAAAAAGGACTGAATACATCAATGTTATTCAGTGTTTAAGTATTCAATATATTGATGTCCCCTTAAAAAAGGGATGTGAGCCAAAAAACCCCCAGCCCCAACCATAATGAATTTCAGTTCTAGCAGAAAAAACAATTGGACATTTATGATGAATCATCTGCTATAAAAAGAGAAAAATACTGTAACATGGTATTGTTTCCAGATCAGACACAGCACTGCTGCTCTGAGAAGTCTGTGAGCTGGACAGGTATTTTGGGGGAGTACTCACATGTAAATAAAACCACTGAGTATTTTCCTCTGCTCTGGCCTTCTCAACACTGGAATTACCATGCAAAAGAGCTCTCCAAGCAGGACAAAGAAATAAACCCCCCCACACACTGGTATGTTTTAAGCTGCTGAGTCTATTCAGGATGGAGCCAGGTCTAAAGAGACCAAGTGCAGCAGCCTCGTGTCCATCACCCACCTGCCTGAAGAGAACAATCTGTGTGTCCTTTGTTCTCATGAAAGCTGCCTCGTTAGTGCTGTGGGCAAAGCCTGCAGCTGGAATTGCTCTGCAGTATGGCTAGGTTTGATTACAGCAGGACACTTAGGGCTGACGGGATGTGAGGAGAGATCTGACTGATACCTTGGGTCCACCTCTGCTGTCGTTTGATCTCAGTGATGCTGCTGTGAAAGTGGGATAATGCTGGGTAATCTAATCAGCAGAAAGTCACAAAGTGGCAAGGCATGTGGGTAAACTTTAGATATTCTTTTTTGTGAATCTGGACACAGGGCTCTAATGATGGACAATAAATCTCAGTTTAGTCTCCCAGTAATTCTTAACCTCTTCTGAGAGGACAAGATTGAGTTTTAATGCTACTTCAGATGCATGCAATTCAGAAGCAAGTCCAGTAAAAGCAAACACATAAGCTTTTAAGTGCTGAAGTCAGTATAACACTGGTTAAAGGAAGAAAATATAAAATCTGTGACTATACTGTGCTTACAAAGTCATACAGATTTACTACTTTTTGACAAGGCAATGCTAATGCAAAGAGATGATATTGCACTTTTAAGTTAAACTTCACTTTTACATAAGCTGTTAACTTATATAAGCTTATCAACCCGAATTCTTCTGGACTACTTGAATAGTGGAATTAACTTCTGTAAAAGTTTTTGGTATTACTTACTATAGTGAACACACCTGAAAAAACAAAACTCTTGAAAATTCATTGAAAAAAAGAATTCTTAACAGACCTTCTGATTTGAAATCTTCAGGTGAAAAAGTCAATATATTTACCAGATTTGATTTGTTGTATTAAACTGGACTTTAGAATAGTTATACACTGATTCTCCCAAAAGGAAAATAGAAGAATGTTACTGAATCAGAAACTCTAGAAGTACTAGCTCCCAAATGTTTTTGCATGCTTTGTATGTGTATGCAGATATGAGTGTGTTTCTATATTGATGATAGCTAAAAGGTACAGGTACGTAAATAAAAGTTCAGGAAAAAGTCTCACAAGTAGACCATCACCTGCCAGGTTAACAAGTTCAGTCTGCCATTTCTTTGTTTCCAAGCAGATTATTAAATATCTGCCAAACAAAGACACATGATTTTTTTTTTGGATGCTTAATTATTTGGAAAGGAGGGCGATAAACATGGAGTTGAAATGGAAGTGGAAGGAACTTCTGAGAGTTCAGAAATTGAAGAAAAATATTACTATAAACAACTTCACTCCCAAATTTCTATGCCACTGACTAACATTTTGAAATTGTGAAATAACCACAGAAATGGAAAAAGAAGGGACCAAGAAGCATTTATTCCACATACTACTCACTTCTGAACCACAGAGCTGCCTTTGGATTTGATGTGCAACAATGGATGGATGAACAAATATATTTTCAGGGATCCATTTTCCTCTATAGTTCTGTATAGAGCTTATTATATGTATTTTTGTTCCAAAGTTCACTAAGAATTCAATTATTCAAGAAATATTTTGAATAAAATTAAATATTAATTTATTTGGAATTCTACCCAAATAAGTGTCCCTCTATATGCTGTACTTGGTACATAGCGATGCATGAAGTAAATAAATATAAGAAAATCAGTTAAATCCTGTTAAAATTTTTTTCTAGCACCTTCTTCTTATGGAGTAAGTCAGTTTTTCAAAGGTTCAAAAGAGTCTATTTTGCTATTGAGATCATCTGCTCAATATTGACCTTGCTTCTTCTTTGGAGTAGTAGCAGATCAAAATGACTGTAAAATACTCAGAATTACTTCAGACTGAATGTCAGTTTTGTCTTTGACTGCTCATCATGAGACCAGCCTCTCTTCTCATGTTCAGCATGTTCCCTGAAGATTTATTTGGAATTATATCTTCATTTAAAAATCTTGTCTTGTTGACACAGCAGTACTTCCCATAATGAAGATGGAGTTATTTTCTATGTATTTTCTTGGGATATTTTTAGTAGTGAAAAATACCTCCCTTCAGCTGAGAAAATGTTACTCTGAAAGGTAGTAAAGGGAATAAAAATTTATTATGTTAAGTCCTTGTGTGCGTAAGAGGCCACAGAAATGCCCAGGTATTGCTCCTGTGAGTGAAAAAGACCCTGCACTTAGCAACCTGCTCAAGTTGGGAGACTTATTGAGTGTTGCACTAAGTTCTGATTTGGAAAGGCATTGATCAGACTCAGGGCTAATTCTTTCACCGTGCTTTATGGGAGTGGGATAAGTTCTCTTCCCATTGAGCTGATGGTAGCTCTGCCATTGATTTCATTTGGAGTAATAGCATCAGTCCAAGTGTCTGTTGCAGGACAATAAAGTACAGTTTATTTAAGTGCATGAGAGGATTTTACAAGACAGCAAAGCAGACGCGCTGCAGAGAGTAGAAGCAGCAAATAAACTAGACAAGTAAGACAAACATTCCAGGCTTTGTTCTTTGTAATCCACCAGTTTTCTGTATCTGTTGGTTACAAATCCCAGCTTTTTCATTTCTTCAAGTGCTAACTGCCCACACCAGTACTTCTTTATTCAATCCATATTACTTGTCTAAATACTGCTTTTCTTCCTAAAGAATTTTGTCATGTTTTTACTCCTCAGAAGTTTAATCTTTTCTTTCTTTCCTTTTTCTTTTTTGCCTATTGGGTTGTTCCACTTTCTGCTTTTTCAGGTCATACTACCTGAGTTTTTGAAATAAGGGCTCTCTCACAGCAGTATTCCCTCTGAGCTCATCCCCATTTTTAAAAAGGGAAAAAATGAAGACCTGGGGAGATACAGGCAGGTCTTGCCCACCAAGATCTTGCCCAACAAGTCCATGGAGAAGTTCCTTCTCTAATTATGCTAAGGCACAGGATCTTCTACAGCAGGGTAACAGTGCTGGGGCATAAGAAAAGAGCAACTGACATCGCCTACCTCAGCTATGCTGAGTAGCTTTGAAAATCTTCCCCCGCCAATTAATGGACAGTGCTTGAAGAACAGAAACAAGAAAATAATTAATAAAATAAATAGTAACTAACTAACTAACTAAATAAAACATAAATAGTAAATAACTAAATAAAAACCCATCTTACAGAACTTTCTGTTGTAAGGAAACAGAGAAGTACAGTACAGCAGAAGATGTAAGGGTTCTCTGATGGTATCATAGATATTAGAAATGGATACTGACATGCAAGAAAATGCATATTACTTTTCCCTGCAATATGTTTAGATCACCAAAATATCTCTAATTAACATTTGAGTTGTTCCTAGTCTTTGTGAAATTCTGAAAAAAGAATTGTAGTAATGCAAAGTATTTTCTTGCTCTTGATAACATGAGATAATCCATTTCCTAGGGAACTTGGATTCTTCATGGTCACTACCAACAAAAAGAGAATGAAAATTTTGTAATAGGGACTAAATTTCCCCTTTGGTCTTTCCTAGTTTTAATTTGTATAATATCCTTTCCAACAGCCTTCTGGGGTTTTGTTTGGTTGTTAGTTTTTTTAAATTATTGTACTTACTGTGATTAATTCAGGGAATTCTTTAGAATTTATATTCCTAATCAAGTTCTGCATTTTAATTTTTTAAACATTCTTGTTTTTATTTCTACCCACCTAATCTCTTTTTCAAATATCCATTTTGTTTTGTTCTGAAGAATGCCTGAATGATGATTTTTTGCACTTATGAAAAAGCATAAAATGTTACTCCAATTAAAAAGGAACAGAAAACCCTGAAAATCCAGGAAAGGATCAATGTTATTTTATTTTATTTTTACAGAATTTTTTTTATATATTTTCCCATAAATATTTTCCCCCAGTGATAGGATAAAATAGTAAGAAATGAAGAAAATACCACTCCTCATATTATATCATGGAGAGCTTTGAGTGTCAAAGTGATAGAATCATAATGGGAACAATACTGGGTGGCGTTGGTGGAAATATGAACAGATATGGATAATTAATTGTAATAGCAGTAACACAATTACTTTCAGCCTACTTAGTTATTGCAAATATTACATTTATGTTCTTCACTGTTCCTGAAAACTTTAAATTATATTCAGTAGAATATATTAAGAAAGCTATAGATCATTAAGCTGTTTTGCCTTCACTGATGTTGAGATAGCAGCAGAGATCACTCTGAAAATATTTGAACCAAAATTATGAAATAATTTCATGACATCATGTGGGTTACTTTGAATCTTAGAAGTAGGAAACTGTGGCTAAAATTATGGTACTATTACAACAGCTTAATTTTCATAAATCTCATTTATACATCAGTGGTGGGAGATTTTAAAAGAAACATTCTGGGGGAAAATACATGTATCAGTTTTAAGGAAGATTCATTTGAACTAGAAAATCTGTATTACATTAAATCAGTCCTCTGATTCAGAAATGATCACCAGCGATGAATGGTTTTGCCAAATATATTTTATCCTCTCCCCTAGTTTTTGGACAAAGAGTTTGAGAACATCACAGGTCCATCTTGTTCTGTCTTAATAAGGTGTCAATTAATAGCTCTTTGAAGAAGTTTACAGTGATGTAGGAGAAGTTCCCTGAAGAGCCCTGGGAGAATGGTGCTCACATAGGTACCTACCCAGGGATACCTTGGAGCACATTTCACCATGGGACATTATTAATATGTTGAAGGATCTGGTGAATTGAACAAAATGTGCTGACATAAATCACTGTGTTTTAATCTTCCTTGCAGAGTAACAAAGAGGGCCATGAGCAATTCCACCTTAGTGTCTTGATAAGTTTAATAAGTTCTCTTTCTATAACTGTAAAATTATTAGAAGGAACCATGAGATATCATCACCACAGAAGAAAATAATTTGAATGCATGCAATGATAGATATTCCTTATGTTATATGCCAATGAAACTATTTCCCTCTTGTAATAGAGAGCCTGTTTGAAGCAACTGCCCAAAGATGAATCAAGATAAGGCAGAAATGAAATTAGTATGAAGGAGGAAATACTACAAAGGATTAAAAAGTTACAATGTCCTTCAATACATGGAGTCTTCTTTTTTTTTCAAAACCACTCTTAACCTTGAGACCATCCTTTTTTGTCTCTGATTTCTGTTGTCTTTGCTTTATTCAGCAACCAGCCAAACGGCTTTGCCTCAGCCACATTAATTATTAGAGAATTGCAGCCCTGGTAGTTGTGCAAAAGGTGAATATATTGAGAATTGCAGCTAGGTTGTGATGTGGCAGTCCTCCTGCTAAGAAGCAAAGAACAAGAGCACATCAACCAACTGCTTCAATCTCACCAGTGGCTTTGTAATTAATCTCAATCAAGATCAACTCCAAAGGGTTCAGAAGCGGAGTTTCCATGTACTTTTAAAATAAAAATAGTGGAAAAAAAGTTAGTTTTCCTAACTTTTAAACTACTAATGAGCAGTAATATCCAAGACTGTAATACAGCAGCGGAAGGTCATGTGGCAATTCTTGGACTGAAATTTAAATAGCCCATAATTTGAAAATCCTTGCATGTAATGCTTCCATACTGGGACTGATTTAAAGCAAACTTGACACTAACAATGTTGAAGCTACAGCTGATTTGGTTTCAATAGATTTTAAAAATAATTTCTTAAATAATGCTCATGCAAAAATAATTTAAATTTTCGCTATGGATCATTCTGCTAGCTTAGAACTAAAATAACTTGTCAATATTTATGATATTCATACATGTCATGAAGAATTCTTTTAACTGTTATTGTCCATTCTGAAAATAAAAATAAAATCAATTCTAGAAATACTGCAAATTGTTTTTCTTATTATGTGCCTTCTTCTTTTCAATATATTCTAGTTCTTTCTTTATTATATTTAAGGCAAAAGCAATAAAAAGCAATTGTTTTTGTGAAAGACGTGACTTATATACATTTCTTCAGAATTGTATTCATGAAAACAATGCCTGGGAGATGGTTTAAAAGCTACATAATTTCAAGAAACACACACCTTCAGTTTGGCTTCAATCCTGTACATTTTTCAGACATTTACTTGATTTAACTTCACTGCTAATATGCTTAAATGAGGAGTGTGTATGTGTGTGCATGTGTGTGTGTATGTAACATTTGCTACTAATGAACAGGGACTTTTCTACTGCAACACTTGATTATAGAGAGCAATTACACAAAGAGCATATCAGAAATATTTTATACTTTTAGTGTGAATATACAGTAAATTAATGGGAAAACATCTTCCCCATGCTAGGTTCTAAACAGATATTTTGAGAGATTCCCAAAATAGATAAATGGAACAATTATGAAGAAAGAAATGGAAAATAAGATTGGAAGGTAAGAAAGTTTAACTATTTGTATATGGAGCAGATAAATCAGCAGTACTTTACAAAAGATGAGTCTTTTGAAGAAACTATGGATTCAGACAGATATCTGATATAATTTAAAAAATCTTGTAAATATTTGACTCCCACTGATTTTAGTTGGAGCAGATGCCTGAATTTCTTTTGAGAATCCTGCACGTTGCATGCCAGAGTTCTAAATGCTCTTTAAAATCTATCACTGTATAAAGAATTTTGCATATTTTTCTTCAAATAAGAAAATTATGTGAGTAGGTCATATATATATATATATATATATATATATATATATATATACACACATTCATCTTTTCAGAACTGGGGCCAAGCATTTAAAGTACAGTACATTTAATTAAGTGAAAAAACATACAATTTGCATTGAAATTCAATATATATACATTTGATCCACAGTTCTTAGCAGAAGAGTTGAGATTTTTCCTTTGTACATTGCTTTATTAGTTGGTTAGACAGAAAATAAATTGGAAAAGATATATTTTTTATCTAATAAAATACAAGTTTTAACATACCTTATGAAAAATTAGTTGAAATGTCAAAATATTTTATTATAAATACTCACAGACTTTTAGTTCTGGCCAGAATCTATTTGGTCAAGTTAGGGCATAAATAGCCTTAAGATTTGGATTTATCTCAGTACATGCAAACACCTATGGTATTGACAACTGTGCTCGAGTAGTGTCCATACGCTGCTTTTGAGAGATATGGACAAAACATCATACTGGAACTCAGAATGTAATTAATTTAATAATGAATGGACATTTAAAAAAGGCTGCAGAATATTTCTGCCTATGTCTCTCCACTGACTGCAAAAGGACATCCATATGATGAGGGTAGAAAAACTGGACTGAACTGTTTGATTTTTGGTAATTTGCATATAGAAATATCTTGGAATGAAATTTCTGGTGATGTGAGACAGAACTCAGTTTATTAATTTTTATTTTTTTGGGAATAGAGGAGAATTTAGGAATAAGGAGAATTTATTATGGTATTGTATTTCAGAGACTTTTTTTGTAAAAACAAGCACCAGTATCTGGGCCTAAAGTATTGTCTTTGGTATTTTCTCTATTAACTTAAAGGATACCTTTGCCAGGCAAGAAAAATCACTCACTACCAGATGCCAGTCAATTACTTTAAGAACTGCTGGCGAGTTTCACTTCTGAAGAATTAACTTTTTGGCTCTCAAAAGTGACAAATTGCCTAGCATGTAACATGAAAGATCATGTGGGAAAGTGAAATTTAGCACTATTTATGATTTCCTACCTGGAAAGAATTGATTTTTTCATTGCTTTAAAAGCTGAACTGATCACCAGGTTCATGTTCCAGGTTGAGCATTCACCACATGCTGTTGTTATTTGCTCTAAGAGTATCATCAGACAGTCCCACTGGAGCTTGAAGATCCTGTTGTGGATTAGCCCTGCAGTTTCATTCAAGAAATGTTCTAGAATTGGGTTCTAGATTAGACAAGTAAAGGAGGGCTCTTTTATATCCTTCCTCTCGAGTTCCTGATGAGATTTATGAAGGCAAATGAGTCAGACTTCATGTTATTCAAGCAGACCAAGGTCCTCTCAGGTCTCACTTCCTGTAGTGTTGATGACGATTCCAAAACCAGCCAAAGTAGTAACCAACAAACCAAAATAATAAATAGCTCAGTTTAGCTAATCACAAAATATTCCAGCATAAATATTGTTGACAAAGTAAAAAGTTAAATCCTGAACCTTGGGAAAGCAAACTCAAGGACTTAAAAAATGTCTCAGAATTAAGAAATTGGCAATTCTTAAAAATGTCCATTTTGACATGTTTTTGACTATGCAACAGCACTCTCTGAAACATGAATATTATAGATTGACTTGTCTCATCTGTTATCTCCCACCAATATGTGATGTACTATGTTCAGAAACAGACTTGATGTTGATGATGATGATGGTGATAGGTTGGGATTTGTAAATAATTTTATTGAATGCTGTCTGAAAAAAATGCCCTTATTTTGTACATACTGTTGGCATTTTCATAGATGAAACAAACACCTGCATGCACAAGCAGTCCTAGCCCACAGAAATGCAAAGTTTATGAGTTTGGACATCTGTGTTTGCTAACAGTTGTCACCATAATTTAGAGAGTCTTGGGAAGAGAAGGGTTATGGAATTAATCTTGACACATATTTCTGAAGGTGAGGTTTTTTTCTGTAGATTGTCTGATGTATGTCAGTGTGTGTGTGCATATTTTATTAAAATGTACAATATATTAAGACATAAACTATTATAATTTAAACATGGATGTTATTTTCTATTTGAACAGGTCTAAATTTAGGAGGACATTTAAATATTTATCTATCATGCTTTCAATTACTTCACTTGGTGTATGATAAATAATTTTCTAAAGCAAGAAACTTTTTCTGTCTCAGGGTCAGAAAGACATTGTCACTAAAGAATTCATATTTCCCCAAGGTCACACAAATGTTGTTCTATAAAATCTAGTAATTTCATTGGCTGGTTAATTGATTTTCAGGGGAGAATCAAAAAATGACCATCTCATTAGAAAGCAGAGCTTAGCAGTCAGGATCCACTGGTTTGGGCAGAGGGACAGAAAATGTCACAGATGGAAAAATAAAAAACAAGTAAACAGAAAATATTGCAGCCAATAGCTCCAGTCATTGTTCAGTTTTCTCCAACTTTTACTTTAAGGCCTTAAGGAAGGATTTTTAATCTCATCCCTTTTTGTTTACAGTGGCAGGTAAAGCAAATATATAAAATGCTACATTGGTAGGAGAACAGGTTGTTTTGTTTATTAAGTCAAAGTGAACTGTTGATTTACACTAAGAACATAAAAAAAGCAAAGGAGAGATGATTACAGCTTCACTTTGGCTGCTCAGTTTGTAATAATCTTCTACATGTAATGAGACTGGGGAATGGAGAAACCTTTTCCTGACAATGCTGGCAGCAGGATAACTTCTACATGCTATTGATTTTTCTTCATTGATTGTAATCTTCCTCTTCCTGAGCGTCTGTCTTTGCTTCTCTGACATATTGAGCACCGAATAGTCCCTGAGTAATTCTTGAACAGTTTGGGATCATTTTTATTTTCACAGGACAGTTGAGACCAATGGAGTGATTTATGTGTATTTTGGAAGGCAAAACAAAACAGTACTTCTCTGTGAATAACTACAGAGACAAAGATTATGGTTTTGTTTAAAGCATCCCCCTCTTCCCTCCTGTCCAACCCCCCTTTACTTCCACACTCCAATAATTTCATAAGTATCTGCCAAATCATGTAGAGGAGAACACTAAAGCATAAACAGCTCTCACAGCTGTGATTTCAGCCATGATTGATGATGAAATACCACTGGAGGGATAGCAGGAAAATGAATATTTATTAATGATATAAAGTGCTGCTGGTTTAAAATCCAGCAAGATCCATCATTTTATATCCATGGGATGTATGCATTGAAAGCAGAATATTCAATAAAAGGAGCCAAATACCTTAGTCAAAACATAAGTAATTCCAGTGGGCTGCTGATTGAATTCCTGTCTTAAAGTGAGCTAACTGTAGTGGTTTTCATAAAGATTTTATTCCCACTTTAGCTGCCATTAAGATTACATGAATAGTAGATCATGTAGGCCTAGCCTAGAAAAAATTTACAGTAGCAACAGCTTTAGCATATTATAAAAACACATAGCTATCCACAACTATCATCCACATACTAACATGCAATTTACAATCATTTTCTGCAAAGGCTCTGCAATTGTTTGATGTGTAACAGTTGGCTTTTTCTGCCATGACTTCATTAGCTTTCATTTTATGAAGCTGATAGGTCAGATAACCTATACCACACCGCTACAGGCAGCTTTGCATATTTTTTTATTCACTCAGAATTTTGCTCTGAATGATCCCAGTCTTTCAGAAGTTAAATAAGGCAATTTCTGGCTTATCTGATATGCAAAAGAGATTTTTAAAAAATCTTGTTTTGCAAAAGAAGAAAGCAATACAAAGCCATCCTTGTGTCTTTCTCTTTTTAATGTAGGCCCGATTAGGAAGTATTGTCCTGTGTTGATTCTTTTTTACCCTCTGATGTTTTTGCAGCCTGTTATATGGGAAGAGCTTGTTCAGACAGTAAAAAATGTAGCTGATGTGTTGACAGCAAAGGAGAAATTGACTGATGGAATTCAGCTGCATAATTTAACATACGGCTTTCAAGTCAGGCTGGAAGTTCCAGAATGTTAAACTTTGGCTAATGGATAGTGCTGAGAAAGACAGGGTTCAGAGGAAATCTAAAAATGGATCAAAAGCATACTTATGGCTAAAAATGCAAGAAAAATATTTATTTACTTTCTTTGAGGGAAAGAAAAAGAAAATAAAATAACACCTAATTGTTGCTGTTGGCATTTAGACAGTAAGAAACAATGCACGTGCTCTACCTAACAAGAGGAGGATCATTACATTGAATGAAATTAAGAGCAAGCAATGGACAGCAAGTCATCTCTCCCGTTGGATCAACATTGCCCTTGTAACAAAGCTTCACCAGATCACTGGGTTCATTGTTATTTCACATGTACACAGCCCTCAGTGGAAAGCCACCTGCGTTTGTGTTTATTGTTGTGTTACCTGGGCTTTACAGTTGCCTGAATAATGTGCCCGAAGGAAAAGGAATGGGGCAAAAAGGTGAGAAAAGGAGAAAGAGCTTTGGCAGCTAATGGTAGCTAAATCCCTGGATGCCAGATGATGTCTCTTGTGCTCAGTGCAAGGATTAGCAGCTGCCACTGCCAAGATTTGCAAAGAAAGGCTGGTGCCCCTTTCTGTGTCAGAGCTGGAGAAAAAATGCAAAAGTCACTTTTTTTAATAGACCTGCTATTTATTGACCTTTGGCCATATAGTCTCATTAAAAAAAAAAAAAAAAAAAAGAATAAAATTAGGAGTTAAGAGGATAAAAAGAATAAATTTTTGTAGCACAAGGAATTATTGTAAAAGCAAATGAACTGTACACAACTTTGCTTGTCCTGACTGCTGAGCAAGCATTTTACCATTGCTGCCTTCCCAAGGTATTCCCAGTAGTTGCAGTGTGCAGGGAAGGCTAGAAGTATCTTTTCTGAAAAGCACCCACTCCTGTGGGAAACACAGAATTAAGCTAGCACTCATTCGGGGAAGAATAATGATGGTGATCTGTGTTTTCATGTAAGGAGCTCAGAACATTTCCTTTAGGCAAGTAGATATATATTGCAGGTGAACTGAAAGACAGAAATCAACCAGTACTCATAATTACAAGGTGTCTGATTAATTTTGTCTAATGCTACTGTTGGGACTCAGGTTGTTCGTCAAACCCCTGGCATCTGCTGCCATGTGAAATGCCCTAGAGTATTCTCTCTGATTTCCCACTGCTTTTCTGGATGGATATATATCCTTAGCCTGCCCTAGTGGTTCTGGGTACCCAGGTGGGGCTCTACCAGCTTCATCAGGTAGATACAGGCCCCTGGGGCATTCCTCCTTCCTGGCCTGGTAGTTGCAACGTTTCTACAGTTCTGTTTCCCCAGGTCGGGTAAGTAAAGAGGTAAATATAAACAGGACTGGCCACACACACCAGCACAGAGAGGAAAGAGAACATCTACTGCCATACACATAATGGCACTCAGCACTTTTGTCCTTCACATAAAGGATTCACACCTGTGTGTCACATAATGGGTTTTGAGCCCCCAAAGTAGGTTTTTTTAAGTACACCATGAAAGTTTCTTCACAAACCAAAAGTCCTCTTCTCATATCTCCCATACTTAGTCCTGTAGAAAATCATCTCTCTTAGTATCCAAAGTCCTCATGGGAGAATTGCAATGCCTATTCCAGCTTTGAAGGACTTTGACACATATCTGACTATTCCATAAGTTTGAATCAAATTCAGCTTGCATCACTCTGCAGCTGTCTAACTCTGGAAGTACCTACAGTTACAAAGAATTCTTTCTGGTCAGCCAGAATTTCCTTCAGTTCTCTTATTGAATTGTAATTTTGAAAATGTGTCCCACCACTACTTGCAACTCAACCGAAGAACTTGGGGAGCTTGTACAAAATGATTAAACTCAAGACAAGGCAACAGTTCTGAGTCTGATTTTATGGTCATGTGTCTCAGGCTTTTTTATTAGGTGAGACATTGATCTGGATCCTTGTGCTTTTGCAGATAAATATGTAAGGAACTGTAAGTCCGTCAAATTCTCTTAACTGTCTCCCCCAAATTAATAGACTAATTTACTGCCCTTCCAGGCTGAAAACTCTTGCATTTTTGTCTGCAGACTTAAACAGGCAAGATGAGAAGAGATCCATTGTACTCTCAGGGACAGATAATTAATTCCTGCCAACATATCCTTATGAGAGCAGATTTTTTTAAAAAAAGACACAAGAAGGGTAGAGACACCTTTCCAGCCTGTACTCCTGCAAGAGTACCCCTTCTAAGTACCCTCTCATGTACCTGCAAGGAGGCAGAAACTCCTTATTGACACAGATAAGGCTTTCAGAAGGATCAGAGGGGTAACAGTTTCAAGGCATTTCAGCATTTCCAGAAATATAACAGAAAGGGAGATGGCAGTTGACCATAAGGGAAATAGATGCTCTAGAGACTAAAGGTCCACAGTGGGAAAGCAGAGAGCTAAACTACTTTTCAGCAAAAGGTATCCAGCTAACTTGGGATAACTTACTTTTTCCCACCTACTAAGGCAACTATAATAGAAGTCAGAGAAAGGTAAGGATAAAGCAAATCCAGTAGGATGCAAGGTTTAAAGGTATTAATACTTTTAAAGCTCTAATAATGAAAATCTGGCAGATTTATTCCTTATGCTTGCATATGGGTATTAATATCAGATTCCAGTAGCAAAGTGGTTAATAATATCAAAAATAAAGCAGTAGAGAAGTTGAGATAATGAAGCTGGTTAAGCTTCATTAACAGGGTTAACCCTGTTGCTTCTCACAGGGGAAAAAAGGGCTTTATTGTGATTCAAGCAGAGCAGCCAGATTTCAAGTATTTGATACTAGCAGGTAATGGGAAATTACCTAGGTTTTTCCCATATTTCTGCTCCAGCATCTAACTTGAGCACCCTACATCATTCTATTTCATGGGCCCTGACACTTGGTAAATGGGTTTAAAAACTTTTAAAAAGAAGGGGAAAAACCCCATAGATTCCTTTCATTTTGAGCTATTATAATCACAACTTTCAGAAAACAGTATCTGTATCCTGGGCTGAAGGTTTGTTACAATGGAATGTCACATCTGGATAGATCAACCATATAGTATTGTTTGACTGGCAGCAGCATTGCCAGTTTGAGGAAAGGCACCTTTAACTGAGACAGCAATTCCAAACACATTTCTTCTCCCATCTCCCAATCTATAACATGCACACCTCTGCCTCTTGGGCTCTGTACTGCTCCTTTGGCTGGTGGGGTCATAAAAATTAGGCTGCAATAAGGGAATATTCAGACTGCTGCCAGGGCCTCTAGGACCAAAGCCTTTACAGAGGTAGCTCATCCATCTTTAATCTACATTTCTTGGGTAAAATCCCTGGACTGAATGTATTAAAATAGTCAGGTTTGGGAAGACAGTATTAAAGTCATCAATAATGCTGTGAAAACTACCCAAACCAAAACCTGCTTGTGGAGAGCTGTAGAACCTTCCCTTCATTCTGTGCATGAGGGTTAAATACTTACATTTCTTCATCAGAAAAACAGTCTGATCTGATCGGTCCAGCTGCCTGCGTTTTCCATGTCCCATTTCTCTAGCATATTTCTTGCTGTACACTGACTACCAGCATTTGCTTTGAAGGCAGGAAGGGACCATTTATGAGAACCATTCCTGAAACGAACCAGAAAAATGTTCTTATAAACTGTGGAGGTCACAACTACCTTTTAATGGGGAAAAAAAAAAAAAAATTACAGAAAAATTAATTAAATTTAAAATAAAAAAAAAATAATAAAAAAGCGCTTTAAACTGGTTTCACCTTTATTTATGAAGTTCACACAGCACATTTAATTCTAGATGCATGTTTTGTGTCACTGTAGCCAAAACAGGAGTTCCTGAAGCCATGATAATTTTTTTGAAAGAAATTTACCCACAATCCCTTGTTAAAGGCACATTTAGATGATGATTTAATTATTTCAGATTAGTAGTCTTCAAGATAATCATGTAGCCTTAAAATTTAGGAAGTATATTTCGTGTTATTCCTTTATGTGGAAAACTGTTAAATCAGTCCTGGAAGCAGAATGAAACAATAGAATTTAAGTGACAGAGACAAATTGCTAAGAATAAACAGTCATGTTGAAAAGTCCCCACTAATCCAGATGACGACAGATAAACCAGACCACTTGGTGTATGATGAATAAAGTCTACATTTCCAGCTTTTAATTAACACAGTGAAAATGCAGGAGAGGTTGACATCCACTTGGGGTAAGATCCATCTCATCTGACTTCAGACACCTACAAAGCAGACGTCTCCATCTAAATGGCTGTCTAGACTCCTTCTTCAGCTGATGAAGAGGAATAAGAGGAATAGACACTTCCAGAGCTTTTAAATGTTTTTTTCTTGTCATTTTGTCTCCTTTCCAACATAAGGATGAAATTAGCTGAGCTCTAGATGTGGCAATTTTTCTCAATCAGGTATGAAAGGGGTATATTCACTGGCATCATTGATGCAAATATCTGCACAATAGGCATTTGTATTTAGCCAGATGAATCACACTGACAGTCTGTATGATTTTAACTCTTCTCCATCCTTTCTGATAAAGAACAATTTTTACTTGCATTGACAGAAAATAAGAGAATTTCATTTCAGAAAGGCATATGCATGACAGTACACAAGGACCAAGGCAAGAAACACTTGAAACGGGAGGAACCTGCAGTATTCAGTGTAACACAGTTCTTTCTGCTTTGGAGACATCAAAATGAAAGGAAATTGCTATATTTTTTACCCTTCAGCTCTCCTAATCTATATTGCTAACAAATCAGATAGTTGCAGGAAGACAGAAATAAAATGTATGTGCAACATATTCCCAATCAAATTTGGAAATCTTGACATTTAAGGAAATTGCATTTCATTTCCATGCTACTGTTTTAAAAGTGCAGGTGAAATTTCTTGGTTTTATTTTTAAATCAGAAGGCAAGACCTTACAAATATGTTTCAAACAAGGTTAGTTTTGCATCTAAATAGTAAAAACTGATGAATTAAGACAGAAAAAAAAAGTGGGATTCAGAGGTGAGCCCTCAAAATTCGTAAATGCCTTTGTTATCATTTCTAGGCAAACCTTTTTTTGACCGACATATATGTGTGCCTTTATTAACATCAGCATATTTTTTACTTTTTTTTACAGGTTTTCTTTCCTTCTCTTTCATGAATTTTATAACATAGATATTGTGTTTCGAAGATATTTATAAATCTGTAATTTGCTGACTTTTAATGACCTGCCTGGGAAATTTTAAGGCAGTCTGAGTATCTCATAATTAATAAACATTTTCTGTATATTTTAATTACATCAGCCCAGGACCCTCAGGTTTTCTTAATGCCAGTGTAGCAGCATATACTCATCCCACTCTTTCTCTGCTGAGCTCACACCGTGTACACCTGTGCTTCAAGGGACTGTCTGTAGTCATCATCACAGCCCAGCTCAGAAAGCACATTTTGATATGTGCCAGAATCCTCAGATTTAAATTTTTGACTGAAAGCATAGAATTTCAAGGACTTCAGTTCTGGGTGTTGTTTATGGCAGAGGCTTATTTCTGCTCAGAAAGTGAGATGACTCTTACCCGGCCCCTCGGATGAGCAGGGCCAAGCCAGAATGTTGCAGCTTTCTTCTCCCTGTGTGATAAGTAGAGGTGGTTAATAGGAAGATGACAATTATAGCTGCCTTATGGACAGATATTTTATTTTAATGCTTGCCATGTGGTCAGATGCCATGGTATAAATAAAATCACAAATAAACATAACAGCACTAATGACCTTGTGAGACAGTTTGCAAATTGAAAGGAATTTCAGCTTGCTCCTTATTCAATCTTTTTTAAGAAACTGCACTTACCTTCCTTCTGTGAGGGAAAGGAGACACCAAGTGTGTTCTTTATAGGCACCAGGACTCTCATGGGATGTAGAAAATTATGCATAATGGAGCTGTCAAGAAACTTTCATATTTAGACAAGAAGTTGACAAAGTTTTGGCTTTTTGCCAGATCTTAGGAGTGCTATAATTTAGAAGGTGAAAAGTATGTGGTTTTTTTCTTCATATCCAATGGCTTTCCTTTTTTTAGGCTGAACATAACCCTTTAAATATTAACTCAGCTGGGAAAAAAGAAATATTTCAACACAGGTAGGACCAAAACATCCAGTAGTTTTCTTTAGAAAACATCTAGAAAAAGCTCTATGCTCTGTTCTTTAAGCTATGTTTGAGAGCCACAGCAGAAAAAAAGTGTGCCATGCACTTTTTTTACCAGTATGCTGCAGAAATGATTAATATTTTCAGACTGTTTTGCTCTCACCTGTCTACGGCAGCTTTAAAGAAAAATATTGCCAGCACTTTTCATACTGAGGGGCTGCAGGATGGCTCTGGGCCACCTTGCAGCCATATTGCTGAAGGTTGTTATTAATTTTTGTCAGTCTGTTACCATGCTTGTGCTGCTCAGAGATGTCTGATGGCTGGAACTTCATTGTGCAAATAGAACTAGTAAAGGAATATCTTGATAACTGCAGGATATGGTGTTTCCTTATGAAGTTTGAAAACTCAAGGCGTTTTCCTTGGGAGGGTGTGCACAGACAACCTGTCATTATGACCTCTTGCATTCACAGAGCATTTCTGCCTTTGCCTCATTATTGAAGAACACATCCTTGGCTCTGCACAGTTCCCTTCCCCTGGCTGGCACCTTCTTCCTTCTATGAGATCCAAATCTGGTGCAGGTACTCTAAAGCAGTCTGAAATACTCTTATCCTCTTTTCCACTCCGTGTTAGTCTGTGGGGACAGCAGTTAGTGTGCTGTGGTCCAGTAGTCCTGGACTGAGCTAGAAGATAGAGCTTGCTCTCTGCCTCCCCTTTGAAATAAAGGAAAAGCACTGTAACCATGGGTCCCTTCCCAAATATGTAGTTCAGGTTTCAGCCACCAGCTCTGCCTCATAGCTGTTATCTAAAGAAAACAGATTTGGGATGGGCCCTACATGAACCTCTTCTATTTACAAAACAGATGCAGAGAAAACCCTTAATTTGGATCATGACATGCTTATAATCACCACACACAGAGCTCATGGAAGACACTACTGAATGAAGGACCTTATATATTTTAATTTATTGTCTTTATGTGAATCACATCTGCCTATTACTAATTCAGCTTCATAACAGTGTTTGTTTTCTACAAAAAGAAAAGAAGATATCATGCCACACAATTACCTCTCGGAAAAGACTCACAGTCCCATTGCTGTAATAACTTCCTATTGAGCTGTCCAGTCCTGCACAACTGGATTCAGAAAATTAGACAGATCAACAGGACAAAATATTATCTAAAATAAAAAAAGATTATGGTCAGCGTGACTCAGGATTTTGCCCGAGCTATTTAGGTTTTTCAATAAGATATATATGTTTTTGAACCTTTTTCTATTTATACAATAGTTTATGGTAGAGGGGTTTTCCTATCAGTAAAATTATATAATATTTTTCTCTATTTACTCCAAAGGAGTGAATTTACAGTACTTCACTTAGTCTAACTACTTGAATGATCCTGTGATGATGGAACATGTGGTGCTACTTGTTAATGTACAGTAGCTGGAGTGCAACCATTCCTGAAATAGCTGAAATGCTTTGCATGGACAAAAGGGAAATTAGGACCCAGTATTACTACTGCCACTGCTCACACCAGCAACTGAAAGAACACAATAATAGAGCAAATTTGGAAGCTATTGCTTTAAGGCATCTGGAAATATTCCTTAAACATGTTCTCTTCTGATGCTTCATTATACATGAGCAATATAAATTGCTACTATTCATATTTTCTCTACAATGTTATTCTGTGATCCTTGTCTTCCTTGTGCAGTTGCTATCCTTCCTCTGATAAGGAGGTATGTGTTATAATTCTGTGTTTAATATATTTGCATTCTTCATAGCTTATGATTGGTAATTATACTTTCCCTATTAATAGAGTTCTTTCGTCTTTCAAACATTATCTCATTGGATTCCAGCAAATCCTTTTAGGCATACTGAAATTTTCAGGCTTCTGTTACCTAATCTGTCTTCCTGGCTAGTTTTAAAGTACTCTTTTTTTTTTTTTTTTTTTTTTTTTTTTTTTTTTTTTTTGTCTTAATTTTTTCTTTCCTGTATGTCTGGAGTGGTGAGGTATTTGAGATTACACTTCCCCTAGGTAGATACTGTATCTAGCTATTGACTTTTGCTTAATGATTGAGTTTTCTATGTGCACAGCTTGTCAATACCTCATAGCTACAATTCCATATGACTTTTTTTTTCATGTGAATGTCCCTTTTCTGTGTAATTAAGAAGCCAAAGAAATGTAGGCAACTGGGGGTAAGTGTATGAACTGTTGCAGGATTTTCTGAAGGACTTTACATACTGTGTGGAGTCATTTGTATGGTCTGCAGCTGCATGTTCTTGTGTGTTGATTGTTGTAGATTGTTGGTACAAAGAAGTGAACACACCTACTGTTGGTCTGAGAGAAATAACCATTACAATTGGTGCTTTCTGGTCTGTAAACACCTGGGAGCCAAGGACTTTCTTCTCAAAAGAATTCTCTAACTTTTACATCTGGGGGCTGCGTGTATGTCATGACATAAAACACAGACTGAATTAATTATTTAGTATGGTGCAGCCCATTTTGACTTATAAGCTATAAAAAGCCCGCCCGAGAGAGAATTAATTATTGCTGGAAATAACATATAATTACAATGTTGCAGGGAAAAGATAAGAATTAATGTGCCAGGTGTAAGTAGATTAGACCAGCTTGACAGAAATGAGCAACTAAAAAAGAATTTATAGATGAAAGCTTACAGCCTTGCATCCATAGTGACTGGAAAGCATTTCCATGTGATGACTGCTTAGTGGCTTATGTGAAATGAGATATTGGCTTTAGACTCATTGCTCAGAGACAGGTCTCTATGTCACAAATCTGACAACAAAATGGAGTGAATTGAACATCTCATCAGAGAAAAGAGGAGAGAAAAAGCTTGGAGGCTGAATTATATTTATTTGCCTTCTTGAAATTATCTCCTTGGGCAGGAGTTGAGGAGTCCTGTGGCACAGAAGAGCTTTGTGAGGATACACATTTCTCTCTGTGTTTCTGTCCTTGCACAGTGGAGCAGGACTATGAGCTCCAGGGTGGAGAGCCAGCTGAATTTCACCAGAAAAGGAAGAGAAATACTGCTTTATTCATGGTCTGTCAAGTAGTGGAGGATAAAGAGGAAGAAGGAGAAAACAGTTTTCCTATGGCTTACCAATATTCTTCTTGTTTTAGGAAGGAACATTTATAACCTGCTCTTTGACACCTCAGAGGTGTGTTATGCCTACTTTGAAAGCTAATTTGTTGGAAGTGATCTTTGCCCATTGTGTGTAGTCCAGTCAGGAACACCAATACCCTGAATGAACATGGGAGACAATCGTACTGATGGCTTTCTTCTAGATGGGGTTAAAAGATGGCTTCACTAAGTTACTACAGATAAGTCAGAACTATATGAAATCAAATTATTTAAGAATTTAAAGAACTGTTGTGAAAGACAAAAGAAGAGTGACTCAGTATAAAGTCTTTGGAAAATTATGGCAGAATTTCATATCTCATGGGAATAGGATAAACATCCCTGTAAGCACACCTGATTCCATCTGCTGGGCACAGGAATTTTGCAGAATTGTACATAATTTGTGTTCTTTAATTGTTCAACTCTTGGCAAAAAGTAAGTAGGCTCTGCAACTGGGTCCATCTCCAGGATGAAGTAAAATTGGAGAACTTTTTAAGGATCTTTTCTTATTTTCCACCCTAACTTAACTGCAACAATAATTTTTTTTTTCTTTCGGTGTTGTAATACTGTAATATCAGACACATGGTTAACTCAGCATCTGATCCCACCTTGTCTACCATTTGCCATCTTTTGCTGTATTAGCAATTAGGACTAGGGATCATTGCAGCTTCTCTAAGAAATCACAGTAAAATAGAAACTGCACTTAAGTTACCAAATCCCTACCTTTTTTTAAATTTTTTTACTGTTGTTAATAATTTGTAGATAAATTTGAAGCTTAACCTTTGTTTTGCAATAGAATCTTTTGGTTCAAAATTTGTTAAGCATATTTCCAGGACTGGCTAAAATAACTTACATCCAAAACCAAAAAAACCACACCAAAATGTTATTTAAAACATCCATGTCACTGTTGGTAGTAGTTTATTCCCCTTACTTCAAAATGCAGTATTAGTGGTTCAGATAAAGTAGTATCATTCCATTCCATTTAAAAATTTGTCTTTTATTCCATTTATGTGGAACTAAAACTGAGACTTCCAGCAACATAGTTTAGTAGAATAAAATGTGCTGGCCAGGGACAGTTCTGGCCTTGTGGTTTTGAGTATATTTCCTAGGAGTTTTGGGGATATAAGTCTAAATCATTTAATCTGCGATGTGAACCTTTGTGAAGAGGACCTCTGGAGGTTTGCTCACTATTGCTTAATACTTAAATAAATAAAATGCTAATACACAGATCTAATTTTTGGTTGATTGCCTCACAGAGATTGCTAGAAGTAAAGCACTTTACAGCATGAATCGATCCATTGTTTTGATTTCAATTATATTGGGCCATGCATAATTATGATTGACTCTTGTGAGCATTCACAAATTCACATAATGAAGAGTTTAGTATAGCAATGGAATCAATACAGAGAAAAGTTTTGTCAATGTTATTTAAGGCTTTACAATTAAGATCACAAAAATATCTCAGAGAAGTTAATGTTTCAGTGTCCACATTAACATTCCCCAGCTGTTGTTTCATTGGCATTCATTTTATAACAAAAGGAGACAAGAATATAGATAAGAAGAAAACCAATACATGTTCGTGCCTACACCCACATGGTAAGTGTCCTAATTGCCACTCACATAGAGATGATGAGTTAGTTGTAAAGTTTGCAACAACTCTTTTGCTCAGGCCTGAAAGGGAAAATATCTGGCAACAAGCACAGAGAATCTGTATGGAAGATCATAGCTCATCTGTGCTGCATCACCAGCTAACACCATGCTGATACTTGTCTTTCTTGGTTGACTGGGACACACTTGGGTGTACCCCTGTCGTTTGCACAGTGTGTGTGGTTTGTAATGACTTCTTGTATAGCTGTATTAATATTGTGTCCAATGGTCAATCCTTGCAATTTGACTTGCTGAAGTATCAAAAGATTGCAGTATTCTCTGACATGTTTTGATTTGTGCAACCTGCCTTTTCCTAAACACTTCCAAGCCGCAGTGCAAGAGTCGGGGAAGGACAGGGATGAGTCTCACTGGGTGTCTTCCAGTGGCTCTCATATTTGGTAGGTTAGAAGAATTCATTAATGTGGATGGGGGTCATTCAATGCCCCGTTGCTCCAATGCCATAAATACGTTGCTTTATTAGAATAGCTGTAGAATATCCAAATACCAGCCAGTTTGGCTTTCCCATCTTTATTCCTTGCCTCATTTGGGTGTGAATTTTGCCTCTTTATATGTTTTGCAAGGCAGGAAATTTTATTTCCTCAGTGTTTTTTGGTTCAAAAAGGGGCAATTAAAACCAAAGAAAACAAACAAACAGACAAAAGAAAACATGTAGAAAAAGCCCTGTGTTTAAACATGCTTCACTAAAATAAGAGCACACCACTGGAGGCTTTCTGATCATCAGTTCTAACCCCTGCTGCCACTGGCATAGACACACAATCCCTCCCATAAACTGATCAAGCTTCAGTCATTGCAGTTCGGCTCTGAAGTCCTCAGCTCATTGAGTCGAATAGTTCGGCTCCCTGTCTCGTCACTGTCAATATGTGACAAGACTGCATTCTAAAAGTTCTCAAAATAAAGAAAGGAGAGGAGGAGGGAGGGTAAAAGCACATTTTAAAATGGAAGATTGATTTTGCAGATTAGCACAATTCTGGGAAGTCACATGGAGGTTTCTTCTGTAACCACAATTAGTTTTTGCTAATCATATAGGAGTATTTGGGGATGGATTTTGTAATACATGATTTGGTGAATAACATTATGTTCTTTTCACATAAATTGTCTAGGCAGAAGGCAAAAAGTTATCAGCTTCTATAAAACAGATATGATTTTGAAATTCTTTAATGACTGTCAAATGAGATGTAGGACTCACCTTCAAAATCTGTGAGCTTCAAATTCTTATTAGGAAGTGATATAGGTGTGTACCTACGACTTGCATTTATATTGTTAATAATGGGCATATTTCAAATGGAGTTGTGATCACAACAATACTGAGCATCCTGGTAATGCCATATTTACCCTTATTTTACATTTCTATTGACATCTGCTCATGGCCACGGTGGGAGATGGGATATTGGGCTATACAGATCTTGGATTTGTCCAAGTGAGACTATTCTTATATTCTTCCCTACTTTCATTAAATTCTGCTAAAAATCTAATCACATTCTCACTGCACAGTGACATTTTCTCATTTATTACCTTATTTGAAACTGCCTCTAACTTTCAAGAAACATTTATTTCTACTCCTAGTCTCTAAATGAAGTTGATAGAGTGTTTGGTTCAGTTTAAGATTAGGAAATCTAAATTTTGCTATCTAGCATAGATGTCTACTTTTACACTAGGTGTCTATGATCCTGTTACAATCAATGAAGACCTCATCAATACAAATCATAGAGTCTCTCCAGCTCCCTGGTCTTTATAGATTGCATTGATTGCATCTCCATTAATGATAATGGGAGCTTATATAATGATCTTGATTCAGTTTCCTAAACATAGGTGCCTAATACCTTTTGAAAAGCTATACTGTATCCCCTGGCATCTGACTTCTGCTTCAAAAGGATGCAAATCTCCTCCAGCAGGTTCCTTGTCAGATCTATGAACCCATTTGTGGGTCTCTTGAATAAACTAAAGAGTTTGAAAAGGGCAGTTTTGAGGCAGTAGAACGGATCCTGTTGTGCACAGGTGGACATCTGAGTTTGGTATGATGAGACTCTCATCTCAGATTTTATTGCCTATAGGCTGGTATTTGCTGCTCACAATTAAGTAGAATTCCTTAATGTAAAACTAAAAATATATCAGCCCCTCTTGGGCACTGAATGAAATCTGAGATTTCATTTTCTCAGTTCTCTGAGTGTCTGCAGTTCTGTCATAGTAGCAAAGTGATAATGAAGATAACTGAAAAATTAAGACTAAGAAGCTTTTGGTGCATATGTTTTCTTGCTGCTTCATTTAACTGTTTCCTTTTCCATGTATTATATTTGCCTTGGGGTTTTAACTGGCAGAGTAAGCAATGTTCTTTCTAAATGTTTTTAGATTTTCCCCAAACACTAGACCCAGAAACCTTTTGAGCAAATAATTTCAGTGTGTATTAAAGACCATAATAATAATTTAAAAATAATTTAAATATTACCCTTTGACAGAAGACCACCTAAAGCACTGTGTTGGCAACAAGCCCAGCATTCAAATATAGGTGAAAGTCCAATAGTGGCAATCTCACTCTTTGGGAAATGGAATCAGGAACCCTGGAATTGTGTTACAGAATCAAGCATCTTATTACTTGTCTTATCGTGCATCATCTGCACTGTGCACCTCTGCTATATTTACAAGATTCTCTGTAGCCAGAGAACTGAAACTGAAACACACAAACACCTACAACAGAAAGGAATATGAGATTTCACACTGCTGGTTTCTATAGGAATGGAGGATTTAGGTTAAAAAAACACAACTGCTATGAATATTACATTAAATTTGCAGGCTCTTGTGACACATCTGGTTGCCCAGCTCTGTCCTGGGGAATACAAATGAGTATTCATTCCATCTGAAGCCCCTATGGCTGACTTCAGTGGTACAGCTGAGGAATTTCTATATTTAATCATAGTATATGTCATACATTTTATTTCTCAAGTGACAAATGTAGAGACTGTAACAAAGACCTTCCCTATGAAGCCAAGGAACTTCATGTGAATACAACCCCTCTTACTGAGTGGGACTATAAGGCCAGAAACTGAAGCATTGACAAATAGAACTGGTTTTGCTTTCCCCTGTCATTTTAAAAAGTACTTATTTTTCAGAGAGTGGCTAATGGAGTCTGAGAAAGCCTTCCCAAAGTTTTGAGAGCATTTAAGCCCAGAGAATTTCCCCTAAAGGCTGGGAGAGTTAATGGATAGGGAGATGGGTTGCATTTCCTATTCCACCTTGTTACTGAATGGAGGGGGAAAACCAAGATATCTTCTAAACAGCAATGGCCTTTAATCCTCAAGATAAGAAGTCAAGCATTAAGAACAGCAGTTTTAGAAAGGATGTAGGATTAGTTACCTGAAAAGTAAAAGTATTCTATCAATGTACAAAAGCTGGGAGAGTTTCCTGCTCTCACAGCAGAGAAGTGGAATTTTTCCTTTCTTTTATTCTGAAAATTGAATTTTCATTCCAAATAAAAAAGCAGAAAATGTCCACATCAAAGCCCATTTCCCTAATAGGTGTCTAAATCTTCATAACCTCTTTAAAATGAAAATTCTTCCGTAACAAATCCTAAAAGACAACACAAGTGGTACTAGATATCTCTAGGATCAGTCCTGTGGTGTGGAGAGAGATGAGTCAGGTACACATTCAGATGAGCAAGGTTAGTCCTTATAATAATCTTCCTCTTGCTTTGGATCATCACAGTGTTTCAAATTAACCTCTATCCTGCCAAGTGAGAACAAATCTGCCTTTCAATTATGAAATGAAAACATAGATAAGTTCAGCAAACTCTGTGTCTGACAATATCCAGTGCAGCTGTTTCCACCAAGAAGCCAGGATCAGACAAAAGACAGGTAGACATCAGTTTTCCTCAACACACATTTCTACTTAGCTTATGGTGGTCCAAGACAGTGAACAGTTGAATTAGGATTTAAACTACTAGCAAAACTTGCATTTATGGTCTTTATAAGAAAAATCCAAGTTTGAGTATGAAAGCAATTGTTACGTATTTTTCTGCCTTTCCATGTAGAGTTCAAGCTTTGCTCCAGGCTGACACAAAGAATTACATTTAATAAGTCCAGTCAGAAGCAGGTAGTCAGTCATTAAGATCTTGGAAACGAATCTACCTTGTCACATCATTTTCTTGGCTGTGAGGACTGGTACACCCTGAACATCCTAGTCTGCTGTACTGACAAGTGTGGGACAGACTATTGATTGTAACTCTGACCATTCTTATTTTCTAGATGAAATGCCCATTCCTGCTAAGCTCTTAATCTCAATGTGGATATGGCCAGTTTAGCAGTGTAATTGTAAAGAAGTGACAGTGGTATAGACAGGAGGATGTGATGTCTTAATCAACAGTAGACATAATATTTCTGGGAACTGCTGATCAATGTGGGTTAGTGGTGGAAAACATATTGAGAGGATTGTGGGAAATAACGTCTACAAACTCTCTCATGGGCTTAGAAGCACAGGCCAAGAAGAGTTTTAATAGAAACAGAGGTATGATCAGAGCAGATAGGAAATGAGGTAAGGCAGCCACTCCCTTCAGAAATTTTTTCATTTCTTTTAACTAGCTCAGAAAAAAAATATGTTGCAAAATTCCCCCTTGGTAAGTAGCAAAACAAATAGCATTAAGAAACAGCTTAAGTCTCCTTAACCAGCTGCAGCCTCAGTTATTTTCCAAAGAGGTAGCTGAGGGGGGTCACTCTGAAACTGTTATACTGATGACTGGATCTCCTAATTCCAGGACTTCACAGACCCTTGCTGATCTTTGCTGGCCCAAAAAGGCTGGCTCCCAGTAGAAGGGAAGCTGTGACAAACAGCCCTTGCTTTGTCCCAGCATGACATCTTCTATACCATTGAACTGAGATTACCCCATGGAATGAATCCTGGTTCAAACTGGAACTGTCTCTGTTGTGTTTGAACACAGATCTGTTTTTCTGGAAATGCTGCAGCTGTATATAATAGATAAATTCATTTCTACAGAAAAAGAGGAAGGAGCAGTTAATTACTTAGCTAGTGGTTATAAAAAAGTCATAAGTGAACCAAAAGGAAAAATTGGAAAGTTTTGTCACTATGGCTCTTATTTAATCATTGGTTCAACCATGTTTCTCCTTACCTGAATATTTATCTGACCTTGTTTTCAGGTGAGTATTTCAGTAGTTGTCTTGAATGTGCTGTGAATTTTGCACAAGAGGATGCATATGATGCACAGAGAGGAGCACTGTCTGCTCATTGCCAAGATTTCACCCACAAAGAAGAAACAAGGAGCATTTGACAAGTTTTCCCCATGGTGCCAGTATCTTTTTGCTATACACTTTTGTGTGAGATCACCTTGTGAGGAAGAGATGGAGAGAGGCAATTCTGAAAAGCAATAAACTATGGTGTGGTAATGACAGGAAAAAGAAGAGTGGGTGGAGGAGACTCTTTCACTCTTCAGACTTTAGAGGTCTCCTTTAAGGCGTGTGCTACTGGTGGATAAAGAGACAAACTTGCAGTGATGTGTCTGTCAGCACTGCTTAGCAGTGAAGAAGCAAGGTAGAAAGAAATTGCACAAGAGTCTATTACTGTTGCTTTCCAGGTAGCCTGTAGAAGAGAAAGAGTGCAAAGGAAGAGCTGCAGTTTATAGTCACAGTTTGGCAGCTATTCCCATCCTGTCTTTACATATTTAAAATTCATTTTACTGCAAGCATATGAAGGATCATTCTCTCTCCCTTGCCACTGTGACAGTTCCTTTAAGGGAGCAAAGAAGAAAAAGTAAATAAATGATGTGTTCTGCTCTGTATCCATTTTAAATGCTGGGTGTTTTATTCTGTACATATTTCTGTATGCACGCATCTCGCATGCTTTTTACATTTCTGTTTTTATTAAGAGATATATGGAGGAATCAGTCTACAAACCTGGACTACATTCCTGTTAATAGCTTGCTCCTTTTAGTTTACTCATTATCCCTGCCCTTCACCCATCTGTTTCCATCACTGTCAATAATGAATACACCCTTTTAAGTTCAATCCTGTGAAGCTACAAATTGCAGCCCTTCAGAAGAGATGACCATCTACATATGAAATAGTGAATCTATGCATAAAATTAATTTTTACTGCCTTATGAGTTGCTGTCTATACTGTAGCTGTGAAAGAGGCAATTTCTGATGTTTAAATTGGGACACAGTGGCCGAAGCTCTGCTGATTCCTGGATCTCCCACTGTTGCTGCTGGAGGAGAGGGTACCTATCCTCAGCCCACAGTTCTCCAGGAAGGCCACAGGGGGTTAGAGATCATGTCATCTGTCAATTTGAATCAGATGTGGGCTGGGAAGAGGAAAGAATATTTGGTAATTACCTCTTGTTCTTTTGCTCATCAGTGTCTGCTGCCATCCAGCCTTTGGAGCGCTTTGGAGAATTTTGTTGTTGTGTCCAGTAGGAGGTTGGTAGTATTTCATCAAGACACTGATAAAAGGAAAGACATATTTTGCATTCTGTTTGCTGTTCAAATGACACATAAAATAATTTATTAGAATTAAAGGATTTTTAATGAATTTAATAAACTTAGTATAGTTTAATGCTTTTGGCAGGTATAAAATGTTGAGAGTTTATTGTGTTTTGAGTGGTTTTTTTTTTAAATTTTACATTGAATTTAGAAGAAAAGTTGAGGCTTTTTGAATGAATGAATTTTAAATCCTCATATTTTACAGTCATACTTAAAAAAATGGAGAAGAAAATTAAATCTAGCTAATAGAGTCTTACCTAAATAAGCATTAAACAGCAGGTATGAGGTGAGTTGACTGGTAAACAAAGTGTGGGTGATATTATGATTCAATAACTTCCCGTTTTTGGCTTGATCTCAGGCTTTTCTCATCTGACTCTCACTGTGGGATACTTGGCAAACAGATAAACTTCTGGTTCAGGGAGCTGCTTTGAAAAGCTTGTACCTTTGCACCAGCTGGATATGCAGCTGATGTCAGCAAATACCAAACCACTAGAAATTTTTTTACAATGGCAAAAATATGGTATTCAAGACCTCTTCTATCTAAACATTTGTATGAGAAGTTGGGAGCCTTGCTAGAGCTAAGAAATTACCTGTCTGGGTAAATCATAAGGCTCTCCATATTAACACCCAAGTACAAAGTGTGTGTGAGCAGCAAGTAGCTGTTACCTCTAACAATCAGGGCATTTATTTGTGTTCTGAAAGGGGCAAGCTGAAAACTAAATATTGCCTAATATTGCTGGAAATGTAATGTCTTCTCTGTCCTAGAAAGACGGCCACTGTTCTTGGTTCTGGGTAAAGGCTGGTCAGAGAATCACAGCATCATTTATGTTGGAAAGGGCCTCTTTGGAGCACCTGGTCCAGTCTACTTATTTCAGAGTAACTTAAAGGGTTTTCAAGTGAGATGAATGGAGAAAATGTGCCAGGGCAAAGCACCCCATCTTTAATTCAGTTTCCCCATGAATTCTTAAAAACACAATGCACAGAAATTTCATTTCTTGACAGAATAGCTGTTCATAATATAAATATACTTTTTTTTTTTTGTCCTTACTTATTTTCATGACTTCCTGAGTAAATCTCACACTTACTCAGAAAGTGCTGAAGTTATTCAAGGACAAAATTAATTTTTTGTGAGTAAAGATGGTTTGTGATTCGGGCAGAAGTGGTGAATGTTATTTAAATAATTTTTTAGGACAGGGTAAGGGAACATAAAGGATATTACAGTCCAGCTTTCTTGTCCTCCAAATAATTAGCTTCTCTTCTTCTACAGTTGGCCAGCAATTGTAATTTATGAAACTGCCCTTCGCATTTTGAAAGACTAAGACATGTGTCCACTCACTCCCATCTCTCCTCTGGTGTACTATCACACAGGTCAAATACCAGTCTCTGACACAGCAATTGCATTTCTGAGCTGTTATGTAGGCACATGTTAAAAAGCCCTAGAGTGCAATGAACCCTAGCGGGAGGAAGAATCCAAATGCAGAAAGTTAATTTAAAACATGGTCAGCTTTCTGCCTCAAACTAGACAGCAATTCTTCCATCAATTTATCATAATATTTATACAACCTCTAATATTCCACTAGTTGATTCCTTCATTGCCTTAGAAGAAATTATAACCAAAATATTTTTTAAGGCAGAAAAGATTATTATCCCAATTTTTTAAGTAGGATAGCAAGACACAGACAAAATGAAGAGAGCTAAGCAGTTGGAAAGAGTTAGGCACATATAAGAAGAGAACAGGTGCCAAGCAGAATATTCAGAAACAGCTAAATAATATCAAAATCCCATCATGAGCCTGTTGTCATCATTAAATGCCTAAGTACCTCTGGAATTCAGTTATGTAGCCACTGTGTCACTTGCCTACACTCTACAAGCAGGAAGGTATCCCTTTGTAGAAGGCAGCTTTCATGACTTGATCTCATACCTCCACTGCAAAATAGGAGCAAATTAGTTTCTCTCTTTTTAACTCCCTCTCAGACCCCTCCCTAAACACTTTAAATGTCACTATTTCCTCAGGAACTGAAGGTGTGCTGAATACCATGTCCTGCACAGAAATATGATAATCTCTCTTCAATGTTTGGCAACTAGTATCTATTAATTAAGAATCCATCGTTTGTACTCTGTAATTATATTTATTAAACCCTAACTCATATCCTAACTATAATTAGTTCCTGCTAATTAATTTTATCAAATCCCTCTAGATTCATATCTAAAGTAAATATTGAGTAGCCCTACACAAATTATTTCAATCAACTTGGAATGCATTTCAAATGACTGTGAATAGTTTCCATTAATTAAATTTAGTATAAAATAAATTTTCAATACAATATGTTTGTAAATGTTAAGATTTTAAGATAAAAGAGAATAAAAGACTGGTATAATGTGAAATACCCATTTGCATATTAGACCAAGTTAAATAAGCAATTCTGTCTAAGTCAGAATTTTTCATTAGAAAACAAAGAATTTTTTATATGCGAAATATATGAAGAATTATGGGTGAGTACTATAATGATTTACCTTGAAAAGATTTTTCATATCCTTTGAAGTAGATGGGACTCCTTATGTTTTAAAAAAATATATTTTAATTTCTAAAAAATTTTGAAAAATTCAATAATACTTGTGTAACTAACTTTGCAAGTAAAGACAAAACTGATAGTGCAACACTTTTGCATGAGGTGCAACATTTTTGTCAGAATGTACTGGGGGAAGCATCCTCACCTACCAGCACTGAGAGCCACCTGCTCTCAGCCATAGAATCCTGGAATAACCTAATTTGGAAGGGAACTGCAAAGATCATTACCTCCAGCTCCTGGTTCCCTTGCTATTCATAACTTGGTCTATACAGAAAATGAAATTGTGGTGTCCATTTGGGTTCCTTAAAGAAAAGTGATTGAAAATGTGGTAGCAACAAGAAGTCAGCGTTCAGATCACAGCCATTTTGGATTCCATGGGTTATTCTTGACCTTTAGCTGGAAGGATCCTGTAGACACTCTCTTGGATCTTCAATGCATCTACAGATGTCTCAGATATCCCAAGGTATCTAAAACGGTCCTTCACTTAAGCTGTTGCAATCTGCTAAAAGTTTCTAGGCTGCAACTGAAGCTACTTACTGGAGTTAAAATACTAAAGATTTTTGTTAATGCTTTAATCCAAGCGAGCTGTATGCCATGTCTCCATTTATACACAATTGTTAGAAAACTCCTAAAATACTCAGAATTCTACTGTTCCAGAGAGGGGCAGAGGGGATATTCATCTCTCCTAATATTAGAAATCCATGCTGTACTTTCTGTTCTTGTTCTCCCCTAAACGAAACAGGCACTTTCATCTGCCCTATTATAGACAATTACTACAAACAAGGAAGAATCACATCCTTAAAGTGTTTGTTTCTTTCTGCTGTCTCTAAAAGGAGGTGGGGTGACCAGCACAGACAGAACCATTTCTAATGCAGATGCCTTTGACAGCATTGCTCCTGCCTGTTGAGACTCTGGAGGCTTTGAGCAATGCTGAGTAAATAAGAATGGAAATAACTAGTTTTTGTATTGGTATTGTCAACTGTTTTGGCTTTCTGGAATTACACCTTTCATAAGATTTAGTGATGGGTGAGAAGAGCCTGTATTATTTTTGAAGGACGACAGTTTGCCATCATGGGTGGTTACAGAAGTTGTAGCATTTGGTGGTAAAGGGAAAACAGATTTCAGCTCTGTATCTGCCATGGGTTAGTCTGGATTTCAACTAATGTAACACAGGTCAATTGTGTAAAGCAGCTTCCATCTGTGGATATTTGATTTTAATTAGCAAAGAATACAAACTAGCAGAAGTGAAATCCTAATCCAAGCAAGTGTATGTGGTACTATGTTTCAGATACGTTATGCTATGCAATTTTTATATTTTACTAATAATTTGCAATGTCACTCACTATTTGGCACTATGACAGTCATTTTGCCACAGAGATCATGACAACGCTGACTTTTCTTTTTTTTTTTAAGTTTATAGAAACCTCAAATATGTCTTTAATTTTAAAATCTTATTTAAACATGCATGTACACACACATAAAGGAACTTTAAATATTATCATCTGTTTTGTATCACTGTGCATATTAGTATCAATGACTTGTTTTTCATGTGCCATTTGACACCCCTTCACCACTCCAAATATGCTCCTGGGAAAGCTTTACAGATTTTTAGGATAAAGAAACCATTATTACAACTCTTCTGATGATGTATATTTTCAGAGACTTTAGATTTCCTGCAGCTGCTTCTGTTTTGAGCTCAGTAACATGTGGTTGTGTAAAATATTTATTTTCCAGAAAGATGTACAGTCTTATTTTTGATAGTATCAGCAGATGGTGAGTCTACCTCCTCCCTCAATAGTTTATTCCAGTGGTTTATCATTTATGCCATATGCTTAAAATTAATGCCACATTTCCCATCTGATTTTGCCTGACTTCAAAAAAGCTACATTAATTTCCTTCAGTTGTTTACCCATCTTCAGGCCTTTTGGGTTATTCAAGGAGAATCCAGATTGTCCTTCACACTTGAGGCAACTGAGGTGCACATTGCTGCCTGCAACCATCTTCTGCTCCAGCAAGCAACACTAGTCAACCCAGTATCACTCAACAATTCTGTTTTTAACAGTTTCTGTAGTCTGTGTTTAACTTAACTGGATTTTTCTTCTAGATCTTTCAGGTATTTATCTGTCCTTCAGTTGCTTCCATCATCCAAAAGTACAAATTTATACTGTTTCTTTTTCTTCATCTCATAGATGGGGTGTGTTTCTCCCACCTTCTTTTTTGTTCCAATCTACCTATATTATAAAAGTCTTAATTTCTTTCTGTTAACATTGCATTCAATGCAAAGTGGAAAAAAGTCAGGCTGCACAAAAATACGTGAGGGATACTGCCTGTTACTCAGTCCTTTCCTTCTAACTTACTGCTATATCTACTTTTTTTTTGCAATTTTTCCTCCCTTTCATTTAACTATGAATTCTCTGGATCTGTTTGTTTTATTTGCGAATTGAAGAATCTGGTCAATTTGTGACTACTAGGGAAAAAGCCTCAACAGTCAAAACCAAATTAAGCCATAATCATTTAATTTTCCTTGTTTGGTGACGAGCATTTGTGAAAGCTCAGTCTCTAGGCAGAAAACTTTTGTTCTTCTTAATGATTACTCAAAACACTTAGGATTTCTTCAGACATTCTGTCCTTTTTCTTTCACTGATGGTAAATCTGGGAGCCCAGAATTTCTGTCCTAAAGAAGAGGAGGTGAAGGAGGAAGACTGTGATCTGTTTGAAAGGAAGTGTGAAAAAATGACAGCGATCTTGCTGGCAAAGCTTATGGTCACCAGTTCTTTCACACACAGAGATTTTTCACCTTTTTCACAGACGTTTTTTAGATTAGCACTCTGATGTGAGTGCACACAGAAATTTTTCATTCTTAGCTGGCCATCCCTGACACACTGCTGGCAGTGTTGCCCCATGAGCACTGCTTTAGGTCAGTCTAACCTTATAAGTAAGGAAGTCAAAGAATTTCAGACAACATGTAGTCAGAAATTATTCTTAAAATAGTAATTTTTTTATTGTGTCTTCAGTGGTGGCTTATTACTTTATTGAAAAAAAAAATAAAAGTGTAATCAACCACTTTGAATGACTGTGGTTTGCAAAGTTTTTTCCAGGTCATACCATCTTCCCTTCACCAAAGGTAGCCCCATCAAAACCGTCAGTTTGAAACAAACTTTACTTTTCTTTGGTAGGTTCAGGACAGCATTATTTTTCTACTCTTATTGATCCATAATCTTTCTTCAGCAATGAGATCATAAATTGTTGGCTTTATACATTACAGAATTATTTCAAGATATAGCAAATGATTAGCCAAAGTATCACTAGTCAAGGAGGGAAGCCTATTGAATGTCATTTCACATGTACAGCACAGATTCTGGAATTCCCCCCAGTTTGACATACTTGGGAAAACTACCAGAATGATACTGAATTTTACACAGATCCTCATATTGTCTAAGACTTGAGAAATGAGTGGGCTGTGCTAAAGATATGTGCAGAAAAGTGCTGAATTTGCAGGGATGGTATTTGCATGTTTCTAAGGAGAATGATGTGTGTGCTGTTCAGGAATAATTCAAAAGTACTTGTACACTTCAGAAATGTGCTCACACTGCCTTCTCCACCTATGTGTAAATGCAGGTATGGATGTTTTTGTTGCAGGGCCATTTCAAAGTGTGGTGAACTAGATGCTTTCTTTCTTTCTTTCTTTCTTTCTTTCTTTCTTTCTTTCTTTCTTTCTTTCTTTCTTTCTTTCTTTCTTTCTTTCTTTCTTTCTTTCTTTCTTTCTTTCTTTCTTTCTTTCTTTCTTTCTTTCTTTCTTTCTTTCTTTCTTTCTTTCTTTCTTTCTTTCTTTCTTTCTTTCTTTCTTTCTTTCTTTCTTTCTTTCTTTCTTTCTTTCTTTCTTTCTTTCTTTCTTTCTTTCTTTCTTTCTTTCTTCAAATTAGATTTTTGTGATGGTAACAGGAACAATGCCTGAAGCCTGAAGGTCAAGAGTTCTGCTTGCTGATGGCTGAAATGAAGGCTGAACAGGGAAAACTTGTTGCTTGAAGACTTGCCCTTTTTTTTTTTCAGCCTGCTGGGTTACACATACGTTGGAATGTCTAAGGAAAAACCTGAACAAATCTATTCCATTTCCTCACTCCATCAGAGATAGAATTTCAGCAGTGTGTTATTATTTGATATGGTATAATCCATTACTTCTCAAAAGGAGAAAAATGCAGTATTAGTTAACACATGGCACAGAAGCTCTGACTAATATTATATTTAGCTTGCTGCTTGTCTCTTAATTATGATTACTGTTCAGCACATTTTCTCAACAGTCCTTGGGTCATTGGATATGCAATGCAGCTCTTCTTGCTGCATCTGCCCATATCACAGGAAGTTCCATCTCCTTCTGTGCTCTTACCTTTTAAATAAAAATGGGGCTGCAATAAGTAAAAAGGATTAGTGAAGCATTTCCTGCCTGACAGTGAGCCTCTTCCTGACCTACTGCTCACAGACTTGTTTGCATCCTTGTCCCTCCTGATGCTCTGCTCGTGGTAGTGTGCATACTGCACAGATGTTTCTGTCATGCTATTACATGGCTATTTTCAACCTGTTTCTCGGAACAGATGTTCCCACATTGTGCTCTCCCTCCTTTCTGTGCTGACACACTCTCTGTATAAACAGCAGTGTGCATTTCTGTAGTCCTGGTGTGTGGAGAGAATGAAAATCAAAACTAGCGACAGCGCCTCCCGTTTCAGGCTGCTCTGTAACAGGGCGTTAGACTGGTCTTCTTCTTATCCTTCTCTCACTAACATGCTTAAACTCTTGATTTTTATGATTTTAACCCATTTTATGCATTTCATGGGACAGTATTTGGAAGTGCCACGTGCATTGCCATGTAAAAATCTCCTTCAATGTGCCGACTAGTGGTTCTTCCTTCTTTCTAACCACAAATGACAGGGTAAATTCAAGAGTATGTATTCTGGGATTTAATCTAAAAAGAGAAGCATCACAGTAATAAAATCTCATCTCCTGCCATCTGTCTCCTGCATATTTCTTTACAGTCCAAGTGCATTATATGTGAGCCCAAATGTTTCAGTGTTGGCAACAGTGGCTAGTTATGGTAAGAAATCCCCCATGAGTTGAAACGCAGAAAGAAGTTGACATATGGACAAAATACACCAAGAATGGTAAGGGCTGGAGTTGTATTCCTAATGTGCTGGAAGTCATTAAGACTCCTGGACAATGGCATTGCTGGTTAATAGCAGCATTGATGTATTTTGCACATTGCCTTAGTCCTGTAGCTCTACAATTGAAAACAAGTGGGAAAAATAAGAACAAGTTGGGAAAATGTAAGGAAGGAAGAGAAAGCAAACCAAGCCTCAAAGTGGATTATGTTCCAGATCCTCCTGAGAACAATTAATTAGGAGTGGACACAGACAAATTGATTTTCTTTCACTGAGGAGGGATAGAGGACATTCACTTTCAAATCAGGCTTGTTGTTCCTGAAATGGTGACAGGGAGCAATGTATCACTTAGAAATGACATGACTGTACTTTCCATCTTGCTCATTTATTTGGAAGATATTGCTTTTGTCTGTTGGGATATGTGCTTTCTAACACATAAAGAGGTATAGAAACTGGAGATAGGTCAGTCTTTGGTCATGTCAAGTCTTAGAAGGTCCCAAACATTCAACCATGCAGCTACTAGGGTTATGTAAAATTAGAAATTCAACACACATAAATTACTCAAGTAATTAATCTCTACATTGTTTCAGCATCATTTATCAAGAATAAATGTACAGATTCTAGTATTTAAAGCATTTTTTTTCTAAAAGCAAGTTGGTGGTTGATATAAACAAAGGAAGTACATCAGATCAGCAGTGGACTTTTTGGTTCCAAATAGTGAACTCGTTCCTATCATGAGAAAATGCACTAGGAAAAAAAAAAAATTGTAACAGAACTAACAAGGTATTAGTTTATCTATAAACATACATTGAGGAAATTTTCAGTGTACATAAGACACTGCAGGGAAGTCACAAGAGGGAGGACTGGTTTGCTCTACTTCAGATAACTGAAAGGTAGAGATGTTACTATGTTACCTGATGCTTTCCTTGCTTAATACACAAAAGAAAATCAGCCATCAGTCCTTGGGATGATTAGGGCATTTCTTTGTCTCTGATGGCAAGAGGCTCTGAACTGCTTTAACTATTAGATATCTAAAGTGAGATGAAATAAGTCACATTATTATTTTTGTGAGTTCAGTTGAGTGACAAACTTGGTCAGCTGGGCCAAAAATTCAAAAATTGTAAAACCATATGTGATTAATCTCTTTTATCATATACTTTTTAAAAGTCTAGCATATAAGTTTTTCTCTTAGACAGTCAGAGGAGAAAGAGAAGTTTGTCCAGAGGGCATGTCAGTATATATCGATGTTAGGTGACATGAATTTTCTTTAGAAAATGAATATGAGGGCTGCAGGGACAGGCTTTTCTTCTTAACAGAGAAGCCTAATCTTTAGATGACCGAAAATAGCTGAGATGAATCTTACCCTGTGTGGTTTCATTAATTATTGTTAGATGCAGAGGTGATTTCTGTGATGGTAAAGTGACGTGGCAGGACACTTTAGAGTCTATTTGAGAAGCAGTGGGAGATGACTCGCAGTGTATAAATAGGCTGTGCAGCCATACAGACGTTCTTATGAGCACAGAGACCTATTGTAAAGGTTGTTTTCTAGAGACTTGGCTGATTTATGGGATTCTGACAGCAGGTGCCCAATTGGAAGAGAACAAGTGGAAAAGAGGATTCAGCTAACTGCAGATTAAAGGGAGATTGTTCAGCTACTTTTTTTTTTTTTCTCTGCTTCAAGAAGCTGGCGTTCCTTGTGGAGAATTTGGAAGCTGATCCATTGAGACTGGGAAAACTTAATCCTATCAAAAAAGAGCTTTGAGACAGTTCATGGAGGTGTTTTAGCACAGTGATTGTTGCATTTGAGATAGTGCAAACACTTAACACTAAATCCTTGAAATGAGAAGGAAGCAGGACAGGTGGGTCTGAGAAATATTATCTTAGCAGTACCACTGGCCAAATTCACAGGCATCTCATAGCTATAGCTGAATACATGTGGTTTCTGTGTTTAGATCAGCAAGGAATAGATACTTCTTGCAAGTATATTTTAAAATCAGTGCACAGTTTTGAAGATATTTTTGTGCCTCTTCTGTCCATGGTTAGGAGTCCAGTGTAATTTGCAATGAACTGGACTATGCCAGGCATTACGACAGGGCTGGCAGGTATCACGCAGGACTTAATGGGAAACCTTGTGCCCTCCTGGTGTGGAGGAGTAGCTGTGTGAGCTACCGAATTAACCTTCTAGCAACCAAATACATTTTTAATGTTCTGCATCTATCCCAATGCTGTTATTCCCACTCAAAAATAGCATCTGCAAACAATTAAGGCTCTTGGAATCATAGAATGGTTTGGGTTGGAAGGGAACTTGAAAGATAATTTAGTCCCAACCCCTCTGCCATGGGCAGAGATACCATTACTGGACCAGGTTGCTCAGAGCTCCACCCAACCTGGCCTTGAATACTTCCAGGGATGGGGCATCCACAAATTCTCTGGGCAGTCTGAGCCAGGGCTTTACCATCCACACAATAAAGAGTTTCTTCCCAGCATCTAATCTAAACCTTCTCTCTTTCAATTTAAAACCATTAATCCTTCTCCTGTCACTGTCTGCCGGGATAAAAGTCCCTCTCCCTCTTTTTTATAAGCCCCTATAAGGTACTGAAAGGCTGCAATGAAGTCTCCCCAAAGCCTTCTCTTTTCCAGGCTGAAGAACCCCAACTTTCTCAGCCTGTGTTCATAGGAGAGATGCTTCATCCCTTGTGGCCCTCCTATTGTGGTAAAACCCTCTTATTGTGGTAGAATCACTGCAAATTGATGTGACCTCTTTTGTGCAAATAGAAAAGCCATTCTTTTAAAGAATGCTAACAGCTTCCTGCTCAGGGGTCTCAGATCCACAGACAATTGGAGACATTGGTAAAGGCTGTTGACATGTCAAACATTCTGTTTTAAACACAAAGTGCTATACAGCCCCTTTGGACAGCAAAACCCAGCTGTAGGCAGCAGGAGTGACCACCTGGAGCAACAAACTGTCAGACAGCAGAGTAGCCAAGGTAACTCAGGCTGACAGTGTGCAGGCTGTCCTTGCTTGTAAATGCACAGGTAAAGGTAAGAGCATTTAAGCGGGGAAAGCCAGGAGAAGGAGGTGAAAGCTGAACTTAGTGGTTTTTGTCTCCAAAGTCTATGACTAGAACAGATGAAACACACTTTTTTAACCTTTGGACTTCTACATACAGTAGGATTGAGCAACCCTGATGCTGTGCTGAACCTGAGATGCCAATCCTGCCTGCTCACAGGTTTTGTTAATTCAACTAGAGATCTTCAGTAACTGCTCGATTCATTGATTTCGAGTTGGAACAGAAGCATTGCCTAGTATACTCTGGCATGCCCATGAAAGAAAACGACTATCTGTTGCTTTACAGTTCTGTCTTGTATGAATTAGGTTTTCCTCCAGACCCCTTATGGACAGGCAAGACAATACAGTGTCCTATCTTTATTGTCTCTGCTGAGGTAGAAGTGCAAAAGAAACCAATATAAATGGGAGGATTTCAGTTATGACCACAAAATCATTTTGCAATCAATTCCCTGATCAAATGATGTCAATTTTTTGCATGGGATCTACCAAGCATAAACATGTGCAGATTTGGAATAAGCAGAGGGCTTGCACTCCACACTGTCACTGAAGTGACCATCTTGCAGACATTGCAAGACTGACATGTTCTTAAGACTTCAGATTTGCTGAATTTTAGGAGCAGAATTTGGGAGCAGAATTTAGGAGCAGGGAGGCCAAGGGCTCCCTCTCTGAATCTGTTCTCTAAATTTGCAGTGTGCATGCACAAAACAGGCTGCGAGAGACTGCACATTCCTGGAGCTGGTGCTGCAACCAAGCTGACAGATGTCAGGAAATCCTGGAGGAAATTCAATACAAATTCCTTGAATTCCTGTCATATAAAAATTCAGAGAGAAAAACAGAAAAGACCAAGGGTCTGTTAACACTACCTTGACTCCAAAAATTAGATTTTTCATAACCTGATTTTTAGTTTGCATGAGGTTACACTCTGTTCTACTTCAGCTTTCCTTCTGAACAAAAAATTTAGGTACCACAGATGTGACCACGTAAGTACAGTTACAATAACTATGAGCTGGGAACTCTGCCCTCACAAACAAAATGCAATTTTCATATCATCTTTCTAGGGACAGTGTTAATCTGATTATAAAGTGTTAGATATTGTGAAATAATAAAAGAAAATTAACCGCTCTGAAGCTAGAAAATTCATATTAGATTATCTAATGAAAAGATAACTTGCATTGCTTCACCTATCCAGCACAGGGATAGTAACATGGGGCATAGTGGAAGCAGTAACAGCAGAAGCAGAAATAGCAATGGCAGCAGCTGCTGGGTGGCAGCAGGAAGAGCCTCACTGACAGCAGAAGAGAAAGAAAAGATGTTTTTCAAACTTGCAAGTATGAGGTTAGATGTTTACCTGCTTGATTTACCACTGACACAATGTACAGATGCCAGATAATTTACATTTTGGAATGTGTTAAAGATGTTTGGGGGCAAACCTCTAGTTAGTGTACCATGATGTTTTCTTTGGATATTTTCAAGCATTGTTTTTATAAATATTACATATGTGCTTGCATGTTGGACTAAGGAAAAATAATATGTGCCAGGTTTAGACAGCAAGTTAGTCTTAAGGGAGAGAAAAAGCACTTTACAATTATTTTCCATACACATGGTTTCTGAAAACCAAACAAACCCATGCTTTCAGTCATATGCTATGTAGCAGACACACAGAAAAATCAGATGGTTCAATTCTGCAAGCTGCTGAATGCTCTCAGCTGTATTTGATATTAAAACAACCTTGTATTTTACAGGTTTATGCTCAGAAAATGCAGATCAACATGAAAATAGGCATATAATGGGCAATTAATGTATGTCTCCTGAAGTCCCTTCTGCCTCTATGAGTGACTCTTGTTTCCCCACATCTCATCCCTTTGAAGGCTGTCCCCAGTGGTGCCTTCCAAAGTGTCCAGTTTTGCATCCTTGACTTCCACTGACATTAATGAGGATTACAGATGTATGCTGAAGGCAGAACAGCCTTTTAAGTGTCAGAGACCCACTCTGTTGTTCAGCGCTGCCTTTAACCTAAGCAATACATAGCAAAGTGCTGTCAAGTAAAAGGAAAATTCCAGGTGGTTCCCATGTTAGAATTTTTTGGGATATTTCAGAGACTGCAGAGATGATTTGCAGACTTTGGAATATTCACTCTTCAGGGTCAGACATATGTGATTGCAGCATGGAGGAAAACCAGCTGCTTTTTTATGGTACAAACAGAGGTTTCTTTCCTTCTTCCTGGTCCTCTGGGAGAACTGGCATCCTGAATTCCTCTCCAGTGTACCATTTGGGTAATTTTCATCCAATACATAGTTCATTGTTAAAAGATAATAAAGCCCTGAAAGAAGTTAAAGAGACCCATTAATGAGAGTTGTGGAGAAGTATAACACTGACTTACTCAACAGTTTCACAGATAAGTCTGTTTAATTCTGTAAGACTAAAACTTGGACAGCAAAGTTCATATTAATCATACAAAATATTAGATCTCTGCAGCTTAGATATTTAGATCTGAGATAATAATCTAGTTTCTCTTTCTTGTCCCTTTGAAGAAACAAGCACTTCTGTGCTACAATTCATTTCATCTCAAGGTAGATCTCTAAACGTCCCAGATGACTCATGCTGTAGAAATGCTAATTTCTCTCCACTGGCTATAAAGGGAACCTGGGTCATATGAAAGTTGAGGTGGTTTCCATCCATATCCTGAAAGGCTTTTAGGACTAAAGGAAATGAGCATTTTTATCTCAGTGGAGTGCTGTGGCACAAAGAGCTCCAGTAAAAAAAAAGAGTATGAGTAGGAGCAATTCAATAAGGGACATGCTCAGAGATGTACATAGTACAAATGTTACCAGGACTGGAGCATAGCTCTGGCTTTGTACTCTGAGACAAGTCCACAGTCAGTTGATGAAACATATTTGTCTTGTACTACTTGAGTTGCCTTAGGATATCTGAGGCATCCACACACAGCTGATGCAGGGTGGTGGTGGTCTCCTGCCTTCCTGGTATGGCAGCTGGAGGCCAAGGAAGATAGCCTAGCATTCTTAAGTGGCAATAAATGTCAGTGAGCTATTCTCTTGAGACCCTGTTCAATACTCATTAATTAAGCAGTGATTCATCTCACCTGTTTTCAATTAACTTTTTCTCTAAGCGCTGCTGACTACCTTGACCAAATTGTTATTGATTTTAAAGGGAATTTAAATGTGCATGTGAAATACATGTGCACATGTAAGATGCGTTTTACATGTGCATGTGAGATTATGAAATTAAGTTGACTGAGTCTCAAACTTGCAGCATAATTCCTTTGCCTTAACTTTAGTGTCTATTGCCATTTGTGATGCTCTAGGAGAACCTACCTGGACTCTAATTTCCTGTCAGAAGTGCCACACATTTTTTGAAAGTCCTCTTCCTGTACTGTATTATGTCTTAGATGCCTGTGGATATCACAAAGAGTGCTAGATATTTATAAAAATGAGTCAAGTAATGTATATTTAGCTGGAGATGAATCCTGCCTTGTCTTCTGTTTTAAAAGGTATATTGAAAAATTGCAGAGATGGCAGAAACAGCTCACTATCTATCTTCAAATTAGAGAAAATACAAAAGGAAATGTTTTTTCAATCTATTTAGTTTATTGGAACCATGACCAAAGATAGATGAAATTACAGAGTAGAAATATTTTCAATAGATAGCCAGTACTTTGTACTTCAAAATAACTTTTAAAATAGAAGAAGAAGCAGCAAAGTGAAAACAAAGAATTGATAATTTCAGTTTAGTTGTTAGGTAGTAAATCTCTTCTATTAACTAATAGGAAAAAATCACCAAGGGAATTGATGAAGCCTATGCTCCTTGTAGTCTTCAATTAAGACCCGAGACTTCCCTGAAGTTATGATTTGCTGAAAGCAAAACTGTGAACTCAGTATGAGGGTAACTGAGAGAAGTTAGCTGGCACGTGGTAGGCTGGAGATTAGACTCAATGGCTTGTTGATCTTTTCTGGCACTAGGCACCACAAATTGTGCCAAAATAAGAAGAGTATGACATGAATTCAGCTGTGTTTTCTGCAAATCAATTATTTTTTCTCACAAGAAAATGGCAAGTAGGATTGATTTGGATAAACTTTATATAACTTCCCTCCTCCCTCTTTCCATTAATTATGAGGAAATTGCAGAATTCTCAAAGGTATTTGTTGTTTGCAGTTATTTGAATACTACACAGTCACATCTGTATCTATTAACATTCTTCAAACCCTTCTTGTTGCCTTCTGTCCCTTTTTCTTTGTTTATTCACCTGTTTCACGTTATCCAACTCTCAGATTTGTGACTCTCTGGATAAATACTATCTTCATGCTAGTTCTTTATATCTAATACAGTGAGACATTGATTTTTTTCTTTTTTCTTTTTTTTGGTAACTGAACTTTCATTAATAACAGTAATTCAATTCTTTTCTTTCAAAGTAATTCTTCAGCAAATTGGAGAGTGAGTATGAAGATTATTCACAAACAATTGATTGATGATGAAATCCTCTATGTGTCATTCAGCTGTGTTAATGAGTGCAGAAAAAGAACCTCCATTAGTAGATGAAATATGCAGCTTTGTCTCTGTTCTCAGACTGTTAATTTCTTATTCAGTGATGCTAGTGGGAAATTATGCTACATCCCCCTAAAGTGTTTATCTTACTCAAAAGATTTTTTATTTAGGTGCCTCAGCCTGTGTTTATCACCACAGCAGCATAAGAAACTGCAAGGTCCCCCTTATGTGTGGTACTGAGGGTGAGTTCATATTACCTTTTTGGTACCATCATTTATTCTCATATGGGTCCCCACTGCCCACTTTGCTTTGTGCTGAGGTACAGCAGCTGGTTGCCTTGTTAAAGAAACTAAAATATGAGTTTAGGTGTTTGCACTGAAGATGGTACAAAGATCTATCTAGAAAATTCCATGGTAAAAATTCCATTTTTACTCCTAAAGATACCATCAGGCTTCATGTGAGGTTTTCAGGAACATCAAGGGTTTTCGATCCAATGAAATAAATATGGAAGATGAAATCTGCTCTCTAGGGACAGAATGAACAATTTCCTCATTTATCTTTTACACAGACCCCTGTAATATTTTAGCACTCTGAAAACGTTAACTGTTCTTGATATTCCTATGGGGGAAGAGATGGTACTATTACTATTCTACTGCCAGTCAGTAAGATGCAGCTTTGAATATGTTTTTGAAAGCCATTAAAAAAAGTCCTGATGGTTTTTTTTCAAGAAATTTTGCATTTTATTGTACGTTTCTGTTTCTCTTAAGCAAATTGAATTCTAGTATTCCTAACTTTTGAGTGATCAGTTCTGCAATGGTGCTTTGTCTCCTCTTCAGGTGATATTTGCTTGTAAACTACATCCCAGCAACATCCAGACCTCTCCTCACATACCTATCCCATGTTTTATGTCTTTTTGCCCTGTCCAGTTTCACTTTTTTTCCTCTCTCAACTCAACTTCAATCTCCCTTTATCCTTTCTTTTACTTTTATATCACATTCTCCGCTCTTGTGTGTTATCTTCACTGTTGCTATATCTGTCTTCCTCTTATCAAGGCTGAATCCTCTAATCATAGTGTCTCCAGACTGATTCTTTGTCTCAGTCTACTCTCTTTGCCTTATTGTACTTTTGCTGTTGTTCTGCGGCTGTCCTTTTTGTTTTCTAGTTTGTGCAGCTGAAGAATCACTGAAGACTCATAAGACACAATAACCCTGCAGCCATTTCCTCTGGATGACTTTAGAGGGAAAATTGCCATAATTTCAGTGAATCCTTCACCCCCTCAATGTGCTCAGAGCCATCAGAGTTATTTGTAGGGAAGCTTCAGTATGTCTGTGGTGAACACTCATTTTTTTCCCCCAAGTGATTGCTGACTTGTGGATTTCTGTTGTGGTGGTAGATACAGTTCTAGTCTCACAATCACTGCAAAAAGAGTAAGTGCTGGATGGAAAACACTAGACTAGCAGAGTGTTTTGATTTTTTTTAAATAACGAAAAAAAGGTCACAAACTTTTTTTACAAATAAACAAAAAAGCATATCTTGTATCTACTCTTCTGGCTTAATTCCAGAGCAACTAAATACATTAATTTCACTTAAACTAGTGTAATTTTGGCAACTAAATATATTCAGTTCATTTAAACTAGTTAAATTTTGGCAAAATTTTCAGCCAGATTCTGTAAACAAAATTTTTAGATGGAAGCATCTGAAAAACCTTACTAACAGTCAGTGTCAGCAGTCCTGTCTATAACTTGGTGTGTGCAGAAAATCTGCATGACTTGAGCCTAAACCTGTCAGGCTCTTTGGAGTAGCCATTACCATTATCTGGAATTTGGCATAGTGGGAAATAGCCTGACTGAAATACTTTCACAGTTTTTTTGAGATGAAAAGCCACAAACTAGTGAGGTTGACTAGTTTAAACTGAAAAAAATCTGTGAATGGTAGAATAAGAAAGCCTTACATGTCCGTACCCACTCTGCATCAGATGTGCATCAAAATTACTTGTTCTGATTTCAATACAAGAAAATTAATAAAATAGTTGCTCTCTGCTTCAGACTTACTTGCTGAGTTGTGCTGTGCAGAATGGATTGTTAGAAGCATATTTTGAAACCCTTGGTAGCAATGGATTTTTTGTAAACGAAACTGATAAACCTGGCAGCCCTTTTACACTTAGTGTGCTGCAAACTTCACCCTCTGCTTTGCCTCAGATTTTTCAGCTGAATAGGCAGCATTTATGATACCTGTGACCTTTTCCTGTGAGTCCATACAATTAAGTAAGAAGATGATTTTTGTGTTACACATTTAATGTGGCTCCTATGTAGCCATTTACCTCCTTCTTAAGGTAAGCTATAAGTGAAATCTAATTCACAATGGGTGTGAAAGATACACATTACATGACTTGCCAAAACCAAATCTAAATTTAGTAAAAAAAACCCCTATAAAATGAAACTAAAGATTCCATATGCAATTGTATTCCACCGTTTTTGCGCACACCAAGTTAAAACCTGAATCTTCCAACTTATAATAGCATAGAGTGAGCATGAGCTAATGGCTACCTGCTTCAAGAGTATCAACTCTTATTCTCTTTATATACATACTGGTAAAACATCCATAGGTGTTTGAAATAAGGTGTAAGGTGTAGACATCTGTCTTCAGGAGCCAGTGTGAGGGCAGTGTTTGCCATTAAGACTGACACCATAAAACTCATGAGCTTAGTTTGCAAAGCCAAAGTACCAACATGCAAATAGCCACAGATGGCTCCTAATTTTTTTTTAAGCCAGCAGCTCTGAGTCTTATACCTGGAGATGGTAGCAAAACAGGTACTGAGGGAGATCTAAATGTTTCTGGAAGGCAGCTGGAGATCAGGCCACCCAAAAGGACTTCCAAAAATGCTGCAACTCTTTTGAATGTGTTCATCCAACCTGTCCTTATCCACTGGGTGGTCCATCTGTCAATCCATGTCTCTCCCTTTGGTGACAAGGATGTTGTGTGGGACATTGGACAACTACAACCATTTCCAATGTCCTATGGTGTCTCCAGCTGTCTCCAGAAGACATGTGTTTTCATGTAGACTATGCAGTATATATGCCAGCCCCAAATGGCTTTCAAGTATCTGAGGGCCCCTAAAAGGCTGTTAGATGATCCTGCCAAATATTTTAAATAGAAACAAAACACAGAAAAAGTGCATTCAGTTATCCCTTCATATATCTTGTCTCTTTTTACTCAAGAATTAGTATGACCCTCACCAGCAACTGGCTACCAAAAGAAGGTTTTAATACAAAGTGTGATTTATAAATATTCTGTATTTTTCAATATGTTTATGATGATGTTTGTATAAAGGGTAGTCCATAAAGAACTGCTCAGAGTCCCATAGTGTATTTTCAGAAATAAGGATGCCAGGGAAGGGACTTACTTCACCTTCAGCACTTTCAGATATATCTGGTCCTGATAGTTTCATCAGTGTTACTGCACTAAACACAGTACGGATGTCTGTAACATTTTAAGTCTTCTGCTCTTTGACAGAGAATGCTGTCACAACTGAGGTGAGTGAAAGAGGCTTTTTTCAGACCTCTTTTTCCCAAAAGATCCTATGGAAAGAATAACCAACAGACTTCTTTTCATCCTTCAGCAGTCCCTGTATCATCCTTGGGTATGTTGGAACATGAGCAATACTGTGGGAAGACTAATTGTGTCTGCACAGATTTTATTTGGCTTTTTATTTACTGTATAAACTTCTTCCTTTTAACTGGTATTCCTTGGCTTTCCTCATGCCATTCTTTCTCCCTTCTTTTGGCTTGGTGGCATCACTAACTGAAAACACAGAACAAGGAAGAAAAATGGACTGCTACACTCATGATGCCTCCAGGAAGCTTAAGAGAGGACATACAGCATTCACATCCACGGCAAGAAGACAACAAAAATGTGAGAAAAATGTTTACACTTGGTGAGAGCTTCCTGAATTGGTTTTGTCCTGTGCTGTCAGAAAAGGGGCCACAGACAGGCATCCTTGCTCTTCCTCTGGCTGCTGGTGGAACAGGTATTTGCATGTTCACCTGGGCGAACCTATCACACTCAGTGAGTCATTCCTTGCAGTGTCCCCCATGGAGCTCTTGTTTTGCAAAGAAACAGGTTTGTTTTTCCTGAAAGTCAAAATGTATTACAAATGAATAATTGGAAGAAAGAAACAAACCCAACAACAACAATAGCTAAAAACCCCCAAACCAAAACATTCATCTCTTTGTATTTTTAGTTCAGCCAAACTGGAGACTCATCAGATAAATTATAATTTTCCTTCAAAAGGTTTGATCTTGCAGACTACTTTTACAAAGCCTTTTCCATTATCCTCTTCTCCAACAGCTGGCATCTCATTCTACTGTTAACAGTTCCAATTAGGGTAATCACTCTAAAACTTTAGTAGAAAATGACACACTGAAAACAACTGCTTTATCTCTTTCAGGTATTTCTCGTTTTGCATAAATACTTAAGCAATTTAATTTTGCCTGAGTGCTTTCTCAAAGGAGAGTTCTGTTGAATAAGGACAACCATAAATCAATATAACCCAGCTTTCTTTTGGTAGCCTCTTCTTTTTAGTGCTCACAATAATGAGATATAGCTGAATTACGTTAACAATGATTTTTATTATTATACTCCTCTCTAAAGCATCTGTTGGCATGGTAGATGGTCATTCTTCTAAGTTAAAAACAAGTCAGCAAAATCCTATGAAGAAGAGTCCTCTCTTCTCTCTTCTATTTTCTCTAGTCCATAATTTTATACTGTTGAGAAAACATTGGATGTATGAAGTGATGTGTTGAGTAACCTTTTACATGGTTTATTACAAAAAAAACCCAAAAAATCCCCAAAACACCAAGAAAGGAAAATAATTATAATAATGTATTATGTTCTGCAAATACAAAACCTGAGCTCTGGGCATATAAATGCCATTGTAGTGGCCTTCCTGGAGAAGACATGGTTATTGAGTCACATGGAAAATTGAACATGAGCCTCTCCAGCCAACATTTATGGTGTGAGAAGCAACTAAAGCAGCAAGACAGCCTGGCCAAAACATTTTAGTCTCCTGTATCATGAAAATGTTAATTCAGAAGTGAATTTGTAAAAAGACCATTTTTAGCTGCTCAGAACAGACCAGGAGCTAAAGATACCAGAAATGTAGATATTAGCAAGCACAGGACATGACTATATTTTTTTTGATAGATTAAGGAACTAAAATGAAGGAACATGTTTTACCTAGGTCCAGAAAGCGCAGATGAAATGCTTCAATATTAGTTGGGAAGTTATTTACAAAACCTAATTTTACACAATGGGGTGAGACCATAAGAACTGATTTTTTCTCTACCCTTTAGCCCAAAGCATTATTACTTTTTGCATCTTTACAGAACCTTGTGGTTTATCTCTGTTTATTATCACAAACCTGATGACAAACTAAAATAAGTGTGGAAGGCACAGGTAGACATCATCTATTACAACTCTGTTCCCAGAAACAGGCTTTGCTATACTTGAGAAAACCCTGGAAATACAGGCTAGACAATCTCACCTCCATACCCAGCAAGATCATGGAGCAGAATCATGGAACACATCGTCCTGGAAACCATGCTAAGGCACATATGAAATAAGTGACCAATGACAGCCAACAAGGCCTCACTGAGGACAAGACATGCCTGAATAATATGGTGGCCTTCTGTGAGGGATTATAGCGCTGATGGATAAAGGATGAACTTGACACCATGTACCTGAACTTGTGCAAAGCATTTGACACTGTCCCACACAAGATCCTTGTCTCTAAACTGATAAGACTTGGATTTGACAGATGGACCACACAGTGAATGAAGAATTGGCTGGATGGTGGAACCCAAGGAGTTGTAGTCAATGGTTCAATGTCCAAGTGGAGACCAGTGAGGAGTGTCATCCCCAGGGGTCTGTATTGGGACTGGCTCTCTTTAACATCTTTGTCAGTGACATGGACAGTGGGACTGAGGCACTCTCAGCAGGTTTGCTGGTGACACTGAGCTGTGTGCTGCAGGTGACACACTGGAGGGAAGGGAGGCCATCCTGAGGGACCTGTACAGGCTTGAGAGGTGGGACTGTGGGAACCTCATGAAGTTCAGCAAGGTCAAGTGCAAGGTCCTGCACCTGGATCAGGGCAATCCCAAGCACAAAAACAGTCTGGACAGTCTGGATTAAGAGTAGCCCTGAGGAGAAGGATTTGGGTGTTGATGGTCAACGTGACCTGACAATGTGCACTTGCGGCGGCCCAGAAAGCCGACTGCGTCCTGGACTGCATCAGAAGCAGTGTGAGGAGAAGGTCGAGAGAGGTGATTCTGCCCCTCTGCTCTGCTCTTGTGAAACCCCACCTGAGGCCTGCATCCAGCTCTGGAGCCCACAACCTAAGAAGGAGATGGACCTGTTGGAATGTGTTCAAAGGAGGAATGAAGATGATCACAGGGCCGGAGCATCTCTCCTACAAAGACAGGCTGAGAGAATTGGGGCTGTTCAGCCTTGAGAGGAGAATTTGAGCAACCTGGTCCGACTGAAGCTGTTCATGCATGGCAAAGGAGTTGAGCTAGATGACCGTCCCTTCCAACCCAAACAGTTCTATGATTCTGTGATTCTTTGATTGTATAATTTACTATTCCAAATATATATGTGTGCAATCTGTTTCTGAAACCTCCACCAATATAAAGGACTGAAATGAATATTCAAGCCAAACCCTCCCTGAAGGTTGAAGTTCATTTTTAGAACTCACCACTATTAAACAACCTTGTCTCAGATCCCACAGCTAAACACCTTTTGCTAACATATTTTCCTCTTGCCAATCAATAAGCAGATTGAAATTAGTGTCAGAGAAGGAACAGACAGAAGGGAGTCACACGGCTCTCCTCCCCTGCTCTGCCATTTTTAAACACAAAAAGTTTCCTATTTGAGAACATTTATCAGGATTTTAAGACACTGTTGCTGACACACATAGCTGGTGCTTCATTCTCACTGCATCTGGGAGAGATGATGTGTCAGAAAAATATGGAGTAAGGGGAATTTTGGAGTATTATGAGTAGTCACTGTCCTAATTTATGTCTTATTTTGCCCTTGTGCTCATTTCAAACTCTCTCCTTCTAATAAAAACATTCACAAATTAGACATTATAAAGTCAAATGAGTCCTTTAAATGCTGCTTTGTGACAAACACTGAACCACTGCTGTATAGCCAGTTTTAAGGGTTTATGGTAAAAGTTCTTCAGGGATGCAAAAGCATTGTGGTAGTTATCCATGTGCTATGTAAACTTTTCAGGTCCCATAGAGCACTGCAGCTCCAAAAGTACCCATCAGTTATTGAACAATGGGCACAGAAACAGCTATCAAGTAGAGAACCAACTATCTTTTTTTATTTCCCTTCAAATTTTGGGAAATATGAAAAGAAAAATCAGTAATAATAAATGGACCTTAAAAAGAGCAATGATTAAAGTCTCTGTGTTCCTGACATTCGAGATTAATAAATTTAAATAATTTCTGATCTTCTTTTTTGTTAGATTCCCCTACCCCTCTCCACACACACAGAGAAAGCTTTCTTTCTACAGCAGTATACAGAAGCACAGGCATTGCTAAGTCAATCACAGGTTCTCCAATTACTAGAACCTGTCAAGTCTAGCAGACATCAGTTGATGCTTGAAGACATCAGTGCTGTTATTTATATCACTGCTCACTAGACTTGTATAATTTGGTTATGCTAAAGACTGGAATCTGCATTTTTTTTTTCCAAAGTGCATAGAGCTACAGTACTAACAGAATTAATGAACAAGCTTCTCATTGTTGTGAACGTAAAAAATTTATATACATCTTACAACTCTACCTGAGAGGTTAAAATTAAAAAGGGCAATTTTTACCTGGAATATTTGGTTGGTTTTATTCAGGTCAACATTCTTACTCACAAAACAGTCTTTTGAATAGGACTGTGTTGCTGGGTCAATTTAAACACTAGAACAAACCTATGTAAAGCCGAACAAATGAACAAATGCAACTAGCCCAGAAAAGGTACTAGAAAAACAAGGCAATACAATGAGAAGAGAATATATAATCTGACATATCTGGACTGCCTTGATCTTATGCCTTGATACATTGAAATAACAATGGGCAAAGAGATCTGTTGAACCTGGTAGCCTGTAAGCTAATGCCCACAAATGTGCAGTGCTCAGAAAGTCATCTGGGAACAGTCACACACTGGCTGCTTTGTTCTAAATAAATCTGCACCTAGTTCAACTCCCAGTGGGAGAGTCCTGCTGAGATCAAGGATATGTCTATCAGACATCTTGGTGATAAATCTAAATTTCAGAAGCTGGGTTCTTTCTTGCCTATCCTGTGGAGTCTTTGAGAAAAGAAATGGGGAAAGAACATACAGATGCCTTGGTTATGATCTCCATGAATTGGCTGAAAGTGTTTATTTCCACCATTCTTCAAAATAATGAACAACAAGAGTATGAAAACCCATAAAGCCAAAACCCAGATGAAAACAAACAACCCTCCCCTGCCTCAAAAAATTGGATTAAAAATATCTTTGTTTGTATACAGCATATATTAAAATACACAGGTTTTTTTTTAATAGGAAAAGCACAAAAAATTATTTTAAGTTGTTATCTCAGAACTTTTTTTTTTCTAGGTTCAAAGTGTGAAATGATATCCACAAAAATGCTCATCTGCAAAAACTATTGTTCTATACTCCACCCTGAACTCAAAATGCTGTCAGACACCCCATACACAACATCAGTGACCAGCTGCAAGTGCAAAAGGGGTATTGGGATCTTTGCACACCATTCGTCTCTGGCCTAATTAGAAAAGACATGGTTTACACCTCCACCCAGAGAGCTGCTTTCCTGTTCATAGCCTGTGAACATTGTTCTCTCTGCACTTTTTCTTATGCTGGCTTGGCACACAGGTGTTGACATTGCTGTCCCATATTGCCTGAAAATCATGTTCACCAAACATCCTCACACCGAGGGGCACGAACAATGCACGAGCATAAAAACAACCTTCCTTTCAACACCACGGAGGATGTGGGATGGTTATGGTGGTTTATCAGCAAATTACCAGATTCACTCCTACAGAAACATATATATAATGTTATGCTATATTCTGATTTTCAGTGACTATTTCCATAGAGATAATTGATGTTGCGCTTGTACATGAAGGAAGGATTTTTCTGCATTAGAATGTATGCTGTAGAATTTCAAGGAATTGTTAAACTCTTTCAGCCTTGAAAAAAATCTTGCCATACCTTCTAAAACTTCACTACCTCACTGACGTTGTAAACATGAGACTTGTGAAGTGCTGAGATATTAAACCTCAAGCCCTGTGGTTAACTTAGGACAGAAAGTACAATAAATATGCTTTTCTATGCCCTCCTTTCAGAAGAGGAAAATAACAGAGATACTGCAAATAGTTCAAGCTACCAGAAAAAAGAAAAAGGCACATAACAGTACAAGTATTTTTTTCTTCTGCTAGCTTTGAACAAGAAAGGTTATTACAAAGAAGATAGGCACAAGTAGCCTTTCTAATGCCACATTATTATTTTGCAGAGTTTTTCCCTTCAGACCACTCTAGTCTAGCTGCCAGTGCTCTGAGGAAAAAAAAAGAATGCATTTATTAGCAATATCATTACAATCAGTCTCCTGAAAGAGGCTTTCCAATTCTTGGTAGGATCTTGGACACATCATCCTTCAGCTTTCTGTGATGAGTTTTAATTACACTACAAAATGGATGCATGTGTGAAATTTATTGCATATGTTTAACAGTGCCGTGATATCGGTGAGTTGTAATAAATATAGTGTGATGAATTAAAATTATCTAAAAGGACCATAATTACTTTATACATATGGTTAAGAACATTCACCACCACTACAATCTACCCCTTCCCAAAATAAATTCTTCAGAGAGAACAACCCCTTTTCAAATAAACTAGAAATATTCAATACTCCTTGAAAAGAAGGACTGGGGTTTACTTGGTGTTTCAAAGAATTTGTCTCCACATGTGCTTGTCATCTCCCTTCAGAGAACCTATACAAGATATAATGGGAACAGTATTGAGGGTGAGGAAAATGCCAGAGCATCTGTCAGTGGATCACCTTATGACAGCAAGTGATAAGCCTCCTAATGCTGAAGTGATGAATGTGCCTGAATGTGGATGCTATGCTTGTGTGAGACAGCTGAAAAACACAAATATGAACAACTAGACGTGAGGACATGCCTCTGGGGAGACCCCACTGGTTTTTGTACTACTTGACTGATTCTAGAAAGCAGGACATTTTTACCATCAAGAAAGATAAGTGTGTTTATCTATACAGCTCCATGGCTCAGAAGAGGAGCAGTTGGGATGCAGGGAAGCATCAATCCTAAGTATCAAATGTGACCTTTTGTATATGTTCTCCTTGCAAATGATCTTTCACTTCTGTACCTTCAAAGTTTTCATAATGCATTTGGAGTGCTTTAGAACTGAGCAGTAATATAAATGCAAGCTGCCATAAGTTTATTTGAACTAAAATTGCATACACTGAAGTCAATAAAATTAGCAAAGTACAAATGACTTCACTTGGAGAAAGGAAGCACAGGGCTCCTGCTTGTAGTCACAAACACAACACAGTGTGCGAGTAAGGTATGATTTATGAAGTGTGAAGGTCTATGCAGACAAACATGTTTACAGAGGAAACTAGAAATCTATCGGGGAGGAATTCCACTTTTAATATATAGCAAAAGAGGGAATATTGCTGGGAAATATGAAAATATATTTCCCAAGCTTAATGAGTCAAGAACCCATAACATATCTTCCTTGTAAATGTTTTTCAAAGCTTTGGAAGAGCCTTAAACACTGATTTTATTAAGCTATTTCACAGGGTATACACATAAAATTATGTATCAAAATTATTCAACAAATTTAATGACAATAAATATGGTAAGGAAAAACCTACCAGTTGAACTCCCACAAGAATAAATGTTAGTATATTGGAGATGGATGCAGAAATCTATATTACAAATGGATATAAATAAATTTATTTGTATTTCTTTGAGCAAGATGTTAAAGAAGGGAGCAATCCATATTATTGACCTGACTTTAATAATTTTTGCTTTAGATTAGCCCAGTGAAAGCACACATCTCAACAACACTTCACAATAAGCATTCTAACTTTTGGCTAAATATTCTGATCAATAGTTTCTTATATACTAAACAAACAAACCCACCACCTGCAGTAGTCAGGTCTCAAAAGGTAACAGGAATTTTCTCAGTTTCTAATAAATGAATAGGGTGGTATTGACTGGTTGGTCATTAACGTGTTTGAACAGACAAAACTTATTCTTTGTTTACTGCTCCATCTTATTGCACACAAAAAGGCTACAGCAAGGAGGGGGGCTGGGCTCTCTGGTGCCAGGAAATGGGCAGTGCTGAGGTGGCACCTGTGGAAGATTTTCTCTCCTCTCAGGTGGATGGAGCAGAAATCAGGGCACTTTTTCAGCTAATTCAGGGCAAAGCTAAACAGAAGAGGAAGGGGAGGGGTGATTCTGAGGTTTAGTCTGCACTGGAAGGTGAACAGGATGGTTCCTCCAAAGTAAAGCCATGAAAGAGGCACCTGGTTAACCATTAGAGACAATCTTCTGTTCCTCTGACAGGAGACAAGCAAGGGGTGTTTCCAGCTGTCACAGGAGCAGCATGAGGAGTGGAAACACAAAAGGTGCATGCTGTGTCTCCAGGGTTAGGGAGAGGGCATCGAGGGAAGGAGGACAAACCTCTGGGATGATTGAGGGCCAGGACAGTATCTGATACAGCACCGTTCTCCTTTCTCAGTTCATGCCAAAGGTCACCCAACAGCTGCTGATAAAGCCCCTCCATCATGCTAGTACACAAACCATGGCAGAGATCCTGACTCTAGGACAGCCTCAGCTGTTTCCTAGAGACTGTCCATCAGATAACCTTCACGGACCTAGGGGAGAAGGTCCTTTCCCTAAATTCATTTCTAGCTAAATGTACCCCTGCATGAATGGCACCTCAGCCTCTGGCACAGGCTGTGTGAGCTTCCCTAGCTGTGTGTTTTTCACCACATGCCTAATCTAGAGCTCACCTTGGAAACCCACCCTATCTTTGGGGGAGGCAGACATCAGGGCAGTTTCTATCTCATGTTTTATCTCAGCATTCTTAGGCAGGGCTATGCCCAAAATTTACAACTTTATCAGAAACACATCTACCCAAGAAAGACCAAGGTGACCTTTCTCTGTGCATAGACATGAGGGGTTATTTTGTGCAAGTGTGATCCTGAGGGCAGACAGAGCATAAATGTATATACAATGCCTTGTTTTACCCCATTCAGCCTGGGACTGTTTTCCTGCTCACTGCACACACAGAATATTGCTCTGATATCTCCAAGAGTGAAAATCCACTGTGGAAAGACTGAAAATGGGATGCCAAGAGCATTTGAAGGGGGAAAAACCACCAAAATTTAGAAATAAGTTCACAGGTTTAGTCACCATTCTTCCCTTCTTCAGTCCCAGTATTGTCCCTAATCCATTTAGTGCTTCCCAAGTCATTGTCTGCACTCAGGGAGACAAGTTTCTCATCTGCCTGAACTATATTTTTCACCTTCTTGATACGGGTACACACCAGCTGCTCAATCTCTGCTCTCGTATGCACTGAAGGCAATTAATCAAAAGTAAAATTTAAAAATCATTTCCCCTTTTTTGCTCATTATCTTAAAAAAAGTGTCTCACTGAGAATGACTATGAACAATTTCAGCTTGAAAAGTAACCCTCTCACAAAGTTATAAGCCAATTCTGAACGTGACCTTTCAAACGGAAAGCTATGCAACTTTAACCAGGCTTCATGCTGGGTCCATAGAATATTTCAAAGACATTTCATTCAGTCTAGCCCATTTTTCCACCAGTCTGTGCCATGGTAAGTTTGGTTTCATATTTCTTTGATCCGTGCAGCAAATACTTTACATAGTGTAAAAATAGATCCACGAAGCTCCAGCTATACTCTTTATCACTGAAAGGAAAGCGAGTTAATAACCAATGTAACAGTCTAACAGTAGTGTACTCCTTGTGATGCTCTCATTGGAACAAATTCATTCCCACTGTAACTCCACTGACATTAACAGAGCTACCAGCTGAGATGAATTTGCCACATTTTTGTAAAGTGCTTTAGAATTTGATGTCATAATTCTCAAAAGACGCCCTAGGAAAATGTCTCTTTGCCTTTCTCAGCGTGTGTTCATACACATACCAGTTTTCCCAGCTTCTTGTGTTCCTTACATTTCTTTTCATAGTGTCTCCCCACACTCTTTGAGACTCTCCTGTTGAGCAGATATAATGTACCAGATACTCTTTGAAAATAAGTGCCTTGAGGTAATTATAACTCTGTTCTTGTTTTTCATATGTGAAGGTGAATTCAGCAGTAGAGACTGAAGACTTGAAACCTGTTTCAAAGACCCTCATAAAAAATTGTCCATTTTCAAAATGGCTGTGTGTTCTGTAGCTCAAAATAGGAATTGTGGCACAGGCTGGAGTAAGATACTATTTTTCAAAATGTTCATTGCTAAAATACTGATGATTTGAAATGAAATTATGGTATTACAGATCAGAAAATGCAATTAAAACAGGTTAGAAAATTTTTGACAACCTTTATTTGCTAGAAAGGGCAGGTTTTCAGGAACTGAGTACATTTACAAAAAAGTGGTTAGACTTAATTTCTTTTAAAAAACCTTCCACATTCTTTCAAAATCTCCAAATTTGTGATTTAAACTCACCTTCTAGATTTTCACTTTGAGTTAGATGCAGTACTTTTAAAGTTAGAACTAAGTAAACAATTTCAATCAAAGTAAAGATTACTTTACAATTTAGGTTTTTAATTTTTTTTATATTCCTGCTTTTTGATTCTGATTTGGGAAAGGAAAAAGATAAAAGCAAAACTAAGATGAAGAAAAAGTTTCTACATAGTTGTTTTTATTTAATACAAGTTAGTGTTTAGTCTTGTTTCTCTCTGTGATTAGAAGCCACAGATTTTTGTTGACTTTCTAACTGTGGCTCCCATCATGTGGCTGTGGTTGCAGCATATAGAATGTCTCCTCAAACAACTGCAGAGGTCAGTAGCTTTTGAAATGCCACTTAGTGCATTTTTTGTTTATTGCTTTTTTTCCTATTAATTAGACCATTTGATGTGTAGCTGTGAAAACTATTTTGAAGACATAATGTTCCTGCTAAATCACTAAATAATCATTTAGACTACTAGAAAGATCTCCCTTTTAGCCTCAGAAGATTGTATGGTAGTACCCTTAAGCAACATGGCTGAAAACAGGCTATATATTTCATATACTGCAGGCCTGGAGGAAATATTTTCTGACACTATACAATAAATCATATTTTCTTCAACAGAAAATAATAGAACTGTACAGTACATTATATCTGCAGCAGCAACAAACAATTCATCATCTCTGACCTTTTCATAATGACAACAATTTGAAGAATAGAGACTAATTTAAATTTTTATATAATGTTTAAAATTTAAGGACTAAATCTCCTTTATACTAGATCCCTTCACATTGCTTGGGTAATAAAAAGCCTCCTTAAAAGTGAAAAAAAATGCAATTTTTTTTTTCTCCTCAAGCTCTTACAAATCAACAGAGCATAGGTTTCTCAGAGGGCTTGGACATAAATGCAGTTCAGGTGGATGCACCCAAGCTAATTTTCAAGTGGTGAAATGGTAACAAATACAGTGCAGCCTGCAGGACCTGAGAACCTTGGGCTTGTGCTCTGTAGTTGGCTTTGCTGTTTCAGTCACAAATCTGTGATAAAAATTATCCTCATTCTGATAGTGGGCTCCTTTTATCTCCTCACACATAATCTATATGTTGCCTTCTTTATTCCTGGGAAGGGTGGGGGACTTTCAGCTGGCAGACAAACTAGCAAATGATAGGAAACTCCCCCCCGACATTAAACCCAAGAAACCAGATGTGCCAGTTGAAATAATACCTCTCACTGTCAGTCCTTCCTAATGCACATCACCTCTGGCCTTTCTGAAAGCTTGGGTTTGAAATGCACACTGAGGCTGGTCCTCTGAAATTGCACAGATTTGGGCTCTTTCATGTCTAAGGTTTAGCTGTTTCCAAAGAAATCCCACCATCGTCCCTCTACCATTAACTGGCCTCATCTTTTAATGGAAAGAGCCTTCATCCTGAAAACCAGATGTGACTCATGTTCTTTGTAGAAGCTGTGGGGGGCCCACAAAAACTTTTCATGAGAGAGATTTTGCAAACTTGCAGTTTTAGAAACAATTGTGTACCTAATACAACCAGGAAAGATGAAGCAATGTATCTCAGGATCTCCGTAGCTAAATGCATATTCAGGATTACCCACTGTGGGACTGGAAACATTAAAGTTGCTTATCATCCCTAGAAATTACCTGTTTAATACTGAAGTGAAAGGGCGATGACTGCTCTGCCCCTCACTGTAAGGGCATCCAGTGCATCATCTCACCCTGCACCTTGTTTAACCCCACAAAAGAGCCACAAGTGTGTAAGGGAGCAATCTGCGCCTTTTAGAACAGATTTGAAACTGTCTGATACTTTACCTTGGTTTGAGGTCAAATGAGATGATTCCTACCATTAAAAGAGAAAGAAATACTTCTGTCAGCCTGAATGAATTAATATTTTTCCTGTGTCTTTTTAAGTCATCACCTCAGGATATTTTATGGATGCTCTCTACAGATGGTGATATACATGGCCCTACCTCGATTAGCTCAAATTCTTTCAAGTATTCTACACAAATAATGCCTAAAATGTATCTGATGTCTGTAGCCTTTTCTCTAATGAAAGCTCGAATGCCCCTACTCCTCATTATTGTATGTGTCCTTGTGAAAAAGTTAGTTTCTTTGAGTGCTATAGAAATAACCCCAGATACTGAAGCCAAATATTTAATTGTCTTTATTGTTGCAAGAAAACAGAGATCAAACCCACAGTTATTCAGAGAACTTTGCCACACAGAACATTCAAAAAAGAGAGAGGAAAAAAGTCATCCTTGATTATTGTATCTGTAAAATTATTTGGAATGTATACTGTATAATTAAGACTGCTTATCAGCTTAAATTTCTTGGCTTTGCTTTTTGAGAATACTGTCTTCTATGGACATGAGGTTACAGAAACTGTACACTAGTGAGGGAACAAAACAAAACAGATGGTGCATTAATAATGGAAGTATTGGAAAAAGGCTACTCTTCCAGATTTCAATGTATTCATTAATACATTTTAGACAATTTAATTGCTTCCTGAAACACTAATTGAAAGAGTTTCATTTGCAAAAACCTAGTCCTGGTAATACAAACTAGGCACAGTGCCACAAAGAGATTGAATGCTACAATAAGGAAATGAATAGAAGGGTTTGGTGTTTTTAATATGTGTATGCTTATTTCTTTTAATGAAACCTTTACAAAAGCATACAAAGTGTCAGAAAAAGAACGATTTACAAAGAGAAGCCAGGTTTAAGAAGTACTGAATGTTTAGAACATGTGAAGAGTGTTTTTGTTTTTTTAAAGCCAGCCCATGTCAAGGTAGTGTGAGTTGGATTTATTGAGCAGAAGAGTCTAATGCAATTTAATTTTATCAACATTACACACTCCTAGATTTGGCATATCTATCAATCTATGTAGAGGATACCTTAAAAACATTTTCTTCTGAAGATATCTGCTTAAACTGCTTCAGCTTCTCTTCTAAATACCGATGGGAAGGTAAGTTTTGCCTGGTTTTGAACCTCCTCACCTGTTGGATGTTGGAAAATTTGAGTCAAACTTTACTGTGATCAGTCTCTTATGCATCTCCAGGAGACTGGAGATGAAGAGCAGACAGAAAGGCAGAAGAAAACAAGCTAAATAAATTCGCTAAAAAAAAAGCACTGCAGTCTGTCAAAGAGAATATATAAAGCAAAAGACCAACAAACATGCAGAGAAACCTGAAAGAAAAGATCAATAATAAAGAGAGAAAAAATCCAAACAGAAGAAAGCACAATTTCTAGAGCAGCTACTTTTCAAAGCCTTGCAGGGATGGGCACAGTCAAATGATGCAGAAGGTGGTATAAATTAGCTTCTCTTAGGGGCTGTTGTGACAGTTGCCCACAAGAAGTGTAATTCCCACTCATACCATACTGGGGTGTAATTTTAATTCCCAGTAACCAAGGATCAATGGCTACTGGGATCTCACCTGTCCAGTTGGAAGGAAGCTAAATAATTCTTTAGAAGTTTTAGCTGTATCAGCAGCTGGAGGACATGCACAGTCAGGCCAAGGTCAGACATGCTGCACAGGTCGCACTCACACCTGAGCTGGACAGAAGTGTTACAATCTGAACATCACTCTGCCCTATGTGGGAAATAACTGCTCCCTTAGATCTGCCTGCTAAATCATGGTTATGTAAAAATAATACAAAAAAACCATCACTGGGTTTTTACTTAAAACATTTTAATGAGGGGTAGCCAGACATGAAGGTTTCTTTCAACAGATTTCGTGGGTGACTGTTTTTGTTGAGGAAGTAAGGGAGAGCTGAGAAAAATATAGGAACATTTTTCTCCTTTCTTGACACATCTATGCTCAAAAACACATCTAAATGCAGACTCATGCTTCAATAGACCCTGCCCACTCACTGATTTTGTGTTAATATAATGGTATTGGTTAGCTGTGGGACTTTTCCTAATTATGTAGTTACAAGGGAAAAACTCTCTTAATGGATGTCATTATATCATTGCAAAAGTGCCTCGTTATAACAGATGGCAGAACTATATGAAAAGGTAAGAGAGGACCTGGACTTACATAGTATTCCCTGCTAGGTGGTATCTGTCCTCTCAAATATAATAAGATATTTGTGAAAATCTTAGAAAAAGTGTTTCTTGCTCAAGAAAACAACTTCTTACATCCCAAATATTCATAAACATTTGACTACATAATAGTGATATTTGTATATATGAGATAAAGATTACTTACATTGAATTTTCTTTTTGTCCTGGAGTAGCACTCAAAATCAACATATAAAATTATTTGTGAAAGATATAATTCTAAGGCATGCTAAATTAGAAAATAACAAAATTGTTGCTACATGTTGCTGAAAAAAATGAAACATTTTTGGTTTCCTAAGTTGAGTGGCTTTGGCATGCTGTATGAGTTCTAATCAATGGAGTAGAAGACTCCTTTTTTCTTTTCAGTTTTTAGAAGTTAGGAAGGGGAACTTTCTATGTGCCAAAAAATACAATATGTATAAAAAAATTAGGCTAGACCTGAAAGAGAATGAAGATGTGACACATCTAAATTTCAGCATTCACAAAGTCCCTGTGATAGCTCAAATAGAAACTGCTTAGTATCACACTGATTTAGGAAAAAAACAAACAAAAAAAATCACACGAAAATCCCCCACCTCAATAAGGACAATACCCCAAAATACTAGAATTCATACTGACCAATTTTAAGACATTTAGTCTAACGTAATTTTGAAATATCTCTGAGGTTTGCAAAAGGTTAAACAGAGAGATCTAGCTCTACTTTTTCATTTGAAGGAGTCATTTTTTCCAAATTTGTTTTCAGCTACCAGAATTATCATCTGTAAGTAAATCAAGGTAGAGAGTCTGAGTCATTAAAACCTGCACCACAGTTTAATTGCCCACAGAAGGCTACAAAATTACTGGCAATTTTAATATTTAATATCCGATTTTGTATCTATAGAAGCTAAGGGCTTATCTACCTCATCTAGAAGAAATTACAAAACTAATACAAAAACATGTCTATGCCCTCCAGAGCGTTAGTAGCAGCTTGTTTTATGAATCATTACTGTCCTTTCCAAATTACCGAGAAAGAAGCTGTACACTGTTTGACAAATGCAGCATTTTAAAATCACGGTGAAGAAATATAAAAGTTTAACTGTAAACAATTTTTTTCCCTAGGTTCCTTAAGGACATTTGCTAGAGTTACATTTACAGAAGAGTCGAATCCTAGCTGAACCAGAAAATCTATCCCAAAGCAACGGCTTTGCCTTGCTGTCTTGGAGCTGTCTCCATACATGCTAAAAGCCAGCTAAACTGTGTTTTGGTTGCTTTTTGTTTGGTCATTTGTTTGTTTGTTTGTTTGCTTTTTACAGAATATTGCAAAGTGTGGGGAATCTGGACTATGGCCAATGGCCACATTTCATCTCAATAAGCCAAATCCCAGTTAAGGGCCTCTCTTGGCTATTTAATTTGTAAGCATGGTCCCCAGAGTCTGAATAAGTGCCAAGTCTGATGTTTGTGTGAAATGCCTTAAACCAGGCAAATAAATAAAGTATTTTGTATTCTAGCTCTTAAACTAAGCAAATGGAATATGTTGGCTCATAATAGTTCAAAAAACGTGTGGAAGTTGTCTGCTGGTTGTTAGATAAGTGATAAGAGATGCAGAGACCTCTGAGGAAGGCTGCAGAAATGTGTACGTTAATAAACTGCTTGCCTAACATTGTTTTAGATAATGAGAAAGTAGAAGAAGAGATGAATAAGAACAAAAATGCCTCCACATAGTTAAAGATACTGAAAATATTTCTGTAGTAGAGCTGGTAAAGAAAATGTACATTTTCTGAATGTCATCATTATTTGAGGAGGTCTCAGTGCACCCTATACGTGAGTAGAACATTGAGGTAAGCTAAAACAAAATGGAAGAAATGGAAATTACATTTCGTAATGACACTTCAAATGAAAAGAAAGAGAAAGGCTATTTTAGCATTCCCTAGCATTGTAAAGTTGAGCTGTGTAATTCCTGATTTTTACTACTGACCTTCAGACACTAAAACTAGGAGTATATGTTTGGAAAGATAGGAAAACTTTCATGAAATGGCAGAGTTGTGTGTACAAAAGAAAATGCTAAAACTTCAAACTGCACAAAGTATTATAACTAACAACTTGTGCACATTCAAATATATTCACATAACAATAAATGAGAATAAAGAAATAAGGTCAACAAAAAGGGTTCAGATTGTTATTGTTAACACCAAAAAATGTTCTATTATCTGTGGGTTGCTTAGTTTGTGATCTTTCCTCTTCTTCATGATGTCTGCCATTCCTATCCATATCTTTGCTACTGTTACTTGGATTACTGTGACATACCCTAATTTTTGGGGGATTTTAGCAATGTGGAAAATGTATCCAACTGAAAACTAGGAATGCCTGTTTCTGATAGTATTAATTACCTTTCCTTGAATTTCTGCCTTTTGTTCACATTTGCCTAATCTCTCATAGAACAGGAGCTAAATTTAGATTTCATTTTGTAGACGTTTTATGTGGATGGTAGTGAATTAAAAAACCTAAACAAAACAATTTTAAAAACTCCTTAAAATAATGAAAGATGAATTGGTGGGTTGGATTCATTGCAGAATTGGGTTAACCCCAGCTGCAAGCAACCATTTGCTCACCCTTCCCACCAGTGCCAAAATCCCTGAGTTATCATCACCACTTTGGTCAAAAATCCAGAGGACAGAACCATGCAAAATGCTATGAAGAAAATTAACTCCACCTCAGCCACGCCTAGCAGAGTTGAGCATAAAGAGCTGATTTACTTGGCATTGTCTTTGTGCCTACTAGTCTGACTGTAATGATGATAATGGGTTGCTGCACTGAAAAAATTACACTTTTCTTTTTTGTTTTTAGTAAAATGAGAAATTAGATCAGGTCAAATTAAAATTAGAGATTAAAATATTAGGAAACAAAGACCTTTAACAGATCTTTGTTTAACAGTTAATCAAAAGTTTCCTCTTTCTAATCCTCTGTTGAGGTTTTGCCATTGTAATTAATAAATGGGAAATGACTGAGTGACATATATTGTTGTCACTGCTTAGCCTTTTGAAGCGCTAATGGATCAATTTGGCTTTTCACATATGTTTTATTGTGAACCTAGTTTTGAAGAGGTAGAAAGTTTCGATAACAGTTTTAGTAATTTTTAAATTAAAATGCTTTTATTCTAGAAAGGAAAATATTGACAGTGTTAATAACTTGAAAGATATTAACTTAATTTTTAAAGAGAGGACAATTGAGACAGAGAAAAGGCTTAACTTGGAAACTGCCTGGATTTAATGGCATTTTAAATATAACTGTAACTTTGAGGATAACAAAAAGCCACAGTATTTGAAAGACCATATAAGCTGTTGCACGAATCCAAGAATGTGATGTCTCAGACAGTTCAGGGTTTTTTCAAATATCTTCAGAGAAATTTTGCTTGAGAATAGGAAACAGATTAAATTGTAGTCTAAATCTGATAGTTTTTCTGGCTGATACCACATAAATAATTTTTCATTTGTGGTAGGTCGTTTGTGGATACCTTATTTTAATTTAGATAGAACATAATGATACAGTTTAAAACTGTCTTATATAGAGTTGTAGGCACCAGTATAGACAGGCAGGCATTTCACATAGGAAACCTCCACTGTTGTCTCACTCACAGCAGAGCAGGGTGACACAGGTTACAGCCAAGAGCTGGAGTAAAAGGCTCTTGAACCACAGCCTCCAGCAAATTCTGCAGTCATGGGTGATGATTTTTAATGATCAACTGGCTCAGAGCAAACATCTCACCTGAAAATAAAATATTCCGCATAGAAAATTTTGTCTCACTGAGAATTTCTATTTTCATCTTGTTATTTTCTTTCATGCAAAAATGAACAAAAAGGATTAAGTGATGTTACAATGGAATTTTTTTCAGGAAAGGTATCCTTATTTTACTTAACTCTGCCTGGTTGTGTTTGTGAGAAAACCCCACTTGTCAAACAAGTTGAATATTCTCCTTATTCTTCTCCTTCCTCCTCTTTTTATATTGAGGTTTCTCCACAGCTAACAGAATAAAAATTGTGATTTGATTCACTCTGTCATATGCTTTGCTTTATAAAATATCTATTTACTGTAGTTAGATTTGTATTTATTGAACATATAGGTGTTTACTGTATCATATGTGACAATCAGCACTAGTTTTTTCTCTATTTCAGGCATTATTAAAATGCTCTGAACACTGAGATACCAGAACTGAGCAGTAGCTAAAGATATTAGTTTATTCTGTATTCCTATAGCCTGTTGGGGTTTACTCCTGGTAAATTATTGGTTATTTCAGGAATATGAATATGAATACTACTCTTGTTATCTCCTTTTCTTTTGGTGTCACTGGCTGTCTGACACTTCTACTACTTTCATTTCCTTCCTAATGTCCTGGATTTATCTGTCAGTTGCTGTGATTTCTTTCAGTGGATGAGGATGTTTTTGGAGTGCTGGCTCTTGGAATTTGGAACTCGGAACTCCAAGACCTCTTTTTCTTTCAGGCTGCTTCCTCCCTGCAGTAGCTGTCCACAGACAAATCACTTGGTTTAGAGCTACAGTGATGAGCTGGCCAAAGCTGGATGAGGCAATGAATATACACAACTGCAAGGAACCAGTTACAATGATCTAGGTGATTTCTTCCAGTCTCAAGCTTCAGTTTTCCAAGGCAGTATTTTAGTTCATCGTTTTTTGCTATCAGCTTTTAAGCAGACGTTTCTTTAGTATCATTCTTTCTTCTCTTGCACCCTGCTTATCACTATCCCAGTGATTTGTTGCTTTTCAGCAAATACTGCCACTGCCTGTTGTTTAATACATTGTTTAGTAGGAGATTCTGTCCCTAGGAAATTTTTTTTGGGGGGAAAAGCAGCCATTTATTTTACTAATGACAATTAACAATAAATGGGTATTTTTTTACCCACTTTTCTCTTTCTCTCGAAACTAGCAGAAAGTCAAAAAGCAGTTCTATGGAAAGCTCTTATCAAATAAATGAGTTTTACTTTCAGAGCTGGAAAGACTTGGAGCCATACAGACCTACAGCATGAGGGTGGTATTTAATCTGAATTGTAGCACTGAGAACATGTTGCTCTATACTATAATTTTCCTGGTCTTGACCAGACTTATACATATAGGTGGACAGTAGCAATCTTGGAAGTTGAGGAGTGGGGTTTTTCTCCTCTCTGCTTATTTTCTGCTACTCAGAGCTAGTTTTACCTGTTCTCTACAGTTATAAATTCATATTAAATGAGATTGTTTCTGAAAAGACATTTTAAATGTTTGTACCATACAAAAATCTTCTCAGGACACTGATGAAACAAGAAGATGCTCTCAATGAACTTTTTTCCTGAAGTACAATCAGTTTTGAACACACATAGTCCAACAACTGCACATAATTAAAAAAACCCAAGCAAACAAAAAAAGAACCAACAAAAAATGCACACATTCATTACAAATTTTTATATTTGTAAAATAAAGCATGTGACTGGTTTACAAGGGGCTTAACTTTATTAATGCTCTACTAGTTGAGATTGAAATCAGCCTTTTTTGCTAAGCTAATAATTTAGGAACATTTGCTTTTAAAGGAAAATAATGATGAAACTTGAAAAAGCAACAATAAATGCAGAACAGTAATTCCTGGTTTTCATAAGCTTTCTCTTTACTGACTAAAAGACAATTTATAGTCACAGATTGATGTTGGATGCTGAAGTCTTTACTTTAAGATGGACTAATAAATTGGGAATCTGTGGCCTCATTCAACACAGTGGTATCCCTGGCTGAAGGACTCCCCTAGGAAATGTCAGCCTTTATCTATGTATACAGGGCAATAAAAATATGCAATTTGGTGTTCCCAAAATTTTCTATAACGTGGAAGCTGTGTGATGTAATATATGTAATCTAATCCATTATCACAAACCTATATTTTAAGTTGATATAGTCAAAATAATTAATAGAAAATCTGTAAGGCACTTGCTGACTACAGTTGTATGAGCTCTCAGAAACTAGAAGCTAAAAAAGATCTGAAATCTTGGGAAAATAAAGTATCAATTGAAATTTAAGGAAAATAAAGGTCAATAAGATTAATACCTAGACCAAGTCTGCCTGATCTTACCTATTCTTCCATCAGTTTAATCAGAATTCAGTTCTAAAAGATGCTGATATTCCTGTGATTTTGCAAATCGTAGTCATAGACATAGATACAAAAGCAAGGGAGTAATCCTCCCAAGTATAACTGAACTAAATGCTTAATATTGAACCTCTTGGGATAGATTCACAAGTATGAATACATACATATATATATATATATATATGTAAATTTAGCAAAAAGAGTAGAAGAATCTTAGTAGGAATTGAGTGTCTAAATAAATAAATAACTCATATTCTTGACACTAATTTGTGTTGTGACTTTAGCTGCAGATTAGGTATTTCTTTTTCTTCTTTTTCTTTTTCTTTTTCTTTTTCTTTTTCTTTTTCTTTTTCTTTTTCTTTTTCTTTTTTCTTTTTCTTTTTCTTTTTCTTTTTCTTTTTCTTTTTCTTTTTCTTTTTCTTTTTCTTTTTCTTTTTCTTTTTCTTTCTTTTTCTTTTTCTGTTTCTGTTTCTTTTTCTTTTTCTTTTTCTTTTTCTTTTTCTTTTTCTTTTTCTTTTTCTTTTTCTGTTTCTGTTTCTGTTTCTGTTTCTTTTTCTTTTTCTTTTTCTTTTTCTTTTTCTTTTTCTTTTTCTGTTTCTGTTTCTTTTTCTGTTTCTTTTTCTTTTTCTTTTTCTTTTTCTTTTTCTTTTTCTTTTTCTTTTTCTTTTTCTTTTTCTTTTTCTTTTTCTTTTTTTCTTTTTTTCTTTTTCTTTTTCTTTTTCTTTTCCTGTTATGTTTCTCTGTTGATCCAGCGATCAGTTCAGTCTATGAAGCAGTGCTACCTGACACTCTGCAAAAACTGCAATGCCAGGATTTTTTTACAAACATTTTACTTTTGATTTCCTACTATCAAGGCAGGCATCTTCAAAATAGCCCTCACTTGCTGCTTCTGCTATAAAACACTGTGTGTTGAATGAAGACCAAATAAATATAGCAGCTATTATTCAAACCCTTAATTATTTTGTTTTAAGTAGGAGCACTATTATTTCCATCTAAATGACCTATTTTGATATAACTTAGAGCTGATTCCTTTCCAATTTAGCAAAATTTATAAAAAAGCACTTATGTTGAAATAAGTGTCCACAAAAAACAACTCAAAATAGGAAAATCTGTGATTTAGTATTGAGATTGTTATCATAGTTCCACGCATGCTTTAGATAAATCCAAAATCGTTAAAAGTGAGTATTAGTAATGAATTGCACAAAAGAAGAACACAGCTGAGAGGTTTCATGGGTTGCATTGCTCTGCTCCACATTGGAACTTTCCATTGATGTTTAGCACAATAAACTGGATCAGATTTCATCATATATTGATTTATTTGAAAAAGTATGAATTGTTACTGATAAATAACTATTTATTTCTTTTGGGACAACTGCATTGTTACAAAACTTGCCATAACATTTGAGTAGAGTAATTGCTGACTGATACAAAGTTCTTGACATTGTGACTCTCAAATATTACATGTGGGTTTGGTGATTACCTAAATGCATGCAGAGTAAGACAGAAAATGTTTTATGATGACCCTACAGTACGGTCCTTTGAGGAATCACTAGCTGCTTTTTCTCATGACAATTAAGTATGTGAATTTAGGGAACCTAGGTAAGCTTTAGTATTTGAATTTTTCTGCTGTTTCAAATACAATCCTTGCTTCTGAGGAGCAAAGCTAAAGTAAATTGTTTTTCCTGCTATGGCATTAAATCAACCTAATTGCCACAAAGGTTCAATTTATTTTTTCTCAACAGATCTTATTTTTGATGGATTATTGGGATTCCAGCTATCGATTACTGTAAGTTCAAGGTTTATCTGCAGGTAAACATTTTGGTTAAGGTTCCTAGAATCTCTTTATGCAAATAAAGAGTGTGTGTGAGGTAAATATTCTTAGATTTCAAGTTTCAGAGTTGGGTTCTGAGCTAGGAATCAACGAGGAGGTGGTGTGCATTTCATGCTATTTCAAGTAAAGCCTCATGGATACAGCAGTCAATGAAGCTGATCAGAAGCAACATTAAACTTGCCTATAATGATAGATGAGGAAATAAACTGTATGGTGGGTACCCCTGAACTATGGCAGAAGCAAAGAGGTTAAAAGGCAAAAAAAGTCAAATGCTTTCATATTAGAATAACACACACACATACACACGTAGAAAAAAAAAATCATGAAAGTTTAAAAAGGAAAATAGAAAAGAAGAAAAAACAGTTAAAGAAATAATCTGAAGACCCAGTAGGGAATATCAAGATAGGATATTAAATTGGGTTTAGAAAACTGTACTCATAAGATTATGTGAAGGCAGAGATTTGAGGATCAAAAGAAGTAGAGTTAAATGGCTCAAATGCTTTCACTTGATTCTGAATCGACTCAGCACGAGCAGCTTGTGACATTCTGTCTGCCAATCTTCCCTGGATATGTCCATTCTCTTCCTAAAGCCCTCGTTGTGTTCTTTGTGAAAGAAATTCACATACTAATGATGTCCCTTAGTGTACCTTATGAAACATTCAAAATGGACTGTTATGGATATGGAGTTTAACAGGGAGCAACTAATTGTTTATGCTGGGCTAGCCTGAGGGGGTTCCATTTTAAAACTTTAAAATTGTAAGACCTGAATTTCCAGGGTAAAGTTTCTCTAATATATGATTCAATGGCACAGAGCTAGTCAGTGAGAAGCATACTGTGCTTTTTTCATATATATATATATATGTGACTCTCTATAGACTATATTCTCCTTATTTATGAGACTGAAGTCTGACTATGGTAATAGCAGGGAAAAAAAATCAGACAGCCACCCTACCTGCTCGCATACTAGAATGCCTGTTGTGCCACCTTCCAAGCTGCTGTTTTATTAATGATCTTGAAACTGAAATAGTAGGGCATGAAGAAGTGTTAAAATGACTTACTGATATGTCACAGACATTTGCCAAGAAAATGAAATGCACTGAGAGGAAAAAGCACCAGGGAGGCCAATGAGGAACCAAATGTTCCATATTCTGATTTGTCTGACCTTCTCCTTCCTGCGCTCTAAAGAGAAACAAAGCTGCCTTGCTTGCGCTAAGCAAACTTGGTATCTGTAAACTCTAGAACTGTGTAGAATATGTACAGCATTTTACTATTTTCATTAAAAGTAAATATTCTTTAAATTAAACGCATCTTTTGCTTTGTTACAAGGAAAAACAGCAGCACAGATACTCCTGTGTTGCCTCAGACTCATCAGTGCATTGTACTCGTTTCTTTGCATCTCTAGTAACAATTTCTTAGACAGGAAAGAATTGGGAAATGCTGATATTGAAGTCAGTCACAACAGGGGAAGAAACAAGATGTGTAAACAATTGTGTAGTGTCAAGCAATGGACAGCAATTTTCATGTATTTTTTTGTCCACATAGTGATTCTGGTGAGCCTTATTCTGTGGATTTTCTGGGCAATAACCTTCTTGTATTATGTCACAGCAGATGGTATAATAGTTCTACATCCTTGACAGGGGTTCTTTGGTGCAGAATTTATTTCTATTTTTCTAGCAGTATGGCAAATGAAGACTTCTTCCCATAGCAAAAAGCAGTGCTAGCAGCTAATTTCCTGATCAGCTCTCTGATCTATTCGAGTCAATGAGGATGGCAAATTTCACTAGAATCTCTATGGGGATGGAGGCATTCTGGATGAATCTAGAGGACTACTTCTGTCCATGAACTTTGACCATTTGATCTCCAAAAAAAATAAGAGAAAACCTGAACAGGATGGATTTTCTCAAGTGTCTGAACTGATGAAAGTGTCCTACCTTGAATAATTTAAAAATCAGAAAGAAGACTGGGAAATACACATAAGCAAAAAAGACAATCTTGTCAGATTGTCAGAGAGGACATAAATTTTGAAGGATTATTTTTTTTAGAGATGGATTTTTCCCATACTATCAGAAGGCATTTGGAAGTAAACACATCTGTTATCTTTCTTTTTTGTGGATTACACATATCATACTCTTTTCTGCTAAAGTTTCCCTGCTTTTTTTTTTTTTTTTTTACTTTTGCTTAGAGATTAACATACTTGAAGTGCAGAAGAGCATTTAAGATGAATGGGTGACTTCATTTTGCTCGTGAATGAAATAATGTTTGCCTGTGTCTCACACGTGAAGTGCTTTAGGGAGCTTAAATGGCTCTGTATAAATATGCTATCGGAAATTATTGCATACCATAATGTCTATGTGGCATCCTGTAGCTCAAATGGGAGCTGTAACTCTGAATCTCTGCAGTGAACAGATATTGGAGCCACTAAATGATTCCAAGTTGGTTTAGACTCTTCTGTTTGTCAGATGGATTCGGTGCTTTTGGAGAGACCTGGGTTTTCTTTCAGCGGCAGGAGACCTTTACCCACAGTTCACACAGAGGAGGGAAGGCAGCAGTAGCATCCCACTCTGCCTTCCAACAGCTCGTGGCACCAGCTGGGTAGGTCTCTTTGAGGATGGGGAAGATGAAGCCAGCAGTTGCAGCATCCCCGCGGAGGTTGCTCTCAAATGTGACTGATGCCACTTGCTGTGTGCCTGCATGTCTAAACTGATCACAGGAACAGGGTTTAGAATCCCAGTTCATTTCTAATTGCTTTTCAGTTTGAAGACCAAGTTTTAGAAATGCCTGAATTCCCGCAAGACTGTTTGTTTCCATGAGATTCTAAAGGGTAAAAGTCAGCGCAGACTTTAGCCCCCTGTCATGACTAATTTAAGCAAGGTTTAGACTATTAACTGAGAGGTCAAAGGTTCACTCTGTTATCACAACATCACCAAGCCCTCCAGCCTTTCTCTGCCTTCTGATAATTGTGTTTGGTTTCTGTTAGAGGCTCAGAATGCTTGTTAGATGCTAAAAAGGTGTAAAACATAATCCAGCAGCGTCTCCAAACTAGTACCCTGGCAAGCACAAATAGTGCATCTAAGACCATGTTAGTATTGATCTTGAGTCAGATTGCATTAGCCCTTCCTACAGTACCTGGCTCGAGCCTGCCAGGGAGTCAGCGCTGCAGAGAAAGGCAGACCCAGGCAGCCAGATCGATGGATTAATGACGTCTGTCTCCTTTCTGCAATTTTACTTCCTACATATCTCTCTTGATCCCCTTGTGCCCTCCCTGGAAATGAACTTTCTAAAGGTTCAGAAGACACATAACACAATTTTGTGCAAGTAATGCCTGTATAAAAGCAAATATTAAAAAAAGAAGCATGGCAACAACACGTGTAGATCTGTGTATGCACCTACACACACATATATAGATTTTTTTCTCACAGTAGAGATTTTTCTTGTGAATATGTTGTGTTCTCTTACATCTTAAGCACATAGATTTTTAGGAAAAGCAGGTTATCTATGGCAGATGGTCATGTTTACATGATACAGAGAGCTGTATAGAACAATTTATACAATTTCCAGTGTGTGGATGAATAATAACATAAATTTTCCTAAAGGATTTCTAGTTTTCTTCTCATGTCTCTCTTTCACATCTATCTTCCTTTGAATTATTAGCATTTCTCATTACTAATTGGCAAGATGCATCCACCTTCACACAACCATGGGTGGATTGAAAATAAGTTTCTTACACTATCAATAAATTATTATGTCAATTTTTTCTAGTTTTTACTTTATAATTTAACACACAGTTTTCAAAAATAGCATGATGTAGCTAAATATTTCACTGCATGTTACTCCATATGCCACTCTGCTATTTCTTTCCAAAACAAATCTCCTTTTCCACGTGACCATACTTTAAGGTTTATTCTATCCCTCTTCTTTATAATTTTTTCTCTAAGATAATATTTTTCTGGTTGAGTTACTGACAAAGCCATATCAGATCTTTCTGATTTACATTCTTCATCAGAAGGGATCTGTCAGGGAGAAATGTGTGTAAAACTTCCTGTCTTCAAATATTCTCCTGTAAAAATATCTATTTGGGATTTTTTTCTTCCTATACCATTCTACCACCTTTACTTACCTCATTCTTCACCATTTTCCTCACAGATTTCCAGTCTGCCTTATTTGACATTATTTACATAAGTTTTACTGCCTTAAACCTATTTTCCCAACCCCTTCTGAGAATCGCAATCTTGTATTTGTGATTATTTGTATTACAGAAACAGCTATGGGACCTAGATGAAACCAGAACTCTATTTTATTAGCACAGATTCATGCTGAGAAACAATATTTACTCTGAAGACTTGATAATAGTGGGACCCAGACTTGGACACCCAGGGAGATGTACATTTTAAGCATACAGTGAGGCAGTAAAAATAAAAAATACTCAACTTTCTCACACAGCCAGTGGGAATTACCATGAAAACTGGAGCAACGTCCCCAGGGATGGGATAGAGACCCCACTGCTGAAGTTTTCAAGATGTGATTGGATGGGGTGCTAGATAATGTGGGGTCCCTTTACCACGAAAGGTTGAACCAGATGATCTTTCAACACCCTCTCATCTGAGCTGTTCATTCATTATTATGAACATGAAGCTCTCTGCTCCTCTTGGAAGCCTTTGAGGGCCTCCATCACCTTCATTGGACACTCAGGTATGTCAAGGCTGAGTGTTTATCTTCTCACATTGGTTTGGACTTGTCTTCACAGCAAAGCCTAACGCCCTGAGCATCACCACAGCCTCTGTGACCCTTGCTTGTCTGCCTCTGGCTTGATGCAAACTGGTTCCCTCAAGGGGAAATGCCCCAGCAGAGGTGGGTGATGGGTGATGCTGGATGGCTGTTCCTACACAGACTCCTGAAGCCCAAGACCTGAACTGTGGAACAGCACAGCAGGCACGGTGACACAGACATTGCTGGTAGCACATTGCTAGGGAGGAAAGCTTCATTAAAATATTTTTTTTTAAGCACAGGTCAGACATTTCAGTTGTGAAGTCTGGATCTGACCAAAAATCTGTAAAGGAAAGACTAGCAAAGGAAACAGAATGGAAGTGATTCACCCAATGCTGTGCATCTGGTCATAGTCTAGCATGGAGCTGGCTGGACTCCCTTGCCTCCAATCTGATGAGCAGTTGCTCATATTTACCAAGCACTAGACAGGAATACATTCTCTCCTTTTTCTCCCCTCACGGATTTCCTGTTTGTTGCTGATGTTATTGTTGTTGGCTTGTTGGGGTTTTTTGCGTTTTGTTTTTCCAGTGACCAAACCATCTAACCTCTTCTTTTAAAGACTCCCTTCTCTGGGCAGCGTGATCATACTCTTTAAGGCTTCCTGAGCCAGCTGGGGTAGGAACGTGGGACTAGTGCAGTGTTCCCAGAGAGCTCACCACAAAGGGATGGGGAGTAAGAGCTGTGGTAGAATTCAAAAGCAAACCCAGAGCCTCTGTGACTTAAAGGTCCTGCTTTTAGAGGTGCCATGAATGTTTTTCTAGCCTGTGTGGGAGCTGCACTGCGGTTTGGTGACTGGCTCATAAATTTGAATAATAACTCTGACATGCTGCAGAGCTCCTTGCGTTTCTGTTCCCCAGAAAAGCTTCATGAGAGGAAGGATGGATTCTGCCCTCAGTTATGACCATGATTACCTATGGCTTCATTACCTATGCAACAGATTCAGTTCCTTATCCTAGGAGAATGGGTTCCTATAAGTATAACTATAAGCCCACAAAGATGCTGAATATTTTATGAAATTGTATTTTAGTTTGGAAGGGATCTGCTAGGAATGTATTGCTTTCTTCCTGCTGAACTCCCTGAACACTCTTAAAAAACTTGATAATGTTCCTGACAAACCTTTCAAGGCTAAGCAATTTCTTTCAAAACAGGAAATAAATTACACATCTGAAAATTGTTCACACACTTGATCTATCCTGATCAAAACCCCCATCCCTCAAGACTGGACAGGTTTTCTTCGAGGCACTTTATACTGGGTTCAAGTTCTTGTTAATTTAAGAAAAATGCTATAGGCCAACCATTTTTTATTATTTATGACTATTTTCAAAAACTCATTTCCCCTTTCCTATCCCTCAATGAGAACACTGGTGGCATTCTGCTTTATGGAGCTCATATTGACATTTCTGCTAAACTCGTGCTCACACTATGGGATTTAAAACTGCTGCCCCTCACAACGGTGTTTGAACACCCATTCTTTAGGGTCCTATCCAACAAGCTGCTCCTTGCATCAATGTAAAGATCCTTTGTCTCTTTCCTTATACATTAGGAACATGCTTAACATCAGAGTTGAATAAATTCCCTAGACATTGGGATAATTGTGCAGCATGCCCTAATACCCATGTTTTGGTATCAGCTGAGTTCATGTGAACCACGGTATTTTAGCAAGTGAAGGGGTGCACTTTAAGTGCTTGCAAGTATAAAATATTCATCCTTGCTAGTGCTAAGTACACAATTACAGACTATCCTGAGAATAATGAATCTGAAGAACTCCTATATTTTATATCTGTTCACCATGCAAGAGTAACTGTACAATTTGTCTAGACCAAACATGAATAAATCATTTGATTGTAAAGATAAATATAGATGTTTTTGCAAGCTATTTGTGATTAAAGCCTTACTGTGCTAAATACTGTGGAGACACAGAGTCAGTCTGTGCCCCTGACCTTAAGACTTTACCTCACAAAAATAGAAGGAAAAGTCTGAAAAGGGAAAGGAGAAGTGATAAGGCTTGATTAAGATTACTTAGGAGGTCAGCTACCACAGTAAGAGTGAAAAACTGTTCTTCAAACCCAATCTAGGCCAAATCTCCGTTCATCAAACCATGCTGCATTTTATTCCAAATAATTCTATGTACTTGCTGCAAGGCCTATTTCATTTTCTGTAAGGTTGCTTCCTACTGTGCAATACTTCTAAGATTACTCATTACTTAATGGAAAAGAAAAAGAGGATATATTTGCTGAAGCTGAAAAACAACTGGAAGAACACAAAATCTATTAGAATTCAAAGAAATCATCTAGTTTTTAAAACAGACAGATAATATTCTGGTCCTCTCATTTAGTCTTGCGAATAAAATTAGACTTTTTCTACAAATTATTTTATTTTCCTAATTTTATTTGTAAAAATGAAATCATTAGAAGTCATAAATACCAGTTGGAGAAATGGGGTTTGGCTTAAGAAGAATTACAATAAAATACCTTGTAGAGAGAAGCAAGAAAAATGAAACAAGAAAATTTTAACAACAAGCACAATGGAGGTCCTTAAAAAATATTACAGGAAAAGGACTTGGAAGTTCTTTTGTTCTCTGTCCAACCCAAGATCCAAAATATATTATTTATTCTTTATCTAAACTCAAGACATTATAAGATTTCAGTTCAAGATATTAACTGGGATGTAACATAAATTCTATTTTGTACTTACTGACTGCAGGAAAGTTCATTACACCTGGTAAAAAAGAAACCAAACAAACCAAACAACTTGGAAGAAGTCTCAAATTTATATGCAACAGTGATCACATTTTTATTTTACAATTCTCAAGTCCAAACCCAAAACATACACAGACCTTATCCAAGAGAAATTTCAAAATTCTAACATTTTTTTTCCCCCCAAAACTGTGCCTAAAACCTTTTTTGGTAATTTTTGAATTCATTTTAAAAGAGAAAAAATATTTATAACGTTAAATTCCCCAGAACTTCAAAGCAGTTAAGAGGATTTTACTCTTACTTTCCAGACTCATTCACTAATAAGGTCCATTTCAAACCAGAAGTAAGATAATAGAGGAAGTTCTAAGTTTCTGAAGAGAAGGTTGCTAATACCTTCTTTGCCAGGCTTAATTATAGCAGGCTCCCATGAACAATAAACTTGGTCAGTCAGCACATCCCTCAGTCTGTGTGCATCGCAAAGTACCCAAACTCTGAAGGATGGTTTACAAGTGTGCATGTGAGAAGGCCAGGGATGGATCTGGGGAGACTTTTCTGTGGTGGTGGTAATTTAGACCAAGAGCTCTGGTAAACTCAATTTTGAATAATTCCATTAACATTATTAACCTTTTTGTGAGGCTTTGTGTCCATAGGTAGCAAAGTTCTTTGTATATGAAGATCAATCTCTTACGGAGAATGAGACAAAATAGTTTGCCCAAAATCACCTTGGAGTCGAGGGGCAGAGCCTTTGGAGGAAATTTGATCTGAGACTTTCCAGGCTGTGCTGGCAGACCTTGCTGAGTACTAGGCCATCCCTCCACTGCAAACCACACAGCTTAGTGCAGGAACAGAAATTTGGAGGCTTATAAACATCTGAAGTGGATAGGCTGTACATTTTGTAGAGATGGGAACCTTCTTCAGTTATAACAGGGACAAAAGGAGCCTAAAGCCTGATCCTGTCCTGCTCTCAGTCTCCAAGCTTAAAGCTGAAAATCTCTTCTAAGCTGTTACAGGTTGCTTGAGAATGAAGCGTTGAGATGGGGGAGCACAAATAATTTCCTAGGAAAATTAAAAAATCAGAAACTTGGTGCATTGCTGCATATCAGGAGCAAGATTAAACTCACATGCTGTGAATAATAACAATAATAAAAATGAACAGGGTAATATAAAAACCTAAGAAAATACTCTACAGCTATGACAGAAGTTGTACCATGTTTGGGCTAAGACATGACTGTCCATCAGTCAGTTTCTGATTTATCCACAGTATAGAAAAGACCAAATCCTTTAAATCTCTTTCTTTTAGAATACTAATGTAGAAATGAATACAGCAACATTTTCTGCTCACCTAGACAAAGAAGGGAATAATTAAAATCTATTTTTAAAATACTTGAAGATCTTCCTGCAAAAGAAAATTAAATATACTAATTTCAGTAATGTTTCATCTGTAGATTTAGAGAAAAACCTTAATAGAGAGAAGAGTAGTTTTGGAGTAGAATTCTGGTACTGCCTGTAATTCTATAATTTCAACCCTGCTTAATATTTTGTGCATCTGAATCATTCTCTAAATATGTGCAGATAAAACATTATTTAGAGAGCTAGAATTAATTTTGGAATTAGTATAGTAGTTACAAATTACAAGCTAATTGTGTAAAACAAAAAGAAAAGTTATTCCTGTAGTCCATTTTGTCCTTTTGGAATATGTATTCCCAGGCAATATTATATATTCAAATGAAAAAGCTCAGAGCTGAATCAGTCCAAGGTCATCACAGTTTGTCTGTTACAGTATCCCTCAAGTTTGATAAGAAAGCTACATTAATGAAAATGCATTAGATTAAAAAAAAATAGAACACTGCTAAGTTCTTGTATTACTGATGGTAATTTTGCATTTGACACGGAGTTAAAAAGAACTTCTCTATTTGATGGTATACTAATATCTGTACTGACAAATCCTTCAGCACATACTATAGCTGCCATTGCCTGGAGGAAAACCTAAGGACATTCTAAAGAGCACTGTGGAGGGAAGTTGTAAAGAAGCACTCAGTTTGCAGTTGTTAGACTGAAACCAAGAAGGAAGGTTTGATGAATTGCCAGAAGGCTTTATCTTCTCAAAAAGTTTATAATCAAACACAAAGGAGAGTCTACTGCATATTTGGTTGTTCAGCAAACATAAAAAGTTGTTTTCCTTTCATTAATGCATCTTTCTTTACACTCAGACTTATCCAAAACAACACATTCTGTAGATATTGTTACCACTAAAAGTCCAGGATTAATTCACTTCAGTGAAAGTTTGATTCCTTTTAAAAATTGTTTTTAAGCTATGTTTGGCAGAGACATTTGAATCAGAAATAAGGAAAGTGAAAATACAAGTTAATACTACAACATTTTCCAGATCGTCCATGTGAAATCTCAGAAGTACTTTCCACACAGATCATGGACCAGCTCCCTTAAAAAAATCTGATTTAGAAAGGTAAGTATTGACCCACTTTCCATGGGGAAAATGTGGACTAAGGAATTAGTTAAAGTTATATATAAAACTTATATTTATATATTTCTATATTTATGTATAAAAGTTTTATATATATATATAAATTTATATATATGTATATTTCAGAATGTCAAACTGTAAATGGAATCCATATGCCATCATCTCACCAAAAACCTTCCAATGAAGGTATAGGATGACACTCACAAACCCACACATGCACAAGTGCTCCCCCCTCCCCCATTGACATTGTGAATCAGGTCTTATAATATTGATGTCTACAGCATAGATACCTTCAACTTTAGAGCTTGCTGCAAGTTTCTCATAAAATTAATGGAGAGCAAGTTGTTTTAAGACATGACCCGTTCAATTTTACTAGGTGGCAGCTTTAGGAATGGTTAATCACAGGTCCCAAATGCCAATCTTTCTTTAGTGACGCTAAATAGAACCCAGACAAGTAGCTCAGAAGTAAAGACATACATTTAGAAAAATCTGCCCACAATGAGCACTGGAGCATTTTCTAGCATTTTTCTGTGATTTTTTCATTAAATCCAATTGACAAGTACATGGCTATGAATATTAAGCAACCTTTTAAGGTGCTCATTCTCTGTTTTGAATGCACATAAATCAGTTAGGGCTACAGTTTTAAAGGAATTTAGACATGTAAAGCTAAGATGGAGATTATGTTTTACATGTGTTTTCTTACTTTTTAGCAATAAATAAGAAATATTAATGATGTTAATGATTTAGGAAGGAAATGTGACAAAGGAGTAGGAGAAAGAGTCAAGCTATATGAATAAATTATTTTTGAGATATATTAGCCCCATATGAGCTATACTGAATAATATCACCTTGGCTAGAGGATAAATTTTTTCCTGTGGCCTTACAAATTACCAACTAACTTGCTGTAAATATGCTCCTGGGTTTAATCTGCAGGCTTGCTCTTAAATGTCCACTGAATATTGTTGTATTATGCATAGATGAAAAACAGTCCACCTAACATATACTCAGTGCTGGTTAGAAAACTGAAAGACCTGGTGAACAGCTGATATCCTGGCTACAGAAGCCAGTAGCAGAACTCCCATGGAGCAGAATATGGAGAGATTGTCTATTTCATCTTGAGTGTCATAGAGCACCAAACATGTTGACCAATATATTTAAAGAGAATAATAAATTCTGTCAGTGGAAAAAAGAGAAAGAAAAGAGAAGAAAGAGAAGAAAGAAAAAGGAAGGAAGGAAGGAAGGAAGGAAGGAAGGAAGGAAGGAAGGAAGGAAGGAAGGAAGGAAGGAAGGAAGGAAGGAAGGAAGGAAGGAAGGAAGGAAGAAAGGAAGGAAGGAAGGAAGGAAGGAAGGAAGGAAGGAAGGAAGGAAGGAAGAAAAAGAAAGAAGAAAAGATCCTGCTTGTTTCTTCTCGTTGGTTTGAGTGTCTTCAGGCTGAAAAGAAAGAAACCATTTAGCTAGTTTTTAAAGAATAGGAAGAATGTATAAGAGATGTATTCTGGGAGACAAAACTAAAATGACAAAATCTACAGAGTGGGTGTAAGAACCTGTATGGGATAAATGGACAAACACTAAGTCACTGATATAATTCAGTATTTTGCACTCGGTGTTTTCCTGCTTCTTTATGGAAGTGCAGACCACAGCCTGAGCAGAATCTCTTCTGCTCAGCGTGAGCAGAGCCTCATTTAAAGTGTCTTAATAGAAATTAAGTATGAAGGTATGAAAAAAAGGAGTGGTAGCTTCAAGCTGAGTATTAAGCCAAACTTTCAGCAATTGAAATCTATTCAAACATAGTATAGCGCTGAAAATGCACAAGGAATCATGCTCAATCCTGGGAGAATTCCAGTATTGACAGATATCTTACTATATGACTTTCCAGTCTGAGTATCAATGATATGATATCTGTTCAGTTTAGCTTTTTCTCCTTGCTTGTGTTGCAGTTTGTGTTTTTATGTTCTGTTAGATATGACACAAGGAGTAGCAGCTTTCTTAGTAATGACAGGACATGTGTTTACAAAGAGATCATCAATTATGTGGCCAGGGTCACAGAAGGATTAACTCACAGAGATGGCACAGGGCATGATTTTGCCTAAATGTGCTGCAGTTCTCCTGTGTGGCCTTGTGCAAGTGTTGCCTGGGACTCGTACTGCCATGCATCATCACGGCTATACCACAGCATTTATGTTCCAGGTTCCCAGAGGGAGTCCAGCATCCTGTGTTAGGTGCTTTGGATCCCTGTACAGTGTATGTGGAAAAGTAGACATACAAAGGTGCATCCTTAAGCAAGTTGCTGCCCAAAGAAATACTCGTCTGAGTAGGCATTAATTTGCTAGATGGATGATTCCTTCTTGAAAAGATGGATTTTCCTCCATTTGGTTTTACAGCCCAGTTCCTCTGTTTGGATGTAGTGGCCCTGCTCTCAGAGCTCAAGAAAGGACTCTAAAAGAGGTTGTTTACATATTAGAGTAGCAGTAAGAACACCAACTTTATTTATACTCTGGTTTTATAAATGAGAAGTTGTAAGGAAAGACTGGAAGTCCTCTTACTTCTTCCTTCTGCATATCTGCATGAATTCACAAAGTCTATAAATAAAAAAACTTATTTTTATTTATTCATGATCTAATTTCTCTGTGTATGATGTAAATTTTTAGGGTCTATTCTAGCTGAGTGTTTCTGCAATAATTTAGCTCAGTGAGGATCTGTTTGAGTTAAAGCCTGTAAGTGTAATTTTAATGCAAAAGATCAAAGTAGTTTTCATATTTTTGTGGTGTTCATTACCTTATATAAACAGAAACCACATCTTGTGTTTGTTGATTTAGTACTTTGGATTCAGGTAGCTAATCCAGAAATAGTCAGTCTATAATTTTCTTAATAGACATGTGAAAGGACTTTTACATCGTGTCTTTTGACTTTTTCTTGGTATTCTTCTTGCCTTGAGTGACATTTCCTTAATGTCCTCAAATATTTGAAACACAAAATATCTTAGTGTTCCTTGTCTCAAAAATGTTATTATATTATTTTTTTTTTCAGTGTTCTCAGAGATCCTTAGTCTTCAAAAGTCCACATGGATCAATTGTAATATGGAGGGGAAAGAAAATTAACATACTTCTTTTTCTAAAAATATTTTATATTTTGAACAGTCTGACTGTTTTCCTGACTAGAACCAGAGAATACTGAATGGATATCACCAGAGACTTAATGAACATCTTTCTTTTTGGAAAATACTTCTTTCTTCCTTGGTTTTAATCTCCTCCTTCCTGTCTGTGGCAGATGGCATTATGCTGATGAAGAAGAGATATGTCTGGTTCTCAACAGCTTGTGCCAGCAGACCAGCAGTGCCTTTCCCTGCAAAACTCATTTAACGTAGAGAAAAGAATAGAAGGCAATTATTATTAAAGAAAATGACCTCAAAATTCATCAGTAAAACATACTCAGGAAGGAGGGAGGTACTGCTGAAATACTGATATGCCTGTGTCTTGTTAAACTCTTCAATGGGGTGAAGCTCATACTGATTCTGTAGGGCCCTGAGTGGGATGTATAAAATACTGCAGCTGTGGTGCATTGTGGGAGAGTTATTCTGATCAAATAGTCTAGACCAAAGTTTTTAATTTCTCAATGAAATCATTAAATGCTGCAGGGAAGTAGATGCTTATCACAAATGAATAGCATGCTCTTAGGTCAAAAGTCTGGTTTTGCCATTAAAAAAAAAAATTAAAAAACCAGCTTTACTTTGCTTTCATAATAAACAACAAACTTCAAGCCAGTGAGACATTTGAGCAGGAGTCTGTTATTGGCCAGCATTATTATCTGGATGCTGCCAAATATTAAGTAGCACGACATGGGAAACCCAACAGGACATAGTTTTCATTTGAAGGCTAGATGTTTTCATATTCAGCTCTAATCAGCTGACATTTATGAATATTATCTCCTGTTCTACATTTTAAGTTTTAAAAAACACACCAAAAATTACATTAGAGACTGACTAATATTGACTTTCATGACCTAGGGCTTGTTCCTGTGTGTTGAGCTACTTTTAGAAAAAGAAGAAATCTTATCTCATACTTTTATGGACAAAGTTTTCAGTTTTCAAGACAGTCATTCAGTTTGCAGATAAAAGTAATTTAAAAAATAATCATATGTTATAAAATATTGTCTTCCAGAAAATGAACTGATAACATCTTATATTTAATATGTACCATTAATGGGATTTTTGAAATATAATTTACAACCTGTAGTAATCAAAACACAGAAAGAAATGTTTTATGCTTATACCAAAATGACATATTTATTTAGCTTATTTCATTTAAAATGATTCTCATGTTATTTAAAGCCCAATGACAAGGCTAGATTTCCAAGAGGAAAACATGGGGATCCCAATGCTGGAAACACACCATGAATTTAGGATGAAAATTGGTTTCCAGATTGGGCTTGACACAATATAATCTACTGGCTAATGTTTATGTTCTATTGACTTCTGGAGGATGGAGTGTTGGGCCACCCAAATGCTGTCTGATAACAATCCACTAGATATGATGAGTTACTGATGAATCTCTGAAGTGCTGCAGCTAATGAAGATTTTAATCTGTTCCACCTGACAGTAGGCTGTGAGTTCAAGTAGATCCTGGGTAATATGGCCATGGTATTTTGTTATGACCACTCTATTTTGTAGTGGTCATGGCATTTGTGGTGTGATTGTGGTAATTTGCCATGCAAAATGTAACCAATGTATTTGCTTTCTTAGCTGTTTTTTTCTTTTATGAACACCTCCCCAAACCAAAAAGAACACAAAAAATGACCAACCAATCAACAAACAAACAAACAAAAAACCCCAAACCTAAACAACAAGAAAACCTAAACAAAAAAAAAAACCCAAATAACAAAATCCAAGATAATTCAAACAGCAAAACAGTGTTCTCAGATTTTAAACCTCTCAGATGGCCAGGATTTAAGTTTTACAACTCCCCCAAAAGATTGATTATGCTCTTGCCACATTCACATGCCAGAAGTATACTGTATTGATTGAACGTCTACTGCTTTTAGCAGTTAATAAATCCCAAGTTAGTGTTTACTGGCTTATGAAAGAGAGAGAGACACAATAACATTGCATATATTAATTGTGCTTTTAAAATTAAATGTCGGTAGCATATCGGAAAGGTGGAACTATTTTCATTAATGCACCAGGTTGACAGCAAGTTGTGTTAACAAAGTTCAGCAAAATGTCTTCAGTGTCCCTGGGATGTTCATAAAAATAAATTAGCCTGTGAAGACAGCATGGTTCGGGGAATTCTAACACATGTAATTGTACCAGAATGCAAAGCAAGCCAACAGGTTTGCTAAGATGATTAACAGTTAACTGAGTTTGGAATATGAATAACTCTTTTGCATATCCATAATTTATTTTAATTTCTTTAGGTTGACTACAACCTGAGACCAATTCAGAGAAGAGAATGCTTATTTATCTTAGTTTTCTTTTGGATTGTGGATGAGATCACTTTCTTTAACTACGTGGTTTCTGACCACTGACAGCACAGCCCAAAGTAAAGGTGCTCACTGATGCTGAATAGATGAGAAAAGACTGGTTATTGCATCTCAAAGAACTGCTCTGCAGAGTATTTGACTCTGGGCCTTGATGTCAGTAGTCAGGATGGGAAAGGTAATTGCATTAATTAGCTTAACAGGAAAATTCTTCCAAGAACTTCTGGCTGTTTCTGAACGAGATAAAATATTTTCAGGAAGGAAATATGTGGATCATTTGCTAAGTAGAAATCTTAGTTGAAGGCTACAACTTTGAATCTCAGTTAACAGGGCTGGAGTCAGCAATTTAAAAGTTGGGTACCCAGAGCAATGTGATCAGAGAGGCTCTTTTTAGAGACAAGACAGATGTCTTGGACCATTTTTCTTTCCCTTTCTGAAGCAGGCATGTAAGGAAGGTGATCTGAATTACATCAATGGATATGCTGTTCCCTTTGTCTTCAAGTACTATAGCAGGAGTGTAAATGGCTAAAGAGGAGCACTCTACTGCTCTTCAGTGAGATGAGTTTCATCCCGACATGGGTCACTGATTTGCATGAATTTTTGTAGCATTTATTGCATCATATTGCAGGACACATTGTTCCACAAAGGTGGATAAGGATTAAGTGTCTTCCAGAGATCTGAGCAGGTGGACATCATTATTTTTGACAATATTCTGACCTGGGTATATTATCCACTGTCCTTTATCTTCTTTTCCTTCCCTCCTCTACAGAGTAAGATAGAAGCAAAAAAAAACAACCAACCAACCAATCAAAAAAACCCCAACAAACAAAAGAACCCCATAATCCTGTGATCAACTCAGAGATCAAATATCAAAATCAAACAGTTAACATACACGGGTAAAATGAGATCAGATTACCAGGAGTCAGGAACATCTAGGAGCACAGCAAACAGGCCAGACTGCAACAGACAAATCAAGAGTATCCTAAATATATATCAGAACAGAAACTGTCACAGCTGATTTTTCTATGTTATTGCACAAGATGATATTGAGTGACACACTCAACATCACGATAATTCTATTTTCACCAAATTCAAAGTACTCATATTTTTGGACATGTGAAGTACCTCACCTGACTAAGAGAGTAGATTATTATTGTTAACAGTACCAAAGCTGATGAGAAAAAAAGTATCCAAATGTTGATGGAAGTTTTGCTTTTCAGACTGAGAGATGACCATTGAAGGAATGAGGTGCAAGCAGAAAAGGAAGAGAATACACAGAGTAATAATATACAGTTTGCTTGATAAACATGGATTTAAATGGGGAGGGGGGGAAACAGAAAAATCATCTACATTAGAACAATTTATGTAAGGCTAGACTTTTCATTGGCCAAGGTTGTGTCTAGAATATATATAATTTCATAACTCTTTATGCAGAAGACATTACTGCAGCTAAACTCAGAACTTGTGTCAGCAATGATGTTTATGTTTCGAACACACTACTAAAACTGAAGAAAATTCTGAAAAGGACACTATAAAACATTCAGGAGCTGGAGAAACAAAGTTACAGACCTGCTAAAATGCTAAGGCTATTACATTATCCATAGCAATGATGAGAGGTGGTTTGATCACACTGTGTATGTTCTTTCTAAGACTGAAAATACCAGATATTGAAGAGTTTTTTAATGTTTGAGTCAGTGGTTTGAAATTGTAACTACACAGCTTTTAATTTAAACACATTTAAAACAGTAAGATCAGGAAGAAAAAAAAACCCAGTACTGAGTAGAATTTTTAATTTATGAAGGACAATTTTGTACTTGATATGAGCTTGGGTGTTGAGGAAGAAAATACAAAATTACTGTCCACTTTAAGGAAAAACCCTTGCTTCAAGGATGTGACATGGAATCAGATCAACAGCCACAGTAGGGCTGATATCAACTTTCTTACCCTCTTCCCTCTGCTCCAAAAAGAATGTAATTTTTGTAGTAATTTTAGAGTTTGATGCATTATATATATATATATATGTATGTATATGTATATATATGATATTAAATAGCTTAATTTCCCTCCATTCAGCACCTTTGAAGATGTTTTAGCAGTGTAATGGCAGAATGCCAATTCATAACAACCCAAATAGGTGGAAAAAATTGCTTGCTTAAAGTACCTCCTCTTCTCTTCAGCTGGCTAAAATTAGCTGCCCAGTTCCAAAATGCTGTAATAAGGTGGGATAAATCCCATCATAAAAAGAATTCAGTGGAAAATATTCCATGAGAAAGGGTATGGTCTGTGAAAAAAGCACTTACTATCATGCATTTGCTGTAATTATACTTTACTTTTCAAACTGTAATGAGTAGTCATTCATAAAAATGGTAGCTTAAAAACATGACTAATTTGTTTTAATTTCCTTCATTGATCATTTTGATATATGTGCTGTTAAAATGTTGATATATTTCCTGCACTGAATTTGCATCTCTGGTCATTGGCCACTTTATTGCATTTGAGATCATTGATGCTTGGAGACATCCAGTAGAGTAGTACCTCTACTTTTCTGACATTTTTGTCCCTCCTACACTTTTTAGTATGTAAAATTCCAGAAAGAGTTCTATGAGAGGCATGTGCCTACAAAAAAATCCTCTGAGAGAGGATACCAAATGGGGGAAAGCAGGAGTGTGAAGTGACAGAAGCATACAGCTGCTTTGCTTGTTTTCCAAAGGCGGGTATGATGTCAAGAAATAAACCCAGGTGGGCTGCACAGGAATGGTTGGCTTTGGAAGACACAGGCCTCTAAATAGTTCAAAGGTGGAATGTTTAATACAAAAGGGAAACAAATTGGTGTATGAACTGGAAGACATTTTTATACCTCTTGCTTGGGATAAACACATTCCTCCCAAGTGGGGCTGGAACTGAAAGAAATTCCCTGAGTCGACTACATCTGGCATGTGCTCATGGGAGAAGTCACGGTGTTGGGCTGCAGGGAGATGCACAGGATCTAAAGGAGGGTGTGCTGAGAGAGGGTGGATGAGAAGCAGATGAGATGAGAATGCTATTATGAAATCTTCTCTTGGGTGTCATGGAAGCTTCCTACAATTCTGGTTCAACGTATGAGCTTATTTTAGTGGCAAACAAATCAAAGTGTAAAAGACACTGAAGGCTGGAAATCCTGTTAGTATCATGAAGTATAGCTGAGAAGGCTTTTCTTTCATCTTTTCACTTCCCAAGATTTTAGCCTTAAATAGTTAAGAAAAAGAAATTCGTTCTTATAAATTATTGTTTCCCTATCTGAAATTTTCCGCACCTTATCTCTTTTTTTGCTACCCTTTGTAGCAGGTTGTTAGATTATGTTTACATTAAAACTGTCTGTTTGACTCTCATGCATTGGAGACATCTGCGAGGTGGCTTTGAACTAGCTATACTTTCTACAGCTGTTAGGAAGAGAGCCATGGCAACACACAGTGTGCTGTAGGCTTTAAAGTGTGCCCTTGAGATAGAAAGGAGGACAACATAATAAACCTTGACTACCTTCCAGATTGGAGTCAAAATAGATGTTAATTTGTCTCTTCGTATATTTTCCTGCTGCTAGTCACTTGTAATTGCTGTTTACAGATCCAAGTTGGAATGAGGTCATCACTTTGCCCCCAAGCTTTGGAATATTAAGCAGGATTTCTTAAACCTGGGTTGTCAGGGTTGCTGTCACCAGCTATCTTCTGCCATGCAGCACACGTCCATTCGCAGTCCTGTATCTCATGTGTCTTAGCCTTATCTGCATAAGCTAGGTAATAAAAATACCACAAACAGGTTATTTGCTCATTCCTAATTCACCTTAAGAGTACCCCCACCATATTTTATGAATGTCTCCAGTGAGTACTTGATGATTTTTTTTACATTTCTTCAATATTCTTCTCCTTTTTCTGATCACTTTAGACTCCCTGATTCCTTTTCTAGGGTAAAGTGGAGTTAAACTAAAATCTCTTATGTGATAAAGAAAGAAATAATTCTAGATGTTAAAATAGGTTGTCAGAATGTTGACAAGTGTAGATAGAATGTGATTTATGGACCTTTAACTTTTTAAATTAAAATCTTATATCCTTAGGTAATACAGTAGTGCTGGTGTGCATTGAATTCTCACACTGCATTCCAAATTATCTATAGTACATTAATTTACCATAGATCTGTTTCAGTTGTTTGAGTAAAATGGACAAGATAAATTGAATTAGTCTGAAGTATAACTCTGAAGTATAAGATTGTGAGGAAAGGGAAAGGCCATGAAGACTGTCAGATGTAAGAATTAACTGCTATCACTTGAAATGTTACTTGTGGAAAAGAGACACTGGGAGACAGTAATTTGGATACTCTTTGCTGGCTGATGCAGTGGATATCCTGTTCAGGGACATACAGCTTAAGGGGATTTGTAGCATAGTTTCCTTTCAGGATGTCTCAAGTTAGAAATGGAGATTTAAGAACTTAACAGAAGTCATATAAAGTTGGGCCAATAGCCTATTACATCTGGATCCTGCCAGGCTCATGGCAGAATTCAGAGTTGTAGGCCAGAAACCTCAGAAAATTTAATTTTTATAACAACTTACCTACAAAGAGTTTTCCTTCTTATCACACTTAATTGTGAATTTCCTAAAATCCTGAAGTATGACAAAACAAAAAATCTTGATTATTCTAAATTTTAACTTTTTCTAATTCAAATGAATGATTTTTAAGTTCCAGTTTTCAATTGTATGAGCTTATGCAGTCTAGGCATAGATACTGCAAAATACTTGGAGAGGCTGTTTTTGATTTTTTTTCTCTGCAATATGGTCAATAGAAAGCACTTAAAGTACTGTGGAAGGCCTTTTTGCAAACTACTTTTAGCTTGAGAGGATCAATGGTTTTGAAAAGGCATATCAAGGAAAAATAAAGGTCATTCAAAATTATTTTTTAGGTCCTGAAACATTTGCTGAAATTAAAATTTAAAAAGAAATTTACGAACTGTGACACAGTAAAGACAGGAAATATCTCTCTTTTTTATGGTTAATCTTTTTCCTGTAAAATTTTGGACTTGATCTACCATGATTTTTGGAGCTTCTCAAAGAAAAAAAGAAAACAAAACAGGTAAAGGATTATTTTACAGATTAAGATACATTTGCAGTCATAAGTACTTTATACAGCTTTTTGGGGAGTTCCAATGTCCCTATCAAGTTTTAGCATTTAGATGCCCAAATAGTAACAGATGAAAGTTAAAATTCTTTTACAGATTAGGAACTGGTGAAGCTGTAAAGTGAAATAGAGGCAAAAAAAGGAAAAAAAACCCCAAACCCGAAACAGTTCACAGCTGGATATCTGAGGATTTCAGCCAAGACTGCATTATTGATCATGCACTGTTAGTTGACAGAGAAAGCTGGTCCCTTAGGCTGTCTTTACAGGGGGTAATTATAAAGGCATTTCACATCTTGGATGTATGAAAAGGCCTTTCAGAAATGCTTACTTAACTTCTACTGAAGGAAGTCAGAAAATTAGGTTCCTATCTTAGACCTCACCAGTGCACCAGATTTGAGGGATGAGCTGTAGTTAAGGTTATTCATCAGAACTAATCTTCCAGTCTAAATGGTTTGATCTTCCCCATTGCTCTGCTTTAGAACGGCTACACTCTGTTTCATCAGAAGCAGACATCTACCATGTTACATCATTTTCTCCAAAGGCAGGTAGGAAAACCATGAAAATAAACGTGATTATTTCTGATATTTCAATATTTTAGTGGGGAAAATAGCAGAACAACACGTTAAAAGAAGCCCAAAGAATTCAGAAAAATGTCTAATGTTGAATATACGCATCTGGTTTTGAAGCCAAACAGAAAGTATTTCATTGTGAACATGTCTTTCTCAGTCAACCCAAAACATATTAGAGACCAGGAAGGAAAGAGATAATAAATACAAGAATTAATTTTGAAGTCACTTCAGGAGCTACTGATCTATATAAGATCAAGCAACATTCTTCTGTGACATCTGAATCCCTAAACATGTCATTTCAGCTTCATTTCCTAGTGTGGTGCTTTGTTAGGTTAGTGTTTGTTTCCTTGAGATGGAAGTCTGCAGGAGGAATATTGGTAGGTTTGCTGTATAAACTTTTTGTTTAAATCCAAATTTAGGCAAACAGGCTCCTCTTCTGGAATCCTCAAATGCATTTACTTTCTACTTTAACTTTCTAAGGATGAAGGTTTTAGGAACTCTGTTGAGGCCTAAAATTTAGTTATAAATATAAATTAAATGAACTCTCCTAGCTAGGAATGATCTAACTATATTTCTGAAATTCTGGAATATGAGGAACCTACCTCTGCTTCAGCAGCAACATAAAGTGAGATGTAAGAATTGCCTCTGTCATATATACATATTTTGTCAGGCTTCCTATATCTCATTTTATTTGCTTACAGTACAAGCAATTAAAAGTATCATTGAAATTATAAACTAATTCAGAAATCTCCTAATCTTATAGTATTCTGATTCCTTTCACCCACTCCTTCTCATATGAATTAATCTACATTTTCTATGCCAAAAGGAAAGGAAAACTTCAGCTTGGGAATTCTATTGGGATAGATCTCTTTCTGCAGCAGGTGAGTTCTCTCTCTCTGATAGTTTGTTACATAACCTAAATGTCTGTGCCATGGTGGCCTAGACTGTTAGAGCAGGAAAGAACTGCTGGGTAACTCTGCTTTGCTGCAGTGTCCCTCCTCTCACAAAATAACATTTTTTTCAGTATGGAGGGAGGTAATCATTAGTGCAGAGCCCACCATCCCACCCCTTTATCAGCATTATCAGGTTTTATCATCTATGGCTGCTTAAATTCAGGACCTTTCCATTTTACATAACCTAAGTGGAACAAAAGGACCAGAACTCAAGACAGATTTTGGCTGCTTGTGTGCTCAGGTACCTCAAGACTATGGATTTGTTCAGAATTTTAATGTTTGTTATCAGCCAGGGTTAGACACATTTTTTCCCTTCATCTAAATCGAAAAATGCTGAAAACATCTTGAAAAATGTTTTGCTATTTTACTTTTGGTTCAGAAATTATGCATTGCTTGGATTTGTGTACCGACAGATAATGAGGGAACATCACACAATATATGATAACAATAACACTGAAGTAATGTGAGAAAGTCATTTATCTTTCTGTTTCCACTCTGCCTGTGAGAATCTGAAAATCACTACCATTCCCATTTGAATAAATATTTTGGTGGGAAACATTCATTTGAATATAAAGGACTAAAGAGTTCAGCTATTTCCTGTATGCACAGAAGTTAGATGGGAAGGGAAGAAAGAGATGAAGTACTGCTACTTATCAGCAATATAAGCTGCATCTTTTGAATGTTTTGTCAGTATTAAAATACCTTATGTTTATTGATAATCTCTTTGCCAGGCATGTTTTGTAAGTCTATTTCTCAGAAAGGTATCTCTTATTTTCCACGTCTCTCTCTTCCCCTCTTCTTCTAAATTGCTTAACAGCTTGGAGGGATCTGTCACAAATTTCATTACATCTTCAATATTTGCATGTACAGGTAGAATTAATAAATTTTAGAAGAATTATTAGAAAAATGTATTTTCTTTTTGCTCTTTATAATGTTGATATAGGAATTAATAGTAATTGATTATGATCTGTGCCCAAATTACATTGAAAATTTTTAACTCCAGTAATGTATCTAACTCAGGCACTTAAGGAACATGCTAAGGATAAAGGATCTCAGGTTCTCTTGTCAAAGATCAGAAACAGAAAAGCTATCTCTATCCCTTATGTCTTTTCATGCATCAGTTAACATGAAATTAACAAGGGTCAAGATCCACTTCTATGGATGTGAAAATTGTATCGGAAGGAGGAGAAGTAAGGTGAGGTCTTCTTGTCTTATACCTGGGATTCATCAATGATCTGGAACATCTTTCTCAAGGAAATAACTGTGAAAAAGTCTTCTTAATGGTGTCAAAGAACTGGGGTGATTTGCTCTTCATTCTGCTATACTGCAGTGCTGACAAGGGGCTCCATCTCAGGTAAGTGAAACATTTGACCTGACCTTAACCTCAATTCTGTTCATTTCCAGGTCTGGCAAAAATAGATGAAAAGAAAAAGGATGCCAAACTCCCTTCTCTTCCCAAGTCTGATAAACTTTATTATTGTTTCTTCCTTCATTCTTTACTTTTTATCCTTGGCAAAGAAGTTTACTTTATTTCTGAATGCAAGAGGGAGCCCAAAACCCCAATAATTGCACTGGTTTGGGGACTGAATGGAACCAATTCAGGACTGTATGCAACCTAATGGTCCAAACTTGACAGGCTAGAACACTTGATTATCGTATAGTTCTTTCTCCAAAATTCATGGGCTGAATGCATCACTTTTAGCTGACAATCTGCTCTGAGTTCCAATCTAACAAGACATTTTTTCTTCAGTTCTGTGGTTCCAGTCTGCCAAAGCCATGACACTATCTTGTGTGATCTGACTTTGTAAGGGTAGTGCCGCTAATTTGCTGTAGCAAGACAGTATTACAAAACAAAAAGTGATGTTTACAAATTTATCACAGAAATCTCAGCTCTGATAATATGGTTTTGGCCTGCTAAATTTGGGCATGCCCTTTGAAGCTTACATTGAATTTACTGTCTCAGAGTAAAAAAAGAAACCAAGCACAAAGAAAGACACGAGAAACTGGACATTTCCTAGTCTTTTGCAGGAACTTCTGGTCTGTTTTAGACTAAAATCCTTGCTGAACATTCTCTGATTTCTAAGGACAGCTTGTATTGGCAATGAGAGACACAATTACTGCATGTACTTGCCTAATAATTACCTGACAACTGCAGATGCATAAACAAAATGATATTCTTAGGTAAGTCAATTTGCAACCCAGGCTGCAGCCCAAATTTACTGTAGGTAGGCATATAAATGAATTCTGAATAATTCTCACTTTTCTGTTTCAGAGAAGTAGATTTATTTTTCATTCATAAGTTCTAAAAGTAGAGACAACCATCCTCCTGTGTGAAAGAATTTCCTGTGAGGAGCAAAAATGATTTAAAAACAAAACTAGTTTTCTCACAAGAAAACCCTGAAATCTTACAGTGTTCATGACTGAGTTCATGTTCAGCTACCTTAAGATATGAACTTGACCTGGTGCTTTGAAACACTTCTCACAAATGAGACATGAAGATGCTATACTGGGACTAAAAGCTAAATGAAGTGGTGTTGGTGGTCCATTAGTTAGCAGTTTCTTCACTAAATCTGTACTTATGACTCAGAATGAAGCACTGTGTTTTATTATTAAAACAGAGGTCCCTGACCATTTTGTTTCATTAAATATCCAATGACAATTTTAAACAAAGCAGGGGATGTTAAGTTCAACGTTCTTACAAAATTCCTATCTGGATAATTATATCCTGCTCTACTAAACTTCCCTCCAGTGAAAATTTAATTAAAATGATTTGATGTCTCTCTGGCACAGTGTAGACAGGTGTCTGTAACATAAAAGCCACCAGCACAATTGACATAAATTGATGTTCTTCTGTGGCAGGGAGAGCAAGGATAGAAGCATTACTTTCTCTTTACAAGAAATGGACATTCCATTTCAGGCACTGGGTACATCCAAATTATGCTGTTGATAACAAAGTGCTACATTTTTTTGATACATGCCCAGAACTTCTTTTAAGGAGTAGGAACTGAATTCATAGCTCACAACCCTTTTGACAATCAACTAGGTTCTTACTAGGTTTTATTAATGTTATATGTAGTGATTAAATAGCTATACACAGGAGGAAAGGATATGGAAGGCACTTTTGCAGTGCAGCTGGGAATCTGCAATACAGACATTGAGAAAGTCTTTTACATTAATAATCAAAGGATCACAGAACCACTGGGGATGGAGGGCACCTTTGGGGATCATATAATTCAACACCTCAGAGCAGGATCAGCTAAGGCAGGTTGGTCAGGACAGTGTCCAGTCATGTTTTAATGTCTTAAATGATGGAGAGTCCACAACATCTCTGGGCAACCGGTGTCAGTGTTTGACTGCTCATACAGTAAAAACCCCTGTTTTTCTTCTGTTTAAACAGAATTCCCTGTGCTTCGACTTGTGTTTATTACTTCATGTCCTTCCACTGGGCACCACTGGGCCTGTCTCCAGTTTCTTTACTCTTCCATCAGGTATTTATACACACCGATAAAGTCATCCCTTGACTGCTCCAGGGTGGGCAGTCCCAGCTCTTTTACCCTTCCCTTTCATGTCAGATGCTCCAAGACCTTAACGAAGTTGTGGAGACCTGCTGGACTCATTCCAGCACATCCATGTCTCTCTTGCACTGCAGAGCCCAGAGCTCAACCCAGACCTCCAGATGGGTGTCCCTAGGGCTTAGTAAAATTTGATAAAAGAATCTACTTTCTTGTACTTCTTTCAACTGGGCAGATGACCATTCCCTGTGTTCTAAATATTCTGCACCAAGTGACAAAAGGCAAATAGTGTTTTTTTGGAGGAAAAGGTTGATAAACTCAAGGAGCAGATGGGCATATTCTCTGGACCTCATATGTCTTGCAAATATTTTGCTAGATCCACTTCCATATGACTGTCATTCTTTACCAGTTCTTAGCAATAGCTTAGCCTTTTAAAGCCTTAATTAAACTGTCTCACTAATGGACAGTTAATGATTTAAAAGGAAACAATTCACCAATGTCATGTCCCTCCATTATACAGTACACATTTTAATGGTTTGTACTGAATCAGTTGCTTATCAAGACCTTGAATATCTCAACAATCGTACTACATTTTCTCAAAATAACATAATGTGATACAATGTGGTTAAAGTAGAGTGACAGCAAGAGCTGTGGTTTGAATGTAAATGCTGCGTTATACCATGGCAAAAAAATGTTCCACAAATCTAATGAGTCAGACATAGCCTTGAGTCTGGATGATATTCAGCATAATGACATGGCTCAAAAGTAATTGCCAAACAGTCCCTCATCACTCACAGTGCCTACTCAGTCATCTAGACCCTGTGCAAGCAAAACTCCCAGTGACTTCAATAATGTAATGCCTTAGAAATGAACCCAAGATTATTCAAGAGAAAAAAAGAAGTGAAAGTCAAACAGAAAAACAATCACTTTAGAATGTATACAGCTTCCATCATCATAATATCTCTGCACTTCACAATCTTTTCCCAAAATGCTATTAAGCATTCATAAAGTAGTGATTTTATGAACGGGTATCTGATGCATCCAAGGTCATGCAAGAGATGTGGCAAACAGCAATACAACAATCCACCCTAAGAGACAAACCTTGTCCCAGGATAGAGGGATTTCCAGTAGTTGTCTAATAATGACTAGGGTCTACTAATAGGTAATTTTATGCATCAAATTTTATCATTAAAATGCATCCATTACAGTCTGAATCAATATCAATATTCAGACTGATTTCCTTATTGTTATTGACAGTAAACTCCATCCTGAGATAAAAACTTTCCTAATAGCCAACTAAAATATGCCCTGCTGCAGTGTTAGATCACTTGTGATTCTTTTCTTTTCCAGTTAATTATAATAATTGATTCTATTGATTCCATGCTTTTTCTGAAAATGTTTGTGCATAACTCAACAATGAATAGTCAGAACAACTCTTCTAAACCAAAGATTATCTGCAGGAGATGACCAAGGATTAAAAATAGATTTATGAATCTAGTGAATAACAAGATGATTCAGGTACCTTCCACAGGCAAAGTAGCTGCACCTGAGCCTGTTCTCCAGCTGGATGTTTTGGGTTAGTCCCAGGCAGCAGCCAAGCACTGCACAACCACCTGATCACTCCCTCTCTCCTGCAGTGGGATGGGGGAAAAGAAAGACTAAAAAAGACTCCATGGGTCAAAATAAAAGTAGGAAGGGGAGGGGAGGGGAGGGGAGGGGAGGGGAGGGGAGGGGAGGGGAGGGAAGGGAAGGGAAGGGAAGGGAAGGGAAGGGAAGGGAAGGGAAGGGAAGGGAAGGGAAGGGAAGGGAAGGGAAGGGAAGGGAAGGGAAGGGAAGGGAAGGGAAGGGAAGGGAAGGGAAGGGAAGGGAAGGGAAGGGAAGGGAAGGGAAGGGAAGGATGCAAAAGGCTCTCCCAAGCAGCTTGATGGCCAACCAGTTTCTGAGCAATGTCTACCTTCCTCCCAAAACCCTATGTTTTTATTGGTGAGCATGATGTTACATGGCATGGGATATCCTTTTGTTCAGTTTGAGTCAACTCTCCTGGTTGTATACCCTCCAGCTTATTGTGTGCTCCTAACACACTTGCTGGGGGGAGCAGATTTGGAAAAAAAAGAAAGACTTGACACTGTGCAAGTGCTGATCCACCATAGCCAAGTGTGTTATAAGCACTTAGTCACAAAATCAAAGCACAGCACCACAAGGAAGAAAATTATGTCCATCACAGCCATGCCCAGTACACTATGGGATCTCATCCCAGTTTATAAATTGACCTTAGATTTAAATAAGAATGGGCACATCCATAAATCTGCTGGAAACAGGCAGTCAGCTGACCTGTGTCAACTCTCAGCACTGTTTTTGGGTTCATGTTTTTTTTGGTTTTGGTTTTAGTTTTTTAATGGCGATACCTTTATTTGCCCACATCTTTATTTCCTTTTAAATTAAGAGCTCACAGCATTCATTATTTAGACTTTCTCTTTTGTCATTTTAAATTATAGGGAGAGGAAGTTAGGTTTTATATTTTAAGAAAATATAATAATATTTCACTACAAATTGCTAGGATTTAATTTGTCCTCTTCCTGCTATAAATGTTTCTAAGTTTTATCACAGGCCTTTATCTTAAATTCTAAGCTTTATGACTTTAAGCTATTGCTGGAAAGGGACTTTATTACAGGATGGTCACATCCCTTACTTTGTAAACAAATTGAATTTCTTCCTCGTTTCTGTTCTGTTTGGCTGAGTAATTGTCTGTTACTTTCTTGCAACAGTTCTCCTGGTTGCAAAGCCTTGTTGCACTATTTTAAATAAAATTGGTGGACTGACCTTTTTGTCTATGACCACGTCTTTATTTCCTTTAAATTGAGAGTGAACCCTCACATAGGAAAGAGTAATCAGGGAACAGAGTTTTATTTATTAGCATTGATTCTACGAATCACCTGGTGCAGAAAACAAACTGTATGGGCAATACAATAATTTAGCAATTCTCTTGAATCTCAGAGTCAGTCTTCTGACCCTTGCAAGTGGTACAAGGAAAACAGACAAAACAATGAGCAGCAATCACTGTTCTTCACCCTTTTGCTCCTTTATGGCTCACCACACAATAATGTAATTTACCACAAGCAGGGAAAATCCCTGGGAACACTTTAAAGAATGGGAACTGGTCTTAGGCTTTTATGGGATATTTTAAGGGTTCTTTCTCGAGAGAAAAAACCCTACAGTATTATTCTCTTTCCCCCTTCTTCTCTGCCTCCTGATATTAAAGCAATAGGTTGGCACCAAAACCACAGCAATTAGCCTCAATTTGTAGACTGTGGGGCAAATTATAAAAGGCATTGTAAATATGGTCTTAGGCCCAATGCAGTTTAAGATTGGTTCAAATCCTCATCTACTTCTTCCCAGGACATTTACCTATTGGTTTGTATGCTAGGCCAGCTTCCACAGAATTAGAAGTTGGCCTCTTCAAATATCTTCTTACTCAGTGGAGAAAGATTAAACGCTTCCAGAGATGTTCAAAAAAGGAAAAAGCTGTGATGAGGTGCACCTTGGAAGAACCAGAAGTACATAAATTCAAACTGATACTGAATCACACCTTAACTGTTTCCTTCAGACAGAGCAAAATAGAAGTCTTTCTAAAACCTGATACTAAGACTACAAAAATATTTATCAGTGGGATATAAAAGAAAATATTTCTTTATGGTGGGATATAGAAGAAATCTACTTCACTTAAGTGTGAAACTGTACTGCCAGGACAAACTGCACCAAATAGCATTACTTGAAGTGAAATATTATTTCCAGTGCCTACAGCTCTGTATATCACTAAAGAGATGCTGGGACCATACAAGTGGACCAACTGATATTTGTGATAGGAATGGAAAGAAGCTTGAAGAGCTTCAGAAAAGCTTTTATTCTGAAATGGTAACACTGAAAAGCTCCATTATGGTGGGATGTTTTTCGTCCTTTGACAATGAGGATGACGATATGTCGGACATCCATTTTCTCTCCTCATTTTGACAAGTTGTATACAAGTTCTTAGTGGCAGGACATATTCAGGATATTTGATTTCACACTGGATCCTGTCAGGCTGGATTGAATAACCAGGCATTTCAGAACTTCCTTTGGAAAGCAGTGCTTTAAAGAAAAGTCTTCTGGATGCTTCCTGTGCAAAAGAGATATTCTAGATAAAGGGGTAAGAATTGTAGGAATAGTTTTTTAATACCTGGCAGTGCCAGTTATGAGCACCACTAAAACTGAATAGCATTATCAGAGGAGCAGAAAACACAACCTAAACCTGAATCAGAGCCAAATGTAAGTCACTGAAGATAGGGAAATTTAAGTTGGTGACAGATGTGATTTGGATTAGTGAAACTGCCAATGCTATATAAAGACATGGACCTGCTAGAAAGACCTAGAAAGTGCATCAGAACTGGCGAACTTTTCTTAGCTGTAGACCAGAGTTGGTAGAAGGCCCATTGTTTCTGTAAAAGCAATATTTCAAGAGAAAAAAAAATAAAAACGTTGTTTGTTACATGTAGGATGCCCTTTACCCTGAAAACTGAAGATTAGAAAACTGATCAAAAAAGATACTCTTGAAGAAAATTAATTTTTTTATTGCTTCTGCTGAACATCATTGGTATAGTCAGTACATAAAGGTTGCACTAACAAAACTGAAAAGAATCTAGACAGCCCTTTGGACAAGGTTTTTCTTTTGCCAAAACTGTATGGACCACTAATATTTTCAAAAGTCCACTTAAGAACAAAATTGTTGGATTTTTTCTTCATCTGTGCTATTTTAAAAAATACATAAGATTGGCAGAAATATTTGAAGGGAGAGACACTTTTCTCCATATCATTTATCTTTCAGTGGAAAGGAACTATGACAACTGGTGAAAAGTAAGATTTGACATAATATAACATTTAAAAAAAAATTATAACATCAAAAAATTTTTTTACAAGACTCTTTTCCCTTTGTGTTGGTTTAACAAAACCTGGTTTGTGGGGGCAGAAAAAGAAAAAAAAAGAAGTTGTTCAAAACTTCTATGTCCAGCACAGAGCCAGTCACTGAAGGCTCTGACGATGGGCAGGTTACTAGCCCAATTAGACAAGTTGGTGACGCCTCTGTAATGACATACTTAGGAAAAACTGCAAGAAGTTCTCTTTCTTGCTCCCCTCTGAGGGGTGGCGAGGGGGCCCCTGGACCCCTTCCTGGAGAGGGCATCTGGGCCCCTACCGGCATGGAGGTTGGGGCCCTGCAGCCGGGGGGGTGCCACTGGAGCCCATCCCGCCGGGGGGCCACCGGGAATTGCGTGGCCAGAACCCTCCAGAGGCCGGGACCGTGAGGCCGGGCCCCTCCTGAGGCTGGAGCCACCCGTGCGGTGCCGGCAGGGACCACGTGGCCAGCAGCGAGAGACATGGTGAGCAATTCCCTGATGCAGAGCCCAGATGAGATCGACCTCTCAACTGCAACTTACAGACACCAACTTTCTTCCAAGTCAGAAAAAAAGGAAAAGTGAGGATACGTGAGAAAAACCAACATGGCGGCACCAAGGTCAGTGAAAAAAAGGAGAAGGAGGAAGTGCTCCAAACACCGGAGCTGAGATTCTCCTGCAAGCTGTGGTGAGGACTCTAATACAACAAACTGTTTCCCTATAACTCATGAGGTGCATGGGGGGTGCAGAGACCCACACACAGCCCGTGAAGAAGAGTACTCATGCTGGAGCATGTGGATGCTGAAAAGCTGTAATCTAGTGAGGAACTCGAACACAGAGATGACCCTTGCTTTTAGAGATAGAGAGCCTTCACTTCCAAACTAGAACAGCTCATCCTTAAAAGACTAAACACCATGAACTAAAATGACCCACACTAGGCAGTTGTGGGAAGACTGCTTGGCCTGTGGGAGGGACTCGCATTGCAGCAGGTTTGGGTGGGCTGTTGCTTGTGACAGTTAAAATCACACTAGAAATGTTCGCAGAGAACTATCTCCTGTGGGAAGGATCCCACAGCACAGCAGAAGAAACTCTTTTCTTTAAGCAGACTGAAGAAAGATTTTTAAGACGTGAAATACTGACCAAAACCCCCTTGTTTTGTTTTCTTGCGCGGTCGGTGGAAAGAGGGAGGGACTGGGAAAGAAAGGTGTTCTGAAAGTTTGCTTTGGTTCTCATTACCCTTTTCACTTTTAATTCTGTTAATAATAAATTTTCTTTACTCTGTTTAAAGTTTTGAATCTGTTTTGCCTTAAAGTTTTTTTCAATAATCCTTAGCTCATGAAGTTTTCAATTTCCCCTCCTCTGCTTAGCTATAGCAGAGGAAAATGAGTGAATAGTTTTTTCATGGGTGCCTGGTGCGTAACCAGCGTCAACCTGCAACACCCTTTCATATGAGAGATTTTTGAAATGAGAAGAGTTAGCTATGAAGAGTTGACTGGTCATGAAAGAGAAGAAAACAATTTTAAAATCAAGAGTCTGGAGACTAGAAAAATGTTAATGACAAGTCTAATAAGGAGAAGACAAGTAAGAGAAAAGAGCAAAACAACTGCATTTGGGAGGAAAGAACTCCTTGTACCTATCTATTCTGGAGTTGGAAGGCAGCTCTGGAAAAAATGCAGAAGATGGAGCCAAGCTAGTCACATTGGGCCATGATATGAGGACAGGAGGGAATCAACTCTAAGAAGTTCAAATTTTATATAAATAAGAACTTCTTTATAATTTCTGCCATTTTTCTTTTTTTAATCACTGTCTTGCAGCGAGGCAGGTTGCCCAGAGAGGCTGTGCAGAGTTTGCCCTTGTGGGTTCTCAATATAAAGCCCAGAACAATCTGTTCTGACCTAAGAGTTGATCTCCAGAATGTCTCTTCCAAACCCAATTATCCTGTGATTCCTTGATTTTGTGACTGCAGTATACCTTAATGCAGAAGAATTAATGCTGGCTTTTATATTTTTACTTCCTTTATTATAGAGTGAAAATATTGGATTAATGCAAAGTCAGTTCTTTATACATCCTTGCAAATATGTGCTCAGCTGAGGCGCAGAAAGCAGGAAATTTTCTGAGGAGTTTTGCTAATCAAAGGCCATTCCATGTACAGGAAACAGTCCAAACTGAGGTGATGGAAGGGACTGCTCAGGTAGTTTAACTCCCCCTGACCTGCTTGAAACTAACAAAACACTGGATAACAGTGTTTTGATCCCACTGGACTTGCTGATGTTAAATCAGGCAAATCCTCTGCCATGCTCTGCATGCCATGATATACACAGTAAATGAGAGGAAAATGTAATGAGGGATTGTTTGGCAAAGCTTAGCATAGATGTTACATCATCATTACACTCACTGTGTTCTAAAACCACAGTTGTCTCTCTCCCAGAGCTGCAGTATCTTCTGGATTAGATAAGAAAAAGACTATTCTGAAACAGCCTTCAGATTTAGTGGCCTAGGTAATTCTCTCTTCTCTTTCTGTAGTTCATAGAGGTAACTGGGGTAAGAGGTATTCTGTTGGATAGTTTTACATTCTGAAAATATTGGGTGTATGTTAACTGCAATACCTGGCCAAAAACAAGGGCAGGGAAGGCATTAGAAAAGCACCAAGGGAAGGCTTAGCACTGGAGGAAAATAAACAGTGGGTAAGGAAAAGATGAGGGGGGAAAGGAGGTCCCAAGGGTCTTGTGAGCCATAAGGAAATAGGGCCAATGAGCTAAAAAGAGAGAGAAGATACACAGTGAGCAACAGGGAGGGTTAAGTGCCCCCAAATAAATAATAAATAACAAAATCCCAAACAGATTCACAGACCTTCCACTGTCACACCTGTGCAGATAGTGAGCATGGCAGCAGGTGTTTCTGCTTGATGTAATTACTGCTGTAAGCCTAGAGCAGTGTTATACAAAAGAGAGAAGTTAAAATCACTCAGGCTAGCATTTTAGGCAATTTCTTTAAGACACATTTCTAAGAAGTGCCCCTAACCTGAGGACAAGCTAAGTAATGCCAGACCGAAGTTTGCTTGTGATTCACTGTTGGCTTAAATCTGGTAAAGTACCATGCTGAAGGCAGTCTGAAATATGGCCAGCCACAAACATGGATTAAATTAATCTGGTTCACCTAAAATGTAGTGTGTGAAATAAGAGCCACTCTAGTCAGTGTATGAAAATATAAACTTTTATGACTTCAACTTACTGAACCTGGGTATAACTGAAGTGAGGAACCTCCAAGACATTTTTAAAGCTCTGAGAAAAGTGACAGGAGCGTGATGCTTGGGCTTTAGCTGTATTCTTCCTGCCATCACTTTTAAAATGCAAATACTCTAACTTTTGACTATTACTATCTGACTGACAGTGGGTGAGGTATCCCTTCTCCTCCCTGGGCATCATTTATACTCACACACTGAGAGTGGCCAGCACAGTGGGAGTTCCTCAGATCCTGCAGAACAGGCATATTCCTTGATGTGCTGCAAAGTGCCACACGCAGCACTGACCAATTGGTATGACATGTAGCATGACTGCAGGAGTGCAAATACACCTCTGGCATCTGCAGGCTTGGCTGGAACACTCCACCATCATGGAGAGGTTTCAAATCAGGACAGAAACCTTAGTGGCCCAAAGTTAGCTTTGGGAAAGTACATCTCCTTCTGACCCTCCAGAAAAACCTTTTAGGGAGAAGTCCATGGTCTCCACAGGCCCAGTGATGATTTTTGCTTTCCTGACAGCTTTCGTGGGTTGTTTAAGCTGCAAATCCTTGTGGTGGTGCATCCTCTCCCCGCCCCTCCCTCCCCTACTCCTTTCCAGGCTGGAGTGTGATCTGAGAAATATTAGGCCTCGTCCTGCTACTTCTAGGGTAGGAGGAAACCACTGCTGAAATTCTAATATTAAAAAACAAAGTGGACAGAGGGTGGAAAAGTATCTGATGTTTATTCCTCCAGGGAGAACAAAAAGGATCAGAGATTTTAAATCCACAATTATTAATGGAGTGATTATGTAATGGTATGTGCATGGGTGTTACAAAAGGCAGAGCTACAATTTCACATGCAGATTGAACTTCAAAAACAAGGAGAAAGCAACAGACTATGAGAAAGGAGGGACTGAAATGAAAACCAGTTGTTCCATGAACTCCAATTTTACAGTGCTCCAAAATGCACTGAGCTGTACCAACTGGCATATCATCAAAACTGGGAATAACATAAAACTGCCCACCCTTGAAGCATGACATGAGGAAATCTTGCAATTATGGAATACTGAATATATTCCAACAAAACAAAGTTCCAGGCAGCTCATCTCCACCTACTTCCCATGCTCAGAATATAAATGGAAAAGGGAACATCAGCAAAACCTGTGGTTGGATACTTTGTCGCTGAAGGCTTTTTAAGCAACTGAAGATTAATCATCCTTTTAATCAGAAGAAGATTGAGGACTAAGGACTTATCGCCAAACAACTTACTTGGGTAAATTACTCAAAGCACCTAATTAAATTGATATACTCTCTTACCATCATGTAAACTTTAAAGTCTGAAACCCTGTAAACAGTAGAAAGGTGCTTAGCCATTATCCATGATTCATTTCTCTGTTGGTGGAATGGATAACAATAACTTTCTGAGAGCACCATAAAAATTAATTTAAAGAATGTAGTAGCCACATAAAGACTCTTTTCTTTCACTCTTTACATCATAAATTGCCAGATAAGGCACAGGGATTTTTAGTAGATATGAAATGGTAAACTAACAGCAATATTTACAGCTTTGTACAACATCCAAAAAACATGCCTTGAGCTGTTTGAAGCTTTGTTATACAATTATTATTGCTGAAAAAATAATTGCATCTGCTCCAAAGTTTGCTCAGTTCTATAAAAAAAAATTAGTAGAACATGATTAAGAACAAGATCTGAGTTCATGTCATGATACTTTATTCTGTTCCCCAAGTTGTCTTTGTAGGAAGCCTAATCATGATTTTTTTTGCTGCTAATGGATAGCAACTGGTTCCAGATCAATCTTGTTCACCAGAGAACAGGACTTGGGTCCTCTCAGGACTTTCAGTGAGCAAGTATATTTGGGTAGGATCCTTTATAGATGTTTTGAGTAGGGAATCTTAGGTCAGATTATAAGGTTAATACTTCCCATCTTTCTTTGAGAAGGGGCCAAACCTCTCTTACTGAAAAAGATGCCTGATCAGAATATAATCAATATAATCTTCCTTTGAACCTGACCATAAATACTAAAATACTGTAATGAGAACAAATATGTAAGCAACATTGTCTGGTGGAAGGTATCCCTGCCTATGGCACAGGGGGGTTGGAATTAGATGATCTTCAAGGTCCCTTCCAACCTAAAACATTCTGTGATTCTACAAGCATTTTGTAGCAGTGTGATGTATCTGACTGTCTGTGACAACATATAAACATTTTACATAACTATTTGAGTAGAAATAATCAAGGCAAGGGAAGATGAAGTAGCTGCTGGCAGGAGACATTCAAACAGTGATAATTTGCTAGACAAAGGAGAAGGAAGCCTCAAATAATAGCAAACATTTAATCCTGCTGAACACGGGGAAGATGACTGGCAAAACCAAAAACCAAGATAAGCAGTCAGGAGCAGATAAGGCAGATGAGACTGCTCCTTTTGGGAGGGAGGCAGTAACAGCAGTGTCACAGGGTGAAAGAAGATAAGCCTGACTCAATTCTGACTTCTCCAATCAAGTAGCTCTGAAGTCTGATCTCTGTTATGCCCATCAGTGGCTGTAGCCATAGGTGCTAAGTGTACAGCTGCGGTGCCAGGCACTCATCTCTGATTTAGGATATGGGTACCAAAGGCTAATAGCTCTGTATGGTGTTAGTGATCAATAGTGTGCAAGGATTAACCACTAGCATCTGTGCTCTTCAGGAATAAATTAATTCAGCAAAGATTTGATTTAAACTGGACTGATTTATCAGTCTTCCAAGAACTCTCAATTTAGCCAACTCTAATTCCCTAATGGATATATATTTATATACATACATCGCCACACTTGTTTTTCCAGACTTACTCTACATTTTCTCCACCTCTAGCAAATAGTAGGGAATTTCCCAGGGGAAAATCTTGCTGTATTTCCTGTATGCCAGCATATAATCCAAACAAAACTGTCAGGGCTCTGTCACTTTTTGCTGCCACCCTGTGTAGCCAAAGATATGCTAAGTTGGTTTTTTTTTAATATCTCCCTCATACTTATGGTGTTATGCAAATAATAAGTACCAACAGCTATTTATAGTTCTAATTCATACTATACCATTCAGACATAAATGGAAGAAAGACGAGAGTGACCAGATAAGCAGAGCTGAATTGTATGAATTTCAGACAGTGAATAAAAAGACTTGTGCTTATAACTAGCATGTTTGTTATTGTTTTTCACTTATTTTCTTTCACATTTGAAAGAATAAAGAAAGGGGGAAAAGAAAAGAAATATAATGGACTAAATTAAATAACAACAACAAAAAGAGGAATATCTACTCTAGCAGTGGAAAATTACTGAAGGTCATTTTTTGGAAAAATATCCTGTTGAGAAAAAGAAAAAACAATAAGATTTTCCTGGTTGTGATACATCCTGGGCTAATAATAGATCCCCTACCCATCATACATAGTCAATAGCTTTTTACAAGTGGTTTGGAGAATGTATTGGACAAAATATTCCAGAAAAAAGTTTGTCTTGGAAGAATGGTTTAGTAGGTTTATTCCATTCCAAACTTGTAAAATACCTGTAGTGGTTTGCTCCAGCTAGAAACTAAGAAACACATAACTGCTTGCTCACTTCCATCCAGCCTCTTCTGGGGAGGATAACTGGGAAGAAAAGGTACATCTTGTGCATTAATTGAAATAAAATAAAATAATGATAACAACAATAATTATACTATAATAATAATGGTGATGATAATAATAATCATCATCATCACAATCATCATTGTAATGAAAAGGAGAGAGAGAGATAAAACCCAAGGGAAACAAGTGATTAGCACAAATCTTGGTGACTTCATTCTTATATCTTTAATTCCTTATAGCTGATCCTTGAATTTTGCTGGTTGTAGGAGTGTGATCTTTAGCTACAGAGATGGATTTTGATGTTGTTTTATCATACACAAACCTTTTACTACTTTAAACTAACTTGAAACAGGGGAGAAGGTGCTAAGAATACTTATGATTTGCTGCTCTCAGCTAGGAAAGGGAGAGAGCAATATTTATGAGGGAAGAAGATATATGGGCTTGTTGAAAAATAAGTATTTTTCTGCAGAGTCAAATTTCTGTGATGGCAAATGGACTCAGGGTCATTGTTTGGACAGCTTACAAATACAGCTTATTCCATCTCTGCATGATTTTTTTTGTTTTGTTTTAATATGTAAAATGTGATAATATTGCAGGAAAAATAGAGCCTGAGAAAGGCAATGGAAGAGTCAAGAGATCTCTCAAGTGTGTTTTCTTTGGCATAGGAAAGACAAAAATTAAAGGTAATGACTTCTGACTCCAATCATAATACACCAGTACCTGTCCAGACCATTGACTTATTTCATTCAGAAAATGGAATCTGCAGCAAATTCATATTATTCTGTTTTTGACCTTGCACTCTGTTAGAGCTAATTGCCATTATGAAGCTGAAAATCCAACTAAAAGATCCAATTCATGTCCTGACTACAGGATAGCTGGCAAAGGAAGAAGTGAGTAGAGAAGACCTGAAAAAAAGAGGGACAGATTTTTTTTCTGGAGCTTTTTTGGGGTTGACCTTCAAGAGAAGCTATATTACTTTCAATAGAGGAAAAGCAAAGACAGACCTAATTTAATTTAGGGTTAGTTAAATTGGAACGGAAAATTATGTAAGGTGCAGAAAATGTCCATGGAACTATGGTGAAAACTGACCTATTTTTCAAGATTTACACTTAATGGAAGAAAATAGTCTGGTTTACATCAAACGATATCATGAACGAAAACCTGCCAAAGCAAAAAAATCTTTGCTAGGTTAGGACATATTTGCACTCTTCAGTCTACACTATTTTTTTCATAAATGAACACCAAAAATCAAACCTGATGTCTTCTTTGACTACAATCTTCCATGATAAAAGGGAAATACATGGACTGCCTTACTAAGAAGGAGACAAGGTTTAGTTTTCAAAAAAAACCCTTGTAAATTACCTGCAACAACTCTAATATTATAAAATACTTTGAATAATTTTTTCTCACGCCTGAAAATATATCACAAAATCAAAACCTCTGAGCTTCAATGACAGACTCTCCTGTTCTTGTTTGAAAAGAGAAACAACTAAAATACCTATGTACATGCACTAATGAAAGAATATTGTAAAGCAATAGGCCAGTTTATCACTTATTTTTTCTACATAATGACTGTAGATTTCCTGCTCAACAAAAACACCCCAGCCTGTTTATTTTTTTAATGATGAGCTGCTACCCAAAAGAAACAAAGTGGCATTCTGTTGACACCATATGGTGGCTGAAAAATGGATTCCATAGTATTCTATTTGTTAGAATGTCTTCTGAGTTTTTGTATCCATAATTTATGTTGGGGCCTTCTCTGATTGCCAAAATATTCAAACGGCTTTCTCTTCACAGGGTAGCCTGCGGGGGGGGAAGAAGGTTTTCAAAACAGCAGGACCCGAACAATCTCCTACTGCTCAGAGGAGAAATCATTTCCAAGCTTCTGTCCTTCTGGCTGCTTTCATTGTAATAATAATTTACATCCTGTGCGAGGAAACTGTTTGCATTCAGAAGAAACCTAAAATAATAAATAAAAAGAAGAGAAAAAAACTCCAACAGTTTTGTTCTTGCATGCTAATACAAGAATTTGTGAATATTAAGCACCAATTTAAAGTTGCATTGACTCCTAGGCTCTGACGTAAGTAGAGAGCTTAGGTTTTCATATCTTAATGGAAAGCGATATGCAGAGGTTATTCAACAGTGCAGTTTCCAAATGATTGCCTCTGAAGCTGGCATAGAGAGATCCAGAGTGGTTATGGATGAGCTAAAATAATTAAGACATATTTATCCTGGTGTCTACTCAGTTATTACTCACTTTTTAAGAGGCCATAATTTGGGCAAAGATTTAAGTATGACTGCGAATTACAAACAGATATTCATATGGTCTTAATATGGTGTATGAGGCCACTTGCATTATGCAGCAGGATATGTCTGTTGTAAGCAGCAGGGATCCTGGAATCACATTAAAAGACTGAGCTTGTCCCTCCTTTCTCACCTTTCTCTCCTCCTCGATCTATCACAGCTTAGTGCTTGCTGCTGTATGACCAGTTCTGCTTCCCCTCCTGCCTCTGGGATGTTGGCAGGAGCACACAGGATGATGAATGGACACCTGAGTGTGGGGGGAGCTAAGACCAGCTGCAGCTGGGTTATTAATGCTTAACAGAATAGGATTATAGGAGAAGGAGCCCACCTGTTGTGGGAATCTTCTTAAGAATTAGATTAGACCTATTTGACCCTGGTCTCAGAAGATTATTTTCCTCAGGAGTTAAATGGAGTTATATCGAGGTTTTATTTCATTCCTTAGCCTTGGAAGCATTCCTTCATTCTTGATCCTCTGGCCATCCCAGGCACACAGCTGAGATACTCCAGTTGAGGTCTGTAAAAGTAATTTAGCCAGTAGCAAACTTGGATCCCATGAAACTGTAGTTTTTATAAAGAAATAGAATGGAAGCTGGATATTCTTCCAGAGCATCTGGTAAAATACTGCTGACAGCTTTGCTTATTCTGAAGATGTACTGGTTTAAAAAATGGCTTCACTGTAATAGAGATTTAGTAATGCGAATACATATTTCTTGTATTAGTCTGTTTAATGACACAATCTTAGAATTTCAGTCAATATTTAAATCTGACATATTCTCTTCCAAATAAAAAGAAAGAACTTACTCTCCTATAGGAAATGAAAGTAGAAGATCTGTGACCAAATTAAATTAATTTTTTAGAGAAGCATGATATGCTGAGGAAATCTTGAAACACTAAAAGTAACCGTATTTAATCTGAGAGGAAAAAAAGGGAAATTTCATTCAAAAATTGTTTCTACATATGTACTACAAATAGTTTCTGGAAGAAAGAAAAGATGGGCCAAAAGTTCTAACAACAGCAACAAAGATCTGCAAATTAGTGTGCAACTTATTTAAGATAGTCCTTTAGAAAGATTTATCCTGCCCTACAGAGAACTTCTCCACACAACCTGAATTTAGGATATCAGATAAATTTCACTCATGTGAGCAGCTCAGTTCAAGTTACTTATGCTAGGAAAAAGACTGAGTCCCCAGTATTCACCTGGACTAATGACATTACTAAATTAATTTCCTTTATTTGAGGTTCCATTTACCTTTCAGGCATATTGTTTTTTGTGTCACAATTACTAGTCTTTATGTCTATTTTTGTATATAACTGCAGTTCAGGTTAAGGCAAGTTGACTCTCAAAGTGAAGACAGAATCTTTAATGGAGAGAAGGGTGAGAAGACAGTTTCAGACTGTGTGATGCTTGTGAAAATCTACCACAGAAACCTCCAGAAGCATTAAGATTCAGCTTCAGATTAATCTAGCTATTTAGAGGGTTGGTGTTTAGATGTAATCTCTCAGTTTAAGGTTCCAGTGTGGTTACTGGGATTCTCTGGTGGGTTTCTGTTACCTAATATGGGTCCTGCTGCTGGCTGGGTTCTGGGTGTTTGAGAGATCTACACAGGACTTATAGTATGGCATGGAAGCTAGGAGAGATATTTATCCTTCTGAAGCAACAATTGGAAGCCAGAGAAAATCTGAGCATGGGATCCCATTCCAGGCAAGTAACGTCAATGGAGGACATTCAGCTGGATAACCAGCTGGTTATCACTTCTTTATAGCAGAGACACAAATTTTGCCTGCTGAACGGCTTTCTAGGATCCATGGACTGCACTGATGAGCTCTCCGCTCAGTAAAATGGGAGCTGAGACAGGCAACTCATGAGAGAAACTTAGGGCTTGCTCAGCTGCCCAAAAATAGTCGTCTACTGCCATTTGAGTTCCAGAAAGGTTCCTGTAGAGTGTGGAAGTATCTTTGGCAGTGTATAATGTCATAAATAGCACTAGGTACCTCTGTTTACATCATCAGTTTGGGTTTATGGAATCCAATATGAGACTTTACATGTAAACATTAACTATTTGGATTTTGAAGCTGAATCCCTACCACCCCCAAGACTGCAGATGTCCTTTCAGCACAGAGTAACTTGAAGTTCTAACAGTACACCTTTTTTTTCCCATTGATGTGGACATTATCTGTCTTTTCCAGTCATCAGGACTGTACCTGTTTACAGATGTTCTCCCTGTCAACAAAGATTCAGCAGAGCACAGTTCGGTGCAGGTAATTGCAATTGTTTTTTACTCTCAACCTGTAGATAGATTCATTGCTGGAGAGAAGATTCAAGGCAAACAAAATGAGGTGATAAGTTTTATCACTAAGTTATTCCAAGTACTATTTGTGTCTCCTCAATCGAACTTTCAGAACTTTTCTCATATACAATATTGATGCTTTTGTTCCCTAGAAAAGCTGCAATAATTTGTTATTAAGGTGTCATGGTACTTCTAATTTTGTTTCTTCATTTTCTGTTCTCCTTTAATTCCTTTTGCATGCTGCACTGAGAATAGATGATGAGATGAGCTGTAACTCCCTTTCTTCTTGTATGCAGAGTTTCTTTTTTTTTTTCAAAGCAGGACCATGTGCTCTAGCTCTAAGCCTCTTCCTCCTTTCTCATTCTTAGCTCTCAAGGTCATGTGTTTAAGTATTTCAGTTGCAAGTATCAAAAGTGCTACTTGTTTGAAACAGAACTTTTTCTCCCCTCTCTCCTCTTGAAAAAACCCACCATGACTTCAGGTATTAACAGATTAGGAAATTTAAGTGTCCTTGATTAAGGATTATAGAGATGAGAATGGCAATAACCATGCAGCCTAACAATACCTTCTGATCTCGGTATATTGATAAGAGAAGACTTGTAGGACTGAATTTACAAGCTGCATATGAGAATGCTGGTGTTATAATTTGGATTTAGCTTAAGACTGGAGTGATGCAGGGAGGAGCTGTCTACTCCTGACTACTGGGTTTGCTACCAAGCTGTGAACACAGAAAGAGGGCCAAGAAAAGACTGATATGTTGTTCATTAAAAAAATTGATTCATGCTTGTGAGGTGAAAGTGAAAGTGAAAGTGAAATATTTTGATTAGACCAACTGATATTGTTGTGGGGAAAAGACCTGTCTTTCTGGCTATAAAGACTTCTATCCATTCAGCTCAGGAAATTTCATAGGACCCACCTTCCTAGGTCTGCAGATGTGTTTAACACCAGGCCCTGATTTCCCCATCCTTTTTTCATCCATACCTGTTAGCTGGGTTGAGCTAATCATGGCATTTGCCTCTTCAGTGCACCTCCACAGACAGTCATGTGGGAAGTTAAGATAGGAGATACATGTACAGGCTTTACCTCTAAGTATGATTTCGATAACACCTAGACCTGAATAGTTCCACAGCTATTATACAGGGAACTCCAACTCATGACATCCATATTATTTTTCTTGTCATGAAAGCTTTATATCAGCCAAGAAAACTTGACTTTCTTATGTCTATAGACCATTATATCCACAACAGCACTGTGCTAGAAAATTTGAAACGCCCAGTAAGTGTTACATTTTACTCTTGGTAGCATATGACAACAAACAGGGTTTTTCAGGTCAAATGGCACTGCTTAAAAGAAAAGTCACTGAGAGGATTATGTGGGTATTCAATAACTAAATCCTGAGCAAAACTAAAGAGGATGTCTGTTGTCAGGAGGGTCACTGGTAAAGCCGCAATATAATTAAAATTCTGGGATTTTTATTTTTTTTTTCAAAGACTTGATTCTGCATTTCACAACGTTATTTTAATGCAAGGTACTCATCTTTAATCCAGTGGAGATGCACTGATGTAATGAAGAATGATTTCCAATATTATTAATTTCTTTTATCTATTCCTTTTTTGTTATCTGGGAAGATTAGGAAACAAAATGATAATTAATTTATAATGACGTTGATCCAGTATACAAAGATATGCCTGAAATATAGTTTGTTATGTATTTTGAAAATAATCAGTTTAAGCTATTATTAATAACTCTAATTTGTATGTAAAAAAGACCATTACTTGTGAAATCCTTCCCCCTGACAGCAAAATTGTCATCTGCTTAAGCAACGACACACTTTGCTGTCACTTTCTTAACTTCAAAATAGTTACTCTTCATTATTCAAACAGAGGGAAAGTTTTGAGCCATAAAAGACTTTCAATAAACCCTTCACCTATAGGGAATACAAGTTAGGGCCACATTCTCCTTATCTAGAAAGACAGAAAATCTTACACACTTCAAGGATGCCTGAAGCTGGCCTAAAATTTCGTGCTTAGACTCCACTTCAGAGAAATGCTGGAAACAGGAAGACACAGCGTGGTCTTCTCCAGTCCAGAGCGATATTATAGACTTTGTACCAAGGACCTCAGCAGTGACAAGTGGAGATTTCATTGGTCTTTACATCTTGTAAAACAGTTCGAAGGCTGAAAAGCCTGGATGCAAGAGAACCTGTTTGTGAAACATTTTTAGACAAATGTTTCCATTTTAAGAAGTTCATTTGTTGAATGAATTTCAGTTATATGTCCAAGATTTTAAGTAAGTACCCAAACCATGAAAGTCATCTGTCACTCTGGCAAAGCAATGATGGCTTTAAGTATAATCTACACTCTCAGTATTTCTGTTAGCAGCAGAATGCTGTACTTGTAGGCTTGACAGCATGTTTAATATGTTTTGCTTTGTAAAAAAGGTAAATATTATTATCTGTCATTACACAGAGACCAGAAGAGTTCCAATGATTTGTTCATAGAAATGTAATTTTTCATTAATAAACACAAACTGATGTGTTAATGAATGAAACAAATAAACTGGCTTCCTCTGCTTTGAAAAGAGCAAGGATTACTTCTGTAATTTGACACTTGATTTTCTTCAGTTTTGTTAAGAATTACTCTATTCTTTTTCAACCCCAATATCACAGTCTTTCATTTTGTGAATGAAAAATCAATGTATTTTGAAGACAACATGCCAAAAGCCAGGCTCATAAAAGTTTAGGATACTTATTTAGGTGCTTAACTTCCAAGTCTAAATAAACCAAATAATTTCCAGTAATCAATAGAGAGATACATGTGTGGAGGCAATATTTCTCATCTGAGGTCTATTGTAAAAAAGGAGGCAGGAACACATGCAAAAACAAAGCAGAAATAGATCGTGTTGATCTTAGCAGCTTTCTGAATTTATGAGTGAAGCAGGACTGGAAGAGGAGTGTCACTCCAAAAGATCTGGGATTATTTGATCTCAGACTAGAGGATAGATTCATCCTGTTTATGATCTGACCTGTTTTATATCAACAATTTATGCATGATTTGCAAAACTTCTATCTTCAGTGTCTCAGCCAAATAGTTACCCTCTGAGGGAGGAGAGTGGGGAGGAGAAAGAAGGGTATTGAATATAACCTTTGTTAATGATTTAGTTTATTGCCAATAATTTTGTGTTGATGCTGCCTTTTCCTTATCTGGTTTTCACACATTTCCTTCATTGATATTCCTGCATCATTCTCAGCTGTTCTTGTTTTACTTATTTTTTAAGAAGCTCTCCAAAGTCTGATTTCCTTAATCGTGGTTGCTGTATTTACTGAAACCATGGGGGTTATAAGCCTTGCATTTTTTCATTTATTTGGATTCTTATTCCACTATTTTTTAATGTTGTGCATATGCAGGTTGCTACTTTAGAACCTTTTCACATTAAGATTAACATTCAGATTCTTTGTAGTATTGTCAAGTACTCCATGCCTGACACTAATTATCAATGCTGTAGAACGGAATGGCAGCATCATGTAAAGAAATGAAGGACAGAATTCTCTACAGAAAATAATACTCTTACATTAAAAAAAAATTAAAACATATAGAAGGTATGTGGGTGAACATCCTTGGCTGGTTACCATAAAACCCTTGAAGACAACAGCACCAAATGAGTTTACACTTGCTAAAGATATGGTTTGAGGTTTCTGTATGCTGTACCAAGGATAAAAGGTACTGAGATGCTAAAGGCATTCTGATTCCCCTGGTAATTCCAAAATAAGGTGTGTTGGAGAAGAGGCCCATGGTGTAAGATTGCAGCATCTTTCCAAATGTGAATCCCAGTTTCTGTTGCTGGGGGACTGTTGATGCCATTTTTCTAGAAAAAAAAAAGATGTGTAAACCAGAAAAATCCACTGCTAATTTTAGACCTGTGGTCCAAGGGTGGTATTTAAAACTGAATCCTCAGGCCTTAATTACACATACAAGTTCCATGATTACTATGATTAGAATCACAGCAATACATGCCACGATTTTGTTTTGAAAAGGAATGGATTTTCATTTTCTTCCTGAGTTGTTTTAAGCCAAACCCTTAGAGCTACATAACACAGGCTGTCAGCTGTGTTTCACTTTCCTTTAAAGTCTGCTGGTCATGATAATTTTTTTTTCTTCCTCATCATTCTGGTCTGAGAGAAGCATCAGCTATTTTAAAGACAAAAAGAATTACTTAAAAGGATGCTAACTGCTACAAAGTATGAAAACACCATGAAACTTGGGAATAGAAATTCTCCTAAAAATAATTTACAAATTTTAAGCCTAATCATCAGCTTGATGATGATAGCCTGACGATAGCCATCATAGCCCAGTGTTTTGATCAGGCTAATCAAAATATTTCCTCTGAATTAAAAATAAAAAATAATGACTGCACTTATTAAAATAGTTTTGTGAGTTGTCAGCTTTTTTTGACCATGTGATAATGAACAGTAAAACTGGGGAATAAACCATAACCTATTAGATGGCCAAATCTTCATGTTAATGAGTAGCTTTAGAAAACTACTTCTTAATGATGTGTTTAAGCTCTAGAATAAACAGTTTTATTCCTTTTAATCACCATGCAATGCATGGCATTGATTGTCAGTATAAAGATATGCCAGGCCTCAGGCCATCCTTGTATATCAGTTGCCATGAATTTTGCTGAAAACATCAGTCATGAAACATTAACTTCTTAAAACAAAAATCAAACTTCACAGGCATCACAGCAGATGTGTGAACAAAAGAAATCAACAGTTGGGTTCGTTAAGGTAAACCCATATGAATACACACTGAGCACTGACTCGTTCTCTTTTTTCTTTTATTTTCTTATCACTAACCATCCTATCCTCAAAATTCTATTCTTCTTCTCCATGTTCCTTTTGGGTGTGATCCTTAGCAATTCTACATGCTCCAAGCTTTTTCAGGTAAAAGGAGAAAAAATATTTTTTACTGGAGGAAGTTCTACAATTTCTGATCATCATAAAATTAGAGATACCATAAATGAGTCATACCCAAAGGAGATGGCAGAGCAACCCCTCCTTTGCTCAAGACTCCAGTAAGACCCTCTTAGGTGCACACAGTGAATTTCTCATACCTGAAAGGCCCTTCCTTCTTAGATTATACACTGCAAATTACAGGATTTCCCTTCAGATCCACAGGGAAAGTAAAGTCACCATTGTTTTCTAGAGTCACTCCCCTGCTTACACACAATGAAAGTTCTCCCTGGTTTTCCAGCTTCCAGACACTAACACTTGTTTTAGTATGCAGGGTATGTGGTCTGTCTAAATCTTGACCCAGATTAAGCAGGTAAGGGGCAGATTGATGACTATTGTGCTACCATATTGATTTCAGCTGAAGTTTTTTTAGCTTGCTGTACTTCAGTATCTGGCATGAAGAGTATCTTTCAGATAAACCTTCAGTTATCTTCTTCCAGGAACAGTATGATAATAATAAATCTTAGACATTCTTCAGTTTGTGTATGTGTCAGCTTTATACCTAATGGTTTGGATGTTCACCTGAAGTTTACCAGTATAAAATTGCTTTGGGAGTCTTGTGTTGCATGGGGGTGTTAAGGGATTCCCAGCACAGCTGTTATCGAAGCTGGAAGGGAGACTATTTCTGCCAGTTTGGTGACAAGCCTGTAATAAAAAAGACAAATATTTTTAAGGAGAAAATAAATGTCATGGATATTTGACATATCTAATAAACATCCATTTGAATTCTATTCTAGCACTGAACAAATTCCTGTTTTGTTCAATGTGCCTGGAAGAAAAGACATATGGACAGTATGGAAACAAAGGGTTAAGGGAGCAATATTTGGACACTTGGAGGGGAATACTTGTCTTTTTTATTTGCAGGTCAAAGTGTGTGCCTTCTAGCACAGACTGAAAGTACTGATGTCAATTTAGTGCAGATTTCATCTCTCTGTTTTGTAAGAGGTTCATATTTACAAACAAATAGAGCCAGAAAAGTAAATTCAAAGTCAGGTCCGATAGACAAATAGAACAGATGACAATCAAAAGTGGCTGGAATGGTCCAATGTCCCAAATCTACATAGCCTGTAGTTTCCTCTACTTTCGTGTTTTCATTCCACTTGTCTCACTTGATTTTTCTCATGTATGCAATGGAGCATGTTTGAATTGAAAAACTCCAAAGGAAATAAATCTGGAATAATTTGAAGGAGGTAGTGATAAAAATGTGGTCTGAATTTGGTGGTTTTTGTTCTTTCATTTTATGCAACCGGTAGGATTACCAAAGTGAAATCAGATAAGCAGCAGTTTAGGGAATTATACATTCAAGTACAGAAGCATCTTTGAATTAGCATCTCTCTTTAGACTACTGCAGTTGCATCACAAAAACAAAAACAGTGTCTTCTCACTCCATTTACTGGCACTTCATTTCTGGTTTATAGACTTTCCATTGGCAGATGCGTGTCCAGTCAGTGTGTCTCATGTTATTGGACTACTATTGTCACTATGTATTTTAATCTTTTCAGTGGAATTGGATTAAGAAACAACACAACTGAGGCCCCAAATCTTTTGCAGGAATGTATTGCAATGTATCAATCCTCATCCTAAAGAGACACAACCTGACCTTTAGCCAGTGTCTGGAGCAAACACAGGAGTTAGCAGGGGATGGAGGGGGCAGCATAACAAAACTTGTCGGTGGTAGATTGTCAAATTTAATAAATAATAAATTTAATAAATAATAATAATAAAGATAAGGACAGTCGAATTTTAAAGAGAGTATATCTCTGTAGAGGAGGATCAGGACAGGGAACATTTAATCTGGACACAAATTAGAACATGGGACCTGATGTGACGCCGTCATGATGTGCTGAGGAAGTTGGCCAATGTAAATGTGAGGCCACTCTTGCTAATTTTTGAAAGATCATGCAATCAGGAGAGATTCATGAGGACTGGGAGAAAGCAAATGTCCTATCTTCATGAATGTCAAGATGGAGGGCCCAGGAAACTACAGGCTTGTCATCATCACATCAGTCCCTGGGAACATGATGAAGCAGTTAATCCTGGAAACGATTTCCAAACTCATGAGGGACAAAGCGGTTGGGAGCTATCAGACTGAATTATTAAAAGGGACGTTATATCCGATCCACCTGACAGCCTTCTAAAATGAAATTGCTAACTCAGTGGGTGAGGGGAGTTCAGTGGTTTTATTTTGATCTTAGTAGGACTTTGAGTACCATCTCCCATTGTATTCTCATCTGTAAACTCATGAACTAGAGGTTAGTAAATGTACAGTGAGATGGACTGAAAATTGGCTCAACTTCCAGGCCTGAAGTGTTGTGGTCAGCAGCACAGGGTCCTATAGGAGGATGGTCACTCTTGGTCTTCTCAGGGGTTGATAATGTGGCCAGGGCTGGGTAAGCTTTTCATTAATGTCCTGGATGGTGGCACACAGTGCACTCTCAGCAAGTTTGCAGATGATAAAAAACTGTGAGGAGTAGCTGGTAGACAAGGTGGGTGTGCTGCTGTTTTAGAGACCTACACAGGCTGGAGAAATGCATCAATATGAAGGGAAATGTCAAGTCCTGCAGCTGGGGAGAAATAACTCCCCACACCCATAAAGTCTGCGGCCAGACTGGAAACCAGCAGAGAAGGACCTGGGGGATCCTGCTGGAACCACAAGTTTACCATGTGTCAGAAATGTGCCTCAGCCTTAGGGGAGACCAGAAGCCTCCTGGGCTGCAGAAAAGAGAGCATTTCCCACAGGTCAAGGGGGGTGATCCTTCCCCTCTAATGATTCCTGGCAAGAGATATCTGGAGTCACAGGTGCAGTTCTGAGCACCCCAGCAAAAAAGAGAAATAGGCACACTGGAGTGAGTCCACCAGAAATGATTAAGGTTTTAGAGCATCCAATCTATACAGAGAGGCTGAGAGATCTGTGACTATTCAGTCTGAAGAAAAAAAGGCTTGGGTGGGTCTCAGCAATGCGTAAATCTGAATACAGCCAGTCTCAGTAGTGCCCAATTAAATAACCAGAGGCAATGGGCACAAATCTAAATACAGAAACATAATGCAAGCATAATAAAACACTTTCTTTTTTGGGAGGTCAGATAGACACTGGAACCGGTTGCCCAGAAAGTTTGCCAAGTCTCCACCTCTGGTAACATTCAAAACCTGCCTGGACATTGTCCCAAGTAATTTGCCCTGAATTAACTTGCTATTAGACCAAATGCTTTGGACTATTTGATCTGCAAAGGAACCTTCCAACATCAGTTGTTCTGGGATTTTGTGATGTAATATCTTTATACATGGCAGCTTTTTACAATTCAACTGCAAATGATACTGGATTCATTAGCTAAATGGAAGATTAAATAATTACCTACTCAAAGGCTCAAGAAGCTCCCACAGAATAAAAAATATTCCAAATGATATTTCAAATTTAGAAATTCTAGATAACTGGTGATTATATTTTTCAGATTGTGATTTTAATTGTCTTATATGTTTATGAAAAATTGTTGATCTTTGTTGATTTGATGTTAGAGTGAATAGTATTTTTTTGAATATTTATGCATTAGTTTTTGTATCATGTACACAACTGAGGAAAATTGCTATTTGTCTCCATGAGAATATTGTTACTTTATCAAAAATATTGTTGCTCTTCTGTTTGTTTACATGGTTTTCCTTTTTACTTCTAAATTTAACCTTGTTTACAGATGCTATTCTGTAAAGTGGTCTCTAATCACAGCAGAATTAAGTAGTCACTAAGCATCTCTTGAAATTCTAAAAATAACAGATAAGTCACAGGAAAGTGAAAAGTGATAAAACTGATTGCAGAGTTCAAGCTGTGGGAGAAAAATATGGATATTTGATATGGAACTTGCCTTTTTCTCCTCATCTTTTCACATTGTATTTATCATTAATATTTTTAGTGAATTTTCTATATAAACAGAATATGGAGTCCTCAGCAACTTTGATTTCACAAGTGTCTTTGCAGGACTAAGTTGACTCAGTCAAACTATCCCAATATATTAATTCTATTTGAGTTCTATATAAAACTGTTTAAAGAGAACCATTGAAAAATTTCTCACTTCAAAATATAGCTGTAGTTTTTGTGCTGAAGAGATCCAAACAACAGCAGATTTTGTGGTGTTTAGAATCATCTAGGCACTATAAAGCAAACTAAAAGAGTAGCAATATTTGGACTGTGATTGAAACCTTTGTCTTCTTTTTAAGGGAAAAAAAATTACAAAATAGTTAAATTAATAACAGTCTCCTTGTGGGCAATATCATTGATATCACCCACATCTCAGATTCACCAGTCTTCAAAGTTTATGAAGGCTATCGCCTGGGAATTCAAATCTCAGGCTCAGTTCTCTTCATTTACTAGAAAAGGAACAAGTTTTCTGACATGCCCAGCGTTAGCCAGAATGTTGATACAGTGGTTTGGGTTTTTTACCTTTTCTTGCTCTCTGTGTGTTGTCTATAGTAAATAAAGTTATTTTCCCATTTCTCTATAAGTGAGGTGCTGCTGCTTTGTGCAGTTTTACCGGCCCACTTGCATTGTCCATGGCAACTTTCTGCTGTACTGGTGTGGTGGATCAATCTGCCTTCAATGCATCTGTGCACAAATGTGTCCTTTTTAGTCTCTAGTGTCACGCAACAGAAGCTTGAGTTCTTCAACAATGGGCAGATGGAAAATGAGAGTGAACTTAGACTAAACTCTCATCCTCTGTATTGAAGGACAAACATTTAGTATTTGTATTCTGAGTAGAACATTTTCCCTTATGTGTTAAATGATTGAAAAAAAAAGGGAAGATTATCTCCTCAGCATCAATGCTGAGGCATTTTTCCATTACTGTTATTAGTTTAGTCATGTTTTTATCACTGCTTATCCCAAGATTTCAACTTAAAGATCTTTAGCATGTTTCACATATAACTTAAGGGATTAACCAAGAATTTGTAATTGATTCTTTTTGGGAATAGAATGCAGAAGAAAACTCCTGAATAAATAGCAAAATTTTCAGCACATAAAGCTTTACAGAAAGCCCTGTATCCATACTAGCGTGGGAACATTTAGATTTTTAATGATTTTGGTATGGCGAACACTTTTTCTTTTGCTCTCCTTGCACAGTGCTTAACAAAATATGGGGATGCTACTACATGAATAACAAATAATAATAAAAAAGTGACAAGTGGAAAGGCTAATGCATTATGAGTGACTGAATCGTTGTTGTCTTTTTATTTTAATACTTTCATACTTTAAATCAAATCTGATTTGGATATTTGAGGGACAGGAGGAGGTTGTTGTTGGGTTTATTTGGTTTGATGGGGGTTTTTGGTGTCTGTTGCTTTGTTTGTTCTTTGTTTTTCTTTTGTTTGGGGATTTTTGGCTTTTTTAGTTTGTGAATGTGGGGTTGTTTGTTTGTTTGCTTGCTTTATCTAGGATAATTGTCTAGTTTCTCACCTGTAAAAGAATAGGAAAAGATAGTAATATGAAGAAATCACCTGAATTCTAAATTTGGGGAAGTAAATCACTCTTGCCAGATGGAATCACAGGTCATACACTTCTGTGTATCCAAACTAGTCTGTTTTTCCCAGCTGATCTAAGAAAAAATATCATATGCCTTACATCTAAAGATGTAAGGATCTTACTAATGATGCAACTTTAAGTTGCATCATTCAATAGATACTTTAGAGAACTCCAGTAAGATCGTTAGTAAGAAAACTATAGGAAAAAAATTATACTAACTTAACAGAAAGAGTTGTGGAGTATCAGATCAATGATGGAAAACAGAGAACCAAAATCCTTGGTTAACATCTTGACAGTGAGGCAATTAATCAAACAAGATAGGCAAAGATATGTGACAGTGCCCTTTTCAAACAGGATTCTAAATGCAAATACAATTACCATGTATAATGGTGACAAAAGGTAATTAAGGGTAGCTTTCTGTACACTGCTATTAAATTTTGGTCTAAGTGGTTTATGTCTCCCTCCTCAGTTATTTTTATTATTATTGAAAATTCTCTCTTTTTAAAAAAAATGGAGTCTAAATATTTATATATGTATAAAAGGGAGGACAGCTCTTAAAACAAAGATTTATTTCACAAAACTGTTCAGAACTGGACTCACAATCTGGCCCTGGGGCCACATGAATAATCCTACAACCTCTTTTCTCCAAAACACAGTGAGTGCATCCAAACTGCCTACTGAGACAGGTCCCTGGTTGTGTTTACTTCTGAGCTACAGACAGGCACTGTTTGAGAAGTAGTTTTTGCTGAAAAAACTGTAACTTGCTGAATAATTTAGCAACACAAATAATCAAGCTCCTGCATGCAAGGTTGAAAGCTAGCATTTTTAATTTTCTAACTCTTTTGTAAACTGATAAGCTGTATCTGACTAGGAAGGAGTTAGCTTTCTTTGTGGCATCCTGTATGGTGCTGTCTTGAGTTCGTGACTAAAACAGGGACAATAACACCCCTTGTTTTGGCCATTCTGGAACAGTGTTTGGACAGGGTAATGGTCTTCCTTTCTCCCCAGTGGATAGTCTGGGAGAGGGCATAGATGGGACAGCTGACCCAAATTGACCAATGGAATATTCCATATCATATGATATGTTCATCAATAGAAGCTTAGAGAAAAAGAGAAATAGAGAACTTTTGAGGTTGCTGTGCTTGTGTTCCCTGGGAACCATTCTGTGTGCTGAGGCCCTGCTTTCCAGCAAGTGGCTGACATCTGCTTGCTGATGGGAAAGAAGAGGTTGAACTACTTATCTTGTTTCACTTATTAAACTGTCTTTATCTTGACACATCAGTTTTCTCACTTTTGCTCTTCCCAATCTCTTCCCCATGGAGATTTGTAGGGAGTAAGTGGGAGACTGAGTGGCAGCTTAGATGCTGGTGAGTGTCAACCCACCACACCTATTATTGTCAAGAAAACACCTGGTCTCCTTACATGATGCCTTTCCTTCACTGCTGTCTTCCTTGACAGAAAAATTCTCATGTCTTCTTCTTACTTCTAGAAAAACATAGAGAGGCATAAAGAAAGCTGTATGACTCGGAGAATCCAGTCACAGGACTTGGTCATTCAGTTACTAAGGGAATTGCAATGATATGATTGTCACCATGCTGATTGTGGTGAGAAGAAAATATTATGGAAGCGAGATCTGTGGCAGAAAAAATCAGGCATATGGAGAGATGATATAGATGGAGATCCCTCTTCCTTTCTGTGTCTGCAGGTTGCTGTAATCCCATTTTTTATCTATTTATTGCTTGAATATAGCTCACATAGCCAAATTTCAGAATATCAGCAGATTCAAACAGTCCAAACCCACAGACTGATTCAAATATGTGAATAAAAGGAATGTAATTATAAGTAACAAAGATGAAAGGAACTGTATCATCTCCAGCATGTGTGTGGGGGGGAATGCCCAAATCTCACCAAACTTGAGTCAAATTTAGAGCTTTTCCTAACTCATGGATGACCCTTTAGCCAATAACAAATGTATCTTGAGCATAATCTTCTTTTTTTTTACTCTCTTTCCAAAAATGTTTTTGGTGAGCCCTGAAAGGAGATATTCATGTGTGTCCTGGGTTGCAGTGTATTCTATTACCATCCTCATGAGCTGTTGAAATCAGGTGGGGCAGTGTTTCCTTGCCTCCTCCCCCCAGACTATCTTGCTGTTAATGGCCCATCATTGTCCTGCTGCATGACTCAGAGATAACTCCCTCCAGACTATCTTCTGTTAATGAGCCTAATCAACACTTGGCCTCATGACTCATTACCCCATTGTGAGATGCTCCACCCAGAGGGAGGAACCCAGCATTCCATCCCGGATATAATCTGAGATTCTGAACACCAGAGACAACCTTTCCACTGGATTTCCAGAAGACAGGAGCTACACAGCCACCACTGGACCTTCTGAGGAAGAGCAGACCCTTTTTCTACAGGATCACCGCTTCAGAGGACTGCAGCCACCATTCTACCAGACTGCTACCACCACCCTGACCGACAGGGAGTCAGGTTGTATCTTGACTTTGTCAGTTTGAACCAGTGTTTTCTTTTATTTTTTCCTTTTCTTTAATTTCCCCATTAAATTGTTATTCTGACTTGGTGCCTCTCACTGGTTTGTTTTCTAATTAGTACAATGTGCTAATACGAATTTCTCACTAGATGAGAATCCACTGAATTTCACAGAGTAGTGTAAAACCAGCCCTATGATCCCTTACCAAGTGACTTTGCACACAATTTATGCATGATCCCAAATCCATCTGTTCTGAGCACAGATGTTCAGAGTTTAAGGCGGGCTTGATTGAAAACCCAGAGATGTCAGTTGAAGATTTTTGGTTGTGCACAGCAAGCCTGTATTAAGGCATCTCTACCGCATGGCTTCCTGGAGTGTGTATGCCAATTATAAAAAATGGGATATAGCTGTTGGGAAAGGAAAATGGTGATGGTCATTTATAATGTGAATTTTCATTAAAAGCTATATGTGAATCTTAAATGTACTTCAGGTTTTTTAGAGGCAGATAATCTGTCAAGCTGAAAGATGTTTATTTAAGTTTATTTCCCTCTAACTGACTTTGGGGCCTCTGCAATGTTGCTAAATAAGAAAGTTCACAAAGTGAACCATGGCACCTGCAGCAAAGTTGCAAATAGAAGAGATACTTCAGAATTCAATTTACTTTGTATTAACTTGAGATCTGATACTCATCATCTGCTTTAACTGCATGTTTTATCTAAACTGCTAGAGTCACATGAACGGGAAAGAAAATTAAGAGATTTCAAATTTGTTGCTCTAAGCAAAATGACTTCCTTATCTAATCTAATAAGAGGCTGGATGAGTTTCCCTGTTTTAATAATCACTGTGTTCCAAACTTCCGTTCCATTAGGAAAATTAACATAAATTGTCTGGAGAATTTATCTTACCATAATCAAGAAAGTTTTCTTCAATACCACCCCAAAAAATAAACTTGACAGTAGGCTGACAAACTCTTGTTACAGATTTTTCTTAGCATAGCAGAATTGTAATAATGCATTTAAGATTTTGGAATAGGAAAATGTACCAGAAGGATGTAGACATCTCAGTGTCAGTAGATGATGTGAACTTGAGTGTGATTAGACTAGGCAAAGACTAGACTGTACAAAGGCAAGGCTCTTTTAAAGAAAGTCTGTGAGGAGTATTGTTGATTTAGGTGACATTTGACTACTAAGTAGGCACAGTATTGAAGTACTGAGACATAAAATCAAGGTGTTTAAAGTTTTGGTGCTCTATGTTATGATCTCACATTTAACAGTCAGAGTCCAAAGCAACCCTACTAGACTTTGGTGCTTATTCTGGAGTCCATGAGTTTTAAAACTTTGTTGTTGCTTCTGCTGAGATTTAATCAGCTGCGGTTTTTAGTGTTAACAACTGTCTATCACTCATGGAAGAGAGCTCATAAGTAAGATGATTAAGGGTAGGGAGGTCACATCCTTGGAAGGAGGGGGAAATCATGTATCTCATAAACTTTGGAGCTGATTATTTTGATGGTACTCTATTCCTTTTGGCTTGGGTGTGTGACTGAGGATGACAGAGAAATTTCATGAAGGATTAAAAGACAGGTCATGACTGTTACAGTGGGGATACTGCAACATGTGTATAAGACAACGAGGCCCATGGAAAAGAAATAGATATGGGCTGATTCTTGATAGATGTTTCAGAGATGTTTATTTCTCCAGCCACATAGCCAGAGCTCTGCCAAGGAACTGTTGAAATCTCAGGACCCGAGGGTCCTTGCCTGTGCAGGGGAACACAAAACAACCAATGGGGAACGAGGCTGACCAGGGGCAGGGAAACCCCGTGCCTCCCCCCCAGGGCCCCTCTCCCAGGACCACATGGCAGGGGGGGAGGGCCCCAGCATTTCACCCGTTTATTTTTAACAAAAAGAGATTTAAAACTTAACATTGAAAACAACTGGATAAACATAACAAGAACAGTTTCAAAACAAAACAAGCCACCCTCCTGAGTCTTTAAACGTCCAAACAGATTCTCTAGAACATCTTAAGGCTGACAGAAGGGAGACAAGACTCTCCGAGCATGCTTTGTGGGGAAACTGAGGCAGGAGAGGGTTTCTTCCATTTGTACCTGTTGGAACTCTAAACAACAATAGTTAATTTCTTCCCTCCCCCTCTTCATCCCCCACTCAGCATTGGAAAGGGATTTTTGGGGAAACAGTTGGCAAAGGCATGGTTTTGTGAGGGAAACCATGGGTGAAAAAATGGATTGGTAATACACTGGGAGTAATAGGATATAGGATAAAAGGGAAAGGTGGGATTAGGAAAGGGAGACTGTAGGAGGGGCTTATAATGGAGATATTATCTAACATGATTACGATTTTTAGCATATATACTGCCTTTTACAGGAACACCCTCAGGCCCAGTGACCTCTGCTGCTTGTAACCCTTTTCTACCTTGCACAATTTTGAACTCTACTACTTCTCCATCTCCTAAACTTGGGATGTATTTTTCAGGGTTATTCTTTTTAATAGCAGTTCTATGAACCAATATGTCTTGCTGGTTGTCACATCTCATTATAAAACCATAATTTTGTTTAACATTATACCATTTTACTATTCCTAAAACCTTAGCTACGATGATCTTTTCCTTTTTCCGAGTGGCTGCTGTTTTCTGTCTCGCTGCATTTTTGCTTTCTCTTTTGTTTTCGCTCGCTTCCGTGTTGGAACTGCCAGGGCTGCTGGGGCCATCAGGGCTGCTCGTGCCTGCACGCTCTTCCCAGGGCCGCGCTGCTGCTGCCACGCCACGCTACTCAACTCCAGCACGCTGCCGCCTCTGCTCTCAGCTGCGCTGCCACTGCCTGGGGCTGCACCCACATCTCGGCCGGGCCCCCAAGCGACAACTCCCCTGCACCCTGCTCCAGCGCACGTTTTGGCTAGGTGCAGCTTTGCTCTGCTGCCGGCCGCCGCCTGAGTGCTGCTCCTCTCATGGGGCTCGCTCCACCACGCGCTGCGCAGGGCCGGGCGGGCTCTCGCTGCGCCTCGCTCTGCTGCCGACACTGCAGCTCGCGTCGCTCTGCCCGTGCGCGGGAACTGCCTCGCTGCTTCTCAGAGAGCGCTCAGTGCACGTGGCCGAGGCCGCACGGTCCCTGAGGAAGGCTTCCTTTTGCCAAGACACAGCTGACATCACCCAACAGTCTCAGTAATTAAAGAATATTCATGAAAATATTCTTCCATCGGCATATATTTTGACTCAGAAATTAACTGTGTCCAAACAGTCTTCCAAAAGTCTTTGGTAAGAATCAAATCCCAAGAAACGTAGAAAAAGTTCTTAAATAACCATGCCAGGAAGTGTTTCAGTTCCTTTTGAGCTTGAATTAAGCTAAAATTTGCAAATTGTTGTTCAAGAGTCTTTTCAAGTTTAAGATAAATGTCCGTATGTGGCTCTGAGAGCCAAGAGTCTTTCCACTGTTCCTCCATAGTTTAGAGATGGAACAGCAAAACAAAAACAAGAAGAGAAATCCACAGTTTACTCACAAATCAGTTGCTGTCCTTAGGTATCAATGTCTTGCCAGCATTTCTCTACCATTTGTTACAGTGGGGATACTGCAACGTGTATCAGACAATGAGGCCCGTGGAAAAGAAATCTATATGGACTGATTCTTGATAGATTTTTCAGAGATGTTTATTTCTCCAGCCACATAGCCAGAGCTCTGCCAAGGAACTGCTCAATCACGGGACCTGAGGGTCCTTGCCTGCGCAGGGGAACACAAAACAACCAATGGGGAACGAGGCTGACCAGGGGCAGGGAAACCCCGTGTCTCCCCCCCAGGGCCCCTCTCCCAGGACCACATGGCAGGGGGGAAGGGACCCCAACACATGACTTTATTTTTCATATATATATTTACTTAAGTCATCACCAAGCATAAGTAGTTTCTTTTAATGTCTCTTCCCTGCTATGGGAAGATGCTAAATTCTGTAGGGTTATTTAAGCAGTTTTTTGATCAAGCAGTTATGATATTTGCCTTGTCCTTCTAGTACTGTGTCTTTCACTGTAGGTCATGCCCTTGATAATAGTGATGGGATGTTTTATTTCTGAGGGGGGATCTTAGCTCTCTGAAACCATGGACTCCTGCTGACCCTGCTGCAGGGAATGTCAGTGAATCTGTGAATGCAGAAATGTCTTTTTTTAGCAATGTGTCTCTGAAGAAGGCGGAGAACAAGCTTTAGTCCTGAACAACCTGCCTCTGAAAGGAAATCTCTCTTTTGACTTTTGCTGCTTTAGTCAATGCCTTAGAATGATTCCTACCTTCAGTTCAGCCTGACCAACAGTGTATGGAACAGATGGTATTTTAGCAATTTCTCAGCTGCCCTCAAAATCCATAGGAATTTAGAATATTTTTCCTGTTGAATTAGTGACTGTAGTAGTCAGTAACTCACTGATGATCCTGTTTTAACGTCCCTCTCAGCAGCTACTTGGGAAGTACATACAATTCCTTCTGCCTTACTTAAATGTGATTTTAGACTGAAAACTTTCAGAGTCTTGAGGTGTTCCTTATCGACTGCTAAGGCTAAGTTCTTCTAAGCCTTCCAGTATTACTGGTGAGGGATTTATCAATTCAAATTAAATTTACCAATACTTAATAAAAATAAATACAACTTTTTTTTTAATTTTGTCAGTCAATTCTAACAATGGATATTACATTTTTAAAGATTTCTTCTACAAATTTCATATTTAATACCCCTTCCCTTGCTGTCCTAAGAATCCTGCAACATAGCTCAGTCTCAGACAGTGATCGGCAGAGTAATTCTTGTAATGACAGTCTTGACTGTGATTTTTTTATCACACAAAGGCTAGATTATACATCTGTGGCACTTTAAAGTGATCTGAAAATGAGAATAAAGTGAAGTTTTGTCCACCAAATGGACCATTATATCACCATGAAATGTAAAATGGCTTTGGTGAAACTCAGAAATAGGTCTCTGTTGATTTTTAGGGATGAATAATACTTCATAATTGTAAGATAATGTATTATTTTATGAAAACTGAAGTTATGGTATGAAAAATAAAAAGGTTCAAAACTCATGAAGCAATTTTAACATCTTAACACACAGATATATAATCACAGAATCATTTAGGGTGGAAAAGATCTCTGAGGTTATTGAGTCCAACATTTGAAAGATCACCACCTTGTAAACAAGACTGTGACACTGAGGGCCATGGCGAGTCATTTCTTGAATACCTCCAGGGATGGTGACTCCATGGCCTCCCTGGGTAGCCTATTCCAAGGTTTAACAACCCTCTCTGTGATGAAATTTCTCCTGATGTCCATTCTGAATCTCCCCTGGTGCAGGGTGAGGCCAGTTCTTCTTGTACTGTCACCAGTTGCCCGGGAGAACAGGCCAACTTCCACCTAACAATGCTACAACATGTTAAATATATATGGCCATGTTATGCATGTGTATTCATGTTATAAACTATATAAATATAACATGGATTTTAATATGTAAACACACACAGATGTGTACTGATACAGTTTCACACATGTATAACCTTTCCAAACCTTTGTAATTTACCTACTAATGACATTTTCAAGCTAAACCACAACCAATTTTGTGGTTTCAAAATTCACTCATGAAAAATATAGAAGGTTGTATCATACACTTGTCTATCTCCAGAATAATATCTTTAAAGTGATTACCAACTATTGTGAGAAAACTGCAATAATTAGCAGCATTGATTCATAAGGAGTACGGAATCTACTCACCAGAGTCTTTTGAATGTAGAGCAATCATTTAAAGATGAATCTTGATATACTTTATAGGAAAATACCTTCATGAATTGAATCTGTTCAGTAACTATCTGGAACATATCCAAATTTGCTTTGAAAGCTAAATAAATGCATCAGAATTCTGAAGCAGTGACTGCAAAATAATATGAATGTCTGCTGGAGAAACTTTCAGGCAAGAAAAAGAGTTGAACACCATTCAGGTTCAAGTGTTAAAAATGAGGCAAAATATAAAGGATACAAGCACCCTGAACCTGTGCTATTTTTCACTCCTGCTAAGGTAATATTCAGGATAAGAAAGTGGATTTATTTTATTGTGGTGGTGTTTTTTTTTTTTTTTTTTTTTTTTCTCTCACAAGTCTTAATGCTAAAATTCTACCTCTTTACTTGTTCAAATCCCAGCTCACTAATGGAGATTTTTGGATCCAAAATTCGAGTACATAGTTTTCTATTGCATTTTGATCATGTTGTAATTTAGATGCAAAATATCACTAGGGAAATGTTAAGCTTTCAGGCTACTGACTCACAAAATAAACATTGTCCAAAGCCAGCTCCTGGAGGGATACACACTGTATATATGTCTATACATGCCAGTAAATTTTCTACTAATGGACTTTTATCCTGATCAGACAGAGAAGAGAACAGCATGAGACTCTTGGTACTTTTTGTGTTTGCATGAATATTGAATATTGTTTGTGCTTCTGTCTGTGTTGATCTGTGTGGCTGGCCATGTGTATATTTATATATGTGTTGTTTACTTCTTTCTGTGTGTCTGCTGGGAGCATGTGTTGAGCCTTGTTAGGCTGAATGTGGGGAGATGGAGCTCTTGGGCTCACCTTTGTTGGGCTGAAAAATTCAGTCACCCAACAAAATCACAGGATAATTCAGCATGTAAAGGACTGCAGTTGTTCTCTAGCCCAACACCATGCTCAAAGTAAGGTCAGCTATGAGATCTGACCAGCTCACTCAGGGCTTTCTACGCTGAGAACTTCAAAATGTCTCTGGGCAACTTGTTCCAAAACTTGACTACCCTTGTGGTGAAACAGTTTTTAACTATAGCAAATCAGAGCTGTCTGCCTGTTTTTCTCTCTGTGCTGTTCATTTTCTCCACAGTAGCTGGCATGGGACTGTGTTTTGGGTTTCTGCTGGAAACAGCGTGGATAACACAGGGATGTTTTAGTTAGTGCTAAACAGTGCTCACACAGGGTCAAGGACTTCTCTGCCTCTCTTACTACCTGGCCAGTCAGGAGGCTGGGGGTGCACAAGAAGCTGGGAGGGTCACAGCTGGCAAAGCTGACCCCAACTGACCCAAGAGATATCCCATACCACATGACATCACTCTCAGCAATAACAGCTCAAAGAAGGAGGAAGGGGGCATTTGGGCATTTTGCATATGCTGTCTGTCTCCCCAAGTAAACTTTACACATGATGAAGGCCTGCTTTCCTAGAGATAGTTAAACACCTGACTGACAATGGGAAGTGATGAATCAATTCCTTATTTTGCCTCGTTTGCACGTGCAACTTCTGCTTTAATTGTTAAATTGCCTTTAGGTCAATGCATGAGTTTTCCCCCTTGTACACGTCTGATTTTCTCCCCCATCCCCCTTGGGAGGAGTGAGCAAACTGCCAGGCAGGGTTAAATCACAACAGTCTCCCATACAGAACTGACTGTTCTTCACAGAAGATGCCTTTTTAAGTTTTATTCCAATGTTGGAATAGCATGAGGTACTTTCCAACAGCTGATCACTCTGACACATTGCCTGGCCTGCTACTTGGATATGCCAAGGGTAACTTTGTAGTAAATGATACATCTGCTGCACCGGTGGAGTTTAATGTATGGCTTGGGGTTTACTAGATTAAGCCACAACAGCCAGCAATTCAGGATTGCACTGGATATTCAGAACTCTTCCATACATATCGAGTATCAGCTAAATAGCATCTTCTCTCCTGCTTTAATGCTTACACAGACATTCACTACACCGGCAGCTTCAACACAAATTTTTGCTGGTGAAAATGTGGTTTTTGCTTACAGGTTAAAATTGGGACTTCTTCCATTTATCTTTGAAGTTTAGGGCACATTAATAGGAGGATCATAAACTTGTATTTACTAACTGGTAGAAAAAGAACACAGGAAAGAACTCCTTTAAATATTTTCAGTTAAAGTCCTGGACATGTCATACCTATTATTTTGCAGTAATTCACTTTAGTAAGCAAAAATAATAGAGGCCATTAATACTGCTTGAAAGTAAACTCTCCATCAGCAGTTCCTGAAATCCCTGGTCTAGAGAAATTATATGATGAATGATTCACTATTACTAGAAATTGTTATTTCAGGTTTCCAAGCTAGCAGACAAGCTACCTGTATTAAAAAAAAAAAAAAAGTTAATTTCCAAGCCATTTTTCCCAGAGCTTTCTTTCAGTGACCTAAAGACTTACTTCAGTGTTGATCTCATTTTATATGTATGACTCTATCTATTCTTCAATACTGACAAATGGAATTTTATGAATACATATGTCATGTGAAAGGGTGAGATTTTTCTCAACCCTCAGTGTGGGGAGATTTCCTTCGTGTTTGACTTGTCTGTCAGCTCCCAGGAAAGCCAAGATCCTTGTGCCTGATCAAGTCAGTGTCCTATTGTGGGACCCTTCACTGAGCAGTCCTACTCTATTGGAGGGTAATTTGACTGAATTATTCAGGGACACACTCCAACAGCATAAGAGGACCCCTTTAGTGGGTCTGACCACTTTGAACTTCCTTAGGGCAGACTTTGGCCTCTTTAGGAGGCTGGTGGAGAGAGTCCCTTGGGAAGCAGCGCTGAAGACAAACAATCCAGGAAGGCTGGATGTGCTCTCAAAAGGAAATCTTAGAGGTACAGGAGCAGCATGTGCCCACAGGCCAAGAGATAAGCTGACTGGGAATAAGAACAGGCTGGTTGAACAGAGGGCTTTGGCTGGTACTCAGGGAAAGAAGGAGAGTTTATGACCTTTGGAAGAAGGGACAGGAAACTCAAGACTACAGGGATATCATGAGGTTATGGGAGGAGACAGTTAGTAGGGCCAAAGCCCAATGACACTTTAATCTGGCTAGTGCTCTAAAAGACAATAAAAAATATTACTATAAATACATTTGCAAGAAAAAGAGGGCCAAGGAGAATCTCCATCCTGTATTGGATGTGGAGGGAAACATAGTGACCAAGGCTGAGGAAAAGACTGAGGTACTTAATTCCATTTTTGCCACAGTATTTAATAGTAAGACAGTGGTTTGCTGTGTATTTGGAAAAAATTCTTTACTGAGAAGGTTTTCAGGCATTGGAACTGACTGCCCAAGGAATTGGTTGAATCATCATCCCTGGAGGTGAGTAAAACATGTAGATATGCTGCTTAGGGACATGGTTTAGTGGCGGCCTTGGCCGTGCTAGGTTACCATTAGACTCTATGATCTTAAAGGTCTTTTCCAACCTAAACAAATTTATGATTATATGACAAGTTTTTGTGATTTACAAATAGTCCAACAGTTTAAAGGATTTAAGAGCCTTTTTCAAGGAAGAGAAGAGGAAACAGAAAAATAAGTGCTTGAAAGTTTGATATTGTAAGGCTATTTTGGCATTCTATCCCTGTGCTTTATTTTGTGAGCTTTTTGATCATTGTCTGAGTGTGAAGCCTTTGTTTTCCTGAAAAAAATGTCACATAAATATAGGTATTACAGACAAAATAAGCCTATTAGATCATTTCATCACTTTTCTGGTGTATTGGGTCTGGCTGAGATGGAGTTCATTTCCCCACAGCAGCTCTCAGAGTGCTGTGCTTTGCATTGGTAGCTGGAAAGGTGTTGATAACACACCAGTGTTCTGGCTGCTGCTGAGCAGGGCTGGCACAGCACCAGCGCTGTCTCTCCACATTTTTTCCCCAACAAGGAGCTGGGGGTGGGCAAGGGGACACAACTAGGCCAGCTGACCCAAATTAACCTGAGAGCTATTCTATACCATGTGATGCCAGCCAAGATATAAAAGCTAAGAAAAGGAGGCAGAAGTGTGGGTATATCTTATTTACAGTGTTTGCTTTCTGGAGCAACCACTATGTGTTGAAGCCCTGCTTCCTGAGAAGTGGCTGAACATCTCTTGCTTATGGGAAGTAGAGAACCAAACTTTTTTATTCTCTTTTTTCATGCACATGCAAACTTCCTCTTTTGCTTTAGTGAACTGCCTTAGCTCAACCTACAAGTTTTTTTCCACCTTATTGTCTCTCCCCTATCTAGCCAGGAAGTGGAATGGTTAAACGGCTTGGTGGATACCTGGTGTCTACCAAGGTCAACCCACTACAGTCCTTTAAAAAGGCCATAGTGGGTTGACCCTGACTGGATGCCAGGCACCCACCAAAGCTCCTGTCTCAATCCCCTCCTCAGCTGGACTGATGCAGCTGGTGTGGGGTCTGTAGCTCTTACCCAGGAAGCTGTGTCTGGTCCAGAGAGATGGTCCCGTGAGGAACTGTCTTCCTGGGGCCCGGTGTCTTCCCTCAGCCATAGCCAGAGTGCCCTTGCAGAGAGGCTTTAGTGATTGTCAGCTCGTGATTTCAGCTCTTTGCTCTGCAGGGCAATCTCCAGGCCAGACCAGGAGGAGAGAGATGAGAGACCCATATAGCAGCTCCACACGGGACAGCTTTATTAGTCTGCACCCCACAAAGGGGAGGCCAGGGATGAGCTCTCTCTGCTCTCACAGAGGCAGAGGGCTCGATCTTATAGGGATACAGGGGGTGGGTGTCAGAGGGTAAAGGCCAATGGGTTTCAAAGGATCTGCATAGGGTCTCCAAGAGGATTCTGGGTCTGTCTTCTCGCCGTAACTGAAGAGTAGCTGCCTTTCCACGGGGAGTTCTGCTGGGAGATTGAGCAATCTCCTTATCTCAGCCAACATCCCTCCAGGGCAGGAGCTAGGCATACCTCACACTGGACAGGGCAGAGAAATATAACAGAGGGTTCATGAGTTGGGATAAGGACAGAGAGATCACTCAGCAAATACCATCACAAGAAAAACAGACTCTAAATTAGAGATATTAATTGAATTTATTGCTAACAAAATCAGACCAGGATAATGAGAAGTAAAATAAGACCTTAAAAACATTTTCCTCCCACCCCTCCCTCCTTCACAGTTCTACCTCCTCCCCCAGCATCTCAGGGAGACAGGAAGTGGGGGTTACCAGTTCATCACATGTTACCACACTGCAGGGAGAGGAGTCCTTCCCCTGCTCCAGCATGGGGTCCTTCCAATGGAAGACAGTTCTCCATATAATTTCTCCAATGTGAGTTCATCCCTCAGTCAACAGCTCTCCACAAACGTCTCCAACATGGGTCACTCTTCCATGGGGTGCAGTCCTTCAAGAACAGGCTGCTCCAGCATGGGTCCCCCATACAAGTCCTACCAGGAAGCCTACTCCAGTGAGGGCTCCTCTCTCTATGGATCTGTAGATCCCTGCCCTTCTCCAGCACAGAGGTTCACAGCCTCCTCTCAGGCATCCACCTGCTCTGGGGTGGGATCATTCACAAGTGGCAGGTGGATCTTTTCTTCCCTGTGGACCTTCATGGACTGCAGGGGAACAGCTGCTTCACCACAGTCTTCACCATGGGCTGCAGGGGAATCTCTGCCCCAATGCCTGGAACACTTCCCCCCCTCCTCCTTCTCCACTGACCTTGGTGTCTGCACAGTTGTTCCTCTCACATGTTCTCACCCTGCTCTTCTCTGGGTGTAATTACATCTGCACAGTACCTTTATTTTTTTTCTTAAATATGTTATCACAGAGACATTGCCACCATTTCTACTTGCCCCAGGCTTGGCCAGTGGCACATCTGTCTTGGAGCCTCCTGGCTTTGACTCTGTTGGACAAGGGGGATGCTTCTGGCACCCTCTCACAGAAGCTACCCCTTAGCTCCCCCGCTACCAAAACCTGGCCATGCAAACCCAATACACCTTGTAAGTGAAAGAACATTTCCTATGGTAAACTATTAGTGCAGACCTAGGCAGAAAACAAATCAAGTTTGTAAAAACACCAACACTCCCTCCCTACAAATGTTTCAATATATATTTTTATTCTGAATCAGACAAATATTCAAAATTCATGAGAGAACTAAGAAGATAGAGAGAGCGAAGTACTACCAGTGTGAAAACTCACTGGGAATTTGGAAAACTTGAATTCCTGTTTCTGACAAAAGAAGGATTTGAACATACCTACGTCACACCCTGGCCAAATAAGAAGACTGCTAACAATCCTGAATAAATACCTCTCTCTTAGAAGACTTCTACTTTATAAAAGAATATATGGTTTAAGATTTTTTTATTCATTTCTGGTTTAATTTTACCAACAATAATTTCTAGCTGGTCTTATTTAAACTTGGTTATACACTAAGACCACCTTAAATAATTTCTTTCTATCCTTGGTGTTTATAGCCTTCAAATGTACATAGACAGTTAACATCTCCCTTCCCCCTTTCCCCCTCCAGTCATTGCTTTGCAAGTTATACATATTTATTTCTTTTAATCTTTCACCGTAAGTCAATCCTCTCAACCCCTCAATAATTTATGTTGCTTTTCCTTGAATTTCCTCCAATGTGTCAAGATTTTTTCTAATACTGTAGGCCCTGCAAACTTTATTCTAGACATATACTCAACTGTTTACATGGGGAGAGATAGAATAACAATATCTTATGTTTGCTGCTTTCTGTAATTTGTATGCTTGGTGTCTGCTTTTTTTTTTAGAATACCATAAACAATTCTTGTTATTTCTCTACTTAGAGTGAGTTTCTGTACCACATATATGTTCCTACACATATAATGGTCATATGAAAATGATTTCACACCGTGTCCTCCTGAAAGATCACCTGACATCAAAAATCTGATAAACAAATCAAAGCTAAAAACACAACTCAGTCAGATATCTGACAGCTGTAGCATCTCCAAATGCAGAACTCACCTCTGCACGTTTTGGGTCTTACAAGATTCAAAGAGGGGCTCAAGCGAATATGGCTTAACAGTTTTCAGACTTGGAAGGTGGTGTGCACACAAATCAATCTGGGATCTACCAAATGTAACAAAATAGTCTCCACAGAAAATGGGTTATGCAAGGGATTTAAGGCAGTGCTTGATTTCACAAGGCAATTTTGCAAGTTGATGTTGATGCTGGTTCTGATGGAATGTAATTCCTTCATATCTAGAAGACTCACCAGACCTTAGGGAGACTTACTAAAGGAGTTTAGGATCAACACAAGATCAAGCTCTTCATCAAAAAGAGCTGAAAATGCTGCTGAAGTAGTGTGGGATTTGGTCCTTGTGAGTGACCATGTCATCAGCTGGGGAGATCTCTGGAGAGCCTTAATCCATTCTCAGGTGACAAGACACATAAGAAATACTGCAGTATGAGAGACCAACCAAAGAGATAATTATTAGGGTCTATCTGAGTATGTTGGTTGTGTTTGGATTGCAAGTACAAACATTACCTCAATGGTTAATGCTAATTAGAAATCAAAGTTCTGCAAGATGAAGAAGGTACCAGAATGAACAGCAGGAAATGACAACTTGTTCCCGCTTTCAATGTCTTCATAGATGTCATTGTTCCTAAGAGTCATTTAGTGACTCATTATTATATTAAGTAAATTGTGTGATTAAAAAGAGATTCAACATGTATAAATATATAATCTAATCAACTACTTGTCATGTCTGTTATCTCTTAAACAGTATTATCATTCTCAGCTGCACGAAGCTCTCAACAACAAACTGCTTATTGTTTCTTTGTTAAATTGACATGAAAATACATATATATTGGGTGCTTTGGGAAAAGTATGATATAATCCACCATAAAGCTTCATTTCAGTTATTTAGAAAAGTTTTGTTTTGAGTTTTACTCTTCAATTTTAAACTATTTATGGGTATAAATCATCTGACATTTCAAGCCATAATGGATATTTACAACTTTTGATTTGTAAATTATTGGAAGTATATTATTAATTTAGAGGGAAAAAAGGATATTTTTACAATCATTCTTTCCACCCAAACTATAACAATTACAATTTTTTTTCCAAATAATTTAAAATTATTTTTTATTCATGGTATTGGGCAATAACGAACAGATATTGAATAAAAATTTGTTTTGCACTCTTGAATGCAGAAAGAAAACAATTTACTGCCATTAGAGAGCCTCTTCTTTTGCAATTATCCATAAATCTTCTGTATTTGTTCTTCTACCACATGAAGTTGTCCATGTTCTCTAAATAGACACCAGTTTCCTTTGGTGAAATGTTTATTTTGATTTTTTTAGTCTCAAGATTTCTCTTCTTTGCTCTTTGTATTTGTGTATTTACCCAATGATTAGATTTAAGTGGATTATTTTGCGGCATTTAATGATTCTTTTATTTTTCTGCAGTTTGTAGCATATGACCTTAGAATAGTGTGGGTATGAGGGGACCTTTAAAGGCCATCTAGTCCAACCACCTTGCCATGGACAAGGACACCTGCAACTAGATCAGGTTGTTCAGAGGGCCCATCTGACCTGACCATGAATGTTTCCAGGGATGGGGCATTTGTCACATTTATCTGGGCAAATTATTCCAGTGTTTCATCCTTCTCATTGTAAAATTTTTTTCTTTATTTCTAGTCTAATTCTACCCTACTTGAGTTTAAAACCATTACCCATGTCCTAGTGCTACAGGCCCTACTAAAAAAAATCTTCCATAGATTTTCAAATATCATGGTGAATGTTTTGGCATGAGGGGATGTTTTCTTAATTTTCTCTCTGGCCTTCTATTCATTATGTTCTCATTATAGTAAGATGCTGTATTCCAATACTTTATACTTCTGATTTTTAGGAGATTCAAAATATGCTTCCATAATGCAACTGTTCTTCTTTTCGGATAGTGACACCACTCCTAATTTAGTCCAATCTCATGTTATTGTTTTACTGCCACATCATTCTCCTAAGGCAGTTTAACAGATCTACAGCATACACATAAATATGCCTGATATTGATAGCTGTGATGCTCTGCCACCCATCCCATCTATACTCCTATTTCTTTCTTGAAGTTTTATTCAACCTTGCTTTTTCACCCTCTGAATGTTCATTTATGCATTTAATCTATTCCTCTAGCAAGTTTACTGACTAGAGAAATTTTTCATTTATGCATGAAAATACCTTTTTAAACAAGCTATCATACTTACAGGACACTTTACATTTTAGAGGATTTTACAGATAGTAACTAATTAATCAAAGATGTCTCCATAGAACAGAAAATAAAATTTGAGTATCTCAATTTTAAAAAGACAAAACTGAACAGAGAGATTTAGGTGAGTTGCTCAAGGCAACACTGAAAATTAGTGGAAGATTCAGAATGATGACTCAATATGTCACAGGCAACACTTTGTTCAAACATTTGAACACTTTTTTCAACATTTCCTCACTGTGCTTTGACTTCAACGCATACAAGAGCTTTCTTACAATTTGTCACATGGCCCTGAAACATATGCTATGATTTTTCTCCTTGTCAAATCATTTTAGCATTGTCAATCTACAGAAATAAAAGCTTTATGTTGTTGGAAAAGAAGAATTTGCTGATCTCCTTTTGAGAATCAGAAAATTTATGTGCAGGTGTGACGGACCTCAATATATTGGATTTAAAATAGTTGGCATATGTAATATGAGATAAATACATTTTCTCTTTTAGAATTCATGTTTTTTTTGCATATAAACTTTGAAGGATGCAAAAATTTAACTAATTTTTTTTCACAAAAAAATCCTTCTTCAAACAAGTGTGATAAGTGTGATGTTCTTCAGAACACATGTATCAGTTCAAGATCTGCAAGGGAGGAAAATATATCAGTATGTCCATAACATCAACACATAAGAAAGGCAGTACATCCCTTCTCTCAAGAGCTGAAGCCCTCTTGCTCATAACTCTTCCTGCCAGTTAGCGGAGAATAAGGACATAGGAATACCTTGCCCAATCCAGTATTCTCTCTCTACCAATGGTCAGCTGAGAAACAGGAAAATGCATTGGAGTCTGGCCCCAGAAAGACTTCATTCTGTTAAGATTTCATTGATCTCTCAAGACTGGGGATTATAACTGCTCTCAAAGCATATTTTTTTAGCATTAAATATAATAGTTCTAGGTCTTCTTATCAATAAACCCAAGCAATTTTTTTCTAAGCCTAAATTTACACTTAAAACTGTTTTCAGGGAGGGCTGTGACCATCTTAAATCAAGGTTGTAAAGGGAGAAAAAACCCCATATCCTAAGAAAAATAAATCCCATTTGAACTTGTTTAACTGAGTAAGGAAACATTTGGATAAAAATGTTTCCCTGCTGGTGCACATTGCTTATTGACTACTGGGTTCAAATACTGAATTGAAATTGAAGTGCAGAAGTGACTGAACCTGAACAGGTATCACAGACAGCTTCTTTCAGGGCAGAGCAGTGTTCCCGAAGGTCTCCACTGGAATAAACTTCAGCCCCTCTTGTTATTTTCCAATCTAAAGAAAGGAGGACACAAAGTGGAACAGTGCACACATTTCTTGTTCTGATGCATATTTACAAAAGGCCAAACTCTGTATCCTTGTGCACGAGACACAAAGCATTTATCCTCCCTGCCAGTACAGACACAAGATTTGGCATTCTGTGGCAAAGTTTTACCCCAACTAAATAGGATGCACATGAAAAATATGACGTTTAAATCTGTTTGTTTCAAGGAATAACCTTTTGTTTTTGTTTTGTGAGAAGACATACACTTCAGATGGCTTCTCTATAGTATTTGAATTTGTCTATGGCTCATGGAAGAAATTTCCAGGCATATGAAAGGCATAAAGGTGGCTGGGAACAGTCAGCACAGGTTTTGACACACTATGCCATAACAATTGTATGATGAGTTACGGTTAAGATAAGAAGACCATAAGCTGGGTAGAAAACTGACTGGACAGTTTTGCTCAATGTTTTGTGGTTAGAGGCAACCCAACTTTCTGAGCCTCACACGTCTGTGGGACCACATCAGCCAATCTCCTCTTCTCACTGTGGTTTATGGAGACTGCCCACTCCAACCTCTAGACTGCTGACCTTGCAATCTCATTTGCTAAACATTTACAGTTGGATTATTTAGAAAATTTGGACATACTGGGCATGAAGTGAGAATATAATTCCTCTTGTGCTCTGTATTGACTATATATACTTGGAGTACCAGATATCTGTTTACTCTGCAAAACCTGGTGAGAAATTAACCAAGAGCTAATTTCTGTTCTCTACCAGAAGAGAATTACTGCCATTGCTATATTTAGATTCTGAGGTGGGCAACGAGCAACAAATATATTCTGTAGAAAAGTCATGAAGCAACAAAAGGGTGATTCAGTCTCAGAGCTGTGTCTCTGAGGCACAGTATCCCTTGGGGCACGCTAATCTAACCTGTAGGAAAGAAAAGGTCTCTGTATGGCTTTTTAACTGTGAAGAAAATCACTATGTGATCTGACAGCTCATAATCTCATTGTGGAAAGATGGCTTTATTAATGGATGCATTGTATTTTAGTCACACACTGAATTTTTTAGGCAATTAACCACTGGGGAAAAAAAACGAAATTAAAAGCAATTGCCTTATTTTTGTTTGAATGTGATTAACTGAAAAGATGATATAGTATACAGTATATTAACAAAAATATCCTATGAATATTTACCAGGCATACTTAATCAACTGAGAATACATGCAGTCAATGAATCAGTCATTTTCTGAGACCTTAGGTACTCCTAGAATAATGTACTGAAGCCGACTGAACTATTGAGATGTTCTCTTGGGTCAATTATCAATTTATCATAAAATGCTAGAGTCTTCATGTGCACAATAGACAGCAAACTTGAAACCAAATTTTACAGTCTGTTGAGTATATAAAAAAAATTTAGAAATGTCCTGAACATGATAGATTTATAGATACCATGGGCAATAAAGATTTTCTTACAACCTGGAACACAAAACACACACCACATTCACACACAGAATCATAAAACCATAAAGTATTCTAAGTTGGAAGAGACCAACAAGAATCATCGAGTCCAGCTCCTGGCCCTGGACATAACCAAACCTAAAACTGAAATCTATGCTGATTCATGTACTAGACCATAATGTTTTCCAAAAGCTTCTGTGATCTCCTGGATGTTTACCACTATCCACTTACCTATCCATGTCTACCACAGGAAATGCTGGTAGATGTTATGTGACCTGAAAATTCTAAATCTTTCCACTGAGTTAAATTCATGATCTTCATCAAGTTACTTGAACTTAAAAGTGGAATAGCTGGTAAAAGCACAACTGAGTACAGTTCAGTGAAAGAAGATAAATATAAGACTGGAGAATTTGTCACTTCACAACAGGATGCTGCATACATGAGGCCCTACCAAAGTCAAAGCAATCCTCAGGTGTTCAAATATATTCTAGCTTTTAAGAGAAGTTATAGGTCATTATGTTATGACAACAGGATAGATCTCCATGTTACAATTTGCTTAATCTTTGACTTTGCATTCACCATCAGCTGGGTTTAAGCGGCTAGTAAAGTCAGTGAAGGTCCAGCCCTGACAGCTTTGGATGAGACACGGTTCTCTCACCTTAAAAAATCTTTGACTCAACCCATCAAGACAGCTTCCAGCTGCCTTCCCACTGCTGAATCCTTTATTAACATATGAGAAGTTTTTTTCAGAGTATTATCTTGTGTGCCTTAGTTTCCTTGTGCTGTCAGCAATACCTACACCTTTATAACACAGCTACATAATATGACCGATGGGTTAAAGACTAAATGTATTAAACTGAGAGATAAAGGACTTGCCCCTGTGAGTATTTGCCTGGAGTAACAATGAAAATTGATGCCTTTCAGTCATAATGTTGATATACATATATGTACGCTTAAAGCTCTTAATCATAAACACCCTTCGGTCCTGCTTTATGACAATGAATTTCAAAATTGTATGTTTTCCTCTAGAGATAGCATTCTAAACTGGAGCTGAAGTAAAAGGCTGAGGAAGAAAGTGACAAAAAAAAAGAATTATCATCTTTTGATGAACTAGCTAAGAAGCAAAGAGCTGCTTCTACTACCAGATTGTATCATCACAGGTGCATAATAATTTCTATTGCCTTCAGGTTCAAGCATCGAGAAAGCAGTCAGTTCATACATGAGCTCAGAAGTGTACATTTTACAAGATTGCAGTAGTATTCTCCCATGCTGAGGTACAAAACGAAACATGCAGTCAATCAAAAACCACAAAAAAAGAAATTAAATAAGAGCCTACTTAGAAACACATTATCATTTATACTACCTGCAGTCAGGTGCACTTTTTACAATTACTACAGATAATGAAATCAGTACAGTATCAGCACCTGGATTCTGACTTCCAGAAAGACCTTTCCTAATTCTCATTTGCCTCAGAATATTTTGTTTCTACAATATTACCATTTACAGATATCTCATGAGAAAATTGGATGTATTGGTAGGAATCCTTTGATAAAAGGGTATTTGCAGAAAAAAAAAAAGATTAGGAAATAGCAAAATTCCCATGGGAACTTCAGAATTTGCTTTATGAATTCAGAAAGAGAATTAAATTTAATGAGACTTAGCTGCTGAAAAGCCAGGTAGCAATAAAATTCCATTATCTTTTTGAAAGCTTTCTCAAGTCATAGAATCACTAAAAAACAGGGCTAAAAAGGAATTCAAGGGATCATCCAGGGAAGAGAAACCCAAGGCAAGATAAATTATTGCTGTGTCTTTTGGATAAGTACTTTTAAGTGTCCTGTAAAAGATATCTAATGGTGGAAACAGAACAAATGTCTAAGACAATTAATATTAGTATTAAAATGTTTTTTCCTCATGTCCAGTCTAAATTTTTCTCCACACTCCTTATCTTAACCTCCACAGATTTTAAGCACAGGTTATTCCTTCCTTTATTTTATGGAGAATTATAAGGTAGAGCTGGGTTGTGAGCTGTAAAACCTGCCTGCAGAGGCACACGGCAGCACAAAGGAGCACCTGGTGGCACACAGAGGCTTGTGTCTACTGGACCCTGGGGGGAGGAGGTGTCACACTGCAGATCCCTATGGAGAGCAGCCTGCCAGGAGCTGACGGATGGGTGAACAGCATGTGATCACCCCATAGAAGGACATTTAGGATGTGTGTTGCTGATGTGGCAACATGGGATAGGTCATGCCATATAAGGAAATACTGTGCCTTAGAAAAGTGTACAAAACCAACTCATTCCTTTGAATAAACGACTCAGATTCCCTGCCGGTCTGAGTCCATGATTCAACTGCCGACATATTTCAACACCTTGCTGCCATATATTGCAGTCAAATTTTTTTGTAGATGCAACAAAAATAGTTGGTTTTTTTTCTGTTTTGTTGTTCATGTCTTTTCTAGATCTTTTTGCTTCTCTCTTCAATTAGGTCGACTTACTGAAGTGCAGTGTTGGACACCAGCTCGTGCTCAAGCTGAAGTGTTCTCAGTGCTTAGTGGGCTTTATGCACTGAGTTTAAGTTTTCTGACCCTTGCTGTATATCAGAGCTATGCTGCAGTTTATAAATGTTAATAGAGAATTTACTGTCTGCTGTCATATGATGATGGCTTCCTTCTTATAGCCTTCAGATGTTCCTTGAAGAACTGCTGACTAATTAGCCATTCACAATCCTCTATCTGCCCTTGTTTTCTGCCTGAAAATAGAATTTCAAATCTTCTCCTGAAATTATTTTTCCCAGAGGTTATTTCCTCAGTTTGAAAAGGTAATTTTTGGTTATATTTTTACCTCAAACACACTCAGACCCCCTCTCAAATTTTCATGTCTGCATCACAGGTAAGCAGGCTTGCATTATGATCCAGTTTGTTAATTCTGATACTGAACACTGCAGCAATAGAACAGATCCTTGAGAAACTCAGTCAAGACTGATGTTAAGTCTCATATTGCCTGATTTATTCCATTTTTCCTACATGGTCTCTGCAAGAGACCAAGACCACGGAATCAGGCCTGCTTGCTCATGATTACACTCCTCCAGGAGCTGACTTTACAAATTTCTTTCACAGCACGGCGATGTGGATGGATGTACTCACCAGCTGCCTTCATTTGTTGATCAAATTTCTCCATTCTGCCACAGACCTCTCCTGTTTAATCAGCTCCATGTTTCCTGAGGGAAACATGACGCACGTGTATCTTCTTTAAAAAATGAATAATCACTTTTTTTTTTTTACATAGATGATTTTTCCACCAAGGTTCTGGATGGTCTGTGGAGATCTCAGATGCTCCCTTTGGACTTTTTTTTTTTTTTCTGAAGAAAGTAACCTGTCTTTTTTTCTTTGTTTTGTGAGAGCACAAGCTATATTTAGTTGGTAACTGCAAATAATTTGCTTAGACAGAGGACACAACTGTCTTTCAGAATAATCCCATCAAGAGCATAGATTTTTTTAAAAAATAATATCTGCTAAGACTTTATCTCTGAGCACTATTCTGTTCCTCTAATCACTGCTTCTGCCATGGTCTGGTGAATGTAAGACAAAATAAATTAATTATTACATTCATCAATGTAAAATGCACATACAGGGTGACAGAAAAAAAAAGGATTTTAAATTGAATTCTGGTGTAAATTTTTATTTTCAGGAGATGAAGATGTTCTTTGGACTGTTTTTTTTTATTTTATATTCTAGGTATTTTAAAGATATTTTTTCTTTGGCAAAGCTAGAAGCAGGTATGTCTTGTCAAAAGTGGTCCTAAATTTTAGGTTTGGTATGTTTTTTTTGGTTATTTATTCAGTATAAGGACCTGTTTACCCAGCAAAATATCCAGGCTGTTTTATTGATTGTAGTACTGGAAACATTAACTTCTGTATGAATGAGGAAAAAGGAATTTATTAATTATCAAATATACAAAAGGTATTTTTTAATGTATTTTCTTCATAAAGGCAGATCATCTTTTCTAAGTTGAAACCCTCTTAATACTGTAAATTTCTCAAGGTCAAAAGGTTCAAAACCAAGATGAGCTCAATAATGTTTTAAAAATTACTTCGAAAAACAAGCAGAATAGTAATTTTTACTTTAGATTGAATTTGAATATACAGGCATATTTTTTTAATCTAGAGAAATGGTTTTCAAAATTGATTTTAGATAACATGTACCAAACAGTAAAATAACTCTATGAACCTATTTCAAACTTGTCCATAGAAACTTCCTCAGGAAATGTCATTCATAACAATTTAGTTGTTAACCCTTTGGTGAACTTACAGTGGACATGAATGTGGTGGGCTTGTAATGTAAATATTTAAAGCAGCAAGTTGACTAGAGAAAACAGTATTAAAGTTTAGTTCTTACAGTCTACTTGGCACAAAATAAATATTTGGAAAAAGAGAAAATACTGTTGTCAGTATTGTGAGGTGGTATTCAGATCCAGGAGGTTGATGGATGTTACACTGTCTATGTTTGTATTCCTTAATCTCCAGTTTCATGTTATGAAAACAGACAAGTTAGAGATAGGGCTGTAACAGATCATTTAGGTGACCTGTTTTTAAACAATATGTTGATTCTTTGGATATCATGTAGCATAGTAATTCTCTCAAGTGGCAGTTGATTATTACCTGAAACAAATTTTCAAAAATATGGGGCTTTTTGTTTGAATCTGATTGTCCTTGAATGGAGCATTATACTTAAGCATATAACCTCTTCTGTCCATGGGGAAAGTAACCAGCAGTGGATAAGCTGAAACAGATTTTGATAATGCTGACACTGATAAGGAAGTCACTATTTAAAGGGGCCTCAAAATTATAAGGAGAGATGATTAGTATCAGAGGCTTAGAAAGAAGGCTGAATGCAAGTGAGAGCTGGAGGAACAGTAATTACAGTGAAGAGGTTTAGGAGCAGGAAGAAGCAGAGCGTATCCATGATGCTTGGAAAAGGTGCTACAAGCTGAGGAGATCCTGGGCTTCGGAGACGTCTTTTACACATGTTAAAGAAAATGGAGGACCACTGGATTAAATCAGGCCAGAAGAGAATACAATTCTATGACATCTAAAGTAATCCAATTTCTTATGATTTGTCATATTTTTACATTGTAGGCTTCAAATTCCGTCAGTTTCCTGGTACTTAAACCGCCATTGGGTATACCCAGCTCAAGTAGTCCCTGACTAGTTCAAATTACTAACACAGATGTAGCTAGAGAATCTCTAAATTGTACCTCTACATGGATGCAGCACTCTCAAGTAATATGCTTTTCCTCCATCTTTACATCATAATATTTGGGGAATAGCTATGAGACAATTTTTTTACAAGGTAAGTAAGACAAGTAAGCCTCCACTAGCTTAGGAGATAAGCTTCAATATTGTGCTGTGCTACAAATGCTCAGTAAGTCACAAGTGAAAAATACATTCTTCTCAGAAATGCAGTGAATGACTTTTTTGAGTGTTTATGAAGACTTCATCATTTTCAAGACTGGCAGGACAATTGGAGATTTTAAGTACTTTGAGCACCATTATATGTATTTCCTTGGACTTAACATTTTTTAGCCAGGAAAGAGAGGAAAAATGCTGAGTAAATGTAAGATGATATGTTATTTTTTGGATATTTTCGTGGAAGATACCTGGTTTTGCCCCTTTTAATTGTAAAAAGGAAAAGTAAGGAGAATAAGCTAAAACTCAGAGATTAAGAAGAATTTCAAAGGCTGGGAATCAACATCTTTATAAAACTTATCCACTATACCAGGCTATAAACTCCTTTGGAAGCCTGTTGGTTAATTAACTTCCCCCTCTGTTACTGTTAGTGGTATGGAGTGATTTTTGCCTTGCTCCACTGGTTGTATCAAGTACACTGCTCCTTCCTGTACTCAACTTCTTCGCATCCCATTCCAAAGCCAGAAGCACAGGCTTTGGTCACTGCAGATTGATTGCAGCTATGGAATCATAGAATTGCAGAATGATTTGGGTTGGAAGGAACCTCAAAGATCATCTGCATTGGGCAGAACACCATAATATTGCCTTCTGTGACAGTAAGAGCTACTGAGTTTTATAACTCAGATTTTGCAATTTTGGAATAGTGATACCTGCTAGTAGCACTGTTCAACCTCTCCAAAAGTATGTGTGTATTTTTTTTCTTTCAAATGAGCATGACTTTTGCTAAAAAAATATGAAGAATGTCACTGTCCTGCTGTACTACCTTAGGCATTTTTTCAGTGTGATCTTATGAAGCTTTTAAAGCTATTATTTTATGGAAAAAAGCCCAAGCAAGCCAAACCAAAACAGGAAATCAGTCCAAAACCATTAGAATTATCAAAATATTCTTACATAATAGAAAAGATCAACAGATAATGTGAGATGTCTTATTTTGAATGACCGATAAAAGACAAAGCTCTATTTTAATTTTGTCTGGTCAAGGACTCTGAGGAAATGTTAGTAAGAAGGAATGTTTTAACTTTATTGTTTTGACACAGTTCCAGTTGCTTACATTCATCTAACAAAAACAATCTTGGAAGGCACATTTTTGAAGGACATAGTCACATATTTGTATATTTAAAGTGTTCATAGAATACCATTTCTTTCAGGTTGATGGGTGAAAGGGCAAGAATGCAGTTTACTGATGTGCAGCTAATGGCATCATTTCAAGAAGGATTTTGTTTAGAGATGGTTAATGAAACCAATCTACCTCAAATACAAAAGGTGATTCTCCTGTCTTCCAAGGAAAGTCACTAGCAAGTCAACAGAATAAGGTGTTTTGTAGAAAAATATTTCTTTTTTTACTCTACTTTTTTCCTCCCTAGGGTCAAGAATCCTGAAGATAGTGAGTGGTTATATACTCAAGAACACTCCAAATAGCTTAAAAATGTGATGTTTAAAAGAAAATAGAGTAGGCTCTCCCTGCCTTTTTGAATAACTGATGAACACTTTGGGGGTCGAGGGGGTGGGAATGTGTCTTGTTATTGTTGTTTATCTGTTTCTTTTAATAGGAGCTGCAGCCTTTATCTTAAAAAAAATAATAATCCAGGTTTCATTAAAGTGTCATAATTTTTGTTCTCCTTTAAAGAGGTATTGGTAAATAATTCGACTGCTTTTTTTTACTGCCTATTAAGACTGGTGATCCATATGGCAACTTTGTATTAAACAATTCACAACTTTAGAGCAGATAACCACTGAAAATTTATCATCCACAGAGCACTGAACTGAACAACCCTTTGAATCTCTAAAGAAGATGACCAGTCTATTATATTCTGTAATTACACTATATTTAACTGTATAATTTATAAACTTTAAATTGTATCAACCTTCTGTTAGACTTTATAGAAATGAAAACTTATTCATCAGATTAAAAAGTAATAAAAAGAAATTAACCATATTTGGAATTTACCTCCCTACTAAATAGAGTAATTAGGATTTTAGATTTTTTTAAAAAAATGGGTTTAGCTGGTATCATCTCCTTGGATTTTTACAGTAAGTTGAATGGGGATATCCTATTTTGATTCTTAAAATTTCTGATCTAATGCACTGTGATATTAAATCCTGGACTGTGGGGTGTGCCGGCCACTGCCCTGCAGGGACATCTGCTGAGATAAGGAGACCCCCCTGGAAAGGCAGCTACTCTTCAGTTACGGCGAGAAGAAGACAGACCCAGAACCCTCTGGGAGACCCTATGCAGATCCTTTGTAGCCCATTGGCCTTTACCCTCTGACACCCACCCCCTGTATCCCCATAAAGCCAGCCCCCTGCCCCTGCCAGGGCAGAGAGAGCTCATCCCTGGCTCCCCTTTGCCGGACCAATAAAGCTGCCTCGTGTGGAACAGCCACACGAGCCTCTCATCTCTCTCTGGTCTGGCCTGGAGGCTGCCCTGCAGAGCTGAGCTGAAATCACGAGCTGACAATCACTAAAGAGCTGACAGCTTCTGCACGGGCCCTCCTGGCCAGCGGCTGAGGGAAGACACCGGGCTGAGGGAAGACGATCCTCCACGGGACCATCTCTCCAGACCAGTCACAGCTTCCTCGGTCAGAGCTACTGACCCCTCACCAGCTGTCATATGGGACAACTTTGGTTCATTTGAGTTGTTCCTGTTTTGCACATTTAAAAGTGGTAGATAAACCAACTCGGATAATCCTTACACAAAATGAGAATAAGAATTCCAACAGTAGCTTATACCTTAAGGTAGATAAATCCACACATAAAAGTTGTCAATCCAATTTCTGACTTTTAGGAAGAAAAAAAAATATTTTGGTCTAGTTAAAATCCAAATTTTCTGATTGATTTTAGCTTTACATTTTGAAACACAAAACTGAGATACCAAATACTCAAATAAAAAGGTAGATCTAAAGTAAGTGAAAAGCAGGAACTATCCCTCTCAGAAAATGACTAAACAAATTTGACTAATTTGTTCTGGATAATTTTATTTCAATTTTGCTGTTACTATTTTTTAAAAATCATCTTGTGGCTAGGTACTTACTACTTCCAGGTAAATTACTGTGTTTATCTCTGGATTTGTGGAATTTCCAAGCCCCTAGTTATTGGACGGGGAAATTTTTATCTTTTACACAAAGACAAAACAACAGAACTCAATTTTTTCATTACTATGAACTTACACTGATTCTTCTCTATGAGAAGAGCTTCTTTTTAAACCTCTGCCACCTAAAATGGAAAGAACAGGAGAAACTGAATCTTTCTGAATGCAACGTCAATGAAGAGCCAATAAACCTCAACCTATGATACCACAACTGGGAAAGGGCATTCTCTTGGGCCCCAGTCAGTCTTGAGAAAGCTCTATTAACACTGATATCAACAAAATATCTGTGGGCGTTAAACATCTAATATTTGACAGCTGTACAAAACTAAACCTTCCTAAACCAGAGAACTCACTCCTTAAACACAAAAGTCAGTGAAACCTGAGTGTAATCTTATTAATGACCCCTTGTCATAACAACCATATTGGTGTATATTCTTTCTGGCTTGTTTCCCCTCTTACTTATCAGAATAAAGACTCAAGCAGCATTCTTGCCTTAGTGCAACAAGAGATTGGTGATAGGAGTATGCATGGGAATGTTTCTTTCTTATAGAATTTATCTGAAAATAGTGATGACAGGATAGCTCCTCAAATACTTAAACAGCCCCTGGGTAAACAACTTTGCTGTCTAAAAGATCACACATGCATATATTTCATGGGTTGGAAGTTGTACATTTAATCTTGAGAGCTCATGTTGTTTTCACCTAAATTTGTCATGTGAATTTGAAATATAGCAATCTGTGTCACCTTGGGATGCTTGTATTGGGATGTTTTATTGAAACCCTATTCTGACAGGGAAGAGATGAAGTATTACCTCAGATTTGAAGATTTTCAAGCCAGGAAGAACTCTACAATCAGCTAAAAGGTCTTCCTGTGTATAACACAGGACCTGCATAACATGAGGAGCTATAATTTGGGCAGGCTGCCTAATCTGGCATTCATTTAAACTTGGCAGTGATATGACCCTCATGCAGCCAGACATTTTGCTGGAAATGCTATAAATATATATTGTTCAGAATTGAGACTGGCAACATTCAATCACTTTTATGGCTGATAGTGAAATAAGGTTGCTGTCTTCTCAGTGATAATGTAACCCTTGAATGACCTAATAATTTTAATATGTTGGACTGGGTCTGATATTTAGGTTACTTTGAGAATTTGATATTAACCAAAATTATTTTGATTTTTTTTATATCTGCTTTATGATTTTTCTATTAACAGAGATTAGTTAAAATATGTGGAGTCATAAATCTATTTTTTCTATGAATTTCTTTGCCAAATCAAGTTTGGAACCTGACAGATCCCTGAAGCAGAACACTGAGATAAAAGAGCACTCTGTGACTCAATTGGGTCATATAGAATCGTCCTAATAGGCATTTCCAGTAATATCTATGATGAAATTTTAAGGATAAAAGTTATGTATTGATTACTTTTCACAACAACAAATAGAAACTGCAGACTACTCTGGTTATTTGTTCTCAATTTAAAGTTTTCACAATGGGATGCTCAAGTGTTGTATTTTCATCACTCTACATTATGATTATCTGTTTAAAACTTATTTTAATTTTCCCCTTTTTCCACTTTTGTATAACATCTCATATCCCCAGTTATAAGTGGTCATGCTCCTTACTGAGGTCTATATTCTTGATTAGTTCCTAAACACCACACTGCTGCTTGTTCTCTCCCACAGAGTGTAATGGGGGAGAAGATTGGAAAAAAATTAAAACTCATGGGTTGAAATCAATACAGGTAGAATAGACCCTCTGCAATCCAGGAGGAAGTGGTTAGTGGTCTGCTGAGCTCAGTATTGGGGCCAGTTGTATTTAATGTCTTTATCAGAGATCTGGATGAGGAGATGAAGGGCATTTGCAGGCAGTTAACAGATGACACCAAGCTGGGCTAGAGTGTTGATCTGCTGGAGGGTGGGCAGGCTCTCCAGAGGGATTGGGACAGGCTGGGTTCATGGACTGAGGCCAGTTTTATGAGGTTCAATCAGGCCAAGTGTTGGGTCCTGCACTTGGGTCACAACAACCCCTTACAGTGCCACAGGCTGGGCCAGTGGAAAGTGGCCCAGGGGAAAAGGATCTGGGGGTCCTGGGGGCAGTGGCTGAACATGAGCCAGGTGTGCCCAAGTGGCCAAGAAGATCAATGACAATGGCCTGTATCAAAAACAGTGTGACCAGCAGGACCAGAGAAGTGACCATCCCTCTGTGCTGGTGAGGCCATACCTTGAGTGCTGTGTCCAGCTTTGACTCTCACAACAGGAAAAGCATCGAGGTGAGGAAGTGAGTCCAGTGAAGGGTCTTATGAGGAGCAGCTGGGGGTGCTTAACCTTGAGAAAAGGAGGTTCAAGGGAAGATGATACTTTCTACAACTACTTGAGGTTTTAGCAATATGGGTGTTGGTCTCTGCTTCCAGGCAACTAGTGACAGCACAAGAGGAAGGGCCTTTAAGTTGGGCCAGAGGAGTTTTAGACTGGATTTTAGGAAAAATGTCCTTACCTGTGAGGGCCTGTTAAACACTGGAACAGGCTGCCCTGGGAAGTTGTTGTGTCACAACCCCTGGTGATATTTAAAATATGTGTAGATGTGGCACTTAGGGGCATGGTTTAGGGGTGTATTTGGTAGTGTTAGGTTAATTGCTGGACTCGATGGTCTTAAGGATCTTTTCCTTTCCAACTTTGATGATTCTATAATGATATAACTTCTTTCAAATAGAAGACTAATTATTGTACTCTGCAATGTAGTAAATTATTTTCCAGATTATTTTATACATTCAAACCTCTTTGTTTCCTTTTTTTTGCTCTTATCTTTATTTTTCTCCTCTGTATTTGCTTTTACTTTTTTCCTACCTGATACCAGTTGTGAATCAGGTGTGGTTTATTACCATTCTTTTTCAAGCCTTTTCTGTCTTCTTAGTGATTCTGTGTTATATATTATGATGGTATTATTATGATAATGTTTTAGTACTTACACTTTATCTTTGTCCTTCTATTTGTTCCGTCTTTGCATATATTTTGCCTGTGTATCTTCTCTGTATAGTCTTCAAATATTATTGCACAACACAGTTCTTTTGCATGATTAAAGATGAATTTTTAAAGTTATATTTGTATTATGACCATGATATATCAAACATACCAAGATAATATAATTGTTGTAAGTATTAGATTTGTATGTTTAAATATTATGGTTAGAACTAGTACCTCAGTGAATTCAAAGATTTCCTTTTAGAGATTTCATGATACTCTTTTGTCTTAGTTTTTAATATTCTATTCTAACTCATCTTGTTTTATATTTGCTTTTGATAGGTCGATCCACGTACACCAAAAATGCTTGTTAACATACTTTATATAGCTTTCCCACACTGTTTGAGATCCCACTCTTTTGTCTCTGTTAGCAAGCTTTTGGTAGTTTGCATGTTATTTGCAGATTCTGAATCCACTTACCACACACTTTCTCTTCACTGCTTGTTATTCCAATAGGTCTATAAAGATAACAACAGTGAATGTGGCAAGAAAAATAAAAGCTTATTATCTTCACAGATTGCTAATACTCAGAAAACTGCAGTAAAGCTTTGTCAGATCCTGCAAATCCTTCGCACTTTCTTCTTCCCTTGACAACTCAGTCATTGAAGAGAATATCCATGACTGCAGTATGGACATCAGTGTTTGAACCACCCTGGCCAGACTCATTTTATAATCAATGGAGAGAAATGGGCCTCTCTAGGTATTCATTTGTCTTGACCTAGTTTAGATCTATGAAGGAGGAGGATACGAATTACAATCTAGCAGTACCCATTTCTCTCCCCAGACTACAAGGACAGTCTGCAGAACTAATTGAGTGTACAGAGGTTTGTACTAGAGATATTACATTAAGGTGAGATGAATCCCTCTTCAAGTAGTAAATGGCAAAATCCCTACATAGAAACGTGCATATCCAACACATTTGAGAGAAATGTCTTGGTTATGCAGAACTTCATACTCTGAAAAATGATATTTTTCCAGAACAAAGAAGTGTTTCTCCTGCTTTTTCTTCATGAGCTTTTGTTCTAGTTAGACAGGTGCATGCTCTTATCTCACAAGTTTTGCAGGTAAAATGTAATAATCAGGGAGAGAACAAATTAAAATTTAGGCAACAAATGTGTGTGTTTTAACATTATTTTCACTTATATTGTACAGTTGTATATGCTATACATTTATATTGCAAAATGTGAGACTTAGTCCTATGCATCACATATTTGCATTTTCTTCTTGTAAACTAGAATATCGGGCTCATTTTGTAAACGGAATATATATTCACAGGCTTCAGGGTTTATTAATTTTAATTCCAGGAGGAATAATTCTGATCATTTAGTCTGACCTACTGCTTAGTCCATGCAGAAAATTTCCCTGAGTTTCAATATTTTTTGAAATAAACAACACAAATGACGATACCCAGAAACAAGTTTGATGGGGAGCTGACTAGTAGATACATCATTTTTGTAGATCTTTATGCTAATATTTACAGAGAGGGGGGAGATGGGCCAGAACAAACCCAAAACAAAACATAACAGCCACATACAGTTGGATCACTCATTTGTGTTACCTCCTTGAGCAGCCTTTCCCTTGCCCTACGGAGTTAAATCTCACTCTGCTACAAAAGCATATTCCAATCACATGGGTGAGATCATGCTACAACTTTCCCTCTAACCCTTCACTAACTCCCCCTTCTCAGATACATTAGAAACGAGCCAGTGGTGTTTGGTTCCAAGACTCTTGTATTTTCAGTCTATCTATCAGTTCTGTCAAACAATCCCCAGACTTCAAGTCCTCAGACTGGTTCGAGCCTGTTTGAAAGACCTCCAGAGTGCAAGAACTAAGAGCCTGCCAAGAAAATTGTCTTCATCCTTTATTATCTTAATATCAGAAATCTGATATTTATTTGCTGTAATTTAAGCCAACTATTTGTCTTTTCTGCCATGTTTATGGGGTGGGAAGGAAAGACTGCTCTAGGTCTCTGGATATTTGGGGACTATTACTGTATAATAGTTTGCATCTTTAGAGACGAAATTTGGGCCATGTATTATGCACCAAACTCCAGACTTTCTTCAAACACTTAATTGCTTTCCTTCTTATTGCCTTTTTAAGCTGGAAGAACTCCACAAACAACTTGTCACATTAAGACGTTCTTTTAGCCAGGCTAACAAAAAGCTACCAAAAAAAAGACAATTCTGGCTGCTACAACCTTTTCAGCTGCTGTACATCAGAGTAAACAACATTTCTTTCCACTCATCTTGCTACTGTCTTTCATTGTTTCCCACGTAGAAAAGGAGTTCTCTGTGGCAAGGACCATTTGTTTAGTTTGGTAAACCCAAACTTTAAAAAGGAGATACTTCTTTCTGGCTGAAGGCTTGAAGCAGGATTGTACTGCAATTCTTAAAATTTTTACATCATTCTTCTTTATGACTTGTGTTTCTATATGAGGCAAATAATCCAAAATTTAATTAGTAATATCTGTGTTTATGGGCATGTTTGATGAAGTTATTAAGATAATCCTAATGGAATGACATTAATGCCACACAGCAAATTCACTGGTAGATTTATAAATGTGCATATATATATATATATCTACAGATATATATGTAATCTATGTATTTGTGAACAAGACTGAATTTTTTCAGCGTGTTTTGTTAACTGTTAACAGCGTCTTAAGTTCAGCTATGTTAAATTTTGGTCCATTAACAGCTCTACAGTATAAATAAATTATAATGATATTTAATTACATTTACTGTTTGTCTTGAACTATAGTACAATAAGAAGACAAAAAATAGATTGCCATGAATTTGGATTTATTTACTAATATATGTATTAAAAAAGATTTTTTAATATTCTTAAAGATGTAATAAAAATGATCCCTGCCACTATAAGCAACTCACACTGTAACCTGACTCATTTAGTTGTATGAATAGGAAAACAATCATGACTACTAGTTTGTCAGGCAAAACCAATTGAATTAACGCTGCTTCTAAAAACATGTGAGAAAGAGGTGTCAGCATTTTGTGAAATGTGAATGTTTCCTTGGAATAATAGGCATGTCAAACTGCTGTTAGTAAAAGAAGTCATAGATAAAAAGTCATCCTGTAGTACCTCACTGATAGTTTTGGTACATTGCCCTGGAGCCCAGATTCATTTATGTGTGTGTGTCTGTGTATATATATGTATATATACATGTATGTATAGGTATGTAATATACCATGTGTTAAAAATGAAGGGCTTGATTCTGAATTTAATTATCTGCTTTCTATGACATCACCTTGAATTTTCACTGCCTGAAAGGACAACTGATTGACCCTCATGGTATTGTTAAGAGTGTTTGGAGTAGTTTCATGTATGATGGGAAGATTTTGCCATGGTTTTGGTCTACACACACTATTAGGTTTTGTTCCCTGCAGTTTGGTATTTCCAGGTTGTCTATACAGACTGTGATTTTCTCAACTATATGTATTATTTAAAACTATTTGACAAATTCTGCAAAACATCCTGATCTAAAAAAAAAGAAGCTACAAGGGTTTTTTTATAAACATCCTGTCTATGAAGTATGATTGTAATTACACTGGTTTGGCTTTTTTTGACAAATCATGATTTTTATTTTATTTTGTGATGTCTTACTGTATGACACATAATTTAGTTTCTTATTAGAAACCTCTCTATGACAGAAAATAAGTTTAACCTGATATTCTTCTTTGCAAGTTCTTTCCATCAACATTACTTCTGATAGGTATCTTTACCAGATTCTTCTCCCTTTACCAAGTTTGGATAGCCCTTTATGCTTCACCAGCTTTATTCACCACTGTGTGAACACATGGAATGAGAACTTAGCCAGAACAAGCAAGTGTATTTGAGCTCTTAACAGCTGAAACCTGTAATCCTGACATTTTCTGGTCTGAATAGAAAATCTGGGAGCTCAGCACTCTGAGGTCATATAAGAAGACAGATGGAAAGAGAGGATGTGTATGATGAGGTGGTCAGTACTCAAGTGATGCTGATTGTGGATTCTGTGGTAGGATGCTGAGGATCCACTCCTTGAAAAATCTGCTATTCAAAATAAGCAACATGCAAACTCCCTAAATATTTAAAAAATACTTGTCTTTTGGATGCATATATTCATTATACACTTGCATAATCACACCCACTTATCAACTTGGAAGAATTGTTATAATAATAAATTTTTGGTTTACTTATTTTGCTTATTAAAAGTCTTTAGTTGTTGAAATGAGATTTAGGGTTCAAATCAGATTCACAATAGCTTTATTTTATCTTTACTGACCTACAATAGAAAGGCAGAAGGGACAAATATCCTAATATATAAAAATGTTTCTGGACTCAGTAGTAACCCCATTGATTTAATTCATCTCACTGAGGTACTACCATAATGGCATAAAAAGTGGTGGAAAGTTCAGAGACATTAATCTTATCTGTGCACTGAAACTCACTCTGAAAAGACAGGTGAAGGAGGACTGATGAATGCTGCTTCATTAGAAGAATTTTAAAATATAATTTGTCTTAATGAAAACGAGGGATTACACATTTCCAGCTTTCTCCTGTGCCTGTTAGAAATATTTTTTAAGCAATAATCTTTGATGCAGGATAGTCTTTATTGTAGGACAGTAATTATTACAGAAGAGAGGTATGTCCTGGTCAATCTGTTTGTGAATCACAGCAGTGGAAAATCTTAGACCTGCAGATTCAATTTTCCTAAATATGATTATGTGATATCAGAAACAAAAATTCCTTTTTACTAACTTGGCTCTGTGTTCAGTAGATTACACAGAAGATTTTCATAGTGCTTAAGGCAAATGGTGCAGGTGATGAGCTAAAACTTGATTAATCCTTGAAATTTGCAGGAATCAAAGAGCTTTATGCTAATAGAATATTGGCTGTTGGAATAACTTTCTAATAGAATAATGGATACCCTTGCTGTTACTCACACCTTAATTCCAGACTTCCTAAGAGCTTTATGACAGGACTGTGCAAAATGTGAAAGAAAATTTAACTGAAAAGGTGCAGGTAGGACATCTGGAAATAGAGATCAAAACCTGTCTGGGCAAACGCATCTTGCTGGGATAATGAGATTTCAAAAAATTGCATTGACTGATTGCTCATTTCCTGTCTTATCATGTATAACCCTTGGACATCCAGGGACCTGAAACCAACGCTACCGAAGCCAATGGACAGATTCTCATTAATGAAAGTACGTAACAGACTAGAAGTTATAGCAGAGTTTAAGAAGACTTTAGTCCAAGAGTGGTGGACTTTGCAGTGCTGGGTTAATGGTCGGATTCAGTGATCTGAGAGGTCTTTTCTAACCAAAGTGGTATTATGATTCTAAGAGTATGCCCTTGTCTGGCATGATAAAATTTCTCTGTTTTCTACCTTACCTACATTGGCTTGGATTGTCAGCCTTCTGCTCAGAGGCACCCTTTCCACATTAATCTGCCTGATCCCACTTACAGTACTCTCTAATAGAGTTGCAGTGGAAGAAAAGGCTAAGAGAGGGGACACTAATCCAACTCCTCTACTGGAGTGGGCTTTTCTACCGTGTATTCCTTTTCCTTGAGTTTTTTCCATCTTTTTTATGCTCCCTTTCAGTGTACCAGTTCACCAAAAAAAAAAAAAAAAAGATAAATTAAATTTTAATCTTTTGGTAAAATTCACAGTCCTTCTGCATAACAGAACTGTTTATTCTTAAATAACCACACTGGCTCTGCTTGGTAACTTCTCTACTCATGGTGTCTTTCCAGCACATTCTGCGTAACAATTCCCTACTCAGGCTGAAGCCTGCTCTTTTAGAAACCAGAGTCCTAATACTGCTTCCCAGCCTCTTGACCTCAACTCAGTTTGAAGCTCTTGTCCATGACCACTGTCACCATGGTTGCCCCCATCTGTAAACAGTGGTTCAGGTTAAGCATTATCCCTGACTGGCCCCTCAAGCATTCGTGTTAGGAAACTGTCACTGGTGATCTAGGAGCCTCCTAAGCCGTCTAGCCAGTCCTATGTTGTCTCCCCACAGATGTTCAGATGGTTCAAATTCCCTTGTAAGTTAAAGTCCTCTCTGTCCTCCTTGTGAGGACATTTTACGCTTTGTCACAATCTTAATATTCACTTCATGACACTTAATTGTTCTTCAGTTCAAACTGTCCCAAAATTTCAAAAGAGTTAGCTGCATTCTGCAGATTATTTCAGCAGGCTTTGAGTCAGGCTGCTCCAGACATCATTAACTGTACTGGAGAAATGAACCTGCTACACACTGTATTTTTAACATGACTGTGTCACTTGTCTCACCTTCACTAAATTCTTCCTCTCCATCTCACTCCTAGTACTGTTCTCCCAATGTTTAAGCCTAGGCAGTGTTGGAAAGTAGGTGGGAAGATACTGCAAAAATGAATTCAGACTTTTAGATAAGGGAAATGGAGTGTAGTATTGAATAGACAAAAATTATTCCAGGCCTAAGCAGAAAGAATCTGAAAACAAGATGTAAGCAGCCATGCATAAAATGTCTGAAACCACAGAGGAAATAGCAGACAAGATGAGTGGTAACAAGGTGAGCAACATATCAAAGTGAAAGAAAAAAATCCCTCTCGAGAAGACAAGATGGATGAAGGAAGGAAGTTACTGTATTTGTGAGTGTGTTTACTATACTCAGCTTTGTAAGACCTTCAGGGAAAAGATCACTGACGCTATCAGAAAATTCACTGTTATTACAGACTAATGCTTCTTTCAGACAAAGGATGCTGGTGTAATTACAGGTGTATCTTCTCCCTTTCCACACAGTCCATAAAGTCTCCCCATGAAAAAGATTAGCTGAATTGCTCAGGTCTGGAATCATCCAGGGAGTTCAAGAAAATGTAGCATGTACAGGAACTGTCGATCCACCTATGGAAGTGCTATAATGATGCCTTTTCCTGGTCTTAAAATCAAGAGTCAAACATGGTTAGAAGGGAAAAAGGGATTTTACCTTGGTGTTTATTTTAAGGATCCTTAGGTGCACATGTCCAGGTCAAATGCATCGAAATGCACATCGCAATGCTCCCCCCCAAAAAGATCTGGTGTAACATTATAGGTCTTACTAATTGGCATATCTATCAAAAATTCCCCAATGAGAGGCTCAAGTGAGGCCCCCTCCCCAAGGAACCTTCCCCTGGATGGTTCTATCTTAGTTTACAGAATGTGTTCTGGAGAGGACCTTGGGTTCTGGGGCACACTGATCTTTAACTATGAAGCTTCTAAAATGTTTAGTCTCTTAGATTGACAAACAAGTCCAAGAATGTAGGCAAAAAGCACTAATAAAGAAGTTGCAAAAAGGTATAAAAGGGGTATAAAAGAAAAGGCAAAAAAAATCATCGTGGCATCATGAAGAGAGATTTGTCTCAGACCAAGGTGATAAGTAAGAGGTGAATTATTTGTTGAGATGCCCCACAGTCACTGAGCTGGCAGCTCTGACACGAGTTACAAAACTTTCCCAACATTCTGTTTTGACAACTAAAGGCCATATAATATATTCCATGGTGGTGTATAAAAATGGGCACTTAGGTTCAAGAAGCTGAATCCCATCCCTAGCATTCCCCTAGAAATCTATGTACAGACACTTTAAAGTAAGAATTTTAATCTCTGAGTAAATCTTTCCTCCTTTAAACTAAGGAGATAAATCTTGCTTTAAACCACCATAATTAAATTTAAGAGCACAACCTTGATTCTAAACTCTGGCGTATATTTTGCTTACATTGCAGCATATTCCCCATAATTTTAGCTCAGGGTATAAATTGAAAGCCAAAATAATGTCTATGTACTTCAAATTAAATGTATATGTAAATTGGGGAGCTAAATCTAAAGATTTAGATTCATCTAAAGATAATGTCAAAAATCTCCTTAAGACTAGACTCCTGAAATCTGAGTCCACATCCACCCCTAAAATACGCTGTTAATGACCATCATGCTCTGAGACACAACTCTCCTGATATCACAAGACAAAGGAGCAGACCAAGCTGCTCCTTTTTTATTTGAAATTAAAATGACAGTGGTGTGCTCCCAATCTTCAGTGTGGCAACCTACCTCTACAAAGCACATTGTCATCAGAACATTCCCTTAAGAAAACATTGCCAGAAGGACAGTGAAAAAGATGGAAATCCATCTGCTTAAAAATGCTTTGGGATTTTGTCAATGGGTTTTTCTTACTCTGCTGCAGGCACTCCATGATCTACATATTGCTTACCTTCTGCCCATATGCCTGCCCTGTGGACAGCCTGAAGAGTGGCTGCAGAGAACTTTTCCAAATAGTTCTGCTGGCTTGCTAGTGAGCAGTGGGCTCTACAGCATGTGTGGCCCTGTGCTCTGGATCTTGCTTCAGGCTAGCTTCAGGCTTTCTCCATAGAGACGTGAATCTACTCGTGAAAGGTAGCCCCGGGATATTGATAAGTGGTACTATAGGCAAATTGACTATCTAGTGTCATTTAGGATGCCCTGGAAGATCCCAGGCATCCACACGTCTGGAATTTACAGTACAAGATTGTCTCCTTCCTGACCAGCATTTGGGGGACAACTGGAAAACTTCATCAACTTGAGAAAGAGCATTAGATACCTCTCGTCAGGCAACTATATCTCAAATGACCACAGCTCTTAGAAGAGGTGGCATGTATAAAATTAACACATATATTTGAAGCCATTATAGGAAGATGTCAACAACATGCTGTGACACAAATCCTCTGTCTCTCTTCCCTCATGCTTAAAGGTGGATCTTAGTTTATTTGCTGCTGTCATCCCTGAGATACACGACAAGGTCTGCTAAGATTTCTGGGGAGAGAGTGATAAAATAAAACAGAAACTTTAAAGCTTATGTCACCACTAGCCTTAAATACACCACGAAACTCCTGCACTTGGGTACTTATAAGGCGAAATGAGAAAGGTGGGCAGATCCCAGTATATTTGAAATGTGTAGATATAACTGCAATTTAATATAGAAAATATAAGAACACTGGAATAATTTAATTGAAAAGTAATGTAGCTATCATGAACTAAGAAATAGCACAGCTGGAGGATTTTAAAAGTGATTTGGAAGCAAAATCCTCTCATTGAATTAGAGAATAAAAATTCGGTTAGGGACCTTGTAGAATAACAAAGCTGGTAGACCTTCTATAGCTAAGGGTCTGTCAGCATTTCTATTACAAACCAGTACTTTCTGGGGATTATATTTCATCCAGAAGAGTTTGATGTGGAATGAACTTGGGATAAAATGTCTCAGCTTTTGAGTAATATAATGGTAACTCTATTATAATAAAAATCTGTATTCACTTTTTAACTGTTGAGTCTACTGCATTGCTACACTACACATTTTGATTTAAAAATACCTGAGCTAAGGCTGTCCTAAGGAAATATGTCCACATAATATAGTTTAGGCAAAGCTTTTAAGACAAAATAGCTCTGCTGGAATGATGTTATGCACAAACTACTCAGCCAAAATTTTCAGCCTGTTTCATTTTCTCAGGTGAGTTTGCTTTTTCACCAGGAATATTTCCATTCTGTTTAACTTCCTCCTCACTCATCTCTGCACCTCATCTGTGTTGCCCCTATTTGTGATCAGATAAATGGCACAAAAAAGAAGGTTACCAGTTAAACAGTTAAAGGTTAACAATCAAAAAGTAAGTCTTGGTCTGTTATAGATCTATCTAGGGAATTAAAATGGAAAAACTAACAGAAAATAATAACAGTGGTTAATTCCAATCCCATATTAATATTATTTAGTCTTAGAAGGAATTAAGAGATGTAAAAACTAGTGTGATCTTCTCTTTAGACTTATAAAATCATAGACTCATGGAATGATTTGTGTTGGCAGGGCACCTTGAAGATCATCTCGCTGTTTCCAGGAAATTTTTCTTATCTCAACCCATGACCTTTGCATTTTGTGCCTTCAATTCTCTTCTCTAGCCTGCTGCAGGGTGAGGGGAAAAAGGGAGGGCAGAACGAGCAGTGTATGGTTTTAGTAGAAGAACTAAATTGGAGAATACCATTCCTAAACCATGACAGGTCCAAACTTATATTCTACTGTCAGTGGTTCATCATTATGCATGACCAAGCAAATAACTTGGTTGGCTTAGGAACAAACTTCCAGTCCTGCTGGCTTTGGGACAGCTCTGTCCTGGAGCTTCAGCACTGGGGAGGCAGGGTTGCAGAAATCATGATTAATGACAAGATTATACAAGGCCTTTCTAAGTATTTGAGAATTGGAGTAGTTGTATTGAAAAATAGAGATAAGATATGGAAGCAGTGGAGGAGCTAAAGATTCTAAGAGCTTAAGGTCTATTCTTCCACTTCTTTTATGGTCCCTTTGTATCACTAAGGATTAAACTTTAAAATTTTGGAAGCTATTTAGAAATTTTCTGAGGATGAAAGGTGAAAGGAGGAAAAGATGGATGGACTAAAAAGAGAAGGAAGCCTTAAGTGAAAGCAAATAATTTCTACTGATAACGAAAGTAGTTGCATGGGAAGATGGATGTGATAACTTTGGTACATTCCCCTTTGGGGAACAAAAGAGTTTGCTGCAAATTCATAACACAATGGTCAGGGAGGCAAAAGTTCTTTATTTTTAGTTTTTCTTACTAGTATGCTACAGACTAACTCAGAAGTAAACAGGTTTAACTATGAATTCAGTTTATTTACCAGAGATGGAATAACAAATATGATCTTATAGTAACTTATTCATTCTCTTTTGCTTTGTCCACGAGTTTTTCATATCTTTTCTTTTCCAGCAGATATTTTCATCTCCTGAACCTTTATGAAATATTCCAGGCTAATTGTTACCAGTTTTCCCAGGCAGAGAAAGAACTTCCAATCAAGGTTTTCACAATCGATAGAGAAAGCAATGTTTAAAATTAATAAACGTAATCTGACTTCAGACAAAATATCCAAGAACTAAAATTTTCTGGGGACCTTAAAAACCTCTCTGAGGTTGATAAAATAGAAATAATCTGGACTATATTAGCCATGAAGTAGTCTCATCTCTGACTTTCTTTCTTATCAGCCTCACATCTCTGAATCCCAGCACTTTCTTCATCCACAACTAATATTAGCAAATTTTTGTCTTGTTAACTGTGTATAAACGTGTAGTCTTCCCTGGAAACAAATGTACATTTTCCCCAGACTGATAGAGCAGCACTGCAAGTAATGTGGTTTTATTTTTTGGGGTGGCTATTTTGGTGGTGTGGTTTTCTTTGCGGTTTTTGGTTTTGGGGTGGTTTTTTTTGTTGTTGTTGTTGGGTTTTTTTTGGCTTTTTTTTTTTTGTTTACTGGTGTGTTTTTTCTCTTTAAGAAGGGCTTGCAAAAGGTTTTTTCCTGTCAGAATGCTTGTTAAAGGCCTACATGTGGCTTCAGAGAATGGCATGAATAAAAAAAATGAAAAAAAAATCAATGTTCTTCCCACTGTAAGGAAGAACTAACCTTTTCTTGCTAACCTTTCTCTGTTTTGAAGGTTAGTGACTAGATAAAGTAGCTTGCAAGGGAGTGAAGTTGGATTCCTCAATGACCTCTTGGAAAGAACATGCACTATGAATATAGAATAATTACTTAGGTTTAAAGGTAGATTTCAGAGCAGCCAAGATTCCAAGTCATGAATTAGTGTTGGAATTTGACACTTTCTGCCCTTCTCATTTAATTTTTAATATGGAAAATAAGAATATAATTTTTTATTAGATTCAGAAAAACAATTATATTCCTCTGTGTACTGGCAGTTCAGCTAAGATGGGACAGGTGCTCTCTTTGGCCTCACTATGCAATAAGTAATGACACTATAAAATGGCTCTTCTTCAGCTGTTGTATTTATACCCAAAATGTGGAGCAATTTCCACAGGAGAAGGGAAGTGTACCATCTACTTACATGCATTCTCATTGCTGTGCAATCTGCCCAGCCAGAAAAGATGTAAAATGAGAATACTCAAACACCTTTATGAAGAAAAACACTTAAAAACTACATTTAGCATATTCTGAATGACCATTGTAAATCTGGAAGTATTTTGCAAAAACATGGTTGGAAACTCCTCATGTTTCATTCACTTCAGTTAGCCCTGGGAAGTCAATTGCTTAGGACATTGGTCTCTCCTTTCAGAAACACAGAATTCCTTCTATTTTCTGTGAAGGGAGTGGAAACACTTAATGTGCTGCCCAGACTGTGCCTCTGAGATAAGGTGCCCTGGCTCAGTACACAATGAACACATATATACCAAGTTACAGTGCCTACAAGACCAAACAAAAATTCAGGTTAGAAATAAAGTCTACGTATTTAACAAACAGAACAATTGAACATAGGAAGAATTTACCAAGGACTACTGTACAGCTTCCATCACTAGAAATTTTAAAATCAATAGTGACTGTGTTCCTAAGACATATGCTCTACCTCAAAACAAGACTAATTTGCAGTCCTTATAATGGCCTGCACCATGCAGAAGCATACACTATAAAATCTCTTCTAGTTTTATACTCTGCATCTTTGAAGACAGATGTTTCCATTAACTGGAAAAGTAGAAAAGAAGTTTTTGTCAATAACAGCAGCGATACATGAAAGCAGAGGTTTAAATAAGCATAAATGGGACAGTTCATCTGCTGCTTCTTCTGTACTAAACATAGCAGAGAAGATGCTCATGTCCTCTCCATGGTCCATCTCTCCTTTACTCATCATGTTATATTCCTGATGAAGTGAAATACATTCATCACCTCTGCCTGGGGGTAGAAGAAAGCTTATAACTCTTCCCCAAAACTTAGAAAGCAAGTTGTTTTTCTTCCATCTCTCTCCTAAATAAATTTGTTTGAAACATATCATGAATGAGAGAAGGGAAAATTACTAAAATGTGGAAGGAAAAAGTGACAAAAATTACTTTGAGATAGTATATTGAATATTCAAAAATATACCAATTCATAGGGAAAATAATACAGTATGTAAGTATTGCCTTGGGATAGGGGAGGGAGAGAGAAAATAAAAAGGGAAAAGGAGAAGGACAAAAGGAAGGAAAACAACCTTGAATTCACAGTAAACTAAGACGAGGTTTTGCTAATTTGCAGAGGCCCTCAAAAGGCTGCCTGTTGATGAAATAAATAAGTAATTTACATACAACCATCCACAACTCTATGAACACAGTGATGGGATCACCAGACTTTTAGCCTCCAAATTATAGAAGTGACAAGAATCCAGAAAACTATTTAGATTAAAACACCCCTTGACACCACAGATACTTGATCTTGCAGGCTTTGCAGAGGTGTTTTCTTTCTTTTATCAATGTCTGTATGGTGATATACCAGATTGCAATTACCTGGAGAGATATTAAGCATTTTATAGATTATAAAGCCAATATACTTTTATTCATGGCATAGCAGAAACAAATGTGTAAAGAATATATTTCCAGGAAAAAAGCAGAAGATATGATTATAACTCCTAAAAAGTAATAAAGTGCCAAGCCTGGTTCAGCATTGCATGTACATGAGGGCATTAGTGAAGAATTATTAGTCCCTGTGGAAAGTAGCTTTGGGTATATATTAAGTTCAAGATTCTGTCTAAAGAAAAGTTCTTTTGCTCCAATTTAAAATCTATCCATGTATTGTATTCCTAAACAGGTCTGGGAAGAATTTTTACTATGAAATTATTTTTGATGGAAAACTAATCTTACAGAGAAACAAAATACTGCAAAATTTGAACTATGTTCCATTTAAATAGTAGTGAATTCTGAAAATTCAGTTATATATGACATGAACAAGGCCAATGACTAGATAGTAGTCTATTGTAGATAACATCTCTATTGATAATCTGTGACTCCTCAAAAGGGGGTTATTAATTTTATGTTCAGAAAATTATTCCTTTAACCTGTACTATTTCAGACAAAATTAAAAATAATTTAAATTAAACCAATGTACTTTGGTTTCTTGACAAAATGCTTAAAAATCATCCCCAAATAGTCTTTTTTCTCCCCCTTCCCACTACCCTTCAAAAGTAGAGCTCTTCATACTTAATTTGAGAGGAAATGGCTTTCTTGCATGTTTTCCCTTGTATTTCCTTACAACAAAAGAAAATTCCTAGTTCTGGTGCATGGTTTGAATACTGCTGTAGTCCAGACTTTGAAAATTTCTTTCCTCTATTTCACTTTATCCTGCTGGGTGTATACACAAAGCAGAAGTTGTACTAGTGCTTCATTTAGGTTAAGAAAAAAAAAAAAATCCAGGTTAGCTGGACTAGGGGAAGCAGAATGTTACTTGTTGGATTGTCTGAACAGCACAATAGGTGCACTCTCCCCCTCTGTGTCTGTGTGTGTGGCGCTTCAGCTCCTCAAAGAACACATTTATTCTTCACTGAGAAAACAACTATTTTCTTCTCTTCAAGAAGAAAAGGTGGGGCAGAGGGAAGGTTACACTTCAGGGAAGAAAACTCTCTTCTCACACTTGAATTAGTTTTGCAAAACCAGGTGAGAGTAGCTCATAATGCTTCAACGTTAAATGAGTTCATTTCTGAATGCAGCTACTGGAGATGGAGAAGAGCAGCATGTTACTACAAAAACCAGACAAGACCCACTTTCTGTGGGGCATACCAATCATTATCTTTATTAAATATTGATTTTAAAATCTTTAAGTCACTAAGAGCTTGGAGACACTGATTAAATTACGTGCTAATCTAGAACAAACTGGTTCTGTTGTAAACAGTATCAACTGAAATAATGTCAGGAGGTTTCTTTATGTTATGGATAAACAAAGAAAAACAAAACTACTTTTAGGCTTACACATTAAGTTTTGTAACTGGTGCACACACAACATTTTGATAAATTCTTGCCTCACATGAATAGTCATTTGAATTTAACTCATAAATTTATGTCAGTCTGATTTTACCTCTCTGTGTAAGGTAGATTAATTTGATTAAAGATGAATTCTATCACTGAAAATTAAACACACCTGCCACTACCTTCAGTGCGACACTAAACTAAAGCAAGTTCTAGCTTCTTTTTTTTGTTCATGGTGCATTCTGGAGCAAGCTTTGTGTTATGCTATTCACAATGTGTCTGCAGAGGCTTGCAAACTGGGACAGAAGCTTAGCAGTGACAGGTATCATTTTTGAGGACTACCAGAAATCTTTTTCTAGTACTTCAATAAAAAAAAAAATGTAATGACCCAGAATTTCAGACACAGCTCTCAAAAATTACTTGTTTCTGTGCTTATGTACTCCATTCTTCACCTGGTTAACTTGTTAGGTGGTTCAGCCCCATGTTAGCTGCTCCAGTCAGCACTTTCCCTCAGATGCATTCCCACAATGGCTAAATAAGTTTCTTATTTCATTCTTCATCTGTATAAGACAATAATATGCAAGTACAGTTTCCAATCTTAAGTATACACATAAAAAATCATTTCAAGCAATGATAAGTTACAGTTAGGATTCTGAATGTTTATTAGGCTCCTTAACAGTAGAAAAATCCTCAGTATCTACAGGTCCAACTTGTGTCAGAAGCTCCTCAGAGTTGTTGAATTTAAGAATATATAAGACTACTACACAAGGTCAACAAAAAAAGCCAAAACCAAACCAAATCAAACCAACCAAAAAAAAGAGCAGATAATTTAAGAGCCAAATGCATTTTTACGTATCTTAGTGTGAGAAAGTACTGTGTTTCTTTTAGAGGAAATTTTCAGCTTAACCTGCTTGACTGAAAATAAAGACTTTAATCTCCTGGTTTTATTGCAGGTACTGTACATTTCTGGCTAACTATTGATCATTTTTTTCTTTTTCTTTTTATTTTATTTAAACAATAGTGCTAATTAATTATTTGAGCTAGTCAGGAAAGAATTTGTAAACGCACATTTGATCTTCTAAAGAATATACTCTAGCTCAGTGAAAAATCATAAACCAAATACATGGATTACTTGTGAAATACATATATTATCTAGAAGGTGAGATTTACCTCTATTGAGATATCTGTGAAGTCATTGCTTCGAAGTTAAATACATATTCACTGCTTAGATCTAGTGAAGTCAAAGGCATTTGGATCATCCCACATAAAAACTATATATTATTGTTATTTCTTCCCATTACCTGAGATCTCAATGGGAACATAACTACTAATGTATCTCTAACTTAGACTGTTGTAAGTGAATTCACAATTTTATCACCTTCTTCAGTACTGCGAGTGTTCCCATCAAGGTTGTTTTCTGTCATGTCTGTATTCAGTGTGACTGTATTCAGTGTGCACAGTACTGCTGTGATAATGTGTCATGAGATTCTAGTGTGCTGCAAATAATTGGTTTTATGCTTATATTTTTCATGCCCCACAGTTTCTTTAGTTCCTGCCAGATCCTATTTGCCATTTCTAATTTAATTTTTAATTAAACAAATGATAAAACAGCAAAGTCTTTTCCCTTCCTTTAAAAAAGCCCCATATTAGTTGTTCTTCAATGCACTTCATGAAAATTAAAGATTTCCAGTAGTCTAGTAGCATTTTTGTATCTTTCTTATCTACCATTTTCTTGCATTTCTGACAGCATGGCACCTCTTCTATTTTGAGTCCATAATTCCTGCAAAGCTCCTAGCACTTAAGACTGTCAGTTCTGTATTTTATATTCATCTCTAGTGAATCTGGTTCATCCTCTTACATATGATTAGTAGTTTCTAGGTTCTGGCCACATATAGATAAATTATAGATGTACATTTTTTTTCTGTGATGTCTCTTTCCTTTATCTTTTGTGAGTGAGCTTAGGTTTATCCATAATTAAATTTTCTAAGTAAAAACTAGTTCCAACTTGAGATGTGTGTGTTTATGCATTTCCATGTATGTACCTGTAGGATTCTTTGGGGCTTAATTTAAGAGCATACTTCACAAGACAGTTAACTATGCTGCAGAACTGTGAGACCCGCCTGGCCTTCCTGGAGTAGCAGCTGAAGCTACTAGCTTCAGCTCCTCAGAGCACCATCAATGATGTTGGATGTCCCCACCCAGGCAGTGGTGCCCAGGTGCAATTATGGCCTCTCAGGGAACACCTGAAATGGCAGGAGACTCATACATGGAGGTTACAGCTCTACTCATTGGACACAGTGAAACTTGAGCTTATCTTGAAGGAGACATCCCGGTTGGATTATATACTGTCCATTGAGTATAAAGGGATGTTAGACATCTTATGCACTGGCTCACACCTAAATCTGTTCTTAATTTCTTTTCTCAAGTTCACATTCCACTTAAAACTTGACATCTTCTTTTGTAAATCTGTACATATTTCTTCTATCTCTGTTAATCTTCTTTCCCTTTATTTCTAACTACAAATCTCATGCTGGTGTCTTTACAGTGACTTACTCTCAGTGGTATATCATTCTTCTTTTAATGTTAGAACTTCATCCAGGATACATTAGATCCATTTTCTGTTGCTTTTGGAGTAGTCTGTTACAAGAAAAACCTGTTCTGGGACATTTAAATTCACTTTCAGTTTTGTTTTGCTCCTTCAGTTTTGTTTGTTCACCTTAAATTCATGATCTGTACCTTGCAAAAAATTATAAATTTGGCCTGGCTTCTCTGCCCAAATCTCTTATACCAATGCTTGTCCAATGTAATATTGCCACAAAATTCTATACATTTGTGATAGAATACTTTTTCACTGCCTTGTCCAAATGTTTCATGATTAATTCTCCGTTCCCCAAGAATGGCTGTTTGTCTGAACCAAAATAGCCTTGACATATCTTTATTATTCATCAGAAGTTAAGTATTCTTAAAAGTTTATCATATCACCTTGTAATATTTCTACGGTTTTCCTGGTCAACTATTTCAGGTAGAGTAACTTCTTTCCCATGTAAATTTGCTATGCAAAAATAGTTCTATTTCTGTTTCTTGTAGAGAAGTCAATAGTGGAAATTTGTCAAACTCTGTCAAACCACTTCCTTCCCTGTGATCCCTGTTCAAATGTGGATTTTCATGACATTTTTGCATCTTTCTACTTTAAATCTATGGTGTACTTTTCAAATATTAAAATAATTGTATGCTGATGTCGTACGAATGATATGTACCATTGATGCATTTTCTGCTTTTATTCATCTTTGGCCCTCACAAAATGTGATGTGTTCTGTTGGGTGTCTAACAGACTTTGGGGAGCTGTGATTTACTAACACCAGCAACACTTCTACTACTCTGAACCCCCTTCTTGTGGCTACTGGTATTATTACAACTGCTACCACTGATTCTTTGTGAAGGGGAAAACACTTTATATCTGTTTGAATGGGGACCATGAAGCTCAACAGCAGAGCTGGTGTATCTTGCTCACAAAGCATCAGAGGTCTAGAGATGGAAGATTGAGGATGACATATTTGAACGCAACATCTGAGAAATCTAGTCCTCTTAGTGAATTGAGATGTATTGAATAAACAATGGAAGGAAGATAATGACTTGTTTGTTTTCATGAAACACAAATTTTTCTTTCTGTTACCCGTGACAGAGCTTTATCTGACTCACCTGAGAGGACAGGTGTCTCCTCTGTGTCTTCTTTAATAAGTATGAGTGTGAGAAGGAGGGGTTTTTTCAGTGTATTTTTATCAAGGGAGGAAGAAATTGCTGGCTGCTACACTTTATCTGAAAAGTGTATTTAAAAAGCAAAAACAACAAACTCATTAAAATTGTTGTTTTCTTAAGTGAAGAGGTAAGGGACTGGAACACAGCAATTATATTAAATCAGGTTGCGTTTTAAACTGCTTTGTGCTCTCACAGGAGAGACGGGGTTTTATTCTGAGTTCTGTAAATGGGCATTTTGAAACAGAAGATTTTAAAAACTGTCATGCTTAATGATACCTACAACAGAATGCCAAGAAGAAGATAAAAGATCAACTTTGTTATTCCCACTTTGGCTCTCAGGAAGAGTTCTGCAAAGTATCCTTCAATCTTTTAGAAATCTCTGAAAACCAGCACTAGCTGAAAAGTTTTCCACATTTAATAACATGAAATATGTTTCAGTTAAACCAAAGTGTTCCTGAAAAAATGTCCACTTTCATGCAGAACATCTGGTTGGGTTTTCATGAAAATACATAAAACTCTAAATTGAACCCACTGTTAGTGGAAAAATAATGCATAATATTTATCAGAAAGGTATAAAAAAAGAAAAACTCCAGTCCACAGAATGTCTCTCCCTATGCTGCACACACAAAAGAAAATTTTCTGATCAACATCTTCTAGAAAGTTTTAGAAATTCTATACATAGTTAGAACTGGATATTGCTAGTTTATCAGTGAACTGTTCCAGAAAAATGTCAAAACATTATTAGTGCAATAATGAGATAATTCTGCCCCAAATATTGATGAGTCCTATTAAAATCTCACAAAAGTCTATAGAAATATTTCTGCTGAATTCTGATAATGTTTGATGAACTGGATTTTATCTTTATAACAGTCTATTAGCCAAAGGTTTTAACACAACTGGAGAAACAGAATATTAGCTACAAGACAATTCTTATCACCACACTTTATTACTACAAATAGATAAATATTTTTATTTATTTAAAAGAATAATTTTATTTATTCTTCATTTTAAGACAATGGCCATGAACCTCTGGCACCTTCTTCTTATTGTTTTTACCAGGAGTAGGAACAGAAGATCATCCAGATACACAGACTTTACAAATAGAAAGATTACATTTAATGATTGTGTTGTTAAATGCAAATTTTCCACTCACTTCTAGCCAGAGTATAAGAGAAAAATTGAGATTAGTAGAGGCATATTATTTTGATTTATTGGCTCGCTGAGTTTATTCATTATTTGTGAATGATTATTTTTTTGCTGCTACATAGTTCTAATTAATTGTTAGGGTACTAAGAAGGTTTTTGCATGAACATTTTTATCATCCTGTGTCACAAGAAATGAATTAGAAAATAAAATATTAAAATGGTTTTATTTCAGGGTTAACCTTGATGAAGGCAGCATCCTTGTCATTTTCTTGTCCTGTTTTTAGCGTGACAACACATCTGTTGTCAGCAAGAGCTTTACTTTTGTCATTCTGTTGTATATCCTGACTGATGAGGATTTTATGGTGCCATCAGGGATCTTCCTTCTGCAAGAAAACCACTCTACAATTTGAAAGAGTGAATCTCAGCTGTTCATTGTGTCAGGATTATGACCCTGTGTTGAAAATTTCTGTCTGGTGGTACATGCAGAATAGAATCTACGGTAATGTATAGGAATACTATGTTATTTTCTAAGAGTAACTACTAGTTATGAATAAGAGCATTTCAAAACTACAAAATATGACAGAAATACCCTTCCCTAAACATATGCACATGTAAAAGGAAGTGCTTCAGAATTCCTAGAAACCAGAAGCAAACACATGTCATTCTGATCTTCCAGGAGGGCAAGAAGTACCCAGGCAACTGCAGGCTGGTCATTCTCAACCTCACTTCTTGGGGAGGTGGTGGAAAAAATCATCCTGGATACCATTTTCAAACACATGAACGTTAACAAGGTCATTGTTAGGAGTCATCATGGATTTGTGAAGGTGAAATCCTGATGGAAAAACTTGATAGCCTCCTAGGATGAGATTACTAGTTTGGTGGATGAGAGAAGTGTAGTGGATGTTGTTCACTGTGAATTAAACCAGGCTGTTGACACATCCTGTCAGTGCTTTATAGGCCTTGATGTCTTTGACCAGCCTCACCTGCAGCCCCACCCACATCCTCTTGTCCACCTCAGCCTTTAGTGAGTGTGGTGTGTCCCAAACAGACGCGTGTCCCACAACACATTATAAGACAAACTTTATTAACGCAGTAAGAAAGATCAGCAACAATGTGCCCATACTGCAGCTCATCCAAATCACTGATAACAAACACAGGACCAAAAGCAAAGCCGTGGAAGGCTGCTGCAGACAACTGGTATCCTGGTCATCTGGCAGCCAGTCAAGCAATCGCCTTTTAAATGCAAGTAAGAGTCACACCACCCCTTGTCTCCATCAATGCCACTGTGATTTAGGAGAATGTTGTCAGCAGTGTGTTCACTCTGACAGTGTTGGTCAAGGGTCAGGCTGTCTGGAGGCAGGGTGACAGGTGGTCAGACACTGGAGCAGGTTGCCCGGAGATGATGTGGAGTCTCCATCCTTGGAGATATTTAATATCTTTCTGGGCACAACCCTGGGCAACCTGGTCTAGGTGACCCTGCTCTGACCAGAGGGGTTTTGACTAAGTGATCTCCAGTGGTCACTCTCAGCCTCAGATGATTCTGTATTATTTTAAGTATCTCAAAATAAATTAGAAGACATGAGCCATGACTGAGTATGAAAATAGTAAGAAAAACATGGGGAGAAATGTAACAAAAGATGAACAATGACTCATATTCTCAGGGTTATTTAAGGTATCGAAAGCCTTATCCCCAGAAATGTTCAACTTCTCTGATTGAAACTAGTGTTAATTAGATGCCTTAACACTATTAAGGCTCTGACCAAAGTAATCCCTGCAAGATTAGCTGATGTCACTTTCTTTAGTTATACAATATTATTTTCATTCCTTATTAAGACATCTGTCTCTTTGTTGTTGATAAAAGCAGTCCACCTCACTTTCCATCTTTTTTCCTCCAGTGCAGACATCCCAGTGCCATAATTTACTGACCCAGAAGAAGATACACCAACATCACACAAGGTACTCTTATTCTGCCACAAAAAATTTTTATGGTCATGGAAAGAGGGTGTAATGCCATTAAATTTTTTAATTCTCTGTTTTTAAATGTGATTTCCTTGCTTTCCTTGTCAGACCACAGAAGGGGCTTTACCACCTCTTAAGCGAAAACCTTTCCCTTCCATCCAGTCTTCTGTTTTTCACAGTCTTTCAGCAGGCACAGTGCAGGTCTGGGCAGTTGCCTTGCCAATCCACAACAGCTTCCTTTATGGCAAAATAAATGTCCACAGGCCCCTCTGGCCATCTGAGCATGGATTCCTTGGTAGGAACATGAAAGAAGATGTCCATGGCTGATTTCTTCTGACACTATCACAGAACACTACGGCACATTGTTGCAGACGGAACAGAAGATGCTGTCCTGACAAGGGAAACACTGAAAGCCACAGGAAGGTTTCCATTACTTCTAAATCGTATGTGATCCAGAAGAACTGTGTGATCAAAAAAGCCCTGGGACTGAAAAAAGATAAAGAACTCATCTCATCTATTCTGCAGCCCCAATACAAGATTAGCTGTCCTCAACTGTTCCTCACAGCTGCACTCTTTAAAACACAGCTTTCCTAAACTTAGTGACAGGACTCATAGATTTTCTTTCCTTGCAGTTGAAGCTGAATGTCTATTGAACCAACTTAAACCCATTACCCTCACTGTAACCACAGGGGACCTGAACAGTCTAGTCTTTTACTCTCTCCAGCTACTTTTTACGTTATTATGTGTGCTCTCAGTCTTCTCTTATATAAACTAAACTACTCCAATTGTTTCAAATTCTTCTCATCAGTTTTGCTTTCTAGATCACTGATAATTCCCGGTTGGTCTCCTTTAGCTTCTTTTGATACCGGTCCACATTTTTTCTGAAATGCAGTTCAGAAAATGAAGCACAGTGTGCTTGCTGAGACTGAGCACAGTATGCAGCACTGAGGAAAATGAAAGAACTATTTCATATCGTACAAATTGTATTGCTCTTTACACGCCTTAATAAGTTGTACATCATTTTTTTCAGCTTATTTTTAAGACCATTCCTCCAACTTCTCAAGAAAATTCTGGTCTGGCTTTCCAGTATATAAAGCAGGGAAAAAAGTTACTCAATCAGGACCCGCTACTAAAGGATCTTGGCCTCTTAAAAGATCACAAGCTGAACTCAGGACATCAGTGTTAGATGGTGCATATACACATAAGTGTGCACTCCACTCCAATCACTACTGGAAACACAGAGCAGCAGCAGATCCAGTGGAAGCCCCATCAGAACTTTTACTTGTTGTCTAATCTATTTTAGTTCTGGCCAAAAAGAAAATATTCTAGGTTTCCTCTTGAGTGTGAGACAGATCAGACATTTTCTTTAATCTTCCTTTGCATTGGCATCCACATAATATAAAGCTTTCATCTTTTTTTTTTTAATTGGCAAACATAAAGTAAATATGGTCTTGTTTTTCTGGCATTTTGAACAGGTTTAGGTTTGTTCTGGCATAGCTCTGAGATAATCACAGACCTGTAAAGATGTTTTTGCAGAGTTTTGAGACCAAACTGATAAACCATATTCAAGGTATCAGTCTGGACTGGGCACCCCTCTAGCTCTTTTCACAGTTTTTAATTGGTTCAGTGCGAAAACAAATTCAGTTTTGCCACTACTAAGAAAAAAGCCAACAAAAATCCCCGCAAGGAAAAAAACAATGCTGTGATGCCTGTCACAGGGAAAAACTCCTCAGCTCATGTAGTTAAAGCAAGAATAGGATTGAGGCAGTTTATTGATTTATTAACAGCATGTAATTAACTTGCAATCAGTGAACTATGTATTCAGGATCTGTATCAGCAAGCCAATCGACAAACCACAATCATAGATACAGAATGTTAATGGACACCTGCAAATTTCTAAGCAACCCTATGAAACATATCCCGAGAAGTTCTAATCACACCTACGTGCACACAAACACATGAACATCCACGTGGCTCCATGAATCCCCCCAGGACACAACTCACGGTCTGTGTCCAGCACCTCTCTCTCTCAGGTTCCTACATTCCCTCTTTCCAAGGGAAGTGCAGGTGCTCCATTACTACGTGGGCCCATGTTGCTCCTTGCAAGCCCTGTGCATGTGACAGGAAGGAATCCCTGTGAGGTTGCAGGTGTGTTCCCGGGGATCCCTGCCAGCTGTTCTTCGAGGGCACATACGTTTACCTGGAGCTCCCCTCTTGCATCCAGTCCCCTTTGACAAGGAGGGTTTTGTAGTGGTTAGTTGGGGTTCTGCTGGTGCTGGAAGGACATCAACACCTATGCTCAAAGTGCTGGTGTTTACACTGGGAAGGGCTGCAATGACACCTGGTTTAAATTTAACTGATTTTCCCTAGCAGACACACTTCTGTTCGCTGATCACCTGTCAGATTACTCACTGACTGTATTTTTGAACACCAGTCTCTGGTGTTCAGTAACATACTAGGTTGGCCCTTCTGCATTTCTTTTTGGGACATATTTGAAAGGGGCTTCTTTATCGTTTTCATATGCATGATTTTGGAGAGATGCTTCCTTTGTTTTTTAAAGAAGTGGGAGAAGAGAACGAGTAATGGTTTCCTTTTAAAAACCCCTGGAAATGGTTTAGGATCTATTCTTGTCATTGAAAGAAACTGCTTTAACTAACTTTTCTAATTTCTTCTAACTCCTCACTATTGTATTAGATCACACAAAAATGCCATGCTAAATCATACTTTTGTGTTGGATTGCCTTACTAAAAATCACAAGATTATCCCTCTTTTTAATTTCTCTTTATTTTTATTGTGGAGGATCTCCAGAAGTCTGGAATATTTTGTGGGTTTTTGTTTTTGTTTTTTTTTGTCTCGTAAAAATATATGTAGATTTTCATTAAGGAAAATAAGTTTTTAAAGTGTGAAAAAAAGTAATTAAGAACATTTTCACCTCCACGAGAGCCTTCTTACCCCACACCAGCACACCTGGTTTTCTGATATTATTTCTATGTTTTTTGTTTTCTAGGTTTTCTAGTTTCAGCAAATATAACTTCTGCAGGTGTGCTACCTCTGAATTATCAGTTTTTTACTTTTGCTTTACTTACCTATTTTCTTTTCCTTCATTTTCCATTAGAGGTCAGACAACTTTACTGGCAACTTGCTGGACATACAATTGCAATTTTTTTAATCTTTCAAGTCACTTTGTATCAGCATTCTCCTCTCCATCAGCACTTGGGTTAGGATTTTGTGTACCAGGCATCAAAGAGGTACCTGCTGGGTTTTTTATATTTTTGTAATGTTATTATTCATATGAAGAACAAGCCAGGGAATGTAGCCTTGGCTAAAGGCATTGCTTCACTTCATCTATTTTACAACTCTCAGCTTGTGATCATCTCACTGTATAATTAACAAGAATCATGCAGGATCACCTGGTGGATGATAACACTAGAATTTACTGTCAGTGAAAAACAAACACAATAATCTGTAAAAGAAGGAAAATTGTTGTAAGACCTGTTGAGTAGCTGATTTCTACTGAGAGAGAATCTCATAAGAGGGTTGGAAGTAGTCAGATTTTTGAAACTGCTCTAAAAGAGTGTGTTAGAAAGGCTAGTACCCTGCTGACCATGTGTGACTGGAAGTAATCTTCTGAGATTAGAGAAGTGAAGGGGTCTAAACCAATAAACTGCTCAATGATTTCAATCCCCACTTTTGTCATTAGAGTCAAGAGATCAGTTAAACTCAGTATTTCACAAATTCAAGATCAAACTCATGTAGAAAAATGATGCCATACATATGGTTATGCTACATAGCCCTCTATGAGACAAATTAAGAGCTTGGATATTTCAGCTTGGTGGTAAAGGCTTATTTGGAGAGTCATATCATCACTATAATATTAGTCCTTTCCTGCATTAACATAGAAAATATTGGGAAAAAAATTCAAACATATTCACATAATTCTTAGAGATCCAAGCGAGTGTATACCTATAAAAACCCCTGCACAAATGCATGGAAAAAATCAGTCTCAAATATAAACATTTCACGGTCTAAATAAGTGTGCTGGTTTTGGTTGGGATAGAGTTAATTTTCTTCACAGACACTTGTATGAGGCTGTGTTTTGGATTTGTGATGAAAGCAGGGCTGACCAGTGCTTGTATGGCATTAAGGCCTCTCCTGCTACTCTCACTGAGACTGCACAAGAATTTGGGAGAGGATACAGCCAGGACAGTGGATCCCAGCTGACCAAAGGTGTATCCCATACTATGTGACATTGTGCTCACCAAGAAAAGCTCAAGGAAAGAAGGAGAAAGGGAGGATGCTCAGAGTTATCATCAGCATTTTTCTTCCCAGTTAATGCACAATGGAGCCCTGCTTTCCTGGGAATGGCTGGGCCTCTGCCTGCTGATTAGAAGATGTGAATGAATTCCTTGTTTTGCTTTGCTCATGCATGTAGGTTGTATCTATTACACTGTCTATATCTCAAGCCATGAGTTTTCTGATTTTTGGCCTTCCAGTTCTCTCCCCTTTCCACTGGAAGGGAGTGAGAGAGTGGCTGCATGGGGCTGAGCAGCCTACTGGGAATAAACCATAGCAATAAGCAAACTAATGAAAGTTTGATTTATTGCTTTTTTAGAGACAGGGAACTGAGACCTAGACAGAGAAAGTGTTTAAATTTAAGGATGTAGATACTTGGGTATGAAGATAAAATTAACAATGTTGTATTTTATCTGGTCACGCAAGAAAGGGGAAAGCCACAAAATTTAACTTTTGAAGCAAGGAACAGTTTAAGATATTAAAAAAGACAATGGTAAAGCTATGAAATATGAAAAGTTAAAGACTAAGCTGTTCCTTAAACCTTGCATAAGACTTTTTCAGCAAATGAGTCACCAATTTAGTGTGGGACATAAGGACTCATTGAATGCCAGGATAGCCACAGTGGATGAGTAAATCCCAGTTATCCTACAGACAGAATGCCAGCACAGCAAGGAGCTGTTGGATTTGGGTAGAAGGTCCTCTGTAGAGCTATAAGTTTTGCTTCCTAGATTTGGTACTGATGTATCTTGACTATTCTGGTGCTTTCACATTTGATTTGCAGTATCTAATCGGGTCCAAAGGGACATTTAGCAGTTTATAGCTGCCATGGGTTGGGGCTGCTCCTCAGCTTTTGGGCAGTGTAGTGCTAAGATAATAGGCAGAGAATGGGGATTTATGTGAGTACACCTGCATGGGTTGTGCTCATCCTAATCTGACAACTCTGGTTCAGAGAGACTCCTTGGGATGTGGAGCTGATTAGAGATGAGCCTTTGTCAATGGTCTGTGCTGCTGCTGGCAGAGATCCCTGTGTGGATTGGTGGTGTTGGGATGGCAGAAAGAACATCCCCAGACAGGGGGACCCATGACCCAGGGAGAGCATCCACTCCCTTCCACAGAACTGAGCCAGATGTCTGGGCAAGCCAGAGCTCTTCTGAAACAGTGTTGGACCTCCAGAGAAATCCGTATTTGTTCATGTACACTCCTAACTTTTAGCTACACCTCTACCTAAAAAAATAGCTGAAAACTCTTGCTAATCTTTTGGGGGACTTGGAGATTTAATCATCTTCTCAGGCAGCAGAGTTGTTTATTTTGAAAGGGGGATTTACCACCCTCAAGGGTTTCCTGAGCTTTCCTATTCTTTTTCTTTCGAAAGCTAGAACAATCATTCCTTCAGTCAACAACCTTGTGGAGATACTGCCCCTCTCCTTTCATCCAATGTTTCAGGTTAATGAAGCACTGAAGATGTGGAAGGCCTAAATTCAATAATTATCTTTCTCTGATAGGGTAAGAGTCCCATTTTAAATGAAAGTTCTAAACAATAAGTCATAACTTAATTAGAAAGAAGCAGAAGTAATAGGAAAACTGTTCCTCCTTGAGAAGCTGTTCCCTTTTATCTCTGAACTCTGCATTCATTTCAGAAAAGTGAAAGTGAGCTCTTTCCAAAGGGGAGGAGAAGTTTCTTTCTTTAATAAGGGAAAGAGGAGAGCAATTTTCCAGTGCTGTTGTTTGCGTATTTTACATAAAACATTAAACAAATAAATTAGTTAACTAACATTTCAGAAAATGGATTTGTATCCAGGTCTTCATGCTCAGAGCTATACATGCCATATCTATGTTATTAAGCTTGCAAAGGCAAGAAATTTGTCTTGCTCTTCTTGGCCCCTTGCATGACTAATTCTTCAGCATCTTTCAAGAGAGACAGAGAGACTAAATTCATTCCTGCTTCCTGCCTTTAAGATATAGTTCAATTTCTGGAGCACTCACTGAGAGTTAGAGAATTTCAAACTCTTCAGACAAGGGAGCCCCCATCTTCAGTGCCTGTTTTAATGCTTGAATACACAGATAAGCTATTAGGGAAACATCACTTTCCTTTTCCTTTTCCTTTTCCTTTTCCTTTTCCTTTTCCTTTTCCTTTTCCTTTTCCTTTTCCTTTTCCTTTTCCTTTTCCTTTTCCTTTTCCTTTTCTTTTTTCCTTTTCCTTTTCCTTTTCCTTTTCCTTTTCCTTTTCCTTTTCCTTTTCCTTTTCCTTTTCCTTTTCCTCTTCCTTTTCCATTTCCTTTCCCTTTCCCTTTTTCTTTTTTTCCTTTTCCTTTTTTCCTTTTCATTTTTTCCTTTTCCTTTCCCTTCCTCACTTTTTGCAGTATATTCAGGTAATGCCAGCTGGACTGGACTCACTTCTGGTTTCGAGAAGGATGGATTTTTCTGGGGACCTGGAAAGGTTTCAGTCAATGTTTGAGTGTCCTCTTATGACCTGGATTTGGGTACATCTGCAAAACCACAGAGCTAAAAGAGTTTCGAAAGCTGCAGTGTCAGCAAAGACTTTAGGTGATTTTTAGAAATCCGACTTCATAAATGGGACTTGGGGAGATTTTTTTTTTTCCTGTTAGTCAGTAACTTACAGAAGACTCATAAAGGAAAGCCAAGGTATCAACAATTATACTCAAATTTTCTTCATACTATTGCCCAGATTTTCCCGCCAGGACATCTTTTTCATTTCAATGATTTAATTATTGTTGACCCTAGACAAAGATAGACTAAATATGAATGCAACATGCTGAAGCTCCAGTCCCAAATTTAAGTATTACTCTGTTAATCATTCTATCAATTGATGTTTCTTTTGCAAAATAATTTGATATGATTTGTCTGAGAATAAAACCCCAGGGAAAAAAAAAAAAAAGAAGCAAAAGGAGAGAGAACATTTTGCCCAGACTAGTTTAGCATGGGCCATTTTCTTTTGGGAGTTAGAGTAAAATAATTGTAAAATAGTGTTTATAATTACTATATTGGACAAAGGTCAAATAAAAGCCAAGCTTTATTATAATAGCTTCATTTCACAAATTAAAAGGAAATCAATACAATTCATTAATAGTGATTTAGGGCTCTGGATCTCTCTGAGGTACTTATAGGGCCCTGATACGCAGTGTCTGAGCACTTACTAATCTTTAATGTATTTATCCTCCCAACACTGCTGCAAGCTAGATTTCTAATCCTTATTTCATTTTGCATTGGAGCATATCCCAAAAGTTGTGGGGAATTGTAAATGAAGAAGAGAAATTAAACTAACCTGTGTCCTAGGACACTCTGTCATTAGTTAATCACTGAACCATACAATGATACAATAAAGCAGGTTGGGAGGAGCCTCAAGAAGTCCAATGCCCAGCTCAAAACAAGATCATCTTTGGGGTCAGACTAGGTTTCTCAGGGATTTGCACAGCTGGATCTTGACAGTCTTCAAAAATGGACACTACACATAATATCTGTGTATTTTATACCAAAGCTTAACTGTTCTAATGCAGGAGACCTATACCAGCAGTAGGCTCTGGACTGACAACACTGTGTATTACATCCCATATTCTGTACAAGCTCTAAAAGTTTAATGTTTTTTCTCTCAAGGAGTATGGTCAAAACTTCCCTATATAATTTCATGGAGCTCTAGTAAGAGAGACTGATATTGATTTTTAACTCTGAAGTAAGAATTACTCAAGTAGAAGGCTCAGGTTCAGACCTTGAGAAGTAAAGGATCAGTTTCAGCCATCTAAGTGTCATTGTGGCTGGGGTTCTCCTAATCCCAGGGAGAATTTTACAATTAAATCTCACAGCATGGAGATCTACATCTATTTTATGTAATTTCACTCTTCATTATCTTAAGGTGGAGATTCAGCTCTCTGACTCCTCAAGATCCTTTATGCAGGAACTTTTATTACCCCAGTCCTGGCCTCCTTTCTCAGGGAGGAAAATTACACAGGACAATTACAATTGCTGAGATTTAACACTGAGCAGACCAATGTTCAAGTACCCTGAGCGTTGTGCCAAAATTATTTGCCCGTGGGGAGGAGCACTGCCCACCAAAGCTGTTAGGAGGATAGTGTGCTGTGCAGAAGCTAACATTTCCCTACAGTTACAAGATGGAAGTCTGGCAGAGCAAAACCAGCTTTTGCTGCATCATGAAGACAAAGAACCTTGGAAAGATATGTATGTGATAACTGTAAAATATTTAGACGCTGTTCCCCTTTGCATCCCCAAGTATAGGGTACAACACACAGCAAGATGGTGAGGATTTAGGATAATAGCTTCCCCTGCTGGTTTCTAATTTTTTAAACACCTTTATTACACAGAAAAATGGAATTAAAATATTTTAGAAATTGAAGGAATATTTCTATTTCAAAACACATCCCTAAACATATGTCCTTCTATTTTGATTTTTACCAGTTAGAAGGATATGCAAGGACAGGCAGAATACACACAGTGTGGACAAAGGTGACAGTACTGCCTTAGGAATTCTTTATACAAGAATGAGGTAGACCTTAAGATGGGTGGAATAGTTGTCAAAAAACAAACAGAGAATTTATTAACTTTAAGGTAGACATGTTCATAAGCCAATATGTCACTGAATCGTAATAGCAGCCAAGGAATAAAGAAATAAATAATTCTAAAAAAACTCAAACAGCAAATGTCAATAAGAAGAGGTGAACACATAAAACATAGGATTTAAAGTGACGAGCATCTCACCAAGAAGACAAACAACAGCTTTGTGTAAATAATAAACTGGAGAAAAATGAAGCACTATTGAGAATTGCACCAAGAACAAAAACACCCACTACACTAGGAGAAATTATTCAATTCCTACTTTCTTGTCAAAAACTACACTTGTTGGGGGGATAAAAAAATTAAACAAAAGAGGAAAAATGTGATGAAATCTTGCAGTACAAAGAAGTTTTCTGGAGCATATATTCAGGATCCTTTATTTTGGGCCCATTTATATTTACTTCCAAAATTTCAGAATGAGATTATGAGGAAGAAGTGTTTGGCATCTAGTCCAAAGCTATTGGCCAATATTTGGAATCAAGATGTACTCACAGAACCTGGAACTGAGCAGATGATAGATAGGACTTTGTGTAAAAACCAGAAGAGAAGTCTGGCCCAATGGCCCTAAATTTCACATACAGCATGCTAAGAGTCAGTCACAGTTGCTGCTTGAAGTAGAATTATTATCCATGTCATCTATGAGATCACCACACCTCTGACCCTGTTCATCCAACCAGCAGTTCTTAGCAAGGCTTAACTGCTAAAAGCTAAGTTCCCAAACCATAGCCTTGGGAGCTGAAAAAAAAGAATACAAAGACTTAGAGAGAGATAAGAAGATCTAGGATGGTTTCTGGAACAGGAATTAAACTGGAGAAAATCTAGCAGTACTTTATCCATCCCTAAAATTTAAAACATAATAAACTCAGGTTCAGAAAGCAGAGATGGATGATCCCATATGCCATATTCTTCTCTTCCTGATTTTGCACATATTTTATATCCCTTTGGCCCGGGAGTTTTCATAAGGTCACACAGGTTTTTTCTGCAGGCAGTATGTTGCACACAAATGCAGTAATTTTTTGATGATGCAGAAGATAATAAGATAAAGGCAGATGATTTTCTGCAGGGTAGAGGGTGAAAAACAGTAGAAGAACATGACCAGAGTTTCCTGTCAGCTCTGACGGGGTCAGAATTACTGGACTAGCATAAAACAGTGAAAAATGTAACATGTGAAATCCACCTTGAAGAGATGTTGACACAGCAAGGTGCACATAGAGATCAAAGGTAAAGTTCAGATAATCATTAATCTTGTCGCAGTAGGCAATGAAAGGATGCAAAGATTCACAGAAAGTACAAACAAAACAAAATATTTCCTCTACAGCAGAACTTTACAAAAAATGTCCAGGGAGACAGAGGAAGATTCGATTCTACATGCAGGGTCTGGGAAGCCAACGGAGTTGATTAATAAATCTGCAATCATGAATGACCATGAAATCTGTGTTGTCCAGAGATTCCACTGAGAAGAAAACTAACATTTCCTTTTCACACCAATACAGCCAAAATTAGAAAGAAGTGATTTATGTACCTTTACTGAAACAGGATACCACAATTCTCAAGAAGTGCAGAACTATTAAGCTTTAGTATATGGGGGAAAATTATTTATTCACGACAAACTGGAGTCAGATGGAGCTGGCCATAAAATACTAAAGCTTTGGTAAAAAGAATAAAGACAATAGCTTATGTTTACGGCTGTGTTAAATTAATCAATTGTGATCTATGACATATATCATATGGTATTTAAATATGTTGTATGTTGTATAAATATACAGAATCACAGAATCATAGAATAGTTTGGGGTCAGAAGGAACCTCAAAGATAAAGGTCCAACCCTCCTGCCATGGAGAGGGACACCTTCCACTATACCAGGTTGCTCAAACCCCATCCAAACTGGTCTTGAACATGTCAGGGAGGTATTTTGCAACCTCTCTGGGCAACCTGTGCCAGTGCATCATCACCCTCACAGGAAAGAATTTCTTCCTAATATCTAATCTACATCTGCCCTCTGTCAGTTTAGAGTGAAATATTGATTATGCCAATGGTTAACAACTCTTAATGTGAATTTTTGTCTCCCTTGTGACTAGTTTAAAAGTCCCTTGTTGCATCTTGTTCTCATCATCTCTTGTCCATCTACTGTGCACCATGGAGAAGAGCTTGGTGTCATTTCCTCTACAATCCATAATTAGGTAGTACATGGCAGTGATTGGATTACCTGTTAAATTTCTCTCCTTCAGACTAAGAGATCCAGCTTCCTCAGACTCTAGGTCATGTTCTAAAACCTCCTAAACACACACCCCACTACATATACACATTTTTTCCTATCAAATATCAAGTTAAAAACTGAATTTGGACCTGACTGAAACTTGGTGGTTACTAACATAGACTTAGTGCAGCATTTGACTGAAGTGCTTATGAGCAGCATACATTATGCAGGTATACAAATATCTTAATCCATTCATATAAAATAAAAACTAGCATCCAGTTTAATCTGGTTCTACTGCAAAGGATAATATCAAAAGTAAGTCTCAACCTCCACTAACTACAAAGAAAAAGTATAGGATTTTGTTTAGTTGCACTCATATGTCATTTCTAAGATGCAACAAGGAAAATGCATTAGGATATACCAAGACTGTTATAAATGAAAATATCTTTAAAAATTGTCATTCATTTACAACAATACAATATTATTAGAGCTGCTAAAATTGTTAGGAATGCTCTTAACTCTCTTAAGTCTCATCAGATAGCTGAAAAAAAATTAAGACTAAAAAAGCTGGTCTGGCAAGAGAAATTAGGATTTTTTTATGTTTGGAAAATATTTTTCTACTTCTCCTTGATCTTTATTCTCACATTCTTGATAAAACCTAAGTAGAAGATAATGATTTCCAAAGTAATGGTCACCATGTCACATTTACAGTCGGTTAACAAAAACAAAATCTCACAGCGGCCCATGAAGTTATAACATTTCTCTTCAGTAAAACATAAATCAGCTCTTCGTGTGATCTAGTGAGCTTGTGGAGACCAGTGTCAAACTAATAAAGTGTCTCCTAAAAAGAGGCTTAAAATTCAAATTTTTTCTCTTTAGCTTTTAGTACAGGTAAAATACAGAATGTAAATAATGATGCATCATTTGTTTCTTAGGAAATGGATGGCAAGAACATTAAAAACTTAAAAAAACCCTTAAAAACTGGCATTGAGTCTTGCAGACTTGGACACAACATGGGTAAGATACCAAAAAGTGGCATGTTTTGAGTTCATGGAGTTGCTGCCAATTCTTCAGAATAATATTAGCTTTCTTACAAAGTAAAATCCCAGTGTCACAGGACATAGCTCTGGTATGATGTTCTCAGTCTAGAGAGACACAATGTGGAAGGATGGGTATCATTGCCTCAGAGCCATGGAAAAGGCATCGGAAGCTTTTTTCTCTTTCACAGAAAGCTGTCTGGAAGCAGCCCAATACCCAGGACAAGTCAGTACCAGGACCTAAATTTATGGAGAATTAAATGACTTGGTGCTGCTTGGAAGCACCATTCCCCACACGCTGGGCGAGCAGCAATTATGTTGTCTCAGCTTCAACTTATAGCAGAGACTTCTGAATATTATTTAGTGGGTGGGGTGTGATGTTGGAATATTTTCTTTCCCCAGTGTTTACTGTTGCCTGGTGATAGCCTTTGTACAGCTGGTGACAGAGGAAGTGGGTAAGTGCACCTTCAAGTGGTGGTCCTGACTGCTGCCCAGAGCCACTCTCCATTGCAAGGGGGCTTGTGTTACATGGAACCTGAAGGACATCCATCAGGTTCCTTGTCAATCTCTAAACATTGCAAAAATTACTGAGAAACAGAACTAAATATAATTCAATCCAAGTCTTTGACCAATGCTTAAATTGCTACATAAACCTTCTTGCCTTTGGGCTTTCAAAGTGGCCCATAGCTGGAACTTGATAGCACAGCACTAATTCTGTGGATACTTCTTTTTATATTACCCTGATTTATTAAATGAAGAGAAGACATAAAATCCCTGCTTTTCCACTCATAGAGAGTAAGAGGTTTTCCAACACACTATGCTTGGTGAAGAAATGGGAACAATGACTCTACTCACCCCTTTTCCCAAGAATAAAGGAATAGAACAAGGACTTTGTCTAGACAAACACAGTACTAATGAATACAACAAACTAGGAGAAAAACAAGCATAGAACTGGCAGTTAATTAATTTCTGTATTGCCAGCTGAAGTGTCTAATGGGAGAAAATAACTAATCATTATTGTTTTGTTTTTTAGGATTAGAGATATGTGAAAATACTTGATATAGTGGTGAAATTTTTTGATTTATGTTTTATTGAAGAGAAATGTTATAACTTCAAAATTAGGCAGTATTATGGAAACAGATGGGATTTTAAATGAACAACAATAAAGTTAAGTTCCAGCATAGAAAGACTGCATGTCAGCTCTCTAGCTGAACTTTTCAGGATCATTAATAAGAATTACAACGTTCTTAAATATGCAATCTTAATGCATCAAAATTTCCTATGGGCATCCTCTTCAATCGAAGCTTTATGGATCAAGCACTGGTTTGTGCAAGAACTCTGCTGTTATTGAATAAAAAGTACAAGTGAAAAATGCAAAATTCTCCCTCTGATGGCCTAACCACAAGTAAGACTGTGTCTATCCATGGATGTCGTGGCTTTTCTTTCCACTTGACTATGTTTATTGAATTAAGCTGAACCACAGAACGAAAGGATCTGTGCATGACACAGTGATTTGGTTTACAAGGCTGGAAGCAAATCAGTCCCACTGGGTTCTCCTCAGATTTATTTCAACCCCCATCCTACACACCAGAAAATGCTGTTTAGCTTTAGTCACACAAGCACTCTCATTATTTAAGGGTATTGTTCAGGACTCCAGGGGGAAAAAAAAAAGCAAGGTCTCTTTGTGAAGAAAGGTTTTCTAGGTTTTCAACCCATGTAAAGGACTGCAGGTCATATTTATCATTCTTCTAAGCATGAAAATTTACAAAATCTTTGTGTTTTAGTAGCTATCAGACTTGATGCAGATCAATTCTATCATATGTAGTCACCCTTGAACTTTCCCAAAAGTAAGAAATTGGAAGAAAGCATTATTTCATAAGATTATATCTTTGGACTGCTGGAAAATATGAGAATTATGTTCTTTGGCCCTTTTCTGACAGTAATAGAAGCAAAAGCCTTTCAAGGATCTGGTATCATAGATACAAACACAGGTATCGCCCACTGCAGTTGCAAAATGCTGCAGTAAAATTACATCTTATGGACAAAAATAAAAAACCCTGAACCAATAAATTACTGGAATTATGAAAGATTAACAACAACAACAACAACAACAAAAGATTTTAAAAAAGAAAAAAAAAAAAAACCAGAAAAACCTAGCTCTTTAACCTAGTCATATAGAAGATACTTTGGAAAGGATAGAATAAATGTAAGAAACAGATCAAAACACGTATCTCTGAAAGAGGATCTCATTCTAAAGGAAATAATTCTACTGGCAAATCAAAGTAAAAATATGTTGAGTCACTGAAGAATACTTTCCAGCTTTAATTTACTTTCTAGTCATCATGTAGTTGTTTGAAATATATCTCAGCTCTATCCACAATATGAAAACTACTAGAAGGCAAAATACCTACAGATGCTTGAAAGACAATAGAATATTTAATGTGTCTCTATATATATTTATATATATTTATAAGGCAGGCTTCAACTGATAGAAAATTTCAATGTACTCCTCGTGGCAGAAGTAAGCCAAGATATCTTAGCTTCCAAAAGCCTTAACTTTCCTTGCTACATTTTAAAATATACTTTCCTCATCTCTGAGTCCATAAAGCTTGTTCTGATTTCCAAAGAATTCTTTTGGAAGCTTTTTGTGAATCAATTTTTATTTCTTGTTCTTCTGTTGTTATCATAAGAGAGATTAAGGCCTTCCTTTGTTTCTCTTTACTATTTGTATTGCAATTATGTCTAGAAGTCCCAATTATAAACATATAAAAACCAATAACATCCTTCATGTTGAATAAACACATGTCTTAAAAATATGCCTGACCCGGAGGATTTACAGTCCAGGTAATTCTATTGTGTTTAAGATGTTTTATATACATTAGCCAGAGGGTAAGTCTGGGTTACACTATTGATTGAAGTATTGCTTAAAACAAGTAATTTTGTTTTCCTATTTTTTCTTGAGAGCTGGAATAAGAATAGCATAATATTAACTCCTCTTTCCCAGGAGAGTGACAGAAAAAAATCACTACTGAATTCCTGTCTAGAGATTTAAACTTGCTAAAAAGGGTATAAATTTTAGGGCTTCTGACTATTAAGAGTTAATAATCAGCTGTCAAAACAATTCATATGAGGCATGGATGAAAAAATAACAATAATTATATTTTGTCACATATTTTAAGTTTTCAAATTTCTTTTTGTTCTGTATGTTTATAATGTCTTCTTTTTCTTAAATAATAGAGCTATTCAAAACCCATGGGGTTTGGATCTCAGTAAGCTGTTCTTCAGGTAGGTCGTGTTATAGCTCTTTTCCACCATATTTTTTACCTCAAAATCTGTCATGAGAACTAATATTACCTCTTGAAATTACATTCCTCTAAAGTATTTGTACTAATTTGATTTATGTATTTCTGGTTTTTTTTAGTTTATCTCCTTATTGACTGGACAAAATTTTCCTGTGATCTAATCAAAATCTGCTGTCTTCAGCTGACTCCAGATGCACTGCATCTTTGTTTATCTCCCTGTGTATTTTTGTTCTACTGCATTTATAAAAAGAATCACATTTATATTAAGGACAGGATACAGTGTGTTTTATTTTGAATAGGTTATTTGTAGCATAATAATCCAGTGAATCACCAGTATGCTGCAAAGCAAGGGAAAAATGTGATTGTAAAGGGCATGATGGTGATTCAATTGGGTCTGTGGTCATAATGCATCCCTTCCAAATGGCATTTCAGCCTGTTCTGTCTTTGTATGTATTATCTACTTGTTATCTATATTCAGACAATCTCTTCTGTAGCAGCTGTGCACTTTTTCTTTCATAAGAATGGTAATCACCGAAGTTTGGAGTTTGTTAAGGACAATGTGCTGGTGTGTGTGATCCCTCTCCTGCCAGCAGCCTTGTGAGGGAGTACTGAATTCACATCCATCACACTACCTCAACATGAAGGACTTGTGTGGTCCCACCTCCCTCTATATCTACTGTCTTGTAGCTTGTATTTATGGGCAGCTCAGCTCAGCTCAGCTCACCTCACCTCAATGTATATCTTCTTCCTTCTCCAACAAAAAGCTTATGTTTCTGCAGCTTGTTTCTTTCTGTCATATCATCTGAATTAAATCAAAATGCTTAAATACTATATAGTCTATGCATTTAGAGGGATAAAAAGGGACATGTCCAAGAAGTGATGTTAAACTAGAAACCATCCCTCCTTTCACGGACTGTAGATGGAGTCCATATAAGCTCCTTACTCTAGCACTACAGTGTAAGTGAGCATGGCTGATTCATATATCCTCTTCCCTTATTGTATCACAAAAACGCATTCTAAAAATTGGAGTTGGATTTCTTTTCTGCACCTCAGTCCCTGAGACACTGTTTATATATTAGGTAAATTCTTGTCTGAACATCAGAATTAAAGATGCTGAGCTCTTATGGGCTTTAGGCTTATTCACCTTTCTCTTGCCATTGCACGACATCATGTCATTTTCTGTACAACTTCATGCAGTGGTGACAAAGCAACTCTGAGCAGATAAAAGTCACTGTTAGGTTAATGTGGCTGAGGGTGTTGACAGAAAGAAAAACAACTGGTATAGGGACAGTCTCTCACTGCAGCTACTTCAGAAGCTGGGAGGATATTCACCAGTCAATGGTAAGATTTCATTCTCTTTGTTGAGAGGATTTTGTTCTGGTTTATTTTATTTTTCTTGAAATGAGTGATTCAACACAACTTGAAGTTTCTGCGTCAGGTTTTGTGTGGTCTGATGACTGGATAGAAACTGCTGTGTTGCAGTGCTCCTGTCATATTAGATCAGACATTTTTCTCTTCTTTTCTTGGTCAGCTTGTAGGGGCTATGAAGGCTTTTAATCCGCTCCTCTCATTGCAGGAAAGTGCCTAATTCCAACTCAATATTCAGCAGTACAATACTTGAAAAGGTATTTTAATAAATAGCATATGATGATTTTCATCATTTCTAGTTCAGCCTTTCAATTAGCACAGCTGTGTGGACAAGCCAAGGTGAAAAATGACAGACACAGAATGAATGAGGGAACTGGGTTAGTCCTGCAGCTTCCACTAGATATTTTTAATCAAATAAGAATGATTACATGCAGGAACAAAACTCATTGATTAGGTCTATTTAGTAGTTAAAAACCTTTACAACTTATACACCATGGCATACAGTAAAGTGCGAGGAGCAAATTGGCTTCCTGTTCTTGCAATAGGTGAAAATATGAATGTTGAGTTTGAGCACAGTGTTATTTATGCACTAATATCAAAATTACAGCTATGTGCTGCATGTGTCACTTCACAGTTGGAAATCAAATTATACTCCTGCTGGAATATTGGCACATTGGTATCAGCTGTAGCAGCTGCTTTGCCTTCTCTGACTTTTCTTACTGTTGCTGCTAATGAAAAAGGAGGCTGCTGTCGCTGCTCTTAACAGCACTGTTTTTCTCTTCACTTGAAAAGCAAGCAGACAGTCTGGGTCTTTTCATGGCAGAAAAGGAAAGGTACATTTAATTGCTCCTGAAATGCTTGTACAAAAGGTCACCAAACAATACAAGTTCTTATTTAGTACTGAACTTTGAAGTGAAGAATTACGGATTGTTTGAAGTGATCCAGCAGTTAGATGATGTACCAGATCTTCAGCACATGGAAAAGAAGGAGAGAAAGAAGGCTAAATTTGATGGGAGTTTCCCAGAAGGCCAGGAACAAGCTTGACATCCATCTGTGATGGAGGTGCTCGTGAGGCCTGTTTAGGGAAATCATTGCAATTCCTCATCCATGGCCTCATACGAGCACAGAAGGAGGAGCACTGAGTGACTGACTATGCAGCAGCTGCTGGTATTAAACCCAAAAGAGTTATATATTGACAAATACACAGCTTCTCAGAGATGGCATGAGGCGCTAACTTACAAGTACCTAAATACTTATAAGGCCTCTAAACCCATTCTGGCCCAAGGGAGTAGTGAATATGAAGAAAGTCACTGTCCCATTAAGTAAATTCCAAACCTTCTGGTGTTAAATCAATGATTAATTAAAAACATGGGCTGGCTTCATCTTTCAAACAGCGACAAAAGATAAAGTGAGTTTCTTTACAAACATGTAATTTTGAATTCATGTCAAACATAAAAAGAAACCTTACCTGAGGGATTTTGCCTCCACATTAATGAAAAATCATCTGTGTAATCAATTTCATGACAACACAAATTTTGTCTCTTGGCACTGAAATTTTCTCTTGAATTAAGGAAAGCTCTATTATTATTATTTTACTATTCTTAATATATGTCTTTGTCTCTCAGACTGTTTTATTGTATTGCTATTGCCTTTATTTTCCTGAGGAATCAAGAGACAAGTCACATCTGATTAGCATTGCATGTTTGCTATAGTGCAAAGATATTTTCAGAAATAAAATACTTATTTTATTTCCAGAGGAAATCAATCCCACAGCCTCTCAAACTCACAGAGTTTTTTCTTTCTTCTTAAGTATTTTCCCTACTTGAGGATTTTGTGATATGTACTGTATCTTGGCAACATGCAGAGAAAGAAAGGTAAGGTCTTGGTAGGAAAAAAGCTGAAACCATTGTCAGTGTTCTGATTTACACCAAGTATTTAATATAGGAAATTGAGATGGTACTTACTATTTATTCACCATCCCATCTGCCATCACCAGATAGGTTGATATGATTCCTGCTCGTAGAGATGGCAAACATGTTTAGCAGTAATACAATGCCTGCTTTGTATTAAGGGACTCAAACCAGGTTATGCCTAGAATTTTGTAGATTCACATATTTTCCACATGACATGTATTTAAACATAACTTTTTCTCATCTTCTTTATAACCCAACTAATGCAGATTTTAGAAGATGGAATCAAGAATACATTGTATTTAATTACAGGTCTTAATACTTTCTGATGACTGATCTGGGTTTTAGTTCTACCATTTATTTTAGTAGAATTTTTAAATCCTTATGAGCTTTGCATTTGCAGCTCTCTGGCCTTAGATCCACTTGGTGAGTGGGCAATTCATCTTGATCTGAAGCTTGATAAAGTCATACAGTGCTTAAAATTAACCCCCATATGCAAACTTTCCTCAATAAAAACATTTGCAGGCATGACCAGACTCATGACACAACCACAAGAAAAACTATTTCTCTTTCATTCTGTTGAGGTGGGTATGAAAGAAGTCTTCTGAAAATGTGTAGAAAATAGGAGGATGGATTTCAACTATGGTGAAGAAAAAAGTTTTCAAATGAAATTCACATTTTCTCAAACCTTTATGTTAGCTCTAAACCAAACTCAGTCCCTACAACTGATAAAAGTGTCTATATTTCTAGAACCCGGCGAGCTAACTCTGCACAAAATTTCTTTATTCCTCTATTATTTTTCTATATTATTCCTGTCTTCCCGAACTTGAATAAACAAAGTTTCCAAGCAGAGAGTAATATTAAAGTACCAGTCAACTAAATAGCTTTATCAGCATCTCCTTCCCCTTACACCCAGGAGGATGACTCAAGGGGTATATTCTAGAGAGCTTGTTGATCTTTTTAATGCTAATTAGCCTTTGATTAGAATCCAAGAATCAAGGTAACAGGACCAGATTTTCCCACCATTGATTGATGAATTAATTAAAGGCATCTATATGGAATTTAATGCTGGAAGTGTGCCATGTTGATTGTCCTTTGGCATTTTGCAGGAACATTTTCAGCATTATCAATCTAACATTGTTGTACAAGATTAAGTCTTTAGGACATGGTTTAAGTGCTGGGTAGGTATCTAAAAAGGTAACTACCTCTGGGGGAAAGAGACTCACAGACTCCAGCACAGGAATGAAATAAACCTGCAGAAACCCTTGCAGTGACCTGATTTTCAGAATGGTTGGAAACCCACAGTTCTAAGTGATTTTAGTACTGCATTTTGGATCCTCACCTAGAGAAAACAACACCAAGCATATGCTAAAGCAGGATGAGAACAAAGTTTGTGCAATCCTACACAAAGCAAACACCTCTAGTGCTATTCTCTACTGGTCTAAGGCCACATAGTTCCATCAAAATTATGAATACTTTGACAATTTATACAAACAATAAACTTACTTTATCAGTTTTCCTGCTTACAATTAATTTGTAGGTATTCCATCATTCAGCAGTACTTTTTTTTTTTGTTTTTAACACCTGCTCTGACACACTGATAAAAGCCTTTAGATCATAGAAAAAATCCAAGAAAAGATTATAAGTTGAAAAGAGGGCAGGAATGATTTTTTTTTTCCATAGGTGACAGAGACCAAATAATTTACACCAAGAGAGGCAAAACTAAAGCTACATGACTCTATTTAAAATCGCACATGTGGCTCTTCCATTTTAGAATAAAAAGATATATCAGCAGGTTCTAATCTTGTACAAATAACATGCATCTTGCCACAATAGGATTGCTTTGACTGGCATGGATAAACAGTCAGATGTAAATCCAATCTTATAAAATAAATGAAACCATTATTAAATGATAGGTGGATACATCATGGGTTAAAAACATGCTGAAAAAGATTCTTCTGCTGCTGCTTTTAAAAAGCCATAATGTTCTATAAACTTGTCAGAAGAATGGTACTTTTTTCTTACTTGATTTTGTCTGGCTGTGACAGAATCATTCTTGGTATGATTACAAATATTTTTAGTATCCTCAAAGGATATTTTAAGAAACTGCAGTGTATTTGGTATAGCCATAAAACCCATTTTTTTTATACATGACAGGTGAATACATCCCACCTACCTTTATCAGTAGGATTAATCTCCACTATCTCTAAACATCTTCAGTATATCTGTACCTCAAAAAGTTACATGAGATTCTATGTGTAGCCAAAGAAGAAAAATCAGCACTATTGGAGTTTTTCATCTGTCTCATATGTCCTGTTTTAGAGAACCAGTGGTGGATGGGATGAATTATCCCTTGAGACTGAAGGGGGAGATCCCAGCCCAACTGCAAATAAACAGTGGGGGATACAAAACAGAAAGGTAATGCGCTCAGTTTGACTTTTATATGATCAAATATGATCAATTTTTTCTAAATCAATCCCATAACTGCAGGTGAGAGATGACCAGTACAGATACAATTTGGCATAAATATGAAAAAATGTTGAATTTAGGAAATTGGAAAGAACTAACACATAAGTTTTTAAAGTTTTCTTTATGTTTCTGAAAAATTTTTACACAGCTTAAGATATTGAGCAAAACTTCACTTTAAACATATGTTAACTTTTTATTTTAGTGATAGTACAATAAAGCTGGTCAAGTGTACTTTTTACTTTTGTGGTCAAATAAAAAAAAATGGACACTGGTCTGTTTGTCTTGAACAGAAACTAAAATATGTTGGGTTTGATGATTTCAGAAGACTGAAAATAAATTGGATAATGAATGGTACTGTTTCTACGAAACTGTTTCATTTCACATGGAGCTTATGCAGAATATTTTCTCAGGTCTCTTTTTCTGTTTGTTGGTTTTTTGTTTGTTTTTGCTGTTTGTTTTTAGCTTTGTTTTTTGTTTTTTTTGTTAGAACTATTTCAAAGCAAAGTGTGCCCTTTTGAAAAGTACATCATTTTAAAATGGGAAAAGTACTGAATTGACACTGTGTTACTTTTCGGTGCTTGATGAAAACTGCAGAGCAGAACCTAAGCAGCTCCACTTGGTTAGGGGAATAACCATTCTTAGTATCAGCATTATGGAGACTTTCTAGATACTGCAGCTACTTCCCCGAGCTTTGAACTTACTGTATAAAACTTTCATATTTCAAAACTTTTAAAGACAAAATTATTTTCAGGCCTAACTGGTAGCCATTGTGTAATCTTTTTTTAATAGAAGAGAACAAGAAGAGAACAGTTTTGGAGAAAGATCACAGAATGACAGAGTGGTTGAGTTTGGAAGGGACCTTGGGGAGTTCCTGGGTCCAACTCTCCTGCTCAAGCAGGGCCACCCAGAGCCCGTTGCCCAGGACAGCTTTGAATGCCTCCAAGGAAGATGCCTCCATAGCCTTTTTGGGAAACCTGTGCTATTGCATGGTTGCTGAGGGGCAATACAACACTTTGGAATTTGAGTCACTCCTCTCACTTTTGCATAATTAGTAAATTTGTCCACTTTACTTCACTATTAACATTTAATGTTTAAACAACTTACAATTTTTAATTGTTTCTGTAAGTATTTCCATATCAATGTTCCTGAAAATTTAAAAAATTGATTTTTTGCATCCCATTGAATAGGTTTTTTCTATGGAATGCTATAAAATGTAAAAAACCCAATAAAACAAAAATAGGCGAATGGAACATGGGAAAAGCCCCTGAAGCTGAGGTATGGACTGGGTTTACAATTCACTCAGTCAGTTACTTTTCTTTCAGTCATTTTTTGCACGGCATCTGTTACCTTATTGAACATTGTCCTGGAACAGTTGTTAAAATCTGAAGATTTTATATTACTATTTTTTCATTAGAACTGCTTCTTCATAAAATCTTCTTATTGCAATAGCTAGAAATGAATACTAGTAACTCAGTAAAGATGACACATTATAATGATTCATATATTAGATATCCTAAGTGTGCTACAGATTATAATGTAGCAGCAGTAACAACTGGCAATATAAAATGAAAGAGGTAAAATAAAAAATCTTACCCACATGAAATGATAGATATCTCCATTCTGTAAGGATAGAGATCAGGAAGTTCATCATTTTGTGGCTGAGATGGAGAAAACTTTACATTTTTGGTTTGCCATAGTATTGTGTTACATAAACTGTATGCTACATTACTTTTTAATCCAAATCCCACATACATACTGTGTGAAACTCAACCATTGCACAAAGGGTTAACTACAAACAATAAACATCTTTTTCATTTACTTTGGTCATGCTCCTTGTTTCAGCTATACATTCCCACCAGTACTGAAGTCCAGTGTGTTTTGGTTTTTTTCCTCAGCAATTTATTTTTGACATGGTGTCTTAGAACATCAATAAGTGTTTCCCCTAAAACATCCCACAATCAATGATTCTGGGTATGTTTTTAAAGTAATAACTTATTTAAATGCTCAGATATGTGATGTTATCCTTGCAATTAAAGGTACAATTTTTGAAACTCCAGGAAGAATCTCTTTTTTGGATCACTGAGTGTAAGAAGGCACCCTATTTACTGCTAGTGATCAGTTATAAAGGCGATTACAACAGAGAAAAATATTATTTTTATAATTAGTTAGAGAAATGTGAGATGAGATCAAATACATAAAGTTTCAAAAGAATACCTTTGGGTCATATTTTAAATCAACCTAGTAAACCAAGTGTGCAGACACTAAAATCTGTCATTTTCACAGAGATTATCACAGTACTAGTACAAAAGTGGCTCTGTGTATGGAGAATAATTTTATCATACTGCAATGGATGTTCTGACTGAATGATGCTCTTCTCTACAGTGTAATAAAGCAGAAAGCAATGTAAATCATTTAGTCCAATACAAATGTAATGAGAGAAGGGACAAACCAATGTGTAGGATGAATAAGAATGGCAGCAATACATTCTATTTTGACAGATTAAACATAATCAAATATTTATACTGGAATGTTTCTGAAGTGTGGTATGATCTCAGAAGGAAAAATGATTTTTCAGTCCTCAGGAAAGACCTTATTAGTAGATGCAAAATAACCACTGAAAATACAAAAAAGAGAACATTTTATTAAACATTATTGCATTAAACATATTTTCTTCCCTTCTTTTAATTTATTCAGCTCTTTCTTCAACAAATAAAGGTCAAGAAACTCTACTGTACTTCAATCATCCCTATGAAGGAGTTTAAACTTAACAACCTTTCTTAGTTTAATTTAAACATAGATTGAAAATCTGAGTTTCAACACGACATAGTCTATTTAAGAACCTATCTGTTATCCAGCTATGACTTGGAAAATGTGATCTGGAAATTTTGTATCAAGTTTATTTGTGAAAATTCTAAATCTGAAACTTTTGAAAATATTATAATGTACACTTGAAACACAGACCTAATACAGGGGAAGGCAAGGACAGTTAAAGAGATTACAGGAGAGAACATTTTTCCTTGGAGAAGTGAGGATTCATGATCAACCCACTTTTAAGCATGTGAAAGATAATTAGGTCCTGCTTCAGAAGATGAAAAATTGTGTTTGGAGAAATGCAATAAAACCTGAAATAGTTTGTAATGTTTAATAAACTAATGTGACATCACCTTTATCTTTATTATTCACCAAGAGTCTTTGGATCTAAAGCACTATCATAAGGTCTTTAATCCCAAAATGTTTTTTCTGAAGCGATTAATATCTTTTGTGGAGATGAGTAATACTTTAGATTAGTGAATAGCAAAACCTTTCTAATTATTCAATAGTTATCTAAGAAAAGAAGTTATAAAGTATAAACATACTTCAAAACCTAGAAGTTTATAGTCAATAACTTGTTTCAGGCCATTGTCATCAGCAAAACAGAAATAATCAACTATATATCAGATTATTATTTGAGAAACTTCTCTGTAGAGACTTCTATCAGTCCCAGGAATATGATGCATAGAGAAATGTGCTGTATGAGTTCTTTAAAATACATTTGTGTTTGGAAAGTGGAAACAAGATTGGTATAAAGGAAGTATGAAATAAAAGGTAAAATAAGCAGAACACAAAATATGACTGTGAATAAGGAAAATTTTAGAATGATGAGAGATATTATAATTTTCAAATTAATTTTGAAGGAAGCAATTGAATTTCTAGCTCTGTAAAACTGGAGCAGAGGAGAGGAAAAAATGTATATATACACACACTAAGATTCAAGCATGAGAGACCCAAGCAATGAAAAAATCTTCTGTATTTTGTGGCTAAAATACTCAAGAACATATTAAGGACTTAGAACTATGCAAGGGAAACACAACTGGAATAAATACCAGTGAAATCAGCCCTTTTCAGTGTGGACATAATCTGGGCTGGGTTTTGAGAAAGAGGAAGTTCTTCCAAGCAAAAACTTCCCTTTCTAAGGTATGATTATAGGATTTCAAACTCTTATATATTTTCCTTCCCTACAGTTATTCTTCCCAAGCTCTCTAGGACTGTGAAAGACACCATTGTATGTGATGAAAGCAGTAGGGGACTGAAGAACCTGATTCTAAAGTATTTATATAGTGGGACTTTCATGAAGCCTGTAGAAAGGAAAAGGTGATATTCTGTTAAGCCAATTCCTCTTCTACCTTGATTAAGAATATTTGTTGACGTTTTATCTCCTTCTTCATGAAATTGAAGGGTTAAAGTTGAAATAAATCTGATCTTGTGGCCTTTTGCTAAAAAAATCAAGAATCATGATATATTTGTTATACATGAAAGGTATTAAGTAAGATGGCAAGAATAAAACTGAACAAGTATATTGAAGAAAAAACAAAGAAGAAAAATATTAAGAGACATTCTTAATTAAGAGACATCATTCTCCCAAAGGTTTTCTACTCCTACCAAAGTGTAAGAGAAGAGAATAAGATAGATAAAATATTACAGGATAGAATAAGGAATTAAAGTATAAAAGTTAGAAATAGCCAAAGTACTATAAGAAAGCTTTTAAAATATGTATAAAGAACACTGAAATATGCTGACTGCCTGTGCTTTCCCCACCATGTATCCATTTTCTGCAAGACACAAGACTCAGAAAATGGAGTTTTGAATATGAATGAGAAGCCACTGGATCACCAGATCTGAGGGGCTTTGCTGCAGAAAAGCTGAGTGGGGTACAGAGGTCTGCTCTTTAAGTAGAGTTGTACTTGGAGAAGTGACTATCTGAAGTACTTACAAGTTCCTATTTCCGCAGTTAAAGAGTACTTCACAATTGCTAATACTTTTAGTATCAGAACATCTTGGAGAAATTGTATGGAAATCTTGTTATACATATATTAAAGACAGAGAACATAAAGGTGAAAAGGAAAAAAAAACCACTTAACCACACTAAGAAAATTTAATTTTGGGACTCAGGATACTACTGAATTTTGATCAAATTTGATCACTGAATTTTTACCAAATTTCTATGATGGGTTTACCTAAGGCCTTTTGCCTACTTTTAGCAGTATAAATGTTGATTGCCTAAATTTAGTTACTCTAAACTTGTCTTTCAGTGAATAGAGGGAGAAGTAATTTCCAAAGGGCACTGCCTGTCTTACTTACTCAGGTAAGTAGCACAGGTAGGATGAATCAGCCTGTGACTTAATCTACAAAAAGAACCCAAAATATCCACTTGGGATTGGAATGACTAAATTTCATATATGTAGAAAATTATTCAGCTTCTTGAGCAGAGGTGTCTGGTGCCATTTTCAATACATGAGGCCATGCAAGCCCTCTTGCAGACACAGCACAGGAACACATGATGCCATTTGTCAAATGCCACATTAACAAGGGCACCATCTTTAGATTGAAAGTGGTTGAATTCACTTGTGGTAGAGGTAGGGCTGGGCCAGGACAATCCTCTTCCTGCTCAGGCTGGGCTACACATGACTGCGAAATCCCATTATTTATATGTCTAGTGAAACAGAAGCAAGGGAGAGACGGACCCCGAATGAGTCCATGAATAAAAAAATGTAATAGGTTTGGTATTGGGGAATAGATCCTGAGATCCCTCCTGGCCATTTGTTCAGGCATCCCAGCCCTGGCTCTGGGAAGGACTGCCTGAACTATTCACTCTCAGGTACAACTCCAAATTCTTCTGCAGTAGATCGCTACCAGGCCTCTCACTCTTTAATGCAGGTCAGCATAAGTGCTGAACAGGATTTGGTACTGAGGCTCTGTAGGTGTGTATTCCACTTTTCCAGGGATGCACAAAAATCTGGAGAGTGTGGCTCACACGCCACATGCCTGCTTTGAGTCTGAATTCTAATAAGAGTTCATGAATTATGTAGGCAACACAATGAGAATATTTGAAATGGTGTTTGCATCTGCTATGAGACTTAAAATTTAATGGATTTTTAAGTAATTAGCATGAACTATTTACCACACTGAGTTTTACTGTAGGAGTAGCTGAATGTAAAATAAATATGATAATAATATGCATAAAACCCTCATTTCTTGCAGCCTTATATTTTATTTTTAAAAGGCATCACTTAAGCAGACTATCCAAATTGACAGGGAGAATATGAAATAATGTCTTTCCTCTGTTCTTTTTTTTTTACAAAAAGAAATCTTTTGTTATTTACAAGATGACAGACTAGTTTTATGGCATCTTTGATGTGACATAAGGCAGCACATCCATAATCTAGCTTGTCATGGCCATTTTTAATACAAATGGTATATGCTCAGTTAATCTAGGATGCTCAATGAATAATCTATTTTTTGTATTTTCTCATAGGGACCCCACAGTTCTGCAGTTAAGGAACAAGGGTGGAAGTCAAAACTGCCTGATGTTTGTGCCTCAATGTGCCATTAGCTGGTTTAAAAGGACTATTTTCTGAATGGAGACAGGCCTAGCAAAACTCCATCTACTAGAATTTAAAGAGCATTTAAAATCAGAAATAATATGTAAATATATTTTCAATTATGAAGATGATAAATTATTAGGCAGAACTGGAGCACTGGTAAGTTCTCCTTATCTTGTAATAAGTGATTCTTTAAAAATGTCTCTTTCTTATGATGGGCAGTGAAGTCTACATAATAAATGACCAAATATATGATGAATCTACCCAAGCCAAGTGGAGATTTCATCACCGTCTAATGATGGGCACTTGTCAAAGCAACGCCTTTCAAAGCAAAAGCAAGGAAAGACATCTGTAAAGTGAAAGGTCTTGATTGTAGCTTGACTCTCCACCCATGAGGTAAAGATTAGTAACTGAGCTGTCATTGACACATAGAATAAAAGGTAATGTATTTGACAGGAATCCAATATATGGGGATCTAGACCCTTTCCTATTTTTACAGTTTAGACTAGGGAGTTTCTATATGAACAATAAAAAATAAATCAGGTCCATCTGAGCCCACTGTGCTGTTTTTTTCCTCTAAAGATTGACCTTCACAATTTCAAGAGGAAAAGTGATGAACCACGATGTGGTGTCTTGTGATCTGCTCTTAGGGCACCTGACTGCAGAATGAGTGAAAACTCATTGGGGATGAGGCTGCCCCTCTCCCAGGAATCCCATTTCCAAAGAAAATGTGCTATTCTCCACAGCAGCAGAACCACCATGTTGTTAAATGGAAACCATGTTCCCTAATTAGAATTAGTCAAAATACGATGATGAAGATGATTATAATGATGATGATGATGACAAAGTCTGGGCTTCTCTAACAATTTAGGTGATGGCTTTTCAGCTAGGGATGTTGTTAAGCTTTCACAATTTCCTAAAATCTTTCAGAAGAATTAAGGAAAATTTGTTAATCCTGAGGTAGACAGGTAAGGTTTCTCTAAAATTGTTCAGTTCCTGGATAGATCTTGAATAAATGTATGGAGAAAATTATTCATTTATTCCAACAGTTTTGATTCAAAATTAAGCAATATAAATAAAAATATGAACCAAACCTTTAAAATGTGCAAGTCTTCAATATGAATTCCAGTCTTCATCCTTAAAAAGATTATATAGTAAAAATTGTCCTGATGACGGAGGAGAGTAGGAGAAATTCCAGAAGACTTAGAAAAATTATTCCCGTTATATCTGATGATAAATTCTGTTCCCATTGGTATCCAGTGCTCTACAGGTTCCAATAAAATTTGGTCAAACGCACATTTAATGGCATTTTGGCACATGGGTTTCCAATTTTGTGATGTTGATGACTTAAAATATTTCTTTTTTTTTTTTTTTTCCTTGGGGCAGCATGGACAAATAATTCCATGGAAACGTGTGCTGGCCCCAGAGGACTAAATGCTTTACACTTTTTGACAAAAGCCTCCTATGAGGGACACCGGCAGTGACACTGATGGGATCCAGGAGGAAATATTTTCAGCTGCCTTTCTTGAGCTGTAAAGGTGGAGCTGCTCTGTTATAGTACCTTTTGTGTAGAGAATACAAAATGTAAGTGATGTATTTGTGAGGATGCCACAGAATCCTTAAAATGAAGATGTATCTTCAGTATGCTCTCAAGTGCTAAGGAGGTCTTTAGTAATTGTATCTTCCGTGGACAAATAAATATTACACCTGGAAATAATACAAAAATAATTTACTTGTCAAGGTCAAATATCTTGGTCTAAGAAGTAAATAAAAAATAAGGCATAGTAGTAAGGATATCTATTCCAGATCTTGTTTTCTTTAGATTGTATTTTGAATTTGACTGTGCTTTAGATGTACATGATTCTTTAGAGAGGCAAAAATATCACTAACTGCTTATCTAGCCAATTTGGCATTGGATATCCAAGTTAGGTCAACTGGGAGGTCTGAAATGACTTGATTTTAACATATTATAATTTGTTAGCAAAAGAGTTTGTATCTTACACTGAAATGTGAGTGCTGGAGAAAAAGGTATTAAATTACTCCAGCATCTAAAAGATGTCTCATCATAACAAAGCCAAAGGAAATGAGTGGTTAAGGGAATAGCTCCAGCCATTATACCATCTCTACCACAGCACATTTTTGCCCCAGGCGAGCAGTAAACACCCCAAGCAGACTGTTCTGCAGGATGCTGCAACTGCAGCAAGGTCAGGTGCAGATTGGACATCACTGCCTTGGCACTTCAAGATATTTCCAGCCAGTAACAATGAATTCAGACTCTTTCAGACTATATTTACAGCCACAAATGGAACAAGCCAAGGACAACACTGGCATGTTACATTTTGACCAAGATCATGTAAATTGTTCTGGTTGTCTGCATCTGAGGGCTGTTGTATATGAGAAGGGAGGACAGGGAGTGTGGAAGCAAGGAGAGGGATATTTCCTCTGTTCTGCAACATGTCCTCCCTTCCTGCAATCTGTTCCCTTCCATAAAGGGATTTAATCAACAGGCACACATTGTTTTTCTTTTTTATGAAACTATCTTCTCAGAGATCAGCTGACTCACAACCAGAGAATATATTAATTAGCTAAAACCAACCTTTCCTCATCACAAGACGCTACAGAGCAGAGCTCAACACTCTGTTTGTAAACAAAATTGCAGCATCTGTCTTGTCACTTTGACTGGGGTTTTCACTAATTTTTTGTCTTGATTACTACCATAGTCGCAGCCTGGTGCCTTTTTGACCCATGAGAAAAAGACAAAGTGTCGCAGTAGTGTTTAACTAGCTCCCAAGCTGAGGATTTGATTGATCTACTCTGTGTTGGAATTAATTATTCCATTTATTAATGTTTTCTGTTGTGTTGAGCTGAAACTTTGAAAGCTGAGGATCCTAAATTAATTCAGATTGAACAGAAGACATGATTAAAACTGTGACAAGAAGTCCAGCAAAAAGAAGGTAGCAGCTGAACCTCCACTTGACAGGTCTGTGCATATCAGATGATGAATATGGGAAATCTACTCAGGGAATAACCTCAGCTGTTTATTGCTTTGGGGTTTTTTCCACCTTCACATGTTCATTAAAGAAATGGCACTATGAGGAAGAACATGATCCAATACATAAAGTTTTCTTCAAAAGTGTGGGACAGTGGCAGCCTCATCGGGGGAAAAATAAAAAGATTAATCTAGGAAATCCCTCTCCATTACAGCAAAAAAGGCTGGAATACTATTGAAAGTCAGAATGCTGCTCCCAGTATAGCTCTCTTCATTTCTCATTTTGAATCTGTCCTACCAGTTTTTTGCATTTCTTCTTTAATAGACTCAAAAATAGTTGCAGGCGCTCAGACAAGTAATAAACCAATACTGTAGGGAGCCTACTTGGCTTATCTCTTCTCTTGCTACCTATTGTTCAGTACCTAAGGGGTCAGCTCTTCTGATAGCTGCTCACATCTACTTGCTAGATTTCAAAGAAACAGTCCCTGGCTACCTCTTCAGCTTGGGAAAAGATCTTAATGAACAAAGATGCTTTTTTGTTCTCCTTTATATCCCATCTTAAAACTTTCCTTTGTCACGTTGACTGCGATGATGTCGAGTGCAGTCTCTGCTGCATGGCAGATAATTTGCCTCAGTGATTAATACAGCCTGCCTTGACTTGGTTTTTTATGTAAAGCTTTGAAACCACCTATTTCCTGAAAGCTTATTTAAGTGTAACTGATTATCATTTAGATTTCCTTCATACACAAGCAGTTCCTGATACTTTCAGAGAGTCACTGTTTCAGGACTTTGGCTTTGGCACTCATCTGGATGTTGCATAAGTTGCCAAGTTTCTAAGCTTTTGGTGTGGGTTCACAATGTTTGGAAGAAGCAATCAGCTTGAATTAACACTCCTAGATTTACCAACATAGAGGTCCCAAACTTAAGCAAATGTTACAAAAGAAACATGAATTATACATTTGAATCAAGCACTGCCACTGGGCTTGGTCTCCATTTTGCCTGACATATCAGTTAATTCTGCTAATGAATGACTGTTAAAAGTCCTGTGCCTGGTTCCTAGAACCTCTTATGGTGACAACTGCATGGTTCAACCTTGTGTGAGTCAACTTTTATCTCACTGCAATAATTCATGCTTATGAGGAAAGGAGCAAGACTGGTTGGTTCCCTCTCTCCCCCCTCTCAAATTTACTGTGCTAACCTCATTATCAAATAACCCAAAATTCTTGAGCCCTCTGATATGCCTGATACTCATGATGGTAACCGTGATAGTCACTCAGTAGTTGTAACATTGGACTTTTAAGTCCCATTTATCCCATTTGAAAGTGTCTCAATAAATGTAATGGGTTTAATTATGGGAATCCATAATTATTTAACATGTTAAAGAAAAAGACATTTCCTTGAACTGCTTGCAATTTTTCGAGACATCTTTTCTGAGGTATCAGAGTGCAGAGTTTCTTAAGTGGGTGTTCTTCTGTGAAATCCTGGATTTTCATTATATTATTTACTCTAAAAGCATACCTTGGCAAAGGAAAAAATGATGTGAAGATTCAATATCAGCTGCTGTAAGATTAAATAAAACAGCTCCTATGAAAAAAACCCCCAAACCTACATTGCCAGAGCAGAAGGGGTCAAACAATAAAATACCCATCGTCTCCTGTCAAAGTAAATCACACTAACAGGTTGCTATGGCACAGGTGTTATGATATACTTGATAGCAATATTTTTAAGATGGGAAATCTATATTATCTAACAATAAAGGAGGCATGGAGAGAAGTGTTTATCTCAGGTTATGAACATGCATTTAGGAGAAGGTAGGTGACATGTATTGCCTAGCATGTGACTTTCATTTCCTGTGATCCAAGTTAGGTCTGTATTTTTCTCCTCAAATTCCCTGATAAAAAACACTGCTTGATAATGTTGTCTGCTTTTATCCATAAATTTAGCAAATACTTTTGATTAGTTCCTACAGTCCTCATGGTAGCACAGGGGTGGTCTGCATGGGTCCTGCTGAAGCTGAGCTACCAACTGGGCACCACTGATGAGACAACTGGGGCCCTGTCAGTTCACTTGTGGCTTCCACAAATTCAGTGCTGGGTCGTGAAAAATTTCTCCTCTGTTCTCCCTAACCTGTTCCATGTGACAGATATCCTCTGAAGATGTGAACTAATCAGGTCTCATAGTCTCAGTCACAGAGGGACCAACTTGATCTCTGATTCATGAAACATGTTTGAGTAAGGGGAGGAAAAATGCCACCTCCTTTCCTCTTCATTCACTAGCAATTTGGCCTTGTGAAGCCAAGCTCAGGAGACAAAATGTGTGTAGTGGTGAAGGTGCTGGAATAGGGATAGAACAAAACTTATTACTTTCTGGATTAGATTCAGTACCTTTGTGTGTTGCTTCTGGATAATGTTTATGACTGATTTTAATTTGCCGGGGGCATAGGGTGGTGTTTCCTTGCTGGCAAAGGCAAAATTTTGCCATCCACTTCTGCTCTATACAAACCTCATCATCCCTTAATCCAGCAAGTTGGTTTAGTCATTGGTTGTCTCTCTGTTTTGTTTCTAAATACTGAGCACAATCAGAATCTGATCTGGTCTTTAGGCAATGATCTACCACAAATAATTATTAAAGTCTTTTATTACTCTGCTGCTAATTACCAAGCTGAGACCATCCTGGAAGGAAAACAGTGTGTAGGGAGGAAGAAATGACAGACAGGGAATAGAATTGATTAAATATGCTGAAACACAATGCCAGCTTTAGACATGGACCATTTCATTATTGTGATAGCTCTTTTTTTGGAATTTAGGAGTATGCTGATAGTAAGGAAGCAGTGAGTTTGCATGTGTAGTCAGACTTTCTAATTGCAAAATTTTTCACTTGAGATTTTGCTGTGTCTTTTTTTTTCTCCCCACACTTTCCCATTTTCACATCATATTTTTCACTATGCTTCTAAAACTTCACAAAAACTTCTGAGATCTCCATTCTCCCATTCCATGCCTCTTGGAATCTGCACGTCTGAGCAGAACCAGAGTTTGCATTGCCAATAGAGCAGACATGGAAATGAAACACTTTTGATTTCTCTCACCCAGAATTTTTTAGCTAGAGTCCATCTGCTCACCAGTGCCTATTTAGGAATGCACAACACCTTTTCCTTCTTCCCTAGCAGCCAAACTGAACAAGAGTGGGTGGAAATATTAAAATGACAATTTTGAACCAAACTGTAACTTTTTATTAAATGAGAGGGGGGAAAAAAGTGACACGTCTCATTTATAGTTTCTGAGCTGTAGCTGAAAAGGCAAAATGTATCTGGCAAAATAGTCATGGGTATATTTTCAGTAGTAAATAGAATTTTGTGTCTGACATCAAAAGATAGCCCTTTGAGTAAATAGCTCATATTGACTGTAGTCCATTGCTAGAAAAAAAAAGGATCATTAAATGACAAAAATAATTTTTACATCGATTGCAAATTTCTGCTTAAAGATGGAGGGCATGACTTGGTTCTGCTGAAGGCTAGAAAAGTGATACTTTTAAAAATATAGTTTTCAAATTATTAACTGCATGTGATGTTTCACCCACATAAAAAGATGGTAATGCAATTTGGCACTGATTATGAAATGGCAGATAGAAGCAATAGTCAATGGGCTTGAATTTCAAATGTAAACAGCTTGAAGAAAGGAAATATTACTTCTTCTCACGTTTCTTTCACCAGTCCATTGTATCACCAAATTAAGTACTTCCCCACTTTCTGCAGCGAATATTTTACTCCTCTTACATGGAATAATATAACTGGCATTACAAAAAGCAGCTGCTAGACATGATAATTTACTGTTGCTTTGACTTCAGATTGCAATGGCTGCTGTCACATTATGCTGCTTTTAAAGATGTACCTACATTCTACTGCTGCCATGCCTGTGCTTCTCAGAAGAGGTGCAAACCATAAGCCTTGTACATGTACATAAAGAATCTCATTCAACCAACTACTTACATCCTTCAGCTGTTACTGGGAATGTCACAATAAAACTCCTACTGCTCTGAATATTTTCTGAAGTCCAGGGAAAAAAAAGAATATTTTTACCAATCACCTGAAATGTGGTGTTTCAAGTTATCATTAGCTACACACCTGAAGATCAACACACCCCAAATCACTAATTATTTTTATGATGGTTCTTGAAGATCAACACTGATAGAAAAGTGGGCTAGATAAACATGTAGCACCTGTAATAACTACCAATACCATTAGTATCTTTGGGTACCTATGACCCCTTCAAATGAGACTGTTCATTTATTTGACTATTTTTGCAATTTCACCTTGAAAATTGCATCTTAAAAGTCTGTGTAGCTTGTCTGTAGGCATCACAGCATCATTCCTGAGGTTGAAAAGAAATAAAATGGCTGCCTCCCGTGATTCCTTCCATGAAAAAAATTTATGTCCAACATATCCTTGTGTAATGAAACATTAAGTAAGGAGTCTATGTCTGGAATTTGAATTTGAAAACACCTAGAGAATGATCTCAGATTTTAAAGAAGAATGCAGAGGTTTATTAGTAAAGATAATCAATCTTTACATACACATATTTTGTTTGGATGCAGAAATTTGAGGGATTTGTGCATAGCTAGGAAGTTCCATTTGTATAGTTGATTTCCACACCTTAAAACAGTCACTCTACACTGTTCTTATAGTGTAAGCGTTCAGCCATGGAGAGATGGGTCACCCTGTCGTGACTTGATGTGCTCACTTCCCTCCACTGGTTCGAAAAGAAGACCAACTTGACTGGTCATCAGATGGTGAAGTCTGCAGCTGTCAATGGCAAAGCTATGGAGGTCAACCACACCTAAAATGCTCAGTTTCGATAGATATTTAGCCAGCTTGTTTGTCCAGAAGCATACCTTTTCTTTGAGATGTGAACAGCAAGCAGGTCTACATAACATATGCCAAAACATCGTCTCATTGTTTAATAGCTGCAGTTCTTCAAGTATCATTTATCCACAGACTCACCAGATATATATGCAATACATTCCTATGACTATGTAATGTTTCCTTTTTCCTCCACTCAAAGCTTGATTTTCATAGCAAAAAAAAGACCAAAAAAGGGAAAGATTACATTTTCTTCACTGGGCTTCAGACACCTCAAAGCACACTGAAAAAACACTTTTCTTATTGAACAAGTAGTCCCTGCTGTTCCTGCACTATGTAAATTGACAGTACAATTGTTTGTTTTGAACTGCCCTTTATTCTATTGTAACCACTCTTTTTATTTGCTCTTCTGCATCAAATGCCAGGTGACAACTCCCTGACATACTTCACATTAGTGACTAAATGATAAACAACAGAAGCCAAATGATCTCTAGTCTTTCATTGTCCTTACAGTAACCCTTTGATTAGGATGTTTTGCATAAGTTGCTCTTTCTGAAAGTGTTGGGTTCCCATTCTTAGGGCAGGCAGGACATAGTCCAAGAAATTCACATGCCTCTTGAGTATATGATTCCGTGAATGGCTGGGCTTTTTCTATATATAAAATGACACGTTATCATAGTGCCATTATAGAAAGACTTGGAAAAAAGCTCTTAACTCTTACTATGGGTGTCACACTTGACTGCTGCTGTATATAGCACTGAGTCTCAAACCCACCCTGGTGTGTTGGGTCAGAGATGCAGATGTGCATCTCTGCACTTGGTTGCTAAACATTTCTTTATAAAGGATTTCTGATGCCTTGCCTTGCAGATGTGGCACCTCAATCATTGTCCTTGAATCATGAGCTGACTACTAGACTAGACGTGCTGGAAAATCTGTCTAAGCTCTATATGAGGTTTTTCAAATCCTAATATCTCAGAGCCATGGAGTAACAGACCTTGAAAAGCCTACAGTTCTGAGCAGGAGTTTCTCTTGCCTCAGAAATGCAGGGAAACTGTTGAAGCTGAAAATAAGTCTGATGGTATCAGACAGGGTTGGTGTCTGTTAAGAACTTGGAGTAATAAGGCAATTTAACATTTATACCACATGCTCATTTACAAGTGAGGTATGTCAAGATTACTATTGTTGCTAACTCCATTTTCCAGAAGAGAATATCAATCCTGTGAAGTTGAGAGACTTAAAGTGAAGCTCTAGAGTACACGCAAATCCCTGCATAGGCAAATTAAGACCACCTCGAAAAAGTTATCCTCTGAAACATTCAAAAAACCGTAACATTATATATTAGCAAATTAAAAAAAAAGTGCAACATCAGTAGATTTAAATATCAGTACTTACCAGATGATGTGAGGATTCCTGAGTTTGGGTAAAGACTTGTGTTTGACCTCCCAGAGAAAAAACAGAGCAGTATGGGTGAGAAAAAAAACAAATTATCTAAATGTGCATTTAGGGGCTTAATGCTCTCTCTGTGTTTAACAAAGAATGTAAGAACATTTTGCAGGGTGGATGGTTTGTCTGGCTGGCCAAGGCCAGACACATGAAGATGTGTATCTGAGTACTCTGCATTTGAAACCTTCAAGGACAAAAATGGGACAAGACACAGGCAAGCTCAAACATCTTCTGTGTCTCCTTTCTGGTAGTCTGATTTCTATGTATTGTCTCTGACACATCTCCCATCTTGATAATAGGAGAATGAAGAAAAATTGCAATCACTGGGGAAAAAACAGCTCCAGTGTACAAGCCAGCTGAGCCTAGGAGATGTGCCTAAAACAGGTAAAATTAACTGTCCTATGGAGGATCCTATTTCTCCTCATTGACTATAAAAGGGTCTGAGAATGACTTGTTGAAATTCACTTACCATATGAATGTCTGAAATTAATTGCGATAAATCCTACTGTTTAAGCTTCTTAATCCAGCCCTGACATCTCAGTTGGATAAATTCTGGAATCAGTGTTTACCAAAGGTACAGAGGTTATAGCAGCTGTTGTGTCAAAAAGTATTCCTCAAACTTTAAGGACCAGCAGACTCTTCATAGCCCTACCTCACCTCTAATTTCCTTTCTGTCATTCTTCTGCTATAGCTTTTTCGTGGTGCAAATTTCATGACCTCAAGACCAGGAGGCCACAAATTTGTAGCTACAAATGAAGATAGGATGGTTTTGAAACAGCTTTGCTCTACTAGATCAAATAACCTCATGTTTGTGTTTTCAGCTATAGGATAGGGAATGTATTTCTGTTTTCTCATTTGGAAGAAATGGTTGAATCAGAACCTACAGTTATCCTCTGTCAGATGACAGTATCTTCTTAAAGGCTTTTCTTTAGTAAAAAATCTAAATGAAACAGGTCTTCTTCCTAGTGTAGTATTTTATACAATACCTTACTGATTTTGAATGAACAAATGACTGCCATGCCTTACTGTCTACTCACAGCCTATGTGTTTTCAAATTGCTTTTGTAGTGAAATATCCACAGACAGTCAGGAAAGTTTTAAACTGCATAAATATACAGTTCAAGATTTCAATTACATCAAAATAATACAAATACATTTTGGCAAACAAAATTAAAAACAACAACAACAAAAAAGAAACTGTTTCACATTATCTTGTCCAATTTTCCTTTTATCCTTTCTAATGTTGATCTTTCTTCAAGAAAAAATGACATTTTAAGAAAAACTTAACGAAGTTTCATTAAAAATGTCAAAATGAAATGTTATGACATTTTAAAAATGAAACATTTAATTGAGAATAGATGTAAGTAAAATATTTTTACTTTTAAGAATCCCTCCTTTTTTGTGCAAAATTATTCACTTGAGTTGATAATCCTTTATACAGAGAAATTACTATTCATAGAAAAAATTGTCACTCAATTCTACAAGAACACTTCCTAGGGAATAGGTGTAGACCCTATCTTTCTTTTTCACTAGTTTATGCTTACTAGTTCTGGTGTTTCCCCACTTATCTCTGCTTTCTGCAAATCCCAGTCTTATCTGCCTGAGTTATCCATCTGTCTAGAGTGTTGATGTTTAACTCAGAGCTCATAGAGTACTTGGCAATATTGTGTTTCAAAATGGGTGTAGCACTCCCCCTCATTTCATTTATAGTTAGCTTTTTTGGAAATAAGAGAACATTGCCAGCTCATTGAGACAGTGCACTTAAAAATTATTCACTCAATGCAAAAGTCCAAGTTATATGAGTTTACAGCACTGAGAATCTTGCCCACAATTTCTGCTGTGAGAAGTCAGCCTCTGAAATAAATATGGTCCTTCTCACAGTGGTCCGTATAATGAACATGTTGCTATTCTACCAGTAATCACTTGCAAATATTTCTCTTTTCAAACAGTCAGCATTTGGAAGGCTAGGGCCTAAGTTTTGTGTGGAGCATTTCTTGAAATAATGTATTCTTCTTCCAATTCCCTGGGTGTTGCAGAATTCTAAGAGGAGAATGACATCCTGTTTTTCTCAATAGCTAACAGATTTTTATTCACATATTATTCCTGTGAACTTTCAGTTCCGTGTCCTTATGGAACGAGCTGCCACTCAAATTTTTTAAATGACTCATTCTCTCCTTGGGTGAAATGATCTATTTCTTACACTGCCTGTTGCAAGATACAGCCCCTTTCTTTTAGCTACATCTAATCTTTGCAACACTCTCAGTTGCCTGGCTTTCTCTTATCAAGAATATTCATTATATTTTTCCCAATAAAAGACTTTTGCTCTATCCCAGGGATAAGTGACTTTAAACTTAGCTGTAGATCTGAGGATGCTATGGCTATGTATCCAGTTGCAAGAAAATGATCAGATAGTTTTGATTCTCCAATAAAATAGGCCCAGCTTCTAGTCAGTAGAGTTTTTGAATTGCTTCTTTCCTTTTGTGAATGTTATATATTATTCATGAAGTAAATATCTGCAAAATGAAATAAAGTAGCTGCCTAGACTGTTTACACAATCCACCTCCTCTTCCTGGACTACTCTAGTACACTTGCAAGAAGACAGCACTTGTGATTGATATTTCCAGCTTTTGTTCTCTATGCAGCAAATTTTGGTACTATACACTATATCAATACCATTATATTTATAATAACAAATGTGTTCTACTTTGAAGTTACGTGGTGCAGTCTCAGTGTTTATTAAACAGAGTCAGGAGTTATACAGCTATAAATGGCTAATGGTACCTTAATAGTATAAAATGTTAACAAGATATACAAGTTCATCTTAATCCTTACATTTATATGACGATAATATCAATAGAAGGAAAATTAATGGGAATCAGGATAAAATGGTAGATAAGGCACACGGAGAACAGGAAGGTGGTTAGATACAACCAGCACAGCTTCACCAAGGGCAAGTCCTGCCTGACCAGCCTAATGGCCTTCGATGATGGAGTGACTCCATCAGTGGACAAGGGAAGGGTTACAGATGTCATTTGTCTGGAATTCTGTAAAGCCTATTTACACACTCTCCCACAGCATCTTTCTCTCTCAATTGGAAAGACATGTATTTGATGGGTGGACTGTTCAGTGGATAAGGCAGAGGTTGGACAGTCACATCCAGAGGGTGGTGGTCAACTGCTCAGAGTCCTGATGGACATCAGTGACAAGTGATGTTCCTCAGGGGTCTGTATTGGGACCAGTGTTATTTAATATCTTCATTAATGACACAGACGAAGTGAACAACTGCACACTCAGCAAATTTGCACATGACACGAAGCTGAAGGGTGCTGTTGGCACACTTGAAGGATGGATGCCATCCAGAGGGACCTGGACAAGTTTGAACAGTGGGACCATGGGAATATCATGAGGTTTAACAAGACCAAGGACAAGGTCCTGCACCTGGACTGGGGCGACCCCTGGTATCAGCACAGGCTGGGGAGAAATAGACCAAGAGTAGCCTGGCCCAGAAGGACCTGGGGGTGCTGTGGGTGAGAGGCTGGACATGACCCAGCCATGAGCACTCACAGCCCAGAAAACCGAGTGTGTCCTGGGCTGCATCCAGAGCACTGTGGGTAGAAGGGGAGGGGGGGGATTCTGCCCCTCTGCTCTGCCCACCTGCAGTGCTGCCTCCAGCTCTGGGGTCCCAGCACAGGAAGGACATGGACCTCTTGCAGTGAGTCCGGAGGAGGGTCACCAAGAGGACCAAGAGGAATGCAGCATGTCTCCTATGAGGAAAGGCTGAGATAATTTGGATTGTACTGCCTTGAAGAGATGGCTTCCGGGCGAAATAACTATGGCCTTATAGTACCTGAGGGAGCCTACAGGAAAGATGGAGACTTTTTACCAGCCTGGAGTTACAGGACAAGTGGGAATGGATTCAAACTGAAAGAGAGCAACTTTATATTAGATATTAGGATGAAATTCTATATTGTGAGGATGGTGGGGCACCCAAACAGTTGCCCAGGGAAGTTGTGGATGCTCCATCCCTGGAAATGTTGTTCAAGGCCGTGTTGGATGGGGCCTTGAGCAACCTGGACTAGTACAAGGTGTCTCTGTCCACAGCACTGGGACTGGAACAAGATGATCTTTTAGGTCCCTTCCAACCCAAGTCATTCAGTGATTCTATGAAATGCTAAAAAGGAGTGTTGAAAACTTAGTCTGTCCAAGGTAGAATTTCACTTTATTCATTCACAAAATAGGGTCAATATTATTGTCCTTCCTTCAAAAACAGCCTTTAGAGAACATACAGACATTTCTCTCAGGCACTATTCTTTGAGAAAAACAATTATTTCCTCTCGGCATTACACTTATTTGTTGTGTTTGTAGGCAGTGAGGGGCAAGGACAAAGGAAAGGCTGCCTTTCTCATCATCAGTCCTAGTTACAACTCAAATTTGTGCTTAAGAAGTTCTGTCTAGTCCTATCCAGACCAAACATCCAGGTAGGGGGCTCCCTGGGGACTGGGTGCCACCACACCTATGTGTAGGCTAAACAAAAATGGAAAAAATTGCTATATGGTAAAAGGAGCTTTACAGCAACATGAGGAGATCTTGTACATCTTGACAGACCAATAAAACAACAATTATTTTATCTAAACCATAGAATTTTGTGGTAAGATATCTGCATAGCTGTACTATGTTTTATAAATCATATTGATTTTCAGTTATTTACAGGCAGAATACATTATTCTCAGGATAGAAAACTTGAGGACATTTTTAACCCCTAAAGCTAGGCAACACCTAAAGTGTTTCTGGTATTTGAAATTTTAGACTCAGGTATTTATATCCATTTATAGTTCTAATGCTTTATCTACATGAATCCTGCCACCATGACCCCAGATCTTGGCAGAGACATATTGATCTGATTTCAGTTGGGTGAAACATTGGGAATCAACAAATATGTGGTGTTTGTCAGGAATGTGGAGAAGGGCAGCAGTGCTAGCAAAATAAAAATAGCAGAAATAGCTAAAATAAACAATAGAGGCAGACTCTTAGGCATGATACACCTAAAGGGCTTCAGATTTGGATTCTCCAGTTGTCAGCATCAGGTATATTTCTTTTCCAGCCTTGCTCAAAAGACACTGGAGACGTGGAGACTAGAGATGACTTGTTAGGACTGGGTCGATGGAAATTAAATCACATGTAGTCAACAAGAAGCTCAGGCTTAGTATCTTCACTGAATTAATATTTCTTTTGGAGGTAATACCAATCCCTGGTGTGCCTATCATCAATTTGATATGTGAAACTAATCTCATTCATTCAAAAAAATGTATTTTTGAAGTTTTTGTAATTCTACTTGCTTCTGTGGGACTACACACCTGCTTAAGATGAAACACATGCTTCTGTGCTTTGCTGAATTTGAGCTCTGGATTTAGTAAAAGCTTAAAGACTGACAATAATAATAACAATAAAACTGCTATAATTAAGACAGTGACACTAAGATGGTTACCGCTGTGGCTACACTGAGCCATATATACGGTAACATACAGCACAGTAACAGTAATTACACACTTCGCTAGTTTTTATTGTAATGTATGCTATAGTGCAACTTAATTTCCATCCTGTGCATATTAACCCAAGATACATTTAGAGTGTTTACTACCTGGGTTGTTTTAACAGGAATGGGGATTATGTGTTTAATGTGCATGTAGAATAAAAATAACATTTGCATTACTTATATGGAACCAGGAGTTATAACAAAACCTTGCACCTCCTAACCACAGGACTTTTGAATATTAACTTATTAAAACAGCCTGCTTTGAGACTGTATTCAAGCAAAGTTTTCACTTTACAACCCTACAGCCCTGAGTTCCCAAAATATTGCTTTTGTTGTCAGGCCCCCTTCAGGCAAGAGCTCAGTATGTTCAAAGTCTAATCAATGTATATAATTGGAAGGCAAACAATGCTGAGCTACAGCACTGTCAAACACAATTTCACATACTGTAACTAGTTAAGTACTTGAGTGCTTCAGCAATTTATGTTATATGGAGAATCCAAGCAACTTGGCTCCATTTAAAAGAACATCATTGCTGCAACCCCCTTTTCCATCTGTGGGGTTTATAACTCAGCTTTTTTAATGTGCTTTGGGCTGAGCAAAGGTGGTATACAAGCTCTTGAGCCAGATGCTGTGATTCTCCCTCCCTTAAGCCCTGCAAAATTAAAAAGCTGTGGGTTGGTCTGCTTTTGAGTTTTTCCTTATAGAATAGGAATGGATTGTTTTTTGCAGTTCGGGATGTTTTGTTCATACCCATCAAATATAAAAGTGCACTCATTTTTCACAGTAAGGTTGTGCAACTCAGCAGTCCTACTTAGTAGCTGATGCAAAAATTAGGATGGTAAAACATATAAACTAAGGTCTTTGCTGATACCAGCAGTGGTAGCTGAGTTTCCAGCTCAGTTTTACCCCGTCAGCTACAAAAAATACACTTGTCCATCTTAGTTCTTCAGTCTCCCCCATTTCTGCTTTCCTAAACTGTTAATTTCTTTATTTTAAAGGAATCTGTGGGTTTGTACCAGGTATTTATGGCCTTGCCTTTGTTCTCAAACCTCTTCTCATTTGTGTGTATTGATTAGAAACCATGAATCAGACCTTCCCAATAAGGACGAGGGTATTTTTGCATGTACAAATCTGATGACTAAAAAATTTTTTCTGGGATTGATGGTCAATTATTTTGTCTCCCCTCAGTCTGAAGACTGATAGTCCCAATAACTTGACAAATAATGCACTTTTAAATGTTTGTCACAGAATTTGAGGTCAAAAGTGAACATTTAATCTTCTAGTATTACTTCAAACTATATAAATTCTAACTATATATATTTTAATTTTCAAGAACCTCACTGAAAAGGGCAGATATCTCCCTCTCTCTTTACTTCTTTCCAGACTATTTCTTTCTGGGAGCTGTTAAGAGTCACATTTTCATGGACTTGTATTTATTTACTTACTTTTGAACACCTTCTGATTGGTTCATTATAACTAATGGAGTAGTTCCTACACACACATTTACATGCACTTAATGTGTATCATGTCATCTGGAACTAATGATCTTGTAGAGACAGCTTACTTGATAATAAATCACTTTCAGCTATACTTACACAGGCTTAGAAGGGTTGGGTTTGGGGTTTTTTGCTCATCAACAACAACAAATTTTTAAACCATTTCCCAATTTTCCCATCTCTTTCACATCTTTATTAGGGTTCAGTTTGCCACTTTTATCCATGCAAAGCAGATCTAAATATAGCAGTAACGCCACTGATATCACTGGACTTGTGGAATAGAGAGAAAATTCTTCACTTGATTTGTGATTTGACATTTTAGTCCATAAAATTATTTAGGTTTACATAAGAAACAGGCTCACTTTGGCACAAAACAATGTATACCCATCTAAATATGTTTAATCTTAAACATGAGAAGAACTAATGCTGTTATGATTAATCATGTCACTAAAGGTTCTTAGTAGATTATGTATTCATGTATGTCTGTTAAAATTTTCAAGCACAATTTTGATTTGGGATTCATGCTACTAAACTAAATGGTAACTTTCCTCCTTTTTTCTCTTCCTTTTCTTTCTTCACCCCATAAAGCTGATAACAACCTGGATGCATTTATTCCAAGGTTTTTAAGGAAATATCTGCTTTAATTCTGGTTTGCCCTTCATGACAACATCTTCATCTTTTTTATATAGAAACACATCTTTCCATGCATTCAGTATATGGTCCCAGAGTTGACTGAACTAGGTGGGGGGCTGAGAACTATGCGGTCTCTGTGAAGCAGAACTAATTAGCACAGACATAAAATTGTACTGAGGCTTTCAGGACCCAAAAGGGCAGCTTTGTAAGCTGCTGCCCTGTGCCATGAAGTCATTCATGTTCAAGGAGTCTTTAACACGGTGCAGCATCACACTAGGTAAACACGTGCTCTGCTAAATTTAAGATAGTAACACCAACAGTTTTCAAAAGATTTTTTATGTTTTTGTGTTCATCTCAATGTTAGCATTGCTACAGAAAAATAATGTTCAGGCTGCAGGTAGAATGCTCTCCTGCATTCTAGCCTGGTTTGTCCTGTGGAATTTACTAATCATATTTCTCTTTTGCTAAGGGTAAGGGCTTGTTCTCTGAGACTGCAATCTTGTAATTAAAGAAAGCTTACAATGCCAGTGTCAATCACACTGCTCTGAAAGTGGGTAGCAATGACCTCAGCAATGTTCCATTATAAATGTACCTTTCAGACTATGATCAGGAAAGTAATGCTTTAGGGACAGGAATCTGACTCAGCCCGTAACTATGAGTTTAAATGGTGCTCAGACTTCTGCTCCTACCCATTCTTTTCTTTGCTTTACAAGATAATATCCACATATGAAGAATGTATGAAAGACTGTTTTTCTATTTTGGTCAAAACATGCTGTGCTAAAAGCGTCCCTGTAGGACCTAAATGGAAAGGAATAATAGAATGGTTTGGGTTGGAAGGGATCTTTAAAGGTCATCCAGTTCAAACCCCTCGCAATGAGCAGGAACATCTTCAACCAGATCAGGTTGCTCAGAGCCCCACCCAGCCTGACCTTGAATGTTTCCAGGAATGAGGCATGCACCACATCTCTGAATAACCTGTTCCACCATAATAATAAAAAAATGTTTTCCTTATATCTAATTTTATGTCTACTGTAAATCCTTTCAGTTTAAAAACATTACCCCTTTTCCTATTGCATCAGGCTCTACTAAAATGTTTGTCCGCATCTTTCTTATAAGCCCCCTTTGAAGGGGTTGCAAAAAGGTCTCCCCAGAGCCTTCTCTTCTCCAGCCCCAGCTCTCTCAGCCTGTCTCCACAGGAGATGTGCTCCAGCCCTGAGACCATTTTCATGATCCTCCTCTGGAGTCTCTCTAGTAGGTCCACATTATTCTTGTGTTGGAGGTGCCAGAGCTGGTTGCAGTACTCCAGGTGGATTCTCATGAAGGCAGAGAAGAAAGGGACAATTGCCTTCCTTGACCCTTGACCTGCTGGCCACACTTCTTTTGATGCAGCCCAGGACACATTTGGCTTTCTGGAGTGTGAGTGTGCTTTGGCAGGTCATGTCCAGCTTTTCTTCCACCAGCACTCCCAAGCCCTTCTGCAGAGGGCTGCTCTCAATCTGCTCATCTCAGTGCAAAAAATCAAAAAAACATGTTATATGCTAAATTATGGTCTCCAGCCCTTTGATATAGATGACTAGGACCAAAATAGTAATTCCACAGAGTTTTCTAGAAAAACTACAACAAAAAATCCCAAACCAAGTAATATTAGAAGGGATTTCAACCTTCCCTTCCTCCCATTCTAGGATACAAAGAGGCAAAAGAAGACATAACTTTCTTGTGCTGTCTTTCAACATAACAGGTTCTCACCCACCTCAGTTGAATTTTATCCTCAGAAATGTTGATCTTAACTCTCAAATGGTACAAGGTAAAGGCCTTGTCAAGCCTCTAAAGGCGGGAAAATGATGCCTTAGGTTTTAACTTTCATATTTTTCAAATTCTGTACTGCTTAGTGTATAACTGGTTTCTTGTGGCCTGTTAATTTCTGCTCTCTCGTGCTAGGTAGACATAACAAGGCCTCTCCAGGCCTGCTCTCCAAGGACACTCAGAGCGTTCTAGGCCCAAAATGTATAACCCGAACGGCCTCTAAGGGGGGCAAGCAGAGGGGAACTTACATCATTAAACTGAAGCTTTAATTGGAGAATTAACCCTGATATGCAAATGAACCAAACCTATAAAAGTGTGAAGAACTCGTGACCTGTCGTCCATCTTGGGGTTCGTCTTGGCAATAGCCTCTGGCTCCCCAGGGGGTACCTTTGAAGGCCTTTCAAATAAATAACTACCTTTATTCCCTTATTCTTGTCTAGTCTCTGTTTCTAGGAGGCCTCTTAAGGCATCAGCTAAGGAAATGCTATTTAATAATGCATCCTTCCACTACTACATTAGGACACATGTACAGTGTGATTTGAGCATGGTATAAAGGCAACTAAGGTAGGTGGATCCCAAGTTGGAAAATCCGCACAAAGGAGTGGAAATTTGTTAGGGTGGGAATGAAGACCATCTAGATGTGTTAGTGTGATGCTTATGTGAAGCCATGTTCTGTGTTACGTGTTCTGTTTCTGAGCTCTCTGCTGTGGGACAGGCTCCAGTTGCAATGTTGATGTGATATGGGCTCTCCCTGAGAGTCTTAAATCCATTCTCCACAACACACTGTTTGAAAAGATTGCTTGTGAACGCTTTTTTTTTTTGAATTGTATCAATTTCTTACCAGCCACATTTATTGCATAGTTTGATCTACCACTTCAGTTCTCTCCAAACACAATAGAAGCATAAGTAGAGACATGATTTTCTTAAGGACGAGATATGAAATTAGTTTCCTTCTTTGAAAATCATATAAAGATAGGATCCAAATGCCTAACATAGGTAGCTAACCTAGATGGACTGGATTTGCTTTTATAGGCCTTCAGAGAAACTTATCTTCCCCATTAACTATACTGGAAGCCAGAGAACTTGCTTTAGTAATAAAAGTTCTATTATTCTCCTATTAGGCATAGAGAATACCATCCACAGACCTTTGAAATTTTACTTAAGTATAAAATACTACCTGAGTCACAGGTTAGATTTTTGACCATATGGTAAAGATAATGTCCATGTTTCCTCTTAGCATATGCTGCATCTTTAGATTTTCAGATGATTACTAGTGCTTCTAGGTTAAATCAGTAAAATATGTTTTAATGTTCTTGAAATTCATTGAATTCCAAACAATCCAGGGGACCATTTGGCAGGAGTAGAAATTTCAATACTATGGCATAAGATATCAACACAAAAAATCAAAGTCTAGCTGAAATACTTCTATATTTAACCACTGCTTGAAGAAATAAGCTAAATAATTTTTGTAAATATCAATTAATTATGTAATGAAAATCATTATATTTATGACTTTTTTAATGTTAAAGTAAGAATGGCTTAACCTAGGTGGAGCAGAGGATTAACATCTAAAATGACCTCAATCTACCAGATAATTGGTTCAAAATCGACAAAATGAGATTCAACAAAAAACTAATGTGCAATACCTTGTGAAATCAATTACACACTTAGAAAATAAAGAGTGCCTGACTAGGCAACACCACTGCAAAAAGCAGTGGAGTTAAAATGAATTAAAAACTGAACACGACATCAGCAAAGTGTTGATGAAAGGGCAAATCACCTTCAGCAATATAGGAAAAGTAATGTTGAAGAAAGACAACCAGGTAATTATTGCTCACTATCCTGTGCTAGGGGAGGAAGCATCTAGGGTACTATGCCCATTTCAAGAAGAAGATAAATTGGAGAAAATCCAAAGGAGGCATACAAGGATGATTAGAGGCTGAAAAACATCACCTCTGAGGAAATGTTCTAAATAATTAGATTTGCTTATTCTAGAAGAGAGAGAATGGGGTTAACAGAAAAGGAGGAAGTTTGCAAGAGAGGCATGTGGGAGCTGTGGTAAAATATGCAAAAGGTTACAGCGATCTGTTGTTCTCCAAGTCTACTGGGTTTGTGATACAAAAACTAATTTCCTTAATTCTTGAGGGAGTAAGAAAAAAAAAAGTATTTTTTTTTTAGATATTAGGAATTTATTTTTATTAATTTTATATTTTTAATTTTAAAATTACTAATTTAAATATTTCATAATTTTTGATAAGTTAATTCATTTTATTGCCCTTTCTTTTCTTTTGCCCAGTCTCTGGAGAACAACAGCAAATAACTGTCCCTTCAGTAAAGAGGAAAGAGAAAAACCTTTTTTTTAGCGAAGTTCTGTTTGCCCTTTCCCACTCTGAAAATGTTTTGGAAGTTTCAAAAACTTGAAAAGTATAGAGGTGACCTGCATGAGGTATTGATAGCAATACTAAAACACAGAACCACAGCAGGTGTGAGGTTGGAAGGGACATGGGGAGGTCATGTGGTCCAACCTCTCTGCTCAAGAAGGGCCACCCAGAGACAGATACCTAGGACCATGTCCATTGGCTTTTGGATATCTCCAAGGACCACAAGCTCCACCAGCACTTTGGGCAACCAGTGCTACTTCTTAGTCACCCTCATGGGACGAAAATGTTTTGTGATGGTCAGAGAGAACCTTCTATGTTTTAATTTGTGCTCATTGTCCTCCTGTCAATGGGCACCACTGAAGAGAGCCTGGCTCAGTCTCTAAACACCCTCCTTTCAGGAATTTACATGCTTTGATAAGATCCTCCTGAGCCTTCTCTTTTCTACATTCAGCAATCCCAGCTCTTTTAGTCTATCCTCATAGAGGAGATAGTCTAATTCCCAGCTGTTACAGCAGTTTTCAATCCACATGAAATAGAAAATAGAACAGAACAGAGTATATATATAAAGATACATATAAATACATGAAAACTATAAAGTTAGCCACTTTCCTATTTGGAAGTGATTTGAGTAAATGCATCAGTACTTTCAATTAAACTTGCTGATGGAAATATGTCTATCTATGATTCAGTTTGATTATTTGACTGATAAAACCTGTGATCTTCCTCATCTCCTTTCAATGGAAACCTTTATTTTTTTTCCATGAAACTGGTAGCACCTTCTAAGAATCCAGCAGCAAAGGTGGGAGATGGGGAGTTGCAAACTCTAAGGCCAAAATCAGGTCATTTTTGAATCCAAGGACTTTCAGATTTTTATTTCCTGCCAAGGCTGAAAGCAAAAAGAGAGCTATATCTGAACTGAGAGCTTCATAATTTGGGCTCTTAGATACAATTCATTTTTAGTTAGTTTAAATAATATATTTGAAACACTTAGAAATTTTTGCATAGTTTCTCTATAAAGAGAATGGGTAGTGAAAGGGGGAGGCAAAATGAGCACATGAATAACCTGTGTATATCAAATATTATTACTTTTATGCTCAAAGATTAGTCTATACAGAAATGTTCTGACTGCTAGGGGTAGAGCATTCTTCTGCATCACTGAGTCTGTTAAATACTTCTAGTTTTAGAAAGCATTAATGTGCATATTTAATTCCATCCATTCAGCATTTGCTTAGAAAATGGACTTCTCATTATCAGGTATTCCTGTTTGGCTCATGGAGCACGCTGAAATCTTGCCTGTGCACTCAGATGTCCACCAAAGCTCTCGGAGAGGTCAAAGACAATTATTCCTCTTGCTCTAAGCACTCAAACGTTCCTACCTTGCTTTGTTTCACTTACTTTCTCAATATGAAGAGGCATCTCCCATTTTAAGTCTGACTAATTCTGCTACAAGAAAGATCAAGAGCACCCTGTGCAAAAAAAAAAACAAATACTGTGGGAGGTAGATATTTCAAAAATATAGGGATACTTAAATTACAGAAATGTTTACGTCAATACCAAGCCACATGATCTATCATTTATCTGCTCTTACTATTTTTTAATTGAAAAAATATGTTTGATTGTTAATCAGATGCATAAGTGGGCTTTGCTGGTCCCCAACCAGCCCATGTGGGGCCTCCTCAGTCCCTACTGATGGTCTTAAGGCTCCATTTCAGCTCAGCCCTGGTCTCCTTTTGCTCCTGCCGGCGCTTCCTGCATGTATTCACTGGGATGGATATCCCACTTATGATATCTTGCCAAAGTTTTACTACACATGCATTTTTCCTGTGATAGATGCTGACATAAGATGTAGGACATAAATATTAAATTTTAGCTTTTTATTTCATAAATTCTATGCCAGAAACTTTTCCCTGGAAAGATAATGCAAAAGAAGGAAGAAAAAAATAAAAAAAAAGAAGAAGAAATATATAGTTTCTCTGAGGGGTTATTAGCGACTTCTCTGTAAAGGAAATTAACAGAGTAGTATTGGGTCTCCCCCCAGCATCCTGTCAATTGTCTTTTCCCTGGTCTTCAGCCAGGCTAGCCTGGGTTGTGAGCTGAATTTTTCTGGTGATCTTCCTCATATCAGAGCAACAGCCCTCATAGCAAGCAATCTTTTTCGTGCAGGATGAGACGTGTAGCTTGTTCAAGAAGTCTTCCAGACATGCACAAACAGCAAACTGCACAACACCCTTCACTCCTACATAATAATTGCAAATCACTTGGGCTGCTACCAATATTCAACTGCAAAACACCAGTTTCACCCATCAGCCTTGTCAGAAGTCACTCTCACTGCTCAACTGAAATAATAATAATTGCCAGAATCAACTAGAACCTCTGGGATTAGGAGTATAAATCCCACAACACAGCTGAAAAACATCCTTACTTGGTGTTTTTGCACGTCAATTATTTGCAGGGAAGGCAGTGACTAGGGAGTTAAGGATGCTGGAGAAGGCCTTTTAACTAGGGAGTTAAGGATGCCGGAGAAGGCCTTTTACGACAGTTATGTCTATTTAAACTCTCTTCCATACAGCCTCTGAAACACAATGATTTGTTCAGGATAGCAAATAAATTCTCTCCAATGGCCTGAAGAGAATGTCTGTGGAGTAAGGCTATAAGGGTGCATTTTTATTCCTTTGTGACTATTTTTGAACCATTAATAATACATCCATGATAAAAAAGCATAAAAACCCCGTAGATATTTTTGCTGACTGTGTGCTGTATGGTTCAGATAAGAAACAAATTGTGTTACTTAAATCATTCAAGCTGCTATTATCATGTATGTCTTGCATCATACAATCCTGATCCACAGGTTCTCAATGAAAATACTCTTTTGGTGCCTCAGGTGAACAGGCTCTTGCTCCATAATGAGCTCAATTTTTGCTTTATTTTCTAAAGTTTAGTATCTGTTATTTTACTGACACAGGGCAGAATAAGTTTAGAATTTTGTCTTAAAACAAAAAGCAAAAATAAAAAATATAAAATAATTTTAATAGATTAGTAATTTTCAACATTCCCTTTGAGAAATAAGTAGCTGTAATGAGTCTGAGCTATTTAGCAACCCACTTCGATTCCTGTATTTGCCTTGAAAGAAAGTCATTCAGTCCATTTTACCCAATCTAGTGACTTATGCTGTGTGTGAAATCCAATCTGAAAAATTAGAGCCTGAATTTGGATTTGTTGCATGTGCCTTTATATAGTTAAGATATAGTATAGATGACTATGTCTGTGCAAGTTTGTCTGTGTCTCCTGGGATCAATGGAGAGAAATAAATATTTTTGGGGCACAATTCATTTGTCCAAATGTAGACAACTCCTTTAGAATGAAATTAATTTTACCTTGGCAATACTTAATTGTCTCTATTGATTATTAGAAGAAGCTGGTGTGACTAATTTAGATAGAGTTATCTAATTTGGTCAGGCAAGTCACACAACACTAGAGAGGGACAGAAAAACTTTATACAATCTTAGAAGAACTTTTGAGACTTCAATGCTTTTCTCTTTTCTAAATGGGTTAAAAAATTTTCAGGGTTTCAGAAAGTGTGATATTTTCACCAAACCAGTGGTCACATTAATGACTTGGGTACTGTCCTTCTGGTTTTCCCCCTTTTATAACACTACACAGTAATATGAATTTTCTATTAAAGACAATTTGACCCTAGTCTATACATAAAAATAGTATAACACTAGAAAACATGAGAAGTTAAAGATTCTGCATAGTAGTAATTTCTAATATTAAAGCAATTTTTCTTTTGCTGGCAAATTCATAGGTTGTGCTTCTAGAGCTGAGGTTAATATTAAATTCAGTTTCAATACGAACAAGTTCTGCTTATTCAAAAGGATTCAAAAAGATTGGAGTGAAAACTGAGTAACTATTTTCTGTAATAACAAAAATTTCCAGTCAGCTTTGCACATTGAAACCAAAGCACTACCAATTTCACAAATGAAAATTCAAATATCCAGAAACAATATGCAGAGTTATAGATGCATAATCTTTAGAGATAAGCTATTACCATGCAGTGCCACCTGAAATTCAGGCAGTGATGAAGCATAACTTTGTCTTCCCTTCAGTCACTGAGCAGCAAACCTGGAGCTTTGCTTCTCAGAGGTACCTACTAGAAACTACACCACTGTGGAGAAAACCTCAGCCAATGTGGGCTCGCCCCTGTCCTCCCTGAGCAGTCCTAGCACCCTCCAGAGGAAACCAGTCCCATCTGTGTGTCCCACAACCATCAGTATTTGTGCCCTTTAGAGCATTTTGGTTTTCTGGTCTCTCTGACACATACTCATTATTTTCTGGGGTCTGCTTATCTCTGTTTCAGTTCAAAGGGACAAAAAGAATGAAAAGGTTATGTCAGAGCTCATCAGAGCAGTGCTTTTGCAGCATTGTGTTTTGTGCCTTGTGCTCTTACAAGAGTGCAGAGAAGAAACTGAGAACAAGGCTGGCTCAGAGGCTGTTAGCACAATACCACTCTCAGAGAAAAACAACAGTGATGTGATACCCTCCCATGCTGCTGATTTGGAGTGAGTATCATGGTGATCTTGTGTGTCTTGGTTTCCTCTTAGAACTGTGTGGCTTCAGAAGGAAACTGAATTCTGAACTAGCAAACTGGCATTTAAGGGAACAGACCTTTGAAGTGAAAGCAGGGGCAAGCCAAGGTGACAAAACTGTTTGTTTGTTAGCTCCAAGTGATGCTGCATCAAAGCTGTTGGAAGCTCTTCTGGCCTGGGATGGTTCCACTGTTCTCGGAGCCTTTCCTGGTTGCTCTCCCTAACCTCACTTCACCCTTTCCCCTGCAGGCCCCCTAAAGACAGAGATGAAGAAGGAAGAGTGCGATGTAGCTGGAGTAGTCACATAAAATGATTCAGACAGCTACACGTGTCAACAAGAACAAGGAAAACAGGGCAACAAGAAGAGAAAGTCTCTTTGGGGCTGTTGTTCTAGTGGATGTATCACTGCTGCCTGCTGCCTGCTCAGCCTTTCTGGCAGCTCTAGAAGCTGTTGGAACTGAAAGGCAGGATAATCCAGAATATTTTTCTTTTGCCAGGCTACCTTATCCCAGAGAAATGCAAAGGGTGTGTGCTTCTGTTGCACAACATTTCCTTTACCTTTCTCTATTCAGCACCACCTTGAGAAAAAGTAGAGATGAGAAAATTAAGGAATTATGTAGCTAAACCTTTAAGGCTTGAAACAGTAGAAATGGAGAAGTCAAAAGGGAAATGACAGCAAAAATAGTATTTACTACAGAAGAACTCCGATTTTCATATCAGAGAATTTGTGGATGCCCCATCCCTGAAAGTGTTTAATGCCAGGTCTGGTAGAGCTCTCAGACACCCATTATGGTGAAAGGTGTCCAGCAGGGGGTTTGGAACCAGACAGTCTTCAAAGTCTCCTCCAACCCAGGCCATTTTATGATTCTATCATTAAAAGCTCAACTGAATGTAGAACAAATATTACAACAAATATACACCACACAAACACAAAAAATGACAGTCATATGGTAACTTTATTTCTGAAAATAATCTAGTGTGGAGTAGTCCCATTTTTGAATCATTTTCAGTTTAGTCACGCATAGGTGATCAGCTGTGAAACTACTTATAGAAATTTGAAAAGCACTGACACTTGTGTGAAAAGGAAACATGAGTGGTGATGTCAGAGTGGACAAAAAGGCTAAGGTCAGATCTTCTGACTTCTGAGTGGAAGAACCAGCCTCGTCATTTTGACAGGGATAGATTTATTAAGCTTGAAAAGAGACCAGAGACAAGATATTTTGAACAAAGCACACACAGAGATAAACCTGGGAAGTTCTAGAACAGGCTCTTGACAAAGCAATTAGTATTTGCCCAGAAAAGTGCGCTACCACTGACACCATGTCAAACAGACAAGGCTCTAGGAGTGCTAATGTTCTGCAATGGAAACCAAAATACTGCAGAGAAAAGAAAATTAAATCAAAGACAGAAAATAGTGAAAAATCATGCGGAGTTCAAAGTCAGAATCCTCACTAAATGTCATACAGAGATGCAAAACATCTAAGATTTTGAAAAGATGCAAGACCTGCAAAAGATTATGCTGCTTTGTGAAAGTTTGCAAATGGAAGGCAGAATTTGCACAGCATGGACAAAGAGGATGCCAGCAGCATTATTAGTTTGGATGTTTTTTTCAAAACAAGAACGGACAAAATTGCAGCAGAAAATATCTAAGCTATCAACAAAAAAGTAAATACATTATTTATTAATTCTAAGTTGAGCAAGGCACAGATTTTCACCCTGTGAACGGTAAAGCTGTGGGTACCTGTGTTCCGGGCAGCCTTTCTGCTCTTATGTGTTTACAAAGATATGTGTTACACTGGGCAGTGATATTGGAAGGCAATCATTTTTCCTTCCCCCACAGCGGTAGACCTCTGGATACACAAGCAGAGCCAAAATGTTATTAAAAACGGTGCTTTTGGCACTGAGCAAAACGCCACAAGCCTTATGATTAAAACTTTGCACTTTAGGGAACTTACTCCCCAAAGGGAAGATGAAAATTAAATATATGGGTAAATAATGAACTGGAAAAGATACAAGTTACACTTTCACTGTGTGTGCATATGTGTGTGTATATGCTCATTTTCAAGTGGAAACAAGTTAAGCCTCTGGTCTCATCAGGGAATGAACTGACTGGGAATTCAGGAGATCAAAGCAATTGAGGATGAGTTAATTTATAAAAAATAAAAAACTCTCAGTAGGATCAGGAAGAAAACTGGCAGAACTTAAATGTCCTGGAGTTAATGAGTTTAAGAACTGACAACATGTGTGTACTTAATAGTAGGGAAAAAAAAAAAAAGCCTTTCATGTTCTGTACACTCAATATAACAACATGAATTTGCACAGTTCACAGATAACCTTCCCTTTGGGAGACACAGGCTCTGCCTGTTGTTCTATTACGTCAGTTGTAGATGTTCCTCAAACCTGAATTCACCTACTACATGAGCAGTTCAAAAGTAAATTTGCTATCAGGGAGGATTAAGCTCTTAGAGAGCTTGTGATTCCTCTCCTTAGCAGGCACAAGGGCAGGTTGTCCTCCATCAGATGTGTGTGAATTGGGCACGGGGAGGGCAGGACAAGGGACATCCTGGTTCCTAAGCAGCCATTATCATTATCTGCTCTTCCAAGAGACAAGGTTTACAGTTTTTGAACTCAATCATGGTTTATGGAGCTTGATATGTTTAAGCATTCTCTAAAGCTTTCTTTTCAGCTCATGGCATAGCCTTGTTCACAGCTTCTTCACACAGCAGTTTGGGTTATATTAAGAACCTACTTCACAGGAAGAAGAAATTAGTTTCTGATGGGATGTGGCTGTATAGAAGATGTTTTAAAGAAAACATGACTAATGGCCTTGAGGTCTCTGCAGTGACTGAGGTGCTGTTCTGGTGTAAAGCAATGAAGATCGTAAATCCTTGAGGGATAGAAATAATGTGCCTGAGAGCGAAAGGAAAAAAATGGTACAGAGGTGTAACAAGAGTTAGTATCTGGGCATTAATATAGCAGACACAATCCAACAAATATAAATTTTAAAAGTCATGCACATGGGAAAAATAATTTGATCTTTACTTGTGGAATGAGAGACTCTGAGCTCATCTTTACCACTCAGGAATGAAATCTTCGTATTATAGCAGGGTTTCTTTTGGAAACATCAACTGTATTCTTAATGAAAAAAACTCAGTTGTACTAGGAATTATTAAGAATACAATAGAGACCTAAACAGAAAATGTATGATTATTATGTATACTGACTCTAAATAATGCCATGTCCCTGTATAAATCTGGCTTGTGGTCCTATCCTCTGTAGAATCATACAGCAAGACTCTACACAGTTCACAGAATTGTAACACGGTCGTTAAAAAGCATTGAACAGCTAACTAACGAAGGTGGGAGATAATTAAGCTTGGTTTTCAGCCCAGAAAAAGAGAGTGTGGCGGTCTATTTACCCATTGCTTTTCTTATTCCAGGTTGCTCCCCCACTCTTCCCTTGCCCCTAGGCCTGGCCACTCCCTCATGTTCTCCCTATTGGTTCCTGTACCCCAACTCCGCCCATGTACTGCCCCTGTGATCTGATCATGAGTTCTCTCAGCCTCAGGAAACTACCTGGACAAGATGCAACAATAAAAGTCTTCTGAGGCCTCCATGAGAGTCTGTTCTCTGCCTCCTTTGCTTTCACTGTGTTATGGAGCCCAGCTAGATGAAGCAGGAGCTCAGGGCCATCCAAAAGGACTATATCAGGGCAGAATGGCTGCCCTGCTCTAAGCAGCCCTGCTCTAAGCAGCCCTGCTGTGCTCTCTAGGAAGGCTGCAGCTTGCTAAACTAAACCTAGCACTGCAACAAATGATGTCCCAATGTGAGGCATCTGAGAAGAGGTGCCCTGGAGAGCGCACCCCACAGCCGCTGCTGCAGGAGAGGAGTTGCCTTTGGGAAGCCATTTCCCTGACGCGAAGCTCACATTTCAGCGAGACAACCAAAGGGACTGCCGGTAGCCTCTTGAGAAAAGTAGCGCTTTTGAAGAGGGGTTGGCTGGACAGTGTCACACCATACTGAGTGCCTTAAGTTGATTCTTCGTACTGGCAAGCCCTGAAGAGGAGCCTGGCTGGCCTGGTACAGGAGCGGGTAGACTCTTTGTGCTGGTAAGCCTCAGAAGGGAGCCTGGAGATGGCCTGGTACGAGGGTTATTTTTTCTTTTTAGTTTAATCCTTTTGCCTTAGTTTGGGTAGAGGGTTGAGGGTGGGTTCTTGTCGAGGTGAAGGGGATTGTACCTCCTGGGACGCCCCGGCAAGAAAAAACCCATCTCTAACAAGAGAAGATGCAAGTTCAGTGCCCCAGTTTTGGGAGTTTTAAGATTAGCAGTGTGTGGGGGGGTCCTTGTGTGCAAGAGATAAAAGGAATTAACCTTTGTTTTGTTTCATTCAGTCATCTGGAAACAGAAAATCCCGGTCCTTTCCCTCTGACCCTCAGGGGAGATCGGAAGATGTTCTGACCCTTCCGTGTCTCCCCTGTCCCCTCACTGAGCTGGGACTGATCACCCCAGCCCGGATGCTTCCCCTCACCCTTATCCCGACGCCCCCAAACTCCCACTGTGGCAGCTCTAAGCAGCCAACATGGTGGCAACATGTGGCAAGCCACGCCACACTCCCTTGTTCTTGTACTCTGTATCTTCCTGCGCGCATGAAAACCCCTGGCCCCGCCTTAACCCCACAGCCTGTGTTGCTCAGTGTTCTTGCATCAGTCCCCTCACCCCCAAGATGCAGCAAGCTTTGTGTCGAGTCCCTGCCCCGCAGCAGCGCGTGTGCCCCCGGCAGCCCCTCCCCCCATCCCCAAGTGTTCCATTCTGGCCACGGCCCCTTCCCCTTCCCCCCCCCCCCCCCGGCCTGCGCGGGCTGCCGCGGTGGCCTCTTCCCTCCTGGCAGTGGGCCCTGCCCATGTTCATGCCCCCCTTCACTGGCAATCCCGTCCTGTCCCGTTTTGTCCCTGTCTTAGGCCCTCCCTCCCCTCTCCGCCGGTTTCCTCGTTCCCGAACCCAAAAGTGCACGTGGAGCTGGTGCCAGCCCGGCCTGAGACCCCCCCCAGCCCCGCTAGTGCTGCTCCGCTGGAGCCGCGTGGCCCACTGTGGTCCTGCCCTGGGCCACCCCCCTCTGCCCGCCAGCTCGGGACTGCAGCGTGAGAGTGGTGCCCGCGCCAGAAAAAACCAACCAACCATCCAAAAAAAACCCTGGGATCACGCAGGCCAGCCTGCCCTGAGGGTATCGGTGCGGAGCTGCTGCTCCGCATGCCGCACATCGTAGAAATGGCAGCGCAGCACCCCCTTCCCCGTTCGCCACGCCACCTTGACAAGAAGTGAAAAAAGTAGCAACCGAAAAGATGTCATCCCAGCAGCCCCAGCAGAAGAAAGAATGCGATAAGCTACAAAAGCAGCTGCTGTGTGAGAACTCAACCAGCACCGATCTCCAAAGTCAACAACAACCAGCTGCTTCATCACTTTTAATTTGACTATTTTGCATTGCTTTACCATTTTTTCTGTTGTATAAAAATTATACCCTCCCCTCTTCAATTTAACATGAAAGGGGGAGATGTGGTAGTCTATTTACCCACTGTAATTTATTCCATGCTATTCCCCCACTTTCCCCCGCCCCTAGCCCTGGCCACTCCCTCATGTTCTCCCTATTGGTTCCTGTACCCCAACTCCGCCCATGTACCACCTCTGCAATCTGACAAAACCTCCCCTGTTCCCCGCTCATGAGTTCTCTCAGCCTCAGGAAACTACCTGGACGAGACACAACCATTAAAAGTCTTCTGAGGCTTCCATGAGGGTCCCTTCTCTGCCTCCTTTGCTGTTCACTGTGTTACGGAGCCCAGCTAGCTGGAGCAGGAGCTCAGGGCTGTCCAAAAGGAGTAGAATGGCTGCACTGCCCTAAGCAGCCCCTCTGTGCTCTCTGGGAAGGCTGCAGCTTGCTAAACCAAACGTAGCACTGCAACAAGATAGTTGAGGGGTTGAAGAGAGATCTGTGACTTAGGTCAACAAGGCTGCAAACATCACAGAGTAGATCAGTTAATCACTGAGGTTCCAGCTGTCTGTTCCAGCACAAAGCTGGAGAGAGTTGGACATTAGCGGCAGACTCAAGGTGGTCTTCAAGTAAAGGCAGAGATGTAGTGGAAATTCCTATAACAGGACGCTAAAAGTTTATGTACATTCAAGGCACAGTTGGACATACTCATAGCAAAGGAATTCCTCAAGATACTTAAATTCAAAGAAATCACCCATAGTTTAGAAAGCCTTTGAGTTGGAAATTTCTGAACTCTAGGAGAACGCTTTGAGGATGTATCACATGCACTTGCTCTCTTATAGTATATTTTCTCTTAGACATCTGGTTTTGATCACGACTGAAGGCAAAGTTCTGGCCTGGGTGGATCTTTGTTCTGACCTAAAATGGATGCTCTGTGTTTTTAAATATCTTCAGATGGATGCAAGTAAGGCTGAGGCCATAACAACTTGATTTCATTACCATGCAATGAAAGAACATGGGGCTGTGGGAGGAAGGGGAGTGGGAAACATCCGCTGCATTTTATTCTTCCTATAGCCAGTGCAGATCTAGTCAATAGAGTCTATGGAGCTAAAGCTGTGATTCATCTGGTCAAAAATCATTGGCGGTTTTTAGAGAAAATGTGTTCCAAGTTCAACGGATTGACTGGCTCTGAGCTGATGTAAGATGAGAGTGATATGTTCAGACAGAGGAACTTATATTGTAGATGACTCAGTCAGTCAATTGAACTTTGAGACCTCCTAGACTGGCAAACTGAAAAGAAATGCGTGCCTAACATAACTGAGATAACTTGGTAGCATGACTGTGTAAAGTTGTTAAAAAATTGAGAAAGCAATTTTGCTCAAGAGAACAAAAAAGTATAATTGCACAGATGCCTGTCTTCTCTCCCAGATGCCCAGAGCTCTGACAGTAAGAATAAAACCTAGTTATTTTTAACACTCTGAAAACACAGAATTTTAGCTCATACTTACTATGATATGAGGTAACTGAGTTTCAATAGTTAGGACATTGGAGTAGAAGGAAGGAGGGGTAATAATAAAAGAAATCAAGACCACTTGAACAAAGAAGGGAACTTTGGCTTTGTTATGTCTGTAACTTTAGAAGGATAATGCTAGTGTTGACAAAAAGCACTTACTATGTTGGAAACAGGGGCCTGGTGATTGTTTCCCTTCCTGACGTTCAGGGATACAAAGACTAAGTGGCAGCTGTCTGAAAAATGTGTGAAATTCCACTGTTAAGGATTTTTCTCCCAGCAGACAGATGGATTTGACTACACTCTTTGGCAGATCCTTACTTTATATATGGTCGATCAGACTGAATGGAGACACTGAATGCAGCATTTGCTTTTCATCCTCTGCAACGCTATGGAGCAGCACATTCAAATCTATAGAGCAATGCACTCCCCAAGGCCCTCTTCCTTAGGAAACATATCCACAATGCAAATTTCACCTATGGATGGGTAGGTAGACACAGTTAATATTACCTATCTTATGCAAATTAAAGTTCAAATCAAAGCAGAAATTTTCCAGATAATAGGCATCTTTTGGGAAAGTAAAAGTGGACTGGTGCTAGCTTGGATTATGGGGAATCTAGTGTAAAAAAAAGAGTGTCCAAACACAAAATAATACATTTTTTTAAAACTTGATTTAAATGTGATAAATCACACTAATCTGAGCACTGTGTAAAATGAAGAGTATTAGATTTGTGGTGGTTCATTTGCAAAGGAAAATTAAAGTTGTGTTGCAAATTATATATATATATTAATAAAAAAGATAAGATTATTAAACAGTTTTGGTCTTTAAAAATACACTGCAACAGAGATTAAAATATAATCTCTTTGCAGGTATTCTGTGGATGTTCAGATTAAGATCTTGTGCTTAGAACAATCACCAAACTGGAGCTGCAAACCAGGGAAGGATCTGTTCTATTTGCCTGCCAATATGACAATGTACTTAAGTCTAGATGGCCTTATCATCACAAGGGACCATATTTCGCCCCAGGTACCGCTGTGTAGCTAGTGAATCAAATAAATAATTACACACTAATTAACATAATTTCCACAAGAATAAAATTTAGCCCATTGTTTTAGCAATAAAATAGAGGTTGAAAACAAGATAACAATATGTTGAAGTAACATACGCATGAAATTTTCTGTCTTCTTCATAATAAAAGTCTTTTAAACTGCTGGCGATCCCCCATAATTTTCTTCCAGTCTTTTTCTCTTTAAGATGCTATTCCAAATTCTAGCTGATCTCAGTTCTTTGTTTTAGTTTCTTGTCCTTTAGAGTCACTGCTGGTTTTCTGAACCCAGAACTTTTCACTCAATAGTTTCTTTCTAGCCTCACAACAGCTTTCAACAGCATATTTGCACACAAATCTGTGATTTGCAGTTCTCATCATGTTGGACATAGGTGTCATGCCCCCAGTTGTTTTATGCTTTAATCTACTAATCATGTGGGATCCTCAATGCAACAGGAATTCTGTGTTGTCCCCACAGGCTTTGCATTGGTTGCACACATAGTAGAGGTATAGAATACTTGCTGTACTCAGTTAAAAACTCCTTAATATAACTTTCCATGAGAATATAGTCCTATTGGGTATTGATGCTGCTGTTTAGCATTCAAAATATTTTTAATATTATGCACAAGCATAACCTCCCACCACCACTGCCTCCATTGCCCTTACATAAGTCTGTAAAGGGACCATTAAAAATCCATTAAGCTTGTTAGTTTGCAGAGCTTTCAGGGAATCTTGCTGCAAGTTTTGCTATTTCAACACTTACAGGCTTCTATTAAACATAGCAATCTCTGAGCTATAAGGGTTTACTGGAATGGTCCATTAAGTGAGAGTTTTCTAGGGGGGATAATGTCTGGGAGAAGGAAGGGAGATCAGAGTTGTAATTATACAAATGGATTTTACTTTATGTATTTTGTTTTTAAAGTAAAAGTGATTTCTGTTATCTCAAGAAGCCCAAAAGCAAAATGTTAAAGAATAAATGGATGGTGTCATGATTAAAGTATTTATAAGGGATTCAAGAAACTAGTTTCAAGTATTTGACTTTAGATATCAGAGAAAAAAAAAATCACTTAAGAACTGGTCTGGAAGTGCTGAATATCTAAAAAGTTATGTCTATTTAAACCAGAGCTGTAGCTGTCAGGATCTCTTAGAATCAGACATTTTTCACTTCTGTAGTACAGAGTTAATAATACTTCCTTTTATCCACCTGTCTATTTGGGTATTAATCTTTCTAGGGTAAGGTCAGTCTCATTTATGACCTCTAGTTTCTCATATGGTTCTAAAAAAATATTAATAAGGAAAAATATGCCTGTCTGGAGGATCTTTTCACTTGCTTAATTGGTATTCACATAGGAGGCTGTCCTAAAGAATGACTGGATACTTATTTCAGCAGCGTATGCACCTATACTTGTTGTCTCTGACCAGTTAGTCTTGCATTTTTACATGAGCTCTTTCACTGGCAATCATTGCCCTTGCACTGCAAAAGGAGATTCATAAAGACTCATTGCAAGCTATTGTGAGGATAGATTGGTTTCCCCATATGAGGTCGAGCTTTTGAATTGTTTGTTATTTCTGGGAAGGCATCAAGTTCTTGAAATACCATTGAGCTGCTTATGGAAATATGTGGTACTTGACAGGAAAAGTAAGGTTTCACATACTTTTTGGTTGGAAAGTGATATCTTGTCTCTGACTTTAGTATGCATAAAAATCTGGAAGATGTTTTCCAACTTTTAAAAGAAACACAGTTATTTATGTTTGGTGTTTTCAGATAGTTGAATGCTTTTATGTTTTGTAAAAGGAATTTGAATTTTGGCATGAGTACAGTCTTGGGGTCAGGAAGATGCCTTTTACTCTCTTCATATCTCAGATCCATTCAGATTTGGCTCAATTGTTAGCTGCCAAAAATCACTATTCTCCATCTGTGCTTTCCTCACTAGAGCTTGCTAGAGGCTGTCTGCTAAAATCCGTCAACATCCTATCAGTCCTGCCCATGCACCAACCTAGCATCTTGTTTAAGTATGCCACAAGGATGAAGCTCCAGATGGGATCATGAAAAACTGGTTCCTTTCCAGCTGCTCTTTCCTCATTTAAACAATACTGCGGGTTCATACGGAAGGGAGATTGGGCTGATAACGACAAGAGCATAAGTTCAAGTTTTGCTTTTTTTATTAAGTTGCTTCAGTTAACTCTGTGCCTCTCTCACTTCTTATTATGCCTCTTCTAAAAGCTGCATGATCTTGAAAGTGATCTCTAACGTGGAGCAGCCAGGATGAAGCAATGCTGCTCTGTCAAAAGGATTCACCAAGTCTTAACATAATTCTAGAGCTATTTGCTGTGTTGTCTACATGGTGAGACAGGTCATGCATATATAACCTCAAGTGCAAATTTCAAACCTTCAGGTTTGATCATCTTATTAAAAGGTATTTTTTTTTCCTAAGGCACCAAAGACAGGCAGTGATTTATTATCTTTTCACATGCAATTGCTTGTAGGCAATTCAGAGACTTGAAGAACACTTAAGGGAGGACAGATTTGTGCATGCAACTTTAATTTTCACATGTACTGGCTGTTGAATGCTTGATGTTGAAAATGTGGTGGCACTGATTGGAAGCCTAACCTAAAATGCAATATACTCCAGGTTTGCCTATGGCTGCCACTGATTTTGAATATGATACGTATCCCTGAATGCTGTCCTCTGCAAGGCAAGTGTGCATGTGTTTTCAACTGACAATAATTTTATAGTAGCACAGCCAACCATCAGACCTGGTTTGTTTAGCTGAAGTGAAGCTGAATAACCTTGAGGCAGGAAGGAGCAGAGAAAAATATTTATATGTTCAAAATAATATACACAATGATTCAGGAGTCAGCTCGATCATTCTACTTTTGCGGTTCTGTGATTATAATTCCTGCTTGTGTGTGAACTTGCGTCTTGTTTTATGCTTTATTCAGTAAAAAGAGAGGAAGCTACATTTTTTGTGGGAATGGTTACATTTCCCATAGCATTCTGTGGTGCACTACACTGTGCTGGAGCCTGATGGATCTCAGAAACTACAGTAATGGGAGCTGATAGTGATGGATAGCGGGAAAAGTAAGAACCTCAGGACTGATCAGAAGAGGGTGCTGTTATTCTGGGATGGTCTTGCATCATCCGTGCCAGAACAGACAATGCCTCTGCGAGATTCTGGAGAATGCTGCCTTTCAGCACAGATGTAATATTAAGGACTTGGCTATCGGTGGTAGTAATTAAGAGACAATAGCACTTTTCACAGTGAGACAAAGATTTCCTGAATAAACCTACATTTGGCCACTTCTGCGGATAGAAGCTCCCCTACCAAATCAAATTATGGAATTCCTCCCTTTCCTACCCTGCAGCAAACTACTGTGTATTGCTGCTCTACACTACTGAACAGCTGTTCTTGTTCATCCTACAGGCAATTGCATGTGAAAAGATAATAAATCACTGCTTTCCTAATCTTAAAAACATGTATGCGTATTTCAGCAGTAGAAACCACGCTGGGTGAATCCATGCTGCTAAATAAAAGACCACGAGAGAGCAAAGACAGTCTCTTTCCCTTGGAGATTTATATCACTTGTTCTAGCTCTCACCAAGAAGCAAAGATATCTTTGACTGCAGACTCCAGAGACTGCTCCTCCAAGGCAATAGGGATGAAACTGCATTGGGTTTGGTGCTCTCTGCCCAACATCTTTCTTCAGTACTGTCCCCACAGCCTTGACACCTTCAAATAGACACTGTCATGCAACTTCCTAGAGGTTATCTTTACTTCTGTGCAATAAAAGTATCATGCTGCTGGGCAGAAAAAGACCTTGCGTTATTTCTGGCATTCTGTACTGAAGAGCACATAAAATCACGATTATGTACTAAGGCTCTGCAGGCGCCACTGGGGCCCAGAGTTGTCTCAAGGACAAGGACTGTGTAGTTTGGACACTGCCAGTCTGCTTGATAGGAAGGCAGTGAGTCAGTTTAGCACTGCCCTGTGACAGTGTAGCTACACCTACCATCAGCTACTTCTATAATGGCAAGCAGAAGAGCCCAATGATCGCTCACATCCATAAGGATAAATTCACTTATCCACATCCAACAATTGTTCAAGAATTTTAGGAAGCCAAGACTGTGTTAGACCTCCCTTACAACAGTACTTACAGTCTGACTATGGATAGTTGTGGGATAATCCCTGAGCATGGGCACTTTTATTATTTGGTAGTACAGATGTAAGCAAAGGAGCCAATGTGTTTCAAGAGAGAGACTGTTCATACACATAGAATTATGTCAGCAATGGATTTTTCAATTCTGGGAGTAATATATTTGAGAAAAATTAAGGCTGAGTTTTACTAAAGAAAAAAAAAAAGGATTAAGTGTAATTCATATGCCTGTAATCTTTAATTAATAAAGTGTGCAAGACAGTATTTTCTGTCTCTGAAGGTTAGTGACACAGCCCAAATTGAACTGCACAATAAACTACCCTTACCCTCCCAAACACTGCTGGAATAGTCCTATCTGTGTCGGACTTGGATCTTGGCCCAATGTTGAATGGCTTGTTCATCCTGTGCAAGGTTGGGCCAAGGAGGATTAAAAGTTTAGCAGGGTGAACAGTCAGGTCCTGTTGTGTGGGCCGTGGGCCTTAGCCCTGGCCCTCTTTATTTTGCTAGTATAGGTATAATTTTAAAAGTTGAATCATCTCAGCACTGGTCAGATTTACAAAAAATCTTTAGAAATGTTAAGACAAAGTTTATTTTTTATGTTGATGTTATGTTCATATTTTAAGAGATACAAGATGATTTCATGAATGTGAGCGTGCTCTTCACTGTTACAGTGTGTGGGCTCATCGCTCATCTACTTTCCTGTAGCATAATCAGCAGAGGCTGGCACCAGGTACTTCAGAATAACCAGACCTTGCATGGGGTGGGTTTGTCTGAAGCCTGGTCTGTCATAGGTTAGCAAGCATAGTCCTGGAAGGGATGTCCTTGCTGAGGGGTGCTTACAGCTTCCTCTGGGACCTGATAGAACCTATCAGCTGGCCAGTTTGAATATGGACAATTCTTTAAGCCACTTAAAGTTGTGACCGCCTCTGTGATCCACACTTAAGAATAGACAAACTCCCACCCCAGCTCTCTCTCGTTTCCGGTGCTGGGACAGGTGGCTGCAGGCCCCGTGCGGGGGCCAGCGGGCCCAGCCAGGCCCTGCTTGGGCCAGGCCGGGCCGGGCCACGGCCATCCTGGAGCCATGGGCCTGTTCCAGCCATGGAACCCCCCCCCACTGCCTTGCCGTGGGCAGCCGGAGCGGCTCGGAACCCCCCCCCTCTCCACTGCGGCCGAGATTCAGCAAAGCGGCACCTCTGTCCGGCAGAGGCCAGGTGACCAACTGTGATAAGCCACATTCCAGCTGTAAGGCCGAGGTGAGATTAACCCTTTTATTGCTGTGAAGAGCTGAAAACCTGAGGGAAAAGAGAGAGAGGAGATGCTTAAAGCTGAAAGTCTGTTGTGAAGCTATGATATATCAGAGTATCCCGTTGTAATTTCATGAAGATTGGGGGGGTGGAGTGTTCAACTCATAAGCAGAAGCACCTGCGCTGAGATAGGCAGATGCTGCCGCAGCTGTAATTTCATGAGAAGTTTGGACAGAGAGAGAGATGAACCAGATGAACCAGATGAGGACTTTTGCTCCAAAGAGGAAAGGAGAAAAACCTCAATTCCTAGAGATGCTCCCAGAGATAGTTCTAATGATGAAGATGAGGAAGACCCTTTGCTCCCAGGGAAGGAGAAGGGCCTCTGTTTCTTTGTTTCTGAACAGCTCAACCTTAAAATTGTACCCCAAAAAACTTTCAAGAGTGGACCCTCGAAAGCAGTTGCGGGAAAAACTGCAAGTCGGGGGAAGAGACTCACATTGCGAGCAGAGAGACTCCTCTTCCTAAATGGACTGAACAATATTTGGAAGTGGGCAGCTGTCTCGGTGTGATACTGTTTTCATAGCACGAGCAAAAAGAGACTTCTCTTTCTAAATGGACTGAACAAGGTTATTATGGAAGTGGTAAACAGACTGAACATCTTAAGGGTTGTCTTTACATTGTCAGTGGGAGAAGGGAGGAAGGTGGGGGGAGGAGGAGAGTTCTGAAGGTGGTATAATTTTTTTTTCTTTTCTTCTTTTAGGTCTGTTAATAAACTTCTTTATATTCATTCAAGTTGGTGCCTGCTTTGCATTTCTCCTAATTCTTATCTCACAGAAGATAAACAGTAATGAGTATTTTAGACCAAACCACTACATGGTCTTACAAGTATTTTGTCAGTTCTGAAAGTGTTGTGCTGTTTAGTTGGGTCACTGCTCGGTGACTGATTCAATATTTGCTTTTATACTGCTACTTCTGTTATTTATACATATTTATAATTTCTGTTTTAATTCTGCTAGCCTCTTAGCCTCCTCTGGGAACAGGTTGTTCTTAATCCAGATCAAAACTTGGTTAGTTTGCTTTGTGGTTTTTTTTGTTTTGTTTTGTTTTGTTTTGTTTTTATTAACGTGAAGCATGTTGACTTGCTCAAATTATCTCCAAAAAACTTACAGGAACATGTGGTAAAACTCATATGAGCTAACTGGAAGTTTGGTTTCATGTTATGTTAAGAACCTATATAAACAACTGAAAGTCAGCTGTGAGTCACTTTGTTTACCTTATGTCTTTTTCTGACTGCCCCTCATGTAAAAGTATCTCCATATTACAGTTTATCCATGCAAACTTCCTCTAAATTCCCCATGACTGGTGCCTGTGATTTGTTCACTGTCACTGGATTTTAATGTGAAAAAGCTTTGATTAATTAATGTCTACTGATTGACTCTGTAAAGGGGATCCATGCTAGAATAATGGTGTCAAATAGCTTGAATTTGCTTCACAGTAACTTCTTGAGGAAGGGCAAACCTTCACTGCCACCTGCTAAAAAGTTTTGGCATAATTCTAAAAGTTATTACTTGCACAGTATTGAACAGCAGCCAAGCTGTATGTTATGGAGGATATCCCCAGACAGTGAGGCCACTAGTCATGATCTAAACTTTTCTAGATGGAATATTTACCCTACCATTTTATTTTGGATTAGGAGTGTTGGTTGTCACAAAGGAAATCAGAAATGGGATTACTCTTGGGTTAAATGAAACAGAAGGATAATTGTCCACAAGCAAAATACAGTGAGGCCAAATCAACTCACTGAACACCCCACCTCATATGGTGTGGACAGAGGTCCTCAGCACTAGCTGCATCATTTGACAAATCCATTCTTGTTTGTGTTGCATTGATATTGTAGGCACTAGCCAATAATGGAGTGATTAATACTGATTGGAAAATATCTGGGGAGAAAATAAAAGGATTTTACTTGGGAATGTCATTAAAAAGCCCACAGAGAGATAAATTTAATAGCAGTTATTTTAGACACCAAGTATTAGGATCTTGCCATGATCTTCCAAACATCCCTGCTTTCTTGAAAACTCATATATGTGGATATTGGTTTGTTTTACTGAAGAGACCAGACTATGAAGCTTTGTGTCACTGAGGCAGCCAAGCAGGGAGATTGCCTCTAATCCAGAAATCCCAGGGTTTTCAGAAACTGCAGCCCAGGTTCAGTCTCTAAAAGTGGATTGTCTTTGTATTAAGAACCCTTGGACTATTGCTGTCACTGAGAATTTTTGGGATTTGTTCTGAATCAAAACTAAACTAAGTTTTGAATATCAAAACTTGATGATATAATTAAATCCTCGGTGAAGCAGAACTGTCTTTCCCCTAGTATTTCTGATTCTCAGTAATTCTGATTAAGAAATTGTGAATAGGAATAATGATTTTAATTCAGGTCAGAGGCGGTTGCATTAGTAGGGCTGTGCAAAGAATACCCCATCTACAGCAAGTTCTGCTTGTGTTTCAGTTTCACAAGCATGATATTCAGATACTATATTTGAAAGATTCCCACTCCTCCAAAACAGTATAAAAATATCTGATAGTCAATTTAAGCTATTCTTTTCACATCTCCTCACAAACAGGAGCTCTGCAAAGCCTTTTGTCTCAGCTGGAAGATGCTTCTGTTTGTTCTACCTCACGTTGAAGCTGATTGCCTCTCCAAAGTGTCTGATCTCTGTAGATTAGAAAAAAGAATAGATTTGAAAGATGCTTACAATTCATTTAATTTCAATTCCCTTACTTTCTTTTATCCAATATTCTTGATAAACAAATAAATGAGATAATCATTTCAGTGACTGTGTAATTTTCATTTTCTATTCAGTATGCAAAAAAGCCAAAGCTATTTTGTTTCAACACTACTTTTTTTTTTCTTTTGTCACAAATTGTACAGTAAGAAGATCTGCTCATGTCTTTCTTACAATCTCCATCTATTCCAGAAATACCTGGCTGCTTTAAGGATATCATGATGGTGTATTATTTTCTAAATATAGCTTAAAAAAAAATTAACTGATAAAATTAATTCCAAGCTTTGGAACATTCAGCTTTGGGGCCAGAGCAGTTTTCTCTTCTTTTCTGTACTTTTCTGTCAATGAAATAAGGATTTGATTCAACCATATTCAATCAAATGTTAGATTTTTACCAACACAGATTTCTGGGAGAGCTTTAGGTTCCCCCTAACACCCATAATGGTTCAGGGTGCTTTCTAACAACTTTTGTAAGGTCAAAAAAAAAACCAACCCAAGATAAATCAGAAGGCTGACTGGATGACTCTAATTCTATGTTACAATACTGATGCTGTCTCTGTCACAAAATGTTTCAGGCACTCCAATCATTACCACACGTCCATTGTGGGAGAGATTTAAGCAAGCAGAAGGAAAGAAAAAATACCTGCCTCAGAGAGCTGATAAATCTTCCTGTCTCCTTCCCAACACATGCACTCTGATGCGGATTAAAATATGTGTTTATCTGAGTCTTAATGATAGTAATGATCAATGACTGTAAATAACAGGTGCATTGTTTGCCACACACTTTACATTTCTAAAATGTGAACTAAATCTCCCCCTTTTTTCCAGAATTATCAATCAGAGAAAAGAAAACACCCTCAAGCAATCCTTCTCCATTTTCTCTTATTTGGAATTTAGTTAGATTTAGGGGGTTAAACCTATTCAGTTTTAAAAGAAGGAGAAAACAGAGGATTTGATTGTTCATGACATTTTGTTCAGAATCAATCATTGTCAGCTCAGGTTAGACTGATTTACTATGAGCCTGCCATATAAAAGATTTGCCACAAATGGCAAGGCTCTGAGCTGTTTCCACCGCACTGAACATAATGATGGATTTATCATTGCAATCAAGATGGTAAAACAGCATGGTCCCCAGAGTTGTGCACCAGGCAAATTGATCACAACAGCCCTGAAGTTATATAAGGGCTTTGTTTATCTGGTCTCAGTCTGCAAGAATAGTAATCCAACTTAAGATAAGACACTCTGATCTTTACGGAAGTTTGGATGGGTTTTATCTCCTAAACCAGTATGTAGTAGAATTGTCTGCTTAGGAGCAAAACAACTACCCATCATAGAGGAGCAAAACAACTACCCATCATATATATATATATTTTTTTAGTAAAAAGCAGTCATAACAAAAAGCAGAAATAACAAATACTACTGCTATTAATATCGTAATCTAACAGTAGTTTCTTAATCTGTAAGTGAATGAATTTGCTGTAATATTTTTGTGAGAAAATTAATAATATGGGAAGGCGAATATTTATTTTAATACATTGCCTTTTCATTACAGGCATTGATTCTTAATTCTGTGAAGAATTGGCAATATTAAGCTTTTAGATCCAAATAAATGAAGATTAAAGGGAAATACTAACCTCTCTACAATAGCACACTGGCAGACCAGGCTTTTGTCTATGCAAAAAAATTGTCAGTTTGTAGGTTGCGTTTCTGAACCCATGTTTGAAAGGGAAGAAAGTATTATTACTTGTCTTTGTCTGATGGAAAGAGAGCGTTGCTGAGAGGAAGTGATGCTGTAGCCAAAGAGATGAACCTCTGACATCTTTTGATTGGATATCATCTGGGAAGCCTTTAGCCTGTGGCTCAGCCTTGCAAACTACTGCTCCTTTCCCCAAAATTCATGTGTATATATATATATCCTGAAATAGAACCTGAGGCATGGAACTGCCCAGTGGGATGATGATTTGTTTTTTCCTAAGGACGAGATTATTTAGTGGGGTCCTGCAGGAATACCAGATCTTCCAGCACCTGTTTTTTTCCCCAAATGGAAACAGACCCTTATAAATTTTATTCAGACAGGTGTCAGAGAGTTGGAGAAACTAATTTCATCCTGCATTCAGACCAGGAACACAACTGTTTTTTTATTTTCACATGAAACATGCCTGGGTGTCCTTTGCATTGGCCTGGACACAAAATAAAATATTAATTAAGTCAGAATTTAGCATATTGTTAAAATAATGAAGAATTTGGGGGCAATCTATAGATTGAAAAGGGAGAATTAAGCTAGAGTCAATCCTCAGAAATAGCTGTGAAGGGCTGTGATATGCTCCCAGACTGAGCAAATTCCTTAAATTCCTTAAATCCTTAAATCACATTATAAATTCTCAGGAGCAGGAATCTATTTTCCTATTTATTTTACAGTATCTATATTGATATGAGCAAATGAACCTAGATTAGTATCTTGATCTTAATTTGGAATTTAATTTAAATTGATTAAATAGTTTTCTATTTTGAAGCAGGAATGTATTTTTATAATGTTTGATTGCATAACTGGCAAAAAGATCTATTGCAAATTATTGATCCACTTTGGATACAAATATGATATAAGCTATAATTCATGGGCAATAATGGCTATAAAATTGTTATTTGGATTTAAAAATGCAGCAGCACATCACCTAGAAAATAAAAAAAAGTTTTAATTCAGAGACTGATGTTGTTATTCAGGGCTTCCTTTTAAGCACTAAGGGAGGGTTTGTTGTCTCTTTTCACCTTAGTATTCTCTTCAGAGCATTCTCATACAGAGATTGGCAGCACTATTTGACATAAAATGCATTAAGGCAAATTTACTGTCAGCCTTCAGGGTGTGCAAATAGACATATAGTAGGAATATATAAAGTGGAAGTAAAGTAGACTTGGATTGCACTGTTTTGATAAACTTTTTCTTGTTCAAAAGCAGTGGCTTAAAAATAGCAAAACAAAAATGTAAAAAAATAATGCTTTTAACCCAAAATTCCCATTAGTAAGATAAAATAGAATATCACAATTCCATTTCTACATTAGACTATTTTCACTTGGGAATTATTCTCTTGCTTTAGCAAATAATAAAAAAAAATACGTTCAAACTTAATATCTTGAAACTTTTCTGATAGCTGAATTTTATCACTTGCCCAGGAACCTAACAAAGAAAATGTGCTCCTTTTTTGATTTACAGAAAATATAATAGATTAAGTATTTTATAACTTTATTTATTGGACATGTATCTGTGGAATCAGGCATGTGAAGTCCTTGGAATGCTAAAAGTTTACCATAAATTATTTCAGCATTTATATAGAATCATGGAAGCTTAGTATGGTTTGAGTTGGAAGGGACCTTGAAGATCATCCAGTTCCAACCCCTCTGCCATGGGCAGGAACATCTTCCACTACACCAGGTTGGTTAAAGCCCCATCCAACCTGGCCTTGAACACTTCCAGGGATGGGGCATCCACAGCTTCTCTGGACAACCTGTGCCAGTGTCTCACCACTCTCACAGAACCTCTGTTTTTCTGTGACAAACTTGGCTGGCACAGTGTGATTAACTGTGCATATTAAGAAAGAAAAGGAAGAAAGAAAAAAAAAAAAAACCAACAAAAAAAGCATTCTGGATGAATGCCTAGTCCTTCACCTGCAACCAGACTTGACTCAAGTAGTCAAGTAATTGTTTTTCCTCATACAAAATCAGGTGATATTTGAGGTATTAAATTAGGATGTAAGAATCTAAAAAAAAAAGAAAAAAACTATCACATTCCTGAGATCCCTTATGAAAATCAGTTGCTTCCTCAAACCATCTTGCTGTTTTTTTAACTTTAATGAAATTACTGATACAGACTCTCTCCTGGATTGTTTGTCCCTGTGGTTTTGGCAAGACTTGTTTCATGCATAGAGGAGAACAAAGCTGACTTCCGGTGTGGAAAAGCAAGAATGTGGTCACTAGGAGGTTACTGTCCTAAAGTTTACTGGGACTGCTTAATACTAATGGTTTTGCAGCTCTTTATCCTGAGACTGTTGTTATAGATGAGCAGATCAAATACACAGCCATTATATCATATTTCTGCTATTTTCTTTATCAAACACTGCTGTTACTTTGAAGCTTCTTTTGTCCCCTATTCCTCTTTCTTTTTCTTGTCTCTCCTTTTTTTGGAGGTTAATAGGATGTAGCTCATCAGTGATCTCAGGTCAAACCGTTTGGTCATCCCTATCTAGAAGGCATCTAATGAGTGAACTAGCTCTTGATACTGGCACCCATAGGTCAATCTGATTTTGTATTAACTTGAAGAAGGTCAAATAGTCTCTAAATTTGATAAATATCCCATTTCTTGAACTTCTGATGGAGAGCATAGACAAGGTGAAAGCTAATACAATTCTGGACTTGTACATCCACACGAATAGGAACTACAGCTTAATTTGCACAGGACACAAACTTGGTTTGTGCTCCAGGAACTAATTCATGTATATCCCAATTAATTCAGAACAAATAACAACAAAGTTTTGATATATTTAACCGCTCTTAGTACAAAAACTGTCCCTGAATAGCCTGATGCTTTTAAGCTGTATTTCATTTTAATCTTTCTCAGAGATGATTATCTCAAATTTTAAATTATATTTTTTTTCTTTTTTCTTGATGGATTAATAATTAAAAAAAAAAAAAAGGTTATCAGAGAAAAGTTGTTTGAATTTAATAAGCTAGAAAAGCATCAGGACAGGTCTATTTCTGTGACACTGTTCAAGCACACAAACATTGTTTTAGTGCTAGGTTTAGTTTAGCAAGCTGCAGCTTTCCCTGAGAGCTCAGTGGGGCTGTGTAGGGCAGTGCGGCCATTTTCGCCCTCCTGCAGTCCATTTCGGACAGCCCCACAGTTTTGCTCTGGCCAGCTATCAGCTTTACAACCCAGTGATGGCAAAGGAGGCGAGAAGGGTCTCTCCATAAGGGTTTCAGAGGACCTTTAATGGTTACATCTTGTCCCAGTGACCCCCAGAGGCAGAGAGACCTCGTGGTCCAGGCGCAGGGGGGTTTTCTCAGGGGCAATACATGGGCGGAATTGGGGTACAGGAACCAACAGGGAGAACCCAAGGGAGTGGCCAGGATTAGGGGCAGGGGAAAAGTGGAGGGAACAATATGGGATAGGAAAAGCAATGGGTAAACAGATCACCACAAAGCATTTCTGGCATGAATATAGAAATATGAAGTTTTTCTGCTTGTGTTTTTCTGACCTGTTTTATGTATATATGGAGCAGAGAAAGGATTAAGATATGCTACAGGTGTATTAGAATTGAAAATAACAAAATCACTGAGAAGTGTAGAGAAAAAACAAGGCTGTGGATTGACTAGCACTTAGAAGAACACTGACAGAGGAAAAGAAAACCTAAAACAAGGAAGGAGAAAGAATAAAGACAAAATACTGTGACAGCAGAGTATCCCAAAGTCTGGCTCTCAGCTGAAAAATGGGAAGTTTGTGACTTCTAGTCTTTTACAGTAGAACCATCTCACTAGAGATGTGATAGCTCCCTAGGTGTCAACTGAGTCTCTTAAAATCCTCTTGAGGTGTTTTTTACAGCATTTTTTTTTTTCCACAAATGTGCTGCTAGTAAAATGCTGCAGCACAGAGGCTGGGCTAAAGCAAGCAGAAAGCTTTGAATTCAGCAACATCAAACATATTTAGCATTTTGGAGGAATGTTCTTAAAATCTCAGTTTTAATTTCCATATATATATATATATATATATATATACACCTTTTGGTTGCAAGAAGAACCCTCATAATATGTTAGGCAATCCTATCCAGGTTTTTTGCTTGTTTTTTGTTTTTCTTTTTTTTTTCACAGCTGATGCATTTGAGGAAGATAATTCTGGCTTTACTCAAAGTTTTGTAACTCACAAATAATGTCAGTGAAGTGCCTGAAGGTTGCTGTCAGGACAGAACCTTTCATGCAAACATTAAAGCTCCTTGGGAAATGAAAAGTCCAGGTTGTGAGACATGAAGTTTCATCTGCCAAAGATAAGAGAATGTCAGAAATATTTTGAGAGTATATTGGTAACATATAAGTTTATTTACTATGAATATTGATAATATAGGTTCACTACATATCTCTCTTTCATTAGCTCATTGTTAATTTGGTTATTTTAAATTATCTGCTTTTAAAATTAGTGATAACATTTTAATATAATACTCATGCATATACAAAAGCCACTTATAGTGAGATTTAATCTCTATGGGGGAATTCTAAACCCTCAGCTGCAGAATTTCAGTTGCTGATAACAGTAGGCTTTGAAAAGTATGAAACTGGATGAAATCAGAAACATGATTATTGTTACTGATTATTACTATCATCTTTGTATGCCCTGTGGCATATGAATACATACTACTATCACAGGAATTGTTGAAAATAACAGAAATGTTGTGATTATGTCAAAGCTTTTGATGCAAAGAGGACTTAGTGATCCATGTCTGTATTTTGTGGGAAGTTTTTTAATTTAAAGGTGAATTTACATAAAATGTTGAAGTATGTCATTTCCATCAAAACACCATTTCATATGCTGATGCTTCTGTTTCATAGAAGGTATCTCCTGGCAGTAGCTCTGGATTACAATATCTGACATTACCTGTGTCCACCAAAGCGATGGGGTGACCTCTGAGAAATTGTGAGGGGGCCATAGTGTATCATGGGTGAGATATCTTACAAAGAAATCTAGAGAACTTTGGTAGAAAATGAGAACAGGTACCTCAGCAGATCATCTCCCGTGAAAAAAATGCAGTGGTGTCAAAATAGTTCATACTGTGGCTGGAGTAGAACTTTTTTCAGCCATTCATATGAAAACCAAAATATTCCACCAAATTATTTTTTATTAAAAAAATTAAAAAGCATCTTTCTACATATACATTTAAAATACCCAAACCAAAACATTTTTCATCATATTAGATTCCTCACATTGACTCACATGATTTTCGGTGGAAGTGAACACTCCAGTTAGATGTGTTGAATGCTATTTCCAGCATGAAATGGCCTGCAATTCGCCAAGCATGTATTTTGAAACAAATGGGTAAAATTTGCTACTTTAGAAGAGGAAAACATATCCAGTAATGCAATTTACAAATCTTTTCCTTCTACTGTTCTCTGTTTATCTGAACTTTTTTTTTCTCTCAGCTGTTCTCTGTAAACACAAGCAGTGGGACTGAATTCTCAGGAGTCTCTCAGTGGTGTCTCTAGGCAGTTGCTTGAAGGATTTAACTGAAAAATACTAGTTGGCCAATATATTTGAGGTAACAGGAAGGCTGAATATTTTCAGGAATATGGACATTTTGACAGTTTCGGAACAGATTGTCTAGTCCATAGAAATAATTTGTCTTCTATGGGTATTAAATACAGTAGGAAAAAAGAATTCTTCACCACTCTGGAAGGGCTAAAACATTACTTGTATAATTTTAAAATTCTCTTTCCATTTCATAGCAAGTAAATATTGGTAAGTTTGAGCTAACTTGAGGTGACCTTGCAGCTCACAAGCTAGAACACTATTTTGAGCAAAGTCAAACCTACTGTTACAGTAAAAAGGACAGCAACAAACCCAAAAGTGACTCAGAGCAAAAGGATAAGCACAGGAGAGCACTGCTTCATGGGTAGTTCTTTAACTTTTGCAGCTTTCTCTTTGAACTTTTTTTAAAAACAAGACAAAAGCCAAGCTAGAGAGGATGGAAAAAGAGAAAAAACAACTTATAGAACAGCAACTGTAAGAACACTCAGCAATAAATAATACTCAGCTTTTTGTAATTGAGTGTTCTTCCAGTTGACCATGTATCATATCTTTTCAGAATCACAGAATGGGTAAGGTTGAAAAAGCTGGCAACCCTTCTGCTTCCAGCCTCAGCTTCCTCCTGGTGAAACTTTGCTCCCCTCATGACATGAGTGGCATGGAATAAAAAAGTGCTAGAATCTCCACCCTTTTTCTCTGTAATCATGACATCATCCTAAAGCACATAGCACAGGATAATGTCCAGACAGTTTTTGAATATCTCCAGTGAGGGAGCCTCCACACCCTCCCTGGGCAATCTGTTTCAGTGTGTGGTCAGGCACAGAGTAAAGTTATTCCTCATATTCAGCCGGAACTGCCTGTGCATCAGGTTTTGCCCATTGCTTCTTGTCCTGTTGTGCGGCACCACCAGGAAGAGCCTGGATCCATCCTCTTGACACCCTGCCTTTAGATACTTTTACATTATGCTGAGGTGCCCTTTAAGCCATGTCTTCTTGAGGCTGAACAGGCCCAGCTCTCTCAGCCTTTCCTTGTAAGGGAAATATTCCAGACCTTTCATCATTTTCACTGCCCTCCACTGAACCTGCTCCAGGAGCTCCATGTCTCTCTTGTGCTGAGGGGCCCAGAGCTGAACACAGCACTCCTGATGTGGTCCATCAGGGCTGAGTAGAGGGGCAGGATCAACTCTCCCAACCTTCTGGCAATGCTCTTCCCAGAGCACCTCAGGATACCTTTGGCCTTCTTGCCCACCAGGGCACTGCTGGCTCATGGAGAGCTTGTTGTCCATCAGGACACTCAGGTTCTTCTCCACAGAGCTGTTTTCCAGCAGGTTGGCCCTCATCCTGTGCTAGCGCCTGGAGTTTTTCTTTCCCAGGTGCAGGACCCTCCATTTGCCCTTGTTGAACTTCAGACAGTTCTTCTCTGCCCATCCCTCCAACCTATCAAGGGCCCTCTGAAGGGCTGCACAGTCTCTGAGGTGTGGGCCACTCCTCACAGCTTTGTGTCATCAGTGATGGTGCTGAACAAGTGAAGCACATCGTGTCCCGGTAACCATTGTGAACATGTGCTATGATACCTGCATGTGCAGTGCACCCTTGTAGCATGGTACCTGATATTGTGTACTCAGTACAAAAGTTAATTTTTCATGAGTGTTTTAATGAATCGCTTTAGTGGGAATTAACAACATGCTATAAGTGCATGTTTAAATCTACTCCCGTTAATCAAAGCACTTAACTCTACATACACCTGTACCTCAAGCAAATTTTAAGCAAATTAAGCAGGATTTATGCAAATTAATATCACCAGGGTCCAGAACTACCAATCAAGCACCTGTGGTGAGGCAGTGTAAATATGCCTCAGATGGGACCTTGACCTAACATGAGTATATATCTCCTGACACCTGAGATAGCTTGTTTAGCAGTAACTCTGATATCTTTTCATAAACCATCATTTTATCAAGAAAATTTATACTAAATCCTTGGTCTGTTCCTTAAACACAACTGGAATCATATAAACACTTTCTGAAATTATTCATTCCCCAGGTCAAGCTGAGTACCTAGATTCTTTAGTTTACATGCACTCACCTGAATTTGGTAAATCAAGGTGTATTATTGCATCAGATCCAATCTCGGTTATTTTTCAGAGGGAAGAAAAATGTGTATAGCTAAATTAAAGCCTTATATATTATTAATTGCTTTTAGATTCCTGGAAGGTAATAGGAGGGAAACACATTTTGCTTTTGATTGCTAGTGTTTTAATTGTGCTGCAATGTAGACAATGCATTGTCTACATTGCAACACAAACCAGGCAGCTTTGAGAATGCCTTTTGTTGGGACTGCCAGTGGTATGTTGAGTTAATCTGCTAGTTATTACTCTGCAGTGTGCCCCTAGGATAAATTTTCTTAATCATTAAAATAACACATCTTACCGCTAGTCTGAGCTTTGCTGAATTCCACCTTCTGTTCTTGCTTTGTCTGCTCTATTAAAAGCCTTGTACTATCACTGCTTTAGCCATTTCTCAAATTTTTATGAGCTAAGATTCAAAAGAAGACATCTGGACCAATAATAGTTTTACAAAGTCATCCAGCCAGACCTTGTTAATGTATGCAAAGTCAGGAACCTCATCAACAATCACACTATGGATGGCAGTAACCTTTTTAGGCATTGACTTAACAATTTAATAGCATGAATCAACATGTTGAGTCTCTGTCAATCAACAGCATGTGCACTGAATAAGAGATGCCAGGTAAATCTAGTGATGCTGGCTTTATATACATCACCGTTTGCTCAGGACCTTACTCTCCCTGTTGCAGTTCTATTTCCCACTCTTTGTTTATAAAGAGCAACATGCTGCCTCCTGGAAGGGAATAAAGCAGTAGTTTCACCAAATTCTCATGACCTCATCAGCTCACAGAATGGGTAAAAAGGCTTCAATGGATTTTTGATTACAGCTTATTTGCAGTAGGTATAAATGCCTGTGCTGAATGGTTGCTACAGTGTCTGAGACAGGTTTGTTCTCTTCTGTTATGGTTTAAACCTTTGCAGAGTAAGGTAAGATATGTTTTGTGAAATTATTAGGGTTTGGCTGTGCTGGAGTATTTTCTCCTCTTTTAATTGGGCCTATGAGAGACAAGAGCACCCAATTTTCTGTGTCTTTACAAGGCAATGTGTATTACAGCACACCAAAATTTTAACATTTTAAGAATTTTTTTAAGTAGAGTCGTCAGTTGCTCTGATACAATATAAGAACTATGTTCATTCCCTGAAGTGAACAAAACAAAATGGACAATAAATTAAAATCACCCAGTTAAAACCTTGTTCGCCTTTTCAGTCTAGTTTTACAGATAGTCTTGTAAAATGTTCTGCTACATGACTTAGCAAATAAATCTAAACAGTAGTTTGCAATTTTTAGAACCCATAATGTGAAGCCACACTTAAATTAGCTGTCACTTGAAATTTCAAGCAGCAGTAATGGGTTTATTCAAGATGCACGGGAGGGGAGAAGGTAGCTAGAGTTACTGTGATATAGACTTCTGATTAATAATACTTTTTAATGCCTGCTGCAATCATTCACCTTCATGGAGAGAGTGATGTGAGAGACTACATTCTGAAACACTTGTTATATATTACGGAACTTATTTAGTAGCAGATCTGCTCTTGAAAATCTATGAAGGACAAATTTTAATGTCACATAATATCTTTATTTCTCTAATTCATCCTTCTTCATATCTGATGACATGGATATTATTTAGATATTATTCATAGAAATTACACTAACTTTTCGAATTTTATAAAATACATATCACGTAGTTATGAGGAATCTCAGAAAAAAATAAAAAATTCTCATTTTGACTCAGTTGTTAATTTGCTACACTTTTTAAAAATAGAAGTACTCTGTGTAACTCGAGAACAAAACTGAAAACCTGTTAGTTTTTTTTTAAAAACTCATTTATTTTCACATTTTCTCTTAAACCAGGTGTTTTTATCTACTAGAATTAAGATTGAGACATACTTTAGTCCTAAAATGAGCTTTACAGAAAAGAGACATAAACACTTGTTTTAAGATAACAGTAACAAGGACCTAACACAGAGACTGCTTAAGAGCCTTCCCAGCAAATCCAGCCTATGCAAACCTGTTGGCACCACCCACTCAATGTGAGTGAACAAACATCCAGGCAAGTTGCAACTCCTCTCAGGCAGAGAGGTTGGATTTGGAATGTAGATATTGATAAAGGACACTGTTTGAGTTTCTATTCATCCTTCTAGTGTAATCCCTTAACACTGATAGGAATTTCTTGGAGTTTGAAAAAGATGAAATGGCAAGTCCTGCATCTCAGAATCACAGAATCATCTAGGTTGGAAAAGACCTCCAAGATCATCAAGTCCAACCCTTGCCTGGTCACCGACTTGTCAACTAGACTATGGCACTAAGGGCCATATTCAGACATTTCTGGATCTCTTCCAGAGATGGTGACTTCATTATCTTCCTGGGGAACCCATAACCTTTTCCATGAAAAATTTCCTCCTCATGTCCAACCTGAACCTCCCTTAGGGCAGCTTGAAGCCATGTCCTCTCGTCCTGTCACTAGTTGCTTGGGAGGAGAGACCAACACCCATCTGGCTACAAACTCCTTTCAGGGAGTTGTAGAGAGTGATAAAGTCACTCTGGAGCCTCCTTTTCTCCAGGATAAACAGCCCCAGCTCCCTCAGCTGCTCCTCATATGACTTAGTCTCTTGATCCTTCACCAGCTCTGTTGTCCTCCTCTGAATACCCTCCAGCACCTTAGTGTCTTTCTGGTAATGAGGGGCCCAGAACTGGACACAGGACTCAAGGTGTGGCTGCACCAGTGCTGGATACAGAGCCATCTGTGGATGAATAATTGTATATATCAAGAAAGACTGTAAAAGTGGCTTTCTAGGAAGGTGGCTTTGCAGGAAAGACCACAGGGACCTGGGGGATAACAAGCTGACCCAGAGGCAGTAATGTGCTCTTGTGGCAAACATGGCCAACAGTATAATGGGCTACATTAGGGAAGCATCACCAGTGTGTCAGAGGAGGGTATTCTTATTCTGTACTCAACACTGCTGAAGCAGCATCTAAGGCTGTCTCTGTTTCTGGACTCCTGAGTACAAGAGGGAGATGGACATACTAGAACAAGTGCAAAGCAGGACCATGGGAATGATTAAGGGACTGGAACACCTAAGGTGCAAGGAGAGCTGAGAGGGATGTGGCTGTAAACCCAAACCGGAGAAATCTAAGGGGGATCTTATCAAGGAGTGTAAATACCTGATAAGCAGAGTAAAGAAGACAGGAGACAATGGAGCACAAAATGAAATATGAAATCTTTGTTTTAACATAAGAAAAACATTTTTATACTGTTCAAGTGGTTGAGCAATGCAGCAGGTTTCTCTGAGATGTTGTGGAGTCTTCATCCTTGAAAATATTAAAAATGACCACTGACCACATCTTCAGTGCGTGTATCTGCCTACTTACAGAACAGACTCTTCCACTTAGCATGGGAGCTGGGAAAAATAGCAAGCACATCTGACAGAAGAGGAAAGAAAGAACCTGTTAAGTCCCTTTCTAAAAGATCTGGCTATTTGCAAAAGAAAATTCAGTCACGGTGAAAAGTGTATGTGTTGGACTGAATGAGACTACGCTTGAAGGAAGAGGAGGAAAACAGAAGAGTCTGAGTTTAGTATTCATCTAGTGAAGGAATAGAATATGACACCAGAGTTAAGAGATAAATAGTGTTTTGGAGAAATAAGAATGACTCATACCTAGAAAGCAATAGTACATAAAATATTTTGCAATCAGACCATAGGCTGGAAGACCCTGGTTTAAAAGATTTACTTGGAGAAACAATGGCATTTTTAAAAATCAAAGTCTGCTTACAGGTAATTCAAAAACAGAAAGGGAGGCTAAATTTATCAAATAAATTGTTTGCTGCAAATAGTTCTCCCAGTTCTTTCGTCTGTACCTAATTGGCTATCAATAATGCATGGAAATGCTGAGACACTAAAGAATCATGTAACAGGCATTCCATTATGTAATTAAGGATCATTAACTATATTAATGACTTTTCTAATTCTTACATTGTTAACTAATGAGTAATGCTTTATGTCACGAATATACTTTCAAACTTCTCTGCACCAGTGAAAAAGATACATCTTGCTTATCTAACTTCTGCAGGTAATTCACACAAGAGATTTGGTCTGAATAAATCTTGAGGAAGCTCAAACAAAAAGCAGATGACTAGATCACACCACACTAGAGGATTAAGAAAAATAAAGATTGGCAAACCTAATATTTCTAGATAGTCACTAGAAAGCTTTTAGTGGCTCAAGGGGAAAAAATGTAGCTATATATGTGTATGGGCAGAATACATATTAGATGATAAACCTGCTGCAGAAGAACTGTAGGACTATCAATATGAAAACTGCAGATTTTAGCATCTGCCATGTGAAAGTGCAGGTCACATGAGTTAAATCTATCAAAGACTCACAAAATGGACATTGTTTGCTATAGAGAGAGTACAGTATTCTACCAAGAATGTCTAGAGAAGTTATGAGGCCTTATCCCTGGGAGTGTTTGAGGCCGGGTTGGATGGGCCTTTGAGTAGCCTGGTCTAGTGGGAGGTGTCCCTGCCCATGGTAGGGGGGTTGGAAAGGTCCCTTTCAACCTGTTGACTATAGATTTTTTTTGAGGCGGTCTGGGTCTTGAGAACCACAGGCACCTGAATTCATGGGAGGTAACCTTAACCTGTGTGTTGAATCCAAAGGTTCAATCTTCTGGCTCTACTGAGAAGAAATTCCGTAACACAGGCACGTGGTGATCTGTTTACCCATTGCTTTTCCTGTCCCAGATTGTTCCTCCCCCCCTGTTCCCCTGCCCCTAGCCCTGGCCACTCCCTCGGGTTCTCCCTATCGGTTCCTGTACCCCAATTCCGCCCATGTATTGCCCCTGAGAAAACCCCCCTGCGCCCGGACCACGAGGTCTCTCTGCCTCTGGGGATCACCGGGACAAGATGTAACCATTAAAGGTCCTCTGAAACCCTCAGGGAGGGACCCTTCTCGCCTCCTTTGCCGTCACTGGGTTGTAGAGCTGATAGCTGGCCAGAACAAGAGTGCGGGGCTGTCCGAAAAGGACTGCGGGAGGACAGAATGGCTGCCCTGCCCTACACAGCCCCACTGAGCTCTCAGGGAAAGCTGCAGCTTGCTAAACTAAACCTAGCACTATAACACAGACATGGGTAAACATAATGAATATTCTTTGCCTAATAAGAAGAATTTTTAATCTATTCATGCGCAAGTTATTTACGAAGGGAGAGAAATATTTCTGTTTTATAGGTTGAAAAGCATAGACCACTGAGCTGAAATTTTTGTCAATGGTCAGTAGGGTGGACTTGAAAGAAAAAAGCATCACATCTAAATCTCATATCCCAGTACCAAATTTGCAGCTTTGTAATAATTTTTGCATAATACAATTTTTTTTGTACACCTAAGCAAATAAATAAAAATGTTACGACAACACTTTTGCAATGTGCTTATCAAGAATATTTCTAAAAGTATTTTTTTTCCTTAATGATTACCTTATAGAATGGATGGTGAGCTTAGGATTTTGTATTTTTTCCTTCTTTTAAGAAAAAAAAAGTAATTCTATCGTCACCTTCAGCTGTTGCCCTGTGTTGTTTATCAGGTCTTATATTTTCTTAATGACCGAACTTACAATCCTTTTGTCTGAGACAAGAGGTTTCACTAAACTTATGTTCTGCTGCTATAGCTGTTTTGTGGATCTGGGTTTTTTCAGCTTTCAATACAGTGTTCCAAAGCAGTATCAATGTTTCAGTTACTTTGTATTGTTTGCAGCTCCTGTGTAATTAATTACTAACCAATGAATAACTCAGAGTTTATGTTAGCTCTGTAAGTTTAATTTTTTTGGTAGGAATTGCTCAGACACTAGAAATTTTTCTTAAATTTATGATTGTGGCAGTGAGCAAATCGCACAAAGATGTCATATTTCAGAAGAATGCTTAAGTATGTGCACAGTATTATTAACATGCATAGATCCCCTTGGCTGTACCCTTACATGTGTCTGTTGACACATTTTTCATTATTTGTCTTTAACAGTGGCATTTTCACAGGAGACCTTGTTGTTTATTTTTAAATGTGAATCAAATATCTAACTCCTACAGTCCATCTGAAAAGAATGTCTTCAGTCTATATGTTGCCAATACAACAATTTTTAAGTTTTATTGAAAAATATTCATCGTAAAGTGAGTTAGTTGCTCCTATTCAAGAAATATTTCTGAATACACAATCGTGGACCTTTGTAAATCAAGCCCAAGAAGGATTTTGCATATGAAATACTGTTGTGACTCTCTGAACTAATTTTGTTGTTGCTGTTTTCTAGATATAGAAGAGCGTGACAAGTGTACATTTCCTACCACCAGGGATCTGCATATAGTTCTCTTCAACATTAAAATTATTTTCTCCTCTAACTTAAGTAAATAGTTGTGATAACAAAAATTGATGATTTCTATGTGTTGCCAAGTGAAAGCAATATTACAGGGATGCTTGTGTATTTTCGCTAATTACTTCACTGTAATTTTCACTAATTACTTCTGACCCACAGAAAAAATGAATCTGCTTTAAAACACATTTTATACTGGAAAAATCTTCATTGTGGCTTCCAGTTTGTTTTCTTTAACTTTCTCTCTAGCTTAACAATGTTTTTAAGTCCTCTGAGAGCCATGTCATCTTATGTGCATCATCCAGGTAAACTGTGTGTTGTGGTTCAACACCAGCTAAGCATCAGGCATCCATGAAAAACTATTCACTTATTTTCTTCTGCTATAGCAAAGCAGAGGAGGGGGAATTAAAATAAAAAGTTCATGAGTTGAGATAGGGATTAGGGGAAAAACACGTTAAGGCAAAACAGGTTCAAAACTTAAGCAGTATAAAGAAAATTTATGAACAGAATTAAAGGTGAAAAGGATAACGAGAAATAAACCTTCAGAACACCTTTCCTTCCCAGTCTTTTCCTCTTTCCCACCGACTGTGCAAAGAGACAAAAACATGGGGTTTTGGTCAGTCTTTCACTTTCTAAGAATTTTTCTTCAGTTTGTTCAGGGAAAGGAGTTCTTTCTTCTGTTGTGCTGTGGGGTCCTTCCCACGGGAGACAGTTCTCTATGAATTTCTCTGGCACAGTTCTAATTTTCGTGAACAGCAGCCCACCTGACCTGCTGTAATGTGAGTCCCTCCCACAGGCCAAGCAGTCTTCCCACAACTGCCTAGTGTGGGTCATTTTAGTTCATGGGGTTTAGTCTGTTAAGGATGAGCTGTTCTAGTTTGCAAGCAAGGGTTCTCTATCTCTAGAAGCAAGGGTCATCTCTCTCTGTTAGAGTTCCTCACTAGATTACAGATTTTCAGCATCCACACGCTCCAGCGTGAGCGCTCTTCCTCATGGGCTGCAAGTGGATCTCTGCATCCCCCCGTACACCTCATGATTTACAGAAGAATTTCAGCTCTGATGCTTGAAGCACTTCTTCCCCCTCCCTCCTTTCACTGACCTCGGTGCCTCCATGTTGGTTCTCCTCACATGTCTTCACTTTTCCTTTTCTCTGGCTTGGAAGAAAGTTGTTATCTGTAGGTATTATTGTTCTCAAGTTCTATCAATTGAAAAGTTCTTACTGAGCTTCACAGTGCTGAAAAGTTTGATCTTGTCTGTGCTTCATGTCAGGGAATTGTTTGCTGTGTTTTCATCGCTGGCACATGGTCCCTGCTGGCATTGCAGAGGCGGCCTTGGCAGCGTAGTCTTGGCCTCAGGAGTGTGGTCCCAGCCTTGGGAGGGCCCCAGCCACACTATCCTGGCCTCAGGAAGGCCCTGGCCACACGGCCTCAGGTGGGATGGGCCCTGGCAGCTGCCTCACCACCCCTCAGGAGAAGAAAAGAGAGCATCCCACTGTTTTTCCTTTCTTAAATATGTCATCACAGAGGCGTTACCAACTCGCCTAATTGGGCTAGTAACCTGCCCATTGTCAGAGCCTTCAGCGATTGGCTCTGTGCTGGACGAAGAAGAATCGAGCAGCTTTTCTCCCACCCCCACCAAAAACCAGGCTGTGTTAAACCAACACACTGTGTCAGAATAAGTGAATAATATTCTAGCAACAGTGTGAGTATCCATCCCAGGGGTGTGGGAAAAGGCAAGGCTCTTTTGGACAACATTATGCTGGATAAGAAATTCAAAGACACTGCCAGTAAAGAAAGAACTTTAACTCTGAACCTGGGTGATAGTGAAACACTGCCAGGGTAGGACACAAAAACAAGGTAGCTGTTTTGTCTGCTATTTACTTGAAAGCAAGATCTCCAACACAGCTTTTGGTGCTGCTAACCGTTTGAGCATGGAAAGCTTGAAGAATGAGACAATTTTTAACATCAGCTCTTTTCAAACAGATTTGACTTAGTTTATTTCCAATATAGCTGGAGGCTGAATCATTCTTTCACTGGCTACTGTCATAAAAGACAAGACATTCTAAACTGGCATGATCTGATTTTCCTGAGTTTCATTACCACCAAGTCTTTGATACCAGAAAGCAAGTAACCCTTCAGAAAGGAGTGGAAAGATACAGAGTTGTAGATACAGGTTCCTCTTAAAACAGGGGCCAAAGATCAGAAATATCTTGCTGGCTTGGGAAATAAGTGCTCATAAAAAACTACATCTGCTTTTGACAAAATTACTGAAAGTTGGTGCACAGATGAACAAGAAAACAGATTTTCCCTTAATGATGTCCCTAGATTCTTAAGTCTAGCAGGTGGCAAGATTCTTACTTGATTTCAAAGGATATCTCACATCCAGGTGCTGAAACACATTTTTTAAAGCCCTGGAAACAAGAGCTTAAAAATTCAGCATCAAGAAAGCACCTGTAAATCCTCCACAGATATCTCATTCTCAAATATAGCACAAGAGCATTCATCTAATGCAGAGCCTACTTTTTCATGTGTAGCTCAGAGTGCTTGTAAGTGTGTTGCAACTTGGAATTAGTCACGTAAGATCGCAAAGGTCTACCATCTACATCAGCTGGATTACTTTAGGACTTGGAAAGTAGGTAAGATGGCAAGTATTCCTAAAAAAACCCAGCCATTCTTGAAGACATACACAGAAAAATTCATACTGAATTCTTTCAAAATTGGCAGCTGGCGAACTTGTTGAGAAAGACCCTGAGGGCTAAAGGTTTCTCCTAAGTATTTTTTATTTTCATCTTAGTAGTCCTTATTGACAGAAATGTTTTTAATGTGTATTTTCAATTACAATTTAAGGAAACCAGAAACATAGTATTGTAGTATTCTTTCTACAGGAATATGAAGCTGGCAGAGCTGAGCCCATCCATGTCTTTTGGCCTAAAAGCTAAGTACAAAAGAATGAGATACTAAATGATATCTAGGGTAATTTTAGAGTCATTCAAGTACTCAATCTGACCTTCAGAAGAATGTAGGTTTATCTACAGTGGTGTGTCATATCTGCCATAACAGATTAGATATATTGGACAGCTTAAGGTATCTCAAATGTCTGTGTTTGGGCAAATTATCCCATCCTCCTACTGAAAGATAGTCGGCTAAGTTTGCCAAAGTTTGTTTAAGATTTCTGATAGGCTGAACAAATTTACTTTGCGTAGCCATATGCAACAAATGTTTTCCTGAAGCACTGACCTTATCAGGTCTGTGGTGATGCAGTTCCTTTGCAGCCGTGCTATAAATCTGGTAAATCTACAATATTCGAAGCATTGTGTGTAAACTGCCCAGCTGGCACGTTCATGCCCAGCTGGTTTTGTATTCCTTGAAGGGATTTACCTCACTGTACAAAAGTTATATACTGCATGTACTTGTATTTCAGTCTGGAGATTTTGGGCCTGGGAGACCAGAAGATGGATCTTACTGGTAATAACTGAAGCAAGAAAGACTTACTGCCTTGACTTTATCCAAGGCCTTTTCCACTCAGTATGTCCTTTGCTCCACTGAGCAGTGGGGATCCCTGTACTCACACTCTCCTTAGTTTTATTTTGCTGATGACATAATTATAGAAATTCTTTTCATGCTCCTGAAATCCCTATCTGGATTAATTTCCAGCTGAACTTTAGCTCTTCTAACTCCATCCATGCATGCTTGAGAAGTGCCTCTGTACTTCTGGGCAAACTTCCTCTGTTTCTGCTTCTGTACACCACCACCACATGTGTTTATTTTAAGTCAGAGTTACCTGTTCATCTAAACAGTGTTCTGTGTTGGTCTGGCCTTTCTAACTTGTAAACCTTTATCTCACAGAATGGATGAGGGTGGAAGGGACCACATTGGGTCATCTGATCCAACCTCCCTACTCAAGCAGGATCATCCCAGAGCACAGGGCACAGGATTGTGTCCAGTGAGGAAGAGTGCACAACATCCACATGACGTGTTCGAGTGCCTGATCACCTGCACAGTAAGGAAGTCAAAAATGTAACCTATTCTGCCTACTCATTAACTAGATTTATCAAAAATGTAACACACAAAGCCAGTGCAGACTGGTTGTGTGTATTTATATTCAAATAATCAAGAATCAGCATCTTTATTCGATACTTATAATTCTTCTATTCACATAGTTATATTAATGCTATAAAGTTTCTGTCAAAATAAAACCACTTTTAGAATCTTTTGTCCTTTTTTCTACAATGAGAAAGGGTATTTTTGTTAAAGAGACTGCAATGGAATAATTAGTGCCTCCTTACCTTGTGTATTGCCCTCTCTATGCAGGAGTTACACACAATTTAAAACATCAATAAGAAGTAAATTGTTGCAAATTACTATTCTTTCCTCACTATCCAATAATTTGCTAGAACCAATAACAATGGTGTCAGAGTGTAACCTTGGATCAGTCCTGTTCTGTAGTGAACCCATTAATTGTTCGCACAATACTAATCCTTTAAGAATACTCAACAAGCCTGTGCTAACTCCTTGAGCTTTTTTCTTACCTCTCTTTATAGACCTGAGTGTTCTATTTCTCCTGGTGTTAATGCTCCTGAACATCAAGCAAAGGAGAAAGAAAAGAAAAGCAAATTTAGCCAACTAAAATCTTGAGCTGAGCTATTATCACAGCATTGATATAAAATTGACTACTCTGATGATAAAAGAAAAATTATGATGACATCCTATTTCAGCTCTACTGCCTTACTATTTAAATCAGTGAAAATGAGAACTCCAAAATTTGGGGCAAATGCACATATGTGCATTTTCTGAGTCCTTGGTTGATATATCCTGAGTATATGTCTTCTTCCAAGACTAAGCAAGCTTTATTTTTGGAGATGAATTGATTTCTCAGGTCCAGGAATATACGTGATATACGTGGCCTGCTCAAAAGTAGGTTTGGAGGAAGAATTAGTAACTACATCTTTTCTTTCAAAGTAAATGTATTAACTAATCACAGAGGCAGAAACAGCATCTCCTTATATTGTTCTGAACCATGACAGAGAACTGAGATGTCTTCAGTGATCTCACATTTGCTGTGAGGTGTATACACGCACTCAGACAGCTGCTGTGAAGCTGCCAATATGCAGTAGCATGTTACCCTGCAGTAACTCATTTGTGTTTTGAAGCCAAGTGTCAACAGACTTAAATCAAGCGGTTCTGCCTGTAAATTGAGAATCCCACCTGCCAAATGTGACACCCCCAGCTGGTAATGTGTAGCCCAGTTCTCAGGGAAAAGGTGAAGTGTTGTGCCAGGTTTGTTGTGATTTGTTGCCTTCTTTACTGTTGCCCCATGCTCATTTCATAGCAAAAGTATGGTCTTGAAGGATGAAGAGAATGAGAAGGTGTTTCCTACTTCCACTCACATCAGAAAAACTTTTCCATGGCATGGTCATATTGTGGATAGAGTTTTTGGTTTAAAGAAGTGGAATTTGAGAAAGGAGAATGAAATAGAGTTTGAGAAATAGAATGAAAAATGGTTTGGGTTGAAAGGTACCTTAAATATCATCAAGTTCCAACCCTCCTGCCATGGGCAGGGACACATTTCATTAGACCCAGTTGCTAAAAGCCCCATCCAACCTGGCCTTGAAAACTTCCAAGGACGGTACACCCACAGCTTCCCTGGGCAACATGCCATTAATTATTTATTTTGTCTTTTTCCTAGTTCTGGCCAGGACAGGGAGGGTGACAGCCAGAATCCTGGGGTTATTAAATAACACCTCACACCATGCAGAGGGGGGATGGAGGGGTGGGTTTTTTCCCCTGGCTCATGATGTTGGTTGTTTCAGTGAGAATGCTACAAATTAGAGAATACTATCCCAAAGCACAACACTCATGAAGAAGCATTTGACTGGTGAGGTGAAGTTCTGAGGAAATTAATATAATTGTGTGCATGCACAGGTCTCTTCATCCCTTTAGCAAAGAGGGAGTACCATGCCATACTAGTACCAAAGGAAAAGTGGTTATCTTTCTATCACAGAGTTTTGTATTTGTTTGGAATAACTTTCACATTCTTCACTAACAAATAATCTCTTCCTTATGTGGGAGAAGGTGGTAAGTGAGGAATAATGAAAGGATAGTAAAAGGAGATGTCTAGATAAGATTGGTTCTGTATTTTTAGCTGTGGGTAAATTAACATCTGTGAATTTCATGATAAACACCACTTTTTTTGGAAGAATTCTATTCACTGATGTTCTCAAAGATGAATTTCATGCTTTGTATTTAAACATCATGTTGTTATCATGGAACAAGTGGATTTTATTTTGTAATTGAAAGAAGTGATAGAACTGTAACTTCACACTTAAAAAAACAGAACTTCACAGAACAAAATAACAGTTGCTAAATGGACAGTAGAGTTAAAGGCACATCAAGACTGAATTTATAAGCCTTGCCAAATTTTTTTCCAAATTCTGATTTGGTGTTACGGGTTTAGGGGTTTTTTGCTAATGGTACTGTGATATTCTATGAACTGTAAAAGCAATTGCAAGTGAAGCAGCTGACTGCACAGTCAGACCAAGGCAATATTTCCACCAAAACTTGAAAATCTGTATTGACAGAAATCTACTAAGCTAAAAAATTTTCTCAAAAACATCTTTGATGCCATTACATACAGACAGCAGTACAGGGATTTTTGCAGTAGAATGTGGGGGTTTCATGAACAGCAGGCTGAAGATGAGTCAGAAACGTGGCCTTGCAGCAGTGAAAGCCAATTGTAATAGCAAGGGTTCACTCATCAGCATGAGGAAAGTGCTTTTTCCCCTCTCTTTGGTACCTGGGAAGTGTCTGCAGTATTGTTCCCAGTTTTGGTCTCCCCAGTACAAGAAAGACCTTGGCATTCTGGAGTGAGTCCAGAAGGGACATCAAGCAGATTAGGGGGCCGGAGCACATAATCTGTGAATGATGGAAATCTGGGAAATATTTTTTTTTTCAATATGAAGATTGTCACAGTTTTCCCAGAGAAGCATCTTGGTCCTTGGGGATATTAAAATTTAATTTTATAAGGCTGTAAATAATCTGATGTAGCAGAAAACTGGTCCCACTTTGAGCTTGGGAATAGAACTTGTAGAATAAAAAGGGCTTTTTTAATTTAAAGTGTTCTTTGAGTCTCTTTAGCCATATTGTTACAGTTAAGAAGAGCCTTGAACTTGAAGAAATAAATACCATGAAGGTGGTAGCACGTGTTTTTGAAACCTTTTCCAGGAAAAAGTGTAGCAAAGCAGATGAAGCATAAGACCTTCCTCAACAGAAGAGTGAAGTTAAGAGAACACAAGGAAATAGACTGTATGCAAATGGATACCTATGGTCTATACTGCCCATGAATGAATCAGTAGCAATTCCTAACATGCTTTAAGTTACTTGCCAACTGAGATTTATACCAGAGTGTGAAGGGATAAACAGCACAACATTTTTAAAAGCAGCTGAATGACTAGCAAAGAAATCCATATATTTTTTAAAGAGTTTGAATAATGAAATAGTGGATTAATTCAAATGCATAGGAGTGTACAGCACAGATACTTCCATGAAAAGACTACCAGTGTTGATAGAGTCAGTAGGAAACAGCAAGTGTCATCTAATGCAATACTTTTTGGGATCATTGATCATTCCAAAGCACCGGGAACAAAATCAGTGCCAGCACCGCTACAACAAGATATTCACTTAGTGAATAAAAATGTACTTAATCAGTGTGCAGGTGTAAAATTCTGATGTTTAGCCATTCTATGTGATGAAGAGAAACTAATCATCATCAGCTGCTACTGGATACCAAGCTCAGATGGCTCTCTGTGGAAGAGCACTCTGGAGTCTGACCTTTGGGAAAAAGTTCAAGTGCTCTTGATAGATGTCAGTCTTGTTGAACACCTCCATGACAAACAATTTCTTGCACATCTGGTTTCCTCAAGTAAGATTTTCAACAAGCTGTCTTCCTTCCACTTGCTATTCTGGAAGAGCAAGGAGACAATATGATGTTAGCTACAAGGCAGAGGGATTTTAGGGCAAAACAGATTGATTTTCAGAAATAAATGTTCTTCCAGAAGTGCAGGGTTTGCAAGATTTCTGTCGTTAGTTGTAACCTCAGGGATCAGGGTCCCCACCTTCAGAAATGCTATCAGGAAAGATGTTGCCATCTATTTAAATGCACTGAAAAGGAAGTCTGGGTTTGGTTTTTTTTGTTTGTTTTGTTGCCTTTTTTAAAAATAGATGGAATGCTTATACAGCTGGATGTGAAATCTGTTCTTTTCCAAAGCTATGACTTCACATCATTTGCAAGTAAATCTCCTCAGTAACTGTCGTCTTCCAATGTCATATCTTAGAAGTGAGGTCTGGATGAATTTGAGGGAAGAGTTTATTGAAACATGTACTAAATTACTACTACTTTCATTACTTCTTATCTCACCATGCCCTGAGCAAAACTGACTCTTTAGCAATGAAATTGAAGCACAGGAATTGGTTTGTAAGTGTCAATGTTTTACCATTATGCCTTGGAGCCATCAAGAGAGGCAGGCACAAGCCTCTCAAGAAGGCTAGGCATGACTGCACATTTTCCTCATTCTTAATAGGAGTAGTACATTCACCATCTGAAAGTGTTCCTATTTGACATGATTTATTTATTTTTAAATGACCTTTTATGTCTTTTTCTCTGTGGAAGCTCACAATTATCAGATTACCAATGAGACAGAGTGCCAACAGTTTTCAAAATGAAGGTTGGTAGCAGAAACAGAGACACTGTAGAAGACCACTAAGATTTCATCAAAACTATCGATTTTGCCCAGGACCAGGGCTGAGATATCTCAGCTACACAATTTCAACCCAGAGCCCTGACCATGAGTTCCTAACACCACTTCCCTTTTTGTCCCATCTGGTTTCATACCTTGAGCCTGTGTCAGAGCTGATACTTTCAGCACTGTGAAGTCTACAAAACTAAGGTCTTATTCAGGATTTTGAAACTGGAGTTTTTCAACCATGGAAATTTTGAGAGCCTTTGGTTATTTCAGAAAACATCTGTGAAGTAGAATGAGCACTTTCTGGACAAAAGTTTTGTTTGTATCAGTCCAAACAATATTGTCTAATTCAGCTCTGCAGATTTCAACTCTGCAGTCACTGGAGAGTTTGCACAGACAATCAGTAAATTCTGTTGGAGACTTGCAAGACCTGCCTGGACAAAGTCCTAAGTAGCATAGACTTTATTCATTGTTGACCCTGCTTGAGGTGTAGCTTGGACCAAACGCTACGTTCTTGGACTACAGACACAGTGATTTCCCAGTAACTGATTCTGTAATCCCTCTTTGGGATCATCAGAATCCACAGTAATATTATGAGCCTCTCTCTTTTGCAGGATATTGTCAAAAGTGAAACCTATTTCTTGACATTGTTACTGCTTAGTTAGGAGCAAAACGCTTCTGAGACTAGCCACTTATTAATGCTTGCTATAAAAAAATTAAAAACATTATCTGAGTTTTCAATTTAGACTTGTAATTTATTTTCTTAAATAAAACAACCAAAACAAAGCAAAAGGAATATTCATACCAATGAATTATGAAACATTAAAATGCAATTTTGGCCCCATAGTATCCCTTCTGAAGAGTGTTCCAGCATTTACAGAAAGGGGTGAAAATATGCCATGTTTGCTGAAAATTGACTCCAAGTCCTGGCTGCCAGCTGCCATCAGAGACTGCAAGTAGCACTTGCTTATAGGCTTGTGTTGAATACTCACTTCCAACAGAAACTGTCTTGGAGATACAGTGACATTAAAGGTCATGTAATAAAAAAGCTTCTGTCCTCATCTACCTGTGACTCAAATCCTTGTCTATTAATTATGTGATTTATTAAAATTAATTGGCATTGTTATGTTAATTTATTTTATTCATATTTATTTTCAGTAATTTTCTTGACCTCTATGTTAATCCTTCCAAGTGAAGGTAATAATTGCCATAAAGCTGTCAATACCTTTTTTTTTAACATATCCCTTCTCTTTTAATTAAAGTAAAATAGAAATATCTAGCTAAACACTCTATTTGTTTCCCCCCACTAGACCAAGAGAGAAAACAGCTTTTCTTTTTTTATTTCCATTTTTTTTCAACAAGCTTAATGCTAGGTAATCTATTTTACACATTATGTACATTTAGCCTCAATAGCTGTCATATTTTTTACCTAAGAAGAAGATATTCTATGAATAAACCTTTCCCAAAAACTTGTTTGTCAATAGGTGCAGTGAGACTTCTTTAAATGTGAAATGGATGAACCTAAACAAAAATGAATGCATGAGAGCTGGAAAAAACAAAAATTGGTAGAGCATATATATATAGGACAGAAGTTCTCATATTTCATCAGCTCAAAGTGTGATGTCAGTCATATGTTAATAGCCAGAAACTACAATTTTCAGACTGATTGGCCTTTACACACACACTGTGAATTTGCCATTGTGCTTCATGCTGCAGAACTGAGGCCATCATCTTGCTTTTTATTAAGAGTAAATCTTTTAATAGACCACCTATGAAAAAGGCACTCTATAATGTTTTCTCATGTTTTCTTCATAAACATACAGAAATTGCTTCACAGTCAAAAAAACAATACTAATGTTAGTAACAAGGAAATAAATGATATGCTTGATCACCTTTAAAATCACTCAACTAAGAGACACACTACTGCTCAGTCAGGCTTTCTGTGCATTAAGAATTTTGCGCTGTCCAAATTTTGCCTAGATATTTTGTTCCGCATTAACTTTTGGATTATTTTTCATTTGCTAGATTCCCACTTCCCTGGATTAAGATAAAACTGCATAGCAGGCATAAGAGATTTTCCTCACAGCTTGACTTGAAGTACTGAGGATAAAAAAAAGAGACAAAACAGAAAAATCCTCCCTTTTAAAAAGAAGAGAGCATTTAATATTTAACAACATAAGTGCTATGTTTTTTAAAATGAGACATTACTATTATGAAAAACAATTCTTTTTGCCTGTTGTATGATTAGGTGTACTTTATAAGGAGCACTGCTGCAGGAATTGCTTGTAAGTTCACAAAAGGCTTTCCTCTGGAAGTGTAAAAAAGTTACGGAACTCAGATGTCAAGGCTCATGTGTGTATAATTGTATTATATGGAACATAAAGTTGTGAACCAGAATTACTGTGAGCTCAATAAAATAGTGAACAAACAGTGGGTATCTTTTACTTGGTCATGCTTTAGAACTGAAATTTGTTTTCATTCCTGAAAAAATATTACTCTCATGGTTTTATTTCACTCTTAACAAAAATGGTTTGGAATGATTTATGCTATCTTAAGCAACTATATGCTTGTAATTATCTATCTTTTTAGATGGGAATTTTAAGATTGTTTTAAAAAAAAATATTAATTGGAAAAGGAGAACAAATATATTCCAAACATGCCCTTCAAACTTGAAATTTAATGTGGGTGTAGCTCTACCCAACTGGAGCCCTGCTGGAGAAAAGGAAGCTGGCATAATTGCAACTCATTTAGAAATACTAGCATTGACATTGATGATAGTGTACAAAGGATAAAATTACATCACTTTGACTGGATGACATGGAGCCTGTGGTTCTTCCTTTTCTGTAAAGTAACTTCCATGATTTCTCTTGTCTGTCATCCATTTAATTCAACAGTTTGAATAATTTGCATAAATATACTCATTCAAATATATGTTTTCCAGGTTAATTACTTTGGAGCAAAATCCCATTTTAAAAAGAAACTCAAGACAAGACTTTTAAACATACCAAAAGGCCAAAATATATATGTATATGTGGGATTCAAGAAGAAGCAAATTTAGGAAATTAGGCATTTTTTTAAGCAATAAGGAATTACTTCTCATAAAAACTTGAAAAATCTAGAGTCCAGACACGTGGAAGTCCTGTTATAGCAATGGTTATGACTTTCACATATGTCTGAATAAATACATGTGTCTATATATCTACATAACCCAAATAAATACACATAGAGTTACACACGTTATGTACACATCAGCTCATATGATGTGTACATACGTAGGGCTTAATTCTTTAAAGTGTGGCTGATAATGACACAAATAAGAAAATCCTTAAGTCAGCACAACCTTCAAGCACAAGCAGTAACTGGGTTTTAAAATTTTATATTCCGATTTCTGGAACAATTATCACCTCACCTGGGTATTCTAACAAGTTAATCAGTAGCTGAATTGAAATCCTCATCAACACACTATGTAATTTCATTGAGAGTATCTGCTAACTCAGATCAACTCAATTAATCTCTAGTGGAATGAAACAAAGAAGCAGATGGTAATGTGTTTTAGTCAACACCGACTTTTTATTCTGCATACATTTTTAAGTATACTATTCCTAGGCATTACTCCTAAGGCATTGAGAAATTGCCTTACTTTTAATCTAAGGCTTTAAATAGACACCAATAAGACACACTTATATTCCATTTTGTCAGTAATGATTACAGTTTTCTCAAATAAAACATTTCCCTTAGGCTCAGTTCTGCATGATACTTATCCTGACACACCCAGTGATTTCCTGAGAGCAGCAACTTCAGGATCTGCCACTGCCACCACCTTGGCACAGAGGGCATGTCCTATCCAGTGAGCTGCACTGATATGTAGTAGAATGCACTAAGCACTGCTTCACGTGCTAACAGATGGTGATCAGTAAGGATGCATTTGATATCCCCTTTTCCATAATTCTTCAAAGTAAGGGTTTGGCATGCTAAACTGCTTTTTCTTCATCCTTATGCAGAAAAAATAAAGGTAAATCTCTCAATCCATATGATCCTGAGAGCAGCAAGACTCTCTCAAGTCTGGTGGTCAAGGCAATTGAAAAGGTGGCTAAAGTATGAGTGCTGAGCTTGTTTGTAGTATTTTTTTATAGCCTCAAGTTGCACCAAGGGAGGTTCAGGTTGGACATGATGAGCAATTTCTTGATGGAAATGGATGTTAAACATTGGAATGAATTGCCCAGAATGATGATGGAGTCACCATCCCGGGAGGTGTTCAAGAAATGACTGGACGTGGCAGTTAGCGCCATGGTCTCATTGGTGAGGTGATCAGCCAATGATTGGACTTCATCTTGGAAATCTTTTCCAACTTAGATCTTTCTGTGATTATTTATAAATTCTGCATACCTACATTTATGACACCAGCATTTATACATACATTTATGATACCAAGATTAAAATACAGAGAAATGGGCCTGGTGGAAGGGTTGAAACCTTTTATTTCCTATTTCCCCCCACTTGCCATAAGTCAAGGACTTCACTCATGGTCCAGCTCTTGTCATCTTGATTGCTTGCTCCAACACTGCAGCAGCCGTGCCAGGAGAACTGTGACTGACCCATGTCACAGGAACATCTGCAGCCTTGAGGTCAAGGCAGAATTGGAGATGTTGGCACACAGTTTTAAATATGGTCACATTGGGAAATAAATTAAATCCAAGCTTCCAAATTCATGATTTATGTTCTGCCTACTATGAGTGTATTTATAACAACATACAAAACCAAACAGACCCAACAACTGGACAAACCCCTCATTTTTCTAATGTCTTTTGGAGGAAATTACTGAAACTATGCTTTGAGATAAATTTCCTTGTATACTGAGTTTGATTTCAAAATGGCTGTATCAGTTTGGAACTATCATGTGAGATAAACAGATTAAAGATAATATTCTGAATCCTGTCTGTTGTAAGGTCTTGAGTAGCTGATGTTTTGTCCAGGACAAGCTGAGAAACAAAATCCATGTGTATAAAGAAACAAAGTATATAATTCAAATAGTAGATGCTCTGCAATTTGTACCATCTTCAAAGTGAGGTGACAGCTAAGGATGGGCTATTTTATGTCAAAATTTTGGCTCCATAGTTCATCTGTTTATGTAGACCTTTACAGGTATTATGTTCTTACTGGCATCCTTACTATGTTTTAGCCAAACTCTTCATCACTTGCAGAGATCCACAGAACTTTATAGTATTTTTAGTTCTTAAAAAGGGGAAGGGCAGTGAAAGTTTAGTCATGCACTGAAGACATGACTTATACTTTATCATCATTGCAGGAAGTAAAGAGAGCCCTTCTGTCAGCCAGTCTCTGCATTAAAAGTTTTAGCCACATGAATATGACAGTGAAGGAGAGGTGTATTTTTTAACCTGAGGGGACCCTGGCAAAAAAAAAAAAAAAAAAAAAAAAAAAAAGAAAAGAAGAAAGCAATGCTCTTCCACCTTCAAACAAGATTTAACCATCCTGCCTCACTATTTTGATTATTTTGCATTGTTTTCTACTTTGTTTCCATGGTTCCTGTGTTGATTTAGCTGCCATTTTTTCCATTTTCAGTTTATGTATCTCGTGTTCTGTATCCATATTTCATCTCTTTGGCCCTCACTTTACCAACTCTCTCTTTTCTCTGCCCTTTTCCCTGATAGCCCATACTTTCTCCTATCAGTATTTCATGCACTCTCTGTTTGCCTTTGTAGTGGTTTGGGCTAAAATACTCATTACTGTTTATCTTCTGTGAGATAAGAATTAGGAGAAATGCAAAGCAGGCACCAACTTGAATGAATATAAAGAAGTTTATTAACAGACCTAAAAGAAGAAAAGAAAAAAATTATACCACCTTTAGAACTCTCCTCCTCCCCCCACCTTCCTCCCTTCTCCCACTGACAATGTAAAGACAACCCTTAAGATGTTCAGTCTGTTTACCACTTCCATAATAACCTTGTTCAGTCCATTTAGAAAGAGAAGTCTATTTTTGCTCATGCTATGAAAACAGTATCGCACCAAGACAGCCACCCACTTCCAAATATTGTTCAGTCCATTTAGGAAGAGGAGTCTCTCTGCTTACGATGTGAGTCCCTTCCCCCGACTTGCAGCTTTTCCCGCAACTGCTTTCGAGGGTCCACTCTTGAAAGTTTTCTGGGGTACAATTTTAAGGTTGAGCTGTTCAGAAACAAAAAAAACAGAGGCCCTTCTCCTTCCCTGGGAGCAAAGGGTCATCTTCATCTTTAAGACTATCTCTGGAAGCATCTCTAGGAATTGAGGTTTTTCTCCTTTCCTCTTTGGAGCAAAAGTCCTCATCTGGTTCATCTGGTTCATCTCTCTCTGTCCAAACTTCTCATGAAATTACAGCTGCGTCAGCATCTGCCTATCTCAGCGCAGGTGCTTCTGCTTGTGAGTTGAACATTCCGCCCCCCATATCTTCATGAAATTACAACAGGATACTCTGATGTATCATAGCTTCACAACAGACTTTCAGCTTTAAGCATCTCCTCTCTCTCTTCCCTCAGGTTTTCAGCTCTTCACAGCACTAAAAGGGTTAATCTCACCTCGGCCTTGCAGCTGGAATGTGGCTTATCGCTGTTGCTCACCTGACCTCTGCCGCGGCCGCAGTGGAGGGGGGGTTCCGAGCCGCTCCGGCTGCCCACGGCAAGGCAGTGGGGGGGGTTCCATGGCTGGAACAGGCCCATGGCTCCAGGCTGGCCGTGGCCCGGCCCGGCCTGGCCCAAGCAGGGCCTGGCCGGGCCCGCTGGCCCCCGCACGGGGCCTGCAGCCACCTGTCCCAGCGCCGGAAACGAGAGAGAGCTGGGGTGGGAGTTTGTCTATTCTTAAGTGTGGATCACAGAGGCGGTCACAACTTTAAGTGGCTTAAAGAATTGTCCATATTCAAACTGGCCAGCTGATAGGTTCTATCAGGTCCCAGAGGAAGCTGTAAGCACCCCTCAGCAAGGACATCCCTTCCGGGACTATGCTTGCTAACCTATGACAGCCTTCCATCCCCTTTTCCTGCTTTCTTTTGCTTTGATTTCCCCTCTATTCACTTTTTTTCCTGTCAATTGGATTGTGAAGAAATATATTATGGGAAGTAGTTACATACAGGATATTTCTCTGAAAACAAAACTACATTTCCAGTAACAGAAGTCAACACATCGACCTGCAATATCAAATTGTGGATGAATTTAATTTAATGCAAGCTAAACTAATGCATTTATAGAGTGCCATATGTGTGCCAGATCCTTTAAAAACATGAAAGACAGAGTATATGCACTAAAAATATTACAGTTGAGCATTCTCAATTTTATAGAATCTATTTCAGTTTTTGCTAGATAACATATTTCACAAGTATAGATGAAGTTGGTGAACTGATCAGAGAAGAAGGCTCATAAAGAAGAGATTTTTAATCAAGGGCTTGAAGGAGAAAAGAGATTGGTTAGTCTAGGTCATGATTTTGAAGCATCAACTCCATGTAATAACACTGGAACATCTGCATAGTCTAAAAGCAGCCTGGATTCTAATTAATGTTCTTCTGCTTGCATTATATAGACACAATGTATACATTTATATTATATACATAGACATATAATATTTATTCTATATCCATTACATATCTATTCTATATATGAGTATTTAATTATGTATGTTTATTATCTATTCCACCTATACTTCACTATAAATACTGCAGTTTTGTACTGCATAGATTTTTTTTTTCTTTAAACTTTTGTCCAAAGAACTATCCACAGATGTTGAAGATCTTCTCATCAAATTTGCAGTTACTGGATCTTCTTTCCTGGTGATTCACATCTCATCCTTATGACAAATAGAATTTATTTTGTCTCTCATATACTCACAAAAAATCATGAAATATCATTATACATAATCTGCCTTTAAAATATGGACTAATTTAAAAATTTGGTTTGGAATTTTTTTTTTAAATTCTGACTTGGTAGTAGAAAGAGATCTTCTTTATTTTACTGTGTAGGCAAGAAAGGAAGATATTTATAAAAGTTAATAGCCTGAACATTGGAACAATCTTCTAAAATGGAAAAGAGAAATCTTCTAGTCTCTGATTTGTCTTACATGAATTTCTGTCTCCCAAAGAATGGGTTAGCTGGCTAGACAAAATTCTCTTTTTCTGTTTTTAAAATTAACAGAAATTTATCTCTTTTTCTGAGAACAAAATTTCTAATTAGAAAGTTGTAATGAATTTAAAATTCCTACTGTTTCTAGAGGTTATTGTTATTTTGGGAGCTAAAACCCATACACTTTGTGTGCTCACATATTCTGCCAAGGTCATTAACACTATAGTTCTCCTTAGAGTTTATGCGAAACAGAATTTTCATCCAATGGAAAAATTTGATATTTCAACACAGTTTCCTCTTTCAAATAAATAAGAAAACAATAAAATACTTAGACATATCACATCACAAGAATCTGAAAATATGGAAGTGAAAAAGAAAAAGACCATGTCTAAGTAAACAAACTAATTTAGTGGATCATTTATTTCTTTTGCATCAATATTCACTTTCTTTTTGAAAAATAGACTCGAAAAAAATATTTCTTTAGCCTACTTCTTAATTATAAAATTTATTTCTTAATCAATCATTTGATTACTTTATAAGAACTCCCAAACATAGAAAGGAAAAAAGACATTACTGTGAAAGATTCCTACCTACATTTCTGTTCCTTTGCCCACCCCAATTTCCTTAAATTTTCCATTGGTAAAACCATCCTCTTGTTTTATTCATTCATATCACCCATTCTTTTTGCCATGTCACTAGTTTGATCTGCACTCAAAATTGTCAGTCAATGGATGAAGACCCAAGGGGCACAAATTTATATCAGTGTAGACACTGAAACTCCTTTTCCTGCTTCATAGAGTGAAAGAGGTTAATGGAAAAAATATGTTGTGAGTTACTCTTTTTTGACAGAGAAAATAAAAAAATAAAATTTTGGTGGAGAAACCAATGATGAATGTGTTTAAAATTAATGAAAAGAACTGTGAGAGTCCAGATTGGCCTGTGAATAAATCCAGAATCTTATCCAGCTTAAAAAGAACTCTTTGTGTCATGGGCAGTGCAAACTCAGATGATCTGTCTCCTGCACAGGTGAAATTTTTCATTTCATATCTAATAAGCTACTTTTCTTTTAATCAGTCCAAGTGACCTGACTGGCTGGCTGGTTCAATTAGATATATACCATATTTTTATGCATTAATTTATTTTATGTAAAAAAAATGTTAAATCAAAAGCTTTGGAAGCATTAGCATGAAAATTTGCAGTACAAGTCAAACCTTTCTGGAATGGAACAGTTATCAGTGTTCAGTGACCAAATATCAACATTCTGTATTTATTCAGTTGAATCATAGGAATTTCCATGTTGAATCAGATTGGATCACAATCCATCCATTTTATTATCTTGTTCATAGCATTGGTTGGGACCAAATGTTTCAAAGAAACATAAAAAAAACCTCTGCTTAAAAACCTGGAATAAGAAAGGGTGGTATAAACTTTCCCTAAAGACAGGAAGTCTCCTAAACCCTATCATTTAGAAATTGGCTTAACCACTAAGTAACAATGCTTTCATTTCCTGTGAAAGTTTTATTCAGTATCTATGAACAACTATAGAAAAGAAAAAATCGTAGAAGAAAATATACAATATTAGTCATTTTATTATATAAATAGCTTTTTATTGCTGCCTGAAGAAAACCATTTTCTTATTTTTGCTGCTGACAGTAGTTGTTAGTACACAGCCCTATGTCTAGGACTAGCAATGTCAGTATCTGTCAGGTATCTTTGACAACTAAGGGCTGAATTCAGACCATTTTTTAATCAAATACCTCTCCAGGTGAACATAAACCACTTCTGATTTTTGCTCAGTGATTGCATAACTACCGTGTTTATTTGGACCAATGACTAAGATTTGTTAGCCCATAGGGGATTACTCTTGAATAGCTGCTGAAAAATCCCAATCAAAACACTTTCTCACTCTGGAATCTTCCTGAGCATCTTTGTTTCATTCTTGTGATGAAGAACAAGTGCTCTTTTGTAGGGGAGAGAGAAATAATGCTGCCCATCCCCTTAAAAAAATATTTTCCCCACGTGTAACAACTGTGGAATGATATACAGCTTTTTAATAGACTTTTAAAAGCTATCTGGAGACTTAGTAAAAAGCTTCCATGCCCAGTAGATAACAAAATGTTATAGTAATTTTAGTGCCAGACCTTAATTAAAAAGAAAACCATTAAATGTATAAATGGGTACTATATAGAATGATGCAGCTTTGTGGAACCATTTAAGTCTCTTCATCACAAAGATTGCAGAAATTAATAAGAGGATATAATTTGTGTAATAGTGTACTGGACACAAGATAGTCAATATATTTTTACCCTTTGAACAAGCAGTTGTTTCTTGGAATGCACAGTTTCATCTTCCCAGGTAAACTCTTCCATAAGGGATAGTCCCCAACAAGCAAGCCTGTTGTTAAGGCTGTGTCTGCAAATGAATTGTCTATAAACAAACTCAGCATCTGGCAGACATTCCAAGGTGAAAGCCAAACAGATGGCTAATTTAATATAATCTAAGTGACTTTGGATCAGATAAAGCAATTGAATTAACAGCACTTTAAATGAACATATACCACACATTCTCACTATGCCATTATAATAGGCACCTTTTTATATCTTGAAAATCATTGTTAATTGAAGTTTCATATGGTGAATGCTTATATCTGTAAGATGTACAGCTAAACAGTCTGAAAAAAAATTCCATTATTAATAAAAGCAATCCGTATTATAACCTTTAAATCAAATATAGTTATTTTCTTCAGAACTCCTCCATACAATTTCTTAATCAAGAAATGTAGACTTAATACCATATGAACACTTAAGTGCACATGCAGCAGGCATAATTTGTTATGCCTACGTACAAGCATATGTATATATTTCAACTCTGCATACATATGCATATACACGTGTATATACATAAATATATACACATATATAAAGCACATATATATGCTGTAAGTTTGGGGAGTTTAAAGTATTTATTTATTAAATGCAAAAACCCTCCAACAACAAAACAAAACAACTTTTGAATTATAAAGGGGCTTTAATTACTATTAGCCCTTGTTATTTGTGACACTTTTTGAAGTGATATACTCTTTGATCTATAGCAAAGAAAACAAATAATATTTTCTCTTAATTACTTTGTATACCTCCACTGCTTTGAGAGGGTGAAACACATCATGAATACTGAGCTGTACTGTTTGTACACAGCCCAAGTCAAATGCTTAAAATTCCTTTTAATTTGTTTTTATAAACACATGCAAGTTAGTTCTCTATGCATTTTCTGGTCCCTCTTCCAGCAAAACTCTTTGTTACATTTGTGCAAAATAGGTAAAAAGGAGATGTAATGGAGTTTGTGCTGTACAAAAGGAGGATGTTTGAGGAAGTAGCTTTTCTGCTTCTTTTCATTTCTTTCTCACTTTCACAGATCTCTGAAATCCCTGCCAAGCCCACTATTGCATTAAACTCCAGAGTTAGACATATGATCTATTGGAGATGGATTAAATACTGGACTGCTGTGCTGCATGGAGTAAGGAAGAGCTCCTTCCTGGTACTCAGGAGCTCTGAGAGAACAACCTTAGCTCCCTGGGCAAAGGGCCATCCACTGTTTTTTGGAAGTGCCTGCAAACCAATGGGAAGTTAAAATAAAGAGAAAATTCATGAACACAGTTATAAAACTCTGGTTCTGGCAATTGCAAAGGACTGATTTGATTACCCAGGGAGTCCTTCAGTTTTCTGGTTTTGCTTTCCTATACACCAAGACATCAAAAAAGTCTTTTCTGTCATTCTGGCATAGGCTATGCCTTGCTGCAATTTACATTCTAGAGAAAACATCTGAAAAACTCATGAACTTTTCCACATGCCTAACTTTCTCTTTTTTTTTCATGAATGGCTTAACATCATTGTAAGAAGCATGGAGTAAGAAGTAGAAGAGTCAAAGGCAGGTGGAATTTTAATAATCAGTAAAAGAAATATGCTTGACTTGGCTCTTCTCTGTTACCACCTCTATTGTGTACCTGTCATCTGATATTACGGATACTCTTTGGATTTTACCAAGTATTGTATTACCTCTCTTCTCTTGCAGCAGGCAAATTTTCCTTCAAACTATAAAAAAATAATTATACAATCTAAATACACACATAATGGGCATATAATGGATATATAAACACAAATACTTCTATTCTATTGAGATGTAAACAAATACATAAATACATGCCTGGGTCTGCTGCTAATCCATACCATGTAATGTTATTTCCTCTTCAACAAAATAAACTCTTGCCAAAATCTGAGACTTTAAAGCTGCCTGCAGAAGAATATCAGCCCCTAGGTATAAATCTAGCTAGAAGAACCAGCACAGATAACTTGGAAAAAAAAAAAAAGAAGCGATTTTCCTCACTTTGGACATGCCCAAATCAGGAAATTTAGACATGATACTGTATCAAGATTTTCAACCATGCTTTAGTGGAACATAAGACACTATTTTGATCCAGCAATTTAAAATACAATTCATAATTCTATAACTATGAGGAAAATATTCTTTTTAATCTACAGCATATTGAACTACAGTTTAGGATTTTCCTTTCCACTTTTCTTTCAGTAAAGGTAATTGTTGCAGTCTAAATCTTGTTATGGGCAAAAGAGAACACTCTTTTACACAAAATACAAACTTTACTTTAGAGTAGCAGTCTACTCAAGCCACAACAAATAGCTTTTACTAGTGCAGCTGTGATGATATGAGCACTTCTAGTCAAATTGAAATTGTTACAGAAAAGCCTACCTATTAATACATATATATGTTTATCTCTCTATATGTATATATATATTTAAATATATATGTATAAGTATATATCTATAAAGTATATATATGTGTATATATATATACAAAGAATATATATTTTAAAAATGTGTGTGTGTACATAGATATATAGATAGATGATATATAGATATAGATATAGATATAGATGATATAGATATAGATTAGATATAGATATAGATATAGATGATATAGATAGATATAGATATAGATATAGATATAGATGATATAGATAGATATAGATAGATATAGATATAGATATAGATGATATAGATAGATATAGATATAGATATAGATATAGATATAGATATAGATATAGATATAGATATAGATAGATATAGATATAGATATAGATATAGATATAAAAGTGCACCCTTTTCCTGGTGCTACTTGCACTCTCTCTCCACCCCATAGGTAACAGGACAACAGTTTGTGTGAACTTCAGGAATAAAGGAATAAAAAGAGGGTCACAGTGAACTGGCAGTATCTTCATTGGGCAGAATATAATGTTGGTTGTGGTGGTTTCTTCCTCTTCAGTCTTGGGTCCCCTCGGAATTTTTTTAAAAATTTTTGACAGTTGCTTGCTTGCCTTTACCCCACTGTTTCCCAGTTCCATGTGTCCTCCTTCCTACCCTTAAAATTGGGTTTGCCCAACTCACAATGTGAGGTCTTTCCTTTGTGAAAAACGTTCTGATATTTCTGATGTCACCTGATACCCTTACTCTTCTATAATATATTATAATCCTACAATCAAAGACAGTTCACTTAATCCATAATAGCTGCTTGCTGTTACTCTCTATTAATTAGCAATAGGTGTTATGCCACACAGTGGCACAGCAATATATTCAAGCTAAAAGAAATTTGGCCATAGTCACCTCATAACTGGAAAACTGCAACCTCAGCTAAAATAAGTTAAATTCACCTCAAAGCCAGTACAAGGCCAGACAAGTCTGAAGTCCCTTTTCTCTCAAAGCCTGTCAGCTTTTACTAGTAATGTTTTAATTTAAAAGTCTTATTTGTTGAGCTATGCAGTCTTTGGTCTTCTCTAGACATGTAAATCACTGCAGCTAATAGGATGGTTTAATTAAAATTAGTTGTAGAAGAAATATGTGTGTTGGTTAAGCTACATCTGAAGTGAAAATTGCTTTATAAGGGAGTTTGAAGTTTATTAATAGATGATTGTTCATAAAAAATGCTAAATATATATATATTTATTAATATTATGGCTTGATTACTGCCTAGTCATCTTAAATGTGGCTTATCTATATTGCACAAGTTCGGAATATACAAATTTGGAGAATACAGGACTATATACTATAGACCACAGGCTTTTGCAACACAAGAAGTGGCAAGATAAATGTTAAATTTTTAAAGGATAACATTTGTAATTACTTATCCTAACATATTCCCAATATATATGACCATATTTTTGTATATGGTCGGTATGGACAAAAGAAGGAATTTATCTGATCTAACAAGAACTTTTTTGAAGTTATTTTTTCATTTTGAAACAGATGTTTCCTACTCCTCTCTACTCAATGGAAAGACAAATAAAATTTTCAGGAGCCAATTAGCTCAGCACTAAGGTCGGTGTTAAAGGCATTTGAGATGAACAACCCCCTAATGGTTTCTGCTTCTGTGTGGCAACAGCCATCCATAAACAGAATTTATTCACCATCTCTTGACAGCATTGGAAAGGAATCCTTAGAGTAACATAACTGTGGGTAAGGTGAGAAAACAGGGTTTGCTGTTTCCCATAGCCATGCAGGAAACTGTACTCTGTGAAATAGCTTCCACAACACTGACCCAGGAAAGAAGGCACTTTAGGTTAGCTGGTATAAAGAACCTTTTGGAAGATTTACCTGCATCTTTTCAGCAATGCAACCAACCCAACTGACTCAATATGACCAAGAAGACTGGCTCTAATATTTATGCCAGAAATTATAATTCATGTTTGACTGCTGTAGACGAAACTAAGGATGTGACATATGACTATTTGGGCTCCATTTATTTTTTTCACCGCCTTTTCACCTCTTTCCTAAGTGCCTAAAATTTTCGATGATTAGTCTAGTGATTAGTTGTTTTTAATGAATATAAGAATTAAAGATTGATCTTCAAAAGAATATTCCAGGGGAGAAGGAAGAGAAAGTAGGTTCATAAACCTTATATTACCTTCATCCCACCTATTATCTTCCTTTTATCCAACAATGGGATATCTAAGTAGAAAGACATAATATATTAACAAATATTTTAGTTTATTTTAAAAGGTGTAAGTTGAGTGGTCTGACAAAGTTTTCATAATTGTGGTTGAATTTGGAAGAAATTTCCCAAGGGAAAAAAACAAAATGAACTAAAGACTTTCCTCTCTTACCATCTCAAAAGCTGGGGTTTTAAGTATTTTTTTGCATTTTTTTTTAATATGTTATTACAAGCCCTTTCTTTACAAAATTAAAAAAAAAAAAAAAAAAAAGAGAGAGAGGAGAAAAAATAGACTGAAGTTTTTATTCATCACATATAATGCTTTAATAAACCTGAAGGGCTCTTCTTATCCCATTTTTCTGATTGGGTCAAATTTGCCCTCTGACTTACCTGCACTTCCCTCATCTTCATCTGTAGTCCTCTGTTAATGCCAGTGAGCACAACTTCCAGCTCAGGAACTCTTCCTCTGAGCACATGGATTACTTCCTCTGCAATGTGCCAGTGCTACCTTTGGATGTGAAAGTCTTCACTTTGTATCCCAACTAAACTCCAGTGAATTTTGTTAAGAAAATAATTTTTAAGTGACCTTTTCTTATTCTTTAGGAGGTGAACTGAAATAAAGAGCTATTAAATCAGCTCCCACTTAGATTGTGAGCTCTGCCAAGCTTTGTCTAAGGCAGAGAAGGAAGGAGAGGCAAAGAAGAACGTTTTTTTTCCCTGCTGTGCTGATTTTCTCAAGGTCTAAACACTTCAGTTTAAAAGCAATAAAAATTCAATTATATGTTCAAATTTATAGAATTTTTTTCCAGTAGCTCCTTCTGTGATTAATTACTATAATGGTGTAAAAATAGCTGTTATTGCAGAACCATCTTATGTTGCAAAGCTTATAGATCCCTGCTCACTGTGAGAATGAACTCATAAAAATACTACAATTTTCTAAAAAGTGAGGAAGGAGGGAAAATCAAGGTGGTTATTTTTATCTGCTACAGGGAGATGTGATTATGTGAGTCGACTCATTTCTACCTGAGGGGAGTCAGATCAAAATTAAGACTTACTACTAAATCACACAATTAAAGTTCATTGCAAGTGTTGTTGGCAAGCTGGCATTTGCTGAACAAAGTATGTGCTACAAACAGGTGCACCACTGGAAACAGAGACACAAAATTTCTTCCCTAGGATGATTCTGCTTTACTAAATCTGACAACTTCCACTTGAGCTCAGTGTCCTGATCTAAAAAGCAGTTTCTCATTTGCTTTAAGCAATTGCCATATAACATGCCAGTTGGAAGAAAATTGGCTTGTAATTTTACTCACTGTCCAGGAAAGAAAAAAAAGCATTTCTTAAAAATCCACACTGTTCTTGATGCTGACAAATAGAAAACCCCCTTTCCCACCTTTGTTTCATTGGTTTCTGCATTTGTGGAGAGAATAATATTAAAAACTGAGTTAAAAATATCTTTATTAGTAGAAGTAAAATAAACAATAAACCATTTGAAAATCTCCCACAGTGGGAGAAAATATTCAAGCAAAAATTTTCTCAATCAATATGCTAGCTCTGCAGTCTTAAAGGCTGTATAGTAAGTCATATGGGTTAGTATGAAATGAAATTTTCTTTAAATATCTAGTTGTATTGTATGGCATGTCAGAAACATAATCCATAATAAAACATACTCTACATCTTTGCTTTCATGGCACGAGTAACTTTACATGTAATTTACTTCAAATAAAGTTATATCTACTCTCTCAATTCACACACAAACACTTATTACTGCTAATTGAAGCCATGCATAAGAACAGAAAAAACACCATCCCCCCAATGTTGATGTTGTTAAGGACATTCATACAGAAAAGGAAGACAAGGAAACCTGAAACTTGGATGGAAAGAAATGCATATCCAAATTTGTTATTTTTAAGTTCATGAAATTTGTTTAAAGGGCATTTTAGGGGGAAGTAAGTTATAGACACACCCACTTCATCCCTAGGTTTGGCTGAGGATGCAAAACAAACTTTGCTGAACGTATAATAGTGGAACAAGTTAATAATTCATTATTTGGATTACAATAGCACCTGGAGACCTATTGTGCATGACGCTGCACAAATGCATGGTGAAAGTCAGTCCCTGTCTGGAAGGGTGTATAATGCAAACAGACAGGAGAAGTGAATTGACTTGCAGGAACACAGTCATGGAAAACCAAGAAATTATTCAGAATTGAGACTGTAAACCCAAAGACATATCCATTTCAACACATTGTATTTCCAATGAATTTTCAGTGTCTTCTATATCTATTCAGGTGCTACATACATCAGAAGGGAGCAAACAGTGCTCATAACATTGTAGCTAAACTCCTTTATCCCCAAAGCTACAAAAATAATAATAAAATTTCCTATCATCAAGAGTCCCTATAACCCCCAAAACATAACATTTTAGCTTCCTCTGAGTAAAAAAAAGTTGTTTCTGATTGATTTCAAGTTCAGGACAAGGCAGGTAAAATTCCAGGGAGAGGTCTTGAGCTCCTGTATGGACTCTGACTTGCTTTTAGTCAACTATGTGCAATCTTTGACAGATCAAACAAACTCAATACCTCAGGTGTACTGGCTGTTTTTCTTAGGTCTATCTCTAGAACTTTTGAACACTCTGCTTTCTTTAAGTTTAATAGCAATATCATTGAGGTTGGAAGAGTATCTGAAACTGCTTTTGATAAGAAGAAAGTAGAGCAGAATAGAATAAGGAAGAGACTCTGTAATGGGATTTGGTGATCTCAAAATTTAGTTTCATTTATTTCTTGGAAACTTAGAGTTAGTATTTTGCAAAATGCTTAGGAATGCATTGCCTATCAAAACATTAAATTCTAGTATTTGAACTAATGATGGAAATGGACATTCATTAAAAAAAAAAAAAAAAAATCCAAAGCATGTCCACTTCAGCAAAAAAACTAGCATCTAAATTTTTTTAATTCTCAGAATATTTTTTTCCTCTTGCTTTAATTCAAAACAAATGTCAAAGTAAGTGAGCACATTTCTCCTCAGCATACTTGACAGAGGATGGGGAAGGCACCTTCACTCAATTTCCTATTTTAATTTTGGTGTACACTCGATATTACTACTACTGCTTCTAATAGTACTGCTACTATTACTATTCTTCTACTGCTGCTACTACTACTATTAACTGTACATATTTTGTCTGACCTCCTACATATTTAGTGAGAACTTTAACTGTTTAATAATTCTTGAAAGATAATGTGATTTTTGCAGAATGTGCTATAAAATCTGTCTTGAAAAGCAGACAAAAGTAAAAGCTTGAGACAAACAGATCAGTCTGCTCCAGTATAGCCCTAGGATAGAACAAGCAAATTATATACTGCAACTGTGAGTACCTAGACAATAATAATGTGACACTGAATAAAAAAACCTCAAATGATTTTAAAAAAATTATGTTACATTAACTCAATTTCCTCTTGTAACATGACAAATAGCTTAGTGGGTTGCTGAAGAGCAGACTTCAAAAGCTTTAACTAAGAGATGCTTTTCTTATTTTATGCAATGGCATTCCCATAAATGGGACAGAGAAGGTACGAATACCATAATAATGGTACAAAACTGGTAGAACCACCCCCCAAATTTGCACCACTATTTCCAATCTTTAATTTGACAAACTGGTTTGCTAAAGAGAATAAAGAGAGTCTGTCATAGGTTCAGGGGTGTTATTTAATATTTTCATTAATGATTTAAATGATAGACTAAAAACAACAGTGAGTTCATTACATTTGTAGACACAGTAAAATTGAAGAGATTGTACACATACTGGAATGTGCAAGGACCTTCATCCCAGCACACTGTTACAGAGGAGGTAATGGAGAGAAATATTTGCACAGAAAAGTGCACTGACTTTGGATGAATGGGAAAAGAGAAGACAATTGATTGGGTCAGAACCTAAATCCAGCTGCATATTTTGTTTCCTCAAATATTTAATTAACTTTTCCAACTGTGAATGAAATCTGAGGTGTTTTGGTAGCTAGGTTTAGGTCTGAATTTTGCAGTTTAAGTCTTTTATCTACCTTGAAGGGATATGCTGTGACATACTGAAGTGGGAGCTAGCTCCTTGACATTGTGAAATGGAGAACACAAATGTTTAGAAATCAGATTTAGAACACATGATTAAAAATACACCTTTTCCACCAGAAAACTGAAGAGAGATAAAATCAAGGACTATGCAGGATATTATGTTCACTTAATCACAGTGGTGCTAAAGAGTTTAACATGATGATGTCTCACTGTGGGAGGAAATATTATCTCTGTAATACTTCTTAGAAATTGTCTGTCATTGCGGATATTCAGCACTGAAATAGTGACTGTTAAGGTAAGATTGAGAATAGTCCATTCTGAAACCATTTATTTTACAGGAAAGGGGACAGACTGGCATAGCCTTGACCCAGTGAAGATTTAATTTGTGATGCCTTTTCTTGAAAACACTGGTAAAACAAGAAAACAAGCTAACATTCATGTCATCTTATGACATATCACCGTGTGTCACATTGCCACGTCACACTTCTTTTTTTAATAATGTTGCAATTTATTAATTTTTGATGATGATCTGAGTTTATGTATATCTTTATTTTTCATAAAATGCTGTGCCACATGACAAAAATCATGTATAACTCCATGAAGCTGCATGAGGCTTACAATACAGCAAAGGATTAGAGAAATAAGGATGTATCAGTCTTTGTCATTGCAACTTTCAGATGATTTCTTCAACATCCATCTGCAGGTTCAAAGGATTTTAAAACCTCGAAGGGAAAGTCTGTTTGAAGTAACAGACATTTCCTTGGGTTTTTTGTTTACAATCCTGAGAAGCCAGATAATATTGCAGCTTTCACCTAAACCCATAAATTTTTGCTTCATACATGAAATTAATTTCAAAGGCATCAGATGGTCGTGTCCCTTATGTAATACAGCATATGCTGTTCTCTTACAAATACAACAAACAAGCAAACAAAAAAACCCCACAACAGAGAGCAAAGTTTCACATGCCTTTGCAGCTAGCTCATTATTTAACTCTCCAACTAATTAATAGAAATGTAATTAAAATTTTTAAAGTTACAATAAAAATGGTTGGAGTTTTGGAATGTACTTCATATCCTTCATATATAAAAGACATTGTGAAGATTATAAACTTAATCTGCATTACACATTTAAGAACTTTATTTTGGACATATAACACCCCAGCATGAGACAGAGGTAGGGAAAAGGATATGAGTAATCCAGATGTTCCTCTGTACCTCTAATATACAAAAAGGGAACAGGCAAAAAATTTTGAAGGCTATTTCAAAAATGGTCCCAAAGATTTTTTCTGTATAGCAAAGACTAAAGGAATTTGGCTAATGTGAGACCTGATGTTTTAAGACACAGACTATCAATTAGTGAAGTATAATCCCTGGAGTGTGATTATTCCATTAAATGGATACATTGTGTTTTCTTCTTGCAGCATTTGGTATTAGTACAGAACAGATGATTTGACAATGTTTACTTGAAAAATTTGTGTTACCTATGTATTCAATTCACAACTCTTCAATCAAAGGGGTACAAACACAAGCAGCAAGGTTTACAGCAAGAAAGTTTACCAGGTATGCAGGAGTTTACATACACTAATTCATGTAGGTTTTGCTAAAACCCTAGTGATTTATCCTAAACTGCACTAGGAATATTGTAATACCAGAAAAGGTTTAAAGTATATTTAACACTTCAAAGAGGAAATATCAAGAAGGTGTGATTTTTGCACTTCATCCTCCTAATTCTTGACCACTTGTATTTAAACTTCCATCCACGTAAATCAAAGAAATCCCCAGGGGCTCTTACTTGTATCAGTCTAAGGGAAAAGATCGTTGTATCTCTCCCCAGAGAGGTATCTAGCATGGATGAACCCTAAAAATATCACAGTCAATCATCGCTGTTCAAATCTGACAAAGAATGTTGTTTTGCAACGTCTCCTGAGAGATGCAAATAAAAGATTTTGGCACAAAATAGTGCTTTTAAAAGTGTGGGTGTTCCTCAGAGTGCAAAGTTAATAAACTGAATTATCACAGCAACAGAGTAACTCACTTTTTCTATTCACCTTCTCCCAGCTCTGAAGCATCATTTTTAGCTGACATACCAAACACTACCATCCTGCAAGAGCCAAATTTGCCCACAAGACCATGGGGATAATTAAGTGTAAGAGAGTCCCTGGACTTCCAAAAGTAGGCTGTATGGATGGATGGGTCACTGTTAATTTGGGCACCTTTAAGACAAACACAATATGTAGGTTTCTGCTGAAAGTGCCATACACTTCAGAACAGCATATTGCAGTGTGACATGTGCATCCAGATGTGAACATTAAAAATAGAGTGAACCCTTTTTTTATTTTTTTCCTTGAAAAGTTGATGTTCTGAAAGCTATGATTAAAGAAATGTAGTTGTCAGAAGCAAGAAGCTCTAATAATGATAATGCCAAGGAGAAAGTGTAGTTTAGAAAATTTACCAAGAAAAGCCAGCTCTGCAAAATAGCTTTTCCACGTGTAGCAAAATGGAGTGTGGTGTACAAATTTGGAGCCAGTAAAGTTTTATTTTCACTGTAATTGCAACAGAAGGAGTACTAAAATGCTGGGCACTCCAGCATTTTACACTGATGCACATAAACATGTTAGTCCATCATCATTTTGGTATACTAGTGTTTTAGTACTACTTTGCTATTTTAAGATTTTGTTTTGTTTATTCTTATCCTAGAGGCTGGGCTGTACTTACACAGCTTTCACCATCACTTATGGTTAGTCACCTTTATTAGTCGGACATGCTGACTGAAAGGTATCTCAACAAGAAATAGGGCTGGAAAATGGAAGTTCAATGAGATTAGCTGGAATGAATGCTTTTAACTGGCCCAGTGTCACTCACATTGCATGAGTTTTATCCAGAGTAGCTGACCAGGCTGGGATGGGAGTGGTGCAGATGCACAAGGAAGGTGCGTGCATGGGAGCATGTGCAGGCACACCCAAAGTTGTGTTGACAGCCCTGGATATCTGCCTGTCTTTATCAACCATCCAATTGTTCCCATTAGATGCATTAATGAATCCTCATTCTCTGTCTGGTCTATATTTCTACATCTCATAAAGGGATTTTGCATTTTAATAGTGATTTATGAATCACAACCATAACACTGAATGAATGCAAAGCATTTGTCTCACCCATGGATAGTGAAAAAAACCTCAATGAGATATCTAGATTGTCTGTAACAAACTTAGGATGTAACTGGTAAAATAAGAGCTCATTTGCATGGTGACATTTTCCTTCCTCCCTGCACTCCCCCAGATATAAGCATTGGTGTCAAGGGAGTCTGATTCTATTCTGAGCCTCCAGGGCAGAGCGTAAGCAGGGCTAACAATACCTTCAGTTTTAGTCCTTTAGGCTAGAGTATATTGGAAGTGATGCTGCATTATGAATGTTAATGAAAAATTATATTTCCTTGAGTTCCTTGCCATGCTCATCAATTTTTCACCTTACACTTATGCCACCAGGGGCCTGGCTTGGGGTTTTTTTCACTGAAAATTCTGCTATCTAACTTATGGAAACAAATTGATACACTCTGATCTATGATAAAAATATGATTACATTAGGAAAATAATTTAAATATTGTCTGTATATATAGAACTGAGAGATATAGGAAGATAAGGAAAGAAGATGACTTACTTGATGCTGCTTGGAATATGTTCCAGCTGAGGTGATGGAGAGTTGAAACCTTTTTTGGCATTTGAGATAAATACAGAGACTATCTCAGACAATTTGCAAAAATGAGAAATATCTAAATTGGGACTATGATGTTTTGGAAAGGTTGAAAATATTACTTTTTGCATTGCAATAAAATATCAATATTTTCTTATAGTGAGGAAAAGATTTCTGTGTGGCTGCTTCACTAGATAATCTGCAAAAGTGCATGAGTGTAAAATAATAGTTCATTTTATTCAGTAGTGCCCTAAAGTTATATGCTTAATATTCTAAGTACAATGTGAATGCTGACTATTTCTGATTAATTTTGCATTCTCTCTGAAACTGCTGAATTAGTGTTAATCTAAATTACACCAGGAATGCATGTGGTACTGACAGACCTGTAAAAACTCTGCTGGAGTTAGTGTAATGCCACTTTGGGTATTGGCAGAGAATGTTTGTGTTTGGACATCTGTAGGCTCACGTCTGATTTTTACCAGTTTTAAGAGCTAACAGTCTGAATGGTTTTTTGTAATTTGGATCACCAAGGACATAGAAGGATCTATTAACACTCTCAGATGTGGAGATGGCTGACTTCTTCATCTTAAGTTTAATAATCAGGTTTTTTTTAGTTAGCAATTAGAATTTCATCTTATTGAAGCCTACACACCTGGAATAAAGTTCAAAGGATTTCTCAGCAGCATTCTCCCTTAAACAGTAGCTAAAATGTTCAGGTGAAGGTCTTTAGCCTGAAATATCCAGGAGCTCAGACAAACTCTCCTAAGTATTACCTTCCTACTGAGAAATCTATGGACTAATAATGGGACTGAAAGTGTACTAAACTTCTGTAAAAAGATCTGGGCTCTTCCTATGTAGTGGAAAACTTTCTCACCTTTCACAGACACCAAACATGGCTCACTTGCTTGAATAGGGTTACATGTGAATATGTTACAATATTCATACTTGGAATTTATTCCATTCAAAGCTCTAAAGTAATTTCATAAATACACAATGTTGTAAGAAAAAAGTAAGTAACTAGTCCTAATATCCTTCTTATATAGAACAACTTGTGTGGGGTTTAAGGTTTCTGTTGAGATCTTTTTAAAATTTGATAAATACAACTCCATCTTTATCCTTCTTGTTAACTCTGTGTACCATGATATCCAGTTAAAGTTAAAGTTATAGTTAAAGCTCTCTGAGCTGCAAATTTTAGGAATTAATTTTAAAATAAAACACTTTGAAACAGCAACATAGAATTTACTTACCTTAGAAAAATATAATTGCAGCTAGAAGATAGCAGTGTCATGTCTTCAAGGAAGACGAGCCAAAATTTAGAACATGACCCAATTTTAAACATGGAAAATGGCTTCTTGTGTTCATCCCATAGAGAATATTCAGCTGAAGTCAATTATGCACCAGACAGATAAGATGGCCTAACTAAATCTTTTTTACTTCTTTCCATATAATGCTAAGGCAACTCACATTATTAACCTTTCATTGATAAAGGAAACCAGTTTTAAGCAGATAACATCTTCTAATGATGGGTCTAAAAGCTGGAATTTAACACAAGTAAAAACATTTTATTGTGTCCTGAGAAGCATTTAGCTCAGCTAAAGCTGAGGAGCTATTTCAAAAAATTTGGTATTAATAAACACATCCTCATTTAAAAAATGATAAACCTAAAAATGTCTCCAGAGACTGTAAACACATACATCAGAAAAAAATAAAATCAGATAAAAACCCCAGAACTGGTATCTTCCATAAAGTTGGAGGCATAATATAGTTGTAGAAGGCCACCAAATTTGTCAAGTATGATTTTCCCTTCCTGCAGCCAGGTTGGATGTCACCAATCATTGCCTCATTTTCTATGTGCCTTAGCATAGGTTTCAGGATGATTGAGGTTAATTTTCATTAAGTGAATTGTTGATGTCAACTTATATTTATAATTTACTCACGAATTTTCTAGGGAAAGAACAAGCCACAGTCATGTTTTTAGCATTAACTATATAAACATGGAAGACAAACATGATCTCTACAATACCAGAGTTCTGTGATAATCCCAAGGGATGGTAACGTGAGGCCTCTAAGTGTACTTAAGATTCAGCCTAAGAGTACTTTCCTGTCATTAAGTAGGCCTACTTGGGTAGCTAAGCAAAAAGTTATTCTTTCCTGCTTCAGGAGCCAAGGCAATTCTCAATATTCATAAGGCTGACACAACCTGGCTTAGTGACAAGCATTTACTTCTAGCTAGGGCTTTTGGGAATTAACTATATTAAAATAATTTTTTCAGGCATCACTTATACCCTATTGATTTGTAATGAAATGTCCATCTGTTTTCATAAACAGAACATGATCCATACCCCATGCACCTTTCTTCAGGAATCTCCAATATCTCTCATGTATGGGTATTTCAGCGAGAGTTAAGTCTAATTGAATGATAATTTGCCATAGCATTACAAATTGTGGTTTAACTAGAATTATGTGGAACTTTATATAAAACCCAATCAGACAGTAAAACAGATTTTTAGCCTTAAACCAGAGGTCATCCTTCCACTGAATTTTAATGAGATGTTCTGAATCCCTCAGAGGATAGAAATGTCTTTAACCCTTGCATTGTAAGCAGGTACCTGCAAACTGCAGTTCTTGAACACTCCCTAATGAAATGATATCATGGTGATATCAGCAATCAATGTGATCTGATGCCAATTAACCCAATTAATCATGATGAACAACAGAACAACTTTCCAATGACCTTTAATAGAAAGAAAATAAGAGGATCTTTCCGTACTGTGTCACCAGGGCAGAAAAAAAACATATTGATTAAGACAAGTCCAAAATCTGGGTGTAACTGTTTCTAAATGGTTTTGGCAGGGAATATGTATGAAGAACACACAGCTGTGGCACTGAGCAGCAACCCTGGAGTTTGGGCTTAATTCTTGTTTTGTTTTTTTTTCCTGTAGACCTGATGAAAGGGTGAAACATGCTGTGCACCTGTGTTATCAAGTATGGAATGCATCTGAGATTAAAAAAAATCACCTGCATGTAAATTATGTTTATTTACAATGATAAGCTTATATGTGGATTTATAGGGAGTACTGTAACACTTTTGAAGTGAAAATTTCTGTGTGAGGACCAGCTCACCCTGAAGCTCAGAGGAAACCACCTGTGTTCCAGTCTGTGTCCATTGCACCTGGTCTTATCACAGGCACAAAAGAGCCTGGATGTATCTTTGCCCACTCCCTTCATGTGTTTATATACATTGATGAGATTCCCCTGAGCCTTCTCTTCTCCAGGCTGAACAGTCCCGGCCTGCTCAGCCTTTCCTCACATGGGAGATGTTCCAGTTCCTTCATCATCTCAGTGGTCCTTCATTGGATGCTGTCCAGTATGTCCATGTCTTTCTTTCACTGAGGAGCCCAGAACTGGACACAGTTCTTCAGCTGTGGCCTCACCAGTGCTGAGTTCAGAAGGATCACCTCCCTCCACCTGCTGGCAACATCTCCAATGCAGCACGATGCCATCAGCCTGTGCCACAAGGCTGTGTGGCATGAGGCATCAGGGGGATTGCAATATTCGAGACAGTCACTCTGGTTAGCATAAATAACCTTCTCGAATGTTAAAACTCATGGCAAAGATATCTAATTTGAATCTTAGGTCTTCTGAAAATGGAGCATAGAGAGGCAAAGCAATGCCCAGTGGAGCTATGAATAATAACAAGCATCTGCACCACTCCTGCTTTAAATTTATTCAAATCAGCTTTTAAGGTCCTGGGCTGGGTTATATTTGGTTTTGTCAGAATCATTAGTAGACAAATGCAGACCATTACAGGAAAAAGGACTCTATTCTGTATGTGTGCTCTGCATGTCAGAGCTGTGGAATACTTTTCTCTTTTTTAGCCTGCAGACCTTTCTTGTGTTTGAGTAGATAAATGTAAATTGGAGATTGAGCAAATAGTGTTAGATATTTTAATGCAAGCAGATATGGTTGCTGCTGGATAAGAGCTTATGCTTCTATTATGTTCTAAATTTGAATAACTTGGTACAGCAAAATTCCTCTAGAGTTCTTAGCAAAAATAAAATCAGGAGAAGGCTTGAGCAGCTCCGAGCTTATGACCAACAATTTATCATGAAACTCAGATTAATCCCACAGAGAATTCTTTTTACTTTACATTATTTTTTGAAACATGCAAATTTATTAAATTGCCCTTTTGGTGTCCTGAGTATTGGAATGAAGACCCACCCAGTGGCAGTCCGTGCTCTGCAAAGATTTATGTACCTTCTGAACTTAAAGTGTATAAAAACACCCTCCTACATGCTTGAAGCTAAACAAACAAATGATATATCATACTCAGCTGAGCTAGACCTGTGCAAAGCATCTCAGGTACATACACTGGTGCCAAGCACACTGGGAAGCTCATAATGAGCTAATTTATCTGATTTCTTATCCCAGCTAAACTCAACACTCCTTAGACTAGGTTACTTTTGTTGCTTAAGGCCAGCTCATATATGGTTGGCTCACACATATTTTTGACAGACCAGTGTATGGTATAGACATGCTATTTTTGCAGCTTTTGTAGATATTTTATTGAAAACTCTTTCTTAGATGAGGTTTTGATTAGGCAGCTGTTTCATGGACCCTCCTCTAAGGTATTTACAGTGGCAGCAGTGCTTCCCAGTGATTATCAGCTGGCACTGGGATACTGCACTGAACAATATTACACTGACATCCCTGACCTCCAGGAGGTGCCTGATGCTGGGGCTGGGGATGCTCCTGCTTCATGTCCTCCCCGACCCCTGCCCCTCACTGGGGTTCTGGCACCAGCCCTGGCCATGAGGTCCAGTCCTGACCTCCCTATGGGAAGCCCCACTGTCCCCAGCTTCTGCTCCACAAGGATGTCACTGTGCCATGGTAGTTTTAAAAATTGTGACTTGAAACACTTGGCAAGTTTTGCAGAGTTGCTAGGTTTAGCAAAAAAACAGCCTTTCAATTTTCAAGGTTGCAAAATGGTTCTCACCATTATATATATGTCTTCACATAACACTGGTTTTTGGCATATAAATTTAATGTCCCTTATGCATTTTTTCATGGACTTTTAGCCTTATGTATTTATTATTTAAGTGTTCTTTTTATCTCTGCTCCCCAGAGAAAATCTGAAATACAATAAACTGATAGACAAAATGAATCGAAGATTATATATATGTTCCCACTAGCAACAATTTTACTTTTTTGAGCACAGAGTCAAAATCTAGTCTGAAGATTCAAAGAAATGTTCTGGAAAAGTACAAGAGCAGCAGAATAATTTATATAATGTAGGAAAATCAGGACAGGCCCTAAAAATAACAGAAAAAGAACTATAGGTACCTTGCTCTTAATCATTGACTGCTCAAAGCAAAATGTCTAAAAATTACTCTACTGCTAACAGTCTGTATAAAGATATTTTAATGAGGTAAGGCAAAAAAATGTCAGGTTATGTTTCTTTGTTGATAAGAACAAAAGCCAGATTGCCATTGTACATGAACTTTTTGGGATTTTTGTTATCAATTCTGGCCTAAAACTAAATTTGTTTCATTTAATAGCTATATGAATTTAATTTTAGAGATACTGATTCTACGTGTGGAGATTTCTATTACTTTTGCTCTTTTAAAAATCTATTTTATTTCAGAAAATACATGTACACATTGAGAAAAGTATACAGGAGTTCAAAAATATGTAAATCCGTCAACCTGCACTTACTTAAATAAATACTTGTAGTGAAAATAAGAGGGAAATCAACTCCATATATCCAGAGAATTACAGTATTATAATAACATAATGCTGCTTGGTGTGTGTGATGAAGAATACCATTTATTTACAACCTGCTATCAGAGCTTTTTTTTTCGTTTCCCTTTATTGTACCTGTGAGAGACAGTCCATAGATTCTTCTTGTTTTGTATTTATTGTTATGCGTATAAAACTTGACTAAATTTTTATGATTACACTTTACCAAGTTTTTATAGGTATCGTAATGAATACCAAAGAAGTAAAAACAAGCCGGAATTACAGACTTTGTGGGAATTAAGACACTAAACCTACCTTTCACAAATATCCCATGGGTAGAATTTCTAAAAGCAGTTCTTGGAATAAGGTACCCAGCTGCTATTGATTTTTCATTAGACATGTAATGGATGTAGTGCTACAGAATGTTGTTTCTGTCTTTTATTAAAAAATAAATCTGAGTACAGTACAATGCAGTGACTTTCCCAACTTAGGTCCATGCAAAAGTATTGGTTGAAAAGAAATCACAGCATACGCTCTTCCAAAAAAACCCATACCATTTGCATCTCTACCTTTCACATGGTGTTTTTAGCTAATGGTTTAAATGCATACTGTGTTCTTCAGTGGTCAAAACTAAGAAATATTTAGGAACTATTGGCATGGTGTCAAGTATACTTAGGAACCACTGGCATGGTGACAAGTGCATGAAGAATTTACAGCTTTCCAGGCTGATTTTTGATTTTCAAGAGAAGGTACTATAATAAAGTTAGGTTTGTTTTTAGAGTCACTTTTCAACTTATAAATTTCACAAGATTCTTTAATTTAAGCTGCACATATTTGTCTGCTCAGACAAAATCCAAAAAAAGCAAAAAAAACCCAAAAACCAGATGCAAAAGAACACTCAAAACAAAGCAAAGCCCTCTAACAGTGCACCATGGCCCTAACCTGAAATATAGCATCTTGCAAACTCTCCAGGACTGAAGATAAGACAGGAAATCACTTTTGCAGATACATCAGAACTGGTTTGCAATTTAAAGCATAACTTCTGTAACGGGGGCATTCAACTTGATACAGAAAATCAGTACAAGTGCATTGGATGCTTTCTGTGTCCTCTCTGGTGGCAGGTGTCCTGCCAGCACCTTTCAAGCAAGAAGACCGAAAACTAGCTCAGGTAGATTCTGCATCCAGGAGCAATGACAGCCCCTCTGATATTCTTTCCCTGGCTTTTCTTACCCACAGACTCAGTGACCTATGAGCCTGAGATTTTATGTAGACCCTAATCATTAACTATCCTGTTGTGTAGCTGTTTTGCACTACAGAAAAGTAGTCAGACAAAAAAGAGTCATTTAATCCACATAATAACCTTAGTAACTCTCCCAATGTGGTTTCTGTACAGCATTATTAATTATTTCTGAGGACAGATTTGCCCTGAATGTTTATGTAAGGATAAACCTTATATTTGCCATTTCCACATTTTTATTTTAAACCATAGAAGAAGAAATTGCATATCACATTATGACCAGGCTTACCTATACCAGCCATTTGTGTCCAACAAGTCAGAAGCTATCACAGACAAAGGCATGATAAGGGTTAGAATCAATAATCAACCAAGTATGAGCTCCTCTGCTTAGATAGAGCTCCTGTCTTGATCATGGCAAAACAGGGAGTGTGTCAGAATTAATTACTACACTTTAGATTTTCACTTTAGCATGCTGTACACCAATAAACACGTGAAGGTTCCTGAAGCTGTGCTGTTCTTGCCTTCTTGATGTTTTCTGTGTAGGAACATGGAGATGGAGATGTCACAGTGCTACTTCTGCTGGATGAGAGGATCCCCTGCTCCAAGTGGCTCTGCTCCTCAGATGCAACTTAGGCAGTGTTTTCTCCCATCTCACATCACCCACTGTGCTCTTGTTGTGTTGCCTGTCACTGCTCTCTCACTGAGACAAAAACAGATATTTGAGAGATTTGCCCAATTTCTGAAGTTATATAACCCATAAATTTCATATAAACCTAGGAGCCTGATGGCATGCATTTGGAGAAAGCTTTCCACACTCAGGCCAAGGGTGAGTCCCTGTTCTGCTTCTCTTTTCAGACTGGAAGCAAAGAACATTGCAGCCTTTCTGCAAATTTAAAGTCAATTTGTCTGTTCTTATTGCTGTTTTCCAGCTCCACACGAGGAATGGAGAGACTGAGAGAAATCAAGCCAGATTTATGACTAAAACTTACAGATATCATTTAGGGGTGAAATTTTGAATAACATCTCTATTTTGCTATCTCTAGCAAAAAGCCTTCCCAAGAAAAAAAAAAGGATGAAAACCTTTTACTTCTCTCCTCCACAATAGAACTGCATCCATAATAGAGTGCTTGCCAGTATTAGCTGTACTGAGAGATATATCTATTCCAGTAAACCTTTTACTAGTGCAGACTAGACATCAATTTCACTCTGCTGAAGCTCGGGAAATCAATGACCACCTGCAAAGACAGGCACTGGAAATAATCACTTGAGAATTATGTTAAATCCTCCTGGAGTTATGAGATTATGGAAGAAGCTCAGTCTACATTAAAATATGCATACACTCCAGCTCTTGTGGTTGCAGAAAGATGGCAAAAAGTATGTGGCTAGCAGAAGGAAAAGACCAGATCTTAAAATGTTACAAAAAAAGCAAGAATAAAGGTTGCTTCCTTGTTCAGCTTTTTCTGTTACCATAGTGAGAGACTGAAATAATGGTTCAAGCAAGAGGTTATGAGGCTGGGATATAACCATGATCCTGACTCTCAGCTCCTCAACCTCATCTGGCATGTAGATATCACTGAACGCAACTATTTCCAGTTCTCTCTTTTGGGTCTCCAAAACTCACATTCATTCAGAGAGAAACAGTGTCCTTATATACAAATGATACATACATATCTGCATAAGTGTCTGCCTGTCTGTCTGTCACAGGTGAGCATGCTGCTGCTCCATGTACCCAGGTGCAACTGGTGATGAGAATGAAGACCTATTCCCAGCACATATGTGCCCACAAAGCAGGCATATACACTATATACATACATGTACACTAATGTCTTCATGCATATATACATATGTATATAATCACAGAATCGTAGAATTGTTTAGATTGGAAAAGACCTTTAAGATCATTGAGTCCATCACTGCCAAGTCCACCACTAAACCATGTCCTGAAATGCCACATCCACGTGTCTTTTAAATCCATCCAGAGATGGAGTCTTCTCCAATGCCCTGCGTAACCTATTCCGATGTTTGACTAATATTTTGGTGAATAAAAAATTCCCAATACCCAATCTAACCCTCTCCCGGTGCAGTATTAACATCATATACACATATAAACATATGCACATTTAAACATGACCAGGCACACAGATCAGAGACACACACTCCCAGCACCCATGCGAACCAAGATGACACCAGCAGCCTCATCCTGCTTCCTTCTATGGCTGGGCAGAATGGAAGTCCACTACTGAAAACATACACATATGAACAGTAGGAAAGCAGGATCCCTCAAGCATCTGGACTCAGACACTGTCCAGTCTCCACAGCTGCTGCATAGAAGGCCCAAAGCCATAGCCTCTCTCCAGTTGCTGACACAGACAGAACCAGCCAGGACTTCTCAGCTCCCATTGCTGACACCCGTGTGCTCTCACCCCTGGAGCTACACAGGCATTCTGACACCCTGCCCTGTCCCATGCAGGCTCACTCAACTCCCCAAGCTACTCAGGGGCTGATCAAGCTTGATCTTCACTAGATCCTTCCATTTTTCAGCACCATGGACACACAGGATGTCCATCTTGTGGTCTGACTGTGGTTTCTGCAGCAAGACCCTCATACACACAGGTGCACACAGAGCAGAGTTGTCACTTGGGGAGGAGGTTGAAGGAAATGCAATAAGACTGCTCCCTTCCTTACCACAGCATGGCCAGACAAGTGCACTGACCAGGAAATTACTTACATGTGTCTGATATTTTTCATCCCCCCACTCCTCTCTTCCAATTTTCATTCCTCCCAAAATCACCTAAACCCCTTTCTTCTGCCTTTGATTCCTCCTCTAAATCTCACATAATAGGAATTACCCAGAACTGCTTTTTCCTGCATCTTCTAAAAAGTCACACCCCTAGGCAGTGATCCCCATAATCCAAAAGTGATCTGGATAGCTGCTCCCAAAGACCTGCAGTGATGGTTTTCGTGTTTTGGCACTGGATTTCTCACTCTGATGGGACAACCCTGGGAAGAGTCCAGACAGGGTGGTTGTTCCTTGGGAATCTCTAATTTGGATTCCCGCCTGACATTGTGCCTTTATGCTCCTCTGGGCTTGTGCAGATGGGTATTTGAGGGGCAAACGGCTGCTGTGATGGGTCCAGAAGTGGCCTGGAAGAGCACTATTGGGATTCCCCTCCTATCATTGTCTCTCTGAACTCCTGTGTGGGTGTTTATATGGGCTTTACCATATCACTTAGCAGGATGTATATAGCACATAAGAATACACTGTATTTAGATTGGAAGAGCAAATGATCAAAACAGACCTTGATTGCTATTGTGCTATCTCATGGCCTCCCATGCTTCTAGTCGAAACCCCATGATTTGAATTCACTGCAGTACTTTTATGCACTTGGATTTGGCATATTTTGAAAGAAAGGTTGTTTAGAGATAATTTTAAGTATCTAGAGAGTGCAAAAATAGCCAGTAATGACAGTAACGAGGGTAACAGAAAGTAATGAGGAGTTCTGAGAGACTAGTGTAGGACACAGGGCCTGATCTTTGCCCTTCTTATAAGTGTGAGAGAAGGTTAGGGTTTCTGAGCCTCAGAGCCAGCTTCAACACTGAACCAGCTTAGGGGATTTTAGGATGAATTTCATTGCAAGCTTGCAACACTAATGAATCACCAAAATAGTAGCATCGCCCTCTGCCCAGTGAATATTTAATAAATTTTCTGACAAATTACAAATTCTAGTCATGGTATGAACAAACAAAATTGTGACATATTCTTCCAGACTGTACATACATTCTGTTTACAGCACCTTATCTTTTTCTTATGAGCTTGATACAATGGCAGAAGATTGAGCTTAGTAACAAATTACACTTACTGGACAACAATTATACTCCTGAGATTTTCCAAGGAAAAGAGAATAAATTATTTTTTAAATTTTTTGTAGGTGACTGCTATTGGTAGAATGGAAAATTACCAAGCACAAAAGAAGGATGCTAAGGGTTTGAAGAGGGGGAGGGGGTATAAACTAGGGAAACTTCACAAAGACATGCAAGTGTTGTGTAGGAGTGAAAAATTAATATGAACAGACTTTCAAAGCAAGAAGACATCCATAGAAATTTAGATTCCTGCCCAACAAGGTGGAGGAAACTCAAGAAGGAAATTATATGCGGGGTTATTATTATTTGTGTTTACATGCTTCTTGAAATAATGGCAGTGATTTCAAAATCTGGGTAGAACTGTTGGTAAAGAAAAGATAATTTTTCTTATCATGCACTGAACATGTTGATTTTTTTCATGGTGAGGTTAATAATCACCCCCCTAAAGGAGTCAACTGAGCGCAGCTTTCAGTGCCAATAGAACACATGTGCTTTGGCAAGAATAATAGGTAATTTAAAGGACACCAAGTCTGGCTGGTCAGGATGTAGGGCAAATCAAACAAATAAATATATGCACAAGAATCAGTGGAATAATATCTCCCACTTTGTGGTTTTCATGTTTCTATTGATATCCCTCTCTGGGCAAGATGTAAAAGGTGTGAATTCCCTGAAGCATCCCTACTGTTTTGCTGGGGAAACTAATTCAGAGCTGGCTGTGCCTGCAGGTCTCCTATGTTCCTGCTCCCATGCTCTGGCATGGGCACTGGCCATGTCACTGACACCAACCCAGCCCTGCTCAGGCACTGCTCAGTGATGATGCTGCCTCTGCTGTGGTGGTCCCAGCTCTCTGCTTTGACTCCTTCCTGGAGCACACCTGCTTTTCTGCCTCCCAAGAACAAGCTCTTTCCTGGCACACCTACTTAAGAGAACTAAATAGGACCAGGGCACACAATGAGCACTGGCACTGAGCTATCCAGAGTGTTCAATTCTTTGCCTGGTGCATGACACAGTTTCACTGACTCAAGTTGCTGTTTGGTTGCAGACACAATTTGTTTGTGTTTGTGAATCAAGGATGATTTCCACCAGCCTATTTGGAGGGGTTCATTTTGGGAAGTAAGTGGTTGCTGGCCATGCATGTGTAATCCAGGCAGCGTCCACTGGCCTTGGGCACAGAGAGAGGTTCCTAGATTGTTTGGTTTCCAAATACATTTACCTAGTTTCTATTGCCCACTGAGATATTAGGAAGAGATGGATTTCAGTGGCAACAAGGAGATGCTTAAAGGGAAACTTAAATATAACAGTAAGAAAAATTTGGTTTAGGGTAACACTAATTAGGCAATGGGTGATCTAAGAGGTTTGTGGAAGCTTTATAAGTGGTGGATGTAGGAAGCAAGTTAGAGAGAAGTACTGGTGTATCTATCCTACCTCAACAAGATAGAGTACACTGGTATAGATTGTCCAGAGAAGTTGTGGCCACTCCATCCCTGGAGATGCTCAAGGCCAGAATAGAAGGTGTCCCTGCCCATGGCAGAGAGTTTGGAACTATGTGATTGTTTCATTATATGACTGATTAAAGCTTATCTTTTTAAGGCTTATAACTTGTGATACCCCTGTGAATAGGTAGATGACATAGGGTACAGAAAGAAAAATGGGGGAAGAAAAAGGAGGAAACATGTAGAAAACAAAGAATATACTTGGGAGTCAAGGCAAGAAAAAAGGCATCTTTGAGAAATAAGAAATAGGCACAGCTCAAGGAACAAATCACCATTAAGAGAGGGAATTCCAGAATGTGGGAGGACAGGGATATTCATGTGGCAAAATTTAGGGATGGGAAACTGCTAACTTAAATGAATAAATTCATGACAACAGCTGAGCATGGGCTGTTTATTAAGGGTTAATGAAGAGTATTTTGCAAGCAGCATTTCAGTAATTCTATTTAAAGCACTCACTTTTTCTTCTGTCTGTTCTGTCGCCTCCTGAAAATTGCACAACTCTGTTCTCCAACAGTATTATGAAAAAAGCAATCAACTCAATTGTCTGGGGTGTAATGATGCTGACTACCTCCTTCCAGCATTCACAGAGAGAGAGAGAAAATAAGATAAATAACCTGAGACAAAACCACAAATCATTAGAATTTTTAATAACCCTTCACCAACAGAAAACTGAAGACTGTTAGTTATATCTACCAACTACTGCTCATGGTCCACTGGACAGCACACTGTACAGGGATCTCAGAGATTTCTGCTCTTCTTCCAACTCTGTTGTCTTCCTGCATAACAGCTTAAACAGGCCACGTGAGTTTCAGCTTCGAGTAGTACAATGGAGATCATTAAGTAACATATAATTAGTGCTGGGGGTGCAGTATTCTGGGGAAAAAAAAATACTCTAAAATTGAAAGCAAACTTTCTCTGTTCTTGTTCAGATAGGAATAGTGACCTTCCCAAATGAAGTGTTGTGACCTCATGTAAGACACAGGGTCATGAGCCTGAGGGAAATTCAATTGCAGACGTGGGGTTGTAAGTCTAAAAGTAGAAGCAGACGAGTATTTCTGGCAAGAGTTTGCAGGAAACTGAACTAGAAGTTATTACCGTCACAACTGCAGCTAGAACTTTCAATGTACACAAAGGCCCTGAGAAAATCTCCACGAAACCATAGTTTAAAAGCCTTTTAATGCCTCTGTTTCTGGTCCATTCTTAGTTACAGTTCTCTGATCTCTCCAATTTGACTTTTCCTAGGTTTTTTTTCCTCTTGGCAAACCAGGACCAGTACTTTTTAGGCTGTGCTGGAGATATAAAGAAACTTCAATCTGCCACAGACAAACTATGAAAGATTTCTTGGATAGTAGGAAAAATATCAAGTGGCAAAAGGTAGAAAAATTACCACAATCTAAATCAAAGGCATCAGCAGACCTGGAGCAATGTATAAAAATAAACCTAGCACTACAGCAAAGAATTTAAACCCATGCCACTTTAACTATACTATGTTTAAAGACATCATTTTTATGTTTGCCTAGATAATACACACACTTCAGCCCATCTCATCCTGCTTTCTACTTTACAGACTTTTTACAGCATGAAGCACATACTGAATTCATGATCAGTCTGTCTTGTACATGTAGACAACAGAAAAGTCAAAATGGCCTTCCTCCTATTTTCTTGTTTCTCCTTTCACAGACTAATTCTCAGTAGTCAGGTTTTTGGTATTATTGCTGGTTGTAGTTCTTTTGGGAAGAAAGCAATCTGGATAACTTGCCATATCAAGAGAAAACCATGGGAACAGAGAAGCCTGTCTGGGTCAGGTCAGCGCTGTGCCTCTGTCTCCAGCAGTGGCAAAAGGAGGGAAAACATATGAACCTAGCTGCTGTTTGCATCCATTCCCTTTGTACCCTCCCTTTGAACTCATATTAATTTGTTTTTCACTTGTTCCTGTTTGGGAAGTACATTGATACTGTCCACTACCACTATATCCCTCTGGTAGTGAATTCTGAAAATTTGCAACCCTCCAGTGTGTAGGGTTTCACTTTTTGACCTTGAAAATATTGAACTGCAAATTTCTGCATACGTGATTAAAGTCATGATCTGTTTTTACTACTAGCCAATGCCTCTGTGAACTCTTACCCATGGTCAGACTTAAAAACTTTCTGTACAAACATATTGTCTGTCCTTGTTTTTTGGATGGCATTATGGCATGCAGCTCCAACTCTTTGTGGGGGCACTAAGTAAAGGGTAAAGGACAGTGTTAAAGAAAATTATAAGCTCCATCTCTCCCATAAGAAAACAGAGGAGAAACAGCACATCTACTTAACTGGGACAATTTCACATGACTGATTCAGAGCAATTCATTTCAATTACTCTGATCATCAGATAAATAGCACATCTGGTAGTGTCTGCAAACTAATCATTAGCAGGTGTGAATTGGTGTCTGCAAGCATATATTTCCTACTGTGTGGCCCTTTGTTCACTTTAGGACACTTCTTAATTAGAGACAAGCCTGAACCACAAGCCTTTAGATGTGGATCTGTTCTTTGAACACCCCCAAATTCAGCACTTTCTACATCAAGCTGTTATTTAGGGAAAAGATCTCTGGGAAAAAAAAAAAAAATCAGTTTCATGGTTCTGAGCAAGTATTCATTGCCCAGGTTTGACTAGGCATTTATCTTGGGTTTTAGCTTCTGTTTACAGCAATAATGGCATACATGATTTGTATGATGTTTACAGCCCATGGTACTAATGATCAAAATACATTCATTATTGTCAAGGGCATGTAAGTAAAAGTTTCCACTACAAATGCAGAGCCTTCTACTTTAATTGTTGCTGGATGGCAGTTGTCATCATAAGTATTTGGTAAGAGGTATCAATAGACTTTGAAAAAGTCTATCTAAAATGGTGGAAAAACGAGAAAATAGAATTGGGATGTAATAGTATGTGCTAAAAGCATTTACTGGGCCAGGAAATTTAAATGTAGAACAAAGAACCATAGAATTGTTTCAGTTGAAAAAAGCCTTTAAGATCATAAAGTCCAACCATTAAGCTAAAGATGGAGGATATTTTTCCATTTGATTCCCAAACCTTACCTGACCTACAATTAAATTCCACATCTTGATTTTAGAGTTGTGTCTCAAGAATACACCTGTGTGTGGCCATACACCAAAGCTGTGTGGCTAACTTGGCTAACCTGCTTTGAACATGATTATGTACATTCTTTGAATTAGACCATTTAAATAAGTATTAAAGTAAATGTAAAGCACTAGAATATGTATGCTTCTGCGCTTCTGAAGATTTGAGTTTTAATATGATCTGAAAATACAGTTTGTATCGAACTTGTGAGCTAAGAGGGTTGGGGGACAAAAAGATTTATATAAATGTTATAGTGTCATCCCTGTTTACAAGGCTTGTGTTGCAAAATACCACCTCTGCATGAAGTGCAAGATGATGGTACCACTCTTCCCTGTGAGTAATGCTGGGTGTCCTTCTGGCAAGAGACAGCTGGTTGAGGATCAATTTATGTTACAAATAATTCCAGCACAACCAGCAAGGATTTCACCTTATTTTGTTATTTAACTCTTTTGTAATTTATTTCAAACAAAGTAAAGCTTTGAAATTTGTAAACTTTAATTGATTATTGCTGGGTTTTTTTTGTTTTTGTTTTGTTTTGGTTTGGTTTGGTTTTTTTTTTTTTTTCCCACTAGAGAAATGTACACAGAAAACCTGAAATGGACAAGAAAAAATCATGGGTCAATATTTAGGGAGAGGACTAAACTGCACAAATAAAGTCAATCATGGAAGGAAATGTTTTTCTTGTAGAGCAGGTTAAGTAGGGTACTTTTAAAGCCTGAGAGGAATATCCTAAGATCACCCACTAGCTAAACACATGGTGTATGTAACCCTCTGTAGGCCTTTTCTGACCAATTAGGCATAAATTAAGTCAGGAAACTATAAGGTAAAAGTCACAAATAAGAGATCAAGAGACCACAACAACTGTAAAGAAGATCAAAGCAATGGAATGAAATGTAAGAAACCGAAGACTGAAAAGTAACTGAAACTTAGTAGAGATAATTTTTATCTGATGAAAATAATATTATTACAGAGTAGCAGTCCACTAGTCAAACTACTTAAAAATTCAGTTTACTCCTAAAAAATACCAGAAAACATGCCAGAGCTTTGGATCTGATTCTCTTGAGTTCTGTTTTTAGTGTAATGTCTGGCCAACTAAGACCTTCTCCAAAATTTTCAGTCATGGCTCAGGAGTTAGCACAGACAAAGGATATTTCTCAGTAAGTGGTTTGAATATGTCAACTTTGTTTTAGAAAGTTTGAATGTATACAGACCTGTCTGTTTGAACTCAGGGCCAGAAAATAAGTGCTTGTGTGTTTTGTTTATGACATAGATGTAGCCACAAGCTACTTAAACTTCATGCTGATTGTAAGGTAGCGAGTGCTGCTGATGTGAGCAGGAATGCTGGAGGTGTTGTGAGCTATCAGACAATCATGATCACATTTACTCAACCAGGCAAAATGAGTGCAAAACTGCTATTTTTATTTGGGGCATTTTACACTCACTTTACACTGCTGTAAGCATCTGTTCAATTTCCAAGAAAATTGGAACAATGTCTTATGATCCAACGATATGGAGAAAAGACAAACTGAGGATAGAAGAATGCTAGAGAAAAAATCCCTTTTTTTTCTATCATTATTCTAAAATGTCATGGGTTGCAAGTCTTTCTTATTAGAACATTCTGGACATAGACCCTAGTGCACTTATTTAATTAAAAGAGCTGAAAACTACTGGGCAACAACAGAAGACTACAGAAGCTTCATTACTGCACATATGTGAAACCTCAGGAAGTCAGCAACAGTACACAAAATTTTAAATTTTTATGAAATTCAGATCAAGGAGGACCAAAACTTGGTTTTCAGTAAAGTTAAAAGAGGTAAGAAGTTATTAATATTAACAAATAAACCTGTATCTATTTAGTGAAAGAACACACACACACACACAAAGCAATAAAAGAGATGTTATTTCCCTTCTGACTTTAAGCATACCTAGCATACTGCAGATTTAACAGAGTAATGGATTTTGAGCATAGTGATAGAAATTTCTTCTTCATGAGGAGAAAATGTACTTAGGAGAATACCAGAAAGCCACAGAAAACAGAGCTCCATGGAATAAATTGAAGAATCCTCTGGCATGCAAAGACTAAAGATGCAATTCCAGTGCAGTGAAAAATCCTATTCCTGAGGTTCTAAATTCTGGCCTTGATTATCTGCAGAATGAAATAGTGTGTGTGTATGAGGCAGAGCACATCATGCACTGCAAGGAGAAGAGTCAGTAATGGGTGGGAAACTACATGATCTAATCTGCAGACTGCACATTTTCAAATGCCACAGTCTCAATTATATTGAATTCAAAGCAAAATTGAAACTGTCCCTGGTCCTGCAAATCCCATCCTATCAGCCTCTATCTGGATTTGCTTGAGGGACCTTCTAAATAAATAATAATAATAAATAAAAGAGTTGGGTTAAGTTATATATATGTTTTTAAAACAGCTATCGTTATTTTGAAGCGAAATGGGGGCTTATGGCACAGACACTCTTTTGTTAAAGTTAATGTACCTTGAAATCTTTCGACTCAGCACAGCAGACTGTCAAGGGTGCTTAAAAAAATAGTCCAATATTCTCCAAAGCTCTTTCTGCAAGAGGGGTCTTGTGTGAAATGATAACAGCCACAACCCCAATATTGTTTACAGAAATACAGCTTTTCACTGCAAAGGCATCACAATGAAACTTGAGAGGAAAAGGAATATAAAAGGAGACAAAGACTTTAGTTCATGATTTCTGGAAGTTAATAAACCTTCAAAATTTTGTCTGCATATTACATTTTTTCCTGAGTTCATTCAAATAGAGGTCATAGCATTATGAGCTCATTTTAAAGGTACCTTCTTCAATATAAAATGGATGGAACTTTCACTATATGGAGATAGATAATGTCCCTGGGATTTTGTGCCCCCAGATGTAGGGCTGCCCACCTTCAAACCTCTTGTCTTCTTTTGTTGCCTTGAATGACCATCAGTAGCTCAGGAGTGTATTTCTGAAAAGCAGGGTATTAATATTTGAGCATCCTTACGTAGCTCCTGGATTGTTATGCAGTGCTGCAGGTCTTGCCCATTACAACTCCTTGGCCAATATTGTGGTGTGGGAACAACAAATACAGTTGTTCTGTTTGCTTTTCAAAGCATTAAAATAGAAGTATAGCAAACAGCTTGGGGAACCCTGGGGATGGAAATACACTTAATGTACATGAGGTTCTTAAAGTGTCTCTCAAGGAATTCCATGTTGTGTTAGTGCTCAGTGCCTAGTTCTTCAGTCCAGGAAGTGAGTGTGTGGGCATCCGTAGATTTTTGTGGTCCAGAGTAAAGATGCTGAGAGAACATTATGTACTGCAAAGTTGGTTTATGAATTTGCTCTCCATAAACCTAACTGCTTACATTCCACCTACGTGCTGTCCAAAGTTGTAAAACAGATGCTCTGAATGTTATCCTTCATCTCTTTATGCTTCAATTTGCTCTACAGTAGTTGTGATAAAAAGTGTTGGGAAGAAAAGCATATAACACATTCTAGTCACTCAATTGCTGTGAAAATGGAGCACACAGTACTGATCTGTGCATGTATTAAAGAGAAAAATTATAAAAATATGAGGAACCTTGGGTTTTTAATCTTACTGCAATTATGTTCTTATTAAAGTAGGACCCAGAAACCAAAAGACTGAATTCAATTTATGAAGTGGTCTGCAAGCACCATTGAAAAGTATTCTGCATAAAAACACATGTACTGTATGCAGGAGGCAAGAAACAACACAAAGATAAACAATAGATCAGGAAGCAAAGGAAACAAAACAATTCCAATAGGCAACAATCTTAGTATTATTTTCAGTGTACTTACACCAAGTATTTTTATAAGCATAATGTCAAAAGACAGATTTGGAGATGGGACTTGAAGGAAAGCAATGATGTTACTTTGGAGTGTTTCTTCCAAGCGTGAACAACATGAAAGTAACTGCTTGAGAATGAATCAAGTGGGTGATGAAGGGTATTATCAGTAGCTGATTAGAAGCAGGAGACAATCTCTTGTTTCTGAATGAGAGATAAAGTGGGATTAAGTTATGAACATAAAACAAATAACATAAATTTGATAGTGAAGAGAAGTCACAAGCAAACTGTAAACAGAGCAGCACATGATCAAAGGATAGGGAAATGCACATACACAGCAGCATTACATAGCAGAGCTGGGATATTTTTGTTGTGTACTCAGTAAGCAGGACACTCAGCAAGCAGGACCAGGGCTTCTTCTGTGTAGATAGGCAGGTAAAGATTAATATTGCAGGCAGAATGAATGGGAGAAAATTATGGATATCTTGGGTTTAAGGAATGAAACAGGAAAAATCATAAGTCCAAGTGATTGGGAGAATGTCGGTTCTGTCCACAGATTTGAAAAGGAATATTAGTGACATGTCTTCAGCTAAGGAATAATTTTAATCACGCTTAGCTTGAACTGTTCAGTGAGTGGTATCATGGGTTTGGCATCAAAAGGGACTAGATAGTAATACTGAGACAGGTGTGCCATCCAGAAAGAGCATTTTCTTAGGAGTATCTTGCAGATGTTGGGGTTTGGAGGGTGGAGGGAGAGGGGAATAAACAGGAACAACACTTGAAGGTTATGCAAGGAAGTTAAGCAGAATATAAGGGATTTTCTGTAAAGAACGAGCTGAAAGAACTGCTGGAGGCATACAAAAACTGGAAGATGGGATGATCATACAAGGCAGAGAAAGGCAATCCTCAGCATAAGGAGCATGAGCAACAGGGTTGAAATCAGGCAGCCACACAGGTTTCATCATGAGGCAGCACACTGGTCTGAAGTCTTGGCTAGAGAAGAAACTGATGTCTGGTGTTGGTCCATCAACCACCAATATTGATATTGTATCAACAAGCCTGAGCAGCACATAGAAATTCTATCCAGGGAGAATATAATGTTCTTGCTTTCTAACAGCTTCATATAAATTCTGTCAGCAAGAAGTATACTTTGCTTCAATTACTGTAATTATAAATACCATACCCTTTTCCGTGTTGACTCAAACATACATAATTATAATATCCATTGGTTTAAGAAGTTACTGAGCTGGATTTCTGCCCATGGAAATACTGGTTGATCAGAAGGTGAAACAGTATCTGAACAATGGCAGTTTATAGGTTTACATACAGCCAGGCAACTTAATTAAACATACACTGATTTAATTTTACATTTTAAAGTGCAGAAGTTGCTTTGTTATCAGTTTTTCTGTAGCTGCTCTAGGGATGGTAACTTTTGGAAGGCAGGTTGGGTGGATGAAACAAAACAGAACAGTTGGTAGGACTTCACTGAGGCCCTGAAGTGCAGCAGACGTAGGTCTGACTTTAAGGTAACATTTGTTGAATGTCCTGAAGTTATAGATCCAGTTACAGTGAACTGCAGAAAAGGGAATACAGTAAGCATGTAAGAACTGAGTTAATGCTTCACCAAGTGTGTCTAACCCAGTCACTCGACTTCAGCAGTGTCTGTAATAGATGTCCAGGGAAACATAGGCTGTGTGTAATACTTGTGAGCACTCACTCACTCTGACTGTTTTCTGCTTAGTGGATGACCTGGGCCCACTGTATTTTATATATTTGGCAACCACGGTAGATCTTTTTGTCTGGGTATTTATTGCTTCTGCCCTGGATTACCTATGAATTTTTACATGTACAGCATCCTATGATGAAGAACTCCACAAGTCCCCCATCTGTGTGAAGAACAATCTCCTCCTGCTTGCTGTAAACCTGTCTCACACTGGGCCCAGATGCCTGCACCTCATTAGACAGTGGAAGTCAACATTTTCACTCACTCCAGCCTACTCATAACTTTATAGTGCACTATAATATTCCTTTCCATCCCACATAATGACATCAGCTGCTGTGGGCCTCTGGCATTTTATAACCAGTTACTAACTTTAACATGCCATCTCTGAAATTGGCGACATACTAATTAGAATGGGGGCTTCTTTATTTTGTTTTCTGATGTTGATATAAAACATCAAAAGGATAGTTTCAAACCCACCTATATTTCCTCTAATATCTTGGAATCTGCTTTTGTTGCACATGGAACAGATGCAGGAAATTTTTTCATTATGAGTCCCAGCCTCTCTGTTGGTGCATGGATTAGCTTCAGACAGCAGCCATCAGAGACTACAGTAATGTTTCATTAGAAGTAGAGTGAATTTTTATTATTAAGGGGTTGACTTTTTTTTCCCCTAACAGTTATTCCGAGGTTCACTGGAAAAATGTGGGTTTAATAACACTAATTTTTAAACTTATTTTACTCAAAGGCTCCTCTATTCTACATTTGCTCAGGTTCCAGTACAATTGTCTCTTAACTCATCTATTGGGCTAGCTGGTGTGCCACTAGAAAATTTCTACTGAAGGCGTCAAAGTCTAGGAGCAGAGTATTCCAAATACTAATTAGTTAAACATCCAAGAATGTTCTTACCCAACAGTAGGATATATTGCAACACACACAATGAATGTTTGAGCTGATGAACTCTTTCTCCCACCCAGGAACTGGTAATGATTTCACATTAGCAAGGCTAATTGACATCATGTTTACTTGCTGCAAACACTGTCAGATGAACAAACACATTTCAATTCCTAAAAAAGCCTTCTGTGCTTAAAATAGTTTTAAGAGTTTAGAAGGATTTTTCTTTCCAGGTAGCAGAAATGAGATTTTTAATTTTACAGGTATTATCCACAGTTACACCCAAGGAAAATTTGAATCTGCAAGAAGCTCCAGACAAGGATTCTGATCCTTAGAGATTTCCTGAGACCTTGCTATGTTCTCTGGTTCTTAGAGCTTTATCTCAAGCTTGAGCTTCTTATTGACTGTTATTTACTCTTCCTCTGTAGCTGAGAATTGTTTCATTTATATCCCTTAACCGGAAATGAACTGATTCCTTGCTTCTCCATGTTGCATATTCAATATTTTGCACACCTGATTCACTGTGCAGAGAGTTTAGCATTGTTCAGAATCTTCAGCATTGCTGGCTGAGTTTTAGGACAGAAATTAATACAAATTTCCTGAAAACTCTAAATCATCTCTTTTTGCTTCTATCTGCTTGCAGTTTATGTAGATATATTTTGGCATTTTAATTAAAAGACAACAGCTTTTTCAGTCTAATGTTATCCTTTCAGATACTCTTCCTTGTTATTATCCTCCTAATATTCTGTCCACCTCTTACACACAATTGACCCTACCTTGTCTTTCTCATCTGATATTAGATTTTTAGATTTATGAGAACCATTCCAAACTTACAGATTTTCTGTGCTCCTTCCTTCAAGGATATTGTTCAGCTTGTAGTGTATTCTTTCACCCTTCGTTACTTACACAATTGATGCTTTTTCTTACCACCTTTAAATGTCTCTTGGTTCTTTTTATAGTGTGATGAATTTCTCTATATTTGTGTCTGGTTTCATACTCCTTTGTTCCATCACATATTTCTTCTAGTGTTTTTGCTTATCCTTTTTGGACTTTTTCTGTTATATTTATATCTGTAATATAGTTATACTACCACACCCTTTTATTGCAACATAATATAATAATACATAACATGTTTCTCTTGCTGCAAGGAAACTTGGCTACACAGGCTGAGCTTCGTTCGTCGGCAGAGTCCCAGCAAAATGTCACTCCCCCTCTCCAGCACAAGAGAGACTTTGAAATGCACCAGTAGTAAATACTTTCCTCATGTTTTTTTTTCTGGTCATTACTTGCTGTTTTCAAGTCACATCTCATCCTCCATCCCTCACTGCTTTACATGGGCCTGTTTTCCCTCCCAGTATAAGCAAGACAAATTATTTGTACTGTGGTGGCATTCAGACTGGCACATGACATCAGCCTCTTTTGTTCTATATGTTGTAGTCTCTAGCACAGGAAGATTTCTCTTCAGAAGCAGACTATGGTGAATATTAAGCATATATATCCAACCTTAGCACCAGTTTCTCTTCCTTTCTGGACCAAAATGAAATCAGTGATATCCCCTAAAGGTGAAGTACACCTCGATACTTGGCTGAACTGGGACACAAATTATTTATTTCATTACTTACAGGTGGATGTCTAAATCAGGAACAATTTTTTATATTTCTGTTATGAGGAAAGGAGATGTAGCCAATAGAATTAGTGGAATACAGGGTGTAATTCATCTCGCCAGGTGTAAATAAATGTCTGTTTCATCATGAGATGAATTGTTCCCAAGGCTTCATTGATGCTATTGGGTAGATCCCTATGGATCATAATGAAAGTTTAGTCAAATAGTCAGGTGTAGTGACCTTTGTTTAGCCAGAATGTCTGTGGAAGAGGTAGGAATTTAAGGTTTATCATTAGAATTTAGCCTATATCTCCTAAATAAATAGATTATGGTTTGTTTTCTGCATACCAGCCTGATTCTTTGAAAACTGTATGTCAGCTTTCAGGTTAATACAATGGACAAAAAATGGAGTAGAATCTCTTTGCTTGTATCTGCTCAACAGGATAACAATTACATTCTCATCACTGATTGTAAAGGATGCCATAGAGCACTCCAGGCATCCACAGATCCAGTATAAGACAAAAGCTGTTAGACTTTTGCTTCCATTTTTTAATTGTTATTTTTATTATTTCCAAGGCTGTCATATGCTCAAAAGTTACATTACAATCAGTTAATCATTTAATGGAAATAAGTAAGACAATTCCCTTAGAGCTAGTAAAGCCCCAGGATTAGAGAGATTTCTGTCAGGTTATAATAAACCTTCCTAACACCTACTGGGCCCAGTTTCATACCTCTTCAAAGCATCAGTTAAAATACCACCAATAAAAGGGAAAATTGAAAGAGCTTTTTAATCACTTTGTTTGTCCTTAAAATCATACAAAATACTTTCACAAGACACCAGCTCAGGGAAAAACAACACAAAGGCAAATCTTTTTATCATCTTTATTTAAGGGTATTTTAAACAGTGCACACAGAACTAGAATTACTGTACAGGTGTTTCTCATTTACTTCAAAGCAACATATTTTGCCTATACATCCCAATTTACACTCATTAGAAAGGGTGTGAATAACCTGATGAAGTGCCACTGATGCAAGAGTTATTTTCCTTTTCTGAATTCCTTGCCACTTGAGCAGTGAAGAAGGGCTGTGACTGCAGCAGGTGACACTTAGTAAGGGTTTTCAAACCTGAACATGCCCAGCCTTTTGTTCCTGGCCCCTCTTAAGGGGCTTAGGGTCTGTTAGGGCTCCACCTTCTCTTTTGAAGAGCAAGATTGCAGCAGCATCCAATGAAATTTATGGAAGGATGATATGAGAGGTGCCTCGCACAACTGACTGCTCTGTCTTTTGTTCATTACTTTCCTCTCCTTCTACTACATGTATTTATTCTAGCAAAATACAGCTATCAACTGCAGAAGGCTGCGTGCTGAACTGCAACCCAGTGCAGATCAATGCAAAATATGACTCTGGTCGGTAATTAGTGGTTAGATCTGAGTAGTCCACTTGCATTTTCATTGCAGCAGTAATAACACATAGGAAAAAGTAAAGATTTTTCTTCTTTACCTTCATTTATCATTTTGCAAAATGCAGCTGAATCCACCATATAGTTATAACTGCTTTAAGATTTGCTAACTATGAAATCAACACGTAATGTATTTCTTCGTAAAACTCCCTTAAGTACTGGGTTATTTTAGATGAAGTTTGCCAAATCAGTCTCATGCTGTGACCTCTGGAACACTGAAGAGATGTCTTGTGTATCCTCTCCGCTTGAATTAAACACTGAACTTCTTTGAAACATGCATTTTAATTAGATTTGGAGCTAAAAATGCCACCTGTGCTGAATGGTGATGCTGAGGGAATTCCATTAGTATTCCAGAATTTCTTTGAAAGCCATCTTCCATGTGACAGATGGTAAAAGATGGTACATGAACCAAGTGAAATAAATAATGCAAATAAGTATAGATATGTGCCTTGTGGATGTCCCTTTTTTTGTGACCAGATTGTTATAACAAAAGCTCTATGTGTCAATAGCATTAAGAAAAAAAAAATAAAAATCCCCATTTAACTATTTTTACATGTTTCTAGTTATTCCAAAATAATGAACTTCAGGTGCCCATGACAAATGAGGTTGATTTTTACCTTGCAAGAACAAACATGAACTTTATGTCACAGTTTAGCAGTCATTAAATATTGCCCAGAGACCACCATGCACACGACAGCATTATTCTGCCAAGAAGGAGAAAGAAAAAGCATGTTAGTCTTGCAAAGCCTAGATTTAGTATGTCTCAATTTGGGAAGGAAGAAAATAAGAAATCAGACAGGAAAAGAATAATATGGTAGATTGTTTGTTTCATGGCTCTAATGCTACATTGATCTTCTTCATATTGTCTATTATTCAGAAATAAAAATTGGTGCTGCAGTTATTGTAACAGTATGTTTCCAGTCATGCAGCACTATCCAGGTATTAGCAATTTATTGGGAAGGCAGTATCATTTACGCATCCGCTGTTCCATTTCTAATTGCCTGACACTTATTTAGTATTGAATGGAAGGACATAGCAGAGATCATTGGAGCAAAACTCCTTTTCTGCTCTGCCCCATAAGCTTGCCTGGCTTTCTAAGATATCTGCGAGACAGTCACTCACTCTCCCTCTGCTACTGTGAGAATTGAGAAACTCAGGATCCGGAAAGGCACCAATTACTGTATTTTATGGGAATATATGTTGTTCATTTTTAAGGTGATAGAGGGCAAAGAAAGTCTTTTCCTTTTCGTATACTTCACTGCCTCTCTCTTATTAATCAGGAAACTTTTTGGCTCAAGCACAGCTTCGAACATGTATTTTTAAGGTGCCTTATCCTTATTGATTCTTTTGTGACTTGGAGCCTTTGAGTCCATTAACATAAGAGCCAGCACTGCACTCTCATGTACCTAACCCTGTGCTTCATCATCTCTCTCGAATCTCATTCAAAATGTGGGGCTGACATGGACTAAGATCCATGTGGTTAGTATTGTATAGACCTTCCATTAAAAACTGGATTTCATGGCTAATGTCTGCCTTGAACATACCAGATCAATTTTAATACCATAATTTCTAGCATCTGCCGGGGAGAAGAAGGTCGAGTAGGGAAATCAATAAACTGCACAAAAAAAAAGAAAAATAAAATATATAATTAATATATTCAAAAGCTTTGGGTATCTGGCAAATGCTTATTAATCCATTTGAGTTCAGAACTGATGGTATGAACCTTTTTTTGGTGAAAGTAATCAACAGCTGTGACCAGATAATAGTGAATTTTCCTTGTATATGATTGGCTCTGCCACTTGCTGCTTGGTATGTTTGCTTGCTCAGACCATGTCCTGAGCAGTCCAACTTAATCTGAGCTTTTTTCTCCAGCTCTGCCATGAAAATTTCCCCTAATTAACTGGAAAAGTGCCTAATGGTGAGGGCTGAAAGGATGAGTGATGTTTGCAATAATGTCATCAGACCATTGAAAGCAAAGATAGAATGAAAGGTAAAACAATATTTAAACCTGAAATATGCTTTTCACTCCGGGAGTTTTCATTCTCATTTAGACTTTTAGTCTATTTTGCATTATCTGAATTCCATAATGTTTTTGCAAATTGTGTATTTTAGAATTTCAAACTACTTTTTTTCATGGCCCTGCCTCATTCACAAGGTCAGGCCTTGAAAAGTCTGTTATTCATATATCTTTGATTTAGTTGTATTAAGTGTGGAAGACATAGGCTGCATCTCATTTGCTAAAAATATGTATGCATATCCTGTATATGAAATATGTGTACATATTCTGTATATATATATATGAAGATACTGTATTCCGCTATATTGAAATTTACATTCCCTTCTCACTTAGAATATTGTGCATTAAACGATACTCAGTGACAAATTACCAGTAAATTCAAGCAGTAGAAATGTATGCACTTGGTCTCCTAGTATCGAAGCACATTACATGCTGTTTGTTTAGACTGCAGAATAGACTTATCTTTTTTTTTTTTTTTTTTTTTTTTTTTTTGCCATAAGCTAAAGAATTTGGACTTTTAGGGCAGAATTTTAGACTCCAGACCACTGTACCAAAATGTAAACTCAAGACAGTGCAGACAATCTTTCCTTCAGTGGAAAGGAGGGACAGAGTCTGGGAATGTGCTCTTGGTTCCATCCAAATGGTGACCTTGTACTTGCAACAGCATCAGTCCTGCTTTGTCCTCTGTTAATGAGCTGTCTTATAATGTGACTAAACACTCCTGTGTGATTTTCTGCTGACCAGTCATTTCCTGTGATTGCTGCCATATCCACTGTTCTGCCTCTACATGTCTCGGTGTGGGAAAAGACGTAAGGTGCCCTTTTAGCTCTGAATTATTCGTCCACATGAAACCAATATAACAGAGAAGTTGCTGAGAAACCAAGATAAAGAGTTGTTTCATTTGATAGATTGTTAATCTATGAAAGATTTTTCTTCAGAATAGCTTTCTCATTTGCTATTTTCAGTCTTTTTTTGGCCTTCCAAAAAAAAAGAAAAAAAAAACAACCAAAAACCCCACAATTATTTTTAAAAATATGATAATTTCTCCTTCTGGTTGGTTTAATTTTATTATCTCTGCAAAGTACTTTCACCTTGAAGTGAACCTTTGATCCTCATCAGCAGAGTTCTCTGTTTTAAAGGAATGGTGTGAGTGAAACATGACAAATCACAATGAGAATAGCATTTTATAAATTGGTGACTGTGTAAATGTCAATCTGTAAATGTTTGTTTTTATCGCTGAAACAGTCTCACTTGATTTCGCCTCATCAAATGCAAGTACTTGAAAATTCCACAGGGAAAGCAAAGACATTGCTTATAGCTCATTTCTTCCTTTAAATGTGCTCTAGATATTCAAGCTTTGAAAGTGTCTTTTTTCTTGCATTTTTGTAAAGACAGTTTTCCTGAGGGATATGCCAATAGTAATCACTGGTGCATCCACACCATAAATTGGAAATGCACATTATTGATTCTGTCAAAATTGTTGATGATAATGCAAAATATTAAGCAAAAAAAATTGTTTCAGTCTTTTTCTAAAGTTAGTTAATCTCCTATTGCATCAGGAGATGGATTAGGATCTGAATCTAAAAATCAGAGGAGACTGTATCAAACCGCACATAAGGATGGAGTGCTGGTCCTGTGATTGTAGCCTGGGAATGAAGAGGAATGGATCTGGTTTGTGTCTATATCACATATCACCTGTGTGATCCTAGTTAGGTGTGTCTCTGCTTCACTCCCCCATCCCTCAGTATGTAAATACAATAACAGAAAGATGCAACATTTATGTTAACTAGATCCTAACTCAAAAATAAGGGATATCTTGATTAATAAATGTATAAGCTTCCAAATTTAAGATGAAAAGAAGTATAATTTTTTGGCTTCTAATAGTATCTAAAACTGTCAAAGAATGCAACTTGGAGAGAATGACTAAATGTTTGAGTTCTCTAAGGCATTTCTGACATGAAAAATGAGACAGACATAAAAAATATGGTTCTTGTTATGTGGTAGTATGCTTGTTCCATGTGTGTGTGTTTTTTTCTGAGATTGTACTTAATTCCACTTGATTTGAAGCTTTATCTGTGCCTATATAGATCATAAACTAATTTTTTTTATTTATTAAACATTTTCCTCTGGCAAGCAAAATGGCTCCAAGTGTATTTTTAATTAAGTTTGTGTAGGGGACTCTAAAGGAAAGGTATGTTTGATGAAAGAAAGCTGATACACAGTAGAAGAAAGTTTAGATTTCATGAAAGCTATGCTTAGTTAGAATTGACATTATAAGAAAAGGTATTGAAATACACTGATAAATAACAATGCTCTAAATTTGTTGGCCCAAGAGACATTTTTCTGTTGACAATTATCACAATGAATTGCAACAATGAAATTTCCCTTAGGTTAAATCAAAACTTAATACCTTTAATACAGATTTAGAAATTCACATTGCCTTTCTGTGACATTGCTGGTGTGTGATAGAGAAGATTGATGTTAGAGTTTTCACTGTGGGTATGTTCCTAAGTGTGTTTGATACATCCAAACACAGCAAGGTATGAATAAGATATGTTGCTGACCTTGAAATCATTCAAAATATAATTCCTATAAAAAGCAGATTATCATATATCTTGGTACAAAACTAACATGCCAACAAATGCTATATGGGAATGATATATTCAATGGCTTCAGATCATCTGGAATAGACACACGACTGAAGATATGCTTCACACTGCTCTGCCACAGATATCTCTGTACCGTCTCGGATACACTTGTCTGTTCCAATCAAGAAAAAAGAGTGATTTGTTTGTCTGGGCATCTACTGTTTTTTACTATTGCTATTACTTGCAGTCTTTCATTTCTGGTGGGGATAACTTCCCTACCTACTAGAGTAGAAAGAAGAAAATGTATTACCAGTGAATAAGGGAATATCCAACAGAAAAAAAAAAAAAAGTAAATATATTTGTACTTAATCCTTTAAATGGAAATAGATTTAATTGAGGTGGAGTCAATGAAGTCAATGAAGTCAATTTCAGGATTTTCACAGGACATCTGTTGGAAATAGCAAGGAGAATTTAGGATTTTGGTAGCAGACACTCTCAAGGATGAGAAAATCAGAAGTGGATGAGTTTAATTAATTCATTCAGAGACTTATTCCCTCTGTTTTGGTCCTTTAAAGCTCAACTGAGAAGTATGTATTAATTTCTGACCAATACATATTTAGCTACCTACTGCTTCTGAAAAAGCTTGTGACAAAGTGATTATGTAAAAAAAAAAATGTAGCCAAGAGCCAATATGGGCCATTTGCCTTCGAAGACACATCGCTTATCCTTATTTTAAACATTCATCTCAGATTATGATACTTTACAACTTACAAAGAAAGGAACTCGGTCAACAGTTGCCATGCCAGTTCTTGAGCTTTAACTACAGTGGATTTTTAGAGGATTACCTTTAGAGGATTTTTTTTTGCTACCTCCACAATGGAAAGTCAGGGAAAGTGGGCTCAGGGGCTTCTGTTCAAGATCAACCACATAGCAAGATAAAGATGACCAATCTTGGAGGTTCTTTACCCACTTAATATTAAGCTACACTGGATCAGCCTTGGATATACCCAGGCCTGTATCTGACCTCTAACAGCTCCAAGCAATAAATGCATGTGGCAGCAATTTGAGTTAGAGGGTGTGCTCACTAGCAGCATTGTCTGCTCATCAACAGAGAAAATAACCACCCCAAGATATAAACCTGCTCTATGGACTAGCTTCACCTCATCAGCTATAAACCACTGCTGAATCCCATACTTGCAAAACGCTGGTAATATTAATTTAACTGCAAAAATGTTGATGGAAAATGTATTTTTTATGACAGCTTCTTATTGGAGAATAAATGCCTCATTAATCTTAGGCATTTCATGCTAAGAATATTATTGAAGTTAGACAGAATGATGAGTAACATTGTAGGGAGCACAGATTGCTACATGCAGGAATGCTTTCGCCCATTAGGCTCCCTCCATACTGTACAACTCACTTCTTTTGTTCCTCAGGCTGCAGGCTGCAGCATGCTGCTCTTCCCCTGCTCCAGAGCTCCTGATTTAATTAAAAGGAGACAGATGGAGTGGAGTGCATTAATATATATCCACCTGAGTTCCTTTGGTAATCTCAGGAAAAAAAGTGGAGGAAGAAAGGGAAAGAGTCTTGAAACCAACCTGAAAATATTACGGACAAGAGGAAGTCTAACCACAATACCTGTGGGTATTCCCCAGCATGCTCTGTTAGCTGTGTTTTCACCTTCTAATTCAATGCTAGCCTGAAAAAGCTGAGCAGGTGTAAGATGGATTTTGAAAGTTTACACTGTTTTGCTGTGAAGATAATTTAATCTATAATGGAAGAAAAGATCAGAATACCCTATTGTGCCAAGATGTTTAAAGCTGTGTGAATGCTGAGTGTAACTGATATTTTTGGCATTAAGAATAAGAAAAAGGGAGACTTGGTTGCAAGTTCTCCATGGGTGAACTGAGGAAGGCTGCTGTGACAGTCCATTCTTCTATTGTCCATTGAATGTCTTCTAAATTTTTGAAGATTTGTCTAAAACAAGCCTTTATGCATTTGATCAACAGTTTTACCATGAGCAAAGAGAATCAGAGACTTTCACAGTAAGGTTTATACTCTCACTGTTTCAATAATGTGTGCCTAGTAATGTGACTATGAATGGCAGATCCTTGCCTAGCTCAGGAAAAAGAAGGATATTTCTTTAAGCTTCATTCTCTGAGTGATTTTAATCATATGGTTATAAGACTTGGGGAATTACCTGTAAATCACGTTCAAAATGTAACTGCTCAAAAATCTTTCTACTGCACTTTGGGGGTTCACTAACTTCTTGGCCTGTCAGATGAACAGACATAAACATGATGTGAGACTGCTGAAGCATTTGAAGGAAGAAGGAAATTGGGGGTTCAAGAGCAAATTAACAAACGCTGTCTGTCACACTCGAGCCCGACACCTTTTGAAATTCCAGAGGCTTATATACAGCCTATCCAATGGGCATTGAGACTGCCTGGACTTTTGATGAACTTTTCAGTCACAAATTTGAAAGCTAGAGTGTTTGGAATGTAAGGCTCTTGTCTAACAAAGTGCTTGCAAAGTTAAAAAGGAAAGACTGTTTAGAGGTACAAACTGCTTATAGGTAGCATTTCAGTATAGGAAAGTTTTAAAGCATACATCTCTATAATTCTGCAAAAGGAAAATTAGATCAGCTTGATGAAAGATACATTTTTCCTTTTTTTTCAGTATCTACTTCACCACAAAACAGATCTGTTCTTTATGAATATTGAAATGAGTGTTTGTAAAGTAATTAGAGTTTGAAAAGTATTTTTTTCTCAGCTACATGCATCTAAGTCAGTCCAGTTAAAATTTTCTCCTGTAAACAATACAAATTGATGTCTTTTCACTTAATTGGGAAGTTCATCCTGAGATTTACATAGAGCCACTAAATGAGAAGTAGAATATCGGAAGAACAAACAAATGATGAAGTGAATCTACAAATGGTACATTTGAGATTTGTAGTGTGAGGGTAATTAGCTCAGACTTTTCCCAATATCTCGATATCAGTCTTTCACGAGGTCTTCCATCTGCAACTTTAAACTATCTGATTAAACTCTTTTCTCACTGTGCAGTGCAATGAAATTATATTCTTATTTCAATTCATTTTTATCACTGCCCCAAATTAATTCCTGGGTAGGAGAAAAAATACAGACTTTTATCAGTAAACACTCGCAGTTCATATGGGGTTTTATTGTTGACTAAGGGTTTATTTGTAACTGCAAACAGCTGTATAGCGATACATGGAAAAGAGATGCTGAACAAGCAATCTCTAACATCAAAAAGTAAATAAAACATACACTATAAGAAAAGAAGAGCTAAAACCAAGGAGATACACACATCATTCCTATTACTCATAAACTCTTTTGAGGCTATACTATTTATCATGACTCTTTATTTTCAAGTGTTATTTTATAGACTAGACCAACAGAGTTCTAGTTCTGATGGGAAGGCCTTTGAGTAAGAAAGCAACAAAAATAGGTTACAAAATCATGTGATCTGTCATGCTGCCGCATCTCTAGTTCTATTGAAAGGCATTCTGATTTCCTGAATTTGCACAACATAGATACATCCATCCATGATTCATGCTTCAGATTAGGCACTTTAATTAAAATACTTATGGATAGGCATGTTTAAACTTCCATAAACATCAATAGATGTAAATTAATCTGTATAACCTAGTGTAGTTTCCATCAATCTGTTTCTAAAATTCAAGACTATCCTGAAAGAAAGTGCTCCAAAAAGAAAAATACTCTGCTTTAAGGTTGAATATGCATTGTTTCACAAGGAAACATAGTTTTAAAATATTTATTTGCAGAGAGTGCCATTTCAAGGTAGGCTCATTTGTAGAGCAATAGTCTCTTTGTCTCTTTTAGCTGGTGTTAAAAAATGTTTTTACTCAACACGTCTGCTCTGTGACTTGTGATATACACGTTAAGTGCTAAAGCTATAACTCATGGAGCACTTTATCTTTCCCTGCCCTGATCCTGGCACCATTTTCTTAAGTATTTCACATACTGACCAAAGTTAATCATGTTCATTGTCAAATTGTTGAGAATCTTGTGATAGTTTCTTTTTTTTTTTTCTATATAAATTATGAGACTTTAATGATGAGATATGGAAACCATATGACTTCTATTCAAATCAAGAAGCTGATAAAAAAGAATATGTCTTATTAGGTAGACATTAAAACATTTTCCTGCAATTCACAGCCAGACTGCTCTGACTTTTACCTCTGGTAAAACAATGAAAGCACCCAAACTAGGCAAAACAAAGGAACAAGGAAAAGTCTAATTATTGTTTTCAGCAGTACAATTACCCTCTTTAATTGCCTATCTTCAGTGATTTAAGCAAAGTCTAGGAATCTTCAGGGAGATAAACATTATCTATTTCTGGAACAACTAAGTGAATCTAAGAAGAGGAGTCTAAATACAAATATTCAATGGGTATTTTTCCTAAAATGCGTACAAAGCAAACACTGATGACCTCCTTCAAATCAACAAAAAGCAAATCCATAAATTCACTGGTGTGTTTAATGAGAATTTTGCAGTGAAATCTGTCTATCAGAGTATGTATCTCTCTTGTCTTAATATTTTAATTTTCACTTTCTCCTCACACTCTTTCAGAACAAAAGTTTAACTCCGTGGATAGCTGCTTCCTGGTGTCTTTGTCTACCACTCCTTGAGGTTCAATGCAGAACTTTGTCAGTCCTAGATGGTGAGGAATATCATAACAACTTGCTATTTTACCAGAAGCTAATGTTTCAGACATATTAGTATGTGATATATCTAAAGCGTATTATCAATAGAATGTGCAGATTCCTTGCTAGACACTTGTGACACATTCATAAAGTGTGTTTGCTGATCTTTCTTTGGCAGGTGCATCCTCCCATGTTTCTCCAATATGTTCCATTGTTTACAGTCTTGCAACCAGCTCTCATTGACAACAGATATTTTTTGCTGTTGTGGCTTCATGAGTGGAGTTCTTGCTGATTCCCTCACTAGTTCATTTTCAGGCACAAGTATAACTTGTGATTATGCCCTTTTCTGTGCACCAAGTCTAACCATTTTTTAAATCAAATTTAGTTCCATGCTTTATTGGCTTTTCATGAACTTTGAAAGTACTGGATGTAATTTGTCCCATATCCCAAATAGTTTCATCATTCTTTGACAGCCAGTTTAATTAACCCACAGGCATTTGGATCTAGCACTGTAATGTGTGTCAGCTTTGGGTTAGGTTTTGGGTTGGGATATTCATCAAACTTATTGTAATACAGTCATTTTTTCCCCCTTCATTTCAGATAACACATAATTTAATGGATTGCAAGGCCAGAAAGAACCATTGTTATCACCTCTTGTAACCTCTCACACAAATCAGGACAATGAATGTAATCCAGAGTTTTTCCCACCTATCCATTTATTTTAAGTGTACCTCACTACAAGTTCTCTAAAATAAAAGGGTCCCATTTTTTCTCCTATTATCTTTGTGTTTTCAGGATACTCTGCTAGTGGTTTGTTTGTTGTTTTTTTTTTGTGCCCACTTCAGGAATTATTTTCTCTTTTTGTCCAACCCTTTTGTGCTCCCATTGTAGGCAATGGCTATGAATCAGAAATATATGGTTAAGAACAGTCAATCTGTAAACATTACTGGGCCGTATGTCCGAACAATGTAATTTTTATATTTCATTTTAATAGCAGTATTTATTTTCTCACACAAGCTCTGAAGAGCAAGTATTCTTTGCAGTTTGTGTTGACTCAGTTGAGCTTATGCTGCAATCTGTAGATGTGAATAAGTTTAAGGGTAGAAAATTTTCTAGTAATGGATTCATATGGCAATGAAGGTGTTAAAGCTAAAAGGTTTTTAAAATACATGTACTCTGACAGGAGTAGGGAACATGCTGAATCACTTACAATGATGAATATTTAAAAATAGGGCACAGATGTCTAATTTAAATACAGAAATTTTCTTGGCATCTTACTAGTTGTTACTACATTTTTTTAACATGTATTTTATTCACACATTCAAATTTACTTGCTCTGATTTGCTTTGTCAACTGCAGGAGGCTGACTGATAATCCACACTTTGAAAGCTGCCAATGCCTCTCAAACAAATGTGAAATTTAAGTTTGCAGTGGGGACTTCAAAATTGTTCAAAACTTTTAGTTGCTTTGTCATTAAGTTTGGTGGGTGAAAGTGCTTTTCTGATGGATGAGAAAGAAGAGTTAGAGGGTGAAATCCTGGCGCCTTTGATATTATGACAGACCTCCCATTGACTGTAATGGGGCCAGAAGTTCACCTGCTGTTATCTGCTTAACTATCTGTCTGTACATTTTTAATGTACTCAGGGAAGGGGAATCTGAACACTGGTTTAAAGCTGGGATATGGAAATACCTCTTCTTCCTAAGTGACTCAATTGATTCTGCAGTCTGTAAGATGTGAGGAGCTGCTAATCCTTTTTGAAGCAGCTTCAAATAATGTGATATGAAGAGCAATTTAGTATTCAAGTAACCTGTTTATAGTATGCTTAGTTTTCCTTTATAGCTTGATTTTAAATGTTTTATATCCTTTAAGAAATAAGGTAAAATTATTTTTTAAAAGGAATTAACTTTCGACAAAACAAATGTTTTCTTGTGCAAAATTTTTCATTCTAGCTAACATTTTTCATGAAAAAAAAGATGAAAATTATCTTCAGCTGTGTTTGGCTAATTTTTCTCAACTTTTTTTTGCAGAATATTTTTTAAAAAAACAGCTTATACCTTAACTGCTTAAACAAGAACTGAAAATCAGCTTTTAGATTAGTTCTTCTCTCAAAACCTCATATTCCTATAGTGATTTCAAATTTCTAAGCAAATAAAAACCCAACAAAACAAAAAAACCCCACAAATACAGCCAGTAAAAAAAAGCAGGTCTGGAGCTTTTTACCTAGCACTACAATTTGGTATAGTTATTATCTAGTCATTCATATGCATTTAAAAAACAAAACAGCGAGACTGTTCTTTTAATGAGATACTATAATCAAAATGACAAAATTTGTTTTAAAGAGTCTATCAATTCCTTTTTTCATCATCATCCAAATATTAAATACAGCATTTAATGGGTTCATTAAGGTAATGCTCGTGAAGCCTCTTTCTATTCCTGGTGTACACAGCTATTATTATATTAATTTCGCTAGCAGATTAAACTAAATTGTATTTAACTCATCCACACAATGCAGGAATCATAACGGGAAATTCTGTGCCATGGATCATACAACAAGTAAGAACAGATGGCTATCACATTTGGGTTTAGTACCAAAATGTATGAATCTTCATTTATTCAGTGCCTTCTGACTGGTGGAAAAGTGTAGGTTTGTTTTCTCTAAAATGTGCATGTGTCCTTCCATTGAACATCACTGGCAGATATACAAGTATTAATGAAATAGTTTCATGAATGCCTCAGAGAATTACTTGGGGGAAGAAACCAATGAAATTACAGTGGAAGGTATTTGAAACAACATCAAGTATGTTCCTGACCTATGAGAAGTGGCAGAGTCAGTTAAACATGATGGGTGTGCTAAACCTCCTTCCTGAAGGTTAACTTTAAGGTGGACTTTAATGGCTTCTGGTTTTTTGTTAGATAATATGGGCTACAAACAAAGGCATTTGATTTTTTGTTGTCTATATTTCACCATCTTCTTAATCTTTATGTGTTCTCAAAAATACAGTGACTCTGAGCTTGGTTGAGCACTTGATGCACACAAATACATTTTGGCCTTGCTCTCACAACTGCTTGTTTTCCATTATATTCACAACTTCCCTTCTAGCTTTTTGAAATTTTGGATTATTAGAGAACCTTCTTTGTATGGTTCCAGCTCTGGTGATTATTATTTGTCTATTTTCACTCATGAACCAACTGCATTATCTTAATGCACATGCCATGAAGGCTGCAAAGCTGGGTCTTTATTTATTTAACTGATAATTCCTGTAAAATGACTCCCCTGGATGCCTATCAAGTGTAATATCATTAATATGAGTAATGCATGTAGAATGTATAATGCGCATTCAAAGCTATACACTATTTAATTAAATATCAGCATATAAAACAGGCAGTGAACTATTAATTTTCTTGCCATTATGAGCTTTGCAGTTGATATTGGAAGCAAAATGCTAAAACACATCTTCCAAAAGGGAAACAAGGAACATTACTTCTGTTTATGATCTTTGTCTACTTAATTTGTGCATAGAATTATTTAAAAAAAAAGCAATTGCAAAACTAATAAATGACGCATATTTTTTATTTAAAAGTATATAACTATAGACATCTGGTAACATATTGTGTAATATTTAATTTCTGATAGCTAATAAGATGCAGAGAGTGAAAGAGAGAGAAAAACTATATGCATTGGATTTTAATGGTAATAAAAGCATCAACATAATAAAACTGTGTGTTTGGGTAGGAGCTTCCAGAAATTGGGCTAAATCCTGTGCCACATAAGGTAATTGTGACCTGCTGACAAGGTATGAGGTTGTCACTTCAATTTCTTGTGGAGATACTTGTGATTTAGAAGTCTTGCAATCCATAAATAAAATTATATATTTGCCTTGATTACCAGCAACTTGTTTCCCTGGGGTATTGTTATAATACATAGGGATATTTATATAGCATATAGGTAAAGATATTTTTTCTTTATTATAGATTTTTCTAGAATACTATTAATTGAAAGAGATAAAATCCATTAGCAGAACTCATTATTTTTTAACTTTTAATTTATTTACACTGAGAATACCTCCTCCTCAGATGATTAGCTGCACTATTAATAATAATAATTCTTCTTTGCTTTCCCTTTATTAAGACAGCTAATTCAATTTTGTATGGGGATGAACGCTATCATATTGGCTGAAAAATAGATGAAGTATGTGGTAATGAAACAATACTGGAGGCTACATCTGGGATCAATTCAGCTGTGTTTCATATTAGATGTGATATAAAATGTGCAATATAATTCATATTTTACTAAGTATGCTGTTGAATTGCATAGAGTGGACTTAAGTAGTAGACAGAAAATGTAGGTGAATTTTGTTGCCACATTCTGTAAAATCCAGTATTTAATTAATTAAGATATCTTTTATCTCTTCCATACTTTTCAAAAGAAGAAGAGAATTAAAATATTGAAAAGTAACTGAAGGAAACAGTTTAAAATTTTTTGCTCTGAGTCTTTGATCTGTTTAATGATGTATTGTTCAGTAAATGCAGTCACAGGGTACCCAAGAACAACTGCAGTAAACACCAGCGATACTATAAAAAACTGCAGAGTTGGGTGAGAGTTATGTGTTTTTACACAGAAATTGCATGTTACTCAATGCAAAATAATTTTTCAATGCACATTTGAGGTGATTTACTTATACTTGGTTTCTCTGAGAAATCTGCTTTGGGTTGACTGACATGGGCTTTCTACATCCAATAACATGCACATAGGAAACGTGAATCTTTCTTGAGTCAAAAGATCTGTCACAATCATCTATCTGTAATGTTATTCTGTACAGATTTCTTCATGAATTATATATAGGTTAAAAGAGTTTGCCATAAATAGCGGGTTCAGAGAAAGGACAGGATGAACATTTGAACTCATTGGTAAAAGGGGGAAGCCATTTTTTACTCTCTCCTCTCAACTTGCAGTCACCCATCTAATGCAGCTGGCTACAAATGTAACATTAGTTCAACATTAAAATTCAATGAGCCTCTTTCGTAGTTTCCTCAACAGGTCTCGGATATTGCACAAACAGGCACTACAAGGCTGCCACCACAGTTCTTTCCAAGCACTGTGAGGAAGTGGAAAACACCACATCTTTGCTTGACTTATGTAAGTCAGGTAAAAAATGTAGAATAATTGTTTAACCCTGTGAGAATCATTTAACCCTGCAAGGGTTTTTTCCTGCTGTTTGCTTGGCTGCTTGGGTTTTTTGTTTATTAGTGTGGGGTTTTTTTATTTTGTTTTGGGGTCTTCTTTATCCTTCACACATTTTTCTTTGTTTGAGAAACAAAGCGCATTTGAGAATGTTGAAAAGAGAAATACAATAATATCAATTGTTCCCAGGGCTATGAAGAATGTCCACAGACACAAGCATGAATTTGTAATTAATCATTCAGTTAGTGGATAAGCACTCCACTAACTGCTAAGAGTGGGAGTTAAAAAGGGAGTTAATTCTGATTTTGTTTCCAGTGCCATCAGATATCAAGAGAGGCAACACTATGGTTTGAGTCATATGAGCAAAAAGGAAAGTTTGGTCTGTATATATTTTCTTAGCTATAACTGTTACATAACTGTTTCTATGAGCACATTATATATACATATTTATTAAATTTTGCACATAATATGCAAGCAAAGATTGAGAAAAAAAACAACTGTAACCCACCGGACAAATTAAAGAAAATGAGTTTACCCCAAACCAAAGATGCTACTGCAAAATACAGTTCCCAGGTAAATGGAGTTGGTTTTACCACTGAACAAGGCCATTATAGAAATGATAGGTTTCTAAGGAGGATGCAAGTATAAATAAATTCAAGTTTCCTAGAGAAACATTCATTTAAAGAATCGAAAGTGAGTTAAAACTATAAAATAAAGTTAAGGTGCTTATAAGAAGACTATTTGTTAGTTCCTCTGGCCTAAGCTCTCTGAAGAAAAAGTAGTTTTCAGGGGTGATTAGTTATGCTTTTTGAAGGGAATAGACACATCATTTTCTTACAATATTTTGTTACTAATGCACGTAAATGTATCTGAAATGAACTGTGAAAAGACAAAGAGTGATTGCATTCTTCTCCCATAGTTTTGTAAATATCACCTTTGAGGATCTGCCCCTGCACTATCTCTCTAAACTGTTTCTTTCTGTCAATCTAAATTGCCAAGCTTACTTTACTAATTCCAGAAATCTTAAATTCATTGTTTATTCAGAACCATTCACAACACTTCTTCTACATACCATGATCTCTCAGTCATGGCAATTTTAAATAGCTAGTTGCTTGTCTCAGGTTTCAGAAAACAGTGAAATACTGTTTTGCTTTAGCATATCATTAAGGATTGACTCTGTAAGCACTTTTTTTGTGTACTTGACTGCTCAATTGGATAGCAGACTTCAGAGGAGTTGTCCTTCTGACTTATTGCACTGATTTGATTCTGTTTTGTCTTTGTCTATCTGCATAGAACGCTTATTAGTCAAAAAAACCCCTACATATTTCAGAATATGCTGAATTAGACTTGGTTTGAGTAGGTATAAAAAGAAAAGATTTTTTTTTTCCAGAATGGTTTAGCAAACTGCAAATAATTAATATAATATAATATAATATAATATAATATAATATAATATAATATAATAATAATATAATATAATATAATATAATATAATATAATATAATATAATATAATAAATTTCAGATGAACATTTCTGAAATGTTCATCTGAAAGCTTTAAGAGATTCTGAAGTGGCTTTTTTGGTGAAAATAATAAAGCTCATCATAATATTTAGCTGAAATAGTTTTTGGTGATTTTACTGGCCTGTGAAATCAGTGATGAACCTGTTCAGTGAAAACAAAACATTTTGACCAGCTCTGTATGTAATTTCTCAAAGAATCTGAAAAAAAGAACAAACAGGCAACCAGCTATTCTTCCTATTTTTTTTTTTTTTTTAATTTTTGTTTTCTTGTTAGTATAGGCATTTTACCTCTCTGATAATGTAGTTGATTTTATAATGTGGTGGTGAGGTATTAATTTCATATTAACAGATACTGAATATTTAAAGTATAGCACTAGGGAATAGAACTGATTTAAATATTTTTATACTTACAAGAATATTTGCTCAGAAAAATGATTATATGCATTATTAAATATAATAAGAATGTAATTTTTTAGAATTTTTGTAGAATGTAAATGTGAAAATCACTTGTATGTATATTTAATTAATTCAACCTAATTATTGGTGTTTCAATCTATTGCTGCAACACTTGTGTAAATCTCTACTTAATTTGATTCAAATATAGTTTAGCCCTTATTTTTTACAGTCATTTAATGTGCAAAAAAATGATGAAAATACCAACATATATTGATCTATTATCAAACATAGCTTCTAGCAAAATTTTAAATTTCTCATTAAACTTATTTTATTGGGTTTTCTTTTTTCTTGGAAAATTATCTTGTCATATTCTATCTGACACTAGCTGAAAGCACAGAGGACTCTAGAAGCTTCAGGGAAAATACAACTATGTTCTCTTTTTGGTTCTTTTTCTTTCTTTCTGCCTTTTTATTTTCCTAATTCTAATACACAGAGATTATCTTTCATTAACTTCAGACCATTTATGAAGCTTCACCCCAATACAGAAGCGAGAATAAAGTTTTTCACAAACAAAAAAAAAATTAAAAGCTTTATAGTAAGTCAGTAGGTTTATGCTCTGATGTTTAAATGACAACATATAATTCACAGGAAAATAGCATGGTGTGTCAAGCAACTCTTGGCAGAAGGGTTTTGCGACACGTTGAGTTCTTTTCTCTCAGCAAGAAACTTGTCAAACCCCTGAGACTCCTAAATTATATTTTCTCTAATCTACAAGAGTGGTTATTGTTGTTATTGGGTTTTTTAAATAGAGTTTACTTGCCAGGTAGATTTATAAATATCTCCAGTGTCTCAGTCAGCTGTAGGTAAAAATGTTGGCAAGAAAGAGCTCAGTGATCCGGCTGGACCAGAATCCTTCCTGCTTACTGATCTCACTCCAGCTTCCCAAGGGTCAGCATCATCCTGGTCACCTCAAGCCACACTGAATATATCAGCAAAGAACTGAACATATTGACCCAACCCATACTGATTATGTTGACAACAGACATTTCAGAAAGAGAATGGCTCATTATTTATTGCTTTACAGAAACAATGCCAGTAAAGGTGGAATAGAAGTAACAAAAAAGAAATGTCAAAAAACCAGTTTAATATTCAAGGAGAACCCCCTAAGGCTGGTGTTCTACAGACTTTCTGGCAGAATTCCTTTGTTCCTAATTCTAACAGGAAGGGCATTCCTAGCCCAGATCACTGGCCTATCATCTCTTCCAAAGCTACAGAGAAATGATAGCTTCTAAATACCAGGTGGTTTTCTTGCAAGTAATGACCAGTAATTTCGATTCTAAAATTGTGGCTGTGGCCCCAATGAATACCATGAGGAACATGCAAAAGGATCCTTTCTAGCAGATTAGGAAGCCACAAGTTTTAGTGCACTCTTAGGAATTCTTAACAGCTGTTATAGGCAGTAATTAATCTTGCTTAATTTTCACCACACAAAAGAATAAGAAATCTACTTAAACTAATCATCTAAGCCTTCTTTTTAGGATATGGTGAGACTGTCTCCTTAAAAGGATAAGTCCTGGTTTTGGTCCCACATGTTAGGTTGGGAATGGTTTCTAAATGGCTCACTTAAGAAACCCAGACAGTTGATTTAGGTACAGTAATCTAGAAAGCTTTCCTCTCCAAAGCACACCAGAGACCCTTTTTTTTTCTTTCCATTTTATTTAGCCAAGCATTGGTGGGAATATTTTTCTACCTTTGTTTTTTTTCATTCTTTTTGTAAGAATTTGTTGCCTTGATGCACGAAGTCGGGCATGGAGCTTAATAAAACTTTGTTCATGCATGATTTATAACTTTTATTCCCCTTTTGTGATAAGCTTATATGGTTAATTCTATATTCAAAATATTTGTGACATTGCAAGTTAAAATAAAACATCCTACATTTTTGCTTTCTGTTTCAGAGCAGTAAAGTTTTTAGGAAAGCAATGGGTGTTTTGGAAATATCTTTCTAACAGTTATGATATCATGGAGCAAAAAAGTGGACAAATGAGATTCGCTATGACTTGACTTGAAAAGCTTATAGAATTCCAAGAGCTGGGATAGGTTGCGAAGTTAGAAGACAAAATGTGGAGACTGTGGGGAAGAAAGGGTTATAAGAAAGAGGTGTATATCAGCACCTCAGAAAAATGTGAGAAGTTAAAAAGAAATTTCAGAAACTATTTGAAGGGAGATAATACTGGGGGATTTGGAAAAGCTTAGCTTGACCAAAGACAACCATTATTGGAAAGGACTGCTATGCTTCGCTGCCTTGTAATTCTTTGTGACTGCTACAGCTGGAGAGGGCCACGGGATGGGATATATGGTGTTCAGATTATCAGTAAATGTCTGACAGTGCCATTAAACTTTATGCCTATAGTGCTGAGCCATGACACAAATGACTGGCTCATCTGATTATGAAAATGGTTAAAATAAGGAAAAGGCAAGACAAAACAGGCAACGACTGGATAGAGACGTTACGAATAAGGAAATTACACATTCTGGCTTCTGTCTTTGTTTTATGTGAGAGACACAGGGGATGATGATGCCTGGTGGGAGCAATATCTTCAAGCCATCAACTTTCTTAATGCTCAGAAAGAGAACAATGGGGGACAGGACCACCAGATTCAAAGACAATGAAAATTCAGTGGAGATTAATAAAGAACCATATGCCTCAGTGCAGTGGGTGTGAAAGAGGCCAATTTCCAGGGCTGAGCATTACACAGCAGGTCTGATTTCCATACGTATGATCCCACTGTAAGATGGATAAATGGTAATCCTGAGGAGGAATTTCCATGTTCTTCTGTCTCACATCTCTTTTTGATGCTCATGCTCTTACTGCACAGTGAATTTTGTTACATGTATTTCTTTCTTCAATTGTAGCCAGAATATGTTATGTAAAGGAGATTTAACCCAAACAGCAAAACTAAAGAACTAGTTATACATTTCCTAAAGCATGTTTAAAAAGAAATATTTTGTAATAAATAAATAAAACCAAACAAACAAAGAAATAAAAAAATATTTTCTGAGTTGAAGTTGGTGGACTGTAGATAAAACAGGGTGAACATACTTTTAAAAGATTTGCACAGATTTTATCTTTTGTCTTTTCATTCTATGTAAGTAGTTGCAGGCTGATGAGTTTAAAAATATAAAAGTACCAAAATATGAATGAGTAATAAAGCAAACAATAATTTTTAAAAGATAAATGTTTCTAACCCTTCTTGTGTTTTTTGCTCCCCTCCAAAAGTGACTGGACTCACAGGATTGGTGTTTCACATCCAAGCCTAGATTTCAGGGATGTCTATTCAGTTGAAATGCTATCATATAAAAAAGAACAGTCAGAGTGATAAACACTCTGCTTTTGTTGCCAGTGTGGTTTTTTTGGGTTTTTTTTACCACATGCAACATTGGGATTCTGGGTTTGCAGTGAGTATATTTGATCATTCAACAACAAATAGAAATAGCATGAGTGCACAGCAGATAAAAGCTCTCTGGAAATGCAATTTCTGAATGTTACCTTTGCTCTTTAACTCTGCGCACTGTTTTTAGACTCTGTTAATTTAGAGAAACAGAATATTCCCTAAAATGATACATATATTTTTGAATTACTGTGTGGTTTTATGAAGTACAAATCTTTTCCTCAGCTTGAGTGCTGTAATGAAAAGACAGCTAACCAAGGGGAAAAACAGTCCCACTGTTATTACCGCAGGCCTGGGCCCTAGGGTATATCACCGTGTCCCACAGCCATAGGGAGGAGGAGGAGAGAAGATCTAGCAGGCAGGAATTGTGCAGCAAGATTGATTTATTTAATTATTTTACAACTCTTTTATAGACTTTTTTCTTCATAGTCTAATTGGACAAAGGATCAGCCACCCCTTGGGGGTGATTGGATAAAATCCTAAAACATCCATTGTCAAAATATTTTTCTACTATACCATAAACAAGACTCTTCAAGGTTGCAGGTGGCTTGGTTGTTTACATTCCTTGCTACCTCTTCTGTGAGAGAGAAAAGTCTCTCACGGACTTAGAAACTAGCAAGAAAATCCTTGCTAGCAGCATTTTTGTATCTACACACCGTTATGTTCAATGTTTATGGCAATGTAAAACAATCTGTCTTCAAAATGAGTGGATATCAGGTCCTATAAGCTATTAACTATGCAGCTTTAACAAAACAATATTAAACTTGACAAGAACTCATCTGAGAGCTCTAGCAAAAGAGAGTGGTCTGTCTGAGTTGTCCCCCCATTGAACTTAGAGTGCTTAAGCAAAGAAAAAAGGTCATTAACTTGCAGCTACAAGTGTGCCAATTTATTGTCAGAGGAAATACTTTGAATACTCCTGACACTTTCTTAGAGTATTAAAAAACTTGATAATCCCAAGTTAAGTGCTCACATGTATTTTGAGTCTGTTTTCTGGAAAAAGGTGCCAATTCTAGGTGTTCCCTGTTCTGGTAGTCAGAATGATCTGTTTGAGTTATGTGTTATCTTTGAGTTCAGTGCTCCCTGATTTCTCTGGAGGAGAGTTGGATGTATCTTAAAACTAACTTCTGTGTTTTTATTATAAACATTTGTTATGTACATGGGATTACTTGGATAGATAATGAAACTGGTATGTTGTCAGCTGTGAAGCTACTTAGCTGAAAGTTTTCTCTGAATAAGAGTTCATGGAACTTTTCAGCAGTTTCAGCAGAGAATTGAATGCTGACCAGCATGACAGCAATGATGAAATCTGAACCTGTGGCTTGAAAATGTTTGCTCTTCCCTAACTCTCTTAAGATCATCAGAGGTGTGTTGCCAAAGATTCTTGCCACCCAATTCAGATAAACTGAGTTCCCCTTTGCTGAACAGGGCATCTGTTAGGTGCTGAAATTCACGGAGATAAATCCTAATGAAGGATACCTGACCTGAAGGATGCTGAACCTGCACAAGAGCTTGGTCCAACCCTTAAATGAGCCAATAAGACATAGAAAATTCATCCACTTCCAGTGGGAAGCTTTGTCTGTTAACAACATCACTTCATCTTGGTGGAGGTGTTTTGTCTTCCCTCACCAGGATTTGGCAATGATTCTAAAGTGTGTCCATGTCCATTCCAGCCCTGATCCCATAATGAATGCCTCAGTGTGCCAGACTACAGTCCAGATAGATGTTTCATATTTGCCTTCATGCTAGTCTAAACCTTTAGCTCTTGTACTTGCCACCAGAGCTGCTCACAAAGTTTTTTATAAAGGAAGCAAACAAAACTAAATTATATTTAGACTATTTGATTCTAGAATAGAAATGTAGTAATTTTGGAAGATGCAAGTACAAATCCAGGCATTATTTCAATTAACTAGTCCATTAGTGAGCCTCCCATTTAGCAAAAACAGCCTTGCTTATGTGAATAGTCAGTGCTCTAAATGCATGTTTTGGCTGACTGGGCCACTTGAGGCACTTGGCATATAACACTTTAAGTATGTTGTTTTGGACCACTGACAATTCCTTCTGCAGCCCAAAAGAAAGATGCACTTAGATGAAATGTTGGCAAAGGACCAACTCCTACAAAGAAATGGCAATTTCTTGTCAAAGACACAGCACAGCTCTATTCTCATTTCCTGGTAAATGAAAGTGTTCTTGCTGTGACCTGTAAATGTATTACACACTCTTCTTCAGTTTTGTTGGTTGCAAGACTGACCCTGCTTGATAAAACTGCTTGATTATGGCAGTGTGACAGTAGCATGGCACTGGTCCTCACGTTCCTACTGCCCCCAAACACGTGCAGATGCCAGTAAGAGTAACTAGTCTGGGCTTTATCCTTCAGCAACAACTATTTTCCCCCTTTTATTTTTCAAACTGCTTTCTTTTTCTTGTCTTACTTTTTTAATAAAATTTCTGTGCTTTTTCATTGTGTCAGGCAATGTATTTTGCCTCTAGACAAGAATAAAGTAAGAAGGGAAGCAGAAGGAAGAACAGTAGATGCTTCATGGTATTGCATGGTCTATGTACACTGGTCTTGTTTACAAACCTCTGTCAAGTGATCCTCCTGGGCCCTGAAGGTAGAGGGGGAAACATTTCCCATTTCGTTTTGTGAATGCCCACCCCAAAGCTTTATTATTTTTGACTCTCCAACTGCTAATGTTGTTATAAATGTCTTGAAAGAAATTCTTATGGCCCTTTGGCCCTAACCTTTACCAGTTCACCTCCTATGGATAATTTACAGTTGGTCTGAATCAGGCTGACTATTTTTGGGTTTAGTACAGATCCACCATCTCATCCCAGTGAAAGATAAGCCCATCAGTCTGAGGACAGCTTGCTTTAATTTAAATACATTTTGCTCTACAGTATTTCCAGGTTTATCTTATAAACTCAAAGTGAGTATAATTCTCACACATAAAAGCCTTTCATGTAATATAGGTGGTGTCAGACTAATTTATACTTTCCTGAAGGCTTTTTACACTGTGGCAGTGAAGTAAAAAAGGTGAAAACAAACATCAGAGTAATTGTAGTGCAGCACAACCCTGCTGAATAAATGTGTTTTTTTAGTGAACTGGTCACAGATACACCAGCAAGAACACCTTTTTCTGAGGTGACATTCAGAAGCTTACTGAATATAGAGAAGGAACATACATTAATATGCTGATTCCACTCAAATTAGGGTTTCTTGGTGGCTAAATTTATTTCATATCTGAGTTGCATGGAAATAGGAAATATTGTGAGAGGTAACCCCAAAGGAAATATATATAGTCTATCAAACAGCCAGGGGGGTCTCAGTGCAATGCAACAAAAAGCCTGTTGGGGAAGGTCCAGTGTAAGAAAAGGCCTGTAGGTGTGCTTTGTTGAAGAAGGTGTTTATTTTATATTATGATTAAACAAGCAAATTTGTGAAGAGATAAGGAGTTCTATGACCATTTAAATGTGTATATGCTAGCAACCTTCCATAAAGAAGAGAAATTAAATTAGATAGCACCTTAACAATTTGTAAAATGTATGAGTCATTCTTATTAAATAAAAAATGAGAGTGTTCTCTCGCTTCTCTAAATCATTCTTTCTTGTAAATCATTAAAGGTCTTGCAAATTAGAACAGTATAAGTTGTCCTGGTTTTAGAGACCTTTGGTTTTTTGTTTGTAGGGTTTCTTTTCTCTTTATTTATTTTTATGTTGGGTTTTTTGGCAGCCTCTCACAGCAAGTCAAAACAAGAGCTGGAAATCAAACAAAGATTTATTAAGTAAGGCCAGATGTTATAGCTAAAGCAGTATGCATTTTATAAGAAAAATTAAACAGTTCTAAACTTTAATGTTCTTATTTTCTGAAACACTGATCTAAAACCATGGTATTTGATGGAAATATAATTTGATAGGAATACCTGGATCACAATCCAAAGTAGCAGTTGTTTGTTTTTGAGCTTGTGTTGCCTTGGAAATGCTACTGTAAATGTTCAACTATTCAGATCTGGACATGTGTTATGCCTTAAACAGGCTTCAGTTTCAAGAGCAGTCTTGGCTCTCAAGAGGAGTAGTCAGTGCATCTCCAGGAAGAGGGATTAGTAATATCTCCACGTGTTATCTGTGATCCAGGATTTATCTGTGATGGGAACTTTCTTTGTTCCTAGCATTTGCACAAGAACTAGAAGAATGTCAAAGTGTAGAAATGCACCAGCGATAGTGTATTCCAAACTCAGAAAAGTCTTATCTAAGAAATTACAGAATGTGCTGAAAAGGAAAACCCCACATACATAATAGGAAAAGGCATCTGATTCAACAGGTAGAATTTCAATTTTCTGCTTTCCAAGCATATCTTGTGGGAATATAACTTTCATCTGACGACATGAGCAAAATTTTGGGAAAGCATTAAGGGTTGCCAGGACACCTACTCCATATCCCACATCACTGGCTGAATTTAGGAATACCACTTATGAGGGTGTTTATTATGCATATGTAGAAGGTCCCTTCCAACTCGGGCGATTCAATGATTCTGTGATTCTAAATACATTTTTTATTTCATATATGCAAAAGTAAGCTTAGAGGCCATAATGATGTGAGATTTTTTTTCCAAAAAAATGCTTGTAAAGTGTCCATATAAGGAGTGACATTCCACCTATATTTTTCTTAATTTTTAACATACTTATTTAAAATATACAAGAAATTTTAAAAAATTTGTTATGCCTTGGCATATTCATGCAGACTCCCACAGAATTCAGCAGCAACCAGTTTGTGAGGAATACTGCCAGACTAACTCTGTTTGTGTGGTATATACCCCAGTGGGTGTGAACAGAAATTGTCTCTTCCTGAAGAGATGTATTATGAAGTATTCGTGGCTGGTGAATCCAAGGCAGAGCCCAAAGACCTAATCTTAATTATAGCTAAACTGAAAGCTTTATCAGGTTTCAGAGTTATTCTCTTATTGTCAGCCTGGTATCTCACACTGCTGTAGGGGGTGACAGTGATATAAGCACCACATGTAGGTTTTGACCTCAAGACTTGGGTGAGATGTATTTTATGTGCCATACTCTTTATTGTTTTTTCTCTCTCTGATGTGAAAAAGCAAATAAATTAGACTTTCAGGATTCTGCTTAATGGATCTAGGCTGCAACATTAACAGATTCTGTTTCCTGCAGGTACTAAATTCTGCTGTGATCCTAAAAAGAGCCTACAAAATTTTTGGGCCAACTCAGCTTTGATTTTTTTCATTTGCTTGTTCTTCTTGTAAGTGTTCATTTGTGAAATTCAGCAAAATAGAGCTTTGAGGCAAACTCCACTTCCCCAGTGATGGAGCAACTGTCTCTGCTTCTTAATATTAGAACAATGAGACGTGATAAAAAATGACAATTTTAAGACATATGTACAGACATTTTATTTTGCTGCCTCCAGCCCAGCTCTGAAAATCTACAGCATGTGCTGTCAGGCCTGGTGATTAAACATTTCTGACATCCCTGCTCTTAACCAAATTCATCAAGATAGCAATACTTAATCAAGCCAAAGGTATGATTGGTTGAACATATTTCGATGTTTAAGTGTTTTTTCATTTAAGAAAAGTGTGTTTAAAATCAAAATGTTTATTAGTGCACATGCACATGTGTGTATGTATGAGAAAAAGAGAAGGAAGCTGAGCTACTGTGAGAGTATTTTGTATGGAGTAAATCCATTGATTATGCATATCACATATCCTCCCTTTAAATTGCAAATCCTAAAATCAGAAATCTGGGTGGGATTAAGCTGAAAAAAAGAACAGATGGGACTGTTGATGTGACTGCCAGAGGCTTGGGCAGAAGGCAATGAAAAATAATTCTATTTTTCCCCTAAACTGAGAAAGCTAAACTGGTGATCAGTGGTAGATTTCGGGCAGATGGGATGACTTGGAGAAAATGGTTGGCAGACTTAGTCACAAGATAATGAGAGTGAGATGAGGAGTTTTAGGGTGAATCAGGGGATCTTGAACTTCGTGCCGTGTAGCAGTGTATGTTTTCACAAAAGGCAAAAGTACGCATAGGAGAACCCTTACCTACAATATGTGATAATCATTCCAGTTCTGTTTAACACACAGCACATGTAATGCCCTGAAAACACTGTAGTAAATAAGTATGTTGGCATCCAGAATTGGAAATGTTTTTGTATATATGTCAGTCTAAATACTTCTACTACTATTATCAGTATAATAAGCTAATGTTTTTTCGTTTCCCTCACTCCACTTTGCACTCAAACCTTCTTGCAGCCCTTCCATTTCACCCAGGTGCTCACTCTCTCAATTTCTTTGCTATGAAATATCCACCACTGATTTGTAAACACTCAATAGGACCAATATCTCATTGTGTTGGGAAGGAAGTAGAAAGGTGAAGTCAAAATGCTTCTTCTCAATGATAAACAAAAAGTACTAGCATTTACTACAATAATGATAGGAAATGTTAGCATCTATCTTGAAAAATACATCAATAACTTATGTGTGATGGGCTAAAATAAATCTAAAATAATGGATATTCTACTGAGTACTTTTCCAGAACTTTCTATTCTTTCTATGTGAGATCTTCAGATTAAAGATCACTGTAGAGATAATTTATTTTGTTTTATTTTAGTATCTTTGTTGGATAGAATATATATTTTACAAACAAGGAAAAAGGGCTCAATTTATAGCACATATGGAAGGATTATTTAAATATGAAAGACTGAAAGGATGATTAAATCTCAGCTATTCAAATTTCATTATTTGTTTTGCAGGGAATCTGTTTCATGTTGAAAAATGATAGCAACAAAAGCGTTGGAGTTGTAATATAACTCATGGTACAATCAGTACAGTTTGTCGTGTTTGAATGTCACCATACCTTTAAATATTGGCAAAAGACCTCAGTAGATAGACTACAGTGCCAATGAAAAGTGATTTTTTTTCCCCACTGGTTTCTCCATAGTCTGTAGCAATTCTACCAGTCAAATCTAATCAACTTACACAAATAAATCTTAGTATTCCTGAAAGAATACCTTTCAGACTTGCTCTCTAGCATTTGAAGGACAAGCTGACTTCTTTTAACCAATGAATGGAATAGCCTTTCATATAAATAATGCTAAAATGTTAAAATATTCGTTGGAAAAAGTAATTGTGGTTCCAGATTGCCTCACCTATAAATTGGCGCTGATTAAGAAGACCTGTAGGATCAGGGCAGGTTTGATCTCACTCTCTGAGTGTTCCAAGATGTGTAGGGCAAGAGGAGATTCACCAGCTTCTGGAGTGGGACCTGGGAAATCTTTTGTTGTAAAGTGATCCTGGTCAGGTGATTTGGTACATACTGTAGCACACATTGGTACCTGCACATTTCTGCACAATTCCTTTTATGCCACTCTGCTGGTCTTTATCCTTTAATTTCAGGTTTCCTTCCAAAGTCAGGCCATGAATTTGAATATGCTCATCAACCCAGAAACAGCCAGAGACCGAGCTGTAACCACATGGTTCTACATGTTACTACTCAAGCCCAAGAATGCTTAAATAAGTGCAAAGCTGCACAAGCTAGACATAATGTGGATTTCAGCACCTCTCTTCTGTGTTGACTCTAGGAATGCAAGGAAACAACGAGTGTGGAAACACAGTCTTCATCACAATCATGTCTGATTTCCCTGAGAATTTAAGAGTGTAAAAATTGTATGTAGCTGGATGCAAACTGACATACTTGAGTAGCCAGCTGAGACATCTCCTACTATGTTTCAGGTACTGTACAAATGTTTACACCAGAGAACTTTGTAGTACTAATTTAATACTAGTACTGCTGGAGTTCAGTGACAAAACTTTGTCAGCTGGTGTGACAGTTTAATGAAGATAAAGAGGACTTTAAAAGCTTATGTTACAAAAGAACGTCCTATTTGGGGAAAATAATGAATGGATACCTTGCTTGGCTAGGACACAGAGAAAAGATGAATCACTTCTCACTGTTGCAGCATGTCACAATGGCATTTTGGCCAAACTCTCTTTGAAGGATGTCTTCATGAAATAAACTTTTTATTCTGATATTCAGAGCAACGGGAAACATCTGGAACAGTGGCAAGAAGTTTGAAATGTGAAGTCTTCAGATAGGATATTTAAATGCATAAAAAGGTATCTAAATAGTAAGTGACTTGATTATTTTGATTTTTCAGATGAAGTAATTACCAGAGTTCCTTATTTTGTCAGCTTTTGTGGGAAGAGGGCAAAAGGTAGCCAAACAAACAAACTATATACCTATATTTAGTTAATGAGAAAAGTAAAAGATTTTAGCATGCTGATATCTTTTTTCAGTAGTGAGGCAGGTACTTATCATTCAATTTCACACAATCTGAGCCATCTAAGCTGTTCGTTCACGTCATACCATATGTGAGGTGCAGCCTTATTCTCTGAAACCTCATTTCTTTTTTTTTTTTCTTCTTCACTTTCTGAAAGAAGTCACCTGGAAAATGTTCTATACCTTTATCATCAACCAACACCTCTCACTATTTCACTCGCTGACAGAGACCTGGGTGTTATCTTCACACTGGGCTTTCATACAGTTCTCACTTGCCTCTCATGGCATTGTCAGGACAAATATTGTGCTTCACCACTGAGTTCAGGCACTACTCACATGGATCTGTACTGCCCCAGCCACTCATGTTTGAGCTGGCATCCTGCAAGTGGATTTGTAAGAGTTAATAAAAGTATGTAGGGTTGCGATTACCTGATTGCCTGCTACGTTAATATTCATTCATCATTCTGGTTTTTTTTGAAGTCTTGAAAACTCTATACATGTTAATGAGAAATACAGTGTAACCTTGGATTCCAAATTTTTTTCCCACTGTATCTCTTGAGTAAAAGAATAATTTCCTTCCTTGAACCACAAAAATACATTTTTGGAGGATACACAGGTGAGATAAGCCTATTATAAAACCTCACAAACAAGTAATATTTGTCATCACATTATGTTTCAGATAAATATTTATGTGCTTTTCTGAGGTATGTGCCCTCAAATTTCTATTACATTCCCTTATGAAAAACTCACCTGGAAAACAATGGCATATTAATAGAATCACCTGCCATGGGGTATCCTGAGAATCATGCTTCAGTTTGGAAAGGCACATTGCTTGTGGGCCTTGGAGGCATTTAACAATGTTGGTCTTTGGTCAAATGGAATTGAGTTCTCTGCATTTCACTTGCTATGAAAGTATTCATAGAACAGGTAGCATTTTTCTTCTACAGTAATAAAGTGCTGCAGTAAGAAATTAATGCCTACATTTTTTTATTAGACCTTACATTTATTTAGACTTCTTGAAGAGTTATAAGTAATACCTGATAATAGAAATTAATGAGAGAGATCCCAAACTAAATTGATGTCTAGAGGATCTGCAATGCTGCCTGTATTGCACCATTTTTATGTGAATCATAGAATCATCGAATGTCCTGATTTGGAAGACAGCCAAAAGGATCATTGAGTCCAACTCTTGGCCCTGCAACGAACCATCCCCAAGAACCCCATGTGCCTAAAAGAGTTGTCCAAACACTTTTTGAACTCTGTCATTCTTGGAGCTGTGACCACTTCCCTGGAGAGCCTGTTTCAGTGCCCAACCACCCTCTGGGTGAAGAACCTTTTTCTAATATCCAGCCTGAACTTTCTCTGACACAACACCAGGCCATTCCTATTTCTATTACATTCCCTTATGAAAAACTCACCTGAAAAACAATGGCATATTAACAGAATCACCTGCCATGGGCTTTCCCGAAAATCATGCTTCAGTTTGGAAAAGCACTGGTGTCCTGTCACTGGTCACCAGAGAGAAGAGATCAGTGCCTGCCCCTCCTCTTCCCCTCATGAGGAAGCTGTAATGGCAATGAGGTCTCCCCTCAGCCTCCTCCAGGCTGAACAGACCAAATGCCCCCAGCCACTCCTCATACAGCTTCTCCTCAAGGCCCTTCAGCATCTTTGTGGCCCTCCTTTGGATGCTCTCTAATGGCTTAAAGTCTTTCTCATATTGTGGCACCCAGAACACCCCCCAGGATGAGAGGTGAGGCCACCCCAGTGCAGAGCAGAGCGGGACAATCCTCTCCCCTGGCTGGCAATGCTGTGCCTGATTTCCCCCAGGACAAAGTTGGCCCTCCTGGCTGCCAGGACACTGCTGATGCATATTCAACTTGCCAACAACCAGGACCCCCAGCTCCTCTTTCACAGTGCTGATCTCCAGCCTCACATTCCCCAAAAAATTTGGAGAATGAAGGCATTGATCCTGCTAAGTGAGCACTCTACCATTTGAGATATTTCCCCTTCCTACATGGAGCATTTTAATGTAAAAATATAAATCATATTGTTACTATGACTGAGTCTTCATCTATTATGCAAGTATCAGAGAAATAAACAGCACAAGTGTCCCATTCATCAGGAATAGATGAATATTTTGTTCACAAAATGATGATACATAGTAAAAAGATGTGCAATGGTAGCTTCTGCAAAACCAGCTTATTGAACAAAGCCATTATCACATCTGTAATTACATTACTTTTCAGTGATGTTCTTCATAGCACTCTGATTCCCAGCCCAAAATGTATTTATTATAATGGGGCATCATCAGTTTAGGAATAGGATTCCACATTCAGTATTTTACATGCTACTGAGCTACCTAGCTCTCAGTGAACATCACCTACTTTATGCTTTCATCATGACACTATGATGCTGAAAAGAAGAGCAGTTTCAGACATATTACATATTTTGCCTCTTGTTCTTACTGAGCTTATTAGAAAAATGTAATATTTTGCTAGTGATCATTTCTAATTTCAGCTTTTCAATCCCTCCTTTGGTGGTGGAATGTCTTCTCAGCTGTGTGTCTATTTGTTACAGTGAAGAAAAGTGCAATTTGTATTACACAGGTACTTTGCGAATGGGCTTAGCATTCTCTCTTATAATTTTGCTAAACTAGAATTGACATCAGCTTTAGGAGAGATCACAGAGATCTTGTCACACTTCATGAAAAAAATAGAAAGCTAGATTTTTTTTTTTTCTGTTCCTTTGTATGTTTTTACTCTTCGTATCAGTTTGGATTATGCCACATTGTCCCAGTCACACATAGAGACAGCTTTATGCTCAATTATCTATAAAAAAACAGCAGACATTTGCTGTCCAGTCTGTTTCTAGTTTAATCTTGGAATACACTGATAGGTTCTGTAACATGCCTGTGCTCATGTAGCCCTTAGTCCATTAGCTGGAACCATTAAATTATTTTAGGAACAAAATTTCTGATTTTCCTGAAATGCTTATTTTTCTTTTTAATACACATGACTCTCAGAGTGACTGTGGAGTGAAAAGGGAAAGTGACAGGATCTGCTACTTTAATTTCATTTCCCTTGATATTTATGTTCAGTCATGTGATAATTGCTTCCATGGTCCCATCTTTCCAGGCAAATTGACCAACTCACTGCAATGTTCCAATCTTGATTTTTTGGCTATTTCTTTCTTAGCTGTATAAAGACTACCAATAAAGGAACTCACAAACCGGATTCATATCACCTAACTTTTGCCAGATTCAAGTCTGGCATGTGTAAGCTACTTTGCCTGGCTCCCTCACTAGCTGGTTGATGAAAATAGGTGACTTTAGGACATGAATCCTTGTATCCTAAACTGGATTTATGAAGTTACTTTTGCCTTTATTGCATGAATATTTTTTATGAACATTTATACTGGACACTCATTTTTTCCTGTCTCTGTGTGTGTGGAATAAGTCCCACCTTGTAAGCTAACTGAGGTTTAAGAAAATGCAATCTCTGAAATATATATCTTAAATAGCACTGCTAATGTGCTCTGTTGATATGACTCATGCTACCCTGACCACAACTAATGACACAATGCTGACTTGTCCTCCCATTACCTAAATGAGTTACAGACAAATCTGTTAACTTGTATTTCTGAGAAACTGCTTCATAGAATTCTTGTACCAATTTTACTAAGTCTTGAAGACAAAATCTGGGCTGAGCCTTTTTGATTCTGTTTCACACATGCAAACTTCTCAGTCTTAAAACATCAATTTAAAAATCACTGAACTCTAAATAGTGCTAAATTCATCAGGACATAAAATTGTATAAATATTGGCTCATGAAGAGACAGATGCTAGTTTGCCAGATAATGTCCTTCATGAAGAGATGAATTAATGCATGTTTCTTCCTTCCAAAATTCTGATGTTCTTGATCTTTCTCGCAGGTACCATTAATTTTAATGAAGGCCATTCTAAGAGCAAAAAACAAGATGAAGGTCACAATGCTAATGTGCTGTTGCTGTCATCAAAGCCAATGTATAGACCCAGTTGGGTATGCCTGTTCGCCAAAGGAAATAATCTATATTTCTGGTCAGATATATTTTTCATTTGCAGAGAAAAATAATTTAGAATATACTGACAGGTAATGGAATGTGGTTGGTCTAAAGCTAGCCCTTACATTTTAGCAGGAGCTACCATTCAGAGGCTCGAAACAGAACAGATTTATCAAAGTCCACACCCAATGACAAGGTGGAATTTGGATTCATACTCTCCATCTCAATCTGCTCAATGCTTGTCAAAGATATGCCAGACAGTAGAGAATGACTGGGAATTATTATCTGGTTCTCTGTTTGAAAAGTATACAACAGATTATCCTGTAGTTATTACTATTTTGAAAATCTTGCTGAAATTGAACAACATGCTTTTAAAAAGACCAAACACAGCACATTCTGGGGAAGAACCTCTCAGCATAAAATGAGAAACTCAACCAAAAAAAAAAAGTCTGCAAAGAAATGGATGTATTTTACAGCCTAGCTCAGATCCTCAGCTCCAAAGCACTTTGAAGTCAGCAGAACTGTATCTATTTGTCCCAGTTTGTGCATCTGATCCAATCTTCCCTTGGAGAGCATGGGGATAGCACAGACACTGTTGTTGAGATCAGCAGCACTTTTGTACATCTAAGCAGCACGTCTGTGGAGCCTCCTGGAAAGTTGCATGAGCACAATTAACAGATTGGGCTGGAAAATCACACTGTTTGTGTGATAAGTGCCCCTTCACAGGGTGCAAGCTGTTCCACATCTCCAAACTGTTTTGCTGCTTTTTCCTTTGCGCAGGGAGAATGCTCCACAGTGTATGACTTAGTGGCAAACTGCCACCGCCAAATGCACGCAGCTATTTAATGTCTTGCTACTGAGATTTGGGATTTCTTGATGTTCATCTCAAATGTAAAATATATCTGCATCATAATCTCTGAGAGGTTAAAGATTTCAGCAGGGGAAAAAAATGGTATTTTGTCATCCTGTCATCCGAATTTTTTTATATTTCACACTACAAAGTAACAATATAAAGGGATCATCACCTAGGTGATAAACTGCCAGTTTCCAGACAAACATTTTAACTGATTTACACCTGTTTTCCTCTAGGAAAAACTACATTTTATGTGATGCATTTCTTTCTCAACTGATAAATGGCAATGGTGCAAGTATCTTCATCTTGGTGTGAATTGACCCAGATTGTAGAAGACCAAGTTTTTACACTGTGACCAATCAACTTCTAGAAACATAAAAACTGCTGAGAGTCCAGTTTTGAAACTTTTACAATATACAGCTGGTGGCAGAATAATGTCCTTAATTATATATTTTATAGAAATGAAACTTCAGGAAAAGATAAAAACCATTTTCATTGGAGCATATCAATATTTGATTTAATGTCAAAGAAGAGTCAGAAAACATAATTCAGACTCTTTTTTTTTCTTTTCATAGTCTTACCATTCTTGTGAACATCTCCAAGAGCTTTCCAAAATATGAAACTGAAATAAAGGGATTTAAAACCAGTCTGCACGTAGAATTTCAACAAATCCTTTTAATTTATACAGATTTAAAAATACACATAATGATGAGTCATATATTCAATGAAGTGTGATGCTTCTGGAAAGTAGTAGAAGATTATTTTTACAAAGTGTCAGGACACAGGGAAATGAAGAATCAAAATATCTGCAGATACACAGCACTGTTCCCCCTGTAACTCTCTTAAAGCTTCCTTTTCCATGATGAGTACCACTCCCACTGGGAATGCTTAAATTGCCAATTCATTCCTCTTTATTGCATCAGGGTTTGTGTGTGCTCTTCCTTTTTCTGCACCTTTTTTTTTAAGCTTTGGTGGAAATAACTTATTAAGCAGGTGGTCCAGAACAAGAGTACTAAGTATTATGATAATCCAAATAAATAACCATGATGATGACCCACTTTATGATCATATACATGTTTTAAGGTATTATATACAAATTATGAAAAAATGGTCTTCATCTCTGAGCATTCAGCATCACTAGGCATGATTCAAATGTTGAATAATTAAGATAGTGTACTGCAGATTGAGATAGAAAATATTGTATGTCCAGGGAATCCACTTAGTATGTTAGGGTACATAGAATCCAGTCTATGGGCTTTTCTTTTTCTTTTCTTTTCTTTTCTTTTCTTTTCTTTTCTTTTCTTTTCTTTTCTTTTCTTTTCTTTTCTTTTCTTTTCTTTTCTTTTCTTTTCTTTTCTTTTCTTTTCTTTTCTTTTCTTTTCTTTTCTTTTCTTTTCTTTTCTCTTTTCTTTTCTTTTTTCTTTTCTTTTCTTTTCTTTTCTTTTCTTTTCTTTTCTTTTCTTTTCTTTTCTTTTCTTTTCTTTTCTTTTCTTTTCTTTTCTTTTCTTTTCTTTTCTTTTCTTTTCTTTTCTTTTCTTTTCTTTTCTTTTCTTTTCTTTTCTTTTCTTTTCTTTTCTTTTCTTTTCTTTTCTTTTCTTTTCTTTTCTTTTCTTTTCTTTTCTTTTCTTTTCTTTTCTTTTCTTTTCTTCTTTCTCCTTTCTCCTTTCTCCTTTCTCCTTTCTCCTTTCTCCTTTCTCCTTTCTCCTTTCTCCTTTCTCCTTTCTCCTTTCTCCTTTCTCCTTTCTCCTTTCTCCTTTCTCCTTTCTTTCTCCTTTCTCCTTTCTCCTTCCTTTCTCCTTTCTCCTTTCTCCTTTCTCCTTCCTTTCTCCTTTCTCCTTTCTCCTTTCTCCTTTCTCCTTTCTCCTTTCTCCTTTCTCCTTTCTCCTTTCTCCTTTCTCCTTCCTCCCCTCTCCCCTCTCCCCTCTCTCCTCTCCCCTCTCCCCTCTCCCCTCTCCCCTCTCCCCTCTCCCCTCTCCCCTCTCCCCTCTCCCTTCCCTTCCCTTGCCTTCCCTTCCCTTGCCTTCCCTTGCCTTCCCTTCCCTTGCCTTCCCTTCCCTTGCCTTCCCTTGCCTTGCCTTCCCTTGCCTTGCCTTCCCTTGCCTTCCCTTGCCTTCCCTTCCCTTCCCCTTCCCTTCCCCTTCCCTTCCCCTTCCCCTCCCCTCCCCTCCCCTCCCCTCCCCTCCCCTCCCCTTCCCTTCCCCTTCCCCTTCCCCTCCCCTCCCCTCCCCTCCCCTCCCCTCCCCTCCCCTCCCCTCCCCTCCCCTCCCCTCCCCTCCCCTCCCCTCCCCTCCCCTCCCCTCCCCTCCCCTCCCCTCCCCTCCCCTCCCCTCCCCTCCCCTCCCCTCCCGCCTCTTCTCTTCCTGCAGTTTATGAGATTTTATCTTCATTTGATTTTAATTAGTTTTAAAGAAACAGTCACTGTTCTTAAAAACGTGTTTTCCAGTCAGCATCAGAATAGGATAGATTATAAGGAAGTAAAAGTGGGATACATTAAAATACTCATTCACAACAAAGGTTAACTAGAACGAATTCAAAGATTACCAGTGTTAGAAATATCCCATTAGTGTAGCTGGGGAAATTCATAGGGAAATCTTAGTAGAACTGCATTGAGTAGATAGAGAAAAATCAGGTCAGAATTCAGAGTGAAAAAAAAAATCATGTGTTCAGTTGCAAGGATAAAGAACTAGAGATTTGATTTTAAGGCATTTGAGAGCTGTTTCATGTCTATGGAGCATCCTCAGGTTACTGAGTCTCAGGGATGTGTTTTCATAATTAAATTCAGAAAAGAAATGTTTCAATGCTTGTTACTACTTCAGTATTTCTCAGGGACTAGAATTTCATAGCTGAGGGTGGGTAATGAAGCTCTATGTGTATTTAGGTTTTGTTCTTAGTAGTATATGACTTGTTAAGCAGGAAATGTATCTCCTCTGAAATAAAAGCTTACAAAACTGGGACTAGCTTTTGAATGCTACACATATTTGCCTTTTTCTCTGTAACCTGTAGTTAATAATATTAATATCAACATTATAAATAATAATTAATTACTATAGTTTTAAGGTCTAGCTCAAAATTACATGAGTCTTATCATATTACTAAAGAAATATGCTTTGTATAGTCTCTTACTCCTGGAAGGGGAATAAAATTTAGAAGATAAGAGTTTTCAGTTACTTTTTCCTTTCTGCACAACAAAATCAATTCTTATTTCACCTTTCCATTGTATGACAAAATTAATTTAAAACATCAAAATTAATATATAAAAATTATGACAACCGTAAGAAAAGCTTTGAAAACCACAGAAGCATTTTGCTGATTAAAGGTCTTCTTTTGAGGCACAACTACACAACACATTTACTTTTTCTCTCAGAGAAATGAAACATAAAAGTATGTGTACAGTTTTGATCACTTTTTCCTCTTGACCAAAAAGACACATACAATTTGCCTTATCAAGACAGCACTGTTACTTTTTTAAGGCAGAAACCGTCCTTTTCAAAGCCACATGGACAGACAGTTATTGTTTTTTTCATCAGCCATGGAGGAATAAAGAGCACTGGTTCTCCTTGAGGTTCTGCTCGTGTCTTTGCTTCAGGGAAGTTTCAGGATATGTCCTCTCACTCCTCAAGGGCTCTGTCTGCCATGTTGTCCCTGACATTGCTCAGAGCAAGGTTCTTCACCCAGAGGGTGGTCAGGCACTGAAACAGGCTCCCCGGGGAAGTGGTTACAGCACTAAGCCTGACAGTGTTGAAGAAATATTTGGACAATGCTCCCAGGCAAACAGTGTGATTCTTGGGACTGCCCTGTGCAGGGCCAGGAGATGGACTAGACAATACCCGTGGGTCCCTTCTAAGGAGAGTCTATGATTCCATTAAATATTTTTGCTTTGTGGTCCTTCCTAGAAGGTCCTTAAGGTTGCATGTCTCAAGGGCAGCTGTGTTATGAGATGACATGTAAAGGTCTTCTCCTGCAAGAGCCTCTCAGTTGCTGTCACCTTCCACTCAGGTCACAACACTGGAATCCGCTTCCTGATTCCCACCTATAAGGGGACGGTATGGAAATATACGTGTTATAGCACATGTTCCTCATGCCTTTGTTAAGGAACTTCCCCATCTGACCATTCAGGAGGCACTCTGGCAGTCATACTGTCACCACCAGAGACTTCAGCTGCTAGGACCTAAGCCCTTTTGCAGTGGGTGGCTCCAGTGAGCAGATGAGTGCCCTGGTTGATTCCCCGCATACCCCACTCTCGGGTAGTCAGACCATCTTTTCTTACCAGCCCGACCCCAGGTTTCCCATAGCAGAGTCTCATTTGCCTTATCCCATAAAGTCATTTATTCACAGCCTAGTAACATGGAAGAAGTTCAAGCTGCTTCCCAGGGGGGACCCCAAACAAAGGAATTCCTGGGCTTTTATACCCTCACAGTCTAAGTGCACAAAGGTCTCACTCTTCCTCCTGAGTCCTTGGGTCCTGCTGTGCCTTTAAGTGTGCAGTCTCCTGGCCACCACAGGTCCCTGTGCCCTTTTTGTTGTGCCAAGGGTTGGCAGTTCACAGCCTCTTGCTTTGGGCTGTGCCACCCAGAGCTCAACCTGCAGCTCCCACTGCAGCTGCACCCTGAGCTACCTGCACTCCTCAACACCTTAAGTGTCATTACATTATTGCACATAAAAGCGTATATTTGAAACTCATGTTGAATAAAATATGGTAGGGTGGCCTCTGATAGACTAAAGGTCCTGTTGCCAGGGCAGGTGAGGAGCTATTGGTTATTGGTCAGTAATTTCAGCTGGTTATTTGTGGGTTTCGTGGATTGATTCTTCATGATCAATGCTTTCCTCATCAAAGGCTTCTGTTAAAGATAGAGAAGATTTACTATACCAACACACTAATCAATACCCCTTAATGTTAAAGAGGGAATATATATTTAACCTCTTTGAGGTTGCAAGGAATAAAAGTCTGTCTCCTCAAATGTAGATGTCTTCTTGAACAAGGGTATTACAAGTAGCTACTGATCAGGAATGTGAAGAAACTACCCAGTTACACATCAATGTACAAATGTAAATAATATTACCTTGTTATAAGATTAAAATAAGAAGGCTTCATCCTTGAAGGAGATGCCTTGAAGGAGATCATTCCTTTGTTTGTATAGCTTCATGCAAAGTGCAGAGTAGGAAGGCGTGTCGCCTGTAGAGCATATTTGGGTTAATCTTATGAATCTTCAAACTTCATTTCTTTTTATGCATTTGGAAAAGTTGACTGTAAGTGACCTCACATAGAACTTAAATACATGTTAGCAAAGAGGAAAATCATGGTTCATTTGTGTCTATATTCTTTAAAAAACGTTTTTAGTGCTCTCTCATTCCTAACTTCATCGAGCAAAACAAGAGGAAAGTATATGTAATATTTTAACCTTCATTATCTACTTAAATCTCAGTGGTTTTTTTTTTAAATAATTACTTTCACACAATTCAGAAGTTCTCCAGAAAGGTGAAACTTTTTAATATATACTCTTTAAAGTACAAATGGGCTGATCTCTTAAGGTTTTTCTATACATATCATTCTTGTACATGAACAAGAAAATTTCCTATTCATGCATCCTTCTGATAGTGATCCTCCTTCATTGTAGTCTAGATTTTGGGATTTGAGATGCCTTTTGTGGGTTTTGCCACATTAACAGAGAAATGTTATTTTGCATCTCATGAATACTGCTGGGCAGAAATCAGCTGCATCTTATCAGTACAACTCCAGTTCCATTTGCTTCTTCACGAAGATGCTAAATATCCAATTTCTATAACAAATATCTACAGAAAGTCAGATTTTTCTAATCATGCTATGATCCCTACACAAGTTGTCTCAAAGATCAAATCTTATTTAAAAGGGAAAGACAGTACAAAAGTAGTATATCTATCTTCAAATGCTCAAAGCATGTACTGCTCTTTTGACTCTGATGATTTTTAATCATCATGATTTTTAATGCATTTCACTGTCAAGAAACAGAGGAAAATTTCAATTTTATATATAAACTGGTTCATCTAATTATATTGAATTTTTGTGAGAAAGTACAGATTTGTTGCAAGTAAATGTAAGAGCTTGGGTGAAATCTTTTATGGTGTGAGTTTCTCTCATAAATTTACATCCAACTAGGCTGGTTTTCAGACTTTTACAATCATCTTCTGAGTAATTTACCTTGTCTATTCATGGCCTTGGCCTTGGCCCGTGGTGGGTTTCTCTTGGAGCTGGCTGGCATTGGTTCTGTCAGACAGGGGAAAGCTTCCAGCAGTTTCTCACCAAAGCCACCCCTGTAGCCCCTGGTACCAAAACCTTGCCACACAGACCCAGCACAACTTGTTACCCACAGTGAATTTCACAATTGTTCTTTAAGACTGCTGCAAACCAAATAATAGTAAACCACTCCTGATGCTTCTATACAGATACAATATTGTTGTATCTCATAAGCATTAACGTGAAAATAATGAAATGACTTCATATAGCACCGAACTACAGATAAAATCAAGGTAAAATGTGGACATCTTATGCAGCTCAAAATTTTTTCAAGAAATGTTGACAAAAGTCCTTACGCACTTTTTTTGGTTTCGAATAGGAATTTTTAAGACAGTTGTAAATATTTTAGATTGATGCTGTTTTTCATCAAAAGTTTTTCATTTAAACAAAAAGAAAAAGAACAAACAGGAATGTCACACAGACAAACACCTTTTTCTTCATTGGGTTCTTCAGCCAACACTTTTCCCATCCAGGAAAACAAGGAAAAGGTAAGGAAAGAACTCTGAAGATTTTTTTCCTTTGTTTTGGATTCAGTTTTATGATAGGTGGTTTTTTTAGTTGGAATTTTTCTTTTTCACCTGTAGCTGTCTGAAAAACTGAGTACCTGACATAGGGACCCTATGTTGGAGCAGAAGACTGTGAGGAGTCCTCCCCCTGAGGAGGAAGAAGCAGCAGAAGCAATGTGTGATGAAGCGACCACATTCCCCACCCTGCCTTTCTGCTGGGTGGAGGAGAGAGAAATTCAGGAGTGAAATTGAGCCCAGAAAGAAGGGAGGAAGAAGGCAGTTCTAAGATTTGTTTTGATTTCTCCATTATCCTACTCTGATGTTAATGGTTATACATTAAGCTACCTTCCCTAAGATGAGGCTGTTTTCCTCATGATGGTCACTGGTGAGGGATCTCTCCCTGCCTTTATCTTGATCCACAAGATTTTCACTTTATTCTCTCTCTGTGTGGTTTATGGGGTGGGGAGAGGTACAGTATCTTTGATGGGTACCTAGCATCCAGCCAGAATCAACCCATCACACAAGTTAAGAAATTATTGATTGTTGTTATAGATTGACATGGATAAATATAGTAAATAAATATAAGAAATTAGAAATATAATTTCTCTTTTTTTTTTAGCAACACATTAATTGTCATCTAATAGCACATACATTAAGAAGATGAATTAATCAAATTTTATGTTCTTCAGCTCCCCCCAGAAAATATGTGGAACAGTAATTTTGATTAGAAGTGTTTTTATTTATAAAACATATCAAACATTTTCCAATAAAAATAGAAGGTTTGCTGTTGCCAATTATGTGACTAACAGTTTCTTCTTTACCCTTATTAATCTTACTATATATGCCTCTACCACAAGTAATCATGCATTTCTCATGCATTTTTAAAGGAACTTCAGAAAATGTTAAACTTTATAATTGCTTGGGATTTTAATTGTATGTTCCAGAAAAATTTTTATAAATTGCAAAGCACTGACACTCAAATACTTTAAACCAGGAAAGTGCTGAAACATTTTATAACAGCAGATTGAAGTTAAATCAGCTATTGAAGTGGAGATAAAATGCTGTCAAAAGGAAGCAAATATTTTTTGCTGACATCCACTGCACTTATTTAAGAACTGATTATTTTCTAGTATCTCAAACTTTGAAATTAAGCATCTGACTTTTCAAAAGAATCAATTTCTTGGTTCATGTATTAATATGACACTAGATTAAGCATTTGCAACACAATTTTAGAAGAAATTAATTTCATGTGGGGACACGTGCATTCAAGTTTCTCCCATCTTTGCCTATTGCTCCTGTTAGAGTAAGGTCTCATAGCAGAGCTGGAACTACTTGGAAGAATTTTGTCAGTACTTATTTTGTGCTATATTGGGTCTCTTACCCAGAGATGGACAATTCATGTTTCAAGTCCACATCTTGTACTGACACTGTGTCTGCTAACTTGCATGTAGCTTTGCTATTCCAGCCTGAGGGCTGTAAGGAAAAATAAACCTCATGATAAGAGCCAATATGTTGCAGTAGAGGCTGTTGAGATCAACTGATGGATTGTTTCAGGAAGTGACTGAAAAATTCTCCCAGGGCTACTCTGCAGCAGACTGAGCTGTTTTGCTTTGCTCACGATGAACTGCTCCCAGGGTAGGATGAGGAAGGCAAGATACCTCTATCTTAGCACAAACTCAGCTCAGAAAAAGGTTGCTAATCATTTTACCAAAGTTTAAGGGACGGCTTTCTTCTCCTCCTAAGACAGACACTTTCATTTGTTTGGCTGGATTAATCTCTATTGCTTATAATTGGGAGTGTAGGCACATATACTTTAAATGTCCAAAGTAAGATAAAATCAATCACACTCTAGATATCTCTGATGTAGACATCTACAGCAGGGGTAGTTTCTAGGTATTCCTTTATAGCCATTGAAGAGAATAGGCACTTTTATGTGCAATTCATTTGATCTATTTTAGACATGTACTTCAGGATGAGATGAATTGCACACTAGAAACTCTCATTTCTCTCTATTGAATTTAGAGGGAGTCTAGGGTGACTAGTTCAGGTGCAGACATCTGCATTTTCTTTTAATTAATTGAATCGCTCTGCAGTATGTCTGATGCTTCCAAGAAATGTTGGGTGGACTTAAACATATGTTTGTAGGATTTTTATAACCAGGAATATTAGATTTACTGTGTATTGTATGCAGAAAATCTGTTTATCCATCAGCCCAGAGCTTCTTTCAGCTGCTATTTTTACTCTATTTGTTTAATGGAGGATTCACACATATTTCTGTGCAGTAACCCAAAACGTAGAAATATGGCAGTTTAAAGCTGAAAGTTAATTGCATATTTTATTCCCTATACATCTTGAGTTATTCTCTGATTCTAAACAATAATATATTGACATGGACTTCATCAGCAACATGAACTTCCTTCCAGGGCTGCATGGGGTGAACCTTGCTGGTCAGCTGTTGGTGGAAGTGAAAGGGAAATTGAAAGAAAGTATAATTTTGCTTCTTCCTCTTCTTTTCCCTGCTCTTTGAGTGCAGTAACATTCCCATCTAGCTGCTATAAATTAAATAGTGCACTTTGAACAGAAATTAAATAGTGCACTTTGTTGCAACCAAAGAAATCTGATTTAAAAATTGTCCAACACAACTCAGTTGCCATTGACTTCCTTCCTTAGACTACTGGAAGCAGTGAATCTGTAGCAGCATGGACTTCATTCATGGTCTTTTCTGCCAACACACACCTAAAAGTACCTGCTGTATACCCTGAAGGGAAGCTCACTTTGGGATAAGTGAATTGTTCATGTGTGTTTACCATACACCTAAATTCAGTATATTCTGATATTTAAATGGAAGCTATTTTGTTTTATTTTTGGAGCTCAAAGCTTTCAAGTAGTGTAAATACCTGAAAATTTGGATGACAATTAAGGCTGAAGTATTGAAGTGAAAATCAGAAAAAGGAATATTAATCATCTCAGGAATGTCTTTGATAGACTCAGATGTTTGAAACAAGTCCTTGTTCAGAAAGAAAAGAGAAGTTGTTTGTGGGAAAGAAGGAAGGAAACTGTGCTGGGAAGTGAAGAAAACTCAAGGATATTCTCATCATAAAACTGACAGTTCAGAAAATAAATAAGTCTTATCCCTGAAAAAGCTTGATATTTCAGCAGTTTTGTTGGTTTTCTTTTTTTGCTTCTGTGGCTACTGTATCTCTAGACCCAAAACACAGACTGGTAGAACTGAATAATGCATTTTCTCATAACTCATGAATATTTGTCAACAGCAATTTAATTTTTTTTCAACATCTGCTACACTTCTGATTAGAGATCTGTTCTTAAGTACTTATATGGTTTCAGTTAACATTTGACAAGTGTATCTTTCATAAAGATTTTTTTTTTAAAGTTATGTTAATACAAAAACATTTTGAAACATAATTTAGATAGTTTGAGGCATATCAGATCAACTAGCTTTGACAGTGTAATTGCTTTAGGCTCTCATGGCTATGATAATAGCATCCCTTTGGACTATAGCAGATTGTGTCCCCTGAGCTGGATCAACACCATCTTAGCCTAATAATGGGGTAACTTTATGTCTCTAGTCCCTGATCAGTGTTTTCATTCACCTTCATTTTCATGCACCTATTAATGTTTTTTTTCACAGTCAGTCCAGATAATCTTAAATTTTCTTTATATTTTATATATTATTAATATCCTTAATCCTATTTTGTTTATACTGTATGTATTTGTTCTTGCATTTTTGTCTCTGACATATTGCATTACTTGAACATTTAGAAAAGGATTCCCTTGAAATAATCCTCATCAAAAAGCATCTCAGTTTCTCTTTGTGTTAAAACCAGCAAACAAAAAACCCTAAACTTTTAATTTTTTTTAAAGAATTCCCACCCACCAAAAAACCCACCAGAAACAACAACAAAAAAGGACCAAAACACTGAAAATGGGCACTAATTTCCCTTTCTGAACCATTCCTCTTCTGGCTTGTTTCACTATCATCTTTGCATGTCTTGCTGATTTCAGTTCCCAATGAACCCAAGGGGGAATTTAGAGCACCTCTTTAATCATCACTTTCTGAACCTGGGGCGATGATTCTGAGAAGCTGTTTGCACTGCAATTTAAAAAGGAAAGGAATTATAGAAAATGTGTCCCTCTAATCAGCACTTGTGGTAAAATATATGTTAATAAAAAAAAAAGTATTCCCATTCCATTCATAATTTATAAAGCAGATAGATGGGAACATACACATGATCTAGTGTGTGGGAAGCAGACACGTGGCTCTAATCTTTTGATTGCGACAACACAGCTTTATTGAGACCAGTGGAGCTCCTGCTGATTTACACCAGTCCAAGCAGGATGCAAATCAAGTCACTCTTACTTTAAAAAAAACTTTAAGTGGCACAGAGTGTTTTAAAGGAGTTATCCTACTTTTGCAGCTTTAATATTTTGCAACTTGAATGTCTTCTTTGTTTACAAGGTTTTTATGCTGCTTCTACTTGAACAGAGCCAATAGTCACAACAAGGTGAAAGTGTTATAGGAAACCCAGAAATCACTAAAGTTAAGATGATTGTTCATAATCATAAGTTTATAATGAAGAAGGTGAGGGCATTTGTAGCTGGAAAGATTGACTTGTGTTTCCCAAGATCTGCCTCCAATATTTTTCTTAAGATTTGATCTTGCAAAGAGTCAAGGCAGTGCGTGTTCATCCAGACACACCACAAAACAGGACAAAATTATACTGAGAGGAAACAAAAAAAGCATCTTTGTTGTCACTTTTCCTTTCTCTATAACTTCTATGTCACCAACTCCAGCAGAAGCGTCGTGGTGAGGCACAAGCAGCAACAGGAGATCAGCTTGTAGTAGTAGTATGTAAGTGAGCACCAAGTAAATGTCTTGGGAGAAAATAGTCTTGTAAAAGAATAGTGTTATTTTCAAAAACAAATGGAAGAGATGTTTTGTTTATGAATTGTAGAGTATCTCCTTGGGGCTGGATTCTCATCTTAATAATTCTGTTATTGGAGAGATGGCACTGCCTCGCAGTCAGCAATAATTCACCTCCCACACTGTCTGTAGACTTCATAGTCTCTTATTTATCCTGCAGCATTAGTATTTTTACCGATAGGGAAGGAGACAGCTGTATTCAGGCCACCTACTGCAGGGGAAATGAGTGATTCAGATGGTGCTTTATGAGCTGACAGTCTCTGGCTCCATATTCAGCTAATGAGAAGAAGAAGTCATGATTTCTAAGTCAGACAGAGTGCTTGCTATGGCTGCTTCACCCAAACATTGTGATTAGTTCTCTTCAGTTTCAAACAAATTCAGAGCACACATGTCTTCAGTCATTCAATCCCCCTTTGAATTTACATGCCACAGGAGGTGTTTAAGTGCATCTTTGGCTCTCTGCTAGGCAATCTGACTATGGGCCAGTGAGACTAACAACATCCTGATGCTTAGAACAGTTTCTGTGGCTGTTGGAACCCACTGCACAAAATAATACATTGATAGCTCATTCATCCTCCTTAGTGTTTGTGAGCCAAATGTACAAAAATGTGGCACTGATGTGAGGTTGAAATTAGGACTTTACCTAAAAAACAAAAGCTTTTAGCTGCACAAAGTCTCTGCAGATGTCTGCTTTTAAGCTGCTATTGAATATTCCACCAGAATAAGCTTCATGTAACTGATAAAAATAGATCATTATATATAGATTATGCCGTGATTCAAACCTGTGATTCAGGATAATGTAGCTGGGGAAGCCATTGTGACAGTTGGGAAACCATCCTTAATGTGGAAGTGTTGCCTCCTTAAAATAAGGCAGAGATAATCACTGCTTTGTACCAGATCTCATTAACTATATTTAAATGTTTTAACATTTTCAAATCTTTGGCTTTAAATGGTTACATGTTACAGCAGCACTGAAAGCATTATTAGATGGGGATAGAACTTAAAAATTAAATTGCAAAAAAAAAAAGAATGGCAGGACAAGGTGTCATTACAATGAGCTGTAGGAATATATGACTCTTAATCTCATTCTTCTGTACTGACAAATGCACCGTCTGTCTATATGGCATTAATGAATGACAGTTTCTCACCATTTGGTGGATGCATGTGTCATCATTTGTCTAGATGACATCTTGATTTATAGACATCATTGAAAAACATCAGAAAATCTTTCTACAAGTTTGATGGGAATTCTGAATATGTGAAAGTAGGGATTTTTTTTTTCTGAACAGTTCATTGGGGTTTACTATTTCAGGCAATCAGAAGGACCATATGGTCCATTGGTTGGGTTTTCACTTGGAAGATGAGTGCCTTGGACCCAGTTTCCTGCCGTACCTGAAGCTCCTTTCTGACCTTGAGCAAATCATCTACTTTCTCACACTCACTTATCTCAGCTGTAAACAAAAAAAGTGATATTTCTTCCTCTTGCAGGGGTAAATAAAATCTCATGGAACGTGCTAAGTGGTTTAGAGGCTGCACTAATTGTAATTACATACTCAGGATTTATGTATTAACTAGATTTTAAAAGCAAATTTCTCTTAAAATTATATGAGGAAAACATAAGGGGATTTATAAGAAGTAACTTACAGAAAATACTTTATACATTGAAAATACGGATGAGAAAGAAAAATTCATCCCACTCTAGAAACGTAATTCTAGCATAGGAAGAAGTAAACGGAATGGTTGGAATACCATGGAGTGTCATCACTAAGGACTGACACATGTGTGTGTGTATGTGTGTATATGTGTGCAGTAACATACACAGCTTCTCCCTGGCTGCCTGTACACAAAAATTTGCACAGTTCAAATTAGCAATGTAGCACATTTTCCAAAGACTGAGCATTCATCTGTCGCTTAAGAGTCAGAAAAAACCAAGCAGATATTTAGTACAATTCTCCTTTAGTAGAGAATGATTAGTTTCTCATGGAGCTTTTATTAATCATTCTGGCTCTACTTGTCATTCTAACACTTTTTATGTCATTTCCCCAATATGCACCAGCCCTCTGACTGTTCTGTGTATGTCACAGCAGCCTGCAGCAGACAGGATTCATGCAACATCCCTGGGTGTGCAGGGCTGGATGTCAGCCAGCTTCCACATAGCCATGCAGACACACAGAGGAGCATTTCCTGTCATCACGTGAGGCACCTGAAAGGTGTAATACTGCTAAAAATATAAGCTTTGAAGCATAGCAAGGCAGAAAAGTGTTTCAGAATGGATTACTCTCATCTCCTGTAGGGTCTGCTGCCCTGTTAAACAGGGAAATAAGGCACAGTGACAAGACATTTCAGTTGGGCCAGGACAATCCCAGAAAACAATTATTTTCCTTGATTTCTAAATTTAAAAAATATCTCCTGAAGTTTTTTTAATCACAGATTTTGATTGTTATTTTTTTCTGGCTCTCACTATCAAGTCACAATCCTGGCAACTCACCTTTTCCCTGGACTAGAACTGTAGAACTGAAAACAGAGATCTCCTTCCCAGCTTCAGCTCCACCATCAGCTTCTCTGACCAGGCAGGATGAATTGTCTTTATATCATTCAGCCCTTCTCATGTGACCCTCCCTTGAAATAAAACCAAATTTGGTTAAACTGCAGGAGGAATTTTTAGGACAGCCAAGGCTGGTACCTTCTGTTCCTTTCCAAGCAGTTTAGGATGAATAGGTACATGCTAGCCCAGAGTGACTACCTCTGGGATAAGGATATTCTTCAGAACAAAGCATCTCATCTAGAACTGCCAACAGGCTGTTAGGGTTGCCTGCACTGTGCTCTGGAGGAGCGATGCAGAGCTCCGACTTTGCTGTAAGAAACATTTCTACATTCCCAGGACTGGCCAGGCTTGACCCCATTTAGCTACAGAGATCAATTTAGGTCAGGAAGAGAGGTCATTTTCTGTACGCTGTTCTTGGAGAGTTTAAAAATGACTACACAGAGGTAGTCAGCCATTACACTTGTCTCAGATCATCTCTCACTTCTTTCTGCCAGAGTAAGACAAGTCATATGTAAGAGTACTTTGAAGTGATGGATGATATTGTTGAACTTTTAGTGGACAGTCTGTTAGCTGGGATGAAAAAGGCAACAATAATATATAATAAAGAAAGGACATAAGGTTACACACAGTAACTTTCAGCAATGGTCCCTGAATCAGATGCTCTTGTTTCTGTGCTTGTGAGGTGAGTCTGACCTAGAATATTGGAAAGGACTCATGCATATGAATACAAATTACATGTCACAGCTGATTAGTGAATGATGATAAAGCACTGTCGCACTCTTTTTCTGGAATTAAAGTCTAACACTGCGAAAAGTACAGCCTGCAAAACTTTTTCCAACATTTAGAAAGGATCACCACAGAATGACAGGATGGTTTGGGTTGGAAGGGACCTTAAATATTATCTAGTTCAAACTCCCCTGCCATGGGCAAGGACACCTTCCACTAGACCAAGTGGCTTGGAGCCCCATCCAACCTGGCCTTGGACACTTCCAGGGATGGGGCAGCCACAGCTTCTCTGGGCAACCTGTGCCAGTGTCTCAGCACCTTCACAGTCAATATTTTCTTCCTCATACCTCATCTAAACCTGCTCTCTTTCACATTAAAGACATTCCCCATTGTCCTGTCACTACAGGCCCTTGTAACATGTCCCTTTTTACCTCTCCTGTAGCCCCTTTATGTACTGGAAGGTGCTATGAGGTCTCCCTGGATCTCTCCTCCAGGCTGAACAGCCCCAAAACTCACAGCCTGTCTTCATAGAAGAGGCCTTTTTATATCTCTTTACATCTTTATATTTAAATAGGATACATTTCTTTATTCACACACTCCTATTTCTTCTTCCAATTTTGTCGTGGTTAGGAATTTTTTATATTCTTTTTTTCAGGTGATCTTTTTTCTTCCCTTTTTGTTTTTTTTAATCTGTACTTGTAGGTTAAATCAATTGAGGAAAAATCCCTCTTAGAACAGTATTCTTATGATTTCAACAGAGGTCATTGAGGGAGATAATATATAGTTTGTAGGAATGATGGAGGAGGAAGACAGAAGAAAGGGATCCTTTAGCCTGCACCTGTAATGTTTCTAACACATGTAGGGCTTACAGATACAGCCAAAAATAAAGAACCAGTAACAGGCATAGCAAATATTAAATTAAATGACTCAAGGAGCCAGAAAACCAGAAAAAGTGGAGATCCATAACTGGAGTTGATTTAATTTGGCACCTGTTTGTTGACCTCAAAGGTGGATGCATGTGAAGATCATGTGTCAGATTACAAGTGTTTGAAATGTACAAATTTCTCCCCATTAGGAAATGCAAGGGGTGACTTTGAATCTTCACACATAGGAGCTGGGAACTCCTGATTTCTAATCGAGACGATATTTGGACAAACAAATGGATATTTGCAGGTAAACACAGCATGCTAACTTGAAATCTGAAAGCAGTGCCTTTGGCTTCAAACATTTGTGCCTAAATATCGAACTGAACTATGGTCATAATAGGATTTTAAAATTAAAAACATGCAGTGTCTCATTAGTTTCTATATTCTTTTATCTGTAGTCTTCTGATAATTTAAATATGAAGACTTCCAGAAATCCAGAATCAAGGCTAGGACTGCTGAACTAATAGCCAGCCGGTTAACACAGAGCTATGATTAGTGTTGGCTGTTTTGCCAAAAGTGCAGCTTGTTTAATAAGTACAATTTTTCCTCTTATTCATTTCAGGGAAAAAAAAAAATAACCAGAATTCTGTCAGATGAGGATTAACTTTTATGAAGGAGAGGATTCAGCAATACTTTGTAACCATCTCCCTACAGCCTGCACTCCTCATTTCCACCTCTCAACACTCCATCTCCATACTTAAAAATAGATAATGAAAGGATGTTTTAAACTATATATTTCCTGAATATTGTTCTTCTATTAAAACCAGTTGCAGAATTTCAAATAGTGCACTGCATGTTCTTATTCTGTGAACTAAAGAGATTAAATTATGGCTATACATGTGATTTTAGAACAAATCACACACATGGACAACTCAGGGTAAAGAGTAATTTTCTACAGTTTATGCTAGAACCAGCAAACCTTTGGAAGTCTTGTGTACAAGCAATTTACACAGCTTACCCCCAGTCTTATCGTAGTTCCAGAAGTGGGAAGCTCAGCCACTGTGATATCATACATTCTACTTTGAAGAAGTTAGTTGGATAGCAACTAATATTTACACTTGGTAACAACATATCCTAAAAAAAAAACTTTGCATGAAGAGACCTTGGGACAAACTTGCATTTGGCATAAATTGCCATTTTCAGTTGAAGGCAATTATCTATTTCCATTTACACCAGATGCATATTTGACCCTTCTCATATCTCAGAGCTGTAACAAAGCTGGGCATGCAAACAGACAACAGGTAAATGAAACAGGTTTATGTTTGAAGTAGATACTATGTAAGGAAAAAGTACACGTGTAACAATTTAAAGTTGCATATAATAACAAGACCTCAGGAATTTTTCATACATATTTCAATCTTTTGAAAAGGAAATTTTTAAGGGTTTAAAATTCACCCATACAGCAAGGAGTTTTATTCAATCATCTCGGTCCTAGAATAGTTTTAAACATGTGCTGAAATATCTACCTGCTCAAACATCACTGTTTGTTGCTGACTGATAAACTTTGTACTTAGGATTAACTAGAGCAAAGACTAGTTTCTTTCATGATTTTTGTATTTGATTTTGTGGCAAATTTATTTTAAAAAAAAGTTCTATATCTAAAATAGAATATGACATTGTAAACAGATTGCTCTAAACATTTGTGGTATCATCAAAAGAAAGAGTAGAATCTGTAAAAAATAACAACACTGTAAAGTACCTGTTGGCGTTTGTCTGTTTAATCTATAATCATTACAGATTTTCACACATAATTTTTTTGTAAAACTTTCTGCATATTAAGATTTTATTATTAAACAAAATTGATTAGCTTTTCAGCATTATAAATGTGTACATGGTATCCATTTTATCTTTGAATTAGAGATCCTTTCCCACATGTAATTAAAATTGAAAAGACAAACAACATCAAATAAATTAGTCATGCTGCAATTACACCAATATTTTCTTCTTCTTTCTTAACTCCAGCCCACACCCCACATTTGAGTGCATTATAAGGGTCTCATATGCCCACACAGATATCTAAATTATCACATAATCTTTACAGATACAAATATAATTCTCATGTGTTGCTGTCAGCAGTTTGTGGATCTATTTTCTGATCAATTCAAGGCCAACTCTCATTAGTGCAACAAGAGCTTTCATGAATAAATCCCTCATTTTTCAATGATAGGATAGATTCTTCATTATTGAATTGCATGCACTCAAGTGGGATCTATCTGCATCTAAAGAAAGACAGTCATGATTTTTTAAATCATAACAAATACCCCAGTATATTTCTTACCATTTCGTTTCTTTAGAACTGCATCTAATTTCCTGAGTATCTTTGATAAACATTGGCTTTTTGTGCCTTCTTGGTTAATGAAAACTCAGGAAATATTTCTAAAGCCTATTAATTAGGGGTGTTTGTGTATTTTCTAAGCTACTCTGAAGAGCAAATGATATCCACTGATATGAATTACACCCACAGTCCAAGAAAGAATATATGGGTCATCATTAACAAAATGACAAAAAAAGAGTCTGTGAGTGTTGTTGGCAAGATCTCTATCTAGTCAGTGGTAGACACAGTGCAAATATACATGGATTATATTGAAACTTCCTTTTCTTACTTCAAAATCATCTGGGAGGTGTGCATTATTTACAAAAGCAATGCTATAGAAAGTTAAAGTATAAACTTGCTATGGTGGGCACAGGATATGGAGTTTCACCCACTAAATTAAATATTGTGATCTTACATGAAATACTGGATATTAAAAAAAAAAAAAAAAACCAAACAATTCCACTCTGTTTATTTAGGAGATAAAATAGACTTTTGTTGATGACACCTTGATTTTTTTTTTTTTTTTAGTATTTGGTGCTTTGATTACATGCTAAAAATTAAGGAGAATTTTAAGCGTTCTTTATTATTGTTTATTGTTAAGGTGATTGAAAAGGTAAAAAAATCTTATTTGTGTCCCATTTAGGATAGATAAAGCTCTTCTTATGAATAAGATTCAGAAGTCTGGAGGTCACCAAGACCTTCTAGGTCTTTTTTTCTGTTTCAATCTTCAGTTCTTCCAAGGCTGCCCTTCAAAGGGTGATAATGCAACATGAAGTATTGAGCCACCCTCATGGCAATAGGAAGAGGATGGTGAAATATCATTCCTAAATAAAGAGGCTGAATAAACACCTGTTAGGCATTAAGTGTTTTGGATCCTGCCTTAAAACACATCAGTGGGCAGATTGGCTCTTGCTGAAGTGTCTTCCAGCATTGTTCCTAGGATTTTCACTGATATTTGAGAACTAGTCTCAAGATGAAAAGGTATTCCCATCTGGAATAATCTCCTATTTCATTGCATCTAAATAAAAAGATTTTCTATGTACAGCCATACCTGTCTCCTCCAATATTCAAGGACGAATGGGCTGAATCACCTCCTGAGGACCTAACATGGGAATTGCCTTCCAAAAGGTCCTGTCTCTCCTCTACAGGATTCAGAATAAACTAGTGACTATACCATTAACAGAAATATCACACTTGAATCCACAAGGTTTTAGTGAAGAATTCAGTGGTTTGTGTCAAGCAAAGTTCTCACTGAGTGTAAGGATGCACAGTGTGTCTTTATAGACAGAAAACTTTTCTCTAGTTTTATTGCATCTTAGACTTTGGAAAGAAGGAGGCTACAGAGCTCAGCTGCAACTTAGAGTTCAATCACCTGTTTTCTCAGATATCAGTTATGTTAAAATAAAAATGACATCCCTATAGAAATGAAGTATACTGTAAGTCAATGCAGTTTGTGCTGGTTTAGCAGTAAAAGTGATCAAACTTTAGTTATTAAGTCCTTACTATATTTTTAATAATATTTCAAGTCTATATGAGATTGCATAGGATCTCATATAGACTTGAAATATTATTAAATGTCCAAGAAGTGTCCAAAAAGAAGAGGAAAAAAAAGAATAAATTGTACTTTTGGCTGAAAATATGAGATGATCCAACAGAACTGACTCACACTGGCTGTTGACCATTCAGAAACAGCACCAATGCACTGTGATCACCAGTGACTCACTGTCACAGTGCCTTCTCATTGGACCACACTTGTGGCTTAGATGGAAATCGGTCCCAAAGAAGACAGAGTAGATCTTTTTCTCAACTATTAGCAGAACAGTGAAGGAATTCCTTCTCCATGATTTGGGAAAAATCACTAGTTATGAATTACTGGACAAATGTGCTTTCTTTGATCCACAGAAAATACCTTAGTGCTTTTAGCTGCAACACTGTATTACTTGCTAAGTCCCTGAACCCCACAACTTTAACAGCTGTAGAGTTTTCTGTGATAATTCTCTTTCATATGTAAAAATATATAAGGCCAAATGATGAAAAAGGGACATTTGCAACAACTCAAGCAGACAGAAGAATTCAGATACGTTGCAGTGGCACTGCAGGATGGTGAGGGCCTGATTCTGCAGCCAATAATAGAATATGCAGATAAACTGCAGTGCTTAGAATTATAAATTTAAATTACTTTGTACACCTGCAATAGTTTGCACCTTTTCTATTGAAGACCACTTCTCTACACCATTGCTTGCATTATAAAACTTGTAGTATTTGCCTAGAGTGTTCTGATTTTGGCAGTTGCTCCAGTGGATTACACTGCTCAATATTTTGTAGTCCATTGTGACATGCCTTTTTCTTGAGTGTAGTAGACTTCTCATCTAGGTCAATTCTATCCATTTATTTAGCTGTTATGTTTTAAAATTGATTGCTATATTTATTTAGGCGTCTCTATTGTGGTTTAACCCCAAACATCAAACAAGCCCCACACAGTCACTTGATCATTTCCCCACCCATGGGATCAGGGAGAGAACTGGAAGGGTAAAAGCTAGAAAACTCATGGGTTGAAATAAATACAGTTTAATATTGAAGGCAAAAAATCATGATATCCTATGGATAGGCAGGTGTTCAACCATCTCCAGGAGAGCAGGGCCCCATCACATGTGGCGGCTACTTGGGAATACAAATGCCATCATTCCACATGTCCAAACAATTTAAAGCCAGTGGATATTCACATAACTTTTAATTTGGCTATTGGACTTGCCAATTAAGAATATCCTCACATTAAAATAAACTTTGCTTTTAAGTTTTAAAAATATTTTCCAATGTTGTCCATTTTTAACAAATTAGTATGGAATGCATAGCCATAGAGAAGGTTTAAAAAATGGAGTAAGTGATTTGGAATCTGTTCTCAGAAGAAAAAGGGAAAGACAGTTTCTGTTGCTTAGTGTCTGAGTATGTTAACTGCATTGGATTTTAAATAAATATGATATTTTCGTGATGCAAATACTCTTTGTTAATAATAACAATAAATAAAAATTTCTGTAGTCAATATTCAGACAAAGTGATCTCTTATTTTATGAAGATAAGTGTTGGGGTTTTTTTCTTTCTTTACGTGTTCTTTTTTTTTTTCATTTAGCTTTCTGTACAGATTTCTGTAAGTGTGACAAATATATGCCTTAGAAACTACATATTAGCAGAGTAAGGAAATTTTGTAGCAAGATATTGAAGATTTAGGGATTTTTTTCTCTTCGTTTAGAAGAGCAAAGTCAAGGACAACTCCATGTATTCTGCAAAGTTCAGCAGTAATATTATTATTCACACAAGTTGTCTCAGCTGTGAAGTCAGTACATTTGTTCTGGATGTCTCTTTATTATTAATGGCCCTTTCACCTGACTTTCTACATTTGTTTGAGCCAACATAGCTCCTGCCTGCTGGCCAGTTCACTTAGATCGTTTTCATCCCCTGGTTGTCTTAAAGGTGAAGCTTTGTCCCAAATGTCTTAACTACTGCAAGGATATAGGATTGGAACAGAAAATACTTAGGAAACAGCAAATGAAATAGTAAAGCCTCTCCTCCTATTTTCAAGGCATCACTCATTTTGTCCAAAATGCTCCCCTCAGCATGACATCATAAAATTCACCATGGACACAGAGTAAATATAGCACAAAGATCCACTCAAGTTTGACACCACACTGTATCTGCCTTAAGCAGATGTTTAAATAGGAATTAAGTGGTGTTTTGCCTTTTTGATGGCTCTTTGCGAACAAGCAATTTCTATCCAAAGAGAATTAGCATAAAATTGAATCAATTTATTAAAAGTTCTGACTGGGAAAAAAAAAATTAAAAAAAGATTAGTTAAGAAAATACGACTTCCATCTTGGAAAAAATATATTTAGGAAAATTATCTTTCTTGTTGTTGTTGCTGTTTTTATTGGGAGTATTAAACTGGGGAATACAGTTCCTAAATCACAAGAGGTCTCGTTTTCTGTGGGCCACTTCCAAGGGTTTCATAATCTGAGATTTATTTGTAGTTTTATTTTCATTGGAATCTTAACATACTTAACAATATTGCTGATGGAGAACTACTACTGATAGTACTACTACTGCTGATGAGAGCTACTCATAAAGATGTTTATATAAAGCAGAAGTAACACTGCCAAAGAATTAATTAGCACGAGCAATGGAGGTCACTGGAATGTGAAGCGCAGGGCTTTTACTGCAGAATCAAGAGCTGAACAAAATGAGATATTGGTTTAGCTTCAGTAGCTTATATTAAAAAGAACTCTATCAAATGGCTACAATTTCATCTGCTTGTCTTTCCTCATTTATAGAGTACCTTTAGGAAGTTATTCTGGTCTTTCAAGAGGATTTGTAGGGTGACTCAGTACCCAAAAAAACATATATCACAACCTCAGTAAAATAATAAGTTACAGAAAGACATTTTAAGCTCAATAAAATGTAACATTCATATAATTTTGGTGTATAGGGGGATATGTGTGCATGCTAGAGTAATGTGAAATACAGAGCCACAAGGTGATAATATGCCACATTAGGACAATTCATTTTAAACATCTTAAAATAGAAATGTCTAAGGAATGAGAGATGGAGGTCAGAAAAATTCATGAATTCTTCCACCTTATTTTCATAAATCAATGCCTTAGGCCCCACTGAGGCAGCTAAAAATACATTTCTCTTTCAGATGAAGGAGATTAGGAGGTGGGAGGGAGGGCATGTTGCCTTGCAAATGTAGAGGATGTCAGAATTGTCATGAAATTTATGAACATTTTGTGTAGGTGTTACTGCATGAGGGATGCACTTTCTCTTTTAGTGACATAGATAATAATAGTCTTTTGTAATCCACTATATAGAATTTGAAATTTCACCTTTTCAACCTATTATGTTTGTGGCAGAGCCCCTAAATAGCTAATGGGAGAGAAAGGGTGAGGTTGAACAGACCGAACAAGATCTCTTCGCTACTGTGCAAATTTTGTGGATTGCAGGCAGGAAACTGATGATGAACTGGTACATGGCAAATGCATCATATTCTGTTTCTAGGAACTATCGACTTTTCTGGGTATTCTGTTTAGAGAAGACAGAATAACGAAGATGAGTACATTTCACTCCAGATGTCAAAGTACAAATTGGAATGACTGCATTTACTTAGGAACTCTCTGTTTCCCAGTGAGGGATGCAAGTCCCAGAGACTGCAGCCATTTCACAGATAGAAAATGTAAGCTGAAGTCAGGTAAATCCGGTTCAAACTTCTTCAACACACGGCTATTAATCAGTTGCTGAAGTAAAATGTGAACATAGACTGTACAGGAGAGGTGAGAGCCCCTCCTCACATATTCATCATAGAGAAGCAAAACCTGAACTCTAATGACTGGACCTCCATGGCACAAAAATTAAGAAGACAAATAATGCTAAGGGTGCCTGTTAATTGGAACAGCTCAGTGGGTAGCCAGTTAAATGGCTGTCTTGATGAGGAGAAAAAAACCTACAAAAATAGCTTTGGAAATAACCAAATTGATATAAAACTGCACACAAACTAAAGATTGTAAAGATAAACATTTTACATGCTCCTTCTTTATGGAATCTGCCTCCTCTAATTTGTCCTTTGCAAGACAGAGGGGTCAGTATCTGTTGCATACTGAAGACACTTTACCTCTGATACAGAATATACTGCAAATATAGGGGCAGAAAAGGCAAAGATAGTTGCACTCATTAGGCAGATCTTCATTTTTCTTCAACAGATGCAAACTTTAGAGCTTCTAAGAGCAAAGGTTAGCTTTTCTCACTTGCTTGTTGCATATAACTTTTCAATTGCTGCCTGACCACTCCTGCATCAAAACATCAATTTCTGTGATGAGATAGAAATGTTTTCTGTGCACAGATTATGCAAATACTTCCACACCCACCAAACTTGACCCACCCATGTTCTAGTGAATAACACTACCAACCATTACAATGACATATTCCTACTTTCATGTAACTGCTGATTATCATGTTTATGAGTTCCACGTAGCAGCTTGAGGAGGGCATTTAAGTATCAATTAAGGACCGAATATTCCCCCCATCTTCTAGTAGACATACATAGTTTCCCACTGAGATGAGCACTAGAGGAACTGCTTTGCTCAAACGTGCTCCACATTCTGTGACTAAAGGAATTTTGTAAAATTGCCTGGTGCTTTACTTTGATTCTTTCCTAATGCTGCTTTCCTAATGCTGTAGTGGGAAGCATTCTCTCTCCTGTGATGGAGCTGAAACTCATCTATGTGTGCCAAGAAAGAATAGTCTTTTCTTTTTTTCTTACAGTGTTTTATAATTTTTTTCTACAATTTCCCTCTTGCTTTTTCACTCATCTGTGATGAATCTCCTGTCACCACAAAGTTTTCAGTATAGTTGTGTGCTTTGCCCTGGACATTTTTGGACAGAGCTTCTACAGCTCACCCTGTAGTCATGCACATGAACACGGGAGAAGACAAGTCTCTGGTAGACTGGATTTTTCTGTTTGTATTGGGCTTACATGGCAAGGTTTTAGTAGGGGCGTGATGGGAGGCAGAGTGCTGCAGGGGTGGCTTCTTTGAGAAGAAAACAGAAAATTCCCCTGTATCAGAGTTCCTATTCCTGCCAGCTCCAGGATGGACCACAGTGAGGCAGGTTGTCCCCTGCATCTGAACCTTGAGCTACTCCTTGGAGGAAACACAGGGAGATTTTGGCATCTCATTATGGCATGAAGAATGGAATGACCAAGTAACTGTAAATGCATTCAAGTGCTTTGGGCTGAGCAAGAAGAATGCTGTCCAATCTTTCTAATTTTCCTGTAGGACTCCCAGTCCATAGCCCAGGACTGCCTGTTGATAGAGTAAGAATATATCTTTGAAGAAACTAAACACTATGAGTTTTTGGCTTGCTTCACAGATTTTTGAGTAGATGTAGCTCACTGAACTAGAGATGTCTAAATTGTAAATATCAGAGGTAGTACTTTTTGCATCTTTTATAGACGATGAAAAGAAGTAGATTAATTGCTCCAAAAAGAGAGCGGCTTTTTGGGATAAGGTAAAGTGTGTTGTAAATTGTGTATATCTTGCCAGAAAAACAAGGATGGGCTTTAATCCATATAATTTTGGATGGCTACAGTGCAGTGGCTGCATGTTCACCCACTACATCTCATCAACACAAAAAACAGCTGGCTGTGACCCATCAGAGTTAAGAGTGGGATAAATTATGGAAATGTAGGTGTCATTTTTGATGCCATGGGTTACCTTGGCTTGTACCTACTGCCTTGAAAAATCTCTTTTGAACCCAGTGTCATATTTACCTATTTCGGGTTCCTTAGGTCATTTCAAATTGTTCCAGATGTCAATGCTTACACAATTTACTCTAGCCTTAGTACCTTCTTTATAGTGAATTTAGTTGTTCTTCAGGCTTCACTGACAGAGAGTTCTGTTCATCTGCCTGATCAGAAGCCCCTGGAAATGTTTGAGAAGACCCAGGGTATTACATACATGCATGAGGCTAGCAGATGTGATACAGGATAAATGAAACATCCTTACTCCTTAGGAGAGGTAAACTGAGATCAGTGGAGATAGTTCTGGGTATTTGAGATGGCACTAGAACTCCTGTATTCTGGTAGCTGAATTAAATCTTAGATTTCAATTGACAGTACAGGGGCTGGTATAGTAATTATTTGAGGCCTAAATGTAGAATTTGTCATTGTAGAAAGATGGCCAATTACCGGGGGATAAATGTAAAATTAAATCTTTACTATGCAATCTTGGGACAAATCCTATCTTTTGCAGTTAGCCCAGTGATCTTTCTTCCTAGTAATAACCTAGGAAATGACCCACATATCCTTCCTTATAGATAAAATGGAAAGAGATAAAAATGGAAAGAGAATACCTCCATTTACATGAAGATTTTACTACATACCATGGCAGAAATGCAAAAATAAGTGTTTCTTTTTTTAAGCAAGTATTTTTTTTTTGCCACCATTAAATAGTGAATAATATACATCCCTCCTAGCTTCACAGTAATATGAAACATTTTTGCTTGTCTCAGCATGGCCAAAGGAAATTCATCAAATGGGAAGACTTAATTTTGGTTTGTGTCATAGGACAACTGTGATGCTATGTGAACCTCAAAGCATTTTACTGGGAAGCACAAATTTTTTTAAAAATATGCTGTATTCTGGTATGTATGATCTATTTGCTTATGCATCCTGTGTATCAGGTAACAAAGTCTTGGAATAGGTGCAGGAGTGTGAGCAGCTCTTGAGCAGGGTCTTTGTCAGCTGTGTAGGCAGGTATAGCTGACACAGACTGCCTTGCCTGAATTTGGGCATCCTGTGCAGCTGGATAGTGCAGCTGCTCTGCTCTGTGAGATGCCACAGAGTCACAATCCCCCAGATTATCTGCAGCAATGAACCTTAGAGCTCACCACGGCCTTTTTCCTGATCATGCACCGAGATGGTGACGACATGTGCAAATGAAGCAGAGATAGTGTGAAAATTTGGGAACCCACACTACAGACCTGTAGAATCCACTGATCATTGTGGGTGCTCATTTTATCTTGGAAAAAACTGCCTGCTGTTCCTACTGCTCCTGATAACCATGCTTTGCTCAGAGACTTGTAAAGTTGAGGTCACATGCACAAAGGACAGTCATAGAATAATAGAATGCCTCAAGTTTAAAAGGACCTTAAAGATCATCTAAAGCCAACCACCCTGCCATGGGCAGGGAGACCTTTCATTAGACCAGGTTGCTGAAAGCCCCATCCAACCTGGCCTTGAACACTTCCAGGGATGAGGCAGTCACAGCTTCTCTGGGCAACCTGTGCCAGGGCCTCACCACACCCACAGTAAAGAACTTTTTTCTTATATATAATCTAAATGTACTCCCTTTCAGTTTGAATCCATTCCCTCCTGTCCTGTCACTAAAGGCCCTTGTAAATATTCCCTTTCCATATTTCTTGTCGGCTCCCTTCAGGTACTGGAAGGCCACAATTAGGTCACCTCAAAGCCTTTCTCTTTTCCAGGCTGAACAATCCTGATTCTCTCAGCCTTTCCTCACGGGAGAGGTGCTCCATCTCTCCAAACAACTCTGCCTCCTCTGGACTTGCTCCAACAGGTCTGTGTCCTTCCTGTGCTGGGACCCCAGAGCTGGATGCAGCACTGCAGTGCTCTAGTGCCCTAGTGCAGAGCTCTAGGGTGACACTAGCTCAGGTCTGAAGAAATTTTGCTTGTGCTGGCATGGTGCTGTAATGGGTTTAAATCACTTCTGATTCTCAAAACTAACTCAGCCTGGTGACTCTCTACTGTGCTGCATGGCTGGAAAGGTTCCAGATAATGAATATGCAAAGATTGGAGCATTTGATAAAAAAACAATGTACAAATGTAGTATGTGAAACTATTCAGATTTACAATGCCTAGAAGCCGGAATAAATGGACATCTGACAGTCCTGACCCACAGATGTGAGACAGAGAGTTATCTTAGTTGATCCTGGTCTTTTTCAGATGGAAGTCTTTTTTAAAGATTTAATTTGTCAAATTGCTGTAGAGGTATATCTTTACGATGCAGTATCTGAAAATTCATGTATCCTGATTGGTTGAGGTTTTTTATTAATTAGACAAAGTGCTGTGAATCATTTTATATGCACCAAGATTTTCATCATCAGAGACTCACTTTACAAATTTAAAGCCTCATTCTCAAATAAATGTCTCTTTTCTGATTTGCTGCTGCTGTCAGCATTCTTCATCTCTGTGTCATTACCAGTCCTGGGAACTTGTTTATCTTCTGACCCTGCTTCTCATCCCAAATCCAAAGATTTTATCTGCCTCAGGCAGAAATAAACACATCCTAACAGCCATGAATCCCCATGGGAACTTCAGATCAAAGGAAGATAAATCCTATAAAATTTAATTTAGGTGATTATTGGTAGACGGTGAAGAGGAGTAAATGCACTCTTGTTTCTGACAAAGAGAATTTAAAAGCAGTTATGTCTGCAATTATGCCTGGTGAAAATTTTTGCTTAGCCATGTCACTCTTTCCTCCTTGTTGCTCAGCACCTCCCCTTTATCAAAGGCTGTTTATTCCCCATCTTCCCCTGTAAAGCTGTTTAAGTTCCCTTTACTATCTTTCAATCAAAATATCTGAAATTAGCAAAAACTCCTACTGTCTCATTTTTATGGAGAATTTCTGAAGAGTTCCCTCGTGGGCAGCAAATGCCTCAGCTCTAATGAAAAGCTATAGGGAGCAGCAACCTCGGCATCCCAGTTTTCAGGTTTTGCACCTGAAGATGAAGGACTCAGGAGTACAAGCCCTGAGAAACCTCGAAGTATGATATCGGGAAGGACATATATAAACACAGAGCAGACAGTTTCACTTTAAGCATACATGTTCAGGGAGCAGGAGCTAATCAGACCAGAGTACAGACATGGAGAGGACTGCTGTGAGTGTCTGGGTACATTCTATAACACTTCCCAGTAATAACAGATGTCTCATCGCTTTGTAAAGTTCTGAGCAGCCCTAATAAAGAGCTCTGCAGTGCATTTATGTTACTTTTCCTTTTTTTTTTTTTTTTCTTTTGAGATTCTTGAAGGCATTCCATAGGACTGGATGCAAAAGTGTTAGCTCAGTAGTAAAAGGGCAAACAGGCTGACCTAGGTATAGTGTGGTTAGTTTGAAACGGTGCTAGGTAAAAAAATAGAAATGTTGACAAAAGAAGAAATCAGCTGATGATTAAAGAATAGAAATATTCTCAGTGATAATCAGCATGGCTTCCTGTAAGGAAAAAAGTACTGTGCAACAAAGCTACAATCACTCTGAAAAAGACTGTCAGTGTATGGCATTGCCTATGGCCAGCTGAAATAGAAACATGACCTAAAACTGGCAATGAATTTGGTAGTAACAGAGTGCTGGGAGCCAGAACTACCCATCTAGTAGGTGCTCATAGTAATGTCGTGGTAAAATATGGGACTACTGAATATTATTTTGCTGAGATTTCCTGCAGGAGAAAATACTTATTTTGGTATGAATGATACTAGTTCCTGAGCTGTTATTTTTTTCAGCACAAGAAGTTGCAGCTACCTTTGGTTTAAAGTCAGGTTTAAAGTCAGGTGCTCAAGGAAGTTCATACACAGTAACAAATAGAGTTATCAGGTTCCTAATGATCTATTCTCCCATTGATACTCCTGGGACGTTGCATAAAGCTCTCATTAATGCAAATGGAAAAGTGGAAAGTACATGCCGAAATCAACAACTCCCCCTATTGTTATAACGGGTGAATGGTCCCCTTAGGCAAAAAGCAACATTACTGACTTTAATTTTTCCTTGACTACCTCCTCCTCCTTATGAAACAAATCATGTTAAAAAGTGTGGTTTTTTGGGTTTGTTTGTTTTTAAGTGGATGTCACAGGAGAAAGTCAGTGAGGAGGATTTATCAAAAACAACATTCTTGTTACGACCCAGTTCTGACCCAGTGTAGCCAAATCATCAATCACAGTGACAACGGGCCATATTTATCCCTGGTGCAGCTGCACTGTAATTGACAGAATTACATTTAGAAGAGATTTGCCCTATATCTGTTTAGTTAGAAGTCTGGGGTGATGATTAGTCGAAGGTTTGACTTTCTCTGCAGCTTGGATTAATGCATACATTATGCAAAGGCATATGTGTATTCAGTTTGCTGCAGATGTTGTAGTCAAGAATTCATGGATGTTTGCACTTTGTCGCTCCAAGTTCCATTATAATGGAATGTAAAGATAACAAGGCCACAATCTAGTTATGTAGTTGAAAGGTTGACAGAATAATTTGATTGTATTCTGCTTTTTTGCCATAATCTGTAGGTATACTTTGTGGCTTGTAATAAATGCTAGGCATGGGACAGCTAAAATGGGTAGCACTAATGATGTCCTAAAGCAAAGAAATATTGTTTCAATATTTTTTTATTACTGAAAATCCCAAAAATCACACATAGAGAAAGCGACTACTTATTTAAATAGTTACAGTGAAAGAACAAAAATATTTGTCAGTGTCTAAGTTGTCTGCTCACTTTTTGCATCCCTTTAAATTTAGATGCCATTTAGTCAATTGGAGTGAGCAAAACCATATATTTCATTCTATGAAAGGAAATATATCAAATTCTTTGATACCATTAACAAACTGGATCTGTTAAAGCTAGATGGTGCTACCCCATGTTAAATAAGCAGTGTGTTTCAATTTTTTATTTTCTAAACAAGTAATTGTCTTTACACAGTAGTCACATTCAGCTACTTACTGCATGAAAGTGTTCTTAATTTGAATAAAGGGAAGGACTAACATTGACTTCACTGGAGCTATGATTTCATCTTTATTACATTAATTAAATATAATGTGCCTCAGTAACAGAGCTCAAAATATTGATCAGTTAATGAAAAAGAAAAGATTGATGCTTAATGCAGGTGTTGTCTGAAACACAGAAAGTAGGAATAGAAAAAGCCCTCATTTATTGCAGTGGCCTGTGATACACATTTTGCAGCTGTGCTATACATGCATATAAATGTGGTTAGTATCACTTTCTAGAATTGAAAGTAGTTGTGATTTTGGTACTTAGCAAATGGGCCATATATGTGAGGAAATGATTTCCTAGTAGTAATGCTACAGTCCAGTAAATAACTGTCTTACTCACTAATAGGTAGTTGGGTACCTCATATGCCTCTATAATTCTATAATTGATCTATAATTGATCCAAATTAATTGGATCTACAATTTATCTAAACACACTACTTAGGCACAAAAAAAATAAAGTTCCTGATCTTTTTTGAAGGAGATATGTAGAAAACTGGACTGATGAATATTTTTTTGCAATTTTACTGGAAATCTTTTTGAGATGTACAGTTAGTGTGATATGCAGTATTATGATGGATTTGTACTGGAATTCCATGTGGGTTGTGCTATCAGTCAATGCATCCTAGGGATTTACAGAGAAATCTGCTAATGGAATACAGTTAACATAAAACTATGCCATCAGTAAGTGTCACTTGTACTATTGGGAGACATTAGCTATCACAGCAGTGGCTGGGAAAAGACAGAGTACAGTACATGTAGTTCATAAACTGTTGTGAATTACATGGCAGCTCTTTCTGACTTTCTTTTGTCTACACAATCCTAAGATTTTTAATAGCACTCTTCACTGTTACTCTAGCACAAAAGACAGATCAATTAGGAGAAGAAACCAATGTAAACTCTCTTTTCAATAAAATAAAATAAGTGTTGAAGGTCTTAAAAACTTCTAACTGCATGTACATTAGGCTCTGTGTCAGTGTTTCTCATTCAGTGGGTTACAATCCCCAAGTCATCCAAAAATGTCACCAGAGGGCTAAAAGAGAGTGAAAATTTTATGACAACTTAAAGCTAAGGATATCTCAGCCTCCTGTTCTTCACAAATCCTTATCTTTTAAGGCTCAGCAACTTCTGTAAATCTCTTGAAACACACATTGTGGCAATTACTTTTTTCACTGTTAGATTTGTAGCATATAAAAGGGGTTCATAATTTTTTTCTAACACCTATTAAATATCACCTTTGTAAATGCTTATAAATCATACTTCCATTAAAATGAACTGATGCTTGCGATACATGGGGCTAGCTAGAATTCGATAGCTAATGCACATTACGATTCTTGTGAGGTCTATGTGAATTTTAACATATCAGCTGACAGGATTTACTGCAACTGGCATTGACCAGATAGTTTATAGTAAAAGTACAGCAGGGCTTCAGAAAATTAATTATTATGTGCTAGCCATAGTAGTTGAATTTAACCTTTTTATCTAATGAGATACATATCAAAGACTCTACCAAAGACGAATTTTTGTAGGATGCAAAAGTTGACAAAACTCTTCAAAACCTTCCTATAATTTCTTTCATAGATACTTAAACTACAAGCACTTGGATATTATGGCCATATTTAGAATTTACACCTGTGTTTACCCCAGCATTTAACACAGATGTAGTAGCTTTGTGTGTTACCAGCATTTGTATTTTTTTTGTTGGAAAGATTGAGCTAATATGAGCTTTACTGATCTGAAGCAATGCGAGCTAAGAAAATGAACCATGAGATTTCACCCACAGTTGTTCCTTTGAGAAGCTCTTCCTCCTTCATTCTTCTCCAGCTGCCCCTTACCTGCTGTTTCACTGGTTGCTGCACCCACTCATTTACCCCATCAAAGAAGGTACCCACCTTAAGTGATTTTGATAGCAAATCTTTGCTCCCCTGGGTTGTGGACTTATAAGTGATCATCTCCTTCGGGGCCAATCAGAAAATCGCTACTTTAAAGCTAATGGCAAAGAATAAAAACAAATGTGCCAGAAAGTAATGTAGTTTCTTCCATCATGCATATGCATACAGATGTATTTAGGGTGTGTCCCATTCCTGGAAGTGTTCAAGGCCAGGTTGGGTAGGGCTTTGAGCAACCTGGTCTAGTGGAAGATGTATCTGCTCAGGGCAGGGGGATTGTAACTACATGATCTTTAAGGTCCTATCCAAACAAAATCATCCAACAGGACAAGAGGAAATGGCCTCAAGCTGAGCCAGAGGAGGTTCTGGTTGGGCATTAGGAAGAATTTTTTCATTGAAAGAGTGGTCAGGCACTGGAACAGGGTGCCCAGGGAAGTGCTGGAGCCACCACCCCTGGGAGTGTTCAAGAAATGACTGGGTGTGGCACTTGGTGCTAATTGGTGTAATTGACATGGTGATTTTAGGTTCAAGATTGGACTCGATGACCTTGGAGGCTTTTTCCAACATCAATGAGTTTATGATTCTACTATTACGATTCTATTTCTTTTACATGTGTACCTGCATGTACATTATGTGCACCTGTATGTAAGTTATACTTCAACTTTAATTAAATTTAAAAAAATGGTTAAAAGAAGAAAATATAAAAGACAAAATAAGAGAATGGAGAACCACAGAGTATATACTGCACCTAGGAAGTAATCTTGTTGCAGAAGAGACCACAGGCAGGCAAAGAAACTTGCACTAAAAAGAAACTGTAATTTGATGGTTATTTGGGTCAAAATTTATTCAGAATGAAACCAGAACAGTTTTCTCTTTCCTCTCTCTGTCATTGTATTTTTCTCTGCTGGTAAAGCAGCTTGTAATGTAATCTAGTCTGGGGAACTGATACAGTTGAAAATTGGCCAGCAAAGGACAAAATAAAGATCCTTTCTGTTTAGACTTGATTAGTTCTGGTACATGACTGAGAAATGCATTTGTTGTCAGTTCTGTGGAAGTCATGGCACCGTGCAGAAGGAACTAGCAAGGTTGTCCTCAGTGCAGCTCAAACTATGCCTGAAACTTGACATGGGAAGATGGGGAGGATCCATATGCATGTTTAAGAAACAGGTATGGATATTTTCTCTCTCCCAGATAAACAGGAAAACAAAGCAGTGACACACTCTACTAAAAAAATGAAGAGCGAACTGAGAAAAGAGAAAGAAGGGCAAACTGCATCGTCTTGGACATTGAGCAGATTTTATAATGCTTCTGATGGAATATATTTTCCCTGTTTACAGATAACCAGAGTCTGTGTTCTGCTGTTACCCATCTCTTTCTATTTCCGTGAATGTACATGATGAGACAATAGAGGATCCTGGAAAAGTACTGGAGAAAGTCTAAAAACAGCTAATAAGAGGAGGATAGCCTCTAGATTCCTCACAGGGAGAGGGAAATAGCCAGGATTTTTGCTGTCCTGTGGGATGCAATTATGTTGTCCAGAACCAAAGTGTGACCTGTCTTGCCTGTCCTGTTTATTGAATGCAAACTTGATGTCTGGTTTCATTGCAAGTTCCCAGCCTAAGATGGATATCCTAAGGCCAAATTCAATAGGCAGTCAACCTCTATACCTGCCAAGAGCCAGTATTTTCAAAAGAATGCATGTCAGTAGATTATGATGTCTGTTTCAATTAAAATCAACATTTCTTTTCTAGTTCACTTAAAATCAAATACACTGCAGTCAAAGAGGTATATTCATTAATTCCCACTCAATTTATAGCACCATGGTTCTACTATGTGATTTTGACACTCAGAAGAATTTAGGTTAAATTTTGAGATGCTTCTGTGGTATTGGATATTTAGCTTCTTTTAATACCAAAAGAAGAAACTTCAGGATTAATACCTGGCTATGTCTTCTCAGGGAATAAAAGCAGCAACACTAAACTGCCAACTGAAATATCTGAAATAGAATCACTATTGCAAGTATCAGAGCTATAGCTCTTTCAAGAAGGCACTCAGAAAAATTTGGAGAAGAAGCTTTCAAATCTTTATGTGACGTTCTCCTGTGATGATTTAAAGGATGTGATTCCAGCAAAGGAAAACCACAATAATTTCCCTGTTTTTTGGAACCTCTTTGTGATGAAATTGCAGGAAAATACACCAGTGAAGTGCAGAGAAATTTTAATTTTGAATTTTGAGGGGTTTCAGACCTGACAAGTACAGTGTATATACAAAGGCTATGGGTATATCACACTGCTCATCTTTGTCAGACTAACAAAGTCTCCTGAATGCTATGTCCCAGATTCATACCATTCTCTCTGCTTTTGTAGAGACCTCTAGGCTACCTGCATATATTTCTTTACTGGAGAGATATAGGTTTCCCTAGAGAACAATTCAGAGCACCTCATATCAGCATTGCCCTCTTACCAGAATTTAATATTGCAGTATGCTACAATAAAGTAATAACATCAGGTAAACTAACTCAGACTGCTAAAGTAGTAATTTAGGCATTTTGTTTAGCTACCTAAGATCAGGTGAAACAATCCAGGCTGATGGCATTGCAGAGATGGTCATAATAATATGAAAAACTGTAATAACAATGAAGCAATACTATTAAATATTATGGGAAACTGGCATATTTTATTATTCAAATAATAAAATATGGGTCATTTTCTATCAAGTCACTAAGAAACTTAGTGAAGCGATGAAAGACAAAATAATACCATACAGAATCAATGTGCTTTGTTATTGTGTTGGTCCTTCTGGACAGACCTCAATGAATAGTCTGTAGGATCCTGATAAATTGAGTGAATAAGCACAGACTGCTATATGTGAGTAGGCAGTTGGAAGATGAGAGAACATGTATCTCTTCCAAAGGAGACAAGTATCAAGAAAATCTTGGGTTTTATAGGAAAAGCTGAAAATCCTCACCAATTTGAACCTAGATCATATTATAGCAGTATCGAAAAAGAATGTTACATATGAATTAAAAAAAAAAATATTATGCCATAGTACATTGAAAGGAGTGTGCTGTTGCTGGAATATGATCTCTTTGGGAACCCAGAGTGGGATATCTGACAAAACTGGAGCATTGCCTTGGATGTATACAGTCCAGAAAGGTGAAGAGGAGTAAATACCCTTTATGTGAGAGAGCAGTGGGAATGTGTGGAGCTCTACCTTGGGATGAATGATGAGGGAGCTGAAAATTTAAGCATTAGGTTAGACAGCAAACCAACATTGACAACATCATGCTGAATGTCTGTTCCCAATCACCCAGCCAGGAAGAAAAAATAAATTCTCCAGAAAATGGAGAAGAAGCCTTACATTAACAGAACCTTGTTCTCCAGACTTTAGCCTCTTTAGGAGCTACTGCAGGGACAGCAGGGCAGGGCACATGGATCCAGCAGTGTTCTGAAGACCACTGATGGTTACTTTTTATAAAAGGAACCAATGAGCTGATGGCAGCAGATGCTCTGTTGGACCTGACACTCACAAGAAAGGAAGGGCAGGGATGTGAAGGTGTGGGCAACCTTGGCTGCATGAGATGGTGGAGCTCAGGATCCCAGGCAGAGGGAGCAATGCTAAATACAGGATCATGACATTTGGCTTTAGCAGAGCAAATGAAGGCTTGTTCATGCACCTTCCTGAAAGGAATATTGGTAGCAAAGTGGAGACTAGGGAAAATATGGTCCTGTGCTGAATGGCACAGGAAACCCAGTAACGTGACATAGAGAAGGCCAAGGTAGTCAATTACTTCCTTGCTTCAGTCCTTGCTGTCAAGATTTTCTTTTGGGAATCTGAGGCCCCTGAAGATCCTGAAAGCAATTGTAACATTACAGCATCTTTCATATACACAGACTGAGACAGCATGAGACTCAGGATGATCAATGTGTATATTTACCTGATAGTATGAGGTAAAAAAGATGGCTCATTTCAGTGATTTCTATGAACAGGATAGGATTCAATGGGCACAAGTCCACCTAAAAGAAGAGTACTTAAAATAAGAAAAAAATAAAAATCTATTTTAAGGAGGGTTAGAAACTGGAAGAACCTGCCCAGAGACATTGTGGAGTGTCCATCCTTAGAGATATTCAAAATCAATCTGCAGGATGCCTTGAGCTGTGGCTGACCCAGCTTTGAACTGGAGGTTTGAACTAGATGATCTGCAGAGGCATCTTCCAGCCTCAACTGTTCTCTGATTCTTTGCAATTCTGTGATATATGTTGCATTATGTTAAATTGGAAGCAGTGGTAGCAGAAGTTAATTAAGCTGTAGTACACACACAGACTCATGAAATCACGGAGTTATAGCCATTAATATTTCCTCCTTTATTTATAAGTGATTGAAGTCTGTATCACACCATTGCCCGTCTCTTTCTATTTATATGTCTGCACTGAATGATAGGAGTAGAAGGCTTGAGGCAAGATTTTTAGAGAAAAGAGAGAAGCTAAGTCAATTGAAAGCAATTTCTGAAGGGAATAACATCAAAAACAAGGAGGAGAAATATTTGAAAAAGAGGAAAAGGATTGAAGGATATTATGTTTATATGGCATTCTGGCACTTCTGAATGTCCTAAAAAAGAATTACACCAACAGTAAGTTAGTGGATAAAGCAAAAAATTTTGAGAAGAGTCACAAAGGAAAACCAACAGAACATCAAGAGCATTTGAACTGCTAGAAGGCATTTTCCTTGTGGAAAATGTCTGAAAATACTTAAGAGAGCTCGTGAAGATTCATTTAAATAGCTGAGAGCTCATTTAAGCAGTCAGCCAAAAGCCTCAGTTTAGCTTTACAAAATAAGGCTGTTGCTATGAACTGGTGGCACAAAAGATAAAAGCAAAAATGTGTCGTGTCCTTAAAACTGCACTTTGTCAGAAGTTGCTCACAAGTGGATTAAACTATGCACTGAATTAAGCTCCCCAAAAAACCTCGTGTGCACTATGTGCTAGAGATTAAAGAACAGATAAAGCCTAGACACAGTACTTAAAAATAAGAAAATAAAGATTCTTTGGGAATATACTATGCTCTCAATACCAAAGCAAGCCAGAAAACTAGAACTTCTTGATTCAGAGAACTGCAGAAGCCAAGTATACCAGGCACTGATTGCTCACAGAACATCTGGCAGCAACAGGGGAAGGAAAAATATTCCCATTATTTATATTATATGCAATACATTTCAATAACATATAAGCATTTTGCATTATGTTCAAGACTTGGCAGGCATATCAGAAAAACTGGAGATTTCCATTAAGAAGGCAAACTCTCTACTTGCTATTTTGAAGATAATTTCCATGTTTTCAATGGTACTTTGAAATCCTAGAATCTGATTAACCCCTGTTTTTGGACATATGCACTGGGTTAAAAATGCAAGAATATTAAAAGCAGTGAGGATGTTGGTGAATAAAAAACCAAATAGGTTCCTATTCTAGCAGCTGTGACTGGAGGAAGGCATGTGTGAGAAAAGCTTGAGTCTAAGGCCTACACCTCATGTAGGGTTGATCTGAGATGTACACAGCCAACAGCGGGTCTAGGACAAAAGAACTTGGGAATAAATGAGCACTTTCAGTTTTCCTTCAACATCTTCAAAGAAGGAAGTTCAAGACACAGTCTTAAGGGGAGGAAAATGAAAGGTTTCAATGCAAAGTCTTGACAATAAATCATAAAATCAAAGTTTCTGAAAATTTGTGTTTTAGGGAAGAGTCGCTGTAACTGAAAAGTGCACAACCAGCAAAACTGACATATCAAATTGTTCACAGAACCTTTCCTTAGGGAAATTTACACCAGAATACAAGCTCAAAATGAACCTTTGTTTTTTGGTTTTTTGACAAAATGAGATTACATTTTTCAAAATGAGATTACATGTGTCATGACCTCCATAGTTGTTGATTATTACATGACACACATAATAGTAAAAATTACAGTCTGAGAATTGAAACTAGGCATTAGTCTGAGTGGCCTAAATATCCTTTATGCCTCCTGTTTACTGTCTCTAAAAAAATAATACTGGATTGTAGATATCAATGTGTAATATTGTCTTTGCCATTAAACAAAACAATGAAATAGAGCACAGCACAGTATTTATATGTATCAAGTAAAATATGTAATATAAACATAATATTATATAGCAGATAATTACATTATGGAAAGTTCTTATATTATTGTCATTCACTTTTTGAATGAAAGCTTTTTATTCTTTCACATTACATTGAAATTTTCCCACACATTTGGAGATAAGAGGTGAGTGAGGGATCTTTCAAAAAGAGAAGGTAGTGTCTGCCCCTTGTAATTCCACCAAGAATTGATAGTACTTAAGAGAAAAATATCTGGTACAGAGTTTGGAAGCTTCAGTTTTCTTTCTTCCTAAACCAGGCCATGACAGACAATAAAATATACTTTATCTGGATGCTTGATGCAAGTAATGAACCACTGAAAAAAATTGTTATGCTTGGTTAGCATTAAATGTGGACAATATTCAAGAAGAATGAGAAATATTCGATCAATAAAAATCCCCAAGCAGTAATTTTCTGTAATTAATTATTCAAACTTTTGTATAAAATGTAAAATAGATGCTGCTTTATATCTGTTCTTATAGAAAAAGTGAAAAAAATTGTAAGTTTTCTGAATTAGAAGTAAGGAATAAGTAAGGAATAAGTTTTCTTTTATTCTAAAATAAAATTTTAAACCAGCAAAATATTATCTTGATGAGACAAATGAAAGAGGAAGGGGTTGCAGGGATGGCTACTGTAAGACCATAATATAGACATGGAAAGAACTGCTGTGAGTGTGTAGATACTTTCAACAACACTTGCCCCTAATGACATCTTAGCTTTGTAAAGTTCAGAGCAGTTCTAACAAAGAGGTCTGAAGTGCAATTATATTAATTTTTTTTTTTTCCCCTAACCAGAGTGGTAATGTGCCATTTTGGGATTAATCCAAATTTGCTTTAGTTCCTTTGGCAAAACTATATTGTGGTTGTGTTTGGAATCTGTCTTACTTTGCTGGATATTATGAACTTTACTATCAACCTATTTATTCTGTATTGCAACAGTTGACTGTGCTTTTAGCATGGGCCAAATTGTTATTTTTGTTATTCTGGGGATTTAATAGAAAAGTATTCACTGGAGAACAATATGGAACATCTTGGGACACAGAACTCAGCAAAGCCTAAGGAAGATCAGCTGTCTCCTAAGGTCTGTGGATATCTGGGGCCAAAGGAGAAAAAAAAAAAAAAAGGAAAATACTTGAAAGAAAATACTATAAAGGAAAGTGTCAAACTGTAGAACCAAGGGAAAAAAAAATGTAGAGCTGATATACACCTGACCTGACTTCAGATATCTACAAAGGAAACTTGTATATCTTAGCTGGTCTCCACAGGTTTACTTTAAAGTTGATGGAGGCTTAGCAAAGGTCCACATGAAGGCACTTGGTTTAGGATTAAATTAATTCCCCCACTGATTATATTGCCTAGAGATATGCTAAATACAAAGGGAATCCCAGATAGCTAGCCTACATTTCTACTTTGTCATAAACTATAGGTAATGGAATAAACTCTATTTTAATTTTACAGAGAACGATCATCTGAAGAAATATTCTGGATGCCTTAGAGAATTCTAATCAAGCAGGTTTACTGTGCTTAGGAGGCTGAAAAATCAGTATTTGCAGTTATGGTTCATAGTTTGTTAAAGCTGCATAGTTTGGGGGTTGCTGAAGAAGCCAGTAAAGGTTTTCAGCAATGCCTAAAGCACCTGCAGAATCTTATGTCCTTGAAGAAAGCTGTAAGTGTAAAGCACTGCATGGACAAAGCTCTGAAAAAGGATCTGGGATCTGAGTAGTTGGTGCAGGCTGTGGCAGGAAAACAGAGAAATTGTCTGTGAAATGGACCAGATGTGTCCAGTGAAAATCTGTGCTGCAGCATACAAATTCAAAAGAAATGCAGCAGAACACTTCTCATTGGGACAGGTAGAGAGCCCAGTGAGCTTCCAGGGAGAATTATTGGAAGGAAAACTATTTCAGAGGCATATTAAAATTGAGATTTTCCATTAGAAACCTAATGCTGACAACTCCTCTGTACACTCACTGCCACTCACAAAAGTTTCAACTGAGGGACCACATGTAGCTCATCCCAACAAAGAAAATTCTCCATTCATCATACAAAGATTGAAACCCAGCTAGTCCTACACTAGCCATTTGCAGTATAAGCAGCCATCCATTTGTTTCCTGATGAAATTTTATGTTCCAAGATGAAACAACCCCCCTGGCTGGTATAATTCACTGTATTGAATGCAATCCCTGAAAAAAACAGCTGACATGGATGCCTATTGCCAAGGAGCAATAGGATGACTAGAGGCAATCTGCATTCTTTAGTAGAGAGGCAGTACAATTAAGACAATGCATTTGACTTTTCAGATAGGAAATGTATGTTAATTCAGGCACATGAGAAGTTTTACCTTTTCCTAGCACCTGTAGGTAGAAGTAAACAAAGTGCATTCTTCTATCTACATATTTCTTACAGATTATATTTGCCAGGCAGCACTGGTTCCTGTATAAAAAAGACAGGTATTAAAAGGAAAGTGACTTGGTCTCACTACTTTTTTTCCTCCACTAAACAATTAACAAAAAAGTTTCTGTTTGCCTCAAAGTGATCAGTATTCAGAGGACTGCTAAAATGGCTCTTTAATAGGCAACTGGATGGCTGTAGGTCTTTTGAATGGGCTGTGCTCACTGAAAGATGACCAACCAACTTTATTATTCTTGCTTATTGAGTTGCTGCCTGCCTCCAAGAACATTTCAGGTGGTAAAGTCAGTTATTTCATTTAGCAAACAGGAAATTAATATAAATTAACTGAGAAAGTGTCACCTTTCATACAATGGCAACAGAAACCTGACTGCAACGACGTGTATTGAAAAGCATTTTCAGTGTTTAGGAAAATAAATTTTCTATATTTGCAGGTGGCAGTCTACTTCAAAACTTCAAGGCTTCCAATATTACAGATAATATTTCATGAAAATATTATATTTCCTGTTAAACAAATTAATCTAATATTTTAAAAATAAGAGAAATTAAAAATATAATGATTTCAGAGTTTTTATTAGACTCACTTTTCTTTTTTTTATCCTATTTTTCTGCATATATTCTTCATAAATTATTAAGTGATCTTATTTTGTTGATGTTAAGTGTGCAGTGGAGGAGGATTCCAAAGTCACAGCTGTGAATATGTGTGCTGGAAATTCTATCATCTATACTTTACTATCACCAGAAAAGCAAAGAGCAATAAAATAGTGTGAATTATATTATTAGTCACTACCAATAAGTGCATCTGAAGCACCAGAGGTTAAGAAATTCTTGATTCTCACAGAATTTTGAAAACAAAGAAATCATAAAAAAATGTAGCATGGGAACCTGATTGAAAGAGGGTAGGATTTATTCATTAAAAGATTCTATACGAGGAAAACAGGTATCACCCTATGATTTAAATGGCTATTTCTGTTGGGTTTTCAGTTTTGTTTTCCTTAGCAGTAAGTAGTTGCAACAGTCATAATAATTTCCATCTTATAAAGCCTCAGGCTCTTCATGCTCTTGGGTGATAATCGAATCTCATTGGTTCACAATATAGTTTCTAAATGTGTTGTTTCCTTTATTCATCAAAGCAGGAGATAGAAGCAAATGCATGACTAGAGAGCCCAGTCTCCCAAAACCCCCATCCCTACGCACAGCACCCTGGCATGCCCTGAAAAAAAGCATAAGTATCACCTGACCTGAATAAAAAACATCACTTCTTAAAAAATCTGCCTTCTACCATCCTTCCTTCATTTTCAGGTTGTCTTGTGGACTGGCAGCTAAAAGAGCCAGCTGAAAGGATTCTCACCTTAGTTTCTGACAGGTTTCAGAACAAAAATGATTAACAGGCTTGATCTGCACAACAGATGCTCAGAGCCATCACAGAGCGGCACACCAAGCGACACATGAAAAACATGTTAATGAGAGATTATCCAACAACACCGTGTTCCCATGGAGTGTTTTCATCTGGACTGATCGCTCTCCTTTGCAGTGGACGCTCCTGCCTTCATGCAACCAGAACTGCCCTGTGGAATGTCCCCGTCCCTCTACCCCACCCCATAAAAGTCCGTCTTTCAGAAACCATTTCCTCAGTAGATGAAGGTGGTCTTTTCTTCACGCCTCCAACACTGAATCTCTGCAGAATGTAGGCAAACTGATATCTAGAAGTCCTAGGAATTTTCAGATTTCTTACGGACATCAACATGCCATGACAGAGAAAGGGAGAATTCCCTGAGCTACATATTCAACTTCCCTTGATTCACAGAGTCAAACTCATACAACTTAATAAATGAAGACAAGTACTGAGCCATAAGTTAATTTCTGAAGATTAGAAATTAAATTACTTATAATTACAGGGCTCTATTAATCCACTTCTTTCTCTTTTCCCTTTCCACTATTTAAACATTTAAAATAAGCATTTTAAGCTTAAAAGTATTTTAAACTGTCTTCATTCAGTTTAGGCTTTTGATTCTTTGCAGATAATTTGGCACATCTCTGAATTGTAGGAATGTTAAATTTCGCTATTGCTGATGTGGACTAATCAAAGCAAGGGTGAATGCACTAAGCAGTAATTTCCTGTCCTAGCTGATAGAGATTGTTTGCTCTAACATCAGTCCTAGAATTGATGTATTTGGAGACATTTTCTTCCAGAAAATATAATCTCAGTATAAGTATAAGATGAAGGACAGAGAAAGGACATACTTTTTACCTCTACATCTAGGCTAAGTGATGAAGGTATTTCCTTCCCCTTAAAAATAGTGTATTGTCAGGCTTACTAAGTTCCATCTTCAACTATTGTATTATTGAAGTGATTGGAAATAAGTAGTTGCAAGAAAATTTTAAACTCTCTATTTGTTTTGCCTATTTGCTTTCTGTGTGACAGGATAAAAAAAGAGAGAAGACTTTATATTTAGGTGTTTAGGTTTTTTTTAATTCAAAATAATTCGAGCTATGAAGCTTAAAAAAACATGATTTTTTAAAATTACCATAGTCATAATATTTTCCCATCCGTACTTGAGGCCCCATTTTTCATTTTCAATGAATATGATTTTCAATTTTCATTTCATGAATATGATGCATTGAATAACCTCCAGTTTTTATCCAACAGCTATTTTTCTCCATCCTTCCCCCTTTTTTTTTCTTTCTATATAGCCCAACTTCTGCAGAGAAAGTATTTCAGAAGAGTAAAGTTGCAGCATTTCATATTTCTATTGACTATGTTGTATTTTTTCTGATACTTAAGGCGTTTTTAAAACCTTCGTAATTGATGAAGAGAAATGAACTGGTACAGAGAAGTGATAACTGGTATTAAAACATAGCTTAAAAACAACTCAGCCAGAAACTAAAAACTGTGAAAACAGAATGTGGCTATAGTGTTTAAAAACTTAATTTTTAATTTTAAATAAAACAGCAATAGCATCATTCTCTTACTTAAATAATTTGAGTGGTGGGCTCTTGGGGTTTGGGGTTTTTTTGTTGCTTTTTTTTTGATAAAAAAAATTTAGGTCATCTTAATTGTTCTGAAATGCTTAAAATTTTCAACCCAGCGCAATTCTCACCCAGATTTAGAAAATGGTCAATGAATTACAGAGGATGTGCAAATTAAAAAAAGAATAGCCCAGCTGTGAGTACTCTTTCTCCTGGTGAATCACAAGAGATGCCACACGACACACAGTGGGTTTGAGTGCACCCTTAGCAAAGTTACGTGGTGCAGCTGATTTCCCTGAGGGAAACAATATCACCCACAAGGACTTTGCAGGGCTTGAGGAACGTGCCCACCTGAACTCTGTGAAGTTCAAGAATGTCAAGAACAAGGTCTGTTGCAACTGGATCAGGGCAACCCCCTGTATCAGTGAATACTGTGGGACTGAGAGCGGCCCTTAGGAGAAGGAGGACTTGGGGGCACTGCTGGATGAAAAATTCAATATGAATCTGGCGTCTTAAACAGGGCTGTGTTATACCAGTTGTTGTTCTGTGTGTATACACTTATGAATTCCCATTTACAGACTTTCACATCTGTTTTTAGATATCTCATGTTCCTGTATGTCTCAAATAGTTACTAGAAAACCAACTAAAGGCTGAAACTTTGTTATAAAGCCAGTATCTGTGGTGCTGTGTGAAATTAGATTTTGGAGACTTTCCTACAGCAGAACTGGAAATTGATGTTCAACTTTCAATATCTGAGTTTAAATCATTCTTCCTTTTAAAACAAAGTATTTCCAGGACTTGATAATTCCTCCAGACAACATAAGCAGAGTATCATTTAGGCTCAGTAAGATTACTCACTAAGGGGGAATAACACAGCACAGTCTCTCCTTCATGTACAACAAATTGCAGATCACAATTGGTGTACACTGATTGTTAGAAAACCTTTGTATCTCCTTCTTTCTATTCTTAAGTGCCTTTGCCTTTTTCTTGTCTTTCTCCTGCAGTTCTTTCTTGTCTTTCACCTACAGTTCTTTTTCACTCTCAGTTCTTGCTTCAGACGTTTGATTTGCAGCAGCAAGCACTGGTCTTTGCTGTTAAGGAGTATTAAAAAGAGGCTAAGTGTGAAAAGTTTACTGTTTTGAAAATATGCCTGTGGTAAGTACTTGTAAGATGCATGTGATAGGAGTGAAAATGCAGTAAAGACATGCCCTGAGCCATGTGTCAAAAGGACAAGTTTATCTAGGCCTGCCAGGATTTTTTAAAAAGAAAAAATAGTCATGAAAACATGCTTTTTCATCACATCTTCTTGATAAAAAAGCTGTTGGGGAAGAAAAAAAAATTAGGAGGGTTGAAATTGGATGTTGCTGCCTACTTCCAAAGAAAAATAATGCAGCTTAAATAAAAGATAATTGTAGAATTTAAAACCATTACGTATGACTCCAAAAAGCAAATGGATTAAATAAGGTTTGAATAAACCCTGTCACTGATGAGACACAGCCCACAAATGAGCAGAGCAGGATTGGTGATGGTAACCAGGGTTAGACCAGTCCAGGGATCATCAGACAAATCTGTGCTAGTGAGGGAGGGCCATGGTGAAACCAGGAACCCACATCAGCTGGACAACCTGGGGACCAGAGAGGCACCTGGGGAGGGGCACAGCTGACCTGAGCTGGCACTGTGAATATCTGAGCCTGAGTGGAAAGTCAGGCTGACTTGCCTGTGGAAATGCCAACAAATTGGCATTTTTGTGAGTTCCTGTATCTGGAAAGGACAAAGTGGAAATGGAGCTCAAAACCTGCAGTGGTCAGAAGCCTGTTTCAAAAACAGTTACACCACAATGATTTCAGTCTGTTCCTAATGACTCTTAGGTCTGGTGATCTTTGACTACTGGATGTTCAACCAACACCCAAAATCTTACCGTATTTCAGTTCTTAACGCCTTTATGACATTTTGAGATTGTTGTAAAGAAAAAGAAGAGCAATTATGGATTATTAGCCTTTCTATGTTGTAACAGGAACTGAAGGTTCTGCTGAAAAATCTGATGGCTGTGTCTGAACTGATAAATACAAGGAGCCAGCCACTATTGCCTTGCTAAGACAACAGTGCCACTCTTGTCAAATGACAATGACTATTGTCTTATCACGTGGCATGCCTTTGAGTTGTGTTCATATGAGTAAATTACTCTAACACAGCCAGCAGAGACTCCTCAAACAGACTGCACACAGGGAATTGTTCCTGGGTCACTTTGTCCTATAAGCTGTGGCAAAACTATGCAGGTTTGTTTGAAATAGTCTGAAACTATGCTCAGTCCAAAACTGAGCTAATGACTACACTGTAAGTTGGAGTGTGTGACAGTGCTTGATATCAAACACCGGCCCTTGTTTTTTCTGATATAAACACAGAAGAAATGTGCACATTGCCTAATGATTAATTGAAAAATTGTACTAAAGATTTACACATAGTGGTATGTGCTTGGGAGACAGATATTGAGATTATTAACTCACATTAGGGCCATGAAAAACCAAGCACAATTGAAAATTTTTTCTAAATCACTGAATCCCTCCCAGGTGTACAAACAAAGAGACACAATTAGTAATCCAGGCCAGACCCACCATTTTTTAATGCTTATGCCCTCTTAAGGCTCCCTGGAAATGAATTTTTCCACCCCTATTTTTCAGAAAGGAGAATGAAGCACAGATCATTAAAGAACTAAAAAATGCCATATTATATTGTTTCAATCTAAATGAAATGAGAAATAATCACTTAAATACCCGCGGGGTCAGGATCTAGGTCCTTTACCTGCTGTCACATAAAGTCTCTCAGAATACACTCAAGTTGGATTTTCTTCAGCTCTTAATGAACTGTCTTGATTAGAATAAAGGATCACCTTTCAGAAAGTAGGGAATAGCAAGCAAAATTATTTCAGTATATTTACTGAGCATACTAACACCTTGATTCTCTTTACATTTTCATCGTTTATATGATTTTTGTGAGCACAGTGATAGTAGTTTTTAAGGTACTAAGGGAACAGTTAAAGTTACAATAAATGGGCATTTCAAAAGCCAATTACATTTTGAATAATTGCTCCAATCCATCTCAGCAAGATTAATTTATTACATGCTCTGGAAAATGTCTAGCTGCTCAGTTACTGTTTTACACTTCTAAGTTTGAAAGTACTGGCCCAAGGATGTAGCCCTGAGTTTTCCAGGAGAAAAAATGGCCCTTATTCACAAGCCCAACTACTTAATATCACACGTAAGCACATTTTAATAGGTGCCTGAATTTATGGGAAGTGCTTATCCAGAAGCTATGGAAGCCATTATTGATCTTCCTTCCATTTGCTATTAAAAACACAATTTGTTTGAACTATCATAGTCTTTCTGGTTTAGGATTTTTTGTTTCATTTTGGTTTTAATTATCTTCATATTTTTTAGCGTAGCTTTGTTCTACCCATGAAGCCAGATGGGGCCCCTGAATGAAATTATATTGATACTCTTCCACTTCTGCAAACCAGTCTATTTACCTTGGCAGAGTAAAATATGTTTTCTGCTTTAAAATTTATTGTACATTTTTGTGTGTGTGCATATATACATATATGAAAAAAATATTTATGTTGTCTATATATACACACACATATAAATTGTATATACATACTACAGCACATATATATGTAAGGCAATGTAATGTAATGTATACACAACTATATAATTAGAGTAATGTAATGTATGCACAACTATACAGTTATTCCAAGCATGTGCATGTATATATTTCTTTTCCTGTGTAAAATGAATGGCAGTTACAAGGATCAGCATTCTTGAAATCTTCCAGTATTACATTTATACATTTCTCCTTTGATATTTAGGTCATGCTGTTACTATCTAAAAAAAGTTAAAATGTTTGTTGAAAGGCCTTTGTTTCTATTTTAGAAAGAGAAAAATCCTGGAGCTAGATCATTAGAGGTGCTTAGGTGCTTGCTGAATGTGCTGAAGGATGTTTTAACCTGTGCCCTAATGCCCAGAATTGTATCTTACCCTGGCCTGGAATATTTCTAAGGCTGCTTGAGGTTGTTAGCTGGAAGACATGTTCAAACAGAAGCCAGGCACCTATATCTGGTTATAGCAAAACACAGAGATGAAGTCTGACAGAAGGTCCCACTCCTAGCAGATGATAAAACATCTAGGCAAGTATGCAATGAGGTGTTTCTGGCATTTCCAGTATCACCTGACTTTTCAAGGTGGATTTTTCAGGGTTTTTTTTAGTTAGAGACAAATCACTGGGCCAACTTACTGTTAGATTGTCTGTTCCTCCCCTCTCACATTGGTCAGATGGCTGGGCTTTGTGGTTTTCTATGTCAGAGTGCATAATATAAACCTGAATTAATGTATCTGTTATCTCTCATCTGTACTGGAGACTCATAAAGTGCCTGAGAGGAGTGGCATTGCTCTGACTTTCCTCTATATCCAATGGTTAAGGACAGTGACTTCTGGACAGACAAACAGAATATTTGTGGCCTGGATTGGTTAAATGGGGTCTGTCCAGACCTGACTATGACTGTACTAAATCTGTGAGAGCAATGTGAATTTCCATGTACTCGAGGAGAAAGAACTACAGCTTGTAAGTCAGTGCCTGAGGCTAGTAGTCACTTCTTGTGACTTCATTCATTTCACCAAAATTCTAACCCACACACACGCATTTTTTTTCCTTTTTATTTTATGAGAAACAAGGGTGGAAGTGCTATTTTACAGCATATTATCAATGTTAGTATTTTGGCTGTAATTGGACAAATCTACAAATTCTCTTGGGTATTTTAAAATAATTACTGAAGGTAGGGCCTGGAGATTTGTAGAGCTCAGTAAGCAGTAGTGGATTCACTTTTAAGGTCTCTTGTGACTTCATGTCTTTAAAAAGCATATTACAGATGCTAAGTTTTTATTAATGATTCCAGGCTTGGAACATTTGAAATAAGTGTAGAATAATAAAATGTTTCATAGGAAATATTCTGTGACCTACTTTCTCAATCTTCTCTGGTTATGAGCTAGTGAAAATAGGAAATGAAAAAATAACAATAAAAAGAGACAGTGATTTAGATTACCCATCTAAACAAAGTTAAATATTGTTCCTTTGGTTCTATCTGAAAGAATGCTGCATGTTGTGTTTGAAATAGTGTATGAACGCTTGTCACTCTGTGGTAGGATGAGTCACACTTAAGGAGTGTCTTTTGTGGCTGGTTCATTGAAGAGGACTCATGGCATGTGCAAACCTTTCTCAGAGAGCTAATATATCCCTGTGGCTTGGGGACTGTAATTCAGCTTATGTCACTTGCCTGTATCCTTGCCTGTGACAGAGTTCTTCTGCGTGTTCATGGTGAGTCACTGTACGAAAAATCCATTAAGGCAAGAATTTTTTAGAAGGTTAAGACCTTCCTTGTTTCCTAAGATAGCCAGCATAAATACTTTTATAATTTATATTTTACTTATAGAAAGATGATTGTGAGCAGAATATATTTATGAAATAGCAATAGTAAATAGCAATGAAAGCATATGGTGGTTCAAGAAAGGGTTCATTGTAAGAGCAAATACTCAACAAGGAAAAAGGTGACAAAATTAGGTCTTATAAAATCAGTGGCACTGTACCACAGTGTATTTGAAAATACAGGTATAAATATATTTATTTGAATTTAGAAAGATAGTGTTATGGTACAATATTAACAGGAGTGATCAGTGTATGAGAGAAAGAAATTAAGTATCAGTCAAAGATTTCTTTGACTGGGACATCTGATTGAAGACATATCCATATATATTCACATATATATATATTTATAAGAAATGCATTTGCTCAAAATTTCTCATTAATTTTCTGTATTTCTGAGAGCTTCATGGACTTTTGGATGAGTTTTGGCTGAAGGTCTACTTGAGCTCATGAAAGAAGGGCCACAAGGGGGAGGCAGGAGTTGTCAGGTAGCAGTACCTTGCTCCCAAGTCCAGAAAACTTACATTTCTATACAGTGTAGGTTCTGCCATGCAAGGTCTCTGGGGAACTTCTAGATCACCCTGATATAACTCTTTTACAAGATCTTTTTTACTACATTGAAATATTATTCAGATTACTCCCATTGCCCACCCCCCCCCCCCCCCCCCCCCCATATAGCTCTTACAAAACAGTTTGGAACAGAAATGCTGCTCAGACATTTTGAGTCAGATGCACTCAAATCTGTGCTTTTAGAAGATGTCTGCTTCCCTTCATACTTCTTTTTTCCCTTTTGGTCTGTATATAAAGAAAATAATAAGATGAAAAGTGGAAAATTCTTTGACTGAGTTTTCTTTTTCCTCTCGACTGTTGTGCAGGACAAACAAATACAATTCTTCCTTTCTTAAGCTCTGGATGGTTTGATTACAAATCCATTTCAACTGTTTTTAATTTTTGTTTGGAATTATGAAATTATATTGGTGAAATTAAAGAAATTGAAGGGGTTGAGATGCTAATCAGGGCCCTGAGCCAGGGAACAAACTCCTGGATTCCCTTTCTGTATCTTTGCCTTCCTAAGGGACCTCAGAGTGGTCCTGCATCTAGCTAGTCCCACTGAACAGCAAATATATACACCTCAGGAAAATAATGGAGTTAAGTGACAAATTAGGAGCTTAAATGTGGTTAGTATAATAATATAATATCCTTGGATGAAAGCTCAAGAGGATGAAAGAATTGTTACAAGATGTACTTGTGGGCTGGAAAAAGCATTTTTCAGAGGCTCAATTTCTAAATAAACATTAATTTCACAAATAATGACTTAACTCAGATTCTTTAGTTCCTAATATATAAACATGGGGATAACTTGTGTTTGGACTATGAAAACCTTGACTAGGTTTAAGTGACAGCAGAAATGTAGTGATAACCTGATGCCAGGGAAAGTTTGCTAGGCAAACATGTAGAAACTTGTAGGTGATTAACCACTGAAACCATGCCCTGAGAGAGTAACTGAATTATCCATGGTATTCATAAAGAGCACAAGATGTTTTCCAGGTAGATGAATCTTAACAGAGACAAGTTAATGGATCCAAGGGTAACTAGAAGAAATGTAATTGCTTTTTATATGCAGGAGATAACACAAAGTTATCTAATTAGCTTATTTATTTCTATTTCACCTTCTACTTCTGCAACAAGAGATGAAGGTGAAGCAAAGTGAAAGTTTGGAAATGCTAGGCTACATTGCAGATTATTTTTCTTGAAGGGAAAGAAAATTCTTAATACACTTTTGCCAATTAACTTCCTAGAACTATCAGGGAAAACAGACATGAAAGTTTTGGAAGACAATATATATGTGTCATTGGATCAACTATTATTCTTAATAAATAAAACACATTCGATATTTTTCTTTAAATCTATTATGATAAATACAATCACTGAGGCATTTGTTATTTAAAAAAATTATCCTTTTCCGAAATTATTCATTGAGGCATTATTTTCAGTTTATTTAGATCTGACCATAACATCCTCTTCCCCCACAACCACAATAAGACAAAAATGATTTTTTTTCTTTCCTTAGAGGTTTATAAAGATATATATATATAGCTAAATAAGGAAAACAATCAAGAGCAACTTTTGATTCAGCTGTGCTGTGCACACACCTTTGCTTTTGCTTGTTTTAGAGTCGTCAATAGGAAATCAATAGGAATTTAGGGTTCTAAATAGAAGCTAAAAGCCCAGATAATTTCTTGAATCTTGGCCAAAAAGATTAAATGGCTTGTCAAAGATTGGCAGGAGATTCAGGGTCTAGATCCAGATTTTCTGATACCTTTCACTTTACTGCATATATAAGACCATCAGTTTCCAGATGTTTTTTACTGTGATGCTTGTCATGCCTAACAAAACAAAGCTGTGTTTCAGTCCTTTACTGCACTTCACGCAGAGGCGAGCTGTGTGCATTTTGGGGTAGGATTTGCTCTGGCACTAGAAGCAGCCTCACTTATTTATGGTTGCTGTCAAAACAACTTACTCCTATTAATTGTTTGGTCATCCTTAGGAAAAGGCTAAGAAAGCTTCAACTGCACATCTCTTAGAAGTGTATGAAAATAATTTAAATAAATGAAAAGCCCTCTGATAGGGTGAAGTTAGGAAAAGGTTAAAGAGTGAGAGACAGATCAGTCCCCAGAGATCTTTTTTCAGATAATTTCATGGCAGTTGACATCAGCGAGATGCCTGCCAAGGCAAATCAGCTGCAACATTTGAACAATGTCATATACAAAAAAAAATGGGACTTTCACTAAGGCCACATCCCAGCTGGATGCCAAAGGTAATGAATTTGGCAGGATGTTGTCCACGTGATAACACCTAATTCTATTGCAATTTATTAATTTTAATTTCTATTGCATTCTTTCACAAAATTCCCATTTCAGGTGGCTCTTTAGACAGCCATGTCATGACAGTCCTTGACTGAAAAGCTTAAAATCCAGGCAGGGAAAAGAGTCAAGGCTGAAGGAAAAGAGTCAAGTTGCAGGCTCTTTCTCTGCTTCTTCTCACATCTCTTGAAGCGTTCCTGGTCCACATCTCTGAATTCACCTCTGCAAGGCTTCACCAGCTCTCTCAGGAAGCCCATGGCCCAGCTGGGATCTGAAATGTTCTTCACAATTTTTATCCATTTTTATTGTTTGCCTAAAGCACTTGTGACCAACAGCACACCAAGTGTAGGAAATTATAACCCCATGCAGATAAAAGGATATATGTGATATTAAAGGAAGTAAAAGCAGGCTTATCTGGAAACTTAACCCCCAAGGGTATTCAAAGTGCCCCTCCACACAAACAGCCACTGGATTTTGAGTGGAAAGGAAAGAAGGGACAAGCTGGTGCATTTTTGACTGCTCACAATAGTTCACAGGACTATAGATTTTTTGTCAAAGGATTTGAAGGCATGTTTTTTAGCCAAGGCAGTATCTGTGAAAGATTTGTTTTGATTGTTGACTTTTAGTTATTTATGCACTGCAGAGTCATACTCTCAAGTCAAAAAATTGTAGTTTTAAACTCTGATTAGATTACTGAAATTTGTAATAAAGAAGGATAACGAATAAATATTGTATATCATTTTACCTGGTATGAGATCACAGATAAGCACTGTTTTGTCCTAAAATGCAAGAAAGTTTTGGTCTTCACATGCTTCTTCACAAATATACTGTCATTAGTCAAACACTTTGGGACAACCCTGGCTCAAAAATTTCAGATATGCACTCATAAAGCAGCTTATTTTATTGTAATAGATTCCTCTTTTGCCTAACCTCTAATATTCCTACTGCCAGGGACAAGAAGCGATTGAGCAAATCTCAAGATGCAAATTGAAACTATCAGTAGGAGATTGGATTAAGTTTTAGTTTGAAGCTGGAATCCTCAAGATATTCATTATCAGCTAGTCTTAGGGATTTATTTTCAGCATGTTTACATTCATTGCATGTACAGCTTTAGAAAGTGCTCATGTCTCTGTTCATACTGTCTGACACAGGACATATTACATGGATGTGTAGGAATGTGTATCATCTGCCTAGTGTCAGACAGATTTATTTATTTTTTATTACTCTTAACTTTGTCCTTAACAAAAAACTAAGGTTTTACTTTTAGTAAAAAAAACCCCAAACAACCTAAATATTTAAAACCCACCACAGTGTAAATAAACATCTTTAGTCTAGTCTTTCTACTCTCTGATTTCATAGTTACAGTGGTAGTAAAAATACTGAGAGTTGAGACATGCTGGTGTTGTCTATATATAAATGGATTTCTTATTTGACCATGAGAAACAACATAATTTCACATTTTTTGTGAATAAACTATTTAAGGATTTTTTTTCTCCAGACATAAAAAGTTTTTACTCTGTGCAGAAACTAAAGCAAGCTGTCATTAATGCTGACAGCTTAATCATAGTTGTTGACCCACCTGTTTGGTTAAAGAAAAACCAGTAGACTTTATTTATTGAGCCTCCACTTGAGTAAGTACAGTGAAATAGATGATCAAACCAAATGAAAAATAAATGTAATAATACTAACAATAACTATAACAGCTTTTAAATTATATGATTACTCTCCAATGAAAAGGCAACATCTGAAGTAGAGTCTTTTTCTGAAAGCACTTTTAATATGTAGTTTCTTAGGTGTATTGCTTTAAAAACAAAATAGCTGATATTTGGGGCTGTCAGTGTGAAATGTTCTCTTTTTCCTCTGAATTGCTGTAATTGCCAATTGTCCTACTCAGTAGGACCCACACACTGTTGAATTTCCATTTATCTTAGCACCTTAGTGATGCATTTTCCTCCTTTTCACTTTGCTTATTGTCCAGTTTGGCCACGGTTCAGGGAAATATTCAAGCTCATGGAATTCCACTGGGACCCACACCTGAACTTAAGCACTTCACTGCACCATGGAGCTTTCCAGAATTAGGGTCTTTCTGCTCTGCCAATAAAATATCCTAAGGTAATGTGCAATGGATTGGAGAAAGGATAAATAGAAGTGGAAGGGGAAAGTGATCTCTCTGCATATATAAGCATGTCCAACATGTGGAAATGATCATGGGGATAAAGACAGTACAAACGTGTTGTGCTGTGAGTCAATGGGAAGCCTAAGTGAAGAACCTGAACAAGACAGTAGCAGCTCAGATTAAGATTTCTGGTTAGTTATGTGTTTGAAAAGACTATGGCTAAGATAGATAAAAAGAAAATATTTGGGTTTAAAGATAGGAAAAGAAAGAAGCAAAATTATTGTTTTCAACCTCTCTTAGCAGCTTCTTATTTGACAGACATGGGAATCAATTTCTCTAAGTCACTGCAGTCCATCAGAAAACTCAAGAGTTCATTTTATGTAAAAAATAGACATTGAAATGAAATTATTGTGAGACAGATTTCATCAGAAATAGTTATGTGAAGAAAATGCCATGAAATTTTTGTTCAGATGTGGAGAAAGAAGTATTTTTCTTTCAAATGTTCACTGAGTTTTTTGACCTTTTCTAACTGCAGGTTTTCCCCAATAAAAGGAAAGAAAAGAAGAAAAAGGGGCCTCCAGGTTCAAACTGATCTGTATAGAAAGATCCTGTTTTTTCCATAAAATGGTACTGAAATATCCTAAAATTTATTTCAAACTAATGAGAAAAATAGCTAAGATTTACATCCCACAGAATTAAAAAAAAAAAAAAAAATCCACCCCAAATTTAAATTAAATAAAAATAAAATATTTCAAGATAACATGAAAATTACAGAAAAAAATCGCACGGAATACATGGAAATATTTAATTTTTACAATATCAAAATTGGTTTTTTTTCTTGGATCTAAGAAATTGACTTGTATAGTGGTATTTTAATGTATTTCATAGAGTAAATTTGCTATCTTAATGGAAAGAAAGATAAGGAATAAAAAAATCTTAAATTGCTTGAACCTTTTGGTTAATTTTATTTTTTTCATTTGACAGGAAATTTTAAAAAATATATTTTTTTCTTTTCATAGCGCAACAAATAAATATTCTAGAATTTTCCAAAATGAAGAAATATGTTTCTCCAATTTTCTAATATAAGCCAGTTCTTTAGAGGATCAAGTAGAGGTTGTGATAATATACCAGTTTAAATCTCTCATATTTTTATTAGTCTTTCAGAGTGTTAGGTTGGAAGTATCTTCTACTGCATGGAACAGGCTGCTGCCAAATTTGCATTAAACAGGTTTTGTGAGCCAAGATTTACATGCATAAATCATAGAAAAGTCACATTTGTTTCCAAATGACACAATGCCCCTGGACTTTCAAAAATTCATCTGTGTTTTTTGAACTGAGGAACAAAGATGAATCTAAAACTGAAAGGGAAACTGAAGAGTTAATTCATACCAAATGAAATTGTTTAACAGATTTTATGAAGCTTATGTGAATTGAAATTGCTAAAATTTAGTTCCTGGTTCCGTGTGCTTATCTGCAGAGCTCATTGCCCCCAGAATGTTCAAGGAAGTGTAACTCCATGACTAAATGGTTGTTTAGTAAAGGAGTTTAATAAGAAGCAACAGCAGATCCATTTCTTGAGGAAGAAATGCATGGTAATTTATGGGATGGTTTAATAACTTTTCAAGTTCACTTTCAATGTTATTTTAAATGCTGTTATTTCCTTCTGCTTTGGTTTCAGATCTGTTTTTACAAGTGTACTGGACTCTGAAGCCAGCCCGCCTATTTGAAGTTTTCAACTTTGTTTACTGATTAACAATGCCAGAAGCTGCAGTTGAAATTTTACCCATTTTAATTAGCTTTCTTCACCCACTGCACAAATGAAGTATGAGTTTATTTAATGCGACAGAGTGTGTACAGAGCCAGAGATCTGACTTGTGCTCTTTAATACATTCCTTGAAGTTGCTTCACTTGGTGATTCATTTACATCAGTAAGTGAAAAGTCATCAATCTCATCTTCATTTGAGAGCTTTGCCATACTTGCTAATGATATGCATGATTGGTCATCACAATAGAAATGTACCATAATTAAAGATAAATAAGTAAATTACATTCTGTGAATTAATCAATAGAAGCTGCAATGATAGCATTTTAAAACAAGTCCACTTAATCTATTACAATTTGCTCCCACTGGTGGGAATATTGGACGTTTCCCCTCATTCCTAAGAATAAGAAATCTTGCTGTTATTTGTCTTAATAACATTAAGATAGGTTGACAGTGAAATACTTTACTAATCTTGGATTAAGCTTGAACCTTATTATCTGTACTGAGGGTCACCATTTGACATGATAAAACACAGTAGTAAGGGCTGGGTTCCTTCCATATATGCTATTCCAGTACACAAAAAATACTCAGAATATAATAAATAAAAATAAAAATAATAAATCAAGACTGGTTAAACATTTAGTACTTTATTTGTTTTATAAGTGAGTAAACTGAAGGTCAGGAGAGTTAAAAGATGTAACCAGTTATAGGAACATAACCCTCTAGCCTTGATTCCAGTTGCTTCAAATAAATGATGCTGCATCATACACCTAAAGAAGAATCATGATAGTGACTCAAGTTGCAAACTACCTGATCATAACCTGGTTCAAAGCTCAGTACAGGCAATATTTTGTTACAAGTATGAGATTAGCAAAAGAAAGGAAAGATACTTGTCTTCATTGGTTGGTTTTGCTTCAACAACAGAGGGTTGTGTGTGAAAGTTCCAAAGATAGATCCAGCAAGTGCAATGATTTGCTGCCTTTATAAAATTAACCAAGTAATTCAACATTGAGCATCTTACATATTGGTTGTACTCTTATGCTACAGAAAGAAGGGAGGCAAGGGGCAAGGTTAATTCTCATTCCACATGGGATAAAATTTACTTCTGATGGACCAAAATGCTTAAAATTTGCACCCGGAGGGCACGAGTGACCATGTCCCTGTGTACATGTCAGAAGCAGAGATTCTCCATTTGGTTTCAAAATGAATAAAGGATTGCAAATGAGCTGACTTTGAATCATAGAATGGTTTGAGTTGGAAGGGACCTTTAAAGATTTTCTAGTTGCAACTTCCCTGCTGTGGGCGGGGATACCTTCCACTAGACCACATTGCTCAAAGCCTGATTCAACCTGGCTTAGTCATACACACCTTTTCTGGGCAACCAGTTCCAGTGCCTCAACATCCTCATTGTAAAATATGTCTTCATCATATCCAGTCTAAATCTACCCTTTTTAAGTTCTAGACTCTTGTCACTTGCCTTGCCGCTACAGACCCTGGCAAAAAGTCTTCGCCTTTCTTATAAATCCTGTTTAAATATTGAAAGGCTGCAATAAGATGTCCCTGGCAGCCTTCTCTTCTTCTGGCTGAACAGCCCCAGCTCTCTCAACTTTTCTTCCCAGTAGAGGTGTTCCAGCCCTCTGATACCTTTCATAGCCCTCCTCCTGGACTCACTCCAACAGGTCCACATCTTTCTTGTGCTGAGGACCCCGGAGCTGGAGGCAGAATTCCAAGTGGGATCTCACAAGAATGAAGTAGGGTGAGAGAATTCCCTCCCTCAGCCTGCTGGCCATGCTTCTATTTATGTTTGTATCCATGCAGACACATAGCTAAGGTAGACATTTTCTTTGTGTACCAGATGTTTTGCAAAATTTGTTGCGAACGACAGATGCAGCAAATATTTTTGGACTGGAAAGGGAGGCTGGAGGGAAAAACCCACTCTCAGTGTAGAGCACACACTTTTTTTTTTTTTTTTTAGTGTTTCATTTTTCCAAACATCTGAGATTTCACTGTTTCAAAAATTATTGCATTGCAGCTCTGGAAAATGAAAACCTTGGGGTTTTGGAATGTTTATTTAAGGAACAGGTACAGGCAGATCCACTCAAAACTCTTGACAATTTTGGGTCTGTCATATGACACTTGAGAGAGAGTGTATTCACTGATGAATGACCTTGTGGCTGTCCTCAGCCAGCTGGAACCATGCTTTCCCATCCATGGCATGTATTAGAGTGTGCACCACAGCTGTTCTCCATCAGAAGCTAAGTGCAATCCTTTCAGAAAGCTGTCGGCAATTAATTGTGTCCCTTTCTGAATTTGTCTCTATTTATGGGTTTTATAGAGAAGAAAAGGCTGCAGCAGAGAGCTAGAAGTACAGAATCTGGGGAATTTTGTTGATGTTCACAGGCTGATGGATAAACACTGCTGAAAGCAAAGAGAAATAAAGAAATGTGGGACCAAGTTCAAGTCATACCCCAGCGTTTAATAGAATTTCCAGGCCTGGGTGGCAAATTTTCTAATATAGTAATTCAGTTAGGTGTTGTCAATTGTTAAAGTGAGTTCTCAGTGTGAATACAGCGAGGTATTGAGGTAGATGTTGCAGTTTTTCTTACCCTTCAGTACACTTTAAAAGTGCTCGGCAGAGTCAAAAAAGTTGCCTTCTGTTTTTAGACATTGGCTGTATTCAGCTACTTGTACCTATTCTTCCCTAAAGTCAATCCATTACCACAACTCTGGGATTCCTTTGTCTGTTTTGTTTATGGGACTCCATGTAGGAATATATACTTAATTTCCTTTACAATGTAATAAAGAGACAATGGTGTTTGCCCAGTGATTAGAGCATTCACTGAATCTGTGGGAAACCATCCTTCAGGCTTAGAAGTTCCTTCTCAGCTGGACTGGACTCAGCTAGATTCAGCTATTCCCTCTCCTAGGAATATTACTGGACCATTCACTGTGGCAGGCTTGTCTGTTTAGTCTTCCCTGCTCGGCCTGGCATATGTTATGAAAGTAATGAGGTATGCACCAAACAGAGGTTGGGAACTCACCTTTCCCATATTGATCACCAATAACTTAAATACTGAGTAGTTGAATTTTTGCTGTTTATTTCTCTCCAATCAGAGAGTGTCCAATTACTCCGTACAGAGTGGGGCAGGTTCATTAAAAGTATTGAGTCCCTATATAGAGCAGCCCGTGGGTAATTGATGTAAAAGCTGTTAAAGCTGAAGTTCAGATCCCCAAACTGAGGATGAACAGGCATCTGAACTCAGCTTACACAGTCCAGCAGTCGTTTATAAGGTCTAAGCCTCATGCATTCTTCACCTCTGCTACTTCTCAGAGACAACATGATTAGTTTAGGTGCCAGGAGAAGTTTAATGACTAAAAACAAGTGGAGAGAGGTTCCTGAAGCCTTCCTCTCACTAAGAACGAATTTAGACACTTTATTTGGGGCTCCGTATTCTGGAAAAGGCAGAGTGCTTAAATACAACTCATTGCAATTCTGATCCTGGGTTCTCTTTTTCATCAAGCCCTAAGAAGTCCTGCTGAGACTAATTTACTACAGCTCTTATTTGTGTGGTCCGAAGAGGACATCTTTTGGGCTCTCCTGTACTCTTCAAGACAGAGCAAAAGGTCTCACAGACTGCAACTACAGCTGGTTCAGCCCTTGGATAGAACTCTATTGATAAAGGTGACCAATTATAAAGTTTACACAAGAACTGATAAATCCATTTAAATATGAAATAATTATAAAATATTTTATTAATAAACTTAAGATATATAACTAAAATATAGTAATGACAATGTTAAAAGCATTCTATAAATAAAGGTTTGTATTCACCTGTTAGAGTAGTTCTGGATATATTATCTCAGAACTGCATGCTTTAACTGGAAAGGATACAGACAATAATTAACAAAATAATTAGTTTAGATGGGGTCCTTACCTGAGAAAAAAAATAAAAGGAATTTACTGATACTTTTTTCATTTGAATAAGAGTTGAATAAGGGATAGATTTTGCTTTTACAGTGCCATAAAAGATACAGAAAAGTTAAATTCAGTACATCTGTTTACTCTGACCTTATTTTCCAAGACCACAAGGATATAAGGAGACTGAATGATAAAAAAAGCTAGAATTTAAAGGAGAACTCTTTTCACAAAAAAACTAGAACAATCTATAGATGCATAATACCAGAAGGACTAAAAATAAAACAGATAATCAATAAAGGATTAAAAAAATATGTGGTAGCATATCAAAGTTATGAAAAAGATGCACAAATGGAAAGTAAAGCCAATGAACAGAGCTGGTCTTTTATTTAAGTGTAATGGTGATTAAAAGGAATGAAGGACACTAGTAACTTCTAAGCACAGCATGGAAATTTCTGTGCTTTTCCAAAGATTGTTTGGCTGTAGCAGTCTACCTGACCAATTAATACATTAACATAAACTACCTCTCTGAGCCTTTAACTGATACCTACTTAGGAAAGAAATAGGAAATTATTATGCTGCTTTGGATTTCCTACTATATTCCTATAATCCCCTGTAGTTGTAGATATTGTATACAACAACGGACAAATATGGATCAAGATTCTGCAATGCTTCAAGATGGGACTATCATGTCATTTCAGCTTGTAAAATCAATGAGGGAGGAAGGTCTCCTCAAAAGCCCTAAAGCCTTCTTTCCAAATCCTCATTGGGTGAATTCAGTCCATGTAATGTTCCACAGTTACTGATGAACAAAGGTTTCTTTTCCATTGAAATGCAGAGCTGGAAAGAGTCTAAAGAGACATTTAATCTTTTCATCCCCTTCTTCCAACCCTGGCAATGAGACAATGTCCTCTATATGCACACCATGCTTATCTGTTCTTAGAAACCTCCAGTGGCAGATTCAAAAAGGATCACTGGCTTACCAGTTCCAGTATTTAACTGTCTTTACAGTAAAAAGGATTTTCTTAATATTTGATCTGTATCTTAGTTACAAATTAAGCTGATTACTCCATCAATACTGACAGCAAGCAACAACTATCCTGTTTTACAGTAGTCTTTCACATATAGGCTAACCTGGGCAGGAATTAATTGAGAGAAGTCCCTTGGCCTGGTTTATATATTAAACAGACCCGATGATCACAACAGTCCCTTCTGGATTTATAATTTGTAAGTGTGTTAATCATATATGTCTCCTGAGCAAAAATATCAAGTCATTCTGCTTTCTTTTTGGAGACAAACACTGCAGTGTTTCATTTGACAGAAATATCCCATTCTTTTCTGCACTCACGCATTCTGGGAACATTCCCATTATATTTGCAGAAAATTGCAAATTTGTTTCCAGTATGAATGACAAGTAATAAAATTAAACTGTATTGTACTGTACTAGGTCACACATGGGAGCTGGAGTTTGTTTATTACCAGTTCCTCTGTTTTTCCCTTTCTTAGCAGATAGCTCATTATTTCCTACAAGATTGGTTATTTGAAATCTATAGAGTTGGCTGTAAGTGTGTGCTCTTTACCATTCCACACATCAGTCCCTTTCCTCCCTTCCCAAATATATAATTACATTTTTTACAAATGCTTTGGTATATTTTAAAAGGCATGTGGGTATCTTTTTTAGAGACTCTTAAAAGCAAAGTGGGACATTTTGATGTTCACTTGCACACCATACCCAAAATGACTAAAGTTTTGTTGTAGAGGGTTTTTACTTTGGTTTTTTTTCTGCTTTTGTTTTCTTAGCTCTGGAAACAAATGGGAAGATTGGAGACTGTACATTGCTGCAATTAACTCTTTCCTGGGGATCCTATGAAAATTGAAAAATCCAAGGGAGCACAGAGGGGCCTTACCCCTTGCTTTTGTTTGTTCTCTGAATAATCTGGATATTGTCTTAAATACAAAATAATGCAGCCACTAGGACATTTTGGAGTATCTGTACACATGAGACAAACACACAGCTTCCTCTCTGAGATGCATGGACTTATCATAGTCCCACAAGGACTGTGATGCAGAGGTTGTACTCTAAATGATCTGCTGCTTTTTCTTGGATGTCCAGGATGGCAGTGAAATACTTTCATTTTTCAGGTGAGGACCATAAACAGTCCTGGTCAGGACTCAGATCATTCACCAGCCCAAATATTAGCCTTGTTTGCAATGGGTCATCTGGCACAAACTGGGAGTTATCCTAATGCAGCACTTACAGCTTAAGGTTTTTATCCTTTATATTCTGTCCTAACAGAAAAAAATATCTTAGATGACACATTTCTAATGACAATTGGTAGTAACGATTCAATTTATATTTTTTGTTTTCTATGTAAATACACACGTTTTTTAAATGATCTAAAAATATTGCTGTGACTTCTGTAACTACAAAATATACCTGTTCTTATTTCAATGTCAAAATAGAAAACATTTTCCTTTAAATTTCTAGTTCTTTTTCTTTCTTTTCAATGTGGTTACTTTCACTTTTTTGTTGTTGTTGTTGCTTTCAACATTTTGTTTTTCTTTATGCCCAAGGACTTTCTTGTGACAGAAGTAGTTTAGGGAGATGCTGAAAAGGAAATAGGATAAAACTATCTTGGCTTCATTCTGTAGTTTTGGACTCCCTTTAAAGAAAATAAGATACCCATTTCAGTTGTTGGTGCTAAAACAGCAATGCTGACAAACGCTAACAAAGTTCAAATGAATTATGCTCTCAATGGTCTAAGAGGGCAACCTGAATTCCCATATCTGGAAAAACAATAAAATGGCAGGAAAATAGACCAACAAATATATTTTCCAACTTTAGTGGTTTTGGATTACATGTTTCATAAAGCACAGCTATGCAGAAAATTAAGAAAATCAAATAAAAGATTAATTTACAGTAGATGATGAGCTACTGTCCTTTTCTCCTTCCAAAATGTCAATTTAAAATCCTTGGCTGAATGAAAGAAAAATATGTCAAGGATTACATATATTCTCATGGATACAGCTGAATATTTGATTTTTTTTCTTGTCTTCCTGGACTATTTCCTATTGTTGCTGAATGTTTCAGATGGTAAGGAGGTAAAAGATTATTGAGGAGTTGCAAGTGCCTCCAATTTGATAGAAAACCCATGTATTTCAGAACCAGGAAGAGCAGGTGGCTCCTCTAGAGTTATTGTGGAAACCAAAACACTTTTCCCCTTCAATGTTGTAGTCACTAGGTTTAGTTTAGCAGGCAGCAGCTTTCCTGAGAGCTCAGCAGGGCTGCTTAGGGCAGTGTGACCATATCGCTATCCCGTAGTCCATTCCGGACGGCTCTGCGGTTTTGCTCTGGTAGCTATCAGCCCTACAACCAGTGATGGCAAAGGAGGTGAGAAGGGTCTCCCATGAGGGTTTAAGAAGATTTTTAATCACACCTTCTTCCGGCGACCCTTAGAGGCAGAGAGACCTTGTGATCCAGGCGTGGGGGGTTTTGTCAGAGTGCAGGGGCGGTACATGGGCGGAGTTGGGGTACAGGAACCAACAGGGAGATCCCGAGGGAGTGGCCAGGGCTAAGGGCAAGCAACAGAGGGGGAACAATCTGGGATAAGAAAAGCAATGGGTAAATGGATCATCACGCTTCAAGGAAAAATAATTATGAGCTACAATAAAATGGTTAATTATATTTTAACATAACTTTACCTTGAGGTGAATTTTTAAGCTTTTAGAGCAATACAGCTTTCAATAAGTAAATTTGGCTGGCAGCCATAGAAATTAGATTATTTGGGTTACAAGTAAAGAGTATTGCTCCTAAGCTCAATGACTTTCCTATTACTTATTGAGAGCCACTGATGCAAAGTCCTTGTGGAGGAAACTAATAATACAGTATATTACAGATAAAGCCTTTTATAAGGTAACTGAGGCTTTAGGAGGGTTTTCTTTGGGGGGGTGGGTTGTTCATATTCCAGGTAATTTTTATTGTCCTGCACTATTAAAGAGCCAAGAGAACCTCCTGAAGAATTGACTTCTGTGCATAAGTCTAAAAGAATAGTCTTTGTTTTGTCTAACAAAATTTAAATCAAAGCTATACCTTAGTTTTATGCTCGATTTCAGACTCTTTTCAAGCTTTCACTGATTTTTAACTTTTTTTATTATTTCTAACTTTTATAGAGTGGTCCTCTAATAACTATGTCACACAGTGCCTCACCTTCCATGAACAGTCTAGATCTAGGTATTTGTTAAATATGGTTATCCAAAAATAGACAGGATGGTATTATGATGGAAGAAGTCCATTCTTCTCTTCAAACCTTAGTTCTCTATTTTGAATATTGCTTTCCAGGAATTCCTACATTTCTGCTGCAGAATCTGAGAAATATTCCTTGTATTGAACTCCCAAAATATTAGTAAAAGAATTTTTGATGCTAAAAATTTGCATAAAGAGGTATGTCTAGCACATTAAAAGTTCACATGATACTTGCCTCCAAACTAATTCCAATTAAAAGCTACTTTTTAGCTACTGGTGAATATTTTAATAATAATGGGATCTTTATCAACACAAATCCTATAAAACAAAGCTATTTGAATTTTTAAAGTGAAAATGTTGTATGACACTTGGGTCTCTAGATCTCTGGCCTTCCTGTGTGTGGATAATTCAATGTAACCTCTGATTTCTCATGAGATTTGGTGCTTTAGAACCTTAAAAGATTTGAAGAACTTTGATGATGTCTTAGGAAAAAGTGAAAAGCCTTCAACTCTACTCTAATAGTTCTTACTTTTCAACCAAAAGAAAATCTGGTCACCTTCCAGTTTGGAGCAGCTGAGACCCATCAAGCAACTGAAAACAATTTGTTCAGAGCTGGAGCTGTCATAGTCTATTAACGTAAAAAACAAATGAAGTGCTGCTTCTGACTTCAGCTCACCACTTCATACAAGCTATCTCCCATTTCACTTGACAGTTGTGGACACTGAAATAATACAAAACATAACCCAGTCAACAGACTGTGAAGAATATGAAAGCTAAAGACAGATGTTCAAGAGCTATCATCACTTTGCAGCTTTAATTATATTGACATGGAACAAACAAGTGATAAATCAACTATTTTATAGTGTAATAAGCCTTATTCTACCTGTTAACCTAACGCCTCTTTGGTTGGCGTATCCCAGGTACATGGAAGACCATGGAGTGTTCTGCATGTAAGCAGTCACAGAAACTAATTGTGAACTGAAATAATATTGAAATGATCCTGGTTTTCAAGATGAATATCACGTTCAAGAGGGATTTCTTGAGTTTTCTTCCTACACTCCTTCTACCTCTTATAACTTTGAAGTCCTTCTAATGTCATTCATTCTAAGTCCTGCAGCAAAACAAAATGGATGAATATTTGTGTATTATTTACTTTAGGTTTCAGCTTTATTGGCAATGATTGTCAGTTCCCACCATGTTCTATGACAAACCATTAGTCTCTGGGCCAGCTCACAAAGATGAAAGATAAGGTGCAGCATTACTACACAGAGTAGGACTTGGATGCCAGCACTGATTTAATGAAACTTCTTGATATATCTTGAATTGTTGATATATCTTGAATTCAAGGACTTGTTTTATCTTTAATGCTGAAAAAGGCTCTTTGACACTTATGAAATCCAGTTATTTATTTTTACTGTGATTTATAAAGGCAAATTTTTCCCATGATAACCAGTACATAGCTGGAAGATTCACTGCAGAAGTACAAAAGTTTTTTTCTTTGAAAATTGCTTTGCAGCTACATCCATACCCTGATGACCTTATTTAAAGTCCAGTGAAAAGAAGAGTAGGATTTCAAGGGTGTTGTTGATTTTCAAGTTCTTCTAATACTAGAGACCCTCTAAATGAAACTTTCAGGAAATCCTAAGAAGAGGAGCATGCTAAGTACTGAAGAAGGATTTTAACAGTCTTCATTAGCTCTATGAAAAAAATTCTCTGCTGATCCAACCTGCCAGTTGAATTAAACTTCACTGTGAAACTAAAAGTACAAAACAGGCTCCAAATCAAGGTATTGTCTCTGTGTTCACCATTGCCCATTGTTTACCCTATGTTTGTGGGCATTGTACTCCACTGCCTCAGGGACTGAAGGTGGTTAACAAATCAGCCTTCTTTCCTCCATCCCCCAGAAAACAACACAGAAAACCACAGCATAAACATAAATTAATGAAAACTGTTTCAGACTGATCTGTTGCTTTGATTTCAGAAAATTTCTGTTTGTAGTCCTGGTGAGTCCAGTCTTTCTCCTCCTGGTATCCCATGACTCAAGTAGAGGGGATGCCCCAGTGTGGGAGATAAAGGACAGAAAGTTGGATTTGATGATCTTGGAGGTCTTTTCCAACTTTAATGATTCTATGAATGGACAGAGTAATCCCCTCCATATTTATTCAGTTTGTTCACAGTCTTTGGCACGCACTGTGGTCAGACCAAGACACAGCAATTTCAGAGTTTTATGTTTGCTCTATTAACAGCTTACTATGAAATGCAAGCAATGGAGAGATGTACATAGATGTCAGATTTACACTAACTTTTAATATTTGTAGACTTAGATGACTTTTATGATAATGCTTCTCTGTTTGGTTTAGGGGCTTTTGTGTATTGAATATTTAATGATGTTTTAATTGTTGTTGGTGGTTCTGATTAGAGTTAATCCATGTGGCACCTACAGCGTGCTGGCAGGGGGCGCTTCATAAATGAAAATGGTCATTATTTCTTACTGTAAAATACCGAATCACTTACATTTAGGGAAATGGACTGAAATTTTACAGATGGGTTGTTTTATGAGTTCAGAAGAAAAAAATAATACATTTAGCTTGTTAGGTAACACTGCAAAATAGCTGTCTCCTTAATCATGTCTTTTCCCCAATTGAATAGACTCCGTCTGGAAAAATAACAGCTTATGGAGACAGGAGACAGTTTTTAAGGTACTATTTATCCTCCACTAAGTAAAGTCAGAGGTAATTTTCTGCCATATGTATATAATTCCTTGGTCATGGGGACAGCAATAATGTTCTTACCCTGCGAGCTTTAGCTGCTACACAAAATCCCTAGGAATTGCTGCTACCTTCCAGACTACCTCCAGCATCTTTGAACCTGTGTGTGAAGTGCTTGGTGTATAGATGAGTTGAATCTACTGCACCATGTCCAGGACTCTCTGACTTCACAAATTTTCCCATCTGTCCCTTAACTTAAATATATTCCCTAAGAGCAGATTTTTTATTGTTTTGGTTTACAAAGGTTTGGCCTTGTATGGAAATAATTGTATTTCAAATTATATGACAGTGTACGTATCTGCATATCTGGTTTCCTTGTGTAGTAATATGACAAGAGCACTCGAGATGCTGGCAAATGACCCTATCTAACTTCTGCCAAACATTATTAATGTTGAGACAATACTCACTTTCTGAGCCAGTGTTAAATTTCATGTTCCTAATAAACATTTTCCTCTACAAGAAAATCTCTGCTGAAAACCATCTTCTCAGAGTGCACTTACTGCTACTGTGAAATGCTAGACTGAAAAAGTTGTAAATCAACAGGCTGTCCTTAGCTTCAGACCAGCTGTTAGAGGAATTAGTCAGCACAGGCTTATTTAATTTGTCCTACTCTTGTGCCTTGAGACTGACCTTCAGCAAGTGCAGCCTGTGAGGAGAAGGATTTGATAAATTCACAGTGGTCTGAAATTCTTTGCCTCAGGACTAAATGGGCTGAGAATGTCACTATCTGGCCAGCATAAACATCCCTGATGTGAAAGGAAAACATATGCGTGAAAAGCTTAGGGTTGGAGAGATCATAAACTTTTATATTATAAGAGATTTGTCAGAAGTTGAACAATTCTGATGCATCTCATCAGTTGAAAGTTTCGTCACGAAGACATAGGAAATGTTGTTAAACCACTCAGTGTCCTCACAGCCAGGTCACTCTTTCAGAATGTTTTGGAGATTCATTCTGAAGCCCTTGTTACACCCAAACTACATTGATGATACTCTTAATTCATTTAGACATGACCTTGCAATAAATGTCTTACATTTCAGGTTAACCAGCCTCCATCTGCAAGGAGTTATTGCCAAACTTGTCTCTGAAATGGTCTAAAAACTTGAAAGTTGCTATAAATACGAAATTTCCCATCCACCATCTGGAAGACCCAAATCCATATTTAGTATAAAATGTTATAGTGACACTGAATTCTACTACATCCTCAAAAGCTCAGTCATAATTTTAAAAATCTATTCCTAAGATACAGCAACAGCTCTTTCTTTTCTTTCCTTTCCTTTCTGCTTCTACCCTCTCTTTTTCTCCTTTAATATGAGCTAGTACATCCACACACTCTAATCTGAGTCTGTTCTCCTGATACGTAGCAAAACAAAGGATATCACAGATTGTTGCATTTCTGCATTTGTAATCAGAAGTGTGTGAAACAAGCAGATCATAAAGCTGGCTTTACATTGCTGCTATTATTCTGATATTGTAATTTGCACTGAACTAAAATAGTTTTTGTTTCATTGGTCTCTATGGTCAAAATGAAAGCAATAATTTAGCTAGGCAGATTTTTAGTTTGTTTTTTATTTTGGATAAAACTTAAATATATTCCCTAAGATCTTTTTAAAAGTTAGGAGTAGAAAAATCATAAAAAATAAAAATGTTAAATAAGTTGCAAATTTCAAAGTGATATGTGAATGCAATAACTCATCTGGAGAGTTGGAGAAAATAATAAAACCCACGTACTATAGTACTGACAATGCAAAGGCTACAAAATTCAAGAAAGGGAGTTTAAGAATCTCAAAAAACTGTAATGTATCTGCTGAAATACAGCTGAATTTTTCAGAGGAAGGTGTAGAGGGCTTACAGTCACCAGGACTTAGAGGAAAACAAAACTTCTTCTTCAATGGTTTAATTGTTCTGTTTTTTTGATGTCTTGTGAAGGAGGTTTTTGTTTAATTATTTGGAGCATTTACTTTTGTATCAAATAGGGGAAAAAAAACCCCTTGAAACAGGAATTTGTGAGCCTTGCCTTTATAAACTGAAGCTGTTAGTGTCTGGCTCTTGCTATTTACTTCAGAGCTAAATACTGCAGATGTAAATGTGATGGTACAAAACCTTTGAAAGTAATTAAATTGCATAGTAAGATTAGTTCAACCCTTAAGATAAAAGGGTTGAGGCTGCTTTCATGACAAAGAGCTGCGCATTTATAAAACCATAAAATCACTTGCTTAAATCACTAGCGTATTTGGCTGTTTCAGTGATAGATACTGGAATACATCACATCAGTCACCTCTTAGGACTTTGCATATACAACATCTGCTCTGCTCTCCTGTTCCAACAATTTCAGTTTCAAAGCAAAAATCCTAAAGATCTGTGAACAAAGAATAATTTGCTTTTTGTGCTATTTTTGCTTCTTTATCGTAATGCTTGATAAGGTTGTAGGGTTTAGTATTTTTGTCAGTCAATCTCTTTTATTATTCATGTTTCATACAAAAAGATTCAGAACTTAAATACACTTCAGTCTAATATTTGTGACTATTCATCGTCTGATACTTGAGAGCAGTTTGGAAGAGGCATAAGAAAAATAGAAATATGTTTCTAGTCCCTCAAGTAATATGGCATTGTGATTATGATTGCTATTAAAATAAAGAAGACTGGTTGTTCATGGGGCTTTGGCATTGTCAGAATGAAGGATGACAAAGAAAGCACATAAGAAAAAATTGTCTAAAGATTCCTAGAACACGTGAATAGTGTAATCTCATTTTCAGAGAAAGAACATTGTATAAAAATTGACTGTGTATATTTAAATTTCAAACAATTGGACTCCTTCTCAGAAAGAGGGAGAGAAAAAAAGACTGTGTAAGTGAATTGAGGAGAGAGAATCTGGATTTATTTCTCTTATAGCTTTTGTAGGAAGTAGTTAAATGCAAGAGCACTTCCCATTTTCACCATCTAGGATTTGACAGGCAATCTGACATGGGAGAAGGAGAAAAGGATGAAAGAAAAAAGATATATGAAACTGCCTTTGCAGTAGACAGTCCAAGATAGAGGACTAAACTAGAGTTTAGTCCTGTGTCTGTAAAATCCAGGTCTAGAAACTCACCTTGTTAGTCTTAATGTAGACAAAACATCTAGGTTTCTTTGGAACACTTAGTCACTGCTGGGAAAACAATAGCCTCAGTCTTTGCCAACTAGTCCAGTCCTCAGATGCTTCAAGGCATCAATATATACAATAAATTCTAAAGAAGCCAAGATTTAACCATCAAATCACTCCATATAAAAAATGTGATTTTCTTTCTTTCTTTACAATAGATCTCCATTGGACACTAAATAACATGGAGTTCAATATTTGTCCCACTATAAAGGTTTATCTGAAATTTGTGACAGGAGTAGGGGGAACTATTAAGTTCTATTAAGTTATTTTTTTTAATTCCATCTCATTAAGGGGTAGAAAAAACCTGACTCCATCAAAAAGAAAAATATTCCCCAGAAAAATTGTAGTCTGTGCATGTCCCCAATAATACATTTTAAATCACGTCTTTCATGAAAAGGTATAAAAACAACACTTTAAACATTTATCCAAAAGTAACCACTTAGAATCATAGCATCGTAGAATGGTTTGGATTGGAAGAGACCTTAAATATCATCCAGTTCCAACCCCCCTGTCATGGGCAGAGAAACCTCCCACTAGACCAGATTGCTCCAAGCTCTGTCCAACTTGACCTTGAATACTGCCAGGGATGGGGTTCTCTGAGCAACCTGTTCCAGTGCCTCACCACCTTCACAGTAAACCACTTCTTCTGTATATCCAACCTAATTTTCCCTTCTTTCAGTCTGAACCCATATTCCTTGTCCTATCACTACAGTTCTTGAAGAAGAGTCCCTCTTCATCTTCCCTGTAGCCCCCTTCAGATACTGGAAGGTGTTGTGAGGTCTCCACACAACTTTCTCTTCTCTGGGCTGAACAGCCCCAACTCTCTCAGCCTGTCTTCACAGGGGAGGTGCTCCAGTCCCCTCATCAACTTCATGGCATCCTCTGGAGTTGCTCCAACCACTCCATGTCCTTCTTAGATAAGGGGCCCCAGAGCTGAATGCAGGTGGGGTCTCGTGTGAGCAGAGTAGAGGAGGAGAATTGTTGTAAAAATATGAGTGGGAAAGGAGGAACAAGGAGCTAAGTGAGACTCAAGATGTTTGAGCTGAGATGCCTTTAAGGCACCCCTTCTCCTTTCTTAGTTGTAGTAGCTTGTCGTCAGGAAGGTACAATTCTGCAGAGCATAATTTCCCTTGAACTTAGCTCCTGTCAAAATGGCACAAGTGAGCATTTGCACACTATCCTGTGAAAGTAATAACAGCTTGATGTCCAAGTAGCACCTTGTTCTGGCATAGCCTGACTTCCTGAGCTCTGGTCAGTGTCCTGGCTTGGGCTTAGAAAACAGATTCAGCCCCACCTCTCTCTGTGGTTTACTGTGTGACTTTGGGCTCATCTCCCCTTGCTAGGTCTGTTTCCTCATACCTAAAATATGTTTGGAGACACCATGAATTATCTGGGGAAAACTGTTCTGCCACAAGGAGCTAAGATTAGTTGTGCCCATGCTCAGGCAGTAAGTGGAAAGTCCTCTGCAAGCTTGCTAGGGGAAGGTCTCTTTCCTTCAGAAAAAACAAGCCTGTATCTAATCCATGCCAGGCAGCAGTAGCAGGGCTCTTGTAGACCAAGAAGGCAGCAAAGTTAGAGTAAAGCAGCTGGCCACGTTAGGGAGGTAGGAGTATAGAACTTTCTGCAATGCAGTTGCAACAGTTTCTGCTACAGTTAGCACCTGTCTCAGCAAGAGATTTTTCTGTGAATGCTTTTCATGGGGTTTTTATGCATTCAGGCAGTGAGGATCAAGACTTCCACCACACTGTTAGTCTGAACCAGTCTCAGAGTTCTTATATTCTTATTCCAGTAAGGAATTATAGCAGGGAAAAGAGTATATCAAAAGTAAAGGGAGAAACATTGTGATTTCTGAAATTGTTCATAATGAAGAGAAGAACTTTTAAAAAAGGACACAACATGAATAAATTCATTTTTCCTCCAAATTCCTTCTCTATTTTGAGAGAATTTGAGGTTTGAAATTCCAGAGGATTTTAGAAAACTAGAAGAAATTGACAAAGTTTGAAAAAAACTAGACTCAGGCTTGAATAAGACTTCCCCTCATTTCAGCATACTATTGATATCCCCTGAATATTGCCACACACCTGCCTTTGAAGATTTGAGCTCCCTCCCATATGAATACAAAATAAGAAGAACACTTAGATCTCCTGCTAGTATTTCTCACAAAACTCAAGCTCTTCTTGGGGGCTGGATCAATAATGGAGCCTGATTATTCTAATAAACAGCAAATGAGGTATTTAGGGTAAAGACTTAGAATTAATTCCCATTTAAGACAAATGAAGAACTTCTGTCAAAGCCAGACAGGATTGCATTTATTAGCAAGAAGTATACATTCAACTGTATTCATTGATGTTGGTCACACTGAAACATTAGAGGTGAGAGGAAATATAGAATATATTTTCTGTTTAAGCTCATCATAGCCAAAGAAATAGGAGCAAAAATACAAAGGCAGCAGACTAACTACACAATGCCAGCATTTCTGAGAACATCTTCTCTTGAAGAGACTGAGAAAACCTGCCAGAATGCTACAGAAGTTTTGATGAAGGGAAGCACTCGGATAAGGACATTAAATCCAGGCTGATACCAGCATATGGAAGTTGAAGTCTTTTCTCATTATCTTGGCTGATTTTCTGCCAGGAGACACATCTGCTGGACTTCTGCAGAAGCCCTGCGGGAATATAAGCCTAGGCAGTCAGACCAGACTGCTAAGTCATATTTATGTAACATTTTTAGGTAATTTCTCATATCAAGGGATGCACTGGCTCAGAGACACATTTAGAGCTCATGGAGGGTGGGAAAAAATCCTCTGGGAGGCATGTTTGCCATTCGATGGGAGTCTACTTGGACACCAGTGGAGAATTCTCCTCAAAAAAAAAGATAATTGACTACTCTTCAGGATTACTTAGCAAGTTGCTCACATTACTTATTTAGAATGATAATTTCCCTGAGCTGTCAAAATCCCAGATTTAAGACATGTGATTGAACTGCCGTTAGCAGCAATAATGGTTATGGTAAACTAATGGCAGTGTCATGCAAATTCTTTAAACTTTAAACATTGTAAAGTTTTAAAAGCTTGGGGCTTTTGTCATTTCAAGACAACATTTTCACATTATTATCATCTTTTTGGACTTAAAATTCTTTATTTTCAGAGTTTGAATACCCCTAGAGGATTTCCTCTTTATACAGAGAGGGGAAAGAACATGGTGTGAAGACAATGAATTATAGCCTTGTCTCTTACCTATTCACCCAGTTTCAGATATTTGGCTTGTTAAACTCGAGCTTTCCACTCACACGTGCAGAGCTCTCCAGGGCAACACCTTTAATATGTCTTGATGCATTGCATATGTCAACATGGGGTCTGTGTGTTTTTCTAAAGATTGATCCTGATTTTAAAGAAAAATGAAGAAGAATATTGTGCTGCATAAAGTTGGCTTTATGTTAGCATTACAGCTATCTTCATCCTAGCTGAGAAACAGAAATATGACTTCAGCCAAGTCATTTTATCTCAGGAACAAAATTCTCATGGAGGAGTATGCACTTCATAAGGAGCTGCATTCTGATGTCTTCTCTATTTTACTGCTGAAATTCTAAAACAAAACATAACCACCACACCCCCAAAAAGTGACTTTTAAAGAGCTCAGGATTTGTCCAGTCACTGTAAAGACCAAACAAAAAACAGTCTGACAAAAAACCCAAAACTTCCATGTATCTGCCATCTGCAATAGTTTAGAAGTTATGAAGTTTCTGTAAATTATTAATTAGCAGTATACTCTCATCTGAAACTAGGGGCTGCATAACAATATCTCCTGGAGGAATATTCAGCTGTTCTCACTGAATTTTATATCTGGAGTTTCTCTCTAAAGTCCAACTCTAACAAATGACCAGTAACCTCTGCTGCTGAATCCTAGCTAGGCTTTTGTGTCAATAAAACCCAGGCATAGTTTGGTGTGCATCAAAGTGTTTTTGATGGATGAAGTGAGAGAACTAAGTCATCTTCTTTCCTGATAAAACTCCAGATTCTGAATGTTCAGCAGCTTCCTGCTAATAATGCTTAGCAAAATGTAAGAACAGGAATTGTCATACAGTAATTTGACATTTGTGACACAAATGCTTTGAATACACAGAGTTACTCCAACCTTTTCTTAAGGAACCACCTCATGAATCTTGAAAATTTATATGCCTGTGTCTAACTTGTGAACAATTAATTGCTACATCCTTCACAGTAGAGGGATTTTTTTTTTTTCTCTACTCTTTTTTTCCTTTGCATATATATACATGATATCTCATTATTAAGTGTGTTGGGAGCACTTATCTGCATGGAGGAAAGGTAGTGAATTTTTCCAAGTTGTAATGATAAGCTAAAAGTAAGCCTTGCAAGGTAAAATCTACTTAAAATGTGGCAATTGGGGAAAATATGTCCCCCAAGCATAGCAAATACACCATCAAAGTGAGTTAGCTACCAATTAACTTCTGCATTTGGCACAAAGGGCATTAAATTCTAGGGTAAAAATAAAGCCAAATGATGTATGCCTGTTCTCTGTGAACAACAGATCATACAAAATGAGCTCTAGATGAGGTGGTTTTCATTGTGTTTTCAGAGTTCAGTGCCTTTCTGGAAAATATTTGCTTTTCTGTTAAAAATACTTTTTTTTTTTTTCTATGTAAACTCCTATCACTAAGCCCATGGAAAAAGAGAAACTACAGGTTTAATGCAGTAAATTAAAATGTTAGATCCTAGGCAGGTTCAGACACTATGATGCAGGACCCAGTTTTGACCAAACTAATCAATGGATAATCTCCCCATAAATTCATATGTGCCTAAACTCTTCCTGCTGGAAACAATTAGAGAAGCAAAACATCCTACCAGACATAAGAAACTTAATTCACAAGTCCTGTGTCCCAGATTATGTCATCTCCACATGTGAAAATATTTTAGCTAGTCTCTGTATTTCACCTCACAGTCACTAGGAACATGTATTTCAGAAAAAAAACACATGGAGTTTTCAAAAGAATACTTTGGCAATTTTATGTCCTTAGAGAATGTTATATCTTAAATCCAAATATGAAATAGTTGACTTCTGCCTTACAATTTGTAATGTGCTACCTTATATAAGCTGCTTTTTTTGTGTGGTATAAATTTCTCTCTATTTATAGACATCTAAACCTGTTGCAATTCTATAGAATAATTTCCTTTGAAATGAGTGACTTAGTTCACAGAACCACAGCATCAGGGAATGGGTAAGGCTGGAAGGGACCACTGGAGATCATCTAGTCCCTCCTCAAGTATGGTCTGCCCAAGAGCACATTGCTCAGGTTGTGTCCAGACAACTTTTGAATATCTCCACGGAAGGAGACTCCACAACCTCTCTTGGTTTCCCCAACTCAGTGCATTACTTCTGTTAAACACCTGCTTTATCAATTGTAAATGTGCTCGACTTCATCAGATTTTTGTCCCTATTTTTCTTTCTGAGATTAGCAGAAGACATTGAGAGGACCCTCCATCACAGCATCATTGCATGACTCTTATGCCTTCAGCAGATACTCACTTGTACCCTGTTTTGTAAAACTGAACACTCCTAACTTCTTTGGGCATCTTCTCATTTTAAAATTATTTTCCAGTGTTTGTGCCAACTTCATACCTTCGCTTTCAAAGTTATATATTACATTTTGCCTCCTGAAGATATCCAGTCAGATGCAATGCTGTAGAATTATATTTTCAATTAGTTCTATGTCTACATAAAATACCTGCACAGTGACACTTGCATCCAAAATTTTCAGGATTACACTCAACCTCTGCTTCACCACTAATACACTGTCCTGCGCATGTATTATATATATATATATATACACAGTAAAGCAGCAGAAAATCAGGAGGAAAAAAGATTGAAAATATTGTTTAAAATATGATGGGGAAGGTCAATACTGCCTCCTCACCTTGTTTTTTAATGACTTACAGGAACCACACCAATAACCTCATTCCATGGCTGCAGTGACAGTTGACAGGCAGTCTTTTCTCACTCTGGGATACCCCCACCAGGTGGCACACTGTAAGACTAGCTCCTAATTCGGAAGAAATCCGAATAGTTTATGTGAGTGTTCCAAGGAGGAAGAATCTTGAGGAAAAATTTAAGGATTAAATCAATGAAGACCAATTACTGGAATGAAAGTACATAAATATTCCAAGGTGCGCTTAAACATGGTTGTAACCCTGAGGTATACAGCTAATTTTATCCCTAAAGAAAAGACTATTTGGAAGAATACTTGTCTATGTTGCAGCTATGTTTCAGCTCCACTGATTTCCACAGGGGTGAGATTACTGCAGACTTGAATGGGCTTTTCTTTTGAAAACCTGCAGGAAAAAAAAAGACTGCAGCAAGGACCTGTTTGAAGAGTCCAATGAGCTTAAAAAGATCTGATGTTACAGTGGGGAAACTGCAACACGCATACCAAACAACAAGGCCTGTGGAAAAGAAATATATATGGACTGATTCTTGATAGATATTTCAGAGATGTTTATTTCCCCAGCCGCATGGCCGGGCTCGGCCGAGGAACTGCTCCATCACGGGACCCGAGGGTTCTTGCCCGGGCAGGGGAACACAAAACAACCAGTGGGGAACGAGGCTGACCAGGGGCAGGGAAACCCCGTGCCTCCCCCCCAGGGCCCGTCTGCCAGGGCTACATGGCAGGGGGAGGGCCCCAGCATTTCACCCGTTTATTTTTAACAAAAAAGAGATTTAAAACTTAACATTGAAAACAACTGGATAAACATAACAAAAACAGTTTCAAAACAAAACAAGCTACCCTCCTGAGTCTTTAAATGTCCAAACAGATTCTCTGGAACATCTTAAGGCTGACAGAAAGGAGACAGGACTCTCCGAGCATGCTTTGTGGGGAAACTGAGGCAGGAGAGGGTTTCTTCCATTTGTACCTGTTGGAACTCTAAACAACAATAGTTAATTTCTTCCCTCTCCCTCTTCATCCCCCACTTGGCATTGGAAAGGGATTTTTGGGGAAACAGTTGGCAAAGGCATGGTTTTGTGAGGGAAACCATGGGTGAAAAAACGGATTGGGAATATACTGGGGGTAATAGGACATAGGGTAAAAGGGAAAGGTGGGATTAGGAAAGGGAGACTGTAGGGACTGTTTATAATGGAGATATTATCCAACATGACTACAATTTTTAGCATATATACTGCCTTTTACAGAAACACCATCAGGCCCAGTGACCTCTACTGCTTGTAACCCTTTTCTACCTTAAACAATTTTGAACTCTACTACTTCTCCATCTCCTAAACTTGGGATGTATTTTTCAGGGTTATTCTTTTTAATAGCAGTTCTATGAACAAATACGTCTTGCTGGTTGTCACATCTCATTATAAAGCCGTAATTTTGTTTAACATTATACCATTTTACTATTCCTAAAACCTTAGCTACGATGATCTTTTCCTTTTTCCGAGTGGCTGCTGTTTTCTGTCTCGTTGCATTTTTGCTTTCTCTTTCGCTTTCGCTCGCTTTCGCTGGAATTGCCAGGGTTGTCAGTGCTGCCGGGGCCGTCGGGGCTGCTCAGCTCCCTGCACGCCGTCTCCTCTGCTCTCAGCTGCGCTGCTGCTGCCTGGGACCGTGCTCACATCTCAGCCAGGCCCCCGACTGACAGCCCCCCGACGCCCTGCTCCAGAGCGCATTTTGGCTGTGCGCGGCTCCACTCCGCCGCCACTGCCGCCGGCCGCCGCCCACACGCCGCCCCTCTTGGTTGGGCATTCACAGGGCTCGCTCCACCATGCACTGCATGGGGACAGGCGGGCAGTGCCGGGTCACACCGCTCCTGCTGCGCCTCGCTCTGCTGCCGACACTGCAGCTCGCGTCGCTCCGCCCGCGTGTGGGAACTGCCTCGCTGCTGCTCAGAGAGCGCTCGGTCCACATGGGCGGGGCCACACAGTCCCTGAGGAAGGCTTCCTTTTGCCAAGACACAGCTGACATTGCTCAACAGTCTTGGTAATTAAAGAATATCCACGAAAATATTCTTCCATTGGCATATATTTTGACTCAGAAATTAACTGTGTCCAAATGGTCTTCCAAAAGTCTTTGGTAAGAATCAAATCCCAAGAAACATAGAAAAAGTTCTTAAACAACCATGCCAGGAAATGTTTCAGTTCCTTTTGAGCTTGAATTAAGCTAAAGATTACAAATCGTTGTTCAAGAATCTTTTCAAGTTTAAGATAAATGTCCGTATGCAGCCCAGAGAGTGAAGAGTCTTTCCACAGTTCTTCCATAGTTTAGAGACGGAACAGCAAACCAAAAACAAGAAGAGAAAAATCCAGAGTTTACTCACAAATCAGTCACTGTCCTTAGGGATCGGGAATCATTCTGCTAGCATCTTCCACCATTTGTTACAGTGCAGATACTGCAACAAGCGTATCAAACAATGAGGCCTGTGGAAAAGAAATATCTATGGACCGATTCTTGATAGATATTTCAGAGAGATGTTTATTTCTCCAGCCGCATGGCCGGGGCTCTGCCGAGGAACTGCTCAATCCCGGGACCTGAGGGTTCTTGCCCGCACAGGGAAACACAAAACAACCAATGGGGAACGAGGCTGACCAGGGGCAGGGAAACCCCGTGCCTCCCCCCCAGGGCCCCTCTGCCAGGACCACATGGAAGGGGGGAGGGACCCCGACATCCTGACTTCACTGTGTGATCAGACATTATGAAATAGAAGATTAAGCTACATTTCAAAGCATTTTTTTAATCCATCCAACAAATATTTTATGTGTTACACTCTAATTTTGGATATTTTTACTATGGTAATTTGTACAATACATTTGAATAAATTGAGTGTTGTTCCTCAAGTGTCAGTAGAAAGGCTGGTGTTGTTTAACATCATTTTCAGCAGCATGGACAGTGGAATGACTGCACCCTCAGCAAGTCTACTGATGCCACCGAGCTGTGGGGTGTGGCCAACATGCTAGAGAGAAGGGATCCCATCTAGAGGGACCTTGAAAGAATCAAATCCATTGGCTAAAAGTGTTAAAACATTGACAGAAATACAGGAGTGAAAGATTACTTGTTAAAGAGGGAAGAGAGCCATGGAATTTATGAGCAAACACTACATTAATTTATATGTCTAAATCCTGACCAATGAATCTTAAGTCTAAGCAGACACATTTGTGCTTAGGCAAAAGGAAAATGTGTGTTTTAAACCTGCACTCTATAGCAATTTCTCTAAAGGATTCATGTGTGGTTGATTCTTAAGCAGTTCATTGTGGCCATACAAAATCCTCGTCACTGTGATTGTACACAGAGGTCACAGTGTTTGTTTCTGTAGCTTGAAATGAAACATGTAGAGTTTGTGAGTTGATTTCTAGGGAGAATACATTCACTTATCAGTTCAGTCATTTCCATGACTATTTAAAAATGTCAGTTAGTGTTTTCAGTTTATGTTCTACGTAATAGACTTGTTCAAGTGAATGATTGTATGAAGCAAACATCAAAGGACATGGTAAAAGAAACATTTCTTATTTTGAAATTGGAAGAGACATTAAAAAAAAAGTAATGTCCTTGCTTAGGTTTATTTAATAAACATTAGCCTTACATTTATTTTAAGTTAGAAACTCATGATCTGCTAGACTGAGCCAGAAAAACAAACTGTCCACTAATTCCTATTCTTGCATGTTTCAGAAAAAAGTGGAAATTTCTATGTGGATAACTGACTAAAATCTTTCATGAACATTTTCTTACTGATTCTTAGGTAGTTATTGTTGTATCTGTTTCCTGACTCTGAGACCTAATATATTCCCCATATTTTTTCTTTTCATGATTAGTGCTTTTTAAACTGGTAAATACATGCTGAAATTGGACAAAAAGTAATGTTTAATCAGCTTCTTTTGGAGGTAAGGAGATATAAGGTTGATGTCTGGTAATGATGAAAGATTTTTTTCTGTTTTGCTGAGGCATTCAGCAGGAATGATGGAATGACTGTATTGCTTCTTGATTGCACTGAAGTTTAAACTTAGGAGTACTTTTCTGCAGTGGAATTATTTTGGATTTTTATAGGAGTGCTCATGCAATTATTTTTTCATCAAGGAGACCCTTGCTATTTTGGACTGGTTTTTGGACGCTATAGTGTATCTATCATTAATTTCACAGCAAAATAATAACACAAAGGTGAAATAAGGCAATGATTATAATAAAGTCATATTTGTCATATTTACAAGTCTCCTGGTCAAGGAGCTCAGGACTTTGCTACAACATGCTTATAATTTTCCAAGTCCCAGTTCTTTATGTTTAAATTTCTTCTGAGGGTCACTATTGCATGATGAATCATGTGTATCTGCTTGAGAGATGGATTTAGATCAAACTCAATTTCCCTTGTATTTTAAGGGTGGAATGATCACACCAATGACTTTTAAGGCACAGTCATTCAGGTGACAAGTGGTCAAGGTCTGTTTGTGTAACCAGATCCAGGAGGTTGAAGCAGACAAGTAAGAGTACATCTGAGAAGTAAAAGAACCATAAAATTTTTAAGGTTGGAAAAGACCTCTAAGAGAATCAAATTCAACCACTAAGCCAGCACCACCATGTTCACCACTAAACCATATCTCTAAGCATAGAGCCTCCTTTTCTCCAGATGAAACAATCCCATTTCCCTCAGCACATGTAGGACATGTGCTCTATATAGTGCATTTGCTCAGGAAAAATAACTTCAGGGAAGGATGGCAAGAGTTTTTATTATGTTGTTTCCTTTAGGTCAGATGCAGATGCAGAGAGCAAGCACTCTAACAGCACTGGTAAAATAGAAATTATTTTATTCATAGGAGCAGATGGACAGAAAACCATCTTGCCACAATCTGAACTGGCCAGACTTGGAACAGATATGGTGTCTAAAGTATTTTCCCTGAGTTCACATGTTTTGCCTCTAAGTGGTATTTCAGTAAAACCATTATTTTAAATATACACAAGTGTGTTATTTTATGACACTTGTGTTTGCAGAAATGAACTAGAAATCAAATGCTGCTGATTTTGTGAAATGTGAAAATTAGCAGATTATCTTTCTCCTAATAGCCCTTGGCTCTTAACATATTTTTTTTTAACTGACTATGATATGGAAGAAAAACACAGCATACTATTCTGATAGAAGACAAAAGTGATTTAATCTAAGCAAATTGATTTAATTTGCACTGAATGTAAGAATATTCAAAAGTAGGTCCATACCTAAGGTTAAAATATTAAAAAATAAAATTTTGAGGAAACTAGTAGAATTAGTTGGATTAAAGGGCTCATGAACTAAAACACAATAGAGACTTGAAATTTTAGAAATTCAGTGAAACACATGAGTCTATAGCTTAAAAAACTACCTGGGTAAAGAACCCCAAGAAATTAGAAACTGTGAAATTAAAAGGACGTGATAAAATCAGTGTTCCAGAAGACACAATACCTAGAGGGTAGAAAAAAGTTTCCCGAAGGCAAGTTCAGATAGATTTCTAAAACTATTCAAAGAAATAGCAAAGTTCTTGTTCCCCAAAAAAGAAAAAAGGGTAAGAAAATGAGGAAATAAATAGTCAGGAGAGAAGCAAAATGAACAAGGCTGAATGTGTTTAAGTATGGGGGGACTGGATAATTTCTAACCCCATTTCTGAAAGAGCTGGGGCATGAAATTGCAGGTCTGGGAGCAAGCACTCAGAATAAATCTAACAAGATAAATGTGACAACTTATTTAAGAATAGCAAATTAACACCTATACTTAAGAAGGGGAAGAGGGGTAAGTGGTCTAACCCACTGCAAACTTGTTAATCTAATATTAATTGTATCAAAGGATTTAGAGCTCTTTCTTTAAAAAAAAACCAAAAAAACAAAAAACAGAAAGATGGTAAGTGTAATATGAAATCATGCACAAATCTAGGTTAGCAAAAATAGATCATGCCAAAGTCTATTGAAAGAGATTTCGTAGTTAAATGAAAAGATGGTGACTCTAATACATAGGGATTTCAGCAAAGTATTTGACATGGTGCTGAAAAGAAAAAAAGTTAGACTAGAAAGTGAGGAATAGCAGAATAGAGAGTATATGTTTAAATCATAGTAAACAGGGAAAATATTGAGGAAAAAGGAGTTACAAGTGTCATTTAAGGATTTCATTAGTTATCACAGTAAAGAAGTGGGGGAGATACTGATAAAATTTACTGACATTTTGAGTTTTGAAGTCATCATTAATACAGAAGAATATTTTTCTACTTTATTGAAAGGAGGAGATAAGAGATGGCCCTGCGGACCAGAATTACAAGGATGAGATTAAATTCAGAAGTACAAAATACAAAGCCATGCTCTTCTGAAATAGTAACAACAATTTTTCTCTAAACTGGGATTTCATCAGGTGGTAATGATAGAGGAAAAGACCTTGTAGAACTGACTGACCACAGACCAATACAGTGTAGCCAACAGAAAAAGGCAAAGAACATCCTTGAATGTCCCAAGTGAGACAATCTCTGTATTCCACAGAAGCAAAACTCAGACTAGATTAATCTCAGAGTAGAGTACAGAGGAATGACTAGGAAATTAAGAACTTCTCTTATGAAAAGAGACTGAAACAGCTTGGCTTGTTAACCTTGAAAAATGAAGGCTAAACAGGGATTATACTTGCTTTCTGTAAATACATCAGTGAAAATAAACACCCAAGAGGGGAAAGTCTACTTGGTGCAAGAATAAATGGAATTAAACTGGAACTTAAAAAAAAAAATATGTTGGAAATTAAAAGAAGGTTTCTGAGAACAAGAGTCTGGAAAAGTGTCCAATACAAGAGGGGCAAAAACCTTAATTAATTTTAAACTTTGATTAGTTTATGAAATGGGATGTGTAACATAATTGCTTGTAAAACCAGAAACTGAACTCATTAATCTATGGAGTCCTTTGCAGTTCCAAATTTGAATTTGTGCTGAAGATGATGTGAGGTTTATGACATATGATAATAATCCATTTACATATTTAATGGGAACAATCACTGCTGTATGGCCACATATCTGATGTCCTTTCTTGCAGTACATTGAAATAATTGGCCAAAAAAATTAAAAGTAGCTTGGTTTGCTGAGTGCACACAATTTGTCATTTAGTCAGTGGTTTGTGCTTATTCATTATCATCATCTGACATTCTCTATCACAGAGAAATTTTTATGGACAAATGAGTTAAAGCAAGAATGACAATATGCAAAAGAGCTCAAAAAATAGAAGGCGTTTTTCCTCCTCACTTTTATTGTTTGGCTAAGGAGCGTGTCACTGTGATCAGCACTCTTGATAAAGAATGTAAATGTTTAGAGCCTGTTATTCCTGGGCTATTACTTGCATAGTCTTATCCTAACAGTAATCTGATAGAAAGTGATGGGGATCAGTTCGCAGGAAGAGAAACTTAGAATGACTTTTTGGTTCAAATAACACTATAACATTGTTAGTTCTGGCTTAATAACCCTAATGTGGGTTTTGCCTTCAGGTCACTGAGGTATCTTCGACCTAGTATTCTGTTTTTTAATAATTCTAAAGACTCCAAATTGTGCTTGTGACCATTTTATTATTTAAACAATGTCTTTATCTAATGTGGTCTAAAGACTATTGTAATAAGAAGTTCCTATATTTTCCTATTCCTATATAATATTCCTATATTTTCAAGTTGCTATTTAAAAAATAAACCAGGTTTGTGTCAAAAGGGAAACTTTTCCAGTTCAAGTGGTTTGAACCAAACAGGAATCAAAGCAGTTTATTTATTACTAGCACAAAACCAACAAACCTTCAGCAAACTGTACATTCAAGGCCAGTATTGACAATGCAACAGATAAACTGCAATATTAGACACTGCCAAAGTTGTTAAATATCCAGCTACAAATTTCTAAACACTCTTCTAATCTCAAAGCATTTTATATAAATTATACCCAAATACACACAGGTTAATATTTACATGCACACACTCACATCCCTCAAAAATTGTGTGGGTTTTGGGCACGCAAACCCTCTCCAGGATTTACAGCCCTTACTTGCAGCCCCCTTCTGTGGGGTTTGCAGATGCCCCAGCTGTGTATGTCCATGCTGCTCCCTGCAACCCCCGATGTAGATGTGGGGAAGAAATCCCCACCAGGTCACAGACAAACACCCAAAGGGTCCCTGCTCCCTCCCCCAGCTTCCCTGTCTTGTCCAGGTGCAAGCTCATCACAGCACCCCAGGAGAGGATGCTCAGCCTGGTTTGGGCAGGGTGGTGATGCCATGCAATGACTTCTGGCAGGACCAAAACAGATTTTGACAGTTTTTCTATTTCTCTCTGTCTCTTATTCCCTGTTGTTCCCTTCAAGTTATATTTTTAATATGTTTTTTCCAAGCTGATTGTTTTTTCCAAAAGTAGTTTTGCAATTCAACTGGATAATGGTGATCTTCCTGCTTAGCTTTGCTGCTTAGGGACAAATGGCACTCAGGCAATTTGGGGCATTTGACCTACAGACAGTGCTGCACTCACATTCCTGCCCAACCATAATTTTTTAACCAGGTTGTGTTTCCTCAGAAGCTCCCCCAGAGACTGTAATTGCAATGCTAAATCATAAACCCCTCCTTAATGAGTGTCTGTCATAAGCAGACAGCCTGAATTTTATAATAGAGTTGAGTACAAACCGAGAATATTAGCTGTATCATGCTATTCCGAATTCTAGAAATGAATGTCACAAACAATCAGGCAAAATATTATGGCTGAAACAGAGTTGCTTCTATAAAAGTCTGAATAACAAATGATCTGTTAGACAAGTATTGGAGTTCAAAATGTGGAAAGGCAGAACTCTATTTTCCTCAGTAGTTTTCACATGAAATTCTGTGACAGGAGAATTTACCAGTCACTCAGTCAATAAGTCAAAAATGACTTATGTTTTCTGGTGAAAAGTCTGACAAAAGTATGCTCTTTAAATTAGATGCTTTTTATGAATCAGGTTAAGCATCCAGAATCTAATTTGCACTTTTCAAATCTTCAGAGTAGTGTCTATAAAGAGCAAAACAAAAACCAAAAAAACTAATGGAGAAGCAAAGAAAAGTTTACTATAGTTTATTATTTCTTTTTTTTTTTTATATTGAGAACTCTTCTTGGACTTTCAAACTAGGACCAAAAGAGTGATCCTGAAGGATCATGTAAGAGAATGTTTAATGCTACAGAGCTATGACTCCTTATTTTACCATATTTAGACTTCTATAAGAAGTTCACTGTTAGAGTACAGAAGATACCTAAACTGTATGTGATATGGCACTTGGGAAGAGATTAAATACCTAACTTGTCAGCACAGTGATCTCTAGTACAGGAACACATCCACACTTTGGAAGATTAACTTACTCCCACACACTAGTTCACTAAAACCAACTAATTTCTTCCCCTAGAAATATTCTCCACGACTAATACCAAGGAGAAAAGTGATTGAGCTAGTGCTTTTTAAAGAATTCCTGGTTTTCCTTAGATTTTGTGAGTCATTTCTATATCTGTACACTCTAGCCTGCAATGGAATTGTTAATAACCACCCAGTTTAACCCCTGGGATGAGCAAGACAAACAAGCTTTCTGTTCTGCAGAGTTCTAGAAACTAGTGTCCAGATCCTTTCTTGTTCCTGCTCTGTTTAACAGACCATGCCTTTTCTGTGCCAGATAATTACTTATCAGGACAGTAAGATTTTTCTTCTCTGATGTCCAGTCCTGCAGTGCTACTGTCAAGTCCTGTTGTTTTTTTATATGTGTAACTCCCGCCCAGATCAGGTGAAAGATAAGAGTCAATATTTATTCTTCCTCATGACTTGCATATAACATCATTCAGCTTAAAACTCTAACCTGGCATCTCTCTACCTGTCGAATTATGTCCTTCTTGCACTGACATAATAATTTGCGATTAACTTTTAAGACCTCAGAGACTTAACAATTGAACAGAGACAAAGAGCAAGGTGCTGTTAAGTCAGTAGTGACTTGGGGTATGTAGCTCAAGGCTTTTATTTCCAGGAGGATAGAGTTTCCTGTTCATTGAAATCTGTCTTTCAGGAGTTGTAGTTCATAGCACATTTTTTCTTTATCAGTTGGAGAAAGTTCTGTGCAGTAGTCGTAAGCAAGTGATATTGGAGATCAAATCTGGGTCTGTAGTAACAACCTGTTTATGGAGAGATTCGCACTTCAGATTGGAGGTCCAGTTTTCTCTCAACCTGTTCCCACTTATGATGTTAAATATTCTGCTTGAATTGAGGATTGACTCAAGACAGAAGATTTGAATTAAAATTCAAGACTGAAAATCAACTTAATTAAACTGAGAATAAATTTACATTCAAAAGTGTATTAAGACTGTGTGCACTGGCCCTGTTGAGCTTATCAGAGGTGTTATGCTGTACCTTAGATATCATACATACTTATACATAAGTTAATATATATAACTAGTTTTATTGGTATTAGTAGAAGGTTTTTGTTTGTTTTTTTTTTTTCTTTTACTATTTTTTCACCATCCTTCTTTCTTAACTGCTTCTTGCTGTAGCCTTAGAGTCTGGATTCTGACAATAAGGGACTAAACAAATAGTTCTGACAATAAGGGACTAAATAAGGGACTAAACTGCTGATGCAGTGCTACGCTTCTAGCAGGGTCATTAGCTATTCCTGTGATACAAACAGAAAAGAAACATAGTCAGGGACTATTATTGCTCTATTAACCATAAAATACAAGCATATTGGGCGAAAATGAGTAATAAGTTGCTGTATAAGGACAAGGTGGCCCAATGTGAGGGAAAGCAAGATATAAAACAAAAAGAAAATATTTCAACTTACATGGTCTTCCTTCTCTTATAATACAAAATTTTGGGTTTTTTTGTTCTCTTGGGCCAAGACTAACACATTACCTTCTTCAGAAGCTGAGAATTACTGTCACACTCCCATCAATGAATAGATATCAAGAAGAGTTGCAGCAATAAAGACTTTTCATGTAGGTCTCCATTTGCAGCAAAAATGTAGCCTTATCTACTGTAATTGATTAAAGTGAGATGAAGACAATGCATATTTAATTCCTAATATGTTAAATCATGATCTCTTCTCTGTGGTGACCAGTGACAGGATCCAGGGTAATGGCCTGAAGTTGTGTCAGGGGAGGTTTAGTTTGAATATTAGAAAAATGTTCTTCACCCAGAGGGTGGTTGGGCACTGGAACAGGCTCCCCAGAGCAGTGATCACAGCACCAAGCCTGACAGAGCTCAAGAAATATTTGGACAATGTTCTCAGACAAATGGTGTGACTCTTGGGGTGTCCTGTGCAGGGCTAGGAGTTGGACTCCATGATCCTTCCAACTCAGCATCTTATGCTATTCTATGATTCTGGGATATTTTAAGAAGTTTATGACATTATTTCCTCTTTTTTTTTTTTTTTTTTTTTTTTTTTTTTTTTTTTTTTTTGATAGAGTAATAATGAATTATTTTTTAAGGAAACAGGTAACAAAGTGAAGAAGTATTTTTTCTATATCATTCCCTTTAATTCTCTTCTTTAGTTGCTTCTCAAATGTGTTAAAGAACAAAAAATATCTATATTGGTTACAAAATCCCTTTGGGTTGCCCAGCTAAAACCAGTCATGTAAGAAATAGAATAATTAATCTAAAAAATAAATGTAAAATGAATGGATAAAGTATAGAATAGGTACATTTTTTTGTGATGGAAAATCTCCTGTGACATTTGCATAGAAATGGCCTGAATATATATATTTGGGAATATAACCCCCACTGTTCAGCATGGAATGTTTTATTAATCATAGTTTTTAAGACAGTGAACATGGGAGGGGATAGATCAGGAAATAAATAATACAGACTACAGAAATGGCCCTGAGATGAGTAGCTCTTCCCTTTATAAATATTACAAACTACCCACCACCCCCCAGGTAAGAACACAGTATTCAACACATTTAATGATGAACAACAACAAAAGAAGAGCATTTTAATTTAACATGGGAGTCAGTTCCAAGTCAATCTTGGCTATCCTGAGAAGTGTACTACAGCCCTAATATTGCTAATAGTGAATTCCGGTATATTTTTATCCTTCATTACTGGAAACTGACTCTTGCAGTAACAGCTTTGTATCATATTATTGGGGATGAAATTACTTGACATTTTATGAATCATCAATATCAGACTAAAGTGGCGGCAGTGAATTTTTTACCATGCTGCCAGTTGATACAGTAATGGTGCTAATAATATCTGAAATTATGACTTCTAGGCCCGAAACAGGGATAATTTCAGAAGGGTGGGGGGAAACCAATTTTTTCCTGCATTCCCTTTTTCAAAAAAATATTCTTTTAAAAATAAACACATTAACCTAAATTAAAAACAAAAAAAAAAAAGTGTGCCAATGTGGGAGTGAGGACACAACGGCATGCCAAGGTGTTGGGGAGACCTGATGTGGTCCAAATATTCCCATGCTGAAGTACAGGATGAGTCAGTGACTAATTGAAGTGTTCTGATCTTGCTGGCAGGGCTCAAATGTACGTTTTAAGCATTGCAATAACATCTAGAGTAGCTGGCCTAAATCTCTTCCCCAGAGGCCAGCATTAATTGTGTGAACATAAGAACACTGTTAATGGGTCAGGGCAAAAATCCACCTCGCTCCATCTCCAGCACTGACCAGCAGCAGGGGCAAAGGGAGCCATGTAAGAGCAGGGCAGCATATGGTCTCAGATCCCTGGAATGTTCCTTTGCCAGCAGTGACTTGTGCCTCTGGGACTGCCTGAATGGAAGGTGATGCTTTTGTGTTTAACAGAATCCTGTCAGTTTTGTGTCATTAATTTATCTCATCCCTTTTTAATCCAGAGAGTCTTTTGGCATCCACAATGCCTCGTAGCAGCCATACGTAGGACAAAGTACCTCTATGGTTTGCTTTTCATCTGTTACTTGTTAATTTTATTTGATGGTCTTACAATACACAAGATAGTTTCTACTCATTTGACCCACTCTGTATTACTGGTAGCTTATAGAGATGTCATATTCTTTCCTCAGTGACTTCTCCAAAATAAAGGTGTTATCATGTTTAGATTTTCACGATCATTGGTCCTCCTTACTGTCCCTCTATCTTTCCCAGTACTGCTGTATTCTTTTGGAGACAAGGGAAAAACAAACTATATTAAAGACACTTGAGGGATTTAAATAGAGCCATTATAATGTTTTCTTTTTTGTTTTCTACTTCTTTCCAAGTAATTCTTAGTTCTGCCTGCTTTTGGCAGCCATTAAACACTGAGCTAATAGTTTTGCAGAGCTACCTGCTGTAACTTCAATACGTATTTCCAGTACAGGAATAGCTACTTCAGAAACTGTCACAGTGAAAGCAAGATCACTCCAAATGCAGAGTGAAGATTTCTTTCCCATAACTCTGCTGTCACATCATTTTTACTAGTGAAGCAGAACATGGACAGAACTGCTCTTTGCAGCAGACACAGTCCTGCAGATTATAAAATAAATATCTTCAAGGTCTGTTCCTTTGGAGTCTAAGAAGTCAGAGAGAAAGATCCAAAATGAGCCTTTTGCATCTGAAACAAAGTATGCCACATGACTGAATGCATCTTCGTGGCACAGGGATGGGAAAGGTAAACAAGCAGGGGTTGCTGAATCACTGAGATAGATGTAGAGAAGAGTAATCTTTCCATAGCTGTTTTATCAAAGTAAGAGGAGGAGTCACTGGAGCAAAATGGACTGAGGTAGTCCAGTTAGGCTTGCTAAAGAGTCAGAGCACTAAAAAGTGGGTTCTTACAGCTCCTCTACCTTCTCACAAAGAGAAGATACACATATTGCTCATCTGATCCTATGAAGTGGGAGAGGTGTTGCAACTGAGGAGCCAAATGTGGCATGACTAAGCCCCCCTTCTCCTGCCAGCAGCAGCATGCAGTATCATATTCAATGACTTTCTTTAGATGTGTTGACCAAATATGAAATATGATTATCTTACCCCGAAGAAAGGTCGAGGAGGCCTTTTCTGGCACATAACAAAAGAGCATTTGATGATGGTGATACAGACTGTTACCAGGATGATTTATCCATGACAAGGACACAGGCTGATTGAATTATGATATTGCTGGGAAGATTTACAATTTATTCACTCAATGGGGTATTGAAAACTGTCACTGATAGTGATCTCTCAACCTCAAAGTTGGGGTTTTTAATCTAAAATTCCACAACTGAAGAATTTTAGTAACAAGAAATTAAGCTCATGTTTCTTTTCACAGGTAGAGTTTAAAATTAAGACACCTGAACAGAAATGTAGACACACATGTTTAGCTCACTCTCTGAATAGAGGGCCACTCAGTGGAGCCTCCTGAATTAACCCAGCCAGAGAGCCAGTGGGCACCTGGTGCCATATAACACCATCCCTGGGCTGAGAGATACATCAACTGCTTCCAGGAAGTAGCTGCAGGCTAAGTAAGATACTCCATGGTGCCTTAAAATAAATTCACCCTCCATACTTAGGATATTGAATACCAATATAGTCTGAGGAGACTGGATAATGATTCAACTTCCTAGATATATAGTGTATGATTTAAATACATTAAAAGATGTATTTGATCATGGCTGAGGTGTGTTTGTTTTCCTGCCTGGTCATAAGTCACCACTCCTAAGGCCATGGATTTAATGTAGGTCCTGTGTGTTGTATCCACCAGCCTTGGGCAGAAGTTTTGCATGTACTAGTCTTTCTCAAATGGTATTTCTGCCTGACTGTAGCAAACTAAATTGCACCCCCAGTCACTTGTCAGAGGAATCTCTCCCTAAAAAACAAGGACTCTATTCACTATGTCTCTATTGATAATGTGGCAATTTAGACATAGCTCACCTGCATGCACATTCCTTTAGACATCTGGTTTTGGTGTCTTCATTTTGAATTGAATCCACTCCTCTGATCTGGCTTCCTGCATACCAACTATTTATTTTTCCTGTTTTTTCAGGTGATTCCCTTTTGTGCCAGTGACACAACTGCAGTACATGCTTTACTTCTCTGCAGAGAATGGCATACACAGAAGGACGCTAGCTCTAAATCATCAATACATATATTGTGATGTTAGCCTTAAATTCAATTTGAGACACTAGGTGTAACTCAGCTATAGCTGAAGTTCAAGAACTAATTCTACATTAAAAAAATGCTGCAGACAAGCCTCTACCAGCTTGTGGAAGGTGGCAAACACACTCATGCACACAGAGTAAACCCACATTCTGATGACATTCAGGCAATTCAGTTCGAGATCAGGTCTTCATGCATTTTCCTTAAATGATAACACGCTGCTCAGTGAGCCAGCTGCAGCTTCAGACTATTAGGGTGACCCTGTCCAGCAAGACCAGGACTTTTAGGCCTGTCCTACATCAGGATATGGTCTTGGCAGCCTTTATCTAATGATACTTCCAAGGACCCTTGCTCAGACTTGACAGCTGGGATCCCTCCAGGAGAATTTCCCTTGTAAATCCAGGACTGGGTCTGAGAAAGGATGTAGAATTTACCTTTTCCTGTGTCCTGTTATCAAGGGTTTTTTTTTACTATTATTTCATCCGTCCTTTTGGGGTCCCTTTTTTTAACCCTTCTGTCTTTTTGAATTCCAACACACAGAACAACAGGATGTTAAATGGGCATCTTGGGTTCTTTTGCTTCCTGCTCTTTGTTTATCTCTCTAAAGTTGACACCCTGTCTAGTCCAAGGGTTTGCCTCATTTACATGCACACAAAAATTTTCAGATTGTAAATTAGGTAGAAGAGTAAGGATACTGTTCAGAAAATTACTTCTACTTCAATATTTCTGTTGATTTCCATGTTTACTGTGGATTAAAATTCATGCTGTCTGGGAAAGCAATTCTCTTTTCTAGTCTTGAGACTCTTCCTGCTAATAACAAAGATATTTAGATTTATGCTGAAAAGCAAGTCAAACATCCTACCTTCTCCAGGTTGCTTGGTCTGGAAAAAGTGCTTTCACAAAATTTGTTGCGGAAAAAAATTTCTTCCCAAATTTGAAACAGCTTTTCTACTTTGTAAGGTTTCTGCTGTTCAATATTTTCTTGTAGGTATATTCTCTAAAGACTTTTATTTATTTTATGTCCCAAAAGGAAGGAAAAACAAACAAAAACATTCCCTCATCTGTCTGTTTACACAGACAGCTGGTTTTACACAGTACCAGCATCACAACAATAACCCAAGGAAAATACAAGATTGATAAATATTAGCATCCTGTCAAGGGGCTTGTGAGTGGTGCTGTCCAAAGCTGAGGGCAGGGGAAGACTTGTGGTAAGAGAGGAACACAGAGCAGGACATGGAGAAATAGCAGGGTAGAAGAACCTCACAAAAGGTGAAGCAGGGAAAATACTGCTTATTGGAATCACAACTCCCCATTTGTTTTTTTTCTCGGATTTGTACAACTGGAAACATCCCTTTTCTCAGAACAAAACTCATGAGCTTTAAAAGTTACATTGGTAGATGTTTCACCTCTCATTTGCATGGCTTTTTGTGGTCCTCAAGAACAACCACAAGAGAAAAAGGTGCAAAAAGCCTTGTTTATGAGGATTTCTCTGGGGTTCCATGGTGTCTGATGCTCCCCAGAATGGAGATGCATGATTAATTTTTGTTGCTAAGAAAAGTAGTCCTTTCAGCTTGCTTTTATCTTCTGGAAAGTCAGCTAAAGGATAATAAAAGTGGAACTGGTGGGATAAAGCCTCAGTAGAGTAAAATCCATTATATCTAAAAGGAGATATGGGAAGATCAAAGAGGGAGCTATATGTGTCCTGAAGAACTTCAAAAGGTGGTTCACTTAGGAAATATTGATCATCTCAGGATGGAAGTGGAAAATTGGTCAGCTTTTACTGAGAGAATTGAAGAAGCTGTTGTAGATGTGGAGGAGCAGCAAGTCTTTACATGTAGGTTTACGTGCTCATAATTGTTCTGGCTATTTGCAGCTGTGTGAATCAGTGTATGAATGAGACATCACCTTACCACTGATGTTTTCAGGTGTAATCCATTTTATCCAGAGCTGACATTTTTAGTTCTGCTAGTGTTCCTAAATACAGAGGTCTCCTTTGTTGTCTAATAATGTAGAGTACACTTTGCTGCCTTTCATTTATGCCTCATTTTGGAACAAATCTAAAGAACAGCTTTCTATCTGGAACATGAAGACCATAACAAGACCTTCAAGAGATAACCATTATAACATTGCTAGCAAAAATTTAGAGTTTTTACATATATGTATACATGGAGATGCATACAGAAATATATACCAATAGCTAAGTGTATATTATATATTAGTATTGTATATAATGTCCCATGTAGAGTCATAGAATCATAGAATAGTTTGGGTTGGAAGAGATCTTATCGGTCATCTAGTTCCAACTCCCCATCCATGGGCAAGGAGACCTTCCAGCAGACCAAGCTGCTCCAAGCCCCATCCAATCTGGCCTTGAATACTTCCATGGATAGGGCAATATATATAATTATATATAATGCAAGGATAGTTGCAATTGTATATAAGGTAGTGCAAAAGCATTTCCCCTGACTTAAAGGAGAAGCAAAAAGAAAGCAAAAAGAAAAAAATATATGCTAAGAAAAGAAAGAAATAAATATACACAAGAAGCACTTCCAGAAAAACATAAGAAAACAAAAGTACTCCATCCCACCTGAACTGGAACAAAATGACAACTTGTCTCCTCCTACCCTGAATGGCTCTCCTCAGTATTGCTCCCTGCTTGCAGTAATGGTGGATTGACAACAGCCTTCCAGGAGGAAGCAGCAGCACTCAGGGTTTGTGTGTTCTCACCCTTCCAACCAGCATGTAAGGGAGAGTGGCTCAGCCTGGAGGAGGCAGAGCTCTGACAGTCTGCCTGGCCAACGCCTGTCAAATTTGCTTTCTGCCAGCCGAGAGTGAAGCTGGCAAAAACCTTCCAGGTGAGGAACCTGGAGACCTGTCAGTTTGATTTTTCCCAGTGGAAAAATGGAATATTTGTTCACAAAATAAATTTTAAAAAAATATCAATTTTTCAAGAAGGGCATGTTCTATCAGAAAATCCTCCTGACTGAACATTCCCAAATGCCTTCAACGAGAACTTGCATCTGCTGTGGAGGCAGCATGTAAGGACTGCAAAATATGGGCTCTCCAAAGGTTTAATGAGAGTCTGTAGCTGGAATTTCCCACACCCCACTGCATGTATGAATACACCCCTCTACCTCCCACTTAAAGGTGTGCATGGCTGTGAAAAAAGTATGATTTGGACGAACAAAATCCAATTTGAGCAGGATCAGGTGGCCAGAAGAGGAGTCATTGCAAATGGGATGCTATGCAAAGATGCCTGTTGAATGCATAAAAAAAATAAGACAAAATATAAAATCAAATAATTAAAACATCATGTTTAAAATTTTTCTGACTTTATTGAGTGGAATACTGTTGCTGACCCAAGCAAAAGCCTGGGGAGATTCTTTAGAAAAAACCAGTTTTTTTCACTTTGGAAGTCTTATTTTTGAAGTGATATATTTGGATTATTTGTCTAAGCAAAATGGGATTAATGTATTAAACATTCACAATTATTCTCTTTTTCTTTTAATAATCTTAAATAAAATCCAAAATAAATTCACAAATGTAAAAGAATTTATTTTTCAAGCAAAGATAAACAAGGGCCGCATTTACTACAATAAAACATGGAAGAGGATTTTTTGTCTTAGATGAATCCATGAAATGCTCATGATTTTTAAGGTTTATATCCTTGACAACAAAATCAACCCAGTGACACCAATCAAAAAAAAGAAATTAACATAGCTCCAATACAAAAACCAGAACAACTTTGAGTATTCAGTGCAAGAAAATAAGAGCACAATTCTACTTCCAGTGGAGCCATAGGATGAGGTTCTTAAATCCAATGGATCTGCATGGGCAAGAACGACATGATGTGCTTTGAGCTGCCTTGATTATATCAGTAGTCATCCCTGTGGAGAAAATATTTATATATAGTTTTAATATATATATGCATACACATATACAGATACAAAGATGTGTGTGTTCTTATACAAAGAACCCCTTTGCTGAAAAAGAAATGGGAACTTTATTCTTATTTCCTCAAATATTTGCTAAGATGCAAATCTAAACTGAGAATTCCCAGGCTCCTTATTTTAGTTATCCTATGTATATAGTTTGGATGGTTTAAATGGGAAATTTTTGTTTTATAATATGTGGCATTTTAAAAAGATTAAAATTTTCCACAACAGTTTTATTAAGAAAATAACCAGTGGCAAGTGTTGAGCGAGTTTTCTTTTTTTTTTTTTTTCCAGAATAATATAATTAAAGCAATATTTAATTAAAATTCAGTTAGTGTATGATGATGAAACATTATTTTCAATATTGAATTTAGATTCTGTTTCAATTTTTTTTTTTTTTAGCATGAAGGCAGTTACAGTCAGCATGTTTCTCTACTGTGTTTTCAGTGCTAAAAAACATTTTTTTTTAACTTTAGAAGACTGATTTTTGAAGAGATGCATTTGGATTATCTGCTTAAGAAAATGTGGCATCTATATGTTAAACATTCATAAATATTTTTTTTTTGCTTTAAATAGTCTTTAAATCTCAAACCAGAGTAGGGCAGCAACAGACCTGAAGGTTTGCAGCTGTGGAAAGAAACTTCTTGTATTCAGGACAATGTGTTTAGCATCTTGCAGCTCCATAAAATGGCAATTCTGTGGGCCATTGTTGTTATTTATTATGTTTTATTGCGTCTCACACAGCCTCACGAGCCCATTCTGATAGAGTTATGTACTGCTGGAAGACAGTCTACCTTCAAAAAGGCTTTTATTCTAAATAGGACAATAAATGAAATCAACATACAGAGAATATGAGTGGAGGAATGATATATAGAAAACTAAATCTGTGGGCTCAGTGCTAATCATTTGAGAGAGAAAAAATGACTGTTGGGCTCTCTTTTCCAGAATTTTTCTGGATTTTGTAAATAAAATAGCACTTATCTAAAATCTGTTATCATCCTGGGGAAGAAATAAGGGGCTTTTTTCATACTTGCAGATGAATGTCCTGCCAAACTAGGTACAGCATTGTTCTTACTCTCTCCTTTCCTCTCAGAACAAAGGTGTCACCTCCTGTTCTTCAGTTTCCTGTACCAACACAGTCTATAGGCCTTATTTTTCCTTTTTCCAGCCGCAGAGAGAGAGGTACATGCCCATACAAGGAATAACCACAGCAAAAAGGGGAGGGTAAACATCCAGCAACCAGCACATACCTGGAGGAACATTGGAGCCTGTTGGCTCCTTCCCCTCCACCTGTGCAGTAAAATGTACATTGTAAATTCAATCAAATGTAGACATCTATCAGTATGCTTTCTTTAAAAAGTCCTTAAGGAATCATAGATTCTTCTCTGAATAATATATTCCTACCCCACAGATCTTGTCAGTCTTTTCTGGAGAAAGGCAGTTCAGCAGCTTTACTTTTACTTACACTTTCTACATTCCCCTTGTCTTTAGGATAACAAGTAAATATGCTTTTGATGACTCACAGTTTTTTAATGATCTGTGTGAACTATAGAACTGTAAGTCAACATCACTTTTTTTCATTCTCGATTGACCAGCGTGAACTATACAATATCAAATCTCATTTAACAGTCTCTCAGTACTGTGCTGGAGGATCAGAAATTGTGTGGCCAGCAGAATCAGGGCAGTGACTCTCCAACTGTACTGGGAACTGGTGAGGCCACGCCTCAAATCCTGTGTCCAGTTCTGGGCCCCTCCCAACAGCAAGGGCATTTTGGTGCTACCATGTTGTGGTGACCCAGCCCTTGAGTGGGCTGTGCCCATCAAATGCCCATCAGGCCATTGCCATCCAATGGTGGGAAAACCAAGAGATAGAGGACAGCCCCAAAGGCGGGCCCGAGGGCGGTACTGAAGTTTAAGGTCACTGCCTCCTTCTAGAAAGTTCTCCCCACTTCAACACCCCATTGGTTCCCTGTTCTAGCTCCCACCTCCGTGTTATCCCCATTGGTTGTTGTTCCTATTGTTCCACCCCTTTTGCTGTACCCCATTGGCTATTTCCCCTTTCTCCGCCCCAACTTCCCTCAGTATAAGAACCATGGACCCTTCCCTTTTACCTGTTTTTTTGTCCTGGACCCTTGTAGTGGTTTGGTTGAAAAAGACTCATTACTTTCTGTGAGATAAGAATTCGGAGAAAGCAAAGCAGGCACAAAACTTGAAAGAATATAAAGAACTTTATTGACAGACCTAAAAGGAAGGAAAAAAAAAATACCGGACTGCACTTTCAGAACGCTTCTCCCCCCACCTTTCTCCCTTCTCCCACTGACAATGTAAAAAGACAACTCTTGAGATTTTTCAGTCTGTTTACCACTTCCATAATAACCTTGTTCAGTTTATTTAGGGAGAGGAGTCTTTCTTGCTCATGCTGTGGAGACATCTCCACAAGAAATTCTCTCATGGTTTCAATATCACGAGACAGCCGCCCAGGTTGGTTCTCTGCTCACATGTGAGAGTCCCTTCCCCCGACTTGCAGCTTTTCCCACAACTGCTTTCAAGGGTCCAATCTTGAGCTACTGGGGTACCATTTTAAGGTTGAGCTATTCAAACACAGGTTCTCTTCGCCCATCTCTGGGAGCATCTTTATCTCTAGGAATAGAGGCCCTCCCCCTTCCCTGGGAGAAAAAGAGTCCTCATCATCTTCATCTCTAGGACTATCTCTGGAAGCATCTCTAGGAACAGAGGTCTTTCTCCTTTTAATTTGGAGCAAAAGTCTTCATCACTTCCATCTCTCCCTGTTCAAACTTCTCATCAAATTACAGCTGCTTCAGCATTTGCTTATTTCAGCACAGGTGCTTTTGCTCACAAGTTGAACACTCCACCCCCCATGCCTTCATGAAATTACAACGGGTACTCTGATATATTACAGTCTATCACTACCATATACCCTAGTTTTACAACAGATTTTCAGCTTCTAAGCATCTCCTCTTTCTCCTCCCTCAGGATTTCAGCTCTTCTTTCTTTACTTAATGTGTGCAGGCTTCATCTGTTCTGGAGGAAACTTACAGCACTAAAAGGTTTAATCTCACCTGGGTCTTGCAGCTGGAATTTCACTTATCGCTGTTGATCACATTATCTTATGATCTTTGCCAGGCAGTGGGGCAGCTTCAGCTCAATCTTCGGCCACACTGGGGGGAGGGGGGGTGTGGAGCTGGGCCATGCTGTCTGCAGGTGACAGTGCTGTGGGGGGGCTGCGGGTGGAACAGGGCTGCATGGCTCCACGATGGCCCGGACCTGGCCCGGACCGAGCAGGGCCCGCTAGGCCCCATACGGGCTGAGCCCAGTTACCTGTCCCAAAGCTGGAAGCAAGAGAGAGCTTCCCTGGCGTGTGTCTATTATTAAGGGTGGACTACAGACACAGTCAGAATTCTAAGTGGCTTACAAGAATTGTCAATATTCAAACTAGCCAGTTGATAGGTTCTTTTAGGTCATAGAGGAAGCTGTAAGCACCTCTTTGCAAGAAAATCACTTCCGGAGTTATGCTAACCCATGACAACGCTTCAGTTAATAAAACCTGCTGGAACCCACACAAAAGACCCTTCCAGCGCTTCAAGACCCTCTGCCGTGCTTCAAGACCTCTAGTACTTGGGGTGCCTTTCCTCTCTTGGGGAAGGACAGCAGAACGAGACCATCCGTAGCAACTGTGCTTGTCTCGGATGCTTGCAGGAAGGACGCTGGTTCCCTTTTCAAGGGCTACCCTGAGAAAGCGTCACTAGCATATATCTAAAGAAGGGAAAATGGAGTGGGTGAAGGGTCTGGACCACAAATTTGATGAGGAGCAGCTGAGGGGACTTGGGGTGTTCAACCTGGAGGAGGAGTCTCGGGAAAGACCTCATCATTCTGTGCAATTCCCTGACAGGAGGTTGTGGCAAGGTGGGGGTCAGTCTCTTCTCCCAAGTAACAAATGACAGGACAGGAGGAAACAGCCTCAGGTTGTACCAAGGAAAGCTTAGGTTGGATATCAGGAAGCAATTCTTCACTGAAAGGTTTGTCAGGCATTGGAACAGGCCGTACAAGGAAGTGGTGGAATCATTATTCCTGGAGAGTGTAACTTGGGGATATGACTTAGTGGTGTACATGGAAGTACATGATTGGAGTTGATGATCATAAATGTATTTTTCTACCTAAATTATTCTGTGATTCAACAGCTGCTTTTTGCAGTACCCAAAACCACTCACAGTCCCGAATGTGTTGGTACAGATAGAGATGTGATCTATCAAGAGCACATACTCTATTTTTATATGGCTGTCACATCTGAAAAATTTTAGCTGCAACTTTTCTGTGTATTAAACCATTGACAGATGGCAGTATGAGGTCTGGAAGCTCTGCCAGACTTAATTCTTTTGCATAGCATTATTTATTAAGTTATAGATTATTACTCTTGTTTCCTCTATCTTTTTTTCCCCTCCCATTAAAAATCATTGAGGAAAGAACCTCAGTAGGAAACTACTTGTTTGATTTGACGCTCCCTGGAAACAGTGTAACACTAAAATGAGTGGCCTCGATACGAAGTTCACAGAATGAGAGAATGGTTGAGGTTAGAAAGGTACCCTTGAGGTCTTTTCTACTCCACACCCTGTCCTGCTCAAGCAGGATCAACCAGAGCAGATTGCCCTGTGTCCAGTCAGGTTTTCTCAATTCCAAGGGTGGCTCAAAGGACAGAGATTCCACAGCCTCTCTGGGCAATGTGTTCTAGTGCTTGATCACCCTCACAGTAAACAAAAAGAGAGCTTCCTTGTGTTCAAGTGGGACTTTTTGCTCTTTAATTTGTGCCCATCATCTCTTGTCCCATCAGTAGGTACTACTGAGAAGGACCTGACTCCTGTCTACTTCATGTTTGCCCCATCAGGTATTTAGACACATCTATAAGATCTCCCCTGAACAATCTAGGCTGAACAATCCCAGTTCTCTCAGTCTCTTCATATGAAAGATGCCCCAAACTCTTAATCATTTTTGTGGCTTCATGCCATCTCGGTCTCATAATCCAGAGTCTTTCTGAGGATATCAGACCTGGTCACAGAACTCCAGATGTGACCTCTTCGGTGATGAGTAGAGGAGAAGGATCACCTCCCTCAACCTGCTGGCAACCCTCCTAATAAAATCTGTTGGACTTTATTTTTGGTGGGGATGCATTGCTGGCTTATGGTCAGCTTGTTCTGCACCAGGGCCTGGATCTCCCTCTCTGCAGAACTGCTTTCAGGCCTGCTGGCTTCTTGAGTACTGGTGCCTGGGGTTATTTGTCCCCAAATGCAAATATCTACAAGAGGACTAGTGGTTAGACAACTGTAACTTGGAAACATTCTCAGATTGAAGAACTGAGGTAACTCCATGATATTTTTTCTTTCTAGACAAGACCAGCAAAACTCCAGGAACTATCAGTTCTAATATTTTCATTCACAGATCAAAAAGGAAATTCTGTGAATTTCCTACTAAGGATAGGTAGTATTCAAATTCCAGATAATTACACACAGAAGATATCACATGTCTTGCTGAAAATTAATGTAACTCAAATAAGCAGTCAATCAGTGCTTGTTAGTGCTGCATGATGGGAAGGTGAATCCTGAACACATGAACAGGTCTTTCCTACATCTCCTTGACGGTGGCCAAGGAAAACTGTTCTCTTTCCAGATCTTGATGAAGGGATTTTTCTTTCTGCTTTGCACACTACTTAACAATTTTGGTACTGTTACTATTTATTATTTGTACTTCTGGAAAATTAGTTGGGTAGCTAGAATGCAAGTAAGAAGTAAGGAGACATGCCTCATCTTTCTCTCACTAGTACAGTACAACAGCTTTCAGTATGTTTAGTCCTGAGCAACTGCAGTTAAATAAGAGGTAAAAGAAATGCATAATATCCTTGAAGTGTACTAGTCTGAAAAATGGTGCTTGATACCCTGAAAATAGGCAGGACATAGCTGAAATCTGTAAACTCATCAGAAAAGGCATTTAACCTCCTTTAGTTTGTTTAGAATTTCATTGTCTTCTGATGGGAGGTAAGGCTTTATAAGGAATGCAGAAGCAGGCTCTAAATCACCTTTAAAAAAATCTATTGACTGTTGTCCATAGAGAAGTTGGTAATTTACTTCCTTTAGTTCAGGTGACTTGGTAGCCTGGTGCTGCAGCTCTTGATTTGCTCTTCCTTGCAAGAGGCAGCATGGATTGTAAAGGAGGAGTCTCTGGCAGGCAGTTCACTGCTGGTTGAGTCCTTTGTGTCTTATTGTTAGCAAAAGTAGCATGACCTTACATAATGTGACACATGACAGAAGAAGTAATGTGACAAGACACATCCGACAGGCCGTGCTGCACACGAGATATATGACACATCTCATCCAAAACAAATATTGCACCTAGCAAAGACAGTACTTGAAAAGGCACTTTACTTTTTTTCCTACCCTTCAAACTGTTGATAGATACAAGGGCCATTACAAAGACTTAAACCTCTGTCCTGAATAATACCAGAAGCTCCACAAATTGCTGAAACTAATGTTTAAAATTAGAAGATTAAAATCAGAGATAAAGCACAAATATGTTAAGCTGTGTGGCCAGAAGGAGAAGATGGTAGAATTTTTTTCTGTGTTGGGTGTCAGATCAGGATTGTACAACTAATAGCACAGAGCAACTGTTGCAGTAAATTAGAAATAACACAAGTGAGATTTCATTAGTTTGAGTCACTGTGATGGGAAAACCGCTTGGAAAGCCAGGACTTCTGTGAATTAGTAAAGAAACATACTGGAAATGATACCATGTACTATACTATGCACTGGTCAACCCCAGCTCAAGTTTTTTCAAAGTTTTTTATTGTGTATTTGAAAGAATGTTGATTCTAAATTTTTAGAGCAAGCACAATAGATAAATAAAATGCAATAAATAAATTAACTGATATTACTAATTAAACCAAGCTCCAGTGACTGGTTCTTGTACTAATGCACAGACACCTCCAAGCTTGAGAGAAATTCTAAGCCAGAGGAATTATTTTGATTCTTTTTTATCAGTTTACATATACTTGACCACCTTCATCTAAAGAGTGGCAAGAACATTCTAAGAATAAATATATGAAAGTTCAAAAGATCTTGGCTAACAAAAATAATGTATTTATTCTTACTTGATGGACAGGCGAGTTGGGGCTATTCAATAAATTGCAGGAAGTGGCATAGAGAATTGCAGATGCATCATCCACACTGGCATCCACTTTGATCAGACCACAGGGATGAAACCATGGGCCGATATGTTGGGATGATGAGAGCTATATGGACTGCCCAACCCTTAGTACTGCATTTAGGGCATCTTCTTTGGACCTGTTACGACTAGAGGCAACTGATTTGGCTGCTGAATAATAGACCTGAGGTTAAGTTAACTGAACAGGACATGGAAAAATATTGGACATTACATGAGGAATTGCTGAATGTGACAGATGCCAACAAAAGAAGCTGACAAATTTAGAGATGAATCCATGAGGAATAAATGGAGTTCCCATGTGGTTAAGGGAGAGTTACATAAGAAGCAGCCAGACATCACATATAAATGTAGGGGATCTTTGGGGACCTTTCACTGAGAAAACATTTCAAGGGGAACCCTTGGAAGCACCTTGATTAACATATCAATATTACCATACTAGGCTGTGATTATCTAGGTAAAGTGTTGCAGTGGGGATACTGCAACACGCCTATATCCAACCAGGAGTCCCGTGGAAAAGAAATATATACATACGGACGGATTCTTGCTAGATGTTTCAGAGATGTTTATTTCTCCAGCCGCATGGCCGGGCTCTGCCGAGAGACTCTGCCACAGTCACAGCACCCGAGCTGCTTTGCCCGCGCAGGGGAACACAAACCAACCCATGGGGAACGAGGCTGAGCAGGGGCAGGGAAACCCCGTGCCTCCCTCAGGGCTACAGGGCGGGGGAGGAGACCCCAACATCTCACCCGTTTTATTTTAATAAAAGGAGAATGAAGACAACTGGATAACCATAACAAGAACTGTTTCAAAACAAAACAAGCCACCCTCCTGAGTCTTTAAATGTCCAAACAGATTCTCCGGAACACCTTAGGGCTGACAGAAGGGAGACAGAACTCTCTGGACATGCCTGTGGGGAAACTGAGGCAGGAGAGGGTTCCTTCCCTCCCCCTTTTCATCCCCCCATCGGCATCGGAGAGGAATTGTAGGGAAATGGAACTGTATAAGGAAGCCATGGAGTGAAAAACGGATTAGGAATAAACTGGGGATAGGGTAAACTTAGGAAAGGGTTCATATTGGGTATAGGGTAAAAGGGGAAATTAGGCTGTGGGTAGGGAAATTGCTGGAATGGATAGTGTTTATAATTTAGTGTTTATAATTTTGTGCATAATGGCTGCCTTTGACGGGAATACCTCCAGGCCCAGTAACATTCGCTGCTTGTAAACCCTTCTTTCCTTGCACTATATCAAATTGAACAACTTCCCCATCTCCTACACTTTGCAGGTAATTTTTAGGGTTATTCCTTTTAATGGCAGTTCTATGGATGAATAAATCTTCCCCTGTATCATCTCGTGTTATAAATCCATAGTTGTTTTTTACATTGTACCATTTCACAGTTCCTGTGACTGTCGTTGCTAGAACGTCTCCTATCACGTGCTTGCGTGTCTGTCGTGGGTGCTGGTCCCGCGTGGCCGCCGCCTCGCCGACTCCGGCGTCTCAGTCAGGCCCCCGCGCCGCGGCCGCTCTGCGCTCTCTGCACGGCCCCGCTCCGGTGCGTGTCTGGGCTCTGCACGGCCCCGCTCCAGCGCCTGTCTGGGCTCTGCGCGGCCCCGCGCTGCCATCGCCGCTGGCCCCACACCCCGTGAGCGGCTCCGCTCCGCAGACTCCACGCTGCTTCGAGAGCGGCCTCGTTTCGGCTCGGCGCTGCGCTGCGCGGCTTCTCGTGTCGCTGTGGAAACCGCCGCTTCCCCCTCCACAGGGCTCTCCGAGCCGTATGCTCAGAGCGGGCTTCCACGCTGACCTCCAGTTCCTGGCTGCTCGTGGCCCACGGCACCCATGGCGCCTGTGGCGTCGCTCCCTCACTCGCGGTCGGGTGGCCGGGGACCCCGAGACAGGGATGGGGTCCGCGATAAGGCGCGCGCTCCCGAGGGGGCCGGGCACATCCAGCGCAGGCACCTCCGCTGGCACAGCTGCAGTCATACACTCCTGGGGTGGCCGCCACGCGGTCTCGGCCACGGGAGAGGTATGATCTTCTGCTTTAGGGGTAATGGGACCATACAGATGCTCCTGAAGAGCGTCAGTGATTACATAGGATCCGCGGACAGCTTCTATCGCTCGTCCATCGCTTAGCTTATCACAGATCTCGTTCCAGAAACACTCCTGATAATATCCAGGAGGTCCGATATCAAAAAGTAAGTCTCGAGAAATACAGGGGAACCCTTTGAAAAGCCAGATAAAAAAATGTTCAAGATCTCCCGGTTCCAATACTTTTCTGTTTTGTTGTTCAAGGATTCCTTTTACTTCTAGATACATTTTTTTCTGTGGCTCAGAGAGCCCCATTTCCCACGATTCTTCCATAGTCCAGATATGGAATAGCGAAACAAAACCAAGAAGAGGAATCCAAAGTTTCCAGGGTTTACTCACGCAAATCAGTCGCTTAGGGATCGGGGATCGTTCTGGCCTCAATTCTCCACCATTATGTTGCAGTGGGGATACTGCAACACCTTTATCCAACCAGGAGTCCCGTGGAAAAGAAATATATACATACGGACGGATTCTTGCTAGATGTTTCAGAGATGTTTATTTCCCCAGCCGCATGGCCGGGCTCTGCTGAGGGACTCTGCTACAGTCACAGCACCCGAGCTGCTTTGCCCGCGCAGGGGAACACAAACCAACCCATGGGGAACGAGGCTGAGCAGGGGCAGGGAAACCCCGTGCCTCCCTCAGGGCTACAGGGCGGGGGAGGAGACCCCAACAGTAAAGGTATCAGAAATACCTAAATTAAATACAGCTGTAAGAAACCTAGTGAGTAGGAAAATAATTCACTTATCTGGGAGGAGATAGGGAGTGAAGAAGAGAAATAAGAAATAAGAACGTGGTCGATACAATACTCAAATCTTGTGACTGATGATGTTTGGGGATATCTGCAGGGTAGCACTACACTTGATCACTGCAGCCTAAATTATGACAATAAATCTTATCTGTCTTTTTGCCAGTGCCATACAAATCAAACCTTATTCTGATATCAGGAAGACTCGGGCAATCCTTACAAAGCTGGGTGCTTTTCCCGGCTTTAGGCAAACACCTGAATGGATGGAACCAATACCCTGGTGCCAAGGCATTATTGCCCACTTCAGGCTGGTAGAAGCAGCATCTGCCAAGTGCTTAGTACCAGTCACCAGCAGTATCCAGGGCTGCATGCATTGCAGGCACAGTTCATGCCATGTGAGATCAGCAGTGAGTGAAAAGACAATTGAACACTGTGGAATTAAATATTTTTTTTCCAGATTCCTGCTCGTTGTCTACTAAAACACAACTCTGTTCATAAATTAGTCTTTTCTTGTATTGTTAATTCCAGTGTGCTTTTCCATGGCCCTGCTGTATGACCAGTTTTCACACCGTACCAGAAGATGTAAAGTGAGGTTGATAGTTTCTCATTGCTTCACTGCAAATGGCTTTTTATTGTTCTGGATGAGACACTGGTCCGGATTTGGGATGTATGTGTTGGAACCCTGGCTTCTGAGAATTTCAGCCTTTCAGTGCTGACAAGCAGTGATCCTCAGAAGTACACTGTATTCAACCCAAAACCTTGAGAAAAGCTCCCTAAATTGTGTGATAACAGTGAGGTTGTTGCTGTGTAATTAAAATTACATAACTAGGTGGAATATGTAGAAATGTAGAAAATTAGGTTTAGGGGATATAGGTTACAATATGGAGGAATTTGGGTGTGGATCTTCTTCTTCCTCTTTTCTCCTTCTTCTTCAAAAATCTAGGATTTCTTCCATTGGGTCAAAAGTCCTGCACTGTGGGACATGAAAAAATTAGTAATTGGATTGTAAGTAAAAACATATTACTTGGTATTTCATAATTGGTTAATTTAGACTTAAAAAAGCCTTGGAAGTTAGAACTCATGGCCATTTTCCAGCTTGTCACCTAAAAGGCAGATCCCGTGCAGCTGTGTCATAGATAGGATATAATAAACAACTTAGTCCGAACAAGAATTCTCGGTCTCCTGCATTTGAATTCAAGCTCTGAGTAAAAGAACTCACGGAACAGCAAAAAGAAAAAAAAAACAAAAAATGGGAAAATTAATATGTATGAATATGAATTCTGGTCATAAATGAAAGTCGTGGCAGTAATGCTTTTCTCCAGGGGCTCATTTCTGACTTCCTGCTACTTTGAGTGACACCTGACATTTCAACTTGCTTCCTGTCCTCAGTTTCCCTCCCTTGTTTGGAGACAAGGATATAAAGCTTTCTTTGGGGAATGTTTTGTGATTTAACAGGTGAGAATATTATGAGAACAACTCAAGTAGTGTAATGTGTTACTATTATGTTTTGCTATTTAATTTTCTCCTTGTGAGCATGAACAAGCTTTGGGCAAAAATGGGGGAGAGCTCTTTATGAGTTAATATTTGACAATTCTTTATCAAGTAAGACCTCATCAGTGAGACTTTTATTGGACTCCCAACACTGTTTAGATAATGTAGATAATGTAGATAATTTAGATAATCAAGATGCAAACATTTTAGAAGAGGGATTTTACACAGAAATCATTCTAGCTGGATTAAAATATTTACAAACAACGAAAATTGGATAGGGAGAAACACAAGACTATTATTTTCTTTTCTAATGTGATGCTGCTACTACTGGTTTCGCAACCTCCTGTGGGTCACATCCTGTGTATTATTAGAGAGGAAGGGATTTAGTCTTCTGCATGACATATATTTGTGAGGTTTTTTGTTATTTCTCCCCCTGGTTTCAAATGGTTAAATTTTCACTGATTTAAGGGAAGATGCTTCTGGTTTAGATCAAAAAAGTGAGCAGAAAATCAGTTTTTACTTAAAACCCTCATACTAAGTATCTACTTTTGCTCAACAAAATAAACACTAAATGAGAGTTCATAATATTTTTCCAACTCTATATAAAAAAAAAAGAATATTTGGGCATATGCCAGTCTGTATTACCATTTCTTTATTAACATTTATTGCCATGAATAACTTGAGCCAGTTGTTTAATATTAATATTATATGAGGAGATTTTGTGTTTGTATGTGTGTTTGTTCTTTCTTTCCCTTTTTTAGTTTTTAAATCCTCTCTTGAAGATTATTTTGCATATTTTTTATCTGTTTGTTGCTAGAATAAAAATAATAAATTGAAGGCAAGAATGTAGTTTTCAACTGGTATAGAAAAATAATTAAACCTCTCTGCCTTAAAGCATAGCTGTAGGTCACTTAAGTTAGACTCTCAGTAAACAAGAGAGAGGAGAGAGCCATGTATGCTTCACTTTTGCATATCCAAGGCATGAGGGTTGTTACTAGATAGTTCTTACAGAACACAATATTGATTATAGTACCTGTTTTCACACAAGTTCTGCTCTTTGGTGAAGGACTCATTTCCCTGAACATTAATTCAGATGCAGTGACCTCCAGGAACACTGTAACAAGACATATATTTCCAACATGAATGCACAACAGTGTGGGTTGCTTCGGACTTGGCTTCACTCTGACTTGACATAAATACCAAACTGAAGGCCCATATCTCTTCTTGAATCTCAGGGACCAGAGGTTACCCAGCCTGACAGCTGGCAGCCTGATTCACTGTCTCAGAGTCGTCGTGGAGTGGTGGCTTTTATTCTTCTTTCTTCTTATACTGCTTCCTTCTTGCATCTTTTTTTTTTTTTTAGCTACATGGTATTTTGTCATTTGAAAACTGAATGACACATTAATTTCAAGCACTAATGGGAAACTTTCAACTTGAAATCTAGTCAATTTAAAGGAAGTTAAATGCAGTTTCTGCCAATGCACTTACCTTGAGACATCCTGCCAGTATAACAGTTTTGCATTCACATTTTCCTATCTTTAAGCCATATTTCTTTTTTCTCTATTACTGTGTGAAAGACAAAGTCACTGGAGGATGATAGTGACAGAATGACTGACTATACAAAAGGTGCCCACAGATTTGTCTCTATGCCATAAAGAGCAAGTGGAAATTTTTTCACATTTTTTCTTTTCCAGAGGAACTTAACATAACATGCAAATTTTCTAAGAACGCCCACTGTTCTTTCAGAGATTTGTTACAAAATTTAAATCAAACCTTGCTTTTTTAACAACAGAAAAAAATCTGTGAAAACATAGTTGCAACAGAAAACATCTGATCATCCTTGGTACAAAGAGTCCTTGCCAAGTATATGTATGAAAGAGAGGAAGAATTCCTAATCTCTTCCAGTGTCTGTCAGTAAAACATATTACTTCTATAACAGTATTTTAAAAATTTTCAGGATGAAGTATGATTTTTACATTAACAATACTCCTTTAATTAATAAGCATAACATGTTAGTTCTGGCTGGATAGTGCTGTCCGTTGCTAAGAGTAAAGGAGTCCCAGCAATCTTAGATACATTCATGCTGCTTACATGAATTTAAAGACATGAAGCCTCCTGCTTTTTCAGTTGAGACAATTCAGGAGCTGCCACCCAAGCTCTAACCTAAAATGTGCTTCACTAATCAACACTTCTCTATTTAACCGAAAGATCCCACACTACTCACTGATGTGCTGCTTTTCTCTTTTCTGTTCTGACTTGATTTCCAATGTGGTCAGAGTTGCCCCTTTGCAAACCTGAGGGAATACTGCAGAGGGAGCCAACTGTCATTGCCTTTACCACAGGTAATGGAAGGAAAGTTACATGTGCTGGGGCAAATACAAAGACCTTAATTTATTTTAGTTTTTATTATTTTTGTGCCTATGGACTCCAAGCTGAGATTTCATTGCACTGGGCATTATTTAGCAAGTTGAAGTCTCCCACTACAGCTCTCTGTTCTTTTAGAACTCACCCATGCAAATTAATATCAGCGTAACTCTTTAAAAAGTGTAACCAAGACTCCTTTTCTTTTCTCAGATTCTCTTGAATTAAATCTGGGATAAACCATCCTACAATAAGGCAGAGTTTCCTTCTAGGGTTTGCCTACCTATGGAATACGATACAGAGATGGTAGGATCATGGATCACTTGCCAGTTTAAGCCCCAAAGCACCAGATGATTAAATCTACAAAGAGAAAATAAGTCAGCAGAAAGAAGTGTATTTGCGTAAGTTAATAGCACCATCAGTCCTAAAGCTAGTGACCTCAAGATATGTTGCAATGAAGTAATAAATGTACATTTTTGAACATCTCAAGTAATTCTTTTAGCTTATCCACTCTTTAGTTTCTATTCCAGACATATCAGGAATTCTCTGTCCTACTTAATTTTCCCTCTGAGAATGAAGAGAGCATGCTGACTTTAACCGCAAAGGCTCAGATTGTATGCAATTTGCTTGTCAACAAAGATGCCCTCCAAATAACAAGTGCTCTAACATATTTCTGTGATTCATCCCTCACATGATAATAAACATTTAATGCAGAGAGATGTGGGGATTTTAGGTAGCTTTGTTTTCACTAACTTACCCACAGATATTTTGTTGCTTTGGCTTTTTTGCTTTTTAAATTTATCCAGCCAGTACTTATCATATGCTAGCAGCTCTCTCATTATCAAAGCTTTAGTGCTCAGGGCAATGATACTGTGCTTTTGCTTTATTTTCTTGAATCCCCTGACAATGAGCATTGGGAAGAACAGCTGATTCTCTCTTTGCATTTTTTTTTTTTTCAATTGGACTGAGTAAAATATAGCAGGGTCTGAAAAGGGAAAACTTTGCCAGGTCAAAATTTGTACTGATTCATGTAACATTCCTTAAAAGCAACTTAAATATAGGCAGAGTGTCTTTTGGCAAAAGATCCTGGAGTAGGTGGCTAAATAAAGAGCCTGACATTAAGAGAGGGCACAAATCTGTCTCGCTGGATCACATTAATAAGCATCATGCTCTGCGTCAGGAGGTGGTGAGAAAATGGGAGAAACTACAGAATTTAGACAGCAACTCTCTCCTTAAAGCCAGACACATTGCAAACCACAGACTATAAAAGTTTTGTACATTGTCAGCATTTCTAACTTAAGAACATTATGATTTATAGTCCACAATTGTCTTTTGTCAATTGTCTTTTGAAATGTTCACTAATAATCCAAGTTCTCTCACACACAGAGAAGAAAAAGTCCACAAAATTAAACACTTAAATGACTGATACAGGCTGCTTTACCAATGACTGCATTCTTCAGGATTTTTGATTTTAATTCAAATTTTTATTTGATTTTTTCAAAAATCCTAAAGAAATAAAAATAGCGGTTTCAACAAATCAACCCTGAGAAGACCCACAATCTTTTCTCCTGTCCTAGATTGGAAATGTAGGAAAACAGCTTACGTTTTGTTCTAGGTAATAGAAAATATGGAGATCTGAAATACAGGAGAATGCATTCTCAGCAAATGATCAGAATATTTAAGATTAATTGCATTTGCTTGGAGCACAGGTATTATTTTCCCAGATCTTTAGCGGGGGGGGGGGGGTCCCGAGTGCAGGGGAGCCGGCCAGAGTAATGACATGAACACCGATACGATTTGAGCATTGTTCTCCCCTTCATTGTTTACTTTCACTAACTTGTATCTACTTTGCAAAGATTCATGCCCTATTCCCATGGGACAGCCTCTAAGCAGCAGGGGGGAGCCGACCAGTGTATAACTTTGCCAAGGATTTTCAAGGCTGCCTGCTGCCAGGTGTCCTTCTGGCCTATCTGCAGCCTGAGGCCAGTTCAGGGGTTCTTCCTCAGCAACCCTGGGTTGGCCAGACTTTCCTGGGCTATCATATGCCCCTGTTCCACAAGGAATCCCTCTACCCAGATCCAACTATATCTTCCTTCCCAATAGTTTTGGTCTGGTTTTGGTCTTCTGGGAGATCCAATGGCCAAAGTTGTGGTGGTCATTGCACAGCAGCAATCTTTCCTCTGCCTGAGAATGCCATCAGGGCCACCAAACTTGTGTGGTTGTTAGTTCTGAAAGGGGCAGAAGGACTGTACTTAACAAATTGAAAGGTCACTTCTGTTTGTCTAACATCCATTTGCTTTTAGCTGTGCTTAGAGTTTTTTAACAATATTGTTTTTTTCTAAATGTGAGCTTTCTAAAACTTATACACCATCCTTCACATGCCATTGGGACATTTTTTTTCTTCACCATATTGACCTGCCCCCTGACCATTTAATATTTTTATTATTTTGTTGTCACAGGATCTTTCACAACACAACATTGCTGACATTCTAGATCTGAGTTTCTGTGTCTAGCAAAAGCTTTTTTTCTATTACTCATTCCTAAAGAAATCCAATCCACAGTCTTACAGCAGATAAGTAGGTTGCAGGAGTTGTGAGACAGATAAAAAGGTAGGTGTTTTTTCAATATCATTTAAAATTTTCCTTTTTGATGAAGTAGGGATCACCAACTACTGTTTGATTTTCTTCAGAGGACAAGACTATCCAGATTTCCCCTTGAATGGCTTTCCAGTGTTAAGCTTGATTAGCTACAGGTTAAAGAGATTTAAATACAGTTTCTTGTTCCCATTTGTGTATAACGTTGGTTTTATACCTATGTCCGTTTTAGATAACTACTTTTACCATTTATTTTTATGGACTGAATATAATTAGAGACGTGATCTTCTTCCTGAAAGTCTGTCTACCTTTATCCCAACAAGTCCAAGGTTGGTCTCTGGACAATTCCTAGCCATAACCATGTTGTATTAGACTGACACATCATTCACAAGACATTATGTCCTCTACTTTGTGTCAGTCTTCTGCAAAAAAACAAAAAAGCCACTTGAGAGAGACACAGCAGAGACTGCAGGGCTGCAGAAGAGAGGACATGCAATTCAAAAGCAAGAGCAACCATAAAACTACTGTTTCCATGAAAGTGTTAAGTAGATACGGAATGTACTTTATTTCTTCACTTAACGTCTCTCCTATGCTAAGAGTGACCTGGTTGTTATTCTTCTGCAGACACGGAAGCTCAGCAGTGCAGATTCAATAGTGGTACAGACTCTGTGTTTGTGATTAACCAGACAGAACAGTCAAATCAATGCAACGGTTCCTGCTGACTTCTTTCTCATACTATTTCCAAAAGGGAAATTAAGAAAACTTTGCCTACTTTACCCTATTTCCAATGCTATTCATTATTTTTATGTTATTAATGCTTTTTTATGATCTGTCAATTCTGTAGCCTCTGGAACAGTCTTTTATTTATACTCTAAATTCAGTGCTGTGGAGACTCAGGAGCACTTACAGCAGAGAAGATTATAGATTAATGAATGATATAATTTTAATGTTATTTTTATTTTATTCCAAGTTATGGAGTATTTCTCCGTTTCAAGTCTCCTTGAAAAAACATAATTAATATAAAAAATGCCTGTCCAGCTTCAATCTCCCTGGGTTTTCTAATTAAAAAGCTGACTCACAGACTACACTAGTGCGTTTACAGTAAGACAAATCAAGAGTAATTCAGTTAGCACTGATTTACATACTTCAAGTTTAGAATGGTGTATGTGAGAGCAAAAACTTCCCCAAATCCTTAGTGCACTTTGATTTATGTAAGCTATGCCACACACTTATAGATCTCTCTTTCTAAGTCATTTAAGCGATAGGATATTGCAACAGCATGATTTCCCTACACAAGCCATAAATGCTCTTAAATTGACTTTGTGGAGTGTTTCTGAGCCAAAGAGGAAAGAATACACCATTCTGAATCCAGGTGTGATGCAGCTGATAGTTAGAAGTGCGTAATCAGTGACCAGACTGAGGGAATGTTGCATGAGGGTACCTTGGCCTTTTTTACAGCTAAGGGCTTTCCTCCGGCAGCTCTGCACCCTTTCACCCAAGCTGCCATGGGACTGCTGTCCCACAGCCTCTGTGAAATTATTTTTCCTTTGTTGTTCTCCTCATGTTGCTATTCTTATGTCTTTGTTCCTGCATCTGCTGATACGGGAAGTGCTTGCCACAGCAAGACAATCATCCCTTCTTTACCTCCTTTTCCTCTGTTTGGTTGTAGCTTCTGAGCTACATTAGGGACCCTAATAACACAGAAGCATTAAGCTTAGCAGTCATTCAGAATTTAGCCTCTGTTGCCAAACAAAATGAGCTTCAGCATCATAAGCAGGAGCAAACAATGTGGCCTCAAATGGGTCATGGTGAAAAATATCCTGTTAGTGGCAAAATATTACAGGGACAGCCACTGCACTGAACAGGAACCCAGGAGAGGATGCTCATCTGGGAACCCTTATGTTTCTCCTCCTCTTTCTTTCTCTCTTTCTCTACTCTTGATTTTTTATTTTCTCTAGAAGTAAATTTAGGCCTTAGAACTGATGAATGATACCAGGTCCAGAGCCTCCCAAGAAATCTTCATGAGCATGAACTTGTCTCAACTTTGTTTGTGCAAGAGAGGCACTATAAATCAAAAGCACTGAAAATAACAGTAAGACCTATACTACATCACACAGAAGATTCTGGGACTGTTTCCTGGCCTTGAGGCCAACTGTGAGGATTGATCATTCCCATGTAGCCTTGTAGTGGGTTGAAACTGAGTTGATGGATGAGTTCTTAAGCCAATAGTGCTTCTCGCGATTTTGTGTATTTAATGGCAGCACAAGGACGAGAAGACCCCTTTTTGTTCTGGCTCTCCTGCCAGAAGGTGGGGGGAGGCCTCTGGGCCTGGGCTGGGCCACCTTCTATTATGGCTGGTGATGGGGTCAGTAGCTCTGACCGAGGAAGAGGTGACCGGTCTGGGGAGATGGTCCCAAAAGGAATCTCCTTCCCTCAGCCCAGTGTCTTCCCTCAGCTGCTGTCTAGGAGGGCCTGTGCAGAAGCTGTCAGCTCTTTAGTGATTGTCAGCTCGTGATTTCAGCTCAGCTCTGCAGGGCAGCCTCCAGGCCAGACCAGAGAGAGACGAGAGGCTCGTGTGGCTGTTCCACACGAAGGTAGTTGTAGAGGGATTCCTTGTGGAACAGGGGCATATGATAGCCCAGGAGAGTTTGGGCAACCCAGGGCTGCTGCAGAAGAACCCCTGAACTGGCCTCAGGCTGCAGATAGGCCAGAAGGACTCCTGGCAGCAGGCAGCCTTGAAAATCCTTGGGAAAAGTTATACTCTGGTCGGCTCCCCCGCTGCTTAGAGGCTGTCCCATGGGAATAGGGCATGAATCTTTGTAAAGTAGATATAAGTGAGTGTAAGTAAACAATACAGGAAGCATGATGCTCAAATCGTATCGGTGTTCGTATCGTGACTTCGGCTGGCTCCCCTGCACTCGGGACTCCCCCCCTGCTGGTAGCTTTATTGTTGGTCCGTACTCCGGTGAAGGGGAAAGCCAGGGACGAGAGCTCTCTCTTGCAGGGCCAGAGGGCTAGCTTTTATAGGGATACAGGGGGTGGGTGCCAGAGGGTAAAGGCCAATGGGCTACAAAGGATCTGCATAGGGTCTCCCAGAGGATTCTGGGTCTGTCTTTTCTCGCCATAACTCAAAAGTTAGCTGCCTTCCCAGGGAGTCCTGCTGGGAGATTGTACAATCTCCTTATCTCAGCAGACGTCCCTCCAGGGCAGTGGCTTGGCATACCCTACACCCTCCCCCCTCCTTTTCCCCGGCACAGCACCACGGAGCCCCGGGATGCTGCAGAGGAGCCATCCCAGAGCCACAGGCACCTGAGAAACAGCCGTGGACTGCCGCACAGCTGAGATCACCCAGCGGGGTTTCCCTGCCACATGGCCGGTTTTATTTTCTCTAGAAGTAAATTTAGGCCTTAGAACTGATGAATGATACCAGGTCCAGAGCCTCCCAAGAAATCTTCATGAGCATGAACTTGTCTCAACTTTGTGCAAGAGAGGCACTATAAATCAAAAGCACTGAAAATAACAGTAAGACCTATACTACACAACACAGAAGATTCTGGGACCACCGGGAGCCAGCAGAACCTCTCTGCGGCCAGCATAGCCTGTACCAGACCGAAGAAGACACCATGCAGTCAGCAGCATGCAAGGGAGCGAGGGTTTCTCCAGTGTAAAGCCCAGAAAAGTTCAGTTTCTTAACATGGTGTCTCCAAGGTCAGAAAGAAAGAGAAAGCAAGTCAGATGAAATGGAGTCAAAATGGCGACAGGGAAAAAGAGGCGGAGGCGCTTTTCTGCGCGTAGCTTAAAATTGCTTTCTGCAGGCCATGGTAAGAACTGTAATATCACAAGCTGTATTGTCTCTTTAACCCATTTGAAGTACATAGGGAGATGGGGAATTCACGAGCAGCTTATGAAGATATGAAAATGCCCATGCCAGGCTATGTAAAAGCAGTGAAAGGCTTTTAGAGATTGTGAAGAAGAGAGCCTTTGTTTTCAGGTCACAATAACTCATCCTTTAAAGATTAAAACCCTATATGCATGGGACCATGACTGCAATATGAATGAACTGTGAGATTTTCATGGGAGAGATGTTTTTCACTGCAGCAGATTTGTTTTCGGTGGGACTGTTGCTGGTAACAGTTTGGAAACCACATTAAAGCAGAAGAAAACTCTTTTATCCTTAAATATTGGAGAGACTTTTAAGAACTGCAACAGTGACCAAATCCCATGTTTTGGGTTTTTTTCCCTTGTGCAGTTTTGGTGGGAAGGAGGAGGTGCTGGATGAGAGGGGAGTTTTGCTTTAATTTCTGATTATTTCTTTTTACATTTAATTCTGTTACCAATAAACTTTTCTTTATACAGCAACTGTTTAAGTCTGAACCTGTTTTGCCTTGCAGTTTTCTAGTTTTTCTCAATATTCTTTATTTCACCTTATGCAAAATAACATTTCGTGGGGCTTCTGCCTAGCCAGCTTTAAACCACAACAAGCCTCTTCCACACAATCAGTGTGGCTACATGCTGGGAACAGCCCTGGAGTGAGCTAACAGTGGCTCAGACACCCTTGAGTCCCTCACTCAATGCTTCAGCTCTCCACATGGTGGACATCGAAGAATCACTTCCGTCACACAGATGCATCTAGTGCCTATATAGTCTAAAACAACCCTGTGGGGCAGGCAGAGATCACAGACAGCTGTGCAAAACACCATCCTGAGTCAGGCAGGGCACCTCCAAGCTTCTCAAATGACACAAGATGCCTATGTGTGCAATAGAACTGGACACTTGCTGCTGGTCAAGAGTAATTCTTTGGTTTTCACTCGGTGTTCTCCAGATCTGCCTGCACCAGGGGCTTAGAAGCTTGTGCTGGGACTCAGTTACAAACACTGACAGCCAGTGGGAGGCTTGTTTTATTGTCGGATATCTAGGAGACTTTCTCTTTAAGTAATTAGACGCACAAGTGCACAGGCAAACACTTAAATTGAAGTGCCTTGATATTGATTTGAATGCTTCCTTTGGGCACTATGATGATGAGTGACTGCAAAATGTAGTGAGTGTTTTCTGGGCATTTTGAGTGGTAAGTTGTTACTCTGCATGAGCAATACTGGTGTAAGTAGCCCCTATATTCAAACAAAACAGAGAATTTGTACATTAATTAACAAAGGGAAGTTAGATGAAGTCTGCCTGTGATAGACTTCTATCTTCTTTGATATTTCATCCTATGTACTAACTTCACACTATGAGCACATGAATAAAGATATTGTAGACTAAATAAAGAATGAAAAGATTTTTTTTAAATCTTTATTTTGATGGTTTGTTCCATTAAGCTTTGCTGCTAAATTCAAATATTCTTTCTCATATTACAACCCATACCTAGGGATATTATTGCACACCTTAAAAACCTGACCATATAGCTGCTACCAGAACAATAATTTCATAATTACTTTTTTCCCAGAATTCTCTACTCTAATATTAGGAGTAAACTACACACATGCATACCCTGCTTTCATCATGTTTTTCATTTAACAAGATGGATGTCAGAGCATTGTTATTGTGCTCTCATATGCAAGGTTGTTGACAGAGATTGAAAGATGAAGGAAGAGGAGATCATGAGAAATGAGAAGGATTATAAAAGACTAAGAAATAAGCCTCAATTTCACTGAAACAGGTATCTATATTGTTTGGCTTTAAGGAATTTTTAAACCCTTATCTTAAGGATCCTTGTCACTGCAAAATGAACTGATGTTACAATGATTCAATCCTGTGCACAATGTTCCTGAGCTCGAGTGGTCTGCATTCGCTGTCTGTGTCATGCAGGGTTGTGAGATAATAGGCAGCTCCTGACAGACCAGCATCCTCTCACAGGTGTCCTACTGAAAGTTTTTTGAACTCTCTCTTTGAGCTCTGAGCAAAATAGAACATGAAAGAGTAAAGAAGAGCAGGAAATGGAGAAGTTGAAAATACAAAGAGTTAGAAGCAATGAATGTGAAACAGAGGAAACAGAAGTTTGAAGAAGTCAGTGGCAATGAAATGAATGGATAATATGCAGGTTCTGGAAACCATTGTTTACTGCAGGAAACACAAAGGGTAATTTCACGCTAAGGAGGCTGCTGTGCTGTTAATTTTTTGGAGGGCATGCCTAGCTATGCTTGGTGCACCTCCAGAGCTCTGCTCAGAACTATGACACTTTACAGTTCTGCTTCAGCAGAATAGGTTACTGCTTGAGCTCCCTATTCTCAAATCAGAGTCACATCAATAGATGAGTTTCATTCCCCTTCCCATTTCATTTCCCTTGGTACCCTTTGGTGAACTCCAGTGATTATGAGGATAAGGGATTATTTACATGCTCTAGATCCAGGTAGAGATCAGGCTCTGCAAATGTTTATTTTATAGTCTGAAAATTCACTGCCTTTTGTGACTTGCATTAACTGAAATAGTGATTAGCAGTCATGTTATTAACCTACTATATAACCTATTATATAGATAATATGTGCCTGAATAATACCTAAAAGCTTCAGGCTCATTTAGTATGCTTTTTTTTCTCTCTAGTGAAGTATTAAAGGTGTTTACAGGACTTCAAGAATCTCAGTAGATTAGTCATTCAAAAGTTTGCTGATTCCACCAAAGGTTTAGTGATTGCTTACTGAAGTTAAGGAAATCACTTCCACTTAGCATTTCTGATTTGTAAAAATGACCATTTTCTACTGAAAGTTTGATTACATAGAGAGCTACTTTTAATTAAGTAGATAGTTTAGAAAGCAGGTAAATAGGGAAATCTAGCAAGAAACAGAAATACAATACATATTAGAAGATTCTGTCACAGCACTAATGGATTATGGTCTTGTTTAATTATTTCTGACAGATGGGAAACTTTGCTGGGGAATCAGATTATTACAAGTCAGAATCCTTTGTGGGAAGTAAAATTTTGAGTCTGAATCAGAGCATTTTCTCATGTACATAACATATTCTGAAGCACAGCAAGTAAGTTATGATCCATCTATAACCTGTTCTTAGTAACAAGTGTTACCAGCTGCTCATTTTGACAGAGTATGGGAAATATGAACAAGAAGTTCAAAACTGGTCAGAAATGGAAGAGAAGTTTATGCGTCTATATTTTTCTCTCTTTTCCCTTGAATTTCATTTCTTTAACTTTTTTTATAGCAGCTTTGTTTGCTTTAGAGAAGGAGCTATGAAGGAAGGACTCTTGAAATGTCATCCATGTTTTGAAAAGGGGAAACTTTGCATTTTCATTTTCAAAATCTCAGCTTTAAAAGGAACATAGTCTGCTGGGTAAGGCAGAAAATGTTAAAAGTAGACAAAAGAAATAACCTTAAATATTACCTAGTTCCAGTTTGTATTTGAACCTGTGCCTTGGGCTTTCATTTTATATTTAATACCATTTCCTGGGTCTAATTGCTCCAAAGAAGGAGTGATGAAAGCTAGAGACTCTGTAAGAGTAAAAAAGTCTGCTTGTGGTTACATTTGTTGGTTAAATAAATCCCTCTCTGTGAAGTTCATTTGTTGTGAACTCCTGAAGAAATGAGATGTTTCACATCCAGAAAATTTTTAGAGGTCACTGCAGGATACTATCAGTGGGAGTTTACTGCTCCTGAGTTACTTGTCCTTCAGGCTTATATTATCTCTCCAGCTCTCCATACACATGCACAGAGGGATCTCAGGAGATTGGAGCAAGTGGCACAACATGAATGTTCTGGCTCCTTTCACAGGTTTCTACCCCATCTCTGAAGGCAAAGAAATCATGTGTGGTCCATGAAGAGGTTCTGCTGTTGTTGAATGAAACACATTTTAAGTGTTATTTAAAACACGTTTTGTTCTCCAAATTGTTGAGGACATCTATGCTTTCAGAGTGCATTTGGGGCAACGAACCCTTGTGGCTTCACGTTAAATCAGAAATCCTGATTTATATTCATCATTGTGCAGCTACTTTCCCACTTTTGAGCAAGTTCTGACTTTTCTTATCTCTCCATAAAAAGGATTATGACAGGAAGTTCTTGTCATCAAGACACGTTATGTGGCTAATTAACTTATATTTGCAATGTCTTTTTTATGGCACTTGTATGAAAAGCCTTACATTGCTGTTGTAATGAGTTTGCTCTCTTCCTATCAACTGCAAATGAAGCAGTGGCTGTTTGATACTGAAGCATATTTCTACTCTTAATTATGGGCTTGATTATTATCACTCTCAGCCCAGCTTGAAGGTACTCTCTTCTTTGCAATATCCATTTCTCAGGTTTGTGCTGTTAGGTTCAGCTAATTTATTTTTGTAATTGGAAAGGAAGTGAGTTTGAGGAGGCATCACTGTGCTTCATCTTGCCCATCAGGGCTGAATAGCTTGTGGTCATTTGAATGTGTTAAGTATCCTGGAGTGCAGTCAGGAAAAGCACTGTAAAATGTAAATTGCATTGCACCGAAAATGTAGCAGCTGTTAGGAAGAATGAAGAACAGGACTGAAATGAAGGTAAGCCTCCGCTCAAAGGCTGTGCTCAGTGCCATGGGCCTCTCAAACCAGGCACTAATCCATTTCTGACTCCTAGTATTTGCAACATCATATTATTTGGAAGTTAATTACAGGGCCCATCAGCTTTTTTGGCTCAATAATATTTCAGTGAAAAGTATTCAGGCATTATGTGACTGGTTGCAAGGGAGATTATCAAGAAGTCAGAGAAGTGTAATAATCAAGGGATTTCTCTGTTAATAAAGAACTTGATGAAAAACAAATTAGTTAACAGTACACTGAGTTGAAATCTTGCTGATGGCAAATTTTGAACTTAATTAAAAAAAACCCAAACTTGAAGACATTTTAAAGTTTTCCGTAACACCAAAATTAGGTAGGAAATTTGTAAAAGTCTAGGTCTCCAACTCACCCTTTTAGATGTGCAGGTGAACCTCATTGGTATATAGTATCTGAACATTTCTGTCATGCTATTTTAAAAATCTGACACCAGAAAACTGTGTGTTTGAAATTAAAAACTGGATGAATTTATTGCAATGAAATCCACATCTATCCATAGTTGCATTACATCTTACTAGGTCTGTTTAGGAATCATGTTAAGGAGAAGCCACAGGCTTGTGCTTTGTTTACTAAGACAATGTGGCTGCCTGTGCTCCTGGTGTGCAGTGGCAGAGGCTGCCATGCAAGTTATGCAAGGTGTTCAATGTCTGGCATCTCAAGGTAGGGCAGGCACAGCTGGACTGGCGTTGCCAGGACCACCCCTACAGTACCCAATTTTCCAGTGTGAACTGAAATCTAGATCCTGCCAGAGCCTTTAAAAAGCAGTAGCTGGGAATCCATGTATCATCCTGCATCTTGCAGACTCTAATTCAGGGCTCAGGGGAACAGACTTTCCCCCCAAAGCACACAAGGATCTTATTTCCACACTGGGTTTCTCCAGAATCGTGTTTGGATTTCTCCTCTTGCCAAGTAATGTATATTTCAGCCATCATGGTGTTTGTGGGCAGAATAGAGAAGAATTTGTTTTATATTCATGTTTGTGTTCCCAAATGCCACATTCACACAATAATGTTAATGCAGCATAGGAAGATTGTTTTACATTTGCTTTCCTTCATGTGCTGTGTTCATGGATTGTGTGAAGGTTTCCATTGTATGCATTCAGCATGAAGTCATGCATCAGTGCCACAGAATTTCCTTGATTTTGCCTACTACACTTTTCAAATGAATAATATAATGCACATATATTTTGCCTCAGGAAAACAAATGAATCCTTACAAACGCCAACCAGGAAGGGAAGGATATTTTCATCTTCATAATCCCAACCAAAAGTGCTAAAAACATCATGGGTTGGGTCCCCAAAAATCATAAACATGTCTTAGAGATCATGAGAATGGGAAAATTTATAATACCTTGATTTTTTCCTATTTTTCTTTACTTTGAGTATTCAGACACACTTGGGATATATTTTCATTATTTTTTTCACCCATGAAGAAGTCTAAAAACTTGTTTTTTGAAAGAAAACTTTCCAACACTTCTGCACATATTTCAGTCAAAAAGTCAGATTTGAATAAATATATCATTACTTATTTTGACCTTCATAATAAGATCATGAAGGCAAGGAGTTTGTCATATTTTTGCAGGCAAAGAAATATGGCACATAATAAGCAAATCAGGATTTTTTAATGGAAACCCTTTTCAGCAAGACATGCAATTCCCTTACAGTCTCCAGAAAATGCCAAGTAGAGGTGAGTTCATTTCACCTAATCCAAATTTGTTGTTTGGGATCTGTAATTGAAGAGATTCATATCACCTAATTCTATCTGTCTTGTAGGTGCCTAGCCTATAAATAATCTGTTAAGGCTCCCCTTATGGTTAATGCAGAGTGACAGGAACCTCCAGACCGCAATTCATTCTGTCTGTCATAGGCGCTTGTTCTGGGGAAGAGCAAGTTTCCTCAGCATCCCCTGATTTTACAGGAAGCTTGGGACAAATCATTCCCACCTGTATTTTTCAGACATCTGAGGTTAGTTGTGAGGGATCTCACTACAAATCCCTTTCCGAGCAGCACTACCCCTATGTGTGAGCTGGGCTCCCAGTCAGAACTTGAACCAAACCCTGAAGGCCACATACCAACCTGGTTCTTGGTAGTTAAAAATGGATGCAAACTTTTGTGCTTCTGTGCATTTGACAGCTTATGAAACAATTTAGTTTGTAATACATTTGCTTAAATGAAAACCTGATTAATTCCACTGTACTGACTTATTAGAACTAATAGGTTTTGTTACATGTGTTGCAATTTAAGCATTGTTAATTATTCAGAGCTGAATATCACAAAACATTTGTCATGAATATTTGCACACATTTTAAACAAAATTGTCCTTGGCAGTGTTTGCAACAGTTAAATATTTGATTTTCATGTATATTTGGGTGAGACAATTTTCTTTTCATGAATATCAGCAGAAAGTGAATCTCACATGAAAATCCACACAAATATTTATTTAAGAAAATAGTTGCACCTGCAATATACTTGCCAGCATCTTCAAGAATCACTGAGGTGAATGATCATGCAACCAGCAAAGCTGTTTGAAGTGTATTAGTAACTCCTGTAGATGTCACCAGGGAGAAGATAGGAGTGACAGCATTGTGCAGCAGCACCATATTCCATTGAAAAATGCCTCAATTGCCATTTGGTAATACCTAAAGCAATATTATCTAAACATAATAATAACAAAAATATTATCTAAACATAACATTCCAGAATCTCCACATTCAGGGAAACAACTGTGAATCTCCTAGGCTGACCTGCCACTGGGGCATCCAGACTGTGCACTACAAAGTACTCTGTCCCTGCACTGCATTGGTTCCAGATCTGCAAGCTGTTGCCTGGAGTGAGGCTTCCAGTGTTCCCATCTATAGTGGTTTGGTCCAAAATACTCATTACTGTTTATCTTCTGTGAGATAAGAGTTAGGAGAAACACAAAGCAAGCACAAAACTTGAAAGAATATAAAGAAGTTTATTAACAGACCTAAAAGAGGGAAAAAAAATTATACCACACCTTCAGAACTCTCCTCCTCCCCCCACCTTCCTCCCTTCTCCCACTGACAATGTAAAAAGACAACCCTTAAGATGTTCAGTCTGTTACCACTTCCATAATAACCTTGTTCAGTCCATTTAGAAAGAGAAGTCTCTTCTTGCTCGTGCTATGAAAACATTATCACAACAAGCCAGCAGCCCACTTCCAAATATTGTTCAGTCCATTTAGGAAGAGGAGTCTCTCTGCTCGCAATGTGAGTCCCTTCCCCCGACTTGCAGCTTTTCCTGCAACTGCTTTCGAGGGTCCACTCTTGAAGGTTTTGGGGGTACAATTTTAGGGCTGAGCCATTCAGAAAAAAAAGTTCTCTTCACCCATCTCTGGGAGCATTTCATCTCTAAGAACAGAGGCCCTTCTCCTTCCCTGGGAGCTAAGGGTTTTCTCCAGCTTCATCGTTAGGACTATCTCTGGGAGCATCTCTAGGAACTGAGGTTTCTCCTTTCCCATTTGGAGCAAAAGTCCTTATTGCTTCCATCTCTCCCTGTTCAAACTTCTCATGAAATTACAGCTGCGTCAGCATCTGCCTATCTCAGCGCAGGTGCTTTTGCTTACGAGTTGAACACTCCACCCCCCAGATCTTCATGAAATTACAGTGGGATACTCTGATGTATCATAGCTTCACAACAGAATTTCAGCTTTAAGCATCTCCTCTTTCTCTTCCCTCAGAGTTTTCAGCTCTTCACAGCACTAAAAGGGTTAATCTCACCTCGGCCTTGCAGCTGGAATGTGGCTGATCACTGTTGGAAACATGATCTGTGCCAGACAGAGGTGCTGCTTTGCTGAAATCTTGGCCTCAGTGGAGGGGGGGGGGGAGCAGAGCCGCTCTGTCTGCCCACAGCCCTGCTGGGGGGGGGTTCCACGGCTGGAACAGGCCCATGGCTCCAGGATGGCCGTGTCCCAGCCTGGCCTGGCCCGAGCAGGGCCTGGGCTGGGCCTGCTGGCCCCCGCTTGAGCCCCGCAGCCACCAGCGCCGGAAACGAGAGAGAGCTTGGGGGGGAGTTTGTCTATTCTTAAGTGTGTATCACAAAGGCGGTCACAACTTTAAGTGGCTTAAAGAATTGTCCATATTCAAACTGGCCAGCTGATAGGTTCTGTCAGGTCATGGGGGGAAGCTGTAAGAAGAACATCACTTCTGAGACTCAGCTTGCTGACCTATGACACCGTCTGACACAGAGGGAGTGGGGGCAATATTGAACGTGTCAGAGGGCTACAGCTTTTGACACCAGTTTTTCATGTGGCACAATGCTTGATACTCATCCTATCAAACTTTGGATTTCCATGGCAAAGGTATTTGCACCTAACCTAGATTACTCTCTTTAACTACAATTACATGATCAAATAACTCATGTTTCCTCATTGCTTTGAGAACCTGTTTCCTTCTTCATATAAACCAGTTGAATATTGTTTCACCTGAGCTTGTTGCTTTCTAAGAGGACCCAAGGTCAATCTGGGGATGAGAAGCCCCAGAGACAATTTCATATAAGCAGTAAGTGATTGTAGAGGACACAGCTCTCAAGTCCAGGAGGACAGGTAGCACAGCTCCAAATCCCTTTTCAGATTGCAGAGCACATACCATTATCCTCCTGATACTAAAACACCATTCCTTGTGACCCAGCCACCATGTCATTTCAGTCATTTTGATTTAGGAAAAAAAAATCACAAAGATAATCATGATCTTCTAGGGCCAAGTGCTCAAATCTGTGAAAGCAGACTGTGCTAAAGTGGGCAGCCCTGAGCAGTGTGGACATGATACTCCAAAGTACAATAGTCTTCAGATGCATGAATGGGGCTATTACTCCCCATTTTCAATAAAGGGGTTGTAGGCACCTGCATCATTAATAACTAAGGATAGGTGAGAGGATTCCCTATTGCCTTGGATGACACATCTCCGTTTCTGCCTTTTCAGGAGAGGAAGAAGATCAGGCCAGTGGGATGAACCAGCAGCTGTTGAGTGAGGAATACACTGGCAGTTTCTCAGGACTAAAGAGAGTTGGTGCATGAATCCAATGCCTGCTGCTCTTTGAGCTACTGCCTGGACCAATAAACCTCCTGTTAAAATGAGCCTGCTGTGACTGTTTTGTTGGTATTTTTAATTTAAACAATAGCTAATTAAATATGAAAGCAATTAGTATTTCTGTTCAAACAGCTGTCATGTAATGTCTGGTGCTGCAGTTATGATTCCTTAGCAGCACTGCAAATGGTTTAGAAGCAAAGACTTTTGGGGAGTGGAAGGGGAAATAGAGCAATATTTACTATGGGCATTGAAAACTGCTGGCAGTTGTGCTTAGCTTTTGCTGCACCAATTTACGAGCATGTCGGATGCTTATAAATATATTTTGGATTGTCGTGAAATCTTAAGTAACATTAAAATATACATGAGGGAGAGAAATACAGTTGTTGATGTTGTCTTCCAGCTTTACCCATGGAAGATTTTCCTACACAGGGTCTCAAAATGTCAGCAGAGAACAAAAGTATCATGGTCTCCTTCCATGCTTGATGTTCTTCATACAGATCAGTTTGATGACAGCAAAACAAGGACAGTAAGGAACTAGTGAGCTAGTGAGATGTGAAATCGGCTGTAATTCCTGTTCTCTTCTTGGCAGCAGACTGTAGTTTACATAAGGAAAAGTTAAAGCACTCTTAGCTTTCCTACATGTTCTACCCTACCCCATAAGGTAGAAGCATCAGGGCTCTCCAGGGATGTGGTTTTCCCAAAGACATCCTGGCAGTGGCAGGATCAGCAGCAGCCTGGGTGCAGACAATGAAGGGAGCTCCTCGTTTCTACCCTGGCAGTGTGCATCTCCTTTCACTCCTCACAGCCCTACGTGCTCCTGCAGCCCATAGCTGCAGGCAGGTATGTCTGCAGCAGTCTGTAGGATGCACACGTTTTCTCTTCTGCCCTTGTCCAGTGTTCCTGCATTGGACCGTGCCCCTGCAGCTTTTTAAAATCCAAATTTGTACAACTTCTACATTTGCTATGAGGATCTGTATCCTGGCCAACTGGAGTGACACACTTGCCACTCATTCTACCTGTAGTTCAACCTGTATTTTTGTATTCTGAACTGTTAAGTGCACTCAACCAGAATTTTTTTTCAAAAACTAATAGCAAGTGTTCCAAAATATTTTAGGTTCTTAATGATATTATCATGACTTTCTGTGTTCAACCATGTACTAACTTAATGATACATTTAAACAGAACTGCCATTATTACAAATTCAATTTTTGTATAAGAATATGAGCAAAAAATATTCTTAAAGCAGACCTCTAGCTGGTCTAAATCAGCACAGTTTCCTACAAATTAAAAGCTCAATTTCATTTACTGTGACTTAGAACCCAGCCTACTTCTGCTTTGGTTGGCAAGCATACAAAAGAACCTCATTACTTCCAAGTTTTTTATTGTGAATAAATAATTGGCATTGATCTATGTTCAGTCACCTTCTATGCATTATTAAACACTTGTTTACTAAACAACCTCTACGGTTTAAAAACAAGAAAAAACTTCACTGAAAAATGAATCAAATCTCCATATAAAATCAACCTATGGAGTTTAGAGGTAAGGTGAGTGAAGTTCATTTAATTAAAAGATTGCTTGAGGGGAGACATTGGCAGATCAATTTTTTAAGTTTGTGGAATTATGCACTGATATGCAAGTTTAAAGCTGCTGCCTCTGATTGCAGAATATAACAAATGGGAAACATTATATATTTATGAACGATTCAATGTCTTCCCCCCCTTTTTTGACTGGTTTATTGCAAAAGAAAAAAAATATCCATTCCAAGTTGTGACAGCCCGAGTTAAACAGACATTACCAAAATATATATAAGAAGGTGTTAACGTACTTTTCAACATGAAATTCTAATTGAAACTTCCACACAGTGGAAGCCAGGGAGTAAGTTTATGGCCTGGGGACATGCAGAAACTGCTTTATAAGAAATTGCCTTTTTGATAGTGAATATTAACTGATTATTTTTTAGGTTCATAATTTATTGAATATGTTTCTTCCATTTACTTGTACTTGGGGAATTTTCAGAACTTCCTGGAACTTGAACCTTTTAGTTTCTTATTAAGGGGTATATGTAAAAAAATATGCACAGTGGAAATGTTAAAAAAGTTTTAGTAAGAAAGAGTCCTTTTAACTAATCAGTAGTCTGAGGACCAGAGTTCTGCCAGTGCATATCCTTAAGCCACAACACATTGAGATACAAAGGATTTGGAAAATTCTATAAAGCCTATAACAATAATAATTGTGAAAAATGCAGTACCTTGGAATTTTAAATATTAGTACAGTGATCATATAAATGGTCTTTTATGGGTACACATAAAACTGTATTATTTTTATTAATATTACTATTATTGTTTATTATTATTGCAGTATAACACACCACGTGCTCTAGTTAAAGGTCCCTTTGCATTTCCATTAAATATCCCATTTTTTGGTAGGGTTTATGACAGTCATTAAAATTCTCCACAGGCTAGAAATTGGCAAAGGAACTCACATTCTAAAGTAATATGTTTAATGAAAAAAAAGGAACAAAATTAATCTGGTTGGTTAGAAAAATGGTTGGGGAAACTCACAACTTCATTAAGTAATATCTGAAGTTTGTTTATTACAATTATATTTTTAAATATCTCTTGTTTGGAAGCAAAGCAATGAGCCTATTCTTTGATACTCCTTCAGTTTTTGCCTGGGGACTAGGAAGTGATTTACATCCATTCAAACTTGTGCAAAACACTTTATTTAAATTTATGGTATCTTACATGAGGTTCACATATCTGAATTTCGAACATGCAGGACAACAAGAAATCAGGCTTCTTGACTTATGGAGCTAAAGCTCTACTTGTCAAGTTTGTCTGTCATACTATGTTGGAACACAGGGCAGAAATCCTAGAACCAGCACTGCTGCAAATCAATACGCATAAACACAGAGCTGCTTTTTTCGATCATTCTTTATTGCAACTCTCCCTCCTCTTTTGTCTGACTCCTAACAATATGAATTTCTTCTTCTTATATAACTACCTTGGTGTGGATGTATGAAACGTTTAATTGTTAAGGTTTTCAGTTATAAAGAGTCACAGGATCATCAGTGTTGGACTTCAGGGTGTCTGTAGTCCAACCTTCTGCTGAAAGCGGGATCAGATTGTTCAGAAAGGCTGCTTAGATCTTTAACCAGTCAGTCTTGAAATGGACAGAGACTGCAGGACAGAGATAGGCAGCCTATTCCAGTGCTGACCTCCCCTTGAAAACATTTAGTTGGGGTGAACAAGCCCAGCTCCCTCAGCCTCAGTACTACAGCAAGTGCTCCAGCCCCTGACCATCTTGGTGGCCCTCCACTGGACTTAACTGCAGTTTATCAGTCTTTCTTTTATTATAATACCCCAAAGTGGATGCAGACATGAGAAGAAGAGGACAATCACTTCTCTCATCTCCTGGCTGTTCATGTAGCCCAGGGTGCTGGTGGCCCCTGTTGCTACTGTGGTGCCCTGCTGTCTTGTGCAGCTCCCTGTCCATCTGTCTCCATGGGGTCTTTTCTGTGCAGCAGGTCCCCAGGTTCTGTGACTGCAAGAAGGTTTTCTTTTCCAGGCACTGGGGAGAAAGACATTTGCTTTCTGTGGGTTAATGAATGGTTTGTTATTTAACCTCTTGAGAATTTTTGTTGTTTCTCCCACTCACTGCCCTGAGTTAACCAAATTATCTTCTCCTAAACCCAGAAAATGGACTATAGCTACAGATATTTCAAAGTCTGGCCATAAATCAGGCGAGATTGAAATATTTTAATATTGTTATATTTCTATAGATAATAATCAAAATTACTACATACCTCCTTTCCATTGCAACCAAATTGTTCTAAATTGTCCCTTTGTGCCGAAAGATGAGTTGGTGAGGTAGATATCCAGCCTGGATGGGCAAGAAGCCTTTGAAGGAACTAAGGAATAAAAAGAGGATGTATCATCTTCGGAAGGAGGGTCAGGTATCTCAGGAAATATTTAAGGGGGTTTTTAGGGCATATAGAAAAAAAATAGAGAGGCCACAGCTCAGTTAGAACTTAATTTGGCAACTTTTGTGAAGGATAATAAAAAATGTTTTTACAAATATATTAATCACAAAAGGAAGGGTAACAACTTTGTTTCTTTACTGGATGCAGGAGGGAATTTAGTTACTGCAGATGGGAAGAAGGCGGAGGTATTTAATGCCTTCTTTGCCTCAGTCTTAAGTGGAAAGATGGTTTGTCCTCAGGACAAGTGTCCTCCTGGGCTGGTAGATGGTGTCAGGGAGCAGGATGGTCCCCCTGTTATCCAGGAGGAAGCAGTCAGAGAACTGCTGAGCTGCCTGGATGTTCATAAATCTATGGGACCAGATGGGATCCATCCCAGGGTGATGAGGGAGCTGGCAGATGAGTGTGTGAAGCTGCTCTCCATCATTTACCAACAGTCCTGGCTCACTGGTGAGGTTCCAGATGACTGGAAGCTGGCCAGTGTGATGCCCATCCACAAGAAGCGCTGGAAGGAGGATCCTGGAAATTATAGGCCAGTCAGTCTGACCTTGGTACCCAGTAAGGTAATGGAACATTTTGAGTGCCATCACACAGCACCTACAGGATGGCTGGGGGATCAGACCCAACCAGCATGGGTTTAGGAGGGGTAGGTCTTGTTTAACAAACCCGATCTCCTTTTGTGACCAGGTGACCCACCTGGCAGATGCAGGAAATACTGTGGATGTTGTCTATTTGGACTTCAGCAAGGCCTTTAATACTGTCCACGGTAAACTCCTGGAAGAGCTGTCAGCCCACAGCTTGGACAGGTGCACTCTTTGCTGGGTTAAGAACTGGCTGGATGGCCAGGCCCAGACAGTGCTGGTGAATGGTGCTGCATCCAGTTGGTGGCCAGTCACTAGTGGTGTCCCTCAGGGATCTGTACTGGGGCCAGTCCTGTTTAATATTTTCATTGATGACCTGGATGAGGGGATTGAGTCCACCATCAGTAAATTTGCAGATGGCACTAAGCTGGAAGCATGTGTTGATCTGTTGGAAGGTAGGAGGGCTCTTCAGACAGACCTGGAATGGTTGCATAGATGGGCAGAGTCCAATAAGATGAAGTTTAATGAGTTCCAAGTGCAAAGTCCTGCATTTTGGCCACAATAACCCCCTGCAGTGCTACAGGCTGGGGACAGAGTGGCTGGACAGTGCCCAGGTAGAAACCTGGGGACCTGGGGGTACTGGTCAAGAGCCGATTGAACGTGAGCCAGCAGTGTGCCCAGGTGGCCAAAAAGGCCAATGGCATCCTGGCCTGTATCAGGAATAGTGTGGTCAGCAGGATCAGGGAAGTCATTCTTCCCCTGTACTCGTAACTGGTGAGGCCGTACTCACCAGTGTGAGTACTGTGTCCAGTTCTGGGCCCCTCAGTTCAGGAAGGACATTGAGATGCTTGAACATGTCCAGAGAAGGGCAACAAGGCTGATGAAGGGCTTGGAACACAAGCCTTATGAGGAACAGCTGAGGGAGCTGGGGGTGTTTAGCCTGGAAAAAAGGAGACTCAGGGGTGACCTTATCACTCTCTACAACTACCTGAAAGGTGATTGTAGTCAGATGGGGGTTGGTCTCTTCTCCCAGGCAACAACTGACAGAACAAGAGAACACAGTCTTAAGCTGTGTCAAGGGAAATTTAGGTTGGATGTTAGGAAAAACTTTTTTACTGAAAGAGAGATAAACTATCGTCTGCCTGGGAAGGTGGGGAGTCACCATCTCTGGATATGTTTAAAAAAAGATTGGATGTGTGTCTTGGTTTTTGGAGACAAAATTTTAGGAGGAAACGCTCTGGAATGGGCACCTTGTCCAAAGGGAAAGTGCCTCCTCATTTCCTTCTCCAATGAGACAAATTGATAACAGCAGGTTAAAGTGGAAAAAAACCTATTTATTAACACAGAAAAAAACAGGGCAGAACAGAAAAAAACCTCAAAATACAACAAATTCCCAGAGAAGGAATAAAACACATGGGCTGGCAACCAGTCAGCCCCAGTCTCTGGGAAGAGGAAGGGGAAGGGGAAGGGGAAGGGGAAGGGGAAGGGGAAGGGGAAAGGGAAGGGGAAGGGGAAGGGGAAGGGGAAGGGGAAGGGGAAGGGGAAGGGGAAGGGGAAGGGGAAGGGGAAGGGGAAGGGGAGTTCACACAGCAGCCTGGAGAAGGGCAGATAGGAAAAAAATACCCTGTTGACTCTCTGGCGATGGTCCTCCTCCCCACAGCAGGCAAAACTGGAGAACAGATGGCAAGAAAACCCGCTGCGTCTCCGGTGCTGGTCCTCCTCCTTGCAGCAGGCGAAGCTGGTGGACCTCTGCATCCCCTTGCTCAATGGCTTGGCCCTCCCCGGGGTTCAGACCAGCCGGGGCCACCCCACGTGCCTGCTGGAGCCACCCCACAGGCTCCCTGGAAGGGAGAGAAGGGAAGGAAGGCAGGGAGGCCAGGGGAGGGAAGGAAAAAAAAACAAGCAAAACCTTGAACAAAAAAAACACCAAGAAGCAGTGCAGTGCCCTCCCTCCAGAGTACAGGGGAGAGCCATTGTTGCCGGAGCCGTTGGGCCGAGCCGTTGAACCAACCTGCACCTGGTCCCGCAGCTCCGGCCCCGCCCCTGCCCCCCAGGTCCATCCTAAAGATACTGTGTCCTTGGGCATTAAGCGGTTCAGGAATAAAGATGGTTAAGGAATAAAGCAGCCTCATAACATCACCCTGGGACAATGTGGCACTCAGTGCCATGGTTTAGTTGAGACGGTGTTAGGGCATGGTTTGGACTCGGTGATCTTGAAGGTCTCTTCAAACCTGGTGATTCTGTGATTCTGTGAAAATAAAGCCTTCATATAAATATATTTACCAAAACGTGATAATTTTGTTTTGTTTCAGTCTAATCTGCACCGAGGTATCTATTGACAAGAACATGAATTATACTCACTTTCAGGGATGAGTTGTAATACCAAGTCATTGATAAAAACTTGCCAAAGCCCAGACAAATAATACTTTTCTCATTTTATCCACAAATCCAGTAATTTGTCGTAGCATAGAAAGCAGTCAGGTTGTTCAAACATTTTTAACCCTTGAGAAATCCATTCTGACTGTTCCCTGTAACCTTTTTCTCCTCCATCTGCCCAGAAATATGTTAAAAGAGCATTTGCTCAATGATTTTTCTGAGGAAAAAAGTGATGCTAACTGATTGTTCCAAATTTCCCCTTTGGCTTTTCCTAAAGATGGTAACGTACAACTTATTTATAAAACTGACTGTATAACAACTATTACACCAGGATATATCTGCAACACACTGATTTAAATAATTTGAAATGGAATATGTATTTCTTCTTATGTAACTGATAATAAGGAAACAAACCTTTTGCTCTATTGTGCAGGGAAGAACAAGACATAGTATGTGACTGGGAGTCCTCAGTTTATCAGAATATATATTACAAACACTGAGTGAGTATTACTGATGGCAACAAGATTCCTGGACCCAAAGAACCTTCGCAAATTGGAAATAAATTTATGTATGTGCACCAGAAAATCTGTTTGTGTTTGTGTGTGCATGCTTGAAATATTTTACGTTCTGCCATTTAAACACCCTATTACACCAGTTGGAGAAGCCATTTATTCTGGTTTTGGATCTAAGAACATTGGAATGATGGAGGTTTTTGACTCAAGGGGTACTGTCCCTTGGTGTCACAGGCATAACATCATATCATCAATTTCATAACACAATCAAACTCTTACATTATTGTATACATACCTAGGGGATGTGATTTATTTCCCTTTCTTTTCACAATCTTCCTTGTGTGTAAAGACTGCTATATCACCTGCAGTATGAATATCTTTGGTTTAATCAGTAACTCCCCTTCCAGTGTCACTGCCTCTTTCTTCAAGTCAAGTGCCTAAGAATCTGAACAATGTTCTAGATGAACACTCAGTAGTGCCTCAAACACTGACGTCAGTTTTTTCTTTTCTTTCCTAGATAAACCTTTCCTTCTATATTATATGGCATTATTTCATTTTCAAGTAATTTTCCCATGATTGATCAGAATTTCAAAGTGTTTTTCTTCCTCTGTGTTTTCTAGTTGATGGTTCCCCACCTTACAGAAGAAGTTCTTGTTAAACTAAGTGCGCTCTCTCGCACTTTGTACAAATTTACAATAAATATTTCTAATATCTTTCAGTACAGTCTTCAAGCTCCTTTTACCAACAATGGCTTCTAACATTGTGCATTAGCAGCAGACTTGTGTCAAGATCAGTAATAAAGATATTATGATAAATTTCTTAAGCATTAGTTCTGGGAAAACCTCAAGAATAATACTTGATTCAAGTTTTAAGTTATTCTTAACCTGTAAAAGTCAGTAATATTTTTTCACTACCCTCTTATGTTGTTCCATTTGTTTGCATCCAATTCTTACACTAATCTGTGTCTTCTGCATTTTAACCAATGATTTCCCATATGGCAACATGTCAAATGATTTACTGAAGTCCAGTTATATTAAACCTATTGCCTTTCCTTTATCTAGAAAATCAATTAACTCATCAAAAAGAAATATCTGCTGAGGCTAATGTGATCTATCTTTGGTGAATCCATGTGACATTTTACCCTATTTCCCATTTACTTCCATATATTTAATTATTCTTCCTCTTAAAATATCTTCTTACTCCTGGATAATGTGGCAGTCAAATTAATGGGCATAAATCTGTCCAGATTACTTTCTTTCCTATTCCAAAGTCTACTAGTAGAAGTAGCAGTAATTTTACTACTAGTAGTAGTATTTCTCAACATCACTTTTTCTTCATAATTATTGTAACATTTTGAGAAAAGTAGATATAGTAAGATGCTTCAGTGCCGTTCGGGCTAGCTCTCCGCCTGCCCCGGGCGGGGGCTGGATGGAGACCAGTCGCGGTGCGCTGGAGAATGGGCGAATCCCCAGCTAGGGTTCGCCTCGCACCCCGACGGCTAGCGCGCGCAAAGGAGGTAGGATAACGCGGAGGGACTCCTTGGTGGGGAAGGGATTTATTCCAGAGTAAAAATCCATGGAGAGAGCCCAAGCCACTTGCCTGGCAGGACGGTTTTGTACCCCGACAAGCAGGCGTGGAAAACACACAGCAACCAATGATACATCAGCCAGGGGGTGTTACGGGGCGGGGAGAAAAGATTACAGCAAATGGGGAAGGGGTGGGCAGGGAGGAGTAACAGAGACCAATCAGCTGCCAAATAACCTAGATCTCTCTGGAAAAGTGGCCAGATATGAGAAATATGGGGAAGGGAGAGCTGCAGTGACTGGTAAAGCACAGACTTACGTATTTTTCATGGCTTTTTGGGTGTTCTCTTAAGGCTTTGGGCTGTAGAAGCATCAAACCACTGGACCTTTCGGTCCCCTGGTCTGGCTGAACACAGCTTTGGCCATGGTTCACCACAACAGTAAAAGTCCTTACTAGTATTTTCCTGAGATGTCTGCTGATTAAGAGAAAGCATAGAATCATAGAATATCTCAAGTTTCAAGGGACCTGTAACCTACCAAAAATAAACCACATGACTAAAAGCATTGTCCAGTTTCTCCTTGAGTTCTGACAGGTTTGATGGCATGACCACTTCCCTAGGGAGCCTGTTCTATGGAATCTTGGAATGGTTTTGGTTGGAAGGGACCTTAAAGATCATCTAGTTCCAACACCCCTGCCATGGGCTGGGACACGTTTCACCAGACCTCATCCAACGTGGCCTTGAACACTTCCAGCAACGGGACATCCACAACTTCTTTGGGCAACCTCTTCTAGTGCCTCGCCACCCCCACAGTAAAGAATTTTTTTCCTAATATCTTATCTAATACTACTCTCTGTCAGCTTGAAGCCATTCCCCCCTGTCCTGTCACTCCATGCCCTTGTAAATAGTCCCTTTCCATCTGTCTTGTAGGATCTTTTCAGGTACTGGAAGGCTGCTTTTAGGTCACCCTGAAGCCTTCTCTTCTCCAGGTTGAACAATTCCAGTTGTCCCAGCCTTTCCTGACAGGAGAGGTGCTCCATCCCTCAAATCATCTTGGTGACCCTCCTTTGGACTCTTTCCAATAGGTCCATGTCTTTCTTGTGCTGAGAACCCCAGAGCTGGATGGAGCACTGCAGGAGGGATCTCACCAGGGCAGATCAGAGGGGCAGAATCACCTTCCTCATGTTTTCCTTCCAGTATCTCCTTAACATGAATTGATGATACCAAGACATATTCAGAAAAGAAGAAAAAATATTTATCATTATCTTTAAGTTAAACAACCATAATACTGAGATGCTAGCCCAAGATATCACATCTTTATGATCTGTAAATTTATGAGTTTAATTGCATATAGATAATTACATAGATCAGAAATCTGAGGATAAAAGATTAAAGATGATTAATTTTCGTATCAAAACTTGTGCTTAGATTTAGATAAAAATGACTCTGCATATTATTTTCAAGGAATCTTTATTGTATTACACAGTGTCATTTAATCAGCCTGCTCTAGCCCTTGGAGTTATGGTGCAATTCACTGTCCAGTAAACTTTCATCTTCCTTATTAAATTGGTAAGTACTCATAGGTCCTTTTGTACATTGATTGTAATGTTTGAATGAGTGGGGGACCAACATGATGTGAGGGGTGTTCTATGGCATAAAGCCTTAGCTGCATCCCATTTGTGTGTCTGGACAAAGTGTGAGTGTAAATTCTTCCTCTTTCTCCCTCATACTCTTGCTCTTGTGAAAAAAAACCCAGTTGCATTGGTCAGAAAGGATATTTATAGAACAATCATGCATAAATGACATTTTATGGGGCAGTGAAAAGGAAAATGGAGGAAAATATGTCCTAAATATTCCTGTCAGCTGCTCCAGACCTACTAGGAGAGTTGATGCAAGTTTGTTTGGTATCAGGGTGATTTAGTGGCAGGGAGGTGAGAGGATAACACCAGAGAAGGGATGCAGTGGGAGGAGCAACCTCCATATAAACATGCCTTGCTGCAGATCTGGCCTTAACCACCTGTGCTAGTTTCCTGTGTCTTCAGTCCTGATATGTGGAAACGGCATAAAAACTTTCTTATCCCAATGGGTGTTCTGATGGTAATTGCAGTGAGGCTTGAAAAGGCTCATATCCTGTCACAGTACGGGCTGTACAAGCAGTTAAGACACTGGGAAAATTGCACAGTGTGATAAATATTGACCCTTTAAATAGCATTAGCAGTACAATCATTCCAGTGTGTATCCAAAATAATGTAAGTCAACACACTGGAGGGTGTTTTTCTGAATACCAGTGAGCCCATTTCACCATTACTGTGTTCTGTGTGGTGGTGAATTTTGTTTACCACAAGTCTGCAAATAATTTCTCCCCATAAAAATGAATTTTCCTCAAAGTGTAGGCAAAATTATGTGTTAATTTTGCCAAGGGAAAATATTTTACTATCTGCTTTAATAAGGTATCAAATTCTAAAAATATGAATGTTCTTTTTGAATGTAGGCCTGATGAGGCAGTTTGAGGGTAGGACTGGGAATCATGGTTACAATTATTTTAGATGGAAAAAACAAGCACAGTAGACATACCTGCAAATGAGAGATAGAAGACAAGGATGAAGTCATATGCAACGTTTGTTGTTAATCCCTGACAGGAAACATACTGTACCAGCAGCACTCTTGTAGCACACAGTGTCAGCCAGGCTTTACTTCCTAACCACAGCTGAAGTCTGTGGTCCAATATCCTGACCCACTGCACATATTTTCAGCTTTATTTAGGGAATAAAACAAAGTATTTAAAACTTGTTTTTATTTTTTCTTGTGTTTAATGTGAAGTTAAATATAATTCCAGTTTTGAGCAGTTTGCAATTGATAATAAACATAGTTACAAGCTGAAAGGATGTTTTCCCTTGTACAACTATAGCAATATTTTAGGATATTTCACAGTACTTTTCATGCAATCAGAACATTGAGTGTGCCCTTTCCTTTCTTTCCTTCCATTACTGCATCCTCCAAAAACACTAACCCATAGGAAATAAAAGTATTGTCAAAAAGCAGATAGTAAGGAGACATAGTTAGACTCTAAAGATGACAAGAGGTGACTCATTCTGATCTACTCTGGTAAAACATTGCAATAGCATTTGCTAATAATATTTGCCACTGTACAGTGGATACTTTTGAGTTTTTTTCCTCGTGGGAAATCCATAGGGAGTCTTCATATTCTGTCTGTCAAAACTATGATGTTTAATTTAATCTAAAGCCAGATACACTCTCCAACTGAAAGAGCTGTAAGGAGCATAACAAGAGGAAGACGTAGAAGGAGGGATTTTTTTTTTTTTTTTTATCTCACCTGAAGAAATATCTCAGACATATTTCTGAGGTTGGATTACCTATGGCTATGTCTACACTAATAAACTAAAATGTCCTTGGGAACATTTCTTGCCAACTGGCAGGGAGGAGCTAAGATCTACCTCAGACTCTGAAAACAGAGTGGCTCCATGTAAACTGCCCGTTGGAAATGGTGCTTAAAAATATACTGTCTCCAAGGACTATTTAGGAAATTTCAAACTGGGACAAACCCAAAGCAAGTCAGACACTGTTCTAAGTATTTAACAGTGGGAGGTATTGATAATATAGATGCTTGTATTGGAAAGTCCAGAAATGTACTGGGTGGTAGTAACTTGGTGGTATAGACATAGTCCCAAAGTGCATGTAACAAAATGTCACGGTTTAATTCATGCTGCATCTTAACTGAAAGAACTGAGATGTTTGTAAGTCCAGCGTGCATCCCCAGTCATCCAGCAGTAGGATATTATCTGAACTAAGGAACTGCTGAGTCACAGAACTAATGTCTTGTATTTTCAGTACTGGCTTCCTTGACATACAAGCGGCAGTCAGGCTTCATCAGAAGTTGAAAGGATTCTACTTTAGTTTCCAAAAGAGTAATAATATAGCAAAGTTCCTAACTGTAGTATCCACTATAATGGAAAGATTTAAAATGTAGATAAAAGGAAAATAACTTTTTATTATACCTCTGCAAATTTCTCCTAAAATATGCCAATACAACAACAAACTCAAACCAAAAAAGCCAACCAACTGGCCAACTGGCTGACCAACCAAAATGACCCCAAAATCCCACCAAAATTAATCAATATCTGTTTTTTCTGCAAGCAGAAGTCTGAGCCGGGTGGGGTTTTTTTGTCTCTTATTTATTGCAACAATGAGCAGATAGATGATATTACTCCTTGGAAATCGCATATTTGGAAGAGAAAGTGTCTGCATGTAACAAGCACACACACACAAAAAAAAGGTAAAAGAAAAAATAAAACCCTAAACATTGGGCAAAGATAAGGGATATCACAATGCCAATGTTTGTGGAGGTCAGCACACTTCAGAAGTGACAGAAGAGTATTTATCCAGACCTAAACAAAACAGTCGTCACCACAGAGGCAAAATGCAGCTGAAAATGCCACATGAAATAGTCAGCTTGATGCACTGATAACCTTTGTTATCCAAAAGAAGGAAGCAAAGACTTTCTGTTCACATGAATCTCATTTCTAGTGAGTGTCACAGGTGTGGTGAAGAACCTCCACCCGACAGTTGTGTGAGGAACACAACAGTCACTGCCTGGTGCTGTTAATAATTAATGAGCAAATACCTACAGTGCCACCCACAGGCACTTGAGATTTCTCCTGGTTACTAAACAGGTTCCACCTTGCACTTCTAATCAAAATGAAATTGCTAAACAGTTGTGGGTTTTCTTCCACTGGACTAAATCATCCTATGACAAACTTTAAACTTTGTCCGACCATTGAAAGATAAACAGAAAGAAGAAAACAAAAAATAAAAACAAACAAACAAACAAAAAAGAGGAAATAGAAAAGAACTATTTTTAAGGTCTATCACTGTTTTCAAGCTTAGTGCTGACATGCTTGCCTAAAGCTGTCTACTAAACTGGGATGAGTAGTCAACATCTGTTCTGAATTATTTATTTATTTTTGATTGCAGAAAATTGGCAGCTCCAATGTCTCTAAGAGAAGGATAATTGTAATTATCTATGATGTTGTGAAAACTGTTTCAATGGCTCAGCAGTTACTGAGGGCCTGGGGTTTTTTCCTCTCCTTCCAGCATATATATTCCTCTGTGTGTATATGGATATGTAAAAAAAAAAAAAAACCTTTCAGGTTCTTTTTGTAAGTTGTATGTGATTTTTTCCCACACTGTACCACTTTGAATGCACTATAATGTTTTGCTAATTAGGGGGTCCAGAACATGCATTTTAAATACACTACTTATCAATAAACCTGATGAAATGGTTATTAGTACAAGGTCTCCATCTTTCAATATGTTGTGCTTGAAAGGACTGTTGTACCTGTGTGCACTTGGAATGACTAATATAAAGTGCAGAGTTAAATATTGTATATATTCTAATAACCAGTTATATATATTTACCAAAAATGTAAAAATGCTGATCTCAAATTTCTGTCATTTTGCAGGAAGAAGAATCAAATATCAAATCCAAGAAGTGAGTCATTTTCTCAGAAACCCATTTTTAGTGCTATTTGAAATAAAACCAAATAAAATTTATAGTGATTGTTTCACTGAAGCTTATGCCTCCAGATCATCATCCAGGACTACCGGAATTCTTATTTCCTGGCTTTATGAAAAATATAGAAAGATTGAGAAAAGAGCTGCTTGCCCTGAAATGAAAGGAAAGAAAAATGGAGAAGGTATTGCCTTATATATATCTAGGAAAAAATACATCAAATATGAACACAGAGGAAAGTGAAATATGGAATTATCAAATATCCATGGATTGAGATAAAAGGCATACCTGAGTCCTATAGATGGCCAAGTCCTGAGAATGTGTTGATGAGGAATTGTTAACCACATAACAGTGACATATAAATATAAAGGCTGGTGGGATGGAGGGATTTGAACTAACTTAACATCTGATGGATAAGGAAAATATCAGGAGAGAAATGCTAGGTCTGTACTAATAAACCGAACAGTGCCAGGGATCATCCTCTGACACTGAGGCCAACTGGCACAGTCTGTCACATCCACGCTGTTAAACTCTCTTAGCCTCCAGCACAACATGGTCAGATCTGTTCTGCCATTTGGGAATGGTCCCCAACCTGTACTAGCTATTGAACTACATCCAGAAATTTTCTGTCTAGTTGGCTGTGGCCAGAAGCATGGCCATTGTAACAATTCGCCAGCAGAGATGAGAGTCCCAGTGCTGGTTCTAGCTCCAGTTCATCAGCTTATTATCTGTGCACAGCTATGTTTTCCAAAAATCCTTATATTTTATCAGGGAGAAAATGTATTGAAAGTATTTACTGGTACATGATACTAGAAAAGATCAAATTTAAAAGACCTTTCTTTCAAATTTGTTTGTTATGAAAACAAATTCACCATGATCAAGTTGACAACAAAATAGGAAAATAGTCAAAGTAAGGAAAGAAGAGATCAGAGTTAATTGGATATACTATCTTTCTATAGCTGAAAGACACCCTCAAGTAGCTTAAAATGTTAGCCAAGGAACAAAAAAATTATTTCCGAAAGGTATGAAGAAGAGATGATTCAGAAAACAAAAGAATAACCAGTGGCAAAATACTGATATATAGAATGGCAGAAAGGAGACTCCAAGGACTTTAAAAGCATTTGACCACATTTTGATACCCCAAAAGAGATAGAAACAAATCATTAATCTGGTTTTGTGCAGCTAGTAGATAATAAGGTGCTAAGGAAAGGGCAATGTGGATTTTTCAGGATTTGACAAAATATGCCAAGCCATCAGAATTTCCTTCTTGACATGTTAACTGGCCAAGAGGATATGCGGGAAGCACTAGATATATTTGATAGTCTGACTTTTGTACTTCTTTTGATGTGGATGGCATTTTTACAAATAAATTTAGGAAATGCAGTCTTGATCAAAAGCAGCTGATGCAGATGAAGAACTGGTTGGGAAAAAAACCCCTTCATACTCAGAGCAGAGTTCTCAGTAGTTTTCTGCCAGACTAGAAGGCTCTTTCAAATTGGCCTCGCATACAGCAGTTCTGGGATGTGTATTATTTAATATTTTCATTACAGACATGGATGACAGAATAGTGCCTATACTTACGAGAAGTGAAAGGACTTCAGGAGTGGTTATATCAATTTAGAGGACAAGAGAGTAACTCAGAGACATTATGGTATATTAAAGAATTAGACTGAAATCAATAAGAAGAAATTTCTGAAAGGCAACTACAAAGTATACTCAATAAGTAAAAACAAAAAGGTACTTTAAAAAATGGAAAACAAAGGGAGAGAAACAAAAAATAGGAATTAACTACAAACTGTATATGGGTTAAATATACAATCTTATAAGAAACACAGTATCATTCTAAAGTGTATTAATTTCAGAGTTGTGTGCAGGACTTACAAAGGTAATTATTTATTTGTCTTCAAACTACTGAGGTCTTTGATCCAGTTAGAGTGTGTAGAACTTGTACTACTCATTAACAAGGAGGCTGGCAAACACCATAGAGTCTAAAAGAGATCAGCAAAGACAACAAAAGATCACAAAAAGATAAATTGTCAGGAAAGGGTTAAAAACCCATTTAGTCCAGAAAACAGAAAACCAGGAGATGTAAACTGTATTCAAATCTGTGAAACAGATACAGGCTCACACAGGTATAAAAAGGATTTTTGAGTCTCAAAAAAAAAAAGAAATTTCATCCATTAATTTTTTTAATATGTATGTAAATCCAAGTTTTTTTCAAGTTTGTGATGAAACAAAAGTTTTCCAGAGTGTGAATTTGATTATATTTGTGAGCTTCACTGCTATTATCAGCTTTCAGGGTCTTTGGCTTCAGGGTACAGCTGCCAATATTGTCTGCTTCAGGCCTGGGGATCCACGACTTTGAGCATCCCCAGGACAGCCCCATTACTCCTGCATTCCCCGGGGCTATATCTGCCTTGAGTCCCATCAACAAAATCCTTCTCAGCAGTGTGAAGCCTTGATAACAGAGAAATTAATACAAAAACTGTTATTATGTTTTCAATGCTGAAATTAGGTTTATGTAACAGTTAATTACTAGTTATTGTATTCATTTACAAATAACATTTCCCCCCTCCTGCAAGAAGAACAGGAAAAGGAACAATCCCAAATGTTATAATCAGCATCTCTCAGTACCTGCTGGCTAGAATACAACAATGGTGTTATTCTGCCAAAGCAAACCCAGGTGCAGATTTTATAAGGGGAGATTGGGAGGGGAAGGAGGGGACTGATAATCTCATTTTCTCCATGAGCCCCCATTGAGTGCAGTGTGGGTATTTAGGGTGGAGAACGGTCATCGCTGTGTAACTTCACTTTCCATTGAGCACTGCCCCTTCTCACACACAGGTCAAATTGAATCTGTTGTGGAAAAGGAATGGAAAAATATGTGAGGAAAACAAAGATGTTGCATCCTACAGCTGCAGGAAATATATCCTTGAGGGACATAATTCCCCAGCTTCAAGGGTTTAGGAGCAAGCCCTTTGTACCAGCAATGTGTGGTTTAGATGGAGCCCTGCTCATTTAATAACATTTTTCCTAGCCTTGGGGGAAAGTGTTTAGAAATCTTTGAGCATGTGGGTGTTTGCAAAGAGGCAGGATCCATGCACAAGACATAGTTTAAACACAGCTGAGGGCTGTACCCCTGTGGTCTGACTGCTTCTGCAGCTGTCGTAGATCCCTCCATGCCACACTGGTGAAGAGAGAGTGCAGGTCACGCTGGGTAAATTTCTGTAGTCTCAGACCCCTCATCCTCTGTTACACTGGTAGAATTTATGGCTGAATCAAGCCTCTATAGTGTGAAATGCTAATGTAACCCAAATACATGAGCTATAATCCATAGCCTGGAGGAAGGTCTCTTATCCTTACGTCTGGGAGTGTGCTACTTTTGAGGTGCTGAGTTGATTTTGCTAGTAAAATAAGGCAGCTCCTGCCTCCAGTCATAGGTGTATATTGTATGCATGCTACTTTGCTGAATTTTTTATACCCTAGGGTTTCTCTGGGTTTAAAAAAAGTAAGGGGATGAGGACAATTCTACAAGGTGATGCTTGATATAATGAAAATCTAGCAGACTGGTGATGTTAAAAGCAACTGAATGAGAAATTGTTTTGACTGAGATAGACATGAACAGTCTTATAAGTCTAAAAGATTAGAGGATTTATTACAGTCTCAAGAAAATGATAGATGTGGCTTTTGTTCTGGCCTCCTGCTGTTTCCTTACTGAAGTGAAATCCAGTTTAGTGTTATTTCAAATTCATAATTATGGCAGAACTGGTTTAGCTTTTCAAAGTCCAAGTTTTGAGAGTCATAATGCTGAGATTCTTGTGTAAACACAATCACAATTCTGCACAAAAAAGAAGATAAGCAAATACATATCAGGTAACTGGCATATTGCAAAATAATTATTAAGTCAGTTTTCTCCTGTAATTTGTATTTATTGAGAGGCAGTGGTTAATCCCAGATAGTTTTTACCCTCTTAATAAGGTCGGGGGGAAGGCAGAGGCAAGAGGAATAAAGAAATACATCTATAGATAAGTCCATGTTCAGCTGAGCTTGTTAAACCAGATACTCTGAAGCTAAAGAGTTTCACAGAAGAAAAGAGGAAAGAGCCTTTTCAACTTCCCCAGAGAAAGTAGCAATAAACTGGCTTGATGATCACTGTTGTTAAATTGAGCCCCTTGGGATGCCAGGTAATTTGCTGGTAACGTGAAAGACTTGGTCTTTAGCAAGGCTGTTTGAATGACTGTCTGGAGGTTCCATCTTTATAGTTCCAAATTCTCTAGCACCTTTCTTGCAGGGAGATCTATTATGCTGCAACAGTCAGTTGATGAACTGCAGAAAGTTAGAGAAGGCAAAAGACCATTTTCACTGCATGGGCTGGATTCAAAATCACTAAGAGTAGCAGGCTGGAGGGAGAAGAGGTGCTTTATTGTTCATCCCTAGAGTGACAGTGGAGTCACAAAAGCGATCTTCAGGGTGAGAACATGTATTTAGAGTATCGGGAAGTTCTTGGAGATATAACCTATATTTTTAATAAAACTGCTAATTTATCAAAACTACAGAAAGTTTCTAGAATTTCTTCATATTCTGAGAAGTCGCTCAACTAGTCTGTTAATGCTCCACCTACCACTTAAATTTATTTTTCCCCCAAAAGTTTTGCAGTGATTTAGTTACAGAGTTCCTGAGTTTAAAATGTTCATACGGAGTTTTTTCTTTTATACTTTACTGCTCTCACCTTATAGATTGTAAATGCTGAAACAACACATGGATCTCACTGGGTTGTTGCCAGTTTGAGTGGACATCTTTCTCCAGAAGACACAATTATGTTTTTCCAATAATATTAGATTCCTCTTTTTGAGGTCACTTGGTTTTCTTCTCAGTAATTTGGAAATCTCAAGACTTGCCATACCCAAACCCTGTTTCTCAGACAGGAAAAGAGGTCACCTGTGCTCTCATCTAACCAAAAATATCATTTTTCATTCCAGCTGTCACAGAATATTAGAGTGGCTTGGGTTGGAAGAGACCTTGAGGACCATCTGGTTCCGACCCCTCCTGCCATAGGCAGGGCCACCTTCAACTAGATCAGGTTGCTCCAAGCCCAGTTCAACCTGGCTTGGGACAATTCCAGGGATGGGTAAGAGAAGGACATGCTCTGTCTTACATGCCGTGGTATTCTGATTGAGAATATCTATTCAACAGTTTTGCCTTTTTATTAAGAATGATGCAATAATGGATTTTTTCCCTCCTGATTGACAACCAAAACTTTGTGATTCGTATTACAATCTGGATGAGTAAAACCTATTTCTCTCAGTCTTTGATAGCATGTATGTTTTTGGAAGACAAAAGAAATACTTTTCTACAGAAACAGATGCTGTTGCATCAAAATAACATCTAAATATATGTATGGTCTAGGAATTGTGGCATACCCTGCACTCTGCTGTGTGTCAGCATCCTGGGTAACCCTTTATGCAGTCAGCCAACCCCATTCTGACCTGAATAATCACAGAAATCTACAGAGTGATCAGATGCTGTTGCACCATTCAGGTCTGCTATTGAACAGTAGTGCTAGGCATTTTTAAGTCTGTTTTTTAAATTTTTTTCTTTTCCCACAAGAAATGCATGAGTACCTGGAATCTATTTTGAAGGATGATAGAAGGCCATGGGAATTATTATGCCATAGCAAATATTGTCCAGGTAGTCAGAAATTATAATTCTGACAGAAATCCAATATCAAACACTTCAGGTAAATAGAATGAGAAATCGTCTTATGGACAATTATGTTTTAACCTGGCCAGTCTAAAACTCTTTCATTTAGTGATTGTCTCATTTTTGAAATGTCTTCAATAATCAGAGGTGACCATTCTAAAACAGTCAGAATTATAAAATCTTATTTTCTCTTCTGATAATTCAGACATTTACTAGTCTCGAGAAAGATTTATAGATTGCATTGAAGAGAAAGTAAAACTGTAAAAACATTGTGTTGAAAGTGCAAGTCCCCTTCTTAATTGTTTTGTACTGGAGGGGACAGGGATGATTTGGGAAACAGAGGAGAATAAAACCCAAATTTTCAGACAAGCAGATTTTATGATGCAAATATTTAAAAATTAGTGGAACTAGATAAATTTTATAATTAAACTAAAAATCTGTTTCTTTAAAATTTTATATTTTAAGTTATTAAAAACCTGAAATCAATTAATATTTGCCATTGATTTTAAATTGAATTTTCTCTTTAAAAAATACATTTCAGACTATAAGCTTTAATTTTTCTTTATCCTTCACCTCCTGTTTAGTTTAAAGGATGGTGGTTTCTTCAACCTTCACATAGAAATTTCTTACTAGTTTTCTCATCAAATCATTCTCACCTCGGGATCATATTAGGAATTTTTTTCACATCGAGAAGTAATCTAACACATATGTGAATCAAAGCTCTTTTTTCACTTTTGCTCAGTTTAGGTTAAATGTTTCTAAAGAGTGGGTAAGATACATTTGCAAGGCACAGATTGTCCGTGGAGTCTCCAGAAATAGTCAGTGTTCAGAACCTGTTTGAAACACAGTATTGCAAGAGAATTCTGGGATGTGTGGTTAGCAAGGGAAAGCTTGAATCAAGTTGTGTCCTGTAATTCTCTTGTTTCTTGCCTTTAAGTTTTGGGGTTGTGGTTTGTACTTTGAAGGATCTCTTATCTGGTCTTTAATAATAAGTTTTTGTTTTGTTTCATTTCAAGATCTACTGCTCCATCATCTCTTTCTGTATTTTATGTATCCAATTGCCAATACATGTTTTTCAAGTGTCCTTTATAATGTGTAACAGCAGCAAGTGTTGATCATATCCCAAACAGCTTCCATTATGCACAGATTATGGAGGAGAAAAGAGAGAACATAAAGGCACTCACAGTATTATATTAATTACTAGGACAGCAAGAAGCCCATATGCTTAAAAATTTGTACATATGTTCCTTGGCTATTTGCTCTCCCCAGTGCAAATTTTCTATTAAAGCTGAATTTGTCATTTTTTCAATTTGTTACTGGCAGTTGGCAAGAGTTGTTCCTCCTGTCTGGAGACTGCCAACGTAGCTGCTCAGGGAGAAGTAAGAACCTCTCTCAATGTTCTTGAAGAGATGGGGCTGAATATCCTTTACTACACACTTAATACAGAGAGAAAGATATTCTTTATTTCCCAGATTAATAAATTCCTTCCCTCTTTCTTCCTGGTATACTATTTCTGTGCAGTAAAAAGCAATGAGATTTATTGAATAGCAAAAACTTTGAAAGCTGTGTTTTCATTCTTATAAGCATGCACTCTACAAAAACCTTTCTCTTCACCACTTTCTCCTATAAAAGCCTTACAGGGACAAGTATTACACAAAAACTCTGGAGAATGATCAGCAAACTCACTTCTGCATCTAATGATTTAAATTTCTCTGCTCCCACTGAGAATCATTTCTTGGAACAGTAATTTAAGCATTTTTTATGAATCCCTCTGCTACAGAGACAAAACAGAGAATGGTGATCTGGCAGCCAGAGTCTAAGGCAAACAGGGAATAAGAGAGAAGCCTTTGAATGAACATGGATGAAAACAGGAGCACAATATTATTTCCACCAGTGTCTCATCTAGCCAAGAATCTGCTTGCTCATGGTTAGTACAGTGATCCTCAAGTGTAAAGGTGTATCAGGGATAGCTGCTGTTTAGTAATTTTGGGTGGTGGTAACCATCCAACTTGTCACTGATTGCACTATACTGAAAAACCAGCATTCGTATTTGTTCAGCTACCCCTAGACAAAATGTCATATCCTAACTGTGTCCATTCTCTGCTAACTTCAAAAAATGGGCATATGAGGCAACACATTTATGCACACTGCCTGTTTCCTACAGTTCTTGAGCCACGTTAATTCCTGTACACAGCTGAGGAATTGTGCCAGATCTTGGAACAAAGCTGTGCCAGGAGACTTTCCAGTAATTTACCAGAACAGACAACTGCATGCATGGCCTATGCCTGGACCTGATTTAATCTCCTGCTGTTGTTCTACTCTGTGCTTACTATACATATATGTATGGATAAATATATATCTATATGCACAAATGCACATTTATGCACACCTAGTATAAGAACTGTGTAAGAATGGTCTCCAACAGACTTGTAAAACTCAGCCTCAAGCTCCATGTCATAGTATCTTCCCTGGCTAAATGAAAGGCAGTGCGAATATGCTGATACATGCTGCAATCACACATCTTCTTACAGTGTAGACACACCGTAATAATGAGTGTCAGTTAAGGTCTTGGTTCAGCTCTAATCATTTTGCACTGCTCTGCAGTACAGCAAATGCATTTCATCTGCAAGTGGAGAGTGCTCCCAGCAGAGGGAAATTCTCTACTTGTATAGAGTCAGCACAGCTGATTCCCACAAATACCTTGTCAACCCTGTGGGATGGACATACACAGGATGAATAACAGAGAAGAAAGAGAGCCTTTCACGGGTCTCATAAAAATGCTATAAGTTAGAGAAGCCCTCAAGCTATTTTAAATGAGGTCTACTACTACAGGCTTTCTTACCATCCTTTCGGAGTACAGGCTCTGTTTAATTGTACAGGCTTTGAAAATAAAGCAAAACAAAGCAAACTCTTGTGTATTAATTCTGTCAGTGGTGTTCTGGGCAGAAATAGAAGGTGGATCTGTGGCTTATATCTTTTATTGAGGAGAAAAAGGGAGGACAGAATAATTGTTCGTGCATAAAAGTGTCAGGGCCACCATGGATCTCTGGTTTTGATGCAGATATAAAGGGAATAAGATAGAGGACAAGATGTTGAGAAGGCTGAGGGTGCACTGCTTCATTGAAAACAACCCTATGTAACCTCTATGATTCAGTGATATTTTTTTGTTGAACATTCAAATGAGTTGTTCTATGAACAAAAAGGTGAATGAACTCAGGTTTCTGTACATTTCTGTTTTACATCCACTCACCTATTCACCACAGTTTTATTCTTTGTCTTCATTTCCCAGATGCCTATTAGCCCTTTGGATGTTTCTTTTGTGCACATCTGCATGTTTAACCTCCACCTCTTCCATCTGCACTCTCCTTTTGCTTGTATTACCTCTAACTTCTGGCAGTGAAGGAGATGACATGAACAAGCTTCTTCTGAGTAGTCCAAGGGCCAGCCAGCTAGCCAGCCAGGATTAAGGGGACAGTTGGCTAGAAGCAGGCCCACCAAATGGATGATGAGCTCTTCCTGAATATTTCCTGGTGCTGTGTCACTAACTTGGACCTTTCTCCATGGCCAGGCCTCTGATTTCACTGAATTTTATTATCCTCCAGGGTTCAATTTCTTTGGCAAATGTTGAACCTGGCTAATGGATTCAGAAGATATTAGATGGATATAGCAAATAGCAGACAGTGTGGTCATGTAAGATTTTTTTTCTTTAGGAAACCAGGGTAAACATGGATTTGCATTTTGTATGTTGCAGTCACAAGACATTATTATATAACATCAGACTAATTGTCTGTTTTGTCCGGTATCCAGTGGCAGTACTATTTGCTTCAGACGATGTTGCAAGAAATACTGTAGCAGGCAATTAGGGATTAACCTCTCCATAACAGAAGTTTCTTAATTCCCATCAGTTAGTGATTAGCTTATGCTCTGAAGCATGAAGGTTTATATCCCTTATGAATTTTTGTTTAATCTAATATAATTGCAGATGTTCTTGTTATCCATATAGCTGCTTATCCTGTTTTGTTTCTTTTTTTTTTTTTTTTCTTTTGATCCTACTGTGTTCTTGGCCTCAGTGATATCCCATGGTAACAAATATTACGAAAGTAAAATCTCTATTCCCAGCATTATCCCTTATTTTAGAATATAATCACATGGAAGTATATAGAAAATAGGGAAGTTGTGCAGATGGGAATATACACTTCGCATATAGACATTGTGTTCTAAGCAGGGCAATGTGAATTCATTCAATATGCAAATACTAAAATACTAGATTGTTCTCCTTACTACAGAGGGTAGGATTTATCTTGCCTAGCATCGGTATCTGAGTGCATCACCTCAGACTCTGTTTTGTAATGAAAAATGCAATTTGGGGAAGAATATATCTGACTTGTGGTAGATGTCCACAATAAGGAGTGATGGACCACACTTTGAAAGTGCCACTTTTCCTCTGTTAACTATGATACTAATTTTGAAAATTAACTCAGGTATAGAGGTTTATAATATAGACATCTCCTCTTAATCAAATTAATATTTATGAATGGTTAAATTCCAAAACTCAGTGTAGGAGCTTGGATATTTCCAGGGATTCATTTTGCCTAATAAAATTCTGGCTCTGTTGGAACCTGTGTCTGCTGACTACATGCAGAGCGTAGCACAAATTGATTCCTAACTTCATGAAAGTCATCATAGAGGTTTTTGCCTTGTCCAATCATGTCCGTTTTCCTTATTCTGTATTACTCAATTTATATTTTACATATGCATGTGTGCATTCCTGGTGGTAAATGTAAAGTGAGTATTTTCCTCAACTGCCAACTTAGGTGGGGCTGTTTGTGGAGTCAAGGTGACTCAGAGATGTTCTGCCTTCCGTTTGAGGAAGAGAAGTAGCATATCCCTGGCATAACTTTAGTCTTTGTTCTGTGGGGGAAACTGAAGGAAAAGCAAGCCAGGTAAGTAAAGGGCGGGGGGGGGGGGGGGGGGTAGGACACCCTTACTCCTAACCTCAACAGGCAGCATGGTGGAAGAATGGTCACAGTATCAGTATCTTTCTGATCATTCTTCCTTCTCCTGAAAAGGGTGAAATGAGGATTCCACAGCGGCATCTCTGGCTTTGAAATTATGATAGAGAAACCTTTGAGAACTTAAGATTTGTGAACCCCTGTCATCACAAGTGCCCATTTCCATTTTACCATCTCACCTTTTGTGACCTGAGACACATACTCCACTTTTAATCCTTAATTACAGAGTGTGAAAGTGTAACCTTATCCATATCTATGTGTTTGAGCAGCTTTCAAGTTCACAAGGAAAAGATGCCAAGGAAGAAAGCTTTCCAACTTTGAAAAACAGGAACAGACCCTCTAAACTCATTCATTAAGGGTTGTGATTTGGTAAAAGAAATAGCAAAAAAGCAATGCAAAAAAACCCCCAAACATCAACCCAAAATATACACACAAAAAGAATACACCAAAAAAAATAGAGGAAAAGCACTTTAATATTTTTTTATATGCTTATTGACCCCAGTCAGTTCACTAAGGTGTCTGAGGATGACTAGAACCCAGAAAAGAAGGTGCGGGAGCCACTAGACTGACTCAGCTGCTGCACGTGAGAGCTCCCAGGGAGCCACAGAGGCTCATATTTGGGTCCTTAACACCCAGGGATTTCAACAGCAAATTAGAAATCCAGCTGGGGATTAGATGAGCAAATACCACTGTAGATTTGGGCTGTAAACATTAATGTGACCTCTGCACTTTGACTTCAAGGCAACCTGAAGCCGTCTGTTGTGACTCTCTGCCAGCCTGCTCCACTCACATCTATCCTACCATATCTTAGAATATATAAATACACAGGAATATATGATGTAATATAATTTGATTGTATTGATCCTGAATTATTTTGCTGTCGCTGAGCAACAAGGAACCAGGATGATTAGAAATCTAGGACATCAGCTGGGGAACCTGGAAGCCTGACTGTCAGCTCTTTATTAATACTAGGTCTCACAGTGCATAGGCAAGATAGGTGAGAACTGCCAGACAGTTTTGTTCATTTTAGTCATGTCTCTCAAAATGGAGACCTAAAATGACTGATGACTGTTAAAAGTACTAAGTTTGCCGAGGTGGTTTTTTTTTTCTTTTCTCAGAGAAAGTCATGATCTTGTGGATGGATTCAGTAGGAGTTGCTCAGTGATGGTAGATTTGTGTTTAAATGGATTGCTGAAAGATTGCTTGGATTAAGTATGATCTGTTCTATTTTCAGTCAAAGAAAATAGCTGTTATTTTGCAGTAACATTTAATAAAGGCTTTCTGCAAAATAGTCAATCGTGTTATATTATATCTCTGTTACAATATTAGTAATGGAAAATGGCAAACTGAAAAATAAGGTGAAATCCATTTTTTTTATTTAGAGGAATAATTTTGACTTCCCAGAAAATAATAAGCCCATCACTATATGTTACTTTGCATTTACCGTTGAAAATGCAAAATAGCAGTATTGTCTGTATCTGCCTAATTCTGTTTGACAATAACAAAATAAATTTGCTATTGTTTATTAGAGATTTTCAGGGAAGCCAAGTAACTTGTCTTAGATTTGAATTTCAAATACAACCTTTTTAAAAAACATAGGCAGAGATATTAATCTAAAATATTGATAAGAAATTTACATCAGAGAATATCTAATTGTAGTCACAGTTCTCACATTAACAGTCACTTGCTGTTTGCTTTTTGGAATTAAAATCACAATGAGCTGGCACTCTCAGGTGTATTTCAGCATATGCCACTTTTGCATATGAAAGAATAAATGCATAGAGGTATCTGAAAGCAAAACAAAGCAAAGCAAAACAGCATCTTTATTTTAGAAATACCTTTCATTGTTCACAGGAGTAACAGCTTCTTGATCATAGAGCCTTTAGACACTTGAATTTGAGCAATTATAGCTAACTTTTATATTATACCTAATTCAAGCAAGACATCACAGTTTCATACATCTTGAAGCTTTAATGCAAAAACATATATAAAAGGTTCTTTTATGATCACTCAATTAAATAACATTTTGGTGGTGGAATAGGTGGAGGTAAAATAAGAAATACAAGTGATTATTTTACCATATAAAGAAGATAATATTTTTTACTTAAATACATAGTGGGAAGTTGCAGACAAGACAAAGACCTTTTTAAGAAGTGCATTGTGGTAGTATGAAAAGTGACAAGTTTCTGTAAGGAAATTTTTGCTTAGAACATAGGAAGAATTTTCCTTCTTCTTTTGTTGTTTTTTTTTTTCTCAAGATTAAGTGGGTCAAAAGAGAAAAATATTGCCTTGGGAAATTTTGGAATATCCATCCATAGCTAAACAAGACTTGGAGGGACCTGATTTAGCTCCAAATTTGGATCTGCCTTTGAAGTTGGCCCTGCTTTGAACAGGAAGTTGGATCACATGACCCCTGAAATCTCATTCCATCTAAATTATTCTGAGTTTCTGATTTCAAGTAAATGTATCCTGAAAATCAAAATAACAAATTGGAAGAGAACTAAATATTAACAGAAGTTCAAACAAGTGTCATGGGATGTGCAACATGAATTAACACCATGTGAAAAGGGGCAGTTTAACCTCACGCTCAATTTATTGTAGTATTGCATTGTCAAGTGCAGTTATATGGGAAAATTTTTGAAGTGCAAAACAGGTATGTTTGGTAAAAAGATAGGGACAAATTTGCTCCACAACTCCCCTCTCCCTCTACAGTGCTAAACCCCAGAACCCCTCAAGGCTTCCCTCTCTTGACCACAGAGATAACTTAGTTTTGTGAACAAAGGCTCCATATTTTAAATACTTCTACAGTAGTGTCAAGTGTAACACAGGATCTTGCAGGCAGCTGCAAAGTCTATTTATCAAGGTTGTGACTACATACACAGTAGGTAGAAAAATGGTGTTTGGGACAGGCAACATTACTCAACCAGGATTAGCAGGTCATGTATTTAGGATAAAAGGTATATACAATTATTTTGAGAAATTGGAATCATACTCCTTACATTCTTCTAATAAACTCAGAATTATTATTTTAATGGTGAATATAAGTTGAGTAAATCCACTGCTTAGTGGTAAGCATATTCTTCCTTTTCAGAAGCTGCAGACAGACAATGATTGCAGATATCTTTATGAAATCCATCAGAAAAAAAATCTGGATATGAAAGGGGAAAAAAATAATGACTGAACTCGATTGATCAACTTATTTATGATGCTTTCTGTTTGAACCAGAAAATCAACAGGAGTGGACAAAGCAATCCAAGTAAAAGAAGAATTCAGATCTATTACGTTCACGTCACCATACACCTGAAATGCCAATGTATTTTATTCAGCATTTCTGATATTATGATGAGTCTCTCCAGAGCCTCCATTTGAATTTCTTTTATCATGGAAGCTAATGATGATTTTGACAAATCACTTAACATAATTTCTTTCCTTCTTAGAAAGGGTTTCTTAGAAGCAAAAAGAGTTTGATGTCCTGTTCTCAGTAAATGACAATGGGAAATGGATGACTAAATATTTATTGAATATACATTATTGTGTATATATATAATGGATTGTGTTGAGAAGCCTGTTTCATGAACTGTATTTCCTTGATAACTTTTGAAGCATTTTAAGAAATATGATCACTTCTCTTTATTTTGAGATACTAATAAATCATGGTTTCCTCATGTATTTTGTAGAATAATAGTCTAACTACTGTTACTGAAATATATTTAATGAATCATCTATTATTCCCTTAGACTTCTGAGGTGATATAGACTATTTTTTTATTGAATAGCTTTGAGATTATCAGGTTGTCATCTTCCAGTTTTTCTCTAAGTACAAGGGAATGGTCAAAAGATACAGCTGTTTACAGAGGTAAGGCAGAAAAGCTCTTCAATAACATCTTCATGACTCAACAAAGAGGTGGTTGTATATTGGTGTCTTCCCAGATCTTTTTTGAATTCTACATTTGGCAGCTACTTGACTCCTACAAAACCTCCCTGTCAAATCATCATGTCTGGTTTTTCTCATAACATGAATTGCTCTATGTATGTAGGAAGTGTTTCTCAGAGCAATTTGATAATGAAGTAAACCCCCATAGCAAAAAAAGATCTTGGAAATATGATTTAACAAGAATAGTATATGAAAAATATTGATTTTGTCCCTTCAGCTGATAAGAAAATTGCTGGATGAAATGGTAATCAGCAGTGCCACCCTTAAGTGCTCAGCTCAAGGACAGGAACGCATCAGGCTGATGCCCTTTCTCTAAGGTCTCTCTGTACATGGAAAAGGATTATTTGGTGTCTCTACTGAGATTAGCAACACCCACCATTAGAAACAGTAGGAAATGCATGGTATTAAGAAACATAAAGGATAAAGGATCAAAGGATACCAGAAACCCTGTCTCTGAGTTGGGTTCTCCCTTGAAACGTGAAACTGTAAGTGATGTGGACAGCAAGTCAGAGTTTCCTCATAAAGAGGATGTGATAGTTGGGATTTTTCCTTTTGAGCCATAATTTACATTAAGTTCTCATCCTGGAATGTTTTGAATCTACATAATGGATAAAAGCCATGTGGTTGTGGGGTATTAAAAGAGAATTATTTCCATTCCTCTCATTAACTGGCTCTACTGTTCAGACAGGAATGCAAATGATGGGATCATGGAGGGAGAAAGAGCTGTATCTCCCATACGCTGTTAATTCATTGACCTGAAGATGAAGAGTCCTAGGCTGTTTATGCATTTAATGCCAAAAACCTCATAAAAAATAGGATGTCACTCTCTCCTGCCAAATGCTTTTTTCAGAAATGGCTGAAAAACAGATAAAAAAACATATTATAGACAGTGCCTACTGGATCAGAATAAGCAAATCTGCTTCTGGTTAGCTATCACACTACAAGAAGATCAATGGAGGACTATAGCTCAATAATTGTTTCTTCTCTTTGAATCTACATTCCGTTTGCTGATCTATGCATGAAGCTAAAGTAGCAGCTCTGCAAAGAACGACAGATGCATATCAAGAATTTGTAATGTAATCTATGAAATTCACTCACAGCAGGATATGATTTACCAGGAGCCTATTGATTGGGGAATAAATGTTATTTTACATTTAAAAGAATACATTTCAATAATGCTGGAGCTCCAGCTCCTGGGTTTTGAAGGATACTATTTTATTCAGTACAAAAAATCCTGTGATTTTATTGCATCATGCATAGTACCCAGAAAACCTATCAAAGTTCCTTCAGAGGTGTGACATTCCACATTTTGCCTGTAGTTTGAGACAAATACAGTTACTGGCAGGAACTTTTTAATTCTTTGAAAACTGCTGTTTTGGGAACAGAACCTTCACTGCTTTTAACCACCACAGGTCTATAGATCAAAGGCAAAGAAGCCAATTTGCCAATTAACACTATGTAAGGACTTGGACAAGAGTGCTGTCCTTTACACAGAGCTCATTCCGCAGGAGCACAGGACACACCGTGCCTTGCTGAAATTAGAGAGCCATGTCAGAAAGGTGTTGTGTTAAAAGGCAATGAGAATTTGTCTTGGAGCTCACTAATGAATTCTTCTTTCAGAATGCTGACCCATTTCATATATTTCTTGCAATCCTTTTTTTTTTCTTCTCTTTCAAGTAAGGCAATATTCTTCTTTGACAGTCCAAGGTTAACAGTATTCCTTATAGTCTCATAATATTTTGCTGATTGGTTATATACCAATCATTTTTTCCATGAAAAAGCTTTCAATTAACCCCCCAGTGATTGGGAGGTGGAATTTCCAGATTAGTGTTGGAGAATTCCACCTCCTATCACCAGGGGTTTAATTGAAAACTTTTCTGAGAAAAATTAATTGGTGCAAAAACATCAGTAAAATAACCTAAAATTCAAGAGACTCTGTTAATTTCCATCTATTTAAAGGAAAGACAAAAAAAAAAGATTAAATAGGAACATTGAATGAGTAATAAACAACATTATTACAGCAAAACCAAGATTAAAAGGAAACTTGTGAAGTGGCCCTGCAAAGTCACAAAATGCAGGAAAACATACCTTTAATTTAAGTAGCCATATACCAAAAACAAGCAAGAGAAATTAGCTTGTTTTAGAAACTATTTCAAAATCAGGTGATTTGCTTCAGATTCAGAGACATAAATCACATTTTAATAATCTCTCTCCCAGTATGAAGTCTCCATACAATCTGATATGTAGGGTTTTTTAAGTAGGTGCTTTCTTTGCATAACAAGAAGCTGCGATAAATTAAATGGAGCCCAGGAAATCTTATAATGCAGCTGTGTAAGGAAAGAAAATGTGCAACCTAAATATACTATTGCAAATATATATATATATCTTTGCTAATAATGAGAAACATCCAATGTGAATGAATGCATCTGTGTGCAATAAACTTGTCTGAAAATTCTATCTTCAGTATCCCTCAAATACATATTTTTCTTGCATTAAGGATAACAGACTTTGACCTGCAAATTATGAAAAAGATTAAGATATGCATCAGCAGAGAGATTTATGTCTAGTGTTGACAAATTATTCATTAAAGTTTTATGCGACAGGCCCAGAGAGAGTATTAAATAAGATTATTATGGCAGTTCTTATAAGTGTATTCATCTTGACTAAGAAGAGGTCGTGATAAAGTTTAGGACTGTTTACTTACAAAGCTTCTTTAATTAGGAAAAATAGAAATAAATGTTCTCCATTTGGCTTCTTTCACTGATTTCATCTTTATTACTTCTCTCTCCCAATATTGTGAAAGATCAACATCAATAAAAGTAAATCTATTACATACAATTTGACAAATCATTTGCTTAATGATTTCTAGATATAGAGAAGATATAAAACTTCCTTCTGAAATTAACAGCACTCTTTTCCTTGTGAAAATAAGGAGAGATAGCTTTGTATCTGAAGAGATCATTAGTAAATAAACAAGGTAATTATCTCTGAAAGGCGCTAGTTTCAGTGAAAAACAACCATGTATTCCTACTGTAAAACACAGCACTTTGTATTCTACTCTGCCATGCATTATACTTTTCTGCTGTCAGGTGAAAATTCGACCAATGGCTATTTGATTACTTTGGAAACGTCTGAATTGATTTTTATTACCTGATTTTGTACATCTATAAGGAAGATATATGACCCCTCTTCTTGGAAGAACTGAGCAACTTCTCTCTTGGTTTGATGGAACATGTAACAGGCAGGTAGGAGAGAGACAAAAGCACATTCCCGATGGAAAAAATGCTACTGGATTTGGTGGAAAGGAGGACAATATTATTTTTAAAAAACATTTCTTCTTGGCTAATGTGGCACCTTGCAAGGATCTAGAGGAACATGAGTTCCTTAAATAATCACTGAATACCTCAGAATTCTCTGCAAATAGTAATATTTGCAGTAGTTTAATTATTTATAGTAGTTTATTTATTTCACAATGCTTCGTGTGAATATGAACTGTAAAAAATCAAGACTTGATTATCTTTTACTGAATTATGGTTATCTTAACTGAGACTTCCATCCAGTGGCCTTCTCCATGTTGATTAAAGCTCAGAACTAACCTTTCTGAACATAGAGTATGGAAGGCAAGACTTTATGAGTACACCCAGAGAATAAACGCCCCTGAGTTGCACTCTCTGCTTTCTGCCTTAGCTTTCACCCAGCAAGACACATATTTTATTACTTGTATGCATTTAGTTCAAAACCACAAATGGCATATTAAAATATCTTCTGAAATGTACCAGTGGGAAGGATGAATCTCCTGTGCAGGCAGAATTTCTGTTTTCCCAACTGCACCATGGATTTCATTCTACGACATAGCCCTCCCCTCCCCTACCCACTCTCCTCTCCTCCCCTACCCACTCCCCTCCCCTCCCCTCCCCTCCCCTCCCCTCCCCTCCCCTCCCCTCCCCTGCTCTCCTTCCCCTTCTCCTTCCCCTTCCCCTTCCCTTCCCCTCTTCTCCCTTCCCTTCCCCTCTTCTCCCTCCCCTTCCCCTTCCCCTTCCCCTTCCCCTTCCCCTTCCCCTTCCCCTTCCCCTTCCCCTTCCCCTTCCCCTTCCCCTTCCCCTTCCCCTTCCCCTTCCCCTTCCCCTTCCCCTTCCCCTTCCCCTTCCCCTTCCCCTTCTCCCTCTCCTTCTCCCTTCTCCTTCTCCTTCTCCTTCTCCTTCTCCTTCTCCTTCTCCTTCTCCTTCTCCTTCTCCTTCTCCTTCTCTTCTCCTTCTCCTTCTCCTTCTCCTCTCATATTTATAGTTTTTAGAAATACTATTTATTTAAAACATAAAAAAGGGATAGAAGAAAACTGTCTAATAAGCAAAAAAATCTGTCCTTTATATGATTTTAGGAGCAGCCCTGGGAAGCAGATAGTAGATGCAGATCCCTCCATAATCTTTCTTCATGATTCTTGTAGTTCTGCTTCAAAGCTGCAGGGAAAGCAGAGATGTTACAATGAGATCCCTTACACAAAAACCTTCTCTTATGAAAGTAAGCATTTGTTCTCTATTTCTCTGGCTAGCTGATTGTATGCTTGGATAATTAACACACTGTCCTGCTCTTGTAGTGCTATAAGAATGATAGGCACAATTGTGCATCTTCTCATTAAAGCTGTCTCATTTCCAGGAATTAACCACTTGAAACAGTGGCAAAGGAAACTCTGAACTGATCAAAATCAGGTGTCTAAGACCTCATTCTACAGCTGTCTGAAAGTGTGAGTGGATATATTGGCAAAACAATACAACTGAGCCCACTTATTTTCTCCAGCTTTACTGTAATGGAGAAGCTGAACAATCAGAGATACCCAGTAAGGAGGTGCAAAACTCATATCCTGGTGTAAAACTAAGCTTCAGTAAAAGAAATTTAGGCACTTCTGTGTGTGCAGAATATATGGCATGAAGGTTCCCTACATGTCAAATTGTTCAAACCCCAGTATTCTTCCCATGTTTTTATTTCCTGTTGTGCCAAAGATATTCTAGCACTGAGCTATTCACTTTTGCATGATGTCTGTCATGGTCTAATTCTCGCTATCAGAATTGTTATCAATTTTTTGTAGGTACATTCTTATTTCTGCTTTTTGTTCCATCATTTCTTGCATTTTAATCTACTCTTTTGGCCTTCTTTCCTCCATTTGCGTATATAATCCTTCTCATATTTTTTGTTTTAAATCAATTCCTATAATCCATTACTGTGTAATAGCACTTGTCATCAATAGAAATGAAATCCCCAACACATTGAAGGAAAGAGAATTTGCAGGTACTGGTTTCTAGTAGCAAGTTGTAATAGAAGCAGTGGGGAATCCTATTTGCATAAAAAGATCCATATTTGATGCAAACTGATGCAACTTTCATGATGGGTATAAAATTTTCCTCTACCCTTTGTACCATGGGCACAAAGCAGATAATACTCTATGACAGTGCTACAGAATTATTTTTCATAAGCTCTTGTCTGAGATGTATAAGAAAAGTTGGAGTGTCTTGATAATTAACAAGACTGGTTCCAAGCCTCCTACTCTCACACTGTAATATTAGAAATTAGGTTTAATGCTACAAATCCTGATCATAAACAAAACCCCAACATTTGATGAAGAGTGAAATTCTTCACTGTGAAAGAAAAAGAATACTTTCAATGAAGTTTGAATAAAATACCTACCAGTAAACAAAATAAACATTTTAAATAAATGCTGTTAGACCTGACAAACCAAGTCCTCATGTCATCCATTGATCCAGGTATGTTTTTAGTTTCTGTATGATTGACAAGTGGCAGAATCTGAGAGTCCAGGCATAACTGAGCGACCGATATATGAACATATAGATAGGGTGTGTGATGGGGTCTGAAATCACTGAATTTATCAGTACTTCAGCACTCCTCAACCAGACTAGAAATGGTGATCTAAAAAATTCCAATTTCTTGACTCCATGTCAGCAAAGCACTGAGATTTTCTGGCAGTACTCATGGTGTGATTCCCGTATCTTTGCATATGGTAAAGGAAGTCAGGTTTCCCCACTGAATGCATCAGCAGAAAAACAAGCCATTTCATTAAGCTCTGGCTGGATTTCACTGGGTGTTTTTCAAAAGCAATATATTTCTAATAAGCATTTTGGTCTTGCTGAATCAGCTCCTTCTGGGAAGAAAAAACTCCTAAACAACTTTAATCTGTACCAAATAGATATTTCACCTTGAGGATTTGTCAAGTTAATAGAGCCTACCCACTTAGAGAAAGAGGAAGGAGGCCTTTCTAATTGGTGCCTAACAGCTTACACTTAAGGGTCATTAAGACGCAATACTGGAGATAACAGTCTTAATGGCTCCAGTCCACTCTCATGGGGAGCACTCAAGGTAGCCTGAACAAAAGGGAACAAGACAGAAAGACCCAAAGACACAGCAGGATCTGGTCTGGCTAAGAGGATGAAGATTGATTTAGTTCTGCCCCAGTAGCTTAAGAGGAGAATTTATCTCATTTGACTTGTAGTGAAACATAAGATTAGGTGCGAATAACCACGAGATGGATGGAGATGTAGAATAGAAAGAGTATACATCATTGTTTTAAAATATGTGTTTTCTGATGCATGTTGGAAAATGCTAAATAGAATTGTTTGGGTTTAGGGAAGAAGTTGGCCAAACCCATCAGCTGAAGTTACCGAGCGGAATAAAACACAGCTGCTTGAAACCCATTCAATCCAACCCACAAAGTGAAAAACATTTAAAAAGAAAAATATGACCCCATCCAAGAACTTGAAAACCCAAAGATGGCCCCCCCCTGAACTCCCAGACCCCACCTGCACACCAGACACTGAAATTCTGCTCCGGAGCTGTGTCATGGCTGTAATATGAAATATAACAACCCCAGTAACTAAGGCACATCAGCTGCTCAGACATCTTGCCCCATTGGAGAGCACAGTCATGCTCACCACCCGAGCAGTGCAGAGGTTCAGCTCACCCTGTCCTGAGATGGGTTGTTTCTCATAACTCTTCTCCGTAAATACACAAGACAGCTATAAAAAAAAGGTGAGGCTGAAAGGTTAGACAATTAGCTTTCCTATTTGTGAAGAAATAGCTTTTCTAAGCTTATTAATGGAAAAATACAGGATGAGATCGCCAGTTGCTATAAATCAGTATAACTCTGCTGATTTCAGAAGGGCTGTGCTGTCTTATACAAACAGAGATTACATTGTTTCTAATATTAAATAATAATAAAAAGTCTTACACTGAAATAGTCTTGTTACATTTGATGAAATACATGCTGAAATGCCATATTCATGTTTTCCTAAGCAAATTTAATTCAGCTTTCATACATATTCCTGTTACCTTAAAAGTTATTTGCCTTCTGTAGGATGCCTGCCTATTTCAGTTCACCTGATAGATGGTCCTTACTGAACAGATTTCAAATAATGCTGAGCTCAGAAAGGTTCAGTTTATCTGATTTCCTGTCTGATAAAAGCCTTGGATTTTCATTCAGTAGACCCCATAATGAGTCTAAAACCTTGTGCTCTCTAAAGCCTGCCAACTACAAAGACATCCTGCAAAAGACTTCAGGTTTCAAAAACTGTGGGATTAATTTCCCCTGTTCCCCTTTTCTGGTGTATGACCCACTCTGGTAAATAGTTTATCTATAAGTCAAATATGTTCATGATTTTCTCCCTCTGATTTCGTGAGGCCCTACCTGGAGTAGGACCTCCAGCTTGGGGACCCTTCGCACAAGGAAGGAATGGAACTTTTAAAGCAGGTCCAGAGGATGGTCACAAGGTGGTCAGAGGGATGGAACATGTCTCCTATGAAGATTAGGGGGAGTTTGAATTGTTCAGTCAGCAGAAGACAAGGCTCAGGGAGATCTTGCTGCAAGCTTCTATCATATAATGTTGGTTGGTTTATAAGAAAGATGGAGAGAGACTTTTTACCAGGGTCTGCAGTGGCAGAACAAGTGGCAAAAGCCTTAAACTGAACAAGAGTAGATTTAGATTAGACATAAGGAAATATATTTTACAGTAAGGGTGGTGACACACTAGAACAGGTTGCCCAGAGAAGTTGTGGATGCCCCAGCCCTGGAAGAGTTCCAGGCCAGGTTGGATGGGGCTTTGAGCAACCTGGTCTAGTGAAAGCTGCCCATACCAGGGGAATTTAGGTCAGACTAGATTTTCTTTGAAGGTTCCCTTTCAACACAAACCATTCTGATTCTACAGTTCTATGATCTCTATTTCCAAAACAGCATACTTGAATTATAGCAAAGCTACTGTAATGACAAAAAAAAAAAAAAATCAAATCACAATCAATCCTGACATTTTGTAGAGCTCAGCTAATACTAGCACTGCAGCACTGAGGGGCTTTGGCTCACAGCTGGAAGCACTATAAAACTTTCATCCCTTAGGAATGTGCAAATTAAAAGTGATATATAACATTTACCAGTGGTTACTATGGACTTAACCAGAGATGTTAGTACAATAACCATACTCCCAACAGACCCATGTAATACTTCAGCCAGCATTCTGCAACTCTGATAAGAAGAGCATTTCCTAATGGCAAAGGATAATACTTAATTTTAATTATATATCCTTTCTAAGCATGTGGCTTTTTGGAGATTAATCATGTGTAGAGTGTGATTATGGCTACATTTCATAATCAGGACTTGTTTAAAAAACAAAATAATCTAAACAGAATTTTGTGCTAAGGTTATTTTTGACATCAGAAGAAGGAAATCTAAGTAAAACTGTTATAACAAATTGAAGCAGAAACTCAAGGAAAGCTGTTTTGCTTTCACCTTCATAACAGTCAAAATAATTTCTCAGGGTAACTCAAATGCCAAAGTCCTTTGTAATATTCAACTTCACATGTTTCAAGTCTTGGGCTTCACTTTTTACAGTGTGCTTACAATTTCCATCACATAAATCATAGAAATGGAAAGTGGATAATATACACAAGCAGTTCCTTATGACATTTTCAGCACACAGTCTTCATTATATTTCTTCATTTTAAATAAAAATTAACTACACTTAGAGCTGAGCAATGATGTCGATACATTATGCATATAAAAGCAGGACTAATCTTTCAAGCATATACATCTATTTTGGACTGCACTAACTATCTGCAAAGTGGCAGGATGATGACATTAATACAAAACTGGTTCTTTTTCTGTTGTTGCTATGTGCCAGGGAAAGTAGCTGAGTAGATAATGATGTTAGAGGGATGGCCTTTCAGACACACGTTTTTTATTTTTTATTTCGTAAATTATGCAGAATGTTTCTATTTTCTTAGATTTCACTCTTTTTTTTCTGTTTAGAACTAGAAAAGTCACAAAATAAATGTTTTGTTTAAAAATATTCAAATAGTTTAGCCTAAAAAATGAGAGAGGTTTTTAAGGGAAAGCATTTGAATTAAAAATTATAATTATCACTGTCACCATTAGGATGCTCAAAAAAACCCCCCAACACTCTTTGTGTTTTCTGCAGAGCACAAACCCAGACATTCTGCTCTAGGGAATGTTAACATTATTTGTATAGTATTTAAAAAAAAAACAAACCCTAACTTCAATCCATCTTTTCCTCTCTCCTTCTCTTCTAATTTATGTTTCATTTAGCTCACTTTCTCTTTCTCTTATTTTGACTAGAAACATTAATAAGGACATTTCATAGAAATAGATGCATTCCTTTGAAAAGATGCTGATATGAAGAATTATCATTTTACGGGTAGAATGATACCAACAATTTTTTGACCAACTTTATTTTGAAGTCCCTCAATATTGCCAAAGTGGCTTTGATCCTGAAAGATCTTCATCTCTATAGACTTCACAGAACTGGAAAACAGACATACTAAAGTCCAGAAGAGGACTTTGTCCTACTCATAGAACAGATATCTTTGTCTCAAATCATTGTGTAGACTTTCTTAAAGTAAAAAAAAGACTATTCTAAGGGAGAAGGCAGATTTCATGCAAGATTCATCTAAAGGATGCAACTGTATAAGGTAGAAGATTTTTTCCCCCTTAAAACTGCTGGTTTATCTTCATTGACTATCAATAGAGTATAAAAGGATAACTCAGACTGAGAAAATTTTCTGTTGATATCTCTTGTCCCAGAAGTAAAAGTGTCTTGATAAATGACCATGCAGATGTATGTGGTTATTGTTACGGGATGCAAATTTCCAAACTCTTACTCAAGAGAGAATAACTAAAGACTGCAAGATAGATAATAAAAGTATACATGTGAGCATACATATATTATAGGAAGATATATATTTACACATGTATTCATCACATTTACATACAGTCTCACTTTGTATGTGGAATGACTTTGCTATCATGCTAATTATGCCCCTCTAAGAATTAGAAGTGATTTTTAATGCCTCAAATAAGCATTCAAGGATAATAATACAAGTATGTTAAATGAAATGTCAAATGACTTCCAAAAAGCTCTTAAAAGTAATAAATATGTATGAGATAAATGAGTCTGGTTGTCAAGTACTCCATGTAGAGTTACAAAAGATTTACTATTTTTTCAGCTGGATTCTCTTGCCACCTAAATTCAAGCAAAATTCACTGGTTCTATCATGGCTCTGCAGCACACTTCCCAGGAAAGGCATATTTTCCTCAAAAGGAGATTGGGATGTCACAGATGTGGATATCACCTACTTCAGCCTATTGCACACTTCATTCTTGCTCAGCTGTGCCACTCATGTGGCCTGTGGTCAGCAGCTGAAGGAAGGACAAGAGTAAAAGATTCAGATTACCTATTAGATGAGCCTGGCACAGGTATTATGTCAGTTAAGTAGTAGAAAAAACTCCTTTCTAGCTTAGGACACCTGGGAACTGTATGTAGCCAGGGAAGAGTATTAGTCACCACTTGGGCCTTATGAGAAAACTGCTTCTGCAGAATTTTTTCAAGTAGGAACTAGTGTGAATTCCAGCTGGTTTCAATTCAAACCTTCAGGAAAATGGGAACAATGGTATTGAAAGCTTTTACTTCTAGGGTACTGAAATTCTAATTTATCAAGTGCTCTGTGATCTTTGGTTAATTGCAAGATTCAAGGTATTATATGGCTCATTATTTAAATGAAAAAATCTCACATAGGTAAGAGAGGTGTTATTCTTAAAAGGAAAATATGTTGGAAACTACTGCATTGTGAGAACATATGCTGGGGTATGGGGTCGCATAAGACTGTAAGGAAACTTCAGCAGGAAAAAATAAGGTAAATCAGAAGCGTAGATAGTGTCCATGAAGATTACAACCATATGTTCAGTTCAAAGGTGAAAATGCTGGTGACAGTATTTCTGTATACAACAAATCTGAAAAATTTTATGCCATAGATCTTTGCTTAATTAATCTGAAAGCTGAATGTCTTTGCCTTCAATATAACACAAAAAACCTAGCAGAGATTTGCCCTGCTAATTTTTTCTTTCATAGAACCACAGAACGGCTGGACTTAGAAGTGGAACTTTTATAGATCTAATCCCCCTGCCATGGGCACCTCACACTAGACTAGGTTGCTCCAAGCCCCATCCAACCTGGCCTTGAACAGTTCCAGGGATGGGGCACCCAGCACATCTCTGGGAAACCTGTGCCAGAGCTTCACAACCCTCACAGTAAAGGATTGCTTTCTAACGTCTAATCTAAACCTGACTTCCTTCCATTTGAAGCCATTGTCCCTTGTTTTATCACTACAGGACCTGGTAAAAACAATCTGTCTTCATCTTTCATGCAAGCAGCGTTTATGTATCTTCAGGCTGCAACAAAGTGTCCTCTGAGCTTTCTCTTCTACAGGCTGAACAGTTTCAACTTTCTCAGCCTTTCTTCATAGGGGACATAGTCCATTGCTTTGAACATTTTCATAGCCCTCCCCTGGACCTGTTTTACGAGTTCCATGTCTTTCTTAGAGTCCCAGAGATGGATGAAATACTCCAACTGAGGCCTCAAAAGAGCAGAACAGAGGAGCATGATCACCTCCCTTGACCTATTGGCCATATATCTTTTCATGTGGCCCAGGACACAGTTGGCTTTATGGACTGTGAACACACATTTCTGTCTCACACCTCCTTTTTCATCCACCAAATCCTTCTCCTTGGGGCTATGTGGAATCCATTCATTACCCACTGATAGAGGTGTTTACCCTGACTGATGTGCAGAACCTTGCACTTGGCCTTGCTGAATTTCAAGAGGTTCACATGGTCCCACTTCTCAAGCCTGTCAAGTTCTCTGGAGATTACATCCCTTCCCACGGAGCTTGGTGTCATCTTCTCCTCATATATGATGTGTTCTGTGCTGTTAACAACTGCTGGCCCTTCACTGCATCATTCCCAATCTTGAAGTGTCTTTGCTGTAGTGGGGAGGACAAAATGAGCAATGATGGCCTCCAAAGCAAACTCACAGGTGGCAGATACCAAAGAATTATCACTTCCTTCCTCCTTCTGGTTAATACAGTTTAGTGTGAAGCTGTAAACTAAAGGGCTATTCTGCACACTTCTTGTCCATCATCAGCAACTCCAGGTCCTTTTCCAGAGCTGCTTTCTAGCCTGGGCACCTGCACGTGTGCCTCAGGTTATTCCATCCCAGGTGCAGGAGTCTCTGTTTGCCCATGCTGATCTTCATGAGATTTCTATAAAGCCAATTATCCAGCCTGTTGAGATGCTCAATCTTTCCCCCATCCACAGCTTCACTCAAACCTATTGTCACCCTTGAAATTTCTGAGGGTAGATTTCCTCCTGTCATCCTCCTGATTAATAATTATATTAGACAGTATCTGTCTCAGTATTGACACCTCAGTGCTAAAAAACCCTTATTAGTTGAAATTCAAACTACTTATCACTACTACTCTGGTGCATTTTATTCACTTTTTCTTTTAATTTCTTATTCATATAACCACACACTCCTGTGGGTTTGGGGTTTTTTTATATATATTTAAAAAGCATGGAGTTTATAATAAATATAAGTGAAATGGCAAGTTTTCAGAGACAAGGAATCCAAATACTATAAATTTTGTCTCAGGATTTTGACATACAAGTACCCAAATTATGGATAAAACCCTTTGTGTACAAGATTGTGTCTGAGCTGATGATAAAAGAAAGCCAATTCAATGGCATCAAGAAACATTGTCAGTTTCCTGGAAATAATTTATCATTAGAAAAGTAGAAAATTATCATAGTACTATTCCAAAAATAGATCAGAATGGTTTATAAATTCTTTGATAGTTGTTCTATCTACACCAATGAAAAAATTATATTAAATATTTTCATGGTGATGTTATCACAAATAAGCCAGTTGTTGATGATTATTGCCACTTTAGCCTACCGTGGCTCTGATCTTGTATTTAAAATGTGCTCTATGAATTACAGACTTTTTAATGATCTAAAAGTAGGATGGACTAGAATTGCCAAATTAGGCCAGCTGAGAGAATGGTAATTTTCCTTTCTCTTTTTGCTGGTATAGGGATCTTTTCAAAGGAGGATTTAAATAGCCCTCAAAATGCAATTTTCTGGATCAACAAAAGTTTGTGATAGTATCTCAGAAAATTTTCTGTGAACTGAGATGCAGTAACATAGAAAAAAAAACCCAAATAATGTAAGTATTGATTTTTGGTGATGGATTGCATATGTCTGGTCAAAGAGAGGAAAGAAATCTGTATATGCTTTTGTCCCATGATATCTGAGCCACAAGAAAAGTCACTTAAGTACTTAAAACTTAATCCTAAAAACTTACTTCAGTACTTAATCTTTCTCCTAACTGAGCAAGTTCTCCAGGATCTCACAACACAGAAAAAGAATGGAGAAAAAGAATGATTTTTCCTATCAATTGCAGAAGAGAAATCCCATTTCTTTAAGGTGTGAGATGCTTTAGTACCTATGTAAATTAGGGTAAAAGTTGAAAGTATGTGAAGAGGTAATTATTGGAAGGAAGAAAAGATGCATCTCAGCAGACCCTTAAATAGCGACACCTTTGCCCAGGATTATGTCCTGGGTGTTCATTTACATCCTAAATCTTTGTGGAAATGATCTTGTAGCTCTCTTCAGATTGCAATGTTTATGCACAAAACTTGTCTCATTTAAATTAGGGCTTCCCATCTAAGCAAGTTCTTCTCAACAGGTAAGAGAGTGATAGAATTAAACTCATAGAGATTCCAAAGCATTCAAGATATTGGATTGTGTGCAGGGATAACTGGATGAAATTTTGCATTAAACAGGATCACAGGCTGGATGATCTAATGGTCCCTTCTGGCCATAAAAGCAATGAATTTATGAGAAAAGCACTCTGAGATCATATGATGAAAAGCACAGTGAAATTGGCAAGTGTTTTTTTGATGTTCCCATTACAAATCCCCTGAGTAATCTATCCCTGTCTTCTTCTCACCACCTCCTCTCTCATTAGATTCCAGAAGAACACACGCTCCGTTGGAACCATTGCTGCTAAAACCATTTTGATAGCTGGCTCCACTCAGTCTCATGCTAAATCCAGTGTTTAGGGCTTTGGGAATGCTGACTTCTTAAATGAAGACACATTTCTCCAAGGCGTTTTGCACTCTCTTCTTCTTTCGGATTGCTCAGCTAAAGGCTTTTTCAGGACTTTATCAGTTATTAATAATTGTGATGATTCATGATTTATTCATAACCATTTATACATTTGCCATATGCTGCCTGCACAGGCAAACTGTTTTTATGAAGCACACAAATGTGGCACAGTGCTTCTTACAATTCATATCCAGTAAATAGATGATAGAAAAAGATTAACGAAATGCAAAAATATAATAAAATATCCTTCAATGACTTCAGTTTGGAGCTTTTGAATTAAATGTTGCACAGTAACTGTCTTTAGCAGTATCAAAACTAAAATAAACAGGAGGGAGAACAGTGTGAAAGGTCAAGTTTAACACCAAAACCAGCACCTTATTCTGTTTCTATTCAGTCCCCCGTAATGATAATTAGAGGGAGTAAGAGTAAATCCACTCATCTGGCAAGGTAAAACTCAGGACAAATAAAGATGGTAGTATCTGCAGTATCATCTTTGTTGTTCTTTTCTGGCTTTCATATTAAATCTAAGTATTCTTTTGCAGCAAAACAGTCTAATAGTTGCTTGGACTGAGGGAGAAAGGTCTGACATGCAAATCCTTCAAAATTCTTAATAGCAGAAACCTGAAAAGATAATGTCACTCCTTGATTTTAAAAAAGAGGCTTTTATGATGATATCAGTAACCAAAAAGTCATTTCTCATAGGCTCACGATGACACCTTCTGCAGTGGGCTGCTCTCTAGATGAAATGCCTGGCTTTTATGAGAGGGTAATTATTTAACATAAATAATGTATTCCTGGTTTTGAGTGAACGAGTTCATTAACGGTGAGGTGTGCCCTGTGGAGGCAATGATCAGAGAGTTCCAGTGCAGAGTCCCAAGGCAGAGGGACCAGCTCTGGTCTGACTCACACCTCTGCTCGTCCCACTTTCTGTTGCATTTAGGTGAAGCTTTTGGAACAGAAACTTTAAACTTTTACTAACTGCCTTGAAAGTGAACATCTGAATTTTTACTCACTGCCTGTAATTGCCTATTATTATCATTCTGTAGGATGGTCTAAAATACATTCAGGCCCTTGTCATGCTACAGAATGCTATGTTGTTCCCCCATGGCAGGATCAATGTTACCTATTTCATTCCTCCATTTTGGCTGCCCACCTGTTTCTTGAGGACCTCCACTGACTTTACAAAAATCTGAGAAAATATCTTGCTTTGTTTCACTTTCTTCACCATCAGATTTTTTTTTCCATGTGTGTAAAATAAATATAACTTGTTAAAATGTTTTTTTTTTCTTTTTCTTCCCACCATGAAGTCACATAAGTGATATTTACAGCAATCTTTGACATTCCTAATAGCATTCAAGCACCCTTCCTTCATGATGCTTGAGAATCCTAAGTGTGTCAGTGGAGGCACGTACCAAATGCAGAGGCCTTTCATTAAGGAACTCATAGGAAGAACACCTGTAAGACCTTGAATTTCCACTGGAACCTTTTACTTGAACGGAAGTTAGATGGTAGTTTTGAAATTTGGAAACTCAGGTCTTCTGTATGAGAGAACTCCAGACAGAAGTTTTGAAACAGTCTTCAACTCTTCATTGCTTCCTTAAAGAGCAGGGTCCAGTCTGACTCTCAGTCTGGCAACTTCCTGAATTTCATATAGTTTTATAGAGAACAAGTCTATTACAATTTTGCACTTCTTATCTGAGAAACAAGCAGACCCAAAGAGCTCCAGACTGGACAAGACAAGTATGCAGTCACCTTATTTGCTGCTGTCTGGCATCCTTTAAAAAAATATAAATAACACGAGGCAATGGGGATTAGATGTCATGGTTTAGCCTCAGTCAAAAAGACCAAAATTTCAGACTAGGGTTTTATGGAAGTGCAATGACATTACACTTTACATGTCTTCACTTAAATGCCTGTACAATCATGATTCAGTGAATTCCAGACACAAAGGTTTACTTAGAAATTTCCTTTCAAGGACCAAAGTTATTAAAAGGCCTAGCTCCCTTTTTGTTTTCCTATGATATATAAAAGAAATTATTATGACTAGTTAAATACATACAAATAGCAAGAATAATCGGTTAGGGGAAAAAATTAAAAAGAATAATTGAAATGTGTAATTTCAGCTCATCAGAAATAGATCATATGCATGTGGGTGGAAAAATGTTATTTCATTATTCATTTTTGGTGCATATATAATCATTTCACAAATTCAAACTGATCTTCATTTATCATCCATATGATAGTGTATTTCTTCATCTTGGGTTGCATCTACAGGAGAACAGTTTATTTAGAATATTTATTTTGTAATATCATTTTGCACTCTGGGAGTTATACATTAGTTTTAATCTGTTTTAACAACAGTAATGCCAAGCTAGAGAAAATAGAGAAGATATTTGAGCACTAATTGGGCTTCTTGTTAAGTTATGACTTGATAGTTTTTAAAAACTTGGCTGCAATGAATTTGCAGGCATTACTGTCTGTTCCTGTCCATGCTAATCAGTACCCTGTAGCACAGTGGGTCTTACATTTAATGGAGCAGCACGGAGCTCTTGCCAGCATTCAAGCAATTGATTCCATAGAAGGGGCACAATATAAATCAAGTGCAGAGCAAAACTGCTGTGTTCTACAAGCTCGGAATGAGAGCACCCTTTGTCATATCCAAGGCACTCAAAGACTCTCCTGCTGTGCTTATGTTGATTGTACTTCCTTTATCTTCGGCTCGGTTTTGTTTTTCTCTCCTTTTTTTTTTTTTTTTTTCACTGTCTATAGTGTTTTAATATGAGCTCTGACCAATCAAAGTTCACTTCCATTTTCTTCCTTCAAAAGTTTGAGAAGGTGAGGAATGGGGGTCTTTTCACCTGATTGCTTCTTGTAATTTTTCCTTCCTCATAATCACACAATAGCAATCTAGTTATTAGCAAAGGAACTTAATTTATCTGACCTCAATCAAATTGCAAAACTCCTTAAATTCTTTCTGTCTCAATGTGCACATCAGATTTGTACACAATGCATTACTGAAAAACTCTCTAGTAACCCAGAATTATAATTAAGAATAAAACGTTATATATATGTTATATATTCTAGAAAGCAATAGCTTTGAGAACAACAGAGGCTGTCACACAGACAAAAACAAAATGAATTTAAACACTAGCAAACCACTATAGTTAAAAGTAAAATTTTATGGGGATAAATAGTATTTACTTTTGGTTATAGCACTTGAGGGGAAAAATATGTTTGTTTCCGGTGTTCATGTTTCACTGCCAATACTGGAAAGTTTTGGTGGTTCAGAAGAAAACTGCAGCAATAAAGTATGGTCTGAAATAAAAAGCTTTAAAGGCTACGTCAACAGTGTATCCCAGAAAAGTTTACAAGGTGACATAATCAAAATCCATAATAACCACATGGGACAAAGAGAACAGTCATAACAGGAGGCAATGGCCAAGGAACAAACAACAACTACTAACAAATAGATAAATAGTAGAAGCGTTTCCTGCAAGAATTATTTCCTCTTCTTAGTTGGTGGGGGATTTTTTGTGGGTTTTGTTTGTTTGTTTGTTTGTTTGTTTGTTTGTTTTTCCCCAAAGATTTCTGCCAGCTCTGGGAGAAAGCTGAAGCCAGAAAAAAATTACATCAGAACTCACATGCATATTTTAACAGAGAAATGAATATTTGAGCAATTTTCTGGGGGGAAATCCTGGATTTTCCTGGGGAAAATTTTTTGCTGAGAAGAACTCTAGTGTGATTAAGCCTATGTAATGTAAGCATTGACACCTACATCTGAGCTGTCTTTTTTATCTAGAAACTCTTCATATTCATGAATCACCTTCCATGGTTTAGAAATCTGTCCTGTGCATTGCACCCTTGCAGTGCCTACAGCATAGATATCCAGATCATATGTGTGTGTTTGACATAGACATCAACTGTAAGACAAATGACTCATCACTTCTGTATCTTTAAATTAAGTCAGTTGATCAGAAGATCCGGTCTTGATAAAAACAATTTTTGGAGAAAATGATAGGATTTGTGACATTCAGGACACCAAATCAGAGTTGTGTTGTGTGCACTTAGAAGATATGAATGTAAGAACTCCCTAAGGATCTTACCTGCTTGTCATTCTCTAGATGAAGAAAGATCCAGCTATTATGTTTGTTTCATGCTTCTTTTTTCTTTGTCATCAATGGCAAAGCTACATCTCTCTTCTAGATCTGTCTATATGTGTTTGCAGACATTCTATACGGATTTTTTTTTTTAAGTGACATGAACAGAGAAACAAAAAATCTTTTCCTGCTGATGTTTCTTAGAAAAGAAGAAAAAATTTAATCCAGATTTACAAGATTTTAACATGAGGCTATATCACTGGAAATAGATTAAAAAACCATAAAACAATTTTTTTCTCAGGGCTGTTACTGGAAAAGAAAATTTATGGTTTGTGAGTTATGAGTCTGTAGCCCGGGCCAAATTTGTCTTGTATTCACACCAATGGAACTTAATTGAAATCAGTGAATTTGCACTAATGCAACTGTGAGCAGAAATTGACCTCTTGTGCCTACTGGAACACAGCCCAAAAGCCACTTGACTTACTTGTGCTTAAGGCTTGCTCTGCATGAATGTCTACTGTTTTACTAGCAGTAAGTTATGTAATATTCATGGTTTAATGGTGCATATTCTACTAATAGACTGGGTAGATGCCAGCAGACTACATCCAAGCAGTACTACACGTTTGCTTTGTTGACCTCTGTACTCATTCAATCACATGAAGTAGTTACAGCTGGGACTTCAGTAAGGAATTCCAACTTCCAAAATGTTCCCACTGCCACTAGGCAAATGCTACCAAAGAGCCTCTATTCTAATTAGCCTAGATTCCCTTACAATATCTAGTTACAAAGGAGTACCATGAATATTCATGGCCAATTCATTTGCATTACGAACATTCATGAATAAATCATTTGGCTGAGAACAGGGTACCGTATGTTGCATTTCATAGCTCCTGTGATTTATTCCATAGTGCTACAATTTGTAATATTAGCAGCTATCATAAAGTTTATTTTTCAATACTTCATTTCCAGCTGTGGCCGTGGCACTCTGGGGATCAGATAAGCCTTTTCTTATACCCCTGTAAGGTCAGATCCCAGCCTAGACACGTAATGTAGATTTACTGCTCTTCTACTACACATTCTCATTAGTGCTTCTGTAAGGTGCCTTTGTTCTCTGGGTGTATGACATCAACCTCAGACAAAGGGGGAATGCAGCGCAGTTTCTGGGCTGACATTGAGAAGGGAGACACAATGCTGGAGCAAGCGGTGGAGCAGACTGCCCAGAGACATTGTGCAGTTTCCATCCCTGGGGGTTTTTCAAGATGGTTAAAGACTTGAGCAACACTAGAACCGGTGTGATATTAACACTGAAAGCTGTAAACTAAGTGCTTTTAATATGGCCGGCAGTAAGGAAACAGAAAGTTGTTTATATTAATGAAATTTATCATATCTCTATTTTTCCTCTGTCGTAAGAGAAGTCAAACAGTATCTATACAGTTTATTGTTGTAATACCATCCTTTAGAGAGAGGACCACTCATTTTTTCTCATTTCCTGTCTATTTTCTTCAAGTACAACATTCTGCATTTTGGCATTCTTAGAAATGACAGAATTAGTAATGATTTATTCATATACTTTTGCTGGCCATTATTTGCGTTTGAAGGGGAGAGACAACATCACATGATTGAACACTGCTCAAAAGGGGGAGAGCAAAATTAGGAGACTGAGAGATTCACAGGCAATAACCACTTATTAGTAATTGAGTTCCTCTGATGTGGTTGAATAATAAACAGATGCAAGGCATCCAAGACCTCATTGTCAATAACATTTGAGCCTGAAAAGAGAATATGTTTCTGAATAAACTATCCAATGTGTGAGGCTAAATGCTGTATTAACTGTGTAACTACGGAGGTAGTGAGTTAGTCCATGTTCTCCTATAAATAGTTCATTTGGGTATAATATCATGGCCTGAGGACAACTTGCTTGCTGACAGGTATCACCATCTAGATTCTTCCTGCAAGAGATAGAGAATGCTTCCATTAAAATCAAATGTACTCTAAAAATTAAAAAAAAAAAAAAAAAGACAAAAGACACAAGATGAAGAAAAAAAAAAAATAGTGATTTATAGAGTTAAAAGCTCTATGCATAGAAGGTAGGAAACAAGAACTTGAACTCCAGATTAACACTGGCAATTACTGTCTACCCCAAGACCCACCTGGGATAACTACCATAACAAATTCCTTCCTAATCAAAGTCACAGTTGGTAGGTCGCTGATGTTATGGCCTTTTAATGCTTCTGTGCTATGAAACGAATATTCTGATATGGCATTTCTGGTCATAATTTCACGAGTCACAGACATAAAATAGCTGGAAAAAAGATTGCAATTGATTTGGATTTGAAACACTGTGTTAGAAGAAGAAAAAAAAACGTGAAGGCCTGGTCTTGTATTTTATATAATCTCCTTCCATGGCTACTTAGCAGACATATGGAAGAGAACAGTGGTTAAATTATTTGAATTGGAAGGAAGACAATAATAGAGAATGAAGTCAAATGCATGATAGGAAATCGCCAATACACCTGAAAGAAATCTAAGAATGGTGTTGCCTTCTGTCTGAGCTCACTGAACTTATATTTACAGAGGTTAACTCTTTTAGTATCCGTTTTGATTTTTAAAAAACCCCGCAAAGGGTAACACTGATTTTCAAATTATAAAAAGACTGTTCAGATGTAAAATATGGGTGATATAAACTGGGGAAAATCTGCCTGTATTGGCTTTCTGTGGCAGCTGAGATTCTGAATGTGAGAATAACAGGTCATCTTGCAAGGAGGATGAATTTAACATAAAAATAAACAGCTTCACATATTGAAATATAGAAGTCTCTGCTTTCAGAAAATAAAATTTTAAAGAACTGAGAAATCTGTGCTTTGAAGATGCAGAAGTCTGTTATTGCTGTTTCTTAGTCTCCCTCACACTTTGGAAGAGAATGGACCAGACACTTGTTGATTATCCAGACAGCTGACCTGAAATTTCCTCAGGTCTTTATGAAGACCTAATTTTTGAATTCTGCATAATCAGAGTTCAACAGCAAGGCATGACAAAGCACCAGAAGAGAGCAGATTAGATGAGAGTAGAAAAGACCAAGGGTTAATATAACAGACTTCAGTATGTAACAGTAGTAGAAAAAGAAAAGAAAGAAAATGTTTCCAAATCTGCTGGGGATAAATGAGATTTTCGGTAAAGTTAAGGCTATACTTTAGGAATATATTTTAAAATAAGGAGCTTTTGAACTCACTCAAAATGGGAAAAGACAATCTTACATTGAAATGAAAAAAAAGTAACAAACAGATATATGGGGGTCTGCTAAATGATAAATAAACTCTTTTGCCAAAGTTTGTGAAGGAATAAAAACACTTTTTAAAAGGTAAGAAAAATATACATACTCTTTATATTTTTGAAGGTTGTTCTTACCAAGTGATTTTTACCTTATTTTTTTTTCTTTTTCTTTATTTTATTTTCCTAAATTTTATGTACTGTGATGAAGCAGATCTGTCTGCCTCAGTTTGTCTGTCATTATTTCTTGGGGATTCCTTGGCAGATCTCCTTCATCTTGTGCTGAACCTTCCCAGCTTTCTCCTCAAATATATCTGAGAAAATTGTTGCACCTGACAGTTGACTTATGGTTGAACGTAATCAGCATTCATATTTAAACTGAACAAAACCTTAAACAATTACAGGTTACTGCCTAGGGAATTTGTCTTACTGGAATCAGGCATCAGAACAGCTGATGAACCTTTAGAAGAAAAAAGAGAAATTTTTTTTAAATTAAAAAGCAATGCTAGATATTTTAGTAAGAGACCAAATCCAGACAGAAGACACACTGTATTTTGTTACAAGGGATGTATTATCCCCAGAGAAGAAAAACCAGAAAAAGATTGATTAAGAGAACTCTTCCCAATTTCTTCCCAATCAGACTAAAAGCGAAGGTAAAATCAGACATAAAAAATTACTTCTAAAATGCTTTATTTTGTTACACTTTTTAAAGTCTTGAGCTTGGGATGAAATGACTTTTCAAAATTACCAATTGTTAGAAAATCACATTTTTAAGGGCTTTTTTTTTTTTTTTTTTTTTTTTTTGTCTTGAAATGTTGTTTATTCTTTTATGATGCCAAGTGCCAAGCCAAGAGATACCACAGGTCTCATGAAGAAAGCAATTTCTGGGTAGAAAGGAGGATAAATATTTAAGGAACTAGCTGCAAGTCTTAGAAGGCATGGCTTGCAGAATCCCACAGAAGAGTAAATCCTGGCAATTAGCTCCAGGAATCCAGTTAGAGTAGCTAGATAGGAAAAAAAATCTGAGTTGAGATCCACTTATATTGAGCCGGTATTACAGGAAAATATTAAGTTTTGATGTGTGTCTAACAAATCCCATTGTCATATGGATCTAAGCTTCTTTGTTCAGCTAGATTAACAAGGCTGCTAATAACAAAAGACTAAAGAGCTAAATTTAGTCTGCAAGTCATACCACAAAACATGATCTTATTACTCAGACTGCTTTTGTTGTAAATGATGGAGGAATAGTAACAAACAGTGGCTGGACATTAAGAAATTTCTTCCATCTGTGATCCCAAATATTTTCATCTTTTAATGTAATTCTGTAATTTCATTAAAATAGATACTTTGGGGTTTTTTATGGGAATTAATATGATTCAGAAAATTGTTTTAACTTAAGAATGAGGAAAAGTTATGTTAAGGAGGTGACATATTTCCTTAATAATAGGGTACGAATGATTCCATGCATCAGGGATCACAACACAAATTAGTATGAGTCTCATACCAGAGAAAAGAGACTGTTACTTGATTCTAAACTTTCTAGTTCCTACTCTGCATAGTACATTAAAGGAGCCATGATTTATATTGACTCTGATTTACATTTGGCACTACTCTGGCACCAAGCATTACAAAGAGCCTTAAACTGTGAGTGAATATACAGCTCACTGTAATTTAAGAACATTTTGAGGTCATTTTTTGCTGGCAGAGTGTAAGAAGATATTTGGGCTTCTGGTGTCTAGACTAACAGGGCAAAAAGGCCTCCTACAATTCTGACAGAGCAAAGATTGATGAAAAAAGAGACAAGCTGCCACCTCACCCTCACCTCAACACTTTGCATCAGGAGAAGCATCTGAGCCAGGCATCTGGGGCACGTGACCCCATGGACAGGAACAAAAACTACTGCAGCTCAAAGCTGTGTCAGATGCAGCATTAAATCCACCCTGGGCACAATTCAGATGACCCTGAAGATGCTGACAGCTGCTGAGGACAAGACTGGATTCTGAGTTGTATAACTATTCCTGAGGCCTGGACTAGTTTCCTACTAAACCAGCAATATTAATATGACTATTAATCCAAGACTACAAATAATAATAATAATAATAATATTAATGGTGTAATCCTGCTTGATTCTTGTTATTTTCATTTCCCTACATTGAAATAATATTTGGTTATGGCACAGGAGCAATCATATCTAAGATATATCAGATATAGTTAAGATACCTCATTTATAGCCCCCCAAGACAGGACGGTCCCTGCCCACAGAAAAGGGTTTGGAACTAGATAATGTTTTATGTTTTATCCAACCCAATGTATTCCACAATTCTATAGTATAAAGGATACAGATTTGAGTCATTCTTGACATCATGGAACTTAATTTTATTATTTTTATGGGAGGAAATTCTCATTTGTAACACTCCTTGAAAATATTTAATGCTTATTTTTAAATAAATGTAGGTTGCATACTCAAAAACCAGCACACTTTTATTCTATTACAATTTAAATTGTTTCCTTTTATCTCTGAGGGTTGTAAAAAAAAAATAAAAAGAAAAATGTCAAAACATGAATGGATGTAATCTTGCTGTTCTGAGGCTATTGTTCTCTACTGGATAGCACAGAATTATTCAATCAAAACACATATTAGGTCACTTCAGATGATGAGGGTTCCTTTCAAATGAGACCTGTCTTTCATTCTTACAGGAAAACAGTCAGTACAGCTCTTTCCATCCTTCTATGCAGAGAAAACTAATACTCAATTGCAGCTATATTCTTCTTCATCCCAGGTTCAAGAGTATCTTTTTGAGTCTTTACATCTTATAAAAATTGATTAGAAATGTTCTGGCACATTAGGGTTAGTTGAAAAAGAGAAAAAAAACCCATATGTGAATCACAGTGTGGCAACCATTTCTTCGTGTTACCATATGATCAAATGGCTGCAATGAGTATCAATAAATAAGCATAATGCTAGTCAAATACTGTTCTACACTAATAAATCATCTGACAGAAAACCCATTCAAATTCAACAGCAGCAGCACTCACATCTATACAATAAAATATGACATATAATTCACTACTTGGAACTCCCAGCTGTATTTCTCTACTATTCACAGTCTCGTAATATCCAATTACTTTTACAAATGCAATTGCAAAAAGTTATGCCAAGCAACTTTACATGTTTGTATCCACTGAGGATTTGTTATAAAATTCCCAATCTCAAACACGTCTTTAATCTCATTAAAGAGTTATCTATTCACCCAGGGAACTTTGGCAAAATTAAAGGTTTAGTTTCCTTTATGATATGACTGCTATTACTTTGTTTCTTGGACAGGAACTTTTACTGAAGGATCTCAAAGCGGTTTACAAACTTTAATAAATTAAGCTCCTTATCTCATTTGTCACATAGATAAATGTTTTTATCCCTCTTTTGTAGATACAAATAAATGAGATATAGTAATCCATAAATTTCTTCATAAGGGTAAGCATTCTGTATAGCAATGCTTAAATATTGTGACAAAAAATTAAATTTCCTAGAAAGCTGTGGTATTTAATATCAAAAATATTTTTATCATGAATCAAAATGAAACAAAATATCAATTTCAATTCATAATTTGGCATCTGATTCTGAAATCAAAGTGTATCACCTTGAGAAAAACACCTTCTTCTTCCAAAAATATTATAGGAACGAAGCCAATTGTTACTTTGTCTTTTATGAATAAAAGAGTGTACAACTAAGCCAAATATCAAAGCACTCTATCTATCCAAGATGCCAGGTCATAATAAATTACAGTTTATTTTCCAGGCCCTTAGCCAAGATTATCCAGACACTAGAAAGGTAAAAAGAGCAGCATAAATTTTTCAGTATTCATTTATAAAAAGCTTTTACAGTTTCAGAGCACTGGGAATGGAATATTATGTGTTAAGTTACATTTTCCAGCTCTTCACTTCAGATTTTTCCATTTCCAATGAAAATCTTTCTGTAAACTTTATCAGTGTTTCTGGCTGTGCTCTAGAAAAACAATTTAAATTGTACAGTGTTCTGTTCTGTCCACTTCAGGTTCTTCTAGTGGTTTTGTTGCCTTGTTACTTTAGTCTTCTGGTCTTCTGGTCAATCACCTTCAGACAGAGTTGGAAATGATGGGTGGCCAGAGGAAACTAGATGAATTCTTGTGGTTTTGGTTAATCTGCCACCTTAATTTTGAGAATACAAAAGCAGTGATAAAAAACCAGATCTACCTTTGTTTTCACTCTGACAGTGACCAAAATCAGCAGGTTTAAGGACAGAGAACTTACAGACAATGCTTCACCTCCTGTGCTCCAAACATTTGTTTTTCAGGAATGTCTTGAGCCAGAAATGGTCTCTGTTTATTTAGTAAACAACACTTATTTTATATTCTGTGAACTGAGTCTATCATTGCTTGAACCCAGTGAAGCCCCAGTTCCAGGTGATACCATCAGGGGTTGTTTAATACAAAACTAAATGATCCTGAAAAGGCTGGTCCTGAAAAAAAAAAAAAAAAAAAAAAAAAAAAAGAATAAAAGAGGGAAATGTGAAATGTGTGGAGGTTCTTCACCTGAAAATGAACTGTAATATTGAGTGAGGCACAGTAGCTGATCTTAGCTCAGTGATCAGTGATCAGTGAATTGACCTGAAATGTAGAAAACAGATCCACAGAATTCATGTATTAATTATTCAATTGTCATTACAAACTATGTCAACCGTAACATAAAACGGAGAGAAAATCATCACGAGGGTAACCAAAATACAGCAGCTACATTCCCCTAAAATCAAAGCTTCAGAATAGGGATTCAACTTGCACGCTGAAAGTTCCTCAAACACAAGTTGCCAGATGGTGCCTTCACTACCAATCTTTTGGGTGAACTGCACCTCCTGGTACTGTGGCTTACCTACATGGAAGTTTCTTGTTCAGATTTTCATAATTCACAGTTTAGCCTAGGACTTGATTTAATTTTTTACCTGGGAGACAATTACTATTTAGGTACCCTTGTGCATGTCCACCATCTGAAAACTTGTTGCATGCAAGTTCAAAAGCTAACTGTATATTTTACAGCATACCATTATCACTTAGATCAAAAACCTAGACACTTTTAGATGCAAACCTGCATTTCTGGATGTTGGACTACTACATTTTCTTATATTGGCTTTTCAGAAAACCTATTTGGTTCACTTCTGTCAAGGGGACATGTATAACTTCTCTTGGCAGAAGTCAATAGTTGTTTTTCACTGCCTTGCATCAGCTGGAAAAAGCCCTGGATCTATTTTGCAGTTCAATGGCTAATCCCAGGGGGTCCTAAAATTTCACAGCAGGGACCACAGAGGACCAAAGTGCATTGGGTCTGTATCATCCAGAATACATATTTTCTGCTTATGAATTTGCTTAATCTTTTCAACAACACAGAATGAGAGATATTTAGAGAATTCTGTGCTCCCTTCCAGTGTCTGCTCATGCGGTGCATATTGATCAGCTGGTTTCTCTGTGTGAAATGGCCCTGCTGGCCAAAAAGCCCTGGCCATCATGCTGAAAGACAAGAACACTCAGTGTAGGGCAAAGTATGAATGATTAAGCCTTTCTATCCACCCATTAAAACTTTGACCTTTTGTTTGGTGTTTGAAGAGTCTGTCTTTTCCTGCACTCCAATCTTTTCCCAGATAAGCTTTGTCTGGTAGGACTCTTGATAAGATGGGAGATACATGTCTTCAGCTTGATGGATTCAGGACAATGAGCATCTGTCCTTTCCTATTGTTCCTTCATTGACTGGAAGGTGTCAGTGGGTTGTGCATATCTGTTTCCATGTATCCATATATAAATGGGCATTCCTTTGTTCTGACTTTGATATTCATATCTGAGCTGTGCACGGAAAGTACAAATATTATGTCTTATGTTTTTATCAACACCATTAGCATAAGAAAAGTGCTTGAAAAACACATAAAAATTCACCTTGAGTCTGTTGTACTGTTTGGTCTTGACAGCAATGGCATTTATGTTTCTATCCTTTCTCAACAGAAGTTAAAGCTCTTAACTGTGAGATTATACTGCTTAGTTTGAAAGCTTTTGTGAGCCTCTGTAGTATAATAATTTTACTTTAGGGAGCATGTAATTTTAAGTTCTTGCATAACACCACACATTTTTATGGTATTACTAAACTTCATAATTTTATTTCCCTGTGACAATTAAGTGCACACCAATATTATGGAATTTTTCTCTCCATCCCAGTTGAATGAAATTGGAATGAAGTATTATACAGTAGGTTGGAAGTTCTGATCTCTGGAAATGTTAAAGGTTTTCTAGTTCCCTTGTTACATATCCATTTCACACATAACTAAATCCATCAATTTGTTCATTTTTCCCTTCAGCAACCTACAAGCTGTAACCACAAAAATGTAACAAAAATATATTCACTGTGTACTTCTTCTCCAGTCCCTTTTCTACAGGCCCTGCTCACAGGGCTAAAGGAAATTAACTTTGATATTTCACAGATTACATTTGTCAAAATGCACCTGTTTTAAACACTGACTGCTCTTAGAGGCCCCTATGGATCCGCAGGGTAAATGTTGTCTTGCTGAGATGAGAGACACGTTATGACTTGACCTGCTGCCCAAAGTCAAACTCCAAGTCAATGCACACCTAAAAGTCAATCTGGTGTAAAGCAAAGAAGATCCCATGTGTCGCTGCAGTGTGTTTAGGATGAGACAGAGAAAAATTTTGGTGCTATGACACGAGCCTGTTCTAACTGCAAGTCACACCACAGCTCAAGTTAGCCCCAAGAATTCAAGCAGAGAGCCTGTCATAATTCCAACTTTTTATAAAATGCTATTTCTAGTAAAGACAGTTTCAAGGAATTATAGAACAGCCTGGGCTGGAAGTGACCTTAAGCATCAATTCCAACCCTCTTGCCATGGGCAAGGACACCTTTCACCAGACCAGGTTGCTCAAATCCCCATCCAACTTGACCTTGAACACTTCCAGGGAGCAACCTGTGCCAGTGCCTCACCACCCTCACAGTCAATAATTTCTTCCTTATCTAAATCTAAACCTCTTCTCTTTCAGGTTAAAGACATTCACCCTTGTCCTGTTACTACACACTCTTGTAAATAGTCCCTCTCTGTTGTTCTTCTAGGTTGCCTTCAGGTCCTGGAAGGACACAATTAGGTCTGATACATCCTCTCAAAAAAAATTTCAGCATTAATTTAACTCCGTACATAATTTTTATACTAGTATCTCAGATAAAACAATGAAATTCTGCATATTCATATTATTTTACTGAGAGGGGAAATGTGGTGAATTGCTTTTACAGAAAATCATGCAACAGTTACCTTGTCCTGTAAGGCCAACCTCATATGTTAGGCCATCAAATCACAGACACTGTAGAAAACAGTACCAAGATATGTTTAGACATTGTTTTTCCACTCATTATCCAGCCATCACATACATTATTCAAAATAATCAATTATACTCTGAAAAATGAATAGGACTTTCCCTCTGGGGTGCATTCACACCTCCAATCTAGATAATCTTCTACCATCAGAAGAAACAAAAAGAATGAAACAACTAAACCCAGGGAATACAAATCTCTGGGGAAATACTCTGGTAAATTCATTTTAAATATATACTCTGCCTAAGGCTGAGATGTATATACATGCACATATACATACATATATATATATATATATATATATTAGGGACTCAATTGACTTTGCTAGTTAGGAGTGAGTCAAAAACTCTGGTATTGGATTATTTTACTGCAGTGAATATCCAGCAATGTTGAAGGTGTTACACCTTCTTAATTAAAAGCTGGAATAGATGAGAGGAAATTTAGACTTTTAGGTAGCATTTTATCTCAGTTATGTCTGTTATTGTGACCCTGAAGAGGACCTATTCTATCTGCCTCCAATCACAGTATACAGAAAATTTAATAGTAAATATAACTGTATATGAAATATATGCATACATATTGTTTGCACAAAAACAGAATTTATGAACTAAATTAACAACATTAATTTACAGCAATACTGAATGACAGAATTGGAAGGCACCTTTTGAATTTTCAAGCCCAAGCCCCTGTCTTTTTTTTATATATCTCACAAAGTGTTTCTGCGAAGTTTAAAACAAGGTCTTTTCCCATACTGGCCTTTTTGAAAGACTGTTGAAGAATCTCAGTTTATATATGGTTAAAAACATCTTTCTGATTATCTGTGCTGATGTGCTCATTGCAAATTTATGCTTATTTTCTCTCATATATGTATCACATTTAGCCAGATTTGTCACCTGTAAATAATAAAAACAACCTTTCTTTGCTCTTCCATTTTCAAGCTAAATGAACATAATATTTTCAGCTTTAAGTCATAAAATACAATGTCCTTCCACTTACTCTTTTAGTCCTTCTCCAGATAGAGGAAAGAATATTTCTTTAGTTCCTTTGCCTTACACATTTGGAGTCACACACTTCCATTTGCACATTATTTCGGGATCAAATAACATGTACAGATATTTCTCCTTCTTGCTTATTTCCAAAGGTTGGTCTCCAAGTAAAGCAGGTAATCTTGATATTAGTGTAAAAGTGCATGGCCATGCACATAGACATATTAAATGTGCCTCTTTTCTGTAAGTTCAGTCCTCAAGGTTGTTCAGTTTCTCCTGTATATTTTCACTCCCCACTATACATACAATGCCTCTCAACATCAACGATAAATTTCATTAATTTATACCTATTTTGCACAAAGTCCTTAATGAAAGTATTTAATAAGATTAATCCCAAGATCAGTCTTTGAAGAATCTGAAAGTAACCTTTCCCCATTCTGAACTGTCCTCTTCTAATAATATCCATTTTAGTCTCTTTTGGCCAGCCTGTTTCTCATATTACAATTTTTGTTATAATCCCTATGTTATATGCTTTAACTAGTAGTATTATATCTGATACCATATCAGATGAATTACTCAAAACCAGACAGATTAAATCTACTGTGTGTCCTTTAATTAGAAAATCAGCTATTTTTTCACAGAAAGCAATCAATTTACTATGACACCATCTATCTTCATAAACCTTTGTTATATTGTTACCATATTTTCTAATGCCTTCATGTCTTAAATTATTATTACCTTAAAAGTACATTGAAAAAGTCTATCCAGTATGTAAGACAAGCTATCAGAGCAGCAGCAATGTGAACATATTATTTTCTCCTTTCTTATGTATGGAATATTCACATACACACCAAAACAATGTTTCAAGAAATATGAACAATGCACTCCATTTTTACATCTGTGAGTGTGCCTGATGAAAAACAGTTTCCTCAGTAACTAGCAGTCTATGTGAATATGTCGTGTTCTTTAAATTTTCCTTGAAGCTATGAGTTAAAATGATTCAATCTCTCTACATACTGTGGAAGTGTCAAAGATGCCTTCAAGGCTATATATTTGTCTGCAAAGAAAGTAAGTTAGGTACACCATTTCACACAGCTGCAAATGTCCATCACTCATAAAAAAAAAAAAATCAAATTCCTAAATCACTTAACTATTTCTCAAAGTGTTACATACAACTTCTCCTGGGCCAGAGAGAGAAGCAAATTCCAGTTGTGCTAGCCTACCTCCTTTGTAGATGTTTTTGTTATTTCATTAATAAATAAATTTTAAAAAGTGACTGTCAGATGAAAGAGTCCATTAACATACAAATTAACAACAGATTTATCAGATCTTTCACCAGCTAGAGATTATTCAGTCTCCCAGGCCACAGAACCATGACTGAAGGTATGATATGAGCCTAATTCTGTAACTGGCTAATCATTGTCTTCAGGGAAGTTGGAAATCAACAGAAGGGAAATGCAGTCTTGGGAACTCTCCTTTTACAAGCCAAGGCCAGAAAATTTTAAAGATTTTTTAGAGTATTTATCACAATTTCTGATACAGGTCAGGCCTGGAATTTTTTTAGGAATAGGTTTTTATCAGTAATTTGTAAATGTCTTTTTTTAAAAAACAAACATTCTAACTGAGGAATGAAATTTCTAAACCCCTTAACTATTTTCCCTAATGGCTTATTTTGTATTAGTTGAATTATTTTACTGCTTCATAAAAAATGGTCCTCTTGCCTTGAATCCCAGTGCTCATTTGTGGCCTGGTTTCACAGACTGGGGCAGTCTTTATTCCACTCTCAAAAGCACAACATGAGAATTTTGCAGCCACAGAGGTCCCAAAAGGGAGAGAACATGGATGCCAGAGAAAAGGAAATACAATTTCCTTAAAACATCTATGCACTTCTTTGGCATAGAAAAGTTTGAACCCAAGATTTTGCAGACCTCAGTATTCAAAATTTATGGGAAAATCAATTTTGTAGGAATGGCAAAAAAAAAAAAAGAGGAGAGATTACAAACTTCCTTATCTCTAGGTTTAATTCCTACTTTTGTCATTATTCTTTGGTTTCATGCAAAACAAGAACTGTTTTCTCCTACAGCTGCCTTTCTGATTTAGGCATGTAGCTCTCACCTTCATTTTAGATGATGTTTTCCTCAGCCTGACTCTCTTTAAGCAGTAGAAAGAATTTTGAAAGCCTGGAAGGATCAATTCTGTTCAAGACTATGTAGCTTACTTAAGCAAATAATTTCTCTTTCTGGTAACTTTCAAAAGGCACTGACTTTTCTCCATTTTACAGAGTGGAAAATAAAGCACCTATTTTAGATTAATTCCCCAGTTTGGAGAATTAAACTAAGAAATTAATTTGATGAACTTGATCTGCCCTCTTATTTCCTATCTTTATTCTAAAGGTATATTTCTTCTAAAAAATATATTCATGAACTAAAACATTCAGGGGCCTTGATAGAACAGAACACTTGATGGTGTGCTGAACTTCAAACACATGAGCCATAGCTCGGAAGTCAGTGGGATTATTTCTGCAAATGCTTCAGTGGACTAGAGAGAGCATTTAAGAGCCAAGTCTTGCTATTACTGTATATTACATTAACCATTGGAGAATATGCCTAAGTTTTACATTTTGTGCTTTATAAAGGGTTTTACTATAAAATGTTAAATGGCCTCTTCAGCTGAAACTGTAGGGCTAAGAAGGCAGGCCCTTGTGTGCATACCATATTAGTTCTATTAAAATTATCTGAAGAACATGAATTTCCAGTGACCTGTGTTTAAGCATCTTGCCGAAAAATGTCACAATTAGCAGCAGACTCCTGCTGAGGGTTTAATTACACAGTAAGGAACTAACTTTGCACCTCTGAAAGTTTGATTTTGACTGAAAATGTCTCAGTTGGTTTCAGTTTATTCCCCACTGAGTACGTGTCCATACCACAACATCATGACAAAATTTAGCATGATAAATGCAGCAGTTCCTATGGGAGGGAGCCTGAGGAACAGAAAGGGAAACACCCCAGATCAGTCCTTAGGCAACAAAGAAAATTACATCATACAGGGATTAGTGCCCTATAAAAGAAGTGAAAAAATGGCAGATAGGTAGGTAGATGGCTGGAGACTAGTGAACAGACAAAACAGTTAGCAAAAATTTGGAGTAAAATGGAGTGGGATGTGTACCATCCTGTGCCAAACAGAGCAATGCTAGGAGTTTCTGATGCCCTTGGAAAGTGCCAGCACCTCCAGTTTTAAAAAGGATTGCACTTCTGTAAGACAGTGTGCTGACTTAAAGGAGGAATTTGATGATTGAGTCTAGTAATTCTTGTGTTTCATCAAATTCCTAAGCTCCAAGTTAGCTGCTGGAAATTCCTGTATTTATGTTTTATTGTCTGCTGCAATCAGCAAATCCTCCACCTTAAACTAGTCTGTAGTAAAAATATCTTGAGATAACCCTTTTTAACTCATATTTGAAAATGTCTAATAGCATTGAGCTGTTATGGATCTGATTAATCCTTTTAATTCACTGGGAGACACACATGCCCAGCTGCCACTTGAAGTTTTAGATCCCAAAGAGCACTGATAACTCAGAAACAGGTTAAATTCTCCAGATGCTCAGCTACTCAAAGTGTCTTTTATGTACCCGAGCATGTACTGAATGACTTGAGGCCCTGATCTCTCATAGAAGCTGCTTAAAATTAGGAGCTGCAAAAGACAGAGCCCAGTTCCTTGATGTTTATAATTATGGATCTTACAGGTCCCCCTTCAGGTGGGAGATCAATTGTCATTAGTTACATTAATCCACCATCTAATCTAATTTGAAACCTAAGTCCTCAGAAGCTGTCTGAACAAACCTTCTTACCATCAGGGTTTCTGTCTATTCTAGATATTTCTTAGCGAAATACAGTGAGCCTCTTCCCTCACTGAAGATGTTGTTCCTAAATTTCTTGAACCCTGTATGAATTTTTCTTAGCCACTAAGGCTTAGAGACTGTTTCTTGATTTTTCTTTTTGCCCATATATTGCCTGTGACATATTTTCATTGAATCATTAAAGTAGAAGGGAAGGCAAAGAGTGCCCCTCAGCTCAGTGGCTGCTTGTTGGGATAGTGAGTTTGCTGATAGAAAGGTGAGCCCAGATGGTGACAGATGTGCTCCAAACTTCAGGAGGATACCACATGGCTGTGTCTACTGCAAACACTGAGGAGAACAAAGCCTGCAGAGGAGGGTATGTGCTTATCTTTCAAGCTCAAAACCAGTGAACAGGCAGTCAGTCATAGGTATTGTCACATCCATCATCAGCGATGTTTCTACTTGAAAAATTTAAGGTTGCAAGAGTTTTTCCTGTGGTCATGCAGATTTTTTTAGTGGCTAGTGTATGCTGTGGTGTCATGAAGGGTGTCATGTGGTCTGTGTCAGGACGTTCTCTCCCATATGGAGTTCAGGTTTGGGTGTCACCTCTGTGGGACTGTTGTCAAAGGCAGCCTGTGTGAGATGTGCCACTTCACAGATAGAAAGACAAACTGCTTGGACATGAGGCTCTTGCCTGCAGAGCCAGAGAGTGTCTTGAGTCATTTCAGTCACTGTTAAAGACAGACCATCCTCCATGCAAGCTGTGAAACACAGGTTTAAGTACAAGCACACAAAAGAGGAACCTGAGTTCAGGTCTGCCATTTCCCAAATGGATGTGACAGCTATTATCTCCTTAGTTAAGAATTCTCCCAGAAATATGACTTGAAGTCTTTGGCTTTTCCTCCTGGCTCTGTGAAATGGCTTTCTGAAGGATGTCTGCCGTGAATTTAATCCTTCAGTCCTGAACTCAGCTGGTGCTTTGTTTTGGGGGGCAAGGGGCTAACTCAGGAATTTCCTTGGGTAACAAGAAGCCTGGAAGCTTCCTCCTAGCACTGGGATCGTACCTTCTCCTGCCCTTGTCAGCATCCTGAAGGATAAAAGCTGGATGTTCCCTATCACTGACATGTGCAAGAATTATAACCAGATATAGCCTGCTTGGCTGAAGGCTTCATGAATAATTATGGCATATACAGCAGAGCTCTGCACTTTGGTCTAGCCTGTTCTACTAGTGTCTCCTTGCCAGATTAAATTTTCCTACTAAAAAAAGCATCCTTCAGTTCATTTAAATTTTTTTTCAGAACAATCGGATTTTTCCTATATTAATTAGCACATGTTTTGTTTTATGAGTATTACACGGAAAGAAGCCGGGGAATTATTTGGCTTAAGAGAAAATATTAGAACTTGTCAAGATCTTTGCTGCTGTTGTTGTTGTTGTTGTACTATGCTTTATTAATGCAGATGAGCAACAAATATGCTTCTATAAATTGAATCTGACTATGGCGGCCCCAAGAATAACCCAAGGCAGAAAACTAGGGAAAAAAAATACAGAGACAGAGAATCTTTCTCATTATTTTACTATAAAAATCTTAATTAGTCCCAAAGGTTTTTGTTATAAAATTCAGGTAGGTAAGGCACAGAAACTTTTTGTCAAGCAGACTAGGCAAAAAGTAGGACAGTGACACAAAAAGAGTTGCAAATGAAGCTAGACTTGTATTCTAACAAGTGAAATATTTATAAACCTACACAGTTATCAGCCCATGGAACAGGTAAGGTAGTATAAATAAATCAAATTTCAGAAATTAATACATCCTTTTAATTGAATTTATCCTTGAAAATTAATAGAATTTTACCAATCTTTGAGGCAAAAACTCTCCACACATTTACTTCTATATTACAGGGGAAAGATTATTAGTGCCTTGTAGTATGGTGGTTGCAAATTAAATATGGAAGTTTGCAGCAATTTGAATATCATAAGGAAATTATCTTTTCCTGTCTGTATCTTTCAGCCTCTACAGCTAGGATTTTAAAATTAGGCTTATAATATTTTTACTTCCCTGAACTATTACCCACAGCTATATTACAGCTAATCAAAAAAGCTCCAGTTCCAGAAATGCACAGAACAAATCAGTAAATGCACAATAACTCCTGGCACCTCATGACAAGGAATTGGTGCTTGAATGTGACACATGGAGAAATAGATCTTGAATTCATGCATTATCTCTCAACTTGACCTGTGTTTACAGTCTGTAATTAAGTGTTCATACAGAAATGTTCCACTCCAAACTTGTATTTGGTGTATGCATTGGAAAACAAAAAAGTGCTTTGCTTACTCTAGTGTTGAAGGCATCCTCTCATTTTAAAACCAGTCTGGAGAGCTGACTTGATGTCCTTGTGTGAGGAGACCCCGACATCCTTGTTTATCTTCATTGTGATTCAGCAACAGTTCTGACACAGTGATCATGTCTTCTTTTGAGACCTAAATGTTGTATGCCAATACTTTAGAGTTTTGATTATAAAATTTATAGGTAATCTTCTGAACTATTTCCTGTAGGATTCTCTAGCATCTCTCTGTAGAAAGCCAGCTGCAATCTGATCATGGCAAGGGCATCTGCTGCTGTGAATGATAAGGGAGGATCCTTTCCACAAATCCCTTATGGACTGAGCTGTGAGATGGGTGTGATGTCAGGAAATTGTACATGCCTTCAGAGGAACAAAAACAAAAGAAAAAATATCTATAGACTTTCAGTATTGGGGCTGGGCAGGGTGACAATTACCCACTTAATTCCTTATTGCAATCCAGCCCTTAAACTAAGTCTTATTGACTTCTATATACAGATGCGAGAGGGAATGATAGAGGAAGCTGATTTTTCATTTTTTATATATTTTTTAATACTGTTATATTTCACAGGGAAACAGGATACACCTTATCTTCTGGTCAACTAAAGATTAGATCATAATCCCTCCCCTGTTATGGCCTTTAACCATTTCAAAAGGAACAGGGTAGGGAAACAAATAGCTGTGGGAAAAAAAGCAATCTTTATTTATGCAATACAGACATCAAAATTGCTTTACCCAGCTAGAATTCCAGAGATGCATAAGCATAGATCAGTAAAACAGCAGTTCCTAGTAGGTTTTGATACAAAAGGATGGGCTTTTCCTCAGGCATTTTCTTTCCCATCAGCTCACACAGCATTTTCTGTTTATTCACTCAGTAGTATTCATTGATCAATTACTCAGCTGTACTTGGCACAAGGAAAGTAATAATTCACTGGTGAATCTGAAAGTAGGCAACACACTTGTATTCAGTCATTGTGCAGTTAAATACCTATGCACTGTGTTTTATTTTCTGTAATTTATCAGATATTTTATAAGTGATGATCCAGTATTATTTGAAATAGAAAGCATTCATTATTTTAATTACACTGATTTTTTTTTTTTAAGGTATATCCCAATAGTGTGTGGAAGACTTATTTATATATGGGAATAGCAGTAGTAAAATAGTCTTAGATAATCAACTTCAAAACATAGACCTCTAAAACAGTAATATTTTTGTTAGAGGTTATAGATATAGGATGTTATATTCCATATGTATCAGTCACTAGTTAGGGTGGTGATACATTTGAAATGTTCATAGAATCACAGAATGGTTTGGATTGGAAAAACCTTAAAGACCATCCAGTTCCAATACCCCTGTCACAGTCAGGGACACCTTCCACTACACCAAGTTGCTCAAAGCCCCATCCAGCCTGGCCTCAAACAGTTTCAAGGACAGAACATCCACAAGTTCTCTGGGCAACCTGTTCCAGTGCCTCACCATCATTATCATCTTATATAGTTATTGAACAAATTATATATCTGTATGTATGTATTTACAAAGAGAAAGAGGTAAGTACAGTCTAGGAATGCTTCAGACCTGCTCCAAATAGGGGAAAGCTGAAAAGCTAAATTACACCAGCTATCAAGGGAACAATGCTAATGTAGAAGGGATTAAATCCCTTTAGTTCCTATTGGTAATTCTGTGCCTGTCTGTATTTGTAGAGAGAAAGAGATCTACCCTGAAAACCTTCTTAAAAATATCTTAGGAAGAATACAATGCAGTAATAAAGAAAAAGGGGAAAGCATTTAATAAATAATAGCACAAGCAGAATACATCTTAACATTACAGAAAAGAATAACTTAATACATATAAAAGTTCATACAGCCTTGAGCTAGGGGAAGGCAAATTGCATAAAGCTTTCTCAACATGGTATTAAAAATGCAAAACTCATTGAACTTTACTGTTGTTAGAAAACCAGACCATTACTCCCACGAGTCCCTTTTTGAATATGAAAATATTTGCAGAGTTTGTCCAGTAGATACCTCTGAGAATATAACTCAGTTATTTTAAATTTATTGTAAGGACACATGCCTGTGGAAACCAAAATCCAACATCCATGGCAAACCCCAAAAGGATAAAAAGCAGGCCAGGTACAACCAAACCTGTACATGTCTGTGCTCTTTGGACTGACCACGTTAGCTGTTGTAGAAGTCTAAAAAAAATGCAACAAAATAGATTTTAATATAATTTTCTGTAATCAATAGAGACTTTACCTTTTGGACAAACCTTGGCTGGGTCAATCTGGTGCTTTTCTTAAAAAAAAATCAAACAGTTTTTAAAATTTAAAATTTATTTTAATTATGAAAAAAAAATCAGCTTTCAAAGCCTTGTAAAGGTGTTTGTTTCAAAGTGCAGGTAAACATAACTAAAAACCCTCAGGGTGATTTTATGATACAAGAGGGGGTTAAGTTAATTAAAGCAAAACACTAAAAATATTATTTCACCATTACTTTCATTATCCATGGCCCTGGCTCCTATGGTCAGTGATTACATATTGATTGTCATATTCATGAACATCATAATCAGATGGCTCAATATTCCTTGTATACAAAGTTTTCACCTCTCAAAATATATAAATATTATATATATTATATATATGTCTCATATATATTTTCTATATATTATCTATTTTATATATATATATATAATATTTTATATATATGTATATATAATATATATTACCAGTAGGAGAAAGGTGAAGCTCTATTTTCATTTCAACACTCTTAGCTTATATTAGCTGCTCTTCCTGAGAATCAAGTACTTGACACCTGTGATTATTTATGAACCTACTACAAAGAAATAGGGTCTGGAATTAATTTTTCAGACTTCTGAAAGTTGTTTATTTTTTCAGCTGTATTTCTTTTCTATGATATGAATGTATATATCAGTCACTATTTGCATGTAACTCCTCATCTTTTTCTTTTCTTCTGAAGGGCATAGCACATTATATTAATTGTGTACAAGCATTTTTCCATTATCTGACCTGGGTAAATTATTATCTGGAACATTAAGTAAGTGTTTCATTCTTGAAATTTTTTTAAGGAAGGTCAGTTCAACTGCAGTATAGGGTCTAGGCGATGCATCCCATCTCAGTTTCATAGATGTGAATCTGCTGGTTATCCCCACTGCTGGGTGCAGGGAAAAGCAGAGCTGAGGCTGTGTTACAGAGGTGTAAATACACGAATACAAAGGAAATATGCACATAACAGACACTGCTATTAACCATGAACACCACAAATGGTCCATTACTGTTTCTCCTTCCTGGCTAACTAGACTTATGGTTCACTGGTGGTGGCCACACTGGTCCTGCACTCCCCTAACCCACAGGCACACCACAGTCATCCGAGGATTTGATGGACTCAATTGAGACTCCATCCAGGCACTGTGAAGGAAGGCCCCTTCATCCAGTTTTATCCTTCCTCTTGGCTCTCAGCAGAGTCTGGTTTTCTCTGCTAGCTGTCCTGCACAGCCCAAAGTTTGCTGGGAAATGTTTGTATGTCTGTGCACACACATTTATACACACAAACAAGAGACCACATTCACACAACAAATAGGCTGGAATAGAGTTCATCAGGAAGAGAGATCAGAGCACAGTGATCAAGTACAGGCCTCAGGGAGGCAACCACTTGCTTACATGTCCCGTAATCTCCCTTCTCCTCCATGATTTTTTTTTTCCCCCTTATACACCTTAATCATTTACATCTTCACCCTTGTCTCTGCTGAGATAAAAAACCTGACCCTAATCAGTTTTTCCCAAAGGGTCCATTTTGGCTACATCAAATTTGATATTTGTAATATTATTACCTCGGTCACTTTGGTCTTACATGGTAATATTTATTGGTTATGTTATCTTTGTTGGCCTTGCAAGACTGGTCCCCCAAAGGCTCACAAAACTCCCTTTCGATTATTTGTGAAGTTCAACCACTTCTCACATAATTCCTCCTTAGCCATCTGTGAAATACATTCATCCCTCATGGCACTATCTGTAACATTCATCAGCTGTCTCATCCAGCAAATTTTCATGTCAAGTTCAGTAATTTCTTATATTGCATTTACTTTGCTAAACATCAGGGCAAGGCCATCTACATGCATACTTCAACAAAGTCTAAATTTTAGCTGCTATTGTCACAAAAATGTTATCACAATATTTTTCTCTCTTTGTTTTTATTTCTATGTAAGGACTTCTAATTGAATATTTGAAATCTTGGGGGGGATTTTTTCTAGTTTCTTAGCATGTACTATTCATTATTTCTGTAAAAACTAGGTCTCTAAGCCACACAAAATTGCTCAGAAACTGTTATGAAATAGAACAGGAATGAGAGTTAGTAAATAACTTATTTTCTGATAAAAATTTTTCAGGCAATTGGTTTCTTCAAAGGTATAATGGAATCATAGAATATCCTGAGTTGGAAGGGACCCACAAGACTCATCAAGTCCAATTCCTGGCCCCGCACAGCACCATCCCCAAGATTCACACCATGTGCCTGAGAGCATTGTCCAAATGCTTCTGCAACTCTGTCAGGCTTGGTGCTGTGGCTCTGTCAGGAACCTGTTCTAGCACCCAAGCACCTCTGGGAGAAGAACATTTTCCTAATAGCTGAGCTAAACCTCCCCTGACACAACTTCAAGCCATTCCCTTGGGTCCTGTCACTGGTCACCTCAGAGAAGAGATCAGTGTCTACCCCTCCTCTTCCCCTCATGAGGAAGTTGTACCTGCAGTGAGGTCTCCCCTGAGTCTCCTCTTCTCCAGACTGAGCAGACCAAGTGACCTCAGCTGCTCCTTCTGTGGCTTCCCCTTAAGGCCATTCACTCTCTTCATAGCTCTCCTTTGGACTCTCTCTTAGCTTTTTACTTTCATTAATTCCCAGTTTGCTTAGCACTCACCTACAATAAAATACTCTATGTGTGCAGTCAAGCAATTTTATTAAAACATTTCTTTTAATACAGCTAATCAATATTATCCACTGCCAAATTTTTTATATGGTGGCCTTCTGAATCCAAAAAAGGCATGCTTAATATATATGTTTGTTTTTTCATTGCCAAGAGCTTTGTTCAGAGTGACTGATATGAGAGACCAGGGACACTCCAGTCCCAGCATTTATGGACTCAGTTCTTCCTAGTCAGTCAACATGCCAGAATCTGTGCTAAAGTAGATTATTTTCTCACCATTTGAAGCAGGAGACAGACAATGGTATTTTGTAACTGTGAGTCAGACAGGAAGCAGCTCAGTCTATGCTCTCTTCTACATGCAAAACAAACTGTGCATTAAATTGGGAAGAACTGAATTTCACAGTGGGAAGAATGCATTAAAATGATGCATAATCATAGATGTAAGGTACTGTGCTTAGGCATGTAAAGTGTTTCAAGAGAACTAAGTGCTAGACACAGGTATTTCAAGAAATGTTTATTTACTTTATCATTTACAAACAGGTGAACAGAGAAAAAGAGGGTGGCAATCTCCTTCAAATTCATTTTCAGCTGAGGGGTCTCTTGTGTTAAGGTGATAAACAACTTGTGCTGAATTACTATACAAAAAGTTAACTATCTAAAGAACTCTTGAATCAAAGGTTATCTAGAAAACAAGAAAAAATTATATTTATAAAGAGAATAGTGAGAAAAAATGTGTAAATGTTCTAAGCCAGATAAGTTAACTATCTAATGTAAAGAACTGCAGAAGCCCTTTAACTGAGCTCTAGAGCAATGCTTAAAATGTGGACTACTCCTTCCTATTGCTTGGCAAAGCTTTTTCATTGCAGCTACCAAAGTGTTCTCTTTCCTAATGACTGTGACTCAGCCCACTTTACAAAGACCATTTCTTCCTCCTCCTTCCCCAGTTCTGACAATCTTTAACTTAGGAAGAGGGACAAGTACTTATTTTTCTTGTTGGATTGTACAGAAAAGTATAACTGCTAATTTTTCAAAGGCAGGATTGACTTAAAGGGGGGTGTTAGGACAAAAGAATTCATGGGAAATTCCTCTACCTGACTGCTATAATATCTGCTCTACCTGCTCCCTTTTCTCTTTTTCTTCCCCAATCCTCTTTATAGAACATACCTTGTTCCAGTTACCTTCTGGTAGCCTTGTTGCTCATTTTTATTCATATGATGAGACTGATGAAAATATCAAGGGACCTGAGATGATGGAACTTGTAGACTAGATAGAGAGTGTAGACCCATGGTTGTTTTCACATTCCTGAATGCTGGTGATGTCCTCAAATGATGAAATTCCCTTTGCCTCTATGCTGAACTGCTCTGAAACAGAAAGAGCATTTTCATTGCATTGCATAAAGTTACTGATTTTTGTTTTTTAAAACTGCTTGCTCTACCCTTTCTCAGGTTTTAGTTTTTAAATGGTTTCATACATTTTCCCCCTGAACAAGCCCTTTGTCACCTTCTGCAAAAGTTTTCTGTTTTCTCACACAAGGTTAGCCATCTTTCTTAGTGTGTCCTTTTATGGACAATCATGGAAAGCAGCTAATTTTATCTACATACTGTGAAATCTACAGAGTCAAATTTAAAGAATACCCTTTAAGGAAACAATAGGATAAAACAGTCTTTTAGCCTCTCCAAGTATCTTATTCAGCCTGATTCTTCAAAGTCTAAGTCTAATTTCCAGTCTTGCTATAAGCCACATGTCATGACCTTGCTAAGTGGGTGGAAATCGCAGGGAGACATATAAGAAAAGGAACAGAAGAAAGAAGGAGAAGGAAACTTCAATTACGGTTGCAAGAACAATGAGTAATTCAAAAGCAGAGTTTCTATTAGTTCAGTGGGTAGGTTTCTTTTTTTCTTATTAGAATGCAGTCTGAGTGAAGTATTCCATAAGAGCTACCAAACAAATCAAGTGTTTCTCTTGAGTTATTGAATTACCTGCTTATTGAAATCCATGTATCTCCTACATCTTTCCCTTTTTTTCATCCCTGAATTTTCCAGTATTGTGATTAAATCCTGAGGTCTTAAATAAATTCCACAATTTTTACCATTCACATGGATATTGTGAAACAGAAAACATCTTGCCATAATAGTCACATCCCAAAAAATACTGGAATCAGTAGGGCTGCAATCGATGTGGTTTTGCTGATTTGAAACAAAGAAAAATGTGATCTGTAGGGCTGATTCTAATAAGACTCTGTCACACATGTATACGGAAGCACAAATATTAACCTAACCAAATAAATTCTCACAATAATCTGCAAGATGGTATTTTTTAGTCATTCTGTTTCTGAAATTAAATCAGGAAATAATTTTTGAACTGAAACTATAGTTAAAAAATGTAGGGATCAATGTACATGTGAGATTATGTCCACTGAAAAAGATATGGTGCTCCTGCACAGAATATTATGCTATTAAAATGAGAGCAAGAACTTCAGCACTGATGTTTTTAACATGGTTGTTATGGAACATATCACTGAATTAATTTGCACTTTGAGCTGTTTGCTCATCTGCAGCCATTGTGTCTGAGAGAACGAGCAGCAATACTGCAGATTTTGCCTTTCTGTGCCTTATTTCTGTTATATTTGGTCTAAAACTATTTCACAGCTGTGAATGTGGTCCATGTAAATCTTTAAGAGGTGGCTTTTTAAAAAGTGCAAACTCTGCATTGAGATGAGAGATGAATTCATCAGGATGTCACATCCTGGGCAATGCAATGAAAAACAAAAGCCAGTGCCATGAATTCCTCCACATGTCCTGAACCTCACACAGACCATGTAGGTGACAACGTGCCTTGGTTTATCTGACAATCCCAGGGCACAAACGACAGGTGAAGCTTAGTGGAAACTTCATCCTGAGCCTTACTGAGACATTGAGCCAGAAGGCTTGAAACTACAGGTTTAGTTCAGGTGATTATGAATACTCCAACACTGGGACCTGACATCTTCTTTCTTTTTACCAATGTCTACACTTGTATTTGCAATATAAAGGTTTTTTTGTCCCTATTTCTTATTCACATTTGTGTCATTTGTGTCCATAATTTCTTGAAGCCAAAGTCAGAAGAGGGGTTTATCATAAAAGAGAGGAATTTGACATCTTTAGAAACTTGATCTGGACTTGAGAAAAGTTTGTTGGAACTTTGTTGGAAGGAAGGCATCAAACCCTTTACATTTTTAGACAATTAACATATTTAGTCCTTTGAAGAAAAAAGTTAAGTGGTGGAGTTTTTACAAAATATTTCCATGCAAAACAGATGAGGCTTTTATTTTACTTTGTTACAGCGCTATTGTTTGTTTTTTTTACACTATGATCTAAGAACCAAATAGAAATGTAATGAACAATATTCCATGTTCATAAAAAGATTTTTTATGTTTCTCTGAACAATGAAAATAATCTTCAAATATACATAAAAATATATATTTTTATATATCTATATTTACTTATGCATATATAATTAGAAACATATATACATAGCAGAATGGAATTTTTCCCTCATTTTTTTGCTAAGATTTTTGTGCTAAAAATATCCTTATCCAACCAACTCATTTTTTACAAGGAGAATCTGCAGACAGAGTCAAATGATGGTAAGTGGAGTTAAAGTATGTAAAAAAATGGTCTCTGATACCCTAGATGATGGAGAATCTGAAGCAGTAGAAAGGAATAAAACAGTAAGAATATGTATCTCTAATGATCCAGTTTTCACTGAAAGATTTCAAAGTACCTTGAAAATGAATTTAGTGTCACTGTGCCCAAAATTAAAAATGCAAAAAAGAGACACAGTGAGAGATGACTTGTTTGAAATTGGCTAGAAGGCTTGCAAGAGAAACAGATGGAAATGTTCTTCATATTCCCTGCCTACACCTTCAGCTCTCATTAGTACTTATGATGTTTCAGTGTGACAGGGTTAAAGATGGAGAGAGCAAATAATGTCTTCTTTTTTTTTTTTTTTTTTTTTTTTTTCCACTTTATAGCAGTGCTGTTAAATGTTGGTCCTAGTTTGCAGCTTTGACTGTTTTCATTGCCTCATTCTTTCAATGTAAGGCTTAGCCTTTGCTTGAAAGTTCTTTCAGAGTCTATGAAAAAACTATATAAATGAATGAAACACAACAACATTATGTTTCATTATTTTTTGCCCTTTACTACATACAAAAAGTCTCATAAATAAGTTACAGAGTTCAATCCTCATCAACACAGCCTCCAGCACTTCTTATTTGGAGTCTCACTCATCAAAGGGCATGCTACAGTGGTGTCTGGGCTGAGGTCATGGTCCAGGGGAGAAGAGATTTTCTTCACACACACAGATGATAAAATTGTTCTTTGGCTTCTGATTCAGTGAGAAATATACATTAAGTTATATAGTTACTTTCATACTATGAAAATCCGTGATAAGAAATCTGATCTTGACAGGTGATAGCTTTTTTCCTGTGGCTGAATAGGCTATTTCCGAAGATAGCAAATGTTGATTTGTACACTTTTTCCATGTATGCATTAGAATAGAATAGAACAGAATAACAGGTTCTTATAAGATGTAAATCAGTATAACTACACCAATATAGAACAACTTTCCATAATGCTATTCAAAGCAGAGCTCTTAGAAGATATCTTTCTCCTCATAAAATTCCAAATACATACATACATATTTATATGTAAACTAGTTATTTATTTCCATTTAGTGCAAACTGACATTTTTACTTTTTGAAAGCTTTATGATGACAATTACATCCAACCGCTACTCAAAATATTTCAGGTGAAATCACCCGTGTGTATTCATGAAGAGGGAAAAGTGCATGGTTATATTGCTTATTTCCCCAATTATCCTTATCTGTTTCTCTGTAGCTTAGCAAGCACTAACAGACAGATATTTATGCCATGGCTGCAGACCTCTGGCTCCATTTGTGGAGTGTTAGACTTCATTTTTCAGAAGTAAATTTGAACCTGGATTTTTCACTTTTATTTGTCTTTTATTTAGTATTGTATTTTTTCTCTGTAAAATTTACATTGCCACACAAATTTCAGGACAGGATTCAATAGTTCCTATAGGAATTTTCCATTAAAATGTGTGTATGATTAAAATGTGATAGTCTGACTTTCAAGCTACAGTAGGAAATTGGTCTAAATCTGTTTTTCCAATATGCAAAAAAAAAAAAAATCTAAATCTAAATTGATGCATGATTCCTCTGGATTGGATTAAGTTTTATATATATTTATAAGCTGGAAGAGAGTGCTTTCTCAATTTTGCTGAAGACTTTAAGACCAAAATTACCAACTATTGGTACTTCATCAGATGGAATTCTTTAGTTTTTTAATAAAATGGAAATAAATCCCATGCTATTCTCATATGCTGCTGTTATCTACTTAATTCTTCAATTACAATTCACGTTAAGCAGTAGTGTTGCTGTTGCTACTTATTCTTAAAACCTGTTCCTTTTGCTGGTGGATTTAGGTATAGTGCTTGATTATCCTTCAAAAAAAAATCCAAAAAACTTAATCTTTTCAATAATCTTCTCAGTGAGAAAATAAAGAAATGTTAAGTCACTCTGAAGAAAGAAATGAGTGTGGATGCTCTTTTCAGACTGTAGCCTATGTTCTGCATGCAGCTCTGTTTATTTCAAACATTGAGGCAGACAAACCAAGATGAATGGTCACTGTCAGTACCTCCTACATCCCCAAGTAGAAAACCTCTCTGGAGCTGATCCAGGTCCTAGATGGACTGAACTGACCCCTTCAGTTACTCATCTTTTTCCCTAGACCATGAGGGGAATCTCTGTTAATGGATAGGTTAAGTAACAGTTAAGTTTCAAAATTTGAAGAAGAATGAACTAGGACCTATGATTTCATTCCGTTTTGGGTTTTTCTTACAATTATTTAGTCTCTGGAAGAAGGAATGTGCCTGGTAAGCTAGTAGTGATTACAAATGCATATATGGAACTTCACAGATCCATCCTTATCTCTAATACCTTCAATAGTGATGGGTAAAACTTCTCCACTGACCCATGGAGCATCTTCCCACAGCAAGGCATCCCCTTTGTATCATGCAAGTTCTTTTTATGTTGTTGTTGAATGGAGCTTTAGCAACTAAGTCTCAAAGTTTAAGGGTATTTGTGGCATTATGCAGCCCACTGCAGTCTGTTTTTCTGCTTTCTGACTTTCCCAGAACATCCATCAATTTAGCTGCAGAATTCCAGTCTGGGTGCTCAGTTAAATCTTGCTCTTCATGTTGCGGTGTTGCCAGTTTCGGGCTTCTTACTCCCCTGGTCCACTGGCTTGCATATGGTTGGCAGCTTATTTATGTGTTCCTTGTGGTTTCTTATATAGTGTTAGGGCTCAAATCTGTTTGGAGGGATTTGTACATAAATAGAATTAGCTAGCATCCAACTCTGAATCTAATAATTTGAGATGAATGAGTACACAAGTACCCATGCTCTCTGCAGGCTTTCTGAACCAGCAGAATAATTAACCAAGCACCTCAGGCAGGCTTGCTTTAAGAAGAAGAGGTTCCAGAAACATAATGCTACAGTTCTGTGATATATCAAGGCTGTTTTTCTTTAGCTGAAAAATATATAATATATTCCCTCTTCACTTTGACTGACATTTGGTTTCTATCTAATTGCTGGTTTTTCTCTTAGATCTTAATCATTTGCATCACACTTTAAAGAGAAAAAGATCAAAGATCAGAGGGTAAGAAGATATGAAATATGTTTCTTAGCTGACCCATAGTCATGTATAAAGATGAACATAAAATTTGAGGCCTGTGAGGGCTTGCCTTGCCCTTAGCAGTGAAAAAGCTGTGACAAGACAAGGGGTTATAGGTTTTAACTGTTTCATGAATAAACACATTCTTCAGTCAGCAAAGAACCTTTTTCAGGCACTATAGTGACTCCAGAAACACAAAAAACTTACTGAGGAATTGCTCATTGTTGTGGGTTCTGTTCTTATATGAGGACAGAGAGAAACAAGAAATATTGTGAAAAATGATAGAAAAAAAGAAGAAAATATTTCCTCACTGATATTTCTGGTGTATCACAGTGTTATTTAACTTATTATTTCAATTGAATAAAATCCTCTAGATTAAAATCTGAAATTAATGTGTTACTGCTTTCAGATTTATGGCTTGATTTATGAATAGAATGTGGTTTTCTGACCAGTGTTGGAAGCATTTGAAAAGACAACTATGGGACTTATTCATAAATTTATATAGAAAAAAATATTCCACTGTATAAATTTATCATTTGCCCATGACTTGGGGGTGTGAACAGAATATGATAGAAGTGGAACAGTACAAAGGAAAAAAACTTATCACAGCTGTATGGAATATCTTCTCTAGAGAAACAGTTGAGTAGTGTAGGTGTTATCATCCTGGAAAAGAGGTGACTTTGGGGAAAATGGTGGAGGCATCTGAGAGATAAGTGTCATGAGAGGACAGCAGGAATTGACTGCTTACTGTCTTTTCTAGTACGACAACTTAGGTTTGTCAAATGAAGCTACAAGAGACAAGAATGAAACAAGATTGTGGAAACATGGAATGGCCTGCAGACACAAGCAAACACTTCCTACTGTAAAAGTGGTCAAACACTGAAACAGACAGCTCAGAGATGTTGCGTCATCTCCACATATTCTTTCAGATATTCAAAACCCTACTGGGTCCACTTCTGAGCAACCTGCTTTAGCTGGTTCTATTTTAAATAGGGAGGTTGGACGACATAAACTCCAGATGTCCCTTACCTTCTCATCCCCTCTGTGAGTCTGTGAAAATGCTTGGCACATAATATGTATGAAAAATTTCAGGTAGTTTCAAGCACAACCTACCTTCTGTGGTTTCATTCTTCTTGGTTTCATTATATAATTCAGCACTTTTCATCTTCTTGCTGTCTGTGGTAGACTGTGCACAGTGTTTATGTGTTTACAAGAAGAGAAAGATCTGCCAGGATATGAAAATTCATGACTTAAGGATCAGGATGCTGTCATGAGTTCAGACCTTGCCGCTGTGTCTGTAGAAAAGGTAGACTAGGCATGTTGTAAAGCTTGCACAGCCACAGATGCCACTATTTTTTCCCTTCACAATGTGAAGGAAACACAACTTTCACATTGTGGCTATCCTACCCAGCACCATCTTATCTTTAGAAGCCGTTACCTTAGTCAAGTCAATGAAATATTTGGAGCAACTCTTGGAAAATTTTTCTGAAGTTGCCTCATGTACTTATTTTAGCCACCTTCAGACTGCATAGCACTCATTTAGCAGCTTTATTAATAGATATTTATCCATTTATATTATGTCATAATTAAGGGGAGATAAATAAAAAATATGGCCACTGGGAATAATCTCATGAGGTTTAATAAAGCCACGTGCAAGGTGCTGCACCTGAGTTAGGGCAACACCCAGTACCAATCCAGGGTGAGGGATGAGGAAACAAAGAGCAGCACTGCCAGGAAGGACTTGGAGCTGCTGGTGGATGAGATGCTGGACATGAGCCAATTATATTACTAGATCAGGTGAGTTTTAGTTTAACTGGGTTCACTTCAGCCATCTAAACTTTTATTTAATATTAATTCTTAGATATGTTTATGATGACTTGGTGAAAAATGGTCAGAGAGGAAAAAAATTAATTCAGTATGTTCAGACACACTTTTGAAATCTCTTCAGGCTCATATTTATGGAATTACTTTCCTCACTCCTAGAAGACTAGATGTTTTGTCTTATTTTTCCCAACTGAAATAAATGTTAACAGTAGTATGACAGAAGGTTCTCAGCTTGATAGCCTCAGGAGAATTTGGAACTGTTCAGAAGCTGTCCAGACACCCTCAGAAACCTTCCTTGGTGTACCTGCTCAAACCCTGACATTTCCATACTCATGGCCACTACCCAAGAAGTGTAAAATGTTTGTACCACTTGGCTTCAAGTTTCATTGACAGCTGATTTTCTGTCTTTCAAAAGACTGAGACATATTGTGAGTCAGTATTATATATTTCAGGACAGATCTGCAGCTGAAATAAATTGGCAGAGTTCCATTGACAACTATTGAATATACCTGAAATTGTACAGGCAAGTGATAGGTAAAGAAGTAATGAAGAGAAATGAAAATGGCATAATTGCATTTCTAGTTGAATATCAAGCTGGTATTTACTGAGATAAATCAGCTTGTAAACAGCCTTCATTGCTAATTACTCTTGTCTTTGAGGCTATTAGCAACATAATATTTTATTTAATTGTTTAATAAATTAAAATTTCAATAAATAAATGCTTTAAGGATAAAACAACAAATAGTTTATGAGCTGCTTATACCCATTCATTCTGTCTTTATTTAAATGAAAAAAAAAGTCAAGGTTTATCACTACATAATAACAATAAAAACAGCTAAAACAGGGCACTCTGTACAAGCAAATGGCAAAAGAGAAGCTGCACAGCCTGTGCTGGCTGTGAACTCTCCGTGCCACGTACATCAATCAACTCTCACCACTCTGATACAATATAGTCAGTTCATGTAGTCAGTTCTTCCATTCAGAGAAGTAAACAAGGGTGTTTTGCCTTTTCCCTGTTGTGCAATGCTTCTATAGTCTTTTCATCAACACATGGTTTTGCTGATCACAAAATACAATGTTGATGTTGCAATGTCCCCCTGTACCACTCATTAGATCAGGGCTGAATGGGTTTACTCCAGTCTGTAGGTGGTTGCCTGTAATTTCAAAAACTTTGGGGTAAAGCCATGCTATGGACAAAAGCAGGCTGCAGTCATCCTCCTTCTGCTGATATTGAACACATCCAGAGAAAGAGCTACTGCACAAGAAATTTGGTATAAGACACACCCACACTGCACATACAAAGGTATTTCCTAAAACTGTCTTCCAGAAACCATAGCACCGGTCAAGGAACTCACAGGAAGAACTATTCATAGGCTCCCTGAGAAAAATAATTTTTAAAAGGCTATTAAATAACATTATTTGGGAATAGTTTCCCTAAAGTAAGTGAAGGAAAATGTAGGTCATTCTGGATTAAGAAATCACACTTTTTGAAGTTCTAATCCCCTCTGTAGCACCACTCTCAACATAAATTTAGTTTGGACTTTATGAACAGTATGATATGTTTTTAAATGACATATGAATAATGAGAAATAGCCCTGATCACCAAGAAAATAATTTCAGTAAAACATATCATTACTATGAGAGATTATTTCAGTTTTCTATGATACCACACTCTGTTTCAGTGTGCTTTTTTAAGTCACCTTCTGCACAAAGACTGAGCCTAACAAATGATAATAAGACCATCATACATTCACTCCATATGTGTGTAATATAATGAAAGGTTATTCATTAATTTCAACACTTCCTTCAGAAGCATGATAGAGTTTCTGTTGAGAGTATATAAGACATTTTATTTTCCTTTTCTAAATGACAAATAGCTTTTGGCCAGGGCACTGAAATAAACAGCAGCAAACTCAGCTGATTTTGTTCTGCTAAGCACTTGCTTTAGGGAAGATATAACTGATAACAGAAAATGTAAGAGGAGGGTTATGAGGTTTAGATTTCTCTGTTTGAGTATTGCTCTGAAACATGGGACAATGCCAAAGCAGAGATATTGACTGCCTGGCATGACAACAAATAGAATCTTGGTGTGTCTTGTATGTCTTGCTTTTCGTTGCTAGAAGCTTAGAAGGTCATGTTTCATTCCAGGGAAGAATGAGACTGTTTTGAAAACACAGGGATTTCTTTGCAGTAAAGGATAATTGGTTACTATCTAGTTGGGATACACAAAGCCCATCTAGGTGATGCCTTTACAGATGACTATGAAGATTATTGTCTGAGTGAGAGAGAGGGGGTGTGTGTACACATTTAGAACAGCCAAAGTATTTAATTGTTTCTTCATTCCTAATTTCAGTAAGAGTTGAGGCTTCTTTGAGATAGAGATTCCAGTTAATTTTAGAACTCCGTTGATTCAAGCACCTTCTAACTTCAAGTAAAATAATCACTACAGCATAGAGATCCTATCAATCATAGCAAGGTTTGCATGCTTATTTAGCTAGCTTGTAATTAAAGGCAGCTAAAAATATCATGCATGAATGGCAAGTTTCTACTTTTTTATTTAGCTCATCTCCTTCAGAGAGAAGACACAAGTCCCATCAATCACACAGTTGGTAACTGAAGTCATTATCACTAAAATTAAGGCAATTATATACAAATGAATATTAATGAATCTTTCAGTCAAAATCCAGGTCAGTTTCCAAGAATTTTAACAAAAATATGAAGAACTCCTCTTTTCCACTTAATCTTTTGTCAAATAATCAGTACCAAAAAAGGACATACCTTATGTATTTAGCTAACATCATGGATTGAGGTTTTACTGAAATTAATAACAGTACTTTTCCAGCATGGTGCAAAGTGATGTGTTAATTAACATTGTTCTCACAAAAAGTGACACAATGTTACACTAACTTAACTTTAAAGTTGTCATTTCCAGTTGCCATTAGCTCTATTATAAGGAGAAAATGGATTGTCAGTGTGCTATGCTCAACCAGACAAGTAAAACAAGACTACATTATTTAAAGCTCTAAAAAAAAAAAAATCACATGATCTGAACTCTCACATATTGATCTCTGTGTCCCCCACAGGAAAGACCATCAGACAATTTGTCCCCTCCTCTCTAAGTCAAGTCACGTTTACTTACAGCTGAGCTAAAGGTAAGGGAAAAGGGAATAAGTCAGAGTAGCTTTCTTTGAACTGTGCTTCACCCCATGTCTTTGGAAATGATCTCAATAGCTTTAAGGTAGGTTGGGACAACTGTTAAATGCACTTGGATACACAGTACAATGGTAGAGGCAACTGCATCTCTGAATTATTTAAGGAGGTAGAAAGCAAGGCATTTCAGGTAGCTATAACAGACTTAAAGTAAAATTTCCCTATTATAGATATCAGCTTTTTATTCTGAAAGTGCACTAAAAAGATAATTTAATATTCATGTATTTATCTGTTTACAGTAACTGAAAATCATGCTTGTGATAGCAACAGTGAAGGTGTCCTTCCCTCATTAGAATGATTAAAACCAGAGGAGTGAATCACCTGTCATTCAAATGCAGCCACCTCTCAGGCAAATGTTCAAAAAATAAAAGGAAAAAAAAAAAAAAAAAAGAGCTTTTTAAAATATCCTTTACAAAAAAAATATTCTTTTGCCTAACTCCATGGGCAGATGGAGTCACTGCTATGTTGATGTACACTTGAATGAGCAAGATCAGCTTCAAACTCCTTATTACTATAAGTATAGGGGAAAATTAAGTGGGCAGAATGTAATCACTCAGGCTTGTGTTTTGTTAAATACAGGACTGAAAAAATAATTATTTAGCTTGCAAATCAACAATCCTTTGCTATTCTGAAATTACCTCATACTCAGCAAGCAACAAGAGCACATTGCAAGGAAACAATAATTCTATACCTACAGAGAACTCATGTTTCACACTTAATCTTTAAATTAGATAAAGTATCAAGAAATTCAGTCTACCTTCATTTTGAAGTGAGCAAAATAGAGATGGATTTGAGAGTTAACATGTTTGCTTCTTTTTTTCCCTATGCTGGTTAAAGTAGAAGAATTATCTGTCTTGAGACTAACATTACCATGTCTAAAATGGTTTCAATTCATTAAATAAAATCCACGGACTGGAAAAAAACATATTGACTGTAAGTTTCTAAAGTCCCAATAACAATTGCAAGTGACCCATGTGTGTTTACATCCTGTAAAAACATTAGATGGGCATACACTTTTCTTAATTTAACCTGCTAACAAATTAAATCACAGATAGATATTTTGTTTCATAATAATTGATTGTTTTATTCAAGGAAAGAAGTACTTTTTCCAAAATAACAACTGTTCATGGTCACAAGTATTCCCAGCTCATATTTTTTTTCCCCCTAATGGAAACAAAATTTTATCTTTAAAGAAGAGATGTACTTATAAATATTGCATATGCCTCAGTCCTGCTGAGGAACACTTTCAAGCAAATAAGACAGAAAGAGATAAAAAAGCTAGAGGGATAGGTAAGCAGCAGTGGAAAAAAACAATAATTTCAGAGTAAGTCTGAGGTTCTAGTTTCACAAGTATTTGTTTTGGCATCAGTGTTTGCTAGTTCATCCCCTAAGCCTCACTGATTATCACTGTCTTATCTCACTCCCTCAGACAAACCAGAGAAAACACTGGTGTCACACTGTGAACAACATCAGACATGCTAATTCAGGTTAAAAACCCCACAGCTTAATGTTGTTGGGTTTTGGGGGCTTTTGGTCCTGAGAGAAATAACTGTGAATGTATGGCTTGTTGAAACTTGCCCTGGGATTTCGGTATTGCTTTACATTATAGCAAGCAGGATGCTAAACGTTAGTGTTCCAATTAAGTAGTTTAATGGTCACTTCAGATCAAGGTAAATCAGAGATGGTCATGAAAACTTTGCAGTCCCAGGACAGTTTTCTCACAGCTAGCATCTATCTCTAATCCTTATTCAGACTGGAAAATACCTGAAAATTTCACCAAATCTACATTAACTCAACTGAATTGTTATTGTTATAATTGATAGTACTGATACTATTAGATACTTCATTTTGACCATATACATGTTTAATTTTAGCCATTAAAAATTCCCAACCTCTTGTACTCCTGAGTAAAACTCAAAAACTGCTTAAAAGAACCCTCAAAATCTTAGCAGAAAATAGGTAGGCAGTTCCAAAATGAGTGCTATGGGTCTGTGACTGCATTGACTTTTGAGAGGTATGGTCACATCTAGTGAAATACTTGGCTTGTGGCTTGCACGACGACAAAACAAGGCTTCACTTGTCAAGGAGCTTTGCATTTGCTGCAGGCAAAGGTCAGGGACATAGAGGATTTCTGGTTATGACATGTGGCCACTTGTAGCTTTTTGATAATTTCTTTGCGTTTGGTCTCTGTGTCTCCTGGTGATCAGCTTGTATTTCCATAACAGCAGTATTGGTAATGACTATTGGGATTGACATCCTGAACTACTGAATTCAGACTGTGCTAAGGTCAATGGCTACATGGTATTATCCTTTCAGAAGTCTTTTTGCTTGATCTTAAGCATTTTTTGTCTGCTATGTTTTCAGAATTTTTTTTTTCTGATTCTCAGCCTGCATTTGTTCATATTTGATTTGGATCCATTTTATTTAAATGTTGGGGTTTTTTTCTCCTAGGTGTTTCTTCCTTTCTCCATTTCTTGAAACAAAGGAGATCTTTTTTCAGACTCCTCTGAGTGGAGCAAAATGAGTTATTTTAGGCTAAATAAGTGAATTTATTTTTCCTCAGAAAGGAGCCCCTATGCTCCCTTTAAAATCCTCTTGGACTAGTGATGCAAAGTTTCAGTCCTGTTTCAACTTTGTAGCATTGGTGAGACTCTACAGGTATGGCCTCAGCAGTGCCTCATTCAATCACATTACTGTTGGAAATACTTCCTCAGATCTAGCCTAAGAGATGATTTGATCTTGCCAGGGATACATTATGTTAATCACCCATAATCACTCTATCCACCCAATAACCTTTCTTCGTCTCTCACAGTAGTAATAGGTGAGATTCCAAATGGTAGTACAGATTATTTTTCCCTTATGTACCCAAAAGACGTTGGACTTGAATTGTACTCTCTCTATTACTCCATTTGTAATAGTTTCTTGCTCCTTTTAAATGGCCTTTTGAGTACCTGGTGTCTCTCTTCTGCATTGTGTCTTGACTTTCTGACTAGAATTAATATTACTCTTAATAATACATATAACTACTACTAAAGTGCTTCTCCTTTTGTGCCAAATTCATAAATACAAATAATTGTACTTAAAAAAATGTTGTCTGACAATTTTTGTCATTATCACTAGAATATTTATTGATAATTTTGGCACTACAGTATTAGAAAGATAAAAGCTATTTGAGAACATCCATAGGAGGGCTATAAGGATGTTCTAGGGCCTTGTGAGGGAGATGTATGAAGAGCAGCTGAGGTCACTTGGTCTGTTCAGCCTGAAGAGGAGGCAGAGGGGAGACCTCATTGCAGTTACAATTCCCTTGTAAGGGAAAGAGGAGGGGCAGACACGGATCTCTTCTCTCTGGTGACTGGTGACCAGTGACAGGACCCAAGTGAATGGCCTGAAGCTGTGTCAAGGCAGCTTTAGGTTGGATATTAGAAAAAGGTTCTTCACCCAGAGGGTGGTTGGGCACTGGAACAGGCTCTCTGGGGAAGTGGCCACAGCACCAAGCCTGACAGAGCTGCAGAAGCATTTGGACAATGCTCTCAGGCACATGGTGTGAATCTTGGGGATGGTGCTGTGCAGGGCCAGGAATTGGACTTTGATGATCCTATTGGGTCCCTTCCAACTGACAATATTCTTTGATAATCTAATCATTCTCTTGAATTTTAGACCCCAGCCTAGAGCTGGAATAACAGTGGCAAGTTTTCCACTGCCTTAAACAAAATACCCACTATTCTTCTACTGAAAGTTTCTCTTGACACTAGTTTTTTGTTTTCTCCCTTTCTTTTCAACCTCACATTTCCTTCCCCTAACTGGCTTTTGTTCCTTCAGTAATGATGAAGAGATGCTATAAAGGTACATAATAGTTGCATGAGACAGCTCTTGGGAGCCTGTGATAGCCGTGATCCACAATATTATTTCCCAGCTATCAAAACAGAGGAAGGTACGAGGTGCCTATGTGAATTCTTTCTTACTTTCATTTAGTTTCAGTGTTCTCTCTTTCAGTAGTAGGCACAGAGCTCCCTCTACACGTTTTGTTGATCAGATAAAACACTTTTGGATCCTGCTAGATGCAGCTAGATGAACAGTACTAGACAAACATAAATCATTATCATTAACTGCTACAGCTCTCAACTACAACTAAGAACCAAGAAACTAAACCAAGCTGTTAGGGACCATTTTAGTATTGATAAAAGAAAATAGTTGACATTTGCTGCTGGCAGTTTTACTAAGAGATATGTGTCTGCTAGTCTGAGAAAGATATCATCAGCTGTGTGAAGTCTGAGAGATCTCAGAGGAAGCAGAAAGAAGAAAGGCCTGAAAAGGACTGAGGTATATTTCCTTTGTGCTTAGAAAGGGAGAGAGCTTCTGAAACACTAAAACAAGTAATGGGACTTACTGGCAGACACTGGTAAAGGATTTGATGGGAAATTTGATCTTCTCTGTTATGAGTCACGACCTTGAATGTTACAGCTTCTGCATGAGTAGCAGCACAGTTGTAAATAGAAGTGCTTCAGATGAAATGCCAGCATTGAATGCAGCACAGAAAGGGGTAGATCTTATTTGTGCATACTGCATGTCTTTTGAAAACACAGGACCTGAACCAAAGGTAAACTTGACTCTCATTCTTTAAAATATGCATCAGCTACAGTGATATACATAACCAAAAATGTTTAATGTGTGTCACTTGCATAGGAGAAAATATATAATTAGATAAAGATTTGGGGACAGAAGAAAATATTAAATATTTCCTCTATACTTGTGTGACAAAGCTGCCAGCTCATGATCTCTATTTCCCTGATGTTACATTGTTATCTATAATTGTAATTGCTCTGCTCAGTCTAGGTTTTTTATTTCAAGACAAATAAATAAAATTGACTAGGTTGCTGCTTGAGGGATCACTATTGAAATCAGCTACTTGTCCCAGTTTTGTGCCATCGACAAACATGCTGAAGGTACACTCTGCCCTGTCATGACCATTGGTGAAGACATGCTGACTATTCCTGATGAACTTCCTGGAAATTTGGCATGATTCAGGATTAGCTGCTCCAACACCTTCCCAGGGATTGAGGGGAGGCTAACCAGCCTATATTTCCTTGGGAGCTCCTTTTAACAGTTCTTGAAAATAGGAGTGACATTCACTTTTCTCCAGGCTTTGGGCATTTTTCCCTGTCATGATGTCTGACTGAAGATCATTACGAGTGGCCTTGCAATGACATCTGCCAGCTCCCTCATCTCCCGTGGGTACATCCCATCGGGGCCCACATGCCTATGAATATTTAATTTGCTGAAGTTTTCCTTGATTCTCCCACCAATGGTACATCTTTCTTGCTACAGCAGCTCCCCTTGGTCTCTGGTACCTGGGATTCCTGAAGGCTCATCTTGTTTTAAAGACTGAGGCAAAGATGGTGCTCAGCACCTCAGCATTTCCCATGCTCAGTACCTCAGCATTTTCCATGTCCTTTGTCATCAGCTCTCCCTCCTCATTGAGCAACGGGTCTCCCCTTTCCCCAGCCCTTTCCCCTAATCTTCCTTTTGTCACCTATGTAATTACAGAAGTCCTTCTACTTGCCTTTGGCATCCCTGGTCAGATTCAATTCTGTTTTTAGTTTCGCTGCCCTAACTTTGTCTGTGAATGCTCAGAATATGTTTCTGTATTCCTCCCAGGTTACCCATTCTTGCTTCCACTCTCTGTATGCTTCCTTGTTGTGTTTGACCTCTCCACTAATTAAAGACAAATGTAACGGATTTCAGGCTTAAAAAAAAATCTAAAAAATTCAAGTTATGGCATGTTTGAAATACTAAAAGAATATAGAACTCACCTCTTTTCAGTAAAAATGCAAAATTAGAGACAATAGGAAGTATTTGGATACCTCGTTATTGACTCCTTAGCCTCTTCTAAAATCCTTCTTTTCTGTGAAAAAAATGCAGATGTAACAGTCCCCAGTACAGGAACAGATGGGAGTAACTACTGCCTATTGCTTTGAAGAAATATATTACACTAAAACAGTATCTCATTAAAACACCTTCCAGTGATCTGGGAGTTTGTTCAAGAACAAAATGGATATTTATGTTCATTGTGCTTTAAAAATCATATTTTAAAAGACTCTTAATGAAAGACAGTCTGTGACCTTTTAGCTGTTTCAATACTATTGTGGGAACGAATTTTCATTTCATTGTAATAATTATGTTAGCAACTTCTACTTTTTCTTTTTTTTAAATTGACAGTAAGTATGATTAGGAATACAATAGCACCACCTGAGGCACAGTAGCTGCCTAGATGACTTGTCAGTTCATAAATACCGGGTCAAATTTATCCTTGCTGTGAGTGAGCATACTTTAATTATCTGTTATTTATTATAAGTTAAGTTCTGACAATATGCTCTACACTAATAAGAACAGGGGGAAAAATCAGTCACACAGAGCATTCATAAGCCAAGAAGCTATTTTTGCAATTCTAATTTATGTTCTGTTTAAAGTATTGCAGTCAATTAATTTTATTCTTTCAAAATTACAGGTGAAGAAGGCTAAAAGTTTGTTCTTACATTCATATATAGATATCTCAGTAGAAAAAAAACCCTGAATTTCAAGTACATTGAAGATCCACAGGGATTTTCTTAAAACAGCAAAGGTGCTAAGTGCCAGTGCAATGCCAAAATGGGTAGTAAATAAGACTCATCACCCGATGAGTTTCATGGTGAGAGTTGTCTGAGCAGGAGTGTGGCACCAAAGCATTCAATCAGGGTATGAATGCAATTTAGCTAAGTGGGTCAGATTCATTACACTTGTAATACCAGAGCGTAGAGCCCGGAACACCACGCTCCCAGTTCAGCTGGGTAAACTTAGTGAAAGAGCTGACTGAGTACATAACGTAAAAATAGTTAGAGCTGCTGAGGTCAACTGGGCTGGTTTTTACTGCTGGACTTTCTGTCTTAAATGAGCATGCTGTTGTTGTTTTGCAGGCTACCTCTTGGGTATAGGTTTTGGTAATTAATAAGGACATACAGGACTAGCATGGTGTGCCAAGACCTGAGGGCTTATGTGACCCAATAAAGATTTTGACCATTCGTGTCACCAGGGAAAATAAAAAAGTGCATGCAAAAACAAACTAGTATAAGATGCCTTCTAATTATACAGAATAATTCACGTTTTACTGATAATAAAATGAAGCTTGTGCCTGTTAAGTTCATTGTGAAAATCAATGATGGAATAAGTTGCAGTCCTAGAAATGAACACTGCAGATAAGCATTTGCATTAGACTTTAAATTGGTGTGCAATTTGTTGTGAGTAATGCTGCTGGTAAACAGGCATTAAGCAATGATTAATCTGCACATTTTTTCAGATTTCAGACATTAGCAAAGGAATATCAGTTTGGTTTGTGTAAGGTGCTTTAACTATGCTTTTGTTTACTGTTATCCTTTGGATCCCTCTGTATACTCCATCCACCAAATGTTATGGTTAAACTGAACCATATTCTTATAGAAACAGATCCTACCAATTGACTAAATAAGAGAGAAATGATTAGTTTTCAAAAAGCAGATTCACTAAGATTTTGCTTCCTATGAACAGTATAGAGCCATGATAGCTGAAACATTATTCAAGACATTGCAGGCAATTCTCCAGTTAAAATATTATTCCAATTATACATTTTTAATTTAATGTTGTCCTACAGATTCTTTAATTTGATTTTTATATATAAAAATCATATAGGTAAAAAAAAGGAAAATTAGGGCAAAGCTGCTTATTGTTTTGTCATGTCTGCATTTTATGTTGCTAGATCACACGCAGTTGGGCAATGGATCGAAGATCAACACAGTCAAAATCCTTCTCTTTGTCTGCTCATTCTGCTACAAGGGAAAAACACTTCCTAATATTCTTTGTTCTAATCAACTTTTAAAGCATTATAAACACTAATCACAGGAAAAGACACCTCCCACCACCCTGCTGGGGATTTAGGAAAGGCCACTTCTGAAATTGTCTGTGATAAGTTAACAGTTTTCTCTTTCTTTCTTTTTCTTTTTCTTTTTCTTTTTCTTTTTCTTTTTCTTTTTCTTTTTCTTTTTCTTTTTCTTTTTCTTTTTCTTTTTCTTTTTCTTTTTCTTTTTCTTTTTCTTTCTTTCTTTCTTTCTTTCTTTCTTTCTTTCTTTCTTTCTTTCTTTCTTTCTTTCTTTCTTTCTTTCTTTCTTCCTTTCCTCCTTTCCTCCTTTCCTCCTTTCCTCCTTTCCTCCTTTCCTCCTTTCCTCCTTTCTTTCCTCCTTTCTTTCTTTTCTTTCCTCCTTTCTTTCTTTCTTTCTTTCTTTCTTTCTTTCTTTCTTTCTTTCTTTCTTTCTTTCTTTCTTTCTTTCTTTCTTTCTTTCTTTCTTTCTTTCTTTCTTTCTTTCTTTCTTTCTTTCTTTCTTTCTTTCTTTCCTTCTTTCTTTCCTTCTTTCTTTCCTCCTTTCTTTCCTCCTTTCTTTCCTTCTTTCTTTCCTTCCTTTCTTTCCTTCTTTCTTTCCTTCCTTCCTTTCTTTCCTTCCTTTCTTTCCTTCCTTCCTTTCTTTCTTTCCCTTCCTTCCTTCCTTCCTTCCTTCCTTCCTTCCTTCCTTCCTTCCTTCCTTCCTTCCTTCCTTCCTTCCTTCCTTCCTTCCTTCCTTCCTTCCTTCCTTCCTTCCTTCCTTCCTTCCTTCCTTCCTTCCTTCCTTCCTTCCTTCCTTCCTTTCCTTCCTTTCTTTCCTTCCTTTCTTTCTTTCTCTTCCTTCCTTCCTTCCGAATTCCTTCTGAATTCCTTCCAAATTCCTTCCTTCCGAATTCCTTCCTTCCTTCCTTCCGAATTCCTTCCTTCCGAATTCCTTCTTCTTTCTCTTTCTTTCCCTCTCTCTTTCACTGTCTCTTCTTTCCTCTTTGTCTCTTCCCCTCAATTCCCCAACTTGGTGTGTTTAAAAAACGATTAAAGTAAATAGAATATTGTAAAGGGAAAAGCTTAGGCAGATAATACACACTCATACACGAAGATGTGTACATATACATATACATATACATATACATATACATATACATATACATATACATATATGAGATGGGTTATATATGGAGATATGTATAAGACAGCCTGGGTTAAATGGAAATACTACACCGAGTGCTTGCAAATATGTCTATGACAACAATATTTATTTCATATTATCTTCCATGTCCTCTATTCTCATTTCATTAAAATCACAGTAGCAGAAGACTTAGATGTGCTACTGATATTGGTGATAGTAATATCTTAAGTGCTCAGTAAAGCATGGAACAGCACTGCAGTCTGTATAAATCTATGGTGCACCTGTACCTTGCACAATATGTACTGTTCTGCTACACCTAACTGAAATAAGATACAATAGAAGAAGTGAAGTGAAAGAAAGATGATCAGAAATATGTAATAGCTTTCATAAAAGTAGACAGTTAATAGACTAGAACTCCATTTGCTAGCAATATGAGGAAGACATTAATCACAATGACATGCTGAATAGCAATAAGAACAATTATTCACTATTTGACAAAATACAAGAACTAAGGAAGACCCAATATATAATTAGGCAGAGAGTTTAAAGCAAACAAAAGTAAGTCCTTTTCACACAGTGCATCATTCAACTGTAGAATCCATTCCCATAGATTGCTTTAGGAACAAAAGCATAAATGAGTTTTAAAAGGTCAGACAGTTTCATTGGGAATAGATTTGGTGGTGGTGGTAAAACATGGTTCAGATGCAATCTCTGTCACAAATGTCTGCACAGCAGAAGCTAGTAGGCACTATGTGAAAAAAAGGATTTACCTTACATTTGTGTGGTTCTTTTTTACTGTTCAATCAGCTTCTGTATCGACCCATTCACAAAGATAGAAGACTGTGCTAGATGGATATTTGTTCTAACTCAGAAAGGTTTCTTTTATATTTTCTGTTATTTTTCCACTCAAATAGTTATTATCCTTCTGAACTATCTTGTTTCATTAGGGAAATACACAACTTGTTGAATGACAGCTACCTACACTGGAGTTTGGTAAATTGGAGATGACACTGTTGATAACATGAAATGTTTGGAAGAAGCGCTCCAACTGAGGGGCACCTTCCATCAGTTGAAATCTCCCTACTGCCAAACCTTTAGCAGAGAATATAAAGTAAGATTCAGAAGAGAAAAAAGAGATTACAGATAAATAAGTGAGATTAGTTTAGATAAGGATTGGTTGGAAGTTAGTGTTAGACTTCAGATATTAGAGATGAGACAGGCAGGGACTGAATTTCAGACAGAAGAGGAAGACAGATAGGGACTGAGTGGGAATCTGATCTGAGTTCAGTTAAGCTGAGGAGTTCATGTACAATGTACAAGATTAAAGCAGTGTATAGAAAAGGCAGAGGGAATTCAGATAAAAAGCAACAATATTTGTTCTCAAGCTATGGTAATTTGGTCATTGAAGGAATGATGATAAAGGGTCATGTTTGAGGAGCCTTGTTTGATGATTGTATTAATTATACCTCAATGTCAAGATAATAATTATCTGAATACAAATACAATAATTATCTGAATATTTTTGAACAGGTTCTCTCCAGGATATGTTACTGTTGTGACTCATGACAACACATCAGCTACCAGTTGCCTTCAGAGGTAAAACTGTGTTGAATATAATCATTTCACAGACTCCAGGGTGCTGAGGAATTTGTTCAGGAAGTGTGTGTGCTCATACCAGAATCCTTATTATTTCACAGCATTTTCCTGATCTTGAGGTCATCTGTCAAATCTGACTTCTCTTAGTCCCCAAAACAGAGGTCCTTGACCCATCATGAACTCTGGACTATGCTTTGAAATGTCTGTAAAAGTGCTAAGCGTCCCAGGCTAAAATGCGTGTGCTTTGTTGACCTTGGCTGAGGTCCTGAGAAGGTGGGGACAAGGAGAAAATAAAAAGGAAAAGCCTCTTGTAGGTCAAGATAGAAGCATTTTAATTAAAAAAAAAACCCCAAAGACCATATGAGGTAGTAAAGGAAAACAAAAGATTATTCTTGACTTTCCATCACCAGGCAAAGTCCAGCCACTTCCGGGAAAGTAGAGTGTCAGTATGAAGGGTGCTTGCTCTGTAAGACCATTCATTGAGGTGGAGGAAGAAAATATATTTTCGGTTAACAATGAATAAAATAAAATAAAGTATTTAAAATAGTGTTTAATTCATCTTTATCTCGCCCCTTTCCAATGTCTATTTGTATGTTTTGCAACGTATATAATACGTTAATAAAGTAATACATCTATATTAATAATAAATAAATCATAGAATCCTGGAAAGGTTTGTGTTTGAAGACACATAAAAGAAGGTCCAATATATACATAAATTGAGGGTGCATGATCAAATATTTTTAATGATAGTGATGCACAACAAAAATTTTATATGACTGGTCTGTAATACCTGAGTTAACTGTAAATGGATGACAGATAAGATGGTGACTTACGGGAGAACCACATCCAATGGCACAGGTAGCAGGGAACCTAAAATATTGCTTAGGGAATTGTGCAAACTTCTGGTGATATTTGAGACAACAAAGGGGGGAATCTGTACCACAATAGCAAAATTATAATATTTAATGTTTAACTTCAAAAGTGCAATTCAGTTGAAATTGGAAGGATTCGTCATCTGACAACTGATCTGTAACCATAATTCACTTGACTTGTTTGAGGAACAATTCAGATGCACTTTGGCCTAGTAACATAGGAAAGATCAAGGCACCATATGTTTAATGGATGAGTATGCAAAAAAAAAATCTGTGGTGATGCATGATGTGGTTAAAGAGATAACCACATTTGTACCACAGAAGGAAGACATCCCAATAACAGCACCTAGTTATAAAAATACCAAAGAAATCTAGTACTTGTGGGTTAGGTTGATGTCTGAGAAGAAATTAGGAAACAGGCTTCAATTTCAAGTAACTATTTATATGTTTTATAAGAGACTGCATGACAACAGCCTTCCCTTTCCTAATCAATGAGTATTTCATCTCAATCAAGGCAGGGGTGGAGATGGAAGATAACTTGGTGTGTATGAATGCTCTGTGTGTATACCTGTCTATTTTCAACTGTTCCCTGAACTATGTCCATTTTATTTTATTTCAATCAACCTACCGAAGTAGGAAGCTAGTTCAGCACACTAAAAGGAGGATTGTGACACAAAAATCAAATTAAATTAAAGTCTGAGTCACGAAAGAAGAGTTACCAGATGTCACCCTACACCTAGACACTACAGGGTGCCCCTTAACTACTTTTTAAATGTACTGTGTTGTGTCAGTGTGTTGCACACCATATGGTAAGCATTACTTTTAACAAAACTCCTTTGCATCTTTTTTTTGCATCCCAACTTAAATGTTATTTTAATGTATTTCTCTGGTGGATGAATAAACCTATTTTTTTTCTAAAGGATTCATTATGTGTAGACACTACAGTTTATTCTATTTTTGTAAAGTGAATTTAGGTCTTCATTCAAATACTAGTGAAATCAATGTGTTCTCACAATATTTTATAGAATGTAGCAGATAAAGCCCTTGAAAATTAACTATATATATTTTTCCCTGAAACTGGTTTACCTTAGGCTATGCTATACAAAAATTTCCCAAGATGTATCTCTACTCTAAGACTAAGGGGTTGAATCATATTTTAATTTCATATCTACTCAGACTTCCTGGAAAATGGAATTATTATCATATTAAAGTTCCTTTAAAGCCTGAGCTGAGTTACGTTTGCATCCAGAGTGACCATTTGCTTCCAAAGAGTATCTTTAGAAAATTGGTAATGAAAAATGTCATTTGCTTGCTCAATAGATCATGGTATTAAACTCATTACATTATTTATTTACTGAAATAATGAGACCATCTGGTCCAGATCTCTACCCAAGTGAGATTATTTCCATACAACTATTTTTTCCAGTATAGGCTTAAAATGTCCCAAGAGACAAATCTTCCTTTAGAAAATGTTTTATAGCATCACATATTGATAGGAAAAAACATTTTTCAGGTGTTCAATCATAACTTTGCTATTTTCATTTTTATACTACTAGTTAGATGTCTATGTGCACTAAAAGTACTTTCATCAGGTTTTTACAATTGATCCCTTTCTAATATTTTTTATAATTTCTTTATTCTCAGTTGTTGTCCAGCAGCCAACCAGTCATTCTTAGTTTTTCTCTTTTTACCTGTGTCTGTCACTTTACTAATCCCTTTTTACCTGTGTATGTCACTTTACTATTTTTTCAGAGCCAAATTTATATTTTGCAACGTAGTGTCTTTTTGAGAAAAATGTAAAAGTTTGGGGTTTTTTTGCACTAATGTATTGCATTGTGTTTTTATACATACATACCCAAAATGGAATTTTAAAAAATTGATTTTTGTAGTAGTAAACTGTGATTCCTGAAAGGATTTTGAGGTTACAGTAGACAGATTTAATTTTCCTAAGGTTAAATGTTATGGCAAGAAGATTTATTTGGTCTAATTATCAGGAGAACAATAAATAAGGAAATTATTCTATTTTCTTCAAATATCTGACATTGCTGAGACAGAAACTTTAGTATTCCATATGAGTCTAGTGACAACATTCTTTTAAAATAAAATTGGCAAAGGGAAGAGGAAGAAAAAGTCACAAAAGTAATTTAGACTGAGAAAAATCCATTAAAATTTGACTGTTAAACTTTCAATCTGCTAATTTATCAAAAGAAGATCACTGTGATTGATATTCCCCCAAAGAGGAAACACTGACTTCCCCAATCAGGCAGAGAAAGGCATGCTGAACACCAGCAGATGAACATCAAATTGAAATTTTCAACTCTGTGTTAAATTCCTATTTTTAACTCAGTGTTAACCAAATTAAAAATACAGCGGGATAACTGGATTTTCATAGATGAGGAATGCCACTTTTTGGGCGCTGACAAACTGTGCAGGAATATCGCTATTAAAAGCTGTGCTGCAGAGGTGGTGAGCCTGAGTGTTGTGAACTCCTACTGCCTTTGGCCCATAGCATAGGTGTAGCATCAGGGCTTTCAAAGGCTGGTACTGACTCCACAACGATTTAGCTGCTGTTAGCAGTGGGTCTGAATCTGAGAACAGAAGGAAGAAGACATTTAGCCCTTCACATTTTGTTGAGTACAAGTGATAACAAACTGACACAGCAAGGTCATGAAAGTGCTTTTTTGGTTGGTGCAACTACACAGAGGTCTGTTTCATACATCTCTTCTGTTACTGAAACCCAAATTAGCTAGAGACAGCTCAGGTATGACTTTCCATCACCTCTCTGTCTTCCTAGACATATCTTCTGCTTCAGTAGTGAAAGTCGTGGTAGAGGACTGCATCCAGAATTCCCACATGCTGCTAATTATGGCTGTGAAAGAGGTTGCAGCTTTTTTAATTGTAAGCTTGGCTGAAAATGAAGGGACTGTCAATTGCTTGTTTTTCTTGAGAGTAATAAAGCAAGATTACATGAATACTAACTAGAGGATAATAGCAAAAAGAAGGCTGTTTGGCTTATATAATATCAAAAGCAATGGAGTCTGAAGGTTATTTCTCTGTGCATGGTGATCAGAGTCTGGAACTGGACTGTAGGCTGCAGGGTTGCTGTAGTAGAGCTAAATCTGACCTTAGTTGTTATGTGAAATATCTCAATTTACATGACAATTCTTAATCAATTTTCTGTGTTATACAAGAGAGTCTAGTTAACATTTAGTTTAGGGTTAGTTTGCAAGACTGGAAAGAGTTGAATTGACTTCAGATGAGATGGGAAGAAACCAAGGGATTTTTGTTCTAGTCCTCTGTCTATCTCTTTGATCCACAGTTGTCCCTATATGAATCATAGTCAAATATTCAGGCTTTGTCTAACAGGTCAATTTCTTTTCTCTAAATTAGGCTGTATTGTAAGGAAGCACCATATATCTCTGCCACTCCTGCTGTAAAGCTGTCTAATCTTCTGCCTCCAGATGCACACCATCCCTGCTCTTTAGCTTGAAAAATACTTTGTACTAAATATGTCTTTCAAAATGACAAACTATTTTTAATTTGTCCTACTGTTATAGTGGATTGCCCCGGGGAACATATGGCATGATGGCTGCTGCCATCTGTAGGATGCCCTAAGGAGTTCAATAGTGCATTTCAAAGGGTCTCATTGTGAACAGCAGAAAATAACACAGAATCATAGAATGGCTGGGGCTGCCCCTTAATTCTGACCCATAAGATCTCAGCTCATTCTTCATCCACTGCCAGGCAGAGCTCAGTACATTCCACTTAGCAGAATCGCCCATTATGAGCACTTGTTTCTTTTCATGTTGTCCTCCATGATATGGGGGCTGGAAACTGAGGCAGAGGCCTGCTTTTGTGGGTCACAGGTCCATGGTGCCTGGAGAAAAGGAGGCTCAGGGTGGACCTTATCACCTTCTACCTACCTTTTTATTTTCTATGTTACTACCTGAAATATGGCTGTAGCAAAGTGGAGGTCAGACTCCTTTCCCAGGTAACAAGTGACAGAATGAGAGGAAATGTCCTCAAGTAGGGGAGGTTTAATTTGGATATTATAAAAAATTTCTTCATAGAAAGGGTTGTCAAGCTTTGGAACATTTTACTCAGGGACTTACCTTTTCTCCAAGAGAAGGTTCTTGGCACTTGTTGAACCTACTGCCTGAACTTAAGTGTCCTTCCTTACCAGTTTCAGCTGGGTGAATGTAGAGCTGCATCGGACATAGAATCATAGAATCATCTAGGTCTGAAAAGACCTCAAAGATCATCAAGCTCAGCCTTTGGCCTATCTCAGGTCAGCGTTTCTCTGTAGAAATGCTGGCTTTAATTGAAATAGACATTTTTAATCACTGGGTGAACTGCATTTCCTAATAATTCATGAACTCTGGAAAAGTGAAAACCATGCCTGATATATCCAAAGCAAGGAAAAATTAATATAATTCAAATATATCAAAGAGATAGACAGAGGACTAGAACAGGAAGTAAGAATCCAGAAGGTACTAAGATAAAAAAATCAAGACATTGCTGTCTATTCCTTTAAATCCAGTCACTTGTTTTCTTCCTTCCTTCCTCAAGAAATGGTAGCTGAATCTGAGATTCTGATTTGTTAGCTCCTGCATCTATAAACCTGAAATAATTCATTGAGTCTAAGGGATTTACATCTGAGTATAGTTAAGAACAAAATATTTTAAGGTAGAATAAACTGTGAAAATAAACTCATATGTGAGTTGCACATAATTTAGTCAAAATAGGCAACCACACAGTGCATGTTAAAAATGTACATAGGCAATTCCTTTTCAGACAGTAAAGAAGATAAATGGCTTTCAGCAAAAGCATTAACTTTGCAAATTAGTTTCCATGATGAAATTTGCCTATACACAAACATAATTTTCATTTAAAAAATTCTTTTTATTGCTGAAATTTTCTACTGTCTAAGTTTCCAAGTGATCCATGTAATTCTTCCTGTTCTTCAGTCTCTCTGGAAGCTCAATAGCGTACTAAAGGACGAGGCAAAACAAAAGTTCTAAAATTCTAAATAATTCATTTTATTTTGTCTCTCTTTGCTACACTTTTGTGACATTAATTACTGATGTTAACTAATTTCTTTCTTTCAAAAATATGGTTTAAAATCATAGAATCATAGAATGATTCGTGATGGAACCATAAAGTCCATCTCATTCCAACCCCCCTACTATGTATGGGCAGGTACACCTTCCATTCTCCCAGGTTGCTGCAAGCCCCATACAACCTGGCCTTGAACACTTGCAGGGTTAGGGCATTCACAGCTTCCTTGGCCTGTTCCAGTGCTTCACCACCCTCACAGTAAATAATTTTTTCCTAGTATCTAATCTAACCCCACCCTCTTTCAGTTTAAAGCCATTCCCCTGTTGAGGAACGCATCTGCTTCAGGTATCTCTGTTTGCAAACTGCAGTTAGAGATGCAGATTCAGATGCAGACTGAGCTCTAGATGGGAGCCCAGAGAGATAAGAGGCCATGAACTGCCAACCCTTTGCATAACAAAGGGTACAAAGAATGGTGAACAGATGAATGGACAGAGAAAAACATAGCAGGAGCTGAAGACTCATGGGGCTGAAGAAGAAGACTTGGGATGAAAAGCAAGATCTGTGTAGGGCTAGACTGTGATGGTATGAAAGCCCAGGGGCTCCTTTGGTGGGGGTTCTCCTCGGCCGCACCAGCTCCAGCTATTTCTGTGTTACTGTACTGTGAATAAATGGCTTCATGGAACTAGACATGTGTCTCGGGGTGACTTTATGATGTGTATCCCCTATCTCCTGTTCTATGCCCAGAAATGAATCACATGTCTTTCTGTGCCTTTAAAACTGGGTCCAAGAGAAAGAAAAAAAGCCAGGCAAACTTTTCAAAGCAGTTTTGTGTTCAAGGACACAGATACACTGCTTCTGCAGCAGGGAAGAGAGTTACATTCCCTTTGCTTTTTAGCTAGTTTCTTGTTCGTTAACTAAAGTATGGAGCCCTGGGACTTTGGTTTCTTCTTCTCTTCTGGAACTGTTCAGAACCAGAACATCAGAACTTCACTGGGAGGCCTTCCCACCGGGGCCTGGGGGGGGGCAAAGCCAAATCCCAGCTCTGGAGAGGAGAAAGCCACACCCACAAAGGGCTCTGGAGTCTACCCAGGTTCTCTCCACAAGGGGAGGTTTTATTATTTAACATTATTCCTTTTTTCTGTGTCTGTATGCACTGTGCTTGTTAAATAAATAGGTTTTTTTCCTTTTTCACTTTCCTCTGAGGAATTTCTTCCTGAACCTCATGGGGGAGAGGTGGCTGTAACCTGCCTTCTATCGGAGGACATTCATTTCGGACGTTCCTCCAAATTTGTCTCAAACCGGGACAATGTGTGAGATTCTGCTGTGGGAAACATGGAGGCAAACCAGTAAGGAAACCTGGTCTGACTGTGTGTGAGTGGGGTGTGCAGGGAGTCAAGGGGGTCACTGGAACCACCTGCTGTGAAGAGGCTTTGAGTGCTTAAGTTTTAACTTTCATATTTTTAAAATCCTGTACTGCCTAGTGTGTAACTGAAGTTTCTTGTAGCCTGTTAACTTCTGCTCTCTTGTGCTAGGTAGGCATAACAAAGCCTCTCCAGACCTGCTCTCCAAGGACACTCAGACTGTTCTAGGCCCAAAATGTAAACCAACATCTTAAGAGGGGGGTGAGCTTGGGGAAACTACATCATTAAACTGAAACTTTAATTGGAGAATTAACCCTGATAGGCAAATTAACCAAACCTATAAAAGTGTGAAGAACTCGTGACCTGTTGTCCATCTTGGGGTCCATCTTGGCAGTAGCCTCTGGCTCCCCAGGGGGTACCTTTGAAGGCCTTTCAAATAAATACCTACCTTTATTCCCTTATTTTTGTCTAGTCTCTGTTTTTAGGTGTCCTCTCAAAGCATCAGCTTAGATCCCAGCAGTTTAAATCCCTTGTATTGTGTGACTGGCAGTGAGTCTCATGAGTGATCAGACTGGGAAGTTTTCCTTAACACCACCCTGTACTATCATTACATCCCCTCATAAAAAGTCTCTCTCCACGTTTCTTGCAGCCCCCTCTTTAGGTACTGGAAGGTGATATAAGGTGTCTCTGGAGGCTTCTCCTGTCCAGGCTGAACAACCCCAACTGTCTCAGACTGGCTTCCTCTGGACTGGCTCTAACTGGTCCACATCCTTCTCGTGCTGGTGGTCCCAGAGCTGCATGCAATACTCCAGGTGGGGTCTCATGAGCATGGACTACAGGGAGACAGTCACCTCCCTCAGCCTGTTGGCTTTCCAAAGCTTGTAATCCTCCCCCTTATTGATTAGGAAATTAATGTCAGAATTTCAGTATCTGCTGAATTATAGACAAGTATTTCAAGTATCAAATCAGTCCCTACATTATAATGTGACAGGATTCCCATTCTGGATTTCAGAAATCTTTGCCACTAGAAGAAAAAAGTTGCTGTTTCAGTAAAGAATGTTTCTGAGAAAATTTTTGACCTGAACTACTTCCAAGTGAGATGGGAGATTTAATTCCAGTTGTAACTCCAATTGCTTCTTTTTAGCATATCTTGTCTATCTTCCAATATATATCATGTTACAACAGTTCCACTTGCTCCTAGTCATAAATATATTCTGCTTTTTTTTTTTTTTTGCATCACTAGTGCTTTATTCTGTTTTATAAACCACCCTAAGGTTTTTTGTTTTTTTTTTTTTTTTTTTTTTTTTTTTTTTTTTTTTTTTATGGAGGATTTTTCTTTAATTTGTTTTTGGAATAGTTTGAAGTATTCAGGAAAATATCTTCATGAGTTTTGGAGAACAAGCAAAAAAATCCATTAACCTTCAAAATAATTGATGTGTTTTCCAGGTTACTGATTTATTAAGACACTTTGTGCACCTGTTCCAATCATTAGTGATATATTGTTCCACAGTAAGCACTTATTCCATCTTAGTTAAACAATATTATTTGGTTGGATTGATTATTATTTGCAAAAGCTTGCTAAATTAGGATCTGTTACTTTTTTTTACTGTGCATTTTTTTTGAAACTATATTTGAAGCAATAAATTGCGAATATAAATTTGCCTGTAGATATTTTACAAAACAGTTTTCATGTGCAAACATCTGCACTGAAGGTCTCCAGTGTAATACTGAAGATCTTGAGCCACTGAAAAACATCAGCCCAGAAATTTCATCTAATCATGAGTAGTTCTCTCCAAAAAATAATTTATGACACTTTGATGAGCTTGCATACTGAAGTCATACTGTTAAACAATCAGAAATTTAGGACTCTGGAAGGAAACCACAAGACAGCTGTTCAAATAAAGTTTCTTGGAAACTGGCAACCATTGTATCTTTACAGTTGCTTTAATACATGCACTGAAATCAGTGATCCTCCAATTATCTAGAAGGATCATTGCAAAGTTCCTTTTTAACACGGTGGTAGCCAAAATGAACCAGTTCTAAACTGCCTTCTCAGGGAAATAAGTACTACCCAGCAATTGTCAAGTAGTAATTTTTTATTCTGAGTAAATAAAGGTCAAGTTTGTCTGACTGTAAAGTCTGGAACTGTCTGACTCGACAGAAATACCTGGATCTAAGAAAGAGAAAGAAAATTTCCATTTTGGGTACAATTTTCAAGGTGAGTTAGGACTCAGGTGGTGAGACTGTGTTGTGTGGAGCCTGATCTAAGATTTACTGATCCTGTGAATCTACATAATACAGTGTCAGCCAGCAGATTAGTTTAGGACCTGAAAGCTGTGCTACAGTGTCAGGTACTTATTAGAGAAGGTCCAGTGTTACGCATATTCCTGTTCTGCCCCAGAGCCAGCTCTGAATGGAGTCACTGTAATAACAATAATGTTATTTTTTTCAGCACTGTGATTTTCTTCAATGGTTACCAAAAGAATAGATGTTGAAGTTATAGCAGGAAATTGGTTTGTTGTATTGTAGCTGTCAGTGTCAGGGAATAGTGTTCAGAAAATGTTTCCCAACTTTGGGACTCTCATGTACATAAAGAGTCATTCCACTTCAACCTGTCATATTTGTCAATCCAACAAGGAAACAAGTTTGTCAGAATACTCAAAAATCACTTTGATACAAGCCAAGATTTAAAAGAAGCATCTTTAATGTACCAAATCAGGATGAAATGGTGGTTTGCAAAAGAAGAGATGAAAACTCAATTATAGATTTTACTTGCCAGTCACTTTAATCCTTACCTTCTCAAGGGCTGAACTGCTTTTGGAAATTTTCTTGAGTTCATGTTTCTTGTTTGTTCAAGATGTATTGAGAAATCTACTCCTCTCCGAACTCAAACCTGCATTATCTCGCTTTGAATTTTACTTGTCCTTCATAAGAAATGGAAACGGCTTTCTCTGCCTGGAAAACAATAACATCCCACAGCAAAATAACTACCTAGATCCCTCTTCTCATCCTTTCTTCATTTATGAAGCAGTTGCATGAGTTTGAAACCCTGGTTTTGGACAGTTGGCCACCTTCTGTGTCCTCCGACCCCCTGCTTCCCACTGCACTCAGCACCCTTCAAATCATAATGAACATTCAGATGATGATAAAACACTCCCAGGGTTCTAAAAGCGGTCCATTTTTCTTTAAAGCACATATGTCAAAGAAAACCAGGGGTCTCTACATACAAGCCATGGTCACATAAACACTCCTGTGTTCAGACACAGAATACTTAATTTATGATGGTCATTTAATTGATTTTTTATTTTAATCTTAATTTTAATTTTTACTTATTTATTTATTTAAATACACAGAAATCTGTTGGCAAGATTTAAGAAAATGGCTTAAAAACAAAGATATAGCACTTTGTCCACTGGATTCTTCTTGTTCTCAGATCAACAGCTCTCGGTTGTTCTATAGATGCACAAATTCTGTGCCAATGTGTCTGATTTTGAGGGCTTTTTCATGGGTCTTCTCTTACCAAAGCTAGTTCCGTACGTGTGCCCTCTACTTTTTGGGTCTCTGCCTGCCTGGCCCATTCTCAGCTCCCTGAACTTTTCTCAGCCCCCTGAACTTTCTGCCCATTCTGCAAAGTCCCACTCAAGCCACAGTTCTGTAAGCACTTAAAACTTCTACCCTGGCACTGTGGTTTTCTTAAAACTGATACACATGCTTAGTAAATTAAGAACAAGCAGAAGATACATTATATATATCTATATCTATATATATACACACACCTTTTGCTACTGCCACATTATATGAGAAATTTTAAATTCATGCTTTTCTTCCCAGATTACTCAAGCTTATTTTTCTGTGTTTGCAGAGTTCATTTATGACTTTTAGCATCAAATCTTTCTTGTTAGAAAGGGTTTTCTTGTCCCCCATAATTCATGCTTTCTCTCAGTTTGGGCAGTTCTTCCTCACAATATTTGTGGGAATTAGAAATACCTATTCAGTAAATCCCAAACAGCCTGAGGCAAGTGATAGCATCTCTAGGTGTGTTCGATGGCTCAGCTTCATTGCAGCTAACTGGGTTTTGTGATGAAAGCCTTTTGGATGTGATATGTATGCTTGATATACAGTACACCTCTCCCAGATCCAAAGATCTTGGAATTCATCAGCATCCTAGAAGACACATGGAGAGAATTGGATTTCTTTTTTTGACATATGTGCCTAATTTCTGTTTAAGTTGTATTTTAAGATCCTATGTCATCTTTGGTATCTCATCTTAAGTCCTGTACCAAAATTGACAGAAGGAATCTCTAATTAATTTGTGAAGTACATAGAAACCTTCTGAATCTCACTCCAGGCTCTTTTAAAAAGCTTTTTTCCCCCTCAAAAGCAAAAATTTCCAAAGAAAGGTTTGCAGAAACTTTTTTGAGTGGTCACACAATTCCACTTTGTGTATTTATTTTGTCTCTGCTATCTCCTCTCTGCTGTGGTTATTGTACAAAACTCTAATACTCTACTGGCAGGTGTCTGCTTCCAATTTCAAGAAGTTAAACTCTTCCATCTCTCATGCCTGAAGGCAAAAAAATAAAATCACTGAACAGCTTATCCAAGAACTGCTTTTTGCTGAGACAGCTCCCCTTGTTGTCTGTTCCAGACAGGAACTCAGGAATTGGTATTGTAATACATTTAATAAAACAATTAACTTTGGGTTTTGTGTCAGCACAAAATAAAAGGGCTTTTTCTTTTTGCTAATCACCATCTGGATTGATTTCATTTGCCAGAAATCTTCATCTGTGATCAAAAGCCAGGAGTAGTGTTATATCTTTGCTTCCAAAGCAAAGTTTTATATGTTAGGTAATACATGAGAGAGTATTGTATGTCTCCCCTGAATCAGAAAGCTGCTCACAGTATTTCCTAAATGTATGAATGTACATGTAAAGCCAAAAATATAGCATTATCTGGGACAATTCTGGCAAACAGATGCTCAGTTAAAGAGGGGAAACAATTTCAGAGCATTCTTTAGGACAGATTCTCCACAGGAACTCTCTTAAAACCAGTTTCTGTCTTTACTTTTTTGCTAAAAAAGGATGTTTTTCCTTTTCTGGCAGTTTGAAGGGTCTGAATATATTGGCTTAATCCCTTAATTTATCTAATGGTAGTCTATCTTCTACAGGAAGACCCTTGAGGCAGAAACCATCTATTTTGTTGGTATAATCCTCATGATGATACTGTAGTATTTACCTCGTAAGCTGCTCTAAAGAAGGAGAAAAGCAGTAGAAAAAAAAAACATTTAGGTTGGAGTGCCCTCTGTCCACACATATGCGGAGAACAGGGAAAAGCAATTCAGCCACAAGGGCCCAGAGACATCCAGAATTCAGCTGTGACAGTTCATGTTTCTGAACCTCCAAGGGAAATTCTCACTCTGGGTACTTTGCCAGGCAGACTGAATGCACACATCGTCCAAGAACTGAGTCAATCTGAGCATAGATGACTCAGAAAATTATAAATATAGGCATTAAGGATTGCCTAAAGGACTCTGGCTGTCTGGAAGTGAGACTGAACTATTTGTTTCCTGTCCCAGTGTTGGTGTCATTTGGACACCAACTCGCTGCTTTCACCTAAATCTGAGGATGAGCCAGCTATTAACTCAAAACCTGCTCTGCTGCTCGCTGTGAAGACTCCTCACTGTTCACTCACTGGCAGGGTTGTGAAGTGTTTATAAATGAGCTGAGAAGCTGCAATTCTCCAGCTCTGCCAGCTCCAGGACATACTCACTGCATATCGTGGTTATCCCTCCGAGACTGAGAAACCATCTCTGAAAGAAGATCTGAGGTGAGAAAGCTACGTAAGTTCAGGAGAGTAAAACAAGCTGAAAAATATCCAAATGCTGTACTTGAGTAGGTCTAGAAGCCAGATAGAAAACATTGCGTACATATCTGTTTTGTTTGCAAGTTAGTACTAATACTCAATGTGTCAACCAAAATTTTATTCATTTTTGTATGTTTTTATTAAGTAAACAACCTGTTTTTCTGAGACAGCAGTAGACAATTGGCAGGGGAATTATTCATACCTAAATTTCAGACATAGATTTATATGCAGGCATGGTTATTTGAATGTACATAAGTTTCAGGTTTAGCTGCACATGATGCTTTATGAGAAGTCATCAGCAGAGATAGTTCCAGCTTGTTCATCAGAGGGAAAAGGAGAATAACAAGCCAGTTGCCTGACCCTCAGCAAATCTACATATTTTGAGGTTTATCAGTTACCTCAGTAGGGTCTCCAGATTCCTGCTGGTCTCTATAGCTGATGTAATAGAAATAATATTGCTGTGAAAAGTGTCACCTGGAGGTGCCAATGTTTCATCTCAAATGTAGCGCTGTGTTTTAGCTTGAAGAAGCTACTGCTGTCATTTGCTCTTGTTTGAATGTTAGAAGTCTCTCTTACAAAGAAATATTACTTGAAACATAGCAGAGAAAGATGATGCTTCTTTTTGGGAAAGCAAAGCTGTGTGTCTAAGGCAGAAAAATATTTCTTTAGTTCCATATCAAGACTTCTGGATTCTTGGCTACCATCTTGGTTAACAGAATAGGAAACAAAATGGACATACAGACAACTCCCAACGTGTGAGTTGTTCTGGTTTTTCAACTTCAGCACTAGCAGCAATCTCATCACAGTTTCTTTGAGAGAGCAAGGTGCAAGAAGCAAATGTATTCTTCCTCCCTCCTATAACACAGTTTGTTTTTCTGAGGTAATACTAATCAGAGATTCTGTATCAGGGCCTGCAGGAAATATAGCCAAGATGCTGTCTATACAGCTGAAGAAAATAAGGGAGTAAAGGATATAAGACCAGACAAATGTTTCTGCAACAGTGGGCAGAGCAGAGGTTACTCAGAGGGAATTCTAGGAACTACAGCAGAGTTATTAGGATCAGCTGAGAGAAAACTGAATTAAATGGTTGGCTTGAATTGAACAGGGCTGAGAGGATTATTATTATTATTTTAATTGAAGACACCTGATACATTTCTCCAGCCTGGAGAGATATCATATATCATAGTGCCAAAGTTCATTTGTATCCACATTTATTTCTTCATAGATGGTAGCATCCCTCATTTAAATAACCATATGTATAAGACACATTTATATGATGTATTTTGTGCAGTGACCATAGGGAATGCAAAGAGTCCCAGAGAAGCAATTGGGTGTTCAATCTATTCGTTCCCTTCCTACAGATGAAGACCATGCCATAACTGCATGTGGATTGAGGTTTCACAGGCATCTCTGGCTTAGGTGAGGAAAGGGGGGGTTTCACTGATGTCTCTGTTTCATACCACTGAATAAGACTTTTATTAACTCCAGTTGGAAAAATCCATAAGGCTGACAATCTTCATTTTGCAGCAAGAAGTGGTTTACTTTTGAACGTGACATTTTTAGGTGCCACCAGATGTCACTATCAGTAGTTTTAGGTTTTCCTTTGGATTAAAGAGGGTTATTTTCCTTGGAGAAGTGCTCTTTGCTAGCAGGGATACAGTTCACATTAGAAACCCAGAGCAACCACCAGAAGAGACAGTTTGGCCTTTGCCTTTGAAATCCAGCTACAAGTCTTCCATACACAACTATTGCTTTTAGTTGCACTTATGCCAGAAAACAAACCTTGAATGATTCTAAAATTTAGCAACAGATGCATTAGGCACCAGACTCTTACACAAGCACTGTGCTAATTACCAGTTACCAGCTGATCAATTTGCCTGAAGGCTCAAGCTTTGTATTCCCATGGTTAAGAATGGAGTTTACTTCCTTGTTTTTCATCAGACCTAGCAGTCCAGCATGGATTTTGGCTCAGCCAGAGGGAGATTTATCACTTTGCACTATTTATTGGCCGGTTTAGACCAGGAAACATCTTTTTTAAAGTCTTTGAGTGCTACAAGCTCCAAAGGAAGGCAGCGGGAACTCCAGAGGGAACAGCAAATATTTAGCAAAGCCTTGAATTCTGACCTGGCAATTTCAGGGGAATTAATTTAAATTCAGTTTAGAGCTTTCAGGGAAGCAGGACATATAGAAATGAACAAAAAAAAAAAAAAAAAAATAAAGCAAGAACATTTTTTTTCTTGTAAATTAGGAGTTATATCCTCTATTTAGACTTCAGTCTTTTCTTTACTTGTGCCCCTGTATTTCTCCTTAGAGTGAATACTTGGTTCTTCTTGTTTTGTTTTATTTATTTTTGGAACTTTGAAAACTCACAAAAATTCATTCTGAAAAGTAAGAAATAAACCTATACGTATTTTATTATATATACTGGGTGTTTTGCACAAACTGTGAGTCCCTGTGTCTGGCTAGTTAATTGCTACCATTCTGGCAGTGATTGATAGATAAATGGGCATTACACCACACATTTTTCTGACAGTAAAATAAGTTCTGATCAACTCTATTTGTAAGACTTTGTGTGAAACAACCTAAGAAAAATGGTTTCTCATCCAGTCTCACTGAGAGACACCAACCCTTCCCATTTTACTTTTGCAAGTGCTAGGAGTAAAAAGCAAGAATTAATAATCCTGCAGCAATGTACTTAGAAGCAAGAATGGCCTTCCTAATGTATGCCATTTTGAAGTTTCTTGGACAACTCTAACCAGTCAGATTTCACCAGGCTTGGGCACAGCTGTTACTATTTCAGATGGGCAGAACACACTCAGGATCTGGGCCATTCTGAAGGGCTCTCTTTAGTGGTAAAGTCGAGGGGGAGACTTGCACTCTAGTTTTTATTGACACGTTTCATTTTCCATGAATCCCTGATTTTTAATGTGTTTTTGTTGGTTTTCGTTTGTTTGGTTTTTTGGTTTTTTTAATTAAAGTGAGTGTATTCCATAAGCAGAACAAAAAACCTTTGCACTTGAGGATATGGTTTAATGGCAAACATGGTGGTGCTGGGTTGACAGTTGGACTTGATGATCTTAAAGGTCTTTTCCAATCTTCACAACTCAATGGTTCTGTTAACTAGGTTTCCTAGGTCTGAACTAGAATACATTGTTCAGACTCCACTGAACAGACTTATTCCAGATAAAATTTTGGGGTTTACCTTTTGGGAATGTCACCTTATCTCTTTTTATTCAGGTTTCTCTCAACTAGTTGAATAATATTCATCCATTCTTGGAACAGAACCAGTAAATTTTTTTTCTTCTTTGAAATGTACTGATTAGTCAAAACATGATACTTTGTAAGAGGAGTGTTTCAATTTTAACAAAATTATACATGAACAATTAGAGATCCTTTTCATTTATGTTGAAACATTTCACTTCACTATTATGTTATTGTCATAGACTGAGTAATAAACTTTAAATGTAATTCTTTTTGTGTTATGGAAAAACTCTTCTTCTCAGACCATTCTAATATTTACCAAGTTGCTATTTATTTCCCTGTAACAATCACAGGAAATATCTTGGTGTCTTGTATTTCAAATTAGGATGAAAGAAAGTTCAAAATGTAACAACTTTTTTTAGATTTGGTCTTCTGGGACTTTGAGATGTTCTGCTTTGAAAAGTAACTTGGTGGAATAAAAACATGGCATAAGATATTAAAAATAATCTTTATTCATGTTCCATTAAACAGACGGTAAGGCTCTCTTCATAGTCTCTGAGCTCCATTCATATCAGGATGCACTTATAGACTCATTAGAAAACATTCTGTGCATGGTGAAAGTCCTTTGAATTCTTTACTGGAGACTCAGGTCACTCTAAATGTGATTACATGAAAATGCATGAGAGTAGAGCATCGCATCAACCTCACTTATTTGGTTTTGACTCAGTAACAGTAAATTAGTATTCGCGATGGACTCTCTTGACAAATAGGGTTATTATCAACACATGCTGTAAACATAAATCAGGTGGATATCAATAAAATTGTATTTTTGTTCTAGTCTTGTTTACAGATCTTCCTTTGGAATGCCACATAAATACTCCAAATGCTTGCAGGAAGCTTGCCACTCATGTTATTAGTTTTCTCTGGCTTAGAGCACTGACACTGATCATTTTCTGACAATGTTTACCAACAACAAAGTTGTCCTATTGATCAAACTTTCTCTCTTTTACACTTCTTTATGTCCATGAATGTCTTACATCACTTTGCCTTGAGCCAAATGGAATTATAAACATGAAGCACACAACAAATGATATAAATAACCACTAAGGTTATGGTTTGATGTCGTGAATGACAGCAACAGATCACTGCAGGAATTTGAGAGAATCAGTACTTTTATATTTCAGGAGAAAATATTGAAAGGAAAAAAAAGCAAACCAACCACCCAAAACATTTTTAGTTAAAGTTTGTCTGTTATGAGCCCCTGAAGTCTGGATTGCTCAGTTTTAGGAGGATGCATTCTGCCAGCCTCCGCATGCTGACTCACACTGTAGTCGTAGGGCATAATTATCACAGTGAATTATATCTGCAGAGAAATGCGTTTTTTTGTCTGCAGTGCGAATAGGACAAAGAGTGAAAAGCAGAATCTGTCCCAGAGTGATTTGCAAAGCCTCAGATTGATTTCTTTGAAAGAGCCGCATCAGTCAGTTTGTGAAAAGCATGTGTCTAAAACTGCACTCTCAGCTAGCTTGGGGTTTTTCCTTCCATTATACTGACAACATTAGAGACTTTTATACTCCATGATGATTCTACTTTCTTTGCAAACCATGCATTTATCACCCTGCCTTGGGATAGACTTTATCTAAGGCTATATTTGAAGAAATCTTAGTTTTTAGCAAACAGTAAAATAAGAGGTTTGGATCTCCAGGATGGATTCCTAATTTATGGAATATGTATTTATTTGAATAGTTTCTGCTTTCTTTTATTTTTCCTTCCCATTTGAAAAAAAACTTTGGGTTTTGTGGAAGAAAATTTGTGTTTTTCAGGCTAGCTACTGAAGGACACTTAACTCTGCCAGTGTTTTCACTTTTTTTCTTTTTGGCTTCAGTTCTGCGACTCATGAGACATATACTGACAAGTAAGTGACCTTGCAAAGATATCATAAATGTTATTTTAACTTTAAATTTCATTTTTCCCTGATATTTTTTTCTTACATAAACATCTGTTTTTGGAGACTATTAATTACGACTGTGACCTCATTTGCAAAAATCCCAGCGGAGGAAAGCCTGCAATAACATTTATAGTTTCAGAAAATTTTTCATAGAACAGGTACAGTTTTCTGAATTTGGACTTCAACCTGAAATAGTCTAAAGGTAAATCAATCTGTTTTGTATCTAATTTAAATTACCACTTAATCAATTTGGAAAAATAACAGACTCTCAGAATTTTTAGGATTGGAAGGGGCCTTTGGAGATCATCCTGTCCAATCCCCTGCCAAGGCAGGGTCACCTACAGAAGGGGAGACAGAAACCATCCAGGTGGGTTTGGAATGTCTGCAGAGAAGGAGACTCCATGACCTCCCTGGGCAGCTGTTCCAGTGCTCCGCCACCCTCAACAAAAAGTTCTTCCTCTTTTGTGGAGGAACTTGTGTTTTAGTTCATGGCCACAGCTCCTTGTCCTTTCACTGGGCACCACTGAAAAGAGCTTGTCACCATCCTCTTGGCACCTGCCTTTGAGATACTTAAATGCATTAATGAGATCCCCTCTCTCTTGTCTTGTCTTGACTGAAGAGGCCCAGCTCCCTCAGTGTCTTCTCAGAGGAGATGCTCCGGATTCCCCATAATCTTTGAGGCCTCCACTGGACCCTCTCCAGTAGCTCCTTATCTTTCTTGAGCTGTGAAGCACTGAAGTGAACACAATACTCCAAATGTGACCTCACTAGGGTCGAGTAGAGATGATGTCCCTATGTTAATTTATTTTTTGATTGTTTGATTGATTGATTGATTGACTTCTTCATCTTACAAAAATTTATGATTAAAAAAATTCCAATTCTATATATCCATTACATAAGACACTGACTGTCTCTGGAACAGAAAGGAAAAAGTAAACTGGAGCATTAAAAAAGAACGAGTTAGGAGCAGAGCTCATTGGGATTTATCTTAAGAGGATACAAAAATGAGTCGATATTATACTGTGTAAAATAAGATGATATTTCAGCAAAAAAAGAAAGGCAACCTCAGCGAAAACAGTCATTTTAAGCTTCAGAACTTTGTGCTGCCTCAGAGCTGAGAGAGCCCCAAAACCAGAGCTTCTATTTGAAATATTGAGAAATACAAGTAAATAAATACGTGGAGGTCAGCATTCATTTTGCAAAACTGTTAATGGACTGTTTACTGTAATGTCTGAGACAGCAATATGTTATGAAGCTTGAAATGTCTCAGAATGTATTTCTGACTGGACTGTGCTTTCTGATAGGAAATCTGCTTTGCCTTCCCTTTACTATGCTTAGTCCGTGGCACTGTATTTTTATCAAGCAGTTTGACTACAGATGGAAATGGTTCCTAAGTGCTTAACTGCTGCACTTCTAAGGAAAATAGGGTTAAATTGTCCCTTTGGGGCACAGTCATACTCTTTCTGTGCTTGTCAATATATGGGATAAACTATTATCTAGCTCTCACTCTGCCAAGCACAAGATTTGGAGATGTGGTTATATCAAAACTTTCCCAATTCTGTATAATTTTCAGAGTATCACTCTTCTTCTGGCTTTCTTTTAAAACTGTAATATATTTTATAATGATTCAGAGAATCATATTCTCTGCAGTGCCAGTTCTAGGCTGGAGGACTTCAGTGGGGAGAAAAGTCATGCAGAACACACTGGGAAGACAAGGCCAGGGGTACTTAGCTGCCAGGAATGGCTGTCACAGAATCTTTCAGGTGATCCTGCTGGAATGCTGAGAAGATTAGCAGTCACAGAGCCTCCATGTTGGCCCTATCCAGCCCAAGAGCATTGTCCCTTTTCTTTCCTGCTTCTCCATCCATACCCCATCTGCTACCAGATCCATCAGTGCTATTCCCGAGTTCAATCTCACAACACATCCGGGTTCACTGAAACAGCCAGAGGTTCCAGCAGTGCGTTGTACAGCACTCCCAGTCCTGGGAACACAGCGCAGGGACACCACAGGCACCTTGCTCAGAGCCAGAGAGAAGTTTGTATTTTGAATTAAATTAGTTCTCAGACCACACAGATGTAGGCATGTGTAATAGAGCCCCTGCTCTGAGAAGGACATAGATCTGTACAAAGAAATTTTAGAGAAGGTCTGTGAAAATAGGAGAGGCACAGAATAAGGTGGGAGAGAGGCGTGGACACTCCTTACTCAGGCTTTTGTCACACTTGAGTCTCTTTTCAGTACACTGTAGCTGCACAGTGGGCATCATCCTTGAGCAGTTCAGTCTAGATTTAACTGCAGAATACACCAAAGGCCCATTATTTATAAAATTATATTGGGTTTGCGGGGCAAAGTTTTGTCAGCAGTGAACTACAGGGGTGGCTTCTCTGAGAAGCTGCCAAAAGCTTCCCTCATGTCTAATGGAGCCAAAGCCACTCCAAGATGGACCTACCACTCGTCAGGGTTGAGCCCATCAGTGATGGCTGTAGCATCTCAGGGAATGATATATTTAAGAACAGAGGGAAAAGAAGCCCACCCTGTGCAACACCAGCATCAGTCAGAAGAAGGGAGTGGAAATATGTGAGAGCAACAACTCTGCAGACTTCCAGGTCAGTGAAGGAGGGGCAGCAGGTGCTCCAGGCTCCAGAGCAGAGATTTCCCCATAAGCCTGGGTGAAAACCATGGTGCAGCAGCTGTGCCCCTGCAGCCCATGGATGTCCATGGGGGAGAAGAGATCCACTTGCACCTACACTGGAGCAAATGGATGCCTGAAGGAGTCTGTGACCTTGTGGGAAGCCTGTGCTGGAAGAGGCTCCTGGCAGGATCTGTGGCCCTGTGGGTGACCCAAGATGGAGCAGGCTGTTCCTGGAGGACTGCATCTCATGAAAGGAACCCACACTGGAACAAAGAAAGAGTGTGAGAAGTCCTCTTATTAAGGGGGAAAGAGCAGCAGAGGCAATGTGTACTGAACTGACCAAAACCTCTGTTGCCCATCCTCTTATAAGATTTAATTTTATTTCAGATTATCCTAATCTAATTTAATTCAACTACCTCCCCTAAATCTAGTCTGTTTTGCCCATGATGGTCACTGGTGAGTGACCTCTCCTGCCCTTATCTCAATCCACAAGTCTTTCACTATATTTTCTCTCTCCTGTTCAGATGAGTGACAAAGAAGCTTTGAAGGGAACCTGACATCCAGTCAGGGTGGACCCACAACAAAAGTATAATCATAAGTCATAGGGTTTATAGTAGCAGCCAGTGCAGTATTTTAACACCAGCCTCCCAATTTTACTGGAGTTGCTACATGAACTAAAAAGTATCTGCCCTCATCCAGGAGTGGCAAGAGAGTGCAGGAGCAACCCCAACTTGAGTGGGAACAGACCAGTGTCTGCTTGGCTCAGGGCACTGATGGGCCAATTGTCTCTGATCACGGGACTCAGCTAAGCTCTGCTGATGTGTGTTTGGGTTGTTAGATTCAGTGTTCTGACAAATTCCTTTATTTCTATGAGCTGGCACCCAAAAGAAAAAGATCTTTAGTGACATTTTACTTCTTACATCATGTGTAGAATAAATGGGGAAGTTCTTGACAGTTCATACTTAAATGCAGGGAGTTGCACTCTGAGTTAGTGTATTTGGAGAGAAACATTACACAGCAGAATTCCTAAACTATTAGCTGTTTTTTTTTTCTTTTTCTAATTATTATAACAAGTCCAGTTTCTAAAATTTTAATTATTTGTACTGGTTCACATTTCTGTAGTCAGTGTACTGTATTTTATTAAATAATGAAATCAAGGTTTATGTTTCCTCAATACTGACATTCAGCTGTTTAATATTTGCAGAGAAGTAGAAAAGAGCCTAGTATTTCTCATGTTAATTTTAATGTAGGAGGATTAAGTAAATGCATATTGGCTTCTTTTCTTAACCTTCTTTTTTTTAAACCATTTTGTTAGGTATTTGAATCTCCTTGTAGGGCTTAGTCAATATTTTGGTGAACAATTTATCCACTAAAACTGGTGCTTTGTTCTAATTGACACTAGTAATAGTCATTGATTTGAATCTGAAAATAGGGATTATATTAATATTTACAATTACTCTTAAATTACCAAAGAAACACAGAAATATTAATCTCGAAGAGGTCTTGTGTGTTCCTGTGTCCCTCCAGACTTTGAAATTGCTATTAGATGCTAAAACTATTTACAGGTATCTATCTTACTCATCTACTAAAAACAGATTTCAAAATATTCCTTAGCATCTCCTAAAAGATTTGTCCTGATCTGAAAATTACAAAACCCAGAAAGTAACATGGAGATATACAGAGAAAATTGCCAGTGTCTCTCTACCTTTCAAAAACAGCAATCTTGGTGTTTATTTCTGGACAGTCTTGGGAAAACCGAATACTAACCTACTTGGAAGAAAATAAAGCCTTAGAAGTTGGCCAACAGAAATGAAATCTAATGGAATGGGGTCTAATGGAAAAAATTCATCTGAATCCAGTTCTAACAAGCATGTTAACTTTATATATCTGAGCAAGGCACATCAATCAGACACCCAACAAATTATCAATATAAGTATCACCATAATCCAGCAAATTTGAATTTTTCAATTGCTTATCTGAGTGGTTCAGCACAGGTGCAAAATACCCTACCACATTTATTCTATGGAGGATGCTTAAAATTTATTTCTAGTTGTGCCAGGAGTGTTTTTCACTTAATCTACTATTTGTCCAAAAAATAAGCAAAAAAATCCATCAGTTGCTTACCTTGATCTCTGAAAGGGTTAATATTTACACAGGAATAAGCAGAGTTTCTACTCTGAACATCATAAATTAGAGACTGGCACATGTATTTCTGCCTTTAAAAGTCATTCCCTTGATCCAAAACTTTGAGAATATTTTGTACCAGCGTTAGCAAAGTGCAGAGCCTCTGTGAGCTACATGCAGGCTCATAACTGGCTGTCCCTCATTCTTTCCTTCTGCTCTGCTTGGACAATGGTCATGACAAAAGTCAGAAATCTGATAGGAGGGATATTTCTTGAGCCAGCTGAAGTTTTTCGTATTTTCAAATAATAGGATCATTAGGGATGATATTAAAGGATATAGAGAGGTAAAGTTTAGGGAGAGGAAGGATTTTTTATTAACTCAACTTTATGGTTTCAAAACCAGACATGCTTCAGGCATACAAACCTTTTCCTTGTGCCCTGGAAACTGGTCCCTTTTTATAACTGTATCAGCTAGTTTAATAAAAGATATTGCTTCTCCCTACAAACCTTGTCTTTCAGGTTTTAAGACACATTAAAGCAAGTGAGTTCTGCCCTGCTACGAGCATTTCACAAAATTTTTATTTCAAAGCACTAGTCAGCAAAATGCTCTAACTTCAGCAATTGATATAGACACACAAAAATGTTGACTTTACATTCCTTTATATCTTTAGCCTCCACATTCCTACTTTATCCTCTTCATGCCTGCTTTCATCATTCTCTTCTGCTGCTTTTACAAAGTAGAAGTACTAATTGCATGATCCCTCCATCTTATTGATACAGATTAAACCCAGCGGTGGTAAATCTAGTGAACTCAGTGGGATCTTTCTTAACAATTTCTGCAAATTAAATAATACTTGTTCCTGTATATGATATCAGTAGTTGCACTTCACACACATTTATCTATTTCCATGCTTTTTATTTAGACATACTTCAAATATATATATTTTTTAAAGATACCATCAGAAATATTTTAAATTGCCACATGAAAATAGGCCTGAAAAATACCAATGGGAGAAATGTCATGAGCCATCAAGCCATTAATTTCTTTCCAGTAGTAATAATTCCATAATACTTTTCCTCTCCTCTTAACCTATGTTCTGCTATTTCTCTCCAACTCATTGTACTATTCCTGTCCCACGATTCTCACTTGTCCTAATTATATTTATTACTTATAGCTGAAGAATAATTATGAGTCAAGTATGTGGTAAAATTTTAATTAATGCTAATTTTACATTTAGATTTTTTCTGTGTACACATATATAAATAATTATATGCAGTTCTGGAGTTACAGAATTTTTTAACCCAAAAGCAAAAATATCCAAAATCCCAGTTGGGAATTAAAGCATCAGTTTGGACAGCTGGAAAGTGAACATTGCACCATGTAAAAATGAGACAGTTCAACATATTACTAGGAAGAGCAGACAGGAAAGAAAATTCAGTGGTCTGGTCTCTGTCACAGAAGCCATGCACTTGGTTTTTTAAAGTGTTTAAATAGCAATTGTCAAAGATGCAACACGAATGTTCGCCTTTTGGGAGCTCTGCATGGTAGGAGATGATAAACTGAGGTGCTCTTCTTTCCCATAAGACTCTCCCTTGTCTGTGTCCCTGCTCCAACATGCACTGTCCATTACAGAGCCAATGACTCCCCAGCCACACTGAGAACAATGACTGGGCTCCTCTAGCTCATGGCACAGAGGCTTTGACACTACAGGATTACTCTTTGTGCCTCTGTGCCTCAGCCTGGTCTTCTCTTCCACAGTACCCAATGACCAAAAGTAGGATTCATCTGATCAGATGTAGGAACCTACTATGGGATAATCATTTAGACTCTTTATGATCACCAAAAAAGAACAGGACACTTCAAGGATGAAATTGATCTTAATCTAAAACTTTGGGGTTGGATAGGAAATATTACTAATTGCATCCTAAAAGTGCCTTATTCTCACCACTGCCTATAGTGGACACTTGGTTTGACTGTCTTGTAGACAGGTGTCTTCAACCTAGCCACATACCTGGAGATATAGATGGATGATACATCTCAAATGTACTGGGTCAGGGGATATTTCCATTAACAGTTCTGGAAGTCACACTTCAATTTTACCTAAGCATCATTTTAAGCTCGTAAGTGCTCTGTTTGTTCTGGTTTTAGCTAACTAACCTCTTTACACACTTCTGAAAAGCTGTGCAGGTGTCTGTCCTCACCTTCGAAAATTTGGTTCTTAAGACCTCAAGTCCAATTCTAAATGGTTTCTAAATTCCTAAGTTTCTACTGGAATTGTTATTCCTGCAACTAACATTTCATAATAATATAACATTATTTTGAAGAAAAATTACTAAGTGGTCTAATCTTGTCTATAGAAATGCCTTTATCTGCCCCCAAATAAAATGGGGACATCTAAAATGTGAAAGCTGATTAACTCTCAATTATGCTTAACAGCACTCTTTCTGCTTCTCTTTCTTAAAAGAGGTTTGTTTGCACAAAAATCTTTCTTTGGAAAGACTTTGAAACCTTTATTACAACGGAAATTAAATTAATCAATCTATATTTAAAACATGGGTAGTCGAAGTGAAGAAAAATGTACTACTGTAAAATTTTCTGCAGTAATATAAAAATTAAAATGTTATTGACTTTCTAAGATTGGATAATATATGGCAAATAAAAGGTGACAAGAGTATTCTGGTTTTCACTTTTATAATTTTAGAATAATGGTATTCAAGTTTTGGAAAATTTTAAATGGACCTAACTTTTAAACTGGCTTTCTATAATTCTGATTGGCAAGGAGATTTAATCATAGAATAGTTTTTGTTGGAAGGGACCTTAAAGATCATCCAGTCCCAAAACCCCTGCCATGGGCAGGGACACCTTCCACTAGACCAGGGTACTCAGAGCCCCATCCAGCTGTGCTGGCCTTGAACACTTCCAGGGATGGGGAGTCTACAACCTCCTTGGGCAACATTTACTTGAAGCTGAATAAAAATACTCACTATTAAAAGTAACTATACTTATTTTATTATAATGTTAAAGAAATAAATATATATACACTAAAGAAAAGCTTTAAGAACACCTTTCAAATTAAAAAAATAAATCCTTTGTAATTGCATAATTGATAACAATTTCATCATTTTTGCCTGAAGATTGTAATTATCATAGGAAAAATTTCTGTAGTCTGGTTTTGCCATCCCAAAAATACAACAAAGGGGGAATCTCAGGATAATTTGAAATTTCCTTTCATTTTTTCCTCCTGCTTCTCGACTGCAGTAACTTACTCCCAGGGTGTGCTACCAACCTTGTTTCTATTGCAGTGACACAGAAGTGGAGGAGGCAGTGTTGAGGGAGGTGACACTCAGCTGCAGTGTGGCTCAGGTACCAGGATCTGTGGGTTTAGAGTGCTAGGAAAAGCATTAGAGACATGCTGAGGGAGAACAGTATCAGCCACAGATTAGAAACCCATGAAACATCATGCACAAGGCCGGCTGTGCCTCAGCATTAGTGCTGGGAATAGGGAGAAAAGGCTGTGGTAGCAACTGGGTGTACTGGTAGACCAGCAGTGCTTACTACAGGAGCTGAACCACAAACTTGGAAAATTCGTAATTGTCCCTGACTGTAACTCCCATCAATCAGCAGCAGAAATATCATATGAACCTGTGTGTATTTTCTGCTTGCATTTGAAAATAATGTATTTATCCTATTCCATTAGCGTATTTTAATAAGCATTGCTTTGGGACAGTATGCCTGCCAATTTATGTTTATGAGACTGTCAACAGAATTTACATGCCTAAGAAAATATGATACAACATTGCCAAAGCAGGGACTGCCTGTCAAATGAGGTTGTCATGGAGAAATGAGACATAGGAAAGCTCATACATAAAGTGGCACACGGAGAATGCCAGGGATTTTTTATTCCCCCTGTTGAGCTCAATAAATATTTATTTCAGTAAGGGAAGGGGTAAGAAAATAATGAAATTATGAGCCATATTGTGCAGTCATTTTTATTTAGAAGAACTTTTCATTGAAACTGGTTTGATACAAAATCACACCAATAAGTAAAGTTCTTGCATTCTGTATTGTGCATTTAGAAACAAATTTTTTGCAGTTTAAATCTTGCCTGGCAGCCCCCTGGCCTGCCTTGAAAATGAGCAAGTAGAGACTAAAGGTCATTTCTGGAGTGTGCCTTTGGGCTGGCTTGTTGCTGACCAATGGAGTGGCTCTCAGGAGTCTTTGGAAGCTGATATTAATTAGACAGCTCCAGACAGCACTCAGCACTCAGACTGGTACTAAAGTGGCTCGAGAATTTGAAGGTATTTAATGACCTTTTTGAACTTCTGCTCATATCTGAACAATTTGGGATTTCAGAGAAAAATACAAAGACAAATTCTTATCCGGCCTGACAAAGCAGGCAATTTGGTCTCTATGAGATACTGGCAGTGACACCAACTTGACACATGTCAAGGAGATAGGAGGTAGCCAAGTGCTCTAGAGTTGTTTCCCTTATCATAATTTTAATTACTCCAGGGAGAAGATTAGATGCTGCTTGTTATTTACAGTTGATTCATAAAATGGTGATTATATAATGAGGGAAAACATTGAGGGGAATATCACTTCAATTTTCAAACTCTCTGGGTAGAACTAATTCTCCCTGACTTTAACTCACTAAGAAATTATTATTGAAATCTAAGCAACTCCTCTAGACTTCGTTAACAGAGATATTGTCTCCCTGAGACCATGATTTATCACCTTACAAATTAGGTGAAATTATTTGTTTCTCCAAAGCTCTTTTTTCCTCTAGTGGCACTAAAGGTATCCTAAAGAGGCCTGGAATTTATAAGAATGAATCTCTGAGGATTATAGACCATCCTGAGCTGACATCTGTGATGTGGTCATGTGATGCCTTAGGTTTTAACTTATATATTTTTCAAATCCTGTACTGCCTAGTGTGTAACTCTGAAGTTTCTTGTAGCCTGTTAACTTCTGCTCTCATGCTAGGTAGACATAACAAAGCTTCTCTGGGCCTGCTCTCCAAGGACACCTAGACTGTCCTAGGCCAAGAAGTATAAACGAAAGAGCCTCTAAAGGGGAGGGTAAGGTGAGGGGAATTACATCATTAAACTGAAGCTTTAACTGGAGAATTAACCATGATACGTAAATGAACCAAACCTATAAAAGTGTGAAGAACTTGTGACCTGTCGTCCATCTTGGAGTCCATCTTGGCAATAGCCTCTGGCTCCCCAGGGTGTACCTTTGAAGGCCTTTCAAATAAATACCTACTTTTATTCCCTTATTTTTGTCTAGTCTCTGTGTCTAGGAGGCCTCTTAAGGCATTACATGGACTTACAGTCTGAGGTGATGTTTGCCACTGGTGTTTGTGTCTTAACTTGCTTTGGCTCCAAAGAGATCCAAGGCCTGTCTGCAGCTCCTTTCTTTGGTATCAAGGGCAGCTTCAAATTGCTGATGGCTTCTATGGGGAACCTTAAACAACCAGCAAAAACAGTGGAATCAATTACAGCATGACATTCACCTGGACCATCCACAAATAATTAGGATCTGTTCTTTGTGGACTACCAAAGCCATACCTATTTCCCAGGTGCTCTCCAAACATCTTTTAGTATTTTGGTATCCAGCACAACAACAGGCTACCAACCAAGTGGTTTGTTAATTGGATACGTGTACATTTCCCTCCACCTACCTCCTGCACAGGTATTCCAAGTGAAATTTGGTGTCCCTTCCAACTCAAGCAATTGTATGATTCTATGAAACTGATGTATGCAGAGTGGTAAAAGCTATCTAATATTTTCAGTCCAGGTAAATGATTATTTGCATTATTTTGAAGTTGAATACACCCCTGAGTATGAATCTATGCATTTTTCTCCAGAGTTAATTGCTTTAAATATCTGACCAACAAGTTATTGTAAACTGTAAGAAATATAGAGCATATAATCCTGTGCTGTATAACTTTCACAAGATGTAATGGTATGCTAGCATATTATAAATACACTAGAATAATTTATTTATTATATTCCATTAGTGTATTTTAACAAGCACTGCTGTGGGACAGTATGCTTGCCAATTTATGTTTATGAGACTGTCAAGATAATTTACATGCCTATGAAAATAAACAACATTGCCAATGCAGGGTCTGCTTGTCAAATAATCTTGTCAGGAAAAAATGAAACACTACCAAGCTGAAGAGTAAAGCATATTCATTATTGTTGGCTACACAGATTCTTGGTGACACAATGAAATACATTTATGCCATTTTTCATGTATCATATGAATAAAAAAATGAGGGAGAGGGGTACTTCAGGCTGCCATATATTGTACTGTACAAAACAGATTTAGCACTGTATCACAATTTTTTCTTCAAAATAAGAAAAATAATATTAAAAAGAGAGAAATACCTGAGCCCCAGTAACTTTAGTAGGAAAAATAAAAAGCATCATTCATCTGGGAAACTAAAAATGCTACACAAAATCATGACTACTTCACAATGGTTGAGCTGAAATAAAATAGCTGCAGAGCTGTCTAGGGCTGAAAAAAATTACTGGGAAGAGTTCATTCAGGAGTTCTGACTAGATAATTATTGAGCTGCACTAGCAAATTCTACACTTCCCTGCCAATTACACCTTCCAGGCCATGGCTTTTGGAATAATTTAAAGCAGTGAGATTTAGAATCTTGTTCTCATAATTCCCCGTAGACAGCTAACTCTGCATTCTCTTCTTCAGGAGAAAAACCCCAAACTGTAAATGTGCTCTCCTCCAAATTCTCCCTAAGCATGGAACCGCCCTTGGAAACAGCCTCAGAGACTAAATGTATCCAGGAGGAAAAAAATTACCCCAAATCATGCCAAAGCAGATAAATAAGTCTCTCACTAAAGTCTTCAGAGTGATCACTGTTACTGGCAAGCAGTGAGAATGACTTCAGAGAAAAATGGATAAGAGGCGTACAAACGGGGGTCAGTGTTTATCAAAAAGACTGTAAAGGTATTCTCATTTACGTGGAGATTGCCTGTACACAGAGCAAGCATCTCAGACATGAATAATCTCTGCAGTGCACGGCACAGAGCGTGGCGGCAGCCGATGCTATCGGCAGCAGCACGGAGACAGACAATAAGCATGAAGATGATGAATGAAGAACAGGGATAGGGCTGAGAATCACAGGAGGGATGATAATTCAGTACCAGTGAGATAAATTAGAGGGGTACAAGATGAAATTCAGCTGGCTCAGATATGTATATGCACAGAGACTGAGGAGAAAGCTGTCTGCTGACGGAGACTGCTGCTCAGACGGGGCCACACTGGAAAGGGAAGGTGAGCTGTCCATGGAACTTTACTTTCCTTTCCCATGAACAACCACTGTAAACTGAACCACTAGATGCCCTAAAAATCTGGGACCAAGCAGATATGAACCTGATGCTTCAGGCTGGCCTGGACCCTCTACTGCAGTCTCCATCTGAGTATCTTGTATGTAGGGTCAGTTCTTGGCCAGCAAGTCAGTCCCACAGTAGAAACCACACTACTATACTTCCTGTGCTTGTTGCAACAGATTACATGAAAGACAGCAAAGAGATGTTTTAAGAGTCATTCCAAGCTGAAATTTTGCTGTAGGTGATATCATGCTAGAGGTCATTTTATAATGATGGTCTGGTGGATCTGTCTCACACTGGCTTTTAAGATGGCAGCTGCACCCTTTTGCTGACAGCTGTATTATATCCTTAATATTGAACTAGAAACCTTGCCTCCAGAAGCAGATGGCAAGACAGACTTTAATGGGACTAAGTTGCCTTTCTTTACAACTTTCTTAATAAAAGTCTAAAGCCTATCATGTAATAAGTTGGATTTTAGACAGATTTTTATAGGGTTGTATGAGAAGTCTAAGTCACAGGTTAGAAAACAAGCCAAAAATGTTTATTCCTCATTGATTTTTAAAGTTTGTTAGACCCCGAGTGCAGAAATTTGGATTGATTAATTTGGTATTATAAAAAAAAAACCCAAAAAGATAGTGTTGCTCTGTCACCCACTTCAGATTCCCAATGACAAGCTTCAAAACATATTTGAGTGCAACTCTATTTTGGAAACACAATTAAATGTCTCAAAATAGCAACAAACCAATATGAACCTGGAATGGGGTTGAAATAATAGGAATGGAGTCAGGTACCCTATGGAGGTGATACAACAGAAAATCAGAATGGTTTAGGTTTAAAGGGACCTTTAAAGATCATGTGATGCACCCCTCTCCACCATGGACAGGAATATCCTCCACTAGACCAGGATGCTCAAAGCCTCATCCAACCTAATCTTGGTCACTTCCAGGGATATAGAAGCCTCTCTGGACAACCTGCTTCAGTATCTCACCAACCTCACCAACCTGTAAAATAAACAGACATTCTTATGTCCAATCTAAATCTACCATCCTTCAGTTTAAAACCCTTGCTCTTACTCCTGTCACTACAGGCCCTTGTAAAAAGTCTCTCTCCATTTTTTTTATAAGCCCCTTACGTACTGAAGGTCCACATGTTGTAGCAAGATAAGTAAAAGTGAGATAAATTGCATAGAGTGGTAATGCTGTGATTAATGAGGGAAATATTTTCACAGGAGAATTAAGGATAATTTAAGACAGGCACAAAGTAAGATTTGCCTAGAATCCTTCTCAGTGCACATCAATCCTGCCCCAAATAGACTCTGCATCCCAGCACTGGACCTCTGGAGTAGGTGCTTCCAATTGTGTGGCAATTTCTGATTTGAGCTGTTATCTATAAGAAATTGGATCTGGCTTTCTTCATAGCACTCTATCACATCCCCACACTTCTCTGTGGTTTATTTAATTAACACTTTTCTCCAGCACTTTCCCCTCTGTGTAAGCTTCCATCTATTTATTTATGTTTCCCCCCAGATTGTTGACTCTCGAGTTGTGTGAAATATTTTTAGGTACATTACATATAATGTAAAAGTATCACAAATCAATCTGCCTTTAACTTCTCAGGCACATATATACCCTATTTTAATGTGGCCATTTATGCTGCTGTGTAATACATCTTCATAGTGTTGGCTTAATCACGAATGACAAGTGTTGAAAATGTAATAAAGACAGGGACACATTAATCCATTTTGTATGAAAATGTGAAAAGGTAATCAGATTCTGAATGGCTGTATGCTTTAAAAATATACTGCCTGAGATTTCTTTTTCCATTCGGGATTCTCACCAGAGATTCTGATTAGAAAGATTTCAGTATAAAATTGACTTAAAATATTACGATTGTGCAAAAAATGCACTGAGGAAGTTTTATAAAATTAGAGATGAATCTCAATCAGTAATGTGATGACCCCAAAGCTTCTGATATATTTTAAATAATCAGGGAAGTCTGTATTCCTTTTCTTTTTACAGACTCTTATACACCTTGCCCATGGGTAGAAATGCAGGGTGTATCATTACCATTTCTGTTTCTGAATATCCAGAGCTAATTAAATAATTATTGTTAATAATTATTCCAGTCTCCACAGGCAGCTAAGGCTACCTTCTTACAAAAACCTGTATTGAGAAATATCATCTCGAGTTTTTTTTCTCCTGCAAAAACAAGAAATAGAAAGAAAACTTGCCTTCTGTTCAACAGACACTCTTGTAGCATATTCTTCCCCATCCATCACTGTGTAACAGGTATTTCTCATGCCCTAGAGAATCTATGCAGCCTGACATAATGCAACTTTTTTGGTTGGTTGGTTGGTTTTTTGGTTTTGTTTTTTTTTTTTTGTTTGTTTTTTTGTTTTTTTTAGGAAAAAGAACAACTTCTTTGCATTTTACTTTTTCTCACCAGCCTACTTGGAGACTAAAGTCATAGCATTGAGATGATTTAATTACTCCAACTTGCCTCTTTAAATAACTGTCTCTCCTAGGCTACAATCCAGTCATCTGTGATGGGAACTTTCAGGTTCCCTTCATCACGTTTGGTAGCTCAAAGACTGGCACTGAAATCCATTCTGTGGCAGTATCCAAAAAGGATCTTCCCACTGGTAAATATTCTGGTTCCACATCTATTTCCCATTCTGTGTAAATGAAACATCTCCCAGACCAAAGTTACATTGCAAAAATGAAAGACCTTTTTAATTGTGATCATTCTCTGTTAAGTCTCCAAATCAAATTATTAAACCTACAGAAGTCCTGATGAAACTGAAAATATTTCTTTAGTTATTAAACTTTGAACAATTATATTTCAATGTCATCTTAACTCTTGAGCCAGAGATGATGATCTGATTTCACCACTGCAAATATAGCTTCCTACAGCACAATATCACTGGTAGTTTGGCAGCGTGGCATATTTACCTCTTTGTGCTCTTTATCAGTTTGAAGTATTTTAGCTGCAAAACATCAGGGTCAGATTTTCAGCTGCTTTGCAGAGTTCATTATAGGGCCTCAAGAGCTGATAACTCTAGACATCCTGCCTGGGAATTATGGTGATTTAATAATTTCAGCAATCTTACAGTTTCATCATTATTTCCAAAATAACTGAAGGAGTTCAGCTCACATCATAGATACTTTTCTTCCTGCATGAAATGTAGTAAAGTAGAAAATCTTTTCAGCATGAAAAAAACATTTGCAATATATAAGCAAGATGTACTCCTAAATGTGGAGTGGAAAGGTAAATGATTAGAACACTTCCCACAAGCCTGTGCAAATTATATAAAACCAAAAATTGATCCTGTCAATCATTTTTCATTTAACACTTTCAATTAACTTGAAATGCTGTAGGATGCCACTTTAAATTATCTACTTAATAGAGTAGGAAGGGGAAGGATTGGCTTCCTGCTGTGGCTAAGGCAGTCCAAAACCAAAGTGGATTCGGCTCTACCTGCAGAGCTCCTGTGTAATCTAAAGCTGTTCATCTTGCAGCAAAGCCACAAAGGAAGGATGATACTGGATCACCTCCTACAGAGATGGGTCATGGCCTTGCTTCAGTGGGCTTCTCCAGGGAGTTCTTGTACTATTAGTAACCTCCTAAGACAAGCAGAATGGAATCCATTTCAATCCTTGCTGGCAGCATACGAAGTAGTATTTTATCTAAACAAAAATTCTTTTTTAACCTCTATCTTGTTTCTTATTAACCAATGTTTTAATGAATAGCATGGAGACCATGTCCATGTGTGTGAACTACAGTAATGGCATTTCAGGAGTAACAGAGATGAGGAGAGAATTAATTTATTTTTCACAATGATTGTTTATACAAGGTTTCTGTGAGTCACAAAATAGGTTATAAATGAGGAAACACTGGAACAGCACCCCCTGAGCTCTACTTTGAAAAGAAACTTTAAATAGAAATGAAAATGTCACATTCATGCACAGTGCATTTCACTCTGCTCCCCTTTAATTTTGAAGAAAAACTCAGCTTTATTATAAGGGTTAGCACAGGCTATCATATGTTGGTAAAAAACCTTAGATAAATGCCAAAGACAAATTTCTACAATTATTTTTGACTCACCAAATCTTTTACAATCTATGTGATAATTTTGTTGCTCTTTAGGCAGAGTGAAATACAATACATGCAGCTATGCCTCCTGTAGTTCCAGAGTATTTCAAAACAGATAGATAATACAAAGGGTCCAGGTCGATACACATCATTCCATAGTGATTCATAGGGATGCTCAGGACAACAGGAGCCACCAGTGTGTCAGAGTGCTTTGAACACCATGGCATTATAAGAATATCCAGGTACAGGATGAGAGGCATAATTTTGAACCTCTATTTAGAGTAGGGCTGAATAATACTCCTGTGAATGCATTTTATATGTCTTCTGGAGCAGAACATAGGTGGTTTCCACATGAAAAGCTTCAGGCTTGCCATGTATGTAGCAACTCCATACCTGAGTTTATATGTGTGTCAGTAGGTACAGAAAGGAGATGGCTTTGACCATGTGAGTCAGCTAAGATGTGAGTCAGCTAAGCCCTAAAATACTTTTTTTTTTCCTCTGTAGAGAACAGTGAAGATGGGACCAGACCATTTAGTCATGTTCACATGTATAATACAGGCTCATAGTATAGACTGAGAACTGCAGCAAGTTGCACTCCCATCCTAAAATGAGACATGATACTTGATTATATAAATACCCTCCATCTGGTTCCATGGAAAATGGACTAAGGTTGACCTTTAGTCAGTGTTCTTTGCAATTTAAAGTGCTTTCTTGTTTGCAATCAATTGGTGAGAAGCAGTTATCGTGGAAGATTCATTACTAAATGCAAGGGTCTACTTCTGAGTTTGTTCTCTAGCTTTTCTTAATAAGGGAGATGAGTAAGGACTTCTGCAAATGATCTGTCTCATCTCAAGGCACACACATGAAATGGCACACAAAACTTGCCCGAGTGAGGCTGTTTTCTTTTCATTATCACAGAGGGAGACCAAAGTGATTAATACACATGTAAACATCTACAGAGACCTAAATTTAGGGAAGATGAAGCTCATTCTGTGCATAGCTGAGGGAATGGTAATTAGCAAATAGTATCCCAATAACAGGAAGATGAAAGTAGATACTTAGCATGAGTGACTGAATTCTTTTCCAGTGTAACTAAGCCTATTGTAAAATGGCAGTGATGCAAGGCAGCTTATGAAACCTGCTCCACAAGCACACTGTTATCAGTGTGTAAAAGTATAGATGTATAGATAAGCACCTAGATGGGCTATGACCACATCTCCTGCTGCAATGTTATCATATCATGTGTAATACATATATTATATGTCATCTGCAAGCAGATTCTGAGGAAGGAAAAAGCAAGGCTTCAAGTATTCCTTCTGTAGACTCTGCTGCTGCTTTTAATATATTATGTTTCTTCCATGGTTCCTTTAGAAAGAACAGATAGGGATAAAATCCCCAAAACTAATATTTTTTGACTAGTACTAAAAAAGAGGAAAGAAAAATAGCGTTGTGAGCCTGGCTATTTCATCCGGGATTATCTCATAGGTGGGATTTTATAAAATAAAGTTGGGGTTACTGTGGTATATACCCAGCCTGGAATTCTCCATATATCGCCCAACAATTTCTATAGATAAATATAACTTCTTTAACTTTAATTGCTCTCTATGTAAAGCCCCATTCCAGTTTTCAGTCCAGGTGAGTACAATCTTGTCAATAACGAATTCATATGTCTGATACCACAGAAGGTTGCAAAAAGCACTGCAGGTTTATATTTAAACAACTGAATAGATCTACTAGCACAGCTGTCTGCCTTCAGATTAAGTCATTGAGATGTTGGTAACCAAATGACAGCTGGATATTTACAACTGAGCTGCTATAGCCCTTGATTCACCCGCCAAAACACATGCCTCTAAATGCTATTTGAGGTATCTTCTGCCATGTGGGGCTCAGAGTTTTGTGAAGCTTATAGATATGCCACAGGAATTACAGGAGGACTACAGTCACCTGGACTGCCATGAAGACCACCAGAGACAGCCCAGAACATCTTCCATGGTACCAAATACCTACCTTCAGGTAACCAGATCAAGCCCTAAGTAAGTCAGTGGCAAGGTGAGTACGAGTCAACGTGCCCTGGCAGCCAGGAGGGCCAACCACGTCCTGGGGGGCATCAGGCACAGCATCCCCAGCTGGGCAAGGGAGCTCTGCTCTGCACTGGGGCAGCCTCACCTCAAATGCTGGTGGCAGTTCTGGGCACTACTACAAAAAAAGAAATTATAATATTAGAGAACACCCAAAGGAGGGCAATAGAGATGGTGAAGGGCCTTGAGGCAAAGCCATATGAGGAGTGGCTGGGGGCACTTGGTTTGTTCAGCTTGGAGGAGACTGAGAGGAGATGTCACTGCAGTTACAACTTCCTTGTGAGGGGAAGAGGAGGGGCAGACACTGATCTCTACACTCTGGTGACCAGTGACAGGACCTTAGAAAATGACCTGAAGTTGTGCCAGGGGAGGTTTAGGCTGAGTATTAGGAAAAGGTACTCTACCCAGAGGGTGATTGGGCAATGGAACAGGCTCCCCAGGGCAGTGGTCAAGCCTGACAGAGCTCAAGAAGCTTTTGGACAATACTGTTGGACACACAGTGTGACTCTTGGGGCTGTCCTGTTCAGGGCCAGGTGCTGGGCTCGATGATCCTTGTGGGTCCTTTCCAACTCAGGATATTCTGTAATTCTGTGGTTCTGTGATATTTAGTGGAGTTGGCAGAACTATTCATACAGTCCCAGAATCCACTCATGTATGGTCAGATGGAATACTTCCACCTTAACTTTGGTGTCTGACTTCTGGATATACAAATTTATTGACAATTATGTTAGCAGTTTTGTTTCATAGAAGATGGCCATGTGTTAAACAGGCTTTTGGTTACATACCATGGCTAATTGTGTAGTATAAGCTTCCATGGGTAAGTGTATGTTTACTACAACAAGGGACTGAATTAGGTAATAATAAATAAATAACTGCAGTTTGGTTTCTCAAGGTCTTCCAGTCTCTGACATTGTTATAAATCAACTCCGTACACTTTGTACACTGCTTCATATTTTATAAGGCTACTGCCACCCTGGTCTCTGTATCGAGCTTTGGGTATTGCTACTTGTTCTTTAATTAAGTTACTGTAAAAACAAGTTAGAGAAAAATACAAAGTTTAAAATTGAGAGTAGAAATGTCAACAGTATTACATTCAGTCAAATAGACAAAGCTGACTAGACAGAGAAAATCACTTTAAAATGATCCACAAGTGATTAACATTACTTTTGTTTGAATCAGGCTCTGTGTTGTCTTTAAATCCACATCCTTAATCTGTAGAGTATTTAGCTACACATGACAAAACAAGATGTCTTCTGCTTCTCACTAAAGCTACTTGCAATCTTGAAAGCTTTTATAGAAAACACTGGAAAAGCATTAATGCTTATTTTCAAAACGTGTCACCTAGAAGTAGATATTTCAGTATCAATAATTACATCTTATAATTTAATAAATAGCAGCTCTTCTAGATGATTTCTAATTGTAGTATGAAATGTAAATTCTATTTCTGTTTACTCAAATCACTTAGGACTAAAGAGTTAAAGTGTTACATTAGTACCTTATTCTACAAATCATTTCGCTGATTACTTGTAGATGCATATTCCATGGAGTATGCTCATCAACCTTGTTACTGAATCAGAGAAAATAGGATTAGAAAGGACTTAAAGGTCACTCAGTCCATTTTCTTGTCTCAAGCCATGATTAACAATACTTAGAAAACTATGATGGACGAGGGAGATTTTTAGTCTCTGCAAAATCTCTTTCAGCAATGTTTATTTTGATAGTTAGAAAATGTTTCCCTTAGGTTTAAGCTAATTTTCTTCTACTTCAGTTTAAGTCCAATGCTTCTAATTGAACAATGCTCATAGAGAAAGCTCATTTGTTTCTTCCTCTACTCATTTGTTGACGACAAGTTATCATCCCTCCTTTAAGGATTCTTTTTTTTTCTAAAGAAAGCAATCTAAAAGTTCCTTCAATAGGTCAAGCTTTCTGACCACACCCCCAGTGCATTAGTAGATCTGAATTTCTCCGAGTAACCTCTCCAAGTCTCCAACCCTTGGCCCAGGAGCACCATGTAAGTGTTGAGCCCACTGCGTGCCTGGCAGGGTGAGGGTGGGTGTGTGTCCTGTCCTGTCCCCTGTCCAGCCTGACCTGTTCACTTGATGTCCCAGCTGGCCTCAGATATATGGCCATACTTGTATGATGCTCACCAAACTTTCACTGCAGAGTGTTACTGCACAGACCTGTCCCTGCTTGGGTATTGCAGGACTGCACCCAGGTCTGCCAGGCCACAAACCCACATCTGCTACAGTCACCCTCAGTGCCTAACTTGGCTTCCCTCATTCTGCGTCCTGTTCCTGCTACTCCTTGGTAGAAACATTTTGTTTTCCTCCCATTGGAATTGTCCTGAATTTTTGGGTTTTCTTCATCTTTTTTTTGCTGATTTGTAAAGATCATTTTGTATTCTAGTCCTTCCCTCAAATCTTAGTGCAGTCCCTCCTGGCTTGGTGCTGATTAGTAATTAAATAAGTATACACTTCATGCTTTTGAAATAATTAAGGGAAATATCGAGTGGTGGCAGACTGAAGACAGACTTTGTGAAATTCCACTTAGAGCATCCTTCCAACTTGGCAGTGAACCTTAATAGTTACTTCCCCAGTCTGATAACCTTCCCTTCCAGCCGTGCCATATTTCTATAGCTTGTTTAAGAGAGACCTGCTGAAGTTTAGTCACGTGATCTCTGTTCCTTCTCTCTTTTTTTCAGGAAAGCTCTTAACTTCTCACAGAAGGAAGCTGAATAACTATGACATGATTTGTTCTCAGCTGTTCTTCATCTCCTTATAAACCTGTACTAGCTGTATATATGTAGTTCAATTATTTATTCCAGTATTTTCACAGGAACTGAAGGTCAGCTGCTAGGTTACTCCTTACACCCATTAAAAATAGAAAACACATTTTCCTTTTCTGGGTTTCTGAAGCCCCACTAGTCCTTATGAGTTCACAAAGTTGCTGACCTTGAGACTGTTCCAGTCAGTACCATAAAGTGAATTTCATCAAGCTCAGACAGTTCAAACTTATCTACCTGCTCTCTAATTGGCTCATGTCACTGCTCTTCTGGCCCGAGATTTTACCCCTCATCATTCACGGTGACGTAATGAGCTGCCTGATGAACACTGTTATTGTCAGTGAAGGCTGAAGCAGAAAATGCAGTAAATGCTTTGACTCTTCTTTGTATTGCCTGTCAATAGCTATCTCTCCTTGTTAAGCACCAGATCAACTCTTTGCTTGATCTCCCTCTTCCCTGGTAACATATTGCACTTACAGATGATTCTTGTTTTCTTCTCACCCTTGCTAGAACATTTGCTACATCTTTCCTTGTTAAATGTAAGTTTCTAAATCTGCTTTTAGCACCTAATAGGAGCAGACTGCTTTTTCAAGGGTGCCAACTGGATCATTTGAGTATCCAAAGATTCTGTTCAGGTGCTTAAATGCAGATTTACATCTCCAGCTTTAAACTTTGAAGTCTGAAATTGCTGGCTTATGTAAAGAAGTATCACATCCATTTATCTGCTTTCAGTAACAAAATAGGAGAGGAGGGAAAAAGACAAATACTATATCCAATTTAAAGATAAATACTATATCCAATTTAGCAGACCTTCAATCTTTTCAAATGTTGTTGTTTTCTTAATTTATTTAAAAAGTATAAGCTCTTTTTTTTAATGCTTTTGTTAATTCTTCCAATAAAACAATTTTTTTCCTTTCACACGTGACAGTCATTTATTTCTTGATTTAAAATTAAAGCAATTACTTACAGCATTATTTCCTTAATAGAAAAGCCTTAAACTACCTCCCAATTTAGAGTGCCTCAGTGATTTCTACAAAGTGGTTATCAGTGGTGTCTAGCTTCATTTCCACTGCAAAATAGAAGAAACTTGTTAATATTAGCTCATCCTACTCTTTCAGGAATTCTGAACAGTTTTAAGTTATTTTTTCCCCTTTAAAATAGTGACAGAAAGAATTGTCTTATGCCTAGGGCTACAAACTAGGTTTCCAGCAGAAGTAACTCCACATGGCTCCTGTTCATGAGCACTTCATGACCAGAAAAAAATCATCTTCTGGCTTATGCACACAAACATTTCTCTAAGCCCTAAATGCAAGGGCTCTTATAACTCTGTTAAAAGAGTTAATTAAGAAAATTAGTGAATCTACAGACTGCAAACTCTATTGTGCATACATTATCTTATCCATCTGTGAAGACATATCGGATTTGCTGTATGCACAGTTTTTCATTATGTGTCAGAGTAGTAACAGACTTAATGACAGTGCCTTATTTAAGCTATTTTTATTTTTTATACAAGGAAATCCTATCAGAATTTTTATACTTGTGATGGTTATCCATAACTTGTTTTCCTGGATCCAACTTTCCCACCGATAGATAATGCCAGTTTGTTTTCTTTGTCTCCTAGACCAGACAGACTGAGCTGCTGTGTCACGTTCTGCCGGAGGGTTTCACAGGGATTGCAGAGGTATCTGTTACAAAACATCTGGGTGCAATCACCAAACATCTTGCAATGTTATAAAAGATATATGGGGTTTTTTTCTCCTCTTAACTCATGCTTCAGAGTTCAAAGAGCAATTCTGGTTTGAGTTCCAAACATACTGGCAGAAACAGGCACCCAGGCTGCTTAACTTCAACCTGAAATAAAAAGTAATGCAATGGATAAGAGGACCCACTAATGAAATGCACTGGGATCCATTCCACAGCCTCTTCTGATTTCTGTGCATGGTAATCACCATGTAAAACTTCCTTCTTCCTCTTATTCTGGGGGAAAAAAAACAAAACAAAACAAAACAGAACAAAACATCAAAATGAGGCATAAGTGAAAAAAATACCTACAAATAACGTAAAACATATCATCATGGCTAGTCTAGGTATGCATAATAAAACTGATATATATTCAACATAAGCAAGGAATTGAAGTGTCTCGTATAGTTTTTAAAACACTAGAAATATTTAAGCATTTAATTGCACAAATGAGACAGAAATTAATCATTAAAAATATGTTTGAGGATTTGAAATTCTATTTCCATAACCATTATACTAAAAGAAGAGTTACTGTATGTTGGTATCTCACTAGTCAAATTTTTCCATTTTGGATTTTAGGATTGTTTGTTTCAGTGGAAGGGAGGAGCCGAAAAAGTGAAAATTTTTATTTTTTTGGGGTTTAAAGATACTGCTTGAAGACTTGTTGAATATTGCTTGAAGAATTATTGATATCAGACATTTCTGACACTGTCCAGTGGGTCTTTTCTACACTTTCAGGCAAAGATGTGTTATTAGTTCTATTTCAGTCATACTAATTTTCTCAATGGATAACATTCTCAACTTAGTGTTCGTCAGCAATCTGAAATGGCCAAGCTCTGGGAGAGGAAGTGAGAAGCTATTGGGAGCTCTCACTGATGTGGCTCATTTCTTAGCATTGTTGTGGGTGAGCCAATAGACTCAGGCTGAGGTGTACCTATTTTTTCTACAGCTATTCATCAGTATTTACCTTCCACACACACTCCCAGTAACACCACTCACCCACTGAGTCTACATGTTGGTTCTGCTTTGTACCTGACATGTACCAGATGTATTTGAGGTTCAGGGGATAAATGATTTCACAGGGAAGGGACTTTTGACAAGGCTGGAGGATGAACTTCAGTCACTGTAAATAAGAGAGTCTGCAATCACTTTAATATCAAATTATTACTATGATTATGATTAAATCCATCAAGTGTTTCCATAAGCTTCAGTCTCTATCTTTTCAATGGCAATGGTGACAAAATATGTAGGTGAAGAAGTGTTCCTGTGCAGGAGATGCACAACAATTTATAAGCTCTCAATGTCCTTCAGACAGAACTCTAGATGCAATGTTTTCGATTTATAACTATTCCAGAGTGCACATCTAATAAATAGATCCCAGCCTGTACAGTTTTTTGAACATGAAATTGTCTGGAAATCAGTAAGTTTCTCTATGATGAAAAAATTATCAGTATCAATAACAACTTCATTTCACCCACAAGCTTGCTGCCAGTTTATTCAACATGAGGAGTAGCCAGTCTTCAGGAGTTCATAATTCAGACATATGCACATCCTAATCTTCCTGCAGAGGAGACATAAATCCCACATAACTGAGTGTATAGAAGAAATAGGGTAAGGGAGAAGGGAGAACTACAGGTGTGCTTCACAGCTGGAGTATGGCAATCTCTCTCAGGAATACTGAAACTTTAGAGCATGTACCATGGATCCAGATGGACCTAAGCTCCCCTTTGAGAAGAAGTTTGGAACACAAGGGAGTTCTTCCTGATCCTTATGACTCAGTGGGAGTGTCTCCCTGACAATTTTGTCTGACCTTATTCTCTAATCATGAAATAATCAAGTGTACCTTGTCAATGAATTTTGTTAAACCCCTGTTGCATTTACTATCAAACTTTATAAAATTGGTGGTTTGTATCAATACACATATGGAGAGCATAATTCCATCCACAGCACTTATTAATCCATTATCCTACCAGCTGTTGCTAAATGCACTTATTTCCCCAGAACCATTGGTCCTCAGCCTGGCTTAAAGGATTTTCCAATTGAACTGCATCTGATCTTGCATACCAGCTTTTTGATTTCTCCCCGAGTAGATCCCTTAATGCCAAATTTAAGTTTCTATGCCATTATGTCCCAGCATCAGCAGCTCTATGTGTTCTACCAGTTATAGTATAGTTTCTTATCCACATGCAAGAAAACTAGAGGTAAGAAAGCAGGTGGTGTTTTCTGAAAATTTGGAAGGTAAACAAATCCTTGCAAAAGTAAAGAGATAAACATTCCCAGTTTCCTCTCTGACCCAGCTCCTGGGGGCAGTGCCACTTTGCAGAGAAGGAAATGTATATTCCTGAAAACCAGAAACTTTTCAAAAAGACAAATTTTCTCAGCAGTTCATCTACAAATGAAGAAAGAACCTGTCAGGGATAAAACAAAGGTGGAGATGTTCTCCATACATGCAGCTCCAAGGATTCAGTCCTCTGAATATCTCAACATCTTTTCCAGCTGTATCCTAACATCAGTCCACTTGTATCTCATACCATCACTTTGCTTACTTTCACTGATAACACAGACGTTAACTTTTTGCTACTTCTTGTCCTCCATTCCCTTGAACAAAAGCAATTGTGCATTTAACCCTGTCCAGCACAAGATTGCCCATTGACTCTGTAACAAGTAGTGTTCCTCAAAGTTTGCTGCTCTGTTCTGAAATTTTGGATACTGCTGCAGACAGCCGTGAAGGTGGCTAGAGAGACTTTACTTGCTCTCTCAGGACTCATTGTCCAGATCATACAACTCCTTAAAGGGAGAGTGGCTGAAGCATTCCAGGTCTTCTGGCTACATCTGTCTCTCTGCAGGGATTGATAGAGGGGGCTGCATAAAATTATGCAATCAGATGAGTGTGGTGTGCAAAGCTTGATGATAAAAAATATTACATTAAAACTTACTCAGGGCTTTTCTGCAGAGCTGGAAAGGATTACTGACCTATAAATACTTTTCTTTTTTCCAAACTTTAAGTGGAAAGTGCAGGCCCTAAAAATTCATTCATTGTTTTTCCTCTCTGAAAAGAAGGGAATAGATTTAAAAAGCAATGGCATTGATTCTTCATTAGAGTGTAAGATTATGAAATCTTAGCCATGAAAATCTAAGGGTCATTACAGCACATATTGGATTTATAGTCAATAAAATAATTACTTGATTCAATCTTAGGTACTAAGTCAATTAATTATATTTTAAAAATTATTTCTGGCTTCAAGGATTGTTTTACTTATATTGCATAGCAAAGTAACGATATAATTAGGAAGAGATTATCACTCTGACAACGTACATTTCCACTGGAATAAAAAGTAGAATGAATGTGTATTTCAGTCAGGACCATTTATATACATTTTTGCACACTGAGCTAAACTAATCGAGTCTAGTTTCCCTATGTCATAGGGAGAAATTCATATTGTCTAAATCAGATCAGGATCGAAGCAGTTAATTGAATTACTAATGGCATGTAATTAACTGGCAATCAGTGAACTATACATTCATGATCAATATCAGCAAAGCAATGCACAAACTATTATACTGTACACCTACAAAATGTTAATATATGGAGACTATTTTCTAAACATCCTTTTATAACCAATTCAAAAATGTATAATCACGCACTCGTGCATTTATCTATACAGTTATGCAGACAGTTCACACACACAGACACCTCACAGGTCGCACTGTTCCCACCATCCCTCTCTTTGGGGGGTGCAATCACACTTGCATCCCCCTGTCATGGGAGATGGGTGTGATCCAGCTGGATGTGTACCTGTGCTGCTCCATGCAAGCCTCCATGCCTGTGGAGAGTGGAAACCTCCTGTGAGACCACAGACACCCACTCAGGGGTACCTGCTAATCACCCCTGCCCGTTCCTCACTGGGCTGTACCTTTTTCCCTGGAGTCACAGTGGAAGGAGGATGTTTAACACAATTTGGGCAGGGTGCTGTTATCACACAGTGACTTCTGGCAGCACCAAACTATGTTTAAACCACTGCTCTGTTTCAGTGACTCTTATTGTCATACTAATGACTGTGGCATCAGCTCCAGGTAGATTATATTTCCATTTACACATGACAAGTCTGGTATGTAGAGGTAAGTGTTTAATTTTGTGCATTTCTGTGCTGTTGATGGAATGACAGTTCCTTCTATCCAATTTTTTTTTTTTTAATTAAAAGACCAAACTTTCACATGCTCTGTTCAAAAAGATATTTTGTTCTGAAATTGTCCATAGCTGGTTTTCTCTGTTTCTTAAAAAAAAAAAAAAATGTTCTTTTTATAACTTATAGGTGTTTTTAACTAAACCAAAACAAAACTAGCTGCCTCAGCTTTGTTGAGGGCTGGCAAACTGCTTTCTAGCCTCAGCACTGATTGACATGGTGTGGATTTATCTTTGCAGACTGGCTGCAGGCTGACATAGCCAGTCCCCATAGTACAGCCTGCTGATGGCACTGAATGATAGAAGTAGGAGACTTGTGTAGCAAGTGAGGAACTTGAAAGCTTCTGCCTTGCTTAACATCTTGAAACACAGATTGACTTTCAGATTGACCTGAATTCTTCAGTAAAAAATATAAACCTGAAAAGTTTGCACAGATGTTGGGATTTCCCCTTTATTACACTGAAATAACAAAATATAGCAAAGGAAACTTGCAAAACCAGGAATGTGAAAATTAAGGAAAAATTACAATAGTTTTGCATCTCATATATTATTGATTTTTATTTTAAAGAACGTATGGACTTTGAATGAAGATTTTTCACCGTTGCAGGCATTTTTGGTGACTGTATTTTGAGAGGATTGCCTACTGTCTGAGAAGAAATAACTGCATCCTGAAGCATTTTTTTTGAGTGGTAGCATGTGAGAGATTTCTCTGCTCTACCTAGCTGCTATATTTAATTAAATTTGGAGGAACTTCATAGGTCTGAAATGTTTACTTTCTCTGTAGAACTCAATCAACAGGATTAAACCTCATAAAGGAATTGGAAGGACAGACAGGCAGACACTTGCATATACACAAACTCTGTGATGATTTTTAAGATGTTACCTTTAAAAAAAAGAGAGAGGAGAAAATCCTTTGAGGATTTTGCATGTAGACTTTTTTTTTCCTCATCATAGTTTGACAAAACAAAACAAAAATAAATCCAAGTATAAAATTTGAATTGAAAAATGGGATGCTTCATCCTGCTTGGTATTTTTATCAGAAACAGGCACATCAGCTCTACCTTTTAATGATTTAGAGCACTAAATATTGGAGGATTTAAAGCATTCTAAGCTTTATTTAAAACTATTCTGCAGGTACCTTTTGTACTGCCAGCATTTTCATTGCAGGCAATCTCCTATCATATTGAAAAAAATCCTCTGTGATTTGGAAGAAATAAAATTATGGTAGTTCTGTAATATGTAAATAGAGGTTTAGATTAATTAACCCAAGACTGCATAAAAATTAATGAAGAATATGAATATGAATTTAAAATCCATAAATATGATATAGTATTATGCCACTACTACAGGCAAAAATATCATTATTAAAACTCTGCAAGTGTTATGCATATGTATATGTTAAGAATCCTTGTTCTATGGAATTTCATAGTAGGATAGGACATCCAGAAAACACAGAACCCATTTTTATAAAACACCTGCTTTCTCACAGTCTTTGTTTTATTTCCTCTCTTATCTAATCTAAGTTGGCAGCAATATTATTCTTAAGGACAAAGATTCCTCAAGGTTGTAACAACCTTCTCACTGAGTCAGTGGATACTAAGCTGCAGTTTGTCAGGTTTGCCCGTGATTCAAAAAAAACCTCCAATCACTGACCCATCTGAAATAATCAAGCAAGTAGTTCAGTGTTGCACCCTCAGTTCATGCAGTGGTACTACTTAGTGATCATTGGAAAAGGACTCTTTTTCTGTAGAGGCATGAAAGTTGATTGCTTAGGATAGACAATTTTTTTTCCAGACAAGTTGCATTGAATGCTCTTTAGGAGGCAGAAGCTTTTAAGCTGTTTACATCAAAAAATTAGGTTATTTTTTCCACTACTAAAACTGTTGTCATCAGCTAAAACTGTATGTTAGTGTAGTCTTTCCATTTGTTTCCAGATGATTTCAATGTACATTGCAGCACATTTGACTTGTATATTTTCTTCCCAACAGCTTATTGACCCTTCCTTTTGCTGAGACATCAGAAATAACTTTAAACTCTTCAGTTTGTGCAAGTGCCACTGAACCCAAAATGAAATAACACCAGTGAAATGTCAGAAATGGGTCGTGTCAAACTATCAATCAGATTAAAATCATGACAACATTAATTCTAGCTATGCTCAAGGAATCACCTAGGCAGAGTATTTCAATGTTACAGCCCTTCAAATTAAGAAAAAATTTTCACAGACATTTAGTGCTTCATGTAAATTTTGCATTGGATTATAACAATGTTATAATTTATATAGAAGTGTTGGGGTTTTACTTTAGTCCTAGTTTTTTTTTTTTCCTGTTAAAGGAATTTTTTCCCATATGCATGTTGCTAGGGGACAAATGGCCATACTTAAGAGAAGACAAAAGGGCCTGGCCAGGCTTTTGTTTTCATTTGAGTGTGGGTTCAGTTCACTCTCAGTGTCCGGAGAGAGAAGCTGCAGAGAAAGGAGCTGCTGGTTCCTTTTCTCGGCGTTTTTCTTTCTGCTGGAAACAACGCCGGGATCCCAAAGCTGCTTTCCCTGCCCTGCTGGAGGCTGGGCTGTGGCCGCCCTGCCCCGCTGCTGCTTCGAGCCTTCGCTACGCTGTAGCCGTGCTCACCCTGCCTGCCTGGAGCCCCGGGGGGTTCCCCTTTTGGATACATCTCGTCTGCCACCCGGGATTTGTGTTTGTGCCTGCCGTTCCGGCCTGCCATTTCCAGCCTGCGGTTCTGGGAGTCCAGGATCGCCTGCCCAGCGGTTTGTGAAGTTTTTTTGTTCCACCCTTCCCCGGGATCCCAGGGCGCCAGAGCAGCCGCGTGCTTCCCGAGCTCGCTCCGGAGCGCCCCCTGCAGCCGCGGGGGAACCATCGCACCTGCCCTGCTCACCGGGAGCCGCCAGCGCCCCTGCCGGCTGCGAGCGGAACTGCACCCGAGGGGAAAGGGCCCGGCAGCCGAGAAGGCTGGGACTGGGTTTGGGATTGTTTGCTGTTACTGCCAGAGTTATTGTTGTTTGTTTGACTGGTTATATATCTATATCTATATCTATATCTATATCTATATCTATATCTATATCTATATCTATATCTATATCTATATCTATATCTATATCTATATCTATCTATCTATCTATCTATCTATCTATATATATATAGTAAAGAACTGTTATTCCTATTTCCCACATCTTTGCCTAAAGGCCCTTGATTTCAAAATTATAATAACTCAGAGGGAAAGGGGTTATATCTGCCACTTCAAGGGAGGCTTCTGCCTTCCTTAGCAGACACCTGTCTTTCAAAACCAAGACAAGAAGTAAATGTCAAATTTGGACAATTTTATCCATCGTGCCCTATGCAACTTAAAGGCTGACAGTGATCATCAGATACCCGAGTTCCTAAATAATGTAGTGAACAGACAATCTCTTTCATGCCATGAAGGATAAGCTTACAAAAAGAGATATCCAAACCATGCTATCATCCTGTTAATTTTGAATTCTGCTGGGCAGCCTGATGACTAGAACTTTTCTGATTTTTCTGGAACTTCTCGCTAGGGAGAAGAAAGTGACTCAATGAATCCAAGGCTGAAGGCAGAGTTGAAATGTCAGAAAGATCTATACAGACCACAGTTACACATGGACAATGCAAAGGAATAAAGGACAGGGGATGAGTCTGGGCTGCTTGGGTCACTGTCAAGCATCTCTCATCGTTACATTCTAAAACCTTAAGGCCCCAGGTGTCTGATTTGCTAAACAAGCCATTCTCGTCAGTTTTACTTTTTCTGCTCTGATCATTCCTCAAACTCTTTTTCACACTTCTTTCACTGAGTTCTTATTTCTTGATAATGAGTGATACACAATCAGGCAAAAAAAAAAGTTGTCTGTGCTCGGCTTGAACACTTGCCTGTCATACTAAATATCCCTTGACTGATACAATGTAAGTTTTCAGACTGATTATGCACATCAAACAGGCCGTCAACTAAAAGCATCGTCTTCACCCAACAAAGGTTGTTCATGGTGCTAATTCTTGTTTATAGCAACTAAATTTATTAATAAAATATTAATAATTGTCTTAGCACAGACCTTATTTCAGTGTTTTGGGTCTTAGCATGGTCTCAGTGGTTTACTTCTCATGTTCTGCACTGCTTGTAACAATGCCATATACTTGGTTAAACTGCACATTCTTATGGCAATAACATTAAAGCAGATACCAGCTAATTTTAATATCAAGACTTATTTGAGAAAAACAACAAAAGTCACCTCTTTTATTTTTGAACAACCTCTATAATTTCCTCTTTAATTTGTTTCTAGTCCACCATTCAATTTCTACTACTCTAATCCAGTTTAACACGTTGTCTATTATACAGCACCAATTTCCTATGCTTCACTGAAAATATCAGAGATATTTTTCAATTTCTTTGTCTAGAAAATCAATTGTTTTTTAGAAGGAAAAGTTGTCCCGTCAGACTGTCCTGTTCTTCTGCATTGCATTTTTACCCTTTTTACATATCTAAATTTTTCTAATTAGGAAAAAAAATTAAATTTTTCTAATTTTTCTAAAATTAAGTTTTTTCTAATTTCTAATCTTTCCCACAAAACCTGCTAGTTTTCCACATGACTAAGGGTAGGTTAGCACCTTAGTCCCAACCTAAGTTACTGCCCTTTGTAAATACTTACCGTGTATGTAGTTCTCAAATCAAGTGTTTATATACTCAGCACAATGAATGTTGGTACAAATTTTACAATTTATCTAGTATGCCACTTATTCCAGAATTCTACAATGGGTTTTATCCATTTTACAATTCAAACATGAGATTTATTTACCTTGGGTGTAGTAATTCAGATTATGATTTTCTTCTTAACATATTTGTCTCAGTTGTGCAACCTCTGCTTACCTTCCTTTGTTTCGCATCCTCCTTTCCAGTGAAAGACAAGGTATTTTTTTAAGGTCTAAACCATACATAATTTTTTAAATTTCTTCTTTCTTTTCTGCATATTTCAAAAATCCTTTTTAATCATGTTCACATTCTGAACTTAGGGTGGACCGACTTTGATTTTTGTCGGCTTGTATTTTGTCCTTACTTTATCTGAATCACTTTCTGATTTTTAGGACTTTTGTGGTGTTAATTTGCCTTTTCGCATTCAGAGTAGATGCTCAGCTTATGCATAACTTCTTTCTTGAAGTTGATGTTTATCTAAATCAGTGCATATTCCTTCTCTGTTTTGCTCCCTGATAACAAACTGAAATTTTCAGATGATTTTATTCCCTATTTTTTGTTTTTGTTTTTTTTTTTTTTTTTTTTTTTTTTGTTAAAGATACTCGAAGCTTTCAGTAAATTTCAGTATTTGGTCTTGTAGACAATTATTCTTCTCAATTAGAGATGGGTAAACAAACATTCAGGTTAAGCCACATGTCCAAAGTTCATCCTTGGAGCACAACTTCTCCCTCCTGAGTGACATTCCTGTAGATTATTCTGCATTCGCAGCCCATTTACTGTGTCTCTGGGGAAAGAAGTCTCAAGGACCACCTCACTGGGACCTACCACTTCTTATAAGGAGCTCGTAACAAGAAGAAAATTTTTTTCATGAGCAGATAATGATAGGACACGGGGGAATGGTTTTATTATATAATAGATTTAGATTAAATATTATGAAAAAAAATTCCACTGTGAGGATGGTGAGGCACTGACACAGGTTGCCCAAAGTTGTGGATGCCCCATCCCTGGGATGTTCAAGGCCAGGTTGGATGGGGCTTTGAGCAACCAGGATAGTGGATGGTGTCCCATGGCAGGGGGGGTGGAACTAGATAATGTTTACTATCCCTTCTTACCCAAATCATTCTGTGATTCTGTGATTTGCATTCATCTTTACTACTACCCACCTCTACCTATCCTGCATTTAAATTTACTTGCTCCAAATGGACCCTGATCAACAATTATTATCACAACAATAGCATGAACTTTCAACAGAGACCTTTGGAAAGTCAACAAAGAAAGCTCCATGGTGACTGAAAATCAATAGGGCAGAGAGAAGAATAAAAATTATTTTTGTAATGACTCTTTTGAAATGAGTATTCGAGTTGCATGAGAACTCATGACTCAAATAGTGTTGCATGGTCTTATGAATAGTAATGAAATCAAATCCTAAACAGAGGTATTAGATTTTAATTGAGCTATTCTTTAAAAGGTTTTTTTTTCACAGTGTCAAGGTCATATTCTCACAGATAAAAAGTTTATTATACAAGAACAGTGATAATAGGCACTGGAGACATATTGAGTATATGCGGCATGCTACACAAAAAAGAGAGAAAGTATACTAAAAGCAATAATTGAAGTATACACAGAAGACATTCTCACTTATAAGTAGTTTAAATTATTTAGGCATATAAGAGGTTGCTAAGTAGAAGGTGTATAATTTTTTTTTTGTTCCGTATAACTTTTGTAACTTTCCGAAACTTCTTTAAAAATGAAGCTTAAGTGGAATTCAATTTTTAAATACATTTTGAAATTTCCTTGAAGATGGATGTGTTATTACAAATTCAACCCTAACGCATTATCTAAGGTTACCCTTACAAGACCTTGATTGTCTTTAACTGGGAGTCTGAATAGCAGTTTTGAACAGGACCTTGGCTTGGAGGACTTCCCAAGGCTTCTCTGGACTCTGCAAAGCCTTTAAGTATGAGCTAAACTTTAGATATATTAGTAGCATCATCTTAAGAAGTTTCTAACCATTTACTACTGAAACCAGTGAGATTTAAACAAGCACATAAATGCTTTTGTATAACAGTCCCTTTGCTTTCCTAATACTTTACATGATACTTGGACTCATATTGGTCTATGTCACCCTGTGGAGTACCTTAGGCCCTTAGTAATGGCCATCTTCAGAATTTTCCCCTCATATAGGTGATATCTTTAATATTACATCTGATGTCTTTTTAGGTTTCATAGCAGAACATTTCTTTAGTGTTGTTGTTTGTTAGCCATTATAGCTCACGACAGTCCATTCCACAGGGAAAAGGTCAAATCATATGGGTCTGTGGCAAGGAGTTTCAAAGTAAGCTGAGTTGTGCAGAAAAGTGCACAAAAATAGGGTTTTCTTTGTTAAACTGTCTGTATCAAATGAGCAGATACCTTTTCCTGAAATGGAACCCAGTTTTAACTCCTTCTTCAGAATCTCCCACCTGAATGCACACCAAAACACCTGACTCCCAATTTGCAATGCTTCACAGATAATGTGTTTTTTAAAAATGTGTGTCACAGTCTTTCTGATTCATTGGCATACTTTATATTGCAGAGAGGGTGCCATTGTCTTTTTTTCTCATTTAACCTTTCAATAATCATATTTTGTCTATTTCATCCAGATGCGGCACTAATAATTATAACACAATGCACCTATAAAAAAAGAACAGATACTATTCATAGAACAAAATTAGAAAATTTTCATGTGCCCATATGACTCACAGAAATTGCTATCCCATTAGCTGTCAGCTTTCCATTAGTCAAAATTGGAGTCAATTTACTCCTGACATGTCCATGCAAACAACCTAATTTCTATAATAGCTTATCCATAATTTTCTATTCAGGAATAATTTCAAGCACAACAACAGAGTATTACAAAATCTGCATCAAGATTTCACTTCTTGCAGTCTCATGTCTTCTCTGTTGACATGCATTGGTAATCATAATTGACATCAACATTTGTAGAAAAACTGGTCTTATCTCTTTGTGTGTCTCATTTCTCTACTTGAAGAACTCTGCATGCACCTCCTGCATTTTTTTTAGCTCAGTAATAGATCTGGAACTGTCTCTATGTCAGTTCTCCATTATAAGTTAAGTATCAACACAGACACTTAAAATAACCCAGGTCTATTTCCAGCATTCAAGCAGAAATCTCCTTTGAATTCTGAGTTTTTCTGGAAGCATCAGAAGGCCATGTTAGACCTTCAGCATAGTTTTTCCTCTTATACCTCACATTTTATATATTAATTATTTAAAATGCAGATATTGAATTAATTCATATATGCATAGAGTTAAACAGAATCTAATTCCAAAGATATGAATCTGATGACTTTTGTTTTTCACACACTGGAATAGTTAGCTAACTTGATTACATAAGGAATCTAAGCATTAATTCTTATTCTCTAAGTACATTAGAATTAACTTTACTTTCTAATTTTTTTTTTCTGTTTTCACTAAATATATAATTTTCTTCTTGACACTCTGAAAAGTTCATTAGAGTGTGAAGCAATGTAAATGTTGTCAAAACATGCTGAAGGCCCTACTTACATTTGCAAGAAATTCTTATCTATTGCTCCATAGCTATGTAGGATTTCCCTGAGCTATGAGATGAGTATAATAGCCCAGGAGTTCCTTCAAGTTCAGTAGAATTTTAGGTGGCAGTCCTACATACATAATCCCCATTGCATTGAAAATATCTGATATTTATTCCATACTGTAATTTTTAGCGATAAGCATTGCATTTTTTTTTTATTTTTTTACCTCCCATAGTCTATTGCAGCAGATTCAATTATCACAGGAATGAGGAAACTTTACAACAGTTTTACAAGTACATATTCAGTATTTTCTTTGAACTTAACCAGAATTTCTAGTGGTTTCCATGTACTGATATCTGGAATGCCACTGTTTACACCGAGCCTATAAATGAATGTATGTCCACAATGCCTAATATACTATGTGGTCTAAGGATTAATTTTAAACAAATACTAATTATTAAATGTGATTTCTTTTTTCCTTCATTTTAGCCTGGGACACAATGTTATGTTCATACTGCCCAGAAATTTTGTATATTCACTGGTTGCAAAAGAACATTTTTTTCTCTGCAATGTTATTTATGCATTTTCATCCATTTACTTTTATGCTTATTAATACGGTATGTTTAAACCTACTGATGTTTGGATGGATGGAATTTAGAGGGAACATACCATAACCAGTTTTCACAGCAGGAAGAGTTTAAAACCTGCAATGGTCTATGTGGTAGAGGAAACTTGACTGAAAGCATTTCTACTTACACTAAACTAGGGAAAAACCTTACTATTAAGTACAAATCTGTTCGAGTAAGGTCTTCAGCACTGTATCTAGGCCAGATGATAGAAAAATAATGCACATTTCACTGAAAGGCCTAAGTACTGAAATAATCATCTAATGGAAATTAAATTCTACATATGTTTTCAACTAAGAATAAGTGGTTGACAACCCCATGAAAGCTTTGATAAAGAAAGATTTATATCCTTTATTTTATGTATTTTCTAAATTCATTAAAGTTTTGGTAAATCTATGAAAAAACTTTGATATGGTTTTCAGTATACATAATAATTTGCATTTGATCTTAAAACCCAGACAAATTAAACCATGGAATAATATTGGATGGATAGTGATATTCATCCTTCAAAACCAAAAATCCTGGGTTTTTTGCTGAACACAGTGTTTCCTTCCTACATGCCAAAAATGCTAATACATCTTCCAAGGTTTTTTAAGAGAATCACTAGGACTTTTTGGGCATCTCTCTCCTTTTATTTCCCTACAGTTACTAAAAATAAAGAGGCTGCTTTCTAAAGTTACTGTAAATCAGTTTAATGTGTGCTAAAGAGGAAACATTTCTAAGGAGCAATTCTGAGTTTTAATTTCACCCCCCCGTTTTAAGAAATTGTTACAGCAAAGCAGATTATCTGCATCCTATTGCTCCCTGTAGTACCAGGAGAGTGGGAGACTCTTGCAGAGAATGGTTCAGGTTAGAAACATAAACTACATGTTTTGGAAGGTTACACAGCTCCACCATCTCAGAACCTGCCCTAATGCCAGCAGCCAAACCCCAGCAGCAGAGGAAGAGATTGTAGAGCTGCTGGTGCACTCAGAGCCCCAAGGCCACCTCCATGTGATAGTCAGGAATTTGGAAAGGCTGCACTTGGTGTTGAACCCTCATGATTGCAGTGCTAAAGTACAGAGCTTACAGATTCATATAGAATGATCTGGTTTGAAAGATACCATAAAAATCATCTAATTCCAAACCCACTGCTTTTGATGCATCCCAGGACACAATGGGCTTTCAGGGCTACAGGCACACATTGTCAGGTCACGCTGAGCTTTTCATCAACCAATACCCTCAAGTCCTCTTCAAGGGCTGCTCTCCATTTGTTTTCCACCCAGCCTGTATTTGCGCTTGGGATTGCCTCACCCATGCACTTGGTATTGTTGAACTTCATGGAGTTTGCACAGTCCCACCTTTCAAGTCTGTCCAGGTCCCTCAGGATGGCATCCCTTCCCTCCAGCACCTGCCAGCTGTCACCACACAGCTTGGAGATATCGTATATTGCAAACGAAAGATGCTCTGCTTCCTACAACCCTTTGAGGTCAGAGGTAAGTTGTGTGCAGATGCATATATAATGGAATCTTGTGCATATGATGTGCTGAGATCTTACTTGCATGCCTTTCATGTTTCCTGTGATCTGTTGAAGAATTGTGGGCAAATTAACCCTCAATCAACATGATTGACAATATGTAGATTTTACTTTGTTCTCTATGACAGAAAAAATAGCCCACAAATCAGTCATTCCCCTCAGTGTTATCTTTTTCCTTTAGAGCTTTTGTCCATATAGGTGGTAGTCTTCATTTATTTGTTTGTTGCAAACAAATGTCAAAAGAACCTGTTTAATAAGGGTTTTGCAAGAGCTGTTTGAGGCAAGCAGTCAACACTTGATTTGTTTGATTGATTAACTACTCCAGGATTTCCAGAAATGATGAGAACTTAATGCTTAAAAACCAGAAATGGGAATGAATTTTTAAAGGAACTGAGAATGATTAATAAAAGGTTTTCTACCCTTTCATCTTTCTGAAAGTAATTCAGGATTTTAATGTCTAGGCCTTATTATGGACCAGTTATTGTCCATTTTTTCCACAGCTTTCAGGATGCACTTACTACTGCTATGATCCATTTCTGAAACAAAGATTGCAGCCTCTGCTATGTTTATACCACACCAAAAATGGAGGTCCATTTAGGCACCTAAAGAGTCCATGAATGTGTTGAAACTTACTGGAAATTTACTGGAAGTTCAAGCCAGAGCTCATTCCATTCTGTCGGTCCTGTGATAGAATTTTTGTAAAATGGCAGAGATCTTAGTGCTATTTTTGTGAGGAGTAGCTGCCCAAGGAGCACAGGAGAGATTGAGATTATAACTAGATGATAATCAGGACTATGAAACAAGAAATCACTGTAAATCTTTCCCTTTTTCCTTTTCCTTTTTCTTTTTCTAATTTCCTTTTTCCTTTTTTCTTTCTCTCTTTTCCTAATTTTCTTTTTTCCTTTTATTTTTTTAAACCTCTCTTCTTAATTATATGTACAAGAGCATTATCAAAATGTCTGATTCCATCTCTGAATGAATGAGAAAGGAACTAGAAGTTTTTAAATTTAATATTTTTCTTCATATATTCACTTGAAGTAAAGAAGCATTAGAGTGCACTCAATTCTTTTTTCTTCAGATTTCCTTTCAACGCTGTATTTTTATAGTAATTGAATGTATGTAAATATATGCAGCTGTATGAATAAATGTTGTAAATGAACATTTTCCTTCATTGAAGTCTCTTTCTTGAGAAAATAAAGTAGCATTTCCAGGAAATACATGGGCATTTTTACAGTCATCCACTGTAGTCACCAAATGATACAGTTAGATTTTTTTACCTCCTCACCTTACTTTGCAGGCCAGTCACAGTGCTGCCAAGTCCACCACTATGCCATGACTATTTACACATCTTTTAAGTATCTACAGGGATGGTGACTCAACCACTCCTTGGCAGCCTGTTACAGTACTTGACAAGCCTTTTGATAAGGAAATTTTTCCTAATATGTAATTTACAGTTGTCCTGATGCCACTTGAGACCTATTGTCCTATTACTTGTTACTCTGAAGAAAAAACAACCTCCCCCTCACTACAGTCTCCTTTCAAGTAGTTGTAGAGCAATATGGAGCTTTCTGTTCTCCAGGCTAAAGAACCCCAGCTCCTCAGCTGCTTCTCATAGGATTTGTGCTTCAGACCCTTCACCAGTTTTGTTCTCTGGTCACACTCCATATTCTTGCAGTGAGGGGCCTAGAACTGGACGCATCACTCAAGGTATCTGTCCTGAGAATCAGGCTTTTCCCCTGATTCTTACCCAAAAACATTTGATACTCTTCTCACCATCATTAACCTCTGGGCAACCAAAGCACTTTCTAACATACAGAGCTACCCCACCACCTCTCCTTTCTTTTCTATCCCTACTGAAGGGATCATAGCCATCCACTGCAGAGCTACAACCTCTTTTCCCTTCATCTGATGACATAAGAACAGGGAATGTGTCTTAAATGCTCCTTCTCTTTTCTGGCTTAGTTCAGGTACACAGAAAAATAAGCACACTGATCCTTTGTTTTGAAGTATCACATGGTGAACATCCACATTCATGCCAATTGTTGTTTTGCATATTGTCCTTTACTTCCTCCACAACAGCTGCTCATTTTCCTGCAGGCTTTATGGAGAAAGACATACTTGTTATTTCTCTGCCAAAATACTTCTTCTTTCCTCTTCCAGTTCTAAGCCCACAGAAAGCTTTCATAAAGGTCATACAGGCACATGTGATATCAATGTTTGTGTGAATACATCCTTGTATGCATATTCATGGCACTTTCACATTTGACAAATGTTCCAACAAACAGAATTTCTCTCATATGAGTGCTTTAAAGAAAATAAATGTGGTCGTAACTATCAAGAAAGTATTTTTCATGCATTTGGGGAAAAATATTTACAGTTACGAAAGTGTTTTTGCTGGGCAACAAAAAGTACAAATGAATTTGTCATGTGATGAAGACTGAAGGCAATGTGCAAAGAGTCCATGAAGGTATACCAGCATATAGACCAGCTAAACATTCTTAGATCTCTGAGCACGTACTCTATTGGGATTAACCTCAAGAGGAGCATAATTTGCCTCTACAGCAGCTCAGATATTTCAAGCCTGTATCACTTCCTAGTTTCTTTTTTACTAGGAATCAAGTCTCCAATAAAATGTCATAAATCAAAATCCTTTTAAAAATCGATCCCTCTATCCTTTTCCTTGATTTCATGAGGTCACAAGAGAAGAATATAAAAGAAAATTGTGCCTATGACATATGAAACTTTCATTTCAGATAGAGTATTACAGGAGACGACCAGGAAAAAATGTAGATCAGCAGGAGGCATAGAGAAAAAAACAGTTGAAAAGACTTCCATTTCTTCTCTACAACTATGTATGATCCAGCAGACTTTCAGATGAATTTCTCTATAGGGTTCCATAGACTTCAGACTGAAATTCAGTGTGAATACCTGCAATTTCTGCTAGTTTGCCATACTTTTGAAGCTAACTAGCATTGTACTTGTGCTAGTATAGTCTGGTATATGCAATGTTCAGAAATATTAATTACAATTTATTAAAAAAAAATTAGTAAGGTAGAGACTCAGATAACAGATATTTGCATTAGGACACCAGAAACTGTTGCAGAAAAGGCATAAGCCAAGAGATAGGTTTGGCCATTTAGATGTTTTTTCAAAGCACAAACCAATGACTTCTCTGTTACCTTTTTTTTCGCCCCTCACTCTTTGTCTACAATAACTGCTTAGGAGGGAAGTTTGCTGAACTGTTGTCTGGCATATTAGGGTCTGAGTCTCATTATGTAAATATTATGCAGATTTCTAAAGAACCAAATGCAGTTGCAAAGTACAGAGAAGGAACACAAGGTTAAATTACTTCTTTCATATTATGGGAGCTAGCATTTATACATCTCTGTATGGCGATTTTAAAAGACAGGGTGGAAGATAAACTCTATAAGCTTTCCTTTTTCAAGTATAATGTCAGGGTCCCTTTCCCCCTGTCATGTGGCCCTGGCAGAGGGGCCCTGGGGGGGAGGCACGGGGTTTCCCTGCCCCTGGTCAGCCTCGTTCCCCATTGGTTGGTTTGTGTTCCCCTGCGTGGGCAAGGACCCTCGGGTCCCGTGATTGAGCAGTTCCTCGGCCGAGCCCAGCCATGCGGCTGGAGAAATAAACATCTCTGAAACATCTATCAAGAATCCGTCCATATATATTTCCTTTCCACGGGCCTTATTGTCTGATACACGTGTTGCAGTGATACCTTTTCCTGGTCTTAAAATCAAGAGTCACACACGGTTAGAAGGGGAAAAGGGATTTTACCTTGGTATTTATTTTTAAGGATCCTTAGGTGTACATGTCCAGGTCATATGCATCGAGATGTACCCCACCGAGTCTATCTCTGTCTTCGTCTTCTGTCTCCACCTCTGACCCCCCCCCCAACACTGGGTATAACATTATAGGTTTTACTAATTAGCATATCTATCAAAGATTCCCCAATGAGAGGCTCAAGTGAGCCCCCCTCCCCAAGGAACCTTCCCCTGGATGGTTCTATCTTGGTTTACAGAATGTGTTCTGGAGAGGACTTTGGGATCTGGGGCACACTGATCTCTGGCTACGAAGCTTCTAAAATGTTTTGTCTCTTAGCTTAACAAACAAGTCCAAGAATGTAGGCAAAAAGCACTAGGAATACAGAAGTTGTAAAAAGGTATAACAGGGGTATAAAGGAAAGGGCAAAAATCTTCATGGCATCACAGTATCCCCAAAGTAACAGTATATCTCTACCAAATACCGTGTGGCTGAGAAGAAATTTCTTTCTTAATTACTATTTTTGTTACAAATATTGTTTTCATAATTTCATTTTATTTACTGCTATCTTTCTCCTTTGGCTCTTCCCTCCACTCATCACAATCTCATCAGAGTCATAAGTTTTTATGTTTTCTTTTCCAATATGACTAACTCATATTCTCCTTCTGAGAACGTATTTAGTACTCATTTATAACTGCAAAATACAAGCCAATCTGTTGGATTTCAACAATTTAAATCAAGAGCAAAAGAGTCTTTAGTGTGCTCTCCTCTCAAACATATTAGAAAAGTAACTGTTTCACAAGTTATAGGGTAAAAATCTAACTACATTCTCAGAAACGTTTTTACAGGTGAATTTATTCCACCAAAAAATGATCAAAGCCTAATTTAAATTTAAAAGAGAAGAATTTTAAGATTTATATTTATTAAATAGGTAAAAAGATGAAGCAAAAGCTTCCATTTCATCACAATGGTCTGAGAAAAGAGAAATGGTCTTCATGAGGGAGGAAGACCATTTTACACTAACCTGGTAGCATGTTACAAGGGGCTACTTTTATTGCATTCAAAAGAATGACATGATGTGAAAGTCTGTTCTGGTAGCATAAGACTATGTATGTGCTAAATAATGGAGATATTAGTATTCTCTTACAGTAATTTGTCTGTGTTGCAAGAAGCAATGAAGTAGCTGTCTTTGATCCAAGTGTAGCTTTTCTCTTTCTCAAACTAAGTAAGAGTTACTTAACCTTCTGGACTGCATGAAAAACTTACAAACCTTATCTTTTCTGAGAAAAGTCTGCCTTATTTTTGTCAGCATTTCTCTTCTCCTTTTTATAGCATGCAGTGTTTTTTACATGCTTCTCTCCCCAGGTGAAGTCTCCACCTTGGGTTGTGACAGCATCTGAATCTCATAGCAATCAAGGCTGAAGTCACCAACAGGAATAGAATTCCTAGTAATTCTTAAGCTGTTCTCATGCAGTGTTGTGGGGGCAGGGAAGAGATATCTGAAGAAACCAACATTTCACAGAGCCAGTGCTGGTAAGAATATTTACAAGGAAGATAAATTCACCCAGAGTAGACAGAATTAAGTATACCAATCAGAATATGATTTTCCATAAAATGAAAGTTGCTTATTTAAGACCCAGGTAGCAAAACATTTGAGTGCTAAAATCAAACCTATTTCTTGAGTGAATGCTCTTTGTAAGCATGTGCCTAATTTATGTTTAATTATGTTAGTTTTACTGATTTCTGATTTCAGTAAGCTTTCAGGCTCCTTTGACTGACACTCAAACTGATATTGGGAGTTCTGTATTAATGGATGAAGGAATAGCCAAAAGAACACATTTTTATGCCACTTGTCCACACAGACATGCACCTACTGAGCACATTTCAACTCCATGTTTCAAGATAATCTGTGATTATCCTTGTAGGAAATAGTCAATGTAATGTGAATTATTGTGTGACTATGAAAAGATTGTTTAGAACTCTCTTTTCATGTCAATAACTTGTGAATTGTGCATGCAGGACCCATAAAATCCATACCACCCTCTCTTGTTCTACTTTCCAGGTAAGTGTTAAGGGTGGGGTATCTTGCAATTTTTTTGACTTGATTTGATTGGTGCCGTGTTCCCTTATAGTTTAACCAAAAGAGAGAGAGCAGACCAGCATATCAGAACTATCAGAAATATTTCTGCATAAATGGAGGTGTCAGCAGCCATTTGAAGTTAAAATGTTGCCTCAAGGAATATTAGTCAGGACACAATGGCAATGTAAACTTTTTCAGATAGCATTGTTCCTTTTTAAAACCCCTCCCACCCACATGGAAGCAGATTGAACTGAACAGACAGACTTTTTCTTTTGGGATCACATTTGTCATTATCCAAGACAGTATCAAATTGAAGGACTGTCAACTCTTAGTTCTGTTCAACATGCACATGTTGTATGTCCACATTATTTATTCAGACCAGACTTCCTGGTTCACAGGTTTCCTAGATGAAACAGCTCATTGCTGAAAATCGGGCTTTTCTGTCCATGTGGATTTGTTCAGTGCTACCCTTAAATAAAAGCATGTGTATTTTTTCAGTAGTACAATATTTTTTCATGTAGTGAAGAACGTGATTCTAGCAAGTAAGCAAGGGGAGTGAAATAGCTGAATGTGTAGAACATATAAACTTCAATACTGAATAAGCAGAATTTGAGTTACTTTCACAATTACTATGGCCCACTTACTAGGCTGCTTTCTAGTAACAATAAAATAAATGTTTTCTGAAGGGAAGAAATACTGTGTTTTGTGTTCTCTGAAAATCACCACGTAAAATGTTATTGTTCTTGCTGTCAGTTCTCAACCTCTGTTGTACAGCTTAAGGACTATCACAATACATACCTAAAGCCATACTCTTTTTCAGAAAGGAAAAAAGGTAAAAATTTTTGTTCTCTTATGCTGTGTTTTTATTAAAATACATTTAGCTTAGATAAAATGCTATTCAACAAATGCAAGCCAGTGATTTTGTTGCTTTGGCATATAATTTATTCAGCTCATTCTTGTAGTATTCAGACACCATGAACAGAATACATTATTCAACAAATACCAACAATTACTCCTTGAATAATTTAGTTGATGAATATTTTATGCTTGTGTTAAGACCAGATCCATGTGAGGGAATTAATACTTGTGCACAGCCTGCTGGACTTTTATGGAAAGTTGATAGAAACCCAAGAGCTGATATAGAACTTGTCTTGTAGTTTTGGGGTACAGAGGAAGGTAAAACACATTATGATGGACTCTAAACCTTGCAGAAAAAGAAGTGATTGGACGTCTAGGCTTTATTATTTAATTCCTGTCTGGGTTTGATTGTAATGAACAATCACAAAGTACAGAATGACTGACATCAAATAGGTGCGTGTTAGTCATGGCAGGCAGCTAAAGGTAAAACATGAGTAAAAATGCAGCTCATTTGTAAAAGAAAAACAGATTAACTGAGGGAAAAAAACCTGAAATGAAAACTCAAGAAACCTCAAAATGTCAGAAATTATTGGACTCAAGTTTTGGGATTTCTCCTTAAATAAAATACATAAAAATCTCCATGATATGACTGCAGGTACATCTTCATCTATTCAGTGTGGGACTAGGTCTTCTTGCCTCTACTCCAGATAGGCCCTTCCAGGAGTCAGATAATTAATATGTACTCACATGAACAGCAGTCGCAAGATCTGGCAAAATATTTCCTAGATGTAGATGAACAGCCTAAACCACGATTAGCTGATGCATTTGCCTGTCCCAGAACAGCTAAAAAATTTTGTATTGCAGAACCGTAGAAGCATGTGTGCTCTTTAGGAGGATCCCTCTCACAGTGTAACCTCACTGGAACCACAATCCCGTCTGGGAGGATCTGATACAGCTGGGGACACACCTTCCATACATTAGGGCATATATTCATACGACATTCAAATAATCAGGCACATCAGATGCTTTCAGCATGATGGCCCCACATTGTATGACCCACCATATATAGTCTCACTCATAGGGTCTCTATGTCAGTAAAAGGCTTGCACACAAGAAATCTGGAAATTAATTAACCTGCAAATCAAAATGGAATTTTGTAAATCCCAGTCCTATGGCTTCATCACAAAATCAATCCTTTTTTGCCTGTGTACTACCATATGAATAGGTTACATTCTTGCCACACATTCTAAAAACTGCTGGCTTGGTATCTACTGATGGATACCTTATCAGGTATCTTCCTTGAGAGTGCAGTGACTGTTGCCTTAAAACATTCACTAAATGCAGACCTTCATCAAGGTGAGGCTGTCTTCTGTTTAGATAAAATGATTATAAGTGTTTGCTTTTGAGATCATAATATCTTCTGTATCAGTTCTCCTGCAAGTGCATAATTAACCTGTCAGCCCACCCTGCAGTAATAAGTGTGATAGACGGGAAATATATTAGGGAAGAACCCGTGTGTGATATGCCTGAAAGCCCTACTCTATCTTTCAAATATTTTTCCTTTAATTAGCACTCAGGTAAAGTCAGACCTTAATGAATTAGCATATAACTGTTATCAGTATACATTATTTTTTCATTCTGAACTGCTCACTCAGGTGAGGTATTATGGGTATATTGGGGGGGGGGGGGAAACAAGATAGATTGATTCTCTTTGAAAATTCCAGAACTTACAGTATTTACAAAGCCTTTCTTGATAAATAAGATGTGGCATGAACTACTAAGTAAAAAATCCTGAAGGAGAAAAACTGGCAAAAAACTTTGTCTCAAAAATGATAACATCAGAAAAAGAAAGTGCTTATGAAAGTACTTATGCATATGGAAAATACACAAAAAGGTCTAGCTTTGGAATTAGACTCTGTCACAACTACTGGAGGTAAAAAACAGGCATTTGGAGGAATTGATGATCTGAAGGTATCTGAGTGATGTGAGAGTTTGTATCTCCTGCTTTTTTAAGCACTTCAGCATTCAATGTCAAATGAATGTACTCAATTATCTGACTATGTTTCCACTAGATAAAGTTTTAGAGGTTTCATTTGGAGTATCCTTCCTAACAGCAGCATAGAATGGCAGCAGAAGCAAAGGTGGGAGTAGTGGCTGTATTTTCAAGTCTTAGAAAATAACTCTCTCCCTTATAAGATTAGTGACAACAGATTAGTGAAAACAAATAAACTAAACAAAAACACTATTCAGTGGCTAGAAAACAAGTCACGATATGAAGCTTAAATAGCTCAATTTATTGAATAGAAAGGTTGAGATGTGTCTTCATCACTGTGAATGGGTACTGACACAAGGAACAAATGCTCAGAACTGGAGGTCTTTCAGTCTTGGAGACAAAGACTAACAAGATCAAATGGCTAGAATTTGAAGCTAGGCAAATGGCTTCAAACTGAAAATGTGTAAATTTAGATTAGATATTAGGAAAAAGTTCTTTACTGTGAGAGTGGTGAGCCACTAGAACAGGTTGCCCAAACAAGTCTGTCTTGGGCCTTATTCCTCTCTCTTTTCCCTTTTCATTTTTATTATTATTGTTATTATTATTATTATTATTATATACATTCTTCTTTCAACCCATGAGTTCTACCTCTTTTTTGGATTCTCCATTTCACCAGGGTAACGGTGTGAGTGAGCAGCTGCGTGGTACTCAGTTGCTGGGTGCAGTTAAAACATGACACCTTCTAAAAAGGGAAGCTCTCATCTAATTATTGGAAAAAAACATGTAGTGAAAAAACCCCAGAGAATTAAACCTAAGATTTTAGTTTGTTAGTGAAACATCTATATAAGCTGCTGTAGCCAATGTCTTCTAGTGATAGCAATTATAGTAGACATAAATAATGAGACACAAGGTCAATTCACGTGGGTGTTGAGCCACACCAGGATGGCTACACTACCATAGAAATAGTCCAGATGAATGTACACAATTCTACACATTGCATTGCAATATGTATTTCTGTATCAAAAAAAAAAAAAAAAAAAATCTTTGCAAGCTTTTCCAGTGAATGTGGAAAATATATCTTTCACTCTGTGCTCTCCTGATGGCATCATCAGCTTTACTTTTAGCAAGACACTGTAACTTGGAGAGCAGTTATTGAAATGCTGGCCCTTCTACAAGGAATGGTGGATGATCTTCTGGATTGTTGCACACAGTTACATTTTAGTACACCAGATGGAGTGAGCACCCCTTGTGAGGCTGTGTTAGTTCTGTCATGCCAGTCCAGGCTACCTTTTATTCTTTCACCTACATTTCAAAAAGGCAATAATTGTTTGGTCTTCTTCTCTAATAAAAGATAAAAATAAATAGTTCTTTTAAATAGGGATCTTTTAGCTATTCCTGACAATATTTTCCTGATCAAGCAAAAATAAATATATCTCAAGAGCATTTTAGAGAATATATTTCATATTTTGGAACACTTATTTGGCCTGGATAGAAGTCATGGTGATTTTGAATGAGAGTTTTTACCATATAAATATATGATATTTTTTACTACTGTAAAACTGTGCTGGATAAAAAAAGATATACCTAAAACTTTCATTTTCATATGTGTAACAGTAATTGTCATCTCTTTTCTTATCTCCTTTCTAGACTGTAAGTGTAACTGAGCAATTTCACTAAACTGGGAGGAAAACAATTAAAAAACTCTCCATCCTGCACAGACCATCAAAACAGAGTCTGTCAGGAGAAACACATCATTCACATCACACAGAGTCTGAAAACCCTAAGAGAGACTGGAATCATGGCTAGGTTCCCAGATGGAGCTGGGCAAAGAAGAGCAGTCTAGGCTTTCATGAGTATTGCAAAAATGACCTTTCTAAATCTCAGCTGTGCTGCTATTGCAGAATAAGAAAAAGAGAAGTGTGATAAAGACATAGAAAGTCAAAGGATGCTGGACAGGGACTTCCATGAAACCATGCCTCTTCAAGGATTTGTATTGAACCTACTCATCACTTATGTATCTCTACAACAACAGAACCTTCTAAGTTCAAGGAGCTGTGAGGACTAAAAACCATTACCTAGAACTGATGTCTCAGTCTTCTTATCAAAGGGTTTTTCTGGAAGAAGAATGATGAAAGAGAAATGAATAGCTCATGTATATTTTTCACAATTTAAAAATGTTTGAATTAGAGGAGATATAAATTTGGTGTATTCTAATCAAAGCTACAAAGCAGAGAAGGAAGAAAATAATGCTTTATTTTTAGCTATTCCTATTACTAAAATTTGCATTTGAAATTGCAGAAGGGGCAGTCAAGAGGTTGTCTTTTTAAGACTTTGCCAGACATGACAGGCTACAGCAAATGGATGGATGACTCATGTGCCTTCATATGACACCCATTATTTTATACATAATGTTTGTCCTCCAAGGTGATTTTTTTTTCATTTTATTAATCCTTATTAATATTAAAGAGAGAATAGTAAAATACTTTCTTTTTTTTTGTGGAATGTATAAATGCTATAGCTAATCATTTCCCCACAATTATCATAAAACAGCAGTGACATTTTCAGCTCTTCAAAATTATGCAAATTATTGAGTGGGTAAGTACAGTAGCTCTTTTCTCTATTAGAGCACTGCTGTTTAAAGTGGTATTGCATGTCAAGGAGGGCAAGGTGTGAGTAGTTTGATTAGAATTATCCACCCTCCACCAGCATCTCTCTCTGCATCACGCATCTACATGGTACAGACACCCACTGTCCTTTATTAAATCACATTTGCAAATTCACAGAGATGGGCTAAAAAAAAGAAGTACCCCAAAGGAAAGTGGGCAATCCAGATCTGTATTGTTTTTTGTTCCACAGCACCATCATTCAGTGTACAGGTAGGGAATCTCCACAATTCTTTGAAAAAGAAAAAAATATAGGAGATGAAGATTTGCATTTCTAAATCTAGACTGGATTTTGAACACAGAAGTTCATTTTGTTCTTCTTAAGCTAAACTCTTTACCTTCTTGAAAGTTATATGGCTATGGAGTTACTCAGCTGAGAGGTAGTAGAACTAAGTGACAAAACTAGAAAGAATGGATCACAGTCTTTTCCTGTTCAGTTCAGCTTTGGAATAATGACAATTCATTTCTATTCACCTGAAGATCCATTTCAAACATGACTGATAAAAAGCACTTCCACTGTTTTCCAGCTTAGCAGGCTTAGTTCTTATCAAATCCCCCAAGGAGACAATAGCTTTCTTCCTGCCTGTCTCTTCTGTGCCTTAGTTACCCGGTCTATGAACACTCACAACAAAGTTGCTGCTCTAGACTGCTCCACGTTATCCTAGTAATTCTCACCCCACTTGGGCTCTCCCATCTGTTTTCTGGAGTGTTTGTGTGTGTTTGCTTGTTTTGAAACCATCTGCTGTCTCGTACCTTCCTCTTCAGCTCCAGCCCTGGAGGAACGGTCTAACTCTCGAGCTCACAGTACAGCACTGGTGTTCCAGGCAGTTGTGTGGACCCTGGTGCTCAAAGCCCTGCATGGACTGGTGTGCCCACAGCAGAGTGCAGCTTTCTTGAGAGGAACCAGCATGAGGAATGGATGTGGTGCTGGTATGAGGTTGTACCTTAGGGAACAAGTCCTGTTCATTAGCAGCACTCTTTGGCTCAAGCCAGTCCTGTTCCTGGCTTTGAAGTTATTTGAGGATGTCTTGCTGATGTTCGCTATGCAGCACAAACATATCTTTATATTGCATATTATCAGAGATAGCGTTTTTATCTCAATTTTCCTATAGGATCCAATAATATTGGTCCATTCAAGACACTTTTAGGCAGCTATAAGTCTACATACAATTAACAGCATGAAAACAAAGGAAGTCAAATATCAAAGTCAGTTCTTCATTCTTTAAAAGCTAACTACTGGTTGCTTTTCATGTCCTTCTAAGCCAGTTAAGTGGAAACATGACTCCCCTGAACAATCTACACGTGAATGCTGTTAACATTGCTCAATGCACGTTGCTATTCTCTCTTTCAATGTTTCATTGAGATATTAAATTCTAATAACTAAACAGTCTCATTTCCTTTCTAACATTTAGATAGAGGGGTTTTTTACAGTCTTTAAATAGAAGAACTAAAGCCAACTATATTCTTATCTCCTATTTTCAATTTAGCTTCAGAAATTAAAATTTCTACCATATAATTGAACCAAAATTATCTATGACTTTCCAGTGCTTTTCATTCTGTAAACCCATGCTGCAAATAGAAATTCAAGGCTATGATCAAGTACAAATCACCTGTTGTCATTGACTAGAGCATTATAAAACATTGATGTATTTCCTCCCTTTCAGCTGTTTTTCCAAATGATTTCACGGTCACAATGGACACCTATGAAGTCTATTAAAAAAAAAAGAAGTGATGCTGTAGCATTCTTTTCCAGTTCTTTTCCAATTGCAAGCACAAGTACAGGCTGGACAGTGAATGGATTGAGAGCAGACCTGGAGAGAAGGACTTGGAGATGTTGGTTGATGAGAAGCTGAACATGCCCTGGCAATGTGCGCTTGCAACCTGGAAAGCCAACAACTGAAAGCAGGTGGAGGGAGGTGATTCTGCCACTCTGCTCTCCTAAGACTGCACCTGAAGTGCCATCCATCTCTGGGACCCCCAACAGAAGGGAGACATAGACCTGTTGGAGTGAATCCAGAGGAAACCAAGAAGAGGATGAGAGGGCTGGAGCACCTCTCCTACAGAGACAGGCTGAGAGAGCTGGGGTTGTTAAGCCTGAAGAAGAAAAGGCTCCAGAGAGACTTTATATCACCTAAAGAGGGTATAAGAGAGCTGGAAAGGGACTTTTTACCACAGCCTGTAGTGAGAGGGCAAGGGGCAATGGCTACAAACTGATAGAGGGTAGATTTAGATTGGACATGGAAGAAAGTCTTTACTGTGAGGGTGGTGAGGCACTGGCACACATTGGCCAAAGCAGTAGATGTCCCATCCCTGGAAGCCTTCAAGGCCAAGTTGGATGGGGCCCTGAGCAACTTGGTCTAGTGAAATGTACCCCTTCCCATGGCAGGGCATCTGTGACTGGATGATATTTAAGGTCATTTCCAACCCAAGCCAATCTACGAGTCATGCAAGTAGGATCCAACTATAACATAAAGCTCTTCTCGTATATGAAAAAGTACTAGTTCATTCAAGAATAATTAATGTAAAGAGAAAATTATTTTGAGCATTTTAATAGAAACATACAGTATATTTTACGAGTCTTGGGTGTTCTTTCCTTTCATTTTTCTTTCTTCTATATTGAAAATTAAATTCTGTAATAGAAGTGCCAGGCCAAACATGGATATATTATATTTTTAAGGAAGAATATAGGGACATTATTTGCATCTTCTTTTGTGTGCCCAGTGTTATCCCAATAATTTTCTGAAATAGTACCTGATCTCTGCCTTGCAGACATCTCCTGGCCTCCCCTCCTACAAACCCTTGGCTACAGAACTTGAACTAGATAGTGAGATACAGAGGCAACACACAGCAACATCTGAAATCCACAGAAGAGCACCAAGGCAAGTTTACATAAGCGAATGAAACAGTGCCAGGGCTCGGACACCAGGTGGCTCGGTCATCCATACTGTTAACTTTTTAACCAGCTCTTGGCATGCTTTTGTCCAGGTCCAGGTTAGCACTGTCCCATGAAGATCCCAGAGGTGCACGGAGGTCAGAACCAAGCAAGGACAACCCCCATTAGACAGCTGAGACAAAGCCTCCTAGTTCTGGTAGCTGAGGGTTTAGTAGGATAGCTGGGACTAGATGGTGTCAGTTGGCCTCAGGGTCAAAATAGTGTTGCCCTCACTATTCAATTTACTGGTATAGATGCTGCCTCAGGCTCCTGTCTATTTGCAGAGACAGAAATTCTGTACAGGCTTGCCTTTTCCCTATCATAAGGGCACAACACTGCTGTTGATGACATTTTTGTTATACATTAAATTGGCAGGATGTATACAAACAGGAAAACACCAGAAGGTACTGTCCAGGATTCATAACTTTAACAGCTTGTTCAAAGCAAAAATTGTGCCGTGAATAAAGAACTTTTAAAACTGGTGATATGGAAGCTTGGCTAGCCCTTGCAGGCAGTTCTTTGAGCCCCATGCAGGTAAAACTGTCATGTTTCGAACCATAAAAACAAAAAATGTACCTTTTTTTCTTCCCTCCAGTCTCCATCACCAGAGGTATGCACTCCTTGGAGCAGGACAGGCATGGGATGCTTGTGCTTTCACCACACCCTGATGCTGCCTCTCTCTGTCCATCGATTGTGCTGGAAGCAAGGTTACAGCAACTCTCTGTGTAGGCACCAAGAAAGATAAAAAAGGCAAGTAGTACTGTTACTAATACCGGACATACTTTAAGACATCTTGGTACAGCTACAAAGCTCTTCCATGAATGGAGGGAGAATAAAAAAGACCTGAAAATGTATTTTTCAGAAAAGATTGAGTTGAGGGAGCAGAAAAAAGTTCAAGACACAAATTCCAAACCTTTATAGAACAGTAGGTACTTTGGGGGCAGGAGGGGGTGAGGACTACTAGGAATATTCTCTATGCTTAAGCAAAAGGCTATAATTGTTCTTTTGTGCCTTATGACACAAACAGTTATTCCAGAAATATGCTGGTTCAGATCCTTTCTGAAATAATTCAATTTTTCATGACTGCTTAGCAATAGGCAGAAATGTTCTCACATATTTAATTTCTCTTTTGTGGCTGATATTGTCTGGAATTTACATCTAAGTTCTCAGTTTGAAAGGCAGTTGTGTTCTCTTCAGGAAAGCAGAGTCCATAACACATGGATTTTAACTTAGATTCAAAGAATATTTACTGAATCAGAGCTGTAGTAGCTCTGACAAAGTTAATCACCGAGTCCATAGAAGTCCAAATCTGATGTAGAGATTTAAGACAACAAATGCCTATTTGCCTTTTATTTTTACTTTTGACATTTAGGAAAAAAAAAAAAAAAGAAGAAGAAGAAAGATAGGAACTCAGTTCATTTAAACTTATTAAGTTGGTCTTACAAACCTAGACCCTCACTAATGCTCTAACAGTGAACCTTCCCACCTGCTCTCCAATACTGTCTGCCCTTGTAAGCACCCAAAATTGAACCACACATGCTCTGGATCACCCTGTAGCTTTTCTTCACTGAATTTATTTGCAATGTATTTTCCCATTAACATTGAAACTGAAGCACCACCACATCTAGGTGCCTGGGTTACACACACAGCAAAGCTCTCCACTCACTGCAGACCATATGGAAAAATTCAATTTCTTTGGAACTATGTTTTTTGATCTAGTTCTACTCTCAAACCTGCTCATGTTATGATTGAAACTTGAAAGCTAACCCTCCCTTTTTGCTCCCAAAAGAACAGAAAAAAAAAGTACTTCACCGGGTCATCTTTTCATTGAATTCCTTTAGTCAGTTTTAGTTTCTGCCTGTCAGAAGCACATAAACTTCATGAACAAAAACCAAGGAAAACTCCAAACTCCATTCAGGGTTTTTTCTAAAATGTTTATCTTTTAAAAGTTTCATGATATCCTGTAAGGTCTTTCAGTCAATTCACTTTTGACTGAGATGTTATATTACTATTTTTTTTAATCAAATTCTCCCGAGCCTCAGTGAGTTAGAGACTAAATTCTAAAATCTTTGGAGAAAAATGTTTAAAATAAGAAGAAATAGAAGAAAATTTTAATACCATTTTCTGCAAGTCAAATTTGTTTTGCTGACTCTTCCTCCATCTTGAGTTTTTTAAACACAAAGAGACTAGAGTATTTTTCTTAAAATATAGTATTAACTTGATAAAATTTTTGGGATTTTTTCTTTGTTGTGATGTCCTATGTGGTTTTAACCCATAGCCATCTTCAAACATGTCATCATTGGTCAAATTTCTTCATGGCTTTGCAAACAGCTACAGCCTCTAGTGCAGACATTGCACAGACTCTGTAATGAGGATATAAACCAGTGACACCTGAGGTTACCTCCCAGCACAGCAGCACTAACAGCAACCCAACACAGACAGCTGGGGAGAGGTGGGTTTTTTCTTCCTAATGAAGGACTGAAAAGTGATCTTAGTTATGCTACCATTGCACCATTACAGCTCAGTGGGCTTCAGTGGAAATCCTCTGGAATTAGTTCAGATAGATTAAACGTAACTCTCTAAACCTTATATTTACTGAATTGCACTCATCCAGCAATGTTAAAGCACCTTGAGAACATTAGTTAAGTTCCAGAATCTCTCCTTCCATGGTTTCCCAAGTGGAAAATAAATTAATATGGTTTATGGACATTTAAATCATCATCCAGGAATATTCCCCAAAATTGTGCAAGATCACACAGAAAATCACCATCCAGGTCAGATACAGAACTGAATGTCCCACCTCTTCACTTGGGCTCTGGTACTATACATTTTATTCTCTTTTAGAACAATAGATTTAAACTCTTACAGATTATTACTTTTATCTTAAACTCTCTCTTACCTCAAATGGCTGCTGAGTTCTCAGTCGGGCCATTTAACATAAGTGCCTGCTCTAGTTATTCAGTCCATTAAAATAGAAATCAGACTACATTACCCAGAACACACTTAAGCCTCCCACAGCCCTGTTCAGTCACAGAGGCAGTCTGCCAATAAATAAGCTCTCTACAGTGCTCCCTACAAAATAATTTAGGAGTTCTATGTTAAAATATATGAATACATATGTTTATACAAACCCAACAGCCAATATCTGAATTATCAGTTAATTTAGTTAGGCAAGCATTTGCTTATGCATGTTGGGTTGGATATTTCATTACCCATGGCTAATTCCTGGCATGCTGTTAGCAAGCTTCCTAACTTCTTTCTCTGTTGCCATAGTCCTCTGCTTTGAAAACACAGACATTCTTTTCTTTGGTTGTAGGACATTTTTGCTATTTGAACTAATTTGGCCATGGGAAGCACAGGATGTTTTGTGTGTGTGGTTCTTGGACACAAAAAGAGAGTTAATTCACACATGAGGAAGGTAGACAATTCCCTAAATTAAGATAGGAGAAAAGACAAATAAAAAAAAAATCCCTAATGCCTGCTTTACTAAATTCCTAAGAAACTAGGTTAATTTTGGTCATTGCCACTATGGGAGAAAGTTCAGAGCTTTGAGAGAAGGTAGGTGCTGTGGGAAACAATGTGTTTAAAATTTACAGAGATGGGTCCTCAAGGCAAATTCACAGTTCTACTTACCCTGTGGAGGCAGTGGAACCAGCAAAACTAATTCTGAAGTATTCTTCCCCATTTCTTCCTTCCACCACTTTTGCTTCTCCTGATGCCATGGCATGAACATGACTCAGTCCCAGGTCTTTGTCTTGAGAGCAGCAAAATGAAGATTTGCCTGTATCGCCTTCAACTGACTCTAAGCACACACCTTAGCTTAGCAAATTCAGGACTCAGTCAGGTAACACATGTGAACTACTAGTCTGAAGTCCTGCAGGTAACTGAATGCCCTCAAAACTCATATACAAAATGTGTGACTTTACAAGACCTGAGCTCTATAAGAATAAACATAATCAAATTCAGACAGCATTTGCTTGCCAATTACTGGCAGATTTGCACCATTTATGGTCAGTCCATTATTACACAGATCTACAAATTGAATTTGTTACAGAAAATGTTAAGAAGGAAGGATCTTTGGCTTCAATTTATCCAGAACAAATGGGCAAATGGAAAAAAATCAAATCTGAATTTGTAGCTGCAAGGCAATTTGGACAAATGTTAGGCTATACTGTCCTATCTGTGAAGCAAAACATGATCCAAACTATCTCAATGCATTGAGATTATATAATTTGATGATAATATCTAGCACTGTGGCAGCACAAGCAATCTGGTGTTCAGGACATTCCTGAATTTTGTTTAAAAGACTTTTCTTTTTTTTTTAGCTAAAATATCTCTGTTGGTTTAGATTGCACATTTATGGTGTAAAAGTGAAACAAACGGTCCTAAATGGGAGAAAAGATGCCTGTGGTATAATTGATTTGCCAATTGCCTTGATTACTGTAGGAATGTTCAGCACTTTTTCCTCCTCAGGGAGATTTTATCTTGAAAAACTATGCCTTCAGACAGACACTCCCATACAAGTTAATCTGTCTTTTATAGCAGATAGGATTCAAAAATGCCCAGTGAAAACTGTGGTATTTGCTGAATGTCGTGGGTTGTCTCTCTCTGGATGCCAGGTACCCACCAAAGCCTCTCTGTCACTCCCCTCTGAAAATGAGCAGGGGACAGAAAATATGAAGGGTTCATGGGCTGAGATAAGGACTGGGAGAGAGATAATCCACCAGTTACCACCCCAGGAAAAACAGACATGACTTAGGAAAATTAATTGAAGTTATTACCAATCAAAATAAGAGCAGGATAATGAGAAGTAAATCTTAAAACACCTTACCCTTCAACCCTCTCTCCTTGCCAGCTCCACCTCCTTCCCCAGAGGTACAGGGAGACACCTGTAGTGGGGTTTGCAATCAGTTTATCACACATTATTCCTGCTGCTGATCAGGGAGAGGAGTCCTTCTGCTCCAGCATCGGGTCCCTCCCACTGAGACAGTTCTCCATGAACTTCTCCAGTGTATGTTCTCATGGCCTACAGTTCTTTATGAACTGTTCCAGCATGGGTCCCTTTCTATGGGGTGCAGTCCTTCCAGAACCACCTGCTCCAGCATGGATCCCCCACAGGGTCATGAGTCCTGATAGGAAACTTGCTCATCCTGTCTCCACATGTCTGCAGGTCCCTGCCATGGGGTCACAGCCTCCTTTGGGCATCCACCTGCTGCAGGGTGGGGCCCTTCATGGGCTGCAGGTGGATCTCTGCTCCTGCACAGATCTCCATGGGCTGCAGGGGTACAGCTGCCTCACCAGGGTCTGCACCATGGGCTGCAGGGGAATCTTTGCTCCAGATCCTGCCCCTCCTTCTCCACTGACCTTGGTGTCTGCATAGTTGTTCCTCTCACACATTCTCACTCCTCTCTTCTCTGAGCACAATTACCTCAGCTCAAAAATTTGGTTTTCCCTTCTTAAATATGTTATTACAGAGGTGTTATTACCATTGGTGATTGGCCTAGCCTTGGCCAGCAGTGGGTCCAATTTGTAGCCAGCTGGCACTGTCTCTGCTGGATGCGAGGGAAGCTTCTGGCAGCTTCTCACAGAAGCCACCCCTGTAACAACCCCAGCTTCCAAAACCTGGCCATGCAAACCCAACACACTACAATAGCAATTTAGTTGGTGGGAGAGGATGTGGCTTTAAAATAATTTTCTCTCTCTAGAATAAACAGTCCCACCTCTTTCATCCTTCATTTTACTGACACTCCAGGCCATTAGTAGTCTTCACGGCCCTTTATTGGACTCTCTCCAGCAGTTCTACATCTTTCCATAGACAAGAAGAAACTCACACAGCAAAAATACTGTTGATTCTCGTGAAGAGCACATATCACATTTCAAAACTGACGTAGGTCTTCAGATCTGTTGTATGGAATTCATCTCAGCCAGCTTCATAGATAAGATCCTGCTTAGACTAATGACACCTAAATTCGAGTTCACATGGGACAGTCTAACTGCATTCTGGGAGGTGGAATTCAATAACTTAAATACCTATGACCTAGAAGGCCCCACCTAACTCCATCTGTTACTAGTTCTAGAAGAGGATATTTCCTCTAATTCCCTTCTCATATCTGCCAGTCTGGTGTGGATGCCTTGAATTCTTTAGGGTTGTCTCAGATGTAGCAGTGTGGCTATTAACTGCGATGGGATTATAGTGCCTGCTGACTGCTAAAGGTCAGTGATTTAATCTCAGATTCAATCTGCTCACCACTGAAATCAACAGAAAAGACATCTTTACGGATGGTGGTTACTTGAGATATCCTGTAGGTGTTTTTTATAGTCATTGGAGAAAATCTGGCCACTCTAGGATGTAATTTTTCTGGTATTTGCCATGAAGTGACCCCCTCCTCCTTTAAAAGGATATTTTCATATTTTGTTGGAGAGATCCTGTTCCTTATTTCAACACCTGCAGTACTTCAATGTGCATGGGATCTTCCACTTTACAAAACCATCTCTGACTGGCTTTGTTCTTCCTAGGGTTTGCTCACCCACATGTTTCACTGGGGCTTGTAAAAGCACAGCACTTGCTGCTTGATGCTGCAGTCAGATAAACTTCTCCACTGAGTCTTTCCCCGTGAATCGTAGAAGGCTGTTGCCATCCTCTGGCACTCACAGGAAGGTGTTTGAAGGAAGGTCAGCTCCCAATTGTTCAAGTAGGGCAAGTGAAAGCAGGGTAAAGGAAGGTCATCCAAAGTAAAGGAGACAACAGACTAGAAGTCAGCAGCAGTATAACCCTGTTCCAATCAGTATTGTGTCTGTGTTGAAGTGCTCTAATGAGAAAAAAGGATTATTAACTTTCAAGTAGTGCAATGACAGCTTGTTTTATCCTGTGGATGCATGGTATACTCACATGGCACGGCACAGCACAGAACCATATACGCTTATCTAGGTGCTAAGTATAACATCTCATTGCAATTCACTTTGCCCACATCCTGACTGAAGGGTGGGCAAGAACAGAGTGTTTCCAGCTAAAGTGAGCACAGTGTAAGGTCATCATTAACCCCTCTTTGCATATTACTATGATTTACAGCAATGGATGAGTACAAGCATCAGCAAAACTTCCATGGACAAATTATAGTCCATAATAATACTGTGCAGAATACAATCATTAGAATTCTGGGACTGGTTTCAAAATATTTAATTTTTAAAGGTTCTAAAGTTGACCTTGAAAATTTCCCTCTCCACTCTCCGTCCCTTCCTGTGATCAAACATTCTCAGTCATCACGAACTGCACACATCACGTGCATTTTCTCACAATATCTCATATGAAAGACAAAGTCGCCTTGCAATTTTAACTTCAAACAAAACCAAACCAAAACAAATTCCTATTTTCATTGCCACCAAATTTAACTGAAAAGAGAAGCTGGCAGAATAGGAAGACCCTTCAGACCTTCATTGTAATCCTTTCTTTTCTGACCCTTTCCAGCTCTGTTTCGCTTTCACTTCCTTCATCTCTTACATATGATTTATCATTACTTTTTGCAGCAGCCTTGTCCTATTCATAGCAGAGTACCATTTTCACAGAGTTGTCCTTCTGTGGCAGCAGGAATCCTTGTCACAGAACTGCAAAGAACTTCACTCACCTGATACTAAGTTCTGTTAAAGAGATACAAAATCTTATTCTTTAGAGAGATTAGTTTTAATCTTCTTGTTCACTTGTTTCTCACAGTATCACCTAACCTTTTCATGACGATGTGATGGGGTGGGAGAAGGGGTACCTATAAGCCAAATTTCTAGAAGAGCACATTTCATAGTTTCCTTTTCAGTTGTAGCAAGTGGTCCTCATCACACCTGAGTTCTAGTATCCTGCTCATTAATTCCCCTGCCAGTCAAGAAAAAGAAGAGGGATACAAGTGCTATTTGCTTTCCCTGACAAGTATGAAATAGACTCCGGTGGAGCATGCACCTGACAGGAGACTACAGATTTTGGGTTAGATGAAGACATGGTACATAATGGACATCAGAATGTATTGTCAAGATTGGTCATTTGTTAACAAATAAAGGGAAGTGTGTTATAGCTGTGGATATGTTTAGATATAAAAAGAAGGGAAGATGGGTGTGAAAGCTACCTTAACTTCATTTCCAGTGGTAGCACTGGTGGGAAATGCCTTTCGGTATCCTTCATTGTTTTTTCTCAGGTTCCGGTCAGTGATACACTGATAATGTTGCATGACACACTCTGTGCTCTATTTCCACCAGCTGAGAACCTGAAACTTTCTCTTTTCCTCCACAAAATTCACCATACAAAGATTCATATTTAGAATGTATGCTCGTTCTATTTCATATTATTATCACAAAAAGATTCAAGAGCTGGATATACTTGGAGACATTCAGGAAGTGTCTTTGTGACATTGGTAACATTGGGCAGATACAGAAAACACAAAAAAAAAGAAAAAAAAGTATAAACAAATATGACCTACTCAGGTTCAAAACTAGGATCCTGAAAACTATTTGTCTTCTTCCTGACTTCTAAAAGTATCTGAATTCCCTGATCATGTTCTTCTTCTGCATGTGCCTTGATGTCTTTGTGGAACTGAGAAATTCATCTGATGTGTAAGTCCAGTCAGGTAGCTCCTCCTCAAAAGTACCCTAATGTTTTCAAATCTGTGATTAGATTCTTCTCACATGACCTGAATATCTACAAATAAACCACCTTCTCATTTAACACATCCTTTACTACTGATGAAATCAAGCACGTCTGCAGGCAGTTCACTTCATCCAAAGACATCTCTCATGAATCAGTCTGTGACAATATCTGTCCTCCACTGGATGGAGAGAGAAATAGAGTGATGAGTTTAGGAAGAAGTTCTGTGCAACATAATGTTTCGCACAACAATAGTGGTGCAAGGCATAGTAATCTCCTCAAGCACCTCTCCTGTACCATTACCTCCTTTCACATGCACTGAAAGAACTGATGTTTTTTTCAAAGTTTTATTGTCAAGTCCGTGCTTTAAATCCATGTTGATGATAAATCAAAAGTCTTCCCAAACCATAGAATTGGACTTTCATAATTAACTTGTAAATATTTCCATGAGATAACTCTTGCTAATGCACACACTACCTTACTTACTGATCAGAACATTTGGAAATCCTAGGAACCATATCTTTCTCTAGTAAGTTTACTGCTGATGTCTTTATCTCACTGTGTCCAAAATCCAAATTGCAAAGTTTCCATCTTGTCCAGAGTGCAGAGACTTCTGCCACTATAAAGGAAATAATATTTTTTTAAATGCTCTTTTATGAATAGGAAGGGCAAAGTTTCTATGTGCTGACCAATTTTACGTTTGTTTTTTTTCGGGGGGGCTAGTGATTGATCATTCTGTTTGCGTCACCTCCTTTCCTCAAGATAAATAAGGTGCCCCAATTAATGCTCCATTCCCAGAACCAGGTATCTTGAATTTAAAGATATCAAGAGCAAGCTTTACAGTACTGTGACTGATCTCTTTAGGCTTACCCTGCTTAAAATAGTCCATTTGCAATTTGCTAATGTGGAGCCAAGTTTTCAAACACCTCTTCAATATTGGGGTTCACCAGCTGGAGGATGAAGGAAGTCTACATCAGGCCCAATGTAACTCTCTAGTTTGCAAAAAAAGTACTGCTTTTAATGAACGCTAATTATAATTGGGGAAAGATAAGCTGTGGATTCAACAGAGGGGAAAAAGGCTAATGCTTTTAAAATGTAGTCTGATTAATGAGGCTGTCATAGAACTTATTTATAGGTATGCTGTACAAAGTATCATAATCTCTGGAAAGATTGCCAGCAAATTAAAGCCATCAGAGTTTAGAAATCATAAAATTGATTTGACTCCAAAGGATATTCCGTACAGGCCAATCACAGAATTATAGCTGAGGTAGAGAAGTTGTGAAGAGCAAGTGTTCTTAAACTGTTCTGGGGTGTGGGTCACATTTCAACCCCTTGACTCCTGCTTTCAGCGTCGTGTAACAGCAGCAATTGCCTTCTTTGAATAGAGGCATTCAGAAAATATTTAATATAATTTTAGCCGGTTTTAATATAAGACAGCAGATGGAAATGCAGAGGAATGTGCTTTGCTAGGCAGTTCTCTATGGGCCTCCAGCAAGTGCTTCATGAATCACTAATGGTGCATGGTCTGCAGTTGGGAGCTATTGATTTGAAGAAAGCCCAAGTAAGTAAACAGATAGACCTTGTACTATATGGTGAAGGTCACTAAATGTAAGAAACAAAATTTTCCCTACAGCAATGTGCATGGAGCATTTGGTATCCTGAAAGTTAAAAAAATATATAAAGAAGTAAAAAACCCCATATTTGGGTTGTTATATTTAGAGTAAAGGAAGTACACTGACAGAAAGTGAGACTCAGGCATACTGGTGCAAGACACAGATCATCTGGGAATTGGCAAAGAAAGGAATCTAGGCTTCTTTTTGTTGAGAATGACAAGTCCCTTTAATGTAAACAGCCTTTAAATCTTGACTCCAAAGGATTAAAAAAGTAATCCAAACTAAGACAAATGGAGTGGGGGGCAGATAAGGCTGTTTTAGTTGAAATATGCATCAGAGAGGATGGCCTACAAATGTTAATGCATACTTATAAACTTTTAAGGGGCAGAAAGGAAAAAAAAAATGTATAATATGGCAAGGGAGTGCATGAAGTTGACTGTCTGGATATGTTGTCAGACCTGAAAAAGGAGGAAAATCACCAATTATTACAATAATTCAAAATTTAATACAAAGTCAAAAGAAGAAAACACTTAGAAATGATTGATTTCCCAGCCTACCATAATGTCTTTGGACATCAATATAATATTTGATGATACCAATGTTTCCCTCTTGTTCCTCTCATAGCTCTATAGATGTTAACTTGCAGGCAGCCTTGCTGGCACAAGAACATAATAGCATATAGGATTTTGGCTATATTGAGCACTGGATAAATTTGATGACTTATAAAATCCTTTAGCCTAGAAGTGCTTTATTTTCAAGCTCCACTATAATTAGTTACAAAGGTTATTTGAGTGAGATGTGAGGCAAGGCTGGAAGGTTATTGTTAAATGAAATCAATTTCACCTTCTTTTTCTCTTGCTGTAATATTTTCCTTTAAATCTATAGTGAAGAAACAGACAGTCATTTACCAACAACGATTTGTTCAGTAGTTTCAACAACACGTTCAGGAACAATGAAGGGATTCAGTTGATACCAGTCTTTGGCTGAATAGCTCTCTATGTGTCTGTCAGGCTGTGTCTCCACCTACATTACATATTCTAAGCATGGCCAGCTTCCTCAGTTTGAAGGAAGGCACAGTTGACCTACATAAACTTCTCAGGCTTTAACTGAATTTTGAGCAGAGGCAGCATGTCCCACCAGCTCTGTTCAGCCTCCCAGATCTGAACAGCCTCATACATTACTGATACTCCATAGTTTGCAAAATCAAAAGAATAGGGATGTATCTCCAGAAAACCTGGTCTGGTTTTATAGTCCATGAATTCTAAAACAAAGGTCTGGAGAAGGAACCACAGTGTATCCCATGCTCTTAAGTGGGGTGGATGGAAGAAGCATTCCAGCAGAAGAATAACAAAGTTGAGGTTTAAGAACTGTGCCAGAGAACTGAAATTTGCTCAGGGATGACACAGACGTGGTAGCTACTAACAGAGAAAAGGAGTCCTCACCCCCTTGCTCTCCTCTGACATACAATTCATGAACGTCACAAGTATTCATACTCCAGATTCTGAAATGATTATGCTTTTCTGCTCATTTACTTGAGTGAATCTTGACATATACAAAAAGACCCGAGATGGATTTGTATGAACATTTCATGCACGCATACAGACAATGAGGAAATAACAGGAAAAATTTTAAAGCTGAAAAATATGCCTTTAACAATCGCTTAAGTCCTGACTAGAAAAGATAGCTGCTGAAAGCATATCAGTGATTAGTCTCCTGACCTTTCTTCAACTTGAAGTCATCAGCTATTGTTCGTCACTGATAAAAATAATAACCTTTATTTTATGAGGTGACTGACAGACAATCCTTAGAGACCACAGTCTTTCACAAGAGCTACGTGCTTAAAAAAGAAGTCATATTTAGTAGGCTCAATACAGTGAAATTAATTCAGAATTTTTTTATCAAATATTGGAAACATGAAACACTGTCTATGAAAAAAAAAAAAAAGGAAAGGAAAAAGGAACATTCAAATGACTTTTAAAGGAAAAAGCTGTAGCAAAAGTTTGGGCAAAAGAATGGCAGAGTATTAAAATTTATTTCCCTTTACCCCAATTTTATTTTCAATAAGAAGGTAGAAATTTTCTCAAAGTTTTCTTTTCCTTCTTTTTCATTTTGAAAGGCTAAGAGGAGGGAAATCCAAAACTGTATGAACCGTCACAGGGAATATCTTGTCTTTGACAACAGCCAGTTCTGAATCCTCAGATATGAACACTATTATATTTCATTTGAGAGGAGGGGTTTCTTCCTAATCACAGCCACCTAATCACAGTCTCATGACCTGAAGCTGCAGTGGCTGCCCTCTTCACATTTTCATTCTTCCAAGTGTAATTGCATATGTTACTCTAGACCCGACTTGAATGGAAATTCCTTTCAGGAAAACCCCAGGAGGTGGAGCCAATAACAGTGTAGGTGGCTCTCATTCCTTAGAGTCATTATTGAACCAATCGGACAATACAGTGTGAGGGGTCACAACAAGCAGTGCACTCTTCTGAACGAATTGTAAAGCCAAAGCCCTGAATAACTCTGGCTATTAGACAGATTTTTTTCAAGAGTGAAGACCTTGCTCCACCAAGACCTACCCTGTATATTGTACTTTGTCTCCTGTTAGTTCATTCAGTCCCTTAGCCTGTGTTAGTTGTATATAGGAGGTCCATGTGTGCTCATATACCATTCTCCTTCCTCACTTGAAGGAGCAACAATTTACCAGTGAGATTTTTGTTTGCCAGAAGAATTTAATCCAACCTGTTAAAAAATTATTCTCATAATTTACCTGGAGGGCTGCCATATACTTGTCCTTAAACTCAGTGTGCCTTCAATGTTAACTGCATTTACCACCATTACCTGTGGAACAGAAGAGCCAGCATGAATAGTGGGAAGGTCAGGAATTGTATAGAAACTCATCTGAAGAAATGTCTGTTTTTCCTAGCAATAATTGTATCTCAGGCAAAATGTTTTGAATTATATGAAGCCAGCAAGGAGCTAAAATGAAGTTATTAGCACTTGACATTTTCTTAGATATTAGTCAATTATTGTGAAACATTTATTGAGCAAAGATAAGACCCTAACGGGATTGAAGAACCTGATAATTAAATCCCATTGGAATTCCAAAAGTTTGAAAATCTCAGCCTAAATTTTTAGTTTGGATTTGGGGTCGGGGAAAAATATGTACCAGCTGGAAGGCCTCAACATGAGACAGCCATGTCTGGGTAGTATGAAATATATAAACATATGTGAGTGCTATAAAAATGTCAGCACTGTAATCCTAAACCCACCAAGCCAGAGGAAGATTCAAAAGTTAAATGCTCCTATCATTTGGCTTATGTCAGCCTCCATAGACTGTGACAGTTCAGGTGGGCACTGGACAGATCATCACCACTCAGGGAATTCTGTCACTGGTTTCTGCAAGGCAGTTCTTGGTGTCTTACTTCCCTTGTGTGCAAAGATGGATGCATTTTTTTCCTTGGAAGCTGTTTTTAGAGCTACTAATGAAAGCAGTAGACAATTTTGTTGTTGTTGTTGATGTGGTTTTGACTACAATCTAAACAGAAACACTTCTCATTCATGTGTAATTTACTTTGAAGAGTCAGCCTCTGTTACTAGTTATGGATGATACAAAAATATCAGACAACCAGCCTGTAACATTTTTTACTGCAGAGAAAATTCCATTTAAAACCATTTATAATGTTGCTAAAATATAGTACTCTTTTTTTTTCCCAAACTCCTAAGCTTTGAATACACATGGGAGCTTGAGAGATCAGATCTATATTGAGTGGATCAGCAAAATGTGGCAGTCAATGAAGTTATGTGGGTTTATATTATCTAAGAGTATGGCCCAAAAAGGTAAGGACTGGCAGGAAAAAAACCTCCACATACACCCTCCTGCTTGAAACAAATGTTTTTAAAACTGCTGTAAAATATTATTATATCTGCTAAATATGTAATATATGAAGGATATGTCAACTTTTCATGCTTGTGTAAAGATTATTCAGTTTTAAATGCCTTTTCCAGTCAGACTTAATCTACTCAGCCCAAAGACAAGCTGTTACAGTTTTATAATATACAGCTCATTTTTGTGTGCCTCTGTGTCTGCACTTGCATGTATGGGAACAAGAGAGAGAGAAATGCACTTACAACTGTGGAAAGCCACTAATTAGGCAAATTAAAGCACTTTTTTTTTCATTAAAACCTCAGTTATTTTCTTTCTGCCTTTTATTGTTTATTGGAAACAGTCCTTTCTCTGACACTACCCACAATGGATTTTTCAAATTTTGTGGCTTATGTTGACTGTTTTGCAATTTATACTAGTGTGTAAAATATTCCCAGCACATACACTTAATCAAAACAAGCCCAATTAAGCTCAGTACTCCAGATTCCACCTCATTAGCTTTCTGTTCCTAAAATATAACAGATGTGATTGCTGCGGGCCATGAGTTAAAGACGATTTTTTCAGCTAAGCACTTGCAATACAACCTAAAGTTATATGAAGATTTAATTATTACTTTCATTTTCATGGCTTACTGTAAAAGCTCATTTTTCACTTAATAGCAATAGTATTCTACTCCTTCATTTTACCCCCCATTACAGAGAAAAGTATCTAATGGAGGAAAAAGGAAGAGGTCAGAGGTCTTATTTTTACTCTTGGCCTCACGTACTGAATGAGTGACTTCACAAACTTGCAGGGCTTTTACCCATTCTAAAATACTGTAATACAGAAAGGACTTAGGATCTCAGCTTGCAGAGTATCACTTCTGCCCAAAACCTCTGTGTAACCGTGGGAATGATATTGCTGCATGTTTACTTGGCATGCTTCAAAAAGATAGAATGGCTTAGCATGCAGCAGTAGATGTCTAGTGCTCCCCTCAAGTAATTCTTGGTACTTCTTAGCTGTATTTTAACTGTTTAGAACTACTGGCTTTTATATAATATCCAATATAAGGCAAAATATTATCTTTTTTCAGTAGTAAAAAGGCCAAAGAGGATTACTACAGGACTGACAGCAGGATATGAAGGAAAGCTCTGCCAATTGTCAGTAGCTGTATTTCTTTGTCAATACCCCAGTGTCAAGCTGCTGAATGTCTCCCACACTTTGTCTTTGTTATGGGAACTCAAGCATCTGGTGGATAAAAAATAATCTGGCCAAACCAAAGCAATTCCAAGAATAATCCAGATGGGACTGTCTGAGTTGTCCGTGGCACAATTCACCATGGAGATTTCCAAATGAGCTTTCAGCTTCCAATAAATTAAACTTCTTTACAGATTCTGTACTGATGCATAACTGATACCATTCTCTCCTCTGATTTCCCAGAATACTTGAGAGTCTTGTAGGTAAGACCCACTTTCTCAAGCTGTTCAGTTTTTCAGCTACACTGAGTGAGCCAAGAGGACAACAGTCCCAGGCTCTGTGCAGAGCAAGAGCTTGGTCCAGTGAAGCCAACTGTGCATAAAATTGTGCACATAATACACATTCAGCCTTTCAAAAATGGGCATAAAACAGTCCCATTAATATCAGTAGCAATACCACAGGCCCTAAAAAGGCCTTTAGGTACCTTTTTTTTTTACATAGATTATTACAAAAGGTACAAGGCAGGACTAATAATAAAAAACCCACAAATGACCCGATTCACCACTCTTGCCGCATTTCTGTGTAGGATGATTTTTTAAGAAGTCTGTGGTTGCTCTCTCAGCAGGGTGAGTATCTAAGATAGCTTAATTGAAGTCAATGGAGCTACACATTGACATAAAACTAGTGTACTTAATAGGAGGTTAATGCTCAGAAGAAATAAGAAGCCAAGCTTTATCCTGAAAGATTTTCTCATGGTTGAGATCTCCTCTTTGTACATTCCCACTGCATTACTCTTTCTTTTCTTCTCCTCAAAAGATTCATAAAAAAATAAGCATGTTCTCTTTGTGGTTTACACTGAAGACATAGCTTTTCTATTTGTTAAAATGTGAAAGAAGATAAATAATGAAAATTTCTAGTGATTAGTCCCTAAGGTCTTTATTTATGGGTCCCTGGCAAAAACACACTGCAGATAATAGCCCAATTTAATATTTATGATGTGCTAGGTTTCTCTAAATATATAAATTTGGCAATTATCATGGGAGTTATCCCTTATTTATCTCCTTTTGACTTTTAATTAGTAGGATTGCCATTTAATCATTAACAATCTTCTCTTCCAAAAAACACCCTACCTGCTAATTCCTTGATGAATGTGTCCCCATTGTGTCACTACTCTCATTAGAAGATCTTTCTTAGTTGTTCCAATGACAAGCTTTTGTTTAAAAATACTAGGTCTGCAGATGTCTTGAAGTGACATATCACTGACTGGGCACCCTGCAACCAATATACTGTTATGTACCTGTCAGCCCTCAGCAGCCCAGGCATTAGGGCACTCACAAAGGTGACCAATGGCCCCTCAAATCATAGTACCCTTTCCAAAAAACAAAGAAAACCACTATATGTGTGTGAATGGATAGGGGAGTACAAAGCCTGGCACAGTTTTTTAAATTAATCATAATAATACTCAATGTAAAGATTATCCCTCTTTCCTTGATGATATAAAACAGTGGCACAGAAATTATACCTTTGTTAAAAAGCTCTAACATTGATCAAGTTGCTTCCATGGAGAGACGAAACTACAAGTTCTAATATGTTAACATTCAGCAGTGTGTTACTAATAGCATCATTAACACATACCATATATAGCTGCATGGAGTGCCTTACTCTGAGCTAGTGCCAAGTCCCAGTTTGTCAAGTTGGGATACGGGAATGGCAAAATAATTTCATTCATTCCACCAGCTAATTAAGATGGAGCTAAAAGGATGGAAGTTGAGAACCTTAGCAGGTCTGCTGTGCCATTCCTCCAGGGTGGCTTTGTAGGGAACAGTAAAAATACTTAATATAGTCACTGTTGCATGTTAAATGATCGTTAGGGAAGTGGAAGGTTGAATCAGTAAAGGGTGAACACTGCCATCATTGTGCAGAATTCAGTCCTCTCTCTCCACTTCATCTCTGCTCCCATACTGGTATAAAGTATTTTTTTTTTAATACTAGGACTCTTGACATTTACTTTAAAACCAAGGTACCTTCCTACAATGTGCTGTTATCTGGTGCATGCTATACAGCTTTGCCCTGAGAATGTGAAGGGGGAATTAGGACCCACTCATCTATTTAGGTTTCCTAGCAATTTCCATTATGAAGAAACCTTGTGGTCTTCCCATTTGAGGAACATTTTTGATACCCATCTTAGCAGCAGTTCTTAGCAAAGGAATGAATGCAATGTCCAGCTTCTCTTGAACTTGGCTCACTGGGTTATTTTTTAACCCTACACTAATGTAATTATTCTATCCCAAAACCTGACCTGTAGAAATATAATATCTTTGACCAGCAGCATATTACTCTAATATCTGCAGCAAGCTTGTAATGACAACAGCACTGTTTAACTTGGTCCCAAATCTGCATGCAAGCCCTCAGAGTGCTGGTGCCAGGATCCATATGGAAAATATCCTGTATCCAGTCAGGTAGAGGGAGAATCAGGTCTGCATAGTGACAGAGCAGTTCACTCTGTACCAGGCACCATCAACCCTTTTGTAAGTCCATACATCATTGCTGCTCAGAATTCTTCCCCCAATTAAGAAAATATTTGAGCCATTCTGCTTTCTGATATTGTCCCCTTAGTAGTGGCTTACGTGACAATGTGCTAAATTAATCTGGATTCAAAAATCTGAGGTGTATATATGCTAAATGAATCATCAAAAAAGAAACTCAATTAATTCACTGTAAGACTCTCTGTTTTATATCCCCTTTTTCCTGGGCATTTCATGTTGTTTAGTTCTAATTTTTTTTTATTCATGTAAGACTTGGTTAATATTGACGAAAGCAAAATTTTTGAAGGGTACTTCATTCTGTTGATAAGGGCCTTTAAGGCCACTGGCACACCACACAACAGCAGCGAGACCTGGCTCTTTTCCTTTGGTGTTTATTATCTCATTTTGTCATTTGAACAGTTTTGTTGCTCCTCCAACATCCTTCTGATTTGCTCCCCCATTTCTAATTATACATTTTTCTGGTTTGAATCCAATAAAATCCAAACCAAAATAAAACAAAAAATCTTTATAGCTAAACTTTAGAAGGCAAGATACATGCTCAGGCTCAGTACCTTTTTTAATACTTTAGCTCCTATAACATTTTCCAGATAATTTTGATGGTATCATTTCTCAGTGCAATAGCTGATTAAGAGTCACTTGCAGTATAACTTCCTGTAGTCAGGAAATTTTCAACAGAGTAGTGTATTTTGAAACAGCAACCATTAATGACAAAGTCAGAGCTGCTAATATTTGAAAGCTTGTGCTCACCTATGCATCCTTAGGGATGTAAAAGAGAAAAAGAGATTTTCTGTAAATCCATTCCTAATTTGTGATGCTTATCATCAAAAACCATATGGACAGATCAAAAGGACAGATCTTAAGCTGGTGCAAATTGGCCAAGCAGCATTGTCAGCAGGGATACTGGATTTACAACAGATGAGTATTTGGCCTATTTGTAATTTAGTACAAGAGTTATAGAAGTTATAGAGTTATAGAAGACTGAGAGTATAGAAGTTATAACAAAAAATGCCAAGTAATAGGCTTTCAGAAAGTCATCACACATTTTTCAGAACCTGAAAATTCAAAAACGTGTTAGTGTCTTTGGACCAGATCCTTCCTCAGTTCAGATTTTATATTACCCATATTTTAGTTCTTTATAAAAATAAAATGCACTTCATCTCTGTCTATACACCCAATACAATAAATTTAACTGTCATAAAGTCAAAGGGAGTCATTCTGCTATAAAAGAGTAATCTGTCTCTCACCTTTTGAGACTTAAGTAGTATGAAAAGAAGCTGCATTTAAAAATAAGCCAGGAAAAGTTAAGAATATATTTTTGAGAACAATCTGGTAGTTGGAAAGGAGTGAATAGCCTGACCAATCAGATTTCTTTCCATCCCCAGCTGTTACGATTCTCCAAGTGCTGAGAACACACAATTTAGTAGCTTCAGACTTGAAACTACTACTAAGTAGATGCTTTGTTTTTGCCATATCTGTAATGCAGAATATATATATATATATTTGCATGCATGAGATTTACATTAGAGACAGACAAAAGCAACTAGAGGGTGGATTCTCACTAACAATTGGAGGTACTGTTTGCACAGGAGGAGGTAACCTGTTGGATGTACATTGATGTGAAATAAAAGACTTGCATGAAGAAAATGCAGATTATATAATTGTGGTTTAACACACTTTAAAAAGAGACTGGAAATGGTAGGAATGGAGAATAGAGGTGCTTTTGGTACTGCAAAGGACTGGCAGGTGTTTAGATTAAGAAAGTGTCATTTTGACATTGCGGAAACTGAATAGGAAAAGTGACTCATACTACCAACCTCTGAATCTCTTGATCAAGTAAGCCATAATTATTGCTGGAAAGGAATGATATAAAAAGGAATTGAAAATAACAATTTCCTGTAAGAAGGAGAAAGCAAACAAAGTATAACAATGTCACAAATTTGGATTATCTTCAGCACAGAAGCAGCAAGAAATAAAAAAGTCAGACAGTGAAAGACATCACAGACTAGATCCAATTTAATGCTTAAATGCCTAAAAGCTTCAGTAATGCAAGACCCAGTGCTAATGACATGGCTCTGTGACATCCAGCACTTCTGGTGGGCATGCAGGTACCCACTGCAGTGAATAGTGGCTTTCAGCAACCTCAAAATAATGACCTCTGTACAGAGGCAACACAAAGACATTCATTCACCAGACAGTTTGAAAATATCAGTTTCTGCTCCCAGGGCCAATCCTGTGACAAAATTAAGTGATGATTGGACATAAAAAACTTCCATGCAGTCAGCCTTCTTTCTCTGAGGCAACACTACTCAGCACTGAGGTGCAGAGTTACACCACTATGCTCTTTCCCTTCTCAGACCAGGGACTCTTGCAATCATTTATACACACAGACACAGCTTCAAAGAGGAAAACCGAGCAAAATTTCTTCACTTTTTTATGACCATAAAACATATCACAGGTAATACCCTTCATCAGGCAGAAAAAGCAATTGAACCTGGGTCACCTACTTAATGACTGAATGCTTTAAAAATACCAGGCTACTACATACCAGCAGATGGAGAACTCATCTGATCACAGGGGCTGGTCAGCAGTGGCTACACTTCTATTGTTTGAACAGAATCATGCACACCTGGGTGAACATCTGGACTGAGCAAATGTACCAAACCATCTAATTCAAAGATGTGTTGTGGAAGGAAACCCAGATCTCTGAAACATGCATCAAATATTTTTGTATTATTTGAGAAAAATATATATATTAACACCTGTAATTTCACTTTGTGCAGGCCCTAGCCCTTTCAGAAGTTATATAGAAATGTTCTGCAGACAGCTGATGCATAGACATGTTCAGAAGAGATAGCCAGAGAAAAATTCAGTTTCTAGTACGCGCTATCTTTCCTACATGTGCCTAAATGGAAGTACTTCAGATTTGCAGACCTCCAGCGTACTGGGAATACAAAGGACCCACGCTGAAGTGTCTGGGGTTTAGGAGCCATTACAGAGAGGAAGTAGCCAAGCATGAGCAGCAGGGGTGCCCTGCTGCCTCTCTCCTGATGACCCATTTGGCACACTTCTGTGCCTCTCAAATGCAGAGGAGAGCTGAGAAGATGAAAAGGAGCAAGAAGCTTTGTTAAAGCCCTTTCCATCTCCTTCCAGTCTTCCCTTTCTCATTGTCCTGTTCAGTTACAGACATGCTTCAATGCTGAAGGAGAAACATAAAGTTGCTTAGGCTGGTTTTTTATCAGATAGTGATGATCTGGGAAAAGCTAGCAGGACAAATAGAATGATCTTTGAGGTTGGAACTCCTCTGGAGTCACTCAGTCTGTTTGACTGACCACACTGACCTGCAGGCTAAAAAACTACAGCACAGCTCCCATTCTTACCAGAGACTAGCCTAAAAGAATATAAATAGTGGGTAAATACAATTTAGTTTCGATTTAGAAGTGGAAGAAGAAAAAAATTATCTGTGTTTACCTGAATCAATATAGATACTCAGGATTTGATTTCACCACAAAGGAGCTTCATCAGCTACTTGTGCTAAAGGTTAATTAAGATTGTATTTGTCAATATACGAATATGGGTATGTACATTTCTGGGAATTCTCACCAACAGTAAGATTCCATATGTTATTAAGTATTCCTGAGATAGTGCTTTGGAATGTTTGCATGCACATTTCTTATCTTCTATTTCCACTTTGTACTATAAAGTGTGATGATCTATGAATCAAGACAGACTCACATGCAATCTAAAAACAAGCTGAAAGAATCTCAATCCAGCCTTCACAGACATAAATGCATTGCCTCTAGGTAATTCTATGAATCATGGTTTGAAGGATTTCAGATCCTTTAAAATGTAGAGTTTAATACAAAAATAGGAATTTCTTGAGGAAGTTGTACATATGGTAGGATAAACAGAATGTTCCCTTTTTTGTCTAAAAATGTAATATTTCCTATTCTTATTTCCATGTGATACTCTGGAGTAAAAAAACTTGGAGATGATGAGTCCCAAAAACTAATTGATAGATGGGGGTTATTTTCTACTTTAATATCTGAGGTGCTCCTGAAATTTCTTTAGGAGTCAATCAACCTATTAATAATAGAAAAATATACAGGGAAACAGTATATGCAGAACTTACCACAAAACCAATTTTGTCCTCATTACTTTCTCTATTTGCAGGTACAAAAAGCAGAGAAACTCAAGTCTTCAATATATATACAAAATGAAAACAGCTTGAGTTTTATTTCACACAGGAAAATGGAATGGTTTGTTCTTTCTATTTATTTTTATGAAGTGCAGAATGATAAGACCCTACTTTTAACCTTATGACATAATAAATCAATAAAGGATATGCAATGAAATAAATGGAACACAAAAGTACAGCAAAAATTCTGAAAGTGAATACTTTTCACAGCATGCTGTCATCCCTTGGAATTAACTCCAGCAGGAGATTATTAAGTCAAATATGAAAGATTTTTAAAGGGCTGAATAATTTTATGAGTAATAACAAAAATATGAATGTTAAAGTAATCTATCGTTATGCTTCCAAGGGTAAATTGATAGCTGCAGGGATCAAGAAGATATCCTCTTCTCTGCCTTCCTTTTCACACAACTGGCTAAGTTCATTAAGGGACTTTCTTCAACCTCCCCTCAAGCACCAGACATTGGTCATGTCTGAAGGCAGCAAAAATTCAAGACTTGAAAAAGGAGAAGGAATATAAAAGTTGTCTGATCCAGTACAATAAATCCTATGCTCCTTCTCACCGTCTTTATCTGAACATATTTTATGTCCAGCATAAAAGGAGATTGTTTCCTGTGTTCACCATCTCCACGGAGGCAGCATAGGTACTTGTAAGCTTGCTGTTCCAAGTCTCTCAGCATTTTAATTCTCACATCTCATCCATACTTTCATCTGGGAATCCAGCTCTTCTTTTATTCACCTAGTAGTTTCCATGAATTTTCCAAGCTTAGGCTCTGAAGAATGCTGAAAAGGGGAAGGAAAGAGAGAAGAAAAAACAACAAAACAAAACAAAACAAAACAAAACCTTCTTGATTCAATTTTCTGCTCCTATCACCATCAATTTTCCCCAAGGTGAGGTGAATAACAATCTCTGTGATGGTATTCTCACCCTGCTTTTGAGATCTTCTTAGTGACCTGCACCGATATCAGGTGGAGATGCACAGGAACAAATCTGTATCCAGTGTAAAATTCTTTGAGACAATTCTTCTCTCAGCTGAGGTTTCATTGGTCTCAATAGTTGTCCCAGTATATATTTTTGAGACAGCTTAAAAAAAATTCAGACTTCCTTTATAAATGTTTCACATTAAACTTCTGTGAATACTTCAAAGGGAATTGACAAAGAATTTAGATTTATTTATGAAGCAAATAAACTCTTAACCACTTTTGAAGAGCAATCCGATATAACTTCTATCTTTGGGTACTGTCCACCACAAACTCATTGTGGGGTTTATGGTTTCATCTTATTGATCTCAAGAGTTTTGTGACCTACTGTGACTGAAGGACTTGGTAAAAAGTAATAATTCAAAACACAAGAGTAAAATAATTGCCAGGAATTTATTATTGTCATTCCTATTATAAATTTCTAAACTCACAATAAAACATTGCAGCAATCTGTACAAGCACCATATAAAATTATATAATAATAATAATAGTAATGATAAAGAGGCTTGGTCCTTTAAAAAATACTTCTTTGGTTTGCTTTGACAAAGTAAGTTATCCAAAGTTTATACTCTATCCATGTAGATTGCATTTAGTAAAGGCTTATGTAGAACTCTTCTGACGAAGAGCACTATCCAGCTTGACTGCTCTGGGAACTAGAACAGACCTACCAAGAGACAGAAGAATGAGACATCAGAATAATTAGGAAATAAAATCTATCATTACAAGAGTTACTGTCAAGTATTGAGTTCTTCAAAGCATACTCAGCATAGAAGAAACAGGTATTGAAACTACTTGTTTACCACAGGCACACCTCGGTCACCTTATCTCAGTGTTCTACCCTTCAGTGTCTGTGTTAAGTATCATTTCCAAACTGCCAGAGGCGAACATGCTCTGACCAGGAATACCTCAAGAGGAGCAATATTTTTGTGGTGGTCCTGAGGGAATACCAGCTGCAGCTCTTTCTAGATCAGTAAATAAAATGTATTCATCAAAAGCTGCACCTGGTATGAGTTTTTAGGATGGAGCAATAATGTAATTCTGAAACAAAACTCCAGTAACCACATCTATTGCATAGTTTCCATTTCAGAGGTGATTTGGTGTACATGAGGACTATGTTCTATCTGAGGAAACAGAAGAGGAAGATCAGTTTCAGGTGCATGAAATATATATTTCAACCTCTGATGAGAACATGAAGTCCCAAACACTGATCCTTCAGACAGATTTGAACCAAATTTTTTTTATCTTTTGTCCAAAGTTTCACACTAAATCTAGTCCAATGTTTGTATATCATAAAATCATAGAACGGCTTGGGTTGGAAGAGACTTAAAGATCATCCATTTCCAATCCCCCTGCCACAGTGGGCAGTGATGCCTTCTAACAGAACAGGTTGCTCAAAGCCCCTACCCACCTGGCCTTGAACACTTTCAGAGTTGGGGCACCCACAGCTTCTCTGCTGGAACCACATGATCCATATGTAAAGTCTGTGGTTTTAGTTGCTTTGATCCAGTGGCCCTCTGTTGCACTATATTACTTGTTAAAATAGATGTAGTCAACAAAATTTAAATGCCCTGCTCTTCACTCTCCCACATCTCCAGGAGAGAGGACCATTGGCTGTGTGAATTAATAATCCAGCAAGAATTTCAGCAGAAACTCTCATCTTCCCTGCTACCAGCCACAGACCCAATTTGTTCATTCACAAGAACTCACAACAAATACAAAGAGACTCATTGCTTGTTAAGCCTAACTGCATCTTTAATAAAAGATTAAAAGTTAAGATTATACAAGTTGCAGCATTGCTGTCTACTCATATAGCATCAGGGGCCTGTCTGAAACAGCCTTGGTAATACTTTTCCTATAATTGTATTTCATGTTTTCTATTGCCTTTTGCAAAAGAAGAAGAAGAAAAAAATCTGTAAATTTCTTTCTCTGGATATTTAACACTCAATTTTAGTTCCTCTGAAGGTAACAAGTGTATATTATCCCAAAACATCTGTCCAGCCTCCAAATACAGTGCATGAGCTAATAGTAAAATGCAGGGAAAATACTGAGTAGTCAGGTGTCTAAATTAGGTAAGAGGGAAGCAAAAGGAGAGAGAAAAGATGAATCCTAATGCTCATGGCTTAAAAATTATTCCAAACCAGGCACAGCAGGACCTTAACAAGAATTTTTTACTCATTTGAGTCCCTTGATGAATAGTGTGCTTGTAAAACCTATGAGGGATATAATATCATCCAGCCAGCCCTGAACAAGCAGTTGAAGTTTGTCTTGTATACAAGTTCTAATCTTCTATAAACCTGCTGAAATCTAGTGCAAGATAGAGCCTTTAGAGAAGATGGTCAAAGTGGGATTTCTGTGTCAAACTGCTCAGTGTTACCTGAGTGAATTTACATCTGCTCAGGGTCTTAGAGGACCCTCAATTCACCCACTGACAGAGGTCCTAATACATTCAAATGAGGGACTCTCAGATTTCCCAAAATCAGAAAAAGCTTTTAATAGCATCTAAAGAATTACTTTTCTTCAAAGGTTGCATATATACAGCCACATATATATTTGAGAAACTGTGAAGGCTCCATGTCATTTCCCACCAGATGATCTGTCCTGAAGAATCTGATTTCAGTGTTGAGTTCAGAGTGATTGGGTGTGATTATGGTGCAGAGATCTTTTAATGGTGGAGATAGATTTCTGGGGCCACTAGACTTTTTGGACCTGTCCTTCTTTTTTTTTTTTTTTATGTTCCTGTGTCGTCAAAAGTGGCAAAATTCTGACAAAATGGGTCATCCATGGGCGTCTCAAGAATACATTGTTATTTTCTGTTATGGGCACTGAATTTATGGTCTGAATCTATACCTCAGGGATGGGCATTTAAGCTACAAGGTGAGACAAAGCTTAGGTCCACTGTCTCTCAGCTGAGGAAGGATTTTTATCACACATGTGCAACAATCAGTTTCGCTGAGGACTGTTTCAGAATTACCCCATTTTCCTTGTGGAGACCTCATTTCTTCATCTAATCACATCTTAGAGAAATTACGGAGTTAGGAAGCAATTAGTGCTTAATACTATCATTTTTCAACTCTACCAAATCTAGCAGTTGTGATTTTTTCAGCCACTGAGTGAGAATATAAATTAGTGCAGTTTGAACAATACACTGAATTTCTATAGTTATAATTATCATTACTATTCTTATTATATATAAAAAATAAAGATATGCCTATACTGTTGGGGTTTTTTTGTGGGATTTTTTAAAATATTTTGTTAAAAATGTTTTTGAAGCAGTGAGCTTTTTTATTAATACTTATTTTTGAATGATGGCTTTTTCCACATGCAAAAAGGAAAAAAAATGTTTCACATGGAACATGATTTTAAATAAACAAGAAATTAGTTTCAAGACAGTTACATTTCCTGTTCTGTGACATGACAACTGCATGTTGTTATAGTGACAACTGTCAAATAAGGATTTCAGAAAAGTAATGGAGTAACACAGAACCAGCAACTTTGCCAGGATTGATCTCACAACAAATTCTGTTTAAAGAGTATTCTTTTATTTGGTAAATCTGTAACGTCTGGTTACATATGTAAACCTCAAACATTTTCTGCTTCCACATCATACTAGGTAAAAAAATCATAATTGTAAAGGAGTTCAGGACTGGAAAGGACCCACTGGCCTGGCAGAACACTCCTGGAAGGGATATTCCCACCAACCTTAACAGTATTTTGTTGTATTGTCTTTATTATCACCATCAAACTGAAAATTAGTATAAAGGACTAAAAGAAAAGATGAGATAAAAATCTGAAAATCATATAATTAAAATTTAGGTGGGATAAAGATTATGTGAAATGAGGCTTAAAAATTTATCTTAGTGGCAAATGATGCCCATTTTATGAAGGGATAGGTTTGTATAATCAGATGCATCCTGTAGTGAATCCCCATGTTAGCACTGTAATGCAAGACAAAAAAATAATTGCAATAAGAACTTAAGCTTTCTAGATCTGAACATTTTAAAATATTCAGAAGGAGAAGCAAGGCACTTAATGAGAAATGTTCACTTTCCTTTTAAGACTTCCTGATTAAATGTGATTATTACATGTTCCAAAGTAGTAGGAATAGAACTGGTGATTTCACATATTTTTCTTAGGGTCAACTAAAAAGTTAAGAGCTATAAAGGGAGAACATAGCTGAGCCAGCCTTCTTTTGCCTGGAATCATTTATTAAAGAAGAGATTTACCACAAACTTGCCCCCATGTATGGTATTAGAGACTAATTTTTGAACTAATCTAATTAAAGTCAATTTGGGGATAGTGGTATTTCTCTAATTGTTTCTGAGACATACACATTAGCAACAGAGAGTGTTACGTTGTCATGGCAACAGGACTACGATAATGACTTCAGATGTAGAATGGAATTATGTCATGAGGGTGGTTTGGGAACAGCTGCTTCTGTGTGAATTTGGTTAGAAGGAACAGAGGTGTGTTTTGGCTGCAAAGAAACATGTGATGCCCTGTAGGTGCATATAAACAGACCTCCCCGCTCTGTAGCTGTTTTGATGCTTGGCCAGAGCAAAAGCAATTTTATTATGGCTATCTCATTCTTATTATTCTGCAATTTGTGTAAGATTGTTTTACATGCATTGAGCTTGGTGCTTCACGCAATGTTGTAAGGGTGAGGACCTCTGTCTGCTCTCTTTTTCCTACGCATGATCAAAAACTAAAGGTAGATGAAGGAGTCCACTGTGATCCTTCTATAGCCTTCAAGTACTGAAGCACAAACAAGACACTTAAAAGCAGACTTGCCATATTAAAATTCAGGACAATGATATATTTATCAGATGGGGTGGCCTGTTCAGTAGATTGCCTCAGGATGTTCTGTATGAAGACGTGCTCGATCTGCACTGAGCAAAATGCCTGACCTTAACTTTCTTTGATCCCTTTTGGGTTTTTTTTCCGAGTTTTGTTGGCTCTCCATTATGAATTCATGGTCTAGAAAAAAGTGAACTCAGTACAAGACAGAAGGATTTCCTGTTCATTAATTACATGCTATTAACTTGACAACTTTGGTTGTGGCTTAGAAGGCAAATAGCTGTCCAGATTGCAACACTTAGGTACACAGCATGGCACAGATCTCATAAAGGTGATTCAGGATAGATTATAGAAAGCAGGGCATCAATTGGTAAAGTTAATTTCCAAAACAGCTCCCTTAGTGCTAATGTAGGAAAGGCAAGAGAATGTATGGGTTCAGATACTTTAGAAGCCAAAAAATGCAAAGGAAACATCAGTCTGGCTGCTACAGCTCCATATCCAGGCGCTGAGTACGAACTGAGTATTTCGAAGTTTCTTGAAACAAGGAACAAGAAAACAGTGAGAATGTAAAAAGATAAATATAGTGTCAGGTATTTAAAAAAAAGTAATACAGTGAAATGTACAACTGAAATGTTTTTAAAGAGACAATTTAAAATCTAAAAAGCAATATCTCCACATAGAGTTAAATCATCTATTTCTATTTTCTATGGAGTTGTCTCCAGCATTATCTAGGAAGATATGACTTCCATCTAAAATTTATCTGATGGTTGAAGTTCTAAATGCAGTCCTTCTATGTGTATTCCCTGCTGTTTGACAAGGGCTGAGGTCATACTGCAGACAGCTGTATGTTCTCTCTCAAGTACTTAGATGTCTGTTTTCACAATATGTCTAGAAACAGAGCATCTTTGAAATTACTGTGTCTGAGTCAAAGTTCATTGAACTTGGTGGACAGGTTAAAAAATTATGTACAAGCAGAAGGAAGGGAGAGATAGACATACAATATGATCACTTAAATTTTATTTCTCTAAGACATCTCACTGGTAAGGTCAAAACAAAGCAAATAAAAAACCAATAGCTTGCTGGAGATATCTTTCTAAGTGAGAAACAGTGAGAACTTTTAAAAATCAAAGAATAAAACAGGATTAACACTTTGTGGTTAATTTTAAGCAAATGGCATAAATTCAAGCTTGTTCATTCTTGTAACAGAAAGAAATAACATGCTTTAGCAACATACCACTTTTGATGACTTTATAGCACAGATGTCAGGACTGCAGCTTGGGAACACCTACCATCACTGAGAGTTTGGCTTGAAGGGGTGAGACAATATTTTTTTCTGGATTGATAGATTTCTGTTCTAAAGTCTGTTTTCTGTCACACTTTCAGATACTTCACTGTTCATCTGTCTGTCCTGATGACTCTGGTGTGAGTTTTAAAGAGAGGGATCTCCTATTCATAACTTGACCTAGAGTATGACATCTTTCCTCCTAAAGCACAGGTGCTGGTGGGGAAGCAGAAGTTCTGATATGGGTATTAAAGCAGTTGTAGATGATGCAGTTCTTTTGGAGGTGCTTTGGCAAATTTACAGTACTGTTATTTCCTAATTGTGACACAGGACAGACAGACTGTGGATGAAAAAAGTAGAGAACATCTGTATGACCCAGTAATTTTAATTAATTTGTACATATATTTAAATCCCTATTTGAAGCAAATATGAATCATTAAAGCATCTGTCTGAAAATAAAATTTTGTCAGAATGCTTTTGAACATACACCACAATCTGGATTTGAACTTTTCTTAGGCTATAGGAGATCCAGGCTCAAATTTATATTTCCCACTATAATGAGGTATCCCAGCTTTATGAAATTGATGACAGGTTTCCATATAATTCTTTTTATCATTAGTCATATCCAAAACACATCATTATGGTTTATCTCTGATCACAAAATTTTCACAGAACAAAAAAACAAAAAAACAGAACTGACATGAGAAAGGAAATGGGGAATGATGATGAATATTTTAAATTACTGCATGTAAGTTTTGTGAAAGCATCAGGCACATTCTGTAGTGTGGAGAGTTCAGTTTGAAACATTTGAAACTGCATCAAGTACAATCCATTTTTCTCTGTTAGAACAATCAGACTGTTCAGACCACTGATAAGGTATTTGTCAGCAGCTGTCAGCGTGTACAGCTAGTCAAATAAGCCCTGACAAAGTTACACAGGAACACACAGTTCATAGAGCCCAACTGTCTCATTTCGGACATTTTGGGTTTAACTGACTGCAGAGATCAGTTTCTGGGGAACCACTTTAATTCCTGGTAGATCTGCCATAGGGACAGGAATCTCACAAACTGTGAAAAACTCAAATTGGATTCTGCTGCTTGGCTCAAGAGCCAAGTCCTCTGCAACCAACCAGTGGAGATGACAGTCTCATCAGTTTAATGGCAGGGATTACCTGGGAAATTGACAGGAACACCAATTTCACCAAACAGCTAGCTAGCTCTAGACATACAGAGCAAGGATATGCTTTTGATTTAATGTGGACAGCAAACTAACTTTAACACTCACTTAAAATTTCCTATAACTAAAAATCCTCCTTCTGAGCAAGCTCTACACTTGGATTTGGTCTTGTTCCTTTCCCAGCCCTCCCTAACACATACTGAGCCATCCACACAGTATTCATGCAGAGATGTCCAAATGAGCCAAAATTATCTGTGCTTTTTCTATAATAATCAGTGCTTTAAAACAGATTCCATTTCCTTAGAATTACACTCACCACTTCCTTGTCCTTCCTCACCTTGCTCAGAAGCATGACAAGGATCACACAGTCCATCCTAATGACAATTTCCAAAGTGTGGTCTGAACAGAATTCAGAACAATATTTGTGAGTTCTATCACAGATCTGAGAAAAACTTTACAGGTAAGCAAGGGAATAGTCCCAAAATCATTGCTTATCTGCTTATCCTTCCTCTATCAACGAGCAGCCATTGGGCTGGCTTTTACAAGTCCTAAACTGTGGTGCTATTGCTGTTGGCTCAGCTGCGTGATCAAAGGAAGTATGAACACGAAAATTCACCATCTGTCAGAAGTACCTGTTACCAAAGTGCAGTGGGAAAATCCAGCCTCTAGCCATATTGGGCCCAAGAGTACAAGTCTAAGAGCATACACAGAACTGGAAGAAGTGGTCTAGAAGTAAGAATTATAGTATCCTTTCAAATTCAGAAAATATTACGATAAAACAGGCTTAAAGTATCTCCAAAAAAATAATACTGTGAAATAAAATAACATTAAAAAAGACATAAACCCTGCAAATATGTCAGTTTTCCCAAAGTAGCTCAAGTATAGACCAAAATTTGCCTTATTCCTGTCCCTTAAATAAAATGACATAAACCAGAAAGTCATTACTTGGAGACACACAAGCAAAATGCAGCCAGCACTATGCCAATTATGACATGGGACAATGTCTTCTTAATGAAAAAGTTATTCTTATGGTGTGTCAGAGTTCATAACTGTAGATTTAAAAGCATAAACAACAACTGGGCATATTTTTTAAAATGTGAAACCAATGTAGTTTTAAAAAAATGTCCATTTCTCAGACATGAGTCAATTCAAATGAAAATACACATTCTCAAAATAAAAATTGTAAAGTCAGGTAATATTCAAAAAATAGGGGAAATTAGTCTCCTTTTCTTTTTTTTAACTCATCTGTTTGTATCAGCGTGTTGTCTTTCATCTTATTCTTATACTTTTCTTAGTAGAGACAGGTTTGCTTCATTATTGATCCGTATGCATTCCGCACCGAGCACAATGGGGTTCCAGTCAACAATCAAAATTTTGAAGCACTATGGTAAGACAAATACATCTAGAATAATGAAGAGGCATCATTTATGAAAATGAAGTGAAGAGAGAGTGAATAAGATAATTACATAATTGAAAATCACCATGGAAGGATGGATTTTACAACTATTTGTTAATAATCTTAACAAATTTGCTCAGATTATTCCATCCATATAACATTCTAAATAAAGGTACAGCTAGAAGAACAGTAAAAGTAAAGACCATGTTTTCTGACTTTTTTTCAGTTACACTGTAAGACAAAATTGATAAATGTGATCATGTGTGTCAGGATTTAGAAAAAATAAATAGATATTTTAAAAATTAAAATGCTTTCCTTTATGTTGCAAGAATGTTGAAAATAATTTGAATACTTCAAGAACAAAGAAGGTGGGAAGAAAATGAACATACAGCAGTGCAAACCTTCAGTAGGTTGTACAAAGACTATTTCATAGTATCATACAAGTAAATTATAAGAATATTTGGACTGATGTGGTAAAATTGATTGCAAAGTTGCATGGAGATATATCTGCTGTATCTGAAATATGAAATAAAATGCTGGATGAGATAGGTATGGAGCTTATCAACAGCAAATCTTCAACAACTCTTTATCATACTTCCTCTTTCTTAAATGCCCATTCCTGCTGACTGAAAAGCACAGCTACAGGAAGAAGGATATTTAATAACTAAAGAAAGGAGAATTACTTCAATTTCTTTTAAACACATGACAATTTTATTAATTTGTTAAATAATGTTTAATCTGTATTTAATTTCATAAAGTATTGAAAAGAATTGCACAAGTATTGCAGAAATGATAGCAGATAATTGGGTCCTTCCTGCACTAGGGTTAAAAAACTCCCTGCAGCACTACAGGTTTGAGGCAGAGTGGCTTGAAAACCACCCAGTGGCAAAGTGGAGGTGCTGGTCAACAGCAGCTGAACATGAGCTAACGTGTGCCCAGGTGGCCAAGAAAGCCAGTGGCATCCTGTCGGGGTCCCTCCCCCTGCCATGTGGTCCTGGGAGAGGGGCCCTGGGGGGGAGGCACGGGGTTTCCCTGCCCCTGGTCAGCCTCGTTCCCCACTGGTTGTTTTGTGTTCCCCCTGTGCGGGCAAGGACCCTCGGGTCCTGTGATTGAGCAGTTCCTCGGCAGAGCCCGGCCATGCGGCTGGAGAAATAAACATCTCTGAAACATCTATCAAGAATTGGTCCGTATATATTTCTTTCCCATGGGGCCTCCTCGCTTGATACATCGTGTTACAGTATCCCCACTGTAACAAATGGTAGAGAATTGCAGGCAAGACACCAATCCCTGAGGACAGAAAATTTGTGAGTAAAAACCACTCTAGATCTCTCTCTTCTCGCCTTGGTTTGGATATTCTCTCTGAACTATGGAAGAATCGTGGGAAATGTGTCTCTCTGAACCACAGAAAGAAATGTATCTAAAAGTTAAAGGAATCCTTGAACAACAAAACAAGAAAGTATTTGTTCCGGGAGATCTAGAACATTTTTTAACTGGCTTTTCAAAAATTTCTTTTATATTTCTCGAAACTTACTCTTTGATATTAATCCTCCTGGAACTATTTACTGATGTTTTTGGTCCGAGATCTTGTGTGAGATGAAGGATCAAACAGAACATGCACTAGTGATAAAACCTCTCCGTGGACACCTTGTAATCACTGAAGCTCTTCAGGAGCATTTGTATGGTCCCATTACCGCTATGGCAGAGGATGGCTGTAATCCCATGGCCGAGACTGCACAGCCGCCATCCCAGGAGCATGTGACTGCAGCCGTGCCAGCGGAGGTGCCTGTGCTGGATGTGCCCAACCCCCTCAGGAGCGCGTGCCTTATCGCAGACCCCATCCCTCGAGGGTCCCCTGCCGCACGACTGCGAGTGAGGGAGCGACGCCGCAGGCGCCATGGGTGCCATGGGCCACGAGCAGCAGAGACGCGGCCCCCGCGAGCAGCCAGGAACCGGGGGTTGGCGTGGAAGCCCGCTCTGAGCACACGGCTCGGAGAGCCTTGTAGAGCAAGAAGCAGCGGCTTTCACAGTGACACGAGAAGCCGCGCAGCGCAGCACCGAGCTGAAACGAGGCTGCTCTCAAAGCAGCGTGGGGTTGGCGGAGCGGAACCACTCACAGGGCGCGGGGCCGGCGGCGATGGCAACGCGGGGCCGTGCAGAGCCCAGACAGGCGCTGGAGCAGCGCTGCTTGGAGGGCGCGGAGCAGCCGCAACACGGGGGCCCAGCCAAGACGTCAGAGTCGGTGAGGCAGCAGCCACGTGGGACAAGCAGCCACAACAAACACGCAAGCACGTGATAGAAGAAGTTGTAGCAACAAAAATCACAGAAACTGTGAAATGGTACAATGTAAAAAACAACTATGGATTTATAACACGAGATGATACAGGGGAAGATTTATTCATCCATAGAACTGCTATTAAAAGGAATAACCCTAAAAATTACCTGCAAAGTGTAGGAGATGGGGAAGTTGTACAATTTGATATAGTGCAAGGAAAGAAGGGTTTACAAGCAGCGAATGTTACTGGGCCTGGAGTTATTCCAGTCAAAGGCAGCCATTATGCACCAAATTATAAACAATATCCATCCCAGCAACTTCCCTACCCACAACCTACTTTCCCCTTTTACCTTATACCCAATATGAACCCTTTCCTAAGTTTACCCCATCCCCAGTTTATTCCTAATCCATTTTTCACCCCGTGGCTTCCCTATACAATTCCATTTCCCTACAACTCCTCTCCGATGCCAAGGGGGGGATGAAGAGGGGGAGGGAAGAAATTAAACCCTCTCCTGCCTCAGTTTCCCCACAAAGCATTCCCAGAGAGTTCTGTCTCCCTTCTGTCAGCCTTAAGATGTTCCAGAGAATCTGTTCGGACATTTAAAGACTGAGGAGGGTGGCTTGTTTTGCTTTAAAACTGTTCTTGTTATATTTATCCAGTTGTTTTCAATGTTAAGTTTTAAATCTGTTTTTGTTAAATGGGTGAAATGTTGGGGCCCTCCCCCCCTGCCATGTAGTCCTGGGAGAGGGGCCCTGGGGGGGAGACATGGGGTTTCCCTGCCCCTGGTCAGCCTCGTTCCCCATTGGTTGTTTTGTGTTCCCCTGTGCGGGAAAGGACCCTCGGGTCCTGCGATTGAGGAGTTCCTTGGCAGAGCCCCGGCCATGCGGCTGGAGAAATAAACATCTCTGAAACATCTATCAAGAATCCACCCATATATATTTCTTTCCCACGGGACTCCTTGCATGATACATCATGTTACAGTATCCCCACTGTAACAGCATCCTGGTTTGTATCAGCAATAATGTGGCCAGCAGGACCAGAGCAGTGATAATCTCTCTGTACTCAGCATTGATGAGGTCACAACTTGAGTCCATGTCCAGTTTTGGACTCCTCAAAGACATTGAGGTGCTGGAGTCTATCCAGAGAATGGCAATGGAGCTGGGGAAGGGTCTGGAGCAGAAGTCTGGTGAGGAGCAGCTGAGGGAGGTGAGGGGGCTCAGCCTGGAGAAAAGGAGGCTTAGGGGGGACCTTATCACTCTCTAAAACTCCCTGAAAGGAGGTTGTAGCCATGTGGGGGTTGATCTCTTCTTGCGGGTAGCAAGTGTTAGGACGAGTGGACTCAAGTTGCACCAGCGAACCGGTCATTTGAATACCAGCAAAAATCTCTTCACCAAAAGTTATCAAGCCCTGGAACAGACTGCTCAGGGAAATGCTTGAGGGATTTAAAAGACACGTAGATATGACACTGTTACAGTGCAGATACTGCAACACACATATCAAACAATGAGACTCATGAAAAAGAAATATATATGGACCGATTCTTGGTAGATGTTTCAGAGAGATGTTTATTTTCCCAGCCGCATGGCTGAGGATCTGCCGAGGAACTGCTCAATCACGGGACCCGAGGGTCCTTGCCCGCGCAGGGGAACAGAAAACAACCAATGGGCAACGAGGCTGACCAGGGGCAGGGAAACCCCGTGTCTCCCCTCAGGGCCCCTCTCCCAGGACTACATGGCAGGGGGGGAGGGCCCCAACATCTCACTCCTTTATTTTTAACAAAAAGAGATTTAAAACTTAACATTGAAAACAACTGGATAAACATAAGATAACAAGGACAGTTTCAAAACAAAACAAGCTACCCTCCTCAGTCTTAAAACATCCAAACAGATTCTCTGGAACATCTTAAGGCTGACAGAAAGGAGACAGGACTCTCCGAGCATGCTTTGTGGAGAAACTGAGGCAGGAGAGGGTTTCTTCCATTTGTACCTGTTGGAACTCTAAACAACAATAGTTAATTTCTTCCCTCTTCATCCCCCACTCAGCATTGGAAAGGGATTTTTGGGGAAACAATTGGCAAAGGCATGGTTTTGTGAGGGCATTCACGGGTGAAAAAGCAGATTGCGAATACCCTGGGGGTTATAGGATATAGGATAAAAGGGAAAGGTGGAATTAGGAAAGGGAGACTGTACGGGGGCCTATAATGGAGATATTACCTAACATGATTACGATTTTTAGCATATATACTACCTTTTACAGAAACACCATCAGGCCAAGTGACCTCTGCTGCTTGGAACCCTTTTCTACCTTGCACAATTTTGAACTCCACCACCTCTCTATCTCCCAAGCTTGGGATGTATTTTTCAGGGTTATTCTTTTTAATAGCAGTTCTATGAACAAATATGTCTTGCTGGTTGTCACATCTCATTATAAATCCATAATTTTGTTTAACATTATACCATTTACCTATTCCTAAAACCTTAGCTATGGTGATTTTTTCCTTTTTTTGAGTGGCTGCTGTTTTCTGTCTTGCTGTGTTTTTGCTTTCTCTTTCACTTTTGCTCACCCTCAAATTGGAATTTGGAAAAGTGTTGGAATTGCCAGGGTTTTCAGTGCTGCCGGGGCTGTCAGGGCTGCTCGTGCCAGCGTGCTCTTCCTGGGGTCACATTTGGGGCCACGCGGGCCAGGCTGTTCAGCTCCCTGTGCGCCGTCTCCTCTGCTCTCAGCTGCTCTGCTGCTGTCTGGCACCGCACCCACGTCTCTGCCAGGCCCCTGAGCAGCGACCCCCACTCTCTCCACCACCACCGCCGCCAGCTGCTGCCCGTGCCGCCCCTCTCGGTCGGGCGTTCATGGGGCTCGCTCCACCATGCTCTGTGCAGGGCCGGGCGGGCACTGCCGGGTCGCCCCACTCTCGCTGTGCCTCGCTCTGCTGCCGACACTGCAGTGCATGCCGCTCTGCCCACGCATGGGAACTGCTTCGCTGCTGCTCGCAGAGCGCTCGGTCCACGTGGTCTGGGTTGCATGGTCTCTGAGGCATGCTTCCTGTTGCCAAGACACAGCTGACATTGCTCAACAGTCTCGGTAATTAAAGAATATTCACTAAAATATTCTTCCATCGGCATGTATTTTGACTCAGAAATTAATTGTGTCCAAATGGTCTTCCAAAACTCCTTGGTGAGAATTAAATCCTAAGAAACATAGAAAAAGTTCTTAAATAACCATGCCAGGAAGTGTTTCAGTTCTTTTTGAGCTTGAATTAAGCTAAAATTTGCAAATCATTGTTCAAGAATCTTTTCCAGTTTAAGATCCGTCCATATGCGGCTTGGAGAGCCAAGAGTCTTTTCACGGTTCCTCCATAGTTTAGAGATGGAACAGCAAAACAAAAACAAGACGAGGAATCCAGAGTTTACTCACAAATCAGTTGCTGTAGGGATCGGGGATCGTTCTGCTTGCATCATCCACCTTTTGTTACAGTGCGGATACTGCAACACGTGCATCAAACAACGAGGCTCATGGAAAAGAAATATATATGGACCGATTCTTGATAGATGTTTCAGAGAGATGTTTATTTCTCCAGCTGCGTGGCTGGGGATCTGCCGAGGAACTGTTGCAATCACGGGACCCGAGGGTCCTTGCCCGCGCAGGGAAACACAAAACAACCAATGGGGAACGAGGCTGACCAGGGGCAGGGAAACCCCGTGCCTCCCCCTCAGGGCCCCTCTCCCAGGACCCCACAGCAGGGTGGAAGGCCCCAACATGACACTTAAGGACATTGTTTGGTAGTGAGCTTGGCAGTGCTGAGTTAACATTTGAACTCAATGATCTTTTACAACTTCAATGGTTCTGTGATTCTATCCGGAATATTAAAATTTTAAACTTTTAGAATTCATTTCACAAATGTAATTTTAATAAATAAATTAAGGAAGCATAAAATTAGTAAGCTTCAAGCACATGTAGGTATATCAGAAGAATATTTTGACTTAACAGGGAATTCACAACTAATTCTCAATGCAAAAAATTATTTATGAGAAAGTGAAAGTGAGGATAGGCCAAAGAAGAGGAATACAGAAGCATTGCCAGAGTTTGAGGGGCAGTGTTAGGAAAACCAAAGCTAAACCCATGTTGAATCTGACAAGGGGCATCAAGGACAAGTAGGAAAGCTCCCACTGCTGTATAAATAGTAGAAGAAATAAGCAAAATGTAGGGCCAATGATTCAGTGCCAGCAAATGTAGAGAAGGCTGAATGCTGAATACCTTCTTTCCTTTTGTCTTCACAAACCTATTCTCCCAGGCTTTTGAGCCTATAAACAAATTTCAAGGAAGAAGGGAACTATCAATCATACAAGATCCATCCATGGACCTTTTGAGAAATCAACCTCTTTCAAGTCTACGTAAATCACAAGATTGCATGCAAGGTTTCAGTGACAGCTGGCTGGTGCCATTGCAAGGTTTTATCTTCTCAGTTTTTAAATGTCCTCTGATAGAGACAGACAAAGTTGCACAGATTTTCTAAAAGGTCACGGAAAAGAGTCCAGAAAACTGCAAGTCAGACAACCTCAATTCATTCCTGAGTGAAATCATGGAAAACGTCCTATTGGCACCCATTACTGGAGATGTGACACAAAAGGTAACCAGGAAGAGTCAGCATGGATTTATCAAGAGCAAAATGTTTGACCTACCTGATTGCTTCCTGTGATAAAATGTCTAATCCTGTCAAAGACAGGAAAGCAGCAACTGTTTGGTATCTTGACTTTAGAAAGGCTTTTGATCAAGTCTTCTGTATGTCTCTAAATTGACATGCTATGATCTACTGAACTACAAGATGAACTACTAAGTGAACTACTAGATAAGTGAAGTACTACTTGAATAGTTGGCTTCAATGGATAATAAATAATGGTTCACACTTTACCTGGAGGGTGGTAACAAGTAGAGTGTCTGAAGGGTGTATTCTGGGTCTCATCCTGTAATATCTTTATCAGTGACCTAGAGAATGAGATAGAAGTAACCCTCTTCACATGTTCAGGTGATACTACTTTGGGGTTGACAGTAGAGGGCAGGACTGACATTCAGAGATACAAAGAAAAGCTGGAAGAATGATTAAAAAAAAATGTAAGAAATTTAAAAAGGACAAATGTGAAGTCTTGTACTGGAGTAAACCCTTGTGTTGATTCAGGTTGGGAACAATGTGAATGACAACAGCTCTTCAGGAAAGGACCTGGTGGTCCTGGATAACTGTAGTCTACAAATGAGTCAATTGTGCACTGCAGCAGGAAGGAAGGCTAAAAAGATACTGGGCTGCGTGAAGAAAATCACACCTAATCAAGTGATGATTCATGTTTTGTTTATTAATCAGCTGCACCTGGAATATTTCTTCCAGTTTTGGATTTCCCAATACAAGAAGTATGCTGATAAATAAAAGCAAATTCATCTGGTGATCCTGAAAGGGTCAAGATTTGATCATTTGCACTGTGAGGAGAGGATGAAGGATTTAGGCCGTTTCAACAAGGAGAAGAGTTGTTTTTGTGGGAGTCTAACTGTAGTCTACCAGCACCTTCAGGTAAATTACCAAGATGAAGCCAGTCTCTTTATTTAGGTACATAGAGAATTGAGGAAAGACAGTGGTCATGAATCAAAATAAGGAAGTTTTGATTGAATATTAAGACATGAGTTTCCACTATACAAATAATTAAGCACTGGCATATGTCACATAAAAAGGCTGTTAATTTTCAGTTCTTAGAGGTGTTCATAACATGACAGCACAATGTCCTAAGCAACCCAGCTGCTGCACTCAGTACTGACCCTGCTCTGAACAGGAGTTTGGACTAAGAGACCTTTGAAGATCCCTTCTAATCTGAATGACTCCATGACTGTTTATTATTCGGGGATACTGAAAATGTAGCTCTGTACAAAGAAGAAAATAAAAATAAAAAATAGAGTGCTATATGAAATTCTTCTGCAGAAAAAACGTTCAGAGAGGGATGTAAGAATTGGAGAAGCATGATGACAGCAAATTTGCAGATGACACCAGTCTGAGATGTGCAGTTGTCACAACAGAAGGAAGAGATTCCATCCAGGGGACTGTGACAAGCTCGATAAGTGGGGCCCACATGCACCTAAGGAGATTCAATGAGTCCGAGTCTGGCTGCTGCACCAGGGTTGGGACAGTCGCAGACATGAGTAGAGACTGGGTAATGAACTCATTGAGAGCAGCCCTGTGGAGAAGGATTTGGGTGATTCTGGCGCAGGAAAATCTGGGCATGACCTGGCAATGTGCACTTGAAGACAAGAAGGCCAACTGCATCCTGGGCTGCACCAGCAGCGTGGCCAGCAGGTCAAGGGAGGGGATTCTGCCCCTCTGCTCTGCCCTTATGAGACCCCACCTGCAGTGCTACCAGCTCTCGAGACCTCGGAAAAAGGACAGACATGGACCTGTTAAAGCAGTGGCAGAGGAGGTCAGAGGGTGATCAGAGGGCTGCAGCACCTTCCCTATGAAGACAGACTGAGAAAATTGTTCAGTCTGGAGAAGATTGAGGACATCTCATCACAGGTTTTAAGTACTTAAAGGGAGTTTATGTAAAAGACGGAGCGAGACTTTTTGCACAGGCAGATAGTGATAGAACAAGAGGGAACAGCTTTACACTAAAAGAGGAGAGATTTAGAATACAGGTTAGACAGAAATTCTTTACTGTGAGAGTGATGACTCACTGGAGGAGGCAGTGCAGAGAAGTCATGGCTGCACTATCCCTGGAAGTGTTCAAGGCCAGGCTGGATGTGGCCCTGAGCAAACTGATCTAGTGGGTGGCATTCTTGCCCATGGCGAGGGGTTGGAACTAGATGATCTCTCAGGTCCCTTCCTAAGCCATTCTATTATATGATTCTATGAATGTTAGCATTGTGCCAGGTAATAACGAGTTCATATGTGAAAGGCTTCAGGTTGAAAAGAAAAGTGAAATAAAAGGTCAAAGAGCACTCTAGGTGTTCTGGAAGAGAAACATACAATAGGAGTAAATTATGTGAGAATAGACGAACTGAGAAGACCTTGAATACTATTCCAAAGAGTAAATCCTAGCAAGTGTACATTATGAGAGCAAGAGCTAAAGAAAATTGAAGGAAAAAAAGAGTAGCAAATAGGTTTAAAATTTAAAAGAAGAAAAAAAAAAAAGATATGACAAGTTAAAGCTTAGAGAAGTAAGGTTGTGTTAAGGTTTTGTTGTTGCTGTTGTTTTGTCTTGTTTTTACACAGACTTCTATTTGTTCATGAGACAGTGAAGCAGCAAGAGGATAGGCAAAGTGCAAGTCCAAGAAATGAAGTATGTGGTAAGTCATATTAAAGTGCTTGTAAACAAGCTCTCTGGAGAACAGTCTGAATACAACTCTAAAATTTATCAGTGCAGGGTAAGATATAAAGACTTTTATAGAAAGACTCATACAGAAAGGAGAAAAATGTCATTTTAGACAAGATGAGGTCTTCTAAGAGAACGAGATCATTAAAAGATTATGCTCTTTTTCAATCATTACTTTGAAATATCTAAATATGTTCATTATAAAAAAAGAAGGGGAAAGTGCTTTATCATATTTTTTTTTTATATGAGACTATTGACTTTAAAATAGAAGACTAATAAATATAGTCAGTTATGTCAGAAACTTAAAAAATCCTTTGGAATTGAAAGTATATAATCATAATACCAATTCTTTGTGATGCTTTGGCACTATGCAGGAATCACAATTGCATTAGAGACATGGAAAGCTGGACGTGTCATAAGACAATGTCTTTTACTCAATCAGCATTGCCGGGCACTTGAAAATACTGGACAAGCATTGAATTAATTTTCCAAATTCACCAATGCTTTGGTCTAATTTAGATTCACATTAAGATTCTTTATCTTGTGAAAATCTGTGTGGATTATAACTGTACTCCTACTCCTTCCAATCACAGCAGTAATTAGGAAAAATCATGCCCAGATGAAACTGTGAACGTAAGGACTTAATATAGATGTTTGTTACTTACTAGGTTTTCTGATAGCATTGATAACAGCAGTAGGTAGTACATGAATATTTTTGAACAGGAAATATCCAGCTGCAATTTTCACATCTGCTAACCATGAGAATGTCACATCATGCTTTCTGTGAGCTCTGTTCACACACAGTACCCAGCTGAGTATTGTACCCCCTCTATATCTCCACTGCTGCTCAGAAGTGGAATGATTTTGTCCAGTGTGGTAGAAGACTGATTAAAATCACAGCCCTTATCAAAGCAGTAAAATATATCTCCAGCTCTTTCCATTCCCTGTAGCTTCTGTCTTCCACTCCTTTCTTCCACAGGGAAACTGTCTCACTCTAATTGCAGAACTAATAGCTAAAATTTGGAAACCTATCCCTGAATACCAATTGAGTCCTTAGCTGCTCAAGCAACAGCTTAGCTGCTACAGTCAGAGCCTGACTTTTTCATAAAAATTGGGGTAGAAAATTGGCATAATAGGAGATAGGAAGAACATTTCCAGTAACAATTTAGTTCAAATGAAAACAAATACAGCAAAATTTTGTAAACAGTAAAAACAACCAATAACTCCTTAGGTAATTAGGAATGAAGCAAGACATTCTGACTCCAAGAGCAGTCTTCCCAGGCAAACTGAGAATCAGCAGAATGTTGCCACCCAGTTATAAAATATTTTTATTCTATTTATCCTTAAAATGTCATCATGCAGATTCTTTGAAGGATGGAACAGGAAGACAATGAGTAATGTGTAAGAAGTGCAAACTATTTCCCAATCTTTTCCTATATAATATTTCTGAAAATGTCACTGCCATGCTGAGTCTACTAATAGGATCATTAGCTCATCAAATCAGGCTTAGAGTATAAAACTGAGAGATGAGACACACAAAATATCTCTGAAGATATAGCTAATTAGGTGGAAGATGGCATGGTGTGGGCTCTGGAAAAGGTCAAACTAAAAGTAAGGCTTATAGGGTTTAATCTTAACAACCAAAATATACTTTTGAAATATGAGGAAACAGGAATGCAATGGGTATTCACAGCCTATAGCCTCTCACATGTAAAGTGATACCTGAAGAACCAGATATGAGACACCACGGGAATTCTCACCCTTGCCCAGTCTATCACACATCTCTCCAGGGGTCTCTTTTCCATGTTAGAGTTACCTGCCTGGCATACAACCAGCATCAACCACTGTCTCTGAGGCCCTTTCCCAAACTTTATGATTTTGTGAGAACTCTAGTTGCTGTCAAGTGGAGCTAAGAATACAAACTTGAACTTCCTCATTTGAAAAACAAGAAAAAAACCAAACAGACAAAAAAAAAGAAGAGGAAGGAAATTTGGGGTAGTTAACAGAAAATGGACATTATACAGTGGGACTGGGAAAGTACATACTGTCTTCAGGGTTAATATTCTGGGCTACAGTTAATCTTACAATATCCACCTCATCCTGTTTCCAGTCGCAAATCATTTCAAATTTACACTGTATCTGTCTCTATACATATGTATATGCATAATATATTCAAGTTAATAATACAGTCATTCACAGAAACGTGAAAATATTTGTTTATGAGGAATGAAATAAAATATTCCAAACACAGGAATTACTTCAGTACAGATGAGATGGCAATTTCAATATAGATGAGATGGCATAGGAGATTCAAGGAGCCCTATTTTTACTCACTATAAAAATGGGTAGAAGAGGAGAGGAACCCAGCAGGAGGAAGGACTCATTTGCTTTTTAAAGCAAAGATGCAGAGGTTGTACAGGAAGCACTGGATTTTAATTGACTTCTCAAGGCAAAGATAAGGGAATAGGAGAACGATGGTTCCTGATCTTACCCATTTTTGAGAAAGTCAAATGGGGTAAAAAGAGAAAGATAAAAAGACAGGGATGTCAGTAATACTAGTTTCCATGCAACACTGAAATACAGGACAGACACCTGTGAGAGGCTGAGACCAAAACATGGACAGAAAGTTTCTTATGGGACATTTCCAAACTCCCAGAATTTAAGGAAGGTGTCTTTAAAATAAATATTTTCCTCATCTCACTCTTAGATTTGTCAGACTTTAGATTTGTATGGGTTGAGCAGGAATCCTAGAAGATACGAGTGAAATTTCCATAGTCGAAAAGGTGGACAATAAATTCTTGGAATTGCTAACTGAAGAGAGTAAAAATAATAAATCAAAGCCTCATAGGTTTGATATTCACTTACCCATAAGATAGCAGAAGAACCCACACTTAATTTAAACTAAATAGAAGTCACAAACAGCAGTAGAGAGCCTAGTGCAACCTAACACATATCCTCACTTACTTGAAGAAATGAGAAGAGACAGGAACATTGTGTGTATAAAAGAGTCAGAAACCACCAGAAAACTTCCAATTCAATCCCACGCTGACATTAGCAAAAAGCAACAAACACAAGTAGACTATAACAACCAGTTTATGATTGCATCTCTGCTAGAGCAGCTGGCAACAGAGCCAATGCAGTTAGTAGAGAAGCTGGAAAATGTCTAAGGATTGAAAAAGGCACAAGCACAATACTCACATGCTGTCACACAAGTGGAAAACTCCAGGTAAATATAAAAAAGGATCTGCAAGGAAATGGCAAGGCTTGCATGCAATGACTGACCTTGTCATCAGAAGTGGTCATGAGCACCTGTGGCAGGACAGCTGAACTCTCAAAGCACGTGGAAGATCTACGTACATATAAATAAGAACTGGCTACATCAATATGATTGCAGGTGATACGGTACACTGGCAAAACAAGTAGCTGTCTGTACTCCTGCAAAGAGAAGTCATTATACTGGTGTGCAATAAGTGGACTAATAACTGAATATCTGCTGAATAGGCACCTATTTCTGAATTAGGTGCATAGAATATATCTGCTGGGCAGGAAGACTACTTGTAAAATTCGTGCCATCTCATGACAAAACAGACAACTCAACATGGCCTTCATACTAACCTACAAATATATATTCCTTTCCTGAAAAGAGGATTTTAAATTTAGTCCTTTTTAAACTGACCTAAACTCTATGAAAGCATAAGAAAAAATATTTAGGCTTCCTAGAACACATTCAGTTGGCCAAATACAGTAGCCTTGTGCTATTTGAGACTCTTCCAACAATACAGTTAATGGAACATAGACAGCTTTTCAGCTCACCCTGAAGAAAATATGTAGGTCTTAATTCAGTTGAGCTCACATAAATATCTAATATCATTTGAAGTACACTAGATTATATGGAATATCTCCTGACTGCTCACAGATACAGCAGAGAATCCAGGGAGTTCCATGTCCTTTTAGAGCTCTGAGGGCTGGACAGGGCTTGGTGGAGCATCTCAGGTCTGTGGGTAACCAAGGCAAACTCGGTTTTTAAGAACAAAATCTTACAAAATATAACTGAACTTCAAAGCCCTGGAGGTCAGCTTCTGTGGTATAATTATGTGTCCAAAACAAATTGCACCATCCAAATTACCTTTTGTAAATAATCTCTGATCTATACTATGTGTCAAAGCATGCCTGGGAATTATTCAGGTGAGTACTCTTGGAAATAATCTAAAACTAGACCAAGGACAATTTAATATTGTGAATGATTAACATCCAATACCTGAGCCACCATCTTTTCTCTGTTTAATTTGCTCATATGGATGTATCTAGAGGCAGCTTTCTGTACTCCAAGGGCTATGTCAACTATTTCTCTGTTAACTGTAACAGGAGATTAAATGTTACATGAAGACAGACATATATATATCTATATATATACACACACATATATATATAGTTTGTTAACAAATAGACTTAAACATCGTAATAAAAAGTATTTCATTGCATAAATCATGTTAGCCCCTCCTATAACAATTTCTAGATGAATTATTAAAAGAAGAAAAAAGAAAATAAGCAGAAAGCAAAATGCATAATACGTTTCCTCAATTTTGATAGGGAGATGGATCACTAATGGTCATGACTGCATGTCTTCATCATACAAAACTGATTCTGAAAAACCAAAGAAATGAAGAGTGGTTTTGTTTGTTTGTTTGTTTTTTAAATAAAAATTATGAACTATTATCAGATAGAATTTGGCAGAGCATGTGACCTTAGGTGTCTGTCATCACTTGATACACAATTCATCAGAAAAGGAATGTCAATCAGTTGTCCTTACACATTAAATACCAGAAGTTGAGCTGCTGCTTGAGTATAATTGAAAAGAAAGCTTTTCCAGTAATGTGGAAAACTTAATCTTTTCTTTGTTGAGCAGAGAGTTCAATACACAAACAAAAAGCAGGCACTTTTGAAGGGAAAACTGATTGCACTTAAATCCAGAGTACAAACCTTCCAGCCAACATATACCAATAAAAACAGATTATATAAGTCAAAAAGATGCTTACAATAGCAATTTCCTTTTCTAAGTTTTCACTAAAGAAACTAACATCAAAGGAGTATTTGGAGTTCAAAAAACAACTTCAGCTGCCCATTGACTCTGACAGAGATTACAACATCATCCACTTCTCAATCACAGCAAGTGCTGACGGTCTGAAAAGCACACAGCATTCCTTTGTGATGTGGTGCCTATAAAAGAGTTTGATGACACAGAAGACAAACTGTTCTTGGAGATGACTCCTTATTAGGTAACTTGAAACTGTTTAGAAATGCTGATGATGCAACCTTGAAAATTAAAATCACAGGTTTGTTAAAGCTTAAAAATCTGGAGTCTTTTGTTAATGCAGTGAATTCAGAGCCTGATCACAATTAAAACATATTGTAGGATTAGTATATGATAAAACCCACAAATGTAAAAGAAAGAAATGAGACCTGAGCTGGCTCATTTGTTCTAGAGACAGAACACAAATCTATTCCTGACAATTACATACTTATTCAGTAAGCCACAATGAAGACAACAAATCATTCTTATTCAGGAAATCAGATTTTCCTTGATAACCAATTAAAATGAAAAATATTGAATACATGGCAGTAGTCTTATGAATCTGCTGTAGCCTCCAATGACCACACACATCAGCAGCTCTAGACCGTGCATTTACAACATCTTGACATAATAAGAGGAAAACTTAGGGGAAAAAAAAAACCCCTTATGCAAGCCATTAAAAAGATTTAATTTTGTATCACCCCAGCCTAATGGTACCGTAAACTAAATATTCGTTATTAAGTCAATCCCTGTAAGTGAGACTCGTCTTTCTTTAGGTGTCTGAAGGCTGATTTTAAAATTAAAGTGTCTAGGTTCTACCTTGGAGAGATAAAAATTTATAGTAGATCATTTGTCCCAACTATAAGATGACTTCTGATGGCATTTAACTCATTTTTCACCATGAAGAGAAGCCTGATGACCTGCTTAGACTAGATGCCTAGTGCATAAAGGTGGCCAGAAGCTGAGTTTCCTTCTCACATGTGTTTGTTAAAAATTGCAAACTTTAAGTTTTATGATGCATTTTCTTGTCTTTATTATGCAGAAAGAGCAAGACTACTGTTTTCTTAAAAGATGCTGCTCCTGGTGGTGCTGCCATATGCTCTCCAAGCATTACACGGGTGGCTGGAATGCTTGCCCAGGAACTGGGAAATCTGAGCTTAGCCAGACATTCTTAGGATAGTGTGGAAAACAACAGTTGTTCTGGATGATTGAACCTTTCCCCTCAGGAAATATAGTCTAAACCTCCAGAACTCATGGGCCCAGAAGAACAAGTAATTTCTCATCTTTTTCTTGGAAAGTTTTTCTAAAGTAAAAATGTATAACCTAGGCTTGGACATGAGGGACCTGAATCCTCTTTCTTTTTCTGGTTTCACTAGTTGATGGATCACAAGTATTAGAATTCTGCATTTGTGTTCTCCTCTTAAAAGGAAGCAATATTTTTTTAAAGAGGCCTCTAGAAAACTCCAATATAACATTTAGATGAGCAGTGCTAATACCTCAGGAAATGTGCACGTGTCTGTGACAACAGTAAACAGCTTCTTCAAGTGGTGAATCTCCGTTCAGACAGGTAGAGTGCAAAAGTGCTGGACTGGGTTGTTGGGAAGCTTTCTGCTTGGTGAAATGATATATGGTAATAACAAAGAGAAAATTAATCATGTTTCTCTACTCTGAAAGTGTGAAACAAAGGTGAAGAGCAATATGTGCATACTGCAGAAAGAAACAGAAGAAACCTATCACTTCAAGTGTACAACACACTCAGCTTTACTTCATATATGTGAAGTACACCAGCTAAATGCAAACTATTGGGCTCAAATTAAAAATTTTCAGTTAATTTTGTCAGAAAAACAAAAAAACCTAAACCAACAAAACCAACAAAAGAAACAATCAACCAAACAAAATCAACTAAAAACCCCAACAACCAGAAATCACTCAGACAGACATTTATTAGAGAAACACTGCATGCATCAAAAGAAATGTATCAACCTGCACTGCATCTTCAAAGGACAAAAAAGGATTTCTGTTTTGGTGGCAGAGGACAGTGCCAGTTCCACTGACCTGAACTATTTAAACCATATTCAGCATTTATTTGTAACTCCTCAATTCTTACAAAACCTTAGTCATAGGTTGGATCCACCTGTAAGTGTGGGTTTTCATTTAAAAGGAATACAAATCAAATAAGTTTACTGTAGATAGGACAGCAAGGAACAATGGCACAATTTTTGTTACCATTCTTACTGAATGTCACAATAAATTTCGTCAGTCAGAAAGAGAAATACCCCTCAAAAGGACTATGAGATTAATTCCATATAAGAGAAAATAAGAAGGCGAAGGCAAAGGCGAAGGCGAAGGCGAAGGAGAGGCGCGGAAAGGAAAGGGGAAAGGGGAAAGGGGAAAGGGGAAAGGGGAAAGGGGAAAGGGGAAAGGGGAAAGGGAAAAGGGGAAAGGGGAAAGGGGAAAGGGGAAAGGGAAAAGGGGAAAGGGGAAAGGGGAAAGGGGAAAGGGACGAGAGAAAAGAGAACAAAGAGAAAAGAGAAGCCCTCTGCTTCTTCATCTTTTTGGGATTAGAAGCAGTAACTTCAACCTTGAGAAAAAAAACAGTTTAGAAAGCATGGCAAGTACAAGTTTAACTGTATAACCATAGAATTTGCTACAGAAACAGAATGCAAAACCTGGCTTGCCTCTCATCAACAGAAGTTCCTGGAGGAATTTTTCAATTAAGTATCAATAAAAAGATTTTCTTGGTGTTTTGCCCTTTAAAGCATATTAGCAGTGTCGAAATATCATTTAAGGTAAAACAAGATAACTTTAAAAGTAACTTTTGAATCGATGTTTGAGAAAATTCTTAGGTCTGCAGTCCAGTGTCAGCATGTAACAGCAGCACAAAATCTAGGGCAACATTTGTGAATCCAGTGTTTTTTGGAAAGAGGGATAGAACACAACAATACTGAATGTCTCAAATTACAGAAGGATTATGTTCAGGTTGAGTACCACCTTTTAATTTGTTTAGTTAATTGTAATTACCATATTAAAGTTCTTACCAAAATTTAGGAATCTTAACAGTAGAAATCCACAATGACAGTAATACAAAGGAAGAACTATATTACTCTTTTCATATCCACAAAGTCCTTGGCCTGGCAGAGCAAATGAGCAGCAGATGCTAAAGATATATCTTGGGCAAAGTGACAAGGAATGAGTGTTCAAAATGCCTTTCTATAATTCAATTCACAATCTGCAATTTACATATTCATTTAAATCTATGGTCGTACCATCCACAAAATGTTGGGATAGCTAATTCTATTTAAGGCATCTTATAGTATCTTAACAAAATCTGTCGTGTGAAAACAGCCTAGCCTGCACGTGTCATTTCAAGATAAACACATTCCAAACCAGGAAATCAACATGTCAGATGAATTTATTAACTAAACAATTTAACAAAATCAAAGTATCTTTTTCATTGTCAAAGGCAAATTCCATATCTAGCCAGCTAGCAAGTTCTATATCCAGCCAGCTAACCAAATTTCCATCCATCTCAGTTTCTCAGAAGAGCAAATTACTGTGAGAGGACAGGCCCTTGCACTGGAATTCGGTCATCTATAGAGGATAAATACTGAAATTATTCTAACTCAGGCCAACCAGCACTTTCAAATAGCAGGTGTATTTGAGAAGGCAGCCTGGGCCAGGAATCATTCTCATTAGGCACTTTGCATGTGGCCACCTTATTTCAGAGGCTAAGAGAGATTAGTAAAATGAATGTGTTGTAATTTTGCCATTTGGCTTTAAGGCCAGAAAGCAAACCTTGGCACTGCTTTGTAATTAAAATAAACATAGCCACAAACCATAGCATTTTTATTTATATTCCCACTGTTTTCACCATTGCAAAAGTATCAGTATCTATGACATTTTTAGCAAAAGACTGTTTGCCTCATTATGTCTAGACTATAGAATAGCTCCATGTTAGAGAAGTGGGGTTTGAAAATTTTAAAGGAATCCTGATGAGTGAAAAGATATGGCCTGTGCCATAGCTTCCTGACATCAATATCTAATTATTTCAGAAAGGAAAGAAATCTGTTATGAAAGTTATTTACACATTATAAATGGTGGGCTTGAATCTGATCTAACCCAGAAAAGGGTTTAATAATAGTCTCTCTTAAGAGACATAGTCAAGTGATTGTACAAATACAAAGAAGTTGAGAAAAAAAAATATATATGTATATCTATCTGGAAAAACTCAAAGCCAGTCTTAAAAGTATTACATGGCTCCTCAGAGAGTAAATGACTCCATCTGTTCTGCCTTTAAAAGATCCAAAGACTTAAGAGGTGATAGAAGAGTGTGCCTCATTATATGGTCTGGGAACACAAAATAAATATTCTTATGTATCTTTGACTGCAATAGTAAAAAGCCATCAAGTTGCCTCGATTTCCTCAGACCCGAAAAACTGATATGCTGGTATTTGTATATCATGGAAAAATAATCTTGTGGGTATGCAAGCAGATTTTCCAGAAGACATGAATTTAGAGTTCACAGCTAAAGCAGTTTGTAAGTTTTAATTAGTCTTTTTTGAGACAAATCAATGCACAAACTTCTGCTTATAAGAGGAAACCCTTTTTTGATAACACACATTTCTCCCCCTTACTTATTAACATCAAGAGAACAAAAGAGAGAACAAGACATCAAGAAGCAAGTTCATGTGAGTTCTGACTCTGAGACAAAATCTACGGCTAAAACTAGTGCTAGATCACTGCAGACAAAAATAGGGCAATAAAACTCCACCAAAAAACAACCAACCAATCAACAAACCCACTCATACACAAGAAAGCCACACACACAAGAAACAAAACAAAACAAACAAACAAAAAGACAAAAATACTTCACCCCACTCCTCTCACTTCCCCAAACCAACCAAACAAAAAACCTTCTAAAGAATCACCCTGCCATAAGAAAAATAATAGTAGTACATTAAAAAACGTGGTGACTGAAATAAGATCATGAAAGCTTTTACAACAAAATTGAGGAAGAGTGTAAATGTCTGATTTGACCAGAAAAATTACTCTTAAGACTTGTATCAGATCCTATTAACTAAAGCCACAGAAGCATGGTGCCACAGACAGAACCTGATGAAATTCTCACCTCTGCCAAGAAAAGTGGAAAGATTTATGCAGGAGTTCTGGGGATGTTACTTATGTTTTTATATCCCCAGGATGAAATCTTATTTCTTTCTGAATTTTAAATAAAATTCAGTTTTTTTATCCCCAAGTCCCCAGATCCATTTTTGTAGTGCTATCTCGGTCAGTTCTCTCCCATCCCCTATTCATATGCTAGATCATTCTCATTTGAGAATAGCATCTTGCACTTGTTCCTACCAAATGGTGCATTTTTTTTCTGAGAGTTCTCTCTCTCTCTCGTGCATTAAGATAATTTTGGGCTTTATTTGCATATCCCAATATAGTGACAATCCCTTTGACCTCAGTTACTGACAGATTTAATACATCCACTCTTTATTCAAACGTTTATTCATTAAAATACTTACGAGTGTCACACAAGATATATCTTGTCAGGGACTATTTTAGTACAACCTAATGTTCTGCATATGAACTATTGTAAAACTGTTCCTTATATTCAGCTTTCAAACATCCTTGCACCTATGCTGCACTAATATTATGCAAATGATGTTTCCATTTCAAACTTTTACGAATGCTGCATGAGAGAAAATGAACCAAGACCAGTCCAAAAAATGAAAATATATGGCAATAGGATCATAAGAAAACAATAGCATGACTGCCTCTCCTCTTCCCATAAAGTCTGCTACCCTGCTATAAAAAAAAAAAAAATAAAAACTGGATGGTTTTGGTAAAAATTACACTGGCTGTTATTCACCATTTTATTATTATCCAGGTGTCATGATCCCTGTGGCTTGTCAGTGCTGGATAGTGAAATGTTGCAACCTTCCTAAAAGTGTCTCCAAAACGAAGCCACTCGGCAGGACCACCACACACTCACGCGTACACGCACACACACACACGGGCAGCTCCTTAAAATGAGACAGGAAGGGTCTCTGTATGGGGTTCCACGGACAGAGTTTACTGCAGCCATACATGTGAAAGGTTCCTGGGACAAACACAAAGAACATGAGAGGGTCCAGGTTTATATAGCGAGCAGGGCGAGCATCAGGGACCAATGATCTGAGGGTACAGGGGCGGCACACAGGCGGGACTAGGGTAAGGGAACCACTGGGGAGCTCTGAGGGGGTGGCAATGGGGCAAGGGCCAATGGGGGGAACAGGGAGTGGAGAACCTTCTAGGGCAGGAGCATATAAGGTAACAAGGGGGCAAGGAGACCAACGGGCCAACCAAGAAAGCAGCACTGGGGTACATTAACCTAGCAGAGCAAAGCAACCTGGGGGAAGACTCTTCTGTTCACCTTAACCTGGAGAGGATCTCTGATCTTATGGCCTGTCCCACCAGCAGACTCTCTTTGTCTCTTGTTCCATAGGCTCACCGGTCACCACAACTTCCAGGTACATACAAATTGTCTGATTATCTTTGTGCAGCATTTTTCTAAGATGTTAATGAAGCTGATTGGCTGGTCTCCATTTCTACAGTTCTTCTTTATCTCCTTTTTAAACAAGGACATTTTATTTGCTTTTTTCCCAAGCCTGACAAGATCTAACAGAATTCCATGGACTTCCAAAACTAACTGCTCAGAGGTCTGAAATTTCATCACCATCTCCTGTCATGGAATTGTTGTCTCAGAAAAGTAAACAAACAGTAAGGCCATGTTAGACAAACCAAACTTTAGACAGATAGACACGATGAACCCAGAGCCTTATCTTCATGTAGAGAAAGAAAAGAAAAATAAGAGCTTTCAGTCCGATTCAGGCATTTAGGTTATACATTGAAGAACATTTCAAGTGTATGCCTCAGACAATTTACATGGACTTTTTTGCAATTTTTAAATTATAAAAACAATCAGAAGACTGATGGGTCCTGCTATTTTGGCATGATAGAGTAGGAAGATCCAGGAAAGAGTAACACTGGATATTTTTTATTAAATAGAATGAAGAAACTCTTTAACTAACTCAACAAGAAGAAAAGAGAAAGCCAGGAATGTTGGACCTAACACCACCAACAAAACTGGAATAGAGTTGCAATTTGTTTAATATACATTTGACTGTAGCGTTGCAAGCAAGAGAGTTTCCAAAGTGAATTTTTATAAATATATACATATATATAGTTGCATACAGACTTCTACATGTTTTTTATATCATGTTACTTATCCTCTAAATAACACAAGAAAATATGTTCAAGTTCATGAAGAAAAGAGATTAGAAAAACAGGCAAAGTCTTTTGTGTAGACTCATTTTTGTTTAGTATTTTGAAAAGAGTGGAAAACTTACAGATGCTGGGAGTCCTGTTACTCTTGTACCTCATCCAGTAGATTGACTTCAATGTTAGATGTTTGAACCAAATTACCTGAATCCTAATGAGATTAATTTTTCCATTGTATGACACTGAATATTTCCTGGTATGTAAGAAAAGTTCAAAACATCATCTACATGGATCTTTGTGCAGAATATATTTAATGTCAATTTTTATTTGATTTCCAGAGGGTTTTTAATATTAATTTATTTTACAATTAGAAATAAATATCATAATCACCAGAAGAAGACATCTTAAATTAAACAAAATAAAGAATTCAGTTGAAAAACGTTTACAGTTCAATTTTTATGATTCATAATTGCCATATTCTTGCTAAAATGCCTTGGGATAACTTAAGAGACCTCTTTAAGAACAAAGGTCATTAAGCAAGTGAATATATTTTTGAGTGTGCTACATAAGGGGACACGGTAACAGGAACTCACATAACAAAGCCTTAGGATAAGGAACCAGAAAAATTTTTATCCTTGAAAATGTCTTCAGTGCACATTATAAGGAAAATTTTAGTGCATCATTCTTTAATATTCAAGCTAAGCAAAAGGATCATTAGAAATGTATTGAAGATCTTAGGTCACACCTGGCTGCAAAGTGAATGCTTAGGCAACTTATGAGCCTTGTAATGGAATGAGCAGAGGAGAAAAAGCAGTTATAATTTGGATTTGTTTTTCTGTTTCTCTGTATTAGAGCTGTGAATTAAATGACTACAGATCCTAATTTCCAAACATGTCAACATCTCCACAGCCCTCTGTGTATTCTGAGGTGAAGTGGGCCATGAGAATAGTCTTTTCTATGTAAACAGATATTTCCTTTGAAAAGAGCTATAAATATGTTGCAAGTTGTTGTGTGACTTTGTTGTGTTCTTTGGGAGGTGATATGCCAGTAATTTCTGCTTTCTTTTCAATGTGATGTGTTCTTTGAGAGTGTGACAGTAAAAGGGGGTCTGTAACATTAGGGCAAGCATGTCTGTATAGAGGTACTTAATGATTATTATAATCTCTTTTATTCTTTCTTTTGTCTTGTCCCTCCATGTTGCTTTTACTCATCTCTCCTCTCTTTCTCATCTTGTTCAGAAAATAAGGAGTTCCTCAGCTTGTTGAGACCAAGAGCAGCCCACAGAAGGAAACTGCTTTGATGGGGTGCAGCTTTTGACAGAACAAAAGATAAATCGGTGTCCATAAAGAAACTTCTGAAAAGTGGACAATCTTGGCAAGTAAAATTATGGGAAAAGAATGAGTAAGGGTCAGTTCTGGAGTCACCAAGATTTTTTTTCTGTTTTTTTTACAGGAAGTTAGAAAAGTTGGCTGGTTAACAGAACCAGATGTCTTAAGCGTAATTGCCTTTTATGCAGTTCTTGCCTTGATGTGCTTACTAATGGTCCCTGTACTCTCTCACTGCACTGCCAGCTCCAAAAGCTCCAAAATAACTAGTTTTTCCAGTTTGCTTTTCCTTAGTGGGAAGACTTTGGGTTTGGGAAACTAGAAGTTTCATCTTCCCCTCATTATGGATTCTCTCTGATGACCCTGTGTGTAGGAGTTTGATTAAGTGAATTAAAATTTGGCTAATTATCCCAAAGGCAGGAAGGTATTCGTATCATCCCATTCGCTGTGAAATTTCCCTCTTCTCAAATTTTAGTGAACTCACCAACGTCACCCCTCCCGTAGGCCTGCCAATGACACATTCCCCATACCCACGAGGCACTCCCACCTGTACATAACATATCCCTCCCTTCAGCTCCAAATCGTGACTAGTTCTAATCACACCCCCTTTTCTCATTTCTCAATCCTGGGAAACAATGCCAAGAGTGACAACAGCTTTTTTTTTCCCAGACTGAAGTACCAGGAGTTGAAAGTAAAGGAGGTTAGAAGATGACAGCACCTCTATGGAAACAATAATATCTGCCAAAGATCACAGAGGGAAAACATTGATCTGAAAGCATCTGGTTCATAACTTCAGTGAACCTGAGAAAAGATTGGTAAAATTTAGCTACACTTCTAATAAGGAGTCTAGCAAAGCAGGAGAACTCTGCTCTAAAGGCACTTCATGCAGGAAATGTTGAAATTTTACTTGATAAGACATTAAATAGTTTTAGTTTAATACTTTCAGTGTTGAAGGAGGACAAAACTGAAATGAGCTTAAATGCATAGGAGCACACACACATATATGTGCATACGTTTATCTGATGAATGTGCCTCGAATGTTTCTACTCTAAATTATTCCTAGTCTCAGTCTTATTGCTGAATTAGAATAAATGTAAACTTTAAGCCACAGGGTCCCCAGGTGACTGAGCTATGAAGTTGGTCATGCAGTCTTTAATGCAAAAATGTCTCCGCATCAGAGAAACTGAGAATTAAATGAATGATAAAATTCTTTCAATAATATGAAAATGACATTAAAAACTTGGAAAGACCTTGAGCAACTAATATACTTAAATATTATCTGATCACAGGGAAAGGGAGAACATGCTGAATTCTATTTAGAGATTTATGTGGGTGGTAGAAGCCTTATTCTGTTCCTGTTTGTTGAAACAACATATTCACATGGCTATATAATTAGTGTTCTCCCTTGGGATATTGTGAGTAGGTTACATGGATCAACTAAACATACCCTTTACAGAATGAAAGAGATTCTTTTGCCACTAAAACTACTGGGGAAATCACTGTGTAAGAAAGAAACTTTTGGTCTTTAACTCTGTAAGATTTTGTGTCAATCTAGCAGAATTTACTCTTCTAAGTAGCCTTCAATAAGTACTAACTTGCTGAAAGATGCTGTTTTTATTCTCCTGTAAGGCAATATACTTCCTGGAAAAAATACACGATTTTGCGGGGAGGGGGTGGGGAAGGACCTACAGTAAATCCATTCTTTTTATAATTTAACTGCAAAGTGAAATTCATGGCTTTGAAATTAAGTTTTGAGAATTTTATAATTCTTGCTTTTGACATTACATGATAAAAATTTCTAAAATTAATATCTTTAGGAATAGATGTGCTATTTAAATTTTTGCTTTGTTTTAAGCCTCAGATGACAAATATAATTGGCTGTCTGACTACAAAGAATTATCATGGCTTACATATTTTAGAGCATATTTTTGGGCCAAGCTGTAGAAGAACTGAAAAAAACCCCTTCATTTTCACCCATTAAAATTCAGTTTCTTTCTGGATGTGGTAGAGATTGATGTCTAGTGAAAATAATTATCCTGTACTGAAAGCCAGATTACAGTATAAAAGTGACAAATGCAAGGCTCTGGTTAAAATTCAGTCCCCATCTTCAGGTTTCCACTGGATTAATGCTTTAGCTGATTCTTTTTCAGTCTCCTCTCTGGATGTACAACTAAGCAGTGGTTTATTTCTGGTTTGTGAAAAAATATAAGAATTTTGATCAGTTATAAAAATAGGAATGCCAAATAGAGTCTCATCTGGGGCTTCCAAGCACTGGAAGCCTGGACAGGTAAATGATAAATGTGACACACTTGGGCAACACCTTTTCTTTGACAGCAGCATATGTATTGGTTCTTCAGGTCAAGCTAAAGCAGTTCCTTATGTTCTGGAACATGAAGGTTGCTGGTTCAGTGCCTCTTGTGTGTATATGAGGTGGCTGGAGGGGAAAATCTGTAGCACACACCAATGCTGTGCTCACAGCATGTTCTAGGAAAGGGAGAAAGAAGCCACCCTGCACTGCAATTTCTTTGGTAACCTTATGTTTATATTTATGTATATACACACACCCAATATCCATCTGTCTATCTGTCTGTCTGTCTATCTGTATTATCTAGAATATTAAAGAGGTATCTTTTGTTCCTTGGTATTAATCCTCTGACTGTTCCTAATGTGTGGACTATGCCTTGACACTAAAATAGTGTATGAACACTTTTCATCTCATCCTTGCTATTGTTACTGTATTTTAAAAATCATTGTGCATATAATTACCCAGTTTTGCTCTTTTTTTATATATATGATTATGCTATTATAAAATCCAATAAAAATGGGTGAACTGAAAAGGAAAGAGGAACCAATTTAAATTAAATTTTTAAATTAGATATATAATACTGATAGATTACCTTCTTTTTAAATACAACACTCAACAAAAGAAACAGTAAAAATGCAAATATTGTTTCTCTTTATAATGAGATTTCTTTGCACACTACTTCTTTGCCTAACCCTGGAGTTGCCGTAGGCATTGCAGTAGCTTACTTGCACTCCTTCTTTCCTTCTTATTGCTTTCTTTATTAAGCAATGCTAAGTGCTTCTGAATACTTAATGTTAAAATAGTTATATTGTTTACCTCATTGGATTTCAAGGGATAAGGAATTTATTTCATGTGGTAATGATTTGCCATTTTACAAGACTAATTTCCAAAGTTCTCAAAGCACTTTATATCAATAAATTTCATATATTTTCTATCTTTCCATCTTCATTAAACACTATTAATTTAATTTATGCATTAGGTAAACAAGAGCAGTGAAGCTACCTGAAGCCATATGGGACACAGAAAGGATATGCTTACATTAGGAAGTAATCTAGAGTGATTCAAGGGTGTACTTGAGATAAATTTACTCTTGGCCCTTGATCCAAGCATGCCCTCTGGATATTTCAAAGCTATCTCAATGACTGGACGTTAGTTCTTTCCCTCTGTTCTCCATTAGGGGCAGCAAACTTTATCCACCCATGTGTAGAGAAATTTCTCATATATTGTCTTCTGGCAGAAGCCTGCTTCCTGTGTACCAAAATAATTTTGCAAGCCAAACCAAAGCAGAGAAATTGAGAAAGTTGAAATGCCTCAAAACTGTGCATCCACTCTGAAGCAGATCTCTAATGTTCATGTGGAAGCAGCTGGAAGACATGTCCAAACCAGAGTAGAATTAAAATACACCTCTCTGAGGCTCAGACAGAAGCCAGTGATTCCCAGTTTGCAGTTATTGAATACTAACGCAATAATTGGGAATAGGCTGTGGTTGTAGGTTAAAATTACAATGAATCAGCCAGTGAAATAAACTTCTAATGCAACTGAAGTGGTTTGAAGTTACCAGTTAACATCTCTCTCCACTCCACATTTAAACTTCTGTTAAAAAAAAAAAAGCCCAACACTTTTGCAGCAAAGTGCCCAACTGATATTTGTATGAGTCATCTACTATTGCCTCTTTCCTCCTTAATCTTTTTATTACTAGCCTGTCCTCAACTTGAACTCCTTTAAATAGGATCTTCGTCTGTCCTTCCTGAAAGCAAAGCACTTTACACATACAGTGTGCTACCATAAAGAAAATAACAAAATAGATGACATTTTGGATCTAGAGCTAGATATGGCTGTTGCCATTCCTTCCACAGCCTGATTTATCACTGCAATCTTTGTATTGGTACCATCAATGTTTTTCTTATATACAGAGGTTGTGGAGAATTTTCAGAAGGGACTTTCATTAATAATTGAATCAAGATTGGTTTGCTGTATTGTATAAGGTCAGATGATTGATTAACATATGGATAGCAGCTGAAGAGGGGAAACATTTTCAAGACTTCAAAACATTTTCTCTGTAAATAAGTATAACTCCCTTGCAGCTTTCCAATTATGGAAGTTTCTGTTACCTATTTAGTAAACAGAAGCAGTGCCATGGTATTAAGATGACCCGGCTACACCATAAATGCCAGTTAGAGGAAGCAATAAATTTCCAGTTAGTCCCGTATCTGAAAATGATTTATCCAGCTTTCTGATGAACATAAGGAAGTTGAATCAACAATTGCTTGACAGAAGGAAAAGGAGATGTATCTCAACTAAATGGGTAGGAAGAATTCAGTCAGCTCTTAACATATTATTTGCAATCTAATTTGTTTTTCAAAGAAGTAATGTTTATTTAACACAGTAGCATTTTACTACATGCAGTGCTAATGGAGGTTAAATAAAAGACACAAGGGCAACAAAATCCCACAATTACTTTTCACACAAGGACAAAACTGCTATGTGAGAGAAATGCAGATAAATTTCCCAATCCTCATAGCACTTTTTGACACTACTGGCTATGGGTTACCTCTTAAGGATTTGAAGATTTTACTAGGGCTGACTGATTTAGATTTGGATAGGTTTAAATCATACTTGTCAGTGTGCTATTAATTTTTAACCACAGTCATTTTTCCCTAGACCTGTTAATATGCTAGGCAGTCCCAGGAAGCATAAAACTTTGACCCATGCTGTCCAGTATTTGCATATAGCACTTTCTGGAAGTGCTTTATTCTGTAATCAAAATTCTACCTATCTCCTCAACAGCATACAGATATGGGAATCCACAGACCCAGATAAAAGGCCCTTCAGACTGGCCATATGATTATCAGACATACATGTTTTTATGCTAACTGGTCTTTTCCTCCTCAATTTAGATGAAACAAAACTTCAGCTCTCTGCTAAACATTTTCAGACAGCCTCTCTGGAGGTGCAGTGTGGTGGAATATGGTTTTTCCTTACAACCCACCAATTATTTTCATGTCTTTTCTGGACCTTGAGATCTCTTTGGGAGTCACGTTAGTCAGAAATAAAGTAAGGCTAAGATTACTGTTGCTTCAGCACAAAATAAATCTTTGTTTGAAGCCTTTCTGACAACCTGTTTGGGAATGAATGCAGCCCCACCTTTTCAGAATTTCAAAACAGATCACTACACAACCCCAAACTGTCTCAAGTTTTCAAGTTGAGACAACTTTGTAGAAATAATAGAAGCATTTCGTTACCATTGCTCTAACATTTAATTAATTTTTAAAAGTTTGGTAAAATATACTTGCAAGCTTCAAAACTGGCAGATTTTCATTTGAAAACTCCTGCATCTATATGAACTTCTCCAGAAACACTAAGTTTTATTCCCTGTAGCTATTAGTCATGTTAACTATCAGTGGTACAAGGTCTGTTGATGACACCTGTTCTGAGCTCTGCAGAGGGTTGGTCAGTTTAAGAGCTCAGCTCTAACCACTCTGTTGGAAGGAGAATTCTTTATTACTTGAGGGGACTTCAGTGAATGTGTGGTGAATTGACCTTGGCTGAACAACAAGTGCCCACCCAGACACTTGTCTCTGGAGAGGAGAAGGAAAATACAATGAAAGACTTGTGGGTCAAGATAATGACAAGATTATTTGCAAACTATTGTCATGGGCACAACAGTGTAACTCATGGAAAGTAGTATTTTATCACTCAAATTAGGATAATGAGAAATAAAAAAAAAAAACCTTTCTTCAGCTTCAGTCCCAACTTCTCTGCCTCTTCCCCCAAGGAGAAAGGAGGGGACATTTGGAGATGCAGTGTGTCTTTGCAAATCACCATTCCATGTGATATATCCCAGATTTCCTGGGGATGGCTGAACACCTGCCTGACGATAGGAATGGGTGAATGAATTCCTTGTTTTACTTTGCTTGTACACATGACTTTTGCTTTACCAATTAAACTATCTTTGTCTCAGTGCTCAAGTTCTCACTTTCATGATCCTCTCCCCCACCCCACCAGGAGCGAGTGAGTGAGTAAGGCTCTGTGGGGCCGAGTTTCTGACCAGGGTTGAGCAGTGACAGTCTGCTCCACTGTTAACCTCCCTGGAGTGCAAGGGAATCTCTGCTCTGGTGCCTGGAGCACCTGCTCCCCCTTCTGCATTTGGTTTCTGAAGGGCTGTTACACATATTCTGACTCCTCTCTCAGGCTGCAGTTGCTCCTCTGCAGCTTTTTCCTCCTTCTTAAACTCATCATCCCAGAAGTGCTACCACCTGATGGTCACTGATGAATCTGATCTTGGCCAGCAGCAGGTTCATCTTGGAGCTGGCTGGCATTGGCTCTGTCAGGTATGTGGGAAGCTTCTGGCACCTATTCAGAGAAGTCATCCCTGTAGCTTCCCCACTACCAAAACCTTGCCATGCAAACACGATACAGCCCCACATCTGCATTTGTCAGACTTGCAGAAAGGAGACACAGATGCTGGTGAAATTGTAACTCTGGACATATCATTGTACCTATGCAATACTCTTACTCTGGTGAGAGTAAACTGCATCCTCAATGTGCCATTAATTTTTCACAGTCACTTGGGAAACTATTATAGAAAAAGAAGGCAAGAAAGATTCCTGCATGGGAACTTTATTTCATCTGTAGAACTAAACATTTATCCTGGGATACCTGATCAGCATTTACTCTCTATTAGCCTTCCTGTTACCACTGCCCTCAGTTTTTCCTTTCCTCTGTAAGTTCTTTGCTCTGGCAAAGAAATGTAACCAGAAAATAAGAGAACTGTGAAGAATTCCAGGGAATAACTTTTTTGACAGTGTCAATAATACCCTTATCAATCAGATGATTGTTTAATTTTCTGTTTAAAAAAAATCTTTTAAAACAGATTCTGTATAATTCTCGTGCAGCCTGACCTAATGCTTGGCCATATTTGTACATTTTTTCCTTTCTTTGAACCTTGAAAAACTATCGGTAACTTTTCTCTTTTTAAAAATCCAATTTATTTTTTAATTGAAGAACCATCAAGTCCTTAATATTCTCTTGTCCATACTAAACAAACTTTATTTTCTAAATAACTTTCTAAACAATATTTTTATGCACTCTGGGCATCTTTTTAATAAAAAAAAAGAAGGAACTGGATTCAAAAAGTAATTTTTTCCCCATATTTTACATATTTTTTTCAATTTCATTTCCTTGCCTCCTTCATTCTTCATCTCTGACATTTATTATTTTATGAATTCCTATCCAAATTGGGCTTGAATCCTCCGTCATAGTTTATATCTCACATATTTGAAACAAAATATATTACAAAATAAAGCAGGTGTAAAGTTGTCCTCATTGCTCTTCTAAGCACCAAACACATCCAAATAATTATTTAAATGTGTAATAATCAAAACTATCATTACAAATTATTACTTCAATTTTATAAAAATCACTCTTATTTTTCTTAGTACCATGATTATAAGGTTCCACATTACTACCTTTACAATTAAAATTTAATATTTTGCTACCCAAACCTATATTATTCTTTACTGAAGGTTTTATCTTTACAAAAATCTCAGTGGTTCTTTAATTTCTGTTCCACAAAGTTTCCTGTTAAAATTAGAGCAATTTGCTTTCATTTCTTTCACTCTTTGACTGGGTATTTTTGTTGGGTTTGTTTTTTGTTTTTTTTTTGAAAACTCTGTGGTGCAAGAACTGTCTCTTACTATGTCTGTAAAGTACATAGCAGAAGAAGCATTAATCCCACTTGAGGATTAATCCCACTACTGTTGTGTTGCCAGGCACAAATATTTTAGCTCTAAAATCTCCAATAAAATTATTTCTCTTGCTACTGTCTGTAATATCTATTTCAGGGTAGAAAAAGGAAAACTGAAAATCCAACAAAAAGTAAAGGCAACTTGGTAAAATGCTCTATCTTTCATCTTAATGGTCAAAAATCAAAAGATTTATTCTAATAGAAGACAAATGATTTGGGGAAATAGCAAATGCATGTGAAATATAGTTGGAAGCTCTCCTGTGAGAGGCTAAAGAGGACACAAAGCTCTTTAAGTGTGTGAGGGGAGCACTTTCTGTGCCATTAGTGCTTGATTAGATATTATAACAGAAAATGTAGGATAAAATTAGACTCTGACAAGGAGCAATTGAACCCTGAGTTTTGACAGTCATCTGTTGGACACCTTACCACTTTTATCCTTAGGGCCTCTTAGATGACACATAAGGATTTCTTTCCAGTGCATAATTATCATAAGTGCATAGTGAAATGTTATGCCTTTTTCCAAAGATGCACTGGTTAGCCCTAAGCACTGCCACAGGGGAGGATTTTGGGGGGCCTGATTTTGTATGCTGTACATTGCAGCAACTGTGGTCTTTGCTGGACCGTAGGAAAAATACAAAGGTCATAATATCAAGTCTGAAAAGTAGAATAGCCTTCAAATATTGACCTGCTTCATTGGTAGACAGTTTTAAACTTTCTAGCACAGATTAGAAAGAATAGCTGTTGGGTTAGTCTTGTCCTCTATGTACAACAATTTTTTTTTACTTACATCAATGTCAAGAGTCAAGCAGTGTCTCATAATGAAGTGCTTAAAAAAAGTAAAGAGGATTCACTTTGGAATTTAAAAAGAAGACTTTTGGGATGAAACTAAACATGATGTAGCTTTGTTCTGTGGAAAGCAGAAATTTACCACCTTACCTGGAAGATGGAAAAGTCGTGGGCTTTGGTTGCAGCCTCAAGTGAACTTTAATCCAGGGGTATCCCCTAACAGTACTGACATTCTGCCTGTGACAGTCACTTCCAAATCACAGTAAATTGGAGGAGTGTTACAGTGGGGATACTGTAACACGCCTATATCAAACCAGGAGTCCCATGGAAAAGAAATATATATGGACAGATTCTTGCTAGATGTTTCAGAGATGTTTATTTCTCCAGCCGCATGGCCAGGCTCTGCCGAGGAACTGCTACAGTCACAGGACCCGAGGGTCTTTTGCCCATGCAGGGAAACACAAACCAACCAATGGGGAACGAGGCTGAGCAGGGGCAGGGAAACCCCGTGTGTCCCCCCCAGGGCCCCTCTCCCAGGGCTCCATGGCAGGGGAGGAGACCCCAACATCTCACCCGTTTTATTTTAACAAAAGGAGAATGAAAACAACTGGATAAACATAACAAGAACAGTTTTAAAATAATACAAGCCACCTTCCTGAGCCTTTACATGTCCAAACAGATTCTGTGGAACATCTTAGGGCTGACAGAAGGGGGACAGAACTCTCTGAGCATGCTTTGTGGGGAAACTGAGGCAGGAGAGGGTTTAATTTCTTCCCTCCCCCTTTTCATCCCCCACTCGGCATTGGAAAGGGATTTTTGGGGAAACAATTGGCAAAGGCAGGGTTTTGTGAGGGAAACCATGGATGGAAAAACAGATTGGGAATACACTGGGGGTAATAGGACATAGGGTAAAAGGGAAAGGTGGGATTAGGAAAGGGAGACTGTAGGGGGGGCTTACAATGGAGATATTGTCTAGCATGACTATGATTTTTAGCATATATACTGCCTTTTACAGGAACACCATCAGGCCCAGTGACCTGCGATGCTTGTAACCCTTTTCTACCTTGTATAATTTTGTATTCTACCACCTGTCCATCTCCCAAGCTTGGGATGTATTTTTCAGGGTTATTCTTTTTAATAGCAGTTCTATGCACGAATATGTCTTGCTGGTTATCACATCTTGTTATAAAACCATAATTTTGCTTAACATTATACCATTTTACTATCCCTAAGATCTTAGCTACTATGATCTTTTCCTTTTTTTGAGTGGCTGCTGTTTTCTGTCTCGCTGTGTCTTTGCTCTCTCTTTCGGTCGCTCCCATGTTGGAATTGTCGGAGCTGCTGGTGCCTGCATGCTTTTCCCGGGATCACGTTCGGGGCCATGCGGGCCGGGCCGCGCTGCTCAGTTCTCCATGCGTCAACTCCTCTGGTTGCAGCTTCGCTGCCGATGCCAGGTGCTGCACCCACGTCTCGGGCGGGCCCCTGAGCGGCGGCCCGCCCGCACCCCGCTCCAGCGCGTGTCTCGGCTGGGCACAGCTCTGCTCCACCGCCTCCAGCCACCGCCCGTGCCGCCCCTCTCAGCCAGGCGTTCATGGGGCTCGCTCCACCACGCGCTGCGCGGGGCCAGGTGGGCACCACAGGGTTACGCTGCTCCCACCGCACCTCGCTCTGCCACCGACACTGCGGCCCGCGTGGCTCCGCCCGCGCACGGGAACCGTCTCGCTGCTGCTCGCAGAGCACTCGGTGCACGTGGCCTGGGTCGCACGGTCCCTGAGCCAGGCTTCCCTTCTCCAGGACACAGCTGACATTGCTCAACAGTCTCGGTAATTAAATAATATTCATGAAAATATTCTTCTGTCAGCATATATTTTGACTCAAATATTAACTGGGTCCAAACGGCCTTCCAAAACTCCTTGGTAAGAATTAAATCCCAAGAAACAGAAAAAGTTCTTAAAAAACCATGCCAGGAAGTGTTTCAGTTCTTTTTAAGCTTGAATCAAGCTAAAATTTACAAATCGTTGTTCAAGAATCATTTTAAGTTTAAGATCTGTCCATATGTGGCTCTGAAAGCCAAGAGTCTTCCCATGGTTCCTCCATAGTTTAGATATGGAATAGCAAAACAAAACCAAGAAGAGGAATCCAAAGTTTCCAGGGTTTACTCACACAAATCAGTCACTTAGGGATTGGGGATCGTTCTGCCCGCATTCTCCATTTGTTACAGTGGGGATACTGTAACGCCTATATCAAACCAGGAGTCCCGTGGAAAAGAAATATATACGGACGGATTCTTGCTAGATGTTTCAGAGATGTTTATTTCCCCAGCCGCATGGCCGGGCTCTGCTGAGGGACTGCTACAGTCCGGGACCCGAGCTGCTTTGCCCGCGCAGGGGAACACAAACCAACCAATGGGGAACGAGGCTGAGCAGGGACAGGGAAACCCCGTGCCTCCCCTCAGGGCCCCTCTCCCAGGGCTCCATGGCAGGGGAGGAGACCCCAACAGAGGATTCTCTTTCTCTAATGATATATTCAGCTACCAGGTGTTCTGAAACAAATGGATCAAAGATGATTCAAGTGTTAACCAGAATCTTGTGTGTGAGTTGTGCTTAGTTTTCATACTTTCAGGTTCAGAGTCCAGAAGATGGCTAAAAGAATAGGTCTGTCTTGGATGTTAGCAGTATCTGTCCAAAACAGCTTGGCATGAAATGTTTGAATTTCAAAAAATTATCTGACTTTATGATATCACTTTTATTTGGGAGATTTAAACATCATTAACATCAGTGTGTTAAATCAAAATCCCAGGAAAATTTCAGTTTCACTTAAGGCTAAATTTAATCTCTATCTACACACAATTGTTGAATTTCTGTCATCATAAAACAAAGGAAAACTATATAAGAGTTGGTGCAATAATGAATTGTTTCTAAATTGCATGTTTCAAGGACAAGGGTTTATCTGACCTTTTTTGCTTTATAATGGCAATAGGAAAGTTGTTACTGTAACAAGACACCCAGTAGTTTATTATTGCAAGGAGTATTTTCTTAAAGGGATTCAGAATAATATTTTGGTGGTTGGCTGTTTTTGTTTTTGGTTTGGTTTGGTTTGGGTTTTTTTACATTTTTTTTATTGTTTCTAAGTAAGGAGAGAGCCTTTGATTCCAGTCTCTCTGTTTTCTGTCATGAGAGAAGGAATATGCACACAACTTTGGATGCAACTTTCTGACTCTGAAACATAATCCATATGTATTTGTCCACAACTGAAAATTTGGTTGGTCTGCCAAGATTCAGGAAGGGCCCACAGAGTGAGCTCAGGTTCATAGTCTTCCCTTTCACTGAAACACTCCTGACAAACTGAAACACTCCTGACCAGAGCATGAGTGGTTTACAAAGGTCATATTAGTGATCTGTGTAGAATAGAGTTAACACTTGAGTTATTTCTGATTTTTTTTTTATTTTTCCCAACATAGGTGTTTAGTAAGACAAAAGATAAATTCATACAACAAAAAATAAATCACAATGTAATTTTGCAAGGTCAGAGTAATGGGGAAACTATTAGAGGTGAATTCATTGTTATTCATTTCACTTCAAAGTTAAATGTCAGTTCCCATGACCCAGTAAATGGAGTGTAATTACTGAAAGTATATTAATGATATAACAGAAAAATCTGACTCCTGTAGATGTTCTAGGGAAATGGTTTTTTTCATACATCTAGGTGATTAAAAAATTGAACTCCTGGACAGCAAGATTGGTCAAATTACTTCCCCATCTCCTGACAGAAAAAATACACTTTGAGGGGTCTTATTAAGCAATCTATCTCTATTGAGCTCATTAAGTTCTGGACAGCTAATAAGAATATAATAGAATCTTGGATGTCCTCTATAACATAATCTGACAAGTTGAAGCTGCATTCCAACTTCATTTGGATGGGCAAACAATGAACCATATGCTAGTCTCAAATTCACCTTAGCTTCCTTCTTATTTTAGTAGGACTTGTGCATTTGTAGAGATAGCTATAATAAAAATCAGGGTTGCCAATTCAGCTTCATTCTAACATCTCCTTTTTCCTTGTGAATACTAACTGTCACAGTTCATCTCACTTCTCACTCTACAAAAGACTAGAGCCACTTCTTAAACTATGCTTGTAAACACCTATACACAAAAATCCATTTTAATGCATAACAAATTGGTTTTAGTCTGACAAAATGTAGTCCTTAACTCTGTATTCATGAACATCTACTTTCACCTGACATGCTATGTATTTCTATACTTACATGCTTGTCTCTCATTTACAAAGTCCTATTACAGGTAGTATATAGATTTAATCTTTTCTTCTGCCCATTTTCTTCCTGTTTTTAGAATATGTGATGCTTTGGTCTCTTGTACCTTTCTTTTTCCTACTGGATCAGAGATCAACCCTGCTATATTTAACCCTTATTCTAGTACCAAACTACTTGGTAAAAATACTGTCGGAAACCAAATATGTAAGTCACCAGTAGGTCCACCTGAGTGGATAAGTCAGTTTTTCAGGTGCAGCAGCCTTAATAGGCAGTGGCTTTCAAGGACAGGAAGCAAATAATGTTTGCAAGCTGTACTGACCTGTAACTCCTTAGCACAAATGAACAAATGCAAATTCACAGCAGTAAAAGCTTTCAGTTTGCAAGACAAGTCCGAAGAAGACTCAAATTCTCCCTTACAAAGTGAGAGATTATTTCCCTGCTCTAACAGCAAAATTCTTCTGCTTTTCCTGGAGAGAAAGAGCCCTCCCTGCTCCATGTGTGTGCTCTGCATTTGACCTTTACTGTCTGTTAAAACCGTTCTTCTCCTCCCCTTTCCTTAGCAGCAAGTGCAAAGGCTGAGGCATAGAAAGCTTTCCCAACCACTGGAACTGAGCAATGGGTTTTCTCAGCTCATCCTCCTCCCCATCCAAACAGATCTGAGCTAAGTGAGCTCAAGTATGACACTGGGGAAGAAAGAAGTGCAAAGAGGGCTACAGTCCTTGCGTTGCTGCAAGACCTCTGCTACTATTTTAGCCACTCTCCTGATTAGATGATTATTGGCATCAGATCATCTGAATGTACCTTTCTGAGCTAACCTTTTGCACTGGTGATTAATCCTTGGGGTACCTAAAGGCATGAAATCCTAGATCAGGCTATAGGGTGTGTGGAAAGAAACTATTTATGAAATCCTTCCAAATAAAAGAGTGATTCAGAGGAAGAAAACTGTCATCAGAAGTCATCCAAGTTCCCAGTAATGTCAAGAGGATAATAATGAACTGAGAGGTTCTACAAATAGGAGAAAACTTTTAACAGAATTTTTTAAAATTGAAATTCATTTGACTGTAATAAGATGAAACTGATATCCTGCTTAGGATTACATTTTTGAGTTATTGGGACTGAATCCATCTGGAAGACTCAACTTTTATTATCATTGCTGAACTCATCAAGCAGGTGTTGAAACACGCCCTGGCTGCAAAAGGACAGAGGAAGGGAACTAGGTGCTACTTTGTTGTATGTGCTAAAACTTGAATATCACCTGTAACATAAAATTTCCCTTTTTCCACAGCCATGTAATTCTATTGACCTATCCTTTCAGCTATATAGTATTTGTTTTCTTAGAACAAAATTCACCTTTTCTAGTGCTTCTAACCTGGGACCAAATTAGAAGGAAGCACCTGTTTGTACAGCAAGCAACCCAGTGTGCATGCCAGACCTCAGTGTGCATGGTCTGCTTCTCCCACAGCAAAGTCGGGAGCCAATATTATTCCCAGAGATAGAACCTGCCTTTGTTGTTCTTTTCTATCCTTGTTTATGTCCATTTATTTTGCTTTATCTAGCAGGAGATAGTATCAGACTTCAAGATTTCAAGTTGCCCTAAACTCTCTTTCTTTTCTCCCTTCAAAACAATAACAGAAAGACAGCAAATGTGACCTTTGAATCCTCTTAACTATATATGTTCATTCCAGAGGTAATGAGATGCTTGTTTTCAGGCTTTACCAGCCAAATTAGCCTCTCTGTGCTCTATTTGAGTGTCTATACTACAGGACCATACTCAAATACCCTCCTTGGGGCTGCCCATTCTTGTTCACTCCTCTGGCATTCCGGGGACATACTCTGCCTCAACTGCAAACAGAGGATATTTACAGAGAATTTGTATTTCATTGCTGGAGCTTGTTGAGATGCACCCTCAAGATCCATCTCAATGTCTACCAAAAACCTGGATTCACATCTAGACCCCACATGTGGTTTTTACCAGTTTGGTTTGGAGTTGTTTTGAAATCAGATAACATAGAAGTCTCACATGAATAAGACTGATGATAGAGTTTTAAGCGTGGGTACCTGCTGATTTGAACATCCTGAAGTCCACTGATACAGATGTGAACTACCACTCTTTCCCAATTCATCACAAAAGATCCCAAAAGTCCTGCTGGGAGCTATCAGGCCTGTGTGCTGTCTTCATGGTGGATTGTCAGCTCAAGAGGTGCCGGCGTTTTTGTCGACAAACGGGACGGGGAGCCTGGACAGGCGCTCCAGGAGTCTTTTATTATTTCATTCTGTTATCAGTCTCATATACAGAGTTGAGACAGAGTTGGTACAAAGCTCACACCGTCACAGGCATCCAACGAGTTCCTGGTTACAGAGCATTCTTAAAATCTTTTTAGCCAATAGTGTGCTTCTAAAAGTTACAGACAGCTGTCTTAACCAACCCCCAACAGTGCACGTACATCTGCTAAACACAATGCTGGCTTGTTATGCCTTAATATAATAATACACAATATTCCATTATTAAGTTTATACTTATCTATCTTGCTAAGCATATTTTTTTGCAACTTCAAAATCTATCTAGGCCAAACCTAGAAACTCTAACCATTGTTTTTAATGTCCTTGCTTGTTCTATAACTGTATCTTCTTCTATCTTTTCATTTAACCAGAGCTAAATCCTAACTTCTTTTCTGCCTTATTTCCTGAAACCTGCTTTTATTTCTCACACCTGAAATCTTTTCCACCTTTTGTGTTTCCCCACAGTGCAAGGGCAAGTTTTAAGCATGGGTACCTGCTGACTTGTACATGCTGAAGTCCACTGATACAGATGTCAACTACTGTTCTTTCCCAATTCATCACGAAAGATCCCAAAAGTCCTGCTGGGAGCTGTCAGGCCTGTGTGCTGTCTTCGTGGTGGATTGTCAGCTCAAGAGGCAGAAGAACCCAGCTTATCCAGTTAGCCCAGATGATTCCTTCAAAAAGGTCATGTGAGAGAGCTTTGTGTGTAGATGGGAAGAAATTAGAAACAAATCTAGCAATGATGTGAATATAATCTTCAGCTATGTCAGACAGGGACTTCTCTGAGCTTAAGAGAAGAGAAGAAAAACACAAAATGTTGAAAGTAATGAGGAAGAACCATAGAATGCTTTGGGTTCAAAGGGATTTTAAAGATCATCTAGTTCCAACCCCCTGCCATGGGCAGGGACACTTTCCACTAGACTTTATGTGGTGGTCAGTTTCAGTGATATCTCTGTAATAAATCTGACACAAAATGATGCTCCACGGTTGAACATTCATGAGAATAATTGACTTTAACCAAATTATCTTTTTTTTTTCCAGTCTATCTTATATCTATTCCACATGGTCTCCAGCCTAAGAATATGAGTACGAATCACTTTTTATATTGTTTTGTTGTTGGTTTTTCTCCTTTCAGCATTCATTTTACTATCCTTAGAGGGGAAAAAGTATTTATCCAAACAGCTGCTGATTCAAAATCATCAGATGAATCCCCCAGTTCTACCTGTTCATGCATGCACATAGTGATATAGACATAGAATTCATCATGCAATACCTGCTCCTATCAGTGTGCCACATCCAGTGAGGTGTGAGTGGACATCATGAGCATGTCTGTATGATTTGACATGATGTATCACCCCAGCTGTGCAGCCTGCAGTAAAAACCACGAAAGATTCAGGTGGCAAAAAAACAAATCACAAAGACAGAACTTGGTAGAAACAAAACAAAAAAAAGTGGGTTTATTACTTTGTCACTACCTGAACTTAAGGGCATGGTTTGCTGAGCATCAGAATGCACATTTTCCTCTACTTGAAATGAAACAATGAAATGAATCATGCAGTGGTTTGCTTTGCATGACATAGTCTCCCATGGTCTCCTGGGAATGTCAGCAGGCTGAAAAAGGCACTGGTATTTTTCACAGGATACTTGCACTTCTGAGGAAAAAGAGCTTTACATCTGCTGTACCCACAGCCCTCAACAGTTGATCCTTGGTGCTGTGGATGCCCAGGATATCAAGCAGCATTCCTCTCCCAGTTCAGACAAAAAAACCCAAAAAACTCTTGATCTCTTGCCTTCTCTTTCTTTCCTTACATACCTCCAGAGGATAACAGCTTTAAAAACCTGTGTTTTACAATAGAGAAGACAATAAATGTCTGCTTTTGAAATAAGAGCTGCTATATCTTATGCAAGTTTGAGGAACACCTGAAGATTTCAAGGTTTATGCAGGATATATATAGAAGAGCCATGTTTTCAAGAGCACCACTGTAAAAGCAAGAAAAATAATGGACAAGAATTTCCAAGGAGCTCATCGCCATGATGACTGACAGACATCGTGCTCAACTATAGACTCTCACCACCTGATTCACCTGAATTTCTACTGCAATGTTAATAAGTTTTAAAAGAAAAATTCATATGTAATAATACATTTTTTTCAAAGGAAACATCATGTCTGTCTGAAACCTTAGAGTTTATTAATTGCATTATAAGAAAGCAATCATGTGCATGAGACTAATATTTCAAAATTTTAGTATTGTTGCAGAGCTCTGTATCAACTGAATTAAAATCCTTGTGTATTATAAAATTAAGCCAGTATTGTCAAAGAAAATACCTGATGTAGGTAACTGCCACCTATAGAAATTTTGACAATTCCAGATTAAATGCCTGCTTGTTGCTAATTATGTTTCAAACCACATCATGATTTTGGTACATATAGGTCCTCATCACTGACCCCAGCAATCACATGGGATTCTTTCTTTTAGAGAATCATGAAGTGTAGTAGTCTTATTATATATTTATGAATATTTACATTTTAATTCCACACATTTGGGGGGAATTTGGTTTAAGACAGTCACTCATGCATCTAGGTAGCTTAATCAAAAACTGAATTCTACCCTTTAGGTCTAATGCAACCTCATCATCTGCTGCCAGGAGCTGTTCAACAGTTCATATGATTCAGAAATAATACATTACAAGATCAAAAGGTGAACACTATGTTAGAACTGTCTTCCAAATGGAACTTCTTTGCGTACAAAATTCAGACATTAAATGTGCCTTCATTTCTAAAGGGGAACAAAAGTCAAAATCTAAGGTTTTCCTGCAAGGCACAAAGTTTCAGAAAACTTTGTTTCAACTTCTCTGAAGCATTACATTTTGATAAGGTAGAAAACTGCAGTTCTGATAAAGTTGAAAAAGTTGCTTCATCTTTTTTTATTTTTACTATATATTAAATGATAATATAAAATAAATGTCAAAATGAAATGTTTTGACCTTATCAAAATGTCTCATTTTGGTAATTTTCCCATCCAGGTTTTAAATTAAATTGGTACATTCTTGAAATCATTTAGGTGTTGTTACATTGGCATTTTCTTCTGGCAACCTGTTACACTGGAAAAATCTTGACTAGCTCTTGTCAACAGACTCTGCCAAATACGGCAGTTTTCTCCGGGAGATCTCTGTGTCTTTGTTCTGTTTCAAGCTCTCTTTGTGAGGCAGATTTGCCTTCACTGAATTAGCTGAGCTGAAATGATTTCTAGACCACGAATGTGGAGAGGTGAACTGTGGCTTGTGCTGCCTGTGGTTTCCATGTAGTTCCCAAACTGGGGCTCCTTCAGGTGATCAGTGATGTCACAGTCGTGCTGGCTGGTTTAGGGTCACTAGTTTTGGATGGAAAGAAGCTGGGCAGGAGCTGCAGCTTGCAGCCACCTGTCTATCTAGCCCAGCTCCCTGTGATGGGTGATGAGAGAGAATGCCATCTCTCCTCTTTTGTATTTGTCCTTCCCGTGAGCACTCTGAGCATGTAATGGCCCTTGACAACTCCTGTGGGCATCTCCAAGTATGATCACTGTTGGCCTACGGGTGCTTCAAGCTGTTTTACTGTTCTACCTCCCTGAAGGAAAAGAGAAGCATAAATGATCAAACTTGGTTTATTTAGATGATGTAAATAATGTACATTTAAAAAATATATTTATTGGTTAAGAAAAAGTTATTGTCAAAGCAATTATACCTGAAATTCTCTTCTAAGGACTCTGTGGCCTGGGAAATTAGACTTTCTTCCTAACAATCTGCTAATTTGATTTTGTACTCTCTTGTGGGGCCCAGAAAAAAAACACAAAAGTGGCATAGAGGGAAAAATATGCAAAATCAAGGTCAAGTACAGAAAATAGTGACATCAGATAAAACCATCAGCAATACCTGATGCATCTCCCAGTGTTGGTAGGAAGCTAAAAATCTGTAACCAGCTAATATTTACTACATAAGACACTTTTACTACTTTCCTGTTCATTTCTAACTTCTTCACTCTACTTCCTATCTTGATTAAAAGACTATCTTCCATCTTCACAGATGCTTCAGTTGGAAAGTTAAAACTCCTGCTCCTGTGAGGACAAGATTTACCGTTACATTAACTCATCTGTAAATAGCAGCAGGGAAAAAGGTAAAGAAAGGAATAATAGACAAGGGGACCTGAAGAAAACTCTTAAGTAACTTATGTAATGGTTTGTATCATGTCAACAACTCAACAGATATATTTGCAGCAATAATTTTTTTTAATTGTGTGCAGAAAGCATTCCAAACATAAGCATTTATCCTACCTGGACCTCTTACAGAAAATAGTATTTTAAAAGATAGAAATAATTCCAGTTCAAGGGAAATACTAAATACTAAAACCAATTCCTTTTTTCCTTCAGAATCCCTTGTTTGACTGCAACAGGACAAAAACATATTTGGGTCTCAGCACTGGCAGAGAGGATGGGAATGAATGACAATTTTATTCATAAGCGTACATTAGAGACAAACGGTGCATAATTTAGATTCTCTCCTGGCTTGTTGAATCTGCAGGCAGCCATGCTTTCTGTTGCATTAACATTTTGATTGAATGAGCTGGGTCAAAACCATCACTTTTCTCATCTAGGGAAGGAAAACTATTTTGAAGCCAATCATCAATCAATGCATGTAATCAGCCTTTTTAAAGTATCTAGGGCTTTACACATAACTGTCTCTCTGTCGTAATAAAATCCAAATATCAACATATTTTTCATTCATTAGTCATTACACATGTACAATAAAGTGTTAAAAGGACAATAAGGACTTGAAATGTGTTTTGCTATTAACAAGATTATTGCAATGGATTTATTCGAAAGGTTGCACCACTTCAACTCCATGATCTTTGGTATAATAATTAATTTGCATATTATTGTTTATACAGTTTTGTAAGGCCTAATATCATCTTGCCACTTTATTCATTTTCTTGAAGTTAATGGCTTTTAAAATAAATCCAATAAAGTCAAAGAAAATGTCACTAATATCAACCAAGTATACCTTGCAGTATAATTTAATAGTCATTGATACTCTATAAGCCATAAAATCACCATGCAACTCTCTTTTAAGATGCTGTTTTTTCGCAATACACTGTGAAGCCATACAAAATTATGCTGGTGGCAAGTATCAGAGCAATAAAGGTGGTTAGTGATTACATGGTGACTTTCATTTGTTGTGTTTCACCAAGGATATCCAATTTGACACATGGGAAATGAAGACACTAAGGTTTAAACAACTTGACCAAGTTTACCTAGTGAATCAATAACTGAGCCATTTCCAGAGGGAGAAGCTCAGTTGCTTATCTCTGCACTCTCATCCCTTCAGTCCTGCCACCCTCGGTGTGAAATACTTTTAGGATACCTGTTCTACAAACTGGAAATTGTCTGGGACTTTATCTGGTTTGTAGGTGTGATTAATTCTGCCAAACAGATCAGACTTGTAATAAGCACAATGTCATTAACTTGTTTTCTGAAGGGTAGTAGTGAGGTTTATATGCTTTGAACAACCCTATTATGATTATCAGATTGTATTTGTTGTTAATATAGATATCAATGTAACATAGTTTTACCTCTACACAAATTTTTGCCCAAGCCACAGTGAAGGAAACATCAGTTTCAGTACACTCAAATGAGCACTGTATGCCTAATTTCAGATTCCAGTTTTCTTTGTGATACCTCCATTGGACCAAATTGCTGCTTCCTCTGTAAGCTTAAATATCAAATAACATCTCACAGTTACAGGAACTGGCAGAAAACTAACTTATGAAATCATAAGACACACATACAAAATGCATGTTCCAAGTGTAGCATATTCACTTTTACAGAATAGTGTAGGATCAATATATCATGCAACTGTAAATTTGTGGAGTGTCCAGCAGCCCAAGACAATAATTATAAGGTCTTTGAACCTCATACGGCATTACCTCTTGTCTTTGAACTCACTGCAGAAAATGGTTCTAAAAATCTCACGTAATGTTCTGTTGTCTGCCATAAATAAACTGATTGCTGAATGGAATGTCACTAGGTGTATTTCTCACTGTAATTGCAAATCAGAGAATTTTCCTGTGGTAGTCCCTGAATCTCTTGGACTTGTTGCAGGTCAAAAGTCAGAAAGCAGACACCTGATGGTATCCCTGCAGACCTTGGACCCCATCTAAACATTTACCATTCATAGTTCAAAGAAGTATCATAAATACTCTAATTAAAAGGACTTTAAACATACAATAGCAAATACTAAATGTAAGACCCCACCCTATCACCCTTGTCAGGTGAATATCTATACCCTTGGAAAGCTGACAGAGCCATTACTTGGCTATTCAAGACAGTAATCAGATTTTCTGAGCATCAATCAGCAATCATGAAGTCAGGAACATTTTATCATGAAGTCAGGAATACAGAGGGTTTTCATAAGCTAATCAGCAGGCATCAAATAGACAATCAATCTAATTAGTGGCTCACATTTGCGTGGCAATCACAGCTGCCAAACCTAGACGACAAATTTCATTAGTAATGAAATCTGAGAACTATGATTTGTGAGACCTATCATCAGACTGGGACTGTGGTTATTTTAAAAGGAGTATCATTATGGTAGCTTGGGACATTTGAGGAATTTAATTTGCCTGGTGGACTTCACATTCTGGTGTTTCTTTTTTGTTTTCAGGGTAAATCAACACTCAGGGTCACAGTTTTCAAAGAGCTCATCTTTCATGGTAAACCACAGTTTCAAACAAAGTTAGCATTCAATATTTAAACACTTATCTTGTTTACAAAATGGAACTGAACCTTTTGCAGCTCCTGATTTCCAAAAGAGTTCTTTGAAAAGTAGTAGAGCAGAACTAGATACACCCAGAGTAAAATCATAGAATCAGTGAATGCTCCAGCCCTCAGATGATCTTTGTGGCCTCCTCTGAACCTGCCCCAAAAGGTTGACATCCTTCTTATGTTGAAGACCCCAGACCTGGATGCAGTACTCCAGGTGGGGGTCTCATGACAGTGGAGTAGAGGAGAAGACAGTCATCTTCCTCAACCTGCTGCCCACGCAGCTTTTGATGCAGCCCAGGACACATTTGGCTTTCTGGACAGTGAATGTGTGTTGCCAGGTCACACTGAGCTCATCAGTAAACACTCCCAAGTCCTTCTCCTCAGGACTGCTCTCAATCCATTCACTGCCCAGCCTGTTTTTGAGCTTGGGATTGCTCCAATACAGGAGCACGACCTTGCACTTGGCCTTGTTGAACTTCATGAGGTTTGCATGGTCCCAGCACTCCAGCCTGTCCAGGTCCCTCCGGATGGCATCCGTTCCCTCCACCACTCAGCTCGGTGTCATCGTCAGCCCTTCTGGGGGTGTAGTTGATGCTTGAGTGGCCACCTAAAACACAGAGACTAGACAAAAATAAGAGAGTAAAAGGAGGTATTTATTTGAAGGGCCTTCAAAGGTACATCCTGGGCAGTCAAAAGTCTACACCCAAGATGGATGCTGGGTCATGGGTTCTTCACACTTTTATAAATTTCGTTCATTTGCATATCAGGCTTAATTCTCCAATTACAACCTCAGTTCATGATGTAATTACCCCAAGTTTGCCCCCCCTTTAGAGTTTACACATTTTGGGGTCTAGTGTCCTTGAGATGGAAACCTAGAGAGGCTTTGTTATGTCTAATGCCTGGCATGAGAGAACAGCAGCTAACAGGACACAAGAAACTTCAGAGTTACACACTAGGCAGTACAGGATTTGAAAAATATAAAACTTAAAACCTAAGGCATCACACTTGATCCCACTGTCCATGTCACTGACAAAATGTGAAAGAGTGCCAGTCTCAGTCCTGATCCCTGGGATACACCACACATCACTGGTCTCAATTTGGACATCAACCCATTGACTGCAACCCTTCGAGCACCACCATCCAGCCAATTCCTCATCCACTTAGTGGTCCATCCATCAAATTCCTGTCTCTCCACTTGTGCCAAGTACTTCTACTGCAGTAAATATTTCTAGAGCTGAAAATTTAAGACACACACATATGTGCATATTCATGCATAAATTAACCATCTACAAAAGAAAAAATAACCAACTGAATCAAAAGGAGAAAATGTTCCTGACATGCAATATGCCACTTACTGAGAGAAAGAGGAGAAAGTAACTCCATCAAGGAAATGTATTTTTTTTCTTGAGGAAGCAGTGCCTCCTGTCCTTTAAACACAGATATTTGCTGGTTTACTTTCCTTGGCTATATACCATACCCCAATCTTCAACAGATCATAAAGTGAAAAGAGTTGCTTTTGTCTTGGAGTAAAAGGATTATCATGCGTTCTTCTCCAATCCTGTTTTGCTAAGACTTCATCCTGTAGCTCTGTGTTACCATTCTGAGCTCTACTCTCAACAGCTAGTATGAACTGATTCCCCTAATCAAGGAGTTGGAAATGTCTTGTGTCCCTGTAGTCTGAGAAATGGGAAGAAACACCTGGAATTTCAGATTATTAATGTCCTAGATGTTGCAGCTGTGGAATGTAAAAAGTGATAATGACCTTGAGGAGGACTCTATTATGATGCTGTTTATGTATTTAAGGTCTACTAAATCTGTATCATACAATGTCACCTTACAGCCATATTCACACATAATCATGGAGCCGATTTTAACAGTGGTTCATCTTTTGGCATTATACCCGCAGAATAATGAAGTACTTGATATACACAGAGAAGAGAGATACATATTTAGGCTACTCTATAAAATGCAGTTGAAGCACCCTTATGAATCAGCACTGAATATTGGATCACTACCTTATTTGAATGTTCACTGATTTTGACTGGAACAGTTCCAGATTTCACGACACAACTAATCCAGCTGCCTCTAACTACCACCAGGATTAACACTGCAAGGAGCACAATGCTCATCATCATCTTAAAATAAAGACAAAGATTGATATACTTTAGTTTAATCACATACTTATTGCTAAAATTATAATTTTGATGCAAAAAGTCAGGTTTCTGTGTTAGCCATAACTGAGCATTAAAATCAGACCTATGTTTAAATCCAATTTAAATGGATGGAGATTGCCCTGAGGCTGCAATGATTTGAGCTGATCCAAGCTTTCTTTGCAAATTCAAGATGAACCTTCAATCATTAACTTCCATGTTTTCTTATCTTGTAGTTTAATCTTTTATGGCATGAGGTTGCAATCCTGATTTTAACAACCTTTCCATACAAATGCACAATGTTAAAAAAGATGGCAGAAATACAAAATATTAAGTAAAAGTTGCTGTAGAAAGGAATATATAAGCAGCTTGGATATTTTTTTTTCTTTCAAACTAAGAATCACAGCATGAATTAGACTAAATGCCAAGAATAAAGTAACAGCTTAAAATGAACAGTTGAAATTAACAGGTGTTACAGCATATGCTAGATTTAACTGCCAAGTATTTCACACCTTCATTAAAACCTTTCATGTCAAATTTAAGGCAATGTTAAAATAAAGACAAAAAAGCATAGCTTAGAAATGAATAACTAATTGTTAAGTTTCACATTCAGGATATATGATGGCAGAGAAACTCTCAGTTCACTTTGTGTAGGAATGTGTTTTAGCTGGGAAGATGCTCAACCAGAGTATATCACATTTGATTTTAATTCAAGTGACTTTGTGTTTAACCTTTAGAAAGTAATGTAACCTACAAAGCGTTCCAGTAGGGGAGATAATGGAAAAACAATGCATTCCTGTTTCATGGGGGTATGAAAAAGGCAAAACCGACCAAGATCAGTGAGATTCACAGACTGAATCCTGAAACACCTGGAAACCTGTATCCCAGAAAGCTGGCACTGCTTTTGCTAATATCAGCCACAGGTTCTCCACTGAATTTGCAAGGTTTCAGGACTTGTCAGGATACTGTTTTGTTAAGTTATCACAGTAAAGGCATCTTTTTCTTCTGACCAAGTGGCTATGCCTAATTTGCTTTGGTTTGTTTTCATTACCATATGGTAGAATCATATTTTCGTAATGTGAATAACAAGCAGTTTTTCTGTGCAGAACAAGGTATTTCTGACTCTAATAATGTAGTATAGAGGACTGCAGAGCCATGATGATAGAAGAGACTTTGAGTAGTGGATAATATGTACAAGAGTAATTGCTGAGGGTTTGGCATTAGAAATCACACTTCTTTAAACAACCCACCAACAGTCAGTTAAAGAAATGCAGACCTGGAGGTGGCCCATGTTGGTCTTAGGCGTAAAAAAGAAAAAAGAAAAATACTCTCTAGCTTACAGAAAAGCCACCACAAAGAATAAATTCAGTTGTAACATGGAATTACAGACCAATGAAGAAAACGCAAAGTGTACAAGAGTTTCAGCACACATAAAAATAACAGCAAGTGGATCTTGGTTACAGAGCTAAAAACCAAGCAGGGAATGGAAGGGTGATCATAACTCCAGGAAAATTGGTAGAATATAAGAAGAGCATGCGTAACAATATTAACTTTATTATTACTGACACTTTTTCATCATAAAAGTATTCTTTCTTTTTATATAATAATTAGATCTGAGTTAAGAGTAATTCTTAGATGAAGCCATTAAGATTTCATTCACACAATGAATAATTACTTGGCTTTATGAATTAGGAGTGTTTCCTCTTTGCCCACAGAAACCATTTTGGTCATAATAAGCTTTGAGCAGGAACACAGTATCAGCTCACTGAGACTTGTTTTGTTCCCCTATCCATGGGAAGATCTATTTGAAAATTCCACATGAGTTTTGTTCCTGGTGAAATCATCACCAATGATTACTTAAGGAAGCATTCTCTATACAATAATATTCACCCACAAGTTTTTATTTTTATTTTATTTTGTTTGGGGTTTTTGTTTGTTTTCAGAAAACCAAGCTGTTAAAAATATCTAAATCAGTGGGCCGTATATGCCTATGTTATTTATGTCCTTTTATCTGCAGCTTGGAATCACAGTTAAAACATGTTACAGACAGATTCCCTGTGTCACTGAGCCTGGACTTGTTTTTATTCTGAGATTATTAGTCTGAGAGAGAAATGTAAACTTTATGTTATATTTTACAAACATAGCTTTTCTTTTTATTTTTCCCCAGAAAAATGTGTAATAGGGAATATTATTGTTTATTTGTAGTCCAATAACACATAGAAGATCAAAGTTGTATTGATGGAGGTGCTGTATGAATATATAACAAAAACGTGACCACCAAAAGATTATAATCTTAATTCAGGGAAAAGACAGGATTTGGCTTCTCAATACAAATGCCACAGGCACATCGTAGAAGTGAGAATCCCATGAGTGTGGGAGCATGCATCACCAGTGCATCCTGATTGCTTAACCAGTCCAAATAATTTAGAATTTCAGGAGTACAGTATTCTTAAAAATTGTGAGGTGATAAATAAATATTTGAAGTATGATTTTCTTGTCAGAAGGTTTTAAAGGAAATATTTGAATTTAGCACATAACTAAAGATAATGGCATCATTCGTTGCACTAGTTGCTTTCTGATGTATGTAGCTCTGCCAAAGGACAATTCAGGAATACAAAATCAGGCATCTTCCGAAAAATTGTTAATTCAGGGAGTTTTTATTCCCACTCTGGAAGTTACTCTAGAACTCAATTCCTCTGGTAGCTTTATGAATACGTTATGATAATGCAATTCTAAAATATTTATTTTAGCTAATAGCTATTTCCTTTAGGTGAACACAAATGGTGCTGAAGAGTGCTGTAAAGAAGAGACTGGGAATGAAACCAGAAAAAAGTATCTTAATCTTTTTGGATTTTGAAAGAAAGCAGAGCAATTTTTTTTTTTTCAGATGGATGTTTTTAAAATACATTGTCCTTAGCCAATGATGATATGTGAGGGGAATGCTTAGATATGTAGCCAAGCAGGACTACATATCTCTACTGCTAATAGAGTAGCTTATTATTTTTTAACTTTTGATGAAATCATAACTTTATAAGTTTTTAAAGGTGATTGAGCAAATTTTTCCACTTTTCTCATCTTTGTCTTTGACTGATCTTTTAAAATAAGCATATGCTGTGACACAGTCTTTGTGTTCTGGGGAGGGGTTTATCCTCCTTTTCCCTACCATACCCTGATTTCCCTAAGCTGGTGAACTGGACAGCAGTTTCAGCTGATGGAGAAAATTGACATCTGAATAAAATACAATAAAAATACAGATACAGAGCTAGAGCTTTCTTGCATTAGTGGATTGCTGGGTACACTCTTTTTCTTGAAAACTATCCTTTTCTGAGGTTGGAAATACTTTTCATTTAATTTTTTCTATTTTCAATGAAGAGGTAAACAAAAAGGACTGGTTTTCCCAGGCATTGCTTTCCATCATCTCCACTGCTTTTCTTCTCTTTTCATTCTACTTTTTCAACTTGGAAATTAAAAAAAAAAAAAAAAAAAAAAAAAAAAAAAAAAAAAAAAAAGAAATAACTAAAAAAGGATAATAATTATTAAAAATAAAAAATGTATATATAATTAAACAGATAGAATATTTTATGTCTTTTTGATTCCCATTTTTTTCCCCAGAGGCTTTTAGAAATCACATGGTGGTCTACTTAGTCTTCAAGTAGTCTACTTTTCTGTGAGATTAAATAAAAAATTAATTAGAAAGATTTGGCTCAAAGTATCACTGATAATACAGATTTTTAAAATTTTCATTGAGTGTTCTGAATCTTCAACCACTGACTGAGAGTACTTGTTACATTATGCTTGCATAGTAACCTAAATAAGTCAAATTATTTGTCTCTGCCTACTTGTTACCAGTTAAGGCATCATCAGCCACCACATCACATCAACAACTGAATAAATACTTGTATAACTTGTGCAAGAGCACAGCCACAGTGCCAGACACATCCATCCATAGAGAGGGATATTGATAATCAGTTTTACGAGTGTTTATACCTTTGCATATTTGAATTATCATTGCTGATTTATCACGTGACTAAACAATAAGCTTAGTTTCATCATTGTACCTATATCTTTTTTATTGTCAGCAATAAATTTCCAGTGAAATTATTAGTGAAGGAAACACTCTCATCTCCATGTTCTCCTGTTGGCTTTTTCAAGAAAAAATATCAAAGCTGCAGAGACAGACAACCCTGACAAGTTTGATAGACTTCAAAATGGGAGCCTGCATGGATGAAGATATAAAAATACAGACTGGAGCCTTCTGCTAAAATCTGAACAGTCTGGTTTCTTACTCTTTTAAAAAGAACTTGGACAGAAGAGCTGACCACAATAAAACAGAACTTCAGTGCTTTACTGCCAATCTAAATTCATCATATGGAACCTATCATTCAAATCATATTCCTGAGAGCAAATCAACCAGAGCAGAAGGATTACACATTTTCTAACAAACTCTATTGAGAGTAATTCTGCATTTTAGTTATATTTTTAAATTATTTTGAATGTGGCTTCTTAAAAACAAACAAAAAATTAAAAAAAAAAAAAAAAAAGGAGAGAAAAAGAAAGAAAGATCCTTATAAAATTTAAAAGAAATCAAATTCATGTGTTCTAGGAGCATGGTTTGACTTGTAATAATCCTGGACAAGCACAAAATATTTTTCCCTCTGAATGGAAAGCACATAGGACAAGCATCCTCCATGTTACAAAAATGAGTCACAGGCTACTCACAGCTGGATAGCTTGATGTTGCCATTTTTTTTTAGGATAATTAGATTCTAGTTAGATATGGAAACATCACAATTTTTTAACCCAACTTTTGTGTATAAATTATATAATTTCCAAAATATCTGCACTTTTTATTTTGAGTTAAGATGAGTAACCTGTGTTTAGCACAGCAGGCAGACCTTGTGCTGTTGTGAGACAAAACATGCTTAGTTCAGAAAGAAGTTTTCACCATAAGGGCCCCAAAGAGTGTTGGGGTCTTCTCCCCCCGCCCCGGGAGCCCTGAGGGAGGCACGGGGTTTCCCTGCCCCTGCTCAGCCTCGTTCCCCATTGGTTGGTTTGTGTTCCCCTGCGCGGGCAAAGCAGCTCGGGTCCTGTGACTGTGGCAGAGTCTCTCGGCAGAGCCCGGCCATGCGGCTGGGGAAATAAACATCTCTGAAACATCTAGCAAGAATCCGTCCATATATATTTATTTCTTTTCCACGGGACTCCTGGTTGGATATAGGCGTGTTGCAGTATCTCCACTCCAACATAATGGTAGAGATTTGAGGGCAGAACGATCCCCGATCCCTAAGCGACTTTGTGTGAGTAAACCCTGGAAACTGTGGATTCTTCTTCTTGGTTTTGTATTGCTATTCCATATCTAAACTATGGAGGAACCGTGGGAAGACTCTTGGCTTTCAGAGCCGCATATGGACATTTATCTTAAACTTAAAATGATTCTTGAACAACGATTTGTAAATTTTAGCTTGATTCAAGCTCAGAAAGAACTGAAACACTTCCTGGCATGGTTGTTTAAGGACTTTTTCTATGTTTCTTGGGATCTAATTCTTACCAAGAGCTTTTGGAAGACCGTTTGGACCCAGTTAATATTTGAGTCAAAATATATGCCGATGGAAGAATATTTTCGTGAATATTATTTAATAACCGAGACTGTTGAGCAATGTCAGCTGTGTCCTGGCAAAGGGAAGCCTGGCTCAGGGACCGTGCGGCCTCGGCCACGTGCACCGAGCGCTCTGCGAGCCGCAGCGAGACGGTTCCCGTGTGCGGGCGGAGCCACGCGGGCCGCAGTGTCGGTGGCGGAGCGAGGCGCGGCAGGAGCGGCGGGACCCGGCAGTGCCCGCCCGGCCCCGCGCAGCGCGTGGTGGAGCGAGCCCCGTGAGCGCCCGAACGAGAGGGGCGGCGCGCGGGCGGCGGCGGAGCGGAGCCGTGCCCAGCCGGAACGCGCGCTGGAGCGGGGCACGGGGGGGTCATCGCTTGGGGGCCTGGCCGAGATGCAGCGCCTGGCAGTGGCAACGCAGCTGAGAGCAGAGGAGGCGACGCACGGAGAACGGAGCGGCCCGGCCCGGCCCGCGCGGCCCCAAACGCGACCCTGGGAAAAGGGCGCCGATAATTCCAACACGGGAGCGACCGAAAGAGACAGCAAATACACAGCGAGACAGAAAACAGCAGCCACTCGGAAAAAGGAAAAGACCATAGTAGCTAAGATCTTAGGGACAGTGAAATGGTATAATGTTAAACAAAACTATGGTTTTATAACAAGATGTGATAACCAGCAAGACATATTCGTGCATAGAACTGCTATTAAAAAGAATAACCCTGAAAAATGCATCCCAAGCTTGGGAGATGGAGAGGTGGTGGAATTCAAAATCATACAAGGTAGAAAAGGGTTACAAGCATCGCAGGTCACTGGGCCTGATGGTGTTCCTGTAAAAGGCAGTATATATGCAAAAAATCGTAGTCATGTTAGACAATATCTCCATTGTAAACCCCCCCTACAGTCTCCCTTTCCTAATCCCACCTTTCCCTTTTATCCTATGTCCTATTACCCCCAGTGTGTTCCCAATCCGTTTTTTCATCCATGGTTCCCCTCACAAAACCCTGCCTTTGCCAATTGTTTCCCCAAAAATTCCTCTCCGATGCCGATGGGGGGATGAAAAGGGGGAGGGAAGAGATTGAACCCTCTCCTGCCTCAGTTTCCCCACAGGCATGCTCAGAGAGTTCTGTCTCCCTTCTGTCAGCCCTAAGATGTTCCACAGAATCTGTTTGGACATTTAAAGACTCAGGAGGGTGGCTTGTTTTGTTTTGAAACTGTTCTTGTTATGTTTATCCAATTGTCTTCATTCTCCTTTTATTAAAATAAAACGGGTGAGATGTTGGGGTCTCCTCCCCCGCCCTGTAGCCCTGAGGGAGGCACGGGGTTTCCCTGCCCCTGCTCAGCCTCGTTCCCCATTGGTTGGTTTGTGTTCCCCTGCGCGGGCAAAGCAGCTCGGGCCCCGACTGTAAGAGTCCCTCAGCAGAGCCCGGCCATGCGGCTGGGGAAATAAACATCTCTGAAACATCTAGCAAGAATCCGTCCGTATATATTTATTTCTTTTCCACGGGACTCCTGGTTGGATATAGGCGTGTTGCAGTATCCCCACTGCAACAAAAGAGCACTGGTATTTCTGAAAGGACCAAGCAGCACTTCACAGCTCAATGATTTCAGCTTGGTCCTTTTGAGATACCTGAAAAGATTCTTCTTTTTTTCTTAAATCAGCTCAAAGAAGAAGGAAAGAAAGGGGACAGTCGGAGTGATGGTGTCTGTCTTCTCAAGTCACCACTACATGAGATGAAGTCAGCTTTTCTAGGGATGGCTGAACACCTGCCTGCCCATGGGAAGAGGTGAATTGATTCCTTGATTTGTTTCTCTTGCATGTGTGGCTTTTGCTTTGCCTATTAAATAATCTTTATCTCAACCCATGTGTTCTTTCACTTTTACTCTTTTTCACTTTTTCTCTTCTGATTCTCTCCCCCATTCCACCAGCAGGATGTGAGCAGGTGGCTGTGTGGGGCTTAACTGCAACACCTGCTAAGTGACAGAGGGATCCCAAAAATCCCAGAATTGTGATATCTTTGGTTGGTCCCATTTTTAATACATAGTAGAGGAAAATAGTCAATGGTCCATAAAAAGTGGATATCCGTCTTAGTATTCAAACTGCAGCCTGGGGAGCTTTTTGCATCCAGAAAGGGCCATTTATGCAATTTGTAGAAATTTAGAGGGAAATCAATTATTCGCACTTCCCATATTTATATTCCATAACACCTCTCTTCCATTATTTTTGGCTTGCTGTGCTAAATCCTTGTCCAGCCTGTAAAAGGAGGTTGCTGGTCCCATGCAGCACAGACAGCTCAGTCCCAGCTACTCTCCAGTGTGGGTGCAGAGATCACACTGAGACATGAGCCGTGCACACTGCCAGCTGGAATTTCCCTGGACTTCCAGAGGCGAATAGACCACTGCAAAAATCCATTACTCCCTCTAAGTAACTTATGAAGACCACTTACCATGAATGCTGAGGCCTCACAGCCCTAAAATACATATATGCTTTTCCATTCTCTGACTTTTTGGGAAATAGCTAATTCAGTTCAAGTGGAAAGGTCACATGCTGGCTACCTGCAAACTTTGCTTTTTAAAAATACATTAATATTGGTCCAATTTGTTAATGTAAACACATGTGTTCATGTTGCTAATTTGTCCTCTCAAGGACTGAGATGATGACAAAGGAAGCAATCCTGGAAGGACTAGCATCCCTGCACAGAGGCAGTTGCTTCCAAATCCCCAAGTGTTGCTATAAGCAATTGAGATGGCAGTTCATGTGCCTGGAATCCTTCACATCTCCTGCCTGCAGAAGCACATCTTGACCAGAAATAGCCCAGTGAGTATGGAAAGAAATGAGTTCATCTTCCCATCTTGTAGTTTAAGCTTTGTCTTGGGGCTCATAGCAATTTCTCTGCTGTAGATTACATGGCTGGGTACCTTTGGGATCCCTTCCCAATTTAAAAAGGCCAAGGGAGAAGCACATAAAAAATGAACTCTTCCTGGCATCTGATTCAACACATTGTTTAGTCACATGTTCCTCCATTTCCCTCCAACACAGAGCCAGGGAAATATACAGTTCAGTAGCGTCTGTGAATATTTTTGCCATGGGCTGGAATTTTCCTGTTTCGTCCAATGAAGAACTGATGGATGGTTTTGCCTATCCACCAGCTCCATCAGAAAATGCCTTAGAAATATACTCACTTACATAACTGTACTCTGATTTTATTTTACTTTTTTTAATTCTTTCTGGTTTGCATGTATGATGCATCAGCACTGCCTTTTATGTCTACTGATCACATCATGAATGCCCAGTGATTGCTATTTTCACAGTGAAATACTTCAGTGAAAGATCCCGCCGTGGACATGGAAGGCCTTGAGCTGCAGATCATCACCCATGTGGGATGTAGATGTGGTAAATTTCACAGATGTTGCATGCATTCATACGTACATGTGTATCTGTGTATGTAAATCACATTTGCACATGTTCAGTATTCAGTTTTGGTTACTGCTGGAGACAGGATAGAGGAATATAAAGGCTTATATTGGATTGGTTTGACTGAATAAAATATTTTTTATTCATTTGTAGATTTGTAGACAACCTCCCCCCCCCCCCCCCCCAATACAAGTATCAAATTACTGCTTTTTAATTCCTGGTTTTTACTTTTTTTACTTATGCACTGCCAATTTGTGATGCTGGCCCTTCTGCAAAGGACAAAGCAGTGCCTCCTATGAGGAAGACATCATGGTAGAAAGAGTTTCAGCACTGAAGCATCCTTCACAGATGAATCTAAGTTGTGTAGTTTTCTATTGCCTTTCCAAAAAATGGAAGATGAAGAAAATAAATGTTACTATACCTTACATCTCATAGACAAGAGAAAAGCAGAGCTGTTTTGGTGGGGCTTTTTTTCCTGTTTCTCCAGCAGCTTCTGTGGATAAATTATACATTTTCTTAAATATCTGCATTTCCTATTTCAGGTTTGAGCTGATAACCTGTGTTTTTGCACAGTAGGAAAACCTCATGCTGTCACAAGTGACAGTGACACAGCCTCACATTTCACTTCCCTTCATCCCGAGGAGCCCTTTGCTATTATGCCATTAGAGATAATGCAGAGCTTTGAATTGAAACACCAGAGACACCAGTGATGCCTGACAACTTCTCTGGCCCATGAACTGCCACGCTAAAATGGGACCTGCTCAACTGCACCAGCCCACATTGAGAGGAGATAATCAATTCTGCAGAGGACAGTGTCAAGCTGTAACACCTTCCCCAGCTAAGGACCTGAAGGAGTCTTGTGCTTCTCCTCTGAAAAGATAGAAATTCATCAAGATTGCAAAAATTTCATGTATATTCAACATAAATACCCTTAGAAACCAAAATAAATATCCAAACAAATTTGGCTTCAGGGTGGCATTGCATGTGTTCTGGGAATTGTTTGCATTTTGGAGTATAGAAGCTTGGGGGCAAAGATGCTGTCATGAATTTCTCTTTGCCGAGCTCAGAATGGCTGCACATTCCATGGGAATGAGGATGCAGAAATGTGGCCACTAAATCTTACAGCAAAGGATCAGTATTAAAATCTTTTAAATCTTTTATGAAAAATGCAGAAGACAAGGAGATAATCTATTTGTTATGTAAAGTGTTCAAGGAGACTTTCATTTTAGCAGCATCCATTATTCCCTTCTTTTAGCTGCAGAGCATTTTTATGGGGAAAATTCCCTGGTTGATAGTGTCTTTTTATACAGTATTAAGATGATATTAACTCCCCCTTTGGGTGAGAATAATAAAGTAAAAAGCAGCTGAGATGGCTGGAGCTGTACTTGTCTCTTTTATTGGAATCTGGGCCTGCTACCTCGAAAATAAAACAGGACAAGCACATATGCAAAAAGAGTAGGGAGAATAGAAAAAAAAAACCTGAAAAGCTTCTCTTTATACTGTTGACTGACTTGTAACCTTGCTGCTGGAGAAAGACAAGCACAGCACAAAGTCTTATCAGCCACTCCAAGAACCTGGCAGGCTTGAACTGGTGTCAAGCTCTTTAAGACATTGCTATTTAGCTGCCTTTCTGGTCACAGGGTTAACAACAATAAAAAAAAGAATAAATGAACAGGAAAATTACAAAAAGATAAAAATAAATTAATAAATAAATAAAGGGGCTTGGCCAAGCTAAGCCAGAATCTAATTAAACAGAAAAAGGTGGAAAGGGAGGGTTAAGCAGAAGGAAGGACAAAGTTGAGAGCTACACCAAGGGCACAAGGCTCATGCTGTAACCAGCCTTCAGGACCAAAGCTGGTGCCAGGAATGCTGTTGCTGCACTCTTCCTCTGTATCACTTTTGTCCATTCTGCTTCTCTGCTTCTCTGATTTCTCAGGATCAGAAGCACAGAAATATGAAAGCATTACTGCAAAATCCTTAAATATGGTAAGCCTGGCAGCTGAAAACTGTTTTTCCTTTCTGTTTTATTGTCTTCCCAGCAGTACTGTCAAACTATCCCTGCCAAGTATGGCAACTGGCATAATACCCCATCTTCACATCTTTTTATTCATCTGTTATAGCTGGTTTTTTACATGCCACTGTTGCTCCATTGCTTTCTCACCTTTGTTCTTCTAATTTAACCAGGAAATTGGAATCATCATCCAGGCTATCAGGAGGCCTCCTTGTTTGGACTGATTTTGCTATTTACATGTAACTTTTATTTACTTTTAGAAACAATGTTTTATAACATGTTTTGTTGATCTTTTGCTGTCTTGAATGATGGAGACCATATACTTCTTTGCTGCAGCCTGAGTGAAATAAAAATTCCAATATGCTGCCCAAGCAGTCCTGGGACAGTGCATCTAAGATCAACTTCCCAGATGAGAAAAACTGGACTCTTGCAGTGGTATGGGGAGAAACTTACAGACCAATTCACATTTATTTCATCTACAAGAAGCCCTCAAACAAAATGACATCTCTGCACTTGATCCTCACCTGTATGAATTGTGCAAGGTCTGCCAGGACCTCTCTGTGAACCATTGGGGTTGATCTCTCTGTTTGTTCTTTCACATCCTGAGCATATCAAGCATGCAGGAATGGAGGGAGTAGAACATCCTGGGATGGCAGCTGAGCATGGCCTGAGGTCTTTGTGAATCTCAGTCCCTCTCTGAGAGCCAAATGTCATGTGATTACATTTGAGAACAGGAAGTTATTCTACATTCAACACCAGAAGAGCGTTTCTCCATGTTACAGCAATTAGCTTTGTTTGACTTATTGCCCATTTCTTCATTATTATCCCCTCCTATTCTTCCCTTACGCCTGTCACAACCCATTTGTGTCCAATCCCTAAGGAAGAAAAATAATTCTCTTCTAAATTTGGGTCATGGTAGTAGTCTTGCTGAAGAAGCGACACCACATGATGTGAGTGCAAGTCTAAGACATGGCAGTAAGATCTGATCCCAGTTTCAGATAAGTCAGAGAAAAGTAGAGAGATAAAGAAAAGCATTGGCAGTGTCCTTTGCATCAGCCTTGAGTGTGGCTGGCTGGGGTAGCTGCCTGCTCTCCCTTGTGCCAGGCACTGATCTTCCCTGTCGCTATGAGAAGTAGCATCGCTTAATGTAGTGACTGAGAGAATGAGAGGTGGACCAGTGCCTACAAAAAGGGATTACAAGGGGGTCTATCTCTTCTGGTTCATGTCACTCTTTAGCAGAGCAGGGATTCTATCCCTGGAGAATACGTTTCTGAGGGAATGAAAGAGTGGAGGATAGACACAAAACCCATAAGGCTCTAGACGCTGTTCTGTACAGTGCTAATGAACTCTACAGTGTCAGAATAAACAAACAAAAACCCAACAACAAACCTCACAGAACCAGTTTTATACATTGGACACATAAATCACAGAGAGGAGCTCAAGACACTCTTGTGCAGAGGATCACTCAGTGAGTTCCAGATTAGGTCGATATATGGGATTTATGCAGTGTTCCACTGAGATGCCACTGTCTACTGACTTTGGAGGTAGGCTTAAGCAGCTCAGATGCTTTGTTGGGAGCTACTTAGCTGATTTTTTTAGGGAAGTTATTGTCTAATGGATAGATCAGTTCTCATTCTTCTAAACTGATCTTCAAAGACCCCCCAGTTAGTCTCCACCATTCTCAGGGACTTGATGACCTCCACATAGTAAATATGTTCTGTGAAAACGCAATCCCACTATACTAAAACACAAGCCTGTCAGAAGATTCAGATGGTAGTGTTTTTCTTCCTTTACCTGTATTATGGAAAAAAGCAAATTCTATTTCAGGCATTATGGTTAGAAAAATTAATTTCTAAATTTGGGCCAACCTGTGAATAATTGTTTCAGTTTTCCAGTCAAATGCTTCAGTGCTGAATAATTTTCATAAAGTTGGAGCAACAGTCTTTTGTTTAATCACTTTGTAATGTGCTATACTATTTCGGTACTTCTGATAAGTAAGACTTGTAATATGTTTTTACCTTTCTCCTTTTCTCTTGTTCAAAAGAGAGTAATCATGATTCAAAATGGGACTGTCACCATGTAAAAACAGTCTGGTTTTCTTAGGATATTTAGCAGTTGTTTTCTTTCTTTCACAGACCTACTTGGCAATAAAACAAGAGGAATTAAGTGAAAGCAGGAAAGCAGTTCCAGCACTGGGTCTGGATCATGTGGTACATTTTGTGTTAGTACAAAAGACCAGTATAAAACTGAGCATGGCATGACTTTGCCCCAGGATCTACTTTAGAGGAGAGGGGGAGTCAGTAAACAGGAGTGGGTCAAATACACTTATATACTTCTAGGAGTAGAAAGGAAGCTGAACAGAAATGCTAATCATGTAGCAACTTGTTAACAATTTCTGGTTTACCTTGGTTGTCAGACTGAAAATCAGTTGCAGTTGCACAAAGAAAGAAGTCAAACATGAAGGAGTCACAAGAGGAAGGAGCAGTCAACAGAGGGAGGGAAAGCCTACATGAGACCCTCAGAACATACAATCTATGACTGTTTCTCTCTCATTTCTGTCTTAGGGCTGCATTTTTGGGCTTGCTAAATCCTGTCATGTCTGCTTCTACAACTACACAGTAGAGAAACTCATCTTTCAGTGGGTACTTTAAGTTTCTATGGGGTTTTTTGACACAAATCTAGAAACCATGTTTCATGTAAAAAAGAAAAACAAAATAAAAGTTAGCATCATGACTTTTTTCACTGTATATTTCAATGTTTACCTTTTTATTCTTCTTTATTTGACATCATTATTTGGACAAATTAAAGGGGTTTGTTCAGGAAAAGTTCATACACTCAGAATCCTTACTTCAGTGATTCAGAAAGCTTTCTTAACAAATCTTCAGCTTTGGGACTTTCACATGCTTCAAGAACCTTTCTTCAATCTGTGCAGGTTTGCTGAACTGAAATTACTTGCTGAGGGCCATGATCCAATTCCTGTTGAAGTCAATGGAAGTCATTCCAATTATTTCAATGGAGCAGGATCCAGTCCATAAGTCATTGACTGCTTGAAGTTGTTCTGCAAATGCTGAATCTCTCTTAATGTAAAAACCACATTCAGTAGTGAGGAACAGGCTGAGGGAGTACAGAGTGTATGTACACAGCACTTAATTAAACACATCATCCTATACTGCCATAAAGCATTTCCCACACTAAGTGTTGTTCACATCTCATAGGGGATTTAGGTTTTTGAAAACCCCCACAAAATGTCCCAGCTGTTCTATAGACTATATCTTATAGACTATATCTGTGTGTAGGAAGGGTAATTAACCTAAAGAATGTTATATTTCACTGCCAAATGCTAAATGTCAGTATTATAAATTTTTTAATGTAAACAACACATTTAGAAGCAGTAGGAGAGATAGAGATATTTTTTTAAAAGGTATTTCACTAAGGGACTCGATGGCCCAGGCAACTGTCACAAGATACCTTAAAGTCATCTTTTCCAATTCTATAGTGTCTAACAAATCAGTAGGATCTCGCTGTGAAGGGAGGTACTTGAGGATTTAATGTGGTAGGTCTGACTGCACACAGAAGTAGTTCGCTCTTCTCCTAGTCACACACTATTATTCATAAAGAGCCTATTTCCTTGGTGAATGTTACATTCTTGAAATGGTTGAAACATGGAATTTCTGTCCAGGGAGATTTTCTTTCTTTTTTTTTTTTAATGTATCATATTTTATAATGAAAATAATAATATTTTGTAGTCTTAAGTAGTTTTCTACTTTTTTGTGTGGTGTTTGAGTTTTGGTTTTTTATTTGTTTGGAGTTTTTTGCTTTTTTTTTTAATCTATTTATTTGCTTGTTTAAAATAGAAGCAGCCTTCCATGGCATTGCTCTCAAAAATCAACCTTTAACTTACATTTTTCAGCTATTCCCAGTCTCTCTCTTGTTCCAAAAATGTTAACTGATCTTTCACAGCTTGTGAAAGGTTTTGGCAAGTTAAATAGATTTGAGTATTTCAGAGTCAGGGAACACTCTGGCTATAGGAAATCCACACCTCAAATAGAGCTACTTCAGACTCCAGACATCACAACGCAGAGGCAGAAGAGTAACTCAGGAACCTCTGCTCCAGGAAAAGCACTTGGGGCTTGAATGCTCCTGACTCTGCAAAAGCCTGAGGGGAATCCATTAACACAAATTTGGTGAACCTCTCCCAGACATGTGGATTCTGAAGTCTATTATTCAACAAGAGCTAAACTGGGTCTTTTAGACTGGGAAATCACTTCTCTGTAAATGAAATTACTTGGAAATGCTTTTCACTGAGAAAATGTCCAGGTTACTCTGATGTTTACCCTGTCCTATTATGTGGTCTTTGCTAACTTCATAGGATTAAAGAACATAAACTTCTGTGACCACCAAAAATAGCTTTTGACCTTAGACTGACCTTACCTTTTTTCCCAGTATCAGACCTTATCAGAATTCAACGATGGAAGTGCAGATGGCTTTTCTGAACAGATCCTTCCTTCTAACTGAGCAATTCTGACTTCTTGTCCAGTATCTCAGAGTGCTTTACCTAGAGGGCAAAGAACTCTGGGCAGAAAAAGATAACCAAGATGTGAGGGGAAGAATAAAAGGAAGAAAGAAAGATAAGCATGGAAGAATAATCAAGGTTCTGAAATACTGGATCTGTCCATAATGGTAACAGCATATATACAGGAGAAATTTCAACCTCATTTGGAAATCTCTGATTGAAAATTGGTATTCTTTTCTAAGTCTGATACTTCGATTAAATCCTCTGTTTTCTGATTTTGAACTCTTCAAGCCAAAAAAGAACAGAAAAACACCCACTATGATGGGGACTGACTATGGCCCACTGCACTCCACATATATTTTGCCAGTGATTCTTACAGGAGAGGATTTTTACAGGAGAGGTTTTGGTCTTATGTTACTTGTTCTGTTGTTTCATGCCATTTTTGAGAAGCAGTCTTAAGCCACAAGTCATCAGAATTTCCCTTCAGCAGCATAACAGCACAAGCAATAATCCTTGGTTGGCAGTGATCTCTTTAAAAGGAGGGGACAGTCAAAGGCTTGGGTCTGCATTTTGCATTTCTTTCTTTATTTTACTTCATTTATTAAAATTCTCACTCTAGTCAGGATTTTGAAAATGAGAATCCTGGTTACTGACAACACATTCAATTATTACTGACTTTTTCATGGAAAAAATGCAGGTCTATTGTTTTGTATTTATTCATCTGGAGAAAAACCTTTTCTCAGCATCATGACAATTATTTATGAGTTGAAAATTACTAAGTAGTTCATCTCATTTTTCCAGCTGTCGGTTTTCTTCACTGTCTTTTTCTCCCTGCAGAAAGTGTCCAATATGGCTTCCAGTTTTTTTCCTTAAGACCAAGTATAGAAGAAATTACTAAAAATCCTTTATCCAAGTCTGAAAATTTCTGAAACTGTTGACACAAATTTATCTCAGTTTCTTGCCCCTATTACAGAATTTTCACATGAAAGATGCTATAAAACAAATTTCATGCTGATACTACTGTGTGTCTATAACTTGCAGCATTTTAAAATTATTTGTTAAGGTTTTAAACAGATATTCCTGAAATTAGATGTTTTGATTACAGAGACAATAGAATACACCATAATTTAAAGATAGAGCTTTCCAGATTTATTAATTGCAAAACACTGACAGGAAAAACTTTATATTTAAAATGAGTTTTAAAATATGGTACAAAAAAATGAGTAATGAACTTCAACTCTCTCATTTAAATATTTGTTGAATATCTATGAAAAGGATCTTTAATTCTGAATAATGCCTTCCAAGTGAAATTTGCCCACTGAGAGCTAAGCAATTTATATACAATGATAAAACCTTTTGGTCCTACCTAGAATGTTACACTGCAAATATTCCAATTGGCAAAATTTCTTGCCTAAGTTCTCATTATTTACTTACTGATAATACAGGAGCAAACATTTACAATAAAGAAAAGCCTGATTTTTTTTTTTTTTTTGCAAAAGCCATTCTTTGTACAAGACATCAGGAAAAATAAGGAAAAACCTAACTGATCCATGCTCCTCTGGGAAATGTGAGAATGAAAAGTATTCATCAGTATACCCACATATTTGATGTTCACATGCATTTTCTGATGGTCCTATCAAAATGTAGCTCCTGGTGTAGGAACATAAAAGTTTGTCTAGCCACAGAGTAGTAATCATCTTTTCTATAATTAATGACAACTACCTTCAAAATTCCCTCCTTGTTTAAGAAAATGATAACACATTTTGGGACAGAATCAGTTCCTTTTTTAGTATCATATCTATTATCTGGCATATCTATTTTACTGCATAAAAAATACCAATGGGATTGCACATTTCTGATCCCATTAATGATCGGTGGTTATCTCTGGAAATCACTCAGGAGTTGTTCACAGAGGATTTCTATTTCATTTTCATGGTTGATGGGAAGACTTGGTTACCCCCAGCATACATCACAGACATTGCCGAGAGGCAGCATACACCTACGGATATGGTATATTGTCCTCTATGGAAGTAAATAAGTAAGAGACTTTGAAAGGTATGGTGTAGAAATAATGTTATGTTCTATAAACTTTTGATGAGACTTTGAGCCCATAATTGTAGTCCTGTTTTGTTTGTTTGTTTGTTTGTTTTCCTAAAATAATCCCTTATGAAATATGACAAAGGGGATTTTTTTTCTTCAAGTTAGATAAATTAGCTACTTCTAAGTACATGTGTAACTTCGCTCTTGTAAGGGAAACATCTGTAAGTTTTCTTAGGCTTAAGTTATCATAAAAAACAATTAAAAGCAAAGAGAATAAGTATTAATACATTTTTCTCCTGAGAGTGACCCATTTATCAAACTGAGTTATCCCAGATACATAGGTCACTGTGAAACACCTTCTCATTTTATTTCCCTTGTATATACTAAATTTTCTTTTCATCATAAGTAGACTTAATAATAACAAACTTATGCACCTACTTAAATGCTTTACAAGTGTGAGGACCGCTTCACTCCCTCTTTAACCTGAAAGTAATTCAGGCAAAACTGAAATACTTAGAGAAAGAAAAGCTGGAATCAACAGGGTTCTTTTCTTTCACACTGTATAAATTTATGCTGAAACATGGGCAATGACATTTCATTCTTAGCTGTTGCCACACAATACTGTATAGCAGATCACATGCAGCAATTAAAAATGTTTTGAAACTGCAACTCCTACTCCATAAATTACCACAGTCTTTTGTTAAAGAACAACTGAGTCAACTTCCTGTTTGCACTTAAACTATTCACAGCTTCAGCTGATGTCCTGCAGTGTCTTTTCCAAAGGTCACACCACAGTTTCCGATTCACACATTTGATTAAAAATATAAGAATCACAGTGTCCTGGGAAATGATCTGCAGTAAAAATAGATCAAACTACCTGCTGTTTCCAGAATAAACCAAGTTCCTGTTTCTTTTCCCCTTTCAGTTAGCATTGCAAAGAGAGGCATGTCTTCAGAAATCAAACTGCTAAACTAGGGAATTAAAAGTGAGATATTTGCTTTATTATTTTTATTTTTTTTAGAGGACAGCTTCTGTAACTGATAAAAATGTGCTTGGTTTAAAATATGATTAAGGAAAACCAAGGGACAGAAAACTAAGAGTACTTGGATTTTAGGAGGACCAAGACCTCCTTTCATTCTTCTTCAACTGCTGCAACACACTTTTGCACAATTGCCTTCAGACCATATTGCCATAACTTTCCTTACACTGACAAATGTCCTCCCTGAAGTCCTATTTGCATTTAATGAAGTTATTATGGAAGAGACGATGCAGACCACACTGTCTTTTCTTTGTCTCAAGTTCCTGTCCCTCAGTATGTGTGGTGGGATAATTAAATGTCTATTCCTTTTATCAGTAGTCATAATACTTTGGTGTCCAAGAACCAGAAATTTTGAAACAGCATTTGCAGCACATGGTGCAAAATCCTGGCCCAAGTGAATGGACTACAGGAAGAAATGCCATGGTGAAATAGATCTCTGTCAAATTACAAATGCCTTTGAGAATTCCTTTTCATTTTCAATGTGTGTACTTCATTTTATGTCATTAGCTCAATCCACCTATTCTCATCTAATATAAAGCAAGGTTATTATGTTGTCCAAAAGAGATATTCACACCAAATCAGATGACGAATTTTAAACTTGAGCCTTATTCTTTACTTTCAGCTTCTCCCTGCATTGTCCTGGGAGACATTAAATCAGAACCTTCTAAGGAGGAGTTCTCCAACTGGGAGAGCGAGCATGTGGGGTTAGACTGTATTTTCACTGACCTGGGGAATGGTTCCATGTATCCAAATCTTCTGCTTCCCAGAAGAAGATTTGGATACAGAAGAATTGGAAAATCCTGACTAGACTTTACCCAAACCTTGTAGTTACACAAAGTAAAACATGGAATGTGGTGTTGAGACAATTTGTAACAGACTGGTGAGCATTTTGAGTGGGAATGGGCCAAGTTTTAAAAGCAGATTTAACACATGTTCTTTCAAATGTAAATTGGATTAAAAACTGTTCCATTTTACTTACTCTACTGTGAAATGACATTCTGGTTTATTAGCAATGCAGGTCCTGACTAAATTTTAGCATGATTTTTATCCTACGAGTGACTCTGTGGGGAACTTTACATTTCTTTGATGATTTTCATTATAGCTTTAGCTATATTTAAACTGAATTTTCATGTACATAGAACATCACATTCTTTTAAGCACCAAGATATCAGGACAGGCAGAAATAGTTCTATGTGAGCTCTTGGTGTGACTATAGGCTTGGAGCATTGGAAAAGAAAATAGATCCATGTACAGGTAAACAAGTAGTGGCATAGATCTAGTCAACCCTGCTTTTGGAAACATACTACTGTCAATTTCTCCTTCCAGTGATAATTTGTCCCCTTCAGTTACACATATCAGTCCTGCTAGGAGATCTGTCAGCACGGAACTCCACAAAATCTCCTTCATCGGACCTCCTTTTATGTGAGTTGGAGCTGAAACACACATTTTCATAATGAATATTGTCGAGCTGATGGACGAGACATTAACACAATCATTTACATGGGTACTCAGGGAAGCAAATGTAGTGATTTACTCTAATGGTTCCATTACAGTGCTGAACATTGGCAAAGTATGCACTGTTCATTTCAGAATCTTTGCTTCAGAAGAAAAATAACTTTGACTATTGATATTCTAGCCTAAATAACTGTTCTTAGAAGTTATTCTTCTAAAAGTACTTTTTTCATTCCCATTAAATATATTTTCTTTGGGCAACATAAAATCTCAAATTGCAATATTGGAAAAAAGAAGCCTTGCAAGCCTCTACTTTTATATTCCCACAACTTAAAAACAGCCACAGCAATCTTTTTTGTCACTATATTTTCTGAAACTATACTGTATAACAACACTACATCGTTTTGATAGCTCACAATTGCAAGTATGCTTTCCTGATCCAATTTCAGCTTGATATTTCTGCAATAGATCATATCACAAAAGCGTTATAGTCAGAGCAAAGACTTAGCATAATTCCTATATTTAGGGTTCTGTCAACAGATGTTGAAAATACAAAGAAACTATTTTGAAAATAGAAGTCATGGCAAAGTGGACATTTGTCTATCAAGCCTGAAAATGTGTCTGGCTACCTGGCTTGCCAGCAATTGCATATATTACTGTCCTTGGACTGTAGCTGTAAATGCACCAGCATACAGTGAAGCTGCCCAGAGAAATAAATCACTCTGAAAGTAACCTACTTCTTTCTTTCAAATTACCATTAATATCATTTTGCTTTTGCAAAATTAATGCACCTTAGCAGACAAAGATACAGTGAAACCAACTGTCTTGTCTGTGCTCCAGCTTTCAGTCATGTTACTGTCTTTTTCTGCATTACTTATGTATGTATATGTTTCTAAGCAAATTTGGAGCTCAGATGTACAGTACAGAAGACAGGGCAGATACAGATGAAGCAGCAGTAGCGAAGTAGCTTTCCTAATATTTTCTTTCTAAGATAAAGGGAAACTTCTCTGATTAAGACAATGTCTCTGTCTCCCCAAGGAAAACTAAAGATAATGGGATTTATTTTTTCTTTTCCTGAGAAAGAACAAAAAAAGACTAAATCATGTGGAAACCACCATCCCAGACCTTCATGTATTCAGTGGTTCTTTAATGAATAGCAGGTGAGTTTTCTGACAGATCTGGTTCCTCTTGTCCCAGTACTGCCACTGTGCACTCCTAGGGCACAGAGACTTGTTGCAGAAGGGTCAGGGCTCTGCCTCTGGGAAAGTCTCTTTTGTCAAGTAAAGCTCCACATTTGCCAGCACCTTCACTCTGAAGAGCCATCACAGAAACAAACATTTTGTGGCCCTGTTTCCCACTTTAATGCCACTGTAACTTTGAGCACTTTTCAGTTTTTTTCAACTCTGCCTGCTCACTTACTTGAAGTGAAAAAACTATTTACATGGGCAGACCCCTGCCTGGGGTCTAGGTCAACAGGTCCAGCAGTGAGGCATTACCTGCACTGTCACAGAGCTCTGTCTGTCTCAAAAGTTCACAGACCTAGGGCTGGAATTCATGGAGTTTTATGGGTTTTCAGCTCTACTGAAGAGTTCCAAAACTTCCAGAATGCTTTTTGTGAAACCAGGACTTGAGGGCAAAATACCTGGAACAAGCTCCCATGATGGGATTCAGCTGAGCAAGAACAGAGTAAGAATTCAGTTCAGGGTTAAGGACACCTAAATGAAGGTGCCTAGAGGGACACCTGGGGCCTCACCTCCCCTTGTGCTTTATGGACAACTGCTCAATCAGTTTCAGCCTGCCAGACACAGGGGGAAGAGGTCAGTTGTATAAAATCAGACTTGTAGTGCTATTGGAGATGTTCTGCGGTGTCCAAGACATCCTTATTCAGCTGACACATACGACACAGGACCTGCAGAATATCCTGTGCAGAATTAGCCTGCTGCAAGGTGGAATGTCCCAGTTCCGACTGCAACAGGCACTGCCATGTGAGCAACTGAATTCACACCTACTTTAGAGTGATGTGAACTTGCCTCCACGCTCCAGTGGCTGCACTGATTAGACTTCTGCTGACTGTAATTGGTGCCTTGGACCCTTGCATGTGATGGACACCTGTGTTTCAGTGTTGACCTACGTGTCTGCACAGAGATTCCTAAATTTACACGTCTAAATTAGTGAGCTGATCCCATTGCTGTATCTAAACTAAGCACTTGAAGCTCTCTTAAAAATAAGTCAGAGGAGAGAGATGCAATTCTAAAGTGAAATTCATCCTGTCTTAGTGTGATAATTCAGCACTTGTTTATTTCCACTGACTTCTAGGGACCTTTGGGTAAATCCAGGGGTAGGCAGTTACATGGGGGCCATAAAAGGGAGGGATTCCATTCTCAAAACACAGATTTGTCATTTTGTGCCCTGTGGCTTTCCCCCTTTATCTCCAGGTGTTGCTGCGGAAACGTAAGAATTTTCCATGCCAAATCTTGAAGCCACTCATGAAGGACAAAACAGTTTGAAACTTTTAACCCAAAATGCCAGTTTTTCTTTTCTTTTTTTCCCCCTAAATAGGAGACTAACTTCCCATCATCTTATTTAGAGAAAATTTTGTTTCCATTCAGCACATGAATAAATGGTTTTTTGTTAAACTGGGAGCTGCCTCTTTCATTTGCCTGAAAAACAGGGTTTTTTTCCAATGATATGTAAAAGTCTCCACCCGTCTCTTTTTTGGCTATTCTGCTTTTCCCAGTGAGGAATGTGTCTCTCACTGAACTTAAATTCAGTTAATTGGTCTCTACATTAAAAATGTATATTATATGAATATTTGAGCACTCCAGGTTTTCAATAGAAATTATGTATGCTTCTGGTTCTTCACTGAGACCAGACACAACAAAACACTCCAGAATGATGCCATGATTCTTAACCTCTTCAGAAACCACAGCATACTCTAGCAACAGAAGTAGTTTTGACATACTTGACTTTCATACACAGTAGAAAGGGTCACCTTTTGGCTTGCCCTGAAGGACAGCACAGGGGCAAGCTCTATGTGTTCCCTTGCCTTACAGTTTTCTTGTTGTCCAGTCATGATCACAGATTTATCTCCAGAGAGATTCAAAACCAAAGTTAGAATGTGGGCTTTCAAGACCTCTGCACTCAAAAAACAGTACAGATCTAGACTTATTCTCTTATCTCATTATTTCATTAATAAAAATAAAATAAGAATGCCTCTTTGTCTGCCTGCATGCATTTAGATTTATCACTCACTCTCTTACTTGCATTTCTGGAGTCCTGTCATCCAACTCCTGAGGTTTTGGTTGCTTTTGCACCCATGTCACTGGTTATGAATTTGTTAACCTTAAGAAGTATCAGGGAGCTACTACATAGAAAATGCAGAGAGCGAGCACTGAATGGGAGAACAGTGCCTAAAGCATGTGGGAACAGCTGTGCTGATCAGGAAATCACCAGAACTCACCTGGGATGTTCAATGACTCATAAATTTCATTTCCTTCCCTGGGCTATTCAAACTGTCAGCACCACGACCACTTCAACATCTTCCCTGCACACATAGATTTTCCTCCCGTGAAACCTTTCAGTGAATTAGATTATTTCAAAGCTCTTGTTGCTGTCTCTGCAAGCACTGGTCTTCTGTTTGCCTTCAGAACCTTGTTGGGCTCATCCTTTATGTATCTTGTCATTTCTCCCTGTCAATGTGAGCACTACTGCAACTGCAGGACAGAAGAGAGTGAAAGCTCCTGGGCTAAGAGACTAAGTGAGAATGAACACAAAAGGACACTTAACTCAACTTGACATCATAGGTGACATTTCTAATTTCCAAAAGTCTTTCAGCCCTTGCAAAATGCAGAATGACAAAGTTTCTCTGAAAGACTGGCAGACCCATCTGCGTTGATATAAATGCTAACAAATTACATCTGTGATGAAGGTCAGACAAAGGCTGGGTAATATTTGTCAAAGAGGAAAGAACTGAAATAAAATGGAAAGTTTTACTTCTACTGAGAACAAACCCTGGAGTGTAATCATCTCACTGGATCCTCTATGGCAATTATCTCCCTGATTCCAGAAGTCTTGCATTTAATGCAATGTGAATCCTATCTGCTGAGGTGAGGACTGTCTCCTGGAAAATATAGGCTGTGGGTCTGTATCAGCTCAAGTTGAGGTGAGCTTCAAATGTGTTTTCTCATGTTTGAATAAAGTTACTCTCATCGGTATAGAAAAGACAGACACTGTGATGTTTAGGTTTGGTGTGATCTTTCTTGAAAAATTCAGTGGAACCTTCCCATCCCCAGTTCCTGACTAATAATATTTTTTAAATGTCAGATAAATATCTAGGTCTTCTTTGGTTTATTTCTGAGTATACACTGGTAACTGTGTTTAGGCTGCAGGGAGAAATTAATGTCCTAAAATGGAGGTGTTGCTAGCTTTTCAGCTTTTGAGGGTAGGCAGACCTAGATTATAGCTTATCTGGACATCTAAATCCATTCTGGTTGCCACAATAGATTGTTTTCCAGAAAGTAATGGAAAGATTTAGAGAATGCGAAATATGTGGAGGAAAGTTATATGGAGAATATTCCACCTTCTAAAGTTGTGTGAAATCTAATTAAATATCAAAAGATATATTCTCCTATTTTAAATTATGCTTTCCCCCAATACTTTCTCTATCTTGCCCCAATTCAAATCTTTTTATTTTTAAGCATTTTAGGGAAAACACAATACAAATACCTATATGAACATGAATTTTCACATCCTTTCAACATGAAAGGCTTATCTACAAAATGTGATCACTTTCACTCAGCAAGGCACATAGATTCGATGTTTCTTCCACCTTCTTGGGATATGACGTCTAATTTTACTTGAAAGTATGTGTACTTGCTCCACTCAGATAAGCTTATATTGATGTCTGTAATAAAGTACTGAAAAACTTGAATTGCTATGAGCTTTGCATTTCATTAGGAATGCTTTGTATGCCTCTGATAAGTATTTGCCAGTTTGGATTATACCCAGACTGTTAGAGTCAACACCTCTGATATCTCAAAAATATAAGTGACTGTTGTTCTTTATTAATAACGGGTCTCTAGGCACCACATTTACATTTTATATAAGAGCTTTATGCTTCCAACAATATAATGCAATACAGAACAGTGTTGTGTCACTGATTTAGTGCCTGCTTCAGACTGCAGCACTGGTGAGCTGCTCTGCAGATCTGCTCTCTGCAGGTGTGATTCAGAGCTCCTCGTAAATACAAAGATTCTCATTGACTTCACCTTTTATAATAACATTTATAATTTTTATGACACATAAAGGCCCCAGCCAAGACAGTCACTAGTTATGCATCTCATCAGGAATTCTTTGTGCACTCCTAGTGATTGTTCTCAGTGTTTCTGGAGCTTGACAATAGCACTAGAAAGAGGCATCTTTTCTCTAAACAATTTATGATGCCAGTTGGATGAGACAGACAATCAGAGGCCCAAATTCTTCCCAGGATTGCCAGTTCTGAGTACAAAACTAGAACAGTCTGCATTTGAAGCCACAGTTACTCAGTGCCTGACATACATGGCACTCTCATGACTCTCACTCTCCCAGTGTTCTTCATGGTAATGGCATTCTTCTCCTACATCCATGTCCCCTGAGTTGGGTACTGCATAAATATGCACAATATTGAAAATTTTTGGAAATTTTTGTGTTTTGGGGCCAGGATCTAAGGTGGCAAGGGATGAATTCTGTTTCACTTACTAAACATAACAAGATTGTAAAGCATCTGTCTCTGTCATGCCAGTAACACTAATTTTGTTTGTAAAGTGCTTTGGTAATAGTACCAGAAAGGTGGATGCTCTTGTTTCTGAATGTAAAGTTATAAACATTGTATCAGTGATTCTGTAAATGGACATGTCTAAAAAGCATGTCTAAGTACAGATGTGTATAGATGCTTGCAGATTACTTCACACAGCTCTGGACACATACAGGAGGTACAGGTGAAACAGCTTAATCTGAATTAACACGATGATTTGAAAAAAATGGGGGAAAATCATGATTTCAAGTAATTTTATAACTTAGCCAACTTCAAATATGACTTCTAGGTGATGAAAGTGAATTTCTTTTCCATAGTGTCATCAATTTTTAAAGTGTTACTTCAACATAAACCTAAAATGTTTCCAGAACCTGTTTAGAATGAGAATAGGGGAAAAAAATCAGATATAAAACTTCTCTTAATAATGACAGTTTTTAAACTAATGCTGTCTTAAAATTTAACATCTCTGCATGAGAAACAAAGAATCTTTTACATCCATGGCATTCAAATGAATGTTATTGCAGCCAGCAATATCAGAATTCCTAACAACAGAATAACAATTGCTGAGTGCACATGAAATTTCAGCTGATAGATACAGACTGAAAAACAGCAAAAGCTTCAGGCAAACCTAAACCCATCATTATTTATTTGAAAGATATGTAATCAGATAGAGTGATAGATAATCTAAGACTTGGCAAGGCACCCCCAGATTTTCAAAGATTTAAGTGTGGGTTTAACTCTTTGCAGCTGATAGGATTCACACAGACTAAATTACATGCATTACCCTAGAAATGTAAGGAAACAGCCATTGAAGGAGAAGTGGTTCAGAGAATTCTGTACAAGATGATGTGTTTCTTGCATACTATTATATTGAATTGCAGGCTCTGCACTAATTTCTAATGGGGGAAATTTATCACTGCAGAGAAGACCTGTCAAAGCAAAGACGAGGACTGACAGACTATTTGACAGGCAGGAAAGAAGTGACCAGCCAATGCCTGTTCCACAAATGGAGGACAACATGGAAGAATAGCACAAGGATACTTGTGGGGAAATATGGGCATAAAGAAAGATGTCACTGAACAGGAATCACTTTAATGGTGTAGGGAAGGTGGGAGCAAATCACCTGGAATACACAGAAGAGTGTGTCCCACTGATCAGAGTGAGAATGTAAGGACTGCAATTTATATAATCCAGCAAAAAGATATGAGAGCTGCAGACGTGACAGTTCTGATGTAATGGAAGGGAGCCTCTTGTGCACTCTCTGCCTACTTGCTGGGGAAGCCGAGCAGGAAAAACAGAACGCCTCAATGCTGAGCAAGCACCGCTCAGCAATAGCCGAAAAAGCATTGGTTTACCAACACGGTTTTAGTCACAAAGCCAAAGCATAGCACTCTGTGGGCTTCTAGGAAGGAAATTAACTCCATCTCAGGCAGACCCAGTCTGCTACATTGCTACAGACAGTCCCTCTAGCTGCCTATTGCTAGACACACTGCTCCTCCTGAACAAGAAATTGCAATTCCAAGCTGGTCTGATAGGACTGGCCTTTTTCTGCCATCATCCATCGCACCACACTGCACCATTTCTGCACTCATTTTGGCTTGAGAGAAGTCAGTGGAGAGGTTTTGCTACTCAAACTCAATCTGATGTGAGCTTTTGTGCAGTCCTGGTCAAGACAGGAACCAGGAAAAAACAGGAATGAGGAGGAAAAGAAAGGAAAAAGTTCAGGTTTAACATCCATTTGAAATGAGACAAAGAAAGCAAAATGTCGCTCTGAGTCAGAGGAAAAAAATGGAGTAAAATAAGCCTTCCATTTAATTTGGACAATGTTCAGTTTCAGGTAAGGGGAAGAAAGTTAAAAGGAGATTTGAAAGACTCAGAAAAATATGTAAAAAACATACTGTTTTGAAGAGAGAGCAGGACCAGAAGCTGGAAAATAAATTTGTGAGTCAGTATCAAAAATACAGCAACAGAATAGTGTGACCTGGTGAGATAACAAAAACGCAGAAGTGCAAAGAGAGTTACATATTCCTTTCCGTTTTTACAAATAGGGTTTATAACTTGATATACTGCCTGCAAGAGTGCCATCTGGTGATCCACAGGTAGGTTGCAAAAATGACCTTCCCAGGCACGCTGCCCTTAGAGCTGGAAAGGAGATATTTCAGTTGCTCAACTCTCTGCTGCTTTCATGAGACCAATGCACTATTATAGGTATTTTACTGAGAAAATAAAAATCATTAGAACTCACAAGGGAAAAGGCTGGAGCAAACATATTCAACATTTGAATAAAACACAAGCAAATCTTTAGCAAACTTTGCACAGAAGGTATACATGCAAAATCGTATTTGTGTTATGAGCATGGAAAGACACTTTACATAAAAACAAGAGTTTGGGGGAGTATTTACATAGGTTTTTAACACTCTAGTTAAATCCTCTCTCTAGAGTATATAAAATGTTAGGTAGTAAGCAGTAAAGGTAGATTCAGTGAGGCTCGTACTTTGTCTTTAGAGCTCTTTCTAAATTTACTTTATTGTTGTTCAGTTTTTCTTCTAACCCTTATAACTAAAATTCGCTGGCACTTCCCCCTCTTACTGCCTGAAAAAAAATCTCACTGCCAAAACAATTAACGTTGTTGTTTTCATCTTATCCAAAGATTGAGATGAAAATCTGAATTTGAATTGGTGCCGATGATTTCTTCATTATCATGAGGTGAGGTCCCTGTGTCGATCAATCTGGTGTTTATGTGACCTAGAGGACTTGTTTTGTGTAAGAAAGGAAATGCTTCATGCAGAAAACTGAAACAGAATTAACACATTGAGAATCTCCAGAAATGGTGTTAGAGGAAAGTTCTCATAAGAGCTATATAAGTGAAAATCCTGTTCAACTCCGCTGTCGTGGTAGTGACTCTGCATTTTCACCAAGCTTAGGTTAAGGTTGGACCAAATTCATAAAATACCACCCTGAACAAAATGCACTCCAATTAGAGTTCTCCCCTGCTGCAGGAACACCAGCTCTGAGCATAGGCAAGCTGTCCAGAAAGGGAGAGACAGAGGTCCCACATTATCCCTTCTAACCAGAGGGTTTGGCAGCTCATTGGTAAATAAGGTGAGCATGATGGTGCTTGTAAAAGCTCCAGGGCTGAGCATGGCCTTAAATGTCAGACCACACTGCCCTTGCAAAGAAACCTTTGGTATCCCAAAGCAAAACCTGAACCTGGGTTAGGAACTGCAACCACATGAAAATAATACCATAAACAACACTAATTGTCCACTTAATCAGTCACATTTATATTCATTTAGATGTAAGTAAAGAAGTGTCTCCAGGGGGCAGGGAATAGCTGAAATAAACAAAGTAATGTCTTCGGAGACACTAACCACAAGCAGTTGCTTGTTAAAATCAGCTCTATTGCAGAAGACTGGGATATAGTAAATGATGTACCTAGATCGAAAGAAGAATAGATTCCAGCAATTGCAGTCAGAATAGATTTTGCTCAGTAACTGGTAAAATAGCTGAAATACTAATTAAAGCTAGATAGAGTAACCAAATTGCACACATGAACAGCAGTTAGCAGGGATTAATGCCGTTTGGAGAAAAGTAAGTCTTGCCCTACATATACTAGAATCCTTTTATTACATTAACAAAAGAGTCAGTGAAGAAGAGCCAGTTAAAATAGTTTACTGGAACCTCCTGGAAGCCTTTGATATAGTCTCTTACAATAAGCTGTTAAAAAGATAAAAATTAACTCCACTGGGACTGGGATTTTACTCTCAGCAGCTGGAATGTGCTGTATTTTTAGAATATGGCAAGGCTGCAGAAAACCAACTCAATGGATCAATTTGACATGTGAAAATAAGCTATCAATGAGAGACTCTAAGCTTCAAAGTTGGGTTCAATGCTGTTGAGTGACCTATGTGAAAAAAACACGGAAAGTCCTATCAGTAACAGATGCATTTAGGCATCTACAGAAAACCTTGGGAAAAACTTGAGGGTCTCTAGTAATGATATAAAAATAGACGTGTTCTAGGCTTTTAGGTTTTAGATTAATTAAAACTACCAACAAATGGAACTACTTGACAGCAAGGATAACTTCATTTCCCAAAAATAAATGGAAGCTCAGGCAAAAATCAGATTCTGTTTCTCTTCTCCTTTATTACTGACCTCTTCCATAAAAAAAAAAAAAAATCCTTCATTCCTATTTATTTATGTTCCAGAATCCATTTTTCAGTAACAAAAAGAGACTGTAGGATCACAGTTCTACATTTGACTACTAGGTTGGCACACATCTTTATGCATATTTATGCATAGAAGTTCAATACATGCAAATCTTTGAACGCTGTGATACATGATTAGGACAACAAAATTGTTCTTTACCTTTTTCAGTTGAATTTACAGCAAAGCATGGCTGGAAGGTAACCTACAAACTTTAACTAAAAGTGAAGAGATATCAACACTTTATCCATAGAACAACATGTATACCATCAAAGAAAAATCTCTTTTTAACACCTCAGAAACACTGTTAGGGATTCTCATTTTTGCCTCTGAGATCTCGATTGTCTGCTTCACAACTTAGTGCTCACACATCTGAGTTATTGGAATGGACAGGTATACAGCTGTATAATTTCAGAGAGAAAATCCATAGTCTAAGCAAGTGATCTCAGTGTTGATGGAAGTTTTCTGAGAAACTTTGCCAAGTAAAATCCTCTGTCATTCAAGTTAAGCTTTAATTCTGCAGTAAAGAACTGGACAAATCTGGAAATAAACATTAACTCTGTTTAAGAATGGTTAATCTAATTTCAAACACCCAGTTGCTATGACAGAAAAAAAAGGCCAAAAAAATGAGGACAGTTTATCAGGTAGCTTTATACACAAGCTGGTGTTTGCCCCTTTTTTGTGTGCCTTCTGACATAGGTACAAGGGAGTTAGGACTCAAATCTTATTGCTAATACATCTAAAAAGGCCTAAAGGTGAAACAGGAGCCATAACTCAGAAATGCCCATATAGATATTATAAATATATACTCACAGTTGTTATAAATATACACACTGTACTATTATTGATTAATACAAATGCACATGTTGCACATGTACACGTAGGGCAGCTGGGCACAGGCTTCTTGCAGCTGCAGATGCAGTTCACCATGCTGACAATGCAACCATATGGCCATGTCTGTATAAAGTGCTCAAATGGATGGCCTATTTATTCCTGAAATTATGTGCACATCTTTCTAGAAATCAAGCCTTTGATCTTCATCGCTATCATGAGAAACTAGTTTTAAAGAAGAATGAGAACTGCTTCAAAATGAATGAAAGGGAATTTCTATGCTGATAGTGGTACTGAATTATGGCCATGGCTAGCACTGTGTATTTTTCTCTTATTGCTGCTCAAATCCTCAAAATGATAAGCCAAAAGATCCCCTGAGAATCATTCACAAGGATTTTATTCCTGTATTGTTATTATACTGTCCCTCAATCCCAGCAGTCCAAAACTACCACCACCATCCCAAAGCCAATTAGATCTCATTGTGCATTTTCTCCATCAAGAGTGAGGTTCACATATTGTTCTCATAGTAAGTGTTTAAAGAAGAGTTCTCAAAATGTTATTTGTATGAAATATATCTTTCTAGTGCATAAAAGGTTACATACCAAGGTTCAAACTATGCCCTACGACTCCTCATAGAGTCCTTCACTCACAATAGGTAAATGATTTCTTAGTAGTTGAATATTAACTTCCCACTTTGCATTCATCTGTTCAGTGACAGCTTTTAATTCCTGGCTGTAAAATTCATTCTTTTTGTCTTGTCAAAGAGACATCAGCAGCTCTAAAGCCAAAGTGAAGCCATCATTAACCCTTTGGAGAAGAGTTAGAAATTGATTAAGGTATTAATTTGGAAATTATTTGTGGGCACTGGAAATCATTTAAACAGGTGGGTCTGTCGAAAAAAAAAAGGAATTTGAAAAAAAAATAAAGTCTGACTTCTGAAATGGGACTTGTTTTTGGAAGAAAGTACATATGGGTAATTTTTTTTCCCCCAAGAATTAGAGCTTGGATATGAGAACTACCAATTGCAAACAACCCTTACCTTCACTACTCCTAACCTGAGATTTCACTGCCACTTTCTTATCTGGGTCCTCTTCATAACACACACTGATAAACCACAGAAGAGCAAGGCTGCATATTGCAGCCATTTCGTAAAAAAAGAATACATCATTGTTTACCTTATCCTATGTTTCAAGTAAATTATTTGGCTTACTTTGTGCTTTTCACAGGAAAGAATGTCACCTATGATGTCTTATTCCAAGTTATCATCAATTCTAGGTAGCTAAGAATACAGGTTCATAAACAAGCATTTCCTGAGATGTTAAATCACTGAGTCAGGAAGAAGTAACAGCTACTATATAAACTTTATTCTCACAAAGCAAAGTTAAAACAAATGGTAACCAGATTAAGGTCTGCATCTGTTTAGTATCATAGCTAACATGAAAAACTCTTAGATTTTGGTTTACATCAATTGCATAAATTTATATACACATATATGTATAGTTTTTCACAAAACTATTGTCATGAAAAACATAGTTTAATTTCCCTGTGGAAAACACTCAAGTGCAAAATAAGTATGTATGGTGTAGGAAAAGGCAAATTCAGCTGCTCTCTGAGAGGAAGAGTACTGATATATATATCTTTCTGAAGAGAGAAATGCAAAGAAATCCTACTCAACATGCTTTGTCTGTGTATTCCAGTCTTCCTCACAGAATTAGGTAAGAAAGAGAAGGTACATTTGGCTGCCAGATAAGAATTAAGAGAGGTGGACTCTGAAATGATAGAGAAAAATAAGGCCTGGAAAATTACATTTGGGGAATTAGTTCAAATTAATTTTGATTTTTCAGTCTTTGTGGAAGGAAGAGAAACCATCTTTTCAGGTTTTCTCCAGAAGGACTGAAGACTTAAAAAGAAGGTGAGAAATAAAAACAATAAAAAAAAAAAAAAGAGAGAGAGAGAAGCAGAAAAATATTAAATTACTTCTTCATAGGAAATTTACAACTGAACAGAAGCTATGCTGAGCAGTGAGGATTTAGTAAGTAAAGCACAAGAGCATCCTGAATTTTAAAACTTACTTAAAAATATCTGGTCCGTATGCACAAATCTTGCTTTTAAATCTGTCAAGGTCCAACCATTGAAAGCTTGAAAGCCTAAAATACAAGAAAAAACCTTTTTATTTTTCAAGTTCAAAAAGAAACTTCAAATAGTATTCTTATAGATTAAACATCAATTTTCACCCTAGGTTATGGCATTTTTTCTAGGAAAATTTCTCAAAATCTCTTTTAGCTTTGCCTTACATCTTTTTTTATCGGTGCATTAATGTTATGTATTTTTGTCCATGTGTTCTTGAAATCAGCTTCTGCTCCCATAACTTCTGTAACTCTCAATATGAAATTCAGAGGGCTAAATCCAGTGAAGCAAACAGCAGCAGCAAAAGCAAACTCGTCTTCATGTCAGTATGTAATGCATAGTGGAATAAGCTCAAATTGAGAAACTATATGAAAGGAATCAGAAATTTAATAGTATATCCACCAATGAACTGAATAAAATACATATAATTAGACAGTTGCTTGAAAAAAAAAATTAAAGATTAGTGTCAAAACCCAGTTACCTCATCCCTGAGAGCAAGCAGGTAATGTGTCAATAACTGTGCCTGCATTTATGTATCTGCACTATTTATGTATATAACTCAACCTGACTAGGCCATGCTGTAGGCTCCAGAGACTAAACCACATTAATTCTTTCCCTGAAAGTAGTTATGTATATTATTTTAATACAAAGATATTTTGGCAGGTTTGCAAAATCCTATTGTGTTTTTTTTATTTTGAGCCAGAATGGCATGTACTATTAGCATCAAAATGTATCAGCTACATAACTGTGATTTATTTTTAAAAGTTTCAGCTTCTGGGTCATCAGAACAGAAACTAATTAATGATTACAACTTTTTCAGACTCTATCACAGTCATAATAATCTCAATTCTCATGCAGTTCCTTGTTCTTTTTCACAGCTGCAACCGTGAACCAGGCACATCAGGACAAATAAAGATGCTCATCACAAAAGAACATTTGACACTGATCTAAAGCAGCATTTATGCAAGGAAAATGAAGGAGTTACAGTGGTGACATCACGGGTCTGGCCTGTACCATTTTCAAACAGAGTTCAAGGAGTGCAGCACAAGCAGAGCCCAGAGGCTCTCTTCACATGAAATAATAAACCATCATAGAATTACAGAATTGCTTCAGCTGGAAAAGACCTTTAATCATAGAATCATAGAATTGTTCGGGTTGTAAGGGACCTTCACTAGACCAGGTTGCTCAAAGCCCCGTCCAACCTGCCCTTGATGGGGCCCAAGGGCTTGGGCATCCACAACTTCTCTGGCCAATCCATGCCAGTGCCTCAGCTCCTTCACAGTAAAGAATTTCTTCCTAATTTTTAATCTAGACCTGCCCTCTTTCTGTTTAAAGCCATTCCCACTTAAATCATATTGATATGTGTGTGGACTTTCCCACACACAGGGCAGCAATCATGAGGGCAGGTAGTGCTATAATTGTGTAACCCTAAGCATGTGTGTGATCCCACAGGAGTCACCACTGTTATTCTTGTCCTCAGAGCTTGTTTGGGAATTGGTTAGATCTTTTCAAGTCTCACTAGTTAATGACAGGCAGTGTAAGTCATCTTGCCTGCAGTGTCTGTGCCTGGATATAAGCTAGTCATCCTAAATCCCTTTTAAATTTAAATGAGGACAAACAGCACTGCTAGAGGGTTATTCAGATGGTCTGTTGGAGAAGTCTTCACTTGGTCAGAGGAATTGGTTGCAGTTGAGCAGAATTTAGGATGGGAAGAGATCTGTGTCTGAGCTCAGCCTATATTATCCCTGGAGAGAACAGCTTTGGCCTGAAGTCATCTATTACCTTTTCAACCTGAATTCTTGCAGGCTAGAAATGGGAATCAAAACCCTTTTTACACCAAAAGTCTAGAAATTCCTCAGATGCCCAGCAGCAATGCCCCTTTTTCTTTTTCTCATGGGAGACACAAAATCCCCTTGTACCATTCAACTTTTTCCCTTTCCAAGCCTAGGTGGATCCTTATGCTATTTCTTGCCCATCCCCATGCACTTGCTTGCACAACCAGCCTCAGACCTCTCTTTCATACATGTCCTAGGAGTCCTTCAGACAGTTTCTTCTGTTGGAAAACTCTGCCTTTGATGTGCTGCACACAGGGAACAAAAGTGGAGCCAGGACCGAGTGCAGGTAAGGAGGTATCTTGGCTCACAGACTGGCAACAGGCACTGCCAGGGCATGAAATTTGCCTAGCAGGAAGTGCAGAGGTGTTTCTGAGAGAGAGCAAGATGCCGCTGCCACTACTGATGTGCATTTGCAGGATGTGTCTGGTGCAATGAAAACAAGGATTTGAAATGCCAGATTTGAACCTCTGGGAGGTGGAGGCAGGCTATCAGCTTTCCTTTTCCAAAAAAAAGCCAACAACAAAAAAAACCACCTCCCTGGTTTCTCTTCCCATGGGGGAGATGCTGGTGGCATGAACCCTCCAATGGTCTCGCTGCTGGTTTACTCGAGGGAGTAATTTTCACTGGAAACTAATCTTTACTGTGTCAGAGTCTCAGTGTCAATTTTATCTGTGTTTCTTGCTGTCACTGCTATTTTCCTCAGCAGCAGTGCCAATAGCCCTGCTATTAGCCACAGCTGGGCTTTACCTCAGAAGAGCCCAATGTCTTTTTGCTCAAAAAAGTTACAGAAAGGGGCAGCATTAATAACAGTAAAATGATGCTAAAGGCATTGCTGAAGGGTAAAAGAGGTTAACTGGGCAAAGCTATGTTGGTCTGACCCGGGCAGGATCCCAATAGCAGGCTTAGAGTTCACTGATTTATATTCACATCCTAACCTGAGCTTTGCAACTGGAGCCCATTTCCAAAGACCTGTCTAAATAGGGGCAATCAGGAAAATGAACCTGACTTAACCAAAAGTGTGACTTGAAAGTGGATTAGCTGATGTGCATTTGTGAACACTCCTAGGAAGAATAAAAGTCAACTTGTTTCTATTTATTTTATTTCATTTTTGGCAGGGAGCTAATTAAAACTAATACATTTTTATTCTCAGAAAGGATGTAAGCTATTGAATTTAATGTAATTTAATGGAATCACTTTAAAATCTGAGTCATGTTAATGTTGGGGTTATTCAGTGTAAACGAGATCTATTTAAAAAACTCTTCCCAGAAATTTAAAGTCCCAGTATCTTCTTTGTGTCCTGCTTCTGCAGCAACCACAGTTTGTTCCTCATTTAAAGTTGTCTTGAAGGCCAGTGACAGTGGGAAATCTTTCTTGCTAAGTGCTAGCTGTAGCAAATGGGGGCTGGAGAAATTAAACAATTTGGTGGACTAATGAGTAGCAGTTTTGACAGTTGAACTCTGTTCCACAATAATGTTCTCTGAACCCCAGGATATTAGGATTTATTACTTCCTGCTGTAGCTTGCAGTCAGCCTTGCTTTCTGTGGCCAAGCCTGTAGGCACAAACCACCACCAACATAAAGACCACAAGGCTCTGTGGTTACACAATTGTTTGTCTGTGGAATCTGCATAAATTGCTTGTAATGATAATCCCAAAGGAAATGAAGTACAAGCAAATGCATCAATCCCTTTAAGAAAAAGGAATGTCCTTGTCTTGAAAGCCGTAAGATCTCTATTCTTTCATTTATTCTACCGCTACCTTGCTTAATAACATCTTTCCCCTTTTGTTTCTGAGGCAGTGATGTACATGCTCCTGTCTTACTGAGCAACTGTAACAGGAGAGCTCAGAATGGCAAGTGCTGTTTAACAAAATACACTTGCAGAGCTACAGCGCAGTAATTTTCCATAATACATAATTTGAATATACAAAAATAGCAACATGCTTAAAAAGGGTCAATATTTTGCAATACAAATACATTATTAACTTTTTTTTTAAAGAAAGTGTCAAAGCAATTGCCCAGTAAAAGAGGGAAAATGCTTACCCACCCCAGTATAAGTCACAGTAGTAACAATTTCATAAGACATATTCATCTTTAATCTCTTTCATGAGCTTCTGCTGGGTGGCAGAAGGCAGACTATTCCCCTCTCTCCCCCCTTTTTTCTTCCTATTTAAAAATCATTTGGATTCATCATAATCAACACAATATATGTGCAATCATGAAAAATAGCCTGCAGCTCTGCTGGATGAAGCATATCAGCTTGTTCTCCAGTTTTAGAAAATTCCAGTTTATGGCTATCACAATTGCAATGAAGAAGTGGAGTTGCAAAGAGAAGCTGTTTGAGAAACATACATAAGTATTTTGACAAAAAGACTAAATGATGACAAAACAAGGTCCTTATGAAATCATTAAAAAATAAAAAGTAATAAAAAGGGAATTCACCAGGGAAGCACAAAGGGGATATTGTTACCTATATTGTTTGAGAAAGTAAATTGACAAGTGAAAAAAGAAAAATAATCTCTGATATATAAGCACATCTTGAGTTCTTTCATTATGGAGAAGTTCACCCTTTTCCCTGCAAAACCAAAATGCAAGTAAATCTAGCAACAAAGTCCTGACTTTTCATCCCCTTATTGCAATCCTCTGACTTGCAGATTTTCTGATCTACTTTCGTTCTGTGAAATTTTAGGTTAATGATACAAAAAATATTTGCTTTGATAATAAAGAGTTTTGAAGTTCTCCACCTCAGTTTTCAATGCCTCATTATCCTTAAATATAATGTCTAAAGTCTGCAACTTGACAAGCCTCCATAACACTTTACCTTTTACAAGTCTGGAGACAAAGCATCCTACTTGTCCTCTACATGTTTAGTGCTGTCAAATCATTAAAGCTCTCCCAAGGGTATCCCTCCTTGCCAAATTTGAGACCTTATTAAGATTTACAGGAGGAGTTTGAGATTGGTGAACAGCAGTAGTATATTTCCCAACTGAATTTGCACCAGACAGCCAGCTCCAGGTCTTAGAAGTTTGTCTTATTTTGCTGAAACTGCTGTTTCTTAGGGCTCATAAATAATGATAAACAACAGTGACAAAAAATGAGCTGAGAATAACAAGAAAAACTAGAGATTAATCTAGATAGGAACGAAGCTGAAAAGTGCACTGGCCTGAATCAAACCTCACTGAAGGAGAAAGGATGTGTAAGTTGAGTTCAAGAAGCTCCTCACCCAACTGTAGGAACAAATGTGAGAGACCTTGGAGCCCACTGACTGAGTGAAACTCACAGACACTGAAAATCATGTCAGTCTTCACTCCCAGTCCTTAGCCCCTACTGACAGGTGGATCACAAAAACATCCCCCAAACCCTTGAAAATGCAGGCTTCTGTAATTTCCCCTTTTCAGAGAATTACTCCTACAGATCTATAGAATGGAAGATACAGTAGGGAAACTCATCCAAGTAATACTAGAGAAAAAGATGTCAGGTGGAAAAAAAAATCTACCTCCCTATGCAACACTGTGTGGTTCTTCTTCCTTGATATCCTTAAAGAAACAAAAATTTAAGGCTGTAAGTGATTAATAGTTTTCACAGAAATGGTGGTGGGTAGTGATTACATCTGAGAGTGATGGAACTGGGACACCTGGGAGAAGATGCAGCTCTCCCTTCTGAAATAAAGAGTGACAGGTAAGGTGACATACTTTAGAGTTGATGCCTGTGGTAAAAGAGGTTGTAACTGTCGCATGTCAGCATATGAGGTCATGGAAAGAAGGAACTGGAAGTGAATCCTAGCAAATGCACTTCTGTGTATGTGTATGTGTGTCACAAACTTGAACTCTAATTCTGTCCTTCATTGTGCTTACACCTTCTCCCACCTTCGTACCTACACACATTGTTGCAGACAATGAGACACCGACTGCTGATCTCTGCTTACACTTTTACAAACAGATATTCGTCAAACATTTAGTAATTTATACTACATCATATTTCTCCAGCTTGCATATAAAACTGGCATGTAGAAAAAAAGCCTAAATGATGACATTGAAACAGGAGAATTGTGCTGATCTGTTCTCAAGATAGAATGGGCTGAAGCTGTGGGAAAAACATGGAGATAAACTTATGGCAGGAAGACATCACCGGAACGAGAAATTAAAATCTCATGTTGAAATCAAAGAAACACAAAGAAACCAATCATTCAGGACAGGGCTTGATGATTCCAGGATCCACTGGAAGCTCATTTCACCCTGCTGCAAGATTCTAGTCTTATGGCAAACCTGATTGCACCATCTCTTCTTAATGTATAGTTATTTTAATGGCAAAAAATTCTTCTCTTTTATTCCCAGATACCACAAACTTCTTTAATTCCCTTGTATTTTCATTGAAACAAATGCCCTGAACCTCAGCAGGTGGCAGAGAAAGCCACTGGGGCAGCAGATGATTAAAGTCCATTGGAATGCATCTGTTCCTCTACCTGCCCCTCTAAGGACTCAACCTTGGACTCTGCCACTTAGCCAGATATTTATTTTTTATGATGTATATTCGTGCTTAGAGGGCCTTACTATCAGTCCATTTCTATCTTCCCCCCACTCCCCAGAATCATGAGGAAATCTGCTGCCCCTTCACCTTCACTCCTTTTCTTGCAAGTGTCAGCTTTGTCAATCACAGGGAGATGATCCAGCTCATGAAAATGTGTCACAGCAGCCAGAGTTTCTGCTCTGACCTTCAGCTCTGCCCTCTGCTGTGACAAACAAGTTTCATTTGCCACTCAGAGAAATCTGGTTATTTCCAGCAAAATATAACTTCTTTCTTCCTAGAAAAAAGAAAAAGAAAAGACCACTAGCTGAGGAAATGCAATAATTTCCTGATTTTCTTCACTTTTTGTTCAGGTCTAGGAACAACTTCCTTATATACCAGAAAAAAAATCTATATGGATCATTAAAATTTGAGCAAGAAATCTATCCTTTAATTAGCTTTAATCTCCTGTTTGCTAGGGGTGGTAGTTTTCATACAGAGACTTTACAGTGCAGAACAGGTTTCTATCAGGAACAAAGAAATAGATTTTCAAACAAAAATGATACTATATTTTCTTTGAAATTCATATTCATGATCTTATTATTTGCCATCCACGATCACTTAAATTATATCTGTGCATTTTTTAAATGTCCTACAACTGAAGAATGTTATTACTTGAGATTACATAATTCCAAAATTCCTGCTGAAATCTATGAGGTGGAGGATAATGGACATGGATGGCTGTTACACAGCACTGCAGGATGAAAGTTTCAGTGTCCAAAGGACTCAGTAGCTCAAGGGCTAAACCCACCCCTAAATGGACATGGGGTGGGTCCAGAACAGGGTTTGAGTTTATTAGAGACATTTGAAAACATGCCTGAAGATTTAAACACTGAGATAAATCTACCTCCATGAATTTAACCTGAAAATTTCCCTTGAGGCATTTGGTCCCATTCTGCACATATCCTGTGGTGAACACCTGGGAGCTTTTATGACAACATAAATTGTCACAAAATACAGAAACAAAGAACATTATCTTAATGTGAATTGGAAAATGTAAATAGATAAGCAAATACATTCCTTCTTTTTGATTAATATCTTTTTGTTACTGAGCTCTCAGCCTCCCAAACTGTCTGTGCAATGTGCTTTTATCGATGTCAACTTTAATAGCTTTAAGCAAAATTCTTTATTCTTCATACAGGAAATACATTTACAGTCTCTCTTGTATACACCTCCACTATGAAGACTTACTGAATTACACAGTAAAACTTGAGTACTTCACATATAACCACTGCATGTCGTGATTGCATAATCCATGATCACGCCATAAAACTGTTTTCTGAATAACAGCCTATAGCCTCCTTTAGAATTTCCTTGGATAAAACATGTTTTAAAGAAGCATATAAATATCCACTGAGCACCCACAGACTTCTGTTTCATTGCTTCTGAATCCCAGCACCTAATCTTGCTTTTATGTCATGTACTATATTACAAGGAAATGAAATGCAATTCAGTAAATTATCCACTTCAAGTTGTGGCCATTTCAGTAGATAAAAAAAAGGGTCCTTTATCTTCTATTTGTTTTAAATCCCACTAGGATGCTGGCTTTATATTTACTCTTAGCTTGGGCTTTACTGTGAATCTTCAAGAAAGCTCCTCAAGTAGAGATATAATGAGCAGAGATGTCTTGAACAAAAGTAATCTCTAACTCTTAACACAAACACTATTTATTGCACATCTAGTAGCAGCAGCACTGTATCTAATTCCTGACAGACCAGACTTTGATAACTAATAGTGGTGAATCTAACATTTCACTCTTGCTTTTATCAATTATCTAACCAGAACACTCCAGAAAAGGCATTACCGTTAAACCAGGAAACAACAGCCTGCAGTGTGTGAACAGCTGGAACCAAACTGAGCCATGGTACAGCACATCACATCAGAGTTTAGGCTACTTATCAGAATATTAACACAGAGGATTTTCTTTTAATCTGTTTGTTTTAGGACTCCAGAATTGTTGGCGATTATTTGATCTACCCATTAATACTTGTCAGTGTGAGAGACACTGGGAGAACAGTGTTCTATACAGATGCACCATAGCCCCTGGCTCTTTGACTCCCAATTCAGCTGTAGATAGATCAGTATTTTTATTGCTGGAAGTTGTTGATGCCAGGCACCTAACCCTCTGCTTAAGTAATTCCACTTGTTTTGGTCTGATATTTCAAACGTCTAGATATTTGCTTTTGAATTAATCCACCCTTTCTTGAAACAAGCCTCCATTATCTGAGAAGACCAAACAAAATATGTAGCATGTAATTTTATGCTCCAAGGTTTGGAAGCTCTTTAGTTTTCCAGAAAAAGTGATACACATTTCATTTAGAATAGATCCCACTCCAAGATAAATAATCCCTGACCAGTGATAGCATCTTGAAATACCTTACTGAGAATTATAACAATAGTAAAAATGATTGATATTCAGCTTCTCTGAGAATCTGTCCCTTAATTAATTAAATTATTAAATACTAATGCATAACCACATGCATGTTTGAAGGAAAAAAAAGCCAAAAAAACCAAACAGACCACACTGACCTTAAAAATATTGCTATCTACTTTCCCCCATCCATTTGACCTTGAAATTAAAGACTTTTCTTTTTCCTGGCTTTACCCACCTGATGTAATTCAGAGCAGCATTACTACTGAAGTCAGTAAAAGCACTGATATGGGTAAATGCTACTCAAGATGAGGAAGACTTGCACTATCAAGCCCTAAAATTGTTTGCTTACCAACAGCCTATGGAGAAAAAGATAATGGTTTACATGGAAAGATGAACTAGGCTTGATATGAGAACTATATATGCACCGTCTGATGAAAATGTTATTCTAATCTACTTGTTGAATAGAAATAGCTGGCAGCAAGGAGGTTTTGGTGGCTAAATTCCTGTTTGCTACATTTTAAAGAGAAAAGGGAAAATGCTTCTTTAGGAAAGCATGATATGTTCTCAGAAAAAAGTAGTTCAAAATTAAATATTCTTGCATATTTCACATCTGTAGTGTATTAATAATTAGTACTATAACTATTTTATCCCTAGGAGAGAAAAGTAGTTTCTACTTTTTAACATTAGCTGACTCTATGCTAACCCAGACATTTCTGACCAGGGCTAAACAAAAGGATTGTATTGCATACATTAACCAAGGAATACTTATACATATATATATGACTCTTCACTAGGAACACTGCTGCAACTGGACTAGAAAATTAAGTTTTTCATATTTGCTTCCCGGTGGAAGCTATGTAAAACAGAATAATAAATGATTGTCATTTTATTTCAGAACATTAAATTAATCTTAGAAAACAGAAAAGTCATGAACAATATTGCAGCAGTATTTTATGGTTCACTGGTTATTATCACTTGCCAACATTAAGGTCACAAAAGAACATTTCTCATTTGTGGCCTAGAGTATCTGTGACTATATTCCTATTGTCAAATCTAACCTTTTGGAGAATCACAGAGGGGCAAAAAGGAGAGGAAGAAACTATTTAAAAGTGTGCCTTCTTTTTCTGCAGTACGTGGAAAAATAATAATAGAATAGATAATAATAGAATTAAAAGCTTAAAGCTGCTGGAGATATAGCAGGTCACAAACTTTAAATATTTAGTCCCTGTTGTGAGTAAAGCATTAATAAATAAATTAGCAGCCACACCAGATGGATTCCCTAGAGTCCAAAACCAGAATTTCCCAAACCATCAGTGGTAGCCAAGCCTTCACATAATTTGAAGTTTTGCTAAAATGGGCAATATAGAGAATAAATTACTTTGGAGGTAACAGAACCAATTATTTCTTGGTCAGTGATTTGAAAATTAACATGGATATTGGTGTACACAAAAAATAACTATCATCTTTATGGTTCATCCAGAACACAAATTTAAGACACACCTTTAACGGAGGTGTTGTCTATCCATCAGTTATACAGAATTCCATCCTTCTGTGCCACTTGGGTGGGGGACTGAAATAAATTGCTTTTCTCAATCTTATGTCTAATAGAAAAGTATCCACTTCATCCCCTCATGACATTGATCACTAACTGATCATATCAGGGTTTGGAAAGGAGCCAATTTTGAGAAGAGCCTGTAAGAACTATGGCTCTACTTGTATTTTTTCTGGAAAGACGTTTTCATTCTCTGTAAAGGTTCTCAAATGGAGACATCATTAATGGCAACAGGATGCAGTCAGTCTTGCAAAGCTTAGGAATTACACAGGTGACACAATACACAAAGAGACGACGTCTATGCAAGTAAATTTAATTTTCTCCAGCTCATTCACTTGACAAGAAATAGCCTGAATCAATATTATTAAACTCTCGTGTTCTTCAGAACAAAATGTTTGCACCCAGGAAACTGAGAATGGCCCTCAGCTCATGATAATTCTCAAAATAAGACCACAAATTTTTTGGTAGAGTGCCAGGTGATACAAGTTTCCAGCATGCCAGAAACCTTCCCGACTACTTAACAGCAGGCACAAATGAACTGCAGTGTCTGAGAAGGCACCAGCATGCTTTTCTATACTAACACAGTTGTAGCCAGAGTCTTCCAGACTTTCAGTAGGGTCCCTTAAAAGTTCTTTCAAGAGTTTGGTTTTAGCAAAGCAAATACAAAAAACCAGCTTAGCCCATCTCCCAGTAGAAAATAACATCAAACTGAGAATTAGTGGATTAATCATTCATGGTCATTATATTTAAGAAGAATAAGTAACTCTTCAAATATTAAAATATCAGATTTGGACACATTACACATTTGGTAGACTCAAGTATCTACTTCCCAACTGATGTGTGGGTGATTCATGAACATTATTTCCATTAACATCAATGGAAAATGCTCAAGTCAACCCCTCCAGTGCATCACATCAAGGGCAAATTCCTACTTTATTTGCCTTTGTTACTGACTCAAATACAAGCTGTGAATAGACCAGTACACAGAATACACTACAGCTCAAGAAGTGGGGAAAAAATCCCTGCATACTCTAAACAGACTCCTTAGTTTGATTTTATTTTTTTTGTTAATAAGATACAGTGTTCTCCAAAGTGACATCCAGACTGAGACTCAGTGCTGGCGGAGTAAGGGAAACAAACAATTAGGCTTGTTCCTATAAGCTATTTTTTATTGTGAGGTCATGTCTTTCCCCCTGACTAGCCTCACTCTCAAATAAAGTGACTGGCTTGGATATAAAAGTGTTTGTGTTTTGACAGCTCTCCTGCTCTGCTTTTTCAGCCTGAGCATAATGGGCAAGCAGTGATGAGTTGGCAAAGCATTTCCAATTAAGCATATAGGGAGCTCCTTTGCCAGTCTCCAGCAAGTGATCCTACCTGCAACCCCCAAGTGTTCTCCTTGGCCAGAAACTGATTTTGAAAGCTAATTAATTCTTACATTAAGCCAAATTTTAGAACATCTTTTTTCAATATAATACTTCTGATGTGGAGCAAGTATTCAGGAAGACCACATTATCAGCAATGATGATTTTCTGTATTTTTTACATTATGGTTCTTATGTTGAGGGATCTCCAAGCACTTCATAATTATTAAACTTTGGTGGCAAATGTCACCATCACTGGGATGAAACATGATGTCTGGAGGAGCACCAAAGATGCATATCTCACTGTCTTCCACACTCTTCATGTTATATATTTTAAGCAACTTTCAGTTTGGGGAAATGCAAATGAATAAATGCATTTTTAGTGCATTATAAATAAAAATTTCTTAAACCCAAGTGAATGAATCCTATTTCTTGTAGGATGACATCCTCCTGTAGATACCTCGAAGTCTCTGCAGCTGAGCAGAAGAGGAATAAACATTTTCCCATTTCATCAGAAAAAGCATATATATTCATGCTTGGTACTAGAATCTGTCTGGGAAAGTTTTTTCTCCTAAATGTGCCATTAAAAAAGTTAGAACAATGATTGATTTTTTTAATAAATAAAACAAAGGCCAGAGTATTTTCTTTCAATATTATATTTCAGAAGTATCTGTGCATAAGACTGGCTTTGCTATGAACCCAAAAGTGAGGACATGTTTACTGATAGGTGTGTTAAGGTTCACGAGGCTTTTCCCAAACTCCAACCGAGATCTGAATCACTTCCAGGTGCCAGGGAAGGATACAGCCAGCATTTTGAACAAACCATGTGAAATACAACAGGTTTTGTTTGATTTGACAACAAGATTTGTTTGAAGGATTTTTATCAGCATCAGGTAGGTTTTGCATTGATATTTTCACAGAATCACATAATTGCTAAGGTTGGAAGGGACCATATCTGGTCCAACATCCCTGCTCAAGCAGGGTCATCCTAGAGCTCATGGCACAGGATTGTGTCCAGACAGCTCTTGATTATATCCAGGGCGGGAGATTTCATTACTTTTCTGGGCAGTCTGTTCCAGTGCATGTACACCTGCACTGTAAAGAAGTTCTTATGTTCAAGTGAACTTCTTGTGCATCAGTTTCTGCCCATTGCCTCAGTCCTATTGCTGGGCACCACCAAGCAGAGCCTGGTCCATCCTCTTGGCACGCTCCCTTCAGATACTGATATCCTTTGATAAGGTGCCCTCTCAGTCATCTCTTTTTGAGGCTGAACAAGCCCAGTTCCCTCAGCTTTTCTTTGTAAGAGATGCTCCAGTCCCTTCACCATCTTTGTCACTCTCCACCAGACCCAGTCCAGGAGCTCCATGTCTGTTTTGAATGTAGGAGCCCATCACTCCCAATGTGCCTCACCAGGGCTGAGTAGAGAGGTAAGACCCTCCCTCCACCTGCTGGCAATGCTCTTCCTAATGCACCCCAGGATACCTTTGGCCTTCTTGACCACCAGGGCACTGCTAGCTCATGGACAGCTTGTTGTCCACCAGGACACCCAGGTCCTACTCCACAGAGTTGCTTTCCAGCAGGTTGGCCCTCATCCTGTACTGGTGCATTTTGGGTTTCTTTTAACTGAAAAGCAATGTGAAAGTCTTACCGTTCTCAAACTAAAAAGGAAGCAAAGGCCTTAAGTGCAAAACCACAAAAGTTCCCCTAAAAATGATTGATGTTATTAAAAACTATCCACAGTGAGATGATTACTTGATAATGATCAATTACTGAGGACACAGTAAGTGACAAAGAAATCAGTGTCAAATATTTAGGGCCAGTGGGAGTTTGCTCTTGCTTTGGCTAGTATTATACCAGCAATGGTCAGGAAGGATTTTTCCCCACCAATTGAATTTAGGCAGAAGGGGAGTTTATTTCTTTTGTTCCTCCAATTATACAATCATTCATGTTCTTACAAAGAATTCTGTCAATAATGCACATTTCCTGACACAGAAAATATGGATTAAAAGGTTTCAATAAATAATCAAAGAAAACTGAAAAAAAAATGGATTAAATCACAGAAAATGTTGTCTGAAATGTTACAACTAATCCAGGTAAGTAAGGTCTGGAAGGGTCATAATTATTATTATTATCAGATCTTCCTCTTTTTGTAGATCGTTCCCTAGAGAATGCTGAAACTCACATGGACACCATTCCTACTCATTGAATACATTTTATTAAATCATTTATAAAATGCCTCCCCATGGACCACAAAGGATTAATAAATAAGTCTCAAGCAGGTAGAAAATCAAAGGAAGACTGTTCAAATGACCAGGAAATAGGCTTAAAGGAAGAAGGGGATTTTGCCCCAGAGAGAAATATTCGGTTTTTCTCTCTTCACAAGTTAAGGGAGTTATAATTCAACAAGTTCACAATAAATTATTAATTCTGGCTTGTAGCAGAAATTGATAAAATAGATGAGAAAAACTATAGTAAGAAAGTCACTAATGTCTTGAAGCACAGTCTCCCCCTGTGAGTTCATACCCCCTTAATCCACAGCCTGCCAGTGTGTAGGAGCCATGTGTTCTCCCACAAAAGGCACATATATTCGCCCACCCCTTGACTCTGCCTTTGCTGGGGAGTCTGCTGTGGCAGGTTCAGAGTCCCAGGGGGAGCCCTGGGATCTGTTAAACTGTTAGCAAATCACTTGGATATGGTTTTCTTTTCCAATGATTTTCAGGGAGGCACTCTGTTCCTGTTTAGTCCACATCCAGGTATTTCCCTGCAGGAGGCACAGGTTTAGAGCAGCCTGAGCTCCCCCACGGCCCTGCCCAGCCAAGGCATTTCCTCTAAGAGCACAGGCTCTGAGCTGTGGAAGCAGGACTCTGCTCCCCTGTCAGGAAGGTGAGCCGTATTTTTGAGTTCGTAGAATATTTTGAAAAGTAATGCAGTACTATCATAAAGTTATCATAAAGTTTCAACTACATAGCTGAAACTGCCTTGCTGGCAAGACAGAGAGAGAGAGATTTCTTCAGCCAGTCAAAATTAATGGGCATCCACACTGCCTTTGCTATGGTTTAGTGTTGAGTTTAGGCTCCACACTCTGACCCAGCAATGATGTCAAGGAAGGTTTTACTATCTTATAATTGTTTTATCCTACATTCTTCTTCCTAATCATATTCCCTCCTGCAACACTGGCACCATCTGAGCAACAAAGGGAGGTAGGGAATTAGGTCTGACTTAAAATCAGTGAATATTTCACTCTCTTCATCTTCTGTCTTCTGGGGGGACAGGAATGTATGAGCATCGTCCTGCGAAACAAACTCAATAGTCCTCAAGAAGGGCTCTGTGGTGTAAGACTGGGAATTCCCTCTTCCCTCTTCATTTGTCCCCCCTGCACCCAAGTTGGCTTCTTATAGCCTAAATTATATATATATATATATAGATATAGATATTTATATAATTATATATTATATATATTTTTATATATATATATATAATTTTTCCTATATATGTACTCATGGTCAATAAGTAGTTATATAACCATTAACTTACATTTCCCATCAGAAATGTTTGGCAGATAGAAATATGACATTGGCTGGGTTTTTTTCTGCAGTGAAATTAACATTTTTTCTCTTATATTCTTGGGTACTCTCTCTTACTATTATGCCCGGGTTCAAACATTTCCAGATTTAGTGTCAGTAAGGAATGTTCCTTTGATAAGGTTGGGACACAACAGAACAGGATACATGTGCCCTGTAAGCTCATCTACTATATTTTATCCAATGGATTCCCTGCCATTGCTCTGGCCTCCAGCACTGTTGCCATTTCAATTCCACTTGATCTTTACCTGTGATGCATCCATATTTATATCTATGGAGAATTAAGTGCCTTATCTTATAACTGAGGTTACTGAGTTCAGTATGGGGACATATTTCATGTCCTGTCCCTTAGGGCTTTAAATTCCCTGTAAGATATAGTGAAATACTTCCATAACCTGAAACACTGTGTACTTTCTGAAGCAAGACCTTTCTACAGTTCATGTTTTGACAATGAAATTGTGAATTCATCTGACAGGAATATTCTTCCCAAATGTAGAATTCAGAAGACAACACTGAGTACATGGATTTCTTTCCACTGCTGCTGTCATACATATTTCTCTCTCTGTCACCATCATTTACTTGATTTCTTCTTTTCTGCTCAATATACTAAACTGAGGGCAAAATCAGATTATTAAACATGCATTTGTAATAGTGGAAACAACATAATGAAAGGGCACCCTTTCATTAGTGTCTTTTCTGTCCATTCCTATTGCTCTCCTAATAATGTGGGAAACTCAACACAGGTCAAAACTCATCCTGACCCTACAGCTACTGTGTTGGCTTCAGACTCTTTTATTCTAAAAAGAGAAGGGGAGAGGCTGTTTGAAAGTGTTACGTTTCTATAACATAATTTTCCTTTTCCTCCAGTTATTGTAAAGTTTTGGAAAGTATTGCACTACAGTTAAATATGCTTTGGACGGCATTTCTGAACAGCTTGCAGAGACTACCACATAATCTAATGAATGCTATACTTGAAGGGTTGACCTCATTAATTGGCACTGTGATATCCGCCTGATCTCTTCCTTCCTGCTTCCCAAGAGAAGTGTCAACATTTAAAACTCAAGATTTTGAGTTTTATCAAGTCTGCTGATATTTTTTAAGGCATAAATAATTTGATTCATAAGACTTTGAAGTACCTATTCAATCACAATGTGATTACAATAGAGTGTCTCTCTGTACAGTGAGGACAAATCCCTAACTGGGATTTTTTTGAACAACTCACCAGTATCTTTCTGTATTGGAAAAGTCTAAGTATTGCAATGCAGGACTGTGGAGAAACCTGAGCTCACTCAGATCTTAAGTTCAATATGGAAAGGCTAAGAATACCTTGTGAGTCTTTAAACAACAGCTGCAGAAGGCAAATTTCTACCTAAGTTATGTATGATGATATTTTATGACCAATACAGAAAATTGTTCTGGAATTTTTTCTGAAAAAGGAAAAAAAAAGAAAAACCAAAGCCCAAACCTTACTATTTTTGACATTATTCTGGTATCACAGGCAGAAGTGAAAAAAATCCCCAGTAAATCCATCTTGTCCAACAGAGTTTATCATTCCATGTATGGCTAAAGTGACATATTGTATTTCTATGGACACATCTAGGATCATGAGAGAAAGATAATTTCTGAGAGCTTCTAGACACAAGCAGGATTCATCTGAAGATGTCAGTAGCTCTTTGGCTGTCAATACTCACTGGAGATATAAGTGTTTTCTAGAAAAGATATGACTTGTTATTTTATTCTAAGCTATTAATAAACAACTTTTTAAATTTCTTGAAGTTATTTGTTTCAGTCATTCACATAACTTGTTTTTCCTTTTCGAAAAGTTCTGCCAAGAAAATATAGTTGTGTATGTGTCATTCTTGCTCCTTTTTTGCTTCTGCTCTTTCTGATTATCAATTTCTAAACATCCCAGAGCAATAGACCTCTCTCACCCCAGGAGACTGTCAATATAAAGATTACAGCCTTTAAAAATGCACAATTCAATGCATAAAATATATTGCCATCCACTATTTATTTTTTTAAAAACCCTAGGTTATAAACTGCTAAAGAAGGAAAAACTGTGTACAGAATTCAGGTGAATAAATAAATTATATTTATATTATTATAGGAATAAATGTCCTTCATAGTACAGTGTCAGAAATGTAAGGAAATAGCAACAGTGAATGGCAGAGTGTTATCCCAGGAATGAACTCTGCTTGATCAATCTCATACCACCTTGCAACTTTTCTGATTTCTCAATACATTCTTCTGACCTACAAAGATTTCAGAAATATAGATTCTTTTCAACTTTGCCATTACCCACAAAGAAACCTAATGGCAGAAAAGAATGGGGCATCTTATCAGAGCATGTCAGCCTGAAAAATATAAAAGAAAAAGCTTGCTGGAATTTATGGCCAAGGGAAAAAATTCCTTTTTGAAAGAGGAAACTTTCTGCTTACAAATGTGTGCTTCCAGTATCTCCAAAATAAAAATTAACACAGAAGATGGTTTATCATGATATCCCAGGGGAAACCAAAAAAAGCATTTTTCAGGCAATTGAGCTAACATAAAATCAAATATACATTTATAAAAAGCAAGAGGAACTAAGTATCTAAGAGCCTCAGCCTCAATGAATTCTGTGGTTATTAGTTAGGCTTTAATTCACTGCCACTCTCTTCCTAATAGACTGGCAATTAATTGTTCTATTGGCTATTTAAGAACCAGGGCATAATACTGCATTGGAGGAAACACATGCTAATTTACAGTGTTCTGGCCCAGCAATGATATTGTAACAGGCTACAGTTACACCATTCTGCCCTTCTAATACACAGCCTGAAGGACAACATACACTTTTAGCAGACACCCACAATAATTCAGCCTCCCCACTTCTGATATGGTCCTGCATAACAGGATTTAGTTGTAAATATAAAAGATTGTTGTTAACATGGACATCAGAGTTATGGGTTGAGCAGGCTGAAGACCCTTTTACATTCTCCAAGTGTGCATACCACAGTGACTGCATGGGACCATCCTACATCTCACAGGATGGTCCCACCAATCTTAAGGGACAGTCTCACCCAGTAGTAAAAATGATGAAATAACTGTGTTAGAAACTTGTAAAATATATTTAGAGGGCTTGAAAATTCTTGCTTGGAATTAATTAAATTAAAAAATTATAAAAAAAAAAAACAAAAAAAACAAACAAACAAAAAAAAACCAAACCCAAAAAAAAACCAACCCCAACTACATCTTCTCCTAAGATGCATACTGTAGAAATTTAAAAACAATAGGATCTAAGATCTTGGCTAATTCGTCCCTTTTTCTTGCAAATTTTTCAGTCTTTGATATTTTCCATTCACTTGTTGCCTCTATATGTAGACACATTTTTATAACCCTTTCTTCTGCAAACAGATCTCCATCTGTTGCTGACAATCCACTGACTACCCATCTTTTCCCTAAATCAACATATGTAATGTGTAAGCAATCCTTTTCATCCCCAGTGCAAGCATGAATGGGAACAAACCCTACCAGCCTGATGAGAATCAAAGACATTTCCCTGCTGGTAGGGCAGTCAGCATCTCCCAGATTGAAGGTTAATTAGCTCAGTATTAAAATCCAGATACATCCACACACACAAAGAGTATCCTCTGATTCTGCCATTTTCACTTAATTCAGGTGTTATCATAAGGAAAACCTGTTGCACTCAATGTGTATTATTTTTACATGCACATTCCTAAAGGATCTAAGCATTCAAAAGTTAGTCACACAGCCAAATACTTTGCACACAGAGTAATCAATACCTACAATATGAAGATATGGTCTTCCACAACCTTGTACGAAGAGCAGTTCCAAAATATAAAAAAGGAGACAAAGTTCTGTGTGATCCCTGAAGGTTATATACTCAGATATATCATAGATTATCCAGACAAACACACCAGTGATATCATTCCATACATTTCCATAGGAATATGTTCACTTAGATATGTCCCTAAACTAGAAACAAGTCCTTGTGGGTTGTCTGCCTTTCTGACAGGCTCTAAACCTCAACAGGGAATTTCCCAAAATCACCTGTTGGTTACCTCTGCAGATCTATTCTCTATGGAAAACAACTAAGAATTTCTTCAGTGATTTTTTTAAATTCAATTTTGGTTTATTCCAAGGTTTTATTTTAAGTTAAACCTTTTCAATTGCCAGTAGAGCTTGTGTTTCTCTTGGAGATAATTCAAGAATATCAGTCTTTCTTTAAAGAAAAAATAATTCTGAACTCAGTGATGAAAACTGTAACATTACAAAATGAAAACTGAATGAAAAAGGGTCTGGATTTTGAACAAATTGGCCAGATTGGATGGAGACCTCAGCAGCCTGGTGTAGTGCATGTCCATGCCTATGACAGGGGGGTTGGAACACAATGATCTTTAAGGTCCATTCCAACCCAAACTGTTCTGTGGTTCTGTGATAGCACAAAATAAATTTGGCAAATTCACCACAAATTCCAGATAATTTTTTACTTGGCAATCAGTTGCTCATTTTTAAAAGGGCTGTCAGACCTTACAAGCACCCAGATTTGGGGCCAATTTTGCAGGACTCTGGAGGTATGAGTCCTTAATGCACTGACACGTAAATAAATATAAATTTGTATATTTTTATCATTCTAAGCATTTGATTGAATGTGCATCCTATATGAGATGGGAATAGGAATTTTCTTGTAGATGTTCCATATTAAAATGCATCTATAACTGATCAGCTCTGTCCTTACCCTGAGGGAGACATAAAGATCAGTGAAAGGACACATTTTGAGACATGCTTACCACACACAGTGACACTGATGGGTTCTGAAACACAAAGCAAACCTTCATGGAATATACCAGTGTTCTTCAGATGCTGCACCTTTTGAATGTGTCAATGGCTTAAAAGCTGTTGCATGGCATAATCACCCTGTAAAGACTTTGCCCAAGAATGAAAATATACAGTGGGTGCTCAGAAGATAGTTCATGTAATCTTATCCTGTTCATAAACATTAACTTTCAGTGTGTATCTATTTCCAAGTGTCTTTGAAATTCCAAGTGTCCTTTTTTTCAAGTGGCTGAATAAGAATAGTTATAAACATCAGCATGTATGTGTGCTGTGCTCAAAGCTGAAGGACAAAAACGATGGGCTGTTGTCATTGCATTGCCATGCAATTGCTGTGCAGCTTTCTTTAGCCTTGTAATGCAGGGGGTCAGATAAAATATGCAGGAAGGTCCCTTTTAATTGGAAAATCCATTAAATAGACAGGGAGGAGTGGGAAATGAATACTATGAAAAATACAAGCATTAACCTAATTTTTGCTTCAAGATCATATGCTGGAAAATATTTACCAGAAATAAACAGAGCTCAAGGCAAGGGTCAAGCAGCAGAGAGCTGAACAGATAGTGCACCATTAATATAAAAGATTATAGTCAGTATATGACTGAGAATAGTTCTGTGGATGCTCTGGCAAAGACAAACGTACAAAAGGCTTCTAAATGAAACCAATGAAGCGGGAGTTTGATAGTTTAGCAGCACACTGGCATGGTGCAGCTGAAAAGGGAAAAAAAACACCCACTGGGGGAAAAAAGTAATAAACTCTTGCTACCCGTGGGCAAACTTCACAGCAGTTGAATAAGACAAATAGAAGAAAGCGTCTGCTGCTGCCCAGAGGGAAATGTAATGACCCAAGGTATGACCTGCCATAGAGAGAGCCCTATGGAATAAGACAGAAGTAGAAATCTGGGAAGTTATGTGAAACTAAAATAGGATCTGAATTAAGTCCAAGTCAGCCAAGCACTGATGGAATTGGGAGAAAATTTTGAAAAAGCACTGCTGCTCCCTTCCCCCACTTGACGATAAATTATTGCCCAGGCTACTCAAATCCAAACATAACACATGTAATGGGATTTATATTGTGACTGAATTGTCACACTAGCATTGTTTATACTGGAAAAAGGGTAAGTGTAGGAGTCTCTGCACAGAGATTGAGAGTGGCCCAGCTGTTACATCTACATACTGAGCCACCAAGGCTGTTTTTAAGTCTGAGACAGTATTTTCTGTTCTCTCTGCAGTACAAACCCTTAAACTTCATAAGGACTGTAAAACTTTACTGTCCTTGCTGAAGCAAATCACTGCTGTGAGAGAAGTCATTGTTTGTTCAATGTCTGACTTAAGAATTGCCTTATTTCTGTTTGGTTGGGGTTTATTTGGGGCTTTGGGGTACATTTTGATGTTTTGGTTTTGGTGAGTTTTCTTTTTTTGGTCTTGTATATTAATATCAGGAAATGCAGGCAGGGCTGCTTTTAAGGATAGAAAAGATTTCCCAATGTATAAGATCCATGTACATCTTTGGCTAGAGTTCTTCTCAAGTAGCAGACAAGCAGTGCAGAAAATATATGAGTTATGGATCAGAAAAATAGTGATTTTCCTATTCCTAAAGGTCTCCCAGGTTTATTTATTTTCTGAAAATAATAGAGCTCATTTTTCATCATCCAAGGTAATTAAGCTGAGCATCAGCATGCACTCATTCTTTACTGCACTTTCTTTTTCTTTCTGGCAGTCTTTATCTATTTGACATGAGAGATTAACATTATTCCTTTGAAAGAAAGTATCTGGCCCAAATTTTCCTCCACAGTCTTACATCCCACAACTCCTTTTAAAACAGACTGAAAAAGTGAACTTTTCATGGAAATGCTAACATAAAACCTGTTGACCCATCCTTCTTTTTCCCTTGAACTGCTGAAATATTTGTTGACTATGACCTAAATCTGTCAATAGTTTAGCAGCCTTGAAGTTATATTTTCCAGTAAAGAAAGTTTCTCTGGAAAAGGGTAAAATTCTCCCCAGTCTGTGTTATAAGCTGAAGATTATAATGCACCACCTCTGTGTATTTTCTTTGTATCATTCCTTCTGTATTTTTTTGTCACAGGTCTTACTGATATCCATTGTACATATAAAAAATTATTAAAATAAACATAGAGCTATCAAGATGTTTACCCACAAGATAGGGAAAGGCATAAAAAAAGTGAGCATTTATTGGCTCCCATATTTGCATCTGTGAAAATGGCAGGAGCGATTTCTTTTCTGAATCAAGAATTACAAACCTGACTCAAAATACACATGCTTTTAAGCAAGAAAACAAAAATAAGGTTAAAAGATGGCTGTTCGTTCTTTTATTTTTTTTTCTTTATCCTCAATCACTCTGTATGTATCTAATCTTATCTAAAGTTTCTGCCTTCATTTCATTCTTTGGTGATCTGTAACTATTTGTTCTTGCAGTGATGTTCTCCTCTGCCTTAAACAATTATTTCCCTTCCCTGTTGTTTTTTGTCTTGAGTGGGTCTATAAGAATCAATTATGCCCCTTTTCAGGCTTTATTTTAAGAGCCTACCCAAGCTGTGCTCTCTTGAACATGTCTTTATTGTCTTCTGTCTCGGTGAAGTGCAGACCAGAGATCTCTGAAAATCTATATAAGAAAAAATATAAGCTAGTCTGCCTGCATGATTCACTTCAGCATCCCATGGAATCACAAGTTTAGATCTCAAATTAATAAAGTCTCTGTTGTGCAGTACTACATTCTTGCTAATAATATGCTTCCTTCTGCCTTCTAATCTTCTTCCTCTGCCCTGAGTGATCAATTTACACCCACATTTCTATTCTGCCTTTCCATTTTATCACCTCTCAATAATGTTCACCTCCCACTGAAAAGAATCAGTGGATTAGTGTTTGAATACGATCATTGGAAGAACACACAGTATAACAGGGAAGAAAAATGCAGTACTCTTTTAAGAGATCAACTGACAAAGGTGGTGCCCAAAAGGCAAAACAGAGTTAAGATAGATGATGTGAATCATTTTGGATTTATTGGGCTGATAATGAAAGACACTGAATGACATTCACATTTACTCAGCTCAATAAAAGTTGAGAACAGCGTCTGTTAAGAACTGGATGGAAGGGGAAGCAGAGGGATATAAAACAAGTAATTAAGATACTGTGAGAAAACACAATGAAGTCACGGAAATTAGAAACAGAAGGGATTTTAGGAATGGCTGCCTAGTTCATTAATAGCCAAAACATTTTCCCTTGTAGCACATCTTGTACAGGTTCTAAAATCAAGTTCTAAACAAGGACCATAAAATGTTCTTGCAGACATTTTGGAGAACGGGCAATCCCAAATTGGTTCTTTTTCAGCCTAGGGAACAGTCACCTAACAGCAAAGAAAATGAAAGCTAAAAAGCCTACAACTAAAATGACAGTCCCTATTTAAAGAAAAAAAAAAAAAAAAAGAAAAGAAAAAAAAGGTGATTTGTAAGGAAGAGGGGAAGGGGAAGGAAAGATGTAACATAGTCCTCTTAAAGGCAGATGGAAAATTCTGCCGAGCACCACTGTGGTGGCCACCTGCTGTGCTCTGTGTGCTCTGAGTGGGGAGTGATAAATAGGGGGGGTAGGGTACTCTAGAGCTCTTTTACTTCTCATTTCTGCATATCACAGACTTGTGTCCTGTCAATTCCTGTCTACTCAGATCACTAAACTCATGTTCCGCACTTCTGATAGATGTTATAAATTCCTTTGGGATCCCTCCCTATAGGAGCTGGGTATGAAAAGATCTTCTGGATGAAAAATGTGTTGAATGAGTATCTTGAAAATTTTCCTGACGACTGTTTAAGTGGGAGTCAAACTACTTTGGTTCATGTCATGGAAATCAAAGCAGTTTTTCTTGAAACACAGGTGAAATATAAGTGCTTGGAGTTTAGGGTTATCTTTTCAGTCTGAAAAATAGACTGTCACAGGGTTAGACATGAAATATGCAAGTTCCTCAATCCAACTGGCATGCGCCTATAAATAAATTTAATTTTAATGGAAATTTTCCTTGGCTAACAAATGACCAAGGAGCACTTCATAAAGCCCAAAGGTAGTAGCTAGTATTTCAAGGACACTTTTTTCTTCCTGAAGGGGATTTCACTATTTAATATCTACATGTAGCAGTTATGAAATATACATAACCAGTAAGGTAGGGAGACAGAATAAAACAGTGAAATGAGTGCATTTGCATATCTGGAAATCATGTCAGTCCCTCATTTCTGCACATATCCTCACAAGTTGAGAACTTCACCCACAGTCACACATGCTAAAGTCAAAAATCATGTTTCAGAAGTGGCTTTGAAGAATTTACAAAATTCCCTTGGTGGAAAACATGCTCAAATACTCATGATGGTGTAAGGGAATTGAAAAAAAAAAAGGTGAAGAGAAAAAGGAACTTGAATCTGTGTAAATATCACTGTGCTGATCCATGGGTTTTAGATCTCTTTATAAAAAAAGCTTATAAAAAGCTTTTTAAAAAAAATAAATAAACTAAGCCCAAAAAAACCAGTAGCAGATCAGCAACACAAAGTTGCTGAACATCAGACTCTAAATCTAAAGGCGAGAAGGGTTTAATAGATAAGAAAAAAATAATAAGTTTAAGTTTGGGGGTTGGAGGGGTAGGGGTTCAGGGAAAAGAAAGAAAAGGACTCACAACTAAGCCTAAATAAAAGAAAATATATTTGTTATTACAGGGCATGGGACATGCTGTCACAGCTTTACAAAGTAGAAATCCTTAGATGGGAATGAGGGGGTAAGCCCAGCTGTGGCCCGTCACCAGTGCCATCCTCCGGGCCACTGCTGGGGCTGACACTGGTTAATACCTTCATCAGTGACTGGGACAAGGTGCATTCTGGCACTTGGGTGGAGAAGTGGATGTGCTGCTCTTCAGATGGACTTTGGCAGGCTGGAGAAATGGTATGAGATGAAAGGCAAAGTCCAGAATTTGAGACAGAGCCCCACCAGGAAGACATGCAGACGAGCTGGCTGCAGAGAGAGAAGCTGGGGAGAGATGGAAGGGTTTTAGCAGCACAACAAAACACCGTGGCCAGAACTTTTCCATCCTTTAAGAGCTGAAATAATACTGAGGAAAAAAAAAGGAAAGTGAAGGGTTAACACACTTAAATTTGATAGAGAGCCCTGCCATGTGTTTTGAAAGCCATTTGACAACACAGAGCAGGAGGTGTGGTGCCCTGTAGTTCAGAGGGTACATTGTTTACCATGAAATGCCGGATTTGCATATGGTAAGTACTTTCTTTTATTAAAAAGCAAGGCAAATAGTCACACAAACTCCTCTGTAAATAGCAAAGAAGAACACTTAGCCACTCACACTGAGGAATTACACCAACTGAAACGGCAGAAGAATCTGGCCCAGACAATGAAAAATACCCAACTTATCTCTGAAAAACTTGAGTAATTTTTCTTTCCTCTGTTTTTTGGCAGCTTTACTCCTTTATCATCTGTACAAAATCAAAAAGAGGTGAACCCCTCCTGCACATGAGAAAAACCTCTTATTTAAAAATAAGATTTCAGTCTTGTGTGGGTTATGAAACCCTACTGGCAAACAAAGCTCACAGGAACCCTTATAACCTATAGGATACACAGTTTATCTTTGCCCTGATTAAATCTTCCATACATTTTAATCTCTTCTCTTTCTTTGGACACTTTATAATAACACTTTCTTCAAGCAAACACTCTTTAATCTTATAATTTGAAAACTAATTCCATTTCAGCTGTCTTTTTGGCAAATGACCTTTTCTTCTTCTTTTGCTACAGGTAAAAAAAACAATCCTGTCTTTCTGATTTTTATCCTCAGCATTCTGTATCTCAGAACTGTTCATCTATTGAGGTTTTTGTCAGCAATAATATTTCTCATTCTGAGTTTCTTGGTGAACAAACCTTAGAAAATGTTCCTTCCTGAAAGCCATTTGATTAATTTGTCTAAATGCATTTCTTTTGTAAACCAGGTTGATTATTTGAAAATGTCAGGGTCTGGTAGCAGATTTGAGAGCTATCCTGGCAAACATTATTGACCAAATTAAAAACAAAGTATAGAGACATGACAGCAAGGTGGACCAATGACTGGCCTGCCATCTGTCACGGATGGATTAAAGCAGTCTTTCTGTACTGATATGTAGGAGACACTAATTCCAATCCAAATACATAGATTGGCTCTTGCAGAAGGAGATTTACTGAGAGGAAATTTTTTTTCTGGGTAGCTGAAAGTCAGCTGTCATGTCACTAAAACAAACTGCTCATCGTGATCCCAGGAAAACTCGCATGTGCCATGTTCTATACTCTAACCACTACATCTAATTAATTGAGGGAATCATTACAAATGATTCGTGCATGTCTTGGGTGGTCTAAAGAAAAAATAGTTAAGAGCCTTAAACCACTGTTTTAATCTTTATAGCATTTTTATCAGTAAAATGGCCATTGATCATACAAAGCCTGAAGGTCTTTCCCACAGAGAAGAAGTTAACTAAGGAAGATTTCTCTGTCAGTTAAAGCAGCATGAATCCAATTTAACTCCACTGGTCTCACATACATGCACTCCATACCGAAGCAGTGTTACCACTCCATAAACAAAATCTCAGTCACTTCATCCCAGAAGTTAAGCTGCCTCCATTATTCGATGGGGCTTTTAGATGTGATGAATAACCTTTTTGGAGCAACAGCTCTCTCACTTAGATAAAATTCAAACTCTTTATTTAGGCTGGGTGAGACTGATACTATTAGGAATCTTTGTCCACACCCTGAATGATGGGGCAAAGGACACCCTCAGCAAGTTTATGACGATATCAGACTGAGGGAGTGGTCAATGCAGTGGAGTCTGTCAGTCAGAAGGACCTGGACAGGCTGGAGAAGTAGCCTCACAAGAACTTCATGTGCCGTGTTCTTCTTGGGTGTTTCATTCATTCCATGAAAGATGTGCAAAGTTTAGTGGAGGTCACCAAGCTGGCCAAGGACCTGGAGCACATGGAATCCCAAAAGTAGCTGAAAGAGGTGGGCCTGTTCAGCTCGGAGAAGGTTCAAAGTGGATCTTAGTCTGCTTATACCTACCCAGGTGAAACACACAGAGCGGAAGAGACAGTCTTCTCAGGGGTGCAGAGTGGAGTGAGAGGAAACAGAGAAGAGTGAAAACATGGCAAATTCTGGTTAGATACAGGGGTGGGAGGGATGGTGGTCATATAATAAAAGAAAGTGTAAGGTATCTTTATCTTTGTTGGTGTTTGAGAACCAACTACTTAAAGACTTGCACAACCTGCCAAGGCACAAGCCCTGCCAAGAGCTCTGTGAAGGTTGGTCTAGATGACCTCAGGGGTTTTTTTCCAAGCTAAATTATACTGTGATGCTATAGCTGATATTTGGATGGCTAAAGTTTGCTCACTGAATCCTTCCTCAACAATTCTTCCCAGAAAAAAGGTTAAACTTCTCAGCAATGGTATGAAGGAACTAAAACCTAAATTTCCTGGATAAATCTTGGTTTTGCAACATAAGGCTCTTGAAGTAAGTCACATTATCAATTTTAGGTTGCTGACATGTTAGCAACTCATCCTTCTACAGAATATTTGTCAGTTTACACAGAACTGGCAAATACAATAACACTAGACAACAATAACTACAATGGTACAGTATGCTTCCATGTTTCATATACCTCAGTGCTTTGAATTTAGGTTTTTTAGTAAAAGAAAAAACTACTTTTTTTCAGGAAAAAGTTCTTACAAATGTGATAACTATTTGTGGTTTCATCTCCCATTTCTGTACCTTGGTTATAGTTTGAACTCGCAGATTTAAGACCTGAAATTCCCTGTTTTGATTTCTGTTCTGTACAACATAACAAAATAGAGTTTTCCTCCCACTATTTCCATTTTAGAAACAGTTATAAATGTATCTTTATTTAAATGGTCTTTAGTAAATCATCATCGAAAAGGTAATGTAGATACTAGGCTGAACAGGCCAATTAAAGAAGTCAGTATCCAACATATAAACCTTTTGGAATTGGGCTGAAGTCTAGGAGGGTAGAAGTACTGATTACATTTGTGGATTGTAAAGCCCTTCCAAACTTCCAAACCACCACATTGCCTTAAAAGAAATTGGTGAAAAGATCATTCTGTCACAGGATGACATCTCTCTTCTATTTCCCTTTGCCAGCCAGCAGAGCTAGGGGGATCTGAGAAGAGAAAGCTGAGCTCTGAAAACAAATAATTCCAAATTTATATTGTCAGCTGCTGCCCACAATATAAACAACCTAATTTGCCCTGTACACAACCCTACAAGTAAATTATTCTAACAGCACTCCAGAAAAGATGAATTTTTATTTGTGGCTGCATTAGTTGCAGTTCCTGAACAACTGTTAAATGGGCAGGAACTTTTTTTCAGTTCATTCTCTAATTAATCTAGAGACTTACTGAATGCCAGGGGAAATGCTTTGACTGACTGAGATGGTTTCTGCTTTTGCTCCAATGTGAAACTTGGCCTGTTGCAGAGCAGGGCCAGGTAAGGTCTCTGATAACCCCCCTGTACTAGAATTCCTTTACAGTTACACAGGAGAGAAAGCCTCAGCATGTCAAATGTTACTCACACAGGTGATTCAGTGACTTAGCAAAAACAAACATTTAAACTGTGCCTCCACCTTCCTTCCCTCTTTAGTCCTTGCCTGTGTTTTATCCTACATGAGCTACAGCCATACAAATAACCTCAGCAGCAGCAAGGACTGTCCCTTGACTTTGAGGGAAGCTGGCACAGTCTGGTTATGTCTGTGTGACACCCTTAGGTACCTGGGTGGCTTTTCCCCTGGGTCCTTTTAGAGAGAGTCCCTCATTCTGGCTAGCTTGCTAATTATGCTGGAGAAAATTGGGCAAAATGTACCAGGAAACATAGCAACAATTCAACAGTCAAATTTTAATGCCTGTGCCACAGGCTGAGCACTATTTAATTTACTTAAGTAGAACTAATCTAAGTATCCAAGAGCCCAGGATTATGCATCTTAAAAAAAATAAAGAAACAAAAAAGAATGTTTATTTAAAATATTCTCTTTCTCTTCTACTTGACAAATGCTTTAGCTAACTTACATGTCTTTACATCAGCAGGAACAGCATCCCAAAGGAGAGGTCTACAGAAGGAAAGAGCTGGTGTTGGTGCTATGTCATCCTCACTATGGGCATTTTTCTCTGCTCCAGTAGTGGTCTGTTAGTGGTTGGGCATTAGCTGTACATCTTTTGGGTTACTTTCATCACAAATAAATACATTTTGGAGGATCCAAAACTGCTTCCTAAAGTGAAGCAAAGCATAGTAAACAAGCACTTGCACCAGTGGTGCACACTCCCTCTGAACTAAACTGCTATGTACATGCATCCTTACAGTGCATGCAAAGATCATGGATCATCCTAAGGAAGAAAGAAAATGTGTGAGGTTCAGTGAAAATCCTCACTATAAGCGTGAAACGTTTGTGTCTGGAAGGATATCTGTGTATCAGTCTGAAAGGAATGTGACAGCCCTCAGAAGCCATAGTGATGGTGGTGGGCTGATGGCATGTGTTGAAACAGCATCAAGGTATTCACTCACTTCTAGTTTTGGTTTAGCAAAGGGCATATTCCCCACTTTCAAATGGGAGGAATAACCTGTTTTTAATCTGTGACTCCTGGACCACACACTGTTTTCCAGTGGGCTGTCTCAATTGTGTTGTTTTCCTTTGCAGACCACTTCTCTGATTGTCTCTTGTGATGAAGTACTTCCACACCTAACAATAAAACTACTTCCTTAAGGTAATATTTTATATAGCAAAAACCTTTGGAGTTTTGGCTTTACATTATTTACACTGATGAAAATAAAGATTATCACCACTGCCATAGCTAATTATCCAAGTCTAAATGAGACTGAGAAGAAACATGAAGCAGGTTGACTTTTTTTTTTCCCTGGTTCTTTTCAGCAATATCTTTGAAATTAGTGGATTTTTTTCCACCTGAAAACTGGCTAGATTCCTGAAGTAGTGGTAACATCTTACTAGTATAAAGACTCAATTAATTTCAGAATGTAAACTTACACTAGGAAAAATGCCACTTTATGCTTGAGGCAGTCTGATACAGCCATATCCTCCACTGCAAGGGATTCTTGAGATAGCAATTTGCAAGCAATTGGTGGAAGCTGTGTACATTTTTACTGAGACACTGTACTACATGATTATTAAAGTTCCAGGTAATAGCAAGATTCATTTTCACAGGTGTGTCATTCATTTGTACTTCATAAAGGGAGCTGAACAAAGAAATTTAAAAGAAATTAGAATTTTAAAAGTATCAAAGAATGTGTAGGTAGGCTGTAAATGTGTATATTCCTGCTATCAAGAATATGAATCTATGTAAGTGGTAAAAAAGCAGAATTTAAGAAATAAACATCAAAAAATCACTTTGTGGAGAGAGAATAATAGAAATAATTGAAAAAAACAGAAGAACAACTGGATAAAACAAAAAAAAACTTCTTCCCCAGCAGGACAGCTCAAGGTTGGAGCAGCTTGCCCAGAGGGGATTTGTAGTCTCCATCCTTGGAGAGAAGATCCAATCCTGGTCTGATCTCACTGTTGACCCTGCTCTGAGCAGTAGCTTGAACTAGAGACCTCTTGAGTTCCCCTGCAACATGAGTTAGACTTTGATATTTAGGATCTGGCATACTGTTATTTCATCATTTCTCACTCATGATATCAGTGCACTTTTGGATCATAGCACCTCATTCTGACCACAGGTTGTGCATGTGCATACACATATACATACAATTTTTACACATGTGGAAGGAGGAAATGAGCACATCAACAAAAGAGGGTAGAACACCTTGTTATTTCTTGTTACAAAGGAAAAAAATTCATAACAGAGTTAGAAAGTTTTAGCAAATATTAAATGGGCAAGGTGCTGAGAGCACTGAGGAGTTAATTATTAGCTGTTTGAAGGCTGTTTGTTATAACTTCACATGCTACATTTAGTGGCTGTACTGCAATGATGCATATTTACATAATAGTACTCAATAGCATACGCTTAGCTGACAAAAAGATAAATGCCTGATCGTTTTTATATCTTAAAAGCTTTTCTAGCAAGTAGGATGATTAAGGCATTTGAAAAATAAATCTATTTTCTTTGAGATAGCTTTGATAACTCCTTTTTCCCTCCCCTAAGGACCTTTCAGAGGTGAAACCAAAGAGATGGCCACACTGATCATTTTAGATGATCCACAACAACAGGATAATAAAAGTATTATGATCAGCATGACCTGCACTGAAGGAAGGAGTCATACTCTGCCCAGCTCTGACCCTGTTATTCTGGTCTGTGACAATGCAGGAGGAGTTATTAGATTTCAGATAGCCTCAAGATCTCTTATTGATTGCAAAGACAGGTTCCTCTTCTTATTGACCACGTTCATTTTGTGTGTTATAAAGTTCCCTATTTGTGCTTTCTTTGGATGAGAATTTATATAGGCTGCTTATTTCATTGTTCTGACAGGAGTGCCTCAGAAAAAAAAAAAATCTATATCTATAGATATAGGAATAATGAGCTAGCAAGTATGTACTTCACTGTAGTTTGACTATCTTTCAGACATAACCCTAAGAACTCACCACAAGGACATTTTATGCTCTCTCACCTCATTTTCTTAAAATAAAGTTCCCACTTTGCAGGACTCACTTTTCAGAATTCTTACATTTTGAGTCTTTTTAAGCATTTCTCAGATAATTACGTGGAGTGGAATTAATCCAAAAGTTACATACCTTATCTAGGCTAGTCATCTAAGGCTTCTCTCCTGACACTGGAGAGAAACTGGCACCTCCAAAGGGCAATTCTCATACCATCCAAAAATAAGTGTATAAAGGATTATAAAAGGCATGAAATTAATTCTAACTGTAATGTTAAATGTTGAGCTTGGATACAATTTCTACTGAATTCATATCATATCTATACCCTACATTAACTTCATCTATTGCTTCATGTGTTAATTATTCTCATCTGTATTAAATATTCTGTATAACACTTCTGAAAATGATTAGGACAGGCCAATAACTAACTCCAAGAGCTTATCACAGTCTTTAAATGTCCTTTGGGAAATTTTTCATTGGAAAATGTTGATTAATTGAAACCAATCCTTTGGTCCAGGATGGAATTTCTGGTAAAACTTACAAAAAGACAGCTACTCTTCTAAGAATAGCAAGTAGTCAAGTTGTAATACTAATTAAATGTAGAAATCTTTTTCTTTAGGATGGGAACTTTATTCAATCTCTCCCATTCTAGGTATCTTACCTACTCCACTGGGATACAAGGTGATTTCATGGTCTAATGAATCTTTAATTAATGATAGAGATTTGGATAATTCCAGCAAAAAGTACTGAGGACAGCCAACAAGCTCACTGCTGATGTAGCTCATGTGGGTCTCCTGCATTTCTGTGAATTTCTTTGGGTATCAGAGCTCCTTGGGGATCCCTTCATTTTTTTCTTAATTTTCATTCCCCAAAACACCGAAACAAAAGTTCTTGTGGGTCAGCTGTAGACAACCATTCACATAAAAATTTGTTTTCTCCTCCAAAGGAATAGGGATAAATTTTAAATCTTTAAAAATTGGGACTAAAAATAATTTCTAGACCTCTCAGACTTCTCTTTTTAACAGAAGACATGGGTAAAATATGGTGTGATTTTTTACAACATAAAAAAATATGGTGTGATTTTTTACAACATAAAAGCATAATGAATAAGCTTGATTTAAAAGCAAGCCATTATTTAAAAGCATGTTATTAATTCTTTCATAGTGAAATGATGGAAGGACAGGGGTAGTCCCATAGGAGTTGATTAGTGGAAAAACAGATGTGTTTAATACAGGAAAGGGTGGCAGAGGATGAAATAAAGAAAGAATAAGGCGTGTCATAAACAGCAATGGAGTGAAATTGCCTGAATGAAGCTGATGAAACATGGGGCTGAGGCAGCAACCAGCCAGCAAAGAAGCTTTCAGAATACAACCCTTGGATTATCCTGTATCTTCCTGGGAGTCTGGTTTGGGTGAAATATCATATGTTGTATATTTTCTATGATTTTTAAACAAATCAGCACAACTCATCTCAACATTTGGCATCACCATTGCAGATACTTCCAACTAAGACAGGCACCCAAGGCTCCCTTTCTGAAGAAAAATAGCTACAGTTTGGTTGCAATTCACCTGATCTATTTTCATCATATTATGAATCATACAGTAGACAATGACAGTGATGGACTAGCTGGGAAGAGCATCCCTCTTAATTACAGCACTGCTTTTGTTTCTCTGCCTTTCCTCCACTGCCCAAGATCTGCATCATAGGAAACCTGTGATTTGTCCTTCCAGTGAACTCTTCCTTGATAGTGACATTTTTAAAACTTTTATGTTTTAAATAATTTCAATTTTAAATCTTTATGGTTTCATGCAGGTCACATGAGTAACAGCATTATTTGTAAAGGCAGCTGTCAAGCTGATGAACCCTGATTTATTGCTGGCTTTTGACAGAGAACATATTTCACCTCCACAAAACTAGTTTTGGAATGGCCAGTAGATATAAGAACAAAGTAATTGTTTGGGAATATCTGTGAAAGAAAGACATGCACTCCTATCCAAGAGAGCTCCCTTTCAACATCTGAGACTTCTGAGTTATGCAAAGCAAATTCTGTGACTAGCAGTCTGACAGCTTGACATCTATCCCCAAAATTTGCTTAAAAATTCTACCACTTCTATCACAATTCCAGTATAATTCAGAGATGTCTATGGTTTAGGAAACATTGAATTTGTGCCATAAAAATAGAAAAAAAAGGTATTATTAAAGAATTTCTAAAATAATTAGATACCATGGAAGAGAAGCTGAAAACATACGGCTCTTTGCAGAACAAACTGTGAGAGTGGGAGCAAGAAAGAGAAACATCTGCATTCAAATATGGCTTATCCAAAAGCAATTTAAACTCTGTTACTGTATGTTTAAAAGGAGGATAAGAAAGTTTAGACAGTTATTTTGAGTAGCTGTCATGAAGGTTATTTAGTGAACAGGGTTTTGATGATGTTACATGGGAAGAGCTCTGCATTCCACATTATTTAGCTTTGACAAAGAAGGGTGAAGTCACTTGCTAGAGATTTCAACCCACTCAAGAACAGAAGGGATATAATGTGTTGCTATATTTTTTAGATAACTCCCATAACTCTGTGCTAAAAAATATTTGCTTGATACACATAAATATATACTTTAAAAAACATTGATCTAATATCTTAAACTGCTTTTTTATATCACACTTATTATATTGCATAAAAGATTATAAAAATGATGCTAAAGTCAAAATAGACATAATACCACTGAGAAAAAAATTTTAAATGCTGTATCTGCGTAGATTTAAAGACAAAAGAAATGCAGTATACATTAGAAGAAAAAAAAAAAAACAAACCACCTTTGACAAAATGACATGATATTTAGAGAAGAGAATTTTAAGCATATATCTGAGTAATACATCTTCATGCATTCTCTCATGTGTCTATATGGTCAATTGGCTGTTTGGTTACACTTTTCAGAGAGTTTATTCATCAAGTACGCTATTAGAAACAATCCAAAAGATACTGAAGAATTACAAAACAGTTTTAGAATGTCATACAAATTTTCACCTGCTAGAGGGGAAGTTATCCAGGAGAAATATACAAACAGGGAAGGTACATTCCCATCCACTACTCCCTTTAATGACAGAAAATTATCTTCATTAACTTCATTTATCAGAGGATCAGGGTCAGAAAAACAGAGAAACTTGTGTCTAGCGATACAGGTAAACAAAAAAGGATTGAAACTCTATCCTTGAGTTGAACTTGAAATAATCAAACACAAAGATCTCTCAATGTCTAATACATCCATTAAATTATATGTTATATACTTTAATCTGTATATAATGAAATTTGTTCATCAGAGCCATGATTTCTGATTACTGTTTATATAGATAGTATAGAAAAAGTTTCCAAGTATGAAATAAGCTCTTGTACTTTATACTATGAACTTTGAGACATTTGTACATGAGAGTTTCAGTTTATACAGACACATATTTTCTGTATTCTAATGTTATGCCTCAATGCTCAGGGCTTTGAGGAATAAAAGAATTTCCTGTAATGTGCTAGATACAATCTTCCAATTTTTATGGGCTTGTGAAGCAAGCATTCATAGCAATGTCAACTTCCCTTTAGGGATTATTTATATTTAGTGTGAAAAGTCATTAAAATTTTCAGTCATTGGATTTCCAATAAGCCAACACATCCTAATGATTAGTACCACTTCACATTTCTATTCCTCCTCTTTATCAAAGCTATGAAAAACATAGCATTATCCTGAAATTTGACATGCAGATATAGAGGAAATATTAATAAAGCAGTTGAGTAAACCACTTTCTTTATCAGACCACAAAGATATATTCAAGTCTAAGCATTAAACTGAGCTTCCTCCCAATTACTTATTGCGGAAAATAACTGATTATTAATTAAAGCCTTGTTTGCTCTGGAGATTTTCTGCACCAGTTGCCACCGTAAGTGGCTAAATAACAGAATCGTTGCAGGAAGTGTAGAGAGGGAATGCTGATATTTGCATTAGAAGTGTTTACTCCTTTTTTCCCAGTCTGAATAGATCCAGCAGTGCAAACAGCTGCTTCATATGATTACACTGAGGATTTCAGGAGGGCAACTAGGCTGCTAGTCCCAAATAAAAAAACCTAAGACCTCACCCTCTTGGGTTTCTGGCTTTGGTTTTTCCTTCTCACGTGCCCTCACATATAGAAATATTATCGTTCAAAAATTTAACAGGTGCATGAAAAATGGCAAGTGTTCTCTCAGATGACTCCTTCTGCCTTGCTGTGCATCTGCTGTCTGAACTCTCAAATTCCCTTGCTGTTTGGTTTCTCAAGCATCTGTCATTTGACTTCCCAACCTTGCCATTAGATGTCTTTGGTGTTATATTTTTTCTAGCATAGATTTTTCTCAAATGTTATCTCTGCCCACAAAAGAAACTGCAGGGCAAAAAAAAAATTGCAAGTAAATATTTCCTTTTTTATTTTCTGTAAATAACACATACTATTAATGTTAATTTCATGCCAAAGTCCTTAGAGTCCACATATTTTGGCTGCTTCGTGGGGGATCGGACTATGTGTGAAAAAGATTAGGTCTGTACAAGCAATTCTTCTTCACTGTGAGGGTGGTGAGGCCCTGGCACAGGTTGCCCAGAGAAGCTGTGGCTGCTCCATCCCTGGCAGTGTCCAAGGCCAGGTTGGATGGGGCTTTAACCAACTTGGTCAGGTGGATGGTGTCTCTCACAATGGCAGGGGGTTGGAATGAGATGATCTTCAAGGTGCCTTCCAACCCAAACCATTCTATTATTATATGATTCTTAATCCTGAAAACACTTAGCCCCATATTGTACTGCAAATATTTGTGTTCATGCTCTGTTTTATAAGAGTTATTGATTTATTTTGGCTGACTAGCAGGCAAACTAATACTTTACAGGCATCTAAGTTTGTACTTAAGCAGCTACATAAAGAGGTCACATTATCAGAAGCAGTGAAAAGTCAGAAAATTCTCTGAATTTTGTGGAAACTATAAGCCTTCATCAATTTTGAAACATATGCCTTTTTTACTTAAGTGGTGAACTATGGCATTTAGTCTATGACCAGTATAAATGACAGCTAATGGGAGGGCAGATTTCCTGCAAAGAGCTGACGTGCTTTGCTTTGCTACATGATCAAGTGCTCAGTTGTTCACTGTTGCTGTTCCAGCAGTGGCTGAAAAGGTCCAAAGTCTGAACTCATAAATACACCTAGCAAGAGAAACTCTCTTCTCCCAAAATCCAGAGACACAGAAATAAGGTACAGTACAGAACATAAAGTTGTACAGGCATCATCCAAAGGAGTTTCACTGTCTATGGATGCAGAGGCAGAGATTTAGCAAATGGTACATTTGGTCTGCCTAGTATTTGATATTCCTCTACAAAGATAATGTTCCTGGATTCTGATTTCCTGCATAAAACAGGCATGAATTTCCCTGGATCTGTTTTTATGAAAGGCTGTGGCCATTCAATAGGTAAGGCTGTGATTTGAAAGTCAATAAAGACTGCTGCTGATAAAGCTTATAGCTGATGAAAAGAGGGTAAAAGACATAGAAATAAGTTATCTAAATAACTTACTACTGTGACTAATTCAATGTAACAAAATTGTGTCAAAATAAATTAAAATAGTTTGTGTGGTATATTCATGTCTATTAAACACACCTATAAACAATTAGAAACCTCCTCACAAATATGGTTAAGATCTAAAAACTAATGCGTCGTGATTGAATAAAAAAGTTACCTTCCATATAACTAGGCTAGAGAATGTGGAAAAAATTGTGGATAATTATGCTCTGGGGAAAAGAATAAACTCTTTAGCTGAATCTAGACCATCTTTTAAGAGCACCATGAAGTTTCTTTTATGGATGTTTTTCAAAAGAAATAAGAAGAGCTGTTTATGGCTGCTGATCAGGTTGCTGGTTTAATATATTGTAAACATAGATCTTGAGTACTAATTATGCAATGAGTCTTTTAGATGTGCTGAATCCTACTACACTGACAACAGACACAAAATCATAGAGCAGAATCAGAATCCCACATTGGAAAAGACCTCTAAGATCATTGACACAGATCATCCAACTGCTAAACCACCACTACCAAGTCCAGCACTAAACCATTTCCATGAGTGAAACATTTCCCTAAGTGCAACAAGTGCCTCCAGGAATGATGACTCAAACACTTCTGGGCAACTTTTCCAATACCTGACAACTATTTCCATGATGAAGTTTTTCCTAATATCCAATCTAAACCATCCCTGGTGAAATTTTCTGTCATCCTATCACCAGTCTCCTGGGAGAAGATAGCGACCCCCACCTGGCTACAATCTCCTTTCAAAGAGTTGTAGAGAGCAGTAAGATCACCCCTGAACCTCCTCTGCTCCAGGCTAAACATGCCCAGCTCCCTCAGCTGCTCCTCATCAGACCTGTGCTCCAGACTTTTCACCAGCTCTGTTGCCCTTTTCTGGACATGCTCCAGCACCTGAATGCCTTTCTTGTTGTGAGGGCCCAAAACTGGACACAGGACTTGAGGTGTGGCCTCACCAGTGCTGAGTACAGGGTGACAATCACTGCCCTGGTCCTGGTGGCCATGCTATTTCTGATACAACCCAGGATACCATTGGCTTTTTAGGCCTCCTGGACACAGACTGGCTCATGTTCAGCTGCTCTCAATCAGCACCTCCAGGGCCTTTTCCACCTGGCAACTTTCTAGCCACTCTTCCTCATCCTGTAGCACTGCTTGAGATTGCTGTGACCCAAGTGCAGAACTTGGCACTTCACCCTGTTGAACCTCATACTTTTGGTCTTGGCCCATTGATCCAGCCTATCCAGATCCCTCTGCAGAGCCTTCCCACCCTCCAGCAGATCAACATTCCCACAAAACTTGGTGTCATCTGCAAACTGACTGAGGGTGTCCTTGATCCCTTGTCCATATGGTTGATAAATATATTAAACAGGAGTGTCCCCAGCATTGAGCTTTGGGGAACCCCACTAGTGACTGGCCCCCAGCTGGTTTTAGTTCCATTCACCAGCACTCTCTGGACCAGACCATAGAGCCCAGTTTTTAACTCAGCAAAGAGTGCACCTGTATAATCCCTGGGTTGCCAGTTTCTCAAGGAGAATGCTGTGGGAAATGGTGTCAAAGGCTTCACTAAAGTCCAGGTGGACACATCCACAGCCTTTCCCTCATCTACCAAGTGGGTCACTTTGTCATAAAAGGAGATCAAGTTGGTCAAGTAGGACCTACATTTCACAAACCTGTGCTGGGTGGGCCTGATCCCCTGGTTGTCCTGCACATGGCATGTACTGGCACTCCAGATGATCTGCATCTTGAAGTATTTTTCAAAAAATATGTCATTGCTCAGTAGATATAGCAGCCCTAAGACTCTGTAACAAGATTTGATTGCCATCAGTGTGAAAAAAATATTTAACTTTCAATACTTCGAGGAAGTTAGAAAGACAAAAAATGCAACTGTGACATTTGAGGAAATGAAAAGTCAACATATAACAATGTAAATCACACATAGCAAATACAGCTATAATAAACATACCTTTATCCATCTTAGATACAATGACAAATACTTCTAAAATTCAAATTATATTTTACAGCCTAAGTAAATATTAAAAGGCCGCCAAATCTGCTAGCATAAATCCCTGTGACCTCGCAAGTTTTCACCACGTGTATTAAATAAAATGAGAATGAACCATGAAGGTATTTTTGCTCTCCTGAGAAAGCACACAGGTAAAAAGAGATAGTTTTACCAGCTGCTTTCAGGAGGGCTGTGTTTCTGAAAGATCTGTGGAACTGTGGCTTTGTCTACAGGCAGTTTTCACATTATTTTAGTGCTAGAGTTATAGAAATGGTCATAAATTATTTGCATGGTGATTGCACCTGAAGTGCAGTAATGCTAGTAATCAATTACCAAAAACAGCACCTCAACGATCTTGTAGTTTGAGAGAAAACATCCCACTATGAGAGTAATTTATACGTGGACAGGTGTGGTCACTGTTGTAGTCACTTGCTTCAACTGGCTCAGTTGTGGCTTTGCAGGCCACACTAGGGAACACACTTAGTGTGTAAGGTCAGGTTGGACAGAGCTCTGAGCAGCTTGATCTAGTAAAAAAGCCCCCTGCTCATTGCATGGGGTTTGGTCTAGATGATCTTTAAATATCTCTTCCAACCCAAATTATTCTCTGATTCCATGTTTCTTCCATGTTAGTTATCTGCAGTGATGGCATCTGTGCATACATTCACCTTCTGTGCAAGGCAGTGGGACTCCTCAGTGAGAGGTGCATGCAGTGCCACTAGGGCAAGTGTGTGCCCAAGCGACTCCACAAAAACAGATGAAGGTCTTGACAGTTCATATTCTAGTTTTCCCCCCTCATTTTTTTCCCAGGCCATCAGATCACTTCCATTACTGTTAGTAATCTCAGTCTGTCCCTATTAATAATGTTTGAGCAAGCCTTGCAGAACTGCAGCAGTAATCAGTGTTTCAAGCTGTAATCCTGACTACACCACATACTGAGGCTTAAAATGCCTTTTTCTCTGATAATTTGAAGCTTGATGTTTAATATTTATTGCAATGCATATTCTCAGGAGATGACAGCAGATGCATGATAAATGTTATCTCCCCCTGAAACAAACAGACATCCGTCTATCCAGAAGACAGTGCTTGCCAGCTGTGCATATATAAAGAGTAAATGTAAAACCAGCTGTTCTGTCAGTTCATCCCATATAGTGAGGTTGTCACTGTAATCACTTTGGCTGGGAAAATTTCCAGTCAACTCACTGCTGCTCCTCATGAATCACACTTCTCAGGAAAACATCAGCATCTTTTATAAAGTATTTGGTTATTTTTGGGATGAATGCTATGAGTGTATTTAGGGCAATTACTTACAGGACTTGGGAGAAATCAATTGATAACACTAAAAACCATGTGTCTGGCTCTCCACTGAAGCAGCAGACTTGATGTTTGAATAAAAGTAAAGGGTTATCCTTCCATTGCACTCCATGAAATCAAGCCCCAACAAAAAAGCTTCATACAGTTTCCTGAATTTATGAAAAATGGACAGGTTGGAACAGTTCTGAGAAAAGCAGTAGCTGGGACTGGTCAGAAATCCAGAAAACATCACTAGGAAGAGAAATCTTAACAAATGGTGTTATTAAGGAAAGAGGGAAAAAAAAGACAAGTGTCTAGTTTGAAGTGTGGCACAAAAAATAAAGGCAATGATTTGGTCTTGTTTAAATTCAGTGGATCAACTGTAAAGATTCAAGCTGGATATTAAGAGACAAATTCTGCAGATTAGGACAAATGGATTTAAATTAAATTTAAGCATATGCTATGTATCTAAATACTTGGATAGAATCCCATGACATCTTTTGTAAAAATTCTTTAATTTTTTTCAGAGCAATTTACATAAAGATATACATGATAGATTTTATACATGTACAGCAGTATGAAAATAGCATTTCTGTAGAAAAATGAGAAGTATGTAATGTGGCTCTGTGGCTCCCTGTTAGTACTGCTAATCTATAGAGAATGGGTGGACAAATTGCATTTTTAACTGAAACCAGAAATTTTGATTATGCACAGATACAGCAATGCCAGGGAAAACAAGCGAGTGGTGCCTTCTTCTGGGATTAGTGATGTCAAATGTGCCAGGTCCAATTTTTCATTGATGCTTTACCTGGTAAAGAGGCTTTTCTACATCCTACAATAGTACCTGGCCCATGAACTGCACAACATCAAAGTGATTTTCTCCTCCTAATTTTTCAGCACTTCAACCCTTTTCCAAAGGATTTTTGATTAAAACTGAAATATCTTTGATGAAATAGCACATTTTGATGATATTTTTAAAGGGAAAACTGCTTCAGTAGAGCACAATTTTTCTGAAGTGTTCGACATGAGAAATGGTTGAGAATGTTTCTTTAATTAGCTACTACTTCTTGTTATAAAACAAAATATTTCTGCCTGTAGGGTCCAGGGTTTGCACCTGAAAATATCCAGTTTAGTAGCATAAGTCTATTTCATTGTGATTTGGCTTTCTGATTATATTTTTATTAATTAGCTATTACAGCTCTGTGTTTGATAATGCAGATGAACAGGTGATTTTTATGAGTTTTGAGATTATCCAGACAAATTCAGAAGAGCTGAATCATTACCACCGTAGTTAGTCAATGTTTTCTAATATAAATTGTTGTGATAATCCGTTCTTCAGGAAACATCAACATTTTGCATCCATTTGGTTTGAAAATATTTTTGACATGAGGAAGTGTCTTGGCAAAAGGAAATTCTGTTTTTACCATAATCACAGATGATGTAATTGGGGCTCAGCTGCACTATTCAAAGCTGTACCATCTCAAGGCTCAAGGATAGTCTCCATAGATAAAATGGTAAAATGCTATAGGATATGAAGAAAAGGGGGTTATGAATACCATAACAAGCTGTACATTTAAATTAACTGTAGTTCTGATGAGTCTCGTTACAGTCACAGGTATTTTCAGATGTCAGTTTCTGATATTCTCTGACCCATACAAGTCAGTCATAAGAAAAAGGTAAATAAAATTTATTCACAACTTTTTTTTTCTTTTTTTTTTATCATTTGCCATTCCCTCTGCCCTTTGAATTAAGTCTGGTCTTAAAATACAATTTACCTGGATTTATCATCGACTTCTGCAATATAATTCCTATGGAATTATTTAAATTCTTCTTAGAGTGGCATTTCTAGTGTGTACACAATCAGGCAAGAGTGTGGTTTAATTTGTCTGCATTCATACATGTACACATCTGTCCACTTAGACACAGTTTCACATTTTACATGGTTAGGAAGAAAAGGGTACAGGAGGGAGGAGTCACATGGAGCAAAGCCAGGGGAGCACCTAACAGAGTCATGGACAAGGCTTTAGGAGATGATTCCTTTCATAGACGTTGCAGTGATACTTCACAGTTACGCAGAAACTTTGATTTGCTGGGAACAGGGGCTGATGTAGAAAATTGGGCTGTGCAAACTCTGTAGGAATCTGTGAGCTGAGCCATGAAGTTTGCTTCATAGTTGTTAGATTCAAGCAATCAACTTCAGGCCTTCTTGGGGGACAGTTAAATTTTAAAAATAAATAAATAAATAAAAGTCTTCCACAGCCTACTAACCATCCTGTCTTACTGGAAACTTCACCTTCAACTTCTAAACTACTTGCTACTTTAGAAATATGTGTGAAATGCATGTAATCCAATTTTTACCATTATACAGAAATGATAGAAATTAGAAATGAACCAATCTGAGAGATGCAGAAAAAGAAGCAGCCAGCTTTGGGGCCGGGATCCAGAGATGTCCTGAAGAAATCAACTAAAATTGGCTAAGATGGTCAGTTTGCTGTTTACCCTATAAACTATGCTAGGAGTAAACAAGGTTCGTTATTCTTTCAAAATAATTAAATAACTAAAAAAAACCCAGTAGTTCCCATTATCTTTTGAGTGTTTTCACAAATTGCAATTAGTGGATTGGTTTCCACCAGGTGTAAGTGCAGTGCATACCCCTAAAAACAAAAAAGAGACGAAAGTTGAATACCCTCACAAACACAGTGATATCACTCAGATGCTTCATGCCAGGTCTTTTTCAAATATCATACTTTTTTTTTTTTTTTTTTTATGAGGATGTCTGGCTGTAGCTCATGCCCCTGGAGACCAGTGGAGCCTCTGTGAAGCCAAAGAGCTTCAAAAGTTCAAGATGTGGCAAGCAAAGAAAGGATGAGATTCAGGAAAGAGATGGGAGTCTGGACATTGACTGAGTGCCTGAAAAACTGCTGAGACAAGCAAAAACAGATACATTAGAAAAAAAATCCCTAAAAGTCACTGAAGATTTTGGGGCAACCAGAAATTCAAGCCGGTAATACATTAGTTTTGAAACAAAGTGCTCTGCAGGCCCATGACATGTGAAGATGTGTCTGTGAACTTTTATTCACTTCTCTTTCATAGTCAACTTAGAAGTCATAAGTTTCACAGAAGCGACCTATTCTAGTTCTTGTTCAAACTTGACTTTAGAGATTACAAAGTCCCTTCTGTTCTGGGTATGCTCTTTAATATGAAAAATATATAGGTAGAGTCATGTTAGAGCTCTGAATCCTGTTCCAAACCTGTTTATACACATATATATTTAACTTCCAAAACATCCTATGGCAAAGACAAGTACAGTTTAGTTGAGCATTTCATTCACTTAATCAACAACACTCTTGATCTTAAAGGCTCTACCATCTTTTTCTTCCCCTCCTTCTTCCTCATGCATGGAAATCATGCATAAATTGTCACCATAGACATCATCTTTACCTTTTCATAAATCAATATATAACCTGTTCAAAACAGGGTTTTCAGGACTGCAGGAAATACTGAAGATATGAGAATATTATGGACAAATCTATTTACATAAAGATGTGTTCTACTTTGGATAAACTGCTGTTATACCTTTATAAAACAAATCTATCTTACTTATTTCTGTGAATATTAACAAGTTCAAGAAGTGATAATGAAATTATTGCAGTCAACAGTGAATTAGTAACAAAAATATCAGTGATATAAATAAGTGGGTAAATGAGGATTTTCCTATTTCAGAAGTCAGAATAAGTGCTCTCCTGATGGAAGTTGATAATAATGTTAATGATTAACTGGGGAGGAAGAATTTTCTCTCAGCTAGACTGTTTCTGTTAGAGAAACTAAAAGAAACATGGTAAGATGTTCTCAGGTACTCTGGGGGGACACAGTCACTAGAACATTTTATGCTACCTGACCACAGGGAAAGCATTTATTTAGTCAAGGAGAGCTTTGCTGTACACTTTGTGTATTTCTTGCCTATTGTGTATATAGCTAGGTCTCATGACATGTCAATAAAATTTATAGTCAAAATAAAAACAATAGCTTTAGCATTCCATGGTACAATTCACTATATAAATGGATACAAGTCCCACAAAGCTTCTGTTGACTTCAGTCACTCTAGGATTTTTAAGGTCTGAATATTGCTGTGCTGAGAAATTTACAACCTATTTTAATAAAGTATGTAAGAGTATTATTTAATCAGAATGAGGAGAGACCAAGATATTTTTTTAAATGTAGGGAATGTATGTGGTGACATGCAGGACTGGAAGTTCATTTTAGAAGTCCTGTCTTTCTACTGTCAAATGTTGTATAAAACTGAACCTTGGCTGGAAAAAACTGTGCAGTATCAAATTCCTTACAAACCCACAATTGCAGGATCAGGCTGATTGCTTTCACACATTGATTTTCATGCTCAGATTCATTGATTCATCTCTGAGAAGAAGAATGACTTTTCTGAAACTAGTTCTGTTAAACTAACACAAGAAATTGTCAGTTACCAACATGCATGCTCCATGTTTCATCAATGCTCTTAGAATCATTATGTTACATCACCTTTGTACTTATATATAGCTTGAGTTTGACCATGTTCCCTTACCCCCCCCCCAATGTATATCCTCTGTACAACAGAGGAAGGAAGGAGGGAAGGAGGGAAGGAGGGAAGGAAGGAAGGAAGGAAGGAAGGAGGGAAGGAGGGAAGGAAGGAGGGAAGGAAGGAGGGAAGGAGGGAAGGAGGGAAGGAGGGAAGGAGGGAAGGAGGGAAGGAGGGAAGGAGGGAAGGAGGGAAGGAAGGAAGGAAGGAAGGAAGGAAGGAAGGAAGGAAGGAAGGAAGGAAGGAAGGAAGGAAGGAAGGAAGGAAGGAAGGAAGGAAGGAAGGAAGGAAGGAAGGAAGGAAGGAAGGAAGGAAGGAAGGAAGGAAGGAGGGAAGGAGGGAAGGAGGGAAGGAGGGAAGGAGGGAAGGAGGGAAGGAAGGAAGGAAGGAAGGAAGGAAGGAAGGAAGGAAGGAAGGAAGGAAGGAAGGAAGGAAGGAAGGAAGGAAGGAAGGAAGGAAGGAAGGAAGGAAGGAAGGAAGGAAGGAAGGAAGGAAGGAAGGAAGGAAGGAAGGAAGGAAGGAAGGAAGGAAGGAAGGAAGGAGGGAAGGAAGGAAGGAAGGAAGGAAGGAAGGAAGGAAGGAAGGAAGGAAGGAAGGAAGGAAGGAAGGAAGGAAGGAAGGAGGGAAGGAAGGAAGGAAGGAAGGAAGTTGCATATGCTGTCTCTCTGTATCAGAACAACCCATTTGGGAAAGACTGTACAAATTATTGTGGCCTTTGGTCTGTGAGAGGTCCACCCATAGAGAGATCTTTGGTGGCAAAACTCTAAAGAAACACATAAATATATACAGCAGAGCCAACAGAAAGCTGAAGGCTCCTTTATGAATATATTCCCTTCTTGTAAAGGTCAGCTTGTGTCTGCTGTTATCAGCCAGCTCTGGCTTGGCTCCATGTGTTATCACAAAAGCTTTCCAGAGCATTTTCCCCGCTTAAGAAGAAAAACCCAGCAACAATGCTAACTGAAATAAATTGTCATGAGCAATAAAATGCTCATTAACTCTAATTGCCAGGACTTTCACTTTACACGATGGCTATGAAAGGATAAATCAAGGGAATCAAAAACTTTAACAAACCTACTAAGAAAACCATACATTTTGACACCCCCTGCCCCGTTCAGCCAATGCAAGTAGCAGAAAATGAAATCCTTGCTGTGTTTCTGTATAAAGAAGAAGGCAAGAAACAGCTGGCCTCTGCTGACCTGCTCACCTCCATTAAGCACCGACTCCATGTGAAATGTGTAAGTAGCTCTGTCCTATATGAAATGGTGAAAATTGTTAGCTTGGAATACAGACAGCACACTTTGTTTTCTGGTTTTGCATCTGACTTATCCCAGCCTAATGAGATCAGCCAAAAATTGATTTTCTTAACTATACTACATTGTAATCTGAAAGGGAAGAAGAGGTAGGTCAGGTTCTCTTCCATTGCTCAGTCATCTGTTAATCGGTTTTCTTAAAAGGAAAGGTGCTTGAGTGGCACTAGTGGAAGAGATGGCAGAATACATTCCTAGGAAACTGGACCTCTCCCTACCAGCACTAAAAGCAACTGATAATCTAACAGGCAGAGAAAAACACCTGGCTTCGTACTCACAGACTAATCCCAGGTCAGAAATCATATCTCTTCTCCTGTGGCCCTAAACAAATTTTTTCATCTCTCTCTTATTTCATTTCTTTTTTTTTTTTTTTTTAGGCCTTTACTTCTTGTTTTAATTACTTTTCAAAACCAATAAGCTTTCCCACCTCAGGTTTTGTAGCAACTACCACTGGTAACAGAGTCCCAGTATTTTTTAAGCAATCCAATAAAGTTAGAGTAATTAATAATAGCACAAAAAAGACTGACAATATATTTTTTACTACATTTTGCTAGTGGGTTTTTTTTTTAATTTTTACTTTTGCTGAAATCAATCTTTCACACACTTTCACCATAATTTTTAAAATTTGTTGACAATCCATTAATTACTACAAAAGACAGAAGATGGTCTGGGTATAAATCTGAATCTGGGTTCTGGTGAGATTGACAAAGAACTTCACGTGAAAAATACTCATTAAAAAAGGTAAGATTACGGTCATATAAAATATTTTTAATCATTAAAAATTATTCAAGAGCTTTAAATAATGTCATTTCCATACCTCTTTCAAATATTTTTCACTTCAGACAGCTGTTTTAGAATTACAGTACACCTGAAAATTTCATTTTGTTAGAAGCATTAGCATGTGGAATATGGGGTTATATTTGTTGAAGTGGCTGAGGCTTATGCTCACCAGAAGGCCCTGAGGGCAAGGCCCAGCTGGGGGCGGGACGGGTGGGAGGTGGGTGAGGGCTGAGAGGCAGCTGCGGGTGAGGAGAGCGTCGGCTGAGTGACAGGTGGAAGGGAGACTGTGATTGGCTGGAGGAACACGTGGCCTGCAATGAGCAGGAAGCTGATTGGGTGATAGGACACGTGGACAGCAGCACTGCAGCTGTGCCAGCCAATGGGCGCCCTTCGGCTGTTAAATTCGGTTTGGTTTCGGTTGTGTTTGGTTGAGATTAAGAGTATAAAAAGGGGGTGATTTTTTTTTTTTTTTTTTTTTTTTTTTTTTGGCAATAAAGGGATCTTCTTTGGACGTACAAGGGGGTGTGTTGTCTTTGTTGCCCGTTGCTACATTAGCAGATGGTAAAACCTATTTATAAACAAGCCAGCTTAGACCTGGGAAGTACTAATGTCCCATTTTGAAAGAATCCTGACAGATTTTAAGGAAACCGTGCATTTCTCACAGTATCTGAGTGACTCAGTTCTTCTGGAACACCATACATATTTTCTAATGTATTCCTATATATGGGAGGGCTACAAATTATACAGTTTTAATGGTAGAGGCAAATGTTTCTGATAGTATGGAAAGCTAGATACTGTGGTCCTAATTGAGATACCTGAAGGGCATTAATCTTAGAGAATCACAGAATGGTTTGAGTTGGAACGGACCTTGAACATCATCTAGTTCCAATGGCCTGCCATGGGCAGGACTCCTTCAACTAGGCCAGATTGTTCTTGAGACCATTTGTCTCTACTCACTCAACAGAGAACTTCAATAATTGTTTTTAGTAGGTCAAATTTAGATGCTTAAATTGGGTGGGTGGAGAAACCATTCCATGATTTTCTGCTTGTTACATGGTCTCTAGATGTGTTCAGTCATCCAGAGTACTAAGTTTATATACTAAAAAGGGACAATAAAATCCCATGCCCAAAAAGTCTGCAGTCAAAACAGAGGAGACAGAGGCATGATGGGAGGGAGATGGAAGTAGGGAAGATGACACGAATTCAATAACAGGTTAGATGCAGGGCTGGAAATAGGAATCACATCTAGAAAGTCTTAGTCCAGTCCCAGGGTCTGCAGAGCACACTACCATTAACATCTTAAGCACAGTGCTAGAGACAAAAGGGAGAGAGCACATCAATGGCAATGAAAGATCTAGAATGCAACCCTCCACCTTGGCAATCCCAGAGATGGGATCAGTCCGGGAATAAGAAGGAGAAGCATACATCCCTGGCTGACAGCACAATGCCAACTGGAATCCTATTCTGAAAACTAAAATGTTTCATTTTTTTTTACTTTGGTTTCTGATATTTTATGGTAAACTAAGCTTCCAATTTTATCATATGCCGAGAATACATAACAAGACTTATTTATATTGTTAATAACTCCTAAGCAGCATCCTTTTTTCATTTTCCTTCAGAAAAGCTACTTTCTTTATAAAGTAAAAAAAAAAGTACAAATCTGCTGCTCAGGATTGTCTAGAAGCAATCTGCATTCAGTGATTGGATTATGTACTAACAGCATTACTTATCCCCATCTGAGAGGTACCCTACAGGGAAAAGCTCCAAAGAAAGACACTACATTAAGGGAAGATTTGGAAGTCTGATTGCATTCTGTTTCCATCTCTCTGCAGGGCTGGCTGTCAATGGCATTCAGAGCCGCGCAGCAGAAAAGGAAAAACTCTCTTTCTTTTAGCGTTGTGAGTCATCGGTGATTGAAAGCATCTTTACCCCACTTTAAGGTCTGACCAGGGGACATGATCTAGAGTTCATTGAGAATTTGCATTGACTTCATACAGATTCAGCTATGGCCTGTACTTTTTAGTTGGAAACTGATTATTTTACAGTATCATGAAACTGAAGTAATAAAGTCTGTAAATCTTATAGGGAAGGTGCAGTTCATAACCATAAACATTCTCTCAAGCAGTTATTCTGGATCCAGATGGTATACATTATTAAACAGAGTACCTGGATCCAGATGGTATACAATATTAAACTAGTGATATCTCTCTAAGCACATTTTAAAATAATTAATATTACCATGGATTTCCTCCAGACTTCTTCCTTATCATGAATATAGATCATTATGTTCCCTTAGGAGGGGAAAATTGCAAAGTTTTCTGTGTTAACTGCTAACATATTTATTTTCATCATCCAGTGATCTAGTAGGTCATGGCTTGAATTCTAAGGATGGGAGAGACAGGCAGATTTCAGTAGTTTTACACTGAATAGCTTCATGGAATAGTTTCTCAAGTATGGGATATCTTCCCCAAATGTCTCCAGAATTTCTGTTGCAGTGTTTTGACTCTCTGGAAGAACCACCTACGGCCAAAAATTACAGAATTTAAATTAACACGAATGTGTAGAAACACACAAAAATACACAAAAATATGTCTAGTCCCATCTGAGTTTCAATTTATTTGAAACTACAAATTGGAATAGAAGACAATCCCCATCCTACAAAGATTCTGACTTTTCTGTCAGTATTTTTTTAATTTTTGTTTGTTTGTTTGTTTGAATATAGGGTTAAAAAATTGGAAACCTACCCAGTATCAGAATTCAACCTAATTTTCTACTAAAATGTTTTATCCACATGGATAGGAAATAGCTGCATTGCTTGTGAAAGGTAGGAGCAATTTAAAAATCTTCAGTTTTTTTATACCACATATCACAGAGAAGCAGCTGGATAGAAAAAATCGAAGATGAAGAATGCAAATATATCTACAAATTAAAACCAGTGGGTTTTTGTCAACAGAAGTTACTGTTCATAAAACAGAGAGATTGGTATCTATTTTAACATTTGAGGGTCAGGATGTTCAGAAGTATTAGATAATTCAATCTCAGTAAAGGAAATGCAGCAACTGAATATCTGCCCTTTGGATTTCATATGCATAATTTGTTTTTTATTTTCCTTCATGTGTATTAGAATTAGCATGGAATACTTTTTGCCCTTTGTGTATGAAAAAACTGTGTAGTGCTTTTCATTGTTGAGCACTGGTACTTGTCTTCGGTTTATATTCAAGTGTTTTAATGCTTAAAAAGTTCTATCATCCTAAGGGACTGAGGGAATGAGATTTTGCTTTGCTCAATCAGTGTCTTCCTTTATGTACAAACAGAATAAGGTCTTACTGGTACCAAGTCACAATTGCCACATCTGTTCTATCTTTGTTTTTCCATTAACATGTTTCCAAGTTTTTCTGTCAGTCAAGACTAGAACAATATAATTTAGAAAGATTCAAATATGACAAATTTTTAAATAACTTAGCATCATTGTTTACCCTATTATACAATGTATTAGAGTTTGATTTTGATTTTTTTTTTTAATTTAGGGGTTTTTTTTAACTCTGCTACTTACCTGTTTTTGAATCTGGAAAATTTGCTTTATCTTTTCTCTTACTGTTGTGTCTTGAGTAAATATTGCTGAATGTCCCCAAGAGCTTCTACTGTCACTGTCATCAGAGCAACAGTAATAACACACACCACAGCATTATAAAAAATACCTCCAAAATGCAGAAGTGAGAATTTACCTATTGCACTTAGACAACTGATAAACATTTCCCTTGTCTCTGCAGCCCTATAGCTTTGCAAACCAGGCAGAATGTGTTTCAAAGGAAAAAAAAAAAAAAAAAAACAACAAAATAAAGTTAAACAAAAACATCTCATATAGATTAAAATATGACAAGGTAATATTACTAAAATGTTAGGTATTTACAGAAAAGGAAATTATTGTCTTTCTGATTGATGCAGCCTCTCACAGGATCATCTAAAGATTTCAAAACAATGAAGACGAGTGCCAGAATATTTTGAATTAATCTTAATGGTGTCAGCAATGATAGCAGATGATCTTGCTTCCAAAGTCAGAAATAAATCCAGTGAACTGCAAAGGCATTTGCTTTTTCAAATTTTCTTTTTTTTCCATACACTTACTCCTTGTCCTTCACCTTGTTCTGTCTCGCTGATGAATATAAACTTTAAAAAAAAAAAAAAGTTCTGCATTTTTTATTCACATACTTTGTTTCTTTTAAGGTACACATTCTTCACAGACTGAGATAAGGAAGTTGCAGGCTTCAGGTTCATAGGAACAGATACTATGTTTTGATACCAGTTTATCATGACGTGCATTTCTTAAATAGCACCTCCAAACTTTTTACAGTTTTAATACGAACTCCAAACTCCAGACCTTCATATTTATTCCACTGCTTTCCTATGACTAAATATGGACCTTGAATGAGCTTGAGGAAAGAATAATGCATTTTGATGGTTGAGCTAGAAACCTGTGACAGTGTATGGCATAAATGCATCTCACCTGAGACCTCACCTTACTGAGTGATACAAGGAAAAATAGAGGAGTGGAAGAGCTGCATGCAAGAAAAGATGGAATTTGTCTAGTCACACAATGGAGAAAGGGCAATGATATGTCTCTGCACAGCTCCCCATCTATAGGAGAACCACTGAGCATGGGGGGTGGCAGGAGGAGGCCCTGGTCAGTGGGTGAGGCTGAGAGCTGTGCTCTGGGGATGTGAGCTCCAGGCACTGTTCCCATAAGACAGCTGAACCAAACGCCAAACGGGCACATGCCAGGAGGAACTCGGCACACCTGTGCATGTCCCAGCCAACACGTGCCCATTCACCTGTCTTCAAGACTCTGTTGTGAATTTTCTAGGCCAAATGGAAGAGTCAGAGGCCCAGAACATACCCCATAAAAAATGAAAGGCACGGAGGAGTCCCTGTGGGTTTTCTGTTAATGCAACTGATACAAATGTCCTGGTGTTGGTTGCAGCCACTGGCTGGATGAATGCTAACAAAATGGCATATTTCTTTTCCAAGCCCATGGCAGTAAATGGGTGGATGGGAGATTTTTGCTTGCTTGCCAGCTCCTCATGAAAGCACAGAGATCATCACAATAGGGAAGAGATCAGCACCATTTATTACTGCTCGATAATGCCTGCCAATGACATATCCACCATGCCTAAGCTTCAAACAGCCTTCAAAATCCCATAGGTCGCTCATCCAGCACTATCATTTAACAGCTCCCATTATCCAATCCATTATGGTGTGCCACATTTTAGCATAAAAAGAATCCCCAAGTGTTTGGTCCAGCCAGATAAAATCTTCATATAGTCTCACATCCTTTTTGTAATGTTTAGGGCTAGGTTTTTTGGTGTTTTTTTTATATACACAGCTAAGTATAGGTCACTGATTACTGAAAAACATAAGTTCACCCTTCTTGGAACTTTAACATTAGAATTAACATAGTCTAACAACTACCTCTCATTATTAAATTCACTGGCAGGAGACATAATAGCAGATATCTCCCTCTGGTTTTCCATTAATGTGCTCATATAATGCAGTGTAATGAATGCAGAAAAGTTTACCTTCATGTATTCTTTTTCCTTTTTTTTTTTTAAAGCCCAAAAGTTTTATCCTAGTTCAGAGTGTCAGCTGAATTCATTCAGTGATGATCAGAGCATGAGCAACATTATGTGCCTATTAGTAATGTCCCATGCTTCTCTTATACGCCCATTCCTTAGATGACATTCATTGATGTAATTACACCAGAGGTTGAAACGACATGGATATATTTCAGCTAAGGATCCACCCTACTGAATATATGTGAAGATCAGCATTTTCAGTTAATACATTATTTCAAAGAATACAGAGCACATTTTCTTAAACTGGCATTGAAAATTCTCTTAAATGGGACTCTTAGTGTAACATTGACTTGTATTAGAAAAGGACTCTGATTTAATCAAATCATATCCAAATTCCTGAGTCTTGCATCTAATTATGCTTTAGAATATATTTTTGCATTCCTCATACCCCACCCCTTCTTAGGATTCAGGCAGAAAATAACGAGCTTTAGCAGTAGGTAGGTATTTAAACCTCTTCTGATCTTGAAGAGGCAAAAACAGAACAAATGAGACCCTCTGTTGTGAGCTGTGATCTGTGTGGGAGCACAAGCAGAGCTCTGGGCAAGCGATTGCTTCTATACCTTTGATTTGCAGAGCATGACACATGCAGGAGCACCCACTCTTTCCACATTTGTATGCCTGATTTTGATGAGACACACAATGAAATGGCACAGCCAAGGAAAGACAGAAAGCTTTGCCTATGGCAGTTTTGCACCTAAGCCAGCTGTAGCAAATTATATCCTATCAGAGACATCACAGACAGCACGAAGGCAGCAGCAAATGCCATGAGCTAAAGATGTCAGCACAGACCATTCAGAGCTTGAACTGAAGCCCACTACAGACTTTCACATGTCAGCAAAAGGCTTTGGAATTCCCTGCTGAACAGAGAACCTGTGTACGAATTTGTCCTTCATCTGGCTCCCTGCTTTTCCCAGCTGACAACAGCCTAAGAGGAGAAGTACACTCAAGAAAACAATGTCAGGTGCTACAGCTACCTCCAACTATGAAAGACTATATTATAACCAAGCATTTTATAAACACAACATTTCAACATCTGTTTTGTTCCAATCTGTCCCACTACAGGGGCATTGCCATTTTTAGATTCATCCTGGCCATAACCAATATCCAGTTTTTAGACAAAAAATTATTTCAGGTCTTCAAACAGCTCCTTAGTGAGCATCACTTTGGCACACACAGATTCGTGTAGCATTTTAAAAGTCAGCACAAAACTCTGTAATGATACAATGCCTGCTTAGCAAAGTTTTTAAAACGCTATGTGATCATTATGTAATCTTTGCTAGTAGAGAAAAAACAAGAAGCATACCACCCAAGATAGCTTAAAATTCTGGTAAAGTTTCTTCAGTTCAAACACGAGTTGGCAAATGAGTAAAGACAATTGTAGACACTTTTAAACTGGAAAAACATATGTCAATTCAACTCCATCTATGCCATGTTGAAAGAGGACTAAGTTACATTCCCTTGCACTTTGCCAAGGTCTAACTTTGAGATCTGTGAGAGCTACCACAGCTCAGTTGGCCATCCATAACCTGCTGAGCTGGAGTAATGTATCTGTAGTTTGAGCCTTCATCTGCCTTGTGCTGAGAATCTTGAGGATGAGGATAGTTAGATAGACCTAGGTGCTAATTAAATTTCTTGGAAAGATAAAACATGAAGCTCAACAGCAGCTGGATAATAAGCAAGAAGGCCTTGTCATGGCAAGAGGTAATCTTCTGGCTGAGACAGTGCCAAAAATACATCAATATGGTTAATGCATGAAAAATGACAGAAAAAAGAAGCAAGAGTTGGGAAGATGCTGAGACAAATACAATTAAAATGAACATTCTACACTGAATTGAACTAACTGACGAAAATATATTTTGATATCTCTTGTGGCAACTCTTCTGGAGAAAAAAACTACCTAATTTTTCACGTAGGAAAGAAATCTGGAATCCATTCTTTGTCAGAGTTCATGCTCCTCTATTTAACCTTCCATTTGGGTAGGTTAAAAGTTCTCATTTCCAGCTAACATTCTGGACTTTTATCTTTGCAGTGAATGCTCTTTGGCAAATGTGATATAAATAACAGCAAACTCCCTCTTGCCCACACATCCCTTTACACGCACTGGACCTGGCTACTGGCACCAACGTCCTTCGAAAAGAGGCGCTTTACCTCTGAACACAGTGAGGTCTGATCTTTCCAGCAGTTGTAAGCAGGCTTAATGCTCTGTGTGCTCTTAATTTTTAGCAGATAGATTTTCTACCTACCCACGCTTCACCTTTTGAGTGCTGATGTTTCCTGCAGTGCAGCTGGCAGATGCAAACCCATGGGCGGTTTTGTGTGAGTCGTAGACTAACAATTCCTTGTACTAGTGTGCTGAATATACAAAGCATTTTGACACCCTCCAGGATGAAAGGTGGAATGTAATATGATTATCATGACTGTACCATCGATCCCTGCTGAAAGTGTCATTATCTTGTTAGCTAGGGTTTGCTATTTTAATTATCCTCTTAGCTTCACTTTCTTCCTTTAGATCTCTTTGCTATCGATACATCTGGCCTTTTAAAGGGCTTTTTGCTACTGGGAGAAGGTGAAGGAGCAGGGAAACCCTATGACTGATGCTGCATGCAGGGTTATCAGGTCTAAAGACAGTAATCTCCTCAAGGGCAGGGCAGGACAGGGGAAGGGAAGGACAGGCAAAGGGCAGGGAAGGATAGGGAAGGGCAGGGAAGGATAGGGAAGGGCAGGGAAGGCAAGGCAAGCGAAGCCAAGGGAAAAGCTATGTCAGCAAAGCCTGTGGAAGGAAATCAAAGGTCACTGAACTCTGTTATCCCTTTCTTCAGAGAAATATAAACAGTGTGCTGACTTCAGCATCCTGCTCTAGTTTTTCCTCTTTGCCTCACTCTGCTTTTGCCCTGCCAATCATGACTGTTTCAGGTAAATATATTAAACTTTGATTGCAGATTTTGAGGTTTCAGGTTATTGAGCCTTCCAGCAAGGTTCCCAAGGGCAGGATGAGAGTGCCTGGTTGGCCATACCAGGCAGCAACCTTCTCCTTCATTTTAACACGTCTTTTTATGTATAGTAATAAGAAAGTGGAGAAGGTAGGAAGAAAAATTATTAATTGGAAATTGAACTAAAGCCCATGAAATAAAGCTCTTGGATGTCTACTAAAAATCACAGCTTTGATAATGTCTTCTAACTTAAGATATAACTTATGGTATCATTCATCTTTCACTTTTCATTTCTTCAAATAAGTGCTTAGAAATAATGGCTTTCACTATTCAAAGGAAGCAGGAAACCCAGCTGAGTACTTAACTTTAGCCTTCACTTGCAAAAGAATATCATAAAGGCAATAAAAATGTGCACAGATAGCAAATGGGTGTAAAGTCAAATTTCTCAGATGCACAGTAAAAAAAAATAAATTTGTAGCCTAGATACACCAAGTGAAATTCATCTGCCTTGGCAATGGTGCCAGAGTTAGTGGCATAATTCTACATTGTCAGTAAAGTGAAATAGGCACCTCTAGGAGACAATTGTTTTCATCCATAGACAGAGACATGTGTCAGGTCACATGGATTGCCTTTTGCAGATACTTATTTCTCTCATTAACTATGGAGGGACTCTACAGCGACAGTTTGAAGTTTGACTATTCCATTATAGGTGCCTTAAATCAGAGAAGATTCATCTCACTGAGAATGACCTTCCAATATGAAATCCAGGTATCTAACTGATCTCCTAAAAAGCTCTAGAAGCACCAGAAAACTCTATTTAACACTAAACCATGCTCAGAAAAGAGAAAATAAAAAGGTAAAATACATTATAAGGGCTTAAAATAGAAAGTAAGAATCCAAGGGAAAGAAAATTATGACTTTAAATAGGAAATATTAGGCTACAGAGTAGCAAAAAGCTAACCTCAGCCAATACAAAGTCACCTTTGAACAGTCACAGACAGTTAATGCTGCAGGGAATGAGTTCCACAGTCTGAAAATGTCACTTTATGCATCGTTAAAAGCAGCTGTCTTCAACATAAAAATAAACAAACAAATGGAAAAATGCTACGTGTATTATAGCCAAAATGAACAGGGCATTGGGTTTTTTCTTTTTTCACGATTGCAAATGCATGTTTAAAGCACTTAACTATTAAGAGAAACTGAATCCTGATTTCACTTCTTTGTCTTGAAATCTTCCACTAAACAAAATTGACTATCACTAACAAAAAAATACCCAATGTCACCTAAAATGTAACATCCATTGTAGCAAACATTAAATCTGCCCTTGTCATAAAAAAAAATAAATTACAGCAAATTTCCAGTCATGACCCCTAAGGAGGTTTGGGAATGGACTTTAAAAAACTTTGGCTTTGTCAAGTGCTAGAATTGAAATCAGCATTACCTGTGAGGAAAAGCTAAGAAGTCTGGGTTTGTCTGTTTTGGAGAAAAGGAGGCTGAGGTGCAAACTCATTGACCTCTTACAGCTTCCTGAGGAGGGGAAGTAGAGAGGGATGTGCTGAGCTCTACTCCCTGATATCCTGACATAGGATGTGCAAGAATGGTTCAAAGCTGCACCAGGGGAGTTTTAGACTGGACATTAGGAAGCATTTCTTTAGTAAGAGGGTGGTCAAATGCTGGAAGGGGCTTCTTAGAGAAGTAGTAGATGCCACAAGCCTGTCAATGCTTAGGAGGCATTAAGACAATGCCCTTAACAGGCTTCAACTTTTGGTCAACCCTGACATGGTCAGGCAGTTGAACTAGATGGCTATTGTAGGTACCTTCCAACTGAAATATGCTTTTCTATTCGATTCTATTCTAAAATCCAAGGGTTAGAGTTTGTAAAAAGTGCTTGGGGAGCTGGTCCAGCAACAACAGGGTCATGGGACCAAAGAAGAGAAAGCAGGAGGAAGCCTGACTGAAGGTTTCCAGTTCTAACAAGGTGTTAGGAAGGAGCAAATACAGCAGAGAGCCCAGTGGTTATTCAGTACCTGCATGGTTATGATATCCTCCTGGGAAAAGGGTCAAGAGGGTTTCAATCCACTGTTTGCCTACAGACCAAATATTCTTTTGCCTTGTACAATGAATAATATCTCTGCTTTCCAAGAAATGAAGGCTGTTCAGCTTGTCGTGGTCATGGCATGTCTGAGCATCCAGGATAAGCACCAAGCTACCTTTGGCAGAAAAAAGGCCACTGAGATCCTAACTGGTCTTGCCTGAGTCATTCTGCTGGGGACAGACATTAACATTTTAGACTCTGAAAGGGATACGTGAATATCAAGTCCTGCCAGTATTGAGTGGGACTGTACTGCTATGCACCACAGTAAAGAAAACCCAACAAGTTTAGGTGTTTTCCAGAGTTCTTTCCCAAACCTCATTTAGGGTCAAATACCATTTACCTCCTTGAGTGTATCCGGGACAGACGAGTTCAGCTCTACAAGCTGCTTCTTAAGGCTGCTATTTTTAATGCAAATTGAATTTAGATGCAGATTGTTTCTACAAGGTTGTAAAGTCAAAATAACTTCATAGAAGTGTCTTCTGAAAAAGAAACTGTAACTTTCATTTGGTGTGCAGGTAGACTTTTGCTGCTGACTTCAACAGGAGTTTAGGCTCCAGGTTTTCAACTTGCAGGACCTAAATGTCAGTATCATCAATCACTTGATTTCTCAGTTTACCCCATTATTGTTCAAACAATTTTATTTATCTATTTCCTGCCTCCACTTAATAATATATGTAATGTCTTTTGAAAATTAGTTTTTGAAAAACACAAAACAAGGAGTGAAAACAGGACTCCTATTGCCTCTCCAAGTAATCAAAAGCTGAATCTAAATAGTTCTGTGACAACAGGCTGAGAAAAGTGTATTTTCAATTACCTTTTTATCCATGTATAAACTGCACATCCAAATCACATTTCATGAATAAGTAAACAATTTAATTTGGTTGTGGTTTGTTGTTTTGCTTTTGGGGTTTTTTTTTTGGTTTGTTTTCTGGTTTTTTTCCAGGGGTGGGGTTTTCTATTTTCTTTTTGTGTAGGAAATAATCAAGAAGAAATGGGGAATAATCAAATGCACCCAGCATCAGCAAACTTTTCTCATTACACTCTAAGCAATAGCAAGATGGGGAAAATAGCAGATCATTATGTCTGATGAGTATAATTATACTTTTTTGAAAAAGGGGGGAAATCTAGGTTTATCACTACACGTTTGGTTTTTTTAATAGACACCTTTAAATTCTGCTGAACATGCAGCAGCAGAAAAATTATTCCTTCTCGCGGTTTGATGGCCTCCAGTAATGCTTAAGAAAAATTGTTTTCCATTCCACTGAACTGTAAAATAAACAAAACAAACCCTTCACTAAATGCTCTAAAGGCCAAAGGGTCTCAATGAATGAACTTCAAATGGCTGCTTTGCTCATCATAGGAAAAATCCATTATGTGATTGTGTTTAGAAATAGTCTAGCATATTTTGGGTGCTATAGCATTTTAAAATAATAAGGTTTGGAAATAAATAATAAACTGGTGAAGAGGCAGAAGGTAAGTTGCTCCCTAAATCTAAATACAAATGTATTTCAATGTCATTTTTCTATACACAGAGAAATGCATAGAACTAAATCAGTTCTATCATTTATAGTGAACGTTATGTTTTCCTGTACTTTTCAGCTTACTTTCATTCCTTTCATGAAAGAGAATCTCATGACCTTTACAGTATTAGCCTCAAGACATAGCTGAGCTATTCTTTTCATATAGAAACCCAAGCCCTCAGCTGGCTAGCATGAAAGCTAACTTTGCCGACAAATCTCTAAGAAACGTGCAATAATGTTCATCTGTTTTTTGGGGATATTTTTTCTTTTTACAGAAACTGTCAATGCACCTAAATTGAACAGCTTCCTGTAGTTTTTTAGGTTTAACCAGGGCTCTGTGAGACCAAGTATTAATTAACATTCTGTCCTGAGTGTTAAAAGCTAATAAAAGTTTGAATGTAAAGCAGAATTGTAAGACTTCTGGTAACAGACTCTCACTGCATGTTAGAAAATGTACTGCTGGTGTGTTAGGATACCTAACCTCTTATTCATCACTAGAAAATAAAATCCATGTAGTATATAAGTTCCACTAGGAGATGATTTCCAACTTCTCTGCTGGATTTCCAAGAGTTTCACTGTGAAGTTTAATTTTTGCAAGGGATTTCTTTATAACACAAACAATTGGGACAGAGATTTTCCTTAGAAAAGAAATATTCTCTGGGGTTTTTTAAGGAAATTTCTTCTATATTCAAAGCCCTCAGGATTATCTATTAACAATATCAGTAGGTAATGAAATACAGAAGACATGCTTGAAAATTCAGGAACAAACTTCACATAAGACTCTTCAAAAGGGCTTTGGAACAGTATCCAAGACATCTGCAGGAGCTCTTTAAAACCTATCCTTGTACTCACCTTCATTTGCAGACATTCAGATCTAACATCCCTCTGATTTTCATCAGAGCTTCCATCTCAGCCACTTAATTGCCTAAACAGGTACAGCTACTGAAAAAGCCTGTTTGCAGGTCTCCAGGTGTAGCTGCCACCTGAGCACTCCCACTGCAGCTCTTGGTAAGACCAGAAGCCACACAGGTTCGTAGCTGTGGTAGGATGAGGTATTCAGGGTTGTATATATCCTTTGCCAGTCACTGTCCATTGTCTTCAAAGAAAACCAGCAGGCTGGAAAGGATTTGATCTGCAAGATGTACCCTGGACAGGAATGCAGACCAGTGCAGATTTTCCTTGCACTTGGCAAGAAGCAGCTATGACACACATTTCAATGAACATTAACCAGCCACAGACCTTACAGGGAGCCTCTGTTAATGGCATTGGACCTTCCACCAATCACACCCTGCCCATTACAGTGTGTTTGTCTAACATTAGATACCCTGAATAAGTTCCTCAGAAAATTGCAATGAAAACTTCTTGGTTGAAGAAGTGTCAGATTACCTGTACAATGAGATTGGGTATTCCTGCAGTGCCGTATGTTCTAGACCCCACAGGGTTCAGAAAACACAAATTTTCATTCATTCATTGTACCTCAGAAAGTGATGGCCAAGCAGCTAGGGAGGGAGGATGATAAAGGATGACACATCATTGCTCAGGCCAATAATTTCATTTAGTATTAGACCAAGAACTATGTGACACAGAAGTGATCAGATGTGGAGGACAATTCAAACTACAAAGGGAATGAAATCCTGAACAGTTATCCAAGTATGACTTGGTCTAGGAAGTCCATCTCACACAGACTGGCATTACCAGCAAAGTGAAACAAAATTTCTTTACTGTCTAAAGCTACCTGAATTATACTTGGAAACTGCTGAGCTGATATTATCAGGATATGAATGTGACTGCTTCCAGCTCTATATCATGTTAGTGCATATGGGCACAGGGGTACAGGGAAATGTGAAGACCTTTAAAACTCCTGCACAGCAGACAGGTGAAAAATTCAGTATGTATTTATGCCATTTCATGAAAGGAAATGAAATCTTAAACTCAGAGAAAAAAGTGAAATAAACTGACTGGGGTGGACTTAAAATGACATTGAATTCAGTTTAAAGAAATAAAAGAAAATTCAGAAATAAAGCAATTGTAATCAAATGTAAGGAGATGACATGAAGTGCTCCCCTTTTGCATGGCTTTCGTAGTTTCAATGTCCCTGGAGGTCTGGGCTTCGTGGTTTTCTAAAGCCTAACCTTAAGCCTAAACCTAACCCTAAGCAGAGCAGTAAAAGCACAATATTGCTAAGGTGCCAAGCACATGGGTGATGCGAAGCAGAAAGGTGTGGAGGGAGCAATATTGGGGCAGTGCCGTTCTCCCCTTGGCATGCCCTTTGTAGTTGCAGTGTGCCTGGACCTCTGGGCTTTGTGGTTTTCTAAACCCTAATCCTAAGTGTAACACAAAAAGATGCATTTGCTGAGGCTGGTGCGAAGCAGAAAGATGTGGAGGGAGCAATGCTGGAGCAGTGTCGTGCTCGCCTCGGCATGCCATATGTAGCTGCAGTGTTCCTGAAACTCTAGGCATTGCGGTTTTTTCAAGCCTAACCCCAAGTGTATAACTAACCCTAAGTGGAGCAGTAAAAGAAGCCTTTTGCAGAGAGTCCCAGCACTTGGGTGGTGTCAAGAGGAAGGGTGTGCAGGGAGCAATCTTTGGGCAGTGGGCTATTCTTTTTCTGAAGTGAAATGAACCAAACCTTGCCAAAATTATAATCCTTGAAATCCTGGAATCAGGGTACAAAGTGAAACAAAGAGACAGAAGAAATTGATGAAATGAAATGCTAAAAAATAAGAGAAAATTCTGAAGGAAAGTGAAAACACTAAAATGGCATGGGATGACATGAAATGCAGGGAAATGGACTAAACCCTGCTGAATTGATCCTCACTGAAATCTCAATATTTCATTTCCTTTCCTTAAAGGAAGCAGCTGAAGTAATTGTCATCAAATGAATCACCAAAAATGTCAAAACCATACACACACACACACTACTCTTGCAGTTTTTCCTCTAGCAGTAGCACTATTCAAACACCTATTGCAATACAATTTGCAATACAATCTTCCCAACATTCAAGTAAATAAAGCCACACCAAATAATGCTGTTCTTTCTTGATTTATCAGATGAATTTCTGTTCTGGACTAGGAGATATTAAATTTTTCTATCATTTAAAGTAAATTTATGTTAATTCCAGAAATCTCAGTTTCTGAAGGGAAAAGAAAAGAAACAAAACCCCACACTTTCCCTCTCTGGCATAGAAGTATTTCTACAAATATATTTAGCTGTTCTGTATAATATTTAGAATTGATACCAACTCTGAAAACTCTCATAATTCCCACAGAAATAACATGTCTGTCATATATTTCTCCTGGGTTATGGTGCCATTTGCCAACTAGGGGAGACCTTTAAAAAGAAAAGAGCTATTCAAGATTATTCTTTCAGTACTCCCACAGAAGTCAAGACCTGAGCAGTTTCTTAAATGTTGACAGAAGGCAGTATAGGACCAGTTAACACTTCAGCACATTTTTAATATACTTTTGTCCTACAAGCTTGCTGTGGAACCCAGAATAGGATTTATACCCACTCAGTACCACTTAAGTGATAGGGATATTAGAAGTAAGACCTTGCCAACACTTTCACAAGAAACTTCACATCTAAACCAAACACATTCAGACAACATTAAACATCCTGATGGGCTATGGATTTATTATTAAAATTAAAGAGACAAGTCCTGTATGGCCTACAGCTCTATCAGTATATTGACCTGTAGCAGGATATAGGCACTAGATTTCAACTATCCATATTATTCAGACTTGAGAAATGGTTAGAAACACTTACGGCTTTGCCCAAGGTTAATTTCGGTGTCTACACCATCTCAGATTGTGAGAGAAACTGTCAGTGGAGCTGCAGTATCCAGCCTTGAGACTTAAGCACTATGTATTTTAAAAGTATAGAAGGTGCCTTAACAGCCTAAATGATAGAACCTACCTACACATGAAGCCTGCAAGCAGGGTAGGTACTTCAGTGTGGTTGGTTGAGGTGACAAGAGATGACTACTTACTAGGCACTTACACCTGTTACACTATCCTCCTTTTTGCTGATGGAAGAGCAACATTGAAATTCTTCTACGTAGCTGTCCTGCAACCAGCTCAGGATTCCTATTGATCACAGAATATTCTGATTTGGAAGGGATCCACAAGGATCATGAAGTCAAATTCTTAAGTGAATGGCCCATAAAGGGCATCAGAACCATGACTTTGGCATTATTAACACTGTTCTCTAACCAATTATCCCTGTAGTCCAGCTTTAGGGTCTGATGTAGACCTGACAATTCAGGACTTAATTTCCACCCAGACAGAAACCTAGGGGGCACACAGAGAGGATGACATAGCCCAAAAAGACAACCTTATTTGTATTTGAAGCTTTCTGTAGCAGTCTGATCTTTGAGCCATAGTTGCCTGGGTTGGACGTTTAATTTAAAGAGTGAATTTTTGTTTTGTTTTGCTTTTACCTACTACTAATTACTTGTAATGGGAAAGACAGTGTAAAAAAAATGTTGGGAGTTATATGTTTTCTACTGAGTTCATATTATAGTCTCTGAGTTCTATTAGCATTAAACATTAAGGGCTTGAATTTTAGAGCTCTCTCTACTGGCACCTCATTTTCTTGCATTATTAAGAAAATCTGAAAGTCTCTACAGCATAAATACAAGCATATAATTTTTCACACATTCAAATAAATAATGCAAAATGAGGAAATATCTACAAAAGTAATCAGAAAATCTGTTTGCAATCTTACACTTAAGCAGCTTTGTGACTTGACTCAAAATATTTAGAGCATTCAAAGGAATATTTATGTATTAAGCAAATAAGGTTTGCTTGTTTCCTAAGAGAAAAGAAAAAGCTTTTACCATAGGCTTCATAGTGTGGTTAAGACCAAAGTAATATCCATTATCTTCTCAAAACTTTAAAAAAAAATTTTTGATTAATATTATTTTACCTGTCCTGCTAGAAGAAAAATAAAATCAGGTTGAACCAGAATCAGGCCTCTATGCAGGAAGCTGGAAAAAAAACGGTGGTTCTAATACTTAATAGGTAGTTTTTGTTGGGCATATTGCATCCCCAGTCAGTTTTGCGTTTATGGCTCAGTACTAGTGAAACATTTTATTTTCACATCTTAAAAGATCATTTCAGGGCTGAACAAACACAGCAGATTCAGCAGCAGCTGGAATACAACTACTCCTGTTCACCCTTTGGAAAGTTTATGAAAGTGCCGACATGGGTCTGAAATATTAAAAGGACTTCTGAAACTCAGAGAGAAAAACAGCAACGTAAAATCAAGGGTCTGGTCTGGCTGAGTGGATAAAGTGCCATCTTTTGATACGGGGGACCTAAATCTTTCAAGTCAATATGTGGTATAGAATGGCTTTTATGGTCATTGGCTAGTGGCTGTGAATTCATATCAACAAAAGTAACATAATTCAGAGCAGGAGAGAGGAAGAAATCAAAGTGTAACAAGGCTTGTGTTGTAAAAAGGCACAGGCACTCGCTTGGAAACAGCCTTGAACAGTATCAACTGACCCAAAAGCTCTGGCTCCTGAGAGAGAGTTCAGATCACAATTTGCATTGGGACATTTCAGCTCCACTTAACTCTATACATCTAACATATTTTACACTTTACAGGGTTCCATATTTTATATGACTTCACCACCATGGCATCAGAATAGCTCAAATTTTGATGCACTTATTTTTTAACCCTGTGGGGTAAAGAGACATTTGGGCAGAGACTTTACTTACACTTACACAGACATCTTAACTTGCACCCAGAATATCAAGTGTTTAAACATGCTGGCACTAAAGCAGGAAAATCATTAGTCCATAAAATTTGCATTTCAGCACAGTAGCTCTGGCAGTCCTTAGGAAGCAGGCCAGCATTCCAGATCCACCTCAGGGCATGCCAGCTCATCTCATGAATGTGTTGCAGGCTCGGCCCTAAGAGAAGGCAACTTGATGCTACACGCGAGATTCAGGCTGAGGTAAAAATGACAAAACAAAATCATTGTCTCCCTCAAGCCCTCACCTCCCTCAGGCACATCTTTAAACATCTCTCCAAATTTTCATTGCAAGAACTTGTACAATGCCTGGGCAACATTCCTGTGTTTCATGCCTGATACCTTTGGGTACTTTTACAATTTACCAGGGGAAAAAAAATGCTTGTTGCTCCAACAGTTCAGCAGTTATTCCCATGTGAAGTGGGAGAAGGAAAGTGCTATTTAAAATTATTTTCAGTCCTACACCTGCTACAACCGAACAGGCAGCTACCAGGCAAAAAAAACCCTCTCAGAACTGGATTTTTCCATGCTTCTAAATTCATATAACGCCATATAAGATGCAAATCAGATCTGAGTCATCCCACACTAAGTTTATATCGTAAAGACACATCACAGAACACACCTCTGTTGTCTTATATTATAAGGATTTTTTTCCATCCCTGTGTGAAAGATCCTCTGGTCCACTCATAAATAATAATAATTGACTTTCCTTCTTATTTTAAAGGAGGTAGATTAAATTATTTTTTTTAAATTTACTTTTCTGTCATGAAAATTCCTTTTGAATGTCAGAGAACACTTTCACTGGATTGGGTTCAGTTCTATGACATACCTCATATCATAGTGGGCAAAAATAAGTTTCATCAGACTCAACAAACAATGGCCCTACTGTAAAAGTTACTGTTTGTGGTCATTCAAAAAGGAAGGATAAGAAATATTCCTCTTTTATATGAATTTTTTAAAAAAATACTAGTATTGTATAGGATGATCTTCCACTTAATTTTCCAAACCTTTTATAAATCTGATTTATATTTTGGGCACTACAAAATCTTCTGACGGTGAATTCCAGAGTTGAAATGTGCTGTGTGAGAAAAGTGCTTCCTTACTTTTACCTTAAGCTAGCAGCATGATAATTTCCTCAATTGGCCCTCAGTTCTTCAAACATTGTAAATAGAAAACATTTCAGTTCATCTACTTTTTTTATTTGATATACTCTATAATTTTGTCCCTCAGTCATTTTTTCTCCCTGAAGACCCATAATCATAGCCTAATTGCTCTTCACACAAAAACTTCATATCTAATCCTTACTGCCTTTGTCTGTTTCAACAATTCCTCTGTTTGAAAAAGGGACGACAGAACTTCATACAGTATTCAGGCCATGAGTTGGTCCTGGTTTTATACAGAAGAAAAGTTATGTCAACTATTCTGTTCTTGATGCTTTCTTTGTTGTTCCTATGATCTTCAGCTTTCCCTGAGCACCACTTGGCACTGAGCTAACCATAATAATTCTAAATGTCTTTCCAAAATATTTATACCTCATTTATGAACCCATGAGGATTATGCTTTCTTGCATCTATTACTTTTCACTTATCAGCACTGAATTTTGTCTCCTGTTCTATCTCTGACTGTAGAGGGATTCCTTATGGAACAGGGGCATATGATACCCCTGGAAAGATTGGACAACCCAGGGTTGCTGAGGAAAAGCCCCTAAACAGGCCCCTGGGTGCAGGCAGGCCTGGAAAGCACCTGGCTGCAGGCAGCCCTGAGAGTCCTTGGTAAGTTATGCACTGGTCGGCTCCCCCCTGATTAGAGGCTGTCTAGAGGGACTGGGCGTGAATCTTTGCAAAAGTAGATATAAGTTGGCATAGTTGAACAATAAAGGGAGAACGATGCTTAATCGTATCGGTGTACGTGTCGTTTATCCAGCCAGCTCTCCAGACTCAGTCCCTAACATCTGACCACTCAAAATCACAAGTCCATTTTACCCTTTTGTTGTCAGTGGTAGTTTCTGTCACTTTGAAGAATTCTGTAGTATCAGCAAACTTTGTCACCTTGTTAGCACTTGCTTTTCCAAATAATTTGTAACTGTGATGAAAAGTGCAGATCTTATGAATCTTCCCTCTTAATCTGTACTGTCAATTTCTTTGCATTGGGAAAGCTGTTTAACTATCCCTACACTGTACTCCCCATCTTTTCACCTAGCATTCAGCTTTTCTCCAGAAATTCAGTTGATCTTGGATGCAGTTTACAAGAACTTCGCACAGGATTCCAGGTCCATTTCTCTCAGATGAAAATGAGTAGAATGGAGTTGTTTTTATATCTTAAAACTGGAGATAAAGGCACTTCTCTGACCCCCCAGGAACCAGAAGCAGAGCAGCAAAGTGAACCCACATCTTCTGTCTGGTCTTGCCTCCTTTTCATACCACTGCTGTTGAACATAGTCAGGACATACTCATACTGGATTCAAACATGCCTCACCAATATTGCCCAGAGAAAGGGAGTAGGAATGCAGACTCAAAGCAGCCACTAGTCATTATCACTGCTCATTGAGTCACGGCTCAACTTCTTGACTGTCCATTCCCATGTTTCTTCATAGGCTTCCAGTATATCAGAAAATCCTTTATTATCTCCATTGCATGTCTCAAATTTCTATACTATTTCTATTGAAACTGTTTTTCTAGTCTGAGTTACATGCACAGCACTGAGGTATAGCAGCTAAATTCGTAATTTTTGGCTTTATGGGACAGATAAACAATTTTTCCTTTTTTTCTAGTCTAAAGTTCCTCCTTCATTACTGCCTCTCCTTGAATTTTCTACAAGGAAATACTAAGCTTAACAAGCCAAGTAAATTGTCTTGCAAATTTGGATAAGCCCATCCAAAATCAGAAAGAAAGACTTGTACATAAAAAACCCTGATGTTTAGAAAACCAGCACTTTCCTTCATATATTTTCAATTCCTAATCAAAAGGAGTATTTTACCTGTGTGAATTAAAGTACATCTTTAAAGTACATCTATAAAGCCTACTCCTGCTTTTCTTTATGGCTACACCATTTCAGCAATTCACATTTTCTATAAGCAGGGTGAAGGTATGAAGAGATGTTGAAACTTAGTGTTGTAAGAACATTGTGGAGGTGTATTAACTTACTTGGCTTTCATGCTGATTCTTCAGTGATAAAAATGAGACAAACCAGTGGGTAAAAAATACGTAGAGATATAATAACCAATCTGCTTCTTCTCTACTCATCTCTGTCTTCATGGTACTGCAAATCTCACTGCTTCAGCCTGGGGAAAGAAATCTTTCCATAATCCTACAAGAGTTTACAATCTACCACACAAATCAAAGTAATATGGTAATCAGCAGATAAGCACAATAACACATGTGGCGTTAAATGATGTCTCTTGTTCTCTCATGGGGAAGAAGAGAGAGACTTATTTGTTCAGTATACCATTGTAAAATTATCTAGTTTTAGGAAGAAAAAAAACAACAGAGAGCACATTTTAAATCCTTGCCCTTTGCCTTTTTTTTTTTTTTTTTTTTTTTGGTGAAACTTATTGATGAATAATTTAGGACTGTTTCTTAGCTATTCTCCTCTGTCTATAAAAATGTAAACTGACTTAATTACGTGACATCACAGCAATACCAGTAAAAGAAATCCACTCCAGGGATAAGTAGAGCATATAGTGTTTTATAAAAAGTCCAAAAAACATTATTTTAGTTTATACAAAGTGGATTTTAGCACTTGAAATACTTTTATTCATAAAATTGTTTCCAAATATTTCAGAGGCCTCTTACCAGTAAGGAGAGTTGCACAGCATATGAATACAAAGGGTAGTGGCTGCCTTGGTTAAAGGCTGTCAGGTTGACTGTGAAGATTTTATGCACTCATTTGAGAAGTTAAGATTGTTAAGGAATATTTTATGTACCAGAAAGAGAGGAGATGATGGAAAACTTCCACTAACCCAAGGCAAATCTATTTAGTTGACCCCTATCCATGTCACATCAACAAATCCATGCTGCACAATTAATTAAAAACAAAATTAGCAACAGCTTTTGCTGTTGTTTCTTCAGCCAAGTGGAGAAATGTGTAGCGACCATTTCAAATGAGATCACACCAAGATAGCATTTAAAGTTACCTCCGAAATCCAAATTCATGTACACATTTTCATCAGAGGCACAGTGGGTTGGATACATACATGGTGACTCAGAGGTATAAAGTCATAAACAGTGCAGCCAGAGGCAATAAACATTCCATCAACGTGGACAGAGGATAGAATTTTTATTTTGTTAAGGTACAGTAGCACATATCACCAAAGAGACACTCTGTTGCTAAAGGATAATAATTGCAGTGGCTGAAACTAAAAATTGTGTGACTGAGAGAGATGAGCAACCACAAAAAATAAAACCAGCAGCTTTTCTGCTCTACATGCACACCCTTTCTTCTGTGAAAACTCCAGAGCTCCACTAGAAAAAGGCATATTCAGAAAAATTTGCATCATAGTTATATTACCTTTATATCCAGGTCACAGATGCCTAGGGAGTTTACTGCATTTCCTGGTGAAGAAGGGACTCACAGCCAGGTAACAAAGATGGCCATACGGTGGAAAAACAGAAGTTTAATAATCAAAAAATAACCCAGCTCATTATCTGCAATTGCTTCTGTCCTCAGAGACTTGGTACAAAATAGCTGTGTTTTCCAGGACAGATCATCTACCTATTCTGAGATGCAATTTCTAGAATACAGAAGGTTAAAACTTCAAATATTAGTGCAGGAAAGCAAGATTTATATATAATGTATGTTCATTATTGCTTATACTTCCCTAGAGGCTGTTTCTTCCCATGAGTTGTTTCTAAGAGAATCCACACAGGGGTGATTTAAAAACAGAAGTTGCTGGAAAACAGTATTCAAAAGTTATCTTTCCCTTGTTAGACCTTTTATCCTGTAAGTTTATACCAGACATCCATTGCTTAATGGACTGCAGTTTTGCAAAAGGGCCTGAATTTTGTTCAGCAATCTAAGTTACTTTAAAAAGTTCAAGCTAAAAAGTGAAGCTCAGCTTTCAAAAATCAGCAATGGTCTGGGGCAATCAATTAAAAAACCCTTCATGCCTTGTGCTCAAGAGGAGAAATGATCAGAACCTTCTGAAGGGCAAACAGCAAGACAATGGAGCAGGCAACTGTGACCCAGCCTCTGTAATCACACTGGGGCAGAGGGTTAATGCCAGCCCTCTTCACTGAAGAGGTTTTTGAAGACATTTGTGTCACTTAACACTTGCCAGCCATGGCTTTCTCTTCTTCTTCTCATTTCAGAAAGACAGATTCTTGCCATTCTTTTGTCATGGTTAAATAATGAATGTACTGGGCTGCCTATTCATGTCACAGCCTTTGTATTATTTCTTCTTCTGGCAATATATGCAACATAGAAGTATTATTGTAATATAGATTAAAAGCTGGTTTCATCTAAACTGAAATCTCTTTGCATATAGTCTGTCCCAATCAATAATCCTTCTGGAGGTTTAGAAGCAGATTTCTGTTCAGATTACAGTTTTAGGAAGAAACTCATTGGGGTTTTCATGGCATTGAAGCTAGTTCAAACTACAATGAAAACTTGCTTTCTTTTGTGACAAAATCAATTCACTGCAAACATGTAACACATATGTGAAGTCTGTTTACATACCATTTCCTTAGTGTTATCAGGCTTCCACACATTCAGAAGAAAAGCAAGGAATTGTAAAGTATAAGACACTTCAAGTTTTGGGTGGCTGATTTTCTTTCTTATTTTTTTTCTTTTTTAGGCTCATAAAAAGTGTCTTTATAAATAGTCAAAGGGCAGAATGAATGTAACTTACTATGCTAATTGCATTGCTGGTTTCACTGCATATCACAGGGGAACAAAGCAAAGATAAAAATTGCATAAAACAATGGAACCGGGAAAAGAGACAAAAAAAAGGAAAGTACCACGATACTCTGAAAGAGCTGCTGTTGCAGAAGGAGACAATTCACTGAAAAGTTGATGCTGAAAAGAAACAGAAATGAGTGGGCTGAATTGACGGGCATCCTTTCTACATTCAGCAATGCAGAGTTCAGCTGAAGCAAATTGAGTGCAGGCTGTAATGTCAGAGCCATGCATAGAAGAAAATGTTTCAAATGCACAGTAGTGTTCTGTAGGCTCACAATCCTCTTTTATTTCTCCACTTTCAGCTTTGATTTCCCCTTTATTATTTCATCGGTTTGGCTCTTTAATTGACATGACTGTGGAAGTGAAGCTAATAGGAAGTTAATTTTGTCTGAAGTGTTTATAAAATACAAGATTTCTGGAAAGAATTGAAATTTTCTGGTAGGATTTAGTCCTTTTTCTTTAACCCCATCCTATGCCGTAGGTTGGCTGTCAGTAGAGTGCTAGATAAGTAGGATCCTGGGCATCTAATTTGGACACCCAAGTTTAAGCAACAAGAACTTTCTTTGCAAACCTCCAGAAGGACCTATTTTTCTCTAGACTGCTAAAATGAAAGACTATGGAGCAACGCATGAACAAGTCACGCAGAATGAGTGTTGGCTGTATGTTGACTGGTATTCTGGCATGTTTTATGGGGAAAATCAGCATGCAAAGCATGAACAGTGATTTTGCATGTTCTGAACCATGCAGCAACCTGTATAAACTGTATCTGCATACATGATTTTTTCAAGAAAAAATGTTCATCTTAAGAACAACCATGAAAAAACTTTGGCAGCACAATTCTGGTTAGTTACATCAGACAATATGCAGATATAATTTATTACACATTTATGCATGTCGCATTTGCAGCATCTTTCTAGGGCTTTAGGAATTTCAGGGTACAATAAACACATGCCATCAAAACCTCCTAAGGCTAAATGCGTGGATCAGATGTTCCTAAACTCTCTGCCAATAGGATCACTATTGTTAAAAAAGTTTCAAGGAATTAATGTAGTTGCTCAGATTCTCACAAGGAACCGACAAAGGCTCATTACTAGTTGATGGGAGATTAATGTTGTGGAAAGAGGAGAGGCTTCATGGAATTATTTATTAGCTTGCATGAGACACCTCTGAGATGGAATGAGAATACAAAAGGGGTTAAAGACTGCTGCAAAGTCTCCTACTGAGATAACTTGTTATACAAAAGGGTAAGTGCTAAAAAGCTTTCAAGCACTGCCTCACCTGACAAGGTTGGAAAAGGTATTATCTGAAAGGCAGACCACACTTTTCAGAAGTAAGGAGGATGATTCTCTTTTGGCTTGCAAATATCTACCTATCAGACAGGAGGGGATTTAAATGGGAGTGTTCATCTGTCTGCTGCTGAGACAGACTTACTGGGAACAATTTTAACAGAGAGCAAAAAAATTCTGTGAAAAGGATAGATAAAATAGCAGGAGTTCATCTTTTTTCCATTACAGAAAGTCTCATATCGTTGTCTCTCCTACTCCTCCTCCCCAAAAAAGTAAATATTAAAAAAATTCTGAAGATAGTTCTTCATCATCATCATCACTACGAGCTGCTGGATTCATGCTAGTTTTAAAGACACTATCCTTATTAAACTTGCTTTTGTTAAACTCATGGGATTAGAGCCTTTAGGTCATTAACTTTAATTTCAGACTAGCAGCTCACAAGAACAGCTGGGCACAAGGCTGTGGGCTTAGATTCCTCTGTTTGGAGCTTTACAGTACAAGAGGAAAAGCAGCCCCCTGGGATAAAATGAAGTATTTATGAAGTCACACACTATACATTGGGTTTTCTGGTGTCCTGTTTCCATCCCAAGCAGCCTGAGTACATGGGACAAGTCTGAAAGTGATGAGTCCGTGACTTGCCCTGGATGATGTTAGAACTGTATCGTCTCTGCTCAGCTAACAATATTTTAGGTGTTGATCACAGGATGGTTGAGGTAAGCAAGAATTGGACATAGAAGTGTAGCTGTTGTAGTGCTAAGAGGTGAAGGATCACCTCTCTCAGCCTTTTGGTGTAAGGGTGCTTTCCTAGATCATGGTCATCTTGCTGTCCATCAGGACATCAAGCTGCTTTCCAGCCACTCAGCCCCCAGCATGTTCTGGTGCATGGAGTTAACCCTGCTGAGATGCAGACCTTTGCAATACCCCATGCAGAACTTGTCGAGATTCCTCTCTGCCCATTTCTCCAGCCTGCCAAGGTCTCTCTGAAGGTGACACAACCATCTGGTATGTCACCCAGTCCCCTCGTCTTACATAATCTACAAACTGGCAGAGGGTAAGTTCCATCTGCCTGCATTTTCCCAGTAAAGTTAGGAAAGATGAACTCCTTTCTATGTGTGCATGTGTCGACAGCATCCACCTTAACATGACTCCCCTGAAATTAATTGAGATCGATAGCTTGTTACAGTGTAATTAATAAAATAATAAGAGCAACTATGGTCAGTATAATGTAAGCCACCATCAGAACACAGGAGTGACAAACATCAAGAAAAGGAGAGAAAGAGAAAAAAGTCAGGCTGGAAGAAAAAGATTATTCCTATATAAAAGATATCTGAGGCCTTGTCTACAAGAAACTCAGGAAATAAAAAACATTAATAAAGGTGTAAAGCTAAAATTGATTTGCTAAATCTCACAGCCTTGTGTAGACGCATTTGTTCAAAGTTGAAGTGGTTAAATTTGACTTAGATTAACACATTTATAGTATGTATTAAATTAAACAAAATTAAGGTCTTCTTTTCTTCTAACAAGGCTGTCAACACAGGGATTTAATGCAGCTGAAGTGTGAACTTTAACATTTAATTTGGATTGACTTTCCTAAATGTCCCAATGCAGAAGAGTCCTATTAGCTTTCACAGTGGCAAAAATTAAAAACAGAAAACAGGCAATGGATGCTAGCCAGGTAATGGTAAAAAGTAATTAAATGAAGACAAAGAATCTTTCCAGAAGGAATTATGAGAAGCCACAGATTCTGGCCAGGAGGTGATCAAAGCCATTTACCAGCATGCAGACAAAGAGCCAGGAACAGATGAAGAGTAATCATAAAACAGATCAAATACTGTCAGTTAGAGATTGGCATTGCTGAAGATCTGGAGCACAGGAAAAGATACAGAATTACTGTTTTTAAATGACCAGATGGAACTGGCAAAAAGGCAGAGAAAAAAAAAACAGCTAGACCATTACACATAGTTGTAGAAATGGATGAAGTTTTTAAAACCAGAAGATTCTCTTTGCTTTAGAAAGGAAATTATGAGTCTTTAGAGATGCAGAAGTGCCAAAATTGGAAGGTGGAAGACAAATTACCCTGTAGAAAGGGAAGAAACTTTGATTGTAAGTAATAATGACTATGATGACTTTCACCTATATTTCAGGGCACAGTGACAAGACACTGGGACTCATTATACCTGCTCAGGTAATACAGCTATACAGTACCTGTAAGGGAAATGGTGACTGATCCATACAGTGCTTGTTACCTATTTCTAACAAGCAATAGATTGTTGTGATTTACAAAGATTCCAAAATAAAAGAAATTCTTAACCAAACTAATCACACAGCACCAGCTTTGACTTCTAGAATGTTTCCCTGCACCTGCACAGAAAAACCCTGCACTGAAGGTTACAGCTTTGCCTGTTCTCCAGAGGGGTTGCAGTATCTGAAAAGTGAAACTACAGCTCCACTGAAGAGCTTTGCTATCATTTCATGCTGTCCCTTTTTGCAAATGGCACAGGGAAAGATGGACTAGGCAGCTGACACACTGAGGGGCCTCTTTCTATGACACTCATCATTCTTTTGTACACTAAAGACTTCTGAAAGTACTCTTTTTTCAACCTTAGATGACAAATGGGACAACTGCCTTTGTCTTAGTCTCCAGAGTGAAATACTTTTTTGGAAAGAAGAACAGTCTGATCCTTTTTTTCCCTCACAATTTTCTGAGGCCATAGTACAGAAATGAATCAAACAAAACTAAATCAAGTAGATAAACAGGTTTCCATAAAGCACCTGCCTTGTCCTCATTACCTTACATGCTCAGGTCCAAAACAATAGAAGAACCAAGGCAAACTCAGCCTGGATACTCCTTGGTAGCAGAACACAGCAAGCTATACAAAGATATCAGACTTTAGTGAAATGGTAGAGGAACCCATGCTGGTAAATTGAACAGTGGAGATCAAATATGAAGAAAATTAGCTTAAATGAGTTCCTAGTGTTTGGGTTAAAATTACCCCAGAAGAGTGCAGCATAGACAAAATATGAGAAAAGCTTAATTTGACCTCTCTGTCCCAGACAGTTTCACCTATGTCCTCAGTTTAGCTGAGAGCTTGGTTTGCCATTCATGAGGCATAGGCTATATGTAAATATATTTTCTATACCCACCCCCAGATTGCCAGAAGAAATGCAGTTTGTAACCAAATTATGCCAATACCTGCTCTTAGAGCCCTCATCTGGTACCTTGCTAAAATTTCACACTTCAGAGTAGGGACTAAATCTAACCATATGCGATGCAGCCTTGCCTAAATTAATTTACAGCAAAAAGACTTATTTATTTCCTGCCCTTGGTATAATCTGATTGGCTTTTGTGACAGCTGTAAAAGGAAAGCTTCTAAGAGAGACAATCACATCTGACAAAGAACATGCTAATGAAATCAGGCTTTCTAAAGGGAAGTGATTTTGACAGATTAGAAATTATAGCTTTGTATGGATACTACCCAAGTTGTCAGCCCCTCTTCCCACAGTAGCAGCAGGCTCTGTTCAATTTGAGGAACACTCTGTCTGCTCATCATGTTATATAAAATCAAACTCTCACCATATCTGGGTGATTTCCTACAGTGAAAAACTCGAAAACAGAAGGTAAAAATTACCCATTTGGCATCTTAATCTTCTATTAATGATGCAACCTGTAATATACCATCTGAAAAACATGAATCAACACTGAGCCCACACTTCCACAAATATAACTCTCTACCCTGTAATGTGGTGATCTTTCTCTTTCTAATTGCATCTTACAGATTTTTAAAAGGCACTTTAGTCCTTAAGTGTAAAATTTGCATTCAAACTACTGTACAAAGAAACACTAACAATGATTTTGATGCAATTCCTGCTAAAAAAGAGCACAGACTCCTGATCATACACCATCAGAGAAGATGGAACTGTACATGGAGCATTTTTCTTATCTCATTAGCAACCATTAGAAGCCCTCAGGGGGAACATAATGACCAGTGGAAAAAGGGCAGAGCAGACTTCAGTGAACAAAACAGATGTTTAGTGCATATAGATATTATCCAACACCAGCATCAAACTAGTGAGTTTGGCCATTTAGGGCATCTCCTAGGAAACCATCAGAAAACATTAAAAGATATTGACTAACATAAAAGGAGCTGTAGGGGAAACGGTGCATATTTGATAGAAATGGGATGTGCTTCTAAATGCAACGGTTCTAATTTCTGCTGAGGAAAAGAAAATCTTTTTATAGATGCATATTGTGATTTTGGTTAAAGGTCTTCAAATTTGCTGTATATTACTGTAGCTTGATATTGCAGTCTTTAACTAAGCAATGTATGAAATGCAGTGCAAAAGCAAATCACAAAGTGAGAGAACATAAAAAATATATCTTAAATATGTTGCAACTTGTACAGCACATAATGTTGTTTTGTTGTTCTTGTTATTGTCGTCTTTTCTCTGCCAGTTCTTTCTGGATGAAATTTTCCACATAGTCTTAGAGCTATAAAACTGGCAAAGGTATTGGGCACTTCATTTCCTTTATGGTCCTTCGAGGAAAACTTCTTCTGCGCATTACGCCAAAAAAAGCCACTGTAATTGACCTGGACCAACTGGCAGTGTGTCCATCACACCATGTGAAGTATTCTTGCTCATAACTGCAGCATTTCACCTCTGTGTTTTGTCCAGGAAGAGAAAGCATTTGATTCACTGACATTTTCCTTTCCTCCATCAGGTTTTGTGTCTGATCAACAATGTTTATTGCCTGGTAGTTTCTTTTTAGAGTGCTAAGGACACCTTTTCCACTGTGATTACTGTTTTGCCCTCTCTGCAGTCAGCGAGTAGAAAGGTTAGCTTGGAATTTTGCTAATGAGAACTTTGCTGATCTGTTCAAGTTGGCTGATATGCCTTTTGGGCATGGCCAATCAGAGCATAAAGTGTCAGGAGATTTGCTGTCTCTCTACAGCCCTGGCAAATGTCTTCCTGCAGTCTACCAGAGAATTAATTCTCTGCCCAGTTCTCTATACCTTATGGCAAGGGATACTGGCACATATTCACCTCTAGATAAATCACAAACTATCCATGCATATTGTGTTCCTTCTTCAGTTTGGTACATTTGCTTAATGTGTTCAGGTCAAGTTGTATCATCAGTTTAGCTGAATTAATAAAATGAGGAGGAAGGCTATAATTTAAAAGCAGAGAGAGAGTAGGAAGAAGCAAAACACTTCATGAACACTGAATGATTGAGACTAATATGGAGTTCTCTACAATACAGCTGCACTGGATCAGTAATGGCAGTTTTAAAGCAAGCAACACAGTCCCTGCATGCCATGGTGTTAAGCTTGGCAGACAGCTGGGCAGAACTGAGGAACAAAAAGGAAACCATTTTTTTAAAAAATCTACCCTCTTAATTCTATATACCATCTTGCTGTCCCAGCTTTCCCCAGCTCCCATTAGATATTCCTGTATCCAGCCTGTGTTCTCCTGGGAGGCTGTGCCCATTAGTATGCAGAGTATCAGCACAGCACCAACACACTGCTTAGGTGTCCCTGTTTTGGGAGGTGACTGTCATATGGTTAACTCAGGGATCAGAGATTTACGAGAGGACAAAGATCTGACGTCTTCTAATTTGACCCAAGAGACTCTGTTATATAACAGACAAGCTATCAAAAAACCTCTGTGAAACATAAACCTTGCTGAACTTCTTTTGATGTTTGTATTTTATTTTCCAGATGGAGCACTGCCAAATAACAGCTGCATAGACAGTTAGGATCATTTACAGAGCTGCAAAGAGTTTGACTGATCAGCTTAGATGTCAGCAATTTTGTAATACGCTTGGGCACCAAAGGAGCAGAGCAGGTTGGGGAATGCAAAGGGGAAAAAATATTGTGTATTCTGATTGTGTCCTTCACACAAAATTACAATCATTTTCAACAACAAAGTAATTCACTTCATCCAATAGACTGCCCGCAAGTTCAGGGCAATAAAAATGAAGAGCATCTTTAGCTGACAATTTAAGCTCAAATCATTTTTGACTGGCAAGGTGTGGTATCATCCAGAAGAATTGATGCTATAGTAGTAGCTTCAAATTACGGGGTTATAGTGTGTCTACTCAACATGCAGCTCTGATCAGTGGAGGTAAGGGGAGGGATAGGAAAGAAATGGATAGCAATAAATGCTTTCTGTAAGCTCTATAGTTAATTAAGGATAAGAATTTGTATACACATTTATATTTGAGAAGGATTCAGAATAAAAATTAAAATGGAAGGTTTTACTGACACTGAATACATACTGAAATTCTCATTTCAGGCACCATTTTCCTATTCAATCCCCTGCATGATTTTTTTGAGAGAGGTCTGGGGAAAAATGCATCTCCCTTTCAGCAAAGGAAATTTTAAACAATGTCATTTTCTAAAAATGGTGGTTTACCGAAATTACATGTTTCTGTTGTGCCAACCCATTCCACCCACTACCCAAATATAATTCAAGGCAGGTTGTTGTGTCAGCAGTTGTCAGTCTCTGTTAGCAAGTTTCAGGGCTGAGGTAACCACTAATGTCCTTCTCTAGCTGATGAGTTTAAAGGGCATTAAAGCAGAGACTAAAACTCAGTATTTTTGAAATGAAAAACAAAACCCCTTCTTAGGTTTTCCTTGAGCAGAAGAACTATTAGCACATTTTGTAATGGGCTTCTCACCCCGGCAGAGCTAAATAATAGCCAATAAATGTAACCTAGAAATCCATCCAATTGTAAGAGTTAATTAAATATTACAATAAATCAAGCAAAAAGAAATACATTGAAAAATCCCAAGTAGTTTAAACAGAAATGGTCCACTAATACTGGACTATACATCTAAAACAAGTTAGAAACATGTGAGATTAGAAATCCCTGTATCAAGATGGATGAGTTAAAAGTTAGACCTAGGAGGTAATGACCATGGTTAATCCATCCAGAAACTACCTTTTATCATTTTCAAGACAAGGTTTGTGGACTAAAATCATTGAATATACAGCCTCTAAAATTATTGCTTCACATCACAAAACCTGGTCATAACTGATAACCTTTACTCACTGGAAGACTCATTTCAACACAAATGATCCCCACTGGATCAGCAGGAACACCAGAATGATACATACAGAAATACATTTCGTGTTATACCCTGAGAACACTGATACTTGCTTTTCTCCAGTTACTATTGGAATGATTGTGTTGCTTCTCCAGGTGATGTGTCCCTTACATCAGAAAGAACAAAAATTTCACAATGACCAGCTCAAGATTCAACATCAGTCAATTCTCTTTAACTGAATATCTTTCAAAAAGGGACGCACAGAGTGGATTAAATAGCTCAGTGGTTACATAATAGCATAATTGGTTTTTTCTTAGTTCTTCCTTTGTGCATTTTAATTATATACTTTCTATTCTTAAAGTGCATTTCTTTTCTTTAGTATTAATTTTCTTGCATGTGTGCAAGGTATGGAGATTGAAGGCCTCCTCACCATAAATCCCTAATCAGGTTTAATAGTTTAATGCTGCACAGTAAGAAGGCTGTGTTAAAGCAATTGACCCTTCAGATCAGCTGATTCCATGGAAATTAGAGCCTCCCACATGTCTCACCTAAGCACAGCCACCTCAAAAGTAGACATTTATTCTGGAGTGTTGGGAACCCTCTAGAGTGAACAGCAAGAAACAGGCACAATTTATCTTAGAATACTTATCTCAGGATAGGGTCGATTGCCCTCTGCACTGCCTCTATTGACTACAGGAAGCTTAGGAGAATTCACTTAGAGAAGACATCTAACTTTTAGATGGATATGGTTAATCGAGGTGAATACTTGCTGGATGTCAATACCTGATTGCTACAATGCTGGCTGTCTTACCCGAAATGCCACCTCCATCTTCATTGTCATAGATAGCTCTGACTGTAAAGTGCAGATCAAAAGATACAGCAGATTGGGATGAGTTTCCTTTGTAATAGGGATTTACCTGAGAGATAGTGTGATTACTGTATCTATACAAGTAGTGTTAAAGATACACTTGTGCACTATTAACAGGAGATTTACTTAGAGTATCTTCTAAAAATACATCTATTCACTCTTCAGCATTATCTTCACTATATTCTGGAGCTTGGCATTTCTATTATATTAATGTTTCTATTTTATCTGTTATATTTCTTCTCATAAACAAACCACCAGCCAAATGCTTTCTGGCTGATTGCACCAGAGCCTGACTATGTCTGGCTTTTAATCATATTTTCTCCATCTCTCTGAAAACATCCTTGGTCTTCTGGGTAACACAAGCCCTGTGGCAGGCTAACCTATGCTGAGAAAAGGTCGGCTGACTGTTGGAGCAAAGCACAAGGAAAGCAAAGCCCAGTGCTCAGCTGAGAGCTGAGAAGTTGCCAGGAGGCTGCAGAGTTCATGCAAACCCCCTGCCTTCTACGCTACGCTGAGCCGAGGTCTCGGGATTCTTAAACCCTCAGATTTCCAGACGCTCCCCTCACTTTGAGTAGCAAATGGGAATCAATTTAGCTGTCAGCTGGAGAAAGCACTCAATGTGTGGGGCAAATGGGGATTCAGTTTGAGGCCCGGGGTGGCAGGCGGTTGCCTGAGATGACTTCAGAAGACAACTGCATAAATAATTCCAAGCTCTTTTTCCCTACCATATTTCTGGGTTTCCCGAGGAAGTCATCAAGGCAAGTTTGACATCAATCAAAAGGCTGAGCCAGCATACAGTCTGCAAGGGTGTGAAAAACTGACAGACATAACACCTGAAGAGGACAAGGGGATCTACAAGATCTTTATGGGTAGACAGTGATAGGACAAGGGGGAATAGTTTTAAACTAAAAGAGTAGAGATGTAGATTAGATATTAGGGAGAAAATCTTTACTGTGAGAGTGGTGAGGCACAGAACAAGTTGCCCAGAGTAGTTGTGGATGCCCCATCTGTGAAAGTGTTCAAGGCCAGGCTGGATGGGGCTTTAAGGAACCTGATCATGGGGAAGGCATCCCAGCCCATGGAGGGGATTAGAATTAGATGATTTTTAAGGTCCCTTCCAATTCAAACCATTCTGTGATTCTGTGGTTGTACGATCTTTCACGGAATTGCAAGATTCTGCCAAGGAAGAATCCTGCTCTGTTCTGCAGCAACCTATGCTCCATGAACCAGCTCTGGCTGCAGTAAATCCACTCAGCTCCAGCAAGACTTTTGCAACAGCCAAGCCTCAGCACTACAACAGGGATAAAGAAACTGTCAGAAAGCCGTTTTGATGGCCAACACTTTATCCTCTGACACAATACAATTGTAAGTTATATAGGAATTTCACAATGTGTAATAGTAATATGCACAAGGTAAAAACTCTAAGTCATTAGCAGTATAATTTATTAGCTAAGTTGTGCCAATGCCTATCAATCAGGCTTTAAGGTTGGTTCCAAAAAGGTTTTTGATCTTCCTTACATTGCTTTGCTTTTCTTCTTCCATGGCAGCATTAGCAGGCGACAATTACATTATATATCTACTCAGTGCTCTGGTGAGAGACCATTATGTTCACAGATCATTACTGACATCCTGACATTTGTCATCTCCTTTCATAGCAGTTAAATCTTGCTTTATCTGTAAATGTCACCACGTCATTTATTCATGAAAAGGGGTCACATTCCCAAAATAGTACACTCAGCTTTTAAAAGGGAAGTTAGTTTTATTCACTGTGGTAATCCTTGGACAAACTTCACTGCTGCTAAGTACTGACATTTTTCCCCATGCAGCTGTTTACATCCCCGCATACAGATTTCAGGTTTGTTTTTTTCAAAGTAAAACCCTAACAGAAAGAAAAATGATCTGGATGAGAAAAATAAGTGCTTATTTTTTCAGCTTCCTACACTTAATCCACATGGAATTATCATCACCGAATTTACTGTTGTGAGGTATAATTTTAATTTGACATTGTACTGGCTGAGAACCCACCGGCTGTCTATTTTTACTAAGTCTTTGGCAGGTAGTTCTCAGCTGGACTGTATTTCAACCTCACAGAAACATAGTTTAAATAATCCTTGATAATAATACTTTCTTTTTCCATCTTCAAGGTCTTGAAAGTTTAATTAATAAAAGTCTAGGCCTATCCTGTGAGATATATGGACATTCTTTTTTCTTTAGAGAAAGTAAAAGCTGATGCAAGGAGGATGCCTAAAGGACTCTTCCTGTGATCTTGGAAGAAATGAATCAAACCCAAGTGTAAAGTCTGAATTTAGGAGGGCAGAGGCTCCCTCTTACACCATTTATACACTAACAGGCATCCTTTCTGCAGTAGGATTTCCTTTATCACCATGCTTCTCTTTTTTACCTGTTCACACATTAGGATTTTAGTGGACGCCTTGAGGAGGTTGTGGGGTTTTTGGTACTTATGGATTTCTCTTTGAAGTTCTTGTTCAGTTTTCCCTCATGCCCATCTTAACAGCCAGGTATGCCACCTGGAGCTCCATCTTACTCAGGTTATCATTGTAGCACTTGCATTATTTCTGAAAAAAAAAATGGCTGTGGACAAATTTTAAGGCCAGATTCTAAGATAGCATGAATTATCTTAACAGTTGGGATCCATATGTATATTTATGTATGTATATACATATTTATAAATGTATATACTTATAGCTTATCTAGTGATCTACCATCTTGAGGTTTTCTATAGTGATAAAAACATAGCAGCTCACTTCTCTACAGTAATATCCAAATCATTTTACAAGCCCTATGAAGTATATGCAGCAATTACTTTTCACACCATTCACAGCAGCTGCTTTATGAGCTCAGCAACGCTCCACAATAGCTGAAGGTAGAAAATAATAAAAACTGAGGCCTGAATTTACCAGGGGGCTAAAAGGGCTGCAGCTCCTCCATTGATGTTGCCCCCCGAAGCATATAATCAACAGCTGGATCCATTTCTGAAACTGTCACATCCCTCTGAAAATAAAGAGAATAATTTAAGTAAACTGAACAGTATCACAGAAATACAGAATAATTCAGGTTTGGATGTACCTCTGGAGGTCATCTTTGCTGCAGGCAAAGCCACATCAGATCTGGTTGCAGGGCTTTGTCCAGTTGAGTTTTGAATATCTCTAGAAAATATCAAGAACCTCTTTTCCAGGCTTTGACAGCCCCCATGGTAAAAAAAAATAAATAAACCAGAACCCCAACAAAAACATTACTTATATGTAGTCTGAATGTCCTGAGTTGCAGCTTTTGGACTTGACCCTCTCACCATGCATCTCTGATGATGTTCCAGAGCCTTCTCCGCTGAACACGCGCATCTTCCTTAAATACTCCTCATGCCTCCTGACCAACAGAGTCCTACACTGAACTTGCTCCAGTTTGTCCCTGTCATTTTTCTATTGGGATGCTCCAAAGAGCATGGGTGTGGATGCCCTCTGCATTGTCATCTCACGTGCCAAATCCAGGGGGAGAATCGTTTCTCTCACTGCAAGACATAACTGCTGAGGTGAAATCCTTGTTCTCCAGGTGCCATTGGCAAAACCTGCTGCACACTTCCTCCAGCAAGTTATTCAGGTTGCCATAGTTTCTGCTTCAAGTTTTCAATGTCTCTTTTCCTGCCAAATTTCCTGCCACTTCCCTCCCCTCCCCCAGCATGTCTTTACAACTCCCAGTTATGTGATTTTTGAGACCAGCTGGAACATAAACGCTCAGAGCTGAAGAACAAATAAAATGGTTGCTTTCAAAAGTTAACAGACGAAATTCTCCTCTGTGCCAGTTATCTGTTGAAGTCAGGGTCATTACCTCCACTTAAACCAGCTGAGAATTTCAAGTATTTGACCATGGCTTCTGATCTCACCAGGTGTAGGACCAGCTTTCCCTGAGAAATCTGTGGTATTCCAATTATGCTGAGTATTCAATTCAGACACACACTTATTTTTTAAATTTAAGTTTTGACCATATTATATTTTCAAAACAATAAAAATCTCTGTCTACTAAAGACTGGCTTCTGAAATTTGCCTCTATAGTACATTTTGCCAAAACAGTAAAGGAGGTCACAGAACAGACCTGTATTTGTATTTGAAAGACTTCAGTATCAATATAAGAAAAAAAAATACTGTCATTTTACAGATTTTGATAGGATTTATTAAGAATAGAATCTGTCCATAAAAAATCCTGAAAATAGCTTTACTGGATGTTCTAAAACACCATCTACTTAATACTGTGCTAAGTTTCAGGGAAAACTCTCTGCTGATAATTTCTTGCAAGAAAATGGATTTATTCTAAAGAAACACATACAACTTTTTTCTTTTGAGATGAAGGGTTGCATATTGTTTAAAGACTTTGCTACAGTAAAGCAAAGTAATGATAATCAAAAGGAAAGGGACTGGGGCTCTGAAAGATTATTTGGCTCTAGCTGTACTTTGCCATGTGAAAAACATAATGGATGTAATTTTTGTTTCATGCAAGCCAAAGGGAGGTTTTTCACAGGCTTGAGTGATGTCAGGAACTGACACCATTTCTCAGGCTGACAGTATTTTGCCATATAACATGCAGCATTGTTGGTGTGAACTGAAAAATCCTACAATTAATTTCCCTTATTCTAATTAAAGCCTTTTTTCTCTCTCTTTTTTATTTTTTTCTACTGTATTTTTTTTGCAGCTTTCCTAAATATACTGGAAACATACATGCAGGAAATGCTTCTGTTTGAAGTATATATTAATATCTTTTTCCATGTTTCCATGTGTGTGTACACATGTATGTACACACATGTATACAGAATGTTTTATTAAATATTAAATGGTACTGTGGATATTAAAATAATTGTGTTTTCTCTACTCACCATGAAGCCTATTTTCTCCTGATAACTACAGCAAACTCTATTGACCTCTGGAGACTTGCAGTGATATTGCATATTGCCTGTTAAAACAACTGGAAAAGCAACTCCCCACCTAAGCAGAAGCTGCACTCATTCATGTGAGATTTTGTTATTGAATCTTAAAAATAATTTTGAGATCAAATGCTGACAAGACAAATACAGTAATTTTATTGCCAGATTAAACTAGTAAAAATAATCACACACACACAAACAGTCCCTTTTCTTTTAAAAAAGCTTTTAATTTTTCTCAGAACCTTTAATCTCTTTTCTCTCCACACCTTTAATCTCTATTTCTTTCAGAAATAGCCCTCTTTATGTACCCATGCAAATCAAGATTGTTGACTTCAAACATACATCTGCTTTCCTGGTGTTACTCCTAGCTTACAGCATGTTTGTATTATTAGTTTCATCTACCCACTGATCAGTTGCTTGACCAAGCACCTTTCCAGTTTATGGCCTCAAATTGTTTTTTTAAATCAAATGCTGACCAGTGACAGTGCTGCTTGTTGAACAGCAGTGTCCATCATGTACGAAAATTGAATCACAATAAGGGATGCTGAAGCAGGGATAATCCACTCTTTTACTGACATCTGGCTTATAGCTGTGGCTCACATTTCATGTAGACACATCGCTCACAGTGAAACTGAGTGAGTGGTAAGTGACAAATGGTGAAAAGACTACCTTCAAAATTCAGGGATTGGTAGGCATTTTTATGCCCAGGTTCTCAAAGATGCTTCCACTTGCAACTGTTGTTCTGGACAACACTGGTTACAGTCTGAAGCACCAGCAGTGACTGCATAGAAAATGAGGGTAGTGTTTCATAAGACATAACTAATGATGGATGGTCTCCTACCACTCGGCATGCATTTAAGCTGAGAATGTTCTGCAGAGCCTCTGTTAAAGTCAGGTGCCCTGAGACAGGTAAAGAAGTGCTGGTGTCAGCTGAAACCTCCAGATATTTCTGTGGACACCAAGGAGTACAGTTAACCCCTTCAGATGTGGTTCACCACTGGGAGAGTTATCACACACATGGGTATCAGAGCCAACCCACAGGATCTGCCAGCAAAGATGGATGAGAAGCAGTGGACAGAAACTGAGGCACAGGAAGTTCCACCTGAGCACGAGGAAGAACTCCTTCACTGTGTGGGTGACTCTGACTAGAACAGATTGTCTAGAGAGGGTGTGGATTCTCCCTCACTGGAGATATTCCAGAACTCTCTGGACACAATCCCATGCCATGTGCTCTGGGATGACCTGGCTTGAGCAGGAAGTTTGGACCAGCTGACCCACTGTAATCCCTTCCAACCTGCCCCTTTCTGTGATTCTGTGAAGGTATCTCAGACCTGGTATTTCTGTGAGACAGATGAGAAGCAGAACCTGAGCACATTTCTGAGCACAGATCTCTACCTCTTCCTCTGCCTATTCAGCCATTAAAGGATTTGGCCATCAATTACAGCAGCTAAGGATTAGGCTATCCACAGACTGTGGGAAAGCAAGCAGACAGCTCCTATGTTCCAAGAATATCTAGATATCTGGCAAGGAGTCTGCCTGTAAGAGCTAAATCATGTACATGAAACTAAAAGGAAGGAAGCCAAGACTTAAACTACACTGTCTAGGACTTACAAGTCAGTAGGAGGAAAATCCTATGATCTGCATTCTCCATAGACTATCCAGTTTTCTGTAATTGTGAAAAATGAATGAATTCAATGTACTCTTGCTGTCATGCCCTTGCACCACTGCACAAATTTTAGCAAAATTCAATACAAAACAGCTAAGTTTACTCAACAAACTGGGATCTAGAGAGACCCCAGGTGTATGAATGGTTTTTTTATTAATTACTCAGGACAGAGATCTCCTAATCAAGCAAGTATAGTAAATAGGTGATCCTGTTGTGCCTTCCCAGTATTAGAGTGGGAAGGAGTTCCCAGTGCTAGAGGGGGTGTCTGTGGGAAGGTTTTCTAAAAAAATTTGTAACAGCTGGGACAAATCTAATGATAAGCAGCCTTGGAGAGGTTCTCCTGAATTCTCTGGAATTTAGGCTTCATCATTTTGCTCAAGTGACACATTTGGTTTTCAAGTGTTTTGCTGATTTTCTAACTGTACTGTAGACTGAAATAATTTTGGTCCACAGGGGGACACACAGTGGCAGCACTTTTGGTCTACAACAGGGAAATTTCTGAGGCAAAATTCTGAAATGCTTCAGAAACACTTCAATTTTCCCCAGCAGAAATGTGTTTGAGACCAAATCCAACCTTCAGTGAAACTCAATTTCCTTTTCTCCTCCATGCAGAACATAAGGTAGCATTAAAGGGACCCATTCCTGCTCATGGAGGGAAAAAATCCTGATCTGTTTATTAGGGCACCAGGTGGAGAAAAGCCAGCCTTTATTTAAGTGTAACACCTGTGGCTCACTCTCCCAGATGCAGAGTGAGCATATGCTGAGGACGTTTGACCAGACATGAACAGAGCTAAAAGCTGTATGATATAGTATTAGAAGTTTCTGTCTCAGCACAATATGTTCAAGTAAAGAGAAGATATCCCAAAATACATTTCATGTATTAAATAGAGTTATGTAGGCAGGCTCATGAGATAAGTTTTATTCCACCTTTTGAGACATGTGTTATGCTCTTTATGCTAAATTTTGAATAGAAGGAATTTGATGCGGATGAAAGATTTGAATAGTCCTAAGAATAGCAGAAAGGATTATTGGGTAATTTGTTTCACCATCTCTTTTACAGCCCTATTTCTTAAACATTCCCCACCTGTTCTCCTACCACACCATGAAAAGTTGGCTGACATTTTCCACAGTGCTTTACAAATGTGGCAAAATAAGAAAAGAACAGAACAGATCTGCAATTTAACATACTGTATTTCACAACACTTTAACACAGGTAACTGCATGCTATAACTTACTACATAAATCCCCTTTCTGATCCTCTGAGGATTACTGAAAAACCAAATAAACCATCTGCCTATTACACATTCATTTGCCTAGCAAGTATTTTGGATGTCCTCCCATTAATATGTCTTTTGAAAGAGTATTTAGTTCAGTGGGAGATGAAGCGTCACCACACAGGTCATGCCTAAATCAACAGAACAGCTTGTCTCCCTCTCACAGCCAATCTACATATAATTGATTTTCAGCATCCATATTCAGAGACAAAAACTGTTTCTTTGAGGGATTCAAGTGCCACATTTCACAGCTCTCTTGCACAACTTTAGGCAAGGTCCATCTTCCACTGCTACAATATTGGTGAAAAATTATATATTGCATCATTCCCAGATGATTTCTACCTATTGCAGCTGGGCAAAAAGTCATAAAGTTAGGAAAATGATAACTGAATTTATTAAAACCTGCTTTCAAGCTCCCCTTTTCAAATGACTTACACTGACTGTCACCCACACAGCACCATATTCAATGTTAGTGAGAGGTGTTAAGCAGACTTGATTTGCTCCTCTTCCTCTGCACATTCTTGGTTTTGGGAACAAAGAAATTCCCACATAAGCTGAACAGATGAGCAGACATTTAACATTATCACCAGTCTGAGGTAATTTCCATAAGAGCAAACTGCCATATGACACCAGCCTAGGACACAGTACCAGAGCTGAATCAAACAATATCAGCTTGTAATTTGGATCCCAGTCTCATTATAAATCTTAGCACGCAGATACTTCACTGCTAACAAGACATCACACCACTTTGGTACAAACATCCACAAAACTGCAAAATATCTGAAATAGACTGAGAGAAATTTTTGGGGTTTGGATTTTCCAAGCTCTCCCACAGATAACGATACACATACATATACAGAACTTTGAAAACAGTGCTGCTGTGAAATATTCCCTCCTATCCATGATACTGCACCACTCTTTGCAAGAGGGGGCTCTTGGCTAATGCAAACTGTGGGGAAGAATCACCAGGGTACTTTTTGCCCACTATTATGCTAAAATCACACTTGAATCTGCTCCAACAGCTATTGATTCAGTGGAAATTCTTTCTGTTCTTTCAGCAACAATGGGAATATGTGAAAACTACTTTTCATCCAAATACCAAATGTTCTTGAACAGTCTTGTTGTTGTTCAATTTTTATTCCTATTATCTTAATTTTAGCATAAGAAGTACATGGATGAGTCGAGGGGGTAACATAGGAGGCACACAGAAATGTCAGAATTCCTGAGCCATGGGAGATGAAAATCATAGAAATGTAATTTTAGCTGCAAATTACCAAGAGAGAAAGAAACTAAAAATGTTCATTTGAACTTACCCTGTTATCCAGCATTATGATAAAGCAGTGACAGTCAGTACAGATTATTTTTATTTAAATTCTTGGGAGATAGTTATTATTTTATCCGAATAATCCTTGAGTTATTTGAAAGGAGCCCTGGCAGAAGGAAGCCAGCTTTAAGCTGTAAAATACATTGCTATCAATGAATATATAATTTGTACTTCAAGCCCTCAGACGGTAAAAATACAAGTAAAACTCCAGAAACACACACACAAAAATTCAGTTTGTGGCAAATAATGAATTGCCAAGTCAAAGACTATAGAAAATATTAAGGATATACTATTTCTATAAATGATGCTCAAGAGGGAAGAGGAAATGGGAGAAAAAAGAATGGCTGTGAAATGTAAGATGGGTCTTCTCATGGGTACTGTTAATGGAACAGCAAGAGAGACACTGAAATATATTGCTTACTTTAATATCCATTCTTCTTGTCCTTTCTTCCTTTATTCTTCTGGACACATTCCTCAATGAGAAACAGGTTCATGTTACAATCATATTCCTATCCACCAACCTAAATACATTAAATAAAAATAAAATTGTATTCTGGGACAGGATGAAGTAACTGCACTCAAGCTTTAATTTATCTTCTGAATAGCATTGAGTTGAGAAAAAAAATGTAGAAAATCCTTTTACAAAGTCCTCTTTCCCTCCAAAAACACCTAGCTGTGAAGCACTGGCTAAAACATATACCTTGAGGGAACAGTTCTCAAGGGACCAATTCTAAATACATTTAATCTTGGAGGCTAAAGCCACCATCTCATCGCTTCCTGGTAATATACATTTAAGAACCTGGTAGATTCCAGGTTCACAGCCTTTCCCATGTGGAATGATTGTCAGGTGGGCAGTGGGTGAAAGGATACTGGATTTCACCATGGGGCATCAGAGAGGCTTACTCACAGCACATCGAAGACATACACAAGTGCATTGTGTCATCTGGGCTAGACCTGAGTCCTAGGTTATGTGTCCTGGACAGGAGCTGAATATCTGCAAAATCCGGGGATCTGCCAGCCTGCTCAGTTCTCAGTTACCATTTCTAATCCAGGTTTTTTTTTTCCTTTTTTAATAGAAGCTAAAAACTGAAAACAGTAAGACTCTGTAACAAAAGTACAACTCCAGAACTGAAAATCTCAGGATGTAAAAATCATAGGATTGACTTAAAATGTATTTGTATCTCTCCCTTGTTTTCTCTGTCTCTTTTGCTCTCTTTCCATTTCACTCCACGTCCCAAATACATGCAAAAAATCTAGTTCTCTAGCCTGAGGGTTTGTTTTCCTCAAAATTTTGTTCACTAGATTATTTCCCTGTTTTCCTTTAGAAAATAAACATCAGACTGACTAGTTCTAGCACCTTAATATTAAAACAATTTAATATGTTTCACAATCATAAAGAAAGACTAAGAGTTAGCAATTTCACAGGGAAGGAACTTTAAAACCACATAATATTTTTCTCTCTTTTCAGAATATTGATGCATTTCTCTCTGCCTGACTCCAGTCCCTTTTAGCCTGCTCAGAAGTCTCTTTAAGCTGCTGGCTGACCCATCTGTGTCAGGAGCACACGCTGTACTGCACACTTTGTTGTTTCTTTCTCTTCCCTGCATCAAGGAAATAGTTGTTCTTCTTTGATCCTTCTCTCAGCTGCATGACTTTTAGTTCCATCTGTCCTGTCTGCCGTTTATGAAATAACATTTTTTCCCAGCTCCTGCCAAATAACCTTATTTTGATATTTTCCTCTTTATGCTGAATGCCCAGGCATACATCTTTCATAACTGCAGGGTGTGTTTGGTTCTCTGGGTTGTAATTGAAGGCCTGGCTTGAGACCGAAGGGTGAAAACTTCTGTTGTTGAGGGCAATTTATCTGCGTGAGTCCTATTAATGTGAATGGAAGGTAGGTGGCTAAATCCCAACACAGCTCACAAAAAATATAGAACTGGCTCTCTATTCCTCAAAAATAATACACTGGATGTATTATTAATTCTATAGTGCAATGTACAGGGGCTGAAATACAGGGTTGTTTAATTTTGGAAATTGCTTTATGTAGATTTAAAATCAAGAGGACATTTGCTGTAGATTGAAAAAAAAATTCAAATCAACAGCAATACATCGAAAAAATAAATGTATCTAGATAGTTTTAAAGTTCTTTTATACTTAGAAGGAAAAACGTCAATATTTGTACTGTTCAGGCTATTTGTCTAAATATTGACAAATTCTTGCTATGGGAGGAAATGGAATGCTGAAGATTACCAAGGACAAACACATCCAAGAACTCTTCTTTTTTTTTTTTTTTTAAAGTGGCCAATGAGACTATCCTTCTAAGAATAAAACCTAGGCCTCGCACTTTTCAGGTAGTCATGTCTTTATTGTCATTAATTATTGACTCGTCTATTTGACATTTACACATTGCCCTACCTTTCTTGTCTTTATTTGTATCTCTTTATCTTATCCCCTCAATTTTTCATTAACTCACATCAAGCTTCTCTATTTTGCATTCGAAGAATCACATCCCTATTCTAGGTCATTAAGCTGTATCATCCTTTCTTAATCCAATTGTTACATGAAGACACAATACCAGAAGGAGTGTAGTGACAACCAGGGGATCAACAGGTTGTAAAATGACCTTTAAGTCCCACATGTAGCACAATAAGGCCAAAACCACTTAAATTAGAAAGAAGAAGACACAGAAGAGAGCAGAATTAATAAGTAATTAATGAGTACCATTATATGTCCTGAGGTTGTTTCACTATGCAAGTGGCATGCTTTCAAGTGTCATGAATAGCTACAGAATATATTTCTGTGTATCCAAATACTTAATAATTGCCTCCTAGTAAATAGTGATAAGGAATATGCTACATGGTCTTTGTAGTTGTCTGGAACAAATAGATTTTGCTATTCTTGCATGGCATATGGCTCCTGATGATTGTACTATCACCTGAACTCTTCATAACATATTTTCTCTTTTAATTTTTTGTGATGCTAAGCAAAACCACTGAGTTACTCATCACAAGTGATGACCGACGCTCCATCTGCAATGCAAATGTGTGGGGATAACGATGGAAAAAGAGCTTTTTCACAGCTTCATGAGCAAGTTAAGAGCAACTGAACAACTGGAGACACACACTAACAGAAGGCATGGGCAGCAGCCAGGACAGCATCTCCAGGCACTCCATATGTGGACTCTCTGTTGCCTACAGCAAATAAACTTTTGAAGCCAGCAGTGGTAGGAGAGCTGACAGAACGAATTAAAAAGTGGCAGCAGGGAGCCAAATACAGCAGTAACGGAGGTAACAGGGAACTCCCTGAACTCTGGGCAGGACGGCAGTGAGAGGGTTGCCAGTGACAGCGAAAAGCAGCAGAGGACAGGATGGGTACACAAAAGGTACTTTCAAGGTCAGGAGAAGTAGTAGTGGACAACTGTAATTACTACAACTGCAATTTCCAGGAAGCTGTGGAGGAACAGTTTCCCTTGAGGGATGACAGAAATACAAATTCCTGCATGGAAGTAGGTGTAGAACAGCGGACAGCCACAAACGTGTGGGGATGATTTACTGGAAACATTCCAGAGCTGTCAAAGAAACTGCCAGATTTCTCTTTTCAGAAGAGAAATTGCCAGAGAGTGAATGACAGGAGGACATGATGCTCCAACTGGACAAAATGCAAGTAAACCATATTTGCCTAGAAATTCCTGAATCCCCATGTTTAGGTAACATTACTCATTTTCCAGTAAAGAAAAATTAATATTCTGAGTATGCTCCAGATTTTTATTAAAAACTGATAGAAGAGGTACCAACATATGACAGTCACGAACCCTTATCAAAAATTCCAGAAGCATACAACCAGCAAAACACCTTGTTCTGCACCAGAAATGGCTTCCTGCATGTAGTTTTTCTATACGTCATTCTCAACACCACTGTCTATTTTCTCATGTTTTATTATTTACCCTGTGAAGTGCAAATTTCTTCCTCTGTTCTGAAAGTCTTGTCACACATATACCGACACTGTAAGATAAAGTGATAGCTTTCTACACAGTTCTATTATAAGAACCTGAACATCATCCCAAATTACCTGTCATCAGCTGTTCAAGTCTTCTTTCCATTACTGACAAAACAAATGAACAGCTGCTTGCTCCACAAACCTGCACACTGAAAAAAAGACACACTAATCAAAAAGCTGTAAACAGCAAGCAAAAAATATATAAATGTTCTAGACATAATACCAAGTGGGTTAAGGCCGCCTGAATTCCCAGATACCTAAAAAGAAGAGTCTCCTCCAAGATGCTATTTTATAAAATGTTCTTAATTATAAAAGCATTTCAGCAGCAGCTGCTGTATGTTAAAAACAACTTAATTCTTTGTGGATAGAAACCTATGATAAATTTTTTTTCTGAGTACTGGAAAAAAGGTAAAAGTACACAGGTATCATGGAAATCATTTCATCATTAAATATTAGGACATAAGTTCCTATTTATCAAGAACTGCTTAAAAATTTTACAAAGTTCATTAAACTTTGAAAAAAATGTCATAGTATAATTTCACTATTTTTCTGTGCATAATGTCATGAAGGAAAGGGAAAATGTGTTTTCCACTCAGGCAAAGATTGTTTTTTACTAAGAAAGCTAAGGATAAAAAGAGAGATAAAAAGGTAGCAGATAAATAAAAATATATAAAAATAAATATTATATATATTTTCCCAAAAATGTAAAGAAATTAAATTGAAAATAAATAAGCCCCAAAATTTTAGATGCAAAACCAAATTTCAAACAAATGGATGGCCATGGCAGTGAAAATTCTGTGAAATTATTTTTCATTTTCCCTCTTTACCATTTCCCCCATTTTTCACCTTCCTTTTTGCCTTAGTGAAAAATTTCTTCCAGGCCTCTTTGGAACTTGAAGGAACACTGATAAATGCACAATGCTAATTTCCTATGCTACGAAAACAGGTTTTGAAATTCATAAGTTTCAAAGCCAGAATGAATAACTGTGAGTATTCAGCCTGTTGCTTGTTGCATCCCAGGCCACAAAATCTCACCAGGAATTTAACCAGGCTCATCTCTTTGCTTTGCGTGGTAGCACATCGCTTAGATATGCACTCAAGGCAATGAAAAGCCTCTATATCCCAAGATAAGCTTTTACAGCCACTAACTGTGCCAGTTACACAGCTTCCTCCATAGAGCTTCCTTTGCAAATAATGAGCATGCTAATTTCTACATCTACACTTACTGTGTGATATTTTAAGCTTGCAACTGTTGGATTTTATGCTGTGGGGATTTTGGTTTGGTTTTTTTTTGGGGGGGGAGAGGTGGTTGTTGTTGTGTTGTGGGGTTTTTCTGGAAGATAAAAGAGCCTTCTATTATCAAATACTTCTTCTTCAGATGTAATCATAGGTAGCCATCTCTTGACCTTTCTGGACAAACAAAATTGATTGCACTTCTTTAGTTTCACACTACAAAGTATCTCTTCCAAACCCTGAAATGCTTAATAAATATTTCCCAAACTCCTTCCAAGTTGTCAAAATCCATTTTTTTCACTGCTTTGGGTTGCTGTCATCTAATTCCAGTTTCACTCTCTTTCCCACAGCTGACAGAGGGAAATCCAGTGTCCTACAGCAGTGTTACACGTCACACTAGGAACGTCACCTGGGTCTGCTGAAGCACATGGCAAGGAGCATATTTTCTCTGCTGACTTTAAAAGGAACCTAGTTTCAACGCAGGAATCAATTCTTGGATAGCTTTAGTGAGGCAGATGAATCCCACTCAGTGGTCACCAGGGGACAATCCAGCTGTCTAGACACCGGCGTGCTATGCGATTTCAGATACCTCAGGCATCACACCTGGCTTCACCCATGGATGCCTTGTCACATCTGCCAGCTGCACGCAATGCCTCTGAAAATATAAAACATCTAGGTATGTTTCATCAGGATAATTGCTTTATGAAAATGTTTTACTGTCTCATCAAGACACCGGATCATTAAAAATAAAAACATTTTCCATAACGTTCCATTTACTGGCATCAGTTGTAATTTTAATCTTAGTTCGATTCATCTAAGAAATTCTTCCTAGGTAAAGTTTGGGATTACTGGCAAATTGTTTTCAAGGCCATTTAAGTCACTATTTGTAAATGTTGTGCCATGGCTATTTTGTCAAGCTTATGGAAGTTCCTCAGAATACAAAGATTTCCAAAAAATTAATTTAGGCAGCTCCACAGACTGTGGTGGCTGGTGAACACACATTACAAGGGACAGCGAGTTTTCAGTAAGACAAGTCCCTAGTACCACAAGAACCACTTCATGCTAGGGTGACCAGAAAGGCTTCTCCCAGGATGCTTGTTCTGTTATGTTAATCTGTCTCAGTTTGGATTCCCCAGTTGGCTGTCGGCCTCTACCCCTCATCACTCCCCCAGAGTTCCCCACTGGCCCCCGTTCTCTGGTCCTGCCTTTTCCCTGCCCCCAGATAAAACTGTGAGTTTTGGGCTCATGTCTGTATCTGCCTCTGCAGCCTTCAACAGTGTAGCAGCAATAAATGCTCCTGGCAGAACGCACACAAATGCCCTTCTCGGCTCTTTGCTACCGACTGTAACACGGAACCCACCCGTGCGTCTGTGGGGGCACGCGGGACCCCACAGAGCCGGGCAGGGACAGTATTAACAGACAAGTCATTTTCTTGACAGTGAATTATGTAATTCTGTAGATTTGAAAATACTTTGTGTTGCTGTTTAACACTCTCAGAAGTGAGAGAAAATAAAGTATTTCATTCTTATATTAGAAAATGGATGTATTTACTTAATTCTGCATTTTCTTTACCAGGTTTAACAATTTTACCATCCATAGTTCTACAAAACTGCAGGCATTTTGTTCCTGTTTAAAGAACTTCTTGTTATCTTTGCCCTATTACCCACAGATTTTCAACTGACTGCTTTAGTTTTCTTTATCAGTTCTCTCCATTATCTAATACTGAATTTTTTCATTGCTATCAGGCTCCATACTTTTCCCATTATTTTTTCATCATGGACTTCACCTCCTTCTTAGCCAGATTGGTTTTTAACTGAAGAAAATACTTTTTGTCAGTGCAAAACTCCATTTCTTCAGGTATCTAACACAATTTCTAAAAACTTCCCTCATCTATCAGCCCTACTTTTTTCTGCACAGCCTCAGTCCTAGCAGTTTTCTTTTTGGAGTGTTCACTTTATAATTAAGGAATACATAATATGGAACTAAGGTGTGTCAATTAATTTGCTCTACTCTAAACAGCCCCCAAATATTGCAATAATCTAAAAATTGTCAAATTTTGGAGAACAAAAAACTTTTTTTGTTTTAAATTCTAGATTTTCTAATTAGAATTGTAATGCTAAATTGACATGAAAAGCTTTGGGCTGTGGGGGCATTTTAGGGCTATTGTAACAAGATATAGTAAGGATACTCTGAAATTCTTCAGTCATGAATGGGATCCATGTGACTTGTCCCAGCTCTCTTAGACACCTGTTTGTGGCAGTCTAGTGCTGTTTATCCTTCCCTGTCAATTCCAGAACAGCCAAATGACTTATCCTGGCTGCCAAACTTGCAGGTGACCAAAGTGACATAAGAAGAATCTGTCTTGTGTTGAGATGTCTCTAAATGATCTCCTTTTCAAAGATCCCCAATTACTTTCTCATCCATTTCTTCACTAGACATCAGGACACAGTCATGTGGAATGGATTGGTGATCAGATGGAAGCTGAACTATCTGTGAACTAAGCACAGATCACAGCATGGGTGGTCGTGATCATAAAGTTAGACATGTAAAGCATTGGTAGGAAATGAAAATAAGGTGCCTGAATTAGAATCTGAATCTCTCAAGATTCCAGATGACACAAATTCTGAGAACTTATTAAATTAGGGATAGATTTTAAAAAATACTGAAAATGGACCCATAGGAATGTCTGTTGTTACAGCCTGAGCCACAGAATCTCATCTAGAAATGAAGGAGGAGATTTTCATTTATTAAAAACAGAAGCCATGAGGACAAAGCCCTAAACCCAGCTGAAATCAAGTAGTAGAGAAGTATGCAAACATATTCACATTGCATCACACAGCTGCTACTACATCACCAAATCACTGTCTGAAAAGGATGACGATGACAAAACCATAAGGACATAAAATCACATTAGTCTGTTTCAAACTTAATCAGATATTAATGCTTCATGCTTGCCTAAATTTACTCTGTCTCAGTCAACAACTGTGTAATTCTAAAAAATCCACAGGTGTTTGAAGAGCTATCAAATAGGGCAGGTGAAAACTAAAATACTAAAATCTAAAACTAAAATCTTTTCTTGTTCACATTTTGAAAACTATGGGGTCTTTTCCTTGATTTTTTTCTGTACTAAAGTATTTTGTCCAGGAGTATAGTTGGAAAAGGCTAAGGCAAAGATAATCAGGTTCACTTTTTTTTTGGTTTTATTTTCAAATTTCGAGCAAGCCTCAGTTTAGGCTATAGCCTTACCCTCAAAACAACTACAGTGCAGTTTATGATTGTTATGTTAAAACAGTGGTAGTGCTGATCAGGAAGAGTTGTTAAGTACATCATATAGAACAGCCTGGGGAACTTTATAGTATTTAAAGAACACATGACAAAAGTATGTATCCAAAGCTCATCAATAAAAGATTCATATCCTTGTTTCCAATTTTCCTCAAGGCACTTAAAAAAATTTAAGTCTATTAACCATGTTATTTAATGGTGTGAGCTAGCAAGGGGCAAGTTGTTATTTCTTCTTGCTATCAAATTTAAGTGAGTAAATACATAAAAAATTAACATTATTTATTGCTCCTTTTTCCTGATTATATGTATTTCTGGTTTTGGTGGCATTATTAGCAGCTTCCTTGTGGATCACAGCCTCACTATGCAAATGAAATGGCAGAACAGAAGACAGTTCCCAGTTATTTAAAAAGCTCATCACCACTGCCCTTTGGGCCAGACAAGTAAAGGGACTACAGCAAAGGTAACGAAGCCCTGGAAACAAAACCTACTCAAAGTATGGTCATAAATGCCACAGGGAAGGGATCTTTTTAAAACAGTGTCACAATTGTACACAGTGAACCCTACAGTTGACTTGGTTTGAAAATGCAGTCCCCGTATTGATAATCAATATGTTCCATTGTGACAGAGCAGACACATAAATGAATGCTTTCAGTAGAGACGGGATTAAAGGAGACTGCGGGAGTGAGTGGGCTGTGTGGTAAATGCTGCTTCTTTTCTAATTGAGCCACTTGCTTTTGAAAGAGTCAAAGATGTCCCTGGTGGACCTAACATGGGGTGTGCTAGAAGGATAAGGTTAAAAGAAAGGAGGCTAGAGGAGTTCAAGGCACTGTTTATTACTTTGAACATTTCTGAATAAAGGGAGGGTTAGCTTTTCAGTCAGGAGAATGCAGCAGTCTCGCTCCTGACTGTACTGATTTGTAAGAGTGTCTCTCCCCTTAATCTTATTCTTTTTTCTTTAATCTGTATGTTTTATAAACCTTATCTTTTCTCTGACCCTACCTTTTGAGTTAATCCCTAGTGTCCTACGCCTCTATGTCTGTCTAGGTCTATTCAGTTTTAAAAAGGCACTCAGCATTTCCAGTAGCACCACAGGGATCAGGAATGAGCAGCATCCATCCTAAGGTCTTTCCCTTGTCTCTTCAAAAACCCTGTGTTCTGTATCCACAACCAAAAGAGTCATCACTGACACATGTTACGTCTCTTGTATTTCCTGAAAATTGAGATGAGAGATGGAGACACATAGAGAGATGAATGAGAAGAAAGAGAAAGAGAAAAAGAGAAGAGAGAGAGAGAGAGAGAGAGAGAGAGAGAGAGAGAGAAAGAGAGAAAGAGAGAAAGAGAGAAAGAAAGAGAGAAAGAAAGAGAGAAAGAAAGAGAGAAAGAAAGAGAGAAAGAAAGAAAGAAAGAAAGAAAGAAAGAAAGAAAGAAAGAAAGAAAGAAAGAAAGAAAGAAAGAAAGAAAGAAAGAAAGAAAGAAAGAAAGAAAGAAAGAAAGAAAGAAAGAAAGAAAGAAAGAAAGAAAGAAAGAAAGAAAGAAAGAAAGAAAGAAAGAAAGAAAGAAAGAAAGAAAGAAAGAAAGAAAGAAAGAAAGAAAGAAAGAAAGAAAGAAAGAAAGAAAGAAAGAAAGAAAGAAAGAAAGAAAGAAAAAGAAAAAGAAAGAAAGAAAGAAAGAAAGAAAGAAAGAGAGATATGTAGGAGGGAGAAGGAAGGAAGCAGGGAAGCAAGGAAGGAAGGGGAAAATATAATTTCTCACAAGTGAAATGAGAAATTATATTCAAACATAAGAACAAATTAACAGCAATATTGGAAAAAGTAGATACAAGCAAGCACTGGAGGTTAAGGCTTACCGGGCACAGGGTATGAGAGGTACTGCTCATATTTTTTTAGGCAACTGCTAAATAACCAGGACCTATACCTAGATTCTCATTTTGAAAATAAATGTGGAAAATAGGCAAAAGTTTCATGAAATGTTACAATGATCTGAGAAAAGAACGACAGACAAGAGATAAACAAAGATCTGTGCAAACCAGATCAGACACATTTATTTCAAGACTGGGACTGTGCTAGGATTTTCTCCTGTAAATAAGAAACTAGAATAGGCAAATCTTGGTACTGAAGTAGAGTTCTTTCATAAACAAACTAATAAGGGGATGTTTCTTTCCTCATCATGTCCTTTTTTTAAGTTTTAAAAATAAATACTTTGCAGTTCAAAATAGCAGAGTGGATCCTCAGGGCTTCAAATAGTCCGAAATTTTCTTCAGGGCTACAATATTCTCAAGAAGTTCTTTCAAACAATGAAACAGGCTCCATTATTTCCCTAAAAATGCAACTATTAAATGACAAGATGATCCTAAGCATAGCCACTTGTGTCTATAGTAGATTCACATGGAAGCCAGGAGGTTTCGATTCTAGGCCTATAACACACAGTTGTAAAGTTGTTTTTTTCTGTTTTTACATGAAAGGGCTTCTAATGTCTTTGATACCACTGTAAAAGACTGACAGCACAATATGGAAGAACAAGAATCAGAAACATTAATTTGGTAGGAAAAAGGAATTTTGTGTAGCTGGGTCATTTTGATGATGTGATCAAAATTGTGATGTAATTTGAATAATTGTGATGTAATTTGAATCATTACAATATGATAGACAATTACTAACTTCAAAAAATGGTAACTTACTTAGAAACTACTCAATACTTCAGTGTTCTCATTTTAAAATACTTCTTTTTGGCCTCCATAAAGGCATTAAGATAAATTTGATGCAGACCATGCTAACATTGTCATAGTCACCTCCTGCTTACATTATTAGGAATCTTTCTCTTGGTCTAAAATAGATTAGCCCTGTATTCCAGTCAATTATTATTGTGGAAAAAATAACAAAATTAATTTTAGTAGTCATTGCTTCAAAATTAAATTAATCAATTGTATAATTGCTTCTGATCATCTCAGAATTGGGTCTCTTTCCATTTTTTTCCCATATGTTGGGGTTTTAGGAGTTCTCCTGTTTTTTTTTTTCTGTTAAAGGAATTTTCCCCATACGTGTTGCTAGGGGGACAAATTACTTGGCGCTTAAGAAAAACAAAAGACCTAGCCACTAAAAGTGGGGTGCATCAGGCTACTCCTTTTTTTCACTTGGGTGTGTGGACAGCCGGTTCCCGGTCTTTGGAGGGAGAGGGAGGCTGCTTCTTCGGCTGCTTTTCCTTCTGCCAGAGAAATCCCGGGATCCCAAGCCCGCCTTCCCTTCCCCGCTGGGAGCCGGGCTGTGGCCACCCTGCCCCTGCCGTTGTTTCGAGCCTTCGCTACGTTGTAGCCATGCTCACCCTCCTGCCCAGACTTCCGGGGGGTTCCACCACAGCTCCGCAGTTTGGATACATCTCGTCTGCCACCCGGGATTTAGCCATGCTCGTCCCTGCCATTCCAGCCTGCTGTTCCAGCCTGCTGTTCCTGAGGGTCCGGCCGGACACCGGGATCGGCTGCCCAGGGGTTTGTGAAGCCTTTGTCCCATCCCTTCCCGGGATCCCAGGCCGCCATTGCCTCGTGCTCCCCGAGCTCGCTCCGGAGCGCCCCCTGCAGCCGCGGGGGAACCATCGCACCTGCCCTGCTCACCGGGAGCCGCCAGCGCCCCTGCCGGCTGCGAGCGGAACTGCACCCGAGGGGAAAGGGCCCGGCAGCCGAGAAGGCTGGGACTGGGTTTGTGATTGTTTGCTGCTACTGCCATAGTTATTGTTGTTTTGTTTGACTGGTTATATATCTATATATATATATATAGTAAAGAACTGTTATTCCTATTTCCCACATCTTTGCCTAAAAGCCCCTTGATTTCAAAATTATAATAACTCAGAGGGAAGGGGGGTCACATCTGCCATTCCAAGGGAGGCTCCTGCCTTCCTTAGCAGACACCTGTCTTTCAAACCAAAACACCATATCACCAAACAAAGTTCTTCTGCCCTGACTCTTCTGGGGATCAATGAATGTATAAATTAATGTTGTCCAGTGAATTTTATGTCTCTCTCTTTTTTTTTGTTTTTTTTTTTTTTTTTTTTTGTTTGTTTTTTTTTTTTTTTTTTGTTTTAGATGCATGCTCTTGTTACTGAGAAGAGCTGGAAAGGAAAAGTGAAGTCAAAGAAAGCTGTAAGGGGAGAAATAAGACAAACAATTAATTAAACAGTTTGGAGTTTTTCAAACTGAAAGTGCACACCTAAAAATGTATTCATCATCACTAAACAATACAACATGAGGCATATTTAAGTCTCTATGCTGGTTGATTTCTTCTATTCTGCTGTTCCTAATGTGCTTCTCCAAATTATCTTTCTCATTCTATTTCCCCTTATTCTTCTCTCTTTAAACTTCATCATCTTAGAAATGGTGGGAAAAGCTAAGAATTCCCAGGAAAGTGGCAATTAGTAAAACCAGATATTTCTGTAAATAAATTTCCTCATATATATATATATCTGTAAGGGGTAGCTTTTTAATAAGCATTCATATCACAGGAAGTGAAATGAATTGTTATAGATGATAAGACAAAGGGGACACTAATAGAGCTGAGATACAGAAAAATAAGGAATTCAGCAAAATTTTTGCATGTAACATCTCCAGTTGTAGTGTGGACTAAAGCTTTGATCTAATATTTATACCTCTGTGAGACACAAAAATGTTTCATGCTTTGCCAGAAGCCAGATAGATAGCTTCTGACACAGAAGATTGATCTCAACAGGAAGATAGCTTTTAGAAAAAAAACCTAATCATGATTACAAATTTATCACTGGTGAAGAATCCTTTGGTAAAATGCATTAAAACCAAACAATTATTTTTCAAAGATATGTTCATGTTTCCAGTCTTATTTTGTCTAACAAAGATTCCAGTTATATTTTGCTGGTTAGACTGAAGAATGCCCTGTTGCATCTTGTTCACCAAACAGACATTGACTCCCTAATCTTCTCTTTGATAAACTAAATACATGGAACTAATTTACTCCTTCCTTATAGCATGTTTCCCAGTTCATTAATCATTCTCATAGCTCTTCTCTAAATCTTCTCCCGTTTTATAACACTCTTCACTAAATATCAGAAATGATCCTGATACAGAGGGGTCAGTGCAAAACCCAACAATACAGTAATTTAATCTCTCTATAACTTCTCATAGCCTCTTGTGGATTCATGTAGTGGTCCCATTAACCTTTTTGCCACAGTGTTATCTTTAGCAGCTCATTTTCATCAGATTAGCTCCCATGACCTCTACTCCATTTCACACTCCCTGCTCTCATGAACGTATTTCCAGTCCTTTATGTATAACTGACTTTTTTTTTTCTGGCCTCTGAATATTGGGCAATACTGGGATATAGCTTTCCTGTGCCACAGTTCCAAGTGATCAAAGTGCCTAAATTTTCATAACCTGTTTTCTTCATTATTTATATCTTCCCCTAGATTTTTTTTCAAACAGAATCTTTAGTAGTACAATTCTGTATTTTTCAAATTGTGGTAATGTATGTGTAGTGAAGAATTGATCTTACTGGGGTTTCCCTGAGAGGATATCTCCTTCCTAATAATTCCCATTTACAACTTGGGGTGGGTTGATCTTGGATGGTGACAGGTGTCCACCAAGCCACTTTCTCCCATCCCATCCTCAGCAGGAAAGAAGGAGAAAATAAGATTAAATAAGTGGTTTGAGATAAAGGCAGTTTAATGAAATAAAGCAGAGGCTGTGTGTAGAAGCAATATTTTTTAAAAAATTGAGTATTTCTTTTCTCCATCCCATCAGCAGGTGATGCTCAGCTGCTTCCTGGGAAGTAGGATTTGGTACCCATAGTGATGCTTCAGAAGAGAAAAGACTGAATAATGAATGCTCCCCGCTTTCTTTCTCTTAGCTTTTATCACTGAGGATGACATCATATGGTACAAAATACCCCTTTGGGTCAGCCTGTCCCAGCTGTGTCACCTCCAGCCTCTCACCCAGCCCCAGCCTGGTGGCCTTCAGTGGGAAAGAGTGGAGAAACAGCCTCGGTATGCCATGTCCAAACCCCTGGTGTGTCACCATCTGGAGGGGTTTTCAGCCACTGGGAGCCGGCAGAAGGGGTTTTACCCCTCACATGCCGACACAAAGAAGCCCGGAGGTCAACGCTGAAACGCCTCTGGAAGGCGGCACTCAGTGCCCAACACACAATGAAAAGGGGTAGAGCTCCTCCCCAAAAGGGGCTGTATCCTTCTGTCGCTGTTTAGCAGGCAAAGGCAAAGAAGTAAAGAGAGGGGGCTCTCCGTATGTGTTCCACACAGGTTTATTCCAGGGAAAAGGCAGGGATGAAGAGGCCAATTGGTGGGAGGGTCCAGGGATCTTTTATTGGGTACAAAATAGGTGGGGAAAGGGATCTCAGCCAATGGGATAGAGACAAGCAGGTGGGATTGACAGGAAAGGAACCAATGGGAACAACACATAGGAGGGACTCAGGGAAGGATCCAATGGGATGTCGAGGAACAAGGAACTTTCTATAACTAATACATTTTAAAGAAGGAAAATGAATATACATAACTTCAGACATAAGGCAACAAAATATTAACCAATCAGGAGAAAATATGCAAAAGGCAAAACAAGGGAATTATGGGTTCTCACCATGACGAAGTTACATGCTAAACTTGGGTTGCTAACCACCACAGCTGGTTGTATGGAGTGTCCTCAGGACAAAGAGTAGCTGTACCCACCTACACCGCTACAACCATTCCGTTTCCAGCTACCAATACACAGCCCGCTGCTGTGGGGACTGCCATGGGACAAGTCAACTGTCCCAGTTTGAGACAAATTGGAGGAAACCTCCTCTGATAGAAAGCAGGTTTCACCTCTCCCTCCCCCACCAGGTTTGGGGAAAAAAAAATTCCTTGGAGGAGAGTGAAAAAAACCTCTATTTATTTAACAAGCGGGGGCATGGAGGCACCAAAAAAAGAATGAATTACGTTAAATAATAAAACCTCTTGCTGTGGAGAAAAACCTGGTAGATTCAGAGTCCTTTCTGTAGGTGATGGCTCTTCTCTCTGTGGAGCCACGGTGCGGGGTGGGCCCCTCCAGGCTGCGGTGTGAGGCCTCCTGGTGATGTTCTGGTGGTGCTGAACAGCTCCAGAAGAGAAGAAGAAGCCAAAGTCCCAGGAAAACTCCGTGCTTCAGCTAGCAAACAAGAAGCTACCTGAAAAGCAAGAGAATGCAACTCTCTTCCCTGCTGCAGAGAAGCTGGGGGAGAAGGGGGAGCGAGTTATCTGTGTTTTTGAACACAGTCGCCGAAGGAATTCCACCACCTTCACCCCCTGCCTCTCTTGGGTCTGCCTTAAAGACACAGAAAGGCACAGGATTCATTTCTAGGCATAGAGCAGGCAATAGGGGATACAGCATCATAAAGTGACCCCAAGACAGTAACCCCACCGCAGCAACGCTCAATGCGCAACTGCATTTTGAAGCTCATGTGTAGTGGTTTGGTCCAAAATACTCATTACTGTTTACCAGATAAGAATTAGGAGAAAAGCAAAGCAGGCACCAAACTTGAAAGAATATAAAGAAGTTTATTAACAGACCTAAAAGAGGGAAAAAGAAAAAAAATAAAATCATACCACACTTTCAGAACTCTTCTCCTCCCCCCACCTTTCCCCCTTCTCCCACTGACAATGTAAAAAGGCAACCCTTGAGATGTTCAGTCTGTTTACCACTTCCATAATAGCCTTGTTCAGTTCATTTAGGAAGAGGAGTCTCTCTTGCTCATGCTATGGAGAAATTATCACAACGAGACAGCTGCCCGGGTTGGTTCTCTGCTCGCATCATGTGAGAGTCCCTTCCCCCACTTGCAGCTTTTCCCACAACTGCTTTCGAGGGTCCACTCTTGAATTACTGGGGTACAATTTTAAGGTTGAGCCGTTCAGAAACAAAAGTTCTCTTCACCCATCTCTGGGAGCATTTCATCTTTAAGAACAGAGGCCCTTCTCCTTCCCTGGGAGCAAAGGGTCCTCCTCATCTTCATCTCTAGGACTATCTCTGGGAGCATCTCTAGGAACAGAGGTCTTCCCCTTTCCCGTGTGGAGTAAGAGTCCTCATCGCCTCCATCACTCCCTGTTCAAACTTCTCAATAAATTACAACTGCTTCAGCATCTGCCTATCTCAGCGCAGGTGCTTTTGCTCACAAATTGAACACTCCACCCCCCATGCTTTCATGAAATTACAACAGGTACTCTGATATATCATAGTTTTACAACAGAATTTCAGCTTTAAGCATCTCCTCTCTCTTCTCCCTCAGGTTTTCAGCTCTTCACAGCACTAAAAGGGTTAATCTCATCCGGGCCTTGCAGCTGGAATTTTGCTTATCGGTGTTGGTCACATGCTCTTTGCCAGACAGCAGGGCAGCTTCAGCTGAATCTTGGCCACACTGGAGAGGAGGAGCCGGGCAGGGATGGGGGGGGAGGAGGCACAGGTGGAACAGGGCCCATTGGCCCCAGGATGGCCATGGCCCAGCCCAGCCTGGCCCGAGTAGGGCCTGGGCTGGGCCCACCGTACGGGGCCCCGCAGCCACCTGTCCCAGCGCCGGAAATGAGAGAGGGCTCTGCCCGGGGTTTGTCTATTCTTAAATGTGGATCACAGAGGTCACAATTTTAAGTGGCTTAAAAAATTGTCCATATTCAAACTGGCCAGCTGATAGGTTCTGTCAGGTCACAGAGGAGCTGTAAGCACCCCTTTGCAAGAACATCACTTCCGGGACCTTGATTGCTAACCCATGACATCATGAATTACTTTTTTATGTACTTATTATTCCATTGATTTTTCATCTCTCTTCCTAGGTATTGAAATATTGCTCTGTACCAAATCAAATGCCCTGGAGATGTCTAACTATATTAAACAGATTCCTCAATCAAATTTTTAATTTCATAAAAATGAGGCAAGATCTATTAACAAAGTTTATTAGTATATACTGGTGCTGATTGGCAACAATTAAAGTAACCTCTTTTAACTCTATTAATTTGAACCGTATCAGCCATTTCACTATTTTTCCCCAAGGTCAATGGCAAACAGGCTCATAACTATCCTCTGTAACTTTCCCAAATACTGGTGCATTTATTTTTTTTCCAAATCTCTTTTGGGTTATTTTTCAGGCTAAGGTTTCAAAGACTAGTGGAAAACAAGCAAAAGTACTCCAGAGAGGGACCCAAACATCGCTTTCAAAACTCCTCAGTGGGAACAGTTGAATTCAGCTAAATAAAATGTATGTAATGTATGTCTGGTGTGCATCAGCTTTCCTGTTAAAAAAATATATTGGTACAGAATAATATATTAATATGGTAATGAGCCATTCTGCTTTTTCCAGAGAGAGCAGAAGTATTCATATGACTCATGATAACCATTGTCCTGCATTCAGCCATGATTAGAGGTAAAGGGAGAAAAAGATGCACATTTTTGTCTTAATCTGTGCAATGCTCTAGCAATAAGAATTATTTCCCACTTTGTGTTACTAGGATGAAAAAAGAAAAAAGGTTTTTGTCTCTCTATCTCCCTTCCACATCCACACAGCAGTATGTTTCCCATTAATGTCAATGAGGATTACAAGTACATACGTGCAGGTGACTATGTCAGTAAGTAAAGAAATTGCCATTTGACTGGGTATAAATTTCAGAATATAGATGATTCAACTTCCATTAGTTATCCAGCCTGCAACCCACACTTATTTACTGAAAGGAACAGAAAGTTGCTAGCTGGCACAGATCCTTCTCCATTAGGGCTGGAGCTAGACTATCTATTCTCACTTACTGCTTCTGAGTCACTATCAGATTCTGTTACTGAGGAAGAATTTTAATGATTGTTTATTTGCTCTTGATTTATAGACACCACTAACAGCATTACTTTCTGCAAGTTCTCTAATTTCTCAAAGGTTTGGGTATTTGTATGATGACGAACAGAACTAAATTGGCAGCTAGGTGTTCTGCAATCTATTCCTAATATATGTTCACTCCGAGTTTGCTAAAGAGTCTAATCCACTAAATTCCCAATTCCCACATTAACATGGTGATAAGCATGGGGATAAGCACTGCCAGATTGTCTGACACCACCATGTTTCCATTCCACTTATTCTGTGGCTACAACTCTTCTTGGCAATACTGTGAACCTGCCCCAGCTGCCCAGTCTACAGAAGGGTTATAAAAGTATTTCTCTTTTGGCTATGGACACTTTCTTTTCAGCTCAAGCTGCAGAGACTTCTGGTTTTGAGTTCAAAATGTTCCTGGACTGAATCTCAAATGACAACTGAAGTGACAGCTGCCATTGTGTGACCATGCCAGCAGAGTCTGAGGCAGTGATTCTCACATGAACTAACGGGAACCCCAACACAACTAAGCCCCATTGAGCTTCCTCTGATACCAAGTCTGCCACAGTAGAAATATGGACCATAGGTGTCTGCCACCACCTCAGTCCCTGAGCATGGACATTGCCCATCCCTTTCTCCAACAAGAGACAATTTCTACACTGAGAAAGAAATCAGTTATAACCATTCTATACAGAATATATCTAGACAAGGTGGTGGACTGCAGCTGAGAATTAATGAATTGAGGCAGGCACACACTGGTGTAAAGTGTGCAGCATGCTACAGAGCTTTGCCATGTATCTGTGCCTTGTCTAATGAATGTAGCAAAATTGTCAGTTATTCTGAGAGGAAATTCTGACCCCAAAGAACTGAGCCAAAAGCAATTTGTGATTAAAGTTAGCCTTGACTGTTATCAGAGGGGTCAGTGAATTTATTCCAGTTTTGTAAATGGAATGTCCTGTTCAGACCACATAGGAACACACCCATCATGCCTGAAACAGACCTTGTAGTAACAGAACATGGGGTAGAAAGCAGAGCATTTAATTTTGTGTGTTCCAGTAGTTGCAGCAAAACTAAACTTAAATCTTGTCCTACAAGGTGATTCTTCCAACTTGCTCTTAACACCTCCAAAAATAAAGATATTGGATACCTTGCACTAACACAATGACATACACAAATTCATAACTTGTCAAATTACAATATGAAGAGAGAACTTTTTTCCTGTGTTTATAAGGATTCCAGTTCAAATACAATCAGAAAAATAAATATAATTCAATGTAAACTTGAGGGCTGACAGCCAAGTAGTTACTTAGCAAATTGAAATAAGATGTGAAAAATGAAAGAAGAAATTCAACAGAAAATCTCTAAATATATCCTATATTTCAGTCATTGAAATGTAGTCTTGTGTAAGTAATTCACCTTACACTCAGCTACTATTCCCATTTCAGAGATCAGAAAAATTGCTGTAGAGCAGTTAAGTTATTTGCACTAAGCTGTAGAGAAAAGAAATTTCAAGCAATGTTTTTCTGGCCTCTATTCCTGTGCTTTGGCAAAACCTTTCTAATCTACTTTATCTGAATTATAAATATAAAAACATTGTAGCATCCTTATATGCAGCATCATTACTGGCATATAGAGTTAAAACTATATACTTATTGATTTTATATACTATATACTTATTCATTCAGTCATTTTATATCAGCAATGAAAGTTATATTTATATGATGTCATCTTTAATATAAATCATTAATATGATTACATATGGCTGCTTAATAAAGGCATTTAATTTCACTACCGATTTTTAATATCTTTAAAGATTTTGAATATGTTTAAAATTCTTTGAACCAAAACATGGAAATACTGTGCCATTCCTTCCTGCTTTGGTTTGTTTTTTTTTTTAATTCATCTATTCAATCACTCCTATTGTGTTGCCTTATTTGTAGGGACAGGTTAAAACAGATGGAATTTACTACAAATCACATTAAGGAAAAAAAAACAAAATTAAAAAAAAAACGAAACAAAACAACTACAACAACAGAGAGGAAAAAAAAAAGAAAAAGAAAATACATCAACAACAACAAACCCCTAACACTACAGAAATGAGCTCACAAGCCCCAAAGGAAGTATGTGGCTAAGATCCCTCCTTTATTGACATTCCAGAAACTAGTTCAGCCAATTCTTACTGTCATGTCAGAGGAAAAGTGCCCTCTTCTGAAACACTGATAAGGAATTACACAGAAGGAACATTTGACAGCCTTCTTGTTATACTATATCATGTTCAAAATAAACCCCAAATATTTAAATTTGTAAGCCTCCACAATAAGGCTCTACAAGTTGTGTGTGAGATACATCAGTTGGTGAGATAAGCAGAAACATATAAATAGGTATTGTGTAAATTGAGAGTGGAGAGATACAGAGTGAGTAAAATACAAAGAGACTTTTCAACACTATCAAGAACCTCACCCTAAACCTCTTCTCCCTATGACAGTGGCATCAGGGGAGCAGATGACAAAGTGCTAATGGAATAAGGAGACATATCACAAACCTCTGGAAGCTGGGTCAGGAATCTGCATTATAGTCAGGTTATTGTGACAGTTCATATGAAACACCAAGCGATGTGCCAGACTTTATCAAGTGAAGGGCAATCATTCAAATTGGCATAAAAGGAAAACCTCCTTTGTTTTGTTTATTTTTTAAGAATCTCTCCTCTGTGTGTCCCCATGCACACACACACAAACACACACATTGCATTTTAGCTGAGCTGAGCAGAGACTCGCATAATGCACAGTGTACACATCAAATTCTAGTCTGATGCAGGAAAACAAAAGAAAGGAAGACGTAGGTTCTAGAAATACAAAAAAGTTCATGATGCCATGTCAGAAAAAGAGACTTGAATGAAACCCAAGCAGTACTGAACATTTGAAGATAATTAAGAATTATTGTGTGCTCTGACCAACATACACTGGTTTTCTTGGCATCCACCATGAAGCTAATATATGAGAGTGATTCACAGCTCTGTATGCAGAATGTAGGGGCACACAGGGGAAGATATGGTCTTTAAAGGGATGGAGACTGAATAAGGTGGGGAAACTTAAACAAAGTTTGGAGTCCTTGCATTGGTAATAAAAAAAGTAAAATAACAATAATAATAAAAAAAATATTTAGTCCTTTAAAACAGACTTGGACTTCAGCTAGGTCACCACACTGGTTACATGATAGTAAAACAAGCTGTATTATATTGATACCATGCTATAAGCTGAACTACTTCAAAAAACATCTTTTGGAAGCCATTTTAAAAATTACTAAAATACAACCTTTTCCTAAACTTGAAAGTTATTTTGGAAGAAGTGGGCTTGTAGCAAATTTATGGTAACTTCCATTCTTGCACAGAAACAGATTATTTTCACCTATATATACATACACTCATGAATAATTCCTGCATAATTCAGATTCCCAACAACAAAAAAAAAAAAAAGTGAGAACAGTGGTGTGTCAAACATGATGCTATGCACCAAATCAAACATCTTAAAAATCAGAATGTAAATTGTCATTCACTTTTGTAAAGGATGGGGCTAAGGCAATGCAGTCTTAAAGCTTATGATGTAACTAGAACAAAACCTGGCCATTTGCTTTTGGTGATGTGCTTGTCCTCAAATGTAAAAAAGACTTTCCAAGCACCAAGTCTTCACCAAGCTGCCATCCCTTTCTGCTTGCACTGGTATCATCATCACCTGCTGTTATTGACAGATTGGGTTTCATCTAACAAAGGTATCTGGAAAAGGATAAAAGCTGATCCTTGAAGTCACTTTCTATCTCCCATTGACTACAGAGGGACACTTAAGAGCAGGCTTTAATGAGATATGAGCATTTTTATTGATCAAAATGAGTGTGATGAATCTCACACGTGTGGCCCACATTAGACTCTTAACTTCCTTCTGAGGTCAAAAACTAGTTTAAATATGAACACTTCTATCTTTCTCTTTTCTTATTCTATCACTACACAAAGCAGAGATTATCAAAACATTTCACAGGTTCCTAAGTACAAGAGGCCTCAATGGTGCACAGATGGCCAAAGATGAGAATATGGGTTTTTTCCTTCAGTCTTCACTTGATACAGCAGCTGTGATTAGATGTCTAACACAATTAGCGTCAACAAAAAACGGGTAAGAACTTGGGATGGAAAAGGCAAAGCAGAAGTTCAATTCTACTTTGAGAAGCTGGATGTTTTTTAAACTGGCTGGTCCTGATGAAATTCACCTGAGAGTATGCAGAGAACTGGCCTGCAGTGATCTCACAGCCCATGGCAATTATTTTAAGAATAGAGTGAGGACAGGTAAAGTTTCAGAAAACAGAAAAATGCAGTCATAGTTCTTACCTTTAAAAAAATGAAAAGAAGTGTAGATCAGACAATCTCATTTCAATTACCAAGAAAAAAAAATACTGGTTCAAGTATTCAAACATCTGGATGGGAACAAGGGGATATGAATCAGCCAACGCTGATTTGTCAAGAACAAATCACGTCAAGCAACCGAGTTTTTTCCTATGACATGGTGACAGGCCTGTGTATTGAAAAGAAAAATATCTTTACTTTAGACAAGTTTTTGACAGTGTCTTTTATGACATTTTTCTCTGCAATTCAGGGTCTTCCTGAAACTGCCATATGGTAGGGACACAACTGATTGGGATACTGTGCGTAAAGACAAACTGTTCAGCTGGAAGGATGTAAGAGTGAGGTCTGCTGGGGACTGATTTGAAGTCTAGGTCTATGGAAAACTTCCGATAATAAAAACTGCATGATGGAGTAGGGAATATAGTTGCTCTATTTCCAGATGATTCAAAGCTGAGACAGGCAATGACAAGGTTAGAATTCAAACTGATTATTATAAATTGGAGAAATTGTCTGAAGTGGCTGAAATTCAATTTAATAAGGGCAAAAAATCAAAAGTTCTCCACTTAGGTAAGAGTAACTGTCTGCAAAATTATAGGAGGAGTAATAACAGTTCTTCTGAAAAAGGATGCATGGACTATAGTGAATCATAAATTGGGCATGAGTCAGCTTTGCAAGGCTATTTCAAAGACAAAATGAAAGCTTCATCCTGGAAGAGAATCATATAGAAGACAAAGTAAAAAAACTTCCTGTTTATTTCACTCAACTGCTTTGTCTAGATATAGGCTTCCTGCAGGAGAAATGCTGACCAACTAAAGAGATAAGAATAATCAAAGGGCTATAAAACACAACCATTGAGGACAACCAAAATGAGTTGAGTTGTTTAGTGCAGATGAGTGGCATCTGAAGAGCATTTCTCTGGTCTTCAAGTATTTTAAAACACTACTGCATAAAGAGGAAATTCAAATTGGAAAGCAAGAAATCAGCCTAAAATGCAGCAACGAAGATCTAAGTTATATATTACAGGAAATAATGTCAAATGTTCTTAAACACTTGAATAAATTGCCTGGAGAAAATACAGATTTTTCAAGGCTGGAGATTTTAAAGAATTGGTAAGATGAAAATCTGTCAGGCATGGTTTAGGAAGAGCTGAACCTGCCCTGCGGGAAGAAGATGTATTGGATAACTTCTCAAGATCTCTTCCAGAAATGTGATTTTTCTACAACTTTTAATGCCTTTGGCTCCTGTGATAACAGAGACACATGGAAAATGAGAAGGGAGTTTTTCTAATAATATGTGTCGCAGATCTAGTTTACTTGTATGAATGTAAGACCTCTAGAAAATATTTATTAATGGGAACACCTACACCTCTTTGTAACACTCCTTATTTTACAATGTCTCCATAACAGTGTCCATTTAAGTCCAGTCCAGTCCAGTGCACTGCAATTCCTGAGATGAAGTGACAAAACTTGCCACAGGCACATGTAAAAGAGAGAACAGCACCATGGAAGGCCCAGAGGAGTGCTCTAAATTGCCTTAATAGGTTGAGATGGACAAGGATTCCAAATCAAACTGGTTGCATTTGCCAGTAGCTGTCAGTATCTTAAAAAAAAAAAAAAAAAAAAAAAAAAAAAAAAAAAGAGAGGAAAGGGGAAGTAAGAGCTCTAGTTGCTCTTGACATGATTTCATTTAACTCACTAGGTCTCTGACCTTTCAGCGCTGGTGGAAATAAAAGTGGAAATGTAACACTGAGGGGGGAAAATTCATGCAAATAATAACCTTTAAAGCTTCCATGTGAGAATTTTTTTCTTTTTTTTTTTAGTGGAGAGAAATCTGATGATCCAATTATGCAAGTCATTAGGAAAACAATGCTGAAATTTTGTGGCTAATGGGATTTTAAGTTATATTGACAATGAAAACCAATTATACTTTAAAAACTTTTTTCTCCATCTGCAATTGCATTATTTTAATGAAATAGCATGCTAAACCTCAAGTAGCCAAATGAATGTTAATTGTAGAAATAGTTGAGTTAACAAGAGAGCCCCTCTTTTTCCATGACCTCATAATTTCACAGGTCTGAATAGAGGCATAAAATCATTCAATTTGCGTCTAAATTGTTTGATGATGTAAATATAGCAACCTTTGAACTCTTCAGAACTCCTGCTTTAGAGTAAAATTTAGATTAACTTTCTTAAGAAGTTCAGTGGAACCAGAGCTCAACCACAGGATGAAAGCAACTCCAAGACTTGGGAATATTTAGATAATGACCCAATTCTTCCAGGTCAAAACCAATTCTAGTTTAACACATTATAACTTTTCTACTTTAATTGATTTTTCCACTATCTATTTATCTTTCTAATTGGATAGTAAGGTACTAGCTAAAAAAAAAAAAATAAATCTCTATAATCAAAGCAGTTCATGTAAGAAATTTCAGTAAGTGAAAGGGCCGATGGGAAATTTTTCAAGGTTACTGGATAATTAATAGGAGTCACAGAATTAAAGTTTTTGTCAGTTGATAGTGTCATCAAGTTAGAGGCAGAATAAATCTGTGATATCCTGAAACATATCCCTCTTCCTGCAACAAGCAGGTTGTAGGTTTTATTGAGCTGAATGTGCAGAGAATAAAAGAATCATAAAATCACAGGATGACTTGGCTTGGAACGGACTTTAAGGATCAACTGGTTTCAACTTCCCTGCCATGAGCAGGGACACATAATAGAAGAATCTTGAGTGGGCAGGAACCTTTTGGGATGATCTGGCCCAACTTTCTCTTGAAAGCCTGGTTTATCAAGCATCCTGTCAAGCCAAGTCCTGAACAACAAGAGAAACAACAATTTCCAGCAAGAGAGATTCCACCACTTTTCTGGACAAATTACTACAACATTAAATCTTTTGCTAGATGAAGTTTTCTTCGTATTTCCTTGGTGAATTTCCCTTAAAGCAACTTCTGCCTGATATTTTTGTACTGTCAGCATGCCCTCTTGTGAAGTAAATGCCTCCATCTTCCACATAACTATCTTTCAGGTATTGGGAAATCATTATTAGATATCCCTGGAGCCTCCCCTTTTTTGGGCTGAACCTATTTATTCATGCTTTCTTCATATGTCAAATCCACCAACCCTCCAGTCCTCTTGCTGACACTTTAGTAGATCAGCTTTAAGTTTTAGAGTCTCTCTTGAACTGGAGAAACTGCAACTAGACATAATAGTTCAGGTATAGTCTAACAAGTCCCCAAACAGCATAATCACATCCCTTGATCTTCGGGATATGCTCTTGCTAATGCATCCTGGGACAGTTTGCCTTCATTGTCACAAAAGAATGTGTCATGGAAGCACCCCAACCTTGCCTTGATCAAGAGCTGAGTGCCTGACTATAAGCTGCAGACAGCAGGGCACGGCAAATAAGTCCTGAGTGTAATGAGGCCTGATATTGGCATGGATCTGCAAGGGATGGGAGAACAACACCTGAAACCACTGGAAAGGGGCACCATGATATCAGCACGGGCTGACTTGACTGGAAGCCTGTGACAACATTTGGCTACATGCACATAGACACACAAACACCCTCCAGGTAATAAAGATCATGGAGAAACATGTTTACAGGGACACATAATGCCACACACAAACAGGGGACTCAAGACGGGACCATTAGAGACCAGCGGTGAAACATCGGTCAGTCTCCTGCCTGAACTCTTGCTCCTGCCCAGGTGCTGAACATATAAACCACATCAAGAAGACAGGTTAAAGTGGCATGATTGCTCTTCTCTTAACCTAACAATGTGCAAGAATCAAAAACCTTGTTAATTTGCCTTCAGCAGTTGTATTACACGAGTGAAAGAAGAGGTGTAGGCTTCTCTTCTGTGAAATTGCAATTCACTTCTTTGCCAAACAAAAACTTACCCCTAAAATGTGCCTGTATCTACAGCAGTATAAGATATCTTACATGATACTGTCTGGAAGAGGATTTTGGCTGTGAAATTAGTCATTTGGCTTCAAATATTCATAAGACAAAATTTATTTGAAGGCAAAATAATCAGGAATGAACATAAAATCCAGAACAGTATTCATGCATCAGAAAAAAACATGTTTCCTGCTTGCTCATAGATCTTTTCTATGAATGTGGGCAAATGATTCATTGTTTCATATGGCTATTCTCCCCCATCACCCTTGAGCTGTTTACTACACTGAAGTACTCTGGAGCTGGAATTATCTTTTAACAAAAATAAGTGATAGTGCTGCCGCAGAGATTGTAACTTGGTTCTGAAATACAAATGACAAATTGTAAATGAAGCCATAAAACTCACAAGGGTCAAAAAAACTTCTTTTTAAGAGAAGTATACAGAGAAACAAGTATTCAGCCAGTCCACTGCTACTGAAAAAATTATAAAGTCATAGATAATTTATGTTGGAAGTGACTTCCAGAGGTCACCTAGTCCAACCCCTTTCTCTCTTATTGTACCACTTGAGGCAAAGTGGTCTCCTGTGCTAATAAACGAGTTCCTCACCACAGCCTTTAATTTTTACTCTTGCTCTGAAAGCTGTATCACATCAGAGACTTAGAAAATCTAAAAATGGATGAGGACTTAGTAGATCCCTGTGCCCAAGTCTGCATGCAATGTGTTTCCTCCAGTAGCTGTAAGTTGTTAAAGATAGTTTGCCTCTGACATCAGAAAAGGTATTTCTGACAGTATCTGGAACAAATTCCACTTGCAGAGACAGATTTTGTGATATTTGGTAGATCACATGCATTTCAGATTTTTGTACCAATTAATCTGCCTCCTAAATTTACCACAACCATTTTGCATGCTAGGTATTGCTGTCCCCATGTGCAGATCATTTCCTTTATGATGTGAGAAAGATACAGCCAGGACAACACATAAAAAGTGAAGCTTCCTGAAACTGGAAGGATTTGCTGAAATGATAAGGATGTACCAAATACAACCCAAGGGAAGACCAAAACTCAACCCAAAATACACTTGACAGATCAGGTCTTGTAATGCACAACTGGGAGGTGTCCAGACATTAATGGTGATCGGGACAGGATCTGAAGAAGTTTTGAGGATAAAGGGAAAAAAGCCCAAACGTGTTCAGAGAACCTGGTAAACAGCTCACTTGAAAGGGAATAAAAACCAGATGATGGCTGAAGATCCCAGATTAAAAAGGCACTGAAGTACTGATGTACTAAACTTAGGACTACTCAGATTTTTCTCAAGGTGGGGTTTCCTGGCATACTAGGAAGGGAGATATGTGTCCTCAACAATGTCTGCAATTTGTGACAAAGAAATATGTTATTAGTGATATGCTTTTGTATACAGGTCATTCACTGGATGCAACATTAGGGACCCTCCTGCCAGTCTCTACCTACCTGATATTACTTACTAGCAGCCAAAAGAACTTTTTTTTTTCCCTAATTTAACCACATATTTAAATTACTTTTATACTCCTCTGCTTCAGACATACAAATATTTATTTCTTCATTTTGGACTAGAATGTCAACCTAGCTTTCATTGTAACAGCTATTTAAAATTTGTATATTTTGATGGAAAAAAATAAGTGACAGCTTTTTAAAATTCTTTTTAAGAGCATCTATAACAACAGCTGGAGAAGCACAGCAATTCTGCTAGCCAAGAGAAGTATATTGGGTTGGTTATTTCAGTCTCATCAGCTTCATCTTTGATTTTAATAAGATATTTTGAAATGGTTTATTTTCCCTGGAGATCTTGTAATAACTCAACTTTGTGTAAGTGTCCTCAGTTCTCACTGAAATCAAAAGAATGTGGACATCCTCTAGAAAGTTTCAGTATTGAAGAATCCGAACCAGTAATTTTTGTATCATGTATTTACTTAGGTTCTAGACTCCTTGCACAGGAGCATAGTCCAGGAGAAGAGTAACATGAGCAAAGTATGCAAGATCTGAGATGTAAGCAATATTGTCTTTTTCCAGCAGCAAAAAAAAAGTTAAATTTCCATTTTATGCTAAAAAGTCAAATAGATTTAATACTGCCTTAAAAATATTTTTGTTCTGGGACACTTTAAAGCCTCATTAGGAAAATTTAGAGGAAATAAACAAACAGAAACAAACAATCTCAGAATTTCTAAATCTGCCTGCAGTTCTACATCAAGCAGCATGACAGGATATACAAGTTCAGTGCCACTAACATCCAATTTGTGTTAATTTAACTGTGCAGTCAGCCTAAGCCCCACTGCCCAGCCAGTGGCAGAATGAGCCCCTAACACAACTGCACGTGGCTGCGTGGCAGAGAAAAGACAGCATCTCTCCACAGCAGCAATAAACACTGTTCAAGTTGAATCTGCAAGGACAGAAAAGATTAGCATGGGGGCAATTTTTCTACCAAGTAGATTTCATGCTTTGTGTGGGCATGAAAAATAGAAGGATCTTTGCCCCTGAGGAGAAGAATTTAACAAAAATGGCAAATGTATTTATTTTTTCATTTGTAATAGTATCCTGCCAATAGATAAGATTTTTTTTCAGCACATCCATAGACACGTAATAGCTGTGCTTCCACATTCAGCAATACTGGTACTTGTACTGAATCTGTCTCTGGCAGCTCAATCCAACCCCGTGGGAAAGCAGTCCAAATCGTGGGTTTCAGCAGCCTGTGTCTGTTCCCCAAAACAGCATTGCAGAGAGCACAGTGGAGATGCAGGCATGAGCCAGAAATGAAAGGGTTGGGAGTGACTATCCTTTCATAGCCATTGGAGAGTAAGGGATGCCTGAGATCAGCAAGGGTGCCAGAGCAACCCCTGCCTGCATCTCAGAGGTTTTTCTGTGCTGCCAAAAAATGACACCAATGTCATCCAAAGCATAATAAAGTAACGTATAAGCGGTGCTGTGTAATACAACTTAGTTCACTACTCTCTTTGTTCTGAACTTTGCTTTAACTCTTTTCTGAGGATCAATACCTGATCTGTGTTTTCACAAAACATAATTAATCTCAGACCATGTATGTAAAAACTTATAAGCAGTTATAAGTAACTCCAGCAAGCTTTCAAAGAAAGTAGCTTATACTCTCTGAGTGAAACTCATTTCTATTCCCAAAGCAAAGGAACACATACAGTATTCAGAAAACAAATTTAAAGATGCTGTTCAAGCAAGTCTGTATTTATTGCTATTACACAGGTATCCTCAAATGAAGGACTTCAGCACAAACACTTCAGGCTAGTGCACCTCTTCTCTTACCTTTGGTTAGTCACTGTTGAAGAGCACCTTTGGCTGGTGTTGAAAACCTGTCAGTTCATTTACAGAAAACATTCTTTGGCCATTGAGGCCATGGAACCACCTTCCTCTAACTACTGCATTTTACTTTCACTCCAAAGCCTGACCAGTAACTGAGTCTTTCATGCTAACAACAGCACAGAAAGTTACTATGGCAGCAGGCAGTTACACAGTTCAGCCTTGGGATCACGGGGTTTTCAGGGATGATGGGTTGTGATGGCTCTCTCCTCCATATGTACTTCTTCCTCTAACTTAATGGAGACCCAATTTGGTCTTGTTAGGGGAACTATTTCCCATTCCTAGAGGATATCACTAGACTGTTCAAATTTCACTACAAATTGACATGAATTTCATCTCCTCTTTCACCACTTGGGCAGAGGATGTAGGTAGGGACTCATCTACAGTCACTTCTTCCCAGTGCTGAAGCAGAAAGACAGTGCCATGGCTGGAATTCCACACAGAGAGGCATAAAGGAGAAGGCAGAGAAGGAGGTACAGAGGATTTGCACAGCAGAAAGAAGGTCCTGCTTCATTGGGATGGGGCATAAGAAAGTACCAGAGAACATGAGAGTTGTTCGACACTAGCCCAAGTAGATCTCAGTCCTTCCAGATTTTTACACTGAAAGTCCTCCTCTCCTGTGCTAGAAACACAGACTATCCCAGGAAATACCACAACTTCTTCCTTTATGCTGCTTTCTCCTCCTCAAGGGTAAAAAAAATGTCAAATGTTCACAGAAAATTTTTGTGAGTTTCATGCACATGTTCAATTTTTGGCATATATATAATCCTCTATGTATAAAACATAGCTTTGCCACACTTTACTAAAAGAGGGTATATACCATGTGAAATGGGAACTTATAATAACCTTCAAAACAAAACAAGAAGAGTTATCATTTTGTTTGTCGATACAGAAAGAAAGAACTGAATATCTGCATGTAGGAAAGGCTTGCTCCTTTCCCAAGCAGAGGGAAGCTCTACTGGGAGACAAGGATGGATATTTTATATACTCCAGCGCCATCTAGCCCAAGGAAATAAAATTCCACGTTGCACAATGGCTGCTGAAGGACACTTTTTAGTGCTAAATGTTAAGTCCATAAATAATTTCTGACCCTGTGAAACAGCTCTTGGCTTATCGAGTGACATTTTAATATTTTTTTCTACCTTATAAATGCATGTGAGTAGTATAGAAGCTCCTGTGAGAGCCATCTGCCACAGAAAATAACTGGCATATGCTATTTTCTTTATTTCTCATCCAAACTGAAACTTGAGATAACCTGAAATAATGCTAGAAATGAAAACCCAGGGCACCTACATTTTGTGGGTGTTTTGGTAGAAAACAATTTAAATAACAGGAGACAGGAAAATAATAAAACCCAAAATTCTAATAATGAAAGAAAGATCTTGCCAGTCTTACCATTGAAAAAATTTGTTATAAGGGGAAAAATCTGTACTGTATTATATTACTTCTTTCTTTTTTTCTAGAAATGTCAAATGAATTTCTTCACTACTCAATACAAAGTTCAATTAACTTGTACCTGTTTGAAGTTTATCTAAATTAAATATCTGGATTTGGATAGAAGTGATTTTAAATCCACCAGGAAAAATAAGAAAGGTTTTCAAAATTCTAGATAGCTTCTTCATGATGATGTTCAGTCTCGCCAATTTAAAATGGGATTGCAGGTCTTCTAAAATATAAGTTTTCAAAGACCACATTGCTGATATTGTTCCACTGTTCTTCCCTCACAGTCTGTGTTCTGTAATTTTTTGAGGATTTCTAGTTATAGCAGGTGAGAATTCATTTTAATATAAAGTAAGGGCACGTCTACTTTTGAAGTTTATCACAGAATGAATCATCATGTCTATTGATTATGAGAGAGCTTACATAACTACTTTAGCTTCCACTGTGCACACCTTGGTTTTACTAGAACAGACCTGTGTCTTCAAAGAGTGAACTTGAGCCACAAAACATCAGAGGTATTTCTTTTCTGTTTGTTTCTATGAGAAAAGAATTTTCACAGTTAACTTGTTTTTGGGGTTTTTTTTTTTAGCTTCAGTCATGTCTTTCCATGCAAAGGATAACCTAAATCCAGGTATGAGATGCATTCCATAGCAGTGTTAAAATGTAGTGCTCGGTGGGCTCTGAGAAAGCCAGCTCAGGAGTCAGAAAACATGAAGGTCTACTGGAATGTGTTCTTAAAGAGTCTAATACAACCTTTTCTTCAGGTAATTCGGAGCTACTTCAGAGCTGTTTGAGAAGACACACTGTAACTCTTCAGCTGATGGATAAAAGCTTCTCCGCCAAGAAAAAACACATGCTGCTGCTGAATGAGAAGTTGACAGTAAGCACACCCACAGGAATTTTAAATAGCATATTTCGAGTTTTTTCATAATAATACTAAAAACACACTGGTGCACAAGTGACCCAGCACTGTTGAAAAAGACTGGTCAGAAGGCTAAAAAACAATAGGAAGAACTGCAGCCACCAAGAAAGCCAAATATGCGTCAGTAGGAGGCACAGGATATCCTCTGTGGCCTACAAGCTCGTACCAGCTGAAGTCTGCGCTCACCCACAAGAGCTTGGCACAAATGGAGCTTCCCTGGGCATTAATTCTGACCCAGGAACCCACTGCGGAGCAGCAATACCATGGTGTTTTACAAATATCCAAATACATTTGTAAGCTTTCTTTCTTCAGTGCACATACAATCCTACCTGAGGACCTTTATCACACACGCCCAGCAAACCACAGATTACTCCTCCCTTTTACTGTTACTATCACTGCTAACCCATTTCAGTCAATTAAAAGAAAATGATCAAATTTACTAACAGGTAACCTTTATTTGATGGTCAACATCTTGCCCTTTCAAGCTAGAAGCTGTTAAGATGTATGTGGTGCATATATAGGTGTGCATATTTGTGTCTGTATGTTTGCAGAGCCAACCCATAATCAAAACAAGTCCCAAAAATATCATCATTTAATTTTCTGCATTGCTGTGCCTTTGTTACCCTCCAGCAAAAGAGTAATTTTATTATAACTCAATATATATGCAGCAGTTACAAGATACAAGTTAACCTTCTTAATAATTTTTGTTGTTGCTCTTAAAATATTATCATATAATTGCAATTAAATAGGGTCATATTTTTCCATCAAGAGTTGTCAATTTTAAGTACAAAGTCTTTTTACCATCACTTATTAATTAGAAATGCTGCATCCATACATAATACTATTGTACCATTAAATATGTATATAATGTTATGTTGGATGGAAAGGAAGGAGGAGCTCTATTTTACATACACTCAATGTCTAATTAGGTTTCATAATTAGGCTTTTGACCCTGCTTTCAGCTGGGAGCCTGAATTAGCAATTGAATTTCTGTTGGGCTGGTGACCCTATTTGTAGTGTCACAGCCTGAGCTTGGAGAAACATTTCTTTGGGAACCCTTGGCTCACAGTTACATGCTCTCCTTGTACTCACTACAACTCCCTAGGAGACTCAATTAGGGTAGGATCAAGTTCCTGTTTCTTGCACCAAACTTGCTCCTATAATTTCAGAGGCCTAATGAGGCAGATCATCAAAAATAAGTTTCATAATATGACTGGGGAGAAGTTGGTGATTTTAAAGGGTTTTCAGGGAGAGGAGTCATCTCTGTAACTTGGTACCTAACCTGAGACTGACAGATTCTGCCTCTGGAGTCACAGAATCCTAGGAAGGTTTGGTTGGAAGTGTCCTTGAAGATTATCTAGTCCCTCACCATGGGCAGGGACACCTGCCACTAGACCAAAGTCCTTCAGAAGCATCTGCTTTGCTTACAGACCACACAAGTTTAAACATTTACCTCAGGAAGACTTACTGCAAGACATCTGAAACATATTATAAAGTCAGATGCCTGTTTGTGGTGGGTTTGAGCCTAGCTTTGTTATCATAATATTTTAATTCATATCTCCTATAGGCTACCAGCATCTACTTTTCACCAATTTTTACATATTTACTCATTGAAAACCAGGCAGAAATAGGTTGAAAAGAGAGAAAAGATAAGATGAAGTCTGAATTTAAATGACTGTCATGCATGAAAAATCGAACTTTCATTCTCAATGGCATCACCTCTGAATTTTGCCCTTAGTATTTACATTTTATCATCCTCATCAAGATCCAAAAAATGCTTCCCTTCTCTTCCCTTCCAAAACAACTCTAAACCTTGCAGCATAAAATATAGTATAGCCACCCAGGCACCAAGCGTAATGAAATCTAGCAACAATAACTCAAATATGTGTCTCCTTGTCTGAGTCACTTTAGAGACATCCAGAAACATAAATATATGTTTTCCCTGAAAGGAAACAGTTTTCTTCCTTTTAATCTGAAATAAAATTCTGTCCTCATATCCCAGGGAACTAAAGGTGACAATAAGAGCTTGACAATGTTCAGGAGATGTGCTTTTCACATTAACATTGCCAACAACTGCACCATAAATACTGGGTATACAGAAAGTGCATTCAATCATTATAGGAAGTGCAATTTAAAATCTGAAATTCACTCAAATAAATCAGTAAAAAGAGTTAAGGGATCTAAATCTCCAAAACCTAAAATATACTTCCTTTATTTTCCAGCTTTATTTTCAAGGAATTCTAAAATCTACTGGAACAAAATGTTCCTCTTAATGTTCTGTAAACCGCTTATTAAATATGAAGCTTTGTTCCGTTCATCTTCCCTTTTCCTGTGCTACCCCCTTGCCAGACGTCAAGGAGCTCATGCCAAATGTCTGTGAATTCATGGCTTATGAGGGGCAGGATTTGATGAGTGAAGGAAAATCATGCACAAAAGACAAATATATTACTGTCCCCCAACCTCCTCTCCTTTATCATCACCAACACACAGTTGCATGTAGAGGGCTGGGAGCCAATATGAGCATCTTGAAATTATCTGAGATATAGCACATGCTGTCAGACCTCTTGCATTCAGCCCTGGAGGTCCTCCATTCTGATCCTGGGGATATTTGATATGATGGCATAGACTGCATGCTCTCTGCTGGGTTTATTCTGCATATTGGAAACCCTAAAGAAGGGCTACAAGGATATGATATCAGCCCTTGCCAAAGACACCCCGTCACTGAAATGATGCTTATGTCCTGCTGGCACACATAGAAAGTGCCCAAAAATCTGGAGGGGTGCCATGAACTGCAGTAGAGATTTAGGTCAAAATTCTTTCTATCCTTACAGCCCCAGATGCTCAGTGAAAGAGTGTAAGGAACACAGCAAGTATAGGATGAAAAACCTTTCAAAAAGCCAGCACTGAAAATATTGGAGAGTCCTGAGCCAGTTTGTATCCACGACATACATTTCAGAGAGCACAGTGGGCCAGCTGTCATTCCTGAGGTAGACCTGGTGACTATTTCATGAGCAGATGGGAAATGCCATGTTCTTTAGCAGGCTGTTAACAAGAAAACAGCCTGAGACAACACTCAGTGAATTAATATTCGCTCTCTACATTTCATAATAGGAGTCTGATCTTTCCCACAAATATTAAAACCACTTCTATCAATTTATCAGACCTACATATAAGACTTTTTGTTTTAGCATCCCTATTCTTGAATGCCTCATGCAAGATAATTGGGGCAATTTCCTAGTGTCTCCTTTTAACAAAAGTCGTTCCCTTAAAAAGTGAAGATAAAAATGGGGGGAACAGAGGAAGGTATGGAAACTGCTATAAAATATACCTGATTGATTTACAGTTTCTTTAGTAGACTGATCTAAGGTGTCTAATGTCTATGTCTAACAACAGCCTCATTAAAAAAAAAATGCTTTGCCAAAGCTTAGCCCATTTTTATAAGCCATAAATTTCAAGAATGACAACAGTTTCCCCACACACATCTTCTAGGCTGTCCTTATCAATAACCACCATGGTAAGTTCAAAAAAAGGAGTACAAGAACCAGGTGAAATACAGAAAAACAATTCCCAATCTCCTGCAGTCCCACAGCATCAGGAAAATCTATCCTGCAGTCATTGCTCCTTCTCTTCACACTTGTGAAAGATACCATTAAGTTACATATTTACAAATCTAGAACAAGCCTTATTTCTTCAAAAACAAGTTACACACTTTAAAAGTCACCCTGATGGCTCTCCTGGATGACTGAAAACATGGGTAAGGATTAAAGCAGGATGAAAACATATTACAGATTGCCTCTGAAAGCAGTCCTTGGGGAAGTTCATTTGCAAATAAAAGCAAAGTATGAGGAATTTCTAATTCCATATCTCCCATTCAGTGTTCCCCCTTGTCAAAAATGGTGCATCCAAACACACACTCTGCCTCTACTGTCTGACATTCTCTTCCTTCTTTCCAGTATACCTAAATGTCCCTTTATCCAAAAAATACACATTTTTTAAAGGCACCCCACTTCTCTGTAGGACTGTCATAGTTTAATCCCAACCTGAAACTCTTTCCCACACAGCTGCTTCCTTATTTACCTCCTGGTGGGATAGAGGAGACAATCAGAAGGGTAAATGTGAGAAAATCCACGGATTGAGATAAGAAATAGTTTAATAGGGAAAGCAAAAGCCATGCACACAAGCAAAGCAGAACAAGGAATGAATTCACCCCTTCCCAAGGGCAGGCAGGTGTTCAGCCATCCCCAGGAGAGCAGGGCCCCTTCATGTCCAACAGTGACTTGGCAAGACAAACATCATCACTCTGAACGTCTCCCACTTCCTCTTCTTCCCCTCAGCTTTATCTGCTGAGCATGACACCACATGGTCTGGGATATCCCTGGGGTCAGCTGGGGTCAGCTGTCCCAGCTGTGCCACCTCCCAGCTTCTTGTGCCTCCCCAAGTCCCCTCACTGGTGGGGTGAAGAACAGAAAAGGTCTTGACTCTGTGTAAGCCTTGCCCAGCAATAATGAAACATCCCTGTGTTATCAGCACTGTGTTCAGCACAAATCTCAAACAGCCCCATACCAGCAACTATGAAGAAAATTGTCTACTCCGGACAAAACCAGCACTTTTCACAATATTTTCTATTTCTTAAGCAATTCTAAATGAATGAAATGAAATGAAAAACAGGCATATATAAGAAATTTAGGGTGCTTTCAACATAGCATATATGCTACTGCATTGTAATTGACCATTTTATGAAATGATGCAGTCCTGTTTAATTTTGGTCGCAGCTAAAAGTAAAATAAAGCCATTTCCTGGTTGATTTCAGTTGGAATTGGAGATAGTTTTTCAATATGACCCTTGGCAGTGCTCAAGAAAATGGGGGAAAGAGGCAGATAAGGCACTGAATGGAATAAATGGATCCAATCTGATCTCAGTTACTTCATATGTTGATAGCATAGTGGAATGGCAATTCACAACCAGTAACCTCAGCCATAAGAAACTTAATGATGGATGAAAATGAAAAACATCAGGATGCTTATTTATCTAAGAGAATTAGAATCCTTTAAACAAGTTATGAATGAAAGACGTGTAGCTAAACTGGATTTTAAGCCAATTAGAAATGAATGAAAATTCTAATTTAAATGGACATCATCTTTCACTAATATTAGGAAAAAAAATACTTTCTACATTTTATTGGAGCTGATAAATTTATTGTGACACTTGAACAGGACAGCTATTTCATACTAAAAGACAGTTTCCTCTGCTTAGGAAATAGTCAAACCCAGCCCTCAATTTTGAATTTTATTTCCTGTTCGTGAATCACTCATAATTTTAAATTGTTGTTATTACTTTCAACTATAATGGATGGATTAAAACAAACTTTTATTGGCATAATCAACAAAAATAATTTAGACTTTGCTGCATCATTATATCTAGGACAATTCTGTCTAATAATCCAAAAAAGAAACTGTTAACCTGCATGATGCACATTAGTAATAAGGTGCTGGACTCCTCCACACCTCTGAAAAGTTACATACCATTACATTTATGGCTATGTAAGTGAGTTCAGATCTGGTCTGGTACATCTAACTTACTAACATGTTTTGGACATCAGTTGGCCATTATATTGTGCCAATCTTAAGAGTTACATTGCCATGTCCTCTAAAAATTCTGAGGTGAGACAAAGGTCAGGTAATGGACTCCTTTTTCTCCATTCCTACACATATTTGTGAAGAGTACAGTAGAGAGAAGCAAAAGAACCTGTGAGGTCAAAAACTATCACCTCCTGGGCTGCCCACAGAGGTGGCTGTCCTCTTTAAGGGCTGGCAAGAAGATTCATGGGGATAAAATGTACATGCTTTTGAACCCGGAGATGAGGAAATCTTTAGAGCTTTATACTGCAGCCACTATACACAACAGCAAAGAAACAAGTCCTTAAAGCTGTGCTGATCCAAAGGCTGGAGCTCACTGCAGAACATCAATTAGAGAGGTAAGAGGCAGCCTTCTCTCTTCGTCTCTCTGCAGATGAACTACTTATGGAAGGTATTCCACAAGCAGCAGCAATGTGATTGTAGAGACATACTTCCTGCCATAGTGACAGGACAAGGGGAAAGTTTTTAAATGTAAAGAGCAAAGGTTTGGATTGATGTTAGGAAGACAGCCAGAGACTGGTGAGCCACTGGAACAGGTTTTCCAGAGAAGAGGAGGATCCCCCATCCCTGGAAGTGTTCAAGGCCAGGTTGGATGGGGCTCTGAGGAACCTGTCTAGGGGAAGATATTCCTGCCTGTGGCAGGGGGGTTGAAACGAGATGATCTTTAAGGTCCCTTTCAACCCAACCCTTTCTATGATCACCTAATGCTGTTCAAACTTATGATATTATGGGGGTTTCTGTGACATAAATGAGAGCAGAGAAATGCCTTTCTGCATCAGAACTGATACACTGCTTTCCTTGGAAACTGTTATTGTACATCACAAGAAAAAATTATGCCAGAGGATGAGTAATGATATTTCTGATCCACAAATAAAAAGCTTTTTAGAATTGCTGGGGCCTATGGTATAGCATTACACTGAATTGTTTTAAGGTCAAGCAGAAACTGTAAGATTTATTAATTGGATCTAACCATGATTTTGGTTTTTGCCAAAAAGCTATTATAATAAACATAATCTTTCTTTCCTCCATTGGCTCTGATATGATAAATTTTAATGCACACAGAAAGACCCATGTTGTGCTATCCTTAGTATCTGCAATACCACTTAACAGAAAAACAGGTGAATCTGTTTGAGTGTGAATAGGAAAATAATGATTTTTTTTCTCAAATAAGAATTCTAAAGCATAGTCATTAAACTAATAAAATTTTAAAAAAAATTGCTTGAACAGTTTATGCTGTCACCCAAAGGAAAATTTCATATTTCCATCCCTCAGTCACTACCAAACTTTTCCTCAGAAAATTAAAATGCGTTTTCCTTCTGAAAGGAAATATAAATGTAAAACCTTGAAAGAATACTGTCATTTGAGCAATTGTGTAAAAATTGCTTTTTCAATTCATAACAGAAGCTTACTTTAGAACTGAATTGAAATCTTCAATAGGAATGAAAAAGTGTTATACTTTAATTCCAAATATGTAGCTCTTCACTATGGTCAATTTGCTAGCATGGCATTTTCTTGTTTTCTACTGAGGACTTCTAACTCAGTGCTAGGAGCACTTTCCTGGAATAATTACAAAGACTTCTAGTCCTTGAAGAAGCTCTATGGGGTTAAAAAGAGAATGGAAGAAAAAAAACTAAAACCACTGAAAATCTTCCAGAAAGTTCTTATTATCTAAAAGCTAGCCATTGTTTCCGTATTTCAGATTTTTGGAATGATGTTGAATGAACAGGTGTTCCACTACACAGTCTCTTAACATGCTGGATATTGATAACTTCTGAAAAAGATCTCTGAAAGATTGATACTTACACAGCTTTCCTTACCAGCACCAAAGTCTCACAGTGTTCAGTACTTTGTTCCCTACAGGAGGGAGTAAGCAGGGCTGGTCTGTGGGGCATAGACAATTGCTGGAAATCCAGACTACACAGCACAGTCAGGTGGTAAGAGGGTGCAAGAGGAGGAAAGGACAAGCCAAAATCTAGCTTTTATTGATGGCCTTCAAGACCATCATACTGCCTTTGTCAAACAGTACAGAAAACTTCATTAAAACTTGTCCTGTGGGTCTTTGTGAACGTAACAGAAGGAAGGAAGCAGCCCAAGGGCAGAGAGACCAGGATCCTCACAGCAGCAAAAGGTGATGTTTTTCAATGATTCAGGTTCCAATCAATGTTTGGAAACAAAAGAAAACAAAACAAAAGAATCAAGAGACATAGAGAAAAAGCAAAAAGTCTGGGAGATATGCAGAAGGTCTTCTGATGTATTACCCAAATTCGTGCTTGCTGCTCTGCCACCTGCCATAGATTGACTGTTCACAACTTCTGAAAAAAATCCTTCTAATTGCTGTCACATGCAGGACCACAATCAATGCTGGTTTAGAGGAACTTGGGGCATTCAGTTGATAAGAAATTTCCTTTAGAGAATTTCACTGTCTGCCAGTGCAAACTCACAGACTGGAACACATAGAAGCTCTGACAATGTCTTGCAAGTGGAAGGTTAAGTCATGGTTGGATGAAGCAGTTCTCCCTCTCCTTGTTTCCTTGGCAGCAGGAGACCACTACAGTAACATCTCCACTCCTTAACCTCTTTACTAGTTTGAAACTGCTCTAGAATCACAGCTGGGAGACAGAAAAAAGGACTGTGGAAAAATGGACATCCAATTATCCTTCTTGAGCAGCACTGGAATCACATTACTATTGAGCTGTATTTCTAACCCCATCAGGGGTTTTAAATCATCCCCCTGATCACCAATTCTGCTGCACTGAGCACTGCAGAATACACTTAGCATATGCAAGGCTAATTAAAACAAAATTCTAATTAGTACCTTTCTGGTTTTGAATCCATACAGCATCATATATTGAGAATTAATTAAAAAAAATTAATTATGCATTGGTATTTGTCTCAGGTTATCAGCAGACAATCTATGTAAAATATGGTATCTGGTTAAAGATAGGTCACCTATTAATTAAGAACATTGCAACCAAACTAATGGATGGAGGTCTTAGTAATTCATAATAACAGCATTGAGAACCATGACTTGCATCTAAAGATAAAATGTATTAGTGTGTACTTTGAATAAATAATCGTATTAGAGAAGCATCTGTTTACTCTCATCAAGCCTGAGCCTTGTCATAAACACAGGTTATTTCTTTTTAGTACAACATATTAGCAGCTACATTCTCTTCTTGATGATAAAGACCTACACTTTCAGTCTAGCACCTTTTGAGGAGGGACCATGACCTGTTTTACTTCTCAAGTTCTATCACTTATGTTTATTTGTAGAGGATGGGACAGAAGTATTTAAAAAGCAGCGAGTGCACTCCTGTTCACATTCTTCAGTGTTGAAGTTCAGAATGATGTCAATGTTATCCAGCATTCTTAATTATGCCCTTGAAATACAAGAAGTTTTCAAATCACTTAGATGTTAAAAACAAAAGAAGAAAGGGGAAAAAATCAGCAATGGGTCATTTGAAATAAGAATGCAGTCCTTAGAAAGAAACCCTCATTTACAGAAGGCCCTGATTACAGCTGCTTTAGTAAGACCTTGCTGAAACGGAGAAATTATTTATGTGTGGCATGACCTTGACAAAGCTACTCCTTCTGCAGGGAGAAAATTGAAAATTAATATCTGGAAACGACACATTAACGCTGAAACTCAGATCTGTGTATTTGGGACCCTGTCATTGTTTTTTGTTTGTTTTTTTTTTTTTTTTTCTGGGACAGGAAGAAAATGTCTCTTGAGTTTCATTCCTTTAAGATTCAAATCTCTGAAGTACAGAGCAGCACTGGAAGCTGCTGAGTACAGTGGATTTTTCCCACCATCACCAAAACCATTCCTTTGGGAGATGAAGATTTGATTCTGCTTCCTGCAGAATCACATCTTTAGTAATAAGTTACTTGATCCATCTCCTCATGAAGTCAAGGGGAATCTTCCTCCTGATTTCAATAGGACTATATTGAGCTCTCAGAACATTTAGTAGGAGTTTCCACTGCATAATAAAGGGGGGGGGTTGTCATTGTATTAATTTTTTATCTTTTGTGTTGCCAGATTTTTCAAACTGAAGAATTCTTTCAGCTGTTGCTGAAGTCAGTGGGATTCACAGGAGGTGCTAAGCTGCAACTTCAACACCCCATCTGTACCCTGTCTTTTGCAGCAGCCATAAAAATTTGCTAGGAGACTGGATTATGACAGTTTTGTGCAAGCAGATATGCTTAATGACTCTTTTAGCTAATCTGCACAATTGCCTCAGTACGCTGGACATGGTTCTTAAAAATACTTGCCCGTGCACACAGCAAATACTTTAAAAGTTAAAAATCTCTAATTAAATATATGAAACAGGACTTTGGGGAAACAAAAAGCCCAGCATACAATTAGCATCCTCTAAAGTCTGAGGTAGAACAAGATCATCATATTCTGCCCCAAGGTAGCTCACATATTTCTACCATTTTACACATCTCATAATAATAGACCAGCTGAGTGAGAGAGTAACAGTGGGCAGACCACAGATAAAACTCCAGGAGAATTTCTGACAGATTGCAACATAATTCCACCCTTTTTATTTATTTGTTTGTTTGCATTTATTTGCCAGACACTTTCACAGATCCATTTTTAATGCAAAAATTTATTATTTGTTCCTTTAATTGTTCCATAAAATATTTACCATGATGTTTAAATAAAGGAATGACATCATGCATAAAAAATGAAAAATAATGTGCCTGTAATAAGCTAGAGGTTACATTTAATGAAACAATGCCCATAAATGAAATTTCATTGTGAGTGCTGATGATGCTCATTTCAGATGAATTCACTTTGTATTTATTAGATTTAAGCATGTTCATCCTCAGCTTCTGTAATCAGAATTACAATATCCACTCAGATGAGAAAAGTAATTAAATCATTAAGACATTTTCTTAGGGCTGGGTGATTCTGTGGATATGCAACAGTTGGCTGGCTCCTGTCCTAAGTCCTTACTGCAATATTAATTGTTTTCTCATTATTTTCCAGAGGGTATCTATCCTCATAGCAATAAGCACATACAGCCTGAGAAAAGGCCAAGTGCCTCATATTCACTTCAGTAGCATGTGCATCTACCTTTGGGCTACAAGCACAAAAGGCAGTAGATTCCTTGTATGAAGACCTAGGGAGAGTGACTTGCCACAGCACACTTGAGGCGAGACTCAAGAATGGTAGAGATGGCTTTTGGACAATGTCAAGGTTTTGTAGACATTTGATTCTGACTACATTTTTTTAACCTATACTCAGTGCATCAGATGCAAGGTTGTACATATAGAATTCACGTCACATGCACAATTTCAGTAGAATTAACTCCACAGAAGGGTAAATTATGAAGCTTGCATTCATATATTCCAAGTACTCTGTCCTTAATATGTTGCATATTTTGAGCAAATGCCATGGAAAAGTTCAGGAGATCCACAGTCCTTTAAGGTTTACACAAGCATTGTAAATGATTTTAAGGTCTTTTTTCCATGATGGACTATGCCTATTAAGAATATTATCATGTGCTCCCCTCACAGCATCAGCCTTGTACCACGACAGCAGAAAGTGTCAATACTTTTTTAAAATATGTTAATAGCAAGAGGAGAAGAAAAGAAAATATTGAACTGATTCTTGTTGGAAGATGGCCATCTGAATAATATGGATGAAGAAAAAGTGGAGGCATTCAATGTGCCTCAGTTGCCAAATTTTGCCTCAGTCTTTAATAATACTGACAGATCTTGGGCTGCCCAGTTCCCTGAGGTGGAGGACCATGAGTGAAGAAAAGAGGATTTTCCAATTTTGGACACTGAAATTGTACATCATAACTATAATTTTTCCAGTGATAATTAACTTACGTTGAAAACCTATGAGATTTATAATGCTGATCTGCTTTTATCTTTACTATTCTACATGACCATGGAAAGTAAAAGAAAAAAAAAAAAAGACACTGTTAATATGATATTAAGGTGTTAATAGTAATATTAATGCAGATAGCACGCATATTGTGTAATTTTTCTTTTAAGTGCTGGGCTGGAAACTGTTTTCCTGTCCCACAGAATATTTCCATATTTTTAAATATTCCAACTCCATATGAAGACAAAATAAATTTATATAAGGAAGTGAGAAAGAAAAGACTGGCAGGCACATGCTCAAGCAAGAGAGTAAAAACCATTGTTTGGGGCTTTACATTAGATGAACATCTAAGGTAAGGCCCCAATCTGTCCACACCAGGAGCCTGAACCAACCATGCTGAAGACTTGAAAGTGCATGATCTTCAGTGTCTGACCTATTGGCTATTCTGGGCAGCCAGTGTCTCCTTTTCATGAGAGACTCCCTTCTGAGCCTAAGAAACCATTTTCCAATAAAAGATTAATCAAAATTTAATTTGATTCCCAAAACAGCTCTACTTGCTGTTTTGTCACTAAAAGCACTAAAAATCTACCATATTTGACTGGGAAAAAAGGAAGTTGGAACAGTTTTAGAAACTTTCTTTTGTATTATATTTTAACATTTCAGTGGCAGGGAATTTAAAAGTTAATAGCAGCAGATTACCAAGTATTTTCTTCCCCTGCTAAGAAAAAGAAAGGCAAGGGGAAGAGCCCTTGCATGATAAGTTGTTTTTTTAAATGTTCCAGTTTCACTTTGAAGTTCTTCTTTCAATGAGTTGAATGTTAGTGAGTAAATTTACATTTTCTGTGAGCTTTGTGTTAAACTAGGCAAGCAAAAAATGCCTTTTCAATCATGTATGACTATTTTTATTTTTCCCTGAAACCAAGAAAACCACTGATTCCTTCTATAAAAGAATCTATGTGTGATGATCTGAATTTCAGGCTTTGAACATTTTGCTGCAGTTCAGTTCAGTTTTTTTTTAAATGTAGTTATATATACTTTTAAACAATGGGAAAAGTGTTCTTTCAACACAAACCTATAAGTCAAAAATAGCTGAAGGAATTGCATTTCAACAATTGTATCAGCTGCTCAAATATACTGTTTTCTCAGATACATACCAGCATGAAAAATGGCAAGCTCCGAAATGAGTGCTTCAGAAAGACATTCCATTTTTTTAGGCACTCAATTACTACATCTATGACCAGTGGCCTCTATTAAACATCAAGAGTAAGGTGCTGGCCAAAATAATTGCATTAGAGAATGCACCATACTTTTAGTCATCATTTTGACATCTGATAGATACAAGGCATTGATTTGATAGTGAACCTATAAATTCAGACCATTAGAACTTCATTTCTGACATTAAAACAAGAAAAACACATTGTTATGGAGACAGAATAAGTCCTCTGATCAATATGCACCAAAAAGATGGTCTTCCAGAGAGAAAAATAATTTAAAACTGCTGGAGCCCTGGGTTCAGTGAGTTTCAGTCTTTCAGTGCTGACAGGCAATGATCTTCAAAAGCACACTGCATTTGACCTAAGACCTTGGGAAAGGCTATTCAGATTATGTAATAGCACTGAGATTGTTGCTGTGTAATTAAAGTTACATCACTGGGTGGAATATGTAGAGATGTAAAAAATTTAGGTTTCTGGGATATATGTAACAAGATGGAGGATTTGGGGTGTGGGTTAGTTCTTCTTCTTTCCTCCTTCTTCTTCACAAATCTGGGTGGTTTAGTATTGGTCCAAAAAACCCACCGTGCAGAACATGAATGATTACTTATTGGATTATAAGTAAACATAAATTACTTGGCATTCCATAATTGGATAGATTGGATTTTAAAAGACCTTGGAAGGTAGCACTTGGGGGCCATTTTCACCTTGTTAAATTAGAGGCACGTTCTGTGCAGCTGTATTATAGATAAGAAATAATAAACATCTGAGTCCGAAGAACAACTCTATGTCTCCTGCGTTTCAATACAAACTCTGAGTAAAAGAATTCACGAAACAGAGGCAAAGAAGAAAATAAAAAGCAGAGAAAATTAATATAAAACCAGTTTTACTAAGATATCTCTATGTTACTTTGTCTTTATTAACTCATGTTTACATATACTAATGTGGAGATTTACCTTAAGCCTTTTATAACTTGCAAGTAGTTTGTCTCTGAGTTTTTAAAAACTGCTAACTAAATAATATCACCTTTTGAGGGGCATAGATATAACTGACCTCTGTTGATAATTTTGGAACTTGACAAAAATATTTTTACATTTTGCGAGAGAATTAATGACTTATATTGAGAAGATAAAGAGTTTTACTCACTATTTTAAATGCTGCGAAATTCCTCATGATTCAGAAAAGTGAAAATTCCTCGTGATCTTTTTCAATATTTTTTAGCTGCTGTGATGAAGCTGTTACCTTTGGAAGGTAAGAAAAGCTGCAAGAACAAAGGAACACACAACTGAAATATCTACAAAGGGTGAGCTACACAAGTGTGGTGACCAAAAGCAATGAAACACAGATGGTTAAAGGGTTAAAAAGGAAGAGAACACAAGGAAAACTGCATGTTATTGGGGGCTTGCACAATAGCAAATATAATACACCAAGAAAATCTAACTGTGATTTGGAAAATAAACCTGCATCCATCCTTTAGTGTGACTGAGGAATTCTGAGAGTGGACAGCTGTGACTGCATAATAATGAATAAAGCACTTTTGAAACCTGTAACTGGAAAAAAATTCTAATAGTTTTCCTTCAAGAAAAAACAAAATGATGACTCCCCAGATTCCACTCGGGAAAGTTCCTGCCCATTTCCCTTTCTCCCAATTGATAACATGTTTCCATGGCCGTAGCTGGAAAGCTGAAAAATTCCACTGAAGTTTTCTCAAATGGAATTTCCCATCAGTTCTTAACCATAAAAGCTTTGTGGACTTGCCTTTTTGTTTTGATTAGGGGCTATTTTTTTAATAAATTTTTTCAAGGGAAATAATTTCCATTTTCTCATCAGTCTTAATAATAAGCATCCTGTGGCTTAAAAAAAAGCTTTTCATTTCTCATTAGTCTCTACAACATGAAAATGTACATTCTGTATCATTCTTGGATCTTTCTACTAATATAAGTCCAGACAGAGACAGGGGAAAATTGAAAATGCTGGTACCTTAACTGAAGGAGAAAACACTGTGTTCAGAGTGAAAATAACATTTTATATAATAGTGGTAGGAGTTTCTCCAGGGTTTGGGGTCATCATTTGCTGAGGGTTCTTTGTAAGGCTGTATTTATACACCTATATCAAGATTTCACTTATATGTACTCTGAACTGTATCCATATATACATGACAGGTAACAAAATACTTCCATATTTGTATTTAAATTTTAAAGAGAAACATTACATTCATGTTGAAGAAGCAATAACTGAAATATCTGCTCAAAAAATTATTAGTTCAATAAGTTCTGCTTTTATGCTCATGAATGAAGTGGTCAAAACGATTAAAGATGACCATACTCGTACATACTCAATAAAACAGTTGAATGACACCAAACCCTAATAACTGTCCTTGAATTATTTTATTTAAATTTTGGTAACATTTTGGTACGGGAAAAGTAGAAAGCATTCTCCAGCATTTCAGAAGCAGTTCACCTGAAAATTTAGAGAAATTTCTTCCAAAGGCTGTTTGAGCTGTATCTAATTGCAATGCTTGGCTGTATCAGCTTGAAAACTAAGACTTCACTGCCGCAGCTTCATGAATAGTTATCCATATCATGCAATAAATACCATTACTGCTTCCTATGTGACCTAATTGTGCTAAACTACTTCCCACATTGGCACAATTACAGCATAGATTAAATAAACCTTTTGTGGAGGTTTACACTTCAGCAGCTCCAAAGAAAGTTTTACTTGTACAAATGTTCCCAGACAATAATGGGAGGACATGCTGAACTGAAATCTATCTGGACAATTTTGCAGCAGCAGATTTCCATACTACCCAGTCATCCCTGTTAGTTTGTGGCACACAGTGTCTGACAACTGAAAAATATGTAAATTGCTCTATACTTGTTATGAACACTCCTCCAGATTTTGTTCAAAAGCTGTAACAGACTGGGCTGCTCAGCATAATTTTTTGAAGCATTTGCAAAGCTGGTACCAGATCCTGCCCTCTTTCTATATGTATATCTCTCGTTTGATTTCCAAGGCAGAAATGCCCATTTAGCTACATGAAGACAGTCATTTAAACCCAACTCCATTTCCCTAACTCTGTTTTCCTCCCATTATACATACACACTACACAAAAATTTTCAGTCTTGGTTATTACTTATGGAGAGCTTTCAGGATTACCTTTTACAGCTGATTTATAAAAGTAATCACCTGCCTCAGACCAAAATGTAGCACTTGAATGTCAAATGCTGCTTCTGATTCAAAAGATGTCAGCTGCTTGAATAAAATCTTTCATTTGAAGCACAGGAAATCTTTTTGTGATAGAAAAGAATTCCAAAATTAATTTAAAAACCAGAATATTCTTTTTACCGAGACCACTTGAATATGTGCATAGTTGGCATTGAATAAATATGCGCATCTTTTAATTAATTTTATAATGAGATATGTGCATTGTAAAAACATATATGCACATATTATTCCATTAGCTGTCATTTCAACCAGTAATACTCAGGGTTCAAAGTAGATGCTGTTCTTCGAGTACATGCTTATGAGAAAACTAGGTTCCATTGCAAAGAGAAGCATAACACTATGCAAAACTGATTCAAGCAATGTAAAAAACATGCTCAAAATCTGTCTCTGAGATATCGAGGGCAGCTTTCAGACCTTGCACAGAGTTCTGCTCTAATGCTCTCTGCTCTACACTGCCCCTGGCAGCACTATAAACTGCCTGCCTGGGAGAAGGGACAAACATGCCATCTCTGAAACGGCAATTTTTGATCTTCCCTCCCAGCGTTTAAGTCGGTACCTTCCCCTGCTAAACCTCTGGGAATGTTCCAGTGGCCACACCTTAGTTTTTACTTTATTCATGTCCACTGCTTTGGGATCTGACGAACCATACAAATGGTAGAAATGACCCTTTTTCGTAAATCAAGCAGCCAGTTCCACCGTACAAGTTTTACATGTGGCTTATTTTTCTTCTCTATAGACAAGTCGGCATTTATTATATAACAGAAGGTGGCATTCCAGATTGTTTGCAGGATGTAGACACAAGGGTTTCATTTTTAGCACACTTCATAAGTATTTTGCATAGACAGATGAAGATGCACAACACAATGTAAGCAAAAGCAACATTTCATGCCTTCATTCCGTAATTAGGCTTAGCTCTTAACAAGTCACATTCTAAATCCCACCAAGCAAGTACGAAGAGGGCATCTGATCTCAAATACCTTATTCATGCAAAGAATAGGTTCAGCTGAAGTGCAACAATGAATAAAATATGGGAAACGTATTTCTGAAAGGTTATTTTACTGTGTCACCAAGTTAATTCTGGCACAAGATGACTCAAACCATCTGCAGCTTGAACAAGAAGAATTAAACATTTTGACAGGCCTGAAACCTCACACTTTGATTTTCCATTTTTTAAAATCCCAGTTTAATTCCACCTCACTCCTCCTTTTTTTTTTCTAATGCTCTCCTTGCCATTATCTCTCCATAAAATCCAAGTGCTGGAAACCCCCCACTGTGTGATCCTCTCAACCAGAGGTTGCTCAGGTTGAAATGAAGTACATGGTAGTTATTCACAGTCTTGCTCAGAAATCAGGCTCCAGAACTTTTTGCAAGGCTGACTTAGAGCAACCTTAACATATTACCCATGTTTTGTGTGGGTTTGAAATGCAAATGTTTACTTTCTACTGTAACATAAACATGATTTGTTATGCAGGGCACTGACACTTCTTATCATACTTCTAAGAAATGGTATAACTGCCACTCTTATACACATTTCTTAACACCAGGACGCTTGAAATTTATACTTTGGATAACAACAATGTATTACAGTGAATGCATAAATCAATATGCACTGACCCTCACTTGAAAATTTAGGCCCTAATTCAGGAAAAAAATCTGCGTCATATTCTTCTGTTTAAGAAAGCATCTAAATATTAGCCTCTATGAGGATGGAATTCTTAATGCACTTATAATGTTAGAGGGTGTCACTGCATCCCATCCTTATGGGTTTTTTCCTTTCTCTGTCCCTTTTTCTTGCCATCTGCCTTTCAGTGTTAATTACATTTATCTGTCTAAAATTTTGCCACATGCTGTATTTTTTATTGAGCCAAATGATACAGTGCACATGCATTTTACTGGCGAATTTATGGCTAGAGGACCCTCTTTTTTTCCTGTCCTTTATGGAGAAGAACAGTTCTAGTTTTAATGCTTTGGCACATGAGCTTTAATAGCATCCATGCATCTGCTCCTGAGCTCCTCACTCAAGCTCCCTGTGTACCATCCAAGGCAGAAGCTATAATGCAGAGAGAACATTTCTCATCATTCCATCTTCCCACTTGCTTCCCAATCCTTTTAATTACTGCTGATCACATAGTTCTAAAACCTGACAGCTAAGTGAAGATGCACAAAAGGCTTCTCCCTAAACAAAAAGGCCCAAGCTTTCAAACAGTGAGATGAAGCTCAGATCCCAGACACTGTCCCACCCAAAATTCATGTCTGCTTTAGGAGGCTTAGCCTTTCTTTACTGTTGAATTTCTAGGCTCTGCATGTATGAAATTATTTCTTTATGCTACTCTACTTCCAATCTTTAAATGCCAACATTATAAATATGAAGGGAAAATAGGAACAGGCATAGTCAAACAATTATGGGCAAATAATTTTATTTTTCCATTAAAACCTGAATTCAATTATTCTAAGGCTTATTTTGAGGTTTATTATTTTTGAGATTGTTGCTTAATTTGTAGCTGATAGATCCAAAATGCTTTTCCAAATTGGATGCAATTTCTACACTAAATAAAAAGGCAGTGCACAGTTTTAAGAATATTCCTTAAATGCATGGGCCAATCCTATAATAAGTTTTAAGGAATAAAGCCATTAAGATTTTGTAATGTCAAACAATTCTTTTTTTTTAAACTATTACATATTTCTGTTTGAATTTAATCACTTGCTAAGCAGCTAAATAATTATTTCAAGATAGTGAGAATTCGTTTTGAAGTTACTAGTATTAATGAGAAATCACCATATCCATATTAGTGTTGCATAGTACTAAATATTTGATACCTCAGTTCACATTACTGCTTGGAGAATACTAACAGCAAACAAAATTATTAGTTTCATTTTGTCAGATAAAGCACAATTTTTTACAGTTTTTAAAAGCAAGTATTTTGAAATGAAAATAAAACTATATTTCATTATGACAACCAAAAAAAAAAAAAACCAAAAAACCACAAAACAAAACAAGCCAGCCTCCAGATTTAGAAACACAATGCTGTATACTTGTTTTAAGCCTTTAAGAGAAGGAAGGACAGAATTATAAGAATTCAGTGGCAATATGGAGCACTCAACACTTCCTAGGAGATTTTCAGCTCCTTTTTAGGCATAAGCCCTAGAGAAATTGCTTCTTTCTTTCATGCAAGATCTGCCTTATTCTCTTCCAAGGAAAGGAAGGCATTTTTTGCACCTCTCAAGATTGAGCTCATTGTTCCTGTTCATTGGAATTTTAAATTGGTTTCTATTTTGTTATTTTCATGAAGTATTTGGTGTGGTCAAACAGCTTTTCCATCAAGCTAACAAGAGTGATTAGATGGCACTTCCCAGGCTGCCAATGATTTCACAATCCATAGCATCTTAAAATTCAGGAAAACATGAGCGTGAATGTTTCTGGTCCAAACAGTGTTACAAGGACCACACAGGAAGACAAACAGTGAGATAAGTTCTCCTCTGTTTATAAATCACCAAAACTCTCACTGCAAAAGAAATCTGCTGATTTACACCAGGTGAGAATGTCTGTAAAATGAATGTAACTGCCTTTTGATAACATTATCATTTTTCTTTTAATGTTCTATGACTTAACGATAAATGCACTCTCATCTCTCTCTATGTAATCTGCAGTAGTTTATCCCTCAATATTGAAATCTCTCAATATACAGCCTGATGGTATTAATAACTTTTTTTCTTGTGATCCAGACAACATGCCTGGGAGTAGTAATATTGCAGGTTTTGTAACTCTCTGAGGTTCAGCTTATTCACCTCTGTGTTTCTCACATCTTATGAATGCACCATGCTAACTGTCTATGGGAGTCCTAGACAAGCTTCTCAAGGCAGAATTTTCCAGGCAGTGTAGTTTTTACTTCTTTTTCAGTTTAGTTGTGGTTGTGGGCTAGCTCTGGCCAGCAGCTGAGCACCACACAGCCACATGCTTGTTCCCCCGCAGCAGGATGTGGGAGAGAATCACAAGGGTAAAAGTGAGAAAACTTGTGGGTTGAGATAAACACAGTTCAATGGGAAAAGTTAAAAATAAAGGCAAAAAGAAGCAAAGAAAAACAAAACCAAGGAACAAAAAGCTATGCTAAAACTCCAATCTCTCCCCTCCAGCAGACCAATGCCCAACCAGTTCCCATGCAGTAGCAGCCCTGACAAAATCCCCCCCACGCTGTTTTTACTGCTGAGCATGATGTCCTATGGTGTTTGGTCAGTTGGGGACACAGTTTTCCTGACTGTGTCCCCTCCCATCTTCTTGTGCACCCTCAGCTTCCTCACTGGGGGAGCAGTCAGAAGCAGAAAATGCCTTGGTGTTGTTCACTAATAACTAAAACATCCCTGTGTTATCAGCACTGTTTTCATCAGAAATTGAAAACATAGCAACATACAAGCTACAATGAAAAAAATTAACTCAATCTCAGCCAAAATCAGTACAGTGGTACAATCTGTGGTTGGCATGGTTTTCTCTGCTTTCCCTGAAAAACTATTTCATGGTCTATTCAAACTCATTGTAAGGATGTTTTCCCTTGATGTACTTTTCCACCAGCAATTCTATTGCCTTTGCAAAAAAAACCCAAAACCATTCTTTAAATTCTGGATGCCTTTCCATCCATAAGTCTATCACCTCTACTCCCACGTAACCAAAACTTTATGTAGTTGGCACTTTTATCTTCAATCACACTTCCTGTGGCCCCACAACTATTTTGTTTCTTTTGACAGAAACATTTTTTACTGTGATATTCCTGGTGAATATGAACTTGTCATTACACCTGACCTGGTCATGTTTTCTACAGCACTTTCAGCTACCCAGTCATTTTACACCTACCTGTTTCGATGGGTAGGCACTCTGTGATTTATCTGAGAGAAAATGTCTCGTGCCTTTCTAGCACAGGATGTTATGGCTCTGTGATATTAATGAACCAATCCATGACAATGCTCTCAATGCCCACACTAGAAATGCTCCCTTGCTCTCCAACACATTTAAACTGCCAACAAGGAATTCTCCACGGCACAAGTTCACTCCAAAGTATGCCTAGGAATATCCTTGAAGAGCACTGGTTAGCTCAGGCCAGAGTCATGCCAAGAATCCTTGTACCATACAATAGCATAGACAGCCAAATTACAATACCTGGTCCTTTGACCTTGATTTGTTCAAGCACTTGGACAGACAAACCATAAATAGCAGAGTTCAAAATTAGTTCTTCAGAGTGAAAAGGTGTCTCCTCATTTCTGCTTTTGGGGGTCTCAAAAATTACAGGCTTTCACAAAGAAAAAAGTGTATCAGGAAATGTTTATTCACACAATATGTACCTGAACAAGGAATAGTGATCATGAGAATCAGAGTTAGCAGGCATTGGTTTTCTTCACACAAAATTAGAGAAGGTCATATTTAGAATCACATTACCACACCAGGGCCTGGAAAGGAAATTTTTCAGAAAACTTTTGCAATACATGACACTAAATTCCCCAAATCCTCTCTAAAACGAAATAATTTAAATCACCTATGTTCCTCAGACCATGGTGAACTCAAGTCTACACTTAAAAAAGGTCTGTCAAAATCATTCAGTTATGATCATAAGAGTTGCTATATTAGATGAAGGTAATGGTCTCTGTGGTTCAATAAACAGATGCCAGCAAAGATTAGCTTTAAAAATATATAAGAAAACACTAAACAAGACAATCATGACATACTTTCTCTTTTGAAATAGTGTAACCTCCTTGGGCTATGCTTTGAAATGCATCTTCTAGGTCACTTTAATCACTGGTGTACTGAATGCTCTCATTATCCATTTCCCTGTCCAGTCTGTGTCTGAATCAAACTAAATTTTAGGATTTATTTAATACTAAATACAGATAATTACAGGTTTAAAGAAAAAAAGAAAACAAACAGTGAAATATATGTTTCTCTAGAAACATACATGAATAGTAATTTTTCAGTTATTTAAAAGTATTGCTTTTTAAACAAAACTAAAATGTTTTCTTTTCTTTTGAACAGTAATATTTCATTCTGTCCTTACTATCATTTTTGAGTTTTTATTTCTCATTCATTCTTTTTGAAGTAAAACAAAGATATTAATAAAATAAGTTTTGGTGGATACTTTGGGGAAAAAAAGTTATTTATTGCTGTTTGATAAAAGGAATGGAAATTTTTCAATTCCTACCTTTTAGTGCCTTCCTTTATCATTATATTTCTTTACAATTATTTGAGATGTGTCTTGCTCAGTAAATTTCTAAAGACTTTGTACATTATTGGCACACTGTAATTTTTTTTTATGGGAACAGATTGCTATTTAGGGAAAAGAAATGTTTAAGAGAGCAGGAACCTTCACAGAAGAAGAAATATTAAAGGGAACTAAAATTTCAGTACAGTTCTAAGAAAAGTTTTGCCTGATTTTTAGCAGGAACATGGGACAGGAAGGTGCTACTGAATGCAGCTTATGACATGAGTGTTGCTATCAACACCCTACAGCACTACTGTTATTTAGCATTTATTAAATAAAGATTTACTGTGACTCAGGCTCAGCCCTCTCTGTTTACCTGCCTTCGTATTAACTCATTTTGTGTAAGCTCATATGAACCACATAAACTGAGAAAGCCGACCACATCCTACAGTAGGGAAGAGTGGGTCAAAATTAGTACCTGCCAGCCTGAGCTGTTGCAGGCTCTTGAGCATATAATGGCTCCAGAAAAACTGGAGGTGGCTATTTCTCTTTTTGCACAACAATCAGGGGAAGGCAACTCTCCCCACACAATCTCCACTAGTCCTCTTTGGATCAGCAGGGAAAAATCCGCCCTCCTCCTGCAAGCAACCCCCACCCCAGAAAGGTCATTAATATACTGAGTGATCAAGTGACTCTCGTTGCAGAGAGTCAAGCATCCCAGGACTTGTTCATCCACAACAGCCTTATACTCCCCTATTTTAACATGCAATCCCTCTCAGTAGCTTACCAAACACCATCTTAAAATCATTCCAGTAATTAATTCTTTTTTCTTTTTTTTTTTTTTACCCTACACTTCATGAAGACCAAATTTAATTTTTTTAATTTCAGAACTTTTTTCCTGTTTGATATTTGTCCTCCAAAAGTATCTGCAGAAAGTTATACCTTTTGACACTCGGTTAGGTTAAAAAGGCAAAATCTTTTAATCTGTCAACTAAGGTTTAACTAACACTTTTCACTATGGAAAACACCTGAAAGCCAAGTAAATTCCTTTACTGCTCATAGCCATTTTCCAACTAAGGAATGATGTTTTTTGTTTTCCAATTTAGAAATCCTCTATTTATAGAAAAAAAAATACTATTGGTTTTTGAGTGCCTAGTATTGTAATTTGAAACTTTCAAGTTTCATCTCATGCTTTTTCATTTCAGCCAGCTGAGTCATCTGATCCACCCTGCCTTCTTTTAATGGATGATTCCCTCCCCAGCCCTCTGTTTCAGCCTTACATCCCAGCTTTATGACCAGTTCTGAATTTCAGAATGCCATGTTTAGTTCCTATATTTAATTAACAAATACATTAAACAGGATCTGTCACAGATTGATCCCTTGAGGATACTAACAGTAGGCTTTCTTTGTCCCAGTATCCCCTTCTGCGCATTCTCCCCTTCTAACAGCTCTTCAATCCACCCCACATTCTCCATTAATTGCCATCATCTCCACCTGCAGAACCAGATTTCTACACAGGATTGTAGAAAGTGTTTTTTCTAAACTCTGAGGGGATAAAGCCACTGTATCGCCTTGCACAAAAACCTAAACTAAACTAAACTAAAGATAATAGGCTGATCCAACAAAAAAGAAAATTATCTTTGATAACAGGTGGTGTCGTACAAAGAGTATATATTCCTTCAAAATATTTCTTAATACTTTAATTAGTATCAGGACTGGTTTCAAGCATAATCTTGGGAGGCAGCTGCCAGGGGCAGCTTTGATGCCTGCTTTCTTTGTCCCTACTTTCTCTTGTCTCTCCTTCTCTGACAACTTCCCTGACTGGGAGCAGGAGCTGAGAGAAAGGAGAAGAAAAACATGTCACTTCCAGCCCTTTCCTTCATCATCTGACCAGCTTCTGCTCTCAAATCCCAGTTGATGGGTGGAGGTACAGGAAAGAACACAGGAGAATGGGAAGACTGGAAACTGTGAAATCTGTGAGGGTTCCAGTGTGGAGATTGGTGCAGATCTTCCTCCTGACATGATGGAAAGAACAGGAAGGTGATTTCGAGGCAATGTAGGAGACTCTGTCCTTTGCTGTTATGGACTGGAGAATGGGGAACTGAGCCAGAAGAAGGACATCCTATGGAAATAAATCTTATGCTGGAGGAAGGAAGGAAGGAAGGAAGGAAGGAAGGAAGGAAGGAAGGAAGGAAGGAAGGAAGGAAGGAAGGAAGGAAGGAAGGAAGGAAGGAAGGAAATGGTAGAGACACAGAAATTAATTTTTTATGAATGGGCTCTGTGGAAAAAAAAAGAAGAAGCCCTGGGGAACTGAGAAGCCTGGGAACTACAGTCCTTACTTCCCACATCCAGCAAGGTAGGATCTATGTCCTGAGCACATGGCCCATCCTTTCTGTGGGGTGAAGGCTGTCTCTGGAAGAGACCAGAGATTTAGCTGGCAGGGTAGGGACAGGGGAAAGCTCCTCAGGCCAGTCTTTCTCATTTGCCTCTACTTCACTAAAACTTTAAAAATTCCTTCAAGCCCCTTATTGTCTACTCTGTCCTCGCAAAATCCTTCTTTGCTCCGTGACAAAACTGAAATGTCACCTGAAACAATAAGAACTAAATAAATGTCCCTGATGCTCACCCAGCCAGAGGCAAAATTTCATTTAAGAAGCCCTGTGTCGGCCCCGGCGAGGAGCAAGATAGCAGAGGTTATGCGGGAGGGAGGCAGAGTTGTATTTTCTAAATTGTTACTGGTTTTGATACTCTAATCATACAATCCTTAAATTCCTTTTCCTGCACTAGATTCCTTCAGCAGTCTAGAATGGAGATTATCTGGATTTTGTCACGCTTAGCAATCTAAGCTTTGCTTCTTAGAGCTCTGTTCTGCTGTTCCTGCTTTGCTTAGAGCTACTGCGTGTAGAGCAGTTACAATGATTTATAATTGTGTTAGAGATCATGCACAATGTACAAAACAAAGGGTTAACACTCTAATCTTCTGGCATTCAAACAGAAACACCTCAGTGGAGCCAGTCACTGAGATAATGAAATTATAGCTCAACAGGAAGATCCTGAGAAAGGAGTGTAATGGTTTTAATAAATAAGAATTGCTAAAGTTGGGAAGAGAGGCTTTCTGGAGGCTTAATTATTCAAAACAGCTAGGAAACACCTAAGTAACCAATAAATAGAACAAATAATTGTTCTTTATGTGAATACCAAGCCAGGATGTAACTGCCTAATTTAGCTGTGGAATGATATAGAGAGTGAAGAATGCAGAAAATATCCATAGGTTCATAAAATCATAGGCATGTTTTAAATAATTTTTAAAAATTATTACTCTGTTGATTGTCTGGGAAATGTGGTTAGGGAAGCAGAGCCGATCATCTGAAAAGAGATGTCTGTTGTTATCATTTTCCTGCAAGGGACTGTACAGTAAGAAATTCTATCTGGAGGTTGCATCCAAGGCACTTTATAAAAGCTGGGACAGCATCTCAGATGGCATCTTTTCTTTCAAGTTTAATAATATGTGATTGTTCTATCCTGCAGGAGGAAGGAGTCACTCAGACAAATACCTGGTTCAGAGCAGCATTTCTTACATGTACCCATGTGCTCTCCATGAGAAATGCATCACTCTAACAACACTTTTTATGACATCCTGGCATCAGCAGTACCAGCTGTCGAGGCTAATGGAAGTACACAATCTTCCTGATGATTTCTGGAATAATCCAAAGGAGAAGATGATGACAATTACCTTTGAGACACCTGCCTCTAAAATAGCACATGCTCATTTTAAACAGCCTGTAATCTCACCTTGACTGACTGCCAGGCTTCATTTGGATCCTTCATGTTTAATATATTATTTAGATTGCATGGGTTTAGGCCTGAAAGGAAGCAATTTAGATTAAAATTAGCAATAGAGTGTGGAATTATACTGACAGTCAGTGGAAGTTAAGATAGTTGTTTCAAAAATATCACTCTGTGCTCTACATGTGCCTCTATGCTACTAAAAATGTTTAGATAACATTAAGACATCACAGTTAAATGTTCAAAAATTACAGTTCTTAAGTTAAGGTGTCAGGCTGTGGTTTTGCTCCTTTCTTTGTTTCCCAGTGCATGACCAAGATGAGAACATCACACCCACACCACTGGCTGTTGATCAAACTGGGAGAAATGCAGGGAAGGCTGATCAAGGAAAGGAGAATGGACTTCATCAAAGGTAAATGAAGGAGGGCTGGTTGGTTTGTCTGCTCTGGTCAAATATAATGTGGGTGGAAGCTGATTAGAAATATATCCAAGATGATACAACAAAAAGAAAGGCATAATTATTTATATCTGAAGAATATTGTTGGTATGAGAACAACATAGCAGAAATCTGTCACAAATAATTAGAGGCTGAAGACTGGAAGACACATCATGTTACAACAGGGAAAAAAAAGTAACAGGAAAAAAAAAAACTTGCTATACTTTCTAATTGTAGTAGTCTTAACTCTGCAAAACACTGACTGGCTTCTCATTTTAGATCGCATGAAATGCAGCCCTATGTCCTTTAAGTCTTGATAAGGGAGGAGCTGTGATGATTATCTCCTTTTTATCTTTTGCCTGCAGACAAATGGGTGAGGGAACTTTCAGCCAAACTGGCAAAAGTTTCTGAAAGTGGAAGGTAATCAGGTGCACTTTGACACCCAGAAATAAATCTGCTAATGGTGTTCCCTATGTGTCATGATATATGGAATTGCCATTCATCTTAAACAGCAGGCAGTTATTCAGGGGAACTACAATTTGCAGACACTGACAAGCTCTCATGCATGAGTTCCAGCTTCATTTCTTTTACTTGCTGGGGACCACATACCAAAACCAGACCCCTATAAATCAGTCACATTAGTCTAATCTTGAGGTGACACTACCATGGACATGCGTGGTGAGACTTGGATGAAAAGAAGCAGGCAGACTTGTCAACACTGGGATTAGTTGCTTTTCTTACTCTAACAATATAGTTTCATCAAAATATAGCCAAATAGTGTTTATCATTTAACTGTCCATCCATGCTTCTTAGAATGGTGTTTACATTATTATCTATGCACTAATGTTAGTTATAGCTCCCATCTGCAGCTTTATATTTCATAGTTAAGTTCTACAGATACTGGAGACAAGAATTTACTTACCAACATCTTGCAATATTTTTTCTACTTTTTTTTTTTTTTTTAACATACAGCAGCTTCTACTGCTTTTTTATTTTAGACAACATATCTTTTCAATCCAGCCAGCCTTCAGTGGCCGTGTATATTTTTAGGGAGCTGTACAGCCATCTGGAAAGGTTTTATTTTTTTGTTATGTTTATCCTTTGCACTTTTCAGATTTCTGTCAACGTCCATGGTAACAGCTGCTATAATACTTTCCATTCTTGTGTGGTTTGAGAGCTGCACAATCCAATGTGGTTTGCAGTCTAGACTTCAATTAACCACCATTTGTGCGACCAATAGTTGGGGGGGGGTGACTTTGGAGAGTATAATAAGCTGCCATAAGTGTCATTTCTGTGTCCTTTTTGCTCATGTTTTATTTCAGGGGTGGTTGATCAGAAGACTGTGCATTCATTTTTCATACTCATGTGTGCATATGTATATATATATATAAAAAATCCTGAAAATCTTGACTTTTGAATTACAGGTTTTGTGTTTGGTTTGTGGTTTGGGTTTTTTGTGTTGTTGGTTTTGGTTTTGGGTTTTTTAAATTTATTTTATTATTCTCTATACTCCTATCATCCATCCTGTAAATTAAATTATTTTCCTTGCTTGGGAGAGCATAAACTCTGAAGTGTTCAGTTCATGTATGGTTCTATGTTATTTTTCATGAACAGAAGTAACTTGCATAGGTATAACATCATTCAACTCACAGAATTAAAAAAGGTGGTATCACCTGCAGGTAAAGACATAACTGTTTCGACAAAAAAAACCCAAAAAAAACAAAAAAAACAAACCTGTAAAAACAACCGTAAAAGCAGTAAATAAATCTCTTTTTTTTAAAAAAAGTAACTAAACCTGAGAGAAATGTTTGTGAAGATGAAATCTGAGCTGAAATCTGAGTTGCCCTGAGTGTTAAAAGTAAAAAGGAAAAAAAATTACCTAATGATTGCAAAATATTTTGAAACAAGTTCCCCAAACATTTGTGGAAATTACTGGAAAGAAAAATATTCCAACAATTTCCTATCTTGAATTCAGAAACCTTATGGTATGTGATCTACATTCAATTACTTGCCAGACTTTTAGGTGCTTACAGCCCAGAGAGCATCAGCAGCTGTGCCAAGGATGTGTGCTGAGCACAGAGCTCCCTGAACAACCAACAGCAAACTGGTGGGAGTGGTGCCTGAGAATGTGCCTTCTAGGGGCTAAGGTGTTTAGATCTAAATTAACTCATGCATCTTCAGAGCCATGCAAGGCAGGTGTCTGTTCTAATCTGGAAGCTGATGCTCGCTTTGTAGGCAGTGGAGAATACCCAGGGAACAATTCATCCACCCTAAGACCTGAACAACCATTCCAGTTAAAAATCTGTATATTTAGGATCACAGAATTGTTAAGGTTGGAAGAGCCATCTAAGATCATTGAGTCCAACCATTAACACAGCACCACTGTGTTCACTACTAAACCATGTCCCCAGGTGCCACATCCACAGGCCTTTTGAACACTTCCAGGGATGGTGATTCCAACACTTCCCTGGGCAGCCTGTTGCAAGGCCTGAGGTATTAAAAATTTTAATTACTGTGTACTTGCAATTCAGCATTTCATTTGAATCTCCTAAAATTCAATTTTTGCACAAAGGTCTATGGCCTCTAGTCTCAGAGCACTATCTGTACAGCAAGGATACAAACATGTCTCCTTCTTTCACACGGCAAGTTTAGGAGAAAAGTATATTTCTGTGAGTTATTCAGATTTTGCAGCAATGGGCCATATAGGTACCCAAGCGAGGTCTTTACATCAAAGGAAAATTGAGAGTCTCTAATTGGAACCTGCCTTCCAGCTAACAAGCTCTTCAGTTCACCAGTGAGGGCTTTATCCTTCCCTTACACAACCTAAACAGAAAAGCCAAACAGCAGCCAGCAAATTTTCATGATCTTATTCTACCTCTTTATCACAAGGTCATGGTGGTGCCTCTGAAAAATCACATGGATCTATGAAGCCAAATCCTCTTTAAAACATTTAACTTTATGCAAAGTTTGACTGGTCTTAAGGAACAACAGAGGGGGAAAAAAGCCCCATGAATTTATACCCAGTACAGTGTGTTGAACTGTAGGCCCAGAAATGGCAGCATATCAAGGAAAACAGCTCTAGGGAATTCTTCAACATCATGGAGCAGAGAAAAATTTTGTATATGATGTAAATACTGGACTGCCTGTCTTTCTATATTGTTATTGCTAAGCTCTTTACTGTTTAAGCTGTGTGGTACAGTACTTGTCAGTCTCTGTTGTACCTGAAAGTTCCTATAAACAAACAGCATTATGATAAATCTCTTGAGTTTCCCTGAGGCATTTTTTGCTGCTGCTGGAAACCTGAGGTCAGTGTGCAGTCAGTCCTGCAAACATCCCCCTTGACTATCAACTAGGACAGCATGAGTCTGGATGCCGTGACACTGGAATGCTTTAATAAAAAACTCACAATACAGAGCTCTGGGAATCAGCATCTTTAGGAATTCTGAAGAATCTTTTTGTTTCTTCTAAGGATCAGGAAAAAAATAATGTCTGTCAAACCACCAAATGTGCAGAAGAAATTGTCCCTGAGCATACTCTGTTAGTGCACAGACAGATCTGGCAGTGAGAGTCCTGCTGCTTCATCGTGATCCACTGACAATTCGCACAAAGGTTCCTGCCTCCTTCAAGGCTCTAGCTACAAGGAAACTAATTTCCAGTTTGGATTAAATAGATAAATGAATAAAATTTGACTTTTTTTTTTTCACTATAGAGGCTGAAGGTCAGAGTCAAACAACCTAAAGCAATCTTTAACCTAAAAATGACATGCCAACATTTAGTGTTATGGTTCAGAACATCTGAGTTAGTCATCTTAGGCTTTTAATGTAGAGCTGCTTCTCATGGGGACCCCTCGTAGCCTGCACTCTGTGGAGCCCTATGGAGCTGGACAGCAAGTGACTAATTGTCCTGCCTAACTCAGAGCAGTATGCCACATATAGGGTACAACCACCCTAACTTTAGGCATCTAAGGAAGTTTTCTGTCTCTAAATTACCTCTGTGGTCCACACAGAAAAGCAAGATGGTTAAAGCACCTCCCAGGACATCTACTTCATGAGACAAAGTATTTCCCTAGATGTGTTTATTTGTCTCCACTGGCTGAGGCTTACACATAAGATAACATACAGATAACTTTTCAATGTGCTTATTTTAGGGAGGTGAAAGTCATCACAGCTGGCTTAGCCCATTTCCCATCAAGTTGTGTAAGTGTATATAGAAACAAAGTACTGTAAGAAAGATGACACTTATTTGCACTGACTGGACCATTACAGGTATTACTAAAGTTATTTGCCTATAAACTTATCTGTGTCTGGTTATTTATTTTTTTAATGTGAACCAAAAGAAACAACCTGTGGTTTGCTCAGTTGTCAATTAAGTTCTTCTGTATTTCTCAAAGTATGTCACCCTAATACTGGCATTCCTGAGATCACAACTCATGAGGGTTTTCTGACATGAACAGGAAACAAGTAAGTATTTTCCTGTGTGAATCACATGACTTTATTGCAGTGGCCAGTTTTAATCAACACCTGAATGGCTATGCTGTGGCTCTGTTCCCTTTTTCCCCTCCACCACACCCAAATCAAGATCTCTCCTGGAAGTCAGAACACTGCCTTGCCCCTTAGTTTTCAAAATTATCTTATGTCAGAGAATGACTCACCTCACCTGTGTATGACAAGTTATATTATACCACACATGATTACATGTATGAAAGCATGAGTATGTTCTACTTACAAATCTTAACCATGAAAAATGAAACCACCATTACCCCACTTTTCATTTATGAGACAGGCAATAGAGAAAACCTTATTCCATGTGGACTACTTGGATTTGTGCGTAAAGAAAATATTATTGTTTTACTTGCAGAAAAACCCTGAAAAGCTTCCAAGGACTTTAAAAACAGTCTTGCTTTCAGTTACATTAGATCCTATAGGATCAGAAAGAAGAGAAGACTTTTCTTGTTCCATTGTGAGTACATCAGCAAGATCAGTGCAAAACTGTTCCCGTTTCTCTGGATTACTTAGAAGACCTGGAAGATTAATTTGATAACCCAGGAAGACTCATTCAGTCCATGTTTGCAGGCTAGCCTGGCACAGAATGAAATACGGACTCTCCTCTGAAACTAAAATCTCCCAGAGTTAAATCTGTGAGGATTTGTAACCCTCCACTGCCCATCCACCTCTGTGTCCTTGCCCCCATCAGTAAGGCCTCCTCAGGCAACTACCTGGGAAGCAATGTTGGAGCCTACACAGACTGATTATACAGCCAATATTTTTATTACATCTGCTAGTAAAACTTCCCACAGACCCAAGATCTTCACCATGACTGCAGACCACGTCAGCCAAGGATGGTGCAGTCAAGCACCTCTCTCCAGGTGTCTTACAGCCAGTGAAGAAGAGAAGACTCATCATACACAGTACACCCTCTGCATATATAAATGCTGTTGTGTCTCCTGCCTAATAACAGGTGTATCTTGTTCTTCATGATCCAAGAAGAAAAAAAAAAACGCACACAAATGAAGAATATAGATGTATCTTTTTAAATATATATCAGAATATCCTTTATGTGTGAGTCAGGTTTTTTCCCGTAACATAGGAAATAAGAGCTTTCCCAGGAAATGCTGTCATGCAGATTTCTAATACTTATTATCCTGAGTGAGAGGATGAAGCTACTTTTGTTCTCCACACACAAGTGGGTGCAGTGAAAATTGTGTGTGAGTTGCCAGCACATTTGTATTTTGAAGGGTTATTGATGTGAATAGCAGGTGAAGTGTAAAGAAAAGGCTCCAGCTGTTTCTTGTTTTGAATTCTTCCTTGGTGCAAGCACCAAGAGTAAGTACTGAAATGGGAAGTTAAACTCATAAGTGTCCCAGTTAGAGTCAAAAAGAAAAGAATTAAAACCCTTTTCTGTTGGTGTGCTATGCGGTTCTGCAACACTGATTTTATTCACACATAGTGCACAGCTGTTTATTGAGTCTGACCCTTGAGGGGAAGCTGAAGAAACACTGGAAATGAAACCACTCAGAGAAAGACAGTTTTCCTTTCCTGTTTACTTGATAGATGTCTCATATCTAAAAAAAAAAAGCAGAAAAAGCAGGAAGCATTTTTTGTACAGCAGTGACATGCAAATCATTGTTTTGAATATTAGCATAATTATTTCAATAGTTCTGATGTTTCTCCCATCTTATTCTCCAGAACATTTGCTTTCACTAAAAATGAAAATAGTAGAGAAGCTACTGTTGTTATTGTTCAGGAGACTATAAAATAAAACTAAGCAATGCTGTTCTTTATTAGAATGATTTAGTAACCAGACCAACTCACTTTTTTAATACCGCCTTAAATGCTACTATAACCAGCCTTAAATATGTCATTCCCATTCTGTTTGATTGTTTTGTCAGAATAAGAAATATAAAATACATAATGGATTCAAATAAAAAGAGACTGAAATGAGGTGAGCACATCAAATCCCTGCAGATCCAATTTTGTGGGTAGGGAAGATGACTGGAAAGTTGCCACCTGAGTACTTTTTGCTAGACTCCTGCACAACTTTCTTTACTTAATACAATTCTTCTTGAATCGAGCAGTAGCATTATTTGAATACAAGAAAATACTTTTAAAAAGTGAGCCATTGTTTTGGAACTGAAACTTTTCTTTAAATTAACAATACTGAAGACAATAAATGTACAAAAATTTATGCCTTCAATCCCCCTTTCTCCATGGGTGCTTCTAACCATCCAGTGGCAAGACCTGAACAGCAGAAAGTGATCTCCACAGCCATCAATTCTGTATTCAGCACTGGACAATTCATCACAACCAGGTAAAGCTAAATTCTATCCTCTTGAAACGATCTATGTCTATGCTTTGAGACTTTTAGGGGGATTCAGATTTAAGAATTCCCTTACTTTATATTGCTATAGACTCAGCTCCAGTATATATGTCAAAAACTGAAATTCTAAATGTTCTTCTCCTGAAGGACAGCGTCATAATATCATAAACTACTGTGAGAATGCTACCAGCAAAACGAGTGTTTGAACCTCAGGAAGGTTTAAAAAGCCAGGTCAAGGGGACTTGACAGAACACAGGATCCAAGATACAACCAGAGACAGAGCTGTCAAGTGCTCTGAAGACAGTTCAGACTCAGTGCTGCTTACAGAAAACAGCCAGTGGAGGATCTGAACTATGAAACAATTGATATATCAGAAAAGCAGATTTCTAGATATTTCAATGAGGAATGCTGAATAGATGCAGAACATTAGCACTTTCCAACAGGATGGTAGGCTGGCCATCACAGGATTGGAATGAGAAATGGAGATTTTAATTTAAAAAAAAAAACCTGCACATCCAGTTCAGAGTTAGTGAGAAATATTTCCCAATGTGTTAATTTTCAGATTACTGCACCAGGACAAATGGGTACAAGTTTTTCTTCCTCCTTTTTAAGCCATCTAAGCTGGAGGTCAAATGTTTGGATAAAAGTAAGCCCGTGCAAATTTTCCTTTTGTTGTATGTAGACTATCTTTTTCTATTATATTACTTCTGAGTTTTATGTTAAAGTTATAATGCTCTTAATCTTCTCTTCTGTGATATCTACAGGAACAAGGACAATAGTGAAAACCTTCAGCGTGAATAGTTCAGAAGCTTAGGCCAGCACATGCATTGATCAAATGCAAATAATGTCCACGACAGTCTATGTTAGTCTGATTTATTTCAACAAATCTCAAAGCTGTATTAAAAAAAATCTCAATACGGGGCTTAATATTTTGCTGCAATTAATGCTCTTCTTTGGCTTATGCACACGGGCCAATCATTAAATAAGCTCTACCAACCTCACTGCCCTTTAAAGCAGCTGCTGAAAGTCTTTTGCTCTGAAATACACAGAAGAAAATAGTATAAATTTTAAAAGAAAGGAAAAGATTAAGGGACACATTTAAACCTGCAGATTATGTAACAGTCCCCTTTTATAAATCAAATCTCAGTAATACAGTCAAAATCTCACCTTGAAGAACTGTGGATTGCACCATCACAGAAGATCTAATGAGAATAAATCTTACAGATGTGAGCACAAGCTTTCCCCCACTTAGTACTTCACACTAACAGTGGCACCAAACAAACTGCCTTTCACAAATGAGGGACATCAAGCAGTTTTCAGATTTTATTTTAAGTGCTAGATTCTCCTCCTTCTAGCCACATGTAACTGTGTGTCCACATGGAACAAATGGTCCACTCCAGGAGAACCTGCCCTCAGAGTGCCACACATCCCTCATGTACAAACAGCACCAAAGCACCGTTTTATCATTAATTACAGGGCTCTTGTGTTAGTCTTTGTGAATCATTTTTCTAACGATTGATAATGAACTTCCTAGAAAGCCAAACTGAGGAGCACCAAACACCACCAACGTCTGGAAGATAAAAAAGGCAAATTTGTAATAAAACTAAAGATCCACATTTCTAATGACAAATGGTCAATTAGACATGATGAATAAATTCATTTGATGACTTCAAATTAAGATGAAACACCTTTCCAAAATTTGTTCTCTATCTCAAGAAAACATCAGTAGATAGATGTGGAAAAAAAAAATAATAGCCCTTAGTCCTCTACTGAAAACTGAAAGCCCATCCAGACCAGCTGGCCTAAGGCACCCTGGATCTTTTCCACAACACACAAGGGATGAGTGTGGCCTAGAAGCACATTTAGATGCAGCAGTAACCCCAGTGGAACTCACTGGGTACCCTCACAGCTTTTTAAGTAACTGCACGTTTCATACCAAATCCAGAGCAAATCAAAATCTGTAGAAAATTCCTCAACTGTCCAACTCCTATGCACTACTTGATCTTAAAAGTCCTTTGGCATCTTTAAAACTTTTTCTCTAGTGTTTATTTAACTTTCATTTTCCTCTTTTTTAAACAGTCACCATTTTTCTACCAGAGCATCTCTTTCCATTCCACGACTCCCTCTCACTGCTACAGATAAATATTGTGTTTATCCCCAGGCCCAAAGCGGATGCCACCAGCCCTGGCTTAGCCTTTAATTCCATTTGTTGTTTCTTTCAAACAAGCATTTTCCAGATGTATCTGCTGATGGGATATACCAAAAGCAGCAATAGGGTTGGCATCCCTTCTTTTGTCCAAAGGTCTTCAGGATGAAAACCAGGGAATAAACTATGCATACTAAAGTGCAGAGTAGCAGAATAGTGCTGGAATCCCTAAGACCCCTCGGCTCCTCATTCCCATCACCTGCCACCAGCCTCATTCCTCACCTGCCTGCAGCTTTCATTGCTCTGTCACTCAATACTGTCGCGTGCACCCTTTTAAACTGCATCTGTATGGATTTTTTTACCTATCCAAGATCAACTCTTCCTCTTTTTTTTTTTTGGTCACATCCCTGAACAAAATCATCTGATTCATGGTATCAGCCTTTTATTTCCTGTATTCACTCACAACTGAGCCCCCAGACGTACTCACGTATCCCCTTTAGCAACTAGTCTGTAGCTGAAAAATGCTATTATTGCTGATCAGAAAGAAAGAATGCTTTATGTTCCTGCCCCATTACTGAAACTCTGGAGACAGATTAGTCACAGGACAATGGGTCTTCACCTCCTTCTGAAGCCTCTTCATTGTATAAAAATGCAAAGAAATATGGTGGAGCTCCAATTTAATATTACTCTCCTCCGTATTAATAAATAGCTAGCCTGGAAAACCAATTTCCTCCATAAATTTGCAGATTGTTATAGATGACACTGTCTATTAGTATTTGCATTTAGGGACTTCCGCTTACAGAAAAGCATGCAATTATGTCTTTGCTATTAACTATCCTACACAAAGATAAATGTTATTTAAACCCGCTGCAAATTCTAAAGGCCAAAGAGTTTTTATAACTAGGTCATTTTTAATGACAATAATTTGAGATTGGTCAATTCCCTGCCACTTAAAAAGAAGAATCAAGCAGATAGAACATATTTAACTTTAGCAAATTCCATTATTTCACTGAACAATTCAGCAATATATTGCTAAGTCTTATACTCTATGCTTCTCTTTTTTTTTTTTTCCCCCCCCAAAGAATTAAGGCTTAACCTCCTCAGATCAGCTTGGGAAACTTTTCATTGCAAGAATTATCTACAAGAAGACCTGGAAAATAAATGGGATTATTTTATTTTTGTGCAAATGGCTTCTTAGGCTGGTATCTTCTTTTCCAGCTTTGGTTTAGAGAAAGTTAATGCAAAATCTCCACCTGGTGGCCAGACGTATTTTAATGAAATAGAAACATTTTGCTACCTGGTCAACATAATACTTTAATCTCTTTCCTACTCATTCAAGCCATTGCTTCAAATTAGGCTGCTACCATTAAATAGTAGCAAAATAGCAAGGCAAAAACTGTGTTGTAGAAACAATATCCCTAATATAGTGAGTATACAACACTATTCATCGGTACGTCCCAGGTTTGTAATTTTGCACAGATTAGCACCCCATTTTCATCAGTGTCTTGTTATGATCACACAGTTTTAGTACACACAAACCCTAAGTAGCCCAAGCAAGTAGATAAAAAAGTGGAGAAGGGTTTAACAGGGTAGTGTACAATTTAAACTGAAAAATTGTGAGTATCTTCTGTCAGAAATGGAAAATTTCATAGTAGATTTTAATATAATGAATGGGACAACCTCTGAGCTAAAACAAATATTAAAAGAAAATGGTAATTAGAAGAAGAAGAGAGTTGGTCAAATAAAGCTCAGTGTGGTGGGTTGACTCTGGTGGCATACCAGGTGCCCACCAAAGCCCCTCTGTCACTGTCCTCCTCAGCTGGGCATGGGAGAGAAATTACAATGACAGACTCATGGGTTGAGATTAGAACAAGGAGATCCCTCAGCAGTGACCATCATGGGCAAAACAGACTTGACTTGGGGAAACTAATTGAATTTATTTACCAATCAAATCAGAGGATGATAATGAGCAATGAAACCAAGTTCCCTTGACTCCTCCCTTAACCTCTTTCACAGGAGGATGGGGAGTGGGGGCTGGGGTCACTTTATCCCACGTTGTCTCTGCTGCTCCTTCTCCTCAGGGGGACGACTCCTCACAGTCTTCCCCTGCTCCAGTGTGGGGTCCCTCCCACAGAAGAGAGTCCTCTAGGGACTTCTCCAACATGAGTCCTTCCCATGGGCTCAGTTCTGCACAAACTGTCCCAGCATGCGTCCCCCCCTCCATGGGATGCAGTCCTTTAGGGACAGGCTGCTCCAGCATGGGTCCCCCACAGTCACGGGTCCTGTCAGCAAACTCGGTCTAATGTGGGCTCCTCTCTCCATGGGGCCACAGGCCCTGCCAGGGGCCTGCTCCAGCACAGGCTTCCCATGGGATCAGACCCTCCTTTGGGCATCCTCCTGCTGTATTGTGGGATCCTCCAGAGGCTGCAAGTGGATCTCTGCTCCTCCATGGGCTGCAGGGGCACAGCTGTCTCACCAGCGGCTGCACCAGGGGCTGCAAGGGAATCTCAGCTCCAGAGCCTGGAACAGCTCCTGCCCCTCCTTCTGCACTCACTAACCTTGGGGTCTGCAGGGTTGTTGCGCTCAAACATTCCCACCCCTCTCTCCTGGCTCCTGTGCAATAACTTCTTTCCCCTTAACTCTGTCGGAGGCTCTGCCATAACCCCTGATTGGCCCAGCCTTGGCCAGCAGCGGGTCTTTCTTGGAGCTGGCTGACATTGGCTCTGCCAGATGTGGGGGAATTTCTGGAAGCTTCTCACAGAAGCCACCCTTCTAGTCCACCCACTACCAAAACCTTGCCATGCAAACTCAGAAAGTTCATCTAGCAGTATCACTGGAAGTCGTGAGATTTAATCACAATTTTAAGGAAACCTGTTTGTGTGCTTGTCATGCATGATGATTGCTGTGGATGACAATATAGTCTCTAGTGATGAAGATAATTTTGTATTACAGGAACTGAACTTGCATAACTATTGGCCATAGAAAATCATTCCAAATAAAAAATAAAAAATAATCTATGAATTGTTTAAATGTACTATAAACTATGGGGGTTTTTTCTTTATGAAAGTATTGCAATTACATTGTAACATTAATGCAAATGCTAAATAAATATATTTCAAATGAAAACTTAATTTCCCCTTGACACGTTCTGTGCATGGTCCAGCCCTTCATCATTGATCTTGTTCTGAGCATCTCTGGTCAGCTAAGCCAATCACTAGTACAACTGTTCATTGGTTTTGACAGGGACAAAAATAATAGCATGCCATAACCACCAGGACTGCTTTGGATATAATGATCCAAAATTTAATGAATGTCTACACTCCCTTTGGTATCGGCTATATAATCATAACTTGTTGGAGCAGATACTGCGGATTCACACTGTAGAATTGTAGATTTATAGGCTATTGGTCCTTTAGTTATTTTGAGAGTTTCCACCATGCTTGAGTACTTGCCAAAAAAATCAAATAGAATACTATAAAGACCAGTATATTCTCTTATTTAGGAAAAAATCTTTTCTAAAGCCACTGTAGAAGAAACTATCTCCTTTTGTGTAAGTAGAAAGTACAAATAAGGAAGCTCAGATCATATACAATTTATGAGTTTATAATGGAGACTAAGTTAGGAATTTAAAAAAAAAAAAAAAAAAAAAGTTAAGTTTCCATGTGTATAGGACAGAGAATGTCTTTGAAACTTTGAAACTGCTCTTTCCAGAATAGCAGGTGAGAAAACCAGATAACCACTCACTAATGCCTATGTGGCCATTCTTCCACATTTTTTCACCCTGGGGCTATTCCACTCGGTATGGAATAGCTATACAGCCACAGATATAGAGAATGATAAAACAGATGTATCTGGGCTTTTACAGAGCAGCTTCACAGTACCCTCCCTCACGTACCCATGGGAACTGTGGCTGAGCCCTGGCAACAGGCTGAGATCACCCCCAGAACACAAAACACACACTGGGCTCACCAGGGGCTGCATCCCAGTGGACAGGAGAAAGCATCACAATCACAACCTTCAGACCACCCATGGATATGTAGAGTCAAGGTTATAAAGACAACCACCTTAAAACCAGATTTCTAACTCTAAAACCAAAAAGAAAAATGAAGGTGTGGATACTTCTACCTTTGTCAAGTTATTCTTGATGTTGTATTAAAAAAAAATACTGTTTTTACTCACAGTCAATGTGATAGGTATCGGTACAAAGACCTATAAACTCCTATAACAGGAAAAGAAGGTTAATTTTTAAAATCACACAGAAGTATTGTAGAAAGAGGAGTACCTACAGAACACTCCCATATAAGAATGTACAAGACTTACCAAGACCACATCACAGAATAAAATATTTCAGAAGAAAAAAATACCTCTGAGGTAATCTCCTTCAGCCTTACAAGAAACAGCCCAAGCCTGCTCCCTTCAGGCACTTCATCTAATCTAGTTTTAAATAAGCCATATAATGAGCTTCTACAGCTTCCCCTGGGAACTTATTCTACAGTCTAATAGAACTCGTTTTCAGGAAGTTTAAATTATTTTTAATTTCCTTCCATTACTTCTAGTTATATATATCATATTATTCTTCATACCGTAAAACCTTTTTGAAATACAGTAAACAGTAATTTTTCTTTGTAAAAATCTAACCCTTACCATCATTAATAAGCTTACTAACTTCAAGAAGGTTTTCTTTTTCAAATTAATTAAATTCTCTTGAAAGGTTACAAAGTGAAAAATTACTAAAAATATTTCACTGTTTTTACATATATATATCAAGTATAATAATGTTGTAAGGTATCCTACAAACATAACCCATTCAAAAATTAGGGTTATTAGTAGCAAGGAGATACATTAGGGGAGTGTCCATTGCCCTAAATTGAAAACCTCCTTGTTGAAAAATACTTGGAGTGTAAGAGTAACAGAGAAAGGGAAAAAACCCAATGTAAATTTTTACTGTCTGGATGGAACAGTCATTGTCAACATAAGCTCCTTGTTTATTTATAAACCCTTTTAGCTCAGACTTGTTTACACTCTTAGTCATATAAATCTATAGAAGGCATGTGCTGGGAAAAAGCAATTACTCCAGAAGATGTGCAAATTTGAAAGAAATAAGCTAGGAAAAGGGCTTTTTGGTACCGTAGTATATTGTCTGACATTGTTCAATCACACAATGAATGATATTGATAGTTCTGGTAAAGGATGTTTGTTCCTGGAGGTAACTGGGTATGTCTGTACTACCTGTGTACTGTATCACTGTGTATGGATGTGTTGCTGTGAAGCACCTGGCCTGAATATGACAAAGTCTAGTACTGATGACTAATCCAGTTGCTCAAATGGGACCAAGCTTAGTTACCACAGAGAAACCATCTGTTCCCAAACAGAATCACCTAAAACTAGTTCAGGTATGTGCGCAAGACACTGCGCATAATCCAAGAAAATAATAGTTATCAAAAAGTAACCAAGCCTGGACTGGACCTCTAAAGGCCATCTGAGCCTCCTGCTCAAAGTGCCAGGGTGACCTGTGACAGCAACTTGTGCTCAAAGCAGGGGCAACTTCAAAGCCAGGACAGGCTGTCCAAGGCCACGTTCAGTCAAGGGTTTGCATCTCCAAGGAATGGAAAAGCTACAGCCTCTCCAGGCAAACTGTGCCACTGCTTATTACCTACTCTCATTGGGAACAATTTTTTTCTTGCATCTGTCTAAAATTTCCCTTGCTCCAAATTGTCCATTGTTCTTCTACTGCACACCCCTGAGAAGAGTCTGTTTTCTCTGTACTTTCAGTTTAGGCAGCTGAAGACTGATTAAACCCAGCCCAGTCTCGGGGCAGACATTCTCACCACACAGGAACAGGCATATATTCAACCCATCATCTATCAGAAACACAAGCATTATCTTGGATATACCTTCCTTTTTGCTGCAAAGCTGCTTTCCAGCCAGCCAGTTCCCAGCTTGGACTGTTGTATGGGGTTGGGTTGTTCTACTCCAGCTGTCCCTTCCTTGGACCTGTGTGTCTCCAGGTTGCTCAAAAGTGGTCTCTAGCTCAATCTTCCTAATCCATCCTCAGATATGAGAAAGTATCAATTTTTGTTGGAAAAAAATCCCACCACCAATAAGTTTTATTTAAAAAATACATTAAAATATTTCTGAAAACTATCTGCATGAATTAGGTTGCATGAACTAAATGTAATAAAATCTTAGAGCAAGCATTAAGCAGAATTATATTGTCTAGGTTCAAACTTATTATTTAACTTGTTATTGTTATCACAACTTGTTCAACAGCTGGTGTACCTGCAGGCACCTGCAATTACAAGCTGCCTCCCTACTGGATTTCCCAATTCCCCAAGCACTGGGAACTATACTCCCAAGCATGCCCTGAACTACTTCAGTCTCAGCACCTCAGTGCTCCCACATACACTCAGCTGGAATCCAAGCATGGGCTTTTTTCAACTGAGATCCTTTAGGGGCCAGGCACCCAAAAAGCAGATGTTCTTACTTTCTTCCCCTCAGGGCTCCCCCGTTATGAAAAGGCAACTCTGAGAGACCACTTTGCATAAAACATGGACTAGTGCTCCTAGCCTAGTTTTCTTTCTTAAGAGTTGACAGAGAAGAGGGTAGCAAACACTTACTAATAGCAGTCTTAACAGTTAAATCATTCACCTAGAAAACAATGGATATTTTCAGCATGACAGTGTCCAAAAACATACCTTCCATCACCAAGCTATAAAAGCGTAAGTAACCTTTTCACTCACTCCTCTTGACACTGTTCTACTGTAGACAAAGTAGTGAACAGGTCACAGAAGGAAGCATTTGGAGCACATACCTTACCCCTCTAATTCTGTACCCTAGCAGCTAGGCTACCAAATCATACCCTTTCCTCTTTTGCACAAGGATGCCTTCCTGCACTGCTGCACAACTTCAGAAAGAAGGGAAACTGTTCTTTCTTAAAGGGTCAGTTTGTAGGCACTTTCCTTGGGTCGTGGCTATGGGTTTAGTAGGAACTTGTTCTTGGAACTCATAATAGATGAGAAAGTGATGTAAACAGCACACACTATGAAAAATGAGCATTATCTTCTTAACTGATGGACGTGTTTTAGGAACAACTGCTCACTGTGTGCATGAGCTACTTTCAGATGTGCAGGTCAGGGAAAGACTGCACAGACAGATATCCCTACTTACACTCTACACAAAGCACCTTGTCCTGGAAGGGTGAAAAACTTAAAATACATTCTCATCCTCATGTTTTTCCATGACCAATATGTAGATTGTTTTAACTCCCACACTCCCACATGGAGAGGTCAGACTTTTCCCCATACAGACTACAGGAAGCCTTCATATTCCCAAAAGGTTTCTGTGCCTGGGACACAAAACCCAAATGTTAGATATTGAACAAGCCCTTTGCTGGACCTAGTGCCTTTTTTAAGGCATTACATCTCATTAGGCACAAAATAAGGCCTAGTAAGTTTCACTGAACTTTTCCATCTGGCTATCAGAGCAGACTCCACAGCCCATGGCACAGGGCAGATGTTTTGGGATATGCTCTTAATGACTCATGAGCCCGAAGGGAGAAACACTTAAGTCAGCCAAACAGAAACTGCCTAGAGGCACCTGAGAGGTCACCCTTCTTTAGCCAACTTACGCTGCAGGGAGGTTCTTCTGTCCACTCATTCACAACCATATAGATCCTCATAAAACTAAAGCTTAATTTGCCTCATACTCTACTATGCTTTATCCTTTAAAACACAAAATGAGGATATACTCTAACATGAAGTAGGCTGGTGCAGTCAAGCCAAGTGAAGAAAATGCAAAGTTAATTCTCTGTTTCAGACCAATACTGGTATTTCCCTTATTTTTATTTTTAATTTCTTTCAGGTGTGTGCTTTAATCCAAGAGCTATCAGTCATTTGATCTCTCTTGCTTAACATGTCCTGCTTTGCAGAAAAGGATCCAAGATTAATTAGGGGAAATAAAGGGTGCAGAATGCAGTGAACATGACTGGATTATTAAACTCCTAATATCTGCTCCCAGAGTTGTTTCATCAATGAGTTTTTCATATAAAAATACTTAAGAATTCCTTTGAGGAGAAACTGGAGCATAGGTTTTCCCCTGCTCAAGAAATTGTCTAGTTACTAGGCTTGACTCCTGTGGTGAAAGAGACATATCACAGCTCTTTAATACTTTCTAGTACAGTACAACAGCTTCAAGGGGGTGAGTACCAAGCTTTTAGCTTGAAGGTGGGAAATGAGAGATGAAGGCTTGAACCCTTGGAGACAGAAGGGGGAATACTGGCTTAATGCAAAAGTAAGTGAAATTCCATGTTATATGGAATGTCAGATTAGAGGAGATCAATGGCTCCATGGCTTAAAAGAAAATGAACATAATTAAAGGGCTTGATCATATTATGTGTTAAGTTCAAACTCCTACAAAATCAAGGTGATTAAACACTAAAGAATTAATCAGAATCAAAGTCTGTCAAATAGTGTTTTCCCTCTTAACACCTTGGTATTCCTTTAAAGTACAAAAATAAAAAGAATATGAAACCCATTTAAACCCCACTTTTATTCCATTTCTTTATATTCGCAGGAAAATAATTTCACAGAACTAGGCCTAATTATATTTCAGGGTCACCCAGTAGGATTCCTAATGTTTACTGATCACTAAAAATTATGCCGCAATCACTGTTTTAATTCCTTCATTATGCAGATCTAGACACAGTAGCCCTAAAAATTTTCTCATTAAATCTGCAGGAATCAAGATAGCTGTCCCTAAAGTCAGTTCAGAGCTGAATAAATATTTTCATGATTTTGTTTTCACAATGCTTATTTTTATGGAAAATAATTGATTCTTGAAAAGAAATTCTAAAAAAAAGAAATTTTAAAATGGCTGTAAACAATTCAGAAACAGAAATTTAGTGGGCATTAAAGGAAATGTGCATTTTTAGGTGCTTTTGAATACCCAGTCTTAAAGTACAGCATCTATTTCTCTGCAGATACCAGGAATTTGCCACCAAACAGTTTCTTATATCAGGTGTCCCCTAAAAGAACATCTCCAACCTTTTTCTCCCACTCTGCCTAATCATCATGAGACCTTTAAGGCTCATCTAGTCTGATCCCCATGAAGGGACATCTCCAACTAGATCAGGTTGTTCAGAGCCATGCCCAACCTGCTCTTAAATGTTTCCAGGGATGGGGCACCTACCACCTCTCTGAGCAACCTGTGCCAGTGCTTCACCACCCCCACTGCAATAAATATTTTCCTTATATGTACTCTAAGTCTACCTTCTTTCAGTTTAAAACTTGTCCTATTGTAACAGGCCCTGCTAAAATGTTTGTCCCCAACTTCCTCCTTTTTACCCTTTAGGTACTGGAAGGCTGCTATAAAGTTCCCATTTAGCCTTTCCTTATCCAAATTGAACCTCAGTTCTCTCAGCCTGTCTCCATAGGACAGGTGTTACAGCCCTCTGAGCATCTTCATGGCCTCCTCTGGACCTGCTCCAACAGGCCCATGTCTTTCCTGTGCTGAGGAGTGGAGAGCTGGACACTCTACTCCAGGTTTCACCTTTTCTCAGAACAAAAGCAGACAGATCTTCACTTACAGGACATTTAAGGCGGGGGTGACCCCAGCAGGTACCACCAGGAGCGATCCCTGCATGCAGAGGGCCAGAGGTGCCAGTGCAGCTTCCACAATCCATCAGAACAACCAATCGACCTCCCACATGCAGACAGGAGCAGGAGCACATCCCTGTGTGCCTTTAAGGGGCACTGCCACCATACATACAGCTCCCGGGAAAATCAGGAGAGCAGTCAAGCTGGTATCACAAACTACTCTCATGTCAAGTGTTTCCTGCTGCCCTGCACATACCGAATGCTAAAAGTTATTCCCAGCTGTAACTGGAGCAGCTTTCCTAGTCTCTGCTATTCCCACTCTCAAATCTCAAATCCCACCCTCAAGACAGTAAAGCTTTTTACCTTACTTGAGTTGGGTTTTTTGGGAATCCCTGTTCCCCAGGACTACCAGGAAGGGATCACGATACTCCTTCCCTGGCAGATCGTGTTGTCTCCCACTTACAGACAACTCCTGTGTATATGCAGAGGGTATATGCTACATGGAGGTAAAGGAGGGCAGAACACAGTTCTTTCTCAGAAAGTCAAGGAGTTGTCTGTAACTGGGAGGCAACACAATCTGCCAGGAAAAAAGTACCCTGATCCCTTCTGAGTAGTCAAAGCAAGGCTTTGGATTTTCCTAAGGTACGAAGAGTAGCTGCAGCAGTAACAGGGAAATTCAAGTGAAGAGGTACATCTACAGTCCCTTTAGTTAACCTCTTGCTCTGAAGTGGTCAGCTATGTGGTCAGAACTGGCTTCTCAGAACTTTATCCAGCTGGGTGTTGGAAACTACCAAGGATGGAGACTTATCTCTCTGGACAACCTCCTGCAACACTTGACTGTCCTCATTCTGAAAAGATTGTGCTTTCCAGCCTAAACCTTTCATTTTATGGCCATTTGTTCCTGTTACATTTCATTGTGTTTCTACTGACCTGTTTCTCCAGCCTCTCCCTCTGGATTGCTGTCTGTGGTCTTTCAAGTGTATCAGCTAGTTCTTACAACTTGGTACAATGTGCAAATACTTCACTGCCTCCTCATCACAGAGTGATGCACTTCACTTGTAATAGAGAAGCAGCAAAATGTTTACTGATCTAAAACATTTGATAATTTGAGAATGGTTTAACAAAATTTGATGGCAGAACAGACTTCATTATTTACTGCATAGAGGTCAGGGTCAGACAAAAATTGACAGGGAAATGCTCCTGTGTAGTCATGAGGCTCAGTAAGGACCTTCCCTGCTTTCCTAACTCCCTCTCAGAAGGGAGTTTACCTGCAGCTGGATCCAGCCTTAATCTCAGCTCTGATAAACAGTTTATGTCTACAGGACTGCATATGCTCAAACAACCCTTTGTATCACATAGCTAAGATTTCAAAGTTTAACATGCTATTATGCACTTACCAAGAATCTGCTGCAGGAAGGAATCTCTCAGCCTCAAGGTGTAACCATGAAAGGTGTCTCTGCTCAAGGAGAGATCCTGGCATAGCCCTCAACAGGCTTTCCACTGTTTATGGAGTGAGATAATTGACTCATAGTCAGATCTGCATAGCAATGACAGCAGTAAGTTTTTTCCAAACCTGGTTTGAGTCCAGCCTTGACCAGCACTATGGATGGGGGGAGGTGTTGCTCAGATTAGCCCTTGGCTATTGTGTTGTTGTCTCTGTACCCTGACTCCACTGATTCAGATGCAGCCATCATGGCCAGATGCATCCATTACTTTTGGGATGGGCTGTTTATTTGGGAGAGTGTGGGAAAAGATAAGGCACAGAGGTAGCAAAAAAGCAAGGTCAGGAAGTACAGTTGTCTGTGACAGTGTGAAACTTGTCCCCAGACTTCGCTCTGCAGCTAACACAACACGCTCAGGCACGCACACACAATCCTCTGCAGACATTACAGGTAATTAAAAGCACTGTCAAAGGCTCTTTTCCATCCTTGCATTTGCCTTTATGAAATAGATAATTTGTTTCTAGAAGCTCTTCTTCATACTCTACCCTCCCACTTAATTTGCTGTCTTTTTATTGCAAACTCTAAAAATCTTCACACACTAGTTTAGCACTGAAGCCTAATTTCTGCCTGCAAGCAAAAACTTCTATGCTGCCTGACCCATACAAACATTCAATAACTAGTGAACTCTTCCAAAGCATCTGAACCACCCATCTCCTACCTCCAGTGAAGCCTTTTCCTTATCTGCCTCTCTTCCTACATGAATCCTTAATGGTTCTGTCTCTTTCTCTCAGGCCCACAACTTCTGGTGGCTCAAGTCTGACCACATGTCCTCTACAGGTAGTGCAAAGTTACTCCTAAATCAGCTGAAAATGTTCAGCAAGATTAGCAAGAGGTACTTCCTCTTGTAAGTCCCATGCAGAACATACTGATGTAGCTTCAGGTATTTTCCACTGCATTCACCAACAGCAAAGGTCACAGAAAACTTCAAAATGTCGTAGGCAAGGCAAGTTACACACAGGAGATAAGCATTTTATGTATTAGTTTTAGTATTTATTTTATTCATGACAAAAAGGCAGTATACATATTAACATTTTGAATACCAAACAAATGAAACTGGTTCTCCATCACTTTCATTGACTAAAAATAAAAATAACCACAGTAATCAATGACACATTATAAATAAATACAAAAATACAAAAAAATTATAAAATTACTTTCAAATTAAATTTTAGCAAAAAAAATTTACTGCTACACAAAGTACTGCATTTGTTCAGCATCATGCTTGTTCTAAAACAAATAGGAAAAAAAACCTGAACTTCTACACACTAAATAACTGACAACTTCTTTCTAGGTTCTGAGTATAGCTTCTCCTTCTTACAAGAAAAATGCTGTTACAGCTGAGGTTGGCAACAGCAGAGGTACACACCAGAGAAAGAGAACTGGGCATAAAATACACAGCCAGACCTCCCAGCAACTTAATCTAACAATCGTAACACATCCTTGTAATGCACTTCTGAGAAACTTCATCAACAGTGGCAACAAGACATTCTTTATATTTACAGATGCAGTATAATCCTGAAATACTCTCAATTATCTCATCTTTACTTGAAGCAGTTTGAGTATCAGACCGTCAGAAAAGGAATTACTATCATGAGTTAGTCTCATTATGAGTTGAAAACAAAACACACGTTTTTGCAAATAAATCTAGCATTTGCAATTTGCAGGACATAAAAATAGTACACACAGCTGGTTTTTTTCTTATTCATACATCATTTCTAGGCTCCATTTTGTAACATTAGAGAAGCAATATTCTACAACTACATACAAGTTAAAGCACAATATACACTAGCAAAAAAACACATCTAACTTAAAACATGCAAGTTGCATCTTACTGTACACAACATGTCTGCATTTAGGGTATCCAAATGATTTTTAAAAAGAAGAGATGCCCAAGATCCTACTTTTCCAACTGAAAGACAGCCAGAAGTTAGAATCACTGTTAATTAACACTGAAGTGTCAGTGTCTCTACACGGCACTACAATGAACCAGCACAGCAAGTGTAAAGTCATCACTCAACATGAGTAATGTTGCACAATACAACCTTTGTGTTTTATACCAACAGCCAGCAGTATGTCTAATTATTGACAAAGAATGTGCCAGGTAAGCTTACAATTTTAAGCAGGAAAAACATGACATTCTGCAATATAAAGACAGTGCAATATAAAGAAAATTATCACAAATGGCTACGAGCCCCCCTTTTTTTAAATCAATATATTAACATAACACTACTGATATTTTAAATAGCATTTACTTGAGAAATTCTATCTTACACATTTTCTGATTTGTTAGTAATGGGCATTTTTCACTTGTAGACTGAATTATAAGTTTCAAGAACAATTCACCAGCAGTCAGTGAGCCTTGTAAAGATCAGCTGGCATTGTCTCACCTCTTATTTATTTGACTTTCTCAGACATGTCTCTCTTACTGAAAAAATTTTTAAAAATCTGTTTTCCAGATAAAGTTTTCAGGTTTTCATATGAATTAAATACATAATGAAGGGGGGGGGGGGGGGGGGGGGGGGAAGGAAGGAGGGGAGGGCAAAAGGGATGTGTGTTTTTAGGTCTTGTTTTCTTCTACAGATGCATTAGATTTGTTGTCTATCATTAGCATTGTATTCATTTTCTCACTGAAATTCAAACAATCACAGAATATACAAAGAAAACCCCTCATACTTCAGGACTCTTCATACTTTATCTTTGTCCAAACAACTGAGGAAGGAGGTGAGGGGAAAAAATAAAATAAATAAATTAGTAAATTAGAAAAATAGCTGACAAATTCATACCATTTCAGATTAGATACTGAAAAAAAACACGCTTCCAAGATACACAGTATTACCGTCACTTCTCAATTCTGAAATCTCCTCCTCCCACAAAGGAGAAATAAAGAAAAGGTTCTGTATGTTTCCCTTTGAGACACAACATTTTGACTTGACAGTATATTGACTGAACACCTGGAGGTAATTCCCTCTCTTCATTCTGATAGATGGGGAGGAAGACAAAGGAGAGAGATCAGTGGACCACACACACCCAGCAGAGTGAAAAACCCCAAAATGAAGCAACTGAGATACCAAGAGAACCTTCAGAAGGGACAACGGCAGCTGTACATCAACAGCTAATTGAAAACAACTTAATGCACGTCTCTCTCATAAATGGGGATCCAGATTTTTGGCTTAATAGTAGTAAACATTCTCCTAACAAGAAAAACTGTTCTCCCGTGGAAACTCTGGAATCAGAAACAAAGAAAAGAATATGTCTGGCATCTCTGTTTTCTGAACACCCAAAACATGGATACATCAACACTGTAATCCAGATGTTACTGCAAAAGAAGTTTTATAAATATATACACAAAAACTTTGAGATCATTCCAACAAAAAGGTTGTTTGGTTTATTTTCATTTGAAGTAGTGCTTTTCTAACTGCAACCTACTGATTATTCATTCAACTAATTCTTTTGACAGTAGCTTCACACACTGTCTTTCCAGACTGTAGAACATCTAAATCACAAGTCTCAGCCAGTGTTTCTGGTAGCAGATTTACTCTGTATTATGACAACTTTTACTTGTCATCATAATGCTGAAAAAATCCCAACATCTTCACAGTATTGTCCATCTTTTGCAGGTTTTCTTTTCTTTTAGTGTTGTGTGAACTCAGATCCTTTGTTAATGATATTCCAGCAGCCACTTTACCAGACTTTCTTCTCTGAAACTTTTTTATAGCTAATAGTGTGCTTCAAACAGCTTTTTTGTTTCTCTTTTTTGCCTGACTTCTGTCAGCAAAATCAGAATTTTCATCATAATTATGTTCTGGTTCACAAAGAAAAGCATAGTAACTAGAATCTGGCCACTTCACTTGCAATTCTTTTTTCTGATTAGAGTCTGTCAACCGGAATGGGACAGCACCTACTGTGAGAGCAGACTGCATGGCCTGCAGCAATTAAGGCATCAGATAGATTGCTATCCTCACACAGAACATCCACCTCTAACTTCATTTCAGAGCTATAGTGGATAAAATGAAATATAAGACCTGGTTTATGAAGAAGCTTCTGAAACAGAAGTATAGCTTCCTCACTCCACTGTTCCCCCTTGCCAGGAACTGTATCATGCAAAGAGCAAGAGTGTGCCAAGCGCGGCAAGTATAACAGACTTTCTGGAACAACTTTAAGTTTATGGATATCAGAGTAAGGGATGCTTCTCAGAAAGCCATAATCAATAAATGTAAGAGCAACAGACTGACTTGTTACTTCACTAATTTCTGCCCTGTACCACTCTGCTTCCTGCCCAAACTCAATCAAGCAGCTAGCACCAGGCGTCACATGTTCTTCTGGCAGAGCTGGCAAGTTGTCAGGAAGGTCAGAGAGCAGCGATGACAAGTTCTGCATGCAATCAAAGAAGACTTCAAACTGGACGCTGAAGTTTGAAGGATCAGTAACTGCAGCTGCACACCCAGGATATGTTCTGCCACTATGCAGCAGCATCCACATGACTGAATTTATCTTGAATGATGTATCAAACTCCTTACAGTTTGTATTGCCATATTTTTCTGGTCCAACAATTGTCCAACAATGACTTAACAGTTGGTTCAAATACTCCTGAAGTGTAACTTCTCCTATTAAAATATCTACCTCCCAGACATCAAAGGATTTCAAGTATCTCAAAAACAAGATCCTTATTTCACAATCCAGGAGTGCACCTGCTATGTGGCCTAAGTGAATTTTCTTCAGGTTTTTAAAACAAATCCACCTACAAAAAATAGCTTGTTTAGGAATACTTTTAATCTCATTACTGAGCATCTTTGCATTATTTAAGGACACCATCTCATATGTGCCATAATCCATAAAAAAAACTAACATTAACTTTTCCCTGACAAACTTCTTTATCACTTTTGATCGATACCATTTTAAGTTCCTTTCAGATTGTGTAATGCATTCCAGTCCTTGTTCAATGTCATTCACTCTAAGTAAATCACTTCTTTGTGCTTCTTTGTCAAGCATTACATTTAACTCATGTAGTATTTGCAAATTTTTAAGTAACTGCACATAAAATTCTCCACTCTTCAAAATATTAACTACTTCTGCTGCTTCTACTTGTCCAGAATTTAGAACTTGATGAAGGAGACATAAGGATTTTACAGAAATATTTTTCATCCTAGTAGCCTTGGTTTTATTTTGACCACCTAAACTATTCTTAGGCTCTTGAGGACTACCATTTTGTTTAGGTTTATTTTCCAAAGCAAATACCGATGTGCTTTTCCACCTTGTGCTGTTTATTTCCTGCAAAAAGCTGTTAGACAAAGACTCTCCATCACAAATTACATCTATTTCCCATTTTTCTCCATGTTGCTGTAAGAACTTGCAAGCTACTGGCTTGTCACTTACTGTTCTTGCAAAATAAGCAGCACTTTCCTCAGTCCAGCTTTCACCAGGAACACTTTTTACACTGCTAAGGAAACAGTGAACACTAAACCTTGGCAGAGTTAAGAACTTTTCTGGAATCCTGCAGATTTTTGATGAACTTACAACTGCAGCATTACCATAGTCAATAAATTCTACCTCATAGGAGTTTCCTGATTTCAGAGTTTTAATAACTGCTCTATAGTAAAAACAATCAGCGTCATGCTCTGCTACAATGAGATCCCCTACCATGAGCTCATCTAAGCAGTTTTCACGACCTCTATTCTCCAAGCTTTCGTTTAAATCATCTGCTAGTTTTATTATTAAATTTTCATCCTCTGCAAAGTGAACATAGAAACTTGATGGACTATTCATATGAGAAATATAACCTGCTACTTCAGTATTCACATGGATATCACGTTGAGGAAGACTGATTAATGTAGGTATATTTTTATTACTCCTTTTCTGCTGACCTGTACAATTTGGTCTTTCATTATGAGATTCAGAGAGAGCACTTACAGTTATTTCCATTGAATTTAAAGCAGAGTAAGAGAGCGAGTGAGAAGCAGGTTGTTCACTCCAAGGTTCCTCTCCGTTCTCCAGAACAGCACTGAAAGTATTTCTAAAACCTTGCTCTTTGCTGTCCTGTAAAGTTTGCTGTTTTGAGAATCCACTACACAACTTTGGTGAGCTACAAGCAGTTTGCTCTTCATCTCCAAAATTCTCACCAGTATCTGCCCAGTAATATTCATCATAGACTTGGCATTTCACTTCAGTTTTCAATTTAAGTATTTCAGGATCTTTAACACTTACTTTATTAATTTCTTTGTCATCTTTCATGTGATTTATCTCTCCTTCATTACTTCTAAATTGTTCCATACGGCTTTCCTGTGCCAACTCTTCCAATACCTTTTCTTTAATTTTCTGACTTACTTTGACCTGTCCATCATACAACTCCACAACAATCTTTCCATCTGATTCTCTGGATAAGATCACAGCCTTCAGCAGTTTACCAAGGAATGTTTTCACAAACCATGTAGTAATTCTTGCTGGAAATTCTGTCCCCCTAAGATCTGACAGACAGAATTTAATAGCTTGCATGGGTGTGAATAGTAGGTCAGTGGCAGAATCTGGAATAGGCATCAACTGGTCTCTCTTCACCATACTCTTATTTCCAAAATCCACATAGTTAACCCACAGAAAGGATGTCGATTCCACAGGAGAAGCCAAAGCTCTGTAAAAGAGACCATCTTCCACATATCTGGCTATACACAGTCGCGTATTGCTAGTATGATAATTTGCATTATTTGACATTTTACTTACATCACTAACTTTCTTCATCAATGCCTCAAGAGTTTCAGTGTTTCGATTAAGATGACAATAAAATTTTGAAGGACTATTTATGTGAGTTATATAAACCTCCTCCTCGCTTCCAATTTTTATATTAAAAGATGAATAGCAAAAACTGTACAGAGAACCCAATGATGAAAGGTTTCTCAGTCCAACATAACCAGATTGGGTGAGACCACGTTCTCTGAGGAATTCCTCTACACTAGTAAGTGGAGTCTGTAAGTCAACTACGTTGCATAAACAGTTGGGGCTCACAAGAACAAGAGCATAAATGGTGCAAGTCAGTGGTCCTCTACAAGAAGAAATGAAGTCTTCAAATTGTCTATGCACTTCTTCAGACCAGTTAATTGAGTCAGTCTGTAAGACTACATTTTTAAGTCCACATCGAAATGCTTGACTTTCTAGAGTTAGGAAATCTGGAAGAACACCGTTAAGATCTTTAAGTGAAACTCTTTCCCGATAACCATAGTCTATAAAAACCACATCAACTTCATCTGTAGATACCTGCTGCACAACAGTTGCTCTGTACCACTTCCCATCCTTGGGACACTTAACAACACAGGCAACCTGTCCAGTTTTGTAGGGACTGGTATGATCTTTATAGTAAGTCTGAATTTGTCCCATTAAGTTATCTAGCTCTGGCAGGTTGCTTTGCAGCTGACATGAAAAATCTGATGGGGAAAAAATGCAAGAGCATACCACTTCATATACAGCTCCTGGTTTAAACACAAGCTCTTTATAAACTAATTTTTCCTCACATACTGATTTATGCATTTTAGAGACAGCACCTTCTCCAAAACAAGATGGCACAACAGATTCTCTAGGCATTGGCAGCACACTTAATGATTTTTCCTTCTGAAGTATGTCTCCATTTCCAGATACCTTATTTTTGCTAATATTACTGGTGTTCTCTGCATTGATTTTTTCTTTTCTACATTTGAGGTGATTCCTGTTGTGCCGCTTTTTTGCTGCCCTCAGAACAGAATCTGGGGCCTTTAGCTGATACTCAGCATAACCAGCTTGAACCATACATGTGGCAACATTTCCTTGCAGGAAACCAGTATGACACTGCACATTAACAATGTACTTGTTGTTTTGCTTTCCAATGACATGAAGAAGCAGTGGTTTGTTCAACACCACATTTTTGAAGAAATCAGTTTCTTTTTTAACCCACACACCATCAACAGGAAATGTGTGAGCAAGGGAACAGCACATAGCCAAAGCTGGTAAATCAGAAAACTCAGGAAGCAGTGTTTTCACATTGTGACAAGGTATTGTATCTGTATTTCCAAAATCCAAAAAATAAACCACAATGCTAACACGAAACACTTTTGTGACAACAGCCCGGTAATAACACCCATCCCTGCTATACCGGGCACAGCACAGCAACCCACGTTCTGGCTTTTTAAGTACCATCTCATCATCTCTACATTGACTGTATGTGCAAGCAATGTTTTTCATCAAAGCCTGAAACTCATTCTGGTATCTACATGTTTGAATCCAAAAGTCAGATGGATTTATGACATATACTACAAAAGCTCCATAAAAAGAGTTCATTTGCATCTCGTCACTCTTACACTGGCTGAAGAAAGAAACATCCCATTCAGGTAAGCAGGGTTTTGTATCTTTGTTTCCAGAGTAATTCTTAGGTGAATTGTTTCTCTCAGGACTTGGTTTGTCGTTTGGTGCAATACTTCTGGTTTTTGTTTCTAAAAGCGAGACACACAGTGCATCTTTCTCATTCCGGTTTTCTGGACACTCAGCATTAATTCTAAGATTTTCTTTTTGCAGAGTTATGTAATACAAGTGTTCAGTGTTATTATATAAATCAACATGGACACACACAGAAGTTTGTCCTATTAAAGCTTGTGTAAGTTCCTTGAGCTGAAATTGTATTACTGTTTCATCCTGACTACCAAAACAAGACAGCGTACACAGAAATGAAATCATTGGTAATGTCAAAAACTCAGCTTTAAGTTTCTGAATACAACTAGGTGACACAGCTTCAATAATGCCAAAATCCATAAACCAGACCTCCACATGGTCAGAAAGAAGTTGTTTTATCACTCCTCTATGCCACTGTCCGTTTCGCCTCTTGGCAGCACAGAGTAGCCCTAAACTATCACAAGATGTAGTATTTTCTCCAATGAGAGCTTCATAGTACAAATGCATAGCTCCTGTCAAATTTTCCAACTCTTTCTGCCATTTCTGTATCTGACAATAAAATTTATTTGGGCTTACTGCACCAGTTATTTTTACATTTTCTTTACTGCCAACAGGTAGACATGGGAAGAGTTGATCTGGAACATGCGAAAAATCTGCTGGTTTCTCGGAATTATTTAAGGTAAGCAACTCCCTGAATGGATACTTCTGTTTCAACAGTTGCGGCATTCCCTTACAAAGCATTCCTTGGGGCAATGCTCCTAAAGTTTCTACAACAAGACAAAATGAATCTCCATCAATAAATTTACCTAGCTTCAGTTCAAGAACATCAGTAATAATCTTAGGCACTTCTAGAATAAAGAGCTGATATGGTGTAACAGCCTTCACATGACCTGTGATCTGTAATCCTACCAGAGATGAAAAATAGTTAATGGCTTTTGGACCCCATCTTTCTCCAAGAGGAAGTATGCTTGCAAAAACACCCAAAACCACCTTTGGAGGCAGCTGAAACAATTCATCACAAGCCGCAGCAAGATGTGTTTCCTCAACAGCCAACACATGGCCAGTGTCTATAAGAAAAGCCTCACAGATATTCCCTTTCTTTCTCAGAACTCTTCCTCTATGCCATTCTCCATCTGTGTCTTCCACCAAGCAAGATCCACCAACACAGACATCATCTTTTACTTTGAACACACGCTGTATTTCATTTTGTAGTATGTAATAATCAAGCTCACATCCTGCGTTGTATTGAGCCTGGAACACTATAACCAAGCACTCAGGATGGCACTCTACATGAGTTATCTTCAATTTCTTATCTGTTGAGTCTCGTGGAGGAGTCAGAGATTCCATCCTCTCTGCAAAGAAAAGGAGTATGATCATCTTGATAATTTTCTGTATTTTTTTCTTTGCAATTAATTCCTTACATGACGTTTGTTTTCAAAATGGTTTAACAGCACATTATTAAAATTCTGGTTAAAATGTATACTAAACATCTAAGAATGTCATGTTTTAGGCAACTAGGATACACTCCACACACTTCTCTTAGTAAAGACATACTCAGATAACATGAAAAAAAGTACCTCTGGATTCACTCACATGGCTACAGACTAGTTTTATAATTTGAGATTTATTTTTAACCAAAATGTTGCTCCCACAATAACACCAAGCTATTCCAGTCTGTTTCTTTTTCCTTTTAATATGTAAAAGACCAAGGACTCATCCCCTACTCCCCCTGCTTTTTCTGTCTAAATCACTTCTTCAAATCACTGACAATTTATAGCTCCATGCTTTACTGTTTACTCTGGCCGTCTGTACACTACCAGTTGTACCAACAGCATATTTACGGTTCTCATAATTGCAAGGACATACTGAGCCTATCATATATGTGCAACATTTCTGCACTGCTCATCAAACAACAACTGTGACAGCTGTGTTTTGTACTGTCTCAACGCTCCAATTCTACAGTTTAAGTATCTTCAAAACATCCATGTACTTTTCTGATCTATAATCCAGTCTTCAAGCTTAGCTTCCAGTTCAATTCATAAGTCAGTGATTCAGTGAATCTATGACTTCACATTGTTTAAAAAGGATGTGCATGACTATAATTTAATCAAGCAATTCCATTAAATAAACTGCTGTTCTAACAACGTAATTTGAGGAAGACAACATCAAATGCAAAGACAGTGGATAAACACTCAAGGATAGTCTGGACAAAGATAACCTTGATTTATTCATTTTTTTGTAAAGCTGGAACTTAAACTTTCAGTTTCAACTACAAGTTATCAGGGCAAGATCCTCCTTAGCCGGCAAAAAATCTTCAGTGAAACTGTCATGACAGTTTTCATCACAAGCATACATGAAGTAGTTAGTGAATACACAACCTGTCTTCAGAAAAAATATTGATCCCTATCATTCTAGATCACAAAAAAAATAGAAAAAAAAACCCAAACAAATAAATAAATGAGCACCCCTACTGTAAAGCAGTAGGGCAGAAGGATGAAGGACGCATATCTCCTAAAATCAACCCAAAAAAACCCCAAAAACAAAACCAAACCAAACCAAACCAAACAAACAAAAAACCACCAAAACCACCAGCCACCAAAAAAAACCCCTCCCAGTAAAAGCAGTACCAAAGCCAGAACTAACAAATTCCTGCTTCAGCAAGGCCCCTTTTTTCCATTTTCCCCTGTAAGAGAAAGTGAAAATCTGGGTACTTTTAATGAAAGAAAACAGCCTTAAGGAATTGGTTCTGTCTGCCTGGAAGAAACATTTCATCACTACAGACACTTAAACTTTTGAAGGGGCCTGACTGAAGTTCTGCTCCCTATTTTTTCCCCCCTTCACTATGCCCTATTTGCACTAACACCTAACAAATTAAAACAATTTGTGCATTAACATTTGCTTGCCTGTTATCACAGCCTGAGTAACAGCATCATACTGACACAGCCACATTTCTACAGTTTACAGAATGGCCTTTTGCTGTTTACTCACCTTTCCACCTCGTACAGCTTATTCATTCATAACACACCTTCTAAAGGAAACACAGCCCAGTAATTAACAACTCTGTAGCTCTCTACAAGGAAAGAGAATAGAAAAATCATTAGAAAAATACACATAAACTAAATTCTTGTACTACTTCTCTTACCGAGAGCAGCCGTGCTGGGATGTCTTTGGAGTGTTTGTTGACAAGAAGCTCAATGTGAGCCAGCACTGTGCACTTGCAGCCCAGGAAGACAAACACAAACTGGGCTGCATCAAAAGCAGTGTGGGCAGCAGGTCCAGGGAGGGGATTCTGCCCTTCTGCCCTGCCCTACTGAGACCCCACCTGCAGTGCTGCATCCAGCTCTGGGGTCCCAGTACAGGAAGGACATGGACCTGTTGGAGTCCGTCCAGAAGAGGCCACAAAAATGATGAGAGGGCTGGAGAACCTCTCCTATGGAGACAGGCTACAGGATCTGGGTTCTTCAGCCTGAAAAAGGGATGGTTCCATAGAGATCTTACAGCACCTTCCAATACCTAAAGGGGCTGGAAAGGGACCTTTTACAATGGTACAGAGCAACAGTAAATGAAGGAATGTCTTTAAACTGAAAGGGAGTAGGTTTGGATTAGATATTACAAAGAAATATTGTACTGTAAGGGTGGTGAAGCACTGGAATAGGTTGCGCAGGGAAGCTGTGGATGCCCCATCCCTGGAAGTGTTCAAGGCCAGGCTGGATGGGGCTCGGAGCAACCGGGTCCAGTGGAAGGTGTCCCTGCCCGTGGCAGAGGGGTTGGAACTGGATGAACTTTAAGGTCCCTTCTGACATAAACCATTCTGTGATTCTCTAAATCCTCCTCCTGCTGAACTACCCTCTTAAGATTATGAAAAACAAAATTACAAAACTGAATCCACCTCCCTAAAAGCAATGTATGGCTATTCTTTCTTCACTGAAGCTCAAAAAACCACACCAGTCAGAGGAACATCACACAGGCACCTACCACCTACCTTCTAAACAGGAGTGCTCACACACTTGCATTTGCTTGCAACTCTTCAGCCATCAAAATGCATACTTGTATCAGGCACCACTAACTTACAGACAACTCATGACATAACAAAAGGACTTTTAAATGCAACCAAATGCAAGACACAAGACACAGGTTGAGCTGCCTGTGCTCCAAAGCAAGCCGCTCTGACCGGAGCTGTCTGACGGCGCACCCACCTGAGATGAGCCGGCCACGGGCAGCCCGGCAGAGGCCGTGGCCGCCAAGGGGGATCCACGAGGAGAGCCCAGCGCCCTCCAGCAGCTGCCGCAGCAGCCTCAGCGCCGAGCGGGACGCGGCACCGCCGAGCGGGACGCGGCACCGCCGAGCGGGACCCGGCACCGCCGAGCGGGACCCGACCACGCCGAGCGGGACCCGGCACCGCCGAGCGGGACGCGGCACCGCCGAGCGGGACCCGACCACGCCGAGCGGGACCCGACCACGCCGAGCGGGACCCGACCACGCCGAGCGGGACCCGGCACCGCCGCACACCCAAAATGGCGGCGCGAAGCGCGGCCGGAACGTGCTGCCCGGGAACGCGCGTGCGCAGCGGCACCGTCCGAGACTCGTGCCCCTTGCGTGGGGCTTGGGAGAGTCCGGGCTGAAGCCGTGGGAACGCCGGTTCGAGTCCCGGTCCCGCCTTCCCGCGGGGCACTGCGGTCTGGTTCGCTTTCTTTCTAGGTTGTAATTTATTTGTTTGTTCGCGTGCTTGCTTGTTTTTTTGTTTCTTTTTTTTTTTCCCCCTTCGCGTTTGCATGTTGCAGGTGTCGTATGTTTAAGATGTCACGTGAGCTTTGAAAAAAAGGGCCCGTGGGTGACAGAAGTTCCTGGAGCTGCCTGAAGACGACTCGAGAGCACAAGGAAATTCTCTAGGCTGAGAAAAGCCTAGAACATCCTCATCCTAACAGGGTTCTAAGTGCTGCCCCACTTGTTTTTGCATGTACGTCAGATTTATTTTATTTTATTTTATTTTTTTTCCCTAGGGGGTTGAAGGCGGTGTTGCTTTTTTATTTTGTTTGGGTTTTTTTTTACAAAGAATATAAGCTGAAGTGGTCACAACAAGTAAACTTAATATGAAGTATACTCCTATAAATATCAACATGGTATGTCTGTAACTGCGCTCTAGATGTTGAGCTGTGTATAATAATTTCTAAGGGTTTATTTTCAATTTTTGCCCTTTGTTTTCCCCAAAATGTCAGGATTGCTGCACCATAGTTACACTTTGCAAAGTTAAGAGAGAGAAAAGCTGGGTTTGCAATACTTGGAGATGTAGTAATCTTCAAATACAGCCATCATATTAAAGTCTGTATAATGTATGTTTAAAGTGGTATTGTAGCTACTTGGGTTAACCCTGAAATTTACAGGAGTTCTTAATTTGATTTTGCAGGTAAACCATCATATTTATTGGGGTCAAGTATTTGTAAGAGCTTCTCAGAATAAAGGTTATACAGGTCTATCACTGATAGAACTTCAATTTCATGTTTCTGATAAAATGTCGAGTTTATCTATGTAGTTTTGCTTGGTGTCGGTTTTCCCAGTGTTGTGTACTATGAAAGTAATACAGCTAGCTCTGAGTTTTCATCTTTTCCACTTTCTTGAACCTTACAAATTTTGTATTCTTATTACCAATGTTTCCTTCCATCACTATTGTGAGGAACTCATTAAATATTTTTGCTCTTTTATCCAGTGTGGAAGGTTAACAAACTCTAGTAAGTCATTTTTGTATTTCATTGACAAAAATAAAATACAGTTGAAAAATAATTTTGTCATGTGAGGCTTTACTTTCTTAACAAATCTTGACTAATACAAAACCCCAAAGTGAACCTCAGGTTGTTCTTTGTCTATATCAAACTACTGAACAAGATATTTTCCAGAATATGTCTGTCTCCACTCAGAAATGTCTTATCAGGAAAATTCTGCTGTGACTCTGTATATGCTTTAAAATATTTAATGAAAACCTAAAATTAAAAAAGTCTCTGTGCTTATGAGAGGATGAAGTGTACTGTAAAGAAAATAAAAGTTTTCTTCAAAATATCATAAATGAAGCTCTGCTGCCAGCTGCCTGCCAGGAGGTGGAACACGGTGCTGTGTGAGTGAGCACCTTGATGAATTTAGATAGTGTCTAATCACAAGTCTAGCTAACTTCCAACAGCTAGGAAAACCAGTTTTGAGGGGAGGGAGCATAAGGCAAAGTTATCCCTTGTTGTAAAAACTGAGTGGCATACTGAAAAATAGTACCCAAAGGGTGGGTTCTGGATAATATAGAAATTCATCACCCAGTCTAAACACAAGTAGAGTGGTGCTCCAGAGTTCTTAAGTTGTTCTTGGCAGGTGGTAAATATGTATTTGCTTTGATTTGAGCAGTGGAAAAATGACAGGGAAAGGTTGCAATCTGTAGGATACCCTATAAAAGAAGGAGAGGAATTATCAGCATCTTCTCTTCTGTTTGAGTTTTGTTTCGAAAGTAAGTCTTATTGAATTCCTTGTGGGGGGAAAAAACCCAAAATCAGATAACCATCTATCTCCAAGGAAGGCAAGAGGCACAGACTGCAAAAGGATGAGAGTATCTCCCCAGTGTAGAAATAGAAAAGGGTTTAAGTCTTAGTCTTCTCCTTAATGATTCCTTCTGGGGTGACTAAATAGCTGAACATTCATGGAGCTGGTTCTTTGTGCTGACTGGAATGAATCCCATTTGCAGCACCTGACCTTCACAAAGAATTATGTAATGATCATAACTGCTTTCATTCCACATGGGGAAGGATGAATTAAGCAACACATATCCTGCTTTTAAGCCCAACAGCTATTCTGGGATCTGTCCTTAGTTTTGCTAAGATTGTTTCTGAATATTAATATCATAAAACTGTTTCTAAAATAGATAACTTATTTTTCATTCTTAGGAAGGACAGTCTATCATAACAAAGTACTTTGAAACTGTCTCCTGTGGGATTGGGTTAGTTCATGACATGGTGAAGTGTATGACAAGAGGAAATACTCCGTGCCTCAGTTCCATCCCTCTCAGCTTGATTCTTGTGCAAACCTACAAATACATCGGTGATTTCTGATTACCAGAAACATTTTTTTTATTGTATGTTATCATTTGCTTTTCTAAAAGACACTGCAGCATTCCTTGTCATAGCATTTATGTTTGTCTTTTAAGTAAATAGCTGTGAAAGGGAAGATGTAGATAACACGGAGGGCTGAGTGGTGACAGTGGAAATACAGGGCATTTCAGGGTTCTCAAAATGAAGAGTGAAGGCACCTCTGCCTAAGATAAATCTCACAGTAAGTGAATCATTTTATCCAGATCACCCCAGGTTACTTGTTTAAACAATGGCATTTACAATTAGAAATTGGGGATTTAAAAATAATCATATAATTCTATTATGTTTTCTTGGGAAAATCAGGGTCTCTTCTGAAACATTCATATAACAAGATCCGTATAATACTTTTTTTTCCCTGAAGTCTGAAAGTTTTGCTGTTTTTTTGTAGTATTCAACAAACTTGATAAAACAAGTGGACTTAAAACAGTCATCTCAAAACAAAAGTTTGTGCCCGTTTTCCTACTTTGTGTTTGAAAATGTATCCTTGATGTGTTCCTGGTTTATGTTTCTGTTAAGCTGGGCGATTGCCACGAGGTGGCAGGAACAGCCACAAGTTCAGCGGGATGCTTGGAAATACACTTGTGTTCATTCCGTAGAAGGAAGGAGCACAGAAGTGATCAATTCAGGGTGTTCCACAATGAAGTAAGAGGGTGCATGTGCTGGACAGTTTCACCAGAAGGGTCATCACATTTATCACACGGTCTGAAGCTACTTTCACTGTTTCCAGGTAACCTCTTGAAGTATTTTCAGTCTATTTACAGCACTTATTTATTCAATACACAGTCAGAATTTCATTTCAGATAGTTTATTAAATCACAGGTCAATTTTACCACCTCCACATCTTTTAAACTATGTTAATATCAACACTTATATGAAATTGGTCAGTAATTCAGCAGCTTACATATAAGAAAGCAGAGGGTAGAAACAGCTTTTACAAAATACTTTCAGTAGCAGATAACTGAATCATAGAATGGTTTGGGTTGGAAGGGAACTTATCATCACCATCCTGTCATGGGCAGGGACACCTTCCACTAGTTATTGTTGCTTTTTAAAATACACATTGCACGTTTCAGTGACAATAGGTGTCAGAAGATTTGTCCATTTTACAGATGAGAGAACAAACTGAGAGTTGTTAAATAGTGGGACAAAGCAAAAGGTAGAATTTCTGTTAGTAGGCGCCTCCCAAAATAGATGAGTTTTGCCATACAGGTTACACCACACCAGTACAGCTGTGGAGATACAGACCCATATTAGTGGTGAGATTGAGTTTCTCTGCTGTGCAATTTGTATGGATGGGGCTGTGGGGTAATTTCACATCACTCTCTAGCCTAAAGCATCATTTAGCCCCACAGTGCAGAGGTGTGCTTAAGAAAACCCTCCACTACAGTTTTCCCTGGTACCTGTACCTGCTGTGCAGGAAGAGAGACTCCTCTACATCAACAATTCCTGTGGCACAATCAGAGCAGATCTGCAAAGTTAAATGAGTGGTGCTGGTGACCCAATATCGAAGTCAACAGGTTTGAAGGGAAGGAGGATTATTTAAGACTAGCTCTAATGTAGTCACATGGCCTGGATGTCTGCTAGCATTTGAGATAGTTTCATTCCAAAGAATTTGTGTGCCGCAGAATAGCAGTGCTGACCAAAGCAGGTGTCTTGGGGTGATATCGTAGGGAGATTCACTTCCTGTTCTAAACTAAAACTAATGTAAAAGCACCTCAGAGGGAAGTTTAGAGTTAGGCATTCCATGGGTAAATTCCCATTTTTTCAGCTTGGCAGGGCAGGAGTAGGGCTAATAGAGCAATAGAATGACCATACAGGAAAAGCACTACCATCTTCAGACTAGAACTGTAGTAATTTCAGTTTTTTGAATCTGTATAGTTCCATTTTGTATAGCAAATACTATATTTCTGAATATCTATAGATCCAAAAGTTTGGTTGTTTAGTAGGAGCTGAGAGATGGAAACAAAGCCTGTTAAATCTAGTTGTCTCTGAAGAGACAAACTGAACGATCTTACTGGTTTTTAACATGATTCCTTTCTATGGCTCATATCATTTAAATAAGTTCTGGCCCCAACCCTACAAGCTATATATGAAGAAAAAGCCACAGCCTCTTGCAGACTTTAATGAACTGTGGGTGTCTGTGTAGGTACACATTTTGGATTATGCAGATCTGACAGCACTTGAGAGTCTTAATGCATACTCCCTTAAAATCTTATTAAATCCATTTGTGAATTTTAGACATTCAAGTACAAATCAAATTTCCCACCCTCTCAAGAAAAGAATATTTTTTTGCTCAGGACACTGTCTATGCATCTGTGCACTGGACACATAGTGTGTAAGGAATGTAGTCTTACCTGGAATCTCTATGCACAGTTTTCATTTAGACATAAAAACATGCATCAAAAAAGAAAAAGGCTCTGGTATCTAAAGTTTTTCCATCTCATAGTGCAGGTCTATAATCTGTAAAAGGCCTTTCTGTTTAGGAGTGTTGAACATCTCCATTTCCTACTGTAGCAGGGGTCAGAATCTTTTATAAGCTGATGTCCATGGTTTAAGCTAGTCCAGTATTTGCTTTTTGTCAAAAGCCTTACAATGTTAGACTGCAATGTTAATCATTATATCCAGCTTGTTAAATATTTTACATCTTGTCTCTGTTTACAAACACAATGAATTCTCTAAAACTTTTTTCTGATTTTTTCATTGGCCGTTAGTGTGAAATCTGAAATCATCGTGCAAAAAATAATATCATGGAATGGTTTGTGTTAGAAGAGACCTTAAATATCGCAGAATCGTAGCATAGTTTGGGTTGGAAGGGACCTTTAGAGGTCAGCTAGTCCAACCCCCTTGCAATGAATAGGGACATCTTCATCTAGATCAGGTTGCTCAGAGGCCTGTCCATTATGACCTTGATTGTTTACAGGGGTAGGGCATCCACAACTTATCTGGGCAACCTGTTCCAGTGCCTCACCACCCTCATAGTAATTAGTTTCTTCTTTATATCTAATCTAAACTTTCTGTCTTTCAGTTTAAAGCTGTTAACCCTTGTTCTGTCACAACAAGCCCTGCTGAAAAGTTTGTCCTCCTCATTCTCATAGGCCGTGTTCAAGTACTGGAAGGCCACAATAAGGTTTCCCCAGTGCTTTCTCTTCTCCAAAGGGAATAACCTCAACTCTCCCAGCCTGTCTCCATAGCAGAGGTTCTCCATCCCTGTGATCATCTTTGTGGCCTCGTCTGGACTCACTCCAACAGTTCCACATCCTCCTTATGTTGAGGGTGCCAGAACTAAATGCAGGACTCCAGGTGGGGTCTGATGAGAGTGGATCAGATCCCTGAAGAGACCAAAGTCTGCTCTCCTAAAATCCAGGGTACTGAGTTTGCTGAGCACTCTCTTCACTGCTCTAAGAGGCTTGAATTCCACCATTTCTTGGTCACTGCGGCTCTGCTGCCCTTGAGCTTCACATTCCTCACCAGTCTCTCCTTGTTGGTGAGAATGAGGTCTGACACAGCACCTCTCCTTGTTGGCTCCTCTGTGACATGGAGAAGAAAGTTATTATCAATGAATTTCAGGAACCTTCTGGATTGCTTAAGCCCTGCTGGTTGTCCTTGCAATAAATATTTCAGTGCCTGAAGTCCTCCATGAGGACCAAGGTTTGTGAATGTGAAGCTGCTTCTGTCTGTAGAGTACCTTATGCCCTCACTCTTCCTGGTCAGGTGGCCTGTAGCAGACCCCCACTACAATGTCACCTGTCCCTGCCTTCCCTTTAATCCTGACCCTTGAGTTCTTGGCTGGCTCCTCATCTGAAGCTCCTGACTGAGCTCTGTGCACTCCAACTGGTCATTGGCATAGGGGGTGAGAGTCCCTCCTCACGTCCCCTGCCTGTCCTTCGTAAAGAGCCTGTATCCTTCCATTCCAGCGCTCCAGTCCCAGGAGCCATCCCACCATGTCTCCATGATGCTGACAAGATCACAGGCCTGCAGTTGTGTGTATATCTCTAACTCCTCCTGTTTATTCCCAGTCCTACGTGCATTTTCATACAAGCCTTTAAACTGAGCCCATGGTGAAGCAGATTTACTGGCTGGAGTGGCAGGAATTCCTTTGCGCTGCTTTTCAGCTGCTCTTCTGCTGACCTGTGATCCCTCTCCAACCTCTTGGCATCTCTTGTTGGCACTGGCATTGACTGATAGGAATGGAATGGATTGAGGTTCCCTTTTCCCAGCAGATCTCAGCAATGGTCATGGCAACATACACTTGCTTTTCATACTTCCAGCACAGCCTGCTCTTTTATATTAGCACATGAGATGTTCATATATGTGTGTGTGTGGACTTTAGCACTAGTTCTCTTTTTAATGAACAATCAAATCCTACCTTCAGATAGGCAGAGGAAGTGTGCTGTGTACTTAGATATCTGCATACGTATTTTCATCCACTTAGAGGTTAGTTTATAAGTAGATTTTAAGTTAAAATATCTTAAAACTGATTGGTTGGTTGGTTGGTTGGTTGTTTTTTCTGGTAAATTTTAGCTATTTATACAGAATAAAGCAAAAAATGTTTCTCCACTATGGTCTTTCAGACAATATACTGGATAAATATGATATACTACAGCAATTTTAATTACTGTGGGGTGCTGATCTATCCTTGGAATTGAAATACAGGATTTTGTCATCACATGTATTAAAGGGAAAAAGGCTGAAAATCACACCAGCCCTGGGAGAAAATTTTGTCCTTATTGAAGTCCATGGCAAAACTCCCACTGAATTCATTGGGGCAAGGATTTCACTCCATATATTTAAACAATAAGAAAAGTATTACATGTGTTACTAATACTGCATGGATAGTAAAAAGCAGACAGATTTTCCATGTCTATCTGGCTCTTCATTGTTTGTGCTGCAGATTGGTTTTGATTCTCAAGTCCCCAGAGCAAAAAAGTTTTCACTTTGGGTATCTGCTTGCACAGATAGACTTACAGAAGGGCATCCATGTGCCTGTCAGCATTTCATTGAAATTTTCAGCTGTGAATTTGTTTGTAGGATCAACACTCCAAAGAAGCTAGTGCCACAGTTGAAAGATAGAATGTATTCAGTAGCATGATTTTTCTTTGGAAACTCACTCCCTCTTGACCCAGGGCTTGGCCACATCCAAAAGATTATGTAAGTTGCATCTCCTGAGCCAGGCTTTGTGCTAAGCTCTTTTCCCGGCATTCAGTCTACTCTTAAGTTTTCCCTTCCCTGTCATGTAAAGTAGTGTTTCTGGGCAGGTGGAGATTTCTGCTTCAAATACTTTACTTTTCTTTGCATTCTAAGCCATGTAAAACACATTCAGACCTTGTACACAAGTTTCTGTTATCAGCTCAACTGCCTCAGTGCAAAACCAATTCCCCTTATGTTCTACATAGATATGTTGCAAGGATTGCCTAAAACAGGCAGAACAAATATGGTTCCAAATATTACCCCATGGATTTCCATATAAATTCTTATAAGAATACTTTTATATATATATGTGTATATATATATATATATATTTCTTTATACAGTAACAGGGAATGTTCTAAATAAGAAGCCGTAAGGAATTACTGGGTGTTGTTAATGAAGTGTTCCACTTGTAGGTTAAGAACAGATTCCAAGTACTGAGGCAGCCACTCATCTTCAAAATGAGTACAATTCCAAGGTAAAGTTATGCACAGCTCATGTACAACCCCTGTGTGCACAAAATTCCCACACACTGCTGAACATATCTATCAGCTGGAAATACTTCATGTGCTGAGACCAGTATTTAATATGCTCAATATGGTCTTGAGTAGTAAATGATGATGTGCTAAGATTGCTACTGTGGTATCTATAGCATATGGAGGTAAATATGAGCTCAGTAAAAGAAACCTCATCTAAAAACTACATCTATACTCTATAGAGCTTTTTCATTCTTCCTCTATGAAGAAAATACAGTACTGATAATGAATGCTTCTGAAATTAAAGGCATGGCATGGAAAGGAACCTCCTGATCTATCAAATCCAGTCTGTTCCTTTCACCAGCTGTCTTACACATGACTCAGTTCTTACTTGACAGGCTCCCTATGAAATTTGTTTGGTTTGAAGGGGTTTTTTTTTCTTCTGCTGTTTTTCTTGAAATGTTCAGATACAAATGGTTTTTTGGTTTGAAATAAAATATCTTTACTCTGCTTGAGAGTTGCGTGTATGGAACAATTAAATTCTACTTTGTTTAAAACACAGCAAACAAAGTCAAATTAAATTTATCGAAGTCAAATTAAATTTTATCATTTCAATTATTTATTAATTAAAGGAAATTCACACTTTATATTACAAAACCTACCATTACACCATTACAAAACCTACCTCCATCAGAGAGAAAATATAATAATATTTATAATTTTCATATACCTTTTCTGTCTGGATTTTAGGTGAGGTTTGTGAGAAGGAAGTTATCCTCTCCTATGTTTGATTGCAATATATCATCAGCTTTATTAAGAGTTTCCAGGTAATAGAAGCTACATTGTATTGTCCTCTTGATCAATGTATTAGTAAATTAGCACGCAAATTAATAGTACTTAATCTGTGTAGGAAAAGCAGGTCTGTGTTTATTACAAGTGGAGATTTTCAGGTCTAACTACTTCAAATTATTGTTGACACCTGCTGTGTCATCTTCTGTTTCTGAGAATGGATAGAGTAGTGCAATGCTCTTATGCATACTTTAAGAACACAGATTACAAATATTTTATATTAAATGAGAATCTTATTCATATGTACATCTTAATCAGTACAATAATACTGATAATTATAAATAATGCTGTTGTGAAACTCTAAAAACCTGCCTTCACTTCCGCTGGAAATGGTACATAGTGATTTTTCTACATATTTCATCGGACAAACTACATTGTTACTTCCCTAATGTAAAAGGAGGGTTATTGAAAGTAGGAATTACTCATTCTCCTTGCCATTTTCTTTGTTCCATGGGATAATGGAACTGGAAAAGGTAGGAGGAGCTTGAGGGTTGCATTCATTCAAATGGTCATAGCAGTTCATGGAAGTGAATCGTTTTCTTTCATGTGGTCTGTGTCAGGGTGATCTTTCAGCTGAACAGGTCAGTGTGGTCTGAAATTGAGCAGTATCTGTTGATCTGAGCCCTGCAGTGTTTGCTTTACCTAATTCTTATCATTCTCCATGTGTGTCCATCTCTGCCCTCCTCCACGGAAAGAACTGCACAATGTGCAAAACCCCCAAAGGTGTTATCAGGAATCTTTCATAAAAAAATAGTTAAGTCCTATAAGGCAGAAAAATAAGTAATTGACAAAATACAGCATTATCGAATAACTATATGTCACTAGGAGCACATATCCAGCAAAATAAAAATCAGAATATAAATATATATTGAATATAAGAAAGTTTATAAGCACAGTAGCTTTGAGCTGGCTGCCATGGGTAAACAGGAAAGACGTGATTGCACAGTCTTCACTATGGATTGTGCTGCTGCATGGGACTCCTTACACACATGCTTCAGTTCCTCCTCTACTCTGACATCATCTTCTAGTAATGTATTTTGTGCTTCCTTAGACCATTCTCCCCCGCAGTCACACCTTCAGTTGCAGTGTCAACAGACACAGAGAAAAGCTGCTATGAATTCTCAAAATATAGCTAAACTGAAAGTCAAGCTATGTACCAGTTCCTTTCAGTATTCAAAAAAAATGTGAGAAAAGAAAAAAAAAAAAAATGGAACCAGGTTGTTTCAGTGAGAAATATTCTTCTGAAGATGTATGTTTTTCTTAACAGTCTTGGCACTTTGGGGACTTCCCCACCCCCCAGAAAAAAAAAAAAAAAAAAAAAAAAACACATAACAAAACAAAACATAAATTGGACCAATTTGGGAGCAAGTAATATATTAAATTAATTAATGTATTAAATCTGAAAATCAAACACAAGTATAAAAATAATTTTTCTTTAAAATCTAGAAACTTTCCAGGAACTTCAACAGACTGGAGATATTTTGTGCTAAATAAAATAAAAATATCTGTAGTAGGATTTTTGTTCCAGCTTTAATTTTCAATTAATAGTAATTAATAGCTATGAACTTCTGAGACTCTTTCAGAACTCTGTCCTGATCTGGCTTTGTCCTTGGCTTTGATGCTTAGAGTGAGACACAGAAATTTTTGGGCCGAAATGACCATAATGTAGGTAATACACTCATAGGGGTTTTGAAGCCACATAAAACTTCACATCTTAATGGGTTTTGAGGTTGCACAGACTTTCCAGATTTTGCCCTTAAGCAAATAAGTCCTGACTATTTTGCACTTTACATGCCCACCTGTCTTTATGATATCTTTTTTCAGTTCTTGTTAAGCAGACTAATGTTTGGTCTCTTTACCGGTGCCACATCAAACTCAACATTTATTTATCGAATTATTTGCCTTAAAATAAGAACGTTCACATAGATGCCATTGAAATCACAGAGCTGGAGACAGCCTAGTTCTGATAAATTTATTTTCAATCTCACTTAGTTGCTCAATAAGGAGTAGCTCAGCACTGTGATACCAATGCTTCTCTTAAGTTCATCTCACAAGGCTTCCACCTTCATGAACTGAGCTGAAATTGTGTTTCGAAACCTTTATTTCCTCCTAAATAGAAAAAAAATCCTATAGAACTAAAATCAAGTGATACTTAGCACCATGTAAAGCAGTGCCTGTTTCTATCAAACTAAAATAATTTTGGGATGAGCAGATCCAATTTCTATGTCTTTGTTTCCAGATACTTCAGAATTCAGGAAGACTTGATAATGGGCATCTCTTAAGTGTGCCTGCTCTAGGAAAGTCTTACTGTATAAAAAATTCATAGCTGCTTGTGAAGTACATATCTATTTGATCATTTTATTCTTCCCTCATAGGAGATGGTACTGATCTATGCCACTTAAGTGTGTTTGCCCAGATGGACTGAGGCCATATTTCAAGAGTATTCAAAAAACCAGTAAAACAGTGGCTTGAGAAAAGGGTCCTTGCAAACAAATGAATGGTAAAGATGTATTGGTAATTTTCAAGGGAAAAAAAAAACCAAACTTTTGCAGGCAAGCTTCACCAACAGGACTACACAAAATAGACTAAAGAGTAATGGTGCTAATCCATGTGACTTCTGACATCAAGCTTTCCTTGGAGTCAATAAAATAAGTCACAGTCATGGTAATTGCAGGAAGTAAATCACTGAAGATAAGCAGTATAACTGATCCAGTGGTAAAGCAGAACAAATGAAGATAGCTCAATCTGCAAAACAGCACCTTAAAACTTGGGAGACTGTCCCTTGAATGTGGTAAACACACTGTAACCATTTGCTAAGTCATACTAGAAATTGCGCATATCTAGAAATTTAAAATCCTGGATTTGTCTTGAAGATAGCTGTGCTGCTAATGATTGTACATTACTACCACTCAATGCTGTTAATTGCATTCATTACCTTCCTGTGCCTTTTTAACCACTAACTTACATTTTTCTTTTCTGATCCAGGCGTATAGATACTGGTTTTTATCATTACTTTAATTTGATGATATTTTTTTGCTTTGCTTACACAGAGTGCTGGTCCATGTCTGCTAAAGAATTTCAATTAATTACAATACAATATTTATCTTTTGTCACAATTGGGTATTATGGAGCTAAAAACATATATGTTACCCTAAAAAATTTACACATCGATATCATGACCCTGACCTTATATATGTGGGCACTCTTTGTTCACACAATTTATTCTACAAGTACTAGATTTCTTGGTCTGTATTAATTCCAGGACTGATGAAAATAACTAAATTTAATCACATCAGGTCTAGGGAAGTTATTATTCCTTTTTACGGAGCATTCTTCAAACTAAATCTGAGATATGCTGTCCAGTCCTGAGGCTCTGAAGGAGAAGAGAGGAACTGACAAACTGAAGAGAGTCTGGAGGAAAGTTGATAACAGGGTTGGGACTGTGGAGTATGTGACATGTGATGTGGGACAGCTGCGTTTGTCCAGCCTTAGAAAAAGAGAACTCTAGAGTAGTCATGTTGCTGCCTCCAACTACCTTGGATCCATCTTTGAGAAAGTGGAGCTGCACATTCCCGAGGGGTGAACAGTGGAAGACTGAGAAAGTGCAACAAGGGAAATTCCACTTGCATGCAGAAAAGAAAGTTCATTGGGAGCATGATCATATGGAAGCCCAGGTTTCTCAGAGAGATTGTGAAATCTCCATCCTTAGAGATTATTCAAAAGTCATCTGGATATGGCCCTAAGGAACCTGATCTGACTTTGAATTCAGCTGCGTTTTGAGACCGGATGGCATCCTGAGTTCTCTGCCAGCCTAATTTCCTGTGCAGTTCTATGATCAAGCCAGTAAAGGGGATCAACCTTTCAATGATTACCCCCCATAATTTATGAACTTTCCTGTACAAAGTTTGGATTAGAGTATTGTTTCTACCACAAATGAAGACAAAAGATATATAATATAGCCTTAATTTTTAAACTAATTTACTTTCTATGTAAGAAAATAGGAAAACTAAAGATTCAGCTGCATAAATAGCACAGAATCCCTCAAATTTTAAAGGATATGTAAGGTAATGGCACAAATTTACATAACGTTTAATCTAAGTTGATATCAAATATAAGAAGGACATGTATTTTGGGTGGTCCAGATTCAAAAGATGCAGCTTTTGAAAACATTCTTCAGCTGTGTCAATTGGATGCTTTTAAATCCCTATAATGCTGCAGAAATATCTCTGTATTCTGAAACCATTTTTAAAACATTTCCTGCCAGAACACAGGGATACAGTTCAGACTTGAAAATACCTTTTAACCTTAATTAGCAGTAACTCCAATATTGCTAACAGCATTGTCATTCATGTTGGTGCTTTTTAACCAAAATATCCAGTGTAGCATATTTATAGTGTATCTACTAAAATCCTAAATCCTTCAGGGATTAAATGCTCTTAACTGCCAGGTCTATGTAGTCATGATAAGTAACTGACTGCGATAGGAATGGATTCTGGAAGAGAAGATAATTTTCTTTTGGCCTTTTCCAGTTGGCTGACCTTTTGGAAGAGCGTAGCCAAGGTGTTGTTACTCTCTTTTTATTTCCTTCCCACCTGAGATGAAAGGAATGAACATGCACTGAACCTACCTGTGTGTAATGCCAAGAAATTGTCACTGGGAAAGAAACAAGACTGAAATCCAGTTAGGCCTGTCATGGTCTTACACATCAGCATGTGTCTGAGCCATAAAACAGGACTGGGCAGAGCCACCACTGTGTCACCAGCTGTCACAAGAAATTAAAGGGAATTTGTTCTTTGGAAGTAGAAAGACTTGAGCACCAGTTTGTATAGAGTATGGTGGTCTTGCAGTTAATTACCAGCCATCACAGTAGCAGCTCTGACAACTGAGAAATGGGCACCAAAATAATGAGATTTTAATAAATTTGTACTGTTTCCTGGTGACACTAAGACCATTATCTGGGAGTGGAACATGAGTTCTTTTCTGTACTTAGTCAGGAGTACATTTAAACACCTGACATATACCTGATACCTGTTGATGACTGTGTACTTGCTCACTTGTTTATCTCACTTTTCTGGCTAGAGTTTATCATTCCCACTGGGATTTCCCCCCCAACCCCCTTCTTAGTTTTATCATCCAGTGGAGAATGAGGTGAGATAAGTACTTGTGATGTCTGTTTCATAGTAGACAACGGAACTGTCCTGGATATAATGGTTCAGATCCAGTTTTATTGGAAACACTCCCAGAACTATCTCCTGGTACTTCCTCTCTTATATGGATGTGGAGGTGCTCAGGCAGGGTAGGCTCAGGTATGCTGCAAGTGCTGCATAGTAGGTTTTTAGCCGAAAATAACTTTGACAGATAGCTTTGTGGTTTTTCTCAGCTGCAAGGCCTGTGAAGTATTTGTGCAGGGAGCGTGAGCCTTATCAGTAGTGCTGACTCTACTGCCGTTTATCAGTATTGCGCATGTAGGTTAAAACTGTTGTCCATGAGTGAACGAACTCAAGCCTGAAACCAGTGACTGCCTGTACCTCCTGTTTACCCCAGTCCTTATCAGAGAAGTTATAAAGAAGCTGTTATACCTGAACTCATTCAGATTATAAAGAAGCAGCAAGAAATACCACTTACCTTTAATTGCTAAGATGCCAGATACCTGGACTTTGCACATAGCAAATCTCTTTTGGCTGCAACCTTTGCACGGCTCAATAAATATGTCTGCTGCATGGCACTGAGCTCATGGAGTTAGTGACAGAAAAACAAATAAATTACTTGAAGTTAATCATGTAAAATTAGCAGAAGGAAACACTCCTCTACAGCAAATGTATGCTCTAATTTGTTGAATAAAGAAATTACTTTAAAAAAGGAAAACAGTCTTTGTCTTTCATTACTGTTAATAGCAGCTTTATATAGCAATGTTTGAATTTTACTCAGACATGAAAATAAGATATAAATAAACAAAAAAGTAGCTTTGGCTAGAAAAAAAATTTAATACGTGCCAATGTAATGCCAGATGCACACTGATACACCTTTTGGAAAATTAAGACCAGATAAGTAATTCAAATTTTATTGTATTTGTTTCCACCTGAACTTTTTTTTAAATGTTTTTTTCTGGGAAGAGCAAAGAAAATTCATGTGATATTTCAATAAATGTCACCTTTGCATTTTTCAATCAAGTAAACAGACCTATTGTTACAGTTTTAATAGTTGGAATTTTAAAGAGACTTGCTCCTGGAAGAGAATTCCTTAAAAGCATCCAGGCAGCATAGTACAAGTGACATAAATGGGATTGCTTGAAGTAGCAGCATAAGTGAAAAACATAAACTGGTATTTCCATTAGGTGCCTTTATGTATCACAAGATTCTTAAATGCTTTTGTAAACTGGCTGTAGCCATTATTCTCGTTTCTTTGTGTTTAATTGTTTTAGATTAGAAAACCAATGCAAGCTATTAGCAAATCACTATTTTTAAAAAAATAATAATCCAGTTGTAAATTTCAGAAATAAAATCCAGGTGTCAATTTCATTAATTCCCAGTGTTCAAACTTACCTGGTTATTTTTAACATTCATGTTTTACAGGGAGATCATGAAGAATACTGTTGATGGAAGTGCTCTGGATTAGCCCAAAGCCAGAATTTCATCAATTTACTTTCAAAGGGCAAGGAAAAAACACCTTTGGGTACATGATATTGAATGCAGTTAGGATTTTAAGCAACTGAGCTCATTAGAGCATAAAAAGAGCTCTATTAGAGCTATAAATCTTATCTGGACACTTACAGTTTTGTGGGTGCTTGTTATTTTAGTGAAAAACCTAATTTAGTGCCAAAATGTTTTATGTTCCCTGAAGCATCACTGTCTTGGCTTCTCAGTGCTGCTGTCTCCCTTCAGGCTGTTTATGATTTACAAACAAGGCATTTCAGCCTCAGCTCCTCAGGGAGGTCAGTTCAACCAGTGGTCTCTCGGCACCTCTAACACACATGGACAGCATTTATTTCAGTGCAAAGTACAGCAGTCACAGACAGTTTCATCCAAGAGTACAGCTGGAGGAAGCATCAGACTTGTGTATAACAGTCTAGAGAGTTAAACCAACTGTCCAGGAAATGGAAGTTAGGATTTCCAGACTCTCCTCAGTCCATACATGTTCTATTTGACTTTGCTTAGCTTCCAGGTGACTGCTCAGCCCCTTATCTGATAGGCAAAGATGTAATGCAAACCAGTTACCACTCCTCTTACTCAATAATTTAGAAAATTAATTTGAAGAACATTTTATTTTTACTTTTATTCAGCTATTAGGTCTGTGTTGCATAGCCCAGCATTGCATGCTGTGTCAAGATTCCTACCTATATAAGGAGTCCTGGGCAAGCAAAGAATACAAGGCTGAGATTTGTTTCTTACAAAGGTAGCATTGACAAAAGAAGGCTAACACCATCTTTTCAATTTCTGGGGAGATGGCAATAATAGTGATAATATACTGATGCCTTGAATTAACCCTAGCTTAAAACATCACTTTCTGATAAGTGATTCTTAATCTTACTTGTTCTTTAGTGGAAGAGACACTGTAGCCCTTTTACTTTCCCAATTACACAAAATAAAAGCAAAGAAATTAAAAAGAAGCAACCAAAAGAAATAGGAAAAAAAAGGAAAAACAAAACTGCCATACCACAAATAGCTAAAGATCCCCAGTGACAGCTGGTGGTCTTTCGGGGTAAAGGGAGACACAAGACACTCCTTTTGGTTATTATTCTGCCTGTCTCTATTATGAGGAAGAGACAGGGGAGTGAGAAGTGGGTTGTGATGCAGGTAGGTACTTTAAAAAGAAGTAAATCACTTCAGATGATCTGAAGATGCAACTACATTCACTTTTTAATCTGGAGCAGTACGTGCTCCTAAAGAAAATCCCCCCTTTATTCTGCTTTGGTTCACATCACAGAGCTGTATTGCAGTGCACAAACTGTATTCCTTTGAAATGAGATTAAAGCAGGAGTGCACCTTAAGATCTCCAGTCCTTTCACTGTCTGTGGGACCAGATCAAAACCAGTCTGAAGTCTACAAAACATGCCTGCTATGGCTACTGGGTCCTCAACATGGGGAGGTCTGCTCCATATGTTCACTCCTTTGGATATGCAGCACTTGCAGGTGAAGGAGTAGAATGATAAATGCTCAGGAAGAAAGTACATCTTTCTAATGTCTATAGGTGAATCTCGAAAGATTAGCCAGATCAGTGCCCAAGAGCAGGAGGCTGAATAAGAACAGTGAATCTCGCAGGGTTTTTCCTCATTTGTGTTAGGCACTGTATAAGCCTGCACCTCCTTATTGTCAATGTGTGGCAGAGCAAAGCTTTAGTTCCAAAAGAGTACCATTTGTAAGATTAATATGAAATTCTTTGTTTCTTCACCATTTGTTGTGCCCTCACATAATTGTTTTTCCTGGCAGGAATGTGTTGACTATTTGTTACTGCTTATGCAGCTTTTAGGAGGAGTAGATGTAAAGTTCAGATAGATCACAAGGATTGTAATCAAATTGTGGTCCACTTCAGAAATCCATGACCAAAATACTGTATTTATTAAAATAAAACCACTAAATATTAGTGTTCATATTCTAGCTCAGATAAAAGCTCAATATATTTTGGCTTCAGAAGTTATTTCATGTCTGCTAAGCTGATCTAGCTGTTGGCATACATATGCTTAACCCTATGGAGATGTGAACTTAGCCTGACACTGAGTTGCATTTACTGCAAGCTGGGAGTGAGCACATGGAGAATTACTCTGGTAAGTTGGCTTTTCAACTAAACCTTCATTCTATTCCTAGTGGATAAGCATTCAGTCATATGAAAAAACCCTACAGCCATGTACCTTACATATTATTTCTTTTCTTTGAGGTAATAGGGATTTATATGCTTTATGATTCACTATAGAGCAGTGGGAATGGTTCATGACCTAAACTATATTAAGCTGCAAACTCCAAGATTTAGAACCATGAAAACTAGTTCTGCAATTTATGTTTAACAGACAATACTTCCTTACACCTCTTTGTAGATGGAATGGTGTGGCACTCACTGGCACTCAGAGAAACAAATGGTTAATGATGAGGATAGCAAAATAAGCTTTGTAGAAACAGTGGCCACCAAATAAATGTTTAACTAAAATAAATTTGCCCTAGATTTCTTTGGCAAAATAACGTGGACACTGAAAAACACACAGAAGTTTTTCCAGCACTTTTCATTCCCTTTTCATGGAAAACAATGGTTTAAAATTAAAAAAAGAGGCTCTGGTCTCAATACACTTTGCTTTCTATTAGTATTTGTTCATGAGAAATTATTCTTAAATCTGTAGAGGGTTTTCTAGGAAGAGTCTTCTGTCTTTAGAAAGTATTTAAAACCTCATTAAAAAACATGGTGAATCTCAGTTTAAAGATTGATTTGCTTTGGCTTTTTGGGTGGGGGTTTTTTGTTTCAGTTTGATTTTGAATTTTTGCTTTTATAATGCATCTTTAACTATAAATATTTGTGGCTTCTGCATAGTGTTGTAAGGGAGCAGAAATGCAAGCCCACCGCTGGGACGGTCCATGGCAACATGGCACATAACTGCTTTTAGCCAGAGGATTCTAGGAGAGCTGTAATCTCAATAGACCCTGACTGTAACTTTGGGCCAAAGACTTTGTATTTCAGTAGCCTTTACCTACTGTCACCTGTTTGGTTGGAGAGCCTCAATCTGAGCATGTTCTGTGCCAGCCCTTGTCCAAGTCAGAGATCTATGAGTGTGCTGATAACACAAAGACAGAGCAACTGGGATTTTTTGGCTTAATCTCTTCCCTTAGCAGATTTTTTTAATGGATTAGTAATGAAATCTTACAGGCCTGAAAGGTTCTTGAAGGCCCTTCCTAAGGCAAGCTCTACTGCTCTCTGTGAACAAAAACTGAAGGATGAAATCCTGGCTCTCTTGTAGTTGATGGCAAAACTCCCATTGACTTCAATGGGGATAGGATTTCTTCCAAAGTGCACAGAGTATTCCCAAGTCAAAATGTAAGCACACCGGCTTATTAATAAATGCACAATAACACAGCAAGCCAAAGGCAGTATAAATACTTACACAGAGTGTGACTCGGTTTAAATGCCAATAACAGACTTACTTTTGGAATCTGTGAAGGATCCAGATGCCACAGCTAAGATCTCTCACGTTCAAACATCTGGATTCACTGATTGCTATTCAAAAGGAAATAATTAATAAAGAAAAAGTGGCAGAGTGGTGCTATATATCTAATGGCACAGGACTTTATAGTGATTATGAGCTATTTTCTAATGTTTAAGTAAGTGAGAGCTGGATTCTTTTTCTACAGTCCTTATTCTACCTTTTTCCAAGAGAACGTGAAAAATAACAACTGGAGTTAACAGAGTACAAATGAAAATGTCAGGAAGTTTTAAAATTGCAGTTTAAAAATATGAGGCAACATGAGCATTTTGATTAATACGTTTTCCATTGTGTAGCTATCTCTACAAATTATTTGGCATTTATGTCTATGTTTGGGTTAGAGATGAGTATCCCACTATTTACTTCTTTCTGCAAAAAAAACCCCAAATCATACATGTTCTGGAGACAACTTTCCTGTATGGAGTTAACTGAGACTTAGTGCAGTGGTCTGATCATTTTCTCTCTGCTTCAAAGGAACACATCTGCAAATTACCTTGATGCAAATGAGAAAATTGTCTTATACAAGTGTTGAATTTGTATGTTAATTCTCAATGTCTCTTATCAAAGAGGAGTCTTGAAATCATTCTTCCTGCCTGTAAGGGCCACAGAAAACATATTTCGTGCCTTAGAGAGAGAGAGGGAGAGGAAGAAGACTTTTACATAAGCTGGTTTTTCTGGATTTTTTTAATCCTGTCTTTAGAGGACTGGTGACCCTAACCAGGGGCTGCAGCAAGAATCTTTAACAGTGGTCTGATAAGAGTGAGAAGTAATCACCTTTAGTCTAATCATTTCCACTGCCATCCTATAATGAAAGCATTTGCAAGTCAGGGAGCTACTCAATAAAACAATTTTCTTTGCACTCATTGCCATGTGATTTTTAGTTTAGAAAAACTATTTTTACCAGCTTGTACAAACATATGAAATGTATCATACTTAGACTGCACTTGAAATTCCTACGTGTTCTTGTGAGACAGAGCTTCAAGCAGTGCTCATTTTTATACTGCACATATCAAACACGAGAAAATGCTGACTTCCTCTCATTTGTAATTAATGTTGAGTGGGGAGCATCACACATGAACTCTATAGTTGTTTACAGTGAATTTTATATTTAGTTTCTTCTTTTTAAATGCCTTTGTTATCTGTTAGGTTAACAAGTTTATGCTGAGTGTCTTTACTTTGATCTTTTTTCATTTTATCCCGTGTACTTTGCTCCTTGACCTCTTCCTCAGACTGAGCTCAGCTTGGCATGTATCTGTGTAGCAATGGCTGCAGGGCATGGAGGTGATCTTGAACTCAGTAATTGTGGTTCTGTTCTCAGGCAGAGCCAGCGCAGGGCAGAGCTCAGAGCACCTTTGGTGCCAGTCAGTCACCCAACTTCTAAGGCGGGCTTTGCTGCTTTGTTGTCATGACTGATAACAATCTAAAATTGCCCCTCCCTCTATTTTACTCTTAAAAGCCAGAATTGATACTTGGATTGTAGCAAGACACTAGGAAATTAAAATCTTAGCAGATTTACTGATGCAGAAGTAATTGATGCTGTGTATTTCTTTAATGTCTGTAATTGCAGAAATACATTGAGCTAAATTGAATGCAGATTCAAAAACAAAGTATTTTTGATGACACTGCTTGCTTTCTCAGAGAAATTCCATGGAAGCAGCTGCTGCTCTGTCCAAGAAGCAATTGTTCTAAGCCTGTGCCTCTCTCCAGGGTTTCACATGAATTCCCAGTCAACACTTGACACACATTTCAGATGCAATGAGTATGTCAGGAGTAAGCAAATAACATTTAAGCAATTTTAGATACTTGAGAAATTTTCACGGTTGTGGCTAAGAACTCTGAAAACTATCTTACTCCACAGTTTTTCAAATACATTAGTGAACAAAAAACATTTCACTAGTGCCTTTTTAAATGCACCCCAAAAATGAATGAAAGGTACCACTGGACATCAGTAAGTCATTTTTAAAAATCTTTTTGTTTGGGTTTGGTTTTTTTTTTTAATTTTTAAAATACTTTCAAAAAGTTAGGCTCCCAAGTCTGTATTTAGTAGTGGAAACTGATTTTCATTCAGTCAACTTTTTAACCAATTTTTAAAATTTAATGGAGTCTACTTGATTTTGAAAAAAGTCTCTGTGGTGCTTATTTTAATTGGTTAACAATGCCCTCATATTTAGTGCACTTAGCAGCCTCATTTTAATTATTGTCATTTTTCAAAATCCTTTCTATCATTAACTTTTATGAGTTTACCTATATCTCTATCAAATATATAACTTAAGAATGTCTGTCTTTCAGCTATTTTCACAACATAATGAGTTTTTCACAGTTGAATTTATTCCTCTGCTAGTGAAGCACAATATACAAGTTTTCCCCCCACATCACCTGAATATCATTCCTTGTTTGATATAAGCAGCCAGCTATATGCCAATGGAAAATAAATCTTTACAATATTAATAGGAATTGTCATGAATAATGACAGCATAATAGCATAATAAACACACACACACACACACACACAACCCTAAAAATGTGAGAATAGTCACTACTTTCTACCAGTAAAGTGCCAACATTCATTTACAACATTTAGTGCTTTATTAAGTTGTTTGCAGGGCCATCACATTTCCCAAATTATACCAGAAAGACAAATTAAAGTTCAGAGATTTTTGTGAATTCTGCTGTCATTGAACAATTCATTGAAGTGCCTTCTATTCCTTGTAATTCTTTTCTTCCCACAAAATGGTGTAAATTGTCACATATATTCTAATAAGCAGCAATCTAGAAAGTTGGTTTTCTCAATAAAATTTCTTAATAAAAATAACCACTGAAGGGAAAAAAAATTATGAGCATTCTGGGAGAAAAGCCAGGAAAGGGCAAAATGGGATGTAGCAAGGTGACTGACAGTAGAGGTGGTTAACCCTCCTGCTGAAGGGAGCTGGGATAATCCATGGGAATGAATCTCCTTAAATCTTGCCCACCACTTGCTCCAGATCTTATTAAATAGTTCAGAAGATATTTTTAACATTATTCCTCTACATTAATTAATAATATGAAATGTTTAATAAATGCAGTGTCTTATGCAGGCATAGTTTTTGGGAGCAGGCTGACTGACTTGGGTTTATCAGATAGTTTAGAAGAATAACATTGTCACATTAAACTAGATACCTCATTGAAAACTGCTGTTTTCTACCAATTCCAGTCATTGTAGTAGAACACGTCTGTTATAATATTGTTTTGCATTATAAAAGCATTTCTTTTTGCTGGAGGTGCAATGAAGCCAGTTTCTGTGGTCAAGGCAAAATTTGACTAAAGATTTTAAGGGAAAGAATTTCTCAGAGAAAAAAACATATCCAGTTGTAGAGCAGTTGCTCTGACAGAAGTCTCAGATTTATTGCTATGATTGCATGGATTTTTTCTATATAAATGGTAGCCCTATGTACATCATTAATTGCAGAAATTATGAAATCTATATGCAAAAGGGGAATAGCACTTAGGCACCCCTTCCATTGATTAATGGTTCTTGGTGCATTTGAAAATCTTTCTTCTTGTCTTCCTCTGTCTTTAGGAATGCCTCTGCATTCCCTGACATAATTATGCATCTAATAATGAAACATGAAAAGTGCAATGGACCAGAGTATTTTAATGTCATAGGACTTTAATACTGTGTGTTTTTCTGCATAGTTGTCAGCTATAGACACAATTTTATTTTAGAAACATTCATTAAATCTTTGATATAGGTGGTTAGTAGGATTATTTTCTTTTTGTTTTTCTAAAAACCCATTAGCGTTTGAGGAAAAATACCATCTGATGTTGCAATGAGTGGCTTCACCTTTCAGGGTAATGTTTAACCTTAGGTGTAAATGTATGCAAACAAAAAGTTTTTCTGTAAGAACTCTGTATCTTTGGTCTAAGAAGCAGAGAATGCATATTTTCATCATTCTCATAATTATTTCTGCTTAGCTAAGTTCTGCAGCATTTCTGAAGCAAAAAAGATGGAAAGGATTATGAAAATCCTTAGGATCATAGGACTACCTCCTATCACAAGCAACTGTTTTATGATGCTGGTCATAAATGTTTTAAACTAGGCTCTAAAAATATTTAGGTTTGGTTCCTTAAATGCCACTGTTTTTCTGCAAAGGCTCATAGACTAATGCATAATTTCCAGTCTTCAGCCTTGATGTACCATTGTCTGCTTTATTTTGTGCCTGTAACAACACCATCCTTAAGCTCATATGGCTCTTCTCTCTTTCGGTGGGTTTACAGGGATCAGTAATCACCCTCTCAGACTTTTCTAGATAGAAGTGTCAGGCTGCTTTCTCTCTTCTTGAAAAAAGACTTTTTGCTTCCATGTTGGATAGTCCTTCCATTCCCATCTAGTCTGAATTCATGTTTGCTGAATATAAAGAACAAGAAGTGCTTAGATTGTTCTACATGAAATCCCAGCAGTACCAGTGAAAATAAACAGTAATTACTGTTATATTCTAGTGTGTAATAGTACCACCAGTACAATACTTTCAGTTCCTCCTATCTGTTCCTAAATGAATGAACTTTCCCTTTGTACTACAGAAATTGATGTTATTCCTAGTATTTGAATTCTTAAGATAATTTAGTTCCCTTCTGGGTCACTTTCTGATCTTCTCCATGTTGACTATAGCCTAGATCCACATAGAGGTATGATAGGATCCAGTCTAATTTTTAGGTTTGCTCTTTGTGCTGGGTTGCTCCCCATCTCTGATGGCAGTGTCATTGTGAAGTACCTCTCTTTATCACTAGAAAGCGTCACAGCAATTCTGCTACTGAGTGCCACAAACTTTGATAGAGAATTGAGTTTGATGCCAATTCAATTTTCAAACCAAGATTAACAGTATCTTTCTGTCAACTACTTTCTTCTTACACTTCCTTTGCTTTGTTTTTTTCTTGCAGCATTCATACATTTCCTCTGGAGTTTTGACAGGTCTCCCTCAACCTTCCAAGATATAAAATTTTGCTACTTCTTTTCTTAGTCATTGTTACTATTCTGTTTATTTTAAGTGTTTTCTGACATGCTGATTTATTCAGTTAGGCTGGGAGTTCTTCATTTCAAGTTTTGTCCACTTGTTTAATATGGAAATTTTGAAAAAGAAGTTACATTCTTCTTCCATGTGCTGCAGATCAGTCTCTTAATCTGACTTTTTTCCCCTGAAAATGTTCTCTTTTCATAAATGCTTATTTTTGGCTGAACATTTCTCTGATTTATTAATCAATAATCTACCTGTTTTCCTTCTCTTGTAAAGTCTTCATTCTTCTCCTTTGAAATTAAAAGTCTATTAAATTGCACTAGGAGAATCACTGGAAATAACACTTTCTTGACTGTTTTCCCTAAACTAAACTAAATAGACCTGCTTTAGTATGAAACCAGCAGAATAATTTCTTTCCACTTCCTCACCTAAAAATTAATAGAAAGTTTTCCAGGTTTTCTCAGATTTGTATCTCATATCCTTACTTTTGTCTAGCATTGCACACTTTTGTTCACTGCCCACACTTTGGGGACAAAATATGATGACTTTGATGGCTAATTGAATAATTCTAGGTAAGGTGCTTCCCAGGTTTTTAGATCTGACCTCTCTTGGATTTTAGAGGAATCCCAGCATTTTTCCTCTCTGCTTTTCTTTGGTCCTGAGGTCATGGCATTCCACTGCAGGTCTCTGTGTATTATCTTCATGTCTCCTTGGACTCTACTCTTCCAGGCTACACCTACTCTAGGAAACTAAACAGAACTATGGCAATTGAGCCTTACTTTTTCTCACAGTTAAATAGCAGAGTCAATAGCAGGGTTTAGTGAACAGCCACCATTTCAGACTTCTCTCCAGTCAGGAATCATTCCCAGCACACATTTTGCATGTGAGCACCTCATGTCAATAAGAGGGTTTAACTTGATGGACATGGACTGTGCTATGACCCTTCGACTCTGACCCGGAAAATTATCCTTGGCCCGTTTTATGTGTGAGCCCTTTTTAAGTACAAACAAACCCAATTGTTCTCATCACCCTTTTCCCCTGGAAAAAGTTTAATTTCTGTTCTTTGCCAGACATTTTCTGTTTGTGTCTTTCATATTCTCCACTACAGCAAATCTGTTGGTCAAAGAAGTCTTTCTGTAGCAAGGGGTGTCTGAATTTCTCTTCATGAAAGTTCCTAACTATCTGCATTTCTGGGCATCTTTAGGAGTGTGAATATTTGAGCATCACATTCACTCTCCTAAATTCTCTGTTCCATCCCTATTTGAACACCATCTTTCCACTCCTCAGACATTTTTTCCCCTTATATTCTACTTTTTCAAATACGTACTTTCATCCAGGTAGTCATCCAAAGATAATACACATTCTAGCTTTCTGGACCTTCTCTCTCCTAGCCATCATCACCTTCTCTCTGTGGACCCTAACTTTAATGAAATAGGGGGGAAATCCCATCCAAAGTAACCTGTTTGTAGACTATTTGACTGCTGACCATTTGGTCTTTCAATCTAATCCTACTTCTGTGCTTTGACTGAGTTGGATGTCTATCAGCAGTGATTAAAGGCTGAAAATTTCCAGCACTAATTGGGCTAAGAACTGGTAAGCCCATGTGTAACTTCACTTCAGAATAATTTTTTACCAAAGTGTAAAGTCATGGGAAAATTTCAAACACTTCCCCAACATAAATCTCAGGTAGCTGAAATTCAACATTAGGCTTGATATTAATCCCATGAAACTGAATAATAAAAATGCTAACTGGAAATTCTAAGCACAACTTCCATTTCAAAGACTTGGAGATGTTTTACATTCTCATATATACCTCTTTAAAACTCTACTATCTGTCAACAAGTAACTTCATTCTACCCTCCACATCCTCTCTTAATCTACATTCTACAATTTTGGGTGCATCAAGAATTATTCCACATAAGGTAGAAAAAAGAGATGTCTATCTATGTAAGCCTGTTGAGAGAAAATTCTCTGTGAGAGCATACTTGAATCTTTTATTTTCCAGCCCCACTAGAATCAGGCCTTATGAATTAGTATTTAGACTGAAAGATGAATTTTTATAGAATATAAAGTTGAGTTACAGAAACAGCTACATTCTTTCCCTACCAATGTCAGGTGATTCAGAGAGATATGCTGGTAACTATCAAGAGGAGCTATAGAATTATCTTGCTCTGAAGGGAAATTCTTAGTTCACATGTTTAAGCATGACAATTTGGACCATTTCAAAACTATTATCTGTAATGTAGGTGTCTGCAGGAAAACTAAATGTCTATATTTGCATTATACTCTGTGGAGATTGAAATATTTAATCAGATGAGTGCCTAGTGCTATCTGAATTTCCTTGTGTTCCTCAGGTAATGGCAGCTATTTTGTCAACAAGTGGTTGGTAACCTTTTGATGTGGCAGCTGGAAACAAGACAAGATCCTCTAGAATATGAAATTACTTAAGATGTTCAAGTTTGCAAATACATAAATTGTATCCTTTCTGTATTCTTGTATTGTTGTATCTGACTGCTTCAGTATCTGCGTTCAGATCACCAGCTCAGTCAAGGAAAGAAGTCTTCTTTTATGTCTTTATAAAACACTACTTCACAGTCCAACCAGAATAGGACTTCCAGGAGATAAACAAAACCAGAGGGTACATAAATAAATATATTTAAACCAGAGATCTAAAAACCTACCTGTGGGTCATATTTATTCTTTGGCTTTGTTCAGTTAGATTAGGTTTTGCATTCAGATATATTGCCAACTCTCAAGTTCACTGAATGCAAGATTAACTAGGCCTGTGCATCTAGTATAATTTCATCCATGGTAGATTGTCTTATTTGAGCATCAATTGCTAGCTGAGATGGCTGCAAATCTCCTGTAAAATCCATATATTATTTCCAGCCACAAGTGTCCTAGATATCCAAGGAATTAAAAATACATTTGGCTGGCACTGTATCAGGAATGGATTTCACACACAGGCACCTTCTAAATGTCTTCTAGTAGTGCAAGAAGAGTAGACCCTCCGTTCTTTTCAGCCATTTCTAATTGGTTTGTGTGCCTTTATCTTAGCTCTTCTTATCTCCTCTTCAAAGCACACAATTAGAGCCTCTTCAGTCTCTCTCAGATAAGAGATGGTGTGGCTCTGAGCTGTGTTTCTCTGATCCTTCTTAGCTTCCACTACAGGTTCACTGAACTGGAACCACGGGAACTGAATAATAGCCCTGTTTGCTTCTATTATTTTTATTGTTGCTTTTGAGGACATATCATTGCTAGCATTACCACAGTACTGATAAAATATTTTAACACTGTTCTCCATTCTCTTCCTTCATTATGTTACCTCTTTGCTTTTTTGCCCACCTCTCCACATTGACCCCAATCCTGATTTGCTCACAACTATGTGCACGTTCTCTGCCCACCAAATCCTTACTGTTACAGTGGAATTCATCTTACCTGAATTTAATATCCAAACCCTGTAGGCCTGAAGTCTACACTAGACTAGGAAACAAGGCAAAAATGTTGCACCATGAGCTTAGGAAATGGGCAGAGGGATATTTCAGGAAGCCCCACAGCAAAGCACTCTGAGGTTATGCATGGTTTAATGCCACAAAAGTGGGCAATTTAAGGAGCTGAAGTAGTGTATGATAAGAATCTGCTAGGTTGTCCTAGGAGAGGAATTCCAGAGAGGATAATGGATTACAAGGGCTTAGTGAACAGGAAAATGAGGAGACTTCAGCAGTATAGCACTAAAGCAAGACTTAGCAAAATGCTAACCATGAGGAAGAAGTAAAGATAACAATGAGATAGTGTGGGATATGGGTGATGTGCTGAGGAAGAAGAAATGAAAGAACAACATTAGAAAATAAAATTCTTTAGGTGCAATTGTGGCAAAGAAAAATTAAACAGAGATACTGGATACAAGGGGAAAGATGGCAAAAGGTCAAGGAATAGAAAGCAAAATGTGGAGCACTCAACAGAGAAATAGCTGCTGAGAACATCAAATGACAACAAAAAGGCAGCTTCATAATAGAGCCAAGTCCTCATATCAGGACAGGATAGATTACCATAACTTCATCACAGTCAACCAATTCATTTTGCAGATAAAGTGACTCTTAGTGTTACATGTCTCTCCTTTTTCATTAAAATATGCCATAATTGGCATCCTGATATGTTGGAAGTGTATGCCAATTCACAAATCTTCATTCTTGCCAACTAAATAAATAGTTAGATGTTTTATTTACTTTGATTAAGCATGTTTGCAAAGAACTTTAAAAAAAATTAACTTCTGAGAGTTTTTTTTCTGTTACTAAATAACATCTGAACTAAATACTATTTGAACAACAGGATGTTCCCTTTTTTTTTTTCCTGAGCCCCAGCTGCTATTGAAAGATTAACCGTAACCTATTTTCACAGTTTATACCTTATCTTAGTGTTAAATGAGGTTTGGTTTCGAGTGATCAGTGTAATGAATCACTACATTGTTGATAGCAGAGACAGTTGGACAGTCATGCACAAACATAAAACAAAATGCTCTATCTTCACTGAACTCTTTAAATAAAGGAGTTTTAGCTTAAGTGGCAACTGTCTGCAACTCATTATTGTCCAGAGAGGCATGTTTTCCAGAGATGTCATGGACTGATTTTCAAACCCTCAGACCGCAAAACAGAAGCTCTATAAAGAAGGAATTCTGTGCCCAGTGTGAGACTATAACCACATAATTTGATACTTAAAATTGGAATTCTGTTACAATGTCAGTCTAGCCCCTGGGACATCATCAAATGTGTAGGCAGGGCCAGCAAAGGGTAGCATGCTTATTTCCAGCACCATTCTTTCTGGCTGTGTGCTGGAGTTTTAAAACGTAACAGATTTTACTAAGAAAAATGTAGTAATATTGGAAATAAGTTTTGACCAAAACTTCAGATTTGGAACCCCCTTGATTTTGTCAGAAGTCTGTATTAATCAATGCATGGAAGTGTGTCTCTATAGACAAGTGAGTAAATAGCCATTCCACATGTAAGATATTTACAGTAGAGCTCGCATTTGCTGTGTGAAATAATAGAGAAAACTTAGTATTCTGAATAAATACACCTCTCTCATGCTGACTTATATTCCATCAAGGTTATAATTCACCAAAACTGAACTTCATTTGCAAACCTGTAAATCTTACTAATACAGATTTTAGGAGACACATTTCCTTCTTTGGCAATACAATAACAACAAAAAAAAGTCTCATCCTAGTTAGAAGAGTGATTTTTTTTTTTTTTTTAATCCAAACTGATAGTATCAGACTCATAGAAACAGAGAATCAAAGAAGTAAAACATAATGAAATAAATAAAAATTCATGAAGTACAGCAAATGCTTTACTTACAAAAATACATTAAAATACATTGAAAAAGCTTTAAATTTGACCTCATAATTTAGATTACTTGTTCCTGTGATAGGGAAGTTTGTAGTATTTTTATGTACCACAATATTGTCCCATATATTGTCCGATATAAGTAAGGATACAAGTATTTAATGCAATTATTATAATAACGTGGCATTAATATATGTTAAAAGATATTTAAAATATTAATTTCATTCCTGTTAGTTGTATGTTAATCTAGGCTCGTATATTGAGTTTAGAAAGGAACTCAGAGGATAAAAAGTCCTTTCTTCTCAGATGCCTTTTAAAAATGAAGAATTTTGCATATCATCAGTAGAATTGTGCTGTTAAATCAGCAAAATACTCAGGTGTATGGGTAAGCTGAAGACATTTGGATGATACAATCCATGTTTAGAGATAAAAGGCAGAGGTTTTCCTCAAATCTCTGTGACTCTTGGTCTGTCCTAGAATTTAAAATCACAACCACTACAGTAATGTTTCTAATTTTGAAAACATTTTTACCCAGGGAAGGGAATTGAACCCACTGCTCATTAAGGTTACATTTCCAAAGGTGACCAGAAAGTGAAAAACCTTTGATGTTGGTACCAATAAGATGAAGAATATGTCCCCCTTCTTTCTAACTTTTCAGAGCCTTAAGCCCAACAGGTGCAGTTCATCATCCAGTAATGAGAATTATAACCTGGTCAATATAGAGTTTAAAGTTCAGTCCCCACCTGACAGTCATATCTACTGTCATCACTCTTGTGGCTTCATGTCTTTCGTTTTCGTTTCTGGTAACATCATGCAAAAGCACTGACTCATGGCTTTTCTGCCTTGTATGGTATCTGCACCTTAGTAAAGGGGAAATTATGTGTAGGTATCTCTTTCTCCTCCTCAGATGAGACACTGGGTTAACCTATTTCCTTAACTGTCATGTGTGAGTTCAGTCCATGAGACTTCATTGTGGCCTTCAAGCACCTGGTGTGTCACAGGGGGCATCTTCTGCAGTATTAATTATCTAACATTAGGAGAAAGCTGGTGGTAAGGGCTTCCTGTGCTCTGTAAAGAAAGTTAGTCCAATTGTGGTTTTATTCCCTATTACTAATATGAAGATGGATTTTTTTTTCCCTGTCCAAGGAGAACAGTGCCCTAAAAAGACTCAGGACTTATCTAGTAAAAGTCTATATAATATTCTGTAGAAATCTGTGTTGCACAATATCCATCAGTTAAAACTGATGGATCAAATTGATGGATCAGCTCAGAGAGAGTGAAAGAAACCTGTCAGACTCTTTGACTTTGAATGATTATTGAACAGTTCTCAAAAGCAGAAAGAAAAATTAACTGCTCAGAGTGGTGGAAAAAATGAGCCTCCCAAAACAACTGGAAAATATTTAAACATTACTCCTCAGTGTATTTGTGAGCAGCAGAAGCCAGCAAAAAGAAAAACATCAAGGCACTATTACTATAAATGATAATTCTTACATTCAGAGCTTCCATTTAATTGAAGTGCAGCAGGCTCGGTATTTTACTAGAGTGTGCTTCTTTGAGGAACACGGTATTCTGTAGAAAATTGACATGTGGCAGATAAATATTTGAAAAGAAATAACAATAATAATTTTCAAAAAACCCCAGAACCTAAAGAAAGAAACTATTTCTGTTTTGGTGAATTCAACCTGTGAGTCTGGAAAACAAATTGAGTCTCTGAGAATTGGCCAGATGAGGAGATGAGGAAAAGGATCACAGAAAGCACAGTGGTGGTGTGAAGTAATTTTGGGAAAGCAGTTAGAATTTTGCAGGCAGGGATGGCATCCTGTGTACATGAAAGCCTATGGAGACAGCATGAGCTCCAGCAGTATGAAAATGATGGAGGATTGAAACCATGGGAGAGACGAATGAAAAGGTGCACAGAGTTGCAAGTTGGAATTCTCCAAAACCATGGCTCACTGACCCACTTATGTCATGAGTACAATATTTTGGCAAGGCAGGCAATACTAAAACATTACAACCCGGACAGAAAGGATGACAAAATGCCACTGGTTCAATGGAACTTACTAGAACAGCAGCATGTAATTTTACTACAGGAAATCCCCAGATTGTCCTTGTGAGAGTAAATGGGTTATTTCTTAGTCTTACCTTTTTTGCAGATGCACTGAACATCTGTACCAGACACAGTATTATTAATACTAAAAGAGACTATACATGATTAGTCTTCCAGTGGTGAGATTAAAAGCAAGCATTTGAATGGAAATATGGACAAATAAGAAAGAAACGGGGAAAAAATGCTGGTTTAGAAATACATCAAGCACTTCATGATGTCACCTTGTTGATGAGAGAGAATAAATTACAGGTGTGCAACGTCTTTGTAGGAATCTCTTGGCAAAATTCAAAACTGAATTTAGAGATCCCACCTACCACAGTTTTGAAAAGTAAATTTATTTGCCTAATGACAAAACAAAATGAAGGAACTGAGGAGGTTTAATACTTTGAAAGGAGAGTATGAATAAAATGTTCAAAGGATTCAGTACATTTTCTTGTTAGTGCTAAGAGAAGTCAGACCCTTTGCCCAAGAATATGCTCAAAAGAACTAAATAAATATGTAAAGAGGAAACATTTTCCACTACCTACAAGGAGAGAAATTCTGGAGGAGATGGCTTATGGCAAATATTTTTCTACTCTTGATGCCTCAGCAGGCTTCTGGCAGCAGTTCTTAGACAAACAGAGGGTATGTTTATGCACCTCCAACACCTCCTTTGGGAGACACAGTTTCCCCCAATTGCCACTGGGTTATAGTTAACACCATAGGTGTTTCACCAGAAAATACAACCATTTTTCTCTGATGAGGGACATGCTAAGACCTAAACAGATGACACTGTGAGCTGGGAAACAGCAGAAGACTGAGACCAATGTTTCCTAAATAACAGAAGTGCTGGGCCTTGACCTGAATGAGATAAAAATAAATTTGAACACCATGTAGTGGGTATATTTCTTAGAAGAGAAAAGAAGAAGGAAGAAAAAGGAGAGAAAAGAAGGAAGGAGGGAAAAAAGAAAAAGAGAAGAGAGAGGGACAGAAGCAAAGACAAAAGGATTCCTTAGAATATAAGTAGGAAGGAATAGAAGTCATTTAGTACCAACCATAAGGCTTCTAAAAACTGTATATTTTGTTTTCTTGCAAAAGTCATTGAATGAAAATGAGATGCAAAACTTAATAAAGTGTTTCAATGAGTTGAAGAAGTCTTATCCTAAGAGTATGCAACAACCTCTCCTAACAGTACTGTCAAAGCATCTGACCAATCTCCAGTGAGAGACAAAAAAGTTCTCGGTATCACCAAGCAGATGAAAAGACTATGTTCTATGATATATCATGTATATAATAAATACATATACGTAATATATATTATATATTATATATTATATATTATATATTATATATTATATATTATATATTATATATTATATATTATATATTATATATATATATATAATATATATAAACTATAGAAGATATAATTAAAGGTTAATGGATTTTCTTTAATTATATTAATGTTAAGAAAACCATTGTTGGCATTGCCAAAACAGGCACGACAAAAGTAGCTTCTTTACTGAAAGACACAAGTGTAGGAAGGAGTGAATTCAGTTTCAGATGAGTGATTTGATGCAGATTTCTTTGTGCAGTTGCAGAAAAAGCTGAAGTCTGAAGACAGAGTTTCATAAAATAAGTTGTTCTTTTTAGAAACAAATCTAGATTCGGAATGTCAGGAGAACTACAACTAAGAGTTTTCAAAAATAAAGTGTTAATGTACAATGTAGTTTAGAAACAACATTTAAACCCAAATCAGTTTAATAGGCTCAGTTAAAGTTTGAGTGTTAGATGGGCTTTTTGTTTAACTGTATACATTTAATAATTCCACAATTGCTAAGGCTTCCACACCACATCAGAGATTTTGCACATCCATAATATACACACACAAATTGTCTCTCTGTATAAAATTAATTCAGCATATCAGAAGTGTTGTCCTAGTTCCTACATTTCATGAGACCATTGATTTAGTCCATACACAGGATGTCTGATGGATGCTCAGAGCAATGGGTTTTGTGGCACTGCACCAGCTACTAAGAAGAAAATTAACTCTCTGCCAGCCAAAACCAGGACACTAGGTAATGCAGCAGTATAAACCTGTCACAGTGCACTCATGTTACCTGCATGCTTATGCGCTGAGTCATAACTTTTGTAATCTTTTTGTAGCCATGCAGCATTATATTAGTACAGTCAGGTTCAACTTCAGCCCGAATAACCACCTGAAGGCAGTGAGGAGATGCAGGCAAAATAGGGAAATAGCTAACTCTGAGTGCTGGGCACTCCAGAGCTCTATTTATCTGCAGTGCTACAGTGAACAAGTAAATAGATTTTAAGAAATAGTCAAAACCTTTATGTTTGAATCAAATGCTATCTTTGTGCAGTCTCTTTGGTACAATCATACTATAAGGTAAAATTATTTTTACGTTATTAAAGCACATATTGGGGCAGCTGTGGACACAAAAGTAAACAAAAAATGGTTGCTTTTTGGAAGTGAAAAATAAAAATCTGTTATTGATTTATTGTATCTGTGTTTGGTAGAAGCCAAGGACAGAAACCAAAATGGTAAAATCAAAGAAATTCTTTTTTCTGGTGCCTCCAACACTGATGAATCCACAAAAGGAATTTCTGCAACAAATGTCTATGAAATGGTATACTTTTGTTAATGTCATCAGACAAAATCCTGATTACAAGACAGATGCCTCCCTTATTGGAAAATAAACGCCATCATACATCAGTGGTTACCATTTGGCTGAGCTCCATCTGATGTTAGGAGTTACATGATCTCAGTGCACCCTGGGAAATGTAATCCATCTATTAAGTCCAAGAGAGAAAGGGTAGGAAGAAATATGAGACTTTAAAGATAACTACCATGATGTATGGTAAAATACTAACATTGCAGGGTTATAGAAATTACTGCTTAGCTAAGCCAAAATTTGATTTTTGATTCAACAAGCTAAGGAAAAATATTTAAATATGTGAATGTCAAAACATTTCCATTTGATCAGATATATGAAAATTAAATTTACTGAACAAAATGTTCTTAAATATTTCCACAGTCAATTTTTTCACTGCAGTTAGCTTTGATAAATATGAATAGAGAAAGAATTCAAACTACTAGAATTTCTCATGACATAAGCCCTGTCTTTTTTGCCAATATACATAACCCTTAAAAGGGGGTTTTGTTTGCATTTTCGTCAAGTTTATCTTCTTCATTGGTTTATCTTCTTCATTCAGATAAAATTTATCATCTTGTTTTCATATTTTTGCTGTTATTAGCAAACAAAAAATTGAATCTAAAAATAAGGAAACAAAAGAATTGTACCGAGCTTACTTCCAACATAGGCATGACCTGGTTTACCTGAATATTGCAAGTCAAAGTAAAATATTTTTTAAAAGGCATATGGCGAATTTTGTTCCAAAGGAAAAAAAAACTTTCAATCTCCTGCCAGTAGTTGCACAATATTCTCATTTTTTCAAGTACTTATATTCTTGAGCCTCTCAACGTCTATACTAAAGTATGATGCAGTGATAATTTCTTCCATCTCTAACTTATGCATTGTAATCATTTTTATGTAGATGTGGTACATTTATTTGAATACATTATTAGAGTCTGTAGCTGGGGAATTTTGCCCTTAAAACTCTGCTTAAGGAAAAGACCAGTGAACTGGAAGAGTGACTTATCTCCTGCTCAGTCTTCTGCCTTCAGATAAGCCTGGGGGCAGCATGCCAGTGTTTGAGGGACCGTATCCTACCACAGGCCTTTGATCTGCCGTCTCAGTGGAGTTAGGGCGTAGAGATCCGCTTTTGTGGCAGCGAAGACACAACAGTTGTTGATGCATTAGAAACAGTGGATGCACCTGAGAATGATCACATAGGAATTAGAGCTTGTCCCCTCAGGACCAGAAGCACAAGTCAGGCGCATCTACACCAATGCACACAGCATGGATAACAACCAGGAGAAGCTGGAAGCTGTTGTGCAGCCGGGAATCCATGATATAGTGGCCATCATGGGAACATGTTGGGATGACTTCAGTTGCTAGACCTCCATAATGGAGGGTTCTAAACTCTTCAGAAGGGGAAGCAAGGAAGGAAAGGCATTTAGATAGCCCTGTGTTTTAGGAGTGTTTGGATTCATCAGGAAATCATGGAGTTCACAAAAGATAGTTTTCGATTCTCAGAGGAGGAAGGATGGGGAGCTAGCAGGAATGCTCACTGAGCCACTGTCAATCATTTATGAGCAGTCCTGGCTAACTGGAGAATCCCCAGTTTACTGGAGGTTAGCTTGATGATCTTAGAGGTTTTTTCCAACCTAAATGTTTCTGTGACTATCAGTAACCAAAGCAGGGCATGGTGTGGAGCACAGTGAGGATCTGGGACTCTCACCTTTGGACCTTTGGCAATTTGCTCTGAGCTTTCTAAACTGTTTGACTCAGCTGCTTGCTACAGACTATATAAATGGAGGTCCAAGTCAGAAGGCTCACTCTCCCTCTGGGGCAGCAGGGAAGACTTGAAGAGGAAAGAAAAAAGAGGAAAAGAAAGAGCAGCAAGAGGGATCGGGGCACACCATGGGCCCTGTGCAGCTCTTGCTGCTCTCCCTGCTGCTCAGCAGTGGTGTTCTCACACGTAAGTACTCTCTTTTATGTCAGTGCTCTGTGCTGCTTTATTTATGAGCCCATTAAAACAAAAATATTTTAAAAAATTGAAAGGACAATGGCTTATAGAATTAGAAAGGTTCAGTGTGGCAAAGATATCATCTCTTCCCTTCATAGGAATGGGCAGTCAAAGGAGGATCCCAGTGTAGAAAAGTCATGGATGTTGCCTGCTGGCTTTTGAACAGATTTAATTTATTTTGCAATTTGTAAGGCATCCACTGTTTTTCTGTAGCATTGTCCTCTTAAATCCTCATGGAGCTACTGTAGCTTGGAGATACCATGCAGACTTAGCCCAGCTGTTGCTAACCTATTTTCCAGCAAATGTGAAAAGAGAGAGCAGTAAAGCAAATTATATTTGGCAGGCTATTTGAAATACAATATTTTGTATTGAAGGGACACACTCATTGGTAAAAGGGGTAGGCCAGTAGAGGGTTTTTTTCCTAAGATCAGAAAAGACAACTGAGAGCAATATGATGCTATGGATTGTGAGCTATCCTTGCTTCCCAAGAAGTGGCTTTTTCGAATACAGCACTGTAGTGTTAATTAAAGCTTCAGGGGGCTTAAAGAGAAAAGCAATTCCAGAGCTAATTATGCAGATCTGGTTTTATATTCAGATCTAATTCATCATAAATTCATCTTTGTTAAACTAATATTCTCTTGCTGACTGACATTACACAAATTTATTGCTAGACAAATATGGTTATTTATAATATTATTAATTTTATTTTAAGAGCAATAGTAGTATTTCTGATGCTATTGTTACTATGACTAATGTTACAGTCTATTTCTATAGAGTGGTCTACTTAGAATTTCCAGAATGAAAACTTGGAAAGTGTGCAGAGAACATTGTGAAAATGCTGGTCTTCATGTGTGATATCCCAAAGAATGACATAGCATCCAATAAATGCAAAAAAATTACTAGATTATGTTTAATTTAATTATATTATATTTTATTTTATTTTAATACAGTCATATGGAACATATCTAAGACTGATTGGAGCAAATGATTCTTTTTAACTTGAATAGGCTTCCAACCAGCATTCTTTTCCTCCAAAGAATGAGCTCTCAATATTCAGAAAAAATTTATTGGCAGAGAATTTTAGTATTAACCTTCAAAGTTATCTTTTTTAAATATACAAAAACCAAAGTATAGCCATTTGTCCATTTTGCAGTATTTTTGTGTGGTCAAATAGACTAAAATTAAAAAGTAAAATGTGTTATATGGTACATATCATCTGTCTACCTCTAAATTTTGTGCCCATCATTTACAAACTATTTTGCATAATATTAAAAAAAAAATCAGCTTTTAAAAATACTGATCCTTCTCAGCTTAAGTCAAACTAATTTAATTCAGTGATTAAAGATCCTATTCTGAGGTTTTAGTTCTATATCAAGGCAACTGCTTGTACCTCCCTTTAGATTTGGCTCTGTCCTGTCAATCTTAATGGTAGCTTTGTTACTTATATCTATGGCCAAACTATATCAGAAGTTTGTATGAATTAAAAAGGTCTTATGTAGCATTGTAATGTAGTATTAGCAAATGTAGTATTTGCAATTATGTATTCATAGCCCTTGTTTTACAAACTTATTTTGTAAACTGCTTTTCCAGCTTTTAATGCTTGTTTGTTTGGGTTTTTTACAGAAGAAGAATCACCTGAAAGTGGAAATCCAGGATGTTCAAGTAAGTATTTTCTTGCATTTCCTTTCATTATCTTATGCCACTATTTTAATGAATAAATCATTCAAAGCCTGGCTTTTCTTCTGAAATAACTTAAATGAAAGTGATGGTAATATTCTAAAGTCCTTGCCATTTATTTTAAGTATTCAATTATTCATTAGGCTTGGTTCAAATAACTTTAAGACTTTCCAAAGGATGGACAAGCTGAGGTTGAGTTTCTTAAAGTTCCCATTAAGAAACTGTTTTCCATTGGGTTTGTGGGTTTGTGTTTTTTCATTTATTTATTTCTTAATTGTCAAATTCCTTAATCTAGTAATCTCTGGTTATCAAATGTGAAGCTTTAACTGTGAGGTTATGTACACTGCACTTCAGTGTGGACTGAATCTCAACATTTTATTTACCCTTCACAGCTGCCGCTAAGCCCACAGAATTGCACTTAGATATCTAATTAAATACCTGTAGAATAAATCATCAACTCTGTCAGCAAGGACAGCAATTTCTTTAAACAAGCCAAGAGTCAGGAAGTGCTGACTTTATGCACTATCTTTATAATGAACTCTGACTGGCCCTGACTGCTCGGTTAGATACATAATGTTCCACCACAGGGTCAAAGTACTAAATGAGTTTGTTCTTTGTCTTCAGGCTTTTTTTTCTCCTTTGTTGGGTGCTTTAGCACCATCTCCAGGCAGTTTGGTTTACTTCAGATGACTGAAACACCTCAAAAACTGCTGGGCTTCATTGCCAATTTCTTGTTTATTTTCTGATACAATAAATTATTTCTTATTTGTATTTCTAAGCTTATCATTTCTCTATTTCTTTTTCATTGATTTCTGTTTGAAAACAGGATATGAAGCCATAATTTTCACTTTAGCAATGTAGATACTGGTGTTGCAAATTTTTCTGAGTACAGCTATAGATCAGGGTAGCCAAAAGTGACAGGGTTAGGAGCTGATTTTAGGGCTAAATAGATAATTTAATTAAGTTTTCAAATGTTTGTAAGATGCTGATTACTGTATGACAGCTAGTATTTATTAAAATAATTTTGTTTAGCAATTACATGAAAATAATCTCAGCTAAACCACTATTAAAGTATGTAAAGCTTGTAAAAGTGATAGTGCTGAGAGGAAATAAGAGATTTATAGTACTATTCTGTTGTCTTTCCTGTGTATTAAATGGTGTGACATAATGGAAAAGGTTAACATTGCCATTGGCCTCTGACAAAGATTTTATAAAAGAAGAGTAATCTACATTCATGCAGGCATAAGCAGGCAAAGTCATACAGATTTGATGGTGGGCATTTGGGTTTACAGGGGGATTACCGATCTTTGTTTTTTCTATAAAAGTAGATCAGGACTCCAATATGGTCAGGTAGTTACAAATAACTACAGAGGAGCAATTTAGGAAATTGCTTTTCATTCAGGATCACAACAGAATCACAGTTCCAGTGAGTTGCTCAGTCTAAACCAAAGGAATAGTAATTTCTGGTTCAGATTGATCTAGACTGCTCCAACACAGGCACTTCAAGTGCTTGATCGGCATCTTTAGCTTAAAACAATGCCTGCAGTTTTAGTGGGAGTGGATTGTGATTGAAGATGTTGTTTGGCTTATGTTACTCATTCCAGACACCAAAGGAATATCTTATATCTCTGTATTTGACATTATTTTTTTCTTTATATTTCTATTACCACATTCATTCCTGCTTGCAGGGTTTAAAATTACAGATGATTGGCTCTGAGGGCAACAGGGAGAGGTTAAATACAGGTGAAAGTCATTTTTTTGAGGAAGCCTATTAGGTTTTGGGGCTTCTTTTGATAGAAAGAGAAACACCTCTGGAAATACTCCCTCCTGCAGTAGTCTTAGGCATAGTTTAGTGCTTTTCCCTTGTTCTGGATGCTTTTCATGTAAATGAACTTATGTCCCTTTAAAAAAATTTTCTGATCTAAGCAGTGAATTAGAGTAAATCATATTTCAGAGACTCTGGGGCAGAAAGATCCTCCATAAATTCAGGTGAAATGATATTGAGGAATGGTAGTTTTGGTGTTCTGCCTCTTTCTGTGATGTTTTGCTTTCAGTCTCCATCATGCGATTGGTAAAGCATCTCCTTGTATTTGCATTATGACTGAAAAATCTGAGCTGAAAGGAATCTTTTTATTACCAATTTGAAAATTAAAATTTGATAGGGTCAATTTAGAAGCCATAGGGTAATTTTTAAAACAGTTTCACACTTTTAATTTGTCTCGTTTTTCTCATTTGCTTGTTGGGCATGATTTGAAGGACAGGTGAGGTCACACTGTCAGATCCCATTTGAGCAGTGCACCCCAAAAATTATGCTGGCCCCACAAGTTTTGTCTTATGCTTCAGAAGGTATCCAGCTGACATGAAGGCATCACTTCTCCATCTGAAAGATATTCTGTAAAAGGAAATAGTGGAATCATGGGTCTTCATGCTTCTTCTTTGTGGCATTCATTTTAGTTACACAACACTAAGCATGTACTGTAAGATTACACATGTATATCCTACCCAGGTCATAAAACCACTCTCATTTTCCCAATTGCAGAGGATGCAACCAGATTTAAACTGCTCAGAAAATATGTTTATTCATATGAAGCAGAGACATCAAGTGGGATCACAGGAACATCAGATTCTCGGAGCGGTTCAAAGATCACATGCAAGGTAGGCAAAGAGGAGTAAATACACCCAGCTGGGGACTGTGTACTTTACAACATGGGAGCTGGCAGCTGGGGAGCATCCTTCAGTGTTTTTCCTAACAAGATCATCCTTTTGAAGGGCAGATATTGAGAATCATGAAGACCTCTCTGTTCTACACAGGGGGCACTGAGAATGGCAGAAGTCCTTCGTCCCTCTGTGCCAGTGCCAATCTGGTGTAACTTTACATGAGAAAGGGGCAAGACCTGGTACTTCAGTTTTCCTTCACTCCCAGGCTCAGTCTACCAATGTCCACTAAACAATTCTAGAAGTTCAATTAAAATAATTCATTAGTGCCATAAAGACAACATGAGAGCCTGATGATGGTATCTCAAGACAGAACCAGGGCTGTAGTAGTAAAAGGTCCCATAGGCCATTTAACTACCCAACGTCACCTTATCTTGCCCAAAACTTTCTTATCATGGTGTTGGTTTTGAGGGGCTTTTTCCCTGCAATGGAGTAACTGGGAAAAATATTTTTTATTTATTTAGCACATATTATTCTGATAGAGTCTAAACATTGATCAGTGTAATGACTCAAGTTTTCATACCGTTCTAATACTTGAAATTCTCAGAAACTAAGTTGCTCATTTACCATGTTACTCCATGCCATTAGCCAAGCAAGTACTTGCCCTCATATCTTCTTTGTGGAGTTACCTTAAGCTATTTAGAGCACTTTGGAGTATTTCCCAACAGCTGGTAGCAAGGTGATCCTGACACTTTACAAAACCCAAGGAATTTTCTAAGCAGTAACTGGGTGATCCTGGAAATGTGATAATGCAAAAAGAAAAACATGTAATATTTGTGTTTTCAGGTCGAACTGGAGGTACCCCAGCTATGCCGCTTCATCCTGAGGACAATGCATTGCTCCCTGAGGGAGACATTTGGTGTTGACACCGAGGGAAGGGCTATTCTGAAAAAGTCCAAGAACTCTGAGGAGTTTGCAAATGCCATGTCCAAGTAAGCAATATCAATTATCATCAGTACTTGTGACCTTAACATGGAACAGGCTGCAGTGTCAACAGTCCACCTTAATTATGTTTTCCTAGGCATGGAACACATTTCATGATAACATGGTAGATTTATAAGCTGGTTCCACAACAAAACTCTCCCTGATACACTTTAGGGTTAACATAGTTCCCAACTGCCAGTAGGAAAGGGTTTTTTACATACAGCATTTTCACCTGGAATGGCATCTTCATTTCTGTCATCTACATCAGGAAGTTGTTGGGTAGTGCCCCAAAAGATTATTGCAAGTGTAATTATTGTTCCTTCTTGTAAGCACATTCTCAAATGGCTGCATGCAGCTGGTTTAAGATCATTTTCCTTTGCTAACAGACTGTGCAACAGAAAGGCATTTGAGACTGAAGTCCAGATTTCCACTCCCAATCTCTAATGGCCTGTGTAGCTAATCTTTTCCTTACTTATCTGCTTTTGAAACTAATTTCTTCTACTCCCTCGACCCAGCTAGTCTCTAGTGCTTTGCAGTGCATATTTCAGTCATGCACCTTCATGCTTCTTTCAGTGCCTCAGTAGTCATCTTGTCTCACGAGCCATAGATCTCAAACCACCTTGAGACAGTGTTAAAATATGTTTTACAGGAAACAATTGAGGTTTTATTTAAAGACTCCAACTAGTAGAGAATCCTTCCTATCATTTTGTAGCCTGTTGCAGTAGTTAATAATTGCCTCATTCTAAAAATTTACTTATCTCCTCTCCGAATTTATGCAATTCCAAATTTTGGCCATTGCTCTTGGTAGTTGCTTGACCTTAGATGATGTAATCTGGTGAAATCAAAATGTCCTTGGTTAGAATTTTGCTGCATTACTCGTAATACTTTCTGTGAGTAACAGCAGTGAATAGTAAATAATGACAGACCAAGATAAACATGATGTTTTATCTATAGCCCAGCAGGTTATTGATAACATGTTCTTCAATGTATGGCTTTAATATGATTTCATACTAATGTTGTTTTCCTGGGGGACAGGAATGAGCTAAAATTCAGCATTCAGGATGGAACAAAAGTCAAGCTGTATCCAGAGAAGGATGAGCCTCTGAATGTACTGAATCTCAAGAGAGGTATCATCTCAGCTCTCCTTGTGCCAACAGAAACAGTGGAAAACATAAAAGCAATTCCAATGGTAGGTCTTTTGAAAGCATTCACTTTATTGTGTTAACCAATGGAAAAAGCTCACCTAGATAGAGTTATTCCTGAACATCATTTTCAAAAGGCCTGGACATTCAGATCAGAAAGGGTGCCTTTCAACTAGATCAGAAAATGTCTGACAACATGAGCACAGATGCTGACTTCTTTTCTCTTTCCAGGATACTGTATACGGAAAGTGTGACAGTGAAGTTGAATTCAAATCCAGAAAAGGAAATGTTGCAGAAGATATTTCAATTACCAGATACCTGAAAGGCTGTGACAACTTCAGTCCCATCAGAGATCATGTCAGCCCTATTGCCATTGTAAAAGGACTAGTAAGTATGCCAGTAAAAATTATATAATGTAACATTCACACCAGCACTTAAAATGATAAACACCTACTATCATGACTAAGTTTTATATTTGTTTTCTGAAAACTTAGTTTTTCTGCACCCTTCCATTAGATCAGACTGTGGTATTGTTGGCCATCAGTAGAGAAAAACAGATGCAGAACAAGCATGTAATTACCTTCTTTCACGTTCTTCTCTTTTTCGAAGGAGAGCTTTTCATATATGGAGTTAGTACTGTTAATTATTTGATAACCTATCAGAGCATAGCCAAATTTTTAGTTTTGTGGGTCAAAATTTTCAAAAGTCCAATTTTATCTAAAACATGGAGTCCACCAAAACTCTAAAGTGTATGTGATGTCCAGGAGGAGAGGGCTCTAATGCCCTGAAGTAAGTGGTTTGACTAACTGTTCAGTCTACCTGTTAATCCACAATGATCAGATGCAATTGCTTACAGGAATATTGTCAGATTTCTTTCTGATATGATGGAATCTGTGCTTTTGGGTGTTTTAACTAAAAACCAAAAATATTATTTCATATAATGCTGAAAACACATTTTATAATTTCTGCCACTTCTACAGTTTGTTGTAGAAGTCTTTAAAATTTGTGTCATGAGACTGAAATTAAAGAGAGCATCAGTTGTTAACAGAGGACTGAGCTACTCCAAAAATTACAAATTGGTTTTATGAAGGAGCCTTTGTTGTAGGCAGCAGGGGATCAATCATGAAGTAACTACTAACCCAAACACCTCAATATGGCCTGGGGGAACATTTCAGTGGGATTTTTGCCTGAGAAGAGACTTAAGTCTAAAGATTGTTACTGGCACAATTTTGTCTTTGTGTAAGAATGATTCCAGTTATACACCTTCGTTTCCAATATATAACTGTTAATCTTACAGTAAAACTGTGTCAGCCTTTCAAACTATCATTGTTTCCTATTCTACTCAGACTGCCAAATTGTTTATTTTATAGAACAACCCATTATCTACCCTCCTGAAGAGCACTCAGTTCTGTCATTACAATATTGATGCAAAGAAAAGGCACATAAGAGATGCTGTCTGCAGTGAAAAACACCTGTTTCTGCCTTCCTCATACAAGTAGGTTGTTCACTATTTATCATTACCCTTTATTTACAAATATCCATTTTAAATGGTGATGTATCACATTCTGTCCTGACTTCATCCCTAGATATACATTTTGGTTTTAAGAAGGCAGGAGGCATGTCAAGACCTCCCAAAAACATTTGGACTCAACTAAAGCACTGTTTTATTTCTTTCTTTCTTTCCTAGGAATCGCTATGGTGTGATGACAGAGGTCAACCAGACCCTGAGGCTTGAAGATACCCCAAAGATCACTAACAAAAATTTTGATGGAGGTATAGCTGCAGTTCTCAATATTATAAATACAGAGACGAAATATAACTACAGGGACATTTTTTTAGTGAATTTTTTTATAATGAATTAACTAAAGATGAGGGGACAAAATAAATCCATAATTTTAAATGAAATTTTATCAATTTAGTAAGGAAAAACTTTGAGTATAAAATGGGAAAACCTGAGAAATTTAAAAACACCACTAATTTAAAATAATCTTTGTGTTTCTATTTTAATTTTAGAATTCTTCTTTATAATTAAAAAGGTATAATTTGCATGAAGAGTCATTTAGTCTTACTGGAAATTAGTTTAATGAACCCTTTTCAGCTACCCATAATTTCTTATGCATCTTTTAGCTTCAGTGCCAAAAGTAAATAATCCATTATTACTATATATTTTGTTCCGAAATGTGCTTTTCTGACCTGCAGTTGTTAATCCCAGTCATAACATATTTCTTATAGCATGTATTTATTAAAAGTTGAAAAAGCAAACTATGCTAATACAAGAGGTGTTAAGGAATAATTGTCATGAAAATGTAAAAGAATGTATGCAAATATTCAACTTTTAGGACAATTATATTAAATTCCACGCCATTATTTTTGTAAACTGTTCAGCTATTAAACTTCTACAGTTATCATATAAAATAATGTACAGGCTTTGTATTTATTCAGAATGTATGACAGAAGATAAAAGTTGACATAACTCCCTGATAAAGACATAAAGAATGCAATTTTTCCAATTTCTAGATGCACTGGAAGAGAAGGGACTTGCACTGGAAAGTACAGATGCCAAACTCCCCAGGCAGGGTGATGCTGTTCTGAAAATCCTGCAGGAACTGCAGAAACTTACAGCCTCCCAGGAGAACCAGCAGAGAGCAAGACTCTTTTACAGATTTGTTTCTGGGCTGAGAAGTTTGCATAACAGCACTCTTGGCCCTCTTGTACCAAAGATGATGGAAACCTCAAGGTATGTTACAGCAGTTCACAGTGCAAGAACACCACACATCAATGCCATGGCAAAACCATGCTATAGCTGATGATTTGCTGCAATTATTATAAATTAGAGGTGTATTAGATGTAAAGAGTGGCTTTCAGAAAGATAAGTATTATGAGAACTATACAGAGAGGAAAATAAGGGAGGGAGTGTAAAATCAACTGTGTGTGCCTGACACGATCCTTTGGACGCCTTATTATAGCCAAATATCTTTCATGCAGTTTTGCTCAAGGACAATGGCTTTAATTCCGAACTCCCAAGTGTGACTTACAGCAATGAACACAGTTTTGAGTGTGACTTTGGGAGACATGGAAGAGTGCTATTGTTTGGTCTGACCCTGCCCTCCATTCCACACCCTTACTCTTTTGTCCAAGCTGGACTGGAGCCAGTTTACATATTCTTTATGTCCTCCATCTGTAAAGGGACTAGAGACTTAGTCTGGGTCAATAAAGTAGATTATAATACTTAAAGTTGTGGAAAAGTCTGTTTTGAAGGAAAAAAATGTATGTCCATGTAATGATGATATTGTTAATACTTACTTGTTGTTCTTATTTAATTGTGTTATTACTATAACTTGTAAAACTAAGAAGCTTCTTTTTGGTAAGCAGTTTCATAATTTGCTTCCAGTCACACATAAGCTTGCATCATTTATATTAAAACACCTTAATAAACCTGTCAAATGTTTATTTCAAATGGTCAACATACAGCAATAACTACAGGGAATTAATTAATAAAAGTCATCTCTTCGCCTTTCAGCTCTGTCACCATCCAGGCCCTGGCCCAGTGTGGGACTCCAGAGTGTTACAGTGCAATCCTTCAAATCCTGAGAACTGGAAACGTCAATCCACTTGTGGCAGATCTGGTCACATATACCCTGGGACTGTTGCCTTCTCCAACTCCACAAAGAATAAGGGAAATTCTTAACATGGCCCAGTATCAGCCAAGCAGAGCTTCATTTTATGGCTTAAGTCATTCTGTTACTAAGTAAGTAATGATAGCATGCAATTGTACAAAATAACTTCAAAGAAGCATTACAAAGTGTAATGTCAAAGAAGTGCTTAGAGTATCCCCTAAGAGTGTTCATTTTTAGGGGATATTTTTATTCTCATTAATTTTGCTTTAGGAATAAAATATAGACATTTCCCATTTTCCTCTTCTGTTTCCAATGTGTTTATTTATTTCTTTAGGTTCTACAATGAGAAGAAGATTGTGACAGAGGAAATAGCAGATGTTGCAGACTTCATGGTATCCCTGCTTGGCACTGATTGTTCTGGGGAAGATGAACTGACATACCTCACACTTCGGGTATTTTGATTTCCTCCTTTCCTTATGCAGGCTATTATTATATTACTGTATTATATTATATTAATTGTATTATCACATATATTACTCTGCTTCTCTTGGTGGAGAAGAAGTGTTTATCATCTTTCTGTGTTTTCATCACTGACAGGCTATTGGAAACATGGGTGCAGTAATGGAGAAAGCTAAACCCAGTGTGAAATCTTCTCTCAAGACATGTATCAGAAATGAAGCTGCATCACTTTCAGTTCAGAAAGCAGCCATCCAGGCATTCAGGAAAATGACAATTGCTGAGGAGGTAAATTGATCACAAGAACCAGGATAAACTGTTCTCAGGTCACCTTGACTCTTCATAGGAGTTATTGAATATGCAAAGCTATTCCCATTATTCTAACTCTGCTATCTCCCTTTTAGCTGTCTCCAACTTTTTCAGAGCCCCTTTAGTAAATTTCCATACATGTATCTGAGAAGCCTCCTGGCTCAGTGGGTGTTGTTCTTTTGAGTTAGTTTCTTTGCATAGATAGTCTCAGTTTAAATGGGAAGTTTGGATCTGTTCCTTTTAGTGTCTGAAATGGAGTTCTGCTTATTTAAAGGTGGTGTTAACCAATTAATTACCCCAGACTCAAATGTGTTTAACTAAGGAAGAAATTGTTAACAGTACTGGGTAGATGTATGTTTACAATGCAGTGACATTACAGCATCCCTTACAGAATGGGTGTCATTATACAGAGCATTTCTGCTCAGTATGGTGAGATAGTTTCAATATCAACAGATTTCTTCTCTAAAATATATGCTTTTGTTTCCAGACAAGGCTTAAAAAGTCTGGGAGACTGGAAACACCTGAAATTCATAACCTCAGTTTCAGTTTAATAAATCTGAATTTTTAAATTATTCATTAGTTTTAAACTATGTTTTTAATTTTCCTGCAGCAGTAGATTTTGAACACCTTCTTTTCCTAGATTGAATGATTTTTTTTTTTTTTCACATTTTGCAAATTTATCTGCATTTATGTTTCCCAACAATGGAAAATCAGAACTCTAAAGTAAAAATGTAATCTGTATGTATAAAATAAGAAAATAAAGGGTAAAAAAAAAAAAGGGGGAAAAAAAGAGGGATAAAATAAATAAAAAGAAGTTATAAGAAAATAAAGGATAAGAGAGACTATTTACAAGATCATTTAGTGACAGGGTAAGGGGGAATGGCTTCAAACTGGGAGAGCAGGTTTAGATTAGACATTAGGAAGAAATTTTTTACGTGAGGGTGGTGAGGCTCTGGCACAGGTTTCCCAGAGAAGCTGTGGAGGCCCCATCTCTGGAAGTGTTCAAGGCCATGTTAGAGGGGGCTTTGAGCAGCCTGGTCTAATGAAAGGTGTCCCTGCCCATGGCAGAGGAATTGAAACTAGATGGTCTTTAAGGTCCCTTCCAACCCAAATTATTCTATGATCCTCTGATTCTATGAAAATCAGTTTTAATAAAGCCATTACTTCTATGATGTTTTCTAGCAAAAGAAAATTTAGCAAAATAACTTCGAAGAAGCTGTTGTGATAGGTTGTAGCAATAAGGTACAAAAATAAGTATGCAGTCGCTAAAGACTTGGGCTCATTGATTCTTATGGTTCCCTTCCAATTCAGAATATTCTGTGATTCTGTGATTATTTCACCCTATATATTCCCAAAAGGGTTTAGCAATATCATCCATGAGCCAGTTCATCAATGCAAACCTTTCTCTATTTATATAGGACCGTTCAGCTCTTCTCAAAGCATTCCAAGAATTGGATGCACCCACAGACAAACGTCTAGCATCCTATCTCCTTGTGATGAAAAATCCCTCCCCAAGTGATCTCGCAAAGATTTTGAGAGTCCTCACAAAGGAGAAGAACAAGCAAGTGAAAAACTTTGTTGCCTCACACATTGCCAACATCCTGGACTCTGAAGAGCTGGGCATTGAAGAGTAAGTGAAATTTAGGTGTTTATTGGTCTCATTGTAAGAACAAAGTTTTGACCACAGTTGCAGTAGTAGTTATCTAGCAGTGGAGTTTTTGATTGTTTTTCTTGCTTATTTGAACAAGAACATCAGCTGAGTAAACTGGCTTTGTCAGAGCAGTGCCAGATTATAGTCTTTCCCTTAAGTCTTATGTTTACTGTTAATTATGTGCAGAGAGCTATCCATTTGCAATCAGCACGGCTGTATGAATGTCTGCAAGAGGCATAAAAAAATCCCTTAACTAAGACTAAATGAGTGTTTGGAATATATACTAATCATATTTTAATTGCTATCCTCTTCCCTAGTCTAAAAAGCCGAGTTGAAGAAGCTCTGAAAGGAAATCAGCTTCCAACAGCCAAAGATTTCAGAAAATTCTCACAAAATTATCAGATTTCAAAAAGAGTTTCTGTACCTGGAATTGACCCCATCTCTGCCAAAGTAGAAGGAAATGTGGTATTTGACCCAAACAGCTATATTCCTAGAGAAACCATGCTGAAAACCACCCTGCATGCCTATGGATTTCACCCAAGCGATGTCTTTGAGGTACAACAATTATCAAAAACACTTGCTAGTGTTCAGCTGCTTTCTTTCTCATTTCTGTTTTCTTATAGCAACTTTCTGTGAATAATGTACTGTTTTTACAAGCCTTGGGAGAAATATAAAGATCATTGTGACTACAAGAGAACTTTGATTTGGTCTCAATGGGCTTTAGAGCAACCCATCCATTATGTGACGTCACTTGCTGCTGACTGGATGGACGACCCTGTTGAAGTTACTAAAGGGCTCAGGGTAAAATGAACCCATCTGTAACAAATTGACTTTGTGCTAATGAATCGTTACTGGCCCACTGAAGTACTCATAGTAGATTTTAAGTGAGATACAACCTATGCATAGGTTTTTTGTTGAACCTCACCACAAAGATAAAATTAATTTAAAAAATGGAGTGTTCTGTATGTTCTCTTAAGAGTCATGGGCTTCTAGGATACACTTTTAAGTGCATTGTTTGCTCCCCAGAAAGTCTGTTTGTTGTAAAGTTCCAAAGAAAAGGGGAACTGTCTCAGTTATGCATTGTCCTTTCTGTTCATTTCAGCTTGGCTTGGATGGAAAGGGGTTTGAACCAACACTGGAAGCGTTGTTTGGAGAGAAGGGATTTTTCCCAGACACTGCAAGCAAGGCCTTGTACTGGGTTGATGGCAAAGTGCCAGAGCATGTTTCCAAGGCACTTTTTGACTATTTTGGTTACTCACAAGATGGCAAGCAGGATCAGGTACAGCTTGAGAACATTCTCTGTGCAGAATAGCGTTCCCATTTTTACACAGTAGTTACAGCACTTACTGTTTTATTCAATACGTTCCTTCTCTTCTGGTGAGATAAACAGAAATCTGTAATGAGACATGTTTTCTTAATTGTGTTTGGAGGGGTCTTTGTCCAGAGAGAAGTCTGTAAGTGCATGTGCAGAATAGATGACATTCACTAAGTACCTGTTCTAGATATATGATCTTGCATATTTCTTATAAATCTGTTTTATTGCTGTCTGACTGAATTTTCAGGATATCGTGAAAGGAATAATACTTAACCTTGAAAAACTGATAAAAGAATTGGGCAGCAAAGAAGCTCCTGAAGGAAGAGCATATCTGAGAATCCTGGGCGAAGAACTTGGGTACATGAAACTCAATGATTTTAAACTGCTGGGAAGCTTGATTTTAAAGAGTGTTAAAACTCTTCAGACTGTTCCTGAAATGGTACGTTTCTGATGCACCAATATGCATTATCAATATTTTTTTGTCTGCCAGATTTTTTCTTAAGATTTAGGTAGTATTTAACTATTATGTAAAAATATTTGATACCATCATGAAAATAAAATTATTTAAAATAAAATATCCAGGCTTAGGTTGAAGGACTCTGAGAAATCCATGAAGACTCCACAATAACCAAGTGGAGTCCTCCTGGAGGATTGGTGAGGGTAAAGAAAAAGGGAAAGTTCAGATCATATTGTATTATTGAGATATCTACTGGAACAATGCCCAAAATCTTAGTACTGGTTCTTAAGTTATACTACTAAATTTCTAATTATGAAAATATATGTTAATATTAAAAATTTCATCCTTGTCATGTTAAAAAGAAAAGAAGATGTAGTACATTTTAGAAATTTTTGGTAATACTCTCCTTTCATTGAAGTAAAAAAATTCTTTGCCATTGACTTTGGGGAAGCCAGAATGTTATGTGATGTCTAAACTAATTCACTTTTGCATGTGTATGTTAAGGTTTAGCATGATAAAGGTTTAGGTTGACACACAACCTGTGTGTATCAAAGCTGGTAAAAATATCTGGTATTCATTTAAAGTCCAGATTTTGCTAAGCAGTCTTAAGTACATTTTTTGAAGCAAGGAATCTATAGAAATAATAGTCTCTACTCCATATGAAATTAAATTTTGAATTCTAGGGTTGCAGTCATTCCATTTTTAAAGTACAAAATGTGCATATTCCAAAGTGTGGATTTTTTTGTATTCATTTCCTTGTTTGATTCACAGATTGCACAAGCCATTGCAAAAGGCATTGACAGGGATCTATTTGTTCACTACATATTCATGGACAATGAGTTTGAGCTTCCAACTGGAGCAGGTTTGCAACTGAAGTTTGCCTTTTCTGGAATAGCAACACCTGGGGCCAGAGTAGTTGCAAAGCTTCATCAAAAAAGCGTAAGTCCCAATAGTTGTCTATATTTTTTTTCCTCCCAATAATCTACATTTTCATTTATGGCTAAAACTGTAACACCAGAAATATTTTAAAGGTTGCAAAATGTTCTTGATATTAAAAAACCCCCAAGTCATTATTCGAAGTCTTTGGTTAATTTGTGGATGACATTTAGATTAGATTAAGAAGCAATGCACATAAATTATGAATGAGATAGAATTTATGAATTAAAAGTATTTCAATCACTCTTTAAAAAATAACCCTTTTAATCTGTTTCTTTCTCTCTCCCTGCACTCAAACTACAACAGTAGAAAAGCTGCAGTATGTGAATTTGCTGTTCAAGCCAAAAAATTAACAGAACATTTTGTTGTGGCCAATTCAAAGTGAAAAAATTTGACTAGCAGTTAAAAGAAATATTGAAAATTGAGTCAAGTAAAATATTTTTTCACCTGAAAGGAAACATTTTAAAATTGTAACATTGAAAAAGCATGTGACCCAAAATTACTTATCTACTTAAAATTTAAAAAACTAAATATTTCTCGTCCTTTACAGTTCTAATAACTATCTTGCACTAATCTAGTCAATATTTCATAAAAATTTCTTAGTAGTTTCAGTTCATCTAAACTTTTAATTTTTTTACCATATATAAGATTTAAATAAAAATAAGAAATAAGTCCTCAAATTTAGGACTTGTTGCCCTTTAGTAACCTTTGGAATCTTTTCCAAATTTGTATTTTGTCCCTTCTTTCTTGATGGCCAAAGCAAAAGCTTGAAAATAAGCTGATTTATGTTTAGAGAAATTCAAATCTTGGATCTATTTCTTTTTTGTCAGTTTGCTCACTGTTTTTGAAAATAGCTAGTATTTTTCTTACAATGGAAAACTGACTCTTGTCTTCAGAATTAAAAATACATGCAAGTAGCTCCATGTATAAAATTTTTCTAAAGCATGAGTATTTTTACATTAAAATAGGTAGGGATCCTTGGCATTATCATCTTGCTGAATTTGTTATATTACAGTTACCACTTATATGGGCTCTTTGATTATGTGATTTGGGAACAAGATTTTTTGAATAGCAAAATCAATTCTATAAAACTTACCTCTGTATTATCAGGAGTATTATGGTTTTTTTGTAAAACCAGCAAGATATATTGGGCAAACAAATACCCTATTTTTTTTTTTTTTAATAAATTTTTTTTTTATTAAATAGGTGCAAGCAGATCTCATTGCTAAACCTTCAGTAGCAGTTGAGTTTGTGACACACCTGGGTATAAACATGCCTGATTTTGCTGGAAGTGGTGTGGAGATGAATTCTAATATATTCCATGAATCTGGAATTGAAGCACATGTTAGTGTAAAAGCTGGACAACTGAAATTCAGCATTCCTGCTCCAAAGAGTCCAGTAAAGCTCCTCAGTATCAGGTAATGAGAACTTTCAAGGCTATGCTCTTCCTTCTCTTCTCGGTTTTTATTGTGGTGGAGTTGAAAGGCTAGGGCAGGCGCAGAAAAATTTTCAGTTCAGAAAAATCCCAGACATTCTAAAACTGGGATAACTTCTTTTGTGAGACAAGCAAATATGCCAGAATAGTGAGGACTCAGATTCACAGCTTACAGATTATTTGTTGCTATTTTTGAAATTTTATACAAGACTATTACCATTTCCATTCATTTGTTTTCTTTCACATAAAATTATTATAATAGCAATATTTTAAATTTAATTTAAATGAACTACTTACATTAATTTTAGAGAGAGCAAATGGCTCAATACATTAAATTATAATTATCAATAATATTACCTACATCATTTAACACCAGATGTTATTTCAGTTAGCCCCTACATTGATAAGCAAGTTTTATTCGGAAATAACCTTGTTAATAGGACAATGTCTGAACACCTGTCCTGGGAATAAATGACTGACTTTTCTGTTCCAGCAATACACTGCATTTGGTGTCTCCAGCCAAAACTGAAGAGATTCCACCTCTGATAGACAGCCAAGTAACCTCAACTTCTTGCAAGCCTTTTATTCCTGGTCTAAATTTCTGCACCAAGTTATTATACGCTAATTCCACTGACACAGAGGCAGCTCCATATTTTCCCTTGACTGGAGAATCCAGGTAAGTCATGTCAACTTAAACTATGTTTATTTTGTGCTACCTACCTTCCCTCTTAGTCTCCAGTAGTCTCTTACATAAAGAGTACATTTAAAAATCTTTCAAAATAGGCTGGCAACAGCAGGTCAGACAGAGAGCTGGTGAGAACGGTATGATTTCTTCTCTATGTGGTCATGGACAAAAAAGTTATTCACAAGACATTTGTTTACTCCTTCTGTAGATTTGACGTTGAATTAGTGTCCACTGGCAAAGTAAAGGAGTACTTTGCAAGTGCAAACTACGAGCTGCAGAGAGAGGGAAATGACCAGATAGACACCTTAAAGTTTGCTGTCCAGGCAGAAGGTAAGAGTCAAAAAAACCTGTGTGGTTTTGCTTGGTTTTGAACTGTGGCATTTACCAGAAAAGAGATTTTTAGTAATAAATCTTAATATCATTCTTTACAGTATTAGGTAGAATACCGTTTTCACACCCAAAACCACCAACACTTTAACTACATTTCCTTTCATGTATGCAATCCCAGTGCAAGATTTTCATGATGAGAGGCTGATTTTGTATTTTGCATGATTTTAGTAACAGTGTGATGTTAGTGCATGGAAGCAAGGATGAGGAGATGTTCATGGGTTCTATATAAGCAAGAGAAAAATACGTTTCTGATGAAATATGGAATGAAAGCACTCAAACCATCTGTGGGATAATTTAAAAACCAAAAGTATTGATGGATTGGTGGATCAGTCCATGGTGTGTTTAGAAGATGAGAAGAAAAGAGATGACTCAGCTGCTAATCAGACTCATCAAAAGTTATGTTAGATCTTTAGCATGATAGAATTACCAGCTGATCCTTTTTTATTCTCCTTGAAGAAAAGTCCAAACAGATTCCATAGTTGTGAATAACCAAAGTACGTTATATTTTCTAGGTGTAAACCAGCATGAGGCCACATTGACCTTCAGGTACAACAGAGGCAAAAAGATTTTGACCAGTGATGTCCACATTCCAGATGTTGACGTTGACTTTGGTACAAACTTGAGAATTACTGATGAATCAATTTCTGGGAAGAAAGCATACACCTTTGTCTTAGACTTCAACAACAAGAAGACTCCTGAAGTTACTCTTACTGGCCAGATAAGGTAGCTCAGGAACACATTTAGAATTTAACAGCTACCATTGAGTAAGATAGCTAAAGATTTTATTGGGTGTAAAAATGTGGGGAAATTTTATCTCATTTTGGAGAAATTTCTTAAATACAGAGACAGATAAACTTGCCATTGAAACCCCATTTAAAAAACTTTAAAGTATTTTATTTGAAATACATCAAATATATACATATAATACATTGTTTGATCTTTTCTACCATATGTATATATATAATTTGTATTACAAGTTCCTTGAGGTAGTTCTTCCATGTTTGCACACATGACTACAAGAATGCATTGTACTACTGTTATTGCAGGTGTGATAATCCAAGGATATAAACAAAGCAAGGTTTGTTCAGAGAGGTATTATCTTTTACTGGATATGCTTGTCTCTAAAAAAAGTTATTACATCTCTCCATGAAGAAATCTAATGGCACTCAGTAAGAAACAAAACCAAAAATAACTGAGAGCTTCCTGTAAAAATTCCCACGCTTCACGATGAGAATATTTCCGGGAACATCTACAGGGGAGCTAACAAAAATGTTCAGCCTGCCAGGGTTTCTAAAATTGTCTGCCTCACAAGCCCGTAGTGAAATGAGCTGATCACATTCTTTAATAAACCTCAATCTTCCACGGAATTCTGTGATCTTGATGGTTCCCCGGGGAGTCTTTGTCTTTGCTGTTCATGTAGAATTGCCTCTGATATCAGTGGGAGCTTTGGACAGATGTCAGGGACCTCAATTCCCTTTCATTTTCACTAACATAATATTAGACGTTTGCTTGAGTCAACAAAGTTACAGATATAAAATAAATGTGAATAAAAGAAAATGAAGCCCAGTGGCATCATATATTTTGTCAAGTGTTTTGTTTCTATGTGATTCATGGCCACAGTCTATATCCTGAGTAGAGAATTCAGCTTGAGTAAGGCATTCAGAATTTGGTTCAGTTACAGCTTTACCAGGACAGGTACATATTTCCATCCTTTTCACTCTTATGAAATTAACACAGACTCATAATTGTACCTACAACTACTCATTGTTTATCTGCACAGTAGCATTATAATAGTCTACTACAGACTTTCCAACGTAACTATCAGAAGCTGAAAATATTCATTGAATTAGAGCAGTGTTTACAAGTTTGATTCAATCTAATTTTTTATAACACCTATTATGCCTTTGGTATAGATTTAAATGCTGAAATTGCTCCTGAAAAAGTACAGTTAAATATTTTTATTCACATTTATTTTTCTTTCACAGGTATGCTGGAGTGGAAGAGGCAATGTTAAGAGGCACCATTTCTTTTCCTCGCCTGCAAACCGAACTTAGAAGTGAAGCATTGGTTAATTACTCACCAAACAAAGCATACCTTCAGATCAGCTCAGCTGCAACAATTCATGGAAACTCAATTTCAAAAAGAGTTCTTCTCAGATATGGTAGGGGCAAAAACATGGTCCACATACACAACCTATAAATTTAAGCATCTTTTTACATTAGTTTATAGTATATCTCAAAATAAAAATATTACTAATTTTATCCTTTTCTTTTAAATTCATGATTTTTAGATGCTGAGAAAGTTGAGCTAGAGTGGAATTCAGGTGCCAGTGCTGCTGTGAAAAAACTGTCTTCTGCTTTCCCAGCTGACTTTTCAGACTACCCAAAAACCCTAGAGAAGCATGCCAACGAACTGCTGGATCGGAAAGTGGCTCATACGGATATGACACTGCGACATATCGTGTCACAATTTATTGTGGTATGGTTTTCCACCTTCAGTAGATATTACAGCTCCACCACATAGCCCTGAGGAATTCTTGCCTCCCCCATGGAAGCCAAAATAAGAACTACTTGAAAAATCTCTCATCAGATTGAATAAGCTGTGTGTTTTCAACTTTGATAGAACCAGTCACTTTAGCAGATACCTGGAGTTCAGTATTTGGCTAGTCCAAATAACTTTCAGATAACTTCACTGGGAAGTCCTAAAACTTGTTATTTACTTTTTAAAACTTTTCTCCTCACTGCAGGCAACCAACACCTGGCTGCAAAAAACATCAAAAGATGTCCCCTATGCCCAGACTCTGCAAGACAAACTAAGTGCACTGCAGGAACTTAACATTCAGAAACTCAACCTGCCTGTTATCACCATTCCTGAAGAACTTTTCCTGAAAAGGTAGGGAGTGAAATTGGGATAGCAATACAGGAAACTGAAAATAGATATTTGTTCATATTTTTGTGTTATTTTATTTTACTTTGGTTTTATAAAACAGCGTGGAATTGATGTAGACATTAGCATAAAATTGGAATCATAAGAAAGAACTTTAAGGTCAGAGAAATGAAATTATACAGAGGAATTCATGCATGTATTTAATACAGATTTGTCTTCATGCAGTATGTGAATAGATCCCAAATATTATATTATACAGTGCACTGAATAAAAATACAGCATTCAACAGTCTTTAAGCCACAGAACTACTGAAGCCATGTTTCCCATAGATTTTTATCCTACATCCCTGCAGGCACTTCAGCCATAACCCTTACAGCTCTACATTCTCCTGTGCAGCCCTGTGGGAAAATTCTTCCCATTCCCCTACACATACTGGTTAAGCTCCACCAGTAGAGCAACCTGACCTCTTCCCATGCCTGACTTGCTCAGAGGGAAGTTGTACACATATGGACTGGATGCTTGTACTAGTTTGGTCCCATCTCTTCTACCTAAAAGAGAGTTTCACAGGACTTGCATGGATGTAATTACCCTTCTGTCAAATTTCATAGAAATGAAATGCTGAAATGAATGTAAAGGACAACACAGGCTGGTGTAAGACTGAATTCCAAAAACAAATGGAGAACAGTCTTGAATTTTATATCTCTTAGATCTGTTTTTCCATGTAATATCTTTCATTGTACTAATATGATATTGTATGTTAATGACACGTATCTCTTGCTGCTATTTTGTTCCTGAGCTAAGTATAAACAAGGAAGAAACTCTTTTTTCTCCTAGCTTGTTTTCATCTGTGCTAATAATAATAATAGGATTTTTTTACTGTTCTTTTATGTTGCTTTTTAAATCTTTTGATGAAAAGGAACAAATTTCAGAAGTTTTTGCTTATTTTTCATCTTAGGATATAGCTCTAAGTGTAAAAATTGAAGATTTTGCAATATGAAAGACCAGTTAGGCAAACAAGAAAAGTATCTTTGCCAGCTTATTGTTCATTCACAAAATAGGGCCAAGTTTCCTTCTTTTTTGCCTTTTTGTAATTATACTTTTTCAGCCAATGATCCATTTTCCAGTCCTAGCTCCTGGTCACATGCTTAAATTTTTATTTCCTTTTATTCAGAATAAAAAAAAGCTGAATATTTGGATTAAACTTTTGAAATGCTTGTAATAAGAGAGATAGATAAATTCTTAATAATTTAGAATCTTACCATGTCTAATTGTAATATGATTTCATGCATTTCTATAAGAATACCTCACTTTTTAAAAAAACATAAATGCCTTTTTCTGGTATTCAGCATCCTGCAAGTATGTCAGTGTTTTTGGAGGATTTATTTTTTACTTGACCTCTAAGTCTCTCTGTTTATGAAATGAGAGGAAAAAACATTGAGAGAATTCCCTGATACCAAAAGTATTTTCAGTAAATTCTGATGAATGAATGCTTAAAAATGTTGATATTAATATCTGATCATTGCATTTCTCTCTAAAACTGAAGTCAGGACATTGATAATAGGCATGTAAGCTCGCTCAGTATCATGGGCAGAGTAGGAAATCATTGAAATTCCTGTATATACTTTATGAAGTTACAGTTTCTAACAGTGTTATCTTTATTTTCCAGTGAAGGCCAGGTCAGATACAACTTAAATAAAAACAGTTTTGTAATTGACATTCCATTGCCATTTGGGGGAAGATCATCCGATGAGATATGGGTGCCGCAGACTGTTAAAACACCTCCTCTGGTAATGGAGTCCATGGGAATAAGTGTGCCATCTCAGGAATACAGAATCCCAAGATTTACTGTTCCAAAATCCTATCCTTTCCGGGTGCCTTTGCTGGGCAAGTTAGAGGTCTCTGCTAATGTGTACAGCAACTATTACAACTGGACAGCCGCGTACACTGTGACTAACAGCACCACAGAGAGAGCAACCAGTGTAAAAGCTACCTACAACACAAATGCAGATTCAGTTTTTGAGCTACTTTCCTACAGTGTGAAGGGTAAGAATGTTTGCTAATACTACAATGTTTGTTTGCAAACCTACTTTTATATTTTATTTCCCTTGTATCGAGTACAGTACATTTATTTGCCTGCGCTCATTTAAGGACAGGTGTTGCACAATCTCAAATCATTTTCTGTTTGTTTTTAAAGATATGTGTCTGTTTATTCAGTCACTGAAGGTGAAGTCATTCAGTAAAGAATTCTAGAGTCCATATTTTCCTGGATATTACTTACTGAAGAAAATGTCCTTCAAAACTGAAGGCACAATTCTACAAACACTTGTGTAGCTGATAAATCAAGTGTAGGTGTATGTGTAGGTATGCCCACGATTTATTTCTCAGTCTATTTATAAGTGTATATATATAATTGCCTTATCATTTATCTGAGTCCATATGTTGCCATAAGTGGTATTTTTAAGTTAGTTCCCCTAAAACTGCAGTTTGAGTTCTCAAACTACAAAAAGACAAACTGACTTCATTTTCTTCTAAACTCCTCACTGTGACTGAGGCATGATAAAGAAAACACTAAAATCCAGGAATGTTAGATATGGGCTATTGTTGAGTCCATCTTCTTAATTTAAGTTTAAATAATGACATAACTTTGTATCATTTCACATTATTATATTTAGTTGTGTAGAGAAAAAATTTATTTGTAATTCAAAACTTTAGCTTCAAATATCAAAATAGTAGCCATTTTTACCGAAATATTTAGTATTTACCAAAACACTTAGGCCTTTAAAACAAAATGGTACAACAGTAATTGCAATTCAAAGTAGCATAGAAGTTCAGTGGTATCAGACAAGTTCTTAAAAAGGTACAGAGGCACTTACCTTTTGTCTTCTTTTTCCTATTTCAGGTTCTGGAGAAGCATCATATAACAGAAATGGATTCATCTGTGAATATGAAAATCACCTGGAGCACAGAGTCTTAACATCAGTTTTTAAGCTGTCTGGCAGAAAGAGTTCCAAACCTATTCCAGTTACAAACTACACCTTATCACTTACAGCATCAAGTCCTCAGCTTTCATTTTCCGGTGATATTTTTTCTGAAAAAATAAACAATGTGAATACCAATAACATCAAAATGGAAGGGCAGCTGGAAGTGGCTTCTGTGTTTGCAAGAAGCATTTACACTCTGTCTACCACATACAACGAAAGGAGACGGGTTTTAGAAGGAAAATCAAATCTGAAACTGGATTCTTCTTACCTTCAGGCTACCAATCAGATATCTGGCAGATACAGTGATGGTTCATTTTCCATTACTTCAGTTTCTGATGTACAAAATGGACTATTAAAGAACACAGCTTCACTGAAGTGTGAAAACAGCCAGCTGAAAATGTCATCTGTAACCAACGGGAGCTATCGACATACTGCAGGTGTCAATAAGCTTGAAATAATTTTGTCAAAGAAGATGGCAGCACTTCGATCAGAGTACCAAGCCACTTACAAGCAAATCCAGTATTTTGCCTTGTTTGCAGGTTCTCTCAATTCCCAGGATCTTGTTTTCAACACTGATATCTCCCTGACTGATCAGAAGAATCGAGCTGCACATAAGTCATCACTCAATGTCAATCGGTATGGTCTAGCCAGCAGTGCAACCACCAACGTGCAGTTGAGTCCCTTGGCAATGCAGAGCGAAATGAATGCCAAGCTTGACACTGCTGGAGGCTCCATGTCACTGTCCTCTTCTGGGCGCTATGGGAAAAACAATGCAAAGTTCAATGTAGGTGGAAGAGTGAGCCTAACAGAAATAACACTGGGAAGTGAATATCAGAGTACGGTTCTGGGTATGGACAACAAACATGTTTTAAACTTCAGAGTTAATAGAGAAGGACTCAAGTTCTCAAATAATTTGCAAGGATCATTCAAAGATATTAAGTTGGAGTATACAAATGATTTGAATATTCCAGGCTTAGCCTTAACGTTTGCTTCAAAATTAGACAACAGCTTCAGCTTTGACAAGTTCCACAAACATGTTTTTGACCTTCAATTGGAGCCTAGCTCACTAACAGCTAAACTGAGCAATAATTTTAAATACGCTAAAACAGAAGTTTCCAACAAAGCAGAACTCCTTCTCGAGCCTCTGAATATGAACTTGGGTGGCAATGTCAGAGGAGCCTACGGAGAAGATGAAATAAGACACACCTACACCCTCACATGTGCTGGTCTAACTGCAGACTTGAAAACAGACACCGTGGCAAATGTTCAAGGCGCAGCAGTGAGTCACAGAACTCATCTGGATGTGGCGGGACTTTCTTCCTCAGTTACCATGAACACAAACTGTGATTCCAAATCTCTCCGTTTCAGCAATGCTGTGCATTCTACTATGTCCCCATTTGTCATCACTGCTGACGTACACACCAATGCTAATGGAAAGCTGGTCGCTGTGGGTGAACACACAGGAGACCTGTACAGCAAATTCTTGTTTAAAGCAGAGCCTCTTGCTTTCACTATCTCCCATGATTACCGAGGCTCTACCAGCCATAGCTTGAAGTCTAGAGGAAGGTACACTACGCTGCTTGACAACAAAGTTCATATGCTTTTTACTCCATCAGAGCAGTCAAGTGCTTGGAAATTGAAAAGTCAGCTAAACAATAATGTATATTCACAAGATTTCAGTGCTTTCAATAATGCAGAAAAGATCGGTGTGGAACTTAATGGAAGAGCTTTAGCAGATCTCTCTGTAATGGACACATCAGTCATACTACCATTAACATCTCAAGAAGTTAACTTAATTGATGTATTGGGTCTCAGGGACAGCATATCGGAGCCTCAAGAATTCAGCATCTCTGGCTTTGTGAAGTATGACAAAAATAAAGATACTCAAGTTATTAGCCTGCCCTTCTTGGAAAATTTGCCAGTTTACTTTGAAAAACTCAGAGGCACCATTCTATCCACACTGCAGGCCATACAAAGTTACCTGAAGAGCATAGACATAGAACAACACATGAAAAAATACAAGGCAACTTTGGACAAACTGCCACAGGACATTGGCGATTACATGGACAAATTAGATATCAAAGGCAAAGTTAGCAGCATGAAAAATAATTTTGTTGCTTTCACAAAGGACTACAGAATAACATCTGATGATCTCCAAATTATGCTGGAGAAAGCCATGGACAATCTTCAAGAAATACTGTCTCAGCTGCAGATCTATCTGATAGAAATTGAGCAATACATCAAAGACTGTTATGAGCAGTATGACATTAAAGCACTTATTGCACAACTTCTTGATCAAATAGTTGAAACAATGACAGCTCTAGAAAACAAATATCAGGTAAGAACAACTGTAATCAACATCATTGAAAAATTGTGGGGTTTTTTCCGACAATATGATCTTAACAAAATCGGAAGCAGCACTTTGGCTTGGATTAAAAATGTAGATGATGAGTACGGGATTACAGCTAGGATACAGGAAAACCTAGAACAACTCAAGATTCAGATTCAGAATATTGATGTCAGAAGCATTGCAGAAAATTTGAAACGACAGATTAAAGCGTTTGATGCTAAAGAATGTTTAGAAAAATTTAAGCGATCTTTGCCAATCGAAAAAATTAATGAAATTCTTGAACAAATCAAAGACTTTATTCTAAATTGGATAGAGGAATATGAAGTATCTGAGAAGATCAGCGCTTTCCGTGGTCATATGCGCAAACTGATTGTAAAATATGAAATTGATAAGCAGATATATTTTTTAATTGACAGAATGATAGAACTGCTTAACAAGTACAGAATAAAAGAAACTGTCCAGAAACTGACTATCTACTTGCAAAATATCGATGGGAAGTCATGCTTTGATAAAGTTGTTGCTTTTGTTGATGATGCTGTCAAGAAAGTGCAAACTTTTGATTATGAAAAGATGATAAAGGAAGTCAACAAGTTCCTTGATATGGTTATTAAAAAGCTCAAGGCTTTTGATTATAACCAATTTGTCGATGACACAAATAACAAAATTCGAGAAGTGACACAGAAAATAAATGAGGAACTCAGAAATCTAGAACTTCCACAGAAAGCAGAAGCACTGAAACAGTATATAAGAGATTTTAGATCTGCGATTTCAAAATACATGGAACAACTAAAGGACACGAAGCTTGCTGCAATAATTAACTGGCTCAGGGAGCTCATTGACTCAACAACATTTGCTAATCTCAAAGCCAAAGTAAATGAACATCTGGAAGACCTGCAAGAGAGAATTTCTGAAATGGATATTTCCCAGGAATTCCAGTGGTGTCTTCAGAAGATAAGCCAATTCTACAATTCAGTTGTCGTATACATTTCTGACCAATGGATCACAACTTTAAAAAAAATCACTGCGTTGGCTGAAGAGTATGATCTAAAAAATTGGGCTGAAAATATAAAAAAGTTTGTTGAAACTGGATTTAAAGTCCCTGAAATCAAGATGGTTATAGTCACCATACCTGCCTTTGAGGTTAGCCTCCGAAGTCTTCGGGAAGCAACATTTCGAACACCAGAATTCATTGTCCCACTGACTGATCTCCATGTCCCCTCCTATGAGATCAATATTAGGACACTAAAGGACATGAAAATCCCAATGAAATTTACTACCCCAGAATTTAAAATTCTAAATACCTTTCAAGTACCTTCCTTTGCAATTGACTTGATTGAGATTAAGCTTATGATTGTGAGAACAATAGACAAATTCATGTCTACTGAGTTTCAGTTACCATCTATCGATGTCTATTTGAAAGATCTGAAGATGAGAGATATGCCTTTTTCTGACATTTCTTTCCCAGAAATACAAATGCCTCAGTTTCAAATACCAGAATTATTGATTCCAAAGCTAAATCTAAATGAACTCCAGATTCCTAACATAAAGATACCAGAGTTCCAGCTCCCACGTATCCCACATGCTGTGACTGTCCCTACATTTGGTAAATTATCTGGTGCTTTCAGAGTCACCTCTCCATTCTTCACACTGTCTACACAAGCTGAGCTTCATAATACTACAACATCTGCAAACAGTCCAGAATTTGTGACCTCCATTTCAGCTCAAACGACATCCAAATTAGACTTCCTAGTTTTTAGTGTGATTGCAGATTCACGTCTCCTGGCCCCTGACATGAAGCAGCTGAACTTTAAAAATGCCATGAAAGTCAACCATAGGTTCCTTAAAGTTGATCACACCAATGAAGTGGTATTTTTAGGGACCTCAGTAGAAGGTGAAGCTGAAACTAGAGCAAACTTACATACAAAGAAAAATTCAATAGAACTACAGAATAATTTAATGGTCAAACTGCAAAGAAAAATTTGGATGCAGAGTGGAATGGCATATTCCCACAGACTGAATATTCCACAAGCTGATTTCTCCAGCCAAGCTGATCTGGTCAATAACATGACAACAGAGATAGAAGCAGGATACATATCATTTACCTCTGCTGGTAAAGGAAACTGGAAATGGGCTTCACCTAATTTCTCCGATGAAGGCACTCATGATTCACATGCCACTTTCAAGGTTGAGGGCCCCAGTATTACATTTTCTGCCAGCAACAGAATAAATGATAAATACCTGAAAGTCAACCAAGCTATGAGATATGAATGTCATTCCTTAATGTCTGCAGCACTTCAGATTCAGTCTGAAATTGAGTCACAGCGTGTGGGACGTAGCCTTCTGAACGTGAAAGGCACAGGAGAGCTTCTAGGAATGGAAGTAGAATTAACAGGCTCTCATAATGCTCGGCTCCATGGACGGATTACTGGAACTGTAAATAATGAGCTTTCCTTCTTGGCAAACCCCTCTGAAATTCGTCTTTCAACAAACAATGATGGAAATGTGAAAATCAGTTTCCCAATGAAACTGACTGGCAAAATTGACTTTCTGAATAACTATGGGTTTGCCCTCAGTTCTTCTGTTCAGCAGGTCAACTGGCAAGCTACTGGCAGATTCAATCAGTACAGATATTCCCATAATATGTCTGCTGGCAACAATGATGACAGAATTGAAGCTCATATCGAAATGAATGGAGATGCCAACCTGGACTTCCTAAATATTCCTCTAACCATTCCTCAGATTCAGATTCCCTACGTTGGAATCAAAACTCCTCAGCTGAAAGATTATTCACTGTGGGAACAGGTAGGCCTGAAGGAATTATTGAAGACAACAAGACAATCCTTTGATTTAAATTTGAATGCTCAGTATGAGAAAAACAAAGACATGCATGTAATCCCACTTCCTTTAGCAAAAGTGCATGAAGTACTTAATAAAAACATCCTTTTGTTCAACAAACACTTTGAGAAAGGAAGAAATGCAGCTTTAGATTTTCTCACAAAGTCATATAATGAAGCCAAAACAAAATTTGACAAATACAAAATACAAACATCACTGAACAAACTACCACGGACCCTCAGGATTCCAGGATACACCATTCCAATTGTGAATATTGAAGTCTCTCCTTTCACTGCTGAGATGCCAGCCTTTGGTTTCACTCTTCCGAAAGAAATAAGCACAAGAGGATTCACAGTCCCAATTATTGGCTTTTCAGTTCCATCTTACACAGTAGTCGTACCTTCTGTTGAGCTTCCAGTCCTTCATATCCCTCAGGACCTACGCACGCTAAAGCTTCCCAGATTCAGAATCAACAGCTCAGCAAACCATGTCTTAGTTCCTGCCATGGGTAACATTACTTATGACTTCTCATTTAAATCCAGTGTGATCACTTTAACTGCAAATGCTGGGCTGTTCAATCAGTCGGATATTGTTGGACATCTCAGTGTCTCATCCTCTTCTGTCATTGAAACTCTGCGATTTAAGCTGGATGGTTCAACAAGTTTGACAAGAAAAAGGGGGTTGAAGCTGGCCACAGCATTGTCCCTGAGTAACAACAAATATCTAGGAGGAAACCATGATAGCACTATCACTCTCTTAAAGAGGATCATGGAAGCTTCAGTGGCAACAAATATAGAGGTTGATACACCAGTTTTAAAAATTAATTTCAGCCAAGAACTTTCTGGAAATACAAAATCTAAACCCACTCTTTCCTCAGGAATAAAATTAATGTATGATTTTAATACTCCCAAATATGGTACAAATGCTAAGGGAGAAATTGCTCACAAATTTGCTTTAGAGAGCCTTACATATTACATATCAGTAGAATCTTCTACAACTGGGGATATTGATGGAGTATTTTACACTGGAAATGCATTTTCTGGAAGTTTAGACCATGAGGCGAATGCCTATCTAAATGCTAATGGAGCTCGGTCATCCCTCAAGTTTGAGGCCCACTCTAAAGCAGATGGACTCTGGATCATTGAAATCAAAGACTTACTTGCAGTTGAAGCATCTACCCGTCGTATTTATGCTGTCTGGGAGCACAATGGGAAGAACTATGCACGATGCACATCTCGTTTCACAACAACAGGGACTCAGAGATGCAAAGCAACCTTAGAGCTGGCTCCTTGGGATGTATCAGCAGATCTTCAGATTCAAGCCATTCAGCCAAATCCCTACCTGGGCATGGCATCAGTTAATGAGGTTGTTGTAGTGAAAATCAGTCCTGCAAACCAGAAAGCTAGCTGGAAGGGTGAAGGCCAAATTCACTCATTATCTCTCAGTCATGATATGCAGTTATCAAATGAAAAATCAAAGGCAAAATTTGTTATTTCTGGATCTTTGGAAGGATACATGGATTTCCTCAAAGACATCAAGTGTCCCATTTCTGAGAAGAGCTTATGGGATATCTGGAAGCTGGACGTCACTACCAGTGCTGACAGGAAACAGTACTTGAATGGTTCGGCATCCCTCGTGTACACAAAGAGTGAGGACGGTTACTTTTTCCCCATACCTGTGAATAAGCTGACCGATGGCTTCACTGTCACTATTCCTGAGTTACACCTAAAGGCCCCAAGCCCTGTTCTCAGCACTCCAGAGTTCAGCCTTCCTTTCACCACTCTCCAGGTCCCAGCATACACCATTGACATGCGCAACATAAAAATTCCACAGACGCTAAGCACAATGCCATTTGATGTCCATTTGCCCACACTGCCAAAACTAAGATTCCCCAAAGTGGATGTAGGAGCAAATTATATTACTTTAGAAGAATATAAAATGCCATTTTTTGAGGTGACAATACCTGAATACCAAATAACCATGTCTCAATTCACTTTACCAAAAAGTGTTTCATTTGGCAGTTTCTCTGTAGATCTTGATGAAGTAGCTAATAAAATTGCAGATTTTGAACTGCCTACAATTACCATTCCTGAACAGAAAATTGAGATCCCCCCTCTGAAAATATCCTTGCCTGCTGGAATTTACATCCCGTCATTTGGTGCCTTGACTGGATCTTTCAAAGTGTCTTCCCCTTTGTACAATGTCACCTGGAGAACAGACTTGACAAATAGGAAGGACTCTTTTGAACATTCCATTGACTCTACCTGCAGCTCAACATTGCAGTTCCTGGAATATGACCTGAATGGTAAGACATTAAAATTCCATATGCCATAATTTTAGGGGACACAAATTATTGTAGACTAGGCTTTTTCAGATCTTTTTTTCCCAGGCCTTTGCATATGAAGGTATTTCTGTCTATTTTCAGATCTTTTTTTCCCAGGCCTTTGCATATGAAGGTATTTCTGTCTATTTAGCATTGATATTAGAGAACACTTCTTTTATCAGCAATGGCACTTTTTCATAAATTACTATCAGAGTCTCAGTCAGTCACCCTGAAGGCTAATGACTATATATATGTGTCATATCCATGTTGAGATATAAATATGAATTTTAAAATGCTCCTGTCAAACAAATTTTTTCATATCTTTTTATTTGGGACATTATGGGCATTCAGTTTCTTGAAGCATAATTTGACATACCAGTGTAATACCCCAAAACTGGCCATCAAACGTACAACTGGCTATGTCTTTTATATTGTTTGTTGGTAATACACACATTTGAAATCTTTTTCACAGTTGTTTCAAACTATGAATATAAAGAAGGCGTGTTTGTTATGAAGACAACTGGCAGCTTTTCACATCGTGACATGAGTGCAAACTACAAGGAAAATCTGACTATTTCAGGATTTGGGTAAAGATTTGCTCTAATAATACAATTTATAATAGACATAATTGCAAGTGATGAGTTGTTGCTTTGATCTCTAATGCCCCAGGGTGCTTTGCAGTAATCGATAAGAACCTGTGTATCTACCCCACCTATTTTGACACACTATTGGCTGTGTCCTTTTCCTTCTCAAGGTAACTTTAAAGCTGTTCCCTCTCGGGGTTTCTAGAACGGCTTTTTCTCACCAGCCCCACATCAGAAAACCACTGAGACATAAACACAGTATTTTATAATCAGAGCAGTTCTAGATCTAACCATCAACATAGCTGGGTTTCTTCTCAGTGGATCCCCCTCTGCCACCACAAACCATTATAGAGTAATTTTTATTCACAAGTGCCCATGTCAGACTTGGCTGTCTTACTGCCTGTTTTGATCTGCAAGTGTTGTGTTGATACATCCAAGGGACAGAATCGGTGAAGGCAAGTACAAATGCAGATAAACAGTAGTGCCTGCACTTGTGTTGGTGGAAAAATTGCAGTCAGTTTGTGAAAATCTGTAGAAAGCTGACAATGGTACAGCTACAGGTTTTATTTTGCTACCCTAATTTAATGAAAATTCTCAACAAAGCTCAGTGTAGTTTTATCTTAAACAGGAAAATTGCAGTGACATGAAGTTTTGAATGTGTCAGGCTAAATTCTAAGAAATGTGGATAGTAAACCCTACATTTTATTTTCAAGATAAAGGCAGTGTTTACATACATACACATATATATATATATATATGAAAGTATAGGTGTTACTGTATTCAGACATACAGCATTGGGCTTGTGCTTTGTGCATCGATTCATAGCTGTGTATTTACTGTGGTTTCAGAGCCCTGGAGGACACTTTGTCACTAGATATCATCAGCCCAACTTTCACAGATGTTCATGTGCGTTACCAAGAGAATGAAAGGAAATCATCCGGCTCAATATCCTCACCCTCAGCCGGGACCCTTGCTTATGTCCTTGAAGGGGATGATAAAATTTTCATTGCCAGAGTTTATTACCAAACTCAGGTAAGTCTGATATGAGCAGTAAAAAGCAAAAATGCTTGATGTGGTCAGAGGAAAAGTTCTCTTTTAAATTTTGTGTGTACTTATGTTGAGATATAAATTAACTACCAAATAAAAACTATATTATCAGTAATTAAAGGTTTTATTTCCTACACTGGCCTTTCCAGTACTAAAAGTACTATGTGTGTAAAGAGGTGTTTTCAGCTCCTTCACACAGTTATTTTTTCCATCTCCTATGGTCAAGAAGGCACACCTACTGAAAGGGTAGAATGTACAAAGTCAGTTTTAGATAAGCTACCCATCAGGTTTAATAGATAGCCATAGCCCAGGGTTGCAGTAATTCTAAGTAGCCATCAGGCTACTTAGAATTACTACATAAATGACCATTATAGGAATAAGGCCGCCAGAAGAGGTTAGAGCATCTGTGAAGTGTCTTTTTTAATCCTTTAATATGTTACAATGCATGCTTTTATTATTGGCATACTACAATAATTTCAGAATTAAAATCTTACCTTCCAAAATTATATACTAATTTAGGGATCACAAGAAACTCATAATTCAATATTTACTATAAAAATGGAAAAACTATACATGGAAATATATTCTCATTTGAGGATTTATTAACTACTCTAACTGTCTAAACTGTCTCATTTATTTTAATGATTACAAAATTAAATCCTGTAATATTTTCATAGGAAGAAAATGCTTTTTGAATTCACTTTAATTGATTTCAGGAATGAGTAGAAGGCTCATTTTCCCAAGTAATTCACCTCCCTTATGAGACATGATAGGCATTTAATACAAAGGAAGGAAAAATCTTATTTGCAGTCAGATATTAAAGAAGACCAGACTAAGTTATGTTCTAGCCTTGCTCTTTGAAGAAGCTTGAAGTAGCTTGGTACGAGATAATTTCTTCCAAAATAACCTTTCAAGATGAGAGCAGACAGACAGCAAACAGACAGTGGACAAAAAATTGGAGAGTGCTTGTCTTAATCAATGACAACATTAAAGATGCAACAATGAGAATGTTGAAGTACGCTCATAAATAATATTGGAGTTTTCTTACCCTGTTTTGTATTTTCAGTCTGCTCCCCAGGAGGACATTGACATACTAAAAGGTGAGATATCCTTCAAGGAACCTGAGCAGATTCAAATGAAATTCAACTGGAATGAGGATGCTGCCAAAGACTTGCTGTTGGGTCTGAAAGAAAGAGTGCCTAAAATGACAGATGCAGTCTATAGGTATGTTAATCGGTACCATAAGGAGCACATGGGACTGGAAATTAGTGCTGCCACCTTAAAGATGAAGAATATAATGCAGAATAATGCTGAAAAAGCATACACTTTTGCTGCAAATAAAATAGATGAAATAGATGCTCAGCTTCGCACGGCTGCCAATGATGCCTCTGACAAATATCAGGAGCTGAAGTTCAAAGCTAAACGGCTTTATAGAAGAGCAGCAGATGAGGCTGAACAGTTTGACTATCAAAGAATAAAAGCAAAACTTTTGGATGTTTTAATTGACATAATAGAAGAGTACCACCAGAAAATAAAACACATAATTGACTCAGCCACTGAATTCCTGAAAACCACAAAATTCCAGGTCCCTGGGCTGTCTGAAAAGTACAGTGGTGCAGAAATATACATCATGACTACAGAGAAGGTAGCAAAAAGTGCTGATGTATGCCTTTCAAAACTTCAGGAGTACTTCGATGCCTTGATTGCAGCTATCAATGAGCTGGAAGTCAGACTTCCTGCTTCTGAAACAATTCTTAGAGGCCGTAATGTACTTGATCAAATTAAAGCAATGCTGAAAGATTTGCAGGAAAAAATCAGGCAGACATTTGCTACTCTTCAGGAAGCTGACTTTGCAGGAAGGCTGAAGCAACTGAAACAAGTAGTGCAACAACTTTTTCAGAAGGTAGAAGAAATGGTTAGAAGCTTGCAATCCAAAAATTTTGAAGACATTAAAGTCCAAACACAGCAGCTGTACAAAGATGCAATGGCTTCAGACTTTGCCCAGAAGCTGAGATCCTTGACAAAAGATGTTAAAAAATACGTTTCTCAGTTCAAAGACTTCAGCCAGAAGACGTTCCAGGACCTCTCAGAAAAGCTGCACCAGCTGCTCCTCTACGTAAAGTCATTGCGGGAGGAATATTTTGATCCAACTACACTTGGATTGTCAGTGAAATACTATGAGGTGGAAGACAAGGTACTGGAATGGCTGAAGGATGTCATAGATCTTCTCGTGGATTGGCACAATACGTTTGTTGGAGATCTTGCTGGCATCGTTACACGCCTGACAGACCAAGTAAGAGAATTAGTGGAAATCTACAGTCAGGAATATTATGATCTTATAACTGACTTTGAAGGAAAAGGAAAACAGAAGATCATGGAACTCTCTGCTGCTGCTCAGGAAAAAATCCGATATTGGTCTGCAGCTGCTAAGAGGAAAATTGATGAACATAACAAGCAACTCAAAGAAAAACTCCGGGAGATCTATGGGCAGCTTACTCAGTCCCAAGCAAAGCTAATCAGTGAAGCCAAAAGGTTAATTGATCTAACTATAGAAAATTACTCTGCTTTCCTGCAATATATCTCAGAGCTTCTTCGCTGGCTTGAGCAAATAACAGCTGAGAGCATAAAACCGTACGTAGCTGTTCGTCAAGGAGAGCTTAGAATACAGGTGCCCATGTGACTGGCAGTCCATTTACCACATGCCCCAAAAAAGCAGACAGGCACTCAGGAAGAAAGTGGAAATGACACACATAGTGATTCAGCAAGGCATTGGGAAAGGCTCCAGGAAATGGAAAGAAACGCAACTGATGAACAACTTGACACTGAGCAAGTGAGTCCTCAGAAGATTATGGAAAATATTCAGCAGCACATGAACACCTGAATGGACATGTAGAAGAGGGGAAGTAACAAGTTTCTACCAAAATGTATTTAAATATAACAGCAGTCAGCATACTGGAGCTTCAGGTAGATATGTTTGAATCTGAATTTGTAAATTAAAACTTAATAAACTACACTAGGTTATTTTAATAAGCTTAATAAGCCAATAAATGAGTTCTTTATTACATTTTTGTGTCATTCATTACAACTAGTTTTACTTGGAGCATAAGGCTTAATCCAACAATTTTCAAGGTCAATGGGAAGTCTTTTCTTTGATTTCACAGTATGTTGGATGAAGTCAATAATGTGCAATGCATATTGTAAATAGTCACAAAAGCTATGGAATACATAGAATAAACAGGTTTTAAGATAAAGGTCACATTCATAAGCCAGTTGAAGGAAGACTTGGAAACACATCTAATTCCCAGCATAAAAATACCTTCATAGATAAGTAAGGAAAAGGGCATGTATAAAAACATGAATTTTAAAAAAATGGTAAATTCTGAAAATGGCATAAAAATTGAAAATTAACATATAAACATAGGTAGAAATATGATTCCTGGAAAATTGCAGATAATAATACAAAGGTTTTCTTAATAAAAATTAATTTATGCCTGCATCAGTTTTCAGAAAACTATGCCAAGAATTTTAGATGGGTTTTCTTTCTACTGGCTAATTTATATTTCAGAAATACAGGGTTTTCTCACCTGTTTGCCCATGATATTTCTGGTTTCACTTTAAATTGTCTATCTTTTACTTAGTGTGAGTTTAGTCAAGTGTCAAAGTTTCATGGACATCACTGTGTATGATGGGAGTCAAAAAGTTTTCCCCTCCTAGGCTGAAACCTAACATTCATTTAAATTAATTTTCATTTAAAGATTAATTTAAAGTATGATGAAGAAGTCCCTCACAAAATAAGCCTATTTTTAAGTGGAATATATGTTGACCTGCAATGGTGTACTTTCAGCCGTTGGAATGCTATATAGACAGTCCTAGAGAAATGCATGCTCAGGCTGAAATAATGTTGCCTCTTTGAGAATAAACTTTTTGACAAAGAACATTAGAAAGTTTGTGCACATGTCTGTTTTGATACAATCAGTTCACTCTGTAATATGGCTGTTGCTTGTTCATTAATGGGAAAACAGAGAATCTGCTTTCGTTCCATGGTATGATGGAGTATATACATGAAGTGATGGAGCACCAAGACTTTGATATCCCTATTGATAGATAATATTATTACCTGAGTAGCTTTGCCAGTAATGATTCTTATCAGATAAGCTACTTTAACCCTGAAATCAGAATCTCACAAGCATGGTAGTATATACACACCTATCTAGTGTCAGCAAGTGGGTATCTCTTAGAAACTAAGGTAAATCCATCTTCTCTTCAGAGCTTTCAGCCATCACAATTACAGCAAAAATTTTCAGAATAAGAGATAGAATAGTCCTCTGTGAACTATAAAATAAGTTTTGATTCTGAATAAAACCAATCTGCATATGTCACCCTGCCCAGGGGAACGAAAGGTATAAAAATCCCTGTTTACATGTTCTATTGAGTATCCCAGTAAAAGAAGATGTCAGCGGCAGAGCCCTTTCACCTTCATTCACAAGGAAACTGAAGCCTATGGGTCATCTGATCTTTATTGGATGTAAGATTGCACCACTCATTTCCCTGAATTTCACAAATGTTTAAGCACAACCAGATTTCTCAGACACTGAATGATTGTGGCTTCCCTTCATCATGACAAATAGCCCTGTGAAACAAAGGACAGTAGCATAAATTATAATAGTTATGGGAGAAGAGAGATTTGAAGTTTTGTTTTCTTTTGTTTTCCCCCTCATGTCTATTTATTTCTGTCCATTATCCATCATTCTTGGAAGGATTATAAATGCTAAAAATGGATTTACTTATAAGGAATGGGTTAACTGATTAATAAATATGCCAAATAGTATAAATACTGGCTCTTATTTGCAAGGATGAAGCTTCCCAAGAGCAAACACAATAGTTTGCACACTAAGCTGTGGTTAGAGGTTAGAGGAGATTTCCAAGTCTCATAGCAGCATTGCTGCCAGTTGGATTAAAGCTCTCAATCCTGTAATCGATGTGCCATCTTGCAGTCATCCCACAGTTGGTCTGGGGGGGCCTGGAAGCAGAACACTGCTCTCAAAATTGGTCTTACTGGAACTTAGCTGTTTTGTAAATCCCCACACCAGAGAGATCATCTCAAGCACCCCTTTGAAACTCGGGCAATATTTTGACACAGGAAGAGGCTGTTTGTGCTTGTATGTGGGTGTCCCACAAGCACGTATAACTAGGTGTCACTTTAATTTCCATTCTTTTTCCTGTTGTTTGGTTGTTGTTGCTGTTTTCTTTCAGGATCTAGAAAATTTTAGCCTTATTTCCCATGCAGTATGTTACAGAAATATAGACAGAACCACAATTATTCAAATTGTGTTGCAACTTATGAAATGTTTTCAGTATAATAATTTGTAATATTATTAGTTCTATTTTGGCTTCTTTTTAGTTTATATAATAGGAAAGATTCTATTTCATTAAATCCAATTGTGTGGGAGATAACAGGGAAACTGCAACTATCTGGGGCTCAGTGACACTGCTTCTTTTATTTTCTTTTTTTTTTCTATAGTCTTCATCATCTGAATTCTCATAAATGCCAGAGGGGCTTTTCTTTATAATTTACAGCAGGTATCAGACATAGAGCAGAACTGGTTGTAAAAGTTTAATTACGTGAAACATTTTAACAAGAAATTGAGAGAACAATATGCCCTGCTCTAACTAAGTGATTGTAGAAATAACATTGACAAGAAACGTGTGTGTTCCTAAATGAAAAACTTTTGCAGACGTAGGGCAGAAAAAATGTTCCAGAATTTTAGATTATGCAACCAACAAGAGCTAATTTTTTATTAAGTGATTTAAAAGTACATGCATAGTTTGCTTCATATACAGAGATTCTACACACTTATCCACCTCCACACAGACTATCATCCACCTCTGGCTCTAAGTTGTGCTATTGATACTTTTAGAGCAACTGCCATTATGGCCTACTGATACCTTTCAAACTTTATATTAAAATATTTAGTTGTTCAGTAAGTGACACAAAAATTTGTACTACTCTTCTGCTGGCAGATTTATTGCCCAGGTGGGAAACCAGAATTTATTAAAGGCCATGCGGACATACAGAATTGCTTGTATTCCATTTCTGCACAGCCAAATCCTGGCCCAAATGAAATCGATAGCAAAATGTCTATTGGCCTCAGCAGGAGTAGGCTTTGGCCAGTTAGGTGTATAACTTGAGAAGCACTCTGGGATCCTGTAGGACAAAGCTATGTTATTATCTATTAAAATCTACACAAAAATATCATTGAAAGAACATGCAGACAAGAAAATTAATCACTAACAACTTTGAGACAGATCAGAATGAAGCTTGTCTGTACAATGTTAACCAGAGCTTCTTTATAAGCTTTTACCCAGTTTTACTTAGTATCACAGAGAAAGTCTGCTGGGGCCAAGAATTCAAGGTTCTGGTCCTAGGCCTTAGACATGGAAATATACACATACATCTCATCACCCTTTCCCTTCTTTCATTATCCATCCGAGGTGTTAAGGGACACTGGGACCTTATAGAATAAAAGCCTGTGTTGGATGTTTGCAAGACGCAACTGGGCAAATTCTTGAGCAACACAATCTGAGTTAAAGCTTGCCTCTATTTGGAGGAGTAGGTTGTGCTACAGACCTCCCTACAACCTGAGTTACTTTGTGATTCTCTTGTGACTAAATTTATATGGCTTTAGGTTGCCATCTCTAACACTGTACCTACCCTTTGGTAAATGGTTTATGAGCAATTGGCTGCATCATTATTGTAATGTATCATTATACGAAGACAGAGAAGTTTTATGGTATGCCTGCATGTAAACACATCCTCATTCTAATTGCAACCATGAGGCATCCTAAAATACCCTGAAGCATTCCAGCAACTGAAGCCTTCTCACCTGGCTCTATATCTTTCCTGTTCTATGCTCTTCACGTGAATTTATACAGAAGTGCTCCTTTGCCTTACCAAACCACAGACACTTTCCCAACATGCAGGAACTGATATTATGATTATTACTATTCATATTCTGACAAAAGGATTGTGGTAGCTGTTAGAAGAACAAACTGCACATCTTCTCAGAATGGCTGGAGAAGGGTCCTCTGCTAGACTGGGCATTGGCAGAGTGAGAGGACCAAGTAATGAGCAACAGTTCCACCACCTACTTGGGGAAGTAACAAAGGTCATGCAAAATGCTTACACCATGCATCTGTTGTGAAGAATTTGCCAGCTGTTTGCTGTAAGCAGAGACCCACCACAAGTTATAACCTCATATTGATTTCCCAGCAAATGAATTCAAGGGGACATATTAGAAACAGTCTTGAATTTATGGATAAATCTATTAATCTACACTGCCTTTGGGACCCAAGGAACAAGTTCTTGTCTCTGAACAAGTGATATGAACTAGCTCAAACATTATATAGCCTATAGGAAATAGGACTTGGAACAACTCTCTATTCAAGTGTCCAAGTTTCCTTAAAGAGGGAGCCAAAAGCCATATGCTGCATAGGTGCCTGGGGGACCTGAGACTTGGTCTGAAGCAAGGAGTGAACCAAATGCACAGCAGAGAGAGCATGAAGAATGAAAATATTCACTACATCTACCCTACAAATGGCATGGTTAGATACTTAGAGGAGGCCACTGGGGTGAGTAAAGATGGTCTTAATTAAGGCCATGCATGGGGAAAAATATCAAACCTACAACTCTTTAAGTGCTGCCTGCCACTTCTATTACACTACTGAAAGAAGCTGGTAACTCCTGGGTTTCTGGGCAACCTGGTTATTCTTACAGGGGTAATATTCTGCTCTCATTTCTGTTCAGTTTTGACTAAGGATGGAAAGGCAACAGCCTCCAAACCATACTTTTCTTTCCCCACATTATCCCTACTACCTCTACCTTTATCATAGTTAAGATGTATTCCAATGTTGTAGCCAAGTAGAGGAAAAAAGTTAACATACTTGTTAACTTGTTATTTTGCTGTAATATATTTTTTGGTACTTGCAATGACTACAGCAGTTTATTTCTAAAAAGCTTGATAGTGCTTTTATTCAGTTTTCTCTAGAAAGTGTTTTATGGATATCTTCATATTCAGCTCTACCACTGCTCTGAGAGCATTGGTAATTGGAGTTCTATTGGTAGGTTTCATCTGTGGACGGTTTTTGCACTGGAAACCTCAGAAATAGTTTTATCTGGTAACATGTTGTTTTGTCACTAGTCTCATAAACAGCCCCACACAGTGTCCACCAGTCACTCTGAAAGGTCACTTGTTTCTTTCCTTCTAATACCTGTAATATTCTTAAGTTCTAAATCAGTGGCTCACATGGCTGGAAGTGAAGATCCAAAGCCAGTTACAAGATGCTATTAGGCCCCTGTGCTCAGGCCACCAGATCAAACCTCTGCATTTAGGCAGAAACTCCCCTTTTCCCAGGTATATGCTCACTCCTTTACACTTCACAATCCCATTCAGACTGCGTCATATTATGCTGCTAAAAAGGAAGAAAAATGGAAAGGCGGTATCATTGTCTCCGAAGTTCAGTATAGGTGTTAATTTAATTTATTTCAAGATTGCTACCTTTGAATGTTCTCAAAGAGAAGCTGGATTAAAAAAAAAGCTCTCACCAACACCTACTACCTCTGTGCTGCATGACACTTTGAACAGACATTTTCCATTGTTAGCAGGCTGTTTGTCTTTCCATAATGGTCTTTCTCAGTTACAATATTTGTTTATTTAATAAGCCTTTGTTTTTCTCTATGGAAATGACTGGCTTATAACTACTTGCAAACAATATGGACAGTTATGCAAAAGCATTTCATTTTAAAGCTGCAGAACTGAAAACCAGCCAAATCTGAAGGAACACACATCTCTCACACATAGCCCATATTCCAGCAGTACAAACCTCACAATGTCTCTCTCTCAGGCACATCTGTCTATATGTGCAAACATCCATGCAAACACACACACACGTACTATGTACATTACTGTCAAGTTAAAAGCCTAAAGTTAATCCTTAATCCTTAGGTCATCCCCTTCATTTCAGCACATCGAGCCAGCCAAGCCTTCCCAACGTGCCTGTCAGCAGTAAGCTAACGTAACTCTTCTCACTCAGGACCCATTAATTCAGCAGTTTCACCAGTGGTGCTCCACCAAGTTCATCTTCCAAAGCTTCAATTTTTGTTTAAACACAGAATCAGAAAGTTATAGATTTTGGGTCCTGCAGCTTTCCTTTTTTTTTTTTGCAATCCATTTCAGCTGGAATGTGCTGATGAATTCATTGCACAATTATGTAAAGTGATACTGTTGTTCTTATTCAACAATGGCCAGTTCCTCCTCCAAAGGATTTGAGCTGAAATTTTCCAATCCTTTTGGAAACACACTTTTTCAAAGAAAAATTTTGTTTGATATTTCACTAGCCCAGTAATGACCTGGTGACTTCTTTGTGGCCATGTGTATTTGTGTCATCTGCATTCTACGTCGTCCCTCTTCAGGTTTCCACTGAACATCACTATCTTTTTAGTTTTTACAAATCGTCTTGATGTATACTCCATGTCTGACTTCCCTTAAAAACCCATTGGAGAGACAGGGTCAAGTTTTAATAGCTCACATTCTGGATTGGGGTTCAGTTCCTAGACCAGCTTTTTATCCGCTGCATCATTCATCCACCTCATTTTCTCATATATTAGTTTCCCATGAGTAAAATGGGAATTATACTTCTTTGCTTTTCAGTGGAATTGTCAGAATTAAGCTAACTCATGACCTGGAGACAATTTGATAAGTCTCGTGCTGAAGACCATGAAGCAGATAGACACACTTTAATGGCAACAAGAAATAAAGATACATGTATTGACTTCTCTCTCCCATCATCATGTTTATTGTTTTAGTAATTTGGAGTTGATTTCATGTGCTAAATCACTCAGAAACACTCTAGTCCACCCCAAAACCATCATACATACCAGGCATCAAACATATAACACTCTCATACAGATAAATGATCCGAGGACTGGACTCAGCGGCTGCTAGCAGTTAATTTATATCGTGGTTTCACCATAAACTTTTAACTTTGGAAATAACCTGCCACCCGTTTCAGTTTTTGGCTGCTACATAATGCACCTTTGTGAAGTCACTTTTCTGTCTAATAGAGATGTTTCTTTTTATGGGTGAACATTTGTTTAAAAATAACAAATAGTAATCTCATTTACTGTTCACAAAAAGCGTGCTACTTAACTGCATGAAACCAAGTCCCATTTCATCTGGTTTAATGTTTAGCAAGGCATGCAAACTAGTTGATATTACAGGGAGAAGATGATTTATTTAATAAAATTACATTACTTTTTTTTCATTAAAAAAACAAATAATTGCAACCAAAAAAAAAAGAGTTTAAAGTAGAAAAGCATAGCCTGCAAAGATTGATACTGAAAAGTCAGCACATATTGGAAAGTCTGATGCTAAGCTCAGCTGCTTCTTCACCCCGTCTCCACTTCTGTTCTGGGTCTGGTGTGCAGCCAGTCTCTGTTTCTGAAGTTGAGTACTCCCACAGTGATTACTGATATCCACCATAATGTAGTTAGCAGATAGCCCATTTGTTCCGCTCTGGATAAGGTTGCAACAGAACATTTTAAGCACACTGTGTTCCCCTGGGGAGGATAAAATTTAGGATATATATAGATATAACATGTAATGTGCAATGCCTAATATATACATTTACATGTTATATCTAATAACTATATTTACATGTTACATCTGTCTGTATTCTCCTTGTGACAAGTTGAACAGGAGTCAGCAGTATTATCTTCTACCCAAGAAGGCCAACCACATACTGGGAAGTTGTAGCTAGCAGGTCTGTGAAGAGATCCTTCTCCTCTATTTGGCATTTGTGAGACCACATCTGGATTACTGTGTCTGGTTTGGGGATCCCCAGTGAAAGAGAGCCATGGACATACCAGAGTCAGTTCAGCAGTGGCCAGCAACCTACTCAGAGGGCTGGAGCAAACAAGAGGTAGATGGATGGGTTGCTGAGTCTTAAGAGGAAAAGGCTGAGGAGAGGCATTATTTCTGTTTTCCATGACCTGTCGCATGATTATGGAGAAGACAGAGTCAAGCTCTTCTTAGAGCAGAAAGACAAAAAGCAATAAATAAAAGCTGTAAGAAGGATAAAAAAAATTACCCTGTGAAGAATCAAACGCTAGCACAGATCCAGGAGAGGTTGTGGAATGTTCTTTTTTGGACATGTTCAGAACTCAGATGGGAACAGTCACAAACAACTTCATCTGACTTCAAAATTCAACGTAACTTCCAAGTTAGTCCTACTTTGTGTAGGGTATTGGATCAGATGATCGCAATGGGTACGTTACACTCTGAATTACTCTATTTCATGATAAGACCAAAACCCTGTAGGCACCCCAAAAACAGAAAAAAGCTGTGAGTTCACACCTATGGTAGAGATTTCTCAAAGTAAATCTTAGTTATGAATGTCCTATACAGGAAAATCTTCCAGTGGAACTCACATTCGACTATGCAACACAAATGTGTATTAAACCTGGCTTCAGCACTTGTGCTCCCACAGCTATTCAGTGTAATGTGAATACTCCCACTCACATTGCAAGTCACAGAAAATTGCCCTACACGACATTTAGTAGTCATAGAGTCTCCTGCTTTGTTGTGATCTTCAACGCATGTAGAAATTGTTTTGCTGGTTAGATGGGCCAGTAAATATGATCTTTTGATGTAATGCATTCCTCTTACTCATTAGATGCCTTTTTGAGATTAATCTAAGAATGTTGATCTTGCAGTCAACCAGATAACACTTCTTTTTTCTTTTGGGAAAGGGAGGGATGGGATGTCTACAATTTTCTTGGCTAAAGCAATTCTGATACTTTTATGCATTTGAGCCTTTGTTCTTAAAATAAACACATAAACTTGGCTTAAAGTAAGAAGTAGTAGAATTTGTTTGTTATTAGACTGCACTTGTGATTAGAAGAACCATTAACCAGCAGCTGTTCTTATGCACTGTGTGAGATGACCACACTTTCCCCACATATTTTGGAGGGCAAGAATGGCATGTGCTATGATGCTAAGGATCTCACAAATGTCAAGGATGCCTTTTAAATTACATTTACTGCTGTGTTTCTGCAGCCAAAGAAGCACTGTAGAAAAACAAGGAGACCCTGAGCAATACAAAAAGCCTATGTCCAATTATTTTTACCTCTGAGCTTGCCTTCTGCTATCAGGTTGTCAAGTATAATTTTCTTGGGATGCTGTCCTCGCAGAGAAAAAATACACAAAAAAAGACCGTTCATGCAAACATGAACATCTTCCTAAGATAGCACTGCTGTGTGTACACCAGAGGTCATGAACCTTTTTCAGAGGGCTGTAATTTCTTCAATCTCTTCTATTTAAAGTTGTTTATGCCCTTTTCATGTCCCTTCAGATACTGCCCTAGAAGCGTCTGGTAGGAAGCCATGGTGGTTTTCTCCCTATTTTGCCCTTTCTTGGCAAGTGGGTTTGACCTTTAAGATCATTGAGACCTTTAAGATCTAGTCCAACCATCAATCTGACACTGCCAAGTCCACCACTAAACATGTCTCTAAGTGCCACATCTAAATGTTTTTTAAATACCTCCAGGGAGGGTGACTCAACCACTTCCACAGGCAGCCTGTTCCAGAGCTTGACAACCCTTTCCATGAAGAAATTTTTTCCCAATATTCAAACTAAACATCCCCTGATGCAACCTGAGACCATTTCCTCTTGCCCATTCCTTGTTATTTGGGAGAACAGACTGACCCCCCCCCACCTGGCTACAACCTCCTTTCATGCAGTTGTAGAGAGCAATGAGGTCTCCCCTGAGCCTCCTTTTCTCCGGGCTAAACACCTCAGCTCCCTCAGCAGCTCCTTAGAAGACTTGTACTTCAGACCCTTCACCAGCTCCTGCACCTTTAGGATCTCCCTGTTTCAGAATATCCAGTCTTCCTGCACTTCTTTGCCCTTCAGGGAGCGGCAGAGTCCCAGCCAGTGCCACATTGTAGTTCTACCAGCAGCTGACAGTTCCTCACAGCCATGGACAAGGGGACACCCACCACCTTGCATCTCTGTACCCTAACACAGTCCTAGCAGCTGGAAGCTCTATTCATAATAAACCTGCCTGGAACAACTGAACAGACATTAAACTAATGTCATCAAACTGATGAGCTATAAAGCTAATTTGTCTCTAAAGGTAAGAGTAATTGCAAGTGGGGAAAATATCATTGGTATACAGATTTTAGGGTGCAAAACTCTGGCACAAAAACATCAGGAAAGGACAGATTCAGGAAAAATAGAGAAAAACACAGATTCACAAGAAGTAGTGCAGCCCATGGAATCCAAAGTGGCTCTAGGAAAGGGTCATTATCCAAACGGTCACTCTTGATAAAGGGCATCCTGTGCTGAAGAATGAGACAGCAACAGCAGCAGTGAGAGCTCTGGCCTTACATTAGGCTCTCCAAATACATGGATTCAAGGCATGGGGAAGAATCTTAAACCGATCTTTTCCCCATATTCAGTACATGTACAGACCTCACATTGTGGCTTGACCTTCACTGGTCCTAAAACACTTGAAGTACATTACTTTTGGCAGCCCTACAGCAGGGTCAGCAACCTCCAGCAAGAGCCAGTAACAAAGAGCTCAGGTGCAATAACATCTTAAATCACCACAGCTGCTTGTTTGGTGTGCGTGAGTCACAGGTCCAAGCGGGTGAGTATAAAAACCTAAAGGTTAAATCTATATTAGTAAACTAAATAGTGTCAGGGCCATCAAGCCATCTGGAACAATCTGACGCATCCATAATATTAAACTCTCTTAACCTCTAGCACAGGACAGCTGCCTGCATGTTGCCTGCTGGCAGTGGTCCCTGGCCTGAACTCACTCACAAGCCATACCTAGGAATTGTTTGGGAGGTTGTTAGTTGATCTAGGCCAAAACCACACTGAGGACTGTTCTAATAATTGAACAGTGTGGATGAGTACATTCCAATGCCTGTGCCCATGCCTTGACACTGTTTAATTTACCAGAATACATGTACCCATAGTTTTCTCAATGTGTCACTAATCCATCTACTGTCTCTAAGTATTTTGGTCTCTGAATTTATGTATTTGAAACATATGCAGCCTGACAGTACTTCTTTACACATTCATAATTGGTGTGTTGGCATACAGCACCCAAAATTTCCTCCATAAATACACTTTTTTTGATGAGTGCAAATGAATACATCTCTACTTGGAATAAAACCCTCCATGTTTGGTCAAGCCAAGCATACATTCGGAACTGGAGAAGTCTGGAATGCACATCTGGAATATGTGATGGCATTAAGAGATTCTAAATACCAGAAGAGCAACAAATTGGGCTTCTGAACACAGCACTTACATTTATTTCACAGGCTTTGATATTCTCTGTTCATCAAGCCTCTGTGGTCTGAAGAGTCGTGGTGCTTTTTAACCATCACATTTTGGTAAAATTCAGCAAGTTCTTTGGTTCTGGTCCCACAAACATGTGCCAAAGGTAGACTTTTTGTACAGCACTACTTCTGGAATTGCCTGAAGATTTTTCCATTTACTACCACTAGTTTGAGCACACTTCCTTTTCTACCCTTCCCTGCTTCTACCTCTCCCATGGACAAAGACATGGGGAACTATAACTTAGGGATAGTAAGTGCAGAAACCTGAAAATATGCAAAACAAGCCCAAAACATAATTTTCCCCCTTTAAATTGTTGGCTTCTTCTTTGCTTTAATCTGCTTTCCTTCCAAATAAAACATGATTTTTTGGAATGTTACCATGCAACATGCTTTGTTATCATTCAGTTAGTCCATTCTTGTTACCAATCCTTGAGTAGATCTCTGTTCTTTAGATATGAAAAAAATCACCTTTCACAGAAAAGACATGGACCACAGGTTGCTCCCCACCTCTCTGCAACAAAGATTTGGGAGCAGGAAGTTTCTACCTTTTTAATTTTTTTTTCTCCCAGTTGTTTTGACAATGATTACTTTTAATGTGGTGTCAATAAATCCATTCAAATCTGGAGCAATGTTGGCTTGAATAAACAAGAAAAATTTCAAAAATAACCTTTCTCCTGTATATATTCCAATAAACGGAGTCATGTTATACTCAATAGCAATTATGAGGTGACCCTATAAATTATTGTACAGTGATTCATGTTATTCTATAGACTTTAGGTCATACACTTCATTTCAAGCTGAAAGTGCTGCAAAGGATATATTAGGCTCTAGAGGAAACAGGGAAAGAATATAGTGTACACTTCATATTGGTATCACGGGAGACCTGGCTGTGAGAAAGCACTTTCCAGCAAAATATACTGAAATTACTGCAATGAACCTGAGCTGAAGAAGCAACTGTGTGTTTCCCTACTGACTTGAGAGAGGGAGGACATCAGCTTGTCAGCAGAAGCAGTGACTGGAATTAAATCTCCATAAATTCTTTGTCTGTTCAGCACTAGACAGAAGATTAAACATAATAACATTAGCATGGTTTTGTTTCAGAACATGATTTATGATGATGTGACACTGTATAAGAATTGACATGCTTCATTCTCTCATAAATTTTTCTTCAGTCTACCTGAAAACACTTTCTGTAGGAGGCAAATAGACCTAAATTTCAGAGGTGGGAAACAAGCGTGAGCAACTAAAAGTGAGCTAAATGTCCCACAACCACTTAGAATATGGGAGTATGTTGGCCAAGGCACATATTCCATCCTTCTGATTTTATCAGCCATTTTTTCTGTACCTAACCTGTGTCTCCTAGAGGAATCAGTGCATACCTGTCTGGTCGGCAGCAGCTAGACAACCTCTCTCTGCTTTGTCTGACTGACAAAAATGTAAACTTTGAGAATCAATCAAAGCTGGCAGAAGGAGAAAGGAAGCCGCCACTAAACTAGGAAATCTAGTTTGCCCATCTCAGTTCCTTTGATTTTGGAGTTTACTGATTCTGTGTCTTGCCTTTGATTTTAATTAACAACAGAGGGAAGTGTCTTGTTCCAGGAAAACATTTCTCTATTCCTGAAGATGAGCAGGTGGCTACATGACCAATTTCCTCTCTACAAATGCTGAGCACAACCAAGCCTCCCTTCACCTCCCAAATTCACAACATTGAAAACAAGACTTTTTTTCCACATCAGTTCTGGCTGGCTGGTCCCATCTGTGGGCTACCCAGATAACGCTGGGAGGAACTGGCTGCAAATCAGGTCAGACTCCAACAGGATCTGTTTAACCCAGCTGGTATCTTCCTGGTTTTCTCACACCTCTAATCACATCACCAGCATTCTGGTGTCAAATATATGGCACGGAAAGGGCTGCCTCAAGGATGGCACTTAAAGTGGGCTGTCCCAGGCAGGACAGTTCATCCAGCCTAAATCTTGCTTCCCACTCCACTGTGTGCAAAGCTCAGAAGTGAGCTGTACTACCTTCCCTGCAACAGCAGGCAGTCCTGAAGGGCAAAGAAGTGCAGGAAGACTGGATATTCTGAAACAGGGAGATCCTAAAGGTGCAGGAGCTGGTGAAGGGTCTGAAGTACAAGTCTTCTAAGGAGCTGCTGAGGGAGCTGAGGTGTTTAGCCCGGAGAAAAGGAGGCTCAGGGGAGACCTCATTGCTCTCTACAACTGCATGAAAGGAGGTTGTAGCCAGGTGGGGGGGTCAGTCTGTTCTCCTAAATAACAAGGAATGGGCAAGAGGAAATGGTCTCAGGTTGCATCAGGGGATGTTTAGTTTGAATATTGGGAAAAAATTTCTTCATGGAAAGGGTTGTCAAGCTCTGGAACAGGCTGCCTGTGGAAGTGGTTGAGTCACCCTCCCTGGAGGTATTGAAAAAACATAGATGTGGCACTTAGAGACATGTTTAGTGGTGGACTTGCCAGTGCCAGATTGATGGTTGGACTCAATGATCTTAAAGGTCTTTTCCAACCTCAATGATTCTATGATTCATTGCTTCCAGACAGATTTACTTTTTCCTCTTCAGAAGGTCAATGAGTTCAAGGCAGGTATGAAAGCTGTTGCACAAAACAGCCAAAGGGTTATATAGTGCACCTTCCAGTGTGTGGTCCCGCCAAATATTTTTGCATGGACTTTCAAGTTGGCCCTAAAATGGTTTCCAAAACAAGGTCAAGGGAATGCATTGGAAACTACTGCTGCCATCATTCAAAGAACAAACAGCATCAAAATATTAAAACTGTGGAGTAAAATGTACCATATGGTCCCGCTGTAACAACATCCAGCCTTACCTCTGAGGCTTTATTAATCCGAAAGATCCAGGCAGCATGCAGAACACTTTGTCTGAAATACACTGGTCAGTCAGACGATGGCACTGCAGACCCAGGTCCACCAGCTGCCTCCTGCACTCATTAAAACCTTTGCTTGGCCGTTCATTATTCTGTTTTCATTCTCCATCCCAGTTTTCCCCGGTTACCTGGTTGGAAACTGTACCCCCTGATAATTCATACGCTGGTGCAGACAGCCCATGGCAAACGTTGCTAAGAGAGGGACTGCCACCTGTTAAGAATCCATGGTTTGGGGATGCAGTGAAGTGTGCTCCTTTCCCACACTAGTATTTTAAAAGGTTATAGATCATGTGTGCATAATAGGCAGAACATTAGGTCACTTGTCTCACTTACAACAATAATCCGTTTTGATATGGGTCAGGTTGACACAAAGGGTCCACCCATACCAGATCTATTGACGAAACTGATCCCTTTCCCCCAAACTAATGAAATTTTCAACTAATGGGTACTTAAGTTAATAAAGTGTGCCACACATCTGCTAGAAGCCATTTGTAAAATAAAGCACTGGAGTTCAATTTTGAGAACATTGACATAATGTTTGAGTGGCATCCCACAGGGACCCAGCATGGCACCAAATTAAGGAGAGTAACACAATAAACGTGTGAGAAATAACGTTAGTATATAAACAGTAAGTAGGAGCTTCTTTTTCTTTAAAGGAAGTGTAATACTACTTGGGGTTCATACCGTCACTAATGAATTGAACGGGACAAATCCTGATCTCCCCTCACAGCCAATGAGCATTTGGACAATGACTTCAATAGGACCAGGATTTAACCTGGGGAATTATTTTGACGGAAATTGGCAACAAGCTGGTTCTTATAGCTTAAAAAGTATCTTTGCACTGAACTTGTGCATGACTCAAACTCTCCACTCTATTTTGTGGGGGATTTTTTGTGAAGGAAATTGGAGGAAAAAACATTCAGCAGAGCCTGATAGATTTATTTTTTAATTCCTGAAATTACCTTGCTTGATACAATCCAAGCTAAATGTTTCTTAGCAGCAAAAAAGCTCTCCTTTTCTGCAGCCCTGGGGATAAAACACAGTAATCATTCTAGACTATCAGCTGAATTTTAATAGTCTTCTTTCCTATGCCACTCATTGCAAACCAAGGAGCAGCAAGGAATATCAGCAATTGCCTGTTCATCATGAGTGGCATTGCTCTTCTTAAAAAAGGTACTTTTCAAACATTGCATTGTTATAGTTGGCCAACATTTTTGCATGAAAAACATTTTTGATTTTACAATTACATTGAAAAATGAAAAACAAGCGAGTTTTGAAGGTACCACTCATAATCAATTTCCTTTTTAAAAAAGTAAAACAACATCTGAAAGAACTCAAAAGATTTTCTTTTTAACAAAATACAATTATCTAACTTTTTGTAGTACTTCTGTCATATTTTGAAGAGGAAAAATTGCTACATTACTAAAGCTAAAATTTTAATTCAAAAACTGAGAAGGATTTACAGCTCTATTTACTAATTACTCTTTTTCTCAGAGTTTATATGGAGAAAAGATATGTTGATCTTATAAAAAAGACCTTTAGATCTCCTTGTTAGCATATTCTTAAAGCAGTTTTTCAGTTAAATGGGCGGTTGCCAAGTGATGTGAAAAGCTTATACTGAAGAATTAGCAGAGTTTATGCCTTGACTTTGATACACATTTATTGTCCCAATAAAGACAGGATGAAACCTGGCCATAGACAAGAACTCCAGTCCTGCTTTTGCTTTGCAGCTCCCACAGTTCAAAATGCTGTTAAACTATGATTGCATTTACAGCAAACATTGGTCATTATTCAATCTATTTTTTTACTTATAAAACCTCTCCATTTTTAACCTTTTTCATTCATACCCCACATAGATTAACATTGCGAACATGCTGCTTTCCCTCTTTTCCCTCAGTTGTCCTCCATTTCAGCTTTTAGTTTTGGAAAACAGGAATCAAATGCTCATCCAAGTTCATGGGCTGAGCCTTAATCTGGTCTTAATCTAAATGTGGTTGGAGCCCCCTTATCCACCCTGCACTGGAACACAGTTACTCTCATCCCTCAATGCATACATATGTTGTTCCAAGAATAATGTTTCTCACAATATTCCTAAGCTTTCAACACTGAGTTCAATTGTCTTTCACAGTACATATATGGCAGGGTGGGGAGGGAATAGATGGGGATGTGCAGAGGAAAATCCCACTCAAACATCACTGCTGTGAGACTGTTTTTTCCAAGCTGGTTCACTCCAGGATACGTTCATGAAATAGTCCCCAAGCAAACCATTTCTGTATTCCTCATCTTATAGCACACAAATACATGGGAGCCTTCTCAGCAACTGCAGTAGGGCTTGAACTGCATGCTGCTCTGCTCAGGAAAACCAGCTTGAGTGGGCTGAGGAGTCTGTTGTGTCTGCATGGGAGCTGAGTGGGTGGGTGGGTGGGTGGGTGAGTGGACTGAGTGAAGTTTAACTTTGGCCAGGGCCACATCCACGCTCGAGTCATTCAGCTGCCAATATCACCTGTTTTACCCTGCTCTCAAATATCACCCTCTGGGTTCATCTCTCTGGGAGTGAGTCCTTATCATCAAAAAGTGCTAGATACATGTTTTACTGAATCCCTCAGCATCTGAATTTAGCAACTCTGAGTTCTGGTTAATCTGGTTCTGTTATGAATATTATGGGCTTTTAGGGAGGGTTGAATCTAGAAGCCCAGCTCCCACTTTCTCCCTTTTCTGAAGCAGACCTCCATTGCTTTTAGCTCATTTGTACCATTACACATGAGAGAAGAACCTACACCAGAGGTTTCACTTCTTCTCTCTACCAAAGTGTGACTTCAGCTGGTGTCCTTCTGTGTGTAAGGATATGGTGGGACAGTCGTTTACCTGTTTGGACTGATCCTGACACCTGAGGCAATGGAGAATAATCTTCCATCCCAGGCTGCAGAGTCAGCAGGTTAAGTTTCAACAAAATCTTCTTGAAATTGCCAAGTAGAGCTGTTAAAAAAAAAATGAAACCTTCTCTATTTCAAATGTTTTCATTTTGAAGTATTTCTCTTTTCCATTTTCTTGATTCTTCCCCATATTTATAATTCAAAAGCATTATGGGAACAGCCACCAACATTTTTCATTTATCAAATACAGGGATTTTGACACATGATATATATTAACAGAAATTTCCTTATGCTGTCTATGAAAAATGTATTTAAGTAATACTGAAGAGATCACAATTATTTCCTGGTCAAAACTCATGCCAAAAAGTCTACTTGCCTGTGCTATCATTTGGAGGGAATAAATTGACATCGTATCTATTATCAACTTTTCCTTTTTAGGGAAACACCTGCATAATCTGCACAGGGAAATCTGGCAGAACTCCACTTCAACCTCCTCATGTCTCAGTGTTACTCTTATAGCCTGAGGTTAAATTCTGCTGGCAACACACATTTATGTTCTGGAAGCAATTTTTTGTTAACACCTATGGTAGCTCTTAGCATCAAGTTACTTAACACAACGATTAGTAGAAATCATTGCAGTTGTGCTCTCTTTTATGTCAAATTCCTACCACAAAACCAAAAAGAGAATAAGCCACATCAAATGAAGAGAAGAAACACTACCTAAGTATTGTTTGGAATGAGGGGAAAAAGGTGTCAGACCCCATGAATGCTGTTATAAATTTATTTGTGCTGTTGATTTTATATGAGTAATGCTTAGACATTCCATATGCTGCATATAGGTCAGTGCATGTTTTAAAACAGAGCTAAATTCCTCTTTAGCCCTTCCTTTCTCCAAAGTTAGTAAGTTTTTGCACATCTGCAACTTTGACTTGGTCCGTATACCCTCACAGTTTTTCTTCTGAAAGGTCACATTTTTCCAATCAAAGAATATTTGCTATGAGCTTAGGAAAAGAACCTTAGGTGCCTCCAAATAGTAAATTATGGTTTCATGCTCAGCTCTCACATCTCTGGACAAATGAGGTATGAACACCAGACACACAAAAAGTTACATTTTTCACATGCACTTGAAAATTTGTCTTCTGCAGGTAGAATCAAGTGGAGTTTCAGAGCTCTAACTGTGCAGTATTAATAGCATGTACTGCAGACCTCTGGAGTGTTTTCAATTGCCACACTGCCAACACAGGGAGAAATCCCTCTGCAAACCCATTCCATGTACTTGGCATGTCACCTTTGTGTGAAATGCTGACTGGAACAACTGATCATCAAAGTATGTGATCACAATGTACCACTGCACAGATCAAGAGAGGAACTTAGAGATTAGAGAGCTGGAGAAGGCGTGAGCAGATTGGAAATGGGAAAGATGATGAATTCAAGGGATTGGTAGCTGGACACCATAAGGCAATCATGGCCTGCCTCTTAGAGACATCTTGGTACCTAAATAACTTTGCAAATTTTCATCTCAGCGTCAACATAAAAAGACAGAATCTGTGCTGCAAATAGGATTAATTAATAAATTTCCTAATTAGACATTCATATTTCTTAAAAGAAAGGACAAATTTCTTGGAGAAGAACAGCAGAGGGACAGACACCTTCTGCTGCAGGGGGAACTGGAATCAGATTGTGCAAGCAGCATCAGTAAACTCCATCTGTAATTGTCATCTTCCTGGTGGGCCACACCATCAAGCATCTCCAAGGTCTGTCATGGTCTCTTTGCTCTGTGGCGAATAAGGATATTCATCAAAAAGCTCCAGGTTCCCAGGTCTCACACATGGGTGGCTCCGCTTGGGAGTGAAAGGATACAACTGTATTGGAAAATAGCCACATTATAAATCCAGCAAAGGAAGGGATTTTGTAATAAACAGGGAATATCAGAGACAAATGAGAAATAAAAAAGTAAAGAGCCCCCTCCAGTGTCACCACGTACGTGATTAATGAGACTTAAGGAATTCACCAATAGACTCTCCAAGCAACTGAGTTCTGTTTCAATGGTATGCAGTCAGGTTGGATTTGTATTCAGAAATCCCAGCTGTACTCAATACCCAGGACTATTCCATGTATGTGAAAAGAATTACACGCAGCTCAGCTAAGAAAAAAAGGAATTGCCATTCATAGGTTATTTTTAAGGCCAGGATATTGCAATGGGCATTTTTACTATCTGACTGTTTCTTCTCTCCTTCTTTAAGTAGAATGCAGGGAAATTGGAAAGAGATTAAGTTATCAAAAAGTTCTAATTTAACAGTGGTCTTCAGAAAATCTCCATTTGGAGGGTATGAAATGAAATTAATGTATTTTTTAAAAAAACAAAATACAAATACAGTTCGGTGAAAAATTAAGACAATGAGGTTCTGTCTCCCTGACTTTTGTCTTGATATCTAACTTGCACGCTTAGCTTCTCCTTGAACCGCATCTCACTGTCAGTGGAAAGAAGACACACTTTCCCTGGGTACTTTATTTTTCAGACTGTTGGCTTCAGATCTGAAAAGTCCCCTGTGCATCTTGCACATTGGTCATCTTTCCATGTGTTGGAGGCCACACACTGGGTCTTTGAGATTGTGGCAGTGAGACTGAAGACTAATCGACTTCACATCTGTAAAAGACTTAAGGAGAGAAACCTGAATAAATATTTCAAGGGGTGGATAAAGTAGCATTTATACAATTCTGGTCCATTTCTAATACCCACTGAGATCCCTGGCTGTTTCATTGTGAAGCCAGAAGCAAACGAAAGCTGAGCTCCTTTCCCATTCATAGTTGTTCTCTTTTTATTTAAAACAATATTTTGAAACATTTAAACCATATGGTTTCTTTATAGATAGCTTACATTTTTCTGCAGTCAAAAATGTATCGATAGCTCCTTATTAACTGACAATATGATACGATCATAATATATTAATAGTTAAGAATTAATATGTAAACTAGAAATAGTGCCTAGCCTAAAGATCAAGAATCTATATCTTAGGACAATCCAGAAAGAGCTGCAGTGGTTGTATGTGGTTTGGATGGAAATGTTCTACGAGGAAAAATTATGTTTAGTCTGGCAAAGATTCCCTTGAAAAGTGGTTTAATGATAGTATACAAAACACAGACAACTGAAATCTGGACAAAAGACAGAGGTATTAGAGAACCTAATTTCTTCAAATTCTGTAAGATGATTAAAGTAAAAAAAAACAACCAGATCTTGTTCTAACAGACAACTGCTGGTCTTGTGTAGCCCTTTAGCCTTTTAAAAATAACCAGGAGAATTGCAGAACAATTAGTAGAACAAATATTTGTTCTTACTCAAAGCATATTGAATAGATTTGGAACACAGGATGCAAGTAATTATCAGAATCAAAATAGGCTAATGTTCTCCAATGCTATTTGTAAAGCAATTTGAGTTTCATTATTAGAATGTGTATTTAACATATCATTTTGAATCTCATTACATGCTATTTGGACTAAGCTTAATAGGATTATTATTTTTGGCATTCATGGTCATGCAATATCCATAAACAATGTTTCTGAACCCTTTAATACAAGAAACAGACATATGGTGTCAAGAAATGAGCAGGCTTTTCAGCATTTTTAACAGCACACTTATAACACACTTTCAATTTCTGTATTTCTAGGAATATTTGTGAATGTGTCACCATTAAAGTATTACTTGTCCATCTCTCTGCTTGTCTACTCTGTCTTCTACACATGGGAATAAACATGGTTTCATTAAAAACCTTATTATATTATTTACTGCCCATGCTTCATTCTGAAATTTTTTTTGAGCACATTTCTAGAGAACTACTTAGTATTTATGAGGTGATAGAGAAAAAAACCCTAGCACTTATCTTGTTCTAAAAGTACAAAAAAAGGAAGCAGTACAAATCTTATTTCCCAAATATGAGAAGTTAAATTGTTTATCCCCACATCTAACATGGTTTCTAATGTGCACGCGAAGCCCCCGTGACTGGCAGTAGCTGCTCTACAGTGTCTGCACAATGAGATATTGTCCACAGAAACCTCTGAGACCCACCTTGAAAAGCCCAAAACCAGAAGAAGGCAAAAGCTGCCCTGCCCTTCAGATAAGAAACCATGCTGATAGCAACAAAACTTAGTGTGCTTCCTATTCACCCATTGGGAGTCATATCCATCACACATCCATGTGATCAATGTCCATCACATGCTGATCTTACAAATGGTCACTGAGCTTCAAGATGAACATTTATGAACAGATATGCTAATGGAATCACAGATGCTCCTGGTTGGAAGGAGCCTTTAAAGACCATTTAGTCCAACCCTCCTGCCATGAGCAGGGACACCTTCCACTAGACTAGGCTACTTAAAGTCCCATCCCACTTTACCTTAAATATTTCTGATAATGGGACATCCACAAGTTCTCTGGGCAATCTATTCCAGTACCTCACCACCCTCAAATGTAAAAATGTAAAAATGTAAAAAAATAAAGTAAAACACCTTCTTCCTTATGTCCAATCTAAACCTACCCTTTTCCAGTTTAAAACCATTTCCTCATGTCCTGCCACTATAGGCCTCGGCCTCCATCTTTCTTGTAAGCCCCTTTTATGTAATGACAGGCCACAATAAGGTCTCCTCCAAGCCTTTTTCAAAACTTTTAAAGTTTGATATCTTCATACCCCACCAGTCTCTGCTTGCTCTCCATGGCCACCTCTTCTGAGAAAGGCTGAAAAATCACTTCTGTCACATGATTCTGCATCATGGCCAGTATCTAAGTCAGCCAGCTGGGACCTGCCATGTTCCACTGGAGATGCCAAAGGAGGTCACAGAACTTGGACAGAATAAACCTTTTGTAATATGTCAGCAAGAAATGTCTAGTGGTTTGATCCCTGTGCATTCAGTCATGATTGCCCTCATAATGTGTGCTGAAGGGAGGGAATGAATCATCTGACAGGATGTCAGATAGAGCCCTCTTTACAAGAGGTTGAATTTTTGCTTTCTTTATCTATATTATTTAATTCAATGTGATGTCTATAGTATGCATAAATATCTGTCAATGGATTCAGTGTGGAAGAAGGAAAAAAATGGGTATGTATGAGAATATGTTGATTTTAACTATTAATATGGAGTCAGCAAGAAGTTCATAAGAGGAATTGAAAACACCTCAGTAAATATTTGGTGCTGCCTGACATAGTGTATATCAACCCCATCCAAGTGATTGGCCTCTGAGGTTTTTTCCTTTAATCTTGCCTTGACTGAGTCTTTGTGCTAAATTACAAGCTCTTTGGGGGAGGGACTGTATAAATGTTCAAGGAACACCTACTGCAAGAGGGTCACAATTATGACTTGGCAGCATGTAAGAAATAATGAAGAAAAGAAGAATGAGAATTGGGTTCTTGAAACGGCATTGTTCAACCTTCAATATCCCACAAAGATACAATTGAAAGTAACTAAATAGTAGGCTTAGTCCCACCAGTCTGAAAGAATTCCTGAAAGAATTTCCAGCCTCTTCAAAACAACAAAAGAAGCTGCCAGTCTGGCATGTAAGGATAGATTGGTGCCTGGTGGAAGTAAATTCCTCGTCTGAGGCAAACATTTCAATTACATAGCAGGAAATCCTATAGCAAAGGAGTTTCTGCCACATTCAGGAAGATTAGGAGGGCTTGACTCTACTCCTTGCACAGTAGAGAATGCTGAGAACATTTCTCTGGCTCCCCAGAGCAAGAAAAAGGGTGATTCTATTAATTCTGCCTCTCATCCTTAAACAGGTCCTGTGATACAAGATTGAGCCCAGGTCTCAATGAAGTGTAGGTGAAACCACGTGAAATTAAACAGGAAGTAAGGGGGACAGATGCCATCTCCTCTGAAACTGCAGAGGAGCCAGCCTGCAATTAAGCAACCTGAAATTAGCCAAGAACGCAAAGTTTAGTAATTTGTTGTTTCCTGATTTGTTAATACATGGTCCAAGACCAAAATTTTGCAACAGATGTTGTTTCCACCAGAAAATTTTAATTGCATTGTACCAAAATTTAGGCTTTTGTAATTCAGTGCAATCTCTCCATTATGTTTAAAAAAAGTGTGTAATTTAAATTTATTGTTGTATTTCAGCACAGTGATAAACAGCAAAATATTAGGCATTACCACATAACCATGCTGTGCTCTGCTCAAGCTTTTGTTTTACATCTGAGACATCCATTTTGAAACTGGATGCTAACTCATTTGGTAACTCTTTGGATTAATGGGTTTCCTCATGTGATTTTGGGAAGCACTTCTTTATTTGAAACATTCCTGTTCCAGCACTGCTTTACCATAAATTTGCATACCTAAATATGATGGAAACCAAGGGAAAAAAATAGATCATAAATTCATGAGATTTACAGACAAAAGGAGAATAGGGTGATGATCTGTCTCCTTGCAAATATGGGGCATCATGGGGAAAAAAGGACAAAGCTGCAAGAATTGGGGTAAAGACAAGTGTTCCAATGGCTTCTCTTTTTCCATTCACACCAAAACTGGAGATAAGTCAGAAAAGGCATTCTATCACTACTATGGAAAAGCTGTAATCAAGCTTGTTATTAAATATGCATTTTTTTCTTCTGAATGAGAACAGGATAGTGCTCATAGGAGTTGTTTCAATAAGAAGTGCTTGTCTATAAACAGTTTTATACCACTGTGACTAAATCAACAGAAAATTATAATTGGCAGAATTAGTGCAGCCCCACAGTGTAAAAGGAGATCTCTTGACGTGTGTTTAATGCTATTTATGCTGCAGGGCATTTTAACTAGAGGTTTTTGTCTCTGTTCACCCAGCAGGTGCCATAATGGCTATTGGTCCACACAGACTCCTGTGTCCTGGCACTGCTATTCCCACTCAGTGCTGCATGCTGTCGTATGGTGAGGCTGGGAAAAGGGCTGCCACAATATCAGTGTGTCAACCACCTCTGTCCCGTCTTCACCTGATTCCTCAAGGCACCTTATTCCAAGTGCAAATGGACATATGGTACTGAAGGGACCAGATTCATTTTGTATCTCTGCAAGGTGAGATTTTTAGCTGTACAGCTCTGCTCTCAATCAAACTCTTCTTTCAGCCTTCAAGGTGCTGGTTTGGAGGAAGGCAGAGAAATGGAAATTTGGGGGAACGTCTCCTGCTGTTAATATTAATTTAATTGACCTAAGGCAAAGATGAGTGAAATTAAGAAGAGCAGATACAAAGGAAACATAAATGTTGATCAGAAGTAGAAAAGCTTTGGCATATGCATGAATATTATTAAAACAGCTTTTATCCTGGGCATAAATACTTAGAATATTTGTGCTTTAGAAACTTAAGAAGGAAAAAAATCATTAAAATAGATTCTGAAACAAGATTCATATCACACAAAGTGTATAAACTTTGAAAACCTTCTCATATCAAACCTGTTTTGTCAAAGAAACAGCTCAGAGATAATGGAGTCTCCATGAAAAAGAATGTATCTCTGCATGAGAGAAAACTATCTCATGTACAGAAAACTCTTGGAGTAAGCCAGTCTGCACTTTGCCAGGCCAAATGCTGCCATAGCACTTGGGAAGCAAGGAGGCATGCAAGAGTCGAGGGTGAAGGAGCTGGATGGCTCAAGGCTGGTTCCCAGGGACAGACTGCAATAACACTGAACAGTCTCCGCTGGCAGTGATCACAGCTGAGCCCCTTGGGTCTTCTTGGGAGACAGGGGATGCTGTACCAAGGGTAAACATAGCCTGAACAACTCGGGCTAACCCTCAGTAAAAACCAGCAAATACACCAGAAATCCAGGAGCCTGAGTTTTAAATATGCTGGTAATACAGGAGAAAGCCAAACCGTAAGGCTGCCAAAAGGCATAAAACAAAAATCAGTTTGCTGAGCAGTCAGGACTATTTTCACACTTTACCTTTTGTTACAGAAATCCATTCCTTACTATGTTTCACTAAATTACAAAGCAGGGTTTCATCCACAAGGAATGTTTGTCGTACAGACTAGATCCTGTTGCAGCTTGGACCATTGCACCTCAGCCATCCTGCTGAATTCATGGGACACTGGAATCAGTTCCACAGACACATTTGGGCATGAAATTCATAGATTCATAGAGTCATTAAAGTTGGGAAATACATCTAAGATCATTGGGTCCAGCCATCAACCTAAGACTGCCAGGTCCATCACTAAATCATGTCCGCAGGTGTCACGTGTACATGTCTAAAGTACCTCCAGGGACAGTACTCAAATGGTTCCCTGGGCAGCCTTTTCAAATACCTGACCACCCTTTCAGTGAAGAAATTTTTTCCTATTATTGTATATAAACATCCCCTGGTGCAACTTGAGGCCATTTTCTCTCATCCTGCCACTTGTTACCCAGGAGAAGAAACTGACCCACAATTTGACACAACCTCTTTTCAGGTAGAGAGAGGTAAGGTCCCTCCTGAGCCTCCATTTCTCCAGATTAAACACCCCCAAATTCCCTCAGCCACTCCTCATCAGGCTTATTCTCCAGACTCTTCACCAGCTTCATTACAATTCTTTGGACATAATTCAGCACCTTTTGGACATATTTCAGCACCTTTTGGACACACTAGAGCACCTGAATGATCATATCATCATTGGAAACAGAAGTAACTATAGCCAGAAATAAAGCTGTATTCCACCCAAACTAACTTTTTCCAGCTTTTACCACATCCATCATGTATTTTCCCACAGGTTCATTTTCTAATGACTAATTGTAGACACACACTAAACAAATATATTTGTTCACCCTGCTCCAAATTTGAAATTCATACACAAAGAGTGTGTTCCAAAAAGACTTCACAAATAATGAAGATCAAAAAGTGAGTTCATCTCAAGATCTGCCTCATTCTTCCTATGAGGGGAAATGACCCCTTGCTCTTTGAGACGGTTTAGAGTAAGTGAAGTATAACTTATATTCTGTTTGGCATGGATAAGGTCTTGGAAATCATAGCATCCAGAGGGTCACCTCTTCTTGCTTGAAAGAGACACCCTGGAATGTGTGGCAAGTTGTTATTTTTCAACAAATTTCTGGTTTGTGGTCTTGTTGGTTTGTTTGGGTTTTTTTTATTTTTCTTTTGTTAAACACAGATAATGGCCTATTGGAAGCTAGAACTGGCAAGCCTCTTAAAGCACTGTTATGTAGATAAATTAAATATTTGGATAAGTTAGGCTTATTTGTGTCAAATATTTATTTTGACTGAATGTTTGCCCACGTTTTCAAAAACAGAAATATGTTTGTTAATCCATAGAAAGGATTTGTAGTCTTGGTTGCCAAAGAAGGCAGCTCCAGTATGGTTAAGCTGGTATAACTTGGGCCAAGAGCTGTTCTAGAGTCTGGAATCAAGAATCATGACTTTCCATTTCACAGACTGATCTTGGAAGAACAGGACCTGGAAATGGGCTGTCACAAAGAGAATTTCTTATAAGCCACTAAAAAATGAACCAATCGATGACTCTGGTTTTTGTTTTGTTTGGTTTTTTTTAAGAGGAGGGGAACAAAAATAAGTCAGGATAAAGTCTGGTTTTCTTTCACTAAGTGTGCCTCCTTACCTGTTTCCTACTACTCAAACTCAGATTCAGTCACCTCATGTCAGGCATTTAGCTCTAGCAACCAAGTCAGAGGAGCGTATAAGCTTTTATGTTCCTCCCATGGCCAGTAGATTGAGAGGTTCCAGAATGTGGTGCAGCTTGTGAACTGTCTTTTTTCAATGACTGTTGGGGATGTAGAGTCTTCTAGCTTTTAAATGGCTCTGAATACCCAAGATGGATCTAAGTCACAGAACTGAGTAGAATTTCAAATGCCAACCTCATTTCAAAATTGCCAATATTCTAAATCAAAATAAACACAAATATTTATTTTAAGTTCTCAAAAACCTCTTAGCCTTGGAGCTCATGCAGACTTTGCTATAGAGAAAACTGAGAGCTCAAGCCTTCAATCAGCAGCTGAACAATTTATCACAGGTGTCTGTCACTAGTTATGTGTGGTTAATATGAGTCCACCTCTCCACTAATGCACTAATGGTAATGAGGATCCACACCATCAGGCACAAAAATGCAGACAATCTTACTGCTTTAAATGATTTTCTATCAATCTTACTCTACAGTTACACACAGCCAGTACACAGCTTGAAAATAGAGCTTAAACCAACTCTTAAATAGATATAATTCATAAAACTGTTTAAATAAACTGCAGTTGGGTTGCCAGGTGACAAATATGCACACAGAGACACATACAAGTGTTGCAGTGTGGATTACTGCAACATGCATAAGACAACGAGGCCCGTGGGAAAATAGGGACCGATTCTTGATAGATGTTTTCAGAGATGTTTCTTTTCCAGCCTCATGGCCAGGGACTTGCCAAAGAGCTGCACAATCACGGGACAACCAGGGTCCTCCCCACGCAGGGGAACACAAAACAACCAACGGGGAACGGGATTCACCAGGGAGTAGGGAAACCTCGTGCCTCTACCCCAGGGTCCCCTCTCCCAGGGCCCCATGGCAGGGGGGAGGAACCCCAACATACAAGCCCTATGTATAATAGAAGAAAGTGATGCCAACTAATTTTTAATCTCTCTAACTGCATATTAACGACAACAAAATTGTTTTGAGTGTACAGTCACTTCTTTATAGTTCATCAGCATTCATGGTATCATGCTGTATTACTAGGGGATTTTCTCTTTTTTCTGGCATCTGATGGAATGATTATCTTATTGACATTTATGAGGCAACTTTTCTTTTCCTCACCTAAAAGCTGTCTCTCCATGCAGGGTTGACTGTGCCAAAATACACACCTGATTTATGTGGTGGATTTGTTGCAGCACAATTGTCACTACACATAGTCATAAATGATGCAAGAAACCCATTAATACCTCTAAATCAGCATTCAAAGCTGTTTATTTAGATGTAGCCAAAGCCATGAGGTGTCTGGATAGATCCCAGCCTGGACAATGAGTTCAGCCATAGCTCTGCCAAAGGCAAGCTACTTTTTTTTCTCCCAGGTGCTTGTCTACCACAGAAATTACTTAACACCTCAGCTGTCATTCAGTAAGATTATGAAAATGTCCCAGTTTCTTTAGCCCTTGTCTGCAGACTGTGGATGGCACCAGCTTAGTCCATCAAAACAGTGGGGTGAGATTTTCCACTGTGCTCATTTCACTGGACTGGTGTGTAATTGCATTCAGAGGAAAATAAATCTTTCTAGAATAATCATGAAGCTCAACAACCTTTAATCCATCAGAGCATACTGGCATCACCTCCTTATATAATAAATACACGTCTAATAAATAAATGTCTAAAGGAGGCTTCATGGCAATAGAACCCCATTAACAGGGGTCAGGGTTTTACATCAAGGCCTGTTGGAGCCCTCTCCAAAGCAGTAGGCTTCTTTTCAGGTCTACTGTGGAGGTTTTGCTTTCTTATACAAGCGAATGTGGTTCACCTCAAGGGAAAAGAAAACAGATCATTTGATGGTTCACAGTAGGCCTGCACGCCACACTGCGAACCATGAAGGGCTCATGGAAATACTCCGGGTGGAAGGCACCACAGTCTAATCCAGCAGACCTTTCCCTGGAGCCAGCTCTGGGGACCCAGTCCATCAGAGAATAATAAAATGGTGATGGAAAATGCAAAAACAAAATGCAGAAAGATTAATTAAATAAAGGGCATCCTTCCAAAATAACCGTAACAACTCTGTGAAATGTGTTTTCAACACCACAATACTCCTTCTCTGTTTTGTTTCACAGCAAAACCATTACATGTAAGTGTTGCCTTTGAAACGCCAGGGAAAGACACTGATGAATGTTACACAGCAGACCAGAGGTTGCCAAAACTAACTGATTTCTGTTTAGAGACCGTAAGAGTGAAATCCCTGTGAAGTAGCAGAGCTTGAAGAGTAATTAGCTACAACCATAACAAAACAGTGAGCTACTCACCACTCAAATCTCTATGACTTCTCTGTTGTTATAAGTGACATTGATCTTGCAGGTTGCTGAGAATGGACTGTCCATGAAAAGAATTGCTTAGCAGGAAAATAACCAAATGAGTAAGATGTAAAAAGGTCATTTGTTATGATGAAAAATAAATTGTCAATGTTAATGAACACTGATGTACCTGTTCCCACATTATAAAGACTTAAGGCAAAATTAATCTAAATACAATCCCATTTACTCTTGTGGACAAACACTGAGAGTAACTGTGCGCCAGCAGCTGTCATTTCATCATTTTACAGCCAATAGTTTACTCAGGTTGTTGGGTTTGGGGGGATTTTTGCCCTTTTATTAGCTAGACAAAAGGAATTTTCTCATAATTTTTTTTTTGTACTTTGCTTATCAGCATTTTTGCTAATATATTCCTATTTTTGCTTTAAAAAAAAAAAAAAAAATCACCAGTCTGGTCTGCATATCAAATGAAGTGACATTCATTTGTTGTGCTTTCTACACCTACTGCGCTCAATGGCAGAGTGGTGAAGTAACAATGGATGGTTCACAGTGGTGACACACATTGGCTGGGATCAATAACATTACTGTTCCAATAAAGCACCCTATAAATACCTTACAAAACCTCCTAAGACCCAGAAATACCTTTTTTGGTTCTTCAGGGACAAAAACGGACAGACTAGAACATGAGAAGAAACATTTTCATAATATAATGACATATTAAGAATAATTTATCACTAGATAGGTAAGGGTTTCTTATTTCTGTGCTTCTGCTCTGTTTTATTATTTTCTTGACAATGTTGTTTGTATGCTAATAAGAACTGCTCTTCACTTTCCAAATGATTGATTGAAAGTAATTCTAAAATAAAAACTTAATAAATCTGAAATTTAAACTCAATATAAATGTGAATTGAATAATTGAAGTCCACGTTGAATAAAGTATTGTGGATCAGATGTTTGATATGGCTGATCAAGATTTTCACTAACCTTCAGCCAAACAAAACCTCATAAGAGAACACCTTTAAATTCTGCAGAAATCCAGTATAAGATTCCTAAAAGTTCATATGGATTCCTTCCCTAGGACTTCTAAGGGAGACATCTTAAAAATTCATAAAAATAGCCAGATCTAGTTAAGTTGTCATAGGCTTTTTGTACAGATGAAAATATAACAGCAGGGCAGCATTTTATTGAATTTAGTCTACTTTTTATTGGACATATTTCAGCCAATTGCCATTTTGACTATCCTGGCCACCCTTTTGAGAATTCAGTTTTTCTGTAATTTCAACACATCAAGAGAGCAAACTTGGAAAAATGCCTTTCCCACCAAAACTGCCCACAAATTGCAGAATCAACACTGAACTATTTTGTAGTGATTATTCCAGCGACAGGATTCGAACTTAACATCCTCTGATCCAGGGGACTGAGATAATTTATTCACTCTTTATGAAAATAAAACCCAGCAATGTCCAAAGGAATTACCCTCTTCTGTAGACTGAAACAATTATATAAAATGGTTTCCTTGTCAGCCATGGGAACAGTAGTCCTTTTGACATCACAGTTTTTTCTAATACTGTCAAAAAATCAGTCTAAATGGGAATATTAGGATTTAGCACTAGAGCCCCAGACTTGCTGACTTGGAAGTGTCAGTATTACTGCACAATTTAGTTAAAACATCTTTCTTGCTGAACTGCTACTCCGTTTTATATCACGGCTATTTGTATACTGTGACTTCTACAAAAAAATGCATCAAAATCCAAGCTTCAGAAAAGTCTGGTTTCAAGTCATTTTAAAGTGGAAAGAAAATTTTGTGCCCTATCTAAAGAAGTTTGCTACTTGACATAGTTAACGCAAGTTTCTGTAATCAGACTGTGATAAATCCTGTCACTTGTTTTAAGACTGATTTTGACATTCCAAGGCTTTGCCATCACAGATACACATGGAGAGGCACTTGTTCCCTGAAGCAAAATCTAGAGACTTTAGCATAAAACTGGCAAGCTCTGGAGCCCTGGTTGTCCCATTAGCACAGGGTTTATCAGCAGTAATGATAATGAAAATTACTGAGCAGAGGTCTGTGACCTGGACAGGGTGGTGGCAATATACCTCAGTCTCCTCAATGTTACAGTTCCTAATTTACCAACACACAATTACTTTCTATATTGCTTGTTTCACTCCTCCTTAGCTTCAGAAAGTCTCTGGTGAAAGAAGCAAGTGCATGAACTGGTCCCTTGCTGTCCACAATCCCCTTTTCAGCCGCCTTTAATCAGTAGCTAGGTTATCCCATTAATCTTCACTCTGAGAGAGGAGTCATCCAACCTACCAGCTCACAATTCATTTCCTCCAGATCTCAGCAGACCACCAGTCTTTCCAGGAGCTTCTTCCTCTGATTTCTCTTGGTAATTTCTCATAACAACTTTTCCATGACATAGGATACTAGACAACAAGGAATGTCTCCAGCAGTACTGTAGAGAACAGCAGCGAATGCAAAGAACAGCAGCTGGGAAGAGTTGTGTGACTGCGTTATTTAAAAACCTTTCTGAATCTCCATTTTCAGTAAAGATAAATTTAAGATGTAACAGGAACAAGGTCTGTTTTTACAGCAAGACTCAATCAGCATCTGTGCAGTCTAGAATTTGTTCCTCTAGCTGTAAAAATTAGAAACAAATATGTAATTATTATTTAAATTTACAGGAGCAACACAGGCATCAGGAAAATAAATCTGCTAGAGGCTGGAGAAAATGTTGACAGAAATTAATGGATATAAAATCTCTAGAAATAAATGCAGGTGGCAAATTAAAAACAAAGAAACCCCTTTTAAATCTTTGGAGTGGAGCACTGTTGAAAGAGGGAGAGTGGAATACAAATAGTTTCTACCTTCTCTCAAGAGTTTATAACTTCATCAATAGAGCTCTCAGTTGGGATTGCCTATGGCAGCAGTGGCCTTGGTAGTGTCTCCTTCAGGCCTTTTTTGTACTTTCACCCAGATCCACTACTTCTACAGTCATCACCCAATATCCCCCCAGAAAGGACTGAGATGATGGCAAGAAAGAAATCATCCTGATTTTTTTCATACTGTCCTGCCACCTGCTTGTCACATGCCATTACTGAGTGCTTCTTCTCGTTTGATATTGGTTTTGGTTATGTTTTACAGTAAATATGTCTACAGAGAGAGAACTGAGACATGATTGTCCCTGTTTTGTTTCCGAAAAACTGACCCTTCCTGTGCCAATTTGTTTCCAGAAAATAAGAAAGCAGAGAACACTTGCAAAAGAACAGGTGGAAAAGGCTTCATTATAGCTTAATTTTCTGTTAGCTAGGTAATTACATTTCCAAAATATTTCTGAAACCTTTCTATATTGCAGTTCTCAATTATCAAGCCAGAGGACACTGGAAAGTGATAATTAGGTGTGAACCACCACTCATGCCCCTGCAGATAGCCCTCCTGCCAGCCATTTAACACTTACTCTGGTGCCAAAGCTATGAATGCTGTGTTTTTCAACAGCATTTAGGTGCTAATAAATTATCCAACAGTTTGAAAGCAATGGCCTGCCTAGATGGGGGAGTTTCACTACTGAGGTCATGGGCACTTATAGCCCCGACCTGCAGAAACCAGAGATACCCCATCCAGGGAAGGGTGGGACAGGCTTGTTGGCAAAGCTGCTCTATTTCCACAGCAGCAGAGGCACCCCAGGACAAGTCAAGGGTGTCTGTCCCACACTCCAAAATGCCCCTTTTTGAAATGGGAAGCTAATTTATGGGTAGGATTCGATCTTGAGATGCACCTCAAGTGTGTCCAGAGTTTGATACTTGCCAGCTGGGGTTACCCCATGAAGATACAGGCATCTAGACAGGTAAATTCCACTTGTCCTTTTTCCTCATTATTAAAAGCTCCTTAAGTATGACTTAACCTAAATCCTTTCTGAAGCAATACTGAGCCAAAAATGCTACCCACCAGCCAGTAAAAAGATGTCAAGAGTTATAATTCTTCTGGACTATGTATGTTGCATTCACCTCCTTAGTTTGTAGCAAATAAATTCTCCACTAGAAATAAAATTTATGTGGATTTACAGTTCAAACCAAGATCACCAAAAGTAGTTCAGCATCTGAACATCTACCTGGCTGCTAGCACATATTTCAGAGGCACTAACTGAGTAGACATAAAGATGTCAAAACTGCTCCTCTGTGCTGCATACGCCAAATCCTATCCCAGGACTGGAAATTTCTTACCACTTTAAGACTCTTTGCGTATATGCCTCATTCCCCATTCCTAGAATTTCCTGTGGAAGACACATGGCCTCTCTAAGTGATCTGAAGTATATGATACCAACATATCTGGCAGGATTAGAAATGGGCTCAACTGGTCTAAAACTGGTAGAGCTAGAAAAATCCACATGCACATGCATTCAGATAATTTTTCCAAGCAAGTGCCTGCTATGTCCAGAAGCTGTGTTTTTTTTCACTCAACAGTAGTATCAATCAGGGATTGCCATAGGGCAGCAATATTGCATCATGGGAGGGAAAAATCTAATACAAATGAGAAAATGGCAAGACCCAGAGTGATACAAAACATAGGCATGCCTAAAATAGCTGTTTATTTTTGTCTTAGGTGCTTCAGGGCATCCTACCTGGCATTCATCTGCTGCCTCAGAAGGCTGCAGGCTTTGGCCAGTCCTGTGTCTTACTTGCCAACTCCTGTGACTACTCTGGTGTACTGGGACTGGCTGGGGTGGAGACAGCTCTCCTGTATGGTCCTGTGCTTTGAACTGGCAGCTGAAGCAGTGCTGATAACACAGCAATGATTGTACAGCTCATGAACAGAGCTTGCACAGCAGCAAGTCTTCCTTTCACATTTTGCTCCCAGTGAGGAGGCTGGGAGGACTGGGAGAGGACCCAGTTGGGACAGCTGACCCCAGCTGACCAAGAGCGATCCCACTGTATGACACTGTGCTCAGCAATAAAAGTTCAGGGAAAGAAGGAGAAATGGAGGTCCATTTTCAAGGTTATTACATTTGTCTTCCCAACAGTTACATTCTTTCCTCAAAATGGCTGAACAGCTGCCCACCGATAGAAAATACTAAACAAGTTCCTCTTTTTGGCTTGCTTGCACAGCTTTTGCTTTCCCTATTAAACAGTCATTATCTCAACCTGTGAGTCCTTTTTCCCTCTACTTTCTCTCTGTCCTGCTGGGGGAGAGGGAGTGAGTAGGTGGGTGGGCACTTGGCCTTTGGCCTGGAACATCCTTTGACTCCTAAAGGTACTGCTAGATATCTATATTTAGGCATAAAACCTGGTCTCCTACTGCTCACCCTTAAAGAAGTTTTGTGTCAGAATAACAGGTGTACAAAACCTTACAGAGAGTAGAAAGAAATGAAAATTAAGCATAGCCACAAAAACTTAGCAAATATTCGTCCATTTTGTATGGTAACCCCCAAATTGAAAATATGATGGGATAGAGGCTTACACATCTTCCATTCCTGTACTTCCTGAATCCTACACTGTCCATGTCTCTTTACCTTCCTGATATTGTGTTTGCTTTAAACTCTTGACCATCTACCAGGGCTAAAAATAAAAGCTGCAACCAGTTCCCTGCACTTACTGCCTTGAGAAGTGCTGGCCTTGCTCACTACTGAGTTTATTTGGGGATTCTATTTTAATGGCAGGCCCGAGGAGATTTGCTCACTTATCTCCTCCTGGAAGAAACTGAGCCAAATGCCATACAAATGTATATTTTCTCTCTATAGCAGCATTGTCTTTGGTAATCAGGGCGCTCTGCTGGCAACCAAACATCTCACATACTGCAGGTCCTCTGTGAAGAAATGAAAACAAACAGTTAAGGAAAAATCACTTCAGAAAAAATTTCAGCAACACTGAAATGGTTTAAGGCTCCTCTTTCTCTGTAAATAAAGTGGTAAAGAGAATGAGATATTTCAGTGAAGTGCTCAGCCGCAGCAGAGGCACAGATGAATGGAACCAATGTATGCACAACTAGAAAATGTTGAGTAGGGAAATTGTTCTACAAATGCCTTTTTTCCTTTCATCTGATCCCCCTGGTACATGCATTCCTCGGGAAAAGTGCTGTGTTGTTGTGGCAAAAGGATTTTGCAAGTATGAATATTGATCTATCCCCTAACAGAGGGAAATGCTTGAGGTACAGTGTAACTTGTGCCATTGTGTTGGAGTGCTCCAGTCAGTAAGTTTTGTGCAAAGGAATTGGATGATTGGGGATTTATACACTGACAAAGAACCTTTGTCCCATCCTCTATAAGTAAAGGCTTTAGAATCCAGTACATGTGTCCTCCTTTATTATACAGATATTTTATATCTGCTATGCCAATGTAAAAAACCTTGAAGTAAGTAGAGTGGATATCTTTAGGCCTCTTTACATTGCCATAATACTTCACTGATATTTTATAGAATACTGTATGAGACAGAGGCTATGAATATATTAAATTTTAAGGCAAGTCAAAGATTACCCAGCTAAAATGGGTCTGGCCTCAAAGGAGAACAGATGAGGTGACATTTTTCAGCCACAGAGTTGGTGGCATCTTGCATTTTCATACAGACAACATGCAGCAGCTGTACTTGAGTTCACTTCTTACACCTGCACACACCTACAGTGCTACTTATAGAAAAAGCATTTCAAGAACCTGGAAAGAGGAGCTGGATGGCATCATACACACTTTCTGATTTTCATTAAATAGACAACACTCTTTCTAGTCACCTTGCTCTGAATCAGATACTATCGGAGACATTTTCAGACAACTTCTGATTGATTTTATATTATCATTCTAAATGGTGATAAAATGTCTGGAGTCATTGCAAGTGAAACTGTCAGGAACTGGCTTTTCTGGTTTTTCATAGCTGAACAGGATGTACAGAAGGGGAAGGTATTTCAGTGAAAAATGGTAGAGATGACTAGCAAAGTTGCTGATCTACTAGATCACAGGAAAAAATGCCGATTTAACCTGAACAGCAATCTGGAGCTTGTATTTTACACCTTTTCTCTACTTTCCACTATTAAAATAATGCTTAATGCACTATTCAGATTGGATCTTTTCTTGTGGATCCAAGTTGTAAAGAAATTTTTAATTATTTCAATAACTCAGAAAAAAAATCTTAAACACTGTATCAGACTTGGGGTTGAATGCTGGGTTTTAGTCCAGAGGCTGAAAATAACAATTTTATCTATCAGGCTAGGGTTTCAGAAAACATAGCAAATTTATGATAGTGGTTGATTAGAAACCAACACCATGAAAAATTTGTTAAGTTTTCCTCTGTGGATATATTTATAACCTTCACAAGAAAACACTGACTGTGGATGCCCCATCCCTCGAAGTGTTGTGCACCATCCCTTCCAACTCAACCCATTCTCTGACTTTTTGATAATATGGTCTAGTTTTGCATTCAGCCCTGCTTTGGGCAGGCAATAGGACCAGATGACTAAATTATTCTGTGACTCTATAAGTGGTAAAATAAAATTTCAAAACTGCTGCTGTTTATTTATTGTAATTGGGAAGAAATTTGTGAACTTTTTTTGCTCTTGGGAAACAATTCATGGACTTGACTTGCTCTTTGACTTGCAAACTCTTAATCAAACTTACTGTTCTGAAGTATTTCATTCTTTCTTGATATCAGTGAGAAGATTTGTGTGAGTGACTTGTGATTTGGGGTATCTTCTTTTTAAAATCTTTTAAGGGACACCCACCTGTAGGTAGGGCCAGTGGGGCACTGTGAAGCAGAGAGCTGACCAAATCCCTGATGGTGACAGAGAGTTAACAAATTAAAAGGTACCAATGGAGCTGCTGAAAATCTCCATGCATGCACTATTGCAAATATAATATAATTTAGCCTTAAATGCTCTGTCCCTGAAAGCTTTGCTCCATTACTTGGCCCTTTCCATGTGCTAGCAGTATGTTCACAGTCAGTGGGAGCCCACAGATGTATTGTAGCTTGTCAAGGAACAGTGACATGATGATCTATCTGAGCCTTCCTGTGCTTCCTCCTGAACTTTGACTAACATCATTATTGGGGTCCTTTATTATTAATCTACTTAAGAAAGCAAAAAAGAGTGACTAAGTAATCACTGAAAGGTGATAAACTCCCAGAGCAGTTCTTCAGATGGTCTAATGAAGCCCAAGCACCAGTCAGATCAGCAATTTGGCACACTGGTGGCTCCAGGGTGCAGTTCAGCCCCCTTGAAACCTCTGGAAAGACTCTGGGAACTAGATGATGCCCCAAATTAACAAAGGCTGTTGTTCCACAGGCTGAGTGACATTGAGTATTCCCAAACGGTTTTATTACTATTATTATTAGATTAGAATCTGTTCTTAAATCACTAAATTGTGTGGAAATTTCCCATTCCAGAAGTAAGCAAACATTCAAGAGTATATATATTTTACTTAGCAGCTACCAGAGAAAAATATACAAAGTGGGAATCTGTTAAATACAAAACCTAACTGGATATAAAAATGTATTCCCTTGACAGGTCTGTTTCTTTAATAGAGTTTCATTAAAGACAGAACCATTGTTTTATGGAATATTCTGTGGTTTAATAAATAAAATATGCAGCCATTTAATGTATCTCATAAAATTTCAGTTTTGCATTGTACTTTAATTTTTCATCAGCATAAATTTCTCTCAAATAACTCTCTGTTAAAAGGCTTCATTTTCTTTCAGTGCTTGTAAAATACTTTCTTTGATTGGTTTTGTTACCTCTGAGTTCATTTTTATTTATCCAATCCAGATAGGTGACACTAAAGGTATAGTTCATTAATTAAGAGTTGAACGGATTCTTGGAACTCAATTCCTATAAAGCATAAATTTAGGATCAGACTAATAGGGTCCAAAATGGGGTAAAAGGGTGAAATCTGAGAGGTATTTGTTGAGTTTTGTGAAATATCTCAGTCGTTTTGTTCCTTTTGCCTAATGGACTGGTGATGATGACAGTAAAACTGGAGCAGTCTGTGACACACTGTAAGGAAAGCAAAAAGAATAAGATTTAGAAAAGTCAAGGTGTTTTAATTTCATGTCTACTACAGTCACCCAACCCTAAACCTGAGCACAAAGAGGAACCTGGAGCTCTGAACATACATGCAGTAACAGTATCTGAAGAAAGGCCAAAAAAAGTAGGTAATGAGAAATGCTTCCTGGTTTGGTCCAAGAAAGGATGCCCCTCTGCCAGACTGAATCAGCTTTTTGATTGACATAGTCATATATAGTTTACTATATGTAGGGGCTTTTATATTTATATATCAAAATTCACAGACACAGAAATATACATCTACAGTATAGTTTTATGTGTATTAGGCACATAAGCAAATGCATAGTTATTGGAATTAAGACTGAGTAAATAGTTCTGGAATCCAGGAACAGGTTTCCAGGCTTCATTGTTACCCTGGTTGATTCATCATTTTAAATATGTTTAAACAGAGAACATAAAACCTACATGCTGCAATTGTCTCTGCAGCTCTCAGTGCATGCTGTCAGCTTACACTTTAGCAAAAGGGTGTACAGGACTGTACATAACTGGCACATCTCAGGGATGATGGAGGGGACACAACATTATATGTCTACTTTAGAAATGCTCTGTTTCACCTGAGAAATAAAGACTTGTAGTGCAAATGTGCTTCCGGCCTGAAAAATCTCTGCCAATATTCAGAACAGAAGAGAGACAAACACTTCACAGAGTCAGAAAAATGCTTGAAGCAGCTTTTGTAGGAAAGACCCTCCATCCTTTCATTCAAGGTCTTCTCAGCCATATGCCTGAGCTCACATATGGGTAACAGAACTGATCCAGGCCTGAGTAATTTTCATAGTGTTCTTTGCAACATATCATGCAATGTTGTCACAATAGTCTCTTCAGGTCTTGAAAGAGCAAACCAGAAGGACATATACAATATTTTTCAGGACATTTGGATAGAGGGCCTCAGTCCACTTATAAGGTGAAAGAGTTTAAAATGTTATCAGAAAAAATAAGGGACTGATTTTCCCAATGTATTGTTACAAAATACTTAGCTTTGCGCAACACTGAGCAAAGCTACCAAATTTAAAACAATAACAATTAAAATTTAAATTAGTTTATTAAGTAACTTGGCAATAATTCAGACACTGTATCTGCTCTCTTGTTTCTCCTTCTTCTGGGGTTTTGCGATCACTGTTTGCTTCATTTGACCTTCAGCTCATCTAGATTCCAGTAAACTCCAATGGAGAAATGCTAACATTCTCCAGCTTGGACTGACTCACCCAGAGATTTGGGGAACTTTCACAGAATCGGTTTGATTACCATACAAACAGAAAAGGGTGATTGTGGATGGGGAAAGTGAAACCACCACACCGCTTCCACACAGTACTGTCAAATAAATTAACATTCCCTTCCCAAGAGGAGAATTTGGTGTGCAGACATGGGAGCACAGTCGGTGCCCATTAACACAAACAGGGATGTGGGGGAGCTGAGACTTGCCTGACATGGGCCATAACCAGTTACTCTCCTCATTTTTCCACCAGTTCTCCACTGGTGCCCTGGTGTTCTCACCAGTTATGATGTTTTCAGCCTTTGCTTGTCTCATAGTGTTAAATGTCATTGTACATTAAGAGGTACTTTTTGAAGAATGCAGGGTGTAACTTTGTTCTGCAAAGATTATAGGTGTAGTCTGGCATTCACACAGGCATATAAGTGTCCCAAAACCACTCTTCCATGGGACAGGGCAATAAGTCAGTATAAGCACATGTCTGCTGTATGTATGGCTTTAATGAGAAGAGGAGACAGTGTAGATCAGCCACAATACAGGTGGTGAGGATGTCAATCCTTCCAGCTAGGCCCATTGTAGTAGCAGGATGTCAAGCCCCCTCTCACATCACATTGTGGAGCACGATGCTGATTTCACCTTCTATTTCTACTTTGATTGTTAAACACATAAAAAATGGCACAAACACTTCACTCAGTCCTATAAATACTCTGCATACCCATTTAAACCACACATATGATTGCAGCAGCAACAATTTGCATGCACTGTAATCTCATGATGATTTAGTTCTAGAGATAATCACTGATTCTGGAATAATTTAATAGCAACTGATTATTTCAGATCTATTGTGAGCACTGCCAAATGTCAGAAGGCTTACAACCCAGCCAGTGAAAGGCTGGATTTTAACTCACATACAGAGTATGAAAATTTTCTCACCCACAACCTCAGCACCACAGTCAGTTCCCTTGTGTGACTGAATCCCTGATTTCGTGTGGGGAAAGAGTAAACCAGCAAATCTTAAGCTCAGCTTGTGTTGAGATACTCCGAGTGTCTCAGTTAGATTCCTTTTGCACTGCAAAAAATTCGTTATGTACACTCCAACGTGTTTACAATACACAATTACACACTGATCACTTGTCTATAAATGACTGCAGCAATAATAGCACTTGAAGGTGGGAAAAGCAGTATTTCTGAGACTTATAAATATTCTGGCATTTTTCTCATTATAAAACTTCAAATTTTGTGAAAATTATCTATTAAAGTAGCAATAAACCTCCATCAGCAACAGCTGAATGACACCCCCAGCCTTTCATTCACATACTTGTTCTGAAGCTCTTCCTCAGCCAACTCCTTGTACCACTAGTAATCTGTCACCTGGAAATGACACTACATGTGCTACTTATATCAGTGACAGGGCTCAAAAACAAAGTCAGACACAGACAGCTTCTACAGGAAAATTCATTAAGGTTGTCATATGGAATATCAACTATTTCATGTTCAGGCTCTTTTTTCCACTGATTAGTTCCAAATTTGTTTTAAATACATGCTGAGAAGAAAGCAGCAGAATTAGACCCTAATTCGGCAAAAATCTAAGCATGTAGGTTTCTTCCACTGCAGTAGCAACATGACTTAAGTACTGATGAAGTTTGCTGAATTTGCTTTGCTTTGATGAAGTTGTATTTGTGAAAGTAAATCTAGTTGCTGCACTAGAGGGATGCAGTACATAGATTTTCTAAATAGAAGATGAGCTATAAAATCTGATCCATTTTTCTGCTGTGAGCTACATTATGACTCCTAGCTTAACCACAGAGCAAAGGAACAGCAAACTACCAAAGAGATGATGTTGGCAAAGCCCCAGTCATTATTTTCAAGCACAGTTTGTTTGAAAGTGGGCAATTTTCTGAGTTCACTTTTGTCCTATAAGAAATGGGATCTCCTGGCTCCACTTTCTTCAACTATTCTCATGTAAACTCTGGTCTAGGACAACTAGATTGGGTGTTCTTTGAGGAAACATAGCAAAGGCAATGGTCAAACATATCCCCTAGTAGCATATCCATAATTTTCAGTGACCCTAGCTCTTACAAGTCATGCAAATTATTTATGCTTGCCGTCACAACCTTGTTTACTCTTTGTCTGCACTATGTAGGATCACAGAATGGTTTGGTTGAAAGGGACCTTAAAGATCATCCAGTTCCAATGCCCTGCCATGGGCAGGGACACCTTCCACTAGACCAGGTTGCTCAAAGCCCCATCCAACCTGGCCTTGAATATTTCCAGGGGTGGGGCATCCACAGCTTCTCTGGGCAACCTGTGCCTGAGCCTCATCACCCTCATAGGGAAGAATTTCTTTGTAATATCCAGTCTAGATCTGCCCTCTGTGGTTTAAAAGCCATTGCCTCTTGTCCTACCACTACAGGCTCTTTTCTGTAGTACCTCTCAGCTCTCTTGTAGCCCTTTTAGGTACTCAAGGTGCTGTAAGCTCTCCCCGGACCCTTCTTTCTCGAGGATGAACAACTCCAAATTTCTCAGCTCATCTGCATAGGAGAAACACTTCTTTGCCTTCACCCCATGTTTTTCATGTCTGGAGGGATTGCTACTTCCTCTAGCCCAGGTTTACACAAAGCTTGGAGGACATTCAGTTCATAACTCCTCCTTAGGCACTTAACTGTGGAAATTCAGAATAAAATAACATCAGTGACACTTTGGAATGCAAGGTAAGCCCCTAATCTCATAAAATAAGATGAGACCCTTGTAGGTCAGCGGAGAGAGAGAGACTTTAATACCTAACTGAAAAATGCCTGAGTGAAGGCACGAATGCTCCCACAGAACTTCTTAAACATCTATGTATAATCCAGGCCTCATTGCAGAGGCCAAATTTATATTAACTTCAGCAGCGCCAAGGCTTCACCCTCAGTTTTTAGTTCCAACAGGGTGGAAAGCCAACTTTGGAGAAAGTCATGGGACTGAGAAAAAGGAGAAATGTTGGGGATGCAATAAAAATTAAAATGAATAATGAATTTCAACTAAGAGCTGGGAAAAACTGTCAATACTGACAGTGCTGTTTCCGCTGGGATCAGATTCTAATTATTTTATGAAGAATATTTTAGCAGAAGATAAGCAATTTAGCAATGTCTCTTCTGGAACTGCTTCCATGCTTATCCAAAGTCTGTCCTCTTTCTCGCACGCTTTTTAAATTTATTTGCTTATTTTTGCCTTCCACATGCTAACATTTTTCCAAGTTGCTCAGCTTGGTTCTCCACTCCTTCCATAGAATGAAAGCTTTATTGTTCCCTGTGAATGCTCCATCACTTTCCCCTCCTAGCTTCACACTTTGGCACAAGCAGACTCTTTTGAGCTTCTGTGTGAAGACCACCTGCAGTAGACCTTGGAATGACTAACGTGGAGGTGGGCTGAGATCAGCTTTAACTTGAGTTTCAAATGTACTCTACAACTCTTACTGTTTCCTACTCCCCAAAACTACTTCATTTCCCACACCAACTGCTAAAGCAAGAGTCCTGAAACAGGGAGCAATGATTTACTGTGGCTCTTCTTAATACATGAACATTAATTTTATTTATTGTACCAACTACCAAATTTACTAGAGACGAGGTCCATGATTGACATTTTGAAGGAAATATTGTAGATCACTCAAATCTATGAATATACCTGTAGAGATTTATAGACCATTGCCTTCAACAGACCATAGCATATGACTAGTGCTGAGATCATGTCCAATGTTCATTTTGCTCATTTACTTTTGCAGGCGGAAATGAAATGGTTGCCAATTCACAAAATGAAAGGGATTTTTTGATAATAATACATTGGAAAGTAAATATGTAGAGATAGGCTAAATGAAAATTATAATTTAATAGCAAACACATAAACTCAGAACCAAAGCAAACTATTTGGGATTTTTAACTGCTTGAAAATTGCATTTAAGAAAACAATCTATCTTATGAAAAAATCTATCCTATCTGATCCTATGAAGACTCAGTACTAGTCAAAGGACACATTACTTCCCTAGTCCCATGCCTGGTAAAGAGTGCCAAAGGAGAGAACTCACCGTGGTTAGGTACTGTGTTTGATGGGTCAGTAGCGACAACTCAGTTCTCTAGCCATTCTCTTAGTCAGGTAAGAGATACTTTGAAACCAATGAAACTGCTCAGGATAAGAAATAAGGTGACTGAGTGCACAATCAGACCCAATAGAAAAATTCCTTGTAGTTCACTGTGCAACTAAGCAGAAAAGAAGAATCTGCAGTTTCCAAACATCCAGACACATAACAGCCAGACACACACACAAGTGCATGTGCTGGGGAAATGAAATTAGCAAATGGTGTCATTTGATTTAGCATATGATCTGGCAGGCATGAGCTTGTCTCTGATGTGTTTTCTTGTTGGTGCTGGAAAAAGAAAAATATGAAGCCAGTTAGGAATGTTTCTGAATGTGATGCTTTCCTTTTCCTTTTCTTTCAGTAAAAACACTGGAGATGTTTAAAATCCCTAAATCATACAAGTCATATTTTTAATATCTTGTACTGGGGATAACTTTTTTAATAGTACTGGAAATCCCCATATAGCATATCTAGGTGTATCCAGATGGATTGCTTCCATATGAAGACATTTTCTTTTGCCATTTTTTATTCTATTGTATGTATCTGTAACTTATGTTTTTTATAATGAAGGGCTACTCTTAATAACCTTGTATTTATTTTATTTTATTTTTTTTAGAAAGAGCAGATGTGATGAAGTGAATGAGAGCTATTGGTTTAATAAAGCACAGTCATCTTCTCTCAGATGTTACAATAAACCAGATTAGATAGAGCTTTAATGGATAAAGTTCCAGTGTTACTTCTGCTGTTGATAAATGGTTTGAAATTTCATTTACTCTGCTCTGTGTATGTACCTTGCATACATGCCTGTGTTTAACTGTTTAGAAACTGGAATTGCAACAACATGAAAGCAAAGAACCCCAGGATCACAAAATAGCTCATTATATAAATGATGATTCCTACCTGATAGGGAGAAGTGAAAGGTGACAAATCCTTCCCTCTCAATTAAATTCTCTTCATGAGAGTCTTTAGTACATTTCTGGCCATAATGTCACTCAAGCAATAACAGAAAATTCAGTGTCATTATGGAAAAAAGACATTAAATCTTTTTTAGATGTGGAGAGAGGGGATGCGCAAATATACTTCAAAGAGAGGGTCTTGTTTTCCTTTTATTCCCTCAGTATTTCCATGAAACCTAAGGCAATGACATCACAACAAAACAAGGTTGCCAAGATATACTATACAAAAACATGTTTTCACATGGTTACATTTTCTGCAAATTATAGTTCTTGGAATATAAATCAGAATAATTGTTTAAATCAGAGTGACTGTTGAAACAGATTTACAGAGATCAAATCAAAAATGTAATAATTCTTGTGGTTTCACTAATGCTCAGAGCACCAAATACTTCTGAAAATTTTGGTTGTCAGTTATATATAGTGTTTACATTAACATGCTGCTTGAACAGAGAAAATATATATTTTAAGATGAAAATGTGAATCCAGGGTTACAAGAATGTTTCTGAAACAGCTAAGTCATCTTGCTTCAAGTAAAACCAGATGTTTGCTTAAAGTGAAAGGCAATCATTTCTTTTAATTATGTTCACTGGTTAGGCCACCAGGAATATCCATATGTGCACACAATGATCCAATTAAAATCAAAGACCTTACGACGGAGAAAGCAATCAACAACTGAAAGACCACCAAATGACACGCGAGGCACTGACCTGGATTCCACTACCTCCGTTCACTCATTTTCACTCAGCAAGTTGAACAGGAGAGACTGCTGTAGTCTGCCAAGGTCCCCTGGGAGTGTCATGTCCTGTGTCCCGGAGGTATCTTCGGGAGCAGTGGCTTCCTAAATGGCTGCTCCAAATTGATGAAACTGGACTAGACACATTTCTCAACTTTGCACAGGGTCAATACCTGCAAAAACATTCCATATGCAGTAAGGAAACAGCTGCAACACTCTTCCTTGGTCATTTCAGCCTTTAGGATGTGTGACACTGTGGTGAGTCTAGTGGAAGAGAGAAAAATACGGAAACTCATAAAGTGTTTTGCATGAATATTTGACCAGAAGAGAAGGAGATGGAAAAATGGATCAAACAAGTGGATATTCATGTCCTCCTGAAATCCTGCCTGTAAATGCCATGTGACTGTGCTTGGTGGAGACTGTAACACAAAACATTAGCATGACATTTCTTAAATAACCCATGCTCTAACAGCTCTTCCTGTCCTGAATGTATCATATGCACTTATCACCTCAGTTTTGGTGAAGTTGGTGGCTGATGGTTTTGAAACTTTACAACACTTTTCATAGTTTGAAATTTCCATTCAAAACTGTGTTGGTCATATATATAAGGACATAGTCTTAGTCCTCCTTTGAGGACTCATTTAAAGGGAAAAACAACATCGTCTGGGAACTGGCAGCTACCTCAAGTAGGACCTTCTCAGCTCCTCTGTGATTCTCTCATCAGACAAGTACAGCTCTATATCCATCTATTTCAATTACAACTATGTACAGTATATAAAAATTTTTGCATTACATTTATTTACTATGAAATATACACATAATATTCACATAAACACACATGCCCACAAACAGCACTTATATGGATATAATATGTTGCAAGTGGACATAACATCATATCCTCTGGTTTTCTTTTTATAATGTTCTTTCTGGAGCTGAATATTCTCTCCAGGAAGACTTGACAAGTTAATAACTTCTTCTGCCCATAGTTTTCAATTGGTACTACCTCAGCTGAAAGGTACAGGACCCTTTTTCTTCTGTGGCACACATCTTGAGCCTCCTTTTACCTTTTGCTGGACATTGCTCAGTTTTTTGGTGGTATTTTATGTCAAACAGTTTCTTCACCAGTTTATGAAAAAGAAAAGAAAGAAAAAAAGAGGGAAAAAACCCCTTTGTTCAGTAAAAGATATTCTCTGACCATGTGCATTTGTCAGAAGAGCTGGCATTTTCATGCCAGACTGAATATATGATCAGGTGATAAAACGTCTTTATAAAAAACATGGATAAAACATATGGCTGCAGTGAATCCAGTAGGATTTTTAACCCTAATTTCAATGAGCCAAAGAACATCCCCTTCTATTTTCCCAGGTTACTTCTGTCATGGTGGGGTAGGTCATTTCACATGTACAGTTTCTGTGAAGGTGTTCTCCTCATCTGATTGTGCATGATCTTGGTTCAATTGCTATATTGTTTTGCTTTTGTTTTCTAGTCCACTTTTTTCAGCAATACCTCTCGCCAAAGAAGAGATCCTTTCACTTCCATCCTCCCTGCTCTGCAAGACAACCTTTCCCTCTCCCAAGCTTTACACTCAGCCTTAGATTAAGGCCAGCATTCTTTGATAAATATGGATAAGTATACATAACACCCATGTCCATGACAACTTTATTTTAATCTTCTGAGTACTGTACAGTCTTTAAAATTTTTCTCGTTCACATGGCTTCACTTAACTGTCAGTGTTCTCACAGGGCCCTCTGTGCATTGCAGCCAATTCTTTAAAGCTCCTCTGATTGTTTTGACTAATAAGAATTTACATTAAAACTCTGGGCCAGGATATTTAGAGGGGAAAAAAATCATGCAGACCCTGCAAATTTAGTAGCAGACACTTGATTTTTGTTGATTAGCTTGTAGATACGTTGCCAGCAATATCTTCCTGAAGGCCCACTCCTGTCTTGACATACATCTTCACCAGCTTTCAGCATGAGACAAGAACCGAAACGAGTCCGTATCAAGTGCATGACCTGCAAGAACTTCTGGCACTGCTCGATGGAAAGTAGATGGCATTAATGCTGATATAGAAGGGTAGCAGGCAGGCTAATTTGTACCCCAGAAGGATCACAAAATATGTCCAAGCTATTATTTATTACTGGAAGTTATAAAATAGAGTTAAGGCATATTTTATTGTTTACTATCCAAGTCATAAAATATACAAGCACAGGAAATATAAACAACAGCAAAACAAGCTGAGAGAAGGCAAACTTTCAGCTAGCTGAATCATCTCTAAATTCTAAATATTATCTCATGATGGATGGCTGCTGGAGTCCGCAAAGGACTATACCAAGTCCAGTTCCCTGTTTCGCACAGACCACCCCCAGAGAACACTTCAATCCAACTGTGTTAGCACATACCCTGCCTCAAAACAGAAAGTTTAATTTCCTCATCACCATTTGATGAGTCTTATGTTGTCTCTGGACTGCCTTTTTTTAGAAAAATGGTACTTTTCCACTGTGTTTCAAGGAACAATCAAGAATATCTCCCTTCCTTACTGTGCTGGCCTGGGTGAGTTTTTCTAGTCTCGATTTTATAACCTTTCCAACACTAAATTCTAATCATTTTCCAGTGGTACATTAAGTGATAGAAGCACTATCTGCTGCATGTACTGTGAGTTCCTGCTCATCCTCATTTATTATTCTTCTTTTCCATACTCCTTTGGAAGCAGCACATCCTTCCATACATCCTTCTTCCCCTGCTTCACCACAGAGTATGCTACTGCAAATCTGAGGGAGACTTAGGGAAAGGATATGAAATCAGATGATAACAGAAAAAAGGGTCACAAATTATATAACTAACACATTTAGTGTATTCACATGCCCACACAGAGTCCACATGGTCACCATCACAGGCATGAGCATTTCTGGTTTTAAATCCTCTAGTGACCGGGACTCTACAGCCTCTCCAGAAAATTTATTCCACTCCTTGACTGTGCCTTTTTTACCTAATATATAATAAAATTGTCCCTCTCTGCAAGTTAAATTGGTTACATCTTCTTCTATGGATCATGGCTGTGAAGAGCAGATTATTCCACTTCCTTGTAATTTAAAGATTCCCAAAAAACAAACATTTGCTTTTGAAGCCCCCTGACTAGATGGGCTGGATTCAGCATATCTGGAAATCTTTAATTAACAGAATGAACACCTTAGGACTGACTGAGCAATCTGAACCAATCATTCTATTTCAAATGAGGCTCAAAAAGCATTTCTAGAACTTGCAGACAAATTGTATATTGGATGGAAACATCATTGTAAGATCTCAGAAGTTTGCAAAATTAATTCATTTTTACAACAACTTTATGAACTTGGAAAATGTGAGGCTTAAATGGGAAAAGTTCAATATTTGTCTTTTCCTCTCCTACTTCTCATTTCATTTAGCCAGAAAATGAACTCAGTGTTTAACAAAAATATGCCTTCTATCAAATAATGTTTAATTACTACATTTGTTTAATAGAGATTAATAATTAAGCAGCCCAAAATGCAATCACTATTATAGTTTATAGATAAGAGAAAAACATTTGAAAGGATCTTAAGTAAACTACAAAAATGTGGGTTAATCTTATGAACAAGTGAAAGTCCATAATCCTGTTTAGGCCATGGTCTGCTGGTAATGCAATTGCAATTAAAGTACTCTGTGATTTATGGAAGTCAGAAAGGAAATTACTCAAAAATATCTACACTGAAGGCTTGTAACTAGCTCCCTTCTCCCAAAGGACAGGACTTTAACCATCGCCATGGCTCAGCTCAGAAGATCTTTCACTTGTTTTGCAAAATGTTTCTTTGACTTCTTCAACTTCATATGCTAAATGTGCTCGGCTCAGTAAGATAACTGGCACAGAGGGTTGCACAAGACTTGTAATTACAATATCAATCCTTATAAGATATTTTCTAACAAATGGAGGAGTCTATTTTTATTCTATTTTCATATTCCTTGAGGAAAATGTTCAGACTAATTAATTTCCCTTGCCATTGAGAACTCAGTGCACCAATAAATATAATTATGATCTCTTTTCATTTCTAAAATTTTAGACTATTTCAGTCTGTTCTAGTTATTAAAATATCCATTCAGGATATTAATACTAATGGCAAGGATAGAAATGAAAAATTTTTCACAAGTAATCAAAATTCTGAAGTTGTTTTAATTTTAAAATATTTGCAAGTCTTTTAGCTTATTTTAAAAAAGCAAACACTTAAAGTTGCCACATTGAGAACATTGCAACAGACTATATAGATTATAGGAAAAATGAATTCATTAAACCCTAAGCAAAATATTTGTGAGTTTTCTTTAGCCATGTTAATTCACCAGAAAATGCAATAATAACTGATTTTATAAGTGAAAGATTTATTAACTGACCTTGGGGAAAAAACCCACAAACAAAAAAAACAGGATTCCATGCCACTTCCTGAGTTAAAGAAATGAGAAGTCATCCTCCACTAAGCTTTTTGCTGCAGTGCAGATATACATTTTAAAGACTAAGGTAACTGATGGAAGTCATACAGCTGGGATCTGAAATAATTGAACTTTTAAGCTTCATCAAGACAGTGAACATAAAGGTTTTGCAAATTACTGGCACTTCCAGTCTACTTGATTTTCACAAGGCCATTAGGAATACTGACTGCTAACAAATACCAAAGCCACTTGAAAATCACTAAAAGGTTTTGCTCTGTGGCAAAAACCTACACCGAATGGTTCTAGCTCATCTTCCCTTTTAAAAGTTGTAAATGCCCAATGGCTGGCCCTGCTCTGCCACCCGCAGATGACATTCAGCCATACCTGCAGACAGAGCCAGCGAGGGGATGTAGAGCCCAGCTGCAGTGGGGAAGGGGTTGGGAGGATCGTTCCCTCTGATTATGAAGTGAGGCAAGAGATGGTGAGACCACAGCTCTGCAAATGCAGACAAAGGGACCCACGGGCAGAATTTTGTCAGCTGCAATGGCCTCATAGGCCATTGATGTGACTTACAGGCCATTTCCATGGTGCAGTCAAAAATGATCTCAGGAAAATATCAACACATCCCAAGGGAAATTGGAGAACCTGCACACATTGTGATTGCAGCCTGGCAGGGGCAGCCCAGGCTGTAGATTCCCTAATGGGTTTAAGGTGGGGGGATGGGAGATAGAGGTAAGAATCTGATGGAAATGATCCTCTACACACTCCCCATCCCACCGAGCAGCTGCTCCAGAGACCACCTGGAGTCTGGGTGAGAAGATTAGAAGGTGTCTGTTGGTAGAACTGCCACCATCAGTATCACGATTGCACAAGGAAGGGGCTTATTCGGAGTTTAATTTCTTGCTGGTGTTAAAACCCAACTTACTAAGTTTCAGTTGAGTTCTTCAGAAACTGATTCACTCCTTGGTGCCCTTCTCTGATGCCATCTCATTGTTCTTCATAGATCTTTGCTCTGTGGACATCAAAATAAAGCCCCAGGGTGGTTTGCCCCAAATCTGAGGAGCTATTGATGAATGAAACCATTAGTCTGCTTAGAAGTCTGTTTGCAGCTGTTTATCAATGATCATTTTTGATCCTTTTAAAAGAAATTACCTTCTTAAAATAATACCCACTTAAAATAATTTATTGGGATTCATGTGTAGGCAGATTACTTCTATTTAATGTTATGTAGATTCTGCACCCCCTCCTTCTTAATGAAAAAAAATCAACAAAAATTAAAATCTATAACACTGACCTTTTTCTCTCATCATCAGTGTAATATGTTGCTGTAATATTATTGCTACATCTAAGTATTTTGAAATCTATTTTCATAAGCAAATGACAGTTGCCTTTAATTAAATTCTTCAAATTTGTTATTAATCTGGTTGAACTAACATATATTCCATAGTTTTGTCTGAAATCATCATCCCCCTGACAATCCTGTAATTGCTAGCATCAGTTTAATTATTCCTTTTACATTTAGTCTTGGCACTATCTTTCTTCCAATGGCATTTCCAAAGTCTTGAAATACTCACTGAAAGAGAATGCTGTAGATTCTAAAATCTTCCTTGGGCAGCTATTTTAAAATTTAAAAATGAAAATAATCTGGATCTAATGCTGATTGTTATTTAAGAACACTTATTACTGGACAATAGCATTTTATGTAATGTATTATTTACCTTTCTCATGCAGAGTAAAAATATATATTAAACACAGATGTCTTTGTATGTATTGTTATTTACTGTTGTAAAAACAGATCAATAACCTGTTCATTTTATTTCAGTCCCAAAAACTGTTTTCTTCATACTGTCCTTAAACACTAACAGCCAGATTTCCTCTTACAGTGTCAGTTTTCTGCAGCTTCCAACAGAATAACCCCAACCAAATCCACATTATAAATAGGGGTTACACCTGTTACAGATATAGGTATAGTTACTTCTGCTTTCATTGGTAAGTGTTTTGGTTCTTTTAAACAAGGTTTTCAGTCATGGGATTACAGTGTTTAGGGTTTGTAAACAGTTTTTAATTACCACTCACATTTTTCTGATTAAATTTTTCCTCCCAGATGGTTTGTTTCATAATTGTTTTCAGCTTTGTGAAACTGATCTTCGCCAGGCACACAGGCTATGCACACACATGCACACACGCACAGGCACACACGCTGCAGGCATTAATCCGTGTGTGTGTGTGAGCATTTCGGAGTGCGTGCGGCTGTGTGTCCGTGTGTGCCCTGTACAGCCATGCACAGATGGTCAGGATTTCATTATGTTTATTCAAAGCAACTACAATCAAGTCGCAAACACTTGAGCTGAACCACAAGCATTGGGAAATTCTTCTGCTAATTTAGTGTCTAACACAGGATTGCCCTGCACTGTATGCAACACATTCTGACTTAGACAATCAACATGAACAATATTTTTAAATTCTCGGGACATTCAGTTCTGGCAACATGCAGCCACCAGCCAGCGTTCCCCATACTCCTGAAGTCCCCCAAAAGGAATCCTTCATCTTTCCCAAGACACTGAAGATTGGCGGTGCTTATTTGATTTGATTGTAACAACCAATACTGAAAATAATTTAGAAATAAATTAACATCACAGTATGAAAAGCAGCATAGAAGAATATAAATGCAAACTGCAGGTCTTTCCAATATTGATTTATAATCACATTAACATTAAATAAGGCAGTCAGAAAATATCGAAGAGGCAGAGATCAAGAGGTTAAAATAAACAGGAGACTTCATGGCCAGAGGTCAAAAAGCCAACCTGATCAAGCCCAGCCAGAAGTGATACACCTGTGGTGTCAGACAGAATAACTTCACATTAGAAATTTAAAATAAAAATATCTGTCTTATTCAGACAGGGGTAATTTAGCATTACTGGTATTCAATTTTCCTATATGCAGTGAAACAAAGATTTTTATCTGCAATGAACTTGGAAGAGAAGGGTTGGGCTCCTTGGTACAGTTTATTACAGCCCTGTCTCTCCAGTCCTACATAAGGGTACTTCAGCAGTTATGCACAATCTGTTTTGTAACCAGGGGGAAACTCCATTGCCTAAACTAAAGGATTCAGTGTCATTCTAAGGCACCGAGCTGTGTCCTACATGGCCTCCACCTGAGTCCACAGAAAAGAGAGTTCCTTGAAGGCCTGAAACCTATCTCTCAGCTCCACTCAGATATCTTGTGTAGTTTGAGGTATCTCAAACATACCTGGTTGCCCATGTTTAGGCAAAAGGATCCCATCTACCAGCAGCTTCTAAATTTAGGATTTCTTTCTTAGCAGGTTGGCCATCTACTAAGAATTTTCAAGGTAAATGGAAGTTTCACATTTAATGATTTTTTTTATATAATTTACTGCTTGTGTTTTCTCTCCTTTACTATTGATGTGATCATGTATTTTCTACACTTCATACCAGTGCCGTGTATGAATTCATATCTTATCTGTACTGATCTTCATTTTCTTTCTTGATTCCGTATTTCATATTTTAAGTAAAACTCTGATCTCAGTTTTTCTGATGCAAAAATTTCCACTGTTCTCAGGGCTTTCCTGAGAAGTTCCCTTCTTCTGTCAGTACGATGCTTCCTACCTGGTTTCACTGTGAAATTTTGAGGAATTTCAGTTCTTCAGAAGTTCTCCTGAAATTCTTCAGTGTCTGACATAAGCCTTTTTTTTTGCACCAGAAGTAATCAAATGATTCATCAAAATGCAAGAACCTTGCAAAGATTGGAAGAGGGTTGGACAAGATATTCAACTCTCCATCCCATGCAAGGAAAAGCATTTTTCACATTGGCTGTACTGAGACCTGGCAACCAGGGAGTACCTTCAGGAAGGTCTCTGGTGATGGACCCTCTTCCTGCTTGTGCTCAGACCAAGAGCACATAAGCCCTTTTCCCAGAACTGTGGAGAATGCTGCCTGATCCTGATGCTTCCAATCTGGCAAAGATAATGTCTTATAATGATCTCATTTGGTTGCTTGGTCTCCTTTCTTGAATACTAAATATAATGAGTAAATATTACTAATATTAGTAGTAGTAGTATGGCTCCTATTATTATTATTATTATTATTATTATTATTATGGCTCCAAAATATATCAAAACCTCTTTAATGACTTATTAGGATATTTTCAAAATACTTTTCAACCCATGATTAATCTCTGCAGTATAACTAGCACCAGTCCTCCCAAAACAGAAATTTGTGCATTTTGCAGAGCCAAGAAATTTTGAAATAAAATGTTTATTTGAAGGACCTTATCTTCATAGGTGTTATTTAAAGGACCATACCTGCACAGATGTTAGTTTGCCCAGAGACAAATGTAGCCATGTTAATTATACATTTCCAGCACAATCTTGGTGAGGGGCAAGGAAAAAATTAGTAATTTTATTTAAATGTGCTGTGTTGGGATTACTCAATAGTCATCAGAAAAAGATGAAGGAGTCTCCAGGGAGGTTTCATTCCACTCATTTCAGGATCAGATTAAACACATTTTGATGTGTCTACTTCCCTACAGGGAGCATGTAGCTGTACATTGCAGACACTCAGCATTCAGAGCTGAACATAACTTTTCAAAATCCCACTTTAAAGTGAGAAATCCTTTTTTTCTATATATCATTATTAATGACCATTAAAAACATATATCTAGCCTCTACTTTTGTTAAGAGCTTGATTTACAACAGCCCTTAGGACATTATTTGCAGATTATGCTGACAGATTAATCACACTGTGTTAGCTAAATTTATGGCACATCATATCACATCTCCAACATTACGTGTATGCATAAAGAACAGTAAGTATGCCTTAAACTTTTATTTGAACACAGTTGTTAATTTGGGCTCTTCTGATGCTCTAATGTTTAAAAAACCAAATAATAAACCAGGATGTACATACCATAATGATAGTGTAGCAGCTCACATAGTGGTTAAAATTAATGTTCTTATTAACTGTGTGTAGCAGGTTGGGTTTGAAACCGGGCAGAAACACAGATTTAGTGTGGTGGTTTGGTCCAAAATACTCATTACTGTTTATCTTCTGTGAGATAAGAATTAGGAGAAATGCAAAGCAGGCACCAAACTTGAAAGAATATAAAGAAGTTTATTAACAGACCTAAAACAAGAAAAAAAAATTATACCACACCTTCAGAACTCTCCTCCTCCCCCCACCTTCCTCCCTTCTCCCACTGACAATGTAAAAAGACAACCCTTAAGATGTTCAGTCTGTTTACCACTTCCATAATAACCTTGTTCAGTCCATTTAGAAAGAGAAGTCTCTTCTTGCTCGTGCTATGAAAACATTATCACAACGAGACAGCTGCCCACTTCCAAATATTGTTCAGTCCATTTAGGAAGAGGAGTCTCTCTGCTTGCGATGTGAGTCCCTTCCCCCGACTTGCAGCTTTTCCCGCAACTGTTTTCGAGGGTCCACTCTTGAAGTTTTTTGGGGTACAATTTTAAGGTTGAGCTGTTCAGAAACAAAAACAGAGGCCCTTCTCCTTCCCTGGGAGCAAAGGGTCTTCCTCATCTTCATTGTTAGGACTATCTCTGGGAGCATCTCTAGGAACTGAGGTTTTCTCCTTTCCCATTTGGAGCAAAAGTCCTCATCTGGTCCATCTCTCCCTGTCCAAACTTCTCATGAAATTACAGCTGTGTCAGCATCTGCCTATCTCAGCGCAGGTGCTTTTGCTTACGAGCTGAACACTCCACCCCCCATATCTTCATGAAATTACAACAGGATACTCTGATGTATCATAGCTTCACAACAGAATTTCAGCTTTAAGCATCTCCTCTCTCTTTTCCCTCAGGTTTTCAGCTCTTCACAGCAATAAAAGGGTTAATCTCACCTCAGCCTTGCAGCTGTGTCCCTTATCGCTGTTGGTCACCTGGCCTCTGCCGGACAGAGGTGGGGTTCCAAGCCGCTCTGGCTGCCCACAGCCCTGCTGGGGGGGTCATCCTGGAGCCGTGGCCCGGCCCGGCCTGGCCCAAGCAGGGCCTGGCCGGGCCCGCTGGCCCCCGCACGGGGCCTGCAGCCACCTGTCCCAGCGCCGGAAACGAGAGAGCTTGGGGGGGAGTTTGTCTATTCTTAAGTGTGGATCACAGAGGCGGTCACAACTTTAAGTGGCTTAAAGAATTGTCCATATTCAAACTGGCCAGCCGATAGGTTTTATCAGGTCCCAGAGGAAGCAGTAAGTACCCCTTAGCAAGGACATCCCTTCCGGGACTATGCTTGCTAACCTATGACACTGTGTCAAAGATCAAGCTCTTATATACAAGCATGCAAATGCTTTGGTGACAGGCACATTGTGACCTCAAGCAGATGTGTTGGTGGGTCAGTATACACACTGATGTCTTGAACCAACCTAGAACTTCTGGGAGTGGCTAATACACAAGTAGAGCAGTAATACAGAAGGGGGACACAGCTAACATCTCCACAGGGGCCTACTGCACAATTCTTGAAAGCGAAACTGTCTGAAGGCTCCCAGTCTCTGAAGCTGAGCTTTATCAGAACACAAAACATGAATTTGTGTTTGAGAAATGCTTGGTACCTTTTGGCCCTGATATTGAATGAGGCTCCTATGAGCTACTCTGCTATTATCATCCTCATCTTCTTCAGTCATGCTGCTGGGTTTTGACCACACATCCCACAATACACTTGAACATCCATATGGACTCTGTGAAAGGAGTTAGACATGGCCCTGACATCTACACACATTACTCCCCCTGAAATCTCTGGGAGTTATGTGTACATCTGAGGGCAGAGTTCGGACCATAAAGTTTAAGTACAAGCATCTGGGCACAATTTTCTCCAGTGAGCAGGATTCCAAGTTTCTGTAACATCTGCTGTGGGAACTATAAGTACTTTATATTAATGTTGTAAACTGTGTTAGCTATAATCACCTTTTTTAATGGGAAAAAATGCAGTCATGTCCACCTGGTGATTCCAGTGATGGAGACACCTGTCTGCTAGGAATTGGATTGAGACCATCAACACATTTCACACAAGCAGTTGAAGGGCTATGAGATGATAATGGCCTGAGGTTATAATTTGCAAGTGACCCATGGATGCTGGGCTTTTGCCAGCAGACATCATTGTCAGATAAGCGTTTGTTTCTCTGTAGGGACTCAGCTAGTTCTATCACTTCATATTTTTGCAAACCATTTGGCTAAGAGATAACAAATGCAAGTAAACATAGGAAAGGAAAGAAGCCTTTAGCTGTGCTGTGTGTACAGAAATCAGAACTATGCAGTAGAATCTATTCTTATTCTTTTAATTGGCTTCCTACTTATGTATGCAAATATATAGCAAGTAATGGTTTAATGTTTCCCAATGCCATCAGTAGTACTCTTAGCTGTTTCTGGTTTCTTGATGTTTGTTGTCAATCTCATTATATCTCATTACGTATGTGATCCTGATTATGGAGAAGTACTTGACTACACTTTATACTTAAAACTAATTTTCCTCATCTATCTAATTAAGGGAATAGTGAGGAGAAGCAGAGTCACACAGCCCACAGTCAGGTGTATTTTGCCTTCCATAGGTTGTTATTGATACGTGAGTCAGTCAGATTAAAAGAACCTGGAATATGCATATCACTTTTTTACTACAGTTGTGGTAAAAAAGTGATATGCATAAAAAAGTTTTTTTACTACAATTGTAGAACATCATTATAAGAAAAGAAAAGCTGCAGTTTAACTCTAGATAGAGTTCTAAAGAGCTAGGTATGTACCCAGATACATTTTAACTTAAAATAAATCCTACAAGAATCCCTTTATTGGAGGAGGAATATTTTACCACTCCTGCTCCTATGCTAAATTTAGTTTCAAAACCGTCCAAAGGGCAATATTTCCAACTGCATTTTTTAATGATTTCTTACTGCCTGGCCTGTGGAAATGAGTCGAAGCAAAAGGAAAATTTAGTGGCAAACTTTTCCACTTTTTCAGTGAAACACTGTTGATAACCAGTATACCATTCCCTAGGAAAAGGAAGTATATATTTTGGAAAACTGACAGTGATTCAGTCTATTGCAGTACAAAAGTAAACCAGGCCCTTAATCCTCAGTACCAGCCTGTACCCTGGTCTGATGTCAGCATCAAGAGAAGGGGTTTCTCAGCTTACAAAGATTGCTGTATGGATCTATACATGTACTGTACATATAGACAGAATCCGTAAGGTGGAAGAATGAATTGTAACATGGAAGAATGGATTGACATCCCAGAATCCTATAAAAACACCACATGGAAGTCTTTTTGCTGCCAGTAAAGTAGAAACCAACTAGTGACTTCCTTCTCCCCAAAACAAACCCTATTATGAAGCTCCTGCTGTTAAAATCAACCTCTCACAGAAGGATGGTGTGCAAGGGTGCACCACATCCATGAAACCTCAGGGAGAACCTCCTCTGCAGCTGCAACCCTCAGGTGGCAGTACCTTGATGCAGTTTTGCCTTCTTGGATGAACATGAATTAATTCTTGGAGATTTTAGACCATGCACCATGTGTTTGCTAACTTGTAAAGCCAAGTAGCAGAAGTATTGCTAATACTTGCCTCTGAGTCAAGGGTTAGTAGATATCAATATAGCTGGGAAAGGTTAGTTTGCTAAAGCCAGATAAAGCCAATATAGGAGTATAATTTTCCTCTGCTTGTGATTTTATTCCCACTGATTCCAGCTCCAAGCATTGAGATGGACTGATGAATGCATATTTTTACTGGATAAGCAGATAGGGGACTCACAGACAAAAAAATTCCACCAAACTTTTATTTTTACCATACTTAAATTGTTGCTAAGGAGCAGGTTTTCTTCCATGCAAAATAAAATGAACTTGGATAAACTGAAATCCTCCAGCTTAAACTGCATGTTATTAACACTGGCTAAGAAAAGTTCTTATTTTCTGGCATCTTCAAGCAGTATGCTTTCAAAAGGAAAATTTAATAACTTGCTTCTTACCACAAGAATGGACCGTAAGCAGAATTACCCATCAACAGCTTTAAACTCTTCAGTTGTTTGGATGTGAACAGCCTTCAAGAACCTTTCTGGATTCACCAATGTTGTGGGAACCTTCCACTTACACTTGGCTTGGGAAGTGTGAATTCTCATTTTGCAAAGAGCCTGGGGATCTTGCCAAGGGTAATATTCTGGGGTCCATATGTGCTAAGTGATCGGCAACTCTGGAACACAGCAGCAGGCAGTCGAGATGGGGAAGCCTCCGAGAGACACTTCAGCCAAGGAAAGGAATTTGGATTTTTTCAGGAATAAAGCAGAGAAATGGCCAAGAAAAGATCATTTTGAAATCTGGAAAAATTTAGGACAAGAACTTTCATCCAGGCTATATGCATCACAAGCAATTTTTTGTGTTGCTGTAAGTGACAAGCACTTTCCTTTACACTGACTGTGCAAAATGAAGTGTCACTGTACTCAGGATTGTGACCTCTGAGACCACAATAGAACACATGTTTTACTAAAACTTTTCTACATCCATTGGAATGACTATATGTGGGCTGGTGCATAAATCCTGAGAGTAATAAAGCACAAAACATATACAGATAGTATTTGTTCATTCATTGCATATCAAGGATGCAAATCATTGTTTTGAACTTTCTAACATTACACCAGAATCTGACTAGCGCTGAAAAACACAAGCAACCCCTTATCTTTTTGCTTTCATATTGGTCTAACAAAACCCTAGGTCTTATATCATATATAACTCAAGGGCTAATAGATAGGAGAAATTAATCCAGCCAGCCTGCAATATTTGTAATAGCTCTGATGAATATCCTCAGAACAAGACTTAAATGATTCCACCACATTTACAGATGAGGTGGAATGAGGTGCCCACACTTCAAGAGAGGCATTGACGTGCTGGGGCAACAAAGCTGGTGGGCAGTCTAGAGAGTAAATCATGTGAGGTGTGGCTGAGAAAGTTGGGGGTGTTTAGCCTGGAGGAAAGAAGACTCAGGGAGGACCTTACTGCTGTCCACAACCACCTGAAAACAAGGTGTATCAAGGTAGGCTTTTGCCTCTTCTCCCAGGCAGCTGGTAACCGGATGAGAAGAAATGGCCTCAAGCTGTGCCAGGGGAGGTTCAGGTTGGACATCAAGGGTTGTTATGCTTTGGAATGGGCTGCCCAGGGAGGTAGTGAAGCCACCATCCCTGGAAATGTTCAAGAAACAACTGGATGTGGTACTTAGGGCTGTGGTTTAGTTGACATGGTGATATTCAGTCAAAGCTTGGACTTGGTGATTGTGGAGATATTTTCCAATCTTAATGATTCTATCATGCTATTATCCTATGCATAGCAGTTAATTTGGTCACACATAATAATATGAAGATTGTTTTCAATGACAATTGATAACAATATCCACTCTAGAGACCACTGCTTTTCTGGCTTCCAGGAAAATATTTTCTGGCTTCTTTGAAAAATACTAATAAACATTGACACTGTCTCTGGGATCATTATATGAAATTATTTTATCATTCCATGAAATTATTTTAATCTCTCTTAGTTATAATACATACACTTTCGTACATTGTTGTACCACTTCTTAATATCATAAATTTTCAAGTAAGTAAAACTGGTATTAAACATTAAATATTATATATTATATTTAGACTACCCAAAAACAAACTGGCCAGATCATTCTGGACTTTGACACTTGAGTTTGACTTCAGTATATGTTTGATAGATCAGTGCTAGTAAAAAAACCCACTTAGCATTGAAATTTCAGTTTGTTTGATCTGTGGTGACTGTGTAGAGTAAAAAGTAACTATCTCAGTGGTTTCTCATTGATCGCAGCTTTCTTAACAACTGGTGTACTTCACATAATATACAATGGCATTGACTTAGTAAGGTTTGACATATATAATTCTGTTGGGGTTCCTCCCCCCTGCCATGTGGTCCTGGGAGAGGGGCCCCGGGGTAGAGGCAGGGCCTATGGGGTTTCCCTACTCCCTGGTCAACCTCGTTCCCCATTGGTTGTTTTGTGTTCCCCTGCCCAGGAAGGACCCTCTGGTCCTGGGATTGTTCAGTTCTTCGGCAGTTGCCGACCAGGCAGCTGGAAAAATAAACATCTCTGAAAATATCTACCAAGAATCGGTCCATATATTCTTTTCCATGGGCCTCACTGTCTGATACATGTGTTGCAAGAATCCCCACTGCAACATAATTCCATTAAAATGTAGGGCTTCATCAAAAAAAAACATATCTCTTCTTAGTTAACTCCTTTTCCAGACGTGAAGAATACTTCTACTATGGAAACAGGGGGTGGTTTTCAGGAACAGTTGATGTAAACAGAGTCACAAGAGGAAGGGCCGGCAAGCAGATGGTCTTCTTCTGACTTCTCATTTTAGAGCTACTGTAGCAGGTGTTGAAAACGCCTTCCATTCTCCTGATGTAATAATGAGGGGAAAACAGACCTTTAGAAAAACCACAGAAAATAGTAATGACTGTATACTCTGTCACGTATCAGTGGGAAATGTTCAAAAATGCAATTCCTTTCATGGAACTGATTAATATTTCAAACAAATGTGTGCTGCACAAAGGAGATGTGGCTATTCACAGTGACTATAAATTACTGCAAATTACTCCAGAGAAAGGTCTGGGAAATGAACATCACTTTTCACAAAGGCCAGAATGTTGGCATGAAAATAGTTTTTATTTACATTCTAGCATTTTCATAACATCAGCTCAAGCCTTTCCAGAGTAAGCGTTCTCCCGATTTTGTGGGATTGCAGCCTCTTGTGATTTCCTCTCCCTGCCACTCATCACAAAGTAAATGCAGTTACAGACACACTCAAAGCTGGGCAAACATAAACACACGTTGCACCCAGTTGTTAGAGAACATGTAGAATTATCTGTCATGAAATAGCTATGAATATTAGAAATTTTAAAATTAATTTCAGTTTGTTCCTTTCTTCTGTTTTTAAATTTACTTTGGAAAAGTGGAAGAATGCAAAGAGTTTGAGGAAACAGCAATTATATTCACAGCCATAATCCAAAGAGTTCTCCCTTACTAAATTTTTTCAAGTCTGAAAACCAAATGAGATTCTAAATTTCTCCTCTTTCTTCAGAAAAACACTACTTTTATGATCATCACTCCCCTTTCTGAGATCAAACATACACTCATGAGGTCAGCTGGCTGGAGAGAAGACAGAGATCCTTCATTTTATTGACTCCATAAATAGTCAAATACAAATGATTATGCTCAAGTTTCAGGAACATCTCATTCACACCAGACAAGCTCAGTGTATTAACACTATAAATCACATCCTTTGGTATTTTTTATCACAGTATTTCTGTGGTTAATCTTGTGATTTGAGTGTCTGTCTTTACAACACTGAATATCCGAAAAGGAAGGGTGCCGTTCATCGAACAGTATAAATTACTGACACCAATTTTATTGGCATTTAAACTGATTACAAGTTGATTAGCATTCTGCACTTATTCTGATTGCTGGATTTCACTTACTAGGGTTTATCAGATTTTCAGAAATAATCTCGGATTTTATAAGGCTCTGGTTTTGCATATCCAATCAGAAAAACTCATTTTCTGTTTTGTGGACATGCTAATATATTTTCTGCTTTTGTTGACTGCGACTAGGTTACAGGTGACTGAGTCAAAACTACAAGCCCTAATGTTTAAAAAAATTATTAAATTTATTAGTATTTAAATTAAGTGAATCTGAGGCAACAAATTTAGTCACATCAAAAATCTTTCAGAAATGAGTCCCATAGTTGTCTGAACTAGTACTCTATTTTTCTCTACAGGGAAGAATAAAGCTACAAACTCAAAATAAGATCTCATTGAAGTTGTCTTTTCTTAGTACGAATCATTAGAATTTTATATAGAACGAGTGGCATTACACTAATGTAGATACACTTGATGTAAATAAAGGGGGTAAAAGTCCAAATAAGTAACAAAATATGTGCCTTTCTGCACTTAGAAACCTCAAGTACTAACAAACAGTCTCTGAAGGAAAAGAAGGTAAGCTTCCCTTAGATTTATCTCCTGGATATAATCATAGACTCATAGCATAATTTAGGTTGGAAAGAACCTCTGAATAGCTCTAATCCAATCCTCTACTCAAAGCAAGCTCAACTTAGAGATCAGGTTGCTCAGGTTCTTGTCCAGTCAAGCTTTGAGTTAACTCCAAGGATGGAAGTTCCAGAGATTTTCTGGATAATTTGTTCCAGTTTTTGGCCACTCTCATGGTGAAAAACTGCATTCTAAGATGTAGTTGGAATTTCCTGTGGTTTTCACATCAGAATATAATCACAGAGCATCTCTGAGAAGAGTCTGGCCCTGCCTTCTCCATACCATCCCATTAGGTAGCTGTAGGCAGCAGAAAGACCCCAATTCCTCTTCACTGGACTTGCTCTAGTATGTCCCTGTCTTTCTTGACTGGGTGCAGTACCCTGGACACAAATCCCAGATAGAAGGAAATAATCACTATTTTTATAGATATTCTGCCTTTTTTTTTCAGCAAGACTGTTTAGAGAATAAAAAAAAAATTTAAAAAAACTGACTTTAGGTAAAGCATTGACTAATAAAGTCAGATGAGGAGTGAACATGAAGGTAGGGTAAAACTCTCTGTAGAAGTGACATCTAACTCAGAACTGTGTGAACATCTTGGCAATACGGGTGACTGCATGTCCTGGATCTGCTTGGTCTGCTGATGCAGCCAAAGAATGCTGTGGAGCATCTCAAGAATCCTTTTCCCTGCTTTGACAGGTGTTTAAACCCAGAAACATTCCGTAACAGAGTCTAATTAATCTAAGTCATGAAGACCTCAGATAAAATTCATAATTAGTGTGCAACAAATAAGCAATTTTTGTCCTTCTGCCAAGAAGAGTAAATAAATAAATCAATAAATGAACAAGACATAATGCTCCAAAGATCTACAAATCAGGATTTTATTGGCCAAAGCAGAAAAATGTGCTTGAGTGAGGCAGAGTGTATTAGTAACAGTCCTTATCTTCCATCAGAGAACAGCTAGCTGGAGTGTCCCTAAAGGAAAGAGGTGCAGCTATGTCGTGGCCAAAGTGCAAAACATCTCCAGCTTTACAGGGGGAAAAAGAGCATCTTTCACTCCAGTCCAGACCTAACCAGCAATCTGTGAAGTTGCATCACCTACTTCCTGTGCAATGCATCACTTGCCATAAGAACAGATGTACTGGGTCAGATCAAAAGTCCATCTAGACAAAAATCTTTTCTCTGACAGTGGTGGTCACTTACAAAAATGTTAGCAAATATGTATGGGCAAAAATCAAAAGCAGGGATATGAATAGCCATGAACTTTGAAATCAAAATCTTCACTTGGGTCAGCAATTATTCAGAGTTTCTATCCCTAGAAGAGGTCCCATCAAATCCCTCCCACCATCACAAACTGTCTGACAGCACCGAATTCAGTGTGTGCTGGTGAGGGAGTGGAAAGACACAGGAAGTGAAGAGACAAATTCCACAGCTTGACCTCCATGTTCTGTAATAAACATTGTTTTTAAATAATTGTGGAATTAGCCCAAGAGAGTTGAATCGTTCTGCTGCTTGTTTCAGTAATCTATTAAAGACATATACACACTTGTATAGTCTCTCACTGTCTTTTCACTTTCCGATCAGCTGGATAAATGTTGATAACATGGTACATAGTCCTAATTTTTTAAAAAGCTCCATACCTCAAGGATGTGTGTTCATAGGATTATTGGACTTCTTCATGACCTAATACAAACTCTTCTGCCAAACGATGAACTCGATGTGAAGGCCAGATTTTAACTGGAAACACCCTTCGGTTTTTTTGCCTCAGAATGCCGCACACTGTGTGTGGGAATACTCATGTCCAGGACAGCCTTGCAGGGATTACTGAAATATGAATGCTGTTCCTAAAGCACTGCACCTGAAAATACTCTGATTACTTACATAGTTGTGGATTAGGTTGATTAAAGATACAGGTAGGCATCCATCCTCTGGCTAACTGGGGTACATAGAGGAAACAGGATGCCAGAGGTACATAGGATATTCCAAACTGGTGGTTCTGGTGTTGTTATTTACATTATAACCATCACTGCAGAGTTTCACTTTCAAAGATCACACCCATAAATCAAATCCAAGTGTGCTCAATTTGTTCCCCCCATCAGCAGTGAATATCAGTCCTAACTCCAAGCACAAGTTGTCTCCACAGAATAAATCAACAAAATTCTCCTATTTCAAACTCAGTTATGACTACAATGTTTTGCACCTGCAGCAATAAAGGGAGAAAGCAACTTTCCATGAGAAAGCAACTCCCACTATACCAATGCAAGGGACAGTCTGTTCCTATGAATAGATGAGGATAGGCAGGCATGGGCAGGGACATGTCTCTGCTTTCCCTTACCCCAAAATGGCCCACACAGGTTGGCCACAGAATCAATAAGACCATGTAGGCATCCATTTTCCAGGAAAAAACAGGTAACACCTCTTCCTTCTGAGCAGGAGTGAGGTTTCAGTCCCCTAACTGCCACATATACCCGTACCTGTGTGCCGGTGTGCGCATCTGTAAGGATGGCATCTGTTTGTGGTCCAGAAGATGCCTTAGCACTGAAGTTTCAATTCACTGCTCATCAAAAGACACCTTCCAACAGCTTCCCCTTGTGCTGTTTCAATTCTCCTGCAGCTTTCAGGCCACAGAGACTGACAACCAGACACTGGAAAGTGTTTCAGGAAAATGTTTACTAATGCAAAAAACCTAGCAGGAAGCCTTGAATTTTTATGTAATACCCATGAACTCAAATCAATGAAAATGTCAGTTCCTCTATAAATGTTTCAGCCAGCTCTGAGCAATCCGTAGCTGACACTTCCTTTACTCCAGGAAGCTCTAAGCAGCAGCAAAGGTTTCAGTCCAAGCCATTACGTTAATAGAGCAACAACAGACCCTGTGCCATGTGTCTGACTTCTAAAGGGCCACTTGCTGTCCACCTGGCACAGCACTTTGCACTGATGCTGCCCATGCTGCAGAGACAGAAAACTCAGCAGTCACCGGGGTAAACTTCAGAGCTGAAAGGCAAAGGAGAGGGACCTCTGCTCCAAAGGTCTCACCAAAGCACTGATGGGGCTGTTTGAGTCTCTACGATAGTTCACTTTCTCCCCATGTTTTTGAATTTTCTGTAGAAGGTAAAGATTTTCAGCCCTGTCTTTAACCACTCCATAAAAACAGTGGGGGATCGACAAGGCTTAACTTACATGAAGGGAACAGGGCTAGCTTTCCAAACTGGCAGTGTCTCTCCTCGCTTGCTGCAGCCAAGCGTGCTGCCAGCAGCCCCCAGGTGTGCGCCACATGAGCAGGTGAAGAAAATAAAAAATGTTTATATGCGTTGTGATGACAGTTCTGAGTCCATGTAAAGCAAAATACATGACAAGGAGTGTGGTTATCCCAAGACACCAACATTCCTCATGTGCACAAACAGGCAGGAATCCAAAGGCACTATGCCTTCATCTTGGAAATATTCACTGGACTGTTGCTCTTTAACATGGGTTTCTATTTTATTTTTTAAAAATTGATTGTTTTCTACACTTTTTTTTTTTTAAGTACATTTTCCTCAAAATAGGCAGCAAGGAACTGCTCTACAAGACAGAATCTCATACTGTATTTACACAACTGTGGATCAGAATCAACCACAGACAGGTCCTTTCCAAAACACTAATTAGACCACCCTTTGAAACTAAAGTTTAAATTGGAATTGTCCCTGTGACAAAACCCTCCATGTTTATAGAGCTCAAACAAGAAAGATCTAATACGCAGCTTCCTTTGAGACAGTACGTGGCACTTGTGACCAATTCATAGGAAGTGTCCCAAGCTGACAGTCTGTTGATAAAAAGCTTATGAACAATCAAACCCAAGTGAATTGTATGATAAAAAAGAACCTTTTTGCTCTGTGTTCCAGTGAGACGAGGGAAGCTTTTTTTTTTTCTTTAAAGAACCGTTCTGATTATATTTGTTGTGTATCTTGAACAAAATCTTTTCTCTTGGACAAATGGGAATTTATATCATATTAAGGCCAACATCTATCCATTAATGTACATTCTATCACATCAAAAAGAATCCTCTTAGAAATATATGGTAGATAGTGCAGAAACGCCACAATGAACAGATCAGATCACCAGAGTCTCTTTGGTACTTTTATGATTCCATGAACAGTGAGACTAAAGTGATAAAAATGCCTTACATGTGGCATGAGGAGATGAAATCTCAAATATTAAGCCTCAGGAAATTTTATATACCAAATGGTTCAGTTTGGTACATGCTGAAACTTTCTGTTAAGGTTAAGAAAAGGGTAAGAAAATCACAAATGCATTATCCAACTAATTCAGATTCTAACACAGAATTCTAGAGTTGAATTTGTTTTTATGTATAGAAGAATCTTTAGTTTTTAAAATCTTAAATAATGCTGTGAGATTTTAAAAAAATTATCCAAAGCAGTCACACACATGCTTGATTCAATGCCCGTTTCCAGCACACTTGTTGGCACAGAGGTGTGTGGGTGAAAGCAAAGAGGAGCTTGAAAGAGCACCTGTATGTATACACTTTTATCTAAGCAGGGACACAAATTTCAGCCACAAGAATGCGTTCATGCCTGGTTCAAGTTGAACAACAGAAAACAAAATGGGCCTCTTGAGACTTTATTACCATCTTAACTTTTAAAAAAAGAATATCTTTTAAATTGTAATCTACAAAGTAAATGGACTATATATATCTAGAACTGCATCTGTTTCAGAAACATGAAACAGCCCTACAGTTCAGGTTGGGAGGTAGAGAATGGGTGGCTTCCAACCAAATGAGTTACTAACTACACTTTGTTTCCTGAACGTGCACTGGCTGCTCTGCTCTGTGGATTGTTACCAGCTTCAGCATTTTTTAAATATTTCCCATTACCCTTTATTTGATATTTTATGCTTCCCCTCATAAACCCTTGAAACAGATTAATTGTGCCTGTGATGTTTGTTTGTAAGTACAGCTGCTCTTCCTTCCAGTTTGTTTTATAATTGTGATGTCTCAAAGATATCCTCATAAAACTGACGGGTGGATCTGCAAACAAGCAGAGTTTTATCAGAAAGGAAATCCAGATTAAAGTTACTGGAGAAAACATTTGAGTAATGCTCAATGTTACCAAATAAAATCACAAAAGGAAACTTAAAAAAAAAATCCATCACTTCTTCTACATGTTTATTATATGTATATAAATACTGCTAACCGTGTAGTTTATGTTGTTCGGTATGTACAAATACACAGGTACAGTAGGATGCCTTAGAACAAACAATAAATCCAAACTCAATAGTCTAAGATGTTAGACTAATTGGTTCAGGGGCTGTCATGCTGTACCTCCAACAAGTGCTATATTTCAGGATTCTTTTGTTTATTAGTTGGAAAGGATGGGTGAAGTTTCAGACCAAAGCCATTGCTAACTATAAAACCAGATCAAATAAAGGCTTCAGTTTGAAAGAGCACCTTTAAAGTCCATTTGTGAGATACACTGTTCAGCTGTTAAATGTTTTGTAAGTTTTCCAAGAACTTTGTTGAGCTTTCTTCATAAAATCTATATTATTTTCATTGAAGATTAATGATAGGCTTATTAAAAAATAAAAAACTTGGAGAGGCTTTCTGTGATTATGAGCAAAGGTCATCACACTACATTACTTTGGAATGTTTTTATAAGCTTTGTCAGTAGAAGTACACTTTAAAAAAATCTATATACCAACTTTTTCGAGTCTGTTTTTCATTTTTAAAGGATTTTTTTTTCTCTTTCAATTATGAGTACTTAAACAATACCAAACAAATACCAAAATACCACTCTCAGTTCCATCCATGCAGTGTCATTGAATCTCATTTCATTACCACTTGTAACTGAGCAACCATGGTCAAACCAACAGGGCGAGGCATGCACAAGATGGGAGGATTGTGACTGTGGACTGGCCCAGGTCTGCACACTGCAAACGAAGACAGAACAGGTACAGAGGGAAAACAGCCTCTGGCCCTCCATTTTGTGTTACCCAAAGCAGGATAAAGGGTGCAGAGTTCCATATGGCTGCCAAACAGGATTTGTGTTTCAGAATGGAAAACCTGCATAAAACAAAAAAGGAACACTCTGGGGCTACTGCAGCCTTTAAAGTTTTTCCCAGGAAGCAACTGATGTGAACCAGGGAATTGCACAGATCTGCCTGCCCCTCACCAGACCATCCAGGTGCAGGACTTTCTGCTTTCTTGTCCTGCAGAATAAGAAGCGGTACCCACTACTGTCATGTGGCAGAGCCAAAACAAACAAAGAGAAGTGTCCAGGATGAGTGGCTGGCTGGTCTGACTTCCCCTTGTCCTTGCCTCTCTGAAGGAGAGCATTGCTCTGTCTTTTACTGTTGCATCTGTCAGTTTATATGGACTCAGATATCTGAAAGTGACTTAGGTAAAAGTATAAGCCAAGTTTTTCACAATGCCCAATTTGAGATACTCCAAAAGCAGTTGAAAGCCAAGAAAGTCAGCTCCTCTAAGATGCAGTGACCTGGGCTCATCCCATACTAGGCAGCACCATCATGGACGTGATTGGTTTTGCCTTTGCCTATCCATCAGTACAGACAGGGATCTGCAGAATGTGGTTCAGGTCCTACATAGTAATTATATGGTGGAGGATATTGAATTACTCCTGGTAGTGCCTATTTCTCTGATACTTAGAGAGAACAAACTGTGGCTTTGACCCTAATTCAGGCATCTTAGTTGAATTACCCGAATCCAAGCCTCTGTGTTTAAACATTTTTCTTCGAACTTATGTAACTTAAGTAACCACCTGTATTGGTATGCACATTTTTAAACAACTTTCTAAAGTGCAGAGTCATCAGTCATTGCTAGACAGTACATTTGACAGAGAGAAAGAATATAATTTAAAATAAAGACTTCTATCACTTTTACCTGATGGTAAATTAGGACTGAAATGGTAGAAGTACACTGGATCATTTTGGGAATGATCCTATAACCAGTGGTGTCAGGATACCACCTTCTGTTGCTGAGTATCTGAACTTGAAATCAAAGAATAAGTTTAAACAACCTAAAACCTTTTTCAAAAAAAAGAAAAAAAAAATGCAGCAGTGTTGGAATTTGTTCCCTTCCTGAGAAAACTCTGTAATCATCAAGATGTCACTGCAGTCTTTCTCAGTTTGCCAGTATGAAGGAGAGAAAAGTTGTTAAATATAGAATAATAGAATATCCTGAGTTGGAAGAGACCCACAAGCATCATTAAAGTCCAGCTCCTAGCCATTCCCAGGATAATCCCAAGAATCACACCATGTGTGTATATATTCAAAAGAGGAAAACTGCAGATGTAAACTGTGGTTCTTACAAAATCTGTATTGTTTTAGAGAATGTAAAACTTTTTTTAGCTTAATAACTAACAAATAATGTATCTATTAAATTAAAATTCCTAAATATACTACCCCAGTGTTATGCCCAGCCTTATTCACAGATCTCTCTCCTCCAGTGTGACAAATTGTCTGTGCTTCTCATCCTTTACCTTTCCCTACCCATCTTGCCTTTCTTCCTCCCCACATTCCACTCTCTTCCCCAAGCCAGGCCATTTAGATGAGTGCTCCTCATTCTTCCTCTCCTCCAAACCAACCACTCTGTGATGCTCAGCTCCATCTGACCCAGGAGCCTGCATGCCCCTTCACTTGCCCCTGGAAAATTCACAGTGGAAGGTGGAAATAGAATCGTCTCCATTTTACAACTGCTTCTTCAGTCTCTTCCTACTGTTTCATAACTGTTAAGTACTTCAGAGTAAAGACAAAATTTTTAAATGCCTAGTACCTGCCTGGTTTTTACATGAAATCAGTAACATTCTGTTTATTCACACCAAGAAAATTCCTTGGAATTTTTGAATTCATTAGGTACAGCATTTACACATCAGCATATGAGCACTGGATGCATAAAAATTATATCTGCTAGAGCAGAAACACCTTGTGAATCTTGAACTTAAATTCACATACAATAATTTTCATACCAGGACTAGAGATAAGGATCAAATTTGTTGCCTTTTATGAAGCATGGCTCAAACAATTGACAAATCTTATTCAAAAAAATCTAAATGCACAAGAATCAAAAATGCCACAATTTTCACTTCAAAGAGGAAGAAAAAACCTCTCAGATAGGGTCACACAGCTTTCCTTACAATACTGAATTGAAGACTGCCTGACCATATGCCTACAACCAGAGCAGGACTGTTTGAACCGTTAGATTGTAAGGTGGTCCCTAGTATAGTTTTGGCCTGGGCCAGCTAATATTCTCCAAAATTGTTCCTAAGCACACTTTGGGCATTAACATGTGTCTGTCAGTAACTTTACTGTCTGTCAGTAACTTTACTATGATATCCTGTACTGGACAGCAAGGCTGTTGAAGAGTGTGGGTCTGAGCTCGGTCATGCAGCTGGTCATGGCGATAGGAAATGGCCACCAGCAGCCTTTGGTTTCCCAGTTAAAGGCTGGGTCACCAGGGATAGACACAGGACATGATCAAATGCAGCCCTCCATCCATCTGAAATATGCCACTACGTTCGCTTTCAAGCATTAAATCTACACTGCTACCAAAACCTCAGTGTTCTGTTGCTTCCCAAACTCAAAACACTAAACAAAAACTGAGATAAACCTCACCTTCAGCAAGTCTTCTGATTACCCACCAGTAATTATGCCACAGAGTCCTCCATCAGCATGGCTGTTGCTATGACAGTTCAGTGACATACATGTCTCCTAACACTTACATGCCAACATCCCATGATGTTCAATCTGCAGGAGTTTTTACTGTCTCCATCACTACTGGGTTAAGACAAAACTTCTGACAGGTTCCTGGAGTAGGTAATTGTACAGTTCTCTGCAAGAGGTGCTGGGGTCCTACACCTCTGCAGCCACCTTCATGGTCTTCCCTAATTCCTGCAAAAGTGCCACTAGCCTGTGGTCTTCATGCCAATTTAGTCATTATGGTGGTGGACTCTGAAGCTGGAAGGCACCAACCTGTGATTAACCCTAGACACAGTGCAGCAATCATTTTGAGTTACTACCAACCTAAGCCAGATTTGAACTGCTGACCAAGAAGTGAAAGGCTTTGTATCCTATTACCAATATCCTAAATCAACCAGCCTCCCCTGCAACTATATTTTTTGGATTATTATGTAGGAACAATAATAGAATACCCCATAAACAGGTTCCTTAGATATTCAAACATGTCAGGTTGTACTTTCTACATTTTCAGATAATTGTGGAGTAAATATTTGTTAAATGAAGTATTTTACATCTGTCTTGGACCAAAGCGATCTTTCTGTCAGTAATACCACAGAACACTTGTAAAAGTATGCCGGCCATTACAGAGTTATGCACTCTTGGCAAATACAGTCTTTGAACTCATGTTACTGTGCTGCCAATAAAAAACATGTTTTTTTTTATCAACTGGATGTCTTTCAATTATACAATCATTGTCTGACAGTAAAGCAGTTGAAATAGATTTTTAAAAATCTTTTTTTTTTTTAATTTCACACCAGTTGGCAAAAGGTTAATGTTTGTTTGCCTAACTCTCAAAGAGACATTTGGTGTAGTTCAACAGTACAGAGAAAATACTGTGTAAAGATCAAAAGGAAAAAAGCATGCACATTTTCCTGTGAAAGACAACACATGGTCCTTGCAGAAGGAAATGCTGCATTTCTTTCCCACACATCAGAGCTAGTCCTTCACCTCATCATGGTGTCCATCTGCAGTCAAAGCAAACTGTGCTGGAGCTGGAGGCCTGGGCTAACCAACATTTTCATAACCCTTTTTAATCCTATAGGACACTGAAAGCAACCAGTTACTAAAAGTAACCCTGGTGTGTTAAAATAAAATATCTGGTTCAATCTAGACAGCCATTACACAGATATTCATATATGCAGCCTAATTCAGACTACACCTAAAATTGCTAAATTATCTTTCCTATCACTGCCACCACTGAAAGGCGGTGAAATTACTTTTCAAGTGTATAACAGCACTCAAAACACCCACCACCACATAGTCAGAATTGCACATGACAGCATGGATGCACTTTGTGATCTAACAGGCTGCCACACTTTATCCATTCCAGCCCAACCTCCCACATACCCAATGTGTGCACAAATTTTGCTTCATCCATAGGTTTACAACTAACAAAATATATTTTCAATACTAAAGATGTGCCAAGGTGTCCCCATCTCTGAAACTAATACAAATCCATCTTTTTCCACAAGCAATGCTACTCCTTTTGTACTTTGAAAGTTAGTTTAACTTTCTTCCTATGAAGAAAGGATGCACTTTTAATTTTCACCTGTGTAATCACCCTCTCTTTCTACTCTTCTTTCCATGGACAATTACACTAGTGTTTGTGTAACTGATGTGTGATTGCACTGATGTGGGATGCATTTGATCACCCTTTATTTGAAGTTGTTTGTTTTTAATGAGGGAATTTCTGAGTCATTCCTCTTTGCACTGCCCAGGAGTACCAAGAAACTTTTTTCTTCTGCATATTGTCCTATTTACCTTCTGCACTGTATCAGTTGAAAATTTTCCCTTTTCACATGCAAGGTCCTACTTCATTTCTTCCTCCCAACTCTTACTACTTAGCCAATACTTTTTCATCAGCCACCTCCTGCTTCAGTGTTGTGCAGGCTCCTCTTTTCCCCTTTGCACTCTCCTCTGTACAGCTCCTGCAATTATCTTTTTAAATGATCCGATTAGTGGAAGGTGTGAAGACTCCTCAGGTCCTGCCACAAAACTGAATCCACTTGAGCTAGATGAATTTGTTAGTTAAATCAGATACCTTGCCCTTTCCAGCTTTGTTGTTGGATAGGACGTGCACTGGTAACTTTCCTGTGTGTGGTCTATTTTAACCTTATCTTTGAGCTTCTATGAGTTGTTTGTCAGCATATACAGACAGTTAAGCAGGCTGCAATGGGCTACCAGTACAGCAAATACTCATTCCAAAATACCAACCAGCTCTCTCATGTTCCTGGTGAAGAAGGAGGAAGGGAAACCTTTGTTGATTGCTAGACTGCTCTATCCTCTTGTTGACCTCCCCCAGGAAGAATTATTTAGGGATGCTGCAGTCTCCTGTGTACTGGGAAGATGATGCTGAGGTAGTGAATGTAGAAAGAAAAGTGAAAGAAAGTCTCCAGAAACCCAAACCACTTCTCTTCCTGCCTTTCCTGGGACAACTACGTGGAGATCGGTTTACCCATTGCTTTTCCTATCCCATATTGTTCCTCCCCATGTTCCCCTGGCCCTGGCCACTCCCTCGGTTCCTCCCTGTTGGTTCCTGTACCCCAACTCCGCCCATGTACCGCCCCTGAGCCCCTGAGAAAACCCCCCTGTGCCCAGACCACGAGGTCTCGCTGCCTGTGAGGGTCACGGGGATGAGATATGACTATTAAAAAGTCATCTTAAACCCTCATGGGAGACCCTTCTCACCTCCTTTGCCATCACTGGTTGTAGGGCTGATAGCTACCAGAGCAAAACCGCAGAGCCGTCCGGAATGGACTACGGGATAGCGATATGGTCACACTGCCCTAAGCAGCCCTGCTGAGCTCTCAGGAAAGCTGCTGCCTGCTAAACTAAACCTAGCACTACAACACAACTATACTTCTTTTATCACACTGTCTTTTGCTTATGTAATCATTCTCTAGAAAAAGGAATGGTTATTTGGTGCACTAAAAGTGTGGGAGAGGAACATGCTATAGCTGAAGCAAAGGTAAGTCTGAAGGTAGGATGGCTAAATGGAATAGGTGGAATATAATTGGGATTTCTAAGAGACATCAAAGCTAGGGGACTGTATGATCAAAATTATTCCACACAAAGATTTGGATTCACTGGAGCTGAAGCATATATCCTTTTTGTCTTCAGACAACTCTGGTATCAAATTTTCTAATCATGATTGAATAATTTTGTGGGTTTGACTCAACATTTGTAGACCTCTGGACCCAGGTAGCTCTGTATGAGAGAGGGATTTGAAGGTGTCACAAGCATTTTGTAACACATGTGGCACATGGCCCCTCACACAAAATCAGCATTTACAGAGAGCTATTCCAACCACCTAAGCCCCAGGTCGTCCTTTGAATATGCCTTCTGTTTCCATTGCATATAACAGAAACTGTAGGACAACTGGAAACTATAGGGCAGCTTTTGGTGACTGGGTTTCTAAATTAAACACAACAGTAAAATGCTTGTAATTAAAAAAGGTGAAGCTGGATCCTACTTAACATTGACCCAGGAAGAGCCATTAATGCCCCTTACATAAGATATCCACATTATCTCTGACTATTTCACTGTCTTGCAGAGACAAAGAGTATAGATTATTATATTTATATTGAAATACTGATTTTAAATTGTCCTGTTGACAAGAGAAATAAACTCTTTCAGAGAATGATTCACTTAACAGAGATGTCTTTTTTGGTGACTACATCCTAAAAGTTTCTGTTTCTCTCCCCTGACTGTATGAGGAGTTTTGATAATTTGCTCAGACTTGTCTGCTTTATAGCTACCTACATTTATTAATGTATTAATGCTCTTCAAGCTATCTACATCCCTTGACAGGAGGCTTGCACAATTTAAAAAGTTGGAATCACATCATTTAATTCTCCTTAAATAACAAACCAGAGCTCTACCAATAAATCCACAGCCATGAAGGGTGCCCAGCTCCAAACTCGTCCTCATTGTTACAATCTCTCTGTAACTAAAAAACTCTAATACCCTTGTCATGAATCACCAGAGATCCTACCTTTCTAGTTTCTTGTATGGCATTTGCTGTGAGGCAGCTCCTTGATAACACACCCTCCCATCTGCACAGCACAGTGATCCAAGCAGGTGCCATGGCCACCGCAGTGATCAGACCGAGCAATTCATTAAGGATTAGGCATGTTCCTTCTACAGTAACTCTTCCAAAAGATCAAGCACACTGTGAAAACCAGGAAAAGTATCAAATGTCTTCCATGGGCACTTTCCACGCTTTGCTGATTAGATGTGAAATGCCCTGATGATGGAAAGAGGAAAGATACAAATGCAAAGCATAATCCTGCCAGGTGCTGAAAGATGTTGGGCATCCAGTGAGGTTTTATAGCTAATGATAATCCCAGACATTCTGCATCTATCAAAACAGATTAACTTCCTGTGAAATGTGCTTAATCTGTGTCTGTTCAATGTGTGAACAAGTGGTTATTGGTTTCCAGAGGAATAAAATATTCTCAAGAAATTGTCTTTTCAAGAAACACAAAATAGAAATGCAACTTCAAGTCTTTAATTTCCAGCATTTTGAATTGTGAATGGACCTGAATAAATTTAATGTTAATGAGATACACAACCTGTGGAATGGGATTTTTTCTCCCTTTGTCATTGAAAAAGTTTATTATAAACTGGTTTGCAAAGTCAAGCCTCAAATAAAGGCAAAATATGCTATTTTTTGAATGAAAGTATTAATTATGTGTAGCAATTCAGGTGAATTTATTCACATATTTACCAATAAAAACAAAGGAGAGCAAAAGTCAAGTAAATGGACATTTTTAAGATTTATATACTTCTGGCTGTTCACCAACTTTAATAATCTAACCCCTATTTAAATTAAAAATATCATATCAGCTTTTAATACAAACCTTACGTGAGTTGCAAATTCACAATAGGCGTTAAGTCTAAAAAAGTCATCATCTATCATTGCACTATTTCAGCAGTGGCAGATGGGTGTTTTTAAAAGGTTCCTAGGAACAGAGTTCTCAGTTTAAATGTAATATTATGTTATATTACTCACACTTGAACTGACCTTCATAAATATCAAATCCTTAAAATTATAAGTCCTGACATTTAATACTTTCCTGCAGACAAAGCAGGACCATGTTACATTATAAGGTCACTTGTCATTGTAGCTCTTAGAGAAACATCATTTTAATGAAGACACTAACTGTAATGAAATTGTGGACAAACATTCATCTGACTGACTCAAGTGAACATATTCTCACTGCACCATGCAGTACTGAAGGACTTTAAAAATGCCTTGCTAGCTCACTGCCCATTGGTATTAAAGCAGCATATGCTTTACATTGTTACCACAGGAAATGACTTCTTGAGTGGTCCTGTGACCACTGAAGGGTTAACCCTTCCTGCTCTCCTTGGATGCAACCAACAGGCTTCCCCAAAGGGCTGGTCTTCTCTTGCTCTCATAACCATTCAGCCGAGAAACCGAGCAAAATATCAGATTGACCCCCAGCATGTTGTACCCAGAAGCCTAAATTATGCAATTTTAGGTGCTTTCCTGAGCCACTTACATCCTAGGCTCCCTCTAGAGTGAATGGCAAGTCAGAGGCATCTCTGGGCAGCAATTCAACTAGGTAAGAGTGGAACACCTTGAGTAAAGGGCTGAAAATTCTAGCAAAAGCAAAGGCAAAACATGGTTAATTTAAACTCATTGTTCCATCTTACTTTGACCCCAGCCCTGTTGCAGTGCCTATAATATTCAGGTCCAGGTGACAACAGAACAGCAGTGAAAGAAAGAGGGAATGTTTTCTTTCTTGTATGATCTGGGATTGAGTTCCTGCAGATCTTTCTCATATGAGCTCCTGTCCGGGTTTCTGATCCGGTATTTGTATTTGCTTTTGCATTTTTGGGAGAAAATAGTGCAATAGCCAGAAAAATTAAGTTTGTTAATTTATAGGCAGAAAAGAATATGGTAGAACCACAAATAGAAATAACCAACATACTAAAATTAAAAATGTTATGCCAGATTGCCTCTGGTGTTAAGGTGCCCTTTCACAGCGGATATTATAACCTTTGTGAAACTTTCTACTATTAATCTGGTTTTTATAGATCAACTTCCAAAAAAAATTAACTTCCACTCAGGAAAATTGTCTCAAAAAACCAAAATACTGACAATAAATAAATGTATGGAATGAGAAGAGAAAGAGAAATTACCTAATGAGAATAATAAAAAATCACTCTTTTTTAAACAATTTTCTTCACTTTCCAGATCTCATCTATCACCAGTAACAGAACATAAAGATGTCAGAAAATAAATTCTTCTGCATGAAAGTGATATCAGTCTTTTCACAATGACATGGCCAGTATACTAACAGAACTCCTAGGTGTGCTTAAATTGGTGACAGAAAATTTTAGATCAGTCCAGACATGGAGTCACCTCAGTGGCCAGACATGATAATTCTTTCATGTGGTGTTCAAAGTGGTAATCATTATCATTTGAATAATGTGGAGCAGCTAGTCCAGCAGATACTTTTAGGAACAGCTGGACCCATATATATCCCACTGACCTTGTGCACCTGCATGACCTCCTAAATGAGGATGCCTGTCACCCTGAGACCACTCTGAAATCAGTGGGGAGAAATTTCCTCTATGCTGCTTCTGTGCATGGAGCCAGGGCATGAACACCTGCCCTGCAGTGTGACCATGCAAGTTATTGTTCTAGTCCATGGCTGACCCAGAGCAACTGGTACTCCCCGAGACAATCTGAGAATTACCACAGGCCAATGAATTTTGCCTGGGGCAATCTCAGCACAACCATCTTCCTTTGGAAAGTAAGCGAGTGTAATAATATAGATAGTATCAAAGAGGACCAGCTGGCCTAGAGGCCAAAGAGGGAAGCTCAGCATTATTGAATTTACTGGTTAGTATACATAGCCCTGAGAAGGCAGTTCAGAAGGGATGCTTGCCGAATTTTTGCTGGAATTGTCTAACCCCTCATCAGAGAAGCCTACACTGTTCTCTATCCCAATTTAAGGGCTTTAGATAAGTAACATAAGAATGTCACTGAAAAACAATGAAAATATAATCTATAATTAGGTCTAATGCATCTGGAAGTTGTCATCTTCCAGAACTGGGACTGAAAACCCGGAGGGGTTTTGGACATGGAATCCATTTCACAGCATCATCTAACTGCAATCCTGAAACTGCCAAGAGAAATTTCTCTTTTCAAGTTTTTTTTAATTTCCTTCTTTAAAGAGATACCTTTTGTGAATCTCACTCCGAGCTGACTACTATTCATCTTTACATATTTCAGCAACTTTGGCACACACCCCAGTATTTTGAATACCAATCCTGTGTATAATTTTTAAATATCACAACACTGGACACTATAATGACTCCCTTCTATTTCTGAATCTGGTCCTGAGTATCCAACAGCAAGAAATCAAGTGACGACATTTTATTACCAAATGACATGGCTTGACCAGGAGCCCAATCAGAACAACTGACTCCTTTCTCATGACCTTCCTTTCCGAGGAATAGGAGCTAACTGAGTTGATCAGGGAGAGAGTTAGGCCCATGTTCCTACACTCATCTAAGCCTCCAAGGGGAACTACTCAGGAAAGGAAAAGGTGTCCATTGCCTTTTCTTCAGTGTGACATATGCCTGAAGACAGGGTGCACCGATTGGGAAAGCCCTGGGAGCTCATGGTTGCAGTGTTATCTCTCAACACTTCATTCTTGATGGTGTGCAAGGTATAATGCAGCCCTCAGAGTGCTGTACTGTGCTGTGTTCCAGTAATGAGGAGAGACTGCATGTTTCAAGTCCTGAAGATGATTGATACCTCTGTAAGTTTATCATGCTGCCAATAAAGCAAGCAAGTCCTGTGTATGAAACAGTTTTCATATTAATGTGTACATGGCTACTGAGTCAGGAAACCGTATTCAGAAAGGCTGGATAAGTATTAAATTCTGAATGTTTCATATTGTACATTTTAAAAAATTGTCATTCCAGGTAAAAAATGGTCTGATCTTCAAGATCTGTTTACTGCAGTAGTTGTTACAACAGCCCTAAGGTTCTCATTTTCCTCTAGGAATCAGAGTTCCCATAAATTTGAAAAGATCCACCAATGCCCCAACTCAGAATTAAAACAATCAAAATAGTTAAAAGAACTGAAGCAAGACAACTTAGGTTGGAAAAATTTACACAGTATAGGTTCTGTTGTAGATTGCTACTTTAGTTAATTCCATTTCTCACAGTCTTCCACTACTATTTATATCTGGATGTGGGAGCCTTGTGCAAAAAAAAAAAAAAAAATAAGCATTTCAAATGTTTATTGAATTAAAATCAGCTGTAATTTACCATCAGTATTTATGAGTCTCTGTGCCTTGGTCAGGCATGAAATCTGAATTGCACCCACAGGCAGGTTGAAGAAGAAGTGATAAATTCCTGGGGAAAAAAATGAACTGAGAAACCAAAGACTAGAGAAGAGGAAGCAGGATGGTTGTGATTAAAAATATAATGGTTATACAATGGATATGACCCTCATCAGGAATACTGGTCTTCCTTTTATTTTCTAACCATCAGACAAGGAAGAGCAACAATGAGCACGTAACTAAAACTTCAAATTCCTTCAGCTTTTGCATGAAAAACCCTTTAAGTCTGCTATTGCTAATAATCATTACATGAGTCATCAGACTTTGAAGATAAACAGTTTCTTCTTTTGATTCAATTCAAAAATAAATATGGGTATACCCTAATAATAGCTTCATAATAGTCCTACTTGCAATGAGATTGATTGATCAAAAAAGGTTATCCAATGTCTTACACCTTTAGGATGTCTCAAAACCATATCCATTAACAAGATTGTTTGCCTGGAAGTCATAACCCTGAGTTACTTGAAACGTCGTCGGCAGGATAACAGAATGATATTTGTTCTTAAACATAACAGTTTTTCTGGGTCATCGTGTGAAAACGTATGGAATGGACTCTGAGCATGCTTAACCCTGTGTATCCTACCCTCTTTTGTTCTATTTTTCACCTTAAGCAGTGATGTGAGATTTTGCCTTTCCGTTCACAGCGGAGGACTCCATGGAGTGCTCTGATTTGTGACCCTTATCATTGCTACACATCTTTGCTTAGGAGCATGATCGCTTTAGACAGCCTGCTGTGCCCCACACTGGGATTTACAGTAGCACAGACTAAATATTATCCATTTAAACTTATACCTAGAGATCCCAAGCAAGCAAGGCCGGAGACATTTCCTTCTCAGCTCCTAACACCAGAATAAACTAACATGAACTTAACAAGAAAAAAAAATTAAAAAGAATATATACACACTGTATTGTTGATCCCTTCTTTATGGGCTACACTGGTGGCAGTGTTTTCTGTTTCTAATCGCCATGGCCTTTATGATACTGTACTTAATGAATTATGCTCCTCAGGAGGAGGTCAGTGAAAGAATTGAGCTAAAAACCCCTAACAGTGTTGTTGGCCAAGAGCCAGCTCTTTCGGGGCTGTGTTTCTGCATGAGGTCTACCACAGCTGGAGTGAAACGACTTGCAGGTGGCTCAGTGGGCAACAGATCACACAGTACTGCTCTGTCCGCCCCTCGACAGCAAGGAGGGAGTCACCTATGCCTGCCGTTGGTGGCTGAAAATGAGCAGGAAACGTCTGACAATCTTGATTAAGAACTCCCAAGCATTGAACTTTCCATAAGGAAAAGGCACACTCAGATCTCTGGGCTTTGACATTCCAACTTCCAATTTAAATACTGTTTGAGGTCCAGGAGAAAACACTAATGCTTATCCTTATGATGTTAGGCAGTGGATGCCTTAATAAAGATGATGTGCACTCAGTTAGCACACCAAAGCCTGGGCAATGAAGTAGGTATGCTCCGTTTCTTCCCCCCCCAGTTTCATTCAGAGAGAATTTATAGGTTTTATTTTAAAAGTAGCTGAAACATACCAAGTAATTTTCTGGAGTGTTTTTAAACTATTAATTTCTAAATTACATGAACAGATGCATATGCACAGTGGAAAATAGCATCGAATATCTTGGGGAAACAGAGGAGCTCAAAGACCTGGCCAAATAAAGTTAGGTTCCACTAACAGCCCACTTGGACAACTCCTTTAACGTCCCTGGGAACCCCACCACTCGGCTGTTCAGCTTTACTTTCTTGCAGATTAATCATTTGTGGTTTTGAAAATATATAAATCTTAAAAATCTGCAGAAACAGAGCAACAGAAGGCTTTTCCACACCTCAGCTGACAAAAACTACTGTCCATTTGCTGCAGGACTCATTTGAGGCTCCTTAGCAAGAGAGACACAACCCTTATGTGGCTGCCGAGGATGCAGGGCTGGAGTGATCCTCCTTAATGCAGGCTGGGAGCCAGCGTGGCCGTCAGGAAAAGATCAGGGAGCTTGGGGATGGTGCTCAAAACAAACACAAACATCTTTCCATGAGTAGCCACTGTGAGTGTCACCACAGCAGTGACAGCTCTGCCTCTCCTAGGCCCATTGTAAGGCTCCTCATAAGCAAAAGCCAAACTGAAACACAGCACACATCAGAACTGACTGCATGGCTGCAGGGTAGGACCTCAGATATATGTGTACTCCTCAGCTCTGCTGCTGCTGCTGCTTTCAGCAACTTAGCTCCTCAGTTTTCTCAGCTACCACCAGTGAGAATTATTTGCTGTTGTAGAAATAGTGTGGCTTGGAAGCCAGACCATGAGTGACCAGCACAGCTGGTGCTTTCCTCCAGAAAATACTAAGTCAATCCTATTCTAGAAATTTCTGTGAAGGACAAGCATACTGAGTCCTTGGTGCTGGGAGTCCATAGGGGGTGGGACTACAAGGCAGACCTCTAAATTTTGGATCAGCAAAATGTTTTGCTGAGCCTCCATGACCATATTCAGTGTTGTGCTCTAGTTACAGTGACGTAGGTTGTCACTGAGGTTGTGATGCACAAAAAGGAAAGACCTTAATGGTTTCTGCCATACTTTTCTAATTCTTAAAATGGCTTCTATTCCTCCTTTATAAGTAAAAAGTGAATGGTTCAAACTGTGGCCTCCTGTTCTTTACCAGCCCTCCATACTAATTACATTTATCAAACCAGAAATGAGAAACATGTAAGTAAGGTGACCATAAAGTGATTTAAAGAAAAATTTGAAATACACGCAAGAAATGCAGAGATTACAAGTAAGTGTAAGGGTTGTTAATTAGTCACTGGATATAACTACCAAGCTAGTTAACTAAGAAATAAGTCAGTGTGCAAAGAACTGGCTAAAAGTTATAGAAAGTAACATACTTAGCCAAACTTTAATGAGCACACTCTTTTGGCTCTTGATTTACCCACTAAGTCTCACAACATTTACAACACAGTATTTTTTCTCTTTCTTTGTGGAAAGACATGCAAATTTACAGGGACCCAAACCAAAGTCCCACACCTCTTGGAATTTTATTTTTTAGACAGGCTCCCACAATCTGGGAAGAGTCACACAGAGCCAGAAGAAGCTAATGCTGTAGTTATCTTTACACTCATCTCATACTGCAGTACTTGTAGTAGGACAAGCCAGGCCATGGGATTAATGACTAGAAAGAGTCAGTGGCACAGCATGTTCAGCAAAGCACCCCCAGCTCTTCCCATCTGGTCTCTAATCCTCATTCCTGCACCCTTGATCATTAAGTCTTAATTTACTGGAGTTTAAACAAAAAAAAAAAAAAAAAGTATAATGAGTAACATACAAGCTCATGTTCCTGGTAGCGCTCATTCCCTATAAATTCCCACTACACCTAGGAAACTGTGGTTTGATTTTCTGTATTGCTAATTGGTGAGCACAGCCAAAGAAATTCCTAGCAGGTTTTCATCTCTTGAATTTATTTACCTCCATGGAAGGGGAAAGGGGCTGTTCCTCTGGGAAGGAGGGAGAAATTGGAAGGATTACATTATTTTGACCTTACATTTGAGCTGACATCTAGCACAGTACTAAATCAGTGACTTGGCACAGGAGAGGGGATTAACACGGGTGGGTTACAAGCAGTTTGCAGGAGTGCAGCTGTCCTGTGGCTACCAGTGGATGTCAGTAGAGGTTCCACTTGCAAAGGAGCCAAATGGAAAGAGACAAAGGAAAGAAAACCCTCCAGGTTCTCTTAGTATAAAGTGCACAATGCACAAGTTCTCCAAAACGGCTTGTCTCTCCCAGCTAATGATTTAGGACTACCAGCAAGCAGCAGTACATTGAAGGATGTAGCAAAGCTCACTGGGCTGCTTGCAATTCTTTATGCTTTCACCTTTCAAAAGCAACATTTTTCCAGTTAATTTTAAAACAATGAACAAAGGCAAGAGGCCCACTGTTGGAATAGTAGAGATGCTGGATGACAGATTAAAAAGAAAAAAAATGCATATCAACTGCTCCCTCTCATCCAGCCAACCAACCACTGCTTCAGGAACATTTAAATACAACAATGAAAAGTAAACCTCTCTAATTATTGCTTTGCAGGGGTTGGGCTGCTACCTGTTAGTAAAGTAAACCATGGACAAGTGAAGCACAGGGTTTTAGATAAGGTCTAGAAAATTTTATCTAGAACAAACAAACAAACAAACAATCAGCACACAAATGGAAAGGATTTCCTTTGTTAAATTATAGCCCTCTTACAAGCAAAAGCTGACCTCACTTCCCCAGTGAACATTCCTAGCCATGGAGTCACTGATAAGAGTGACTGAACTCCAAAATCAGGGACAGATTTGATGCCATGGCTTATGCTCAAAAACACAGATCTTATGGGCAATGAGGTACTACCACAGAAGAGAAGAGATATCACAGTTCAAAGAGCTTTTATCCAAAAAAGGTGGTGAAAAAAATCCCACAAGACTTTTCCTCAAAATAAATGTGGACTTTTCAGGTCTTTTTATCCTGAAGTAGTGCAAAATAAGTTTATTGATTGGATAGGAATCTGAAACTATAATGTTCTGTTAGAGGATGAAAGCTTTTATACTCCCAGCTGATTAGCAGTATCCTGTAACAAAGGATTGAGAATCTCTCTTAGTTATTCTAGCTTGGGTGGATGCTGTTTGGTTTAACATTTTCTGCTCTTCCATTCTGCCCAGTCTGTATATACAAATTATTATAGCTCATGTGGTCACTAGAGTTGGTCAAGTGTTTCAAGAAAATATTTTTTCTTCGGAAAAATGACAGTTCTAGAAACTGACATGTTTCATGGGAACATGCAAGTTTTAAAAACTTTTGTTGGGAAAATTTCTTCAGGTCCAGAATGGAATTTCTGATCAAAACCACAGAGAGAGAGGGAGACAGCTCTATCTCATAATAACAAATAACACAGTGATCATCTTTCCTCGTAAATCAGTCCTTTGAGGCTTCTAACTATTTTTCAGCCTGATTTCCTACACAAGTGAAGAAAGTTGCATGATCATAGGATCTGTCTATTTCTCAGTCCTCCATTAAAAACACTGGGAGCCATTGGCCAAATTCAGTATTTACAGAGGTTACTCTGCACTATTTGGGAGTTTTGGATGAACCAAGGGCAGAGTAGAGGAGAGAGATGTAGCTACTCTGCCCACTGTGGGAAAGTCTTCAGCATGAGAACAGACATGAATCTTGATTTCCAGCTTGTGAAAGAGTCCGGCAGATGTGAGGCGGGGAATTGGAGATGCTCCAAAGACACGGAGGCAATCACAGACACAGAGAAGGAAGAGTCTGAGATAATTGCAGTGGATGGGTGATGAGAAGAGGCACATGACTCATCCACAGGAAACTTGAATTCTCTATTAGTTTTTCCCAGAACCACCTGCACTATTTCTCTGTAGGTTGTCAGTGTTTTCTTGACAATCTTCTTTGCAGACCTGAGTAGCACAGACAAGAAAGCACAGAACTGTAAAAAGATCTGCTACTTACTTCCTTTTTGAGTGCAAAACTATTTGCTGCATCTTTCAGCACTGCTTCTTCACAGGCATCCCTGTCTGCCTGAGGCACTTTCCATTTTCCCATGTCTTTTTGCTTGATTTTATATCACTGGTATTCAAGACTCTATCTCAGATGCCCTGAAAATATTAGTTTCTGTTTTTCTTGTTCCTTCCATATGAGAAGACTCTCCAGTCTGAATTGTGTTGCTTGTCAATTATTTCCCTTTTCCCCCTCCATAGCTGCAGAAGTAGACTCACCATGGATATGAAGATACTCTGGTCATGGGTATGGCAGACTTTTAGACAGGAGAATTAGGACATGAGAGATCAGATAAGTCTCACTGGAGGGAAAAAAGGTAACAAAGTTCTGATTTACTGAAAATGAGGAAGCTTCTGTGGAAAAATACTGGAGAAGGCTATTACAAGTGAGCAGGTGTATTCCTGTGACTAAAACCCTTTTGACACTAATTTAGCCACAGTTGAGGAAGATTTGATTCATCCTCTGAGTATTTACAGGTTATGAACAGATTTTTCTATAGGAGCTGAACTTCACACACCACCAGGTACATTTCTTCATGGTCTGAACGAGCTTATTTTAAAGGGTGATTGACATGTATTGGCATCTTCACAGAAACCTAAATAAATATAAAATAGCTCTAGAGCCTACACCCAACTGGTTCATCTGAAAATATTTTATGATTGGAACAGGCTTTTTTCTTGTTGTCCCTCAGCAATAGAGTGGGTGCAATATCCCTCCTAACAAAATTTATCAAAGGGATGTGCAAACCCAAAATAACAAGAAGATAAAACCAGCATTGTTCATAATGAGTTATTTTATAGGGTGTTCCCCATCTTTAGCTTCAGTGTTCTGGTAATTTAACACATGGAATAATACCAGCTTTGTAATTTTGGCTTTGAATGATGTTATTTTATGTCTTATGAGAAGTTAATTGCATCTTAGACACAGTCAAAAAGGAAAAAAATAACCTGAGATATGGGACAGGTTTCTTTATATTGCTGCTTTCTATTCATGCATCACCAGTCTGTGCTAGACCAAGCAGAACTGAAAATGAGGAGGAAAAAAGTGGACACAGCAGGTGTAACAGAGAGCTCAGACCACAAAAGGGTGCTATCATTTTATAACATGAGCAAGCCTTCCATAGCGACCTGCAAAGAATGTGGCCTTTGAAATAGCTTCACTAGAATTAGTAGCCTTTCAGGAAATATTACTATTGTTCTGAATTCCACTTGAAAATTTAATTTGCCCCCTGTTATTTTCAGGCAAATTCCAGCAGAGCTTTATTCTATGAAATCTGTGTAGGTGCATAAGAAACATCATCTTGATTAAGGAAATTCGTCTGCCTTTGTACACAGAGTGATCTATTTATCATGTGTGTGCTTATCTGCTCAAGAGAGAGCTTGAGAGAGAGCTTGTGCAGATATAATTCACATGTAGGGGTGTGTGTTCTATACTGGAATCACATGCATTTGATAACTATATTGCATATCATGCAATGTCTAATTAACTAGGAAGTATTGAATTATTAACTAGCAAGTATTGAAACATTAACTAGTAAGTACTGAGATGTGAAAATTCACAGTCTGGGCTTAAAAACACTCATAATACTGCAGTATAGGAAAAAAACCCATGATGTGATGCAGCTTTCATACAAACAATATGCCAGAAAAGCAATGGCCTACTGTATAGAAGTCAGACTTCAATTCTGAATGCTCTTAATTTGAGGAGTGAAAATCTGGTAGCTCTGAGCTGAATCCCTGTAGGGGTACCAAAGACAAATGCAGCCAAGTGACTCACCTGTCTTCCCATCATTGTGCCAGGGAGGAGGCATGTCTAGTTGGTTCAGTCAGTGTGACAATCAGGTGTGGTTGGCCTCCAGACACCTTCTCAAGTTTATTTTAGCACATCTAGCAAGGTATCTGTGCTGATGTGACTGCAGTAGCACCAGTGGAGTGCAGGAAGCTGGGGTAGCCAGCGCCTCTGTGGGTGCTCAGTGTCCCTCCTCTGACAGTCAGGCATGTCCCTGTGAGCTGGATCTCAAAGCCAGATTGCTGTAATGGATCTAAATGCCTGGATTGCACAAGGTTTGTTAATTTTCAGTAGTTCCTTTTCCAAATGACATGGCCTTTTACAGATATTACCCAAGCTTAGAGGGAAAAAGTCCTAGCTAGATTTGTAACCCATTAGCAACCATCTCTTAAAAGTATTTATTTAACTTATGAACTTGGCCTCTTTAAATAATATGAAAAATATGAGGTGTATGATACAATTTGGGAAAGAAATTAATAAATTGTCGTATTTCTGTATTGAAGGATGTCAATGTTAGTTAAATATGTCAGTGAAACTGACAGTAATTGTCCAGCTCATCTGTGCAATTCTGAAACTTACTACTTTATAATCATTAAATTGATTTTGGATTGGATTCTGCTGAGGTCAGCTAAACAGTCAAATTTGTCATTGCAGCTAAACATGAAGGTGATCATAACTCTCATTTTTTCTGCTTTGATACAGTATATACTGCACATTTCTTTAGAGACATGTTCAGCAACACCACTTTGGCCAAAGTCATGTGTAATAAGATTACTGAATTTGTATTTTTGTGTCATGCTAACCTTACTTTTTGCTATGAAACAAACTTCAAAAAGGAAATGTGGAAGTCTCTTCCTCACAGCTGTACAATGTTTCAAGCTCTGACTGGCTCCTGGCTGTCACACTGTGTTATTTCACACTGCCATGTCTGAAAAGATGTAACAGAATATGGCAGAACACAAGACACATCAGAAATTCAGGAGCTGAAATACAATTTAAAGAAAAAAAAAAATACCCGTTCTCTGCAAAATCCAACCAAGTACAACCAAGTAGCAAATATGTGACCAAGTACCTGACAGCCAATTTGGAAAGGAACTTACACCACTTCCTCCCCTCTCTCTACAATTAGTGGGTGAGAGGGGTCTGTCAGCAGGGGAAGAAAAATGTGAAACTAAGGGCAAGAAAGACCACGAGAGCTGCCTACATGGCCTCCACTTTGGTTTGGGTTTTGGTTTTCTTTATTTTCTTTTTTCTTCTCTGGGTAGATAAATTAATAGCTCATGGCATTTTCCATTTTTTTCCTGTGGAAAATGTGGGTTCAGAGAGACCAGTCATTTTATGACTTCTAATCAATTCCAAAAAATTGTTCATTAACAGAAAAGAACTGGAAAACACCCTAGAAGTTGAAAGATTTCTGATTTCCCATTTGAAGTGACTTTAAGCTGTGAAATGGATTTCAAATGTATTTTTTTATATGTCAAAAAGTCAAATGCCTTAGGAATCAAAATAATTCAAGTGAAACAAAGCACTTTTTTACTCAAAATATTTTCAACTTTTTCTCTCTGAATAAAAATCAAAATAATTTAAATTGCCTTGACTGACAATTATTTCCCTTCCTTGTTTTCTAAACTGCCAAGCTAAAACAAAATTTAGTACTTTCACCACAATGTACTAAAATAAGCATAAATCTATCTAACTTTATGTTGGATGTCAGTCAGGAAAAGCAGGTGGAAATTCAAACTCAATCTGTACATGGGAAAAAAATGTGGTAGAGGTTAACCAATAATCTTTTATAGATAGTGTACATTAATTTTAGAAAGCATAACTTGGAAAACAGCTTTTTCTCAACAGAGCTTTCTTGAATTTTTTGCAGTGATGCTAAAAAAGAGAGCACTTGGGAGATTCCTATGATTTGATCAGAACTTAAATTAAATCACAGTAAGATAAAAAGCATCAGATATATGTATATTGTTTTAATTACACTCTAGTTTCAACTTTTACTATAAAGTTTTGCTGCATCACAAGCAAAGGGCACATTTCCAGACACCTGGGGAGCCATGCTGAGCCCTGCTCCCTCTGCCCTGTAACGAGGTCATTACTCACTCATCACTCCAATAATACTGCTATAACTGCAATAAGCTTGGAATAATCAAGGTAGATAAAGGCAAAAAGTAATTTTTAATATCTTAAATTCTATTTTCTCCCTCTTCACTGGATATAGAAGATATTTACATGTTTAGAAATGGGTTAATCTGCAACCTAAAGTGGCCTGCTTTAACCTGGCAAAACTTTGAAGAACTTTTAATAGTGGAACTGCCTGTTTCCAGTTTCTGACACTTGTGTGTCTGGTCAATTTTCATTCTGATGTATGTGGGTATGTATGGTGGGCACACATACAGCCCAATTAATAACTTTGAGGGTAAGCATTTCATTTAACAGCTCAGCTTTTAAGATCTGCTTACCACTGACTTTGGGATCCATGCTAGCCTTAGAACACATTTTCCTTGTGCAAGGCAGCACAAGGCAGAAATGTCCTGCTAGACCCAGAATCAGGACAGGGTGATAGACAAGAAGATAAGTCCTGCTTCTTCAGGGCAAAGACACACACAGCTCTAACAGGACTGACCCCGCTTCCAACGGGGCCAGGCTCTACAATGCTTTTGTGCCTGGTGGTTGGGGCTGATTCAGGGGTCTCTGGATATCACCCCAGTGCCACTGCACTTGCCCAGTGTAAGACACAACTTCTGCTCTCATGTCCAAGCTGCATCTTCCTGTAGGCTCTGTTCCTGAACCTAAAGGAGCCCCTTTTCACTCAGCTGCAGAGACAAGCAGTTAATGCCAGCCCAAAATGCTTCAGGGAGGACACACGAGCCCATTGTCAGAGGCAGCAGGGCTGTACCAGCACTGCTCCCTGTTTGAGCTACTAAAGTCTCCCTCTCCATAACATGATTTAACTCAGCTGTAGCACCAGAGTGTTGTGACAAGACTGCTTCAAATCTAACAGAAAACCATGGCAGAGGCCTTCAAACACTTTGCTGGAACAGAACCAGGGTCCAGCCCCCAGAAACATCCATTGGCACTGACCAACTTACTAGCATGGGCATAGCCATGGAATTCAACTTGCTGCAGCCTTGCCACACCGATACAGCAGATCCGACATATCTAATCCTTTAGACAAATGTGAAATCAATTTGTACATCTGCAGTGGCCATTTGCCCAGGATCTCTGAGCATAGGGCAGCTTCACTGGAGCTATTGAGCTTCTCCAACAAGCCTGCCAATTGACTGGAATTCCTAGACTAATGGCCAAAAAAGCAGCAGGACAGTAGATGATGCATAAAGGTTTGCAGCCAAATATGGTGGAGCTGGCACCTGTGACTGGCTCAGCACTGTAGTTCCCACTGTGAAGATCAGTGATTATTGCTTTAATAAGCAGTTCTTAAGTGAGGTACCTGATATCTGTTGTTGCAAGAGAAGGAGTGCCAAAGGCACAAAAGATGGGGAAGTTTTAAAAAAACATAATCCTTGAGGCTCACCATTCAATTTACCTTGATTTCATTATTCTTGAAAAAAAATTATTTATTTCACATACAAAAAAAGGTACACACAAAGAGATTTCTCAGTGTGTTACTTATTAGCTGAGATTTTGCAACCTGCTGGGAGGGCCCAGATTTCTGAGTCCCATTTTACAAGAATCTAAACTACAGTAAGTCTCAAAAAATTGATACAATAGCACAACACTTCCAAAGGAAGACATCACCATGATGTTAGTTCATAACTCACTGATGCCAGGACTCTGTAAAGTTTCTAGTTCAAAAACTTCAATTAAGGCTTGTGTTTCTTTGAACATCTGAAGTGGACACATGTTTATGTAAACATATTATAGGTAGGTCGATTCTGTTGAGCATATTTGTAGTTTCTCTAAGTTACGTTAACATTAAAATAAAAAGTGGAGGCAAGGTGATGTTCAGCAACAGGTTAATCTGTTTAATCTTTAGAATGGAAACATTAACTGTTCAGTCTGAGACTGAGAAGTAATTAATCCAGATGTAAAGAAAGAACCTTTGTCTTTGAATCTGTGTGCTGTACTTTTGAATAAGTGTACATTAGTGAGCTATTTTATGTATTACTCATAGTGTGGTAATTGGCCACATATTCTTCAGTTATTATAGATACAATTAGAACATCAAGCTTGGAGAAAAAGATAAAAGGTCAGTGTTGCAGAAATCTCTGTCCTCAAAGCCAGAGGTTAGGTCTCTGAAGATTACCCCAAATGATGCCTCTTTCTGAAGCACAGAGGATCACATTCTGTAGCCAAGTAAAATCTCAGAGCAATGTGACTTGTAGCATACATAACTATTAATCCCGGGACCTATGCACAGTTTCAGAAGGATGTTTCCACTACTGAATGGGGAGCAGCAGCTTACAAAGGTGGATCTGTCTCAGGCTTACCAGCAGATGGAGTTGGAACCAGGGTCTTGATATGCATCATCATTAACATGAATATGGTTCTTTTCTGGAATAGCAGCACATAGCTGGTGTACTAGTGACACCTCCATTTGTAATATAACAAGTGTGCAAGATGTAACTGGAGAGAGATTTTTATTCAAATCCAAGTGAAAAAGCACTGTAATCTTTGCTGCAATGTCTAATGCAATTTGGTAAAGGTAAGAAAAAGGACAAACATGGGTTTTTCCATTCACAAGCAACTGACTGGGTTATGGAAGTGACTTGTAAGGCTTTAAACTACTTCCAGAAAAAGTAAGGTTATGAATGACAAAAAAAGAACTGTGCCAAAGAATACATTGTTACAGATCCTCTTTGCATACAGCTAATTATTATAGCAAATTTCTCTATGACTTATCTGAAATAATAAATCCAATGACAGAAATGTTACTTGGACAGTCTAAGACTGAAAACTTTTAGAAGCTATTTAATGAAATCAAGAAGTTAAGAAGAGATGAAAAAAACATTACCTTTCCCCTTCTTCCTGCTCAGTTGATGTAGCAATAGATGCTTCTCACCTAAAATAATAATGGAACAAAGATGCTAATTGCTTCCACTTCCATGAAACATATGAAAAAAGGCTCACCCTCTGACTATTGTATTTTGGTATGAGGACATTCCACGAGTCTTTACATTGGAAGAAGCTGTTCTGATTGCAGACCACAAACCTCTCGTTAAAATTCTTGGAGCAGAAACTGATTATCTGGCTGATACATTACAAAAGTGGACATTAAGGCAAAGTTCTTATCATTATGATATCATAGCTAAGCTATCTGAAAAACAAAGCAAAGCTGTACTTTTCCTGTTGACTATTAGAGATGAAAAGGTTGCTGTAAAGAATCTTTCCATGTACTCCTCCTGCCTTTCTCCCGCTTTGGGAAAGTGGGACCATGTACCTTGTAATGAGTCCCTCAGCAGAAGTTCTGGTTGCCTTGCAGCTTGTGCAGGCTTTTAAACCTGGATAAAGTAGGTGAGAAGTGTTGCTGTCTGGACTGGCAGTTTTTTACATTCACTTTGTATGGGTGCAAATGGCTAGAAGGTGCTGGACAGACAGAAGGAGCAAGAACATGGAGTTCAGAAAGATTTGGGAATTTGAGTCCAAATCAGGCAGCCACCCTGCTCACCAGCAGCCCCCAGATGAACTCTGTCAGTCACTCTGTCAGGCTCCCTCCAGATGTTCTGGTAAATTGGGAGGAACAGAGTCCAGGACAAGCACAAGACAGTTAATTCTCAGTGGCCCACCTGGCTACCAGTTTTGATGTCATGGTGACTGGAACTGCTGCTATGAAAGCAAGAATTCTTTAATTTGAGCACGGGGAGGCTTAACCACACCAGAAAGGAAACTTGTGAGATCACCTAAAACTTGTCCTTAGTGTCCTCTTCCCAGATGCTTTACCTGACCATAGAGAATGCACCCAGGAACAGGTGGTCACTACGTGGAACAATGACCTCTAAGAATTAAAAAACTATAGGTCTCTTCATTGTCACTTTCTACCTCTAATCTGGTATTCCCCTTTATGGATAAAGCCTGGACTGAAAGGTCAGTTTGTCCTTTGGGACCAAACATCACCAATGCTCATGCACTCCCACAACACCTGCCCTGACCACTGAAGCCTTCTTAGCTGCTCTTTGACCCTGGCAATGCTCAGCAGGGCTCCTTCCAGTTTGCCAAGCACCCAGCTTCTTGCTCTGAGGGACAAGAATAGAGCTGACTCTGATCAAAGGTGTTTCACAAACTAGATACCACCCAGACAGATTTACCTGCAATGTTTAATCTAGGAGGAACCATGTAGCTATATGTATGGTGCTGTATATATAGCATGTTTATATATAAATATCCACATATGAAAAACACACGTGTATAGCATATATACTGTTGTGCATACATACCAGTACTGTAAGCAGCACCAGCACACTGGCATATGCAATGGCATTCAAAAAGCTGCTCTGTGAATTTATTAGGGTACATCCTGGCATATCTATAGCCCAGGTCAACTATCACTCTCATAAATTTCTGGGCAGAGTCAGGAAGTTAGCAAAAGCCAGGAAACATTCTTAAAAGGCTGTTTGTATCTGAACCCCCTGTTCAATAGGAAGACAGAGCCAGGCTGCCAGCCCCTGCACTGTTACTTTTATAGTCTGAGATGTAAACTCAGAACTCACCTACAAGACAAGAACCCAGAACAAAAGCTACAGACCAAAACCTTTCTTGAAACAGACAGAGAAGAATAACTTTTGTTCTGCTCAGTTGTTTAATGGCAGAACTAAATCTAAAGCAGGGTATGGGAAATAATCCTTGGAGGATGGGTGTCCTCACTCACCTACACTCAACTGTAGGGAATCCCTGCTCACCCAATCAAAACTCATCAAATGGTCCCTCTTAGCAACAGAAAGTGTGAGATCCTATATGCAAAGGGGCTTAAATTCAATCATGCCCACTGTAGATTTGCACAGCACCTGATTTTTTTTACATCACTTCTCAGTGGAGGAGAAAGGATTTGAATCTGTCACACCACAGCGTCCTGATCTGCTGTAGGAAGGAGGGCACCCCACACACATCCCACTTCAAGAGCAAAAAATCCTTCTAACTTATCACTAAAGCCAGACAGAGCACTATTTCACCAAAGACAACCAAATTACAGATCCTGAAGAAAGAGATTTATATTACTAATTTTAGAAACATGCAGGTGTTCAGCATTTGGCAAGCAAAGGCAGCTCAGAGTGTCACATATCCAGGTCCTCAGCCCTGAGCATCACTCTGCAGGGTGCCCAGGCACCTTTGCCAGACTCTGGAGTCCATTCAGGATCCCAGTCTCCTTCAGGTGCCTGAAGAGCAGCAGGATAGTGACAATAGTGACAATCTTCTGCGGTTCTTTGACCAAGAAGTCCAATCTTTTCTGCAAATACCTCCTAAGCTATCTTGGACACCCTGCAGCTCCACATATTTCCATAACACATGTTTTAAAAAGTGAAGGTCCTATTTCTTTTCTCATTTATGTGCATGTAAATTCAGTGCAACTTCACTGAAACCAGTGACTGAAACCGGGAAAGCAAAACAAACTGTAGGAAAAATCAGGCTCTGCATTTCTTAGTTTCAGTTCTCGTACGTGACAAATGATTCTGGGGCCCTATTTTGGAAGTATCTAACTTGAAACAGCTTTGCAAACCAGAGTACTTAATGCTGTCTAACAATCAGTCTTCTGCAGGGCACCCAAAGTGAAGTCTCAGTATTGGAAGTCACTCTTAAAAATCTTGGCCATTTTTTCAAAGGATGTGTCAGGGTCTCAAACAGATGCAAAAGCAATGACCATTCAAATAGTTTGGTGTTTACAGGTTCATCAATCAAAAAGAAACACTTTGATCACCTGACATGATTCAAACAACATACTTGATATCTGATACCGGACCGAGATCATACAGATCTAATAAACTTTTGGCTCCTGCAAATTTCTTTTAAAAAATATAAAAGAGGATCAGTTATAGAGAAGTTGATTAATATGCACTCTGTTCAAACAGTCTTGAACATCTGTGTATTAAATTCATTTATTAAATTATACCAATCTGTATTTTAATGAGTAAAAGATACTTATTCTGCCATCCATCAAAATAAACTCAGGAAATACTTAACATTATAATCATTTTTCTTGTTTGAACATGAGTTATGAAATATGAATCCCACACTAAGAATGCTGTACTTGCCATTATGATCAAATATGTTTTTACAGGTGCACCAAATATTCTGTTTTCATTTCATTCTCAAACTGTTGAAAATATAAACCATGTTTTATATTTCTTTGGTAGGTAATATTGCCTTTTTCCCCCCACATGGCACCCATTATTAGTGAGTTATTACCATGCCTTTTTTCAAACACACACTACATATCCTAAAGTTGCTTAGTAATGAAAATACAAATTTATGTAACATCTAGTATCAAATAACATTTAGGGCACACTTTGGCACTGAAAGGTTTGGGGCACTAATAACTTTCAAGTGCATGTCAATATTGCCAGATAAGGTGTATACAATCTGTTGGGTCAAGTTCAGCCTTTTGCCACTTTGCTTTTTTGGCCCAAGGAAAGTTAACTTTCAGGTACAGTAGGGTTTAATATATGCATACATAGAATTTTTGTTTCTTATTGTTCCCATAATTGTGATTTTTATTTCCATTTTCTTGTTCTTCTTTTATTAAAAAAAGAAGAGGAAAAACTCCTGGCAGACAGACAGCAAGCACAGCTGGGACAGCAGGTGAGCTAAATTGTAGATTTCTTCCCAGCATCAATTTGACACTATATCAAACACTAAGTACAGTCATTAAAAAAATTCCTTCCTTCTATTTGTACAGAGTGGATATCCTCAAAGAAAACAGTATTTGGGAGAGCACAGGGAGGAAAAGCAAGATATAACTGCAAGGCACAAAGCTGCTTAGCTGGAATTGAATCCACACACCCCTGGGCACTTCCGTGGAGCTACAATCCAATACAGAGGTTTGGCACTGGGGCTGTAATAAACAGGTAAAACTCACCAAATTAGTAATCAAGTCTACAATGCTACTTTCAGTAGAGAAGTGGAAACTTCTCCATTGATTTCAGTGGGAGTAGGTTCAAACCATGAAAGAACACATCAGCAACAGAGCCAGCACATTAGAAAAAAAGCAGTCACACTCTGGAAAGCCCCTGTAACCACACATTAATCTGGTTTTTTTTGTAAAACAAATCAAGAGAGTAGGAAATAATTTGGCATTTTATTGGCAAAGGGGGGAAACCCCTTCAAAGAAACCATCACTTCATACAGGTGCTACCACAGCAGAAGTTACCACCATGCCAAAATTACAGCTGGGGAAATGTCAACCCTTTTCACAGGTACATGGAAACCAGCTGGTACAAGGAAGTTCTATGGTGTGTGACAGGGAGTCTTAACTCTGTCATAGCTGATTATGTCCAAACATGGCACTAGGAATGGAAAAATTTACCACTTCTAACTTTAATGCAGTATTCAAAAAACTAATTTTCTTAAAAGACATTTCATCATTGTCACTGCATTTATAGTTTTTACTCCCTGTCTAATTAGTTCATCTCATAGACAACATTCTAAGTAATTTCTTGTTGAAGAACCCACCATTTTTGTCTTGTACCAACAGTTCATGTAGATTCAGAAAGTAAAGAAAAGCCACTGGTCTGAACTCTCAAAATATACAGGCCAAAATACTAATACATTGTATTCTTAACTACTGTTTGCCTTGACCTTCTCCTCCTTGAAAAGGCATTCAGCCTTGACTTAAAGACTTACAAGACTTACAAGACTTACTCACATCCTGATCTGTGTTGTTACAAATATTACTTATGGGCATTGAAGAATTTTCCACTTTATTTTTAAGCACAATTAATCTAGAATTGTATTCTGAATACTGGATTCCACTGTGAACGCTTATGCACCAGACTTCAAAGATAAGAAAAAAAGTACAATACATCTGACAGAAGAACAAAACCACCACTTGGTCTACCAGGAGCATGTGGAAATCAAGCAAGTTCCTATCTATTCCACGTATATTAAAAAAAGGGAGTAGACAATCTATCCAACTGGAAAAGCCTAAACCTTTTTTTGACTACTCTGTACTATACAAAATAAAATATGGACACATCTACATGTGTAAAAAAAACCACAAACAGCAGATTTTTAACCAGAGAAGCATTTTTCCTAACTTCTTTCGAAAAGCACCTTTCTGGATTGCATTCTATGGACAGGTTGGAAATTTTCAAAATGTCATATTTATTGTCTAGTTGGGATGATCAACACAGATTCATCATTAAATAATTTATTAATGGAATTTTCTGTCCATTTTACCATTTCTAGTCAATGCATCAAGAGGAAAAACTTTGAGTTGGTGGAATGATTTCTGCCTCCCTTCGGTCCCACATTATTCTAGGAGGAATCCCTATCAATATAGAAATTACCTTTGTCAGTGACAAACAGGACTTCAACAGTCATGATTCTTATAAATTCCTCAATAATAAACATACAAAAAACCAAATCTGCATTAAGTGACAACCCAAAACCAGTATAGACTGGGCACATATCAAAACTATGCTTATTTAAATGCTGAACAAAGTTGTTTCAGGGATATTGAGGATGCTTAAAGTTAATTACTCAAGTCATTGAATTCTTTCAGGGAATGTCTTTCACTTGCAGAACTCTCAGCATTCAGCTTCAGTTTTGACCATCTTTTTCAGGCCTGTCACACATCTGAAAATTTAGCAATTATTTTATGACAAAGCAGGAACTCACACTCTTCTATAAACTTGAAAAAGATGGAATAGTTTGGTAATTTCTCTTCCTTGGCCTCCACCCTGTTTTGTAAACCAAGCAGCATAAACAAATGTAACATTTCAGGCTAAACCAGTAAAAGAGTCGGTGAACTACTCCTGGACTATTTCTTACCTAACCCAAATCTGGAAGTTAAATTCTCTACCCTTACTAAAGAGGTTGCTCAACCTTCTGCCATCATAAGGAAACTCAAATAGTTTCCACGTGTGTGTGACTATCCTGCTCATATGAAAATTTGGCAGAAAGGGTTTTCTTTCTTTTACTCATTAGAAGGCCAAATGGCTGCAAAAGATTTGTTAATTTAACTAATTTTTAAGGGAAATAAGAGAAGGAAATAGCAGTATGTTTATCAGTGTTCCACAGAAATAGCATCTTTAATATCTGCAGGCAGAGGAATACCACCAGGGTCTAAATCCTAGTCCCAAACATTCTGACCCACTCAAGGATGCTGGTAACAGTATTCAGAACCAAAATGTGTTTTTCTACTTGTAAGCCTTTTCCTTTGCCCCTTCTAGGCCATGAAGAGTATCTATGAGACATTTTTGTATCTACTGGTCAGGAAGAAAATGTAAGTTTTGAGTAGAGAGAAAACACAAGCTAAGACCCTTAAGTGAATATTCTACCACCAAACTGTTATTGGGGGTTGAATCTTCTGATGCTCCTGATTCTTTTTTTGTCAAATAGAATTTAATTCCCCTGTACCCTAACAAATCCTTCACCAGATTTCCATTCTTAACATACCTGTTTTCTATTGTCATCTGAGGTCTTTGGAAAGCAATATATTACCCAAGCTTTCTAATCATTATATTAAACAATAGGTTTTTCAAGGCTCTCTGAATGCACATATTTAACTCAAGGATGTAGAAAATAAAATGCTAACAGATAAAAGAATATTATTTGACATGTAAAAAACCCAAACCTCTTAGAACAAATAACAGACCAGAGCAGACACACAGGTCAAATTGAAGAAGATACCTAGCAAGCAGTAATGCTGGAAAAACATTCGTGTAAGAAGCAAATGCAAATTCAGTGCACATTTACAAAATTATATGGCTTTTATAGAGGCAAATATATCTCTGAACTACATATACAGGAAAAGAAATGCTTTTCTATCTCCTGGACTTTGCCTTGGTCCTTTCTACCTCAGTGCTTGGAAGTTATTGATAAATTGGAGGGAATACAGAGAAATGTACATAAATTGTCCAAAGTTTTATAGCAGTTGATTTAAATGAATACGTGAACTTCAGAAGGATAAATATTAAGCAGAGAATATAACAACAACATATATATATTTTAAAGTTCTAAATGCTGACCTGTTTAACCATTCTGGCTGGGTAAGTTGCAACTTCTTTTGTCCACATTGGGAGATATTTATGCCTTACCATAAAAAACTTGGTTCACATGTTCAATTTCTAGATGTGTGTAAGTGTAGAGCTCCCAGACAGCAGCAAAGGTACTGCACATCTGTGAATCAGCTGAGCTGCACGTGCATTGCTTCCACATACCTGAACCGAGGATTCCTGCTGCGTTTGGAACCAGTACACTTACTGTACGTACATTACCCAGCGTAAGTTCACCCAGAAGTCTCTGGGATCTCTTAGTTGGCTGTCAAAGGTGGTGTCTGAGATGTCTTCTGCTATTAATAGTTGGACAGATGACTCCTGGTTGCCTTTCTCTTCCGAAGGCAACTTTGGGGGATACATGCTTTCAGGTACCCTCAACTACTTCGTAACCACCATCTTTCTTCAAGAAAGACTTCCAAGCTCTGATGGCAAGGAACATTCTTATTGCTGCAGTAGATCAGTGGAAATATTTATATTTGTTTGTAATGTCTATCAGATTTACATCACTCTCAGAAGCTATATCTTGTTAAATCTGTCTGCTAACGAGACTATTGTTTATTTCCTGTATGCTGTCTGGTTTTTATACCACACTGAGAAAAGCAATTGGCCAAGAGCAGATGCAGCAAAGATAATGCAACTGCTGAGAAGATAGCCATAATTAAAAGCTATTATTTACCAATTTACCATAAAAAAATATTCTAAGTGAAATATAAACTGAAATTTTCTCTTGGAGATAGCTGAAAATAGTCCCTTAAGACAAAGGAGTAAGAGATTGTTTATAAGAGCTGGTTCTCAGCAGAGGTTTTGGGAAGGAAATAAGCATTCTTCACCAGTTGCACAGTATATTGCCTTGGGCAGAGTACATTGATACTAAAACAGTTTGTCTTATTATTCATCTCTGTTCATTTCTGCAGTTGGTTTTGGTGTTGACATGAAAATAAATGAATAACAGAGTATCTAAACAAATGTTTCGTCTAATGGAGATCTTTTAAATGACATGCCAGTTACATAAAATGTCAGATTCTCTTCTGTCGCTGTGTTTTGCATCAAAACAAAGTATGTGATTTATGAGAAAAACAATTAAATACAACCAGAAGTGCATGGAAAGACTCTCTCTAAATTCCACAGAGCTTCAAAATGGGTTTTTTAAAAGAAGAAATAAAAGTTACTGACAAAAAAAAATTTAACCTCGGAAGGCTCATGGGGATATTAAGAAACACACTCTGAAAAGAAAGACCAAGTGGAAGCTCCACAAAGCACTTATAGAAGGGGATGGCAAAGCAACACATTCTAAAAAAAGACATGTAGAGTAGATTTAGATTAGATTACACTAATGCAATCCATTAATATTTTGTACACAAGACTACAGTTCCCACAAACATACAATTATAGATACAAAAAGTTTTGAAATGGCCAGTGTTTCTATCTCCTAACTTGTGTATTTCTTATGGTGTCAACAGAAGGAGAGACTACCCCAAGGAATGAGTAAAGGTACCTACCTGAGTGAAGGTTCTGCCCTGAATTCTTTAGTGGAGCCTAGAAAAGTACTGGCAGGAGCATGGATTTGTAATGCCTAGTCCCATGTATCTCTGCTCTTGGTACAGCTATGAGAGTAAGCACCTCTGACTTTTCATATAGTGGCCTAAACCTTTTGTGGAACGCTTTTCCCTTCAAATTTTCATCAGACCTGAGATGGAATGGTACAACTCCCTGCACCCTTTCTTGTTGGCTGCTCTTCCCAGGCCTTAATTTCTGACTGGTCACCAACTGCTCTTACCCACCTCTGAGTATGAGTTTTGCTGATACTCCCAGAATCTTACTCCACTGTGACTCCCATGGTGCAAGGTATCCACTGATTAATCACTGCTTCAGAGGGCATTTCTAATTCTTCCTCTCTTTTGGGGACTAACACTTGCCCAGACACTTGAATACACTGCACATGGCATGTCTCACGGAAATGTCACTAAACTTGGTACCTATAGTTAGCTGGCCTGAATTCTGACTGTGAGAACATAAAGGAAATAATTGTGTTGGACAAAACTGTGATGGTACCTCCAGATGCATTTGGTTTGTGCCACTCAAGGCAAAGCATACATTTCATTCTGATAAGCTCCTCTCAGCTTTTTTAAAGAAAGAGGACAAAGAGACCACTGGGCCAAGCCAGGGAAACATTCTAGACCAAGTCAATAAATGAGATTAATTAGCAGGATGATGATAATTCTTTTGGGGATGAATTAAAGACTGCTGATCAATACTTTTGTGGGGGCACATATCCTAAGTTCAATTGTGACTCCATTTCACATATCTGGAGTCATGGCCCTGACTGGCCTCACTTGGGGCTGCCACCTTTGCCTCCTGCCCATGCGCCGGCTCAAGTTGGATCCTCCAGCTCCTCCATGAGCCAAATCATAGGTACCTGTCTCCACCTCTGGCCCCAGATCCTGTTGTTTCAGACTCAGACCTGTGGTCTCAGTTGCTGGCTTAATCTTGGACCAGCCTGGGGATCACTGCACTGTCTCCAATTCTAGTTACCATTACCAAAGCTGACCCCAACCCTGACTCATGCTGTCTTTATCCTGGCCTCCCCTGTCACAATAGACTAGCACGATGGTCTGCACTCCTGGCCAATCCCAGCTGCCATCCCTAGGCCTGCCTTACTCCCTTGCTTGGAGGCAGTGGGATGGGGCTGGCAAGGCCCCTGCCCTGCTGGCCATGGCTCCCAGCTACTCAGCCCTTAGGGAGCAGCTGATCCTCACTTGCATCCTGATACCTGGCCTTGAAAGAGTGATCTCATCTTCCCAGCATAAGAGCTCCTCTTGGTTCAAGCTCCACTCACAGTGTTAAAAGCGAGGTGCCCTAGGTACAATTGGTCAATGGAGCTGTATCATTCTGCCCCATGGTCTACTTCCTGCTTGCCATACACAGAATTGCCTTCTGCAGGAAAAATCTATCCCCATGTTAAACTAAAGGGGGCTTGATGCCTCATCTTCTGTGTTTCAAGCTAACTCTTCTCAAGCAGATTGTTCAAAATTTCCCAAGTCAGCCTTGGAACTAAGTCATTGTACAAGAAGGGATGCAGAAGTCCCAAGACCAGAAGGTCAAAGGGGGTGAGAAGTAATCCCCTTGGAAGGGGCACATGTGGGGTACCAGACCCAGTCCCCCAGAACAAGCATTGCATAAATTGATAAAATAAATGGGAGTGGTCCAGAGGTCAGACATCATCTGTGCTCCCTCTTTGACTATTATTGTAATAACTAAATGAAGACTGCTTTTGCCTTTTTCCTTTCTTTTCCAAGACATCTGCCCTCATAATCATACAGCCCATCAGTTTCAAATTACTTCAACCCTAAGAGGTGAATTGCCTAAGAAGCATAAAACTCTGAAGGAGACTCCAGAGACTCAGGTAGAGTTTGAGTACCTCTGTTCTGGGAAGGGTTCACATGCTTGTTTTAGGAGAGATGCTCTTTAGAAACTTCAGACATGAACTGTTTAATTTATAGGTAACACGTTAATGTAATAAACTGAACAACTGGAAAAATGAGTGCAGGAAATGTCTTCCACATTCTAAATAACACTTTAAACTGTGTTTGCATTCAAAGATACATGACAAAAATTATATCACACAAATAGAAGATAATGGATCTCCACACACTGGTAGAGTCCCCTGAAACTAACTGTTCCTCAAAGGAAATGAAATCTTGAAAGTTGTGTAAGAAGGATATGTATTATAAACTAATGCATTGCCAGCTGTTTTAAAATTTTGTCAAATAAAATAAGAATTATATCAAACTGAATTTGGGTAAATTGCTGGCAGTTATACCTTCCAATGAGTTAAACTGAAGGAAAAAAATTTAAAAAGCCAAATTTAGAATATTTTTTCATCACAAAGTCAAAATATGGATTTGCTTAGCTGGGGAAATTAAGTCATATTGTACTATAATCACTCAACAATAATGATACCTATGCAGTTTTTTGAAACACAGTGGTTTTATTCTTTAGTAATTTCCAAGAACATTCATTTATTCTAGAATCATATTGACCAGAGGGCTTTAACTAAACTTTTAGTGAGCAGCTACAAAATACTGAATACCAAATAACCACACTGTATATACCAATAACTAGACCTTAGAATAACTGTGGGATTTTGTATCTAATGGGGAAAGAAATCATTCTTAGTGTGTAAGAATGTTAATTTAAACTGATTTAAGTAGTTTAAATTTCTAATGTTCCTTTGATTGAACTATTTATGGGATTATTGATAGTCCCATAAATTCTAAGCACAGTAAAGACCTGCTCACAAATGGAATAAAAATCTGGATGGAAAATGCCAGATTTCAAGTTTCTTTTTACTTCAGAATTCTATAGAATCAGTATAAATACACTGTTGAGCCCTATTATTTTATGTAATTTGATTTACTAAATGATGTGATATAAACCAAAAACAAATGATTTTTGCTTCATATTGCTTTTATGTAACTTTAAATTCTGCTTTGAATTCACAGAGTTTCAAGTTTCTTTAGTTTAGTTTCAAGTTGCAGAACAAGTAAAAATTCAATAAATTCATAAGAAACATGTTATGGATAATTACCTAATTAAAATTCCTGAAGCAGTATGGGTGTTTTTTACTGTACTTACTGTAATATTTGTCCACTGCACATGTGTACAATAATCATTTATTTGATTCTGTAGTTCCTCTCTTTTTGAGGGCTATATATTAAGGAAATAATTTTCTTAGGCTCATTTACACAATCAGAATATCCTATATTCCCATGATTTGTGCATTTCTCTTCTCTACCTTGATAAGGATTTTAAAATTATAGGCCTGCACATGGCATGGTGATTGGCGAAGAGTGTTGTATGAAAGACTGTGTGCTGGTTAGAATTGAGATTACCACTTGTTTCAAAATGTTCCAGGGAATATTGCCCACTGAGGCAACGTAAGTTAAGGAAACATCAAATGGAGTTTAACGATGAAGTTGTATCATGTATTTAAGGGAAATTCTATGTATTTAACACATTGCCCTGTGTTGCAGAGTGCAATACTAGACTCTTTAAAAAGCTTTCTTACCTATTTTTCTGACAGTACCATAAAAAAAATCAGTAACAATTCACCATTCCAAACAGTCAAGCTGAGGACTTTACAGAAGCACAAGTAATTATAAGCAAAGGATACGTTATAGAAATAATAAAATTCCAGTATAAAAGTCAAGCTATGTGAAGTATCAAGCTTTTATTAAAGAACCTCTAGTTCTGACCTAGAGATCGTCAAAATCATTATGATCATCCCTACCTCTGTTAAAATTAAACGGTTAGGTCAAGAAACGTATTTTAATATCTTCAGCATAATTTTACTGAGAATGCACTCTCAAAAGATCAGATTATAGCAGTATCATGGGGATGTTTGTTCAGAATATCAGTATTTATGAATAGCAACTGCACCCAGTCTATTATTAACTTTACTCTTCCTTGTGCTTCTGGTTCTTTACTTTCAAGAACAATTTGGGGCAATACTTAGCTTAGTCTAAAAATTAATGAAAAAATTCACTCTGGAAAAACATTTTATATACTCTTAGAGCAGATAGGAGTTCCAACTTTGTCAAATAGAATTATTACCAAACCTTGTAAAAATCACAATAACTATACTAAAGAGCACCCGTCTTAGACAGCAGGTGATAAGTTAATGAGTCCAAAAGGCATGAAATAATAATGAGAAAAGTATGGACAGCAATTGCTCAGTGACCATTCATTACTGATCTGCAAAACAGCATGTTACAAAAAATAAAAAGGGTTACAAATATGTATTTGAAAAGAACAGAAATGAAACAGTTCTCTGAGTACAAAGGACAACACACTGACAGCACACTGTGATATATTCTACATGATTTTACTGCCTTCCAAGTCAACTCCTGTGCAAAGTATTTTCAGACATTTTTCTTATTAGCTATTATTTTAACTTTGCTTGTTTCACAGTAGAAGACAAGGTGAAAATATTTGCAATATAAGCTGTAGAAAAATAAGACACTTGTCACAGGAAAGTGTCTTTCAAACATTATGGAAGATGCTGAATGAGATGGAAGCAAGAGGATAAGCGAAGAACTGTGAACTTGTACTCACATTTTTGTTAAGCTCCTGGAAAAACAATATTGTTTAGGAAGTCAGATGGATGCCAATGATGCATGCACTGATCTGTAATGGATGTGGAAAACTCAAAGGCTGGGAATTTTTGAACATTGACTAAAAGGTTCGACAGGTAATGGGAATCAATGGGAAATCCACGTCTCCTTTTCAGAACAGGATTTGAAGATCATTACTTTAAATGCACTTTTCAACTGGAAATATGAAGCATTTACATGATGGAGAATTAGTCTTTCCATGTTGTCCTGCAGACCTTTGAGGCAGAGATAAGAACATCTTTCTCTACTTTCCCCTTCTCTGAATCCATTCTTCTGTTCCATTCATAGATACTTTTTATTAGCCATAATCTCAAATTTTTTTCTATTCTTTATCCCTAGAGGAGACCCCGACACATTGCTTACTGTATTCGTTAGCAGGTGAGCATATAGAGCATATAGAGCATGCATGTGAAACAATAATATCAGAAATATTTTAAAAGTTATATGCAGAAGTGAGAGTGTGACAGAAATAAGCTTGCCCATGCAACCTCAACTGATTAATCTTGAGAATATGCATTTTGATACATGCTTTCATTACAGATCATTAACTTTTTTTCCATAGCACCCCAGCCATTTCAGTTCTCAGAGTGGATGGTGTTTACTTAATGAACAGCTGTTCAATATTTACTTCATTGTTCAGTACATGGCCCCATTGTTCAATGGATGGCCTCATGCCATCTTTGTTGCACACTATTCAATCCCTTCTCTAAGGGACATTAATTAACCTCCCCATGAGTTTTCTTTTATGATGCTAATCAGTGTAATTTTGAAAGCTTTACAAATATCAATTATATCCACAGTATCCATGTGAGTTTTATGCACATCCTACAAACAGGAGACTGAAGCAGGGAGATTACAGTTAATAATATCCATGGACTTTGTGTATCCCATCTGACACACCTGGGGTTTGATTTACAGCTCCCATTGCCCTAAGTTGCAGTTGGGAGTCTTCAGCATGTCTTCCAATATGTTTCCCCAGTCTGAATCTGGGTACCAGAAAAATGAAATACATTCTGTTAGCAGCAATCTATGCAAAATTTGTTTTAAGTTACTTCTTCAGTAACATATCCAGAGCTGAGATGGGAATTCGGTGTCTAGAATGGCATTCAGTCTCTCCCTTTCTCTAACTGAAAATCTTTTGCTCTGGCTTTACATTCCTTCCCAGTTCTACAACAAATGGGTGATGAAGACAACCTTATCTGTGGTACAAACTCCAGAAAGATAATCTCCACCCTCTCATGGGGGCAGAGATCCTAGAGATGAAAACATATGGACCTCTAACTAAAAGTTGCCATGATACATAGGCAAACCTTTAAAGCAGAATTCCCTGTTCTTTGATGTCTAGAATTTTTGATGTTCATAATGTCTCATTTCACACTACTGTTTTCCTTATTATTGATTACATGCCCAGGTAATTGACAGTGGAGAAGGACTTGGGAGTGCTGGTGGATGAGAGACTGGACAAGGCTCAGCAATGTGTGTTGGCAGCCCAGAAAGCTAAATGTGTCCTGGGCTGCGTTCCAAGAAGCACGGGCAGCAGGTGGGGGGGATTCTGCCCCTCTAATCTCTGGTGAGACTCCACCTGCAGTGCTGCACCCAGCCCTGGGGTCCCAACACAGGCAGGACATGGACATTTTGGAGCAAGTGCAGAGGAAGCCACCAAGGTGATCAGAGGGATAGAGCATCTCTCCCATGAGGAAAAGCTGAGAGAGTTGAGATTGTTCAGCCTGGAAAAGAGAAGGCTTCAGGGTGACCTAATTGTGACTTTACAGTACCTGAAGGGAACCTACAGGAAAGAAAAGACAAGGTAATGTAGTGACAGGACAAGGGGGAATGGGTTAAAATTAAAAGAGAGTAGCTTTAGATCAGATATTAGGAACAAATTCTTTTCTGTGAGGATGGTGAGGCCATAGCACAGGTTGCCCAGAGAAGCTGTGGATGCCCCATCCCTGGGAGTGTTCCAGACCAGGTTGGACAGGGCTCTGAGCAAACTGGTCTAGTTGAAAGTATCCCTGCCCCTGGCAGTGGCTTGGAACTAGATGGTCTTCAAGGCCCTATTCCAAGTCAAACCATTCCACATTTCTGTGATTCTCTGAATTTCCTCTTGTTTTCTGTTTTCCTTTAGTTTTCTTTTATATCCCTGAGTTCTTGTTTCTTTAGATATATTGTTTCAGTCCAGCCCTTTTCTTTGTCAATTTAGCTTTTGTTTCTATTGCATCTGAACACAATTCCTTCTTCATCTTTTTGTGACAGAACAAGGTTTATAGCTGAAAACAGATAATTGTCATAAGGAATATAATGTGAGATCAGTTCCCTGCTCTCATTTTAGTGACCATGTAAGTCAGAAAGTCCACCTTTGTTTCTACCACTGAGAGCTGGGGCACGATCAGTTCCTTGGTGAGGGATGGTGCCTACTGAGTAGAGAAAGGTCTATGGACAATCAGACACCTAAGGATGCTTTGGAGCTTTTAATCCATAAAACTTAAGATGTCTTACCTGCGTGTTCACTGAAGTAGGAAAATAACCACTGAAGGCAAACCTTTTTTTTACAAACTAACCCCCTGAAAATTTTAATTTTTCTTGCCCTAAGTGTAGAGGCGCTGGCCCATTTCAAAGCCCGGATTTCAAGAACTTCAGGGACACAGGCAGAAAATACATTTTTTTTCCTTGCATCATTCCTAGAAATGGCAGAACTGTTTTGGCAGGAGCTTTCCAGAAAAGTAAAGCCTGGGACAGCTACTTGGCATGGAAAACTTCAGTCAGAGCAGTTACAGTTTGGCACTATTATAAGTAGACAAAATCGAAGTTTCATAATAGGAAGTATTAGGTAATTTTAATAATAGGCAGTTCTATCACCTATAAAACCTTTAAACATAAAAAAATATTATTTGTGTAAACAAATATCAATAAAAGTCCTTTTAAAACGTGTCCTAGTGAAATGAAAAGGAGTAAAAACAAACATACAAAAATGTGAAATATCACATCCTGACTCTGAAAAATAAAGACACATATATTTCTCCACCTTAACACAGCATGTGTCTTGAGCTTTCTTCACCTCAGTCCAAAAACAGAAGAACAAAAAACATTGCTTTAATCTGGCAGAAAATAAAAAAAAAAGAAGTAAATACTAAGTTAGAATCCTTGAGCTTCCTTTCTTCCCTGTATTAAAGCATGTCTAGTCTAGGGCCTAACTTCTGACATTTTTCTGGCTCCTTTAATTTAGCATAATGAATCTCCAGATACTATATTTTCATTTTCTCTGTGTGTTGCCATCTGGGGAAGCCTCTTTTTTCATCTCTCTCTCATTTTACCATTCTGTCAGTACCCAAAATATTGAAAATAATCTATTGCCCTTGATTCCAGTCTCATGGGCCAGGACTTACTTCAAAACTTTAAAATGTCTTTCACTGACTTTTGAACAATTTTATCACAAAACACTGTCCTGTAATTAAATACACCAGTGATATTCAAGAAGTATCAATTCAGAGTGCTTAAGACAGTTGAAAATCACATTTATTCAATAGTTCCTACTTTTTAAAGTCAAAGAGGTTTTTATGACTGCCTAATCAGTCTTGCATAACATTCTATAAATCTTCCACAATAATTACCAGCTTATTCACATAATTTTTTTATTTGCTAGAGAACATGATTCAGAATCATATTCACTCTGGATGTAAAATCATAATATAACGGCAAATATACCTCATCTTTGGAACCATGGATTTAGTCATGAAAAACAGATAATCCAGCACTAGCCTTACATTGAAAGAAAATCCACAAAGTCTGTTCTGTTGTACTGAGGGCAGCAAAGGACTGACTTGACTAAAAGTGATCACAGGCTATGTGGATAGTTCAGAATTCATATCAACCAGCAGCAAATCCCCAGGATAAAAAAAAGTTATCTAAATTAAAGGGTTATATAGATATATATGACACAATATTACTAGTAAATATTGCTTCTATTGTTTACCATAATCCTAGGCAGTAAACTCACAGGACCTTGCTGGTTTAAATAAAATGCAAGAATGAACTGACTGAAGGATACATTTTAATAGCCCTCTGTCAGAGACAGTTTACACACTTGCACTTCTAACAACAGCATTTTTATTAAATCTTTATTATGTTGTATTAAAAAAATTCCCCTTAGCCCTCAGGTAGTTGGTCGATGCTGAGTTTTCAAATGAAATATTTATGAAGTTCTTTGTTTAGAAGTTTAATTGTATCTTTAAATGACTTTCATATGTTTATATGCTTTACCCTCCAATATAAATGCCATATGATGCTCTATCATACTGTCCGGAATAGTCATTATGCATTTCACCATCACAACTGTTACATAACAATAAGCAGAAAAAAAGGACAAAAGGATAACTAAGTTAAACCAGATCTTATACATACTTATTTTGTTGGTAACACAGATTGTATCTCCAGCAAAATGTGTTTCTAATCATGTAACATAGCATAGTGCTGTAATACATTCCATATTTAAACTTTTGGTCAATGTATAATATTATAAAAGATACTAAAATGGCCTCTGCACCAACCTTTCTATTTCTCTGCCATGGGCAGGGGGAAGGCAAAGACTCTTCTGAGAATGGGGGTAGAATGAGGAGACCTAAGGAGGATTCCTTAAATGAAATTCAGTTTTGCTTTTATAAGAGCTCTGAAGATCTATCACTCCTGTGGTACAATATTTAAAGGAAAAGCATAACTTAGAAGCTTTATTATCTGTCCAAGAAATTAACAACAATTTTAAAAACACTTTTTGAATTTATCAGCGAAAAGGACATTTTCTACAGTGAAAGCATGGTGGAGACCCGTGTCACTTCATATGAAAACAGTGCTGCATTAAATCTGACTCCGCTGTTTTCTACAATGCTCTTCAGGTGTCTTGTGTAGAGCAGATTTTGGACATCTGGTGCAGGCAGTCTCTATCATTAGTCTTCAAAAGATCTAGTCCAGCTAGATGACATGATGGGAGATCACAAATAAAGTTGTCCACAGCATTATCTGTAGAAAACATCCACCCATCCACTTGTGCAGCCCTTTTCTGACCCACAGCTAGGGAGCAAGATCATGAAACCAACTCAATTTATTGTGAAAAGTGACACCCTTCTCCATGCCTTGGGCAGGCTGGAGAGTCATCACAGGCTGAAAGCAAAGGAAAGAAAAAGATGTGAGACAAATTCGGAGGAATAAAAGGAAATTGTAGATTCATTACCTGGGATGCTTGCTTGTAGTTGTCAGAAAGGGTGGAGAAGGATATGATCTATCTGTGGTTTATATTAACCATACATTACTATTATGTAATCACAGGTTTTAATACAGTGTTAGCTCACAGTGCTACTTGAACACACTCTGCAGATTTCATATTTGTTGTTCAAATACTACATTAAAAGCCTTTGAGGAGAGTATCAGTTCACAGCTCATGAAAGCCAGTCATTTTGCAAAGCTGGCATAAAAACCCCCTGTTGATCGTGGGGGCTGTCAGTGGATGACTGAGTAACATGCCCTGTCTTCTAAAATAGCAAGTACTCTCTTGCTAAATTTGTCCTCTTGATGACAACATTCATTGTAACAAATGGCCCCTAAGCTCTGTCTTTTCCATATAAGGAACCTCGTCCAGTTATTATACTAACAGCCAACAAGTTCTGAGAAATAATCTCACTCATTATTTAAGGTAGAAACCAGTGTTTTCCTATATAATACATTGGAATGAACTCTATGTGAAACAGGAAAAGATCTGGAAAGTACCTATGGGGACCATTAGTTTTAGAAGCTTTTTTTAAATCTGCTGCTAGTCTACAGAAAAGACCACCTGCAAGAACTGACAATTGTGCAAGTTTTTGTATAACTGCTCCAGCAATCATGCACATAACTTTGAAGTCCTATGTGTTCACTGCACCAGCTGAAAGTTGATGGAACTTTTATCATCAAAATGCCTATCTTGAAAAGACAAAGTTATAGCAAGACATGATCAAACATGGTAACCTTTTAAGTCACATCAAAAAAACTAACTGCCAGGTTTTTCCAATATTTTATAGTGCAAACATAATTTTACGCTGTAATTTTACACCCAATTGACAATAGTATTTCACCAATTTCAGTAACTAGTTAGTTACACATATCACACATAAAAGAAATCCTTTTTTTCCTGTTTTGTTCTCCTACAAAGGCTGGATTTTATTCTAGTCTCATTGATATAATTCTATTTACTTCACAGTCATTACTTATTAACACCAATGGGAAGAGAAACAGAGCCATTAAATCAGTTTTCTCTTTTTTCCTTGATGCAACCTGATGCTTTTTGGTTTACCATGGAATGGTTGCATGGTGAGAGAGACAGATTTGCTTGTGTTTTTAATAATATGTTCTCTTCAGAGAGAGTCAATATTTGCCCTGCCCAGTTTGACTGGCTTCATTTTAAAAATTCTTATTTCTGCTTTAAAAAAAATTTAGATGGTAAAGAACACATCCATTAGGACTTGCTGTCGTGGGAATTGTGACTGAAAGGAATATCCATTTTTGTCAGATGGAATTATTCAATTTCTTTTGTGCAGTGAGCAAGTTCTGCCCTAAAGCTAAAAAAAGCCCTTTACATCCACTGGAATGTCATCCAAGAGCATGATGCTTAAAACCCTTCAACTCTGCATGTGGGACTTCAGGACCCTTTCACCTCAATTTTTTCTTGGGCCAGCACTGTCCAGTAGTTCCTTCTGTGTATTCACCCCTCTCTGATGGGTGTCACTTGACAGCAAGTGGTACCCCCTGCCTGTTTCTGCCCTGAGTAATCTTGGTACTTCCAGTACATCTCATAAGAACTTAATTCCACTTATTGTGCTGGACTTATTCTGCTTTCTGGAAAATGCTTACCAGAACAGTACATGCTATTCCAGATAAAGTCTTATCAAAGAGCTGAATCAGGACAAATAGCCTATCTTTATGGAAGAACTGTTTTGGAAGTATTTCAATTGAAATTTAATGGAAATACCATTAAGCTTTGTTTGGCTTTGTAAAAGGTGATACAAAATACTCTGAATCAGTGCAGCTGAAAAAATACAGTCCTCACTGATGCTCACTGAGAAAAAAAAAAGTCCCTTTTGAAAGGACTTGGTTAATTATTTTGCTTATTTGTGACCAAAATTGAAAAGAATAGCAAAAAGCTCTGTCATTACTCATTATGTATGTAATTTATCACAGAATACAGTTCTGTCCCTCTGCTTATTAAGCTCTTCCAGACATTCTTTTGTGTTCTGGGCTTCTGAAAAAGACTAAAGTAAAACTGATGCTACCTAACTGAATTGCTGCAGACTTCTGGAAACCTCACTGATGCTTTCCCACCAGTACATCGAGCTGATTTAGGATTTTAAATATTTCATGGCCTGTATGGAACAAAACAACTTAATCATTCATGCATCACATGAGTTACTCTCTTCTTTTTCATGAAAAAAAAAAAAAAACAGTTTGTACTTCTTGTATTTCATTATGCTCAGGCAGGAGTCTGCTGAGCCCTGCTGACCCCTCCAGTGCAACCTTCTGTTAGTGAAATGGCATGAAAGGATGAGCAAGGGTGCCACACAGAAACATGGAGGACCACTTTGACTTTGATTTCTTTCTCCTTCTCTGACTTATCTCTCCTTTGAGGAGCTCTTGTGGGCATTTGCCAGTGCAGTTGCAGTACTCTGCTGCCCCAACAGCGTGTAGGTCTGTCAAAAAGATCATGGTGGTTTGTGCTGATATCAGCTCAAGAGGTAAAGGCCAATTGTCTGGTGATCCTTGAAAAGCATTTGGAGGGAGTCAGCCTGCAAGTGTTTCTCAAAGGAGAGATCAGTCAGAGAAGGAGCCTGCAGCTATAGAGCAGGGGGGGTGCTCTGTTATTGCTCTTGCTATTTTTCTTTTTTCTTTCCTTTAAATAAAGTAGATTATTATTCCTTTAAGTAAATCAGTCTCACTCATGTTAGTCCTTGGTTGAGATCTGATTGTTAAGTTGGAGCACTGTGCTGAAAATAAGGCTGTGATTTTCAAAAAATCTTAGGACTTTGGGCAGACAGAACTCAATTAAAGCTGGGATATTTTATGTTGGCACCTTTTGAGTGACTTCCATAGTGGTGCAGATGAAACAATCCAAGTTTGCAGAGACCTACTCAATAGCTGAACCACATTCTCATTTCCCTGCACTGCTGCTTCTCCCATGAGTACAGCAGAGAACAAACAAAAGGGAGGGATCAGGCTGTGCTGTATCAGGTAATGTTCTTCACTCTCTTCCTTCTCCCTCAGTTTCTCCTGTGCCATTGCAAAAGTGAGAGGAAATGTATTCCCAACACTACATCCAGGCTGGAACAGTCACATCCCAGTTTTTGCTCATGGTATATAGGAAATGTTCAGTGATAAATCATGAGGTCACAGGCTGAGATCATGCCTGCAGACACATTCAAGCAGGTTTATGGGTTTTCCTCACCTGGACATTCCCTACCACCCCAGGGAAACTTTGCTAAACAGCTCAGCCCCACCAAGCTCCACTGCTCTGAGTAAATTCACAGACACCGAGTAGGAGTGTTGATCTGCTAGAGGGTAGGAAGACTCTGCAGTGGGATCTGAAAAGGCTGGATCTATGGGCCAAGACCAAAGGTATGAGGTTAAACAAGACCAAGTGCCAGTCCTGCACTTTGGCCACAACAACCCACAACCACCCCTGCAGCACTACAGGCTGGGGAAGGAGTGGCTGGAAGGCTGCCAGGTGGAAAAGGATCTGAGAGTGCTGATTGAAAACGGCTGTGCAGTGTGTGCCCAAGTGGCCGAGAAGGCCAATGGCATCCTGGTCTGTATCAGGAACAGAATGACCAGCAGGACCAGGGAAGTGATTGGCACTGGTGACGGGCATTTTGAGCACTGTGTCCAGTTCTGGGCCCCTGACTTCAGGAAGGATATTGAGGTGCTGGAGCGAGTCCAGAGAAGGGCAACGGAGCTGGTGAAGGGTCTGGAGCACAAATCTGATGAGGAGCAGCTGAGGGAGCTGGAGGTGTGTAGCCTGGAGAAAAGAAGGCTCAGAGGGAACTTTATTGCTCTACAACTTCCTGAAAGAAGTAGTCTGGTGGGAGTTGGACTCTTCTCCCAGGTAACCAGCAACAGGGTGAGACAACATGGTCTCAAGCTGTGCCAGGGGAGGTTTAGCTCGGACATTAGGAGGAATTTCTTCGCTGCAGTTAGACACTGGAACAGGCCGCCCAGGAAGGTGGTGGAGTCACCATCCCTGGAGGTGCTTAATGAAAGACTGGATGTGGCCCTTAGTGCCATCGTTCAGTTGTGTTGGGCCATAGGTTGGGCTTGATGATCTCAGAGGTCTTTTCCAAGCGAAGTGATTCTGTGACTCTGTGACACATCACACCCATTGGACTGTATTTCCTTAGGAAGAGTTTTGCATTAATGGATCTAGAACCAGACAGCAGTGGTATCAGATACTGGTGAACTGCTATTAGTAGAAATAAATAAAATGTAAACATAGGTAGCTTGACTTTACAGTACCTCTGCCTACTGTAAGAACTCTTCCTCAGTATAGGCACCACAGGCTCCCACATGGGAGGTAACAGCCAGCAACAGCTATTCAACTTTCAGTTTTTTAGCAAAATGGCAATGGACATTCCTAGCTAAACCTTTCCTGTCATTTTGGCAGGCCCCAAAGTCCTCTCCTGCCCCCAGAGCCTTAATCTTTTTATCTGAGGAGGAAAAAACCAAAGAAGTAGAAAGGAAAGTGTTTTTTTCTCATGGGCTTGTACAGTTAAAAATCATAAACAGTAAAGAAATCTACATGCTAAGGTTCCAACAGAAACAGAGACTTGGCTGACTTCTGTAATCTGAATTTTGCATTAATTAAGTGTTTTGAATTTGATTAGAATAAACTAGCCATCTCACTTGGTCCAGCATTTGCCCCTTTCCAGACTTTTTAAAAACCATATACAAGATGATCCAGGATTCTAACCAGAGGAATGAGAAGGGAAAGAGGAGGATGGGGAGTTGAAGGCAGAAAGATAAGCAGGAAGTAGACAGAAAAAAACCAGTTTTCATTTGCCTAGGATTTGAATTTGGATTGAATATCTGTTTTACCTTGTGAGACCCACACAGGTGACACTCCTATATTAATCCTGAATTCACATATTTTATATATGTATTTTTTTATTGGACTGTAATTATTTTCTGAAACTAAGAAACATGAAATAAACATGGTAACAATTACTGGTGCTTTGTTCCTGCTTTTGTTGGATCTTGGAGAGGCACTTGACAACCCAGACCAGGGCTACTTTGACAATGTTTGAAGAACCAGTTCAGCCATAGGTTGATGTCAGCTGCACTAATCAGAACTTTCTCAGTGGATAACTGTATTCATATGTTGCACTGCTCAGATGTGCGTGGCAAGCTCCACCCGTCACACAGGCTACTCAACATCAGCTTTCTTTTCAAGACAATTTATCTTGAAACTATTCATTCAGCTGTGGTGTCACTAATTTTTCCTTTAAATACGCCTTCACCAATTCCTGATAATATACATAGAAGCGTGATCCAGATGCCATCTGGATGCCATCCAGAGGGGCCTGACAGGCTTGAGAGGTGGCCCAGTGCAAACCTCACACTCATCAAGGCCAAGAACAAGGTCCTGCCCATGGGTAGGGGCAATCCCAAGTACAAATACAGCAGGGCTGAGAATGGATTGAAAGCAGCCCTGAGGAGAAGCTCTTTGGGGAGCTGGTGGACAACAGGCACAAATGACCCAGTGTGAGTCAGTGAGCTTGCAGCCCAGAAAGCCAAACGTGTCCTGCTGCTTTAAAAGAAGAATTCTGTGAAGTGATTCTGCCCCTCTATTCTTCATTCCCAAGACCCTACCTGCAATAATGAATCCAGTTCTGGGGCCTCCAACATAGGAAGGACATGGACCTGAGGTAGCAAATCCAGAGGAGGTGCTCAGAGGACTGGAGCATCTCTGCTGTAAAGACAGGATGAGACAGTCAGGGCTGTTCAGTCTGGGGAAGAGAAGGCTTTGGGGAAGAGAAGGACTCCTTATTGTGGCATTCCAGTACCCAAAGGGGCTACAAGAGATAGAGACGGACTTTTCACAAGCGCATGAAGCAATAGGACAAGGAGGAATGTGTTAAAATTGAAAAGAGGGTAGGTTTAGATTAGATGGTAGAAAGAAATTCATCACTAATAGGGTGGTGGACACTGGAATACATTGCCCAGAGAAGCTGTGGATTGCTCCATCCCTGGAAGTGTTCAAGGCCAGGTTGGATGAGGCTTTGAGCAACCTGGTCTAGTGGAAGGTGTCCCAGCCCATGGCCAGAGGCTGAAACTAAATGACCTTTACGGTCCATTTCAACACAAACCATTCTATGGTTCTATGCCGGCTTCACTCAGTGTGAAACTTGGAGAAGAGTTCATTGTTACACCACCACACCCTTGTAAGTAAAGCACAGGAGCAGAAGGAACAGACCTGGAGTTCAGCTCCCCATTCAGCTACAAGGAGCCTGAATCCTCAGCTCCCATTTCCCAGCACACTGAACTACAGGCGATGCACTACTCTTTGTTTGTGCAAACATGTGAGCATGTACACAGAGAGAGAAAGGGGAGAAGGTGTTGAAATCTGTTCTGTGACACAGCCAAGGATCCAAGACTCGTGGGGCCAGACAGACACTTAACCAAGTCTGATTGTGTAATCTGCTCAGCGACCCACAGTCCTGGGAAGTAGAAGCAGTAGCTGCTGCTTTGAATTCCCCATTTTGTCCCTTGACTTTGTATTTTAAGTGTAGCTGTGACTGTTATGCTCCATGTTGGATTTAACATCACCTATGCACCAGGCAGCTCAGGCGCTGTGTGTTATTTTCTTGTGTAAAACTATACAGCCTTCTGAGGACATGCTTTTAAAACATTCAGCTGCAGCAAAAGCTGCCTTAAAGCACATGCTGCAGCCAAACTGTAGACACTTTAAGCTTTTACCAGAATATTTCAGACCTTATAACAATCCTGGTTATTATTCTTGGATTTAGGTGTCTCACATCAGTTGTGTTCTGGGCAACTTTGTATTATTCTGGATCTCATCTTAGATATCCACAACATAACAGACCTTTAGCCCCTGCTGTTAACTCCTACAGCACCCCAGTGCTTTAGGTTTTTGTCTCAGTTTGGGAGAAATTGGGAAAAAACATCCTGAGATGAACATCCCTCTAATGAAAGGCAGGTTTCGGCAGCTCCTCCCCCATGGGTTCGGAAAGAACTTTCCTGGAGGAAAGTGAAAAAAAAGCTGTTTATTTAACAAGCAGGGTGCACACAGGCATGAGAGAATGAATAATATTAAATAATAAAACCTCTTGCTGTGGAGAAGACCTGGTAGATTCAGAGTCCTTTCTGTAGGTGTGGCTGTGCTCTCTCTGGAGCTGGGGTGCGGCGTGGGCCCCTCTGGGCCACGGTGTGGGGCCTCCCGGTGATGGTGTTCCAGACCAGAGCAAAGCTGAACAGTTCCAGGAAAACTTTCTTGCCTCAGCTAGCAGGCTAGCTAAAAAGCAAAGAATTTTAACTCTCTGTCTCTCTCCTGAGAGACAGCTGAAAGCTGGCTAAACAGCAGGAAGGTGCTTCCTTGGCACCTTCCTCGGCACCTTACGTCCTTGAACACAAACCGTGCTGAGGAATTCGCTCGGCTTCCCCCACCTTTCTCTCGGACCCAGCTTAAAGGACAGAAAGGCAAAGGATTCATGTCTGGAAAATAAGCAGGCCATAGGGGATCAGCGTCATAAAGTCACCCCAAGACAATTTTCTATTGAGTTGAGCAGAGACATGTCTGAACTGAGTCCAGCAGTTTCATTACTGTGTCACTTAGGATGTATGTGCTCCCGTTCAGAAATTTAAACATTGATAGAAATATTGGGTATGTTGAAATATTTTGCTGTTCTTTTGATCATCTAGAATATCTTTCCAAGTGCAATATGTTGTTTGAAGAGTACTTTTAGGCTAAAAATTGCTGCTTTTTGTTGTTTTTAATCCCAGCCTGGAACTAAGTGCCATGCAGCTGCTCTCTCACTGCCCCTGCTGTAGAGGTGAATAAGAAAAAGGTAAAACCTGTGGGTTGAGAGAAGTATAATAACTGAAATAAAATATGATTTAACAATAATAAAAACAACAAATAATAATTGTAATTAAAAGAGAGACAACAAAAAGAGGGAGAGAAATAAAACCCGCGTGATGCTCAGCGCAATTTCTCCCCACACACTGACCGATGCCCAGCCCATCCCCAAGAAGTGATCAGCAGCTCCCAACCAACTCCCCCCAATTTATGCACTAGGCATGACATTCCTTGGTATGGAATATCCCCTTGGCCAGTTCGGGACAGATGTCCTGGCCATGTTCCCTCTGACTTCTTGTGCACCTCCTCACTGGCAGAGCATGAGACGCTGAAAAGTTCTTGACTTCGGGTAAGCACTACTTAGCAACAACTACAACATCAGTGTGTTGTCAACATTATTCTCATACTAAATCCAAAAACACAGTTCTGAAAGAGCTAAGAGGAAGAAAATTAACTCTATCCCAGCCAAAAGCAGGACACCTTTTCAATGCAGAAGTGAAACAGAGAACCTGGAAACAGTTTCCATTTCAAATAAATGGTGAAAGGGTGTTGTCAAAAAATTGCCATTCAGTTGCATTAGGATCTTAGTCATGGAGTTTTATCACTTAAAGACTCATCTCACAGGAACCATAAGACCCATGTAAGCAGGAGAAATAGAGTAGGCTGAGCAGAACCTCATAATAAGATCTCTGTTGATTCACCCAGTTGCCACCTTGATCCCTTTATCCCCTACTGTGATAGTGGCAGCAGAAACAAGGTTTCTCCAAGGTTTCTGACTCAGCCGTGTCTCTTTCTCCTCTATGGAGCCTGGAACCAAAGTCCATGGTCCCAGGAATTTCAAAGAATACATGCAGGTTACCTTTTATAATTTCATTTAATAAAATACATATATTTTTATAACACTATGCCTATGACATGCCATGATCCTAACTACAGTTCTTGTCCTGGCCCAAAGCTCACATATCAGCAAAGCCATGTTTTTCTCAGTAAGCCTTATTCGGGTACATCTCACTTGGAACTTTTTGTTTGCAAGACAAAGCTCATGACCCCAGTTCTTTCCTTCTCTCTATTAAGTTACTTGTCTTGTTGCTACACAATGAGAAAAATTGGTATCAGTCAATTTTAAATGGATTGCTCTACAATTGTAACAGACCATAGAAATATTTCTGAACCCTCTATTTATAGCAACTAATAGGAGTTTTGTTTCCCCCCAGTATTTTCCATGACATCTACAAAACACTTACCGCTCGTGAGAAAGCTCAAGTTCTGAGATCACTGTTTGCCATGATGACCAAAATTACTTTACAGCTTGCCTGTGCTTCCCATTCCCCCATAACTATTTGTTTTCTCTTGGCTTATAACCAGACTGTAAATTCCTCCAGGATTCTTTTCCTTTGTTTTTTTACACTTAGCACAACAGGATCCCAAGGATCTGAAACATTTCAGTAATACTGCAACCAATAATGAAATTATTGGGATTTAGTTCAGTGTGGTTTAGTTGCAAATCTGTTAGGATAGGGATAGAAAAGAATTATTTTTGGGGTTCATCTTTTCCACTTCCTCTCAATATTGTTCACCCAGTTCCTATTACTGGTGTTGGGTTGACTGTGTGGTCAGCCCAGCAGTACAATTACTCCAGCAAAGTTCTTTGCCTGCTGTACAAAAAGCAGAGCTCAATGGGCATTGTTATCAGAAATGACATGGGATTTGGTTCTCTAGTTTTGTTTGTACATTTTTTTATTTATTTACTTAGTCAAGACTACTAACTCATAATAAATCAACTCCAAGGCACTCCCAAAGATCCTCTTCAATACCAAAAGTGTGAGATTACACCCACTGACTGAAAAGAAAGCATCCCCTAACTAGGAGCAGATTTCCACATGGAATACCAAAGAACAAGTTAAATAACTCCCTCTCTTTTACTATAATGGAAATGTATGGCTTCCAAGATTTAAAGTGGCCAATGCCTAGGAGGAGAGAATCTAGAAAAGTTCTAGTATGTAGGTTACATCTGAGAAGGAAGAAAAGGCAGGTACAGCATTTATGGAATATAACCATGCCCCTCCCACTCTCTCACTGCTCATATTAGACAGAAATATTACTGTGAAATGTGTTTGGAGGGGCTGCTGTGAAGGAAAAGGAGAAGAAAGAAGGGATTATGTAGTATTTTGGCTATTGGATAAAGAGACAGTAAGGTGTTTTGAAGTCACAATGAAGAAAGTAAAGACAATAGTCAGAAGAGAATTTTAAAAATAAGAAAAGTAACATCCATCATGTGAATATGGACACTGATGAGCAGGTGCCATTGCAGGTGCTGACAGGTGGGAAGGAAAGTGAATACTCAGGTTTTAGTTGATCCTGCTGGGATGATGAAATGTTTTGCTGAATGTGTACAAAATCAAAGTGGGTAAAAGAGAGGGAGAGGGACAGGGAAGAAGGCTCTGCAGTTCTACCTGGAGAGCCAGGAGGCAGAGCAAGGGAAAGACGTGAGGGAAGGGCAAGGGGAAGGGCAAGGGGGAGGGCAAGGAGAAAGAGGAAGAGAAGAAGAGAAGAGAAGAGAAGAGAAGAGAAGAGAAGAGAAGAGAAGAGAAGAGAAGAGAAGAGAAGAGAAGAGAAGAGAAGAGAAGAGCAAGCAGTGCACCAATCAGTAACACCAGCAGCCTAAGAAACTTGCTATTAAAAATCATTCCTGCAGATGGAAAGAACTGAAGAAAAAGCTCAAAAAGCATCTCATTTTAGGTTTGCTTCTTTCTATTTTAGATCATACTTTTTTCTTATATTTTTCCATATGCCCAAAGTGAGCTTCTTAAATTACTCTGTTTAGAAACAAACACATGGAAACAATAAACATTTAGAACATCAGCTTGCATATTTCTTTAATGCATGCATATTTCTCTCCAATTTTCCACATGAAATGAGACTAATTCACTTAAATTTCTTGGGATCCACCCTCTGTCAAAGTTTCCATGATTTCAGGGTTAGCTCAGTAGTTGGTTAATACCTTTGAGAGCATTGACTTAAAAATTTTAAGTCAGTCACTCAGCTTTTGCATAGCAGAATATTTACACCATATTCAAGTGACCTCTGTTAATTTACATAGATGAGAAATTACCTATTATTTCTTTTTCTCATTATACAAAATAAGGAGAATATTATGCATATAGAAGTCTCTTTTCTAAAGGAATACAATCAAGGTTTCTTCAAAGACTTTTCTACTTTGGGATATTTGGTGCCACATTTATTAATATATTCTTTGAAATTTAAATGTGCTGCTTTATATTCCACAGTTATTTGCAAATGTAAAATTAGTTCACAGTCTTCCCCTGGGTTAATACTGACAGAGGAACTTTTTTCAATGTGAGCATTTTTGTGGCAATCTTCAAGCAAAGAACTTGTCTTCATACCATTTAACCCTGTTGTCTCCAGCAGTGGCAAAAGGAGACAGATGTGACAGCCTTTGATCACAGTTACTTTTTGTAGCACATGCCCTTCAAAATCTCCCAAACCCCCAAGCCAACATGTGAGGGATGCCAGAGAACATACACCTGTCTGGTCCTTCACGTATCTGTTAACGGACTGCTGTCCATTAATTTGGCTAATACTGTCTTGAATATGCTGACACTGGCTCCACAACATCCCAGGGCACCACAGTGCAGATTTTCATTATTTCTTTTATAAAGAGTAATTTTTTTCCTGGTCTGTTTTCCCCTTTTTTCATTATTATATGCCTGTGACATTTCAGATTCTGTACAGGTGACTCATGCCAAAATCTCACTGACTACTGTTATGAATTATCTCCCCCAATTCATCCAAGAGATCTTAAGGACTGTTTTGCTCCTAATTTTGTAGTGGCAACATATTCCCTGGCTGGAGGGAGAGTGTCGCCCAATTTGTAGGAAGAGGTAAGAGGGAGAGTATGTAAGAACAGCAGCACACATTCAGGCACCGTGAACTAAGAGAGCAGGTCATGGGCAGCTGAGGAGATCTACTGATATATAAAAATATTCTCAAGGGCTAGTTTAATGTGCGGCTGGGGTCAGGAATAGGCAAAAAAAGCCACTCCTGAATTTGAGAGTCCTACTCCTACCACTTATACTTTCAAAGACCTCCTGATATTATCACTAAATATTTTATGCTGTTCTAACCCAGTGGTCCCCAACTTTTACCTGTTCATATGCTATAACATTGGTTAGAAACCACCTCTGTGTACAAACTCTTTTGGACTTTATGTCTGATTGATTTTAAAAGTCTTAATGTCATACAAATATGAAGAATACCAAAAGAATCCATCATCCTCCAATGCATGGTATTAAGATTTTTGTCTGGTTAATAGCACTGGCCAAATACCTTATACCAAGCATTATGGAGCACTGGAACTTGTTTACCAAGTCCCATGGTTTATTAACTGACAGCTAGAATCTATCAGTTAGAAAGATTTCCATTATGTATTTATTTTACATTATGTCAAACCCATTGCAGTCCTGACTGCACAACACTCACTGGGAGCTACATCACTGTGAAAACGAAGCTGCATACTTCTATTTTTCCCTGGTCTTCAAATTCTTTGCTATCGTATTCTTTCATTCCTTTTCTTTATTGCAATAAAGAATGCTGGAATATTAATTGTTTTGTTCTCTGTATATATGGATGTATTTTAATAAATCTGTTAATTTGTTTTATATATATCGCTGAAGTCCTTTATGCTTTATTTTTCAAGTTGTGAACCCTTCTTTTGCTTCTTAAGCTTTTTTGTTTTATAATATACAGACACAGGAAATTAACAGTATGCCAGAAGCTGCAGTATTAAATGAATAAGTTATTTGAGTGCTATAAAAGGCAGAATACTGTCCTCATTTCTGCTCACTATTTGCCAGTCTCCATGTCACTTAAGGGTGTGCAACACTGCACTTTAGTCACCCCTGGGATAGCTTAGTGCTTGTTGTTACAGATTCATCATTATGTATACATCTACTTTAGCAGTGGTTTTTATGTAGGAGATTCCCATTGATGTTTATTTTTAGGCATCCAGTTTATGTTTAAACCAGCATTTTCCTCATACAATACCTTCGTTTTCTGTGATCGACTGCCAGTGGTCCTCCCATAGAATTTTATCTCTCTACTCCAACATACCCTTAAAGGTTGTTTCATGTAAAGGCTATAAAAATGTCAACATGGATTAGCTACATTCATATTTTTAATTATCCAATCATTTGTGAAGGACCTGCTTTCAACTGAATGGCTCTGCAATTGCTTCATTCCCTTCACTCACTGCTTTTATTAAACCTGACACACTGTAGAGCCTCTTTGACAGCCACACAGGAATCACACAAACAGGAGACAAGGAGCTGACAGAGTTCCACCCAGGTGTTTTGACATCATCTCATCATATGCACCTCTCTGGAATATAGTTATGACTTTCAGGCCTACTGCAGGATAATCAAATCTGTCAGATGATGCTGTTTTTCCTACTGTTGCCTACACTCTCATAAATGAAAAAGGGGTTTGCTCTATTTGAGATTTACTAAGTGCATTTTAACTTGTGAAGATAATAGTTTTCTGTAACTGAGTTACAGCTGAACTTATGAGAATGATCCCACTATATTTTTATGAGCTTTATAACTTTTACAACTTTTATGCTATTAGATATAATTTTTAATGTCTCAAAATTCAACATTTCAAAAGTTGCCAAGTCCCAAAATCTAAAAGGAACACTTGAAACTTTTAACAAGCAAGCTCTTGTTTGACAACTTACACATAAGTATAAGCTTAAGGTAGAAAATTTAAAGTAGGAAAAAGTACATGTTTCCAAAAGTATTCAGTGGAACAAATTACACAGTGATATGATATCTGGTTTTCCTCTTAGTATCTTCACATCAAGACTCTCCTGCAACTACAGGTTAACCAACCACAAGGTATCAGAAGCAGTAATTATTTGATTTTTACCATAGATACTCTGCTTAATAAGATTATAGTGATTAATATAGCATTATTCTGGTCATGAACTCCATGAACTTTATAGGATGTACTTATTGCCATCTATGATGATAACAATTCTTTATTTTGAAATCCACATGTCATTCTGATGCAGTAAAATGTTTTAGAAAGTCAAGCCCAGGAAATCTTGATCTTCAAATTTTTGGGGAAAAATAATCCTACACAAAAAAGTTGAACTTCTTGACACAGTCCAACAATGTTCTGCCAAGACGTTAAGGTAAAAAAAAATAACCAGCTGGGCAGTGATGCATGAAATATTCACAGGAGAAAACTTGCTTTTACGACAGTAAAAGAATTAATCAGTTCCACATTTTGAACCTTCTATAAAACTAAAACTTTCCCATTTTTTTTTTTAAACTTTTGAAAACACATTCAATATAGGTTTGGTTTGCTTTGGTTTTTTCCCAATCAGATTTATTTATACGCCTATTTCCCATGCAGCATTTGTCTCTGCTCACATTGCTTGACTGCTCAAATGTTCCTCAGGGAAGCAGGAATGGGGGACCTCAGCCTTCCACATGGCCTCCAGCGAGGCAGTGGATTGATCCATGGGGTGCAGAAAGATGGTAAAGGTAGGTCTGTTTTACTGGATGGTCAGATGGAAAACAGGGCTTCTTTTACTCTCACAGCATCCATGTTTCTCCAGTTTTCAGGAATAGGTCGTGTTTCCATTCAACAGGTGTGGTAATTTGGAAATAGCAATCCCCTCCTGACTTATGAGGAAAGAAGCCTGCTCCCAACTCACATCACATTTTAAGCTCTGCAGACTGTGCAGTGTGGTTAAGAGACTCATTGCAATTGCTCCTCCTAAGAGCTTTGGTTTCTTTTACGAGATGCAGTATTTACTTTGTGGATGTCAAGAAGCTGGAGGGGATGGTTTGTTAGCAGACACACTGTAAGACACACAGCTGAGTCTCAGCTGAGGAGGAGCGAAGGCTGGAGGCAATAAGGGCTGCATTCTTACGTACATCTCAAGGGAACTGCAAACAATACTCACAAAGGTCTGATAAAAACTCAACGATCTGAGGCACAGACAATGAATGATTTTTTGCCACCTTCCTCCAAACGTAAATATGTCCCATTCCACAATCATCACCTTGAAATCAAGCCAAACCAGTGGCTGTGGAGGTACACACAAGAAGACATGGTCAGCTCCTGCTGTGTGAAAGGTGTTTGTGATGTGCCATTTCCTCCCCCTCTCAGTTCTAGCTGGATGTTTCCTTAATTGTTAGCACATCACTTCTAGTTTTGTTTCTCTTTTCACTATTTTTATTGGGAAAATATGCAGATATTTCCCCTGAAATGGAAGCTGGAAATAAACTTGAGATATGGTGAGGTGAGTCTCTTTCAGCAGTTGATTGCTCCCAGCCCTTTCACATACTCAAAGTAAATGCTGGAGTTGTAGTGGAATACTTCAGTCCCACCGGTTCAATGCAAAACAGATTTGAATCTACAGTTTGTTTTTTTGCTGGTAACACACATTAAGATACTTAATATCTTAATGAGTTACCATATTCAAAGCACTGAATCAGGAGAAATAGATTTCAGATGGAAGCTAAGCCCCCTGTAAGCATCCCAAAGCAGAATAGCTTTTCAAACTGTGTGTTTTCCCTTTCAGAGACGCACACATGCAAATGGATTGTTCAGGGCCTCCTCTGAGGCAGTACATACCTCAGGAACTTCAGCTGTACCTCTCTGCAACTTAATGGCCTCATTTACAGCAGCAATGAAAATGAGCCACAAATGATTCTCTGCCCAGCTGACGTAGCAGAGGTTTCCTCCATACAACTGAATTGTCTTGCTCCTCAAACCCGGCAGTACCTCTGAACTTTTTCTGGGAATGCACTCTGGTGTGTGCCACCCGTTGGTCTCTGTTCAGGCATCACCTGGGAGACAGGTTCTTGGCACAAGTGAAATGCACGCCCGAGACTGTGTGCTAGCAAACAATATGGACAACATGTGGCAGTGACTGGACCCGCACCAGCAGTGATTATAGTATTGGAAGAGATGGAATCAGAGTGTGTAGCTCTAATTATTTAATGTTAAAGTATTGAGAAGCCATGAGAGCCCAGCATGGGACACCCTCAGGACTGTTTTTGGGTGCCCTATACTCTATGCCTCCAAACAGAAATACGCCATGTCTAGGACGGCGCTTGTTCATCAGGATGAATGGCCAGGGAAGCTGTGCTTCCAGTAGTTTTTGTTGTTGTAAGTAAACCCAGTGGAGCTGTGTTGGTCAAACTAACAGACCATCCATCCAGTCTGCTGTAGAGAAAAGAGGCTGAGACATCTTTTGTCTCTGGCAGTAATTCTTCCATAGAAATACAATGCAGTTGAATGGGTGCTTTCCAAACACAGTCTACACTATTCTCACAAGCCTGGAGAGCTTTTATTTATCTCTGCACAATGTTTGTTTTTTAATTGGACATTATGGAAACTCTGACAGTAATGTAAAAGATGATTAGCAATAAAACAACATATAAATTAGTGGTTTCTAAATTTAATAATAGGCTAAATGTCTACATTCAGACATGGTTAATCAAAACCAGTTTGTAAACTTCATTTTATTCAGGTCAGCCAGTCAACAGTACATGCAATGCATACTATAAAACTGATTTAGGGCTTTTGGACACCCAAGCATCTACATAAACCAAGCAAGCATTAACCAGGTCTGTTTACTCATAAATTACAGCACATTGTTTTTAAGTGACCAGGATAAAAAGCAACATGCCATGAACCATCTACATCATGGTTTTTTCTCCTTTGACCAATTTCCCAGTTACTCTCTCAAATTATCACTCCAGTTTCTTCTTTGTTCATCCTTGTATTGTTTCCATATAACTGTCCAAACCCGCCTGCAAGGCAACTAATCAGAAAAGGCTGAATCACAAGAACATTGACCACTTGATAGTTTGCCCAGCTTATTAAAAATATGAGTTTGACATCCTGCAGCATGTTTAAACAATTGGTTTGCAAATTACAGAATGGCTAAATACAATTAAATTCATTCCATTGTTCACAATAACTATTTAACATATGCTGTGAATCTTGTACACAGATCAGGATGCTGCACTGTTTTCCTACAGCTGTTAGTCAAGTCTTTTTGCCTTGTACTACAGATGCACCAGTTCTTGTAACATTAACAGGCTTGGGCTGGGTCATAGCTTGGTTGCAATTTCAGCAAAACAAAACAAAACCTCAAACTCCCATTCAGATGATTTTTAGAAGCAGTGATGGCCTTCCATAAGTGAAATTATTCACTTATCTGTACTCACTGGAAATCAATATGGGTTTACTCACCTCTTTTAGAGGTGAACCTTTCCTAACTACTGGACTGGTGCCTTGCCTCTTTATCTCAAATACCAGAACACAGGCAGACCTGAAATTACTTACTGCTTATTCCAACAGTGGGTTTTGCATAAATTTATAACACTTTTCTTCCCCTTTCAGAGGTTGAACCTGCCGAGTACATATTTTATCCACTATCATACACTTGATAATATATTGGTTCACATGAGTTAACACAACATAGGATCTGTCCCACGGATATTCCATGCCACTCTGCGTGCACCAGATCTGAGAAGCACGTGATACACGACTCCCAGGGGATATGAAACACATGTGGGTCTGATTCTCTACTTTGTTATTCCAACTCTACACCCTTGCAACTCTAATGAAGTTACACCAGCGCAAAACTGTTGGACTGAAGTGGAGGATTAAACCCATATGTCTCTTTTTATGCGCCAAATTTACAGGACCAAGTTTTTCAAATACATTCAGAAACATTCAGACTTCTTCAGAGTTCTTTACCTGTTTGGTCCTTAGATGGTACTTTTCCTGCTTAAGGAAAAGCTTTACCTTAAGGACAGCAACTGTTACTTGTTAAAAGGCTGTCAGTAAGAATCTGAATTATATAAAAAAAAAAAACAAAGATTGAAAAGATTTGCAACATACAAAACATTTAAAACAAGACAGCATTTCCTCAAACTGTCAGCCATGATTAAAACCCCTTTTGCCTGCTTAGATGCATACCTCTTTGTAGAATTAAAAGCATGACCCATCATCGTTTGCAAATTCTTATGATTTCACTGTGCAACTTTTGAAGCATTTCTCCTGGCCTCTTTCCAGAGAGTACACCTGCAAATTAGTTTAGCAACGTTTTACTGTGATAGAAAATTAACTAATTCTGCATTTGATTTGTATTTTATACAATTCTACAAACTTATAAGCTATATGCTTATATACTAAGTCAGATACAGATACAGATTGGAGACATTTATTAAACAAATATTTAACTGATTCTCATAAAGTGTCATTTAGGAACAGGTGTCTGTGCTGGTGCTCTGAGGGTACATTACTAGTTTAGTTTAATGGATAAACCAAAAAATTCAGATTAGGTCTCTACATATTTCTTCAGAATATTCCACTGTATTCAAAAATTTGAAATTTCCTCCTGCTTGACAAAAAATTATTGAATCAGCCTAAAGAATTTTGAGAGTAGATTTTAATACTACACAAAAAATACTGAGGAAATCAAATAATGATGATGATAATAACAACTGAAATAATTAATAAAAATAATCTGATAAAAAAATCCTTATATATTTTAATTTCAAACAATTGTAGTTCAATTCTGACCATATGTTCTGAATTCTTTTCCTCCAGGAAGTGTCTTTGATCAAGGCAGTTATTTATTTGTTTTGCTAAGTGTTTAAAAATTATTGGATACCTCCCTACTTATACCTGTAATATGATTAGATATGGAAATCGATAAATAAATTCAATGACCAATTTATATTTAGTTATGATAGTATTACATACTAATATAGTTATTAAAATATTAACCAAGAAACAGTAGTGACTTCAGTTATTGAATACCATAAGTAATATCTCATACAAGTATTATTAATGGTGTTATGTTAAAATCAGAAGGGCATATCTAAATACTAAAAGTTCTGTGTTTAAATAATTGTGTATAGACACATTTAGGCTGTGATACCTCTCACCTAATTCTAATACTAATGAATGTTAGGAAGTTGTTTCAGTCATCTAAGTTTAGCTGTCATATACTCAGGTGAAGGGACTGAACACATAAGGGACAGTAAGGCACCCACAGAAGTGGCAGCTCTGATGGACCACCAACAGTTTTCTGGAGCAGCAGCTGGAGGTCAGTTGGGAAACAAAAGTATTCCCACTGTAATCTGAACTTCTAATTTAAGCACTACAGTCAGTGGCACTGAAATGGCAATTCAACTCACCTGGTGTACTTAGGGTAGGAGTTGGTTACTTAAACATAGGCATCTGCTACCTTTGGGAAGCATGAGAGTCCTCTGGGAGTAAAACCCATTCATCCCATCCTAACAGAGATATGTACAACAGGAAAGAGGAGGTAATCTTTCCTCTTCATTGAAAATAAAGACTGTCATAAAGCTGAATTACATGGTCAATTTTGGGATTTCCTTCATTTGCCCACATGTAGGTGTCTGGCGTCATGTTAGGTTTGTTGTGTCTGAGATGATCACACAGTGATGGATGTTCTCCAGCAGCAGCTCAGAAGAAAATGAACCAAGATCCTCTGGTGAGATCCAGGCATCAGAAGCCATCTTAGATGTCATTTTAAATATCTGAAGCTTCTGACAGGTGTTAAACAGAACCTACAGAAAAGCCACACCTTTCACCAACTGAAAGTCAGGTGAGATCTTACATATGGTGTCTCACGAATCCCATTTATGCAGTCTATCACTACTGTTCCCCCCCTTGTCTGGAATTTGATCCATAGATCACAGTTTCTACCAAAGTAGAAATTCTTGGTCTGTTGGTTGGAGTTCAGCTTTATGAGAATTTACTAAATTGACTAGTGAATCCTTTTCACTTCCTCCTTCGTCTCCTCTGTCCTCTCTCTGGGATCATTTCTCTTTCTAGCACAGTTTTCCTCCAACTTTATGGAGTATGACTGGTCACTTCATATGTACTGCTGCTTTCCTGAACATCAGTCTCATTAGATGACATTCTGCAGTATTGTCCTCTCATGGACAAGATCTTATAAGTAATGCTGCCGGAAATGCATTAATTTTGTGTAGTTTCACCTCTAAGTCCCATAAACACTGAGTCCAGGATTTGATTTTGTGGTTCTTTTCCCTACATTTCTGAGGCCTCAACATTTTTATATAAGACAATTAAGCACCATTAAAAGCCTAAAAATGTTACAGAAATGGGCAAAGATAGCAAACCTTTGGGCTTAGCCCAGAGAGGAAAAGAGAAGGAAATACTATGAGTATTTCTTCTACGTCTGAATATGTATCTAAAATCTGAATCAAAATAATTTCTACTTAAAGAAGAATTACATTACAGACACTTTTAATAATGCTGCATACAGCATCACAAAACACAAAAGCCTTCATGATGCTTTGGAAAACCAACAGGAATTTAAATGAGATACAAACCAGGCATCTTCTAATCCTTCTTCAAGTTTTGTTCCTTCTTTTCTTCTAGTTCACAACATGACTCAGAGGGGCAGATCCTACCTGATATAAAACAGTCCATCCAGCTTTATCAAAGTCAAAGAAGTTACAGTCACACCAAAGGAAAATCTGGCATGATGCATCTAAAGTCCAGATTTAACATTAACTGTGACTAATTGTGACTGTTGTAGATGTTCCTTCCTACGCAGAGTTATGTCTTTACCTGAACATCTTTCTGCTTTTTATTATTAGGCCTAAATAGGACATCAAAGGTTATTTTTTTAAAAATCTTTATGGAAAAATGTCTCTCATTTCCATGCAACTTCTCCTTCTTACTTTAATTTGCTTCTGAGGACTTCAAAACATCTTATTGTCCGCAGCAGAAGAAACATCTGTTGAAGTCATACATAGTTTATTGGCTGGAACCAGTGATAAAAGACAGCATAGAGACTCACCAAAACATTTCATTGCTATCAACGTAAAACAAAATACTACAAAAAACAAGGGGTTTTTCTTTTTTCTTTTTAATAAGAGAAACATGGGGAAAATTTTGCAAGCCAAATAGACAAGAAAACTGTGATTTTAATTCATCAAGCCTCACATGACTGGATTTTGTATCCCAGCCAGCTGAGGCCTAACCACTCTACAAAAACTGTTTTTTAATTAGCTAAGAAAGAGAAACAATTTATGAACAATGGTACTTCTCTCCACAGGTTTTCCTGTTTAGAGGAATTGCTTTCCACACTAGAATTGATTTTTGCTCTTTCTACCTACTGATCTGTTTTACCACTTGCCTAGTGCAGTCTGATATTAATTACTGCTCTTTTTTTTTTAGCATAAAACACCAACAAGGCCCCAACATCACATTTCAGATCTAAGCCAGCCTCCTAGGAGGTGAGGTGGGAAGTATATGCAATGAAATTAGAACTGCCATATTTTTTCCCTTCTTTATTAGTCTTCCCTAATTCAGCAACTCTCTGCCTTCGCCACAGAGAATTTGAGAAAGAAGACCACCTGGCAGGTTTACAGAAACCTGACTGTCCTATTGGCATGACAATACAAAGGCAGATGACTTGAATAAAGCTTCCGGGTATGAGGAGGAAGAATTGCAGGGTAGTACACTGGAAACCTCGTTCACAAAATACACTTCTTGTGTAGGAGCAAGGAAGACTTACATCATCAGAAGGAACTGATACTTAGCAAGTGTGGTCCCCTGAAGATATTTTGGCAATTTGATACACTTGCCTATTCAATTTTCAGCTACTTGCAGGTCTTCCAGCAGGTTCTAGTGCTTCTGCTCAATTATTCTTTACTCTTTTCTATTTTGCTATTCCATCTCCTTTTTAATGGTACCCTACCTACTTTTTCCTTTATGTTTTGGGTTGTTTTTTTTCTCCCTTGCACCCTAGAAAATTAAAATTTTCCCGTTTTATCAGTAAATAGTTTCATCTTTTCCTTTTACAGACTCTCTCTACTTTCCACCATCTTCCTTACCCTTGTGCATAATTCTGTGTGAATCATCTTTTCTCCCTCCTGATTCCTACTTGTCTTCCTTTCCTATTAGTGCTATCTATACCATTTCCTTTCACTTCTTTGTGTAATTTCTCTTATTTTCCATTTCCTTTTCTGTCCTTTTGTTCCCCAGGTTCTCCATTGTACCTCAGTTTCTGTTGCACACACACGCTGGCATTAGAGAGGATGAAAAAAGGCAACAAATGAAACAAAGTCAGCTGGGGAAAGCACCAGAGGTCTGGTTGTCTCTTACACATTTCTTTTCTGCGTTTCTTTTCTGCCTTTTCTGCATTTGCCTCAAGCGTGACGATCATTTTGTTCCTCAATATCCTTCACACTTTTCCAATAGCATCAGTTGTTTTTGCTTGAGGTAAGCATTGTTTATTCAACAAAATGTGTTTTTCTTCTGCATATACAATTGTGAAAAAGGCGTAACTGTTAACTATGGATGAACAGATAGGTTTTGACTTTTTGAGCCAGATTTCTTAATTCCAAGGTCCAGAGGTTTATGACTTGTTTTCTGTAGTTCCAGATCTGCGGTCAGGATGCCCTAGCACTCAGCTGGAAGCATCTATGGCTTCTTTGAATATTTTTTGTATTTCACAAAACCCTGTAACATTTATGTCAAGCATAAATATTTTTAAAAAACCCATAGTACCCATAAGGATCTTCTTTATAACCTTTTTTTCTAAAGCAAGTAAGCATTCTATCTCCTTCAAGGAAGGTGAAGACCATTAGAAGGATATTAAATATATTGGTATAAATTAATGATTCAGAGCAGAATCTTTACAAAATATATTTTACGAAGGCAAGAAGTAATATGTTATAGATACCTACAAAGTGAAAAGCAGAATGTGCAGTGAAGAGTCATTGCTACTTGTTCCTACTCAGGAAAGTTTGTTTCTGCACTTGGCTGCCTTTAGAGATGCTAGAGCTGCTTTGTTTCCATACCTGAGTTTTTAATCTCTTCCCATATTTGTGAAAAAGGAAAAAAAAGTCTTACAATATTACAGATTTAAACATAACAAGATTATATGCCTCCTCAGAGATGCACACTTTGATGGATCTTATGTTTTAAGAGGCTTATGGATATTTCTGTACTATGTAATGAGCAACACTATCAAGAGTCATGGAGTCAGATAATGTAGCTGTATTATAACCTTACAGTGATTTTTTGAAGTTACATTATTGTCTTTTCTTTTCTAAAAAAAAAAGTTTGCCAAGTAAAGGTTGGCATCCTAAGCAGTATGTCATGTTTTCCAGTTGAACTTGTTCGATTTCTGTAAATGAACTACCTACAGCTGTACTTGCTAAACTGGCTGCTACAAATTCTTCTTTCTATGACCTTAGTCTTGCATATCAGAAGTTCCTAAGAATACAGACCTACTATATTTGTGGCTTATGGTGATTATCAAGCACACAATGAGCAACAGCAAATAGATTGGGTCAGCAGTCAAAAGGTAAAATAATGCAACACACCCACTTGCTGCTGCAACACAGAGAAAGTTTTGTTGAAGAAATCAAATCCTGAGGGAACTGTATGATCATAATGTTAATGGGAGGAGTAATTATAAAAAGGAAATACATAATTAAATGTAACATTCTTTTGAAAAAGAAAAATCCCCACACGGGTTCATTTCACCAGAGCTAAGGACACCTGGGAATGTAAACTAAGTAATCTGTGGCTACTGGTTATTGCCATTGGACAGTTTCTCTATAGGCTGTGTAAAATGGAAAGGTAGTCTTAGCCACCTCCAGAGGACTGCAGGCCATAACAATTCTTTTTGTTCTAAATACTCTTTCCACAGCAAATGATTTGTCTCATCTAGCTCTATGGCAGGTGTCAATACAAAGGAGTCCCATGCCATTTCATATGTCTTATAGAACCTCCTCTGGCCTCCCAATGGGTCCATTGTACATTGTTTGCTCCAGGGAGACATCTCAGGTACCGTATGTCACAAGCATCAGGAATTTATACTTAGGCAACTGAACAGTTGCCTACATCTTCAGTAAGGGAATCTTAGACACCCAGCTCACATGCAGATGCACAAATATTGACAGTTATTTAGGCTTAGGGTCTGAATTTGAAATACATTCTGAATTTAAAGCTGAATTCTACTCCTCCAATTACAGAAGATTAATCCTACTCTTCATGTTATCCTCCAGTGTTTACACCACACAGCTGGCTGTCACAAACCAACTCCTTGATTTCCATTGCCTCAGTATAGCTCCACAACCTCGTCAGGCACAGCAGTGAGACCGACCAGCCTGTAATTCCCCGGTTTTCCTTTCTTCCCTTTTTAAAAATAGGGGTTATGTTTACCCTTTTCCTGTCAGTGGGAACTTCACCATAATGCCACAACTTCTCAAATATGATGGGTAGTGGCTTAGTGATTTCATCCACCCTCAGGACCTGTGGATGCATTTCACTGGTTCCGTGGACTTGTGCAACTTCAGGTTTCTTAGATGGTCTCAAACCTGCTTGTCTCTTACAGCAGGAGGTTCTTCATACTTTCAATCCCTGCCTTTGCTTTCTGCAACTCAGGCAGTGTGGTTGGAACACCTGTTGGTGAAGACCAAGGCAAAAAATTGTTGAGTATCTCAACCTTCTCCACATCCTGGGTGACCATCTCTCTCATTTCCTTCCAGAGAGGGTTCACATTTTTCCTAGTCTTCCTTTAATCATTGAGGTACCTACAGAAGGTTTGCTTGTTGCCCTCGATATCCCTGGGCAGGTTTAATTCTATTGGCTTTCCTAACCTGATCCCTGGTCCTCAGACAATTTCTCTGCATTCCTCACAGCCTACCTGTCCTTGCTTCCTCCCTCTTGTAGGCTTTCTTTCTTGTGTCTGAGTTTGTCCAGGAGCTCCTTGTTCATTCACACAGACCTTCTACGGCTTTTGCCTGACTTCCATTTGGTTGGAACGCATCCCTCCTGAGCTTGGGGGAGGCGAACCTTGAATACTGACCAGCTTTCTTGTGCCCTTCTTCCCTTCAGGGCTCTATCCCATGGTACACTACCAAGCAGATCCCTGATAAGGCCAAAGTCTGCTCCTTGGAAGTCCAGGGTAGTGAGTTTGCTGTGTGCCCTCCTTGCCGGCCTATAGATCTCAAAATCCTGCAGTGAGGAAGCTGAACCCCTGGCTGTGGCACCAGTCCTGTAACCATTTGTTGATCAACCAGATTTAACTGATACCTCTTCCTTGTTACTAGGAGGATTGATGAAAAAAATACTGGCTCTACAAAGTCCCTTACTGTCACTCCTAGGGCTCTGTAATCCTTCCTTATCCTCCTCAGCCTTCTCCTGGCTGTATCACTGGTGCCCACACAACACAACAGCAGCAGATAATGCTTTGTGGACTGTACAAGGCTTGGCAGTCTCTCAGTGACATCCCCGATACCAGCTCCCAGTAGGGAGTTACTGATTACTGTGACCTTTTCTTATTTGCACTGGTTTTTGTACTGGGAGCAAATTTATGTTTCATTGCATCACACAATGCTTGACCAAAGAATTAATAGTGCTGTGTTTGATCAAGAACTGGTAGCCAAAAGGAAGACTTGCTTATGTTATGCTCTTAAGCCACTCTCATGATATCTAAATTGTTTAAATTATTTAAATTGTTCAAATCATTTAAACTAAATTATTTAAATTATTCAACTATTTAAATTAATAAATCACTGACCTTGCTGGGATCAGAATTATTACCCTGTCCATGAATATTTGCTATCGGTATTTCCTTGATTACTGATGGGTGCCTGCAACAACCGAAACATCACAGGCACAGTAGTTATTTCTGCATTTAAAGAAGTTGACAATTCCAGTGCCTTATACAATACTGTGCAACTATGTTCTAATATTTGGCTTTTCAGGTAACCACTGAATTGAGGGAAGTCAGAAAATTATAGATATTCCTATTATTTTTGGCTTCTCAATGGACATGTACTTCAAGTTCCTAAAAGGGACACTAATTAAATGTTGGAGGCTTATCTGTCAAGTGTCTCAGTATTCATTAACCTCACAAATAACCACTGCAATATTCAGAGCTGAGTAAATGCAGGATACATACACAATTCACTGAGTTTACCTCTCTGCTTTTATCAGTATGGATCTGCTTTAAAGACTACCCTGAACTGATCAGCCATGTTATCAGGATTATTTGCTTTCTGGAAATGTGAAAGAGATGAGGACTGAAATCCCCTTACAGCAGGCACTGTGCCTCCTTTCCTTTAATAGCCAATCTCTGCAGCAGTGCTTCCAGACTTCAAAGGCAAGATCAGCTAACTCTTCTTGTAAAATAGGCCAAAGTCTACCCAGACAGTGCAAAAACGTGTAAAATTGGATACAAACTGACAAGGCCTTCAGATGTACTGTAGGTAGTGAAAGAACTGAAAACATGAAATACGTGACTGAGGTTGGAGCCTGTAAAATTGCTGCGGTTTTGCCAACATAACATTCTCCTACAGACTTGGAAACACATAAGAAATTTAAGCATTATAGAACAAAGATGGATTAAATGAACAAAAAACCCAGGATTTTACACACTTTATGGTGAATTATATTTTTAGGATCAAGCCAAATGATAAATTTCATAGATTGTTATTATACAATGAAAGGGTTCCTACTCAATTCAAGTACTCAATTAGCCAAGATGGTGGGTTGGCCCTGGCTGCTGCCAAACATTCACCCACTCACTCACTCAACTCCTCTCTCCCCTGGGACAGGGAGAAAGTAGAAGGAAGGTGAGAAGACTTACAGACAGAGTTGATAACAGTTTAACAGAGAAAACAAAGGTTGCATGTGCAAGAGAAACAAAGTAAGGAATGAGTTCATTAATTCCCATGGGCCAGCAGATATCCCGCCTCTTCCTGGGTCAGCAGGCTCTCTGCACACACAGTAATTACTTGGCAAGACAAATGCTGTAACTCCCCCTTCCCCTTCTTTCTGCCATTTTTTATTTCTAGGCACAATGACATACAGTATGGGATATCCCTCTGGTCAGTGGGGATCAGCTGTCCCAGATGTGCCTCCCTGTAACATTTTGCCCCACCCCAGCCTTCTCACTGGGGGTAAGCAAGGGGGGAGAAAGCCTTGATGTTGTGCAAGCACTGTTCAGCAAAAGCCAAAACACTGATGTGTTACCAACACTGTTTCAGCCACAAATCCAAAGCACAGCACCACACTGGCTGCTGTGATGAAACTTAACTCCATCCCAAGGAAATCAGAATTTGTCTGAGTGGCTGGATAGTAAATACAAAATAAAGGATAATTAAAGTGTAACTGCGTTGATGAATTGTTGGATGGAAGAAGCATGTAGAAGAGTCACAAACTACCAGCAAATAGGGACTTAAACAAGGATCCCATAGAACCATAGAAAGGCTTGTGTTCCCTAAAGATCACCCAGTTCCAGCCTCCCTGCCAGGGGCTGGGACACCTTCCACTAGACCAGGTTGCTCAGAGATCCATCCAACCTGGCCTTGAATGGAATGCAAGAGTTTCAGCAATCCCACAAGAAGGGCAGAGAGAAGAAAACAAAGTGCTTCATGAAGGTGGAGAATCCCATCCTTATGCAGTATTACAGAACCTGCAATTGCACCCTCCTGTGGGGAGCAAAGAAGGGGATGTAGTTCAAGAAGCATTAGTAGAAGTCTAAAACATTTTATTGAAAACATTGGAATGTGAACAGTACATGCAAATTCTCTCTTCTGATGAAAAGGGGTTATCAAGCCAGCAAGACAGGCAAGTTATTTCAAAGTTCTCCCAGCTTTGAGCAGTTTCCATACATCTAGACACACTCCCTGCTTTTTGCACTGTTTTATGGAAGAAAGTGGTGATTTTCTTTACATTAGCATTTCCCACAAACCCTACCACAAGTGAGCTCACTTGCCTGCTTGTGCAAATGGAAATGGGTTTTCAAACCTGGTGTTTTATACAAAAAAAAGTTTTGGAACTCTGCTTTGGTCTGGAATCCATTCAACTGTCACTGAGGACAAAAATTTTTCCAGTAAAAAGAACAGACCAAAAATCATTTTTTCTTTGACACTCTGTACCTCAGATCATTCTCTTCAAGAACTTGGCTTATCCTGTTGTCAATACACATTGTTTGGTCACTGTTTTGGATTTCTTGCTATGCACAAGAAGTTTTCTCACTATCTTTCATAAACTCTTCCAAGAATTAATCTGGCAGGGTGCTGACCATTCTGGCCTGATCCAGAAAAACACTTAAGGCTGTCTTTAAGCACCCGAATAGTTCTAACCAGACTGAGCTCATAATACTATTGTTTTACAAGATGGTGAAATATCTGTTTACTCATTAAAGTCTGAATATTAAGATTCAAGATTGCTTGTTCTATCCATTACAGATGTTTTCTCCTCATAAATGACAATCAAAATTTCATTTGTTTGATGTTTATATCTTTGTTCAGTTTTCTACTCTATTGAATAACTCTCAGTGAAAAATTCCAGGCTCTTCTCAACCAGTTTATTGTTCTTTTCTTTTTCTTCATTATTATTAATGGGAAATTCCAAACTTTGCAGATAAGATTTACATACACTTTCAAATAGGTCAGAAAAAGAGAGTATCAGAAAAGTTTAAAAAGCCTGTTTTGTAATTTATGGCTTTATTGAAAAAACCAAAACAAAAAACCAAAACAAATAAAACCCCCAAAAGCTTCAACTGATTTAAAAAGTATAAAATTGCCAAAAACCTCTGTGACTGATGCACCACAAAGGAATCTGTCTTGCAAACATTTATGTGCCTAATTAATTTTAAGCATGAGTAGCACACCACACTGTATACTTTCATTAATGACCTAAATAATAGGAGACAGAACATGACTTAAGCTTTCAGATGACACTGTGAGAGAAGAAATAACAATGTCCTGTTGCAAAAAGAGTCAGGCTTTATATTTGCTACATAATAATAGATTTACTTCAGTTTTCAAAGGGATTTTTCTTTAGTTTAACTAACTCTATTCCTTTTTTTGGTAATCACTCTTAATACAGCTAGAAAAAAACCAAAAATTCCCTTTTCCAAGCAACATATTTTGGATACTCCTGTAACTGATCACCTTCTCATCTTATTACCACGACTGTGTTCCATTTATTATTTTTCTCAAACGCATGTAACTGCATAGTGTTTCAAGCAAGTCAAGCATTTTCTTTCCTCTATGACATTTTGATTCTCCCTGCCCTGGGGATACTTACCATCTCTGTGTCAGTGGATTTTAGTGGAAATGTCCATATATTTCTTCTGCACTCATGAAGATGTTTTGCTTTGGAGAGTCCATTTACTCAAGGGGAAATTTGTTCTTTTTTTTCTTCCTGGATCTCCAGGTTTATTTTTGTCTCTGGAAAGAACTGGGGCTATTGGCTTCTGGATATAAAAGACGCAGTGACTTTGGTCATATAAACTGATAGATATCACTTCTCTTTATAGTGCATTAAAAATGCAGCTTACTTGCATGGCCTGACATTAGAGCATACAGATTAAAACACCAAGGTCTATTAATGGTGTGGTATTCTCAGTGGTACTTTTTGTTCTAGGATCCTTCATCCTTTTTTTTACTCACTTTTGAGAAAAGGTAGGACATTTTGTAAGACTGCTTAAGTTTTTTCTAAAGCTTTTGGCTGTGCCTTTTTGAAAAGATGACTGTATTTGAGCAGAACTACAATAATTTTTAATAAACTTAATATCTAAGTGTGCTGTATAGTCTACAGTACTAAAAGCTTCCTACATTTGCTGGTTCAAAGAATTCAAATGGGAAGGAATGAAAAAGATGGAGCCAGAGTCCTCACAGTGTCACCCAGTGACAGGATGAGATGCACTGAAACACAAGAAATTCCATTTCAGAAGTAGAAAAGCTTTTTTTTTTTACTGTGAACATAATTGAAATGGTCAAGAAAGCTTGTGGAGACTTCATCCTGGGAGATGTTCAAAATCCTGCTGGACACAAAACTCTGTGCAAGTGGCTATAACCGACCCTACTTTGAGCAGGTGGATTGGACTAAGGAACCTCCAGACATTTCTGACAACCTCAGCTGCACTGTGACTTGATGACTATGAAACCTGACTCTTCACTGCTGATGCCTACCCATCTAGGATGTGGAAGGCTGTCTTTCAAAAACTACAGCAGTAGAACATTTGGTCATCTTAAAAAAATGAAGCCACTCTAACAAGAAAGATTGATAAGGAAACTCAAAAGCAAAGAGAAAAGAGCACTCTGCTGGGATAAGAGATGCTGACACTGGGGTTGTTATCTTAGTCACTGGGTAATGTAAAACCAGTTTCCATATTGTTAGCAGTGAAATCTGAGTAAACTTCAAAATCAGGGTTCCTGGTGCTTCCTCTCCTTCCAGACACCATTACTTTCTCATTCGTAGATACACAATATCTTAACTTCAACAACAGAGGTAAGGTATTAACCATCTTACTGCTTTTTTTCTCTCTTCAGCTGACAGACTGTTTCATGGTTAGCAAACTTCCTTAGACTATGAGATAGCTTTTCAGTCCCAACCCCATTTTTTAGGTACATACCTTAACTGTGAATCTGTGAAACTTCTATACAAAAGACATTGCTGCTGCTCCATGGGTTGATGCATAGGGGCTTAAAATATTAAAATCTAAGTGTGTGCCAACTGAGGAAGTCTTTATTCAACCATAACTACATGTTTAATATCATAGCCAAGTGCTCTCAAGCTTTGTTCTGATAAGCAAAAAAGCTTATAAATCAGTTAAGGTTGGGGGGGGGGGGGGGGGTTAAACTATTCTTTACAAAGTGTATATAATCCAGCAAAGAAATTAAGAATTCAAACACCAGTCATAAGTAAATGAGATATAGGAGGCATGCCTATATATAATTATAGTTTGTGTCCTGTAAAGATAATCTTTCTTATGGAACAGTGAAAACAAACATAGAATCAAAACCACAAAAATTAGGAAAGAAAGGGTAGAGAGGAAAAGATAACAAGTAAGATTAATGTAATCTGCAGTATATAAGTCTGCTATCTGATACTCAACCTAAGAGTGTGCTCTGTAATGCTGAACTATGACTCAACAGATCTGATTGGAATAAAGGAGTCAGTCAGTTTGTGATGAAAAAGTGCAGGTCATATATTCAACTTATCTATACTAGGCAGGTCTTCTGTACAAAGCTTTTAAGTTCTGGTAGAAAATGTTAACATTGCATCATAAACCAGTTCTAGTAATATTAAAGGATATTATTTTGGTCATTATTTTGGTCAGCACTTAATATTATTTACAAAAAGGAAAGTAAAATAAAAAGAATATTCCATTTCCCAGTTTCTATTTTGCAGGCATCACTAGTATTCCTGTAGCATAATATTTTTCAGACAATATGTACCTTTTTTGGTTGTTAACTCTTCCTTTTTCAAGAATATTTGTCAAAACGTGTCCGGCTAAAGCCACAAGACCCTGGATATCAGTTTTCAAAAGAGCTGTGCTGTACAGGCCTGCCAGCTTGTTTGGAAACCACACAACAATCTCTAGTAGGGCACTGTATAACAATGACAAAACCCTCAACCTGAAAGTGTTCTGTCACCTTTGCAAATAGGACTAAACTCACTTGGCTGGTGCCACTAGAGCCTCTAGTGGATTTTTTTTTCCACTGCAAAACTGTAGTGCAAATAGAGAATTCTGTGGCTGATAGCCCTGTTATTCTCCTGGAGAAACAGTGGAATTTCATAGCTTCCAATATAACAGTCTAATGTCACAGTCTAAATGGTATCATCATGACATGCTCTCCTAAGGACCTCAAAAATATTTTCCTACATGCAGGACTCTTCACCACTGCCACGTGCCCAGCAGGGCAAGGAGCTCCCACAGATCCTCCATCACATCTGCATCAGAAGCAGCTGTCTGAACAGCCCAGGGCCATCTCAGGTGGCAGCGGACACTTAAGTGTGGACAACTGGATCAAGGCCATATAGTTTGTTCACTTATCTGGGTAATTCCTAGACTGTACTGTAGACAACTCAATTTTGATGCTTGCATCTGAATCTGAATCTAAATCCCAAATGGAGTTTTGACTTGGCATCTAATATTAAGTGTAAATTTCCATAACTGGAAAGAAACTATTTTCCAAACCATCATATTGACCAGAATTCTATTACAGAAAGTTTACAGGAAGTCAGGAGTAAAATCCCTAATTTTTAACTATATACATAGAACTAGACGTTTAGAAACTTTGCAAATTCCAGTGCTGCATATCTATGCACTTCACTATATTAAATAAGCATTAAATTACCTGATAGGTGAGCATTTTCAAGCACAAGACTTTAAAAAATCTTCTGCATTCTTCTGAATAAAATGAATTTTACAGTAAAGTAAACACATTGTCCACAGTTGATGGTTTTGGTGAAATACTTCAGAATTTATAAGCAAGAATACTGACATGATGATTGCACTGTACCATTACAATATTGCAATTACATGCAAAACAGGGTTTGTGGATCTCAGTCATTATATTAAATCATCACATTTATCCTTAGATTGATTTAACATGTTTTTAAAAATTTATTAACACTTTCTTATAGTACATCAAATTATCCCAGAAAAGACAAATGTTCACATTTTGAACCCTCAAATTTATTTTGAAAAATTTCTTGCATGTTTTAAGAAAAGATTTCTTTTTTTTTTTTTTTTTGTCACGTTTTAGAGAAATACACTGCAATAAGAACACTGACTTCACATTTCAATGGCTGGCCACACTTTTAGTTTTCAAAGCAGAAAAGCTCTAATTAAGAAACAACTGTGCACTTATAAATGACAGATAAAATCTTGCAGAAAAACTGAAAAGGCAGCCCACTGGGTTTCTTGGATTTTTCTTAACAGATTTCTTTGAGGATTTTTCATTCTGGAAGTTCATCACTTAATCTGTTTTTTCATCATACATACTTTAAAGAAAATCATCATGATTTTCAACAGCCTATTTATTGTGCTACACATCACAATTGGTAATTTAGAAAAATTAACAGTTTCTCTAAAACACATTATCAAAGAACATGTATAAATCTTATTTACCAGAAAGATTTTTTTTCTCCCACAAAATCCACTGATGCACATCCAAGAAACCCCTGGACAGAGCCTGCTGAAGATCTCTTGCACTTAATGTATAAGACTACTCAACTCAAATAATGTGTGCAACACTGAACCTAAGAGGCATTAATGCCAGAAACAACAACTGCACCATATCAAGCCCAGGAAAAAGTAATGGGACTAGAGAGGGAGATTTTCCAAAAATCAGAGTTTTTATTTCATCTGTTATATCGTTGATAAATGGAAACGCTACCATGCAAAATCTCAGCACTTTTTTGGCCGGAAAGGCACTCATATTAATATAATGAGTCTGGATTACAGAGGTTTGCCAAGCTTAGATCATGTATAGATTAGTAATGATGCCTTTTAATGTCTTAATGACCTCTTAATCAAATACATTTATAATGCTACAATTTGGTGAAGACTCACTAAACATTCTTCATATCAGAATATGTTCAAAGCTAAGTTCTTAATAATAATTAACACATGTATTGTGCTTTTGCTCTTCAAAGTGCTTTAAGAACATTAGTAATTAGTTAAAAAACTGTGTGCTGGATGTATGTTATCTGTTCAGGCTCGAAGAGGCCCACAACAATCAAACTGGAGCTAGCCAGTACCGTCCAAGCAGAAAATAGTCATTTCTCCTGTGTTCTGAAGAATTTTAGATCAAGGCAGGAAAGACCTGTCACAAGATAAATTAAATGCAGGTGGTGGCCACTTCATACAAATAGCATTAGACAAATAATATAAACATAGACTATACTTTAAAAAAATGTACCCAGAATACTAAAGTTTAATTAATTTTTTCTAAAAAGCAGAGAAAGAAAAGGCAACCTCTGAAACAGAAGACTCCCCCAAACCATCTGAAACCTTATTTTGCTAATTTATGTTCCCAGCATCCAAAGTGAGCAATTTTAGCATAAGCAACGGGAGGCTTATGGTGCTGATTCAAAACTTGCTCACTGTCTGTGAGCTACAACAAAACCCATGCAAATCACACCCATTTGCTCCTGCAACTGATACTTGGCAGCACAGGGGTTAACTGATCAAAGGAGGGACTGCAGATGGCTGATTTGCAGGGGCTCATCATCTGCCAGACAAGTACAGATAGGAAAAGAAATCAGAGACAGTTGTAGCCAAGCAAGACTCATCTTTAGTACCCAGAGAACATGGTCGCTTGGGAAGAGAGGCTTCCCTTCTCAGGCTCACAGGAATATGTCCCCCAAACCAGGAGAAACTTTATTCTGAGAACTTTCCTTCAGTGCTAGCAGAAAAGAATTGTTTCACACCATTGTACAGCTTTGGATGGAAAAATTAACTACTATATAACAATGTGAATTCAGAGACTTTGCTTTTTAATCTATGAATTTTATAGAATTTTGATTTTCACAAATAATTCAAATACATCTCTGAAAACTTATGCAAGAAGCCATCTATACATGAAAATCTCATTCTAGTCAGGCTAGATTTTTATAATTTTAATACCTAATGCAACTGATGCCTTTGTTTTCTGAGGACAGACAACAGCAATTCCTGCGTTCACAAGGATATTGTGAAGATAAACATATAAAAGATTCATCAGCAATGGTATTATGTGCTTAAAATAAATCTGTAACTAGATTTAGACAGTTGAAGTTGGGAAAGATTTGGCTGTCTGCTTATGATCTCAGTCTCAAGGAGAAAAAAAATGTTTATATTTAGTTGAATTTGAATTTCAGCAGTCAAAAGAAGTGTTCCTTTTTATCCTAACTTCCTTTGCCATTTTTAGCAATGTAAGATTTAAAATAAAGAGATACTCCAAGTTTATTTAATTTGAAGCACTGTGAAAAAAATTCTGATATTAAACCCAGTATGTTTTAGCAAAACATATTTTATTTGAGAAAGGAAGAAATTAGGGATAGAGTAGAATTTGGTAATTAAAAGAATGGCATGAGATATTCAAATAATAAAGAACTGATTGTAACAAAGCAAACACCTTAAGTAAAGGGCAGAAGCTGAAAGTCTGATTATTTACATATTGCACTCGGATTTCTTCCAGCCATATGCTGGAATTTCACTTTACCATATGTTAATTTTTTGGCAAATGGCAGTGTGATGCTTGTGAGGTCTTCAGAAATATGACCTAGAAAAAGCTGATAGCAAATTCTTGAACACACTTGTTCTACTTAAATTATACAGACAGCACAAGAGAAATAGAAAGGAAGGGGAGAAGGTTCAAAAATGCTATGGGATCTCAAGCTGCTGACTTCTGAGTCTGAAGAAAAAGTGACCAATTTCCATTCTTTTTCTTGGAAGGCATAGCGAGGCCAAGTTTTATGGAGCAAGCCTTGCCCTACTGTAGCCACCTCCCTCCTGCCTGCTGGAGAGTCAGTCTCCCCAGTAAAGCAATTCCAATAGACCTCTGAAATCTAAGGCAGGAAATTCCTTTCAGCACTGCTTTCAGCAATGAAAAGGACTGTCAAAACACCTTCCCAGAGGATTACAGGGCTCCTGCCCAGGAATTAGTGGAGAAAGTTCGGCACTTACATGACTACAATGCCCCCAGGTCCAGTTCGTGTGTAACAAGAGCAGCTTTAATGCACATTTATGCTGAGGCCAGTTAACACTTTAAAACTCAGGGCAAGAATGTCACCTTTGTAACATAGGCTGTTAAGAATTTCTAAAAATACATCAAATGTATTCTTCTGTAAGTGTGTGTGCTTCCTTGCTTGCAAATGGAATTGTTTTCTTAATTAAATACTCTGTCTTTTTTATTTTGTATCTGCATAATTTTATTTGTGATGCATAATTTTATTAAAGACCTTTTTATAGTCTTCCCGCTAACCCACTGCATGTGTAATCACATGCCACATGTAGAGGTATTGGTATACATACATGTTTCTTCTGCCCTCTTTCAGGCACAGTAACAATGAATGTATTGGTAAATTTGGAAATGTTGCTAATTTTAGAGGCTTTTAAAATACAATTGGTAAGGTGGTGCTGCTCACTGGAATTCACTCAGTGATGGCTGAGTGCCAGGATAGGATTCAGTTGCACAAACACCTGCAAGTCCCAGCCAAGATGTCCTAGGGGATGTCGCAGTGTCCGGAGATGTTCCGACACCAGCTGACAGACTAGAAAGTGCCTAATAGGTCCTGTCTCCCCTGTGCCAGACCCCTAGAACTGCCTTAGGTGCAGAACACATCAAATAGCACTGGATTGCTACGTGTAAGCACTGGAAACTGAATCCAGTTTCCAATGGCTTTCTGAATAGAGGGAACAGCAAAACTGGCCACAACAGCGAAACAGCCAAGCTCAGTAGCTGCAGAAATAGCCTAATCCCACCTTTGTGCTATTCAAAAATAATTGTACTGAAAATAACAACTACTTGAAATGTAAATCCTGCAAAGGAAAGCTCAAGAAACCCAAACAACCAAAACAATAGGTTCCCCTAGACTATAATGGAAAACAGCCATACAACATTACAGAGTATTTCTGAAACAGAATTGTTCGGGTTTATTATTTCAACATATCTCATAACTTAACAGGAGTTTGTTGTCAGTCATAAAATCACTGAATTCTAGAGTAGTGTGGGTTGAAAGGACCTTTAAAGGTCATCTAGTCCAGCCCCCCTGCAATGTGCAGGGACACTTTCAACTAGATCAGGTTGCTCAGAGCCCCGTCCAACCTGACCTAGAATGTTTCCAGGAATGAGGCATTCAGCACCTCTTTCAGCAACTTGTTCCAGTGTTTCACCAAGCTCATCAATAATTTTGTCCTTAAATGTAATCTACCCTCTTGGTTTTTTGTCATGTGCCAGCAAGCCACAGTCTAATATTTGTATGATTGATATATTCTTATAAACAGGTAAGTATTCCAGAGCAACAAAGACCCCAATCTCTGGCCGCCTCCTCACCCTTTCCTCAAATTATGTAGTAATTGCACCTGCCTTGGACCTGAATGATAAAACCAGTAGAAACTAGAGGGATGTGTCTGTCTATAATCCAGAAGAAAAGTCTGCCATCTTTTAGAAGCCTGCAGAGAAAAAAAGTGGAGTAATGTTAAAGAAGGAAAGATGGAGACTCTCTGCGCAGTCTGTACCCACCCAGCATTCTGGAGAGAGGCATACAGGAAAAGCTTCTCCACTACTGCCAACTGACTGAAAATATACTGAACCAGAATGAGGTTCCCTTCTTCTGTGCAGGGAAAAATGATGTCCTGTGAATTCAGAAACATAAGTAAAATGAAAAGGCAGAAGAATTTATCAAAGAATAACAGATGAGTCATTATAGGCTCTTTCACTGAAAATGTAAGAAAATCAGATGTGTTGCAAATTGGGAAACTGCCAGAAACCCTGGCAAAATATCAACAACTGCTGGGTTCAAAGGGCTGTAATCAGTGGCCCTAAGTTCAGTTGAAGGCCACTCACTAACAGCGCACCCAGGGGTCGATAGTGGGACCAGTACAATCTAATCTCTGCATTCAGGACCTGGACAACAGGGCAGACCCTCAACAAAACTGGGAGGAGTGGGGTGGAGGTGCTGCCATGTGGAGGAACCTCAGTGGTTTGCAGAGATGGGCATAGAGGAACATCACACAGTTCCACAAAGGAAAGTATGAAGCACTGTACCAGGAAAAGTAATAATCCCACACACCCAACCAGGCTGGGGACCAATTAGCTGGAAAACAGCTCTGGAGAGAAGGACCTGGGGGTCCTGGTGGACAACAGTTTTACTGTAAGCCAGCAATGAGTCCTTGCAACAAGGAAGGCCAACAGTATCCTGGGGCTGTAGCAGAAGCATTGCTAGGAGGCTGACAGCAGTGATTCTTTTCTTCCACTCAGCAGTGGTGAGGCCTCATCTGGAGTGCTGTATCCAGTCAGGGGATCCCAATGCAAGAGAGACATTGACTTACACGGGCAAGTCTAGCAAAGGGCCACAAAGATGACTGAGGGGTAGAAGCAAGAGAAGGGCTTGGAGAGCTGGGAGTGTTCAACCTGGAGAAATCTCAGGGAGCTCCCATCCATGTTTAGGGGACTAAAGATGCCTGATGTAGGGGAGTAAAGAACCTGGAGCCGGTCAGACGACAAGAGGAAGTGGGCACAAACAGAAATACAGGAAATAAAATTAAAAATTAAAATACCCCAAATCAACTTTCTTACAGTGAGACTGGTCAAACACTGAAAGAAGTTGCCCAGAAAACTTGTGGAGTCTCCATCCCTGGGGAAGATTCAAACTCAAATGGTTACAGAACTCTGAGCAACTTGCTGCAGCTGACTGTGCTTTGAGCAGGGGAATTGATCTGGAAAATCTCCAGAGTCCCTTCCTATGTTATCCTTCCTGTGAGTCTGTGAATCTGTAAGCACAGTTTAAAAGGGCAGATGAAAAAGCAGAAAAATAACATCTTGGTTTGTCTGTCCTATGTTTAACTTTAGAGTGAAATTATAACTATGTAGCTACACTTGTCCATGTACTCCATTCACCATTTGTGCTAGACTCAGAAGCAGATGGGTTGACCTCTCTTCCATTTTTTATGTCTAAACCTCGTGTTTGTTTTGGAACTACATCTCTTTCCAAAATTAAACAAGGGAATAGAAAATCAAAGTCACCTACTCCACCCTATAAAGTATGACACCAATATAATAGTGGCAGGGAAAGGAGAAAAAGAGTTCAAAAACATTAAAACTTTCTTTCATGTAACACTGACATAAATTAAATTAAAATTATCATACATCACTAAAATTCAGCCATAGATTTTACTTCACCAACAACACAGTTTTGGAGTATAAAGAATATTGCATTATTATCAAAGACACAGACAAAACACACATGACATTTTAGAGGATTTAATGTAGCTAAACTTATGCAAAAGCTGTTGTAAAAGAGAACAATTTGATGCATTTAAAATGGCTGAGCAGAAATAATTTTAATTTACTATCTGCATTGGGACTGAAACCAAAATATTACCACAGCAGGTTTTTGCTGCTTATTGACCTCAAGGGGAAAGTAGTTGGTCTCATCACTAACAAGAAGGAAAAAGTGTAGAAAGGTGTTTGGAAAGTCCAGCACTTTGTAGTGGTTTGTATTTCATTGTTTCCCTTTAACTCCACATATGGGTCTGTGTATGCTTCAAGGGAGACCATATACAAGTAATCAAAAATACCACTTCTGAATAAAATTTAATATTCTGCACAGGCTAAGCAAAAATGTGATCCATGTTGCTTAGGCAAAACTTAGGGCTAGAGCTGACTTTTTACAAGAGACTAAGTTCTGTACCTGAGATGAAGCCTGCACCCTCTGAAACACCAGAAAATCTCTGATGAAGACTCTTAGCCAAACAGTGCTGTGATTCACGACTAACAGTTTTGATGGTCAGTTTTAGATAGCAACAGGAGAAGGCAAGAGAAAAAAGAAACAACAAATTATTTGACTAGTTCTCAAATGTACTTGTAAGTGGAATTTATTTTCTTGAAATTCAATGTTTTATTTTGTATTACAGTTTGCAGCTATTAAATACGAGGCAGTTGCCGTGTGAGTTGTTCCAGTACATACAGCTGCATTAACAGCTAGCTACAAACACATTTTACACTAGCGGGTATTTTCAAGAACCAAATGTCTCTTCAGGAAGTTTTACCAGCAACTTTTTTCATGTACTTACGCAGTTTCAGCAAATTCTGTATGTTACTTTCCACATACATGCACTTTTTTTCGTTCTCTGCTGCCTTAAAACTAATTTCCACTCATCTGTGGGGCAACACTAACAAAGACACTTCCATCTGTTCCTCGACAGGATTTGCTATCCTGTAACTGTTGACATGTAAAGGGCATTTTCTATTTGGATTGGACTTTAATTGTGCTTTCTTTGGATTAAGCATTTTAAACCGAACCATGAAAATAGCCTTAAATATATAGGTCATAGCAATTATTGTGTTATTTACATTACTAAACAAGTCTGCAGCAGATGGCCTCCAGGGCTCTGGCCAGAAGAACCTATCTCCTGCAGATTTATTTGGTGCTTGGAGATACTACCAACTAATTTCTCAAACATGTTTGAATGCCATTGTGCCTCTCATTTGAGGCCAGCAAAAATATTCCAGGCTTATTTGTTTCAGCACCAATATTCCTCAAGCCCTGCCTGGTACCCAGCTATATAAAATGTTCCTACTTGGCCCTTTTCAGAAGCCCTGCCCCAGCAGTAAAATGAAGTAGCACCAGGAAGCCTTAGCCAGCCAAGGAGCATGGCCTGGCCACATCTACACTTTGTTAGTACTTGGCCCAGGTCTCCTTTTGGAGCTGGGTGGTACCACTGTGACCATTAGACAATACTGTTAAATTATGTAGGGATTTTTTCATTTGTAAGTGCCTGAAAAATACAAAGACTCTACTGCAGCCCTCCAGGGTGACTTCTCCATTTCCAAAATGTGGGCTGGATGCAGCGTGACAGTATGTGCTGGGTGAGAGGACAAAGGCTGCGAGGATGGCTCTGGAAGACCATGCAAGGTAGAGAACATCATGTTTGGTGCAAGGTTTTTCATCCTGACTACTGAGCATGGCTTCTGGTGCAAGTCCGTGCCCTGGCCTGCACCCAGAACTGTTCATCAGAGCGTTCACAGGCCCAGAACAGGGGAATGCTTGACCAATCTGAACAACCAGCGGTTCAGCACTGAAGGACACACACTGGTCCTGTTTTATAAAAACATAACCAGGGAAGTGATGCCAAATACTCATGAAAATCTGACTTATAAAGCATTACCCCAAGCTTTCATAACATAAATTTCATTTTTTCCCTATCCCTGAATTAAACGAGCCCTTAAATGTATTTATTGTACTCCATCCTGATCCAGCAAAATTTTTATGCATGTGAGCCACTTTAATATCACTGTTTTCCAGGATGTTGTTTGTTTAAGCAACCCTATGCATATCCAGAAACTCTGGGACCATTGCTCTGTTAGATAATTCACACGCTCAAAGTTTTGTGTTTGCTGTACTGTGGCTTTATATATTTTAAAATTGCATATGAGAGCAATACTATATATATGATACATAAAATATACAACCTCCAACCAACTTCCGATTCCAAAACCTTGCAGTTGGCTTTTTTAGTCTTGTAATACAGGAATACCAACTAATTGTTGCCATTTATGATAGGAACATAACTCAAAGGCACAAGGTCTGCATGTACTCACACAGCAGGGCACAATGAGACAATCAACACTATGTCAAGTTCAGTTTTTTCCAAGGAGATGTGGAATGACGATATTTTCCTATTTAAAGATTCCCTTTGCCCACAGACCAGGGCAAAGCGCCTCTTCTACAAAGTGAAAGAGTTTTTTGTGACTTCACTACAGTAACTTTACCAACTCCAGGTCATATCAAAATAAATACATGAGTTCATTATTTTAATATCACACACGAGCTAACCTGCTGCTGACAATCCAATTTTATAAGCAGTTTAATAAAATGTACTCTGATCGACAGTACATCAAGTACCTAGGTGGATCTCTTACATATTCAGTGCACATTAGACAAACTGAGTTCTGCAATAAGAAATGACCTGCAGGATTTGATGCGAATCTCAGAAAAAAGCAACGTTAGTTGCAAATAGGGACATGAAAACTGTATCAGATCAGGCCAAGAGTCCATTCTGCCTTTGACAGCATCCAACAGTTTTGCCAAGGAAAGGGCAAGCACATTGAGCTACTTCCCTGGTACACGCTCCAGCAGAGTGACAACTCTCAGAGCTTCCCAAGCCTTTAAGAAGTATTCTCATGTTTAACAGTCCCTGAGAGATTTTCTTTCCATAAATCTGCCTCATCTTTTTGCAAATTCCTGTTAAATTTTAGGAATCTGTGACATTTCCAATGAAATTTAAGACTACTTAAAATAGTTTTCATTTTGAAACTGCTGCCTATTAGCTTAATTTGTTTTCCAAAGGTTTGCATTAGAAATTACAATGAGAAATCACTGTCCATTCAACTTGATTTCACAAACCACTGTCCTCATTTTCCCAAGCTACTTTTTCATTAGCTTGTCTCCCAACTTCCATTTTATTTTCTATTAGCTATGTGGAGGAATTTCAAATCTGTGAAAAATTTTGTCACATTTTCTGTATCTTTTGTATATTTACTGTACCCTTTCTGAGAGGCAGGAACTGCTAGACCTGCAGACCCCACCTAAGCAGAGAACACATCCCCATCACACAGAGTAAGAATTATGCCATTCACTTCCCATGGCTACTAAATATTACTTGATTTTGGAAGTTCAAGCCTTTATAGTCCATCTAATACTCAGCTTTATCTCACACATCATTTTATTGCTCAATAGGAATCAAGACGTCCTTCAGCAACCTGACAATTATTCTTCTTAACCTAAATAACTCAATGTGAACAACAGATTTTACTGCTCCACTGTCCACCTCTTTTTCCAGAGTATTTATGCCCATGTTGAACAGTCCTAACCTTCATGCAAACTTCCATTCAGTCCTACCTGTTACACAATCCATTGAAAAAAATGGTAATCAATTCCTAACCTCTCTTTTCTACCCTATCTTTCCCACCAAGTATCCACCCATCTGAAGGTTGTAATCTTTATCTCATTGAGCTTGTTAACCAGTACACACCACCAACTCACACACCGAGGCAAAGTATTTCAATTTTTGTTCTGAGTTAGTGCAAGGTAGGGAGCTTGGTGCTAAGCCACAAAAGGCTGACTCCCCAAAAGTGGTATCAAAACTTTATACCATTTATATGTTTTAGCCAACAATGCCATCAGCATTACACAACTTTTTCATTAATTAGCACTCAAACCCCCTATTTTCTAGTTATAATTCTTGCTTCTCACAGTAATTAGTCCAAATGCACAGTTCTTTCCTCCACTGAAGCTGGGGGTAGGTGATCAATGAGTTGGTGGTCATGATTTCCCACTGCTGGAATTACCTTTCCCTCAGTTACTGCTCAGTTCTGCTGACTTCACTCCTGGTGGCTGTCATCCAGACAGCTCATTCATCATGGGATTGTCTTCCCTTTTCCTTAAAACAACAGATGAGCCAAGCATGCAATGTTCACAACGCAATTGCTTAATCAGAACTGCCTAGTTATAGCTACTGATTGACAACTAAAAAAAATTGCAGTTTGAGTCAAATCTTGAGGGGCTCAGCTCTTGAGTGGCTCAATAAATCATGACTGCTGAATCTTCTAAAAACCTTTACTGAGAATTCTTGCCCAAACAAGGAGGGCCAACCATGCCCTGTAGTGCACTGGGCACAGCATTTCCAGCCAGGCAAGGGAGGGGCTTGTCCAGCTCTGCTCTGAACTGCTGTAGCCTCACCTCGAGTGCTGGGGGCTGTTTTGGCTATCACATTATAAAAAGATCTACAGGTATTAGAAAGTATCCAAAGGAGAGCTACAAATACGGTGAAGCGTCTACAGGGAAAGCCATACAAGAGCGGCTGAGGTCACTTGGCTTGTTCAGCCTGGAGAAGAGACTGAGGGGAGACCTCATTGCAGTCTTCAGCATCATCACGAGGGGAAGCCAAGGGGCAGGCACCAATCTTTCTTTCTCTTGTGACCAGTGACAGAACCTGAGGGAATGGCAGGAAGCTGTGTCAGGAGAGGTTTAGGTTAGATGTTAGGAAAAGATTCTTCACACAGAGGACGGTAGGGCACTGGAACAGGCTCCCCAGGGCAGTGGTCACAGCACCAGCCTGACACATTTCAAGAAGCATTTGGACAATGCTCTCAGGCACATGCTGGGATTCTTGGGGTGTCCTGTGCAGGGCTAGGAATTGGACTTGATGACCCTGACGTGTCCCTTCCAACTCAGGATATTCTATGATTCTATGATTCTGTGTTCATTGACCTGGTTTGCCTTGGCAGATAAGGTCACTTGGCTCCTCCAAAGACTCCCACAGATTCCTGAGGCACCATGTCCCTCCACAGAAAATTATGCTCATGGTTCTCAAGTGCATCATATCTACTTCTCTTTCACTTCCTCTTGTGTTTGTTATTCTTCCCACTGATTTGATAACATGCACCCCAGCCTTAGGGACTCCTTTTGAAGCTGCTCAGGTTTTGGCTACAGGTGGCACTTGCCAGTCCTCCAAGGCCTCCTGTAGCACGTGGTTACACAGTCCAGCTGCTTCATGCCCAAATCCCTGTGTAACTCCTGAACAAACACTATGCAATCTTGCCTATTTCCTACTATTCAGTTTATTTCTTTTTACCTGCTACCATGGCTTCAGCTGGAAACAGCTCTTCCAACACTTTTACCCAAAAAGCAGCATCTTGGCATGAAAACCTCCCTCAGCTCCTCTTTGATAAGCATGGGGTTTCATTTTTTCATTACATATTCCCTGAGTCTCTTTCACACCTTACCTAGCAGGCATCCAGACCATGTGTCAGGATCCTGGTGCATAGGGAAAGGATTTACTGCTACTTTTTTTATCTTCACGGGATAACAAAATCAATTAGGTTGGACAAGACCTCTGAGATCAGAGAGTCCAACCTATGACCTAACAGCAGCATGTCAACTAGGCCATGGCACTGAGTGCCATGTCCAGTCTTTCCTTAAATGCCTCCAGGGATGGTGACTCCTGCACTGCCCTGGGCAGCCCATTCCAAAGTCTAATCACCCTTTCTGTGAAGAATTTCTTCCTAATGTCCAACCTAAACTTCCCATGCTGCAGCTTAAGAGTATGTCCTCCTGTCCTATTGCTACTTGGACAGCGTTCTTTTGCAAGTTGATCCTCAAAACCTTTTTTTTATTATTTTTTGGAGAGGGGAGGGATGTGTGTGCTTTAGTGTGTTGCTACAGTCTGAGTGCTCTGGTCCAGTTTCCTTATTTAGATACAGCTAATGGAAACATCCTTGCAGGTGCTGGTTGACAGCTGGCTCAATATGAGCCAGGAGTATGCCCAGGTGGCCAAGAAGGCCAATGGCATCTTGGGCCATATCAAGAACAGTGTTGCCAGCAGGACTAGGGAAGTGATCATTCCCCTGTACTTGGCCCTGGTGAGGCTGCACCTTAAGTATTGTGCTCAGTTTTGGGCCCCTCATTTTAAAAAGGATATTGACATGCTGGAGCGTGTTCATGAAAAGCAGCAAGGCTCATGAGAGGTCCAGAAAACATGCCCTGTGAGGAATGGCTAAGGGAGCTGGGCTTGTTTAGTCTCCAGAAGGCTCAGGGGAGACCTCATTGCTCTCTAAAACCACCTAACAGGAGGTGATAGTGAGGAGATGGGTGGTCTTTTCTACCATGCCTACAGTGAGGGGACCAGAGGAAATGGCCTTAAACAGACTGCGGAGATTCAGATTAGATACTAGGAAAAAAAAAATCACTGTGAGAGTGGTCACGCATTGGATTGGGCTGTCCAGGGAGGTGGTGGAGTCACCATCGTTGGAAGTGTTTAAGGGGCATCTGGATCTCTTGCCGGGTTGATGTGGTTTAGTGGTTTGCGGGTTGCAGCACCAGTGCTGGGCTGATGGTTGGACCAGATGATCCAACCTTGGTGATTCTACGGTTCTAGCCTTCAAACACGTTGAAGGATAAGCCTGCACTTCGCTACCCCTTTCTCTGCCATTTTTTAGGATCCCCAGCTCATCTTCCTCTTTCAAAACTACCTATTTTTTTTCTCCTTTGCCAGAATTCCCAAATAAACTGTCAGCTTTGAGAAAGCGTGAATGACAGACAGAAGGAAACCCCCAAGACGCGCGTCCCGGGGTGATCTCCGCTCTTGCTCCTGCCATTCGCAAGCGGGTGGCGGGCACCTGATACCAGGTGGGCAGCGCTGGGAAGGAAAGGCCGGGTAGGAAAGGCTGTCCCCTCCCTCCGGGGGGGGTCCCAGCCACCGCCCTCGCGGCGCCGGCGGCAGGGGGCGGGTCGGGCCCGCCCTCAGCGCGCTCCGCGGCCCCGGCGGAAGGAGCGGCCCGGCCGCTCCCGCCCCTCCTCGCCGGCTGCTTCCGCCCGGTGTCAGCAGAGACAGCGCCGGCCGCCGCCGTGCCGGGTGTCGGGGAGCCTGCGAACGGGGAAGGTACGTGCTGCAGCGGCCCGGCCCTGCCCTCCCCTGCCTCCCCTGTCCCTGTGCCGGGTCCGAGAGCCGCCCCGAGCCCGCCGGCGCTCACCCCCCGCCGCTGTGCGGGGCTGACCCGGAGCCTCGCCCAGCAGGGAGGTGCCGCCAGCCCGGCTGTGTCGGGTGTCAGGTCTATATAGAGACCTGTTCCGCCGAATGATGCTGGTGATCTGTAGGCGTGCGGTTGAGGATGGGCTAACACATCCCATGCAGAAAGAAGCTCTTCGTATGTGTTCTCATGACTTGTTTTGTCATGGAGGAGACTTCATGAAACGAGTCCTAAGTGGTGTCTCGTTTTCCAGGAAGTGACTGAAGTGATGCTATTTGTAGTGGCTTTTTCTCTGTGTTAGCGCTTGTTCCTTTGAAGCATCTCTCGGAGCTGAGTGATGCTTGTTATTTTGGAGGCATGTTATAAAACAAGAAAGGAAGGAAAAGTCTGTGACGTGAAGGGCATATAAATAAGAAAAGATGAAAATAAGGTTATACATTCTTAGAAGTTAGAAGTGATATGAGATTTTTTTATGTGGAAAAAAGCGTCTTTTAGTAGAGGAGCTACTGGTTTGGAGAAGCAGAGAGACCCGCAAGCTCACACCCTCCTTCAGGAACCCTCTGTCTGTCAGGTTTGCTCTCACTGCTGGTCCCAGGGCATCATCACTGTCAGCACCCACCTTCTAGCCTGTATTTACTACACAAGAGGAGAGATGCCTGTGCCAGACGGGGTGAGCAGCAGGTTCAGGAAGCAAGTAAATGCTAGCATGGAAATGTATGGTGAAAGAAATTAAGATAAGGGCTGTTTGAGGCATGACAGTTGTTGAGAGCTTTCTTACTGGTAAGTTTTTGTTGTGTTGCAAAAATGAAGAAGCGGCTTCTTTTTTTGCAACTTAACTATAATATTAAAGCCTTGAATGGTTTGGATTATGCAGACTTATTTTTTTAGGTGTTGTATACTCCTGGCCCTCTGGGACCTTAGAATGACCAGTTAAGGTCTGAGAGTCCATCCACGTGGGCCCATGTCAGAATCTGGAAATGAATCTGTATTCTGTGTGTCTCAGAGACTAGAAGCCTTAAATTATTAATTGGGATTATTGCAGCTTCCTATTTTCTTGTGACACTTGCTTATGATGTCAATGAGGGAAGTGGTCACACGTTTACAGACCTGGGTAAGCGACAACACTAAGACTTAATACTTTCCATCATGGAATTACTACAAGGATTGTATCAAAGCAGTCAAAGTCAGTGATTTTTTTTATGAATATTGGACAGTACCCTAAGGAGATGCCTGTGAAAAAGGCAAGCATGTATGATTCTACTTTACCTAGTTGCACTCTGTGAGTATCCACTCAGCTTGCAACAAAATGCAGTCCAGGAACTTTCTGGAACATATGTGCTGAGGTCTTAAAGATCCACTGTGGATTTCTCCATTGACTCATCCTTGCCTTTGACCCATGTGTAGCTCTAGTTTTCCAAGCATCCAGCCTCAATTGGGTCAAAAATCCACTAACTCACTAACTTCTGTTGGTTTTTGACACACTTTCTGCTACTTCTGTGTAATATTTCCTGCGTTTTAAATTAGAATAGACAGTGATGGATTATTACCTCTTTATCTGCTTCGTTTGATTCACAAGGACAATTGCAATAAATTGTGTATGGGTAATGGTAAAACAAAATTTCCGAAATGACTGCCAAGCCAAAGAACTTACCAGTAAATTTGACAAGATTTACTCTAAAGCTTCCTAATTGCACTGTTTTCAGTGCTGGATTTTTTTTTTTTTTTTTTTTTTTTTTTTTTTTTTTTTTTTTTAGTTGATAGCTTTGATTTCTTTTAAATGAAACTTTCTTTTTCCATTCTTGTTGTTTATTATAATGAGGTCACCTTGTCTGGAAAAAGGGGTGGTCCCCATTTTGGATGATGTCTAGATTATTTTTGCAGAGTATTAGAATCAGAATTTCAAGGTTTCAGCTTTAGAGCATGCTATGCATGCATTTGTACAGAAAATATGTTTGCAGGATGTGAAGAACAGATAATTTTCACTTACTTAAATCAGGCATGCTCTTATTAGCAATATAACTGTGTTTTTTCTGCTCCTGACAAACCACTGTGTACCACTGAATTCCTAGTGAAATGTTTGACAACATCGGATTCCAGCTTACATGTTGAATGATGACATTTAAGTGTCTTGTGAGGCTTGTAAACAGGTTATACTGGGGGAAGTAAATTATTCTGGTAAAAGAATATTCATAATAGGAAAAAAGACGCGCTTAAAGAACAATTAAGCATGAAACAAATCAAAGTTTTCACACTGAATGCAAGCCTGACTAGTCACTGGTGAAATGAATGAAAATGAAACTGCTTGTTTACCTCATTGGGGTTGCACAACCACCTCATGTACTATGACAGTGCCTTGTTACCATATGTTAGGTAATCCTGATCTGCCAGAACAATGTCTAACCAGCGATGCTACAACTTCAAGTTTGGCAGGGTTTCTTTCAACATTATCCTTGTTTCTTTCCTCAGTATCTTTGCTTCCTCCTGGTGCTACCGTGCTGTTTTGCTTGGTTCTTTCCTTTTTCCATCTCATCTCTGGCTTCTGTTTAGATTCTGTTCCCGTTGTCCTTTGTTTAGACCAATTCTTTACTCAAATCTCTTGTTTTAAAAAAACCCAAAACACTCGTGATAAAAACTTTTTGTAGACATCTGACTCCTCATATTTTACCTCCTGAAAGAAATTGTAACACCAGTTGGGAGTGAGTATCAGATGATAACTGGATTCTTATTTGAACCTGTGATGATCACAGGCTTTGTTCCTATATGTATTCTTTCATAGTCACGGGTTATCAGGATTTAGCAGAATTATCTTGATGGGAGGAGCTGGGCCCTTGTGCAAAATGCTGTAATAGAGTAACTTCAGGGGTTACTGGTGTGGTGAGGAACAAGCTGCAGTTTTCCCAGCATGGTGAATTGTCTTTGGATCCTCCTGTGACTAGAACTGTAAGTCTGTATGTCAGAGCACTGGCATATGCAGGCCTTCCTGCAGCACTGGTTCTTGGAGAAACCTTCTGGCTCCTGTACCACTGTGTCCAGCCTGGCTGTTCAATTCCCTGTCCTGTCCTCCTGATGAGCAGAACCAGTGCTTCTTACTGGGAAGGACTCGGACTCCAGGCCTCGTATCAGCAGTACAGACAATTACATTGCTGTAGTGACTCGGAAGGGGGTCTAATGCTACCTGGTGTTATTCATATCTCCTGTTCATTGATTCTCCTATTTGACTTTCTTTGTACTTTGCACAGAACTCCATATAGTCTGCTTCTGTTTGTTTTCATGTCTCTGCTTGGGGTGCCTTCCTAACGTGTTTAGGTGAGTGGATGAGTACAAGAATGTACTACTGCTGCAGGAAACATAAGGAGGAGTTGGTAACAGCAAGCACAGGTTGAGGGGTTGCTGGAGAGTGTAGCTGAGACTAATAGTTGGTCTACTGTGAGTAGATAGAATTTTGACTCATTCTTTTATGTCCTTGTTAGAAAGCAAGTAAACCAGCAGCAGCTGGAGAGCTAAGCTGAAGGTGGAGAAACAGTTGATGTAAGAACATATGCAAGTTTAAGTAATAAAAAAAGAAGAAGAAAGTGTTTTGAATTTGGAGCATATTTTAGGTTAAAGGAGAATAACTGACATGGAAACATGGAAGAAACAAAGAAATAAGGGATAGTTCCATAGAGAGATGTATGCTGAACAGCCCAGGAAAGGATGAGGGAAGCCAAATCAAGGGCAGTGTGGTGCTAGTTGTACTTGTGGACTTTTTTTTTTTTAATTTGATGTCTGCTTCTTGCTAGTATTCATTATGCTCTTTGAACTTTGCACTACTTGACAAGACAAAGGAAAGAATAGTACTCTCCATGAACTAGTGAATCTTATTCCAATAGGAGGTGGAAAAGGAGTTATTGAACATAAGATGAAATAGAATTGCTTTTATCCGCTTTTGCCTGTTATTATTGCTGCTGAAAGATGGATTTCTTCAAATGCTTAACTTCTGGCAGCTGTGGTTTCAGTGAATATGTAGGTTGCCATTACTTTAAATTGTTGTATTTTTATGTTTCAGTGAATGTTGGGCCGATTACCTGTATGACTTAAACAGCTGTCTAACAGAAATGTAGGACTTGCAGTTCTTTTGATGTAGGAGAAAGAGTGTAGAACATATGGTTGAAGAGCCAAATAGTTTTTTTGGCCTTTTTTTCTTTCTTTTGAAAAGTTCTCATTTTCCCTGTGGACAGTAGGAACCAAATGGTAAAGAAGCATCATCTTTGTTGAGTGAGCAGGTGGGTTTTTTTCAAACCCTTAGACCACAAGCAAACTTATTTGCATATATATGCTTTCTCTTTCACTGCTGTTTTCAGTTTCTTCTTGTGCAGGTGTCCTTGATAACCTGTCCCTTCACTGATTTGTTTTGCAATATATTTTGTTATTTCTCTCTCTCCTTTGAAGCAGTACCCTGTGAAAGGCCATGTCTTCTCCCCCGTAATTCACATAACTGTTCACTTTTGAAAATGCTCTGGTTTGTGTGGTGATTTGTGCTGAAGTTTAGAGACCATGGATGCTTCTTCTCTGTATGCAAACATAAGCATGATGGGTTCTTGTTCATGAAGTATAACATTCCCACCTCTAACTTCAGCCAAGTTTTAACCCAGTCTGTAATCATGGTGTTACTTTTCAGTTTTGCCCAGTGCCTCCCAAAATACTGATGTTCACCATAATCAAATAAACAAATTGCATACTTTGCAAACTTTACTGTATTTGTGACAATTTTCTCATGCTATCCATTCCAAACTGATTTATCTCCCTATGACTTTCTAATGCAATGGGCAGCTGGGAAAGTTTATTTACAAGATTCTCTTGACATGAAACTTGTGTGTCTTTGAAATTTGTTGGTCAAGAGACCTGGTGTATTTTTTTGGAAGAGACCTGGTGTAGTTTTTTTTTTCCCTGGAAACCTTTCTTACACTGCAGACATTGTACTTCAGCAGCAGCTTTTTATGTTCTTTCACATAGATGCTCTATCTTTATTTTATTGAGGTTTTGCTAACATTGCAGTTTAGTCTCAGAATATAAAGTATATTTATTATACCCACATGTTATTCATGCCTACCGCCTTCTGTTTATTCCTCTGTGAGATTTCAATTTTTAAAGCCCCAAGTTTTTTTTTCTGGGTCCAGTACTTTATTGCAGTATGTGGAGGGAAAGCTGTCTTTGAAAGTTACTTCATTTCACCAGTAAATTTCAGTACTGTGTGCAAATGAACTTTTTCTTCCTTTGAGGCTAAATGATTTCCCGAAATCCCACTTTCTGTTCTGAAAATGCTTCATATTACACCAAATTAAGCCATCCTATTTGCTTTCATGCAAATGAAACCATCATTACTTCCTCGAGTGGATTTGTTTCTTTAAGCAACAACTGTCTTGCTCATTTTATTTTAAGTGATGTGTGGTGATCTGTTTACCCACTGCTTTTCTGATCCTATATTGTTCCTCCCCACATTCCCCTGCCCCTAGCCCTGGCCACTCCCTCGGGTTCTCCCTATCGGTTCCTGTACCCCAATTCCGCCCATGTATTGCCCCTGAGAAAACCCCCCTGCGCCCGGACCACGAGGTCTCTCTGCCTCTGGGGATCACCGGGACAAGATGTAACCATTAAAGGTCCTCTGAAACCCTCAGGGAGGGACCCTTCTCGCCTCCTTTGCCGTCACTGGGTTGTAGAGCTGATAGCTGGCCAGAGCAAGAGTGCGGGGCCGTCCAAAAAGGACTGCGGGAGGACAGAATGGCTGCCCTGCCCTACACAGCCCCACTGAGCTCTCAGGGAAAGCTGCAGCTTGCTAAACTAAACCTAGCACTATAACAGTGATGGACATTCTTAGCTTTATCATCAGGCCTGCATATTGACTGGGAAATTGGGAATTTGCTGGGAGCATAGCTACCACTTTCTTGTAATCTGTGGGATTCCCTACCTTAATTATGCTTATGAAGTTACTTTAAGAAAAAACAAACCAAGACAAAAAACCTGAACTCTTTTGAGGTCATTTTCATGTTGGTAGCTCTTAACAGTTCACAAAGAGTTTGTGATCCTTTATCTGTTTTGAAAAAGTGGAAGTTGCCATCTCGGTGTGATTAAATAGATTGTCAGGACGTGATATGTAGGACCTCTTCCACTGTATCCTGAAATGTGTTTGATAAAACATACTCCACTTTTGGGATGTCATGTCTTTATTCTTTTGGGTACGTTTGTATTGGCTGGTATTGTGTAAAGCCTCAGGGAACCTCAGCCGCACCAGTGTAACTTTCTCAGGGTTTCCTTTACGTTTGCTCTGACTCCAGCGCTCAGTGTTTGTAACCAAGTGTTAAACTGCAACAGCAAATGGAGGAGCTTTAATCTAGCTGATAATAAAGGACATAGACTTTGCTCTTGGAGCACTGGGCAAGCATAACTGGGGTTTTGTGACATTTGTTAAACTGAGGCCTGTGATTGCCAAAGGAGAAAGAGACCAGGCATCAAACTTAGAGCGTTGTTGCCAGAACTGCAGTGAAACATCAGATCTGCCTGCTGAGTGTTGAGTACTGTAGACCAACAGTTGACGTTTTCAGAGGTGTGACTACTTTCATAAAGGTTGCCATTGTGCCTGATCCCCGTGGAAGTCTTTCATTTGCTATTTCACCCTCTTGAGAGTAGTGGGGAAGTCAAGGGCAAGAGTACTGTAGTAGTTCTATTATGATAATTAAAAGGAGTTCCTTTTTTTTTTTTTTAGTCATTAGTACATGCCAAAATTCTCAAAGCTAAAACTTGCAGTGACATATAAAGATTGGTTAAAAGTTATGGTGGGCCTTCTAATCCGTTTCCCCAGAGTTTTGATCATCCTGTCTGTTGAATAATTTTGTGCCAGACCAATGTATCATTGTGGAATCTGAAAATGTTTTCTTGATTTCTTGATTCCCTAACTCCAAAATTCCTTCAAATTATTCATTTCAGAGGAAAGCACCTTTTTAGAACAAGGTTGGTGGGGGATCTGTTACTGATTTGAGTCCTCAAATGGACCTTTCCAAACCAACAATTTTTTGATTTGTGAGTCCTGTCCTGTTTTGATGAAAAGCTATCTCAAAAATTGGTTTTAAAATGTTTGGCAGTGACAAGGACCCAGAAGTTACTTTCCCTGTGTCCCTAACACTGAGACTGTGTGCACTTTCTTGGTTGTTGCTACAAGGTTATTAATGGTAATAAAATCCAAATTTTATGGTGTTACAAAGGTCTTGCAGGTAGGTCCAGATCTTAAAACTGGGTTTCTCCCTCCTTAGGTCTTTGCACAGTCCCCTATGTGTTGTCTCTGAACAAGGTTCAGAACTGAGGAGTGATTCCAGTTTTCATTCTGCTCTTCAGCTTTTTATCGTTACTACCCTAAACATGAGTTAACTGTACCCCATTTCCATGTGTTTCACTGATATTTTTGTACAGTCATCAGTGAAATTCTCCCAGCTGTTTTACTCCTTGAGGGAGGGGCATGGAGGGAATGACACAGGAACAAAACAAATGGGAGGCATCTTATTGCTAGGTCATCAAGTGATTACTGAAAACATGGCCTCCTAATTACTTCACTGGTTTTAGAGGAAAGTAGTCTTATTTTGTATAACTGTGTTGCTTCGTTTGATGTGTCCATAGTGTTAATTTTTAGCTTTGTTCATTTTTACAAATAATGCCTAACAGTTTTTATTTATTAATTCAGAGCTAGTGTAAAAGGGACTTGTATATGACGTTGACAGAGAATTGTACTGGAAAATACAATGAAGAAATGTTTCATTTTTATGTGCTACTGGCTGCTGCTGCTTTTCTTACACAGAATTGGTCAAGATTTGTGACTGATGTCACAACAGCTTGCAAAGTCTTTGGCCTGGGTTTATTGTTTTCCCTGAGAAAATCTGGCATCCATTGTTTGTAGTTTGTCCAGATAAATCTTTGATGAGATCTGGGCATCATGTGTCATGTCGTACCTCATCTCTCACATCGTGTAATCTCCACTTCTCTTGTTCCTCTTTGCCATTTTTTTTACCAGGTCGGTCAGTCTGTCCCTTTCTAGTTCCTAGCTATGAGCATCTAAGTTCCAGTCTGCAAATTGAAGAACTCACGTCAGGTCTGGATGATTCTCCTCTGGGAATAATGTTGTAGAAGTTGTCAGAGCCTAGTGTAGAAGGCAGCTGAGAGAATCTTGCTATTTTTGCAGTTACTCTTTTGCATTGTAGTGTTGAATTCAGTCACATAAAATCATCTATTACAGCAGGATTTCTTTTTTATTTAAGCTGGTACAGCTAATTGATAAAATACATCTACTTAAGTTTCCTATATTTTTGGGGGACTGGTCTAGTTTAGATTCATTTTCTCTGACCTAAATACTTAGTTATTGTCATGTACTGTGTTCATGAAACTCTGCATTTACTAAGGTACTACAAAAATTGTTTGAGATCTTTGTTGTACCTCCTGCTTTATTTTTTTCTGCTGTTTTAGAGCCAAGGGAATTGTAAACTGTTGATTTATGGAAAACTCTGGAGAAAATTTAGTCCATCTTTCGCTTGAGATCAAAATTACTGTTTTGTCCAGCTGAGCCTTAAAAACCTCCAGGAGAGGTTCTGTTGCCTTCCTAGCGATCTTCCATTGCCTTCTTAGCAACTAATTTTTTTGTGATGCCTTTAAGTGTCAAGACACAACTTGTGGCTGTTGCCTCTTGTTTTACCATCTTCCATTGCAGATAAAGGTTTGGCTATGCTGCTTTTGCAGGTCTCTTTCAGATGGCTCTAAGGTGCTATCTGATTACAGCTTGGGAGACTGAAAAAGCACAGTTCATAAAGCTTTTCCTCTGACGTTCTAGCCTAGTTACTTGCTTGACCCTTCCAAGTTTCCTTGTGTTCTGGACCTGGTGGGGTGAACACAGCTGGGCTAAGTGTTGCAGGTATGTTTCTGATGAAAATGCTGAGTTTTATAGGCTCCAGTATTGACTCAAGATTACTTGATAGCTGGCAGACAGTAGTTGATTATCATTTAAGCTTGTTCAGTTACTTTTCAAACTGTGCAAGTCAGTTTATTCAGCCTGCATTTCCTTGGCCTAGGAAGGAGAATGCAGTGGGAGATAGTGCCAAAATTCTTAATAAGGCAGTGTGCTTTACATTTACGTACTTTCTTTTATTCTTGTAGCCAGGTATTTTATCATTGAGGGCAATTGTGTTGCTTGAACATGATTTGCTGTTGGCAGACTGGTCTCTTATTCTGTATTAATGTCTTTTCCTTACTGTGGTTAGAAGAACTTGCACAATATGTGCTTCTGTGATTTTACCTGTGGACTCAGCTGAGCCAGATCAGCCTGTAGTGCCTTGGGTGCTCTTTCTTGCCTTTTCTGATGGAAAATGGCTGTGATTTTAAATACCTTTTTTTCTTAACCATCAAGACCTCCCCTGATTTACAGTGGTTTTTGATAAACAGCATCCTTACAATTGGCACTTTATGGTGTATCTAGTTCAGTCTCATGAATTTACATACATCCAGCTTTGTAGGTTATCCCTAAGATGTAGTGCAGGTCCTTTCTCAAAAAGATCAAAGCAGGTCAGGTTGCTGAAAGCATTGTCCAGTTGGAGGTTGTCTGCCTTTCTGGGTAACTTTCATTATTTAATAGTCCTAATGGTGCATGTGGGGAAAACCTTTGTTATTGGAATTTCCTTCACTGCAAGTTTTGACTGTTTTTTCTTGTCCTTTGGACATACATCACATGCTTCAGCATACATATCTTTTAGTTGGCTTTCTCCAGTATATTGATGTCTTGCTTGTATGAGGTGTCCAAAACTGGATGGAGTAGTCTAGTCTTTCCAATGCCAAGCGGCAGAAAATAAACATGTCCAAAGACTTGCAGGCTACTCTTTGTGTAGCCTTGTACACACTCGGGCTTGATGGTTGCAGGGGCTCACTACTGACTCTTTTTCAGCTTGTTAATCATTTGTGTCTTTTTTTGGAAAGCCACTTCCTAGCTTTTGAGCCCCCAGCCTGTGTTGCTGCATTGGGTTACTGAACTTTTGGTGCAGGACTTTCCATTTGCCCTTGGGTTTCATGTAGTTCCCACCTTTCCAGCCTGTCAGGGTCCATTTGGATAGCAGCCTTGCCCTCCAGTGTTTCAGTTGGTTTGTCTTCCTCCCCCTGACATTTTGCATGAACCTGCTGAGACTGGCTCCTATCCTTTGTGCAGGTGTTCAGTGGAGACATTGAACATTATTGCCCAATACTGATCCTTGAAAGACATTGCTGGTACGTTAATGGTTGTTTCATGTTCTTGGGTACAACTGTGAGCGGGATTTTTTTTTTTTTAATAACTTTCTGTGAACTGAGATGAGTTTGACTGGCCTAGAGCTCCCTGCACACTCTAACATGGGCATGGTGGTTGCCTTTTTTTGCAGTTTGCAGACACGTTTCCCAATCATAGAATCGTTAAGGTTGGAAAAGGGCTCTAACATTATTGAGTCTGACTGTTAACCCAGCACTTCCAGGTTCATCACTAAACCGTGTCCTCAAGGGCCACACCTACACATTTTTTGAATGCTTCCAAGAACAGTGGTTCCACCACTCTCCTGGATAGCTTTTTCCAATGTCATTGTGATGTACCAGAAGGGATAGAGTGACCTCACAGTAGCCTTGTCCATGGACACCTTGGGGTGTGTCTCTTAGGATTTTGTGGAGCCTTGTATGTCAAATCTGCTGCAGTGGTCCTTTCGCCTTTATTTTGGTTTCACCACTGTTTTATGCAACTTACCTTTGCCCTTGTGGCTACCATTGCATCTTTCACTGCAGCATCATGCTTCAAATTAGGTACACCAACCTGTTTGTCCTGTCTTGGGATCGAATAGTTCATATGCCAAATATCAATTTACTTACTCTGATTACATTATGTGGTGCTAGTCTGAGTTTGTGATAATTTTCATTGAACACTCTTCTAGTACAGATCAAATTTTGTTATTTCCAGGTTATCTTTAAAGCAAAATGTCAAGTCCAAGTAATAGTGTAGGATGGAGCAGTTAAAATATACTATCAGGAAAGATGCATAAATAATTAGCACAATGTTTGCAAAGTTCACTTAGTTTTATTATCAGCATTTTACTTTGGGGTCAATTGAACCAAAGAGGAAAAAAATTGATCATGTGGCAGAGGTAATCTGCTCTTTGTGGTTAACTCTGTTTCCAGATACTCCTGTCTGAAAAAATGACTGTAGGTGGCTTCTGGATCAGTAGTGAGACACCTAAATATATATGTTGGTTTGCAGGTGCAAGTGTGTGTCTTCCTATGTTTTTACTATAGGCTCTGCCAACCAGGAGAGGATTTTTCTACTCCTGAGGTGTCAACCAAGAAGCTGATCCCATGGTTACTCCCCTAATCTGTCCATGTATTTCCACCTAAGTCTTTGTACCCTGTAATAGGAGTTTGTTTCTGGTAGACACCTACATTTAAGGATGTGTTAATCTAGAGCTAAAGCCCTGTGAATCGAAACCCATATTGCTGTATTCTAACAGAAGTTTTGATACTAGATTAAGCACTCTTGACAGAAGCTGAATTTCTTGTAATACTGTTCCTGCATATGTTTTGAGAATTTAAGTGCAGGGGTTGAAGAAAAGGAAGAAAATATTGCTTGGGATGTAATAAGGTCTGATTTCCTAGGTAGTTGCATCTCTTTGAGTTTTGTTACTTTTCTCTGTGATAACTCATGAAACTCCCACCAGTCAAATTTGTCCTTTTGTCTCCTCAACATTCTTGGAGCTGCTGTGGCACAAAATGTGCCCTCTCTGCAGGCTGACAGAGCCAGTAGGGACCTCATCTCTCGAGACCTCTACCTGTTAAATCTGTTTGGAAATTGATAGACCATCTTAAGATATTTCTAGGGGAAATGAAGTCAACTTGTGCCAAAGATAGATGCCTGTAATGGAAATACTGTTCTTCAAAGCTTCATTTAGGAAGAAGGAGATAGAGAGGTATTTTTAGCTATTACTGATTTCATCTTGAAACAGGTCTGAATAGTATTCTGGGAGTATATCCACTATCTTTTCCCTGTTTTTCTCTTCTGTCCATTTTTATTACCAAAGGCCATAAAGTCACAAATTAAAAACCTAACAATAAGTATATAAAAATCCCTCAGATATTACATAAAGCTAGTACGAAGAAGCCTTTTGGAATTGTCTCAGATGGGCAGTTTTTGAGATAACAATTTCTTCTTTAGTGTGCAGTCTTCCTTTCAGGTACTGCAACACTGTGTGTTTTTGAAATTAGAAGTTAAGTTAAAAACTGGACTAAAGCTACCACAACAGGTTTGTGTGAACCTGAAAATCCTACCACTCCAGTCCAAAATGTATTGCTGAGTTTTCTTTTCTCATTGCTTAACTTCTGACCTTAACATTGCAAATACTTCTTTTGAATGAAGAGTTGTCAGTGGGATGTCCATTTAGATTTGTTCTGTGAAATCAATTCAAAATGAAAATGAGCAACAGATTTTATTGGTTCGTCATCAGAAACTTAGTCCAAAACCTACTTTTTTGGATAAGATCTAGTTACTTTTGCTTCTGGGATTGTAAACAGCTCAGAAAAGGGGTGACATCTTAATGTTTACTGTGGTTGTTGGTGTAACTGGATTTTTTTGTTGGAACTGCTCTTGGTTTCTTTCAGCTTTTAATAATGAAGAAAATAAAAGCAGGGATAATGCATTAAAAATATATACCTCTTTATAGTTTGACAAAATTTACTTTACTTACATTTCAATCTCTGTAAATTGGATAATAACATGGCAAACAATGAAGTAGTAAAGGTGTCTCCATTATCGTTAAAAGAACTTCTTTTGGGCGGGGGGATGTGGGGGAAGTAGGGGGGTGGGGGTACAAGGTTGCATCCAGAGAATTGTGCTGTAATTGACAATATTAAAGAACACTTCTCCCTTCCCTCCAGAAGTGTTTTCCATTTGTACTATATTCAATTTTTTTCCAGGTGGTACTTGTTAGTTCAAAACAAAACATTTTCTGTCTTTTCTGCCTTGGCTGTTCTTTACCTTAAACCTTTCAAAACCCCAGATTAAAACTGGAGAAAGTAAGGAAATGTTCTTTCTTCAAGTGTACTTTTCTAATGTTGTCAAGTGTCATTACTTAAAATTTCAGTCAGATCTGTTCCTTTTAAGTTGTGTAGCACTGAGAAGTTTCCAGTGGCTATTTGTGAGGGTAGTGCCCCCCGCCTAATGGTGCTGCAGACCCTGTATATATTTTAGGCTTTGGTTTGCATGCCTGAGATTTCAAAAATTGACTAGGAAATAGAATTTATATCCTTGTACTTAAAAATGAATGGTCCTTTTTCACTAAGCAAAAGTAGTTGAAAGGCCTAATGTTATTTTTAACTTTGCTTTTAATGGTTAAGGGTCATGGTGTTATGCTACAATATCCAGTTTTATTACAAGGCACACAGAACTTGCAAAGACATTCATGCACTAATTCTGTTTGTTTGGCATTTTTTCATTTGTTTGTCTTCAAGTATGTTTCAGATGAATCTTTTCAGTGGACAGCATGAGCAAGAAATTTAAAACTATTTACCTTTAAGGTAGTATAGAGGTTATTTTCCAGTTCATCATTGTGTACTTCTATGACAGAAACTGAAAGATGCTTTCTCTCAGACAGTAGTAACAGGTATCAACTTCTGCAGCCTCTTCAGACATCAAATACTGAACTGGGCCTCAGTTTTCTGGATATGACATCTGTTTGGGGGTGGGGTGGTTTGTCTGGGTTTTTTTGCAATTATTCTATGGGAAGGTATAGTAGCAAAGAGACAACTCTGTAGGTATTGACCTGTTATAACAGTATCTTGTTCTGCTTAACAGCAAACATGAGGTCGGGGTCAGAAGAGCCAGTCCCCTTACACGAAGAATTTATCTACTGTTGTGGAGCTGCTACCCATGTCTTGAAGTGTGGGCCCTGGAAAGACCTCTCAAAAGATGAAAGTAAAAATCTACCCAGGCTCTTGTTCATGATTATTCCTGGTAAGGGTCTTTTTTTGTTTAAGTTGAGAAGTTTGTTGATTGAGAAGGGTATGTCCAGTTTCATGTTCAAAAATCTCACCATGTAAGTGGTAGATTTTGGCTCATGCATATGGCCAAAAAATCAATAATATTGCAATGGTGAAATTTCTTTGTTACATTTGGTTACTACTGCTGTCTTTATTTGTAACAGTGCCAGAAGGCAATACTGAGAAATTAGGATGTCTTACTCATCTTCTTGGGGGTGGTGGTGGTTTACTGAGAGCATTGTGAGTTTTTGTTTGTTTGTTTTCATTGCTCTTCTTCTATTTATCTCTTGCACCTTGAAGTGTTACTGCAGTGTCAGCTGTGTGCCAACTGAAAGGTGAAAGTTACAGTATGTGAGGAAAAATTCTAGATCCAGTTGTTTAAGTTGTTGGTTTTTAATAGTAAAAGTTTTTTAACTTAGATTTTTGCACATGAATTTTTATGCTGACCCTCTTGAACTGAGTACAGTTCTTCGTTATATTTAAATGTGGCTGTCTTAAAATGAGAGCTCTAAGCTTGCATTTAGCATATGTTAAAATTAAAGGAGAAGTCCTAATTTCATTGAAGTCTGCCAACAAACTGTAGGAATTCTGTCTTTAACAAAAGTAGAGCTTGAGCCTACTCAAGCACAGATATTGTGACTCTTTCACTGCCTTACAGTTTGCAGATTTCTAATGCTTTCTATAGTTTATTTGAATGTATTGGATACTATTGTTGTTTCCCCCAGAATCAGCGGTGCAGATGATGACTTTTCTGATTATCCACAACTTTGGCTCACTGTTAGTGTACCTCGTTGCTGTTTTATAGAATTATATGTGTCTTGGTCTTTACTTAGTGGTGAAAGAGAACACAGGTTCAAATTTTCAGGGGTTTTTTTACAGTGTTTTAGAAGGTCCTTGGAATATTTTATGTTAGTTTCCTTGGGCACAGTGATTTTATGCCCTTGCCTCCTGGAGTTGAATAGTAACTTTTAACCCAGTGACAGTGAAGTTTAAATTCTTTCCTTAACTGAAAAGAATAAGCCTTCAATGAGTACATCTTGTTCCTGTTTTGTGGGGAATAACCTTTTAAACCAAATACACTGTGCAATATCTCTTTAGTACCTCTCTGGAGGTACAAGCCTGATTTCATGCTTTTCAATTGCTGCTTTCTCTCAGTTAAGGCATTTGTGGAAGGTTTAATTGAACAGCTAAGTTTAGAGTTTCTTTTTCCCACAAGTTCTGGAGCTTTCACCTGTATTCAGGTTGATACCTTCTGTTTGGGTTGATAGTAGAGGCTGTAACAAGAATTAATCTGTAAAGCTAAATTATATCAGTAGAAAGATATGTAGAGGAAGAGCATGAAAGTCAAACATTTGCATCCAAGGCATGGTTACCTCTGCAAGGCACGTAAGTTATTTTGCTCAAAATGTACCAAATCACATACATTGCATGGTCTCTATATTCATGATAGGAAACTTTTAATGCGAGAAAATGTGTTGGCAGGGCTACATGGAGTTTACTTCCTGCAGAACAGTTCTGTGAAGACTCTTTAATAACATCTTAACTAGACAGGTATTCAGAAATAGACATTAGTGAAATATTCAGTGTGCTTCCTGTCATAGTCTTCAGACTTTTGCAAGCAGCTGATTTATGGTTTTGCTCTTATTTCAGAATTACGCTGGTAACAAACTAGAAGTTCTCTAACTGAGGAAACAATTTAAAACCACAGCAACCGCTATAATGCTATCCTCACTTTAGGTGCCCAAATTCAGTAGTGAATCAAGTTACCCGAGCTTCTTGCTGTGCCTCGCAGGGAGCTGAATGGGACCTGGCATAACAAAGTGCAGTTTTGCTTCCCATAAAACAAATGGTGGGTTTTTTTACTACTGTTACAGGCCTCATTTTTAGCCTTCAAGGGAAAGCTTATCTGCCAGTGTGAAAAACACAGCCTTAGGAGAGACCCAGACATGTGGGTCATCTGGAAACATGTTAGTGTACCTAAACAGTCAGGATTAGAGAGCATTCCCCTTGTGCTTTTGTAACTTCCCGAGTATGAAATGTGGAGCCTGTCTGGAGTCCAGCAATTTTCACACTTGAAAGGCATGTATCCCTGGTTGAGATTCTTTATGGAATGAGGGGCGAAAGGACAGCTTGGTACACAAGTCAAGGAAAGCAATATCCAGACAAGGACAGCTCTGGCTTAAAAAAAGAGAGTATGCACAGCCAAGCGTTGAGTGATCTGAACTGAAAGTGGTTAGTCCTGCTGCATGTGTTACTCTGTTCTGTGTATTAAACTGCTCTGGTACATACTTTTCCAGTTCTAATGAAATTCAGGCATATGATTTTGTTAATATGTAGTCAGGCCAAACAGTTGTGGGTGGGTATTGAGAAGGATGACAAAATTCTCAGCTTCTGCTGGAATCAACTTGTTGGAGGAGATTTGAGAATAAATCCTGTATATTTATTTTCATTTTGTGTTTTAATCATGTTACTTCAGAACAGGGAGGATTCTTCTCTCCAACTTAGCCTTTTCCCTCTCCCTGCTTTTTAAAAAAAGTAACTCTAAAGCATTCTTCTACTCTGAAATCAATGGCAAAATTCCCATTGACTTCTTGAAATGAGGCAGGATTCTGCCTCCTGAGAACTGATAGGTCACTGTTCTTGAAGCAGTTGGAATACAGAACATGCAGCAGAGTTTAGTCTCATATAACTGCAACAAGTGCATATTTTTTTATTGGTGGCAGTCTGTGTGAACTTATAATTTTAATAAAGCTTGCCTGTATTAGTTGAAATGTTTAATACACACTTTTTTTGTTTCATAACATTTTTTTCTTGTGTCCACAAAACCTCTGAATAGGAGTAATAATGTGTTTACTATGGTAATTACTATGTAGAAGGTCAAATTTTTCCTCAGTCCAGAATATATGCATATATTTGTTTGACTTTCTTAATATGAATTCCTTTCTATTAAAATTGATGAGATTTACTTATGAGAATAACATTAAATATGTACAGTTGAAGGATCAGGTGCATGATTTTCTTTAAATGTAGTTGTTATGGAAAGGAGAGAAATTACTGTTTTTCCTCTTGCGTCCTAAAGGACTGTTTTCCCTTTTACAGTGTTTGTTTAGTGTAAAATTAGCAGTGAAATACAAAATCTATTACAGCAATATTTAACGTTGCTTCTGTTCATTGAAAAACAGAATCCACAAAGTGTAATGGAATTTTTTTTTCTGTTTTAATAGTATCTGTCTATTTGTGCCTGTTTATTTATGAAACATTTAGCCTTGTAAATAAATACTCTACAAATCTGAAAACCACTGTGCTGTTTAGCTCATGACATTTTGCTTTTCATCAAACTTTTTCTTGCATTTCATTGCATTGGGATACCTTTGTTCCAGGCTTCCTAATTTGTGTTACCATTGCTGTAAACAAGGCAATTTTGCAATTTACAGTCTTGTACTTGGGAAGCATATATAATGTAAATAACATTTTTTTGTGATAATTATGTTACACAAGTTTCATTCATTAATATACAGAAATAATTTCAGAATCTGATCCTCTGGCCTACATGCAGAGTACTCCCTGTGCTTTGCCAAGTTTCTTGATCCACATGTTTGCAGTTGGATCACTGCTGGGTTTTTGGATCATCTTATTACTTTACCAACTCATGCTGTCACTTGGTAATGTTTAAGAGCTATGAGGATTTACACAGACACTTTTTTCAAGTATAAAGATCTTTCTTCTGAGCTAATTCTCTGAGTCAAGAATTGCTTACACACAACAGAAAGCGAGGACTTGGATTCTCGTCTCCTCCTAGGAGTAGTTACATGTACTTATATCCACTACACTGTTTCACTTGAAGACTACTGACCTGTTTTTCACCAGTGAAAACAATGCAAACAGTTTTCCTGGATTATGACAAGTATTTAGTATGTTCTCTCTTGAGATGAGACTTCCTGTTAGTTTTAAAATCTTTAAAGTTCCATTTTTGACTGTAACAGGGACTCTGAAAAGTTTTCAGTACATTATCTGGCTTTGTCTTCACCTGCTGTTTACTTAACAGTCATCACCCTCAACATTTGCATAAGAAAAGTTATAATAAGAATCACTATGTAATAATACTTTGCAATAGCACTAATTATATAGCCCTGGAGCTTAGTTCCTTTGTATTTTGTTGTTTTGACTCCCACCAAACCAGCTTTTTGAAAGTTATTAATCATTCACTCTGCTCAGCAGTTAATGGAATAAATTGTTCTTCAGAGGGTCTACTGTCACCACCGAGACCAAGGGGTAAAAGAATCTATTTCCTCATTCTGCAAACTGTAAAGCATATTTAATTCTCTTCAGTTTTGTTTTAGTTTACACAAAATTTATGTGACTAGACGCGCCTGTTGGTCTACAACAACTAAATTGGATCTAGTAAGGACCCTCAGTATCAGCAGATGAGGTTGCAGTGCGTAGCTTCTGGCAACCTTAGCCAGGATATAATCTGGAATCCTGTATGGAGTCTTGGCACCTCACATGGATGAATCAGAATTGTTTATGTGAAGCAAAATCTGATTTTGGTGCCAAGACCATTGAGTTACTCAGGGAAGGTACTTTATCTTCTCAGACACTACTTTCCAAGTCAGCAGCCAGGGTCTCTTCCCCCAGGACATAGCAGTGTTCACAATTTGCCTTTGGAATGCAACTGGAGGAAAGGGAATGTAGCTGGCAATGGACAGGTAGGTTAAGAGGAAAGATGATTTCTAACCTCCTGGGCAAGGGGACTGCTAAGTTCTGGATCATGCATGTTTTGTGCCTACAGTCACTGAATGAGCTTCAGCAACAATTCTATGAACAAAGTTAAGAACATGTTCTGTCTGAATGCATTAGACAGTTTTTTCTTCTTTCTAGTTTTGTGGTTGGTTGTTTTTTGGGGTTTTTTTTGAAAGAATAGTACCAGAGCATCATCTAGGAAAAAATGTCTGTCCTTATGTTTACCTCTGCAGTTTTGTCACTATCAGCAGGATTATGAGAGCTCTCATGAACTTTGGTTTGGTTTTGTTTCTTTGTTTGCTTTTTGCTTGGTGGTTTTTTGATTTTTTTTTTGGGGGGGGGGGGAGGGGCTTTTTTGGGGATGATCAGGCTGAATCCATGACATGACACTTGGTTCAGAAAGGGACTCTAATTAGGGCCCAATTTCACCCAACCTAATATTAAACTCCTAATTCAGATGCTGAAGGAAGGAGCACGAATTTCTCGGTAGTTCGTAGAACCAGTAGATAGGAATGGCACTGCCATGAGCATTTCTGTCTGCTGAGGGGTTAGGTTGCCCTGAGATGTAAAATCTCCAGCTGTGAAGGTAATCAGAACTTGGCTATGTGTGCAGCCTGCTGTGACTGTGTGAGCAGGGAGGAGCTGGGCTTGGAGATCTCTGATGATCCCTTCCAAATTCAGTGATCCTGCAAATGTGGCCCCATAACTGGCCACCCAGGCTCCTTGTCCATGTTTGGATTCTGGTCTTGGTTGACATTAGGATACTTTCAAAAAGTAGTAAAGATAAGTCTACGGATAATGTTAGATAAATATTTGAGAAGAATTAGTTGCCCTTTCAAAAGCTGTAGTTTGACTTCAAAGCTGTACTGAACAGTGAGAGCCTTAACAATGAAATTGGGCTTTTAAGGTGTTGGGAACCAAATAGAATTAAAAATTGGTAGGGAATGAAGCATGGTACTTAAATACAGTATAAACAGAGTATGCCAGAAGAGGGAGCTGTTCTAAAGATTAGAAAAAAATAGTGTGTTTTGGCAAGGTTATTGCTGTAATAGCCAGATAGTTATACCATGTATCTACAGGCTTCAGGCTCTCCTCTGAATGCACAAGTAAGCACTGACTATTTCACTACTATATTCTTATCAGAAAAAAAATTAGTAGTTTTATAAGACCATGTGACAGTGATTAACCAGTTACGTTAGTTGTTGAGGGTCATACAAATGCCTTTTATTTGCATTAGGAGGAGTGAGATAAAGCAAGTCACATTAGAGCAGAGAATATAAGATTTGGGAGTGATGGGGCTTCTGTTCTCACCTTTCAGTTGGGTTACTTCTCAGTAGATGGCCAGTCATCCTCACATATTGTGTCCCAAATCACCAAACAAATCTTAATTCACATTTACAGTATTTGTAATTATACAATATCCTTAATTTCTAAGCTAGCTTTCACTTACAATCAGCTAACACCAAGTAAACAAATAAACATAGAAGCAGAGCTGCAATAGAGTGAGACAATAAATACTTCCTCTCCTGGAATGTTTAAATTATTGACCAGCTCCATGGGCAGCTCCACTCTTACTCACTGTGAAAAATTCTTGTGCCAGGGCAGCTATCACCTTCCGATGTACAGCAGTAAATACCCAAAGGACATTAAGGAAAATAACTCATCACATAAAAGTACTTTAAGTCTTTTTTTTAAAGGAATTGTTCATTTAACTTTGGGTTTTGGGGAGTTGAATTAAGTAATGCTTCTACATGCAATGAGAATTTTTAGGTGAAAGTCGTAAAGTGTAACTACACTAGTACTTATGCTGAAAAAAGCTACAGAGGACCTCTGTTCGTACAGACTTACACTTCATTTTTCTTAATCCTGTATCACATAGTTCTGGTGACCTAAAGCTGAGGTTGTTTCCTATGTGGATGTTTTTCCATCATATTAACATTTTGCTTTGTGTGTGTATCTTCACATACCTCTGCTGGTATAAGATACAAGGTTTCGTGAGTCCTGTTACCTTTGGTTATTTTGACTATACTATCCCGAGGGGAGCAGTGCTGCTGTTGCCCATTCTCAGCTGAAGCAATGGAGCAGAGAAAAAGGAAATTTTAGGCGTTCAGAAGTGAAGATGTTGTTATTTAACACATCTGGTCCAGGGAATCAACTTAAAAATCTCATTTGATTGGAGTCTTGGCTCTCTTGACAAGGCGTTTGGAGGGTTATGGAGCTCAGAATGGCATCTAGTCCAGCTGGCACACTTGAGTCACATGTGGCTAATCAGCAGGAACCAAAAAAAGTCAGAATTTTGCATCTGATTTCTGTCCTGATTATGTGCTTTTCATATCCAAACAGCTGAGCAGAATTCCCTCTGTGTGTGCACAGATACTCCCTCTATTTAGGAACAATTTCTCTTTTACATTTTAGCTTAGCAGCAGCATTCATCCATTCTGTGATATTTGCAGTGCTTGGAATTAAACTTAGTTCTGCAGATACTATATTTGAGCGGAGTATTTACTATAAAACATTGTTCTGACTGCGTGGAGAGGATGGCTGTGAGTCTGCAGCCCTTTCCTGAAGAGAGGAAGAGAAATGGTGTGCTCTTTTATCATGGCCTCCCCTGCAGCATAAGGATTGAAGCAACTTCTTGATCTTTGAATATATTACTTGCCTTGCTGGGCTGCTCATCAGACTGGCTCATAGAAAGCTACCTGGTGTTCCTAAAATTTTCAAGAGTGTCTTTCCCTATTCCACCTCTCTTAAGTAATGAACCTCTCTTTGGATGTGGGCAGCCAGTGAAAAGACTGGGTAGCAGGACTGGGCCATTCATAGACCTCTTGCCTTCAGACAGCTGTTAGAACCATGAACTTAGGTATAAAGCAGATGTTCCTGAGTGTAAAGTAGTGTGGAGTTCAGAAACTGTTTGTAGAGTGTTTATTAAGACTCACCAGACAATGGAAATCCAAGAGATTAGTGCTTGGAGCACTTAAAAAACTTCCTAAGGCCATTATTTTGCAATCCAAAGTGTTTGTCAACAATACTGGCATAAGGTATTCCTTTTCCCATGACACTGTGCCATTCCACCCCTCAGTTATGCCAGAACAATACTTTGAGAAATCGTGCTGTGAATTAAATAAATACATACATTTATTTCTGGGGTCTTTTTACAGCTGGAACAGTTCCCTGTTTGGGTCCACAGCAGGGCCCCCACAGAGTTGTGCCACTGTAATTCAGGCTGGTGAGCCATGGTAGGAGGGTGGGAGTGATAGTCAAGGGGGAAGGTGGGAGTTCCTTCAGCTGGATTTGCCACAGAACTGTCTCTTGATAAATTCTGGTGTCAGTCCGCAGCACTCAGCAAATAAATACATGTGAGTTCACATACTCTGTCTGAAGGCTTCTTTGGCAGGAGCTGGTGCCCCACCAGCCGCTCCAGGTGGTAGTGATTCGCTGAGAATGCCTCTCCCTTGAGGCTTCTTCTTTTGTTTCCACCACAGCTCCAGCTGAAGCTGCCAACTCTTTGCATTTGACCCTGAGTTGTCAGATTCTGACGTGGAGAATTTGTATTTTACATTATGATGAATTTTTTTATTTTTTCTGAATAAAATTTTGGGTATCCTACTCTCCAGTAACTGGTATATGGCATGCAAAAGTAATCACAGAGAACAGACTACACTGTAGAGCTAAAAGTTTGTGCAGCATAGCAATCCAGGTAGAAGTACATAGAGGAAGATAAAATGTTTTTCCCTTTCCCTATGACGGGTCTTATGAGCAGGTAAGGAAGTAAGAGCACAATTTTCTATTTCAGTGAGGCATAAACACTTCAAAACAGTTTTTATTCCTATGCTTGTATGGGATGTGTGTCACCATATTTTGTAAATTCGCACTTCGAACAGGAGCAAAAGCATACACATAAACATAAACACACAAAACAAACCAAAGAACAGCACCCTTATTTTCCTGATATTTCCAAAGCCACTTCTCCCAGCTTTTCTAGCCATTTCTTTATCTCTAGCAGAAATATTCATGTCTTAGTTACAAGATCAGCCTTGTTTTCTCAGATGGTCATGCATGTACAGTACTGTAAGCTGGAGCTCTTAGTGACTAGTAATACTTTAATTTTCATGCACAGGTTATTTGGTCTGTTTCTTATTTATAAAATGGGAATAAATATCAAATGACCCTCCCCTTTACTTATTGAGGTAAATAGTTTGACTTCCTGAGAATATTATTTGTAACAGAAAATACAAATTTGTGTGTACCTATTGGATTTCTGTTTCCAATCCACATAAAACCTTGAATACTTTGGTGAATTTTCCCCAGGTTTTTTCTGAGACATAGTGGACTCCAAAGGATACCAAAATAAGAGTTTGGCTAGAAGACATGCATGCTGGTAGAGTACACTGTGAGGGAAAGGTGTGTGTTCTATCTCATATAATATATATTAAAAAATTCAGTTCTTAGGACACTGTTCTCCATTATTTTTGCTGCTTATGGACTACTTGTTTGTGACTAATATTTTAAAATATGCTGACAGTTGAGCTTTGTTTACTAGGTCAGCCCACGAGCTTCCATTGTCTTTAGAACAGAAAAAAAACATAGTCTTTCATTAAAAATAAAAACTTCCTCATGCAGAGAGGAGCCTGTGTGTCAGATCTAGGCTTGAAATATGCCATTTTTGTTGAATTTCCCAGTGCTCCAGAAGTACCTCTGATGGGGGCTTGGCACAGTTGAGCTTGTTAAGTTTGAGAAGGCAGAGTAATGACAGGATGGTTGAACATCCAACTGTGCTTGACAGTATTTCCCTCCACTAAATCTGGGTGGCAGATGTGACTTACTGGAGTGACTTACTGAATCCACAGTCTTCTTTTGGTGTCCTTTCCCTACTAATGAGGCGTTTTCAGCATGGATCCTTCCTGCCTGGCTATGTGAGCAGCATCAAGAGAGGAAGTGATCCCTCTCCTGCAGCATGCAGTGGCTTGAGTTGGCCAGAGTTATGGAAAAGTTGTGTTCTAGGGTATTTTGCTTGATTTGACAATTTTTAAAAGGATCTGTTTCTCTTCATGGGATGTCTGAGGCAGGAGGGAAGAAGAAATCACTTAGTGAAGGACCTACCTATGAAGGAAATCCATTGTTTCCTTGTGCATCATGTACAAATAAAGCAATTAAAGTGTTTAAAACTACAGCAGCACTGTATAATGTACTTCCTTTCTGGGAGCTGATACCAGAAATACTTGAGCTAATATGAATTTACCTTGATATTAAACATTTTGACTTAATTATGTCTGAAAATAATGAAAAATAAAAATCCTCTTTTATATTCTAGTTAACACATGGCCTCATTTCTATCCAACAGTAACTCTTATGGATCACTGAATCTATATTAGAAATAAATATGACCCATTATGTTCAATATCTGGATTATGGAAAACAGTAAAACCAGAAACTCAGTAAGTCATAACTCTTGCTCTTGTTTTCCTGTTATGGGCATGATGGAAGATTTTGATTATTGTCCTGATTTTCATTTTTGAAAACAAACCTTGATTATCCTTGTTGGATTAAAAAACTCTCATAGGAATAAGTAAATACTTAGTGTTACATAAATACTGCCTTCCACTTTCAAGTTTGAGATATTTTATATCCATTATCACAGCCTTCTCTTAAGATGCAGAAATTCTTCTCAATAGACCTTAAATGGGTGAATAAATGTTCTTGTGAAGTGACTTGTGTTTTGTGCTTTCCTCAAAAAAGTGTTTTGGTTGAAGTCTTCATGGAGCATCTACATAGGACCAGTACTAATACCCCAACTACAAGGCCTACAGTTGTGTCAATGCAAAGAGTCTTTCCCTAAACATGTGAATTGGCAAATCTTCTTGGTTTTTCCATGTTCAGAACAGTCTAATTTTTTTATCTTGCGTTTCTGAAGACTCACAGCAGATGCAAATGTGAAATTCATTTACAAAATCACCTTAGAATATTTGTTTCAAATAAAACATTCTCTTGAAGTCTTAATACACAAAAGTTGCATAAACATGTTTGCAGTCTTTTTTTCTGAAATTAACTGTCTTGATGTTCTCTGTTGCTATTTGTTTCCTGTCTCTTGCTACCTTGATAAAACAAAACAAACAATATCCAAGCCTAATAACCCCAAAGCACCCACACCTATGCTTTTTCTTTTTTTTCTTTTTTTTTTTTTTTTTTTAAATTCTTACCAGTAGTACAGCATAGGAAAATCTGATACAGATTTGAAAATATTCTTTCTGGTGCCTTTTGAGTGTATTGTTTGCTTCCTCCTTGTATATTATTCAGTGATCAAATTTTCAGAGCTGTGTATCTGCACAAAACAAGTAATTTGTGGTTATCTTGGGTTTGAATTATTTATTTTCCTGTCTTTGTCTTTTTCCTGCTGCTGTTTTCTCATCAGGATTGTGTTATTCAGATGTTTCGTAGGCTTTCTTGTGAACCCATTTGACATCAAGTCTCGTGTTCCTCTTCACAAACTTCCTTTGTTCTCTCTCTTTCTTTTAGAAGGAGGTTAGTTTTCTTCTGGTCCAATGCTGCTTCAGACCACGAAGCTGGCTGAAAAATTCCCATTGGGAGTTCTAGACCCAGCACAGAGCTCGCAGTAGCCTCTCTGCCAGCATTGGTTGTAGGATGGATTGGACCAGACCAATCACCTCTGGGATGTTAAAAGTAGTTATATCTGTCTTCATCTGCTTAAGAGACTGTGTATGTGTAGGTGTGTACTAGGAGATCTAACAAAATGTTTTAATTTTTCATTTACTGTGGGGAAAATGGAACAAAAATTATTTAATTGTACACGCTAGAAAATCCTGAGTTCTACTATTGAAAAGTGTGAAAAATTGGCTATTCCATGAGGAACTCAATTATTTCAGTTTCATGTCTCAGTCTTAACTCCCTTCCAAGAAACATTAGTTTACAGACACATTAAAAAAAATAAAAATCAAGACTTCTTTTGTATTTATGTACCTATTTTGGTTGAGATGGCAGAAGTACTTATTGAAATACATCCGTGGACTTTATAACCCTTGCAGTATTGCTTAATCACAGAGTCCAGTAGGTTTGCAGTGGATGAAATCAGCACTTTGGACTTCATATCTTATCTGCCTGGATAGATGCTGTAAATCATTCCCGTGGGAAAACTGGCATGTACTGTCACAATTTTTAGCTGGGAATTTTAATTCATAAGCTTCAGGCAAACTTGTCACTTGGGCAAAACCAGCTGTGTTAGGTTAATTCAGGTTTATCAGACTGTCTGTGGGATTTCTTTAGAGGTGAATGAACCTACATTTATCCTAAAGGTGAAACAGCATTAGAAAACAGCAGACAAGTTTATTGGCTTTGAAAATTGTGTACAAAGAATGTGTATTATAAAATCCTATATGTAAGTTTTATAGCTGTATCAAACTAATAACAGTGTATGTGTGTATATATATACAGGGACAAAATGTGAAATGTTCTTGAAAAACCTCTCTAATAAGCTGTGTTACAGACACCTGGCTGAATCCTTCTGAGATTCCCTATTTTCACAACCCAAGCAAATATATTAAGGTGCTTTCCAGCCAAATTCTTGATTCCAGAGTAAGAGAGGATCAAACAGAGTTTTCACATGTGTTCCTGTATAACGTCCTTGTTATGCTTTGCTCCTTGGCTGATGCTGCTCCCCTAGAGTAGGGACTATAAAGGGATACGGGACAAAGAATGCCGGTCCCTGAGATGGGCAAACAGGTGAAAGCTTCATTGACGTGAGTTTGTAATGGTCACTCAAATGTTATTTGGCACGTTTTAGTTGAAATCCCTTGACAATGCATGTCAGAGAGACCTGTGTGTTGCCTTTTAAGGCCTGATCACCAGCCATGGTGTCAGATTCTGCAGTTTTCTCCCAAGTGTGAGAACATCATTGTGCTTTTTGCATGCTCCATTTAAATTCTTCTGACATCTGCGTGGGCTGCTTTCCATTCATTAACATAGGGGAGTTGCATCTTCTTCCATGGTGGCTGGTCAGACGCCAAAGGCAGATTAAGTTTCCTTGAGCAAGGAACTTGTCATTGAGGCTCTTTGAGCTGGAGCTGGGAGCTTTGGAAGCTATGTGAAGAGGCAGTGAGAATCATTGCCACAAAAATGATTTTTATGTGTCCTGCTGTGCACCCCTGGATTTCAAATTTGATTTATGGCTTCTCTTTTTTTTTTCTTTTTAGAAGCTGCATTTGTTTTTTCTAGCAGAAGACTATAATGTAAATACTGCAGCATACACTTAATTCTGAAACTGTGGGTTATTTCTAAAATTATACTCATGATAATTGCTGGCATATTTTCCAGTTCCTCAAAGTTCTCTATAAACCCACTGCTGGCTGTGTATTTCCCTTCTTGTATTCATGTAGCTGCCTTTATTCTTTATGGTCCTGCTGAGGTCCCAGAGCAGGCAGAAAGCAACTGCTGGAGAAGTGCATAAAGCACCACGGCTCAGTGCCAGCTGCTGCTCCCACGGATGGTCAGGCTCCTGGAGACACATCTGGAAACACTGGGGAATGTCTCACAGGGCAGTGCATGGAACCCAAACGCTTGTTTCAAAGCAAGGTGCAAGAAGCCCTGTCACTGTTTGGGGTGACTTAGTTCCACGTCAATTTTTTAGTCACTCCCGACCACTCCTGGCTTTTACTATATACTGCTTAAATAAATCTTTCTCAATTCAGCTATCCCTTCCAGAACTTCTAAAAATTACCTAGTTTTATGTTTTAGTCTCAATTTCTTTTGAGCAAGCTTTATATATTTTTGACTGATATTTTTCTGGACAGAAGGCTTTTCTTTCATGTTTTGGTGAATATCTTCATTTTTAACCTGGAATATTTTTTGCACAAGGTTATCTAATGCTAGAGTTCTCTTAATTATAGTTTCCATTTGACATGAGTATGTTCTGTTGCTGAAGAATTCAAAATGCTTGACAATTTGTAAGCCATAAAAGCTGTCATTGCTTGTGAGGAATGGCTATGGTCTGTGGCTTTTTAAATGGGCACGATGTGTTTGTTGTTTTCCATTCATAATTAAGCCGATTGAGTTGCACTGATGGTGCACTGTATATAAGTTTAAATTTATCAAGTCTGAATAATTTCTCTGTGGAAGTGCAGCATCTCAAATATTAGTATTTCATTTTAAGACAGGCCAAGTTTGACTTTATGATGCATTGTATAGGAAAATATGTGAAATCAGGATAAAGGTTATTCTTTAGCAGTGATATCCAGGGGTAAATATTCTGTTTGTACAAATGGCTCTCTCTCCACTGCCTAAGTGTCTTATTGAGGAAGTAGATGGCATTTAAAATCTCGATTTGATGGAAAAAGCATTAACAGGAAAATGTTTGAAAGTGAAAGGTAGGCAAATGCCTGTTTAGAAGTAATGTTCATATTTCTACTTACATGGATGATTAAAGAGTCATAGTTCTAGTTCTTGGAAGCCTGTATCTGCAGTATATGGCAGTGGAGAATATTTACCTCCTAAATTAGCTCCCAGTTCCACCTCTGCACTCTCGTTTGTTCTGTACTGTTTTGTGTCAGCTGTGGGTGGAACAGATCGGAAAAGTGGATTCCCGTCTTCAAATTAAAAATGGAAAGACTTTGAGCTTAAGGTAGAATAGCTGGGTGAAATGTCATGTGTTACAGATAAAAACAGGGACTGTGGCAGGAGTCCTTTGGTTATTGCAGCTTATGGGTACATCAGGTAAAGTGATCCCACTGTTCTCATTCGCTGTATAAATTGTCCATTTGATGCACTCTTTCCATGAAATGCTTAGAAATCTTTTGCAAATTAGACAAATAATCAGTGTATTGCAGTCTTGTGTCTTTTTCTGTTATGGTCACCTTTTACAGCTATTGTTTAAAAGACTTCTGAAACAACATAAATGCTGTTGAAAATTAGGCACAGTTGAGAGTAACTGCTTAAGATGTGCTTCTTGGTTCAGATGACTGCAATTTGAGATTTGCTGGCATGCATGAATGATTCAGCTGCCCTGAGGTGTCTAAGGATTGATGTGGTATTCACATAACTGAAGTAACCTTCAAATCATGGAGGTTAACACTGCATTTACTTATGGTTTCCATTTTTTGACACTTAGTTGCTGAGTGATAGAGCATAGGCAGTTCTGGTTTACTGTATTGGGAAATCCTTAAAAAGCACAAATGAGCACTGTGTTGCCTGGGTGCCCTTGTGATTAACCTGGTAGTTCTTTTTCTATAAAATAAAATAAGTTATCTGAACACATTTCAGTTGCATAGATCAGCCTAAAACATTATTGATCACAGACTGCTGTACATATTAAGTTCCAGTTATTTTTATTAGCTGTTACTATTACTCTGTTGTATGAAAAAATCCTAATCAGTTCAGGTTTTTTTGTTTCCTTCCTGTAAAGTATTTTGACAGATAGCAGCTCAGTTAAAAACATACAAAATTACTTTGAAGAGATGTGAGATAAATATTTTTCACTCATAAGTATTGTAGATGCCGGCTTTCAAGAGCAGGGACTATTAAACTGAATTAACTTAGGTCAGTACAAATCTGGAATAACTCCACTGGAGTTGCAAGTTCAATAAAAAACAAATTTTTAGCTGCTTTACATGTGGTGATTTCTCTGTAGAAATTTTTGCTGTTAAAATTCTTGTTGATATTCATTCCCCTGTGTGCCAGTGCTTCTCATTCATACCCCTTCAAGGCATTTGGAAGTGCTAGTAGCAGTTCTAACAGCTCAGACCTCTCAGAAGATCTCTTACCATGAGCAGATGCTTACAAGGACTGGGGAAATGAGATTTCTTCTGCAGTTATGGATTTTCTCTTTCACCTGTATAAAATACACATCACATTTATCACAGGACAAAAGTCCCCTTTCCCTGAAAGAAGTATTAGAGTTTGTTAGGCTTTGTATCATATTTGATGCAAAACCTCACTGTTCTTAAACAAATCTTACCTGACTGTTCTTCAGCTGATGACCAAATCTTAGGCTTTGTATCATATTTGATGCAAAGCCTCACTGTTCTTAAACAAATCTTACCTGACTGTTCTTCAGCTGATGACCAAATCCTGAGCAGATTTTATGTGTTAGGTTCACCTGGCTGATGATGGGAAAGAGCACCAAAATGTCTAAGACAGCTGCTGTAATTTCTCCCCCGTCCTTGTTCTGCATTATTAAAAAAGAGAAAAATTTAAAGAAAAAATGCTGTGATTGAGATTAATTTTGTGATTCCTTGATCTCAAAATTGCTAATGGCATTATATTCCAGGATTAAACATAATGCAAAACATCATGATCATTTGTACTACGAAAGACACAACTGATTTTGGATTGCTGCTACTTTTATCTTCAGCCTTGCTGAAAGACAGATTTCCTCTGTGGAACATCAATCCAAGGAATTTGACAGATGATGTCTAGATTATGTTTTATTGTCTCTGGGGCCCTTTATGTTACATATTTTTGATATATGAAAGCGCAATGCAATTGTATGGATATGTGATCCTTGTGAATTTTACATTATTTTTCTGGAAATCAACTTGCAACTTGGTCATGTATTCTGGAGTTTTTACAACAGTTTATTAAACAGTTTATTAAACAACAGTTTATTTTTTTAAAGTCTCCTTTAATGTCAAGCTTAGAATCAGATGCTTAGAAATACGTAATGACTGATAGTGATGTTTTGGGTTTGGTGATTTTTTTCCCTCCACATCTGTGTAGTAAAGTAAAAACAATGCTTTTCTAAGATCAGTAGTTTTATTAAGATTTAAAACCCCCTAGAGACAGTTTTTACATGTAAGTGAGGGGTGAAGTGTGTGAGATACATTACCTAGAGGGGAAAGCTCCCCTCCTGTGCTCATGCATCATCCCAGGGTGAGCCGTGGCATCTGCTTCCATGCACATGGCTCTGCTCTGAGTGGCTGTGTGCTTCCTGTGTAACACACTTACTGTGTGCTACCTGAAGAGCAAAAGGGTGGAAGTAAAAGAAGATAAGAAAATACCCACTACAGAAAGAGAAGAAGTGGAATGACCCTTGTTTTTACCTCCAGGTACCATTTTCACAAGTACTAATTTGATTATAGGTCTAATTCTTCTTCTCTGTCACAATCAATACTTACACAGCTCAGCCTCTTTTATTACAACCAGACTGATATAGAGGAGTTGACACAATTTGAATGAAGGCTTTTTTGTTTTGTAATACATTCGTGTTATTTTGGAATATCTTTGTTTTAAAAAATGACAGCCTTTTTGCACAATACTGCTCCTGCTGCCTTTTGCTGTTGATGATATCCATATCATAAGATATGGATAAGATAAGAATTGCCTGATGTGGGAGTGGAAGACACATAACTGAATGATCCCAACCATGATGGTGAGCTTTGCTGGTATCTAAATGATAATAAGAAATCAGTGTAACCAGTCAGAAAAATCAATAAATAAATAAATGGGAATTACATGTTCTTATGTCTGTGTGGAATTTTTATGCATCATATGGAAATTAGGAAAGTTCTGCTTCAGCTTCATATGGATTTCCTCTCCAATTTACGTCACTGATGTAAATTGATGTCCAAAAGAGAAAGAGAAAAGGAGGAGCAGAGTATAGAGTTTTTTTTGGCAATCCAGAGATCCCTTCCATAGATATAGTTTTATCTTTGGAATAGTGTTCTGTTTCCACCTCAGCAGTGATGTATGACTGTTGATATTTTCCATGTTTAACAGTGGATTTTAGAGCAAGGTGGTCTGAATTCCCAGGGCAAGCCATCTCCAGTCAGACACCAGCCTTTTCTGAGAAGTCCTCGTAAGCTGCTGGGATGCCAGAAGGGAGGCCACATTCTCCCGTGGTTCTAGAGCACAAGATTTGAAAAGGAAAGAGCTTCTCCACTGGTGTAGAAAGGGACAGAGAGAAAATGAAGTTGCAAGCAGGAAAAGATTAATTTGGTCCAATGAGTTTAAAATAAGATCATCGTCTCTTTTAGGCTCAGGACAGCCCTTTGTATAGTAAGAATGCCACATACCTGTTTTGAAGTGGTAACACTGAGATATTTGGAGAGCAGACTTCTGGATCAGGTGATACATGCTGTAGTCTTTGTGATGTTTTATTTTCACATTCCTGTAACTGGATGGGATAAATAAGCAAGCTGGGTGACCTCTGATGGAAAAAGATGTTTTCACTTGTGTTGGACTTCAATTTTAGGTTTTGCAATTTCGAAGCAATTCTGTAGAATGCTTCCCATGAGTGCCGTTGGTCAGTGGAATTAAACAAGTTGAATAGCATAGCGCGTAACATTGGGGAAATAAAAACTGGAAATGTACTAGAGAAAATAAGTTAACAAATTGCTGTATAATGCTGTTTAGTTTGCTCTGAAGCACACTGCTTGCTGTCGGAAGGTTAATATTGACTGTGCTTGTATGTTTTGTTTTTTGGCAGGTAACCCTGGACTGGCAGGTTATTACAGGACCTTTATACAGGCCTTATATTGTGGACTGAACCAGCAGTATCCTGTCTGGGTTGTGAGCCATGCTGGACACTGTAAACCTCCTAGTGGGATGGAAATGATAGAAGGTACAATACTGTAACTTGTGCATACAATTGTTTGCATCCCTCTGATTTTAATGGCAAAACTTGTGCCTATTGAGAACAGATTGACATGAATTTTAAATGTCTCCGTTGTATTTCCACAGAACAGTTGTATGAGAAGTGAGCGAGTTAAAGAAGTATTTTAGATAAATTAGATTTGCCAGACAAATATGTGCTATTAAGAGAATAAGAGAGTTTGCTGTTGGCAGTTGTTAGAGACAAGTTACAGTGAAGGTCTAGAATGTGTTTCTGTTGAGAAGAGTAGATTTTAAAAGTACGTTTTTAAATTAAATGTCCAATTCAGAGACTGAGTACATTAGGAGAGATTCAATTATCTGTGCATGTAAAAATAGCTGTACTAAATCAGTGAATTTCCTGGAAGCAAGTACATCTTTCTGAGGCTGGGGTATGGGATGTTTGCAGGGGAGAGGTTGGTTGTGTATCTGTTAAGAGTCTTTTGACAAGCAGATCTCCAGCAAGAGATGGTAGCCAGCTGCAAGCATTGTTAGATGGGGGGAACCAGCAGTGAATCCTGTCCTGAAGGCTGATTAATGTTGGAAGTTCTCTGGACATGGTCAAGCTGCAGTGATGTAGCAGTAAATAAGCATTTCTGACATTTTCTTCCTATATCCCACTGTGCAAACACCCCACTTTGGAGACCACTGATTTAGTGTGCAAGCATTTAAATAGTGCACTTGACTTATGAATGATGCTGCCTGTAAAGGGGTCTAAAATGAAGAAAACTATGTGGGAATAATATGCCTGATTACATTTAGTTCAAGTAGATTTTGAAAGTCTCATAAAGACTAAAGCAAGTTTTCCAACAGCAGCCATCAATCACAGACTACTTCCTAATTGACTGGAGGGATATCCCTTAGCAATTTGCAAACTGAACAAAGCTACACTCTTCATTTCTACTTCTGTATGATATCCTTCTATTCAGAGAGTTCTTGCAAGCTCTGCTCCACAGAGACATCCACCATTAATTAAACGTTTTGTTGGTGTAATTCTGCTCCCAGCAATAAATCCACTGTGCAAAATGATTTGAAATGTAATTTTACATGGTGAATACAATACAAAAGTTATACCTCAATTTCAGTGTCCTTATCCTCCTCCTCAGTTTTTAAAAAGACATTTGTTTTGAACACTACTGGGAACATAAAACAGGCCAACATCAGTCCTTAGGTGTAGGCAAAATTACGAAAAGGAGAACAGTTTTCTAGTTCTCTCTTATTTTGTTTAAAATTAGTATAATACATATGCATAGACAGCAGGTGTACATACATAGCCATGTCTTAAAGTGGTTTAATTCTGTAGACATGTGCTGTGGCTTGATGAGAAATAAATAGAACATCTCAGATAGAAATAAGAGTAGAATCATGGAATCATTAAGGTTGGAAAAGACCACTAAGATCAAGTCCAAGTTGACCAAATACCACTATACCCACAAAATCGTATCGTGAGGTGCCACATCTACTTGTTTTTTGAACACTTCCAGGGATGGAAGTGTTCCACCAGATGTTCCACCACTTCCCTGGGCAGCCTGCTCCAATGCTTAACCTCTCAGTCAAGAAATTTTTCCTAGTGTCCAACGTGAACCTTCCTTGGCACAACTTGAGGTCGTTTTTCCTTGTTGTATCTCTTGTTACCTGGTAGAGACCAACCCCTACCTGGCTTTAGCCTCTTTTCAGGTAGTTGTAGAGAGCAATAAGGTCCTCCCTGAACTTCTTTTTCTCCAAGTTGAACGCCCTCAGCTCCCTCAGCTGCTCCTTATCAGACTTGTGCTCCAGACCCTTCCCCGGCTCCTTGCCTTTCTCTGGACATGCTCCAGCACCTCAATGTCCTTCAAGAAGATTGAAGGCTTGGTTTTGTTTGTCCTTAGGGCTGCCAATAGCAAACTACTTTTGGTAGCAAAGTAAGACTGAGAGTAAAGAAAAATGAAATCAAAATTAAATTATTTATTTGTCATAATAGTCTATGTTTGCCAAGTGCTACAGAAATATGGAATCCTGTGATTCATATCTCAATCAACTAAAGAGACACAACTGACATGTTAAAATTTCATATATCTGATCAGTAGCTAGTCAGCATTCATGACTTAATGATACAATATTTGGTCAAATGATAAATTATGTTCAAGATAAATCTCTAGAACTTTATAAACTGTACCAATGAGTATTGAGCTATACACAGTCAAATTAAAAATACTTCTTATTATTTCAGCAAGGCATGTTTTTTGTTCTGAATCGCAGGGAATTTTGAGTGGCATTCTTAATAGTCAATTTACAAAATAAATTTCTAGTTTGATCTTTTATGTTATATGGACTGTAGAAGATAATAGTGTGTCCTTAAAATCTGCTAAACTAGCCTTGGTTTATGGTTCTGGTGAAAAGAGATAGGTAATGATTGGTTTCTAGTCCATCAAGAGAGTGTTTCCATTGCTTTCTCTTTACACAGGGGGAGTAGGGCCTTCAGACCATTTTGAAACTGAGTTACATCCTAGGGAACAGTATGGGAAAAGCAGAGGTGAAGGAATAATAAATTATCTGTGAAGACATTGATTATGTGAACCAAAAATGTTAATGTGCCATCAGTGTGAAGTTCTGAACTGAAATTAAGTTGTGCATAAAAAAAAATAAATTCTAGCATTACAGAAAAATTTGGAAGTGGTGTGTAGCTTAAATTTATTTGATATATTGCTTCTTGGCTGTTGTTACAATTTATCTAAATGGAGTTTGCTTTTGCAGTTCTCTGGCTTCTAATGAAACTGCAGAATTGACTATGAATGAGAGTAATATAAGCTCAAGTAATATAAATCTAAAAAAAATGACTGAAATTGTTTGGGTAAAACTGAATTTATACTCCAGCAAGGTAATAATCTTGTTAATTGCCAGGTAGTTGTCCACCAAATGACAGATAGAAGTGTGGGCATGATTAGCAGATATGACCCGTAAGTTTTTACCGTCATGATACACTGTGCTGGCAGGAAAGAGCTTAAAATAGTAGCCTGAGCAAGACAAAGAGCATGGTGTTCTGTAAAAAGAGGGTTACGAGTTATTTAGGACAGTGATTCCCAAACTGTGGCCTGTGGGCACTGGTGGTTCCCAGGACACTTGCTTGTGGTCCAGGAAGAGCTGGCTGATCAGATGGAGTTGGCACTCTTGCCGCTTTCCACTTGCTAAGTGGAATGAATAGTAACTAAGAGTACTTTTCCAATACACTTCTGTGTAAGCATTTGCTTCAGTGCCCTTGGAGATGCTGGGCCACCATGAACGTGTGGTGCTGGCAGGGAGTGGGATTGTGGTCTGCAGTGCTGAAAACAGGAGAGGAGGAGGTCATGGAACCAAGAACTGGGTTCCTAAAAATAGGGACTCATCCTTGTTGTTGTGTATCACAGAATTATAGAATGGCCTGGGTTGGAAGAGACCTTAAAAGTCATTTAGTTCCAATGCCCCTGACACACAGACAACTTCCACTAGACCAGGTTACTCAGAGCTCCATCCAACCTGACCTTAAATTTTTCCAGGGACAGAACTTACACAGGCACAGGGATTCCAAATGCATTTGGTAGTTTTTCCTGGCTTGTGATTCATTTATTTTAAGTAGAATAGATGTTTTTAACGATTGCTGATGATGGGGAATACCTACACTGCTGAATCAGGTGGATCAGAGATACTGGCAGTCTCTGGTCTGTTCAAAACCACTTCAGAATTGATCTCTGTCATACTCAGAAGGTTTTTGACCAGCAAATCCTTATCTGTGCTTCAGCCGTGTTTGGTTGGTTATAACAGCAGATATGTGGCCACATTGAGGTATGCAGTGATAGCTGTGTTTAAAAAGCATTTTTGTCTTGCATATTTATATATACATATATACATAGGGAAAAAAGCAGTAGGAAGGCAGCTGGGCTGGCACCTCACATGCATACTTTAAGCTTATGCATATACACATTTAATTCACATTACACACATTTAATTCACATTAATTTATATTTTAAACATTATTTGCTTCCTAAGTGTATAAATTAAAATATCTGAGAATCATTGAAAGATTAAATATCTTTAATATAAGTTCCTTTGAGGCTTAGTCAGTTATATTTCTATATTACACACCCAGAGAACTCTGTAGTCATGTTTATGTCCCAGAACACATTAAAATTCTACTTAACTTTAATGCATATTTATATGTCTCCCAGTCTAGTGATACCATTCTGTCGATACATTAAAAGTTTCAAGCATGCCATCCAGGTAGAATTAACGCTGGTTTCACAACTATTTCATACCAAAGTGTAATATTTTTAATGTATAAGGGGGGAAGGTTCCTGTTCACACAGCTGGTCTTGGCGCTGATTAATCCCATGGAGCTCCCCACATGGTGTTTGTCAGCAGCGAGGGATCCTAGGTCAGGGTGTGCACAGAGGGACTGGTTGTTTGCACAGGTTGGGACAGGAACTGTCAGCTCACTGCAGTGCAGTCCTGCTGCCCCTCCTGATCCAGCAACTGCTGTTGCCCAGAAACCTTATCCCTTACTTGTCTTGGAAAAGGCAACCTAAGGAAGGAAGTGTATGTGCATATGTAAAAGTTATTATGAGGTGTTTAAATGTTGAGGTTTTTGTCTTTGCCTGGTAAGATCTGAATTTTAGTGTATAGCTTTAATGCTAAGTGTCTATTTTAAGGAAACAAATGGTCATTTCATGTTATGAACCCACTGGAATGCTTGAAATCTAAATGTGTGAAAAGTAAGCAGCCCTAGGGATGCTGCACTACTCCGTTTACTTCTTCCCTTTAAACCACATTCAGTTAATTATTCATGGGGGTCCCATAATTATGCAAATACATCCTTAGAGTGAAATCTTGGCATTTGGCATTGACTTTATCAGTCCTGCTTTATTTTAAGCATGTGTTTAAAAGTCTTGTTCCATTCAAAATCAAAACAAAGAAAAATAAAATTTTGTTGTATATGAAGTATTTCTAAGTTGTTCTGTTGTTTTCTTTTCTGGCCATCCAAAATGATAACAATTTAAAATGTTCATATTATCATACCTTAGCAGCCATGTATTTATTTGCAAAGATCATTTAAACACTATTAAGCTGTTTTGGTAGTACTTAATGCATCTCTATATTCCGTTGAGTTTGATGGAGTAGTGACTAATTTTTGTTGACATTACGAGGAATAGGACTTTGTCTTTACATTTCTTATGGCTAGATGAAAAATAGGTTCTCTGCATTCTCTGTTTCTTTCAAGGTTTTCCACTAGTCTGTTGACATATTTTCTATTGGAATACTATTAAAAAATGTCCACGAAGAACTTTCTAATCTGTTCTAGTACTTTATTCAATTAATTCATTGGTTAAAATAACTGGAATTTTTCATCCACACCTACAAATAACAGTAATATAATTCTATTTTTAAAGATGGGTTTAAAAGGAGCAACTTCTGAAACATGATACAGTCTTCTGGATCTTTATCTAGAAAACAAGATGTTAAAGAAAAAAAAGAATACATCCACTGGAGAGCACAGTGTCTTTACTGCACTCCAGGAAACTTTGGATGTAGGTTTTGAAACTGTTTATGGGTTATTTTCTGCATTTCATCCCATGTCATAGGTATGTTCTCCAACTGATACCACCATTTCTGTTTAGATGAAGGTGGCTTTTAGTGGGGGGGGGGGGGGGGAAGGTGTTCAAGAATGTGAACCTGGTGAAGAGGTAACAGTTACATAGTCTGGTGTCCTGACTTCTGAAGGCATGTCACAGTTTTCTGGGATGAGCAGTGCTGTGATGTTTGAGAGTGGCTCGTTTATCATACTGGTAAAGGGAAAGTAAAAACCTAACATAATTTAATAAACACAGTATTGAGACAATTCAGATTATTTTCCTCAGGGAGAATGCTTAGGAATCTTTTAACCCAACTCAGTTTGAAAGATATTCTTGCTAACAGAATGACAATGTCTTCTGCTAACATAATGACAATGAAGTATCCCCATAGCAGGGAATAATCCTCATGTCTGAAGGTGTAACAGGTCTGGATTTATTTTTATAGTTTATTCAGTACACAGGTTGGCTGCAGGAAGAAAGCTGATCAACAGTTTCATTTAGCAATTCCAATTTATGATAGAGACCTTTGATTTAATTTTGATTCCCACAAAACTTGCAACAAATGGTGCAGATCTTGATAGGATCAGGCCACTGTTTAAAGACATTTTTATTTTTAATTGACAGTGGTCTACAGCTGAGAGATTGAGAAGCTGTCAGTTATGCACAACATAGTTCCAGAGTCTAAAAATAATCAGGTTTGGAACATGGACCCTTTCTGGGTTTGTTTTGGTTTTAGGAGTTCCCTTTCTTTAAGCAGCAATGTAGGCATTTCAGGGAAATACAGGAAACTGTAAGGTACAGTGTGCAGAAAAAGTAACTGCAAATGGCCTCATTCTTAAATAATCAGTAATTACTGTTTGCTGGATGAAGTTTTTCTTTTTTCTAGTTTTGATACCACCTGGCACTACTCTCTTTCTTTAAGACAGACATATTCTTACCTTTGTAAAGGCTGAATTTTAGGTTTTATGGATTAATACATCTATTAAAATAATCTAATTTACTACAGTTATTGAATTACTGGTGTGGTCAGGTGACTACTTAATTGCCAAATAATTCCCCATTGGGTTAAATGTTAGAGCAGATAATTAAAATTCTCAGGGATTGCCATTGTAGTGTCAGTTTTTTCAGAACAGAACTATCATTTCAAACATATTATTGTTGAGTCTTTTCTGTCAGAGACTCCACTGACTTATGTGCTATGTTTTACATGATTTAGAGGAACAAGTTATATTTTTCAGTTAATCACAAAGAGGACAATTTCAGTGTTTCTGAATGCACTTCAGCATAAAACTCTACGTGATCATATTTGGAGCTGTTTATGTCTAGAGTGCAGGTCAAACTCAGTTGATGTCTTTTTATATAAACTATACTGTAAAGCCTCAGGCAGTTTCAAAGTGTTTGTATTGAGCTGTTGCTTCAATGTCTGCTAATGTAAATGAGTGAGGAAACCAAACTTTGTCCAACCGTGACTCTAGAACTGCTTGTGGTGAATTGATTTACTTTCCATGTAGGACCTCTCACCTTTGAAAAATGAAGACCAAAAAATCCCTTATTCATCTGTAATGACAGGTGTTAGAATGGTTTGTGTTGGAAAGGACGTTGAAGATCATCTAGTTCCAACTCCTTGCCATGGGCAGGGACACCTTCCACTAGGTAAGGCTGCTCAAAGCCCTATTCAGCCTGTTCTTGAGGGATGGGGCGTCCACAACTTCTCAAGGCAACCTGTTCCAGTATCTCACCACCCTCACAGTAAAGAATTTCTTACGTCTAATCTAAACCTGCCCTCTTCCAGTTTAAAGCCATTCCCCTTTGTCCTATCACTCCCTGCTTTTGGAGAAATTCCTCTCCAGCTTGCTTGTAACCCCTTTAAATACTCAGTTTTGTACTGGTGGCACTTCAGTCTCTATTTCAGCTATCAGGTAAAACTCCGAGTAGAATAAAGCCATCACAGTAGTACCTTGGGCATGTTGCCACAGTTGTGTTCTGGGCAGTTCAGGTGGGTGGCTAAGAAAGAAACCTTCAGCATTTTCTTCAGGAAGGGTAAAAAGGAAACCGCTATCTTGGTAACAGAAAATTAATTTTTAAACAGTATAAGAGAACACTAGAGGAGAAAAGATATAAATCAGAATTTAAAGTAGTCATTTGACAAAAATGTGTTTCCTCCCCAATGATATAAAATTTGCACTGCACAGCATATGCAAATGGTTATTTAAAGCATCAGCAACTGATAAAGGAACCTGCTACATTTATACAAATTACAAGGTGAAATTCTATTTGCTTTCCTCAGCTTTGCCACTGATTTTCATAAATTCAGACTTTTTCACATGCTGTTTTGTCCATTTCTCTTTTGCCAGTGGGAGTCAGTGCTGGGAATCACTGTTCTGTGGCTCGTTCCCTTTGCTGTCAGGTCACACTCCTTGTGTGAAGAGGAGCCCAGGCAGAGATTACAAGACTTTTCAAGGCAGGTGGCATTGGGAGTATTGACTGAGTCCTGTGAGGTAGCACTGCATTGCAGAATATTTTGCAGACGTGCTGTGCTACAGCCCTCAGTGCTGCTAGCAGGGAGTCGTGTTCTCTGCTGGCATAAACTAACGTAGCTCTTTGCAGTCAGCACTGTGACACCAGTGTACAGCAGCAGGGAATATAAGATAATAATTTGGAAGGCTTCTTATAATCCATCAGTTTTGAGGGATACAGATGAAGGATAGAAAAATGTTATGCTTGCCTAAGTGGATCATTTACTCATAAAAAGGATGCTGTTGTTACATAATTTGGATCTGGGTATTAAATTTAACCTTTCTATGGACAAATGAACATAGAAGCCTACACTTCCCTTTATACTTCTATTGAAACAGTGTCATCCAAGATGAATATACACAAGGGTGAAGAAAAAGGACTAAGTTTACTGAATGCCATCCTAATACCTTTATAGGAGCTGTGCAACAGGAGGGGCATTAGTGTTATTTTGGTATTATTCTGAAGGGTCATACTTAATTGAACATGTCAGTCTTAGTTGATATCACAGTACTGAATAAAATTTTGGGATGGATTTTCAAGAAAAATTGGGACTGGCCTGGCAAATAAAAAGTTACAGCTTGAATTCAGTAGAAGCATCAAATACTTCAGAAAATGTCACCCATCAATCTGTCCGATCCCTGTGAAGTACAGATTCTGTATTGTAACTTGGGCTGTTGTATAAGTGCCCCTCTCAGCTCCTTGCATTTTCCCTTTTCCTTCTCTTAACATCATGGTGTGTGCCTTCTCATTTTCTCTTACTTTGAAAATAATTCTTTTTATTTCCTGTCTGTGAAATAACATGGGTTGTCTTCCTTGGCCAGCTGTTTTACTCTGCTCCAAACTTTGTCTCTCCCTTGTTTGCTCTCAGTACTTCTTTCTCTATTTGTATCTGTTTAAACTTCCCAAGGTTTTGAAGTGCTGTTTTCAATAGGTGTGACTGTTGGACTTACCTACTGTGGTGCAGCACCTCATTTGTCATAACCAATGGAATCAATGCATGTGAAGTGATACTCACTGTTTTTGTTCCCTTCAATACTCACACAATTTCCACTGTCCTTTCCTTTACCATCTATACTACATCTGCTCATTCTTGGTGATGTGTAGAACATCATTATTCTGGTTTTCTTCCATTGTTAATCTGTATAAAAGAAAGTTTTGTTGAAGCGTGCAGTTTTGTTTGTGTGGGTAAGTGGGGGGCATTGACAGAGCTTTGCACTTGGCTTCAGTATGTCCAGAAAGAAGAAACATAGCATGGACAGTCACCTTCTCGTGGGCTCAGACCTCTTTGCTTTTTGCTCCTTGTGGTCATTTTATGTTGGAAATTCAGATCTGCTCCTATACAGTGATGGGTCTCTAGCCTGTACCCTGCTAAGTGTGGGTTTTTTTTGTAATTTTGTTTTACTGTTTGTTTTCTCCCTTTATAGTATGATGCTGAGAGTTCTTACAGGTTGCACTTTCTGCAGTTATTCAACTTACTGACTGCAAAATGCAGTCATTGAAATACAGAAAACTTTACCATTTACATTATGTAAAACACCCATATACCATTTGCTTTATGCTCATTAAAGTGCTTGGAATGGAGATGTTGATTGGTGTAGAACTGCATAATAAAACACTCTTTAGTGTTTGCCTTGCCAAAATTGGAGACAACCAACAAAATTCTGCTTCAAAGTTTGGACTGTTATTTCATCATTACTTGGTAATAGTTACTCTAAACAGAGGGAAGCAAGACTGCAAATGTAAAATAAAACAAGTTTCTAAGAGATAATTTAGAGAGTTCAGGGTGCTCCTGTATGCTTTTAATAAAAATCTGTGTTTTAGTGTTTGTCATGTTTATTAGTTCATTCTGTCAGACTATACTCGTACTAATTTAATTATAATACAGCTTCCTTTGAAAAACATATTAGGTGTTAAACAAGTGTCCCAGCAATAGGTGTGTAGAAAGCAAAGGAAATCAGTAGTTCAATTTGTAAAATAAGGTCTTGTTATTTTTCTGGTAAAGAAAATAATACATATGACCACTTCAGTATCTTGAGTAAATGGTAATTTATTTGTGGAGGATACCTTTACAAAAAGTAATTGCTCCAATAAACACTAATGAGTGGTGTGTTTATCTTAAAAGTTGCATGAACAGTTCCTGAGGGTGCTATGGCCAGACTAAGGTCTAAGGGTTAATCTAAAACACAATGCTTTAAGACCTGGTTCTTGGTGTCAGGAGGAGTTCTTCAGTATTTATTTAACATTCTTTCAGGGTTTCCATCCTATTTCTTTGGCATTCTATTGCTTACTGGTACAAATTATCCATGGTTCACTAATCAAATGAAAGATTGGGTGAAACATTCAAGCTTTGAGAAATATATCTTTAGGGGATGGCCATACTAGACCCACAAACCTTATGTCTCAATTTTTAAGCTTACAGTTTTATTTAAACACTTTAAAATGGCACCATTCAGTTTTAAGGAATTATTGTCTTTTGCTATAAGACAAAAAGCAATCGAATTATTTTATTTCCAGAATTAGACTTCATATTATGCACACCATTTTCACAGCTAATCTAAGTAATTCAATTGTAATTTCTGCCTGTCACTGCATAAAGGAAATGATAAAAATTTTCCAGGTGTTGCTTTGTCTAAACACAAGTTATTCAGTTGAAGCTGCTGCTCCTTCCACTAGGGTCTGTGAATGTATTTGTAGTGGAAAAAGGAGGTGGCATGTAAAGTCTAAAACACTTGGCCCAATATGTTGGTTTTACTTGGGGTATTTGGTGGGGATGCAGAGGGATAAATGTGTTCCTAAGCTACCCCCTAGTTCAGTCTCCAGACACTTACTTGTCCTTACCCTGCAAAAGGTCCAGTTCTGAAAATTCTTGACCACACAAGTTTATAGAAGTGATTCACTGAAGTTTGTCCTTAGATGTCCTGCTCCCACTTCTTAGACTCAATGGTTCATGGAAGAGGAAGATACAGTGCAGGTAGACCAGTGGTTTTTACTTCCCTTTCCTTCATGATATGTAATTGCAGGTCACTTTTTCACGTGGTTCCTTACTTGTTTGAGTCATTTGGAGGCCTTGTTTATGAGCTGATCTTGGGACAGACTTCAGAGTCATTCCATGAGAAGTGGACAAGTTTCCACATGTACTGAGCTCAAATATTCAGTTACCTGTTGTGACCAGGGCAGTTTGGAGTTTGGACATGTAAAACTGTGAAATTTGGGAAGCACAAAGGCATGCAGAAATTTGAGGGTGCTGTTAGAAAGTCAGGCCTCTGGTATCTTTTTGAATCATTCAGTAAAAAGAATTCTATGATTTAGCAGACTTTTTAATAAAAGGCTAACTTTTATAAATTGCCAGCCTGAAGTCTGCTCACATAACTGCTATGATTTTTTTTTTATTTTCTGCATAAGAATTTCCCTTGCCTACACAGCAGAAAAACAAACAAACAGATTTTCTGTTATTTCCCTGAAAACCAAAGTCCTCTTTCCTAGCAAGATTAACTTGTCAACTAATCTTAGAGCAAACACTTTATTTTAATCTATCATTGTTTTCTGCCTGTAGTTTTAGCAGGGGTCAGAAAAAGAGATTCATTAAAGTGATGGCGCATTTGTTTTTCTGAAAGCACATCAGAAAATTAATGCTTTGCCAAAGAAAATAAAGAAATACAGTATTTCTTTTAATACACCAGTTAAATAAAGTCTTAAAATCCTGTCTTGGCCCAGATGGGGTGTTTGCAGCATAAGGTACAAGTCGTATAATTTCTACTATCTGAAAACTGCTTAAATGAGCTCTCCTTCAACCATGGCATATATTCCACACCTGAGGTGAAGTCACTCTGGTCCCTTCTTTGATGTAGAGCCATTGGAGTGCTGACTGCCAGTGTGTTTGTGCAAGTCTGTTTGCTTATACAAAGAATCCATGTAAGCTTCTCCACCCAAGAAATTCATGTTGATTTTGGATAATCCCTGGGCAATTTTATTCTGTAAAATAAATAAATAAATCTTTCAAACTTGTGACGCAGCCCAGCTCTCGCACATTTTGGACTATTAGAAGTGTAGCATTTGTGTTGGGGAAACATGAAGTGACACAAGGCGTGGACAATTTTATATTTGTCCAGATGTCAAATAGGATGCATATTTCAGTACAGGGTTACGTGACGCTGGAGCTTCACCTGAGAAGCATGGGGTCAATCCATGATGAGAGTTTTGCATGGGGATTACCAGACCCCACACTGCATGCTCATTCCCCAGTGTGGCTTCTCTAGGAATAGTGCCAAGGTGATTGGATTTGGCAATAAACCAGTATTTCAGAAGAAAAGGAAAAGTTGTATTAAACAGCTGAAACAATTCTCTGGGGTCAGCCTTGGCTGTCAGGGCTCGCTTGCAGCCACAGAGAGGTTCTCTGTGTATGTAACACAGGCCAGTAGCCAAGGGAATCAGAGCATCCTTGTTCTGAGTGTGTGAGCAGGACTGTGCTGAGGGTGATTTGGCCCACAGTAGAATGAATGTCCATGATCATCATCAATCACAACTGACCCATCCAATTAAAAATCGCTTCTGCAGGCTCTGCTCTCCCTGCCTCCCTTAAGGGAACACTGGTGCACAGGCTTGAGTTGAGTGTGTTTGAGTCCTAAACTCAAGTCTGGCCAAATGCAAGGAAGAAAAAGCCATTTTCACTTTATTCTCAATCCCCGTCTGTGTCCTTCTTGAGGGTTTTGCTTTGGCAGTACAGCTGATTCTGAACAGGCACATCTCTGCTGAAGTCAGTAATAGCTATGGATATGCTGGCCAGAATGTCTACACTGCTATTTATTAGGTAAATAAACATTAAATTAGGTATGTAATGTCTTAACTAAAATAATTAACTGTATGTGTCTGACATAATTATCTAAACTTGGAAAATATTGAGATGGGCCTAGACTGTCTCTGCTGTGGTCTTTATTAATTTCATGACAGCAGTCTCCAGCAACTCTTTCAGCAGATGCTGAATTCATGTAGGGAAAAGCCATTAACCTCATGAGACTGAATAATGCAAATAAAAATTTGTCTTGTTTCCTGCTTGGTTTCTGGGATCTTGTGAACCATGAAAAGTTGTCTAGAAGATTTATACACCTACTTTGCCTCCTTTTCCTTTGCTCTAACTGGAAAATAAGCTGAAAACATGTATTTCAAGAACTGCAATGAAATGTAAAACATTAAAAGATGTGCTGATAAACTACTGAGATGTCAGTGCCTGAGTGAAACAGTATGGAAATGATAGCAAATGTTTACAAGGGACAATTGACCTGCTCAACCCAACATGCAGTAATACATATATACGCAATATAACTTACTCTTTCACTTGTTGCTGTATCCAATGGGCCATCACGTTTCTCGTAGGCTGGCATTTATTGTGTTATATATACCTGTAATTAGACTTTGGGATGTAGACAAACTATTCCTGCATGAGGCTGAGCTGCTGTGTAATTAAATGTAGGAAAGGCAGCTTTTGCTAAAAATAGAAACTTAAGTTTAAAAACAATGTGTTGGACTCAGGCATTTACTTAGGGTTTCATAAAATAGAACAAACTCTTTGTTTTCTGTTACTTGTAGAAAACCTTGTAAACAAAATATCACTTCTCATCTAATTTTGCATTTCTTGGTTGTGTTTTGGTAAACCCATTTTCATTTTGAGTAAATTACTCTGAATTATCATATGATCATCAATAGTTTTAGCAGAAATACTAGTTTAACTGAAGAACAACTTTGTTGGGACTTTGGTGGTAATAATTTAAACTCAGAAAAGAGCCATCTTGAGCAATTATTTTGCTTCTAAAGGTTATGTTTCATACAGATGCTCAAAAAGATTATGTAGTGCCAGCCCTCTTGGGCTACTAAAGAGTACTGTCACTATCAACCTCCCAATAACTTCACTACAGCAGTGTTAGTAATTTTTAGTATTTGAGGTTACCATCCAGGTGCCACCAAATTTACTGTGTACGAATTAAAGCACTGACAGCAATAATTTGATAAATGCTGTTCACAGTCATAGGCACAGGCAGTTAACTCATAGTTACCTCTTTCCTCAAGCAGGTGCAGAACAATCTGAAATAGGACTATGATTCTGACTTACAGTAGTTTTTCAATGCATTTCAGTGTTTTTAATGTATTTACCTTTACAGTGTCTTTGCCTGATGGATACTTTCTTCCACATCTATTTTTCACACAGGGAGCTGTTCCGGAGCACATCAAAAGACATCAAGTGGGAAGTTAAACACCTTGGTGGGCCAGTTAGGGCTGTGTGTGCACTCTCTGTGTTAGCTGCTCCTGAGTTGTTAGAGGTGGGTGGCTTTTGCCAGGGACCTAGGAGCCCTGTGTAGGACCATGGCTCAGTAATGAGCTGGTCCCCACTGTGTGTCTGAACCATGCTGCCAGGAGATTTAGCTTACGTCAGACTAAAACTGCATTGCAAGTTGACCTGTAATATCAGAGGTTTAATTTTGAGTATGAAATTGAAACCTGAGGTAATAGCATGAGTTAAGAGATTAAGTGATACTAGTACCACTCCATCTCATCTAGATAAGATAAAGGCATGTATTCCTTCATGCTTGCTGTCTCTTTTCTTTTATTCTTTTTTTTAGTATTTCTTCTTACAGCCATGTCAATAGAATAGTCCAGCATAAACTGGAGTGGTGTATCCTTAACATAGTGTTTAGCTTAGTGGGTAAAGAGCACTTTTCTAGCAGATGAAAGAGCTGTGAATCCCCTTAGACTCAGGAACTTCAGATACATGCCACTCTTATAATAAGCAAGAGTTAAAGATACCTGAATTGCTGTATATTCTTACAGACACCAGCTCGGTTTGTCTTGTTGACTGGCCAGGAAGCGAGGAGCCAAGTCCTCATCATGAGGGATTGCCCAAGCTCCTTTAGAAGGTCCCTGACAAAACAGGAATTAACAGTACAGTAATCTAGAACCATGAAGCTCTAACTTGATTTTCCTCTTTTCAGCTGAATTGACAATGATGAGAACCTGCATTAACAGGGATATTTTATGTAGGGGCTGGTGTTTTGTGTTGACACATAGTCATTTCCTATTTTTCCTCATTCCATGGGACATTTTTATGCATCTTTAAGACAGGAGATTTTGAGTACCTGAAGGTTGTTAGTGCATGATGACATATATGGTAGCTTGTCTTCTGCAAGGAGGGACCCATTCCTGGGCAATATTGCTCTTGTAGGTCCTGATCTTTCAATGTAAATTTGGATTGGTTTAAGCTTGATCTAATGCCCTGAGTTTGGTCTTGTTCTGAATGAAGGAGATCAAAATAGTGGATGATGTAATGTTCACATGGAGATGCTATGGAATCTCCATGTGTTTGCAAATCTTTTGCTGGCTCCCAAGCTGCACATAAGGCTTTACATCCTGTGCATGTGATTTATCAGTCTGTATTTTCCAGTGGTGGTAACTGAAAATTAAATTTTTAAGTCTGGTGGAGGTTTTTTTTGTGTTTGGTTTGTTTGGGGTTTTTACAATTAATGTATGTGTTTATTTCAGTGTTTTACAAAGAAGTGTGGGGGGAAAAAAAGATATGCCTGAAATTTCTTTCACTGAACCAAAGGACTTCTTTTCTTTTATGTTTCAGACACAGATATTAAGGAGCTGGAGGATGTTTTTGGACTTAACGGACAAGTAGAGCATAAACTGAACTTCCTCAAAAAGAATGTATCAAAAGATATAAAGCTGGTACTGATTGCTCATTCTATTGGTTGCTACATCACCCTGGAGATGATGAAACGAGCATCAGAGCTTCAGGTACATGAACCTTCTTGAATGGGAGTTACTTTATTAGCAAAGCAGTGCACATGCTTAGCCTATGGGTAATGCCATGTATTTCCTGTGGAAACTCTATTCCACTATGCACAAACAAACAAAAAAAAGGCTGATCCTAGTAACATAAAATAAAGCAAATTGGTGTAAATCTGAGTCTGAATTTGGATCTTTAATGCCCTTGGAATATAAATAATTAATAATGGTGGGAAATATATTTATGACTTCCTTGTTCTCATCTTTAAATAATTTATAATCAGATCACTAGATACTTGGCAATTGCAATATGTATCACACCAAAAATTAAGATTGGTTGTGATTTTTACAGTGGTTTCTTATCTTGAGGTGAACAGATTGCTGGTTAGACATGGAAAAATGTATGGGAATGAATAGTAATATAAGTTGTGAGGAATACTACTATGAAAGACATTGATTTTAAAATTTAATACAAATATCACTGCTTCTGCAACTCAGTCTTGGTTTGTGTAACTTAATGAGAGTGAGAGCTGTTACTGCATGTTCTGTATATCTGAACATTTTACTTTGTCACTGTGAAGCAGTAAGAAGGCTGAAGCAGGATCATGGCCTTGCCCTCTGGAAACAGCAAACTGCTCAGTAATAACTCACTCTACTAGTGGCTGATAAATGGAGAATAGGAATTTTTATTCTTAAACATTCACTCTTACTAAATCATTGCCTCTTCCTTTACTTTATGAAATCTTCAGTGGAAGGAAGTGCCATGTTAGTGGTGACATGAAGTCTGGGGTTAATATATGCGTGTGGTTAATATATGTAATGTATGTGGTTAATATATGCATATCCACTTCTTCATAACCATTTCCACTGCACACCTAACTTTTTCTTCCTTTAAAGGAAAAATGAACTAAAAAAGTGAAACATGAGGATAACCTGATATATTTCTATAGGCATATTTCACTTAGTGATTATAAACAAGAGCATTTTTTGGGAGAAATCCTAGATATTTTCAGGAAGGAGCATTCTAGAAAATACCATGTGCATTAATTTGTCCAAAAGTGCCAACTTTTTTTGGGTCAAAATCTGTAGTCTTTATTGCTCAAATTATTTTATCTGGTTTCAATTAAACTGTAAGTTTTTGAGTAACATTTTTACACCTGGCTCACCGGATGCTGGCAGCTTTCTATTCATCAGTGTTTTGAAACACAGGGATCTTTGGGACACTCTTAGACCTCATGGTGCACTGTGTGCATAAAGTTAATATAGGACAAGCTACATTTAAGATGCATTCAACAATAGAAAATATTTGTGTAAGCCAGGGTATTGTGCAACCTTCGTCCCTTTGCCAAAAATAAGTTAACTCTTAGCTTTTATAACATATGAAGTGTGATAATAAGAAACTTGTGTTTCCATCTCTCCCTTTATTTTTACTGGAATATTTGATTCCCACAAGATTTTGAGCACATACGTGTATTTTAGTAGCTAGATCATTTGATTTTATTTTTGTGTAGTTCTTGGTGATATTTTTTCATTATATGAATTTTGGGTTTGGTCTTAAAATTCTCTGCTATAAGGGCCTTTCATTGTTTACAGTTTATTCTGAGCTAGAGGTTAATTGGTTGTATTTATTGTTCAAATAATCCAGTAAACATTTATATTTGGAATGTACGTTTAGCAAATTTATTTTTAGAATCACAGTCATAGAATTGTTAAGTTTGGGAAAGATCTCTTAAGGTCCTTGAATCCAATTGTTAGCACAGCACTGCTGTGTTCAGCACTAAACCATGTCCCCACAGTGCCATAGCCACATGTTTCTTGAACACTTCCAGGGATGGTGATTCAACTACTTCTCTGTGCAGTCTGTTCCAGTGCCTGACCCCAATTCACTGAAGAAATTTCTGTTTCACAATTTAAAGCTCTTCCGTAGTTCAACCAAATACAGACTAGATTGTCCCTGCCTTAGCATGCATGAAAAGGAGAAAGTACATCCCCTTCTCTCTCCTTCTTGGTTCCTCTTCAGCTGTCAGTTTTCTCAGAATCACAGAATCATCAAGGTTGAAAGAGATCTTAAAGATCATCAAGTCCAGTCATCAATGCAGGACCACCATATTCACCTCTAAACCATATCCCCAGGTGCCTCATCCAGGTGCCTTTTTAACACTTCATAGACAGTGACTCCACCACCTCTCAGGGCAACTTATTCCAATGCCTGACCACTCATTCAGTGAAAAAAAATATTTCTAATAACTAATCTGAATCTCCCTTGGTGCAGTTTAAGGCCATTTCCTCTTATGTTTTCACTTGAGACAGGGCAGAAGAGACTGACTCCCACCTCAGTGCAGCCTCCTTTCAGTTGTAGAGGTCCCCGCTGAGTTTGCTGTTCGCCAGACTAGAAAACCCCAGCTCCCTCAGACACTTCTCATGAGATTTGTTATCTAGACCCTTTACCAGCTTTACTGCCCTTCTTTGGACCCCAATGCTGCTAGTATCTAGGGCCCTCAGGCTCTGCAAGTCAGTGGGGTACTGCATTTTTTCCTTAAACTTGTGTGAAATAATGCTTTCCTATTTCATTAAGAGAAATGAAACATGAATTGCCAGTTTCTTCCAGCATGAATTCAGTTTTGGAGCCCATCCCTATTTTCCCATTGACTCCCATTAACACAAACTTACTCCTAGGTTGATGCCTTTAACCAAGTCTGATTAGTTGAGAAGGGCAGACATGTTACTTCCATGCTTGTAACTAAGTGGGGCTATGGCACAGATTTGAGCACTGGGACAGTGATGTTTGAAACTTCTCTTGAAGTTTCTTGGTTCTCTTGAAGTGACTTTTTGGCCCAAAGCAGCCAGCAGCTCCTAGCAACAACCTTACATGGTTCTGGGCTTGGCAGAGGCCCAGGACCATTCCCAGGAGTTAGTTTGGATGCTGAAATACTGTTCAGAGGCAGGAGGAGATTCCTCCATGTGGACACCGACCATCCTGTGCCCTCCTGTTCAGTGACAAGGCCACAGAATAATTCCTGGCTGGTCTGTTTTCTGGCTCATGAGTAACCACAAACACTTTCCTGTTGTCATGATGGGCTTCAAGTCTTAACAACATTCATCTCTTCGTGGGAAGTAGAGCATCCAGATTTTGCCAGACAGCTAAAAAATTTTGGCACTGGGAAGGAAGGAAGTCAGCCTCACTTTGTGAAGATGGAAAACTGCAATAATGTACAGCTTCCTTGATACTTGCTCTTAACCTCGTAATCTTCTCCGCTCTTTATTCAGACAGCAGAACTGAAAAATGAGGCTGAGTGACAAAATTATTTTCTTAGTTGTTGGAACATGCATCTAACTCATAAATATGCTACATCCTCCAGGCATTCTCTTCTAAAATGCAAATCCTTACTTGGAGGATTTCCTTGTGCTTTACTGGCGACACTACTGAGTGTTTCCTGAAACACTATTTATCAGTAATTTAATCAAAGATTGACAAGTTTCCTTGCTAATGAAATTCAATCTCTTACAGCATTAGTCTTTCATTTGCAGTGATGCTTTTGAAATGCCAACACCTTTGTGGTAGTAAATTAACTCTTGTTAATGAGTACAATGTAAGTATTGCTCTTCCTGTAAAACTCATTGATGAGGAAGAGTTTAAAGCCTCTGAGTACGTATCAGTTTAAGCAAATTAAATTTCTATGATATGTAAATCAAACCCATGCTTTGCTACTACGTCTCAGTGGTGTGAAGGAATATTGGGTATTACTAGAACTTCTTGATTTCATAAAAGCTGAAAATACAGAACTTGGAATAGTTGTGCGTGTAACAAATTCCTAGCTTGGAAACCCTGACACATCATTTTTGTGCACATACTGATTATTTAATTTTAGTTGTTGAACACTTGACTGTGGGTTTGGAAAGCACTTTCATAATGTTAGGAAAGAGAAAACTACCATGTTTTTAAATATGGGTATTTCTACAAGAAAACAAAGTTCTTTATAGTGGAATTACTGGAAATCTACAGGATCTGAGATTGTGAGATTAAAAGAGGGAGGTTTTTTTAATAGTACAGGAACTACTAAGCATGTCTGACCTTTGAGATAATAGGGAATCAGCAGGATTAAAGGAAGAGGGAAGGAATGTATGAAAGCAGTGACATTTGTTCAGGGTTTTTTTTGCTGAGATTAGAACCTAAATATGCAATCCAACACTCTGGTGTCACCATTACAGAAAACATCTTCTGAAAGGATGGTAATGTAGCAGGTTCTGGCTATAAGTTCTAGTGCTTTTCAGAGAGAGAGAAGATGAAAATATAACCACACCTGAGATAAAAAGGAATAGAAATTTTTATTCCATTTTTGAAAGTTTCATTTGATATAATAGCATCTAATTCCAATGTTGATTACCTAAATTAGGTATCATGGTACTTAAAACAAAGTTTACATAGCTGTTGTCTAGGTAAATTAACTTCTGATGGTCTCACTGTCCATTATAAAATATGCTTAGCAAAGCGTATTTTTAACCACCTTGAATGCTCTCTTTCAAAAGTAAGCTTATCTCAGATATTTTCCAGACTACAGTGAGACTGCATAAAATAGAGAAATATTATAGAAATATATATTGAGAGAGAAAGAGGGGAGTAATAAATACATGATTTTCTTGTTGGTTTCAGGCTTAAATGAAAAAGAGCAAAAAATCACCCTAAAAATTAAAATGAATAAAAGACTTACAGTAACACAAACTCAGTGACAATATCTGTAAAATTATTATGCAGGAAAAAAAACAGATGGCTATGCTTAGCAGACCTCACAAGGGAATTGGTGCACATTTCAGATAAATGTGTATCTTCTGAGGAGAGCTATGAATTTCTAGGCCATGACATAAAAATAAACGGAGTCTGGTGTAGTTTTCTTCTTCAGTCCATCCATCCATACAAATGAAATACATATTAAAAGAACAAGCAAATGGCATTGGGCTCGTATACACCCACCTTCATCACACTTTTAAGTGTTGAGGGAGCAAGAAAAGACATGCTCTGACACAGTTTTGCACAGATTTAAACATGAATATAAGTTCAGCTGCCTTCAGTGAGAGGAGTGTGTTAATTTAACTTTATGGATGTTCTGAGTTGGTCTCTGAGTTGGATTATTTCTATTTGAGAGAGAGAGAGAGATTTGGCAGTTCTATCAGTTTTTGATACATCAAGTCTTTGTAAGCATATACAAGGAAGTCCAGGTGGTCTGAGACAGCAATTGGAGTAAAACGTGCTTAAGTTGACAGCTTATACATTACAGAGTCTGCAAAATCCACCTTGCAACTCTGGATGATGCTTCAGGCAGTATCAGTAGTTCTGGTGGAACAGGCAGTAAAGCAGCAATAGGAATGTGGGGCTTATGCAAATGTTCTGCAGCTCACTCACCTGGAAAAAGAGAGTAGTAGTGCAGATGATTTATTAAATCTAACCAAATAAAATGGGTAAGATACTGTATCTTTGAAGCATCAAAGAAGTTTCTACAAAGATTTGTAGAAAGATCTCCTTTTTTCCCCTAAAACAGAAAATATGAAATAACCTTCACATGAAAATCTAAGGCAAATATAAAATATCCTCTCTTTCAGATGGGAGGCTGCAAAGTAAAGAGATGGGTTCACGGCAAGCAAAGGTTTTTTGGGAGATACTAACTTCTGACTGAGACACTCATTAAAGGCTTGGATTTAAAATTTCAACAAACCTTGAGAACACCATCAGTGAAAGGCTGATGACTGCAGAATGGGGTTGAGAGTGTCAACTGACCCAAGAGACTGCTAGCAACCATTATTTTCACTGGCTTGATGACAGACCCTAACTCTGAGGGACCAAGTTATAGTCTCTTCTACCTTTCCCCTTCAAAAAAAAGCTTTAAAAAGTGGGAACTGTAAGAAAATTAAGCAGACAACAGGGAGACAGGCTTTTTTGTATAACCCTGAATGGACACTGCCTTTGTCAGTAGGAACAGGCACTGTCCATTGCCATGTGCTGTGTAGGTCTGCCAGAAATTAATTCACAGGCAAACAGCCCCAGTTTGTAATATACAGAACAAAAGAATGTAAAGTGCCTCAAGGATACAAAAAAATAAATTTAGGAAACTTTAAATGAAATTAGATAAATCCTGTTGAAGGTGATACAACTTCAGATGTGACATGCCTGAGGGAAGTTAAATTTTGAACAGTTTGCCATGTGTATCCATAATACATACACTGAGCAGAACTTCGTATTTTTGTCAAAGAAAGAAAAGAAACCATGAATATTTGAGGCCTGGGAGAGAACTTAAGTCCCAAATTCTTGTCAGGGTATCAGAAGAAGGGAAAAAGAGAGAGAAGGGAGTTAGGAATTCTCTCAGTCAGCTCGTTTTTCCATCCTTGCTTTGGTCTTTCCAGATTTGGTTTTTGAAGTGCGTGAAGCAGGTAGGTATCACCTGCTCAGTCCTAGATCTTCACGGGAAATACTGGATTACATATAGTTCAATACTCTTCTGAGTCAAGAATATTTGCAGTCCAAAAGTGTTGAAGATGAGATGAGATTGGTAAATGGTAGAGTGACAATTATTGCAATTAAAAGACAGTTTTGACAAAATCAGCAACACTGTATCTGTTAGCTTATAATTACCGGGCAGATGAATAATAGTTTCTGGTTTGAATATTGATCACATTTTTAGGAGTGAGGAATCAGAGTTTATAGCAATATTGTCCTAAGATTTTGTTGTTTGGATCATAAGCCTGTGATCAGAAGGCCTAAGGAAAAATTTAATTCTCAAGATTTTCTGTTAAAAATTGTATTTTGTTCATAATATTCACTGAAACTTCAGCTTCTTTCACCTTGTTTAATATAATGGTTTACTGCTCAGTTGAATATAGAAACAATATAAAAAGCGAGATTTTGATCTATGGTGAGTCAAAGAAGTAGAACTTAAGAACAGTCATTTTGATTTCAAGAGACTTGATTTTTTTTATAACATTGTGTTTATTTCACTGCTAATGAAACATCTGATTTCAAGTGTATGTAGTCAAAATCCAAATACACCTATAAAAATTATTTTTTCAAGGAAGTTAAAAGACATTAAAGTAGCCAAATGTACAAACAGAAAAGAAAGAAAAATAAACTGAAAAGTGGAATCCATGATCATTCATCAGGAATCCAAAGTAAAACATGAGAATGAGGAGGAAATGAAGGACTAAAAATAAAAAGACAGTTAAAATGGTAAATGGCAGAATAACAGGATTTATTAAGTACTGTGAATTTTTAAGGATTTGTTCATAAAATATTGTTATTTTGAATCTTCAGAAATTTAGATTCATACTGTAATAACTAAGTGAAATGATTGCATAAAAATGAGGGAATTGAAAGCAAGAAGTGAGTTTCAAAAACAATTAGGATTTATGGCATATGTTTTAAGGAGAGCTCAACACCCTTTCACAAGCCAGATTTCCCAATGAACATTTTATGCTGGGAGGTGAGATCTTTTGAAATTCTGCAGATGTGTGTGCATAGCTCTTGAAAATCAGAGACTCATCTCTTTAGAGAATTGGACAAAACGATTGGAATTCAGTATATGTTGCACATAGCTTGAAATTTTTTAATGTTTTTATACTGCAGTTAATGTGCTTTTACAGAAGGCCACAGAGCAGTTCTCATGGTGTTTTAATAGTAGGTGAAGGAGAACACAACCAGTTAGGACATTAAAGAGTTGTTCGTGAAAGGAGCAGGTGAAGGGACATTGTGGAGTTTTTGAACACAGACTTTGCAAGTGTAGTTACACTTTGAGCTCGGCTTTAACTCTAGTAATCAATATCTGTTCCTAGAAACTCTGTATTAAAGTGGAATTTCACTGCCAATCCAGAGCACTCAGCAGAGAAGTTGAGCTGCTTGTCAGCTCCTGCCTCATGTTATATGTGGTACAGTTGCTCAAGCAATGAGGAAGGATTTGGCTTGGAACTTTAAAAAAGAGGTTACTGAGGATGGGCAGAGTTGTAATTGCAACTCTGCAATATTGTTCATTTGTTCATTCCACATGGTTTATGGAGAAGTCTAGGGGTGCTTCTGCTGCATTGGTTTCTACTGAAGAGTGGTTTGTCCTGTTTGAAGAGTTCACTGCAGGAGTGAAAAGAATCAGAAAAAGACACAAACTTTATACAAAGCGGTTATCTCTGAACTTAGCTAGCACATTCACTGCATGGAGGGCATTTCTAATACCCTGTTGAATTCAGTTCAGGCAAATACTGGAGAAATTTTTTTTCCATATATTTTTAGGATTTCTTTGATTGCTGATTATTTTAGGGGAGTTTTTGCCAATACCATCATTGATCTTTTCAGATACCTGAGGATGTATTCAGTGACTATAAGCCTATGTTTAGGGAACTAAATCAAGCCTTCGATTTCTTCTTAGGAGTCACCCTCTGTACTCATATGACTGAGGTTATCTTCAAAATTAAATGTAATGGAAGTCCACTTTCTTTTCTATTTGTTTCCATGGGTAAGTATTTGAAATACTTGATTTCTGCTGTTTGGATGCAATTCTATTTCACTCTGGCATTTTGTAAAAAAAACCTTATTGGAGTTTGCTCTTTCATGTGGAATTCAGTGTTAAGTATACATTTAAGTGGAAGTCCAGAAGGGACAATGTATTTAATAAACTTATTACCTTTGGAGTCCTGTAAGGAAGTTCAATTGATGTTAATGAAAATATGCTTTTAATAACTTTGTTACAACATTTCTAGTCACTGGAAAATTTTTAAGAACATTCCTCTCCATTTCAAATTCCAAAACAAAGCATAGTTTTGTATAAGGAACAGAATTCACTGAGTCCTAATTGTTCTTGAAAACATTGAATTTCTGCTCTTCTATTTTAAACAGTAGTATGACTACTGCAAGTGTATTTTACTGAGATGGAAGGTACAAAGCCCAGGTCTCAATAAATATGATTTAAATTGCGACCTTTAATGGCAGCTGGCAGGTTCAGACTGGCACTGGCAACTGAGAGATATTCTACAAATTCTTGTTCTCAGTTGCACTAAAACCCTTACTTACCTGATGACCAGTTTTATTTGTGTGATAAATTAGATATGATAATTTTGCTCTTTTAGCAGATTCCTGCATATATTCGATTTGTTACAATAATTAAGGCTAGCAGTAGTCTGTAGTATTGCAAAGGAAGGAATTTTCTGTTTTTCCCTTACTATTTAAAATGCTTACGGTTCTGGAAAGATGAAAGCAAGGATGGAAAAACGAGCTGACTGAGAGAATTCCTGATTCCCTTCTCTCTCTTTTTCGCTTCTTCTGATACCCTGACAAGAATTTGGGACATAAGTTCTCTCCCAGACCTCAAATATTCATGGTTTCTTTTCTTTCTTTGACAAAAATACATAAGTCCTGCTCAGTGTATACTTCCTGACTCACTCATCCTATTCTTCACTGATATCACAAGGCAGAACCTTACTGTTCTTCTTTCTCCAGGGTACATCATTAAGCCACTTTAATTTATTAAAATGGTAGGGGACTAAACTCTTTCCAATATTCAATGCCAGCTTAGCTTGTCTGACTCCTAACCCTTTGAGCCGAGAAGAGCTATGGGTCTGGGTTGACTGGATGCCTTTTTGAGGGCTGACTTCAGTGAGTGGTGAAATAAATCCCTTCCAAATATCTTAAGTGGAGCACTTAAAAATAGAAGTCCAGGGATCTCAAGGCACTGATGGAAAATCATGGCCTTTCCTTTTCATCAGCAGAATGAGATTATAACTGTAAAACTGGTTTCTCATTTACCTTGTTCAGCCCCATTTCCTTAAACTGAATGGATTGTCATTGAGATTTATTGGTAGGTATGACTGTACATTGATGTCTGTGAAAGCAGTTGGTTCAAGACAACATAAAATCTGATTCTTAATGCTTTCTTTTGGTTGAGCCACCTCTCCACTTGAAGTGCACGTTGCTGGTTCATCCTAAGTGTTAAGTGTCCCAGAGCATGTGTACAAAGTCACATTTGCCAGTCCCTGTGCCATAAGGGTGCCTGCAGATGCAACATGGTGATCTCATGGGAGTGCTACACTGAAAAAACCCACCCTGTACTTCCAAAATGAAAACGGAAAGAATTTCTGCTGGAAAGTGGCAGCTGCACTCTGACATTCATGTAATGGGAGCAACTGAAAGCTTTATGGTGTGTAACTGTGACACTGCATTCCAACATAAGCTTCTCCCTGCCCTTCTTCCAACCAATAAACTATTCTTCCTCTCTTTTCACTCTCACCCCTCCTAATCTTCTTCTGTTTATATGCTTTAATCGTAATAGCAACAAATCCATCCCTGCTGGTATTATCACAGCGTTGCAAATTTTGGCCGCCTCCTTTGGAACTTCCCTTGTAGATGGAATGACATTGCCCACTTTGATGGGGCTTAATTCTCTATGTAAAATACTGCCCTGTCAATGAATATTTTCTCTATTAAACTATTTTCAGTCCAACAATAAGATACAGATTTTTTGGGAGAACAGTTTTCTCATTATTACCTTAACCCATAAAAAGCCTTTTTTTTTTTTTTTTTTTTAATTCAAACATTTTGGACAAGTTTTCAGTTACCTAAATATTTGTAGTACAGAGTAATTTGCATTTCAGCCCTGTGAGACTTGTAAATGTAATGAACAGTCTGTTTGTTTAGTATTTTTTATATTTTCTAATAATTTGCAAATAGTTCGGTATGTAGAGCTGACCTGTTGAAAAATAGTTTCAGTGTCTGTAGAGAACACTTCTGAGACTTTTGTATATTTAGCAGAATTCTGGGCTTCAGCTGGAAAAATTCTAAGAGTACTTCTTACTGGAAAATATTTCAAGTAATGTGAAACAACAGATAATTTTTTCCTGTGCCATGACCCACTTGTAAGGTGAGGTATGGAAGGTCCCTCTCCTATTGCTATTAAACAGGTTTCAGCACTGGAAGTCAAGTACACAGAACATACTGACACCTGCTGAAAGGTGTGTTTGAAAGCATATTGATTTCAAAGGGAATTGTCAAAGGTCCCAATTTACTTGTCAATCCAAGAGATTAATCTCTAACTACCATGATCAGTGTTTTATGGCAGCCATGGTTTTCATCTGTCTATCCAAGAATAGATAAGAGAGTCTTGGTTTCTAGAGCTAGGAATCTTGTGTCTTTGGTGAAATCTATATTGAGTGTAGGCTGTCACATTTAATATCTGTATTATAATAATCCTTTAATTAGAAAATAATCCTTTAATTAGAATTTATTAATGGGGCAGAATTAAGGCATATTAAATTTATGAAAATTTTGCCACTAGGTTCAAAAGGAGCAAGATCACACAGCCAGCTGTACTGTAGGTGCAATCACAGAGGACCAAAAGTACTCAAAGGGACATTGATCACAGTCTCATTAGGGCTCTTCCTTTTTGTACTGTGCTTGTGATCACTGCTGACAAAGGTGATTTCTTACTCTCAGCAGCTGGAGCTGGGTACTAACGAGATTTGCATGCCTCTCACTGGTTTATCCTCAGTTATCTTTGTCCCATTTCAGTTCTTTTGTAATTAAACTCTGCAGAGCAAGTTCTAGTATTCTTGTAATAATACAGCACAAAGTTAATACCGTAGAAGCCTGATTGTGATTCATGTTTTAACAGGACTTTTCATATGGAGGGTCCAATGAATTTGGATGCAGGACTCCAGTGTATAAGGCTCAGAACCAAATTTATGCTAAGTCAGTGGAAAGTGGCCTAAAAGTAGACATAAATGTAGTCACACCTCACCTTGTTGCAAATGACACTCAGGTCCACATACCTAAGGATGTAATCATTGTACCCAGCACTGTATTCGTCGTTACACTGGAGATCACAGTTTGAAATACAAATACATTAACAAAAATGCTGGTCCTTGAATTTTGTTTCCATCCAAGTGGAACTGCCAGGAAGCACTGGAGGCTTGGGGTCTTATAGGTGTATTTCAAATAAAATTGGATAACATATGTTAAATAAAGAAGGTGCCAGGACATGGAAAAACCATGTGATCACTGTAGAGTATTTTAAACAGATGCGAATATTGCCTGCTATATATATCATCAGGTAGAAGCTGAAAGAAAATAGTAAAAAAATAAGCCAAAGTTTTAATGCATTTGAAAAAATGTGTGGTTTATATATATTTGAAAGTAGTTGGTCAAATTCAGATGTTGAAGGAGGTGTCATATGATAATATTGGATATGTTGTAAGAAGCAGTAAGTTAAATAACTTCTAAAAATTCAGCTTGTTGTGATCCATTGTATTACATTTGACCACTTCAGAAGGAAGATACAAAAAAACTGATGGTCAGGAAATATGAATGAGCTTACACAAAAAGGAAGTTTTCCCTTAGATTTCCTTAACTGTTGCTTCATTTACATACTTGCCATTTACAAAGAGTGACTTTGTCTGATATTACTGAGGACAGCATTGCCATACAACTTTTACCATCCCTTAAAAAAAAAAAAATCCAAGTATGACCTTATGATTTGCAGCAGTTGGTACCATCAAAGAACAGTGTGAAGTTGTGAGGATTATGCACAGCTTCACAAGATGGGTCTCAGTGCGCCCTGTATATTTCATTACCCTGTATCTTCAAGGAAGTTAATGCTTTTGAAATGTTTGGAAATAACACATTTCTGAGCTTTTCAGGAAGATTTATATGCTGTTCCTCAGAGAAACCTTCCAGGAAGTATATATCTATATACCCTGTTTCCTGAAGAACTGATACAGCTGATACTTTATGCATAGGTCCAAATAGGAATAGGCAAAACCATGGGGTATGTGGTTATTTGAATTTATGTTGCCCTGAAGCCAGCCTGTTGTAGTCCCTGAAGTTCTCTCTTCTGTAATTCAGAGTGATGGAGACTTGTCTACGTTGACCAGCTCCCTTAAGGTCAGTAATAGTGATGAAGTTTTTTAGAGGTGAGAGGGGTCTACATGGGTTGTACCTGTGATGACAGAGAAACAAGAGTGGTCTCTTCCTCAGACTGAGTGTATTAGAGTATGCTATAAGTAATTTTAATGGTAAAGACATAAAGTTAGCTATGAAAAAAGCAGAGTACATCAGACACCAAGAGGCAGAGACATCCTTGACATCAAAGGCATATGGAAAACAGCACTTGGACAGGAAACGGCCCTTGTCGCACAGCCAGCCTGAGCCTAGGATGTGAGTACTTAATGGAAAGGACTGTAAAAAAAGCTAAGAGAGTACATCTGTTATGGTGACTGTAGTTTTTGCACCCTGTGAATATTGTAAATGTCATATATATATATATATATATATATATATATGTTTAGAAATTTAATTATTATTATAAAGTATGTATTATATTTTGGACCTAAGCTCCTGTTTATGGACTTTCCCATAGTTATCCAACAAATATTTTTTGTCCTGATGGGAAGTGTAGCTTCTGTGCCCTCATTTGCCTTCTTTGGAAGCGGTAAAAATTGACCACAGGTAGAGAGTATATACAGTGTTCCCCGTAACACTGTAAGCCTTGTTTACATGCTCACAGTAAAATTCATCAAATATTTGAAATCACAAACGAACTTTCCATCGGCACTGATCTCTGTGTTTTGTTTCAATAGCATTTTTTGTTGGTGGAAAAAAAATCCTTTCCTGAGCTTTTAAAAATATTTTAATTTAATGAATTCCATATCAGGAAAGGGGGCCCATGAGAGTGATAGTATTGTGAGTCTGCCATCTTCTCATCCTGTGCTGTATCATCAGTTTTTGGGGTTTAGATCTTTTTCCAAAGCATCATAAAATATGTCATTGGGTGCTGGAGGATTTCCTACAGCTTGATGTAGAGGAAATGCAGAATAGTTGTGGACTGGGTTTAATGATCAATCTTGTGCTGGAGTGTTGAAAAGTTCGTCTTATTAACAGAATTCTTTGAATTAGAAGTATTTTTTCCATGGTGTTCTCAACTTCATGGCTTTTTCTGATTCTTTTTTTTTTTTGGAGGAGGGGTAAAAGCTTTGCAAATAATGGGTAGTTGGTTTCCTCCTTCTGAAAGGGTATATTTCTTCCCTGAGCATAACCACTCTGCAAATATTCTGCCAGCTTGAAACATAAATACATTTTTCATTTTTGAATGTGTTAAAAATTTACACAAAAGAAGGAGTAGAGGGGGAAAATCCCTCACATTTTAAGTCAATGCATTTGCTTTTCATCATTCATTTAGTCAACATCTGTAATATGCAGTCCTAGGACAATGTATTGTATGGGAGAAGTTGAATATATAAGTAACATCATCAGGCCTTATGTTAACTGGTTTTTACAGCTTCCTGACTCGAAGTTCTGGTTTGGGAAGTCAAGGCTGTCTGTACATCCATGTAAGGTGGCATTTCTCTTTCTTGCACCTTGCTCCTGCTGGTAACAGTTCTACAACTGGGACACTATACCTTGGTGCAGCATGAAAATTTGTGTCAATACAGACTCCTGCTTTAGCATTTTAATTTTTCATTTCTTTCCATCACTTATTTTTGTCCCTTGTTCCACCCAGAATATTATTTCACATCCTTTGCATTTATAGCCCTTAAAAATTGGTGTAGCTATGATTCTCCTCCCATTCCTGTCTTGCTCCCATTTTGCCACGCTATCCATGTTTTTTTCTCTATATATAGCATCCTCCAGAAACTTTATCATCCAAGCCCCTTGTTAATTCTAGGCTGTATTTGTGGTTCCCTCTTGGTTGAAATCTTTCCACTTAGGATGTAAAGCACAGGATGCAATCTGCATTGTCTCCCAGAGGCAGAGCTTCCTCTGGCACTTGTGATGTGTTTCCTCACTGTGTGTAACGTGAAGTTGCAGAGCTTCTCTTGCTTGCTTTCTGCACCGTATCATATTGCAAACTTGCATATCACCATCTCCCACGTGTCTTTACCACTGTATTACTTGCCAGGATTTTTGCTACTCATTCATGCTTTAGATTATTTTTACTTGACATATTTAAAAATAGTAGTAGCTTCTGAGTTGGTTCTCCGAGCTGAATAATTGAAATACCAAATTTAACTTCACAGAACCTCATTATTATACTGCCTCTTTCCAGTTCAGGGGTGAGGTGAAGGTGGGTGTTGTTTTGGGGGTTTTGTTGGTGGGTAGGTATTTTCTACGTTGACTTAATATCATAATTACTGCATATTTTCAGTTTTTACAAAAGTAAATAATACATTCTGGTCTTTTTACATTGCCATGTTGAGGGACACCAATATGTTTACACAGTGTTTTCAGTGCTGGTGATCATACACTGCTGTGGATGGGCCTCTTTAGAGAACACTTGCTCAAATACTGCTAAATAGTAGCATTTGTTTCCCTCAAAATACTTGTTTAAAAGTGTGCCCTGCTGCTTCTCCCACAGAGGAGGGTTCTCATTTCGATCTATTTGACGAAGCTCCTAGTTAGAAGTCTTAGGTCCTTTCTAATTAGTGGGAAGCAGGTAATTCCACTAGAAAGTGATTTTAGATCACTTGGTGTTTTCTGATGATCTGTCCATGACTGACTTCCCTTGAGAGTCTGGGGGTGATGTAACTCAGGAACCTCAGTTAAGAACTATTGGTGAGCTTTGATAACACTGAACCAAAATGAACTCTGAAAAGGGCAAAGATTTATTCTCAGTTATTTTTCCACCATTTCATGGTGCAAGTTCAGCAGATACCTTTAACACCTAAGTATGTAAACACATACAGAATTAGTGACTTGCTCTTTTTCCCTTGCGGAGCATCTGATGAATGATCTCTTGAAAACAGAGGGAGGATCTGTATGTAGCTGCCAAGGATGACCCACAGTGTGTTTAGAATCTCATGTAGGCAAAATCGATTATTAAATATCACTGAACAGGTCAAGGTATCTCTGATTGAGGTTAAATATGCTAAGAGTTGTATTTAAATTCTTTATTTATATAAGACAAACCAGGGCCCACCCTGTGGCTCCTGACAGCAAGTGGCAAAATACAGCTTAGATTCCGGTCATGAAGCCTTCCTAGACCCAAATATGGTTGTTTCACAAACATCTTGTATTTAGAAGAGTCCTTGATTTACACTATTTTCTAACCTGTGCCCAGAAGTCCAGCTGGCTTTGGCCAAAATCGTGCCAGAGAACATACTAAAAGATGCTGGCCTGGAGCCTAGGCCTTACCCCTGCACTTACCAGTACTGAGGTTATGATGTAGACTGGAAAACTTGGTTGTTATCACATTCTAGATGATAAAAAATTTTGTATTAGTTTCACCTCTTTCCATTTACAGAAGACATACAAGGGGAAAAAACCCATGCAGGATAATCAATAATGAGTGCCTCTACTATGATAAAGCTCAGGTCAGTGCTGTACTGACAAAGAGAACTGTTTGTCATACTGCTGTTCTGGCACAGCTCAGCTCTGTGCATATATGCATACTTTACTGTATTTATGAATTTGCTCTTTTAGTGTAAGATGTCATTAATATTCATGTCACCAGAGTGCTGGAAGGGGATCTCTAGGTATTGCTATATTTATTCAGTGAAGAATTAGAAGCATGTACCTGGGTATGTGCACGTGTGTCTGTGCATGTGTGCATGTGTTGGACTTGGCATCTGCCCAAGGCAATGCCGAGGCCCAGTGCCTTAAAGGCACTGAAGCTGTCAAGCAAACTTCAATCCAGATTTTATGTGGTAAATGGATCTATGGACTACTTGCATGCTTTTAAGCTCAGTCCTTAAAAGTGTATTTGATTTTACATACTCATATTTTATATCTTTGGCGCTACTGTTTGGGTGCATATGTGTCTATATGAAAGGAAAACAGCATCCTGACCTTGTAAATCGTGTTCATCCTTAGGATCATTGCTCTCTGCTGTTGTCCTATTGCATTTACGCTGCTGTGCTCTCACCTACATGAACACACTGACTGGGTCATTGTATGTTTAAAGATGGTAGTTCTGCAGAACAGTCATTTCTTCAGACACTGTGAGAGAAGTTCTGCCTGTGTGAGTGTCCGTGTATCCTGCATGTGCCTTCACAGCCCTGCATGTGTTGATTCCGTTAAAGAACTCAATCCCTAGCTGGATCCTCAGTATGCCTATGGAAATTGTACCAGAAGGTCCTGTGATCAATCCTGGATCCTTCATCCAGTTTGTTCTTCAACTATGAAAATTTCAAATATCCCATAGTGAAGTTGAGCTGACAAACATGAACGTGTTGGTGGCACTCAAAAAATGTTTTTCCTAGGAAGCAAGAATTCCTTCAGCCCATCTGAGAAAATTTAAGTGTGTTCTTTAGAGTTTTACCAGCATATTCACAGAGTTGCATACACTCTGCATTTGTTTGGAAAACAAATTCAGCTCTACAGGAAGCATATTATGTTCCTCATAAGAAAAGATTTTTTGTAGAAAATTAAAAAATCTTTCCTTCTGTCACTTAGTCTCACAGGTTATGTGTAATAAAATTAGAAGTCTGGAAGGAAAGGAATAGAAAAAATTGAACGCATCTGATGCCAAAGGAAAAATTTGGGCACTAAGAAATAGGAATTGTAGAAAATTTAAAATGGAAGTTTGAAATCAAGTGCACATGCCTCTACCTTGTTCCATAGCCCCTGTATGCTGGGAGGGTTCTATAGAAGATGTTAACAGAAGATTCCCTTGAACTAAGCAGCCACTAAATGTACTATAAATTGTAACAAAAATTACAAACTTTCCTACAAAATTATTTATTTACAACTTTTTACCATTTTGTTTTACAGAAGCAGTTTGGTTACCCAGAAAAGTAAGCTTTGGTTAGAGCAGAGAATTGTGATTTACCATAACAATCGTTTAACTTATTCCTGCTTTTACAATGTATATTTTCATGTGGAGTCATCTAACTTCACAAATTTCAGTTTATTTGTCCATAAAAAGCATGCTAAGACTTCTCTGTGGGACTTAATTCTTATAAAGCACTTTGAAATTTTCAGTGATAAGATTTCCTGTTAACTGTGTTTGAGATACTTGTTTTGGTGCCTCTTTAATAAACCCAAACATTTGTTTAGAATCACAGGAGATCCATAGGGTAAAATAGGAGAAAATGCACGCAGTATGTTTTGACTTCACACCAGGAGAAAAACAATGTTTTGTCACTTGTGTCTATTCTCTTCTGCTCTTCTGCTGTCATGAAATCCTGTGGATTTGTTGATACTGACCTGTGACAGAGTTCACTGGTACAACAAACCAAATGACATCTTGATCTGCTGAAGAAGAAATTATTCAAGACTTTGAAGTCGAACTCTATATTTTACGTATTATATTATATTATATTATATTATATTATATTACGTGTAATTCATGAGTGAGCAAAGTGAACGGGCAAACCCAGCAAGTCCTGCTGTGGAGAGAGGACAACCCAAGCCAGCACTGTCTGGTTTGTCCTGTGTGTTTTCTTGGAAATCTGCTCAGCACAGCTGTGGCGATAAAGCACAGAATACTTCCCTGATCCTCGTTGTTTTGCCTGCAGGTTTCTGCATACTGTGTAGAAGAAATTATGTGATTAATGTGGTATTCCGTGTCAAGGGTGGACTGTAGATTACCATTTAAATGCATCATTATGTTATCTTTGAGAAATCTGCTAGGTTTCACCTGACAGATAATAGCTTTTTCTCTGCCAACACAGGAGAGGAATAACAAACTAATACATGGGGTGAACTAATATATATCAAAAGAAGTGCTGCTTTTGACAGAGAAGCAGATCTTGCTTTTCCTAGGGTTTTGAAGGAATTTGAAATTAAACTTCCTTGCTTGTTTTCTTTCCAGAGCTGGATGTGCAGGGGCAGGGCCATGCTTGGACACTCCATTACTGAGCACCGGTCGGTGCGATGGCTCCATTATAACACATCATGCTTGTTTCCTTGCTTCTGTCCCCTGATTTGAAGTCTGAGTTCCCTGTGGGCTCTGGAATGCGTAACTGGTGTTGGATCTGAGGCTTGTGATCTTTTTGTTGGTGGTTGTTGTATTGGCCATTTCTGCCACCCCAGTGATCAAGAGCAGGTTATGCAGCAGGAGCAAATGTTTTTCAAAAACTTCCCTGCTCAAAAGCCAGTGAGAGCCTCCAGCGACCATTTCTTCTGCCATTAAAGCAGAGTGAACCAGTGGTTTATTTCTGAGGAAGCTTCACTTTCTAGTATTTTCTTCAGTGGATCAGAGTCTTTCTATTTTATGGCTCTGATAGAGCTATCTGAGCATACCTGTGGTCTGTCATGGACATGGGTGGTCTGTCCATTGAGAGCCAAGGGACAGGACTGAGAAAGCCTGGCTGTAATTACTGAATTCATCTACTTGGAGTCTCTTCTGAAAAAATTCTTTGAAATGGCTCCTGCTGCCTTCTGTTGGTCAGTGTCTGCCTTTTCACATCCTGACTGCTCTTCTCTCCCATTTTATTTCTTCTTAGCAAAGTGTCTCTGTATTAAGGCACAGTGGCACAGTGTGACAGCCCTCTGCAGGCCCTCGGCTGTGTGAGCTCAGAAAGGCACAGACCTGGGGGCCTGAGTCTGTAACCAGCATTTCTTGTGTAATCAAAACTGGCTGATTTCAAAAGCATTGACCTCTCCTCGTTGGCATGGAAGGACTTAACTGCTCTGAAAATCGAGTGACTTCTTAGAATACTGGTTGTAAGCGGCATCCAGGTTTTAAGCGTGGTTTTGCAGCCACAGCACTGTCATTTACCAGTCCCTTAAACAAGTAATATTACCCACTCGAACTTTAAATTGTCGCTGAGAAATATATTTCAACTCATTCAGTAGAAGGCACTAGTGGAAAATATTACTGTGGGGGTGTTTTTAACTTTATCCAATTTGCATACTTGCAGTGTTTTTATAAGGAAACATTTTACAGAAATCCTTTGCTGTTGTGGTTGAGGCTATTAAATTGTGCAGTGTTACACAGCAACTTACTGTAAATTTAATTGTTTGACTTTTTGTACTCTTTTCTCATTTTAATCAAAACAACTTCCAACTGTTGCTGCAAATCCAAGCCCATGTTGACATAACCATCATGCAGTGAAGACTTGAAGGTACTCAGTTGTCACTTTGTCATTTTGCTTTGGATAGATTTAGATAAAAGTTCAATCAAAAGCCTGGATGTACAGGAATATATGTGTTCTCTATGTAGGTAGCTTGCTGGAAGCCTTTGTTTTATTCTTTAATATTTTTAGGGACCAGTTACCGTGAGAAGTGAATCATATTAATTGGGGATCCTTCCTAAACGAAGCACCTTGGGTAACGCCATGCTTTTTTAGAATGGGTATTTGATATTCTCTGCTTCGAGAGCTCACTTTTCCTATAAAATAAGTAGTTTCTCTTCCCTCTGTGTTCTAAAATTTACTGTGCAGGTCATACATTCCTGAAGTTAATGGACTGATTGCTCTAGATACCAAAACAGATAAACAGTGTCAAAAGGGAAGCTCCCGCAGTCCCCACACCTTCCTCCTGTGGTGTGTGCTGAAAGAATCAAGGGCAGAACGTTCTGGGCTGGTTTGTTCTCTGGACATGTGCTCAGGCCATGCACCATTTCATTTTCTCAGTGATATATATACACTGCTAGACGAGGGAGTAGGATCTGCCTTGGCACCCACACGAGTTATGTCAAGAGTTTGCAGGTAATGTTAGCTTTTGGTTTTCAACAAAAAGTGGAACTTCTGAGACACTGCATCAGATTGTAGGCCCTTGAACCATTCAGGGCTTGAGCTCTGTGAAATGTAAAGTTAAAAATTAAGTATGAAATAGAAGCAGCTGCCTTAGTGACTAACCCAGAGAGCATCTATGCCTTGGAACAGTGAACTTCAGTGTATGTGCCGTCCTGAGTGTTGAAATCTCGCAGTTCAATAGTATTATAAGTAAATGGTAAATAAATGGAACTACAGTTGTACAAATACTGTTTGTTGATTGTCACAACCATCAGTAGTGACAATTTCAGTACAATTTAAGAGTACATGTACTGTTTTTAGTGGGTTGACCAAAGCAGAGTCAAGGATAGGTGGTACAGGCTGCAGCTCTCAGCAACTCCTGGACACAAGGTCTGTTTGCCTTCAGTGGAGTCACTGGCCAACTTTCTGTAGTCCCCAGATCCACTCAAGTCGCTCTTTCCAGTGTCTCCAGTTGCCCAGCTCTCTGCCTTTCCATGTGCTTAACAGATAAAAATTACTGGACTTTGAAATGGGGGTAGTTTAAACTAGGTGAATCTGAATTTCACTCACTAATATTTTTAACATTTGTGCATTATATCTAAACTTACATATATGCATGGATAGATTATATTTTGTATTATATCAATAAATATTTGCAATATTTTTGTATTTTGACTGATGGTTATTACAAGAGACTTCATTAATTATGAGAAGGGTTTCCATAAATGAGGGGATCATTAACCTTTACACGTTATTTCATGGTATTTACTGTGGCATTCATAGTTGTGACAATACCTGGTGCTTATGACAGGCAATGTCCTCCATTTTCAGAATAATTGGTCTTATAATAATTACAAAAATTTTAACTTGAATATAGTTCTGTGCCATCTACCTGATTTCAGCTAGTGTAAACTGTGTATAGATAAGATCCAGGCATTTGAAAAGTAAAAAAAAAAAAAATATTAATTGATGTTGTGCATTTGAATATTATTAATTTCCTAAATTTTACGTTAATATTTCTACTTCACTTATTTCAAGACACAAATACGACATACTTTTTTGTGATTATATGCGTCATTATAACAAAGTGGGTTGAATCTGTCATATCTACAGTTCTATGGCAAAGAAGTTGAACTGCATCATGCAGCTATTCTGCAGTGAAATGCACATTTCAAGATCCTGGTTTGTGAATCTAGCAGTAAACTAAGAAATAGTTGATAAGTGTTTGAAAAATACAAGTTCTACGTTCCTCTATTATTGTCTGCAAAATATTTAAAAAAAAAAAATTAAATTATCCTCCATCTTTTAAATTTGTGGCCCATTACAAAATGCAGGAATGCACAGGACAGGGTAACAGCTTTCTTGGTTTGTCCTTCTTCTGCCAAGGTTTAGCAGCTTCCCCTGTGGTTAGTGCAGCCCTCCAAGCAACTAATCCTATATCTATAAACTGCAATGTCAAAGGATTAAAGTGTGCCTGGGAACGCAGGTCAAATCTGCTTTAGATCACAACAGTTTGGGTTCAGCTCCTAGCTGAAATATCACGAAACTACCATGTAATTTAGTAAAAGTTTTGCATTCCTATACTTCAGCTGCTGGTTGCCTTTAATAAAAAGAGGCCCAGGATTGATTTCCCTGAGAAGGTATTTTTCTTTGTCTCAAACCAAAGTAATATCAGCTGGAAAGTAGAAGGATTTCTTAAAATAGTTCTGTATTTTATATAAATAACTCTTTCAAAGTCTGCTTTTAAAATACTGTAAGAAGTACAGTTTCTGAGGATGGTTGCATGACATGGAGGGTTCCCTGCCCTCTCTCTGCCTGGCTGAACACAGTGACTTAAGGGACAGGGGGCAGTGGTGACAAGTTCCTGCCTGGCACAGCCAGGGTGTATCCTCTGGGACTGCCCCACCTCTCCAGGTGCCCTGGAATGACAGGCGTGAGGCTCTGCAAGAACAATAACCAGGACAATGGTTCACCTGGCTTGGAGGTGCTGCTGAGGTTGGCACTCTACAACCTGCTTCCATAAAAACTGCTTCCATGAAAAAAAAAGATGTGTCATTTTCATAGGAGACTCATTCTGAAGGAAACAGAAGGACCATTTCTTACAGAAGCCCGCTTCCTCCCTGGGCCCAGGTTAAAGATGTGAAGAGAAAGCCTCCCATCTTCCCACCCTGGTACAGCTCTTGGATTATTATCCATTATTGGTTCTTCAGGTAGACAGCAATGAAGTTGCAACAAGCAGCCAAAGGACAATCAAGGGAGACTTCAGGGCCTTGTGACAACTGATTAAGGGTTCAGGGGCACGGTTAGTGTTCTCTGTGCTTCCAGCTGCAGGGAGTGATGAGGGAAGAAACAGGAAGAGCCAGCAGATTAATACCTGACTCTGATCATTTGTTCTCTGGGTATCCAGACACGGACAGTAAGCAGAATGAAGCCCCCGTAATCAGAGGGGAAATGGTTCATGATCTACCACACAGCTTAGGCACACAGTTGTCAATGGCCAGCAGGACGAGGGCAGTGATTGTCACCCTGTACTGGGCACTGCTGACGCCACCCCTCAAGTGCTGCGTTCAGTTTTGGGCCCTCACAGCAAGGACACTGAGGTGCTGGAACGTGTCCAGAGATGGACAAGAGAGCTGGGAAAGGCTCTGGAGCACAGGTCTGATGAGGAGCAAGTGAGGGAGATGAGTGGCGAAAAGGAGGCTCAGTGGAACCATATTGCTCTACAATTACTTGAAAGAAGGTTGGAGCCAGGTGGGGATCAGTCTCTTCTTCCAAGGAACAAGTGATAAGAGAAAACAGCTTGAAGTTGTGCCCGGGGAGGTTTAGATTGGATACTAGGAAAAATTCCTTCACAGAAAGGGTTGTCAAGCACTTAAGAGGCTGCCAGTGGAAGTGGTTGATTCATCTGTCCCTGGAGGTATTTAAATGATGTGTAGATGTAGCACTTGGGAACATGGTTTATTCATGAGTGTGGCAGTGCTAGATTAACAGCTGGACTCCTTGATCTTAAAGACCTTCTCCAACCTAAAGGATTCTGTGATTTTATCATATTTCCTGTATGTTTGCTGTTTGCTGTGTTACAATGCCCGGATTTTGGGAGCATCTCTTGGTGGCGTGCCCTGCCTTCCATTGGAGACCTGCTGGGAGCAGCAGTGCTGCACACAGATGTAGTGGCATACATTAGCCAAGTCTTGTCCGAGAGCAAAGAAAATTATCATAAAATATATTTTACAAAAATACTAATTTGCACAACATGTAGAATGATGTGCAGTAAGCAGAGATATGTAACTACATTTATTGATACTGAGTCACCAAGAAAGCCCAGCTGTTTATGCCTTATTACCTGCCAATGCAATATCCAGATCCTCTTCTTTTTATTGATACTTCTCTAAGGTAGGGTTGTGTCTCTTTGAGGGTTATTCCTATATGAATTATTGCAATATATTTTCACTTATAGAAAAAAAAATGCAGTTATTCTTTTAGAATATTTGCTTGATCTTAGCATTGAAATATAACTCACAGTTGGTATATTAACTCAGTTTTGATTTGTGTGGGTGTGATTTTAATTAATTTCTTTGTATTTTAAGGCTATGGTGTATTATTATAAAATGAAGTAATTACCAGCTTCAGAATATGTGTGTATCATTCTAACATATAAAAAGCAATATTGTGTGCCAGTGCACACACTGAAATGAAGGGGCTGTGTGCTGCTTCTTGTTCTGACCAAGTTTACCTGTATTGAGCTGCAAATTGAAAACCCTCTGTGTTGTCAGTTTGTAAAGTTATCATCACAGCAGCTGACATTTTCTAATTTGATTAGTTGGTTTACTTAGAGAAAATAGTTTACCGGGTGAAATGAAAAGCAGCGTACTTTTCCTGACATAAAAAACCCTCTGGGACTGAGCGGAGGGCTCCTGCCTGCTGCCCTCTGCTGGGGTTACTCCTGCTGGTGCTTCCTGGCTCATATTGATTCCCAAAGGCCACTCACCTCTTGAGTTCTTCCCTGTCTTACGATAAAGCATAATTTCATAGCTGTGTACTTGTTTGCTTCATCTTTTAAAAGAATTGAACCTGGGCACGCCACGCAGCCTGAGGGGCAACGCGCCTGGAAGCCCCATTTCATTGCGATGGAGGCTCATTTAAGGATTCGGTCTGCCAGGCTGGGCTGTGGTGCTGTGGCCTTGCTGACTGTGGTTTCTCGTGGTCTGGCAGGTTCTGCGCTCCGTGCTGCTGTTCCCGACGATCGAGCGCATGGCTCAGTCCCCCCAGGGGAAGCTCATGACCCCCTTGCTGTGCAAGCTTCGCTACGCTCTGTACATGCCCGTGTACCTGCTGTCCTTCCTCCCCGAGGGAGTCAAGGCCTCCCTGGTGAGGTTTGCACTGCGAGGGATGAAGACCTGTGATGAGTCTTCAATAACGACCTCCATAAATCTCTTCAGCGTCGACTGCATTGGTGAGCACCTTTTCTGTGTTAAACCATCTTTTGTATTTTTCTCATCTAGTAAATATTGATTTAGTTTTTTAATATTAAAGAATCAGTTTTGAAGAGTAACAGGTCTGGTCTTCTCTAAAATTAAGGCCATGGGCACAGGAAAATCTCATATGAGTGAATTAAAAAAAAAATCTTACAGGCAAAAGAGCAAAATATTTTCCCAAAGAATATATATTTCTTAAGCAAACTGACCTATACTACTGACGTGATTTCTCATGTGATTAAAACACTCTTTTTACAATCTACTTTATGTGATTTATGTCTGCTTACTTTTTGCATTTCATTCATATTGGATGGTGAATGTGAAACAGTCATCAGTTTCACAAAGGGTTCTTTGCATCTGTTTTTTTAAGCTATGTTTTAGCCAGCTGTATAGACTCTGTCATCTGAATTGGAATATTGGTAAATTCAGAAAAGGACCTTCAGCCTACAAAGACACTAGAAGTTACTTTATGCACTGAATTTCAACATTTTTTTGGGTATAAAGAGAAAGATTAACGTTCTTCCAGTGCATATTGTACACATATTTTTCACATTCTAGCAAGATAAACAACTTTAAGAAGCAGAATAATTTCAGATAAATTATGTTAAGTTTAGAATGAAAACCAGAACGTGAATTGTGCTATACTCCAGGTATTTTGGTAAGTTAACAGTTTAAAACAATTTGGAATAAAATTGACGTGCTAACAGAGTAATAATAGCAAGAAGGAAGTTTTGATTGCATTAATAGTAGTAAAAACACATTCCTACATTTCCAGTTGGGCTCTGTCTTCTATCAGTTAAATTTTACTTACTAATCATCCAAACAGATGTGCCAGAGTAACTGGGATTGCAGTGAGGGGCTGTGCCTTTCATGGATCTGTGGGTGTGTTGGTCTGTGTGAGAGGCTCACTGTAGGACTGTACAGAGCCCAAAAGCAGGATGGGCAGTGGGGGTTTGTGCTGCCAGCCTGGACAGCCCCAGTTTTATTGTACAAACCGGACGTAATGACAGTCACTCCCTCGCAGTGTCCTGTGCCTGACAAAATCAGGCTCCTGGGTTGATAATACACATTTCTGATAGGAGTCCTATAATTAGTTGCTTGAGATCCTATTAATTGATGTCAGTTTCCTGGTGGCCAAGGAGAAAGCAAGCATGCAGTCATACCTACACGAGATGTTCAAGTGTCTTTGATAATTTTGTCTCAGAGGAAGGTATGTGGAGCTCTGTGGGGTCACGTTTCCACAAGCCAGGAATCCTTCTCTGGTCCCCACAGATAAACTTTTACCTCTAAAAAACAGGTTATTCATAGCCAGAGTTGTATTGGAAATGGTCCTTGGCCTGTGTTACCCTCCAATAAAGCATGGCCAGCCATTGTTTGTATGTGTTGTTTGGCCCAGGCCACAGCAGTGGGCAGAAATAATTTAACAGAACGGATTTTGTGTGCTGCTGTTGGAGACTGACCCTGCGAGCTCCTCAGCCCCCTGGTAGATGTGTGCCTGTCTGCCTCTTGTCATTTCCTATGTGCACCAGTGTCTGACCTGTGTTCAAGCTGTAAGGTAAATTGAGGCAAGAAACCAGGCAGAGGGCTCTTCACTCATAGGATGTGACTGACTGAACTAATTCTACCAGAATGAAAACCCCTGGGAGCCAGTGTCTTGTAAAACTTGCATAAATAGGCCTTATTGATGCAACTAGTTCCTTTGGGTTTGTGATAGCATCTCTCTCAAGCAGAATTCCACTTTGGTTTGCATCTTTGGAAACTGATGATGTTTTACAGCCCAGTGACTCAGGACCACATGCGTGGATTAATAATCTTTGAGCGTCCGGATATTGCCTGTTAACCTTCTCTTTTATTGTTTGAGGACAATAGAAAATGTTACCATTCAGCAAAAATTTGCTAAATCTAGCACAACAACTGAGTCTGTCTTATGATACTGCTCATCTGTGAGTTGCTGAAGCCTCTGAATTTGTGGTAGATGCTTTTCTGAACATTTTCTGGTCCCTTAATAAATTGCTAGATATGGTTCAGAAATGTTCAGCAAATGAAGTTGTTTCTCCTCTCCAGGAAGGTTGCATGTCAACTCATTAAAAATATACATATTGCCTTTGGCATGTACTTCTGTTGCATTACTATAATTGTAATAAAAGCTATGATTAAGGGCAGAAAAGGTGGTAAAAGTTTCCTTAAATCTAATACGTCCGTTAAAACAAACCAATCTGCCAGGGATTTGTTACCACATCCAAAGCTTAGTCACAACAATGTTTTCTCTCCTCTGAAAGGAAATGAGATTTGAAACCTAATTAGAGCAGAATTCTTAGACCGAGTGCTTCTCCTGTTGACACTGACAGTGAAAAACTCCATTCAGTTGCTGCAGGATCGGGCCCTTGGCCGAAAGAGTCAGTGAAGGAAGAATTACATTACCTATCTGTCCCAGTGTTCCAAATCATGTTTGTTCCTGCTTCTTATCCAAACACATATTTCAGTTGTCCTAACTTGATAGTTGATGATATGTAGAAGCTCCAGTTACACAGCAAGAGGAATTGTGATGACAGTGTCCAGAAAGGGAACATAATAGAATGTCTTGTCCCAAAGGGGAAACAGTACAGAAGGAGAAGAGACAACAGGGACTGTAAAGAAAATGGATTGTAAGGAAGGGTGGGAACATACAGTGTATAAATAACAAAGGACCCATCAGAAATAAGCAAAAGGGGCTGAAGGGACTATCCTTACCTGGTTTACCTTCTAGCAAAGGTATCTTAGGGCAGAAGAAGCAGAACAAACAAGCTTTTGGGTACTTGTATTTATGAACTTAGGAGATGAATAGACAGAAATATTGAACATTAGTGACCCTGACTTATCTGAAACATTGTCACTCTGTTTATTCAGGCTAGCAAAACAAGGCTACCCCTATCTGGCACAGTAGTGGTGGTTCTACAAATCATGTACAGTCCTGCAGTGCTGGAATACTTTGGCACTCCAGTGCCCTGAAATTTATAAACATTTCTTCGGTGACAGATGCCAGTAGCAGACTTACAGTGACAGTAAACCATTCTATCTACACGGGACAGGATTTATTGTCCAGCCCTTTGACTGGCAAACTTCCTCCATTTGTTTCTGTAAAATTTCCACAAAAGCACAGACATTACATAATGGGTAAACACTGCACGGCTTTTTTGAGAGGCGGGCTCCCAGGTCAGAGGTTAATGTCTGGATGACAGAGAAGATACAGATAAGCACAATAGCAAAAAAAACCTCCAACTGGCCCAAATGAGGTGGGTCCTTTGTGATCTTGAACCTGTGACTTCCCTGGAGGAATCTCCCTGTTTGTTTAACCTGGTCGGGGAGCACTGTGGCCTGGGGCAGGGGGAGGTCTGCTTTGTGCTGTTGGGGCAGGTTGGGAAGGAGGGAACTCAGAAGCCTGAAACAAGGCTTTCAGATTAGTTTAGGCTGTTGCATGAGTGAAAACTGGAAACAGGAGATGCCTAGTTAATTAAAGCCTCCAACTGAAGTTGTAAGACAAAGAATTAAGATAAAACTCCAGAGCTGTGATTCAAATTTTATCTTGTTCTAAGTATGGAGACATTCAGATTTCATGTGGAGTGTTTACATTGCCCTTGTTTTACAGAGTAAAAAAAGAGCTAAGGCAGTTTCAGGCACTCCACTCTTATGCCCACAGGACTGTATAGGAAGTGAGTCCCAGATGAGGTATCGAGGCTTGTCTCCCAGCAGTAGCAGCTTCTCCCTATTGGATGTACAGGAAGACAAAATTACATCCCTGAGGTGCCAGAGTGAAACATTTTATTGATGGATAAATTTTACACAACTATCAAATAGCATCTGGGAGATAAATTTACGTCAAAAGCCAGTTAAATGTAGGCTTCCAGTTGCTATGAAAATGGAACAGAAGCTTTTACATTGACTTAAGTTATTTAAGTTTATCTCCAGGAAGCCAACTGGGAGGCTGCATTCTGGGTTTGAATTATTCCAGCCTCACGAGTTTTCATGGCTTGAGATCTGTTTCTAGTCCAGTTCTTTTTATTTATCAGAGAGATTTTAAATGCAACATTATGGGTGGTCTTCATCCGATCACTATGGACATCATGCTGTCTGAATAGCTGGCGTTAAAGCAGGAAAGGCGAATCACACCCTGCAGATGACTGATGCATTTTACTGATGACAGAGGGACTCTCTCTACTAGAAACCACAAATGCCAGTCAGTATCTACCGACTGTTCATTTTGCTTCAGAAAACAATGTGTTTCAAATTGTCCATGCAGCTTTTACCCTTGCTGCCAGGACAGTCAGATATCTCATATTTTGGCTGCATTAGAATTTACAGCTGCTGATTTCTAGTGAGAGTGTTGTTTGTTTCCTGCCTTCTTTGAAAACTCATTTTACATTTCCACCTCAATTTCCTGACAAGTTGAGATGGGAAATTTTTGGAGTTCTTTTTCTGGGACTGTGGAAGTGCTGTGGAAATACCCATCTAACCAAAATACTTGGCTACGGACAGTACACAGTGTTGTGTTCATGGAACTCAGTAGCACCTCCACCTATTCTGCTTCTACTTTTCAGAGGTAAAAACCAGTGCTTAAGGAATTAGGTGATCACTTGATAAAAAACTTCACATGAAATGGTGAAATAAGAGGTTTTGCCCCTGAAAAATTATTTATAAAAGCAGTATAATTGCACAGCTAAAATTTAGTTTTCTTTCTTGCTTTGCTTTTTAAATTAAAATACAACAGAAGTTATGATAAGCACATCTAAATCCAGCACAGAAGATGACATAGTACTTTTGGTTTTTATTTTCTTTTATGGAACAAAATCAAAAGAGCTCTGCCTTCCATGCTGAAAGGAACAAAACCTGTCCATTGAGGCATGCACAGCTAAGGGAGATATGCACATTATATTCTCATCTACATTTTACTATTTCAAATGCTGTATCAGCATGTTTAAAAAAGAACCCAGTGTTCGAGACAAGGGATGAGCTATTGCCCAGCATCACATAGCTGGTCAGCAGCAGAACTGTACATAGACCTGCAACCCAGGGCAGCAGTTGATCTACTGAACCTGCCTAGCCATTAGTTTAACCTTATAAATGTGTATGTATGTTTGTCATGAGCAGCTTCTCCAAACCACACTGGCCAGACAGTGCATGCAGTGCACTTTAAAATAGAGACAGAAACTGATACTACAAAGGATTTCAGGTAGCACCTTGCAATCTCACACCTACATCTTTCATAGTGGGCAGGAGAATAAAATCTTTCCCTACCCCCTGGGCACTGGGCAACTGTACAGATCTTTGAATGCAGACCAGGAGATTTTCAAGTTGGTATTCCAAGCTGATTGAAATCCAAGCCCTGGTAATAAAGAGTGATTGCTTTGTTTCTACTGATGAATGTACGTTTTAGATAACTTCTGGCTACAATGTAGAAACCATTTCAAGGATGTTTTATATTTAAATCTATATAGAATTTCAGACATGATGGATAGCCAGACAAAATTTCATGGCGAACAGAAATTACTGACACGGTACATAAATTCCATCTACATAAACTAAACCGTGTTTCATCTGTGCAGTGTAGCACAGTATATCACAGGTGGGCAAAAACAGTGGAGCTCAGCAGGTCTCCTCTCTTCCTGTGTGCATTCTTTGATGCTCAGTGGGACAGAAAGATGTCAAAAATGATACAGCAGATAATGTCTCTCCCTCTCACTAACATCTGATTAATTAGGATTCAGGAGAAGTCTATGCTGAAATCAGGTAACTGTATGCCTGTCTCCTGCAAGACGTTTTTTGCCTCTCTGAATTTGCTGCTGCCAGAAGGCTGCTTTAGGTAGCCCAGCAACCAGGCCCAGTGTGCTAAATCTTCTGCTCCTGCAGCGTTTCTCGGCAGCCTCCTGTGCGCTGTCACAGTTGAGTCCTATCCACTTCTGACATTTTAAGTGATGATCGTAATATGTATTTCTGCAAAGTGTTTAAGAGCGTGTTTCCTTACCTGTGGAAACACAGTAATATTTTATCACCTGCTTCGCAGGAAAAGGGGCCAAAGAATAACAGCCTTTAATATTTTCATGTTTCCTTTGCTACTGTTTATTTTCCTGTGTGATGCCTGACTAAAATGTTTGTTTAATGTAGTCGGACAACTCACCTTACCAAGGCAGCACTTAAGCTGACGGAAAAACCTCACATCTGCTCTATTCTTTCTGTGAGTGAATAAACTTTTCCTTATTTCAGAGTAGGATGCTCATATTAAATTACTGGAGGAAAGCAATGACTTTTATGTATTTATAGTCCTATTTATTTTTTAAAGTCAATCTGCTTCATAATTTACCCCATTTCCAAAAGAAAGAAAGATGTTTAATGAGGACTTTTATTACTTGCAAAAGCTTTTACTTTCCTGTGAAAGCCTTATGAAAATAAGGGTAATAATGTGGAAATTTCTCATTTGGTCTATTTCTGTTAATTATTCCTCTTTTTTTCTTGGGGGGAAAACCCAACATAAAAAACTCCCATCATAAATATTACTCATAAGGCGTGAATGTTTTGATAGTGGAACTGCTGATCATTTCCATGAAATGTGAGGCACAGTTGGGATTTGGTTGGGGAAGGGGAGATTGTTTATTCACCCCTGGTGAGGTTTCATCCCCAGGGATAAAATTTACGCCCACAAATTTGCAGTGAGTCTAATGATGTGTTGCAAATGGCATGGAAAAGGAAGAGGTAACATCAACAAAGCAGAAAGGATGTTGAATATAAGTATATGCCAGTTAAGTGCTACCAGCTACAGTTGCTTTGTGTTAAACTATGCCAGTTAGTCATCTGCAAATTGGCACTTGATTTTCCCTGGGCCCAATACAAAGCCCTCTGAATTCATGGGAAGGACTCCCTTCTGCAGTAGCTCATGCCTTTTGAATCAAAGCTGTCTGTCTAAACTCCCCCAAGGAATATCTGAAGTAGAACTCCTGGCTCTGTCATAACTTGTGTTTATTGGTTAGAAATTTAGCTTGATTCATTGAACTCCATCATGCAGTACCAGCAAAGCACTTAAACACATGCTAAATCCATACCCATGGGTAAACTCTAGACATTTGTGTATTGGAATAAGGGGTTTTTTTGAAAATGACATTTACAAAGCTGGTAATTAATGCATTACCTGTTATTCCATGTGACTGAAGAGGACACTGGTTTGGACGTAATTCCTATGATCAGCTAAAACAGTATGGCAATCCACTTTGCTGCTGCTCCTTACCATGAAGATGTCTGCCAGCACTCACTAATTCTTTAATGTGACAATATTGACAAGGAGAAAATTCCTACAGAATCTTCATGGATCTGGGAAGGAAATGCTGGCTTATTTTAAGCAAACCCAGTGGCACAAGAGATTGCTTGCTGGTTAGTGCAAATGTCAGGTCTATTTAAAATGAGCTTTAAAAATAGTGGATTACACTTATGAAGTATAAAGTGGTATAAAGTCCACCTTTCTTACTAATCAAAGCCACTCCAGTTGAGAGAAAGTTCACCTTTTTCAAAGGATGAGTGTTCCAGTTGCTTCCTCAAGAAAGCATGAGCACCAGGTCCTGGTCCAGAAGGGCACTTAAACTGACCTCCATGTAGCTACTCACAGGCATAAACCCTTGTCTAGCAGAGCAGAGTAATCCCGTAGAGCTCAGGCAGGAACCAGAGTGTGGACATGCTGAATTGCTGCAGGCAGTGTCCATCCTGGCTATTCCCTGTGGACTGAGCACCACCTAAAGAAGGCCCTTCTGTGCCCCTCTTGCAGGGTAAGAGGAGTCACTTTCCATGACCAAAATCTGGACCCTGGCAGAAATCCCAGCATCACAGCCATCTGCCATGGTATGTGAGAGCTTAATCTGGAGATGAATTTTTCTACCTAAGGGATAGTTCTGTCATTTGAAGATGGTGGGAGTTGTTCCAAAGTAACTTTGGGCAGGATTAAGCCCGTGGACACTTCAGTTTCCATCACACACCCCACTTCATCTGCACATGCTTCATCACACAAAGCAAATGAGTGTTTTTCGCACTCCCCAACAAAGCATCTATTGTTTGTAAAGCACCTGGGTATAATTGTTGAATAACTTTTTATTTTTGGCTTTAGCCTCTGCTGTGCTTTCTCAAGCACAGCTGACTGATTTTCTTGTATAGCTCTGATCTTCCTGCAACTGCAGTACCAAGCAGGTTGGAGAAGCCCGTCCGTAGCAATTGCAGCTGGTTTTGCCTATTCATGTCCATCATGGTTGTACATTAACTGCTATGTTTTCATTCTAAATTCAAGTGTAAACTTAAGCAGACCTCAAAGTCAATGTTTATATCTTGTAAACCTCTAAACATCAACATTTTATCTAATGTGTGTGTGCATGTGTGGAAGCACATGTTCCTGCATTAGTCATCCTTGATACAAAGCAGTTCCTTCTGTTTGATGTTTTAAACAATAAGTTATACGATATTTCCAAGATTGCTGTTGGCAATAATTACTGGTAGAAAATATGTTTTCCCCATAGGAAATTACAGTGCTGTTTGGTATTATTAGTTCTTACCACTATTTTCTGACTCCTTCAGAGGAATGACAGAGATTGCTTCCTCAGGAGCAAAGGATAAACTGGAAAGGAAACTAATGTTACACTTCACTGAAGAACCTTACAGTAAGACAGGCAACTTACCAGGGAAAAATGTGACCAGATAGTATATTTCTTGAGGGAAACTTACTTTCAAAAATTCAGTGAACTTTTTGCAGGGCAGTTTGATACAAATGTAGCATTTATTCTTCACTTTGCAATTTAAGCAACTTTGCTTTAGAGGACTTTTGAAAGAGTTGTATTGCAGCCTGTCAAAATACAGATGAGCTCTGCAGTACATGAAAATCACAGACTCACAGAGCAGTTTGTTTTGGAAAGGACCTTAAAGATCATCCAGTTCCAATCGCCCTGCCATGGGCAGGGACAACTTCCACTAGAAAAGGCTCCTCAAAGCCCCATCTAACCTGTCCTTGAACACTTCCAGGGATGGGGCACCCACAGCTTTCCTGGGCAACCCATTCCAGTGTCTCACCACCCTCACAGTAAAGAATTTCTTTCTAGTATCTAGTCTAAACTTCCCTCTGCCAATTTAAAGCCATTCTGTCTTGTCCTACCACTCCATGCCCTTGTAAAAGTCCCTCTCAGCTCTCTTATAGCCCCATTAGATACTGGAAGGTGCTGTAAGGTCTCCCAGAGCCTTTTCTTCTCGGTCTCAACAGTCCCAACTCTCTCAGCCTGTCTTCAGAGGAGAGTCTTTGGCAATAATCGTACCATTGAAGTCAAATTGTTTTATTCTTGTACCCTCTGCTTGTAATCCCTCAGAAGGACAAGCAAAACTCTGTGTGCGTATCTGCAACTCGATGTTCAGCAATAATGCATTTAGAAATAAACTGTAAATCTGTTGAGCAGAAATGTTACTTTTCCTGATAGCCTAAGTAGCCTCTGAGACACTGAAGCCAACTTGACTGGGACCTTTAGCACTCCATGCAGTATAACTCTTTCTTAGATGCAAAAAAAAAGATCCAGTCAGGCACTCAGGAGTCTCCTTTGGCTTCAAATACCCACAATTTATCAATTTAATTGTATATTGTCCAATTTATCTTTACAGAGGCCAGGACTGGGAATTTAAAGTTGTCATTTTGCATATTTAAAAATATGTCTAAAGCATTTTGTGATAACAGATTATTGTGAAATTATCCTGCTGCCTGGCAGATATACTAAGGGGGCATCAGTGAAATGTTTGGAAGAAAGAGACTAAGAATTTGAGGAGGTTCTGTGGGAGTCTCTTGTGTGACAGAAGAAAGCATCACTTCAGGCTTTTCCATGTCAGTTCTGCCAGTACCTGACAAAAGATGTCCCCAGTCTCTGCTGTGGTCCTTAGCCAACACAAACAAGAGTCTAAAGTAAGAGCAGTAATAGCAATTAAATGGCAGGTGGTGAAATAGCAGATTCATTCTGTGAAAAAATTGACAGTAAATTAGAGTTTTGTAAGGAAGAGCATCAGAACTGTCCTGGGAAGCTGCAGTGTCAATATGAGAAAGAAAGATGTATGGAAACAAACTATAGAGAGTGAGAGACTAATGACAGGGTAATGAGGTTGCTTGTTTTCCACCCGGCATAAGACTTGGCTATTAAAACCACTGTGCTTCCTCAAAAGGATATTTTCAGGTATGCACAGAGGTTGGAGCACTTTCAATCTGACAAGTGTCATGGGAGCTTTGGCTTCCTTAGCTATGAAAAAGTGATTAACATTGGAACATTTAGTTAAGGAGGCTTGATGATGAGTTCAAGGAAAAAGATAAAAAAAAGCTCTGTATCACTATGAGGAAATTTGTGCTCATGAATGATCTGAAATTATGCTGAAAAAAGAAAATCATAAGGGACAAAAGGATTACTGGAAGATGGTAGGTGAAACAGGTGGTGTGCAGGTAATGTACATTTCTAAAGCATGGAAAATAAAATAGCATTGCAAACGTTTACAAATCATCAAAATTATTAGTTAATTGCTTTAACACACATGGGTGGGAGAACTGACAGAGCTGGAATATCGATATGAAGCGACATAACACACTTCGGCAAGAACAGGGATAGAGGAGGAGGATGGATGGGCTTGTCTTTGCATCCACATATTAAAGACTTCTTGAATATTATGTCTATCAGTTCATGACAGATGGATTCAAGGCACTTCTGAGAAAATTCGGAGCTATCCAAAGTGCCATATGTAAAGTGCTTGACAGTTGTAGAGGGAGGAATCCAGCAACACAGACTGTTTGGCTAGTTTTCATAGTACATTGCTTTACACACACACACACAAACATATATATATATATATATATATATATATATATATCAGAGAAAGCAATCAGCAGAGAATATATGGCAGTTTGATATGGGTAATTTGAAGACAAGAGGCAGATTTGCTGCATATTTTCACAAAAGGGTAACACCTGTGCTAGAACAGAAATACTTAACATGTTTACAACATAAAGCTCTATTCATTCACTAATCCCCTTAAAATCCTGCCATAGTCAGTGGAGAAATAGGTAACACTTGTCTAATCTATCTAGGTCAGTACTTAAGGATGAGATGAACTGTGTACTTTCCTCTGACTGTGAAGAAAGAAAAATTAAGCTTTAGATATCCATGTTTAATCAGGTGAATCCTATGGCAGGTATAAAATAGAGTTGTTTAGACTGAACAAGGGACAACTGAAGGACATAGTAAGAATTTTCAAGTAAAGGGCAGTAATTTAACGTATATGTCCATGGTAGATGAGCTAATATATAATGGAGTATATTGCAACAAAAGTGATTGAGATTAGATTTTAGTTAATGATATTAATGGAACTCTAGATGGGATTTTCTATGAAGATAATGAAACTTTCATCATGTGGGCTTCCTAATGACAGGATGCATAAGTATCTGCTGAAAATAACATAACATCGATTCTTCTTAAGAAGAGACCAATGGAGATCCCTTCCAGCCCTGTAATGTCATACACTAATTAAATGTACAAGAGTAGCATCGAGAATTTCAGAACCCTTAATGAGAGGCACTTTACTGTAGAAGAACCAAGAAAAACAGATGAACAGATACAACACAGAATGATCGAGGATACACAAATACAGGCAAAACATGCCTAATGTCAGACATTAGTTAAAAGCAAATCTGAAAGTTCAGAAAATGTGGTCTGATTGAATGTCTGAATGAATCTGCATTCTAAGGAGTGAATGCAGGATACAGAATTGTTATAAAAAGACCTGCAGAGGTAGATACGTTACCTCTACAAATCAGCTGAATATAGGAGTCATGGTAGCACTGGAGTATTATCATACATACTGCTAAATTATTAATGATGAATTCTGGTATGGTTTTAGCCTTCTCCAGTTAGCATTCTCCTAGCATTCCAGCACAGGTCAGGAGTTAGCGCTGCCATGCATCTTCCCCATAAGCAGTTTGGGTAGAGGAAGAATCTAATTCTGTGGAAACAAACCATTCTATTCCACTTGGCCTCAGGGCCTCAGAATAGATCCTGGCTCCATTTCATACAGGGGTTCAGATCTAGTCTATATTTGTACCTGCAAAAGCAACAACAGTTCAATTGTTGGAGAGCAGTTGTGAGAAAACAGACTGTGGAAGTTTGACTTTGCAGTTGTCAAAGCAGAAGCTGAGAAGTTGCATTTTGTGTTGGCAGAAGGGTAAGATAGAGCAGGAAAGGCTTTTTACAATGCTGTTGATCAGTGACGAGACAAAGGGCTATCAAAAGCAAGCCAGTGTGGAAATACATGCTTTACAGCCTGGCATTTATGGAACAATTGAGTAGATTTTTCTATAACAAGTGAGTACTTGATGAAAGTACAATGAAGTGCACTATCATTTCCCAAACCATCAAGCCATGTCTGAGAGAACTATACTATGCACTGGGTTTAAGAGCAAACCTGTACTTTAAGACTCTAATGTCAGAGAAGGACAAACTAATAAAGAGCTTTGCTCAGACTTTTATGTAAGAAATGTGGAGTAAGTAAGTTGTAGTCACTCTTCAATTTTTTATATTGAGTCTAGTAGAACTGATGTTCAGTACTTGTAATAATACAGTACTAAATGAGAACTTGTTTTCTTAAAGGATAGTGACAAATATTCCTGAAAAATTAGTTCAAATTTGGATGAGTATAAACATTATCATACTGAGATATACTATTGACTTACAAAGGAAATAATAGCTGGAAATGAGGTCCCAAGTCCATCTTGCATGGTCTCTCATTTCCAGAAATAATCAGAACAAAATGATTCCAAGAAATGGGCAAAAACTCTTCAGTAGAAAAGTCTGCCAGTTAGTAAAGGCATCATTCTTTGAGGTAAAGGCTTAAAGATCTGAGGCTTTTGTAGTTACAAAGAGTAACTATGTAGCTCTAAATTTCGGTGATAGTTTGTGAAGAGAACTCTAAATATTTCTTGACTTCCAGTGTCTTTGTCCTCTCTTGCTAATTTCTTGGCCCTGAGAAGTTCTTATGGTAATGGGTTGTGTCCTATGTGGTGTAAAATGGCTTTCCTTTCACATGTTGTTCTACTTCTTAATATTCCTTTATATTACAAATTATTTGCAAAAGATTTTTTAGTAACTAAGGAGTTCTCTTCTGGGCCTGGTTGTGCTTCAGGTTGGTGGCTTTTAATCAATAGTGAGCTGTCTTTCATTAAAGGCCTCAAACACAAGGGAGGACAGAGACCAGCTGGAAACTGTTGTTTTACTGAAAAGTAAATGAATTAACTGACTGACATTCAGCCTGGAAAAATAAAGCTAATGGAATACATAAGAAATTTTTTAAGTGTGTAAAGCATGGGTTCCCTGTAGGTGGGGAACAGAATCAAGGGAGCCAGCAGTAGTGGGTGGGTGGGGGCAGATGGGAAGGGTGATAAAACTTTTTGTGCTGCAGAGTCTCAGAATACTCTACAGAAGTATTGAGAATACCTGCAGCCTGCACTACAGTCACAAGGGGATCACTGATCTCTTACAAACCCCTCCAGTTCTAGCTGAAGAAAGTTTATTAATTTCTTAGTGAAAAAAGACAATGTCTTAGTATGTGTGACCTTCACAAGACAGTGTGAGGTGTCTCTCCAGTCTTTGTATTCATCTCCTTGAGGGGTTGGTGGACCTGAGTAGAGGCGCCAGGTTTGCATTTGGGAGGCATCGTGAAGGCAGGGCCGTGCTCTTCTTTTCCTCTGAGTTTGTCCACTCTAGAAACTCTTACAGTATTTTCTTCCAAGGTTGATACTGCTGAATCTGTATTATCTGGACCTTGAAGTAAAAATGTGGCTTCGTGTTTCTCCCTGTATCCATTCCAGAGCATAGCTCCTACTAACTTATATAACAATATTTTGATGTGTGGGACTTAATAAATTTACACCTACAACCACAATCTTGTTGATAGAGTCAACATAATCTAAAGCCAGCAGCAGTAGGGAAATGAAGTGAGTTTGGGTAGCCCTTTGTAGTCTTATGTTTATTTTTGTCTGATGAACAAGCTATTAAAGAATGTGCATGCATCCATTAAATTGTCTAGATTGGGGCTATCTTCACAACCACTCATTTTTGTTGGAAATCTGATGATTTCCTGAAAATCACTAGCCAATGAAGTTGAAAAGGATTTGTTTTCCTTTGTTATTGTCCCTTGTTTCATTAGTATGGCATCTTTCTGTCTATTCTTTCCATCACAGTAAATTCATTTCCTTAGCCCAGCAAAGAACACAGTATCATTTTTATGTAATTAAGATACAGACTACGGAGCAAACCACACAGAATGAGCTCTAGTCATGGCACTACAGCACAGAGCTGTTTTTAAGTTAATCAAGGGCATGCATATCTCTGAAAGTTTATCAGGGTTAAGACAGAAATACATAACCTTTTATGTTTTATGAGTATGTGTGCCATGTGTAAGTCATTTTTTTCAAGACTTCTCTCCATAAAGACATAGTTCCAAATCATCTTGAATTTCCACAGACAACATAGTGTGACCTGACAGTTTTTTCGTGTGAGTTTGTGATTAATTTAGCCCTAGTCTAATCTTTCCTTGGAAGTAAGCAGGCAAATCTTCTTTGGATATTCAATAATCAAGCAAGAAGTTTAAAGACTTGAGGAAAAATACATATTTCAATCCAAGTACGGGAAATCTCTGTATTGCTTCAAGAACCAAGTATAAAGTTTATCTGTCCTGAGTTAGAAATGTGTTTCTTCCCTGAAATTTGCACAACTTCCCAAGTTCTAGCATAGATCTGTTGATACCCATAGAGTCAATGGACAAGAAGTTGGTTTAGAATGCAGTTCTAAAATCTTCATAAAATAATAATTATAATGTTAGACATGCATTTCTTAAAAATTGGGAAATTTTCTATTTCACACATTGTTTGCTTGGCTGCACTGTGGCTGTATCAATGTGTTTGAAGTTCAGCTCAAAAGATACAGGTATTCATCTAACAACTGGCTGCTTGAATTGGTGATTAAATAACCCGAAGCACTGAAAAGCTTGATTGATTTCAGTCATTATTGTTCGTGAAAACTAATAATTTAGCTGAAGGATATTAAGTCCTTGCTGTGACACTTTGGGTTAAAGAGCTACCAATGATATAAAGCACTCTTTTCTTTTCTGGATCCTTGATTTGAGCCCAATCAGGGTTCCTCTATCACAAAACCCCCACAAATAAATCAGACACATTTTGGCACAGTTTGTCGTCTCTGCTTAGCAAATGTATGAGACTGAATTGACACTGATCCTTAATCACCTTTAATCCATGGAGGGGGAATGATCCTACAAGGGCAGGAAAAAGGTCATTGGCAGGATCATGGGGAGAAGCTAAGTTGGCAGTAAATTTCATAAGCCTGACCTGGGAATAAATGAGGGGCTTCCATTTTCAAGGTAATCTGTATAAAAGATTATAAAAGATCTGCATATAAAAAGTTACAGCATTTTAAGAAGGTATTTTTGTGTTATAAACACAATAAACATGGTAATTTGTCTGTTTAAACTTTAATTTCACTTTTAAGCTCTAAGACCTAATTGTTTATGATAGTTAATTAACACTAGCTTTTTCTTGTTATTAAAAATGACCTGGGTATGAATTACAAGGGGTATTGGCAACCTGAGATGAAATAGAACATAATAAAAACTCTTTGGGGTTCTACAGCTGTCACCATGTACCTTGGCCAGTTTCTGTAGGTTTACAACCACATTTTTTTGTTTGTTTTGTGAGAAACGCACATGAAGGAATATTTACAAAGGCCATGATACTGGAAAAATTCATGTTATAAACTTCACTTTCTGTGCTTTGGAGTATCCCACTGACTGAGGCTGACTCATCATGCATCAGTCCAGTATATGCAAAAGTACAGATTTGAAGGAATGGGATTATACCATGAAAATTAAGAACAAAGCCCATTCAAATTTGCTTTAGACTGTTAAACCAAATAAGCAAATTGAATAAGCAAAAATATGTTTACAGGGAAAGCTAAAGAGTTTCTATATGTTCTTTTGCTAGAAATCCTTGACTGGTTCAAAACCAAATCTTTACGAGCCTGTTTCCTAGATAGGAATTGAAAGTGCAGGGGTACTGGGCTTTTGCCTTGCAAGCAAAGGATGAGAAAAAGTAGTTTTTGTTCCTTTCTTCCAAAGTCTTTTCAGGAGAGAACTGCAGTTCGTATATCCTCAGTGGGTAGAGAGATGGCTTCATAAGTCACATCCCTGCAAGACAGGATTTAGGATTTAACTCCAGCATTGATACTGCAAACCATCCTTGCCCAGTAAAGAGCTTTTAAGCCACTGTGTGTGTCTGTGACTGGAGTTGTGGAGCACACACAGCCACGTCCGTGAGAACTCCCTCCTCATTTCAGGGTCTGAATATCCAAGTTACCAAAATGTAAGTGGTGTTCATCTCATTTACACATCCCACCATAGCTGTGCTGTGGTGGGGTTCTTCAGACACTAAATGTTCTCATGGTTTATCAGTGGTGAAGTCCCTCCTTCAGCAGGGTAGAACTGGCTTGCTTTTGGGAGGAAGCTCTACAAGTGCACAACTTTTCATAAAGCTCAGGCAACCACTGTTTGGACCTTGATTTTATGGCAGGATCAGCTTATTTCAGTTGAACTATCAGTTAGGGACTGATGGAAGACATGCCAGTTTCAGACTACAGGACAGTTCTCATCCTTCAAATATTTAACACTGTCACTTCAGGCATTCCTGCTGAAAGCCAAGAGGATGGACATCATATGCAGAAACGTGGGTACAATATTAGATCCTCCAAGCCTTTTGTGTTGGCTTCACTAAGCCAGTTCAGAGAAGGATTTTAAGTTCAACAAGCAGTTTTCTCACAGAGGCACGTCTTTACTTTAGGTGCTTACAGGCTAACCTTCGGCTCTGTTTTTGAGGTTTTCTTCATTGGATAGCTGTGAAGATTTTGTTACTTGATCACTGTAAAATGGAACGTTCAAGGTAGTGGTGGGCAGTTCTAAGGGAACATGATGAATTTGGCTCTAAATTTCATTATTGATAAATATGTTTTCAAGGACTAATTAATAGACATTTTTACACAACGTTTTTCACTCGCAAGTATTTTTAAGACAGTCTACAAACATTCTTCATTGTCATAGTAGCCTGAAGCATCTTTTTAAAATGAGAAAACTGAGACATAGAGATTTTGTAATTTGCACAGGGTCTCAGAGGATTTCAGTGATAGTTCAGAAAAATTCCAGGCCTCCTGACCTTTCGTCCCACAGTCTTATCTTTCACATATAATGATTTTTCAGAACACTAATTTCAGTTTTCTTTTACCTTTACTGAACCCTGGATATTTCTTTCTTCAGTGAGTATGGGAGACTAGTGGTGAATGCCGAACAGATTGAAGCTACACACTCACCCTAATCCAGCATGGACACTGAGGTCACAACTCCAGCAGATCTGCCACACAGCCCATTATGTGCATTCCCTGTGTTTGCATTTTGAGCCACAGTCCTGCAGGTTTCTAGATGTGCTTTATTTTGTGCAGTGATTGGTTCTGCAGGCTTGGGTGAAACAGCTTCATCACGCAGGGAGTTCGTCATATGGGCTCTACATCGCATTTTATATTCTGCTTGAAATCATGACAAACCAAATAAATATTTTTTCCAGGACTCTTGGTAATGATTCTGGGAATCTCAAGAGATTTCCTGCTAAAGCAAGCATTGGCACAGGTTGGAAATCTTTCCAGAGACTGTAACACCATGTAGAAAACACTGAGAAGGTGATCTCACAGGACAGCCTTCCTCTTAAAAGCCTAGTGAAAGATTTCAGAGGCCATTCATTTTGTGTCAGCTTCTGGTTGTGCCCAGTTCACAACCTGATTTTCAGAGCTGCTGAAAAGCTCAAAGTAACAGTCCTTGAGAGCCTTTTGCGATGACTTTCTAATTGCACACAAAAGAAGAAAGTTCTGAGTTATTTGCTTAGAAAAAGCAGCTTGGTATTCATGAAATAAGGAAACAGAACAAGTTTTTTTGAAAAGGAAAGAACTAAATATTTAAAAAATGCCAAGGTTAGCAGAGTATAGCATTAGGAAATAGCAGAGAGATTTCTCCCTGAACTTGTGACTTAGCTTTTGAGAAAAATAGCTTTTCTGAAGAAGCCCAGACTGACATTCCACAGCAGCAAGAGAGAATGTTTCTGTTCCTGCTTTATAATGGTATATCTTTAAATATAGCTTTTCACTGACATTAAACATCTTACAGTAATGTGGATTAGAGGGAAGTAGTGGATTTAGGATATTTTGACCTTAATACAAATTTTTACAGTGCCTCCCGTTATGTTCTTTTAACAAAGTTTGAGAAATACGACATACCTGAAACACCTACTAGAAAGACGTATGACTGTTTGGAAAATGGGGTTCAGGAAGATTTTTGAAACTGGAAAGATGTGTGTAGTAGGGTTTTGTAACAGTCTTATCTTCATTCCTTTAGTATTCAGTAGCTGTGTTAGGGATGTGAGTGGCGGAATACAGTGTGTGTGTTTGCTGAGGTTACAGATAGCACCTTGCTGGAATATGCTGCAGATATGCTGGAGAGGGACAGGATCAAAGTGACCTTCACAAGCTAAGAGAAGTGCTGGGGGGGCAAGGAGGAGGAGAATGCTGTCATTCCTTAAAGAGCCAAGTTGTTCTGTACATAAATTTCTTACAAAGATGGTAAATTACTGGTTAAGCAATAGTTCCACAAGAAAAAATCATGGGAATATTGTGGGTCACAAGTTCATGTGGGTTAATGTGTTGTAAAGTGAGGCATGATTCTCATACGTACTGAGAGGTACAAGGGCTGAAAGAGGTGCAGATCTGCTGTTGAAGAGGGAGAGACACACTGGCATGAGCTGAAAGCCTGCATTAGTAAAATTCAAGAGAGGTGAGCCACTGGACTTATCCACAGGAAACCAAGAAAAAATAGCAGCAGACATAGAGAATGGTACCTAAAAGGGGAGGTTGATGTACGTATAAGTTACCTGTCCTTTGTAGAGATTTGCCCTAAGATTGATTGTATTAACTGTGTTTGCTGTTAGAGGAGCTCAGGGCAACACACTTGAAGTGAATGCGTCAAATATGTGTGTGGGTCAGTTTCCTGGGGCAGCAAGGTTCATAATTAATTGCATATGACATTAAAAAGTACTTCCTTTTATTGTTTTGTATTTAAATATATTGTGCTGTAAGAGAGGGAAAACCAGTGTGTCATGAAGTATCACGAACATGATGGCAACAGATCTTTAATTGTACTTCTTTGATTGTTTTCCCCACCATTCTGTTTTGCAGTGTCCCTCAGGGAATGTGGCTGTCAGCATACACAGTCCTTCAGGTGTGGTCACACAGTGTGATTTCTGTAGCTGTACTGCAGAATTCTCTATCATCCTCCTCCTCCTATTTATGAAACTTAGTACATGGTCTGATTGGACTTCTGAGTTAATGTGGATAGTGAACACCAGTCATCTTGGGTGGAATCATTCTGATACCATTATTTGCATTGATTTATAAGCTTGTAATGGAAAAAAATACTCTGCTTTTTTTTCTGTATGTATCTTGATTTCTTTAATTTGAACTTCATTAGTGCATTGATTCTTTTTCTCTCTTCTCGTTGGATTTCTCACATTCTCACTGCCTGTTCCTCACAAACTATCATCATGTCCTGTGCAAATGCTGTGAATAAAGTATGTATCCATTTACCAGATCATTAAGAAATAAGGTACCCATTGTTTTGATATCGAGGTGGACTAGAATCTTAGGCCAGGATTCATTCCACCTCAATTCAGGTTAAGGTCTAAAGGTTTTATCGCTGAAAATAGAGTCATCTTGAGAAATGATTTAATCCATCCCAGAAATGATCAATTTGCCAGGTGTGTTCAATGATTATTTAGAGATTTTAAAACAAAATTTCAAATTGTATTCTTTTACTATTATTTATTTAAATTTTATTATTATAAATTTATTATTTTTAAAATTGTGATGGATCTAGACCTTCTTTGTTGTTATGAAGACCAGATTATTTAAGCCTAGTTTTTTTATTTGCTTCCAAGCTCCTTATCATATTACAATCTTTCATTTACAGATGTTTAATTCCAGCCAAAATTTGTTGTGTGGTATGTGAGAGAGTTTTTAAACAACCTGTAATTTTTGTCATCTGGTTATGCATACTGAAGAATTTACAGATCAGTAAAATGCTATTTTCCTTTGTAAAATTAGTAGCAATTGGATAGTATTTTCTACTCCCAGAGCCATAGGACAGGGTGATTCTTGTGTAGCAAGATTGTTACTAACTTAGCAATTCTCTATTTAGAGTTCTTTCAAACTCTTAAATTTGCCTTCTAGCCCTGATATATTCTGTATTCTCCACTGTTGCTACTTCTTGATATCTCACTACTCAAAGACAAGTTGTTAATGCCGGAAAAAGAATATATAGAGCAGAAACCTCCTGAATGTATTGAACAAGAAAGTTGAATGCCATAAAGGAAAGTCATTTATCTTCCAAGCAGTGTTATTATCTTCTTTAGCTGCTCCCTTAGCCTGTACAAATTCTGTTGTAGGCCTCTTGTTTCTGGTATACCTAAGGAATATTTTATTGTTTATTTTTAAATCCTTTAATGTTTGTTCTTGGAAACCTACTTTTGCTCTTTGCAATTTCCTCTTACTTAACGCCTGCTGAAGTTTAAGTTCCTGTTTATTGGTTTCCCTAGGATCATGTTTCCAAAATTTGAAGGATTCCTGTTTGGTTGAAATAGACTCTTGAACCTTGCTGTTCATCCGGTTTAGCTTAATCCTGCCTTCCTGGTTCCCTTTCTTGCACATTACCCAAACCTTCAGAGACATTTCCTTTTGAAGTACTGCTCTTACTGCCTTTGCTGTCTTACGGTTTTACTTTTAGGATCTCTATGACTAATCTCAGTTTACTAAGTGTGTGAATTCCACTTCAGTTCTTATTATTTACTGAAAAAAACACACAAGCCACCCAGAACTATGAGCAGACTGCATGGAGAACAGGAGATAGGACAGAGGAACCAGGAAGATGAGAGAAGGGGAGCAGGGCAGTACTTACTGTTCCCACTGTATGACTGAACTGGGGATGGAGAGCTGCCTACAGAGTCCCAGTGGTGTTGAATCTGTTGGGTTCTGCACTGGTGGTCACTGGTGTTGTCATCCCTGCCCTCCATCCACTGCAGGTACTGCAAGGTAATGCAGAAGCTCTGACTGCAGGTGTGCTATCTGTTGTGGCCTGATAACAAGGACCTCATCATGGGCTGGAAAGTCTTGACATACCAAGATCCTCATGTAGTGCATTTGGTACAAGCCCTGTTGCCACAGATATCCTGCCAAATCCATGTTCTTGCACTTAGTGCTTTGTGAAGTCTTGTTAATCCATAGTGAGCCACCTTGGTTAGCTGAAGGACCAGCACTTAGAGTAGCAAGGGCTGCACTCCACATCCTGCCTTCTGACACAGAGCAGGGCTTTTGACTGACAGATACCTTCAGTTATAGGTAGGAGTTCTGAGCACTAAAGTCATAGTTACCACATTAGAAACAGGACTCAATATGAAATGAATTACCTACCTTAAGGAATTCCTCATTATAGACTCATAGAATGGTTTGGGTTGGAAAGGACCTTAAAGATCATCCAGTTCTAACTCCCCTGCCGTGGGCAGGGTCACCTTTCACTAAACCAGGTTGCACAAAGCCCCATCCAACCTGGCCTTGAACACTTCCAGGGATGGGGCATCCACAGCTTCTCTGGGCAACCCATGCCAGTGCCTCACCACCCACACAGTAAAGAACTTCTTCCTAATATCCAATCTAAACCTGCCCTCTTTGAGCTTAAGGCCATTCCCCCTTGTCCTGTCACTCCATGCCCTTGTGAGAATTCCCTCTCCATCTCTCTTGCTGCCCCTTTGGATACTGGAAAGTGCTATAAAGTCTCCCCAAATCCTTCTCTCATCCAGGCTAAACAGCCTCAACTCTCTCATTCTGTCTTCACAGGAGAGGTGCTCCAGCCCTGTGATCAGTTTAGTGACTCTCCTCTGGACTAGTTCCAATTGTCTTTCCTATCTCTTATTTAAGTTTTTCCTAGATGATTTTTGAAGATGCATTCAAAGATGCATGTCCTTCTAAAAACAAGGTGTGTAATTCATCTGGAGCTGAATTGAGAAGACAATGACCAATGTCAGAATATGAACTCAACAATGCTGTAGATGCACAGACTTTTGCCAGCTGCACCACAGGATTAAATGACTGGGTTACTAGACATGAAACTGCACAGAGACCCCTTTGCCCAGCAAAGTAGGATGGGACCAGCAAATTTGCTGGACTGTCTATGACAACCTTTTCATCTTGTCTAGGTGAAGAAGGCAGAGCTCTGCAGGCATAAAACAGAATTGCATCATTTTGGCTGGCTCAGAAGTAGATGCTACTTTCTAGGATTTTTTTTTTTTTTCATTTGAGAGCATTGGCTTTGTCTTTTAACATTTGATCTCCAGTGCCATCACTCATCTCTCTGGTGGCATTCTGTTTCCTTAGAGCACTGCTGGAATTCAGCCAATTCCATGTTTTGGTCACCACCAAAGACCTATGTGATTGCCATTTCCTCCCCTATATCACAGTGTGAGAATGGTTTACTCCTGTCTCAAAGCAGTATCAGATCCAACACTGTCATTAACTACTTGTGCACTAAGCTTCATTGGTCCAGATTTTTAAAAATTGTCAGAATCTTTCCTTTCTCCTGTTTTCCAGGAGAGGATTTAGTATCTTAAAATACTTTCAGTCATTCAAAGACCTAGAAATTGAAATGCTTTTAGATAATTTAGCTATATTGGTTTTGTAAACTGGTGAGAAAGTAGAATATTGTCCTTTATTACCACTTATAGGTTATGAATGTCTCTGTGATCAGAGGTCAGGAGAGGCTTGGACATCTTACTAGCCCAGTAAGCTGACTGGTCCAAAAGAGAGATAAAAGAAGTACTAATTCTTTGGCTAGTTTCACATTTCTTCAGTACAGCACTGATGACAGAAATGGATAGCCCTTATTAAAACACCCTTTGAAGGTCCTCTCATATTCTGGAAACATAATGCATGGAGCAACTCCTGATTCTGCAGTTGAATACATGAGGTTTGTTGGAGCAGTGGAACTCATTATCTACAGTGCTAGTTCAAAGCCAGCTTTTGGACTGTACATTGAGCTTCTGTAGGTTCTGTTGTAACAAAAGTCAGGCCACGTAGACACAGTGCAATCCTTCTGTGTCAGAGTGTTTAAATTGGTGAATATTTAGGTACACAGACAGACCAGCCCACTTTTCAGAAGTGTGTCATTTCCATTGCTGTCTAACATACATCAGATACGTATATTATGAACTCAAGACTTCATAAAATTAATTAGGTGTCCAAACATTAGACTCAGTCATTTATGTCTCCGAGACAGTATCTTGCAGATCAACTCAAAATAAGTTGCACTGAGCCATTTTTAATACTTTACATTCCAGAAAGGTAAGGCTTAGACATTTGGTGTCCAGTCCAGTCCTGACTGGGAAGGTACCATCTGTTTTATGCAGGACAACCACGTATTTGTAGTTGCCATTGTTTTTACTATTTGTTGTGTTGAATATTTTAATGACTTGCATATTGAGATGTCAATAATTTAATCATCTACTGATTAATAACGCCTCGTAATGTATGTTGTGTATTTAAAGCCCAGTCTTGAAAACCCTTTGTGGGTGATACATCATACTTAACCTTTACCTTTCTAAAAGTCTGTAGTGAAAGCTGGTCATTAGAGTTCTTTCTCTGGTCAGGGGAGAGTGAGTCATCACCATGGGTTGATCTAGAAGTCTGTAGGATCAATGGATAGAGTTATGATCCAAAGATCCTTTCCATTCATTATGGATTTGATTAATAGGAGGTGACTTAATTCAGTCTGTATGCCATTTAATCATTTGGTTAGGTGAGATAAAACTGCTCTTTCTGTCAGTGGCACTCCTTTCCCTGGGATTGTTGAGATGATGACTGCTCTAGTTGCCCTGCTTTTTTGCAGAGTTGTGTCTGTATTATTTTTTTCTAAAAGTTTTGCTGTGTATTTACATTATTGCCTTTTTCTCTTTCTGCAGCCAACATCTTGTACATGGCAAGTCAAGAAATGATGAAGGTGGTGGAGAGAGACAGTACAACCATAAAGCAAAATTTAAAGAAGGTAACTATTTAATCCTCAGTTTTCAAAGGAAGCCCACATGCATGAGGAGATGTTATACCCATTATATTTGCACAAAACCAGAATTTCAGCAGGCTCGATTGTACTTTTTTTTTGAGTGTCATTCCATTAACTTTGGAGAAGCCACTAAAGGGGTCACTGATCCTTAAAATGTGTTGATCCACACCTTTGTAGATGTAGTATTCACTGCTATCAGATATACCAACCCAGCTGGTTTGTTTTCCTTGCTGGAAGAGCAGTCTGTGTTCGGGCTGAGCATGAGGTGTGGTTCCCAGTGGGGCCTGTAGTTACCTGGGCTCTGATCACACAGACAGGTGGCCAGGCTGGAAATGAGGGGCTGATGGGCCAAATCCTCTGACTTTGCTGTTGGACAGGTCAAGAAGAACGTGTATCCTCTGTTCTGGGGCGTGTCAGTTATTACCATGGGATTCTGCAGGCTCAGTCTTTCCATGGCTTCAGAATGTAACGGAGAGGAGTCAGCAACGTTATGGCTCCACTGTTTTAGCCATTGGACAGTAGTGTAAGAGAAGTTCCTGAGGCTGGAGCTGCTGCTCTACAGGTGAATTAATTCATTTCAGGGGACCTTTCTCACACTGAGCTTTCTTGGATTTATTGTTGAAAGAGATTCTGTGAAGTTCTTATCTGGACTAATTGCATTTTCCCAGTCATGGTTCAGGGGTTGGCCCAGGCCAGGAACTGGAGTTCTGATGTGGTCACCCTGTGGTCACCATGTTTTGGAGGCTGAGATAATTTAATAGTGTGACCATGGTCAGACAATTCCAGATGGCTTATGAGCCAGAAAACTGTCACATTTAATAAACTTCCATTGAGATAGCCTTTGTGTGAGTAGATAATCAGTATAACATATTATTCTACTGTGTCCCCTTCCTTCCCTTAATTTTTTTGTATCATCCCTGTCTTTTTGCTGGAAGAATGATTCCAGCACTTTGCACTGGAAGAGATTTTCCTCAGAGAATGGGGTTTTCTAGAACAGAGGTCCTAGATCTCTGCAAAATTACTCTGTGCCTTTTAAATAGAAATGGTACAAAGTTCATTTCATAAAACAGTCTTTCTTTTTGTGTCTGAAAATAGATTTATTTTTTATTTAGCCCATTTGCCTTCTCTGCACTTTGAAAGGTATGTTCATATTTTAAAGGAGTTGAAGTAGCACACATGAACAGGGATCCCTGTAGCTGGCATGCCTGGGCTTTCTCATTTTTGTTGCACAGCACTCGAAGGTCTCCTGCAATTTGTGGGGAATCTCAGTGAGACTGAAGGGCTCATCTTGCAGACTGCAAATACTCCTGTTGTCTTAAATGAAACTTTCCATGGGTCAATCCAAACCCCAGTGAATTCAAGGAAAATGGTTGATTTTATTGACTGAATCACCCCTCCAAGTGTCAGGGAGCTGGAGGGCCTTCCTGTTCTCTGGACATGAGCCAAGGCTGACCCCACTCAGGGAGTGCCCTCTCCAAGCAGGATGCAGTCCCACAGCACCGGAGCAGAGCACAGAACAGGGTCTGTTGACTGTCCCAGACAACGCAAAACAATGAACCAGGTCCAGCATCCCTCCAGAGAATCCAGTCAGGAGCAAAAGGGGACAGAGGCAGGAGTGGCGACAAGGCTACAACGTGGGTCCAAAATCTACCCAGGAGGGATTGCCAGAGACACGGTGGAAGGGAATCTGCAAGGTGGGAGCCATCCAGGTGACAAGCTGTGTACAGTGTAGGTCTGATGTCAGTCTGGGACACAGGGCCAGGGCTGGAGTCACTCTACAGTGTAGCTTGGGAGGCTGAGACCAAAGGCGAAGGAGGGAGCTGGAGACCCTGGAGCCCTGTGCAGGGAGCGTGGGCTGGGGGCTAGGTAAGGCTGGGGAGGGCTGTCAGTGCCCTGAAGGGTGGGACTGCAGGTCCCTGTGTTGGCCAGGGTACAAACTGAAGAGTGCAGGAGTCCAGGTGCTTGTGGAAATGTTAATCACAAGCACACGTGCCTGAAGTTAAGCATAAGTGCTGTGTTGGATGGGACAGTGGTGGTGACAATCAGCTGCAGCTCTGGTGACTTCAGGTGGTCTATCAGATGCTTCACATTACAAAAAATCTGATTTCTTGTACTGAATGAAGGCCCATAGCCAACAGTAAGAGTTTGCAGGTGTACTAGTCTGCTCCATCTGTGCTTTTGTTGACTCTGTCAATCTAAGCATAGCTTTGGCAGGCAGGAGCTGTTTTAAACCTGTGTTAACTTTGTTTTATTGATTCTTCTATGTCCTCATGCATGTGTGGCAAACATACTCAACAAAAAGTTGAAGCAAGCCTACAAGAATTGGCAAACTGAAGAAAAAACTGGTCTAAAAACGAAGCTAAATGCTTCTCTTTTTTCATCTTCTAGTAATTTCTGGGAATGTAAGAATTAAGGGAAAAATTTTCAGTTTGGCATCATGTTAAATTTGAAGAGTATTGACAATAAAAATGAGCTTAACTTATAAAGGTTGGAAGTTTATAAAAACAGGAACTATAGTCCAAGTTGCTATAGAGCTGGCAAGCTGTTGCTTCAAAAAATTTATACTGTTTAGTAGTTGCTGTGATCATATGGTAAAAGCCAATCTTAACACCTGACTTTGCCAGCTGCTGTGGAATAGAAAAGTTATTTCTGGATGTTATTTGCATTCTGTGATCTGAATGAAGAGACGCAAAATTATTCCAATCTTTCCATGTCCAGATTTAACTATAACTAATACTAGCTAGGGACTAGGAGAAATTTTATCACCGGACTTCAGATTCTTAGTCTAACAAAGTTAGTTGCTTGGATTTGTGTTGAAAGAATGGGATCTGGAATATTGTTTGGATAATTAAGTGAGGTTTTTCACTTAAACTCTTTTAAAGTCAGAAGTTGTGCACATTAAATAGCAGTGGAACTTTATGAGGAGGATGGAGACCTGTCTTCTAACAAAGTAATATAAGTAATATATGATAGAGCTTTTGAAACATTGTGTAAAACTATTTGTCCAGATCAAGCAGTACATGAATGTACAGGAATTTGAGCTTCTTTCGGCAATGACATGGGAGGTTGTGATAAACCAGAAACACCAAACAAATAAGGTAAGGGATACTGATAAAAGATTTCCTCAGCTCTGGAGGTTAATTATTAGCTGATCATGTCTAAGGCAGCTGAGCTACCTATGTTCTTTCACTCTCGTAACACCAACTCCCTTTCCTAACAGAAGCTGGAGGCAGAGATGAACTACTGAACTAGAGGAAGTTTATTGTAATTCCTGCACAAAAGGAAGTGGGTGTAATTCCATGTTCTTAAAAGATGGATCAGCACTGAGCATCATGGAGCTTTTACAAATAGAATAAGAAAAAATTTAAAAGGCAAAGGAAAATGGATGTTGGGCATTCACTAGCATGCCTGGAATGGACAGTGGTATTTCCTTATAGAGATTCTCTACAGCACTTAACTTTTTAAGTTTGTGTCATGACCCATTCACTGTTCTCTTTTAAGACTTAGCCTTATTGACTCCTGTTCTGTCAAGTAAGCTTATAAACCTGTTAAAATAAATATAACCTTATATAAATCAAGGAGATAATTGCACGAAAGGGTAGAACTAGGGTGCTTACAGAGGAAGTTCTCTTTTTAAATAATCACCCCTCTGATTTTATATTTATTGAGAAATACATCTGGTTCATTACTCCATGTGTAATACACAGTAGTCCTATTTTGAAATGTAGGATCTGCTCCAAAGCCCTTTTAAATCCATTGAAGAGCTTCCACAGGCTTCAGGAATTCTTGAATCAGTGAATTTTCTGTAGTGGTTTGTAATTTGTTAAGATCATAAACCATCTCCTCCAACTGCAAATCGGGATTCTTTTGGTTAGCATGTTAAACCAAAAAACATTGATATGCTCCTTGAGTTTTTTGCCAGTGGTCTGGTGTAGCAGTTGCATTGATTGCATAAGGAAAAAGACAGGAAACATCTGAAGAAGAGATACAAAGATGAAAAAGCTAACCTGTTGTCTGAGAAAAAAGGTATAAACTGGAAGTTTATGGATGTATTAACCTATTTTCACTCAAACTGTGGAAGTCTGTGTTGTAGGTGGCTTATAACCACTCATTTTGTAGATGTGTAGGTGGGGAAGAAATTCAGTTTTGAAAAAATTAAATTAATGAAGTGAATGTTTACTACTTCTTGCATTTAGAATTTAAAGCAGTGCGAGTTTGTATCACACCAATGATACCATAATGTGTTCTCCAAGAGTAACAATTAAATACTGGCATGCAGAGATTTAGAATACAAGCTGAAGAATGAAGTATTTCCTTTCCACAGAGAAGTGCTAGGTTTTTCTTTTGCAAAATTGTCCTTGCTACAGAAATTTTTTAAAACTAAGCAACCAAGAACTATTTTGACCCCTGAAGCAGCTGTTTTCATGTTGCCCAGTGTTTTTGTTTGAGTCTCTGTAGACATCCATGGGGGTTTGTAATTATTCCCAGTGAGAGGAGCATGATCTGAAGATACGTGCTTAAAAGAATTCTACAAATATTTTGCCTGCCCACAGCCTGAGTTAGGTGCTTGCCTACATTTGTGAAAAACCTTCCAAGCACTCTTTCTGAATAGGTGCAAAGTGTTCTCTTGAGCCAAGAACACCTCTTTTTTTGGCTGGTCTCACATCCTTTTTGGCCTACATTCCCTGGAGGTGCAGAGTTGAAGCCAGGGAAGTTGCACATGTGCTTGGGGATTTTGGTGCTGTGTCATTTAACCACAAGAACAACCTTCTCTTTGAAGTGCCCAGAATGCCTAATCAGGGATCAGCAGCTTCTCTCCTGGGTGGAAAAGGATCCCAGTGAGCATTTTAAAAAGCCAGTTAGCACAATATCCTTACCTGTGATGTTTCACTTACTCTGTAACTGAGTGCCTGTTACCATCATTTGTGCTGTGTGGTATTCTAGTGTGGTATTCTAGTGTGGTATTCTTGATGACAAGAATTTCCAAAATGTTTGGGGTGGGTATAAGGTGTGTGCTGCACACAATGAGCAAAGACAGCAATATTTCCCCAGCCTTCTGAAGAATATTTAAAAGTTACCACTGACCCCTTACTACCCCTTTATTTCTTACCTCCTACTGTGCACACCACTGGGGAAAATTGCCATTTACAGCCACATGCTGATCCTGCTGTTGCAAGAGCAATTTGACTGACTTACCTTAGTTAACGTCCCACTGAGATAGATAGTGTCAGGCTGATACTCAGAGGGAAAAACTATTTGCAGTAAATATGGTTGGAAGAATCTGTCCCAGCACTTCTATTGCTTAAATAGTGGTTTCAGGTCTGTTTGTTTTTATTTTGGTATTTATACAGACTTGACTTCTGAAATATTCATGTTCCTGACACATCTAAATATATACCCTTGAAATGCTTTTAAGTCTTTAAAAGTAACATAGATAATCTAAATAAGTTAATCACTCTGATTTGTTGATAAATCCTGTGCGTCCTTTTAAAAAGCACAGTTTTACTTTGCATTGAGTTTGACCCATCATTATCTGTGAGAAAGTGGAAATAAAAGTGGCCTCTCTTGATCTCATGGGTCTTTGTGCAGAGCAGTCGGTGGCACTGCTAACACACTGCAGCAGAGTTAAAGAGAAGCCCTTTTCCCTTTGTCGATTTACCAAGTTTCAGCACCAATAAAGGCATGAAAACTGTGTAGATTACTTACTGGACACTGGGGAGAGCAGTAACACACCTGGAATCATATGCCAAGTTAGCCACTACATCAGGCCCTGTGTAAGGGTTTGCATCCTAGTTTCTTTGATAGTAAAATGTTTCTCCACCTCCTTTCCAGCCAGGGAAGCTGGTTTTGTTTTTTATTTATACTGGTTTAACAGAAGTGGCCACCATCTTTGTGTTAAATAAACTCTCCACAAGCTCTTGAACTACCCATTACAGCATAGCTACAAGTCCTACAGGTCAGTATTTCAAAAGAGCATCGTGTACCCCAGATTGTCAACTGCCTCTTCTCAAAACACTCCAACTGGAAACCTTTGGCTTCACACTGCCCTTGCACAGTTGAGAAAACCCAGTTCTGGTAAAACAAGCTGAGAAACAAGTTCCCAGGACCTTACCATCAAACTGGCTGATCTCAACCACGGCAGGAACATGAGGGAGAGAGATGGTATCTCGGAGAACCATATCCCATAGCATTTAGGGCTTCCTAGGGCAATGCCAGCTCTTCAAATTCCCAGAAGCTAAAGTACAACTGAAGCAAATTAAAAAAAAGTATGTCCCAAATCAGTCTGTTCCCATGTCATTTATCCTATTCTTTTGGCAGGGTAAGGTGGAGACACTTTCATAATTCCAGAGAAGCTAAGTCATTTTCTATAAACCTTGGTTGAAACTAAAATTAATTCTGGGATAATGCCTTTTAAACTAGTTTTCATCCAAGAACAAATGAAACTACTCACTGGTTACTGCCGAGAGATGTCAACCAGAGAGAAGCTGCTGTGGCAGCCAGTGAATTCCTGTGGGAGTAATACTGATAAAATGCGAGTGTATCAGAGACAAGGATTTCAGCAAGGACACTGTTTATTGCATGTGTGCTGCTCCTTTATATCCACAGAGATCAGTCCTTCACTCTTGGCCATCACTGGAGTGGTGCCTGCCCATGTAGTAAGATCCTAAAGTTTTTATAACATGTACCAAATTCCAGAGAGATAGAAAAAACTCAGTTAATATATTTTAACTTTTTAAATTTGCTTTTCAATGCTGGCTAATGACAATTACAGAAGAGGAAGAAAAGAAATCTCTCTGTAATTTTTACTTCTGTAAACTGTCATACATGCTGTAACAAGTGCCAATGGAGTCAACTGCAGGAAATCTTTATTATTTTCTTAGAAACTCTTTAAAATGTAAACATCCTGTTGATACAAATCTCAGATTCTTCTGATGTTTACTTAGCAGCTGCCATCATTGTGCAGTGTCAGAGTACACATACCATATTACAGGGTATGAAGCTGACAGAGCCCTATTTGCACTTGTGTTTTATTTTACAGAAGCTAAGGCTGAAAATACTCCTGAGCCATTTAATGGTAAATCATCTTCTAAGAATACTGCCGTTATTTTAAAGCTATTTGAAATTTAGAAGTTGCATAAGTATTTCAAATGCAGCATTGAAATGGCTGGTAAAGACAGCCCACGTCCCCTTCACTCTGCCCTCAACATCAGATCCTGAAAGAGGACATGTTTTAGTCACTCATAGCAAGCAGGATATTGCATCAGGAATCATAAAGTCCTTGTCATGTCCAGTGGTAGCTGCCATTTCCCTTCTGAGTCAGGAATACCTGGCAGTCTCACCGTTCAATATTGCAAAAGAATAAGAGATAATCCTCTCACCCTCATGGCAGAAAAGTTTAAAAAAGTGCAAATATTGGAAAGTTTAAGCCCAGAGGAAAATTAGAAAGAACTTCCTATTTATTGTTTTGCAAATCTATTTATTTTTAGCTAGTCTAATTATTTTGGGGGCCTGACTCATCATTTCTGAATGCTTAGATTGGCAGCAGCTTTCCATTGCTGGGGCAGTGGTTGTGCTGACTCAGGATGTCTTTGCAGCCATCCACCATCCACAGGAAAATATGCACTTTACAGATCCATGCAAGCCATTCAGTGCATGCCAGTGTTCCCTGCATTAATGGAGATCCCATGTGCCTCTGGCTACACATGGTAATAATTTGTTAATTATTCCTGCCTGCCTGCTGCAACAGTAAAGCTCCTGATGTTAAAATGAAGATGAGGAGATGGATTCTGGGAACTTTGCCTTAAATATATCTAAAATTATTTTGTTTAAATACATTAGGAAAGAGGGTGACATTTTAAAGTCATTTATTTTGTGTCTGTGTGTGACACAGGCAAAGAGCAGAGACATTTTGTCATTCAGAAGGAGATCCTCAATTTCACAAATGACAGTCAAGTAGCTGTCTGTTTTCCTAGGCCCTGTACCAGCATCTGGATCACTGAAAATTTACACCTTCATTGCAGTCTTGCTCTTTCTCATAATCCAGTAATAAGGAAGCATTTTGAAAACAATTCTGCAGTTAAGAAACACTTCTGTTAAAGTTTTGGATGTGCAAGCATGGGCACCTGGACAGAATGCACACACACCAGCACATGCACAGGAAATAAGCAGACAAAATAACTGCAGCATCAAGCTCCCCAAGTCTCCTGTTTAAAAACTGTTCTTAGTTGGTTATAACAGACCCAAACCTTAGTTGCATATATGACACAAGTGCCTGTCCTACCTTGAATGGGTTTATTTCAATCCAAAGGGTTCTACAATGTCTACAGATAAAGCTCAGGGGAAAATGCATTGTTTTCTCATGGTAACAATTCCTAGCTTGGAGAAGGAAGCTTCTGATTCCAGTGTAGAGGAGACACATGCAGAGCTAGTAAAGAGGGGAACTAGTGAGGGAGCAGTAAACAGAGAGTAGGAGGAGGCAGGAAGAACCAAAGGCTCTGTTTGTTTGGCCAAAGGAAGGCTTCTGGTGCTGTGTGAGGTGGTGGATTGGAGGTAACCAAGCAAGGCCATCTTTCCTGAATGTGTGATGGAAATTGGGATGCCTGGTACATATGTAAACACCACGATACAGTGACCTGTACTTAGATGTTTTTCTGCTGGACTGAACTCAACCCTGATGCTAGGAACAACTGATAGTCTGAGAGGCGCTTGAGGAGCAGCACTGGGAGTAGAGGCTCTAGAAAAAACAACTAGGGTTGGAATTGGGACACAGAATGAGATGGAGGACCCAGCAGACTAAAATTTGGACTATGCAGGGCAAGAATGTGGGACTAGAAGTAGTAGAAGTTGGAATTGATGAGGTAGAGAGAAAAGAGCTGAAATAAAGAACCAAAGGGGGTGTAGAGCAGTCTTGAGACCAGAAAGGGACAAGACAAAAGAAGTCATACCTGTAAAGAGTGGACAAGTAACTGGACAAGTAGTTCGTAAATGTCCTGCCCTTTTCTCCTTGGAATGGAACCTGAGTTTCAAAAATCTTACTGTTCCTGTTGTCAGCAGGTACCAGTGACTATGTTTACCTTAAGAACAGAAGCAGGACAATAGAAGAGAATTTGTAGACATGGATAGTAAGTGGTGAGGACCTGGTGTTCCCAGTTGAGGCACCTGAGAGGGTTATTACTTTAGCCAACAGTTGTCTGGTCCCATGGACTGAATGTCCATTGGTGACTGGAGCTTGTTAAGTGTGATCCTGAAGGGCATCTTTGCTTTAGTTTCAGTTGGAAGAGCTCCATGTGGTCCAAAGTATGGGAACCAAAGTATGTGAACCAAAGTATGTTAAATATGGACAATCTGGACATTTGCTTCAAAAACAGGCCATAGATTCAAAATAAATCATTAATTTCTGTGCTGGATGCCTCCAATGTGACACCAGCAGAAAGGTGTCTCATGTTCCTCTGGCCAGAAGCTGACAGTGCTGCTTCTTTCAATTATGCCATGACCTTAAGGAACAGAGGCCTAAGCAGCAAATCTAGAGGTGTTGACACTGTTGGCAGTACATGTAGGTGCTACATGTGAAATACCTGGGGTTTGGTTGACCTCCTCAAAGCCCAGCAGACTGTACACACAAGTTCTGCTAAAACCAGTTGATGTTGCATTACCAAACATTTCACAGTTGGGGAGGAATGACCTCAATTCAGACACCTTTTGTGTAAGCATTCAGCACTGATCTTTCATTAAAACATCCCTTTTCCTTTTTCTTCTTTCACTAACCAAAAGACCTGTGTAATGAAGGAGACAGCAGGATGCAGAACTCCTACCTCACCTCTGACAGAAGGGGTAAAATGCCTATTGAAAAATGAGTAAATAAGTTCATGGTAAAGGCACCTAAACTTTAAAGAGAATGGTGTCTTGATGAAGTCATCATTATTTTTCATATGTGGTTACAGTTCTCACTTTTCTGAATATCTCATTTAAGACCTTGAAATGTATAATACAGATAGATAAACAGGGTTTCAGAACACCTGCAAGTGCGGTCCAGGAGTGCTGTCCTTTGAGTATAGTCAATACTGTGTAATGCTGCACACGCTGGAAAACCAGCTTGAGGCATTTCACTCTACACTGCATGCTTTCAAATTAATAAATGTAGTTTGACATTAATTTCTGTGCTTCCCACCTGCAAAATGAAGATAAAAATGGCCACTAAGGTGTTGCAAAACTAAATTAATAAATGTGAGCATGCGAATCCTGTAGTGGTGCATGCCAGAGGAATGCAGAGCATAAAGAAAATAAATCCTGTCTGTAAACCGTGAAGTATGTAGTAAATAAATCCTCAGACCGCACACAGAATTTAAAACGAGAAATACTATCAAATAGCAGCTCATCAGCTGAATGTCATCCTGTCAGTGGATTGAGAGAGTCAAGGATCCTTTGGATCATGCAGTGAAAGATTAAACTGTAATGCAAATAGACCAGGGGCCAGCTAAGAATGCACATAAATCTTCTGTTTAGGCATTTTCAAATCTGTGAGTTCTCAAGTTTACAACCCTACCTGGAGAACAGCCCATTTCACAGTCCATGCAGACTAAGCCAAGTATTTTATCCACCTTTGTAAGTGTAAATGGCTTTTCATCTTTTTCTAAATGATCATGTGATGAGACTCTAAGACTTGCCTTTCAAAAAATCCAACCATTTCAAGGACTACTCCATTAAACTGCAGTTGCTCCATTGCTTTTTTTCCCCCTCCATTTCATAATCTTTATTTCTGTATCTGTTGGTAATGGAGCCCAGGGTTAAACATAATTTGGTCAGATGTTTCGCTTCCAAAAGGCCTGAATGCATCTGGACATTTTACATTGGCTTTTCTGAAGAACTTTTGCTAGTATGACATCTTGTGATTGATGAATTGAAGGCAAGATCAAAAGAAATTTTCTGCTAGAGCAAACAACACACCTTGTTTTCAGCAAGTAGTGAGTGACAAAGGAAACCAATAATGTCTGTTAACATGGGATGGTTTATATTCTATGTTTTGCACATAAATAGAAGTATAGCTGGGGTTGGTGTCTGTGCAACTGAGATACTGTATTTTGGATACAGCCAATAGTCAATAATGTACAAGATGTGGGCAAATTTCAGCAAGAGAAAAGTGAGTTAGACAAAACCTTGTAATAGTTTGTGAAATGTAGTCTGGGCTCTTAGCCCACCTCTACCTCAGTGGGTCCATTTATTTATATTCCACATGGCTACAAAAATGATGGAATTGAAGATATTTTTGATGAAAGGAAAACTTCTTGTCCCCTAATTTATGTTAGCATTGCTCAGTTATTCACTGAAGTACAGAAATGAAATATGAAACAAATGCGAATAATGGAATGGGGCCAAGCTGTGTGTGTGATGTGTTGAGCAATCAGCATCGTTCTGGTACCTGCATTCAAACATTTTAGTATGAAGAGTGCTCATCATTAATCTTGTTCTTGTTCAGTCTGAAATCCATAGGTTTTTACTCTCTCCCAGACAAGTCCTTTCCCCTCATACACTTAACAGAAATTGAAAAGCATAGCTATAGCATGCAAAGTCAAGATGAAAATGGGGAGAAATGATGACTTGGGGAAACATGACCTTCACTGTTTCTAACAGAGAGAAAAGACACTTCCCTGAATATGATATTGGCCTAGAATTTACGACTTTTGTGTTTAGGTGGGCTCTACAGCAGGTAGCACCTGCTTCATGTATGTCATCAGCCAAGGTTATATTGGGCAAGATCAAATCAAAATGGACTTCTGCAGAATTTTAGTTCCATGTTACAACCCAGAAGAAAGTTCATTGATCTCTGGGAGGCCCCTGCGCTCCACACAGGCAGAACTTCACAAGGATAAGGTAGAGAGTTGGGGCTGTTCAGCCTGGAGAAGGGAAGGCTCCAGGGAGACCTTACAGCACCTTCCAGTACCTAAAGGGGGCCTGTAAGAAAAATGGGACAAAATTTTTAACAAGGCCTGTTGCAATAGGACAAGGGGCAATGGTTTTAAACTGAAAGAGGATCAATTCAGACTAGCTATAAGGAGGAAGTGTTTTTACAATGAGGGTGGTGAGACACTGGCACAGGTTGCCCAGCGAGGTGGTGGATGTCCCATCCCTGAAAACATTTAAGGTCAGGTTGGATGGGGCTTTGAGCAACCTGATACAGGTGAAGATGTCCCTGGTCACTGCTTTTTTCAAATAGCTGGAAAGCTAACACAAAAAACTTGCAACAGTTATGGAAAACAGCTGGACTGCTTAGGGGTAGACTCCATGGACAACTTGATTATTTGAGCCATAGTAAGAAATTTCTTAAGACAGCCAGGCTTTCATCAGCAGATCTCTGTTTTCAGAGTTAAGCCTGTATTGTGTTCCACAGTTTTGCAGTTGAGGAAACTGAGTCACAGGGCATTTAATTACAGGTCTTCATCATACCTGCAGACCTGGAAACAACCAAGAAGTACCAATCTGCTCTTCCTCACAGTATATGTCAGGACCTGATGCATTGCTTATTTCCAAATGATTATATTGGTTACTCCCTCAGTAACTTTCCACACTGATTATTTGATATGCTTTGCTTTCTAGCTGATTTTTTACTATGGAACTGGAGACAGCTGGTGTCCACAGCACTACTACGATGAGATCAAAATGGATTTTCCAGACGGGGACATTCGGCTCTGTGAGAAAGGGCTCCGCCATGCCTTCGTGCTCGATGCCAGCAAGGAGATGGCTGCCATGATCACAGACTGGCTACAGGACGATCTGACCAAATTATAAACACTAATTCAGTGATTAACAAGAAAATGATGTAATTATTTTGTGAACGTGTAATTATTTTGTGAGAGAGTCTGTCTTATTTTTTTTCTGTTTACTATAGATTATGGCTTGTTTTCTATTGAGATGTTTTGGCAAAAGTTAAAGAGAGACTGGCTGGTCCAAAGTATAGTTTTATTGACTCAGTGCTTACGTAGTTTCATCCTGAGTTTTCAGGACTCTGTAAGACTTGGCAAAGGGTGGAATATTTATTGTCTGCTGGCGCTGTAGACAATGCTGATAGAACTGTACCTGAGCTACTACCACCTTACTCACTGCTGGAGAAGTGTCGGGATGCGGGTGGATCCTGGCCACGGATCCTGGAATGCTGTGAAAGGCCTGGCCCTCTCCTCGTGTCTCACCCATCTGTGTAAGCCAGGTGCATGGCAGCCAGAACAGCCCAAGGCCCTGGACATCCCTGATGTTGTCTCCTCTGGGTCAGAGGGGGTTGGTCAGGCTGAGTTCAGGATGAGTTCAGGATGAATTCTGGGGAGATGTGTAGATCAGGTGTGTAGTTTCTCCAAGTCTCACCAGGGGTTTGGGGCACTGCCAGGACTCCACAGGGTATTCGAAATGCTGTAAGGTATCTGTGGCTGCTCAGCAAGGGAATACATAAGGATCTCTTGCCTGGAACATGGCCAAGTGTTTCATTTTTCAATTGACTGTAGAGAAGGGAAAGTACACTGGTCAAAAATGCCAGTATTTAAAGGTTAAAATGGATTGTAGAATCCATGTATAACAACTTCTAGGTGGCCTAGCTCTGCTAATGAAGTCCATGAGAACAGTGCTTGCTCAGCAACCTTAAAGAATTAAACCACTTTTGATGCATGTCTAAATTTCAGTTCTTTGCTCTAAGGACTGAAGTATGAAATTTTTTGCCAAGCCACAAATTAGGTAAGTTCACCATCAGAAAACATCTGTTACTGTGCCATGGCTGCACCCATGACATGGCATGAACGTTACTGTTGAGAACCAGACCCTTGCATGGTGCTGACAAGTTCACTGTTCCTCACATTTGGTGAACCCTCTCCTTTACAGATGGAACAAAGTAGAAAAAAGCATCCTACCAGTTGTGATAACAAAAGAAGTTACAGGGAATAGCTAGAAATGAAAATATTGCAAGTAAGGGGAACAAAGCCAAGTGTAATCAGGAAAAGCTTTCTAGCCATGAACCTGTGAAATAGTCTCCCTGTGGAGTTCAGAGAGACATTTATAAATAAGCAAAACACTACAGAGTATAGTCAGGGGAGGTCCTGCCCTTGCAAACAGATGAATTTAGATGATGCATTGAGTATCTAACTTACATGATTTATTACCAGTTTTGATACGGGTGAGAATGGTATTGGAGAATGTTCTCTGTGATGCAGGAAGATCAATTAATTGCTTCATTTTCTTACACTATTATACACACCCCTTCCACTGCTCTCTAAACCCCCCTTGAACCTTTCACTAATATTTAGAGCAACTTGTAATAGAGTTCAGTTCCTGGATATTTTGGACTAGTTTTCAAACCTGCAGACTGATAGTGGATTTAAGTGGCCTTTGTATCAGAAACTGGTTCAGCTTTTGAGACTAGCCAGTGGATTTTCCAATTACACTGCCACGTAATGAAATGGTACTGATGAATGGGGCAGGAATGTTGGGAACACAGTTTCAGCAGCGTGGGGAGGAACCAGACACGTTCAAAGTGAGGGCTGCCCATGCAACTGATTCTGCTCATTGGAGAGTCACAGGACTTTCCTTCTTTCTACAGGTCCATTTTCAGTCATGATCAAAACAATCCTTGAGCTCACTTTAGAAGTCCATAGTTGTGTGTGTCTGTGTGTGCTTGAATAGCCCCCAGATGCTGGCATCATCCCAGCAGGGTGGCCTTGTGGCAGATGCTCCCTGCATCCGTAGGCTGAGGTGCTCCCTGGGGCAGAGACGGGGAGGACATGCACATACATGGAGATACATTAGTGTACACATATCTGTACATGTGCACCTGTTTGTGTGTCAGCAGCATAAAAAACTGCAGTTCACTTGGTTGTTTTGGTTTGCACATTGATCTGGTTGAACAAAGCATTTGTTCTTCAAAGTATGTGGAATCAGGGAATCGGCAAAGACTCAGTTTGTGGGAGTTCAGCTGTTGTAGTGGATCTCCTGAGACCTGAAGAAATCTTGCATTAACCAAAGATGAAAAGCAATTACTACAGCCTGGAAACTGAAGCACCTATGAGAAGCAGTTGTTTACAGTGCATTATTCGTATACTTTGTATGAGAAATTAATTTAGCAATACTTGTACTTGACTTGTGTATGCCTTTTATACAAATGTTAATCCATTATACTAAATCCTAACTGCATTAAGACCTAAACTGAGATTAGGTCTGGTCAGTGATGACCAGATCTACTGCAGAAGAATGCCTTACAATTTTCTTAAAAATAATTTTCTCTAGAATTACCAAAACCATATTGATTCAATTGCTACCTTCCTCCTAGAAGCTGTTACTGTAAGGCTAAGATCTGAAAATTTGCTACTCTATTCATTGCTAAAACACACGGGCCTAGTTTCCACAGCTGTATTTCCTGAGAGGAGCAGATCCCACACAGTGAGAATCCAGCTCCTCAGAAGCCCATGGTGTTCATTGTCACCCCAGGCAAAGAGTGTCAGAAGTGCTTGTGGTCCAAATGTGCCAATTTACCATGAAAACACAGTGTGGTCTTGCCTATTTTAGACTATTTAAGAATTCTTGGAAAACCTATCACAAATATATGGACTGTATGCTGTAGCACCTACTCACTGTCATTCACATCTGTGCTTGATTCTCACCACACGAGTAACCCTGCTAGTGCAGTGACTTTGACTCATGTGCCAGTGTTTTGCTAGATCGATACCTTTTATTAAAAGTACACAACTCCAGTAACAAAAATAAATAAATTTATGGTAAAATGTAACTTGATTCTTTGTTTTGGTAACTTGTTTAGTCCTAGTTCACCTCCTTTATTACTTCATGCATACAAAATTTACAAAAATACTTGCCAAACCCCAAATTTCACATGCAATGCAGACATCTGCCAAGTGCACAGAAAATCCGTGGGTGGTAGGCACCTGACTCGCTTAAGCATTTTTATCCAGAGCCCCTCCAAAATAATCAATCAGTTTCCCCTTGCTGCCTCCAGCTCCGTGTTTGCTGCTCTGAATGAGCTATGGAGTGTGTGGATCAGTGAGGTTTGTCCCTTCAGGAAGCTGGATGAGTGCTTGCCCAGTGTTTATGGTGAAGAATTTGGAGTTGGACTCCAAGCTAAACACCAGATTCTTGACTCACGGAGACAGATTGCATACATGAGCCACGGCAGATAATCTCTTCTCTGCAGCTGAGGTCATTTATGTATTTATTTTACAAAAAATGGGTTTATACATCCATCCACTCCCCATCCCTTTCTTTGGTCTAGCTAATTGCCAGCAAAGACTTTAAACAAGATGTTCAATGTTATCATTTTAAAGTCACTCAAACTATTACTGGGTTTGGATAAACTCACTAGACCCAAGAGACTTGTTTTACTCTGTGTCACAGGTCATGCTCAGACTCCCAACTACAATAAGTTTCTGAGGCTCTTCACTTGCAGGCAAATGTTCTTTCCTGGCACATTTACAAAATAGGAATCCAGAGAGCGTCTGTGAGTGACCAGGAACTATTAAAACAGCATATATTTCTGGAACAGCTGATGGGGGTTGAGCACAAGCAGCAGATCCAGCAGTAACAGCACAAGCAGCTGCCAGGAGCGATCGCTGCTCTCAGTAGCATCACGCAGAAGTTATGGAACAGGCTAACATTCGTTCTCAGATGGGACAGGCAGGGAGGGATTTAATTAAAAACTCTTTCAGAGTGCTTGAGCTGATAGTCAACAGCCTCAGTTTTGCCTGTTGCAGGAATGTGCTTGCAGGAAAATAGTTGTGTTGCAGAAAGTTGTTTGCAGCAGCTAATAAAATACAGGGTGTTCTTTAAAACATCTGCCTGACTGTACCTGACTGCAGGGTTTGCCAGTCAGACACTCAAAGATCTTCTGCCGTCCTGTTTGAAGCAATTCACACTGAAGGAGGAAGTGGGGAGTGCTTCCCACTCTCCCCCTTTGTGAACATCTTCAGCAAAGCCCCCAGACTCTGAAATACTATGTTTCGTACATTGAGAGGAATCCATGAAGATGAGATGACTTGGAATTAGGAAAAACAGGCTTTTGCAATGTCAAGACTCATCTACTCCTCTTTCCTGACAGGCACCCCTAAAATTTGATAAGGATTCAGCTGTTCCAATCTGTCCTTGTAGGATACAGGAATACCATTTACAGAATATAAATGTTTTGAAGTGCTCTCCTCATGCAGGGAGTACTGCAGCTCACTGGTGTTTATAGGAAAGTGGAAAGGGAGGAAAAGTGAAGACAACCCTTCCCCTTCACCTCAAAGCTACGCTGCTTTAAAAAGGCCAGGAGGCGTTCTTAGCAATAAAAGAAGGCGGACTTGTGGAGGACTGGGAGCCCTTGGCACAGGAGCTCTCTGCTCTCCCTTGAAGAAGAGCGGCCTGAGGGCAAGATGATCTTCCCCGGAGATAGGCAACCTTCCTCTGGTCATGGTGAGGAAGTGAACCATGCCCAGCATGCCTTGTTTCTGTATGGTAATACCCAGCGCCCAGTTGGCTGATTGGTTTCTACCCCACCCCCTGCCTGCCCCATATAAGCTCTGCCCCCCAGCCCTGGTGCAGGGAGTGTTGTCTCTGGGCAGCCCTTCACAGGGACTGCTGGCCAATGAAGGACCTCTGTGGAACTGCCAAACGAGGCTCCTGTCTCTCTGTCCCCGAGTTCACCATGGGTGATTTCACAAAGAGCTGGAATCACAAGAGCTGGAATCACTTGTAGATGAGAAATCGCTACACTTGCTGAAATCACTTGTTGCCCAGGGAAGTCTGCCACCGGCCCTGGAAGAGCTGTTCCTTGCAGGACACTCTTTCGAGGAAGGTTGTGGCACACCGGGTTGCCCTTCCTCCGGCTCCGTTTGGAAGTAACAGGAAAGAACTTGTATTTTCACCCACAAAATAATCCCACAGGTTTTTAAGCATCCAGAGTGATCCAGTCCCAATTCAGACTATGTCCTCTTTTACTAATGCTCTGCATTTTGTTCCGTTGTATTCATGTGTGACCTTGGACATCTCCTCTGTCCTTGCTGTGCCTTTGATTTCTCTTCAGTTATAAACTGACTAGCATATGTTGTCAATTACACGAGTAGTCTGAAGTGCTGTGGAGTAAAAACCCGTGTCCACTGAACATAAACCCCACCACTCCCACTGGTTTCAGTGGAGACGTGGTGGGATGTCTGTGAATAACCATTTGCTCTCACCCTTCAATGTCCTGTTGAAAACAGTTTGTTAAGATGGCACATTCCTGTAAAGCTGCTCACAGAGTGGGCCAGGGGGCAAGGGAGCAAATGCCATCCTGCCTCCCTCCCCAGAGAACGTTTACCAAGAGATCCCCTCAGCCAGTGTGACCATAAAATGGGCATGTGGGGATGCAGGACACTGACCAAAAAGTGGGTCCTGCTTGGTCTGTCGCTCCATGTGCCACTGGGAATAGAAATGACTGTGCCTTACTCCAGCTGAGCCATGTGTTTCCGTGTGTGCTTAAGAGGAAGGGACAGCCTAGAAAATACAAGGATTTTAATAATTAATTTTTAAGTCCTTCAAGGAAACCTCTCTTTTCAGTTCTCCACATTTCTTCTGAGTCTTGAAAGCTGAATTTGCTCTGCTATGTCTAAAACACATACCTGATTGTCTTGAGGACTTCCTCCATGCCTCCAAATGTGCCTTACTTCACACCTGCATGTTCACAGTACTGTGTGCTTAGGGATACAGCAGAGAGAATCATAATCCTTATTACCTTCACTCTGCCTTCAAGGCACATGGGTGATGTCCATTGCAGGAGCACATGCTAAAGCACCTCACTCTCCGTCCAATCTGTCCTTGAACACTTCAGAGATGGGGCACCCACAGCTTCTCTGGGAAACCTGTGCCAGAGCCTCACCACCCTGACAGGAAAGTATTTCCTCATAATATCCAATCTAAATCTCTCCTCTTTTAGTTTAAAACTGTTCCCCCTTGTCCTGTCACTATCTGCCTGTGCAAAAAGTCACTCTTCCTCTTTTCCATAAGCCCCCCTTTAAGCACTGAAGGCCATACTGAGGTCTCCATGGACCCTTCTGTTGTCCAGGCTGATGGAGTCAACGGAGAGAATCCTGTTCGGCTGGCTGGAGCTGGGTAGCTACTCATCACAGCAGGTGAACACTAGTCAGAAACACAGGGAAGAAAAAGTATGTACATTTTGATGATAAATACATAACAAACACTCACTGTTGTGTGAATTTATTTATTGGAAAATACCTGTGGCTGCCCTGGAAGGCAGTTTAAAATGAATGGGTATTTCATTTTTGGTTTAACACCTTAGGTAGCCCAGGGAATAAAGGTGGTTTACAAAGGCTGCTCTGACATCTGGTTTCAGGACACAGGCACAAGTCATCAAAAGAAAATCTTGCAGAGGTCTATTTGTCAATAAAATATTTAATAAACTTATCTGTACAAAATATTAAAAAGGTTATTGAAGAGTATACAAGAATATTTATTTAACAAATATATACTGCTATATAATATATTCAAGAAAATATAGATTGCTGTTTACAGTTCATTTACAATCCCATATGTACAATCTATTTAAACTTTAGATACATACAAACAATGCATTTACACCATCACATACAGAGCTATCTTCTTTAGAGATATTTCACACACCCAGACCTGAAAAAGCTGAACAAATACATGGATAGTTCAGAGGCACACACAGGGATACGAGTATTGCTTCAAAAATTGTAGCTACTACAGATACAGTTCTTGGAAACTTTCTCATTTTCTGACATTTTCCTTTCTAATCAAAGAAAAGAACATATAAATAAAACCATGACTGACCAGCAGAGAGGCTCATTTTGTCAAGGGGACTCCAGAAAGTGTTGAGGCTCTGGAAACAGCGCGCAATGATGGGATACGAAGGGACTGAGCAAACTGGATCAACATTGCTCCCTGCTTCATCCGAGACAGGGAGCACCAGGAGCAGAGCAGGTCTGTGCTGCACAGGTAGGTGTCCATTTCCTTTGAGCAGCATCTCCACCAGCTTTTCCAGTGGGAACTACAGAGCAAGACAGGACTCGTGACTCCAGGTGGGCACAGCCCGAGTCCTCCAGCTGTGAGAGCTCCATTTGCAAAGGCACTGCACAAATGTGGCTTCAGCTGAAGCGTGTGGGAGCTCTGGACATTCAGCACCTCAGGAACTCAGACCCTTCTTTAAAAGGTTAATCACAGCAGGTGGGATGAGTGTAAACAGGATGATCACCCCCTCCCTGGGCAAAGAGAGGATGAGCTGCTCCTACAAAATGCCCCATCCCCAGCTGATCACTTCCTACACACCCACTTAACTCTGGCGCCTTCAAGGACCAAAGCCTGGCCCCTCTCTGTGTGACCATCCCTTTTCCTGGGCCCTCCATGTGTGACCATCCCTTCTCCTGGCCTGTGGGTGCTATTTCACACTGCTGCTGCTGGCTGAGCTCCCGTGAGCCCCTTGGTGCTCAGCAGTTCCTGACACACAGCTCCCTGGGATGACCAGCTTGGGAGCAAAGCAGCCCTAAATTTTGCCTCCTGTTTATTCCCTACTGTTCTCCTTCCCTGTCTTCACCAAGGCAGGATGGAGGAAATAAATGAAACACCACAGAGAAGGCTACCATCTCCCCAAAAACTGGGACCAAGGCAAATGCCACAGCTCCCAGGGAGGCCAGGCTTGGCCCAGCCTCTGGGTCTCATTCCTCCAATGATGGACACCAGGGTGGCACCAGCACAGATTGACACTGTGGCAAAGAGAAGGGGAGAGGATACCCAGGCACTCCCACCTTCCATCAGAGAATCACTTGAGTGTGTGACCCATCGTGAGCAGGTCCCCTCCTCCCACCAGCTTCAATCCTGCCAGACCTGTCCCCTCAACATCCCCTGCCCAAAGGCACTGCACCACATCCTCCTGCTGCTGAGGCTCAGCCATCCCTTCCTCACCCTCCTCCCCCCACCAAACACCACAGCAAGTCTCCCGTCCTGAAAACCCAAAGCATGAGCACAAGTATCAAAGCAGAAAAATGAGCTCGCAAAATGTTTGACTGAACAATTAAGTGGTGATGACAGAAAAATGGAGAGTAAAACCTGCTGAAAAATCATTGAAAACGTGTGGAGTTATGGTTTCATCCATGGAATGGATGGGAATGGATCAAGCTTTGGTTTAAGATTTTTCAATATCAGCTCTGTGAAAATGCTGCACAGCCCAAGCTTCCTACCCTAGCCCATCCATTCAGCAAGAGTCAAACCCAGTGCATCTGTCAGCCTGCCAGCACTCCTTCCCACCACCACATACATCAGGCTCCTCTCCAACATGGAAAATTCAGGGGTTGTTTGGGTACTGCTGCCAGTAAAAGGGAAAAGCAGCCATAGGGCTATTTGTGTCTCGAGGTGCAAAGATGCAAAACATCCTTTAAGATGTAGGATGGGCTCCTTGGTCAGTGGGTTACACCAGCACAAATTCCAAATTTTTGTCATTTTCTGAAGGCCCAGATCACTGGCTGATAGGATCTAAGTGATTTTCAGAGACATCTTTGCACCTCTATGTACCTCACAACATGTACTGGGAACAAAGAGCTTTAAAGGACTGAATGCAGCTGGTTTTACCTTGGAAGACATAACCCAGCTATGACAAAATCAAAGGTGTCACACACACCAGCCTGGTGGAACATCTCACTCTTTTACCAGCCATAAATTGATAGATAGAAAAGACAGAAAAACTCTCCCCCTACCACACAAAGTCACAGGTTCCTGTGACACACCCAACCCACAGAACGGGTACTCCCCAACTCCTTTCCTCATTGTGTTTTCATGGAGGACACACTCCCACAGTGGGGACACCACTATACTCTAGAGGCTCCTGCTACCCAGCATCTCCATTCTGGCCCCACCATAAGTGATCCCTGATGCCAAGGGAGCTTCTCTGAGGCCAGTGGAACACACATGATCTGCTGGTCGTGAGGACTTAAAAAAAGAATCACACTGCTCTCAAAGACCTTGCTTTTTCCCACACGGGTTTTCCCATCCACTCACCTCCACAGAGTATGATGGGAAGAGAGAAAAACTCACACCACAACTCCAGCTGCACCCAGGACAGGGGACACAGCAAGTGATTTGATGGAGCTGCCCAGCCAGGGTCCAAGTGATAGCCCTTTGTTCTGATCGTCTTTCAAACACAGTGGCTCACAGCCCCATTTCAGGTGACAGCCTCTGTGCAATACCCAGGCTCTTGTTGCCATTGCCCCACGGAGTTTTTTTCTCCCTGGCACATGGCCCTGCTGCCCCAGCACAGACAAAAGAGAAGGCACTTGGATTTCACAACTCACTCCATGCTCAGCAGGAAACCATGACGTTTCCCACCACTTTTCATCCAACACAAGTATGAGCTGGGCTGGTATTTATGATGTATCTGCCACATTAAATGGGTCCTGTGGGTTTTGATGTAACTGTAAATGCTGCTATTGATACAATCATGACAAGAAGCTCACCACAAAACTCCTGTTCAGCCACGGCATCCCATCAGCATCCAAGATGCTCTGCTCCGTTTGCCCAGCTGAAGCCCCTGAAACCTGCATTCCCAGAGGGTCCGAAGTGATGCCCCAGCCTCCCTTGTCTCTTCCCTGCCAACAGCAGGGTGAGTGTATGTGTCTGCTGTTCCCTGGGGGCCAGCACAGGTGACTGTCCCTAAATACCTCTTTCAGGTGTGTGGGATAAGGGCTTAAAACTGTAAAAGGAGCTGCTTGCTTTGCAAGGGGAGTATGAGGGATAAATCACTGCAGCGCTGCCCGGCGAGAGCTGCGCAGCCGAGGACTGAGTTGAAACCCACAGGGTGCAAACACTCACAGGAGTCACTGGCCCTCAAACCTGAGCAGAAGGCTCAAGGCTTGGGGTTTGCTTTTAATCAGAATTGGTGCCTTTGCAGCCTTTTCCTTACAAATATGCCAACCATCAGTCAACAGGCAAAGAGGATGTGGCTCCATCTGCCAGTGCTGATCAGCAGTGAAGCCACTGGGAGCAATGCAGCTGTGCCAGGATGAAGCTACATCAGCCCTTTTCCACATGAACCCTTCTCTCTGCCAGAGAGATTTCCCTCCTATCACTGGATTTGAAGTATGATGTAAAAAAATAAAAAAAAAAGGGGGGGGGGGCACACATGGTTAGACAAGCCCTCTATTTTAAAAGAATTAAAAAGCAATTATTGCTTAAAAAAAAAAAAAAATCTGTGATTCTTGGGAAATATTTCTAGGCCAGAAGCACCCCTGGTCACTAGGGTTAAACAGGACATAAAGTCATTTTGCTTCTGACTGTTCCTGCAGGCACCGGCTTCGGCACCAGCTCAAGGAGCCCCCAGACAAGGCACACACACCAGTCCTTGTCACAACTGGGCAGGCTTCCCCAAATCCCAGCCCCAGTGCTTCCAAGTCAAATGGGATCACTTTGCAAGTTTCCCTACTCCTGTGCAATTACATTCCCATGTCAGAGAGCAGGGAGCCAGTTAAGTAGGGATACATAGTTCGTTTAAAATGCCTTATATTTCTAGTTTCACTGTAATTATATCCTGCAGATAAAAATGGTGCTCAAGGTCAAACAAATCCTCCAGGATACTATGCACTGCATGGAAACTGTTTGGGTTTTTTTTAACTGGAAAGGTTGTATAAATACTGCAGATTGAGAACCTATAATTATCCATTAAAATCACTCTGAGTCTGCTGAATTAATATTTGTCCATGTTCAGCCTCTAGTCTCTTATTTATAAAGTTTACATGTGCCCAAAAATCAGCTCAGGCAAGAGGCAACTGATCAGAAATACATTTTTTCTGTACCTTTCCTTTGGCATTAGAGGGTGATGCTCTGCGAAGGGGCAGCTCCAGGGATGGGGGCTGGGCTGGGCTACCAGCATCCTGCAGCCAGTGCCCCACCAACCCTTCTGCAAAGGCAGGACTCACTGCTCCATGCCCTCTACAGACACATCCCTGTGTTGTCCCCCAGCAGTGCAGGGCTGCAACAACTCAGCTGAAGGAACCTCCCTGCCCCAGAAAGGCTTTCACACCCACCACTTCCACTTAGAACCGTGTAATCATTAAGGTTGGAAAAGATCGAGTCCTGGCATCAACCCTGTACCACCACCATGTTCACCATTAAACTATCTCCTCAAGGGCCATATCCACACGGTTTTTGAACACTTCCAGGGATGGTGACTCCACCCCTTCCCTGGCCACAGCTTTACAACTCTTTCTGTGACTTTTCTTCCCCCAGTATTTAATCTAAACCTCTACACATTTGCAGCAGCTCTGACGGTTGTTGCCTAAGTCTAATCCCACTGTTTGGGTGCAATCTCCAAATCTGCCTGGGGATGGAGAGGCAGCCCTTGCAGTTGTCATGCAGGGATTCATAAAGGGGGCGGTGGTGGCTTTTGCTCTGGAAATACTCCTCTGGGAGCAATGAGCAATGTGACAGCCAAGCCCTGCAGCTGATACACTCGCCCAAGGGGAGCAGCACAGTTACTCACCAAAGCCCCAGCTCCACTCTCCTCCAGCCTTGCCCTGCTCATACACATCCCTCTGGAGCAGCCCCAGGCAGGGAGCTGCCTCCCCTGACTCCTTAGAGGAGGAGAAAGAGGCTTCCACTCCATCCTTTGCCCTCCTGTTGTCCTCCAGGGGTTGTTTTCCCAGGAAAGGAACAGGTGGCACCTGGCACAGGCCCCAGCACCGCTGGGCTCCCCTCAAGGGGATGAAGTTTGCTCCCCCACCAAACCCCCCTGTTCAGGTTCCCTGCAGGCAGGTGAGCCAGGTCTGGCTCCCACATGGGTGAAACCACGGACAGCATCGCTGCCAGCAGCAGCCTCTGCGTCTCCCCAAATCCTCCCCTCTCGTTATATAATGATCCAGGCTACAGAACTGCAGAAACTGAGCCACTGCTTTTGTCCCCAGGACCAGCAAAGCCATCGTGAGGTTCAGGACATGAACCCCAGCAATGGACACTGCCCCAGAACCGGGGTGAAGCATTGCAAGACCCAACCTGTCACCCTGCTCTGCATTGGCCACCTCCGGACCTGAGGAGGGTGACATCTGTCTGTTCCTTGCAACTGTGGCTGAACAAAAAACACAAGAACTGGGAGTCACACACACCGGAGTCATGTCCCCTTGGACACAGTCTCACAGGAGCAGATCTCAGGATACCTTTTTGGTGGAGGCTCATAAGAGCCACCAGCCAGCAGGGGCTGCCAGGAGCTATATATATCTTGCCTGGATTTGAACTGCCCGTGAACCTTCACCACAAATATTTGGAGGAAGGGGAGGGGGTAAAAGAAACAAAAACATTTTAAAAAATTGTCTCAGCAGTGAGAAAAACTATCAAACAACCAAAGGCAATTGAAAAATTAGGTATTTCCAAAGCTTGATAACTTTATAACTGATGTGGAATCCGGCAGCTTGAGCACTGCTGTGCCAACCTCCTTCCTCAACCAGCTGTGCTAAAGCCAAGGGGCAGAGGAAATCCACAAATCCTCATGCTGACTCCTCCTCCCCCACTCAGGAACCTTGGCCTCCCCAAATGCTGACAGTGAGAAAACACATGGCATGGACCTCAACCTTCCTCTCCCCTCTCAACCTCCATCTCTGAGCATCTCCCTGGGGACAGGTACATCATTAGCATATATTTACATTTGTGCTGAGGCTGGGAGATAGGTTTTCCTTTTGGATACATGGATGTAACAAGCCAGAGGAGCTCTGCAGGTGTCAAGGGGGTACATGAGACTTAAGAGCAACATACTCGCTCCTCTGAGCTGCCACCAGCCACAGCCTGAGGAAGCAGAGCAGGCTCTGTGGGCGAGGATGGAGGGAGGTTGGGGGTGTCATCTCAGTGGATCTGTCCCTGTTATCAACGGGCATGGTTTACTTCCCACAGATGCACTTGGGGGGAAGGTGCTGTTGGAGCTCACCAAGGCTTTTCTGACCATTGAAATCATTTGGATCCCAGTAGAGCTCTTTGAGGTGACGCACTCTCTGCCCTGGCCAGGCTCAGCCTCCCAGCAGAACACCCCTGCCATGGAGGATAACTGGATTAATGTAGGAAAAATCCCATGTTTTCCAGCAGGGATTTATCTCCTCCAAAAGCAAACTACCATCACCAATAAGCACTGATGTTTACACACCAACACCCTGCCCACAAGAAAAAAACAAACCATCAAACACAAAATCTGTGCAAATACATCTCTGGTCTAAGCCAACCCACCCATGAAGCCAAAGTTTGGTACCAAAAGCCACTGAGGTGCACCAGAAATGCTTCCCAGCATCCAAAGCACACCCTGGCATGGATGAAGGGCTTCTCTGGCTTAAAGGTGTAATTTATACTCAGCTCCTGAGTTACTAAAATCCTGCAGCCCTTTCAGCACACGTCAAAGCACCCCGCTTCATGTAGCCGGCCCTGAGGGTAGCACTCAGCCCTCTGCATGGGAAAGGTCTGTTCCTGGAGGATCCAGCTCCCTTAATGGAGCAGGGAGCAGCCAGCACTCCAGGGAGGGATGCAGTTCCCTGGGAAATTGATGCCAAAGGAAGATAGGGTGGAGCCTAGTGCTTTTATAGAGATTATTTGGAAAGAGAAGAACCCGAGCAAAATGGCTCTTCCCTAGGGAACTCGGGACCTTTGTTTCTCTCCAGACATGCTCAGAATGGCTGTGTGACTTGTGGGCCTGATGCCGGGTTCCCAGTATGTCTTGGAAATGGAGTTTTGTGCAGGAAAGGGAGGGGACCCACCAACTGGTACCTCCTGAAGGACATAGACAACAGGGCCAGTGCCACGTGGAGTGGAGGCATCTCCAGCTAACCCCTCCCAGGGCCACTCCCATCTTTTTGAGAGCACAAGCTCTGCTTCAGACCTGACTCTTTTAGCATCCAGTTCTCCTTCTTTCCTGTCTCTGCCAGCAGACTCACAAACCTCTCCCCACTGCAAACAGGCCTGGACCAAGTGATTACAGCCCACTCCAGCCACAAGTTCTCCACTTGCTGCCTTCCCCCAGGGATTCCTTATTTTTCCACCAGGAAACTCAGGGCAGAGATTTGAAGGCAGCCAGGAAAACTCCTTTAACTCAAAGGAAAGAGCATTCCTACCTCACCTCCATCCCACCGCCACAGCCAGAGGGCGATGCTGACCTGATCCCTCTGCTGCAGACACCACTCAACCTCCCCAGGTCATCACTCCCAATGAGAAAATTTTGGCTAGACATTTTCCAAAACCTTTGGGAAAGATGTTGTCAGCGCCACTTTGGCAAACCGAGTGTATCAGGCAAAACTCAGAGGTTGAGGACACATTCCCTTGGGGCTCTGCCAGGCTGTGTGTCCCCCTTTCGGGGGGGAACAGGCAAGGCACAGAGATAGTGGCAGCCTCACAGTCTCAGAGGGGCCCACTCTTGGGGTCATGGCCAGGGTGGCCCAAGGAAGACAGGGAACACCTCCTCTGAGCTCGGCTTTTGGAAAGGCACACACCAAAATGTGTATGTGTGTATATATATATTTTATATATATATATTTATATTTATATATATAAAATGGGCAGGGCTGCTGAGCAAGGCCAGGAGGGGTAGGGAGAGCTGCAGAAATTGCTACCTGCAGCCACATGTCTCCACGACCATGTCCTCGTACTGTTTGTAAACCACATTGTTCCCGGAGTCTATATAGAGGATGCTGATGGGGCTGAGCTTGGAGGGCACGCAGCAGCTCGGGGGGGTGGACTCCGGGTCCATGGAGTTCATCAGGGTCTGGATAATGGCGTGGTTGGTGGGCTCCAGGTGGGAGCGCAGGGGGAAGTCGCAGACCCCCTCGCAGTGATACGCCTCGTAATCCAGGGGGGCGATTATCCAGTCATCCCAGCCCAGCTCCTTGAAGTTCACGTGCAGGGGCTTCCTGCTGCAGCGGGTCTTCGCCTTCTTCCCATGGCCTCTGCCCCCAGACCGGGCGGCAATGGTGGTCCTCCTCTTCCTCCTCTTGGGATACACCTCCTGGCCAGGATCGGGGGGCTCCAGGAAGCGGGGGCTGCCCAGGGCCTTGATCTTATCCCGAATCTCCTTGAAGAGGTTCTCTTTCCTCTGGGTGCGGGAGAAGGCCACGAGCAGGGCTCGTTCATGGGGCTGTGGCTGGGGTTTGCCGAACCCCAGCTGCCAGGGGGGCAGGAGCTGCCCCGACTGATCCAAGACAATCCTCAGCAGGAAGCACAGCAGTTTTCCCGAGAGCGATCTCTGCCTGTGATCTCGCAAGGCCTCCCAGACATCAAACACCTCCCATCTGGAGGAGCCCGTGTCCAAAATGTCTGCAGCCCTGGAGTCCAGCAGCCGGGGCTCCTCGCCGTCCCGGCTGGGGCAGGTGGCCAGGAGGAGGTGGTGGAAGGTGCCTTCGGGGGACAGGGCCAAGCTCCGGTTTTCAGGGAGGGAGCGCAGAATCCGCAGCTCTGCGCCCGTCACCTCCTCTGCCTCAGGCAGGCTGGAGATGTCAAAGAGGTATCGCTGCTCAAAGGCAGATGGGGAGGCATCTGGAAGAGATAACACAGAAGAAAAAGAAAGGAAAAAAAAATTAAAATATCAGCAAGCCAAAGCCAAGCTCTCATTATGGTGAAGTGCAAGGGATGCAGAGCTAATGGGAGAGATCTCACTGTGCAGCACAGCTCCCTGAGCATCCCAACGGGACACAGTCTTCGTGTCCTGCATCCATGAGCATCACTCTGGCTGGGAGCACCAAAATGAGGAGGAGAAGGTACAGAGGGAGGGAGGAATCAATTCAAACAAGTGGCTTCTCATCAGCACTCTTCCCCACATTCTGAGGAGGCTTCTCTGCCTCCTCCCAGGTATTCCAGTGACCCCAGATGCACTGCTATTCTGTTTTGGCACAGAAGCCACACCTGAACCTGTGCAGCCCATTACCATCCCCAATCAGCAGGTTGTCACCGATTTCTTCTGCCCCAAGTGTCACACACATACACATGCTGTTAAAAATCCCATTTCCCCCTTGCAGATAGGCACAGGCACACAGGTCTGATAGAGGTACCCCCAGAGGATGAAAGTGAGCCCAGCCTCAGTTTGTCACTATTTTTGGTGGATCCAAAGACCTGACACAGACTTGTGCAGTTTCTGACACTGAATAAATATAGTCAATGTGAATTTAAAAAAAAAAAAAAAAACACTGAAGGAGGTGGAGCTGGGAAGAAGAGATGAATTCAGTTCTGGGAGAGTCGTTTTTTGTCTTCTCCCTCGTTAACGAAAAACCTGACCTGGGGCTGCTGCAAACATCTCTGCTGTGCCCGGAGCACCTCGACCCGCTGCCGGCAGAGCCCTGCTCGACACCCCCGCCCCCGCCCACCCCCCGCGGCAGCGCCGCTGGGTGCAGCCTGCACCGCCCGCCGGGAGGGAAACTGTTTTCTCCCCGTCATTTGCTGCTGCTGCTGCTATTATTATCATTAATAGTAGTATAATTATTCATTATAGCTATTATAATTTCTATTTGAAAAGCAGATCTAAAATTCCTGCGAGGAGCAGATAAGAGCAGATAAGGAGATCCCTTTGAAGAGTTCATCTGGTTTCGTTTTGTGCTGAAACTTCCCAGGACCTGTGCTCAGTTTTCGCCCAGCTCTCCCAAGCCGAGCACTGCCCACCCTCCCACCGGAGCATGCTCCCCCCGGTCCCGCCTCGCCCCTTCGACGTTTCCCCTTCGGCTTCCAGTAAACCCCCTCCCGCAAAGGCTGCCGGCAGGATACGGCCCCTTCTGGGTGTGGGAATGGGGTTTGGGGATGGCGCTTGGGGGACTCCCCCACCCCGGGGCAGCCGGCGACGAGGGGCGGCTGGTGCTGCTTTTGAGTTTGCATTTTCATTTTATGCGATCGGGAATGTATTATTTTTTTCCCCCAGCCAAACGAACTCGGCCGGCAGGGAGCGAAGTGCATATACACAGGTATTTGTTGGAAGTATACCGTTAGGTGCCTATATGCATTTGATTACCATTATTAGATCCGCGGATATGAAGAGGGCAAAAGAGGACGAAGAGGGAGAAGGGGACCGCAATGCCGAGCTCAGCCGGCAGCGTTAGCGGGAGCCGCTCCGGAGCGCCGGGGCCGCCGGCGGCCGAGCACCCCCGGGGCACCGCGGCTGCGCTCCCTCCCCGGCCCGGCCCATCGCGGTGCCTCGCGGAGTTTTTCGGGCTGCAAAAGCTCTGGCGGGACGGGGATGCCGTGCGGAGAAGCTGCTCTTAAACTGCGCCGCAGCCCCCGGCGCCGCATCAGGTGGCGGGAGGTCCCGAGAGCCGCCCGCACCGCCGCCCGCCCCGTCCTGCCTGGCTGCACCTCGCACCCCGTCCCGAACCGCACGCCCAACACCAAGCGTCATCCTTGATCCCGACTGCCTGTGCAACCCCATCACCACCCCCGACCCCCGCTCAGCACCACGTTCATGTCCGTCGGCAAGTAGTGCCAGGCACAAACCTTTTGCTGTCCCCATCGTCACCCTCCTAAACATATGCTCACGCGCAACCCCACTCCCAGCCCTGTACTCGCCCGCACTCCCACGGTCATATTCGCGCACGGCTTCATTCCCGTTAAAAAACCGGGATGCGCAGCCCCTATCCCGTGAAGCTCCATCCACTGCAACCATCCCGTGCGGAAACCAACGCACAGCCCCATTCCCCAACCAACACACAGCCCTATCCCAGGCACGGCACCGTGCTCGGATCAACGCGTGAGCATCCACTCCGCGTGCCACCACGTCCCCAAACTCACGCTCAAAGTGATGCACAACCCCGTGTGTCCATCCCCACATCCACATAGGAGCACGATCCCCACATCCATGCACAATTCCATCCCCAAGCCCCATCCTCATCCCGAAGCCCATTCCCAAGCCCAAGCATCGACTCCTCTCCCGCCCGACGGCGGGGTCCCGGCGGGGCGGCCGGTCCGCGCTCCCCTGCCCGGCCGCGGGCGCTGCGCTGAGCGGCGCGGGGGGACGCGCTTCCCGCACTCACCGCTGCGCGCCCGCTCCGCGAAGCCCGTCACGGTGTCGGCGCGGCGGCCGGGGGCGCGGCGGGCGGCCAGGCGCTGGTACAGGGCCACCATGTAGTGATGCGGCACCACCGTGCCGTTGCGGAGAGCCCCGTCCCTCCGCGGCGGGGAGGAGAAGGGGGAGGCGGCGGCGGCGGAGGAGGAGGAGGCGGAGGAAGGCGCGGCTGCCGAGGGTCGCTGGGGAGCGGCCGCTGACGGGCCGCGCACGGCGGCGGCCTCCAGCCCGCGGCGGAGGCGGCAGGCGCCCAGCAGGCAGAGGCAGAGGGCGGCGGCGGCGGCGCGGAGGCGCATGGCGGCGGCCCGGGGCTCGGCGCGGAGCTGCTGCCGCCGCCGCTCCCCGCCCGCTTTTGAACATCGTCTTCGCCCGCCGCCGCCGCCGCCGCCGCCACCGCCGCCGCGGCCGCCCGCGCCCGGGGGCGCCCCCTGCCGGCCGCTCGCCCCACCCCGCCCGCGCGCCGCCCGCGCCCCGCGCCCGCCCCGGCAGGTGAGAGACCCCCGGATGCCCCCCGGAGCCCGCTCCGCCCGTCCCGGCAGGTGAAAGACCCCCGGATGTCCCCCGGATCCCGCTCCGCCCGCCCCGGCAGGTGAGAGACCCCCGGATGTCCCCCGGAGCCCGCTCCGCCCGCCCCGGCAGGTGAGAGACCCCCGGATGCCCCCCGGAGCCCGCTCCGCCTGTCTCGGCAGGTGAGAGACCCCCGGATGCCCCCCGGAGCCCGCTCCGCCCGCCCCGGCAGGTGAGAGACCCCCGGATGTCCCTCGGAGCCCGCTCCGCCCGCCCCGGCAGGTGAGAGACCCCCGGATGTCCCTCGGAGCCCGCTCCGCCCGCCCCGGCAGGTGAGAGACCCCCGGATGTCCCTCGGAGCCCGCTCCGCCCGCCCCGGCAGGTGAGAGACCCCCGGATGCCCCCCGGAGCCCGCTCCGCCCGTCCCGGCAGGTGAGAGACCCCCGGATGCCCCCCGGAGCCCGCTCCGCCCGTCCCGGCAGGTGAGAGACCCCCGGATGCCCCCCGGAGCCCGCTCCGCCCGTCCCGGCAGGTGAGAGACCCCCGGATGTCCCCCGGAGCCCGCTCCGCCCGCCCCGGCAGGTGAGAGACCCCCGGATGTCCCCCGGAGCCCGCTCCGCCCGCCCCGGCAGGTGAGAGACCCCCGGATGTCCCCCGGAGCCGGCTCCGCCCGCCCCGGCAGGTGAGAGACCCCCCCAGATACCCCTCGGGCTCTGCCCCGCCCGCCCCAGCAGGTGACAGACCCCCGGGCTCCCCCTCGGACCTCGCCCCGGCTCTCCCGGCAAGAGAGAGAACCTTCCAGGCTCCGGCCCCCCACCCGGTGGGGACAACCCACACCCCTCATTTGGCGGGGAGAGCTGCGTCCCACAGCCCCGTGCCACGGCGTCACCCCAGCCTAACTGTGGGGTGGGATGGAGTTGTGTCCGACTTTGGAAGGCGGCCCCAGTTCGGGATGGCGAGAAGTTGGGGGGCACCGCCACCTCTGTGTGCAGGGGTCATTTTTCGGAGCGGGGAGCCCCCCACCGATGACTGGACCGAGAAACTTCACCCCTTATTGGAGGGTGTCACCCACCACCCCGTACTGGGGCGGGGGTCCCGGTCCCACACTGGAGATGAGGCAGCCCCGGCTCTATTTCGAACGGAGGAACCACGTTTCGGGCAGACCGCTTTCCCCGACACTGGCCCGCGGGGGTGATGCTGCCGGCGGGGCCGGGGCCGGGAGCGGCCGGGGGAGCCGGAGCGACCCGCTGTGGGGCGGCCCCGGGGCCCCGGGCTCTCCTGCACCGCTCCGAGATGCCCCGGGCTGCCCCGAGCCTCCATCGGCCCCGGTAATTCCGCCTCGGAAGTCCGACACCGGAGCAAAACAAAGCCCCGGCCGGGCTGCGGGCTGATGTTTTCCCTCGCACGGAGGGTTTCCTTGGTAAAATTCAGATGTTTCCTTGGGTGTCGATTAAAATAACAAAGTGGGGTATTTACTAGGATGTTATTTCAAGTCTCTTAAGTCCCTGGTTATGTCTGTTGCGATTTCTCCGCAAATACAAAAACAAGCGCTGCGATGATTTATTTGAAGGAATGTAGGTGTTTCGCCAAAACAAACACGGCTTTTTTTTCCCTTCTCCCCCCCGAAACAATTGCTTCTCACAAGCATTTGTCACTGCAGCCTCTTGGATTTCTTTCTGCTGTAATTTTACAGGTGTTTTGTCACAGTATCGCGAGCGGGTTTCTAATGCCAACCAGTGGCTTTGCTCGGTATGTACACACACACTGTGCGGAGACACAGACGCTGCTCCCAGGACACCATCCCAAGAAATCCCTGTCCCATGCAGTGCTGGATGGCCAGGCCTGAAGCCATTTGCACACCTTGCACAGCACTTGCAGAGTTTGCACAGCCTTTGCACAGGGCTTGCACAGCCTGTACATGGAGTGTACATGGCTTGCATGGCATTTGCACACCCAGCGTGTTCACACAGAGCCTTGCACACACTAGCCCCCCAGCAGTCAGTGACCCCCGGGAGCCCTAACCCAGCTGGGGCAGGAGGCAGAGGAAGGGCCAGCAAGAGGAAGGCTTCAAAAACTGTTATTCTTTTGTCAGTCCGTTATTCAATACAACCTGATGCTCTTCAGATAGTAAAAGTCATTTTTAAAAACTGTCTGACAAGGCCTTACAGCCCCTGAGGCCTCACTCCCCCCAGGCCAGGGTGCTGAGACTCCACTTGGGAGCCCCCACAAAACCAGAACATGGCAATAGGGCTGAGTGCTCCAGGGCATCTCTTCCCAAAGATGGGAACGCTGAAAAGTACTGTCTGGTCCTGTTCCACTCAACCCCACCTCGAAGAGCAGCCCCAGGCTCCAAGTTGATGCTCCTGCTGATGCTCCTGATGCTTCTGCTGCAGCGCATGGCAGCACTCCCTTCCCAGTGCTGCCCAAGGAAGGGACCAAAAGGGTCAGCAAAAGGGTGGAAAGATGATGGGATGGGAAGGACTGTCAAATCGGCAGACAAGTGTATCCATAAACCTCTGGGCTTCTTGCAATGTTTTCTGGAGCATCCTGCCTGGAATCATTTCACACAGTCAGTTTTATGGGAAACAGTGCAAGGTACAAAAATGGTGAGTGTAGGCCTAGCCTCGAGCCCCCAAGACTGTACATCCTCCTGCAGGTTGGGGTGCATGTACCTGCCACATGTGGAACCCCAAGCTTCACCCTGGAACTGTCACTGCCACTGCATTTTTCATGTGTATCTTTCAAAAATTAAAGTTACATTGATACAACAGACAGCTGTGCCTCCTGTTTATCCTTCCCTCACCACTTCTTTTGCCCACAGACCAGTCCTCTTCTCAGCCCCCAGTGTGGCACCTGCACCAAATCCCTGCCTGCTGCGAGCTGGCTGAGCTGAATAATGGGTTCCTCTGCACCAGTTTGCACCACACCATCCTTGTCCCTGTGCACAGCTGTCCCCATGACAGAGCATTGTGCTGCTGGGTGACAAGAGCCAGATCCCTGTCCTCACAGTCTGTATGGAGACCCAGACACAGGCACACACATACCCACACAACCCCAGTGACATGGACACACGTCTGTGAGCCAGACACACACCAGGCACACATGCCCACACCAGAAGGCACATGAATGAACATGCACACATGCACAGGTACACCAACACAAGCAGCAAATCAGCAAATCCTGCCTGGCCGTGCTGGAGGGTAGATGTGAAATGCCACAGCCCATCCTCTCAACCACACAGTGTCTAGCGAGACACGCGAGCACTGACTTTCCCATCTGTTCTCCATTGCAGCCTCATTTAAACCCTTTTGGGCTTTCTTGAATTTCCATCAGCCCAGCCCAGCCCAGCTGCAAGACCTTCCCAAGCCTCCCAAGCTCTGCACAGCGGCACAGCAGCTCCTGCCCCCAGTCCTTCCCTGTGCCGGGGACAGGCTCCCCTCTCTCCCACTGCAAAACTTTTGCGCATAATTTCACGCTGGCAAAAAGCCACCTTCTACCAGCCCCCTTCCAAACCCAAATTAGCACGCTGCTGCAGCAGCAGAAATTGGAGAGGAAAGGCTGAAGTTTTATTTTACAACTCAATTAGCAAGTTTATACAGAAAAAAACACCCACATAACTGAGGGAGATTTTATGTCCATTCGGCTTCACCAGCAAACAGACTTGTTTCTCCTGAGGGCACTCCCCACTGCTGTGGGCACAGTGATGTGCTCCTGCGCTTGGGGCCCCTCAGCCAATGTGGTGATCCTGGATCTAGCCCTGCTCACTTGCTCCATCTTTCTTTGCTCTTACACTTACAGATCCTCTGGGTATCTCCATCACAAGCTGAAAAACACAGATTTTAGACTGTCCTGACACCCTGTTCACTGAGTATTAAATCAGAAGTGAGACAAAACATAAGAAGAAGGGCCACATTTGCCTCTAATTTTTCCCTACAAACCAGTCCCAAATAACATGAAGCCAATGGCTGTATGCCCAGGAGGGATCCTGACTCCTGAAACAGCTTGCACCATGTCCCACTACAGTTTCTCCCTTCCTTGACTAATAGACCCTTCTCGTCAGGCTTTTGGAAAGAAGGGGACAGTCCTCTCACTAAGCCAGTTTTCTCACTGGGAAAAATTTTTCCCAGATGCTGATTGCTTCAGGATCAGGAAGGAATCATTCCTGTCTGGCTGACACTTGGGCTTGTCCCCTCTGTTGCAGTCCCCCTTCCTCCGCTCCCTATTTTTGTGCCCAGCACCGCCCTGCTTGCCCTTCTGCATTGTCCATGGCAGATGGGGACCTTTGTGTGTGGAGCACTGAATCATTTCCATGCACAGGGGTTCAGTTCTGGTCAGGGTGAATCACCTAACCATGGCTACATCCTCTTGTGCAGCTATGGGCAAGGTCTCAGCCTGGCAGAGGGGCTGCCCTACTGATGCTCTTCAGCACAGCAATGAATTTGATTTAACTAGAACCCCACCAGGCATAGAAGACCACTTGTCAAATGAGGAAACTGAGGCAGAAGGGAAATCCTCAAGGAATATCCATATGCCTCATTTCTCAGCCCATTCACAGAGCTCTGCACCTCCACCTCACCTTTCCTGTCCCCAGCCCTTTCTGATGGAACAGTAATAAGCTACAGTGACAAAACACCTCCATGCTTCAAAACTGGAGGTGTTTGTGGCTGTTTCTGTTAGCTGAGCCAGTAGGGCTCCACCAACTTTTCAAGTCTTGAGAAAGTTCAGAGTGATAAGAATACTGATGCCAGTGCCTATTTGGAAGAGTATGTTTTCATGTAGTGACCACACAAGAAGCCTCTTGGGGCTTCTCTTAACAAATGTCTTCTAGCGAGATGGCTACAAGTGATGGCAGGGCCAGCTCAGCAAGTAGCTAAGCAACAGCATCTTTTTCTTTCCAAATCTTCCAGCAACTCCTTCCAAAACTTACTTAAACTGAAGCCAAACTGAATTCTTTCTGATTGTCTGCACAGGGACAGACAAGGAAGACAAGAAAAATCAAGGTACAAACTCCATGCATGAAACATCAGATGGATTCAAGGACCCCGTAGGCTGCTTTGCTTCAGGCTCAGAGACCTGACGTCAGCTTAGCCTGGCTGCCTAAAGCTGTGGTTGTCTCTCATCACTTTCTATTTGAGCACTGTGCTCTAGCTAGGGGACAGGAGACTTATGGAAATGCTTTGCTGAGAGTTCAATCTTTCTGGAAACAAAAAAGCTTCTTGAAAAAGGCTTTCCTCAGGGAAAATTGTTCTATTCAGCATCTGGTCGACAGGGTCTGGCATAAGCCACCTGAAAATAGTGAGTCAAAACACAGTTGAGCACTCAGTCAATTAAAAAAAAAAAAGCCCATTTGTTTTTTGAAAAGTGCAGAGTCAGCAAGTAATTTGTCAATGCACCAAGTACAGATGCTGGGTCATGGTGATGACTCACCCCAAGTGTCCCCATGGTGGTAGTCTAGGCCAGCATCTAGTTGGAAGGGGTGGGATTCACTTCCCTGCTTTCTGGCTTCCTTCTCAGCCTAACTAATCACCTTCTTCCCATTACTAGTTCCTGGAGGGAGAGCAATACCTCCAGAAAGCAGTTCCTACAGCATTAACACAGAGCCCAGCTGAGACAGCTGTTGCAGAGGTGAAGAAAGCCCTCAGCTGCCTCCTCCCCACCCCTGGATGAACATGTGAGATGTCACCAGGGGAAGCACTGTCCTACAGCTCTTCTCAAGCTCTGCTCCATGATTCCTTATCTTTACATATTAAATCCTTAGATCTCCACTCAGTCTTTTTTTCTCTTATCAGTTTTCCACATCACTGTGCTCCTCCCCAGCTTCTTGTCCTCCAGCTCCCAGTCCTTTTGTGAAGGCTCCTGAGATTTGGAGGTATCAGGGAGGAGAAGGGGAGACCTGGCTGGGAGAGTATTTGCCAGCGGACACCCAAGGGAACGCCAGAAAAGGAACAGAGTACCTCACCCTGATCTTTCTAGTTCCTAAGTGTTCCTAGGAGATTCCTTCTCTGCCCTCTCCCCATCCCTCCCCAGCCAGTGCTGCTCATGGCTGTTGTGTCAGGCTCACTTCTCTTCCACTTGAGACAGAATTACTCCATACAAAAACCACATCCTTTGCTTTCTATCACAATGCAAAGTCTTACCAATAACTGAAGTTATTGGTAATAACTCCAATAATAACTGGTTATCTCACTCATAACTTTCTGGATGCAGCTGTTCACCACTATGAACATGGAAGGAAGATGTTTGGGGTGTTTTTTCCCTTTAAGTTATCTTCGATCCCTGTGGTATTGTTGCTACTTTTTCTCTCTCATTCACTTCAATGCTTGAATCCCATGATTTTATTTTCCACCATAGACCTGACAAATTGAACTAAATTCTGGCAAATTAGGTTTCCTGGACAGTTACTCCGGGGATACCAACAAGCCCTGGGGGTCAGCTGAGCTGTGTGGAGGGCCAGAGAAGACCTGCCACCCCTCAGCTCCAGCCCAGCATTCCTCCCTTCACTCCTCCGTTCCTGCTGCTGTGCTGGGCTGTGAGAGGAGAAGAATTGATGGAGGAAGGTGGGTGTGTGGGTGGGGGAAAAGATGTGGTGCAAAGTTCCGTGTGCTTGCAACTTTGCATGGTCTGCATCACTTTTGTCAAAGTTTGTCCCTGATTTCCCTGCCAGGGCAGCATGTCCTTTCATGACAGACGTGGGTGGCTTGGGCCCAGAGGAGAGATGACTCTCACCTGAAAGGCCCCACAGAAACCAGCACAGACCATGGGGCAAACTGAGCAGTACACAAACTAATTCTTACCACTGGTTCCTTCTGGTCTCCTATACAGTTCTGCATTTTAACCCCATAGTTTCTGCTTTCCTTTTCCATCTTGCCTTTTCCAACTTTTTGTTTTGTAAACATTTAGTGCCGTGGGCCTCTTTCTACTTCAACTGCTGAGCAGCACGAGAAGCTCAGAGAAGAACCCATCCCACAGGGTCACCCCGTCCCAGTTCAGCAAAGGGACCGAGTGGCTGCGGTGGGACCGAGCATCTTCAGGAAGCGTGCGGACACGGCTCTCCCAGGGCAGGAGCACCATCTCCTGGAGACGGGATTTATAGCACTGAGGATCCATACAGGTGTTTCCCGCGGCACAGATGGAATGTGGAAGGCACTAGCAGTTTGGAAGGCACCCACTCTGGTTTCTCTCCCTGTAGGCTGTGAAGCACACGAAAAGCAACCCAGTACAAGTGTGTGCTGTGTACAGAGGAGGGAGATGGAAAACTGGCTGAAAATGGGAATACATTTTGTGGGGACATCCCTTTTTCTCTGTGTTGTGCATTAAACAGACTTGAGCGTGAGTTGCAGGATCAGGTGTTAAAATTTTACTACGGGTGTATCAGGTGAAGTTCCATCTTATTTCACATTTGAGACTCTGTCTCAAAGAGTCATCGAGTTAACACAAAGAGCAAATCATATCTTGCTTAAGGACGGGTCCTTTGCATAGTTTTGAGGTGTAACTCTGAACAAGCTTTCTGCCTGTATATCTTTCCATTGGTAAATGCAATAGAAGGAGAAATATGCAATGTATTACATCCTGCAGCACCTGCATATTTATTTAGTTCTCCCACTAAAGTTAAAGGCATGCCTCTGGGCAGGGACAGCTGCATGGATGGAGCCACTGACACATTCCAGTGTGGGATGTCAAGCACCCTATTAGGGACAACCTTGATTTCCTAACACATCATAGTGGTGTGTGTTCACAACTGCCTATCTCAGTTCTTTGAAGACAAGCTGGTGTGGGCTGTACAGACACCGGTATTTAGGTAGCATCTGTTTCTGCCTCAGCAAGAAAGGCACAGATCTGTTATTTAGAGAAGGACACAAAGATGATCACAAGGGTGGAGCACCTCTCCTATGAAGACAGGCTGAGAGAGCTGGGGCTGTTCGGCCTGGAGAAGAGAAGGATCCAGGGAGACCTCACTGCAGCCTCACCGTACTTAAAGGGGGCTTATAGAAAAGAGGCAGAACAATTTTCTTTACACAGGTAGATAGTGATAGGACAAGGGGGAATGGTTTTAAACGAAAAGATGAGAGATTTAGATTGGATATTAGGAAGAAATTCTTCACTGTGAGGGTGGTGAGGCACTGGAACAGGTTACCCAGAGAAGCTGTGGATATCCTGTCCCTGAAAGTGTACAAGGGCAGGTTGGATGGGGCTTGAACAACCTGATCTAGGGAAAGGTGCCCCTGCCCATGACAGGGAGGGGAAGGGGGGCGGGGGGGAAGGTGGGGCAGAACAAGATGATATTTAAGGTTCCTTCCAACCCAGGCGTTTTTATGGTTCTATGATTTATATTTAATGCAGGCAACATGCTCGCTTTGCCTTGCCCACTTGTCTGTCCTTACACACCAGAACACTTGTGTAGGTTCAGGCACCTGAGACAGTATCAGATTCCTTAATGGGAATATATGGTGCCACCTGAGACATCCAGACCTCCAGCTGCTGCCTCAGAAAAGAGGGGGGCATTCTAACCTACCTCATTGACCAGCACCATGTCTATAGATCTTTTCCTAAATGATCCAACCTAAATGATTCTGTGAGTCAACAGGGGTGTCCTGGGTATCCTGCAGCCCGCAGAGAAACCCCAGGTACCTATTTTAGCACCTGAGCACGACTTTATGAGAAGATCATCAGAATTTAGTTGGAAAAAAATAAATAAGATGCGACTTTCTGATACTGAAGAAATCCTTGAAGAGCACAGCACTGTGTGTGGGTCACTTCAGCAGCGTACAGGCGGCTCTGCCTGTTTCTACAGTTCACACATTGATCTCACCAGGTCAGTAAGTCAAAATATGCCATTTTGGGCTCCTTCATCTGTGTCCAGAAGAAAAGTGCAGCTCAAAATGATGTAATATGACTGGGTCCTGTATGAAATGAAATGAAATGAAATGAAATGAAATGAAATGAAATGACATTAAATGATTGTTGGGAGGGCAGCTGCTGATTTGCTAATCAGCACTTCACACTTGGAACAAGGAAGTATTAAATTCTGCCGCTGTCCTTTCTGTAGGGCCTCACCCTGCACGCAGACTCAGTCTGGGCTGACAGTTTTATTTTATAAGAGTCAAAGGCACAGGGACAGTCAAAGGCTGTCCTGGCCTTGACGAATAAGCCGTGTGGAAACTGCAAATGAAGCCAAATCTGAATCTTCTCCATACCTTTTTTTCTCTGAATCTTCTCCATAGCTTCTTCCTTTATACAGTAATGGCTTGTAGATACAGTATTTATAAGCTAGGTTGTGAATGTAAAGACTCACGAGCTCTTCAGGTGGACGTAATTGTGTAAGTAGAGGCAGCCACTTGGGCTACATCTATACTAAATTAAATGTTTGTAGGAACACTCATTGGTACCAAGGTCAGGTGCTGTGGATCAGCCCATGTCCACATGGATAAACTCCCATCATCTCCAGAGCTGGTGGTCATGCACAGCTGTCAGCTGAGAAAGGTCTCTGGCCTGTGTTAGCAACTGAACTGCCCCAGGAACGATTCATCAGGGTCTGAGTCCAAAAACACACCAGAGACCTTCTTAACTCTGTGAAAATGCTGACTTGGTTCCCTGGCGCTATTTAATTTACTTGTGTAAATGAAACGCTGGAGACCCTGGAGATCAGGGCGGGGTACCCAATGGGCTTGTGTGTAGAAAACCTAGGTCATTGTCAGGATTGTCTGTGGCCTTGCCTTCATTCCTCCAAAAGCTTATTCCAGGATGGCTGGGCTGGACCTTTGCCAGCCAAGAAACAGTGGCTTTTCTTGTTGGAAGAGAGGTGATTAAAAAAAATTAGTTAAAAACCATTAATTTAAATAGCCATGCCCATGAACTGGTAAAACCCAGAATCTGTCAGCCACTTTCTAGGTAAGAGTCAGAGCATCCGACTTAAAATGCTTGTTATAAAATATCTGTGAGCTAAATTCAGCTCCTGGAAGAAAAGTCTGGGCCTTTGGTATTTGGTGGGCAGCTGAGAAGTTGGCAGCAAGATCAATGAAGAACACTGCCCTGGGGAGAGACCTCAGCCAGTGCTGGCTGGGACCTGGGACAGCCACTCTCCTTAACATCTTAGTTTTTCCATCTCTGTAGTAGCAGGTCCCTGTTGGGGGCTGCTCTTGTGGGCAGCTTGGGAAAAGGATTAAGGAAATATTAAAGGTGTATTTACAACCTTGCACGGGGTTGATATGGATGTTCCTGCTGGAGAGTCAGGAAGGAAGAGTATCTTCCATGCAACCAGTTTTTCCTGAATTCCTGCATTTCCCTTTTTTACTCCCCAACGCAGCACAGCCCAAACCACTTCCCCTGACTGTGTAATGCTTGGGTAGCAATTACCATTCTGTTTTTTTAATTGTAGCTTTGAACATCCCAGTGACTGATTCCAGCTTAGGCTCCAGTCATATGAAGTGGGAATGGATACAGCTGGTTGTAGGACCAGCTTGAACAATGGGGTCTCCCAAGGAGACTTCATTTCCGTTCTCCTAGGCTGATTGTTTCTCTCACCAGGTGGTGGTTGCTTCTTCTAGCACTACAGAAAGCTGAAAACTTGACTCATGAGAAAAATATCCAAAATGCTTGCTACACCATTGTACCATAAATAGCTACATATCTCTCTGAGGATGTTTTTTCCTCTGTCTTTCTGAAGAACAATCACCCATTTCTCTAAAATCTCCAGCACCCATACAGTGCCACTTTAATATTTACTGTTTTGGAGGAGTGTGATGAAGAAGCATTTAGGGTAGATTCATTTCACTTGACCTACAACATGAGATTTGTTGGACACATATCAGCTGTGCCACTCTTTGGGCCAGAATTTTTCCTTTTGTCCACTGACTACAAAGCAAGTCTACCAGATCAGCACAGAGCAAGATGCTGAGCAGGTCAAAATCTAATTTTAAGCAAGAATAATCTCACTGTGTGAAACTGGATAGTCATGTTGTTACTGCTTCATAACACCTTTTACAATTGCAACCACAAATATCTTCATTAAATAACCTGAATTTAAATACCCATGTCCATGACCTGGTGAAACCCAGAATCTCTCGGCCACTTTTTAGGTAAGAGTCTGAGCATCTGACTTAAAATACTTGTTGTAAAACATCTGTGAGCTAAACTCAGCTCCTGGAAGAAACACCATTGACCTGGAAGGATGTTCACCTTCTGACCACAGCTGTGTATGAATGACTGGTTGATGAGATGGGTTGTACTGGCTGTGCTATGAGACAGAGGCATCTTGCAGATCTCCTTGGACAACTGGGTCACTCTATCCTGGCTTGCTGTCACCTAGAAAAGGTTGGGCCATTGAAATCTCTTTCATGGCATCTGCCAAATTAGTTATCTTGGATTGAAAAGAGTGCAGCAGAACCAGTGCGACTCAGTTTACCAAAAAACCTGCACTGTACTTCCATTTTATTTCCATCACACACTGGAGGTACATGAGAGGTGACTGAGCCAAATCAAACAAGTATCTGCTGAGTTTATGCCTCAGCCTTTCCCTTAGAGGGACACAAATCCTGGCCTCTCACCTATCGAGCTGCCAGGTTTTTACAATAGTTGGAGGAGCTAAAAGCTGTCCAGTCATTTCCTCCTCTGTTGTGTTTGGTTAAAATGGGTCATTGGGTTACTGCAGAGTTTTTCAGTGGGGAGCAGACAGTGAGACTGGCAGATATATGGAGCAACTGCACACATCTTTTTAGGAAGAGGTGCTGAAGAATAGCATACTAACACCCCCTCACCTCCCAGCCTTTCTTTTCCATGCTAATTCCGAAAGTTCAAATTTTTCCTTTTGGGAGAATTTTAGTCAGGTCCAGGATCATTCATAAAATAGAGGAATTGTTCCAACAATGACCCTGAAAGGTTTCCTAATTTTAAAAGGAAATCCAGGAACAAAACCTGGCCAGCTCTAACCTGAATGGTTCACACTGTGCTCTGGTGGGTAGTTCAGCAGAGAAGCCTGGGTCTCCATGAATCTCAGCCTTTACTCTTGCAGTCAGGAATCTTCATAAAGGGAGTTTTCACATTTCACTCAGGTAATGAGCAACCAGGAGCCAGCACTCAAACCAAGCAGACCTTAGGCTCTTGCTCATCTCTTACCAAATAACTTAGCACAAACATAAACACCTCCAGAACCTATTTGGTGGCAGTGAGGGAAATAAAAGTAAAATCCTTGAGCACCAGCTTCAGTCAGGTGTGTGGTGAAGATGGACTTGAAAAACTTGGCAAACATATTTAGGAGCCTACCTGGAAACTTGTACAGTTATTGACTGTTCCTTCACCTTTCCTTGACTGGGGAAATACTTTTCATTGCTGCTATGTAAAGATTCAACTACCCAAAAAACTATTGTTTCTTTGGGGAAAGAAAAAAAATTTACTGTATCTGTCTACTGCAGATGTGATTTTTTGAATAATGTAGACAATTTTCTGTATTTTAGGGCACAGCTTTATTAAACTGGGGCAAACCAGGAAATCTCATATTTTCTTCCTCACTGGCTACCATGAAACTTATCCATGATAGGACCCTCAAACTTAAGAGAGGTGGAATTAAGAGAGGCTGCAGCAGGTCAAGAGCCAGGCTTATTTTTCAGCAGGGATTACCTATGGTTTCTACTAGATTATTCCTGACATGTGGCTCATCATATTACAGGTTAAATGTTTAAAGCAGGGAGAAAAGCATGAGACATAATGAATAACAGCTCTATAACTCTGCTGCCTTCTCTCCAGAATAAATCTATACTGAGTTTAGGAAGTGTGTAGAGTAAAAGACTGCCATGACAGGCTATCAACAACCTTATCCCATCATATAACAAGAGTGAACTTTAAACCTACCATTTTGGCTACTTTTGAAACTCACTGAGAAGCCCAGCCCTAATATAAAATCTCCTAGTGGTTCACATCTGGGTTTTGTAATTGTCATCTGAAAACAGTGTTAGGAGTGATAAGTGAGTGATCATCTCACTGGAATCTTAGCACAGCCTTTTCCAGTAATGAAATTATATTTCATTTCTCCCAAATCAAGGCTGAAAAAAAGTTTTATGTTCAGCTTTTAAACTGTGTTTCCACAGCCAATTTATTTTGTTTTTAACTATGTTCCTCTGCCCTTGCTTTTTTCCCCATTTTATATACTATACCCTAAGCAGGGCTCTGATTTCCCCTCATCCTACCATGATTACAGCTAGAGTCCTCTGCCAGGGATTCAAAACTTGGTGGACAATTCCCTCTGGGCTTATAAACTCACTGTTGTTCTCCTGCTGCTCTGGGGGAGATGAAAAGCAAATCCATGAGCTGCCAAGAATCACACCCAGGCAGGGATGCGGTGCTGCGAGAGCTGGTCCCTGCTCAGTGTACAGGAGACAGACATGACCCTAGGATGAGTTCAAGGGGTCACACCTTGACCCTCATAGAGACCCTTCATCTCCCTGTGCCCCTGTGAAGAACAGAGAGGGATTAAACTGTAGGGCTGCAGTCCGTTTGCATTGAACAGAGGGAACAGACCCCAGCCACAAATCACTCAATATTTGAACAGTCTCTGAGAGGTTTTTCTTCCTTGCTTTAACCCTTTGTGGCACCTCAGTGCCTGCAGGAGATGGCTCGTGAGCAGTCCTTAAGCATAGGTGGTGATTCTTCCCCTTTTTCATACCACTCGGTCCCCTCCATGCATGCTGAGGCAGGTGGCTGAGAAAACTCCTCTGGGCTATGTGTCAGTGAAAGTTTAGCTATAGGGAGTAAAATTTGTATCAAAAGCAAACACAAACATCAGTCCTAACTGCAAACACATCACTGGCTGACTTCAGCTCTATAGAAAATCCCAGTGTAACTGGCCCCAGAGTCAGGTTTTGAGCACGAGCTGAGGGTTACACTGGAGCTGGCAGGATTGTGTGTGCGAGTGAATGGTGCCAGACAGGAGCTGGGCACTCGGCTCCCAGAGGGTAAGTGTCATGGTTTACCAGATACTATGAAGAAAATTAACTCTACTGCAGGCAAAACCAGCACAATGAGACACAGCTGGGGATTGCAGTCAGCACCAGTGGCCCATCCCGGGTCTATAGGTGGTATTTGAGTGCTCTCTAGTGGACAGAAAAACTACTCCAGAACAAAGCTGATGCGCAGTCCCTGAGCCTAAGTCACCCTCAGCTGAGTGTCTGAGGCATTGGGTCTGTAATATCCACACACCATGGGCCTGTGCTGAGCCTCTGGGAGCAGGATTTGGGAGGAAGGCTCAAAGCTGGGTCTTCCTGATATGTGACACTGCAGGGCAGAGGTTTGATGAGAGAGCAGTGCAGGGTGGCAGGGGATGCCCACCTCACCTGGTAAGAGCTGACTTCCAAGCACAAGTACCACCTCAACCCCTTTACACTATTTTGCAGTGCTTTTCCTTGTGTTGAAGAAAACATCTGCAGTTCCTGCTCCTGTGTGTAGTCAGTGAGTAGGAGAGCAGAGAGGTACTGTGGAAGGAGAGTAGAAACATTGGTCATGGAAGGGAAGAAAGAAGTGGGGAAAAATTACGAGTTCATTTACCAGCTGCTGCTGAGCCTCCAGGAGCCCTCTGCTCTCAAAGCCTTGCCTGTGCTGGACATAGTAGCTCTGAGGGAAAATATTCTTGTTTCATAGCACAAAGTGATAAACCACTGGGTAAAGTGGAAACCCAGACTATGTCAGTGTAAAAACAAGGTTATTACGGAAGTCAGCTCAGGACACAGTTATGTAGTAGGTAATCTCAGATCAGCAGAACCATATTACTGAACCCAAATGTTGAAAAGGTGTCCCAGAATCATGAAATTTATAAGGATATTGTATTGCAGTTGGGATTTACTTATAGTAGGTATCTGAGTTTTGAGTTCTGAGAATAACTAATCTCATTTTCCTTTTATGTCTGTGAAATGACAGCTAAAAGATTTTTTATGATGGTGATAGTAAAACCAGAAACAGCCACTTGACTCATGAAACAGCTACACCTCTAGTTATAGAGGTTATATGCATCTCTCCATAAACTCTGTTTAAAACCTGGCTTCTCCATTACCTCTATGCTGGGAGATCTATTGTCTTAGGCTTCCTGGACGATACCATTTTCCAGCATGAGTTCCTCTTACACAGACACTTCCCAATGCTCAGACATCTTGAACACAAATAAAACTCCTTCAACCTCCTACTGAACTTAATTACTTGTCTCCCACTCATTCTTTTCCTTCATTTTCTAGAGACTTTTGATTGAAATCAGACTGACCTCCTTTTTTTTGAGTATCTTCTCCTACTTGGAGCAGTCATCTTTGGCCTTGCCTCATCTATGCAGAAACCACTGAGGCTCTAATGCAGTACCACACATACCTGCAGTAAAAGAACATTGGTTTGCATTTAGGCAGTTATTCTATGCAAATTAATTAATAGCTTTATTACAGAAGCTATGCATAAATTAGGCTAGTAAACACTGACTGCATGAATATGCTGATTCAGTTTGCTGAGGGTACAGAAAGAAAGGAAAAAAAAACAGAAAAAGAATGGGTAACAATAAGTCAAGAAACCTACCATACCAGTCAGTACTGCAGAGCTAAGAGGTAGGGAAAAAAGCCAGAAATCCCAAAGAAAATAGCCCTAAAACTTCAGAGTTACCTTTTCTTTCCTTCGATCACAGACAATTGAACGGAGGCAAGGGAGACCATGGAGGAGAGAGGAACAGCTGAGGGTAACCCAAGTAGTAGCTAGGAAAACATAAGTTTATAAGTGATGATTACTACTGGTATTGGTTCTCAGATTCTTTGCACATTCTCCCACAGGCTTTCCCCTGCAGGTTTCCAGTGGATAATTGAGTCAAAAAATGGGTTCAGTGGAAAAATTTTCTGTGTAGCATCCAAAGCAACATGGGAACCAAACTCCAAGTATTTTAGGTGGTTGCTTCTGAAAGAGGCAAGTTGATGCTCAGCTCCTGCAGACAGCTCTCTTGGCATATTAGTTTTCTCCTAATAGGTTTGATTTGTGTGCACCTTTTATGCAGAGGTTCACTCTTCACAGTCACCATCTGATGAAGGACCCTGACCTAACCTCGTGGAAAAATCACCCAATTATTTCCACAACTTCAGAAGTTAGCACCACTGAGGCACTTGTTTTATTCATTTGTTATGATGATGCAGGCTGTGGAGTTATAAAAATGCCATATATGATAAGACTTGTTAGGAAATCAGATAAACAGGCAGTGCTTGGACTTCTTCATGAGCACACAGACATAGTACACACAAGCTCTCCAGGACAAAGAGGGGCAGCTTACTGGGGCCAAGCAGACTCTTCTCTTTGGGGAAAAAATCCCCAGATGTTGAAGTACCTTCACAGGCACTTGGCAACATCTGGATGGGCACTGCTCAGCGAGCATGACAAGCTTCAGTGGGAACTCATGGCTCAGGTCCTGCTCTATTTTTGCTGTCTCAGACAGCAAACTGCCAGCTGCTTACTCCTTGTTACTATCTGAATAAACTGGACTATCCAGGAAGCCAAATGGTGATAAAAATGCCATGAGAGAAGCAATTCGTTATGCTTTCAGGAACTCCAGCCCAGGGCCTTTTAACCCTTCAGAGTCCACATGAGAATGATTCATGTTCCAAAAGCACTTGCCAGTGGCTTGCAGCACTCCTGGCAACTGCAACTCCTGTGCCAGAAAGACTGCAGCTGGGTGGTGGTGTTTACACTCTGCTTAACAAAAGGTTTTTAGTGGCAAGGAGAGAAAACAATGGGGATTTAGGAAGGAACCCCACCTATGAAGTCTCCCTTTTTTTGTTTTGACTCATGGGTTTCATGCTCCACATTTCTTGTTTCACCACAAGCATCAAAAGACTGTTCTGTGTCTGCCACTTTGGGCCTCTCTTGATTTTGACAGATTTCCATCACATCCCAAACTCCTCCAGCTGTTCCTTTCTGGGGTGAAAAGTCCTAATCTGTTCACTAGGTCCTCTTTGAGGGGCTGCTCCTCTCTGGGGACGCTGCTGCGCACCCACTTGGGGTGCTGAGCCTGTTTGGGGACTGGCTGCATTGATACAGTGTCAGCATCTGGTTTTTGTCACGTTTATAATATTCCCTGGCATCTCCTGCGGTTTCCGTCTGTCCAGAGGAGTACAACAGAGCTGGTGAGAAGGTTCTGGAGCACAAATATAATGAGGAGCAGCTGAGAGAGCTGGGAGTGTTTAACCTGGAGAAAAGGAGGCTCGGGACACCTTATCGCTCCCTACAACCACCTGAAAGGAGGGCGCAGCCAGGTGGGGGTTGGTCTCTTCTCCCAAATAACAAGTGACAGATGAAGAAATAGCCTCGAGATGTACCAAAAGAGGTTTAAATTGGATATCAGGAAAAATTTCTTCATTGAAAGGGTGTTCAGGCATTGGGACAGGCAGCTCAGGGAAGTGGTGGAATTTGCTGTCCCTGGAAGTGTTAAAAAAACCCGTGGATGTAGCACTAAGAGTTATGGTTTAGTGGTGAGCATGGTGGATGTGTTAACGATTGGATCCCATGATCTTCGAGGTCTTTTACAACAATAACGACCCTGTAATCCTGTGATTCCACAAATCTGTGCCCGGTGCGAAGCTTTTTCCTAAGTGCTTCCCTGCAGGAGCCCTGCACACCAACGCAGAGAAGCCCTGGGATAATCAAGAGCCCAGATGAGCCCAGCAGCCTGCAAACAAACCAGGGCTGCCCGGCCCGGCCGCGGGTGCCTGAGGGGCAGCAGAGGGACCAGCTGCTTCCCTCTTCTTTCCTCATAAAAACTTCAGAGCACAAAGCCGCTCCGAGGTGTGTGGCCAGGGCTGTGGGGTGGCCGTGCATCGCTGGCGCTGCCTCGACACGGGGTTGGTAAGCAGCGCCGTGCCCATTGTTTTAAGGCAGGAAGATGTGTGCGAGCTGTTTCCAGCGAGGAGGAGGAAGAGAAGAGCCCCGGGATGCACCGAAGGTCGGGGGAAGTTTCGGTCCCGGGAGGAAGAGGAAGCGCGGGGATGAATTAGTGGGGTTCCCATGGAAAGGACCTTGCTCGTCGGTGTAGTCGTGGCCGAGTGGTTAAGGCGATGGACTAGAAATCCATTGGGGTCTTCCCGCGCAGGTTCGAATCCTGCCGACTACGAACCACCGGTTTTTTTTTTTTTTCCTTCCTCCCCGTGTCGGACGTTTTCTTCCCCTCCCTCATTTTGCAGCGGAGCCGCCGCCTGACATCCGGCAGGGCGGCCGGTCCAGCCCCGGGAAGGGAGGCGGGACCTCCTCCCGCGGCCATGGAGCAGCGCGGCCCGGCGCCCGCAGTGCTGGTCACCACCAGGTACCGGGGACGGGCCGGGGGAGCGGCCGCGCTCCCGCATCAGCCCCGACGGGGCAGCCCGGGAAAGGGAGCGGGGGAAGGGGAGGAAGGGAAAGGAAAGGAAGGAGCGCGGGGCCGCGGAGGCTGAGGAAGCGGCGGAGAGGAGGGGAAGCCGGGTGCTGCTGCGTGGGCTTGCCCCGGGACACTTCACATCTTGTCTAGTTTTCCCGCATTTCACAGCCGGGGGATATCCCGGGCCCGTCCTGTGCGCCCTTTCCTCTTGTGATAACTTCGGATCGTTTCCCGTCCACACTGGCGCAGCATGTGCTCTCGCCCTCCAGGCACATCTTTTCCTTGTCGGTGTTTCGAGGTGGGTCGGAAAAAATTAGGATTTATCCTGGGGCGTGCAGCGGCCTCTTCGAGGCGCGGTGTCACCAGTGCTTTGGCTGGTGCCCATTCCTGCTGCCGTGCCCTGCATCCCGGTCCTCGTGCCCACTCTGGCTGGTAGCACAGGGACGGGCAAAATGAATTTATTCTTCTGTCCTGCTGTCTTGAAGTCTGTGCCGTCTTCTGTTGCATTAAATGTTCAAATCCTGTCTTTTCCGAGATGTGGTAAAGGAACCCTCATGAGAAATGCCTCGAGAAGAAAATGCTTTTGGCAGTCTTTTATAGGGAAATTGATAGATTTCTCTCTTTTTTTTTTTCTTTCAATCTACAAGGTATTTGAGACCACAGGAAAGCAGTTTCCTATCAGATGAGACATGAGAAGCAAAATTGTTGGTTCAGCAAGCTCCTTACCTCCTAGGACATTAATAATGACTATTTCAGTCACTTTAACTTCAAAGCCATTATTTTAATCCTTAAATATTCGGCTATATCAGGGCCAGGCTTCCGTTGGAGCAGTGGTCTTGAACCTTCAAATGTATCTGATGTGACTAAGATGTTTTGTAGACTTTATATTAAGTTTAGCCTTGGAAATGGAAATCCAGACACCTGGATTTATTTTACAGTTGTTAGACTGTAAAAAGACCCACTTGCAAATTGTCCCACTGAAACTGGAATGCTTTCAGTGATAAAATTGGGTGGGTATATATGTGTGGGATTCAGGTTTTAGCAAGTGAACATATTTTCTAGCTTGTGAGGTAAAACAGGTGTATAGTTGTGACCTTTTCCACTCTTTATACATACTTGTTTTGGGAATAGGATTCCTAGTTGCTGTGATAATATATATTGTAAAATCATAGAATGTGCTGAGTTGGAAGAGACCCATCAGGATCATTGAGTCCAACTCCTGGCCCTGCTCAGGACAGCCCTAGGAACTCACCATGTTCCTTGAGAGCATTGTCTAAACAATTCTTGAACTCTGCCAGGCTTGGTGCTGTGACCACTGCTCTGGAGAGCCTGTAAAACCTGTATGCTTACAGTTAGACTATACAGAGAAATAAATTGTTTGGTAAGTACTTTGCCTTCACTTAATAAATAAAACTAGTTGTATAATTTTCTTTCTCCTTCTGTTATGACCGGGGATGTCACAGTTTGTTCTCCTGTGGACCGAGGTTGTTGGAGCTGGGTGCTGTTGGCAGGGCTGACTTTATCAAGGCAGGAAGCACAGAGCCTGCTCTCCTGGCCACACAGACACTGGAATAAATGTTTCTCTGGTCGCAGTACTTCCATCTCTAACTTTACTTTCTTGCTTGAGGTGGCTATTCCCCCCCCTCCTCCAACCCCCCCATGTTGGCGTTTCAGTACAGAAAGCAGAATAATTAAAATACAATTTAATTACTATATGCAAATAAAAAAAAACAGGAATGAAAAACTGGCTCTTCCGTGAACTGTGGAAGCTGCTCTGTTCAGCCGACCTTTATTGTCTCCACTTCCTCTGTCCTGAGCCAATCCTGCATGATCTGATTGTGCAATGATCTGATTCACACCAGTGTTACTGGTATGAACGGTCTCCTTGTATTTGGGTGAAGTGATTCCTGTTAGGGAGGTTAACCATGTGCCCAGGTCTCTGGTGAACTGTCTGTATGGTAGACAAAAGTGTAAACTGGAGATAAGCTAGATTCAAATAAAGAGTAGAAGCAGTAAACCTGTGTGTCCCATTTAAACAACCAGTTTTCTCCTTTGCTGCACTTTTTTAAACCTACAAGTGTAAAAATAATTTTGTTTGATGTGAAAAATGCAGTGAAACTATACTCTGTCTTGGGATTTGCAGATGCTGGTTCTGTTAGAATAACAATAACTATATTTAATTAATTAAACACTAAGGCTTCTTATTTTGAAGGCATTAGAAGAAGTAGGGAGCACTTTGGATAGCACGCTCTGTCTGCCTCAGCCTCCCGGCTGATTTCTGTTCATTTAGATTCAGTTTTATATTTAAAAAGAAATCCTGTTGCTATGGAAGAGATAATAGGGGTAGGTTTCCTGTAGGAGATAATGATGAAAGTGATCATAAGGCCTAAAGCAAACAAACAAAAATGTAGCTATTCCCCCTCCCTCTAATCGTTTTCCATGACATTTCAGTGCAGACTTCTAACAACTTTAAAAGAAAACCCCTGGTTATAGATAAGGTACTTACTAACTTCATGACATTTTTAGAACTCTCTAATGCAGCAGCTCTTCCAGGGAAGTTTTCATTGTGTCATCTCACAACGTCTGTACATGGTTGGTCTTTTCAGCTGAACAAGGCCACTTGAGGATGGTTCACTGGTCATTACTCCTTTTATTTATATTAGAGGTAAAAAGCAGGTTAATTAGTCATTTATACACTATGTTAACAGAAGTAGAATCACAGACTCATTTGAGATAGAAAAGACCTTGAAGATCATCAAGTCCAAGCATTAAGCCAGCACTGCCACGTCCACCACTAAACCCTGTTCCCAGGTGCCACATCTACACATCCTTTCAAGGACTGGTAACTCACACTTCCCTCGTTTAGTAAGTACGAGTGCTGAGTACAAGTGACAGACCTTTTAGCTGCCTTAGCTACAGTCACAACTTCTGAGTGATTGCACATCTGGAGAGCTGTTAAGATCCAATTATTGTGATTATTAGACAGAGATGTTTCTACCCGAATTAACGTGCAAATGAGACCCTATGCCAAAATCAATAATATGGATTTAACAGTAAAATGTGAGAGAGAGAGAGACAAAGACACAGAAAAGAGGGTGGGGGGAGAAGCAGAGAGAACAATTAAGTAGAAAGATAATCACTCACCTTGTGGATCCAGCAGTGTTCTGTTGGTCCTTCACCCTTTTAGGTGGTAGGGGTCCCACAAAACATAGAGTTTAATGAGTTAATATACATTTAGGAATATGTGGGAATGCCCAAGCACCTCCCCTGCAGGGGGAAGTTTTGCACTGTCTTTTGCTACACTTTGAATCACGTATGGTCCTCTGGTGGAAGGCCCCAGAAGTAAATCTGGGATGCTTTGGGTGTCTTTGATGGTTTATGACCTTTTAAGACATGACAGCTGCCTCTAGTTGAGCTTGTTATGCCCCATCAGAAGTGATAAATACCTTCAGGCCTACGTGTGAGTGTGCTGTGCTCAGTATGTCTCTTCTTCTGAGGCAGTGGATTATGGTCTCCTCCAGTCAGAGCTGACCTTTAGCACAGCTGCTGAGCTGGCCTTCCCCGTGGACTCCCTGCAGTGATACGCTCTTCTCCCCTGGCCTTGTTTACCTCTCCTTAGGCTTGAGATAATTTGATCAATAGTGCCACCTTTATCTTATCTCAAGTCCCCATCACGTGGCTTAGTTTACTGTCCATATTTTCAGGAATTCACAGGGGCAAATTTGGGGTGGTCGAAGATGTGGGGTTGCTTCTTTATGCAGTCTGCCATAATGGGCAAAGTCCTTTGGTGATCTTAGCAGTGTTTAAGGCAATTGTGATCTATAAGTCTCTTATAAGAGCATATCCTCTGCTGCAGGTATATTCTAAAAACTCCAGATCCAGCTGCTTTTACTGGCAGGTGCCCTTTGAGTCAGCATTTTGGCTGCCACTGAAGGAGGCAGCACTCCAGATGATTGTAGTTGCAGGTACCACAGGCTGCTGTGTGAAAGCCAGGCACCTGTGTATTCACACATAGGCGCTATTGGTCCTGTGTGAGAACCAACCATGTGTAACTGAGAACAACATTTTGTCTGGATGTGTAAAGTGAAGTTCTTGACTGGCAGAACATGAGAACAGAATGGGAGCAGACAGAGTAGCATCATCAAAATACTGGAGATGGTAGAGCTGTTGTTAAAGCCCTAATGTTTTAAACATGGCTTGCAAAGAGGATTGGGTACAAAACTGGGTCTGTGCGCTTGTTTATTGTTGTCCTATTTATCAAGAACTCCCAAGATACTCTCTTTAAAAGGCTTTTTATTCAAACTTTGCATTAGAGATTCAGAGGTTGCCTTCTTGGGGAAGCTCAGGTTTCATAAGAACTGATTGAGTTTTGACATGATGGGAGGAGTCTTTTGAAACTTCGTTTGAAACTAGATTGTTTGAGCCTCTTGAAGTGTATATTAAGTTCTATGCATCATGTATCCTTTGGTGAAAAGGCACCTGTGTTAATGAATCTAAACTTCCTAAAGGAGGAGGTAATAATTCCTCAAGACACCTCTGCAATCCACAGCAAATCCAGGGTAGATGGGACTTGATAATCCTCATGGTTAAGGTTTAAAAAGGCAGAAAAAATCTTTAGTGATCTTAGTTTGGTCTTCTTTTAATCACTCCCTTCTGACTTCAGTAAAAAACATTCACTCACACATAGGGAGGATGTATTCAGAGATTTGTTCAGAGGGTATTCAATCCTCTGGATGATAAACTTATAATTCTGGCAGAATATTTGGTTCCAGTGATAGCAAGTGTGCTGTGGCTTGGCATAGGATAACTTTCGGGAAGGGATGGATCTCTGATGAGTTTTGTTTTTCAGGCTATTGAAACAGACTGTTTAGTTCATTAAACATACTGTTTAATGCTCCAACAGCAGCTGCTTGGTCTTCTATTGATGTGTGAGTACTCTAACGTGATCCTGGCATTCCTCTTGCAAAAACATCATAAATATTTCCTTGGGTGGCAATCCAGGGGGAGGGTGACACCACAGTTCTGTAGATCTGAAGCTGGCAGGAGAAAAAAAATGCATTGAGTAAACTGCAGCAGCAGGTCCCCTGTTGCATTCTCCTTCAAGAGGAGCTGTGGGTGGTTTTGACTGCTGGCAACTCTCAGAGGTTAATGCTGTGATGGTCTTCTTTAACTGGGTATGAAAGGACAGGTAGTTCTGTTTCCAGTATGATTTTCTGTGGGAAAGCCAAGATGTTTTGGCTAGTGTGCCATTTAGACTGTTTGACAACAATACTGGTTGACCACAAGTTCCCTGGTTGGCTCTTCACAAAGGTGTTGACCTCAAGTTGTCCCTGTGCTCCAGGGAGCTGCTTCTTCCTTTCATGGCCCCTTTCAGCTATTGTCTCTGTCATTCCTGGGAATGTCCTTAGATAAAGGAGAGGTGGATAAGGCTTGGCATGAGTCACAATGAACAGACCTTTTTCTCAAAATAAACCTGATGAGAGATCATGGGATTTTCTCCCTGCCATGCTGGGTAAGAACACTTTCAATTCTTGTGAGTAAAGTCCTGTTCTGAATGAATCCACATCTCTTCACAGAAATGCTGTGTTCCTGGCATGTTGCCTGGAGTGGCTTGTGGCAGGTGCTTTGTCATGGAATACAGGCCATGTCCAAATTTGTCATATTGTAGAGTAGGAACAGTATTGGGTCTGCCTGATGTGCTGTTCCAATGAGAACCTTTGCACTGATTTTCTTGGGCTTTTAACCGGATCCTGGGAGAGGGACAGTTAAAAGTCTTTGTGCCAATGCCTGAACTCTGTGTATTTTCTTCCCTAGGCAAATTCAGAATACACACACAGGGCTGGATTTGTCAGTGCCAGAATACCAGGAAATCCATGGGAAGATGATGTCTGGCCATGTCGAGTATCACATTGTCGTTGTTACCCGGCTGGCTGCCTTCAAATCAGCAAAGCACAAGCCTGAAGATGTGGTTCAATTTATGGTAAATATTTAATCAGAGCTGTGTTAGTGATCACTTTCTTAATCAGCTTTGATTATTTCTGTCGTGATGTAGCAGATGCTTTGTCATCAATCACAGCCTCTCTGGGTCAAGGTCCTTGGTAGGACAACACAGTCTGTACCATTTCTCCAATTCCTATTCCATTATGTATATTCCATTATCCATACAGTAATTGTACTTTTTATTCCAGGAGCTAAAAGTGACAATGACTGTTGTTGCCTTTAATGCATTTTTCAGTATGGATCAACAAATAGAAACCAATTAAGCTTTTTGTAAGTTCTGCTACTAATTACTAATTAGTTTCTCTAATGTATGTATCAATACTAGACTTGGTCCATAAGCATGAAATAAATATATAACAGCTTATTTGAAAGGACCCGTTACCTTGACACGGCTTTTAAAATCCGTGGTAAGAGAGTTTTACAAGGAAGTGTCCATATAGAATATTATTGAGCTGGATTGTCTTTTCCATTATACCTGCAGAGTAAAGGTTTGAGAACACGGCGCATGACTTAAAACAGGTGAAATTAATGTCATCTATGGCATGTGCACATCCACTTTAAGCTGTTTCACCTGGGACTGTCTATCAACCTGATGGGAAAAGATGCTTTTAGGGTATTTTATTTGATCTTCTTTCAGCCGCCTGCTGAACCACTCCCAAGAAGTGCATTTCTCTGTCCATTGACTGTAAAAGGACACACCCTCTTGCATCCTGTGAACATCTGCTCTTTTCAGATGTCTTGGTGATAACTGTAATGTCAGAGTGATGTGAGTGTGTGGTTACCTGGTAGACCATGACCTGTAGTGTAACTCACACTCCATGGAAGATGATTGATAAAAGCCTATTTAAACTTAGGTCTGATTTGCAGATAAACATCTGTCAGTGTTGTAAAGAGATGCTTGATGAGATCTCCTGCATTTATCCCACACCTTATGCTATATATAAAGCAGCAGTGATGACATAGGAGTCTCCCTCCTCATCCCTGGCTGCTTGTTCTCGCTCCCACAGTGTTTCCCTTTGTGTGCCAGTGTCATGTGGCTATTCCATAATGTCAGCTGAGGAATTGCTCCTGGCTAAAAATGGGCATTTTGGGGGTTGTTATTCAGTACTGATTTACACCTGTTCCTTGAGCCTGTGAGTTGCACAGCCTCATTAAAATTTGTTTTAGGACAAGGAAGGGCCAGACATGGGCAGATAGGAGAAGGGGATGTGCAGTTGTTTTTTTTTCATGCAGCAATGCCTGCTTATATTATGTAATATTCCCACACAGTTATGTGGAAGATAGAATCTGACTACACCTGAGGTGTTAAACTGGGCTGTTGTCATCTAACTTCATTTTGTGTCATTTAAGAATAAGTTGATAAAATCAGATTGTCCATAAAAGAGGAGAAACAGACTTAGTACTGAGTTCCCCCTGCTTGCTGGGGTTGTGTGTTCCCATGTCTCCTCTCTCTGGGAGGATTTTCAGCATTCAGTTGCTCTTCTCAAGTGAAATGAACCTTCCTGATTTCTCCTCTGATGAGGCCTCCTGACATTTCATTCTTCACGAAGAAGAAAACTGTTGGAGCCTGACAAGAATAACATTTATCTCATCAGTTACATTTTTTTCAGCTGACTAAATATGATATATTATATAGTTTGTTGTGTGAGAGTAATTTAAAACCATGAGCTGGGAGGTTGAGGATGGATGTTTTCCATCAATTCATTCCGATGAGTCCTGTCTGTATGTATTACTGGAAGGAACAGAGGGATTCACCTGTCCTAACTTATCTCTCTGTAAGTTGGATATTTTAATCTGAGTTGTCCCTGCTTGTATGGTCAGTGGGGAGAAGGGGAATGATGTGACTCATCCTCTGGAAGTGTCTCTCTTCTTTGACCATAGAGGGAAAGCATCTGCATTTTAGACAGCTGCGGTGGGGGGTTTCAAATACAGGCTAAAATGCTTGAGGGTCAATAGAGTTGCACACAAGTCACTGTGTGCACTTGGCGGTGCCCTGGGATTTTTCACTTGGCCTTCAGAAGGTTGTGGGTCTCCCACAGATTTTTGTGTGGTATTTTCCTGCCCCACACAAGCTTGTTGGATACCCCAAAGCCTCTCAGATGGCATGGGATGCCTGTTTCTGGGCAGAACAATCTGCTCTCTATGATCAGTGTCTGCATTTGCTTTTCTAAACTCCCATCCCAGTCAGTGCAGAAAAGGATGTAGCTGAGCATCTGTGGAGTGGGGGAGCTCACTTTGCATAACATAAATGTGTGGTACCATTTGAGAAACCCTAAATTACAGAAGGTGTGTGCACAGGGCTGGCAGGTGTGACAGAGGACAGGAAGGCATTGGCACTGCCCTGAAACAGTGAGAATACAGTACAGCATCCAAGGTACCACTGGCTACCTATGTTCGGGTGAGTTGAGCTTCAGTCACATTTTACCAAAAGATTCTGACAGTCGTGGGAGCTGAGACAGACAACTTAACCTGGAGAGAAGTCCCAATCCTGTGGCTGCCAGGGAATGTTGGTTGCACCTGGACTGTCTGTGCAGTGCCCTGTTCTGCTGGATGCTGGAGCAGCACAAACAAGAGCTGTGACCCTTCCCCACCTACCTGGGGAGCAGCAGAGAATGATGAGGTTACACTGGGCAGCAGCTCTAACACATCAGATCTGTATCACAAAGCAGAGTGAGATGAGACATCTGAAGCAAGAAGAAGAAACTACTATGTGCCTGTTCTGAGCAGAATGGGAGAGGGGACATCTTTTTTGCTTTTGTTGAAACTGTCACGTTGGAGGAGGGAGCCAATGTCACAGCGCTGAGGTGACGGGTAGGTTAGAGAAGGCAGGCAAGCATGGTAGGGTTTTCATTGTCTTTGGATACGGATTTTCGGATTGTCTCTGTTTTGGCCACCTGGGGAGGAGCCAGGTGCGTGTGTTGTGGCTCCTCCTTGCCCGGTCGCGGCCCCTGAGGCCTCGGAGGCGCCGCCGCTCCCGCCCTGCCCTCAGGGCCTGCCCGGCGGGCGCTGGGCGGCAGCGGCGTGTGCGGCTCCAGCGGCTCCTCCCTGGAAAATGATGGTGAGCAAGGCAAAAAAAGCATCCTCTAAGCTAGCTGTGATCTCTGGGATGCCATGTAGACCACACTGGGTCGAATCACAGGATCATTTGGGTGGGAAATGGCCTTTAAGATCATTGATCCAGCCTTTGACCGATCACCACCTTGTCAACTAAACCAGGCACCAAATGCCATGTCCTGACATTTCTTGACTCCACCACCTCGCTGGGTAGTCCATTCCAATGTTTAACAACTTGTTCCAAGAAGAAATTCCTTCTGATGTCCAACCTGAACCTGCCCTGGCGCAGTGTGAGGCTCTGTCCTCCCATCATGTCAAGATTGAGATGTGTGTTAAAGCCCTTTGTCAAAAAACAGATGAACATGAAAAGGAGATTCCAGATCTGACCTGTGGAGCCTTCACTGTGGGTCTAAGCAATCCAGAGTGCCCTATTCCCCAGCCTTAACAGGACTATGCAAAATCAGCATCACGGCAGGCATCTCTAATTAAAATGTTTGTGAAGCATTAACAGAAGAAGAAATTCACTTCTGTGATGACATTCAGATCTAAATTCTTAGAAACTGGAGGGATTCTTTAATTTTAAAAAATGCTAAATTTAAAATAGGGTTGTAGAACTGCTTAACCTTAAGGTTATATTTGGTAATTAAAGGAAAAGTCAGCTGCATTTCTTTCAAAGGTCAGAATACTCTTGTAGTATCGAAAGAGGGAAATTGGTTTTCTCTTTGGTACTGCTGCCAAGGTGATACTTAATTATTGCCTGTAGAATTGCCATTTTCTGTGATAAAAAGAAAAGGCTTACTTTTCTTAGAGGCATTTCTTTCAGCCACACCTCAGCTTTTTTAGCAATTAACTTCTCCTTTCCCAGCCTTATTAAAAATCCACCCAGCCTTTAGTGCCTTCTCTTTGTGTCTGCATCCAGTTTGATTCTTCTGTACAAGTTATTTGTTAGTCAAGTTTTTTCTTTTTCAAAGCTGAACAAATAACTACTGGTGTTTGACAGGCATAGCACAATTGAGGGAGGCATTTACTATAGAACTGTCTTCCTCTCATAAAATGTGGGGATGTATGAGTACGTGGGTGTATATTCATTTATGTTTTTATCATTGCCTTTTTGCATATGTTGGCCTTCTCTTTTTGGGCCTCAATCTGTGCATCGGAGTTGCTTTTTCCTGACCATGCAGGTGTGTTGTGAAGATAAATTCCTCCACTTTATGACTTCTGTGATGGGGGGGGGGGGGGGGGGAGAAATCTATGCTCAGTGTAGCAATAGGTTCAGGAGCCACTAAGGATTCATGTTGATTAAAAAGAAATATTAGGGTTTTTGCTCTTCTGCTAGGCAAAACAGATGGGGAGAACAGCATGTGGTCATGTAATTAAAATCTACCATAATGCATACCCACGGGGTCACCGGGCAACATTAATTCTGGTACGGCTTGAATTGGGAGTTTCCAAGCGAAATCTTGCGTTGTGCTGCCTGGAAGAAGGGATGCTTTTGATTCCTGTACCCAAAGCTAGTTCTTTTAAAGGACAGAGCTGCTGGATCTCCATTTTCTGACAGTGTTAAGAAGTGGGCTTTGTAAGAAGAAAGTCACAGTAGCCCTGTTTTTCATGAAATACTGTAAAATCAAGAGTGCTCTTTGCTGGTGTGCACTGGCTGGCAAAGGGTTTGAGTTAGCTCTAAGACCTCCATTTTGTTGAAATCTGCAGTAGATACAAAGCATATGATGACAAGTTTGAGGTCAGAAATGGGGCAGTAAAAGGAGCTTTAAAGGGAGAGGAGGCATTAAGTCACGTTAATACTGAGTGGGATCAAATTCTGCGCACAGCTACGAGTCCCAGGCTCGTATCCTACAGCCATTCCGGTGTGTACTTTGATGCGTGAGGCCCTTGGGAAGAGGGGGGCAAGGCACATGCATGAGATTTGAGGGATTAGCAGCAAACTTCACACTTTCACTTTGAACTTGCCATTGGTTTTCTTGACCTTCTAGCTATACTTGATCACATTCAACTTATTTATTTGTTCCTAGTGAAAAAAAAATACCCAACCCATCTCTGTCTCTCTTTTAAGTTCTGTGTTGGATGTTAATTGTTACAGGCAAATAGGGTCTTGACCTGGCAAATTGTGCACATGCTTTGCTGTATTTGCATGATTAACTCTTTTGAAGTGAAACAGATTGAGCCTTTGATATTGTGACTTGACAGAGCTCCTTGAAGCGTGTGCACTCAGGCTGACTTACAGGTGGTGTTCACAGAGTTCAGTTAGAGGCATGGAGGGGGAGAGGATAGCTGCAGGATCAAGACCTGGAGGAATTACAGGCAGCAGAAGAAAAATATTTGAATTTTAATCAAATGGAACTTTGTTTACTTAATAGGATTGATAAAATGGGGTTTAGAGTAGCGTTTAGTTGTCATCCTGACATTTTGGGCCATAGGATCCATCAAGGATTTTCAAAGGGCCGTAAGTGATAACCAGGAAAAGCAAGGTTTAATTTTGTTCCATGCTGGTACCTGGAAAATTGACAGAGGATGTCAAATTGAAAAGGTCCAGAATTGTCACGGCAGAGCAGTGCTTTCTGACTGGAAAGGTGTGAGAATGCTTTGTGTGATGTCTGGGATTTGACCTGAGAAAATACACTCTCTGGAACCTGCCTGGAAGTTGTGTAAGGCCCCTGTGCTGCTGCATCCAGCTCTGGGGTCCCAAGTACAGGAAAGACATGGCCCTGTTGGAGCAGATCCAGAGGAAGGGTACAAAGGTAGTCATAGAGCTGGGACACCTCTCCTGTGAGGAGTCTGAGAGAGCTGGGGCTGTGCAGCCTGGAGAAGAGAAGGCTCCAGGCTGACCTTAGAGCCCCTTCCAGTACCTAAAGGGGCTGAAAGAAAGAAGGAGAGGGACTGGTTACAAGGGCCTGGAATTAACAAGGGGGAATGACCATAAACTGAAGAAGGGAAGGTTTAGATTAGATGTAAGGAAAATATTCTTTCCTGTGAGGGTGGTGAGATACAGGAACAGGTTGCCCAGAGAAGTTGTGACTGCTCCATCCCTGGAAGTGTTCAAGGCCAAGTGTATGGGGCTTTGGGCAGCCCGGTCTAGTGGAAAGTGTCCCTCCCATATTGAACTGGATGATCTTTAAGGTTCCTTCCAACCCAAACCATTCTGTGGATCTCAGTGCACCAGTCTGTGCTCAGCCAGCCTTACCACAGCATTCCCAGCACCAAACCCAAGGTATATCTGGCAGCAGAGCTGAGCAAGGGTGTCAAGGAGCCTGTGGCTGCCTGGGCTTGAGGCACAGGGACAGTGGGTGAGAAGCCCCCAGCTGGCAGGGGCTTGCAGGGGCCCCCTCTGAGCTTAGGTAAGCTTAGGGGAATGGTTTTGGCTGTGGGTCTGACCTCACTGCTGCAGCGGGGTGTTCCAGCAGAGGGCATCGCAGCACTGCTGGATATCGGCCTGCACGGTGTGCTGCAGGCTTTGGGAAGCACATTAGTATGCTTTGGAGACAGTGCTGTCACACTTGGTATTCCATGTTGCGTGTGCATTCCCGGCGTTGTTCAAAGCCCACGCAGATCCACAAAGGCGCAATTAGTGATGGGATGCGAGGGTGTGCATTTGCTTTAGGTTCAGTGGTGTAATTAGACATAAATTGAGATTTATGAATAATTTACAGACTTTGATAGAGGAGGAATGAAAATTAAGTGGGGAAAGAAATAAGTTTATGTATCTCAGTTCAGTGTTAGAGTATTTTAAAAAACTGTTTTGGCATAACCTTGATTGGCTGCTGTCTTGTAATGCTTTCAGAAATTAATTTGGTAGTTATTATTGAAATTAATTCGATGTTAAATGTTTTTCACAAATCAGACTTTTTTTTTTTTTTTCCTGGGTGGAGGGTAGTGGTGTTTATTCTTTTGAAAGAGCACCAGTGAATTCCCACTGCCCTTACATTTGACCTTACACAGTATTGTTGGGAGGTGCTCAGGCATCATACCCTGTTCAGAGTGCTACTGGGACCTATCAAACTAGAAATGTACAGCATTTTAGAAACTCTGGAATTACTTTCCCCTCTTTTTTTTGAGTGTCTTTCAATGGGAAGATTACGATATTCTGGGACATCTCTATTGCCCTTACTTTAATACTTGGTTGCTGAATGGCATTTCAGATCCCACATGTGGAGCACAGTGTTGCTCACACTTAACCTTCGTTGCTTTCACAAGTCTAAAATTCTTGTTTTTCATTCCCCTGTCTTCTCAGGTTGGGTGTTGTGTTTCAGATGTTTGTTACAGAGCTGCTTGCCTTTTGTGACTGGACACTGAACCCACAGTGAACATTGTACAGCTGAAATGCAAATGCTTTTCCAAATCATCTGGCTAGGTTGATAATTGCTGCAAAAGGCAGGGAAGCGTGAAAGCTGAGGTGGTTATTGCTGTTTGTGCCCGCATCTGAATCAGTGAACTGGTCAAGGTGTGCCTGTTATTGTTAGGGCCTGTTCCCTGGCCTGGAGAGCAGCTCGCACGGTCTGGCTGCATGCGCAGGATTAAACTTTCTTACCATCTGCAGTGTGCATCAGTACTCAAACTGGCTGCTGAGAGGTCTCTCCACTGGGCATGATCTTGGGCTGAAGAGTTACCTGGGTGCATGATAGCTGCCCTGAGTGTAGGAACTGTGCCAGACATTGTCAGGTTCTAGTAGACATTGTAAATGAGGTTTCTAGTAGATGCTCTCAGGTTCCAGTGCCTGGGAATGTGCCTGATGCTGTTTAGTTTGCTTGTATAGGTGCAGTGTAGGGATTCTGCTTTAATCTGTAGCTCATCTCCCTTCTGTGCATTTTGTTAGGTTGACTTTCTTTTATCACTGTGTTGGTGGGAAAACTCTGCATTTCTGCATTCCAAGATGTGGTGCTTGTGTGTCTCCATCTTTTTTATCCATCTCAGTGTGTGCAATACTGCACATACTGCAGTGTTAATCAGGATTCACTCCACTAGAGTTCAGAAACATGTGTTATAGGAGGATAAGAGCTGGACCCTAAAAGAATATCTGTGTCCTATGCACTCCACTAGCACTATTTCTTGGGTTGTTTTTTTAATGTCTGTATTAATTGAAACACATTAGTAGATTATGAGGCCATGTGGGGCCTTGGCAAATATATTATCTGTATAATACTGCAGAACATGACAGTCACCCTCATTGCATCTGTAATATCATGTAGAGATAGTGTTTTGCGTGCGGGTTTTGTGTATTGGTTTAAGCTACTGAATTCAGTACTTAATGTGGCATAGAAGCCACACCTTTTCTAACCAACATTCCCATAGCTGTTGCTTTTCTTGTAATATCTTGAGCCTTATTTCTCCTGTCTTTGTCTGCAGAAGGAGTTACTCCATTCACTGTTGGCATCTTCTCCCTGTATAAGAACCTTTTAGGCCATGGCCAAGTTGCTGATTTTTATTTTCTCATGGATGAACTGAATAGATAGGGGTCAGCTGAGGTCTTTGCCCTTAGGTTTTTGTGTTATGTGCTCTGCAGGGCAGCAAACATGACAGTTTTTTAGGCCTAAGCAGCCAAAGGGCACTGAAGCCACCAGGAGTGAGGAATGGGACAATAGTGCAAAGACATAGGCAGCCTTCTCCAATATATACCTACCAGGCAGGGCTTTTCTTCTCTCCTGTCTCAGGACTGGGCATCACTTCTAGTGGACAAGGATTCCTGCTGTCAGAAAAGTATCTGGAGCAGTGACCTTCCCAGTATTTCATTAGCTGATGAGTCAGACAAATGGATTCTGGCGATGAACTTTAATTTCATTAAGCAGTGGATTTTAATAACACAATTAGAAGACCAGCAACAATGCTTGAGGATTCACTGGGTACATAACAGGCTTTTGCTAGGCCATATATAAAGCTCCTTGCTAATGCATGGTTTTCCACTTCAGTTTCCACAGTTAATGTTTCACAGCACTTAAACTGCTTCTTTTCTGCTCCTGTCTCTCCTGCAAAGAAATTAACCCAGGCAACACATTTTCATTGCAGGTTTCTAAGAAGTACAGTGAGATCGAAGAACTCTACCAGAGACTGGCAGCACGGTATCCACAGGTTTCTCTTCCACTCCTGCCTAGAAAAGTTCTCTTTGTGGGGGAATCTGACATCTCTGAACGAAGAGCTATGTTCAATGATATAATGAAATTCATCTCCAAGGATGAGGATCTAGCAATGAGTCCGGAGTTACTGGAATTTTTAGGTAACTAAGAGATGTGAGTGTCCCGTCTCACATGAATGTGCTTTATGGAAGTGTTAAGTTCCATAGGTAGCCAAAAACTATAGAATGCCAGAATAAAGGCTGTCACTGAAAATATCCTCATGTGCATTTACAGTGCTGCACAGTCATGTTTGCTAGTGTTTTTCCCTCCTCTCAGTGGACACACGCCTCATTCAGAGCTGTTGATAGATACCTCCAAAGCAAGCAATGTGCTGTCCTGTCTCTGATGTCCTGCTGTGCTTCAGAACATATAAGTTTAGAAAGCTAAATAGTCATATGTTGTCAGTGGGGAGGTGGACCCTAAAGGGACAGTGCAGGGTCTCCCTTAGTGAGCGACTCTTCCGTGTTTTGTCTGGTTTTCTTGCAAATTATTGACTCTGAGAAAGATGTAAATAGGAGACAGATTCTTTATTAGTTAAATGCATTCTCTGGTTAGCTTTTTTTCTTTTTAATTTTTTTAAATTTTTTTTCTTAGTTTTCCTTAGCCTTATGTCCAGCTCTTGTTTTTTCTAGTGATTTGTATAGCTCCGTTCTTACGTCCCTTGGGCGTAGTAGGGAGTTACCAAATGAATGGAACATATGAGTTCTCTGCTTTTAATTCAGCTGAGAGCTGCCAAGCAGGGAATACTCCAGCCTGGTGCTGTGCAGGATTCTTAGTGGAGGGTTAGTTTTAAGTAAGTGAAGTTGCAAGATGCTAACAAGTGTGAACAGCCCATTTTGCAGAAGCATCAAGTGTGGCCAGACTAGTTCTGTGAAATTGGCAGCTTCCTAAAGTCAAAGGGGGCAAAGCTGCTTAATGCCTGGAAAGATCCAGGTAGTAAGGTTTTCAAGTGGTTTTTGTTTGGTTTTCAGTTTGGGGTTTTTTCACTCTGGCAGTGTTCTCTTGAAAGCAGACCCCTTGCACTGAGAATTCCAAGTTCATGTTGATTGATCTTTGCCTGCTGGTTAACCCAACCATGGTGCACATCTGCAGGTAAACTAGGCTGGGCTGCATTCTGTGGGCAGACTGGGTGCAAGTAATGCGACCTGTTCATCAGAATTTGCCCTAGAATAATGTAAGTCTCGCCCTGATTTGGCAGATGCAGACATGAAAAGCTGGGTGAGATGAGTCTCCCGTGCCATGTTACTTCAGTAGTCAAAATGGTGTAACCATAAATTTTATCCACAACAGTTTTCAGTAGCCCTTTTTTTAGCTAGTCTCATTATTTTAAATTGCTTCCAGACATCTGGACATCCAGAAACTCGACAGCAAGGAACCATTCTCTCCTCATTCTGCTGGCCTTTGCATGTAACAAGTATGGTGAGAAGACTTAGTTTTATGTTTCAGTTGGCTGAATTTGCTGAGTTGGATGCATCTTGCATAGTGAAGGGTGTTAGAACTCCAGGCTTCATTTTTCAGCGTAAACTGAAGAGCTGTTCTAGAAACATGCTGTCCAGTGCTCTAATTTTAGCCCAAGTTAATTAAATAGTATCAAATAGTGGATTTTATCCCAACTAGCTATGTGAAAGTTAGCTACCTACATCTAAGCAGAGTTTTTACAGTCTCTCTGTAGCCACTGGAGAGAAAAAGTCACTTCAGAGAGAAACTTGTCACACGACTTTATTTGGATGGGATGAATCACCCTGTGGAAATTCTGTTGTTTCTGTTGACTGTAGAAGAAACATAAATAATAATGAATGTGCTGCTGTGTCTCAGATAAAGTTAATTTCCTCTATCTTTCTCTACTTAACTACTTTAAACCAGTAAACAGATCAGACACATAATGACACATAGTGCATAAAGGGAACAGTGGGAGTGCTTTGAAAGAGTTTCACAGAAGCTGATCATGTTCTTCATTCCTCAGAACAAAACCACCAGGAACAGGCAAGGTATAGAAAAACCTGTAGTTGTTATACCATGTACTCAGTTTTGCCTCTATTACTGTGTTTTGCAGGAACAAAATCTTCCAGTGCCTTCGACTTCAAGGGTAAAAACATGCTTGATGACAGGGAGAAAGAAGATGAAGAAAATGAGGCATTGGATTTTTTCAAAGAAGAGAAGACACCTGACTTAATTTCACAGCTTTTATCAGTGGAAAATGTCAAAAAAGAGGAGAAAAAAGAAGAGGGAGATGAGGAAGAAGAGGAAATTTTAGACCCTCTTGGTGTAATCAGGTATGGCTAAAATGTTATAAATTAGGTATTTAAATTTTAGCCTTTCTGATAAAGCTGTTGTATGTCACTGTCCCCTTATCTGGGCCTTTTATTACATTGACCATTTTTTAGGTAAATTTCACAGAGGAGGAGGAGACTCTGCATTTCATGAACGAGGTGCCTTGGTAGAGGGAAGAAACATTGTAGTGCCTTTTCAGTGCATTCCTCAGGACATCCAAGTGACAGGGACATCGTGAATGCCTTGATAACAGTCCCAGCTACAGAAGGTTCTTTGCTGGGTACTACAGGGTTCTACCACAAAGCATCAACCCTCCAGCATCCACTGGATGTGCTGTTCTGGAGTACACTGGACTCTGTTTACACTGTCTGGAGCCACTTTTGAGCACTTTTCTTTCCTTTTTCCTTTGTCTGAAGGTGTCACATGCTAAATGACATTTAAGGCATAAGCAGTAACAGCTCGAGAAACAGTAATTGAATCAGAGCTTCCTGGTATCAGTATCTGGGTTTGTTTACCTGTCCAGTAATTTTCAGACAGTTTTCTTCACTTTTTAGAGTGTCTCAGGCTTTAGATGTCCAAGTAGAGAAGGTGTGGCTGTTCTTGATCTTCAGTAAGCACTGACTGACCCAACTGGGTTCTTTCAGCCACCCAGAGTCATCAGCCACTACAGAATGTTTTGTCTTGGCTCAAGCCTGTGCTTTCAAAATGCTTCTGCATAGCAATAGGCAGTAACTGATAGTAACAAGCCAGACCACTCTTAGGTGCTTCCCAGTGACATTAAATAATTTCCAGGGGATCACTCACTCTTGGTTCTAAGCTGGAGTCCCCTACACTAAGTTTGGTCAAATAGGATGATTAATACTGGAAGCACTGTTTGGACTTTGCTCCTGCCATTATAATAATATTCAACTGTAGATGTCCAGATATTGTCCCTTTATACTTGAAATAGTTAATCCTTTAAATATCACCAGAAAACATTGGATATTACTCTTTTGAAAAAACATGCTGAATTACCCAGCATCAAAGTTATTCTTACGTTAAAGAAGAGTTTGAAAATTTAAATAGCTATTCACAATGAGGAGTTAGATAAAGCAATACTTTCCACAAAATGGTCCTTAGTTTGTATGTTTACAAAAGCAGCTGTCCATTTTTGGATAGGAAAATGATCTATTGGGTTAGCAAATGCAATGTTATATTTTCCAACTTACAACAAATAGAAGCTGTAAAGAGCTTGCTATGCCAAAAAAAGCAAGAAGTTTGCTTTTCTGCTCTGCACGGTCTGACATAGCATTTGAAAGTCTTGATTATTTTGGTCTTCTAATGCATTGAAGAATGACAAAATCTGGTATTTAATCCTCATTTAGTTTATTGCTTCCATTCCTTATGAGTACAGAATTCTTACTGAATCAAAATAACTTCATTTATATAAGAAGTATGGTCTTCACTGGGACAGAGCTGCAGCATGACATGTTATGCAGTCAGATGTTTTTCACTCTGAAGGAGTGGCTGGCTATCTATAAAAGAAACTTCCATATCTATTTATTATTATTTTTTGACTCTCACATGTACAGTGTTGGGGCAGAAACATGAAAGTGGAAATGAGAATCCTGGGTTGGATTTTACATTGTTTCTGTTCTCTTGTAACTCATCCTGCTTCCATGGAAGGTATTTTCAGCTCACATCAATGGAGAACAGATTGGACATCAGCACTGTATCCCAGCTCTGTGCCATCTATTAAGAAGTGTCTGGGTGAAAGGCCAAAGGCAGGAGCTTAGTGGTCAGTGGATGGGCAGCTCTCAGGGGACCATTTTAGGGTGTCTTCTATGCTTCTATGTTAAAATGTTTGGTGTTTACATGCTTTGAAGAGGTAGCTGCAGCCTCACAGCTTTAGTGCTTCAGATGTGCTTGAAGTTACTTTGGCATGGGAATGAATAAACAGGAGATGATGCAGATAGAGAAATGTGTTTAGTAGTAAATTGTCCCCTAGTGCCTAGTAAATTCAGGTTAAAAATGAAAAAAAAAGAAAAAAAAACATGTTCCTTTCCTCTCTGAAAAACCATTGAAAAGATGTAGAATCAGCACTGAAACAAGCCAGTGCATTTCATACAGTAGTGGTGGCCAGAGTGCTTTGAGCAGCTGAGCTCCGACCTAAATTGAATCATGTGTTTGGCATAATCTTACAGGTTTTTTGCTTTCTGGATGAGGATGAAACTGCTCCAGTAGCACAGGCCTCCATATGCTGTCAGCACGCTTCATTTGGTAACTTCTCCTCCTGGGCCAGAAGGCTGTGAATTGGATTTGGCCCAGCACTGCTGCTGTGCTGCTGAACCACCCAATATCCAGTTAAATATCTGGCCTTAGGGGTAAGATGCTAAACTAGGGCCTTTTTTTTTCTAGTTTTGTATTGCTGGTGATCATCGAGGTGGAAGCTCATAATGGTCTGGTTCCTTTTGCCTGGAAGAGACATCCCAGTGTTGTTGATTCTCTGCCTCGCACTCAAGGCTGTGTCTGAGTTGTTCTGATGGCAGGTGGGCAAACTCACTTGCCAATTCAGCTCTTCATCTTTTGTCGGTATTAATGATGATCTACAAGCTTCGTGTTTCTCTGTTTGATGGTTCTTATGCCTCACAGCTTTCTCTCTGTGTTAGCAGGGTGGTTCTGGGATTCTTAACCACAGAAAGACAGGGGTTTTTGCTGTCCAAATCAGGAACATGTCAAAAACAATACATATTTCTGATCAAATTTTCATCATTTAACACTCCTCCTCCCTTTTTTTTTTCTTTTTTGCCCCAGAATCCTGGTCCTTCCTAGAATAAAAGGTGCTCAAAATTAAATTACATTTGTGGGATGCAGTGTTGAAATTCATTGAAATATGTTTTCTTCTCTTCATCCTCTGCCTTTCTTGATAGTTTGGAATATTGGTATTCCAGTGTATTGTCACCAATTACTCTACAAGTTTTCCTGGACATTTGCAGAAATCTTTTCAGCTTCAGATAGAATCTGCATGTCCTGTAAGAAAAATCACTCCTAATACAGAGTAAGATGATCCCTTGATATCAGCTGTGCATAAGAGAATGAATTACAGTATACTCACTTTTGTAGCAGTGGCACACTTTTAGCTCTACTTCACTTTTCTTAGCACTGTAAGTATACAGTGACTTGTAAGTCACTGTAAGGGTCTCATAGCCTTCTTTTAAAGTTAGCATCTCTTGGATTTGGGTCTTTTTAAGTTTTTTTTCTCAAGCCACAATCATTATAATTTTCCTTTGTTAAAATGTTTTAATTCCCTTATAAGTAGGAAATCAGATACATATTTAACTCCCCATTGTAGGGGCAATATTAGGTATATTGACTTAGCTTTGTCACTGCTCTTTTATCACTCTTCTTTAAATCCATAGAGCTCAACATTTGCAGATACATATTTTTAAAACCTTAGTAGGCTACCATGGTGCTTTGGTATCTGGGTTTTTAGAGCTTGCAAGTATCTTTTAACAGTGTTTTAAAGGATTTTCCTCGTAAATTGCAAAATAGTACTGTGTGGCTAGTCTCAGTTGCAGGGAGTTCACCAACTGGAATGCCTTTAGGAATGAAAGGAACAAGAGTGATGGATCTGAAAGAGGCTAATCCTCTGAAGGGCAAGGCATGGAAGAGAGACACAAGTTGGATTAGCTATTCACCTGAACTTGATGGTACTGTTGAAAATTCTGCAATGGAAAAAGGTGTGATTTGCCAGTGGTTTGAGGGAGGTTGGCATGGAGAGAGGGGAGCTGTGTGAAGCAGGGATTGAGAGTAGCAGCAGTGCTCAGCCAGCTCGGCCGTGCCAGGGTGCCTTGGCCAGGGCTGACTGAGCAGTGTCTGGCCGTGGCTGTACCATGACATTCTCCTGTCCTCTCAGTGAGGTTGGCTGTGTCCAGAATGCCCACTGGAAGTGGCTGCTGGCCTGTGCTGCCTCCTGGGCTGTGGTTGGGATGGTTTGGCAGAAGGCAGGTTGTCTCACGCCACGGGGGGTACCAGGGACTGATCTAACAGCTTGAATTGTTGAACTGAGCTCCTGTGCTCAGGCCCAGGCTGTGAAGGCATTACTAAAAAAGCCAGTATGGCCCTATGTTCCTCTACCCACAGAGCTTTCTGCCTGCTGCCATCTTTGCTCCACTCTGCCCTCAAGGTTCCCTAGGGCTTGGCTTTCTGTAGGGAATTCAGGCATCCAGTTGTGGATTTTTTACTTAATTCAGGCAAGATCAAGTTCACATTTCTAGGTCTTAATCTTAAAGCAAGTTAAAAACCACATCACAGTAACTGAATTGGGTTTTTCTTCTTCCTCTGTGGGTAAAATACAGAGTTTTACTGTTTGTATGTTGAAGCCAAGAGCTTTAGCATCCCTCTCCTCCCACTTTGGAGTTAACAACAACTGAATTTAATACTTGTATTCAGTTCATTCCAAAAAACATCAGACAGCAGCTGATTAAAATGACTGCAAACCATCTCCTCTGAACAAAGTAGCAGCAACTCTGGAAAAGGAGTGTGGCTGCCTCATGGGTTAAAAGATGCAGCAGCCCTTTCAGTGCATGCATTTTTTCAGCTGCAGTTAACTTCTGAGATAATATTTGTTCACCACTTTGGGAGAACCCACCTTTTCCTGAGCTTTCTTTTCCTGTCTTCATCAGCTCTCTGCAGCCCTCGCAGGAGGCTCTCCTCCACACACAGTTCCTCCCTTCCGTCCTTTTTCCTTTGCCTCCCTAAATCTTTCTGTGTCAGTATATATTTCCTCAGGCATAGGTTTTTCCTGGCAAACTGCACAGAGGTGAGTATTCCCTAGGCAAGAGTTCTTCTATCTCCTCGTGAGCCCTGGAGCGTTTCTATCTCGACTCTGTGCCTTTACTGTTGTTTACAGGATTTCCCCTGGTGGCTTCTCCTCATCCAGATTTGTGCCTCTCCTGAAGAATACAGACACGTGGGTAGGTGGAAGCTTTGCATCTGTTGTGTTTAAACACAGATACAGCTAAGTCCTGACAATAGTTAGGAAGGGATGGGGCTGGTGAGGGCTGACCTTTTGGGTGTCTTCTGCCAGAGGTTTTTTTAATCTGTGTAGCTCTTTATTGCTGGGGTCAAGCTCAAGCACCTCCAGTGCTAGAGGTTTGCTGTTGCTGGGTTTAGCTGGTGAGGAGATTATTAAAGCACTCAGTGCTTTTCCTGGCTGCAGATGAAATGGGTGATGGCTTGGAGCAGCAGATTGGCAGGGAATGAGCAGCCAGGAGCCAGCCCTGGCCTTGCCAGAGCCTGCAGAGCCAGGCAGGCTGCAGGAGGAGATAGCTTGGTACACAAGCCAGCAGTTGTTTCTGGGTTGCATCCTACACCTTCGTGTTTCCCAGCCCCTTAATGGCAGCCAGGCTAGAGTTTGACTCCTGAGTTGCTGATCCCAGTGCTCCCTTTCCTTTGCTCTTCCCTGTTGTGGTAGAAGACCCTGGAACGGCCTCAGCCTTTTGTCTTCAGGGATGAAATGAGTGGCAACATTTGATCTCACTTCCTCTGCCAGAAACCTTGGGCAGCTGAGAGTGCCTGTTGAAGAGGCAGAAGTCAGCTTAAGGGGAATCCTGCATTTAGCATCTTTCCAAGTGGTTTTATTGGTGGAGTGCCCAGAGCTGTAATAGGTGAGGGCAGTGTACTTGCTTATGGATTTTCCCCTCCAAGGAAGAAAATTTCTGCATGCTGGAATGGTGTCGTAGCACAGCTGCTGTCTGCTGGACAGATGGTCTGGAGCAAACTCGTCAAAATTTGTGTTCAGCTGCTGTGCCTTCTGGTCCTTGGCTGGCAGGGTTGTATTCCTGCCACTCCTCAGGCATCCTACTCCTCAGCCACTTGCAAATTCACAACTGCCTTTTGGTCCAGCCAGGTACGTGTTTGCCTTCCCCTCTGAATTCAGTAGGATTTATACACAGCATTAAAACAACTTGTCTTTTTGTCCCGGTCAGCTAAGAGGGAGTGAAGGTGTCAAAACATCAAAGAAGAGAGAAGATACTGGTTATTTTTTCTTTAATAAAATTCAGATAGTCAAAACAATGAACAAGAAAATAGAGCTTTGTTTTCCTAGCAGTGTGTGTATTCATGCTCACAGCTGTGAAGCCTTCGGAGATTTAAACAGGCAAATCTTTATTTTCTGTCAGTTGTTGAGTCACAAGCTTAGGTTGCAAGGCATGTTTGACCATCACTTTGCCAAGTGACACAAGTATTTGTCACAATTCCAATCCAGCTGCTGTCAGATTGGCAATTCACAACATCCCAGTAAACAACCCCATTGGTCTTCTACTGACAGATGAAATTTTTCTGCAAACCAAGGATAATAGTCTGGTATAGTGTTCTTCTCCATCAAAGAGAGGAGAAAGAAGAAAAGGGAGCAAAAATTCTGTAATACCTACCCAGTTAAAGGAAAAGCCTCACTTTTCATAAATTGTCTGGTCTCAACCTTTTTTAGGGGCAACTTTGTAGCCTCTCCTTGGGGTTGTTTTTAAGTGAATGACTAGGGAGTAAAGCAGGTCGGCAGGAATTCAGTCCCTCCAGTTTGTCTCTCCTGGACCTTTTTGTTTTGATAGATGCTTTGTGAGTGGTATTTTCCCATGCAGTGGGCTTTCCTTTCTCTTCTGCCGCCAATCCCATCTCCTGAGAACAGCTTCCAGTGTGTTTGTTTAATGCAAATCTTGCTGTCCCCCCACAAATGGAAGGTTGAGGGTGATTGAAAGAAAACGATGGAAAATTAAGCCATGTTTAGCTGCTTGATCTCACAGAATCATCCATATTAATCCTGTGTTACATCTTTTGAGTGGGAGAAACCTGATCTCTTGGCATAACTCTACCAAGGCTTGTGTGGCTCCAGGCGGTGGACCTGAGACCCTTTCCTAGCTGTACTTTCCAGCCAGGGGAGTTGAGTTGGACATGTGAAGGTCTTGGCCCTCTTCTCTCATGGCTTTTCTTTGGGAGGGCAGGCTGAATGGAATTATGCTCAGGAAGACAGGTCTTTGGGTACTCCCAGGCTTGTAGCTGACATATGTTCTGTGCATAAGCGCTCTATATTGCACAGATGATTGCTGCTATGTCTGCTCCTGGCAATCAGAAAGAACTGTACCTTGGGATCAGAGCTAGGGAACTCTCACTGTTGGTTGGGTTTGGAGTGGACACACAACTCACAGCTCTAAAGTTGGCTGCTCTGTGTTTTCTTTTATTTTGGAAATAGTCATTTCCCTGACCTAAGGAAAACTTGTGAGAGTCCTCCCTGTGCCAGCATTGTCCTTATCTGCATTCATATTTCCCTGTCTAGTGTTGGATTTTTGGTCCCATGAGATTATGCAGTCATTATTTCCGCAGGTTTTTAAGCAATTGCCTGGCTTAGAGTTCAGTGGTGAGTTTCTGTCATGACTGGCTTGAGTGATTCCAGTGCATACATAGGTGGAACATGAGGATCCTTTGGGAAAGAGTTTAAGTAATTATTTTAATGTGCTTCATTTTCTTGCTGATTAGAACACAGAATATACTTTAATGGGTTTTATAAATAGTTAATTTGTGTTTATGCCATCATCCTAAGCCCAAAGGGCTGAAAATAGCTCTCTTGTCTGTGTAGTGTTGCAGCTGTGTGTACCATCCCGGTGGTGTTTTCAAGCGGAACACAAATGTAACTACACCTGGGGTAAAATGCAGCAAGGACTTAATTTCTTCATGCAGCACTTCATTGCAGCATCAGGCCATAAGTGAAGAACACTTAATTCAACTGGAAATGCAGAGGGAATTGCTCCTATGTAAATGCAAATACCCAGCTTGGAATTTGACCAGATTGCTAAAGCAGATTGTCTGCTTTTAAGAAAGATTTCATAGGATTTGTAACAGACCTGGTTCATTGTTTACAATGTACTAAAGGGATAAAACTTAAGATGGACTTTTCTGTATACAGAAGGACTGTAGAGCCAAGTAATACCAGGGAACTGGAATAAAATGCCATTGCCACTAGCTGGCACCAGCTTTCAAATAATTTCCATAGTCCTCTGAGTGAACTCTTGGCTTTTGGTTTCCCCCTCCCGTATGGCAGCGACACACAGGCATTTGCAGCAGAGCTGGGCAGCACTGAAGGTGTGCAGGAGCTACTGTGAGCCGCTCTGCAGGTGTATCCAGCATTACTTAACTGAGATAGGAGGAGTAGTAGGCAGGAAATCCTTTAGAGAGGCTACAGGATAAATTTATAACTACACAGAATCAAAAGTTCTTTTTTTTTTACTTCTCCTTTGGAAGAGGATTGAACATGATGTAATTGGGCAGATTTAAACATGTTTTGTTTCATGGACTTTACAATAATAGGATGACTCAAGTCCTTAATTAGAATAAAAAAGCATTACCTCATCGATGAGCCTGCTCCTTTCACCAAGGCAGGACAAATCTTTAATCGACAGATGCAGGGAACTGCTCATAGATGAGACAGACTGCTAATGAGGATGGATTCAGAGCTGCCCTATTGCTTTACTGTTCACTGAGTAAAACAGAATTTCTGGCCATAGAAGCTGTGGGGTGAATGTGTGCTCAGTTTAAGTCGAGATGGGAGACTGGCTTTTCCTTTTATCTAATGCTGTCAGGTTCCTAATTCAGCAGACTTAATAAAACCATTGTTCCATTTTCCCCCTCGACCTGCTGCAGACATTTCTGTCTTCATTTCAAAGGATCAAAGAATCAGCTTTTGGAATACCATTTTTGAAAGCAATCTGTAAAACTTTGCCAAAAATGCATGATTTAGCTATATAACTATAGGCTGGTACTAATTAACACACCTGGGGGATCACATCTCTTACTACTTGCCCCTTGCAGCATTTGGCCAGGTCTGGAATCATCTGAAGTGTCAATTAAAAAGGAACAGCCCTAAGGACAGATGCATCTGGGACTCAGCAGCTCTTCATTCTGCACTTGAATTTCTTGGGTCATATCACACTACTTAAAAGTTAGATTTCTCCATTATCCCTTTAGTAAAAGGAATAAAACTGATTTTATAGATCTGCCTGGGGAAAAATTTCCCTTTGCACAGAAATGTGGCATTCAGATAGTTCTTAATGACTATTGTCATTGAAGCAAAAGAAATGCTTTCCATTACCTTCTGTACATTTTGGGTAAGAGTCCAACCCTTTCTTTCCATATTGCCTGAGATGCCCAGTCATATCCAGATCATAGGGGGAGTAAAATTACAACAGTGAAATACACAGCTCTGGTAGGTGGTTTGACTGTGGCTAAACTAGTAAATAAAAGCAGAGAGGAACTGTAGCGTTGCTTTTGCCAACTAGAATAAAGTAGCTTCTGTCCAACAGCTAAATCCTTCTGCTCCCCAGAGCAAGCTGGCTGTGTCCAAAACAGGAAGGGCCCTAAGCTTGTACTGATCCCTAAACTTTGTCCAGGCATCATTTGGGAAAGCAATTAGCCTGGGCCTAATTCATACCGGGGAGCATGCTAAAAACTCACAATGCATTTACTGTGCCCCATTATCCCAGCTCAAGCACTCACCACATTTATTTGCTGTTGACCTTTTGTTGCCCTCAGGGCAGCCTGAGGAAGGTGCATTTTCAGGAGTTAGGATTGGAGCAGTTGGGGCCCTGTAACGAGGTGCAGGCAGTGCTGAGTGTATGCCTCGCAGCTGAGGATGCTCCATGGCCATAAACCCCCAGGGGCATTTTGCAGCAAGGATGGTCTGGCTGCTGTGGCTCTTCTCAACTGGCACTCTGTTGGGTGGTGGCATAGCTCAGGAGCAACCCTGGGGCTGGAGAGGTGCAGCCTGCCTCTTTTGGGCTGTAACAGAGTTCACCCATGTGGGTGTGAGCTGTGGTGTATCAGGTGGCTTGGAAAAGATCTTGACTTCGATTTTCACTAGTATAGATTATTTTCTGAAGTCTGCTCTATGAACCACGATTTTCTGTAGTAACTGCTCTTTGTCACGATACACAAATGGATTGGAGTGGCATGAATGGAAGACTTCTAAGCTTCTCTCTTCCTTGCTTTATTGGTTTTTCTCTGTAATAGCACCTGAGGCATACTTGATGGCATCATTAAACACAGAACATGGTGTCATGCCCTCAAAACTATCTGATAACATTACCTAGACCTGTTTGCAACAGACATCTCATTTTTCATCTGTGTGATGGCTTATCTGCCAGCATAGGCTGTTGTTGTGTGTAACAGTCTTGTCCTGGAACTTGTTCCTGAATCATCCATCTTTCTCCTCTTGGCTATGAGTTACAGAACCATGGTCCCAACTGTTCCTGTAATATGAAAAAAAGCAAATGTGTTCTCAAGAGGCTCCTGAGGGGTAACCCTCACTTCCTCCCTTAGGGGCTGTTAACACCAAACCCTGACCTCATTGGAGTTGTTTTTATTTGTTCAGTGGTGCTGCCAAGAGACAAGGGCAGTGCCACACAATGCAGGATGCTGGAACAGGAAGGAGAAGCACATGGTCCAGAACTGTGTGCCAAAGTCTTGGGAGAATTCGTTTCAATTCTTCATTTCAAAGACATCCTGTTTAGGCTGCAGATAGCTCACTTCTGGTTTTCAGGACCACATTTTGTTCCTGACCTGTAAAGGAACAGTGGTGGCATGCTCTGACATTCAGAGGTGCTGTGAGAGTGAATTCTGAAAGGTTGTGAGGTGTTTTGGGGCTATCCAAACATTGTGGTTTGTTGACAGTAAGCATTGGTTTAATTGGAGGTGGAGCCTGTTGTATCCCTTACTCTCATGGAAGAACTGGTCTGCCAGTCCTTTTGCAGCTGTTGGCAGCACAGCACCATTGCTCATAGGAGGGATGCCGTCATGGTGCCATTGTGTGCTGCTGGTGGATTTTATGAAAGATGCCAAGGTGTCCTTAATCCCTTCCTACAGGCAAATGGACAAGATGGCAAAGGACAGCAGTCTCCTTTCTGTGCTCTGCTTATCACTTCTTCCTGGAAGGGGCTGGTATCCAGGACCCCTCACAAGGACCATTTCTAGAAGGTGACATGGACATCAAGCTTCCCTCCATATACAGTCTTCTGGCAGTATCACACCAGTCTTTGTTCCTTCAAACACCCCCACTTTGTTCTGTGCCCAGAGCATGTCATTAGCACCAGTTCAAGCTATGACTTTGCAGAGCTCTAGCACAACCCTCATGTTATTTCAAGCACTTTGAACTTAAAAACAGATGCAGAATAAACATTCAATCCAGGACACCACACAGAACAAGGGAAGACCGAGGCCAAGTGTTTTAAAGGATGGATACAGTCCTGCACCAGCCCTCTTGTTTAGCAGGGTAGGTGTGTGTGCTGCCTCCTGTGCTCATGGCACCTTTGCTGTGGAATTCACTGGCAAAATCTTTCCCTTCTTCAGAGACCACCAGTGGCCCACCAAAGCCACTCTGTCAACTGCCCTCCTCAGCTGGGCATGGGAGAGAAACTATGACAGACTCATGGGTTGAGATAAGGACAGAGGGAGATCATTCACCAGTGACCGTCACAGGCAAAACAGGCTCCGCTTCGGGAAATTAACTGAATTTATTACCAGTCAAATCAGACTAGGATAATGAGAAATAAAATTGAATTATAAAATACCTTCCCACAACCCCTCCCTTCTTCCTGCACTCAACTTCACTCCTGATTTTCTCTACCTCCCCTCCAGCAGTGCAGGGGGATGGGGAATGGGGGATGGGGTCATTCATCACATGTGGTCTCTGCTGCTCCTTGTCCTCCGGGAGAGGACTCCTCACACTCTTCCCCCATGGGGTCACAAGTCCCACCAGCAAACCTGTTCCAGTGTGGGCTTGTCTCTTCATGGGCCACAGGGCTTGCCAGGAGCCTGCTCCAGTGTAGGACCTCCACAGGTCATAGCCTCCTTCAGCCATCTACCTGCTCCACACTGGGATACTCCACAGGCTGAAGGTGGATCTCTGCTCCGCCATGGGCCTCCAGGGGCTGCTGGGGCACAGCTGCCCCACCATGGGCTGCACCATGGGCTGCAGGGGACTCTGCTCTGGCACCTGGAGCATCTTCTCTGCCTTCTTCGCTGCCATGGGCATCTGCAGGACCCTTTCACATTCTCATTCTCTCCTGGCTGCAGTTGCAGAATAGTTTTTCCCCCTTACCTATGCGATCATAGAGGCACTACCACCGTGGCTGGTGGGCTCTGCCTTGGCCAGTGAGGAGTCCCTCTTGGAGCTGGCTGGCATTGACTGTCAGACATGGGGAAGCTTCTAGCAGTTTCTCACAGAAGCCACCCCTGTAGCCCCTGCCCGCTACCAAAACCTTGTCATGCAAACCCAGTACAGCAGGTACCAGTGTCCCCTCTTGGAAGAGCAAAGGAAGATGAAGTGAGACAGGAGTGAGGCCAGAAGCTGGGTGGGCAGCATGAAGGGGCTCAGCTACAGGAACAAGTCAGCCCTATGAATCAGCATTTTGACCATGTTTGATGTACTGTATGTTTACAACCACACTGACTCTCTGGTGTTTGTTCTCTGTCCTGGCCGCATGGTGTGTGAAAGGTCTCCTGTAGTATTTCTGCCTATGGATCCAAATCCTGAAATGCCCTGGGTCTGTGTTTTCTGTCTGAAATCATCATTCTTCCTCCAACATTGCCATAGCCACTGTAACACCAGGGAATAAAAGCTGAAAACATTGTGCAGTTACTTGTAATTGCTACTCCCCTGCATCATTTCAGCACTTTTCCACCAGTCCCTCTTACTGACACAGATCAGTGATACAATTTCTGTTCTGTGTATTCAACCAAAGATTTTCCTTACCAAACCTCAGGTAATTTTTCACGTCTCCAACTTATTAAATGGTACAAGATTCTTCACAGTGTAGAGCTTTAATGTTCTTTGAATGCATTTAGGATTTGTGAGTCAGCAAACTGACCCCAAGGATCAGGCTCACACTGTGAGTGACCAGTAGCTAAGCCTGAAAAAGGCTCTCCTTGGCTGATGGAGCACTACGTTTGTTGCTTTTTGTCCCCACACAAGCCTGAGGTCTCACATCATCTGGGGTATGAGAGCCTGAGATGTTTACCAGTATTTCTACCCACAGTCTGTGTTCCCTGATCCATTTTCCTTGCAGCACAGGAACCTTCAGTGTTTAATGCAGCCATCCCAAGGGGCTGGCAGGCAGGCGCAGATCATTGGGTGGCTGAGCAGGAGAGCAAGGAGTGGGCTCTGAAAGGAGTTGTGTGGATCTGCAGGCTCATGTTGCTTGTGTCAAGTCATAATCCTCAGAGATGCTAGCTGGAGGCCTGAGATCATCTATCTGCCAGCTCTGAAGGATGCTGTGGGAATAGTGTGTCACTGTGGCTGGGCTGAGCTCAGAGATTTTTTGCCAGTAGGAGGGGAGTTTTGTTATGATTTTGGAATATTGTCATGGCTGCCAAATGACACCAGCAGTGAGTTGGATCATGTGCATAAGCCAGAACACTTGTGAAGGCTACTCATTCTGTTTTCTTTCAGGCACGTGTTGTGGCTTGCTGGCACTTAGCAGGTTCCAGTGATTCAGTGCCCAGCCCCCCTGTGCTCCCCAAGGGGCTTATGGTGCTTCCCCACTGGACCCCCCTCCAGCCTGACAGCCAGGTGCTGGCACACCAAGCTCAGTGCCCAGCTCCTGGAATTACTGACCTTGCAAAAGCTTCTCTGCTAAGAGCTCAGGCTACTTAGCAATAAAATCATAAATAGGAATCCAATTTAAAAAATGCAGAATTATGTCAGGCATTTTTCTGCTTACAGCAGACAGCAGCCCCATGGCAGCTGCCACTGCAGAGCCTCAGTGTTTTGCCTAGGAGGGAGAGTTTGCATCTGGGGTGTTCCCTGGTGTGACTGTTCCTACAGTCTGACCTCCAGCAGTGTCTGCAACATCACAAGTGGAATTGCTTTGTGCAATAGGTATATCCATGGCCTAGGGAATATTTCACCCAGAGCAATTTTATCTTACCTCTGTTAAAAAAAAATCATCGCAAGAAACCTGTAGGCAGGAAAGCTGTGTTCTCTTTTCATGGAAGATGTTTTGATCTCATGGTCAGCAGGAGAGGCAGCAGCCGGAGCACGGCGTTGTGTCTGCAACAGCGGTGTCATTTAGCTCTGACAATGTCTCACTGTGTCCTCCTCTCTTGTAGTTCCTATGGAGCCATCTCTGGGTTGTGGTGAGAGGTCTGTTTTACCCATGGCACAGCCAAGAGGAGAAAGTGACCTCTGTGAACAGTAAGATGGGAGGCAGGCAAGGCAGTGGGGAACCAGGCTCAGCCCCATCATCCCTCCTCCAGTCAATGCAAATCCTGCTTGGCTACTGCTGGAATCTGCTCACTGCCTTGGTAACTGGCCCTTCTCGAGCTTTTCTTAAGCTCTTTAGATGTGGTGTGACACATATGTCAGACAAAATTTAAGACTGGAACGTCATGTGCAGGTTGCTAGAGGTTTTCTGTAGGCTGGGGGTTGGTCTATGCAGGTACCAGGCAAAGAGAAGGAAAGGTACCCTTCAGACTGAGTTTTATGTGGAGCGTCAGGGATTAGAGAGGCCAGACATTTTTTATGCAAACATCCTCTATCCTATTTGAAGCTTTTCTGTTGACAGACAGAGAAAAAATAGAGTTAGGTCTGCAGTCTGGGCTCTTGTACCCATTTTGCTTTAGGAGGTGAGGAGGCAATTCAGGTGAGGCAGCAGCAGAGTGGAAATGGTCTCCTCTTGAGGAGCACAGTGTGAGGCCAGGGGGCTGGCAGCATTCTGTTGTGAGGAGTGAAAGATTAAATAACCTAAAATTAAAACTTATTAAGTAGAGGTAGCAGTTACAGTCAGGCTGCTTGTCCTTGGAAGGAGGCACCAGACAGTTGCAGATCCTGCTGATTTGACCTTGCCAAGGCCTGTAGTGAGACAACACCTTAAAACTTTTAGTTTTAAGCTGAAAAAGGGTAGGTTTAGATGAGATATAAGTACAATAAAGGTGGTGAGACACTGGCCTAGAGAAGCAGTGGATGATGCCCCACCCCTGGAAGTGTTCAAGGCCAGGTTGGACAGGGCTCTGAGTAACCTAATGACAGGTGTCCCTGTACCCAGCAGGGGGGGTTGGAATAGGTGATCTTTGATGTCCCTTCCAACCCAAACCATTTTCTGATGATACTGTTGCATGAGGTGTGAGTGCCCAACACATCTGAAAATGAGTGTGTGAATGTGTGAAGATGAGGTATCAACTGTTCACATGTTCAGTGCTTTTTCAGGAAATAGCTCTAACAAGAAGCTACAGTAGTGTGTTTGTGTGGGGAGGGGAGGGGGTTTCAGCACTGAAGAAACCAATCACTTCGCCAAAATGGTTGCTATTTGCATTCATCACTTCTAGTTGCTACTTTTAAGAAGTCTCAGCATGACATTGCATACGTTCAGTACCTTTAATTTCCTCTTTGTGAGGCCTTCTTTTTAAGTGTTTGCTCCCAGATTTGTTGAGAGTGTGGCAGAAAACATGCTCACTAGCAAGTTTTTTTCACACACTGTTTCAGCTTGGGTGACTTGGATTGTGAGGCTGCTCAGGATGTTTTGTGAAGAATGTCTCATAAAGGGATGATGTTGGCAGGTTGATTTAATTACAGTGGTCAAATTTAAATTCCTGTGGCACATTTTATTGCTGAGTTTTACTCCATATAGGCATCACTTTACAGGCATGCAACACAGTCCTCAGTCAAGAATTTGTTCGTTTTGGAGCACAGATCTGTAACAATCATTAATTAATGTAAGAGAATGAATTTTTTTCTTAGCGTGTAATTGTTATAGGGTTAAAAAGAGTTTCCTGAGAAGTGATTCCTGAAATGTAACTATTCCTGAAAGTAATTCCTTTAGCTTGAGCAATGACTTCAAAGGAAATAAACCAATGAATAATGTCTTTCAGAATTTGTTAAGTCCAAACTGTTCTCCCTCAGCAAGTCTTACACTCTGGTTTAGTCTAGAAAATCTGAGGAAAATGATAAAGAAATCTCCTTTATGTTAATTTTCTTTCTTTGCAGTCTACTCTGTAACCTTAATTCCCTTGCAACGCTTATGAGTGCCTGAGTTCTTTATTAGCTATTTAGTTGAAAACATTTTAGGAAATGTTTCTGTATTATGATTATTGCTAATGATCTGTGTAGTAAACAAAAGTTGTCCATCTGTGGCCTTCTCATCTGCTTTCAAATTACATTGGAAAAGGATATAATCAGAAAACTTGGGGACAGGTTATGAACACAGCTTGCCTTTGTTTAGGAAGAACAGGTACTCTCGAATTTTGAACCCTTGAGAAAAATCTGTTCCTTCAGGCTCTCTTTCCATCTGCTGCTCTGCTAGAACAATAATCCAAGGCTTACCTAATCCGGGAGCTGCAGCAGACAAACTTTGCAACTGAATGCTCTTGTTCCAGATGATTTCTAATTGGAGATTTATTTCATCAATTACACATGATCTTATTTTGAGACATGCCAAAGCCATTTAAAATACTGTAAATTAGCGTGTTGTCCACAAGGAAAATATTTCTGTGTGAAGTAAAGTATCCCTGCAGCCAGCACTTGTCGTGGTGGCTTAATGCTTAGGAGTGAGGCTGTGTGAGTGATGGGCTTTGAATTCCTGTTGGGCATCCCTTGGCCAAAGCAGATCAGAATGACTCCTTTTGTCCTGTCTGTTGTTATCAGGCAGCTCTGGAAAATGGGCACTGTTGAGTGAAAAGAAAGCAGCAGATGACATTTTGTTTTCTGCACAAACTAGTGTATAGGATCTTTGTTTTTCAGACATGGTTTTCAAGATGTGCTAATATTGCTGCTATTTTAGCTGTAGCTGTTTTGTTCAAGCCTGAATGTAGATTTGTGGGAGTTGGGACGTCCATTTATATTAGTGAGCTCTTCCCTTGTAATAGTCCATGGATACCTAATATATGAGTATGTATATTCTGAATAAGTATTTTTTAATATTACTGTAACACTCCTTTTCTGGAGCATAATCTTATTTCTATAAAAAAGAGATGGTCATATTTTCAGAATAATAACATCTGAAAACTTGTGCCTGTGTGCTGAGATTACACGTGCTCTTGATAACAACACTCATTGTTATAACCCAGCAGTGAGCATGGGGCAGGGACTCCTCTCTGTATGGAGCACAGTAGACATGCTCTGTGATTTAAAGCAGTGTTACCCAGCTTTGGATCTGGAGTTCCAATGTTTCACAAACAGCTATCACACACACAGGTCTGGAAATCTTCTGACTTTGGAGTCTCTTAGCCATCCTCATTGCCGTTTTCCACAGAAAGCTTTTGTGCATTGTGGCTGTGCCAGTGAGACCTGGAGGCTGCCAAATGAGTGACCTACATTGTGTCAGTAAACAGTAACAGGAGAACTGTGCTCAAAAAGTGAGTGAGGTTTGAAACTGTCTGCATACAGGGTTTTGTTGACTTTTCATGGGTGATTTGAGCATCATTTGGGAGCCAGGAGTCTCAGCTGGACTTTAAAGTGTTCCAGCAGCCTGCCTAGGTGGATTCGTATACTCTAATTTCTGATCATCCAGTTTTGGTCCATGTCAGTTAGGAAGCCAGTCTTTATGTACAGTCACTGAGGCAGTTTGGCTCCTTTTTAGTCAGAGCAGGAGACAGGAGTGTTATTTGAGGTATTCTCATAGTGCTTCCTGTGTAGACATCTGTCGCTATCTCGGGCACTGTGGGCTCTGCAGTTTCTGTGCTGGAGCGCGAGGTGCAGCGATCTCTCCAAAGCATCTCCAAAGCGAAGCCGCTCAGCAGGACAGGCCACACACTCACCCAGGCGTGCACGCACAAACACATGGACAGCTTCAGTAATATGGTCGGTGGCAAAGAGGCAGGAAGGGTCTTTGCACAGAGTTCCACAGGAGCAGTTTATTGCTTCCACACTGTGAAGGATCCCAGAGGCAAAGACGAGAGCAATGGAAAGCTCAGGTTTAAGTACAGGAGTGGGGCAAGCACCAGGGACCAATGGTGAAGCTCTGGGGGAGTGGTGAGGGGCAAAGGCCAGTGGGGAGAACCTGGAGTGGAGAACTTTCTGGGATATGAAATATATAAGGAGCAAGGGGGTGGAGGGGCCACGGGCCAACCAGGGAAGCAGAACAGGGGTAGATTAACATAACAGAACAATGCACCCTGGGAGAAGCTTTTCTGGTCACCCTAACCTGAGGAGAATCTTTCAGTATTAGGGACTTGTCCCACCAGCAGACTCTCTTTATCCCTTGTAACGTAGGCTCACCGGCCACCACAGACGTCAGTAAAGCTCAACTGGGTAAATAGTTTCTGCTGAACAAAGGATACGTCATCTTTAGGGCTGGTTTGGTTTTTGTTAAGGTTTTAAAAGTCACTAGAGTGATGTTCCCAAAGTTCACTTGTTTCATAAATGAAGAAATAGCAATAACATGGGTCATCTTCTGCCAGCTGGATGCTGATAGTTTCAAAATGTCAGATGCCAAGGTTGTGAGCATGATGTATGAAGAAGGTGCTAATGAAGTGCAGGGTTTGAGTACAGTAATACTTTGGAAGACTCAATGTTCCTTCATTTCTGTCTTCCCCAAAGACTCTGCATTCCTACACAAGTTTACTGCACCCTGGTACATCATTGTCATCGAATTACCTGTCCTTGCAGCTTCTTCTCTGCCTGGCTGCCAGCTTGAGATTTCACGATCGGCCCAGCTCCAGCTGAGTCCCTGGGCCCTGCCCATAGGGAGGTAGCACCAATATACAGAGAGAGGATGGGTGGGCAGGCAAGATGCACACTCAGGCCAGCTATAGAACCTCAGACAGGCTCTGAAACTTCTCACACCCCCCCCTTCTCATCCATTAACCTCTGCTCAGCAGTACAGTCTGGACTGGCACAGCTAAATACAGAACCGTGGGAATCCTGTTTCCCACTTAGGGACTGACCTCAACAGAGTCCCTGTGTGGATATGCTGGAATTACTTGGCAGTCCAACAGCGGCTTCCTTAGAAGAGTAGTCAGGAGAAACAACTTGAAGGCAGAAAAACAACTTCCTCCTGTTCCTACCAGTACCAGACAGGCCCAGCAGGTCTGGCCCTGTGCCCTGTAGCTGCCAGTGTAGTCCCCTGGCCAAACAGAAAGTGAGCCCGTGTCAGTGGGCTGGTTTGGTGGCCAGACTACACAGAGGGTTGTTAGCAGGACCTTTCAGTTCCATTATTTTTGTTTTACATGCTGTTCTTTATGATGCTATTTATGATTCTCTTCCCTTTCTTTGGTATTTCCCACCATTCTGGTATTGTTTACTGCAAATACTTGAGCTAACTAATAGTAAACTCCTTGTTAACTTCACTGGGGTGGAGACCTGTTGCTTGGCAATGTACTGGCTCCTGTATATAATTACCTGTGCCATGAAGGGCTCTTATGCATCAGGAGTGCTGTTGTAACTCTCTGAATGGACAACGAGTCTTGTCAAAGACTTTTGGCATTCTGTAGGTTGGCAAATCCTCACCTATATTGTCATTCACATCTCAAAGACTACTTTGTGAGGCATGAATTATGCAAATAAATGTTGCTTCTTCCCTAGTAGATCAGATTTATTTGTATTTACTAATTATTCTTTTTAATCAGTTTGTCAGCTCTGAAAGACTCAGTCCTACTGTTCTTCTGGTTTTGTTGTTGTTTGTTTTACCTTTTCCTTTAATACTTAGGTTCATTTGAATGATAGATCCCTTACTACAGTTAATAAAGCAATGAATTTGAGTTTGTGTAGAAATCTTGGGTGAAAGCTGCCTGTACATATTATAACTTCAGATTTTGGCAGGTTTTGAAAGAAGGGTCTTTCACAAATGTTTCAGTTTGAAGCAGTTCCTTGGAGCTGAGCTTTCAAAGCTCAAAAGAGTAGCTCAAATTCAGAAGTTACTCAAGGCATATCCCTGAGGAATATGAATGCAAAAAAAGGGAAATTCATTAAAGTTTCTCCTGCTTTAAAATGAAGGTTTTTGTCATAAATTGTTCAGCAAACTAGTTGCTGACACCTTCATATACCTTTAGTGTATCACATAGGGTATATTTCCAAATAAAGCAATACTTAATTCTGCATGGGGCTTGCTCTTAGGCTGCATTTGCTGCAAAGTGGTGGTAGCAAGGTAATATCATCCATGAGTTCCAGTTTGTTGATAATAAACTTGTGAAAATAACTGGAAGTAACTGGACTCCACTTTCGTGTGCAGCTGTAACTGGAAGAGGATTTTACAAGACCCTTCAATGTAGTTGGACTGTGTGTGTAATCTTTTGACCTTGTTCTTACTTTTTGATGACTGTGGCATGTTAAGTGCTGATAACTGGGTTTGTTCGAGGCTGAAACCTGACCTGCTCTCTGCAAAGGAGAAGATCAGATCTTCTATTGGAAGAGGCACTCAAAGGGGCTATGTTAGAAATTGCAGGGCCAGGACTGCTGAGAGTAAAGATCTCTGAAATATGGCAATTACTTTGGAAGGACATGCTGTCGTAGGGACTGCTTCTCTTTCAGCCCAGTTTGGATTGGACTTTTCACCCAAAGATTTTTGTCCTCTAAATTTTCTTTTCTGTGCCATCTGGTTTGCCTCATAACTCAAGCTGCCTTTTTGTGAGAGCTGCCTTGTAGCTTCAGCTGCTGGAATGTGAGTCCTGGGTATGAGAGCAAGAGGCAGGTGCTTTTCACTCTGCTCTTGGGAGTCAACACTCCTTGTTTAAACCATGTGGAAATGAGGGGATTGTCTAATACCTTCATGAAAAAGAGTATGCAGCAATCGTAAGCAGCAGCAGGAGCTGGGAAGGAAATGGAGCCAAAGGGATTTTTGAATACCCGTCCAAAGGGATCAGTGCAATGGACCAACTTGCACTTTGTATTTCAATCCATCCCTTTCTGTCAGTCTCGAACAGTGTTGCTGGAACTGATCTTCTTTCTTATTTTAAGCTTTCTGTGTGGGAGGAGTAAAACTGCTTCAGTGTTTCTGAGTGGCAGTTTGCACAGTACAGCATTGTTAGCTCTGCTTTTCCCATTCCCGTTGGGCTCCTTGACAGATATTAAGAATATACAACATGGTTATAGGTAGAGAAGGTCAGAACAACAGTCCCTCCAGCTCAGTATCCCATTCCTGCCAGCAATTAACAGATGCCTGTGTACCTTTGTCTAAACCTTTCCTAGCCTCCCACCATGTATTTTCAGCTTATGAGACTTTCTAGCCATAAATCTTGCTTGTTAAATGAAGAGTTGCAGCTGACTTTCTTTTCTCTTACGTTTTAGAACTAAAAAAGCAAAGAAAGCACCTGCTCCTCCAGCCAAGGAAGAGAAGCCCAAATTAACCATTTTTGAAGAGGAGGTGGATCCAGATGAAGGACTCTTTGGCCCAGAAAAGGATTTCTCATCAGTTGGTCCCAGAAGAAAGATGAAAGAGAGTAAATTTGTTCTGTATTTGTATATGCACAGATTATTTTATCTAAATCATGTATACAACTGAGCCTTTAAATTACAGTGATGCATAGTATACAGGCTAAATAATGACTTGGAAATGTTGAGGCAAATCTTCAACTCAGCAGAATCATGTAGAATCATTCAGAAAGAACAAATGAAACCTGTAGCTCCCATAGCTGTTCTCTGTAAACATTTTGAACTGGGATATTAAGGTCAGTGGGAGCTGGCTGTCCCACAGTCACTCATGCCACACTAGCAAGAGTGATGTGACCTATTTTTGAGTGCAAAGAAAAAGCAGATTGATCAAGTCCCTAGAGTGCAGAATATTACTGCACTTTGTGGGCTGGAAGTCTTTGGAAAAAAAAGAATTGTCTACATGATCTGTTTTTTCAACCCAACCAGCCAGATTTACTAGTTAGTGTTAGTGCAGGCATTGTGTTACATAGCATGATTTAACTACAGCAGCTTTTGATTCCCCTTTCTAGATCTGAAGTTATTTGAAGACCCAGACCTCGGTGGGGTGGTGAGACTGGGTGACTCACTCCTGCTGCCAGCTGCCTGTGAGCACAGCAATTATGTGCTGAGCAGGGCTCCTGAGGAGGATACTGAGGAACTGCTGAGGTACTCATCTCAAATCTGTCATGTGGCATGAAGGTGGTCTGAGATGTTACTTAGATCTTGAAAGAGATGAATTCAGAAGCAAAGCTTAAATACTCAGAATGCAAACTGTGAATCAATACTTGTATTGACAAGTAAAATGTAAGATGTGTGCCATGGAGCTTGGAGACAAACACATTAAAAAGGAAATTAGGAAGACCCTTTGGGAAAGGTAGGGTGCAAGGTATTATTCTGTGACTCCAAAGGAAGGGTCTTGAAGGCCCAAGGTGTGCTATCTTGCTTGTTTTCTACATGACACTTCTGCTTTCTGCAAATGACCCACAGGGAACCTGACCTCCATTGTGAAAAGTGAGGGACAAAGCCCAGAGATAAAGAGCAGTTCAGCTTCAGGGACGTGAAATCAGGAGCTCTTGCCATAAGAGGAATGATTTTCATGCTGATGGCTCACAGACTTCCGTGCATGCTTCCAGGAGGGATCCTGTGCATACCTCCACAGCAGTAAAGATCTCTTTATCACCCTGCATTTAATTTTTATTCTAGTGGAAAGGAGGGCTAGAGCTCAAAGTTGTAGGAGGGTATAATTTATTGCTTCTCCCTTGATAGTGTAGCACTGGAACACATCAGCACATAATGCATTTATCCCTGACATCTCTCTCACAGGGCTGGTTCGCCTGCACTGATAATCCTCAAGAGATCAAGCAGGGAACCAATGCTTGGAGAGATACAGGGAATCTGTGCTGCAGTAATGAGTCAAATTCATTCCTTCTGGGTCTCAAGCTGGCATCTGAATGATGAGGCCAGCCTGCTTCCAGTGCTAATTTGTGTCAACCAGTTCCTGTTAGGATGTATGATTTCCATAGTAAGTACTAAACCCTGGAGAGACTCTGTGTGTGGTTTCAAAGCTCTCCTGAAGCAGATAATTTTGCAGCTGTTGCTTTCTATGCATGGAAGAGTGCTGGCTATCTGAGCAGTAATACCTGACTTACTTTAAACAAAGGTTAAGTTGGGCTGGGTGCCATCTTGCATTACATCCTGACAGCTCACCTGATATTTACAGAAGCTGATGGAGCAGGACATGACCTGATTTTATGCTGTGGTATATTAGGAGCAAATACATGTGTGCTTGCAGTATTTTCTTCTCTGCTAGTGATCTCAGCATAGAGCACTTCATCCAGAGTGTTCATATGACTACAGGAGAAGGGCCTGTTCCAGTGCAGTCCTTGCATTTTTATCCACCAGAGAGAATTTCTCCATCTGTCGTGTTAATCTCTTTTGGATTATATATGTTCAGAGAAAGGTCTCTGAAGTCTGCTCTGAGACCAACAGATCATGCTTTCAGATCGGTTTGAGATCATCAACAGCAGCAGCACACCCAGATGGTTATGGGAACCCCTGAGAAAATATTTCATTTCTTTTAAATTCCAGTAGTTTTCATTTATTCCTGATTTGTCCCAGTGCTTTCAATAGCTGATAAGTCATCAAGATCCAGTTGGAAATTAATACATGTAATGAAGCAGAAAATCATGCCAGTGGTCCAATGGGAAAGTTGCTATGGGAATCCAGAGGCAACTCCTGGCTGTGCAAGAGGTATAGGCAGATAGGTCAGGATCTGTTGACATGTTCAGTTCCCTAACACCCTCTGAAATTCCCCTGGTAAACCCAGTTCATGGTGTTATCTGCACATCATGGAGGGCTGATGAACTGAATGCAAGGCAGCTGAGGGTAAAGGAGAAGCTGCTGGCAAAGAGGGGAAGAGGAGTGGCAGTGCTGTTTTAACCTAATGCAACACTTCACCTCCCCTCTATGCAAATTCACTGCAATCCCCTGAAATCCCATAGCGGAGTTTTCTCCAGTGGTTGTGCAAAATGCACTTCATTTTCTGTGCAGCTGGAAGCCTCAGCAGAACAATCAGGTCTCATTAATATAGAGGCAGCATTTGAATCATCATCTCCCACCTTCCATTACCACCAAACTGGTGTTGAATGTTCTTGCAGGGCAGTGCCACAGTCTTTTCCAGGCAGTGACCCTTTGTGGTGAGAAAATGTTCAACATAAGCTGAACTCTGCAATCTCCTGGCATGGGAGCTTATTTTGAGGCTTAAGAATATGTCCTGCCTTTGCCCTGTACATGTTGACAAGTACTTTCCTTTCCCAAAAAGGACTGAAGAAATCTCTCCCCTGCCCTCAGATCAGAGTAGGAGCTGTGGCAACCTGTTCCTTTAGTGGGCTAGAGCTGGATATGCTATGAGAGGGAAATGGAAACATCTTGGTCTCTTGGACATAGTCATACCAGTTGTATCATACCAAAAGTTTACCTGGGCACATTTTGCTAAGATCTTGGACTGTCCTGAGGTATGATGCACCAGCAGGTCTGTGGTAGGTCCAGAAACCTGGACATGTTCACTGCACTCCAATGGAGCAGCTGAATAATGCAGATGTGGGAGCCCTTCACTGGTGTACTGAACATTCACAGGTACCTCAGGGTCTGCTCACATGTGTGTGGTAGATCTGAGAAGTGTCTGACTCACTGTGAATCATGGGCAGAACAGGAGGGAGCTGCCTAAGGCAGAGGAGGGCAGAACCTTCTTCCAAAGGGGGATGGGAGGAACATAATGTTCAGAGCAGAACACAGGAGCAACTGAATCCTTTGTGATCTTTATGGTGCCTGAGTGGTCGTAGCAGCAGCAGCACCACAGCAGTGTCAGCACAGCAGTGAATCCTCAGCAGTGACTGTAACTCATGAGGCAGAGGCTGTTAAGGAGGCAAATGAGTCTGCAAAATGTGCATGGCCTGTGCTTGTCACAACATGAGGAAGAAGAGAATCTGATAAATGTTCTCATTGCAAACTGAAGACTGTGCTCACTGTGGATACCTGCTCATATGAAATGAGAATTACTGTTTTAAATAGAATCACCAACTTTACATTAACAAGTGTTGAGCGTTGAGAAAAACCAATTGCTTTGTAAGTGCAATGGGAGATTTCATGGGCTTTATCCCATGGGACTCTACAAAGCAGATCCCTGAAGAGGCCAAAGTCTGCTCTCCTGAAATCCAGGGCAGTGACTTTGCTGAGCATCCACTTCACTGTCCTGAGAGATTCAAACGCCACCATTTCATGGTCACTGCAGCCCAGCTGCTCTTGAGCTTCACATTCCCCTCCTCGTTGGTGAGAACGAGGTCAAGCCTAGTACCTCTCCTTGTTGGCTCCTTTGTCACTTGGAGAAGTAAATTGGCCTCAATGCATTCCAGGAACCTCCTGGATTGCTTAAGCCCTGCTGGTTGTCCTTCCAACAGATATTGGGGTGGTTGAAGTCCTCCATGAGGACCAAGGTTTGTGAATGTGAAGCTGCTTCTGTCTGTAGAGTACCTTATGCCCTCACTCTTCCTGGTCAGGTGGCCTGTAGCAGACCCCCACTACAGTGTCTCCTGTCCCTGCCTTCCCTTTAATCCTGACCCTTGAGTTCTTGGCTGGCTCCTCATCTGAAGCTCCTGACTGAGCTCTGTGCACTCCAACTGGTCATTGGCATAGGGGGTGAGAGTCCCTCCTCACGTCCCCTGCCTGTCCTTCGTAAGGAGCCTGTATCCTTCCATTCCAGCGCTCCAGTCCCAGGAGCCATCCCACCACGTCTCCATGATGCCAGTGAGATCATAGCCCTGCAGGCATGCACATTTCTGCCTCATTAATCTCAATCCATGCCTGCCTGGTGTAATGGATCAGGTTTTTGTGGAAAACTAATGCTGGAATTGATCCTGTGAATGTTGCAGCAGCTCTGTGGGCCCACAGAATTATATAAATTATCACACATCCTAGCCTGAAATAATTATCACAGCTGTCTGAGCAGCCTTTTAGGAGAGATTTAATTAGCTTCACCTTTGGTAATGAATAGGGAGCTGAGATGGAAGGAAGCAGCTGTCAGCACAACATTTGTCTTTTTCCAGTGCTGAAAAAAAGTGTCAGCAGCAGGATCCCAGTTCTGCTGCCCTGTGATGGCAGATCTGATGTGTTCCTTCATAGGATTACACTGATAATCCTTTCAGGAGCATTACATTTTTTAAGACTGAGGTTGTTTGTGAAACTGCACCCCAAACACTGTTCAGTCCATAGAGCTTCTTGAGCAGGTTTGTCAGCTTCTGGTTTCCAAGGAACTGTTGCCACTCTTGAAGCACAAAAAGTTTGTGTTCTTCTTTCAGCAAGCATTAGCAGATGCTGAATTCAGAGAGTAACACCTCTTCAACCTATGCAGGAGTCGTGTGGGGCACCGTCTCCAGCACCAATGCTCACTGTCCTGAGAATATGAGAACACTATAGTTGGGAAAAAAGCTTTGAGAAACTCCAGAGGGTTTAAACGTAGATTCCTTGCAGAGAGGGTTATTTAGGCAATGTACAGGTGGAAGAGAAGGTTGCAATAACTGAGTCAGAAATTTTCTGACCACTCCAGGGCAGTTTCTCTTGCTTGCTGTGACCAAACTGTGGGGAAAGGTCCTTGATTTGGCTGCAGTAGGTTATAGAAAAACAAATTTTTCTGCGATGGTTTTCAAGCATTTATTTTTTCATTCCTGTGATGTGTTGGGATGCTACTTAAAAGCATTAGAAAAGCTATGAAGTAAACTTGCCAACAAAACAAAAAGTTTTTTGCTAGACTGGAAACATTAATCCTTGCCCCACTCCTAGGAACATGTACAGGTTGTGTAGAATAATGTAGAGAGGCAACATGGAGTCCTAGTGTAGCAAGAGGTGCTTTTGCTGGGCTTGAGACCCACCAAATTTCAACCATCTCGCCTCAGGTTGTTTGCATTTTTGACAGACATCATCAGCTCAAGGAGCAAAAGCTGCCTGCTCTCCCCTGCCCCAGCTGTACCTTTGGCTGGGGATTGGGGAACTTTCTAGAGAGGCAGGAGAGAGGTTTGAACTTTTTCAGACTGGAAAAATGGACTTGTCTGATTTCCTAGGTGAGCAATGTAAACAACAGGCTGATTTCCTTAGAGGGCTTCATGTGAGACTGACCTGCACTACTGAGCCTGTTCTCTGGCACTCGGCTGGGCAGCACCACCGGGCTGCATCCATGCTGTTGGACTCTCTGCAGCTGCAGAACAAGGGGACTGTGTGCAGCTGCCTCTGGGGACTGGTCCCTGTCCCACACCAGCTTCCAGTTGTGCTGGAGAGTATTTTGGAGGAGGGCTAATCTCTCCCAGACCAAAACCATGCCAGTGGTTCCAATACAGACTGTCACATTCCAGTGTCCAGAAGTATTTCCTGGCCCTGGTTGAAATACACTGTGAATTTACCTGTAATGGATTGTAGGGGAAAGCTGAAGTAGGAGAGATACCTCCTTCACAGCCCCAGTGCTTGGCATTCCTGGGGTTAACTCCAGCCTATATCTGTCCATGGGCCTTGATGGACATCACACTGTCTCTCCTGACCACAGCAGATGTGATAGGCAACAACAGATACTTTGAAGTCTCCTGCCTATTTTTGGGCACACGTCTTTTCCTAAATTGTAGATGTGATAAAACAACATTCCCCAAGGCTTCGCTAAGGTATCTCTCGTACTTGGAATTAACACCAGACAAAATAAAGATAATAAGATGAGAAGTCTGTTCTGCAAGAACTGCAGTTAGTTGCACAACTGAGCTTCTAGCATGAGCATTTTGGATACTTTAGCAAATTATGGGAGTCTTTGTCTCTTTCATTACAGATTCTCATCACTAAAGCATTCCCAGCAAGCAGAGGTCACTGTCCCCATCACGTTGTACATACAGTCATTCCTGTCCCAAAGATCTGGTCCAGAGAGATGGGACAAAGTTCAGAGAAGTGGCATCTAAAATGTTGATGTTCTTGTGGCAGCTGCATCTGCCTCCAAGTCAGAACTCGTTTACTGTCTGGAAGTCCACATGCCAGCAGTCATGAAAGGCTTTGTGACAGCCTTTCTTCAGGAAGGGCTTTGATTGCTTTCTGTGTCAGAGAGAATTTCCACCAATAGTCTGTGAATCAGCACAACAATATGGCAGGAATTTTAAACAGTGTGGTGCTGCTTTTCTTTTACAGAAAAAGAAAGACTAATTAAAGAATGATTAATTACATGGATTCTCTGCCTGATTGTCTATAAAAAAGATGGGGTGGGAAGGTTCTTCCTTTAATCTTGTTTCAGAATAGTTGCTTGATTTTTTCTTTTTCCTCCTGGCCTGGAGTTAAATATGGTGGTAGTTATGCACTGTAACAATTCGTTTGCTTTCAAGAAATAGAAGTCCTTGTTTCTATCTCTGCCTGAGGCATTTTGCATTTTACCTCTTTAGTTTTGCAAAGACAGTTGTGTGTCACATGATCAAACAGCAGTGGATCAAACAGCTTGCCTAGCACTGCAGCCCTGAAAAGCAGGTTTTGAGACAAAGACCACATACTATCTGCTATGTTCTCTCTAAGAGACTTCTGTCTAACCAAGGTCTTGAAAAAATCCAGACAGAAAAAGGAAATTACATCATCAGCTTCCAGACTTTCTCCTGCAGAATCTTTGGCTTAAAAGCAGAATACCAAACCCCCATCCCCTAAAGACCCCCACAACCTACTGCACTGGATCTTTTGGGGGTATTTTTTTGGCTGTGCTGAGTGGTTTTCTTGCTGTGATTAGCACAGAAGCTGGAGTAGAGAATTTGGGAAGTTGTACCATCATACCAGGTTAGTGAGCTGGATTTACTGCTCCCCTTTCTGGGGCACCTAGTTCAAAATCCTGCTTCCTCCATATGGTCTCTGTGTATATTGTGTATTGTTCCTCTGGTTATTATGTTTTCTGTTATTTAAGACCAAAACTTTATGACATGGACACTGATTCATTCACTGTTTGTTTATGCCAAGAAGGGAGGCTTCAGAAATACCAGCCCTAACAAGTTTTGTTTATTACACAGCAAAGAGAACAAGAACATGTCTTGGCAGTGTGATCACAGGTGTGATATCTCTTGGATATCAGAGTTCGCAACAAACAGGAAGGCCCGGGCTTAAATGAAATTAATTCTTTGTAGATGAGGAATTCAGAAATATATTGAGTGTGTTTTGTAAGTTAAGTAGGATATGTCACCCACAAGGAATCATGGAAAATAAAAGACATCAGAAATCTTATTTAAATAAAAGAGGATATAATCTCCAGAGTTACTTAGAGGATGAAATCTGAGGCGCTGCCTGCTGGAATACCACAGGTAGAGTTCAAGGTGCAGAACTCCGGGAATGGCTCTGCCCATCAGTTGGTCTGTTCAGGTGTTCCCTTGTTTTAGATACCAGTGTTCATGCTATTGATTTTACAAAAGTAGCCTTGGTTAAAAGTGATTCTTTTTAGATTCCCTTTGGGAGTCACAAGAAGATCTGTCTGACTTCAGGAATGGTTTTACCTTAAAGGGTTCCGACTGCCTGTACACCAGAAAATTTAGGCTAATCCTTACTGACTTCACGGCCGGTTCATGGTGGGTGTAGTTTGTCTCAGCTTGGGCAGTACAGTAGTGAGTTCCTCATAGCTTTTAATGAGGGTGAACACAAAAAAGAAACCCTTGAAATCATGCAATTTATCTTAGTAATAGTGAGATCCTTAGTTTGAGGGGGCTGTAACTCTTGAAGTACCTATGGTTTTAACATTCAAACAATATTCACTATGGATGGAGGAGTAAAGTGTCTCAGAGAGGTTGGTTCTTCAGTTGATCGTGTTCCCTGTGGTCCGGGACAGTTGCCTTACCAGTTGCTTCCCAAATTACAGAAAAGCTCAGCTTTACTTTTAACTGTCTGCAGAAAGCCCCACCAGTTGTACTGCTGTGTGGTAGAGGCATTTACAGTATCTCTCCTATGGCTACTGGTACTGGTGAACAAAGAGAAAGGGAGGAATCACTGTCTCATTTAGGAAACAGATTATCCCAGTGGTTTCACAGGAGTCTGGGTAATCCCCCAAGATGCCTCATTGCCTGGCAGTGAGGAAGTTATAAACTGGATATTAGGAAAAGGTTTTTCACCCAGAGGGTGGTTGGGCACTGTACAGGCCCCCAGGGCAGTGGTGACAGCACCAAGCCTGATGGAGCTCAAGAAGCTTTTGAACAATGCTCTCAGTCACATGGTGTGACTCTTGGGATGTCCTGTACAGGGCCAGGAGTTGGACTTGATGATCCTGATGGATCCCCTCCAGCTCAGGATATTCTATGATCCCATGATTCTAACTGCAAGAGGCAAATGAGTGGAAGAACCAAAAAATACATGACATGAAATGATTCATTCATGCTCCAGGGATGGCCTGCCTACAGGTCACGGAGAAGGAGGAACTAAAAAGGCATCTTCCTTAGACTCCTGTACCTTATGCTGTTCCAGTGAGTGGAGCCACTGGAGAGGATCCTTCTTTTTCTTTCCTCCACATTTTGACTTTCCAAAGGCACACAGCTCTTGGAGTCACAAGATAATCTATGATAAGGGCTCTCTTAAAAGATTTTAACAGCTCATGTGGGAACAGATTTGGGCATACACAGCGTCCTACATCTCTGATAAGGTCAAACAAGGCAAGTGGAAAATACCTGAACTGTTTGAGGTGTCCTGGGTTATTTCAGTAGGAATCAGAGGGAAATTATCACCAAAAAGAGTTGTTCTGTATGGTCACAGATGGCAAAACTTCTTCAGTTTCCCAGAACCAAATGTGAACATAGAATTTTAAAATCCATTAGTGTTTCCAGGTTTTCATGATTGAGCATGGGGATGTTTAATCTCAGTTTTGGGTGATGGGGATGAAGAAGAAACAGAGCTGAATGTGGAAAATTTTACTTTCCCATGAAAATTTATGGAGAAGCAAACTATCCTGTCACAAATAAAAAACACTTGTTTCCCAAACTAAAATAAAGTTTGGTGCTTTTAGTAATTGCAATTTGCCTTTATTTTAGACATTTGAAAACATGCTGTAAAATTAACTTGTATAGTAAATTGAAAAGCCACATTATAAAAAAGATGGTTCTTACAGAAACTTCCACAGAGAGAGAAATTCATCAGAGTAGATCCTTTTCCTACAGAAGGTTTTGTTTTGAAAGATTGCATTTTCTTACAAAACAAAAAGCAATTCACAAATTCCCAGGATGTTACTGATGTTTTCTTTCCATTCCAGAGTTGAAGATAGTTTTGAGAAACTCTTAGAGGTTACCTCCAAACCAAAACCTAAGGTCCCACCAAAACCACCACTGCCTCAGAAGCCAGCAGTTGCCCCCAGGAGCACTAATTCACCTTCACTGGCAAAGCAAAAGGAAAACAGGATTCAGATGATGAATGAAGTGGACATTCTCCAGTATATCCAGGAAAATGAATCTATCAACAACCAGGATACCAGGCTTTTTTGAACATACGTATTTTTAAAATGTGATGATGCCTTCTTGGCCCCAACTCCCAGTGAGCTCAAGTGACGGCAGCAAGAACTGACCAGGTGTTCCTACTGTCACAGTGCCCATTTGTGTACCAGGATAGAGAGAGCAGCAAGCCTGAGTAGCAGAACCTCTGTTTGACGTTGACAGTGCAGCTGTGATAATAATGTTCCCTTAGATTTTCAGGGTTTTACAGGGAACGTGGATAAGGATGTAGCACTACAGATTGTCTAGTGCTATTTTAGTATCAACATAGTACAGTTTTGGCCAGTTGATTGAAAGCGGTGAGGATGTTGTACACATGGCAACTCTGAATGATGTCCAACAAATAGTCTGAGGCAGGATAGGATGCTGTTCTTGTCATTTTTAGATAGTGTATCTCAGCTCAATGGAAAGGCCATTTTCCTTTCATCCAGTGTATTTTTGTAACAGCCTTTTCCTCCCTGACTGGTATTTTGGTAATTTTTAACAGGAACTGCTAAATATAATTTAACAGTTCCTCTGTCTTTCAGTGGAACACTGAAATCCCAGCTAAGCCTGACAATCTGCTGCCTTAATTGTTGTGCCTCAACTGCACAAATGCCAACTTGTAGGAGAACTTCAGGCCTGCAGAGACCACACTGTGCATCTCTGACTCCTGGGGAGAATAGCAGATGACTGAGGGTGGCTAAGAACACTCTCCAGACATAGATGGAGGTTGCAGTGCGTAGGAGGTTTGGATGCTTTAGGACTCCTGTGAACCCCAGATCCACAAGACCGGATTTTTTCTAGCTAAGTCTTCCTGGGCTTCTGCTGTAATTAGTAGAGAGAGAGAGATTTCTTCAGGAGGTGATTCAGTGCAGGTGTGTTAATGGAGGAACTCTGAATTGCTCTCTGGAGTCACTCTTTCTCTCCTATTCCTTCACTTCTCCGAGAATTTTAAGAACCAGCCATCGTGATTAGTTCCACTAAGCTAAAATGAGTTTGTGTGGTAAGAGAGTGGTCTGTTCTTTACCATGCAATGGCTAAAACAAGGGAGGTCAAACTTGGCATTATCTAGAGGAAAAAAATAGGAAAAAAAATATACTGGAGAAATTTTAATATGCGGGAAAAGAAAAACATGATAAAATAGGCATCCAAGACACTCTGATTGAAGATACTGAATTTACACCTAATGTGAGTTGATACCTGCTGTCATGCAGAAAGAGATTCCTGAATTCATTCCATGTGTGGTCTAGCCAGAGATGAAGAAGACAAGCTCCCCAGAGGGAAAATTTTAATATATTTCAGCCATATCATCATCCCAATATTTGCCTGTCTAACATAGAACAAAATAAATAGAAAGCATTATATATATTTTAATAATGAAATTATTTCTATTAGCATTTCCTTTTTAAGCCAATGGAAAATATTATAAAGGTATCTTGCTTTGATGGGACAGATAAAATACAATCATTGGTTCTCCTCTCTGTATGGTATGTTTTACTATAATAAAACATTTTGCTAACCCACAGGTGTTACTGTTATTACTGTTGTTCTCTAGGTTGTACATTGGCAGCAAAGAATGAGGAGTGTTACATGGTGTTAAAATGTAAATAAGTATGAAACCAAAAATGTAGCTGTGCTCACATTTCCTTTGAGAGCAGCTAAAGGGAGAACCAGAGGTAGTACCTGGTCCTGTCCCCACAGTGTCCTGGTGCAATTAGGAGTCTTGTTTATCCCATCCTGCAAAAGGGGAATAAGCAGTGAGGAGATAAATGCCTTGCCCAAGAGCAGGCAGGGAATAGAGGCAGGAGAAATTAAGTCAGGGCAGCCTTCCTGTTGCACTCCCTGCTGTCATGAACAACTGCTGTATATTTAACTGAGGGCTTAGGGAGCAGCATCTCCGTTTTACTCAGCCCTGTTTGGAGACACTGCTTGCATTTCTCTATTTTTGGACTACAGCCCATCACACAGCCTGAACACTGCTAAAACTTCCAAACTGCAGCCATGGATTTAATGATCAGTAGACCGAGTGCAGTTCTTCACCTGCCTGCAATGGCCAAGGAATATTTTGCCCCCTAGCTCTCCCTAAAATTGTCAAATTACCTAAGCACAGGGAAGGAAGTGCTGTTAATTGTTTCTGTGCTAGATTTTTGAGATTATTTTGAGGTCAGTATTTTACTTCAGAAAAAAAAAATCTAGCATTCCTGTCAAGAAACTAATAGAAAAGGATCCCTCATAAACCCTGGTGTTAGGCTTTTGTTTTACAATGCACATGGTCTAGCTGCAGTCATAAGAGGTGAGTTACAGCCCTTGAATACATTCTATTTAATGAATCATTATTATACAAGAGAAGAATGTCAGACAAATGTAGCCCAGAAAAATTGAACATACTATTAGAAATGACGTAGGGAAACCATACAACATGGTTTGCATCCTGCCAGAAGAGAACTTTCTTTTTTTACTTTCTTTCATATATCACTTCTAGTAGCAGCTATTTGATTAGCCCGCCCTTGACAACCCTTGAAATTCAGTTATGGACTCTAATGTAGTTCTTGGCTGACAGTCATCACCTTCCAACATTAGTAATGGAGTTCATCAAAAGATTTGAAAAGCAAGAGTTATATTTAAACCCTTAAAAGAGATGGGGGGGTTAGTGATTAGAACTCATAATAGGTATCTCTGTTGCTTTACAAGCAGCTTCTTGTTTTGCGTAACATTCTGCTTGCTCTGTGGTACAGCACTAATTGACAACTAAGACTGTATACTTCATTATTTGGGTCACAGTTTAACAAATTATTTCACCAAGCTGAGTATTTCACAGATGAGTTGTGGGTCGTCTGCTCAGGTCTGCTCAGTTGCTGAATTTTTAGGAAAACTAATTCCCACAGAGCACTTAAGGCCTAGTTCTGTCAGTGACAATCTGGGTTGAGTCATAAAACAATATATTAGTTGAAACTGATATTTTTGCTAATTTTTGCTCAGATGTTAGCTTCTGCAAAGAAGCCAAGTTTCCTGAAGCAGAATACACAAGTCAACCTCTGATTGAAGGTCATGAAAATCCAGCACGCTCATGGGGCACTAAGGCATTACCTAGTGCCTAAATGAGGTACTAAATGAGCAATCCCTGAGGCTGTTAGATTTAATACAGAGTACCAGAAAGCACAGACTTGATCACACGTTTGTGACAGTTTAAACCTCTGTGGGTCAAGAAGAGAGAAGGCTTTTACTGTGAAGTTTTATCTATATTCTTACTTCTTATATCTGTATTCTTACTTTTCATTTCAACATCAACAACTGGAGTAAATTAAGTCACTCGCTTTCTGTACTGTGCCCTCTCCTTAATTTATCTTTAAACCCCCCGATCCAATTATTTTCAGCCCTCACCATATCACTAATCTTCCTTTACAGCCTCCTGCGTATTATTTCATATCATGTGTTGAACCTAATGAAGAATTCAAGTGATGGAAAAATGGTTTGCACTGCTTTGAGTGAAGATACTAGCACTGGAAGGTGGTAAATTAAATTAATTGTCAAATTAAGTGCTGCTGTGAGAGTTGAGAAGTCAGTGAAGCTGCTTAAAGGATTGATTAGTTCTAGATATTTAGGGACTAAGCTTTATTCATACCAAGATGTTATGGATGCTTAAAATTGATATGGGTTCAAGGAGACACCAGTTAGATTCATGGAAGAGAAATCAATCGATGGTTATGCCACTTAGAGCATGGAAAGTCCTTGAGCTACAAGTTACTGGAAACAAGGGAAATACTCAACAGCCAGGTATTGTCATATTTCTCTAGAGTGATTTTCTTTTGGCTGTTGTGAGGAATACTGTTCTGGGCTAACCCAAAACTCACACTGAATGAGTCACTCAGGGAGGATTTGGTGACTGAGAGAACAGAACATACTCAGTGCTTTATCACCCTAGTTCCCAGCACCCTCTATAAGATCCCTCCACTGGCCTTGCAACAACAAAGCAGTTTCTCCTATTTGCTCAGGAGAGATTCCTGGAGTCAGTGCAAATTTTGATTTGCAATGTGTACTTTTTCAAAAGCTGCTTTTGACATATAGTGAGCAGTAAAAGTCCAGATGGTATGAGAGGAAGATTTCAAAGATTCTTGAATGCTCTTCCAGATCCTCTGCTCTACTGAGACCTCATCAGGAATATGACACACAGTTCTGGTCCCCCTGATACAAGAAGGACATGGAGCTGTTGGAGCAAGTCCAGAGGAGGCCATGAAATTGATGAGGGGACTGGAGCACCTCCCCTGTGAAGACAGGCTGAGAGAGTTGGGGCTGTTCAGCCCAGAGAAGAGAAGGTTGTTTGGAGACCTGATAGCAACATTCCAGTATCTGAAGGGGGCTACAGAGAAGACGGAGAGGGAATCTTCTTCAGGAACTGTAGTAATAGGACAAGGGGAAGTGGTTTCCAAGTAGAGGTAGGGTTAGATTAGATATTAGGAAGAAATTATTTACTGTGATGGTGCTCAGACACTGGAACAGGTTCCCTAGAGAAGCTGTGGGTGCCCCATCCCTGGAAATGTTCAAGGCCGGGCTGGATGGGGCTTTGAGCATCCTGGTCTAGTGGAAGGTGCTCCTGCCATGGGGTAGCATTATGGTCACTATGGCATCTTCCTTGTAGTCCTTCAGTCACCCAAAAATCATAACAATGTATGAAACCCCATCATTTTCCTGGGTTTTGGTAAAAGAAATGCAAACCAGTCTCTCATTGAATTCATTAAATACTGTCAGAATGCAATTTAGCTATTTTCTGCCAAAGGCAATGTTTCTGTGCCACTGATGTCATTGAAAGGTTGCTTCCTGTGGCTGCTGTGAGGGTCATGCTCTCAATCTAAGCTGTCAAAACCTCATGCAGATCAGTGGAAGCTTGGTTGTGCCGATGCTGGAGAGAGGAGGTAAAAGAATAGGATGTGACACCACTGACAAGCCTGATGGGCTTGGAGAGCACCACTGAGAAACAGGAGAGACAGGACAGAATGAAAGAAGGCATCTGCCTGATTTATACACACAGTTCCAGAGCCATTCAATTCCCCTGAAATATCACAGCTGTAGGGCTGAAATCAGCAATTCATTTAGAGGTTCTTTGGTGAGAGGAGCTCCGTGGTTTTTCAAATGAACATAAAAGCAAACAAAACAAAATTATAAAATTCCTGGGGTAATTATTGAGCACTTTTCTTACTTCTCTGCTAATCTATCTGGTTTTTAAGTTCACACAGAGATTTTGTCTAATCTTCTCCGATTCTTTTTTTGCAATAATGATTTAATGATACTGATTTTACTTCAGAAGAGATTACAGAAATAGTCCATTTAGTAATGTCTGCGTATGTTAACACGTTTTTACTGTGAATAAAAACAATCATTTATTAACCCTGAATGCTGACAATCAAAACTACCTAGTGCTTCCCTCCCATCTTAAGCAATCAAATCTGCAGGCTACTATGATTTCTTTTCCCACTTATGCCTTCCCCTGTCTCAACCTTTCATAGCTTACATATTTAATCTTGTGTACAGACCCCAAAAAGATTTTTTATGTCCAGAACTACTGTCTAATTATAGCTGCAATGCCTACCTAAAAAAAAAAAAAAACCAAAGAAGCAAAACTAATTTACATTTATGTAAATTATGTGGAAAACTCATCTTTTTCATGAGGAACGATAAAAGAAATATGAGGTTGTCTTCATAAGTGGTTTAGTTTAGCTTAAGGGAGCATTTTCATAGCATCCCTGGTTGGCTCACCTAACCATACTCTGATTCCAATCACATGCCATGGCAGCAGACCGGACCCTTGGGTCCAGAGGACCCACCCAGAAACAGAAATAACCTCCCCCAGGTGTGTACAGTGTGCAGTGGGGACTCACCACCAGCTGTTTCACTCTGCACATCCTCTCCCACTGTGCTGCTGCACTTGCTGGTGTCATCAGCTCATGTTTGGTGGTAAATTGAGCCCCAAATCCACCTGAACTCAGCCAGTTTCATGCCACCTCTGCAGTAAGGGATTGTACTGAGGGAGCAAAGGGAGGGAGGGGCAAAATCATAGGGAGGTTCAGGTGTTCCCTCGTCTGCAGGTGCTGGAATGGGTTTCACAGTACACAGCCAAGTCCCCTTCTGTAACAGTTTGGTCTCTGTTCATCTGTCTCTGCTCTCCAGGCTGTTCATGAGTGTTGCATTAAGCAAGCATCAGCTCAACTAGGGAAAAAATTGTATTGTGTGGAGACGGCAGGAAAGAAAAGAAACTCCCACACCTCCTGCTCTCAAATAGATGTCCTACTTGCTATAAAATCCCTGTTTCTTCTTCTAGGAATCCTGTTTCTTTCCAGTTTCAGCTGGGAAGGTAATGCATGGTTTTGGCACTGCCTTGATTCATGTTTGCTGGAGAAATGGAAAATGGAAGCTCAAAAGTCCCTGTGGCTGAGAAAGGCAAAAGGCCTGCATGTCTGCCCTCCTGGGTGAGTGGCCAGTTCACCAGGAAAAAAGTTAGAAGAAATAAAAATTTCCTTAAGCATCAAGACAGGAGTCCCAGTCCCAGGCCTAGCTTAAAAACTGGTCACTGGGGGTCACTAGGAGACGCTGCTGCGTTCTGCTGTTTCCAAGCTGGCACCACACAGGTTGAATGGGGTGACAGGGGCTCTGCCCAGAGGTGTGTTTTCAGCTAAGGCTGACAAGCAAAGGCTGTTCTGAGTAGTGCTGCACTTGCATGAAGTACCAGCTCCCATTTTCCCATATTTGCAAGTGTGTGCATGACGACTGGGTTTTGTAGAGTAGCCATGAGCTGACCCATTGCCATTTAATGCAGTAATTAGCAGACTGACTGCCTTCCCCTGCAAGGTACTGACCTGCAGTGGCTCCTCCTCTAATTACTGCAGGTGAAATCTGCAACGTCTTCATTTACCACAGCGTTTTTTTCCCATTTCTGTTGCAGTTTCTTTTTTTATTTTCCTTTTTTTTTCTTCTATTTCTTTTTTCCATTTGACCTGCTGATTTACCAGCTGTGTAAAAGAAAATCATGGTATTTCTTTTGTTCATCCAGAGGATAAGAGGAGAAAGAAAAAAATGGGTATTTAGTGGAAAAAGGAAAAGCTTCCCTAGAGCCATGTTTGAATAACGAATGCCATGTAATTCTACCAGAGATCCACACAGGGAGCTACACAGGGCAGCATTAGAATCCAGTAAGAGATCCTGGGGGATGGCAGGTACCACTGCTGTCTGCTGTCTCGCCTTGCTGTGCAGACTGTGCTGCTTGGTAGGGACACTTCAAAAGGTGCTGGGGAAGGGTGACAGCGCCGTGTCCCTGCCCTGGGGTTGGGGTATTCACCCATGTGACTGTCAGAGACCTGCGGCCCCCTCTCCTTTTCCTGTGGCTATTTTAATAACAGCCATTTCATGAAAACAACTCGGTTATTTTTGACACTTCAGTAGAGACTGGGATTTCAGACTTTGGAGTCACTTATAGACTCTGTGTTCCTCTCTGTCTGACAATATGGATGTATATAGTACATAAGAGAACATGGAAAAATCAGAGAGGTTTATTAATCTTCCCACAGTTAAAGAGGGACTCTCTAGCAGAGCCAGCAAAAGATTTGTCTGGTTTCATGTCTTGGCCATGAACCTCAAGGCTAAACTAAAAATACAAACCAAACAATCCTTTGGGTTAAGGGATTTTCTGATTTGTTTTCACATTTTTGTGCATAAGGATGACCTGAAATATTCACACTCTGAAAAAAAATTTGCCTGCCTTTTTTCTGTTTTGTTATGAATTCAGGAATATGCTTTGTCTGCTGGACAGACAGAGAACTGGTCATGTTGTGACAGATAAAAGGAGGGAAAACTATCTGTTTTGGTATTACAGGTTTTAATTTCTTTTCCAGTTGATTTACTATTTCACTTTAAATATGGAACAATATTTGTGAGAAAAACAATGTTTGTTACGATTGCTAATGAATTTTCCTGACATAAGGGTGTGAGAATCTGGGTTTCCTCCTAATTTTTTCCAATAAAATATAAGAAGGAAATGACTGATGTTTAAAAATGAAAGAGGAAAAGCTTACGTGTTTTCTTTATTATGTCAGAAAAACAGGTCTAAACTCTAAATTCCTTTTAAAACCACCCTTCTTTCCCCTATCAGTCTCCAGTCCCTGAACTGGTCACTGTTCAGTCACCACAGCCTGCTCAGAATCGGGATGAATAAAGCTTTTACTGGATTGGTGTCAGAACACCGTAAGACAAAAACTTTTTAGGGAAACTTTTTTTAAAACTCATAGTCAGCTTGTGACAGCAAAACCCAGAGATGCCTTCAGAGGCACAGACACTAGAAAGCTGCCTGAGTGGCTTTCCCCAGGATGAAGCACTACAGACTTTGTGGTCTCTTTAAAAAACAGGTACTGGGTATAGCTATGGGACAGGCCCCTTTTCCTGCGGTTTTGCAGTGTGCCGGGGGCTGCCCTTTGAACAGAGCAGAGCTGCTGCCCCTCCAGCACGGGCAGGCTGTAGCCGAGCCTGAAATGGAAATGGCATCAGCCGAGGGAGCGTCCTCTTGTTGCAGCCTGAAAGCCCCGCAGTGACGACAGCCCTGCTTCTTGGAAACACGGCCGAGGGAATGCTTGCAGCGTGAGGGAATGCTGACTAACGAGACAGTGCGTGGCACTGTGACTGTGCACTTCTCCAAAAGGGAAAGCCAGGGCAGGGATTGAACCCAGCAGCTTTCAGGTCACTGGCGGCGACGGGTGGTTCAGGCGTCACCACACCTTGTTACGGGCGTGGGAGGGACAGGGCACTGGCAGGCAGAGAGAGAAGTGAGGTCCTGGAGTAGGAATAAAAGTGTAGTTTCCTGGGATCTGAGTTGTTTCTAATCACTGGAGGCTTCCTGCTATTATTTCCCTATTGATTACATGTCACAAATGAGACAATAATCCCATTTGGCACCTGGCTAAACCAATATGAACATGATTCTTACTAGTATTAAGTGGCAAGTTATTCCTGCTGCAGATAAATATGTCTAGCAATTTCCTTTATGTTTTTCTTTCCTGTTTTTAGTTCCTTAAACTTTGCCAGCTTTTAATTGTTCAGGATAACATTTCACATGCCCCATTATTTGGCTCCAGTTGAGATATTAAAAATTCAGATATTAAGAACGCTTCAACTCAACCAGCTCATCATATGAAGAAGTTGTAGAAAGTTCTTCTACTTCTTATATTTTTTCTTAAAACTGTGGGTGAAAAGGCTTTATAGTCTCAAAGCTTGAAAGAATGGTTTGGGAATCAGCATAGGAATCACTCAGATATCAGAGTTGTTCCTTTTGGTTTATTAGTTAGAAGCAGACAAATAAAGCTTACATCTTCTGAAATTCATCTGTACGATAAAAGACAAAGAATAGAAAACAAGAATAAAAAGGAAAAAACCCTAATGTATAAACTGGCAGTACTGGAATGTGGTGGGCAATTCTGTACATTTTGCCATGAACGCGGTCTCCCCTGTCAGTGCCCATTTGCAGCCAGTTAGTGGGCACAACATCTCTCCTCCAGACGCCCAGTGCAGGAGGAGGCTGAGCAAGATCTGAACATCTCTTGGCTGCCAGTGTCCTGCTGCCACAGGCTGTGGCACATGGTGTTCAGCCTGGAGCTGGGGACAAGAAAGCCAGCAGCTGCAGGCCAAGCAGATATTGGACATCTGTGCTTAGGCAAAGGACCCAAACCTTGAGGATGGTGTATCCCATCCCAGAGCTGGCAGCTGAGAACCCTTTTATAGTCAATGAAACAACTGGTGTTTCCAGGCTGCTTCATCTGACCTTCATCTAACCCAGGCTGAGGTGACATGCCCTCTGGAAGTGCCTGATCCCCTCTCCAAGGGACCATGGCCAGCTTGCTCAGCTGCAGGCTGGGAGCATCTAAACTTAAGTGAAAGGGATGCAGCCCGAGGAGCCTCTCTCCCAAGAGTCATGCTGGGTGTCCCTGGGCGGTAAGCGGAGGAGGCAGCCGGCTGTCGGGAGGCTATTCCAGGCTGGGACCCATGAGCTGGAGTCGTGCCACGGGCATGATTTTGGCCCTGTTTCTGCACATGTGCTGGGGGTCACTTGTTAACAGACAAGCCAGCCAAAGCGTGCTCTGGCAGCGGGTATGTGAGGGAAAGTGGAGAGGCAGTGGCTTGTCCCAGGTGGGACTTGGCTCCTCTCAGGCCATGAAGGTTCATTTCACTGTGGAGCAGAGCTCTGTCCCTTTCTTCTGGGTGCTGGCATTTTGGCAAAAGTACATTTTTACAGGGAGTCTTTGAAAATTGCTTCATAAATGTTAACCCTGGGAGGGCTCTAGAAGTGTTGGGGTGGACATTTAGAGCATCTACCTGTTAAGAGGGAGGCACAGGTTTGTCTCCCCTAAGTGAGGCACAGCTGTGCACATTTCCCCCAGCAGCTGCCTAACTGCTGACCTGGAACATAAAGCACAGCCCTGGACACATCCTCCCCAGATATGTTTTAAATACAATTTGTTCCACTGACCAGCAATAAGCAGCTGCTTGTGTGGTCAGTGGGGCAGATGTGGCCTTGTGATGCTGTGCTGGGCTGGGCTGTGGGCAGCAGGACCTTCTTGCCCTCTCTAGTTCAACAGACATGAACATGAGCTGGCACACAGACACTTGATTACTGCCTTTCTGACACCTCAGTGAAATAAATTCAGCAAATGGGAGCAGAATTGTCACAGGAACCTGAAACCTGTGCCTGGTTTAAAAAAAAATTCCACAGATATTTTGGTCTTAAAGGGATTATTACCCTGGGGCTTTTGTACCTCGAGTGATTATTTGACATTGCCTTCATGTCATATAGGAAGGATTGGCATTTAATTTAAGTATTTGGGAGTGTTGAGATATTGTTCATTGCAGAAGCTGGGGGAACACCACAGTCCAGTGCTGAGTTCCACATGGAACAGACACAATAGGTGTGATCTGTATTGTTGTGCAGTAAAAATGGCAAGGAATGACTTGCTGGGTATTACTATTGTTCATTTGCTCCTATAGCCAACTCCCGTTTTCCCATAGGAACAGCTAAGAGTAGAGAGTCTAATAGGTTTCCAAATGTTTCCCTGCCCTTCAGGGTAAAACTGCTGGATTTAGAGTTAGGTTAAAAGGCTCAGGAAATTGCTTCAATAAGCTGAAATTTCTGTTGATAATGAAACCTTTCAGAAACCTTTGCTGCAATCTGCCAATTTTGTCCCTAATCTGAGTAACTCCTCCACCACTGGGATTTAAAAGAGAAAAGGTCAGGCTGAGATGAACGTGGTCTCTCCTGATGCTAACAAAATCCTTGGCTTCATGACTGGCCTGGGACACATGTCAGTCCAGAGGTGGGGAGCACTGAACAGCCAGGGTGCATCAGCACATCCCTGGGATAGCAAATGCCACTGCTGCTGTGTCCTGGGGACCATGGCAATGGGTGTCCCAGCAGAGGTGCTGGCACAGAGCAGGGCACCACCTAATAAGAGTTTTCTCCGTCAACATCTCTGCTGTGGCTGCTGCTTCCTGCCACTTTTTCATGGACATGTTCTTCAGCAGGTCTGGTTGCCCTCTCCCAGGGAACATCATTTCAACAATACATTCTCCAGAACTCCCAGCTGGGATGGTGAAATCTAAGCCTCAGTTGAGGAAAGCCTGACACAGCACTGGAAGGCTCAGACATGGTGTGGAAGGTACCTCTTGCCATGAGAGGAATGATCCCTCTTGGCCCCCAGCAGTGCTGCCTAACCTCTTCTTGCCACAGACTACTCATGTCCTTTCTCTGCTGGCCCAGGACATATTCAGGTGTTTATTAAAAAGCACCTGACAACCCTACTGGTAGCTGATTCCCTGAAGGACCTCCAGCACTGAGACCAGTTGGCACAGGGCTCACACTGTTGTAGGAGTGGTCCATGGTGTGAGCTGGCCCCCAGACCAGGGGACACCATCAGGGCCAGATGTGTGCCGGGGACCACCAACCACCTTGGCATCTGTGAGAGACTGAAATGTTAAGGGTTAATGGCTCAAACAATAGACCATTGCAAAAGCAGCAGGGTGTGCTTTGCTGAGCCCAGGTTTGCACCCCCAGCTGAAGGGGAGAAGGAACATTGTCGGGTGTGTGGTGCTGAAACTTCTGATCTGCATAAGCACAGCCCAGGTACAGAGGGGGTGCACACCCACCACTGGAGGATGACCATAACTTGATGATTTTTGAGCCAGATAAAAGACTGATAAGAAGCAGATCCACCCCTTGACAGATCAGGACTGCAACCATCACTTTGACCAATGGACATCTCAGTTGCAACAATCAAATCTCATCTCTGAATCCATGGATGATGGTAGCTTTCACTCCACTGTCCGCTCTTGTCCTTTCTTTCTCTTTCTTACTTTTCCTTTTCTTAAGTGATACTTTTATACTTTTAGATTGTTATATTTCTATAGATAATAACCAAAATGGCTACATACCTCCTTTCCATTGCAACCAAATTGTGCTAAAATAAACCTAAAAAAATAGATATGTATATACTGGTCATTCAGTGTCATTTGAGTCTAATCCACCCCAAGGGATGTACTAAAAAGGACCATTACAGCATCACAGGAAAAGTCCTGCTGGTGCCTGGCACCCAGGGCTGGTGCAAGTTGACTTCCCCAAAGGTCCAAGCCAAGCCTGGAGACTGCAGCCTTTCTGGGGCATTTACTGGAAGTTGCAACTTGAGGGAAGAGCATGGCAGTTCTTAGAACTCCCTCTTTTCTTGCTACGCTACATGAGTTTTTTACGCAGATTCAGTCCCAAGGAGGATGCTTTTGAAATAAATTAATTCCCAAAGTAACCATAACTTCCCAAAGAATGTTAATAAAACCAACACATTCTCAACATGACAAAAGATGACTGGTGAGGACATGCAGAAGAAAGTAAACTCTTTAGTGGCACGTAAGCTCAGAAGGAAAGAGCTGTTTCCCATTACACAGACCATTTCCCATAAATGTTAACTTGAAGCAGTTACTTCAATAGTGCCAGCCAGGCATTTGTTTTTGTCTGTACAGTTTTGAGTAATTCATGACTAATAGGCCCAGCCTCACTGATAAGTGCACAAAAGGCTCACTGCCCATGTTTTCCACCAGTGTAATTAACTTTTATGGAGTTGCTCACAATTTGCACCCATTAAGATGCTCTGACACATGACTGCAGATTGGCAGGTTATCACACAGCTCCTCAGCATCAGCAAGTGCCCAAGCGTGATGCGAGGCTCTGGCAGCAGAGGTTGGGTATGACATCATGTAGCTCACAGTGAGAGAGGATACAGCTGCACTGGATTGCCTCACATCTCCTGAAGGCTGAAATGTTGGTCCAGACAGCCATCACAACTCCCACTGCACGTGGGAGCAAACGTGTCTGACCATCTTCCGTGCAGAATATGCTTTCCATGATTGCCCCTGGCTATTTTAGGGTGTTGTCTCCACTCACATCCAGCAATGCTGGATCCAGCCAAGCTCCGTGTCCTGCCATGGATACACCAAGTACTGGAGCCTTATGCTGGCCAATGATCACCAAGGTCTCCTGCCATTCAGCTGTGTCAGTAACTCCACACCGGCTGAGGATGTTGGTCTGCAGCCATCAGAGCTGTTTGACACATGGGGTGGCACGTGGGATCAGTGCACCTGCTGGAGGTGCACCATGTGGTGGCACTGCCTCCCCAGAGATCTCCACCACCACAGTCTTTGCCCAGCTCCAGCTGTAAATAAGGATGAGATGTTCCTGCTGGAACCCAGGGGCCCTGCAGCAGCAAATGACAATTTTTGAAAATGCGACAAAGCCACAGAGGGAAGGAGGGAAGAGACTGCACCCCTATTAGAAGTCGGTCAGAAATCAGCTGTTCTCCCATGGGCTTAGCTCACCATTTTTACTCTGCAAAATCTGCTTCCCAGTAGCTGACCCAGCCACAAGTGACCTCCACCCAGAGCCTCAGCTTGCATGTTGGTGTTGCAGTCCAAAAAACTGCACTGGCTGTGTGCTGGCTTGCCAGGGACCTTCCATTTTAGGCAAACACCCTATCCTCTTTCAAATAACAGCCCTTTTTTGTTGAGCTGTAACCTAGAGCAGAGGTATATTTAGTGTTTTTTTTCCACCTAGATCAAACAGTGGTGGATACAAGCTTGGATGCAAAGAGGAAACAGGAGAAGCAGCAGGGGTGGTGTGGAGGTAGCTGGTTAAGCTTCTTGCAAGCAAGGGAATGGTTGGTAGAGAAACATTGAACTTTGGAACATTACTGGTAATTAATAGTTCAAAACCTTCAGTAAAATAAAATGTTAAAGAATACTGTATGTTTTGTGAAGGTTTTATACATGGCATTTTTTCCAGTGGTCCCAAGTGTTTAATAAATCGTATTTATCTCCCCTTTAATCTGCCTTTTTGTTCATGAACTAGCTAAGTGAGGTCAGAGAGAAGGAGTGAAAGAGCACTTCTGGCAAAGGGAAGCTTTAAATATGTCACATTTAATAGAAGCAATATGTGCACAAAATCCCAGGATCTATAAAGGGTTTTGTGGAGAGAGCTTAATTTGCATCTCTATTGGATATCTTTCCCTAATTATCTTTTTGCTGTTGATGTTCTTACTTCCTTTACCATATAGATGAGTATTAAGGCATTTCCTCTGCCATTTAGGGAACGGTTGACACAGTTCACTGCAGAGCTGGGACACCTGAGCACAGATCAGTCATGGAGAGTGCTGCAAGCTCCATGTCATGCCAGGAGTGAATCGTTAAGGAGAGATGCCCACAGGGACTTGGACTTCTTTTTCCCTGTCTTTGCACTCACAAATTTGTTACAGGCCACAAGATCACCTAAGCAGAGGCATGCCAGATGTTATTTGTGAATCCACGGATGGAGTTGAAACACAGGTTAGTGTCAAAAATAATCCTCTGGTTTCCAAGGCACCCTCCATCTCTGAAGTGTTTGCCAGCACAACCAGGCCAGGAAAGTCTCTCTCACACGCAGACTTTTCAGTGATGATGCTGTTTTACCACATCTTTTAAGGACTGACACATTTTCCCATAAAATGAGTAAGTGCCCAAAGCCTGGAGGAAACAAATGTCGCTCCCATCTTCAGGAAGGAGACCCAAGGAACTACAAGCTGACCAGCCTGGAAATCATTTCCAGGTACACGAATTACAGGAAAGCCAGCAGCAGCAGTCAGCACAGTTCCACTGAGGGGAAGCCATGCTTGACCAACTTTACAAACTGCTATGAAGAAATGACTGGCGTGGACATGGGGGAAGAGGAGTGGATAGTTTCTACCTGGATGTCTCTGAGGACTTCAACGCTGTCTTACATTAGATGCCCATAGACAAGCTGCTGATGTGTGGGTGAGTTGAGCAGACAGTCAGGGGGATGCAAAACTGGCTGAATGGCTGGGCCCAGAGGGTGGTGATGGTGACAAAGTTTAGTTGGCAGCCAGTGACTGGGAGTATAGGGTCTATACTGGGTCCAGTCCTGTTTGGCATCTTCACTGATGGTCTGGATGAGGGAGAAGTGTGTACCCTCAGCAACTTTGCAGATGTACAAAACTGTGAAGAGAGGCTGATACCACTAGGCCACACTGCCATCCAGAGACTTCAACAGGCTGGAGAAATGGACCAACAGGAACCTCATGAAGTTCAACAAGAAGTGTGAAGTCCTGCACCTGAGGAGAGACAGCCCCATGCACCAGGATGTGCTGGGGGCCACCCCATTGGAAAGCACCTTGTCAGAAAAGGATGTAGAGGTCCTGCTGGACCCCAAGTCGAACATGAGCCAGGAGTGTACTTTTATGGCAAAGAAGGCAAATGGTCTTGCATTAGACAAAGAATTGCCAGCAGGTCAAGGTCCTTCCACTCTACTCAGCACTTGTGAGGTCACAGCTGGGGTGTGGGGTCCAGTTGTGGGCTTCCCAGTGCAAGAGAGATGTGGACATACTGGAGAGATTGAAAAAAGCTCATGAAAAAGATCAAGGGTTGGAGTATCTCTCCTATGAGGAAGAGCTGGGACTTTTCAGTGTGGAGAGAAGGCTCAAGGGGGATCTTATCAATGCACATAAATACCTGAAGGGAGGCTGCAACGTCAGAGCCAGGCTCTTTTTGGTGGTTCTCAGCGACAGGACAAGAGACAATAGGGACAAACTGAAACACAGAAGGGTCTCTCTGAATATTAGGAAACACTTTTTTACTGAGGGGTTGACTGAACACTGGCATAGGTTGCCCAGGGATGTTATGGTGTCTCCACTCTTAGCCCACAGTGGTGGAATAGTCACATATTGAGGTATCTTGATGGCTTCCTTTGAAGGTAATCTCTTATCAACCCAGCTTCAGAGCTGGAAGAAGAGCAGTGAATTCCCACAAGACTTGGTGCCCACCAGTACTGGAGTATTTCTGTTGAAGCCAAGAGAACTGAGGGCAGGATAGAAGCTGGGGTTTCACACATCATTTTGGCCGTTGTGGCACCCCAGAGTTACCCAGAGCTTCGTCCTGGATGCAGAGGCTGCCTGTCACCACAGGCCTCTCCACCTTTCACCCAAGACACCACAGCCTGTCAACTTGCACTCAAATCCCATGCTGTGTATCAGTGTACTTATTTCTGTGGAGGAAGGTGAGCAATTTTAATTAATGCTGAGTTTAAGCTTGTAGGAAACAGGCACTCTTACTATCAGATAAAGATTAATGCCGATCCTGTCCCATTCTCAAGACTTTGTTCTTGGCTGGTCTGACTCCTTGCATGGATGCAGTCTGCATGTTTGAACAAGGAGCAACTGTTTTTCAGGCATCTTTGGCTCCTGCTGTGCTGAGATCTCCTTTGTTTTCTGCAGCACTTTGGTGATTGATTGATCTTGCACCCATGCCAGTGCCTGAAGCTCAAAAGCTGAGGATGCTGGGCAGGCTGGAGCTGGTGAGCTGCAGGGACACCAATGTGCTGTTCTTTAGCACCCTCCAGCTATCTAAATTAGGAAAAGGAAGAAGCACAGCAATGGACTCTTTCTGAAATACTGAGACCAACAGTTTAAATGCTAGGTGCTACTCAGCAGCAGAATCCACACTGCAATTTGAGCAAACACACAACCATCCTCTGGTTCCTAATTTTGTGCCCATATTACAGCCCAGACTCAGCTGTGAGCTAGAGGTGATATTTGGTGTTGTATGAATGGGAAAAACCTGAACCCAGGCCACCCAAAAGGGCTAGCCCATGTTGAAACCCACCTGCAACCAGTTTGGGGGGACTGTGCTGTTCTCATCCACAGTACCACTGCTGAGCCACTACGTGCAGAGAGGACTCCCTTGCCTTCTTAACTCCTTCTCAGAGAGGAGCCTGGGGTCAGCTGGATCCAATCTCAGCCTCAGAGTTTGTCAACAGTTTAAGTAACTTTTTCCCCCCGCAGGATTGAAAGATGTCAAATCAGATATATTTACATAAAATTAATTATTTGTTATGAAAAATTATTAGAAAAAATATGTTAATTGGGATTATATACAGTATAAAAGCCAAAACTACTAGTAGTGTACAGTATAACAGTGGACTATGTCAAAGCAATTATATTAAAGCTGGCAAAAAGAAACAACTACTAAGTAGAGATTGATGTAACTCACCAATATCGACACTCGTGGGCAGACCTCTTTCTCTGGACCTCAAGGAGAATCCTTGGTGGGCATCCCCAAAACCCAAGGGAGGAATCTCCACACACTCCAAGGAGGAATATGTTAGAAGAACCTGCCTTTTTGCAAGTGGGACTGGACTTTCATAGTATAAAGTGATAGACTGCAAGTCATATGTCCCCAGGTCAGCTGTGTCAGCTTAGCATTTTTAGATAAAGATGCTTTACCATATCTGCCACGTTTTTACTTCAGCATCAGGGTGACTCAGACTAGTTTTAGCATAATTCAACACCAAAAGCAGCCTCCTCACAGTCCACCAGTGATAGCCTTGCAAATAGGGCATTGTTCAAGTTGCTTGACCATGTTCCAGGGCAGAGCATCCTGCTACACTCTACCCCATGACTGAAGTCAATCATCTTTACCTCATGAAGTGGTAATGCAGGTACCTCTTGCCTCCATGCTATAAGTGTCCACTGCTTATGTGTACAGTATCGTTAAATATGTTGAGATTCATCAATCTCCTAGGTTTTACTATTTTATCCTAACTTAAGATAGTTTGAAAAAGTGTTAGCAATATTATAATCATACCTTATACTTTTACGTACAAAATTATTACATACAAAAATGTAAGAATTTAGTTAATAATATTAAATGGAGCATAATATAGAATTAGCTATTGATTCTGGTAGAAACCCTGTTATTATTTCAATTTATGTACTTCTGGAATCATTAGTATCCTCATTTGTTGGATTAGGTACCACACTCATATATAAAAAGTATATAAAATGATTACATATCAAATCCAGATTCTGATTAATAACAATATTATAATAACAGGGTGTAACAATAAATTCAGAATGCCCATCATTGTTTGAGGTCATCAAAACAAGTCATCCCACAGTGATGTTCTCTATCCCTTTTCACCCTCTCTAGGACAACAGTGAATTTTCCCCATCATGATGGACAGTGATTAATGTTTTTTGATTATCCTTTTTCAGCTGTACCAGTTTGTGTAGACCAGAATGTTCCAACAGTTTTTAACCAGGGTAACGTCCATTCCCACAGGTGCTAATGCATGACAACACCACCTTCAAGCTGTAGAGGGACCCTTGTAGGCAGGTACCTACTGTCCCCTGAGATCTGTTGTGTTTGCAAGTCCACACTTCAGCAGCCTCCAAGGATATTATCCACTGTAGCGTTCCAGGTGTTACCATCAGGATGATGACCAGGAGCAGCCATTGATCTGTAAAATAAAACAATATATATCTTGGCAGATGTGCCAGATGGGATAGGTTAATTTCGTCAGTTCAGAATGGGGGAATTATCCATTCACTGATTCTGTGCTAGTGGCCATTAGAATCTGTAGCCACCCAGGCTAATGGTCCTCAAGTGTCCATTAGAGTCATAGGTACAGTCCCAGTTTGGGGTAGTTTGATCTTGACTGGTTGGAACACCTTTAGGTTGTCCTGGAAGGCTTGACCATTGGCATGAGCTTTGACCCATCATATGTGGAATGGTTGGGACTGAACCTGTGAAAATAACCATTTCCAATCTTCCTTCTGCCACACCTCTTTTCCATTTACCCGCCAAACTAATGTTTTCCATTGACACAACCACTGGCACCAGCCCAGATTGCAATAAGAATCAACATATACTGTCTTTCTTTCTCTCTTACTGCCAGCAATACAGCTTTTAACATTCCCACCAGTGCACTTCCCATTCCTTCTTCTACTACTTCCATTCCTGTCTAAATGTTAGAAGCAACTGCTCTGTACTTCCATTTACCATCAATGCATTTGGCTGAGACATCAACAAAACAGACATCTTTAACTTCAGAGTCTGATGTCAATGCAGGAACATCAAGTATAGGACTAGGTTTATACGGCTGTTGTGAAGCCAGCATATCTGGGGTCACAGCTATTTAATTTTGTAGGTTTTGTTGTCCCTTCAGTTATATCCATATGATCCATGGGTCCTGAGACATGCAAACCATTTGTGTACTGTTGGTCTTAGTGCAATCCCATCTGGTGAAGCACTGCCCTTCTTAATACTAACAGGTTAAAAGGTCCTTGGACTTGCAAAGGTTGATGCTGTTGACTTTTTCTACTTGTTTAAGAGCTCAGATCAGATCCCTTTTCCCAATCAATATGTCTCTTACAATGTATCCTACAATGCTGTGGAGCTCAACCTTAGTGGTTGGTTGCGTCCATGTGGACTTTCCTGGAACATACTACAATAAGTCCCATGTTCAGCAAAACCCCATTCAACTATTATGGGACCATTGGGATGAACAGGACCTAGTCATTGATATGTTTTTAACTCTTCTATCAGTGTTTGCAAAGCCCGTTTGTGACTATCAAGCCACTCCCAGGTCTGTTTTTTCCTCATTAACATCTTGCTATTATAAAAAACCCAGGAACATTTCTTCAGTATCCCAAAGTACCCATGATCTTTTGAAGTTCCTTTTTAGTAGTAGGAGTGGGTATAGCATCCAATCTTGTAATGATTCCACATGGGATTGCAGCCTGACCAGCAACCCACCAGGTTCCTGGAAATTTTACCTCTTTAGAAGGGTCTCGGCATTTAGGAGAGGCATTTCCATCCCCTTGTCATTTAATTTATTCCATATATCCTGTGCTGTTGTTCTTACTGCATCTTCCTCTTCACCTGCTGTCAACACATCATCAGTGTATTGATAGATTTGTACTCCTTCCAGGATTTTTATTTGTTGAAGGAGTTCAACTAAAGCATTGAGTGCTACAGTAGGTAAATACTTACCCTGTGGGGCAGGCAATTAAAGGTGTATTGTGTTCCCTCCCAAGTGAATGCAAATTTGGGTTTGCCTTCTTCCTGAAGCAGAACCATGAAGAACATGTCTTTTACATTGAAAACTGCTATCCATTTATGTGCAGCTGCTTGCAGAGCAGCAGTGAGATTTGCAATATTTGGGACAGCTGCACTGAGTGTTTCTGTGTTAGCACTGAGCTGTCGATGACGAGTTGTTAAGCGCCAGCTCCCATCTGGTTTTCTTAGCAGCCAAACAGGGTTATTATATGGGGAATGTGTCCTAAATATATTACCCCTTTGTTCTAAATTTTTAATTTATTCATTTACCCCTTCTTTGGCTGCAGGAAGAATAGGGTTTTGCTTGATATTAGTCACAGCAGAAGCAGGTAAAACTGGAGCAATTTTTAATAGATTAGTTTTTCTTTTTTTTCCAGAAAATGTACTATATGGAGCTTTTGTGGGCCCAAATGAACAGACATTCCTGTTGGGCAATTGCCAAACTTTTCCTTTAATTTTATCCTAAAATGTTTTCTTCATGATCTGCAATTGCAGAAGTGTGTGAGGTCATTCGTTTTTCCTCAGGCAACCATGAACAGACTTTGACAGTATAACGTGGTAATTAATTTGTTCATTGAACCCTCTTAGATGGATTCTCTTTCTTTTAAAACTGAAGTTTAATTTCTCAGCATTTCTGGGATGATCAAAGACAGCTGAGTTCCTGTGTCAATTAAAGCTCAAAGGTTTTTTTCTAGCTCCTACTGGTAAGTAGATATGGAGCCCACCCTTATCAGACCATTGAAAGAAAAGAATGTCCTGGGTGTTAAGGCCCAAAATTCACCCAGGGCTTACAGGTTGTTTCCCTTTTGTGTTTCAAAAGGGTTGGGGGTGTGTTTTTCCTGCGGAGGCTTTTCGCTACACCTCAGTATCGCTTTGACCAAGTCTGCTGTCACCGCGTTGGGCCGTCCCCGCGGGCGGCACGGGGAATTCCCAAAGCCACTGTGTCCTCCACAGCTCCTTTCGCTGTTCTCGCAAGTGAGCGGGAGACTTTGATTTTTCTTTTCTTCCGGGTGGGTTCTGTTTAAAAGTCCTCACCCATCTTTCAGGAGGTCTCTGCATTCCAGACTCTGGGGTGCTTTCAGTAGCCCGGGTTTGCTCTCCAGAATGATTTTCCTAGCCCATTTCTCTTGCATAGTTCACCATGTCGTGTAAGAGATCTGCGCACATAGGGATAACTCTCCTTGGGGCTTCTGGCTCTTGTAAAGCTCCATTATATATTACATCTTTTCTGATTTCATCTCATCGCTGCAGGAAATACATTTTTAGTATTGTAGGGGCTCCATTTAACAGAGGTTTTAATAAATTAGGGTCCACCTCTGTGGAGATCGGAATGTCTGCGTGTGCTCCTCTGTGCATTTCATCAACTGACCTTATGGGTATGGAAACTGGCTCTCCTCTGTCCAGAATATGTATCCCACCTGCCCAATATGCAACCCTGCTGGTTATTGAATGGAGTTCATTGGCAGGCTCAGGTCCCAGGTTTAATAAGACTCTTGAACGCCAGAACCCGGAGCTCTCACACCCATCCAGCAAAATTCCATCTCCTCTGGAGAGACTCACTCTCCACAAATACTCAGTGGCTGACTCCCCTGGTTTTTGTTTATATTTGTCATGTATATTTATCCATTGCAGGGGATCTCAGGGAGAAGTTCTGGCTGTGTTCCTCTTCTGAGCTCCTTGAGGTCCTTCGGACACTTTGGGTTTAGTTATGGGACTCCTTTTTAACTCTGGAACCCCTTCCTCTCTAAGAGGTGGGGGTTTAATTTTTTCATTGGAGTCCCATTCAACCTCATCAGCATTTTCATCAGGGCTTTCCCAATTATCACCATCCCAGACCGCAGGTGAAACTATCAATTCTTGTAATTTTTTAACAACAATAGGTTTGGGGGGTTTTAATAATGCCAATTTTAATACTCCTTCTAAGTTTTTTTGTCTTTTCCTTAGATTCTTTTAACTGTTTTTTCAATCGGTCATTTTGATACTGTAGAGAAAGTTCTACAAGTTTTCTTTCTTCTATTTCTTCTCTCAGATTATTAGTTTCTTTTAGCATTTGTTCTCTCCATTGCCATGCAGCCTTTAGGCATAATCCCAGTGCATGACAGATAATAGCTTTTCCTTTTTTATCTTTCAGTGATCGTTTTGTATCTAATTTCTCCTGTATCTTTTCCCACTCATACCAATTGTCCACAGGCCAGAGATCATCAGCATCAATGTGTATGCTATACCTCCATAAATATTCTGCAAAACCTTTTGTCTCTTTCTCAAAATCATCTGCCATCCTGACAAGACTACACCAAACTGTCGTGGGTGGATTATGAGCTTCAGCCAAAGTTTAGTAAAGAAGCTCTGCTGCCGAGCCATGAGAGGACTCCCTTGCCTTCTAAACCCCTCAGAGAGAAACTTAGGGGTGGCTGGATCCAATCTCAGCCTCACAGTCTGTCAGCAGTTTAAACAACTTTGTCCAGCAGAACTGAAAGATGGCAAATCAGTTTTATTTATATAAAATTTACTATTTATTACGACAAATTGTTGTAACCGCTGGACTCTGCCTAGCAGGCTGCTGTTCCCTGAGAGCTCAGCTGGAGTTACCCAAGGCCATGCGACCAGTCACATCCCGGAGTCCATTTCGGACAGCCCCTCGATCTGGCTCCAGCAGCCAGCAGCGTTACAATGCTGTGGTGGTAAAGAAGGCAGAGAAAGGTCTCCCATGAGGATTTGAGATGGTTTTAATCACACCTGGTCCCCACGATGTTCAGAGGTAGAGACACAGCGAGGCCTGGGTGCGGGGTGGTTTTGTCAGGGCCCCGGGGGCGGTCCCTGGGCGGGGTTGGGGTACAGGAGCAAATAGGGAGAAACCAAGGGAGTGGCCAGGGCTAGGGAGGGAACAGGGGGAACACACAGAATCATGGGGTTAGCAGGCCACCGCAACAAAAAATTAGACAAAAGATCTTCCTCAGAATTATTTATATATGGTATGAAAGTTAAAACTACTAGTAGTGTACAATATAATATAGTGCACGATACTAAAGCAATTATATTAAAGCAATTATATTAAAGCTGGCAAAAAGAAACAATTTTCACGTAGAGATTGATGTAACTCACCAGTATCAAAAGCCGTGGGCAGGTCTCTTTCTCTTAACCTCGAGGAGTATCCTTGGTGGGTATTCCCAAAACCCAAGGGAGGAATCTCCACACACACACCAAGGAGGAATATGTTAGAAGAACATTCCTATTTGCAAGTGGGACTGGACTTTTATAGTATAAACACAACCAATTCCCCATTTTAGAAAGAGGTGATGCAGGTCCTGTGCTGCCCAGGGCTCCCCCACACCCTCCCGAGGCCCTGCCTGCTCCTTTCTCTTCCAAGTGGGACTCGGAAGATGTGACGGAGCAGTGGAGCTGGCGGCCCTGCGGCTCAGCCTCGCTCTCTGTGCCCAGGCGCCTCCAGAGTGGTTGACTGTCAACCATGTGTCTCCAGGTCAGCTGTGTCAGAGTAGCCCTTTTAGATAAGGATGCTTTACCGTATCTGCCACATCTTTACCTCATTATCAGGATGAATCAGAGGGGGTTTAGAGTAACTCAACATCAAAAGTAGCACGACTCCCCTCCCCCCTTCACTACCCCCAGACCACCACTGATGGCCTTGCAAACAGGGCGTTGTTCGGGTTCCTTGACCACATTCCAGGACAGAGAATCCTGCTTCAGCAAGGACCTCTGCTGACCACCAGAGGAGCAGCTGTGAGGACACAGCCCCTGCAAGTGTTCAAGGCCAGGCTGGATGGAGCAACCTGGTCTAGTGGAAGGTGTCCCTGCCCATGACATGGGGGTTGGAACTGGATGGCCTTTGGGGTCCCTTCCAGCCCAAGCTGTTCCATGATTCTTTGATTATTGCTCTCTCTGGGCCTTTGCCTGCTATTTTCCTCCTGCATTCCTGGACCCATGGCAACGAGGTCTGATACTGGTGACTCTGATGATACTGAACACCCTACTCCTCTCACTCCCCCCCACAAAAAGAAAATTAGGTATATGAGATAGATCCTGAACACCAAGTATTGCTGCGTGCTGTGGCTGGACTCACCAGCAGGGTTTGGAGGGATGTCAAAGCTCTCTCAGTGATCTCCCCATCATTACCACCACTTCGACAGCCAGTCTGGCTGGAGCATCACTCCTGGCAGAATCTGCACAGGAGAAGGATGCTGGAGCCTTCCTCCCTCTCTGCATCATCAGACCCCACTCAGGGAATTGCTGAGGCCAGAGAGGGGACTGGGCTTCCCCAGAATTTGCAAAAGAGCTGAGTGGAGCCAGGCTTAGGAGCTGAAGGAGCAGTTTGGTCAAACAGCCCTTTCTGAAACACAACATTCTGTGGCACTGACCTCTCTGAAGGCAACGTGCAGCAGACCTACAACAAACAGGCATCCACAGTCACCCCCATACCCAGTAGCCTGAGAGGCTCAGCAAAGCTGCAGTATTTCCTCTTTTCTGCTCCATCCTTTCTGCTTCTCTTCAGGAGTACAGCCAAGTCCCATTCCTACCTGAAAGCAAATAAGACCTTATTTCGTAACTCAAAAAGCAATGACAGGATTAACTCTTCTCTAATCCTTCTTCTCTAAGAGGTACTGAATTCCCTTTTCATCAGGCAGACTGCAGTTTGACTGCCTTCACCTTGACTAACCCTCTACTTCAACGCTCTTTATCCTCTATTTTGATTCCTTTGCACCTCCTTTAAGTCTCTGCAGTTGCCATGTCGTTTCAAATATGTTACCTGCTTTCAAATGGGCCTCATTTCCACTGCTTGAGTTGTTTGAACTTCCAACAGGGACTTGTTAAGCCAAGCCTTATTAACATCACACAGCACAGACCTAAGAGACTTTGCCCTCACCACATCACCATCAGACACTGGGTTCAAGAGAGTGAGGGGCAATTGCCACTCATGCTCAGAAGGCAGCAGTCCTGACACACTGGGTGCTAACAATAAGTATACAGTCATAGCTGGTTACCTGAGTACTGTCAAGTTCTCTGTAGAATCCACAGGGAGAGACCAGAACTTCCAGAGGACAATTCAACCTTCTTAAGATATATATTGTTTTCTGTTTGTCTTCATTTCCTCAGTCTCATCTACCTTCCTAAAGATTTCTGCAGAACTGTAATTTTGTTCAAGGTGGCATTTAAGGTAAAATATCCATGCAAATTAGATTAGTTCTGGATCGTTTGATCCCTTCCCAATTTCTGAGCAAACACTGCCAACCATTTTCAGAAGTGCCAACACCTGATGAACAAACCACTGTTATCCTTGCTGTTGCAGACTTCTTGTCTCCTGAGACGTAAGCACACAGCCAGCATTATTCTACACCAGTTAAATAACCTCATTTCACAGGTAGTTTACACCAAGGGAAAGCATATCAACAGGTGTTTTAATATCTGAAAATATAATTTCCAGTTTGGAAAAGTGAGATCTCTGGGAAGTGGCATTAAGGAAAAGGTAATTAATGCAACTAAAGTGAAGTTTACACTGAGTTTTGGGCTTAAATTCATAGAATAAGCATTTGTGGGAACCAGACTACTTTTGCAGGTGACACAATACCAGGCTGCTGACAGTGCTCCATGTCCCCCTGCATCCAATGCCTCAACAGCAGCCACACATGCATGCCTGGCACAAACCAAGGGTGTTGCTGTCAGCAGCATTTATCATAGCACAGTGTCTGTGCTCAGGGACATACAGGCAAAGCTGATATTCATCCTCTGCATGAGAGTAGTCAGAGTTTTCACTTGGGGAAAAAGTCCTGTTTTCTCTACTTCCTTTGGCCCCTATTCCACAAAACTTGCACCCACAGCTTCTCTATGCAGGAATGCTTTAACTCACAACAGTAGAAGGTTATTTCAGGTGAGAAACCTCCCCGTGACTCCCATGGGGTTATAAGGTTGGGAGACAAGGCTCTAGGCTTGTGAATGGTGGAGGTTTTCAACCCATTAAGTTTGGAGGGAGAAAAATGAGAAAACAGCAGCCTTCGTCAGGGCTGGGGGGTGAGAGCCTTTCCCTCTCACCTCAGTGAGTTGTGCTGTCCCTCTGGGATCCATGAGGATAAGGATGGACTGGACAACAAGGATATCTCTTCTGGGAAGGCAATTTGCAGTTTATCCTTAGTTATGTCAGGTGAAAATGAAATGTGTCTCAAGAGGGCACAGCCTTGCCTACCTATTTAATTACTGCACAGGGATGTGCTTCAGGCAGCTTTGTAGCTCACACAACAGGTGATTTTGTACAATATGGAAGCGAAATCAGTGACCAAACTCCCACGGTCAGAACTCTCCAAGAGCCAGCTGCCACCTCTGGATGCACAGACTCATTGCAGTATTGCCTTTCCGTGTCCCAGGGGACACACAAACATTGGTGACAGAAGATCTCAGGACACAAGGTCACATAAATCTGGGCTGCACAAAAAGCCCATCAGCCGAGCCAGGCTGCTGCAATGAACCTACAGTTCCCGACATTTACTGTTCCAGGGCAAAGCAGCCATAAATGCTCCATTTAAATTCTGGCTTTGAAAGGCTTTTATTTAAATCCAGACAGACGCTGCTGAAACCAACACAAATGGCACAAAGACACACGGCTGCCTGGCATTTTCCCATGTGATGTTCCAGTTACCCCCTCAGAATATGTGAAACCCAGTGTCCCATTTACCAGAAATGGTCTGGCAGGGCTGAATTGGCCATGACTATTTATGGCAAAGGCCTCTCAACTCAAAGCATCCTCTCAAAACGCAGCACACAGAAACCTGCTTGTCCCCAGAATGGGGGGTACTAACCACAGTGCTAATGAATGCAGATGCCAGAGCTGACTCTCACCCTGCTAAATGGCCTGTGAAGTTGGGTATTTTACTTTCTGGGCTCAGGACGGCACAGAAGTAAGGTGTGGCACTTCTCATGCCAAGAAGAAGCCCTGTGGCCCCCTTGCTTTTGGAGGGCATGCCAGGAGCTTGTGGTGCTGGGAAGCTGCAGCAGTAGCCCTCGTGGTGGGACTGGACTGGATCCCACGACAGAACCACAGCTCCTGCCTCGAGGTTTGCAGAATAATAGTCCTGTTAATTAATGATTAAACCAGTATCTCTGCAAACTCTGATTGTTTCTGGTTTGCAGTTGGCATGGATTGTGGTTTGTTGCCCTTTTTCTTCTAAATCGGTCTTAAGGTGTTCTCATCTTACTGAACTCTTTTTCATTAAATACTTCGTTCTTATTGAACTGACGGCCCAGCCTGTCTGAGTTTGATTTCTACTCACTTATTAATATGCTTAACTAAGTATTGCAAATAAAGGGAAGATGGGTAAGGGCAGTTCCAAGTTGGTGAATTGATTGTGGACCTCTTCCACCTTCAATCTTCAGCTGTTGCAGCACAAAAACTAATCTTCCCTGTGAAATTGAAACACAAGAGCCTATGTTGTTTATGAGACTGTTATCCTCAAAAATGAGGAGGTGATGACCAAAGCTGAAGGAAGGACAGGCTCTCCCTCATATCTCCGCAGGATGGAATGCAGACATGAGGAGAAGAGAAGGATCACCACTGAACTTTAAAGCCTAAAAATACCTAAGTCAGAGAAAGGTCTGTAAATCCTTTGGCCCTTAAAGATGTCGAGCCTTGTAGTAAGAGAGAACAAAAGGGCAGTAGGAGCTGGACAAACCTTGCCAAGTATGGTTGGAGCAGAGATGCAGGGGTATTCCTGCTGCCAGTGCTGGGAACAGTTGTGATTTACAGCCTCCCCAATGCATCTGTGCTTGCAGGGACACAGGGGATGGCTGGGACAGGGAGAGCACCAGGCTCTCATCTGCCTTTGCACTGCAACACTGGGCAGGAGCAAGTCCCAGTAGTGGCCCAGAGGCTGATGTTAGGGAGTGCCACATGCCTGCATATCTGCAGTGGTAGCTGATGCCTTGGCAGCCAGATGATTTTTAGAAATACTGTGGAAGGGACTAGAGAGATAGGTGCTCTCTGGTTTTCATTCTGGTCCTTCAGCTGCAGGCTCAGGAGAGGCTGCTTCACCTTGAACTTGGTCTTCTGACCAGTGAAAGTGTTCATCTATCAAGACTGGATCCAAGGCTTTGTGCTGCGACATTAAACAAATGGAGGTAAAACCGTTGCTGAGAATCAAAAAATGAGCCTGAACTGAAGTAGGCTCTTTTTATTTAATGAAAATGGGCTTTTCATGAGGCGATCAACCCCCAGTGGCAGGCTGGGGTGGCAAGTGCCCCACCAGATGGGAAATGCCTGGCCCTGGCCCCAAAGCCCATTAACACCCCTGGTCTGTGAGCAATGCCTGGACCCCCACCAGCAAACATCCCAATGTCTGTGTGTCCCAGTGACATGCACCCATTGCTTCCCAGCAGCCTTTTTAACATACTTAATCTCCTTAGCCAGGAAGACAGCTGTGTAAGAAGTTATGTGTTTGAGCAGCCCAGAGTGGGAGGTGTCCTGTTCCCCAAGATGCTGGCAGAGAGCACTGTCCCTAATGACTCCCTGCGGGAAGCAGTAGAACATGCTGACCCAGAGCAGGCAGCAGCCAGGACAGCAGTGTCTCTGGGGAAGATTATTTTAGTGTTTTCGAAGCCATTGAGCTTTGGTTGAACTCAGCCAGTACCAGAATTCGATGGGACGAGAAGTGCATCCTGCTGACAATGAAAATTAACCTATTAATGGATTTTCTGCAACCTGAAAAGTGCAAAATAACTTATGAACCCAAAGTCTTCTTATTAAAACCAATCTGGTCCATTTCTTCCACACAGCCAACTTTTTTCCCCAAAAAGTACTTAGTTTCCTATTACCACAAGACAGGAAAGTTTAGCTGTGGTTAGAATAAGCTTCCCTGATTCACTTTTAGTTATCCTGGCTGTAGCCTCCTTGCACAGAGAACATGATTTAAATTAGCAAGAAGACATGAGCATGAGCTTTTTTTCTGAAAGCCTGTGTGCTCTCCAAGCAACTTTTAAGAGCACTTCCAGTGCTAGCCTTTAAGAGAGACTTTATCACACTGAGATTAGAGGATTAGAATTTAAAAAGAGTTCCTAGACAAGCCTGGAAATATACAAAAAGGTGAAGAAACATGTTAGAAGAAGAAAAAGAAAATATCCATTGTGAATGTGGCAGCATCTGTTTCTAAAAATTGTAGAAGAGAGTGATGTTCAACACAACCTGATAAAGTGTTTCTTCCTTTATCCATTATGATTTGAGAAACAGAAACCATCCAAAATGAATTTCATCTGTCTGGATTAAGTGGGCTGCACGGGAAGTTCTGTTTTCTGTCCCTGAACGTCAGGCATTACACAGCATGAGTGTTCCCAGCAGATCCTTGGCATAAGCCTTGATTACCTTTCAGCAGGAAAGCCTGCTCGCCCCGGCAGTCGCTCTGCCCAGGGGGCACAGTGCAGGTGTAAAAATGCAGAGGAATAAGCAATTTCAGCATTGTGATACAGGATTCTTGATAGCTGAACCTGTAGTTTATTAATGGGATCAGATAAGAGGCTTAGAGCCTGCCTAGGTGAAGGAGGTATTTTTGCTAATGAAACTCCATGTAAATCCTGCAAGTGCCTTGGGAAGCCTTCAGGCAAATTTGATTCCGCTCCTGGTACTATTCTTCTTCTGGGGTCTGTTTAGAAAATATGCAAGTACATAAATATATACCCAAAGCAGGTAGGTAATGACAGCTCTGTAAATGAAAAGGGTCTTTTTTACCTCTCTGAGGTATGGATCTGGCTGGTGCCCAGGATAGATGGTGTCCAGGGGGTGTAGGAACTGAACTGTAAGAGGTACAGATGCTCTTCGATGGTGTAGTCAGGGAGTTTGCATCAAGAGGATTTTACCAGGGCAGGACTGTGAACCTGGGATTTAAAACATGCTCCTGGTACCCCTCCTGCTTCCGGCTCTCTTCTGGTGACATCTGAGTGTTGGAAAGAAAGCTTCCATTGAGCATGGAGAAAACTTTCAAACAGAAGGGGAGAACATCATCCAGCTGCATCTTCCCATGGTGACCTCCCATGCAGGCACCATCCAACACAGGTGACAGTAACAGCACTTACCTCCTCAGCCAGTTTCAAGGCAGGAACAAACACAACTAGACCATCCCTGGTGAAGACTTTTCTGACCTGCTCTTTTTTTCCCCAGTGCAAGAGGTTCAGGATCTCTCCAGGACTCTCAATCCACAGCTTCAGCACTCTATCATTAGAAATATTTTCCTACTATCTCATACAAATATTGTTTGTGGCAGTCCCATCAAATATGTTTTGCCTAGTGCTACCAGCCAGACAGAAAAAGTTGCTTGCTGTCCTCCATGCCATATTCAGAGACTGCTCCACACTCCTATCCCCTCACCCCTCTCTTTTCCAGAGGAACTTGTCTGTCAGTGTTCCTGGCTCACATTTCTTAAACCTCTGTCACAGCTGCCCATCCTGGACAGCAGCCAACCTTTAGTGCACAAACCCAAGACTCATCAACAAAGAGCAGACCAAAATCACAGCTAGTGATGCTCTTACCAATACAACCCAGAATGCATTTTCCCTTTTATTTAATGCATTTTCCCTTTTATTTCACATTTCATATTCTATCTAATAAAAACTTGTGCTTGGGGATGTTTGGGTTGGGGTTTGGTTTTTGTTTGTTTGTTTGTTTGTTTTTGGGAGGGTATGTTGTTTTCCTGCCTCCTTGGTATTTGCACATTTGAACCTCCCTTCCCAAATTCAACATTTTATTTCATTCAACTTCACTGGTTGTGCTTTTCCCCTGACTTGCAGATTGTTTTGAGTCCTGCTGAATACCTCAAGTAGATTTGAAAACTTCCCTTGGGAGGCTTTATCCCTTCACAAATGAAAGTGCATCCTTTACTCCATCATGAACTCAAAGTAAAAAAAAATTGACTAAAACCTGCAGTTTTTTTAGAGAGCAAACTATTCACAGCTTGCTCTTCAGTGCCATAAGCCAAGAAGTTCAGCACCCACCTTGTTATGATTTAATCTCTTTCACATTCTCTTAGATTGTATGTAAGAACATCATCTGGCCAGGACAAAAGCATTTCTGGAGTCATGATGCCACATAGCAGCTACTTTTCCCCTGTTCTCAGGACCAGTTACCCTGTCAAAGAAAGGAGTCAGGCTGGACTCATGTGACTTGTTCCTGAAAAATCTACGTCTGTCATATTTGCATTTTATTCTGCTGGTGCTTATAAAGTTGTAAATACTGCATAGAATCTTGCTAGGTACCAAAGCAAGTCTGTCTGGTCTGGCTTCTCTCCATCCACAACTTTCTCCTTTTTCTTCTGATGTTTGCTCTTCTCTGGCCTGTTGGGATCTCCCCTTCCACCCTCATTTTGCACTCAAAGATAATTGTTCATGTTTCAAGGAGCACTTCAGCTGATCCCTCACTTACCCTTGGGTGATTGTCATCTGCCTCTCGTGTTTTATCTAATTTCTCTAATTTATGCCTTCCATTTAAAACATTTAACTGATTTAAACATTTCAGCACTGAGGAAATTCCAGGGAAATACCAAATGATAGTTATTATGCATTGATTTATCAGTCTGCTGACTCAGGAGAAATAATGGCCCTTTTAAGTCCCATACTTTCAAAGGTACTTTCAAATGCAGATAACCATTAGATTTATTTTGTCTAATGATAGTTTATAACCCTGTTTGGAAGATAACATTTTTGTTGCAAAGAAGTAATGAAAGGTCAAGTTTGAATTTCCGCCTTATGGAACTGTGACTCCTTCAAATGCTACTCTTTATCATTTATAAAGCCAAAATCTGCTGTATTTTTGTTTTAAAATACTGGTTTTTTAACCCAATCATAATGGAAATTCATAACTTTGTTTCTCAAATCACTCAAGCTGTTACCATGGAAATTATTCTATATGGAGATGGGTCAAGAGAAAATAATCTCTCAGAGAAGATTGCTACTTGTAAAGCACATAAATTATAATAATTTAATCAAAAGCATAAAGTAGTCAATCTGAAAACCTATGAAAATATAATAATTCAATTGAACTGCCTGATCTTTCTCTCCTGCACATATCTTCTACACTATTGTTAAAAATCCATTACTAATTAATCTCTAATATGGTTTTCCAGGACACAGCCCAGTTGGCTACTGAAAGTCTTTTGCAAAAGAGATGAGAAGGGGTTGATGCTGGATAAAAAAAAAAAGGCATTGTTCTCACTCTTGCTTGTCACTTCAAGATAAATGTGATTTCTCTTGGATATAGAATCCTTTATCTTTATGCCCCACTGCAGTGCTGTGGGAAGGCTTGCAATGCTTAATTCCTATCTCAGATGTGGCTGCACATCCACTGTGAGTATTTTATCTCCAGGAACCTCATCTCAAGTTCAGTGAAAAAATCCAAAAAGCAACAAAGATCTTTGTAAAGAAAACATTGTTTTTTTGAAGTTCATAGTGGATGCAGATACCAGCTGAATTGTCAACTATTTTGCTGTTGAAACTGGGTTTTATATTAAAGTAAGGAAATCCCATATTAATGTCACCAAGGAATGACCTGATGATTTTGGTGTAAAACAAATGCATCACAAAAGCTTCATTTTACTTTACTTTTGTTTTTCATATTATTTCCCCTGTGAACCCTTGAGGTGTATCTGCCACATCCGTGTCCATGAGCTGCATTAGCAGAGACTCTCCTATCTCACTGTTTCTTCCCTTTAGAGTGTTTTACCTGGGCCCAGCTACATTTTTATCTGAGATCTCTCCAGTGCCCTTCACCCAAGATTGACCAAGGTGTTATGTTTGAAAGGAGCTGCAATAAGAGCTTGGCAAAAATTCTTCCCATTTCAAAGACAGCTGAAACTAGATGGATTTATTGAGTGATTTGCTCCTGGCTATCGATCCCACTCTGCCAGAACTGGGTAAAAATCCAAGGCACCCAAATCCAATGTTATCCTTCAATTCACCTTCTAATGCCTTGTAATGTCAGTTTCCAGGGTGACCCATGAATGTGTGATACCTATTTTCACCTAAAATCTTTGGAGCAAGGTGAAAGGGGAATAAAACTTGAACAAAGTTACAAAATACAGAAAAAGAAAAATGACAAAAATAACACCCAGTGTCTCTGGACAGCAGGATTAACCAAAAAGATATGAAAACTTATGATTAATGTCACTAGAAGAGGAGAGGTGATTTTTCCTTGCAGAAAGGATATAGGGGAAAATATAAACTGAAAATAATGTAATAACAGAGTTATTGGGTCATTGTTTTCAAAGCTCAGATGGACAGACTTTTACCTAAAATGGTGATATGATAGCTAGAGAGAGAAATGCAGGAAAACAAGGATGTCTGTAAGATAAATCCTAAAATAGCTTGTGAAGGCTTTGAGCCTCTTGGTATTGACAAGGCATTAAGTGCAGACAACGTCCGTCCAAGGGTGTGAAGGGAAGTGGGGGTGGGATGGAGAGAGGTCTAGCATATTTTTTTCCAAGGTCACACGTCCCCCCCACACTGGGGCAGACCAAGTAAACACAGATGAGTCAAAGGCAGCAGCAGCTGCCAAGACTGTTCAATAGCAGCAGTGATGAAAATCCCAAAGTTTGCAGAATGTTGGGAAAGGCTGGAGAAGGGAGACTGGCTGCTGCAAGAAGGCAGCTTGTTTCTGCATCCTTGCTCAGCAGCTCCCAGCTCTCCCCATTAAAGGTGTAAGGAAAACCAGTGAATCACTTCTAGCAGAGATGTCCAAATGTTGGCAGCGCAAATGTGCTTTTCCTCTCTGCTTTTCCCTGCTGCACTTAGCAGACGGGGGGCAGAGTGAGGGACAGCTTACAAACATACACTTCAGCTTGGGAAATTTCCCAATTTAGGAAAAACCCTGGGCATTTCTTTCAGTCTCACTGAAGTCAAAGGAGAAGACACATATCGTAAGAGTTTTATATGAATTCCCAAATTGGATCCAGATTAATTTAGTTGTTGACTTTTTAATCAGACAAAGCATTTCTGAACTAATCAACAAAGAGAGTTATTACTAATACGAATCGACCACACAGTTTCACTTTTTTTACTTATTCTGACATGGCAAGTCTGAATATAGATTTAGGTAAGGCTTAATAACAGGTTACCTAAAGGATGCTTTAGGGTTCCTATTTGCCAATTGCTTTTTGCTTTTAATAATAATAAATAAAATAATATAATAGAGGAATAATAAAAATAATAATAAAACCTCAATGGTATAGGAAGTGCTACAAGAAATTCAGACCAGTAATGATCTTGTACTAAAATACTAAACCATCTCTGACCTCTGAATAATTAATTGTTTCCAACAACCAATTTAATAACTCTAAAGAACAGTGAGGTGGTGGTGATACATCCTCAAATCATTCACATGTCTAACTGAACATTGTCACATAACATTCATCATTTCATGTAAGAAGGCAGTCTTGTCCCCAGAGGTTTTGCATTTTCCTTCCTTATTGACCTACCATTGTAAAGTAGTATTGTTGTAAAGAGCACTATTGATTTTCAGAAGGTCTTTAGAAAAGCAGTATCTTGGCTTCATTAAAAATTGAACAGCTTATTATAGTGATATGTCTGGAAGAGAGCTGAGATGGTACGCATTTAGCCTCCAACTGACTAGAGAAATAGGGAAAACTCTGTAAAAATGTGTAGAAGTCCAGCCTTGGAGTTTCGGACCTAGTCAAGCTTAGACCTGCAGCTCTGCAGATATCTCCAGAGCTGCTGCCTGTCTGTGGTGGTTCCTGCACTGCATGGGCGACTCAGGATTTTACCACAGATTTTCTGAAGAACCAGATCTTCTTCATGTAGTGCCTGGATACATCAGTTTAGCTGGGTTCAGTCCACCTTACACTCAAACCTGCTTCTGTGACCCTGCCCTCCCTGGCTGTCTCAGGGTGCTGGGGGTTGCTGCTGTAGCTGACATTTGCCTCAGGATCACAATACCCATCTTCGATACCTAAAAGAGAATTCCTGGCAATGCCTCATTTTGGTGTCCCTTGGGCATGCACACTATTTCAAACCCCAGTTTAAAGCTCAGCTCTCACACACAGGTGTAAGGTCCCTAAATCGCTTCCAGAACTCAAAGTCAGATGTTGCAGCGTGTGGCAGCAATGATGAACAGCCCATCATCAAGGCCTGTTTTTTGGATGCTCAGCTGGGTCATTCCTACTGGGTTTTAGCACCTTCAGGAGTTAGGCAGATGTGGTGGCTGATTGACCAGTGGTACAAGAGACAGAGAGAGCTCTTAGTAAGACAGTCTCTGGTGCCAAAGACTTACCGGTTATGGTGCTCGGTGATGGTAATGTACCCCAGTTCTGATTCCACGGCTGGCTCCTGGTGTTAGCCACAACCCCGTACTTAAGCCTGAGCTGTCACGTGTTCAGGGTCATTTTGCCTCTAGAAACCTTGACAAGTTGTAGCAATAAACTGCTTTCTGTGGAACTCTACACAAGGACCCTTCTCAACTCCTTGCCGTTGGCTTAATATTACTGAAGCCATCCCTGTGTCCGTGTGCTCATGCACGTGAGCCACAGAGCCAGCAAGGAAACCAGTAATAGGCAGAGCTTGAGAGATAAGTTCTCCATGGCTTTCCAGGGCTGTCTGGTGTTTAAACTGCTCTGGTGAAGCATCTGGTACTTATGAGAGATCAGCTGAGCTCTGAGTTGGCAATTTGGTCCCTGTATGACCCAGCGTTTCTTGATGTTTATTGTCCTGTCTGATGTTTAAGGCTGTAGAAATGCTACATAAACCTCAGAGGTAAAGAACAAAGTAAAAGTCTCAGATGGGATTTCTAAAAGTTTTAAAACTTATTCCATCAGGCCATTCCCAGCAGGCAGAAAAATCCTGGCTGAAGAGTAAAGGCTCCTGAAATGAATAGCATAAAAAATGTCTTTTATTATCTTGCTTCAAAGTACAGATCATGACCATTAAGTTATTTGGGGCTACAAGTTCCAGACCTCATTCTCCCCTCCCTTTTAATCTAACCAGCAGAGGAAAAGGCTGTAACACAGCCTTTAGCTCAGCATTTAGCACAAGGTAATGCATCTCTCTCTAGAATAAATCAGAACCCTTCCAAACCTCCCCAGCAGACCGCCAGGCAGATTATTTCAGCATCTGTGTGATGTGCACAGTGACAGGCTGAAGACAGAGGTATTTGTCAGCTGTCTCTTTGCTGACCTTTAGATACGAGCAGCCTTCCCCACTTCTGGCCACCGGAAAGGGAAAGGTCTGCACTCAAGACATGCCCAAACTGGGAGAAAGCTGCAGCTTCTGGCTTCCCTTTCCCACTGTGCAGGGCTTCTTCATCAGCAGTGCTGTGGAGGGTGGGATCCAGTCTCCATCCCATCTGCACAAAGTCACACTGATGTCATTGCTTGGGTGTCCAATGCATAAAGCTAAAAAATGCAAGTGTCTGCTGTCCCTGGTCATCCTGGGAGGCTCAGCTGAGGGGCTCCCGGCTGCTGGAAACCCTCTTATCTGCCAGGAGTGGGGAGAAACACATCTGGTCACTCAAAAAGCAGCATGTATGTGTTTCTCTGCCATCCCAACAGGCACCTGGGACAATCCTTGTGGGCATCCGTGCTGGCATTCCCAGGGACCAGACACCAGGAGTGATGGCACAGACCCTACTCCACATAGCATGGCTGTAGGACCCTTCTGGATGCCAGGAGGCACTCATACACACCTACTCTGTGGGTGTCTGTGTCCCAGACCCCAGCCTGCCTGCTGGTATGCCTGCAACCTGAAACTCCTATTGATTCTCTCTCTCTCTCCAGGGATTTGCCCTCTCTCTTCTGCTGCTTTGCAGTGATGGAATTCGTTGGAAGTTAGCACCTTTAGTGCATCTGCATCAAATTTGGCTGAAGCTTCTGAACAAAGGTCTCAAAAAAGTGGGTCCTGGTCCTATAGGAAGAAAGAGAAAAACAGTAACAGGTATATTGATGCTGTCCAGGAAAAAATATCCTGACCTGTATGGCAGACAGGAAGGTGCCTGGGGCAAAGCAGCAAGTTGAGGAGCCAGAAGAGGTCATGTCAGTGCTGACACCCAGGTCATGGGTGTTCTTCTCCCTTTCCTCTACCTCCACCCCAGCACTGGGGCACATCAGACTGGTCAGCATCCTCATCCAGAAAAGCAAATGAGTGGCTTGCAATGGCATTAGCACTCCAAAACAGCTCAGGCAAGCTGTGATGAAAGATGGAGTATGAAGTCTACAGGAGCAGATGGTGCTGAGTTATTGGGGTAGAACAGAGGGCAGGCCCAGAGAACTGGTAATTAAAGGGTTAAGGAACACCACAGCAACTGTGAGAAGCAGGAGGGTACCTAAGGCTCCAGCAGCTCTCACGTGGGTGTACACACAAGCATCCCCACTGGTCCCAAAACCAGTGCTGCTTACCAAGAGTAACCAAACAAGGTGTTAGACTTTTGGCAGTAGCCAACTCTCCCGTTTAAATGAGTTAAATCGATTCCTTGCTTCAGAAAAGAGTACAGTCTGTTGGGCTCAACAGTGGGAAGTTACTTATGGAAATAGAGAGGGGCATAGATGAAATATAAACTACTTAGTCTAATATATTAGCATATTTTTGAGTGATGACTGATCATTGCCTTGCAAACAGCTTGCCGCTACATCAGCCTTCCTCAGCAGCAAACATAAAATATGAGCTGTTTGCTAATGTCATGTTCAGGTTTTATTGAGCCTCCAGCACTCATGTTCCGAAGCAAGCCATGGATCACCTCCTCACCTGCATGAGGCTGAGTTGAACTGGTGGTTTTGTGAGGTGACAGCCATCCTCTGAATGCCTCCAGCTGCCCTGCAAGTGAGCAGAGAGGGTTCTGCACACCCTGAATGTGTCAGTGCAGGACATAACCCGCAAAGGCTCGTTGCCCGGTGGTGCTGCTTGACTTGGTGGGCCACAGAGGGCCATGAGGCAGCTCCTTGACTCCCTGCCTGGTGCTTCCAGCCTCTGGCTGGGCTGGGGTTCGGTCAGGTGAGGCTGATCCAGCAGCACAGCCAACTCCCTCCCACCCTCAGGGCTTAGATTAACACGTGTGACGGGGAGAGCAGGTGGAGTTGGGAGCACACAGAGCGCCCGAAGCCATCCCTGCTGGCAGCGCGGTGACTGCCACGCACCAGCTGCTGTGCCACTCTCATCAGGAGGTGACAGGGCTGGGAACGCCAGGCAGATGGCCCTGTGCTGGGGCTGGTGGCTCTGCAGCCTCCATGGCGCTTTTAAGGAAACTAATTGGTGATAAATGTGCCTGCATGTGTCAGCAGTGACACCACAACCCTAATGCCATCAGCCAGCACCAATGGCTGCTGAAATTAGCCTACTGGGCAGTGGAGTGGTCAAAGGGACAGCACCTTGTGGCTCTGCTCTGCTGGAAACACTGTAGGGCAGGATAGAACAGGAGATTCCCCAAGCTTTCCTTAAGAAATGTGTGGGATTGCTTGAGGCACATGCTGGGTGAGATCAAGGCCACAGGGCACCACAGGGCCCATGTACCATGGCTGTGCCCTGACACTGCACAGCCAGACCCACGTATGAAGGCTGAGCAGCTTTACAATCCAGGACACAGCAGGATTTTGCAGGGACTAATGCTCCCATTGTCTAGAAGGAGAAAGAAAGAGATGCTTGGTGGTTTAGGCATCTGCACCAGCCTTTGCCTTGGGTCTTCGGGACTGGTGTGTTTGGGATCACTCCGGCCAGAGCATTGGCAAGAACAGAGAGAGTTCTAGTGAACTCTGAGCTGCCACTGCCTAGAGGTCAAAACTGTGTCTAATTTTGCCAGGGCCATCCCCCAAAATGTTGCAGAAGTTAGAAATAAGAGAAAAGATAAAAATGTCATGGGGGCATAGTGCAGGAGTGGAGCTTTATGTGGGGACACAGAAGTGCAGCTCCTTTGCAGCGGTGCTGGTGCTCCCCAAAAGATCTTTGGGGTACAGTGCTAAATATGAGGTGTTTATAGGCCATTTTTCCCAAAAGCTTTCCCAAACATGCCTCTGGTAAGCTGAAGGCCAGCGATGGCCACACATGCAGGCTGGTAGGTACTGAGAGAGAGATTTGCTGTGGCTGCACCCTCGTCTTTACAACACAAAGGAGGGAAACAGCCCTTGCACGAAAAGAATGCAGCATTTCCATTAAAAGGCAGGACAAAAGGATGCGAGACAATCTGTGTGTGGCCACAAGGCAGCACATTTGAGACAAAAAGGAAAGCTGTATCAGTGCAACTTTCCCAGACAGGCAAGCCATAAATCAGAGCGCCCTTTCCGTCTCCTGCATCGAGCTTCCCTTTGCTGCTGCAATTTCGGCTCATTCACTTCCTCCCCTCCCTCTCCACTGCTTCTTTCATTACCCACTACAAGACCTATTCATGGACATCCCCTGAAATGTGCCATTTGTCAAGGGAGTTGCAGTGCTTGCTTTCATTTCCAGCTACTGGACATTCTGAGCCAGGGGCCCAGTTTTTGGTAATAAACATCCCCTTTGTTGAAAAAAAACAGAGTTAAAGTGCCAGCAAGCAGTGTCTGTCTGCTAGACAGGGGGCTGGTATGGCTTTAGCCAGCTATTGAGATGTCTTTGTGCCATGTTGCCATAGCTACCCTCCAGCTAAATAGGGAAAGAGCTCCTTTGTCCCAGATTAAGACCAGCAGACTTTTGGATCAGAGCCTGATGGAGACTGGGGAAGGAGCTTGTCTACGGCTGCAGGGACTCTCCTGCATTGTTGTTGTGTGTGCATTAGGTTGGGAAAAAAAGGAGATAGGGAATTGCTTGAAATACATTGATTTTATATGCATAGATATGTATGTACACATATGTTCACATACTTTATTTTTATACACAAAGGAGGCTGTGGAAAGGTGCTGACTGAGGGACAGGTTTGCCAGCGAAGGAGGTGTAACATGACTAAAAGGACTCTAAATAAATCAAGCAGGAGCACTTGCAGCATTTGTCACAGCCACCAGGGATAGCAACCAAATCCCTTAAAAGGGGACCACAGGTCCTGACCAAACTGTATTCTGAGATGGGTGTCCCAGAAATCTCACATCAAACTAGCTGGGCCTTTGCTATGCAGTTATCCGTGATGGCCGTGCAGGTCTTTGTACATCTGTCTTTGCAAACTCAGATGTGTGTGGACTGGGGCAGTGAAGCATGGCCAGACTGGTCAGCAGGGCGGGCACAGAGCTGGGGACTCAGGATGTGCTGCAAAACTCCCGTGGAGAAACAAGAGGGCATTGGCCTATATGTTAATTATGAAGGGGATTAGTCCACAAATGATTTTCCTCTGCCTGGACTGGACATTTAGCTCAGCTCAAGTGAGGCTGAATGTTCCCCCACTGCACTGAGGTAGCTCTAACTCTGAGTTTTCTTTCTGCCCATCATCTTAAAATAGCCCTATTTCTTGAGGGTGCTCACACAGCAGGGAGAATTTCAGACCTCCTGAGGCTGTGATATCTCAGTGACACAGACTGCTTAGGGACTGAATTTACATGAATTCAGAGAAAAAGGACAGGATATGTTTGCATGTTTGGATGTTTGGATAACGTGCAAGCTAACTTTGAAAGAACAACTGAAGACATGGAAGTAAAGGACAAAATATGATAAAAATAAATCCAGGATTTACCAAGGTCACTTGAGCCAGACTAACATGATAAGAAAAGAAAAAAAAATAAGAGCAAACAAAGTTTTCCATGGGTTTTTTTAGACAAGGGAAATGCTTTAGATTTAATCTGTCTGGACTTCAGCAACACTTCTGATAAAAGAGCCACATGGGAAATTATTGTTTGTGTTGGAAGAAGCAGGGACTGGTATTTGAGCTGAAGGTTTGTCAGGAAACAGCCAAGAACAAACACAACAGGTTCTTCTGAAAGGAAAATGATAGGAGCAGGGGGACATAATGGGTGAAATTGCTTGGAGCCAGCTTTAGATAGTTTTCTTCTGGAGCAAAAAACAAGAAAGAGCTAATGATATTTGCAGACAATACACAGTTGGGAGGCATCAGCGAATTGGGAATAGCATAAAATAAAAACACACTGTGTTTGAGAGCTGGATCAGGAGACCTGGAGTGAAGAGTTCAAAGTGCCTGGCACGCACTAAGGCTCCCTCTACACTAATTAATTAAATCGAGCCAGGGAAGTTTATAAACTGCCCCGTGGCCATCGGCGAGGATAAATGTTTATGTGCTTCCTGGCACTGTTAGACGGGGCTGACCAACTCCCTGCTAGACAATGCCCAGGCATGGTTTGGGGATTAGCGCCGGCCAGGGACCACTTCCAAGGGGCTGTAGGGATGAGGTCACTCTGGTTTGGAGATTAGGAGAGTCATGGATGCAAGCCATGCCACGCCGTCAGGCCCTGGCTCACTGTACTAGCTTGCCAAAAATGTGACCTAAGAAATTACAGTGTTTTACTGTAAAGTAGAGTGTGCTGATCAAACACAAAATGTGCACCAGACAGCAAATACAGTCACAGCTTGCATTGGGAGAGAGGCTTCTGTAAACATCCTTTTGCTCCTTTACAGCGTTTTCTGAAAAAAAGATTGGCCTCCTCTAGCCCAGAGTCATTCCAAATGGATGGCATGCAAGGAAGAAATATTTGGGGGAAGAGCAAACCTGTCCAGTAAGAAGAAGTTGAGTGAATTTGGCCAGTTTAGTCTGACAAAACAAAAGCTAAGAAGCAATTAACTTGTGCTGTCTATTAATACATCAAGGCAATACACACCAGAGGATGAAAAAAACTCACAGTTGGCACCAGTACAAATGTGTATCAGCCAGCCACAGATAACTTAAGCCTTGAAATTAAAAGTAGTTCTAATCACTGGAGGAGAGTGCTTCGGATACAACCGGAGGAGCAGGAGGAGCACTGGAGGCAGGAGTGAATCTTGGTTTAGGAGGTGATGGCTGCACATCAGGGGATATGTGTGACACGGTGGCTTGTGACAGCAGAGACTGGTGCCTTCTGAGAGATTGGCCTCACTGACCCACAAGGACCCCCAGTCCAGCTTCTTCTCTTCCTAAATAATTCACAGGAAAGTCTGCCAATAATGACCACCAGAAGTGATGCTGGGCCTAATAGTTCCCACCCTCCATTGAGCTCTTTTATTGGTCACACTGACCACAGCCCTGTGCACATCAGATGAAGCAGGGCTGTTCAGGAAAACAAGTGCCAGTTGCTGTGCTTCTCCCTGGATTGCTGTGTGAGCATGTGGCTTCCTGAGAGACTTGGCGTCACACACATTATTAGAAATTAAAGCATGAAAACAAAAGAAATGTAAATTGAAAAAAAGGGGTTCCATAGCATGTGTTATAAACTACAGCCTGAGGATGGTTTAGAAGGCAAGAAAATGCGGTAATTGCTCTCGCAGAGCCAATTTACTTCTTTCTGCTTTTTCCATGCTTGCTTGTCTCAACAATTAGTAGTGTTTTGTTTATTAAACCAGTGATTTTCAACTGTGGTCTGCAGGTCCTGGAAGGTTTCTGGGCTACTTGGAAGCAGCTGTGCAAAAACTATTTAAGAAAAGGAAATGTGGGAGCCCTACATTTGCTAGATGGAAAGTCTCTGTTGCAGAGAAGTCCAGATCCCTAACCCTCAGAACTCAGCTGTCCCCAGACTTTGAACAGGACTGCATTTACACATTGTCCAGCACAATCGGACTGTCACTCATCCAGCCTGTAGGGATACATCCAGGGGTATAGCCTCTCTAATGTAGCCCAGAGGTGTAGGGCCCACCCTCAGTATTTCCACAAAATAACATTGAGTCCCTGTTCATTGCAGAGGGGTTGAAAGGGATTTTTCAACCCAAACAATTCTCTGATTCTATGACTGCATTTATATGCAGCACACAAAGCCTGCAGATGGATAGGAAATACATATCCATGTGAGAGAAGTTGGAGAAGGGCCTTTGCACGTCAAAAGGCAGAAAAACTGAATTATTTTGTCTCACAGTACCTCCTGTGCTCTCACAGCCTCTCAGGGATTTGGGGAGCAGTTGAGAAGCTCCAACTGTTTCAGAGAAACAAGAGGAGGAGGAGGTGAATGATGATGAGGAGGAAAGGCAGCAGTACAGCAGCTGCTCTGTTTCAGTGCTTCTTCGGACACTTGCCTTTTGGCCAAGTCATTCAGCCCCCACATGCAGTAGTCATAACTTTGCATAGTTTAGTTTTTATCTGTTATTTAGTCATGACCTGATGACAAAATCAGCAGCACAATTCAAATCCTTCAGTAGGAGTACCAGTAGCTCTGAGATGTCTCCTGAGACAAAATTTACAAATCCCTCCCACTTCTTAGGCATCAGCTGCAAAGTTTGCATATAGATCCAGGCTTATTTGGATCCAAGAGCTTGAATCCATTTCTAATATTTGCAGTTTGAAGCCATATGCATGTGCCAGCTTCCCTTTCTCTAAAGCTGCCAACTTATAACATGTGCTACTGGAATAGATGAACTGAGGGAAGATGAACAGAGGTATCAGGTCTGGGCTAAGGTGAAGCAAGTTGCTGTCTTTGTCACTGATATGTCTCTGACAGGGACAAATAGTTTAAATCCCTTTTTCTATATCCTGGGCCACTATAAGGAAAAATGTTCTTAAGAACACAGGACATTTAGGCTACAATGACTGGAACCTTACAAACAGGCTCCACAACTGTGTAGGTCTTTTAGACATGATGGATTTCAAAAGCATAAAGATTCCTAAATACTTTGGTATCTCTGGAGGTGAGAACTTGCATATACATTCATATATGTGCAGATTTCTTCAGCAGCATATCTATACCACAAAAGAAGTTAGTCCCTTCACTGGAGGACAGCAGAGGCAGCACATTGTCCTAGCCATCCACAGGAGTGGAATGGATTGCAGAGGCCATGCAGCTTGCATTAAAGCCCTTGCTTTATGTTTTGCCACCACAGTTGGCTGCCCAGAGAAGTCGTGGAGCCTCAGTCTCTGTAGACATTCTAAACCTGACAGGAGATGGCCCTGAATCCCCTGCTGTAGCTGGCCCTGATTTGAGCAGGGGTTTGGACTAGATGATCTCCAGAGATCCCTTCGAACCTCAGCTCCTCTGTGACTCTGTGATGGATACTTCACAGAGTATATGTATATGTATATGTATATGTATATGTATATGTGTATGTGTATGTGTATGTGTATGTGTATGTATATGTATTTTACATCATATATAATATACATATATGCGCCCCCTCGGTGCTTGGATACATAGCTGAGTTGCAGAAGCTCAATGAATTACCATCCATCATCTGATGCCAGTGAAGCTCACACACTCATCTGCAGAATCTTCACGTGCAACACAGTGTAAACCTCTTCTATTGAGGTCCAAGATCGGTCACTTTACTTCTCAGCTGATGGGCTGAGAGGTACTCCAGCACTCTCTGCTCCAGAGGTGGGCTGCAAGGGCACACCTGGCCAGCTGCAGCACACAGTCACTGTGGCTCAGCTGGCATTAATAAGCTGGTAGTAATAGGCTGAGTTGTAACAAGCTCACCAGGCTCTGAGCCTTGCATGTATAGATTTAGCTACAGCGATCTGTGTTCACTGGAGCTATGAGGAGAGGAGATGAAGGTTTGTTTAACTTGACCTGATATAGATTCAAACCCATGTAAGGAAACAAGATATAAGCCTGTTCTGCCCCTTGCTGGAGCATATTTCACCAATACTTCTTGTGATGTTTCTCCCTAGGCCTTTATGTGACAAATTATCTATAAAATTTTGATGAATAAATAAAACTTTTTAAGATATCAAAAATAAAACTGAGCAATATTGCAGTAAAGTGCAAAACACTGTTGCTGATGATAAAAGCTCCTAATCTGGATTAGCTGTTGATTTTAAGCAAAACAGGAAACAGCTCTTCAAGAAGGTAGCAAGGTGATATTGGGAGCCAGACTCATCACTGAGCTCCATGTGCTTTGTATCACACTGAGACTCAAGGCCAGACCTGAACATCACTGGGACTGCAGTGTGGCTGGAGTAGATGGGTAAGGCTGGGCAAACAGGCCCATCAGTTCTCAAGAGTTTTACACATTTGGATGGGGTGTTCTTACAGCTGCATTTCAGACACCACAGCAACAGCCTCCTGAATGCCACATCGGCTGAGCTGTGGGATGGTACAGTGGCTGGCCTGACCTGTCAGAGGAGGAAGTTTTCTGCTTACAGGATAGTGAGAGGAGACTCTAAGATGGGGCTTCTGCCCTCAAGCAGGAGCTGTATGCCCTCTCCTACTGCCTGGCTCCCCATGCAGGAAAAATTCACATCACTTCTTCATCCCTGACCTCTTTTAGTATGTTCTAGGATCCAGAAGATCTCTGAGGGCAGAGTACCTCTTGCCATGCTCATAAAGTGCCCAGATGCCACAGGACTTGTATGGCAAAAGCAAAGGAAGGTGCTTGCTAGGAATTAGAGCAATATTGCCTGCCTCTAACAAGAAATTTTGCTGGTCCTGTCTGCTGAAAGCGTGTATACATAACATTCTGGGAGGAGACATTTAGTCAATACACTTGGTGTGGAAAGCAAAATGTAGGTAGGAGCAAGGGATGAAAGCTCTCTTAATCATTGTAATTGATTTTCTGAAATGGCTCCATGTTTGTTCATAAGAAGGATGCAGTGACATTCTATGTTTATTCAGTGTCTGCTCTGGGTGGGAGGAGATGGCCATGCCAATTAAAAAGTTCAATTAAAGCTGCAACCTTTCTGTTCCAGAGATGGGGGCCTGTCATCTGCCAATTAATTTTCATGAATAAGTCATTAAAGCTGGAGCTGCTGAGGACTTATTCAAACAGCTCCTGTTTGCAGTGCATCTTCCCTACTTGCTGGAAATCACTGCAGATGCAATATCAAGGCCTTGAGGTGAAACTCAAGAATACAAGTCTAAACAGATCAGAATTATATCTGTGATGTTTTACTGCAGTATTGAAATCTCCCAGCATCAGGGATGTGCTGCTATAGTCCATAGCAAGATTAATATTACTGTGTTTCATAGACTTGTCACACCCAATAAATCTTCAGGAGCACCCAACTCCATTTTTTGCCTCCTTGCTCACTGTGGCTCTTACCTCTGTGGATTATGTTGCTGTATCAGAGAGAAGAGGTGGTTATCACCTCTGAGCCACGGCTGCCTGGCTGTCCAGCTGCCTGGGATGCACCAAGTTCCTCAGTGACGGTGGCATGAGAGAGGAAGTAGAAATGACAGCTTATGACCTTGTTTTTACTACCTCATAAATTACTTCTGTGTTCAGATGAGTAAGTTCAACTCTGAGTTCAGGCTGCTTTGAACTACCTCTGGAGGGTACTTCACTCCACATGATCCACATGACTCTTCTCACAGTTGGTAGAGGAACACTAATCTGTAACTTAAAGTATTACCGTTTGGGAGGTGAACTCATGAGACATAAAAACATCCCCATTTGTTAGAGATTTGTTAGCTCTTGATGGCTATTCTGCTGCTTTCCAAAGTAATTGAGCCATCTGTGCTGAAAGGCTCTTTCATCTGGACCAGGTGATACCTGAGTCAGCATTTGGGTGCTGCTCATCATCTCTGTGGGTTCCTCCAACCAATGTTTCCTTCACTAACAGGATAGCCATGGCTCTTCCAAACCAGCCTACAGATGAGGAGAGACTGGCATTAAAGGGGAGTAATGACACAAGAAGCAAAGATGATCTGCTTCCAGGAACAATGGCCAGTCTGGCTTTGTGGGGATTTGCCATAAGCACACCAGGCAGATACCAGTGTTGTTGGCTTCACAGCCTGCTGAATGTCTGCTACACTCTGCAGATGAAAAAAACCAGTCATTTTGTGGAATTGAACAGACCCCAGCCCCCTCAAATGTCAGTCCAGAGAAATTTAACATGCTTGTAGATGCAGATAAGACCAACTCTATGGGTTTGTGCTGGTATCTGTATGGATTTGTGCCCATATATGTCTGTGCATACAACTACTTATGCCCATTGCCTTATACATTAGGAGTCAAAATTCAGTAATGTGGAAGTTGGCCTAGTGATTTCATTGGCAGTGATGTTAAAGAAATATTTAAACATTAGAATTATTTAAACTTAAAAACTTTAGGAAAATCAAGTTGGAGGCTGGAATGGATGTCCACTCTGGCATGACAGGAAGAACCAGACAGATGAGGTTGTCAAAGCTAATTTTGGGCAGCAACTACAGGACTCCCACGAAAATAAGTGAAAAGTTATATGGCTGATTCTTCTGGTCTGTTCCTGTTTTTCTCATTTACAGATGTGTCTGAATCCTTGAGCCTCCTTTGAAAAACTGATCCAAGCATCCAGGCTGTTCAGAACAGCAGAAAGGCTCTGTGTTAGAGGTTGTGTAACACCAGGGTTGGAGAGCCAGAATTCAGCTGATTCAAGGAGGTACAGCTGGAAGCAGTGAGGTGAAACTGAAAAAGAGAAGCTGCAGATTAAATGTCAGAGCTGCTTTTTCCAAAGCCAAGGTCTATTAGCCTGGGGGACAACATCCAAAGAGAGTTACGGAATTCCCATAAATCGGCCCTTTTGAAAGCTTTGCTATACCAATAACACTCAATAAGAGATTTTTTTTGGAACAAACTTAGGCTGGCAGAGAATCAGGAGGTGAATTAATAGATCCTTTCTGGCTCTGATTTTTATAACTCTTCACATTAAATCCTAATACAAGAGATTATCTTTATAGCAGGCAATAAAGGTTTTCCCTGTAGATCACTACTTGAAAAGTACATGATGCACATCTTTAAAGTACAGTACAGTAAATTTTATAATTTCATTTGATTTCAAGTGGCTGGAGTACCCTATAGCCAGCTTCAAGTTAATATTCTAGCAAGAATCAATGGCATAATTAAAATTTATGGATGTCCCTCATCAACAGTTCCATATGACCAAGTTTACAACATGGTGGTACTTGGATAAATCATTTTGTATTTATGGATGGCTCATAAAAAGTCATGAGGAGGACTTATCCAGAAGGGATGACGGAGTAATTACATACTGGTGTGGTTTTAAACATAAATGTAATTTGTTATTAGTGCTGTGAGCTGAAACATGCTTGACTTAAAGGGACAGTGCTGTGTCAATACAAGCCTCATGATACTGCCTAGTGTTTGGGGTAGCCAGTCTCATATCTCACCTTCAGAAGGCCATTGCCTCTCAGCTTTTTGACTCCACTGGCTTGAAATGTCAACATGTGTAGAAAGCCCTAATTGTTAGAACTGTTCTGGGTTGGTTTCTTTGTCCCAGTGGAAAATGACAGTGGACATGGATGTCAGATTTAAGTGCCCAAAATCAGCTAACAGATGGCTGGTTTTCACTCTGGAAGGCTGGCTGCCTCTGAGCAAACCTGATTGCTCATGGGTAAGGCCAGGACTGTCTGGTCACCCCTCTCCAACTCCACAGCTACCTTTGGGATGTTTTTCTGTGCCAGTCAGAGGAAAAAGATGCATTTTGTCACACCTTTCCCAGCAGGTTGGACTCTGCTTTACCCAGGTCATTTCCTAGTGTTGAGTAGCACACGCCTTAACCTGGCTTAACCAGGTGAGAACTACATGGGGTGGAGAAAATCCAAACTACACCCACCCACACCAAAGTATGTCCTCTGAAGAGAGACAGCTTTCATTGCAACTAACCCTGCCAGTGCCTGCAAAAGCAGGTGGGTTTGAGGAGTGCAGTGGCTTTGCCAATGTTGGCATTTGGGGCAGAGTGGGACATAGGCCCCCAGTAGGCAGCAATGCCCAAGGAGGTGTGTGGGCTGATTTCCTACCTCAACTTCCCTCTCTATGTGGGAAAACTTGTGTCCCAACCAAAGGCAAAAGTTTGACAGGATGGGGGGAAACAGACTCAAGTTGCACCAGAAGGAGTTTAGATTAGATATTAGGAAAAATTTTATCACTGAAGGAACAGGCTACCTAGGAAAGGGGTGAAATAATCCCTGAAAGTGTTCAAAAGGGGTGTGTGTGTGTGGATGTGGCACTTGGGGATATGGTTTGGTGGTGAACATGGTGATGCTGGGCTAATGGTGGGACTCGATAATCTTAGAGCTTCCAAACTTAGCGATTCTATGATTCTATGATTCAAAATGCAGACTTAGTGCAGCTGGACATTGAGCCTCCTCTTCCAGCCCATCTTCCCAGGTATTTTACCAAGGACTGTCCTGCAGCACAGGCAGATACAGCCTTTGATTCCCAGGAGAAATAATCATCCTGCCATGTAATTGTAGAGCAGCATCTTATTCCTGATTAATGGTAGTATAAATGAATTCTGATAAATCAGTAAGGAGAAATTAAAGATGTGCAAGCTGAACGTCACTGATGCAACTCACTGTCTTCTACTGCAACAAATATTGTGTGATCCCCGCAAGGGTTATGTCCACTTTACTCCTAATGCTTTTCACTGCTTCCCTTAAATAGAAGTTCAGTTCTGATAAATAACAGTTCTGATATCTGCCTATCTTCTGATGAGTGTCTTTCTTAAGAGGCAAGTAAATGAAGATTTTCTCTTTGCTTAATATGCAACCCTGACTCCTTTTGCTCACAGTAGAAGGATTTTCATGGGGTCACACTGGCCAAACTGTAATTACAAAGGATTGCAAAACACGGAGAAGATTATGTTGCTGGTCTTGAAGCAATTGAGGAGACAAAGAAAGAAACAGGTCGAAATGGAAAAAGCAGGGAGGAGGGAATTAAAGGATGAATAATTAATGTTATAATTTGCTACACTGGAATAGTCATCTCAATTAATAAAACCAATAATGCAGAACTGTCATTTAACAAATTCCTTGTAAACCTGCTGTGCTCCTTGCATGTGCATTTTTGGGGAAGAAGGGCTCAAGTTGTTGGCCAAAGCTGAAACAGCTCTAAACTGAGCACTTGCCTATTTAGTGCTATTGAAAGTCCACACTGCTCTCAGGGAGCAGGTTTGACACACTGAGTCCTGCCATTTTTTGAATGAAAAGCATGAAAAGCATGAAAATGGCTGAGCTGTGCAGCCAAGCTCTGAGCATGGGCTTTGAAGATGCAGAGTGCCTTGGAGGTCAGAAGGAGCAGGCACAGGGTGCTGGGGCTGAACAGGTCTGATCACCATCTGCAGAGGCTGAGTAGAGCCATTTCCTCTTCAGGCTCCATCAGCCACTGACAGACAACAGTCTGAGACAATGTGGTCATATTTGTGCTACTTGGGACATAACTTGGAAGCATGAGCAGGCCTTATGTTACACATGTCAATATTTCAGCATTTTTTGTTATTGTGAGGCTTCCTCTCTTTGGGAAAGATACTCATTCCAGGTACTTGTACTCTGATAAGACAGCTGTGTTCAGGGCCATAGTGACCACTGCCTACACCAGCTGGCTGACAGCCTGCAGCCCTGCTATGGTGCATGTCAGTCTTTTGAAAGCTACAGATAAACTCATTGTACTATTTATCTGAATTTATTTAAGCACAAAATAACCTGTCAGAAGGAGTTTGAGTTTTTGCTGACCTTCACCTGTTACACAGCTCCAAACCTGGCAGCATATTTAAATCTGGAGTGTAAACACAGCCAGCCTTGCTGTGCTCCCCTTCCAAAAGACTGTTTAGGTTTCAAAAACCAGCCATGAGCTGAAAGAATTTGTTCAACCAACTCATTGTGTTTCCTTCCTAACTGCTACTAATCTGCTCAGAGGAAGGTGCCTTTTTTTTTTCTCCATGCTGGAGGTTGTTATATCAAGGCTTAAAGCTGCCTGCCGGGAAAACAATCACTTATGAGCTGAAATACACTGAAAGTGGCATTTTGCCAAACAAAATGCATTGCTACTGTCATGCCAGGGACCCTCTCACTTTGCACATATTTAAGCATCCAGGAAGGACTTAATTACAAAGAAGTTCATATTCTTTGGGGGATGTTGAAAGTGTTCTTGGCTGGGTTTTTTTGTTAACCTCCTCATGAAACTGAATCTTCCCTGGCAGCTTTAAAGCACAGGGCTAGTGGCTTTTCTTTCTGTCCCACAAGTTCAGTTCAATCTCCAGAAATTTCTTGTTCATTTGGAAACATGTTGAGATTGCAATCTGTTTCCAAGGACAACCACGTTCCCAGAGCAAATTTACAGGCTCCTTGAAACGATGATACTTATTTCACAAAACACTGAGTATGAGAGGAAAATTAAAAGCCCATAAGGAAACTAAAATCCCCAAATTTGAATTGTTCTGGCTGATTTCAACAGAGGCACAAACAGAGTAGATATGGATCTGGGGCCTCCCTCTTATCACTGAGCTTGTGCTCTTGGCCAGGTGGTTGAGTGCTTCTTAGAGATGGCACAGCAAGGTTTGTCCCAGCACTGCTCCCTCTTGACACCTCAGCCCTTGATCAGGATCCCCCAAAACACTGTTTTTGCCATAGCATTATTAGGATAGTGTATGCCATCGGAAGTATGTTGCTGGTGAAGTTGGAAAAGATGGTGGTGGCTGCACCTCTTCCATGCAGTGGTACCTCACCCAAGTTCTGACAACAAGGAAATGGTTACTCTTACTTGGCTCATCCCTTGGTGGCTTGAATTGGGGGTGATGTTGTAGCTGCTGCTGAACCAAGTAAATTATTTCCCTACAGACAGGATGGACTCACTCCAGACTGCTCCTCTGCTGATTCAGTATTTAGGCCTTCCTCTTCAGCCGTCCTCTTCAGCACTGCCAGACAGGAGACAGCCCTACGAGAGGAGCCTGCTGAGACACCTCGCAGGGCAGTGGGAACTTGTTCTTCAGTGACACCCCGGATGAAAAGGGGAATCCTTTCCCTCATCTGATGTCCATTTGGAGGGCAGGTATATGGAGAAAAGGATCATTTTCAGTTTTGTGATATTTTTGGAGATTTTAAAAGAAAAAGGCAGATCAAAATAGCCTGTAGCAGTAGTTAGTGAAATACTTGCTTGAACCACGGCATTTCCAGAGTAATCGTTGCTCTGAATAACAGAAGCAGAGATTCGAAGCCAGTCTCTAATTTTCTGAGTGAACAGTGTATTCATTCAGGAGTGACAGACTACAAAGCCTACTGTGAAGCTACAAATCTGTATTTCACCGAAACTAATATACTTCCATTAAAAACTTCAATTTCAAAAAGCTGATATGCAATGGTTAAAAAACAGGAGTAGAAAAATTCTCAAACAGTTCCATTTTGGATTTTCTCTCTTTCAAACTTCAGGATACTGTGATAAACTTGAGGCCTCTTGGTATCATTTGTAATGTCTTAGACGCCTCTGGTTTAGAACAAAAAGCATTCCTGGGGATTAAATAGCAGCCCTTTGTCAACATTTTGGTGTTTCCACTCAGTGAATACAAGGATTAATTCAATGATCCAGCCAGCTCAGTTCATTGCCAATAAGAACATTTTAAATACAATACTAACAAGACATTTTTATTTCAACTTTTGACCTCAAGGTAGCAACTGCAGTAAAGCATGAATACAACTGGACATGGCTTGTAATGGAGGCCTGAGTTATTTTCCAGCTAAATGGCAGCTGGTATGTGTGTGTTTGCAATATCTCTTGTGGGAATGCATTAAGCAGAAGAGTTAACTAGTGTCAACTGATGATAATGCCTGGTGCTTCCTCTGGGGAAAGCCCTAGAAATGGGCTGGGTAAACACCACACAGACTGCAGACACTGTGGCATGTTTGCTAAGGGGACCTTCAGCCGGCAGTGCACAAATATTCTGGAGAAACTGGGTGCTCCTGAATCAACAGGCCCTTACTCCAGCCAAATGTGAAATTGTTTCTCCTGGAAGAGATAAAGGCACTGGCAGAAATGATGAGTTATTAGGTTAGTCATCAGCATCAGCTTTGCAAATGCAGCCAAATTCCAGCTGACTGTGGTTAGCCTGGGAAGACTGCACACAGCAGGTAAATGAGGCAAATAGTTGATGAGTCAGGGAAGTATTTTTCATACCTTTTTGAACAGGTCAAATATACAGTTTTCCCAAGTGGGTCATTCCATTGTACTTTGCCATGTATCAAGCATTATTACCAGTTTATTTTTACCTGATGTTTGTTTTCTTTTATATATTGAAAAGTCTTAAATCTTAGTCTCATTTGTGTCTGGAACATAAAGGGCATATTAACCATTTTCTACCAGGAGAACCTGGGAATAAGCCAGAGAAGCTCCTCATGGGTGGGAAAGATGGATGTTTTGACACATCTTCATGGGATTCCTGATTTGCACAACCATTATCAGTGCTTAGCATAGGTCTCAGCTAAAACCAAGGTTCACAACGTGTTGTACATACCCCAAAGCTTTGTACACCTATATGTAGTAAGAAATCACAAAGTTTCAAAAGAGCTTTGGCCCAAGTCTTCCATGTTATTTGGAAACTGTTCTCGAGTTACATACCAGAGAGATTTAAGGACCTGCCCTGAAGCCTCAGTTGATGATGCACAGTTTGACACAGGAATTATGGCTCAATTTTGCAGCTTACAAGCTGATACAAAGAAATTCAATGGCTTAGGCAAGGTCAAGCAAGAAGTCTCCCCAGCCCTGATCCACAAATCCAAAATATCAATTGCTGAGTGTGGGTAATGGATAGGGAAGGGAGATGTCAGAGGCCAGTGTAGGAAAACAGAACAAATGAGGAGCTGAGTGTTGAGACCGAAGCTGACAGGAGAAATGGGTTGCAATGAGGGAGATGCAGGGAGTAGCCTGGATAGGATGGGAGCTCCTCAGAAATGATAGAAGGGGTTTGTCTCCAGTCCTGAGCCTGCATCCATCAGAGTGCCTTGCACGTACTCCAGAGCAGTGCAGACTTTGACTAAAGCCAGGCACATCTCAGTGGAGGGAGCCAACTGGGAGCTTCATCCCTAGCTAATACAAACCCACTCCTTTGTGGTTTCTCTAAGCTTTATTTATGTACATAAATGTTTTTATTTTTAAATTATATATTACTGCTTTTATATTTTATTATTTTGTTTATAGATTATATGTAAGTTTATGTACTTATTTACATAAACTTTCTTAAGGCAGGAGCAATTTTTTAAATAGAGGTGGTTTACTGCTCCATCCCTTCACACTGGATACCAACTGAGCCATCGAACAGGTGGGGTAAATCCACCCCAAAGGGCAGGTGGATGGAGCTGAGCTTTTCCTGCACAGACCTGTGATAAGTGTAATCAGCTGGAGCTGACACTGCTTAATCTGGGCTGGCAGGAAGGCCATTTAGCAGCGTGTCCTTGACATGAGTATCTCTCCTCTACAGTTATCACAGAGCCTAGATTCACTGAGTTTCAGGGTGTGCAATGTAGTTCAGAAGAGGAATCTGAGTCTCTTGGCCTTTCCCTGTGGGAATATGTGTGTGCAGAAGAGGGAAGATGGATCTCACCCTGCTCAGAACACGTTATTGATCTTGAACAGGGAGGTTTTCTTTGCTAGGTGGGGGGATGCAAAGCTAAGTAAAGAGGATTTCTTTTATTATGGTTGTTGCTTTTGCATGGATGTTGTTCTGGCAAAAATATTGCTGTGGGTTTATAAATTATGTGTGTCCAAAAGGAAGGACTGGTAAAACCTCCCTCTGTCCTCATAGCAGTGTTTGCTACAGGAAGATGGATTGGCTGTTCTTTTTGACATGAGCGATGAGGCCAGGATTTTCTCTCATTATAATTGATCATGTAAGCAGACAATAGGAGAAGACACTTCTCCAGTAGATCTGTATTAATCCTCTCCAGTGCTGCAATTTGTTGCTACCTGTAAGTAGAAGCTCTGAGCTGTGCCTGAAGCCATCTCCACAGCCTGTGCAGCCCTGTCTGCCCCCTCCCTGGGCTACCCAGACCTCTGGCATGCAGAGGTTAAGTCCACCATTGTATCTCAGGGGTTATTTTTGTGCAGCCTGTTTATCTTCAGTCCCAGGTCATTAATAAGCATCCTTTTTCAAATACTCTGGACATCTGGAATATGGTTTGCTTGTCTTCTGAGACAATGATATCCTTTTAGACTGGTGAGGGAAGGATGAAGACTAAAGATCCCCTTCTTTGGAAAAACACAGTCTACATGTTATTCTCTTTAATTCATTCACCTGTCAGCTGGGATTGCAGGCTGCTGGAGCATTGAAGCAGGTATTTAACTTTCATGCACATGCACAGACCCACTGGTATTGCCTCCCTGTCACCACCACTGCACAATGTTATATTTGCACCCTAAGCGCAGGCAGAGCCATTTGGAAAAAAGCAACATCTGCTCCTTTTATACAAGACTAACTACTCATATACCTACATCATGGCAGCAAACATGGTAATCTTCAGCTCTTTTTATTTCATTTAATACTTGTTTAAACAAGATTTTTTAATTTTTTTTAAGAAAAATAGCCAACACAAGGGGTTCTTCAGTTGAGAGCTAGGAAAATGCAGGAAGATTTCATGGGTCTGTTCTGCTCATGGGGGTCAGCTGCAAGGCTCTGGGAGAGCAATTTTTTTCTCTCATTTTACACTTCTTTTTGAAAATGAACCAAATTCTAGAAGTGTTATTTTCCTATGTAATAACCAGAGAGGGAATACCCAGATGGAGCAGGCATCATGATTTGGGTGAAATGTACCCCTCCCCTCCTGGCCTTATGTGTTGCTGTGCTATAGCACCTACGGTGGTTAGTGGGATGGTGGGACAAGGCTCCCAGTCCTCTAAACCCTCTATCATCCCTGGGAAGTACAGACCTGTCTGCTGACTGTCAGGCAAACCCCACACAGCTCAATGTACGCAATGGTTTAGACCAGCCCCTCCTGATGGGTTCCACTTGCAGGGGAGGTCACAACGCTTAAAGTAGGTGGAAGACAGGGAAAAATTAGTCCCAGGATTTGCAGCCAGAACTTGAGTCTTGGCCTTTCCTCCATCATCTTGTTGAGGCTGGAAACTCCTGTGATGGGCTCTCTGTCTCTGCAACCAGCAAGTCATGATCACATCAGACATGTGGAGCTACTGTCAACATTGTGCCTCATTTTCTACCTATAGAAGCTTTTGCTAGAAACATTTTAATGAGGCCTTTTGGGGCTTGAAGCAAAACACCAAAGCTGCCTGTTTATGACTGGCAGCTAACAGAGCATCTGGCTAATGATCATCTATTGATCATTCGTTAATGACTCCTAAACTATGAAGATTGAAACCTCTCAGTTGCATGCTCTGCAGATGTCTGCCATTGCTGCATCATGCCATGTACATGTTCTGCAAAATCAAAAAGCTTTTTGGGCCCCCCTCCGCCCCCTCAGGCCAGGAGGGAAAGGAGAAAAACCCCTTTGTGAGCCATCTCCAACTGAGCCCTCCTGGCCCAGTGTGGCCTCAGAGGAGCGGTGTTTTATAGACTTCAGTGGTTGCTTTTCACCATTCCTCTTTGAGAAGACACTCTCTCCCACAGAAGTAATGCAGAAAAATTGTGCCTGGAGCTGGAGTGGGGTTAGGGGTCAGCAGGCAGCCCTGTATGACTCAGGGCTGAGGAATGTGCAACCAAACCCTGCTCCTGCAGCAGGCACAGTCCTCCCACGGCACCCCCCCCCGGCACTGCTCTCTGCACAGAATCCATCGATCTCCTTTCAGGATGAGCACCCTGGTGTCACCTTGGCTAACTGGAGCAGCTCCCATGTCATGCTGCAGTCCAGAAATGGCTCCTAGGATTTTCCCAGTGCTCTTCCCCAATGTCTGGAGCAAATAGAAGAGGCACTGTGTTTGGGGAGCCTCTTGGTCAGGTTCATACTCCCACCCCAGAACAAGTGATGGGTGATGAAGGTTGCAGATGTCTTTGCTTGAAAATGCATCATCAGACCAGCTATTTCAATCAGGAACAGTCTGTTAGCAGTGGTTTGTAACTCCAGTCATCCTGGCCTCTCATCCCTTCCAGTCTCACTGACAGAGACTTCTGTCACCTCGGTTTCACCAAACTCATTTGCCCAGCTGTGTAAAATTACCCAAGTTTAAGTAACCCTGTTGACCTTCTAGAGAAGGGCTGCTCTGTGCTCCCTGCAGAGAAGAAATCCCTGGAGATGATGATGTAAGCCTTGGCTGGTCAGAAATATGGTCTTACTTTCCACAGCTTTTTGCCAGATCGTATCTTATTTTACTGCCTCAAAATCAGAGAAATATTAGTGAATATTATTTGCTGATAATGTCACTGGGGCTTGGCTAGTTCTCTTACTCTGTAGGAACTCTTTGTGGAAAATGCTCATACCAATTGCTAACATCAACTGAAGCAGTGTGACAGATGATGTAAAAGAAAGTTTTATGAGTTTTGATTCTCAGAGGTGCCCCAAAACCCACAGGCTCACCCAGGGCCTCTTTCAAGCTGCACTGTGAAGCAGGGGCTGATTGAAACACAGAGCCTGTACCAGCAGCTGTATGTGCAGGACCAGCTGTGGCTCTCGAGGTGGGAATGAAGGGAGGCTGGCAGTGCATCACTGAGCACAGAGGGAAGGCAGCTGGTGAGATTTTGAGAGTCAAGGGTGGTGATATGTCCCTCTTTTCCTGCCAGGTCAGTGTCCCTTGAAAAATGTGCATATAAACCCAGATCATATTTGCACTGGGATGATCCCAAACTAAAATGATCTATATGCAGTCAGGAGGGGTTTTGTGCCAAAATGCCCACACAACCACAACATGCCTGGCTGGTGCTCCTCACAGCCTCAAGATGCTTTCAGATGCTGAAGTAAATTACCCATGGGCTGCATGTCCCCTGATGGATCCTGTGCTTGGAGTTCATGTGAGGCACATGGGTGCAGCACAGCCCCCTCCTCTCCCACCTCCTGCTCTGGGTCTGCACCCCTCCTTCAGAACCTCGCTCTCCTGTCAGGTCTTCCGCTGATTCCAGCTCTCCCTGCACAGACACATCACATGCAAGAGGTGCACTTTCAGCCTGGCTGCAGCGCTTGTGAACTGCGACTGCTTCACAACCGGCAAAGGGATTACCAGGAACAACTCTCATTTTCTGCGTATACCTGTAGAGATATATATTACCCCAGCTGAATAGAAGAGACAGCTCCACCCCCTCTGTGGGACTAGAAAACTTCTCATTGTTTCTACTATATTTCATCTGCTGTGAGCTTGGCTTGTCCAGGATTTATCGCAGCTCATAATGTGTTTACAATGAGAAAACTCCTGGCATGCTCTTTTCCAATTACCTAGGTGGGATTTATCACTCTAGAGATGGCAAATGATGTGCAGGACCTCAATAAACAGTCTGCATTTCTGTGGCATCTGAATAAGAAAAGCCCTTTTGCAAATGATACCTTTGGCTTTAGAGTTCCAAACTGTTGCAGACATCATGGATCGAGGTTTACTAAGCAAAACTACATTTGCTGGTGACTGCTCAGGTACATGTGAAGGGGACAAGTTTGCACTGGCTTGTTGGGGAGCAAGGCTCCTCTGTACGGAAATGAATCATCAAGGCAGACAGTTTATGGTCTTTTGGGAGTCTGCAGCGGCTTTGAGTTTTAGGGGAAAAGCACAACTCACACGTAACCTGATTCCCTAGAGAAATCAATACCCCCCTCCCTCTCAGACCTTTGACTGAGGTCTTGACCATTTGCAGTCCTTAAGAATTGCAGGACACCCCTCTCAAGAGCTGCACCATTAATTAAAGTCTCTCATGCACATTTCAGCTTTGCACTCCTGTACTGTGTCCCTGGGCTCTGCACTACTGCTTTGAGCAGCTCTGCAGCACAGCTGTACCCTGTGAAGATGTCACAGCACACCCAGAAATACCATGGGGCTGCATCTCACTTGTTGCAGAGAAAGGACTTTCTCTGACAAAGTTTCACAGATTAATAGCATCAGAGAAAACCAGCCTGAAAGGGAATTTGAGAGGTCACTATGCAGATCCCTTGCTCCAAGACAAGTTTGACAGTGCTGAAACTAATCCTGACAGGTGCTTCTCTAATCTGTCCTCAAAAAAAAAAAAAAAAAAAAAAAAAAAGACAGACTGTGCTGCGAAGATTTTACAGCTTCCCTTGGGCATCCAACTCCATGCTTCAATATTTTAGGTTGAGAAAGTTTTTCATGATTTCTAACTGAAGTCTTTTTTGCTGTAGTTAAAATCCATAATCTCTGACCCCTTTCCAGGTGGACGGATAATTCCCTTCCTTTCCAAGGGCATTTTTGCCTTGTTTCAAACATTTATCTTTCCCTGGCAGTCACCTGTCACCCAGACTGATGTTCCCCAAGTCCTTTGAATCCACAAATCGTGTCTTCTAGACCTTAAATCATTCATGCAGCTCCTCTCTGAAGCTCCTCCAGCTTCTCCCTCCGCAAGTGCAGTAACAAAACTGCATATTAGGCCCCATCTAAGTCCTGGAAAATGGCAATGCTCCATTTGTCATGGGGATCAGTCCTTGAAGAACAAGGTGACCGAGGGATGACACTGTTCAGAGATCTCACCACCATCACGAAGCAGCACACTGCCTGCACACTCACCAGTGCTGCAGGTGTGAATAAATACCCTCGGCATGTGAGTCACGAATGCAGTGGCTGTGAGGACCTGCTGACTGTGAGGACCTGCTGGCTGTGGCTGCTGGCACGTCCCTCACCTTGCTTGTTAGCTGTTCTGAGCTAACAAATTAAAATGAGCACTGAGATTGTGCCTAAGATGTGGGAAGGCAGGTTTTAGGAGGCTTTTATCATTTTTGCAGAAATTACACTGGTCTGTGACTGTGTGGGTAAGGAAGATTCTAAACAGCTCACTCTGCAAAGTCCTTTCATGTCCCTTAAGAGTGAGCCAGGCTGAGAAACACAGACTGGTCCTTGTGGGCCCCAGAATGTGACTGCCTCTCTGCCTTGGTACTCCCAAGAGCTTCAAAGCAAAAGGAACACTTATTTACTAGCATTGACTAATGAAGAGAAACCCATGTAGGATTGACTAATGCCATCAGAAGATGCTTCATGCCAGAGGAATATAAAAACAAAAAAATGTGAACTAAGTTCAGGTAACAGATCCACCAGAAGACAACTTTTGTTTCTTTTCTTCTGAGATCAGATCTGTTCCCTGTACAACTGCATGAGCCCTAAAATGTCACAGGAAGCCTGATGGGAATGAGAGGTCAGAGCCTGGGGAAGGAAGGTGAGAATTGCATCTTTCATAATGACTGTGACCTAATGCTGACTAAGTTTTTGAGATTTGGGTGATTCCCATGTAAACCTCTTGTCCCTGTGAACCTCTTGCCATGTCATCCTATATTGAAAACTGGGAAGCATGTTTCTACAAGGGATACAAGTGTCTCCCTAATTCCGTCAAGGTATGGTGCTTTTCAGACATACAGAGGCATAGCAAAGCAGATTTCCTTTTGCTTTCAAAGGATTTTAGTAATTTCATTTACATTAAAAAAAAATTACATTAAAAAAGTCCAATTTTGTAAAGCATATGCAAGCAAAAAAATAAAAATACCATGTCAAAAAAAGCATACCTTTTTGTAGGTGCCTTGTTTCAATAATGCAGCAGACAAGGCCTCAGAGTAGGCAAAATTTCCTTTTAAGGATCTCAGTGCTTATGTATTTAAAAACAAAAGAACTCTCATAATTGTGCTTCTTAAACTTCAGTTTTGACTACACTAGTGTAATTAATTTATTAAGCCATGGGAGAATTAATTGCGTTAAAAGTACAGGCTCCATGCTGTCTGACTATACAGTAATTGCCATTTCATTTGACTGTTAATGGACATCTTCTTCCTAAATTTTTACCTAAGAAGGCAATGTAGCCCACCAAAAAAAAAAAAAAAGCATATTTTTGGTGGAGTGCATCAGGCAGGTATCAGAAAGGTCAATTAATTTTTTACTTTAAACAGTGACTGCCAATGATTTAAGTGCTGAAGCCCTGAAATGCTGTCTCTGTGCTTAGGTTTCACATGATTCCCTTTGCTCTGCTGCTTTGAAAGTCTGGTTGAGAGCCAGAGAGAGATGTTTCTCCTCCTAGGGCTTTGGCATGTGCCCCGTCCAGGATCTCCATCCTTATGTGGGCAGGATCCAGCCAGCAACTTTCCCCTCATCACAGGGCAAAGAATGAACAGTCAGCCATAGGGCTCATGTGAGGACTTTGGCATGAGGACGTGCTGTGGCATTAGCTGAGGGACACTCTGCAGTGCACTGACCCTAAGTAGGGCAGATGCAACTCAAACTTCCACAAAAGTGGGCAATTTTTAGATCCAGAACTTCAGCCTGCAATCCTGCCTTGCCCTAGGGCATCTAAACCCCACCAGTGCCTCGTGTTTTAGCTTCTGAGTTTCTGCAGCATCTAAGTGGGAGCTGGCCCAATGCTCTGTTCTTGGTAGAGTTAAGCAGATGGATGTGTAACTCCTGCCTTAGCCCCAGGTCCCAGAGCCTTCAGAAGGGCTTAAGAGTTGGGGCTAAGGCAGGAGTTACACATCCATCTGCTTGGCTGCCTCAAGACCTGGACGTCATAAGATTTCTCAAACACCGTGAGCACTCAGCAATCAAGTCCAAGAGAATTGTATTCCCTCCATGAGGAGCTGGCAGAGCTCAGCTCAGGACCAGCTCAAATAAGAGCACACTCAGATGCATTTGCAGACCCAGCCTCTGTGCTCCAAGGACTAAACTCCACACTGCATCACTCCAAGGGTGTGTCTTGAGTCATCTCTCACTGTCACCTATCCCTCTATCCCCTGTGAGACCAGGGCCAGGAGAGCATCTTTTGCTAATTGGCAGCTATTTCAATTTCCAGAGACACTCCATGGGTTACATTGAAGTACTAAAATACTAGTGCAGACAAGATTTTTTTTTTAAAATAGTTAACTTAGGAGAAGCCAGTGAGGGAGAGGGGAGTTGTAGGCAACACCTGCCAAAATAATGACAGGCCTTGGTGACACCTTAAAAACCACTGCTTTGAGAGGAGATGCCATGGCATGGCTCAGACCATGGCCCACTTTCCTTTGGGGACAAGTGGGACATCCTGGCCTGTGACCCCAGCACCTGTTGAACAATTCAAGGTGATAAACTGCTTGTCCTAAAAGACCTGCTTGTAACTAATTAAGATATTGCCTTTTCTTTGAGCATGTCTGCCCTCCAAAGCCCAACCCGTATGTACAGCAGCTAAACAAACCTTCAAAGGTGTTGAGTAGGTAAACACACCTTTAAAAGTGGTGTGCATTTCCTAGCAGAAGCTGCCCCCAAACAATGTTTTCCCAATGACTCAGGAAAGAAGGCCATTAATTTTATGTCTCTAAAAATAATCCTGACCTCTGCGTGCCTCTGCTCACTGGCAGCTCTGTGTTTGCAGGGTGTGGTACCATGTGCCTCTGCAACAGCATTGGGTGTGCACAGGGCAAAGTGCTGCTCCTCTGTGCCCAGCTGGCTTCAGTGTCCCACACCTCTGCCAGCCTTGGTCATGGCATTTGTCTTTGCTGCCACTGCCCTGCACTTTCCTTCATGATTCAGATCTGGACTATGCAACTGATCTTGTGCAGGAGTGGTAGAAAGTGCAGGCGTCCAAAGGGGATGATCCCTGAGGAGGCCACCTAAAAACAGAGACTAGACAAAAATAAGGGAATAAAGGTAAGTATTTATTTGAAAGGCCTTCAAAGGTACCCCCTGGGGAGCCAGAGGCTACTGCCAAGATGGACCCCAAGATGGACAACGGGTCACGAGTTCTTCACACTTTTATAAGTTTGGTTCATTTGCATATCAGGGTTAATTCTCCAATTAAGGCTTCAGTTAATTATGTCATTTCCCCAAGCTTGCCCCCCCTTTTAGAGGCTAGGTTTACATTTTGAGCCTGAGTGTCCTTGGAGAGCAGGCCTGGAGAGGCTTTGTTATGTCTACCTAGCACAAGAGAGCAGAAGTTAACAGGCTACAAGAAACTTCAGAGTTACACACTAGGCAGTACAGGATTTGAAAAATATAAAAGTTAAAACCTAAGGCATCAGGGACAATGGTCTATTCCAGCTGGAGGGCCCAAGCAGAAGGCCCAGGAAAGTTTATGTTGCCTTAGCTACAGCAGCAACTAGATGTCAAAGGCCACTGGAGTAAATGATCTTCTGATCTTTCCCTTACTGTGGGTTGGGTTATTTCTTCCTCTTCTTTTCTTCCCTGATTGCTTCACTGTGTATTGCTGAGCAACATTCAGAGTCTTATGCTTGGACATTGCACAACAACATACACGTGGCACAGGGTTGTCATTGACCTGTTGGGATTCTATATTCAGGCAAAGGGATTTCTGGGGAGTAGCAATACATATCACATCAGTAGTTATAGATTCATCAAACTTCACAAGCTGGCCTGGGGTGTTTCTGGGATAGAAATGAGCGTTTCCGATTTCAATGGGTGTATGTTTGCTTTGGTCTTTTTTCACTGAGAGCACTGGAATAACTTTTGCAGTCTATCTTACTTTTTTTAGTTTGGGCTAAGGTAAAACATTGAATTTCTGGCCTTTTGTTGTTCATTACTATCCAAATTTCAGATGAAAAGGTTAAAATCTTGCAATTTAGAATCCAAGATATCTAAAAACATTTCTATGGTTTCAGAGCATTTCATTTAATCACTGCTGGATTCATCTCACAGAGCATTAGGTGCCTACAGCAAGATATCAATATCTGAGCCAAATTCCCTGCTCTCGTTTTGCAATACACAAATGACAAATAGGTGTTTTCATGTCATGGTTCATCAGGTTTATTCCAGAACCCCATTTTTGAGCAGTCTACTTAAAGCTCTCCACTGTCTGTAAGAGGATTCTGGGCAACTGGGTCTAGACTCAGCCACCTCCTTGCCATAGTCCAGCATCCTTGCAGATTCATTAATGTATCCTTCATAGTTTCTAGCTTCTTCTCCAAAAGTGTCTTCTGTAGGTCTTGTGTCATGTCTGGCCAGTCCTGTCTGGGTATCTCAGACTGCCCAGAACTCCTCAAAAGGCATGAGGACCCCAGATTTTGACTGTGGTTGCTCAGATCACACATTGGCCAGTTGAGTCTGATCACAACATCCTGATAATCCCTTAAATAAATGCTTAAGAATTTATTGCAGATGGTGGCACAGCTGTCACCTCCCAGCAATGATCTGCTTTGAGTCAGGATCATCATTAAACTTCATTTCCCCTTGGTTGCACAGTGCTCTATGGGTGTTACTGTTTATGACACTGCACTTGAATTTGTCTGGCTTCGGTTTCCAGCCACTGTTTCTTGTCATGTCCTTCTCCATTAGATTTAAAAATCTGTTTAACATTGTAACCTTTTTATTGACTGTAACCTGAGTTGCCACTAAATCTTGTCCATTATAAATCAAACTGATCACTTTAAATCTTTTAACATATTTTTCCAGGTCTACAAAGTTCTTTTTTTATTTCTTCTGAATAGTAGCTCCATTTTGTTAACTCTCTCTAGAAATGCACGTGCTAGGATGCAGATTTCCTTCTACCAGCCACCTCAGAGGTAAGTGTGAGTGCATCATTCCAAGCAGTTTTCAGAAAGTGGGGTGAGACTGTCCTCTCTGGAGGGCAACACTTCTGGTTTGAACCTTTGGTTTTGAATTAAGTGAACCACCATCTGTACGAGGCTGCATTAGTCACAAAGCACAGCGAGCCTGAGAGCACAGGGAGGCAGATGGGAAAAACATGGCAAGAAAAGTCTGCCAGGAAAGTGCCTCTGCAGGCAGATCCCTCCATCAGTCAGACCCCCAGCAGGGAAATAACAGGAAACTCCAGTGGAGGTTGGACCCCAATTTTCACACATGGACAGGGTAAACTGAGAGAGCTTTGACTGAGATGTGAGTCAGTGTCTCTAAAACTGACAAAGGACAGTAAACCTGGTTTGGGGAGTGTTAGTATGGACCAAAACAGGTGAGGGAGACACGTTCTTTGCAAATTTTTGCAAAAAAAAAATATTGCAAAATATTTACAAGAATTTAAAATGCCAGCAAGGCCCAAATGCATTCTGGCAGCATTTCCTCACCCAAAGTTTGTTGATGTTTAACTTCAGCTGCCCATCTAAATCTGCTTTGGGCCCTCTGGTTAACAAGATCCTGTGCTCAGAGGTACATCAGGTGTGCACTTGCTGATGCTGCCAGTCAGGAAACCAACCCAACATTTCAGGATGACAGGAGTGAATGGTGGGGGAGTCAGCCAGTGAGCAGGAGGAATCTGACCAACAGGTAATTTATAGTGCTTTGAGCCCAAGTTCCATGAACAGAAACAAACAGGAGCTGTGCCATTGCAGGCAGCATGTGTGGTGCAGAATAACAAGAGATCCTAGGGAGTGGTTGGAGAGGCCCACCTCCCTTCTCTTCCCCAGCTCCTCCTTTGTGGGACCGGTACCAGCAAGGAGAGCAATGCCAGCCCTCGGGGGCCATCCTGCTGACAGTGCCTGTGTTCAGAGCCCAGACCCCACGGTGACAAGGTGCACACAGCATTAGCACTTTGGGGCTGAACATTAAAATATGTGGCTGATGCTGGCGTACAATGAGAGGATGATATTTTTGTTTTGTGCCTGTTTTAGCTACAGACTCTCTGTTTGCCATCATGGAGGCAAATACCAATTACCTCCTGCAGGGAGGATAGATTACTCGATGCTGCATCAGCCACTACCACTGCTAGCAGGATAACACAAACTCATTTCCCAGAGGTCTCCAAACAGCTGTCAGAGAATAATGACTTTCAGTCTTACTAGCCCACACCAACTCTGAAGTGGTGACCTAGAGGCAAAAAGACTGAGTCACATTACAAATCCCTTCAGCTTTCAGATGTGCCTCAATTTGTTCTCTAACACCAAAAGATTTAATTAATATGGATTATCATTTTTCATGGCACTTCTCATTTGTGCAAAAATTGGTCTGAAGACCAATTTTCACGAACTCCCTGTCTTTAGGAATTTTGCCTCTGATACATATGAACACTCTTCCTATCAATATTTTTTATTATTTTAAAGCTTCAGGAATAAAATCTAACCACTCAAAACAAAAGTAAGCTTCCTTAATTGAAAAACAGTATTTTTACATGGAAGAGAAATAGATAAAATTACTTAATAATGTATTATCAAAGAACAAGACTTCATACTAAAAAGCAGCAGTTGTAATGACATGCCAGGATTTCTAGATTCCCCTCAGATTCTCACATCCCATTTCTCCTAGTTTTATGTGGCAGTTGAACTGAGACATCAATCCTTTGGGTTTGAGATTTCTTTTTCATTTCTGTCTGTCCTCAGTGTCTGGGGTCAGACTTGTTTCTCATTTATGCTGCTGTATGGAGAAGTCTCTCTGAAATAGCTGAGACAAAGCAAAAAAATGTGAAGAATCAGGTGTCCCAGCTGCATGAAATTAACTCAGGTATTATTTCCCCAGCAGACAGATTCTGATCCTGGCCATGCTATACTTAGACCACTCAAACTGTGGTCAGAGTCTGATAGATTTAGCATACATAGTACATACCCACAGCAATATATCATAGTGACAGTGATATTTCTGTCTTGCAGACACAAGAGAGGGCTACTGAAAGATGAAAAATTAGAAATTTTGTATCAAAATAATGAAACAGTTTACAAACAAGCAGTTTTTACTGGCCAAAAAGTAAACACAAAACAGTGTACTTCACTATGAAATCTAGATGAAAAAAAGGATTAGATTTTTCTGTTATCTTGACAATTAATATTCCAACCAGGCTGAGAATTTACAAAAGGATGCCGGTGCTTTGGTGGGTGCAGTTGGCAACTGACTCTTGGATGAGAAGAGTCATGTGCTGACATCAAAGGAGCAGCAAAAGTTCACTCAGGAAGCCCTCTGGGTTTAGCATTGCTTGATCTTGCAATTCTGTCCCCAATGATTTTCATAATCACCAAATAGCAAGTGCACAGCTTAATCCTTCCAGCAGCACAAATCCACTAGAGGGAAATCAATTTAGAGAAATCTCTATGGAGGTAAATGAGCCATCCTCTTCCTGCATGGTTTGTGAAAAGAGCTGGAGGCACTGACAAAAAATACCTTTATGCTTCAGGAAGGATAAGAGGAAAGGTCAGAGTGGCCAAATATTAACCAGAAACTGTTTTCTAGTGCAGACATAGCCTGGACACCTGCGTCAGTGCCAGTCATTTCAAGTTCCCTTTACAGCCAGGAGAAAGAATCAGGCACTTTTGGGGTGTGATATCAGAGGTGTTGCAGACATTAGGATTGGAGAAAATGCATCCTGAAGTGCCTGCAATTTCTCCATTGACTACAAAAACATTCCAGACTCTTAGCTCATAGGCAGAAATTTACAGTGTGAACATCTGGAGTTGGTTGGGCAAATCCCACCTTTCCTGTCAAACATTCAAAAACATTTCCATAAAGACACCAGGACTGAGGACTGCACCTCTAGCGCACTTGCAGACAAAGATACTTTCCCTTATCTGTTTACCAAATATTTCAAGTAGAAATTTATTTCTCTACTCTAATGAATAAAATAAGGACTTATTTTGAAAGTACATAGTTAAATACAATGCTTAATTTAGAGCTAATGCAAAGCTAGTGAAATAAATGGCAATGGTTTTTTGGTTAGCATAATGTGCTACAGAAAATGGTTGATAATGTTACTTGCTATGAAATAGAGCAAGTTCTCAAAAACTGTATTTGTAGGGCAGTCTGTCTGACAGACAGGTGACCTACTGCATCTTTTCCATCTGACATGAAGCTGGCATGACACAATAAAAACTGTCTGATCCAATATGAAACCTTCCTGTAAAAAGGTAACTTATTAGAATGATATGAGCATGATTGAATCAGTCCACTGAAATTTTAGCAGATCAGCATTTTGCATGTCTGATTGCAGTGATTCTGGAGACACATACATACTGCTTTTCTGTGTTCCCTTGGATGCCCCCATTGAAACTCTCAATGGTTCAATGAGGGGGAAATTAGACCCCAAAATTTTTCAAAGTGCCTTCCTTAATCCCATTTAAAATATAAAAAATGACATGAAATTTAGCCTGAAGTACAAATGTAAAACTCGAGTGCTGTAGATAACTGGGTTTAAATAGGTGTAGCTAAGCTAATGCTGCCCTACATTTTATCACCTTCACACCTTTCTTCATCACAGTCAGCAGTTTAAGCATTCCTGTGACTAAAGCCTGCTTTATGTGCTGAGTATGGACATGATTCAGTGTTGATTCAGTGAATTACAGTGTTTTGTAATGAGTCCCTTAGTGAGGTGAGCAGAGAGTACCACACTATGCAGCTCGTGAACCAGTGTGGGGATGGACTTGATTGCCTTGACAACAGTCTGCCTCTGTGAGGAATGGATCTGTGAAGGGAGGCTCCCCTCGCTTCCAGCAGCCAGGAAGAGCATGATGTTGGTGACCAGGAACCTCCTCCTCCACTGGCACAACCTGGCCGCAGCCGGGCTTTGTGCTGGGACAACCTGCCCTGTTTTGTGGGCCTACTCCAGCATAGCAGATCCGTCAGTGAGAGAGCCCTCAGCTCATGTTTTCCTGAGCATGAGGCATCAGTGGCAGATGGAAAAATGTCTGGGCTCCCGGATGGCCTCATCGAGGTCCCCATTAGATGGTGTTGGGTTCCCCTCTGGCACCAGCAGCAACTGTGCGTCTTGTTTTCTTTCCAGAGGCAGGAAATCTCCCACCTCGGGATTCTCTTGGACAGGATGGGTGATTTACTTTGTGCTCTGCTGCCCCGTCCTCAGGCTACAGCTGGGGAGTTTAAATAGAAAATTGTCTCAGACAGATTGAACACTGGAGAAACCCTTTTATGACCCAGAATATGCTCTCCACACAGTATTTGTTTCATTGCCAGGGGCCCAGACTTCCTGAGCTCCATCCCCTTTTCCCGGCTGGCCTCTGGCTGCCTGACATCAACAGTGTTTCCTTGCATGCCTGGGATGCTTGAAATCGTTGGGGCTTAACCGGGAAACAGACAGGATTCAGGGAAACAAGGGTGAGATTCAGTTTTCTTTCTGATAGGAGGAATTTGCTGCGGACACCACTTTGTTAGGAACGAGCTGTGTTTATTCCCCATTTTGCCAGAGCTCACTTGACCACTCTGGCTGCCGCAGCCACTGAAGCAGATGTTTCCTGCCCAGATCCTGCTCTGCAAGAACTGATGAGATAGAAGATATCCAGTTAAAAATGTGACTGCTTAATTTTGAGCTGTGTCTGGTAGCAAGAGACTACAGAGGTAGCAGCACAAATGCTGCCCAGTGGGTGTGAACACCACTGGTGTGGGCACAGACCTGGGCAGGGAATGCAGCCTGTTGTGTTCCCTTCAGCCCCAAGAGCCTCCAGGCTTTTTGTCAAGCCTCGGGTAGGATCTGCTACACTCCCAGAGTGAGGGTCTGTCTTCTACAGTGCATTAGACTGATACTTTCCCTACATAGCTTCCTGAAGCTAGGTAATTTGAGTAATGTCTGATTTAGCAAATAAATAGGACCAGGGCACAGGCTTCCATATCAATAGAATATTAGCTCCATAGCCAGCATGGTTTTTGTCCTCAGACCATCAAACACTCTCACAAGCAACTGCTGCACAGGGTATGAAATATGGACTACTCCCACCAGGCAGTTTTCTCTGCGTCTACCCTACCTGAGGTGGCCTCATGATGTCCCGTGTCTCAAGTCTCTGTATGATGGAGGGGAGAGCACCCCTGGCTGGAGAGAGGATCAGGGCTTGTGAACCTGCATAGGGAGCAGTCACAGCATGAACCTGGCGAGGTGCTGGTGACAACTGACATGTCAAAAATGATCAACAACAGTGCTTTAGAAATGACAGAAGCAGGTTGGAATTGGCATCTAGTTGGCGGTCATGTCCTGGAAGCAACTTGTCTGTCCAGCAGTGGGTAGGCAGAACACAGCCAGACAAGAGGTATCAATTGCTCTTGTATTAGGAATATCTTCCATAAATGCAGATTTCTAACATAATAACATGCAGATGAAAAACAGTGTCTTGGGAGAAACAGCCTGGCCTGGCTCTAGAGGCTGCATCCTCTGCAGCTTTAATGACTCCTATAACTACAACAACGAAAGCCCAGTTTTGGTGCTGGCAGCAATGCTGCTAGGGAAAGATCAAAGAACAAATATGTATGTAAAAAGCAGGCACTGATCCAAACTAGCAAATGCTGCAATGATACTTCCATAAGAAGGTTTTTCAGAGCTAACTGGGCAGGTGGATGACTGGGGAGACTCAGGTGGAGGTCCAGCAAATGCTCTGTCACTGGGGAGGGGTTTCTTGGAGCCTACTGGGCCTCAGTCGCAGAGAAACACACTTAGAGTGTGTAAAATGAGCTGCTATTCTCCTTTTCCAGCCAGGTTTGTAAAGAGAGGTCTAATCTCTTTAGATTAATTGAGCAAAATCCTCTACCTGTCACAGGCACAGCAGTGCTCTTGCTCCCACACCGGTACCATTGACCCCTGCCTGCACACCTCAGAGGACAGTGACACCAGCCTAAACTGCTTCTAGCAGTCTGAGACTTCCTCCCCTTACAGTTCCTGCCTTGCTCACAGCACCTGGCAGAAACACAGCAAGAACTGTTTGGTCAAACCTGCCCAAACCTACATGTTTACTGTCTTGCTGGCCTTACTTCACCTCTAGGAAGGATGCCCTGAACCCCCAGGCCCCTGCCTCTATCTTGTCACTCTCCCAAGAAAGGAAGAGCAAGCAGCAGGTTGAGTCTAATAGTGAGGAAGAGAAACTGCCTGGTTCTCTCACGCTGTCACCAGTAACAAAAAGAGAGGTGTGGGAAGCCTGCAGCACTTCTGTTAAGTAAGCAGGACAAAGCAGAGCAGATTTCTGTGTGGGAGCCACTTTTCTCTGTTTTGGAAATGTTTTTTTTAATGTGTCCTGCCTGATCCATGCCTTGATTTTCCTCCTATTGCCTTTCTCCTTCCTCTATCTCCCTTTTCCACTTTCTTCCTCCACCACTGGTGGAAGTATAGTGGAATAGGCTGATATGTAGGGATCTCTCATGGTTTGTTTTGTCTGAAGTGTCATCCTCCTTTTATCAGTCCATCACAGACATGTCGGCTCTGACTCATCAGCGCAGGCCCATCAGTCAGCAACAGCGCCTTGGGGACTCACACTCAGGTACTGCCAAGGAAGAATGAGCATTTGCTTGGTTAATCAGAATTTTGAAACAAACCATTGGGCAAGAGATGATAGAGAAAATATTTTCCATGCAAGCAATGTTTTCCACCATCGTTTTCTCAGATAAAAAGCAGGAATTGCTTTCAAACAGATTGTAGGGCACAGGTCAACAAAAATGAGCTGTTTATAATTTCTGCTGTCAAAACAGTGTATCTACGTAGATTTCAAACAGCCTTGAAATCCATGGTTATCTCTTCTGTGTTTGTTTTCCAGCTGAGACCTTAAATAACTTCTTAGATCATACCACTGTGCAGTGCACGTGTTCCAGGTCCTGAGTGCTCTGTTTGGTGACGAAACCTATGTCCCTCCATGCCACCAGTCCTCACCAGCCACTGGGGTGTTTACAGGCCCAGGGAAGAAAGTCTTGCCCATGGCAATATTCAGTAGCATCTGCCTTCAAAGCATCAGCGGTGATACTGGTACCAACCCAAAGATACCTGTAGTAGGTCTGATGGGTCCCTTATATCTATTTGTAAAATACATCCATGTTTTGGAAAGGTCATTTTACAGGGCTGGTTGGCACAGCTCAAATTTCATTTGTACCAATGAGACCAGGGTGTTGTCCTGGGAGAGGTGGCCATACAAGTAGGACACTAACAGGGACCTTGGGAGACCAGTCTGTAACTGTTCCATCTGCTGCAGAGTGCCACAGGCATGTCACTTAATCTCCTTCCCTGAACCTTCCCAGCTCATAAATAAGCATAATAATAATGTTATCTCCCACTTTCTACTTACCTTGTCTGTGTAGACTGCAGGCAGACTAAAGTTATGGATTTCCTCATGGCAAACACAAAAGGAGTGAGGCATTTGTGCCCTAGCAGAGGCTATAATGGAAGCAAATATAAATAACCTTGTGACCTGGGAAACTTGAGATATGCAGGTTTAGGCAGTCAGGCAGGGGATAGCAGTAACCCAGCCTGCAACAGCACTCCCCTTCTTAAAATGAAGCTCTCCACCACACCCCCAGGTGCCCATGCTGATTCCTGTTTGACCTCATATGGTTAATTTTCCATTCATCATTTCTTTTCTATCTTGATTGAGACTTCATTTTGGAAACCAAACTTGATACAACTGTGAAATATATGAGGGCAACTTCTTTGATGGAATATACTGACTCTGCTGAATTGAAGCAGACCATACCTACATACACCAGACAAATCAATGGCCCCTAACTAACATCAATATGTATTAATTTCTCTACCAGGAATGCTAACAGCAAGTTTCGATGTGGTGAAAAGCAAATATTGATCTGTTTGCTTGAAAGTCAGATTAGGCTATGTCCATAGGCAAATATTCCTGCTCAGAAGCAGAGGAAAGGTTGTTTCCCCTTCCCCCTTCTCAGAGGCAGCCAAATTAAAGAAAAAATCTGTTTGATGCCCAGTGAGTTTTTAATTAAGGAGTTACCAAAGCTGAGAGAAATAGACCCCTGGGGAGCTGTCAAATGACTTTGGTAGTTTTTGTTGCAGGGAGCCACAAAGGTTCATAAGGGCAGCCACCCATTTGTGCCTCTGCTCCTTCTGAGTGGGGAGAAAGTACTCCTGAGGGAAAAAAAGATCAAACCTCTTCATGAGCAGGGGCAAAGGTACTAAAAAAAAAAAATGTCTGAGAAAAAGCATTTCACATTTTAGTCTTCAGTTTGCACTTCAGCTCTGCTGCTTCAAGGAGAGCACTCCCAGCACCAACATGTCCTCCCCGTCTCCCTGTCATGTCTCACGTGGAATGAAGACTCATAGCCAGAGGAGAAGGAGCCCTTCACTCAGCATCAACAGCATTTCTGTCTGTGTGGCAGTCTCCTGCCAGCACCCAGAAACCCACACCAACTCCACATAAAATCTGTCACAAGATGGGTTGAGGGTTAAGGCAGGGGCCTCAAGCTGCACCAGAGGAGGCTTAGATTTGTTATTAGGAAAAATTTCTTCACGGAAAGGGTAGTCAAGCATTGAAACAGGTGGTCCAGGGAAGTGGTGGAGTCACCATCCCTGGAGGAATTTAAAAACCATGTAGATGTGGCACTGAGGAACATGGTTTAGTGGGGGACTTGTCAGTGCTGGTTAATGGTTGGACTTGGTGGTCCTAGAGGTCTTTTCCAACTTGCATGGTTCCATGATTCTATGGTTGCTGCAGGGTTGAGGGAGAGCTGCTGGATGGCACAGGCAGGCCCCCAGCACATCTCTGTGACTAATCCCTCATGTCTGCACAGGGCAAGATGAGCTCCATAAGAAGCTGACAAGCTCTTGGAGTGCTCCAAGGGTTACTGAAGGGAAAGGTTGCTCAGGAACTTGCCAAACATTAAAACTGACCATTTCTTGTGCTTTGTGCTGATTTTGCACTGCTGCTCGTTTCCAGCCCAGTGTAAGGTCTCTTCACTCCTGATGCCTCATACCTTTATTTTCATCTCCACTGGACTGGGGACATACAGCCTCTTGGCCTCCTGAGGCGGTGGTTCCCAGTTCCCGTGGCTTCAGGAAACCTCCCCATCATGCTCACAGGCCACAGGGAACACTCTCTCTCCACCTCTGCCCCTCACTGCAGCAGCCCTGTGGTGGATGGGCAGGCACACATCAAAACCTCCTCAGGCAGGAGGGGGTTACCCATCAGGGGTGATTTCATCCCACTTGACAGGGATGAAAAGCTGAATTAGGATCTAAAAATGAAGTTCCAGGGAATGCAATTAGTTCAAATAGGCTGCTAAATATCTCAGCAGCCCTCAGCTAGCAACAGCAAGTAGCAGGCCACTCTTTTGAACATCTTCCATGCAATTAAAACAAACCTCTTGCTTTTGTTCTGCTTATTTTCCTTTGCAATATGAAGGAAATCTACCAAAACTGGATGCAAATTCACAGCCTCAGTTTAGTTATGCAGAGAGAAAAAATTCAGCATTATGTCATCTTCTCACTCCAGAACCAAGGAACAAATGTAGTGTGAGGTTTGCTATTCAGAGCCACCCCAAGGCTGCTCTACAGTCACCTGGGCTGGTTCCAGAGTGACTGGTTCCCAAGATTAAAAGCTAGTTAAAATGCAAGCAATTATATTTCAATTATTGAGAAAGCAGCAGAAGGATGTTTCATCTTCTCATCTCTGAGCAAGGACTTGTGGTACCTATCAGTGTTCTAGTGAGGATCAGGTTTTGCTTTGTGCAGCACCCAGCACACACAGATCTCACCTGAGACAGAAACAATTGGGCATAACCTGAATAAGCCCCATCTTTAATCATGTGCTTCCTCTGGTTGCTCCATCTCTGCCTGTAGAGAGAGGCACTTGATACAGGGGTAGACTGGACAAGCAAAGGGTTATTTATTTCATCATTACATCAGGAAAAATGACAATTTCTCCTGTGGAGGCTGGCTCAATGAGTACTCTTTTTCTCCTCATCTCCCAGACCACATTTTATTTTACAAGTTCACATTAAAAAAGGTTAATGGGAGTAGCAAGCACTGGCTGTCATTTCCACTCCCCTGGAATGATTCACTGCATTGCTGTAATTCAGTTCAGTGTAAAGCTCCATATAACAGTAATACCTGCACAAACTAACTGCTTTCAAAATCTTTTATTTTCTTTTTCATTTTGAGCAAAACGTCTTTTTTTTTTTTTTTTTTTTGATTCTTCTTTGCTTGAACTTTGACTTGAATAAGCATCAACATCTGGAATTCAGCAAAATACACCATAAAGGGAATAATATGTCCTCAGCAGTTTTGCTGGAAAGGACAAACCCATTTATTACTCAAATGAAAAGTTATGATTGCTAAATGTCAGACGAAATTAGGAAAAAAAATTGAATGCTCTGTGTGTGTCCTTTGTGTCCTTGCTAGCTCCGTGTGTGTGGAAAGCTGTCCCTCTGTTATCACTGGTCTGTCTTTGTGCTTTTTTCTGTTGCTTTAAGCCTGTGAGGACTTTCCTTCTGCAGACACACTGGGTCTATCTTTTACCTTCACATGAGGCAGAGCTGCAGCTTTTTTCACTCAAATATGGAAAATACATCAGAGTGTCTGTGACCAGACCATGCTCTAATCAAGTTCCATTCTCATGGCCCCTTAATGAGCCACTCCAGGAAGCCCCCAGGGACGCTGGGAAAAGCTGAGGATGTGCAGCCAGTGGGGTTATGAGCACCTCGGGAAGGGAATGGTGTCATCTCCCTCTCTCTCTCCCCTCCCAGCTGAGCAGCCACAGCTGCTCTGTGATGGTGATGGCACGGGGCACCTGAGCCCCAGGACTGTTACTGACCAGATCCTTCTCTCTTTGCTTTGTTTTCCAGTGGGTAGCTCCTTGTTTCTGGTGCAAGCTCACTTTCTTCAGAGCACATGTTGAGGTCATGAAGTCACAGCTCCCATAAATCAGCAGAAGACAAACACATTAATCCAGGAACAGAAGGAGGTATTCAGCTAGTTCAGCTAGGGCAATTTTTAGCTTAGAAGACTGGTCCAAGGGTTGAAACACTGCCAGCCTGGAGAGTAAACATCACTCTCTGTTCCTTTTCATTTTGTACCAGGAGGTGTTTAGGGCCTTTGCAGCACAAAATCAAAATTAGGAAGATGAGAGAGAGCTTGGATTTATTTGCAGAATGTTGGAGTGGGCCCTGCTTCCACCCCTGCTTCTTCCAAACATCTCATGTGTGATCTCAGATGTATTTCTGATAGTCAGACCCAACAAGAGGCAAGACCCCTTAGCCTTAGTGACACTGCTGTGCCTGGGGTCAGACAGGTAACTTTTAAGCATGTGACTTACGCCAGTTAGTTCAAAGCTGGGTATCCCTGTCTCCATTTCAGCCAGATTTTGCATGCCATTTAACTGGAGGTGGGCATGGTTTTTGGCCCAGACTACACTGCAGGTAGTGCTGCCCTACTTGAAAGCACCATGTCTGCACCTACAGCCCAGGTCTGAGCTACTGTGGCTTCTGCTGCCTTTTGCATGTCCTTTCACAGCAGTGGTGATGTGCAGAGTCTCTTATCACTTGTGAAATCAAAAGCTAAACAGCTTACAGCCAAGGTGATGTGTTAGTAGGCAGGATTTAGGGTAAGCAGCATAATAGTTTATGTAAATAAGTGAGAGGTTTTTCCTGTTTATTCTCCTTCCCCATAAAGAAAATCCATACTAGCAAACTCATCCTGAAGGTCCAGGTTTGCAGGTTTAAGGCCTGAAACTTGATCACAGGTGCTGCTAAATTGGCAGCACTGACACAGCTCAGTTTAGGGCTAGGCCACCAGCACGGCCCTTGCAATCCTTGGGAACAGTTTAGGATTCAACCAGAGGTTGTTCCCAGATGGCTGTTTGGATGTGGGCAGCCTGACTGGAGATGTGGAGATGGCATTAATGGGCAGAAACCCTGCGTAAGGCTGGGGAACATCTCCTGGTTGTTTAAATTCCCCCGTGAGGATATACCCTAAAAGTGTGTGTGTCTGTTGGGATAACTTGGACCTAAGAGCAGCTCTGCAGGGAAGAAGTGACAAATTCACATAGGCCTGGATTAGACTAGAAAAAAAGCAACACCTTAGACTGTAGGTAAGTAAAATGACATTAAGTATAATGTAACCCCCACTGTGAGCAGGAACTGCTTAATAGGGTGAGTTACACATTGGTTAACCACAACAATCCCATCTCCATGGAGCATGGAGTATTATTTTAGCTACCACAATTACCCAGGGCTGTGCTTGTTTAAGATATCACTTCCTGCTACTGGCACGTGTTCAGTCTCAGCAGAGGGTGCAAGGGACCCTCCCTTCCCTGGCAGGGGGGGCCGATCCCGGGGGCATCCCCACCTGCCACCGGCTCCTGGGAATGAGTGCCTGGGAAAACAACTTGGTTTCCTATGCCATATTATGGCTCTCATCCCTCCAGCTGCTGCACAGGACAGGTAGCCAAAACGGCAGCATGTGCTGTCTGTTGGCTGCCTGCCTGCTCAGGGGAGGGCTCTGAGCTGGGCAGTGCCTCCGTCCTGGGCGGCTCTCACTGAGCCACCCTTGCCCCTCATGTCCCACAGCACATTAGGACTTTCTCCTGCCCATTCCCCTTCCCATGTGTGTCCTTCTCACCAGCAGCACTCACTCACAATTCCACCACCCATGTGTGACTTCTCTGTCAGCAGCAGCTCTGCCCCATCACTGCGTCCCTGCCACCGATGGGGAAAACCAGGGCACTGGGGCCTGAGCTTCAGCCTGGGCTCCCTGGCTGCTGGGGAAGCACACCCAACCAGCCTCCATTTCTCACTTCTTCTGCTTTGACAGATTTCCAGGACTATTCCTGTTGCAGACCGGGGATGCTCCTGGATTTTTGGCAGCTTTTCAGTCGGGGGAGTTGTTTCGCACCCGGCTCGAATGATGGGATAAGTGTGCAGTACCAGGAAAATGTAAATTTTTTATAAAATCCTTACATATGAAGACAAGGTTTTACAACAAGAAGCATGGAAATGAGGTGGCTGGCTGCTGCTTGCTCCCATTCTCTAATTTCAGGAATCCTGTTCCTTCCTAAGAAGAAGGAACACATATTTTAGATCTTACTTTAAACTAAAATAGACCCAGGATATAAGTGGGAGCATGGATTGCTCTCAGTGTCCTTCAGAAAACAAATCCATGAGATTCCAGTAAGAAGTGATGAGGCAGTCCTTCAATTTCTAATAATAAATGTACAGTCCATAAACATATGGTGCTATTGAGACAGAGATGCAGCACTTATAAATCTTGAGTGACTGCTCCACTTCATGTTTGGTATGTGCCTTACATCCACTGACACATCACATCTGGCCAAGGGCACCATAAATTTCATGAGTTTCACATTCTCTTAATCCTTTTTCTTACAAGAACCTGGAGGAATGCAGCATTTTCCCCAGTACATAGAGTGTTGATATTTATAACTCTGGACCTATCATGATGATTTTTGATTTTTTTTCCCTTGGAATCTTAGAATAGTTCAGCTGAATGAAAAACAAATCATCTTTCATTTCTTTATTTACTGTGTTTAAGTACCAGGGCTGAGAATGTGGAAACTATCCTAATAATGTAATCTCAGATCATCCTGGATTCTCATAGATGATTTATCTATGACCGGAAGGACAGCAATTCAGTATCCACTGTATGATCCACAGGGAGCCATAAAGAGTCTTGCCTTACAGAAATGAATGCCTGTGTTCGATCACTCTGCATAAATAACAGACCAGACCTGTCAATGCCCTAAATTTGCAGAAATTCACCCATCTGCAGTCACTAATCTAACCTGCAGAAAGGTACGTGTGCTCTGAGACCGGCAGTGCCTCTGTGCCCACAGTGACACTGGGCAAAGGCAAGTGTCTATAATTACCCTGTCCTTCCACACTCCCACATTTCCATATCATTCACCTGTTACCACTGTCACTGAACCAGAGAGTGGGCTCTTTGCAGAAGGAACCTTTGCTTTATTCCTGGCTTGTGGAGAGCTTGGCACTGGAGGAGCCTGTCTCTCCAAGGACTGGCATTGCAATGAGAATAACAGCTGTGGTTTGAATCCTGGCCTCCCTTCTGCTTGCTTACGTATCCATGCACGTACACACACATACCCAGACTCCCCAGGGCCCATTAGCAGCCCCTCAGGAGGCTGGATTCTGACCTAACTTACAACAATTTTATAATGACTAACAAAATTTACCTTGGTAGAAATTACTGCTGATTTATACATGTGCCAGAAACAGGCTCTGCACAGCCATTGCTGGAGTTAGTTGTGTGTGTTTATCCTTTCCAGGAGATGAACAGAAACAGGAACCTCAAATGCAGGTGTGAGAGGCACCAGAGACAGGCACTTCCAGTGGCACATTGGGAGAGATCCCTGTGCCAGCCTGCCTAGCTTTTCCCATACAGTGTTGGATCCTGGTCACACTCCTGCTTCTGCTGGTCCTGCAAGGAGGCCAGGGTGTGCACGGACCTGCCACCCTCCACTATTTCAGCTGGTGGTGGGGTCCGTGGCTCTGACCCAGGAAGAGGTGACTGGTCCGGAGAGATGGTCCCGGAAGGGATCGCCTTCCCGAGGCCCAGTGTCTTCCTCTCAGCTGCTGGCAAAAGAGGGCCCTTGCAGAGGCTATCAGCTCTTTAGTGATTGTCAGCTCGTGATTCCAGCTCAGCTCTGCAGGGCAGCCTCCAGGCCAAACCAGACCAGAGAGAGACGAGAGGCCCGTGTGGCTTGGTTCCGCACAGAGGTAGCTTTATTGTTGGTTCCCTCCGGCGAAGGGGAAAGCCAGGGACGAGCTCTCTCTCCTCACAGAGCTAGGTGGCTCCCTTTTATAGGGATACAGGGGATCAGCAGGGGACCAATGGGTTACAGAGGGTCTGGGACGGACCAATGGGTTACAGAAAGATCTGCATAGTGTCTCTCAAAGGATTGTGGGTCCACTTTTCCTCGCCATGACCCAAGAAGCGGCTGCCCCTTTCAGGGAGTCCTGCTGGGCGATTGCAAAATCTCTTGTCTCAGCAGAGATCCCTCCAGGGCAAGGGCTGGGCATATCCCACACTCCACTGCCATTTATTTCACTTCCAAGGCAGAAGGTTTTTTCCACATCAGGGTTATTTTTGCAGCCATAGGGATATTTTTTACCCCACACTGTGATTTGCTCATGCCCAGAGGAAGTAAGAACCGGGTTTGCCACTGGTTTCCCTGGGGCAGAGGGGTGTAAACCAGCTGAGAAAGGCTAATAGCTTAAGGAAAATAAGGGAAAAGACTACATCTCAGCAGCACATACCAGGCCAGCAAGATGAGACCCTCAGGCTCTGCCTGGTTTTCAGAAAAGGTGAAGGCAATTGAAATTTAAACTGGGCTAGCTGAATGCAGGAGGGAGAGCCTCTGGCCATAGCCTTGAGGTATCCTGTGGAGGAAGAGCAAAGATTTCGTACAGCCTGATCCTTTACCCCAGGCTCTTCCCAGCAAGGAGATCACACACCTTGCTCCATTAGGGCAGAGGGAAAGGCTCCAGTCATGCCAAGATGCCACGGGTGGTTTCACTTGCCCTGAATGTGTCACAAGGTCTCATGGAGAGTTTCACACCCCAACCACTCCCCCCTTCCCCCCCCCCCCCCCCCGCCAGACACGGACCCCACTGCAGCCATACCCTTAAGGGAGCAAGGTGAGGACCACCAGTGAGCCCAGGCTCCCCCAGCACCTCTCCAGCTCCTCATCCCAGAGGAGAACACTGCTAGAAAACTCCCAGCTCAATGCATGAAAACCAGGCAGCCACAGCCTGAGGGTCTCCTCTTGCTGGCCTTATGTGTCACCAAGGAGCAGCTCCCCATTCACCCCAGCACATCTCCGGAGAAATTCTACCATTACTGACTAAGTAGGAGCAGATGGGATTTACTCCAACCACACTGAGGAATCCCAGCAGACAAGTTCCCAGTACTGTAAATCAGCTATACAGGGGGAGATGCAAAATTTCTGGTTGGGAAAGGAAGGTTGAGCAGAAATAAGATCACTTACTGCTGCATCAGAGCATAAGATGGGATCTTTCTTCTTCCTTTCTCTTGTGTGTGAACAGTTTTAGATGGTGCATTTATCTGTAGGGATATAATTCTGCTTGAATGCCTTCTGCTTTGTCTATTTCCCAATCTAGGTGGAACAGATTAATTTTAGAATTCCACAAAGAACCGTTATCAGCTAAAAGATCCTCGGCGTTCTGAGATAAGGATTTATTCCAGCAGTTTCAAAACTGTATTGCTGCCCCTCCCCAGCATGGGGGTTTCTGGACTCTAAGATTTGGTCATAAATTGTGCAAATGCTCCCAGCATTTTTAATTAATGTAAAATTTGCATTTTAATGATGGGGGTGATGGAGCCTTCCAGCAACAGAAACAATTACATATCAACCCGATGAAATAGCAGCAGGATTGCTGCAGTGAGCACGCTTAGCTTGGTTTTGATGGATTCAGCTGTGGTGTCCCAGCCCTGCCCACACTGAATGAGCAGAGTGCAATACCCTGGAGCGAATACGAGGAGAAAGCTCCTGGGAGTCCTGCTGATCTGGGCAGGTGACACCGGGTGTCAGCAGATTCACCCACCTCTTGGTGGGGTTTGCTCAAGGAGCAGAGAGTGGAATGAGAAAGGAGCAGAGGTGTCTTTCCTTCTTTGTTCCCAGCACTGGGTCCTGGATGCTCTCAGGGAGGATCCAGGGGTGACCTTTCCCTAACACTGGGAGTATGAGAGAAGATATTCTGCACTATTTTGTGCTTTTCCAGATTTTCTGCCCTAAGCAGAGTCAAATGGCAATTTGGCTGAGTTTCTTGGTTCAAATCAGCATGAGATACAGAAAGTTATTTTCACCACTTTTGCAAACCCTCCATCCTGTAAAGCAATTTTCCCTTTTTCCAAGTGATGATGATCTGCCTAGCTGCATTTCAATATGCAGGTCCTGCTTGAAAATCTCCATTGCTTGGCAGTGCATCAAGAGGACAATTGCTGGAGTGTTTTGTGTCTCAGGGAGCTTGTCTCAGCATGCATTCCTCAGTGCAGGGCCTAGGCACTAGAAAATGCTTTGCATCCAGGAATTATTTATAAAGCAAAGAGGAAGTTTAAGATGACAGGAAACATTAAGACTTTCCAGCCTGTTGAACACAGGAGAACATAATACAGTTTCCTAGCAGGTCTTGCTGGTTCACAAGATATTTTATACATTTCCTCTCTCCGGATGCTATACAGTAAGTAACAAATGAATGGCCTGGAAGTGTCTTATTTTGCTGGATTTTTTCATTTAGACAGGGACAAATAAAATCTCAGTTGAGCTGAGAATTCCTGTCAGATCATCTCAATGCAATTTCAGCCTTATTTGTCTGACCACTGTTCTCCCCAACACATTGACCCCAGTAAGAGCATAAGCTCTGTTCATGCCCAAGCCCTTAGGAGCAACAGAGCAGATGTGGTGTCACAAGTGGCTCTGTATCAATATACCTGACTGCCTCTATCTTGTTATGAAGTTAAACACTAGGAATTGGATCTCCTCAAGTACTGATTCATCTCCAGACCATTGACTACCAGAAAAAAAAGGGGACAGAACCAGCCAGGGCAGCAAGAAGCAGGACATTTTATCTGCACATCACAACAGAAAAGCTTTTTCATAAATCTCCTAAAATGATACCAGAGTGAGGTTTATACTGTAACATCTGGAAGTGAGTCAGGCAGATTTAACCAACCACAGTAATGGAGTTTTCCTAGACCAACCTTTGAGAAGACCTTTAACTCCTGGCTGTACTGCATTTGCTAAAAACTCAGCTCCTCTTAGCCTAAATAGAAGCTCTCCTCTTCCCACCCTCATTTCTGTGGTCTTGACCTTGTGTGCAGCCTGTGTGGTTATGCTGGTATTATATGATTCATTCCTCTGTGCTTTCAGTGCCTCATCTGCTCACTCACCCCGTGTTTTTCCACTGCAGGGATAGAGGTGCATTACTTTTTGTTGCTACTGTGCTGTCAAATGCCATCTTCAGCAAACCTGCCTGCCACATATAATCTGTACCTCGCAAATCCTTCCTAAACGGGGATTTGCACAGCCACTTGCGAGTAAGAGCATGCAAGGAAGGCAGCATGGGCACACGCACAAAGAAGAGCACCCCTGAACTCCAGCCAGGTCATTACTGAAAAGTAGGCAGCTGTCTTGGGGGTTTATATTATGCTTAAGTCTTGCATTAGGTGCTCGAGTGTGGATTCTTTATTCTGGGATCTGTATCTAGAGCATCCTTGGTCTATACTTGGTGCTCACTTTTTCCATTCTTCTTGTTCTATTCATATGGGTGAAGAACATTTTGTTACTTCATATCTGTCAGGTCTAACTCATCTCTCCACTCAGCAGTTCTCATTTTACATCTCCTGTTCCCTACCTCTGACACAGCTATATCTATTTGTCATCTTTTATTTTCTTTTTTTCTATTAAACCTCATTAGTTGCCTGCTCACCCTAGCATTGCCATTCCCTGTGTATTTTCTTCTTTGGAATACCATTTCTGGATAGTTTTATTAGCTGTGCCTTAAAGAAATCTATCTTTTCCACTCTTCAGGCTCTGAGCTCCTCAGGCCAGGTGACTTTGTTAGTTCCCTTAATTCTTCAAAATCCACCCCTTTGAATACTGACAGCCCTAGCAAAGGATATACTTCTGTTTATTCTTCATGCAGCATAAGTTAGACCCACTCACAGTCACGCAAGCTGAGGCCATTTCCTAAAGCCAGTTTTTCCTCAGCCACAGCATGACCAACATTAGATACTGAAAATCATAAGTCAGTGTCTTCAGTCTGGTCATTAGTCAGTTAAATCCAAAACAGACACCAAGAAATAGTGCAGCTTCTTAAGTCCTAACGTAGTCCCAGTAATAGAAATTAAAAAAAAAAAAAAAAAAAAAAAAAAAAAAAAAAAACAAAGGAGAAGGAAGAAGGGAAAAATTCATGCCTGCCTTCCTGAGAAGCAGCAGATGCTCTGAAGCATGAAAGCAAATTCTTCAGTCTAACTTGCAGATTTCTAAATTTCAGTGAGTTTATGATATTATTTGCTACTTGACCCTGTTACCCTCCATTGGCCTCAAATGCCAGGTGCCTCTAAAGTGGAGGAATTCTAATATCAAAGCTAGTTATGCAGTGGGCTCCTTGAACTTCTTCTGTCCTTATGGGCTATAGAAAAAAACACAAGACAATTTATTACCGCACATTTCTTGGTATTAGGGAGTTCTTTGAAACCTTGTAGAGATTTTTCAGTTTGGCATCTCAACGTGTAGGGGTACTTATTTCTTACAATAGACAGTAAATGAATGTGAAAATAACTGATTTCTGCAAAGATCTGGTCATTGTTTTTGAGCTTTGTGCTTGAGAATTTGAAGAAACATTTAAGGTGATGGACACTCACAAAATGATAATTACAGACTCTCTAAGAAAAACATTTATAAAGTATAATTTTAAAATTATTTGCTTTCCTGGAAAGTCAAGGGACGGCAGTTTTTGTGAAATGTTATGAATATGTGTGCCTCTCGTATATAAAATCCAGCCTTGAAAAAGACAGCCCATAATTGCCTCTACTGTGAAAGATAATATGATCCACTTATCATGAACATAACATGTTTGTTTGGCTTACAAAAAAATGTGCTGCATTTAGAGGACCAACTCTACTTGGGGGCTAAAAGTTGGCTTTCAATCTGTGAACTCCCACCTGCAATAAGGCTTCTTAGGGATAAACTCTAATTTAATGTTGTATCACTCTAGACACACAGACTTAGAATTCACCATTAACCCTTATGAGAAGAATGGCTATTTTTAATCAAAAGTAAGGGAAAGTCATCATCCAGTCTTGTTACCTGATGAAAAGGGGAAGACATTTTGTGAAACAGTAGATTTGCCCCTTAATATGAAGTTTCAGTCATTTCAGTGCATTCATCATAAGATACATAACATTGATCTGCTTGAATTTTATCCCTTTTTTTCAGTTGTAGTTTTATTTATCTTGCTGTCATATGTACAAATCCTTTTCCTTCCTGGTGGGACATAATGCTACAGAGAAATGCCCAGGTGCAAAACTGATGACATTTCTGTGGGACTCTTACTACTTCCTCCCAAAAACTCATTAATGCAGAGCATACAGCTCAGCTTCTTCTCAGTAAATAACCCCTGGCTGGAAAGGACTGTCTTTCCCACTTACATACAGGACAGCCCAGCACTCTGTGCAACCTCTCTGGACAACCTGCTCCAGGCCTCCACTGTCCTTAGGGTGGAAACCTCTTCTCCGTGTGTTTGAACCTCTCAGGAACATTTTGTGACCACTCTCTCTTCTTGCTGCTGCACACGGCCAGAAAGAGGATAGCTCTGCCTCCTCCAGCAGACGCTGGCAGGTTGCCATCAGGCTTCCCAAAAGTATTTTTTGCAGACTAAAAAACCCCACACCCCTTAGTGTCTCACAGGACAAGTTCTCTGGCCGCAGTCCCTCACTGATGGCACTGAGGACACTTAGATGCACAATGCTCCATGGCCATACTCCTAAAGAATCTTCCAGAAAGCTCCAAATCCCAAATTTGCTAAAATGAAGAATTGTTTAAATGCAGGACCCTGAAATATTTATTTCTTGTGACTGAATCATTCAATATTCAGGTTATGTGGCAGCGTATGTGAGCTATTTTTGTGGGTAGGTGTCAATAATGGTTAAGAAGAGAAGCTGACATATCTCACTGCAAAATATGTTCAAGTAGGAAAAATTAGGTTTTCCAGGCTTATATGTATTTCTGAAAAACAAAAATTGTTTGCTTTAAAATTAAAAACTGGAATTAAAAAGAATTTCAAACAAATATTGTAACTCAAATTTGCAACTGCAGAAAGCAAGTCAGTTTTCGGTTATCATTAATGTAGGAGCTTTTTCCCCCTGCCCATAGGCAAACAACTTCCTTTGAGAAAAAAAAAATTCTAATGCACTTTTGTGAATAATATTCATGGCAAAAAGGTGGGGGTTTTCTCTAGCTAGCTTGTACAGAAGACATGATCACTCCCACTGCATGTCATAAATTTGCACAGTGGAGCACTCTCGGCAGTCTTCTGATGGGACCATTTTTTAAACTATAATAAGTAGATCTCCTCAGCCTCTCCTCCAGTCTTATCATAAATCTATCACACCAGCCCTTGGCTTTCCATTTCAGCCCACACATACCTGCCTCATCCCCTTGTACTTTCTCTAACATACTTTATTTGTGCATAGCAGCTTCTCTCTTGAGGATCTCACAGCTTGGGTGTGCAGCACCATCCCTGCCTGCCTGTCAGTATTGCCTTTCAGCTCATCTTCCCATGCAGCAGGGTAAGTGCCAGTGAGGTTGTACTGGCCAGAAGTTGTGAGAAACAGCAGAGATTGCATGAAAAGCTCTTCTTCAGGTGAGGTCCCCATGGCAAGGATGTTGTCCGGAAAGAAGGAGCAGAGGCTGTTAAAGCAGCTGGCGTTCCTCAACCTTGCCCAAGACAGGAATGCAAGACCAAGATTACAACCTTGTACAGATCTGGCAAGAGTTTCAGCACTTTTTTTCCACATTTTAACTGGAGTAAAGGCTGGAGCCCTTTCACTGCTGTGCTCCCTTTGGATCGAAGTAGACCCCAGCCCCCAGTCCCAAATTCATCTTCCAAACTTCTTACCACACTATCTGATCTTTCTGAGTCTGGACACACCATGCTATAGGTACAATAAATCGTGTAGCTCTCACCCTGAGAAGCCCAAACTGAGCTGACAACCCTCAGAGTAGAATCATGGCCTTGCACCTAATTTTAATCATCATGCCTTCTCTGGGGCATGGCCAAATCTCCTGCCATCAGAAGTCACATTCAGAAATGTTTCACTTTCTGAGAGTCCCTCTCACACCTCCAGCACAGCTGACACCACAGCCCCATGTAAACTCCTGCCTCCCCAGCCCCTCCTTGTCACATCCCAGCTTCCTGGGTCCCACAGCCACAGCCTTTTTGCTGCTCTATTACAGAGCCCAGCCATGCCACAACTGCACCCCCAGCTCCCACAAGTTTTCTGTAGTAGATTCAAGATGTGGAGAGCTGTAGTACCTACTGCCTCACCTTCCCATGCCCCAGCTTAGCCATTTCTCTGCAGTGCCACATCTGCTGGGCCCCAGGAGCTGCAGCAGTGCAGAGTCTCCAAACCATGTCCCAGGCAAGGCCAAGCCCCACAGGCAGAGCCTTGAGGGCAGTTCTGTGGGGCTGTGATCTCTCTGTGCTCACAATCCACATGCCAAGTGCAGCCCTTTGGTACAACCGAGCATCCACCACCACCCCTAGAAACCGAAGGAACTTTGCAGGAAACTCATCCTCTCCCTGGGAACCATGCAGTGGAGGCTTCAGGGCTTCAGGGTCAGAGTGAACAGTGTGCAGCAGGCTCCTGCCTCTTGCTACTGCCTTTTCCCAGGCACATCACCCAGCATCCTCAAGACTCTTTGTGAAGGATCCCAGAGAGGGCACCTCAGCTGGTCGTGAACCCAGTGTACTGACCCTGTGGCAGAAAATGAACAGGAAACTAAATTCTTGACATGCCCATGAGTTCTGAGCCCTTTGTGGGGGTCATTCCTCTAGACTGCAGCAGTAGCATCTCCTCTGCCCTGACTCAGGCTCCCACAGCATCACAGATGAATCACATCCGCAAACAGCTTCTCTCTGTTCTCGGTACTGGGAGTCCCAGACAGCTGGCTCTAACACAGGCAACAACTCTGCAGATGTCCACGCTCAGACATTTGGTTTCCCTGCTCTGGGCCAGCTGCTGGTGAGAAGCGGATCCCTATCCCTTCCCACTCCTTCAGCATTTCTAGAGCTGCCTGAAGGAGAACACTGAAGCTTTTCTCCAGAAAAGGGGGATCCAGGACTGGGCTCCAGCTCTGTGCTAAGTCCTCCACAGCTGCTTTTCCCTCACTTCTTCTGCTTCTGCACCACAGTGGGACAAGCAGAAGTCACAGTGCTCTGAATGGAAGGCTTCTTTCAGAGGTGGAGTCAACCCTGTTCAGAGAAGTCAAAAGGCCTTCTAAATTACCAAGTGCTTTTTTAGCAATCTGTAGCCTTGGGACTGGGAGAGGAGATGAGGAAGATACTTTTGAGCCACCCTCCTCACATTTTCCAGCTCTCTAGGTTCTTCATGACACCCAGCTGAATCCTAACCTTAAGATTTTCACCAGGAAATATTAGGATATTTTTAGTACAAGCATTTTCCATGCAACTTGTTAAATACTTTACTTTGAAAATCAAGTTCGGGTCACCTGCTGCATCCTGCAGGTGGCCATAGCTCAGCACTTTGATTGCTGTATGGTACCTTGTTGACAGCCATGCCGCTGGTCTCCCCTAATCCCTTCACATGCCACCCTCTTTGAATCCATGTCCTCTAGGAATGTTTCTCATATTGCAGTGCCTTGGCCTCTGTGTGTTTATTTGAACAGACAGCTACAGCTGGGGATTTTTGTCTCTGCACAGACTTTGAACAGCTGCTTGTGGTTCCACCCAGCCCAGCTCCCACCCTCTGGTGGGAAGCACGTCAGCCTGGGAGGAACAAAATAGCAGCAATCCTCTGGGTGTCACAGAGCTGCAGTGGGAGTGGGACACGGCCGAGCCAGACGGGGCGAGTTCAGCAGAGAACCAGCTGATGAATTGTACAGGCCAAATGTGGAGCTCCCTGAATGTCATCAGTGAAAAATGGGGGCTTTTTATAACACAAACAGAAGATGACCCTGGCTGGGGAGGGGCTGATGACATGGGAAGCAGTTTTGCACACCATGGCTGCTCCTCTTCTCTGTGTATGTCAGACACAGGGGAGCACCACTGAGGTGGATGTGCTCTTATTACCCAGCTATGTTCATGGCATTTATAGATGGGCATTGAGCACAGATGATGGCATCAGTATAAGAAATTTTTGCCACTTGGAACTAAAGAGTCCCAGGAGACTCTGCAAATATGAACTGTGCTCTTGTTCATGTAGCTTACTCCTGGCTTAACTCCAGTGGTTGAGCTGCCAATAAACAGTCCTGTTCTTCCACTGTCCCGTCCCTGCAGTCTTCTTCTTCCTCTTCATCAGTTTGCTGAGTGACACTGGAAGTTTTGGGGAATGGCTTTTCTGATCTGGAAATTAGGTTTAGTTCAGGTTTTAGGGCTTTTTGTCTGGGCTGATTTTCAAGCCTGATCACTGACCTGACCTGAGCAGGCACAAGGACACTGAGCTGACCCAAAGAATGGAGTTTAAAACACATGAAAAGACAACATGTCTGTGCAAACAAGGCCAAGGAGCAGACAAGATCTCATGGTTACAACCTGGCGCCGCTGCATTTTCCATGCAGTGCCTCAGTTTGTCAGTGTGCTGATGGTACTGCTGCAGCAGAGGTTCACGACTGCAGAAGACTTTCTCTCAGAGAACCATCTTGCAGGCAAGCCTGAGCCTGGACTTTGTTCTTTCTCTGGAGAAATGTAAAATCTGAATTGCTCTGAAGGAGGTGAGAAGATCACCTGGATTTCTTGCAAACATGATCCCAGACACACCAAGATTTTTTCCCTCTGTCCAAAAACCAGTAGAAGAAATTCAAAACATCTCTGTGGTAAAGCAGAATGCTGCACTAACACATCTTCAGAGTGAGCTGTTGTTCAGATGTTGTCCTTATCATGGAAAAAAATCAACAATGGTTTTCTCTTCTCTTCCACCTGCCCAACAGGTCTTCAAGGAGACACACACCCAGGATCAAAATTTTCTGTTGCAAAGAGCATGGTGATTTGAATCATCCTGATGTTTCATGTCTTCACAAAAGTAATGTTCTCTCAAAACTACTGCTTTGCTAAGATGTAATTTTTAAATTTTAAACTGTGATATCCAACACTGCAGTGAAAAACAAATCAAAAAACCCACTTCAAAAAAATAATAAAAAGATGTTTTATTCTGAAATTATGTTGAAGCCAGACACATCTACATAATGTGAATCTTCTCTTTTGAAGTAAAATTTCAGGCTAAATCAACATGGCTTTACAGTGTGTTTTCATAGCAAGTGACTCTTCACTAATGCAAAATAATTTCTCAGCAAATTAAACACCAAAATCAGGAATGTGGGAAATCCAGATCAGGAGCAAACTGAGAATGTGCCTACTTGGGTTCTTTGTTAATTAAAATGGATTAAGTCTTTGCTGTGGACTGGAGATTTCTCAAAGGTGGGGCAGCAAGGTGTTGTCTCTGGTGAGATTAGGAAATCTCTATTTTAGTTTCCACTGCTAATACCCCAGACAATATGAATGTGCAGAATGTGATCTAGTAAAAGCTTTCAGTCTCAGCTGAGGCTTTGCATTCCAGCTGTCAGGTTTTCACTTGTTTACCTTGGAGCCTGGCTTCAAGGGATATGATAGAAGAGATAATTGGAGTGGAATGGCTGCCAGCAAGAGAAAAAAATGTTTCAATAAAAAGTATTTTATTCTGCTATGGATACTTATATGAACAAATGGCACCCTTGGGTACAAACCAGAAATAATCCTAAGCATTCCTCTCCCTCTCTTTCTCCCCATACCTCCCCTGCAGCAGGTTTCATACCACACAGAGCATCGCTGCACACAGATTTCTATCGCTGTTTCACCACAGTGGGGCCCAGGAGCTTTCAGAGCCAGGATTGCTGTGCTGTTCCAAAGGCACTGTGGAACAGGGAGTTCAGGAGGTGAAACTGAGCAGGGACTGGGGGTGTCCCTCTCACGGGCACCTGCCTCCCCTCCTCGTTTTCCCTGGACATTGCCTTTGCATCCTTGACCCAGGGAAAGGCTGAGCCCTAGAGCTGCCCCATCTTGCTGATGTACCTGACACCAGCCCCAGCTCTTGCCCACCTCCTGGATCTGGAGGGTTTGCTTCTGTGATTTGTCCAGTGCAGAGATAAGAATAGACCCTGAAACTCTAGCAGGACCTCACACTGTGCACTCTCCCTCCCTCACTGTAGCAACCCAAATCTGGCTTTCACAAGAGACAAAAGGTTTTCAGGTTGTCCAGGCCCAACCTTTGAAAACATGTTCAAAATCAAGTAACCTTCTTATTTATTAATAGCACCTCTCTAAACAAAACCTTCTGGAGGAAGCACTGTGTTTACATGCTGAGCCTGTTGTCAGAAAGTCAGGAACCCAAACTCTCACTGCAAGAGCAGTCAGAAACTCACAGGGAAAATATGTCAAAGCTATGTATGGCTCATACTGAATTTTGCTGCTCAGCCCTGCCTCCCTGTGCCCCCTTGGCAGCTAAGTCTGTAAACCGGATAAACTATTTCAACTGGCCCTTCAAATTCACTAACTAGCTCTCTAGCAAGTCATTAAATTAGCATGGCACATGAGAAATCCCTGGCACCACACGATTTCATTATCACCTCCTGCAGAAACTTGAACTCCAGTGAAGATGTGGCCAGTTAAACCAGCAACTGAAACCCCATGTAAGCATCTCACATATCACAGCCGTGATGGGAACTGGGATGCTGAGAGTGGTGAGCAGCACCCCCCAAGCCAGTTTTGTCATCTCTAGCTGGGAGCTGCTGCCTCTGTGCCAGACAAGCTACTGTGGCTCCATGCCCAGTCCTGGACTACAGGATGAAGGATGTCCCTGGGGCTAAAGCTGTGCACATGGTAGGACCAGCTCCTGACTTGGGGAGTGACACTGCATGAACTTCCCACACCCCTAGAGCATTGGAGCTGGTAACGGCCCTCCTGCAGCTGCAGGGGGTGATGGGTCAGTCAGCTGTGGCCAAAAACGTGATTAGTTTTCAGTCTGCTCAGCTCCCTCACCTCGTGCCCTGCAGGAGCACCTAGGCCAGCACAGGCAGCCCTGGTTTAGAAGGGTTTAAGATGCTGTGGCCTTTGCCATCATGATAGCCATGGTGTAATTTGAATGTGTGATCTGTCCTGCATGGGCCAGGAAGTCTGCCCTTGATGGCTTCTTGGGAAGCCAGAACCCACCACTTCTGCCTAAATCCTCATCTTGGTTTGTCTGCTTTCTTGTTCTGAAGCACTGCATTTAACTTTGCAAAGGCAATATTAAACCCTTCAGGTTTATCATTTGAACATGACTCTGCACGTCAGTGTCTTCACTAGTAAATGAATGTATGAATTTCCACTTCTTTTACACATATCCTTCTTACCTTGTCCTAACAGGCGAAGTGATTATTGACACCAATATGATCATGCCCTTCTTAAGTGATAAATGACTTTTACATCAAGTAGCAAAGATCTGGGGAATGCTCAGGCCAGTGTCCTACTGCACATTGCAAAACAATGACAAAAATGAACTAAGGGTCCTCTTTTTCACCGACTATCCAAGTCAACAAAGTTTCCTTAATTAGACAGTTTGGTTTGATATTTGTTTCTTAGCAGGAGGAAGTTAAAAAAATTAAGCCCCTGAACACCAATGGTGAGTATAAATTTTGTTTTTCTTAATGTTGCTCTTATTTTCCAGCCATATTTTTTACTTCTGAACACTTCCTGTGCAGGATTTCCACCAGACTTCTTACATGTACTTGCCCCAGTGTGCAGCTATGTTCATCCTTCACTGAAGACAGATATTCACACAGAGACAATCTGTTTTTTTAAATGCATATGGTACTGTAGCAAAAGTGCATCTGGATGATCTTGAGGGAGCTATTCATCAAAGGCCTAAATATTTCAGAAATATTGTGAATTCCTTTTTATTTTTTATTTTAATATTCAATAGGCAGGGTCTGCTACCAGTGACTTGCATAAATGCTGAATTGACCTCTCAGTGCTGCTTTGATTTCACTGATTCACTGGAACATGGTCTTTGTGTACACAATGGAAAAGAGTGTCAAAGCACTTTGATTTATGCCAGATTTATACTGCTCTCATTAATTCCATGCTGTGGCTTACCCTCTGAAATGACTGGGAGCTGACGGTGCTATGGGCTCCTTTGGAAGGATCTTAATATCTCTCCATGGGTTCTCCCAGGCGTGGGAAGGGGCAGTTGGCTTTCTTAGACCCCAGCCCAAACTGTAAGAACTACCACAGAGTCTCCTCTTTGCTCTTTTTTTGGCCATATTTTGGGGTATGAAGCTTGGAAGCGTGCAATGTTGCTCAAAATTCTTTCAAAGTCAAGCCCAGTGTGAGGCACTCCCAGAAAGCATTTCAAATAAGAAAAGCATGAGCTTTAAGTGTGTCAAAATAGCCTTTCTCCAGGAACTGCAACAAAAAAAATAACTCCACAGCTGGCAGGCCTCAAGAAGACTCAGCAGGAAAGGCACAAAAATGCAGAGTCTCTGGTGACACCTGAAGGGACTTGCCAGGGTGCTGCCTGCACCAGACTGGTTCCTGAGGTACAAAGAGCCTGTCAGCTCACTGCTACTCAGAAACCCAAAACAGGAAACCCCAAACAAGCATGAAGCAGCAAAGCAGTGAAGAAGAAAGCTCATTCCTGCTGTGTCCAAACAGAACCAGTTGTTGGTGGGCTCAAAGGGACAACAGAAATGCCACCGAGGCTGGGATCTCAGTTTGTCAGCTCAGATGATCTGTGTGTAAATCTGATGAAGCAGAGGGCATTCCTGCATGGTGTTGGGGGGCTGCTTGGCCTGCTCAGCCACCAAAGTGCCTGCCAGGGTTTTTGAACACACTTTCCTTCAGCAAAATGTCTTTGCACATCCCAAGGCTGAGCCCCAAGCCTGGCATATGGTGCTGTGCCAGTCAGACTCCCTGACCCCTCGTGGGGGTGGTAACAAAAGCCACCCCCACTCTTAGAGGAGAAAGATGAAACCACAAGTTCAGAAGGATGTAGGGGCTTGAGTAAGGAGGGTCAAGCCTTTTTATGTGATCAGATTAGACAGAAGCAGTGTTAATGAAAGGCTCGATACTGGTAGATTTAAAGCCACTGTGTAAAGATTTACCAATTTGAATGGGTGCAAGGGAGAACCCTGCAACAGCAGGGTTTGAGGGACACACCAGGCTTAGACCCTGATGCTTAAGGCTTTCAGTTCCTCTTTAGGCAAGGATGGGAGGCTGGTCCACTTGCTCTCCATTGGTCCTTTCCAATCTGAATTTTTCCCTGAGTCCATGAACATGTTCTAAATGTGCAGAACTTCCTAAAGTTTCTAAAGTTTCTTGGGCAACTGATGGGATAAGAAACACATATTTACTGTGTCTTCTGGTGAGTGTCCCCTGCTGAGACTGAAAATATCTCAGTTCATTTCCTGGCACTGCCTCAGACTTTCTGGGTGATCCTGAAAATAAGAACAGAAATGTCCCAAGAACATAGCATCCTTTCTTTGGCAGGAGCCAAAACAGGTGCTGAGTAAACTGCTGAACCACTAATCCCTGTGCTGCACTTTTAGTGCCCACACGTTCAGAGATGAGAGCAACCCTTTCTTCCTTCTGCTCTTTGCCTGTCTCTGGAGCAGAGCCCTGTTTTCTCTCTGTGTTTTTAAGTGATCCACAAGAAGTCACAAGTCTCACCAAGCCCTTGTTGCACTCAGCTGCAAACTCCTCTCTCCTCTGATTGCCCACAGGCATAGCACCATGAAAACATTGCCTTCTGTCATTTAATCTGTCACTGAAGAGCAAACCCTGGGGGATAAATTCAAATAGTGCTTGCTCTTTTTTTTTTTTTTTTTTTAATGCAATTCAGAAATGCATTTCCACTTCTCTTTGGTTTTGAAGATGGTTTTACAAAGAGAGCTAGCACACAAGTCAGAGAGCAATTTCCTCTTTGCAGGTGCATGCCAATCATACCCTCCTGCCTGGCCTACCGATGGTGTACGATGCACTGAGGATGGGAAAAGGATGGGACATGAGATAATAAACCCTCTGGCACAACTCAGCTGCCTTCACTCAGTGCAGAGTGCCTGTGTCAGGCAAAGCACAAAACTCTTCTTTCACCAGATCCTGCAGAGACAGGGGTTAGTTTGTTGTGATTTAGAGAATCCAGAGGTTTGTGCCAAACCCTTAACCCAGCACTTGTGTTATCACTGATACCATTGCAAGAGGGTGCCAGAGGCATCAAGCAGTAGATTCAAGAGAATTAAAACCATCTGCTGCCCAGGACTGCCAGCCCACATCTCCCTGTAGAGTCTTTTGAGGCAAGCAGTTACAATATCCAAGTTAAATTTCCTTGAAAGCCATCTGAACCCAGCCAGCAATGCTGCCCCTTTTGCACACAGCAGGAGGGAAAAGCCAAGCGGAACAACAATTTTACTGAAAAATCTAAATCTTTCTAGGACACTTCTAGAAAGGCTGGAGTTGGAAGGGACTTTAAAGATCATCTAGCTCCAAACCCCTTGCCATGGGCAGGGATACCACCTGCCAGATCAGGGTGCTCAGGGCCCCATCCAACCTGGCCTTCTAGATCTTTGTAGAGAGCAGTCAGATGTATGTTCATGATAAGTGAATGCATACAGAGGTATATACACACATCTTTTGGCTGGATCTGGGTTCCCACATCGCTTGAACACCTGCCCTAAGGAGTCTCCCATGTAAACAGGCTTCCATGTGAGCCTAATTTTCACAGCCCTGTGAATAATGGTCTGGTTTCAGCATCTGGGATTCCAAAAATGGACAAATTGTGACCAGAGACAATGATAACACAGTTCCTTACAAAGGGATGGGAAAGAGGTATGATTTATTATTTATAATCTTGAGGAAAACACCATCAAGGGCAATAAGACCATTTTTCACTGTATTGCATAAGGCTGAAAGAAGTGTCCTCTCAGTCTCTTTAAATTCCTGTGAGCTGAAAATGCTCCTATCTCAGCAGCAGTCTTCTCCAGAAGCCAGCTAGTGCTCTCAGTGCCTTTTGCCAGGAGCAGCTATAATTACATTAAAAGGATGATTTGCAGAAGCAGAAGGAGGAGAACATGTGCAGAGCAATGTTACACAACATTGTAAGGAGTTTGCACACTTCTGTCATTCCAGCAAACCACTTACAATGACACTCACATACTCCTATTTTCCTCTCTGTATTTTGGAGATAAGGCAGTTTTGAATTCTCCTGTGGGATTATCTGATAGATGCAGAACTTTAACTCATTGCAGCCATTAGAGGGGAGCTGGATAACCCCAAAACAATTCTTTGCTATGAATGGCCATTGTGATCCCATAAAAACAATGGCACAGGATGTCACACATCCTTTCCCGAGCTTCAGAGAGGGATGCTCAAATACAAGAACTTAAAAATGAAACAGCGTCATTTCTATGAAGTGGAAGTGACTGCAGTATGTGCCACCACTTCTCTTGGTGTTCATGTAAGTACCTTTCACCTCCAAATGCCATCCTTTCTCCCCAAGCCTGATCTGTAATTAGAATACTACCTTTAAATCTGAGTGCAATTTGTAGGCTTAATAGGACATCCAGCAGCAATAATGCCAGTAATTACAAATGTGTTCGGTGTTCAGAACTAAAGAAAAATACGCTAAAGATGAAAAATGAGATCACTCAAGAATTGTTTTGAAACAACACAGGCAGAAATGGGCAAGTTTGCATGGCTATAAATATCACCAGCACAGAGGTTACATTCTTTAGGGTACGTGTGTGATGAGTGCTCTTCTGAAAGACTCTGGGCAGTGATAAAGCTTGAGAGCACAAGCAACCTGGGGAATATCAAAATATTATAATCTGCTTTGGAGACACACTGCTTTTCTTTATGGCTTGCAAAAATATACCCGAGATTCCGGCTGCACTCCACTGCAAGAGTGCCTGTTTATGGCAAACGGAGAGTGCACGAGGAGTATTGCTAAAGAAGTTGGCAATGGATCAGCAGGAGCAACTTGGTAGCAAGTTACTTTAATAGCATTGTATATCCTGTCCTGAGAGTCATGGTGAAACTTCTTAGGGAACAGTTTGTAACAACCACCTTCCAGTCATCCCACATGTATCATCTGGATCCAAAACACATGCAGCATGGACACAAGACAAACTGGTAGGGATCTTGGTTGTCCCAAATTGCTCCTTGGGTCCTTAGGAGAAATTCTGGTGAAATTTGGCAATGTCTTGAACACAAACTGTTCGCAATAAGCCATCAGGAGATCTGAAGTACTCTGTTTTGTTCATCCTCCCTCCAAAGAGCAGGAGAACAAACTGAATATGTCTAAACAACAAAGTACTGTAACTCATCTCCTTATTTTATTATTTTTAATTTATCCATGAGCCATTCTCTCAGTAGCTCCTCTCAGACACTACTAAATTTGTCCCATAATAAAACTGGGAGGTTTCCCTTTCTTTCAACCTGGGTAATGAAGTACAACAAGGTAGAATTTCTCTGATGTTTTTATTTAACCCCAAGCTGCTCCTTTCTCCAGTTATCACACCATGTAAGTCCAAGCTGTGCCGAGAGGTATCTGACTCCAGGCACTTGGTCTCAGCACATGCTGTACCACAAGGAACAAGCCATGTTGTGGGACTTTTGCAGATCTTTCCTTCTGGAATTTCCCACTTATTCTCCCTCCTTCATTCTCTCAGGAGGAAGAGGTGGTGCACTGTTTCTGGTGTCAGCTGTGCCACCACCCCCAAGCTCTCTTGTGTCTGCTGGCTGGAAACAAGGTCCTAAGCTGAAAACATGACAGATGGTGTTGGTGGTTGATGAAATTAAGACACAACCTTGTTCTGCAGAACCAGGCAGAAATCTGATGTGTCTCCATACCTTGGACAAGTCAAAATTAAATGTTTTCAACCTCAGACTGCATGCTGGTGCTTCTCCAATGCTGTTATCAGCTTAGGCATTGAGGTTGGAGGTAAGAGAAGTTTCTTGTGACACACAACCATTTCGCACAGTTGAGAGTGGGAACACAAAGTGCCACTGAAACAGCAGTCATCTTGTGACCCTGCTCTGAGCACTGATGCTGGAAGACCTCTATCCAAGCTAACAGGGCAGCTGATGCAGAGCTAAGGCTCTAGGTATGGGTTAGATGGAAAAGATGTGGGACCCGCCCAGATTATCCTCTGCAGTCCCCTAAAGGCTGCTTGGAAAGTTGGATCAGCTGTCTCCACAGGCAGCACGCCTGGAGGAGAGTCCCCTGCTTGAACACACCAGGTGGGTTAGCTTTTCCCAGCCCACAGGAGGGTCTCACACCATCCCTGGGGTCCCTGAGAAGTTTGGATGCCAGTGGGCTGGGAAGCCTGTGTGTGAAGAAGTAGCCCTAGAGCTTGATGGTGTCCCAGCTGCTCTCCTTACAAGTGGCATTAGGCTCAATTTAGTTGCCTAACCAGCAGTGCCCAGTGCTATTTAAGACACCCTTTGGCCTTTGCTTCCTTACTGCTGCAAGCTCTGTGGTGCCCATCTCGTAACCATGGCAGACATTTTGGCTCATTAAGGGCATGTCACATGACACAGAGTGTCTGTATTTCAGCTTGGAAACCAGGCCCACAATCCTCAAATCCTCACTTTTTAAAAAATATTGGCATCCACAACACAAGCTCAGACTTACGAGATGCCTGGCACTTTGTGTTTCTGTATGCAGGATCCAGTGCATGTGGATGGAGATATAAATATGTGCCCAAACTTATGCAAACTTTCAACCAGGAGAGCAGCAGCTCTCGCCAGAGGTTTCTGAATCTCATTTTCTAAAGATACCTTGCCCAATTCATGTGAGGAACACGGTTTGGCACCTCCCAAGGGGAAATACAGATGTTTGGCTCCCAATTCCTGGAATTTCTTGAACTTCTGTGGACAAAAGGGGAAAGGCCAGAGGTTGGGGAGCACTATTTATTTTGACTCATTTTCTACCAATTGTTCAAAACCACACACAGATAGGGCATTTCAAGGCCCACGGGGTCTGCCTGCACGGCATAGCAAATTCCAGTCATTCCTCCAGGATGATGGGGGCTATTCAAGCCCCACTGAAGTAAAATGGATCCACCAGCCCTCAGCCTGCTGAGGAAGGACCTGGTCCAGACAGACCACTCTTTCCACAGACAGACCATCCCATCCCCAAGGCACCAGTCCTAGGCTCAGTGGGGAAGAGATCCCAGGCCTCAGGAGGTGTCTCACCTGCTAGGAAGCTGGGTACCTCACAGAGGCAGCCCCGGGAGGATGCCCAAAAGATTTCTTCTTTTCAAACAGGATCATGAGAGAGGGAAAGAGGAGACACTTGCCAGACTTCAAATATTCTTTTTTTCATGCACCTAGACTTCAATTTATTTAAATTAAAGGGGGTGGTGAGGGCACTGGAAAAGGTTGCCCAGGGAAGCTGTGAATGTGCCATCTCTGGAAGTGTTCAGATTAAGGTTGGATGTGGCCCAGAGCAACCTGATCTGTTGGAAGGCGTCTCTGCCCATGGCAGGGGTATTGGATAAAAAGTCTGCAGCACATCCACAAAGTAAAAGGGGTTTTAGTTTTTAGAACTAGGCCCTCAGGATTCAGACAGAAAAAAATGTGCAGCCCTAAAAAAAGAGCTGGGATCAGCACAGTCCCTTCTTGTGTCACTCTTCTAAGAGCAGGTGGCTGCTCCCACAGGGACAGGGACTGTCCCATGGCTATTTTCCCCAGCCCAAGCAGTCACACACATGGCTATCAGAGAGCATCCCAGGCCTGGGTGCTCACTGGGATGGGCACCCAAAAGCTGCTGTGCTCTGAATTGCCCCAACCCACATGGAGGAGCAGCCTCCAGCTACACTAAGTGCTTTCTGTGCCACCAGAGGACCTACACTCACCGTGGGTGGTGAGCATGGGGAGGTTTCATCACACAAAAAAAAAAAAAAAAAAAAAGCCTAGAATGTGCTCCAGCTGCTTTTTCTGTAAATATGTTCTGTACTAAAAATTAAACACTGCAGGAACAACTGCAATGGTTCCCTCAACAGCAGGTCAGGGTGGCATAACTGCTGTCTCTGACGTTATTGCTGCTCAAATAATGGGAAAACACATCACAAATGCTGGCTCATCTGTCCATCCTGCTCCCATGTCACCTGCAAGGGCCACGCTTGACCAGTACTTTTCATGTGAAAATGTCCACAGCTGGGAGGAAAGTCCTGCCACAGAGGTGGCACACATTCTGCACTACTTTCAGGTATTTCTGTGGTGAGAAGAGAGAGAGATCTGAGACACTTCCATCCTCCAATCTGTCCTGCTCACCCAAAGCCTTTTGGGACCAGAGGGGCTCATGCATCAGCTGCAACCTCCCCATATGCTGGCTCTGAATCACCATCTGGCACTGGGTGGTTTCCAGCACCTGGGAAACATGAATATGGATCAATGCTGTCTTTCCTCCTCTCCTTCCCCCTGTCCCTGCCTTGAGCATGCTCTGTGCTTACATCTGCAGCTTCAAGGGCTGCAAATACCAATAAAGATCTAAGCAAATGAAAGCTTCAGCCTGCATTCTCATTTAATTCAAACAATATGTTTTTAGAAACAGCCCTATTTCATTCACTTATATGTTCTCTGCTGATTTAGCCTCTCAGAGAAGTTTTTTCGTTTGAGATAAAGTGGTAACATTCCATTCTGGTATCTCCTCCCTTTCTTTTCTCCCCAGACCCCAAGATGGTCTCAAATGCACTCTCATCCCCCCTCCTACTACAACAGGTAGAAAATCTGTTTAGAAGTAGCAGCAAGACTGCAACCACCTCTTTGGTCATTCCTGCCGTGCCTTCTGCAGGTCAGCACCATTGGGGCTGGTTAATCCACCTAACCTGGGCTCCTACAGCAAGTATTGAAGGGATCTCAGGACACGCTACAATCCAAGCAGGTTTCCATGTGAGCATTAAAGCAGTGCTGTGTCTTAACCACTGAGTTAACATTCTGAAATTTAGATGGACCCAGGTCTCTATTTTTTTCTGTATTTCTACAGTACCTAGCACAGAAGCACTCTGATTCATCCTTGATGGTCCCAGGCATGGTCCCAAAACAAACAAAAAGTCGCACATCAGCAATCTAAATCACCCACTAAAACAAAGAGGAGTGTGGCTTTGTTTCCATTGGAGCAGGAGAACTCTCTATATCATTTCCAGATCAAGAAGCAGACTCCAGGAGGTCCAGATTCTTTGGCCTGGCTACCAGACCTCAACTGGCTGATTTTAGGGGCACAGTACAGCTGGGTTAATACTTCACCATTCCTGTAAAGGAGTTTGGTCACACAGTGCTGTTAGTGACCCCCTCCCATGCTAGCAGCAGCCCTGTGAGGGTGTAGCTGGCACAACTTCAGTCAGCAGGACCCTGCACCAGTCAGTGCTGGTGAGACTCCCTGCAGACAGCAGGGAAAGCTGTGAATAGTCCTTTGAGGTCATGTTGCCCATGAGACCCCTGTCTGGAAATAAATAACCAACCATTCACACCTCCAGTTTGTCTTCAGTTAAACTGTACATCCCTCCCTACCTACCACTGTTCAAATTAATTAGGACCCTAACTCAACGAAGCATTCAAACGTGTGCTCCTGTTCAACCAGTGGTCCTGGTGGAGCACAGAGATGGGGTGATGGCAGGACAGATGCCAAGTTCATCTCTGTGTATTTGCCTGTGGCTAGCAACCACTTTTGCAGAAGGATGGTGTCCCCTGCTCCATTTATCCCCAGAGGAGAAGCTGTGCAGTCTCTGCTCTCCTCAATGCATCTTCCTTGTCCCTGCTACCTGTCTTGGCAACGCTGGCAGACTTGTGGACTAGGCTAGATCTGCCCCAAAGTGCTGGTGGGGTCTTGCCATGGCTTAACCCCAGATGGCAGCTCAGCCCCACACAGCCACTTGCTCACTCGCCCTGCCCAGTGCGATGGGGGAGAGAACCAGGAGGGTAAAAGTGGGATAAAGATGGTTTGATAAGGAAAGCAAAAGCTGCACACACAAGCAAAGCAAAACAAAGAATTGTTTTACCCCTTCCCATGGGCAGGCCGCTGTTCAGCCATCACCAGGAGCGCAGGGCCCCATCACACATAACTGTGACTTGGGAAGGTGAACTCCATCACTCCAACTGCCCCACCCTTCCTCCTGCTCACCCCGCTTTACATCCTGAGCATGATGCACATGCTATGGAATACCCCTGGGACAGCTGTCCTGGCTGTGTCCCCTCCCAGCTCATTGTGCATCCCTCACTGGTGGGGTGGGGAGCAGAAAAATCCTTGATGCTGTGTAAACCCTACTCAGAAGTAACAAAAACATCCCCGAGTTATCAACACAGTTTCCAGCACAAACACAGACGCATGCCAGCTACTGTAGAAGCAAATCAACTCTACCCCAGCCCAAACCAGCACAGGTCTCTACCCAGGGCTCTTTGCCACTGCTCCTTCATGCCCACAGCACTGTGCAAAGGCAGTGGATGGGTTGGGCTGCAGCCCAAATCTGGGGAGGCTGTCTCCTTTGTGTGTCTGGTTAGAGGTAGTGTCACAAATCCAACAGCTCCCCAAATGCCACCAGCAAAAGAGCAATAACAGGTTTTTCTGGCCTGCTCCCAAGTGAAAAGGGAAGGCAGGGGCATGAAGCAAAGAGACAAAAGGCCTCAGCAGAAATCAAGGACGCTCCATCCCTTGGAACAGCTTTCTACCTCCAAATAGATGAAGTCTCAATGCAAATATGGTCCTGCCTGATCAGGGACAGATGATAAGTATTGATGCCATAAGCAAAGCAACAAGATCTTAAATCTCTTGATACAAGTGTGGCAAGCCACCAAGAGGAGCTAGAAATCATAAAAAATGTTGAGGGCTATGAACTCAGGAGCTTAGCTCTGGTCTGCTGGGGTTGCTGTCATAACTCCAATCTTAGCACATCATCTGTTTAAGGAGATGGGAAGGGGGAAGGAGTGCAGGGGTGCTGTTATGTATCAAGTGTACATACCACTGCCAGCAACCTGTCACTGGACAATGAAGAGCATGGTGATGGAGCCACGGAGTCAGTGCATGCGGGATGTGGAATGAAAGGGAAAGCAGTGAGGGCTCTCCTCTGGACCACCAGGCCTGGGGAACAGGAGAGCAACATGTCTGGACTGACTCTCAAACTGCCAGAAAAGATGCAAGGGAGAAGTTGTGATCCCCAACAGGGGCTGAGGGTGGCTGCTGGCAGTCAGACATCTCTGTGTTTATATTTCAGCTGCCTCCGGTGGAAAGTGCACAGAGTCTGGCACTTCAGAGCAAATGTAAAACAGCAGGGACTTTGATTCACAACTGGGATTTATCTAGGTACTGCCTGTAGTCTTTGTGGTAAGGCACAGATTTTACAGTTCACTGCCCCAGGTTGTGATTCATAGTGAGAGAGGCCGTTAAAAAGAGATTTACAGAAGATACAAGAGAACTGTCCAAATTATCCCCAAAGACTAAGCAGAGTCACTTCTCTCCATCCAAAATTAGACACGTTATCCTGGTCAGTCCATTTTTCTTGCAGAAGAAAGATGCACAGAGGAGCATTGTGTAGCCAGACCATTCCTTTACCAGTAATGTGAGCAGGGAGAGCTCTGGGCCTTGGCTCTGGTGCTTCACACACCCCTGGACCATCCTGCAGGACTCTTAGCACAGACTCCAGAATAGTTTAACGCAGAGAAGAGTCTCCCCAAAGAGCAGTCTCCTCATTTGGAAAGGAAGAAACATCAGTCTCATGGAAGTAATATGGGCCATGATGTACACATCACAATAAGCAAACAGGGGACTTGGTGGTTTATTTACTCATTAGTACAGGTGCAACATCAGACACTGGAGATCTGGTTTAGGTTCCTCTGGATTCACATCCTCCATCACTACGGAGGGTGCAAACGACATGATGTGGAGAGGTAGGGCTCACTTTGTCTCTGCTGCTGAAGGAGTTCTAGTCTTACAAAAACAGTACACATTTATTGAAGCAGACACTGGACACCTCATCCACCAACCCTTAGACTTGTAATGCCTTGTACATTATAGCTATTGCTGGCCCAAAGAAGAATAAATTGTTCCATATAAAGTGAAAGATCCACAAAACCCAGCATTTAGAAAGCCCCACCGCAGCATCAGTCTGATACCTAGGATGCTCTTGAGGGCTGCCTGAGAGATCTGCCTCTATCTCCTTCATCCCCAGACAATGACCCTATCCCTAATCCAATAGGCACGTGTCATCATCAGGCACTGCCTTACTCTGGCAGGATTGGCCCCACACTTCACCCATGCCCAGGAGACCTCGTTCTCCTTAGACCAGACTCAGTGTCACCCAGGTTGAGGCAGACAGCTATCTTCATGCCATGCATATCCCAAAGAAGTCCAAAAAATCTGTAGCAGCATTAGTGTCCCATTACATCATTGCACAGGGACACAGGATCATTTTCATATGATATACTACTAGCTAAAATAGTAATATGAACTCCTTGCTTCATGTACTGAGGAATTTAGTCCAGACAGAATGAAGTTGCTAGACTGAACTGCATGTCATCTCTGACTGGGCCATGACAGAAGGACTCAAGTATGTGTCCCTGAGGCAGACACATGGCTCTCTTGGTTGGGAGGTTGTTGGGGGCTTTTTTTGTTTGTTTGTTTGTTTTTTTACAGTAATATAACTTTCAGCCCAGATAAAGATGCACAGATTGTGTGGATCACATGAAAATGAGGAGGCTTGAGGAGTCACAAAGGGTAGACAACACTTAGATAGTCCTAACTGCTGTAAACACATCAGGAAAGAGAGAGGGAGGGAGAGGCTGTGCCTGTGGGAGGGGGTACAGCTGAAAATATGTCTTGACCTTTACATGAGCTGAATCTTTAATCTCAACAGAGGACTCTCACAAGCTTTGCAAGCACAGCCAAACATCAGCTCACAGACATGTACAAAGCTGTGCCTTCTGCCTCCCTCATTCCCACAGGGGAATAGCCCCACAAGGTACCTCTTCACAGCTCCTCACCTAAGGGTCAATTCTTAAAGTTTATATGTTGACTTGAGTGCTTTCTAATGTGTCATATATAGATGATTTATTATTAGCAATTTCCATTAATAACACAAGAAATGGTCATACATTTATGTTCTTATAAACATGGGTTCAGCAGCACAAAGACGGCTGACCTCTCAACAGCCAGGGAGGGATGCCAGCCACCCTCCCTAGGTGACAAGGACACACAGCTCCCTTCCCCTCCTATTCAGGCAGAGCTCACTCTGTCCCCAGGCTGTGCTGTTAGACTGGACAAGAACCCCAGTTTTCACATCCCTCAGTTTTCGAAAATAGGATTTTGTTTCAAATCTACCCCCAAATAAGTCTTGTTTTTCAGACAAGAACTGGGACATCTAGAAATTAAGACCTGATTAGGCAATCAGTTTGAGGAGTCTAAATACTCCATCATCCTCTCTTGGCAAGTGCTTGCATCCCAGATTCTTGGCTTACTTTTTAGTTTGTTTTCTCAAGAGTTGCATTTCACTTCGGATTAATATGTGTTGGCATTGTACTTACACCAATCCTACCTAACCTGCAAGCTTTCTCTTCCACATCTTTAACAGTAACCTATTTGCCTATTTGCCAGAATCACAGAATCTGCTGAGTTGGAAGGGACCCACAAGGATCATCAAGTCCAGCTCCTGGTCCTGCACAGGACAGCTCCAAGAGTCACACCATGTGCCCAAGAGTATTTCCCTCCTGTCTATCCTACCAGATAAGTAACTGCAATGTCTTGCACATATTCCAGGGAAGAGTAAGACTGCCCTGGGAAATAACAAATGTCAAAGGGGAAAATGCAAGCTTTGTTTAATTTCTGTCTCATTATAAGCACTGTGTCCTGGGTCTGAGAAACATGAACTAAACCTGAGTTGACTTTATTGTGAGTAATTGATAATCCAGATGACTTGCCAGGAAGCACGGCCCCGGGGCTGTGCAGTACACAGCTTCCAGGAATAAAGGGCCATATTTGTAAACAGAAAGCAACACCACTGATTGTTATGAAGGGCAATTCCCTGTCTGAGAAGTGATGGAGCAAAGCCACCAAACCCTCTTTATAAGGAGCAAGTCTACCAAACAGGAAGGTCTAGGGCATGACAATGTCTGGATAAGAGGATAAAAAGCACATATGTACTTCCTGCCATTTTGCTGGATAAAAAACTAGTGAATATTTCATGCCTGTGGAAATTCTGACATTGTGCAAGCACTTTTGCTCTGCAAAATGTGGAACCAGGCCAGCAGGGACCTGCTGAATTCCACTCCACAGGGAGGGTTTGCTCCTCAGCTGCCCTGTGCTTGCTGGCACAGCAGTGAAGGTGTCCACCCAGCATGAAGGGCTTCAAGCCAAGCAGAATCATTGTGTCTGGTGGGTATCAGCACTCACTGGTCATCTCGCTTAACAAAAGGGAGCACAGATCCTTCATGTGCCTCAGAAGTCCACAGCAGAGCCAGAGGGGCAGATGTAAAATGGCAAAATGCTGTCTCCTGCCAAATCCAGGGCCAAACTCCCTCTGGGTTCAATGGAATCAGTTATTTATCCTTAGATTTCAAGGCTGAGGCAGACTACTGAACATCTTGTCTAAAACTCCCATGAGCAACCACAGTTCAACTCATCACCCCCAAATCTGCTCATGAACCACAGCAGTGGTCCCCAGCTCCCCAGGTCCCTGGGCCACACAACAGCGAGTGGGAGGAACAAGAGTCTTCACTCCCCATAGCCTCAGACCTACATTTTCATTTACAAGTACATAAGCAGTGATGTGTTTTGTGTGACAAGACATTGTGCTCATCATGGATGGAAGGTTACTGGTCTCAGAGACATCCCTTGGGAAGCTGTCTAGTCCTGCTTTGAATGTTTCAGGTAGCAAAGAGCCCATACACACCCTCAGAAGTTCATTCAGCAGTTAATTGTCCTCATCCGCGTGCATTCATGGGATGTGTAGCTTTTTCCTTCCCCCTGGCTGCTCTTGGGAGCATGTGGTTTGGGTACTAATGCTGCATGCTGGCACCAAGCTGCATTTCACAGGGAAAAATATGCAGCCCTCCATAAGCAGATTAGGAAACACAAACACTGAGAAATGGAGAACAGAGTGGGAAAAGAGCTCTTATCCAACCAACACCCAGGGCAAGCACCAAGGCCTCCACTTGCTGAGAAAACTAGGGAAAACATTGGATTTAAAAATGAAACTGTTCGGAGACTCTGTTACTTTGCAGCATTAAAGTGATAGTGTTCCCTCACTCCTGACAGGCCCATCATGTTTATAGCCAAGCTCACTTCTGTATGAACATCAAAAGATGTCTCTTGCCCAAGTCTGCAGGCTGCACAGTGCACACAGTAACATCTGGGAATTAAAAGACATCTGGATTGTTCAATGTTTTCATGGTCTTGTGGGTCGTCTTGTACATGAGCAAGGTGCCTGGAGCCCACCAATGTACTGGGCACCACAACAAAAAGAAACTATTGCAGCCTGAGGTGTGGGGGAAGCTGCAGGAGAACTCATCTTTAACAGCAGCTGGTCCCCACAGCTGCCACACTCTCCAGTGCTCCCCCACATCTGCAGGTTACAACCATTGCACAGTGGGCCTGCACAGTGATCTTGCTAAGCTACCTCAGACCCCTGGGTGCACTCTGTCCAAAGCATCCTCAACTCACACTCTGCATCTGGATCTTTTTTCTGGGTTAGTAAGTGTGAGTGAGCCCCACACACTGTTCCTACCTCCTCCAAATCTCCACTTCCTCTCTCTTCCCCTTTCTGCTTTTCTCTCAGCTTATCCCTTGGGCGTTATTCCATTTTCATTACTCTGCACTGTTTAAATATCCCTAGCAAAACCTGAGCACTACAAAAAATAAACCCAAAGGCAAAAAGAAGGCAGAAATATTTAATACATAAACAGCTGGTTTGTAGGAATCCTGATGTCATTACTTGATGAGAATAAAGGAGGAGTATAAATTTTAATTCAAATCTCCCACTCAGCTGTAAAACATGCTGCTGTATTTACACTAAAATAATCATCAGACAAAAAGTTATGTGTTTTTTTCCCAGAAAACTCTATCCTGGATTTTTTCTTAGAGAGGATGTTGTTCATAGCCTCTTACACCCCCCCTCTTTGATGCCTGCTATTTTAGGATTGTTCCACTCCTTTTTTGCCTCTCTCCCCATAAAACTGGAATTAGTTTAGCCAACACAGTTACTTCATAAAGTCTCCTTCTCAGCATATGAATCCAATTTTAGATTTTCAGGCTTAAAAATAAATATCTGACAAAAACCCCCAAGTAAACAAAAAAGTTGTTTTAAAGAGGGAGGAGAGAAAGAAAGCTCCAACATCCATTGTTTCATCCTTAGCTACCTCCAATATATTCAGCGCAGTCACATCCATTTTACTGTGAGGGATGTGTAATCTCTGGATGGATCTGCTTAGTAAAGATTTAGTATTGAATGGGTGATGCCTGAAAGAATAGGAGTGTGACTGTAGTGTGTTGCCCAGGGATGGCTGCTCATTAAGCTGCCCAGAATAAACAGTGTATGCATGCAAATTAGAAAACTCCTGGGGAAAGATGCCACTTACATAGTAATGGCCAAGCTCTCAGAAAATCTGTTCTGTAAAATTAGCTGTTTGTGGAAGACTGCACTTTGCTTTTATACTTTCTATTAAGTGTGTAAAAATATACTAATTGCTTTTTGCAAGTTATATTTGAGCAACATTTGCAGTAGATGTGGTCTCTCAGTAGCTGTATTAGATGTACGGACATTGTTTTAACACAGGCTGTTAGCTGGAACAAGGGGCCAAAACAAGCCTTCTGGAGCAAGCAATCTAAAATACATTTGAGGCTGTCTTCCACATGAGAAATTGCTTCAGCCATTCCCTAATATCATCTTGCCTCTCCAGACCAAGATTCTTGAAAGAGGAGGGGGTTTGTATGTGAGATAGGTGTCCAAATTTCAAAAAGAAGAGAAAATACGCCTCAAAGACAGAGCAAATATCCCTTCCAAAACTTTCCCTCCAATGCCCTGTGGGACTTGGCAGCTTTGTTTCTGGTTTTGTGTTTTTTGCCACTGGGTTACCAGTTCAGCATTTTCTACTTGGTTTGCCTCTGCCTTGGGCAAAGCCTGGAAAACATAAACTGCATCTTAAAAAGGGACAAACGCAGCCCCAGTATTTACACCTACACTCCTACTCTGCTCTTTCTTTGCCCCACGGATAGGAAAAATGAGACATTTCATAGCAGGCCTAAGTCTGATGGTTTGGCTGAAATCAAACACCAGTTTTCAAAAGGTTTCTGGGTCCAGAGAGAAATGCCCACAGAGCTGCAAAATACATTTGGTTTGACTGACAGCTAATTTTTCTCCTACTTTTCTGTCTGGTTGTGCAATCAAGAAATCAACTATTCCAGACAAATTTTCAATACAGTACCTCTTTACCATCCTTCTGGATATGATGTCACTAGAGTACATCCAGAGGGATTAAAAAAACCTGGGATTCCTGCCTGATGGAACGATAACAGTGGTAGAAGTTTTAAGACTCACAATAAATACCAGGAGAGCAGGGACAAACTTACAATGATTGGCATCAAAATCAGAAATCACATCTCCTGGCTTTCTCCTGGTTTACATCCATCATATAGTGTTTTATGTTCCTGGCAAATCATTTATGGCAAGGTTTCTGGAAATAAGTGCTTTTGGAAATGATGTCTTCTAAGTGAAAATGTAAGCACTGCAATAAATGACTTATCTTCAAATGTATTCAACAGCCTATGGCTCTTTCAGAAGTCAGAGCTGTGGAGTGCTCAGTGCTTTAAAAATGAGTCTCATTTTCTCTTGTGCTCAACTTTGGATAAAAGACTTATTTTAATGTTCAGAAAAGGAGGATTTGCTCATACTGCATAAGCAATCTGTAATCCTTAGAGCTTCTAAATGTGAAGTGCTGCTGTTAATTCCCTTATTCTGGTGTGGGATTGAAGGTGTTCAGTGGAATAAATTGGAAATACAACTTGGAATATTTTTTATATGCTTTGAGGAAACAAGATCCAGATGACAATTGATGTGATATACTTGTCACCTGCAGCGGAAAACCACCGCCAAGAGGGAAGCCATAAGGCTTCTCCCCATGCCCACAGCATCCTACGCAATTTGTGGTACAACAAAAAAGTCTTTGCAGCCATGTATTTATTTGTCTTGCTTGGTGCCCTTTGTGCTACTCCCACACATTGGACTTTAAAGCTTTCTTTGAAAGTTTTATTATCTTTCATATTTCACAGCCCTCAGAGGCATTGATGTTGCAGCCTCTTCTGGGGAACGGGTGGCAAAGAGCTCTTTGTTTCTGTTGAGGGAAGACCCCAAAAGCCACTAAAGCTGCTCAGCAATGTTTCCTTTTAAGGATGAGCCAAGGGAGGCATCCTGCTTTCATCCTTAAATCTTACCAGATGAGAGGGAAGCTGTGCTGAGGACCAGGCAATGATGACCTGTGCTGAGTTGCCACAGTTAGTGGAGATGCAGCCAGCGGACAGGCATTGCCAGGGCACTGAGAGCCAGGGGCTGGGCTCTGCCCTGCAGCTCTCTGTGGCTCTTCCTCATCATCTCCTCTGTACAGCAGAGCTGATCATCTCACTGGATCTGCTGGCAGGCAGTCCAGCCAGCCCAGCCATCACTGGGGACAAATCAAATACTGCTGACAGTGTCTCAGATCCACATGCATGAGAAAGCAAAGCTTTTCCCAACGCCTCTTGCCATAGCCCTTTCCCTACTGGGCTCACTGCCATGTCTTATTTAGAGATTCTCTCTTTCCAAGCAGGATAGATTTGAAACTGCTTTTGGAAGAGGGTGTATTTAAATGCTTATCCCCTTCTTGCTGGAAAATTTTTTGGTGACTTTGTGTTGTAGGAGAGTTCTTTTCACAGGCATAAATGCTGAGCAAGGAACTACTTCCTAATACAAAAAGATGGACAAACTATCTCAAAAGCACATGGCTTGAGTGCAGGATTATTCAATGCTGAAAATTAATCATGCTGACATGAACCTCCACTGTAAAAGCAAATTGTGTCACATTATCATTTTCAGCCCAAAAAATAAGTATATATGCTGCAACACTGAAAATAAATCAGAGTCTAGCAATAAACAGCTATCACATTTCCTGTAGGGGGTAAAAAAAACAACCAAACAAAACCACAGGAAGCTGTATGGGAGAGAAAAGGGCTAAAGAGAGAGATGGAGAGAGTTTTTACGAGGATATGTGGTGACAAGAGAAAAGGCAACAGTTTTAAGTTGAAAGAAAGTAGATTTCGATTGGATATAGGGAAGAAATTTTTTACTGTGAGGGTGGTGAGGAACTGGAATAGGTTGTACAGAGAAGATGTGGATGCCTCATCCCTGGAAGTGTTCAAGACCAGGTTGGATGGAGCCTGGAGCAACCTGGTCCAGTGGAAGGTGTCCCTGCCCATGGCAGGGGGGTTGGAACTGGAAGATCTTCAGAGATCCCTTCTAACCCAAACCATCCTGTGATTCTAGAAGGCTATTATGGCAAGTGGTATCAGTGCTATACAGCTATACTGTTCTATGTGGGCCATCATCCCTCAGTCCATGTAGACTCTTGCTCACCAGAGTCTCTAAAACAGCACGCCAGATTTGTATGAATTTAAGGATAGTCGCTAGAAGTAGCAGCCTGATGATGTCTGGTGGTCTCTCTTCTCCAGAGGGTCATCTGGAGCCTCTCTAGCACTGGCACTCCCCAGATATGTGAGCAGAGCTCAGCTCTCCCCCATGGGCTTCACTCCTTTCACAGCTCCCAAGTTCACACCCAGCTTCTCTGTTTGTTGCCTGCCTGGGCCCAAACACTTGCACTCCTATTGATATGAAACCAAGATCCAGCAGGAGAGTGGGACTCTGGGAACATCAGGGTGAGGGTAAAGGTATTTCAGGCTCTGCCTCCATTATGGGGTATCTGATTGTCATCTGCCTCTTGTACCCCACAGCTGCCTCCTTCTTCACCACTCTCCATGCAGAGCTGGCTGCTCTCCTGATGCCTCCTCCTCCCTCTGTTTCTCTTTTCCCTTTTCTAGCTCAGTCAGTACATGCTTCAAGTCTGATTCAGCTGCTTCCCCTGCCTCAATGATCACCAGCTCCTTCCCTGGTAATTTTTCTTCCTGTGGATCAATTGTCTAATTCAACATACACCTCAAAATATTCAGCTGCCTATCATCCTCTCCATAGCCTCCTCAAAGTCTTGTCTTGGCTCCAGGATCCTCTTCAGCTTTGTCTCCCATCTGCATCTTGTCTCCCACGGGTTCCTCAGATGCTATATCCCACCTGAAGAGTTTCCATTACAAATATTACCCAGGATTATCTGCCTCCCACAGCCAGGCATCTTTGGTCTCTCTGCCTTTAAATGACTTTTGCTGCCCTCAAAATTGCCTTTATCTCCTTCCTCAGGTCTGTTAAAACATCATATCAAGCTTCCTCTACAAACTCTAGGCAAAATCACAACCCTCTTCCCCAGTCAAGGCCTCAAGCAATCATTCTGTGTTTGGATTTTTACGAGTTTTGCCTGCATCAAACTTGTTTTGAAATAGTAAAGATAACAGCTTGCAAAGTACATACATTTACATACCTCACTTCATTCAAATTAAGTGGGAAAGATAAGAATCTCCAGCAAATTAATTCTGCTAATGTTCTAAACTGTGAATTTCAATCAAGGCTGAAAACCAAACCAACTCAGCTAAATGGCTGGCTCTTGTTACACTTTAGGTGATCTAAAAGCATGCATCAATAAGCAAAGCAACTTCACTTTGTACAGCTGAGCTCCAGACTGATTTGCTGCTTTCCAGAATTGTCTGATAAAAAAAAGCCACAGTCAGCTCCAGCTAATAAGAGAAAATCAATCCAGAGCCAAAGAGCAATAAAAATGTTGTAGCGAGTTCAGAACATTTTGTCACAGCTAAAATTGGTTTCCTATGAACCATCTGAAATCATATGGACTGCAAAGCCTTGCTGTTCAGAACTGTTAAAATAGCAAATGCTCTAATGGTTCCAGAAGCAAGCAAGAAAATCCACTTTTTGTCCCAGGATGAGGGACAGTGATGAAGTGAAGAGTAAGAGATGTTACACAAAGGGTTTGGAAATTAATTTACTACTCGGTATACTCTGGGTCCCTTGAAACCCAGTAGTTTAGCTGGAGAACCTTTGTAGCGTTCAGACCATCTTGGACAATTTGGATAATTTGAAATTGGACTGCAGCTTTTGAGACAAACCAAGACTTACAGATCAGAGATAAAACTGATGTGGAAAACTAAGAGAAAATACAAGTGAAAGGTCTGAAAACAACTGGGATGCTTTGTTCCCACTGTTCCCACAGTGCCACGGTGGCCGGGTACCCCACAGGCTCTTATTTGGATTTCTAAATATAATTTACCCCGGTGCAACTAAATCCCAGAAGTGCATGGGAAGAGACAAGGGCAGTGTTTACAGACATATAGATGCAAGATTCCTATGGAGGTTGTGGATTCACTGTGGATATCCCTACCTTGCCAGTGGCCAGGGCAATTCCCATCGGATGGGTCTTGGAACACAGGGCAGAGGGTAGAGGGGATAACACAAAGGGCTGCAAGCAAATAAACCAGCTACACAAGGAGTAGACAGGCCTGTGACAGTATTTTTTGTGTCCTGGGGGGCTGGGGCTGATGATGGCAAGGGGTGAAGAGGTGCCCATACGTCAGGGCCACTTGGCACAGCCACAGCCTGGCTGCTGCTCTCCAGAGAGCAAGGCTACCTCCTCAGCCTCCAGTCTGCCCTTGGAACCAACAAGGACTTGATCTTGCTTCTTCAACCGAGAGACTAAAATGTTTCCTACAAAGCAAAGCAGTCCCTGACCTTTTTTTTAAAGAACCTCTTGTGTTTCCACTGCTGGCGGAAGCCAGAGCCCTGTGTTTGGCCACAAACAGGCTTCCCACGAGCAGATGTGCTCAGAGCATCCACCCACACAGCTCCAAGAGGAAGGGCCTTGGGAGGGAGCCTGTTCTCCACCAACTCTTTTCACACAGATCAATGAACAGTCATTGAACAGAACTGTCTTTTCATCCTCAGCAGTCGAGGCCATGCTCTGGCCTGTGACCCATCCTCTCCCAGTCAGACTTGAGAAGAACCCAGGATTCATGATAAAAGACTGCTTTCCCCTCTGTGCTTCTCCCTGTGGCACCACACAGCTTGAGCAATATAGCAGTTTCAAATTGTTTTAAAGCAGGTCCCTGCTTCTATTTTTGCAGCAACATCTGAGCCCTGTGAATGTTGGTGTCCGCTGCATATGGTGTGAATCGTCCTCCACAGGCAGCATGGGGAATTAAGAAAACAATCCCCAGCTCCAGGAAACATGATAAATATCTCCATACGATCAACATGGAAATGGTTTTCAGTGGATAAAGCAGCTCTGGTTCCATGCCATCACACTGATGAGTGCATCTTCCACGCACAGCGTGGTGCAGCTCCGAATGTGCTCTGTGCCACCCTGACAGGGCATTCATCTGCTGTGGTCCACCTCATTCCTGTGGGCAGATTGTACACTTTAGAGATTGTTCACTTAATTGATTGTACTATGCACATTTCATTCCTTGCTGATTGTACAAGCTGATAACTACCTTGATAGGACTATTAATTCAAAGTGTTTTAATATTTTCCTTGGCATCTGCTAAGGAGAAATCAAGTGTGATCCTCCCCGAATGCTGTGAGTAACACTTCCTTCCCCTGAGCTTCAGAAATAACTTCCTAGCACTGTCAGACCTATATGTCACTTATTTTCTCCACAAGATATTTTTTCTCAATGTGAAATGATCACACTTCCTTTACCCTCTTGTTCATTCAGACAGCTCACCCTTGGTGGAAGAATCTATATTTTGTAATGGTTTTACAAAATGGTTGCTCTGCTTTTGCTCGAGACCCCTCTGTGCTACTGTGATAAAATTCCAGAAGATAAGTAGTGAGAGAGGAAGCTGCAGGGAGCAGTCTGATGACTTTTACACACACAGGCACCACTTTTGTATAAATTATAATGAAATTTAACAGTTGCAAGATCACACAGAATTTTTAAAGTGATATTAAATAAGCAGTGATTTTATACCAAAGCACAGGCAAGAAATGGAGCCCACAGGTAGAGCTAAAAAAATGGCATATCAGAAGAGGCTGGACTTGTGCCTAGGCTATTTGGTCTCTCCATAGCTATTCAGTCAAGCTATTCAGGCAGACCAAGCTTTATCTTCGTGGAAAGTTTCTGAGTAGACACTCAAACAATGACAAAAGGAACAAATATACCATCAGCAGTGAGTTTGTTCTAAGAATAAAACAGGCATGACTGTGGGGAAAGCAGACTGTGAAACACCATAGACACAACCAGGAGGGGCCACTGCAGTAAAAGAACCCAAGAAAATTTAAAATATAATGCTGATTGTGTGCATCAGGATAACTACATTCAACCCCACTCCTGCTGTGAAACGACAGGAGGCACAGAGCTGACAGAGAGGAAACAACAGGGAGGCAATAGGGGAAGGGAAGAGCAACTTCCCAAGACTCACAACTCCCTGCATGACTCAGTCTTTCACAAAGCCCTAAATCCATCATTTCTAGGGAGAAATGAAGATGGTAACGTTGCTACATCACTCACTCCGAGGCACTGCCTGCTGCCCTGCTCGTCATGGCGTGCATGGACATCAGGAGCATGGCCATGGCCAGCTCTGCCCATGGGTGCAGCATGGGGTCATGTCCGTGTCTGTGCCTGCTGTTGCAACATGCAGCTCTTCTGCCAGCCAGCACCCCACAGCATATGCACAACAGGGAGCAGTTATGCTTACTGGTGGCGTGGTTTCCTCCCCAAAATTAGATTCTTACTGATTATGATAACTATAGCAGCCTTACAAGGAAAGTACTTTGGCATTTGGGCTCTTTTGGCACTATTATTTGTCAGAAAATTAATGGCATCCTTGGCTTTGCTTTCCAGATGGACAATGTAAGTGTCTTCAGGCTCCCCCCTGAATTTCCCTTCTGCTGCTGTCTGTTCACAGCTGTGTTGAGCAGAGTCCTGGCAGGCTGGAGCTCAGCAGACAACCAGAACAGGGAGACAAAAGTTTCTGAGTTTCAACTTGTGTCAAAATGTTTACTCACTTCATACAGAGCTGATGTTCTTTCATAATATATAAACATGCTGTTGCTAGAACTTTAATGGGCATAATTACAGCTCTTTGAAAATTCTAATTATATGGATTATTAGGAAATAACTTAAGAGCTTGGATAAGATCAGGGGATTTGGATGGGCTGTCAGTGAGGCAACTTCTGCACCTATAACTCCCTGTAAATGAATCATTTTCCATGGTTTATGTATACATTCCATTTCTCCACTTAATATGGCACTGCAGGCAATATGTTTCTTCAGGCGTGTTTCACATCCTGCCTTGCTCAGTCACTCCAGCTCTGGCTGTGTGCCTGCTCAGGATTGTCACTGCCTCTCAGCAAAGACCCCCTTGTTGTGCCCCTTACAGAGCAGACCATGCCATGGTCCCAGCCAGGCCCCCAGCCCTCAAATACTTGTTCAGGCTGCTGATTTTGGGGTTTTCTGCTTATTCGTCTCATACAAGTAAGGTGTCATTTCTCTTTTAAAATATCCACCTTGAGGACTTTTCTGAGAGATGATTTACAGGTTTGTGTTTTCCTGTGTTCAGATTTCCAGTCTTGTTCACTGACATTTGCCTTAAATGGGTTATTACTCTTCCTCTTGGACATTATGGGATGAAACCAGGAATTGAATTATTGAATGTTGTGAGAAATCAGCTTGCCAGTTTATAGACTTATTATAATACTTGGTCTGAAATGTTAATCTGCTACTAATAAAATTGCTGACTCCTTGTATTAGCAGTTTTTCTCAGGCTGGGGCAGCATAAACCAAATTTCACCCAAGAATTTGGTGGCCTCTTTGCACCATGAATTTGTCTCACAAATAGACCCAGCCCTATGACTGGGGTTTTTTTTTTCTTTTGGATTGGTCAAAATGTGTTACAAATGGAGAAGATGCAGCTTTCAGGCACAGTGGTCTGACCGCAGACTGCCTTTTCTTTTTCTCCATGTAAAAATGCAGTTAATGTTTATTCTGTATGGACTCCATGTGGAGCTGAGTGAGAAAGCAGACTCTGAGTGCTGCACAGAATTGCTGCTGCTGCCAGACCCCACCACCTGTGTCAAGCTGTCCCTACAAACTCGCTGACCCTCTCACTCTGCAGATGAGGGTTTGGGGAGGTGAGAAACATGCTGTATTGCCTCATGCCTCAGGAGAGGGGAAATAGTTCAACAGGCCCCATTAGGTGCTGCTGGTTTGGCAGCTGACTGCACCCACTGCTCATGGACATCAAGATCTGCTTGAGCAAAATCTCTCTCCAGCCTCTGGAGATGCTCAGGACACGTGGCTGGGATGAGAGGTCTGTGCCAGATCACCCTCCATCCCTGCTGTCCCTGCCTGGACAGCCAGCTGAGTGGCAATTCATGTTTGGAAACCCATCCTTGACCTTCCCAGTCTGCCAAAGCCCCCTGAGGTTTGTTATCTCTGACCTACCAACCAGAGCAGTCCCAGCTGATGGGATTCTTTATGCAGACACAAGCTACAGTGTTATGTGACCATTAGAAAGGCTCTCTCTGACTTTTTTAGGATTTGTAAGTTAACTACCAAAGTTTAATTTAATTAAATTTCTGTAAAGACATGGGAAATTTCAGCCCATAAGACATTCTCAGTATAAAAAGCCATCAGCTTTTATTGTGCATGGAAGATTACTTATGTAGGTATTTTTCTAAGATGTAAGAAACCTGTGTGTTTAAGAAACCCATTCAGGACAGTCCTGGAAAAGAAGCAAGGAGGAAAGATGTCAGAGGGGCTATTGCAATTTCCCAAGCACAGCACAAGAGGTTCCAGGTGGCCATGAAGTAGAAGTTGATGTCTGGGCCACTTTCCAGGACTGTCACTTTCTTTGCAAAGGAAAAAACCCATGAAAGGTCATCAATGCAGAAGAGAGGCTGAGTGAGGCTGGGAGAGAGCTGTGCACACAACAGAGCATCCACCACAAAAACATGAAATCAATACCCCTGTCTGTTATGATACCAAATCAGGTCAATGAGGCTGCCTCTCATCCCACACAGAGAGCAGCCCCTGCCATTGCAGCCCTTCCATGGTACGCTTTTAAGTGACTGCAAGCACTGCAAAGATCTTCATTTTCAGAAGTATTACGTAGATAGTCCTGGGATTTGAAATATCCTTTGAAACTTCAAGGCGAAAAACTGAAAAATCCCCCCCTTTCAGGGATTGTCCATTGTTTGTCAAAATACATCAAGCAAAGAACATTTGGGGCAAAGTCAAGAAGGTTTTTAAACTGACTATTTTTGATTTAAACCTTTGTTAGGAGTACCAGTGATCAAATACATCACATCAGTATGGATAAACCAAAGTAAATGTCCAAGTTCAGCCTTCAAGTAGCCTGAGCCTGCTGTTTCTTTCTACTCATGATGATAAATTTGGTTCGAAGTTTTTTAACATTAAAGTCTAGTGACAGAACTGGATGAGTAATTCATAGGGAATAATTTACTCATTAATTCAGCCATTTTTCTGCTCTCTTATTTTTCATGAGGAGATTGTAATATTCTCACATTCATTCCCTCCTTGAATGTCTTCATCAAACAAGCTCATCACTTTAGTAACTGCTTGTAGCCCTGCCTGCATCCCACTAGAGCAAGACACAGGATGTGTTCAAGGGTACACAGCAATTGCCAGAGAAAAAAAGACTTAAAGATGGGCAGCCTTTATCTCAGCAAAAGCATGATTAGAAGACAAGTGGTTGAACCAAACAAAATAATGCAAGGGTAAAATGCTGAAAGGGGCAGTTATTTTTCCTCTCATAACACAAGAAAGAGAGTGTATTCAATGAAATTTCAAGCCAGAAACTACACAATGTAAAAAAACCCCAAAAACCAAAAAAACAAACAAAAAAACCCAAAACCAAACAAACAAACAAACAAACTCAAAAAAATTACAACATTGGAATCTACTTCACAAGACAGTGCCAGTGCCAAGAGCTTAGCACAAGTCAAAGGAGGATTAGACATTTATATGGATAATGGGAATAACGGGTCTGAGAAAACGATTTTAAAAGCAATATAAACCCTTTTGTCTCAAGGCATTGCCAAGCCTTGCAAGGTCAATTCCTCACAAGAGTTTGCATTTGAAATTAAAAGCATGAGCATCTTGTTCTCTCGTGGTCTAAGGACACAGCTTGCACGGGGTATTTCTGTTTCTTTCTGGGATAGGTGGAAACTCAAACTGGTTGCACAGTTTATACACATAGCCTTGTCAATTTATTTTTTACAGCACTATCTTCAGCAACATCACTTACCCCAGGGGTGAGGAGGTCAGCCAGGTCAGGATCTGGATCGCAGGCTCTATTTCAAGAGGACATTTCTGGAGGCCTGTTTCAGAAGCTAACTGTGCTCTGTGGCATCAGTTGTGGCTGCGGGGGAAGATGCAGCCAATTCCCATTTTCAAAGGACCAGGGAAGGAGGAGGGCTCTCAGCTGGAAATGCTCTGTTACTTTGCTAGGAGTAAGTGGCAGCACTTGGAAAGACATGGAGAGATCAGGGAACACCATCACCTTTCAGCCTTAGTCTTCTCAAAGCATTTAGAGTTTGTATCAGATTGTTACAGCGGGGATACTGTAACACACCTATAGCGTGTTGCAGAATCCCCACAGTAACATCAGATAATGAAGGAGGGACAACTCAAAAAGGTACTAAGAGGTCCCCTTCCCATTTCAACACCTAAATGTTCTGGATATCAATGCATTCAGTAACATATTTCCTCATTTTTGATACCCAGGGTTTTGCAGCACCAAGAAAACTGAAGCTTTTTTAAAGGTGGGGGAGCTGAAGATCTTTTCCAGATTCTGTTTTGTATAGATTTCAAACCTTTAGAACTCAACTATCAGATTTTGTACTTTAGATTCACCACCATTATGAAATTTCCCCTCTCTTCTTCATAGCGCCCTCAGGCCCTTTATGAGATGTGATTTGTAGGAAGGTAGGCATTTAATCAGCTTAGGCATTAAATAGGCCCTGACACAAGAGCCCGGACAATGCTTGCACAATTCCAGTTCCTTCCAGACCTGCTGTGAAAAAAAATCTTGTGTTCTGTAATGAGAACAGTAAATTACAGGAAAGCATGCAAAGTAAAATGGCCATGAATCTTCCATGCTCCTCCATGAGATTCCCACTAATTAGAAAGGTGAGAGAGGCTTTTCCTGGAACAGAGCCAGAACTGTGCCTGTGTCACCATTTCACAAAGTTACTTAGTGGTTCATGTCACTGGGTTTCCATTTCTCCAGGGTATTTCAGTCCTCCTGTAGAGGCTGGATCTGTTCTGCTGATGCTCATTAAGTGATGTCAGCCAAGGCCATGGCTCAGGATTCCTCAAGGGATTTTTTTCCTGTTCTGGGTTCACTATAAATAAGTGAATAACATTGCAAATGCAAGAGTCCTAACCATCTGGACTCCAAGCACAGTTTTGACTATTCTGTTTCTTTCTCAATGATTTTGTCTAATATATCCTGTCCTGTGCCTCTGTGTAACCACACACGCATTTAGAGGCCCAGGTGCGTTTGTGCCCCATCCTGAGAACAAATGGCATGGCCTGGCCTCCACCATATTATTAAACTCTCCTCACCTCCAAAATCATGTGGCTACTTCCAGGCAAGCCCATGGGAGTGGCCTCTGACCCAAGCCTGAAGTCACTGAGATGCTGCCAAGGAACATTTGTCCAGCACTGGTTACTATGAGGCAGATTCCTGGGAAAAAAAATGAGGACTGTAAGGGCTACTGCCTGGCTCCAACAGGCAACTGAATGCCATATGGGAGGAAAAAGTCTCACTTTAAAAGTTCCCATTTTCTCTGGGGCAAGAAGCACAGTTTGTTCTGGTTTGTTACTAAAAAAAAAAAAAAAAAGCAGAACTGACAAAATTATTTAGGAGGCTGTGATTTCCCAGTCTGTTTGTCACACCCTGTCCTGGCTGGCCCATCCTGTGTGAGGCTGTCTAACACTTTGTATTGTTGCATCTCAAATGCCATCCACCTGTGGGAACGGAAAAGAAACCCCATCATATTAACCCAGCCTTTGACCAACACAGAGCATCAAGTCATTGGCAGGGAGTAAATATCCTTCATGTTAGTCAGAGATAACATTCATTTTTTCCATCAGCCTCTTGATGCACAAACACTGTCTGTCACCAGGAACTGATCTTAGAAATCTCTCACAAAGAACATCCTAGACAGTAATGACATTTCAGGAATATCCAAAAAAATATCACTTCTATAATTTTCAGTCAGCTCAGTTATGTTTAAATAGTACTGTCCACACACAGAATTAAAATCAGAAATTTGCCGTCTATCCCTTTCTTGTTCCTCTTTTTTTTTTTCTGTTAAAGAGGAGCTGCTACACCAGGTTTCCTTTTCTTTCCCTTTTTAATGTCTCTGCACTTTGTGGAGCACACCCCCTGCTAGGTCACCCAGCTGGGTCTGAGAGCCAAACCACCCAGAGACCAGGGACATTACAGGAAGATGGCTAAAGCCTCTCACTAAAATAGTCCAACTGGTGATGTCAAAAGCACAGGCTCCACAGCGGGCACAGAGAGCAACATGGCACTCTCATACCAATACTACATCATCAGCTCGTGGTCCAGCCTTGCACCAAGAGTAGAAAGAGCCATCACAGTTCCTTCTATTGACTACCAAGTCCATAATCTACTTGCAGTGGGGAGAGAGGGGAAAAGGTCATTTTAAGGTATCACTACTGCCTGCATAGAGAGCTGGCAGTCACATCATGGGATTACAGCTCACACCACTACGAAAGCCCATGAAGCTCCTCTGCTCCCTCTCAGTGACTCAGGACAGATACTCACCAATATCCTACAACAATCCTCATGCCTCCTTGCCCTGTAGCCTGTGATCAAGGTGCCCACAGCAGTGACAAATCTTAAGAGTTCAGGCTGGGACAAATCAATCAGTCTGGTTTGGCACCCTTGGTGTCCTACTGGAAAGTAAGGGCCAAGATAAAAGAAAAGACTTGTGTCTTGTAACAGATATACTGCTTGCAGCCCATGCACTCCATATATGCAAATAAATATACTGTCTTTAGTAATCATGGCTACTTTGGCAGGCACATTCTCTGAAGCTTTTGAAATGTGTGTGCTAGGAGCCAAACATGCATCCTCAATTATAAAACTCATTGTGTGCTTTGGAAAGGTTGCTAGTCCCACTCAACACACTGGTTTGATGTACATTCAAAATAAACCACATTTTTTTTAAAGGATGTGATAGACCCAGTGTGAACACGTGGAGATATGAGGTGCAGCATTAGAGTAAATTAAAAATGCCAGGGCACCAGACTGGGCATGGGAATTTAATTTTCTGTTGGCAGAAATTTCTTTCAATTTTCTTTTGTCTGGATGTGCTACTGCTTTCCCATACAGTGCTCAGGAGATAGCAAAAAGCAGGAATAATTCCCAAAAGCAGTCTGATTAGAGCCACAAAGCTCTGAAGATGAGGAGAGGTCCATAGCTTGGATCAGGGCAGCCAAGCCAACCTAACTCAGGGCAGAAGCCAGGCTCTAGTGGGGCTTGATTCACTAGTGTTAATGTGGCCAAAGTCCCCTGGATACCAGGATTTGGTTTCTCTTGGGCTTACTTTTAGAAATATGAGGCTGAGAAGGGAAATGTTTTTCTCTGTCACTTCACTATCCAGCCTCTCTATTCACTGCCAATGCATCTGCAACAGCCCAATGGTCTGCACTGCTGTAATATTTGAGTTTTCTTGCAGACAAATCATGCCCTCCTTGAACATTCAAAACACCCTGCAGACACCTCCAGTAGGTTACTGACACTGCTGGCACAACCATAATGCAGTGCCTGCAGGGATTAAAGGGAGGGCATCAGCAAGGGACCTTAGATGCATCTACAGTCACAATCCCTCCCTTTCCCTTTGCTGTGAGCAGAGAAGTGCCGAGATCCTCAAAGGTTTGAAAAACATGCTTACATGCCTTGGAGCAACTGGGTTTCAATTGCTTTCTTCATCTGAATTCCTTCCATTTGCCTGATTAGCTGCTCTCATCAGAGAGAAAAGAGATGCAGTCAGATATCGTCCTGTCCCCTGCGCCTCCCCTGGCGCGGACTTACGGTAGGCAATGGGAGCGTCTCTGCTCATCACAGCTGACACCCGAGCTAGAAAAAAGGATGGTGGGGAGAATGAAAGAGCTGATCACACAAACTTGTGTGTGCACAGACACAAGAACAGCTGACCATAAGAAGTGACCTTTGGGGAAAAGCACAGAGGAGCTTTGTTGTTCTTGCATTTGGTATCAGAAATCAACATGTAAAACAAGAGGCTTTTAACTTTCATTTTCATTCATGAGTGTCTGCTATACAGAGCCTAATTAAAACCCCTCTGTTTCCAGATCAGTGAAAATATGCAACCTGTATATAAATGCTTTCTCTACTAGATGAAAACCCAAAATTATGTTATTCAATTCTACTTAAGAAACAAGCAAATTTTAAACCTGGAGTAGTCTCAGATGTAACTTCCAACTGTAAAACAAAGCAACATGGAAACACAGCTTTGAGAAAACATGGTCCTGCTTCTCATTTAAACAGACATATTTATTGATGGGAAGACATAATGCATTTCAATCTCAGCTGAATAACTCACCTCAAAGGTTTTGAAAGAAAAACAAATCTATTTTGAAAATACATTTCCTTCTGTAAGCATAAAGATGTCCAATTTACATTTTTCAAGTATGTCACCTTTTCTGAACAGAAAAGCACATTAAAAGGTGAAGGCAGAAGTCTGCAAACTTGCAGCATTTTTTCCCAATATGTATTTTGCTTGTACCCCAACCAACATAAATAAAGCAAAGCAGCATCTAATAAAATTAAGAGCTAGGCAGAAATGTAGAGGAAGGTTGGACAGCAACCGAACACAATATTAAGAATTCTTTATGTCTAAAAGTTAGTTTTGGGAGAGTTTAGTGCTTTGCAATGTAATGTCCTTAAGCAATCAGTCCAAAGAGGAGAGAGGAATTTGGGCTTCTGGATTCTTTTGCCAGGAAGAGAAATCTTCATGTTTTTTGGTATCAGAAAAAAATATATAACTGACATCAAGGCATCACTCTGACAGAGGACCCAGCTTATGGATTCTGCTCTGGGCAACTTTAGCCTCCCATGATACCACAATTTTACTGCCTTTCCCTGCAGTAATGTGTAGCACCAAGAAAAACAGAGATACTCTTCACCATCTGGTAGCAGCTGAGATGCATTTTCACTTCCTTGTGATATTTAGTCATCTTTCCCTGTCTGACTTTCACATATTTTAAATGCAGCAAGGACTGAATTTCAAAACAAGCAGTGGCCTCACAGGGCAGGGAGGGGGTTTCCTGGTCAGAGGGTTTCTACAGGGCTGGGCAGACCCCAGCCCACGCTGGCAGCTCGCAAGGATAAGGCTGAAGCAGGTTTCTTCCTGCAGGATTCACCTGCTCACGGATGGCTTTAGGCTAGGAATTTACCATGCACATATGGCATTACAACTTCATAGTTGATATCTGATGATCAGCTCCTGGGAACAGCACCAGCACCTCCCCAGCCATTTCCTGGGGGAGGATGTGACAAACGTGGCACTGTGGCAGCTTCCACAGCAGTGTGGGCACAGCTCTGTTACATAACAGATCCCATCACTTCTGATGGGAATGGGAGGTGGGGTGCCCATGGCATCCTTGGCCTCCTCTGCTAAACCCATCTCTGCATTTATTTATTACTAATGCCCAGAAGTCCCCTGTAATACTAGAGGTGAGATTTTGGAAAGGAACACGTGAGAGGATGAGATGCTGGCAAAAAACCTGGGAAATACTTCCTCCTGCATTGCACAGGCAAATCCGAATGTCCATGCTCCTGTGTCTGCTGATGCAAATGCACCAGGCAGGACAGGCAGGAGCTGTGGCTTACCCATCTCTCAGCTCTCTCAGTGACACCCATGGGCCATTTTATCCCCAAACTAGTTTTGCTGTTTGCTGAGATTTGTGGAGGAGCACAGTAAACATGAAGCCTAACAACTAGGCCACATTCAGTTCCTCACAGCAAATATTCTCAAGTATTTGACACCTTGAATGTGAAGAAAAAATAACTTTTTGAAAGAAAATATGTTGAATAAGAGCCCTGAAACACAGCTATAAGCACTGAGGTGCCCACAGACATGTCCTCATTCCTCCATCCCTCCTTCCTTTTATCCCTCCTCTCACTGTTTCCCTGAGGATGAATTGCACCTCCCATGCACCATGGCCTCTTTTTTCAGCAGATCCCATCCTTTGGCACTTCTTCCATGCAGCCATTCAGGAGCCATGAGTTTGCTGGCTCTGCACTGGCATCCAGCAAGTACAGCATCTGAGAGCAAAGCCTGCACACTTTTTGTAAATTTAGGTTCTAATCATGCTGTGACTTGATTCCCTGTTTGCAAAATGAGCATACTAATCCTTCCTTTATCCCACTGTTTATCAGCCTTGACTCACAAGATTGTAAATTCTCTCTGGCAGGGTAGTGTATTAGAAATGTGTGCTTGGTTCAACAGAGCCTTGAAACCCCTAGGAGTTTCTAAATGCTGCTGTTCATGTATTATCATATTATTCATCCTGATTAATTTCTGGGTTGTGTCTTTAAGCAAAGACTGCTGTTTCCCAAACCTCAACTTCAGAGTCCACAAGCCAGATTTATCCCTGCTGTCGTGCCATTAAGTTACATTACTGTTAATAATTCCTTGCTTTGAACACACTGGCTTGTACTTCCCCATTTTGTGCTTCTTCTACAAGTGATAAAGGTTAACTTTGAGGAATTTTCATTGCAAAAGAAATCAATTCTCAGCTCACAGGGGAAGATAGCAAAGGCCATATAAGGTGATCTCACACCACCACCACTCCCTTTAACAAGACTGTAATTTTTTTGCAAGCTGTACATCTGGATGCCAGCTTTCCAAGCACTGGGGTTGATCTATCAAGCACTGCAAAACAATCTATCTTTAAAATGAATGATTATGCAAATTGTTCTCAGAAAAGAAATCTATCAAAAAAAAGAGGAATATAAACTAAAGACTGGACATGTTGGCAGAGGGGGAATGCTATGTGTTTTACATCAAGTTAGTCCACTGACAAAACTTTTTCTGATTTATATGCTAAAATGGCAACCCTAGAATAAAGGTAAAAGGGGCACATTGCCAACACAGAGCTTGTTTCTGCAGAGGCTCTGCACATGCCTAACTCCCTGTGTGCTCCTGGGCTGCCTGGGGGAAGAGCTTCTTGCTCCACCACCACCTTGGAGGTGCTGATGTACCTCCCAGCAGCCAGAGAAGGAAAAGCTGCTCAGCTGCATGCCTGGGAGCTATGAGGAGGAGTTTAGTGAGTGATGGCATCTCCTCCACAGCTGGCAGGCCTGGACCCAAGCTCAGCCTTGCTCCCAACCACTGGTGGCTTTTGCAGGCAGGGAGGGCTGTCCTGGAGGCCCCCTTGGTCCCAGCAGCTCTGCCACAGCATTGGTGAGTCTCAGCTGAGGGGCTCGGCCCCAGCCCCAGTGCGGTGGCTGTGGTCCTGCTCACATCACTGTGGGATCCCAGACCTGGTCCAGGGCAGTGTGCTTATTATTAGCTGTGAAATCATTAACAGCTACCAACCTGTCCCTCCTGTGACTCTTTCAGCCAGCCATCAGACTCTCCCCTCTGCAAAGGGGCTCAGAACCAGCCATGCAAGGCCCTGCACCAGAGACTCCTGCAGCGAGGAGCTCCACTCCAGAGAGGACAAGGAACCCTTTGGATGGCTGTGGAGGGTGGATGTTCAATGGGACCCAGCCAACCAACAGAAGCCCTTGGGATAGGAACATAGCAAAGACTGTAGTTACTGACAATATGCAGTGCACAGATGAGACCCCTTCCTCTTTCAGAGGTAGAGGGGGCTTGGGGGATATTTAATACTGTCCAATACACACAAAAATTCGATTGCATGAACACTGAAACTGCAGCGTCAGGCACTCAGGAGAAGTGCCAGAAATAAGATTGCTAATCTTGTTCTTTATTTAGTCTACTTTTGCATATGTACTTGATAAGGTCTTTAATTACACAATCTCATGTTTGCAGTTGTATTATAAAACAAACACAAGGAAGCCCAAATCAAGCTGTACAATAACTCAAACATGAGTTTTGCTAATTTTCCAGTTCTTAGTGTGAGTGAGAGCAGCATTTTTGGCCATCAAATGCTCATTTGCCAAACCTATTGTGTTTCTCCTACAGTTCTGCTCTGCAGCCCCTTTGTTGATATAATGGTAACCAAAGCTATTAGGAGTGCTGGGAAGAGCCATCAGAAGCCACATGTGAATTTGTCAGCCCCTCTTACAGGCTGAGCAAGGTCCCAGCTAATTGATGAGACAAAGCAATTTCTGTGATTGAAAGTCTATACTAGAGATAAAGCACTGCATTATTATCAGGTGCAGCTTTGATTTTTTGTTAATTACTATACTAACTTTGGAAGAAGGGGGGGAAGTATTCATACCACATAAGGCAAAGAAAACCAAACAGTATATTGGCAGAGACACACTGTATTTGTCTGGGATGAAAAACAGGACATATCTGCTGGTAGACAGCTATCCAGGGAGGTATTTTTCCCCTGCTGCACTGTTTCTCTTGGCAGCACAATGTGCTAACTTTAGAAGTGTCTGAATGCCTTTGCTAAACTATTAGCACAAAATAAGCTCTTTTGTGTTTCACCCATTCATGCCTCTTAATTTATGTTCTGGCATCACTTTTCCGTGTATTGTGCAAGTCAAGAGTCTGCACATGGGGCCAAAATGTGTTTGTGCACAGGCAACGACCAGGATAAGTGCTCTTGAAGTCAATACAACTGCATCAGAAAGCCAGACCCCACTGTGTGTCTTATTTACAATCCAATTCACCCATACCTACCTTGAAATCTTGCTCAGAAAGTAACAGTGTACCTTCCTCTGCCTTGGGGTTGATGGCAGGCTAACCAGAACCAGGAATGAGCAGTGGTGCATGGGGGCCAGAGCTGTGCTCCCCACTGTCTGCAGGTCTGGGCTCCCTGTTTGCCCCATGCTGACAGAGTCAGAGGCCACCATGGAGTCCATCAGCAGAGCCAAAACATGCCTAAAGTGAAGTGATCCTTCTTCTTTTGATTAGTGTCTATGTTACAGCAATGTGTTTTATTGTCTGGGAAAGAGACAATAAAAGAAATCTGCAGCAATAAATAATGTGAAACAGGATATTCAAGAACAATAATCCAAAGCACTGCATGAAGCGAGAGCCTTTCCCTTAAAACAGTGCACACTGCAAGTTCCCTGGGGCAACAAAAACCCATTCTTTCATGTTCCTTATGGAACTAAGGGAATTGCTGGTGCTTGACCTATCAAGAAAATATATCTTTTATAAAGGGTAATACCAAGCCAAGAAGTCTACTGCTCTGAAGCTTGACTGACTCACACAGTTTGCAGAAACAGCTGCAGCCCAGGAAGTTTAAAACTTCACTTTTCCAAACCTAGAGTAATTCACTGCCTTCCCAGTGAAAAGGACAGGGAAGCAGAAGTGCTTTGGGTGCATTTACTTCTGGAGAAGAGTTGTGCTATTCAACTCCCCTGAAGGCAGCTCCTAAAGCTGCCCTGTCCCTAAAGCTGCTGAGCGCTAGGATGGGAGCTTGCCTGAAAATCTGGACTGCTGGAAAAAGCATGGCCAAACCTCAGGTAAACAGGCTGCTGATGACCCTTTTTACAGATGGGGAGCAAATTAAATGGAAAAGCCCCTTTAACAGGAGCCTCCAGCCTCCTTTGCTCAACCCACCCTTGCCCAAACTAAGGTGCAGCTCTATCCGATTGAAGGCCAGAGCTGAGCATGGGGGCTTAGAGTTGTGGCTGCCTGATCCTGCTGCCCCCACACCTTCAGGGACAGCAAGATGGGACTGATGTCTCTGAAGCCACCAGAGTACCTGAGTTTTGACATCCCCAGAGAGCTGAGCTCTGACACTGACTTTTCCTCTAACGCATGTGTCCCGAAGCCTCACAGCTGCCAAAAACTGAATGCTGGAAACACACTCCTCCATCCTGACTCCTTGAGGGCTTTTTCTCAGATTTCAAGCCCTAGAAATAGGTACTTTTCATCCTTAACTCTGCCTTTGTTCTACCCTCTTCACATGAGGATGCTCCTGCAACATCTGTGAAAAGCTGCAGCTCCAAAGCAAAGCTCAGCTCACACCGGCAGCTCAGACCACAGATGACTGGGAAAGAGGGAAAGAAGGATGGAAAGGAAAAGGAAAAACAAGCACCAGTGCACCCAGTCTTGTTTCAGTCTTCCAACACAGGCCAACACAAAGACAGGATGACTGCAAAGCTGGCAGGTAAAAGTTAAACAGAGGTACCTGCCAACTGGAGGGTGAACGTAAGAAAACGTGGCTAAGTGCAGCATATGAAGCCGTCCAATGGAAAACAAAATAAGCATCTACATTATCTCTTCTTGAACTGTTCATAGCTGGGTCTAATCACAGTCCTATTAAGGTCAATGGACAGATTCTGGGTAGCCAGGGCTGAAGTTGGGTTTGGCTCCATATCCTTGGCTCCATAGCTTTGTTCGGGGATGTTAACAAATATGTTTCATGGTGTATAGTGGGTAGAAGCACCACTGCTGCCTCTTGGCTGCACAGTTCAGAACAAGGAACTGGCTCAACAGCCCTGGGGCAGAAAGGCAGCTCTGTCTGCTGCAGGAACACATCACTTGATTCAGATACAAACTCTGTAATTTATGCAGACAGACATACTTGTACACAGACAAACACCCGGGTTTTCATCCCAGCGTATGGACGAGTGGGCTAATGAAAAGAGATGACATCTTTCTCTTACACACACGCAGTCACCTACACAAAACCATGCTAAAAATATTTTGTAAAGGCAGCAGTCAAATACACTGAATAGGGAATAGCAGAATTAAGACTGCCTATTCATTTTGATACAGTTCTAAGAATTAAAGTTAAGCAATAATAGTATTGTCCTCCGTGTTACATTAACAATTCCTGTTCTATTTGTCCTGAAAGTACATGCCTTGTTTTAAAAATATCTTTTTCTTTTCCCATCTAAAGTCTTGGGGGAAAAAACAGGAAACAGAATCCAAGTCTTTATTTATAAAAGTTTCTGGAGAGTTTTCTCAGGAAAAGCAAAAGCAAAAACACAGAGATTAGGAAATGTCAGAGTTAGGGCTGCCCAAACATGGAGACACTTTTGATTTACTCACATGTCCATCCCCAAATAAAGTGAACCAAAACTGCACAGCCAGCCCTGTTTTTTGCGTGACTAACTCTGCAACCTCAGTGGCAGTCTTTTAACCAAAGGCATCTATGCATTTAAATTCCGGGGGAAGATTTCCCTATTTATTTTTCTAAAAGGAAGATGAACCATGTGCCAGGGTGCTTCCCCTACCACTGGCACTACCTGAGTCACTGGCAGTGGTTCAGGCTGCCACCCTCATCTAAGAGCAGCCTGAAGGAGGAGACACTTCAGCCACTTGTTTGGTGACTAAGCTCTTACGTCCTCTCCTTCACATCCACTCCACACTTGAGCTGTTCTGTCCTTTCCCCTCCAACTGTCCCAGTTCCAGGCCTGTCACATGATTTCTCCACTCACTGAAATCCCAGTATCCCCATCCTGCCAGCCATATCCCTATTTCTCCCCTTCCCACTAATCTCATTGCTCAGCCATTTTCAGTTCCCCATCTCCAGTTTCTTTGCCATGCATTTCCAGTTCTCCCTCATTTTCCACCCTTTCTATCCCTCACATCTCACCACCCCATTCATCTCTCTCTTTTTCTCTTTCAATTGAGACCAGGCAGCAACATCCCTCCTGCCTGGGTTCAGCGGGATTCAGGGACACGGTGAGGCCCAGCCCTGTGGTCTCAGACCTGGCAGGCATTGCCATTGCCAGGATGGTCCTGAATCTCCCTGCACTGGATTGTCCTCTGTGCAGGTACACCATTTGGAGTGGAAATTCAAAAGTTCAAGTGAGTCTCTGCTGGGCATATGAAAATCAGAATTTTTCCTAAACTTGCCACCAAGGCAGATTTTAGCAACTACTGGAATTTGAGGGAAGGAGTAAAAACACATGCTGGACATGGGATCAACCTGTCCCCTCCCCATTCAAAAGCAGTGAGCCTCCCATCTTTGGTACACAGACAAACAAATAACTTAGAATATTGGTTGCTTCAGGAATGATTCAATGGTAAGAGTTTTTTACATCTCTGTAGCATATCTTAACCAAGGCTTTTGGACACGGCTTGTAAGCCTCAGACAACTCTATTCTCCCAAAGGGCAGGAGAATGATGGATAAACAGATGGAAAATTATGAACAAACCGTCTGTCCACCCACAACAACTCACCAGCTCCCCAGGTGTCCTGCAAGGACCCTCTGGGCAGCTCCCCAAGGGTGGGATATTGCTAGATTACATCTTAACAGTCACCACATCTAATAAATGGTGGGAAATAGAAGGTGTGTTCCATGCTTACTACACAATTAATTATTTTACCTAAGGACAACACAAAAGCACATGCAGCTTATTGCAATGCTGAGACGCCCATCTCCTCCTTCAGAATAGAATAGCCATTTATTTTTTTGCAGGAACAAACACAAATGTTTGTCTTCCCTGACATAATTCCTTCCTTAGCTAAGCCAGGATCACTCACAGAACTTCTCCCCAGAAAAACCTGGCCCTCACTTTCTGCATTCATGGATTCTGCTCAAAGAGGCTCTCATACAGCTCTGTATGAGCTGGCTTCTGGTTAATATCTGTACTGTTCGATGCCTACTTTTCTTGCTGAAAGATGAGAAAAAAAAATGGCTTTTTTTTTTAATGGTCTCCTGGACATATACATCATCACTTGAACATATTCATCATCACTAAATATTCAATTGGAACTTGCAGACATGAACCATAATGGCACAATCTCAGTCTTTGTCTGGAAGGGACAGAGTGGGTATTTTATCAGAAAACAGGTGGAAAAAAGGTGCCTTTATACTTTCCAGTGCCTAGGCAGTATCCAGAATTCCACTACAAATCATATCTGAAAGGTAAAAGTCATAAGGACTTGAAATACAGCACTAAGTCTTCCCAGACTACATTCCTACACTAATTTTACCACTTGGACCTGAAGAGCCTGAACAACACGTTTTGGTTATTACAGAGAACTTCACCAAAACAGGCAGGTGCTGGCATGATTTTAGGGCTGCAGGTGAAGTTCTCAGAGGAAAAGTTGTGCTCCATTTGCCAGCCTGTCTCCCCAGTTTATTTGTGCAGCCATAACTAAGGAAGTTTACATAAAGACCATGAAATGCTGCCAGGAAATGCAGTAACCTACATTGGCGCTCAGTGAATGCCAAGACAGAAGGTGGGTGGAAAGGGACTTCTGTTGATGTGTGATGAATTTTGGGTGCTGGTAAACCACAGAATTAGGATCTCAACCAAGGATTTTCTGAATTTTTATAATTGTAAAACTGAATCCCAGAGTCCTACGAAGTGTTTGTACTGTTTTTATTCAGGTCCTCAATGGAGTATAGAGAAACAATTCTTTTTCTATTCACACATCACTTGGTTCATGTTGTGCAGCGACAACTAAGTTTGTGATTCCTCCTGCCATCCCTTAAGTATGGGTTGAAACATTCACATCTGAGATTTCTCAAGATAAAATATATGTCCACATGTCCAGGAAGTCTGCAGCTACCGTGGTGGGAACACCCACCTGCTCCATCCAGCTGGCCTGAACAAAATTCATGATGACTCTACACATCAAACAGCTACAGGCATGTCATACAAGTCCAGAGCTCCCCAGAACTGCAAGTTTACTGTACCTGCAGTGTACATCCAATTCCCAGATATGCAGTAAATCCACTAAGCACAGTGGGAGTGAGACCTATGGCTCAGGCCCACTGGAACAGGGCTGTGCTGGCACAGTAAGTGCAATGCTTTCCAAAAGCATCAGACTTGTGCACATGCAAGAAGGTTTCTGGACACATGGCAGCCCAGACAGATCTATTGCCTTTTAACTCCAAGCTGGTCACTTCCATCTGGAAACCCTGGAAAAATACAGAAAATACTCAATAATTTCTAGGTAAGACTTTGGTCAAAAAAAGAGATTATGCCAGTGGAAGTGAACAAAACATCATGGCTAAATTACAATTTGACACCAAGATCCACTGGTATGTTCTGCCTGCATCACAGGCTGATGCATGTAAACCACGGGCAAATGACTGACTGCATAGTTTATTAATACTTTTATTATTCTTTGTGAAAGCAAACATTTGAATGCATATTGTCAGTGAAGCCGAATTACTTGCAATCAAGTTTTTGAATGTCACCTATGACAGATTACAGAAAAACATCCTTTTAACTAAACATGTGACTGTTGGGCATATTTGATGACAATATATTTCAAAATGATCAAAGTCAGCTGTCAGAGAAATTAGATTAGTCATTATTAGTCTTCAGTAGTTCCCATGAGAACCTTAAACAGTTGGTGACTCTTCTTAAAAGATTAGGGTAAGCCTTGTAATGTGTCGTGATGAAAGTGGTAGAGATTTGGAATACAGGGCAGAGAGCTGTCTATATTTCTGAAAGTAGATGATTTCTAATTGAGACTTTTAATTGTACTGAATTTTATCAGTCTGTTATACAGAAAACATTGGAAAACAGCCTATATATTCCCATGAACTGCTGGAAATGGCATTTTAAATTCAATCCTCTGACATAATCTGGTTCCTAGCAGCCAGTGTCAATGCCAGCAGATATTCTTTTTTCCACACCATTTCTCCTTGTTCTCTTACTAATGCCAAGATGAGAAAAGATGCTGTTATGTGTTCACAGGACTAATTATTACACACTGGATCCTGCAGTCTTATCAGTGAAGTTGAAACAAAATTGGCAATATAATATCCATGACCTAAAAGTGAAGTTGGGGAATTTCAAAGCAAAATGAGATGAGGCTTTAGCCATCATGACTGCTGGTGTGCAATACAATAAAAAAAAATATTTATTGTCTGTTTTATTCCTCCCACAACTGGAAACTTCTATGATGTGAAACACTTTGTGTCCAAATGGAAATCCTATAAATTCAAATAATAAAGGATATCACTTAAGTAATATTTAATCCAAAGAGATAATCAGATAATCTCGAATATCTGAGAACAATGATTTCTTCAAAGCATTAGAAAAGATTTCTCTTTGAAATGGCTTGTTTGAAGCCTTTTTGCACAACCATAAAACAAAAGACTCTCTGTTTAAAGGATTACATTTAAGGAGTCCTTTTTTCCTGCATTTATTTCTTGGAAACTGCTGATGGGGGAGATCCCTAAACTGCAGTGAAGAATATTATGACTGTCATTTCAAAGGAGACTGATAACTTCTTTAGATCTTTCTCCAACAATGAGGTAATCATGCATCCTTGTCCTTTCATTATGATTTCTTAGCCCAAAATTTATCAAAGAGCAAAATTTTATAATGCTTTTTTTTTGAGAGCATTTTGATGTTCTTTACTGTCAATGCTTTCTTTTCAATTTTTTCTCTTTATCCATCCCTGAAGCACATACCTCAGATAACACAAAAGGACTTAAACCCTTAAAAGTATATAATAGCACAGGGCTTATAAAAAACACGGTACCTGATGACCAAGTTTTCAAACTTCTTACTTGAGTGATTGTCTACATGTGGTTTAGGCCATTTTTTCGTTATATGGGAAAAATCATAATATTAACACTGCACAGTTCTTTCTGTGCTGAGTGGCTTTGGGTTATGTGGGGTCCTCATGAAAGCAGCCTTTTTTCCTGATGTACCCAGCCAATGCAGCCCCTCCAAAATCATCACAGCAACAACAGCAGTAACACGTTAATCCCTATAGCCATGGGGTTTTAAGGAGAGAAGGGATACCTGGGGGCATTTTCCTGGCTCTTGGTGGCACAAAGGTCATGGAAATGTAGCCCAGGGTTCCCATGGCCAGCCCCTGGCTGAACCAAAGTCATGGTTGGAATCTTACCCAGCCTGCAAACAGTTGTTGGTTTTCTCTGTAGTGAATTTAAGTGTCCAGGCTTTTCCCAGTTGTTTCTCCCAGCAGTCCTCCACAAACCCCACTAGAAGCAGCCATAGTGTCCTTGGCTGTACCAGTACCAGTGAGGTGGTGAGAACTGGGATCCCAGCTCCAATGCTGCCTGGAATCACTCACACCACTTGACTTTTAGCACTAAGTTTTGGCCCTGACCAGCCCTTCCAAATAATGCTGAGGTACTGTCTGAGAGACAGTCAGGCCAGAGAACATTCCCAGGTAGTGATTATGGACAAGGCTTTCCTGTTTTGGGAAGGAAAGGGGATGGAGTCCAGCCAGATGCATGCAAATCAGGCCATGTGTTTCTTGCCCTCATGGCCAACAGTCCCTGTGGTTCAGGGATTTCCTGAGTCAGACCTGGAGTCTTTTGGGGAGCTTGACTGTTCTCAATTACTTTATATTCCATGAATTTGTCCAAATGTGTGTAAGATCCATGGAAAGCTTTAGCATCCCTCACATCCTTTGGCAAGCAGTTCCACAGCTCATTTCAGTGTTATTAATATCATACTTAAATGTATGTGATAATAAATCTATCATGCCTTGGCAAAATCTTCCAGGGGGTAATAGCTGTAATAACTCTTAAGAAGGTTTCCTGTGCTTTCTGTCTGAGAATGCCTAGCTTCAAATTTCAGCTACTTGGTTCCTGTTAATGCCTTGTCCATTAGCTGGTACAAAGAAATATATTACCAGATACTTTCTCTGAGTAAACTGTGATGAAACCACTCCTTAACCTTCTCCTTTATATAATAAATCAGCTGAGATCCCAAAATCTCTCCTAAAGAGGCATGCTTTCAAAACTCAAATGATTGCATTAAATACATTGAGACGTGATTTTCCTTTCAAAAAGGAGCCCTTTTTAGCTGCATAAAACACACCTTGATGGGAATAAATAACATTCACTCTCTGTTTAGTTTTTGACATTATGAAGATGTTACAGAGAAACTTTTGGCCTGTCTCCAGGCCAAATAAACAATTTCACAATTAGCATCCCAGAATATCCCCTTATGAGCAAACTGTGCTCCGAAATAAAAGTGGATTTCAGTCCAAAAATGCTAGTCTGAGTTCAAAGTGTGCTAAGGAATATAAACTGCTTATTCAGCACTATATGCTTTGGGAAATTTTTCCATGGAGACAAACTCTTTCTGAACATAAGAATGGCACTAATTTGTTCATATGCATATAATTAACTTCATTCCACTGATTTTCTTGGAGATTTGTTAGAAGATGAGGAGTGCTCTTTATACTTCACACCATAAAATGTGAAACCGCAGATCTCCTTACAAGATACATCTTGCCAAAGGAGGAAAAAATGCATCAATACAGTTCTATTGATTTGGCAGTAGAAATATTTAGTGCTTCATGTTAGATCTGATTTTCAGGTGTATTTTTTCTCACATCCCCATATTGTTCTCTTGTATAAGACTGATGTTGAAACATGATCTTCTGGTTGAATGAAATGATGAAAACTGAAAAATAGGCATGCAATAAATTTGCTTCATAGTGATTATACAGTGATGACTGCTACTGAAAACATTAACCACTCTTTCAATCTTGATTTTCAAGTTCATACCACTCCTTAGACTTCCAGGCATATACTGTAAGAAGGAATACGTCTTCCCAAATGCTAATCTTTCATTTTACACATCCACCTTGCCAAATCTTATGACTCAATTTACTCTGCAGGGATTTCATTTTCTGTAGTGCTGACACTCGAAGCACTCCCAGCACAGGGATGTAAATAACATTCCCATACACACTGTATTTCCAGAATCCTCACTGAGGCAGGAATGAGGAACCTTTTCAGCAAAAGCTGGTGAGAGGACTTTTCAAAACAGACAACTTGGAGCAATATTACCACAGAGAATTATTACTCCGTAAGTAATAAGTATGTTTTCAAACTCTCCAGTGTTCCTCCACTGATTCAGACAAGGTGCAAGTAGAATGGGTGGTATCTGAAGCTCAGAGGGAACTGTTCATAGCAGAAGAAGATCCAAATGCACATGAGAAATCTCTGTAGGATTCTCTGTTGAGAACTGAGATCTTCAAAGAAACACAACCCCTACAGTGGTGCACTGCACAAGGTTTCACCAAAGCCCTGCTGGAAACCAGTGCTTTCACCTTGTGAAAACACTGAGTTTCAATCTTTATGGTTGGAACCTGAACCCTGAATATGAGCAAGATGATTCTCTTTCTTCCTCAGAGGCACACCAGATTTCACATATTACACATTTGAGAAGACAATCACTTGATTCAGAGGATTGATAAACTAAATTCCTACCACAGTGGGATGTAACAAATCCGGCTGGAGACTACCATTTTGCTAATTCTCTCTTCCTTTATTAAACTATAACATATGATTAAAATCCATTTTGACATTTACTGCAAGGGAAACAAGACTGTGCCTATTGCACTGGTACAACGGCTACAAAAAATATTCAGGTACCTCAGGATTGTGTGAACAGCATTATTGTGGGAATTTTCTAGGTTGCTAATACTTCAATATCACTAATCTTGCTTTGCAATTAACATCCAAACAGACACTTGTGTATTTCAAATCTTCTTTTGAAATTTAATTCATTCCCATAAGGTTGACCCTTGCCTCGCAGGCCCTCTCCCTCATGATGACATGCTTTAATCTCAGGGGAAAGGGCTCTAAGCTCTCAAACAAGTCAGGCTGGAGTGTGATTCCACTTACCTCTGCTGTATTTTTTTTTCACACCAACTTTTCTTGTCATCAGTTTCAGCTTCCATTTAAAATAGATCTTCTATTTAATTTTGCTTCGTGTCTCCAGCACTGCAATTTAATGTCACCCTCTTTAACTTAAAAGAACATTGTTTTACGAAGAAAGAAAGCAAGAAAGTGAGGAAGAAAGGAAGAAAGCCTTTCAATCTTTCCTACTCTTTTCTCTGGAGGGCAAATTTCTTTTAATCACTTTCCTGAGCATAATTTAGCGCATGTAATTATACCTCAAAACAAAAGGAAATGAATCAATGCATTACTTTGATTTTAGTAAATACTAAATATAGTCAGTCTAAGAATTTCTTACTACCCTTTTGATACAGTTGTCACTGCCAAGGACCAAAGTGCTTCTGAGCAGAGAGTAAATAAGATGATGCAGCACTTGTTATAGAACAGCCTTTCTGAAATGCAGGACTGGTGCCTGGAGGTATTATGGTTCAAGTCTAACCTGTCAGCCTGATGCAAAATAACACACACTTAGATTCTGGCACATTGCTGCAGTCCTGCTTTACAGAAAAAAATTTTTTTTTGTCTGCTTTTTTAATTACCACAGTCATCCTAGATCACACTTGTATCCTAAACACCAGACCATCCTAAACCCGTGCAAATGTTATGCAGAACAGAAAGGACATTCCCTGAAAGACAAGGGATTCTGTCTCCACTGCTTGATCCCCTGAGCAGCAGAGTAGCAGCCTGCAGGTCACCATACCTATCTCTAAGGGCTTCCTCCCTGTTTGGCTCTGGTTTTACAATACCTTGGTGCCCCCTCAATGTCACACATCTTCGCTACACCCTTTGTGGCTGATGAGAAGCTGGTTTGCTGTGCTGTTCCTCACAAGGGTCACTCTCCAGCCGTGCAGGCATTTCCCTCCCACTGGTGACCCATCATGCTGACTTTGAAATGCCCTTACTTATTTACAATGTTTATTAATTTATCAACTCTCACTTCCTAAGGTATTGTGCAGCACACTCTGGTTAAACAAAGGAAAATACTAATCAGAATTAATAGCACTATTATAACCCAATGAATTCAGTAGAACTGCAATGGCTAAGGGGGGACATTGAATTGCAGATGAAGAACCTATGCAGAAAACACAAGATGCTGGAAACCAGCAACTTTTTTTCAAGAGTTATTCTCAACCAAGCAGCTGCAATAGATCCTCCATGTACCCTTCACTGTACCTGCAAGCAAGGGCAAAATGAGCTGAATTTTGTATTTTGCCATCATTTGAGGATGCCAGAAAGACGAAGGGGTTTTGTACCAGGTTCTCCCATTTTCAACATCTTGCATCATATGTGGTGGGACATTGCCAGTAGTTCTGGTGAAGAGCCAGGTAGCATTAAGCACTTTTGGTGCCTAAATCCAAGGAGACACAGGCATAGGATAGGACCCACAAGAGGTGTAGGCTCTACAGCACTGAGGAGCACAGCAGTCAGTTCCCAGGCACTTGCTGTTTCCAACAGCAGGGCTGAGTGAGGCATTTGGCTTCTCTAAACAGAGTTTCCTGAAAACAGGAGCCACAAACCAGCCCAGCAGGCAAGGAGCCATGTAAGCCAGTCACAAAGAAATCTTGAGGTGGTGTCAAGCCTTACCCCACCCAAGGGTGCTGTACTTGGACGGTGTTCACAGCCCCGTGGGGTGGAGAGCCCCATTCCCACCCCCCCACTCGAGTGCCTTTTTCCCATAATACACAACCCCAGGATGCAGGAAACAGGAGTTCACATCATTCCCTGGCCTAAGGAAATGACTGCACATCAGAGAGCTGGTTTCACAGTTGTATTTTTTCCTTCAGGCCGAAAAAGGAAGATACAGAGCATCTACACTGCAAAACCTGCCACTGGGAAAAGCTTTTCCAGTTCTGGTTTTGGTTTTTTTTTTCAACAAAGAAGACAACAAAAGGGAAAAGGAACATAAAGTTTTGGCCTGAATAAAAATCTATTCTGAGTGAAAATGAACTTTTCCCTTCCTCTGTCCCATGAAAACTACACAGTGACCCTTGCTGTTCAACGACTAACTTTATACACTTCTAAAGTCCTTCTGCCTCAGGTAAAATGCTAGGGATGTATTAGAAACAACCAGCAATACCTTACCAACCCTCTGCTAAAAGCAGTGGTGATGAAACAACCACCAAAACTGGTCTGTGGTGAAAACAGGAGCTACTGAAGGGCCTGGCCCAGCACTGCTGTGTGCTGCAGGCCTGTGCCAAGGAGCACAGCAGAGAGGCTGAGGAGTTTCCCGCTGGGAAAGGTGCTTTGGCAGCCTGTGGTCCTGCAGGTGAAGCCTGGTCCTCCCACCAGTCTCCCCAGGACCCACCATCTTGATGCTCACTCCCAGCAATGTTCTACGACAAGAAAAAGGACAATAAAGCCAATTCCAAGTGACAACCCTCCATGAATGCATCCACACACCGGTGTCTCCACTGCTGTGCACGGTACCCCTGCCTGCAGCTGGGAACACAGGCCCCCAGACACAGCCTGAGTCCTTGGCTGCCTGAAGCACGGAGGAAAAGCTTTGCAGGTGGGCTCTCCCTCTTGTCCTACTTTGACTTCTTTCTTTGAACTGTGCTGGAAGTTTTCTTTTCCTGTTCTGTAGTTAATCTGCTCACAAAGTCACACAGAATATGAAATTAAAAATGTGACAGGCATTTTTTTTTTGTTGTCTGCTTTTTGACAGCTTTTGGAAGAGAAACCCAAACTCTGGTGTTTTGCCAGGAGTATTATGTTGTTTCACTTATGAAGAATGCATTTTTCATAAGTAACTACTTTACATTGCAAACTCTGGGCTCTTATTCCAGACAGATAGACTATTTTTAATAAAGTTTCCTCCAAGATCTCAGCTGGCTTTCAAGTCCATGAGTGTTAACCTAGAAATACTGTACTTATAGAACTGCACACAAAGGTATATTCATCAGGTCTGTGGCTGCTCTCAAACTGAAATAACCCTTCAGAAGTTAAAAAAAATTACAATACATTCATAAAAGGGAACTCGATTGAGTATAACGTGCAATTATAGAGGGCCTGTACTTGGTTTCAGAAGGCTGTGATTGTGACCTGTGGCTGTGGTTGGGCAGGAAACACTTTTCCTGCCTTGCAAATATTCCTGGGATTTCAGAAATTTCTCCCATTTCCATATGCAGAAAAAGAGAGTTATTTTACATCTTTCATTTAAATGAAAGAGCAGAGAGACAGGCAGACAGCCCACAGGGCTGTGGTTAGGGCTCTCACCTATGGTGAAAGGGATTTAGGATCAGATTAGCTGTGCTTGCTGTGGTTTGCAGGTGGGATGGGGGTGCTGGACTCTCAGAGGCACCAAGTGCTCATTAGGCTTTCAGCTTTTGCAGCCCTCTCAGTTGAAGATTTTCAATTTTGCACAGATCATTAACTGTTCACCAGATCAGGGACTTGAACCTAATTAATCCATGGGAGACTGATGCCAAAACCATCAAGGCACCCAAGCAGGTTAGGCACGACAAGTCCCAGTCAGATGGGAAAGGCCTCGCAGGAGCGATTCAGCTCCCCCAGCTGCCAGCGCAGACTCGTGGCAGGGCTCTGGCACACCTGCAGTTCTGGGCCTGTCTGCCGTGCCCACGCCAGGAGCCACCTCTGCCTGCCCACCGAGGGCAGCGCTGAAGGGGCACTTTGTGAGTGGGCAAAGTGAGCCAGCCCAGGAACGGGTGCTGGCTGGGCCACTTGTCCCTGAGGTGCAGGCAGCAGGTCCTCCTCCACCAAGCCCTCAGGAACCTGAACATCAGTGAGTCCTTCTGCACAGTGTCTTAACCCTGCACCCTCACCCACATCAGCCCTCAGAGGGACAGGATCTAGCCTCCAGGCTAGAAGCTGGGCTGAAACAGAGATGGTTTCTGTCCTTCATAAACAAACCATGCCATTGCTGTGGCAGAACTCACGGGAGTGGAAGAAAAGGTCACCCGATTTGGGTTCAATGTAGTCTCCTGAGAAAGGACCCTATGACTCTCTCCCTACACCCAGCACCATCTACACCCCCTGCCAATGGTCACAAATAAAATATTCCTTGCTCCTTTGTCACCTGCTCCTTGCACACCTGTACCATGCTCACTGACCTGCATTATGCTCACTGGACCAAAGGAAGGCTTTCAGGTTTCTTCAGCTCCAGAAACTGCCCTTATTTAAAAGATTTCCTAAGTTTTACATAGATTGCCAGTGTCATGGGAAGCCAGGCCAGGAGGGAATCTCACCCAGTCCCCTGCATATCATAAGAAATTAATTCTCTAACAAATTCCCTAGTATAAGCCCAGTTCAGAGGAAAAAAATGCTACATTTCAGCATTTGGTTTTTTTATCCCTCTTTGTTCTTCTCTGCTTATTCTTTTCTCTACTAAAAAAAAAAAAAAAAAAAAAAAAAGCAAAATGAGAGTGTAGGAGAGGTAAAATATGAATGGAAAACTGCTTAAAAGTACTTTAACTTAGGTTGTTACTCTGGGGAGGAGAGAAAGGCACTGAGAAAAAAAAATGTGAAAGAAAATATTTTCTACATTTATGTTTTCATTTTCTTTGTCAAAGTAATTTTCATGTCAGGAAATTCACTTGTACACAACCCTCCTACTGGGACCAGCCCTGCTGTGGGAGCTCAGCTCCCATAACATGGCACGTTCTGTCACCCAGACACCTCAAAAGGGGTACCCAAATCAGGGCTTAAAATATTCCTCATCTTTTCCTGGAGCTGCTCTAGAGTAGGGCTGATGACAGACTGGCCAGGGATACACTTGCAAATGAGTGCTCTTGAGGTGACAATCTAGTGAATGAAATTTAACAGTACATGATTTTTGATGTCTCTCACTAAAGAAGTCAGCATTTTGTGTTGAGTTTTCCAGGAATATCTTTAGGATGAGTTACAAATATACAGCAAGATGGCAAGGTACAACACACAGCCTGCACAGATCATCCCTTGACTCCATGGTGGCCCCAGGTACTTATTGTGAAACAATTTGCAGTGTCCTATTTATCATATTTTCTCTTTAAAGTCACCATTGCCTGGTTTCAAACTCATTATTGCCTTGTCAAATTTGATATTCTGTTTAAAGCAAAAGCAAATTATATCTCAGAGAACTGAGAGAAGATGGCTAGAAAGAAAGATACCCTCGGTGTACAGGGGGTGTGAGACTTCCCCTTTCTGGGGCCAAAAGGACCTGTTCATGAGGGCAGGTACCCTGTTCTGGGTACCTCTGGCCTGGCCAGCTGCATCTTTGACCTTCACTCCCTGCATCTCACATCCAATTAATCTGTGAGTGCATTTATTTACGAGCTTGACTTTGGTTTTGGAGCTTTCAGAAGTAGTTTACATCAGTGGCTGAGATGCTGGGGTGAGCAGACACAAAATGAAATAGAAGAACCAGAATTTAGCCCAATTATGACAACCCCAAGAAACTCCGTATTAATGGAAACTACTGAGAATGCTGTTTTGGTTGGATTTAGTTCTGAAATCTTCAAGCATAGGTTGGTCTTGGACTTTCATCTTTTTCAGAAAATCCTGGCTGAGACACTTGGTAGAGATGCATAAAGTTAGATGGGTAGACAACATCCAAAAAAACATTAAAAAGGAATGAAATGGAATTCCCGTCTTATGCTTCGCTTCCATTTTAGCTGAGCTGCCCAAAGGCAGCAGGGCTCCTGCAAGGAGGATCATGTAATGCCACACCAGTCACTGCAGACCAAAATGCAAGTGGGGAAAAATTCATGTCTTTAGGGGATGAAGTGAGCCTCACTGCCTCACTCTTTAATTCCATTAACTGCTCTGTTTCTCCCAGGCATTCTGCAGGCAGCAAGAGAATAAAAAAGATCCATTTCACATGGTGAAAAGGACATCTTTGAACAGAAACTCCTGAAAATGGGTGGCTTAAGGTACAACAGGTACAGCAGCTGTAAAATTATTCTGCTATTTAAGTTGGAATTCTAATATTTTATTGTATGCCTTAACACAGAATTTTCCTAAATGTTTTCAGAGAAGATCTTGTAGCTATAGTATTAACAGAGTATAATGAGCAAAAAGTAGAATGAATGGTTTATGTTTTGGGATTGTTTTTTAACCCTTGCTCTTAGTCCCATTGTTGGCTTTAGCAAAGTCACTAGATGGAGGACAGACTGTACACACACACAAAGAAACAAGCAGTTGTTTTCATAATATCTGTCATCCATCCAAATCCACTCTGCCTTTCTTTCAAATAGACAACATTCTTAGCTTACCCTTTACCCTTCAATTACCAAGTATATCACAGTCTTGCAGCCCTCCCTCAACTTCAGAGCAGCATGGAGCTCAAACAAACAAAAAAAACCAGACAAACAAACAAACAAACAAACAAAATACTTCCCTGGATTTCCATGCATACTGGCGATATAGAGCATAGGAGACTGCAAAGTGGGAAATACAACTCTTAAGAGTTCAATATGGATTTTAGTTCTCCCTCATTTTGGGTTCTTGCATGATTTCAAGAATTTTTTTTGTAATGTAAAGGTGTTAAATTCTGATTACGTGATTCCTTCCTGTTCAGCAAGTCTTACTTTACACATCTATCCTGTAGAGTTTTACTAAGATGGATATCACTGACCGGAACAGGGATGGTGTGAAGGGTGTTAGAAACGTGACATGTTTGAAACCTACCACCAAAATCACCCACATAGGTAATATTCAGATGCAGTTTCATGACAGTTCCTACCCACTCTTATGAACTCTGATGTCTGTGAAGTGCAGTGAACACCCTTCCTCACCAGCAGCAGACCCATAACTCTTCAGGAACCGCTGCATGGATGTGCAGTGTGAGACCATGCTTCTCTCTCAGGTCACATCTGTGACCATCTCTTCATCCAACATCCCTGGAGGAACATTCAGTGCCCTGGAGCTCCAGTGATTTACATGTCTGAGTACTCAGCTTTGAGCTGAGCATGCCCTCCAGGGTCTCCCTGCAAGTAGGGGACAGACACTTCCCTACCAGAGCTTCACAGTATGAAACTGCTCCCTTTGGGGGGTGACAAGGAACATCTTCACTGTATCCAAAAGCATTTATTTCATCACTGAAACCTCTTCAGATCCCTGAGCTCCTTCCAAGCACAGAGTGAGCAGAACCTGTGCAGTGGCATATTCTCAGCTCTGCTAGGACCCTGGAGCATTCGAGAAGACACAAACACCCTTATTCACATCATGATGCTCACCTGAAGATCAGTCAGGCTGTTCAAATGCCATCCCAGTAAACCACTTTACTATTCCAAGGAGATGAAGCATGTGCTATGCAGAGTGAAAATACCATTGCCCAAATGGCACACTTAATGACAGTGCAGAAAGTTGTAGGAAATGTGTAATAATATGACAATAATAATAAAATTAAAAGAACATGTAAGAATTGGGCCAGGGAGGGAAGCAGTTGACCAAGATCTGAAAAATTACAGCAGATTTCTTTGGGACGTGTTCTCCAATACTTTATTAAATCACCTAAAAGTAAAGGACTTCTTCTGACTTAGGGTGTTTCTTCACCCAGAACACACTCCCACAAAGAGCAACAGCTTTTGCTCAACTTCAGCTGAATTCTCTTGCATCAGAAACGTCCCTGGGCTCTTACATCACCGTGGCTGTGGACACAGATGTAAAATCACTCCCTTCCCTAGTGAATGTAAGGCAAAATATTTATTTTAATAGTGCCGGCTAGGCCAATTTCATTCATAATTGAATCAGTGGTTTATTTCTAGGTCATTTCACTGACCACCCATTCATCACTTCCAGCCACAGGGTTCAAAGAGCTGCTGGAAGGCATAATCTTTTCAAAACCCAGCACAAGTAGTGTCACACCCCAAGGGCCAGGCTGTCAGCCATGCTGTGCCATCACAGCCTGTCAGCCTCAACCAGGACCCTGCAGCAGAAAGGCCAGGACAGCCAGCAAAGATCTCTACAGCCACTGGCATCTTGGGGCATGCTTTCAGTGACAATGGAAAATGCACTGGTTGAATCAAAGATGGCCCAACCCAAGCTCATCCCACTGTCCTGGTGTCCCCTTAGAGCTGCTGATGATCCATGGGGAGTTGAGCTTTTTGGGTCCTGTGGTCATCACCAGCATGTGGCCACACATCATCCATCACAGATGCACAATGAGCCCATGTTCTCTTTTTTTTTCTGGTGAAGGCAACCAAGGGAGCTGTACCTACTTTCTTGTACTATTTCACAGCTCCTGTCCTGCAGACAAGAATTGCCACAGTGCACCAAAGCTCCCCCTTGCACTACAGTGCAGACACAGCGGTGCACAGAGTGATTTTCAATACATCACGTCTTAAGAGAAAAGATTTGCAAAAGATTTTGAAGCTAAGAGGTTTAGACCAGTGATGTATCTCAAGGGTGTCTTGCAGCAAGGAGTTGCCATGCACAGCAGTACAAAGAGAAGCCAACCCCCTTCCTCAAATAACTGCCTTGTGCAGGTAGTGGAAGCTAAAGCTAAAAGAGTCTGTGATTTGGAGCAAACACCAAAGACACCAGACTCCAGTTCCTGTAAGCCCCAGTCCTAGCAGGCAGTCAGGCTGACACATACCCAGGACAGCTTGGTAACATTTTCCTGTGGACTCCTACCTTTTATGTCTCCATATTGTGTAATTTTTTTTATACTTGCCCTTCCAAGCAGAATGATTCACTCTGCTGCACTCAATTCAAGAAAATCACTTTTTTTCAGCCAGTTCTATACTTTTCTCTCTTGTAACCATGGGTAGTAATTTCTAAAGTGCTTAAAGTGATCAATATGCAGATTGAACAGCCTAAGTCTCAAATTTATCTCCAATATAATATGCATTCTTGGTGCGTATGTCCAATAGCTGCAAAATGATACTCCTATTAACTGGGCAAACAGCTGATGGAGAAGTTGGATTATCACCACAGTTCAAATCATGACAAGAAGAGAAATACAGGTTTTCACAACAATAAAAATTTCAGAGTGACCAGACCCCAGTCTCCTTTTTCAGTTTCATATCTTGCAAATATTTTGATCAACTTTCCACTCTCCCCTCCAGCCACTCCTGCAGTTCAGATCAGCTGACTGTTTCATGGAGCCAACCTCTTTTGATCCATTAGAAATTTGTCCAGCATCCATTTCTAAAGCCAGTTGGAACACAATTTGCAAAAGGAGAACATAAATCAAGTGGTAAATTTGTGATTTTCCTACAAACCACACAGGAGTCAGTGAGCTACTGGCTCAGTTACACCATCCATTCCTCTGAGGAAAAAAGTCTGAGGCCTTTTTCCCTGGAGAACTATACTGGAAAATCTTTAGATAATCTTGGTCTCAGAAGAGGATCTTAAGCTGGGCAATATTTATCTTAGTTTAAAAAGTAATTATTCTATTGTAGATTCTTAGATGGAAAAAAAATCTCATAGGAATGAGCAGAAGGATGGGTATGATTTTCACTTTGATGACATATTGATCGAGATAAAAAATAGTTAACTGTACAACTCCTCTAAAATATTATACAAATGGAGAAAATTATTCTATCTAAAAAGCCAGAAATATGTGTCTTGGAACAAATCCAGAAGCACCAAATGTCTGCTTTTAAACTCAGTGACTAACGGAAAGAAAACTACAGTGGTTAGTTACAGCAGTTTTAAATAAATATAAACTAGGAATGGCTCTGGCTGGATCTGGGCAAACTGACCTCCAGAGCTGAGAAGTGACCCTCAGATTTCAGAAGCATGTAGTATGTGGAAGGGGGAGACCTGCTTGGAAGAGAAGAGCCTGAGGAATGCTCCATTCCATGATTTCTGGAGAACTCTTAGGGAACCTTGCCCCTGTTCCAAGAAAGTACAAACAGCTCTGGTGTCTTGCTGTGTGAAAATTTCCCATGGGAAAATTTGGGACAATAATCTTTGGAGGGGACAGTCCAGCATAGGATAACAACCTCTGGCAGTGGGGAAACAGGCAATAGTGGTGGTGAGGAACAGGCACCCAAACCGTTCGTGCAGTGCCCTGATTCCTGGCTTGTGTGCGTGGGTTGGCTTGCAAGAGCCATGAAACTCTCACTGCTTTAATAAACCATTTCAAAGTGTCTGTGTGGTCTGTGGTCAGCTCACACCTCACTCACAGAACTCCTCAGACACTGCTGCACTCACCTGCCCAGATGTCTGAAATGCCCACTGCCCCATTCCCACACTGCCCTCAGACCTGACCCCTTTGATACCTGGGCACATTCGCACCTGTGGGTGCTGCTGCCAAGTGCTCAAACTCAAGCTGTGAGACTGATCAAACTAAACCCTCTCTTTTTCTTTTGGGTAAAAGTATTGTGAATCCAAGCCCTGAACTAAATGTAACAAATCCTCAGGAATGTGAAGTGCAAATGACACATAAGACTCAAAGTTCGGGCCATGTCTGTGCTAAACGTTTTGCACAAGTGTTTTATCAGATCAGAACGGCACATGCTAATGAATGCAGTGGCACAAATGGCATTGAAGTACTGCCTGTGCATTGCACAGTAATTGTCAGACAAAGGATGGCAACAAAGCAAAGACTCTCATAAAATTAGATTAAAAATTTTAACTCTTGGTCTATCATGTACAGTGTTTCCATGGATCTGTAATTCCCAGATTACAGAATTTCCATAGGTCTGTAATGCTCAGGGAAAGAATTTGCAGTGGGAAGCAGAGGCTTTCTCTGAATTTGCAGCAAGCAGTTCACTGCTGCTCAGGCTGCAAACACAAGCTATGGACGGCTGACATCTTCTGAGTGCACATCATCCCCAACTCTGATTCATGTCTGAAGGCTTAAGAAGGATTTATCTTCAGAGCCAGCTCAAGGAGTATTATGTGAAAGGAGAATGAATAAAACAAGAAAGTCATAAATTTCTTTTCTAGTACAAAAACCTGGGCACTGAGTAACCATGCAGAGCCAAGAACTGAGTGGAGCACATCAGTGTGAATGCTGTGATCTGTGTTAAAAAACCTTCTCTAAATTCCTCATTAGCATTCCTTGCTAATTCCTTGCTGGGGGGAGCAGGTGTTAATATGCCATGAAAGAATATTAATTTTTAAGTCATCTACTGTTTTAAATCACTTCCTCTCTCAGCCCCCTAACAAACAGAGAAGTTAGCATCTGGGGAGAGAGATGCTCTCCCTTTGACCAGACTCACTGCACAGAATACCTGGAGCTAATTCTGCTTTCTGCTGGCATAAAGGGGATCCAACTTGGCAAATTGCTTTAAATGTGACTACTGGCAACAGAAAGGGTTGCAATTTTTTTTTTTTTTTACACTGAATAACACAGACGAACTGGCAAAAAATGGCTGGATAAAAATCTAGGCTACATAATGCTGGTTTAATTATATTTTCTGTTTAGATCTTATCTCACAGTGATAAGTTCTTACTAATTCACTCTTGTCCCAGATTTCTTCCCCCTGTGCTTCAGTAGTGTAATAAAAAGGCATTCTGCTGACAGACCTATGTAAATTTTAGTGGGAAAAAGGGAAGAATTGTCACTGATAGTAGGCCTATGGCCACATGTAGATGAAAAACTTAACCACTCCCTCTGCAAAGTGTCGTCTACTAGTAGAAAGGAAGCACACAGGAAAGCAACAAGGACGTTGAGCCTACAGAAACTGTAAATGAATAATCTTTAAAATTTCATTCCTTCCCTGCAGGACAGAGAAGGTAGTAAATAAGGAAAACCCAGCTAAGGGGGTAGAACACTCCTGAGCTCCACACATGGTGATGCAGGAAGTTGAAACTACAACAGAAAATGCATGAATGCTAACAAGTCAGCACATTTCCTGGATGTGACCCATTCTCATTACTCACATTACTCAAGTTAAACAGGAGCACATAGGTTTATTTAGGCAGAATAACAGTTCTTGTAAACATAAACAACAATGAAGAAGAAAAGTAAATTCACCTGGGAGACAACAGAAGTAGAAAAACAAAGAAAGAGGTTATGCTAGAGCCAGGCCTAAGTCCAAAATCTGTTCTGTCTCCAACCCCAAGCCCATTGATACAGAGCTGACCTCTGTAAAATCCTGGTCAGGTACTTTTCAAGCCCTTGTGCTATTGAAGATAACAATTTACAGGCCTTCTGAAACAAAATGTGGAAGAACAGCAACACTGTAAAAGCTGACTGCAAACTATAGCAAAACACACACAAGCCTGATGCAAGTACTCAGTCTCTTCACCTCTTCATTATATTTATCTAAAACCATAATTTTTTATATTAGTACTGATTAACTAGAACTCAGCAATCCATGCCCTATTACCAGTGTGAAGGACCAAGGAAGTGGGAAAAAACAGATTAACAACCAAAAGTTATAAAACCATAAAGTCACAAATAGGTGCCCTTTCTATTGCCCGTGGGCTCATTCTGCAGCAACATTAATGTGTCTCCAGAGAATAAATAGGGCCATATAATGGCAATTATTGTCATGGGCTCATTGCAGACATGACCTCACTCTCAGGACTTGGAATCTGCTCCTCACTGGGCTGGAGCTCTGGAAGAATTTTAATGACGGGGTGAGAGGGTCAGGCTGTAATATCTCTTTTTCAGAACAGAAACCCATCTCGGTGGGGCTGACTGAGGCTGATTGCTATCTGAGGTCCCCTCAGGGTCTCCAAGAAATGGCTGGGTCAACAGGTAGCTGAGCACTCACACCCAGTGCTTTAGTTACTGTAAGTGCCCTGACAGAAATACTAAAAACTTTCCATGGTGCAGCCTCAAACCTGAACATTTGAGAAACCTCTGGTTTGGAGTAACTCTTGCTTTCCTCATGGATCTGGAACAGCTTTTGCTTATTGTACCCCAAATAACAGGACAAGGCTGTCTTGTGCTCTCAGCTTTTACCTGTCTGTAGTTTTGTGTTACCGGTTAGGGATGCCCTTACCCAGAATCTTAGAAAGGCATTCAGCAGCACCCAGGAAACTGGAGGAAAATGTGACCTGGCCGTGACCTGTTAAACTACAGACTGCTCACACCTTCACCTGCTGGGAGTTACCAAGCTTGGTGGGAAGACATGCCTGCTGTAATGCACAACCATTCTCAGCTAACAGACATCTCCCAGCTACTCTGCAGAAAGCTAATCCCAGCTCCCACTCAGCACCAAATCTAACTATCCCCAGGACCCAGTTTAAATGGTGAACGAAGCCTCCGTTTTGTCAGTCTCTGCCATAACAGTCCATTAACCTCAGTGAATTACCTTGTAGTCCCCATCCATCAAAGTGTCTACCTGATGAAATGAAGAGCTATTTCTTGAGTCTGTCACTATGTGCCAGCTCAACAGCTAAAGCATTTATTCAATATGATTAATCCATTATATCCTAACTGTGGTATCTGCCCTGTCAACCTGAAGACATGGACAGAAAAGTTCCCAGGAACACCAGAGACAACAGCAACGAGACTGACAAACCCCATGTGTATATGGCATGCCAGGGGCATCCAGGAAAGCATAAATTCCCTCCACTCCCACGCTGGTGTTGGAGCACTGCTTCATGTGAGGAAAATGAACTTCAACAGGAGGCAGAAAGGGCAGGAACAACTCAAGGGGCAGCAAGAAGCATTTCACAAATAGCTCCCAGTGCCTAATAGAACTGAAAAGACGTGTGGTAAGAAAGTGCTTTCTGGTTGAAGATAAGGGTGTTCAGATCCCATGATGAGTATCAATACCCAGAAGTGCCATTCCTCTCACCTGATGAAATGTCTGGGATCTCCTAGATTTGTACCATCGCTTTGGTGTTTAGGTTTGCTACGCCAGAATTCCACCTCACAGCCTGCAGGGCTGCAGGATCCCCAGTTACGACGACACTGACCAAATGGAGTAGGTCAGTCCTAGCTGACCTGGTACCTGCCATTGAACCTAATCTCCATCCAGCACTGCAGAACATGGCTAGCTGCTGCCTTTATTCCTTCACTGTCATCTTGTCCTTGAACCTGGTTCCCTTGACTTGAAAGAATCTAAAATACTGCAATATCTGAAATACTGCTAGCAAGGAGCCAGGTGTGGACCAAGACCGACAGCACTGGTGACAGAAGAAAGCACTTAGAGCATAAATACCAGGGTGGTTTACACAGAAGGATAGGCAGGTTCTCACTATTCATTCCTGAATGTTTACTGGGTTTGCTTCAATTACAAGGCTTCGTGGCATGAGCTTCAGATGTACGATGCGAAGGATTTTTCTAAGGTCATGGGTGATAATTGAAAGACGACTTTGATACTCACATTAAAAAATATTGCTAATAGGGAACAGCTCTGAAATCAGCCCAGCATGATGCCTTTCAGTCTTGGTAATAATGAATATACAAGCACTCATAACAGTCTACTCGGTGGAAACAAAACATAATTTGGCTGGTCATTTGCTTTTGGTTCATCTTTTGTTGGGGGAAAGGGAGGGGAGACGAGTCCTGTGGCATTGGAATTGAACAGCCCATCTCTGTTTTGAATCTGCTGAGATTAAATATATCCTTTCAACAACAAAGGCTGAACTCTGATCAAAGCCCCACCAGCAGCACGCCCTACAGTGGGATACACCAGATCCTAATTCCTGCAAGTGCCCAAGGGAATATGAGACTCCCATCAGTCAAGTAAGACAAGGACAGGAGAAAGCACCATAATTTTCAGTTCAGCCCAACAAACCCTGCAGCCTCTTGGCTTGCAGTAACCTGGAATGCATCCTGCAAACAATTAGCAAGATGGCTTTTCCAAACCCATCAACACCACATGGCTCTTTGATATTGTTTTGTTCTTCTTCCCCTCCCTCCCAAGAGCTTTTTCAGGAACTTCATACACACGCTGCTGGGAGTACAATTATAGGACAGCATGTTCAGTCGAAATTCATTCAGCATGTTTCTGGGATCCCTTGTTTTTGTGCAAGGGCCTCTGTGCTTCTTCTGCCTGCACCCAGTGTGCATGCAGTTGTATGAGATGTTTGGACAAGCAATTACCCATCATGTGTGAATAAAGGCTTGTTTTGTCAAGCAGATGTATGTGTGCAAAAATGTACAGTCCTGTGTTGTAATTGTCTAAAATACCATTGTGGCACGACAGTGAGTTACAACATACACAGAGATAGCCTGTCTCTAAGTAATTTCTTGTCTTCTGCACAGACCCTCCCAGAAGCTCCTCTCCATCTGTACTGCAGTCATTTATGTAGGACAAACACTGATGTTAACAGACTGAATGAAAAAAAAGTCTTTTCTATACTTGCAACTCAGATAGCAGAACTTCTATCATGGCTCAATTATAGCTTTTTGCAGGATGGAAAGGGGATCTGCACCAGCCACTCACAGGCAGGCAGAGTTTAGCAGTGGGTGTGTCTTGTCCACTCTCACCTTGCTCACTTGTCCTTTGCTCCTCCTCCTGCACTCAGCAGGAGCAAATCTCTCCCAGCCTTCTCTGTTACTCTAAGGACCATGCTACAGTCAACAGCCTACCAAGAGTTTCTGCTCAGAAATTACCTCCCAAGGGCAAGTCACTCACAGACAATGTGTTTGAAAATGGCAGGTTTGTCTGTTCTGTCCTCTGTCGATCAGGAGAGGGGAATCCTCCTGCCAGGCCCTTCTGTTTACGGTCACTGCATGGAAAAGGCAGCTACAAACTAGGGATAGCCCCCAGAATCATAAAACATCTCAGCAGTTCCTACTTCTCTGCTGCTGGCAGGGATGGTGCAAGGAACATAAACACAGTACAAGGACTCTGGGCTGGTGAGGTGGGTTGCCCACTTACTGCCCCAGAAGGAAATATGGCTTCAAATCTAGGCTGAGCTATCAATGGTCTAATGTGTTGTTGATCAAACTATCATCTCCTCTCTTTCTCTCTTAGAAATAGAATAGAATAGAATAGGATAGAATAGGAATAGAATAAGGATAGAATTAGAATAGAATAGAATAGAATAGAATAGAATAGAATAGAATAGAATAGAATCGAATCAGGGCTCTAGGAGTCTGCACAAGTTACCATAAGTATGTGGTTTTGGGAAATTGATAACTATTAATCTAAATGTTTCCATGCCAAAATTCTCTGTCATACTTTTAAATACTTCAGGAAGATGGAACCACCCACTCTAAGTCTGTAGTTTTATTCTGTATCTGTGATCTAGAAATAAATTGAGAATTTCCTTTTATATTTTTAGGAGTGCAATTATTTTAAGAAACTTAAAGTTGTTGGAGAGGTGCATTTCTATGCATATTGTATAATCACTTCTGAAAAAGAAAACATTAAAACAAAACTACTATCTCCCATCTGTCCATTAGCACTGAAATATAACCAACCAAGCAATCGATAATATTGAATCATAAAATCATAATATAGAATCATAAAATCATTTAGTTTGGAAAAGACCTCTAAGATCATTGAGCCCAACAGTTAACTCAGCCCTGACAAGTTCACCACAAAACCTTGTCCCCAAGTGCCAAATCTGCACATCATTTAAATACCTCCAGGGATGGTGACTCAACAGCTTCCCTGGGCAGCCTGTTCATATCCTGGGCAACACTCCTAGTGAAGAAATTTTCCCTAATATCCAATGTAAACCTCCCCTGGAGCAACTTGAAGCCATTTCTTCTCATCATTTGTTGCTCAGGAGAAGAGGCTGAGCCCCACCTGGCTACCACCTCCTTTCAGGTACTTGTAGAGAAACTATGTACCCCTGAGTTTTCCTCACCCTCATCTCCCCCAGCTGCTCCTCATCAGACTTGTTTTCCAGACCCTTCACCTGCTTCCTTGCCCTTTTCTAGGAATGAAAATCACTTAAATATTACTTATTCAGCAACTGGACTTAGCTGCTCTGTTAAATTCCACTGAAATCCATAATATGTGAAAATCGATAGGCTTTATCAAACAGGGGTGTAGTTACCTGCAGAGCTACACTGCACTGCAGGGAAGAGTGTGCACGGGCATGGATATGGTCTTTTATTTTCTGTGATTCTGTGTTTATCTGTAGGTCTGTGTATTCCTTTTGTGCCTGATAGCTGCCTGATAAATTGCATGGCCGCTGCAAAAAGAGATAAACCCTGCTGCAGCAGTTTGCTGATAACATCACTCTTCAATTTAAGGCAAATGCTAAATCACAGCAATCAACAGTTCATGCAGAGATCAGAGATTACAGGGTTTCAGAAGCTAACAAGCTGTGTGACTTTGCTCTGGAATACAGGAAACCATAGTTCAGCTTTCCATACAAGCATAATAGTGAAAAGATGCGGATTCGGCAAAGCACTTCTGGGAATTTGGGGGCAGAAAGAAAACTTCTTGTGACTTTTTAAAAATTTGGTTTAGTTGTAGTAGTAGCAATAGTTATAATAATATTTCACATATTTTCTTCACAAATAGCTCTTTCCTGTAGCTCTTTTAAAGGTGGGTTTTTTTTTTTAATTCAATAAACACAATCTCAGATTGGGGGCCCACATCAATTGGTATATTTGTGATCTCTGACTCTGTAATAGTCATTCTCAGGTTCATATTTCCTGTGTGAGATTCATGATTATGAGCTAAAAAAATGACTTTATGTGCATGATTTGTAATCATTGGTTAAAAGCAAACAATTCCACAGTTAACTCATTCTGCCAAATACTCTTATAGAGGAAATGTAAGTGGCTGTAATTCAGACAAGGCAAATCCAAGGCTGTATCCAAGGAGAATCCTTGCTGTATTTCTTCTAAACTAACAGCCCCATCTGGGCACATATTTTTAGTTTGCAGTGCAAAAATTGCCAGTAATACCATGAAGGGATGAGATCAATTACCTTTTTAACTAGGTAAAGCTTAGATAATGGCCTAACTGCTCAAATGTTCTTATAGTTTGCTTGCGTATTGGTTGTTGACAGCATAAACTGTAGTCCCAGGCAGAAATCCTAGCCCCACCTGATCTCAAAGAAATTTCATTCTGTTTCAAGAAAGAACAGGATTTCAGCTTCATTGCTTCACTTGGATTCATACTGCCTAATTGTCTTGAAAAATGAAAGTTTCATATCATGACTCCTACAGCAAATCAATAAGGGAAATGTTTTTGTGAATGTTAGTCCTACAGAATTATCTGTCATCCAAAATGTCTTTTTCTCTTTCATTTCAGCAGAAAGTTTTTGTATTCTTTCTCATACTCTGACTTTATGGAGATCTTGGGTGTTTCCCAAGATTTCTAAGCATTAATGTTTCCACTTCTAAAAGATACCAGCTGCTTTATGTTTTTTCTTCCCAACTCTTCACACCATCATCAGTCTAAATTCTTGGCTTTATGGGCTCTAGCTGTATCAGATAGTCATATAAATGCAAAGAAGGGCATAATTCTGAAGAGTTCATCCTCACATAAAAGCAATTTTCTTAAGAAAAAGAGAGTCACAGAAACATTAATATCAAGATATTCCCAAACTTGGTTTCTTAAGGTGTAACTCTCAGCGTCAGGAATGAGTATCATATGGATCAAAGGACGCATCCCACTTCAGCTGGGGACCACATTCAACCAGCCCAAACACCAAAGCACCTGAGTCTGCTGTTCCCTACGGCTTAGATATCCTTGATGGCCTGGAACTAAGCAATCAGACACTCTAGACACTGACTTGAAAGCCATCTCCACTTCTCCAAACCAGGCAGTCAGTGGCTGCAGTAGCAAAAGTTCTTCATCACCCTGCATTCTGCCTAATCACTGCCTAGCAATTGGTTTTACTCCAGTCCTGAGTAATTTCTGTACCCCAGTGTATGCTCCTCAAGAAGAGAAGCAGCTTGGGAGGGTTTGCTGTCCTCCCATTCTGTGCCCTTCCCCTGTGCACTCACAGGGAATGAGAGGAGTACAACTTTAGGGTGAATCCTTCTTCAGGCTGACTATTGGAGGGACAAACAGAGAAGTAAAAGAACCATTTACCCAGAAGAAGGAGTGCACCTACCAAGTGCTGTTGAACTGCTCTTAATCCTTAAAATCTTATGGGAACAGGATCCTGACTGGGCTAAAAAGCTATGGCTCCTAGCTGGGAATTTAGGCACTAGGACAGGCAGTGGGGCTGTCAGGTGGCAGTAAAATTTGTAATGCTCAGGAGGACCAGTGTTTTCCTAGGAGCTGTACTTCCTCAGTTAGTGATGCATCCTCACCTGGTGCTCTCCAAGCACTGGTTAGCACTGTACCTATGCTCATGAGTAAGCTGCAAATCCACACAGAGCATTCCGGAGCAGTGCAATTCATCAACTGTGTTTTCAACAGAGGTCTCAATATTGTGCAAAACTCATAGTTTGCTAAGTGAAACCAGAGGGCTGTTCTTTTCCTCCAGCAAGCATTCCCCTTGCAAAATCCAGAACTATTCCATTTAAGTGTTCGCAGTTTGCTGAAGGAAAGAACTCTTCTTTTTTTTTCTTAGTATGTGGCAACCAAAATGAAATCAAGTTTATCCTGAGAGCTGCACAATGTACAACATCTCTCCAAAGTAATAAATATCTGCTTGGTGTCTGACTAAAACCAGCTCAGAAAAATGCATCCAGTTTTCCAAAGCAATCACTGACACATGCCCATGAACACAGCCTGGAGGCTACAGACAGACCTTAGCTTGGGCAGTGACTTAAGTTTTCTATCAAATGCTGCTTGAGAAATGAGGCTGAAAGAAGACAAGAAGGACAAATCCTGAAGGATGGATGGATGGATGGATGGATGGATGGATGGATGGATGGATGGATGGATGGATGGATGGATGGATTTACATAATTTACATAACCAGGACCTGTATGCAAAATTTTATCCAGCTATTTGTACCACTCAGTGACAGCCTGAAAATTGCATGAGAACTCCCAAACTCAGCAGGTATCAGCAGCTGCAATCCAGGCTGGCACTTGAACATAGATTATGGCACCATGGCATGAATAGCATGAACTCTGTTATATCCACCTCTTTAAAAACCTTCTACTACAAAAGGGCAATTTTCCAAGTGAGTGTTATTATATTGACTGTTTCACTCTTATTGCTATGAAGGTGACACCCACCAAAGATGTGGCTGATCCAGCCTTTGAATCAATCATAAAATCATAGAATGGCTTGGCTTGGAAGAGATCTGAAAGATAATCTAATTCCAAATCCCTGCTGTTGGCAGGGGCACCGTCCACTAGACCAGGTTGCTCAAAGCCACATCCAATCTGGCCTTGAACACTTCCAGGGATGGCTCGGCTTGCAGCAAGGGACAAAGCCATTGCTTGAACAAGCCCTTGATGATCTCCTCTCAGAAGGAGAATATTTGGTGCAGGTTCTCCACTACACTCAGGAGAATCAATGAGAAGAGGAAGCTCTGAGTTACAACTTGCAGTAACACAGCTCAAGGTAGCTGACTCTGGGCCAAAGCACAGGGTGCCCAGGCACAGCACATGTCCTGCAAGGCACAGGAGCCATTGTCTCTGGAGAGGACTGAGCAGCAGGGGTGAGGATGATGGTGGTGACTAACACAGACCAAGAGTCAACAGGAAATGTTCCACTGGCAGCAGAAACAGCAGAAGTGACCTTCCTCCTGCTGAGCCCCGATGGGGTGTTTTTTGGATGGCAACTCACCCAAACTCAGGTTCTCCTGCCCTGACCTCACAGCCCCTCTGTTACTCAATATAGAGGTTGGCTGCAGGTTTTGCTTATCTACCCTGCCCCAGTCGCCATGCTCACACAGCCCTCAGGAAAGGTTTTAGCTCTCTGCTTTGCCATCTTCTGAAGCACACAAACTGCGTCTATGGAACAGGGAGTGCCTGCAGGATAAAAGAGATGGCTGCAGGTCTCATCATGTTCTTCGCTTGTCATAAACAAAGCAAGAGATCCTAGGTACATTTAATGTCCTTATTGCTATGTCCTCTCAAGTAGGGGTAACTTGGCATTCATGGGAGAACAGGGAAATAACACTATTGCAGAAGGTCATTTGTTTTATCTTGTTTCAGACGCTTGAGGACTTGTTTTGTTTTTCCTGTCCTCTTTATGAAATGAAGATTGCAAAACCCTGGTAATGTGAAATTCACTAATGAAAGTGCCACTGGCACACAATTTACTCAGAGCTCTGCTGCTTCAGAGTTTGGAGATTAACTCTGAATAACCAGCACAAGTGACTCAGTCTTTCTCAAATACAGTGTATCCTCATTAATGAGGAAGAAAATCATGAAAATCATGAAATGCATACTCTAAATAATGAAGATTAAAATCATGAAAATCATTAAAATCATGAAAATCATACTCTAAATAAAACATTGACAATCCTGGTTTTTTAAGATACCTTTTGGTTATTTGAATTTTGCCATTTGTTTTTTGAGGCTTATGATGTCTCTCATGCCATTTATGAAGATATATAAAGATTTCAAAGGAAGAAACAAAATATTAAGCTGAGAAAGAGAGAACAAGTCTTCTATTAAAGGAAATTAGTGAGAATTACATTCTTTGATCACCCTTAAGTTATCCTTTTGCAGTATCTGGAAACAGTTTGGGTTTTTTCCTTAGAACAACTGAACTATGGCTCCCAACTCATTGCTTGTCTACAAAAATTGGGACTTTAAGCAAAACTAAACACATGGGACTGATAACAGAAACAACAAGTGATAAAAATGGAACTTGATCTGCTGCCTTATCCTACAGTATAGAACTGTGTTTAAACTAACCTCATCTTCAAAATCAACCTGACTGTAAGCCTCTGAACCTCACAGGTTCAGCTGGGGCAAGCAATGGGGCTCGTCACTCTGTTACTATATTCTGCCTTTTCTAAATGTGTGACAGCACGTAAATGGGGACATTTCCTCAGCAGCTTTAAAACACTTTGAGTGCTGACTGGTTGCCATGGCAAGTCAGCACGTTTAGGTAGCAGGCAGGAAACAGGGATCTACTTGTCCAACAGCAGTGGCTGGGGAGGGCCCTGTGTGCGCAGCAGTGTCAGGATTTTGTAACTTCAGACCTCAGATATGGTCAAGCTGGCTGGGACTTTGCATCCAACTGCTCCCTTTTAGTAGGTTCATTTTAGACAGAAAAGAAGTTTGAATACCATGAGATGTTGGCATTGGTGATAAAATGCCACATTTTGCTTCCCTGTTTCCCTTACACCCATCCCATATATCACAGCTTCCTTGGATGTGCCACTGAAACTGTGGCTGCACTGTAACAAAATCACTGCAATAATCAGGGTTCAACTTCTTTGGACTGCTGTTTGAACACGGGAGAGATAACCAATACAGGCGTCTGAAAACCCGGCTGTAACAGGGAGCCCAAAACAGGACATCATACACTGGATGCAATCTCACAAGTGCTGAATAGAGAACAGGTTCACAGGGTAATTCAGGTTGGAAAGGACTTGGGGAGGTCATCTAGTCCAGCCACCTGCTCAAAGCTGGGTCAGTAACAATCTCTCTGGCCTTTCTAGCACAGCCCAGGATGCAGCCAGCTGCCTTCACTGTGAGGGTACACTGCTGACTCATGCTCATCTCACCCCTCCTCAGATGTCTCTGAGCTAGGCAACCTTTGAAGATAATGACAGAAATAGGTGTCTGACCCATTTCAGACATCTGCTTCAGCAGGAGATGAATCACACTCCAGCAATGCCTGCTTCCCTCCACTGACTACAAAGGGAGACCAGGGTGATTGGCTCTGACACAAACATCCACACCGGTGGTATTTGCTTTCAGCCAGATTAATCCTGCTTCATAAATTTGCTGCACCCCCAGATTTTGCTGCAAGATGTCACACATTTGCATGTGTGTGTGTGTGTGTGACATGCACTTGCAGGGTTCCTTTGAATGTGAAGAGAGTACAATTAAGAAGGATATATATACAAAACAGTGCACCAAACTGGAGGTACTTGAAAGAGCTGATTCACATTTCAATGGCAGATATTCTAGCAAATATCAACCCTAGTGGTTTTGGAATGTTAGCTTGCTTTAAACATATGCCAGAGATTTTATTTTTAATGCTAAGTAGCATGAAGATATCTTTCTTTTTCTCTTTCTTCTTCTATTTTAGTAGTATCAGTTTGATTTTCTAAGGCGAAATATAAAATTTGCTTTGAAGCAGTCAAGAGTATCAAATTCTGCATGCAACCCACACTGAGATCATCCTTAATTCTGGTTTTTCTCTATACAAGTTTCAAAAAGGAGCAGGTAGTCAGCAAATCTGACTGATTTTAGCTCCTGGTGGAAAGGTCAGGTAAAGTTCAACTCCTTTATAACAGAGGAGCGATTCAGGAGGTCTTTAATCGTTTGTCCTGTAGACTAGCACGGTCCTCATCTTTCAGTGAACATAATGGTTAAAAATTATATTAAACCTCTCCTTTTTGAGCAACTGCTCTCCTTTTGACCTCTCTGTAACCCTGAATATTATGGCCTGCTATCCAGTTTGAATCACAGATGAATGTTGCACTTTTTAGAGGTATGTTAAATAATCTGCCACTTTCTTCTGACTGAAGACAGACACAGTCTATGCAGAAAAATCCAGGCAGATAAGGGAGAAAGCATCACACTCCATTCCCAGAAACCAGCCTGGACAAGCAAAGTACGTATTCTTTTAATAAGTAGGTTTTGAAATGTTGAGAAAACATTGATCTTAATCTTAAAAGCTGCCTTTAGCCTCCTTTCATGTACTTTGCAGCAGCTTCCTCAGACGTCCACCACAAGCCTTCCCAGTCATGACAATCTCACATCATCTCCAAGCAACTGATTGTGTGCATACAAAATAGAGAAGGGGGCTGTTCATGCTGGTCAGAGCAGATAGGAAAAAAGAGACAGAAGACAGGACTCATCCAAAGTCACTTTGAATAATGAGGTTGATCAGCCTCTGCAATTCTTACTCCCTGAAAATTGTAGGTATCCAGCCGCTTGACTCCTTATTGCCCTTAGACTACTGTGCCAGCAGAGGATGGTCTAAACATTTAATCCAATGCAAGGGGGTTTTCAAATCACTTGCTTGGGTCTTAGCATAGCATTGCCAAGCATTCCTTCAATAATGAAGTTTTCTATGGAAATACCTCTCATACAGGTCCCTGGAGAAATTCTAGGGGATCCTTGGAGCAAGTGCTTTCATAATGGAGAAAGGGAGCACAACCAAAGAGGAGTCCGACCCATCATGCTAGGAGGTGTCTGAGGTAGAAACTGGTGTTCTCCAGTTGGTTCCATCTCTTTATTTATGCCTTTCTGAATTCTTATGTTTGCCAAGTTCAGAAGTTGACAGACAGCTCCTCTCTTATCTTTCTGTTTCTCTGCTAGTTTAAATTTTGGCGTTGTGTGTAACTCTAACCACACTGGAATTTATATCAGGCCTGGGAGGACAAAGATCCTTGTTCCTGGAGAGAGATGCCTGAGCTCAGAAACACTGTGAGATGTGTCCCAACAGCAGTGCAAACCCTGCTCTGTCAGGACAGGAAACAGGCATTACAGATAAACAATGATGGGGAGGTTTAGATTGGATACTAGGAAAAATTTCTTCACAGAAAAGGTAGTCAAGAGGAACACGCTCTGCCCAGGGAAGTGGTAAAATTGCTGTCCCTGGAAGTGTTCAAGAAGTGTGTAGATGTGGTGATTAGGGACGTGGTTTAGGTCCAAGGTTTAGGACCTGGCAGTGTTAGGTTAATGGTTAATTAGGTTAAGTCCTTTTTATATTTATTTATAAGACAGCTAAAAGTGAATTCATGTTCAGGATGCATAGCATAGTGATTAACAATAACCCTGGATTTATTAGTAGCAGTTCTTGCTGAGGTAATGTCCACCAGTTTCATAAATGGGTATAACACATCCAGATCTCCAGAGTATTTCAAAGAATGCATAGACCTGAGACAAGCTTTACCTAACCTATACATGGACAATATACTCCAGAAACATGACCAGCACTTTGGATGATGCTTGTTATCTGACTGCTGAGATATTACCAAAATTATAACAGAAGAAAAACCTATTTTGAAGCAAAAATGCTGTCACTGAGACTAGCAACATAGCCCAGACTTCGTTGTTTTAAATAAGTGTCTCATGTTTTGGGCAGAATGAGTAAGATACAGCAGACATTCAGTGCAAAAGGATTATTTTCTACTCAGGAAGTTGGAGATTTAATAATAAATGTGGCCTGAAGATCCAAGTTTATAGTCGGATCCTGTGGGAGCTTCTGAGCACTCAGTGCCTTTGAAACAAGCCAGCAGTGTCTGTGAGAGATATTAAATGAGTTCCTCTGGGCTGGGCAAAGGCAAGACTGTGAGTGAAGCACTCCTGCCCAGGAGACAGGACAGACACCCTCACAGAAGGCAGCAAGCTCAGTCTGAGCAACCCAGCCTCCTCTCACCACAGAACAGCTCATGCCGTGCCTCCTCTGGGGCTTCTTGTCCACGACCCACAGCCTCTCCCTTGCAGTTCAGTTGGACAGACACTACACCTGCACTCAATCCATTTTCAAGGTCGTCGCACCCACTCCAAACACTGCTTGCAACAGTGACTTCCAAAAAAAATAAGTCATCGAGTCATAGAATCACAGGATGGTTTGGTATGGAATGGACCTTAAAGATCATCAATCCAAGCCCCCTGCCATGGGCAGGGACACCTTACACTAGAAAAGGATGCTCAAAGCCCCATCCAACCTGAAGACTTTCAGGGATAGGGCATCCACAGCTTCTCTGGGTAACATGTTGCAGTGTCTGAGCAGCCTCACAATAAAGATGTCCCTGTACATTAAGTTTTTCTTAGTTCATTATCTCCTCTTACACCTTTTTATGAAAATTGTAGGAAACATCACATTTGCACAGCAGGCAGGGAGTATATGAAAGTTTACTTGTAAGGTAAAGATCAAATAAATATCTTATCACAACAAAACCCCTGGCAGTTTCTGGTTAATCTCAATCTGCTCTCTGGTAGTGCTGAATGTCAGTGTAAAGTCCCCTGGAAAGCCAGCTCTTAAAAAAAAGTGTTGCAAATATCACATTTGTTTCTTCAGATCATCCCACTTCTCCAGCCATTTGTGAGTGGGGTCTGTGCAGCCCTCTATAGATGTGGCTGTAAGTCGGTATCACTTCAGGGCCACTGCAGCAGGAATGGCAGCAGCATTACATCACCTGCTGCTCCACTATCTGGGGTGACCTCATAGCTCAGGAAACACCTGCTGTCAGCACTTGCTATCTTCTCTAAGGGCTGATAAGGTGTTGATTTTAAAATCTGCATGTTACCTCACATGCCCCCAACACCAACTACTGGCTGAACACATTGTAGAGGTACTTAAGCAGTTTATTGCAGCTATAAAATTCATGTGCCACTCATAAGCATTTTGGTAAAACATTATGCAGATATTTCTATCAAATACATGTTTCATGTCATTTGTTGAAGTGAATAAAGCCTCTCGTGAGGTCTCCCAAGTACCTGATTTGTGGTTTTTTGAAATCTCATGTATCACTGCTGAAAGCTATATGAAAAGAAAAAAATGCCTTAAAACAGGGAATACAACAAAGGACCCACAGGAGGCACACTCTCAGATCGGGGCACAGCATCCCCAGGGCAGAGCAGAAACAAGCCCAGAGCCTGTCTGGACAGCCCAGGAGCACCCCCACGGGCAGACAGATTTGCCAAAAGGCAATTTGCTCTTCTCTAGCACAACCCAACCCAGTGAGAAATGAAACTGGGGGGTGCTGGGGATGGATGCCTGGGGGCAGATCTGAATGGAAAATGGGGCATGGGGAAGAGGGGAGCTGATTCACATTTCAGTGGCAGATGTTCTAGCAAACATCAACCCTAGTGGTTTCTGAATGTTAGTTTGCTTTAAACGTATTTCAGAGACTTTATTTTTAATACTCTAAGTAACATGAAGATCCTTTCATTTTCTTCTTTTCTTTTGGTAATAGCAAATGGATTTTCTAAAGAGAAATAGAAAATTCTGCTTTGAAGCAGTCAAGAGGACCAAATTCCCTGCACTGAGATCATCCTTAACTCTGGTTTTGGTAACCAAAACCTGAGGGGTGAGGCTGTGAACATCCACGTCAGTGTGGAGACATCCCTGAGGGTCCCATGACACTGTAGGAGCACCCCTGAGGGACTGCAGCTATAGGTGACCCACACCCACAGACCCTGGGGAGCTGTGGCCATGGGGAAAACAGCAGTGAAGGGACACCCTGAGGGACTGCAGACAGAGGTGACCCTCACCGTATTGGGGACACTAAAAAATCCCTTTGAAGACAAGCTAGAAGCAAAGAGCAGCAGAGAAAAACCTAGAGAAAAAAATGGTAGCAGAGAAAATGAACAAGCAAAAAGCATCAGCAAGATCCAGTTCCATGCACAGCCTCAAGAGAAATGAGGATGCCACCAGAGAAATGAGAGCAGGATAACTGCGACATGGGGTGAAAGCCAGGGAAGTTGAGGGTAGGAAAGGGAACATAATAACTGTTCGATTCAGGGAAGGAGGACAAAAGGTGTTTGTTTGTGCCTTTTTTTTTTCTTTCTTTTGGTCAATATGAATCAGTCATCAGAAATGTGTGCTGTTTATTAAGAAATTAAGTAAAAATTCTCAGTGCTGAGTCTGTTTGGCCTGCAGCTTCCCTCTCTATAGGGATTAGTGTGTTTGAGACTTTCATCAAGGAGCTTCCCTGGTAAATCAGCTGTCTCTCCTCAAAGAAAAAGGCACTGAGTGTTGCCAGGCATACCTGATGCCAGAGACCACACACAGACACCATTTACTCCTGTTTGGAGGATGAGGGGAGCAGTGTGTTTTGCTGTAGTTTGTTTAGAGGCCATGGAAGCCTTCGTGCCATTTGCTTTTGCTTTACACAGTGTTCATGCCACATGTTCTCAAAGGAGACCAGGCACTGGAACAGAATCAGCCAGTTCCCAGCATTTCCTCTGTGCACTGAGTAGGTTTGCTGTGCATGTTTCCTTTAAACAACCTCAGGCCAGGCCTGAACCACCAATGCTGCTGAGTGAGCCAAGGAGAAAATTTCCTGTGCCCAGGGTGGGAAGATCTAGGTAACAGGCTTCTCTGCTGCAGCTCTTCTTTAGTGAAGCCTAGTGAAGCCTGATTTCCAGGCTTTTTAAAGATGTGCAGACTTTCATTTAAATCCATAAACACATGGAAATTTCTCAGCAAAGTGCGATTTGTGCCCACGTATCTGCATTCCCGTTTGGATGGGAGTAATTAGCAGCTCTAATTTTTTTTTTTTTCCTGTTTAGAAAGATGAGGCTATAGTCTTCATTAATTCATTTCTTATTTGAGTTGTTGCCTTCGACAGACCACACACACTCTCTACTTGTGGCCCAGCACCTCGATCTCCCCCCCCCCAGCTACACAATGTGTCTGACTCCATTGAATTACAAAGCTTGGAAAAGTCCTTTAAGGTCATCAAGTCTAATCATTAATCCAGCACTGACGAGCCCACCATTAAACCATGCCCCCAAGTGCCACATCTACATGTCTTTTAAATACCTCCAGGGATGGTGACTCAGCCACTTCCCTGGGCAGCCTCTTTGAATGCCTGATCCTATTTCAGTGAAGAAGTTGTTCCTAATATCCAATCTAAACCTCCTCTGGTGCAATTTGAGGCTGTGTCCTCTTGGCTTACCACATGTTACTTGGGAGAAGAAACTGAGTCCCACCTGTCTACAATTTCCTTTCAGGTAGAGAGTGAGAAAAAATTCCCCTCAGCCTCCGTTTCTTTACCAAACCTGACTGCAAGCACATTTCCTGACTATTCTGCAGCACAGAGCTAGAAATCCTGCAGCAAGCCCTCCTGATAATAAACTCTTTGCCAAGATGTTTGTGGGCGACAAGCACGAAGATGAGTGTAAGTCAGGGCAAATATTTTTAAAATTTCACACATGTGTTTATTTTTATCTTTTCCCAATATTTGTCCAGCTGTCTAATCTTCCTAAGAACTGCATAATTCAGGTTAGCTCTTGCCCAGTGAAAAATTCCAAGCCAAATTCTCCCAGGCAGAACTAGAGGTGGGGTTTTCAGTCATGCCACCCCATCCTTCCCCCACACACATACCAGCAACACAATCCAAAAAGATAATGTCTCTAATTTTCACCTTAAACAATATACTGTGGTAAAAGAAATAAATTTCTTTAAAAATCTAAATATAATTTTTATCAAAGAAAATATTCTTCCTTCAAGCCTAACCCTGAGTCATGGTGTCACCCAGATGATGAGATTTATCCATGATTTCAGTTCTTACAGTCTTCAGCACAAGTCATTTTACCTTCGGTATGCTGCTTCCATCTCTGCCTTTTCAAAACCAAAATTTTCAGTGTGTGCCAGTATAGAAGCTCTGGACAAAAAAAACCCTCTACTTCCCTGCATGCAAAACTCAAGCTATCCACCTACCCCCATGTTTTCCCTTGCTCTTCTCCCACACTGTGCTACCTTACCAGACTCAGTAACTTGGCTCCCAGCCTCAAATTACTCAGAAATATAATTAGCAATAGAAATGTGAAGAAGCCCCACTCCAAACCCCACACCTTACAAACACACACTGGTGGCCTAAGACAAATGGTGACATCCTAGTAAGGTGTTAAGGAGTCCATGTCCTAGGCTAGTATGACACTGTTATGGAGCCAAGAATAGGCCATGAAGGTCTTTAAGGGTTTCAACCAATGCAGCAGAATCACACAATCGTAGAATGTCCTGAGTTAGAGGGGACCCACAAGGATCATTGAGTCCAACTCACAGCCATGCACAGCACCATCCCCAAGAACCACACCATGTGCCAAAGAGTGCTGCCCAAATGCTTCTTGATCTCTGGCAGGCTTGGTGCTGTAGCCTGCAATGAGATCTCCCCTCAGTGTCCTCTTCTCCAGGCTGAACAGACCCAGTGACCTCAGCTGTCCCTCATACAGCTTCCCCTCAAGGCCCTTCACCGTGTTCATAGCCCTCCTTTGGATGCTTTCTAATAGCTCTATATCTTTCTTTTCCATGACAATTTTGGCAAAGGGAAGGCTGGAGGTATTTCTTGTCACCTCCTGCCTCTCTTCCTTCTCCACAAAACAGATCAATTTTACCACACCCAGAGGATCCAGTGCTCCAAGGCAGGACTCTCAAACCCTCCACGGACAGAACTGCAGAGAAGGAGACCTGACTGCATGGAAAGAAAGCCCCCCTGCACCCAGGACTGCATTTGCTCCATGAACTGGCCTGCACATTCACCAATGGCACGTGTCACATTGAACAAGATCATCCCACCCAGTGGCTTAGTGGATGCTCCCAGCCACAGGTCTGGTCATGCTTTCACTCCCTGTTGTGTCTGTGGGTCCTCCCCAGTCAGTGTGCTGGGATGTTGAGTGGGATCCAACATGATCAGCTGTAATTTTGTCCTTTATCAGGGGCAGAACAGCTAGAATTTCAAGCCCAGCATCATTTAATGTTGGAAGTTTGTAACATCTCCAGTAACACTTCAAAAACAAGGTGCATGCTTATCTCCTCTGCTGAAGAAAGCAAGAATAAGTCGCTCAAAATCCCCCTATGGTTAAGTCAAAAAAAGAACCAGGATTATTTCAGGTTCAAGATGGCAATGACCACAAGTTGTACCTTGAAGGGGTCAGATTTGGCCCTAGGAAACTTCTTAAGCAGGAGAATAATATAGTCCTGGAAGAATAAATCTCTGCCGAACAGAGGGATAGTAGAGCCTGCGTCCTTAGAGATGAAGTGTAAATCAAACTAGCAATGGCTTTGTGTGATGCTGGCAGTAGTCCTGCCTTCAGCTTGAGGATGTACTAGAGACCTTCAGAGGTCCCTTACAACCAGCATTCCAATGATTCTGTGAAAATGCAACCAGAACTGAGAGCTGTATACAACAACTGCTTTATTATTTGAATAATACCATTTACTCCTATCTGGCTGGAAGTTTATCTCTTGCCTACATGTTGCAATGCCATATCTAAATATTTCTCAGGTTTTCTTTCCAAAAATTCTAACTGTGGCACCTACAAGTAATCTGTTCCTTGAAGGTTCTTTTCTGTTCACCTGAAGTTCATTTTCCTGTACAGAAGTAAAATAGGGATTAAAAAAAGGGGATAAGACCTCAGATAAAGTAAAAACTTAAAGCTTAGTGAAATTTGTCATCAGATGCTGAAAATGGATCTGACCTTCTCAAGCATAAGACCTGCATTGCTACACGCTGTTGCACACCTATGTCATTAACCCAGAGCTCATAAATAACATTAAATAGATTAATTTCTGATTATACACTAAATTTAATGCCATAAAGGACTATCTGAACATTTGTTTTTGTCTCTGGAATATCTATAACTTTTACACTTAACCACTCATACATGAACAACAAGTTTGTGCTTGACAACTTTTATCTTCCAGAAAGACTTTATTCTCACAGAAATCAACATTCTAGTTCATATTAGATGCAGAAGTGGGATGGCATCATGCCTTGTTCTGATCATTAGGAGGTGAATAGGACTGTCACTTTCTGTGGAAAACAGGAAGATAGACTTGTGTTGCACAGCTAACAGAAGGAGAAGGGCTAATGCTACACAAGTAAGTATGTTTCAGTATTACCCTGACCATGCTGATCTTCCCTGAAAAGATCCATGAAATGTTTCACAGCTCTGCTCCCCTCAGTCTGATTTGCCATCCTCCAAATGCTGATGGTGCTGAATTCACATAAAGAGACTGAAGAGTTGTAGGAAGAGTGACACCACCATGTCGGATTTGTTCCTTGTTACTCAGCAGTTTTCAGCATGCTCTGAGTCTTCACTCCTTCTGCACAGGGACTGAAAAGGTCAGTCCTTTCTGAGCAGTGTTGACAGGACTGGATTGCAGCAGGGCGCTCTCACTAGATTTGCCCAGCTATTCTAAAGATTAAATATGGTTTGGACAGCTGGCAGGCCCTTCAAGCTGATGCTGTTCCCAGGGAAAAACACCAGCACAGTCCAGGCACCTTCCCCAAGATAGGAGAGGGAAGATGCTCTTTCAGACCTGATGGGCCCTTTCCACAGGGAAAAGATTATAGAGGCTGCTCATGAAGATTTATCCTGCTGTCCAGAAGGCATGGCTTCATCTTCCCCTCATCCTGGCAAATCCTTCTGGGACCCCACCAGGAACCTTACAAAACAACCACTTGCTCCTCTGCCTGGATATCAGCTCTCAGAAGAGTAGAGTGCGGGTTGGCAAGAACAGTTTTTCTTCACTTGGTGCTGCTTTATTGCAATTTAGTGAAATGATCCACCCGAAGAGACACAAATGCTGCATTTGGAAGGACAGATCAATACCTGGTGGAGCAAGTCCAGAGAAGGGCCAGCAAGATGATTAGAGGCATGGAGCACCTCTTCTACAAGGAAAGGCTGTGAGAATTGGGTTCATTCAGTCTGGAAAAGAGATGGCTTAGGAGTGACCTAACTACGACCTTTCAGTACCCAAAGGGATCCTACAAGAAAGATGGAGAGGAGCTTTTTGCAAGAGCATGTAGAGACAGGACAAGGGGAAATGGATTTAAATTGAAAGAGGGTATGTTTAGATTAGATATTAGGAGAAAATTCTTTACTGTGAAGGTGGTGAGGCACTGGCACAGGTTGCCCAGAGAAGCTGTGGATTCCCCATCCCTGTAAGAGTTCAAGGACAGGCTGGATGCTCATGGCAGGGAAGTTGGAACTAGATGATCCTTATGGTCCCATCCAACCCAAACCATTCTATGACTCTATGATTTCATCTCCAGATAAAGGACAGAGAAAAAGCAAAGGAAGATGAGCCATCTGCTGCAAGACTCAAAGTCTATGAGTTGGATGTCCATGCCAAGTTGGATGGACAAGGCAACTTTCAGCTTTCATCCACCCTGTGGCATGGATAAAAAAAAAGTCCTGTTAGAGCTCTTTCATGCTGATCTGAAAGATTTCATGCCATGGTGTGGTAAATATAAGAGGTTCTCCTATAGCTCTGAAAACTTGGCTGTGATTGCTCACAAAAGATGTGACTTATCTCACAAAATCCTCCCCTGCCCCCTAGAAATGTCACTGCATCAGAAAACACAGCTTGCTTCTAGAAGGATGACATGACTGAAGCACTAAGGCAGGCCAGAAATATCCTTGGGCTGGCACACAAAGAACACAATGCCAAATGGGGACAGGATGATGATGGACAAGATGAACGGTGTCATCGTGACCTGGCACCATTCTCACACTCTTGTGGTTCACTAAAAGGCACCACAGAGGGGGTGGAACAAAAGCATAACACTTTCCTGGTGATTTAATCTCACTATTGAATGAACAAGGGCATCTTTCAGATGCTCAGGCTTTTAACTATTTGCAAAAATATTAGAAAAGCACTTTGACAATTGTGAGAAGGAGACTGGCTTCAAAGGGTAGTAGGAACAAGCAGGGAGTCCCTCGGGAATGCAAAAAAGGGGCCTCATAAACAAAAAGGGACAAAAGTGAAAGAAAGAATGCAGAACAACATCTACAGATCATATAGGCAAACTTTGAAAGTAAAAATAATACTTATTCATGTATTAACAAGGATGCCATGGTTCATCGTGTGGGCACTGTGTGGGATACACACATAGGGCTGAAAAGGAGATTGTCTGAAGGGAAAAGGAGTCAAGGAACCTGGTACACTTGAACCAGGGACTAAATTACTTCTATCCCAAGAGTTACAGATACACATACCACGCAGGCAACTGGGTCTGGTAGCAAGTCTGTCTGAACAATTCAATCAAGGAAGGATGGCTTCCTGAGTGGCATCCAGAGTTTGGCTTCCTGAGCCTAGGAAACCAGAGGCTAAAAAGGTGTGTTAATTGCTTTCTACAAATACAGCAAGGAGGAAAGGGAAAGTAAACAGAGGAAAGGATCCATTTAACCTAAAGTTTACAGGAGAACAAATAGGTACACACTGTCCACAAATAGGCTGAAAATTAGAAGCTGCTTCTTGCCTCTAAAGTGACCAGAATCTCTTCCAAAAGCAAAACATAACATTTCTTTGAAAACAGACTGTCAGGGTGAATTCTTTCAAAAGCTTGTAAAAGAGATTTCTGTGATAGCAGGGGAGTTGGCTAATAAGCTGAAAGATCTCTTGTTTCTAAAAACAGCTGTCTAGATCCAGAATAGTTATAAGAAGGTGGTTTAAAAATATTTATTTTGCATGCTTAACTAGAAATCATTCAGCCTGCAATCATGCAAAACCCCACTGGTGCCTCCATTGACTTCAGTGAAGTCAAGTCCTGTTTGTGAACCTTCAACTCACCTATTGCTACTTCAGCTCCCTGAGAGCAAAGGGAACAGGGGAGAAGAGCCCCATATAAAATATTAACAAACACATTTCTTCCCCCAAATCATAAGAAACAAGATAGAAAAAGACGTGGAGCTCATAAGCTCTACTGTGGAGCTACAAAGCTGTTCTGAGAGTGCCACTGGCACCTCAGATTTCACACAAAGAAGAATTTTTTTTAAATGAGGGTGGTAAAACACTGACACAGGTTGCCCAGAGAGGTAGTGGATGTCCCATAGCTGGGAACATTCAAGGTCAGGGTGGATGGGGCTCTGGGCAACTTGATCTTTAAAGGTCCCTCTCAACCCAAACCATTCTATTTTAGTATGCTTCTATGACCTTGGTTCTCTCTAAACCAGTGCCTGTGCAGAGTTACTCCAGTGCAGCTGTGATGCTCCAGGTTTATGCTGCACCTTATTCTGCAGGAGCCTCTCTGTGCAGAATTTGAGTGGAGCTGGGCAGTGCCAGCCAGGAGCCCCTGACTGCTCTCCGAGTGTTGTTGCTGCATCGAGGTTCACAGAGCAAAAGCAGGGAGGGACACATGACATATGCAAATCTTTGAAGCTGCAAATGACTTTCAAAAAACCCACTAGTGGTTAATTTGCCAAGTGACAGAGAAGACAAAGTGCCACATTTTCCCTCTGTTTCCCATGGAGCCCAAACTCTTTCCCAGGGCAGCAGCTTTGGAGGGGGATATAGTTGAGCATTTGAAACATGCACTATTTTGGGCTGTAAGAGTTGTTAGTAACTTTTTGTAAAAACAGACCACTAAGTTTGCTCCTGTTCCTTTCCAGCCATTTTCACTGCCTCATTTGCTGGGATTTTTTACTATGATAGGTCATTTCATGTGGCTCATTGTATTGAGATATTTTAGTATATTGTTCATGACACAGCACTTTGCACTTGAAATAAAATCTGTAGTCTACTTTTCTGGCTTTTTTTTTTTTTTTTTTTTTTTTAAACTCTGGCAGGTAACTGACAAGGGACAAGCTGACCTGCATTTTCTCAGAGAATTCATCCTTCTTAGATTTGTATAGGATGAGACATGGTGGTGTGTAGTTTGTACCTCCAGCCATGGACTGATATTCCATTCCTTATTAGAAATTCAGAAACACCTTTTATTTACATGAGTATTTTCCTGAATTCTAAACAATGCTGAAGCAGTGCCAGCATCAGGATCGACTGTGGGCAGCAGAAAAGAGGTCCAAATGAGGCCATAAAGATGGTGAAGGGTCTAGAGGGGAAGCCATATGAGGGGGTATCTGAGATCACTTGGCTTGTTCAGCCTGGAGGAAACTGAGGGAAGACCTCATTGCAGTCTAGAGCTGCCTCAGGAGGGGAAGCAGAGAGGGAGGCACTGACCTCTTCTTTCTGGTGACCAGTGACATGACACTGTGTCAGGGGAGGTTGGAGATTATAAAAAGGTTTTTCACCCAGAGGGTGGTTGGGCACTGGAACAGGCTCCCCAGGGCAGGGGTCACAGCACCAGCCTGACAGAGGGCAAGAAGCATTTGGAGAACACTCTCGGGCACGTGGTGTGATTCTTAGGATTGTCCTGTGCAGAGCCAGGAGCTGGACTCAATGATCCTTGTGGGACACCTTACAGGTCAGGATATTCTACAATCCTATGACTATTTCTGAGGGGAAAAACATTCTAGAATGGAAGTTATTTTTGGTCAGTTCAGCATGTCCTGCATGCAGCCCTTACCTCAGTCCATGATCTTTTCCATGTCTACCCAAGCTGAGCCTACACTCTGCTGAAGCCCAGGAAAAAAAGCCCTGGATTTTCTGTGATCTTAGTGAATTCACCCTGTGATTGGCTCCGTTGGTGAGAGCAGCGTGCAAATAACATCAAGGTTGTAGCTTCAATCCCCATATAGGCCACTTACTTAAGACTTGGATTCAGTGATCCTTGTGGGTCCCTTCCAACTCAAAATATTCTTTGAATGTATGAATAATCCAGTCTCTGCCCCAGGTCTGAGTAGTTTTGAAATAAATGGAGGAGCTGGAGCAGGATAATCCTGTGGGAATGTGAAGGGACCACTAAGGGAAAGGAAGGACAACCAAGAGCTTCTAGTCCCAGACACTTCTCTATGGGACCCCTTGTCTGTTTTGGACCTTTTGTTCTGGTCTGGGTGAGGGCTGGGGATAGAGCAAGGACAGAGACCCCATGCTGGTGTCAAGGGGCTTGCCAGGATCTGAAGTCAATTCACTTGAGCCTCTGAGTTCAATTCACTATAGAGCCTCTTCCTGCTTTTGAAGATGGATGCTACATCTGTCCTTTCCCAAACTGCAAAGGTTGTGCATGCACTTCAAGAGCTCTATAAATAAAGCTTAATAGTTTAGAAATTCATTTTGCTCACCCTTAGGTACTCCAGAGTATATTTCATCAAACCCTTCCTTATTTGAATCCATCCAACCTGACTGGATTTAAAGCCTCAGATATGATGTCTTAGATCACTTTCAAAAGCAGAAAGGTTTCAGTTCCTAAGCAGGGCACCACTGACTTCAGGCTAGTTATCCATAAATCCGTATTTCTTATTACCATCAAAGTGAGATAGAGAACTATTTCAGAGTCGTATCAGCATTTGAAAGAGCCTGAAGATCCTGAGCAGAAAGGATGAATTATCACCCTGGGTGAAAATTTTCACTTTTGGAATTTTCAACAGACTTTACTGAATCAGATGCTCCAAATCTGTCCTATTCTTCTACTACTATTTCTTCTCCTGTAGTTTCCTGGTTTATTGTTATTGTCTATTTGCCTTTAGCATGCCAGTCCAAAAGCTATTTATTGTGGGAAGCATGCACAAGACTCTTCCCCACTCAAACTGAGTACTTTGGCTTTCATTTAGAAATGCTCTGCATGAGATTTCTACCATTTCAGGTAGTATCATAAACACCTCTGTGTTCCAAGTCAATGAGAATTTGTTGCAACACTTAATTCACTGCTAGAAGGTGCTGAAAACAGAGCAGATGAGCCTGGTATAAAAGCCAGCATACAGCAGAATCGGCAGTACAACTCTACCATAAGAAATTGCAACTAGTCTCTATTTGAGTAAAAATTCACAGAGACGAAGTTACTTGCTCAGCTTTGAACTAACTTTTCAGTCAGTCTGCCTGCCCTCACACGATAGAAATGAATAAAAACAAAGGTAATCCCCTGATGTTTTGTAACACAAGATGTTTTCCATAAATCCAGGAAAAAATTATAACTTGAGTGCAATAACGTTGAAGACCCCTGACCACAGCTCAGCATCTCATCCTGTTACACAAAGCATGAACGAAACAAAACCGCTGTCCTTCTGCAGCTCACCATTCACTTCAGGACACCAGCTTACACCTCTCCTGTTTTCCTCTGCTTCCCCTCAGGAACATCTCGCTGTGGTGATGTGCCAGGGAAGGAGCCGTGGACCAGACTTAGCTGCAACATGGGATGAACGAGGAACTTGACTGTCCTAGGTTACAATGTAAGATGTAACCAAAAGCATGTATTCTATTATCATCTTCATAAGCTGTTGAAGCAGGTGGGGCAGTGCTCATTATCTCCTACCATGACTCATCCCTGATAACTCCTTCCTGGGGCTATATCTCTGTTTAATGCACCACCAAGGACCCACTGCATGACTCATAGAATTACATCAGCCCATTGTGGGGATGCTCCACCCAGGGGGAGGAGCCAAGCATTCCCTCCTGGATATAATCTGGGGTTTGCAACAGCACAAGCAGTCCTTACCTACAGGATTCTTAGAGGACAAGAGCTGTACCACTGGACTTTCAGGTGATGACCAGACTCTTCTACAGGATCACTGCTTCAACAGGACCACTTCATCTGGACTGCTACCACCACCCTGACTAGCAGGGTGTCAGGTTGTATCCTGATCTGTCAGTGTTCTTGTACTATTGCATTCATTTTAATTTTCCTATTAAATTATAGTTCTGACTTGTGATCTCCCACTGCTTTGTTTTCAGACTAGTACATTGACTAAGGTACTGGCCAGAAGGATGCACAGCCATGTCTGTCCCTGAGGGTCTCTTTGCTCTAAGACCAGAGTAGAACCCAGGTTTCACAAGAAGGGCTGGACTCCTAGATTTCATTTTCATGCTTATTATTTTTCTTTCAGAGTCCTTTTTAATATCCAATTTATTAAACTAGGGGTGATGGTTACAGTTAAAACCCTACTTAAAAATACAACTGTTACTACATTGAGGCAAAGGGATAGCCCTAACCCTTGAGACAGAAAGATGTATCTCCAGACTGTGAGGACTGGTGATGTTGAGCACTGTAGGATCTAAACCACTCTTGCAAATTTGTTTTTCAACAAGAACTGAGTTGCAAATCAGCAGAACATCAAGTCCTGCTAGGAGCAACCCAGCAGTGACAAGCACTTGAGTTACAAAGGTACACTTAAAAATTTTAACTGAATGCCAGTGCCAGAAAACAGTAGCCAGAGTGATTCTTGCACAAGTACTCCTCCATCGAGGTATGACAAACAGTCCACTGCACCCACACAGGGACACAGCCCCAGAAGCCCCCGTGGAGACTCCAGCAAGAGCCACACGCCACCCGTCCCTAGAGGAATACAGAGTGACCCTGGACAACCATAAATGATGCTCCAGGCTCAGTCCTCTGCCTACCCCACCTCACTCTCCAGGAAGTTCTCCACCCTGAGCATGTTCAACCACTCACAGTTCAAACTCAATTTGCCTTTATCACCAATATGTTTCACCTGAGCCAGTGCACAACATTTAGAGGTGGTTTTCTTCTCAGCTCTCCAGCTTCCATCCATCAACACAACAGAAGGGCAAACATACAGTAAACTTTTTTCATTGTTCACCAGTCTGGTTCATGCAGGGTTTCCAAAAATTTACAAGCAAAGGCCAGGAATACCCTTTCTGAGCATTTTCAAGGTAACAGATTGGCTTGTGAGTTCATAGAATGGTTTGGATTGGAAGGGACCTTAAAGGTCATCCAGTTCCAGTCCCCCTGCCATGGGCAGGGACACCTTCCACTGGACCAGGTTGCTCAAAGCTCCATCCAACCTGGTCTTGAACAATTCCAGGGATATGGAAAGGACACTTCAAGTAATTTAAAACAAAAAAAGGTCTCTCTTTCTGGGCAAATCTCATCCTTTTCCCTGGTCCTTCCATGCACCTGCTAAGTTTTGGCATTTGACAACAGCTTGAATGAGGACAAAAAATGCCAGCCAGGCTTGTCCAGAAGGTGCCACAGACACAATGAGAGGTATTTCAAATTCACAGGAAGAAACCTCTACATGACACATTTCGTTCCATCATCCAGTGCCATCATTTCTGTGAGTGCCACTAATGCTGACAGCTGAACAGAAAATCCTGGAAGCCCTCATTGATAAAGCATACTTCCACAAAAATGTTTGGGTTTCATTTATAGGACAGGGTATGTCATGTAACTGTCCTCAAAGGTCTCTTATAATCAGGTGCTATACCAAACTGAGAAGATATTTGAAATGTGTACTGTGGCACTCTGCTTTAGATTATTACAGTATTACTCCACTGTTTCTGTTCATTTCTATGAACAGTTTGGACAATGAAGAAGATGGACTACTTTAAAATTTTGCTGGCTACAAGAACATCCCAATAGATAAATTCAGAGACTGAAAAGCTTGAAAGAAAATCATAAATGAGCCAAACTCTGCAAGATTTAATTGACTACATACACATGAAAAATATTAAACTTGAGAAGAATGAACCAGAGGCACAGTGCAGCAAAAAAGGGCCTGGAGTTACAATGGATCAAAAAACAAAGATGCACCAACACTGTGAGACTCTCTGTGAGAGAGGAGATAATTATTCTGTTCTGGCCCACTTTGGAAAATCCTCAACTAGACCACTGTGGCTCAATTAGAGAGAACAGAGACAGACTGGGGAGGTTAAAGCACAGCAGCCAGAATGATAAAAGGACTGAAAACTGTGACCTACAGGCAAAGGCTGAAGAACAGGGGTTTGTTTCCTCTAATAAGGGGGAAGTTTGAGGGGTTAAAACTTGCAACTTTCCTTTGTGTATAAAGCTCAGTACTGAGCTATTGCCCAGTGAAGTAGGAGAAAGATAAAATCATCTTTGCAACAAGAGAATCATGGGTGGGTTATTGCATACCTGTACAGACAAAGACCCCTTAACATAAATAGGAGACTTCAGACAGGCTAGATATGCTTAATCCCATGTCACTATTAATTATGCTTGATGCCATTCCCAGGGAGTTGTCCTGCTGGGGCTCTGCCTGTCTAGATCTGTATCTGAGCCCACACAGAGCACAGCATCCTCAGCAGATGGAGTTAGTGCTGGACAGCTGAGAGGGGCCATGACCTGCACTGGATGTTAATGTGATCTTCTGCTCTGCTAAAAGCAAAGCTCATGTGTGGCCTTACCTAAATCCTGTACCTGACAGCAGGGGAAAGGGAGCACGTGCCATGTGGGAGGTGTCTCGGTGACTCACAGAAAGGTTTCTTGCCTATGCTTTAGGGGATGGAGAGCATTTTGTTGTGGGATAGGCAAGTTTAAAAAAGGGGAGGCCCTTTAAACCAAGGAGATTGCTGCACCATGTAGGCAAATCTTGGGTTTATAACACAAGCAACCATTTGGAACAAGGTCATGACTGTTCTTAGCAACACTGGTACTTTTCTACAGCAAATTCTACTTCCAACAGTATCCTCCTGTCCAGTGGTAGGCAAAGCATGACAAAGAGCAGTATTTAGTGAATTTCTTATCTAATAACCCCCAAGAGCTTAAATTCTGCCACAGTAAGGGCTTACTACAGTCCTACTGTTGCTGAAGAGAATTAAAAGGCTTAACTCAAATCTACCCTAACAGGCAGCAGATACAACTTCCATCTCCTCGCTGGAGGTGCATCCAGCTGTGCTGTTCCTTTGTGTGTGAGCTGTCTTTGTCTTGTATGGCCCATCCCATGCAACAGCAAAAGACTCAGACCAAAATCTTTCAACCAACTCAGTGATCAGCTTCTGCAGAGCAGCTCTTTCTGGTGGAGTAGCCTTGGTCTTTGTGAGCTGTTGGCGTAAGAGAGGCTTGACTGTGTGAAAAGGGATAAAGGATCAAGTCCTGAAATATTTTGTCTGAAACAACCTGGGAATGTTCCTCCATGCTGTGAGCAACCCTGCACTCAGTCATCCAAAGTAGCTGCTCTGACAGGATTTAAGTCCCCATAATTAGGTCTTTCACATATAAAAATCCAAAGCACAGCCTTTCAGTTTTAAATAGTCCTGGCCTGTGTTCACCCTTCTGCCTCTGTTCTGAGCGGCTCTGCCTTGTGTCTGTGGAGGCTGTGTCATTATCCACCCACAGCAGCAGCAGGAAATTTTCCTGGGCCCGAACCTAACTTTTGTTTTAGTTCAGTTTCTGACACCTCGCTCCCACTCCCATCCTCAGGAAGAGCTCCCAGAGAGGGTGAGTCACTTCACAGCTTTGGAAAGACAGTAATGAGGAGCTCGTTCTGGCTCCAGCCCCTTCCTAAAACAGCTTGCATGGTCCGGGGGCATGCACAGGTGCAGCCCCTGGAGGACTGCAGCCAGCACAGAGACCTTTCCCTGTCACTGGGGGTCACAAAGATCTTACAGAAGGTCTAGAGAATTTTCCCCCACTGGCCCAGCACACACACAAACACAGCCCACACCCCCTCTTCCCAGCTAAGGTGTGACTGCAAACAAGGAGGCACAAGCCTGCAGGGATGGGCAGCAGGCAAAGCAGCAGCTGCTGGCTGTGGGAGCTGCTGGGGCTTTCTGCTGTACCTTCCACAGATCTCCTTCCTTCTCCCTCAGCTGAGCTTGCTCAGCAGGGTTCATCCTCTGTCTCTGCTCTAGAGCCTCCTCACTGCCATGCTCTGCACTAATTTCCCGGCAGCATCTCAGCCACAGAGAAGCCCCAAGGCAAAAGGACCTGGGACAGTGGTGATGGTGCTGTTGATCACCTTTACACCCCTGGCATGGTGAGAGGATAGTGGGGAGGTCTCTGGGTGGCAACTGGCAGCTGGGAATGTGCTCTGGACAGAGGAGGCAGCGAGCTGGCAGCTGATAGATAGCTCCACAGGCAGAAGTAAGTTGATTTTAGAGACTTTTTAAAGATTGAAGAGAGTTAGTGATAAGGTCTAAACACAATCTGCCATTCAAAGGAGAGTTCATGTTTGAAATAGGAGACTTGGGCAACTTCAATAGCGAATAATCACAATTTTCATCCCTGACCCAAAAGTTGATGTGTCTGTATGAGTTTCAGAGTGCTTCAAAGAGAGGTGGGAACTTAGATGTCCTAAACACACATGAAATTGAGGATTATTCACAGAACAGCAACGTAAGGATAACCTCACTGGCTTACTGTGCCTGCAAGAGTATTTGTCTAGTCATGGATAATTGTCAGAATATTTAGAATTATGGTTTGGAAAAGCATAAGAGATCTGCAGATCCATCTGAACCCTCTGAACCATCTCTGTGCAAATGCAGGCTGGCAGCCTCACACAACTGGGCTTTCCTGTTGAGTCCCCTGGCACTGCTGTGTGTGTTCCTGGATAGACACACGAGTGAAACCTCTCCTGTGTGAACAGGGTGGCTCTTTGTGCAGTCTTAGCCAGAAAAGCAAACGAAACTGAAAGGCAAATGTTATCTGACCACTTCTGAACTTCAAAAGCATTTAAGGTCAAGCTGGGATGTTGGTATATAGATATATGTTAAAAAATAGCAGCACTTGGAAAGGCAGAGAAAAGAAGCTTCCTGTGGTTTGGGTTTTTTTTCCAGACTGGACTTCCTGTCAAATACACCCAGAATGAGGAGAAAGGCACAATTGTGTGGATCAGGAGGGAAATCAAAGGTGATCCCTGATGAGGACTGAACAGGTAAGAGTTGTGGGTATGACTGAACTCCAGGGCTCCTTTCCAACCTCAGCCTGGCATGGAAGGTGCTGCAAGCAGTGCCTGGCACATATGATGTCTGTCACACAGCTCTCTGACACACAGGCATTTCGTCACAGCCACTTCCACAACATCTGTGCACATGGACCTGCCCAGTATTTAATTATACATAACCAAGTAGGAGAGCCTGAAAAAAGCACAGTGAAATTAGGCACATGTGTTCAAATTGCCATGTCAAACTATAACCTGATGTAGATATTGAAGTTAATTATAGAAGTTTCATTTTTTTCACCCACCTACTTGCTTTTTTTCTGCGCAAACTCACAATTCAGCATTCTTTGCCCAATGAAGCATTATGCAACTTGTTAATTAAGGCAGGTAGAGATTTTGCAATCCTAAATTCTGTCTGAGAGGCTTTCCTATGGTACAGGGATCCCTGGGCTTCTCAGGGCAAGCAACCGGCTTTAGCCATGTCAGGAGCAAACATTTCCCATCTTCCATGGGGAAGACCTCTTTTACAGCATTCCCATGGCAACAGGGGTCTAATCTAATACACACACAGCCATTTGACCCACAGAAGCAGGAAACTCCATTTTGTCTGAGCTCAAACTTTTCTGTATGAGTGCAAAGTCACTAAGGGGTGCGTTTAGCCAATGTTTGAGACTGGCAATTTCTGTTTGCAGAAAGATTGTGCAGTTTTTTTGAGCCCGTGGTGAGAGAAAGGCAACTGATCTCAGGCATGGGAACACATGCAACTACTTATCATAGAATCATGGAATCATAGAATTGTAGAATCACAGAATCATAGAATGGTTTGGAAAGACCCTTAAAGACCATCCCATTCTAACCCCCCCAACCCCCCCCATGGGCAGGGACACCTTCCAGTAGATCAAATTGCTCAGGGCTTCATCCAACCTGGCCTTGAATACTTCCAAGGATGAAGTATCCATGTCTCTGGGCAACCTGCTCCTCTCAAAGGCACATCTACTCAAGAGCCTCTGAGAGCTCAGCTGGGATGCTGGTGGCACTAATCCAGTGGCAACAGCCCAGTCTCCAAACCAGGCAGCACAGACGACCTGCAGCTGGCTGTAATTTGCTTTGGGAAGGCAGGTGTCCTCCCTCATCACTGCACCGAGCAGTCTCCACCCTCAGGACAAGCTCTTGGCAAAGCCATCCTCACACGTTACCTGTGCTTACAGACAGGGCTCACAAGCACAAACAGCAGGATAAATCCAGCAGCTCCCAGGGCTGGGTAAGGTGTCTGCTGTTCCACTCAAATGGCACATTGCATGCGAGAGCAGAGCAGTGCTCTGGCTGGGAAAAGGCTGCTTCAGCCAGGCAGTGGAGGGTTAGTGAGCTAGGGCAGACAGCACTCCTCCAGAGTCTGCAGGGAACCTAGAGATGGCAATGATCTGATATAATTGTGACCACGGGACTGCTGCCTTTCCCTGGAAAGACAGGCCTATCTGCATGCCAGGCCCACCACAGCAGCAGGCAAACTCATCCCTTACAGTGTAGAGAGACCTAGCATCAGACTCAGGGGCTCTGTGGCCACCCAAAGATGAGGATTCAGCCCTCCTGAATGCATAAACCTGGATGTTGCCCTGAAAATGAAGTAACAATCTGCCCCCTTCTCAGGGAAGGTGTGAGTTTTGCTATGGCTAACAGCACTGTCTTGTCAGAGGGCACCTTTGTCTCATTTTTAGTGCTAAGAGACTCAGCTCTGTCCCACTGCCTCAGGTGAGTGCTCCTCCTTGAAGGCTTATGGAGGATTGAGCTGGGAAACCTGGATGGTTTCAGCTCCAGCCTAGAAATGCCAGAACTGAGAGTGCACCAGGTCTGACAGCTCAGCACGGAGCAAAAGCACTGGATATCAGCTCTGTGACTTTTCAGAAGAAGGCATGAAGGACATGACATGTTTTAGGGTTGCTGTCAGAGGGGGAAAGGCTGCCTTAATGTCAGCTTAATGCTGGAGAAGCCTGACTGGGTTTTATTGTTGCTCTCAGCACAGCACAAAGTCTGCTGCTCTGCCCAGGTGAGAGGTGGTTATTCATTCGCCAAACTTCAAATGCTGCAGGAAGGTCATTTAGCACCTGAGCACATGCACATAAATCATCAGCTGTGTCAAAGAGTCTGAGGAGTCTTAAAAAGCACCTTGCCTCCTCCTTGGTGCACAGCAAAGGCACCACCAGCCTTTGATAAGAGAAGCAAAGAAAGCAATGGCTGCCATAGGCAAAGAGTTAATTCTTGGCTACCAGCTTCAGCCTCAGGACTCCACCTTACAACGCAGCTTTCTCCTTCAGCCTGTGGAAGAAGAGAGAAAAGAAAACCAAAGTGTTATCCCAGTTTTTAATGATCTATTGCTTCAAGCCATACTTGGGGGAAGCCTCAGGCTGAAGGTAAAGAGCATGGAAAACGCAAGGTGCACCTTCAGGACAAGGTCCCCAGTGCATGTGTCTTAATGACAGCCTGCTCTTGGCTTATTTGGCATTTAATTGCTAAGGTTACTCCTGCTCTGTCTTCTGCATTGCAGAAAACAAGGTGGTCTGGAGAAATGAAGGTCACAGATGGGTAGCAGATATCTCTGACACTTAAAGCCTTGGTAGATGTAAGTGGGGATGGCAGAGTTAGGGGGAACTGCAGCACTACAACGCTTTCCCACATCCCGCCCAGAACTTATCAGTCTGAGTAGCCTTATAGCTCCCTTTGCTTGCAGGGAAAAGCAGCTCTGCTAAAAGGAATATTTTTCACAAGGGCCAGCTGCATTGGTGTTGTTCCCATGTTGGACAGCCTTGAAACAAAGTGCAAAACCAGTCCCAAGAGAGTTCTGTCTCTATGCACAATCCCAAAGGCCCACTGCTGAAAGCAGGAAATCCCCAAAAAGCCTTCTGCAGGTTTGAAATAAGTTATTCAGGAGAGAGGAAAGTGGATATTTCCATGCATCAAGTTTGCTCTGTTACATGAGCAAAAGGTGACAGATAAATAAATCTCCATAATGGCACAACCACCTCCAGGGCACCCCGTCTTTGACTAGAAAACCATTTCTATGAGCTTTGCTTTGCCAGTGGCTGAGAAGAAAATAATAGAGGCACAGTAGGATGTCCCTGCCACCCAGCTGTCTTATGGCAGACCAGGGCTCTTGCAGGAGAGATGAGGGTTTGGGGATGAAATCAAATCCTGCCTCTTCTTACTCAAGGCAACAAGCCATCCTTCTTCTGAGTGATGGAGAGGAAAGCCTCCAGATGTCCAACTCTTTGGCTTCTTGGGAAAATCTTGCCTGCAGGAGCTCCTTTTCCCACACAATTAAACTTATCCCCTTATCCCCATTCCCTCTACAAATATCAGAGGACTGAAGAGAAGGGAAAATGAAAATAGAATGAATCCCTTAGGCCAGGGAAGCAGCCATTAGTTCACTTTCAACCATGGTTATGTGACAGCAACTTTCTTGGCACTCACTTGGGCATGAGGAAGGTCATCTAGACAGAAGGCAAGAAGTGCTCTAATATTCTTGCCAGTGTTAGGTTAATGGTTGGACTCGATGATCTTAGATATCTTTTCCAACCTAAATAATTCCAACCTAAATAATTCTATGGTTCTATGAGTGTAAGGCTTTGGCGTCTCCTGCTGCACCCCAGCAAACCCCAGCTTTTCCAGCTGGTAGACCGGCACTCTTCCCCATAGGCAGAGAATATAAAACAGAGCAGCAAAGTACACCCTTTCTGAGGGTAGATAAGACTTTCCACACTTTTCTTTTTCCCTCTGTTATCACAGAGTCATAGAATATTGTGAGTTGGAAGGGACCCACAAGGACCATGAGTCCAGCTCTGAAATGAATGGCCCATACAGGGATCAAAGCCACAAGCGTGGTGTTATCAGCACCATGCTCTGACCAGCTGAGCCAATATCAGTCATGATCAATCCAACCCAGCATCTCGTTTCCATGGCTTTCGTGTTTGACATTACGCGTATATCTCCATAGCTGAAGAGAGGTTTTCCTTCCTGTCAGGCTGGCTATGTACATTAGCAAAGGAAAGCTTAACCAGGCCTTTACAGATCTTCATTTTTCTGTTACACTTGCAATATCACAAGTTTCATCACTAAACCAAAACCCAAGGCATTTCTTGTGGCATCCAAGCTGCAAATTGGAATGTTGAGTAAAATGAAGACTTATAGGGTTGTAATTCCCCAGGACAAAAGAGGGACCGCTTCTATAAAACACTTCTGTCAGCTCCATGGAAATCTTTCCAGCAGGCTTAGCCTCTGAAGGAGGAATTTACAAGCTGGCGATGATTAAAAGCCAGAATTGTGAAAATGGCTAGCAGGCCTTGTTTAAAGGGCTAATTTGATCCAAGTCGATAATAGCACAGCCAATAGAAAGGCAGTATGTATTCAATATCTAATTTTATCCTCTCTTATAAATGCAGGGATAAACTCCACAATCCTGGATATTCATTCTTATCACAAGCTGCAGATCTGTTACTTCACATCAGCACCTAAAACCTCTCAGATTCCCTTCCAAGGTATAGGGCCTGGCACATCCTAAGAGTGCAAAATGGGGAGAAATACAAAATGAATGTCCAGATTCTGCCTTCCTTATATTCAGGTCTGGTTTCAGCACTGAATAAAGGAGCAGAATCTGGGCTGGGTGGTCTCAAAGGTACCACAAGCCAAGGCAGAATAATCTGCACTGACTCTACCCACTGCCAATTTCCTTCTCATGCGACACCAGTCATGCAGTGTTCCCCAAATAGAAGTTCATACCTTTTCACCTTCAGAGCTGACCTATTTCTGCTCTCTGGTATTCAAAAATAAGTTTGTCTCCATCCCAGGAAGGAGCCATGCTATAAATATCTCTATGCAAGTTTCCCAAGTCCTAGTGTTTCTCAGAGAAGAGTCCCGCTCCTTGTCAGGAAGTGAGAAGCCTGGCTGGGTTCTGCAATGCCTTTACTAATGTCCTTGTGCTGCTGTGGCTGCAGAGCAGGAATGGAGACATGGGCAGGAGCAGCAGTGTTGCTGTAGCCATGCTGGTCTAGACACCAACAAGACAGAAGTTAGGAAAATCTCTTCAAACTTAATCAGCACTGGTGAGGCTGCACTGAGAGTCTTGGGTTCAGTTCTGGGCCCCTCATGACAAGAAAGACACTGAGGTGCTGGAGCATGCCCAGAGAAGGAACACAGAGCTGGGGGAAGGTCTGGAGAACAAGTCTGAGGAGGGAGCTGGGGGGGCTCAGCCTGGAGAAAAGGAGGCTCAGGGGGGACCTTCTCACTCTTTAGAACTCCCTGAAAGGAGGTTGTAGCAAAGTGGGGCTCCATTTCTTCTCCCAGGGAACAAGTTACAGGACAAGAGGGAATGGCTTCAAGTTGTACCAGGAGAGGTTTTAATTGTACGTTAAGAAAATTGTATTCCCTGAAAAGGTGGTCAAACATTGGAAGAAGCTGCCCAGAAAAGTGGTGGAGTCACCATCCCTGGAAGTGTTCAAAAGACTTGTGGATGTGCTGGTTAGGGGCATGGTTTAGTGGTGGACCTGGCAGTGTTAGGTTAATGGTTGGACTTGATAAACTGAAGGGTCCTTTCCAAGTGTAATGATTCTATGCACTTTAATAAATCAGCTCACATAGGAGGAGGGCTTGGTTGTGAAAAGTGTGGTACCTCATCCTGTGCCTTACACTGGGCCCTTCAAAAAATAAGACACTAGTTTTCTTAAGTACCAGTTGAACTGATGGAAACATTCAGAATTGTGTAAGGGGAGAGGGGGCCTGAAGCAATAATGTGTCTTGCCTAGGGAATCAGCAGCAAGCCCAGAAGCACAGCAGAGGGCTCCTGACACTATGCAGCAATGCACTAGTAGACCACACTTTTCTTGCCTGAAAGGAGCTTATTAAAAAATTAAGCCATATAAACGCTGCAGAAGAAGTGATGCAGGCATATATGTGGTTGTTGCTAGTCCCACTGGGGAGAGAGACAAGCTATCTGCTGCATGGCACCTCCACACTCTGAGACACACTGATAGTGCCATTCCAGGGGATTTCTAAATCACCTCCTTGTTTCAAACACTTTTCACATGAAAGTAATTCCAGAAATGTCCATGAGCCAGGCCTGCCAAGAGGGATACAGATCAGAGCAGATGTTCAGGGTGACTGAGGCTATTAGACACAATCAAGCCAATAATGAGAACCTTTTATAAGGAACATTAGCCCTACATCCTTGAGATGTGAAAAGACTGAGGGGGCATTTCACACCCCACTTATTTCTCCTGAGAGAAATGTTTCCACCAGCAAACCCCTTCAGAAGCATCAAACCCTCCCACCAACATCTCAGCATGTGCTGCAGTGGCAGAGCCTGTGGCTCAGTGACAGCCCCAGAGACCTTGAAATCAGCTGCTGGATTAAACGGACTCTGTAGAAACACCAGGTTTGGGTAATCCCAAGAAATACAAGCTCTGTGACTAAAAAAAAGATGTTCTCAGACTGTTAAATATTTAGCTGCCAGCTGGGGTTACTATGGAGAGAGGTGTCTCTGTTGGTAAGGAACACTGAGGGCAGGATTTAAAGAGCCGGTAAGGAAGAAAACCAGTTGGGACAAAAATATATGTAAGTGTAAAACAGACAGTCACAAGTGCAACACCTTTCAGGCTGTTCATTTGATGAACATGGTGGTATCTCCTTTGCCTTACATTCTCTGGGTCCTGTAAACAGCAGGCAGTTGGCTTTCAAAAGGAGAAGACGAAATACTGAGAGAGGAAGAAAATTGTTTTGTGAGTCAGATATAAAGGAACATGAGGAGAAGAATTAGGTGTCCCTGGGACCTCCTTGGCCTCATTTCCTTCTTATCTGCAAGGGTGAAAACATAGGCAAGGAGAGCCGAGAGTTTCCTCAGCTATCCAGAAATAACACAGGTGAAGGGCAAGCACGGTGCAGTGAATGTCTGTGGTCAGATAAGAGCTGTGCAGAGAGTCAGACAAAAGTGACATTTCTTATCCAGTTATCAAGCGGTCTGGGAGCTTGACAGCCAAGCCACATGTTTGATATGAAAGGAGGGGACTTCCCACATCCCCTCCACACTGGCTGCTCACTTCTAGCTGATAATCTGTCCAGCCTGGGAGAAATACTACTGTCTTTGGAAGGGCAGAATATTTTCCTCTGCCAAAAAAATACATACAGTTAAAAAAGAAAAAAGCTTGTACAAACTGCCCCCAGAGCTGATTAAACTGTTGAGCAAGCTTCAAAAGCAAGTGGTGCCCTACACACATTTAATCCATGAGCTCACCTAGGAAGCTTCCCTTTGTTAGGCCAGTGACTACATACAGCCTGAGCAGGGAGAGGACACACCTCGGCCTTGACAGCGCAGTTTTGTAGGAGTAATTTGTTGATCTCAAAGCATGAAGCTGAGTTACTGAGGGTGTAGGAGGAATAAATGTTCTGCAGGAGCACCCCAGCTCCATCAGTTCTAATCAGTAATACTTGGTTGCAGGCTCTCACCCCTGTTTTTCCTTCTGCACTGAAAACAGAAAAAAAACAAAGATGCTTTGCATGACTGACAGCTGTGGAAAATAAAATCAGTTGTTTGGGCCACAAAAACAGGCCAAGCGTGAGAATCATCAGTGACTCAGCTCCCTGTCACCTTCCCCACTGCTGGTTTGGTGTCACTGTTGGCAGGAGATGTTCGACAATGGGCAGGCAGTGAAGGGGGCTCAGGATTGTGGGGCACCCTGAGATGGACACAGAGCTGCTCACAGGAGCCCTGGAGTTGTGCTCCCCGGTGCTGCATCCTCCCCTGCGTGTGTCCCTGCGTGCCGGGGGGGACGCGCTGCAGCTCCCTCAGTTGTCCCCCAAAATCACGTCTGAGCGGAAGGCAGTGGGGGAGTGGAGTGTGCTATATTTGTGCCTGCACTGTTCCCCACAACAAAAGCTTCATCAAGCACAGGCAGGAGGGTTCCACGTGAAGCCAAAAGAAAGGCTGGAGGTAATACTCAAAATTAATGGTTCTTGCTCATGCATACACTGGGAAATGTTGAGCATGTGCTGCTGCATCATGGGAACCATGAATCTCCCCTAGTGATGATCAAGAGAAAAAACAGGGACTGAAACCTCTCCATAGGAGAAGTTCAGATGAAAATTTTCCACCTGTAAAGTTGGGAGCGTTCAGCAGGCTCCAATTCTTCCAAGAACATTTAGGAAAGGACCAAAACTCTGGTGCTTGCCAGGACAGAGGACATTTACCTTCTTTCTAAAAATGTCAGACCCATTTATGAAGAGTGGAATGAGGAACAACAGTCATGGGCAGACAGGAATGACTGGGAAGTGCACAAGCAACACGTGAATCTCAGTGTCAAAGACAACCTTCTCAGCACACAACACATTCCTAAATGCTTCCCATTTAGGAACTGATTTGATCCAACAGCTCCTCACGGTTTGTACAGACATGAAAGACCTGTATTCAGCAATGTAGCAATATGGTTTTCCTATACCAGGGAAAAGGTCCATTAACCTTGGCATATTAATAAATGAGCATCTATTAGCAACAAATAGGCTGGAAATCAAATTTCAAGTGCAAGGAGGTAATGCTCAGAGCAGCTTTCTGATGCCAGAAGTAGAGGTCAGGAGAGAAAAAGAAACAGAATCTGATGGACTTTCAGAGAGATTTTGATAATAAGGGAAAATCACAGGGAATTGGCATGCCCTGGGTGGAGACAGCACACAGGCACCTCTGTTGGGGTCCAGATGGGGTCTGCAGCAAGGAGCAGAGCTCTCTCTGCAGCTGCAAATGCCCATGCAAAGGGGCAATACCTGGGACAGCAGGGTCAGCTGTGGCTGGGGAGGAGCTGCCAGGCTGATGTGTGCACAGTGGCTTGGTGGGTGGGCTGGGGGAAGTCCTGACCTCTGTGTCTCCTCCATGCCTGATATCCCATCTGATCCTATCCTGCCAAGGGGGCAGTGCTGGAGCAGGAGCCACAGCTGGAGCACATGGATCTCTGTTCAGATACGCATGACAACGGGAATGCTGCCAGCACTGGATATTGTGCAGGGAAAATGCAAGAAAAACAGAATTGTGTGGCAAAGCAGAAATCAAGTGAGGTTTCACTGGGTGTTTGGCTGCCATCTGGGAGACAAAAGCATTGTGAGCACACCTGTTTGTGAGCTGCACAGACCTGCGTAGAAATAGGTGCAAGAGCACAAGCCATAGAGTCTCAAACCCTAAGGGTCAGTAAGGAAGTGTCCTCCCAGTGCAGGGCATGGCCACAGCACTGGAAAAGTCCTGTCAGTGGACAGAGCAAGCTTGGAGAAGGTCCTCTCCCCTTTGCTAGCACCTCGGCTCACTCATCTCATGTCCCATGTGGGTGAGGACAGGATACTCTGGTCCTTGTCAGACACATGAAACTCACTCATCATCCCTCCATTTAAATAATGCCCTCAGAGTTCAGCAGGATTGAAAGAGGTCACTTTTGATCATGCAGGCTCGGTGACTATGTGTGTAAGCTGCAGCGTGGTGGGCAGGAGAGTCACTGAGACATCCAAGCTGTCCCTCAAAGAAGACAGACCTCTAAACATAGGTCTACTCAGGAAATAACATGTGAAACGTGAGTTTGACCTCCTCCCAACTTTGTGAGTGACAGCTAAGCTTTGATGTACAGAACTAGTGTAATTTAGGTTGGAAGGACCTCAGGAGGTCCCCTGGTTAGTGCTGGGCTAACACTGACGTTAGTCCACGTGAATCACTGGCATGAATTTCTTCTGAGTTCACAGGCAGCCTCTGTTTGATCAAACCTTTGCTTGGGGACAAATAACACATCCAACAAAGAAAAAGACCAACAACAATCCTGGCTCTCACCATGGGCTTTGCCATTCAGTGCTCTGCTCCCCTCGGACACTGCCCCACCTGTGGGTGAAAGAACTTTGGCTCGCAGGGAAAAGAAGGGGTTAACAAACCCCTCAGCAAATGAAGCACCGTTTGAAAAATCTGGACTGCTACTTTCTAGAATCTACTACCTGTAGCCAAGGAACTCAGCTTGCTGGGAATAGGTCCCAGAGCACCACGGTAGCCCAGACATTGTGACTGAGTGCTGGCATTATGTCTGTCACACTGTGAGAGAATTTCTAACCCTGTTTTTTGGGTTTGGGGTTTTTTTGATTGGTTGGTTGTTTTATTAGGTTTTTTTTTCTTTCTTGAGGGCTATTAGTTATTTTTATAGCATTTTTTCAAGCACAACAGGAATTGTCTAATCAGAGTTGTTTTGTTATAAAACGCTGAGGAGCTTTATGACAGACATAAGGAAATTCTGCAGAACAGTTATCAAAGCCACAAATTCTGGAAAACTTAAATCCTGACAGTATTATGGATGAAACCCCTTGAACATAGCTATATGCATATGGTTTTGCAGATGTACCTTTTGTCCACAAAAATATCCCCCGTGTTATCCACAGTGTTGCTGAGACATCTTGATAACCCTCTCTGCAGCAGTTCCCTCACCCAGAAAGACTCAAAGGAATACACTGTCCAACAAATGTTTCTGGACAGGGAAGCAATCTTCACACAACCTTTATGTGAAGTTGCCTCAGTGTGACAACAGTAGGTTTGAGAAGCTGGTGACTGGAGGCTGGATACAGCCCCAGTTCTCTCACAGAGCACACAGTGACGCTCAGTGCCACCAGCAGCAATGCCAAGATGTGAGTCATGGCCAGCCCACCAGCCTCCCCTGTTCATGGCATCCAACAATGTACCAAATTTTGGCATGTGAGCACCTTCTAAATGGCTTTTTTTCCTTTGTCAACTTTTAAAGCACAGCCACTGGATTGGCTGGCAAAATTAACATGTAAGAATGCGTATTTTTCTTGGGTTTTTTTTAACACCGTTCATGCACAGACTTAACATGGTCTGACCGTGGAAAATCTGCAAGTTCTGAGACCGGTATGTGACTGCTTTATGAAATAGTCATTTGGAAATGCCTAATAAACAATTGCTTTTAATTTTAAACATCTGTATCTATAACAATAAGAGCAGCTGACATGGCCCTCCATCAGTCCTGGGCTCTGGCTTTAGTTGAGTAAGGACCGGCTGCAGCCTGAAAGCGATCTCATCTGGCCCTGCTACTTCACATGCTGTAATTCTAGTCCTCTGTGGCTTGTCCTGGCTGATTTTCCCCTGAAACTTGATCTTTCAACGGATCAAAGGAGCAAAATGAGAAACAAGAAACTTTTGCAGTGAAATTTCAGCCACGGCAGCTTGAGCTGCGTCTCCAGTTTAATCATCACTCCTGACCACTGCTGCCTGTGGAGTGTGCTGGTGCATCCACCCTCACGTCCTCATCCTGCTGGCACAGTTTGCTGCAGGACAGTCCTATTTGGAGAAGACTAACCTGCAAAAGGGCAACCTTGCCCCTAATCACACAGGGAGTTTTACCAATGCAACAAAAATTATGCTGACATGGAATGACTCTGCTGATAAACTGACCTTCTGAGATAACTCAGTATAATCCCAACATTTAACAAAGAGTTCAGGAGATTAACATCACCAGCAGAGTGAATCAATACATTATTTACAATCTGTCTGCTATATGGCATTAGGGAGACTGTCTCCCTGCAAGGTGACTGTGCAGCAGCCCCCCATCCCTTAGTGTCCCAGTGTGTCCCCTGGCAGAAAGGGGCTGGCACCAAATGCACCCACCCTGAGCTGCCCGAGGCAGCTACCCTGGGCCCCCCATGGCATTTGCACACCTTCAGCAGTGTTGGTAGCAGTCAGCTAGGGAAGAAACCTTGCTTCCATGGGCATTTCTGCAGAGCGTGTAGAGTAATGGGGTGCCTCAAGCTGCCAGGTACCTGCACCCAGCTCAGGGTCCCAGCACAGACTCCTTTGAGTGACTGTGGTCATTAGTTTCTTGTGATCACATGGAAGAAATACGTCTGGCTTATTCCTTTGCCTAATTTGTGAGACATAAAATTACAGAAATTTACGTTTCAAATACATGCTTATACTAAGGAGAGTAAAAAGTGGCTGAAACCAATGCTTCAGAGTACATGATACCACTGCTACGGTAATGTCAGTCTAAGAGTGCAAGTGAAACATCCTGCCATCCTTATCTGCTTCCCTGGCATGATGAAAAATTAAGAGCATTTTTAGATGAAAAATGTCCTGAGGAACGGCTTTTTATTAAACCCAGAGGTACTGTTGGAAAAGACAGAGAATCCTTCAGGCATCAAAGCCCTTCTTCCAGTCTGAAATCTTCCCAGCTGAATACAGGCTGAGAACAGTTGCTCTGAATTTCACAGGACGGTGTTAAATCTGAGCCCACCCAAGAGGAGAGGCCACCGGTGTGTGGGAGCCAGGCAGGCTGTTAGCAAAGAGCTCAGGCATTAGGCACACCTTCGCTAAATTCCTGGCTGCGAGGTAATTACTACAATTTGCTTTCCTTGTCACCACTTTAGTGGTACATGTGTATGTCTGTGTGTCTCGAAGTCTTCTTCTAGCCTCTCATTCCAGTTAATCATTGGGAGTGTTTTGAGTGAAATGCAGCAATCACCGCCAATGCAAAGTGTTCTGTCACCATCAAGAAGGAATGAGCTCCCCGGCTGAAGGGGGCCTTGCTTGGGAACACTTCCATAAAGAGCAAACTCGGGAGCGATACACATCTTCCTGCCCATCGCCTCACCATGGGAAGGTGGGTTGGTACATAGCTGTCTTGACATGAGCTCTCTCCCATCCAGTTCCCTCGGGCATCTAGATGCCAACATTTTACTGTCCCTCCAAGATGAGTGTCAGAGAAAATGGAAATGAATTGTGAGTACTTTTAGAAAGCAGTATTTAGAAATATGGAGTGTCTTTCAGATGCTCATGAGGGTATGGTTGGTTTAAACCCCAAAGAAAGATAAATATCTATCTTGGTCTTTGTGATGTTGTTACATTTGCAGACCAGACAGTGACATTACTCAAAATTTTCCAAGCTAATGAGGTTGAAAATACAAAGTGCTCAAATACTCCTATAAGAACCTTGAATACAAAAGCCTGGATTTTCGTCTTTTTATACTTTTACACAGGTAGAGTGACTACGTCTGGCTTTGCACCTTATGAAAAACTCTGGTCTAAAACTCTGTTTTCACGGAAGGAGAAAGTTGTCTGTCAGCAGGAAGGATCAAGCTGCTGCCATCAGACCCCAGAGAATCCAGCAAAGCGGGACAAGATTCTGTAGTCCCGACTTGTGCTGCTGCACTCAGAGGGAAGAGCCCCACAGAGCAAGGACTGTAGGGTCAAACTTTGTTGTATAAAAACCCCACTGCACCAAACCTTAGGAGCAGAGAAAAGGCTCTTCCAGGGCAGACCCCTGGCAGAGCCTTCCTCCCACCTCCCCAGGCCCTGGGGGCTTTCCCACTGCCACCACCCTCTTCTCCCTGCAGCTGGAGGGAAGGGGACATTCGCATGCAAATGAGGATGATTTCCCACCAGGAAACTCACTTTGTTTCCAAATTCCTATCTCCAGCCCTGCCACAGCAAGCTTTGAATGCAGAAGAGGATGAATGACCTAAAAGCAACGGAACTAAGCATTTAGCATAAAATCCCACCCACTGGTCCCCTTTACTGGAAAGCAAGATGTAGCAGCACAGACAAAACCCACACAGACTGGCAAGTGAGGAGGGAAATGTATACACACAGTTAGTTGGTGCTGTAAGCACCGGCCTGATGTTCCTACTCTGCAGCTACAGTTCAGTGTAGGTATCCCATCTGTGCCTCCGGGTTTAACCCCCCTCTCACACCCCCACCTTTTAGCACCAGTTTGATGATCATGTAGGCATGTGTTATGCCCGTAGCTGTTATTACATCCAGTGGTTATGGATGGATAATACACTGCTGTAACTCTTCTGAGTTATGGATGGATAACACACTGCTGACACATACACCTCTTACAGGTGACTTCAAAGCCTCTCACTTCACGGCCCCTGTGACAGAACTGGAGAGAGATCTGTCCTGTGCAGGGTGTGCGTGGCCACAAAACTGAATTTACCTGTCTGCTACTTTTCACAGACTGTGGCTTACCACTGTCACTGGGAGCAAGCCTGAAGAAAATTTGCTCTCAACAAAAAACTGGACAAATTCAGGGGAACAGGGTGGACGAGGGAAGTGCAACTCATTCGTTTCCTTTAGTAGCATTGAAGAAAATGTCCATCCATTACATCAGGCTACTTGTATCAAACACTTAAAAGACATAGAATAATGGAAACATAGGGTGACTTGTGCTGGAAGGGACCTTAAACATCATATAGTTCTGCAGCCAAGGAATAAAATCTGTGAGTGAATTGCTGTTAGTGAACTGATTCGAGTAAAACATTTGTGGACTCCCTCAGAGTACTTTTTTATTTCTCTTACTGCAGAGAGTTTGTGTCAATTCTTTCCTGAGCTGCTAAACCAGACTTGTAACCTGTCCAACATAGTGTAAGGCAAATGGAGCTAAACTAATTTATTGTTGCAAACCCAGAAAGCCATATAAGAGGACATTGCTTTAAAGTCTGCAGTTGCACTTGTGCAACCCCCCCTGGAGGAGTCTGTGGAGTTACATGAGGGTTAAAAAAACTAGCAAGCATAAGTAGCCTAATTCCAATGCATAACAAGTGCTTCAACAAGCATTTTGCCAAAAGTACCAAGGAGATTTAATTACTTCTTTCTCCTACCAAAGATGACATCTCCTGTGTTTGACATACCCTACGGAGTGTGCTTTCTATACAGAGTCTCTATTTGATTGTGCAAGGGCTACTTAGAGCTGCTGTGGGTAAAAAGGGAAAAGAGGGGCAAAAGGTGGTTCTGACCTTCCCTGGGTGGCTTCATTTTCAGTCTGCCCTGACAAGACACCCTCGCAGTGCCAGAGGGCTCAACCTGGGAACCTTGTGGGCGTGCACAAGTGGTCTCCTCACTTGAATGGAGAATGATGGAGATGATGAGTGGACCTTTCAGCGAGGTTTTTCTACATTTCCAGAGTTTGCTGCTAAGGAGGTGATAGCACCATCACAGGGCTCTGGCTCCCACTAGAAGAAACACCTTTAGCAGAAGCTGAACTTGTCCTGAAGAGAATATGGGAATATGCAACCTTTCCTCAACTGAGGACATCAGCGCAGTGTGTGGACACAGCTGGGAAAACCTCTGCGTGCCCAGCAGTGTGCACGGGCACTGTGAGATGAGTTGGTGATTGACCTTCCTTTGATGCTCTGACTTCCTCAGTGCCACCGCTTCTCCTGCCAAAAGGTTACAGCAGACAGACTGGGATCAGATGAACTTGAATTAGGGGACCAGATGAAGATAAGCAAGGGAAGGTCCAGATGAAACCAATCCTCTGTCTGAATACAGGGTGTAGGTTGTCAGGCACCTGCCCCAAGCTCAGGTGCCTGCCTGGCCCCGACGGTGGGAGACCCTCTGGGTACACTTGGGCAGATGCAGCTGTGGGGTGGAGTTGGTCAGTGTGACACCCTGACACTCTGGGGTGTCAGCCTGGCCCTGTCAGGGTGTCTGATGGAGTTGGTCAGTGTGACACCCTGACACTCTGGGGTGTCAGCCTGCCTCTGTCAGGGTGTCTGATGGAGTTGGTCAGTGTGACACCCTGATACTCTGGGACATCAGCCTGGCCCTGTCAGGGTGTCTGATGGAGTTGGTTGGGTCAGTGTGACACCCTGACACTCTGGGACATCAGCCTGGCCCTGTCAGGGTGTCTGATGGAGTTGGTCAGTGTGACACTCTGACACTCTGGGGCGTCAGCCTGGCCCTGTCAGGGTGTCTGATGGAGTTGGTCAGTGTGACACCCTGACACTCTGGGGCGTCAGCCTGGCTCTGTCAGGGTGTCTGATGGAGTTGGTTGGTCAGTGTGACACTCTGACACTCTGGGGTGTCAGCCTGGCCCTGTCAGGGTGTCTGATGGAGTTGGTCAGTGTGACACCCTGACACTCTGGGGCGTCAGCCTGGCTCTCTCAGGGTGTCTGAGTCACGATGGGTGGGATGTGCCACACCTTATGTTTCCCGTCCACCAAAGCAAGCCCAGCAATGTGACACAAAGTAAAGGAGTTATGTTAGAGCTCTGATCCCACCATCTGACCTCGATAGGTGGACTCTCACAGTGACCTCACCCCACCGGCTTACTCAGCTTCACAAGTAGCAGAGAAAGGTCATGCTCAGTTAAAACCAAAATGTGCTTTCTTGCAGCTTTTCCCCCTTGGGCCACAGGCTGTATCCCTGACTTGGGCAAAGATCCAGTTGGAAATAATGGATGTAATTACCTTGTAAGCACCTCAGTGGAAAATATTGGTATAGTTAATTATACAGGGATGCAATGCTAACCCATTTCCCAGTGTTTAAAATACAAATATTAATGCTTTCTCCTTTGGGGTTTTGAGAAGATTAGTTATTGCTGCAGTCTAACTGAATTGTTAAGTTTTTCAGCTATTGCAATCATTTTAATGAGGTTTCCAGTGCAGGTTTTAACATCACTGGCTGGCATCACGTATAGGAGTGTTACTCTCAACAGAGCTGGGGTTTGAGTGCCCCTGCAAGAATGAGGTCTTTGGCCTCATTAAAGCACCACGGGGCCCTTTAAGTATCCAAAACTGAGATCTCTTTCAAAAGATGTTTGATTTTAGTGTTCTCAAATTGAAGATAAGAAACTCACACATTGAGTAGCCAGAGAATTGAAATTGAAATTTGAGTATCAGGAGAATTGAGAAGGATACCCAAAACCTGGGACTTAGGCACCTTTCAAGAAATCCTGATTAAATTGTCTATATGAAAATGCCTCTGTCTTTTGTTAGGGATCATAGGAAACAGTGTAATAAACTCACAGCATGCACTGAGCATGTACTCTAGTATTTTAACATTATGGCTGACTGACTTTCCAGGTGTTGAACAAGGAACCTGGTATTTCTACATCAGTCAGTCTGAAAATCCCCATTGCTTTCAGTCAGCTGCTGGGAGAGCCCTCTGTGAGCAAATGAGCAAAAGCCACTACGTGTGTGTTTGTTAACACTTGGTAACATTTCTGAACTATCTGTACGCTAGCAGATATTCATAGGTCAAAACCAGAAAAGGCTAAACTCTCTTCTTGTATCTCTGCAAAAGGAGTGGAGACAAATTATGAAAATATAGAACTGTCCTGAGATTTCCCTTGAAGGTACCTGAGGAAGTTTTTCCAGAAAAAAAAAAAAAATAGGAGACATTAGCACTTTGGGCATAGGCCTTATTGTTCAGCAACAATCACATTTTGCACGAGGCCACCTCTCCTGCCAGGAGCTGCGGCCACAGGCAGCACCACGGGGCCTGGTGCACCTGCCCCAGCATGAAGAGGGAAGGGACAGCCACAATGCCCTGCTGGGGAGCCCTGACACAGAAAGGGCCAGACTTCTTAGGTTGCTGTGGGAATTAATGAGGCCAGCAATTGGGAAATGCAGCCAGGCAGCTTAAGAGACTCCTGCTTCAACACAGAGCAGCATTTGCCCTCCCGCCCTGCTGCAGCAAGCAGGGCCATGCGCTTCAAACAAAGGGGAGATCGCTAATAAAAGCTGCTTTTATCTAAGTATTTTCTTGAGAAATAAGCCTTAGTGCCTGTGCTATTTTCAGTTTTGTGCCAGTTTTGCTGCTATACCAGCTCACTGGGAGCCCAAGCACAAGCCACAAGGCTTCCCATGCTCAACAGCAACAAGGATGGATTAGTCACCACCTTGACTTTTGAGTACATTTCCACATGCCATGCACAGAAAAACTAAGGAAGCAGCTCCCCCGAAGGGTAATAAAACCACCATCCTCTAAAAGCTGCTAGACAAGTATTTCAGCCTGTGGAAAAAAAAACAAATAAAAGCATGTGCAGGCAACAGGCAAACTCTGGTCTAGTTCAACACCATTCAGGTGTACTGCCACAACCTGAGGACAGTCTCTGTGAATCACAACGCTGCTCTCACAAGTGTCAGCATAGAATCTTTTAATACTTTACATAAAAAACTGCATACACTATAGTTTTATGTAAACATCATATACATCTCAGGTTTTGCCATGTCAGTTTATTAAAAACAGTCTCAGTACCACTGTTGAGGGAAGAAGGAGAAAAGTAAACAAACATAAATGGATACATTTGTTCTCTGAACCAGAGAAACACAAAATTATTTTCACCCAGGTTGGCCACCCTGTGAAAATAAGTTTTAAATAAACCTTAATTCTTTCAACTGCCCTTTAGTACTGAAGTTTGATGTACTCACTGAATAAGAACAGTGCTTTCACCCATTTTTTTTCCCAAGGCAAAAGTATACAGTGGTATTATTTTGTCTTGTGTTGAAATCAATCTTAAACAAGACCCAGATGAGGTTATTGAATAAGAATGTTTCCAATGCTACAGTGTTGTATGCAGATGACGAGTGCATTGAGTGTTTAATTTAAACATAAAAAAAAGAGTCCACGAAGTTGTGCAAAGTAACTTCTTTTGAAATTAAACTTTTAAATAAACCCAAACCAACACACTTGCAGGAAACAACATCAAAAGTAAGGAGCAGGCACCAAGATCATAATATGGCAATGTCATCCCCTTGCTCATCCTGCCTCATCCGTCAGGAGGTGGATGTCCAGCAAGCAGGACAGTTCAGCTTTACTTTCTGGCCTGGTGGCTTCTGCAGCTGGAGTCAGTTGAAGGCTCCTGTTATCAGCAGGCATCAGTCACTCAGGTCAAGTTCCTTTGCACAACACAAGTCCCACCTGGGTACCCCCTCCCCAGCTCACTTTAAATAAGCACCCCCTGCACTACCCCAGTTTGCACAAGACAAAAAAAGTAAGATATATACAGGCTTCACTTGGGATGACCCGACCCGACCCTCCCCGTCTCGGTCTTCAGGGCACTAATTTCCACAGCAGGTCAGGCTCAGGCTGAAACACGTGAGGGAGAAGCGAGAATGCTGCAGGCAGCCTGGGAGAGGCAGCCCCTTTCCCCAGCTCGCCTGGCTGGAGGCACATGCAGGCAGGAGGCAGAAGTCCCTTCGAGCATCTCAGCTCCACCGCCCTCCTCTTGCAAAAGAGAGGAGGCTGCCCGGGAGCAGGGAGCAGCAGGTGTTGGCAAAGGGGCAGAGCCGGGTGCAACGTTTGCTCAGTCCAGTCTCAGCAGCTTTTTGTTGTTGAGTCCGCGACTAACTCACGGGGGCCGGTGGTAGGAGAAGGCTTCTCCCCACCTTATTCCCAAGACTCAGGGCATGCAATCCCCCCCCTCCCTCTGTCCCCACGGCTGAGCAAGCACAACCCTTTTCGGCCAAGGCTCAAGGAGCGTGCTCCCTCCCTTAGCCCCCACCCCATCCACGGCCAGCCCCTAGCGGAGGGGGACAGGCAGATGCCGTGTGCGTGCATAACCCAGCTCCTCTCCACCTGCCAACAGGTGACCCAGGCGCTGTGCCCAGCGCCCCGCTCCAGACACGCCCTATAGGACTTTGCAGCAGTTGATGCAGCCGTTCTGGGTGCCGTAGCGCTTCTGCAAGGCTGCCCGGGTGGCCGTCTCGAAGACTTCCCGGACACCCTCCTTGGTCTTGGCCGAGCACTCCAGGTAGTCGTAGGCCTGGATGCGAATGGCCATGGCCCGGCCGTCCTCGGTGCGCACCGGCTCCTGCTTCATGCGGGCCAGCTCGTTCCGCACGTGTTCGTCGTTGCGCAGGTCCTTCTTGTTGGCCACCAGGATGATGGGGACGTTGGGGCAGAAGTGCTTGACTTCGGGCACCCACTTCTCTGGGATGTTCTCCAGCGAGTCCGGGCTGTCCACAGAGAAGCACATGAGGATCACATCGGTGTCCGGGTAGGAAAGGGGACGCAGGCGGTCATAGTCCTCCTGGCCAGCCGTATCCCACAGGGCCAGCTCCACCTGCTTGCCGTCCACCTCGATGTCCGCCACGTAGTTCTCGAAAACGGTGGGCACGTAGACCTCGGGGAACTCGTCCTTGCTGAAGACGATGAGGAGGCAAGTCTTGCCACAGGCACCGTCCCCGACCACCACGAGCTTCTTGCGGATGGCGGCCATGGCCAGGCTCGCCAAGCTGGCCTTGCCGTGCAGTAGGACGATGGCAGCGCCCTCCTCCCCGCGGCCGCCGCCTCCCGCTCCCTCTCGCTTCTCACAGGGCACCGTGGCGAGCCGGCCCGCGCAGGCAGGCGGGCGCACCCTCCTCTCTTTGCGCACCGGCACCGCGCCTCCGTCCCCTGCCTCGGGGGAGCGCTACGGCCGCAGGGCAGCGCCGCCGGTCCCGGAGCCCCGCAGTGGAAGCGATACCGCCGGCTCTCACCCTCACAGCAGCCGCCGCTCACCGCCCGCTCCGCGCAGCCACTGCCGCAAGCTGCGGCCCGGCGCCGCTATTTAAAGGCACTCGCGACTTTCTTAATATAGCCGGCCAATGGGAAGGCAGGGAGTGAGGTCATCCCCGGCGGGGAGCGCTGCGATTGGCGGGCGGCCGCGGGCGGGAGGCGGGGCCGAGGGCGGGCGGGCGGGGGAGCGGCCGGGCCGGGCCGGGCCGGGCCGGGGCAGCGGGGCCGGGGTCGCGGCGGGCGGAGCCGCTGGGGGCGGCGGGGGGAGGTTCGTGTTCCCGGTCTGAGCCCTCCCGGCCCCGGGGGATCCCGGCTTGGGGCCGGGGCAGGGTAGCGCCGGTCCCCGCCGCAGTCTCCCCGCTCGGGATGGCCGCTGTGAAGAGTCTGGGCGGGCAACCGCCCAGACAGAAACGGCGATCGCCGCTGCGTCCCAGGTGCTGCTTTAAAGCCCGAGCAAAGTGAGCAGGGAGTAAATTGCAGGCGGTTGAATAAAACAAAAGCGTCCGGTAGGTGCTGCTGGAAAAGCGCTCGACCCTCTTCCTTAAAAAATTCATTATGTTCGACTGTCGCCAGCTCTTGGCCAGAAGGGAACGGAGGAATTGTAAACCGGGAGAAGCAGCATGCTTGAACTGAAACGGCCTTTGGGTTTCAATTTACAGGGATATCGGAAGTCACGGCAATGAAAACACGAACGTGGAAAATAAAGGGGTGTCAAACGCTGTACTGCGTTTGCACTAGTTTGTAGCGTAGTTGCTGGGAGGGCAGCGTGCGAGTCCCTCCATAGGAGCAGCTGGCTGGGCTGGGCTGGGCTGGGCTGGGCTGGGCTGGGTACGCAGGGTCACACGGACACCGCCGGCAGCGACGCGCTGGGTCCCTCTTGCACCTATCGCTGCTCAGCCGGGTGCTGTCCCAAGCTTCCTGCCTGCAAGCTTTTCCATACAGACGATGTCCTGTGGCTACTGCCTCTCGGTGTAGGATCCAAAGTGTCCCATTTTCCTAGCCAGCACTGGCGTTAGTGAATAGCACAAAAATGAATGCTTCGTACAATAAGGTTGTTATTAAAAATTATATTGTAAAATACCCACTTGGAGAGTGACTGCATCACTGAGTACATCAAATTGCCTGACAAGTTAGTTGGCAGCAGAGTGTTACAGAGGGGTGTGTGTTAATAGGGCAAAAGGTTCACTTAATCCTAGACATTGAAATAAAATTAATTTTCTGTGATATCTATTTCTCCCTATCAAAAGAGAATGTCCCTGGATGCTGATGGATGAATTTGTACCTTGATCTTACCGGGGTTTGTACAGCATATTTTATTTTAACATAATAAATTCAAACTGATTTTTGAAAGAATCCAGCAATAAAGTGTAGACATTGACATCGGTGTTCTTCAGTACCTGTGGCCTTCGAGCCGGCCAAATTTCTGATTTGCATCACCCCTTTAAATTTGTTGCCACTGCTCGCAGGCTTAAATCCTTCACAAAACTGTGTGGAAATCACCCCCGTGCTGCCATGTCCTCCTGGCGATGGAGCACTGGCAGCTTGTAGCTATCTCCTCCACGACCCCAAGCACGTGAGGCCGTTCGGAGCGGCAGACGGGCCGAATTTGCGGTGTTTTTGCGCCGCACAACGCAAATCCCCGCGCCCGGCCGCTGCCCCGCCGCTCCCCCGCGGCCGCGCTGCGCCGACGGCGGGGGCCCGGCGCCCTCTGGCGGCGGCTCTGGGCCCTGCACCGCCCTGGGCCGGCTCTGGGGCTCCGCAGCGGGAAAAATCCAGCTCGGGGCGGAGCAGGGGGAGCTGCGAGGGCCTCATCCGGCGCGAGAGGTGCTGCTCAGATATACTTCTGGTTCCGTTTGTATCTGACTTTTTGAATCATGCCTGGGTGTTTGTTTGTTTGTTTGTTTGTTTGTTTGTTTTTAGGAGGAAAACGTTTCATCCAAACTGTCTGCTGGTCCCAGCGCCCAAATTGTGTTAAGGAATTGCTCCACAAATGCCCAGCTAACCCAAGTCAAACCCACAGCAGGAACTTTTCTGATGCCTGAGCAGTACACATATATTTTCAGCACCCAGTTTTGGTCTGAGCGATAACTGCCTCATTTTCTAGTGAAGTCTCACATCTCTAGTCTTGCCCACAGTTGTGCTGAACGGAAAGGGCCTGATGTTTCATCTCTCACCATGCAAGACAGACGTCATCCAAGGCTATGTAATTCCTTGACCAAGGGTTTCAAATGCTTTGTAAGTTTTTTTTCCAGAGGCATTATATCGTGAGACTCAGCCCTGTGACCAGTTCAGGCTGAGATCACACTCCTTTCACTGTCCTAGGGTAAACTCCAGCAACAGCCTCTACGGGGAACATCTAAGTCACTGTGGTTATCACACAGTTGCACTTAGCAAATGTATCCAGCTCACGTATTCTAGGGCTGAATTTGAACTTTATGTTGTAGCTTTTATATTTTCTGCATGAATCTGCATGATATGCTGAACTATAGTTCTTTAAGCAAGCTGAATCTTCACTTCTAGTTATTCCTAAACATGCACTCTCTAAGCAGAGCATTAGTTCTGCTGCACCATGTACATCTGTATGATTGATGAAGAAAGCATGAAGTAGGAGATGCAACTTGTTTGCTTTCATTGCTTATGCCAATGGTTTTGAGATTAAAACTCAGATTTTTTTTTTTTAAATTTAATCCAATTGACATTTTTTTGTTGCTGAGAAGACAATTCCTGTCAATTACTGGAGATTGTTTCCAGATTATATTCCTCCCCCCCCGCTCTTCTTGCTAAACAGATTTTCTAAAGGGCATGTCTATAAATCAGATCATTTGTGTGCAAGTGTAAATCTGTACCAAAAGCATGAAAGCTCAGTGGGGAAGGCAATCTTTCTCCTTTTTGCCAAGAAGTAGGCAAGTAAGTACATTGCCTGCTGTGGCATAACATGCTGAGGGAGCCACGTGTGTTCTAGTGGCACACTGAGTCCTGCATGCTGACTTGTAATGCTGGCATCAGGCATCCTGCAGTTCTCATGCAGGCAAAGCTTCCCGGCAAAGTGAGGAAGGCAAGAGGCAGTGAAATATGAGCAGTTCACAGGGTAGTGCAGAAAAGCTCTGATTAGATGTGGGAGAATGGGCAGAAATGGTGAGTGTCTGTCTCTCTAAGCTGCTAAGAGTTTCTGGCGCATTTAGGAGCCAGAACACTTGCTATGTGTCACAGCAGGTCTATCGCTTTCCAGTGTACCTGGAGAAAAGCAGAGTTTAACTCTCAGAACCCCTGGGATCAGTGCCCTCAACAGACAGGCCAGTCTGATCTACCTAGAAACTGGAATGCCAAGGCACAGCAGGAGAAGGTGAAACCTCTGTATTTTCATACAGAGGTTTATGCTAAGTACGGTGCACATGAAAGCACACCATCCCAAAAAGAAATGCTTTCCTGACTAAAGAGCTGCATGGGATGCACTGGCACTGCTCTTCCAGGGAACAAGAAAGGTCAGTCAGAAGCTGTTGATTTAATTGTTTCAAGTTCTTATAGCAAGACTATAAAATCATACTTTAATAGGACTCAGGAAATATGGGCTGGCAGAGTAAAATTATACCACTACAGTAAATTAAAAGTGGCCTTTTGTCTCCAGCTGAGTTCAAATTAAATAAAAACAAGTTCCTCATCCTTAGGCTAGACTTTTTAGACCTTCAACCCCTCATCTCAGTTGAAGAACCCTTCTGTAGCTGTATGAAATAAATGAGCTGACCACATAACTATTACAGATACTGATCATGTTACATATCTACATCACCAATAATGCCTTTGGAAACAGTTCTCTCTGCAGAGAGACCGAACTAATCCACCTCTGGTTCCCTTTGTTCTCAGTTTTTAGTGATTGCAGACACCTTGCAGTCTTTATCTACCAGGAAAACTGAGACAGAGTAAGAATTGTTTGTCCAGTGCCAACAAGTTAGCAGGGAATTCAGTCTCTGTATCTGGAGTTCACGACAGAATGCTTAACAGTGGGAAGTTCTTTCTCTTTAGACTCTCCAGTGGATGTACTTCATTCCACTACTTTGAGGATGGTCAGACCCTGGAAAAGGCTGCCCACAGAGGCTGAAGAGTCTCCATCCTTGGGCATACTCAAAACCCAACTGGGCACAGTCCTGAGCAACCTGCAGTAGTTGATCCTGCTCTGAGCAGGGCAGGATGGAGTAGATAACCCCTCCTCACCTCATCTATTCTTTGATTCTGCAATTCATTTATTTGTGATGCCTCAGCAGATCTGGAAAGTGATGTTTCAAGGGTCTCTCTGGCAGGTCTACTCCTGTTTCACACTCCAGCACTGTCAGCCCACGTTCCACGACGGAGTTTGGCACACTCAGTTCCAAAGTGCTCACACAGGATGAGTCTTTCGCAATAGGAACAAGGAAACTTCTGAAGTAAACATGTTGTGATTTGTTAATGATTTGTGTAATTTCCACTTTACTGCCAGTAAAGTAGACTTCTTTAAAAAACAATGATGTCATATGGTTCTCCATGTAGATTGCTTGGCTATATTAAGATACATTAACCTATTGCTTTAATTACTGTGGTCTTCATTATGGTCTTTGAAGTGTGGTGGTCAGTTCTCTCTGCAGGGGAACCTGTCACCTGAGGAAGCTGAGGAAACAACAATATTAGAAGAAACTGATCTAAGAGAAGGCGGTTGATGGTGGAAATTACTATCCTGTGAGTCTAACAAACTTCTGTTTCTTATAAATTAACCATAATTCTATGAAGACTGAGAACACTTTCTTAATTCCCACGTGATAACTGAGCTATGGGCAAAAGCAGCATGGGTGCACACAGAAGAGCTGTTGCCATTGTAGAATTCCACTAACAGATCATGGCAGGAAAAATGTCAATAAAACTGATTTGGAAAGTTGTTCACTACAGTGTTTTACATTCCATGTCACTCACGAAATTAAGTAATTCAACTTAAAAAAATTAAATCTGTTATGGACAAACAATATCTGAGATGATAAAACAGAAATATAGGGTGCTGCAGGAGTCTTGGTTACATCCAGATTTGGCTTACACCTTAATTTTTTGATTTATAATATTAGGCAGGAACAAGGTAGTCACAATTTCAGAAGATTCTAATACCAAAGAAACTAAAAGGGGGAAAAAAATAGGAAAGAAAGGTAAGACAGGAGTATGGAGAGAAAAAAGGAGATAAGGGAAATTCCAAACTAATGGAATTTCTCTCCTCTCCTCCTTCTACCCTTCACAAAAGCTTTAAAAAAATCCCATCTTTGGAATATGTCATTTTGTACTTCATCTTGATTTTCAAGGAAAGGCTGCTTTTAGGAGAAAGTTAGCTGTAGTTGGAGATCACCCCTCTGGTAAAATATGTGTCATCTTTGCTCTGTGTCATGAACACCTTCCCAGGTCCTATGAGCCAATGCTGACACTACTGACACAGAGGTAGATGGGAAAGAAATTAAACTCATTCTCTTGGATGTGTCAGGGAAGAATGCAGTCGGTTACCGAGGTCTCTGCTCAGTGTTCCACAAGGATGTAGACATCTACTGGTGTTATTTTAATGTGCTTATTCATGGACAGGACTGGCTTGCAGCAAAACATCCTTGATTTTTGGGTTCCAGAAATCAAAGCGTTCTGCCTCACAGTACCTATTATTCCAGTGGCTGCCAAGAAACTACTCCAGGCAATGAGACAATTAACACTACAGAAGAAAAAGCTTGGGCTGCCAGCATTGGGGCATATGCTTACCTGGGCTGTTCTGCCAAGACAAAAGAAGGTGATGATAGAGGCCTGGAGATCATTAACCAATGTGCATTACATGAGGAAAGGAGGAGAAAGAAACACAACAGGCACTGCCAAATTTTGTGAGAAGTGAACATTATTTTGTGGTTGGGTTTCATCCTGTGGAAAGGTAAGCAGATACCTTTGTTGCTGTTGTTTTTGTGCTATAAAAGCTGCTTTTATGTTATAGGAGGAAAACATCCCTTATCTGCAAAGCATCACACTTGAGTAGTTGGATTTATTTCCTTCTCCATCTCCAACACAGGCTGAAGAGAACAAGTCTAGGTTTGACATGTGGAACCAGTCTTGAGAAATGGAAATGACCAAGCTACCATTCTCCATGGAGGTTTTTTGGTCAAGGGAAATACACACAGACTAGGACAGCAACGTAAACCAACAGTAGTGGCACAAGCACGAGAACGTGTTTTAGTGAATCTAATCCCAGGTTCCTGGTAGCAAGACTTAGTGGCAAACAGCTGTGCTGACGAAGTTTCCTGGTACGCACTCCCTTCCATACCCTTCCTTGAAGGGTGTCCTTAGGGAAGGGTGTCACCACACAGGTATCCAGTAGTCTGCTGTGCTAATAGCAGCGGGTTTCTGACTGGCAGAGCAGGTCTGGTTTTCTCTAGGATTCATTTGTAGAGCTGGCCCGATCTTGGTTCAGTATATGCATCAGGAATGCAATGTGTAGCATAGAGTACAATGGAGGCAGTGCTATCTCCACCTCTTCTTCAGGCACAGGTGAATAAACTGGGATAAATCAGCCTGGATCTGGAGTAGGATGGTCCAGTTCATGATTGAATTCCTACCCTAAAGTCAAAAAAAAGACTAGACTTCAATTTCTACACTTCTGTGTTCTTGTGATCTGAATGTATGTTAAATTTTTGTGTCTTTCTGTAGCACTTGCCGGCAGAAGACATGAAGAAGAGGGAATGCCAGCTACCATACTGTTGACTTTGCAAGTCATTAACAATCTGGAAAGAGACTGAGACACACTGTCAACTTAAGCAGAACATCTCAGAGAGGCACAGAGGTAGACTAAAAAGGAAAGACTTTGGGTGCAACTCTCCACCCCTCTCTTCTGAGAAGCACTGAGTCCTGGCAGCCCAAAGAACTGCGTTATGGACTGAGATTAAAGGCACAAGGCTGGAAGCAGGCAAGTAATGTGACTGCAGGGTTTGAAGGCTCATGCTGAAACACAGAAATGGACAGAGAAATATTTTAAGGTAAACCCCTTCTGATCCTGAAGTAAAAGTCCAGCACTAACTGAGCATAACTGTCATGAACTAGGAGAACATGGAATTCTGTTACTTTGTTTTGCTGACTTCCTCGGTGCTGGTGTCCTCACTCTGGCAGCCTGGTAAAGTTTCTCGCGGGAAACAAAATGAAAATAAAGACAAATTTCTAAACTGATTATGCACCTGGAGCTGTACACTTTGCAAAGGAGCTTTTCCAGGTGAGAGACCTAGCAAAATGCACACATAAGATTTTTTTCTTACCCACTCTTCCCACCAGTATTTGTCTATTGATGATATCATGGGTAGAAATATTGGGCCTGGCCAAGTATTCAGTATTGGATGGGTTGCTGCTTTCCTTCTACATCACTTTTTGGTAGCAGTTTTGAAATCCACAGTCACACTGTGCCATAACTACAAATGCTTCAAGGATGACATTTTCAAAAGCACCTTTCTTCCAAGAATCTCTGGGCACTTTTCAACATGAATTACCAGCCCATCTCTGGTGCTAAGTAGGTGTTATTTCCATTTTCAAACTGAGAAGCTTAAACTGCTGGCTAAAGTAACTGTGAATCATCTACTTCTTGGAGCTTTCTTTTTCTTGTTTTCCATGCTCTTTCCTTTTTGTCACCTGGGTCATTCTTAACCTCAGTTTCCTCTCCCATCTGTCTATAATAATCCCCTCGATGCAACCTGATATTGTACCCAAACTTTAAAACTCTTCCCCCCATGCAACTTGGGCATGTGTGCTGTGCATAAGTGCTCTCCTGATTCAGGTAGTAGCATCATTAGCGCCTTTCAAAGAGCTGTACTTATGTAAATAGGTTTAAATTGTTATTTCCATTTTGTATGTGGATGTGTGGGTGGGGAGGATTAGTCTGCAGATAAGTTAAAGAGCACAGGTGTCTCGGGTGCCTCTGATGTGGAGCACTGAACTGGAAAGAGGCAGTTTTGCAAAGATTCTAAGCACTTACTGCTCCCCCTGCTTGGAAAGTTCAGACCACTTGGGTGAATCAGACCTCACACTACCTGATGCTTAGTAGGACACTGGGCAGCATATTGGCTGGTGTCTGTTTTCAGTCTAAATAAATAAGTGCTTTCCTCCAGAAGGGTGTTTTGTTCAAGATAGGGGTAACTGGTTTCATTCCCAGTATTCACTGTACATGTATCTGAATTAAACTGTTGTTACACTGACCTTAGTTTCTGTTTCTTAACATTAACTTTTTGGTTGTTTATTTTATGGGAAATAGAAAGTTGGCAATCTGTTTCCACTGGATACTCCTCTGCAACTGGAAAAGAGAAACTCTGGGGAGGTTTCTCATCATCTTTTGCTAAACCTGTATAAAGACACTTTTTGCCACTTCTATCAAAAAATCAATGATCTCCCTCTGTATCTGGGTCAGAGCACTTTTTCAAAAGCTCTTTACTATGAGGCTAAGAGATCCATTTGGCTAGAGTCTGTATTTTAGGGCATCTGTGTCCCGTGAGAAATACAGACTGGATAGTTTCCTGTTCTGTATTTTAGCGTTGTTGTGCAATCTAGAAAGAAGGGAATATATCCCAGCAGTCAGTGTATCATCCTAAGGCATCTTTATCGGGGGTTGCTTCTCTATTCCACCTCAAGCTACGTCTGTGTGGCTGTACAGAGGAGGCTGTGCACATCTGCACTGCGAAGCAGCTGGAAGGAAGCAATACCCCATGGCAGCACGGAGCTCAAGGGTGCTCGTTCAACTTTCCCACTTAGGAATGTGTCCCCAGGATCCTCTGCAGCCTCCAGTGCAGGTACACCTGCCAGGTGATATTGGGCTCCCACCTGCAGGCCTGCTGGCATGGGTATTGTACTCACTCATGTGAAGAGCTCAGACATTAGCCATGGAAGAGCTCAGACATTAGCCATTGAAGAGTTAGAGAGTCTGTAGGAGACCAATACTTGGAAAGTGATACATGCCTGTATCTTAAACTTGGAACAAAAATCAATAGTGATGAATCCGTACAGAAGCAAACTGCCAGCACTCAATACCCAGGCAAGGCTTGAGCCAAAGGGCTCTCCTCTAAGTATAAGTCATGCTGCCAGTGTTGGAAGGGAGAGGAGAAGAGGGAGAGGAAACTGTTTTATTACTTTTTTTTTTTTTTAACTTTTGTGTATTTAAATATTAAACAAGAGTATTTATTAAGGAAAATAAAAAACAAAGGAAAGAAGTACTATGGAACAGAAGATGGAAATTAAATGAAGTTCATACATCATTCAACATGGCCATTTCTAAGATTAAATACACTATTTGCTCCCCATCACCACAGTTGTCTAATTGAAACAGCAGGGGAATTCATACTAAATTAGGTGAATATGATGATGCACAGTACAATTTGGGATTTCAGCAAAGCAAATATGCATATAAATGATATTGATGTATTCAGTAGAAATAAGAATAAATAAATAAAGTCAGTACATAGCAATAAGAGGGCAGTACGTGAGAGCAATTTTCCATTTTCATTGCAAAGATAGGTTATGTATTCAATGAAATAGTGTTGTAGTAACCTGCATGCTTAAGACAAGCTCTTGGACACTCATGTCTTGAAACACCTCCTGCAGATCCCACTTGATAAGGGACCTGACTTCCCCCCATAGAGCTCTACAGACCATGATAAGCCACAAAAGCAGTGACAATCTAGAATGTGTTCTGTACAGAGATGTAGGAATATCTACGAAGTGATGTATCAGCAGTGCTTTAGGAAAAACCTCCCTGCACAGCACCCAGTACAGGGCTTTGGAAGGAGGAGCGATTGGAACTGAACAAAGCCCCATGTGTTCTTTCCCTTTCATTACCTGCTTTGCAGATGCAGTGGAGAGAGGGTAATATGTCTTCCTTAGCAAGACCATTCTCCATTTTGTATTAGTTTCTTATGTAAATATATCTTCCTAGTGGACAATCTATCAGTCTACCTACTAATTCATCTGTTTACTCAAAATTATCTTCAGACAGGAAGCATGTTACATTTTATGAAAATAGATTCTCCTAGGCTTTTGTCTCAGTTTTCTTCATAATGTCTTGCCACTTAAATTCATTTTGTGAAATGTACTGCATCTGTTTTAAATAATTCATCATTTTGTACCTCTGCAATCACTCAGAGAGTGTCGGAGTGATATAAGAGCCTGTAATTTGTTATTATAGTTTGATGGAGATACAGGGCTGGATCATGGCTTTCCTCCACAGCAACTCTGAGTAGCATGTGAAAAGGAAGAAAGACTGCAAGTTATTTGCCAAAAATAAACTTTATGTGTCCCTAAGGCCTTGAAAGCTTCATCTCTGCTAGTGGACTTGCCCATCACTGAAGGTATCTCTGCACTGTTGATGTGTTCACATTTCTATCTGCTCAATTGCCCAACACGTGCTTTATGCCAGCTACCTCCTGTGTCAGGGTGACACAGCTTTTGGAGGGGACTTGTCTCAGCACACCCCTCAGGCTGTACCTGTTGAGGGGACAGATTGGTAGAGAAACATCCAGTTCATGAATCGCACCCATGACTGGTTTCTGAGCAGTTCAATGCCACAACTTTGTCAGCTCAGGTGTGGCTGAGCCGAGCAGTGTTGCAAGGTGGATATGCCTGGGTGCTGGGAATGGGGGATTTAGCTGCCTGTCATCATCCAGCTTTGACTGAAAGGGAGTTTGTAAGCTTAAAGGCATTAAAATGACCATTTTCTGTCTTTTAATCCTTTTGCTCAGGCAGTTGGATAGTTTTGGCAGAGGCTATCCTTGGCTCCAACCCAACTGCAGGCCCAAGTGCACAGGTCACTATCACAGGCTGACCAATCCAGTGGCCCAGTAGAGGCAAGGCTGCTGCAGGTCCCTGGCTGCAGCTGCAGTTCCACAGGAACTCAACACACACACAACATAATCAGCTCCAAGGGCCTCATCCTGTTCTGCTCTCTGGCAGATCATGATGGAAGCCCATTAATAGAATATCTATTTTTTAAAAAATATGTTGATATATATTTTATACATATGTATATATTTGTATGGACATCTATACAATGTGGATCCCTCTAGCCACTATCCTGAGACACTCAAGCCTACACAGTAGCTGGTCCCTGAATCCTCTCATCTCCAGTTGGCTCTTGCACAGACACACACAATCGGGTCTCTCAGCTGACTTCCAGACTCCACAATAACCCCAGTGGCTGCCCAGGACCCCCTGTTCCCTCCAGTAGAGCCAACATACAGATCTCTGGTGCCTCCAGCATCCAGACCAGGCTTATGGTTGCTTTGATATCTGTCTCCTAAAGTCTTTTATCCTACTGACCAGTTAGTCCAGCTTGACATTCACCAGTGATTCACCCCCAACACACATGTGTACACAGAGTAGAGAGTCCCTCACCCATGAAAAGCCTCCAAAGTGGAGTTCAATGAGAAGACAGGCCCTTCTGACTGGGTGCAGGGCATGGACAGACAGACAAAGCAGCCACCAACGCTTGACATGCCACTGGCCCCTTTTATCCCCTTATCATTGTGTTTTCCCACCCTTATTCCTTCCCAAACCACCAGGATCCCTCCCTTTCCCTGTGGTTTGTTCCTCCTCTAAACATCCCATAGTAAGTCTTATGCAATCCCAAGGTGCTTCTCCTCTGTGTCCCATACTGTGTCCTGTACCCCTTACCCCTCTCAGTCCGTAGAGCCTTTTTTCCCTTTAGCCCCAGGCTGAGGATCCCCAGGACAGCCCTGGGAGGGGCTGCACTGGGGCTCATGTTCCCTACTGGGGGTTTCTGGGGTTCTCCCCCCCCACCTCTGACCCACCTTTTCCTGTGGCCAGGCTTTAGTCACACTCCCCAGCCACCATGGGAAGGCACTTTTGGGTCTGGCTCAGGCTCTGCCCATCATGGACAGCTGCCTGCCAACGCTTACCCTGGAGGGAAGTGAAATGTAGCTGTGCTTAAAGCCTTTGGCAGGTTAAAGCCTAAATAAATATTTATCAATGGCCAAAGGTAGAAGAGAGAGATAATAAAAATGCATCTTTTGGAAGGCTCCCTGTCCACCAATTTTCTGCAGGAAGGTAAATTTAAATTAATGTTGCACTTAAGCATTGCTTTGCTTTTAAAAACGATGAATGGGCCCAGGTACATTTCCAGTGACCTGCTGTAAACCTGATACACACTGCATCAGTAGTAAATTGCCAACAGATGATGATGCTCTGAAAATACGAGGGAGGCAGCTCAGACTTTTTCTAGTCTTCATCCAAGTCTTGTCGGAAAGAGCACACTGGCTTCTTTCCCAACAACTGGAGATCAAAACCCACAGGACTTGGTCAGCCTCTGCCATGGTTGTCAGAGCATCACCGTGGTCCCCCTCACTAAACCAACACTTCAGCCTCATGCAGGAACCACAGAGGGAAGGGTGAGAGATAGGGAATGAGCAGGATCCAACATCACAAAAATAAGTTTGTTATTTTCTTCCACTACAACCCAGACAGTTGGATTCCCATTATAATTAGACAGATATAGAAAAGCGTCGTGGTAATACCTATCAGTCTTTTTCGACACACTATTATGATGATTGCCATATGGATCAAGAGATGAGTTTGCAAACTCAGTGCTATCTTTTTGTTATGTGTTCATACAGTGCCAAACATCAGGGGCTGTACCACCCCAGAGGAGAGGGAGGTGATCCTGCTGGTGACAATGTTTTGTGACATCCCTTGCTTCTGTCTGGCCACAACCTAATTGCTTGAAGACCATGGCAAATCATCATGTCCAATAAACTCTGTTAACCAGAGATCTCCCCAGATTCTCAATCTGTCAAGAAAAGACATTAATGCAGTGCCAGCCCCACAGTGGCTTCCCTACGTGGTCATCCACCAAGACCCCTGGGGAAAGAAAGAGCCCAGGGGCAATCCTTACTCACTTTGACTCATTGGGAAACCATCCACCCAGTGCAGGATCTGGTCTTGGCACTCAGTCTGCTGCCTTAGCTACAAATTAGTGTTAAACATAAATGTTATTTATCTCTAATTAATTATTAAGGTGATGTGCAACAGCACTCAGGAAAGATCATATTGGTGTGTGTCTGGATGCAACCCAGCCCTCCCTAAATCATGCTGAAAGCTGACTTCCCTCCTGCTGTAAGCAGATTACTTCAGTTTCAGTGTTGGTACATGAGGAGAAGATTTGTTACCCTTCTGGAAAATCAATAGGCTCTTGGCAAACTGGCTTTGGTACTGTTAATCGTCCTGATGGCACCATCTGCCCATCTACCAAACTGCAGCAGGAGAACCACCCCGCCTGAGGGCCCAGCCACGGACCCTCTCAGTGGCTGCAGAGCCCTGGCACAGCTGGGTTTGCACCTCTCACTGCATTTGAACCAAGCTCAGGTGAAGGTATAGGAGGATCTGGGGACTGGGAGTGCAGAGCTCATGGAGGGCTTTGCCATGTTTCCATCGCTATTTCTGCTCCATGTCTGGGGCAGTGCCTCTGCCTAGTGCCCAAAACTGGCTGAATGTTCACAGGAAAAACAGAGGAGTCAAAAATGCTGAAAATTCCAGATGCCTGAGGCATCACTGCTGGTGCGTGCAGCTCCTCAGCGTCTCATCAACAGAGGATGGAGAAATCCTATGGCAGAGCTTGCTGGTTATGGACTGTCACTATGAGGCTCTGGTGTGAGTGCCCCACCTGCCCTGCAAGGAAGGGTCTCTGCTCCTCCTCCTCCTAACCCAGCTCAGTGCTGCTCCAGCAGACAGGAGCAACAAGCTGTGGGAGGACCTTCTGTGCAGGGCCAGGACAGGCTGGAGAGGCTGGAGCTGAACTCCAGGAAAGGATGGATCTGATGACAATCTGTAGCATGAGCAAAGGGAGCGCTGGCCAGGCTCACAGGGGCATTGCAGAAGTCCTGGCTGCTGCCTCTGGAGATGTGCTCAAAGTGCAGCTGCTGCCCAGCTGCTGGGATGGGGAAGGGACGGGGCAGGACCCTCACACCAACGCACGTGGCTTCCCCATCCCATCTGCCCGGGCTCTGCGTTCGCCCAGTGCCAGCATCGTGTGGGACCTGCAGAAAGCCAGGCTGGGCCCAGCAGCTGGGGAGATGGGCAGGGGCAAACGGCAGTGCCCGACTTCCTCTCGCTCCGTATTAATCAGCGCTTTTCTGAATCACAGACGTAGCTTTGTCTGGGGGATATCAGCTATGAGATTCAGAAATTAATTCAGCTTGGGAGCTTTGGATGACTCAGACTGCTATGAAAACACCCCAGGGCAGAAATGAGATGTAGGGAAAATTCACCCTGGGGGTATCTCTCAATGGACTTTAACTGAGGATAAATTTAATTTGCAGAACTGAAACATATTTTATTTACTTTTTTAAACTAGAATTTTAAATTGAAATATTCAAATACATAATCAAGAGGCTCTTAATGGGTTGCTTTTATTGAAAGAGAGTTTGTTTTAAATTCCTCAACCTCAGAGTCCCAGACATATTTCCTTCCTCCAAGTGAATTCTCTGTTGAATTTCTCTACTGCATTAATTATGAAAATCAGAATTCACCACATAAACAGACAAGATGACACAGCACTGATGTTAGGCTGCCCACAACCTAACCTGTGATCCTGCTGGAAGTTGTCTGTAAGTCTCAATGGAAAAGCAGTATGCAGTAGTCATATGTGCTTTTAGGAGTTTGTAAAGACAGAGCTCTTTCTCATGCGTCACTGGGCTCCCAAAGATGGGTCTAAATTATAACAGCCCTTAGAGTTCACTTAACTCTGCTGCCAAATGTCTGCCTGCAAGAAAAAATACATACATTTTTGTAGCCGGAAAAATATCAAGGCAAAGGATTTGAAACACTGAGCCATATGGACTCCTGACTTAGCTCTCTCAGTGCAGCAATGCTTCATTGCAATCAATAAATGTTTCATCATCATTTCTGGTGCAGGGAGGCTGCAAGGAGCCCAGGCTCAGTTCTTGGCTCCACTATCTGCTCTCTGTGAGCTTTAAGCTTTGTTTCAGGTCAATACAGCAGGACTCAGTACCCTGTGTTCTTCACAAAATGCAGGCTGTGTGCTGTGGACTCCCACGGAAGAATCAGAATCAGAGTACTTTGGGCTGGAAGGAACCTTCAAAAGCCATCTAGTCCAGCCCCCCTGCCATGAGCAGGGACACCTTCCAACTAGATCAGGTTGCTCGGAGCAACTGTTGCTGTTCAACCTAACCTTTAATGTTTCCAGGGATAGGGCACCTACCACCTCTCTGGGCAACCTGTACCAGTGTTTCTTAACATCCTTATTGTAAAAACTTCCTTCCTTATAGCTGAATTGATCCTCTTTCAGTTTGAAACCATTGCCCCTTGTCCCACTGCAATGAGCCCCTACTAAAAAGTCTGTCCCCATCTTCCAGTACTCTTTAGGTACTGGAGGTTGCTATAAGGTCTCCCTGGAACCTTCTCTTCTCCAGGCTGAACAACCCCAACTCTCTCAGCCTGGAGAGGTGTTTGAGCCCTCTGATTATTTTTGTGACCTCTTCTGGCCTCACTGCAACAGGTTGATGTCCTTCCTGTGCTGGAGACCCCAGAGCTGGATACAGGACTGTGGGTGGGATCTCACCAGAGCAGAGCAGAGGGGCAGAATCCCCTCCTTTGGCCTGCTGTCCATGCAGCTTTGGATGCAGCCCTGGATGTGGTTGGCTTTCTATAGTGGGGTGTTCAGGACAGCTTAGGGTGCTCCACTCCCTGGGTGTAGGGGATGGACAGGCAGCAGACTGTGGCAATGGAAAGGAGTGGGCAAAATTTTGATGATGCCTTCACCACCGGGAAGCCGGTGCTGATGACTGGGAGCTGGAGGGAAGCCAGACAACTGTATGTTATGAAAGAAACCCCAACAGCAAAATCTGGGGAAAGATCTGGGGAAATTCCTTCCAAAAGAAGGGCCTTGTGCTGGAGGACACATCTGGATCCCATTTGTTTTCTGTCTTCTCTGGAGATGCATCAGACTGTTTGAAAGCTCCTTGTGACCCACCCAGCCTGTGAGAGACAGGAGCTGGATCTGGCTGGGTTTTCATAGACTAGAGTCTGGGATGTGACATGGGGCTGAAATTCACTTGGGGGAAGAAATTCAGAGAGACCTGTGTGTCTTGCATTGGGCTTTTGGAGAACCTCAGCAGGAAGTGAGGGGCAGTTTGGCCACGTCTGACCCCAATATAGCACTGCTGCAGCAGAGCAGGACTGATTTTCAGGTTGTGTGATTAATGATGCAGGTTTTATATCAGGTTTGATTTTCTTGCTTTACTGGTGGTTGAGTGTGGTGGCCGGTGAACACACATACAAGGGAGAGAGAGTTTTCAGTAAGACAAGTCCCTAGTACCACAAGAACCACTTCATGCTAGGGTGACCAGAAAGGCTTCTCCCAGGATGCTTGTTCTGTTATGTTAATCTGTCCCCATTTGCTTCTGCAGCCTTCGACAGTGTAGCAGCAATAAATGCTCCTGGCAGAACGCACACAAATGCCCTTCTTGGCTCTTTGCTACCGACTGTAACACGGAACCCACCCGTGCGTCTGTGGGGGCACATGGGACCCCACAGAGCAGGGCAGAGACAGTAATAGTTGAGCCTGTTCCTCCCCTACACCCCCCAGCAAGTCTAAGCCAAAGCCATCCCCACAAAATGCTAAGCTAGTGTCCTGGACAGTGTGGATCCTCCCCCGGAAAGGATGGTCAATATCTCAGGGGCAACATGGGTCCCAGGACATTGGTTTGAAAAAAGCCAGATAATACAACCTAAAATAACCCTGGAGAGTTTGCTGCTCCAAGTTGTAACAAAGAGACAATGGTTGAAGCAACCTGCTAATATTCAAAGTGCTTTTAGGGATTAATTAGCTATTGCTGATGCCCTTCGTGACTGACTACATCTGCCTGGGACATTGTCAGAGCCATCAGCCAAAGTTTTTGCCATTCTGAACTTTATTTTCTATAACCTCTTACAAACTAGAGCAGGTATAGTGCTTTACATGTATTCTTTGATATGCAAGATTTATGATATGGGATAGGTATCTCCATTTCTGCTTAAAGCCATAGAAAACATCTCTGTGCCTGCTGACATGTCATGAGCATGCATCCAAGTATTCCCTACAGGGGGATGCAAGGGAAGGAGATACATCCTTGTGGACAAGCCCAGCTGGTGGACTGATAGCTCTGTTTTTCTTCTGCCCCATGAGGAATGTGCTCCCCTGCTGTCCTACCTGAGGAAATGCTGGAAAAGGAAAACTGAATTTGTTTGCCAGTCCCATCTCTTGCGAGAAAACAATCCTGGAAGGAGCACTGTCCCACAAAGCATTTCCATGGGTCACAGTTTGCAAAGCCCATTGAACTGCACAGTAATTGGGGCTCCAGTAATTGGGTGTAAACTGCATCTACTGAAAACATGAATGTGTTTCTTCTGCACAGTTCAGGCATTGCATGGCACAGCTGTGCTGAGATAGTCTCTGGCAAATGGTTTAATATTTGACAGGGCTTCTGCATGTGTACAGCAAAATGCAGGTCCTAACCCCCAGCTACAGCTTCTTTGTGTTAGGAACCAACACATCTTCAATAAATGGTAACTTTCTTCCACCAAAACTCCATCTGCAGAAGAAATATATGCAATTAACCCTTCACCATTATCCCCTGTGTTTATCTGTTTGCACTCACCTTGCATAATGAAAGAGTCAGATTCACTTTGTGCTCAGTTACATAACTTGAGCCTTGAGTTTTACTCTGTGGGTTTCCAGCAAGCCCTGAGCTCAGCTGGGCAAGGTCCTGCCTGCTCCAGGAGGCGGCTCCTGCTTCCCAACCAGCTTTGATCTCAAGACAAGACAAAGAGCCAGGTTTTTAAAATGCACTACAAAAGTACCTCTGGGGGTATCCAACTCCAGCACAAAAGCATTTCGTCTGGATTTCCAAAATGGCAGGGGGATGGATATGTTTTTGAATACAGCCATGAATAATTTAGTTTTCATGAATTTGCCTGACTTCACAAGGACTCATCCCGATTTCAGCCTGAAATCTGCCTTCCTTTCTACTGCTTCAAGCAAAAAAAGCCATGGCCCTTGAGAGAATCCCCTGTCCCAGGGCCGTTGCTGCAGCCCAAGAGAAGTGTCCCCAATGCTGTTCAGCAGGTGGCTCTGGTGGGTGCTCTATCGTGCGTGCCTGGGGTACAGACACAGGGACAGATGGACACAGCAACCAGGAGGCCACTACTGCAGAGGGCAGGACTTGTTCCCTTTTATCCTTTCACTTCCAGCCACAGGACTGCCCTCTCCCTTGCTCCAGAGCTGGCATCTGTCTGACTATGACCAGAGCTGTTTGATCTGACTCTTCTGCCCCAAAAGGAGGTTTTCTGTGATGTCAGTGGAGGAAGCTGGCTGTGGGTGGGCAGGGGCTGCATGCAGTGTCCATGGCAGCACAGTGAAACAACTCCCTGGGCACGGCAGACCCCATTCATCGGTCCCAGCTCTTTGTCCTGCCCAGCGCAGGGGAGGGAGAGGCTGATGCTGCCGAGCTCTTCATCACCGGACTGCCATTGACACCTGCCAGCCCCGATGTCGCTTCGATGTCACCTCCCTGCCCCTCGGCTCCCAGGACCCTCTCACCTGCCTTGGGGACAGCAGACATGGGAACTTGTTTGAGCTTAGGGGAGATCTTATTGTTCTCTACAACCACCTGAGAGGAGCTGTAATGAGATGTGAGTCTCTTCTTTCAAGTAACAAGTGACAGGATGATAGGAGATGGCCTCAAGTTGCTCTAGCAAAGTTTTAGTCAGATATGAGGAAATATTTCTTCACTGAAAGGGTTATCAAGCATTGAAACAGGTTGCCCAGGGATGTGGTGGAATCACCATCCCTGGAGGGATTTTTAACAAGTGTAGATGGGGTACTTAGGGACATGGTTTAGTGGTGGCTTGGCCATGCTGGGTTAACAGATGGACTCAATCTTTGAGGTCTTTTCCTACCTAAATGATTCTGTGATTTTAAGGAAGTCAATATTAAGCTGAGGTTTCAGCCCACAGCTGTGCAACACCCTCCTCATTATCCCCACATGTGCCAATGGCTATTCCAAATCCCCCAATCCCTGTCCTTTGCCCATATTCAGGACTCCTGAATAAAGTACTTTGGTGCTGTCTGAGGGGTATTTTGCATTGTAAATCTGAGGAATGCTACTTTCAGCACAAAGTAAAGTAAATGAGAGTGGAAAAACAGGCAGGGGTTTGCTGGATAGGTTGGCAGCACAGCCCTTGGGACAGGAGGAGCAGGAAAGCTTGATGCTAGGGGACCTTGAGAGAGAGGACCCTTTGGGAAGCTGGCAAAGACTGCAGGGGATTTCTAAGGACCATTTCTGCTTCCACAGTGGCCTGGAGTCCAGGCAGCTCCAAGGGGATGAAAAGTCACCATATGCTTCTTTGCCCATGCATATGCCTGGTGCATGAGAACCCTGGTAGGAACCCACAGCAGGATCTGGTCCAAGCTTTTTGTCTTGCTCCAAGGGGCATAGCTCTCTGCAGGTTTTGGGGATCCCAGGGTCCCTGGTCCTTGGGATAGTTTGCAGCATCACCTGAGTGTGCTCAAATACGTCCAAGCTCCTCTGCACTTTCTTGCTGTGCATGAGGCATGGCTCCTGCCTGCAGAGTGCCCACATGGCCCCAGTGGACTGGGAGCCATCCAAGGACACCAAAAGGGTGGCTCAGCTGGTACAACTTACCAGAGTGGCCCTTCAGCCAGAAGGAAACCCTCCATATTTTCTGCAGATTCTGTACACGTAATATAGATTGTAAAAGTATAGGTAAAAGGGACTGCTTGGCCTAGGGAGAAGGAAGACTGTTGGCATCATTTGATTCTCCTGCTTCTCTCTTGAGATGAGATTATTTCCTTTATTTACAAACATGAATGAACTAAGCTTCACAGCAACTCACCCAGGCTGAAGTCTCATTAACCCAATTTTAAACCAGGTGGGATGTGAGTAGAAAACTGAGCACTCAGAGCCCTGAAGTAAGGCCACAGCAAAGGGAGGAGGACAGCAGGACCAATACTCTGAGAAATCCTGAGGGCAGCTCTGGATTCCTGATTCAGGAGTGCTTGGGGCTGTGGTGGTGCTCCTTGTGCCAGGGCTTGTACCTTCTCCTGGAAATCTGTGTGCATTCTGGTGCCATCTCTTCAAAGGAACCATGACCTGCTGATGATGTTTGGCAACCACAGACTGAGCAATTGAAAAAGGCAAAATACCAAACTGTTGCTCTACTTTGTTAATGACACACTTATGCTGTGGGAAAAATAGGTTGTGAACTGAAGAACAGGCCCAGAATGTACAAACAGAAAGGAAATCAATTCCTGCTCCACAAAAAATAACTTTTTCTGTCATTTCAGAACTTCTGGGCAGACGTCTTTGCTGTTTGGGTGTTGTCCATGTCTGGATTTTACATAGGTAATTCAGACAGACAAGCCAAGGCTTGTATGTACAGTAATTCTCTTTTAAGTTACTTCTCATTTTCCCTGTTCTCAGCTCCCCTGCTGCCTTTCATGTCAATGCATGGAAACCAGGGTATAGTCCATGAAATTAAGCAGTAAGAACTGATGTCCAGCCTTTAGAAGGAAAAGATGATCATTTATCTGCCAGACACTCAAGCCATAGGGCTCACTGTCTGTGAGGACAAACATGACACCGTGGCTTGATTCTAAAAACAGATGGGCTATTTCACTAGCCATTAATCTCACTGCAAGTTCACAAACCTAAGACCACACATTTATTTTATGATTGTGGGGGTGCATCCTTTTTTAACAAAAATCACTCCTTCATGAGGAATGAGTCACATACACAAAGATCCTGACAGTATTCAACTAACTAATCAATAAATGCTAAAGTGCAAGATGCAGATCCCCCTGCACTGCTAGCCTGAGTCATCCTGATGCTGGATTTATCACAACCTAGACAAAGTTTCTAGTAAGAGCACCAACTGTACAAAACAAGGGTTTTTCATTCCCTTCAACTAAGTCAGCTGGAGCTCTTAGAAGTGACTGACTGAAAGGGTTACACATAGTGGCCTGCATTAGGAAAGGTAACTAAGCAGACCAAGGGATGTCAGGGTCTCTGTAGACTTGACACCTGTGAGGGCACACTTGGAATATTTCATTCAATTTTCTGCCCCTTTCCCAGTTCAAAGGGAAAGCAGAGGAACTGGGAAGAGTTCAGCAAAGAGCTCCCAAGACAAGGTCCAGAGTACTTTGCCTACATGAAGAAGCTTGTTGAGTCTAGCAAAAAGAAAGAAAGGCAACATAACAGCAACCTACACCTCCATGAAAGAGAGTTACAAAAAAGCTGGAGCCAGCCTCTTTGGCAGTAGAAGATGATACAGGGAAGGGCAACAGCCACAAGCTGCAGCTCAAGATGTTCAGATTGAACGTCAGCAAAATTTCTTTATTCAGAGAGCAGTGCAGAGAGATGGTGGGCTCTCCATCCTCAGTGTTTGCCAAAACATGAAGAGTCAGAGGCACAGGTAACCTACTTAAGCATGATAATAGTCCTGCTTCAGGAAAGAAGTTGGACAAGAGACCTCCAGAGGTCAGTTCCAACCCACACTGGAATGGTCTGTGATTCCCAGAGCTGGCTGTATTTATTTCATCTCTGAAGAGAGATCTACAATCCCATAAGTGTGATGACCTGGAGAGCAAGTTAACACTGCTGAGAGGGTCCAGTGAGGCCTTGTTTATTCCCTACATCCCAGGAAAGAGCAGCAGAGACTAAACACCAAACCCTCTGCACTGTCTGAGAACTGTTCAGGTAAACCCAGTCAAATCTAAGTGGGTGAACTGTGTTACTTGAACAGAGGAAAATTAAAGTCATCATGAATTCTGCTCTGTCCCACCCAAGCAGAAATTTATCCTCAACACGAATTATGGCAATCACTTGAACATGGCATGTGAGCATGTCTGACTGGAAAATCACCAAAGGAGGATTTTCTGTGCTCTCTCACACACTGGACTGTCCTTTACTGTCCCCAGGTGTAGCCCATCTCTGAGGCTTCTGAGGAAGTCAGGAAAAAGCCCAGAATGCATTCAGCTTTATGTACCAAGGTAAAACACCCAACTGGTTGTCGTAGGTTGCTGGCTGAAGGATGGGATTCAATTATACTCAGAGTCTTGAGGTGAAATAGAGATCTTATTATTATCTTGAGGTCAATGCTGATAGTCCATTTTTCCTCTGAGCCTGTGAAGAAAGGGTCTAAGCACAGGTCACAGGGATCTGGAGCTTTGGAAACAGACAAGACCAATAAGATCTTGTAGTACAACCTGTACCAGTGGCAGCTACAGAGCTCAGTCCACTGTCAGAGTTTCACTGTGCTGCAGGAATGAATGTTAAGGACTTGCTGCCTCTTCCTGGCACTTCTATTGTAAATGTCTCATGAAGGAAAAAGAGATTCCAATTTACATATGCTGGGGTTGACTAGATAAGCAGTCATTCTGAAAAATGAGTGTATGCACATATAAGCACCCACGCATGTTGTTAGACCTTCTGACCAAGCAGAGATAAGCCTGGTGCTGATTGTTTATGATCATGCCGTAAAATTTCTATGGAATTGTCTTTCTTGGATGAAAAACAGAAACAGACACATGAACTCACTTCATTGTAATTAAGCCCATTTTATTGTAATTAACTTGCAATTCTCTAAGCTTTCAGATCTTGTTTTGGCATTATAAACACCTGCAAATCCTAGGCAACATAAATAAAATCTTGTTACAATAATATCTATAGAAAATGAGATTGGCACAAAGTATGATAATTGCAGCTTTCCAGCTCTCCTATACCCATACACAAACCAATAACATATAAAGGCTATTTATTCAAAATGATAACTCTTTTCACGTTCTTTATTAGAGCACAGCCCCATGTGATAGGCTTCATAAATACGTGTAAGAAAAAGAGATTGTTTCAAAAAAATTATAATCAGAGAAATTGTATTATCCTAATTTTTAGATAAGTAGCTGAGATGCAGCTCAGTTAAGAAGTTTCCCTGACACCAGATGAAGAGACTGGGGCAGTGGGGGGAATGTAACCTAGAGCTCCTAACCTCATCAGTCCTTCTAAGTAAATCTCCTCCTTTAAGAGAGGTATCCCAAGAATTTTACATTGTCAAGGGATTCAGGAGGAAAAACTGTTCCTTCATTGGCCTTTGTTGGCAACTCCAGTGAAAATCAGTGGAAGGAAATCCTCCTAAACACTGTTTAATTGAAGGATTTGGATGAGAGGCAACTGGCCTATTCCATTATCATACCTAACACTTGGAAAAGCAGACTGTTGGTTCATCCCTGTAACTGCTGGTATCACCACTCAGAGGAACAGAGGGGGTGGCATTGCAGAATGAGATTGTAATCAGATACACAGCTCTGAGATGGGCTGGAAGAGGACTGGAGGATCAAGTGACCCTGTTCTAGGATCCAAGCACATTAGGTAAAAGGTAGCAGGGTTGTAGCAGGTTCTGTAGAAGAATGCTGACAGAAAACTTTCTGACCTGAAAAACTTCTAGTACTTTAAGATCTAACAAGGCATTTTAGGGACTAACTCCTAGACCTTTTTAGTCTATGACAGGACAGGTCTCATTCTGGAACAATCTAGAAAAATGGGAAGAAAACAGCATATAATACCTCTCCTTCCCCTGGAACAGGATAAAAACAGTTGCGCCTCAGGATAATGGGAAACAACAGTGAATTCAGTGTGTTAGGCGAGGGTGAAAGGACAGCCCGTGACTTTTATGCTGTGCCTTTAGAATCATAGAGATCAGTGGAAATGGCTGTGGTGCAAAATGTAAGAGAACTGAGATCTCACCATCTTCCTGCACACTACTCCAAGGCTGCACTGCCCTCATGGTGAAGAAATTTTCCTCAAGTTTAGCCTGAACATCTCAAGTCGCAGCTTGTGACAGTTGCTCTGAGTTGCCATTACAAAGAAGGGCCCAGGTGCTCTTTATAACTCCACCTTGAACAGCAGAGCCCAACACTGGATGCATGATTTCAGGTGTTGAGTCCAAAGAGACGTAGAGTATTTCCTTGATCTGCTGGCCACACTTCTCCCAAAGTAGCCCAGTACATGGTTCATTTAACTCCCAACGAGAATATCTTGCTGGCACAAATGCTCTTGGGATTTTTGGTTGGTGCTATGTTTTTGTATTTTTTTTTTTCTCACTTTGTCACAAAATAAGTTATTTGTCTCCAGGGGAATTATGGGAAGCATGCTGGGTGACTGTTGGTACCTGAGTGATGCTGCTTGTGTCCACATCATGAATGGATGGATCCCAGATGAGAAGTGCATTCTCAACTGAGCAAACTGACAGAGCTTTAAAGCGTTTCTTGCCTTGTGTCAGAGGTTTCTCTGTGGGAGATGTGGGATGATTTTTGAGACAGAGAAAGAACTGTCGCTACTGTGCAGCTGGGACTGGAAGAAGCAAGGTCTTCCCAGAGTAAATACCAGAGTGGAAAAGGTTTTATTTGTTGTGATGATGAGCCATTGCTTTATTGATTTGAGAAGCTCTGCAGTCACAGTGGGCAAAACTGGGTGTAAATAATTAAAGGCATTGCCAGGAAAGGCTTAGGGATCCAGCCTGCTATTGGAATAATATTTCATTGTCTGTCTTTTGCTGCCTTTTACCTTGAAATATAACATCTGAGATTCTGAGAAACAGCCCTTCTTGGGACGAAAAGTATAAAAGCACATATTCCTTTGGAATATATATGTCATTTGCCAAGGCAGAGCTGAAAAGGAGAAAGACATGTCCCCAAAATTTTAAGGAAACATGAGGAGTCATAGCTGTAGTCCATCTCACCTAGACACTTAGTGTCACTCTCATTCTACTCATTCCTCTTTACAGAAGAATATTTTCTGAGCCTTGAAAACCAAGGTGCTGGGATAAACCATGAGGTGCAGGCAGCCATGTGAAGGGCAGATGTTATCTCAGTTTGCATCCTTGGTAGTTGGAGCAACTTCCAGCAACAACTGGAGGTGTAAAGTGACTCTCTCTAAGAAGCGAGGGTGGTACTTGAAGTGAACCAGTGGGAAATAAAAAATGACGCCACTGAAAATGAACAGGACGATGTAGAGGATCTCTGTTTGGGGTTGATCAATGATGGGAGCTAACACCAGGTACACAGCTGCCATCAGCACGATTATGGGGATGATAATTGGGACCTGTGAAAGGAAAACATCAGCATAAAGACTCATGTAATTCTGGGCCACTGTGGGTTTGGACAACTCTGGAAACCTTTCTGCAACCTGGGGTATTACCTAGAAATACCAATTAATTCAGCAATCCTGTTTCCCAGCCTACTCCCACTCAAAGGCTGAGCACCCCTGCAAGAGCTACACCACCATATCACACCTTAACTCCTGATCTTTCCTGCCCGCCTAGACCTGAAGATGCAAACTACTGGCTTTTGTACCAGGTCTGTTCTGGCTCTCTCTACTATCTTGCATCTAAAAGCCAAGCTGTAGACAAAACACAGAGTAATTGTATACAAATCAGCTTAGCACCATTGCACAAAAAGGTTTATCCATGTGTTGACAGACAGGTGGACAGGGAATCTTGGTGGCAATTTCTGTAAGCCTGGTCAGAAAGCATTTAAACTTCAATTTGAAGCCACCCGTCCTCAAAGGAGGGTGCCTTGTGCATTCACTAATAATCCTCAGTCACTGAGGAAGCACTGCAGATCAGCTCGCTCATAGCATCAGGGGAAGAACATGTGACTCCTGATTTCCTTCCTTTTATCTGTTTTTTGGGGAACAAACCTGTCCCCATGTCATCTCAAAGGACTTGGGACACCCCGCCTGAGTTATTTTTTCCTCTGCAAGGTTCTTACGCCTGGGCTACCCTCCAAGGGTATTGCCCAAGGTCTGCGAGCATAAACAGGTGATTATCTTGTTGATCAGGATCATATTTCATTTACCACTTAAATCTTTTAGAAAAAAAGAGGATATGGTAGATATATTTCCCATAGCGAGGAGGCAGGGCATTATTAGCTTATCAAGACAGAGAATTCAACCTTGACTGATGCCTGTATATTCACACTATCTCGCCCCTTGTTGACTTTGCTGAGACAAAACTTGAAATTAAAAAAGGAAGGACAACCACTTTAAATCTATAAGCCACCAGTGCTCACTCTTTTCTCTTAATGTTCTCTTAGTCATTTGAACAAGGTATGAAAATATGTGAGTGTTTCATGTTATTACTTTACCTTGTAAGATCTTGGCAGTTCTGGTTTCTTGATTTTTAAATACAGGAGCCCAGAAATAGTCATGCCATAGAAAAGCCATGCCATAAAACTGGAAAAAAAGGAAAAAATTAGACAGCATTAAACCTGGGGTGTGATCATCCAGGAATGTCAGGCCTGCCTTGCAGATCCCAGATGTTCATATCTTAAATTAAAAAGGTGAATATTGATATAAATTTAGTAGTTCTTCCATTCACTTCCTTTCTAGCACAAACAATGAGAACTTTAAAATTACCTGAATATTACAGATACATTTCAATTAGGATGAATCACATTCAGTTAAGTCTATAGTGACAGAAGCATTCGTGCATTGCAAAGGTGCTGGTTCCCAAGCTCTTTCTTTTCTTTCTTCCCTCCTCCTCTCCCCAGTATTGGTTAGAAAGCAATAGCCCAGCCTCAAAAAGATATTGCGAGGAAATACTTATGAACAATGTTATACAATGTTATAAATACTTATAAACCCTGGAGCACAGGAGATGTAAACAGAAACCCTACACACACATACCTGAAGAAGTTCACGATACTGGTGAAGGTTCCTGAAATTATCATTATTAAAGACATCGCAGACGTGAACAGTAGAGCAGGAGAGGGTGTGAGGCATCGCACGTGAGCCATGGACAGAATAGCTGGCTGAAAAACAAAGCAAAACACTGGATCATCATATCATGGACCCAGAGGTCCTCAATCATCCCCCTCAGCTGCTGGTGGGAGCTTTGCCTGCAGCCAGAGCCACTCGTAATCAGCAAATAATCAGCATATAAAATCAAACCAACTCCGAGGAGTGTAAATACAGAAAACTCTTTCAAGGGTATTTTTATTGTGTCTCACTGGTTTCATATCAAATATTCTCAATTTGAGCAGACAAAATGAGGTTTTCAAACTACTGATGTGACAGACTGAGTCAAATTAGAGCTTTCCTGACCACCACCAGGACCTTTTGCCAGGGACCCACTCTTCTGCCCTCTATCACATCTCTCTGGGACTTGACTTCTCTTGGGATGACTGGAAAATGAGCCAAGGACTAACCCTGAAACATTTACATAACTACAAATTAAACCAGGATTTGTTTCAGAACACAGAGAGGCTTAATAGCCTCTTTATGGTTTGTTTCATTGGGAAAGTTTAATGACAAATGCTACTTTCTCTTTTTTTCTTTTATTTTTTTTTTTTTTAATTCCCAACCAAAATCTTGAGTGTCTGAGAAATGGCATAAATGTTTAGCTCGTAGTCTGGTATGGTCAAATTCAGACCATCTGTGCACTTCTCAGCACAGAACTTGCCATGATACAGCAGGCACTGTCCTTAGAGAGAGAAGTTGAGGAACCAGTAACCACCGAAACCAGGAACCACCAAAACCAGCAACCACCAGTCCAGTCATTTCCACCAACTTGGTCATTCATATGCATAAAAGATTCTCTGCTGTGAACCAGGAACAGAGCTGGGATGAAATCACAGTTTCATAGAATGATTTCGGTTGGAAGGGACCCTAAAGATCATCTAGTTCCAACATCCCTGCTGTAGGCAGGGACACCTTTCACTGGACCAGGCTGCTCAAAGCTCCATCCAACCTGGCCTTGAACTTCCAGGGATGGGGCATCCACAGCCTCTCTGTGCAACCTATTCCAGTGCCTTTGCACCTGAGAACAGGAATGCCAGATGCTATGGGTGGGAAGGACCAAAAAATGCAGAGAGGTTCAGGAGGAACACAAGAGGCCTGCTCAAAACAGAGGAAGACAAATGCAGCTCAGCCTTTTTTCTCTTCTTTGTGGAGCAGTGTGGTTAACTGTGTTTGGGGGCTGTACCTGTGAGTGAGGGGGTCTGTATCAGCAGCTGGGATGGGCAGCAACCTGAGAAGTTTGTATGCCCAGGTACCAGCAAATGGGGAGACTGGGATCCAGGGGCTGAATGTCAGCCCAGCCGCTGGAGGGACCTACAGTGTACATATATTTCTATATGTATTTCCCACTAACAGACCCCTGATCAGCCAGAGAGGGTAACAAATGCCCTTGGTGCTGTTAGTGCTGATGTTTGTGTGAGCCCCAGGTGTGTCTGTATGTGCAGCTTTATGTGCCCTGCTGTCTGTGTATGTACATATACAGCTATACATGTATGTGTGTGTGTATATAAATGTGTTTCATACCTGTGTTTGCATGCGTGTGGCTACTGGGAATACATGCTGGACTTACTGGTTGGACCAGGGAAGAGGGAGCTGCAGCAGCCTGACCTCCACTGGGCTACCAGATTTGGCCCACCTAACAAAACCAGTGATAAACCCAAGCTAGAAGAGATGTGAGGTTTGGTGTCACCTTGTAATTGCTATAAGGCTTGAAGAGCAGAGATATCCTATGCTGCATCTAAGCTGCACTACCCATGAGAAGGCTGGAACACCCTTGAGACCAACCTGTGTAGTCAGTATAACATGTGAAGGCAGCTGGCTGGTGCTGGGCTATCTTCCCAGTGCAGGCAAAGGTGCCTTACCACACACAAGCATGGCCAGGTTCCCCTTCCCTGGCAGGTATATTGACTGGGTCACCCCACAACCTGTGCCTGGTGCCCCAGTGCAGCAGTATCTGAGTGGTTCATTTCAAAGGTGTTCTTAAAATTCAGGCCAGATGTGAATATGTACTTTTTTGAAAGTACCTGACTGAAGAAGAAAGCCCAGAGACAACAGGAAGGAGATGGGGATTAAAGTCTTTGAGCAAGGAACAAATCCCTTCAAGAGCTATTGCTCTGCCAGTTGAACACACACAGTGTTTTCCTCTCTGCTGTAGTGTCACAAGAAGGTGAAGTTGCTCAAAGCAAACCAGACCCTTTTTTTGTGCTTACCATATGGCCCTCCCTGGCAGCAATGTAGCACACGCGGCCTCCGCTGAAGAACGTGCCATTCGATGAACCAAACGTAGACAGGGCCACTGACAGGGAGATGAGCCATGCCCAGCTGCCCAGGACTTTGTCCCTGAGGTGGCAAAGAGTACACAGCATGAGATGCAGTTCACAGATGTATTGAATACTCACTCTAGAACCAGACAGGTTTCTTCCCTCCATTGTTCTTGTATTACACTGAATTTTTTCCCAAAGTCTTTCTAATGATTTAAAGTCTTGCAATTCCCATAATATTTAGCAACTAGCAAGTATGTCTTGTCTGACAGCTTTTCTTCCTCCTTGGTATATATATATCTACTTCTATCCACACTGCAGTGGTGTACAAAGCTGTCACCACAGGCAAAACCACCTTTTTTGTGCACTGATGCTGTGGCAAAAAGCCTGAAGATACTGCTATCACAACCAAAAATATTAGCTTGGAAATCACAGAAAAACTGTTCCTGTCACACTGGAAGAAATATTCTGTGTTATAACCTCTTCTTCATTATGCATAAGATTTTAACCCTTTAATCCCACATCCACCTATTACTGCTATTCTGTGAATCAGGCTTAAGCCAAAGCAATGGTTTGAATTCCAGATGTTTGGTTCTACAGCATGTTCAGACATTTCTGGTTTGCTTTCTCCTTAACAGAAGAAGTAGCAGGGTTACAAACGGAGTTCAAGGTAAACATTTGGAAGGAACAATAATCTTCTCATCTAAAAGTGAAGATTGTTTTCTGAAATGAAGCAGCATTAAGAGTATTAATTGAGTAATAAATGCTGGTGTTTGGGGTAATTATCACATACACAAACACTCTTTATCTAATTGGCAAAAATTCAAAACTCAGATGCTTTTTAGATCACTTTATTTACAAGCAAACTGAAACCTGCAGTTGCTGTTAAATCACTGTCATCAAAGAAACACAGTGAAGAGTTTCCTCAGCTCCTTTTGTGGTTGCACCTCTCACCACTGAACAATGTTTCTTTCGGGCAGTTTTCCTCTCATATGGGGAATAAATGCATTTAAATGTGACAAGTCCTCCACTGGCTTCCTTATACTCCTCCCATTCTTTCTTAATGGCCTGAATAGCTGCATCTCTTGCTTGTGAGCCACAGACATCACCCCCTCCTCAGAGTCTGGCTTCCTACCTGTCCCTCAGCCTTTGAGTGCCCAGCTTTCCTGTCACTAGTTCAGTATTTCTTCCTGAATTGCACTCTTGGGTGAAAAGGTTAATCAGGCAGGAAAAGGAGATGTGTTACAAAGGAGGAAGCTCAAGAATAACTTGTTAATTAGGAATGATGGGAAAGGAAGTGCAGGGAAAGTTCATGACACTGCAGGCTAGTGAGGCTTTGTGACATGCTCAAACAAAGCACTAGACCTTTAAAAGATCCTACTCATAATGACGTGAAAGGCTATTAGGGAACACATCCAGCAAGAGCTCAGTCAGATCTTCAAATGGGAGATCTTGTGAAATGCACACAGAAGCAAAGCTGCTGCTGACTTTTTAGGAAGAGGATGAGCAGCACATAATCCGTGGATACACCATATCATCATTTCTGCCAGACAACTCATTAAGGGCTATCAGGGATTCTGTGTCTTTGGAAATATTTAGACAAAGGCTGGGTGTTCTGGTGGAAGACCACTGATGTTGTCTACACCTCTCCTGATGGTTTCTTCTTCCTAAATTCCTTGTCTTGCACAGAAACTTTTAATATCACCAAACACTTCAGGTTGATGAGATGTAGAAACTGTTTCTCTGTAGCTCTGGAAAAGCACAAGCCAATTGAAGTTACAGTTACCAAAGGCTACCCAACCTGTGTATAACACCTCTCAAAGGTGTTGTTGAGATCAGTGTCATTTTCCATCTCCCCCCAGATGGAGAAACCGAGCCAAAAGACTCTGGTCTGCTGTAAATTCCAGGTACCAAGTGGACAGGATTCACACAGTTGGCTCTTGTCTCATTCCCAGCCCCCCACTTCTGCATTAGCAGGGCAGCACATTGCCCTCTCCATTTCATTTAGATATTTGGAAATATCTAAAATGTGGGTCATTTCTCAGTCCCCCGGTCTGGATATGTACCCTTGCTGCATTCCCAGTGCCTGTGGGGAGATGCTCCTGGTGTGACCTTCACCTCTCCTTTATGGACACTTTCCATGAGGTAAAACATGGGGGGGGGGAGCTACAGGTTCCCAGTGTAAATGAATGAGAATGGGGAGTAAGGGATGGGCCATCTTGGTAGCCTAGATGCACCTTGGAGACCATGGCCAGATGGAGCTGGTCAGGCTTGGCCTCACAGAACCACAGAATTATAGAATCATAGAACAGTTTGGGTTGAAATGGACCTTGAAGATTATCCTGTTCCAAGCCCCTGCCATGAGCAGGGACATCTTTCACTAGATCAGGTTGCTCAAGGCCCCCTCCAACCTGATCTCGAATGTTTCCAGGGATGGGGCATCCACAGCTTCTCTGCAAAACCTGTGCCAGTGCCTCACCACCCTCACAGGAAAGAATTTCTTCCTTATGTCTAATCTAAACCCATTCTCTTTCAATTTGAAGCCATTCCTGCTTGTCCTACCTCTACAGGCCCTTGTAAAGACTTCCTTTCCAGCTCTCCCTTGTAGCCTCTCCAGGCACTGGAACATGCTATAAGGTCTCCCTGGAGCTTTCTCTCCTCCAAGCTGAACAGTCCCAGCACTCTCAGACAGCAGTGTGCTTCAGCCCTCTGAGCATCTTTGTCACCCTCTTCTTCTCTGTAACATGGCCTGACAGGTCTTCCTGGCCTGATCAATGCAGTGCTGCCATTCCCTCTGGGAATAACATTTAAATCTCCTGAAACTCAGGAGAGAACCAGTATTTTGTGGGGCTGCATTGCCTGTGTTGCCCCACGCAGAGCTCACCCCCAAGTGACGGCCACAGCTCCTGAAGACAGCAGCTCCGAGGGAGTCATGGCTGCCAAGTAGCTCATGTTTACCAGCAAATACAGGCACGTAACCAAAGGAATGGCAATCATCAGAGCTCTGGGAAGGGTCACCTGGAAAAGGGATGACAGCAGTGTTAGGTGCAGCACATTTATGCCTGCACTGTGCTTTTTTTGTTTGTTTTGTTTTTGCCACCACCCACGTCTCTCATTCAAATTCCTCTGCTCCCTAAGCTTTTCCTCAGAACAAAACACAGATCCAGATTCACATGGCAGTTTTCACACCAGTCTCCCAAAGATGTCAGGCAAACGGTGAGGTTGTACAGTTCCAAAGTTAGTCTGAAAAACCTCACAACCAACCAAAAAAATAAATCTAACAAAAAGGACCCACCAAACCTTATTAAAAAGATTTTGATTCATAAGCTGCCCAAGATGTCTTTTGCATACTTCTTGATTACTTTAACACTGATTTATTCGTTACTAGTGTGTTATGTCTCCTGGTGTGCTGCATCTTCCCATAAACATCTCACTGCCATGGACAAAGTTCCAGTGTGTGCTGCATCCCATTTAACTTCTCTACAGTTTAAATCAGAACAGGGGTTTGATACCAAGATCTCAAAGAGGATTTGCTCTAGGAAGGAAATATTTCTTTTCTTAATGGCAGGATTGTGTCTTAGAACACCACAGGATCATTATAAGACTCAATAAAATCAACAGTGTCATACGCAACTGAAAGTACTGGGAAATGGCAACTGAGAACCTGAAATATCAAGTTTTGCATTCCCCATTCTCAACACAGGAAAGATATAGCAATTCCTAATGTTGTTGTCTCCACTCTGGAAGGGCCTGAATATCAGTGCTCACAATCCTGTGGGAGAGAGTGGCCCTGGAATCTTTGCTGCCATTGAGGTTAATATTTAACTCTGTATTTTCATTTAATCTTCAGGATCTTGTGTGCTGCACTGGTAGAAAGCACACTCTATAAACTCTGCACTCACGCAACTCTTGCAAAGTAAGAGTTGTTCACTGCTGCAGTGTTTGATCTGTGAAAATGGGTAATATGGTGCAGAGAAGGCAGATGTGAGATGCAGGTGAGCTACTTCAGTGCCTATAGCACAATGCTAAAATGTAGATGTTTAAAGATAGAGATCATTCAGAGAGTTAGACTCCTTTTTCAGTGAGCCTTAGCTTGCTCTTAAATTGCCCCTCCATGCAACAGGGAGAGATAAAGTAGTTTTCTGAGTTTTCTGATGCATAGATTATGGATCAAATCTTTAAGGGAACATGTGGTGTTCAGAATCCTTTATGGATTATAGCAGTGAGTGCTTTTCTGAACAAATCTACAGCAAGATCCTCTAAACACTGAGATAAAACTTCATCCCCAAAGCATCCAAGTGCTACCTAATAATTTTTTTCCAATCAATGGAGTATTTTAGGACTTTCATAGGATCACAAATGATTTGGATTGGAAGGGATCTTAAATATTACCTAGTTCTAACCCCCATGCCATGAGCAGGGGTTCCTTCCACTACACCAGGTTGGTCAAAGCCCCACACAAGCTAGCCTTGAACACTTCTGGGGATGGGGCATCCACAGCTTGTGTCAGTGTCTCACCACCCTCACTGTAAACCCCTTGATCACCTTTTGTAACACAATCACAGATAGAATCAAACATATTAACAGCAGGATTAAGTAAAACCCAGCTCACTTACTCACTCACTCACTCACTCACTCACTCACTCACTCACTCACTCATTCACTCATTCACTCACCTCAGGCTTCTTCAGTTCCTCAGTAACATAATTTAGGTTGTTCCATCCATCATAGGACCAGAGTCCCTGGTAAAATGCCACTCCAACTGCCCCAACACCTGCAGTCGTGCCTTGAAAACCATGCTGAAAACTCTGAGTTTGTCCCTTGGCAAGCAGCACCAACCCACCCACCACAATCACCAACAAAGCCAAGAGCTTGGCAGCTGTAAAAATGTTCATAACAGATGTCGCCAGCCTCACGTTGAGACAGTTGATGATAGTTAAAATCAAGATGCAGGCAGCAGCTGTACATTTGATGGCAACCTGTGGAGATGAGCATCCTGGGTAGAATGGCGCGATGGCGTACTCAGCAAAGCTCAGACAGACAGCTGCCAAACCAGCTGGTCTCACCAGGATGACAGAAGTGTAGGCAAAAAGGAAAGCAGGAAAAGAACCAAAAATCCTCAAAATGTAAATATATTCTCCTCCAGACTCTTTAATTATTGTTCCAAGCTCAGCGTACGACAAGGCTCCAAACATGGCCAGGAGACCACATGCTGCCCAGATCAGCAGGCTGCTGGCAGGGTTCCCCATGTGATGTAGTACCCACTCAGGGGACATAAAGATTCCCGAGCCTATCATGGTGCCTGCAATTAATGACACACCACTAATCAGGCCAACTTCTTGTTTCAGTCTTAACTTCTCCTTCCCTTCACTCAGATCTGTGGACGAATGAAGTGGATCTGTCATCTTCCTTTCCCTCATTGTGGAAATGTGAGATGTTGTTGAAAGGAGAGAATGTGAAAAAGGATTAAGGCATTTGAATAAGGACTACCTTAGGCTTTAAGGTTTAGTCAATAATTACAAAGGTCACGCTGAACACTGTTGAGAAACACAAACTTATCTTCTGCATTTCACATTCTTTAATTACCCATCTTATCTTGGTGATTTATTATGCTGAGTTTGATTATCTCTGAATCTCATTGCAAGCAATGGTAATGGATAATATCCAGCACCACCTCAGAATCACTCAGCATTACTGGACTGTGATCCTGGTTATCTCTCCTTCAAATTATGCTTCAAACAGTATCTGAAATAAGGATCAGGTAAGCACAGTCCCCATGCAAATCTGTACTTTATTCTTTGTTTAAAAGTCAATGTTCAAGCACTCGCTTCAGTGCTCAATCATATTTTCATTCTTCACTGTAGCATGATCCAACAAACAAGTCTGCCAGCCAACATGCTATGGCTTTGCTCAACAAGGAACATTTCCAGTGTCTCGATCAAAGAAACAGAAATGTTTTGCTAAAAACAGTCCAGAGATTCTTTTTCTGCACAGTATTAGGGGACAATATGGGCTTTTTCCAATTTTAGAAAGTGCAGAAGAGTGAAAAGGCTCCAGTTACATTTTTCCAGGGCCTTTTTACCATTGTACATAAGGTGTGCACACTTTTACCAGACTATGATCTTCAGAGCACTTTGTCACAGCTCATTGTGCACACATTTCAACGCACACATGAGAGAAACGTGGCACAAGCTTTGAAGATACATCTGACCCTTACTTAGATATCTAACACATAGAATTCCAGACCTTGAGGCAGGTCCTGCTATAAGTATGACTATTACATTGCATGAGGGTGTATTTTGTGATCAGTGATGTGTATGAAGTATTGAGTGGAAGGGAATTTCCACATGGATTCCCTTGAACATGAACTAAACTTTACTGGAGAGTTACTGTCCTTGGAGGTCTCTTGCAAACTTCTGTTGTGATAAATACCAGAAGTGAGACCTTTCTCTGACCCTCATGGCAACGACAGACCTTGAATCTTTAAAACTATCTGTCCTCCTCAAATATTTGAGCTTAAAAAAGCATGACTACGAACAGAGCAGTATTTTTATTGTTTCTCTAAAAATTCCTTCTAAATCATTCAGACTTTTCTTTCTTTGCCATTCTGTAAAAAAAACAAAAACAAAAACAAAAATCTAACTAGCTTTGCAGTTCTCTGCAAGAATCCAAGATAACTCTTGGACCCTTAACAAAACTCATGGGTCCACAAGAAAAACAACATATACAAGTTGAATAATTTTGCATACTAAGGCAAATAAAGTTACTCAAATTTTATAATCGGGTTGAAGCCCTTTAAGATCACTAAAGATGAAAAAAACTCTCAAATCTCATTAAAAAGTAGGGAGTTTTAGAATATAAATATTATTATGAGATTAAGGAAATAATGAGAAAAGCTTGATGGGTTTCATAAAGGATTTCAGAAGCTATTCCTAGTATCACCTCTCTAGTATTCACTAGGAAATGGATGCCAGCTGGTTTTCTCCTAATTTCAAAGTCACCTCACAGAAATTCACAGCTGATCAAGCGGTAGCTGTAACAAAAGCAAAGGTTATACTTTATCTGTCAAGTCGGCCTTTTAAGCCTCCCTAGCAAAGGTGTGAGTTCTGAGAATAAACATACACCTTGTACTGCAAGGGTGCAAATTAATGCATTTCAAGTTAATGGTTTGCAAAGTGGTTGAGAACTGGGAAGGAGGCATGCCAGTAATACAAAGTACTTTGGTTTGCTTTTACTAAGTGCCAGTGCTCTTCTTGCCTGGTTTAGCTAGTTGTAGTGTACTCTTTTTTAAATTGCAAATGACACTGTAAGGTGATGCTGGAATCCTTCAGAGGTCTAAAGGTCTGTTTTTTTCCTGCACTACAGAGACTCTACTTCTGTGTGCATCAATACATGTAAGATGTATATTAATCCTTATTGAAAACAAAAGCACAAAATATGGTTAAATCAATGCTAAAGGAAAACTTAATAAGACTACAGGCAGTTAAGTATCCTTCTAGTAAGGTTATAGATATATTTCTCTAACTCTTCTCCTGTTTTAATGAAGGAACTTCTTTTCTGAAGTGTAAATGCAAGGTTCTTAAAGGGTATTTTTTCAAATCTACTGTTCTTGCTCCAAGAAATGAATAATTTGTAATCTAAAGTTGTAGGAAAAAAAAAATTAGAATTTCTCAAACTTGATCATGTCAAAAAAATTTCTGTGAGGCCACTCATATAACCAGAATTAATTAACTGGTATGTCAATAGCCTCAGTCAATTCCTAGAGGGAAGTCTACTTCTAATCTCAGATTCATTGTTACTCAGTTCTAACTGCTTCCACATAAAGTAATAAGGAATCTAATTAATAATGGTAAGAACTTGAGGCTATTCCTGTGGAAGCTAAGGCAGTCTATTTGTTTTGGATTTTTTTTTCCATTGTCTTTTTTTTTTTTTTTTTTTTTTTGACTGATATGAGCAGTAAGGAGCAACCATAAGATAGTTTAGTCAAATGAATTGTCATAATTATAATTTGTCAAAACTGACTATGTAAAAGGGCAACTCACTGCTGCCTTCCAAAAGGGAGAGGGATAAGAAGGAGTGAAAAATACAAGTTCTGCTTTCTCCTCGCGTGGAGTAGCAGAGCTCTGTTGCTCAAGCTGTCACCTAATAAATCCCCTACCTGAATCTCACTTACCTTTGACACTGCAATGGGTGGTTGCCATCTACTGGTCCCGAGCAATAATGCGACATGGCTCAGACCACATTTGGGATTGGTATTTTGCATTCCTGACTGAGAAGAAAGCCTAGCTTAAGTATTACATCTTCAGCCTTAAGGAAGCACAAATAGGCTATATTTGAGGTGTGAGTGAAAACTCTCCTTAATGTCCTTACAGCTGTTTTTATCTCAGGAGTAACTCTGAGGACTAGAGAAAACTAATTTAAAGAGTAAAGGCCAACGTCTGGTAAAAACTAGGCAAAACATGTGGGCAAATATTTTGCAATACTTAATTTTAGTTCCGAGGAGTGGTATTTGGAACACAGTTATGGGCTTGGTTTCCCTGTTCCATGCTTGGAAAAGAGTTACAAATCTCCGTGTGGGATTAAAAATAACCTGTAATCTGAGGGTGGAGTGGCCAAAACCATTGCCCATAAGGTTCTTTGGAGGTAGACACCAATGTTATACTTATAAAATTGTGCATGGATCAATTTTTTTTTTAATTAAAAAGAACCCCAAACAACAAACATCAAGTTGTATGAGAGGTACTAAAGATTAGAGAATTCATCTAGGACGTAAGGCGTGGGTTTGATGGCCTTCTCTATTTAAGAACATGGAAACCCACAAATCAAATTTGAAGACTCTCACCTCCAAAATGCAAGATGTGAACTGCAGTTGTAGGCAGATCTTGGTGCCTGTGCTTGCCATATAAGTAGAGATGCCTGACTAAAAACAGAGAGGAAATAAAGGCCAGGAAAGTGGAGCTCTGAAATACATCTTGAGCCCAGAAGAAAAATTGGGGCAGAGAGACAACACACCCCAGATGTCCTGTGTGAAAACAAAGGAAAGAGGACTCATTGAGAGATATCTGCCTGGGGAACGGGAGTCAAATATGTTTAACTCTAAGGCTCTACATTCCCAGTGCATCCTGGCTCTTCTCACATCTGAGCCTGGAAAGAGTGCAACTTTGGGCCTCCACCCCACTGGAGATGGACTGGTCCCACCAGCTCCTTTCATGTAGTGCCCAGGGGCCAGCAGTGTGTGGTTGCTCCCAAGGCAAGAGTGCCCCTGGCATGGAAAACAGGGCTCCTTCTGCAGCAAAGCTCTGGTTGGGATTTTAAAAATGCCAATATGAGCTGCAGCTAGCAAAACAAAAAACCAGCTTGGGCTACTGGGATGGTGGGGTGGAAATGACATTTCTGAGGATGCAGGACAGCCCTAGGCTTCACAATGAGAATCATAACTAAAACTGAGCTAGTTTATATTTAGAGTAACTGGTTTTCCCTGTCATTTTACAGTAGCGGATCTGAAGTTGGGGGGTTAAGAGTGAATCTTAAACCAAATAATTTACCATGAGCTGAGCTAGTGCTCCTTGTCTGGGTCTGCAGACAGCCTGCAGCTGAGCTTGAGCCTCCCTGTTCCTGCTCAGCAAGGGCTCAGCATATTCTGGTTCCACAACTATTAAACTTTTGAAGATTTGCTTCTGTTTTACAGACATTCTTTATTAAAGTGTATTTGTTATCCCATGTTCCCAATCAGACACTGAATATTTTGTCTAGTTATCGTAGTGTGTTCAAAAGGAAGCCGCTAGTGTCATACTGCACCAGTTAAAAACAAAGGGGTCCAGGTAGAAGGAAATCTCAAAGGCTCAGAAGCAGGCTGTGCCTATATGCCAAAAGATGAGTCAGCGGGAAAGAAAGCCAGCCCGACTGAATAGGGAGGTTTTGCTGGAACTCAGGGGGAAAAAAAGAAGAGTTTATGACCTTTGGAAGAAGGGGCAGGCAACTCAGGAAGAATACAAGGATGTCATTAGGTCATGTAGAAAGAAAATTAGAAAGGTGAAAGCTCATCTAGAACTCAATCTAGCCACCACTGTGGAAGATAATGAAGAGGGTTGAGGATGAGAGGAAATGGCCTCAAGCTGCATCAGGGAAGGTTCAGGTTGGACATCAGGAAGAATTTTTTCACCCTTTTTTTGAAAAGGTGGTTAAGGATTAGAATAGGCTGGAGAGGGAAGTGGCCGAGTCACCGTCCCTGGTGGTGTCTAAGAAACGACTGGTTGTGGCACTTAGTGCTAGGGTTTAGTTGGCATGGTGGTATTTGGTCAAAGGTTGGACTTGATGGTCTTGGAGGTCCATCCTTAATGATTCTATGATACTAGCTGCTCTAGAAGATACTGATGGAATAAGCTGAAACACTGATGAAATGAGAACCACAGCTGAAAAGAAGTAATTACGACTTGCAAAAGTACTGATCCCACCACTGGATGCACAGGTCAAGTTACTTTATCAAGTGCTATTGCTACTTTTTCTTTCACCAACTGAGGGAAATTATACTAATTTCTTCCTTCATTCTGTATTTCCTGGGTTTATAACTATATATGTATACAATGTGTGTGTGTATATATATATATATATATATATATGTAGTATCTATATGTACATATACACACACACACAATCTGTCCTGTTTTCTTTTCCTAGCAATACCTTATATTAGCCTTAATAATTTATTTGCATTTGCTTGTACTCTTAAGAACTGCTTTTAATTGTTGGAATTAAGTTTTCATTTATTTATTAAGTTTAATTCAAGATTATATTATCTTGTCCTATACAAAGTCTATTTTTCAGAATCATAATCAAATGAATGCTGTCATTACCAGAATACAAATAAACATTTTCATGAAAACTTTCTACCAAACAAGATTAAAAATAGAATTTAAACATGCCAAAATTCTATCACTAACAAAAAATAGTTTTATTATTTTTAAAACAAACTTTTACAACACACACTTAGAGCTTTACCTGTAAATCTATATTCACTCTGTTAAGTAGCATTCTACAATAAAATAGTCTTCTCTGTACAATTCTTGTCAGAAATATCATAATAACATTGACCCAAATAATTAAAGTTTTTCTTAGGTGAAAAGGGGACATAGTAACTTCAGGTACTAAACTGAATTCCTAAAAAATTCATGAAAACTGTTCCCTATTTTGAATATAACCCTGTACCAGAAGTGACATTTCAGGCCCACAGAAGGCAGCTCTCTTCCCCAGCCTGCCCCACTGCTGCCCCAACGTCTTCCTCCCAATAACCCCGAGGACTGAAGGGCTGTTTGCCCCCCTGCCTCTTTTCTTCTCCTTAATCACAAAAGTGGGGGAAGCACCAGCTTTGGTAGTGTGGCACAGCAGAGGACCTGCCCCACTACTAGGGGACTAGGAAAAGCACACGGTAAACATCACCTAGGAAGGAAAACAGGGTAATGTTGCTTGCAGCAGCTGCTGAAAGTTTTGTGAGCTGCCTCCACCTGTTTGCTTTCCCTGGGCCACACTCGGGAGCACAGGGTGGGGCCGGGTGTCTTATCCTTGCCTGGCACTGCTGCTGTCAACACGTGTGAGGCAGATCACCCTTCCACTGCTCTCCCCCCACGCAGGGGTGGGATGTGCTTCAGCTCAAAGTCAGGGCCAGAGTGAGGGCAGGGTTTGCCCCTATGTGCCCAAAACATTTCACTTGTGGAGTGGGTATAAGCTGTACGATGGGCTCTGGGCCATGCTTCCAGCCCTGTGAAGTTGATCTCCTGGAATAAGCCTAGCCAGGGTCAAGGGGGCTCAGCCAGTCTCCATGCCAGTTACCACCTAGCTTCTCAAAGAGCTAAGACAAAGGGGTTAATTTTAATGCTGTTTAATTATAACATCACTTAGACTCTGTCAAATATAAAGGAAAAACCACTGTTTGCCTGGAAAAGTTACATAAGTTATGACACTCTTTTACATCTCCGGCTGGTGCTTTATGAAGTTGCAATGAACGTATTTTCCAGCTAATGCTTCATTTTGTGCATTTTTACCAACACAAAAGCTAATGATCTTGGAAAGATAGTGATGTGTTGAGACTATAATTCCTCCCATCCATATGCTTTGGTTAAAGCTAAAAATAGATATGAATAAAAGGAAGGATGAAATGGATTAAGAATCTTTTCTTGGCCTTCCAGGAGAAGTATGTGTGGGAGATAGGGATCAGGTTTTAATTCCATTTGGTAAATTTGCATTTGAGATTGTATGAAGAAAAGAACTGTGCTTAAAGGTTTGGAAGACTCTTTCTGGTCTCGAGATCATAGCTCCCTAATTGCCCTTGTCAGTGATACAGTCAGCATGATGTAACATGGATGTACAGGAATTGCTCTTAAGTAGTATTGTTCTCTTGAATGAAAATTGGATGCATCTACAGATATTGTCCTCTAATTCTTAGCCCTCAGCCAAAATGAGTGGAAAGGCACTCTTATTTACACATATAAACTTCCTGATTTGCAATCCACTAACAGAATGTATTACGAGGGACAAAGTTTTCCAGCCAAACTGGATTTCCGTCTGGAGCCAGCTCAAGCCAGTAGGCAAAGCAAGCCACAGGCTGCAGGGTGTGGTCTTGTGCCTACTTTTCCTGTGCCAGGGAAATGGGAATTGATTATTCCCATTTGAAGAGCTAATCTCTACTTCCCCCTTGCAAAGCTCTTTGCTCCCTGTGTCACAGGGACAGAAAAGGTATAGCTGGCTGGGTGGTGGTTTCCTCCCCCACAAGCCCCCTCAGGAAAACAAAGTGCTTCTCTTCCCTCTCACCCTGCCCTTTCCATTTTCTGCTCCAGATGCCGGCTTACCCTTGGGTCCCCACCCCAGCACTGGGGGTGCGGATGCACAAACGGCTGTTGGGCCCTGATAGCAGATTAGCTGAAGACAAGGGTTCTGTACTGCAAGAGAGGAAGAGCTGACTCACAAAAAGAGCTTGAATTTTGCCATATTTAAAAACGCATTGTTTCAACTCAATGAATTTCTTGTTTTGTTCTGTGTTTGACTAACTGCCTAGGAAGAGGGATGCATCAGAAACAAGAGAGGTACTTTGGAAGTCTGTAAAACCTACAGATATAATTAAAGGTAAGCCCACTGAGTTATGAATACACTGCTGCTATTATTTTTGTAATATGTGCATAACATTGGCACCTACTTTTCAGTATTACAGTGCTCAACCACTTTGTTTATGCTCAGGAAGCAAGATGGAATTTCCCTTCCTCAGTCTATGTTTGGCATTCACTGTGCTGTGCCTTGTGGCTCTGAAGGCATGTTTGGCACAGAATAAGGTTTGGGTTCTCTGCATGGAAATGGGGGCCAGTGGGCAAGTCTTCATGCTATAATGATGAATCAGAACGGAGGTCTGAACTAGCTCTGAGCTAATACACCTGTGCTCCATTTTGGTATTTAAATGATGTGTCCACTCATCCTGTTGCTTGTGGTTGGGCCCCCTTGACACTCTATAAGAACAGGAAGTTCTGGGGAGCTTCAGGTGCAGTTAAGATTAAAAAAAAATTATAGCCTAGTGATTACACCAAAAGAGCAGAGATGACTGCAAACGTCCAAATGTTACCCTAAGCAAAGTCCTCTTGGTGTCAGGCTGCTGGTTCAGAGCCCTGTCAGAAGAACCTTTGGGAGTTGGGAGGATCAGTATACGATATGGCAAGAGGTAGAAGGATGTTAATGAACAAAAGACACGAAATTATGTAAGTCAAAGCACTGTTGCAAATCTTTCTTCTAGTTTATCCTTTGCTCTATGGCTTCTCATTTTTGAAGATACAGAGAAGTTCTAGTTCATGCAAGTTAAGTTGGTGAAACTTTATGCAAAAAAATCAAAATTTCTGGATATGCTCTTAGGGTTCTTATAATGGATTTCCCCAGGAGATTAAAAAAAATGCATTCTTCCCTCTCTTCCTTGTTCTGATATGGCTGAATTATGTCATCCTAGGTGTGCAAAAAAAAAATGCTCCCCATTATTCAGAACTCTTGTGCTTGCTTCCATTGCCTTGGATATTTCTTTGAACTTTTTTCCCCTTTTTAGAAATTAGAATGTTTAGTCATTACTGCTTAATATATGAAATGAGTGAGAATTAATTTGATGCTCAAATCTGAGGTTTCATTCTTTATACTGAATATCATATATGAGCTTCAGCTCTAAAAGCCACAGTCTGCCTCTATCATGAAGAGTTCCTGGAACTTAATTCTCCACTGGAAAGAAAAATATACTTCTATTGAGACACGGAAGCTTTTTTTTTTTAAGATAAGCATTGATGCCAGTCTGTTGTGAACGAAGTGAATGTGAGTATGAAAACCAGCCGGTGTTATCTCTGGCTTTGCCACTCCACAGCTATTCACATTCATTCATGTACGTGAGGTGATGCCATTAGTGACTCTTGTTGTGTTACAATGGCAGTCTCTGGTGGCTGTGACTCTGAGGTATGTATATGAAGTTTGTTCAGACCTCAGCCAATTATAAGGGGATGAACTACTCGAGGACCAAAGCTGTTCTGCAGGAGAAACGAGTCTTCAGCTGACACCTCCTCAGTCATTATAGCATAGACTTACTTAGCAAAGCATTTCCAGGAGAGATATTTATTTCTTGGGACAAGTTCATGGTGATCTGTGCTGCAGGGTTGCACATGCCTCTCACTGACACCTCCTCTCATGCATCTCCTTTAAACCTCTTGTTCTTGTTCTCGCAGACTTATTATCTGGCTGATAATGTCTACAGGAGCAATGACCACATGTGTAACTGAATGGCAAGTCAGCATTTTAGAACAGTATATAGTAATGAGTCATTCAAAAAATGGGATTAGTGACAAAATTTACTATGATACAACTGTGAATTTTCTGTTGGTGCTAAACTGAAGTGCTCTCGTGCACTAGCTCAGTATGTTTTGCCAGTTACTATCTAGTCCCTAAAAAACTCAGAATACATGGCCTTCCTTGAAGAAACTTACAGTTGCACATACAGGTGGGGGGAAACAAATATAAATAATACAACAAGTTTGAGAAATAGAGCAGACTGGCCTTTTCAGCATACTGTGAGCCTGGCTGTTGTCAAATGGGTTTATGGGAATAATACTAGGAGAAGGCCTTTTTGTACCAGTTTTTGTGTTAAATGGGAAATTTGAAGGATGATAACTAACTCAGAAGAGTTCTTCCCACACATGGGATAAAATGCTTAAAACACGTAGTTTTAAACATTAAAACTGGATGCAGTTGCATAACGTAGGTCAAATGTTTCCGTATCAGAAGAGAGGGTGCAGACAGAAAGAGGATGTGAAGATTGATGGAATTCAGACAGGAATTCAGACAACAGTATCAGTACCACAAGAAGCAGCAGAGGCTTGAGTTAATGAACAGGTTAAGTGGTCAAAAGCAATAAGACAGAAGATCAGCCCTGACTTAGCACATGAATGGCTGCATTTGGAGCGGCAGGGCTGTCCTTCACTGAGGGTGTAGGTAGTTAACTGCAGCTGTTGTTTCAGAGAACTCAGAGGCTCACAGATCCATGACTGCCCCTCTTAAACTGTAGGATGACAGCTAGACTGGGGATTAGACCGGGGATAGTTAGGCTTGGGGTTTGGACTAGAGGGTCATTAAATCCCTTCCAACCCAAACAACTCTATGCTTCTCTGACTGGAAAGGCCAGCAAGGCCGTTAAGCAGAAGATTTGAGACGAGATATTGACTTCTTCCCTGCAGAACAGCCCAGCTGCAGCAGAGGGCAGCCGAAGTAGGCTGCTGATTTTGGGGACTCTCTCCAAGGAAGCCATGCCTGCAAATCTTGAGCAAAGGAATCAAATCTGGGTGCTCCCCAGTCCTGGGAGTGAAGGATGACACACACTTTCTTTTAAAAGGATGCAAGCTTTTGTAGGGGCCTGCGTTTTTTTGTGGAGATGGTTTGAGAGTGTCTACCACATCTAGTTGTTTCATTTTCATGGAGGAATACCTTACTTTTAATTAATACAGGTTAATTATTTACCCTGCTAGATCTAACAGCACTGTTTGTCAAAACTGCTGTGGGACGTGAAAGTCATGGCACAGCAGGATAAATTCTGTTCATGTACAGGGTTTTAGGTCCTGAAGTTTGTGGCTTTAGAAAATGTAGGCCTCTTCATGATGAGGCAGCTGAGTGGGGGTGGTTAGGGCTGCAGCTTTCAGTTTTTCTGTGAGTGCTCCTCAGTTAAGTGCCTTACCCAAGGTCTCAGAGGAAGACTGTGGAGGAAGGCAAAGGCATCCAGGCTTTCCGTATCCTTGGCTACTTTCTTAAACTGTAGACTGTGTATTTGTTTAGTATTTTTCATTGAGGATACTTATTCACAGAAAAAACAATGCATAACTGTGTTAAAGGAGTTAATCTGAAATGTCTGGAGTGTAAGCAGAGCCCAGTCAGTTGTTAACACATCCTTTAAAAGAGGAATAGCTAGGAAAAGCATTTTGTAATGGAGTGATATCAAGTAAAACTATCTAAAGTATTAAGTACTTTTAAAGTTTCCACTTGGAACAAAGGTAAGAGAGAAGGGCATTTAATATTTTAGCATGAGTCAAAAACTTTAGTGCCATTATTAAATTGTGAGGTGCGTGGGGGCAGAATTGTTTTGTTTTATTCTTTTTTTTTTAAAAATACTTCAGAAAATAACCAAATAATCAGATCAAATCCCAAACTGATTGCACTTAAACATTTTTCTGTTTCATGATCACGTTGGGTTTTTCAGTACTGAGAAGCACACTGATGTGGAAATCATTCAGATCATTCAATCATTATGCTATCGAATGCATGTTGAGTTCTTCGTGAAGATTTGCTGCTTTATACAAACACTGATTAGAATTATTGAGGACAAACAGGGTCCCCAGAAGGGTCAGAGCTGGAGAGCTGGTGTAATGTAGACCAGCTGCTGTAAGTGTTCAGGATGCCAAGAGCATAACAGGGTTTCCTTCAGTCCCAGCTGGTCTGCATGAAGGGAAGAGCTGGCTTGGAGGCTGTGACTTAGAGGCCTCCCCTCCTCAGTAAACACAGGAATTGGTTTTTCAGCCCTGCAGCCCCCCCAGAGACAGCCCCAGGTGGCAGTGGGACAGGACACTGGGGATCACAGAGATTAGCCATGCGAGTGGCAGCAGGCTGCAGACATCTGGGTATTTAGCAGACTAGTATTAGGCACAAGAAATCATTTTCATTTCTTGCAGAAATGTTTCTATCTTTATCAGGAGCTGGGAACTTTTATGTTCTTAGCCATGTCTATAAATACTGAAAACAGTGAGGATTTTCTCCTTTGAGACATCTCTATTTTTAAGAACACAGTTGGTAGTCACAGACATCTCATCCACACAACTGCTGTGCCAGCAGTAGCACCAGTACAGGTGCTATTCCTGCAGCCCAGCTCGCCTGGAGTCACTGCGACAGGCAGGGCCTGACTCCTCCCTGCCTACACAAGGGGTCGGCAGCAGCGACTGTGCAGCGCCCACAGGACCGAGAGCCAGGTTTTGTCTGAAGGTTTGATCTGTGGATGGCATCTGTCACTGTTTCCTGCAATGGAGCACTCTCTAATCAGGCTCTTGAAGAATGGGTAAAAAAGCAAAGTAGGGGATTTTCTTGTGAAATGCATATTTTAAAATGTCACTGACATGCAGAGATCTCTCTAATTTTTAGGGGCTGCTGAATATGCAGAATTTATGCTCATATTGAGTAACATTATCAAGAGCCATCGCTAGCAATGTCTACCAGCACAGAACCATATTTACAGACAGCACTGCCCCGCTGTACCAGCAATCCCATCTTTAATTCTCTCATGGGAAAGGAATAATTGGCTCTTTGCCCAAAATCACCACACAGTAACTATCAGCACAGCAGTTAACTAATAAATTAGTAACTGCTGAGATGCGTTTTTGTTTATTGTAACACACACATGCAAACACACATCCCACAGGTGGTGCTGTGTGTGGGGACTTCTGGAGCCACCAGGGACCACTGGGGAATGCTCAAACAGGCCTCGCCTTCCCTTTGTCTCCCCAGCCCTCAGGTGGGCACTGCCTCCCATCACCACACCTCCTGAAAGGCCTACAATCACAGAATCACAGAATTTTTAGGGTTGGAAGGGACTTCTGCAGATCATCTAGTCCAGCCCCTGCCAAGGCAGGGTCACAGGAACGTATCCAGGTGGGTTTTGAATGTCTCCGGAGAGGAAGATTCTACGACCTCCCTGGGCAGCCTTTTCCAGTGTTCTGCCACCCTCAATGTAAAGCTCTTCCTCATGCTGAGCTGGAGCTTCTTGTGTTTTAGTTCATGGCCACTGCTCCTGTCACTGGGCACCCCTTAAAAGTCTGGCACCATCCAGGTGCCAGGCACTTCAGGCTGGAGGAGACTGAGGGGAGATCTCATTTCAGTCTTCAACATCCTCATGAGGGGAAGTGGAGGGGCAAGTAGCAATCTCTTCTCTCTGGTGACCAGTGATAGGATCCAAGGGAATGGCTTGAAGCTGAGTCAGGGGATGTTTAGGTTACATCTCAGGAAAAGGTTTTTCACCCAGAGGTTGGTTAGGCACTGGAACAGGCTCCCTGGGCAGTGGTCACAGGACCAAGACTAAGAGAGTACAAGAAGCACTTGGACAATGTTTTAAAGCACATGGTGCGACTCTTGGGATGTCCTGTACAGCGCCAGGAGTTGGACTTGATGACCCTGATGGGTCCCTTCCAACTCAGCATATTCTATGATTCTGTGATCCTCTTGACACCTGCCTTTGAGATTCTTATCTGCATTAACGAGATCCCCTCTCTGTTTTCCCTTGACTGAACAGGCCCAGCTCCTGCAGTGCCCTCTCATACAGGTGATGCTCCCGACCCCACATCATCTTTGTGGCCTCTGCTGGACCCTCTCCAGTAGCTCCTTGTCTTTCTTGCACTGAGGAGCCCAGAACTGGACACAGCAAACGAAAGTGAGCACAAACACACACAGACAAACGCTAGCCCTGTCTCGTGGCGGGAAGGACATGCACAGGGACGAGGACATTGCCTGCCAGCGGCGCCCGCGCTGAGGGGCGGCGGGCGGCGCATGCGCGGCGGAAGGGGCCGGGGGCCGCCGCCTCCTCCCTCCGCCTCCCCGCGGGCCGGGCCGGGGCGCGCAGGCGCGGCGGGGCCGGGGCGGGCAGGGGCGGCGGGGCCGAGCGGCGGCGGCGGCGGCGGCCGGGGGGAGCGGCCGGGGAGGTTCAGCCGCGCTCTCGCTGTCCCTGTCCCTCCGCGCCATGTTGCTGTGAGCCCCGGGCGGGCGGGAGGGGAGGCAGGAAGGAGCGGCGCCCAGCGGGAGCGGCAGGAGGAGGAAGGGGCCGGCGGGCGAGCAGGCGTGTCCCAGCGGCCGCTCCGGCTCCATCGCCGCCAGCCAGCCCGTGAGTACCCCTGGGGGGCCGGCGCCGCACTGGGAAGGCCGCGGGCGGACGGAGCGGGCGGGCGGGCCCCCCTTCCTCCAGCCCCCTTTTGTCTGCGGGCTCGGCTGCGCGCCGAGGGAGGGGAGAGGGAGGGAGGAGGAGGAGGAGGAGGAGGAGGGAGGGGGCCATGTTGTGGCAGGTCACCGGGCGGCGCGGGGCCTGCGCGGCGGCCTCGCCGCCTTTGTGTCCGCCCGGGAGCGGCGCCGAGGTGGGGACGGAGCGAGCGCCGTGAGGGGCGGCGGCGCCGGGGGAGCGAGGGAGGGAGGGGCAGCATTGTGCTCTCGGAGGGGCTCGGGGGGAGCCGCCCCCGGCCCGGCGGCGTGTGCGGGGCCGGGTTGGTGCCCGGGAGAGCGCCGGGGGCCCGGGGCAGACGGGGGCGGACGCAGCGCTGGGGCTACAATGGGCTCCGGCTCGCGGGGAGCGGAGACGGGGGCGGCGCTCGGACCCCACGGGCCATTGCGTGGCTGGGATCACACGGGCTTTGTTCGAACGTACGAAAAACTTGTGTTATTTTTTTAGCGCTCTTAAAGATAATAACCGTTTCCTGAGAGTGCAGCGAGAAGGCCAAATGCCTTCGGTAGCTAGCAGCACACAATGAAGCGGTAGGGTTTGATTCTGCTTCAAACGTACCTGTGCAGACCACAATAACAAAAAGTTGAGAAAAATGCCTCCTTGTCCTGAGTGGGTCGTGCGTACAGCGAACAGTTTGGGGTTAATCTCTGTGGCAGTTATTGTGCAAAGATTTTTGGGTTTTGTTTTGGCATTGTTTTCTTTCGTGTATTTCCTAAGGTCAGACTCCTGTTTCCTTGAGCGAAAATTAGTATATTTGGGACGGTTTCTATTCTTCTGGTTTACAGTTGGTAGCAAGATGGCTTAATACCAAAATGTGCAGCGTGTTTGAGATGTGATAAAGAGGTTCTTACTACCTGATTTCGGGATGATTTTTTCTGAGAAATTAGAATCGGTAAAACTTCTTAAATCGCCTAATATTCACTTATACTCTACATGTTAGCAAAATACTTCGAGGTTCATTTTACTTTCTCTTTGTTGCATCTCCACTGAGAGATCAGGCCTTCGTAGTTGCAGTAAGCTGATGGTGTTGCTCTTCAGGTATGTGGGATATGAATGCATTCGAAATATAATTACTATGCCATGTTACCATTTTTACATGTAAAGCATAGTTTTGCATAGCATTTTGTTATATTTAGTCACGTCTAGGTTTAAAACCAGATGTTAACAACAGTCGCAGTTTTGTTGGGAAGCTGAGGGAAGTGTTGCCTACTTTGCTCAACAACTCTGTGTCAATGCGAATATAAATACGCTAGGGAAGTGGGAGAAGGAAACTCGAATAAAAAGGGAAATGCTAATTTAGTGGTGGTGTAGTTTGGGTTATATGTGTGGAAATGACAGCAAATCACCTGACAGTTTTCTGAAGTGTTCAAAGAGTTGAAAATCTGGAATTTGGCCCAGCAGAATGGTTAGTAGGCAAACGCATGTGAGAAACTGCTTGATAATGCACATTCTGCAGTTTATTATGTGATCGTTGCACATAGGAAAGGCCATGTTATTTGAATAGTATTTTCTGTGCATTAGTAAGAATGGTTTGTTTGGGGTTTTTTTTTCATATAGTACCACTCTGTAGTACTTAATGTTTTTCTTCTGTGCTAAGGGTGTTGGCACACTGCTGAGGCAATTGTAATTGTATCTGGTATCATAACTGAGCTAATAGTGCAAGCAGTTGGCTCTAAGAGCTGGGCTTGCCTGTCTTTTTATGAGAAGATGCCTCTTGTTATGACAGTATATATTAAGTATTACACTGGATTGTGAAGTACACTGAAGGCTTTATGTAGCTGTTTTCCTTGGGTGTTTCTCTGCAATGTTCTTGGTGGGCCAGATGTTGCAGATGTGTAGGGCAAGTACATTAACAAAACATCAGCTTGCTGAATCCTATGAACTAGATCTGATTTTTAAACAGCCCTTTCTAGTTCACTTTTAGATATTGCCCCTCCCCTTGATTTAATATGTGAGTGTGCACTGAATAATCAACATGTGTAGAAGCATTCTCCTTGATAATTTCATCTTTTTCTTTGTACAGTGGTTTCCAAAACCCTAAAATTATTAGACAAAGTTTTTATACACAGAAGCAAGTAAGCCAGTAGAGGGTTTGAGTTCCTGCTTGTATGTCTTCCTGCTTTTTTTTTTTGAATGTGGAATATATAAAAATTGACTGTATATTGCACTAAAAAGAAACCTAAATTCTCCTGAATGTTAAATTCTGTGTTGAGAATTTCCTGTAAAACAAGCATTAATACATTGTATTTTCTTTAAAAAATGTTTGCTATAAACTCTGCAGAGGAACCAACATAAGATAGTAGACATGATGTATAAATGCTTCATTGTGTCAAAAGTGTAGGTATGTAAGAGAGTTATCAATCTTCTTTCTCTTCAAATAATTCAGGTGCAGATGTTTGCCTCACTTAATTGGGATTTCCCCACCCATAACATAACTGTTGTCTTGCTTGTTCCTCATAATGCAACAATTCTAGTGTTGCCATAAAGCCAGTGCCCAGGCATTTGTCTTGGAAACGGGGCAAGAAATCTTTTGTTTGAAAGCTCCTATAACAAATAATACCAATTGTGCAGTGTTGCTAGTAATAAAGTTGGAGGCACTTCACAGTCATATAGTGGAAAAGCATTTTAAATTACATGAAAACCTGTAAAGGATTCAGTTCTAGCTGCTTCAGTGTCATTTCAAACAAGTTGTATAAAATTTATAATATCTTGCATGAGGAAACTTTAAAGCAAGATTTAGTTTGGATCTCACTCAGAATACCTGCTGTGGCTTTTAGAATAGTAGGCAAGAGCTGGTATGTGAAATGTTTAGCTTACAAATAAAGACCATTTATCTCTGAAGATTATATTTCATTATTGCTTGACAGATTTTTATTTTTCTAAACATGGTTATTTAAGAGCAGTTGTAGGTATGTGAGGAAATACATCTGAGGAGGTTATGACGACCATCTTAGGAGTTGAGAATGAAATGCAGAACTTTGTAGCAAAAGCATCTCAGTAATAATCTACATTTGACTTCTTTGCCAGCTCTTCATATGCATCTATTTGCACTAGAGTGGTGATGTGATCCTCTGTCCTCTGCAGGCTGTGCTAAAAACACATCTACAACCTTTCTAGGCAGGCTTATTTTTTGACAACAAATATTTATGTACATTGGACTAAGTAATCTGGTGTATGGTTTGTAGTTATGATTACTTTAATTTTTCATACAATGCCAGGATAGGTTACCTCTTGCTTCATTAAGGTATTGGCAAAGGTCTCAGTTACAAGTAATGTATCTGGTTGTCTGTCTCTCCATATAATGCTTTCAGTATGTAAATCCTAGTGGAAATAAGTGGAGTTGTCAGACCTATGTTCATAACTTTGCTCTTAGATTTCATCCACGTTTTCTCAGGAAGAATATTGCGTGATGGATTGATCTAGTCATATACATTTTGCATGAAGTTTCATGTAGAATTTGGTCATAAATCTCTTCAAAGAGGAAGTGAGTTTTTAAAAGCTGCATTAAGTTCCATAACTCTTCACATGTGTGTATTGATTAAACACAAAGCTAGACTTGCTGGAAATGACTTTGTGTAGTTGACCTAAAAATAAGGCTTGACTCATATTTTTCAAGTATTTTCTGTTTATCTCCATTATGATATGTCTTGCTTAAATTTAAGTTCTGACATGGTACAATGATGACTTAATAATGTAGTCTGAAGAAGTTGCAGAACTCATTTTACTACAGTATTTTGACAATAAGAAAATATCTATTGTAAAAGTACTGGTAAGACCAAGTAGCTTTAGATCTTGTGTTACTCCCAAAACCAACATTGTTCAAGATTATAAAAAAATACTGCTACCATATAACTGTCTATATATTACATATTTCCTGAAAGATGTGACATTTGGTGGTCTGTAAGACTCAGTGAATAAGGTAGAATTGTGTAGAGGAATTAAAGGACTGGTTTATTTTGTCTATATTTGATATCTAAATGTTGTATTCTGATTAAATATCTATCCACATATGTTAGATTTTAATTGGACTTAATGCTTTCCTTTAGCATGACAAATAAGACATTTCTTGGACTTGAATTTTTTTTCTAAGGTACTTGTTTTAGATTGTCAGTGGTGTTTTGGGTTTTATTTATGTCCATTCACATACTAAAAAGTTGATAATACGTCAGTTATGGTAGATGAAGAATGTGTGGAGGTCATTAAGTGTGGGTGTTCAGGCAGGGACAGGTATTTTTTCCTGAGAGGATTTTGTCGATACCAGAGTGTTTTGCTGTTGCCATTTATAGTTGTTTTAAGCCAAGTCTTAAATGTTTCACAAGTGAGCTGACAAATTTAATTTTAATATGAGCCTGAAATCTTTATTTTGTGAAGACCCCCAAATGTACTGTTGTGTGGGTTAGAGATGTTTAATATCAATTACTGTGTTAGAATGTTACGTGACTTAACACATTTGAAAGAACAACTGAGGCTGGGGTGTAAGAGTGAGATGTAGTTCACATAGAGAAGTTAGTTTTCTGTGCTATTTTGTTACATTACTAATTATACAATCAGACATTGCAGTAGAACAGAATTAGTGGTTTTACACATCATGCTGAGTAATAATGTAAAAGAAACTGCTGCCTTTGTGATCAAAAATTATATTTTGATTTTTTTAGCAAGGAAATATGTGGGCAAGCATTTATAATGTATGAAGCACTACCATTTTAATATATCGTTTTGTAAAACACTCTGTGGTACTTTTTTTCTTTTAGAGTCTTAGTTTAGCAGTGGTATTGAAGGTTTAAGTCAGTAAACATACTTACTGATAAATATTGTTCTTGTATTGCTTAGACTTTTTTTTCCCCAATCCTAATTGTAAGAGCTATATATTTAAAGATATGTTGGAAAACCTTTTATGTTATCAAGATTTTTTCTTTTTAGCTTTCTATGAGGAATGAGCATTCCTTGTGTCCTCCTAGTCATGAATGAAGTGTCCTGGCAGAAGATCAGAGGAATGATGCGTGTGAGCCTTGGTCAGGAAGCCAGTGGGGTTGAAATAGGGGTTGCCCCAGCTGGAACAGTAGCTGCGGTAACCTCAGGGCCCAGTTCAGGTGGAAACACTCCTCACACCATCCTTGTAACTGTGGTGTCAGGTGCTTCCAGTATCCAGGTACCTCTCAGTGGATGTTCTCCATGCCACAGTTGGAATTTCTTCCAGCAGCAGGCTGGAGGACGGCTGTGTGTCCAGCAAACACTGCTGGCCCACAGGAGTTGGCATTCATGTAGGTCATGCAGTAGGTCATGGATTTGTTTTTCATTGGAACAGTTGCTGGTGTTTTGTGTCAAATCCACATCTTTAAGACCAGTATGTGTGAATTAAGCTGCTTTTTCAAGGCTGTAATAATCTAAACTCTAAAACTTGCCATTAATTTTGTTAAAGCAGTTATAAGTGAAACTGCATAAAATAATTTTGAAATGTTCAGTTGAAACCATTTGTTTAACTTGCATAAGCATTTCGTATTTCTCTCAGTACCTGTTTTTTATCAGAATATGGTAAAATAATTAGTTTTGAATTTATGCAAAGCAGTTGGTTCAGTTTGAAAAGGCACACGCTCCTGGTAGGTTTTATGAGAAGTAATATGCATTTAGTACTGAGTCTTAGTTGTTAGACTTAGAGATAAAAATGTTTTATTCAGGTGAAATAGAAGTAGAATGAAGTGTAGATTAAAATGTAACTCTCCAGAAGAAAAAGAAATTCCGTTTTTAAGCCTTTTGCCCTCAAATATTTGATTGATACAGCTTCCTAAGTTTCTTCTAAAAACTTTGTTTGGATTTGAAGGTAGAAATTACTTTCTCCCCCAGGATTCTTGTAGTGTGCCACAGTTTAAGTCCACAAGGAACTTTTTGCACCTTCCCAAGCCCAAGGACTTGGGAATTGTACTCAAAAAATGTAGTAAGTATAGGAGCAAAAGTAAATAAACAAAATTTGCTGACCCTACAAGCAGGAATGCTTGTTGTGGATTAATCTTTTTTGTCATGTATTCATTCACTCTTTAATTTCTTTTGTCATTTTGTTTCTGGCTTTAGCCTTTTACTATTTCCTTCCTCTTATACTGACCTACATAGCAAAATAAAAAACCTTTTACCTGACATCTTGCTTCATGCTGTATCACATTCTTTATTACTTGTACAGAAACCATAAAGCAGTTTTGTAAATCTAAAATTCTACTATATTCTATTTGTCCATTTGGATACACTTGCTGAGAATGAAAATAGTGAGTTTTTCCTTGCTAGTGGAAGCTGCACAGGTAATGGTGCTGATTTTCACTAGCATTTCTCGAGGCTGATACGTTGGGTAGGTAAAATTATTCACAGATAAGTAAATGCTGAATAACAGTTGCTTCTCCCTTCTGCCACCTGCTTTCCGTCCCCAGTGATCGGAGCTGTGCCTTTATCAGCAGCTTTGTTTAGTTCAGTTAGGTCCATCCAAATACTTCTGGATTCCTCTTGCAGGTGAATGTCATGAACCTCGTATGTGTTTTCTGGTCGCTTGAATGGGAGATGCACAGGAACTACTCTTAAATTTTGAAGTGCTTCAGTGGTTCTGTGCAGAATGAAGGTTTGGTGAGGGGGAAACTACTCTTTGCTGTGCATTATCCATGTGGGAATAGTAGTTTCCAGCTTACTGTAATCATCATCCTACTGTTGTGCCATTTTTTTGACTCATTTGCTCTCATTCTTCCTTAGCAATATAAACTAGCAGAAATCAAGGACAAGTATGAGGACTTCTCCATTTCAGTTCTTTGATCTGAATTCTGTGTACTGGTGTTGTTTGGGATTTAGTTAAGATAGAAGTTGCTGTTTTGTTGGGGGTGTATTGGATTTTGTTTGGGGTTTTTTTGGGGGGGTATTTTTGTTTGTTTTTTGAAGAACAGAAAACTATAAGTTAGAAGTACTAAAGAAGTGTGTTTTCTAAAATCTATGTTTATGCAAACAGTGGAAGGAGTTTAGCTGGGATTATGTTCTATGTCTGCTACAGACTGTGTAGGTTAAAATATTAAATATAGAATTTTTTTATGCATTCAAAAAAAAACAAACTGAAAGAAAACTAGTAGCAGCAAATATAGTAGATAAACATCCTGTAATGTCTGATGTTCAAAGAATCACTGAATGGTCTGGGTTGGAAGTGACCTTAAAGATCATCCAGTTCCAAGCACCCCCACCATGGGCAGGGACAGCTTCCCCCAGATCAGGTTGCTCAAAAGCCCATCCAGCCTGGCCTTGAACATTTCCAAGGATAGGGCATCCACAGCTTCGCTGGGAAGCCTATGCCATGCCTCACCAACCTCACGGTAAAGAATTTCTTCCAAATACCTGCTGTAAACCTGCCCTCGGTCAGTTTAAAGCCATTTACCCTTGCCCAATCCCTCCATCCCTTGGTTCAGCTTTCCTGTAACCTCTCAGTACTGGAAGGTTCACTAAGGTCTTCTGGGAGCCTTCTCTTCTCCAGGCTGAACAACCCCAGCTCTCCACCAAAACCCCAAGAACTTCTCCCCAGCACTGTGCTTTATCCAGTCTTCTAGGAATAGCCTTCTGTCAAGTAAGTCACATGAACCTGAGGCCTTAACTGGTGGATTCAAGTAAATACAGAACGTGGAAGAACCTTGTACTCACTTTCATACCAGGAGATACCTGATACTTTTTGACTGACACTGGGTGATACATAGAAGCAAATTGAAAGAGTTGTTGGGAGCAGTTAAGACAAACAGATCAGCTTGGCTGGAGTCACTGATGGATTATGAAGAATCTTCAAATTAAAGTGCTAAAGAAGCTCAGAGAATAAGAAGTTGATAAATGTACTTCATTAATTGCAAGAAATGAATTTCTGGGAAGACTAGGGAAACATTATCTTGGTCTTCTGAAAGCCATCTGAAATATCTTCAGAAGAAGTGAATACAAGGCAAGACAATATCTTTTTGTATAGATAATTATTTGATTAGTGGGATATTTAATTTTTATTGTGTTTGAAAGACTGAGGAATTGCTTGTAAGTCCCTTGTAAGGGGTTATTGAGGAGTGAACTATGTGAATTATCACTGAAGTGTCAATAGTTGGAAGGCAGTTCATGCCATTAATAAGATACTTAACTTTTGGTCAGTGATCAAGTAGTTGGATTAGAAGATTCCTTCCAGCTGAAATATTCTATGTTGATGCACAGTAGCATTAGAGGCCTTTGATAGCAGAGGGAAAGATCAGGTGGGTTATCGTGGAGATCCATGGCAGTATTGAGGTTTAATGTATGCTGATTTGGAAATTATCAAGTTTAATGGAAGAACTCCGGGTGGCACACACATTTAAGAGTGGGAAACTCAAACACACCACTGTCGAATGGGATTCAAGACTTGGTTGAAATGAAAAATTCCTTTTACTAAGTGTACACATTGGTGTCCACATTAACCAACCACTGGCTCAGAACTAACATCGTTGTCTTAGAAAATATTTTGGCGTAAGAGGCACAGAAAGATGCAAATTGTAAACATTTTCAGTCTGTTGTGTTCTTTCCTGGCTGCTTCAGCTGTAGCAACAAAAATTGAAGTGGTGGACAAGAGTTACTAATGGCCAACCCTTCAGAGACTTGAACTACTTTGCAGGCAGAGAGGGAGGCTCTACGCAATAATTGGCAGCATAGAAGAGGGCAGAGGCTAGAGCAGCATGCATTTGCATGAGAGGTGGTAGCCAAAAATTTCTGGACACTCAGCTCAATAGTAGTGCATGCACAACCCTTCAGTGCAAGATGTCAAAGCCAGAACTCTTAATTTGAGTCAGGACACCACCACTGTCACCTTCCATATTAAAACAGTAGTGACCGTCCAGCCACTGACAAGGTTAAGTATAAACTCCTTAATCTAGAGATAATCATCCCTGACTTCCACTAGTCTTTCTTTAAAATACTTAATAGTGAAAAGAGTTATAAAGGATAATGAACTAAGTACAAGTTTCTATTTCACTTGAGGTTTTGACTTTTTTTTTCTTTCCCTGAAGACCAAAAAATCATTTCAGTCTCTTTACCAGCAGAGTATTTGAGGGAAACCAGTGTGCTGTGGCATCATCCTTTTGCTCACATCCTCATGGGGCTGCAGGTAGGTTAGGGATCTGTTTGTCATTAATTCACATGATTTCAGAAATGAAGAATTATCTAGGATACAAAGGCTTGGAGATCATCAATCAGTATGTAATATTTGGAGTTACAGAGAGGAAGCTTTTCAGGATATGTTTTTTTCTAGGATGTCGGACTACTTGCGGATGTTCTTCCCACATGGTGAAGCAAAGACCTACAGCAGTGTGATGCTGTCCAAGCTACTTGTCCTGTCTTTTCCTTGTTCAGCTCCATCTACCTTCCTCCGTGATGTCGAAGGTAGTTAAACACTTCATTAGTTTTATCTAAATACTTAGGGTTGTGAATTTTAACATGACCTGTGCGTGTCTTCGCTTCTTGGTTTTGAACAAGCAAGAGTTGATAAACAAGACTGACGGAGAAAAGCTTTGGCTGTAGCGGTCTTTTCCAAAAATCCAAAGGGTAGCGGTGCTATAAACAAAAGAACGTAAATTGTGTCTTTACACAAAGTTTCAGTTGAGCTGCAGTTGCAGCAAATCATTTGTGTTAGAATTGACAAACATCTCGAAGTTTTGTGAGTAGCTGCTGTAACAAAGAAAAACCCTTCCTTGGAGGGGAAGAGGAGAGAACAAAGGCAAGAGTCTTACTGAGTTCAAGAGCTTTTCAACACTTCTGTGGTCTGGAGGAGAAGCTGTACGTACCGGTCTTTGCAAGTATCCATCATGACTTCCGTGGGGGTCTACTAGAGCTAATTATAGCCATGAGAAAATGTATAGATGCTATTGAACTAATAAAATGTGCAAATACTTAGCAGGATGAAATGGAAGACAACTAGCAAAAATTTTGCCTTGGTTTTAGAAAGATTATTTTGTTTGTTGTTCAAATAAGACTAATATGTTTGTGCAATAGAAATTGGGAAATCATTTTTCCATAGGAGACCTCACAGTCATGTAGCCCCCCCTTGAAACAATGAACATAATCTCTTCATTCAAATTGAGAACATAATCTGTTGCCTGACCTTACAGTGGGAATTGCATTTCCTGAATCATTAGTTCTTCCTTTTATATATTTTACTTAAAATTGTGCCTAGAAATCTAAATATACTTGCAGTCCATTTTTTTTATTTCCTGCTTTGTTTGCAACTTTTACTTGAGTTTGAGTGAAGTATAATTGTGAAAAATAACTATTTTAAAGTGATTTCAAAATAATTTTCATAAACAGATTGTTTAAGACTTTTTTGAGTGTTATCAACTGTGCAACATATAAATAATTGCTAGTTTTTCATTGTAAAAGCTCAAGTTTTATCTTAGCTGATTGATGGGCTCTTGTCCCTGTAAAGTTAACATCCCTCTGAAGCTGTTCTGAAGATCATTTATTTCTGTTTGTGCAAGCAACAGGTTCTCTAACAACTTTTTTGTATTATCTTTCTGTGCTTAGGTTTGCTCTGGTTTAATTTTGAGTTTGCCATTGTCATCATTAGTTCCAGTAGCATTTAGCTCCACCAAACAAGAAACCCAGATTATGGTTCTCAAACTTGCAAATAAGTGAAACTTTTCAAGCCTCACAAACTAGGAAAAGAAATCTTAGAGTGAAAGGATTTTCCATCGTGGCTAGAGGAGAGCAAAGGGGAAGGGCATTTGATTCATGTTTGGGAAAATTTATGCCTTGTTAAAGTGTCTTGTTTAATAAGTTCCTGGTGAGATTTTTCTGTCATACTAGTGCTGTATGATATGGGGCAAATACTGAAAGTTTTTTGAGTGAATTATAAGGTTGGGCCTTTCTTTCTGTTTAAAAAAGTTAAATGTCTTGCAACCTGCATAGTGAGATATTGCCTTGTTGTTCACTTGTGACTCTCAGTTCTGATAGCAGACATAGCTGGAAAGAGGAGGTGTCTGTCTTTCCCCTCTCTTTGATTTGAAGTAGCTAAAAAAATAGTATTTTGTGATGTATTGCAACGTGGTTTCATGTAATTGAACTGAAAAAAAAGCATTGAGAAATTTTCTGTGATATACTTTAAAGCACTTCCCTAGCTAGGGGGAAGAAAATTACAACATTGAATTTTGCAGGTACTTGGTTTGTATTTTTAGTATTTTCCAGCATGTAGTGCATGGAATAGGCAGCTAAATGTGAGCTGTCATCAGGGCAGGAAGAGTAATTGCAGTCACCTGACTGTGAAAACAAGTTTGTTCTGTGTGACTTCTATTCTTTAGAGACTTTTTTCTTAATTACTCCTTCCAATCCCATTTGCTATTTCTGTGCATCTGCACAGTTTCTGACCTTTTCACCGACATTTCAAACTGCAGGTGGTGGTTTCGGCTGGTGAACTTGACCAGTTTGCACCCACTGCATATTGTCTCATGTAGTGTCACATGGTGAACTGCTACCTCCTGCACATGGACTTAGTGTTACTTGTATCTTTATTAAGTATCTTCACAAGTGTCCCTGTGCTTTCCCACGAACTCTTGTTTTTACACCACCTTGATGTCTCCAAATACCTGGCATGCATTGTTGAACGTCTTCAAGTGAATGACTGCTTTATTCTCACTTTACCAATTTGGTTTCTTGTTGTATCAGTCTTTGTAATACGTCTTACAATTAGAGTTCTTTGAAGCAGAGTCCTTCATACTTTAGCGCTTATTCAGTAATTAGACTAGGGAGAGCCTGGTTTGATATTACAGCAGACAAATGGCATGTGGTCAACTGTGCATTGTCTTGGATTTACATATAGATAAACTATGCTGTGTGCTTGTGCAGCAATGGCTCTGCACAGAATCGATTCAGGTCTGTGAGGAATTACTGACAGCAGCATAAACCTGAACAGCAGTGCTGCTTCCAGAGGGAATGTGGGCTGGGAGCAGCCTTGGAGCACAAGAGTGGGAACCACAGACCTGAGCTGGCAGCATATGAAGCCAGCTGAAGGTTTTTTGCATTCATTCCTATGTGCTCCAGGTTTTAGGTGAGATTGTGAGTGAGGCCTTGTTCTAAACATGGTTATTGTGTGGTTGTGGAGTTTTGTCCTAAAGTTAAAACTTGTTTTAGGCATTCTAAGAGAGTTCTGCATGACATCCAGGTGGTGGGAGCCAGTAAACTTGGCTAAAAATGACTGCATATAGGCATTCAAGCTTTCTGCATTTGCAGCAAATTTCTTGATATGTTCTTATTTATTTCCTTACATTATTCATGGTGTCAAGAAAATAAAAATATGGGTTAGTGTTAGTTCTTTTGTTTAATCTAAGTTATCTGTGGGTTTAGAATGATGTTTGCCCTTTTTTTATGTGATTTAAAATTGGTGTTTTTGAAAATATGACACTGCTGTATTGCGTGGAGGAGCTGCATTTAGCTTTCTGAACTACCTTGATTTGGTACCAATTACATTAAAGTCAGGGTGAAGAAGACCCTTGTGTGTCTTTCTCAGGAGTTATGTGAAAGCTTTTTTCTCTTCAGTGTTAAGGGAGAAGCAAAGTGGATAAATAGAGGAGGGAAGCAGGTGAGAATCATGTAGTTGGGTAAATGATTTCAGGGAATACTTTATTTTTTGTGAGGATGAATAACCTGGAATTTAGACACCTAACCAGAGATTTTGCTTATAAAATCGCCATCTGATATTTTGTTAAATGATGATTCCAATGTGGTTTGTTTTTATCCACAATTACTGCTGTTGCTTGCCCTACATAATGTGCCCTACAGATTGTGCCTGTTTGTGTGCTGATAGCAGCTTTTATAAATAACTGCTCTTAAATTTTTGGCTTCTTAAATTAAAAAGTTGAACTATTTGACTTTAAATCCATTGAAGCACAGATGTATCAATACCAATGTTCGAACTAATTTTTGTTACAAAGCTTTTGTCACTTCAATTTGAAGTTTAAATAGCATACTTAATTTTATTTTTGTTTACTGTCATTGTTATAAAGTCTTTGGTGTTATTTCAGACTGTTTTACTTCCACTGAAGGACTATGCTAGCCAGCATTTAATGAGATATTAATGTCCAAAGGTAGGCTGCAGCTCTTATTGAATTAGAAGTGAGGCTTCCTGAATTAGAAGTAGTCTCTAGTTGTTTTTTCTACAGTTGGCTCTTTTCAGCTTTTGGGCAATTGTGGAAATTTATGGGTAGTTTAAATACATGTTGTCCAAAGAGATCATCCTTAGAAAACAGCTGAAATAATTGATAACAGCAATTTCTTTAAATGTCCATTCACCTGCTATATACAGATAAGTAGAAAACATATATACTTCCCTATAGCAAGGGAGGTACTAAAAAAATATGCTAAAAGAAACACATTTTACCATTCCCTGGCTCTCCTTGAGGTTATGCAGAGTTCAGAGGCTCAAAAAAATTCAAGGTGGATTTTGAAGCAGATTGACGTATATTTGAAACCTTGGGGTTTTTCACTGTTATTTTATGCTGGGGATAGAGGGAAGTTGTGTCAGTACCTTTCTTTGCAAAAGCTGCTTGTTCGTAGTAAAATGAGGAGTCTAAAAATTCTGGGGTTGGTTGGTTGGTTTTTTTTGGTTGTGGGTTTTCTTTTTTTTTTTTTTTTTATTTTATATTTATATATACACTATCCACTGTTCAATTCATTGCATAAGAACTAGATAGTTTCATGACATCATCTCTGGTTCTAGCACCCACTTTGAGAAGATCAGACTGTGTTGGTATTCCCTAGTTTCTTCTTGCCTGCTGGGGCTGGGGGAGGGAAGCAAAACCAAGAGGCCAGTAGGGCTTTCTCAAATGGTACTGGATCATGAGGGAGAATAATTCATGATGCTAGAAACTATTGAGCAGGAGAATTACTGGGAGAACTTTAGTTTTTCCATGTAATGTTAATGAAAACTGCATCCTTGAGAAATTAATATTTTGTATGGTAAATGTGTCTGCTGTATTCAGGAGTGAACGAAATGAAAGTAAATGCTCTGAAGAAGGGGATTGTTATGTATCAGTTGCTGGGGGTTGTTGCAATGGGGATGTTGCAACAAGCGTATCAATCAACGAGGCCTGTGGAAAAGAAATATAAGGACGGATTCTTGATAGAAGTTTCAGAGATGTTTATTTCTCCAGCCGCATGGCTGGGATCTGCCGAGGAACTGCTCAATCACAGGACCCGAGGGTCCTTGCCCACGCAGGGGAACACAAAACAACCAACGGGGAACGAGGCTGACCAGGGGCAGGGAAACCCCGTGCCTCCCCCCCAGGGCCCCTCTCCCAGGGACACATGGCAGGGGGGAAGAGACCCCAAAACGGGGTGCGAGGAGTGCTTGTGATATCAGCTGTACAATAACAAAATAAAACTGTTACCTGGAAATTCTGTCAGAGTGACTTCTGGAATTTCCTCAGCCCCACTTTTAATGGGGGTGAGGTCTGTGTGTATATACGTACATACAAAATGTTTTTCTTCATATAAACTAATTGTGTATAAATGTATTATGCTCTGTGGGATTCCTTAAGATCACATTCTTTCTAAGATGGTGTTAAAGTCCCATCATCAAACAGAAATTAAAGTTTGGGTTGGTTTTTTTTTTTTTACTTTTCAGACATTTGTGGAGGGGAGAGTTCTGTTTCAGATTCCTTGGTAGTAAACAGAAAAGTGAAGATAGTTGAGATTTCTAAAGAAAGCACATCAGCAGAGAGAGTATTGATTACAATATAGAAAATGAATTTACGGAAATTTTTACTTGATTCAAGGCCTGTGGATTCCAGTCTTCCAGTTCTTGTTAACACTTTTAAGAAAAGCTTGTTGACTCTATTAGAATGAAAGTTATGTTTCATTAATCATTACAAAATACCTTGAGATAAACTGTCCCTAGTTCCTGCTTGTGTGTAGATATCTTCAGGGTTTATACAGAGTTTTCATCTTCAGAAAAGGCAAAATTTTAAGCATTTTTTTATAGCATATTGCTTAGAGAGCACTTGAAGATTTTTAAAAGTTTTTTAATTTGCTAAATAAAGCTTTTGAATGAGCAAATGATGAAGTAATGAAGGGTGACGTCTCAAAGCAGCAGCACATCAAATTAATGTCATGCTTCAGTATAGAAGTAGCTGTGTAGTTATTACTCACTGACAGAGCCTTTCTGTTAGAACAGAATAATAGTGGTTAGAAATTTGGCTCGTAAATTCTTCCAAACTTCTGTTACACCACCTCTAGCACTTTCTACTGCTACCAGAAAGGTGATGCTGACTAACCAGCTTAACAAGAAGTGTAGATTTTAAAAATTTGGGAAAAAAGAGTTTAGTCATGTGCATATAAGTAATCAGCACCAATTAAATTAAGCATGTTTAGACAAAAACTGCAACTCAAATTTCATTTTGTAGCTTTGTTTTCAAACTTCTGAATATATTTAGTGTCTTCTTTTTTTGTTTCTGGTGTATTTATGAAGGAACATTGGAGTGAGAGTTGCAGAATAATGTGTGCAGCAGAGGAAGGTGAAGAGTCTCACCAAACTACATGGGATTTATACCTAAACTATTTCATATTGAAGATTAAACCTATACGTTTTCTTGTATAAAAATAATTCTTCAGGTTGATTTCCGAGCAGTAGAGGACCAGTCAGCTCCCTTTTATTAAAGAATTACTTTTTCTTGTAGCTCATTTAAATAATAAGCTAAGCAGTGTATGGGAAATATTATTTTAATCAATTGTTCTAATTAAATTTTGTAAATAATTTCCTGTTTACAGAAGCTTTTACTGGACAAGTTTTTATGGGATTTTTTCTTCCATTTTGTAGAATTATATACTTTTTACCATGTTTCTAGATTTTTGTTTTGCAAATGTCTGTTACCTTCCCTCCTGTGCTGTACATTTCTTAGAAACTGTTTTGAATGGATAATTTCTTACACAATTAAAAAACTGAGAAACCTTCTAAGGTTATTTAGTATAAACTATATGCCCTATTTATGTAGGAATATATGACTTCAGCTTTTAAAATGGAGCAAACTGTTTAACTGTTATAAATAGTTATGAAATCTGGTTTGGGTACAGACACATTATTAATTTATGTGAGCCTGGTAGCTCTGCCAGTATTTGGTTGCACAGATTAAAATCCTGAGCTTGAGGACATTTGACAGTAGTTTAGGAAAACTTGTACAAGCCATTCTGCCGGTCTTAGGGCAAAGATTGAACTCGTTGGGTGGGAAAGAGAATCATGAAAGCCTGTGCAATGAAGAGGCAAGTTTCTTACATGATGGAAGAGTTCATTTTTAGGGGGAGCAACTTCTTGGAGTCCATAGCTGGCTTTTTAGGCCAATGAACCATCGTGTAGTTCTGAAACAGGGGGCAAGATGTCCATCATTTTCTTGTGCTTTTCTTGGTGGATAGTGATGATATAATAATAATTTCTCTGTATCTTCTGTTGGCAGAAGACTATGCTAGTAAATCAGTATTTTCCAGACTTGATGGTGACTTTTGAGATATGGTCCAGCATACTTTGACATAGATATAACATATACATATATATGCATATTTATACATGCTGTTGATAAAAATCTAGGTAATTTATTTCTCCTCTGTGTAGGCTTTGAGATTCTTGACATTCGTATTGAAAACAAGCAAAGAATTTGGTCGGCTCTTTGGATCACCTTGCTGCTTTGTGAGTTGGCTTTTTCAGCAGGCTGGACTGTGCTCTTGCTGAGTATATTCCTTTGCCCCTTTAATGGGCTGCAGAAAACCCCACTTGGAAATTTGCTCTTTTCATTTCTGTAATTGTCAATGTTCTCAGTGCTGCTAGGATTGCTTCTCAAACTACAATACAAAGTTCACAAGGAAATAAAGCACAAGAACATTAAGATCCAGAGTGATTGCTGAGCCAAGCCAACTAAATTGAGAAATTTGGTTTTGTTAGACTATTTGGATGTACTAAGGGTCATAGAGTGCAGAAGTATAGTACAGCTCAGTCTTGAGAATGAGTTAAGAAGCCAAAAATACTGCAATTGAAGAATTATTCACTTGCCTGCAAAAGTTGTAGTTGATTTTAGAACACTCTATTTTAACACAGTGAAAATTGTTAAGTGCTTACTGGAGGAAGATGTTATACTTCCGAGCTTGTAACCATAGAAATATTTGTTAGAACTTAAAATTGGTTGCCTAAGTCTTTTGTCAGAAGTACCTAACAGTGCCAAACACCTCTTTTATTTGGACTGCTTAAGGAGCCTGGACATTTTGGAGTATTAGTGAAGTTTTCAGTTGTGTTACTGTTCATGTGGCCCTCAGAAAATGTTGCCTCTTATCAAAACGTGGCACCTGTTGACTTTGAATTACTTGGGAGCAGCAACTTTCTTTAGCCAGTTTGGTAGTAAGTGAGCCTTTGGTTCCCTGATGCTTCAAGGAGGTATGAGAAGATATATCTGCTAAAAAGTCATGGTTTCAGACTTTGCTGAATCGAACAAATGTCTTGTTTTCTTTTAGTGTTACAGAAAATAGTTGGTGTTTAGTGTACAAAACAGTTCAGTTGTGCTTCTAGTAGTTGTCTGTTCAGCTGCTCAACAGCTCTTGTTATCTGGATGCATTGTGGGTTGGCCTCTAGGTAATTTTGGCAAAAATATTATGTAGTAGAAATCTCTACAGCCCTTTACTGCAGTATGGCGTAACAGGTTAGGAGATGTGCACTTTAGGCTGGTTGTTTTCCTTTCTTGTTCTTTGTTATGAATCTCTTCTAGATTTCTGTCTAATATTTTTGTTAAAAATATTATTTTTATTTAGTAATTTCAAGTTGGCCACCTATCTGAAAGGTTTTTGGTGGGTTGTCTTTTTGGGAGTTTTTTAAATGTCTAGTAAAGTGTCTGACATGACTTTACAGTGTTTAACTTCATGGAGGACTGGCAGAATTGCTATGTATTGGGTTTTCAAAATAGTTTAAGTGGCTCATAGTGTTAAGTCTCTTCCATAAGGATGTATCTTACATAAGGTAAATGCTACAGAAGAGCCATCCCTGTGGAAAACTGCTGGAAGGGTATTTTGCATTGAAGTCATTCAGTAAAATTAAGAAAAAAGTAGAAGTGTTTGCCGTGTAAACAGCAGCTTCTCTTTCTTTCCAGTCCCAGTGCTGTAATTACCGGGTGTTTTGTGTTGAATTTCTGGCCTAGGACACAGGTTCAGCTGCTGTGTCTTCCTTGTCTTTGTCACAGTGATTAGGGTATTCACCTGAGAGGGGAGGGATGGAATTTGGAATTTCTTGATGCAGAAAAAGTGGTTTTCCTACTTTCTGGTCAGCTGGTTTAACCACTTTTGATATAGAAAATAAAGTCATATCCTTTGATACTGTATTTTTTTGTTACTATTTTCCACAGGCCTTTTTTCCAAGAAGTGGCTGTTCTTCGCTTTTGCAAGAAAATGATTACAAGCTTATTTCTGTCAAGATTCAGGGTTGAGAGAGTAGTTGTCCCAAGATCTGGATGCCTGGATTCCAGAAATGGATATTTCTGTAAGCAGTGTTTCTTGTGGTAATCCTAGATGACTTCCAGTCAAGAGTCTGCCTTCTCAATTTTGCCTTGAGTTACCAAGGACAGGGCTTCATGTTACCAGTTGAGTTGCCATGTAGCCAGCACTGAGTGGATACTCCTATCCCCACCTTGCTCCACACAAGGTTCTCCTTCTTGCTCTCCCCAAGTCAAATGTAGTGGGCTTGTCCCTGTGGCATTTCAGCCAGTTCAGCTGGGTGATCTGGTGAAATTCTCATGCATGCATGGAAAAGGAACAAAAAACACCCCTTCTGAATCAAATGTTACCTCGATGGTTACGAAGTTCATTCAAGTGGAGTGGTAAAAGCTCTTGGGTGAAGGGTGGCAGGACTGGAGAGTCTCAACAGAGTAAAGGAAGGGTTTTGTGTAGGCCTCGAGATTTTTAATAAATTATTTTTAAATTTCATGGAGAGAGAGAAAGTGTAAACTTTAGGAAGAAAGAGTCTACTAAAACATAATTTTGCTTTTAAATGGAAATTTTGTGTAAAAATCTCATTCCTAATGCTGTGATGAAAAATGGACTAAAACATGCTGGTATGTTGTATCTAGAGGCTGTGGAAGGGGAAGAAGAGGAGAATTTTCTGTTGGTGTGTTAAGGGGGAAAAAATCATGAATATGCTTAAGACATTCTGTCTATTTAACAGCATCGTGTAAGGAACTGTTTTGCCTACAGACAGCTCTGGTGTGTAATATCTGTTTGTGCATTATTTGGGGGCCCTGTGGAATGATCTGATGTGTATTAGAAGTTTGAAACCATTGTCCAACCCCCTGCCATAGGCAGGGACACCCTCCATTAGACCTGGTTGCTCAGAGCCCCATCCAGCCTGGCCTTGAGCAGTTCCAGGGATGAGGCAGTGATGTAATCAAACAAAACCAGAAGAAACCTTGTGAATGTTGAGCAGTATGTTCCATAGGCCTCTTTTTGACTTATGAATTATTCTGGATGACAGGGTATGAATAAGAATAGCAAAAGGGGAATTTTTTTACGTTCTGAATTTGTGTTTTAAAAAGTATTAAAATATTTATTTCTGGAACCTATGAATTAGGTTAATGCTGGTATTGAATTAGAGAAAATAAAACTTGTTGGTAATGTGGATAATCCCAACCAAAGTTTCTCCTTTGGGGAAAGGGCATGTCTTTATACATAGGAGATCCAGCTGGGTGTCATTCTGGATGTTTCCTTCTGTTGCTATAATGATAGGACTGGGTTAGTCTTGAAGAAAGGCATGGAGATACTGGTACTGCCTGTGTTTTCTCCAATTTGTAAACGATCTGTGAAACACAAATTTATGATATGGGACAGGATCTTGTGGGCTGTTGTTTTTGATGGGCAAAAGGACTATTTTTTCTTTTGCTGCTGGTAGCAATAGATAACACTAACTTAAAGTTTATATTTTTTAAGAAAGAAGCCAGTGAGCAAAATTAACGTTCAGTGTGCTAAAACGTATTTACAGTTTTATAAAACTTCAGTTTCTTATAAGGGTCTCTGAACTGCTTAGAAGAAGAAAGGAGTTAGCTGTGCTCTTACCCAGATTCTTGGATTGTCATTTCTTAGAGACATGGAAGGGTGTGTGGCCATGGTTTTGGACTTCACTGAATTGTGAAAAATGAACATTTAGTATTAGGGTCTTGCAACACCAAAAAACACAAACAAATAAAACCACCACCACTGAAAGTTAAAACAAAACCAACAAAAAAACCAAACAAAAAATCCCAAACAACCCACCCAAAAACCATCACAACCAAAAAAAAGTATGTCTCTTTCAAGCTTGGTTGCTTGTTATCTAACAGTGATTTGGGTAGTGTTTATGGTAAATATAGTTTGGCCAGCTCTACCTGCAAATTTTGCTTAGAGATCATTAGATCAAAACTACATATTGAGACAGAAGTACCTAAATTAATCTTGGTTTGTAACTGAAACTAAAGTGCATGACCTCAGCATGAACAGTGGCCTAGGTAAGATAATTGACTCTCTCAGCAATCTGTAGAAGAAATTATGTTTTCAGAAACTGTAATATCAAATTCAGAAGTCCTCAAGGTTTGAGTTTCTGATTTTTCTTTTTAAGTAATTGCTCTTCTACAGTTTTGTTTTCTATGAGCATGCACAAATATTTGATTATCCCTTGGCGCTAATAAAAGTTTTGCATAAAACATGAATCTGTTTTTTGATTCACTGGAAGAAAAATGTCTTTAGTTTTTCTAAGGATGTGTTAAAATCTGCTTTTAGTTTTTGAAAGAATAAAATCAACCTCATTAACTTAAGTGTCAGCATTACTGGAATAAGGCCAGTGTGCTGATGCGCCTACCCCATAGTTCAGTCTGAAACTAAATTTGCCCTTCAGTATCTCACTGAAATTGTTGGAAAGTGGTTTCAGACTCCATCTTAACTAAAATATTGATCTTCTTGAGGGAATATTTCTTTGAGCTGTGAAATTTCTTTGTGAAAAGCACAGAGGCACTCAACCTCAGAAGTTAATAGCTTAGAATGATTGAGGCAATAACAATAGTTTGGGAGTAGAATTTTGAGAATGGAGCATCTGTTGGCCACTTCTGCAATGCTAAGAAAGAGTTGTTTGCACCAGAATGTCGAAAGCACCAGATTGTTTCTTTGCCTAGTATTTGAGGATCTATTGAAAAGTGTTAGTAATGTGTTATCAGCTGTGTGGAATAATTTCAGTTTGGTTTATTGGCTGGTGTAAACAGATGGATTTACTGGTGAAAGTAACTCGTCAAGAGAGACTGGTGTAGGGAGGGAAACTAATTTTACTTTGAACTTGAATAACATTATCTGGTACATGTTGCTGCTGGGAGAGAAGGAAAGGGAAAGAAATAACTCTGAATTTCCTTTATTTATTTTTTTTTTCTAAGCTTATCCTGGCTTTGAAAAGTCCTTACGGAAACCACTTTTTCAGAAAAGAATCAGCCCAGTGCCTTGTGTCTGTGCAATGGAAGAAAGGTGGTGGTTTGTTGCAGCAACAACTCTTACTTTAGTAAAATGCCTTTCATATTTACAGCAAACAGAAAAAAGAACAACCTGCAGAGAAGGAAAAATGCTGTTTCCTGGAAGAAAACATGAGGAGTTGTGATAATGCAGTCAGTTACTAGATTTAAAAAGCAACACATTACTAGTAGGTTTTGTGACCTGCCTTGTGAGCTTTTCTTTGTTTGCTGCCAGGTGTACTGAGTAATACAGTGTGCAACAGCTCCTCCCCTTTCTAAAGGATTTTATATGCCCAAATATTTAATTTCACCTTTTTTTTTTACATTCATTGCAAATGTAATGTTGGCCACCATTTCTATAGTGAGCAATATCTGTACAGATATGTGGAGATTAAACTCTTAAAGTCTCTTGGAATTTCTTGCATGTTATTATATTAGCAGGGTACATTAAATTGGCTGCTGACTGTATCTGTTCATGAAGTCTAGACTCATGTTCAGACTGAATTGGGAAGCATATTTTGTGTGTGCTTTAAATACTCAGAAATTTTCTGGAGTATTGAAAACTCTTTAATTTTGAAATTATATTTGACTAATGGAATTTTCTTTTGGTTTTCCCTCTACAGGTTCGATCTGTGGATGAGATGAATCATGAGTTTCAAGCTCTTGCCCTAGAATCTCGGGGAATGGGAGAGGTAATTATTGCGGGCTGAAAATCCAGTTGGTGGTTTGGAAATACTGATACAGTGTAAGAAGTCTAGATAATGCAACATGGAGCAAAGAGCTTCTCTTAAGAACAAGTTGATTATTTCTCTGTAAGGTGAAGAGAAATGACGTACTCTAAAAGAACATTGGGATGGTTGTTGACTGGTTCTGCTGTGTCTGTGCCATTCTTGTTAGAGGACGGGTAGTTTTAGGGAAGTGGAAGGGTAATATTTTGTAAGAGTGTACAGTTCTATCAAAGGAGGCATGTTTTCAGTCTCACTGTATCTAAGCTAGTGGAACAATTTCTTGCTACTCCAGAGAAGCCAAGGAGACTGGGATTTGAAAAAAAGGTTTGGCTCCAGAAAAAGTAAACTGGCATACCCAGCAGAAGTGTGTGATAATTTACTACTTTTTCACTGGTAATTACTCCTTAAAAGATTTTAACCAGGCTGAAGAGTGCTGTTGCATAATTTTTAGCTGGAGGGAAGAAGGACTATTTCTTTTGACTGATTTGATTTGTTTGGGTTTTTTTAAGTCAGTGTATTTTGGGGTTGGTGGAAGGAATTTAAGAACATGGAGGATCACTTGGCTCCTTCAAAAGCAGTGCTGTGTTCTAGTTGCTGAATGTTTCTGAGCTGACACATGGCCATTCCTACTTGATTTTTTTTATTTTAATGAAGCATTTAAGCAATCACTTGGCTTTTCAGCAGTTTTTGCTTCATCCAGTGCTTTGAACCATCTCCCATTTGAAAAAAACAATAGTAGATGAAGCCCTGTTCTTTAGACACCTGAGTAGCTACACTGCTCCCCTCCCAGCTCTTAAAACTGCTTTTGAGAAGTAAAAGTGTTAGTGAAGTATCTTTGATAGTACCAGCAGTGTAGTAAAGTGGATGGGTAAAATTCATGGTGGTGTTTGGTCTTTTGACACCCACAAAGTACTCTAAAAAGATTGAAAGCAGTGGAAGTGAAGGATGGCACAAATGCCTGGGAATTAAATTACAGTATATATGACTGTTCATACAAATCTTCATTTTAGGTTATCTCAGATGGAGGGATGTATTTCTGCATGATTAGGATTCTGTTGGTTTGTTTTCATGGCATTCAGTGGATCTGTACAGATGTTTAAAAAAAACACACATAAAGAGAGTTTTGATACAGTACTGCAGCATCAGAAACTGATACTATATTGTGACCCTGCACTTACCAGGTTGTTTTGTCTTTCATTTCAATGGTGTCTTCCAGGTATCTTAAGGTAATACAGGCTCACGTAGCTAGGTTGACTTACTCAGTAATTTTCTTAATGTATTGCACAACAATAAAGTAGTTCTGGGATAGATTCCATGGCTGTTTTAATCTTGTTTTTTGATTATAACCTTGTAAAATATTAAAGGAAATGTCCTTATAAAGTAAGCTAGAATTGGTAGTTGTAGGCTTTTACATGATATCTTCTGTATGCTTTGAAAGGTATGAAAGGTCATGTCAACTGAACTGTTTCTAGCTATTGGAAAGTTATGTTCCTCATTTTCTCTGTTGGCCAAGATTTTTCTCTGAACTGAAATTAATTTCTTTTTTATCATTCTAATCCTCATTGATACTTTTTTTCCACAACTGGGTATCAGTACTTGGCATTAGGAGGCTGTGAAGTCTGTTTTGCAGACATCTTTTCTAAATGTCTCTTAAAATTTTAGCTTGGTTAAAATGTTAGATTGATTATACACAGATGATGCTTCTGGCTTCAGCTCCCAAAATCTATGGTGACCTGTAAGATCATGTTAGTATTCTGAAGAAATAAGAACACATGGTGCTGTTTCTCTCTAGGCATCTGTTTGCTATATCAGGGCAAGCAGAGTGGGCTTCAGGACCTTTAGTGTGACCCACTGCAGGCACACACAAGACTCACTGCCAAACAGAACAGAAAAATAAATCTTCTTTTAATAATGTCTGTTGGTTTAACTTACAGGGTGGAAGCACACACAGTTCATTTTAGGACCAAAGTATTCATTTCTGTTGTCAAAACTTCATTCAGGGAAATTCAGCTGAGGTGTTCATTCAGCTCTGTAGGAATAGCTTCTGATCTTAAAAATAAATTTTAAAAAATATTAAAAATCATTAATGGAAGAGACAGTAATGGAGACTGTGCAGTTTTGTATCAGAGAGCTGGTTAAGAGGCAGCTTTAGCGTAACTGGTTATTACTATTTATGTGTGGTAAAGGGCTTTGTTCAGCTGGCAGACACCTAACAGGGATCAGTGCTGATACTGAAAAAGACATATTTACTGTACTTTGGGGAGAGTTTAGTAAGAAATAGAAACAACTTTCTCCATTATTTTTACTTAGAATTTGATATATCTTCATAAAATTTGTGTTTTATTGCACTAAATGCATAAAATGTTGAGGAAAATACATGCTATCAAAGAGTAAAGCACAATGATTTTAACTACCTGTATTCATTTGTGATGACTTCTAGATTAAGTCTTTTTCAGTAGAACTAATCAAGACATTTTTTCTTGGCTGTCGAAGAGGAATACACTTGTTTTGGTTTTTTGAAAAGTACTTCTTTTGTTTTAATTCCACAATTAAAATAATTGACAACTGCTAAGGCTGCTTATTTGACAATCCAATAGCTAAAGCATCCATTTAAAAAGAGCACGGTGTATGTCATATCCATCTGTCAGTAAATCTAAATCAGTGGCTCTCAGGGAGTTGTGATATTGTTAACTTTGTAAGATTGCATTTATTTAAATATTTGAGGGACTTTTGTTGTGTAGAAATTTTAATGAAAATCAATTCTGTAAATCTGTTTAATCTTTAGTAGTTTAAATTTAGCCTCTCAGTATGGATGATGTATTATGTTTTGTGGTAAAGATACTTTATATTCTTTTTGTACCAAAGTACATGAAGACTGAAAGCAGTTGGATTTATCTGTTTGGAATCTGGGAGTAAGTAGTTTAAAAAAAAGGCAAACCTCAAAAAGAACAAAAAAAACCCTAAAAAAATCCTCACAACAGCAGCAAAATCCCCCCTGAAACAACCTGTACTTTTGCAGTGAAGATTATTGCTTCTTTCCATGTTTTCCCTCTGATTCAAATCCTATGAATGAGTGCTGATACCAAAACCAGTATTGCAGTATGTTCTGATCTAATTTGTTTATTGTTCTTAACACTGAGCTGTCTGAACATACCTGTCTGTCTGATAGTAGAAATTACTAATTCCAGGGTAAGCATACTTCAGGTGATTCTTATTTTATGGCATCCAAGATAATACTAGATCTGTTTTATTCTGACAAGGTTGTGTTAGGTGGCGATACCTTCACTTATGTGTTTCAAAGCTCTCAGCTGGACACATACTTGAAATTGGCTTAGACTGCATTTAAAATAAAATGTGATTCCCAAAACCAGGGTTTTGTAGGTAACATTAAATGCTTGCTTTCTGTTCTACTACTCTCCTACACAATGAAAATTAAGTAGTATTGCAAACCTGTTACAAATATAAAGCTAAAAACAATGTGTAGATCACACAGGCAGATCTGGATTTTGTAATCATCTGCTTTTAGTTGAAAAGCAGTCATTAGATTCCATTAATCTATTTCTGTCTTCTGATGGCTAATTTCATCCCTTAAATTTGGGGTAAACTTAGTATCTTGCTGCTCACAAAGTATGTTTGGTTGACATCTATCTGATGGTGATTCTACAATGCATTTGAGAGTGGGCATCTCTGTCAGGGCAGATCACAACAGTATAGCACCTCTAGTAAGTGTAACACTCTCCTGTAGTTTTAGTGAGCTTTGGCATTTTATCATCGTCCTACCCGAATCCTTCTGTGTTAATGAATTTCTGTAAGGAGCCCAGGGATTTGAGGTTAACTAGTCAAACTCCTTCATTTCTGCTAAGAGCTCTGGGCAGCACAGAAAAACATCAATCCTTAAGTTAGTCCAGAGGAGTGCTTGTCACCTCTGTTGCAGTGTTAATACTGGGGCATGCAAGTGGCAATCTTGTCCACCTCTTCTTGAAGCTGTTTTCACAGGTGCTTTCAGTGTTACACTAAGAAATATCTGTATTATATACTAACTCTGTTAATTTCATCAAGACTCATACTAAGCAGCTGTGAAGTTCAGAAGGGTTTTTTAGTCACTTAAGTTACAGGAGAAGCAAATTTCCAGAACGTACTTGTGTGTTGCAAACAGTTTCATCAGATTACATTTGTTTTTTTCTAATTTCACAAAATTTAAAATTCTAAATACAGCATTACATTGTGCAGAATCTGGTGAATGTGATGGACTGTGCAGTTTTCTTGTTCCCTATAACTTTTGCAAGTTGCTTTCATTTTTGTTTCTGTTGATGTACCTTGTAAAGTACCTAATATGTAGTCTGAGAATACAGTTTTTTAATTACATGTAGAGAAAATATGACATGTAGAGTTTGGCAATTGTACTGTTCTGATGGAAAAAGGTAGAGGAATAAAGTAGTAAAATCAAAGCAAAAAGGATGCTAATATTTGAGATATTCTTGTTTGTGTGGTGCTTGTGTCATGTCACACTAAGTCCTTCTGTCCTTGAAGACAGTACAAGAAATGATCCTGGTCTAACGTGACACTTTGTTTTACAAGTAGGAATGAAAAAACCCATACATCTAAATGACAGTGTTGGTATGTGGAACTTCACATATGAATGTCACAGATTCTTAACAGCCCTGTGGTCTAAAGGAGCTGACTTGCTACCATGTGTATTAGTCACTTTCTAAAATTTGGAACATGATGCATTTCCAAGTGAAGAGAATGTCACAATGAACTGCTGCTCTTTCTGGTTATCACAGTATTAGTTAACAGCCAAGCTTCTGAGTCTTTGGAAGGAAGTCACTGTTAGTTAAAGCTTCTGAGAGGATTGTCTGGATTTAACACAGGGATTAATTTGATTTGCTTTTTTTCACAACTGCTTCTATATTCTGTATTTCTTCCTCATAACTTCAGAATCTCGATCCTGTTGGGGTTGTTTTAGGAATTCCTTTTTTACATCATTAGCTTCAGTAATGGGAAGTAGATTTCAAGTGTTAGGATTTCCTCAGCAATATGTATTGCTTTAGTGAAAGCTGACTTTTACATCAGTCCTCAGCACAGGAAAGACGTGGACTTGTTAGAGTGGGTCCAGAGGAGGCCACAAAGGTCAGAGGGCTGGAACACACCTCTGCTGCTGCTATGGAGGCAGGCTGAGAGAGCTGGGGTGGTTCAGCTTGGAGAAGAGAAGGCTCCCAGGAGAGCTCCTTGCAGCCTTACAGTACTTGAAGGGAACTTACAAAAAAGGAGGCAGAGCAAATTTTTAAAAGGGCAGATAGTGGTAGAATGAGGGGGAGTGGTTTTAAATTAAAAGAGGAGAGATTTTTGATTAGATATAAGGAAGAAATTCTTTACTGTGTGGGTGGTGAGGCACTGGAACAGGTTGTACAGAAAAGCTGTGGCTGTCCCATCTGTGGAAGTGTTCAAGACCAGGTTGGATGGGGCCCTGAGGAACCTGCTCAAAAAGTGTCAATCCTGCCCATGGCAGGAGACTTGGAATTAGATGATCTTTCAGATCCCTTTCAACCCAAACCATTCTATGATTCCATGATCTATGACTAATTACTTGATTATCCTCTTAATGGTATTGCTGGTTTTTCCCATTTACAAGCATATTTAAATAAAACCATCTTCTCTTCTTAACAGCTTTTACCTGCCAAAAAGTTTTGGGAACCTGATGATTCAGCAAAAGATGGACAAAAAGGGATATTCCTTGGTGACGAGTGGAGAGAGACTGCATGGGGAACTCCTCGTAAGTGACTGTTTTATATGTAGTGAAAAATCAGTCGGAATTACTCAATGTTATTTCAAAGCAGATTATTATCCAAAATGTAACTGTGTATTAAATTTTATTTTCCTTTAATTTTAGTTGTGAAAATGTATACTGCATGCTGATTGTGTGTCAGTAACACTTTTTGAGACTCTGATTTGGAATTTTTTATTTAATTTAATTTTTGTCTTCATATTGCTGTTGTAATGAAATGCAAAAACATTACAAGTTGTATTTAATAAAATACAATAGTTTTATTTATTTATTTGTTTTTAACAGACCATTCTATGTCCCAACCTATTATGGTTCAGAGAAAGCCTGGACAGGGTTTTCATGGAAACAGTGAAGTAAATGCTGTATTGTCTCCGCGATCAGAAAGTGGTGGCCTTGGAGTGAGCATGGTAGAATATGTGTTAAGTTCCTCTCCAGCTGATAAATTGGATTCCCGGTTTAGGAAAGGAGCTTTTGTAAGTAATGCAGTGTGTTAAGCTTGTTTAGTTACCTCCTGTGGTCGTGGTAACATGGTTATATTTTCTGTTCTCTTTGTCTGTTTTCCTTTTTTAACTCTTTTTTTTTAGACGGAAGTGTTTAGTTTCTATCTGTCTGTCTTCCTTGGTTCGAGGGGGTGGAAGAGGGAAGTGGTTTGGGAATCCTAACTATATATAGGTGTCTTAAAGTGCTTTCCTAAAAACTTTATTTAAAGGTAGGAAAAAGACTGCAAATGGCTTAATTTAAAATGTGTGATGAGCTTTATTCTAGATCTTCCTGTTCTATGTTTTCATGCGGGTTTGTTTTGTAAGTGGATGTTTTAACTGTATAAAATAAACTTCTGTCTAACTCAAAGTGTTACTGCTTTAACAGCACCGCTATAGTTAAGGTTGAGTTAGCTCTTCCATTATAAATCTTGGCATTCCTTTTCACATTTTGGCAGTTATTAATTGCATGTGGTTGAAACTTGATGACCAAGTTACCCACCAAATGCAATTTCATTGACAAGAAACCGTTTGTATTGTTTATGTGCACTGTAGTGTAGAATTAGGTCACCTTGTGGTGCTCCTATTGTGTTCTGTTCAATATTCAGAATCAAACAGATTCTTTTTCCTCAGGGCACTAGAGATGCTGAAACAGATGGACCTGAGAAAGGAGATCAGAAAGGCAAGGCTTCTCCATTTGAGGAGGACAAAAACAGAGATCTTAAACAAGGAGATGATGAGGATGTTACTAAAATAAATGGCAGAGGTTTGCCAAATGGAATGGATGCCGATTGCAAAGATTTTAAGTAAGCTTTTAACTGTTTCTCAAGAAGACGAGCATGTCTCTTAAGGGCATTATTACAATTCTGGTTTGTGTGTCAGCTTTAAACATTACCCAGCAGCAGACTGATTCTTCCCCCCTCAAGTCCTCCCTTTCCCACCGTGCCACATGTTTCTTAGGATGTCATTATTGTGTGTGTCACTTCTCATGAGACAAATTCATCTGAACATACTAATTATTAAAAGTAAACGGGTGCCTTCTGAATGTGGTGAATTAAAGAGGGATGAAAACTTTAACCCTTTTTATGTCACACTAAATTTCTTTCTCTCTCTGCTTCTTTTTAATACTCTAACTTTTGCATCTGAGTGTTCTTGTAGAGATTAAGTCCTACAGAATTTTAACTTTTCCTTCGGATTTTGCTAGTGGATGCCACAGCCTAACACAACTAATCATTTCCCCATAAGTCTTTATAGAAACCATATCTTTGACTAAGGTGGAACAATGTATTTTCCTGTTCATATAGTTAAATGTCACCTATGGGATGGTGTTGTGGTTTGGTTGTGTGTTGTAGGGAAAAAAAGACTGGACCAAGCTCAAGCTTTTGAACAGTGAACTCTTACATGACAGCACAGCCAATCTGTTTTTTTTTTTCTAATACTAAACTACATTTTAAATTGGGTATTTTTTAAGGGCTAATCTTTCTTTTTTGAATGACTGTGATGCATTTGTAAATGTCATATAGAAGAATTAAAAACACAGAGAACTAGAGTACTGCCCATAAATTTGTATTAATGTGATGAACATGACCAGATAGTTGTGGTTTCCTTAGTTCATTACTGAACAAGTATATTAAAATGCATGTTTGAATCCCATACGCAAGTGTTTCCTACCCTTTAAAAAATGTATTTACCTGAGGGTAAGGAGGGATTCTTCAAGTCTGTTTTTCAAGAGATATCATTGAAAATAATATAATACCAAGCATACCAGAGAGCTCACATTGGCTCCTTTCAGATGATTGCTGCAATACACACAATAAACAGAGTTCCCTTCAATGTTACACATCAAAAATACAGAGTAACTTGTGTCCTGCTTTTCTTCACCAGTATCTATTTCAACTTTGAAATAGGTGTTTGTAAAGTACCTTCTGTATTATTTAAAGAGAGAAGTTACTAAAAAATGCACAAATGCAAAAAAGCATCCAAAGCCAGTAAACCTCTCAAAAAAAAAAAATAAGGCCTTCTAAATGAAATGGGCCATATAAAGTGGTGGTATAGATCCCTCCAAACAGAGGTTTATAATTGAAGTATTGACACAACTTTAACTATAGCAACAGAACAGCACCAATATAAGGAGCAACCTGTATTAGTTAATCATAAGTATTAACAAACAAACTTCATCCTGTCCTCCTTTTTGTATTTTTATTGTACTTGTAGCGTTTTTAAACTAAAGTATGTACTGAAATAACTGCCTTTTTTCCTTTTGTTCTTCGCTTTCTTGATGCTGTATTTAGCTTGGGAAAAATAGGGAATATTAACTGGCTTTAAACTCAAGTTTTGAGCAAGACATGGTTGCTTGCTAGGATACTTAGATGGTAAGCCAGTGTGTTACAGACAATTGTCATGAGGTTGCTTGTTACATTAAAAAAACCTCTAGTCAAAAAACTCCTACTTTCTTTGAAATATTTTGTCCAGAGTAATAAATCATACAGTGTTGCTGCAATAAACTCCCTAAAAGGCTGATTTCTAGGTGTACAGACCTAAGTGTTGTTATCAGCCATTACGTAAGTACTAGTAGATTTCTTTGCATTAGTCGTGTGCTTCAGTGAGGAGCAGATACTTTGGCTTTGGAGCCCCGAAGAGGAAGGAGAACAGGTAGTACTGAGGCTGTGTCTCTGACACAGAATTAGCAGTACAGCAAACTGGCCTGGCACTCTACTGCTGGAATAAACATAGGTTCTTCCTTTGGTATTTGAGCCCAGTTTTCACAAGTAAAGCAAACTGAACTAGAAGTTTTACATTTCCTGATAAACAATATATAATCATAAAGTTCTGCCAACACAATAATGTAGAGGATTGTAGATTTTCTCACACAACTCTTTCCTAGTAATTAACTTAGATTTTTGCCAGTAAAAATCGATAGCCTAAACAGTATGGCCTCCCACAGAAGGTGGGGTACCACACCAAATTAAGGTAACCTAAATCTAACCAAATACAGTGTTGGGAATCTCTTTAGGATGTGACCCTGTTGACATCTGACTTTGTGTGTTTGCCTGTAGGTGTTTATAGGTGCACAAAAAGTCCCCTGTATTCAGTGGGAATATGGTTAATACTGCCAGTCAGATGAGAGAGCAATTCAGCTTTTATATGTCATAATGTCTCTATGATATTGTATATTCTATTCAGGATTATATTAGGAACACTTTTTTCCCACCAATCATCAGTGTAGTATAGTCTATTAAATGAGTTGTGTAGGAAATTAAATGTTTTACTCACGTGCTTGTTTTACTCACGTGGTTATTAGTTCATTTTACTCAAGGTAAAAATATATTGTTTGCTTTTCAGATGTGAAAAATGGTTACTATATTGTATGTTTGTCTTTTCCAGTTGAAATTTTGCTGTGTCTTTCTGTTCTTTGGCATGAAATGTCCTTAGCCATTTCTTTTTTTTTTTTTATTTCTCTTCAGTATGTTTCACATCACTCCCAAAATACAATAGACATCCCAAAATTCACAGGTGACCACAATTCACTCCATTTGACTCAAAACAGCTTCACAGATCAGTTTGTTTTTCTCACAAGTGATTTGAAGAGCTGCACAGTCAGTCTTAAACTTTAAAAAAAAAAAAAGCTTTAGAGTTAAATGCATCCTTTTCCTTGAGCCATCAATGCATGCTGGTTGAAAATGTTAAAATGAGTCTGTCACTTCCCTTTGTAAAGTCGCTTGAGTTCAGAGCTGCTTTTAAAGTAGAAATGCTGTACTCTGTCCATGGACAGCTTTATTTAAGACTGAAGAGTGTATGTTAAATTTGTTCTCAACAGTCGTACCCCTGGAAGTCGACAAGCCTCTCCAACAGAAGTAGCTGAACGCCTGGGCCCCAATCCCAGCACCACAGAAGGGTTAGGTCCACTTCCCAATCCTACAGCCCACAAGCCTTTGGTAGAAGAATTTTCAAATCCAGAAAATCAGAATCTAGATGCCATGGAACAAGTTGGTCTTGATTCTCTACAGTTTGACTATCCTGGCAATCAGGTACAAATGGACTCTTCAGGAGCTACTGTAGGACTTTTTGACTACAATTCTCAGCAGCAGGTTAGTAATGGACTGTGGCAAAGTGATCCTTTAGGTTGTTGATTATCCTTTCGATAATCAGTCAATTCAACATACAGTGCATTGGATGTTATTTTGTCTGTGACTTAGTCAAGGGCAAATAACTGTATAATTAATCTAGAAGAATACTGTTGCATAATTTTCTAGTTTAGTAACTTGCTATTACAGAAGCTTGGTTTGAATTTTTTTTCTTTTTTGGTAAACAAATCCAAGTATGTTGTAGCCCTGACTTTTGAAAACTGAAATGCCTTTGTTTGTTTTTTTTTTTTTTTCCAATAGCTTTTCCAGAGGACTAATGCTCTGACTGTTCAGCAGTTGACAGCAGCCCAGCAGCAGCAATATGCGCTGGCTGCAGCTCAGCAGCCGCACATAGGTGAGGTTTCTGTACAATACCCCAAGTGTCCCTGGCAAAAGGGGGTTGCTTTGATAGAATCCTGTCAATTTACCCACAGTCTTCTCACTCAAATAGGTACTGATCACTTGACCCATTGTAGTGGTTCTCATGAAAACTGCTCAGAAAGGCTGCCTATGGCTGTACTGTCCTTAGAGGTTTTCTGTTGTAAATTTTCCCCTTTGAGCAGTTGTACACAAAGAAATAAAACTTATATTTGCTTCTGTAGCGTAGTAGTTGAATTTTGATGGGAGTAAAAGTTAAAAACATTTACTGCTACAAGCAGTAATAGAAACACTTGCTTTATATACTAAAAACCAATATGCAATTCTAAGATTCTATTGCAGTTTAGTATTTTTAGTAATCCAGTTAAAAAACACTGTAGAGTAGAATTTTGAAATCATACTGTTGTGTTGATTAAGTTTTAAGTTTTAATTTTTCCTTGTTAATGGCACCATTTAAGCAGCTCTTTCTTCTTGCAGGTACCTTTGTGATAGAGCCAATTCTTTAGCAGGCATTTTTTCAGTCCGTTTAGTTCAATGAGTTAGTTAAATGAATAAAGTTCTTCGTGTGCTGCAACTCAACAAGGAGGCTTTATTTCATGACAACAATTTTATCTTCTGCTGTGGGGAAGCTATCGGTGTTTAGGGGAGGGAGGTTGGAACACACATGGAAGCAATTCCTTGTTTAAGGAAGGGAGATAGTCAGGGTTTAAAGATTTCCACCCTCTCCAGTTCCACTGGGCTATTGACATGTGTACACTAATCTCTTTCCTCTGTGAGAAAAAAAGTGTTCTCAGGATCAGAAGGGCAGGCAGAAGTAGGAAGCATCTCCAGTGGCTTGTGCCCATGCTCTCCTGCTAATAAGTTTTCCCACCAGCTTGTGTAGGTAGGTCGTCAGGTCTGCTCAGACAGGGATCAGCAACCGGTAGCTGGGACTGAAAAGTGGGAGCTCATCACTGTTACATAGCTGATGAGTACAGGCTGAGAGCTGTTTGTGTGAGTCCACAGGTCCTGTCTTTGACTTCTAAACTGCAGAGAAGCCCCTACTTTGTGTGAAGTGCTGACTGAGTAGTCAGCTGAATTTTTCCTCTTTAAAATGCAGACTCTTCTGATGTGCATATTAATAGAAATTTATCAAGAAATATTTGGAAGGAGGGATATAGTTTGATGTGCATTGCTTGCTGCAGCAGTTGCTGACTCAGTGTTGGATAAAGTAAGTGAACCCAACTGATGGGGGAAACTCTGGATAGTGATGCTTTGTTTGCCTGAGTTTCTGCAGTTGGCTCTTTCCATTACAATTCCTCTATCAAATTAGGATTCTTGGAAGTAAGATTAGCATCTCATAAGTGGCTTTTTAAAAGCTAGGTTGAATTTTTTCTTAATTGTCAATGAAGAGAGGCTTTTGTCTCTAGCAGGTGGTTCATTTCGTCTGGCTGATTCACTTCAGACACTAGATGACTTGTCTGCTGCAGATGTTGTTGCAAGGCTAGTGTAACTTTCAGATAGTTAGGAGTTGGGCAAATTAAATTCCACTTTGAATAATCCCTTCTGTATAAGGGTGGATAGACACATATGAGATAAATCTCCTTGGAGTCTGTAGATCCAACAAAACAAAGCTGTTAGGCCTTGGGATTACAAAGAAAGAACGGGTGAGAAGACATAGAAGTGTTTGTTTCTGTAATTATGCACCTACTGTTAAAAGCTTCCAAAGTACAAGCAGTTCTGATTTTAACAGATAGGCTGTGTGATTTGGGTGGTGTGAATATGATGGTGCTTGCTAAGAATGTTGGCTGTAATGAAACTCTGTTTGTTACTGCAGCAGGCGTATTCTCTGCAGGCTTGGCCCCAGCTGCTTTTGTGCCAAACCCATATATTATCAGCGCTGCTCCTCCAGGGACTGACCCGTACACCGCAGCTGGACTAGCTGCAGCAGCTACCCTAGCAGGTAAATGAACACTAGAAAGTGTCTGTCTTGATAATTCAACTGAATGAAAAGAGAAAAAAAGTTAAATCTGTCCTGTTTATTCTCTGCAAATGTGGTTCTAGTAAGGAGAGACTTGTGGGAAAATGAATATTGCCATTTTGGAAGTTTTTACTAAAATAGAAAGGATTTCAGCTTGTTATATATGGATTCTGAGTTTCTCTTGCTACTGGACTTTCATATACAAAAATTAGAGCTTTTTTTCTGTTCTAAAAGTGTTTATCCTTGAAAAGGTGCACCTGACTTTGATAGTATGTATTATTTTTGAAAGATGAGATAGCTAACCTTTCCTTGTATGTTTTTTATTCAGTGCATTAATTTTCTAATTCCAGGTTTTCTCATTCCCAGTGGGCATGAGAATAAAGATGGTCTCCAGCATGCTAAAAGGCCCAGCCAACAGAGAAACTCCAAGCCCAGTAAAAACTCTTTAAAAAGCTCTTAGATATCGCTGTGAAACAACATGACTGAGTATTCAAGTCCCAGCTAGTGCTCAGACTTGAGCATAACATTTTAAAAAAACCCCTTTGTTTCCACATCTTGGTTTCACAGGGAAGGCAGTAGAAAAAACTAAAAGACATGCCCTAATGCATTAGAGGTGCAATGCCATGATACAGAGAGATTATTCTTCTACAGGTTCTTCATCAGTAGACTGGAAGAGCTAAGTGCACCCACTTTGAAGGGCATCATGTATGTGCAGGGAGGCAAAGGCAATAGTTGTATTTATAAGCAAGGGCATCATACAGAAAGGAGGAATCACAGATGATTGAAGTCTCAGTACATCACTGTCAGGAGGATAAATTTTATTCATTCTGTGATGTTCTGAAATTATCTTTTCTTCCAGCCATGAAAACTGATTTTGACTGTTCTTTGGTACACAGACTTTGAATGCTTTATGGTTTTTCTTTGTCATCTGAGTCTCACAAGGGTACTCATTTTTTCATCGAGGAGATAGACTTGGTGTGAATTTTTTAAATTAACCCGTATGTATTCATGTTTCATTTTAGCTAGTATGGGAATTCTTTCTTTTTAACTGATTTCTCTTCTGACACTGAAGATGGATCAATGAGGGGTGCTGCAAACAGTATTTTAAGCAGCTGCACTTGATGGAATAATCATGCTTTCTGGTTTTAGGTCCTGCTGTGGTTCCTCCTCAGTATTATGGTGTTCCGTGGGGAGTGTATCCAGCCAATTTATTCCAGCAGCAAGCTGCAGCAGCAAATACCACAGCAAATCAGCAAGCGGCTTCCCAGGCACAGCAGGGACAGCAACCGGTACGTACAGCATGAAAAGCAGAGGTGCCTTACCTTAGCATTTCAGTGTGTAAGGGTCAGCTGCTAGAAAATTTTACATCATTCAGATGTTGCATTTTTATCATATAATAAATTAATATTAAAAACTCTCAATTTTCTTAGTGATTAACACTGTCTTACACCATGTTAAAGTTATTTTACAGCCTTGTTTCTTAAAGCAATAAGCATTAAAAATGGTTCCTTTCATTCAGGTTGCTGTGCTGTTGTGTGTGTGTAGGTAATGCTTCCTGTGTACTAAATTATTGTAAAGTTTAATCTAGAAAACTGACATAAGGGAATGAAAAGATAATTGGTAATTTTAGGAGGATATTGTTTCTTTTAAGCTTGGGAAGAAATTGATTGTGTTTTTATAAATTAGCTGGAAAATTGAATGTTACACATTTTTGTCTCTTCAAAACTTAGGGAAAAAAGTAAGGAAATAAAGCTATTATCAGTAGTTTTGTTGCTTCATGGGGAGGAAGGATTGCCCAGTTTATTTTTCTGTGACATTAATTGTATTGCCGGATCACCATGTGCCATATGGTATTTTTGCCTTGGTAAAGCAAGAGTGAGCAATTGTTACAAGAACTTGTTGAAATTTCCATTTCTTTAAGTAATTTTTAAAAAAATTATAATTTTCTATTGTTACTCTGGATGCATTTTTAAACTATTTTATGATCTTTCAGTATAAGTAAATGGCAATTTTGACAAAGGAAAACACCAAATTTTACAATAAGTTTACACTTGAATTAATGTAAATATTTCAAATCTTTTACCAGCAATATGGTTAGTTTCAATGCCATTCTTAGAAATGTAATGTAAAAAGTCTGAGTTACCATGTAAGTCCAGGAGTTTCATCACTGTTTTTATATTCAGGTGGATATTTCTTCCTATTGATTGTTTTTATCAGTGACCTGCATTGGTAACTGAATGTATATTGTCTCTGCAGTGTCTTTTTGTTTTCTCTATAAAATTAATATCCGATTTATGCAGATTACATATGCAATTCTTCGTGGGAATATATTGTGAATTGTATTTCTTCCTTATTTTGGACCTGATAAAGTTGATTTTAACCAAGAGAAATAGAGTAGTTGCAAGAATTTAGATTGCTTTTCAGTCAGATTCCTGGAGATTCGCTCTCAGAACACAATAAAATATGCCTCTGTTGCATGGTGGTGGAGTGTTATGTGAATGTTTAAAACTTGGTGGGTGCATTATTTACAGCATTGTTGGCAGTGGAGTGTTAGTTATTTAGGCAAGTTACTACAAGTGCTGAAACACTCAGATTTACATAATTCAACTGCCTGGAAGTAATGTAAGCAAATGTGTTTATCAAGGAAGGTCAGGTGTTCAGTTAATAAATAATGTAGGTTGTAAAATGTATCACTCTTACAGATTTTCTTCCTTCCTTTATACTCATTACCATTGATGGAACAAAGGAATCCTGCTGCCCAGAGCAGGGCAGGTACTTTATGGTCACGTTTGTCAGCAAAATAGTATATACCTTTTATTCTTTGTATGTGTATATCCTTGAAACCAACAAGGTGCAGTATTCCCAAAATGAAAATCAGGGCTGTGAGGCATCAAATACTCAAAGCAACTGTTCTAGACCTTTGTTAGCACATAATAGATTGGCTTCCTTACCTTTTAAGGAAAGGGTGTTGTGTCGGCCTTTTGCAGGTCCTGCGAGCTGGAGCAACTCAGCGCCCGCTCACTCCCAACCAGGGGCAGCAAGGGCAGCAGGCAGAGTCACTTGCAGCAGCTGCAGCAGCAAATCCAGCTTTGGCTTTTGGTCAGGGTCTTGCTACAGGCATGCCAGGTATGTATGTTATGAGTGGATTACAAGACTCACTGAAAGTAACAATATTGTATTTGTACTTGAGCCATCTTTTTCCGAGGCTGGTCATGTATGAAGGCCCAGTAGTGCCTGGCATTTGCTTGCCCTTCATGGACCAGGACTGCGTGCAAGCGATAGGGAACCTGTTGGAGGAGAGGGTCACAGTACATTTGTTCGATGGACAGGTTGATTCTGGCAATAGACTCCTTCAGATCTTGCATGTCTTGTTCAATCTCATTTCTCCATCACTGCAGACACATCTGAACCAGGTTCAGCTCTTCGTCGGAGACCACGTGAGGAGCTGGACGTTCAGACAGTTCTGCTGGTGAAACAGGAGGCTGGACCTCCATACTGGAGTTTTGCTGCTGCGAAGAATTTGCCACAAAGAATGCTTCATCTTCAATCCTAGTATCGGTCCTTTCTTGTATGCCATTTGGCTGTGAAAGCACGTCCAAAACATGAGGCTTGGCTTGGGAGTGCAGGAGTGTTGTTTGAGAGCTCTGGGCAGAGGAAACAGCCACAGCTGGCTTTGTAGCAATGAACTCGAGCATGTACTGCAGCATGTCAGGCACTGGAAAGCAGGCTGGGCCAGAGCTATATTCCATGTACCTTTCCAGTTCCTGCTGCAGAGTCACCATTTTCTCCTTCACTCTCTTAATTTCCTCTTTTCGTCTGAGTAAGATCTTTATTGCAGTAGCAGTACCTGTCCATATATATAGTCTGGGGAAACTCTAGCTTGGTGTGAATTTTCTCTGGCTGTCCTAGTGACTGATTGAACTTAAATCGGGAGAGTTCAAAGATCAGAACTGGTGGGAGTTTTGTAAACCAGTGCTTGTGTCCATATTTCACTGACTGAGAGATTCTGCTGCTTCATCCATCTCTCCCTCCACCATGGCTCCTTCGAAGCACTCATTCAAGTTCTAGTAACCATTTACCTGAAGGGGATACTGAGCAAAGGTCTGTCTTGGTTTGAAAGACAGGTGTCTGCTAAGGAAGGCAGAAGCCTCCCTTGGAATGGAAAATGTAACCCCCTTTTCTCCAAATTAAAATTTTGGAATTAAGGGGACTTTTAGGTGAAGATGTGAGAAATAGAAATAACAGTTCTTTACATATATATATGTATATATGTATATATATATATGCATATATATACATATATATATGTATATATATATATGTATATATATACATAAAATAAGTAAACAAACAGCAATAACTATGGCAGTAACAGCAAACAATCACAAACCCAGTCCCGGCCTTCTCGGCTGCCGGGCCCTTTCCCCTCGGGTGCAGTTCCGCTCGCAGCCGGCAGGGGCGCTGGCGGCTCCCGGTGAGCAGGGCAGGTGCGATGGTTCCCCCGCAGCTGGAGGGGGCGCTCCGGAGTGAGCTCGGGGAGCACGCGGCAATGGCGGCCTGGGATCCCAGGAAGGGATGGAAGAAAAGCTTCGCAAACCCCCAGTCCGGGTATCAGCCAATCTTGGAAGCAGCAAACTGGAACAGCCGGAAAGAGCACGAGATATATCAAACTCCACAGCTGCAGCGGGAACCCCGGGAGGTCTTGGCAGGCAGGGGGTGTGGAGCTACAGTGTAGCAAAGGCTCACAGCAGTGGCAAAGGAACAGCAGGAGCAGGGCAGCCACGCCCTGGCTCCCAGCAGGGCAAAGCGGGCTCAGGATCCCGGGGTTTTTCCCTTGAGGCACCCCAGCAGATGGTGAAAAGTCCCTCTTTTAGTGAGATAGGGTGTTAATAAGGTCCCAGTGCAACGACCGCTCCCCTGAGCAGAGCTCCACTCATGGTAGAAGAAAGGCAGCAGGAGGCAGAACCCTGCAGTGGTGATGAATTTTCCCCACAGAGACCGCAGCCTCTCTCCCCTCTGAAAGCCAAGAGAACAAGAGAGCTAGGGTCTTCAGCCAACCCCCTTTTCCCAGTCCAAATTTCGAGGCATCTCTGCCCTACATGAGAAAACCCCAGGTAAAAGAGAGTAGCCAGCTGGACCCCTCCCCTGAGCTGTGGCTGTATTTTCTGTCTCCCTTAAGTATCCAGTCGTTATTGTCTCATAGCTACACATATAGGGGAAAATTCCTTAAGAGGAAAAAGAAGAAAAAAAAACCCAAAAGAGTTCTCCAAAAGGAGAACTCCTAAAACCCCAACAGGTCTCAGTCTTGGAAAAAGTGTTGCCCTCATGGGCACCCTCAGTCAGGAAAGTCCTGTAGAAGAACTGCACCATTGGGTTTTCGAATTAGTCCCCAGGGTTCATGGCATTCACAGTGAACTCAAATACATCCTCCAGCCAGTCCAGTAGTTGGTGTGTAAATTCACTCACGTCTTGCTGTGGTTGTTTAGCAGTTCTAAACGTGTCCCTCAAGAGTTTCAGTGCTGCAAAAGGGTCTACGAACTTACACCCCATCCCCAGCATTAATGCAAACAGACACTGAAATTCTTGCATGAACACAGTATTTCTTTTTCCAATGTGACTAAACAACTTCCAAGCACATTCTGTGGGAGGGAGTACCCAAGGACCAGCCTTCAGAGTTCTGACAACTGAAAGAGAGACAGTATAACAGCACTAAACCAATACATATTTCCGATATTTTTCATTCCAACAGGCCAGTCACCTGCTGTTGTGGTTTGACGCTGTCTTAATGCCAGGCACTCACAAAAAAACACCATCTACTTATTTTCCTCTGCTGTAGGTGAACAGAGGAGGGGGAATTGAAAACTTCAAGGCAAAACAGGTTCAAAACTTAAGCAGTACGAAGAGGATTTATTATTAACAGAATTAAAAGTAAAAAGGGGTAATGACAACCAAAGCAAACCTTCAGAACACCTTTCTTTCCCCGTCTCTCCCTCTCTCCACCGACTGCACAAGGAAACTAAACATGAGGTTTTGGTCAGTATTTCACTTCTTAAAAATCTTTCTTCAGTATGCTTAAGGAAAAGAGTTTCTTCTGCTGTACCATGGGATCCTTCCCTCAGGACATAGTTCTCTGCAAACTTTTCTAGCATGGTTTTAACTTCCACAAGCAGCAGTCATGCCTGAACCTGCTGCAATGCGAGTCCCTCCCACAGGCCAAGCAGTCTTCCCACAACTGCCTAGTGTGGGTCATTTTAGTTCATGGTGTTTACTCTTTTAAGGATGAGCTGTTCTAGTTTGGAAGTGAAGGCTCTCTTCTTCTATCTCTTAAAAGCAAGGGTCATCTCTGTGTTTGAGTTCCTCACTAGATTACAGCTTTTCAGCATCCACATGCTCCAGCATGAGTACTCTTCTTCACGGGCTGTGTGTGGGTCTCTGCACCCCCCATGCACCTCATGAGTTATAGGGAAACAGTTTGTTGTATTAGAGTCCTCACCACAGCTTGCAGGAGAATCTCAGCTCCGGTGTTTGGAGCACTTCCTCCTTCTCCTTTTTTTTCACTGACCTCGGTGCCGCCATGTTGGTTTTTCTCATGTATCCGCACTTTTCCTCTGACTTGGAAGAAAGTTGGTGTCTGTAAGTTGCAGCTGAGAGCTTGATCTCCTCTGGGCCCCACATTGGGGAATTGCTCGCCATGTCTCTCGCTGCTGGCCACGTGGTCCCTGCCAGCACTGCACAGCTGGCCCCGGCTGCATGGTCCTCACCAGCACCACACGGGCAGTCCCGGCCTCAGGACGGCCCTGGCTGTATGGCCCCTGGCAGCCCCCACTGGGATAGCTCACGGCAGCTGCCTCACCATCCCTCAGGAAAGAGAAGAGAGAGCTTCCTGTAGTTTTTCCTTTCTTAAATATGTCATCACAGAGGCGTTATGTACTTGTCTAATTGGGCTAGTAACCTGCCCATTGTCAGAGCCTACAGTGATTGGCTCTGTGCCGGACGTAGAAGTTTCAAGCAGCTTTTCTCCCACTCCCACCAAAAACCAGGCTGTGTTAAACCAACACACTGCTCTTCTCCAGTCATTCTGCCTCAGATAAGCAGTCGAAGACCTGCTGAGCCACTTAGATGCTCATAAATTTATGGTACCAGAAGGGATCCATTCCACGGTGATGAGGGAGCTGGCAGATGAGTGTGTGAAGCTGCTCTCCGTCATTTATCATCAGTCCTGGCTCACTGGGGAGGTCCCAGATGACTGGAAGCTGGCCAGTGTGATGCCCATCCACAAGAAGGGCCAGAAGTAGGATCCAGGAGACTCCAAGCCAGCCTGACTGCAGTACCTGGCAAGGTTGTCGAACAAATCATCTTGAGTGCTGTCACGTGGCACCTACAGGATCGCCAGCGTATCAGACCCAGCCAGCTTGGGTTTAGGAGGGGTAGGTCATGCTTGACCAACCTGATCTCCTTTTATAACCAGGTGACCCACCTGGCAGATGCAGGAAATACTGTGGATGTTGTCTATTTGGACTTCAGCAAGGCCTTTAATACTGTCCACGGTAAACTCCTGGAAGAGCTGTCAGCCCACAGCTTGGACAGGTGCACTCTTTGCTGGGTTAAGAACTGGCTGGATGGCCAGGCCCAGACAGTGCTGGTGAATGGTGCTGCATCCAGTTGGTGGCCAGTCACTAGTGGTGTCCCTCAGGGATCTGTACTGGGGCCAGTCCTGTTTAATATTTTCATTGATGACCTGGATGAGGGGATTGAGTCCACCATCAGTAAATTTGCAGATGGCACTAAGCTGGAAGCATGTGTTGATCTGTTGGAAGGTAGGAGGGCTCTTCAGACAGACCTGGAATGGTTGGATAGATGGGCAGAGTCCAATAAGATGAAGTTTAATGAGTTCCAAGTGCAAAGTCCTGCATTTTGGCCACAATAACCCCCTGCAGTGCTACAGGCTGGGGACAGAGTAGCTGGACAGTGCCCAGGTAGAAAGGGACCTGGGGGTACTGGTCAAGAGCCGATTGAACGTGAGCCAGCAGTGTGCCCAGGTGGCCAAAAAGGCCAATGGCATCCTGGCCTGTATCAGGAATAGTGTGGTCAGCAGGATCAGGGAAGTCATTCTTCCCCTGTACTCGTAACTGGTGAGGCCGTACTCACCAGTGTGAGTACTGTGTCCAGTTCTGGGCCCCTCAGTTCAGGAAGGACATTGAGATGCTTGAACATGTCCAGAGAAGGGCAACAAGGCTGATGAAGGGCTTGGAACACAAGCCTTATGAGGAACAGCTGAGGGAGCTGGGGGTGTTTAGCCTGGAAAAAAGGAGACTCAGGGGTGACCTTATCACTCTCTACAACTTCCTGAAAGGTGATTGTAGTCAGATGGGGTCCGTCTCTTCTCCCAGGCAACAACTGACAGAACAAGAGGACACAGTCTTAAGCTGTACCAAGGGAAATTTAGGTTAGACGTTAGCAAAAAATTCTTCATTGAAGGAGTGATTGTGCACTGGAATTGTCTGCCCAGGGAGGTGGTGGAGTCACCGTCCCTGGACATCTTTAAAAAAAGACTGGACATAGCACTCGGTGCCATGGTTTAATTGATGAGGAGGTGTTAGGTCATAGGTTGGACTAGATGATCTTAAAGGTCTTTTCCAACCTAGTTCACTCTGTGATTCTGTGATATTGGTGTTATTAGGTAACAGATGAACAAAGTCCTGTTATGCTTATGAATTGAATTTTACAGTTTTATGTTTTTCAGTTGGTTTAAAATACTGGCACAGTATTTTTAGAGTATAAGAAACTCCTCTAGCATTTGTTATTTGAAGCATTTTCTTTGTGTTTGCTGTTACAAATGTGTGCACAAGGAATATCTTAGATTTTTGCAAGATAATTTCATATATAATGAAGCAACTATATGCTGTCTTAAAAAGTCATGTGTTCTCTGGTTCCTCTGCAACAGGAGGTATTAAGTTTTGCTAGAACTTTTATTTGGGACATAATAATATCTAAAATTCAAAATTAAGAAATTTAAAAGAAAATTATTGCTTGATCTTATCTAAAGAGCCCAAAACACTTGGGAACACTCCAAAGGGTATAGCCTCAGATCCTTTTAGTGTGCATGGCTTCTGACTTCCTAAGGAATGGTTCATGTGTTGGGGAGTGGTTAGCTTGAAGTTCAGTATCAATTCTAAGTGTTTGCTACAGTTACCTGAGTAAGAGCAATTTCAGTGTACTTGGCCATTCTTCAGTATGAAAGTTAAGGTTTTTACATAGTTAAGTTAGATAATGTTGATGCATTCCTTTGACGTGTACCAAGAACCAAGGTTCTCTTCTTAGATGGCACCACTCTGAGATGTCCTGTAGCCTGGAGAAGTCAAGAATTGTTTGCTGCCTGCCCTGGGGCTGCACTGTGCACTTGGCCTCCCGTGAGCACATTTTATATTCCAGCTGCAGAACTGACTGTCTATTGTGTTTTTCTCATCTATTTTCTTTTAGAAGTGCAATTTCTATTTCTTCTCATGCAGTAGTTATCTTCAGCTTTTAGCATCTTTCCCCTAAAATGAGGAATCAGCAAAGTGCTGTCCTAGCACCTGCCAGGTGGTACCTCAGCACTTCACCAAAGCAGTGGATAAGGCCTGCAAACAATGAGGCATGTGAGAGATGTTAGAAGCATCTTTGCACAAGCCTCAAAGGCTTAGCTGTAAGTTTTTTTTTTTTTTGAGAGGGGGTAGGGTGTATGTTTGTTTATAATTACTTTTTAGTTCTTACTTTGGTATCTTAACTCAGGAGTAGCTCCTAGAACCCATAAAAAGGCCCCCCACTCCAGGTGGATGATTGAAAGTAATACTGAGTGGTCAAATAGTTAATCGCAGTAGTGCAAGAGCCTGTCCTTTGAAGAAGGTACTTGAAGACCTTTTTTCCTCTTCCACAAGCTCCAAAAGGTTTTCTGTGAGGGTAGGAGCCTTTTTATTCAGTTTCCATTGTAGGTTGGTGCCTTATCCCATCTGATGCTGCAAGCCTGGATGGCCAGATTAGAACTTCATTCTTGTGAATATATTTCAGACTGTTCTCTAATAGGAACTGTGTGCAACTGACTTCAGCCTTACCAACCACACTGTTACAGGGAATAGAGCTCAAAATATAAACAAAGACATTCATTTTTTCAGTCATCATCAGATGGGTTTGTAGTGAGTCATAAGCAGTGCTGGTGATTCCTCTTTTTAGGGTAAGAAGGATATAGGATGAGGAAATGAATACAAGCCTTTTTATGTGAGAATCTTGTTACTGGGTTTGGTGTCTGTATTTGAGAGAGGTGCTTGCATTTATAGCAAGCAAAGAGAAATAGGAACTTTTACTCTTGGTTTGTCTGCCTCTGTTTTAGTTTCCTGATTTAGGATAAAGTGAGTTTTGCTCCAGAGATACCTTTTTCTATTACCTTACGATAAAATTGAATCAAGATGAGTGAATAATATCTAGATACCAAAATGTGATTCAATGAATCCCAGATAGTAAACACTGAGCAACACATGTGATGTAATAAGCAAGATTAAGAAGTGTAGAATTCATGTTTCAATGGACTGAGATGTTTTACAAGAAAGTGAAGGTCCAAATTGAGTTTCAAGCTTTTGAATATTCTTTACAGAGAGAATAGTTGTACTTTGGCTTCATTGTGAACTAGTAAGTGAGAGTCTATTGTTAAGCTTGTCCATGCTGCTGTCCTTAAATTATTTGATCTGCTTTCTCCTTGTCACAGCCTTTGTGTTGGATGAAATTCATGTTATCAAATATCAAATTATCTGATTTTTTTTTCAAATTTGATATTTTAAGTGCTTTTTAGTAATTATTTAGGAAGGTGTGTTTCTGTATCGCTTAAGATACTTTTCTCATTCTACATGCAGAAAGTGTCTGAAATCTAGGTTACTTTTCACATAATGTTGCTGTTAAGTCTCCTTTCAGAAAATCATAGAGTGATAGAATGGTTTGGGTTGGAAGGGACCGTAAAGATAATCTCATTCCAACCCCTTGCCATGGATGGGGAGCCTTCTGCTAGACAGGTTTCTCAGAGCCTCCTCCACCCTGGTCTTGAACACCTCCAGGGGTGAGGTGTCAACAACCTCTCTGAGCAACCTGTTCCCCACCACCCTCACAGTGAAGAATTTGTTCCTCATATCCAATGCAAAGCTACACTCTTTCAGTTGAAAGCCATTCCCCCTTGTTCTATCACTTCATGCTGTTGTAAAAAGTCTACAGCCTTCCTGTAGGCCCCTCTGGGTACTGGAAGGCTGATAAAAGGTAAAACTTCAGGATCTTTTTTAAAAGTATTAAATGTGAAATCCATTTTGTATTGGAGTTATGCAATTCCATTTAAAATTGTTCCTGTCCTAATTGAGCAAGTCATTCAATAATAAAGATTCTTTCAAAACAGAGTGTTTCTGCTTGAATATATGTGTAAGAGAGAGTCAGAGGGTATTCCCAATTTCACAGTACGATCAGTATACATTGAATATTAATAAACTGCTTAAGAGTAAAACCAGTCCTCATCACAGGCAACATCTGGACTTGGCTGAATCATCCAAAGTCAGGAATCTACTTGTGACCTCAGCTGTCTAAGGAGTCACTGTGCTCAGTGGAGATCTCCCTTGTGCAGTTGCTGTACAGAGGCTGCAGAGCTGCTCAGCTTACCCTGAAAGAGATGTCTGTAGCAGCGGGTCAGCCAAATCCCTCCAGAGATGCCATTGACTGCACTGACTAGGTCAGATACAATTTAGTTTTATGGAGCTGACACAGTAAAGCTGTCATGGTGCATCTGGCTTGCAGGTGAGCATGTAAAATGAGTAGTCCGGAAAAAAAACCCCACTTATAAAGCATTAAAATCATCAATTTCTATCCACTGGCATAGCATTTTTTGGTTTTATTACCGAGAGGAATTTGAAGTGTGACACTACAGTGGGTAGTATGAAACAGAAGTCAAGTTTCATTATGGCAGGTGTACAGGGAGTTACAGTATAGGCAAAGTTACAGTGGTTATAGAAAGTATAAATAGTTTACTGGCTGGATAGTAAGTTCTGTATTTGATTTGTGAGAGTATGTGCAGAGATAAGGCTGTGCATGTCTTCATCAGAACAAGCAAAAGCTTATAGGGATTCAGGTTTTGGAGAAGGAGAGTTGGGGAGGGGAGAGGATAGCATTTTTAAAAGGGCAGATAATAGTGTTGGCAGTAGAAGTGTCACATCTGCTAACTTACGTTGTGTAGAGAGAAGTGACAAACTGACATGCATTTAGATGTCATTGAGGGAAGTTGCATTACTGGGTGGATAAGGGCAACACTAAGGATGAGCTGCATAAGCCAAGAGAACAGATTTCCTCTCATTATTTACATATATTCAAGGTTTGTGTGATAAGAATCAGAAAGTTTTTCAGAGTCCAGTTTCTGGAGATATTTAGAAATCATTTCAGCAAAATACCACATTGATAAACTAGATTGTTTACTTTCACATTCCCTGCTGATACAGAGACAGTAAGTGTAGATAGAGCAATTGAACTCTAAAATAAAAGGTGTGATTAGGATCTGATTAGGAGACAGTATATTTTAGTTTTCTGACTGCATGGGAACACCACAGTGAACTCGAATGTGAAGGCACTGAAGTGAGCTTTGATAATTGTTAATTTGGAGGGGAAATTGCACAGCTACAGGGAGAGAAGATGATGTGAGCAAGGTAATAAAAACTGAAACTGGAAGAGAGGGAATTAGAAGATCCGTAAGTCACCACCTTATCTTTGATAAGAGAGAAGGTGGGGGAAGCTTCCAGCTTTGTGTTCACTTTTCTGGGATGAGGCACAGTTTGTGGAATAGTGCAAAGTAAGGGAAAGGAGAAGATCTAAGTTTTGCTGTGAGAGCTGTTTTTCAGTTATTTAATCTGATCTGAGATGGTCTCCCTGAAATTTTATTTTTGACATCAAAGCAAAAAATGTTATACCTTTGAGGCTGCAGATGCACTTAGCAAGGTTTTAGCAGTTTCACAAATAGTCCTATGTTGCTTTGTTGTAGTAGATTTAAGTAGAAAGCTGAGGCCTATTTTGGTTCAGAATGTGTTTCAGAGACTGGAAACAGAGATGACCCCGTCAGTTCTTATGCTTGAACCTTCTGTGACAGACAATATCTGGATGCTATTGACCTAGCTTATCATTACATATTTTAAATGTACTGTCTGTGGGTGGATCACAGGTTCAGATAATATCAGGGAAGTATCAGGAGGGCTTGGGCATCTTATAGTGTAAAGAGCATGGGCAGGTTGCTTCCATTTTTTCATTTACCAGTCATACAAGTAAATTATTTTAGAAAATCTAGTATTAATGTATTAAACTGCATTAATTTCAGGAACTTTAATTTATGCAAAGTGTAAGTTATCTCCCCTGCCCCCCTTCCAAGTATTTTGTATTGGAAAATAGGCTTCTTTATATCGTGGGCCTGAAGTCATATAAAAAGCTGTATATTAGTTTCAGATGAGCAGAAGGGTGTAAACATAAAAGCAGTGGGTTTTTTATAGTTATATTTACACAGTTACAGCATTATCCATGGGTTTGTGCATTTGAAGAGGGTAGGTGGACAGAGTAAATACTGGTAAGTATTAGCCAACTCTGAGTTCTGAAAAAGTGGTTTTATGATACAGCAGAACCAAGAGCAGAACCAACATGGTTATCAGTTGAACCTGCTATGAGTAAAAGGAGAGATTATGTAGGTACTAGTAATTAAACATTGCTGATGTGTGCAGGAACACGTCTTTTTATAGAGTTTTCCTATTATGTCACTAATCTAATATTTTGTGTTCTCTACAGAACTATGGTAAAGCAGACAACAGTTTCTTACCTTTCCCTACCTTGGGAAACCTTTCTTGGTGGTGAAGGGGTAGAGCAGCAGGGCAGATTTTTGTATGTGGAAGAGGCAACGGCACCTCTAGCAAAGGTTTTTTAACCAGTTCAGATGTAAGAACCTGTTTTGGTTGGTTTTAACTAGCCAAATTTTCAGACAAACAATGTGGAGGACAGCTGTCTTCTTGCACTGTTGGTGGGAAAGAGGAGGTAGATGTGCCTGAAATGCAAAGCAACTAGTGAGCTGTGAGAACAAACAGGTTTAGAATGATAGCAATGACAATTTTTCATAACCAGTATAATGCATTCACCTCCTGAACTGTGAATTGGACTTAAAGATCTGGATTTTCATTGCTCCTCTCCTGTTCAGTACTACCTGAGTCTTGTCTTCTTCATATCTTCAGATTTTCTTAATGTGTGAGAATTTGGACCTGTGTATCCAGCTTTCCTGCAGAGCCCTGTAAGCACCAGGCCAGAAGGCAGATGTTTCCAGCTCCTTTTTTTTGGAGCATGTCTAGGCAGGAGAGATTACAGAGATGTTTTAGAAATTGAGGAGGAGAAAATATGACTTGGAAGGCTAGTGATTGTGGTACTTACTTGAAATGAGGTATGTTTAGGTCCTTATGTATTTCAGAGAGAACTCTGCTAGACCTAATTGTGAGTGTACAAGGCAACTGATGTGAACAGCTTACTTAAAATGGAATGCAAAATCTTTGTTCTTACATGTACAAAACCAGACGTGCGACTTTTGCGATCTTGACTTTTTTCTTGATAGTGCTAGTATATATTTGAACATGGGAGGAATATTGAAATTCCATTGAGTTTTGGTTTATTGCTTTATAAGAATAGTCAACCTAACAATTAGAAACTGTTACATTTTAAATGTCAGCACCCTTTCTTAGATTACTGTAGCTTGTCTTCCAGATTTTAGGGATTCTTACTCCAAGTCATCTACTTCACTATAAAGTGTCAAAAGCTTTAAAATTAATTCTCTTGCTCTTGTCCTAAATAAAGGTTTTTTGCTTGGCTTTCTTTTGTCTCTCTTGCTTTTCTTCATTCATATATTGTATCCTGTACTCCTTCCTACTGCTTGCTTTTCTCCTTTTTCAACTCCTCCTCCTTTTCTTCATCAATTCCAATTCTTCAATGTCAACTGAATGAAATGTTATGCTTGGATTACAGTCTTTTATTCTTGTGTAACTGACTGCTCCAAGGTATTCCTGCACACACAGCATTCATTTCCTAATGTGTTTTTGCAGATGGTCTTTTAAGTGTGGCTAGGTAATGTATGGAATTGCCAGACTTGCGTTTAGCTCAGCTCTTTATAATTGTGCACATTTCAATAGCTTGTCCATGTACAAATGAGTACAAGAGAAACGCAAAGTATTTTAAACTGCTGAAAGAAATTGCTTTGTTAATGATCCTAATACAGTCAGTTGGATTGTACCTGTACCCTCTCCTATGGTATTAGAAACTTTAACCTTGACAGTATGTTCAACTTTAGACAACTAATTTTAGCAGTTATTTTAGTTGTAAAAAATTTCTTGAAGCATTTCTACATCTGATTTTGTTCCAGTGTTTTATGATGTTTACTGCTTGTTCTTTGACGTCCAGTTGATGTTCAAAGACAGTGTGGCAGAAATGCTGGTTTGTAGTTTGTGGTTAAGAGTATTTCAAGGAGAGAGGAAATGCTGACTGTATGAGACTATCTGTACTACTAATCCTTGTCTCCTGTGTTGTGTAGGCTACCAAGTGCTGGCTCCCACTGCCTATTATGATCAGACTGGTGCCTTAGTAGTAGGCCCTGGAGCGAGAACTGGCCTTGGCGCACCAGTCAGATTGGTTGCCTCAACTCCTGTTCTAATCAGTTCTGCAGCAGCACAAGCAGGTAAATATTTGGCCCTGCACAGAGGTTTCTTTCACTTCTCTGCTGAACCTTAACAGTAATGTTGATTAGTATTTGATATTATTGTTTTCTATGCATCTGTAAAGTTTTCTAGTTTTGAAGGATATACTGTGCATGCTTGCTTTATTATTCACTCTCCTCCTGTTCTCTGAGAATGCTGTTTCTCAGAGATGGGGTTTTCAATTTTTAATTGGAATTTACAGTCCTCTTCCCATACATACACAAGCATGTTTCTGCAAATGTTACTTGTCAGATAGGAACATTTTCTCCTTCCTCTCCCCATGCATTATAACATGCATTTCTCATCAATCCCCTAAATGGTGTCCTCTAGGAAGCATCATTTCATTGCTTCGGCCTGGCAGAAGATGGATTGCTCGGGAGCCTTGCTATGCTTTTCTCATGAAAGTATTTTCTCCTGAAGAGTGTGACAAGGAAAAAGCTGTGTATAGAATGGAAAGCAAAAGAGGAGAATTAGTTATATCAAAAGTCTCTAGTTTCTTCTTCTTTTTTACCAGTTGTAAGATCTAGTATTACTGAACCATTTATTGCATGTTAAATTAAAATCCAGAATATTAATCCTGGATTAATTAACTTAATCTGTTCGGAAAATTAGATTTTAAATTAATCTATCAGCTTCTTTCTTTAGTCAGAACTTGTTTCTGACAGTAGCTGAAGATGTCTTTGAATGACTCTTAGCTGCAACTTTGGATATAAGAAGTTCAGTAAACAGTAATGTCTTATATGTTTACACTGAAAACTCCCTCAATTACATTAACAGTTCTGGAGCTTTGATTAGCCTAAAACATGTGCTGTCTTCACCTTTTTTCCTTGAGTAATTAAGATTATGTAATACTATTAAGTCTCTTTGTTCTTTAATATGTGAATTTCTGCTTGTTTTAAGAGGGCTTCAAGAAAATACAATTTAGTTCTGAATAATCCATTTTCAGTCAGAAATGTTTGAGAGAGTAATTATGATTGAAAACATGTGTTTTACAGCTGCAGCTGCTTCAGCTGGAGGAACAGCAAACAATCTCGCGGGAGCCACGAACGGTCTTTTTCGGCCACTTGGTGCCCAGCCACAACAACAGCAACAGCAAACAAATAGTAGCCTACAATCCAATTCATTTTATGGCAGTAACTCTTTGACCAATAACTCCCAGAGCAGTTCCCTTTTTTCACATGGTCCTGGCCAACCAGGAAGCACATCTCTTGGCTTTGGAAGTAGCAGCTCTTTAGGAGCAGCTATCGGCTCTGCACTTGGTGGATTTGGCTCATCAGGTAGGTTGTTAATATAGTGAGGACATTCTGTGAGACTTTTGTGTTAAGCAAAAAAATGTATCTGTATCAGGCATCATATATACACATACATTTCTAAAAAGAATGAAAAAATAGGTTATTGAAGTTTTAAACAAATTTTAGGGGAATAAAAAAGGTTTTTAAAATTCACTTGGGTTCTGTGTACAAGATGCATTTTTGAACAATATCCTGTAGTCACAGGTATCCAAATTTTCCATACTGATCACTGTACTCTGCCCCAGAAGTTTGTTACTGTTTTTCAGTAAGCTGCTTTTGTTTTTAAGGAAGTCTTCATTCTGTGGTTAAAATAACAATTGATGATATTGAAGATATGCATTCTTTTGTTGTAATTATCATATCAGAAAAATTCCTAATTTTTTTTCAAACACATTAAATAGCATATGACTTTCTAAATTTGATCTAATATTGAAGTGCTTGTTTCCGTAACATTTTTAAAGGATTTACAAAACAAAAAGTCTTAATACCCAAGAATAGTCTTTGTTAACTCTAACATGTTTATTCTTAGATATAGTTAAGCGTAAATAGGTCTGTGCATGTTTGGGGCCTTTAATTATTTCAACAGATGCTCCTAAATATTATTGACCTGTTTATATTTAAAATATTTTTTCATGTTTCTGCTCTAAAGCAGAAATTTCATATTCACATATATATTCATATATTCACATAAATAAAAACTATTCACATAGTTTTTAAACATGCAACGTAGGTTTTCTTGTATTTCAGATTCAGTTTTAGTAAGGCAAGAGAAATATTTTTTTTAAAGAATATTTCCATTTACTATTAATCTCTAAGTTTACAGCACTGAATTGCATCTTATTACTAATAGTATTTTAATTAAATCAGTGGAGCATGTTTAATCTTGTGTATCTTGCAGATGGGTAGAAATTGGGGGAATTGTATGTACTCTAACAGTATTCTTTTCAAAATGTAGGAAAATTAGCCCTGAGGAAAGTAATTTTAAAAAAAAAATATTATAAGATGACTTAATATATTTGGGAGAAAAAACAGAAGGAAAAACACACCCTTCAGTGTTCAGACATGGTAGTTATTTGGTAACTAAGTGTGACTAGTGACATCAAATATACTGTATACCAACACAGAGTTTTTCTCAGTGTTGTTTTTCATAAAATAATCGGAAAAATTGTTTACTTAAACAAAACTAATGCTAGGAAGTCCGAAATCAGGATTTTGCACAGATCCTGTCCAATATTTGATTTTAAAGAGGAGACTCAAAACATCCCATGTTTAATTTTAAAAAAAAATTAAAATTGAGGCTACTCAGTAGTGTAGGTTTTCTTAATTTTCCTTAATGCCACAGCAAGTAAATATTATTTACAAAATGTGCTAAGTGTATATTATGTAATATAACTTGTCCTGAGCTACTTGTAGGGTGTCAGTGTATCCTTAGCAGCTGTGTTTCACTCTAGGTACAATTTTGTTACACTGGTAGATAGTGATAATAAAGACATATATTTAATACAGTGCAACTATTTAAGGTCTCTAGATAGAATAGATTTAAGTCATAAAAGTTTATATCCTGCATTATCTGAAGAACCTCCATAGAACACAAATTTTAGTTGTATATCTGCTTAAGAAAATCAGCATAGCTTTTTCTGGCACAGGAGTTAAGCCTTTTTCTTGTAGCAAAGGTCAGTTCCAGAGCTTTGTCCAAAGCCCTCAGCACAGAGAGCACATGCTGAAATCTTGCAGCAGTATCCAGGGTGATTTAATTAGCATGGTGGTTTGCACAGGGAAGCAGGAACCCCTATGCTTTTGCAGTTTGAGAAGTGCTGGTGAAAGGTGCTATCTAAACCTGAACTATTTTTAGTATTATTAGAATAAAAGTATATTGAAAGTGCCCTTCTGCTAAGTATGAATTGTACTTGCCCTAATAGCCACTTAAAAAATTCCTTCTGGTTATTTATTTATTTTTTTAGAGTTCTGACCTCTATGTATATATGAATTGAATTACACAGATAAGCACTTAAACAAATGGTACTCATGCATATCGAGGCAAATTGAAAACAAGTTTAATTTTTTATGTGCCAAGGCTTCAGCTTCTTTGTAACTCCCATCAGTATGTTGAAAAGGTTGAATTTCAGTTAAAATATAGCCATGAAGACTGATAGATGGCAGGACACATTTTGCCCTTATATTTTCAGTTTTTGCAGGGAATAAAAATAGCTGCAAAAAATGCAAAGGTGAGCATGTTCTAGCTTGAATGCCTGAACAAAGTAACAACTGAAAGCAGCGAATATACCATATAAATGACTGTATGTACTTACAGTCTCTGTTCTTTTATAATAAAGTTATTCATACTCCATTTTAAAGGTTTAGGTACATGGTGATAAGTTACTGCAGCTTGACAGGTAGCCAAGAATTAGATCAACTATGGCAGCTTTCCAGATGCCTTCTTCTGGCTTGTAACAACTGTAAGGGAATTGGATTATCTTAAAGTGGGAGAAAGAGGAATAAGCTAATGCAAATTGTCTTCTGGGGTTTGTGAGCTTTGCTTGTGTGTGAAAATGCAGTTCAGCTGGTTCAGCTGGTAACTTGTTAAGCTGCAGTAATTTAGCTGAGTAAGAAACCCTGAAAGATGGAAAAAACAATCCATTGTGTAGCATTGTATTAACATTTATATAGTTCACTGAGCCAGAGCCTGTAGAGCTGGTCTCAAAGCTTGAGATTTCTTTCAACTGTTGCCTTAAGTTGCTCTTCTGGTTTCTTATTCTCAATCTCCTTGCCTAGTTAGTCCAGTGTCTTTTCCTTCTGGCTTCTCCTCTTGTATGTCTTCCTTCCCAGTTTCCAGGCAACATTTATCTCCTGCTTCCCTCCCTCTCCTAAGTATGTTTCTGTTTCTACTTGTACTGTGTGATGTTCCCATCATCAGCTTACTTACTCCAGTCTTTTTGCCCCACAGTCACATACACCTTCTACAGCTTAACTTTTCTTCAGATCTGCTTTCTTCTCATCCTCAGTCCCACTGAAAGTGCTTGCCAGTTTCTCTTGCAGTCTCTTTCTTGGCTCCTTTGTCTTTTCTCTCTACCTCCTGATTTCCTTTTTTCTCTTTCCCCCTTCGCTAGTCTACTACTTGTGTTTGGCTTTTGTCTCCCCTGCACTGGAAATAGAAAACTTCCTTTCCACATTGCCTCATGGGCCTTTCCAACACAAGGTGGAATCTTGGACAGCAGTTTCAGAGTCTTTTTTGACATAGCACACTGAAGTTCAGTTGCAGGCATAACCTTAATCAGCCATCTCAGATGTGCTGTGTATGGTCAGGAGCTTAATTTTTTGGCTGTGAGTCTGTAGCAGATCTGTGCTGAACTTGGATGAACTGTGATTTTTGCAAAGATTTTTAGTTCAATCCAAAAGTGAAATGAAGATCTCCTTTTGCTGGCATATTTAGTCTGAGTACATGAACACCTTAACTTCTCAAAGAGGTAGCTAGATTGTTTTGGTAAGGATAAAGCACCTTTCTTTGCCAGTATTTCTGAAATGGCAGTGTTTAGACAGAAGTTTTATTAAAAATTTTGTCCAAGCAAGTTCCTGCCATGAAAAATATTATCCAAGTTGTTAAGAGAAAACAAATTAGTGTCTTAAAATGGGAAGTTTCAGGTAATCTTTATATTGGGCCATGCTGCCAGCTTTAACAGGAAGGTACTTGAAAAGGGTAAAGGTTTTGGAAGTACAAATTCTGACCTTTCCTTTTTAAGTTGGAAGTAGTCAATAGTAATAATCAATTTATCAAATTCAGCTTAATAAAGATACTTGTTATTAAAATATCCATAATCTTGGTTTGGTTCATGAGTATAATAATGTTCCAGTGTTTAAAACAGGCACTCTAGTTTAATATTTCACTAGTATGCAGCAGATACCAGAATTTAACATTTCTAAAAACTTTTAATTGTTCTCCTAATTTGTCCTAGACTGCTCATCGCCTTGCTGAACGATGCTGTGCAGGATAACCAGTCCTTCGCTAATACACTGTTATCCAAAGCCTCTAGTCTAATTTGACTTTCAGAAACACTGATAGCAGTAAACTGACGTTTTTAATTTCTCGTCTAATTTTCCTGTCTCTGCTCTGCTTCTCATCTTCTTCTTGGCCTATTTCCTCTTTATAATATCTTTTCAAAACACTTCTCACTTCTTTGAGAGCCAAAATTCTCATAGGGAATTTTAAGTAGTCATTTTTTTCCTACAGGTGAGGGGTTCACAAGTGAGGAAGTTCAGAAACAGCTGAACAGCAATATAAATTATTTTGTGAACCCTTAAACAATGACTAATTGCCTCTAGACTTTTCCTGAAATGAGTGTCACTGTCTGACTAATAATTTTTGGTGGAAAAAAATTTATCAAATAATTTAGTGGCAATATTTTTAGAATCATATATTTAAAGTGACAGTGTAATCTAATCTTGTAAATTCCGTATTTGTCCCAAAGCCTGAAGCCAGGCATTTAAGAGTACTGCAATATTACTGTGAGAAGTCTAGTGTGAAATGTTGAAAGACATTGGTGAAATTACTTGCTAGTGGTATGTTTATACCCACTTAGATTTACTTGAAAGCATGTGTGGTTATCACAGTAATTGTCTTTGTCATAACGATTGCTGTAATTATTGTGATCACATCTGTTGTTGCCCAGCTGTAGTTGGGGATAGGTTTTATTCAGTTGACACTGTGTAATTAGGGTCTTTTTATTTCTTCTTCAGTTGGCAGTTCTGCAAGTAGTAGTGCCACAAGGAGAGATTCTCTATCTACTAGCTCTGACTTGTACAAAAGATCTAGTAGCAGCCTAGCACCCATAGGGCAGCCATTTTACAATAGTCTGGGATTTTCCTCCTCTCCAAGTCCAATAGGCATGCCTCTGCCAAGCCAAACGCCAGGACATTCACTTACGCCACCGCCATCACTTTCATCACATGGATCCTCATCCAGTTTGCATTTAGGTAAAAAAAAAACAAAAACAAAAAACCAAAAAAACACTTTTTGTTTGTATGTGTGTATGTATTTCTATGTGTAAAATATATGTTGCATAAGAGATGTCACATTACCTTTGCTGTTAAACAGTTTTGTAATGAAGAGGGACTATTCCTGAAAGGTGAAGAGCATGTTCAGATGCTCGTTGATTTGACAGTGGAGGGCACTCAGCTTTTGGCAGTATTGGGCCAACAACTGATTTTTCTTCCCTTGCAGAAGCCCAGTAGAGCGCCCAGTAAGAATTATTGGTCCTTTATCTATTACATTTCCACAGTATGACAAGCGAAGGTGCATTATTTTTGTTTCTCCTCCACTGTGTTACCACTTTAAGGACATTTTAGGTGATGTGTTCAACAGTGAAGTGACTTTCATTAATTATAAAGTAGAAAAGTGAGCAGTGCTCACAATGCAAAATGTACCGAAAGGTGATTTTTGAATCAGTCAACCTCATGGCCCAGATACTTTGCCAGGAAGGCAGTAGTTTATCACCAGGCTGGTGGAAGGGAAAAACAAAAAAAAGGCATTTGTCAAAGAAGTAGCAAAGGCATTGTCAGTGGTGGCTCTCTGTTATCAGATGTATTTTTTAAGGAATGCTGAAAATAATTTCTTAATTTTTTTTGGCTAGTTAGATGACATGGGAGCTCAACCTTTCTTTAAATAAAAAATTAAAATAAAATAAAAAAATCTAAAGAAACCCCACCACAGTATACAGTGTATTTAGAAGATAATGCCTCTAACCTGAGGTTACCTAATAAAATTTTTCTTTCCTGCTGCAAATATTTGCAGTCACTTAATTTGGATGCTAAAATCATGCAGTGAAACGGGATGTAATTCAAGATTGAGTTGCCTGTTGCTCCAGTAACTATTCAGTGCACAGTCCCATGCTTGCAATAGGCAGCCTAATCCCCTATACTTCTCTTAGTGCAAATAAAACAGGAAAAAAAAATTTAAATGCCTACCAGAATACACCTTAAGTGAGAAATGTGTGAGTGATTTGTATAACAAGGTTAAATAATTAAAATATATTACATTTGCAGTACAATATCCCCTTCAAGGTTAAGTGCTGAATACCCGAAGTAAAACTGGGCAAGGGGATGTTTCAGCACGTTTTATTTTTTTTACTTACCTTTTTTCCTTTTTCAGGTCTACAAAGTTCACCTTTGGGCTGAGACCAAGCATGGAAAGTTTCAGCCCAAATGGAGGCTTTTGAGAAAGTTCTGAACATCTGACAATGGGGTTATCATGGAAATCTTTTTCTTTCTTTCTTTTCAAAGTACTCTCACCATAGTTTTCATATTGCTGAAAACTATACTTAAATCAAATTTTGGAAGGCATTATCTAAAATTTAAAACGTTCAAAGTTTTGTTTGTTTCATGTTTGATAAATGTTAAAAGATTATTTTTTTTCAGTTACAAGAAAATAGACTGTGATCAGTATAGAGGATTGCCTCTATCAGCAGAAATTGTTGAATACTGACTTTGACCCATTTTGAACTGTTTGGCAGTGTGAACTAAGCCTAATAGCTTGTTAAAATCATGTACTAGATCAGTGTGTAACTGCCAGAATATACAGTTGTACTCTGAAAATTGACACAAGCTTGTTGGCTTCCATTGTGTCCTCTTTGTCTTGTGAAGTGGACCTTGATTACTGATAAGCTTTTTGCTACATTACAAAATCAGCCTGAAATTGGGAAAGTGAGATCTTCTGGATATTTGCTTTTACAAAAAATACAGAAAAATGCAGTGTTTTTTTAGCCTTTCTGCCCTGTGCTATATTTTTGCACAGTTACATTCAAAGTGCACCATCTCAGAGTTTAAGACCATTTCTGCAGTTAATTGTCTGTCTTGTTATATTTATTCTGGTGTGTTCATCAGCTGCTCTTGGAAGCATGTTTTGTTCTCACATACAAAAAATAAAAATAAAAAATAAAAGCTTTCTCACCAAATGAGAAGTTATACCTGAAATCAGCAGGGAGTGTATTTTAAGAAGGGTATGTTCATCATGTAGTCACTTTTCAGAGTAGAACATTGTAAGTTCATGTCTGCATGCAGTTTCCATTGGTATTTTGATAATGCCTGTCAAATGCAGCTCTCCCTCCACCTTCCAAACTTGTCCTGCCTGCTTGTATCAACAGGTTCAGCTAAGTTTAACTCCTGTTTTAAAATGGGCATCAAACTCGGTTGCTCCTGTTTCAGCCACCAGAATCTACAGCACAACACTGGGAAAGGGTGCATGGTTTTATAACCCCTTTGTCAGACACTGCTGCAATTTGTAGCTTAAAAGAACAATTTCCCTTTTACAAGAAATTCGTGATATTTTACTGGTTTTATCTCTTCTCACCACCTTTTTTCCAACATCCTAAAATAGCAATGTGTTAATGACTTTGTGCTAGTGTCAGTTTTCCTGTATTTGAAGGGATTTGTCAGTTGTTTGTAACTGCTTCTTTACTGTAATCAGTTGGAGCAGTAAGGTCATGAATTTGAACTACCCTTTCACTCCCAAGTACAAGGAACTGCAGGAGGAAGTGTTTTTCCATTGTCATAAAAAATCCTTTTAGATTGGTAATCCTTACCCTGATTGATGGTACATTGCAGCATTTTAAGAGTAGAGTTTTGGTGTAGAGAAGGATTTCTAAAATCTGGTCTTTTGGAGGTCATTATTTTCTGTGTGTTGTGAGCCAAGCTTGTTAGCAGTTCAGATTGATGTTTTACCTTCAGAGATGGTCATTCTGGGTAAGAGTAAAGGAAGGCCCCTTGGCAAGGCAGTATGGGGAGCTTTGCATTGCCTCTGCTGTGTCCCTCCTCTGTAGGGCTTCAGTAAACCAGGTATAATAAACACTTGCATTGATTCCTAAAATATACGTACATATGTATAATTCTGTTTTCCATATGAAGATGAAACTTTTATCTGAGGACGAGATGAAGCTACTTTTTTACAGATGAAAAAATACTCTGTAGAAATTAAGTTCAAAACGTTTATATACACGTGTGTTTTACTAGAAAATAGTGCTGACACATGTAAATAAGTTACTATGCAGTAGATACATTTTCTGTCTTTATTAAAAGTAATTGAAAAAATACTTTGATAAATACAGACTAATGCTGTCAAAATAAATATGCCTAGATCTAGTTTTTAATGTTTTTTCATGTTCTCCTTAGCATATAATAATATGCTACCTATGTTAAGGAGTCAGTAATTTAACGTGCTTTGTATCCTTGAAACTTAGGCTCTGTTTTAGATTATCTGTATCCCCTTTATATCTCTATGCTTTTTCCTCCCTGTGGATTAGCCACAGGGATTTAGGTTCAATTAAACTGTAAAGCAACTTCATACTACTGAGTGCTTTGGAGATCTTTGTTTTATGAGATCAGAAGTGATAGCTAATTGATATTTGAAGAATGAAGTGCACACTTCTTTCCCCAAGAGTTTGGAATTATGTGGCTATACTAATGTCTAATAAGTATTTTAATTTTTCAGTGCCTTATTCAGTAGGGTATGTTCCCCAAATAACTTAACAAGACCTAGACTGTTACTTTCCTAGTTTGGAGTAGAAAATAGGCCATTGTACTCACAATTATGTCTGCATGTAATAAGTACCTAAGACAATATGCTTATATTTTGGGAGTTTTACTATTTTTCAAATCTCAGGGTTGCCACTGAGCCGTAACATTGCTGTAATTAAAGATTAAATGAGAAAAAAAGCTAATTACTTATTAAATGATTCGTTTTTATAATAGTGTCCAGTGTTTTACAAGGTTCTGCTTTCTGTGTGCTTCTGAGTTCACAGGCACAATGGATGTGCTTTCTTAATACAGCCTTCCTGTGTTACTGTCCTGCTTAACGTGACTGTCTGAAATAGTTTCACAGGCTAGACAGGAGCCTCCCAGTTGCAGCATAGTTGTCTTACAAGTCTTACAAAGTGATGGTTCCCAAATTAGACTGAAAAAAGGCTTGATAATTCTAAGCAGGAAATGTATATTACACATATATAGCATATTTGTTAAAAGCTACCAAGTTTCTTAATTTCTATTTTAGTTTCTGGATAAATGTTGCATTTAATTTATAGAGATGAAGGCTCATTTAAAAAAAACCAAGCTGAAACAATTCCTGATTCACATGTGCAATTCTGTGACTGTGTATGTTGACTGTGAGCATATGATCAAAACTGCCCTGTTAGTTTCTGGCACAGAATTGAGCATGCGATCAGTGGAGCAGTCGAGATGCTGCAACAGGAGAGTAGCCTATAACTTCCTTTCAGATGGGCTCTGGTGCCCTCTCGTGATATTAAACAGTGTTACTGCACAGCTCATACAGGGAAGCCAGGATTGCACTCATGTGTTTACATAGTCCAGGTGAGAAATGCCATCATTTCAGCTGCATAACTTTTTTTGTTTTTTAGAAGGCCATTCCTAGAGGAGAAATTACAGCAGAGCATCACTCTGCATACTGCTTCACCTGCAGAATGTTGGGGTTTTTTTATTCTTTTGTTTGTTAGTACCATGTTGCTGTCAGTTCTTTTCTGAAAATAGTGTTTGTCAATGGAATCTAAAACTGATAGTTACAAAAACTTGATTTTACTGTCTGTAAAGAATTAAGAGGCTTTAATTTAAAAGAAAACCTAGTGGTTTTTAAAAGATATTGTGGGGCATAAAGTATTTATTGATGCTTGTCACAGAATTTTGAAGACTAATTATAAAATAAATACTAATTATTTCTATTTTAGGGCATAATACTATACAGTGCAATCAATGTGATGCTTGATGTGTCTTGCAGAGCACTAACATCTCAGGTTTTGGTACTGGAATTTGACCTTTTGAGAAAGATAACTTTACCATTAATACATTGCCAGTCCACCATAACACTGTTGTTGCCTGGCCTTATAAATACTTGGAACCAAGAGAAGGCTTGGCTAGGGCACAGTCACCTTTCTTCTTTCTCTTTTTTTCTTTTTTTTCTTCTTTTTTTGCCTTTTTTTAAATTAAGTTTGTAATAGAGCACCATTCAAACAGCACATACTGCAATTTGTTTTAAATTCAAATGTAGGTATTTATTCTGTTGATTTTGAAAGGTCTTTAATTACAATGTCACTTTCTAGACAGGGAAACAAAATGCTTTCCTTTTCCAATTCATAGTCAATACTTTTAGGGAATGTTTGATTTTTTCTTTGCTTAGTTTGGTTTTAGTAGTAGAATTGAGGTTTCTGTGTGAGAATTGTTTTCGAATATTTCTGCTTGTAGTATAGTAAGGGTATCCCTCTAAAAAAATCATACAGCAGTTGGGAAAGATGCTTTGGATGCTTTTTATGATAATTGCTGTCTGTTGTAAAGTGGAGGGGAGAGGCCTGCTGGAGGAGTTCAGAGTGACACAAACTGATCAGAGTGCCGGGTGTGAGGAGAAATGCATAGGACTGGGGGGTGACAAGAGCTGTAGGTGGAATCACTAGTGAAAAGGAGTAGGCCCTAGACATAGGAAGGCAATTCAGTTCTTAAAAAGTAAGGAAGGATGAAGTGTTAGTGAGAGTGATGAGTGTTTGTGCAGCAAGGAAAGGACTTCGTGTTTCTGAAAGGAGCTTCAGTTTGATATATCTGTGGTTGTTTGAGAATTAAGTAGAGTATTTTTGTTACCTGGTTTGAAATTCGACATATTTAGTGCTTAGAAGAGGTACCAGATTGAAAGCTTGGGATGCTGAAGTCATCAAATAACCTGCAGGACAGGTACAGCATGACAAGAGGCACCACACGTGCCTCCCCAAAAATGCCCTTAACACGCTGTAAGTTGGAAAGGTATCTCAGTAGGGACTGAAGGGTAGTTCAGATTTCATGGTCTATTTTGACACAATTGGCTAACTTCAAGACTACTAACAAGGGTATAAGCCAGTATGACTCGTGAAGTGGAAATCTGCCCACTAAGCTTAAAGCCCACTCAGTTCTAAAGTTTCTGTAAGGCTGAGTGGGTGCTCACTTTACCTGCCTTGATATATTCTTCTAATGACATTTCTTTTCCTGGTGCCCTCACATAAAATAAAAATGAGGAGGAGAATGGTTTTATTTATTGCAAGATAAAGCTATCTAACTCCTCCAACCATAATGAGGTAAATGTAAATAGCAAGACAACACTGTTGTTTTCTTTGGCTCCAGGGTGTATCCGTAGTTTTAGTGCACTTGCTGTTTTGCTGTTGCTCATTTTCCTCACGGCCGTGTCTGACAGAGCTGCTTCCTTGTAGGAGGACTGACAAATGGTAGTGGTCGCTATATTTCTGCAGCCCCCGGAGCCGAAGCCAAGTATCGCAGTGCGGCGAGCACCTCCAGCCTCTTTAGCTCCAGCAGCCAGCTCTTCCCTCCTTCGCGCCTCCGCTACAGTAGGTCTGACATTATGCCTTCTGGACGCAGCCGATTGCTAGAGGATTTCAGAAACAATCGTTTCCCTAATCTGCAGCTAAGGGACCTTCTTGGACATATTGTTGAATTTTCCCAAGACCAGCATGGTTCTAGGTAATTATTGTAAGACTAGTTAATAATACTTCACTGCTTTGATATTGCTTTATTAACATCAAACATTTGAATGAGGTGCTTGTCATCTTAATTCAAAGCATGCCATTAATTGGAGCACACACTCTTAGGCTGACCTTCTCTAGAAAATTTCATTGTAAAAGTAATACTAATTTAGCTGCCTGTAGAAGTTCTCAGTGTAGAAATAGCCTCATAATTAGACTTTTAAACTCTAGTATTTAGGTATCAAAAAGGTGTTGATTAAGAAAACAAAATATGTGACATCTGGAATGTAAAACTATTTTTTGTCAGTACATCATCAGGTACTTAGTTACTGTTATTCTTTTCATCTTTAATGCTTTTCAAATGAAAGTTTTTAAGTCAATTTTACAAAAATGTGTCCTTTTATATGCAAAGGCACTACTTTCATTTTAATAAATTTTATAAATGTTTTCTTTAGAGTGTTGAGGTGTCTCATTGAAACAGTGTTTGAGAGGTTTTCCTGTTGTTGATGCAAAGCATAATGTACCTTTTTTTGCCCTTAGATTTATACAGCAGAAGCTGGAGCGAGCTACTCCAGCTGAGCGCCAGATGGTATTTAATGAGATCCTGCAAGCAGCCTATCAATTGATGACTGATGTGTTTGGAAACTATGTAATACAGAAGTTCTTTGAGGTAAGCATAGCACTAAGTCTATGGATGGACATGCAAATGAAGTGCTGTAAATCTGATTAAATTTAACTGGTCTTTTTCTTAACACCATAGCAGAATTCTACATGACTTCCACAGAGCCCAAGTGTGTAACTGCATACATGTTTTCTGTTCTGTATCCAGTGCTTTTTGTCATAATGGACACAGTTTCTCCTTACACTGGTGGTGCATGTATTGGTGAACACTGGTGAATGCACAGGCTGCACATTGAGGCTTCACAAGCCTCTTAGCAGAACTTAGAGAGACTTTCAGGAGATGACAGGGGACTTCAATATTTGAAAGATGCTTTTTATTGGTTACTGGATCATGGTACAGAATGGGTCTGGAAAACACTCTTGCACTCAAACAGCTGTGTGAACTTCATCCAGTGCTCTGTATGAGGAAACTCCCATAAAATGTATTGAGGCAGAAGAATTTCGAGTAAGGGGTCTCTATCATAACATACAGCCAATATTACTACAGCTAGTATTTAAAACAATTTTGTTTTCTGTTAAAAAATATGTGGTAAAAAAAGGCTTTATCAAAGAATTACAAGATTTGGCTTGCAGAGAGAAGAAAAAAGTAATACCTGTGTCCTGGGAAAAGTTATATGTAGAAAGGGTATCTAGTATAGTGTACTTTAAATCAAGGGCCATATCAAAGAGTGGCAGAGAGAAGGTGAAGCTGGAAAATGTCCAGTAAGGAATAAGATACTTGCTGTAAACAAGAATGTCGTTTTTTAGTGAGTAATCTATGAAACAATGTGCTCACTTCTTTTACTTTTTTTTGTTAAACAATCAAAATATCTTCTGAAAAGTGTCACTGACTTATGATATGGGAGATCTTGATTTTGCTCAAGGGTAATTATTTGCTGGTTTTTCCATAATGTTAAGTTGGATGAATACTCAGTTAATCATTGTCAGTTGAGTGTTTTCATCTTAATTCTGCAGAACAGTTGTCCAGAAAAAAGCGTGCATGGCCTTACATGTAGAAGGGGACCTCGGTTCAATGTTTAAGTAGGCAGGTGAAGTTGGTCATGCTTTCTTCAGAGCTGACTACAGGTGTGAAGTTTGACAGTTCTCAGCAGTGCTGCAGGAGTATTGCTGTGCCTGCAGCTGATTGTCCAAGTGGTCACTTCTGTGTCCTCTCTTACAAGGTGTGAGATACACTGACAGTACAAGTTTTGAGATAGCAGGAAAAATCTGATTTGGACTCATACCTAATAATGACCTGTGATCCGTGTGCCTGGTATAATTTATTTTAAGAAGTGGCTCATTGCACTTAAATATTCCAACAGACAGACAAATAAAAACTACATAGATTTCTTCTGTTGTCTTTCAAGGTCATGCATTTGATAGCAGGTATGTAACTGGATATGGAATATTACAAAATGTTGCATTTAGAAAAGAAAAGCTTCTGCTAAATAGACCCACCAAAAAAACGAAGTGAAAAATGATTCAAATATTGCAATCACGTACATCTTGAAAATACTTACTCTGACATGTAAATTCCAGCATGCTGCAATATGTCTTCATTTGTTAACAGCATATTTATTTTCTTTTAGTTTGGAAGTCTGGATCAAAAGTTAGCCCTGGCAACACGCATCCGAGGTCATGTTCTGCCATTGGCCCTCCAGATGTATGGCTGTCGTGTTATCCAGAAAGCACTCGAGTCAATCTCACCTGACCAGCAGGTAATTGTAAGTTAGAGCAATGATTTTATTTTATTTTATTTTATTTTATTTTATTTTATTTTATTTTATTTTATTTTATTTTATTTTATTTTATTTTATTTTATTTTATTTTATTTTATTTTATTTTATTTTATTTTTTTATTTTTATTGTATCTGTCTTTTTACTTGATTAAATTGTTGATTATTCCCTTCATCATGAAATATCCTAGGGGCTAAAATAGTTGTTTAAATGAAAATACTGAGGTTCATAGTTAACACCAGTGAATATGAAGATTGGAGTCAGGATGAAATGAAATTTTTCCTTGTTTAAGTGGGGGGAAATATCATCTTAAAGACAAAGATAATCTTTGTTTTTCCAGAATGAAATGGTGAAAGAGCTGGATGGCCATGTTCTGAAATGCGTGAAAGATCAAAACGGAAACCACGTTGTACAAAAATGCATTGAGTGTGTTCAGCCCCAGTCACTCCAGTTCATCATTGATGCATTCAAAGGACAGGTAGTGTCAATGGTTCATTTCCTCTTTGCAGGATGCTTAGATTTCACAGAAAAAGATTTGCAGGTCTTTGTCCATCATTTGCATGTACAAGATAGTGTTTGGCACTTCGTTATTTTAAGTAGAATGAAAGAGGGGATGATGACATGCAAAAGCCTTTGGAGAGACTGTTAACATGCTGTAAAAAGATTAATTTGTTGGGAGAGGAGGCTCTAGAAAGACTTGTTTGGATGTATTATAAATACACACAGTGGATGTCATATAAATACATACAAAGGACCTCGTGTGCCCAGGCTTTGTGTTTCTGTTTTGTGATAACACCATTTCACATTTCCTTCACAACTCTTGACAGGGCCATTTTTTATATAATAATAAAGTATGTGTTCTCTAGTATATATTTTTCGTTAAAAATTACATTTTCCTCTCCTGTTGCTTGTGTTGTACGTGTGTCTTTCAGTGTTTCCCAATGAATGTCAGTCCTTAAGGAACTGCAGTGATGAAATACACTAATCTGTTCCGTACATATGGGCTAGTGTGGAGTGAAGGGGGTGTCATATTTGTTTACTTCAGATTGGGGTTTTTGTTTTGTTTCCAAAAAAAGTTATTACTATAAGATTGATACTGTGCTGCAGGCTAGTGAATATGCTGCAGCTAAATAGCATTTTAATCCTCTGAGACAAGCGTGTACTTTTATAGTCTTGAGAAGAATTGTAAAAATCTTACTAACTTGGCTATATAACTAAATTTTACTTTAATGGATGGCCAAGTGTATTTTCTAATAAAATCTACAATATCTTTCTCATTTTACACAACAGCAATACCAGAATTATAGTTGTACATAGTACTAAATTGCATACCAAGGTTTCTACGGTTGGGTCTTTTTACACCAAGAAGTGTGTATGAGGGACGTGAGATGCATTTTTTAAACTGTAAATAGAGCCCCTTGACTAAAGTATGAGTGTGTTTATTTACTGAACATCCATCCTGAGCACCAAGTAATTATATATAGAAAATATTAGCTAATATGAAATGGTAAATGAAAAATGATACACTTATGTGATATTACTTACCATTTTCTCCTGCCTGCATCATTTGAATTGATACCTAATCATACAAGATTCTGTGTTCAGTCCTGACCAACACTGAAATTCTTGGAATTAATCCAAACTACAAACCTAGCTTCTAGAGAAGCAAGCAGAAGGAATAAGCAAGATTTGGCTGTACGTTTTGAGTAGTTATTTACAAACTTTGTAACTGGGAGCCTGTTGTGTATGCTGGAACGTGAAATCGGTGAAAATCAGCCACCATTTTTATAAGTGTCAAAGTCTTAAAATTTGAAAATTAAGTAAAAAGGAAAGCTTGAAAGTTGAACGGCACTTAACTAAGGGGTCGTGCTTCCAGGCTTTCCTTTGCAGCTGTGTAGGCTAGAAACATTGTAATGAACAGTTGGGTTCTTAGTTACATGGTTTCTGGAGTCCTTGACACACAAAAACCTGGTTTTTCGTCTTTTCCTGACTTTTGCTGGAAAAGGAATTCTGGTCTTGGTAGACAAAACTTTTTTAATAGTAGTTGGTATGTTCAGTTCCAGTTTGAACACAGTAATTGCAATAGATGTGAGCTTCGGTTGGTTTAACTTCAGTTTGCAATCCTATTTTCAAGGTATTTGTACTTTCAACTCATCCATATGGTTGTAGAGTAATTCAGCGTATTCTGGAGCACTGCACTGCTGAGCAGACTTTGCCAATCTTAGAAGAACTGCATCAACACACAGAGCAGCTAGTGCAGGTTAGTGCATGTACACTCATTTGGAATGCACTGTAGAGTTTTTTATTGTTATCATAATTTACTCCTGTATCCTAGTTTAAATGCGCTTGCCTCTTTTTAGTTTTGTAGACATTGATTTTTTGTTTTTCTTTCCTTCCATAGTTTTAATGAAAATTAATTTGGAAGTTGGGAGGCAAAGAAGATATAAAAAGCCTTTTTCTTACACTTTTGACTGTAGCTTGGTGTTCAGGGGAATGTTACAGCTGTTAAAAAAGTATGATCTTAAATTTAAGGACTTCTTTCTTTAAGAGCGTAAAAGATACTCTAGCAAAACACTGGTTTTACAGATTATTTACATTTTTCATGTAAAATTTGTGGCCCATTAAGTAATTCTTGATGAAGTATGTTTTGCATCACTTTGCTACTGTAATGTTGACATTATTGTATTTTCCTTATATTCATGCAATTAGTAATTCCATACTTAATGCTCATGTACAAAAGCTGTCTGTATTTATTACTTGGTATGAACACAAAAAAAAATTGAAGTCATCTTATTTTCAGGATCAGTATGGAAATTATGTTATTCAACATGTACTGGAGCATGGTCGTCCTGAAGACAAAAGCAAAATTGTTTCAGAAATAAGAGGAAAAGTTCTAGCTCTGAGTCAGCACAAATTTGCCAGGTACTGGACAACTGTAATATATTAAAGATTCATTAACCTTGTAAACGTATTGGATTTATTTCTTGTGTTACGAAAGGGATGCAATATTTTTTTTTTCTATTGTGTATCTTTCATCCTGAAATTCCGTATTTTTATAGAGATGAATGGTAGTGATATTTTTATACTATGTTTGGGGAAGGGAAGAGGCAAATGGTTCTGTAACAAAACAAAGGAAGTTCTGTGGCTTTATGGGATATGGCTTTTGTTCACTTTGTGCAAGTGCAGGGAACAGGTTCCAAGTTTTCATGTGAGGATGCCCAGAGCCAGGTGAAAAGCTCTGCTGGAACTTGGGTGATGTGCTGATGGTGATAAGTTGGGACTTGCTGACTCTCAATCCAGTCTAGCAATTTGCAAGTATAACAAGGCTCACTTTAAAAAGTGGTGGTTCAGTGTAACAAGGATTTTCTGCCTTAGTCTGAAAGACTGCTGTAGGAGGCCTGAACTATGCTGAATTTAGAACCCAAAACTTATTCTTCCGTGCTTTTTGCTGAAATATGGATTATGTGCCTTTTGCTAAGGAAAAACAGACCTCAGAATTCATTCTAGGTGATTTAGTGAGACTAGCCTTGTCACCAAAATGAAGTAGAAATCCCTTGTGACATTATGGGGGCATTTGTTTTAAAAATTGCTAGCTAACTAGTTTATCTGGATTTTATTTTTCTTTTCCTGAATAGAACTCTTCATAATCCTCTAGTTTATTTAATTTCTAAAGCACAAATTTAGGACCAGGATCATTTTGCTGATGGCCTTTCCAGCTTCTGGAAGGTCAGGGACTTGCTCTACAAAAGAATATTTGATGGAATCTCTGATGTTGGCATGCTCCTGGAAAGTGCATTTATTCAAAAAGCAGGAATCTTCATATTTGGCTTTCTCTGTTGTGTTTTCAAAGGGCCCATAACCAAAATAGATGTGCTAGAACACATCTGCAGCCTTAAGTCCAGTATACCTATGTAGGTCCCGTGGAAAAGTCTCTCCTACAAAATAATAAGTATCAGAAAATAACCTTTTCACATGGGTGAAATAATAGGGATATATAATCTCGTAACTTCCTCAGTCATTAGACTGGAGATTTGGAAATGAGAAATTGATGCATTTGCAATACACTTTTTACTGGCGTTAAGAACCCTGAAGAACTGATAAACTTCCAGATAGGTTTAAAATGGTTACCTGAAAGAATGTTACACCTCCAGTCCCATCATGGACTTGCCTTATTTTTCAGCAACGTGGTAGAAAAATGCGTGACCCACGCGTCGCGTGCCGAGCGAGCCCTGCTGATCGACGAGGTGTGCTGCCAGAACGACGGCCCTCACAGTGCCTTATACACCATGATGAAGGACCAGTACGCCAACTACGTCGTGCAGAAGATGATCGACATGGCCGAGCCTGCCCAGAGGAAGATCATAATGCACAAGGTATGTGTGTGCATGCTGTAGTGATGCAAAAATACTGTCTGTGCGAGCTCTTCTGCCAGAGCACCTCTCCCTGCAGGTCTCACTGCTTCTGTAATCTAGAACTTGATGTATAACCATGGCATTCAGTGGAGCTTGGCAAAGCAGAAAACATTCAGTTCTCTGAGCACTGAGCTAAAAAAGGAAAGTTTCAAAAGTTGGATTTCATCTCCTGTCTTTGTGCCAGCTTTTATGTGAAAACACTTTCAACAGGAAAATGTATCTGTCATCACTGTTAATATAACAGAAGAAACACAGGTTTCTCTTTTTATTTTCTGGTTGTGGGTATAAATCCATTCTGCAGTTCCCCCTAAAGAGATTCCTACACTTCCTAGCATAGAAGCACATTTCTACTTAAGAATATCCAGACATGGAGAAAAGTGTTGTTGCCATAATGGCCCGAGGCTAACACGGCGCCCAGGATATTCCTGCAGGAGCTCTGCTTCCCCCAGTCACCAACAGGGCTCTCCCACAAAAGTACTACCTCCCTTTTCCTGCAGCAGGAACATCTGTTATTTGATGAGCCAAAATCACCAGTTTTGCATATTTCCAGAAACTTCCACAACTTTGAAATACTTCTGGCTTCTGGCATCTTTTTGCATAATTCTTTCAAAGTGTAGTTACTTCTACTTAAAAGTGTTGTGGATGTTAAAAAAAACCAAACGTTTCCTATTACAGATTCGACCCCACATCACGACTCTGCGTAAATACACCTATGGCAAACACATTCTGGCCAAGCTGGAAAAGTATTACCTGAAGAACAGTGCTGATCTGGGGCCAATTGGTGGACCACCAAATGGGATGCTGTAAAAGACAAAGAGAAATGGAAGAAAAATTAAATTGTGAATTATCAAAACCTACAACTTAACTCTAAATGTTCTGATTTTTTTAAATCTATTTATTGACTTTGTTCATCCATTTGTAAAATTTTTATTCTTGTGTATATTTTTGGGGAGTGAATTGTTAGAAAACAAAGAAAAAATATCTCCAGCCCTGATCCGGAGACCTATCAGATTGGATGGCTGGCAAAGCACAGAATGCCTGTATATGATGTAATTGTATCAAAATAGCTGTCACATATTTTGTAAATTTTTACCTTGTAAAGTCACTGAAATAGTTTTTAAAGGGAAAAAGTACAGTATTCTTTTAATACACTGGCTTGCAATCTGGTAGGTCTACCCAGCATCATAGCACAACAGGTTTATAGAGTTGTATATAGAATTAATCCTTATTTTTCCCCTTTGTGTGAAGTCTTTTATACCAGATTAAAATTGGTCAGCTGCATAAACATTATTTAACATGTTGAAAAGTTAAGTTGTATTTTGGTGGTTCACAACATCCTATCCAAATAACAAAAAGGGCACAGCAAATTAACGTAGGGAAGAACAAAACAATGGAAACTTTAAAATACTAGGTTTTGGCACTTGCTGTGGATACAAGTTTTTTTAAATCATGCCCTAAGGTTTTCTCTAGCAATGTATTAAAAATAAAGTGCTGTATATACTTATATATGTAATTGTTGTACAAGGTAGAGGGATTAAAATGATGGTGGTACTTCCATTCAGCAAAGTACTCTGTTGGAAAAGGAGTAAAGCCTGTATTAACTTTACAGTCAGTTTTACAACGCAGGAAGAGTAGAGATTTGTATTTTTTTATTTTGCATATAGAATTGTAAGGATTTGAAAGTGTTGAGCATTTATTTTGCTTTCTCACTGTAGATGCAAAAAATAGGTAATGATAAAGAGAAGGGGCCACTGAAAAGTAAACTTGATAGCTCAACATTTAAGCATGGTTGATTAAATATTCAGATAGCTTTTTGCTTCCTATAAATATATGCATTGTATACGTGTAGTTAATAGGTGTAAGTTTACAGTTTGAAAACAAATCTCTTGTTTCGATGTTTATTACAAAGCCTTGCTAATTTAGTAGTGATGCTTACCTTGGTTGTACAGATGTACATTTGTAAACCTTCATGCTGTAAATGTAATTTGTTTTACTCCTTTTTGGGACAAAAATTTGCATTTTAGTGTATATTCATATCCCCATTCCCTTCTTTCCCCCTGGCATATAGTGTTGTATAATGTAAATTTATTTCAGCAAATCAAGAGTGATTTTTTTAAAATTCTATCTTTATATGGTTTCAAAAATATGAACCGGCTTTCTTTTTATCTATTGTGAGAAACATTATGTTTTGTTTATAACATAGCTGTTGATTCTGTTCATATGGACACTTTGGGAAATCAATCTGTTCAAATTTTAAATCAGGATAAATAAGCATAGTAAGAAGTGGACTGAAATATTTGGTTATCACAGAAACCAATGCTTCTTCCATCTTAATAAATGTGGCATGATTTTTTTGTACAGAAGAGTACTGTATTTTTGAATAGCCTTCTCCCAGCGTAAAGCAAATATGTATGATAACTGTCGATTTTTTTCTCTGGACATATGACATTGTAACAGTAACATAAAGATGATGTACATATACAAGCGGCCTTATGTACATTTCCCAATGATCTTTTTAAGGCAGAATTGTGACCATATGTGTATAATTAAAATCCTTTTTAATCCTTTGCCTATGGAAATATTTTGGAAAAAGCTTACTTTGTATATTCAGTTTCTGAAAGATAAAGAAAGTGCTTTGTATGTTGTTGAAGTAAGTATTTTGTGTAAAATGTTCATTTGGATGGCTTAACCTAAAGTTTTGATCAACATGATAGTTTGGAAACAACGTCTTGAGCATTGATCAAATAAAAGGCTGTTTTGGTAGGGGTGTGATCATGAGAAAGAAAATAGTAGTGGTATAAACTTGTGTGAGGAATTCTGTCATGTTACTGTTGATACCAGGGTTACATAACTGTTACTAAAGCAGACATCTGAGGTGCTGCGTTTCTAATGGTAGTGATAACTCATTAATAGGCAAATGGGAAAGTTTCTTCTGGCCTACTTCCAGTGCCTGCATGAAGTGAGGTAGTAGGCCATGTTATTTTGAGTAAGCACAATTCTAATTGCCAAGTAGTTTTTGCATGGCAGTTCACAAAATTCCTCTGCAGAGGTACCAACCCTGTCACTGGAGCCAGAGCTTTCCCATAGTCACCCAAAGGATGACTTCTGAGCCACTTCCTTGGACACATCAATTCTCCTCAGTGACTATCTTTACCCTGTGTACCTGTGCCGTGTGTTATAATCCACAGAGCCGACATTCCTTCAACACGTAAGACAGTCCGTCAGGCTTTCGGGGATGTCCAGGCAGAAACTGATAATGTCCCAGTACTTTGTCCCTGCAGCACTCATGCCATGGTTGAATTTAAGCAGTCCTGTAACTGTCATCTTTGGTGCTTTCAGTATCTTGAGTATAATCTTCCACTTGCTCTCCTGAGATCATTTGTGCACAAATTCTATCCAGGAACATGAAAATCACTGGATTTCCTTTCAACTATTTTAGGGTTTGGGTAGAACCACTAGACTTTTTGCTCAAGTATTGCTTTTTGATATAGATTGTTTACGGACCAGTTTGATTAGGTTTGACTCCAGGTGGCTCGTATTGAATAATGTAATGTTCACATGTATATACTGTAAAAATCAAAATGAAAATGTGTGAATAACACTGTGTGAAATATATCTGGTCTTGCGTTTTTCCTGTTGGAAACCAGCCATATTCTCAGTTATCTGACTTACCTGTATCTGTGGAGCTCAGCTTTGGGAAGGTGCTCACTCATTTGAACTGATGGGAATTGGGCAGTTACTGAAGAACCCTGGATTAGATCATTAAATTTCCAGAGGGTGGCTCTGAGCAGCTAAACCTTCCTGTTTTATTAAAAGGTTTTACTGATGTCAAGGCTACAGCCTTGTGACAGTTTCTTCATGCATCCCTGGATCCAGGATGAGTTCTGGAGCATTTGAGAGGGTTAGCTTTCAAATGAGACAAGAAATTGTTAGCTCTGTGTCATCCCTGGATCCACACTCATTTCTGTTACTGCCCAGTTTTTTCAAAAGACCATTTTTAGCTGAAGGTGTGGAGTGGACTTCCGGCACAGGAAGCGAGCCTGGTGGGAAATACCTAAGGGGGCGCCTGTGGACAGAACAGTCATAATGCCCATCCATCCCTCCATCCCTGACTTTTCCATCAGAACATGGAGAAAATTGAGGTTCTGAGATCATGATGCCTAGATGTTTTAAAGTGCTGATGCAAATTCAGAAACCAATTTAGCACTGTTCCCTCTGCTGTTAGGAACAGGCATTTGAAGAGATGCTCATGGCTCATGTGTAATAACACAGCAGTGGGGTTGGGCTCCACGAGAATGTTGCTCAGCATTCCAGTAACTCGGAAAATGGCTTAACGGTGGGGTGACAACTCCCACTATGTCATTTGGGGAAGTAAAGCTGAGACAATGATTGCAAAAGCATTTTAAGATCTAGTGACTGGTCATTAAAAGTGCAGATTGAATGTAAGTCATGCACCTGGGGGGGAACCTAGGGTAAACTACAGAGCAGCACTTTGCCCCTGCAGTCAGGGCAGCCACAGCGCTCTGGTGCGAAATTCTGTGTGGAGCGGTGGCTGGGCATCGCGTGTCCTGAGAGCAGCAGATCCTGCCCTTGCCGTGGCACAGTTCTCTGTTGAGGAAGGAAGGGGGAACACCATGAGCTGTCTGATCTGAGCTGTTTGATCTGAGCTGTCGCAGCCCACGGCAGGGCAGGAGTGGCTGTTGGTTTGCTAACGTGATGGCTCACATTGTACCAAGCTGCTGGTGCCACCTGAAGTCTCAATAGTCTGTGGGCAGCACTGATGTTGTGATGAGCTACAGGCAGTGCTTTACTCTGCCCAAAGAGTTTCAGATACACAAGCACTATCTGTGCCCAAAGGATGCTGATTCAAGCACCTCGTGGTTTGGGAATGAGGAAGCTTGGTTCCTGTTAAGGATGTATCCCTCTTGGGGCTGTGCTTGGTTCCTGGTGTTGGAGGTGTGGGAGAACTTGGCAAGTGTAGATCCTGCCACCCAGGAAGAGACAATCTGTGAGATGCTGCAAAGTGAACCTGGGGTGTTGGCTCTCCTGTGCAGCAAAGCAGCCCAGGCCTCCCCAGCTCCGTCATCAGAAGGGGTTAAAAACCAGCACTTGTCACAGAAAGAGTCGCAGGTTGAAAGGAGGGAAGGACGTCCATCCAGTGTTGACAGCCCTCCAGAGCAGATACAGGACATGGACTTTCCCAGGCTGGTGCAGGAAAGGAGGTGACTGCTTTAGCCAGGAGAATGAACCAGATCCCAACATCACACATTAGGTGTCAGAACACAGAGAATGTGGAGTGGGCAAGCGACCACCCTGCGTCAAGGCGGGTAGTGGTAGGGAAGACCAAGCTTAGGAATTTAACTGAACTGTTGGTGCTCCTCAGTGAGGTGGTGCAGGAGCGTTTTCTCTGTTGGACAGAGCCTGCTCCCTCTGCAGGCTCGCTATGTGGTTAGGGAGCTTGCCCAGCAAACGAGATGCTTGAATTAGTTTCCTTTACCAGCCTCAGGGTTTTGAACCTACCTCCCTCACTTCACAGGCATTTTCCTCACCACAAGGAGCTGGGCGGGTTCACTTTCTACTCCTGAATTTGGGCTGGGCTTTTAGCACAGCTTGAACCATTCATTGCGTCACAAAGAGCACAAGATGGAGCATGACTCCTAAAGCACGCAGGTGGGAGTGGGTAGGTTCTGTGCCTGAGATCCTTGTCTCCACTTCGATTCTCCCAGACTCACTTAATGCAAAATATATCTTGGGAGCAGCATTCCCCCATCATTATCAGACTGGAAACTTTCCAGAGGCTTTATAAAAATGCAGGAAGACCTATTCTAAAGACCCTCTTCCTTTTATTAGTAAGAACAAACACTGGAATAAAACGTTCACCCTCTCACCAGCATCAGTACTCAGGGCACACTCTGTTTCTTCCTCCTCTGCTTGCTACCCAACACTAAACTCCCTAGATCTGCAGACAAGAGCTGGGGCACATTGCAAGTGGTGTACAAGACCATCGGACGGGGAGAAACCCCTTACATAGCTGAGCCCTAACGAGCTTCATTCGAGCTTCAGACCTGCCTGGAGGGTTCAGATTTCCTGGCAGCCGCACAGCACCACAGCCCTTCTTCAGCCTGGCTGCTGGATCTCTTCCCAGCCCAGCCTCGGGGAGGGAGGCAGCCCTTCCCCAGCACAGCAGTGCTCAGGCAGGGGAGGCGGTGGGGAAGGCAGCCTGCTTGTCTGCTGATCACAGGGCAGGTTCACACGCTTCGGTTTCACAAACGCTCGCTCCAGGTACTGCCTGCAGATCGTACCCACAGCAGCACAGAGCTGCCCCAGTACCTGACTGCTGCAGAGGAATGTCACTGGTGGGGCCTGGTGAGGAATTGGCCAAGCCTGCTGAGGTCCCTCTCCTTACAGGTGACGTTGGCTGTGCCTTCTCAGGCTGCAAGGCCACTGTCTGCTCCTGTCAAAGAGCTTTCCTCAGTGTCGGGGAAGCAGAACAGTTGCAGGTGTCAGGTCCCAAAGTGAAGTAAGATCCCCAAAGACATACAACTGCTTACTGAGGGCTAATGGAAACTGTAAGAAGGGAAGTGTTATGGCAAGGGAATACACACAGGTAGTGGCAGAAAGCACTAGCCAGCCTGGCCAGCAAGGGAGAGGATGACAGCACATTTCACAGCTATATTCATAGCTGTATTCTCCCAAATATAGGGACCCTATTCCTTGTCTAAACTGGAGGATCAAAAATTAGAGGTTCCCTGGTGGGAATGAAGATCTCTCTTTCCTCCCCAGTATAATCCTTATCTCCCTTTCTCTAAGAGAGCTGAAATGCAGCATCAGAAAGTATTTCCATTTCTCCCCCCACAGCATCAGTTCAGGAGGAGAGGTTTTGGGAGGCCATCTGTTCATACAGCCTGGGATCTTGGAGAAGGATTCAGCCCAGTTGCCTGGGCTCAGGTCTGGAGGGTCTGCCTAGATGCTTTCCTTGCTCCACATCTGTGAACTGGATCCAGAGGCTGGTACAACAATCAGAGCAATTGCTCAATAAGCAGGAATTACAGAGGTCTGAAGCTGGGCTGAGGAGCTGAGGATGGGCAAACTCAGTGCAAATCACAGAGTCAATTCCAACCCCCTGCATGGAGGGATGGGATAAATGGAGCAGAGTTCACTCCTATCAGAGGTCCAAGCTATACACTGATCTCTTTCAACTGGGCTATTTGGCTCTTGAAAAGCCTTTCTGTATAAAATCTCACCATCTTAAGTACTCCAAAATTCACATGATGTCTCCTGTTTCCTTGAAACGTCATGTGTCTCATGAGAACTAAGGGTTTGATTATTCATCCCAGTTTGGGAGTCATACAAGTTCACATTCTGCTGGAAAAGGGTCTATCGTGCAGCCCTACTCCATGTGCCACCCCTGCCACATGCAGGGAACCAAAAGTCCAGAAGTCTGATGAGGGTGTTCAAGGTGACCCACCCCACAGTTCTGTGAAGTGTTGCACGGCCCCCACTGGCCCCTTGGAGAAGGGATACCCCCACAAGGGCCACACAGATACACCCCACCAGCAAGGCTATCGGGGACACACCATCCTGGTTTAAAACCACCTCTGTTTAGGTGTGGACACTTCATGTAGACTCATGATGGGAACAAATCCTGTTGCATACTGAGGCATCTGGTGCCATTGGAGGGACCCTTGAGCATCCAAGACACCTGGGCAGGGCAGGGGAACAATTCCATAGGCGCTTGCCTCAGCCAAACCTTCTATTCCAGCAGAACGTCTTAGATGGCACTGGACACCCTAATATACACAGTGGGTCTCTTCACCTAGCACGTATCAGAAACCAGTAACCAACATTTTATAAATCAGTGGTTAAAAGGGGAGGGAGGGAAGGAAGGGAGGGAAGAGAAGTCAGGTTTAGGCCCAAAGGGTTTGCTGGGGTGGGAGTGAGAACAACTTTATACTGAAGAATGTAATGGGATGAGAGGTGGACAAACAAAGCCTCTACATCCATACACACACACAAAGCTACTGTAACCACAGTGTAGTAAACAACCATAAGGACCTTTTGGATTACAAATAATGGGAGAAGGGGAGGGGGAAGGCAGAAGGAGCACCTTGAAAACCAAATGGTGTCTTTAAAAAGTACATAACATAGTAATAATAGTAAAAAGACACTTTATGCTTTGCAAAACCTTCATTCCAGGCCTCCCTATGAAGTATAGCTAATTTCACAGTCACCTAAAAAGAAATCAAATTTTAAAAAAGGAAACAAAAGAGCATAAAATATGAAGTAATTAAAATATCTGTGCTCACCCTGCCAAAGTCAGTGCTGTCAGAGTGGGGCAGGCACACATGCCACGCTGAGCTTAAACCCATGGTAAACCCACAGCTTTCTCTTCCCCACAGACGTGGGTCAGCACTGCAGGAATCGCCTTACTGCCCAACCAGGGTTACAGCCCTTGCTCCCCTCCTTCCCTCCAGCTCCTCACCCATGTATGTGCCCCATTGTGCCCCTGCCCTCCTCCCTGACCCTGTGCCTGCCTCCCACCCGGGCAGATGCTCCCATGGAGGTGCTTCACCACCAGGAAGGTGCTGACAGGTAGACATTTAATCACAGCTTGGCCTCTGCTTCAGCCTTGCACCAGCTCCATCCCTGCAGCACACGAGCACCAACCTACCCAGGGTAGGGGCTACCCCAGCCCCACTCCCAGGACCCGGGGAAAGGCATTCTCCTCATGAATGCATGAGAAGGGCCAGGGTGAGGGGTGAGACAGGATGGGTGGGATCGGTGGGTGAATCAACGCTCTGACAGGCAGGGCTGGGAGGCACTGGCACTGCCTGGAGGGTACGGCCAGGAGTGACTGCACTCAGCCCTCAGACAGTCAGTGCCTGCGGAAAGGGGTAAGTGGCCTTGAAATGCTAAATGAAGGATGATAATTGCAGCAAGATGCATCCATTTGGTTAATCAGGAAGAAAACCTGTATGTTACATCGTATCAATTTCACAGCATAGTCACTATGGTAGCAGGAGGAAATGGTAAAACCTGTGGCTGGCCCCAGAGCCATCATTCCTCAAAGACCCTCAGTCAGTCTGGGGTCCAGATCACATCAGCTTGACGAATACATAAAAAACCAACAGCATTTTTTACAATGTTCCAAATATCTTTTCTAAGCAGCTGTTACTAAAATGGAACTGAAATCTCTGATGCAGCCTAGCCCTGCTCTCACAACTGCTCTGCTGCAGCATCTGCTTCTCCCAAGACCACAGCTTTTTTGCATATGTAGGAGTATTAAACCTGCTTTGGCAGAATTCCTGGCGTTAGACGTGCTTACTCAAATTCTCCATGTAGCAGAAACACCTAACCCAAGACACTTGGCTGTTTAAAGGTGACAGTCTTGAAACTTGTAGTTAACGTGTTTCATGTGGACTGAATATTTCTGTATTTTGCTTATAACTCTTTCATTTTCTCCTTCATTTGGAACTTTTTTACCAGCAGTACAGCTCTAGTTTGTGCGAAAACTGATAGGTAACTTCAAGAGTATGTTGTATATCGGGTATGGTCAGAGAGAACAGGGACCACATTCCACAAGGAAAACCTTTGTTAAAGTTTTGTGTAAGTCGTTCAAGTATAACCTATCATAAGACAGAATGTAAGCCCCTATCACAAATCAGGACAATAATGGAATACAGAGAATATACAGGAGTCCTTTGACAAGAGATTATTCCTAATTTGACCAGGAGTCCCCATCTCTCCCCGGCAAATAATGGGTCTCTGTGACACTGCCAGAGGCAGCTGTAGGATTAAAAATACACGTTTTATTATCATAGCACTTACTGAGGTATATAAAGGCACTAAGTATCACAGTTCCTATTTTGCAGGGTAGCAGGCAGCTGCGCAGGGTCCAGCTTCTCTCGTGGTCAGAGAGTTTGCAACTTGGACATCCAATGTGCGAAACTTCTTCTCAGCATTTCCCCACTGAATGCACTGAAGAAAGCTCCTGTCCCTAGGGAGACCACAGGGACATCTCCCCTGGAGGAGCTGGGCAGCTGCCAGGGGGAAAGTCAGCAGGTACCAAGCCAGGGGTGCTGTGGAAACAGGGTGGCTCTGTCCTCCCTGCACTTTTTCTGCTTGCTTTTTCTCCAAAGCTCCCAGCAGCCGCCTGCCCATATGTTCCTGGGAGTCGTGATACCCTTCCCTCCATGCTCATTTTCATGGCAGGGTAAACCCCATTCTGTGCTCAGATTATTTAGGGTCATGGAGGTCGAGGGATCACGCACTGCAAGCCAGCATGAGTCACCGTGAGTGAGCTGCCCTGAGCTGACCACAGGGGTAAGTGCATCACAGAAAGGCAGCAGAGCGTCTCCCTGGGCAAGAGAAAGAACAACAGAAAAGTGGTTATTCAGGTGAGTGCTTTCAGGAATACCTGCCTAGCCCACAAGCTCTGAAAGTGGTGGGCCAAAATTGTTGAACAGTGAAAGCAGCAGCCAGTATTACAGGAAAAGGCCTCGTTAAAAGAGAGCGAGTCAGTCTTTTCTTGTGGGCAGCACCCGTGTAACTTCAGGCAAATGGGAAACCTCTCCGTAGATTTTCATGCACCAGCCCCTGAAATCCAGCTCTGAGGCTCTCTGTAATGAGCATGCAGGATTCTACCAGGCCCTCACACAGAGCATCAAAGCAATGCAGCTGCTTTTATTACAGCTGTTTATGAAAACTATCCCAAAAGTGGCATGCCACTGCCAGTTGGGCTTTTGCCAAAGGAAGCTCTGCTTAATTAGGTCAAGAATTATTTGGTTAGTGGCACAGACACATTTAGATATAGTTTTCGGTGTGCATGCAGAAGTTCTCATTAGCAGGGAAAGGGGATAGAGGAGAAAGAAAAAGGTCACCAAACTCTTGGGGGAGGCAGCCAAGTGGATTCAGTTGGTAACTATAAAGCCAACACTGCAGCTACCCTGACACTTGGACCATTACACTTTGCATTGTTTAAGCTGAAAAAAAACCAACCTCAGACTTTTAGCAAGAAGGCTTATTCCTGTCCAAATAAGCAAGGTCATCCTTTCCATCGGAGCATTACACTGGGGAGAAGAAAGGAGATGAGAGCAGACATCGCCTCGGGCTAACTTCACACTCCACACCTTAGGGTGGGCCACAGGGGAGTCTCCTTAGGTCTCCACTTCCTGGGAGTGAAAGCCAGGAGGCAGATGGAGTTGCTCAGAGATGTCTGACTCACTACAAAGGCAGCTGGACAGAACAAGCAAAATCAGATATCACTGTGCAAGCAAACTGGGTGCGTTCAGGTGATCGTGCTGCAAGTCACAGCTGCATGTGAAAGGGTCAGAATCAATTATTTCTACATCAGTGGAAAAGGATATCCAAACCAAACTGCACAGGATTTGCCAAGGCATGCAAGGAGTTGGGAAGAGTTAAGTGTATTTGGTGCCACCAGCCTGAACAAAGAGAAATGGCCTTGTGAATAGGGGAGCCCTGTGCCTGGGGACCCAGAAGATGGGTAGCACAATGACTGGATGACAAATGTTGCTTGCTGGCAGACAAGCTCTTGATAATCCGAGGCTGGAGGTCCAGCCTGTTTCCTCTGCAGACTTGTTCTTAATGCTCAAATTGGTTTAATGACTGGGCAGATTGCTCCTTTGTTACTGCATGGAGTTAGAAAGAGAAGGATGTGGTGTGAGCCATGGATAATAGAGGCACTGGCCTGAGGAACTTGAAAGGGGAAGAAGAAGAAAAGGCTCAGGCTAGGAGCAAATGAAACTGCAAATCCTCCTGGTCTACACAGTCTCCAAACAGGCCACCAGACACACTGTCCTAACCTCCTCCTGTCAGGACAATCCTTCCTCTTCCATCTCCAGGTTTTGGCCCACTGATCAAAGCTTCTTGTTGCCAGCTCATCATTCTGAGGCACCATCCATGGGAAAAACGCTGACGTCAAAGAGACTGTCAATGACAATACTTCAAGCCCTTCCCAGACACAATCCCTTGTTGTGGGTGCATCTCCTACCTCACTCCAAGAAGTTTCTAGGGCAGACTGAATCTGAATGCATTTAACTAGATATGTTTAACATCCTGTAACTGCTCCATGTGTCCAGAGGCACCCCCTTTCCTCTCTGTCCTGTCCAGCAATCACCACACAAATTCAGGGTTTCACCCAAAGCCTTGCCTACACATTATACCTGAGAAGTGAAGCACATGAGAGCTATGGGTTTCCTGTTCTTACAAATTCCCTTTAGTCAACTGAGGTACCACACAGGGGGAAACCCAGACTTTTTTCTCCGTCACAAAAGCAACAATGGAGAAAATGACAATCATCAGCAGGGAAGCCAACTACCTGAAGTGAAACACCAATAGCACATGTGAGCAGTGAGCTGTCAACTCCACTAGGCAGGCAGCCTGGACACTTAGAGAAATCACAATATTTGCACATACTCTAACCTCCCACTGTGTGTTAGGAAATACACTTCTGTTCTCCGTCCCAGGATGTCAGGCTGTAACATACTTTAAGAAGTTTGTCAGCTGATTAAGACATTGAGATGTGATGTGTGAGTCCGTCCAGCTTGATGCCACAGGTACAATCCAGCCCTTGTTAAGGATCTCAGAGCAGAATCAGTTTTTTCTAACCCTACCCCACCTGGTCACAGTCCATTAATAAACCATTTAAGGACACATGGCACCAGGCTTCAGGAGTCATCGGTCATCTGCTCTGCAGGCTGCACTGCTGCTGGTGGGCAGCTGCAAGGTGAGGACACACAGTGATGGTGGCACATCCTGACACGCTCCTGTGGGCAGGTCTGACACCTGGAAAGCCAGGCAGGCAGCTCCTGCTGCTGCATGATGCTCACATTCATCAGGTGTAGAGGACAATGGCTTCTGGTCCAGAACCCAGTGTAGAAGAGTGGTGGTTGCCCAAAAGCAACAGTTGCCATCCCTGCTCCCTGCTCGTCTCTGGTGGTGGCGGAAGCAGTGGGCTGGATTCCTCCTGTGGCTCCGTTTCCCCTCTTCCCATGGCAGCACACAGTTCAAACCAGCTCCTTTTCCCCAGGGAGACTGAGTTCAATTGGGCTACACTGCTGGAAGCCCTTGATCCAATTCTGGGAAATCCCCACTGCTCCACAGTACTGGGCAGAGGCAACCAGCTCCTATGATCCCCTGAGCTCCAGGCTGCCAAGAAACTCCTCTCCATACAAGTCTCATCTGGCTTTTCAGCATGGAGCTCTTTTGACTGAAACCACAATACTTAACATGCTTCAATGATCAAGCAGAGGGCACGGGAATGTCACTGAAAATACTTGGCTTCCAAACGCAGCATTGTTCTTCCCTTACCCCATTCACAGATCCCGACCAGAACACCCCAATCCAGCTCTAAATGTTTTCTGGCCAATCCAACAAGAAGCACCACAGTACTATTTGATCAAACATGCACACACGCCTGCGTTGGCATGAAACCCCTGTGCCACTCAACTCCAGCAGTGCCTCAGCACTGCTCCCAGGAGCAGCCTTGTGGAAGGATTCCCTCTCTCCTCTATGCTTCCAGGGTCCACCAGATGTAGCCTTGGCCAAGCTGACTCCTGCTCCTCCAAAATGTGCTGAGAAGACTGACCATGCCCGGCATGCATTTCCTGATTCCTAGTGATGACCACGCAGCTGGATGCCGCCACCTGCCCACCAAGTCTGGGTGATGTTTTCAGCCTCATGCTCTGCAGGCCCCAGCACCAAGCACCTCTGACCCAAGCCCCATCCCAAAAGTCTCATCTCCAGTGTTCTGGTTGCATGAGGTTCAAGATATGGCAGGGAGAAGAACATGGTGGCCATGGCTCATCTGAGGAAAAGGCGGGGTGGTAGGAGCTGCATGAGTAATTTAAGAGAGAGGGAAAGAAAGCAAGCTAATTAAAGACGTGATAAAATCTCAACAGTTTTAGCCACATTGAATATCCAATTAGGTCTATAAAGCCTTTGGGCCACAGCTGTGGGAAGGGATCCTGGGTCTGGCACAGATTGACCAACACCCACCGAGAGCCTCCAGAGCAGCCAAGAAACACCAGTTATGGCTCTTTTTTGGTTACCCCTCCCCCAAGCAGCCCCAGGGCAGCAGGGCCCAGTGGCTGCAGCCTAAACCACATCCCTCATCCATCCAGCTGCCCCATGGCCATGCTGCACAGCTACAGTTCCCAGCAGCTGTAAAAATTCCTAAAAACTCCCTCTTTTTTTTTTTTTTTTTAATAATATTTGCACACACATTCAGCTGCATTGTTTATAGCAAACATTTCAACATGGGCTGGCACAGGCAGAGAAAATAAAACAAGGCGAATGAATGGACTGGAACAGGAACTCCAGCCCTGACCCTGTGGCAGTGATAGAATTCGTCCCGCGGTGTGTTTTTGCGGGATGGTTGTTGCCTCATTTTTGCCATCCTCGGTGGGACGTGCGAAGACCAAGCCGCAGCAGTACTGAAGTCGCTTTTAACTCCAGAAAAAAAGGGCGAGTTGCAGGAGGGCGCTTCTTTCAAAGCAGCATTTTTTGCCGCAAACCTCTCGCAGCGTTTTACACGGCCAGAAATCCTGTTCCGCGCGGCAGAAAAAACGTGTGCACTGAGGCACGGGCAAAGGCTGTGGGGCCGGCCCCGGGGACCCGCGGGCAGGAGGGAAGACACCTCACGTCCCTAAACATGTATTTTCTGGGGGAGAAACCACCGCTGGAGGTGATCGGGAGCTGGGAGGGCTGCCCCGGGTGCGGGGCCACCGGGGAGCGCTCCCGCCCCTCTCTCCGGAGCAGCGCCGGGGGGAGACGGCCGAACGTCCCCGGGCTTTTCCCACAGTGGAACGGGAAGGGAGGGCTTTTAACAGCATCATTATTATTAGTAGTAGTATTATTATGAATTATTATTTTTAGCGAGAGGGAAGGAAGCTCGGCGGGAGCAATGCTTCTGCCAGAGAGGAAATCTGGGAATGCAGTGGAAGGGAAGCGGCGGGTGCCGGAGGACCGGCCGGGGAGGGGGGAGAGCGGCCGGGGAAGGGGCACCGGCGCAGGTACCGCGGCGGCAGGAAGCGGGGGCGGGCGGCGGGGCAGGGTGTGCCGGTCGGGCCGGGCTGGGGCCGGGAGCCGGGCTGAGGAGAGCCGAGCCGAGGGGAGGGGAGCGGAGCGGAGGCGGGGCCGGCCGGGGGGTGGCCGTAAGGTGAAGGTTGTTGCAGTGGGTTTATTAAAAGACAGAGTTCAACTCCTCGCCATCGCAGATCGCTGCTGGGAGGCTGGTTCAGCTGCGTGCGAAGGGGGGGGGGGGAAAAAAAAAAAGAAAAAAGAAACCAGAAAAGGGACAAACCCGCAGCTACTTAAAACAATTCTAAGAGGAGCGGAGCAAGAGCGGCGGCGGGAAGCAGGGGCAAGCTGCGCGCTCCCGAGGCCCGGCGAGGAGTAAGGATGATAAACGTGGTGGCCGTGTGGCTGGTGGCCCTTTGCTTCCAGGCTGCTGTCCCGGTGAGCCGAGCCGAGCGGGGCGGGCGCGGCGCACGTGGGGTGGCGGGGCCCGGGCGCGGTGCGGGGCCGGGGCCGGCGGGGCTGGGTGGGCCGGGGCGGGCTGGGCCGGGCTGGGGAGACCGCCCGGCTCTCCGCTTCGACGGGTTCCCGCAGGGGAGCGCCAGCCCTGCCCCGGGTGGAGGGCTGCGGTGGCCTTTGTGCTGGCGGCGGGCTCCAGCCCGGCTGCCCCGGCAGCCTTAATTCAAACCAGACCCGCCGCGGCGGCTCCCGACCTGCCGGCGGCTCCGCCCCGGGGCGCCGCGGGGCGGGCGGGCGGCTCTCCCCGCACCCCCCGCCGGCCGCGGGACCCCTCGGTGCGCCCGGGGAGGGCCGGGGGGGGGTAGGATGCTCCCGCCGTCCCTCCGGCGTGTCGCGCCCCGGAGGCGGTGAGCGGCGGGTCCGGGTGAGCGCAGGCATGTGGCCCTTTGTGGCTCGGCTGTGGCCGAAGTCACGGGTGACTCCCGAAGCGGGGGCGCTCCTGCCGTGTCCCGCCACAGCCCCGGGGAGGGTGGACCGGCGGCTCCCCCCCGCCTTTGTGCCTGAGAGCCCAAGCCCAGTGCAGGGTACGCTCGGACTCCGCTTTCTGCCCACTGAAACAAAGGTCCCGGTGCCCGGCTGGGCGCACGGCCGCCCCGGTGCCGGTGCTCGGACCTGGCTACGCTCCCCGGAGCGCGGTGACCCCGCGGAAGCGAGGCCTGTCCCGACTGCCGCGTCCCGGGAGCAGCTCTCGGGGCAGCCGAGCCCTGGGGAGCGCTGGTCCCCCAGCAGCAGCCGCCAGGTGTCATCCCTGGACAGGGGATGACTGCGTCTGCTCCCGCCCCGCCTGCGAGCGCCTTTCCGCGGAAACCTGGCTGCGCAGCCCCGTGAAGTGCTGTGCTTGCTGCTCCAGGTCTGTGCTGGCAGCCTGGGCGCCGTCGAACCCCGTGTGCGGTCGGAGGGTGCGGGGCAGGAGGCCTTGTGGCCGCCCCTCGAGGGGCACAAAGCCCCAATCCCATCCCTTTCTTCTGAGTTAAGGGACACGCACCACCCTGCTTCCCATGTGCCCTCTACCAGACCTGAGTGTGCACCAATTATGGAGTCTTCCCCTTGAGATGAGTTAGGAGGAAAAAGTGAAGCATGCTGTAGTGTGTGAGCAGGCAGGCCCATCAAAGTAAAAACTGGAGGGGTATTTTTCTTTTTGAAGTTGAACAATTGATTCAAAACTTGCCTAGGGATGAATTGCAGCACAAGTCAGATAAGGAGTGGCAGAACAAAGTGCATAGTGGGATCTGAGCTGCTCAAAATACCTCTGGTTTTGCTGTACCTTTCTGACTGTGAACTTTGCCTGTAGCTCTGGACACGGACCCTCCTAGCCCACATGGCAGTGAGTCGTTATGAGATGGCTAAAAATTACAAACATGTGAGTGTGGGCAGTGCTGTTCCATGGGAGGAGGGCTCTGCTCTCAACTTCTGAGTAAGCTTCTGCTTAATGAAGTGGGAAAACTGCAGTTAATTTGCAGCCTTTGTACTGTATTTGGATAAAATTCCCCTGTGATAAATATTCCTTCCTAGAAATGATAAGAACATAAAGTAAATGCTTTTGTGGAGTTCTCCTGTGCCTAAGAGACGCTCAGGCCTGGGTGACACTGCGGATGGAGGGGTTTCCAGGGTGAGCACATGGAGGAGCAGAAGTCCTCGGGGCTCTCCAGGGTGCTTCAGCACTGAGGCTGTTTCCCTTCTGGTGGTCACGTAGCTTTTTTCCGCCATGTCAAAACTTCAGTGACAGGGACTACTCTGCCTTTCCCACCCATCTGGAATAACTATGATTTTGCATCAAGTGGCTGAAAACCTCTTGTGTTGGGCACAGAAGCACAATGACCTTGCACAGTACTTTGAATCTGCCAGGCTACAGTACTGTGGGCATTGCCACGGTTGTGTTGGGTTCTTGGTGGTCTGATTGTTGGGATGGCTGCCACTGCTGCTGGCATGTGGCTTGGCCCTTGGCTCTTGCTGTGTAATGTGACTCATCTATGCATATTGTCACTGGAATAATAAACAGGAGCAAGAAAGTGGCCAAACAATAGTTGTTTTCTTCCCGAGTACTCTTACCTTCACGAATGACTGGGGAGGTTCTTGGTCTCCTTCAAGGTGACACTTCATTGCTTAAAACACGCTTTATCAGGTTAATTGCCCTCTGTTGTTATGATGGAGGCATGGACTTCCTTGAAATAAGAAGGCTGATACATCTTAACATTTTAACAGTTTAACCTTGTAATTTTCTCAAATGGCAACTTTTACACAGTATAACACTGCCATTAAGCAAACTGAGCCAAGAAGCACATCCTGCTGCAGCAGGGCAGTGGGCAATCCAGCCTGTATGGTGAGGGGAAGGAGGGTTCTGATTGTTTCGTCTCGTGTAGGTGCATGCTGGTGGCTGACACAAGCTTAGCAGAGCAGGCCAAGCCTTTTTCCAAGGGTGATGTCATTCCTATCTGAACGTAAACTAATTAGAAGAAATTAGGTAGTCCATCTTGCTCGTTAAACATGCAGGCAGTGGATAAGGAGGAAACACTTTCTTCTATGGTATGTACAGAGCAGTGTCACAATATTCATCAAGCACTATAAACAGAGCTTCTCCATCTGAACACTCACTTGCTGGGGCCACCTCCCGGTGAAGTGGTGACTGCTCTGAGTAGAGCAGTGACAGATGAGCTGGAGTTTGTATGGTGTAAGGGGGCTCTGGTGCAGTTTTGTAGTCTTTGTTCCAGGTTTCTCTCAGTTTCAAGTGATGAGAAGAGCTAACATTTTTAATGGCAGCACTCTGAAACTTCTGGAAACCAAACAATCCTCTCTAACAACCCAAGACAAGTTACAGCAAGTGCAAGAAACCTGTAAGCCTTCTAAAATTAAGTTAGTGCACGAACCTGAAATGTAGGCTGCTGTTTTAGCAGCAAAATTAGTCCATTTTAAGTAATGTGTTTTGCATTGCCTGTACTCAGATGTCTCCAGGTGGCCTGTATACTAGCACTTTGTCCTAACCTTGTTTGAAGTGATTCCTATGTCCAAGAACCTTACTAATACCCCTGAGAGGGACATTCCACACTTGTTTCTGGCATCTGAGGAGCTGGGATTTTAGGGCCTCCTTACAGGGAGGAGGAAGCTTCCTGGGAGAGAGAAGATGGGGCATTTTCCTGAGTGGGTGCTGCCAATTATAAAATTGCAGTGCTTCAGCATTGCAGCGTTAGTGTTTTCATCCTAATAGCTTTGAGATAATAAAGAGTAGAAGATGTCTAAGACAGCACTCCATGACAGCTGAAGATTGATGGGCTTGCTGTGTTCAAATGGCACCAGTCCCTCAGGACAGCGTTCAGCTGATGCTAAGGCACCTAAATGTAGGTGTCTGTGTGTGCTGGGTGCTTAAGCCCTCATTAGAGTCAAGGCGATGTAATCAGTGGAGCCAAGGAGAGCGATTATCTGACCAGCCCCTGCACGTCTTCTCCAAGGTGAGTTGCTTTGTCAGGGCTTTGTTGGCTAGATCTCAAGTTGCCTATAAGAGGAGCACAGACACCTTTACTTTGGTGCCTTTTTCTGAGAGCGATTTAGCTCGAAGTGATGGACTTTTTATCGTGGAACTTTTATGGTAACTCCATAAACAAACAGACTGGACAGGTGGTGTTCGTGCTAAGAGAACTAGCAAAGTAGTGGGAAACATCAGCTGTTGGCTAGAACAGCAGCTCTCTCCTGTTCTAGTGCAACTGTAGTCTTGCTCTGCTAAAGGTTGTGGAAGAAATTGGGGATTATAGTTGGGTCCTGTCTCATCATTGTGAAGTGAGCAGAATATATATGAGCAGAAACATAAGTGCATGTATTTGGGGGGGATAGCTGTGAGCTGTTGAGTAGGCATCGGAGCATTGTAATGTTTAAAGACACTTTATTTGTGGATTGGATGTGAGGAGCTTTTGTTAATCCCTAGACTTTGATATAGGCACTGAATTTACAGTGAGGAGGTTGTTTTAGCTGACAGTACAAGGATTTCTGGTGTTTCTTATAGGGTCACTTCTGAGCTGAGAAGATACTCTTAAATGCAGAAAGCATGTGGTGCCTCCTTTGGAGTGCTGAGTGTCAGCTTTGTTAACAGGTCTCTAAGTTAGGGCTGACGAGTGTACTTCTCTGGAACTGCTGCTCTGCTGGCTACTGGTATACCGCAGCTACGAGCCTTATCTGGCCTGGCTAGAAACCCAGGACAGTGCACTTTCTGCTGTGGTGATGCTAATGGAAAAGTTACAGTTCTGTGAAGCCTCACCTCAAGGTGAGATAACATTTGGACCTCCTACAAGCAACTCTTGTGGGGCAACATCTGCTAATGTGGTGGTTTCCCAAGCTGTTTCTCAAGCAGTGCTTGGCTGCAGTCGGCGTTCTGGGTCTTGTGGAACCGGCACAGGTCCAATGGAGTCTGTTAGCTTGGGCTCCTTGCCATGCTCAACTGTAATGTTTGTATCTTGCTGCTGAGACCAGTCTCACCAGTGAGGCTTGCTTTGCTGGATGGGAACCAGTGTGTTAGTGGGATTTGGATGGAGTTGGCAATAGAACTTCCCGTTGAGTCACTGGAGCTGCAGTTACCACTGAGTCATGGAGGTGTTGTAAGTCATGGCTTTCTCTGCTGGGCTTCTAGGTAGAAACTCCTTGGGGTATTGAAGAACTCTTGCTGCTTTACCTCTGTGTCCTGCTGCTGTGCTCTCTAGAAGAACTATCTTCTACATAGCCTGTGTTTTTGCAGCATGGTTCTCTTTAATGCCCACTCATTTTGTGTCTTAGTGTTCAGATTTTTCTAATAACTGAAGGGTCATCTGGATTGCTCTTGCAGAATGCCTCCTAACTAACTTAAGGATGCTGATATAACAGATAGGAAACTGCCTGCCAACCAGCTTAAAATACTCATGGGTATCCTGCCTTGCATGGAGGCTCTGTGTTGTACTCCACTGTGTAACTTTACATTACTGCCTGTGCAGTTATGTCAATGTCTTGCTTGCCAGTCATGGAAACAAATGCTGACAGTCTTGATTTTTGGCTGTGGGCAGTCCCAGGCACACATTCCTGTCAGCCAACCTTCTGCAAAGTGCAGCCAGTTCACACAATAACTCCTCCGAGTGCTCTGGCTCCATCACCTGAGCACACACAAGCCATAGCTGGAGACTGGGGGTTGCTCTTTGTCTGCCTCTGCCACGTGATGAGGAGCTTATTGCCTCTTTTAAATGTAAGGAAACTTGAACTCCATTCCACTTGGAGGGACACGTGCTGAATGCTTTCTGGGCAGCACTGCAGACCATGACTGTCCTGCGCTGAACACAGGAAAGCTCTTGCTAATTAGTTTCTAATGCTGGTGGCTGTACACATCCTGGTCAGAGCCAGGCAGCAGCTCCGGTCCAGCCCCTTGCATATAGGGATTACTGGAGGAGCAGACTGTAGATTGAAGCCAGAGGTGGGCAGGGGTGAGTGGAGCCAGTCTGCCTTCTAGAGAGCAAGCGGTGATTAATGTAACGAGTTCCAGATGAGAGCTCTTGTGAAGCTCCATGTCGTAGCAGTGGTACTGCTGTGGCTGTGCTGGTAGGAAGCCTTTGTATGTTCTCTGGGGATCAGAGCTGGCAGCTACAATGCTATAGGAAGAGACTACCTGGCTCTTTCCTGTCCCAGAACAGGATCCCATGCAGCCTTTTTCTATGCTTTGAGACCAATAGAGTGGAGAAATACAAATATAGATATGTATATATTTATAGAGAGACATCTAGACATCTATGCCTGTCATGTGCTACTTGTTATCCAGCTGACAGCAGAGTTTGGAGGCTGTGTGCCCTGGCCCCAGGATGGTGATCTGGGAGATTTGATGCCTGTGCTCTGCACAACCACAGGAGCTCAGAGCAGCCTGTTGATCTACCAAAACATCAGCCTCTGGTAAAAGCGTCTGCAGAGGAGAGAACCTGGTATCCCATTGACCAGCTAATGGAGATCTTCTTTAGGGACAGAGTCCAGATTCTCTTCAGTCAAGAAGCTGATGGGTAAAAGCCCAAACTGGAGGAACTACAAAGCTTGCTTGAATTTGTATCTAACACAGATGCTAATATGCCAATGTATGTGATATTCTTCACTCGCTTGCTGTGCTCTGTTGCTTATGAAACTGTGATAGAGACTCTCACACCAGCAGATTTGATGGACAAATGAGATTTGTCCACCTCACTGGCTCTAGTAGCATGCAGTGGAAAAGTGGTGGTGAGGCTTGCATCGAAACTTGCTGAACAGCCTGCAGCTAGACAGCTTTGACTTCTAAATCTCTTTCTGTCCTAACGGAGGAATCATCTAGATCGTGACTACTTTCCCATCAGTGAACAAAGCACGGAACAAAAGAGGCTGACTCTGGCATGTCTGGGCAGTGGCAAGGAGTGCTCTGCTATCGTGCGCTCACATCGACTGACTCATGGCCTGCAGAGGAGAGCTGCTGGCTTAATCCTCCAGCAGCATCGGCTCCCTCTGAAGTGTGTTTAACCTGCAGAAAGTTCCCCAGTCTGCATCTGTAGTTGCACTGAGCTGTGAAACACTGGTGAGCTTCTTTCTACACAAGCTGGAAGATACGATTATGAATAATTAGAAGTTATTACTCTAGTAGCTCAAAAGTGCTAAATGCTCAATGTGCCCTCCCCCGACCCAGCATGCAGCCTTGCAGCATGCAAGGGGTTAAAAAGATTCACCAAAACTTCCTACACTGGTGCCTGTAAGTAAATGTGGTGAGTTGATCCTGGCAGGGCACCAGGTGCCCACCGAAGTTGCTCTGTCACTGCCCTCCTCAGCTGCGCAGGGATAGAAAATCCAACAAAAGGCTCGCGGGTCGAGATGAGGGCAGGGAGAGATCCCTCACCAGTGACTGGCACGGGCAAAACAGACTCAGCTTGGGAAAATGAATTGAATTTATTACCCATCAACTCAGAGTAGGCTAATGAGAAGTGAACCCAAATCTTAAAAACACCTTGTCCCCATTTTCCCCTCAATTTTTCACTTTAATCCAAATTCTCCAACTTTTCCCCCCAGGAGTTCAAGGGGATGGGGAACGGGGGCTGTGGTCGGTTCATCACATGTCAGCTCTGCTGCTCCTTCTCCTCCCAGGGGGACGACTCCTCACAGTCTTCCCCTGCTCCAGCATGGGGTCCTTGCCACAGGAGACAGTCTCCACAAACTTCTCCAGCTTAGTCTTTCCCATTGGCTGCAGATCTAAACAAACTGCTCCAGTCTGAATTCCTCCATGGGATGCAGTCCTTTAGGGACAGGCTGCTCCAGCATGGGTCCCCCACAGTCACGGGTCCTGTCAGCAAACTCGGTCTAATGTGGGCTCCTCTCTCCATGGGGCCACAGGCCCTGCCAGGGGCCTGCTCCAGCACAGGCTTCCCATGGGATCAGACCCTCCTTTGGGTATCCTCCTGCTGTGTTGTGGGATCTTCCACAGGCTGAAGGTGGATCTCTGCTCCACTGTGGGCCTCCATGGCCTGCAGGGGCACAGCTGCCTCACCAGGGGCTGCAGGGGGATCTCTGCTCTGGGGCCTGGAGCACTTCCTTCCCCTCCTTCTTCACTGACCTGCGTGTCTGTAGGGTTGCTGCTCTCATGTGTTCTCACTGTTCTCTCTTCCTCTTCTCTTCCTCTTCTCTTCCTCTTCTCTTCCTCTTCTCTTCCTCTTCTCTTCCTCTTCTCTTCCTCTTCTCTTCCTCTTCTCTTCCTCTTCTCTTCCTCTTCTCTTCCTCTTCTCTTCCTGCAATAACTTCTTTCCCCTTCTTAACTGCATTATCCCAGAGGCACTGTCACTGATGGGCTCAGCCTTGGCCAGCAATGGGTCTGTCCTGGCCAGCTGGCACTGGGTTTGTTGGGCATGGGGGGAGTTCTGTTTTGTTAGAGAAGCCACCCTTGTAAGTCCCCCTGCTACCAAAATCTTGCCACACAAACCCAGTACAGCAAAGCACATTAGACACAAGGTGTCCTGTGGCCAACTTAAATGCTACAGTCACAATTGTGTAGGAAATCTCGTTTTCTGACCTATTCTGTAATGCACCCTCCTCACCAGACTGCCTGCTGAGAACCTTTCTGTGCTTATTTGGGGGTGTACTGGTTGGCAAGGCTCAAAACTATGCCATAAATCATTCCAACAATATGATGGTATTGGTTGTATTCTAGTGCCTGGGGATGTTCTCTGATATTATTTAATTTACTAGTATGATGTAGCTGGTGGGTCTCTGGCTGCAGGCTCAGAATACTATGAAATTGAGAAAACTGCAGTATCCAGTAAAAGAAAGTGAAAGTTCACAATAAAAGGTCACAACTCTTCTGTTGCAAACTGAACCTGTTTTGGATACTTCAGAGAGAAGAGCAAGTATAGCTGTGTGAGAAATCCTGTGCAATCAATCAGCTGAGAATTGTGAGGTGAATACGACACACCTGGGACAGCATTCAGTGTTGTTGTGATGGTGCTGGTACATGCCAGTGGTTCTGCCTGTGCTTTTAGACTTGGCCCATAAAGTGGGCCTTCAGCATTTTGTGCTCCACTATATTCAGCAGGCTAATGTGCTGGCTAGAGTTGGTAGTCAGTGAGTAGACCCAGAAGTTTATTCATATATATGAAATATCTTCAACTTAGTGATGTTTGAACAGGTGTCTTACAGGTTTGATCTGTTACGTAGCATCTTGGCTATCCTGCTGGTAATTCTTGACTGAAACTGCTCTGACCTAAGTGACATGCTGTGCTAGGAGTAACCTTGCATTGCAATTTTAGCACTGTTTTATTGACTTGACTTTGTGCCTGTCCATCTATCAGTGGGGGCATTAGTGGTGTCTCTTGTCTCTTCACAGTATAGATGTGTAAAACACAAGGGTGTCCAAATCACAACTTAAAATCTTACCGTTGCCTGTATGTGGCAGGAGAGCATCTAGAGTGCACAAACATTGTAGCATCTCCCACTAAACTCAACCCCCCTGCACCTGACTGGTGACTGCTCTCAAAGAAGGCCATGGGGAAGACAGATGAGCAAGTTGTATGCCCAAAAATGAAGGCATGAGGTGAGACTTGGATAACAGCTGAGATCAAAGAGAAGCTCTGATTTATCTTTCCTTTGTAACAGTCCCTTATTCAGGGCTCTGCTGTACAGATGTGGTATGAAACAGTGTAACTGGGTGACTAGGTCAGAGTTAGTTTAAGCCAGTAGGTGTTTGGCCAAGAAATGCCTAATGTCCATTAATTAAATGAGTGGAACAATAGGTGACTGGAGCACAATTGCAGCAGCAGGTTTTTTTAAGACTGTTTCTGATGGGAGGATTTCACTTGGTGCTTCATCACTTAAGTGATACTTCAACACCCTCGTGACTCAGCATGGAAGTACACCGGTCAGCTCTCATAATCTCACTGAGGTGTTGCATAATTTAACTGTGAATGGGGCAACTGCTGTTAGAACTTTGTAGTATGTGCAGGATTAGCAATGCTTTTGCAAACCTGAACACAGAGACCAGTAGTGTCCTAGGAGGAAGCACTGAGCTTGATCTGTGCTATTTTATATGGGTAGATCACTGGCTGTGTGCTCCAGTGGTTGTGAGCACACAGGTTTCTCAAAGGGAATTCATGCAGTCTGAACTGTTCTACCTTAGAATAACTCAGTGAAATGTGGTCCAGCCTGTGCCCACAGACCATCTGAGCTACTGCTGCTTATTCCAAGGAGAGCAGTAGCACCCAAAACACTTGTATACTGCTTTCCTTCAGCAGCTGCTAGGACTGTTGTAGAAGGAGGGGGTGATGCTGAAAGATGCTTCTTTGAGAAGACTCTTGGGATAGGAGAACAGGGTATTCCTGATCTGAGATGTGCCTCCTGCATGTGGTGATGTTTCAGCCCTTTTGTGAATGGCTTAGTTGTGGGGGTCTGTTAGCAGGGATGACTTCTGCATTATAAACAACCTCAGTTTAGTACACAGTTTAGATCCTGTGGGTAAAACAGATGTGATAGCATACCTCATAATGTAGGGAGAGACTTGATTTCATCACATGGCTATGGTGATCTGTAGAAACAAACATAAAAAGAATACCAAGAATCATAGAATATAGAGTTGAACCTCCACAAGGATCACTGAGTCCAATGTGTGCTGGTGTAAGACCTGCCAAAATGCAGGAACTGCCTTGCATTGGGTCAAACCCAAAATGTAAAGCTGCCTGCATGGTCTGTGTGAGTCCAGTCACTAGCTGTTGATTAGGACTCCTGAGTTCCTTCTTAACAGACTGGTGCTGACTGCTGTGAGCCCTGCTGTGCAAGAACAGAGTCCCTGAGAATTGGTTGGAGCTTAGCTATAACTGAATCAGACGGGTGCTGTGGAATGCCAACTCTTGGCTCATTTTGCTGCCTGAGTTTCACTTCTGTAGCTCCCTTGCAAATAGTCAAGGTCTTCTGTAGCAGACTGACAAGTAACAGCACCAAGGGATCAGGTTGTAGGATATCCCTGGTCCTGCCATCTGATGTGCACATGTGAGAGAGACATTGGGCTGATGCCTGTTCAAGCCAGGCAGCTCCTTCTGAGTGCTTTCAGTTCCTGATCCATCAGCTCTCCATTGAGGATTGTGGTTGAGAGGGCTGGTGGCAATGCTGCGACTGAGAAGTTGAGTATGAGATTTGTAGTGAAATACAGCATTCCAAGGGAACATGTCTGGGATGTGTGTATGGAAAATACAGATTGTTAGCAAAAAATAATTTCACAAGCATTGGAGACTTCATTGTGCATCCCTCTGACGAAAACGTGGAATTTACAAAAGCAATCAAGAAGGCCTTGTCTTGGGTTTTTGAGGCTTGGGCTGTTGTCACGATATGAAGGAGCTGATGCAAGTTCTGTAAGGTAGACTGTGAGCAGATCAGCTGGGAAGATAGAGCAGAGTTTGATAGCAACCAGCCTTGCAGCTGGCAGGTGTTTCTGTCACTGAACTGTAAGCAAATAGAAGGTAACTTCTGTAGTCTTGTGCATATCCGGTTGCCATAGGATATATCCTCTTATAAAACATTGTCTGGGCAGCTCCCCTGTAACTCTGTGTAACTAACTGAACACCTGGTCAGCTTTTTTGTTGTTGTAAGGCCAAGTATTTGTAAGTTTAAGTAGTCTCACTTCAGTTTACCAATGGCTTTTGCTGAGGCCTTTGGTGCTCCAGGGTTGCAAGTTCATCTTTCTGCTGAGGTTTAAACAACATCCTAGCTGCTAGGAACCACAAGTCCTGCCCGAAGTACAAGCTCTTAGTTTGGTACACTAGGGATTTTTATCTGAAACTTGGATTTCACCAATTCAGTAGAGCGCTGCAAGCAATTTGCTAAAATTAGAAACATCTATGTATCAATAATAGACTGAAAATATTTCTATGATCCTTCAAGAAATCTTAGAGCTTTGTATCCTGGCTCCTTGGCATATCTCATGTTAGGTAATTGCCAGAGTTCAGGGTGGAGAAGAGAGAAACTCTTGAGATAAGAACCTGAGTCTTTTCCTGTCCATGTGTCTGAACACTGAAGGCTGTTGCATTTACTCATCTGACAATTGTTCTTGGCTGCATGTTGGCTTCCCTTCCTCAGGTGAAGCAGGACAGCTTTCTTCCTCACAATACTGTGCAGCATAGTGATGAGGTAGTTTTTGACTTCTGGGACCATGTGTGCTCAGGTCAGAGCACTTGTGCTGCTGCAGCATTGCTTGTGGTAGTTCGCTGATCACATAAAAGCTGGCATGGAGCTCATTTGAAATGGGTAGTAGCTCCACTAGCCAAATTGCACAGCATCTGTCTCCAGGAAACAGGCTTTCCTAGGCCAAGGGCACACGTGTTCTCCTAGTGCTGCTAAGAGGCATCAGCAATGCACAGGGTCACCAGCCTAATTTGAAGACTTGAGATGCCACAGACCATATCTTGTTTTCCTATAGCCCCACCTCTGCTTGCTGAGCTGGGACTTCCTGAGCTGAGTGGCTGAAGATGACGAGAGCAAGTTGTGCTCCTGTGGGACCCAAGTCCCTGAGCTGCCTCTGCCATGTCCTGACACTGATGTGCTGCAGGCTCGTGCTCTGTCCTGCAGCCGTGGCCTCGGCAGGAGGAGCGTGCAGGGCCGAGCCCCACACTGACCATTCTGAGCTCTCAGGGCTGCTGGGAGAAGCCAGTCCCAAAGGCAACAAATGGGGCACTCGATGCTTGCAGCTCTTCCCTCAAACCCAGCCTTGGACTCCATTCAGCAGCCTCAGGGCTGTAATGCCACCTGGTCTGCTTCATTGGGAGTTGGGTGGTTTCTCAGGTGTATGGAGAGAGGAGCTTCTCCAGCCCACACATGCTGTTAAGGAGCAATCAAGCAATCTTAAGCCCACTGTTGTACTTGTCAGAAACTCTGGTTCTGTAGCAAGTTTAACTCCAATGGCAGTCCTCAGTGCTGATCCCTGAACAGGGTGAGTGGGTGTCAAGAGATGGGCAAGGAAAGGAATTTGCCTCCACCACAGGTCAGCTGGTTGGGAATAATTGGCAAAGGATGCTGAAGACATAAGCTCAGTGTGTCTATATGTGCTGGAGGCAACACTGCAAAGTCCAGTCTCTTATTTAAAGTGGCTGTGGCTGCTGAGGCGAGTTGCTCTTCCTCATCTGCCTGAACTTCACAGCAGGGGCTATGTGTGCAGGAGGAAGAGGCAGCAGGGATTTAGGTACTGTCACTTCTAATTTTTTCTGTCGGCAAAAGGGTCACATTTATCTGTGCTGTAGTTACCAGTATGTGTGGATAATGGCGTTTGGGCTGCTGGAGTCCTCTGCTGGATAGGTTTCCATTTCATGAAGATTTTCTGCCTGCCAGCATGCTCCTCTCTTTAGCCTTACTTTGTCAGGTTTCAGGGATGGGTGGCCCACCTCTAGCCTTCGATGAAACCAAGCAATTCTTGGTCTGTTCCTTTCTAAACAAGTGCATGAAATGGCTGTTGCTGTAAGAATGAATCTTCTTTGCTGGTTTTTGCTACACTAGGAAGTAAGAAGTGCTGGGGTCTTTAAGTCAGAGGGTTTTAAAACAAGCTAGGTTTGCCTGGTCTTGATTTAGGCAGCTCACTGCTCATCTCTCAAGCCAGCTGAAGTAGATTGAAATTAATTTCCCAGGATGAATGGCCTCAGTGAGCTGCACCTACTTTGCACAACCCTTTGAGCTTATACATTGGCTGTGGCTTTCTTGTGCTAGCTCAAGAAACAAATGCCTGAACTATCAAGTATGTTAAAGAGCTGCAGGGAAGGATCTTTAAAGAAAAGTGGTTTATAGCATAAAACTGAACTGGCTGCTTCTCATGAGATTAGCTGCAGGGAAATGAGCTTTCTCATTAGACTGCATCTTCAAAGCACAGGCTGCCTTGAACGTGGGAGACAAAAGGGACCCCATTTTTGGCTGTATTCTGACAGCCTGTCGCTGATACAGAGTTAAGTTGTGTGCTTGTTGTGTGCCATCTCTGGATGCATTGACCTGCGGTGAGATTCAGTCTTTGGCCTGGGCTGCATTGCTTGACTGGAAGGAGCAGATTGGTGTGAGTGAAAGCAGCGTGTAGTAACTTACTCACCTGATATATTGTCCAGGTGTAAAAGCAGGAGCACAGGCTGTGACTTGCTCCTCTGTATTGCTGAAGGACTGACCAGGCTTCTAGTGGAGCTGGCTGAGAGGGAGTTGAGAGGCAGCTGAGCTCTTCTGCATCAGAGCTGGCACAGTGCTCTGTGCCCCCCTGGCACAGAGGACTCCCATGCACAGCCGGTGTGCTGTCCCTGCTGCTGTGCGCATGGCCATGAGCTTCCCCTGCTGTGGAATCCATAGCCCTCTGGAACTCCAGCTACTCCAGCTTTGCTCAGCCCTCCCTGCTGAAGGATGTTAAATGTACTTTTTGTCCAGGACTAAACAGCAGTTGCACTGGGCATCCTGTAAAGTTCAGGTGGCCCAGGATGGAAGTAGAACTGCTCCCGTTTGAACAAGACATCTGTCTAGCCTTTGCTGCTGTGTACTTCTGTCCCCAGGAGGACTGGGAGGACTCAAAAGCACTGCTGTCAGACCTTGGAACAAACATTATCCATCGTGAACAGATACTGCAGAAAAGAACTCTCCTTACAGCCCCTGTCCTTGCTCATTTTTGTATGAACCTGTGTGGCCCTCTGAGTCAGCCTCTGATTTGCATGTTGCCTGCAGTCTGGTGATGTGCATTTCCATAATGCATGTCAGGTTGGGGAATGAGTGTCAGCATCCCAGAACGCAGGCTGTGAGTCTGTGTGAATGCTTAAGCAGCCCTGGCTGCCACACTCTGCCCTGTGCCAACACAAACACTTGTGCATTCATGCACTGAGTAGGATTGGGAAACTGGTCCTGCTGGAAAATTCTTTGCATGGTATTTTATCCTCTTTTTTTTTTGTTCTTTTTTTTTTTTTTCTTTTGTTTTGTTTAACAAGACCAGTTCCCTGATCTGGTTCACTGTGAGAGTGCACAAGCAGACATGCAGGGGATGGTCCAGGAAGCATGAAGTGACATGCTCTTGTGGGAGGTGGGAGTAAAAAGGGACACGCTGTACAATGTGAAACTCAACCTAATGGCGACAGGCTGGTTCATTTTTGCACTTGGCATGTTGATTGCTGTGTTTCTGCCCTACTTAATTAAAAAAGTTGCCCTGTCACACTAAGGAGAAAATGTAAAATTGATTGGGCAATAGTGGGGAGCCTCTAGAAGCATTGGGACACTGGCTGCTCTGCCTGTGGAGTAGCTGATGCTCTTCCTTGGCCACTGCATCTTGTGCAAAAGATCAGGGTATGCTCCTACAGCTTGAAGAAAAGGAGGATCAACGCCTAGTGAGCAGTGAGCAGTCTACAGTCTGTTTTGTTCTGCCCACGGTGGAATAGATCCTAAGAGCTCTCATCCTATTTTGAGCAGCTGTTGGAAGGTGTTTCTCTGCCTTTGAGAGCTGAGTGCCAGGAGGAAGATACTGTGTGATGATCAGGGAGTTCAAACACAACCAGGACTTCTCTCTCAAAGATAGTTCTTCTCTCAAGTCACCAGGTAAAAATAGGAGGCCAGTAAAATGCAATTAACCAAGATTTTCCATATTTCTTTATACTAATAATGATCTGATAGACAAGCAGCCAGATTACCTGGCTTGCTTACCTCTTTCTGCATTTTCTGCTAAAATGGTGCTTGCCTTGCTGAGTGAAAGAGCATCCTTTGCTTTCCACCTGCTTCCCTTTGGAAGGAGCACCCTGTGAGCCACTAACCAGCCTTGCTCCAGGTGACACAGATCTATGGATGGAAGGGTGGGGATGGTTGTTGATACACATAAAAAGGTTGTTGAGGGCACAGGGGAACACCACCATCTGAAACAGGGAGGGCATGAGGAAGTAAGAAGTGCTGGTGACTTTGTAGACTCATAAAGGGGTTTAGGTTTGAAGGGGTTTAGGTACCCTGCCATCAAGGTAGTCCTTGATTGGAACACTAGCCAGGGTTAAAATGTAAAATGCTTAAATCTAGTCTGTCCAGCCCCTGGACTGTTTGTGGGGGGGTTTGTAGCTGTCTTTGCACTCTTTGGCCTGTGCTGTTAGTTTGCATCTTTGGCTCCTCTAGGAAGAGAAATACTTCATTAACCTGCATGGTCACCAAGCAGCACCACAGCTTATTTGGAGCAGTGGAGTAGCAGGAGGAGCAACTGCCAGAGAATTTAGGTGAGGTGGTGCCACACTGCTGCAGAGTTCTGATGTTAACAGGCTTGCATGCAAGCTTCCCTCTTGACCTGCCATATAAAAGCTATTCCAGAATTTATGGCTGACTGTTAAAAGTGAAGGTGTGCATGGCCAACTGAATTCCAGCAGTCTGTATGCCTGTAAAAGAAGGGGGATAGGTGGTGGTTTTTATATGGGGATTGTTTTGTCGTTGCGTGGTTTTTTTCTTAATTTTTTTCCCTCCTTAACCATTTAAGCTGTCTCCAGACCATGGACATCTGGGATTGGGGTTAATGGTGCATGGGCTATTAACTGCAGAACATCAAGGTTTAACAAAGCTAAAGTTTCCTTCAGCAGGTGGTTTTGTCTTCCCCCCACGCTAATAACAATATTACTTTGCGGTTAGAAACTCTTCAGGCTGGTCTGCCTCAGATAGCATTTCTGCTCTTCAGTGGGTAGGAAAAGGTGAAAGACAAACCTTTCTGTTTGAGTTTATTTAAGAATTAATTGTTCAAATCCTTGTGAAAGTATTCTTTTAGATGCTCTATTGTAGCCAAATTACAGGGCAAATCCTTGTCTCTCTCTTATGTATCTCTTAAACAGGAGCAAACCATTGGTTTTCTTTCCCATGCAGTTGGAATACTCTTGCAGGATAGTTAGGGAGATGTTTGAGGTGGGAGAGCTCATTACAGTTCATTCCTTTTCAGCTGAGTAAGAAGGATTTATTAGGAGAAATAAATGTGCAAATTTAACAGCTTTATTCAGATAATGGAGGATTTCAAGTGTTTTTGACACTGCAGATCACTAGCTAGGATTAATAAGAGTGGGATACAAATCATCCTTAATCTAGTTAAGGGCTTGTAGCAGCTTGTGGCAGAGCCAGTGGTTTTGCTTACCTCAAAGAGCAATTTGAGAAAAGCTCTTTCTTTTTGTGTGTATCAAATTAAATAAATGTGGTTCCCAGTTTGGGCAGGGTTAGATCAACTAAACAACTACAAATCTCCCCTTCATCATGAGAGAGTCCTTCAGATCTCTTCTGTAGCAGGAGTGAGCTCTGTGGCAGGTCATGGGATAAGCACAGAAGGACTCATGTTTTGATACTCTGACCAAGATAAAGACTGAAGAATAGTTAAAAATGATACTTTAAAAAGAAAAAAAGTCTGGACTATGTCAGACTTCTGGATCCAATAATATTGCTAATGAGTTGTGAAAGTCTGGCCCATTGTTGATTAAATTGAAGATGCCACTAAGCAGATTTCTGGTTGTCCCAGCAGAACTGAATAACTATTGTTCTGCAACAATGCAGTGCTCAGCAAGAGCAGAAGCTAAGTCACCCCAGGGTTTCCCCCAAACAGGCTGCATTGATCCTTGGGGAAGAGGGTCTTCCACTGGTTAATGAGAACTGGTTAAGGCATATCAAAAATACTGTTAAAAATTTTATGCCTCACATTCAACTGAATTCAGTGGCAGCAAATCAAAAGGACTGGACAAGTATTTCCAACCAGTCGTCTGAACTGCTAAAAAAAACCCAACAAAACCATACAAGCTTGTTAAATGGTAAAAAAGCAACATGTTGTAGGTACATGATAAGAATTTAAAGATTTTTTGACTCGAGTATATGAGACACCATCAGAGATCCTTCAAAGGATCCACTGTCTGAAAGGTAGAGTAAGCTTGTTTTAAGCTGGAATTTATTTTCAGCTCTTTTGTATGATAGCACAACCCAGTGTTCTGTGCTGCTAATCCTCTTGGCTAATCAAAACCTTTCCCATTGGTGTAACTCAGCTTCAATAAAAGGTCGTGGAAAAGCCTTGACCAGCACGGTCTGTCTTCCTGATGCAAACCCAAATTAGTTCAATCCCTTCCGATGCTGTCCTGAGTCAGTGTTTTCTAACCTTGATGTGTCTGAAATCCTTCAGTAGCAGATCATTATAGAAGCATGGCCTTTCTGAAGTACTTGTATTTTGTGAAGGAGGGCACTGTCTTTTATGCCCGTTGAAGCTGTAATTTATGGAGCGAGACATGTAGTCTTTATATAACCATACAGTTACATAAATTGGGCAAATGTTCCTTAATGCTCGTGTGTCATGAAATTAGATGATGTCATGAAGTTACAGCACTTTGTGGGTATTCTGACTGCTGTCCACATGTACAAAATCCTATACTGTCCCTTGAGTATTTGGGCCAAAGAAAGTCCCTTTCAGATCCCAAGCCTCAGACTGCCTGGTCCAAGGGAGGTGCCACAATGCCCAGAGGAGCAGCTGGGGACAAGACACTTTGGGACGTGTAACATCACTAAGTTCTCATATAAAACTGTGGAAAGCAGACTTTACTGATCCTGATTCATGTTTTCTATTATTCTCTTAAGTGCAGCAGCCAACCTCAGGGGACCCAGCCTGGTCCGAGTCTGCCTTCGTGTTTGGAGGGTGGGTGCTGAGCAGCTGCTGGACAGCTGTGCACTGGAACAGCATGGGTCTCCATGGGTTTAGACTGGGCTGCACTGGGCTTCTCTCCTCTGAGGAGGACCTCACTATCCCTGCTCAGATACAGAAATCAAACTAGGAATCAAACAGGTACATAACAAAGGCTATGGAGTAGCAGAGCTTGCAGGGGCCCGGGAAGGGGCTCAGAGCTCAGGTGTGAGGGAGGTGTAAGGGTAGGGTAGCTGGACACACCTGGTAAGAACAAAGGGAGTGTGGCATGACTGAACAGGCCTCACCTATTTAACCCCACAAGGGGAAGGGGTACAGGCTCAATAGTTGAGATCAAGAGTTGCCATTTTATTTCTTGACCGTCTGTGATCTGTTCAGGAGGGTTGTTGAGGTCTGCAGACGATCAGTCTGTCCAGGTGTTGTTAGAAATCTGTATGAGCTACCCTGAATATTCAGATTTGGGGGGGAAGGCAACCTTGATCCTAGCTGAAGGTGTATGGTGATAGAATCTTAAGTTGTATTGGCAGTCCCTTACTTCAGTAAAAAGCCAGAGAGTTTTTCTAGCTGCTTCAAGGAAGTCTTCCCACTGGGAGGAGAATGCAACCCCCACCTTTAGCAACACGTTCCCCTTTTGCACTCAGCCAGGCTGAGCGGAAGAACAAAGCGCTGTGCTTGCCACTGCTGGTGTGAGAAGTGAGGGAGAAATATGGTCCCCAACCCCCATCAACAAAAATGGTGCAATTTCTAAAGCCTCACTTATCTTCTGAACATACTGGAAAGGGCACACGAGGGAGCCAAGTTTGGTCAGCCTGGCAGTTCCCTCTTTATTCTTTATGCACTGACAGTTCATACTCTTTAATATTTGAAGTGTGGTGAGATCAGCCTGTGTGAGTCACCGCCCTTCCACACAAGAAGGAAAACACACGGGAAGTACTTATCTGACCTACTTTCCGTGGAAGGGTGCAAAAGCACAGTGCAAACAAGCAGGGACAAATCTAAAAATCCAAATTACCTCATGGCTTGTGATTAAGCAAGAGATCGAAGGGCAATTCACTCTAGAAATATGCTTGCAGAAGCTTAAGGAATAGTGCTTTGGGGGTTTATTTTCAGTAGGGAAGAAGTAGCTAAAAAATTTTATGTCCATATGAGGGGTTTCTGTTCCTACTTTCTTGTTATTAAAAAAAAAAAAAAAATCATGTAACTACAATAATTGCCTAGAAGGGGTAAGATCTTGGGGCTGAAAAGGTTGGAGGCAGTTTGGATACTTGTCTTCAGGGAGGTGGACTCTAATGGGTTATTTAACCACCTTGGAAACTAATTGTTCTGTGGAAATGTGGGGAATGGATAAGGTTTTAAGGATGGAAGAGAAAACTGGATAAACCTGGTATCTTTAAAAGAGTGAAAAGGAGATAGGACCAATAAACACATCCATTGTAGGTAAAAGAGTGACAACTATGGAGTTGGATTGCTTTGGCAGCCCATACTAGTTCTGGCTAACTCTGGGATGAGGATGAGTGTTATATTAATTTTTAAGTGACACTGTGTTAATGCAAGCTAGAGAAATACAGTGGGCCTGGCTGCACAGCTGGAAAGAATGTATGTCCTCTTTACATAATAAGATGAGACTTTTCACTTCTTGGGATCGTAGGGATCCCACAACTTGGATGATTCAATGCGGCATCTAAACTTGTGGATGGCAGTGCTGGAAAGGGGTGACAAAGGTGACTTGAGGATGGGATAGAAGTCAAAATTTGTGAAACCAGGGAATGTAGTTGGATGTCAAAAAGATGAAATTTGGAAGAAGTGACTTACAGGGCTTTGGTTTGAAATCTGAGAAGGGAAAATGACTGGTTAGGTAATGGCAGCCCTGCAGAAATAAACCTGGGGCTAGTCATGAGCTGACAGGCACGTTGTTCTGATAGGAGCAGTAAGTGCATACAGCACAGGCCAACAAGATACATGAAGTAATCACTCTGTAATTAGTAAATTAGTAAACACTAAAAGAGTGTTGTTGTCTTTGGAGATCCTGAACAGCTTTGCATGTTGTATGCTCTGACAAATAAGTGCCATACAACAGGGGTTTGGCCTCTTGTTTCAGCAGCTGAATTTCTGTGCTGGTTAGCATACTCCTTGGAGTGCAAATGGACAAAGCTCTGGGTTATTCTCTGACAGGGAAGGCTGGCTTCTATCTCTGGGCTTATTTTGTGTGCCCACACTTAATAAAAAGGGACTTTGATCCTCCTTCCAGCTAGGTGCTGTAGTTTCAGATATGTGAACAGTATTTGAGTCAGAAAGGGAGAAAAGACAAGCTACTTTGCCTCCCCTTCCCTTCTGCTCATTAGAATTAATGCAGTGATTTGCAGATGGAGTGGTTGGTAGATAGGAAAGACGTGAGCAGTCAGCACCTGAAACAGGCTGATAAGGACTGAGCATTGCCTGATACTGGGATGCAGCACAGAATGGATTCCTTGCTTTCTTCTTTCCCAAAGCAGCTGCAGCCTGGAAGCAGGGCAGAGAAGGGAGACAGCAAGACTGACCTTTCCAACACCAAACAGACTAACCAGAACTACTCTTTTGGGGAGGGGAGCTGGAATGAGGGAAGATGAAAAAGCAATCTGAAAAAGAAAGTTTGTGTGACCTTTAGGAGCCCCTAGAGGACTCTGTGCAAGCAACATGATAACTTTAATCTCACCACTGACTCATCTGTTTGCTCTTGTCTTTAAAGCAAACTACAAATCTGAACCTTCCCCCTGAAGACCTTGATTCATCTGGTGATGAAGACGACGTGTTCTCAGGTTCAGGTGCAGGTGAGTTATTAGCACTTGCACTGTCAGTGCTTGATCCTTCTAGGATGTGGCAATCGAGATCTCAGTGAGCACCCAGGTGAAGGGAGGTAGAGGGAGGAATCCAAACACACACCCCCGCCCCAGAATATGAGAGCTGGGAGCAGAGAAAGGGCCTAATCTATTAATCTTTTATTCCTTGAGATACTAACAATTAGTAGAAAATGAGCTGTAGGAGACTTGAAAGGGAGCAGAAGCAGAGGTAGATGCCGTGTGACTGCTAATGGCAGATGCTGTATGAAGAATGTTATGAAACAAGTGATTCTTTACTCGTGGGGAAGAGAGATCTTAACAAGACCTTTATGAGCAGGTAGGAGATAACGTTTGAGGGTGTGTAAACCCCAGCCTACCAATATGTATGAAGTGCAAACTTTATCTGTTATCAGATGTGCATGTTCCCATGGGCCATAATTTTTTATAAGTGATAAAGGGGATTTAGGGTAGGGGAAAAAGTGTATAGAAATGATTGCTAAACTGCATGAGAGAGACCTTTGGTGTTCAGTGCTGAAGTCGAGGGGATGCTAGTGAGAAAACAGCAAGCTATTGAAAGCTGAAGCATGGCATCCTTCTGCTTCTTTCCAGCCACAGGCTTGTATTTTAGATTAAACTCTGCAGAAATTAAGACCCTGAAATCAGTGCCAAATGTGGTAGAGACTGAAGGTGTGACTGCTCTGAATCAAATAAAATTGTTTATGGAAAAAGACTCAGATAACCACCCTGAGGAACCAGTGTACTGAAAGCAGATTTTCCTTGTCAACCTCACCACAAACAGACGGGCACTTTTGCCTTGGGGAGAACCAGATGACTGACAAAGTATTGCTGAATAGCAGATTGGTCTGTCCCTTCCTTATTCCACTGAAAAGGATGAGGAATTACAAACTGAACTGCTGTTACTATGAAAATTGGCTATGCAGGTTAGGCATCCTCCTTATAGACCAGTGTCCTGAAGATACTATTAATAGGTCTCTAAACTAGCCAAGGATAATATTTGTTTGTTTGTTTGTTTGTTTGTTTGTTTGTTTTGCAGGTCCCCTGACTGACCAGTCTCGTGCCTGGAAAATCCCAGGAGAACCAACTAATTCCTCAGTACTGGCAGCACCAGTGGCTTTCAGTGAACAGCCATTTCCTGGGATTGAGAGCCGAACTGGAAAGGAAGTAATATCTCCTTCTGCAACCAGTAATCTAGTGACAGAGGAACCAGTTGTAGCTGTGAAGGACGAAGTGTCCATCTTGGGCTCACCTGATGGGAAACAAACAAGCCATGTGGTCACAACAACTGTGAGAAGCCCCACTGCTCACTTTCCTTCTGTGGTTCATGTAACTCCTTCAGAAGCCTCAGCTGTGGTCCATGAGCTCGAACCTAAAATCCCCAGCTCTGATGTGCCAGTCACCAAGGACGTGCCCGAGCCCCACTCCACTGTCCCTCGTGAGGGAGACATTGCTGCCACCCCCGCGGCGACAGCTCCAAAGGACGTCGTTCCTACACATGAGGAGGTTTCTGAAGATGGCTCTGGAGATCCGGTGAGGATTAATAGTTCTGACACCCTTTCCAGGGAGATGGCTTTAGTAGCATGTAATAAGTTGGTTGGGTGGGAAAGGGTGTTAATTTGTCAAAAACAGTGATGGGTTTAATAGGTTATGTTGGTGGAGGGTTTTAGATGAGGAAAAACCAAGCTGTGAAAAGTATCCAGAAACAGACATGGTGAGAAACATGAATAACCTGCCTTGTATGTCCCAACAGGGAGACTTCATCTTGACTAAAGAAGAGGATTTGGTCCCCACCCAGGGCTCAGAAGTACTGGCTGACTCTGAGAGGAATGCCAAAGCAGCAGGAGCCTCGGGAATTATGGACAGAAAAGAAGTTCTTGGAGGTACCAGATATTCTGGATTTCTAGTTGGTAAAAGTAGATTCTTGTAGGAGTCTCCAGGCAGCAGAAGCTGCAGTTCTGCAAATACATCTCTGAGCATGGAAGCCAACCTTTTATGTTAGATCTCTTAAATGAGGGTGATGATTCTGTGTTGTCAGAGCTCTAACAGGGCAGATATTAGTCTGCTAATAGCAACTAGCAGTGACTGCTTTATCTGCACCCTTGTTTAAACCCATTCCCTCACTCCTGAAAAATTACAGTAACATTTCTCTGTTGCTGCCTCAGTCAAATTACCAGGTTTGAACACCATGGCCTTGTGTGCTTTGCAGCATGGCCCAGTGGGAGATCCATGTCCCTAGGACTGGCTGGTATATTTGAGCAGGTGCTTGGTAATGGCAGGGGGACTGGCTTGGAAGGGGGCAGAAAGACAAATTAAGTCTTTAAGTTAGGGACAGATAGGAAACAGTCTGGAACTTAAAATCATAGTAGCACTATCCAGTATGGCATCTAGAGTAATCTGTGTCTTTTTCTCCCCTTCCAGGTGTTATTGCTGGAGGACTTGTAGGCTTGGTGTTTGCAGTGTTTCTAGTTGTATTTATGCTGTACAGAATGAAGAAGAAAGATGAAGGCAGCTATTCACTGGATGAACCAAAACAGTCTAATGGAGGATACCAAAAACCACACAAACAAGAGGAATTCTATGCATAAACACTGATCTTCAGGACACTTCTTATTCCATCTTTCTTGGACTCTTCTCTCCCTGCACGTGGACCTCTTAGTGTGCTTTGCATTAAACTTAAGCCATATGATCATTGGGTTATTTGCCCTTACCACTTTACCATTGGAAATTTTATAACTACAAAGTAGATCTGGATTCATTGAACATTCCCTGCTTCCTTGCACAACTTTTTTTCTTTTTTTTTTCTTTTTTTTTTTTTTAACTGAATTGGGACTGCAAGTTCCTAAACTCACTTTGGTTTATCTAAAGACTGCTGGGACAGGCGGTGGGGAGAAGATAAGGGAGCACTGTATGTATAAAACTCTTGATATTTAGGGAAAGGGCTAGCAAGAATAACCAATTAGCAGTGCTCAAATTCTGTATAGCAGGGATCCTTCCTATTTAACTCATAGATGTGTTTTGAGTGTAACAAGTGGCTGCACTGGGCAGACATTTGGCACACTGCAATCCTCTAGCTCTTTCTGACAGCTGTATTTGGAGCACTTAATGCCTATGAAACATCAAGCTGAACTTGATCTCTACCGAAAGGAGGTGTGAGGGGCAGGGTAAACAAATGACTGTCACGAGGTTTAAAATAACTTGTATTTTGGAAGCATTATCCCATACTCAGAACCAGCTCCTAAGCAGCTGGTGCATACACTAGCAAAAACCAAACCCCAAGAACCCCAAAACTGAGCGGAGAGTTAATTTTACCCATAGTGTTGGACTGTCCCACTACTGTCTCTCTCTCTTTCAAGACTTAGGTAAGAAGTAGATTTTTCCAAGCAGCCTCATCTCAGACATTCCCTTTCCTAGGTGCCAAGTCGAGGCTGGGCTGTCCTGCTGTAGATGATCTCACCCTGTGATGCTGTGCAGTACCAGGTGACCGGGGGCGTGTTGTAGCACCTCTGCTCACCGTGGTTGTCTCGGAACATGGTCTGCCCTCTGTGCCACAGGGTGCCGTGGTACACAGGGGTGGGAGGTGGGAAGCAGCATGTCATGACTGCAGCTAAGGAGTAGAGAAGCATCTGAAATGAGCCTGGGGAAGGCTGAGTGTAGGTGGCCTTAAACAGATACAACAGTTGGTGTGCTTGACTCTCACTACTCCGGAGCGGCTCCTCGGAAGCTGTTCCTGCACTTTGGAGAGAAGCCACTCCAGGGATGTCAGACTAGTAAGGGCTGAAAAGCACCTCCTGAGCAAAGTCTGGATGCCTGAAGCTGTGTGTGGTCAGTGTGCTGTCACATGTCAGGCACTGGGGCCTCACTGGGGCTCCAGAGTATCTCAAATGAGCAAACACAAGTGTGGTGTTCTGTGCAAGCCTTACTTCTGCTCTGCCTTCGGGTAGCTTCTTGCCACTTCAGTTCCTTGTCACTCAGTGCAGAAGGTATGGGGTGGGTGGAGGAGTGTTTACAACTGATGTAAATATTTGTACTGTTGAGCCAGAGGGAATGATCAGAGTATGTTGGAGAATATTGCAACAGTTGGTACAAATGTTGCACATTAACACTCAAACTTAAAAACCTGTGTAATTTAAATGAAGTATAAAACACTCCTGAGCTGCCATGCAGCTAAAATTGGTGCCTTCTCTTCAAACAAAAGAAAAAAAAACCCCAAAATGTCTTGATTCCAAACTCTTCTTTATGCACGTGGAGAACCTGTGCATATGTGTAGCTGGCTGGTTTTTTTTAAGTAAAGCTGCAACGACCATTATGGTTTTTTTGTTAGGGTTGTTTCGTTTTCAGTTGTTTTTTTGTTTTGTTTTGTTTTATTTTTTTTACTGAATGAATTTTTATAGGTTAATGCAATGACCAGATGGTGTTAATTTCAGCTGTAATTCTTTGCTTTGTATAGGAATGTAGAAATGTTTGATAGGTCTATCTATGAAAAGGTTCTTGTAAAGCACAGGAAGATAAAGTAGTAAAATTCAGTTGTACCTCACAACCTTGTTAGGGGGAAAGGAAAAAACTGTATATTTTGGTAGTCTTAACTGACAGTTTGTGAAACAAACATGACATTCTGTGTTATTTAAGTGGTACAAATGAAATATGAGTTCTGACCGGAGATGCAACATTGGGTTATCTGTATGCCATGTAAAGGTATACTGCAATAAATGGCATTTTGGCAAGAATGTGTCTGATCTGTGAACACTGATAGGCATAATACTTCAAAAAATAGATGTTCTTTTTAAGACTGCCTAGGTCTAAGGAATTTGGTTACAGAACTGGAACTGGGTTACAGAACTGTGAATTTTGGGGCTAAAGACAGAGATTCAGTTCAACATTTAAAGGGTAAGAGTGTGGCCTGCTTCCCTCCCACCCTACCTTGGGTGTCCTGGTTGCAGTGAGCTGCTCGTGCTGGAGGCACTGGTGTGGGATACAAATGGTCTCTGGTGGAGACTTGAATGAAATGGCTTTGTTAGAGCCCTGCAACATTTCATGCTGGTTCTGATTTTGGGACCTGTCCTTGTACAGCATGTCACCATCCCTAAAATGGTGATAAAAGCTGCCAATCTTCCACAGGGCTTCCTCTTGCTCCCTGTCTTCTGCCCTCAGGAGTTTGAGAGCAGAGAGAGCTGTAGGAGGGCAGCTCCAAGCCTTTCTGTTAAAACCCGCTTTCCAAGACAAATTGGAGACTGTACCCCCAAGGAGGGAGAACAGAGCAGGCCTGTCCTTGGTATTCTGCTGTGCAACATCAATTACTCTGGGGCACTATGGCTTGTGTAGGAGGAGGTGAGGCACACAGTAGAGGAAAATGTCCTTCACAAAACAGGGAAGTCAGGAACTGCTGTCTGTCTGGGTGTCTTACTGCAGCTTTACAATTATTTTCTTTTGTAAGGTGTTGAACTGCAAGAAATTTATTTTTTGTTCTGTAAATTAGCCACTGTATTTTGAGTTTATAAACTCCTCTTGCTTACATTGGAACCATGGGGGCTATGCTTACCAAAAAAAAAAAAAAAAAAAAACGTTTGGAGGAATCTTGGTAATCAGAAAGTTTTGAGATCAGGCAAAAGGATTGAAGGATTGAGTTTAGAAGACTTGCTTCCATAGCTAAACACAGCTGAAAAGTGCTTTTTAACTTCATGCCCACTTTGCCAGTCCCTTTAACCGGTAAAGGACTTGTGTAAGATCAGAGTTGGCTGGTTTGCATTGCCTCACCAGCTATGAATTCCCTTCCTTATGGGCTACCAAGACTTTTGCTTCCCCTTTTCTAGTCAGTGATAATGTGTGAAGTTAAGGAGGCAGGGAGGGAATAAAATGAAGTGCTAAGGGAAGTGGGAAATTCCTGTGTGAAAATCCTTGCAAGTGCAACACCTGTCTGATGCTCAGTGTGCACTTGAGAGAAATTTTGTTGTACCAAGAGAGAATTATCTACAGGAGGGCTGGTCTGCCTCTGTACTCTGACACAGGTTGGCCTGGGTTTTCCTGAGTCACATTTCTGTTCACTGTGCTTCCTGACTTCCTTCTTCATCCATGCTGGAGCAATTATCACATTTGCTCTTGTTCACAAGTGAGATGCAAAGAATGTGGCTGGCAGAAAAATTTGACCCCTTCTTTGTTCTGGAAAAATGAGCTGGAGGGTGTAAATGCACTGAATGTCAAAGAAGGCAAACTATGAGAGAAGGAGGACTTTTCACAATTCTCACTTTGTCAGGTTGTATTAGAGCCTATAAAGGAAGCTAAAGCAAATCTAAAAGGGTCTATAATCTTGTAATTGAAATAGAGAACAGGAAATAAAGAGAGCCACTCTACAGGGGTGCTGAGAAGAAGAACTATGTCAGGCATTTCATAAATGCCTTATCTGAGTCTTCATCAGGACTAGTGTGTATATTGATGAAAATGAGTAGGAATGGAATAAAGGTGCAGGGTGAAATTCGCTCCATTTGAGATAGCTGCAAAACTAAAAAAAAAACAAAACCCAACCTTTTAAATATGCGAGAGCTGAGGTAGAGGCTCAAAACCAAACAGTTACTTAGCATTCTGGGGTGGTGTTTAACTCATAAAACTGGAAGCCTGATGGACAGAATTTTTAATAAGTTTGTCAAGTTAGAGGACAGCAATTTTACTGCAGAAAATGAAGTGCAGTGTCTTCACTAAGGGAAAGAGGAGAGGAAAAGGAGCAGCCTCAGCAGTATGCAGGGTCTTACAAAAGGATTTGATGGATAGAGAAATTAAAAGGTAGGATGATGATATACAGGACAAAATACAAGATATATTCACCAAAAGTAGATTGTGCCTGACTAATCAGATATCTTGCTTTTCAATAGCAGGTTTTTTTTCAGACAAAGGCAATCTTTTGTAATTGAACTTCACTAAAGCAAGTTATCAGTGCCACACAGAAAATGAATAATCAAAAGGAGGAAACTAGGGATTAGTGGAAGAATTGTAAAGTGGTGAAGAGTGAGCTAAGGAGCAAGGCAGAGAGTTAGTAGGGAGAAAAGACCTCATTTTGGGGACATCTTTCTAAATACTGTCTGACATGGAAGGAAATACACAGAATTACATTTGCTGTTTGGAATTTGGGCCCCCTTGACAGTTTAGGGTATGAAGGATATGTTAATATTCTGACAAGTAACATTTAGGGTGAACTTCAACAGGTCAAGGTCAAGCTTGAAGGGGATAACAAAAGGAATTTCTGTTCTAACCTGGGAATAAGAGGGGAAGAAAGGGCTAGGTGAATTAGTCAATTTTAGAATAATTACATGTGCTGTAGCTGTAAGAAAGGAAAAAATAAGTCAATACAGGATGTAGTAGCCAGCAAATATTTCCAGCAAGTAGAGTGAATTGTTGGCATCATGGGTGTCATTAGACAAAGAACTAGTGAGCCCTTTGCTTACCATCACCTACACAGTCCAGGGTTAACTCATGCTGGGAAGGAACAGAGGAAAAACATTTAAATTATGTGGAAGAACAGAGTCTCTGCCCACAGTTAACTAATGGTGTTAGGTTTGTCCAGCTCAGGAAAACACAGACTGACAAGTCACACAGTTGCTTTCTGCATGCTTGTCATGGTACAGGACAGTACCAAGGATGGGGATGAGCAATTTAGGCAAAAGAACAATATGGCAACAAGAAAAAAAAGAATTAGCCAGTATAAACATTTAAAAAATTAAAAACTTCGAGAATCATTCCAGTAATGGTAGGGAGAAAAGATCAAAATGTATTGAAAACAAAGCTGGATGCTCAGGAAGATTACAGTATAAAATGTTCCTGAGCTGGTGGGATGTCCTTCAGCCAATAGTCTATGCAAAGAACAGAGAAGTCAGTTAAAAACCCCTTCCTTTTTCTTACCCTGGTTGTTTAGTTGTTTTTTTTTTTTTTTTTTTTTTTTTTTAATTTACTCTAGTTTATTACTCTCCTCCTTTAGCATAGAAAGGCAGATGGGCAGCCTTCTGGAGCATTCTTTGAGATGATAACAAAAGGTGATTTATACTCTGCTTTGTGCACATGCACATGTGTATATGTACATGTAATTATGTGTATATATTTGCATGGATACACAGCTATGTGCCAATGAGAAATTAAAACAGGAACTAGGGAAGTGCAATCACTAAATCACTAAATTTTAAAAAGTCAGAAAATATTAAGTGCTTTTAAAAGTAGAAAATCCTACCTCAAAATGGCATAGAGCAAAGGATAAATAGGTGTGATTTAAAAATAAAGATTAGGATTTGGATAGATCCTAGACCCCAGAGTGCAGCTGTTCCAGTTTAACCAAAGCCACGTGACTCTGTTGTATAAAAATGTCCTCAGCATGAACCCCTACTTGTCTGAGCCAACCATCAAAGCATTCCTGGCCCCTGAAAACCTGTGTGGGAGAGAGTGGTATGCTTAATATGTGCCACCAGGCCAGGGGTCCCCAAACTGTGGTACCCCTCTGATGTACAATGCATTCAAAAATAGCATGCAGAGAAAAACAATCACAAACCCCCAAGCCTCAAAATATCCACCACCAAAACCTATCTCACCTACCTTACCTCTGGAAGTCATAGGCAGGAGCCAGCTGGATTCCTCTTGTATACAGGGCTGGGGCTGCTGCAGGTGGTTGAGGTGAGGGCAGGGACACTGAGGAAAAGAGTGGGGCCTGGAAGAAACTTATGCTGACGCCACCAGTGCATTTCTCCCTCTAAACAAAGCCTGGGAACCCATGCCTTAGGAGAATGGTCCTTCATGTGGCAAACCAGGTTGAATCTCTTTCTGAAAGGAGGGGGTTTGAGTGCCTGGGGAAACTCAGCAGGAGCTGAGAAATGCAGGTTCTGAATGAGATGCCTCTCTTTTCTGGCACCTGACTCCCATCAGATTTGGAAGTAGTATATGCCGAGAGAAAGGGGCTGCTCCTCTGGAGATGCTCCCTAAGCATGAGCACTCTTGCTCTTGAACCTCTTGCTGTGCTCAGGTGATGAGCTGGGTGCCAATGTGTGACCAGTGTGTGACCAGAAGGAATCACATGGTTTGTTACTCTAACAGACACACACAAAACCTTGGCTGAGGAAAGCTTAAAAGTGCTGAAACTTAGGATGTCTGTGCAGAACAAAATCAAAGCAATTGGAATTAAGACTGAAACAACTTCAACAGGCCATAAAAGATCATTGTTGTATTTTAACACCCCCCCCAGACTAGGACCCCTCAAAATAAAGCAGATATTGCATAAAAAGAAAGAGTTGGCATGCATCTAAGCAAGGCAGCAGATGGCCCATCTAATTGTTTATCTGTCCATACCTGGAGAAGATCTGAAAAGCTGACTTTGCTGGCAATCAAAAATCATCCCTGTCATGGTCAGTGGCTTTCAAAGCCCACCTCTGAATGGACACCAGGGCCTGGCCAGCTCTTCAGGGACTATCACGCAGACTGTACGTGCAGATACATGCAGCACACAGCCCTGATGATGTCATTTCTCATTCAGTACATCCAGGCCTGAAGTTGCCTTTATGAATAACTTGAAACAACAGTTGAGTGTTCAGTCTTCATAACAGAGAGCAATGGTTCAAGAACTTCCAGGAGTTTTATTCTTCTCAGGGTGGCACAGAGGAAAATATGGCTGCTTTGGAGCAACATTACCTGCCTTTTATTCAGACTGAAAATGTGGCTTTATTATTATTATTGCTGTTAGTGTACTACTAAAGGAAAAGACAGATTGCATATGCTCTTGAAAGTGCTGGTTGAGTCTGCTCTTCCTGCTCAAATAGTGCTGTTAATGTTTGATAGCAGCCACCTGGGAACACAAGCCTTTGAACTGTTTATTGTTCTCGGGAGGTGGTTTGTCTTTTTTATTATACATATATATACACTGGACCTGGCTGCAAGTTTCTCAGGCATGACATAAATGATTAGAATCCTGCTCAGAAGTGTTGTCAGTTTTAAGTATTCTTTTCAGATGTTACCATCTCTACTTCCAACCCAAACCCACCGTGCGCTCGCATCACTCTAAGGAGTGGTTGTGTGGTTACTGCACAGTGAGGATTAGTCACACATTAACCACAGCTGTAAAAACACGTCTATGGGAAAATCATAGCCAAACACTGAGGCTTTTGAGGCTGCTGCTCATTTCCAAAGAGGTGGATTTCTGTTCCATTTTGCTCCAGCATTGTGCAACAGACTCTTCACTGGCATGTTCACTTTGCTGTTGAGGTGCATTGCAGCTTTTCCTCTGGTACTCCACTACCTTCTCCACTTCCATGGACCATGGTGGACAGAAGTCTTACAGGTAGAGCTGAGTCAGCCAGTGTCTCTAAAGCAGCAGGTCCTGGCAGGGGAAGGGGTACTCACACTGATCCAGTGTTTAGCCACATGATTCCAGTGCTACCTGAGGCAAAGCAGGTGATGTCAAAAGATGACTTAGAGTTAACAGCTTTAGGCCTGCGAAGAGCTAGAACACCCTTGCTCATTGCCAAGATGGCAGCTAAATGCAGTGGCAAGTTCTGTTGCTTTTTGATCAACAGGAAATCCCCATTCATCACTGTCGTCCTTCTCCCAGTATGTCCCATACTGCAGAGTTCTCAGCAAAGTATAGATCCTGCACTCAGTTTCCAAGTCCTCCTTCCCCATCTTCTCAAAGGTAGTAAAGCTGGAGAGCTTAGAGAAGAAGGAGAAAGAGGACAGCAGCATACCCCCTAGGAACCTGTGACTTGTTAGGGACACTCTACATTGAGCTTTGGCCTCTGAATACTGCTGACATCACAGTACACTAGTCAAGGCTTACAGGAGAGCATCCCAGATCATCATCCACCAACCATGGATTCTGTTATCCCCCCTGCTGCCGGATTCCATGGAAAGAATGACAAACCTTCTTAATGGGAATATTTGTTGAGGGGAACAAAGAAGGCAATGCAAATGATAAATACACAATTTGGAATGTTTTCTCCAAAGCTGCTTTGGGCAAACGAAGAAAAGCAGCGCTCACGGAGAACATGTAATTACCATTACCTCTGTTCCACCCTTGTCTTCTCAAGAGAAAATTTCTGTATTTACTGATTTGCTTTGGGCCTGTGTCACATGTCCCATTGCAAGTCAGCAACCAAGAAAGTCTCTTTCACATAAATAATTGAGGTTCCTTTAGACTCCTATTGAGTACATCAAGGAGAACTGGGCACTGGGAACAAGGCGGTCCAACTTCCTGGTGTTGCTGAAAGTGATGTCCCTGTGTTTGGGAACTGAAGCTGGGAATCCTCAGCCAGCTTCTGTGGTTCCCTTAGGCTTTCTGAAGCCGTGTACTCACCCTAACTCCTGTCTGGATAGGGAATTTAGGCTGGGCTAGGAACTTACATAATACCATAACATGAGAAGTTGTATTGCTCTGAGACAATGCGTGTAATCTACGCACTGAGCCTCTTTCCCTCCTTACCAAGCACCACTGATTCTAATACCTGCTCCAGCCTGTTATCCTGTTACCTCAGCAGCATGTTTCAGACCATCCCTCCCCTTCCCTACCAGCAGTAATAGAAGGTTACCTGGAGCTCTTCATGTTTTCTCTGCATGAGGCAGCATAAACTCCAGTGTTGTCTTGAGCAAGGAGGCATTACCATTGACCCAGGAAACACCTTACAGAAAAAAGAGATCTGAAATTATTCCATGCAGAGGGCTCCTACACTGATTCTCAGTTTCATAAATGGGAAGATAAATGGGAAACTGCACAACACAGCTCCTTTGGCCAGTTAGAGCACTTTGCATGTTACTTCCACACTGCCTCTTGAGAAGTTTGCTTGTCTTCCCATCAATCCTCCATCTCCTTTCTGTTGCACTCATCCATGTTAAATGAGGTATGAGCAATGAGAAATACCATGGTACAACCTTCACACGGTGCTGCTGGCATTTCCCCTCCAGAGGCAGTCACACAGCCTTCTGTGCTGTGGTTCTTCTTCAAGCACACAAGGACGGAATGGGGCTGAAAAGTATGCTGAAGTTTCAGGAATGTTTAAACTTTTCCTGTCCCCTCACCTTCCCTCACCCACTGTAGTATTAATGACGATATTGGAGCCAAATATTCTCTTGTTTATTACAGAGAACAAATATATGTTTTCAGAAGTTCTTGCTCTACATAGTAGAGAAAGGCATCTGAAGGCTCATCCCTGCCGTCTGAAGATGGTGTCAGAGCTGAGGGTCTCTAAATCATGTACCACTCTTACCCCTGCAAGAGGAAGAGTATGGTCACATTCCGAGGGCTGGGCTGCTCTTTGCACTCCCAACTAGCAGCATGAGACAGGCTCCCCATGGGCAAGAGAAGCTGTAGTCAAAACCTACAAGAAAGGGTTCTCCAGGTCAGTAAACAAGTGGAAACAGAAAGAAAATATTGGCCTGCTGTCTAACAGGAGAGGTGAATTAGTCACCGACAACATTGGAAAGGCAGAGATTCTCAACACTTTCTTCACTCCTGTCTTTACTAGCACTGCTGGACCTCAGGCCTTGGGAATAAAAGTCCAGGCTGAAGCAAACACAGACCCACAGTCGGTGCAGGAAGAACTATTCCAGGAGTTTGGCCTCTGCACATCGATGGGCCCTGACAACATCCACCCAAGGGTGTCAAGAGGACTGGCTGTCGTCATTGTGAGGCTGCTGTCTGTAATCTTTGAGAAGTCATGAAGGTTGAAGGACATCCCAGAAGACTGGAAGAAGGTTAATGTCACCCCATCTTCAAAAAGGGCTTAAAGAAGGACCCAGGAAATTATAGGCCTTTCAGTCTTACTTCAATCCCTGGGAAAGTTATGGAGTGAATCCTCCTGGGGGCTATCACAAGTCAGATGAAACATGTTATTGGGAAAAACCAGCAGATTCACCACAGGCAAATTGTGCTTGACAAACCTGATTGCCTTCTACAATAAAGTAATCTGCTTGGTTGATGTAGGGCAAGCAGTGGACATTGTTTACCTCGATTTCTTGGAGGCTTTTGATACAGTTTCCCACAGCCTCCTTGTAGAGAAGCAGATGTGTTACAGTCTAGGCCAGCCATTGGAATAATTGCCCTAGGGAAGCGGTGGATTCCTCAGCACTGGACACTTCTGAGATTCAGTTCAACGGGGCACAGGGCCATCTTGCCTACACCATGCTTTTGCCAAGAAAGGTTGGACCAGATGAACCTTGAGACCCCTCCCAACCTGATATTCCGTGATTCTCTGATACACAACGAACATATTTTGGATCTTGTATGTGGTAATGCTGTTCTCCACCAAGGTCATCATCTGTGCTTTAAGATCTCTCTCTATCAAGGGAAAAAAATGCTGCCTTACAGTAATGATTGAAAAGTTAGTAGAGAGAGGGTTGAAAAGTTTTTACCATCTTACAACAAAAGTCTGTATATATGCATATAATTGATAAAAGAAATTTGTTTGAAAGAATCTGTGCTCAATCCTAAATACAGTCTCAGCAGCTGCTGAAGCAAAAATGGGAGTGAGTCCCTGCTCCTACAAGGACTATTCTTCAGTTACCAGCTCCACATCTGTGGTCAGTGTGAAACCAACAGCCGGGTTTTGGTGGAGTTATCTTCCTGCCCTGCCTCTTGCCTACAGCACTGACAAGGTACTTGGTCATCTCTAGGGATGGGTGGCTTTGACCAGAATGAGGCATCTCTCAGGTGCCCCATCCTGTGTGACCTCAGAGTGTGAAAGTTTGTAAGGGGGCTTGAAAATCATATTTATGTTGAAAAAAGTTCAGCTAAACCCTGATTGGTGCTTACATGAAGCACGTACATAACAAGAAAGATCTTATAAATAAACAGATGAAGGTATAGACACCAGGACAAAAGTTTCATGTAACTTACTAAACCTGAACCAAATGCCATTTTATTTTCTTGAGAAATTGTGATGGGCCATACCAAAGAGAAAGGAATGCAACCCCTGAGACCATTCACACTCTACTTGCAGTGCTTTTCCTTTGCCTTGTTTGGTAGAAGCCTTGCTCTGTTTCATGTACCCACTGAGCATCACCTGCGGTGTGAGGTCTGACCCCATTCAGGTGTAGCTAATGCTCACTCATTGGGAAACATCACATACCACCAGGATCTGCCAGTAGCTGTTGACGTTGTTGTTAAAAAATGAAGTAGTTTTACAATAATCTCTGTAAAACAAAGTGATTAAAAGAAAAAGACCCCAAAAGTGAAGTTCAAGATGGAACTCCTCCCCTGGAATAGCTTACCAGGGCCACCACGCAGGACAGTGCATGAAGATGTGAGCAGCTGGTGGTGATGAATCAGAAACAGGCAGGAAGGAATCTGCTGAGGGGGCAGGAGTGCAGCCTCATGCCAGCAGACACTGTGGTTGGTAGAGTTTCCTGTCTGTCTGTCCGTCCTGTGGTCAATGGCACCATATGGTTTTAAAGTCTGGAGAACTCAGATTGAAGGAGTTTGTCCTATGCAGGTTCTCATGTTCCTGTTGTTCTTGCATGGCTCTGCTTATGCAAGGGAGGAAGGCCAAAGGGTTGCCCAAATTCCTTCAGGAGCAAGAATCATGGTGCAATACAACACCAGCTCTGAATGTCTTAATTGCTGAAACCTGGGCCTTTGTATGCTTCCCAGGGAACAGAATTTGGGAGGCAAAATCTGGCTGATGGAGTTTCATGTGTGCCTGACTTCCTGATGGAAAGCAAGTCCAGGGGGAAAGTCAGCTTGACTGTAAGCATGTCAAAATAACCAGTGAAGAGAAGGCTCTGGGGAGATTTTATAGCACCTTCCAGTACCAAAAAGGGCTTCAAAAGAGCTGAAGATGGACCTTTAACAGGAGTGTGGAGTGATTGGACAAGGGGGAATGGCTTTGAGCTGGCAGACGGTAGGTTTAGGTTAGATATTAAGAAAAAATTCTTTCCTGTGAGGGTGGTGAGGCCCTGGCACAGGTTGCCCAGAGAGGCTGCAGATGTCCCATCATTGGAAGTGTTCAAGGCCAGGCTAGGAGGGGCTTTGAGCAGCCTGGTCTTGTGGAAGGTGCCCCTGGCCATGACAGTGGAGCTGTAACTAGATGTCTTTAAGGTCCCTTCCAGCCCAAACCATTCTTTGATTCTCTGTGCAAAACATGTGGACACGCAGCCAAATTTCAGCAGCAATAATTTCCAGGACATCTGTAACCCTTTCAGGATTCTAGTACAGCTCTTCTCTGCACTCCTGGCTGCTGGATGAAAACAGCATGTGCTTGTTAGGTACAGGAGCACTTTGAGAGGTCCTCCTACACTGACCAAGATTAGAAGTACAGTAAAATGGATTAAATTAACATGATTAAGCAGTACTGCTGTCCTAGGGAAGAGACCCTGACATTTATGATAACGCAGTGTCGACAAGCTGAGTCAAGTAGAACACCTACACAAAACCCTGCATTCACAGGACAGTTAGGATAGTAGAAAGCAATTGCAAAGGTCTTTATTTTCCACGGGTTTCGAAGAAATAGGAAAAGAAAGCAGACTCCATTAGTGCCTGAGTGAGGGAGAGGCTGCAGAGTTCAGCCCATATTAGATAACTGAATGAAGAGAGAAAGAGCTTTGTAATGAATGCTTCAAGCACAGGAAACGACCAATTAGTCCCGCTGCTCACAGGGTGACTTGTTTTTCCTGTCAGTGCTCTGAAGACTCCTAACACGGAGTGGCAGGAGCGATTTGTAAAGGTCAGATAAAACCTGCGGGCATGTTTGGCTCCAGCAACAGACCCAGCTCTGCTGCAGACCTGGAGAGGGGCAATCCCGATGCCCACGGTCCCAGGTGATTCCTGCCCTGTGTTTCACAGCCCGGAGGTTACATGGCCTCTGACACCAGTGAGCCGGGTAAGTGATGTGTTTGTGGCAGAATATGGCCAGCACACAGAGCTCCTGAAGTCTCCCGATATTTCTTGACCATCTGCCTGGAAAGCAGGAGTTTGACAGGGGATGCGATTCCTGGGGAACCCACATGGGAAACAGAGGGGCAGCTCACCTCTCACCTCCTCTGGTAGATGTGGTGGGTCCCATTTTACCTAATACATGAAAAGTTTAAAGTTGAATTCTGGGGCTCAGTCTTGACATCCTGCAGTTCAAACTACTGTGACCAGGCTAGAGATGCTAATTTTTTTCATTGGCACGGGGCTGACAGGCTCAGAATTCAATGGCATACATTGTGAATTACATGAGCTGTAATCTGACTCTTCATTGTTTTTGCTAGAAAATTAAATAAACGACATTGATACCTGCTTTGCCATCAGTGTACAATGCATTTGCTATGTGGGATGCTATCCATAATATAACTGTGTAAGTTCAGTAAGGCCATCTTTTTTGTGAAAAAGAATTATGCAGGTAATGACAGATAACACAGCTCCAAGCTTTCAGCCCTAGTAATTCCTGAGTCCTAAAAATGTTTACAACTAAGAACTAATAGAGACACACTCAAGGCTTCAAGTGCCTATCACTTGCCTCAGGAGCAATGCAGCTGGTTAATTGCTGGCCAGGCCACAGGTGAATAAATCCTGTGGAAAAGGTTTTAAGCAGAGCAATGTTTCATTCTTACTTTAGAAAGTGCTTCCCAAGGGCCAGGCAAAAAGCTTTACAGTGCTCAGTCACCATAAGAACCTACCCTTGGGCTTTGGCTATGCAGGGGTTGCCTGGAAAACCACCTGCCCACACCCCCATTCACCCCATGGCTGAAGCTATCCTAGACTTGAAGGTGTCTAGTGAAGAGTAAGTAGCAAAGTAATGGTCTTTGTGGGCCTTATTTCTTCCTGAAAATGTATCGTTTGTCTAGCCCTGTTAAAGAAACCCTTGTGGTCCTTGACCATTGAATGATGCAGATTAGCTTTCTTGTTCTCCAGGATATTGACAGGATCACTTAGGAAAATTTAAAAAAAAATTGTCTATGATGCTGTATGGTGAAAGCATGAGTGGCTGTGTGGGTGTTATATGTCAGGATGATTTTTGTTTGGTCAGGTTTTCCTAGACCTTGTAGTCTGAGTGTGCTCTGTTCCCTGAGCCATCTGCCTGTGTATTTCTTCTGTCTTTATCAACTTTGCAGATGCAGTTCTTAAAGTTTTACAGGCCAAGTTTGCACAGCTTGACACCCTGCTTGGCCATAGCCATGAAGTTCCTGAGTAGAAAATTGATGAGATAAAATGTGGCATAAATTAAATAAAATTGTCCACTTTTTCCCATCCATGCTATTTAGGAGCATATGCTACAAGTATCTAGAACGCATGAGGATTTAGAGAACTAAACTGGGATGAATTAATTCTCCCCAGGTACATCTATACTGGTATATAAAATGAGGCTGGAGGGGGGGTACAGGCACACAAGACAGGCGTGTCCAGTTGTTAACATGGACCCCATCACTGCTGGCTTGCACTGCCTTGCACTGTTCCAACAGCACCCTGACCCAGCCAAGGAGCACCACAGGATGATGATTCTTCCCTGCAGATGGTTTTCCCTCGGCCACAGTGCATAGGGCAGGAACAGAGTTCAGCCATGTGGATGGGAGCTGTGCTGTGCTGCTTTGCCCCAGAGCAACCAAATGGTCCCTAGCCTATTTTATTTATTAATAAAGATTGAAGAGAGAAGCAAAACCTGGATACACTCTGTTAAGTGATTTTAAAATTGAAGTAACTCATAAATGTGTGCCATGGTTTAAGCTGGAAATTGACCCACATGGAACTGCACCCTTCCCCCCATCCCTCTCTCTCTATGAGAGAGACAAAAGGCAGAAATCCTGAGTTGAGATGAGGACAACTTACTGGAAACAGCAATGGGATAAGAAAACAGTAACAGCACCAGCAACAAAATTAATAACAAAAGTATACAAAAAGAGGGCGACTTACACACAAAAAAAAATTCTCACTGACCTGAGCCCATGCTGCATATCTCCTGAGAGAAGAACAAAAATTATCCCCCAGACCCTCTGTGTGCACCTTTTCCTTCCTGACTGCAAGCCATCCCCCTTCCTCCTCAAAGTGAGAATTCCATAGGTCTACCCCCTTCAGAGATGTGAGTGGTGTAGAATAACAGTCCAGACACGCTCACACAGCTCCAGGCTCTACCCCCCCATGGCCTTGGTCAAAATTAGGACAACGTGAAATTGGGAATTTAAAAAATACGAAGGGTAAATTATTTCTGACCTATAGACACGATAAAGAGACTGGGCTGAGCACACTTGTGCCATGTTTTGGCAGAGGACAAGCACAGCTGGGATAAATGTTGAGAACACAAAATTACAGAGCCATCCTTTCATTTAACGCCTGGATTGATGAAAGGTGAGACCCTGGAAGAGCAGATTGTGGAGCACTGCAGTGTCCTGTCCCTTGCTATGATGATAGGGCAGCAGCTGGATGGTGGCACAGTTTCCCACTGGAGTCCCCACTGCCCCTCTTTCCATTGGGAGCCAGGATATTTCCAGGACACATCCATCTTGGCCCAGGAGTTCAGAAGCATTGCCAGCTACCTGTAGTCAGAGTGATCAAGGGAACGTTGAGTGAATTTTTAAAGCAAGGCAGATTTTCCTTTTTAAAAATGGCAGTCCAGTGGCTTCTGTGGTGGCTGTTGAGGGACTTTTTAGTTGTACCTTCCTACAGCAGCCAGATTGCAAAACACATGCTGGGCTTGCTTATCTGCCCTTGTATCTTCCATAAGAAATGCAAGCCTCATCTTTCCAGCAGCATTGTTTGGAAGAGGTTTTTCTTTCACAAAACTCATTTCAACATCTTTCAACTAAGCATCTTTCAACAAACTGAGTTTTTCCCCTCAATATGAGCAAGTAGAAAAAGATGTCTCTTCAGTCTGTGATGTGCCAGCAGATAGATGGGTGTTTAGCAGGTAGGAAGGCTCAGAACTTCAGAAAAGAGTGACAGCAAGCCTGAGGGGTGAAATGAAAAGTGCCCAGGTACTTTTAGTAAGGCAGTGAAGAGGAAAGAAAATAATTTATTCATTTTTTCATGCACTTCCATCCCTCCACAATTCAGAGGGATTTAAAGTGCCAGAGTTCAGGAAGTGTTCTGGACAACTCTTTCAGGCATATGGTGTGACTCTTGTGTTGGCCCTGTGCAGGGCCCAGGAGTTGGACTAGATAATCCTTGTGGATCCTTTTCAACTCAGATTATTCTATGATTTTAATTCCATTTCAGCAGCACCAGTTTGAGGCATGTCCCAAATTTCTGGGACCACTGCTCCACCCCTCCTCATGCTGGGATCTCAGCCATGAAGATGGGGGGTGTCCCAGGGCAGGAGCTGTTTCCCCAGCAAAGTTTCTATAGTCCAAGGAGTGAGCAACAGGAAGGCTTGGGCAGGCAGTGGGCCCTGTGGGTTGCTGCATGTGAAGCTGTGAGATTTGGGACAGAAGGATGCAAATACACAGGAACATCTGTCCAGCCAGGCATTCCAAACCACCGTGAAGAAGAAAGGAGGGAGATGGCAGACCTGAGATCACATTTTGTGCTATTTCCTGTGCCAGATTGTGAATCTTTATCTAATCCCAGTGGGGTTCAGACCCCTGGGGTGCTTGTGCTGCAGCCAGGCCAGTTTGCAAAAACACAGCCCAAAGGGCTCCCAGAGTGGATGTCAGTAACCATCCATCCTTGGCGGAACTTTGTTCCCAGGAAGTTGCAAAACCTGCTTGGGAAGACAGGCAAGTAAGCAGGCTCCAGGCAGCCCAAGTGCTTCCTTAAAAGGCTTCTGGAACTGATCCACGAGTGGTGTCACACATGGGATTTTATGAAGTGCTCATCTCCATCCCTGAGCCTGCTGCTTCTGCAGTCACTGGTGAGATTTCACTGAGGGTATGACAATACCCAGAAGTGAATCACACACACCCTATATGTAAAATTTCATGGCCTATGAGCTGATATATAGCCCAGACATTCCTGCAGCCTGAAGAAGCCTCACAGTTCCCTGGAGGGCTCCTTGCCTTAGCACTGGAAGCAGAGCAGGGAGCTTCTTTGTCATCCATCTCCTCCTCCTCCTTTCATCTAACACACTGAGCATGGCGAGGGGTGAACTCCTCTCAGAAATGACATCTGCTGTCAAAGAGCAAATAACAGCCTATTATTTATTATTTATTGCTAACCTGATGTTTGTCTGGGTTAGTGGGATAATCAGCTGCTGATGGACTTGGTCAGTGATATTCAGTTAGCACAGGTTTGCACAGTGGTGTTTTTTAAGACTTCAGAGAGTAAAGGTGCAAGGTGTATCATCAATAGTGTTCTGACAGTGTATGGACTACATTATTTTACATATGGTGTAACAGAATATGAAGGATACTGCATTTCATGGTATGTGTGGAGGCAGGATTGAGGCAGGACTTCCAAGCTCACTGTCACATTTTCACATCAAGAAATCTCTACCCTACTATTGCATTGTTTCTAGCTGTATATAGAGATGACACCAGAAGTCATTTTGACCATTCACAAACAGCACCTCTTTTGGAAGAGCAGCCAAACCCTGAACTGAGAAAGCAAACATCAGCAGTGTATAATCAGGCTCCCAGCAGTTCAGGAGAGGAAGTAATAAATAAATAGCCTACCTGGAACTGCAGGAGGTACCCAGCAGGTTGCATGCAAGGACCCATCTGGGTACTAGGAAGGAAGCTCAAGTGAATTCTCCTGGTGCAAAAAATAGGCTTGGGTGCTCCTATGGCCACAGCATCCAGGCACAATTTTCATGGTTTTATCCTAAACCTTTCCCTTTGGCAAAGCAATGCAATTTCATGATTTGTCACTTTTTTACTGACACAGACAATTACCAGCCAAATTACCCCCATTTTCACCTATCCCTAAGCATTCTGTGAAACCAGGGTTACTTGGCTAAGTTTTGCTGAAATCAAGCAGGTATTTTCCCAAGAATCATGCACCAAGAAGAGCTGTATTGAATCCAGGTGGGAAGGAGCCCTGTGATGCATATGCCTGCTTGCCCTTTAGAGTCCAGGGAAAGGCTGGGATCTATTGCAGGAGCACAGGTGACACTACATCTCAGACATGGAGATCAGACTCTGAATTCAGACCAAATCTCCTCTTGGATAGTTTTGTTTATCTCCAGAAGTCTCACACCTCAGGACTGTGGATCTGAGCTACATCTTTTAAAAAGACTTTCCTGCTGGCCTGCTGGGGTAGGAACTCAATGATGGGAGCTTGCCACTCCCAAATGCACATTTCAGCCTTATAGTATATAAATGTGCTTCAGTTTAATTCTCAGTTTAAGGTGTTATGCTTCCTTGTTGCTTCAACTTTAATAAAGTATTTATTGTTTATAATAATACTACATCTGTAACATGAATGAGCATTACATGACTGCTTTATTTCTAACTTTAAATAATGGTGAAACATTTTTAATAAAGTATATATTACATTCTCACATACTATACGCACTTATGCTTACCTTTAAAATGTGTTTTATTATGTTAGTGTACACATTTTTTGTTGGAAGCTTTATCATGGTATATTATTAAGGGTGCTGCAAATCCATAGAATCACTTGTGTTCAGTATCTGTTAGGACTTGGTCTTCAGAGATTATGCAGTACATTTGTGAAATGATTATCAAATATAGGCTTGCTCTTATTCCTTTTAACTTCAATGGAAGTACGACTGACAACAGTATAGTCATGTGTCAATATGTTTCATTGATAAAAAACATTATGTTCTAAATTCCTTCCTTATTTGTAGCTAGGAGCTCAGTTTTTGTATTGTTTCAGAGCTAAAAAGCAGTGTAGTGTCAGAGTGACTCATGAATGGAAGTTAAATAGATTGCAGTGGGTGATAATGCAGCCTGAAAAGGCTGGGTAAATAGAACCCAGAAGGGAAATTTACTATATTTTTTCCATGAAAGATCAGCTGAACTTTGTGTTTATCACTCAGGAACATAACAAGTTTTGGCTAGTTCCTGTGTTTTAGAAACGTCTCACCTTGCAATTTTGATGCTTTATTTCCAAGCTTCCTGGAAGAATTTAATTTAAATTTTAACTCTTGATTATAGTTTCTTCAGGAGGAACAAAATCAGAACTTTTATTTCAGTATTCTGAAGTTTCACTTTGGTTTTTTTTTCATTAAGAAATCACACAACGAAAGTGTAACTCCAAAGTGTTACTTCTCAGAGCTGCACAGTGCTTCACATCTGCCCCGACTTGCATAACCTGCTCTCTGCATTGAAGAACCATCTTTAACAAGAGAGCTGTTAAAATATGCTGTGTTCTGTACTGAGAGGTGTGGGCAAGGAAAGGAAAGACTTTCAATTGCCGTTAAGAGAACTCTGGCTTCCTCTTACTGTCTTTTTTTATCTTTTAAATATAAGAAATTACTTTGGCTGCTTTTAGGAATACAGCTCACATACTCACTCCCTGTCATTTTATTTCCAGACATCCCTATGACTGCCTGTATACAAACATCCTCTGTTGGGAGGGAACAAAAGAAACAAGTAGATTCCTGCACCATGGGTCACTTTTGGTCAGAGGTTTCTCCCATCCAGAATATATCCACCGCATTTATTTTCGGGCATGTGCTGTGGTACTCTGTGTGTTTATTCAGGTAGTGGCATCCACAGAAACACCCATCCCAGGGAAAAGAAGGTTTCACACTTCAGGGAAAAAGGACACTTGGATTATCTGTGTGCATCTGTCAAAGCTGTTGCATTTATTCTCCCTTTCTGTTGCAGTCAATCTAGAGTAGCACCTCTTGAATCCTCTGTGAATGGAGGGGTGAAGAACCTTGGAAGTATGGAAGGGGTTGAAAAATTTGACACTACTTACAACTTGCCAAACATTATGTGCAAAAAAATATAAAAAACAAAAGAAACTTCATAATGGATGAATAATTATATTTGTCCTTCCTGTACAGTTAGCTGCAAATAATAAAGTTGTCTGTTTAGTTATACCTGGTAAATAAAATGCTACTGTTCATCCTTCCTCGTGTGTTACATTGAGCTTTACAAGAATAAAGATGCAAAGGCCACAGTTCACATTCCAAGAGGCTTTTCCCCCTTTTGGGGAAATAAACCAATCAAAGTTATTCCAGGGTCTTTGTGGTATAACACAGCACACTGTATATTGAGGCATGACTGTTGTCTTCAGATGTCAATTTTGGAATCAGAGTTTCAGAGAATTATTGAAAAAATGACTTGGTAACAAGCACTGGAGATACTTATCCTGAGCCCTGCAAAGAGCAGGGCCAGCTTCAGAGCTAGATGAGATTGCCTGTAAGATTTTTCCAGACAGGTTTTCAGAAGTCTCTAAGGATACAGGCTCCACAGAACCTTCACATTAGCCAGGTTTTAAGTTCTGGAGACAAAAATCCTGAGATTACCCCAGAGAAATATTTGGAAAAATATGTAATTAATTAACTCTCATGTGTACTGCATATTATTTCTGGCATAATGTCTATTTTTTTTACAGAAATGTGTTGAATTATGCTCTCTTGATGCTGCATAAAGGTAAATGCATGAAAAAACATGAAGAGGTGTGATGTGCGGTTGAGATAAGCTCTGAGAACAGGGGGCACCTGTGAACTTCACCTCCACCCAGCAGATGGGTGATGTTTTGCAGGAGAGATCTCTGTTTCTCCTTCCTTTTCTCTCTGCTGAGCAAGGTAGGATTTAGATCATACCTAAATGAAGGCTCTGTATGGCTTTAATGACACTGGGTTCTCAGCACAATTATAAAAAGGGTTTATTTCTTTGTGCATTAAAAATCAGCAGGAAAGGGACTAACCTCTGCTGCTACATGATAATTTAATACTGGGGATAATACTGGTATATTGATGAAATACAATCCAAATGTAAATGGCATTATGGCAGCATTATGAAAAGAAATGCTGGATGAGAATGTAGATTTATAATTATTTATTATAGCAATGCAAGCAGATATCTACACTTAATTATGCCATGGTCAAGAGAATAGTTTCAGCCAGAAAGGTTAAGGGAAGGTTATTCCAGCCATGCAGGCTGATGGTGCACTTACCTGAGGGGAAGAGAACAGGGGTTCGGCTGAACAAAGACATTTACCTGTGAAATGTGAAATAAGTTTCCCTGTTCCTTGAAGAGGAAAACTTCCCTCATTACTGCACAAGAAGCAAGCACAGCTCTGTTTGGACATCTTGGGAAAAGCAGTCAAGTGCTGCCACCTCAGCACTCCCATGAAGAGTGCACCTCTAATCCATATATCCATATATATAAATATATGGATATATTTACATATATATTTGTATACTCTGTAACCAGCCTTCACAGCCTCCCTTTCACAGGAGTCCACTAAGGGTTACTTTGGAAATGATCATGATATCTTCCATGATAACAAAAAATTCCATTTGTTCCCAGATCCCAATCAGCTGCAACACTTCTCACAATCTCTGAATACTCAAAACCTTTTCAGCACTTGAAGTACATTCCAGACACTGTAAGTTATCCTTAAATAGCACATGCAAATGTTTACATTTGTGGAAACTTAAGTTTCTGCTTTTTCTTTCTTCCTATCTTGGTCTCAGATCAACCAGATTTTTGTGCAGTTTTTGATAGCGCTCATTAACATCAGCAGTTTTATTCTAACCATGAGCCCATGGTTAGAAAACCCGTGATAAATCCTACACTGATCCCTACCTGCCTTCTGTGCTTTGACATGGGCAAGAAGTGTCAGGTTAAGCTCAGCGCACCTGCCTGAGCTGGGCAGGACAGCGGTGGTTTCGCGTGGTTATTCATAGCATGGGGCGCAGCTTCAGTGGGCAGCTTTTTAATAATGTAAGCCAAAAGTGAAAGGGTAATGTTTACCAAACCTGTTTCAAAATGGCTGATTAATCAAATAAATGGGTGTTTATTGAGGCTGTTGCTAGGTTCTTACTGTTATTGAGATAATTGTGTGACTCATCTAAGCCAGACAAAGAGCTCTACTGTTGCTCTAAAGCAGCAACTGGCCAAGTTTGCATCTTACACCAGAGTGAGGGGAGAGACTTTGCTCTTTCTTCTTAGCTTTTTAACAAAGCTAATCACTTAGTTCATTTATCTGACACATCGTCCCCTTTTACAGCCAGCTTAAAATGCCTTCTTCCGATAAGCCCCAGAAACATTGACCCTTCTGCAGAACCCCTTTGTCCGCAGTACAGCAGTGGTGGGTTTTCATTACTGACACCAAGGTGTGGACAGACCTTTCTTTTCTGTCTATATTACATTAAATTATGTTATATTATATTATGCATATTTTGTTATGTTAATATTTATCCTCTTCATGCTTTTTTTTCTGCTAAACAGCTGCATAAACCATAAAGTCATCACCACTTAAAGTACTTTTTTTACTAAATAACTGAGTACTTGATTAGACAGGCTATTAATGGAGATTTTATGACAGAAATTGCATAATACAACTCATGGCTTAGGTTTTTCATCTTAAAAAAATGAAAACATTTTTTAAGACAGATACTAATGAGTATAATGATAGAAAACTCTCCTTGCTTCTCAGAGGAAAGCTTGGAGTACATGAAGTCTGAGGTACAGGAAGAGATTTATATCTGCTGATCGGGGGGAACACTAAGAACATATACCTGCTCTCCAATTAAATTCCTTCTCACTTATATATTGGTTTTATTGTTTTCACGTAATAGGCTTTTTCTCATTCCAAAGAAGCATGTCTGTGTTCTGCTGATGGTAGTTTGCATACCTCAGGGAGTGGTAAAGGATATTTGAAATCACAGGGGGGACAGGTTTACTTCAAGACATCAGTCTCAAATTTGGAGTGACGTTACCAGCAGTAGTGTTATAATCAGATTTGCACTGATATATCTGAGAGGAGAATTTAACCCTTGCTGGTCATATTCTGTAGCAGATTTGTTGGGTCTTTTCAATCGTCACCAAGATAAATTATATATTATAATGAAGCAGTATTTTGCTTGCTCAAGACTGTATTTTGATTAGAAAATCTTCTGGTGTATGTTAGAGAGATCACTGCATTTTAGCAACAAACACTTACACTTCCTGGAAATGCTCAATATTTATTTAAAAATATTCTACTAACATTTTCTTTACTATAACATCCAGGCATAACTGAGAAAATTAGGTCTTCCCTTGTAACAAATTCTGGACCTTTATAGATCAAGGTCTGAACCAGGAAGCGGGCTCTGTTTGAACCCTTGCTTTTGATTTCTCAAATTAATGTTTTACTAGAAGAGTTTTCACTGAAGGAAGAGAGCAATCCTGCAGCTGATTTAACACTTACTACACTCCCAAATATGTTATTGAAAAAAAATGTGATGCCTATGATGGCTTTTTTCCGTTTACTGGTCACAAGCATAAATCACATTGAGCCTATACTGGAGTCTGGAGCCAGCCTCCCAGATATGACAATTTGTTAATGGTCTTTGTGGGTATCCAGAGTGGGAAAATCACCATAGCAAGCCACTGTACAGAGGCAGGTTAATGAGAGATTTGTGAGTGTTAAAGGAAAGTAAGTGAAGGGTGGAGCAGAAATCCCCTCCAAGTTCTGCACATGGCCCAGGGGGAATTAGTAATAACATGACCCCAGCTATCTCTGTCAACTCCCTCCAACCTCTAGGACATCACCTCTAACTCTCATGCCAGCACAATCAAAAAAACGGTGTTTTTTCTCACATCATCACTTCATGAAGTTGGAGTGGTACTGCCACCACAGCAGGTGGTACAGGATCATCTCTGCTGGGATTGTTGGTGGCAGCAAGGCCAGCAGCACAGTGGGAAAACTATAAGAGGGTCTAGATGCAATCTTTTCTGATTTTCAATCTTTTTCTGATTTTTTCCAGAGGGCAGAAGCCATTAGCAGAAGCCAGCTTTTTCTCCAGAAACATGTGACAAGTGGCCACCAGTGGAAGGTGATAATAGTGTTAAATCAAAAAGGTATTTTTACTACAAGAATAGGTTAAGAAGCAACAACTCTTCCTTGGCTGTCCCGTAACATGTCTCAGAATTGGAAAGTTCATCTGCCTGCTGAGAGGGCAGCAAGAGCTTTTCCAGGGTCCCTTATTCCATGTCCTTGCCGTGGGGAGCAGCAATCATGAGCTTCTTTCTCCCGGCAGCTTTGGGCAGGAGAGAAAAATATCAGCCTTTTTGATATAAAATTATTTTACAGGCCAAATGCTAAAGATATGTTACCCACCTCCCAGTGGCTGCTAACAACCTTTTTTGACAATGTAATTTACTAGCAAGTTCATTAGCAACAGCTACCCTTCAAAACACTTCCCCTCAGGTAGAAATTTTGATTTTTAACTCAATTATTCTTGGGTTGTTTTTTTTAAACCCAGAATTTGATTGCATTTCATTTTCCCTGAAAACAGTGGGAGACGTATTTGGTGAATGGGGTCTACATACTGGAAATACTTCTCAGTCCCTTAAGGCTTGGAAAAAAAATGGCATATTTCAATTCATATCTGTTTCCTCTTCTAAATTCCCAAGGTAACCTTTGATTATGGGGTTTTTTCCTTCTTTTTATTTTTCCCCATTTGTAAGCAAACAGAATGAAAGAAACTTTTTTTTTAACAAACTGTTTCAGTTCTCCCAGATAAATACTTGCTTTTGCTTTCTATACAGCCCAGCCAGACCTTGCTTACAGACTGCAAATCCTCAAGGGATTAATTTTACCAGAAGACATGATTCCTTTCATTCCTTTTATATTACCAGTTCCTTGGACAATGCTAAACAGAGTTGGGAATGCTGTTCCACACCCTTGGTCCTCCTAATCTAACATTTTCCCAAGGGAGAAGCAGCCTGTTGGAAGTGGTGACAGCACTGCCACCTTCAACCTGAGCAAGCATGACTGGCTGGACTGGTGAAATGGTTTTGGATTTGGGTTTCCTTGCAGCAGCCTCATTATGCCACACCTAGGTCATGTGCAATATGAACTGTCTTGATGAAGGACAAATTGTTTATTTTTGTTTTAACCTTGTAATAGGTTTATGTATTTGCACAATTTCAAGCAGTGGGTGGGAGGGAGGGAGTGTATGAAGGGAAAGCTGTGTCTGAACTTTACCGCTGCTGACTGAGTTGTTTGTTGAATGTATTTACCAGAAATTACAGGAGTCATAGGAAAACAAAAGCTGAAATATCTGACATTTGGTGCCATCTGATGCATAAGATGAAGCTGGAAAGGCACTCCCCTAGTTTTCTCTCAAGGTGGTGTATGTATTTGAGTTGTTTGGATAATATTTGAACCATTAAGCATCTCATCTGGGAGCACAGAACAGCTCTCCACTGACACCAACCTGTTCAGACACCTCTGTACTGCAGGGAACACCTGCATGTGCAGTGCATGGACTGGGGGCAGGATCAGTGCCTGGGAACAGCCTCAAGAAGGTCGAGGGTTATGTGTTCAGTGTCTGCCCTGCTCACACTCCTGTAGCACTGAACCAGACCCGTGAGTGGAGACCCCCTGACCTTGCCTGAAGAGCCTGTCCAGATCTTCCCCCAGACAGAGCAAATAAGTCAGGCAAGTGATCCTGGTGGCACTGGAGGGTTTCCTTACCTGCAACAGGACTTCTGCATGTATTCCTCACACTGCAGTGCAAAGGGATGCCGTGAGCTAACACATTTTGCAATATGCATGTCCTTCTCTGGGACAGTGTCTTTGTTTATGGCTCTAAACTGCTCTGTCTGGCTGTATCCTCATGTTTCCCTGCAGTTGCATCAGTTTGGCTTTGTTAACTCTCACCTATGATTAACAGTCTGAGCTGCTGTGCAGAGTACATAGCACAGTGAACTGTGGGGTGAAGTTTGCAATATGTCCTCATTTCAACTTTAAAATACTAACCTCTTAAATAAAACCAGCTGCACAGAGCAATTAGCAGGCATGAAAATTAAAAAAAGCTTAACAATTTGATTTGGGAAGCCTCTGAAGAGTCTGTGCTCCTCTCCCTGGGAACTACAGCTTTACAAGTTCAGTAAATAAATTACTTTCATTTTTCCCCCTTATCCAGACGTGAAATAATTTTTTTTCCTAGACAAAATTTAAAAATAAATATTAGAGAGTCACGTATACATGCACAGAAGCACACATGTGCTTACATGTCCCAGTTAAACTGCTACTGCTTTCGCTGTAGATAGATGCATTTCAAAATTGGAGAGTCTGTTTTGCTTAAGAGATATAGGAAACACTTTGGGGAAGTGTTAAAGAGCATCTAAGTTGCATGCTGGAGCAATGTAGTGCCAAGGCCTTTTCCTGTAGCAGAACTGGTGCTACTTTATGTACAATGGCAGTGCTTGCAGCTTGCATTAAAGAGACTCTGGGTTTTTTAGGTAACTTGCAGAAGTAATGGAAAGAGTCCTTGGGAATTTCAGTAGATTTCTTTTTCCCATCTCAAGGCAAATCCAATTCCCCCTCCAATTAGCAATGAAGGAGCATGCTGAGACATCCTTATCACCTCTCAATAGATCACAGGGGTTTTCTAGGTCCATCTAGGACTTGACACCACTGCCAGGAGCACTGTGGCTTTTGCACCTCCTTTGCTGTCACTGTGGAGGTGTCACCCTGTCCCTACCACCCATCACCTACCACCTACCATCAAGGACATTGAGGCCAAGGCTGTCTGCTGGTTTTCCATCACACATCACTGTGTGTCTCATGATGGAGAACTTCGGGGGTGGATATGGGGGGCAGACTGGTGGGGCCCCTCTCCTTCCTCCCTCCTCCCTCTTCTGTCTCTAAAATAAAAATTTGAGTGGTCGTCTTAAGCAGACACCCAGGGAAGAGCAAAAACTCATTGAGAGTATGTGGTGTGTCTCCAAGTACTTTCCCAGCCTCCAGCTACTCCAAATTCAGGGATTTTCTGTGTCTCTTCAGCAAAGCTCTGTTTCAAGCCTCTCCATAAAGTCACATGGCACATCAGCACATCAAACTAACTGAGAATGATGAAATCCTCCTGGAAGAGCTGTTCCTCCATCCAGCCAGGCCAGACTCAGCCACTGGAGGTTCCTCACACAAGTATTCAGACACCTGGGAAACCAACTGCCATCTCTGTCTTGGTGGCAGCTGGCACTTACCATCATCCGTGATCCTGAAGGTTGAAAACAAGCTGCAATTTGTTGGGGAATGTCCAGCCCACTGCCCAGCCCCAGCGGGGTACCAGGGCTTTACCTCTGCCACAGAAGCAGCAACCACAGAAAGCTCCCAGCTGCTGCTCCCACACCTCTGAGTCCTCTGAGCTCTCCAAAACTGCCATTTACTCTCCTAAACTACCTCCACCACCTCAGTTTACTCTTGGTGGCTTATGGTGTACCTGCATCGCATTAACCCCTCCACCTCAGCTCTGGGCACAACCACAGGTCAGTCTGCACCAGCCCTGCTCTGCACAGGGACGAGCCACGCTTCAGCAGAGGCCTCGCTGCAGCAGACCCTCCTGAGCAGAGCCCTCTCATCCCTGCCTCTTCCCGTGCTTTATTTCTCCCCCATGCTCCTTTGCCCCATAGCTGCAGGCTACAATTACTAATAGTAACTAATAAAGTGGCAGAGCAGCTCCAGATGAACCGCGAGAGGTCAACCCGAAAGCAACGGTTTAAGAGCGGCCAGAAAGCAATTGTCCAAGAGCAGCCTGAAAGCAATTATACTCCAGCTAGCATTACCCCTCCACATAAATAACTCCTCCTGACCTCTCCAGGCCTTTGATTTGCTCTGTTTGAGGAGCTTTGCTGCTGCTGTCCCCCCCGGCATGTCTCACCTCTCTCTCTGAGCAGCCGTTCAGGCTGGGGCTGCACCTCTGCCCACGCCAGTTCACCTGGAGCCAGTGACCTGAACAGTGTCTGCTCTTCCATGGGCTCCCAGCAGCTCCATGTGATGGCATCAAGTGGGCCCCTCACAGTGCTCTGCAGCACCCCTTCAATACTCCTTGGATTAGTTTCACTTTTTTCCTTTGGGCTTGTAAATGTACAAATCGTGTCTTGATGCTTTGAAAGCTCACATTTGGTATCTACAAAGAGGAGCTTTCCTGATTTTTCCCAAGAATGCTGTAGAAGTCAAAGGGACCACTCAGCAGCCTTTGAGCTAAAAAACCCCTCACCATTTCCATGTGACCGTATGAATGTTAAGCCTTCACATGATTTCAAACAACTAGCTGAAAGAATTCATACCAGACAAATGCCCAGGTGGGTATGAAATGAAAAGTCCCTCCCTCTGGTGCAGAAGGCCCTGTGCTTTGAGTGAGAGAGGCTAGGACACCACTGTGGGTAGGCTGTTTGCCCCATTCCCATGGCCTGCCTGGACCAGATGGGACAGGGACAAGGATGGGACCCTGGGCTGGGTGGATGTCTGATCCCACCTGGTTGTGTGCAACCATGTCTGTGCTCTCTTGTAGTGAGCAGTAAGACTACAGGGGGAAAAAATTGCAGCTGATTTTACATGATAATGAATACATTTGTAAGGGAAATTGCATAATGTGGTGAGTACTGTGCAGCCTCCTCATCTTTTAGACTCCTTCCAGCCTTGTCCTTCTCACTTCAGTCACAGGCATTTCCAAGTGTCTGTTTTGAAGGCCTGATCCATGTTATATCAAATAAAAGATCAAATCCCTTGTTCTTCCAGGAGCAGGGCCAAAAGTGAAACTCCTGTGTTTCGTCTGGATTCTACCCCAGTTTCTTGCTGATATTAGAGATACCTGGAATTTGGCCCACATGGTTTAAAAATCTCAGGAGCGTTGAGGAAAGTGGGAAAGCAGTGTCAGATTTTTGACAAAAGTATATGCTGGGGAAAAACCTTCAGGTTTTAGCTGAAGTTCACACAGTTACCCCTCTTCTGGATGAATCATAATAAATCCTTTATCCTAATTGTACTCAGGATTTCATCACAGAGCTCTCTGCAGAGATTATGACTTAAGAAGAGGAAAAGAAAATGGTCGCAAAATATGGGAAATGCGAAAGAGACTTGCATACACTTACACTCTGTAACAATGAACAAGCATTGTCCAGGTCCCCAGTAAATATTCAGAGCATTTTATAAACACAAGAAGGTTTGTGAGTTAATGAGAACACAATACTTGGGTGCTGCAAAGCATTTGTACTAATTAGGTGAGCATCCTTTACCCAAACACAAGGATGAAATGTCACATGAGAGAAGTAGCAATGAAAATGTCGCAAATGAATACCTAAATGTAGGTTTTTCATCTATAGTAAGAATGAAAGTCTGTTGTTTGGTCTTCAGAAAAGGTGTCAATAAGTAGTATTGTTTCCTAGCATGTTTGAAATTCAGAACACTGTTTAAATACCTCACAGTGGAATTAAGAGCCTATTTAAGGTCTTGCTATTGATGTTTCACCTGGTAAATATTTGAGGAATTTGCAATAAATATTTTTTTCCATTTTTTCTCAGTTGCGTATGAATCAACAAGTCCTGTGATTTTTAAAAGGCAGATTTGTGTTGCTCCCTGCTGCACAGTATATAGGAACTCCAGGTATTTTATGGAAAAATACAGAAAATATCGAGACTTGCATGTGAGTTATTGCTATTTTATGCTAAAACATGTTAGTTAGGTGTTAATGTTCTGATCTTGCAAATATTTATGCCAATAAATAACTTGAGTCAAAGGGGAAACATTGCTTACATGTGTGATGTTAGTTACTATCACAAAAATGTGCAGGAGCGGGGTTTCATCTTGTAAACCTTCATTTGCTGAAATCAAAATCAGAAGAGGCTATTTTAAACAGCATACATTTTGACAATAACTTTTGGATATTTTATCTCATAGGGCACCCTCCATAATTTAATGGTTTATTTTTAGAGTGCCTCTCTTGCAACCCGGTGACAGGGCTGTTTGTACCTTCTACATGAAGGAGTATGGGATCACCCTTCTGACTCAGTCTCCCTTGGGTTTCACTGCAGCTGCCCAGAACTGATCTGGGATTTCAGCAGCAAAAGTCTTTTCACCAGGAGATGTCAAAACACAAAGTCCAGTATTTTTTTCAGAAATATATTGGATTTAGTCAAACCCATTTTGAGCGTTGCTTTTAAGAGTAAAAAAAAATAAAATAAAAATTTCTGATTAAATTTAGAGAGGCCCATTGCAGACTAGCAGAGTAGAGAAGCATCTGCCAGTTTTCAGGAACCCTATTCCCATTAACTGGTTTGGCTCAGGCAGAGTAGAGACTTAAACCTTGTTCCCACACATAGGCATCCTGGCTGTTTGGTTTACCTTACTCTTCATTTTCCACATTTCCTGGCCAATCCCAAGGGTGATGTATACTCCTGACACATTGTTACATGCTGGGAATTACAGCAAAAGCATTGAGTACTGCAAGCTCTTTAGAAGGGCAGCAGCACCACACCACAAGTACATCTGTGCCCTGGGATTGCCTCTGAACAGTAAAGTAGCTAAAGAACAAAATTATACAAAATGCAAGCCATCACACATTTTCATGCTGGGAACTCTGTGAAATGGTGACCTTTTGTTTTCTAAAGGGAATCTATCCAACTGCCTACCAGGTCATTACAGCATCAGGGTTGCATCACTCCCAAGTACACTACAGAGAGCACCAATATAAAGGCATCAGAACAATGAAAGATGAATGTGACAATTATTATGTGGGATGTAGCTCTTGCCTTATTAAGCAATCTGTTTCCCACTCCTTTAGGGAAACCTGAATATGCTTTCAGCAGTCTTGCTTCATTCCCTGGCAGGACAAAGATTATAAGGCTTTTAGAAAAGAGCCTGAGATGGGAGAACCCTTTTAAAACTATTTAGGGACTAGTTCAGTCCCTGGAGAAAATTTGTTTTAGGTAAAGACAACGTAAAACCAGATCAACAGGAAATTCTTGTCAAGGACTTAGAAACAAACAACTGCTGCACGGAGCATCCTAACTTCAAACACCTTAATGCAATAATTTGTTTTTAATAATCCATGAGATGGAAAATATGAGGAAAATGTAATATAAATCTCCAAGAATAACAGCAGTTCGGTGTTTAGATTTAAAATCAAAGGCAGTTTCTGCTCTGTTGAAGGTTTCCATACCAATGGGCCTGGGAGAACTCAGGGTGCAGGAGGTTTCCATCTGCCAAGGACAGGAAAAAGTTGCACTTGTCCTCCTCATATCCTCCTGCAGCCCCACATGCTGGGATAGCACTGCAAGGAGCTGTGCTGATGGGGCAGTGTGGCTTTGCTGATGCTTCTTGGGGGCGAGTGAGCCTGGTTTGAATCATTCCTCTCGTGGAGATCCTTACCTAGTGCCAAAGTTTCGCTCCAGCCACACCCGGCAGCCGCCTCACCTGGACCCTTGGAGTGTCTGCAGGCGCTGCCAGTGCTGGGACCCTGCTGAGCACTCAGAGAGGTCTAGAGACAAAGTAGTTACTGGTTCACCTTGGAAAGACCCTTCTTATTTCCATGGTGATAAAAATAAAATGTTTCTACCCTCTTTGCAGGGGCTCTCAAGCCTGGTTTGGGATAGAAAGGAAATAAATTTTTCTCGTGGGGAAATGGAACACAGAAAATCTCTGACACACCTGTCTACTTCTTTTGGTGCCTAAATACCTTTGAAAGTCCTGCCTTGAGTGCCAAAGTGATGATGGATCACGCAGTATTTCCTTTTTATTATTGCACTGCATCCTTTGGGCCTCACATTAACATAATTAGGGCCATATGGCACCAGAATCTTTGTTGGTTCAAGCCGATGCAGCTCCTTTGAAGTCAGAAAGCCTGTACCAGTTTATACCTGCTGAAGATTTGGTTTATGGTCTGGGAAATAAGAGTGGGGGGGGAAAGGGACCCAGGCACTTTTGTAGTTAATTAAGAGCTACATAGATGTATTTGTGCCTCACTGCTGCTGTCCACCAGGAGCAGTGCCTAAAGTGCCTTCATGGCTGTAATATCCTTTGTGTGATTACCTCTCACTGTCAGCTGCTGTGCCTCTCGTTGTGACTCAGAGTGTTTCAGTGGCTGCAGGTAAAACTGCATGCAGTGAGTCAGAGCCAGCCAGCCACCTCTGGATAGCAACCAAAACCATCCCACTCCCATTCACTTGGTCGTAGGGAGGCAAAGAATTGCCTGAGCAACAGTAGCCTCTGTGCAAAGGAATTACTCTCACTTTTTTCCCCTTGAATTTATTGTGGAAACACTTGACGCTTATAAGTAAATAAATTCTTATAAAAATATCTGCTGGGTAACACCAAAAAGATAATGAAATGTAGAGAAAGTAAGTAACGTAAATCCAAAGCACAAGGCCATGGAATTAGAGCCATGGAGCAGAGAAATATTGTGACTGGATGAAGCTTCAAAGCCCAGGACCAAAATTCACACTTCTGAACCCTTATACAAGGCACCCAGATAAAAGTAACTTATACTGTCAGAAATGTTGCAGCTGGAGTCACTGAAAGCCCTGACCTGTCAGTACCTGGAAAACTCTGGTACTTGGCTACCTGGAAAGTAGAGTCATGTTTTTTGAGAAATTGAAACGTGGGTTTGGGCATCCACATTCTGCCCAGTTCCTGTAGTGATCCTAAAATGATGTTTCAATTCCGAACACTTCCCAGTTTTGAGGCACTTCAAATTCACATCTAACCAAGGCTGGTCTCCAGTGGATCAGACACCCACGTCCTGCAGGAGCCACGGTCTGAGCCAGAGGGCTGGCTGTCCTCCACCCCCTACCCCAACTCACATCCAGGGCACAGACCCATCCTGGGATGCAGCAGCCCAGGTCGCCGCTGCACACATGAAATGCATTCCTGAAAGTCCCCCAGCAGCCCCAGCTGGCACTGAAATGAGCCCAATACAGCGTTTTCTGCTTCACAGTGCTGTAGGTCACATGGAGAGAAGAATAACCTGAGTGCTCAGCTGTGGGCAGCAAATACCCAGCCTAAGTCTAGAGCCCAAACATGCCTTGGCCACTTTGCAAATGCCACACTCTACCTGTCAGCTGATCCACTGTGTGGTCACTGCCTTTTAAATAACCCCTTTTAATCATAGAATCACAGAATACGCTGAGTTGGAAGGGTCATTGAGTCCAACTCCTATGAAAGAAGGCAAATTTTGGTCTCAGAAGGTCCTTGAGATGTGTAGCAAAGGGGGTCTGAGACTGAACTGTCTGCCCACTTTTTCCAGCTCTCTCAGTTTACCTAGGAATGTGTATTACCACTCCATGCAACACGAGCTCTTCCTGTGTCCTGGGGTGAGAACAGCAGCATTTCGACCTCTCCATGTTCTCAGGCACCAGGATTTGATTGGTGGTATTTATATCACAGGGATATCCATGACAGTGGTAGCTGTCACTGCCCATGGTGAGGGGCTTGGAACTGGATGATCTCTGAGGTTCCTTCCAACACAAACCATTCTATGGTTACATGATTCAATCAGATATAAAGGCAGCTCCTGAGAAAAGGGAAAGAATCAGCTCTTCCCAGGTGCCCGTAGGGAGAGAGCAGCAGCAGGACAAAGTGCAGAGGTGCCAGGCAGACCCCTTGCCAGCCAGGCACAGTGTGCCAGATGTTGCTGGAGCCAGGGATGCTGGGCAGAGGTTTGTGTTTGCTCTAGGTGTAGCTGATTTTCTAGATCACATCTGTTCTTAATCTTTTTCTACTATGCATAGTTAAATATTTCACAGTGGTTTTATCAGCCAGCTCTCAGCTGGGACTAGGAGCTGGTTATTCTGAGGAATTTCCTGCTTCTAAATTAGACTATCACAGGGCAGAGAGAGCTCATCTCTGACCACAGCTTCAGCACATGAGAACTCCTTCCATATCTCATTGGATGGCAAAGTGATTTTATGTGGCCATTACCTCTTGGTAGCAATAATGAAGATCAGCAGCCTTTTGTTAAAAGATGTTCAGGTAATCAAAACAGTGTTAAGCTTTGAACAGACTAAAGGATGTGGATTTAGACAATGAGACCAAAACTTAGTCTGTGTGAGAAAGTTGCTTCCCCAAAAGAAATTTTAAAGCCCTCCATCATCTCATATCTCATCAGTGCAAATCAATCTAGCCCAAATACCGAAAAATTTTACTACTAACAGATTGCAAAAAGGCTTGGCTAGTTGTGAGGATTTCTAGGAAGGGGAGAAGTGTAGGTCAGTGGGGATGGCTGTTTAAAGTCAGTCAATGTAATATGGGGTCATTCAGTCCCTCATTCGTGGGAAGAGGGGAAGCTCTGGCTCCAGCAGCTTGGTGGAGTGAGGGACAGTACCTTCATCTTCTTCCTCTCTATGATGCAGAAAAAGTGGAGAATTGTGTTCTAAATGGCAACACACAGAGTAATTATCAAACTGTAGTGACTATTCTACTGTAAAAATCAGCAATTGATTCCTTGTCTTCATATGCAGTAATGTGAGTGAGGAAGTTGAATTCTTAGCACTTTTTGACTACCTCAACTTGAAAAATCCGAGCTTATCTTCAATGTTTTTGTGTTGATGCCACTGTTTTAATGTGGTTACATAACTCACAGCAATTAAAAGCATTTAATTAAACTTGTTTTGCAGGTTACATATCACTTTAACTTCACAAGTGCCCTACATGAAATCATCTTTGTACTTTGGGTAAGCATTCATTATATCCTATGCCACTCCAGCAAGGTTTGGCAGAAGTGTCACACTCAAATTGATTTGGCAGAGCAGAGTCAAACACCTGCAGGTGCTGGAATACATGAAGAAAATTGTTGGGGGGGTTCAAAACTGCATAATTCAGACTTCTTTAGCCCTTATCTCAAACCAGCATAGAATCGGGACAGTGGAAGATATTGAGCTTTGACCTTCAAAAGCCTTTATGCATTCAGGTTTCAGAGCAGGGCACTTCTCTGGACATGGATAAGTAGCAGAACAGGGATAATGCTGCTTAAACTGTAGATGTTGGAGAAACTGGAGTGAGAGCTGTTTTGCTTGGCTGCAACAAGCCAAAAGACTGGGGCTCAACCCTCCCCTCTCCTGGCCTAACTTTATGTTTTGCCTAGTGCTGGAACGACACAAAATGCTCCTGGCAAGGGGAAGACATGAGTTTCCATCTGCCCATGGTGAGGACAAGGTCAGACCTAGACTGCTCCTTTCTGGGAGTGCTCCCCAAGCTGTGGTGTTTCTGCACTCATTCAGGTGTTGAGGAAGCCACTGTGTCTTCTCTGGACTTCTCTGGCCTTTGTGCCTTGTGCTAGGGGCCGGAAAATGACCGTCCCCTTAAGCAGAGAGTGGCTTGAGAGGAGGCTACTGGGCAAGAGGAGGGAAACCAGGAGAAATGTGAGAAATGGTTGGTGATAAGGAACAACCCATGTAGGGAACCGCATTCATGGCGCCATGTAAAGCTTTTCCTGGCTGGCAAGGGAACAGGTATGTCCTGGAGCATATCACCAAGCTGGTGCCTATGCCAGGCTGGCAGCATTGGCCGCCACCTGCCCGTTCATCACACCCTGGTTCTGTCTGAGTCCATCATGGAGACCATCACCAGCAATCCTGGCATTGTCCTGTGCTGTTTGCTCTTCCTCCCACTCCCCTTTTCTGTCTTACACCAGCTAAAAGTAAGTACCCAAATGTTTCTGAAATGCATCGAGTCCCAGCAGTGTCCACCTCCAGGTGACTGGAATCCCAAATATAAACTGTTCCAACCTATTTCCCACTTGACTCCAAGCACTCCCAGCTTGTTACCATTGACTCTTTTGGCATAATTTGGTCACCTTCCTCCAGGGCCCAGGTCCCTGTCATCTAGCTTCAGTCCCAGGCAGAGGAGCATAAGGTTGGAGCAAACCTTTGCCTCCTCAGGGAAGCATGACAGGAGGGGAAACAGTCAAACCCCTTTGGACTTCATATCCCTGGTATAATACTATTAACTGACTTGTCAGGAGTAACATAAGGCTTAATTATTAGCTATTTGTAAAGAACATAAAGATAATTTGAAGTGCAAGATGATGTATTAACCTGAAAAATTAGTCTAATTAAATGCTTGAAATTGCTATTAGATACCTAACATTATTAGAGTGGAGGCTTTATATCAATATTGTAATGCAAGCACAGTTTCGATTTTCTGTTTTGAAAAATACTGCCATAAATTTAATTACTGGTTAATTATTTTATCCCCAACAGTCATATTTTAATATGCCTTTCATGCAGATGTGACTAACAATGGTTTTTGTTTCCAAGAAATTAATGCCTGAGACGAAAAACAGGAAAATATCAATTTTTTAAGAAAAAACATCTTTCAAAGGACTATATTTCGCAAATTTGTCTCCACAGTGAATTGATATGGACAGAAGTGTAAACTTTCCATCCAGGCAGATTCAGAGTTCTCTGGGATAAAGGGTTCATGATGCAGAATCTAAGAGTGGCTCATGAAAAGCGTATTCCTGTTCCCCTTTCCTATCCCCTCCCAGTGTTCCCTTGGGCCAGTAACAGTACTCTGACCTCACTGTGAACCATGCTGCGGGGCTAACCCTTGGGAACCATAACCCCACAATATAAGAAACAATTTCTGGGGGACTGAATCCCTGAATCAGCTTACTGTAGAGTAAGACAAGTGGCAAAGCAGAGGAGAGGTGGGAAGAGACTGTGCAGCCAAGGGTGGAGGAGAAAGCAAAGCAGGAGCACTATTTTAAACACCAACTCCTCCTAAAATGACTTTATTTGTAACATAAAGCCATCCTGTCATAGATGAGGGGCAGCCACCATGGCACACTACTGTCAAGCAAGGAGAAAACAATTAATAGCAATGCAAACCCATTGTGATCAGAGATGCAGCTGATCTCAGGCCTGCTGCAATATAGATTTGCCAAGGACAGGAGCCAGGAACAAGAACAGTTCCACTGAAACCTCTCTCCTGCTTCCCCATCCATGCAGTACCATAAGGAAGTAGGTCAAGAGCCTGTGCTTGACGGTGCAGTGCTGGTGAAACTGAGCAGACATGCACCTCCTCTGCACAAAGATAGAAAACATTCGTGTCAGCTCCAACCGAAGGCTCAGCCAGCCAATGATCATGTTGCCAACAGGGATCAAAAATGGACACCTAGGGAAAAATATAAGGAAAATGCAAATGTAGCATGACACTTGCCCCATGTACTCTATCAGCCTACACGTGCCTATAGCTTGCGGGCTCAGGCACTGTGTAAAGAAGCATTTCATTCTATGAGTTTTGAATTTGCATCTCTTATCTTTGTTTTCATCTTGTAGTGACAGTAAAAGCAGGCAGTTCTTCTCAGCTGGCCCTCTTCATGGTTTTACAGACATGTATCTCCAAGTCCTCAGTTGCCTCTAGTGGTAGATGAATTGAGGCACACATGGATCTCCCTCATATAGCGACCATCCTCTGCCTCCTCTCCTCCCTGCTGGCCTTTTTGGGTATTCCCTTTCTGTGTGTGGGAGGCTGGATCCTTGATGGATGGCAGAAAGGACAGTATTCTGTAAGGTGTAGAGCAATAAGCAGGACATAAAAAGAGCACAGCCAATACCATAAAAATATTGGTTGCTCAATTCCCCGAGGAAATATGAGTGAGAAGGCCGGGGATCCTACACATGTTCCTTTTCTGTATCAAGGTCTGTCAGTGAGTTATCCTTCAATCTTCTAGGAAAAACTGCTGTTAGTTTTTCCTGGTATAAGGCTATTTAAGGAAAATTCTACTGTTCCTTTATTAACCAAATACTTTGAAGACTTTCCATACAGTCATGATTAGTCACTACTGACACATCCCATCTACACTGCTCTCAGAGCTGCACACCATGCCCACTGTATGACCTCTAAGCGAATTGCTTAAAATGTATTTAAGTGATTTTAAGTGAATCCTTTTTAAGAGGTACTCCATGTGCTTAAGGTCAGGTGTTTTAAGGACCTAAATGTGCAGGTAGGGGTGTATCAGAATTTGGATGTAAGGGTCACAGGTACATCACCCACCTAAGCACTACAGGAAACTGCACTAGAGCTGAGACACCCATGAAAGTCACATTACAACCCTTAAATACTGTGGAGAATTTGGACATCACAGTCTGTGATTTATTTTATAGGTATTTTTCTTTTTACTTTTCTTGCCATTTCCTCGGTGTCTCCATCCCATAAGAAGAAGCACGAATGCGTGAAATAGGGCATTCAAGAGGGAGGGGCGCATCAAGTGAAGCATCTCCAGCAAAAAAAAAGGAAATATCAGTATTGTTGTGCAAAGCCTCAATAAGACCTCATTTGGTCATCCTAAAGTAAGGAAAGATGGATTCAAACTGGAGCAAGCTCAGAGAAGAGTAGCTTGAATGGCTGGAAGAACTGGGAGTCTATTAGACATGGAGAAACAAAAATACCTTGGCTCCTCAACTAATCATGCCCAAGATTGTGTTGTATAATATGGCTGTTATACAACATGAGAGTACATGTGAGACATAGAAAAGATGCTTAAGGAAAAGGAAAATGTTGGTGCAGCAAATTATTTATAAGCTAGCCATGAATAAGGTTAGGCTGGAAATTGGAAAGAAGTTTCTTCCAGAGGAATGTCACTCTCTGAGCCTTTCCCAGAGAAACAAACAGTCCAGTCAGTTCTAAGGTTAAACAGTTTGTGAAAGGGATTATATCATAAGGCCACAAGATTATATCACAGCAAGTCTCTGCCAGTCCTGTTTGCCAACATCCTTATACCCAGATAGAGCTGAGCCAGACAAAAACAGCCTACATGAACAGGGAGCTTGGCACAGGGACCAGACTGTGAAACTTCCTTGTAAAATTGCAATCAGAAACCTCCTTTTGGGAGATCCACTGAAGAAAGCAGAACCATTCAGTAAGTATTTCTGTACTGGCAAGAGAGAGAACAGAGGGTTTCTATGGCTTCCCGGTCCATTAACAGCACAATGGTGAACTTGTCAGAGAATCAGTGGGTCCAGGTAACTTGAACTCTAGAGCCACAGAGGAGTTAGGGGAGGGAGACTTAGTGCACTGATGATACATTGGAAAACCTGGATAGTTCAAGAGGGAAGAAATGGTCCCATGTTAAGGCAGTCACACATGGAAATCAAGATTAATTGCATAACTACAGGCCAGGTATCCCACCACTCTCAGCCAAGGTAATGGCAATAATTCCATTAGCAAGATTCATTTCACAAAGAAGGCACCAATAAGAACATAATTCACGGTTCACTATCTTATTCAGAGTAGTTTCATTTAATTATTGGCGAGACTGAACAGATGAGTGGTGATGGTAAACAGGCCTTTTCAGAGCTTGGCGCTCCTGTAGCATTGCTATTATAAAGACCAGCACACACTGCCAGTAAAGCACACATTAATTGGACTGTGAACATGCTAATTGATAGGTCTCAAACAGTGACTGTCAGTGGGGAATCATCTAATGATGAACTGCAGGGATCAGTGTATACTCAATGCTACTCAAAATTTTCTACACTGTTCTGGGAGCAAATACAAGAAAAGCTGCTGAGATATTGCTGTAGGTGACACAAAGTTTGACAGAATGATAAATAATGATGAAGATAAGGCTGTCATCCAGAATTATCTGGAGAGAGAGCTAAATTGAGCCAATTCGAACAACGTGTGTTTTAAATTAGAGAGATGGAAAATGACAGATTTCATAGCAAAGAACTCTGACCATCTGCAGAGTGAGGCTGCCTCTGAAAAGCCATTACACTGGAAGGATTGAGGGATCCTATCTGTCAAGCAACACAATATGAACTCCCACAGTGACAGAAAACGATAAAGCAATTTCTGTCTGCACAAGCAAGGAAGTTGTTTAGTAGCAGCAGAGAAGATATTTTGCCTCTCTAATTGTCCAAAGCTGATCCTGAAAAAAAATTCGTGCAGTTCTGGTGCCCTTTTTAAAGTACTCTGGCAAACTGGAGAAGTCAAGAAAAGTGCCATGGGAATTAGCCGAGCAAAACACTTCTAATGAGAAATACAGACTCAGCCTCCTCAAATTATCAAAAACAAGAGTGACGTGAGTTTGACTACAGTATATGCATTTGTTTTGCAAAACTGAAACCTGAAAAAAAGAAAGGGATAATAAAAGCTATGGCTGCACACTGTAACCAGGTGAATTTTGAGGAAACAAAAGGCACTCTTCTAACAGCACGTGTGCTGCAGTATCAGAAATCATAACCTGTGGTGTGTTCATCCAGTGAGCACTGCACACCTGAGCAGCCACACATGAGCTGCAGGGCTCTGAGGAGGGGAAGTGTGTGGTTCCATTAATTTCTAATTCCTTACTGCAGTTTGGAGTGTACTGTTGCTGTGTATAATGGGACAGGAGCTTTCACTGGACTGCTGATGGACAGCACGGGATATCCATGACCCATGGCATGTATGAAGCCACTGAGCATATGCCTTTCATACACTCATGAATTGGGCTTATTTCTGCCTGCAAACCATTGTGGGACGGAAAGAAACAATTTGTGAGTTGGGTCACATAGCAGGACAATGCATAACAATATTAATTGAGCCTGACAGCACAACACTCCAAAAGTTGATGAGTTCAAGCTTTTTTAAGTGCAGGCCGACATCCTCATTACAGCCAGAGCTCGGTGCTGATTGAAATCTGACGTTTTGTGCTCCTGGAGTGCCCGAGGCTGTGGGCATCCCTCCCAGCCACCACACTGGCAGCAGAAACTGTTTGGTCCCATGCTGGTCCAGCCCTTTTATGGGAGGTTTGTGTCAGATCTGCCTCTTGTGTGAGTAGCCTCAAAATAGTCAGGCTGAGAGCAGAGAAGCAGGTATAGGAGAGCCTGGTCTGGCAGCTCTGGAAGGGTTCACACTGACCCCAGGCTGACAGGATATTGGAGGACACTTGGCTGAAGCCTCTCCAGTGGATCCCCAGCACAGGGAAGAGGATGTCAGCCTGGCTGTGAAACCAGAAAGCTGTGATGGAGGCTGAGCAAAAGCTCCTGGGCAGCATATCTTCCTGTCCTGGGTTGCAGTGTATTCTATTACCATCCTCATGAGCTGTTGAAATCAGGTGGGGCAGTGTTTCCTTGCCTCCTCCCCCCAGACTATCTTGCTGTTAATGGCCCATCATTGTCCTGCCTCATGACTCAGAGATAACTCCCTCCAGACCATCTTCTGTTAATGAGCCTAATCAACACTTGGCCTCATGACTCATTACCCCACTGTGAGATGCTCCACCCAGAGGGAGGAACCAAGCATTCCATCCCGGATATAATCTGAGATTCTGAACACCAGAGACAACCTTTCCACTGGATCTCCAGCGGAGAGGAGCTACACAGCCACCACTGGACATTCTGAGGAAGAGCAGACCCTTTTTCTACAGGATCACCGCTTCAGGAGGACTGCAGCCACCACCCTGATTAACAGGGTGTCTGGTTGTATCCTGACTCTATCAGTTTAACCCAGTGTTTTCTGTCTTTATTTTTGGTTTTTGTTTTTCCTTATTTTATTTCCCTATTAAATTGTTATTCTGACTTGGTGTCTCCCACTAGTTTGTTTTCAAACTAGTACATTTCCCCAGCCTTTGTTTAATTTAACTGTGAGAGGTCTTTTAGGAAACCAGGAGCCTCAAAAGGCCAAAGTAAGCACAGTGAAAAGCACTGATAACATAGGAATTTGATAGATCCCAGTGAGGACATTTTTCCATGGATCATGTGGAGTCTGGATGTGCAAACAGAGCAGTGGGTGAGCCCATGGCTGAGGAGCAGACACCCAGCTCTGAAGCTGCAGGAAAGGCAGGCAGACAGCCTGCGAAATCAAAGACGTGTTGCTGGGCAGTGTGCAGGAGAGAAAACCTGGGAAAAATTCACATAGTTTGGGAACTGTGATTCAAAGAAAGCCAGTTCTGCATGAACAGTAACTTGCTGCTCCCGTCTTCAGGAAAGTAGGACTTTGTACTTTCTTGTGACAACGCAGCTGTATAAAAATGTTTGAACTCATCTTCAGCTTTCTCTCTGTAACTGGATTTCTTTTACAAAATCCTGAATTTTAGTGAGCTACTTGGGTTAAAAAGTTCAATTGATGTTTGAGAGTTTGAACTCTGTGTGTGTGTGCGTGCGTGTGTGAGTGTAAGTTTAGGCACCCCAAATTATGTTTCAGCTTCCAATCGAGAGCAGCAGCTTTCTCTACAATGTCAGCAGCCTGACTGGAAGAGCACGTTTCTAATGAGGGAAATGCAAAGTATAGCCAGAGAGAATTTAGGAGACAGACCAGAAAAAGACAACTTCAAAATATTGTTGGAAATGAGCTCATTAAATGTGCATGTTTTGATCTCTGCATCCCACACAATTCAAAGGGTCCACTGGCTGCATATCAAGGGGGATGGAAGGATCAATTCCTATCAAGGACCTCAGCAGAAGTACGCAAGGATTTAGGTGTCTTGTTTCACTTGTGGTTTTTTAATCTTCTGCTTATGACTGCATTTCATTTTACACTTTGAACCCAAGAGCAAAGGTGCAGTGAGAGACAGATGTTGGGAGACTAAAACACGGACAAGCAGCAGGGCCTAGGATGTCACAGTATGTAAATAGGGGCCATGGAATGTAAACATGGGAGAATGGCAAGGTCAGAGGCAGTAAATATGGGCTGTGCAAGGAGATCCTGTATAAACATGGTATGTCTGGCAGGACATGCTCTGAACACAGGGGTTTGGCAGGAAGACTGAAGGAGTTAGGTCCCTTCTCCTTGGAGAAGAGAAGGCTTAGGGGATAGCTCATCACAGTGTTCCAGTACTTATGGAGTGGTTATAAAGAGGATGGAGAGTGTCTCCTCATAGGAGAAACACAGGAGTGTGGCAGGGCCATGAACTACCCCCACTGAGAGGGTGGGAGAAGGAGGATGTTCATGTATGTGGAAAGAGAGCAGGTCAGGACATGAGAAAATAGCAGATCTCTGGAATGGAAAAACTTGGGAAAGCAGCCCCCCTGCTTAGCAGCACAGCAGTACTGCATGGCAAATGTAACAGCACAGGGAGGAGGCTTTGGTCCTCAGATGCTATAAGGGTGAAAAAGGTGGGGAAAGCATCCATTCCTTCTTAAGGATGTGTGCATTACTTGCCATAAAAAGCAGCATGAAACAGTTTGCCTTTCCATGGGGAGAGAGACATTTTGGAGACAAAGTCAATATGGACATAAAGGAGATCCTCTTATGGAAGAAAGTGTTCTGTGGAGAAAAATGAACTGTTAACTGGTAACTGATACTTTACTGGTTAAACTGGAATCAATCTTATGAGCTTCTGCTTCTGGTCTCATTGTTTCCACTGGATTTCATTGGGCTGAGCGTGGGAATCTCACTTCTGTTACCACACCCATAAAGATGATCCATGCTGGGAAGATGATGTCTTTGCTCCACTCACCACATTTATGGTGAAGCTGTTCTTGTACCAGCGTTTGTAGGGAGCAATGTGGGAAAAACAAACATGTCACTCTGACAGAGACAAGGGGATTGTATTAAACCAAGTGGATAGAGAGAGAGACTGGGTAATTAGGAGTTCAGCTAGAGCATCTCAGTTAGTTGGCCCCTCTATCCTCTCCTGTCTCATCACATGTGATGAGCTCCTTGTATGTGGCATGTCTGCACTTCATGGAAAACATTGAGTAAGAGGTGATGTGAGCCAGCCTATGTTAAACCAGGTCAAAGCTGCTAACGGGGTGCAGAAACCATCATGGTAATTTCCCTGCTCCACCCATGAAGGACTACAGTATATATTTGTATAATAAGAGAAAAAAGTTATTAAATGGGATTCCAGCTGCAGATGTACTTGTTTGTCATAACAGAGGTCATTGACATATATCTGAATCAAGGAAGATGACTAAGAATTTAAGAAATCTGGGCATGTATTATTTATGGAAAGAGAGGCTCAGCAAGGAGCTGTGTGGCAATTGCTGGGGGCGGAAGGACTCATGGTGTCTGGGTAATACTTTGTGTAATCTGTCTAGGAAGGGAGAAGTCATCTGATTCAAGGAGAAAATATACAGATAACTAAAACAACTGCAGGAGGTTGTTGCACGAAGGCTCCCAGGAAGGAACAGAATGGACATTAGGATGCATTTTGGGAAACATGAAAGTTCTGTAAAGCACTGAGCACACACATGGGTCCGAGGTTTCTTTTAAAGGCTGTGTTCACCACAGCTGAGGGCAAAGTCCAGTAAACATATGAGGTATCATCCAAAATCCAGTAAAATGGCATAACCCCGCTCCCCTGCCATGATACACAGAGGCAGCAGAAGTAAGTGCTGACATCCAGGGCATCCAAGTCTGCTCCACCCTCAGCAGCAGGGAGGGATCCAGGGGTCAGCCCTGAAAAAGAAGAGAAGCTCTGAAACACAAGGACCAGCAAAGGCTTGGAGAGCAAAATATCTCCTGTGGGCCTTGGGCAGCAACCCCTGCAAGGGGTAGGTTGGCATTAGGGGTAGGTTAAGAGCTCTTTTTCCTTCTGCACCTTCTGGGTTTTAGGGTAGGACCCCTGTTTTTCAGACCTCTGTTTTCTCTCTTGCTCTTCCAGAGTGACCCCATCTCCCCTGGGTCCTCAGCTCTTCCCTCAGCCTTCAGCCTGCCATTGCCTCAGCCCCTGGCAGGAGTTCAGTGATAATATAAATCCAAACAGAATTTGGTGGATTTAAGCCCAGCCTGCCTATCACTGTGCTTCCCTACAAGCAGACATATCAATGTCATGGGAAAATTGAAAAGAAACTTAAAATACAAACCCTTTCGAGGAGAGCTAGTCCAGAACAAGTTTGAATCTGATCATACTTTATGGTTTAAATATAAATACCTTCAAGGGAAAAAAGAAAAGCCAATAAACAGAAGAGATAATGTAATGGAAATAATGTTTCCCTGCCCAGGATAGAGCTGCCAGCCTGAGCCCTGGCTGGTGTTCACACAGAGCCACCTCACACCTACTGGGTGAGGATGAGGCCCCACAGCCACATTTTACTGACACATTGATGCAGTGCAAATAAAGTAGGGCTGGAGCTGTGGCTGCTACAGGCAAGAGGGAAGGAAATGAGCCAGCTATGATGTCTTTGTGTACTTGCAGACTACAGGAATGTGTTTTGCTGGCCTAATGGTAATCCAGACTTTGAAATCCCGCTCATTCCCATTTCTCTCTCCCATGACATAAAATAATTCTTCAGGACTGTCTCTAACCCCCAAACTCCTTGGAGCTTGTTCTGTGCAATGTTACACCACTGGGGCTCCTCACAGTATTGTGTAATGCGGTGAGATCACAGACAGCTCAGTCCTTGTGGCTTGCACTATCTTGCCTGCCTGATGGTTAGCTGCACTTTAAAAACTAAAGAACCATTCCTGTAGGATTACAGCCATAATTCTTAATAGTAACAGGAAACACAGACATGCAAGTGATCCAGACAAGCAAGAAATCCATTGATGTGGAGAAGTTTTCTGCTTATGTCTATAAGTTCATATGCTGTGGCCGCAGTTTGGGAATTTCAGCCTTTATTTGTCTTGCTGTGCTTTACAAACACATATGGATGGGTTAATTGTGGAGTCTGGTAGAGGGGCAAGGACAAGAGCCTTGTTTTGTTTTCAAATGTGGTATTTGGCCTCCAAATGTTAAATAGAAACCTGAGCAGTATTCATGGGTTTAACCTCTCAGCAGATGCACCATGATGTTCAGATTAAAGAGTCTTTGAGAATCAGGAACTACCATCCCATGGTGGGATTTTCCTCTGAAGTGAGTCATTGGCCTTTGTCAAACTCTCGTGTTAAAAGGCTATCGACATGTGAGTCACAGAGACCAAGCACTCCAGCTTCCACGAGTTTGCCCTACTTGAACAGTCAGGGTTTTTTTTGCAGCCTTTTTAATTACACAGAGACTCTGAAAAATACAGTCTGAAAATAAGCCTGGCATGGTTTGCTGAACTGTATCCTGACCAGGAGGTCTGAGCAACAGAGATGGGACTCAAAGCTGTAGCCTTCGTGACTTATTTAGCTTTCTAACCACAATTAAAATCTCAGTGCATCATCACGTAACAAGTGAGTACACTCGATCAAAAATAAGGTTGTTTGTAAGCTTCAGACAGTGGTCTGATGGTTATCACAGAATCATAGAATTCTAGAATGGTTTGGGTTGACAGGGGCTTTAGAGATCATCCAGTTCCAACACCCCCACCATGGGCAGGAACAGCTTCCACTATCCCAGGGTACTCAAAAACCCATCCAAACTGGCCTTGAACACTTCCAGGAATGTGGCACCCACAACTTCTCTTGGCAGCCTGTATATATTTTATAGGTATTTGTGTATGTTTTATTCACTAAAATTAAAAGAACTACAATTTTAAAAGCTTATCATACGGATGTGTGAATACGCTGGTGCAGGATGGGAAAAAAGAATACACAGTGTCATCACTAAGTACTATTTAGGTCCCCTGGGGAGTATAAAATCTGTTCTGGCTGAAGGGACAGGAGCACCAGGTTCCCAGCAGCATGCTGGCAGCTTATGGGGTCTTTTGGTCTCCTCCAGGATCAGCATTCACCCATCCTGCTGCTGTTTTCCTGATATCTATTACCTGTTCTTCACTGTTGACTACAAGCAGTTAATGGATAATGAAAATATGTTTTGGGAGAGATTTATACAACCACATTTTATCACTGGGTCATTTTTTGTTGGCTTGTGTGGCTATAAACTGGAGGGAATAGATGCCTTTAAAACAAGCCCGTTGGTCAGAGAGGATGAGCTGTGGTTACAAAATGTTATTCACTGTCTGGAACAGACTGAGAGGAGAAGATTGCAAATGCCCAAGATCTTAACCATTTACACTTGGAGGTAAAACAATGACATTAAGTCACTCTAGGCCTGGTGTTGGCATTGGTAACTTGCCCTCAGATCATTCTCTGGGCTGTTTTTCTGTAGCAATGCCATCCCAGGCTGATTATAGACCAACCCCAAGCCAGACAGAGGACAAGACTGTGCCTGTGGGTCTAGCCTGAGGGCCACAAAATGAAGATTGACAAGAAACTAGTTTCCTGTTTGTTTGATTAAATACAACTACAAAATTAAGATAAAACATATCCACAGCCCACTGGAGGTGTGTTGTGATGCACCACTGAATGTTTGTAAAATGATTTGGAAGCGAAAAACACTGCAACAATGCAAAGCCATGTTCTTATGAAAGACAGTTAATTGCTTCTTTTATAAGGCCACAAAGTCCAGAAAAGTAGAGTAGAAATCAGCATGTCTCCAGATCTCTGGCAGCAGTGCTATCCCTGGCAGCAGCTGCAGCTCTGACACAACCTGATGCTGCAATCTTCTGGAGAGAAAAAGAAAGTTCTCTAGCACTCAGTGACTTCAGGATGCCCACTGAGTGTTGTTATTTATTCAGAGGGGTACTCCTACATCCCCCAAATCAGGAGTTCAAGTCTGAACTCAGCTGCCATCACAGTGACTGGTGTGGCTTGAGAAAAAACTCACCATCCCTTAATCACCAAATCTGCAGCATTTCTGACTAAAGGCCTGTGAGCGAATGCTTCTTCAAAAAAGCTGGCAATTGGTGTCCAGTGCATTTTGAGAACTGGCAAAACTATACGATGGCAAAACAAGCATTGCTCTTGAATTTTCAGCAGCATTTGTGCTATGAGGATCAATGTTTGCATACATTTGTGAGTCTATTAGGACACAGGAGCATGAAAATCTTGGAGGGGCAGGAATATGCACAGCACCTGTCAGTAGTTCTCTTGAAGAAGGCTAAATTCTTAATTTTATTGAAAAACCTCTGTAGGATATACTGCCATTGAGACTGATCACTCCAGAGGACAGTGTGAGCAGTTTATAGCTCTGTACTGAGAAATCTTGCTATGCAATGAGGTGCAAAATATTTTTCAATTCCCTCATTGCCAGTATCGAGTTGCCCACCATATTATTTGAAATAAATTTCTTGACTGAAAGGTTATTGCAGGGATCTACTGGAAAAGCAGTGAGCCCCTGTGCACTGCTTGTTTGGCTTCTGAAGGGCTCTTGGTGGGCATCCTACCCAGTTTGCTCTCACCTTCTGCTGCACCCCTTCAGCTGTGCTGGGGCAGAAGAGGATGTTTTTATTTCCAGTGGGGATGCTTTCAGTGATGCTGTGGATAAAGGGTTTTAGTCAGTGGTGTGCTCACCCTCCCCTCCTGGGCAGGGCTGTGCCCTCTGCTCCAGGTGACATGGCTGTTCATGAGACAAAGGACTACACAGCCTTGTGTGAAGTCCTCAGTTTAACCCATAGCAGTGGAGTTATTATGGACAGGGATGGTTCAGCCACTGGGAACAGGAACAGGAGTCAAGCAGCCTCTGTGCCAGTCCCAGCTCTGCCACCCTGTGGGACCAGCAAGACCACAGGAAAAGGTACAGGGCAAAGAGTATAAAAGTCATCACCTTCCCAAAGCCCTTCCCTTTACCGTAAATGCTGATTTAAATGCAGTTGCTGATTTAAACTTGCATTTCAGGATCATCACCAACTTGTGCAGAACAAAATGCCTTCCCTTCCCATCCTGTAAGCAAGAAGCAAAATGACTTTTTAGGAAAGCTGTGTAATTCCTGCCTGAAATTAAAGTGCTGGTTCTTTTTGGTTCCTCCAAGCTATTTTTTTACAGTTTCTTAAGCCACAGATGAGAAAGGGAAAAAGCACAGCAAAAATCCAATTAAGGAAAAGCCTTGGGAAAGAGAAAGTGCTTGTTGTTTAAACGTGAGCTGTAAAGGTAGCCAGGAAAGGTGGGTTAAATGCAGAGCCTAAATATCCAGCAGCCATAATTGTTATCTGAGCCTCTGCACCATTAGTGATGCAGCAATACTGGTTTGGGTTTTCCCCTCCACTCTCCAGGTTCACATGTGAGCAGGTCTCCACAAGCTCCTCATTTATTGGTCTGATGAAAAATTGGTTTGAAAAATAAAACTCTGTTAGAAAGTGTGTGAACAGGCAAAGTAACGATCTTGGAGCTCTGGAAAAAAAATCCTGGCTCCAAATTATTCTACATGGGGAAAATTCATCAGGTGCCAAGAGGAAAAAAAAACAAAACCGAGAGCCTTGTTTTGATTTCCATCCATTCCAGCTGATCACAAGTCTCCAGGCTGAGCATATCTTTTTAAAGAGAGCTTCTTATTCAGTGAGCCACAGCAGTGACTGCAGGGAGAAGGCACAGCCTTGTTTTATGTAGGATGTTTCAGCTGCCAATGAAAAGATCTTCCTTCCCTGAATGTTGTAAAACCTACACCACCAAACTGTGCCATAAGTGATGTGCTTTGTAACAGGATTTCCTTGTACTCCACTAAACACAGACAACCTGAGACCCACTTACCTCACTCACCCATGGAAAAGGAAATGGGATGAAGAATTAGAAGAAGGAACAAGACAACAAATGCAAACACATTTGTCATTCGTTCCTCACCTGACTTTTGTACAGGCCCTTTCTCCTCTGTCTTTCTCTCCCTTTGACCTGTATGTTTAAAATCACTCTGGAGGACTTCTGCCTTTTTCAGTTTGCTGGCCTCGGTGGAGGGAAAAATTCAGCTTTATTAATTTAAGCTATCTGGCAAAAGGCTTATTTTCTCAGATGGCTGCACAGATGCAAAAGGCCACAGACTGAGCAGTGCTAATCCACTAGGTAAAATGAAGACAGAGTTTTATGGGCAAGAAGGAGTTTTTTGCAGAGTGACAGAATCTGCAGCTAGAAAAGACCAGAAGAAAATAAATCAACTCACTCTACGTATTAAATTCTCCCAGTGGCACAAAAAGGGAGCACAGCTGTACTAAGGTCCTGGGTGTATATTTGGTTAATTAGATATTTTTCCTCCTTCCCAACCAGGATAGCTTTGTTTTATGTCTGCACCTCTCTCTGGTTTAGCCAGTCCCAACATGATGGAAATGCTTGTTCCATGCTGCTCAAAGGCACAGGGATTCCTGTCTTTGTCAGGGAAAACAGGGAAAGCTGATGCATGTGTGTGTAAACATATATATATACATATATATCACCTCTTCTGGAAGCTATGAGAACTGACAGTTCCTAGTTCAAACTGAAGTAGTTCAGGTATATGCAGGGATCTGTTTGTATATATTATTCAAGTAAGTATGTGTGTAGATAAATACAAAAAATGCACAAATGGCTGCATACTCCAAGCAATGTATTTCCATATGAACTCATTTACCTTGAGAGGCAGGCAAGGAACAGTTTTTGGAGCAGCTTTCTGCTGGAAAGACTAAGAGTGATCTCCCTTTGGTCATTTAATGAGTGGCGGGGTCAGATTGAGATCTCTGAGGCTTTCAGCACTTAGCCTTCTTTCTCCAACTTATTTGTCTTTCTTTCTCCAACTTATTTGTCTTTCTTTCTCATATTATGCAAGAGATGAGACGCTCTGATAAAATCTCTTCTTGTGGGAGAACATGACTCAGTTTTCACAAGTGGATACCCCATGAAACATAGCCATCATCCCCTTGCAAGTCTTCATATAACCAAAATAATATCAGAAGTGGAGGCAGGAGAGAAGCAGCGTCAGAGGGGTGAAGTGGAGGAGGAAGTCATAAACTTCCTTCTGTATTATTTGCACCCAGCTCCTACAGCTTCTGAATCACAATTATGTGAACAAATAACTCACAGTCATCTGCAGGAGATCACCACAATTGTAATCATCACCCTTTTTACTCCAGAATTTTCAAGGTTCAAGTATTAGTGGCATAATATATTTCTACACATCCAACTTATACCTCTATTATGGTGGGGGGGGTGTCTCATTCCTCTAATCTCATTCAACTGTAGAACTTCTATTGAATGTGTCTGGGAAGAAAATCTAATGGAATAAACCAGATCTATATCCACCAAGGGAGACAAAAACTCAAAAATTCATTGTTTCCTCAGACCCAAGAGTGGATATACCTAATTCAACCACAAATTGCTGGGCTGAGCAGGGTTCATGGCACAGCCAAGAAGACTAATTCCTTCCCATGCAGGAATTACCATGTTAAACTCCCTGACCTGGGTTACACAGGAGGTCAGATTAGATTATCACTGTCCAAAATTGTGCTCCCAGAAACCAGCTTCCAGTGCCCATCTGGCTGCAATCCCAGGTAAACATGAAGAAAGGAAAAAAGTAAGCATGTGGTCAGGGTATCTCATTTCTGTGTGCTGTGGTGGAGGGGCTCTCACTGCTGTCGGTAAGAAGGCAGCAGACCTTCCTGAAAACAAGAAAAACTTTAACAGATGCCAGGGGGGAAATTTTAGGGTCATCAGTGGCCAACACAGAGCCCTCCCAGCATGGCCTTGTGTGCATGCAGGCAGTCCCTGCTGCTGATTCAGGGCTCCCAGACGCCCTGAAATTGGTAAAATACAGAGAAACTCCCCTGCAGCACAGTGAGTCGCAGAGGCACAAACCATTGCAAAGGGCAATACTGCCAGTTTGTTCCATCCATTCCGGGACTCTCTTCTGGGCCATTGCATCCCTGCTGGAGAAAGGGATGCCACCTTGCCCTATGCAGCCACTCAATAACCACTTCTGCCCATACGAGCCCCAGCGAGACCAAACAAGCTCTGCTGCCTGTCTTCTCTCCACTGCAGCAGCCAGCCCACAGAACACAGACCTGGAATGGTGTATTCTCATGCCATGGATAGCCACAGTCATGCCAGCCCCATACATCTGAAGACCACAATATGACTGGAGAGGAAGCACCTCTCTCCAGTCAGCCTAAGCAGCAGACCTTTATTTCTCAAAGAGTTGCATGAACATTTTTCAGTAGCTGCTCACCTGCCAGCAGAGGCAGCAGAGCCTGTTTCCCTGGTTTGTTGGTGCTCACTTCCAGCTCACACTTATCCCTAAAGCTCCGGGATCCCTTTTTAGCACCTCCTGTGTGAAATGCTTAGGCAGATGGTACCAGCAAGGCTTAAGCTTTCTTTTGAGGTGCCATGAAATCACCTGCCCATCCCTGATTACCAAACACTGGCCTCCATCCACTTGTCCTTTCCCCACCCCTGGGCGGCTGGTGAACCCAGAGCTGGTCTGTGACTAACGGCAGCATGAGCAAGCGAGGAGGCCATCGGCCATCTAAATCAGCTGAATCAGAAGGACCAGCGGAAAGGAAAAAAAAAAAAAAAAGCTGTGTGAACAAGCACTAATCGCTTACAAGCTGCAGCATGAACATCAGGCACATTAGTGACTCACGGGTGAAATGCGTGACAGCGACTTCGGTGAGCGCTGGGAAGGGCTTCGCGCCTGGGCGGTGGGAGCGGAGGGTGTGCGGTGGAGACACAGCCCAGCCAGCCAAGTGTTTCCCACGCACATTCCTCTACTCCATGCACTATGAAATTCGGTCAGAAGATAAAGCATGGAAGCAGAAAGAAATTCCTAGGAGGAAACTGAAACAGAAAAACAAAACAGCATGGTAATTTCTTGCTTGTGAAGAGCGGTATTTCCATGTGCGGGCTTGCTCCACCCGCAATTTTACATGTGTACAGTGATTTCTGATACATGCCTCTGGTAAGAAGCTTGATCTGTCTCAGGAAAATCCCTTTCTTGTTAATTTATTATTTGATATATATGTAAAACAGCATACAATATAGCCTCAATCCACAGAGACTCATGCCTTCAGGGCTGTGGGTAAAGGAAAGAGTACACAAGATAAACCAGAGAGCAAACTAAGCTAACAGCTGAGCACCCTGGGTTCAGAGCAGCCCCTGGTGTTATTTTTGTCATGATTACCAGCACTGTGGTAGCACCCACAGCAGTGCATGGTGCTGTAGTTACACACAGCAGGTACCTGTGCCACAGTGGGCATCCCTCAGCAGTGCAGCCCTGATGCTGGACAAACAGAAAAAAATCCACCCTAAGGATTTTCAGGGTAATGGGAGACAGACCCTTCAGTGGTGCTGAACTGAGTAAGTTTTTGAACTGGAAATGTTCAAGGTCAGGTTGAATTGGGCTTTCAGCAAGCTGCTGTAGTGGAAGGTGTCCCTGCCCATGGCAAGAGACCTGGAATTGAATGATCTTTAAGGCTCCTCCCAACCCAAACAGTTCTGTGATTCTATGATTCTAGAAGTCCCCCTATGAGTCCCTGCATCTGAGCCCTTTGCAGCAGAAGAGCATTTCTGAAGGAGTGCTGCCTGTCTAAGGGCCCATACGCTCCAGACCTCACCTCAGAAGGCATCCATGCATGATGGGTAAATAGGTGAAAAAAACCCTACTCTGTAATGAGGAAGCTATTGTTTCAAGCAGTGACCTCACAGCCTGCTGTGTGCTCCCCGTGGTATTTCAGTCAGCTGCACTGACATGCAGGAACCTGCCAGGACACCGACCCCACACCCAGCCCCGGGGTGCTCCATGCCCTGTAACAGCGGAGCAGAGCTCGAGGACGAGCCAAACTGAGATTACAAAAGGGACCTGAGGTGCAAAGAAACCCCAAAATACTACAGCAGCATGGCAAATAGCGGCCCAGAGTGCCCCAGCCAAATCACTCAGTAGGTGTTGATGCAGCCAAAAAGCACTGGAGGCAGCAGCCTGGGAGAGCCCCCCAGCCCAGCTCCGGCAGGAGAGGCTCAGTCCCTGTCTCAGCATTCCAGAGCAGGCCCTGCTGCCAGTGCCGACACACGGGGTGAGCTCTCCATGCAGCCAGCTGTGATTGCAACACAATGACTTGCAGTGTATTAAATTAAGCAAGCAGTTAAATCATTTTCCAGATCAGGTCCTAACATGAGACAAGATGCAAAGACAGTTTAATAGAGGAAGCGAAGGGGGCGGAGGAGAAAGGGAGGAGCACTCCAGACGTGCTGTAAAATAAACCTACAGCGCACCCATTTTGATGGCTACCGATCTGGGTGTTTTTCAGACATACCTGATAATGGTAGGTAAATGCCAGAAGCCCAGGGATAGTGAGAGCCCACCACAAGCCCACAGGATGACCCATCTCCTGTGTGGTTCACACACATGTGCAGCCTCTGTTCCCCTCAGTGCATGGTGTACAGCAATGCCTCGTGTTGCAGGGCTCCGCGGGTTTTGTGTTGTGTGGGCACGACCCAACCCGAAAGCCCAAGTGTGCAGGGCTGGTTGATGGCAGAGACTGACAAGGCAAGCCCATGGTGCCTGCAGCTCCCCGCTCTCCTTCTTGCTGCCTGCCTGCAAAATTTTCCAGCAGTTCAGCACATCTTTTGTTGTTTATTCTGCTGACCTTTGTACAAAAAGCAACTTCTGTCTTTTGCAGTGAAGAGGACATTTGCAAAGAGCTGACAGGTATTCACTGGCTTCTGGAGCAGCTTTGGGTGCTAACAGTGCTGAACAGCCTTGGGCATCCCTTGTGCCTGTGAGTGACTGGCTCCAAGTAATCTTATTGTGGATGTGTGAGTTTTAGTTCTCACTATCTCGTGTGAGAGATGCCCCGGAGGGGCTGTAGGACATGTGCAACAGCCTTTCACAGACCCTTTTGTTAGGTATTAATGAGTTACCATGACTGTGGCTTCCAGGTCTCCATTCAATTCACACCGGTTCCTCTCAGGCAGTGTAATTTGTGCACCTCCACCACTATTAGAGCAGCTGGACACTTCTCTATCACAAATATACACTTGTTTTTATAGCAAAGAGATTGAGCCTACTTCCATCCTAGGATGAAATGAAAAGTATCCACTGTTCTCCTTTTCTCAGTCTTGCCTCTGTCCTCTCCACCACAATTATATGGCAACAAGGACCAAGCTTCAGTCCTCTGAAAGTCCTCTTTTGCATCCCAAGAATGTGCTTTTCTAATTATGCCCTTCCCTCCCACCCCCAAAAGATTATCTTTTTTTTTAGTTGTGAGTTAGAGTGAGGCCCTGGGATAGATAGGCAGAAGCACACTGGGATGGGGCAAGGCTCCTCCTTTCTTTAATTTTCATGGGGCAGAGGACATCTACAGTCCTAGCCTGGCCCCAGACTTAACTGCACAAACAAGATGGGTGGAGAATGTGGCTAACACCTGCTGCAACCCTACCGTGTTGGGCAGGTGTTGGAGAGGCTTGGGAGGCCAGACACCCTCTCCACGATGGAATGGGGTTACAAGATCCCATGTCAAATGAAGCTGTGGCTAATGCAAGCTGTATCTGGGGCTGCTGTAATGAAACTGCGCTGAGCACTGAGCTCCTGGTGCCACTGAAGCACTCTGCCTTCCCCAAACTTCCTGGGAAGTGTTTTGAACTTTATTTTTAAAAGTGCAATTAATCACAGACCAGAGCTTGAAATGAGTCCAAGTGCAATAAAAGCAGCCGAGCAGAGCCTGCTCAGCCCAGTGAGCATTGTTCACCATGGCCTGACTTCAGGCATCAGGAAACTTCCAGATGTGTTAACTTTGCCGCTCCTGGCTCCTGCAGGAATCTTAACTGCTTCCATCTGTACGGGGGAAAGGCTTTGGAAAAGCAGCTCTCCCTCTCCTTTTACTTACATTCCTCCAAGCAGCAAGAGTTATTATCCCACAGCCTCTGCAATTTCTGCTGGCTTCACCCTCATTGATTGAATACTGCACCCTGCAAAGGTGCCATTCCTTGCTGCTCCCATCCCTTGGCAGGGAACTTCCTGATGGAGCCCCTCCATTGGGCGAGGACAGGCCCCTCCATCTGCTCCTGTTCTGCATGTGGTTTACAATAAGCTACAGGAAGGCATTTTCTCACGCTATTAAGTTTTCACTAGATGCGGAGGGGGATCAGGAATGCCTTGGATGGCGTAAAAATTCCCTTCTTGGTTTGGTTATTAGGATCTAGCGCAGCAGCAGGCAAAATTATAGCCTGCATGAAATCTGAGTCTGCTGCTCTGCCATAAGTGAGGGGTGCACCCCGTCCCCATTCCAGGTACACTCAGAATCTCCTGGGCCAGCCCCAGAGCCTCTTCAGTTCCTCCTCAGGCCTCCAAACACAGGACTGATTTGTACCTGTGCAAGCTCCCAGTTTATGCCCACAGTCTGAGGGTAAGGCAGCTTTTTGGCTAAAAGTCCCCAAAATAGCACTTCCAGCTTAGTTACTGCCCTGGGGAAGTTGTCCTTCACTCAGTGTGTTGTTTTCTTTCCAAGAAGAGGTTGCTTTTTGCTGTGTGTTTATCACCTTTTCCTCTTTCCCAAAGACTTTCAAGTAACAGCCCCGTGCACAAGCTCTGTAGATGCTCCTAAGCATCCCAGCCACATTTAGCACTCTGTGCTCTGTGAAGCATCGAAAGTGTATCCCAAATGTAAATTAATTGATTTTTTCACTCTCAGAGGATGGAAGTGAGCAGGGCTACACTCCTTTTGCAGATGAGGAGGCTGACACAGGAGAGGTCCGTGGCTTTGCACAGGGCCACACAAGGGGTGAGTGGCGCAGTTAGCTCAGAAGTCTCTGGCTCTTAAACTGTGCTCAAACCACCAAATGTCAGGGCAGAGGAAAATGGAAAGGACTAGGTCCAAACCAGAAGTGAGCAGTGCCCAGGACTATAAATAATTTCATCTGACACAGCTTTTGTGAAGCTTGTGTAAAATGCAGAAAAGGCTGGGGTTGTCCTGGGGTTTATGACTGTGTTTCTTTCCAAAACCCTGCAGATCACTCAGCCCCCCAGTACCCAGATGAGTCCTGGAAATGAAAGCCCAGTGAAGCAGTTTGTGACCACAGAGACCTTGTCTGTCTTTGGGTGCTATCACAACAAAACCAGTAACAAAGTACAGCTGCTCAAAAGCAAACCTACACACGAGGCCTTGGAGCAGTGGGTGAGAAACAAGGAGGAGCAGGGGAGAGAGGAAGGGAGATGCTTGACAAGAGGAGCTCTGGTGATCCAGGATCTCTGGGGAAAGCTAAAATGCAGTACTGTTTACCTGCCTGGTAGCAGTATAGCTGGATGTGTTTGCATCCAAATACAGAGTGGAAGTTACGTGTTCAGAGATGTAACTCTGCTTGCCCTGTGCACCTGGCCGGGAATAACCCAAATGCCCTGCTGTTTGGAGAAGGGGGAACATGACTCAGCATGGAGGAGCTGCAGTCATCCTGCCAGCATGCCAGATCTGCTGTCCTCAGGCTGTGCATGCCCCAGGGCCACATCTTCTGAGAGGAGAAATGTTTTCATAGACACTGTGCCAGAGCAGAGGCAGGATGCAGAGACATACAAGTTACTCATCCTGGCTTAAACCCCACAGGATGTCTCAAGTGACTGAAGTGTAGGCTGAAATAGAGTCTTAAACTATCAGCGTGTGGATTTTGGCAATAAGTCAGTGTCCGCAGGGAGGGCCAACATGAGATGACCAAGCAGATAACCCCAAATGACAGCAGAAAAAGCTGCCAGATGGAGTTGTCTGTTCCCGAGGGATTTTGGCATCACTAGTGGCAGTCGATGCCCAGGCTCTATTATGGCAATATCAAAGCAGAGAAATTGTGGTCACAGGGGGAACAATGCCTATTTTTTGCTCATCTGTGCTGGATAGTTTTTTTAGCTGTTTATAAAATTTTGAAATCAAGAAGTTTCTGTCTTCTCCATTTTTCTGCCAGTGCAGCTTCTGTTTCTGAGAACAGTCCCCAGATGGAGAGCACTGGAAATGAGATGTGAAATGAGAATTCAGATTTCACATTAGAATCAGAAATTAGAAAGGACAGTTAGCTCACCCTCTCCACTTTCTATGCAGGAGAAATTCATTCCCTCAAACTTTCAATGCTTTCAGTGTTATTTGCTTAATCTGATGGAACAGATCTTTTATTAGGAAATTAAAATGTTGTAGCATGATTCATCAGGAAGCAGGTAAAATATCTTTAAGGAACCGCATTGTATTATGATATGTCTAAACATGTATAATAAATTAAGGATTTCCATATCCAATTTATACAGAAGATTGGAAGAGATTTATTGGATCAGATGTTCCAATGCATGTTAATTTTGGGTGTAATAACAGAAATGCAAAGCAAACTGGAAGACAACACCTGTGACAGTTGTGACATAGTGGAAATAATTCAACACCACCCATTAAAGCTGAGCAAAGGGAAAGGAAACTGAGAAGTCAGGAAGATGATACTGCAGAAGAGAATGAGCTGTTGGTCCTTCAGAATCAGACGTGGTTTCTGTCTTTGCCATTTCTTAGCTCATTACCCCTAAAACAGGCTCCAGCTGTAGTGCATTGACTTAGCAGAGTCAGCCATCCTATTTCACAACTACCTTTTCACCAAGTCTCACTAGAAACAAAATCAAAACCACTTGTGATAGCTCTGTTAACTGCCAGCAATCTGCTGACTGGATTTGGAAGCCATCACCCTCAAACACCTTCCCAGTTGTAAGGTTTTCCTCACTCATTTGCCCTTTTTCTTGGATTCTTGCTCTGTTTTCACCTCTATATCCAACAGTATCACAGACAGCAGCTCCTCCATAGTTGCACAGACTGCTGTCCCAAAGGAGCTCACTAACATCTGTGTAGAGTAGGCAGGATTATGATGTTTTGAATGCTTTCTAGTGCTGGTTTTATTTACAGTGCTCCTCGTCTCAAGGATTGCTCGTGATTTTTTGTGACTGATAGTGGTACAGATGTTGCACTGGAGCTGCGATGGCAGCTGGAGCACACAACGTGAGAACTGAAATTCTGTTTAAATCTTCTGCAGTAATCTAGGAAAATAATATTCATTTGCCTCCCATTCCATTCAAATACACATGTGTGGACACAGTGACCAGGTGGCAGCCTGTACAACATTTACTTCTGCAGCACTCTGAGATACTTTACAGAGATTTTCTTTAGGATCCACATCGAATGGTGTTTGCTATACTAAACTTGCTCAGCTGGCCTGATTCACTCTGGTCAGATGTGTAAGGGTATGTTTGAAACTTTTTTTCATGGGAAAAAAAAGTAAATAATAAAAGAAAAGCACATCCTATCATATTGCTGCATCCTGCAAATGTCCGTGCTCTTCACCAGGGTTTATTTTGGCAGACCAGACTGTGCAGATCTGTGGACCTGCCTGTGGATGTCATTTCCAAGCATGTTTGCTGCTGAAATGATCGGCATCTGATCCCTTCCTATACAGATACAGAAGTCTGGTTCCCATGATCTTTTTAGAAATGGGAGGGAAATAAAAATGTGCCCCAAACATCACAGTGTGTTGTATAAAGGCACCTATGGCCAAGCTTCAGGACCCCTCTCTGCCTGCATGGGTTCAAACCAAATGACATGCATAAAAATTCTGGACCTCATTCTCTCTAGGTACTAAAACCACAAAACCTGGGTCCAAGCTTAGAAAGTCTTTTGTTACCTCTGTTCCACAGGATGGTTCCTATGGATTATTGAGCAATCCAGTTGCTTAGGAAGACTAACAAAGTGCTAGAGTCCCACAGCCCTGAGGTACCTGAGCAGAGGGTCCTCCATCTGCTCGGCCACTCCCTGCTGTGAGATGACAGGCACTGTGCTATTGCCTAAGCTTGTTTTCATTAAGGTCTGTCATCGGTGTGTATTTGTTTGCCCAAACCAGTAGGGTTCTCAGGCTACACCTAATTCACTCAGGCTGCACCAAGGTTTCATGGCATCATTCTCCAGTAAATGTGAGGGGATGCTGGTGGAGTAGGAGCTCCTTTTGCTTAGAGACCTTGAGAAACCCAAAGGTAATATAGGGTGATGAGTACTGAGGATCCAGACAGGAGTTAAAAAGAGCTTACCTCCATAACATAGGGCTCTACTGTTATAGCAAAAATAAATACTAACAGCAACCAGAATAAAAGCTGCGACTAGGACAAAACTGTTGATTCATGCCAACATGCTCAGAATACGTAAATATATATATACACACACATAAGCACACTCTTGAGCCTGCAGGTACCAAAGTTGCATAGATAAATATCCAGATAGTTGTCACATGCATTTTACTTCTGTAGCTCTTCCCTCTCAAGGATCTCAGGGACCTTTGTAGGCATCCATGAACAGCTGAAGCAAATAAGTATTGAAGATGCAGCTCCAGGGAGGAAATCCTGACCCTGCTCTGAGTGGGGATGTTGAACCAGATGGTCTCCAGACATCACTTCCATCTCCAGTGGTTCTGTGGAACAGCCTGCAACAACATGGGAAATCTGGGTTAGGATCAGATCCCTTGAGTCAACTTTGAGCCAGTGTTGCCTTGTAATTGTAAAGGGGAAGAATTGCAGCCAGGCTTCATCACAACAGAACATTTCTGCTCACAGCAGAGCATTTCCACCTGGAAATGACCAGGTACAACAGCAACCTGTGGCCTTCCTTAGCTCAGTACTGGGTAAGATCTGGGGTGAGAGTTACATGGCTGAACCTGTCTCAGGAACAAATGGTGCTGAGCACACCATTCATCTGACCACTTCTTAGGATGTGGATGGATGGAAGAAATGCTTCCCCTTTAAGAGTGCTAACGTCAGCAATTTCATGCTGATCCCATCTACTACCTTCTAAGGAAGTTGGACTTTGATGATCCTTGAGGGTTCCTTTTAATTCACAATATTGTATGATTCTAAGTAAAACTTCATCTTTTTTCAAAGTCTTAGAAAAATTATTCTCAACAAGGCAACGTCCCTTCTTTGGATGGGTGTTTCCAAGATCCCAGGCCTTGACTTGATTCCATGGGAAAAAACTAACACATTAATTCAATAGGACTCGAGTTAGGTTGGTACATGGAAAATTCCACCATGTAGCTTTTAGTGAATAATGACTCTAGTTAATAATAAATTTTCTCTTGGTGCCATGGTGTACTTGGGTTAAATGATTGCTACTGGTTACAGTAACAGTTATAACAGAGGGATGTTCCGTGCTAGGTCAAGTGGCACTGGATCTATTTTTCCTCTGTTCCCCAAATGGCAGTGCACAAATCCCTTGCACACAGGGGCAGACAGACATTCATATGCATGTAGCCCAAAATTACTTGAGCCCATCACCCTCCAAGCAGCACTGGTGCATGTTGTTGCATGACATTATTTATGTTCTCCATTTTGTCTCCTGTGTTGTCCTTTTTCAGGGCTTCCTCACTGCAGCTTCTTTTCCTTTGCACATTGTATACGTTGTTTGGATAAGATATTCAGATTTGGATATCTTAGTCAGCTTTAATGGTATTTAGCTCCACAAGACCCTCTGGTGAGGCAAACCAAGCTGCTTGCTTAGTGGTTTAGTTTATCCCTGTCATAAAACTTAAGCCTGGGGTGAGGGGGTGTGGGGTTCGTAATGGGACAAGCCAGTTGGGAAGATGCAGAGTGGGAGAGGCATGTCACTGCTGAGAATATTTCATTCACCCTTCATGGGGAAAAAAGGTCACTGAGAGTAAGCCATAAAGTGAATGAATTGCCCAGGCAAGATATACAGACACCAGAGGTTGTACATTAAGTATGACACTTTTTATGAAACTAATTTAATGGGGGGTTCTGTATATCCTAAATTTTATTTTTCTTCTGACACGGGAAAATTCCCTTAGGCTTCTAGCATCAGCTGTTCTCTGTTATGCTGCCATCTGTTATGTAAAATAACTAGAATTCCTTTATTCTCCTTCCCCAGTGGCTTTCCTGTTTTTCAGCTTTGGTCAGTTTTGTCTTGTTGGCTTTCTTTTATGATGCAAAGTAGCCTTTTACTTGTTAAATAAATAAAATATTGCAAAATAGACTTAAATTATAAAATGCATCAATTTTGTTTACATTAGTCATTTGAGAAATACATGTTGCTTTCCTTTCTAGTTGCTGACTTAAACCACAATACATTCCAATGTGTATGGGACATTTATGCTGGAAGTTGAGGCAAATCCACTCTGGTGGTAAGGTGGTGTGCAAATCCAGATTCAGACTTTTAAACTTTTTTTAAATGTAAATGTTATTGAATTAAGGGTTTGGATTTAGAATTTTCATTCATTTAAGATCCAGTACTCAATTTAGTGGGCCAGGAACTGAATGGATGTAATATTTTACTGCCAGTCCTTAACAGGGTGCACCATAGATGGCACTGAAGTCTTTGGCGACTTCTTAGGTTGATATGGACTTTGGAAATATGTGGAAAATGCTGTAAAACAGACTGCACAGTTGTGTTGTTATTTTAACTCTTTTTTTGAAACTATAACTGTTCGTTATTTTTTTCTGGTGACCCTCAGATAATTTTTAGGGCAAGCCCTCTGCATATCTTCCTGCGTAGCCTATACGTTCACTTTCTCTAAAACTGAAGAAATAATCACTGTGCATGTAGAAAATTCAGATTCTTTCTGACCAAAGGGGTTTTACAGAAAAATTACTCTTCTGCAAGTTTTCAGATGACTGTAGTAAACCTCGGGTTCAACAGTCTGTACTGCCCTCAGAAGACAGCAGACGCTGTGATGCAATGTCTATCCCCCCACCTCCCCTTTCCCCTGGGAGTCTGTGCAGCTCCCTCTGTTCCCTCAGCTGGTGGAAATGAGCTTGGAGTCTGCAAACTCTCTGCATCACCAATGTCTTTATAAATGTTTTTACTTTACAAATGTAAGGGATGGTGGAGTTTTCCCTATGTTAACCTCAATTTTGAGCTAGATTTCCAGGAAGAGGGAAAATATGATGGCAAGGGACCAGCTACAGGAAATTACTGATCCTCTGCAGTTATAAAAGGGACAAGAGAAAAGGTGTTGCTGCCTGGTGCAAAACAGCTCTTCAGTGAAGTTCTGTGGGGGTAGTGGGAGGGAAGAGGCTGACGTTGCCTCTTGGAGCTGATCAAGGAGAAGCAGAGAGGGAATGACAGAATCTGCTTTCACCAGGGACTGTTGTGTCTGCTGGCCTCCAACAGACAAGCTGCTGGAAATAGCACGAATTCTTACTGTTTATGGATTCCTAAACCATCCGACTTCTTTTTCTCAGTCTTTGAGATGAAAAGCCACAAAACTCACACAAAACCTGCCTGTTTTTGTGTGTAGGTGCTAACTTCCCACCTGCTCCTGTATTGTGGCTGCACAGCCTCACCCCTTCCCTGGACAGCTCTCGGTATTTAAGTGACCAGGATGTCGTGCCTAGGAAATGTTGCTGTCCTAATGGCCAGCAGCAACAGGCTTGTGGGCCCCTGCTTCCATGAATGACTAAGAAACAGAGAGGACGGGTCTCATACTACTTCAATTCAGGTGTGTAAATTTTGTCACAGGTCTCAGCTCTTCTGAGCATCCTTTAAAGTCTTAAGAGGTAGAACAAGAAGTTGGAGGAAAATTTTCTTCTTATCTAACTTTGACATTTCCCTTTGAATGAGAAAAATACCCCCTCAGCATTCTCCTTTGATGCCACAGAAGGCAGAGGGAAGCTAAAACCAACTTTTACATGTTGAAATTTAAGTGAAGTTGACTCCTGGAGTCTGTGCCTGATGTGTACCAGGAGGAGCCTGAGAGAGACACAGCAAAGCTGAAAGCTGGCCAGCAGTGAGCTGAGACTGAGCACAGCAGACTTGGAAGTGTCCATGGAGATATTGACCAGATCAGTGGCACCACCACAAACCCAACCAAACTTGCTTAAATTCACTGTCAGATGCCAGTCACAGAGTGAACAAAATGCAGCTCCACAGAGATGTTCGCTGTCACTCACTAATGTCCCCTGGATTAAAGAAGCAGTGTGTTCTAGAGGTTCCTCTGCTGGAGTATCCAGCATGGACGTGTGCTCACTCTGTGGCAATTATACAGACTTCAGTCTTGTAGCAACACACTGGCAGACTGAAGACATTTCCCTCTTTTGTAAGAAATCATGCTTTCTTGGATCAATTGAGGAATTTGGCAATAAATAATGGCTTTGAACATTATGCCTTTAAGGCTACTAAATATGGGGGAAATTACATATATATAGTTTTTACTCTATGCAAGCCCTCTAAGAAGGGGATACACATTGCATATTTACTGAATTATTTTACAGGAATTCTCTCATCAGGAAACTGCAGGACAGCTGTAACTAGTAAGTTACCCAAGCCATGGGACAGTGGAGTTTGCTCCATGGGATGTGTCTTTTGGGGGCTTTAAAGGGAGTTTAGAGAGATTAGTGTATTAGGAAATTTGAGCCAGGACACTGAGATGAACCTTTCTGTTACATGACAGGCACACTGAGCACTGGTGAGTTGCTGAAACTCCCCAGTCATGACAGCATACCATGTTCAGTATCACTAACAGAAACAGGGGATTTATCAGTGGGGAAAAAAACCCCAATAATTCATCCTGTCTGCCACTTTAGAATGATATATACTCAGATTTCTTCCTCTTCCACCAACTTGCAGCCACCTTCAGGGATGGGACAAGAGCAGCTGTTCAAACACCATACAGCAACCCTACACCATGCAAGGAAGTGGAAAGATTTATCATTACTGTCCATCTCCAAGGAATTCTAGGAAGATGGTGGAAATTACTTTTCATCCCCAAGTATACCATGTCTCTTCTGACAAAGGTGTGCCAGGGTATCTTCAGTGTCCAAGCACATTTGACTTCTTTGTTTTGTGCCCTCCAAAGGAAGGCCCCACCACTGCAAGTCTCATGGAAGAAGCAATATTTAGTTTTCAGCTCAGTTTTGATAAATGAGAAGAAGCGAGTGTTATGACTGAGAAAGTCTCATATAATGGGAATACTGAAATCCACATGCACTGAATTTTATTTTTTCCTAATCTCTCTAAAAATGCAGAGAATGCAAAAGAGTTTGTGTAGAAATCTGGGCAAAACTCCTTTTGTTTACGGCCATTTCTGACTCTCCTGTTGACACATTACTTGATCTCCTTCTCTGCAACCAACTTTTTTGTCTCCCAAAAGGAGGTGGAAGAGGTGTTCCCATGTGATTATTTTCAGAAAAATAGTCCCAACTTGATGATACCATAGGAATATTCATCTGATCATGTTCTTCTAGCTGTGTTAAAGAACTATGCTGAGAAGTGCACTACAGAGGAGATGTACACGATCACACAGGTAACACATCTAGCATGGTACTGGGAAGGACTGCAGTTAATTTAGTTAAAAGTCAGACACTGGGCTGGCAGGACTTCTCTGCTTTGTTCAGGGTGCAGGAGTGGCTCCAGAGCCCTCAAAGCATGAAGAAAATCAGGAACAGGGTAGCTCTTTGCTGTATCTGCATGACCCAGACATGTACTAGTGATACCTATTGTCCATGTTACACAGGTAAGGTTTTGATCCTTCAGCTGGGCTTTGGATCTCTTACACAAGTTCTCCAACACCGAAGCAGAGCAGCTGAAAGTGAAAAGCTATCTGAGGCTTCACGCATCTTTAATTTTGGACAATGAAGCCTCCCTCTCTTGACAGATCCAATATTGCTCCTGGCATGGATTTAAGCAGCTGTAATGTCAAGGATTTACAAAAATTCAAGCAGCAGAGTATAGCCCAGGGCTTCAGCAAGCACAGTTTAAATGGTGTAATTAGGCATTTATTGAGATGTTTCTTGCTGCAAATTGTATTACCTGTTCTTCACACCCGCTTACAGCCTTTGTTAGCAGAGGCAAAAGGTACCATCATAAGTCCTGTTGAAACATTCAACCTACTTTTAATGCTGGGTTAGTAAATCCATAAATTCCAGTATTTATTAGAAATGCCATTTTCAGACCTTTACATGGAAACAGGAGCTGTTTATTACGAACCAGGTCCATTGCACCTCACATATTTTTCAGGTATGGCCCACAGAAATCCAGCCTGGAAGTGCAGAGGAGCAGGGCTGTCCTGGTTGACTGCACATTGCTTTGCTGAAGAGTTTTTCCCTCCCTCAGCCTTCATCCCTCTTGTCTATCTGGACTGCAACCTCTCCCCAGGAGGACTCTCCCTTGCTAATACCAAGTAGTCCCAATGCAGACTGATGTCTGTGAGCATTTCTCTAACATACACATATAAAACATTTTCAGAGGAATAACAGGACATTTGGAAGTGGGAATTACTTGTTTTTTCCTTTTTGAGCTCCCTGCAATGGGAGATGCTTACCAATCTACCAGGAGCCAACAGCTCCTGTTGTCCTTTTTTCCCCTCTCACCCTGATCTTAATACAGCTCTAAAATATCAAGATACAATATTCCTACTATTGTTGAACCTCACTTCCTGAGAGACAAAAATCTGGGTTCTCTCCCTCTGAAAGTGTGACTCACAGCAGGAAAAAAACCATCACAGGAGGTCTACTCTTCCAGAATAATCCCTCTTAATTTTTCTCATTCTTGAGCTCAGGAAATTATATCAGGAAATTATATAGTGCAAACAAAACATGGTTTAAAGGAGAAAGGGCAAACTTTGATTGAACAAATATCTTTCCTGTTAGGATGCTCACAATGAAAACTGCAAATGTCTGTTAAGGGCTGCCCTTCAGCCAGGGCTGTGCTTTCTTTCCTGGCCTGAGTATTTTTCTCCTAGAAAACAGTTTACCTGCCATCTTACAATAGATGCTGACTGTGAAGAAAGAAGGAAATAGCTGCAGTACAAATGTAACTTTTAAAGGTATTGCTGGTAGATATTTGTACAAAGAACTGGAGATAAGATTAAATTTAGTGTAAAAGGAAACCACCGGTGAACCAGAAGCACTTCACTTCTGCCGTCAGGGTACAAATAGTAAATGACTTTGGCTTCCAGCTACAATGTTTACCAATACCTGACAATTACATATATAAAAGTGGATGTTTATTCTAGCACATTGTCTTCATTTTCTTCAAGGCTACTTTCAAGCAAACCTATGAGAAGCACAGTCAGCACCACAAGCCCAAAGGCTGAGCAGCCATGGCTGGGCCCTGCTGGTGGGTGTCCAGGCCCTGCCCCAGTCCTGGCCAGGATGCCAACACCACACAGTTTGGAGTCCAGCCCCTCTGGAACAGCCACAGGGTGTTTATCACTTGTGACTAACCCGCCCCAGTTTCCCCCTCTGTGCAATGTGTTCTGCTCTCTGTGTCTGCAAAGTATGTAAGTCAAGAATAACTCAATCTCAGTTATTGTGGCATCTAAAGAAGTTACAAAGGAAATCTAAGCTGCTTCAATTCTTTCTGTGCAATTTGTTCAGCTTCAGAAAGGAGGGAAACATGCAGTGGCAAGTCTGACTGTGACTGTTTTTAGGGAGGGTGAATCTGTGGGTGTAACTACATCATCCAGTACACCCAGGCTCACAAAACAGGCCTGTGAGCCTGAGAAAAAAGGGCATAGAAATGGAGAGAGAGAGAGAGAGGGAACAGAAGACAGAGGGGAGAGAGTGAAGAGGGAAAGAGAAAAGGAAGGGAGGAAGGAAGGGAGGAAGGAAGGAAGGAAGGAAGGAAGGAAGGAAGGAAGGAAGGAAGGAAGGAAGGAAGGAAGGAAGGAAGGAAGGAAGGAAGGAAGGAAGGAAGGAAGGAAGGAAGGAAGGAAGGAAGGAAGGAAGGAAGGAAGGAGAGAACAGAAAAGAGGAAAAAAGAAAGAAGAGAGGAAGGGAGTGAAATTCGTACATCTTGTTTAAAAATTGTAACTTTTCTCACAGTCTAATTTTCATTACTGAGTCAATATATGAAATTTACCATTAAAAATGTAGTTAAGGAGTGTAACACAGCAAATACCATAATGATGGAAATATAATCACAACAGTAAACTAAAATGGCTCAAGGCAGGCTAGCTCTGCACACTAGCACCTAACACCTCTCCATCCTCAAATATCAAGAGCCAAATTAATATCTTGGAATTTATTTTTCTCCCTAACTGTTCAAATCCATATCTGACCTCTGCTGGCCAGGTTTCTCCATGATCTATTTACAGAACACCACCTGTCGGCTTCCCAGGAATGGCCGAGGCTGGGAAGTGATGTTTTGCATATGGCTGTTTTGATTCTTCTCTCAGCAGAGTTTTTAAGCAGCTGGGGAACCTGACCACTGTTTCTAACTGTTCCCAAAGCCTGGGCAGACAGCAGCGCTTAGGCAGATAGCATTCGGCAGAGTGAGGTGTGGGACTGCTCTCCCGACAGATGCCCGGCGTGGCCTCGTTTCGCTCGCCTGCCTGGGAACTCCCCGGGTCAGGTTTCCCACGGGCCAACACACCTTTACTGCCACCCAACCACTGGGACAGCTACGGCTCCGCTGACACAAAAATCCCACCCCATGCTCATAGAAAGCTTTGTGGTCAGACTGTTATTAACTGTGGATTTTCATGCTCCTGTTCTTGCTGTGTTTATATAAAATGCAATTGACTTTACTTGCTCGTTTTAAACTTTTAGGAAGTGCAGAGAGAATGTGGCTGCATGGGAACGTGCTGGACTGGCCCGAAGTGCGATGAGTTCTCCTCTCTGACTGCAAACCTGTGTCTGAAATGCATGTGACGAGTAGGTGATTAGTTTAATACCTCACTGAGAGGCATTCACGGACAGGGTGTGCTACAGGGTTCTGGGAGAGCACAAACAGACCACAGTGAGATGCACATTGCAGAGGTACAAGTCTCCACAAACATCCCAACCTCGTGCTCAGCCCTCAACAAGAGCCATGGCCTCGTGGGGAAGCATCCTCCCTCCCGAGTGCTGCGGGGAGCACCCCAGCTCTTCAGGAATAATTACCATTTAATTTCATGTGACTATCTGACAGTGACAGTTCTATGAACCTTAATCACAGGTAGCCTCTAAAAGTACCTTCAGACACAAATTGTAGTGTTCCTCAGAATTACCAACTCCTGTTTTAATGGCAGAATTTGTGAGCTCTTGAGCTTTAATATAAAGTGTATCATGCACAGGAACTTGCATCTTTGCATGAACTTAAATGTACTTTCTTCTTTCATGCATTAATATATTGGTTTTACACTGTAATCCTCAGCTAGCCACAAAACTCTGTAGACTTCCAGATGCTTGTCCCCTGTTAATGAGCCCACAAGACTGATTTCTTGGTGTTATGACATCCATGTGACCTCATATTTACATGGAAAAATCAGTGGCTGAAAGTACTGGTGCAAGTCAAATCCTGAAATCCTTTCCCAACCAGAAACCTCATCAAAATCAGTAGGGCCAAAGATGTAAGAATTGCTCATGTAAAAGTTTCAGGGCTGTTCTTTCAATCTAAATATCTAAAAAATACCTGTTAAAATGTGTCAGATCAGTTTGCTTTGTGTCTTTTCTTGCCAACTTGAAAAATGCCTTGATGATTGCACAATCACAGTCCTTCAAAGAATAGCTCTGATTTGACTTAAAAAAAGCTTCATAATGCTGGCTTTGCCACACAGAGTACACTTGCCTTTGGGATGTATGAGGTACGTTCTGCCTATCGAGCCGAAATCCATGCAGCAGCGTTCAGATTTTAATGAGCAGAAAGTCTTTGTTGGAAAGACAGGTTAGACTTGATTTATTTTTTTTTAAGAAAAGAAAATATTGTCAGTAGCAGTGGGAAGGAGTCAACGTGTGTTCACTGGTTACAGCAGTTATAATCTCTTGTATATGAAAAAGGATTAGAGCAGCATGGATTTTACCTTTTCTGGGGTGGAAAATTTAGTTACAGATTCATGTTGGTGAACAAATGCCATGTGCTCTTCCCGCCCCAGTCGACATTAGGGGGAATTTTGTCATTCATTTTCTAAGGAACAATTTTTGGTTATTCTCTTTATTCCACGCACAAGAATGCCAGCTGAGCAGCATAGGGATTTAACTTCACAACATGCTCCTGGGACGTTATAACACAGACAGTGCAGAAAACCTGATTTTAAAGATATGTCTGAGTATAGACACTGCTGTAGGACCAGGGAATGAGCCTATTGTGTAGACATCAGGCAGCCATGGAAATCAAGGACCGCAGACTGAATTTAAGCAAGATCCTGATGTAAAGCAGGAGGGGATAATGTGATTCATGGACGTATGAACAAGGAAGTAGTGAGTAGGAGCGGGGAGCTGATCTTATCTCTGCCCACTGCTCTGGTAAGACTAACACTGGCAAAGTGCATAAAGTTCTGGTGACTGTATTTTAAATTGTAAAAGCTGGAGACAGGTCAGAGAGAGGATGAGAGAAAAATGTCTCTCTCTAGTGAAAGCCTGGAAGGGATCTCTCTTCTTACCTTATCAAAAAGATGGAGACATGACTTGATTAAAGCATACAGTACCACCACAACAAGATAATACCATATGCAAAAGATCTTCTTCGTCTAGTGGAGAAAGCATAGCAGGAATCAACGGCTGGAAGCTGAAGCCAAACAAATTCATACAAAGAAACCCAGGCATGCATTATTAATAGTAAGAGCAATTAATCCTGGGAACTACTTACCAAAAGTAGGGCTGGATTCTCTCTCTCTTGATGTTTTCAGATCAAGATTGGATGTCTTCCTAGTAGAGATGCCCCAGGCAAACCCTTATGAAAGGTGAGACATAATAGTTTGTGATACACCATTAGACTGGTTGAGTAGATGATCCTGTTCTTACTACTCACTGGCTCTGTCTCTGCTAGTAAATTAAAGTGTCAGGACCCAGGCCCAGACTCCAGAACATGATGACCTATGCTATTAAATTGTTAGGACAGTCCTTCACGTGTTGTTGACCAGGGTCAACTAGCCCTTTCCCAGACACATTTAGCACAGTTTGGGAACAAGCATAGTCCAAGGTTACAAGAAATTTGGACATGGGCACTGTATTTTGGACAGGAAAGGAATATAATAGTGGTACATGCTGACCAGACCACCCTTCAGTTGACAAAATCCATTTTTGCCTGTATTACTTGCAAAGATTTGATTCGGCTACAGCAGCTCAAGGTTTGAAACCAATCAAGAGAAACGTCTGTGAATCAAATATTCCAGAGCCGCCTCCGAGTAGGTGGAATGATGTTGACACACTCACAGCTTTGAAGAGCTCTAAAAGGGAAAAAGGAAGAATGTTTTGACATATTTTGAATATTCAGAAAGGCTAATTGTTTCCTGAAGTAACTGACATTCCATAGGAGTAGTGTATTCCTGCCCGTCATGTCCATACTAGATGGAGACATTGAAGCAGTGCTTCCCACACAGCCCTGGCAATTAGGCAACATGGAGCTGATAACTGGGATCTTTTAAATGTCAACACAGCTTCCTATTCCAATGCTCACTCGGCGCTCATTAGCAGCATTGAGTTAATGTGTTTGTTGCTGCTGGTGATGATGTGCAGGGACACAAGTGCTACCCCTCCATGTCTGCTGTAATGGGAGAACAAGGAGTGCAAGTTCATTACAAGATTTAGTATCTCATCTCAAGGATCCCACAAGGATGCTCTTCACTGTTTCTGAGTGCTAGTAGCATTTCTTGCCTCCTGAATATTAAACAGAAACTAACCCTCAGGCTTTTTATAGAAGAAAAAAATCCCATATACTCTGGCTAAAGCTTTAGCAGGCTCTAAATAATTTCTACTGTGAAATTGCATCTACAATTCATTTTTTTCCAGCACTGTTGAACCTGGCAGCACAGTAAATATTGCATGGGCCATAAAGACAGTTGGGCAGTAGTTGCTGCGCTACCACTGTGCACATCAGAGGCCCCAAACGCATTAGTTTGTCTATTGGGAGACGTGGGACAAAGGACTGGAATTATAGCAAGCCCTTATGCAAAGACTTCCAGATTTCATCCCTGTTTATAAATCAACCAGTACAGAACCCCCAAGAGAAAACAAAATAGTGCTGCCACCTCTTGCTAGTGGAAGAAATGAAGGCAGAAAGACCAGGTGCTTATGGTCCATGAGACATACAAAGAAAACTGGAGGACAGGTCTCCACTGCAGGCCTTTGTGCAGAGACACCACGTGGCTTTATGGCCCTGGATAGCTCCAAAGCAGATGTCTTCCTCCATGCTGAGTACTGCAGAGCCAGGACTAACTTAACAGACAGTACAGAATGAGGGAGTTTAGCATTAGTTCCTGTATCTCCCCAAAACAGCCTTGTGCTTGGCATGTACCATAAGACTCTTCCCCAAGAAAACAGAGAAGTCTCTCTGAGACTCTCTGAAAGAGCTTCACAGCTGCAGCAAGTGAATGCAAAAAGACCCTTTTCAGTTCTTTTCTGCAAGTCTGAAGATCCTATGCTGACAGCAAGGTCATCTATCTCAGATCGAGGTTTATTATTTTTGTGAAACTCAGATCACTCAACACCTTGAGGCAATTTCCTAAGCATCTGCACTTTTACAATGTGAAGCCAAGGTGGGATGAAAGGGCAAAACCCAGTAAGCTCTCAGAAAATCTGGCACTCCTGGGCTTTGCAAGCTTGCCTTAGCTGAGTAAAGTTGCCATTTGCAGGATATCCCTGAAAAGTTTGTAGGTTGAGTGAAGCAACACTGTGGTTGTGATTTTCACTTCATTATATGGAACAGACTTATTTTAGAAAATGTCACTCACATTTCATCCTGGCCTCAAAACATTATGTTGTCACAAAAGGTGGATATAACACAGACAAGCAGCTCTTTGAAAAGATGATACAAATACATGTGCGAGGTGTAGAGAGGCCCATGGTTTGGCCATCACTCATCCCAGGCCATCCTGTCCTCCTGCAGTCACAGCTCAGGTACGGTTCAGGAGCTGAACCACTGCCAACAGGCATTTAGGATGAGGCCACTCAGTTTTGGGGAGAAGATTGCTTACCTGTGTGGCCATGAAGAATGCCACAACTCTAGGCCATGGGGCACAAAGCAGTCCTTGAACTACTTTTTTATTCACAGTAGAGCCATCTTAGGATTTATCTTGTCAGGGCATGAGAGAAAAGGAGCAAATGAAACTCTCTGAAGCAATTCAGACATCAGGACTTAGCAGAAAAAAAAGTCATTAAAATTATTACACTAAGTTTAGGTGTCTACATCTAAGTGTCAACACATGAGGTAAAGGAGAAGTTGTTTTTATCACCTGAGACCTTCTTGGTGCTTTCTCTGGCTTCTGGACAGCAGTGCAAACATCTTTGGGACTGTGCTGTGCCAATTTCCACAGCACCACATAAAAATATTGTACAGCCCAGGACACTTGTCTGGCCAGCGGAGCTGAGCCTACACCCCTCTTAATACAGAGCTGAAGCCTACCCTAACCTTCTAAAGGATTAATTTTTAAATTAATAATAAATGTCATTAATTAAAAAAGACAAATAACATCAAGTATTGGTCTTTTAATTAAGATAATTATACAGATTGCTACTCTTAGTTGTTTTATCCAAAGCGTAGGGAGGTATCACAGATATCAAGGACGACCATTGTGGATTTCCATACTTTGTATTACTCTTCATTCTGCAATTCTAGGTACTGAAATTTTGCCTGTGTGAGATGGCATTGTGTTTTCAGAGAAGGTCATGGGTGGATCATGTCTCTGGAGGCAGCACTTATCTCTAGTGCTTTTTAATATTTTTACAGAGCATAGAAAGCAAATGTGGGGACAAATTCCCAGGACATATTTACGCTGCTACTGCCCCCTCTACAACAGTGACAGCGAGTTTCTCAGCGTGAGGCTCTGCAGTGTGAGAACTTCCAACAGAAGAAACAAAGCGACAATTGTAAGAAGAGAGTGGTTTGGCAAATAGATGAGTAAGGGACTTTATTGGGCATATTCAGAGTTGCCAAACTGAGCCTGAACCCATGACCTGGCATTCGTCAGGGTACGTCTGTGTCTGTGTCCAGTCTCGTGACAGACATTTTGTCAGGCAGGCCGAGCCTGACTCAGAGATCTCCACTCTGCTGTTGATGGTCTGCTGTATCATAGAATCACAGAGCATCCCAAGCTGGAAGGGACCCATAGCTGGGTCACAGAATGTCTTGAGATGTTGAGAGATCCTGGGAGCATTCCTCACCTCATCATTGTCATCTTATTTTATGGGTCTTGTCTTCTTACCTCTGGAACACTCTCAGCATGTGCTGCTAAGCTGGGTCCAATTTTGAGCCACACATCCTTGGAAACTGGAGCAACCCTGTCTCAACTTCACAATCAGAAACTTGGGACACGAAATGACTATGTGCACCTTGGATTAGGCAGTGTTTCATCAGTCACAGCAGCAAGCTTTAACAAAATGTTTTAAATGAACTAAACTTTATTAGAGGGAAGGGAGGGAAGGAAACAAAAGGAAGTAATAGTCTGGGAAATCTGAATTAACGCCCAGCCAGCCCCAGCCTTGCCCCTGAGCAGAGTTATAAAGGAATTAGCCTGGACTCATCTTTCTGCTTGCAGCTGTGACAGTGCCAAAAGGACAGCACTGCCCTCCTGCCTGGTCCCATTCACCTCGACACATGCCTGTGCTCAGGGTGTTTCAGTGGGGGTGACAGCTCAGGCCATTTCCAGGGCTCTGAGGATCCCATGGAAAACATTCCTAGCCCTGCTGCTGGTGTCCCCATGGAGTCATCAGGCTCGGCAGGTGCTCCCAGGTGCCCCAGACTGGTCCCCAGTAGCCACCATGCCACAGGTTTTGCCAGGGGGTGCTATGGCTCATGCAGTACCAGCTCTTGCTTACAGCCAGGGACCTGCTCCCCTCTGTGGTCATCACTTGTTTAGGCCACCTCTGGGCCACCCACCCGCAGCTCCCTTGAGAACTGGGGATGCCTTTTCTCCAGGCTCCCCAATGGGGCTGGTGAACTCCACACCTTTTAGGACACCCAGCATCATGTTTACAAGCCTTCTGGGTACAGCAGTTGTCTCCTAACATGTGCTTTCACTGTACCAAGGCCAAAAATTGGCAAGTTTCTAGCTACTACTATTGCAAGTGACAATGGTGGTTTCAGTGATACAATAATACATGGTCTGTGAGGGGATTGTAACTACCTAATGGCCAGAAGTGATGGCAGAGTGAAGAGGGTGGTGGGCTGAAGAAAGTAATGCAGGTAGTGAACTGGTGGAGCACTGGGCACTTGGAGCATGTGGATGATATCTCTGATGCCCAAGAGGAGGGATGTGTGTTCAGGTACAGGAGGAAGAATGACACAAAAGGAGGGTAAGGAAAGAAAACACAGAACAACAAGGGGGGAAAAGAGTGAGCAGAGCATATGATATGAAACAGGTCAAAAGACAGGATGAGGCACAGAAACAACCCATCTGAGACATGGTGCAGCCACTTCCTACTCACAATATTTAATCTTCCCCAGTGCTTTTCCTTCTTTCCCTACAAGTCTTCACTACTGGCACACTCTGTGACCCTGGGGCTGCAGGCCGGGACACCTGCTGCCTGGACAGCCACAATGGCACCAGTGCTAGTGACATCCAAAGGAGCCTGGAAATACTTGTTTCCACCCTCAGCATGTTTAGCACTGATATTAGCCTTGAAGGTCCTTATATCAAGAAAGGCATTCATTTGGTTCAGGTTTTCCAAGCGCTATTATAACCCATACTTGTATTTCTCCAAAGCCTTCCTACCGGGTCCCAGGATATATTCCCCCTCTTATTACATGTTACAGAAACTCCCTTCGAGTTGTCTCCCCTCCCTGCACACACAGAGAAGTACGGGGTAAACCGAGTTCTTCAGAGCACTCAGGTTTTTGGAAAATGGGCCGTGGGCATTGTTCCTCTCAGCGCGTTCCCTGCTGCGCGGAGGCGCGGGTGGCGGGGTGAGCGACACGGGACCAAGTTCAGGCTGCTCGGACGCCCCGGGAGCTGCAGCTGCAGCATGGGCAGTGCTGCTGGCTCAGCCCGAGCGGAGACACGGCGCTGTTGGGTTTGATAAGGGAGTGAGGGAGATGCCGGGACCCAGCCGGCAGCGGGACCCTGCCAACACCCCTCTCCCAGTGCCCCCGAGCCGAGGAGCCGACTCAGGGCGATACACTAATCAAGGGAAACGTGAAATATTTGACATTCCTCGCACCCTCTCACAGCAAAAAAAAAAAAAAAAACAAAACAAACAAACACTGTAATCAAGGGAAAAGTGAAATATTTGACATTCCCCGCACCGTGTCACAGCAAGAAATGTACTGGGCTTCACGCCCTGCAGGCAGCTCGCTCCCCAATGTCCGCGTTCCTCCAGCACGGAAACGACCCGTGGTGCTTCACCGGAGGAGGGAAGTACCTGAGCCGTGCCAAGGACGCTGTGGGATGAGGAGGAGAAAAGCAAACAGCCCTCAGCACCCGGGGCTGAGCGAGGCCATCCTTGCACCGGGGACGTGCTGGCAGCCCCAGGGGCATCAGGACGGACAGACAGTGCCAAGTTTCTCGCAGCCAACAGTGAAGAGCTGTGAGATTGAAATGGAGATTTTCCATGTGGAAGAGTCCTAATTCATGTAAAAAAAAAAAAAAAAAAATCAGTCTGCTGCCACACGTCTAACTTGGCCCTGTTACAAGTTGTGTGTGATTTTTGAGCAGCCCCCCCCGTGGCTGGGCAGTCACCAGCCATTTTGTGCTTAGGTACAAATTAAAGGATGTCTAGTCTTTGTTTTCCCATCGTCTGTCCTCTCTGTACCACATACAGCTGACCTTAATACATCCTTACTTTACAGGGAAGGGCAAAACACCCCAGAATTCACTTGTATTGCATCGAAGAGAATGTTTCAAAAAATCCCAAACAACAAAACCACAAAACCCCCACCCTGCCTCTGTTCCTCCCTCCCTCAGGTGGAGAAGAGATTTTGGGACTTTGCAATATCGGTCTGGCAGTTTGGGCTCCTGTTTCAATGAAGTGACTTCATTAAATAAATATTACTGAAATCTGCTTCTCCATCACCAGAAGAAGCACGCTGGGCAAATCCCACCTCTCTCCCTTCTGTAAATGGCTGTGATGATCTCACTCACCTGCACTGGATCTTCATGGCTTAAAGTTAGCAACAATGTAGAGAAATGAAAGTAGCGTTTTCACCATTTCTTCTCAGATTCTCATTTCCTGATTTCTCTTTCTTACCTACATAGGAGGAAAGAAAGTGAAAGCCTTTCTGCCTGTGAGACAATTAACTAATCATCTCTTTTTAATTATGAGGGTGTTTTGCCATAAATGGTTTTACTTCTACCCAGGTTGTCTTCTGCTTCTCCCACTACTTCTCAAAACCTTTAAAATATATAGTGTGTTACTGCTTCATGGGCTCCCTAACTCCCACATGGGAATACCTATTAAGTCAACCTTTTAAAAAATTTTAGGGGCTTTAAGCAATCCTCTCCCTGCCAGTCCTGATCACATTGCTGAGGACAGACAGGGCTGAGGCTGCCATGGGGATTCAAGCCACCTTCCCATGGGGTCTAGGTGGCTTGAATCCCTGCCTCCCTCAGCAAGGCTGCTTTTTTTGGACCAATTTCTTCATTTATCACCCCTGAAACAGCTTTTTCCATTGTTGAAATGTGAAAGGAAATCACCCCACAAGTAGCCAGCAACAAGAGGGTGTTAAAAGTTTCCTACAGAAACCTTCTCTACCTGAACATTTTGGTTAATATGAATCAAAATTATATTTTAGACTATGCATGTCTGCTTTGGAGGGGGGAAAAGGGAGTGAATTTTTGCTTAACACAGGAGAAAATTATTGCACAAAGGTAACAGATCAGTGTCAGGGACCTTTGCCTAGACCAGAATTCTAATGTCCTCTCTACAAATAGCTGGACATGAGAACAGGGACTCAACTTTTCCTCTACAATCAGTATCTGAGTACAAAAACAACATTTCCTGTTTAGGCAGAAATTGAATGAACAGTTAGAGGGGAAATTTTGCCTTAAGTTGAACCAAGAAATAGAAGTTTGGGGTTTCTGGAGATGAGAAATACTTTTCTTAACATCTAAGATATTTTTGATCTAAGCCAACATGTGTCTTGGGGGAGATAGAACTTAAACCTTCAAATGCTTTTTTTGGTAAATTTAGGATAATTTTAAAATTCAAGTTGGCTTTCTGCAGTGAAAAGTAAAAGGTTTTGTTTAGCAAAAGCCAGGAAGGGATACCAAAGTAATGTTTTCAAAAAATATGCCTTGATTTTGAGGGTCAATATTTTTGGCCAAACTTAACCCAGATTTATAAGTAGACTTATTCTTTCTAAAGGTGTTTTGATTTTGATGGGTTTTTTTGTTTGGTTTGGTTTTTTTGGTGGGTTTTCTTTCTTTTTTTTTTTTTTTTCAGGAAAAAACATAGTGGTTGTAAAACTAAATTTAGAAAGCTTCTGTGTCCTCTCACCACATCTGGAATAAGGATTGTGACCATTTGGTTATGCTGAAGTAGGTGAGAGGCTTCTCCCTCACTCCTATTATTTTTTCATATCTAAAAATAATGGTTTCCTCCTATGGTGAAACAAGTAATCAGTTTTCTAGTCGGATTTCTTGCCAGGTTGTGACCTGTCTCCCAGGGGGATGAACTCCACTGCAAACCTACTTTCTCATTTAATGCCTGGCCAAGGCATAGGAGCAGTTTTTGAACAGGAAGCGTGTCAGCAACCCCCTGTTCCCTTCCCAATCCTCTGGCATCTCACCAGGCTGCAGACAGAGAAAGAGGTGGCAGAGGAATTATATCAGGCAGTGGTGCAGTCTCTTGGCAACTAATTCCTGAGGGAAGCAAGAAAAAATTGGTTTGAGGTTCTTACTGTCCAAGGAAGAGAACAAAACATTAATGTACTACTTTTGGTGAGTTACCTGTAGGTAAAAACATGTTTTATTTCTTGAGCTGGATATCAGTTACACTATTGTGAGTAACATCAGCAGGATTATGGTGATTTTGCCACTCCTGCAGAGTCAGAGGACAGCAAAATGAAATCGCTGGCCTGATCTGCTCTGCCTGTTTGCTCTTGTGAAAAGGCTAGGGACTGGTTTTCAAGTGGGACAGGTTTTTGAGGGCTCACTGTCAACAGCTGTAAGTGCTTTCAGCACAGCTCACACCCAAAGGCAGGTCAGCGAGCATTATTTTTTCTTCCCTTGGAAATGTACTGAGCGGGGCCAGAGATGCAGTTTTATGTAACACAGTGATGTGGCACAGCACTCTGCAGGCAATTTAGGGCCTTACCATCCAGACAAGCATGAAGAGGCAAGGTTACTTTATTAAATGCTTGCTCGGGCCTCTATGGTATCATCAAAACAAAAAGTTTTACATGACCTCAGCTTCAGGCATGCTGGTTTTCAATGGCAGCGTGGTGCACTTGATGCACATGGGAACTTCAGTTTCACAGCCAAAGCACGTGCCACAAATTAATACCAAAATTTAGGCTTCCCCTATATTTATAGAGCTAAGATGCTGCCATGCATGTGATTGTACCTTTAGGTTTTACAACAGTTTCCTTCTGTGGGCAGAAACCTTACAGCCCCCCAGACAAATATAATGAAACCAAAGTAAATGCCAAGGGAATAAGGGCTGCAGTTTAAACTGCCTAAACTCTGACTCCTCAGTGGACACCTTGCTTTCATAAAAGCCACCGAGTCAGAGTAGGACCTTGAGTGCCCAGCCATTGCCTCCAGGCTTTCATGGGGAAAGCAAGGGCTCATCTCACCACCTGCTCATTCTCAAAAGTGTGTACTGAAATGCAACATCTGGAAGGGCAGGACTGAGCTTTACATCACTTTTTAATTCAATGGCTCGTTCATTCAAATAAGATTTACAAAGACATTATGCAATTTTGCTGCACACAGTCATCAGGGTTGTGTAATGAATACCTAACCTGCAGCCTTCGAGCCTTAATTGGATGTAGATCATCTCATGACCATGGTCGGGAAGCAAACAGGGGCTGTGCACCAACTGAGCTTGTAAAGATGTGTTGAAGTCTCTGACGCAGTCGTTGTCTTACATAAAAGAGAAATGGTAAAGAATTGTGTAACCTTGTGAGTTATGCAAGGAGGGAGTTTAATTACAATTATTGAATTTATACATTTTTTGCACAGCTAGTAGCTTTTAATTACTCATTACATTTTGAGCACTTGACAATTAGAAATAAGAACTGCAGGTAAATTTGTCCTTGATACTGCTTTTAGAGTAATGGAAAATTAAACCTATCTGTACAGCTTATTTTGCAGAGCTATTTTAATTCACACATGATATAATGAAAAAGAAAGCTAACAAAAATCTTATTCACTCATTTCTCCCTGAGAACTTGTCAAAGAGATTAAACATGTCTCATTAACAGTGTTTTAGTTTCTACTAGAAAGGTTTTCCTGCTTTGAAAGACTCCAAAAGCATTTATTTATGTCACCAAAAAGCATTTCTGGAAGTTATAACACACACACACATCTATTCTCTGGCCTGCAGTTTACTGAGAATATTGACATAGTTTCTTGCAAATAAAAGGTGTAAAAAAGGTAAAAATACAATATTTATTGCTAAATGTATGAAAATATAATAATAAAAACTTGATACAATTAATTGGAAGAAAAAACTATTTATTTCTCATTTAAAAATTGTAAATGTATCATCAGAAAGGAAAAACAGAAACATAAGTATGCCTCATTATCTTCCAAAGTTTTTGAGTGCTAATGGAATGAAAGACAGAATGTTTTGAATTTTTTTTACATGGACATCTGCAACACTTCTTATAGAAAATACCAGAAGAAAAACAAACAAAAATGCATTTGATAATGATTCATACTTGCACTGGTAAACATGGCATAAGCCCTCGACACAAGGAAATAGACATCAGTTCTGTGGAGTTACAGAAAGAAACATAATGTACTCTAGCCCAGAAAAATTATTATTATTTCAAGTAATGCTGACCTCAGTTTCACTTGTCCTTTAACATAGCCCCATGCCCATGGCAGTGACAGTCACTGGAGTAACTGAATCCTCAGTTACATTTCTGTTGCCACTACTGGGTTAATTTACTTATTTGGTTTATTAGGCAGTTAACGACTTGTGTGAATTCAAGTGTCTGTGATTATCAATATTAGTATTGCTCAATACTCAGGATTGAGTCTCCATTGATTTTATTACCCAGCAAGGAGTACAGACCTAAATTGTGGCAACAGGGGGAAGAAAAGTGTCACATTTTTATAGTTATCACTTTCCACTTAGTCTGCGCTCTGCACATCCTCAGGGTTGCAGCAATTCATTCTGGTGGCTGATCTCAGTTTAGTAATTTAATTTCATTTCTTATGTAGCAGAGTGATGGCACATATAAACAAAGCATGTCAATTTGATTTGCGTATTTTGATTTCTCCTCTGACATCTTTACAGCATGAGCACAACAATAATAAATCTCTGCCATTATTTATTTTCTGCACCCAAATGCCCTGGCCAAGATCAGGAGAGGAATGTAACATATTTCTGCACAAAAGTGATGATTAGATTTTTGCCCTAAAGGTGCAAGGTGGGTATAAAAATAATTGAGTCACTACCCATGGAGGTATTTAAAAGAAAGAGATGCAGATGTGGTGCTCAGGGACATGGCTTAGTGGGTGACTTAGCAGTGCTGCCTAATGGTTGGACTCTATGATCTTAGAGGTCTTTTCCACCCTAAATGATTCTATGAAGTAGCATAACTTTAAGGTTTATTTCCACAGCCAGGTTTTCCTGGTAGCCAGAAGGAGGTGGCAGGACGTGGACGATGTTTCGGGACTGGATGTGCCCAGGTGCTTCACAGGACAGCAGGGTGACCCAGGCCAACATCCCGACACGGGTACTGGTGCCTGTGCTTGGGTTTGTGCCTTGCAAGCCTGGGGTTTGCTGGTGCCAGCACACCCCACAAGCTCAGACTTCCAGCTCCAGCCACTACCCAGGGTAGTTAAAAAACAAGCCCCAAATTACACGAAGCTCACTCATCCCACCACCGGATATTTATTTAGCCTTGCCACTCTCAAGCAAAGTTTTCAGCCTGGTGGTGAAGAATTTGATGCTAAACACTGAAGGCAAAAACCCCAAAGGCCATGAAGCAGTGAGAGACAGTGGCGCAGAGCTGCAGATCCTGGCAGCCTGCGGAGCCCCTGGCTCGTCTGCCCCTGTTTTGGGTTACACAGTGTGGGTGACTCAGCCAGGGAGAGTGAGCCCTGGGAGGGGCTGGAAATAAATGTGTTTGGAGGAGGAAATTGAAGGAAGAAGAGTGTTTTCTGTAGGGGAGAAGAGTGGTATGTAGGACTGCATGGGGGAAATCCAGCATAAGCCTTGCACAAGCCTGACTGCTATGATCCCCACGACTGTCTTCTCATTCCTTAAGTAATTGAGGCTTCAGCTCAGCAAAGCATTAAAGCTCAGGCTTCATTTTATGTTGTCAGTAAGTGCTTTGCTGAACAGGGGCTTAAAGTATCAAGCTTCTTGCATGAGATTTATCCCACCTAATTTTAGACATTTGCAGTGCAGATATCTACACCAGAGCTAGTGACCCCAGGCTCTCCTCATTGTGAATGGGGACAAATAAGCATCTCTGGCGTGCTTTTCATTAGGCCTACTCTACCCTAGAACAAGAAATACCACTCAGTAGAAGTATTTGCAATCAGAGCTCAAAATAGCTAAATCAGATGTAAACATCTCCAATCCGTGTACCTACGTTCATGCACCTGAACCACAACAGCCCCTGATGACGAGTAGGAAAAAAACATACCAACTGGGAGAAATCAGGAAAATGCAAACTGAATTTTCACAGAGAACGGAAACTGAAAATTATTTTCTCCCTAAGAAAGCTACAGTTGGAATTGTTTTTAAGACAAATAGAGGAAGAACAGAATAGGCCATTGTTATTCCCTTGTTTAAGGAATTAATTTTTTCATACTTGCATTGTCTTGAGATCACTCCCCTGCCTCCATCAGTTACTGAGGGCTCCTGCTCACCCGCCTAACTTTTAGAAAGCTGTAGTTAGGTGAGGTTAATCTCCTCTTGTGTCAGACAGATAGTTTTGATGGAGGAATCTCAAATATTTGAGACATTTCTGCAAAGTTATTTTACTTAAAACTCATGTTTCTCTGAACATTGAAAACCACTGCTCCCCCTGCATAGGCAACCGGGATGTAAACTTCTGGGAATCACTGCAAACATGGGAACGCCTGGAATCCCTCTGGGAAATAACTGCAAAACCTTTAATCCTTGTTATCTCTGAGAGCACATATTTTTGTTTGCTTGATTAGCAGTGGGAGAGGATGAGTGATTGGTGTGTTGGGCAGTAAAGTCTTGTGCTGTTTCTCTGCTGCTGCCTCAGGCTGCCTCCGGGAAGATGCTGGTTCCTGGGCAAACACCCCTGAGCAGAAGAGCAGCAGCAGTGCTTGGTGTGAAGCAGTGGGAGGCAGGGAATGTGTGGCGAATACAAAAACAGCAGCAGCAACAACTGCAGATGCTGAAAGTACAACAGAGCAACAAATACTGTTAGACTTAGTGAGTTAGTGCTAAATGACAGAATCACAGAATCAATCACAGAATCACAGAATGGCTTGGGTTGGAGTTCCAATCCCCCTGGTGTGGTCAGGGCCACCTTCCACTAGACCAGGTTGCTCAAAGCTCCATCCAACATGGCCTTGAACACTTCCAGGGATGGGGCACCCACAGCTTTTTGGGGCAACCTGTGCCAGTGCCTCACCACCCCCGCAGTAAATAATTTCTATCTAATATCTAATTAGGAATAATATCTACTTAATGTGGTCTGACTCCTGTGGCAGGAGTTTGGGACACCCATTTAAGCACTGAATTGAGGCAGTAAGTTAGGAGTAAAATTGCTTGACATTTCCTTATATGAACAGTGGAGACAGGCAGCTCCAAAATATAATTTATCCTATCCCAAGGAAAAAATTTAAAATTTGTGGATTGAATTTCTCTCTGAATACAACAGCCTCTTTCTAACTGCAGGAAAGTCATGAGACACTTAACAGTGGTGGATAGTTCACTCCTTAAACACTGCTAATACAAACTACATGCTTCTTAGCACTGGAAAATTCTTTTCTCTGCACTTTGACATCTACTAAAAAGAGGGCCATGCTGAGATTGCTGCTTCCATGTGCTCTTGCTGGGCAGCTGATAACAGAGCTCTGGGATCTGTGAAGCCCACAAAGGGAAAATTCACATACAGGACCACAGAACATCTTTTTGACTTTGTCTATTTTGACATCTAGAACTTTCTGACTCTAACGTGAGAGCTTCTACCACAAGCCTGGGAGCTACATGGGGACCAGATCTGGTAAAGAATATATTTTACTTGGGGACAGATTCTGTCTGGGTGTTTTGTGGGACCCGAAGAAGAGGAAATGATTCACTGACAAAGGGGGGAACAGACGCCTTGACTCATAGTTTCCTGCTCTAACCACTAGACAATTCCTCTAGCAACTCCTTAGTGCATCAAAAGGATGGATTAGTTTCTTAATTCCTTAAACATCATGAAATGGTTTTCCTGTGTTATACATCCAGGCTTATCATATTGCCTGCTGGAGGAAGATCTCTAGGTTTTATTCTGTAAGTTTGTAGAAAAAGTGCCAAACTAAGTGTGTTTGCCTGTCCAAATGCTAATTGCTAATGGAACCAAAGTTCCAGGTCTACTGTACTGCTTTCCTCGTATGTGGAGGGCTGGGGACTATGGGGTTGATTTACCCATATCTCGCTTAGTTCATAAAATTCCAAACATAACAGAACACATTTTTTGTGCCTAATTTGGTACAATTCTGGACGATGGTTAAGAAACACAGAAGGATTATGTCCACATAAAAGCAAATTTAAGACATTACTGTTCAATTAAAACATTTTAGGGTTTCACTGTCTTTCTAGTAAATAGAATTTCTTTGTATCTATGGCCACTGTAAATTGTTTCTAGATCATACCAGGATGATCAAAAGAGTGATTTACGAGGCATGGATGCAAAAAACCTACAATTACACTTAGGCTGTCAGCTGTACTTGAGAGTCTTAAAATAAACTCCACTGCTATCAGATTGTCTTATATATGCAGTTTCTTTTATAAATTTTTCCTAAAGAGAAAATACAGTATTTTCAAAACCAGTATGCTTAGGCTGACAAATCCACAGGATCCCCTTGAAGGAACGCTCAGATTCACAGCCCAGGCAGTATTTCCCCTTGCAAGCTGATTTTAGTTTTAGGACTGTGCCATCTGCTGTTGGAATTGCAGATTTCCCTGGGTCTGCACGGCCTGCGGTAGTCGGCTCCGACAGCCTGGCCCACACATGGCTGTGCTTTGTCCCAGGTGAGGGACACGTTGTGGCATGACTGCCATCCCTGGCGGAGGCTTCGACCTTCCCAGGATCATTTATTTCACTATTTTGAAGGGCTCTGCTTTGGCATGGACATGTAAGGGCTTCCATTTTTCCCTCTTGCTCAGAAGTATCAAAGGTGGTATGACACACATGGGATGCAGAGTCATATTCTACAGTATTAAATTTTAGCAGAAAATTGAACGTCCTCTCTGCTCTTCGGTTCCATGAACAAAGAAGGTGCACAGACAACCAAGGAATGGGCAATTTCACCTTCCCAGCTTTATACTTTAGTTCCCATTGTTTATATGCTTGTGGGATCACAGAGCTATTAAAAACAAGACTGAACAATAGAGATATTATTCTGCTACTGAAACTGGATTACACTCCTAACCACAAGCATCTCCTATCTGCCAACATGAAAGCGATACCGCTTTGGGAAAACTGAAAATGACTGTGCATTGGGTACTCAGATTCCTCACAAGGGTAACCCACATCCTCTGCAGAAGCATTTCTGAGCTCAAAGGTCTGCCAGGAAAGACTGGCAGGGAAATATTCCCAAATGTATTTTCAATTTTAACATTTCAACAAGGGGCATCTTCCTGGCAGTCACTGCAGAACAGGCATGATGTGCTCCATGCCTGTCTATGGCAGCTCAGAGAATGAGGCAGTTGATATATGGATCAGCTCTCCAGGGGAACAATGCCATATTTTGAGAGACACAACAGACCTGGAACTTCTTCATCCCATTCCTGGTTCCTGTTATGACTACATCTGACTGCCTTACATTACCAAGATGCTTGTCTACTGACACTATTAGGAAAGGAAATGTCTTACATTTTAGACACAGAATTATGTGAGCAGTTAGTTAATAGGATTTTGTTACTGAGAGCTATAGGACCTGGCACCTATTAATGCAGGGGACGTACATGCCTAGGGATCAAACCAAGAATGACCAGCACACCATGCAAGTAGCTGTTTAAACCATCTGGTTAGAAACACTGAGACATAGACCTTAAACCCTCTTCTGCTTCAGGTTTTAGGCAGTTTTTAAGGCTTGTTTTTCTCTCAACAGCATGAAGAACTCCCAGATCAACAACATCATTAATACTCAGAGATGGCATGACACCAGCACTCCTCCAAGTACCTGTCCCCAAGGCTTTAGGTGTCCATCCTACCATCAACAACTCCTGCACCAACACGTCACCCCACTGGCCATGTTAGCACACCCCACTGGCCACACTAGCTGACCCTGCTGGCCACACTAGCCCATGGCTTGTGGAACTTGCCCCAGTGCTACTCACAGGCACAGGACATTTAGAAGTTAAAACAGAGGCTCACAAGGAGAGCAAGGGGTGGTGCCTTTTGTAGACCATGGGCTGGTGGACTTTGGGGAATGCTGATCTGAGAATATGAGAAGATAAAGGATGTGAAAGCAAAGCCATTTGTTCCTGAGCTGAAATAGCTTGGCCAGCATTACCCAGCAGAGTTGGGAAGTGAACATGGCCCCCAAAGGTCATGTAAACCATGGTTTGTTTTCTAGTTGAGAAATAAAATGGAAAATATCAGGAACACAAATAAAAAATCCCTTTTGCAGACTGAAAATGTGGCTAATATTGGTGTTCCTCCTCCGCTTCATTTAATCATCTTAGAATTTGTTTATAACAGCAAATTATTCATTTTCAGATAGAAACATGATGAAGTGTCAGCAGACACCTTTGACATAATGATAGCCAGCATTTCCTTCCAGGATCTGAGTTTTTCCCACAGGACATGCCATCCACACCAAGCCCTTTTTCCATGGGAGCTGCCTTCCCCCAGTACTGCCTGAGGCTAATTAGAGGAGAGCTGTAGAGAGGTCAAGTGATGCTGAAGATCTTTCCCAATTTTCCTGGCTTCAGGAGGTCTCAGAGCGGGCCTTGGACCAGAAGCAGGACTACAAATGAAACAGGAGGGCTGAAAGCAGGAGGCAAAAGTAGCTGTGAGTTTTTCACCAAGAGGGCTTTGATGGGAGCAAGATATGAAGGGAAGCAAGCTCCTCCTGGAGGGAGGCCTTGGGATCCAGCCATTGCTGGACAAACCTGCCAGATGGACCTGGGCATGGAGCCACCTGCTCCTGCCCCAGCTGCCCTGTCCTGCCTGTCCCGAGGCCAGCACAACTCTGCCCAGCAGCAGCACAACTCAGATAAAAAACCTGAGCCTTGGTATGACTGCCTACCTCTTCCAGCCTGGATTTCCTCCTGAGACACTTTGCTTCCCACATTCCCGAGGTAGATTTAAAAATAGGACTGCCTCTGATCCATGCTGGGTAAACATCCTATTCTCCTGGCTTGCATGTTTGAGTAGCATGTGTTGCATGGTATCTAAAGACCACAGTCAGCTGCAGGCAGCACAGTCTTTGGAGGCTGAGAAAAGACACATCTCATCTCTGGAGATGTCTCATACAGTAAATTTAAGCTCAATACCCTAAATTTAGAAAAATGTTACATGAAAGGAACCTGAAGTGTAGGGAACCACTAAGGGACTTGAATTTGGCTTAAACACACACTCCTACAAACACTCAGAGAATTGCAAGGTACTCCCTTCTGAAAAACAGCTACCAAATATGCAGCCTCCCCTTCTGAAATGCTGCAGTACTTGGGAAGAAATGTGGAAGAACAAGTAACCCTGTGCATGGGAGTCTCCAGTAGCACAGCTGCAACAATGTGTTGCTGTATGGTGTGGCTGGCAGGCTGGTGGGATGGCTCTGAGTGCTAAATTATGCCATGTTTTAAGAGATATAGCCCCAGAAATGAAATGTTATCAGTCTAAGTTACAATATAGTTGCCATGGCAATTATAAAATGGGAAGCCATCGGTGTAATTTATTTCATTGTCACATGCCTTATGGTGAAATCTTGGCACCCTGGGTTGTGGAAGGAGATGATAAATGTGGGGTTTATCCCAAGTGGCTGAGGGGGTTTTGTGCAGGCTGAGCAGAAGAGCAACAGCCCCAACAAATCCTGACTGTCTGGATCTTTGGGGCACAACTCAAGGACACAGTCTTGGCATCTAGACAAAATGACAGTTTGAAAAACCTTAGGACTTAGTTGCTAATAGAGATTTCTGCTAAAAAGCCAGATCCAGAATCTTCTTTGTGGTTACTCCAGTTCTTTGGCCTGGCTGCTCACAGGACAGAGCCCTTGTTAGAGCAAACCTACGTGCCCTCAAACCACAGGCAACTGCCAGCCATGGAGGAGACTCAGCCCTTTGCTGTGACACCTCCTTTGAAGGAACCAGGGTCACATTATACTTAATTGACATTAGTAAACTGGCTAGGAAGCAGAAAAAAACATGAGCAGCCAGCTCCACTGGTGCCCCTCATATGTTGATGAGGAAAAGAGAGCTAAACTCTCTTTTGAGAGAGCTTTTCTCTACTATGTGCCTAGGAACAAGTGAATAGGTTACAAAGGCTGAATGTTACCTCTCCATAAGACAATGCAGAAAAAGGATGTCAAGGGAATGTGCAAAATAAGAGACTCCAAAACCAGCATGAGACCTGTTGGAAAAGCCTTTTGATCAGAACTAGAGTTTTAATATCTTTTATTTATCAAAAGTGAGTTTAAGAGGAAATGTACTTATGACACTGAAGCACTTTCTCAGGAGGAACATGAGAAGGATATTGCTGTCAGAGCAAGTCACAGAAACCAAAGCTAGATAACATTAAATTAGCAACAAGATGTAGGTTTTTTCACATGGAGGATGACTAAACATGGGAAGAAACCATGGAGGATGTGGTGGATGTGGTACATTTTTCAGACTTCCACATCTCCAGATCAAAGTGGAAGATCCTCTTCAGATGTGAAGCTTATCTGAGCACATCTAGGGACAGCCATGCCTTTGATACCCAGATTGTGTGAGAGTGTGACACTGCTGAACACTGCAGTGTAAGCCACACTTTTACCCGTGCATGTGTATTCAGACATTTTTGACACTAAAGCCTCCCTGAGGGTAGTGATTGCTTCCCTCCAGTGTGTCAGCTGCATCCCTCTGAATGCTGTGTTTGATAGCAATAAACTGTGTGGCATCACTCATTTACTCCACGTTCCCTGTGTCGTGTGCCAGCTCAGAATAAAGCAATAAAGCAAGGAGAGACATCCCCTTTTCTGTAGACATCATGTTCCTGTAAAATTGCGCACGTGCTGCTGGTTGCTGATGAAGGGACCAAGGAAGTTTTTAAAGCATGAGCTTGAAGTGTTTGTCAAAAGAAACAGCAAATTACCAGCTGGTTTCCCAGACAGCTGGATGTGGGACACAGGCTGAAAAGCACTGGGAATAAATATGCATGGAAAGAAAATAATAAAGCCCTGTCTTTTGCTGCTAAACAATCCATTTATTACTTGTATAAAATATTTATAATAGTATGTTGTAGGTGGCACTCAGATTTTTTTTTTTTTTTTTTTTTTTTAGAGGGGAAGGCAATAAATTTTCCTGCCAGACTCTCAAATCACCACTGCTGAGGAGATGTGCAGAAAACCTACCAATCCTGCTGTGTATTCATGCAGCTCTGCACAGGATTCCACCGAGGGGAAGAGTGGGTGCTAAGGGTGCGAGTGGCCTGGGGCACTTAACAGCTTCTTTCTGAATTGTTTGACAGGGATGCAAACCTCTTCACCTCCAGGAAAGCCAGTCATGCATACTTTTATGTCTCCTTCTGCTTTGCTCTCAAGGCCTTTGATTTTATCTTTAAACCAGCAGTGTTTATGGTTCTCAAGATGATCGTGTTCTGCTAAACAAGTTCCTTTGTCCCACAGTGTGGCTGACAAATCTGCTAGTGAAACAATTTTACTATTCAGCAACTTCAGTTCTGCCTCCAACTTTTTCTCTGTTGCCTTTGAACTGCCACTACTGCATTGATGCCTGCTATGGCTCTGCCTGCCATGCATGTCATTGCTATAGCCCATTAAAAGCAGTTGCAGCCGTGCTTACCACTGGCTTCCTCTTCCTTTGAAGCCGTTTTCTTTGACTGGTCTTAATTAATGCATAAGCTGGGAAAGTGCCTTCTTTCCTCCTTTCAAGATGTTTTTGTTTCTTTGTTTTAGTTTCATGTCTTTGGCTGAATAGATGTTTCCAGTATGTTCTTTATGAAAATGAAAGGGAAATTGAAGCTTACACAACTTTTTTATTGGTGAAAGAAACCCAGGCCATGGTTTTTCTTTGACTGTGTTACCATTGCGTGCTTTTTCGACTTCATTTCTTCTCTCTATTCAGGAAAGCCAAGTAACATGATTAAAGTCCTCTTCCAACTCAAAGACTTTGACAGCAAACAAAGATGGATCACTTACCGACCGAATGAATCATGTACAGGAAACCGAGGCAAGTGTTAAACATATTTACTAGGGGAATCAGTTAAGAATGGTATGCCGAAGATCTGCAATTAATTAACAGCAGTTCCCTGTACTGAAACAAGAGATTGAAAAGCTATTAGATAATTAGTAAAATTCTGTAAAGCTGCATTCCTCAAAGCAGCCACAGATGCTGAAAGGAAATGCCGGACTGCCAGGCCAGATACCAACTTGTCAAGGAATTAATCATCTTATTTAATGGCTAGTACCTGGCCACGTGGGCAGCCGTGCAAAAGAGCTGAACAGTCTGAACAGACAGAGCACTCCTCTCTCATTACTGGTTATTGTCACGCTGCTGCCCAGTGTGCAGCTACCACCTTCCTCAGTTTCCTCATCGACAGGCTAAGCAGGCTCAGTACTTCATCAGCTTTAGGCATGCCCATGGAAAGTCACTGCTGCATCAGGGCTTCAGACAAGAGGCAAAATGGGAGATGCTTGTGAATTACACAAATATGTGCTGAATACCTGTCCTGCACATCAGCAGATGAATGTCAGGATTTGGTGAAAATGTCCCTTCAGGCCTGTAAGCAAGAAGGTTGTGAGATCATCTCAGCCTGCAAATGAGCTTCATTACAGCAGAGCAGGAGGGTCCCAGCCCACAGCAGGGCCCTGCAGCAGGAGCCTTTCTGGGGGACACGTTCTTGCTCAGGGTTTCATTACCCACGAATGCCTGAAACAGAGACCTGTGCTTTGATCTCAGCCATGTCCAAACATCCTCCTGCCCACGTCTGCACAGTGCTCCCCCGAAACCTTTCCCAGCTGTGGGCTCAGAAACACAGAGGCTGCTCCATGTCACTTGAACTGGTGCAAAGCCCCACTGTTTTCCATGCAGTTACCCCAAATCCCCAAGTCTCAGAGAGGGGAAAGCAAAGCCTTGTGATCCTATGCAAAGAGTCTGTTCTGAACAACCTGGTCAGCACCAATGGCTCCTCCAAGGGAAGGCACAGCTCATGCTCTGCCCTTACTCAGGGATTTCTGAGCAGCTGCTTAGGAACAAAACTCTCCTGCTTTCTTTCAGATACAGCTTTCTGAACTCCTAGTTAAGGGAGTCTGATTAAAGAGGTCTCCTCACTACCCCTCCAAAGGTGGTTTTGCTGGGGTAGTTTAAAAGCTTCCTCTCTGTATCTCTGATGTGTTTGAAAATCCTTAAGTCTACTGTTAATACATCAGGCCAGAACCTTATAATTTCTGTGAAATGTTATTAAAACAATAATTTTGTTTCATTTTTAGAAAATTTCATTTTTTAACAATTCAAGAGAAAATTGAAGTGAAAACTCTGCTTTAATTTCAGCTAGAAAACTCTGGTTTGCCTTTACCATGAAAACTGCCCAAACCAAGATTTTTGCCTTTTTTTTTTCTTTTCAGTGCCGTATGATTTCGTCAAAATCAAACAGCTTTCATGAACCATTTAAAAATTAATTACTGGATTTTTCTCCAGAAAATTTCCCAAAGCCTACCTTCATAATTTCAGCATCCTGAATGACAAACTCTGCACAGAAGCAGACAGATTTGAGCAGGACCCATCAGGCATTAGTGTCTGCACTATTTTGTCAGTGAAAATCCACCGCATTTTGATCTACAACAAATAGGTGGTTCCAGCTCCTAATTATTGGACTTTCTGTCCAGGTATGAATGGAGAACCACTCCCCATCGGACATTTGCAATTAGTTCATGTCACAAATAAATGGAAAAATACCTCCTCACTTTTGCAATAAAATTTCAGTCTTTCCATGTAACATGACATGATAATAATTTATGCTATTTTCATGGAGCAATACTATAAGAGATATGCTGCCAAATGAGCCTGTAATAATACTAAAAAAAGAGGTCTAATATGATGATGCTTATCTTTGAAAATAAATGCCATGAGAGGCCAGCCACAGTAATTGCCTCTATTGAAGAAAAAAAGAAATAGAAAGGAATGGTGCAAAGCAGTAATCTCATACTCAATTAAGCAATGCTGACTCCTGGAATGTCTTTCAGCTTATGTTTCCCCAGGAAAAGAAAAACAAACTAATTTAGATGAGCTGAAAGTAGTGAATTTATGTATGAGCTGAGGTATAGATTGTATGCATTTTAACAGCTCAGACCTGAAGAGATGTACCTTCATTTTACAAACAGGGAAATCAAGAAGGGTAAAAAATAAAAATCAAGATAAGGAAAAAAAAATAAAAGAGAAATATCTAAACTAACCACATAACTGCCATTTTTAACTATGGAGGAAGTCCCCCTGTCTCTGACACTTGAACATGATTACTCAGTTATCAGCTCAGGGCTTCAGATGGGTGCAGGACAGACATATTCTCACAAGACGTCAGTATCAGGCCTAGGAACAAAACCACTCAAATTCCTGAGGTTTTAGACCACAAGATTATTCAGCGCTGAATTTTAGAAGATAGGCAACATGAGATACAGACAGAAAATGATAACTTGTGGGATCCATGTTTAAGCAGAAGCCTCCTATCCCTGCAACAGTATTTGAAGTAGCACCATACCCCCACAGCTCTCTCCTACGTATAAAGCATTTCTCCCTCCCTCCCAAAACCTTTTTCTCCCCATAAGACCATTCAGCACATCATTTTATCCACAATCCTCTTGTATTTCATCTGAAAATTTCTAGAGTGCTATAAACACCTCATTGTGCTTTCAAAACCTAGACTTGTTTAGGAATAATTGTAATTAGGCCTAGGACATGGGAATAATAAATCTTTCATCCCTGAAGAGTTGGAAATCCAATGGAAGGATGGATAATGAACCTTCCCCAAAAGAAATCCATGTTTTCAGTGGGTTTGAGTTTGAGCTCCAGCACTTGGATCCACACTCAAGAGAGAGCAATCCCTGCTGGGTGTGAAATAAAGCCATGACAGATAAAAGCCATTCCCTTAACAGCCTTTTCTCTGTGCTGGCTTTACTACAAATATGACTTTTTATGCTGTTTTAGTTAAATAAGCTTTATTTACTATCTCTTTATTGTTTGGGTTTTTTTGTAGCAATGGCTCCTGGTAAGTCCCACTGTGTTTGTGCCAGGTGCGAGACACAACAATGCTGAGAGAACAAGGAGCACGCTCCTTCCCTTCACTGCTATTCAACGTTTATTTTATTGCTCAGAGGTTGTCCCTCTACTTTGACCAAGGCAAAACTCAGCATTCCACTTTAAAAAAACTCGGTGACTTCGAAAACAGACTTTCTGAGAGCATCATCTGCACTTATTCATCAGGTGGCTGGAGAAATTTTCCATCCTGCAGGGCAAAGAGGTCTGTGGTTCGAGGCGCTCTGCTCCGCGTTCTGCTGGCGGCGGTAAAACGCTGTTTCTCCGAGGATCAGCCCGAGATGAGAGCGCATCTCGCGCTGCGTTACATGGCAGCTCTTGTCATCATCACAGCGATGGTGCTCGATAACGACATGTTTGTAACGCTGCCTGGCAACAGAAGTACATCGCTAAAAACTACTCTGTCTAACTGGGGAATTTTGCAGAAAAGCATCACTTGTGAGCATCCCTGCATACCCCGATCCTCGGCCAAACATCTGCTCTCAAACCAACGCTGCTGCCCGCAGCTCCGCTGCTTCGAATCACATCGCCTTCACCTTTCATCGTGTACCACTCTCATCCTTCCACAGGAAGACCCATTCCATGTATTAACCCCTTCCTTCCCCCTCACCAGCGATCGGCCGCGCCCGGGGTCCCATTCCCGCCCCCCTCCCCCCCCGCACGGCGCACCCGCCCTTCGCCACGAGGCTCCCGTAAGCACCGACGTGTCCGCGCCCCCCGGGCCCCCCCGCATCCCCCGCCCCGGCCGGCCGGTCCCCCGCCCGCGCCGCTCCGCAGCCGCGCTGGTGCCGCTCCGGGCGGCGGCGGCGAGCGCGGCTCCGGCACCAACTTTGGGAGCGGAGCGAGCGGAGCGAGCGGAGCATCCCCGCCGGGGGCAGCGGCAGGGCCGGCGCGGCCATGCTGGGGCCGGCGGCGCGGCTGGCGCTGGGCGCGGGGGAGCTGCCGGGGCGGCTGCTGGCGCTGCTCTGGCCGGCGCTGGTGCTGGCGGCCGCCGCGGCCGCGCTGCTCGTCCTGCGGGGGCTGCGGGACCGAGGGGCCGCGCCGGGAGCCCCCCGCCGCCGCGCCGCCGGGGAGGCGCAGGAGGAGGAGGAGGAGGAGGAGGAAGAGGCGGAGGAGGAGGAGGGTGGCCCCGCGGGGGCCGGCGGCCGGGCGGCCGGGGCGCTGCCGGCGCGGCAGCCGGAGGAACAAAGGCGCACGGCGCAGGTAAGGTCAGTGCGGGGTTCGCGCCTGGCCCGCTCCCCGGGACGGGACGAGCATCCTTCCCTCTCTCCTCCCCGGCACCTTTTCGTCCTGCCTGTCGCGCGGAGAACAGCCCTGCAGACAGCCCGGTCTGCACCCTCTGAGTCCGGCCCCACCGGGCTGCTGCCATCCCAGCTCACCCTGTCTCATCCCATCTCACCCCGTCCCGCCCAGAGACGCACCGTCCCGAACCTCTCGGTGTGACTTAGGGGTGAGTGGGCTCAGCATTCCCCGCTGAACCCTGTGGTGCCATCAAGATGACAGTGCAAGGCAGCAGGTTGCCCGAGCACCTGGCTGGGGGTTGCTGGCACTGGCTTTGTCTGAGTCATTAACTCCATATGAGATTGATCCTCTTTGCAGGGAATTAAGAAAACTGCAGTTAATGTCCATCATATTAAGAAGGAATATACAAGAATAGTATCCATACTACGGTGTTAACACAATATGCTAATGGTGTATATTTACTCCTAATCAAAGCTCTGCTGTAATTGCATTAATACGTGTCTGTGAGCTTATGACCATGGCCACCCTGTTGAATATATGCTGTGAGTTTAATTTCATGCACAGTATTGAAGTTTCTGCATGACATTGTCATGACTCTGTTGCTTTGACATGCTGTAAGCTGTCTGTAGCAGAAAACCTCAGTGTAAATTACAGAAAACAGTTTCACTGAGGCACTGCAATATGGAAAGTAAAGCTCTCAGAATAACTTACCAAACATAAGTATGTACTTAAAATTAATACATCGAGCTTTTTTTAACATGTTGATCTGTTACTATTATCTCCTAGGTCTCATTTCTGAGAAAGGCAAACAAAATGAATTTGAAGGATTTTTCTAAAGTGTGCTATAAAATAAGTGGTTTTGTTCCTCAGGAACAAAAATGTGTCAGGCTTTCCATTGTAACACTAGTTTTCAAGGGTTTATTATTTTGTCCTGAAGTTTTAGCTTTTAGTTGTATTATAGTTCTCTTTTAATAAACTGTCCCATTTTAGGGCATTTTTCCTTTCATCGGTCAGAGCAGAACCTCGACCTGACAGTACCAGTACCCCAAATTAGTAAAGAACAATTAATCCAAAAGCAATCTGAACAGAGCTGCCTGTGTCAAGGGGTGAAGAGAGATTTCAGTAACAATTTTATTATAGCTTTATAATCGTCTATACTAGATAACTTGAGTTGGCTGCAGAATGAATGAAAATTTTCCAGAGCCACCAATAAGGGGAGACACCCACCTTATTGTTTAATCTGTTACTATTATCTCCTAGGTCTCATTTCTGAGAAAAACAAACAAAATGAATTTGCAAGGATTTTTTTATGTGTGCTATAAAATAAGTGATTTTATTCTTCATGAACAGAAATGTGTCAGAGACAATCCAGGTGCTGTGATGGTGGCAGGGTTATTAGTTCAAGCTGAAGACATTGATTTGAATAGATATCTTCTAGTCAGAGATGTACATCTCACAGGCCTGAGTAACAGAAACCAAACAAGAGGAAGGATAAACAGAAGGGATAAATTTTTTACAGTCATGTGCTGTTTCTGACATTAATCTCTTTTCCAATGCTGAGCTATTCCTACTCTTTAGGTACTGGGCTCTAGCAGTTGCATTTACACAGTAGCATCATCCTCTATATGAGACCCACTGATTATTGTGCAGAGTACAGAAAACATGGTCCTGAGGAGGTGGAGGATGAGAAGACGATGATCAAGAAAAATAACTTTAAAGATCCTAAAGATAGATAACCCAGAAAAAGCATCTTACATACCAAAATGAAAAATGGAGGCTTGTCCTCCCATGATGGTACCATGCCCTTTCCCTTCTCCATTTGTCTCTCTTTTTTCTTTTCCCCACCCTTTCTTCTCCACTGCTCCTTGTCATTTCCCATCATGCTGTCTCTGTCTTTGGAACATCATATCCTTGAGGCAAAAAACTTTATCTCCTTAAGTAAGTGTAAAACGCTGCACGCTGCTTTGGCACTTAGCTGATGTGAGGATGCCAGAACAGCGAAACACCTTTGATATGCTGAAATTTGCATATGAAAATCCCCACCAAAGCAGCAGAGGTGCTATTAATAACAAACTCTCCCATTCATAGACATGGCCAATGCCATAAGATGGAGTTTGCAGGTATAACAGGATGGGAGCCCCTCTCTGCTGCCTGCTGTGGTATGAAACCAAGACACAAATTGCCTCCAGTGCTCAGGTGTGTTGATACATCCTAGCAGCCAAACATCTGCATATCCTGGAGTGGTGAATAAGTCAAGATCTTAATTAAAAGAACCTAGGCGGTTAATTATTTTTTCAGTTTGGGAATGCGTGTTTGCCAGTGGTTCCCAGTTGTTGCCCCATGGGTGGGCTGTAAGGTCGCCTTCCCATGAAATCTGCTCTTACTTGCAGTTGTCTGATGTAGGACTGATCTTCTTCCCTTTGTGTGTTCCTAATCCCCATTGCAATAGGCAGCCAGAAACTGTCCAGGAGCTACTGTGCACTCTTAGACCCAGGCTGAGTGGCTTCCACAGCCCATGTGAGATAAGTCTGTTGAACAAACCTTCACAGAATCATAGAATGGTTTGGGTTGGAAGGGGACCTTGAAGATCATCCAGTTCCAACTCCCTTGCCATGGGCAGGGACACCTTCCACTAGAGCAGGTTGCTCAGAGCTCCATCCAGTCTGTCCTTGAATACGTCCAGGGATGGGCCACCCACCATTTCCCTGGGAAACCTGTTTCAGTGTCTCGCCACCCTCACAGTAAGCAATTTCTTCCTGATATCTAATATAAACCTCCTCTCTTTCAAATTGAACTCATTCCCCCTTGTCCTCTTACTACATGCTCTTGAAAATAATCTTGCCCTCTCTTTCCTGGAAGTTCCCTTCAGATACTGGAAGGCCTCAGTTGGATCACTGTCATGGTTTAGGAATGGGAGTCCCCAGATTAGTGCCCCCACCAAGACTCTCCAAAACCACATGCTGCTCTTTCCTGCTCCCCAGCTTTTCCCCTCCCACCTGCAGCAGGATGGAGTTGAGAATTGGAGGCACAAAAGGTAAAGATCACTAAATGGAATAAGATCAATTTACTGGAAACAGCAACAAGATAAGAGATAAGAGAACGAACAGGAACAGCAACAATACTAATGACAGAAGGTGCAATAAAAGAAATGGTTCATACAGAAACCCCTTGACAATAGACAATACCAGACTGGAAGGAACCCTTTCTCCCCAGAAGAGAGTCCCCTTCCCCTGGCACCCCTGGCAATGACTGTAAGGTGGGATAGAATGACCTCCAGGTCCTGGCCATGCTCCGTTTCAATTTCTGAAAAAATTAGCCCTGCCCTGTCCAGAACCAGGACAGTCACCCTGAAGTCTTCTCTTTTCCAGGCTGAACAATCCCAATTCTCTCAGCCTTTCTTCATAGCAGAGGTGCTCCATCCCTCTGATCATCTTGGTGACCCTCCTCTGGACTTGCTCAAACAGGTCCACGTCCTTGCTGTGCTGGGACCCCAGGGCTGGATGCAGCACTGCAGGTAGGGCAGGGCAGAGGGGCAGAATCCCCCCTCACCTGGTGCTTTGGATGCAGCCTAGGACACAACTGGATTTCTGGGCTGTGCGAGCACATGGCCAGGTCATGTCCAGCCTCTCACCCACCGCTCTGTTCAAATGGGTACATGGCCTCCACACAATCACACAAACACATTTGGAATGTGATCTCATATGCAACACACAAAACAAGTTACATTCTGGCTGTTGTCACACAGCCACGCACACCAAAAAAACCCTCTAGAAATTATGCTGAGTGTGTTTAGTCTTTTTCAGAATTGCCTTTTCCCTAATTTCTTTTGGGAAATTGCTAATGAAACTTGCTGGAAGCCAACTGATCTGAATAGGACAGCTGCTGAGTTTGGGGATTTGTGTTTATTCAAAGTTTTTGGGTTGTTCTGCAAATTGGTCAGTTGCAAAGAAGAGCATTTTTTACAAATGCAGTGACATCATCTTCCTTAGGCAGTTTCTAAAAATATGTACTATCTGATACATTCCAAAAGAAAGCTTTCTGTCTTTCAGAAGTGTCTTTATAAACTGGTGATACTTTTTTCATCTTGCAGGATTGCTTAACAGTACCAGAACAACAGATCCATCCCTTCGGCTCCAGAGCTTTGCAAATAGACCTTTTCTTTTACCCTTTCAGGTTACACACTATTCTTCATGAGAATGCAACAGAGTTGCACAATTATTTTAATACAGCTGTCTTGGATGAGAAATGATTTTGAAAGTATCTTGGAAGGTGTTGGAGTTTGGTAATTTACTCCTTAAAATTGAGCCTTTATCCCTTGTTGAGATGGTGCTCTAATTAATCAGAATAGAAGATCCCAGGAAACTCATTTTTTCATCCCTCCTCACAACAGAACTCACGCTGCAGAAACTCTTTCCCCAGATATGTTTTTATCCCCAGATGATGAGAGCAGCTGAACTGAGGCAGGTTCCTGTCAGCTCCTCATGTTTCTGGCTGCTGTGTGGCTTCTCATGTGTCCAGGGAAGGCTGGCCAGCAGGAGGATATATAATGTAGGCAGCATCATCTTAAGGCTGTTTCCCTACATTTTCTCTTGCAATTGCTTTTGGATATGAGTGGCTACATATGCAGTCCTGGCTCCCACTTCTTGTCATCAACCTGTGTTTGTGGTCAAGGGGTCAAGTTCCCTACAAGCAACTTCATCCCTGGGAATGTGTGCAGAGGAATGGGTTTTCTGTGCTGATGGCCCAAGTCCTTTTCCACAAGGTTCTTGGAGCATCCATTTGACGGGAGAACCACCCCTTTCTTTGCTATGGTAGGTGCCTTAAGGGAAAGGGAAATTTCACATATCCGTAGTGTGTAGTTCTCATATAATTCTGTTTATTCATTGCATGTGTTTCCCACATAGTTTTCCTTTCCAACAGACTCTTCTTTCCTACTGGGAACACATTTGTCTGAAGTAATTTTGCCAGGGAAAACTTTGCATTATGACATACCAATAATAGCTATTAATAATAAGATTATTAGTACTTACGGTATTGATCACAGACCAAGATTCTGCTCTCTTTTCCACCCCCTTTGCAGATATGTCTGCGTAGTGTTGTGAGCAGCCATGTCCCAAAGAAGTTCTTTTATGTTCTTCTGCCATGCATGGAGAGCCACTCAGTTTCCTATGCTAACAAACCCAATATGTATTTTTTTGGCTTTTCATTGTCACCTCAGCAGAAATTGCCATTGTGTTGTCCTTTCTCTAGCTGTTAGGACTGAATGAGTAATTTTCTTTGAATCTGGTACTTTCCTGTTTCTCTGGTGGCCTCTGCCTCTGCCTAAACCCCTTCCTTTTTCCTCTGACAAATGCAGGCTTGTCTTTTCCCATTCACCTGGTTCCCATTGGTTTAGGGAATAAGTCTCCCAGAGCGAAGTCCATCATCAGGACAGACCATGTGGCAAAGCCAGACTGGCCAGGATGTCTGCTTCCATTTACGGAACTCTGAATCAGAATTAATGAAACCCAGCACTGCTTTATTTCCCAACACGTTTGTCTCCCTGACTGCCCATGGACTGAGGATGGGGAAATGCGAGCTCCTGTCTGGCCACAGCAGCAGCACTTGGGTTTGCTCACCCTGTGGCCCAGCCCCTGCTTCTGTGCACAGGAGACAAGAACCCATCTGCAGAGAGCCAAGAGTGAACTGCGAGTGGTGCTGCAAGTATCTGACTCATAGCATGGAGTGTAGGGAGCAAGGACCGGGTCTTCCAGAGGATGCTGAGAGGGATGAAGACTTCCTGCTCATTTTTTAGCTTGTTGAAGATCTACTGAGAAAGCTGGAGTGCAGTGATACAGTTCAGTTATACAGTTATACAGTTATACAGTTATACAGTACAGTGCAGTGATAGAGTTGTTATAACAGAGCGTGTTTAAGGGAGGTTATTTATTGCTTGCTTAGAAAGTCCTTTTCTTTTTGTTCTTTTCTCTCACCCCCTCCCTTATTTTTTTAATTTAGTGCATGTTGGTGTTACTTTTGTCATACCAGTATTGCCTTTTGGCCTAAATCCACCATATTTATCTTGTGTTGTAACATAAAGGGAAAAAAAACCCATTTTTTTTCACTGGAAATGAGCACTAAGAAACAATTTAATTGAAGTATTTCTTAAATCTGGAAATGGTTTTGTGTTCACAGACCCCCTGCCAGAATGGGGTAGTTTTGCTTCCTTTCATTTCCAGTGTCCAACCCACTTAATTTGAGTTTTCTGAAAGTGGTGGCTGAAAACAATTTTCTGAATCTTTTTTCATGTTCTTAAATGAATTCCCTTATTTCCAGTGTGTGAAGCATATAATAGCTCCCTTTGGGTTTCATGGGCTGAGTTTATTTTGTCTTAGTATCCCTCTACTGGGCAAACCTTTCCATGCCTTCCTAAGGAAGGCAACTTTAAGCACCTTCCCCAAGAGGGAAAAAGGGCAGTTAGTGAACTTGAAGCTGATATATTCACGTAATTTTTAATTAATCCTCTAACCGGTTGGTGGCACTGAGATGTGAAAGCAGGCTGCCTGATCTGATAGACACAAAGGTGGTGGGTTTTATAAAAATGACTAGCCTGACAAAACTATTGAAATGCATAAAGGTAAGTCTCTAGGGGTACAGCTTTATGGCTTTGAATACAAGGTTTATATACTAATAATTAAACCCAGTCTTTTTAGCACTTGGAGATGTATCACTTTGCCTCCTTTCTTTGTGACTTTACGTAGAACTATATTAACAGCATAAAATAAATTAAGCACTAGCTCAAGAGAACCAGAAATTGCTAGTTTCAGAGCAATCATCAGAAATATAACCTTAAGTTACATAAAAAAGTGAAAAAAAGGCAGGGGGTGGGGGGGGAAATCCTGTTCCACTGGGTCATGAACCAAATGTCCATGAACTAAAAATAATCTTTCTATTGTTCCACAGAATGTGAGTAGAAATTAATATGCTAAGTCTGATTCCACTAAAAGTCCTGATTCTGTTTCTCTGCATGTATTTGATGTATTTGGAATTGCACTTAAGACTTAATATAGTCACTTAATGTGGTGGGTTCAGATGTGTTTCCCCTGTACAAAACTACATTTTTCATTAAGAAAAAAATTTCCCTGACAATATTAATTTCTCTTTAATGATTCCATTAGGTTAAACGAAATAAAATAATGAAAATTCCTTTTTCCTTTTCATAGTGGCCAAATGGCACGATAAAGAGGCATGACTAATCCCCTACCCTAAGGGCTTCAAAAGAGAAGAATAGGACAGGGTGGGGTTCCTCAGCCACACAGCCAGTTTACTGCCTGAAAAAGGGTTGGATAAGGGCAGGATTTAATACAAAAGGTCAGGCTAACATAATACATTTCCACTGAAAGGAAGTAGAACTCAGTAAAAATTCTTGGTGATGAAAGGAAGGGAGTTGATGCTATTACTGAAGAATGGCAAAGAAGCAAGAAATATTTCAGGTTCGAAAGAGCATCACCAGAGTGGTGGGCTTTTTGCTGAGCATCAGTCAGTGGTCAGGTTTGGTATTTTTTTGCACTCAGCTGATCGTTAGGAAGGATGCAGCAAGGTTAAGGAGTCCCAGGTGGGCACTTAGGGCTGAATAGCCACTCAGTCATCATGAAGACCCCTGGAACATAGTAAATGACTGTCAACAGTACCTAGTCAGTGATGGAGAGAGAGGGGGATGTTTGTCTAGCAGATTAAAATCATTTAAGTAGCAAATGTTGTGCTTGTCTGGTAAAAGTATGCAGCAGTCAGGTTGGCAAAGCGTTAAAACAAACGGCTGCAATTTTCCCAGCTCCTTGCTTGCTTGTCATTTATATGGAAAGAAGGTCCAGGAATGTGATTCTGCCCCACCTGAGACAAGTCTGTCAGACCCAATACAGTTTGCATCTTCCCTAGTCCTCTATTGCACTCAACATTTTCCCTCTGGAGCTCTCCTTGCCTGTGTGAGGGCTCTGTACAGCCTCGGGCTGTGCTTGCTTATGCCAGCCTGGGGAGGAAGGCAGTTTCATGTCCTTAATCCTGACGTCTCCTTGTCTCTGCCTGTAGTTAGTTCCCTCATGCTTGCAGAAGCATCTTGATATAAAGAGAGGCTAACAGGAGGTGGGATGTCTCTTACCCTCTTATCTGTGTGTCTGAAAGAAGGCGAAAAAGCATCCTCCTCTTTGCCTCCTAAGCTGGTGTTGCTATTTCTGTGCCCATGGTGGCAGTCTTGCTCAAAGTGCCTTCACTTGGGAGGTCCATTTGCAAAGCCTTCAGGAAACTGTGAAGATTTCATTATGAAAACTGGGAAATCACCAGGGTTTGATGATATTAGGAAGGAATATTCCACTCACATATTGTGTAGCTTCCCCCAGTCATCTCTTCTTGCATTCATCCAATAAAATTCAGTTTTCCTGAAGTTCTCTGTCATAGAATGGAAAGTCACTGCCCCAACATTCTGCATTGCATAGGAATTGTTGTCCACTGAGACAAGATCTGTTTGTATTTTCACATATTTAAATGGAGAGAAGCATATGCTGAGAAAGAAAGAAGTATGAGCTCAAGATTTTCCATATCTACGTGGTTCAAATTTTCACCAAAATGCCCTTGGTTTTGTATTTTATATCCCACATCATATGTGAGAGGCTGCTTCCCTCTCTGTTGCAGGTGGAGTGGGATTTTTTCCTTGAGCAGAGCAGGAGATGGAAAATGGTTTGTTTTGTGGTGGGGTTTATGGAGTGCCTTTAGTAAATGAACCTGAGAGTCTTAGATGAGAGAGCCCATGGGAAGAAACAAGACAGCCTTGCTAGCTATTAACAAATGTTGCTGGGTTTTAACTGGGAAGTAATTATTTTACTAATGTTCAGAATAACATAATTGTAAACAATTATATTGTTTGCGTTTGACAGCCAAGGGAGACAGAGGAGATGTGGACCATTTTGGCTTAAGCTTCTAATGTGAAGCTGGTGGAATTACTGCTATGACAGGCAGGGGTTTTGCCTCCCGTTACTGTGATGTTTTACTGGAAGACCCAGAATCAGTATTGTCTGTGTGCAAAGCCCACGATTTTGGGGCTTCCTCTCCTAATAATTGTGGAACATGGGATGAACACCAGCCTGCTGGGTGCATGTCCACCGTGCACCTGTAACCAGTCTGGGATTCCAAGCAAGCACCTCCAGGGATGAAGCATTTGCCAGCATACAGGTGTCTGTCATGCACTTCAAACCAGAACTTCCTGAGACTTGTGAAGAATAGCTCTAAAATCCCCAAAATATCAAAGAGATGAGCATTAAGAGTCTGAAGGACTGCAGCCCCACTGGGTCTGCTGGGGACAGACATGGACAGTCACCCACAGGATTACATCTGCTGGTAGCTAATCACTGCCAAAGTGTCTCAGGGACAGAGATGACTTGTGAGAGAGGAGAGGAGAAGACAGGAGGAAGCATCAGCAGGCTTCCCTTCCCTGAGAGGACAGTGGGCACCAGAATTCAAGAGGGATCAGATGAGTTTTGCTCTGGGCAGGGCTGCCTTCACCTGCCAGGGATCCCCTAGCCCCAGGTGGAGTAGGATGGATTGGGGATTAGGGTGACAGCCTGGGTCAGGCTCCCTGCTGGGAGCTGTGGGATCAGCTGGGCAGCCCAACAGGTCTGATGGGCTGAAGGAAGCCTGGGCAGTGCTGAGCAGTGGCTGCACTGCACAAGGACAGCAACCTGGGTAAGGCAGAGAAGTGCCATACATCCAGCAACGAGGTCCTGTGTCTGTCAGGGGGAAACAGAGGCACCTGTGGAGGGAGCTTCTGCCTTGTCTTGGATGCTGCTGGCTCTGCACAGTGTGCAGTGGCCCTTGCTGGCACAGCCCTTGCTGTCTCAGCTGCAGATTTACACCCTCCCATCCCTGTAGCTGGTGGCTGGCAATTCCTGGGGGATTCTGAGACAGCTGAGACAATAATCAAACTATAATTTGAAAAGTCCTTAAACATTTAATGTTTACTTTACAGGATCTAGGTAGGATAAAATCTATTCTTTTAGTTGGTCAGATAGACTTGAGAGGGAACATAAGGTCCACCCCAACTGGTAAACAAGAATTAAAATAAGCCTTCTCCTGTCTATGCTGGTTTTTTAAGACAGGCTTACCCTATTTGAAAAACAACTTTGATCCTAGACAAATCTTATGATAAACGACAAATATGTCTGCTTTGGAATAAATCTTTGTGGAGTTTCTGGATTTACATTCATAATGGCTTAGCATACACTAATTAATTTGAAATAAATTACTCCAGTTGGAACAAGGCCACAAATTCTAGCCCAGATTCATACAGGGGGTTACTTAGCTGTATCTTTCAGACTATTAAATGTATTATAGGGAGGTATTGAAATAAATATATTTATATTTACACATACACACACATGCATGTATATGTACTATAATGCATTTTTTTATTGTCCATCTCCTAGGTTCCAGTGAATGGCCATCTTATCACATCAGTCAACATCAGAGAGAAAAAGCTCCTCAAGGTACCAGCAAGAGTTTTAGAGTTTATGTATTGTCTTTCAAGAGACAGTTGTTTTAAGAATGTTCATTTTTTAAGGTAATTTGTTCTTCCTGGGTTTGCTGCACTTAAGAGATGATTTAGGAATATCAGACCACGTAATTTTCTGGCACAGTCACACTGTAGTGCTTGTCACTGCCACCACAAGGGAGATGGTCTCATCATCCAAGCCCAGAAGTGGGTGCTGGGTGGGATCTCCTGTATTTCTGTTCCAGCTCCAACAGGGACATTTCCTTGGGTGTCTTTAAGGGGGCATTGAGCACTTGTACAGATGTGGAGGAAGAGGTTGATGCTCTAAAGAGCTTCCAAGTCTTTGCAGCAAGTTTTACAAGTTTCCCAGAGAAGCTGTGGCTGCCCCTTGTGTTCAAGGCCAGGCTGGATGGGGCTTTGAGCAGCCTGGTCTGGTGGAAGGTGTCCCTACCCATGGTAGGGGGTGGGAACTGAATGATCTTTAAGGTGTCTGCCAAACCATTCTGTGATTTTGTGATTCTGAGTGAGGAGCAGCACCTGAGCCTGTGTTTCTGGCAGGGGTTTCCCACCTTGGAAAAGTCAAGAACCACTGTGTTTAAACTAGAGCATTCAAAATTGATGGTTTAAGGTTAGTTTCATCAAGCTGTATGAAAATGGCCTCAGCTACTCCTGTGCCCTTTCAGATTAGTGTAAACTACAGATGCCTTCATTAAAAACAGGCTGTTCCATGGTTTGGGGGGGCAGTGTGTGTGTATGTGTGTGTGTGAGGGGTTGGGGGTTTTTATAAAGCATTGACAGGATCCTAACTCTTGATTTCAGCATTCTGGATTTTAAAGTGGGTAAATACTTTAGACTTTCCTCCTTCACAGGAAGAACATTAGGACTTAAGAACGATGAATGCAAGTCTTACTATAGAGGAGGTACCTGAATTAAAATGTGAACTTTCTAATCTGGCAGATAAGATTTTTAGGTCCAAAACAATAGCATTTATTTGTTTGGAATTTGCAATTAAATCTGCTCAGGAAGGCTTTTGCACACACTCAAAGAATCCAGCAGTCCCCTGCTCTTTCTGAGTATCATGGGTTGCCTCCATTTTGAAACTACTGCCCTGACTTTTTTTCTTCTGGATGAAATGTCACAAATACTTGTTTTATCTTTCTGCTGTGTATCTCATGAATACTGTAGCCTAAGAAGAAGAGGAAAACCCAGTGCTCGAACAAGGAAGTGCCAAAAGATCTGCTTTCTGTGGAAAAAGACAAACTGCAAGAGGAGGAAGGTAACAAAAGATCTGATTCTTCTGTTATCTAATGCATATGACCAAATAATAACATGGGATAAAATATGTCAAAAGGGAGGTCTTCTCTACTATTCTAGAGTTCTGTGTTAGTGCGAAAAGCTGCCAGTTTGAGAGTTATTTCTATCACCTGCTCCTTCCTACGTGTAACTACATGGACAGGGCTGTTGCAATCTGGTCTAATTACAGAGGAGTAAAGAGAGCTAACACTCTGAATAAAATGGGTTGAACTTTGAAAGATTTTAATATACCCAAAAATATGATTAAAACCAAACGAGGTTAGATGTTGATACCAAAAAAATTATATGCTTTATTTAACAGTAAAAAAGGCAAAGAGAAGAAGGAGAAAAGATAGAAAGAAAGAGGCGTGGGGGGGGGACAGGGAGAGTGACAAAGATTAAGTAGAAGCACATCACCCCTCTATGGGTTCCAACAATGTCTTGTGGCTTCCCTCCATATGGTCTTCTTGGTGGTGAGGGTCCCTCACCTAAAAGTATAGAATCCTGTTTGGGCCAGGTGGGAACACCCAGGTACCTCCCCTGAGAGGGGCAGGTTTGACACTCTCCCTTGAGACACTGTGGATTGGTTGCATCATGTGCAGTGCTCTGGTGCAGGGTCTGGGGACCCCTTTGGGGGGGAACCTTTGATGGGCCATGACACCCCCTCTGCTGTCCCTCACATGGATGCCCCATAGATGTGGCTTTCCTGGGGTGAAGGGCCCCACAGCTCAGCTGGTCTGCACAGCAGAGGATGGGTGTTCACTGCCTCTGACCAGAGCCTGTGCCACACCCCCAAAATCTCTCCTCCTCCCCCTTTGGTGCAGGGTCTGTGCAAGCCTGGCAGCAGATAAACCTGGGGCTGTGGCCTCCACGGAAGGTGGTGGTCTGGGCCCTGCCATGGATGCTCTTCCAGATGCTTTGAACAACAGTGTCACTTTCCTTATCTCAAGTTGCCTTAGGCGTTTAACTCACAGTTCAGGGTTTCAGTCAGGAGGCCCATCCAGGGTGGCCTTCGGTGGTGCAGCTTCATTATACACTTTTTCTGTAATGGGCAAAAGTCCTTCATAAAGATGTTTAAGCCATAAACCATAACATTTCAGTCTCTGACATGGGCCATGTGCTTTTCTGCCACACTCCCCAGGTCCTGACTGCCTACACAGGGAGGGCAAATCTGCAGGTGAGGAAGGATCTCTGAAGTGGCCAGAGGCCCAGTGGTCAGTGGGGTCCTTCTTTGTGCTCTTACCCTAATCCTGTGGCCTCTGCCATGCTGATACACAGATGGAGCAGCACATTGTTTTGCCCATGACTGAGGCTGTTAAAGGTGCTGGGGCAATTCACAGCCAACTTCTAGCACACCTGCGAGCAGAGACAAGACTTGTTTGCAAACAGATCTGCAGAGAAATGTGGCAGAGGCCAGCAAGGCTCAGGCAGCTAGAATTTCACTGGAAAATACATTGCATCCTGTGAGCCCCTCTCTGCCTCTCCCCACCAAGGGTTATATTGAAAACAACAAATTCTAAGCTTTTCTGGGCTTAAAAGATTACAATGTGATTAGGGTGAGAGCAAGAGAAGCCCTCACTGCTGTTGGACCAGAGTCCTTCCCGGGGCCCGTGAGGCTGCTGGGGGAGAAGGCAACACAGCAGAGGCTTTTTTCAAATGGATCTGTAGTTTTTTGAATGGCTGAGCCAGCTGAACTCTTTCATGTGTTTCTCGGGGATGCTTCACGTGTTCTTCAGGGATGCTTCAGAGAAAGGAAGTGTCTTGGTCAGCTTCAGGGGCTGTGTTTTTTCCTTCATTAGCCATTTTTGCCAGCACGTCCTCTGACTTCTTGGGTCATGGAGAGCCTGGATGGAGAAAGGATGGGGACACATGGGTGTGAGTGAATATGTGTGTAAACCAGCTGAGTGGGAGAGGGTGCCCACATTGCAGAACAAGTCTTAGGGTAGGTTCAGGGCTAGAGGAACCCTGTAAATTGAAGCCTTATTTAATGGTTAAGATTTTAATCAACTTCTCCCCACTGTCAGACGTACAAGGTGGTTGATGCTCTGCTGTGACGTCCCTCAAGGGAACGGGTGTCACATCAGGCTGACACACAGGACAGAAGAATGTGCACAGTTACATGATTCAGGACATGACAGACAGGTTTGTGATGGGGATTTCTTATGTAATGCTTTTCTGCAGAGGAAGCAAAGGCTGCACACAGGAGAGGTGCTGCACAAGATCTAATGCCTCTTTTACAGCCAGAATCAGAAACTATCAGATGGCTACTTACCTTGGTGTTAAGCAGTAAAGGCAATGAAGAAAGTTCTTTGATAGCTTAAAAATTGACTTTTCTCTGTGTTGTAGGAGTTTGGCAGACCAAGATCAGCAGCCGCGAAAAGAGACACTTAAGGAAGGAAAGGCTGAAACAAAAAGGTAAATGTACAGGCTCAGTTCACACACCTGATCTGGCTGGGTTTGTTACCCCTCCTTACACCCCAGCATCTTTCTGTTTGCTCTATCTGTCATTTGGCAGCAAAATCCGTGCACTTACTGAGGCTATTTACTTAAGAAAATACAGCTTTGGGAGCTTTTACTTGGGAGCTTGCCTTTTATTCCATGCTCTCACTAAAACACACAGCATTACCCACAGGACTTTGAAAGCAGATGTCTGTTAGATCTGAGATCTGCTAAAGGCTTGGTGTCACATGGGCTAGTTCTGTCTGTGTGACTTGACAGAAGAAGTTTTTTGATAATGGACATATAAAAACACATGTAATTTGCTCAAACAGGTTCTTTAGTCCACTAGACTAAAGAACTATAGCAGAAATATACTCTTACCCTAATGAGATAAAATGAAACAACACTTTGTGCTCGCTGCACATTTTCCCTCCAGGGATTTCCAGGTGTCTGCCGTGCACTTATGCCTATATACATTTCTACTAATCATGTTATATGTAATAACCACTATATGAAAGCAGGTCATGGAATTAAGTCATTTGGAAGCATTTTCATTATCTGTAATAAAATGATCAAAATAACCTTTAAGTTTATTATAGTAGAGTAATTTAGAAGCTAAGGTAGGAGTTTGGATATTGGAGAGACGTAGCTGGATTGGGAGATGTAGCTGGATACGTGTGAGTTAGTGCACTGTCTGCAATAAGGCTCTTAAAGTGCTCTCGGATGCTCTATTAAAATTGAAGGGTAAGGGAACAGGAAATTTTAATAGAAAAATATACAGGCACCTTGGGACCACTTTATCTATGATTTGGATTATATAGAGTTAAATATCAAGAGTTTAGATTTTTAACTCTTGGTTTATCAAGGGTCTATAAAGGCTAGAGGTGCTGAGGTCTCCACTTTCTCTCCAGCAAAGTGAATAGGTCCACATTTCTTTCTTCATGTAAGTTGGCCTGTTGTCATCAGTGGTGCCAGCTGCACATGCAGAACCCCACAGGGTTTAACCCTAAGGTCATGCAGGTGTTAAGGGCTTTGCTGACCCAGGAAAGGGGGCTCAGTTCACCAAGTCTCATTTGAAGTACCAGAAGTCCTTGGTGCAATCCTGCAGCCTGGGCTGTGCAGGATGCTGAACCCAGTGATCATGTTAGCATGGGCATTCACAGAGTAGTGAGATCTGAGCTTCTAGGAAGAAGCCCTAACCCTGCTGAGTGCTGGTTGACGTTCCCTGGCAGGGGAGAAACAGTAGCATCAGCATTAAGGTGTATGAAGGTGGAGTTGATGTCAGCAGTGGTCTCCTCTTCACCAGAGCTCCAGAAAATGCTTTGCTATTCTGAAGGCTGGAGTCATAAAACACTTTAGAAGTCCTTTGGAACAAAAATGTTGGACATAACTGTCACTTTTAAAAATATTCATTTGCCTGGCACTGATTTCTCTAGCAGCCTTGAACTACCAACATCCTAGAGGTTTGCCTTCTTTTTCCTTGGAGGTCCAGCTGTTCTCTTTCTCTCCCTTCAATGTCCTGGGCCCCCAGCAGGACTCTGGAGGCCTTGAGCCTCCCCTCCAGGGATGGATGCCCAAGGCTGCTGTGGTGCCTTCCCTCTCACATTGGCCTTCCTTCCTGTTTTCCACTTCAGTGTCCCATCCCAGGAACTCTGCTTCACTGTCATTGTATCTGTAAATAATTTCAGTTGGAAATAGTCATAACATCTGATGGGTTTAGATCAGACATTGTTCTGTTGTCTCTCCTGTACAAACTCTTACTTGTAATTAAAAATAATGATCATCCTGTGGTAATGTTTATTCCTGAGAAGACCCCAGCAGAGCATGCCAGGGTGGCTCGGTGGTTGAGCCAGCCTTCAACTGGGATGAGAAGGGAGCAGTGTGGCCACTCACAGAGGACACCAGTGGTGGTGGAAAAGGTGCTTTCTTTGCCAAGGTGGAGTGTGGGACCATGCTGAAAGGCTCAGGAGCCCTACGGGAAGAATCAGCACCCTCCAGGTCAGAAGACGATGTTTTCTCCAATGTAGGTGAGTGTTGACATTCCAATATTGCCGAGGGGAAGCTTCACAAATTGCTGTGTCCTCGTCAGAGTGTAGCCCCATTGACATCCATCCTGCACATAGTGTTGTTCACCTCCCTTGGACCCTGGTAGCTGTCGTTTATTTCCCAGCAATGTGAAAAGAGGGGTACTTATGGCAGGAATTCCTTGTGTTGTAGACTACCTGCGGGGTACAAGTTGTTTTCTTCCCACAGGTATTTGTATTTAGTGTTTGTGTCCTTTACAGCCAAGGCCTTGCCCTCCGAGGATGCTCACAGAGTATGGTCAGAGTTAGGCTGCAGGGTACATCCGTGTGTTTCAAAGCAGGATAAAGCAGGGTATTCCTAAATCAAAAGCATTTGATTTTGTCTACATTCTCAGTGATTAATTGAGCGTGGTGGCTGAATTGAATGGTATATAAGGCCACATGATGACTCACCTTCAGTAGCAGTAATCTAGTACTCTGATGATTCAGAAAATGCTCTTAAGGTTGCCCCCACATGAGTTGACTTCTCTGCTAGAGTCCTTTTCTTGAAAAGTATAGGGTCGATGAGGGAGGACATTAGTACCATTTTTACTCTAATGCTTTCAAAAGGCCAAATTCCAATACATGATGACAACTTCTGCCAGCAGTGCATAAAGGGGACATCAGTTCAGATGAGTGAGGAATTTAGGTCCAGAGAAGTGCTCTGCTGGTGTGACATGCATGCTGAAAGGCTGAGAAGGTGTACGTGGTGATGGGGCTGGGCTCTCTCTGTCCATAAAGGTGATTTCTCCTTGCTTGATTCTTATCTAGCAACAGCAGTGGATGTAGGCTTGGAGTGGAGAGAACATGGAAGGGCTGTAATGAGCTTGGGAGCATGAGGTAGAAACTGTGAACGTGACATCAGATTTTGGGTTACTGTTTGTTTGCATTTTAAATGCAGGAACATGGGATATTGCAGATGTAAAATCCTGTCCTGTGACCTTTGGGACATTGTCAGATCTCTCCAGGGATTTAGGTGAGTGGCCTCTCATTGTACTTCCATCTGAATTCTTCTACCACTTTCTTAGCTGCTTGGCTGAAAGGGGCTCACATTGATCACATAGGGGTCTTCTCCTCTGGAGCCACATCTCATTAGTCACTCTCCCTTGCAGAGCTTGCTTGCATCTGCTATCCAGCACACCAGTGTTTTAGGGAGTGACATCAGAACCTTTTATTGAGTGCTTTCCAAACTTGTGTTCTCATCCAGGAATAAATAAAAAAAAAATATTGCCTCCCCTGCAGATTCTTTGTTAGGTTGACTCACACAGAAGGTTTCTGTTGTGTTCTGACAACCAACAAATTCAGAGAATTTCAGACTGAGGGAGGGAGTGAATGTGCAGCTTGGAAAGGCTGCCTAGCCAGCAGCTTCCCATCCAGCACAGTGAGGGATTTTCAGCTTGAGCCTCTCCATGCGTGGCCTTGAGAAAGATGGAGCATCTTCTTGCTTTGCATTGAGTTAAGCCTCAATTCTGGCTTTCACTTTGCATCTTTGCAACTGTCAATCCTCACTGATTGACTCCAAGCACCCCTGGTTCATAAATTCCCTGCCTACCAGCAACTCACATTTGACTGAAAGGTTAGCTGGATGATGAGTGCAAAATCTGATCCTGAATCTCTTAGAGATGCTAAAGACAAGCATAGATACATATAGATAGACATCTGTGCACAAAACAGCATGTGTGGTGTTAGCCAGAATGCTGAAACTAGCTTCCAAAGCCAGATAAGGCAATTAATATAATACATGCCATATTTAACCATCTATTTTCTGACACTTTGTCAGGGGATTCAAGCAGTTCCTAATCTACAAGTACTCAACAGGGAGAAATACTTGTTAACATCTGCATTTATGCAGCAAAAAAATCGAACTGATACACAACTGCATAAACCATAGAGTTCACTAGGTAAAAGGAAGAAAAGAAAAATCAGAGATGTGAAAAAAACCCCCTGATTTATGAAAGATGTGAAGAAAACCCTAGTCTGTTATATACAGGCCTTAGAAAGTGGCTAAGGGGAGTCATTCTGGGAGGTATGTGAATCCTACTGGTTGCTTTAGTTACTGAAAGTAATCATCAAAACAACTTTTTCTTTTTCCTCCAGCAGCACACTTACCTGTTCTCTTTCATGGAGCAATTAATTTGGTAATTATGGATTTCTGTTAGCTTGAACCAAAGCCTTCTCACTTAAGGTAGTGGAAGTTGGAGCTGGATATTCTGGATGCAGCTTTTGTTCTGCAGGAACTACAGCTCCTTCCTTAGGTCCACAACAGGGATGTGCCAGAAGTTTACATTTCTGAATATTGTTAGTGTAGCTACTCCTGAGTGAGTTGTTTCTAATAACTTACGCATGTAGTGTCCTCATCCAGCCTTTGTTAATAAATACACTGTGATGAGAAGCATAGATTAATGTGTGGCTTAAATTACATAACATCCAGGCATTGTGACATAGCAAGCAGACAGAGGCATGATTAATTGGTTTTAATAATGTGAATATACCTTTGTGATTATATTTTAGGTCTGGGATTTGGGCTTTTTTTGGTTTAATTTTTTAATGAAGATGCTTTCCTATGTGTAGATAACGTGAAGAGTAAATCATCTGAGGACAGTCCTTCCAGATGCTGTTGCCATGGCAGCTCGACTTTCCTCCCAGCAGACGATGCGTGGCAGGGACAGGGTACGTCTCTTTGCCCTTTTTCTGTAGACAGACAAGTGCACTAATGCAGGAACTCTCTTCAGTCCATTCCCTAAGCCTCAGACATCAGGGTCCACTTCCCATGTAGCTCACTTGCTGGTCAGGGAGAACAGTATGGGTCTGGTTTTGGGCAGGTGCCCAGAGCTGCTGTGAGTTCGGTCAGGGCAGCCGTTGTCCAAGTGGGACCCTTGAGAAAGGCAAGAAAGTGCATTTTATTTATGTTTTTCCTTGGAAGGCAAACAAATAATGCAGTAGGTACAGTCTGTTTTGGTGCATACATACTGGTGCAAAGTGTAATTAGATTTCCTGAGCAGCAGCAGGGAGGCTGTCTGCAGGCTCCCGTGTCCTCTCTCCAGCAGTTGCACGGCTATCAGCTGCGAGCAGATAAGCACAGGAACAGGGCAAGCACAGGGTAATCCCTCCCCACACCCTGCAGAGAGCAGGTCAGGGACTTCCTGAGCCAGAAGCAGCAGGATGGGCTCTGTGTTTCAAAAAGCCCCATGTGTTAGCAGTCAGCTCAGATTACTCAATTTGTGAAACGAGTTCAAAGTTGTGTTTGGTTTTCATAACCAAAGCACTGTGTTTCCCTCCCTCCCGCTGTTGTGTGGGAAGGTGGAGCTGAGTGGGACTTTTCCAGGCAGCCGCAGCCTGGGCTCGGGGAAGTGTCTGGGGGAGAGGCATGGGAGGACAGGGTGCTTCTCGAGCTCTGTGTACCTTTCCCAAAACTTTAACTTTCCTTGGAAATGCCCTGAACCCAGATGCAGAATCCAACTCCAGTCACTGTGGCAATCAGGATTTCAGTCTTTCTATAACTGGTAATGGGGTTTTTTTTTAGTTTTAAAAGAAAGACAAGCATGGGTCCTGAGTGGCTCGAATAATTTAACATGAAGAGTGTGGGTATTAGATGACCTTTTCTCTCAACCTTTTGGTCAGGATTGAGTGAAGTATCTATATATACCCCTGCTGTTGGGAGGCCTTTCCCTGCTCTTGCAGGAATGGTGGCTGATGAGCTGAGCAAACCTCTTCATGCTCTAGCTGCTCTGATTGCCTAACTGCAGGAGAACCCAGAGGGGTGGAATGCATTAAGGAGAAAAGATTGTGGTTGTCTTGCTTCTCTGTCCAGCGGTAACTGAAGCTCTGCAGAAAATGCATCATTTTGGCCGTGATTCTATAAATAGCACAGTTTGCTTTAAAAATAATAAAAACTAAACCCCCAACCCCCAGCATTCCCTTCCCTTGGTGCTGTGTTTCTTTACCCCTGTGTTGCTGCAAAGGGTTCCTGGCCCTTTCCAACTTTGGAGCCCGTTGTGCCCACGTGGGATGGAGGGAGGCAGTGTGGGCAGCTCTTCAGCAGCGTTCCCTTGCACTACATTTAGCACATGTCAGACTTGGCACACTCTGGGCTTGATCTGCAGTTGCAAAGCCAGGCAGGGCTCTGCTTTTGGAGTTCCATATCTGCCTGAGAGTAGAACGATGGGAGCAAATTCAGCAGCTTCCTTCTGCAAATACCGGAACAGAAGTTTTTGGAGAAGTCTGTCTGTATTACAGCTTGCTTTTTTGTCCTGTTTTTTTTTTTTGCCTTTGAATCATCAGCCTTGATATTGATGCAGGGGAGAGCCATGTCATGAACATGTATTCCCTGAATTTAGATGAGGTAATGGTTGGCATTAAGGTCAGCGCTGCAGGCAAAATGAGCTCTTAGACAGTTAAACATGGCCTATTAGCTCTTGCAGGCTTGGGAACTAAAAGAAAAAACCATTCATAGCCTAAATATGAGCTGGGGTCATTTTATCAGATCCAGAGCAGTACATGTAATGACTCTCTTTGTTCTTTGCCAGGCTGGTACAACCAAAGGAGCTGGATGCTGGCCTCCTGCCTCTGCCCCTGCTACTGGAGCTGCCTTGGCTGGCTCCCTGCCCCACATGGGGTTTTTTGTGAAGTACCAACAATAATAACACCCGCACTTACAAAAGCCTTGAGGCGTAAGTGTTGGCACAACTGAAAGTGTATATAGATAGAGGGAGAGAGGGAGTTAGTGGTAAAGGGAACTGGGCAATCACTTTTGGAATATTTAAAAGTCTATCAGTCTGGCTGGTTTCCAAATAATGCACTGCTGTGTTGACATTCACTAATGATACATGCTGCTCATGGTTAATTCTTAATTATTGTCATATCTGGAGTTCTGTGTCCATTTCTGGGCTCCCCAGTACAAGCCAGTCAGGGATATACCAGAGCAGATCCAGCCATGCCTGTGTATGAGCATAGGGTTGTTGCCTATGGTCAGCCCAGACAGTGGGGAAGAGGCAATGGATAAGAAGTTCATTTCCACTTATCCATAAGTGAAAGCTTTTTTTTTATGGTGAGAGTGGTCAGGCAACAGAACTGTTTGCCCAGAGAGTCTGCAGACTTTCTGCCCTTCAAAATATTCAAAACCCTGATTGCTACATTCCTGAGAAACCTGCTGTAGCTGAGCCGTCTGTAAGGTGTGGGGTGGGACTAGACAATCTCCAGAGGCCTCTTCCAACCTCATTGATTCTGAAATTCTCATTCTGTCATCAGTTATTGTCTCTGCATATTCAAACAATTAGTCCTTAGCAATCCAAGCCTTTGTTAGCTGGGGGCATTCAGTGTCCTGGAGTTGAAGCCACAGTGGTCAGCACTGATGGGTGCTGTCCCATTAGTCCCACCAGCAGGCTGAGGTGGCCAGGACTCTTCCACGAGGGAAGGGGGCCCCAAAGTTTTTTCATCATCATTTTTCCCTGCTCATCATTAGTGTTTACCTACCTTTCATTCCTGTCACAAAGAGAAAGAAAGGGGGGCGAACCTCTTCTGGTCCTGGCATAATTCACTTTATGTTTGAGCCCGGGAAATGCTCTGCTTTTGCCAGGCACCTTTCCTGCTTCTTCTGCAGGGTTGTTCTTGATCCTCCTGCCTCTGCCTTGGAAGCTTTACTTGCATGTGTTTCCCAATACTCCTTTTATGTACCTATGCCACATATCTGCCACTGCCCCTTTGGTGACATTTATATACTTCAGCTTTGCTGTCCCACAGAATGCATCTCAAGCTGTGGCTGGTTTTGCTGTTATAAAACATGTAACCCACACAGTGAGGCCGGCTGGGCTGTTTTAGAGCACTTGTTCCTGGTTCTAAGGCAAGGGAATACTAATTTTATCCCATGCATCTGCTTCCAAGTGAAGTGGACCTGCGCTTTGGCAACAGCACAGTGCAGTCTCAGAAAACCCACATGCTGCTTTGCAAATGCAACATCTCATGACCATGAGAGTCGCTTTTTACCTGCATCTTGGCATCTTCCCAATGAGTCCTTGATTGCCAATGCAAATTTTCCCCAGAACCTTAAGAAAACTCCCATGTCTCCTGATCCTATGTCTCCTGACTCCCAACCTTCCTTCTGTTCCAGGGTTAAAATCAATTTTAATTCCTTTGTTTTATGGGAATAAGTAGCTTTTAGCCATTAAAAGAAGTCTTCAGTCTGGGGTTTATTTGCTATTTTGCCTCTACTGAGTTATGCTGAAGGAAGATGCAAAATAAGGGATTCCTTCACCCAGCTATTGGTGGCAATGGTTTTGACCTGTAACACAGAAATGCAAGCCTTAGACTGGAAATTTTCTACCCATTTTAACTGGATGTATTACACTTGGTCTACAAGTGATGACTTGGCAAGGATTTGGGTGTATGTTCATTATACAGTCAACTGCCCTTTGCAAAGGGATGGGTTTTCTGCAGCAGCCACAGAAAAGCTCAATGCCAGGGACAATATGCAGCCTACTGAGAAGTTTGCCCTGCCAGATGAACCTCCCTTAGGTTTCTGCTGCCCATATTGAGGGACACCATGCCAAGAGAGATACTGGTAGATAGAATCCAAATGTACAACTCTGGATTAGAACATTTTTAATCCCCTTCTTGGTGACACAGACTGAGTTTTGCTGCAGTACTTTCCAGTTTCGTTTTCCAGGCCAGATAATTAGGTTCAGCCTGTACTCCACCCTATCTATCAGCAGGCACAGGGAACTTGCTGACTGTCCCCTTTGACCAGATCCTGCTGCTGTGGGGCCCTGTTTGCCTGCTCCCCAACACCCCCCAGGGTGCAGCCATCTGCTCCTCTTCATTACACAGGGGAGAGATTGGAGACCAGGGGCATTTTGGTAGTTGGTGCTGGGATGGACTTTCTGCCTTCAGAGTTTCTGAAGACACCTTCAACATTGTGCCTTTCAGGATCTAAAAGTGTTTTCATTGCACGGGGTACATGGAAACTACCTTGGCCTTGAAATGCACACTGCAAATATTTGCTGCCAACAGAAAAGTACAGCTGTGTCTGGGTGGAGTTTGCTGGAGGACTGAAGTGGCCTGCAAGCAAGAACTTAGTTGGAAAATGACATTTAACAGCATTGCTTTTGTCAAAATGAACAGAAGGAATTGCCAAGATGTTGGTCTGTACTGGTGCTGAGAGAGATATCACCTCTGTCAGGGATATCACCTCTGTCAGGGCTAAACCCACATGGGGAGAAGGGGGATGTGCTGCTGCATGGTACATTCCTTTTAGAGTTTATGTTCACAGAAACTTCTGATCAGTTTTAGCCTGTGAGAGGATTGATGACCCAAGGAGAATCAGTTGCTGATTTAAAAATACTAGAGAGCATTCAAAGTTTAACGACAGTGTGGGAGATGTCACTGTAGAAGAGAAATATGCTACACAAGAGAAGAGATTTTAAGACAGACCTTTGGGATAAGTACATTTAATCTGATATCCCCATCAAATTCAGCAAATTATAAAGAATCTTATACCGCCCTTAACTTTAGTCTGAGTTGATTTTTAACACCCCTGGGACACAATGCTTCGCGAAGAGTAATTCTGAGATGAGGCAGAGTCACCGCTGTTCAGCTGTTTCATGCCCACATGTGATAAGGGTGAACATTAATGTAAGCCCATTGCAAGCAGTTTGCCATCAAAACTATTTTCATGTTTAGAAGTATATAGACAAATGCACTTTTTGAGATATCAGAAGTTAAAAATGTGAAAACAACAGTTGTGGCTTTCCATTTGTTAAGCTATTGTCTGTTTTGCTTGCGCACCCATAAGAGCATCCATCAGCAGAGCTGCTGCCTTGCATCTCAGGAGATTGAATTCTGTTTTGGACTGGAATTTTATCGGGGAATGCATTCAAAATTAGTTGTTCCTTTCCCTTTTGAATAAGGAAAGAAATATTGTTTATATAGAGGGCATGGATTTTAAACTGAGAAACTTAAACAATGTTTATAATCATGTGTATAATATTTGGCAGTAAACTGGTCAGAGCAACATTTTGGAAAGAGTTTTCTTTTATCATTCCCAGCATGCTTTTGGTTTTGGCCCTGCTTCAAGTAGAAGTTTTTCCATCCGGCTTGGGATGTTTTTTTTTTTTTTTAAGAGAAGTAATCAGCTAAGACTTATTATTATATGTTATGTTTTTAAAGTCTTTCTTCCTGCTAGGATAAGACTTAAGATTGTTACATTCAAATTGTTAAAAAATAATCAACTAGTCCTTTCAACATCTTATGCCAATTTATCTGCTTTTTTGCGCCTCATTCAGTTTGGGTGAAGGAATTAAACTGGTCTGTTTTGCCTTCTTGCCTGAGTACAGTTTGCCAGTGCTTTGAGGAGAGGCAGCTGAGGGCTTGCAGCCAGATTTTCAAAGGTACCAGATGCTGAAACATAGAGAAAACTAAAAGATTTTGAGAAGTTTTTTTGCCCAGCTCCCATGAAATGATCAGAATTTATGCTGGGTAGGTGATACCTATTTCGTGCCTGTTTAGAGTTGCATCTTAGGGAGGTTTGGAAATCAGTGCTGGGATGGTGCTATTCTGGCTTACATTCAAGAAAAGAAAATAGAAAAGCATGATGAAGTTGAGAATGTACTTGGTTCTATTTTTTGTAAGAAAGAAAACACCAATGAAAGCAATAACAAATGCACAAATCCTTTGCTAATATTACTCTTCCTTACAAATAATCGCCCAGAGGATGGTGTGTTGCAGTGAATGGAAGAGCCTGCTGTGTCTGCCAGTGTGTGGGAACCCAGAACGCAGAGAACATTTCTCTGCCTGTTTTGAAGGCTTTTACCCCCCTGAACAACACTGTTTTTGGCCTTTGTCCATGGGAAAATTTGCCTAGCCTCTGGGAAGAATTTGAATCTACAATGGTGTGAATTAGGTGATAGAATACTATGTGAGATTATCACAGGGTGAAAAATTTAGAGTTTTTAGGTCTATTTGCATAGTAAGTAGGTAAAAGTAGAAAACCTCAAAATGGAGGATAAGTTGTAGTTAAAACCTTCTTTCTCCTTCTTCACTAACTCCATATTTTGCAGCAATAGTGGTGTGGGATGATTGGATACAAAATTCCACAGTTCCTGTCTATGTGATTTAGGAACTTGTTGGACATTGGTAAAAAAGTGAAAATATCTTGCGTTTTAAGTTTTCATTGGGTAATTTACCTTTAAAAAGGCTGTGAAATCTTGGTAAGTTGTCTTCTTGCTGCATTCTCTGCTCTGTGCTATGTCTCGGCCATGGCAGTGGCTTGTACGCCTTAGATAAGAATTAATAAACACCCATCTGGAGACTGAGAAGCATGAAGTCCCATTCGCCTCCTTTTTTCTCCTGGCATCTCCCCCATCAGGGAAGACAACAATTAATAACGTGGACATTGTTACCAGTGTTTTCTGGATATGTCTCAATCCTTCTCCATAAAATTAAAAGGAGATGTTTGACAAGACACACTATTAGTTTTGTAAAGCTTGCTTTCTTGAAGTGCAGGCTGGAAGGGCTTTTGTTTCTGTATGTGCTTTTCTGCCCTTCTTTAATTTTTCTCCTGTCCTGAAGAGTGCAGTCACTAATTGTGAATTGGCAGTCAATGTATATGTCTTAATACATTTTTAAAATAAATTTGTAAATGTTTTAATGCATTTAAGATGTGCACACATGCACATCCAGACATCACACGGTCAAGCAGGAAGACGACGAGCAGGAAGGTATTTTTGCAGCATTTGTGCTACTCATGTGAGGCTGGGAAGTAGTATGGATTTGAACATAACTCATTTGTCTGCTTGCCCTAATAGCTGACCCTTCAGTGATTGATCTGGACTCTGACTGGAAGGCTCCCACGGAAGAGTGGGGAAACTGGACTGGAGATGAGGAGCATCAGAAGAGGGATGAGAGGAAGGTGAGGAGAGTGGTGTTGATGGCCAAGGAAGACCTGCTCCACTGGGGTCAGACTCACCCAGGCTGGGGTCTCCAGCCCTGGAGCCAGGCTCCTTTGGTTGTGGGGGCCTTCTCATGATGGGAGGAAGTGCTTGGCATGGTCACTGCCTGATCTGTCTGAGATAGCGGGAGCTGGAGCACACACTTGCAGGATGCATGAGATGGCTTGGGGAGAGTTGGCTGGTTCTGAGAGTTCATCATCCAGGTGGTATTGCTGTCCTAAGCAGCAAATCCTGGCTGTTTGCACCCTACTGCTGCTGACCTTCTCAAATAACCAGGCCTTAAAAGAGGTTTGGAGTCAAGAGCTGACACAGCCTTCACAGCATCTTGGGCAGGCGGGACATATTTAAGTTTGCTGATAAGAGGGTTTGGTGACAGTGATACAGTGGTATCTTGGGTGGAGATGTAGAAGCAGAAATCTTGCTGTTTAAATGCTTTCTGGAAGCCCAGGGAAATATTCCCCTCAGGCAGGCGTGGGAAGAGCATGCTGAGCTTTTTGCAAAGAGCTGAGGTGTGCACCTTATCCAGAGAGATAGCTCTGCTTGTACACTGTTAGCACACACTCCTGGAGGTAATCAGTTTTCCTGAAAAAAACAAAGTTAGCTGTCCCAGGACTCATCTTACAAAATCTCTGATGCTTTCAGGATTTGCCAAAAGGCAAAGCAGGCATCAGTTTCTGCCTTTCTGGGCTTGAAAGCAAAACACAGCGGAAGAAGAAGAAAATGGAAGTGAAGGAAGCAAGGGGTGGAGCTGGACTGAGGCATGTGAGTATTTTGTATTTTAAGAGTAGTGTTTGGTTTTCCACAAGCAGAGGGGGATTCTTCTCTGTTAGGATGACCTAAGGGAGACTTTTCTTCCTCTCTCTTCTGGCTTTCTCTTCTATTTTCTCCCCACAAAAAGAAGTTATGAGTACAGCGAACAGTGGAGTTTTGCAACATGGTATTCTCTAACATATTTGCACAACACTTTGATTTTGCAGTACAGAATGTTGTGCACTAAACTTGGAATGCATCTGCCTAAACAATTTTTCATCCATGATTAAAGCCAGATGCACTCCAAATTTAATGTACAATTGGCCTGTTTCATCTATAGCTGAAGGTCACCCAGAGATATTAACAGTAATGAAAAGGTGGTTCCCAAAAGTCAGTGAAGATAAAACGAGGCCACTGTTATACCAGTAAAAAGCCTATTGAGAGAAAAATGTCTCAGAGTGCAACAGAGGAAGGCTGCAGACAATGTCAGTTCATTTGGGATGGGAAGTGCAAAGGAACAGAGTGTGTACTGGGTTTTGGGCTAGTCCTTGCCTGTGATGTCCTTGGTGCTCAGTTAAATGAGAAATGGGGAGGGATCTCCCAAAATATCCAAATTGTATTTCATTCACTTGTCACAGAATATGTTTTTCTGGACATGTATAGCTACTTTTTTCTTTCCCCTTTCCCCTTTCCCCTTTCCCCTTTTCCCTTTCCCCTTTCCCCTTTCCCCTTTCCCCTTTTCCCTTCCCTTCCCTTCCCTTCCCTTCCCTTCCCTTCCCTTCCCTTCCCTTCCCTTCCCTTCCCTTCCCTTCCCTTCCCTTCCCTTCCCTTCCCTTCCCTTCCCTTCCCTTCCCTTCCCTTCCCCTCCCCTCCCCCTCCCCTTCTCTTCCCCCTTTTTTTTTTTAAATAATTTGTCTTCCCCTCACACCCCCTGTGGTCTCTTATGATCCTTGGGACAGTTTTGCTCCCGGATCTCCTGATGCTCCCATTTTAAGGGAAAGGTTTTAACTACCTCACTGACCACAATCCACATAATCATTAGGATATCCTATCAGTTCCCAGAGTGCTGTCATGCCACTCTCTTGCACAACCAATTAGTTGGTTTAGCTTCGTAGATACCTTAATGAATAATCTTAACAGTGCTGTTCAGACTCCTCAGGACAGCATTGCTTCTTCTGACATTTATGATGGGCCAGAAGAAGCTCATGTTGCATGTCAGCCCCAAATGCTGGTGTCTGGTGCCCCAAATGCTGCTGTGCAAGCTCATCCTTCAGATGGACATAAAAAATGAAATTACTTATGAAGCCAGATCCGCAAAGTTGCTCATCACACTCCTTGTGCTACCTCCAGTCTTTCTGTGGACTCTAGTCACTTAGCAGTCACTGGGTGCATCTTACTCTTCAGTGTCACTATACAATGACAGTACTTTCATCTCAGTATTTCTTGCTATTCCTCTGTTCACTGGGGGAAGCAAGGGGAAAAATGGTAATGAAAGACAATTTCAACACTTTAATCCCCTCTAAAACAAATAAATAAGAGGTAGGTAGATAACATGGCAAAATATTCTAATCATGTAAAAATTAATTTGTCCTGCAGTTCCTTTAAATGCCCTACAATAATGACATTTTCTCTCATATTTTGTAATTGCCTATGCTTTGTTTAACTCATATGCTTAGTGAAGCACATTGTTTCAATTAAGCCCCAGCAAGGTTTGCAAACAAGAATGGAAGAAGGCCCAAGGGACTTCATATCTACAAAACATAGCAGTGATGCAGTTGGTGCTTCCTTCAAAAAATCCTTGGACATTGCTAATAATTCACCCAATAATGGTAAGTGATTGCACATCGGATGAATTTTCAGAAGAATGTGTAATCTGAGAAGTGTTCACAAATGCATATTTAAGTGAATATGCGAAATGCTTCTCCTTTAGCTGCATGTGTTAATTCTTTGAGAGGGTCTGTATTACTCAGAGGCTTTTCTGTGACAAATACCTGTTCCTGCTCCTCTTGGAGTTACTGAGCAAAAAAAAAAGCTACTATTGCATTAAGTGACAATAATTTTTGCACAGCACTTTTCAACGTGAAACAGAAGCAAATATGAGTGATCCAGAGCCCACTGAAAACATTCAGAGTTCTCCCCATGACTTTGAATTACCCTTGAAAGTAGGTGGCCCTTGTAAAACACATCTAAGAACCCTTAAATTTCCTTCATCTGGCAAAAAGCCAAGAGTTCTCAGGGATGCAATTGCATGTGAAAGGTTTGTGCACTGGCCCCTGTTGTTTGTATGGCAGGTGTACCTGGAAAAAAGGAGAGGAGGAAGAGGAAGAAAATGAAGAAAGAGACTTGAGGGAGCTGTGTAGCTGCCAGAGCGCCAACCCGATGGGGCAGACATGCCGATGAGCTGCAAGGATTCTGCTTTCTGCGATGCCGCTGAGCCCCAGGCAAGAGAGGCTCCGGGAGACCTCCCAGTGAGAGGAAGAGGAGAAGAGGAGCAGTGAGCCAGAAAGCGTGAGTGTGTGAGAAAGCAGAGAGAGGGAGCAGGCTGTGCACAGGAGGTGGTTTTGAAACAGAGTGGCTGTTCATTGCAAGCTGCTGCCCTTGATCAAAAGCTGCTGAATGGGGTTTGACTGGTTGCATAAAGTCCTTTCAGTTTTTTGCTGTCATGTTGTTCGTCAACTTGTAGTGTTCTATGCCATTGTAGAAATAGTTGGGCTATACCTGACTGTGATTGTACTTTGGTCCCATGGAGGATCCACCAGCTAGTCTGGTCTCCTCTGGCATTTTTGCAGAGGTGCTCATCGACAGGCTAGTAATGTACAGAAGGAAGCACTGCTCAGAGACAGAGGGAGAATAACATGGATCATTCTCCAACCTCCTTTTTTAAATCCTTGGTGGCTGCTACGGTCAGACTTTTGCCTCTTACATTGCTATATTTATCCTTTTTACCCCACATCAGACTAGTTCGCTCCTCAAGGAATATTTCTAAAGGAGCTTTTAAACTTATTTGGAAAGATGATCTAAACCCTTTTTCTCCCTGAATTTTATGGTGGGCTAAAGTTTAAAGTCTGTGTGTCCAAAGCATGTAGCATTTGTACTTATAGTAGACTGAGGTAACTTTTTAAAGTCATTTTTCTTAATCTGATGTTTGGAAGTTTTTATCATTTTGTCACTTGAATATTCTAATATAAACTAAATTTGTGAATGAAGTTTTTAAAAATGTTGGTTTAGTATTTATTGAAGAGTGTGTATTTCTCCTTGTCAGAGGGCTCATAGTATGGAGAAGAGAATGTGTTACAACTGAATACTATGGTTTATAAACAATGCTGAACTGACACCACGAAAAGCAGAAGCCCTTTATCCCCAGAGGAGCTGCAGCTTTGGTGGTAGCTGGGGGGTTTTCTTCAGACGGTCCTGAGACTATGCCTGACCCATCCCAGAAGTGCTGCCTTGAAGGATGAGATAGCGTTTCTCAACTCTCCATCTGCATTTGTGCCTTTGGAGACAGTGTGGGAAGGTTACCAATGCATGTTAAATGTGTGCACATTTGTAAGCTTTGGGCTGATGCTGTGAAACTCCTTTCGCTAGGACCATGTATAACCAGGGATGTCCGTGGTTTTACACTGCCACAGCTGCACTCCTGTTTGTATCACGGAGCCAGAGGAGAGCTCTGTGCTTCTGCCATTGCATCCCCGATCCCTGATCCTGGCTTGTCTGAGCTTTACCTGCAGCTCAACACTTTTCCCTGATGGCCATCATCTATTGCATAGCTGTCAAAGCAGCTGCACCCTTCAGAGAAGCAATTAACTGCAGCAATCTATTTGTGTTTAGAGTTTAGGTACTATATGTTGAAGGGCAGTTCTCTTGTGCTGTGATTTTTGGGGTAGTCAGCTGTACTGTGTGCCCTGAAATTTAGCACAGCAGGGTTATTTCAGACAGGCAGGCGAGGAGTAATCTTAACTGATGCCACTTTGCAGGCCACTGCCTAGAATCTGCACATCTTGGTGTTTGTGTCTCAGTGTAGGCAAAATATTGGCAGTTTATGAATGAACTGAATAGACCAAAGAGCTTTTATCTGCAAAGTAACTGGTTTGGAGCAGATGCGTAACAAGAAAATACATGGCCTCACTGGAGGAGCAGGTACAGCAAGTTCAAGGACTTAGAAGATGTGCTAATGAGTATGTGGGTAATGAGCAAAGTTCTGCTATCTCTGAAGCCAATGGAAAACATTCGTTGACCTCATTGGGGCCAGGATGTTGCCCATGGTCTTTGCTTAGCATTGAAGATAACCTCTGTCATCCAAACAAGAAAGAAAAAAAAGAGAAGCTCACAAGATTGGTGGACTACAGATTTCTTCTGCTTTTTTCTCTATATCTGCTTGTTAACTTTTTGATGTCTCTGTAATTATGCTTTATTTCAACATTTTTCAGTATTTCAAATGTCACTGTTTTTATAATAAAAAATTAAGACTTTTGTCCAAAGCCCAACACTCATGAGCTGTTTTATTTAATTTGTATGTGTGTGAGAGCATGTGGTTTTGGCTAGAACTATTCCATTTTCAAGCTTTTTTGAGGTACTATAAATTTCTTTAAGAGATTCCCTTCATCTGAACTCTTCTATGTTCAGGAAATCCTCAAGACATTCTTTTGTTGTTGGGATGAAAGAACAATCCAGACTTGCAACACTGACAAGCTGACTGAGGTGCTGATGACAAGCAGCAGCAAATGATATTACTGTTTCTCTGTCAAATTCTTCAGTACCCCTCTTGGTGACTTCAGTGCTGTCTGAGACCTGCATTTTTCTTCTGGTTCCACTGTTTCACCTCTGGGAAGTCATCACAGTAATACAGATGGGCTCAGTAGTTTACAGCAGCACATTATTTAAAACCATGCTCTAATGTAGGCAAAAAACCTCCACACTCCTACAACTAAATATTCTTGATCGTAGGCTTTCCTAAATAATTGAAAAGCACCTTTCAGGGCAAATTGGGTGGCAATGTACAGCATGCTTGTGTGATTCATCTGTTTTGTCAGCAGTTAGGAAATGGTATGTTGGGTGCTGCTTGTTTAATATGGCTATTGCACTGCCTGGATCCTTCCTGTACCACATCCCCCAGCAGTGCTGCTGCACAGGCTTCCAGGGATGCAAAAGTGTTCTTCAATCAGAAAACTGAGTTTACAAAAACTACCAAACCAAAACAAAGCTCTCAGCAACTGCTGTCAACTTCCATTCTTGCACTTCCCAGTTGTCAGAGGCTGAAAAGCCATCACACAGCTTAATGAACGGTCTCTGCAGATTCCCTGAAAATCAGACCTTTGAGTTCTTTAAGAAAATCCCCTTCATCACCACATGTTCAGGTTATTCCCTGGTTTCTGTGCTTCTAAGACAGAGGCTGTGCAGATCATCAGCCTGCTCTGGTGCTCCTGGCTCTGGCAGAGTTAAATTAATGTGCTAGATGTGTGGATTCTCCCAGTCTCTGATCTTTGCTAGCTGGAGAGTACTGTAAATCCTCAGACAGAAGATTCAACATCCCCCCAACACACTGAAGCACTGCTTGAGCTATAACTGAATGTTATCCCTTAGAAGAGTAAATTGAGAGTCATTCTCTCTGGTCATTCAATAACACAGTGTAGTCTAATTGCCAGTTCATGGGCAAGGTCCAGCTGGCACCCCCTGCCTTTTCCCTAAGCAGTTTATTAGCTGCTTGAGAGACACTTGCCTTACCAACAGCCAAAAGCTCTCCCCGTGCCTGCAAATGGCCCACTGGCTGGAAATCAATCATCTGGTGCAGCCACAGTGTGGGAGGTGGGATGAAGTGTGGCTGGCAAACATCTATGATCTGGTTAGGGGCAGGCAGTTAATTGTTACAGCAGCAGCTGTAAATGATGAAATACACGGCTTTAAGTTTCCACTTTCTCTTAAACTCAGTCTGCTCTATTTTGTAATGATGCTCTTTCTTGTGGGCAGCCTCTTGAAGGTGGAAGATTGGCTATATCCTTATAATAAAGCCATATCCATACGTGATGAGTCCATAGTATCACAGGCATTAAGATGTGGCTGATTATGTAACTGATGAACTCCTGACCTACAAAGTTGTGTTTACTTGCAGACAGACAGCAGGCTGCAGAGGCACAGGCTGAAGCTTTGCTTCACACTCAAACCATGGTGTAACACTGCCAAGGTTAAGAGGGGAAACCGCAGAGAGGAATTTGGCCTGCTGTTCCATAATTATCCATAACTGATCATTATAATTGTCTATAATTATCAAGGTCCCACCCAGTCTGCAGATCAGTGGCACAGCCAGCATGTGCACAAGCTGACTAGCAGGTAGCAATGCTAATTGGCTGGCAGGAAATAATTTCTTTACTATGGTTACAACATGGGCCTCCTCTGTAGCACTGAGTATTTTCTAAGGGTAGCTGAATGTTGTGAGGAGAGAGGGTTTTCAAGTCATGGGTCACAAAAATCAAATATAGGAAACCTTGTCCTTCTTTGATTGTACTGGACCAGACCCAGGGATCTTTTCAAGGCAAAATGAACTTTCCCAGTATGTGCCATCCCTGACATTCAGCCCTGCAGATGTTCCTGCAAAGGAAAGGTCCCCCCGTACTGACTGAACAGACACTGCAATGCACTGATCTCAGAAACAACTCCCTGTGTCTTCTGGGGAAAAGGCCACTGTAGGAGTAATTCACCCTTGTGTCATCCCATCATGAGAATATTATAAATTTGGTAAACTTTATTTTCTATCAAACTTTGATTTCTCTTTGCATGCACAATTTACCTTGGGTGGTGGTTCTGTGCAGTGCATGTTACAGGGACACATGATAAATGGTTTTATCGAGCTCTTCTGGCAGCAACAGCTGCCTGCCAGTGTTCCTCCTGGAAATCTGCTGGCATCCCGAACTGCAAACGCAGCCAAGTAGCCAATGTGTAAAGAAATAACAACCACCAGAACTCCCTGCTTCCCTGAGCAGGTAGTGTTCATGTCCTCAGGCTCCTGCTCTTCACCCTGCCAAGATTCATGGAGGGGGCAAGTTCGGGCTGAGGGCTGGAAGGGGGAGCCTGCCACTGAGTACAGGACATTTTCCATTTCCAGTGCTCACTGTTGTTCATGTGGAAGCACTGAGATATCTGGAATTGCAAGTTCCATTTTAGATCATGTTATTTTTAGATATTTTCATAGCTCCTCAGCTGTGTGGAGGCTGCTATAAACGAACCACAGCTCTTTTAGTTTAGCAGATTTTGACTCTCTAAATGAAGACAAGATTTATTCAGTGTTGAGATTTAGAAAATCTGAGTGTACAGCGAGTAACCCAGAAACATAGTCCTGGGCTTAGAGAAATTTTAAACCATGCTGTCATATTTTAGCTTATTTTCTAACCCTGACTTTCAGATCCATCTGTTATGAGTTTAAAAGGTTTGGAACTGAGTTAAACTGAGTCATACTGGTAAAAGATAATTCATATTGTTAACAGTAACCAACTAGAACAAATAGTACAGAAGCTTGGAACATTACATTAGGAATCCCAAAGTGAAGTTGATTAATTCAGTAAACGAGTAAAATTCAATAACCACAAAACTCATCGTGATACATTCTTATTACTTTCTTACCCCTTTTACAAGAAACCACTGATCCTCCAAATTAGATTGTTTTCCTGCAAAATTCATCTTGGAAAAAAAGGATGGTAAAATTTGTTAATGCTGACTTCAGTATATTTATGATTTTGCTGTATGAATCACCAACAGGAAAGTTTCCCCCGACTAATTTATATGAGGTTTTTTTTCCCTTCATTGATATGTTAATGCTTTGCTTTTACTCCAGCACATTCTTATCTTTTTTAAGGAAGCAAAAAGTCAATCCATGCTTTCAGCCTGGGTATTTTTCACACGTTCTGCACCAGTTCTATGGATTTTTCTAAATTCTGTTAAGGGGATACAGTGTTATATATTGCAGTTTCTATGTAAAGATATTACTTTCTCTGTGATGTTGAAAAACTTCCGTGTTTTTTAACGTAAAAATGGTTGTTCAGCATGGAAAATAACTGAGTCTGAGAAGCTAACTAACCTTTTCTCTTTTTGTTTTTTTTTAATTTTAGAATGCAGAGTAGCAGGCACATGCATTAAGTTATAGGGAAAAAAATAGTAGTAGCTTGTTCCTGCCCTCATAGTCAAGTGCCTTCTATTTGGGATGGAGGAGCTCCCACATGTCCTGCACTGCAGCTTTTATTGCCTGGCAAAGAAGCCAATGGACAAGAGACTTCCTTGATGTTCCTAGGACTTTGATTGACCTTTAGTGGTGTTGGTCAGATCAGTTCATCTCGCTGTGCCTTAAGTTTCTCAACCCCAATCAGGACAATACTTTCGTTATAAAGTGATATGAACTCTGCCCGAGATTACATATGATTATCAGTTCAGGGTCTGTAGGCTTCCCTTCAAATAACAAAGCAAATGCTGAAGCAGAACACCTTATTCTTCAAAATACTGCCATCCTGGCAATAGCTCAGTGTGTGGTTACAGCGTTAAACCACCATCTTCTAGTCAAGGACAGACTGAAGAATGGCACAAAAGGAAAAAACTGTGGTATTCCAAAAATTAGCAGAAAACAGGGCTGCATTGTTTTGACATCTGGCAAGTGTTGGACTTCAAATTTTTGAAGAAGTTGAAGCCTGGTCTCTCATTTACCTGATCCTAGCTGTTTTGCTGTCACCTTATTAAAATATGATTATCCAAAACTAATTTGTGTTTGGTAAAACATTGCCAGGCCCTCTCAAGACAGAAGTGCAAATCTCCTGTCTAGACATGGGTTTTGAAAGCCCTGACTAGCTTGGCTAATGAGGAACATCATGATACCAAACCCTCCCTACCTGCTGAGACGGAAGGAGTTAAAATGTCATGCTGGTAAAGGAATCCCAATCATTCTTTTGCAGCTGCTTCTGACTTGCAAATCCTGTGTAGGGCTTCCTGCTCTTACTGCTATGGATGCTTTGGTCCTGCATGCCACGGTCTTTTTGCTATTTGTGAGGAAGTTTTTTCACTAGTACTTGCTGTCTCTGAAATTTTGCTCTGCCTGTTATGACTGTAAGCTGAGCCACTCAGAGTTTTTAATACATTTAGCCTCACAAATCCTCTTTGAACTAGCAAAAAGGAGAGAATTAAGGCTCAGCGAGAAGGAAGTGTCTTGCCTGAGGTCATCTGGGCTGCTTGTAGCATGGAAGAACTGGAATTTTTCACAGAGAGTAGGACTAAAATCATTAACCTATTATCTCTTCCCTCGAGTACAAGAAACAATCCAGTCATTCTTAAAATACTCTTTAAATCTTTCTTTTCCTTTTTTTTTTTTTTTTAAGGGAGGAGAAAGCGGAGAGGTTTTTTTATGCAAATTCAATAGTTCCACATCAGCCTATCCTGCTGTGGAAAGCTTCTTTGTAATGTTAAATGAGATTCACATTATTCTTCTCCATTATCTTTGTTGTTTGCAGAGTATAACAAGCAGTGAAGCTCAAGGGAATCGCATCAATTTTTATTCTGAGTCTGGCTGACAAAGATATGAACACTTAATTAAGACTTCTTTCATCTCATGAAAATAACCCTGAATATCCGAGCCTGACATGAGAGCTTGATCTTAGTGAAGGCAAAGTGTCCAACTGCAAGATCTTAGCTGGAACACTTGCCCTCACAAATCATTTGAGCTGCGAGCGAGATCTAAGTGTTTCCAAGTAGATGTCCAAACTTTGCAGCTTTCATTTCTGACTCATTCTAGTCCTGTGAATTCCTGTTTCACACAGGGACAGACCAACAGGAAGGAGAATCTCTCAGCTCCGCAGAACAATGTAATAAATTCAGGCATGCATGCAGCAGGAATAGTTGGCTTAGACTTCCCAAAGTGCCATCTGTGAGAAAACCGATTTTTTAAATGACTGATTACAACAAAATGCACATTCTTTTTTCTATTTTTTACATAGATGCATGTATATTGATTAAAATTAGTCCTTTCTTGCTACATTGAATCAGTGTTGATAATTAGACAAATATCCACAGGGCTGAAAACATTAGGAGCACTAAAGAAACAAACAATAGTTTATAATAGGATCATTACAGACATCTTAGCAGCACTTACAACATGTTTATCCAAAAATGAAATATGCCCTAAGGAAGAAAAACACCAACTATGGAACTCTGGGGATTTAAAATAAAAAGGTCACTTTTAAAGCCCTTAAGTAAATAATTTCAAACAACTCAGCAACAGCTCACATTAAAAATAGACCAAGCAGCTAAAACAATAAAATGTGTTAATTGGGCAATCTGGAACGTATCAAACGGACAAGCACAGTCACCCTCATTACCTTCTCATTGTTCAAAGTGAAAAAACTCAGTATTAATACTGACATACATCTTGGTGTATATATGCACAGCAAATATTTATGGTTCTGTGAGTGTCTCAGATTGTACACTGCTGAGAAGGAAATACTTGCAGCTGCAAGTAGAAGGTTAAAATAAACTGTGTGCATTTCTGCATCAACAGCTCAGGTCTCCAGAAACCATTGGGTCAGGGGAAGTTTACAGGTCCTGCTCCATGTGGGAACAGGAGACTGTGTGTCTAAGTGGTGGTGAAACTTATCTCATACACATATGAAGACAGGACTCGGATTTACACGTTATTTCTTTAACGTATTAACCAGTGCAGCACCCGCAGGTTTTGGTGGAACTAACGAAGCATTTGCACTACCAACTCAGCAACAGGGGCTTGAGTGGGGCTTGGAGTCACCAACAAAGTAAAGCAACTCTGTGGACTGAATTTCACCTCTTCTGTTTTCCCTCTGATGGCATATCCTCTTAGCATGTAACACAATCTTAATATTATTCTTTAATCCACGGAATTAACTCAAAAGAACAGCAAAACGGTCCATGTGAACTAAACCTTCTGCAGCACTGGGTGAATTTCACTGAAAGCTGGGGGAGGTTGGCAGCACCTCAAAGCTGGCCTCTTCAGGCTGTATCCCAGGTGTCGTGGTCTAGGAATGGTACTCCCCAGTTCAGGAGCCCCACTGAGGCTTTCCAAAACCACATGCTGCTGCTCTCTCTCACTCCCCCTTCTCCTCCTCTTTCCCGCTGCTGTGGGCTGGAGTTGAGAATTGGAGGCACAACAATATACTGGAAAAATCAATGAGATAGGAAACCTGCTCCCCCTCCCAATACACAATACTAGTTTTCTCCATAGGAAGAAACCCCTTTTGCCCCTGCTGCTGGCAATGACCAATGATGTGAGGTGCGATAGAATAACCTCCACATCCTAGCCACCACGCTCTCTCCTGGTTCCTGCAAAAATTAACCCTGCCCCAGTTGGAATCAGGACATCAGGAGATATTACTTATTCATTACTATTTTAGAATTAAGGATTGTCCATAATCACAAAATCAATTAGGTCGGAAAAGACCTCTGAGATCATCGAATCCAAACCATAACCTAACACCATGTCAACCAGACCATGGCAGTGAGTGCCATGTCCAGTCTTTCATTAAATACCTCCAGGGATAGTGACTCCTGTTCTCCTGTCTAATCACCCTTTCCAGGAAGAAATTCCTCCTTATGTCCAGACAAAACCTCCCCTAATACAGCTTGAGGCCAAGTCCTCTCGTGCTGTCACCAGCTGCCTGGGAGAAGAGGCCGACCCCCACCTGGCTACAACCTCCTTTCAGGGAGTTGTAAAGGGCGATAAGATTCTCTCTGAGCCTTCTTTTCTCCAGGCAAAACACCTTCAGCCGCTCCTCATCAGAATTCTACTCCACACGCTTCACCAGCTCCGCTGCCCTTCTCTGGACAGTCTCCAGAACCTCAGTGTCCCTCCTGAACTGAGGGGCCCAGAACTGGCCGCAGGACTCGAGCTGCCCCTCACCCGCGCCAAGTACAGCGGAACGTCTCTAGACAACGCAGCTTTCCCCATAAGGTTTCGCTGCCTCCCCGGCTGCTAAGTCCCAGCTATTGAAATCCCCGGCGAGCTGCTCCCCGTGCGCCAGGCGGAGAGGGCGGGACGTGTCCCCGCCAGACCCGCCGAACAGCAGCGCCTGAGGGCCGGCGGTGGGGGCGGGCGAAGTCCGACATGGCGGCAGGTACACCTCCCCCGCCTCAGCCTCAGGTGCGGCCCTCGCGCCGCAGGTGGACGCGGGGCGTCAGTCCCAGGGCTCTTGTGATTGGTCTGCGGTGCTGTCAATCACCTGTCACCGCGGCAACACAGGCCCGCCCCGCGACACTCTCTCGGCGGTTGATTGGTCAGCGCGGCGGTGACGCGCGCGCCGGGCGTTTTACGGGCCTCGGTATCGGGAGCTGCTTGGAGAGGGCGGGTGGCGGCTGTGGTGATTGGAGTTGTGTGCTGCCGCCATGACGTTCAAGCGGAGTCGTGACCGCTTCTACAGCACCCGCTGCTGCGGCTGCTGCCATGTGCGCACCGGCACTATCATCTTGGGCACCTGGTACATGGTGAGAGGCGGGCAGCGGCTGGAGGGGCGGCGGTGGGGGCCGTGTTCAGCGCGCGTGCGCGGGGGGCTCGGTGGGGCGGCGGAGCAGCGCCCGCGCGGCCGCTCTGAGGGACCGCGGGCGTCCCGCTCCCCTCGCCCGGGGAGTTGTTCACTTTCCTGGGGGGCCGCGGGGTCCCGCTCCCCTCGCCCGGGAAGTTGTTTCCTGAGGCGATCGGGGGAAGCTGCACGAGGGGATTGCCTGGGGTCACCTGGCGGGATTGGGGTCTCTCTTCTTTTCTGGGGTCTCCTTCCGGCTAACCAAGCCCTGTTGTTCCTCGGCTGCCTTCCTTGTTGTGGTTGGGAAAAAAGTGAAGAGAAAGTTTAGAGCGTTTTAATCTGCGTCTCAGAGGGATTGTGTTACTCTTCCTTTTCTTGGTTTGACTTTTATACAGTAAAAGTTAAGACTTTTATACAGTACTGAGCGTGTCCTTGGTAAAGGAGGAGAGTTGGGTGAGAGTGGAATTTGGGGTATTTTATAGGAGAATAAGGTGTGGTACCCGTGAGTGGTATGTAACCTCTGAGAGGAAAATGAGTGTCTCCAAGTGGGCAAGAGCTTTGTGGCAGGGGAAGTTCCTGGTTCTTCCATACTCAGCACAGTGGTTGAAGAGCAATGGAAACAAATTTGGCTCCCAAAACACCTCTTTTTCCTGACTGGTGAGTGCTTTCTGTCCGAGAAAAAGCTGTGGTAGTGAAGGTGAAATATTAAAGTTCTGAACTAGGGTGAAGTGGAAATGTGAGAACAGTACCAAGTTAAAGGCCTGGAGCCCTAATTCCCTTGGTTCCCTTAAAGGGGGCCTGAGCTCCCCTTTATCGAAGTCATTTCCTCTTTCCTTCCCCTCACCCTCGTGGGCAGTAAAAATGAGTGGATAGTTTACAAAAGTAGCATCATAGCTGTTTTTTTCTCCTGAAGCTGTAATCAAAGCCTTTATTCTCCTTCACCCTTCTCCAGATTGTAAGAAACAAAGAATGCTGAATTTTTGTGTTGATATGAAACAGCCATGCACAGAAACTGCCTTTGGAGGCATGGGGATTTGACTTTGAAGACTTCATGGCTTATTTTCAACAAGTATGGGGAGGTCCTTTATTTTTATGCATCGTGGTCCCTCAATTGGCAAAAAAAAGAAAATGTACAGGCAAACAAAGTGGCTGGAGACAGAGGACCTGAGGAAAAGGCAAGCTAGGGAGTTGGAAATGCAGAACTTTAGGGAAAGGTTATTTCTTTTTCAAAAAGAAATTGGGCAAAAGTCTTGGTACTCATTAAGTTTTATTATTAGTTCATTTAAAAAGGAAAAGGTCCACTGTAGTATTGAGAATCAAACTTCTTTTGGAAACCCGCAGACCACGCTGGGCTGCTCATGGATGGAGTTCAAGAATATGCTTCTGGTACCTCAAGTAAAAGCACGAATCGTTAACAGTGAGGGGAACAAAAGCACCTCGCTGCCTTCCGCACTGTGATTCCTGTTCGCGGGAGTGTCTGTAAACCCAGGAACTTGCTGGGGGTGGAGGACTGGGAGATATTTCCGTGGCCACAGACCTGGTAGCACTTCCAGCTTCTACCTCCTTTGCTGTGCTTATGTTTCCTCTTGTTGCCTGGATGCAGCACCTCTTTCTTCTTTCTGAATGGGTGCTGGGGACGGTGAAAGCTGCGCCGGGCACCCGTGAGGCTGCTGCTCCAGGGGCAGAGTGCGGCTTTGATCTCGTGGAGCCGCAGCGACTCGGTCTGCTAGACGGAAAAGTAGAGTTGAGTTCAAGGTAGCGGGGGCATGCAAAGGGCTTCATAGGTGCGGTTTTTTTATTAAAAACTCCCTGTATATCAAGTGTATCGAAAACTTTGTTAAACTGCGCATTTAGTATTTTTATCCAGTTCTCAGCTGTCACCTGGGAAAGGGTGAGAACTTTTGATTCTGGTAACTCTTGGCTGTTTGAGCTGAAATAAGGTTATAACACAAAGCTTTAGGTGGTCTTGCCTAGTGCTTTAAATCAGAACTCAGCTATAAATTGTACCTTTTTGAAGGTAAAATGCAGTTTGGACAGTGAAAGTTAAATTTTTGTCTGCTGCCAAACTTTAAAAAAAAATGGCCCGGAATATGTCAGGTTGTTTAGACATGTTAATTAATGCACAATTTAAGTATAGCTCTAACTTAGTCTTTCAGGTTCTTATGAGAAGTATTGCTAAATCAATTAAATTATCTCTCATGTAAGTTATGATGGGACAAATAGTAGTAACTTTCTGTGTAGGATGGTGTTTTTTACTTTGTGGGTTTGGTGGGGTTTTTTATTTGTATTTTGTGTGTTTTGTTTTTTTTTTTTTTTTTTTTTTGAAGGATGTAGGGGGGAGAATGTTTAGTTCAAGAATAGCTTTGTGTTACTGAAAATCTTGCTATTTACTGCATAAACAGTGTTCTCGTACAGTGCAGTCCTGAAGGAATTTGCTATCAAACTTAAAATGGAGTCCCATAGCAGTCTACTCCAGATGTTTTAGTAAGATAAGACTTCTGTCTACTTAGTACTTGTGTTATGTAACCATTTCTTTAGGCATTTTCCTATTCCTTGCTTATGTGTATATTCTTAAATTGTGCATGTAATTAACTTTTCTCCTCACTAAAACAGTTTTATCACTGTCCTTGTTGCGTGCTTTTGTGAGTCCAGAGAGAATGAGGACTGTCTTCTAAAATGTCTGCTGCTGATGCTGTGTGATCGAAGTGTGTCTTAAGCACGGTTATGTCTGTGTGCTGCTGATGTTTGTGATTAATGAATAAAAGTGTATTTCCCAAAAGATGAGTTAAGAACACTAACGGCAGAATTGTACTTGAGTTCCAGGACTGATAAAGCTTGATTAGCTCTGCAACACCCACTGCTGTTCTGTGTAGGAAGGAAAAAGAAACCTCCTGTTCCTCTCTCCATAACTGCAGTCGTGTTGCTTTGAAGTTTGTTTCTTCCTGTAAACTTTCATATTGGGCACTGCACTTTCCAGAAACCGGAAGCATGAACACTGCACTGGCAAAAATGGGATCAGAGTTCAACAAACAGTCTAAAAGCCAATAGCATTGTTTTGGAGGGAGGGGCTGGGGCGTTCTGGCAGCAGACTCCAGCACTGGAGTCAGTGATGCAATTGCTGCTGGTTAGCAGGAGCATGAGGGGGATCTCTGGACTCATTTGTTCACTGAACAAGATTGACAGAAATGAGCCAGTATAACTGGTCTCAGTCTAATACTGGTAGTGCTAGAGGCTCTGAAGTCCCCTATTTAAAATTACTCTTTTTCAGTTTTTATTAATTCAATATAATGATAAACCAAACCAGAATCTCTGTCTTGTTTGGTTGTTGTTGTTTTTGGGGTGGTTTTTTTTGTTTTTTTTTTTTTTTCCTTTGGGAATGTGTCTAGGGGAAAAATACTGGAAAAGTGACAGGAAAATGAGTTTAGTAGTGCAAGGCAATTTCCCTCTTTCCCCTCATAAAAGGATATAAGCAAATTATAAGTAGGCATTCTTGAGTTTGCCCAAGCCACTCAGAGTGCTTGGGGAAAACTAGACTTCATGTTCAGGCCTCCAGAGAGATGAAGCACTTACATGATAAGGCGTTAAGTATATGCCATGCACATAAAACTCACTAATTAAAAAGCTAATGCTTGTTCATAGTTCCATGGTCTTTTGCATTCTATTCATGTGGGGAGCTAATATTTCTGTTACCTGTGTGTAATAAATGCTGACTTTCTGCTTGCGAATTTGAAATTTCAGCCATTTGAATTTTGATACAAGCTACACCAAACTGTTAAACTTAGTTATCCCAAATATAAAAATGTAAAATACACTCCTTAAACTACTACAAAACTAAATTAAGGTTCTTTTCATCTTAATGGAATAATTTTTTGAATAAGAATTTGAACATGCATTTTGCAAATTTTTTTTGTTACTAATTTTGATTTCCTAGCAAAAAAGACCAGGATGAGGCCTCTGGGATTTCTGAGGTGTTACCTCAGAGTGCTGCAGTATCCACTGAGTGCTGTCTTGTCTGGTTTGGGGGTTTTTTGGGTTTTTTTTTTAAGGAGGAGGTGATGATGGGTTTACCCCTCATATTACACTAAGGCATACATGAGTTATGGTTTTTCTGACTTCTCCACGTAGATGTTTGTGAACATGCATTTGATCTGCAGTGAGAATGTACTTAAAAGCTCTAACGATGTTTTGTGATCCGAGCTATATTTTTGCTTGCTGTTATGTTGATTATTTTGAAGTGAGCCTTGTGATATTGCTGTTATCAAGCTTCTGGGAAAGAATGGAAGTATTTAAAATAGAGGCTCTGGCTGTGTACCTCTTTATTGAACTCCATATGTTAAATGTGATAAATTGCTCAGTGTTATGATGGATTTATAAACAGCAGTAATGGAGTACTGGAAACCCTGAGGTGTTAATTGGCAGAAGTTTGGGTTTATTTGTTTTGTTTACATTTGGTTTGTTGCTATTTTTATTTGGTCTCATTGATTCTAATAGATTGGATTTTGAATGACTCTTTATTTTCTGTTTTACTTGCATACCATTTCAGGTTGAGAAAATAAACCTTTAATACTTGGAACTGCAGTCAGTAACTAGTGAAATTACTAAGGACTTTGGTATGCTGAATTAGGACTACAGGATGAAAATAAAAAAAAGTTACTAATGGGGAATTACAATCTCAAAATTTGGATGCATTCAAGTTCTTTAGTACTTCTATAGTATTTCAGGTGCTGCTTGTTCCTTATCTTGAGGCAGATAGCCTATCATGGCAGTCAAACTCATGACTGTGTATAAACAATAAATGATTTAGCTGTAATTGAATTTTGTGCTTTACAAAGTAGAGATCACTGTTTCAACTGCCAGAGACCTGAACCTTGACATGGGCTTTTCAAAACAAGTACAGTGCAGAAAGGTGTTTTCCAGTACTCCCAGTTCACTCACAGAGGGGATGAAATAGAAGGGTTGAAAATGCATTGCGAGCAGAAGGCCAGAGTACAGAAGGATGAACTGGGTGGGAGATGATCGTTTTCTATATGAGACCAATGGTGAAGGAAAGTAAGATTTAAAGAGGCAGGTGAGCAACTTGACAGTTTGCCCTGTAGGAAATGTCCTGTGAGAGTGAAAATATGTGCCTTTTGGGGCTAAAGATATTGGTGGTTGAACAGAGTTCTTTACTGCCAGCTGTTTTGGCTACTATGTTTTATATTCCAAGGCATAAAATGCCTTATAAAAATACAAGTGGCTCAAAACAGCTGGAAATTCTATCAAGTTTGTGTAATACATGATGAGATTATTGCATTTATACAAAGTGACCACCTTTGATTCCACTAAAGGGTTCTTTTTAGTGGAATGTGCAAACAAGTTTATCACCATGTGTCTCTAAACCCCTGGGAAAAAAAGAAAAAGAAAAAAACCAATATAAACAGCAGGGGGGGAAAAGTTATGGGAACTGTGCATCTCAAAGTTTTCAAAAGGTTAAAAATGGTGGGGTTTTTTTTCCACTACTGAAATCTTCAGTAATTGTACATCATTGACTGCTGGAACCCGGCCAGTAGAAGAAGAAATACCTGGCAAATATTCTTACGTTGTGAGAAACTGCAAACCAGTTTTTTTTCTTTTGAGGCTAATTGGAAGGGATGCTGCTGGTGGTGGTGGCAGTACTGAATACTGATTGGAAAATATCTGCAGCTTGAATCATGACTTTTTTTGTGTTATGCAACCTTTGGCATATGTGTCCAGATATTAGTAACAGAAACTATGTCCCTGTAAATCTTGAATACAATATAAATGCTGTCAAGGCAATTTTACAAAAGCTTAAGCTACTTATGATTCTTTGAGCTCTTACTGAAGATATTTCTGGTGTGTACCAAAATGTGGCCACAGAAGGAGTCTTAAGTAGCAGCGTGAGGGAGGAGCAGGACTGGTGAGCGCACAGCCTTTGCTGAATGCGTCCGCATTATGGGGGTTGATCTTCGTGTGAAACTTTTTAACTTCCCCTGTGCTTGTGTAGACCTTTCTGATAAGGACTGATGAGGTTTTAGTAAATTATCTGGGAAGTACAGGGAGATGTTCTATCTTATCAAAGCTGTAACATGGCAGAAACACAGTACTTTGTGTGTTAAATTAACTCAATTTGTTGTAGAAAGCAGAAATTCTTTCCAGATGTTCCTCATTTTATACCTTTACCTTCCTGACCTTTTTAAACTGTTTTCAGTTTTCCAGTTCACAAATCTGTACATTCTACAAGCAGCATCAGCTTAATTATGTAATTTGAATCCCTAGGAACCTTACCATCTCCTCAATTTTCAAAGTTATTTAGTTGTGATTCATTGAACCTAGTAAGTGCTCCATGCTCTTTGGGTTGTTTTGGTAGTGGTTTAACTAAATCAGCTTGAAATTTAACTGTAAGTTGGGCTCTTTTTTTTTTTTCTTTCCACATACAGGCAAAGGGAAGAGTTTATTTTTAACTGAAATAAAGGATTATTAGTGGTCATTAAAAAGATCTTAGCTGTTGCAGTGTAATTAACCTTGAGGTAACTGTGATCTCTCTCAGGTGGTGAACTTGCTGATGGGCATCTTGTTGACAGTAGAAGTGACTCATCCAAATATGGTGCCAACTGTCGATATTCAGTATGAAGTCATTGGAAATTACTATGCTTCCGAGAGAATGGCTGGTAGGTCTAGAACTCTGCTGGCTGATTGGAATATCAAGCATGCAATGTCATGGATTTGCCTTACAATAGGGTGTAATACATGCATACACCTTTTAAATATGCTTATCTTGTTTTCTGAATTTCCCTTTAATTATACTAGGACCAAATTCTTTTACAATATAAAAAAAGACTTCATGGACTATTATTTTAACTTCATATTACACTGAAGCATCTTAAGCGATGAGATTTCTTGGCCTTCTAATGCTTCAAGTGTTGAAGTATGTGTGGGACATCTGGTTCACTTTCTCCATAAACATTAACTATCTTTGCTGTCTCAGTAAAACAAGCAGCAGAAAACAAAAGACTTTTTTCGGAATTTTTAGTGATCTTCATAGATCAGGAAAGAGCTTAGCACTATTGTGTATGAATTTACTAAGAATAACACCATGATATCTTTTTAAGAAAAGTGGAAGAATTGGGATGCCAAGTACTTGAGTGAAACCAAAGTGTTTCTCTAAGTTTCACCTGCAGAATAAATGAAATAGAAAGCACCATGAGCAGAATTAAGCCTACTTTCACTCTGTTATTGAGTGTATGATGTGTACAAGTGTAATAGGTGTCAAGCTTTTTAACTATTGTATCTGTAAACTTGTGCATATGCTTTGCTTCTCTTGGTTTCAAATGTGCAGAAATGTGTTGTGTGGCAGTTCTAATCTACCTCAGTCTGTTGTGTTACATGAAAATTTAGGGAGGGTCAGATTCAGCAAAGATAAATAGTACAGCCCAAACCTGGGTTTTGAACATTTTGTGTTAATTTTTAATGAATTGAGAATCTGTCAGTTCTGACCTGTGACTGTAACTCACAGTTATTAGTAATGAAATAAGAGTGGGAGCAAGGACCAAATTCTTCATAAGGCTAAGATATTAACTAAAATCACAGCAGATGTCTGTAAAATGTCATATGATCTCTAACAACTGTTGGTGTACTTGGTAGCCTTAAGTTTATATGAGTGAAACATGCTGCTGAAGGTGCTTTCTTCACTCTTTAGTGTAAAACCTCTGTTACATGCTTTTGACTTAAAAATTTATTCCTTGTGTCGGGATCTGGGCCTAGAGGGTTTTGTGTGCATGAAAGAATATTACAGATCTTACTGTGCTTGTGGATATTGTGAGTAATAAATCCTCAGAAGACAACCACACTTATGGGTGATTGCTGAGACTTAGTTCTGATCAACACAGTGCATTTCAGACACAGGGGGGCTCTTTCTTGATGCCATCTGTGTATGTAGATATTATTACCTTGTACTGAATTGGATATGTAAGTGCTTCCACAGTGTCTTTTCAAATTAATTGCAGAGTAGAAAGGAGTCTCAGATCATCTCTTTTTCAAGCAGGGGAACCACAACATTTTGGCTTCAATATTGCTCAAAACCATTAATTTACCACATCTATAGACTCTCAAGCTGGTTTCTTTGTGTTAAAAAAGAACAAGTATAATCTTACTTGTGGAAAGCAGCTGTGCTTCTGTCATCAGTAACTGTGATGCACAAGGAGAATGTTTATCATGCAGTTTCCATGAGTGTCCTGGATTTTGCTACAAATTGGTTTCTGTTCAACTGCCTTTTCTTGTAAATAATGGGATACCTTCCACACAGTGATTTCCTGTTTCCCTTAGTGTTACTGAAGGAGCAGTACTGCTCCCACTGCCAATGACCAAATTACGTAACCAAACCATTTTCAAGTGTAAAAGTTGATACTGTGTTAGCTTCACTTAATATTCTGTCCAGTTGTAGAGTTAATCACTCACATACTTTTAGTACTGACATATATTGTAAATCAGCATCATTATGGTGCATTACTGTCAAACTATGTCAAGCTTCTAATTGGTGTTTCTGGGCTTTAGTCAGGCTTTTGATTAAGGCAGAGGGATTTTTCCAGACAGTTGCAGGTTTTCTTGAACCACATCTTTTTTTGTTAGGAAGGATCTGAGGTACTCTATTTTCTGCTGCTGGTAGTTGGCACAGATGAACCAGTTGAGAACAGATCATAGTAATGGACAAAGCTTGGGTACCTGTCAGCTGCAGTGTGACAACTCCAGGAAATGACTGATTCTTACTGTTTTTCTTTTAATGCAGAAAATGCCTGCGTTCTGTTTGCTATCTCCCTCCTCATGTTCACAATCAGTGCAATGATGGTGTATGGTGCCATTGCTGTAAGTATATTTATAATCCATGGCTTTAAAGTTGCTACTTGATTTTTTTTTTTAACTAAATAATTTACAGGCACTTCCTTTTTTCTATTTCTTCTTAGCATCGTGTAGGCTGGCTGATCCCATTTTTCTGTTATCAGTTCTTTGACTTTGTGCTCAGTTGTCTGGTTGCCATCAGCTCTCTAACCTATTTGCCCAGAATCAAGGATTACCTGGATCAGTTGGTAAGTATTCAGCTCAAGTTGATATTTTACATTTGAAATTAAAGTTTGTTTTAATTGGATCAGTGACTGAGCTACAGTTCCCTTCCTGTACATAAGAAAAAGGAATTCAGCCTGCAGCAGCCATAGGTGGTTATAGGAATGTTAGCTTATCAGAGGTGGAAGAGTCAAAGGTGTCATTACTCCCTAAAAAGAAAGCCAGGGAGAATAAGGAAAGAATTGATGGGAACTACTGGTTTAGATTGTGTTGGCTACAATTGAACTTGAAACTGTTTGTAACCCTTTAAGCAATGGGGCTCAGTGGCAAATTTGCTGCTGCACATTAAAGATGTGTTAACCCTTATTTGGTAGGGAAGGGGAAGAAAAGTGTAGGTAAGGATTCCAACAGCATTACACATGGAATCTGAGATTCCAAGGTTTCCCTTTTACATTCCATGTGTCTCTTCTCAAGTTGAAACAACACTTTCTAACAAAACTGCAGTGGAGTTCTCACTAACACTGCCTATGTTTTAACTGCAAGAAGAGTCAATGGATAGAATTTACTGGCAGCAGGGACCACAAGCTCTGTCTGGCTGGTGTTTTGATCTGTTCAAGTAGATGTTTAAAAAAAAGTCCTTTTTTAAAACAGATTAAGTGTTAGATTGGTGTTGGAGAGAGGCTTTGTTACTGTTGTCAGGGAAAGAAAAGAGACTGAGCTTTGCAGAAGCTCTGTTTTGGCTCTTCCAAGTTTGATGATGACTTCTTATGCTATACATCTGTATGTTACAGGTTGGACTGACAGGATGTAATTAACAGTAAGTCATTAAAAGAGTTGTGGAGGACCGTAAGCACAAATACTGTGCTGCAGCTAAGAAAAGGAATCTTGTGGCTATCTGTATAGGCATGAGACTGATGAAGTGACTAGGGAGACAGACTGTACTGTAGTGATCTGCTCTTGCAGGACAGAGGCAGGATAAATGCTGTGCTTTGTGGGAAGATAAAGAGGAAACTTGCTAGAAACAGAACTTTTTGTTTCAGGGGAGTAGTTTGTGCAAGGGTTTGTTTTATTTATTTGGTGTGGAGTTTGGATGTTTTTCTATCATATTTGACTGTGCAGTGTTCATTCTTATCTCCTCCCTTTCTCTCCCTTCCCCCATTTTTTTTTTTTCACTAGCCGGATTTCCCTTACAAACAAGATCTCCTTTCTTTGGACTCCAGCTGTCTCTTGTTTATTGTTCTGGTGTTCTTTGTTTTATTTATCATTTTAAAGGTAAGTTAAAACTTAATCATGTGTCTGTTGGAAGAATTAATAAATATTAAGATGCTGTCAATCTGAGTTAATGCTGAGTTGAGAACCCAGCTGCCCTCTTAATGCTGAGGTAAGAACTTCTTTGAGCACAATTGTTAGGATGTTCAGTGCCGGTATGACTTAAGTCTAATATGTTGTGTACTGGTGTCTTCAGCTCATTTGTGTGTTTGCAGTGAGGTGTGCAGCTCTTATGCAGCTCTGCCCTTCCTGAGTAGGAAGGAGGAAGGCAAAAAGGCTTCATACCATCTTTTTGTCTATGTGGAGATAATTTTAATATTTGTAATTAAGCTTGTAGTGAAAGAATATTGACTTAATGCATACAAGTTTCTAAACAAAATGTTTAAAATCTCTCACTGTGCCTAACAAACCAGGGTGCAAGCTTTGGAAGGAAGATGATAGAATGAGGAAATGCATAGGTTAATTCAGAGCTGCATCTTCCTCTGTACTGAAGGGTATTACCAGTCATTTTCTTTCTGAAGATCTAAATACAGAAGCATTCATTTGAATTATAAAAACTCTTGTGTAGACAAAGCATATTAGAGAAATGAATTGATAATATACATTGGTTATTATATTATTTCTTTGTTGCATTCAGATTGCATTTAAGAAAAAAATGCAATGATGAAAAATAATTTTACTGATCTTCTATACTTTATCACAAGAGGAATGTTTAACTGAGGGGAGTGGAAGCCTAATACAGTAGATAACACTTGTGTGTTGATTGGGAAACTTGATACCTTTTGTACAACAAAGTGCTAACTTGCCAGTGAGAGATTAATGTTAGACTAATTAATAGTAAAAAAACCCTTAATCCTCATCATACCACGATAGTGTTTCTTTCTGCAGCAGTCAGTGTTAACTCAAAGTTCAAGGTTCTTGGCTCTACCATCTCCCTGCTGCCTCAGTTGTGTGTTTGAGCCCTCTCCTTCACACTGGCAGTTAGTTGGAGAAATAGTGCTAACTGGGGGATGAGTGGGATTGTACTGCTGGCCTTTCCTCCTCCTCCTGGCAGCTTTGGACTGAGATCCACAGAAGCATAAGCCAGTTGGGGATTAATTTGATTAGCACTGCTGAGGCAGACAGAGATTAATTGAACGGATCTGTGAATTCTTTTGCTAAAACCTGTGCAGTGCATCCTCTCTGAGTCACTGTGACAGCAAAGCTAAATGGAGAGCAGCATAGGTATGTGGCCAGGTCTGTGAAATAGCAACCATTCCTCAGATATGTATTGCCTAAGTTGATTTATGTTCCTTTTTATCATAGGAATGTAATCCAGCATCTAATTTCTGACTCTGCCAATGCATATGAGGTGTTTAAAAGAAATATCTCTTCTTTCAGGCATACTTAATTAATTGTGTATGGAACTGCTATAAATACATCAGCAACAGAAATTTGCCAGAGATTGCTGTGTACCCTGCTTTTGAAGCTCCTCCACAGGTAAAACCTCTTCTTGAGATAAAAGGAACCAGTATCATTAATTTTGAAGTAGAAAATCACCACAACCATGTATGTTTCCAAGCCTAGTCCAGCTTTCTAAACAAAGACTGGAAAGATAAAAAAAATTTAAAGCAGCTAATTTTGTGGTGGGTTATTTCTTAGCTAAATTCTGTCATTGCCGAAAAGGAGGATCTTTAGAGAGAAGTCTTTGAATGTTTTCTTGTAGCAGAGGGAAGCTTTGATTGTACCAGTCCAAACCTTGCCTGCTGTGCAAAGTCAAGAAGCAGTGGGGTATGGAATGAATGACCCAGGGTTAGGCTCAGCAGAGCAGTAAACTGCTCCTGCACCTTCTTTCACTTCCTCATTTGCTTACTAGGAAAGCAGTAAGTTCTTAAAATAACTGCCTGCAACAGAGGACTAAGTTGCTGATGGGGCATGTGTGCTTTTGTTCTGCTTTTTTTTTTTCTTCATTTGAAGTCTACTGCATTAATCACTTCAAAATGTCTTCTCCTTAGTATGTTCTGCCAACATATGAAATGGCAGTGAAGATGCCTGAGAAGGAACCTCCACCTCCCTACATACCTGCCTGAAGCAATTTTTATGTTCATTAACATCTGTACCAGCTTCCTGGGGGTTTTGTCTTTTAATCTTGCAAAACTGCTTAAGTAATAGAAATATCCAGGGCTTTAGGAGCAAACTGTTCTGTTTAAAATATATTTGATATAAACTTACTAAGCAAAACACATCTGAGAGTGATTTTGTTTGCTTTAATTTTTGTTCTCCCTAATGCTCTTAAACATTTTATTGCCTTAGGGCCTTGCACCTGCAAGAACTTAAGCATGTGACTAACTTGTGGCTTTTAAGAATACCAATTGAGCCACTCTGATTGAAGTTAGCTACAATTATAAGTGTCTGCAGGATTGTGCCCTTAATTTATATTAATTTTTGTAAGTAGTTCATAAAGACAATCTGATTGTGCAGCAAAATGACAGTTTGCCTTTATCCATTTTTTGGAAGGGGAAGGGTTTGAATGTGGTATATACATGACTTTTTTACTTTGCACTTTTCTCATATGTTATCTTACCTTTTATTGTGGTTTTTTTGGTTATCCTATGTCTTGAAACATAGTATTTTTGAGGAACAGGTGAGGGTGGCACAGGAGTTCTATTACAACAAGCTGGGAATGCAAGAAAAATAAATAGAAATGTGGAAGATGGTTGCATGCTTCTAATCTTCTATGTATTTTCCTCTTTGTGATAAATGATACTTAAATAAATCTTTTACAAAATGTTTATCAGTAGTGTTGGTTGGTCTGTGTGGTGGTTTAGCAGCATCAAACCGCCACAGTCTGTTTGGTGGCTTTTTTGTTGGAGTGTTTCCTTGTGCTGCAGATAGTCCAACATCTGTAGTTTACACATTTAGTGGTTGATCCATTCTTCAGCAGAACACCTTGAGTGGGTGGAGAACATGGATTCTCTCTAACACACAAGCCTGTGTTTAAAGCCTTCACAGTTCAAGTACTTGATTGTTTTCCACTTGTCTGATTGGTACTTACACATGAGCTGGGAAAAGGGAATTGTACTGGAGGCTTTGAGCCCTCGGGGAAATCTGATGTCTGGTCAGCTCAGGCATTAAGAGCAGGACAGACACCCAGTAGGACCACACCATTATTTACATTGGAAAGTGTCCACAGTCATTGGAGATATGCCATAACTTCAGTGATGTTCTTCTAAAATCAACAAAAAACCCCAAACCAAAAAACCAAACCACACAACTTTCTACTCTTCCTTTTTTTGTAGCAAGAGGTGTAAAGAGGTAAAAGATAATTTAGCAATTAGCATGTCTGAAGAAATAAAATATCTTTCTGCTTTGGAAAAGAAAAGGTACCTGGTATTAAATTCTGGAAAAAGGGATTCAAATTGTTACAGCATAGAGTTTGTGGGGTTATTACTATATTTTTGGTATGTACCTCTGTACACATTTAGAAATGCTCTGGTAGGGGCCTGCTATCAGCAGTAGTTTCCCTGTTAACTCAGGTGCCACCTGTGAGAGCACTTTGAACTGTACTGGTCTCAGAGCCTCTCTGCCCCTGTTGTGACAGTGCCCTCCCTCCCTGCGGGGGTACCCAGGCTGTGCCCAGTGCTGGTGGCAGCTGCGCTCTGTTTCCACATTCTGAGGAACTGCACTGGATCTGGACTCCCAGAGAGACTCCAAACCCAGGGCGTCTTTAGATGCTGCCACAGACTGCTTAAGTGTGACTGGAGGAGGGGGGGATATGAAACATCACTGTGGTTTTGTGTGGTCTAAGAACCACAGCTGAAGTTGTTGGGCAGTTGGGTGCTGCTCAAATACGGATTCCAGCCCACTGTGCTCTGGATCCCTCTCCAGCAAGGGAGTGCGTGTGTGTCCGACCACGAGTGGGTGAAGAGCTCCTGCCAAGGGCTGGCTATTGAGACTATCTAAGTGGGTGGCTGGCCATGTGGGTGAGCATTTTTTGGCAGCAAAAGGCACTGCCTGAAATTTGTCTGGGGTATGTATGCATGTGCTCCTGTTCAAAAAGCTGCAGCCTCTTCTGGGTGAGAAAAGGCATTGTACTCCCCTGGAGCCCTGTCCTGTGGCTTTGTCCTGCTTGGAGGGTGGTGGTCCCTCTTCCCTGCTGTTGTTTGCAGCCTTTGTGAATGTGATGGTGGCCTCTTCTACTCTGCCTTCGCGGTAGAACTTGCTGAAGTGAGTCAGTGCCTGCCTGATACCGTACAGCTGGTGGGTTGGTGGTTCCTCTTCTAGATCAGGGCTTCCTGTTCCCCTGATGGAGGTGATGGGAGAGAAGATGATTCTGCAGTACAACAGGGTACAGATTTGGCAAAGGTGTCTTCTAAAGCCCCGTGCTGGAGATCAGGGTGCCTTTGTGCCCTAAGCTGTGCTTTCCGTTGAAGCTCACTGCAGCTTCCTGCAGGAACTGGCAGGAGTTCAGTGCCAGGAACCAGACAAAATGCCCTTGGTCAGATTTGGCAACAGAGCAGGCAGTTCTTCCTTGTGCCTCGGTGATCACACTGGGAGCTTTTTCTCCTGTTCTTTTCAAATACTGCCCTACAGACTGAAATGCAAAATTAGCCTGGTGAACACTTCTGGTGAAAGAAAAAATGGTGTCTCAGTTTCCCCTGCGCCCGGGTTTGAACCTTGCCCGGGTCCTGCCGCACGTTCCCAAAGAGGAGCTCTAATCCTCGCCCCCTTCCCTCTCCCGGCGGCTGAGCACCCGTCGGGGCGGGGGAGCGAGGGCCACCGGCCCGCCCCGGGGAGGAGGCGGCGGGGGCGGCCGATGCCCCGTCGGTGTCCCGTCCCCCTTCCCCGGCCCGGCAGCTTTAAAGGCGGCGCGGCGGGTGCGGGGCCGGCGGTGGCACCATGGGGCGGGCGCTCGGCATCCTCGGCTGCTGCCTGGCGCTGGCACTTGTGCTGCTGCCGCTGCCCGCGGCCCCGCGGGGCCCCGCGCTCCGCCCGCGCCGGCAGCCGCGCCCGGGCGGCCCCTCCGCAGGTACCGCGGCCCGCCCGCTCCGCGCTCCGCTCGCTGCTGCCCCAAACCCCGCGTAGCTCTTCCCCACCTGTGCTCGTTGCTCGAAACATTGTTATCTCAGACTCATGGAAGGACCAGGTTGCTGAAAAGCTTTTTTGTTCTTCTTACTCTGAAAAAGAGAATTCTTCTACCTACAAACTCTGCATTGGGGCTTTTTACTTTCTTTTCTTTCCTTTTTTTTAGGACAAACATTGCTTGTCTTTTTTTTTTTTTTTTCCTATGTCTTAAGCTATGCATGCATGCACTAACATTTCTTCATATTTTCTCAGCTTCCCAAAGGCAAAATTGAGTTACAGGATACATACAGAACGATACAGAATATACCTGGATGGGATCCTAGATTCATCTGGTCTACTAATCCATCCAAAGGCAAAATCAACTCTGCTGCTGTGCTTCCTGAGGGACTTTGTGCAAGTTCATTTTTTCCCTCTGTTTTCACTTGAATCAGAGAAAAAAAGTTTCTAATGCCTTGAAAAAAAACCAAACCAAGGTGCTGTTTTCACCTCTACTTTTAAGATACATCTGACGGTTTTTAAAATTTCAGCTGGAATGGAATAATAAGAGTGAACTTGATAGTAGCCAGGAGAGGTATGTCAGGTTCCCAAAACAGCCCTCAAGGTGTGAATTCAAACTGAACACCTCATATTTTGCTATTTAATGCACTGGTGAACCAGAATGTCTCTTTTATAGAAATACTCTTGTTTTAGGTTGTCCATTTTTCAGCTGCAAATCCAACCTTGATGATAGAAACTAAGTACATGGTACTGTCAGTGTCAGGACATGGTATCAGTACCAGGAGGGTGCATTTCGGCTGTCTGCCGAATTAATGTCACTGTCTTAATTGGTTTTTCTCTTCCTAGAAGTGATGCTTGTCTCTGATCTGAGCTATGGCTTTTCTGCTTCTGTCTAGATTTATATGGCAGTGAGGAATTTTGGAAATGTGTGTGTAAATGTTCATTTTTACATGTAAAATTACTTCATAACTAATTTCACTTTTCTCTCTGTTCTACAAGCCTTAAAACAGTAAAAATTTCCAATGAAGCCTTTTTACAGCATCATTTGTGTCTTTTTCCTGTTGACCTTTATTTTTTCCTGGTGACCTTTATTTTTCTGTTGTGTATTTTGGATTGTTACTTGCAAAGAAGAAATAATTCCTAATTAGCAGTTTATATTTTTACTATGCTAAAAAATATTAAGATTTGTTCCCTGTGTGATCTACTCAGATGTTTTGCCATTTTATTTCTTTATCTTATAAAAACTGGAATTCAGGCTTTATGAAAATAAACAGTAAGTACATTTATATATAACTGCTCCATGTCTGTGTTGGCTGTTACATGAAAACCACAACCCTTTGTTTCAAGGATAATTAGACATTTTGAGGGCTCAAATGTGCACCTATCTATTAATGCTTAGAAAAGTTCAGTTATCTATTAATTATTAAAATTAATATTTAAGAATATCTAATGTGTTGCTCACTATCATTTGAAGCCTCTTCATAAAGAATCAACCAGCATTATCTGGTAGGAGCAGTTTGCCATGACAGCACTCACTGCCCTTGGGTGAGAGCTCCTGTCCCGTGCAGGAGACGACTGAAGCGTTTTCCTTCCTTCTTGGCAGACACTGCCTGTAAGAACCGGCCCCTAGACCTCGTCTTCATCGTAGACAGCTCCCGTAGCGTCCGACCTGGAGAGTTTGAGAAGGTGAAAATCTTCTTGTCAGAAATGATCGATACCCTGGATGTTGGTGAAAGAACAACGCGTGTGGCGGTCATGAACTACGCGAGCACTGTCAAGGTGGAGTTTCCCCTCCGGACCTACTTTGACAAAGCCTCTCTGAAGGAGGCTGTGTCTCACATTGAGCCCTTGTCTGCTGGCACAATGACTGGCCTTGCCATCCAAACTGCCATGGATGAAGTCTTCACTGAGGAAATGGGCACCCGGCCAGCAGCCTTCAACATCCCCAAGGTGGTCATTGTTGTGACAGATGGACGGCCACAAGACCAGGTTCAAGATGTGGCAGCACGCGCCCGGACAGCTGGCATCGAGATCTACGCGGTTGGGGTAGACCGGGCGGACATGCAGTCCCTGAGGATAATGGCCAGTGAGCCCTTGGATGAACACGTCTTCTATGTGGAGACCTATGGTGTGATCGAAAAGCTGACATCCAAATTCAGGGAAACTTTCTGTGGTAAGGGGATCGGTCCAAAAGAGTAGTGTAACTTGGCTCCTTTTGACTTCTGCTCTGGTTCCACTCCCTAAGAAAGAAGTTTTTAATGAGTGTTACGTATTGCATCTAAATATTTCCTTTACCATCCATTGGGCAAACAAGCCAGCCCTTTTTTTCAGTTGAGGCCATGTAATGGCCTTTCATTTCAAATAGTGACCTTAATGCAGGTAACAGACCTGACTTGAGTGGACCTCCTTGTGCAGTTGGTCAGATTTAGTGCAAAAGAAATCACAGCAATTGGACAAGGTTTGACTGCATATATTTACTAAGTTACTGAAGAGCTGTGCAGGCTGCTCATTTCTTTTTCCATCTCACTGGGAAGCAAGGAGGGTGGGAGTGTGCAGCTGAAGGGATTCCTTATGGTTCAGAGTAGGAAAATCAGTGTGGCAGGTAAACCACTACACTGGCTTGAGCAATGTGGTGCAGGATTAAGTGCCCAAACACAGTGTTAGGCCATCTCAGGACGGGCTTTCACTCCTTAGGCTCTGCTGGGTTTTTCCAGTGTGCCAGGCTCACATCTCCCCCTGTTTCTCTGCAACTTGATTTAGACAAGGAACTCTGGGATGAGATGAATTAACTTTACTTTTTCAGGGCTGGTCTTGTAAAAATGCTGTATGTATTTGGTTTAGGCTAGAACTTCACTAACGACTCTAGGCCACAGTGGGCTGTTATTGTCATTTACAGGGAAAAAAGGTCATCTGGAGTATTTAGAACTGCCTATAGATAGCTGTGACATGGCCCTAGTCACAAAAATCAAATGACAACTTTTCAACAGTTAAAAAACTTGTGCAAAGCAGTTTTTTCTAGTAAATTTCTAAGAAATTTACTTTAAAATAAGTCTCCAGCAAGTAATAGGTAAAATCAGGCGTAAATAACATTGTAAGAAAATTAAAATAACAGCCACTGCCTTGGGAACTTGGTTGGCAGTGTATTACTTTGTTATTTCAGAGGCTTACTAAAAATTACCACCACACCTTTTGAGTAGGTTTAGAGTGAATAGACCTCTTTCTCTAGGTATGAAATAAATGTGTAAGACCATCTGCAGACAGGACACTTTGCCCAATAATTAGCATAGGAAATGCCTTGAGGTTTGGCTTGACACCATGTTGTGCTGCTGATGTGACCAGATCCTCACAAGTGCCCCCACCTGGCTGGACAGGTATGTGTGCTGTGAACATGGCACTCATTTCCACCTATGTTCTTGCCAAAGCAAGTCCTTTCATAGCAGCAAAGAAAAAAACTCTTCTTCTTAAGAAAAAACTTAAGAATATTTAAAGTAATAATTTATTCTTGTACTTAAGAATAAACTTAAGAGTTTACTGTGCTGAAGTACAGAAATTATGCACCTGCAAGACTGGAGGATAAATCAGAGAGCTCACACATGTACACTTCCAGTGTAACTCTGAGTTGCCTGCATGCCGTTTGCCAGAATCTGTGGGATTCATGAAAAAAACAGGGTGAAGGAAATAGTCTTTAAAAAGACTACTATAAACCAAATGAACCTAAGAGGGTCTTGTAAGACAGTGTGGTAAACTGGGTCCCTTTCCAGCTCCAGAGTGCTTTTTGGTCAGAAATCTGGACTCACCAGTGACAATTAGGATTTTCTTTGCTTTGACCGAGGCAAATAAATTTGTTTGTAGGGTGAACAGGAAAGCTAATGTTCAGGGGAAAAATAGCTGGCCAAGATCTTGATGCATTGAAAGCATTATTCAGCATGAGACCATCTCAGAGATGAAAAATCTTAGCCTTGAATTGCTGTCCAACTCGGGGACATTTGACTTTCCTACCACAAAAATCTGACCACTTGAGTCTGAGCTTCTCACTTATGCTTGAAAATATCATCCAGAGATTTTGTTCATAAATCATGGTGATTAATTCTCTTATTCCCAAGGGTGTAGCACAATGAAAAGGTTCTGTCTTTGTTTCAAATTTGTTTTTACCAAGACAAGACAACTCTATCAGCCTTTTTAGCGGACTTCTAAATCTTCCTTGTTTTAGAAAATGGGAAATGTTGCCATTTTGTTGCCACAAAATTGCTTTGTTTTCAGCAATACATGAGAAGGTTCAAGCACTCTTGCTTCTGATTTCTTATCTCACCAGAATTGCTTTGGAGATTGATTTTACCAGTAGTCCATACCCACACTGTAACTACTAATAATATAAGTAAAATCTCAGGTAAAAACAGATTTGTCTTCCCATTTCTCTCTCTAATATTTCCTGGTTTTATTTTTTAGTTTTATTTTATGTTATTTTATTTTAAAATTTAATTTAATTTAGTTTTGCTTTCTGTTGCATTTCAGTTTATCTGGGAGTTTTTTACAGTGCAGCAGGAATTCATAGATTGGTTTCTGTGCAGATGAGCTGAAGCTCTTAAGCCAACAGACAGTGATGTATTTTAGCATTATTTTAACTGATTGCCTGTAATAGAAAGGGACTGGATACGAAGAGCCAGATGGTCCTTTTCATTGCTGAGCTCTCACTTCCAGTGTAATGCTACTAAATGCTTAGAACTCTCCTTGTTGAACCCTTCTCAGGGCACCTCTTCTGCCACCTCAGGTGGTGAGTTATTTCCGTGCAGTTTATAACCTCTCTCTCCGGGCTACAGAGGTGCAAAGGAGGCCTGTAACTTCTTGTGACAGCAACACAGCACTGACATTTACTACCACTAATCCAGCAAACAGTGCAAGGTGTACTTCTGTAAGCATGAATGATTAATGCCTGTTCCTTTCCTCTGGGATGACTGAAGCACCTCTCTGTCAATGCCCTTTGTAGCTGTGAATGTGTGTGCCCTGGGGACCCACGGCTGCCAGCACGTCTGTGTGAGTAACGGGGCATCCTACCTCTGTGATTGCTATGAAGGATACACCCTGAATCCAGATAAGAGAACCTGCTCAGGTATTACTCCTTTGGAAGATGAGTTCAAATAGAAAAAAAATAAAAATTTTACACTATAATTGAATTTGAGATGCTACCTGTGTGCTTCTGTTGAAACAGCAAACATCTGTATCTTTTTCAATAATAAAAAATCTAGTAATGAATAATAAATAAAACTCAACTGCAAGTAATGGTGAGATGTAGTTTGATTCTGTCACCATCCTTTTTATTGTGCCTACAGATCCATTCATGGGCCAGATGCCAAAACAAAGTCTTCAGATGCAGATACTGTATAGATATTTTCTCCTACCACTTGTTCTAGTTCCTTCAACTACTATTGCCATTTCTGAGCTGATTCCAAACCAAAATATATTAAAAAAAGTGAATGTTCACTCCATTCCAAACTGCTTGTTATTAACAATGAATTGTTTCTCTAACATACCTTACAAGCTGTGGACACATGTGCACCTGGGAGGCATGAATGTGACCAGATCTGTGTGAGTAAAAATGGATCCTATGTCTGTGACTGCTATGAAGGCTACACCTTGAATCCAGACAAGAAGACTTGCTCAGGTAAGAATTAAAGGCTACTTGAATACATGAAACCCATGGAGATATGGACATGTTTTCTGTGAGTTACCCTAAAATAAGAACTCAGCTGTAGTCTTTCCCCTTGGTTTCAATAACAATAACACTGCATTTTTCTTTAAATTTGTTGATTAAAAAATGCAGTTTGGCACTTACCTACCCTTTTATGGTCTTCACAGAATTCCATAAACATCGTTTAGCTGCTCAGTCTGACATGGGGCAAGTTACTGCTTATCTCGTGGGTTTTTAGGTTCATCCTTACTGGGGTAAGGACTGCTGGAATTGCTGATGAAAGACAGAACTGCATGAGATGTGATGTAGTCACGTCTTGCAGTATCTACCTCCTCCATTAAATAATTAATAACTGAATTCAGCTGTCTGCAGCATAATATAATAATGTAGTAGGACACTGGTTAAATTGTAATTAAAATGTAATTACAAATGTTTAAATGAGCATTTAAAACAGTGAAGTGTCTGGGAGGGATTAATAGGTTTCTTTTCTAAACCGTGGCTCACCACAGCCATGGACATGTGTGCACCTGGAAGGCATGACTGTGCCCATGTCTGCCTGAGTAATGATGGATCGTACAGCTGTGGCTGCTATGAAGGATACACTCTGAATCCAGACAAGAAGACTTGCTCAAGTAAGATCTGATTAAGGAAAAATTGTGTTCCATTAAAAGCAAGTAGCTTTTAAAAAGCCAGCTAATTTATGTTATGTTTCTGATAAATTATCTCAGAGTTTCTGTACAACCCCTGAAAACTCAGGGCAACTTTGTTTTTTCATATGAACAGTAGTAATTTGAGACCCTTGGCTATGCTACAGTTCTGTGAGGCTTGTATTTGGTAAGATTAATATGCCATTTGGCATTTCCTTGAGGACCTCACAGTATTTTCACACCCATGGAGCATGAACTGCCATATCCAATACATGATGTGTACCATCTCTGTCAGAAAACTCTTCAGTAAAGCAGCACAATGAATGAGATAAGGGAGAGCATGGACTGTGCTGGAAGAGAGATTGCAGTCTGTATTATCACGAGTGTTACTGCTCTTTGTGGTGGATGTGTTTGGACCTTAAAAAATATTGCAGCCTTAGAGCTCTAGAGGATGGAGGGAAATGTTCCTTCTCAGTGCTGGTCTCTTGTGGAGAACAAGAGCATAGATGTAGCTGGTACTCAGGGATATACACTTAAGTATATATTATCTACAGATTAGTATCTATTCTATATTGTCTTCACTTGATTATGGTTTGATCTTCACTCTGAATTTCTTTGGATGTCTCACTGGTTATTTATATAGGGAAAATCCTTTTTTTTCTACTTCCACTACAATCCCTTTCCTTACTATATTTTGTGTGACCAAGTGTTGAACTTAGGCTTCCAGTTCCAGGAGGTTCCTAGGCAAATCTCTTCAGTTAAGTCACAGCTCTCACATCGTAAAAAGGTGAAGTCACAGGGCCTGAGTATTTCTTCCTGCCTAGGTCAGGAGCTCATTTTGTAAGTACGGTGCCTAGGATTAGCTCTTAGCTGGCGTTATAGAGAGGCAATAAATATGTGAGGGAATGTAAATCCCAAACTTCATTTCATTGCACCAATTCTCCTCCTGCATACTCAAACTTTAAATTATTTTCTGCACATGCTTGTTTTTTTTTTTTTATTTTGAATCTCATTTTGCAGTATGCTGCTAATGATTTCCCAACCATTCATGTCTTTGTGACAATTACATCACAAAGATGTGCAAAAATGATGCAAAAATAGTCTAGGTCTGGGAGAGGGTATTTGTTCCTTTTTCCTTTTACTTTTCCTTTTTTTCTTCTCTTCCTTTGCTTCCCTTTCCTTCTTTCTTTCTTTCTTTTTTTCTCACTCTCTTTTCTCTCTCTCCTTTTTTCTTTCTCCGTCCTTTATTTTTTCTTGTGCCTTACTGGGCCTCCTTACTGCAAAGATATCCAAATATAGGAATTCCTTCTCAGCTTGTCCTTCCAAATTGACATGTTAAATTTGGCAGAAAACAGCAGCCTCACACATAAAGTGCCCACTTTGTAACTGGCAGTGGGTGTCACATCTTTTTAGCAGCCACATACACTTTTCTGTTTATGGTCTTCTCACTCCATAAAACAGTGTCTTCTCCAACTCAATTAGAGCTGAAGTAATGCCAAACAGTCTCTTAGAATCTAGGTATTTGATTTCTGAAGTTCTGTTGGATAATTGTTTTGTAAATGCATCACTTCTAGTTCCATTCCTCTTGCCATCTGTTTGTTACAGCTGCAAAAAAGTGTTGCCAGTATTCCAAAACTTGTACTAATTTTGTGATGTTGATAGCCAGATAAAAACACACTCTCTGCACCCTGCTCTGGTTAATAGCATGCTGATATGCAGTAAAAGCATCCTGGTTTGCATCCAAATGAAGATACATTCGCAAATGGGAATCACTACGAGCAGCTCTCAAGGCTGAAGTTTGGGCACTGATTGATATTCTTCTCCTCTGAAATGCCTCCCTCAGCTGCTGACGTGTGTGCGCCTGGCAGGCACGACTGCGAGCAGGTCTGCGTGAGGGATGACCTGTTCTACACCTGTGACTGCCACCAAGGCTACACCCTCAACCCAGACAGGAAGACATGCTCAAGTAAGAGCAGATTGCTGATCCCTTCCCCCCCATGCCCTCCCCAGCTAAGTGCATGTATTGAAATAACTCTCATTAGCACATTCATATATTTGTATCTGTCGGAGGAACTTTCATGTGCATTCAGGTGTTAAAAGACAGCTCTGTGTCACTCTGCTTTGCCCATTTTGAGCAAAATTCAGAGACACAAAGGATTTTATATTTAACAATGTTAGTAAGTACTCACCACGCAGTCTTTCTCAACTTACAACTTAAGGCCTTCCCTAATTTATGCAATATTGAGAAAACCCAGAACTGAGAAATTGTTGAAGAGAGAAGGGGTTAGTCACACGCTTTGCAGTATTGTGGAATGTGTGTACCACCATACAAGACAGTTTGAGGGGATGTCCTCCCCTCCAGGCTGAATTTCATCTTGCTGTTCCTTTTTTTAGCTTCTCAGTGACTTTGTGCTACAGTAAAAATGTAATAATTTCAGAAGTGTTTCTTTCCTTCCCAGTCTCCTTACAAGTTTTTGTGTACTGGAAACCTTTCCTAGCGTGCCTTTGGAGCTCATGTGACATTTCACGTCTGGTGGGGTAAGGCACCAGCTGGGTCAGAGTGAGCAAGGTCTCAGGTATCCCTTGTATTAATTAATGTATTAATCCCCAGTAAGACAATTGCTGCTCCAAGGCAAGATCAGTTACACAGCTCAGTAGTTCCTGGTAAGATTCACAGAAGATAGGCTTCCAGCATGGAAAAGCATTGCCACTGGGAAGCATTTAAAAATGTTATCTTGTTTTTGGATAACTGCCTCTCCAAAGCACATCCTGTGTGAACTGATGTATGTGCACAAGGAACCCATGACTGGAAGCAGGTCTGTGTGAGTGGATCATACACCTGTGACTGCTATGAAGGCTTTATCTTAAATTCAGATGACAAAACATGCTCAAGTAATAATTTAATGTTGTGGTTTTTTCAGAATATGCTTATTTATTGAAGCACCTCTTTTTAATGTGTTAAACATTTTTAATCTCTTTGAGAAATGGTCTATCAACTCACAAGCTCCCAGAAAGCATAATCCCTTTTCATTCTTTTATGCCTCTTTCCATGACTATTGTGAGCTAGTTTGGTCCTTCTTGTTTAGTTATAACAATTACTGTATTTAAAATTAGTTTAAGTTTAATGTTGCCTCTTACCTATCGTTACACATTTAAGGACTCACTGTATTTAGAAATATAATCTGTCATAATCTACATTCCTTATGAAATGGGAATAATTGGCAGTGTTGGCAAGGCAGGATTCTGGGGCACCTGTCTCTGGGAAGTGAGTCTGCATTGCCTACCACCATTTGGAGAGTGGCTGTGGGGGTCCAGAGGGGAACAATACTCAGGTTAGAACTACTGCAATGCTAAACCTTATATTCTTGCCCACTCCTCCAAGATGAATGGGGCAAGCATGAACTCACCAACTGTTTTCTCTTCAGATGGGCAATACTGGGATCAAATGTTGGCAGAACCGCTCCACAGTTTGATGTAGAATCCTAAGTTAGGCTGGGTTGGAAGGGGCATCAAGAGCTACCTAGCACAGCCCTTGGTTCAGAGCAGGAATAACCTGCCATCATATCAAGTGGCTGAAGACCCTGTGTAAGAGCACAGTTATAAAATAGGTGGATATAGACAAACACCATCTGCAAAAATAGTTTCTTGTTGGTCTGGACTTGAACACAAAGGCAGTGTAAAAACACAGCTTTAGCATGTTTTTTGTGACTTGTTGGGCATCCCAGTAGCAACAGGAACGCCCCAGATTTTGAATATCAAATACTGGAAGACTCTCAAATTCACAGGACTGTGGAAGAATTCAGAGTACTCTTGGACAATTTCCAGGGTTGGTTGGAAAAGTAATTTTGTTAAATCAGACAAAATCCAAGGAGGATCTATATCTGTCATTGGAGAATTTAAATGCAGACATAAAAAGTTGACTGGCAGTTGGTTGGAAACCAACCATGCTGGTGTGATGTTTTGAACTGGCCTTCCTCCAGCTGACTCTTGAACAGCTCTTCTTTGTACATTGACCATAAAGCCGGTGGAATGTTCCAAAGAGGGGAGCTGGACAAATACAGCTTCAGTGGAATCAAGGAGACACCAGTTTCAACACTGGCTTTAAGACAAATGAATTTCTGCACTGCCAGAACTGCAAACTCACAGATTTTAGATTTTGCAGTTTCTCTGAAAGAAAAAAAAGAAGCCAAAACAATCCAGGAAAAAAGGGAAATGTACTTGAGTATAATATTTTTATTGTTTTACTGTGACAATGCTCACCCACTTTGTTTGGCATTGATCAGCTATGCATTTATATATCTACAGAAAAAAAAGATTAATATGCTGTTGCTACCTTTGCAAGCAATGAAAAAAACACTTAGGAAGGGGTGGGTATTGTATACAGGTAATACCTCTGGATAACTTGTTGAAAAAGTATTCATAGGCTCTCTTTTAAGAAGGCTTTGGCTTTGGAAACTTATTATTCCTGTCTCAGATGTATATGGTAATATCAGTAGCTACCTGTGCTGCAGTAGCTGTTGACACATTTGTTCTCAACCGTCAGCAAGTGGTGCAGCCTTAACTTACTCATCTTATGGAGTAGGTGAGGCTGAATTGCCTTTCATGCAGCTAAGAACTCACAGTCATCTGCTGATGCTTGACGTTATTATACTACAGTGAAATTGTTGTCTCTCTGAACTCGTTGTCATCATTGCTGGGTTTTTTGTGAATTATGGAGAAAAAGGAATTCTTGAGGACATCTGAGGCTGGTCCCCTGTAAGTCTGGAAGACTGAGGTCAAGACCTAGGAACAGATTCAATGGAAGCACTGTGGAGTATAGCAGTGCTTGCTTTCTCTTTCTGAAGAGACTGGTGACTTCTCTGTCATACTAACTGGCTCTTCCAGTGATCCTGCAGTGACTTTCTGCTAGATTTTAAATTCACTTGGGCCTATTTGAATGATGTCATTCCCCCCATCTATATTCATGTGACATTGGAATGGATTTGTGTCCACCCTCTTGAAGCAAGATAGATACTCCCTATGCATGCATATTGGCAATGTTAGAAACCAAGAATACTTGTGGGGTGACACAATTAAAGTTGATGGGGAGGCTGGTTGGTCTCTGCAGCCAGGCCCTTTTTCTTTTTTTTGCTCAGTAATGGTCTAATTTAACGACTAGGATTCAGGATCCAGGTAGGCAGGCGAGGAAATCATTGCTCTGCTTCCTTCTTGGTTAGTTGAGCTCTCTCTTGCCTGTCCTGGACTATGACACTCAGGTCTCTGGCCACACACAAGCCCCTGTTCATTGCTGTCCCTCCTTCCCAACTGCCCTGGCTTGCAGTGCTTGCTGTAGTCTCACAGCATGGATTTGACTCCTTCCACAGAGTCAAGCATTTTCTTGGGATTTAAATGTTCAATAATTGTAATAAAAATACTAAATGCTGTTTTCTCTCTTAGGATCCATAACAAGCAGTCTTGTAACAACTGAAGAGTCCTGTAAGTGTGAAGCCATAGTTGCCCTCCAGGACTCAGTGACCTCACGCCTTGAAGCTCTGTCCTCAAAATATATCCTTTTTTGTACATGATCATCTGCATTTAGCACTTTACTGGTATTTTAGAGGTAGCTGTTTTGACATAAACCAGGGAAGAAATATCCCTCAAAAGAGAAAGTATTTTCAGGGTGATTTTAGCAATACAATGGAAAAAAAATCTTGTTTGCAAACATGACTATATTTTCACACTTCATTGAAGAGCAACATGATACAGATAAAATAAATGCATATACCTACATTTCCTAGATTACTTATACCATGTTGAACATCAAGCACAGCTCTACTAATAATTCTTCTGGATGACTTTTACTGTTACATCAAACACTGAGTTTTGACCCCTCTTATTATGCCCCAAAATTTTAGAGACAACTTCATGTGTGACAACAGTCCCATTAGCTGTGGTATTCCTCTGCATCCCACCTCCACAGGCACTGTCCCAAGTGATTTTCAAGCATCTTCTTTTCTCTGGAAATGTGTGAGCATATTAGTATCCTGGGATACAGGAAAATGGGAGAGCTGCAAGGCAGGGTGCTGAGGCTGGAGGCTCTGGGCAAGCGTTGGGTCCAGAGGAGGTCGGAGGTGCTGGTGGGTGGAATTTGCCAGCTTCGTTTGCTGCAGTGCCATGTCTGCAGCCGTGAAATGTGGCCAGCCCCTGGATTAGACATTCCACAAACATGTGGGAGAGAAAAAAACCCCATCCAACCACCAAAGAGAAAGTGGTGAACTCTGTGTTACCACAGCAAGCCTGCATGCTGGAATAAATGCCCTCAGATGACATGGCAGGAGCTAATAGCTGGAAATTAAAGTGAGACAAGCCATAGTACATTATAAGGTACAATTTTTAGGAGTGGTTGGTCACTGTTACAGTTTACCAAGGACTGTGGCAGATTTTCTTTGCTGAAATTTTTGAGACTTAATGTTTTTTTTCTGTCAAAGGTGCTTTAGTTCAAATAGGAATTGATTTAAATAAGCATCATGTCTGTGGTTATCATCCTGATCCCTGGGGATTCATAATCAAGGAAGAGTGGGATATTTAAGATTAAAAAAAAGGAGAGCAGACTAGTGAGTTTTATACATGAACTCATCATTTACATAGATAAAATAATTTTCCAGTTTGCCAAAGTTTCTGAAAGCCAAATGAAAATTTCTGCCAAGGACACAAGACTTTCCCAGTTTTTCAATAAATTCAAAGTTATTTTTGTGAGATCTAACTGCACATCCCTCTTCTTGCAGTATGCTTGGAGTTCAGTTTATCTGCCTGGGAAAAGTGAGGGGAAGAACTCTGATTTTCCTGGATTATAATATATAATTATAGGGAATTTAAGTAGTTAGAACTGAACACCAAGATATTTAAACCTGTAATGTCATCTCAGTACTAGCACATCCTTCAGAGATCAATCTTTCTGCCCCAAGAGTTCATATTAAGGAAGAAAATGTTGTGGGTTTAAGTTAGGAATAGACTTTATTATAAAGAACTGAGTCTTTCTTTCAAAGTTATTCTTTGATGGGCCATTTCTATCCCTAGCATCCTTTCAAGACAACCTGGAAAACCCAGCAGAGACCATCACCTTCTGCTTTTCATCCCTGAATATCACCTGATCCAACTCCTTTTTAAGAAATTGGGGTGGTTGAGATTATTTGGGAAGATGCCAGATCTTGACAGAGCTCTAAAGTGTTTGGAAATCTCTATTTCAAGCATGTATTGACCTCATCTAGAAAACAGACTGCTTTTTGAAAATGCTGCAATGAAAAAGACTGTAAATAAAACAAACCTTATAGACATCTATTTTATTGCCCTTAACAACTGACCACTAGAGGAAGTGTCTGAGAAGCTGCAGGCATATCAAGACAGACAGCAGACTGTCTAAGCTATCATTCTGATTGATTTTAAAATAATCTTTCAGAATCAAACCTTTTTATTGTTTTCAGCAAGCTTTATTTCACTGCACAGCTTACAAAACAGCAGTTGGTTTATTATTATTGACAAACGTCAAGAAGACTTCAGGAAGACAACAGTCTTGAAAATACAGTGACCCTGAGATCTTCGTATACAGTCACTTTATAGCCACGGGGCTACCCATACCTGCTGTGCTTCAGTCTGTACTGCAGGTACTGCTGTTCTGTAGTAACTGCATTTTTTATTCTCTTACTTCAAAGTAAATACGAAAAAAAAAAAAAAAAAAAAGAATGGACACAGTATATCACATTATATAAAACTTTGAAATGGCAAGGCAGAATGAAAAAATGTGCCCATGTCTTCTTTCCATTAAACTGGAAAGTAAGTTGGGATCTTGTAACTTATTTTAATAAAATATAATATGATATGCAGATTGATGTTGTAAGTTATTTTGTATTCAACTTAAAGGGTGTGTGTTATGAAATAAAGGGTTTAAAAAACCCAAGGAAACAACACCTCAAAGATAAAGGAGGCATAAATGGAAGAATTAAACAGAAAACTGCCCCAAGTCACATGTTTGGAAAAAGAAGTATTTTATTTTAAAACCTAGAAGTCATTGAAAATATAGATAAAATATTTAACAGTAATTTCAAGTATTAATAATGTTTAACATGTAGAAGAATGAAAGACATCCTCCAATTTAATATTTTTACCCTGCAAGATTTACTTATGTTATTAGACAGTCATTCCTGTTGTCATTACACAAACTTTACTGACACTTTACTTGTGTCAATCAGGCCTTTAGGATAAAACATACAAGCTAACAATTAAAAAAAATTAGTCATTAAAGGAATCCATTGATTTTATACATTTGGCATTTATAATCATCCAAATACTTTAGAAATTATATTTAAATTAGGAGCCAAAATGATGGGGATTTTTTAATGGAAAAATCCCACACAGTTTGTAGACCCTTGCAATACAATTACATAAAATATTATATCTGGTAGCTGGTTTGCCAAAGGCATATCAAAAAACATCTGTACTTGTTTTGCACCCTGCACATAACACATTGAAGCAAGTTCAGTTATGTTCACTTCACTGCACATGGGAGTGTGACTTCAGGTATGCCTACACAGTAATGTTCAGCGGGAATACAACACTACACAGCACAAGTGAACACAGGACACAGCTTCAGCTGCAAGGGCTAAATACGAGACCATAAACTCTCTAATAATGCTGGATTTGGCTGTGCTTGGTATTTTGTGATGTGTCCCCACACTGATATTAATTTGCTGTAGTATAATTAAAGTGAGTGTGGGACATCCTGGCTATGCTACACTTGCTTCCTCAAAGTGCTGTGCATGCATTTTTTTTTTCTGTAAGTCATGGAGTTTTATATCCAGCACTTTGCTTACTTTCATGTCCTCTGCATAGACATGGGTATTATACAGGCATTTATAGGGCCAGCAGTATGCCTTGGCCTCTGTAATTGGTAAGAATAAACAAGTCGTAAATCTAATGCAAGACTTTACAACTTCTTGGCAATTGGGAGGGGATGACATCAGTCCTATTTACACTAAGGCCAGTTGTCAGATGAGATGTAAAATTTTATATGATAGTGGAAAATTGTTCTGGAGGCCAGATGTATCTTGCAAGCTGTCAGCTGTGCAGGCTTTGATTCATGCACTAGTATTCACAACTTCATTTTATACTGCAAATGATAATATTTACATTCAATTCCTCTGAGCAATTACCTGCCTCACTTTGTGAGTACCAGGTAAAATTCCAAGATTATATAAACGATTTGTTTAAAATAGGACATACTGTTGTTCAGCAAAATTGGATTTATTATCCAGTGTGCTACAAGCCAATAATTACACACTCAAGAGAGACATAATTGTTTATTTCAGAGTTGTGCACCCAGGCCTGGGTGCTCGGTGGTGTTCTAAAAATCAAGCACATTGACTATAAAAACTTTTTAAACTTAGTAAAACACAAAAATAGAGTAACATTTCTCCCTGAATACAATCAAAATGCAGTACAGATTCTATTTCCGTCCACATACAGCTCATGAGTCCTGAGTCAGTTTCAGCTTCAGGGTCCTTCTGTTCAGATCACCATGAAGTTGGAGGAATACCTTTGGTCCGTGTGTAACGAATTCATGAGTCCAGTGCCCTTAATTTCATGGCTCTGTGTGTGGTTAGCAGTACTTGATAAGGTCCTTTCCACTTCTCAGCTAGTGGAGCATCTTTCCACGTTTTCAGGTAGTCTTGATCTCGATGCTTGAAAGAATGTATTGGTGACTTGACTGGGACCGGTGTTCTAAACAGCAAGCACTTCTGTAATAATGACAGGATTTTACTTAAAGACAAGAGATGATTGGTTAAAGCTTTCTCTGCTACTACATGAATTCCTGTCAGATTCACATTATGTGGTGTACCATACAGGATTTCAAATTTTTCTGGATTTTTCAGTACAACCTGGCAGACTCCTTCCAATGTATCAAATCAGTGGTCGAAAAAGGAACTTCTACATATACAGGGTTTTGGTGTGCCCAAATTCTACCTACAATTGGACTAAATGTATCACTCCCTCCAGTCTTACCATCAGTACTGTCCTGGTCCCAATTATCACTGTCCTGATTCTTCCTCAGAGAAACCAACAACTGTACACCCTCTTCCTCACTATCCATGTTCAGACACCTTTTCCCTATACTACAAGCAGAGCAGCAACAAGATAATTTCTTTTTCTCTTCCATCATCAACATATTTGAATCAGACATCAATAACCTGCATTTTTTTCTTGTTTCATCACCATTTCTCAATGAGAAAAATAACTCCACACATGACATTTCATCCCACATATCCAATCTTCTGCAAAACAACAGTTGCAGCATGTCATTATAATTTAATGTTTCCATTTCTGGCCACTTTTCATCACCATCCAATCATTGAGTACAATATTCCTTTAACTTCCACTTTGTAAGAGGTTCTCCACCAATCTTATTCCAATGATTAAAAATACCTCCTAATGGAGAACAAGGAGAAGGTTTAACCAATTGCCCCATTCCCTATCATTACCCAAAAAAGAATGTTTTTTAACCATGACTTCATACACTCGTCACTGTAAAGCATGTATGAGTATTCTAAAATTCTACTACACAATGCCAAGTCCACAATATTATATCAACCCCTCTTTTTACTTTATACAGTCGCTTTTCATATGTTGCATCTTTGAGTCTCTTACGCACTCCTGGATGGGGAGACACTCACAGAGTTCCTGACCATAAGGGCTGTGGGTGCTGGAGTTACATAGTGCTACAAGTTATATAGTTCTCTAATAATTAGCATTCTATCTTCTATTGGTTAATGATTCTCTTGCTTTTCATGCTAATTAGTCCACATGCTCAGTCTTTCTTTTGGGTTGGTGGGTTTCTTGGGTCTGGTGGTCGCAATCTGCCCTGCTGGAATTACCCTTTACCCTGTCAGAGCTGATTTCAGCATGGTTGCTGAGTTGAATTTATTAGTTTCTTTCTTATCTTGGGAGTCCTGCCAAATGTGGGCCTTGAGGCTCATAAATTCTGCATTCTTTGTGTCCATTATCAGTGTGACATCCTTCTTCCTAAGCTTTGTTAACCTCTCCCTAGGTCTGAGATCATCAAAACTTGTCCAGCTGTAAATTTTAACACAGCAATATTAGTGACAATTTATCTTTCTAATACCTGAACATCACTGAGAGCTTGTTAGTCACTCTCTGTTTCATGGATTAAGTCTCCTTTTTTTTGATTAGGAACGTTTTTAAACTGGAAGAGGGCAGCTGTAGATTATGTATTAGGAAGAAATTTGTTACTGTGGGGGTGTGAGGCTCTGGCACGGGTTGCCCAGAGCAGCTGTGGGTGCTCCATCCCTGGAAGCGTCCAAGGCCAGGTTGGATGTGAATCGTGCCGCAACCAGGCCAGGAGACACTTCAGAGACAGAGTCAGAGAAGCGGGTATTTGCTTTATTCGGCGCGCCGGGTGTGTGGGGATCGCTCCTCCAAACACACACACCTGGTGCTCTCTACAGCACACTATTAAGGGTTAAATTATGAATATTCATCACATTCCTTGGGACAGGTGTGGTTACACAAATTATTTCTTGGAAGTCATTAGCATATGGGCCACGCATGCGCTGTGTGTCCTGGTGGTCGCGCTGAGGAAGGCCTCTCCTCTTCCTCGGGGGTCTTTCTGATGAAGGCCAGTACTCATCCTCGCAGTGAACTTTTCACCTTTCTCCCTGGACATGCGTAGTCCTTTGAGGGATGATTCAGCAATCTCTGAGATGATCCTTGTCCCCTCTATCTTGACAAGATTAGGGTGAATTTGGCTTCTCAGGCTTTGTAATTAACATCTTCTGTCTGAACTAACATTTGCTGTCTCCCAATAGTTAACTTGTGCTTACACGCGTTAGTTATTGACTGCCCCTTCTTCAGACGGGGCTTTGTGCAGCCTGGCCTAGCGGAAGGTGTCCCTGCCCATGGCAGGGAGGTTGGATCTAGATGCTGTTATAAACATATATTGTAATATTGGCTTCTCGCAAAGTATAAAGGTAGATATTATATAATGTTAGAAATGCTTTTTGCTGTGTGGATGTGGTTTTCTCTCTTTTTAGCAAGAATGTTAGCAAGTGTGAGCAAGTAAGATAACCTCCAAGCGAACAGAGGATGAGGCCCAAGGAGCTGCTAATCAACACTTTGTCCAGGGAACAAAAGGGCCCAAAGGCTGCTCTGCCCGGAGAACGGGGTCCCAGGGGGGCCAGAGCCACTATCCCCGCTCTGCCCGGGGGGCAAAGAGGCCAAAGCTGCAATCAGCCCTGACTGTCTGGAGAATTACCTACCATCGACTCTTACCTAGCGGGCCCAACCCCAAGAATCAAAAGAAATAAAACCACAAGGCAGAAGAATACGCATGCTCTAAAAAGGCGGAACCAAGGAGTGGCCATGCAGAACAGCTCCGGGAAAAGTTTTAATATTAACAGAGAACAGACAGTAAAAATGGTATAAAAAGGACTATCCCCGAGCATCAGGTGTGCTCTTGGCAGAGCACCAAGGCACCCGGCCGTTACCCCTTTGCTTTATTTTATGTGTCTCTTATTGTCTTTATATTAAACCCTTTAAATTCTCACAGGAGAGTGAACCTCGTTTTTCACAATGCTCTTCAAGGTTTCCAACCCAAACCATTCTATGATTCTATGTTGATATAAGTTACACTACAAACACCGTGTGCAGACAACCTGGGGTTCACAAACTCTGGGATTTTCCTTCGTGTAAAAGCAAAGTGACCTTTATTAACAAATTCCCAGTGCTTTCTTACCAAGCTGAGCACTCCCATTACCGGCTGTGCCGGGCTGGGGCTCCCAGCCCGCCTGATCCGGGGAGCCGCGGGCGGCCCCTCAGGGCCCATCCCCGGAGGCTCGGGGCCCGCGGCGGGGCGGGCACAGCCGCTGATGGCGCCCGGCCGCTCCCCCGGAAGCGCCGCCATTTCCGCCGGCGGTTGCCAGGGGGACGCGGCTGCCGGCGCGGCCGCGCTGCCGTGAGAGCCGGCCCGGGTCGGCTCCCGCGCTCCGCCGGGATGTTCATCTACCTGTGCAAGAAGGTGCTGCTGGGGACACGCGGGACGGCGGAGGGCAGGCTGCTCTCGGGCAGGGGGAGCTGCCCTGGGGAGTCCCGGGGGTCGGGAATCCGCGGGAGCTGAGGGGACCCTCGGGGTCCCCCCGCCGCCTGCGGCCGCTGCGAGGAGGCCGGACACGGTGCGGCATTCCCAGAGCGCTGCCCTGCTCTGTCCCGCCACTTCCCTCGGCCCGGCTGGGGTTTCTTTGATCTCCCGCTGCACCAGCAGCTCCGCAGTTTTCCCCCCGGTGGGCTTTGGACGCGGCTTTTCCGCTGGAGACCGGAGCGCTGTGCACTGTGTGACCACGGTCACCTGCTTTGGTTGCTGAGCACACCTTCGAAGGTGTCCTGTTATTATTACTTACTTCATGTGTTCAATTGCTCGAGTGTGGCACAGTTTCATTAGTGATTGTAATTCTGTCTTCTCTCCTCTTTTTTGCATATACGGATCTGTTAATAGAAATAAATTTATCTCTTGTCCAGTTGTAGGTGTCTTTGAGGTGCTCAAATAGACTATGTAAAATAAAACGTTGTTGTTGCAACTGTGTAGAGATGCAAAATACTTCTTTTTCAGATTGCAATTCCAGGTAATGTTCGATTAAAATGTATTTCCTGGAATAAGAATCAAGGTTTTATAGCCTGTGGTGGAGAGGATGGATTACTGAAAGTTCTAAAATTAGAAACACAAACAGGTAAATGCGGGGGGGCAGCGTTTTTTGGTTTTGGCGGGTTTTTGTTGTTGTTGTTGTTTGTCTGTTTTTATTTTAAGAGCAACACACTTAAGAAAGCATAACTTTTCCCTTGAGTTCCTTGGCAATATTGCATATGTTTTAAATCTGTACATAGCTAGTTATGTATTTCCACTAACATCACATTTTTTCATCACTGTCTTTTGAATACAGTTTTCCTCCAGCTGGTCTTACTTGGCACACAATTTGTCTGCCTGTTATATTTGCTGAAGTTTTCTTCAGTGCTGCTTTTTTTTTTTTCAGGGCATATCATTCATTCTTTTTGTGTAGGCTTCTTCTTTATTTTGGAACTTACTTTGTTATTTCTTGATTTTGTTTGAACGTTCTCTACCATCTTAATTATTTTAGGGGAGAAAGCTGTGTATTTTCTTTTAAATAAATGTGTTCCAAGAAAGGTAAAATCAATTTTCAAAAATTTTTAAACTTTTTTTTTCTGAATGTAACAAAATGTGATAGCCATAGCTGCTGTTGTGGTGGTTTTTTTTTGTTTGTTTGTTTTGTTTTGTTTATTTTGTTGGCTTTTTTTCCTGAAAAACTGCTAGACCATAAGGCATATATCAATTTGGATGACAGATGTGAACAGCAAACACATGGAACAGAGAGGGGAAAATTCCATCTCGCAGTTACTATATACTTTCTTTTAAGTGGTTCAGTTTATCTCTGTAAATAGTGATTAGAGCTGCAGTATTCATAGAAACATGGTAATATGTTTGCTTTGTTAGGTTTATTTTCATAGTGAATTTTGTTATTTTTTAGATGAAGCAAAGATAAAGGGACTGGCGGCTCCTAACAACATTTCTGTGACTCAGACTCTTGAAGGCCATAGTGGTAAGTGTATTTGGGCATTTAGTCTGCTTTTGGTTAGAATAAAAAAACCACAAGATTTTGTGAAGCTGATAGAGTAATTTTGGTGTAACTTTTTATTGTAAGTCTGAAATACAGGTTATGAGTATTTAGCATGGGTATGTAACAGCTTGGTTGTATATTTTTACCATGTTATCCTGGATAAAGTTGTTTGGGGTTTTCATGTCTGTGAGATTTGCTTATGTGTTACAGTAGCTTTCCATTTTCTTCTGAAGAAATGAAAGTTATTTCAGTAAACATGATTTCTGTGTTAAACATTCTTCCCTTTATTGACAAATTACAGAATGTGTATATGCATAGACTGCAGTGTAGTGTACAGACAAAATTTAGAGAGGTTAGAAAGCAAGCTGCAGAAGGATAATGTGTGAAGGTAAAAACTGAATGCAGCAAAATTAGGGAGGACTTAAATTCTCACATGAGAAATGGTGAATGGTCATCACCCATGGACAATGGGATATGAAGAGGATTATAAAATCCTTGCAATATTTGAAGAAGTGGACTTTTTTACGAGGACTTGCAGTTGAAATCTGGCAAGAGTCAGGTTATTTTAAGGGCTTAATTAAATAGGATTGGAACAAATTAATTGTGAGGAATTGATTTAGTGGATACTTTGGGTGAATGTGTTCAATTCTGAAACAGATTACTATTACCTTAAAAATCCCTGACATTCAGAATATCTTTGATTGCATCTATTGGTAAAGTTCATGACTGAAACACTAAAAATGGAAATGATACAGAGAGAATGGGTACCCAGGAGTGAGGGAGGGAAAAAGTGCGATGCAAGTTGATGTACAGTATGGAACTGATAAAAGTTCAAATATGTTTCAAGTAAAGTCAAATATTTGTGAGTGGGATCCCATATGAAACTTGAGGGTCTGAAGCATTTATATGTAGAATGCTCTTTTGGGTAATTATCAGGGAGATTGTTTTAAAAGTGCAGCAATAGTGAGGATCAGACTACTGAGAGGAAGAAAAACCCAAAACTTCCTGTAACAGTAAAGTTTTGTCAGTATCCAAGAGTGTCAGAGGTGGTCAGAAACTGCGTAACTATGATTTGGGTTTTGGGTGTGGAATCAATACTCTGAGTAGGATTTGGAGAGGATGTTACTCCAGTGGGTGAATATAGAAGCAAAAGGAGCTCTTGAGCAGAATTTTAAAAGAGGAAATAAGTGGCACAGAAAGAAACCTACAACTAAATCAAAGTCAGCAGTGCAAATTTCTGAAAAGCTCCAGGCTGATTAGGTTGGATGTGATATTTTTATTAACTTACTTAAATAGTGCCAATAAAAAGCTTTTTATCACTTTCTAGGCTTTGTGCAGGTTGTGACGTGGAATGAACAGTATCAAAAATTGACTACCAGTGATCAAAATGGCCTCATTATTGTGTGGATGCTGTACAGAGGTATTCTGCAAATAAACTTGGGATAATATTCTGTGTCATGAGAAATATTTTTTTTTCCCCTCGCCTGCAGTTTTTACAATTCTTTTCTGGAGTTTTTATTTTGCAGATTGTATAGTTCAAAATAGCTTTAAAACAATTTTCAAGTTTTATTGTAATACTTGTTTATAGTGTAGTCATATGTGACAAGGCATTGGTCCTGCTGAGCCTACTGTAGAAGAAGATACCAGTACTTAGCCATGTGCTTGATAAAGTGCTCTAAATTTTTGATCTCTGCTGCTTTATTCCCTTGGAATACTATATGAAAAATACATTGTGCATTGAGCACAAACATATTGGTAGACTAGAAGAACTTATCAACCCTGCTTAAAGCATCAATTAAATAGTCTCATAAAAACAATCTTTAGAAATGTTTAAGGTAGTGAACCAATATGACTAACCAGTGTATGACTGTAATTATCTTTTATTGCTCTTGACCCTTTCACACACACATATATACTACTGTGGTTCACTGGCATTCATTTGAAAGCCAGCAAACCTCACAGTCAAGGTAACCACTTTCCAACACATCTGGGAAAGAAAAAGAAAATAAAGGGCTTTCCTATTCTTTTGGGAATTTTAGTTTAATGAAAAATGGAAACAAATAAAATCTTAGCTCTGCTTCTCATTTCAGGAGTAAAGAATAAAACTCAGTCTTTCTGGCTGATTTGTGGTGGCTACTGTCATATAAATAATCTCCTCTTAGTTTTAGAAAGTAATCAGTAAATTTCTTACTACCTATTCATAGCAAAGCCAGTTGTTTGCTCTGTTTATGTTTCCTATTGTATTGTCAGTTCTGAAATTCCTTAAGCACAGAACTCTTTCTGTAGGGCCCCTCTTGGACTTTGGCTCCCCTTTCCGAGCCCTCATTCGTCACTGTTCGCTTTGGAAATGAGCAGCTCCCATGTGAGCTCTGGGTTTCACAGTAACTGTGCCTGTGTCTTCTGGGGACACTGTACTGTAGTCTTGTTAGGCTTTTACTGAAAGGGCAATTCAGTGATTAGCATGTCCCTTGAGTCCTCTAGAGGTTTGTCAAATCAGAAGTGTAACTCAGTTCTTCTCTCACTACAAATAGGTTCTTGGTATGAAGAGATGATTAACAACAGAAATAAATCAGTGGTTCGAAGTATGAGCTGGAATGCTGATGGACAGAAGATTTGTATTGTATATGAAGATGGAGCTGTGATTGTTGGATCAGTGGATGGTAAAATTTTAAGCCCTACTAATTGCTGTGCTATTACACAAATTTGTTCGTAGTGTTATATACACAGTGGCCCTGTTTCTCTAGGTAAATACAATTAATAGTTAGTTACTAATTGTTGCTTTGACTTTAGCTGTTTTAGTTTTTACACTGGTAACTTGCATCCTGTTTTAAATTTTATGGTGTATTGATTAAGTGCAGTCAATGTTCTGTTCCAGGCAATCGCATTTGGGGAAAAGACTTGAAAGGTACCCACCTGTCCCACGTGGCCTGGTCCTCTGATAGCAAAATTCTACTCTTTGGAATGGCAAATGGAGAGATTCACATTTATGACAATCAGGGAAATTTTATTGTAAGTTCATTGTTGTATAATCAAGGACTATAACTTCAACAGGCATAAAAGCTCACTTCCTCTTAATTTATTTCATGTTTGTTTAGTTGGTGGACTTCAGTACTGAGAACTGGACAACCTCCTGCACAGAGCTTTTATTCAAGAATTCTGCAGCTTTTTATAATAATTTCTTTTCTGGTAGCTAAATGAATATCACATCAACTAATGCCTTTTGGCCTTGCAATGATTACTGAAAATGTAAAAGTAGGAATGGTCATACTAGTGAAATTAAATGAAACTCTTTAGGACATCTGAAAATACTTACTTTCAAAGATGTTTGTGATGATAGGTCAGATTTAATATTTTTAAGCTGTTGTTTCTTTCCTCTCTTCATTATTTGGAGGAACTAATGCTGGCTTAAAGGATACTGACTTCTTACAGCCTCTACTTCTTAAAGTATTAGCATGCTTTTAGAAAAAAGCAATAGTTTATTTTCCTATTGCTCCTATTATTCTTTAGAGAAACCTGGTAGTGAGTGGAAAAATAACAGCTATAGTATATTGTTGAAGTCCTACAACCTAGACTTCTTTTTTTTTTTTTTTCTACTTACTTGGAGTATTGGAATATGACTATAGCAAAATGCTAAGTAAAAACACTGGTTTTAAAGTCTGTGATTTGGGACCATGTTCTTAACTTTTAAATGCTTAATATGGTGAATTTTCTTCTCCTTTCCATTACCTTTCTAAGAAAGTATCTGCTACCCTTCCCATTTTCTTTTCTTTATCCTCCCACTGTATCTTTCTTCCTTCCCACTGTGTGAGTCATGGTATTTCCAACTGCTGAATTACTGCTAGAGAATTACTGAAATTCTTTAAATAACTTGCTGTCATTTCCCCCACCATATCAACAACATGTATGGTTGTGCTCTCTTTCCCTCTTCCCTTCTCTCCCATAACTTACCTGGCATTCCTCTTTGAAATGATCCAGGAATACTCTTATCTTTCAGAAAAACCCTTACTTGTGTTACCAGGTATTCAGGGCTAATTATTGCAAAAGTGAACTCATCTTGATTGGTGTTTTAATTTGGATACTAGTTTTTTTCCATTGTTTTTATATGTTATTCAGCAGACTTTAGTCGAGAAAAAGCAGACAGAAGGTTGTTTTTTTTTTAATATTGTGCCCAGGAACGGTTTGAAATACTTTTTCTTTTTTTCCAATGCTCCAGGGGGTTTCTTGTGTCTATGTACATGTGTGTGTGCACAGTGGGCTTTTTATGTTGTTGGTTTTCTTTGTTTTTAAGTTACTTTTCAAAGAATGAAAATGCCAATATTAGGGTACTCCTTTGTAGTTAAAAATATATGTTTTCATGTGTCTGATCTGGCTTTGATTATATAAGGAAGTTTTTCAAACCCATAAAATTCTGAGAACTTGAAAATTTTTCTTGGAACAGGAAAACAATTTTGCTTAGACATCTTGTCTTTTGCAAGTGTCAGTAGAGATATAAATTATTCTTTAAATAACCTGTTGTATATGACTTTAATTAACCATTCTTGTGTAGGTGAAAATGAAGCTGAGTTGTTTGGTGAACTCAACTGGAGCATTCTGTATTGCTGGGATACACTGGTACCACGGTACCCAAGGCTACATTGAACCCAACTGTCCTTGCCTTGCTGTCTGTTATGACAACGGGAGATGTCAGATAATGAGAGATGAGAATGACTACAGTAGGTACAAAATGTGGGGTGTGAGTTACTGAGCTGCTCTTGACCCAAAATGTCTACTTGTGTTGATATTCTTAATGTTTATTCCTTAAAAACTAGATCCTATTTTGATTGACACTGGTATCAATGTAGTGTGTATTCAGTGGAACCCCAATGGAAGTGTCCTGGCAGTGGCAGGCTCCCTCAAAGCAGCTTCTCAAGATAAAGATGTCAATGTTGTGCAGTTCTATACTCCCTTTGGTGAGGTAAAAATATTTGATATATAATAGAAATGTTTATTTGTTTGTTTTAAAAATTTTATTATGTTTTGCTACAGGGTCATTACTGATGGAATTTGAATGCCAAAATGTAGGTGTTTAGTGTGTTTAACATGCTCTCAGTTATCCATCTAGGATATCCACATGGATCTGGAAAGGTGGCACAGGACCAAGTACCATTTTAGAACAGCAGGGTAGTGTCCAGCACGAAAATCCAAGTGCATCTCAAAACACTAATGATAGGATAAGTGTGTGGTGTCTAGCTTTGAACACCAGATCCCATGAGACTATAGAGGATGAGCAGTTTTGAGCATAGACACCAGTCAAGATGTCAGCATCTGTGTATAAAATCGAGAAGTACTTTTCTTTCTACACTGTCTAAGAAACTTGGACATCTCTAGATTAGAAGCTGAAAATTAGAAGCTAAATTAGAAGCTGAAAATTAGAAGCTGAAAAGAAGCTGAAAAGCTGAAAAGCAGTGAATGCTCCCCTCTTTTTTATGGAATCAGTGAAACTGGCAAAAAGGCATCCTGTATGAGTAAAAGCAATGGCTCAGAAACCTCAGAAAAGCTAAATTGTTTCTAAACTTCTTCATTTGGCTGTTGGGGCTATTGTTTTGTAAATGTTTTTTGTTCATACTGTCTTTTTGATAGTATGTTAGATGTTTAATAGTTGAGAGATAACTGGTCAATACATTTTTGTTGTGCTATTTTTGCCTTGCCAGGTAATATCCCTTTCTCTCTTAGTAATATATCTGAAAGTTAGTGTAATGTATCAGAGTGCAATGAAGTTTGTCCTTTGTACAAAAGTACCAGCCAGCTCTGAGCTGAACTGTGAAAGGGGTTGGTATCTAACATCATCTGTAGGGGCTTCCCTAGTTGAAAGTATTTAATGGAACCAAAGTTTTTTGGCAGTAATGTTACATCTCTGGTTGCTAATGTCCTTCAGATTAACTGAAATGGATGTTCCAGATTTTGTATTTAATGTTCAGAAGTAAATTCTTCAGGTTTTAGAATTTTGTACTAGTTCTGATACTCAGATATGGACTTGACTTTTTGGAAGATGGTATTTTCTGTGAATAATGTGTGACCAGTATTTTGACTTGGTATTTGCATCTGGTCAAAGGCACGAAATAGGTACTGAACTGTGTAAGTTCATTGGTAGCAGTTTCCTTAGACACAAAGTTATGCCCTCACAAGGAAAGTTAGATCTAAGCATAAGTATCAGTGTTATACTCAATAAAATGTATTTTTTAAAGCCTAAGATTATTTTAAAACATACAGTAAACAGTAGATAAGTGTATCTTTTATTACATACATCTGTATTATTTGCAACTAAAAAGGTACCCACAAACAAGTGCTCTGTGGGACTAAGGTTATAGCTTTTGAAAGCATTATTTTTTTTCCAATTGTTTCCTTCATTCAATTTAAAATTCTTCAGCAAAATAAAGATACTTGAAAAAAGATGGAAAGTGTACCAACTGCCTTTCTTAGATTCTTTTGGAAAGGGGATAGAGAAGAGGAAAATGTCCATTACCTCACTGAAAATTGTGTACATATGCAGCTAATTCATTGCATGCTCTTGACATAGATTAGGGATATGTTTTTATTTAAGCTATCAGCTGTAGTTAAGGTTTTGTCCATGAACTGACTAATACACTTCGAGCGTCAGTGAAACTTCTGAGGTGTGTCAGGATCAGTATTATTGCTGTGTTTTAGTTGTGACTGAAATGATAAAGGTGATTCAAATTACCAGCCAAAGGAAATAATGTTTATAACTGTCGTTCTCCATCTACTGTTTCTTTGTGTAAGATCGAACTATCACTGAGTCTTGTTTTTAATTTCTCTCTGGAGAAATAAAACACAAACGAAAAAACAACAAACCAAACCTGAGGTGAAAGAACACATTATGGTGTACACCTTAAATATCTCTCTCTTTGCAAATGTATTGCAATTTGATAATTGTTATGGGGTACTGTAAAGAATATCTACGGGGTTTTTTTTCATCAACTATCAAAATTGTTGTTTATGTATTTTAGAGTGGCTTTCCTGTGATAAATTCAGAATCTTTTTCTTTCCTTGTTCTAACGAAGCACTTACGTACACTGAAAGTTCCTGGCAAACAGATATCCTCCTTGTCCTGGGAGGGAGGTGGACTGAAAATTGCACTGGCTGTTGATTATTACATATATTTTGCAAACATTCGTCCACATTACAAGGTATGTAATAATGTGAAGCTTAATTGTATTAATAAGTTTCCTATTTATATAGGAAACTCATAACTTCCTATAAGTTATTTATTCTCTTTCTGATCAGGTTGAAAAAGTAGCTTTTTCTAATATACATACATACATATCTGTGGGTGTGTGTATGTATATATATATGAAATTAGTATTAGCTTAATTTAGGATTACAGCTTCATCAACACTACTGACTTGACATTTTAGTGGAATGTGAGGGTCTGTCTTGGTGATGCAGTGACTCAGCCATTGCCTTTACAATGCATTTGGAGTTTCATTTTCACAATAAGGAAATGTATGCATTGTTAAATTGGGCATGATTCTAAATTTTGTAGAAATGGAGGATGTCATTAGGTAAGGCTCCTGTGTTTTCACTGCTGTTTGGTTAACTAGGTCGAGCTAAGCGATACGATGGGAATTGTTTGAGTCTTAGTGGGTTTTTTTTTGGTGGTGAATTATTTATTTGAGCCAGGGAAGTTATGTAGAAACCTGAACAACAGAAATGAATGCAACCTGATAGATGTACTTCCTACTTAAATTTCAATTCCCCATATACTCCTTACAAGTATGTATTCAGCTAATTCTAAATAATGTTTTATCTTACCCACCACCTGAGTTTTTTTCATTTGGTGGGGTGTTGTTTTAGGAGTTAGGAATATTTCACTAAAATTCACAGTTTAACAAATAATAGCAATTACTATCCAGTATACAGTATTGTATACTTTTTTTTCCCAGCACAGGATATGTTCTTTAATCATCAGTGTGTACCCACTGTAATTAAAAAGAGAGTGCAATGTGAGGAACACCCTGCAGCTATATTGAAATGTATTCTTCCACTTGGTTGTGAAAAATCATTGGTTAGGGAGTTGTAAACACAAATCTGCTAGGAAACAATTTGAACTAGTTTGTAAATCTTCTGGAAAAGACTTTGGAAATCTGAGCTGGAAATTAGTCTTTCAGGAAATGCTACCTAATGTTTATTCTGGGAAATGTGTTAACAGCTGGAACACAGGCCTGTTGCTTTTTCTTAAACTCATCAGTATCTAGGAGACCACAAGTCTTTCAAGATCTGGCACAGTTTGCAAATTAATAATATTTTGAAACCTTAGTTTTAGAAACTGCATGTGTAAGCTCTTCTTCCCCCCCCAACTTCATTTTGTATAGTTGAAATGGAAAAAGATGTGTTCAAATTAAATTATTTCTGCATCAGATAAACTCCTAGTATGTTGATAGTGTACTCTATTTCAATGTTAAATATTTTTATGGTGAATGATATATGTTTTCCTTCAATAAATAATACACATTACTTCTGCTGTGTTCTGATTATATCAGTAACTCCCTTTTCAGAACTAGATATGCTAAAAGTGACAGTTATTAAATAGGAGTGATTTAAAGCAGTAATTATCTTAGGCTGGACTGGAATTAATGACCTGGAGATGAAGAGTTAATATCACATTACCAATATACTAAATAATTTATTTTCCTCTATTTTTCAATAAAGTAAAATAAGAGGGGTTTTTAAATTAACATGACAGTAAAAACTGTCAGTTGAGCTTATCTTTTTTTGACCTATTCATAGTTTGCATGGAGTTGTAATACTAATTAAGAGTCTGTAGATCTATTCTAGTTCTTCTGTTTATGCTGTAGTTTATCATCTTGGTTTCATTTCCTGAGGAGTGTGGGAACCTCTCTTGCCAGCACTAATAAGCTTTCTCTTCTCTCTCTCTAGTAGATGCTGATGCAGAGAATTCTATTAGTTTTTCTGCAATTCCATCATCATCTTTAAGTGGTTTGCTTTATGTCTCGTTTATTTGACAGCTTCACCTCCTTTCTGAGACATTTTCTGATTCTGTTCTATTTTATTGATTTTCATTATTAAATTCTGTACTTAAATCAGTCGAATGCAATAAAATGGATCCTCTTGTATATTCTGTTTCTTTTGCCTTTTTGCCCTTTCTCTTGTTAGAGGAATAATTATATTCTTCTGGGAGTAAGGGAGGGGTTTTCTCATGGTACTGATGTGGAAGAGGTGATGTGAGTTATTACAGTACTCCTGTATAATTGCTTAATTTGTCTGCTTCTGGAATTGCACTGTTTAGGGTATTTATTATATTTCCTCTGGGAAATGAACTTTGGGTTTCCAAATCAGTAGTCACAAAGCAAGCATTTTCATGGCAAAAACCATCATCACAGTAGGTATTTCTGCATACCCGCTGAACAAGGAAGAAACAAGGCAAAGTGAGATCTTGTCACATTTTGAGGTTGATCTTCCAATTCTGAGGCTGCTTTGCATGATAGAAAGGCTTATTTTGCCTGTTTAATGTTATGCCAATATCTTATTGCCTGAGCTGTGTTCTCATACTTTTAACAGTTTACTTGACAGGTAAAAAATACTGAATACTGATTGTGTAGATGAAATAAACTCTTTCTTTCATGGCTGTGAACAATTCATTATTGAATGCTTATAATTTCTGATTGGTTTTGTCAACGTTGTCTTTCTTGGCAGTGGGGTTACTGCTCCAATACCGTTGTTTATGCCTATACCCGACCGGATCGCCCGGAATGCTGTGTAGTCTTTTGGGACACAAAAAACAATGAGAAATATGTGAAATATGTCAAGAGCCTTATTTCCATAACAACTTATGGGGACTTCTGTGTTTTAGCAACCAAAGCAGATGAAAATCAGCCTCAGGTAAAATCTGTCTTTTAATTTTCGCATGAAATGCTCTGTTCCACACGTCAGTTTTTTACAGACAATAAAATGAAATGTAAAAGTCTGAATCTGTCTTAGAGTTGTGTCAGTTGTCATTTGATGGAATAGCACTTGAAGGGGCTCAGTGTTTAAAAACAAAGAATCCCAACAAATAACAAAGTAGCTGATAAACTGCATCTACAGATGAAATCCTTGTAGCCATTAGTAAACTAATAAAAACTGCACCCTTCCAGATTAGTGTTTCTTTAGAAATATTTGGAACAGTTCTCCAGAGACAAGCTAAAAGCATCAGAACAATAACGAATATTTCATCAGTCAGAAATGGAAAAAAAGGGGCAATTTCTTAGGTGATGTAAATTGCATGTTACTGCAAACTTCTTTGTTTATTAATTTATTTTATATGTAATCACAAATGATAAATGTATCCTTTGGTTAATGAATGTTCGGTTAGTGTGATACTGTTACACGATTTTTCTTGCTCAATCACTTCAGAATTATTTTTCTGTATCACTTGTATATTGCTTACGAAGGAGGAGCCTGAGACAGAGTCATTTGGTGCCATGGTAAAAAACCCCAAACATGCTTTAGTGCTGCTTTGCTTCATTGTGCAATAAATGGTATACTATCATATGGACTGAAAACATAGGATATGTGGCCATAACCATTTGGTGAAGTTGAGTGCAATACAATTTTGGGGGATTTTTTTGATTGTAATTTTAAAGGAGGAAACAAACAGTAGAGAGATTTAGTGTAACTTTATTGAGTATAAATAAGAGATTTAATTTTAGCACCTGAAAATTACAGATAGTAAGGACCTTTCATTTGTTTTGAAATGGCTCCAGTGGAGTTATTAACACTGTGAGTTGCCAGGTTTTAGGAAATGAAGTGCATAGGCTTATGGGTAGAAGTTCATTAGAGTTGTTTTCTGAAGAACTGATTTGGTTTACAAGAGATTTTGGTCATTAGAATTGTGCTTTCAAATTGGCAGAATGTACAGCAATAGTTAAAAAAAAGACTTAATTTCAGCAGGACCTGTTTAAAGATATTGCAAGTAGATGTGTCAGTAAGTTAAGAAGGACTTCATGTTGATACCATTAACAAGGCTGGATAAATCAGATAATGGAAACTCCCTGCCCTGGCACCACCCTGTGTGGGTCATACAGCCAGTCGTGGATACTGCTACTCCATCATCCCTTGACAGGCTCTGATCTAGTGACTTGGAGTCACAGAAGTTACTAGTAAGGGCATAAAAGAGGAATTTATTGTAGAGTGAATGTGGGCATAATTTACCAGAGACGAATTAATGTAAACATGATGGAAATAAAAAAATAAGACAGTTAAGAAAGCTATGTGTGTTTTCCTACAAAGGCAAAGGCACAACGTATTTTTTTGGATAATAGAAATTTGAGAATGCTGGTGGACAGTTTAACTCATGAACAAAGAAATAAAAATACAATTTTTGTGAGGTACTTATTGGTGGCCAAACCAGAAAAAAAAAATTATTTAATGAAAAGAAATCCATGTTCAGCTCTTTTTCTTTGAAAGAATGAAGTTCACACAGTAGATGAAAAGATAAGTTGAGCTGCTCTCAGTGCGGCCGGGTTGGGTCTGTGGCTCAGAGCCAGGAAGCCGTGACCGACCCGGAGGGAGCGTCCCGCAAGGGACACTCATCCAGAGGGAACCCCCGGCGTTCCCTCAGCCGCCGGGGATGCCTCTGCAGAAAGGTGCCTGTCTCAGCAGGCTGTCAGCCCTTCAGTGATTCAGCGAGAGTGACTCCAGCTCTTGTTCTGCGGGGCAAACCCCAGGCTGGACCAGGAGGAGAGACGAGAGGCTCCTTTAGCAGTTCCGCATGCGGCAGCTATTTTAGTCCGCACCCCGCGGAGGCCAGGGACGAGTTCTCCCAACTCAAAGGGGGAGAAGGGTAGGTCTTACAGGGATACAAGGGTGGGGGTGAGAGGGTAGAAGCCAATGGATTCCAAGGAATCTACATAGGGTCTCCCAGAGGAGCATGGTTCTTGTTTTCTCTCACCCTCACCGAAAGTGCTGCCTTTTCCAAGGGGATTCTGCTGGGAGGTTATGCAATCTTTATCTCAGCAGGCCTCCTCCAGGGCAGGGGCTGGACATACCCCACACTCTCATGTGATGAATAAGCTGTCAATCTATCAGTTTAAAAGGGTAGCTGTACAGTTGCTGTATTCTGCTACCACAATTACATGGATTGTTCAGAAGGTGAAAGAGCCATGAAAAAATAATTATCTTTCATTTTCTTGGAGAGTCAGGGTAATGACTCTTGGGCAACTCACATTTTGGTACCAAATGTGAATTATATTATATTTATTTTACGTGTATATTATATTTATTTTAAGTTTAAAGACTTGGCAGTAAAAGTTGCTGCTTAATTTCCACACTTCTCATTCAAGGCATTTCCCTATGTAATAATCATTAAGCTATTTAATTCTTGATTTAGATCTGAAGAAATAAATACATAAGCTACAACAATGAAGCATTGGTGTCTAGCGAATTGTTACATATTTGCATCTTCCTGAATTTAACAGCCCAATATCTGAGGTACCTGTGCTATCAAATCCTTCCCCAGTGGCATTACAATAAGGGCAAAACTAAAAAAACCTTTTTTTGTAGTACCTGTGATACTGCAGGGCACAGGAAGAGACTTACTGACAATTCTCCCCACACTGTTACCCTCTTGGAGGTTCAAGGAGATGGAGATCTGCAAAGGATAAAACAAAGATCCTAACTGCTGAGAGTTCACTAGATTGTCTTTTGCATGAGCAGCTGATGAGAGTTGAGCCACTGAGTCAGTGGTGTGTCATGCCTGTAAATACTCACAGTGCAGTGTGTGCCTCACAGCAGCAGGGAAGATGCTGCCTGTCTTGCCCATGTGTTGTCTGTGGACATGCTGCTGTTACCTCCTACCTATTGGATTTTTTCTGGTAGATTTGCTCCCATGCATAAAACAGCTGGTTACTTGCCTGTTTTGTGCTTGTTCTTCATTTATAGTGCTAATTGGCAAGTATCTCATTACTCTCATGCTTACGCTGCTTTATATTTGCTGTAGTCACGGTCTCTGTGTTTTCTGTTGCTGATGAGCATTAGAATGTGTGATGTGAGTTATGAGATGCACCTTCACAGAAAACCTTGTACAGCTTACTAATTTACAAAAAGTGTGGTGGTAATTCATTTCTACCTTGGTTTTATTTCCATACAGTATGTGCTGGTTCTCTGCAATTCTATTGGCACACCCTTGGACCCGAAATATATCGATGTTGGTAAGCAACTTGGTATAGTCTTATTCTGTAACTTATGTTGGAATTGACCTGTTAGTTATCTGTTAATAAAGATAATGGCTTATAAAACCTGTCATATTCCTTGTCAAATTGGCTAAACTTAAACTGAGTTTTCAACTTAATGCAAACTATGGATAATAGAATTTTTAAAAATTGCTACTTTTCTTTTTTTTCTTTTTAATGGATGGTTTTTGGCAATTCAGATTTTCCTTCACAACAGTCGTAATTCAACTTCTTTTTAAGGAAATGTACTTTGAAAAGGGTCCAGTTGTATCAGAGGAAGTGAAATAATTTGATTTGGACTTTCATTTAAAAATAACTTGTTGCTGCTTCCCAGATATCTTAAACATTAATTTCTTGTGTTTCAGTGTTGATAATGTCTTCTTTATCTTCCTCACAATTGTTTTATCTAAATAGTTTCAGATTATAAATTAAAATTCAATTAAAGAAAAATTAGTGGATTATAACAGAACTATGAAAACTCCCCCAAATCCTAAATAGTGCTTAATTCCAGGCTTTCCCTACTTCTTGTTTGCTGCAGGTGTGGTACAGAACATTGCCAAGTAATTGCAAACCACTGCTTTCTGTGAGTTTTGCTTGAGCATAAGGATCATTGATTATTTTCCCTTTAAACAGATGAGGGAATTGTAGACAAACTGGCAAATTAATAATTTTTTTGATGAATGAATCCACTTTTATTTGTTCTGGTTTTTGCTTTATTTTTGGTTTGTTACCCAAATAGATCTGAATTTGGATTCAGAGTAGACACTGTGAATCCTGTTTGCAGTTTTCCTTTTGAAGCTTGATTCTTTGATTAACTCTCCTGTTTTGTTGAAAGGCTAAATAATTTATTTAAATTTATACAAATATTTATTTGCTTTTGAATGAGAGAGAAGACTCTATAATGACAAGAAACCTCATGAAGTTTTTATGTAAATTGCCTTCTAGAGCCATTGTTTTATCCTCTCTGAAAAAAGAGACTACTCTGCCTAAATTAGTCTCAGTAGAGAAGTTAGTTCCAAGCCATAGTGCTAATACTTGGTGTTAATATTAAACAACAAACAGTCCTTTTGTCTGATAAAATTGATGGGTAAGGTGTCTAGCAAGGTTTTGGTAAGATAGAAATGATGAGAAAAGTAAGATGAAGAACTATTAAACAAGGAAGTAACAACAATTCACAGAAGAGTATAGGTAGGAAAAAATCAACCAAAGACTAGAAAAAATTGAGATCATAAAGATGATTATTTTCCTCAACCAATGCTTCTAAACAGTTTTATTCTTTCTTATCTATTAACTAAGTTTGTAAGTATCAATTTCTAATGTTCAATTTTTCAGTGATAGCAGGAGGAAATCATCTGTGAGTCATACATATTTTGTGAAATTCATGCCCTATATTGTAGATCATAAATAAAATGAAGAGTATGCTCTGATGAATGAGTTTGACTACTTTGTCCCATGAAAAGTGTATGAAATACTATGGTAGTTTTAGTCTTGTGATTTCTGTTTGTGTCCCTTTGATGTCCTCTTGCCACCTTTTGCAATAGGGGGGCCATATCAGAATCTTAAGGAATAATGTGTCCAGGAAGTTCAATATCAAAAGTTTTACCAAGAATGGATGAAAAAATAGCAAAAAAACAACCAAACAATGTTCCCTCCCTCCCAAAAACCCTAAACCCAAACCAGAATCCCAACAACATAAGCACTGAAATAAGATGATGTGGTGGGTGATGGTGGTGTAAGTTGGGTGGCTCTTTTGTCCCCCTGTCCTGTGTCTGCTCCTGATCAGATGTCTACACTGTATGTGCCCAGTAGTTTCCTGTTCTTACTTGGCAGGTGGGATTGGGTGGGAGGCAGATTCAGGGATTTAGAGGGAGTAGTTCTTCTCATTTCTGCAGTTGACATCTAAAATAAGTTGAGTGAATCATTCATGAAGGGGGTCTTTTTGCTCTCCATTGGGTACAAAGAAGCCCAGGGCAGCCAGCTCATCTCTGTCAGAGATGTCTAAAATTAGGCGAGATGAATCCCACTCACTGTTAAAATTAGCTTTGCATATACACCTCTAACTCTGCATTTAAACTCTTTGCTTTGCATTTTTCTAGTGTTCTGTTTATGTGAACTTACTGAATGTATCTGTGAGTTTTATTTACATTATAAACAAAGGTTTCTTTGTGATTCTGCCAGTATGATCCATCTCCTACAGCTGCCTGTACACAAGAAAAGAATCCTTTTCAGTAACTGGGAACAGTTAAAAAGAAAGGCTATTTAATTGAAGAAGGCTGTTGTTATTCCAACTGTATTTGAATTGCACTGAAGAGATTAAACAATTTATTCCTTTAGCATAACGAAGCCTTCTGCAGTCTGCTGCTGTTCCCTCCAGTATTGGAGAACCAGTTTAGTGCAGAGATTTGCAATGCTCTTTTCTAAAGTGAGTTTGCTTGTGAAAATGCTGGGCCTTATGGCCTTCAGCCGCATAGATGGGCAGATACCTGAGGTTAGGAATATTTACATTTTTGAATCCTGAAAAATTTCTGTAGCCTCAGTAGTTAAAACATTACAAGTGAGTCATTCATTGCTGTATGGTAAACACAGCCAAAGATTCAACCTTTTTTTAAAAATATATGCATCCTGTAAGACTCCTTTAAAGTTTGCTCTCCAAACTTGCAGAAGGGATTGAAGGTAAAAGTGTAAAGCAAATGCCTATAAATGCAACTCCTTTGGAACACATTGTGCTGGTTTCATCATAGTTATTTTCCTCTTTCTGTAACATTTGAAAATGCAACTTTATAGAACAACTTGAAATATTTACAGCATAAGGTCAGTTTGTGTGAGAGGTTAACAGCTGTACATAGTCAAGGTCCTATTGTACAGTATGTCATGCTGTTTATCACAGTTGGAGCTTCTTGGCAGTAGGAAGTGTAATTGTTCCAGTTTGACAGCATGCTGAACTTAAGCAGCTGTCTGGCCTTGCAGAAGTCAATAGAGAGAGAAGACCTTGTAAAACTTTAAGAGCAGAAGACCTTTCTGAAAGTTCTTCTAAGATTCCAGTTGATACATGATTTCTAACCAAATCATTGACCTTTTGTTCTGCTTATAAATGAGGAAAATCCACATTAAATAATTTATCAGGTGAGAGTCATTATTAATAGTTTAAGGTATTAGCAGTTAAAAAGTAAAATTAACTTATCTATTCCTCAAGATAACTGGAGGGGTGTTACTGACTTACAAAACATACTATTATCTGTTTGTGATATTCTTTTTTTTCCTCTTCTTTATACCAGTACAGTTTTTCAGGTTATTTTCGTTTAGTAAACTGATATATTGTTACATTAAGTTCTGTCCACAAAAAGTTAGATGAGTTTTGTTTTGAACTCTTGTTCTCATTTTGGAGTTCTAAGTGCCGTCTTTCAGAGTGGCTTAAATACACTTAGGTTGTTACTTTATTTGATTTTCATAAATGCTGAGAAAAAATTATTTCTTATGCTGTAGGATGTCCTCAACAGACTACTTGGTGTCTGTGTGCTCCTACCTTTTCTTGAGTATGTGCTCTTCACTGCCATGAGTCTAAACTATACTTTTTGACTGGCTGTAACTACTGCAAGTTGAACACACCTATTTTTGGTTTCTAGCAGACTGCCCCTTGTTGAAACAAGAATCACCTGGAGCTCTAGTGAGCATAAAGGGTTTATTCCTCCTTGAGACTTTGGTGCCTTACAGGCCTCTTGGGCAGAGCCTCTTGGACTTTGTCCAGGTAGAAGATTGATAGTGGAGAAAAAAGACTGCTCATCTAGATATGCTAAATAGCTGCCAGAGTACTTAAATAATGCATCTGAGAATGTGTGTTAAGGCACAATTTGTCTGATTTGTCAATTTATAGTATTTTATAATACTGTTTCAACAAAGCACTATTAATCTCCTAATGACAAAGTAATTGTGACATTATGCAATATTTGACTCACCCTCAGGAGATGTAAATCTTGCTCTTGGGCTCTAAGCCAGTAGCTCAAGTAAGGCTCAAGAAAAGAAGTGCTTATTTCCTTTATTCTGTTGAATTTTTAATTATGTCATTAGCTTTCTAATGCTTGTCTCTGTTAAAGTTGGCAAAAAAAGATTAATCAGTCATTATCTGATGAAGGGCCATCACTTCAGCTTTCTTTAGACATTGATGGGTGGTTACACTTTCAGCTGTTCCTCATACTGCTTTTTATTTTGTCCAAAGGCATTTTGCTTCCTGTGCCTTGTGTTTGAGGTCCTTCACAATAGCTCATGTTTGCTAGCCCATAAATTACTCTTTTCTTCATTGTTTAACATTACTGCATTCCATCCTACTTTGGTACAAAAATTAACCAACACAGTGTCTTCTGTGCTTGTTTTACAGGCTCACAGGCTTTCTGTCAAAGTCCTTTGATGAATAACTAAATATACACTACAGAACGTTAAATATCTTGTTATATCATATCTTTTTAATGGAAACACAACAGATGGTATCTGCTAAGAAAAGGTCACTCAGGCTGGATTATATCATCATCTTACATGTGCTTAGGAGCACTGACATACTGAAGTGTTGAGTTATCTTTCAAGTGTGTGTTAGCACCCAGTGAAATTAATACACCAGCCTGACCAACATACAGGTGGATTAAAGGCAGAGCTGGAGTCATGTCCAGGTGTCTTGCCTCCCTCCTGGATGCCTTAGCAGGGATGACTGAACTACATGTGAAACAGCACTTGAATTGCTGTTACTTGCTTGATCCTTTTAATGTAAATCATAACAGATTCTGAGTATGTTCTGTAAACTGTGGTTGTTCATGAGTTGTCCCACATGTCCCAACATGTTCAGTTGTCCCTGCTGTTGCCTGACATTTTCTTCAATTTGTGAGCCAACACTTGTAGAGATACTTGAATCAAGCTCTAAAATTAGGTAGATTTATTGATTAGACTACGTTCATTCCAGTTTCTCAGGAACAGCCTGTAACAGACTTGTATGGAAACAACAGTTTAGTATTGTCTGTCAGTCAGATTGCTTCCTTTCCATCAGATTTAGGTGGGATTTCTTGTCTTTCTTGTTTGTGTATCCTATCTCATAGACTGAAAAGCATCCCAGCCTTTTCGTGTGGTGAAGTAATGTAGTCAGTCATGCACTGAGTTTGTTTTCTGTCTACTATTTTTACAAGATTAGACATTGAAGCAGGTGTTTTCTAACAGTTTTGAAGTGAGATGGAGTGTGTGTGGATGAAATGCAGACATTGTAGGTTATTTGAGATTCCTGGATATATAGGAAAAAAGTTTCTTTCCTTCAGGGAGGAGGCTTTATGAAGGAATAGTGAAGAGAAATGAGGTGAAAAGAGAAAGGAGGGCCAGAGAGAATTTAAAGGGCAGTTGTTTCACATGTTGGAGTTGTTTTGATGGGGATGGTTTGTTTAGTCCTTTTCAGTATTTTGCCACTGAAAAGTAAAGCACCTGTTTAAGTGTTTTCCCCACATATTTTCAATGTCTGAAAATGAAGTATTAAGACATCAATACTGAAGTTGGGTATCTGCAAAATCAGCAGGAAGAACTAAACAGTTTCAGAAGTTTACACGTTGAGCATGGAAAGCTGCTGTGCATGGGGAATGCTGGGCAGAGGAGTGTCCAAATCTCTTGCCTTCTTCAGACCTTAGGTGCTTGCATTTCTGTCTGCTTAATAGTCAGAGCACAGGTTCTGTGAAGGGCACTGATGCTCAGGTAAGCAGCACCTGCTGGTAAATCAATGCTGTCATATAAAATGGTATTTCCCTACACTGAAGGAAACTTAGGTAATTAAACCAGCTGCCTGGAAAGGGATTCTAGATCTTCCTCAGCCTGAAGGGATTGCAATGAGCATATTGTCTTTCCTAGGAAATGACAAATCCCATTCCTTCCTTCTCTGCCCCAGCAACAGCCCAAACTTGGAGTGGCTGAGACATCCTTCCCTCATGCTGAATTTATGCTATTATGCAGTCAAGAAGGAAAACATTTTAGGAGCAGAGCATAGCCCAGTGTGGAAGGCTCTGAGGTGAGAAGGTGGGATGGAATACTTTCAGTTGGTGGAGACTGACAAGGATCAGCCAGTCCATGATCACTCTAGGGCTGACCAAAAGCATGTTGCTAAGGGCATTGTCCAAATGCCTGTTAAACACTGACAGGCTTGGGGCACTGACCACCTATCTAGGAAGCTGTTCCAGCATGTGCCTACCCCCTCTGTAAAAAGTGTTTCTTATCTCCAGTCTAGACTTGGATTTCAGTTTCTTTTTCCACAGAGTTTTCTGTTTGTGTTTTCTTGTTCAATGATTGACCAATATAAAATGCTAAAGCAATTCTAGAAAAAATGCCATGTGTGTCCTACTTTTATGCAATTGTTGAAGTTATATAGGCAATTTTGTAAAAGCATCAGTTCCCACATAGAGATGCTGCTCTTCCAGATGTGGCTTTGAATGGATCTGATGCTGATGATTGTGTCTGTGTGCTGTGCCCTGTGATTTCATGTTTGGCTTAAATCCAGTCATTGCTGAGCCTTCTGTTGCAAAGAAGGGAAGGCCCTGCCCTCCATGCTGGCTGCTCATTCCTGCCTGCTCCAGCATTTGTGATTTTCTCTTTAATCCACCTTAATGTAATCTTTTATTTATTTATTTTTGAGGTCATTTAGATGAATGAACTGATCCAACTTACTCTGCTGTCCAGCTGCTGCTAGAGCTGATATGAAAGAAGTGGCAGGAAAATGCGTCAGGGGTTGGTGTGCGTGTGCTTTTTGGCAGTAACAGTCACTTTAGTCTTAGGCATGTTCATAAAATGCCTAACTGATTGTATTCCCCTGGATAAAGCATGGATGCTTTGCCATCTTGTTTCTGGATCACAATAGAGCTTATGTGAACAACCTTTTTTCCCAGATTGGGCTATTTCAGGGTCTGCACAAATGAGCAAGTTTAGGCTCTGTGGAAGCTGTAAGTCAAAGGGGGCATCACCTGGTGAGTGTGAGGAATGCCCATGGCTTTCAAATGTGGGTATGGCAATGTGGTTTAACATTGTCTTGGCCCACAAGTACTCAAATGTTGACTAATTTGAGTCCAAATATGAGGCTTAGTACAAAAATACTGTGATTTGTGCAAACCTTATTCCCTCACAGGTCAGGAGATTCTCTTGTTTCATTTTTAAAGCATTGATTGTTATGGCACATACAGCTGGAAGTTAATAAAAGAACAGAGTAAATACATAGAATTTATTAATGTTTTTGATGAAACAGGAGACTGTATCAGTTTGGATGTGACTAGTTGAAATGAATGTTATAAGTACATGAAATACACTGAGTTGTATATAATGTAAACAACTGTGCTGCTCACATGTTAAGCATCATCACTAAGCCTTCTTACCCAGTATTGACATTTTTACTCAAAAGTATTCTGCAGCCATCAGGTAGCTTATATAATCCTCTTGGTTTCAAAGAAATGAAATCTGTTCAACCAATCTTCCCCCATCTGTCTCTTGTAGCAGTGCTCTTCTATGTGGCAGGCTTATAGCTCCCTCCAGAGTTCTGTTCTGTTCTAAAATACAGAGCAGAAAAAAACCAAAAGAGATTCACTGTAAAAGAATTGTATTTTGTGCTCACATCATGTTATCTGCGTGACTCAGTGTTCCACTACGAGGCTGGTTTGCACAATTCTTCTGAATTTATCTGGGGGTTTTTTTGGTATCATCATGATTTACTTGTAGAACTTAAAGACATTGGGTGATTTACATACAAGGTTTCTTCATTTTTCTATGCCTTCACTGTTTTGGTTTTGTTGGGTTTTTTTTTTGTTTGTTTTGGTTCTTTTGTATTGTTTTTTTTTTTTCCTGAGCACGGACAGCAGAAATGAGATACTCAATTTATGCACAAATTCTAAGTGGGCTTAGGGCTGAAGTAAAGAAAATATTCTGCATTCCTACACAGTGATTTTTTGGTATAATAAAGTAAGACTAAATGTAGAGTCTACTAAATATTTAATTTGTTGCCATTCAGATAAAGAATTGATATTTGGCCCAGCTGTTAACTAAGGTACAAACAGCATTTCTAGGTCTTGTCTAACTAAAATTTATGAACTGATTTTAAGAAGAAGAACCTCTTCTAGATTGTCAACTTTTGAATAGCCTTAAATATGTCAGGTATAGAAGTATTTAATAGATCTTGTTAATGAGATTCAAGATATTCCTGAAATAACTGGTCATTAAAATGAAAGTTTGTCTATATGTATTTGATGTTTTCTGCATCAGCGCATGAAGATTTGCTGAAATAGTAGGGAGAAAAGTGTTAATGGTAAAATCAGAACTTTTAAAGAATTTCTCTTTTCTTCTGGACAAGGCCACAAGGCCTCTCTGAAACTTGTTACCAGCTAGTGAAAACTGCAGTTAGGTTTTGTGTGGGTGGATTTTTTGGTTGTTGTTTTTTTGCTTTTAATGTATGGGCATATGCTTTCATCCCTCTTGGAAAAAATTTATGAATCAGCATCTACTTCAATGCTTGCTGCTCTAATTTTGCAACTCTTTGGGTTTTGTAACAGAGCCATTGTTTGTCACAATGACCAAAACACACGTGATTGCGGCTTCCAGACAAGCGTTTTACGTCTGGCAGTATCGGGTGGCCAAGAAGCTCACAGCCATGGAAATCAATCAGCTGACACGGACCAGGAGAGAGGGCAGGGAAAGGTTTGTCTTCAGGCTTTGTCATTTTTCTTCCTCTGCATTGGTGTCATTGATAAGGTGGATTCTGCCATGTCTAAAATGCAAACCCTTATCTTCTCATTTTTTAATCAGGTTTGTTGACTTGCAGGCCTGCAAGATGAAATACTAGTTTTTTATAACAACTGTGTGTTATCCAAATCCCTTAGACTTTTTTGAATTAGTTCCTGTTCAGTGTCTCCATTTGCTTGCTGCATACTTTCCTTACAGAGCTGTGTGTCTTGCTGCCTTTTTGCCCCTCTCCTGTTTCTCCTCCATGCTCTTAGTTTCCAAGCAGCTCTGTTCCCTGTGATAACTTTAACTGCTTGTCGTCTGTCACTGCCTGTAAGAATACAGTCTGTCCAGCTGGCTCTTCTCTAATACACTCGTGTCTGATTGTGGCTTTGACAACTAATCCTGTATGGACTTTTATCCTCTCAAACTAAACAAGCCAAAGTCAACATTGTTTTGCTTCCAAAATATTTCCTTCCCAGGTGCTCATTTGTGGCATTAATTTTTCTGTCACCTCCACAAGCTTGCAACTTTGTCATGGTTTTCATGGTTCTTCCATAGAGACACTATATCATCTTTGTGTAAATCTACCATCTCTTGTCACCATATATCCCTAGTAATGAGTAATTATTTGTACATAGTGTAATAACTTATATTGTTGTAGGACCTGGATGTTCTAGCCTTGGACAAGATTATAAATTGATAAAAATATTGAAAAATGTAAATAGTCATAATTCATCATTAATGATGATTTTAGCATTCTAAAATCTTTCCTAATGCTACTTTTTAAGGCAAAAGAGAAGTTATGAGTAAGTGTTGAATAATGCAGTAATATATAAGCTTTTGTGGATGTGAAGGTGAAACTCTTCATAGTTATGGAGAAGAGCCTGGGGAAATATGGAAGTGTATGTTTGAAAAGAGACAACTGCGTGGTTGGTGGTTTGCAGGAACTTAGTGTTACAGGATGAAATCTTACAGATCATAGGGAATAGACCATCAGGGCTGTGAAAGTGAAAGCAGTTGCCATATCTTTATATCAATACAAAGCAGGTTTATCAAAGGGGGTGCTTTGGACCATAAGAACAGGCACAGCTTTTATTGTCTTCTCTAATTACAATGGTTTCTTCTCCAAGGACATACCTATATAATACCAAAGATAATCCTTTCTTTGGACTCACTTTTTCTTCTAACTTTCCTTCTCTACAGGATCTATCATATTGATGACACCTCTTCAGGGTCTGGAGATGGACACCTTGATTACAGCAGAGCTTTTGAAGTGAGTGATGTTCTGAACTAGTTTATTGTGGTGTCACTGGTAGCTTGAAAGAGCAGTAGTACATGTTGATTTATTTATTTTCAGCGATTTTCATTAGTAGAAGTGGTTGTACTTAAAATTTCTTTTACTTCTACCTTTTGTACATAAGTGTTATGTTTCTTCCCTCTGGTTGGTGCTGTTACCTATGTCATGTGTTGCTGGAAATTTACAGCAAACGATAGGGAACATGGAAAAAGTATATTCTGGGGTACAGTATGTAGACACCTGCTGTCTTCTTAGTCAGAGGCAGCTCCCCTTACTTCAACAAAATATAACCTTGTTAAAACTCAATATCCTTTGTGATATTTTCTAATATTTTTGGCTGTTTTCACTTCAGGTGTGTGTGCGAGTGCTGACTGTCCTTAGTAATATACCTGAAATTATTAATTAACAAGCCTCACAAGTCTGGGATTGTTGCTTTCTTGTGTTTTCTGTTAAACACCTGTTACATTTTGGGTTTCTTATATTTCTGGAGGGATGGGCAGGACAAGAAAGGAAGGTGTTAATATTGTCATGGTTCCCATAGCAAAGGCTACTAATATCATAAACCATCCATACAGTGTATGCTGACGTTTGATAGCCGGCTCCTTTTCATGTGGATACGTAGCAACATTCTTGTTTATTTAAATAAACCTTCTTTCTTTAACAGGGCATTCTTAATTTGCAGTAAAACTGATACTGATATCACTTGTATACTTTCAGGGAACAATAGATCCAATTTGTGCAATAACAGCATCTGATAAGATACTACTTGTGGTAAGCTACACAATTAACACAACTTCTAATTGCCTCTTGTGCTTGTAGACATAAGATTCTTCTGCTCTGTGTTCATAAGCAGTCATAATTTCAAAGCATTTCTGAAGTTAGAACTTACACAAAATCTCTTTCTAAACTTCCTTGAAGATAACTTTAACAGTTTCTTCTGTTAACCTGGATTCTTTCCTTAGGAGGGCTAATACACTAAGTACTTACAATTTAATTACAGACTAGTTGCCTGAGTTAATACTTACACATAGGATTTTATAAAGTCTAAGTCAAGACTTAATTCTGTAATCTGAGTCCTGGGAAGTCTCTTTGACTGTATGTTCTAGGCACAAAGATTACAAAGTTTGTCTGTTTACCTTTTAATGGTATAATGTATGGTACGATACCATATACAGATTCATACACTTATGGATCATACAGATGTGTGAGGTATTGAATCATGCCAAAGAGCCAGTGCATTTTTTTGTTCTGATCTGGAAAGTGATCTCATTAGATGAACAAACTTACATGTTGGCTTTAAAGCAAACTAACTGAACAGGACAAAGAGAGAGAAAGAACACTATTTCTTCCCGTTACCCACCTTCCAAGAAAGATTTTGTTGTTTTCTCATGTTCTTATTCCAGTGTGGATTTTTGTTTGTTTTTTGTTATATCCTTGGACTAGATTTTACAAAATCAGAGGGTCATGGGAGAAAGCATGAACAAGAAAAGTGCAATGGTTAAATAGGTGACTATAGGATTGTTGCCACTTGAAGAATAAGAAAATGAACTTCAGACAATAATTAATCTGTGACTCTTGTTAAAAGGAAAGGAATGTGAGGAAATGCCTTTGAGACCAGATCTGGGTAAATGTGTTGAAGCTGAATGCATATTATAATGGTTCAATTTTCTAACACTTCTGAACTAATGTGCTTCTTAGTCTATAGAATATACACATGTGAAAAAGTCTAAGCTGGTGATTTATGCTGAGGATCTTAGGGAGGGCTTTGGGGGAGAAAAAAAAGAAAAAGAAGGAATAAAATTTGCACTCCTTTAATGTTGACTCATTTCCAGCATAAGAGTTGAACAGTAGGCAGACCAAGCTGGATATGTTGTTCACTTTACAGAAGCACCACGAGAAAATGGTGGCAGTCATCATTTCAGTCCAGGGATGTCAGACTACTTTTCAGCCTGTTGGCCTGATGGTATCTTGACACAAGGAAAGGGTGTTACATTCAGCAAAATAAAGATAAACCACACTGGTACTTAGATTTGTTTCCTGTTACTCAAACCTGTGAATAACCAGTGTATTTTATAGCATTTCCTTTTAAATCTAGCTCTGGTCTTGCAGTAACTGGTGAGACTTATTGGCATGCAGACAGCCCCACGTGAGCAGAGCTGTCCTGCTTTCAGACCTGGGCTGATGCTGTCATATGGTGCTCTTTGAGGGGATTTACCAGCATCGGACAAGGACACCTCTCCTTTCTTGTTTTGTGACCATGTCTGGAGATTCATGGCTCCTGAAATTCTGTGCGCTGTATGTGGACTGTAACTGTTTGTTTTTACAGCCCTGATTTAAGCAGATCTGTCAGTTGTAGCATCTTAAAAGTATTTTGTTTAAATACCAGAATTCATAACTTTTAGGCTGATGACATTCCCTCTTTCCACTCATGCTCTGTCACTTATCCCAAAGCTCTTTTGTCTAAAACAGCATATAAAGAAGACTATTTTAAAGGATTTACTGATGGACAAATTCTCTCACTAAGGCAGCATTGCTCTCCTCTAGGGCAGAGAATCTGGCACTATTCAGAGGTACAGCCTCCCTAGTGTGGCTGTGGTGCAGAGCTATACCCTGGGCTGTCGTGCCTATCAGCTGTGTTTGAACTGCAATTCCAGGTGAGTTACAGATCTGCTTCTAACAGAGGTATCCAATTTCAAAATGCAGCGCTAAAATTTGTGAAAATACTAATTCTATGACATCCACAATTCTATAATAATTATATACTAATTTTAATTTAATAGAAACAATTTATTTATTTTAGTTGTTCTTAATAGTTGCTTAAGCATTTATTTATTACTAATTAATTCCATCTGGACAGTCATTGCTCTGAGAGACTGTTAGTAAAGGTCTCCTGTGTTTTCTACCCTATATACATGAAAATACCTTTGTTTTATTAGATGAACCAAACTTAACCTTCCTTTGATTGCAACATGAATTGATAAAATTATGTCATAACCTGAAACTTTATATCTCTATGACTTCTTTCTGTTTCCGTGTCCTTCTAATGCCTGGAAACTTTGTTCATCCCATTTAATTTTCCATTGTTACAGGCTGTAATTAGTGGTGATGCTTCTAGTAAGTCTGGTTCTCTTGAGCTTTAGCTGTGCCAATACTGAAGTTACTTTCTATTTAACAGCTATTTTTTTTGCAAGAGAGTGCATGAGAGTGTTGGCAAAAAAGGCAAAAATACACAAGAATTTGCAAGGCAATTTTAATCACTTCAAAATAACTTTATAATTTCAAACAAAATTCATAATGCATGTGTAGATCTCTTGCTTCTTCAGGTATAGCCCAAAAATAGATTGCTTCGCTTAAAAGGCAATGTGATCTACTCAGAGCCATATTCAATTTGTTTTGAACACAAGTTGTTTTCTTCCTAAATGACTTTGGTCTAGGGAAATAAGTTCAGATTCATAAGCATTTTGAGGTTAATTTTCTAAATTGCTTTTGATATTTTAATAGGGATTAAGGGTGTCTACCTATCAATATTTAGAAGTGCTCTTAAAATGGCCTTGTAGTAAATACAGGTTACTGTGAGTCACTGAAGACCTACACAACCGTAAATTTTCACATGTAGCCTTTTAGAAATTGTATTTTCCCCATATTTTAAATTACTTCAAAGATTAATTGGATTATACTTCATATTGCTTTATCCCGTTTTAGGGATTAACAATCTGCATCACCACACTGATTTTTTAATTTAATAATCTGCTTCATTGCCTCCTAGTAAATAAGGAAAACCAGTTCTGTTCAGTTGTTCATTTTAGTTTTTGTCAAGAAAAGTTTGGCGAAGGACAGAACCTGTAATTTATTCAACCTGGTATACAATATAAATGGGCGTATTTCAGAACCTTTGCAGGGCCAGATCCTGTGTGAGCAGATGAAGAACATCTTTCCATGTGTCTGGTCTCTGCTGTGCAAAAAAATGAAAATCACATGGATCTGTGCTGGTTCTGGCACATGACAGCATCTCATGGAATATATAGAATTATACTGTGCTGGGTTAGAGAACTCTTTCAGATTTACAGCCTTGAGTAGTGTTATTTGGCTGCCTTATTTTTTCTCTGTTTTTCTGTAGTCGTCTTGCCATCATAGATCTTTCAGGGGTTCTGACTTTCCTTGACCTGGACATGCGGGCTGCAGACAGCACAGGGCAGCAAGAGGCAGGTGAGCAGCTGAAACTGGAACGCAGAGACGTCTGGGATATGAAATGGGCCAAGGACAACCCAGATTTGTTTGCAATGATGGAGAAAACAAGAATGTATGTTTTCAGAAACTTGGATCCGGAGGTAAATATCAACATACATAAACTACTAATTAAAAAAATTCACTTGTAAGTTAATGGCTCTTTCTTGAACAGTATTATTTTTGTGCTTACCATTCAGTTCTGCAAGTGTTTGTTTATATAAACTTGCTTCAGAAAACCTCGAAATCTATCAACTCCTATGTGGGAATGTTGTTTTGGACCAAACAGGTAAAACGAATGGTCAGTCCTAGAAACATAAAAAATGCTGTCATATTTTCTTAAATGTATGAGATTTTCAGGAGCATATGTTTTTGTATGCTTTGGAAAACATAAATGCAATTTTAGTAGAGATGCCTGTAAAACAGTTCAGTTGAATCTAAATATTGGCAGGTGTTGCTTTATCTTTTTCTCATAATTTAATTACAGAAAACATGAGTTTTAATGATGTCTGTGTTTACAGAATTGTCAATAATGTTAATGATTGTAGTATTTGTTTCCTGTTGGAAGTGCAATTCTGTCCTAGTTTAGAGAAGAATGAATCTATATGTACACTTAACAGGTTTGATTAGGATTTAGTCAGAGAGAATACAAGTTCATTCCTATGTAACTTACTTAAATTTAAGGAACCTATACAAACATCTGGATATATATGCAACTTTGAAGATTTAGAAATCAAGTCTGTTCTTCTGGATGAAATATTAAAGGTTAGTATAATTAATTTTATTTTGTAGGAAAAGTTGGTGTCTGTCTAATGATAGATACCTGTTTTGTTGGGTGAAAATAAAGGTCACCAGGAATAAAAGTATGTTTCTTTATCCATTATGTTAGAATCCTGAACATCCTAACAAGGATTACATCATCAATTTCGAGATTCGGTCATTACGAGACAGTCGAGCATTGATTGAAAAAGTTGGCATTGAGGAATCTTTCCAGTTCATAGAAGACAATCCACATCCCAGACTTTGGTAAAATCATCCTACACAGAATCATTTAAGATTTAAAGAATGTTGGTCTACCTAGGCATGTGCTGTGTCATGGTAGTGGGTATAGGGTGCAGGCTCAGGACACCTTTTTGCTCTGTGCTGTATGGGCCCCAAAACACAGTGCTCCTTGTGTTTTGGAGGGAATTTAAAGGAAATTAAAATCTGACAGAAAGCTAACCAAGTTGGTTAAATTAAAATTTTTATATTTTATATGGAACATTAAAGAGCTTAAAACCCAGTAAAGGGAACACATCAGAATGGTAATAGGATAAGAGTAGTTTGAGTAACCTTGTAGCATTTGGACAGGCCGTAAAGGACAGAAATGAGAAGAGCTGGGTGTGCTGTGTTCCCATGTAGCCTCTCAGAAGTAATCTGAGAAATGGAGATATTGGCAGCCTTAAACTAAACATGGCTCAGCTTTTAAACTAAAGTTGAAAAGCCTACACAGCAAACATGTGAGAGTAAACCTGTGAAAACAGGATTTCTGGAAATCTGTTTAATATCCCAGCTTGTAAGGGCTGAAAGAGTAAAGGCCTTAGTAAGTAATTTAATGAAAAGTCAGTGCAGAACCTAAAACTTCATTGACAGGTTTCTTGATGAATGGCATCAATTCTCTTTAACTCCATGGGGATTGTTTACTTATCTGTACCTTTCTTTAGTAATTTTGGCTCTGTCTTGAAGCTAAATGATCTCTTGCAGCATTGGATGTTTAGCTTGCATCAAGGGGGTTAAAGAGTTCACTGTTAATTATGATGGTTCAAGAGGAATTTAGAGTTGCTGAAAGACTGGCCAAGACACCTTGCTTTAAAAGTTTGTCCCAAAAAACATTCCTTTCTATCTGGTTGTGCCCTTGTCTCCACAATGTTCATTTTGAGAAACAGGATTTGCTAGTTACATATTGAAAATTTCTGTAATAATCCTGTAATTTTATTAGCTTGAGTGTGTAGGGTAAAATGTTAGAATTTTGAGTCTTCAGTTTTGCTAATATCTTGAACTAGCTGAAGATTTTTTAACTTTGAGATCTTTCATGCTTTTTTTGCTAGTACCATCTGTTCACTTAATATAAAATGACTATTGGTTTTGCAAGTCTGTGTCTCAGTAAAAGTTTTATATTGTAAAATCACAAAATATATGTGAAATTCTGTTCATCTTGCTCCAGAATTGCCATGAATTTTATTTTTATTATGAGAGAAAACGTGTCACATATTTATGAAGAAGAGATGGATTAGAAGTACTGGATATAAAGCCAATATATTCCAGATCAGAACAAAACAGTGACCTTGCTTCTAGAATGCAACAAACAGGGTGATGTGTAGCAGATCAATTGGTTTATTTGATGTCAGTGATGAGCACTTAAGTGATACCAATCTTCTCAAATTGATGCAAAAATACAGAGCTGATACTGCCTAAGCATGGCTTGGGTCACTGAATACAGCAATAATTAGTGGTTTTGTCAGTGCCTTACAATGTCAATCAGCCAGCCTAAATTTTAAATTGCTTTATTTTTGCAGAAATTTCTAGAGCTCATTCAAGCACCTGATGCACATAGGTTGGCCTGAATTCCCTCTTTGCAGAACTAACCAATGTGGCAGCACCTGTTACAAGGCTCTCCAAAGGTTTTCCTTGCTCTCCCAGACTGCTGTCCCAACAGGACAAGGAATATCCAGATGGATCAGAAGCATAATTTATATGTCGTGGCCAGTGTAGTTGGAGGCATTTAGACTGAGGCTGCCATCAAGGCTTAAAGTTTCAACAAATGCATAGGGAGAAATAAATAAATGGAACTGCACTGAGACCAGCAACACATTTCACAGAAGTGTAACACTCAAATCTTGCCCATTCCTCCCAAGCCAGTGTCCATCTGAACAGCTGAACAAAAGAATATTAGCAATTATTTGAACATCTCTCCCTGACCAAGTACCAGACAGATCACAGAATGTATTAGGAATAAACACATGACTGTATTAAGATCAGCTAATAAACAATAAATTGCAACAACTTGTATGTCTTCTTTAAATAATTACTAGTTAAATGTATCCTCATTTAATTTACTCTAGCTGCTTTTCTATCTGCTATGTTTGTTTTTCACACAGGCGTCTCCTGGCTGAAGCTGCTCTTCAGAAGCTGGATCTGCAGATGGCTGAACAAGCTTTTGTGCGTTGCAAAGATTACCAAGGCATTAAGTTTGTGAAGCGCCTGGGCAATCTGCAGAGCGAGTCCATGAAGCAAGCAGAAGTGGCAGCCTATTTTAGCAGATTTGAAGAGGCTGAAAGAATGTATCTGGATATGGACAGAAGGTAATTGCATGTAAACATCTCAGCAGCAAAGAAAAAAAAGTCTGGGAAAAGAAAAAGCATTCCTTAATCAGGAATGGCTGTTTTCTCTGGAGAGTCTTTACCAGTTTCTGCAAAGACATAAAAGGATCAGATGGAGAGAATTTTGGTTTATCCATAGATAACCAGTTCTGTATGTAAACTAGTGCATTCCAAACTGTTTACAAAACCTTGGCTGCTCTAGGTAGTGCTGTGTTTTATAGATTTTTTTTCACAAGTATTTTGTCGGTATTTCAACTGGGATTCCAAAAATACAAACAATCTTAAATAATGTTTAATTTATGTGGTGTTGCTCTTCGCTAGTAGCCAAGTACACATTCTTCTCAATTACATATACAAACAACAGAGTTTGTAATGAACTGTAATCTTTGGAGAGACAAGAGGACTCTGGATGAAACTGTGAAACATTGAAACCAATCAGCGTAATTTTTGCTCAGGAATGAAAACAAACAAAGCAAAATTTTAGTATTGCTGGGAATATAAATTAACACTAAGTAATTAGCTAGAGCACTGTCTCTATTGAAAAAGGATAATGAGAAATCATCAGCAGCAGTTGTGCAGTGTAGCCTGTAGATGGTAGTCAAACATGGAGAAACATGAATCCCTTACGCACACGTGAAATTTTTAAGCTTTGATTAAAGGAGCCATGAAAAACAGTAGGGAATTATGGAGGAAAAAATTAGTGACTATTTCATTCTGTAAGAGTGAAAGTAAGGGGGACAGGGTGGCAGGCCAGAGGGAGAAGGCAGGAGTTGGGGAGAGTTGCCCAACAGAGCCTGGTAACGAAAACTTCCTTGCATGTCGTTAATTAGTTGATGGCAGTTTGCTGGTCTGGGGATGTGGGCTGCCTCCTGAGCACTTCAGTCACACTGCAACACCCAGTTTTAGATATGGCATATTCCCTTTCACATGGCTGAAGAGAAATTTGGACATAGAATTGCAGAAGTCAAAAACTTGCTTTTTTTTTTACTGCTTTCTTCAACAGTAAAGCATCTTATTGTCCAGCTACAAGAATATGGAAATTCTGTATGACCTTATGTGTCTCCTAGAAAACACAACTTGCACAACTAGAAAACTCCTGTTAAGGATCTACCATAAATCACAATGAAATAATTATATTTTTCAAATACAATTTTAATGTTTTTAGATAGATGCTCTTATTTATCTGACTTCACTGACTTGCTAGTGCCTTCCTTAATTTACTTGTAAGTTGAGGGCATTTTTAAAAGAAGTGCATAGGTCTCTCCCATTTTTCCATATTTTCTATGCACCTGCAGAATTACTTTTATATGAGGTAATATAGAATTATTCTATTTGGTGGAAAAAAACATGCCAGACAGACACACACACAGTGAGTCATATGTATGCATGAATAATAAAAAGGAAAAACTACTGCTGAGTCCTTTCTCCTTTATCCAAAATCACCCTGAATCTGGAAGAGAAGTCTCTGAAATCCATTTTATTACATCTCAGCTTTAGCCTCCATTATTCATATTCCTTGCTTCTTGGCCTTTCCCCTCATCTTTCTTCTGCTTTTAGCCTTTTGCAGCTGCTGCCATCTCTTGTAGTGGTCAGCAGTGAAAGATGCAGAACAGAGTAAGAGGCAACCTGCAGTAATATCAGCCCAAGTGTCTCACGCATTTAACCCCTCAGACAGGAGTGTGGCTGATAAGAAGGTGCATATGTGTGATATAACCTGTGGGTTCTCTTGAGTATTTGCTTAAATGGAATAGTGTTTGAATTGTAAACAAGTTACCTGGGATCACTCTGATACCTGCAATGCAGGTTAAGAACACAAAAATACTTTTGGATACTTTTCTCGAGATTTTTGTTGCCTATTTTTTGTGTTTGACATTTCCCTGCTGTTTTCTGCTAAGAGACCTTGCCATTGGGCTGCGGATCAAACTGGGGGATTGGTTCCGGGTGCTGCAGCTGTTGAAAACGGGCTCGGGGGGCTCGGATGACGCCCTCCTGGAACAGGCACACAACGCTATTGGAGACTACTTTGCAGACCGGCAGAAATGGTACATTCTGTAGAGGAACAGCAGTAAGGAATTTACAAAGGAAGTTATTAAATTGATGACAAAACTTAATTTATGAGGAGGGACAGATGTCAGGAAAGTCAGGATGCAATACATTGGATAATTTTGGCGTGATGAGATTTAGTTCAGACCTTTATGGTTCCATGGTATGATAAACAGAGAGCTGTTGATCAGCTACTCAAAAGGTGAAGGTAAAAAAAATCTCTGCTTTACAGAAGTCTGTCTGCTTCAAAAGAGGGGAAGAAAAGAGAAATACCTATACAGTTGTGATATAGAAAGTATTAACAAAAACAAAGTAGGGTTAAAAGTAGGATGTAATTACTTACCATCAGTGAATTTTCTGAAAGCTTCAACCCACAAATATTTGAGAAGGTCCAGAATTCTCTATGACCTGGATCTGTCTCCAGCTGCTGCCTAAACTGGGCACCCAAGGAAGATTTTAAGGGCAATGCACACTTGTAATGGTATTTCTCCAAAACACATTTTGCAGTCAGCTGCTTACTGAGCCAGAGGCAATGTCTTCATCGCTAATAACTTGAAGGGATTTTTTTTAATGAACGTGTTGCTTTCTAAGCTCATGCCACAGAGTTCCACAGCTGCACTATGTATTGCCATTATCCAGACTGTTGTCACAATGCTGAAAACTTGTGATTAGATTTTAAAAGTTGAGTTTTAGGTGCCTTAGGTAATTTTGGAGAATTGCCTTGGAGGTCTTGGTGCTTGTGTTGTAAAATATGGAAGCACAACAGTAAAGCCTTTCCTGAAAGATTAGTTGTAAGTTGTCCATTATCTGCTGTGATCTCTGCAGATGTAGGAATATAGCTTTAGGAATTCCTCCTAATCTTATGCTAGTCAGAGAATCAATATTGCTACACTCTGAATATGATGATCTGTAAAAATTAAAATTTGTAGTGCATTTTGGAAAAACAGTGAAATTCTAGCTACACAAGCTTTTCCAAGCAAAGTTACCTATTTAAAATGTGATTTTAAATTTACAAATGCAAAAGGCTTACAGAGTTAAAAACATCTCTTGTGTTTATACATCAGAAGCCACACATTTTTTTGTCTTATTAGGTTAAATGCTGTACAGTACTATGTCCAAGGACAAAACCAGGAACGTTTAGCTGAATGTTACTACATGCTAGAGGATTACCAAGGACTGGAGAACCTGGCTAACTCACTTCCAGAGAATCATAAATTGCTCCCTGTAAGCAAAAAACACCTTTATTTTTCATTGTCTTATACCCAACTATTTCTTTAAAATTTCCCATCTTGGGAGGATTAAAAATGAGAGAAAGAATGCAGTGTATAACCTACTCACTTAAGTGCAATAGTGTTACTGTGGTATTGATCTCTGGTATTATTGCTGTTTTCATACTCCATCACTCTCCCTTTCCCTTATTGTCCCAGTTCCCCAGAAAGAGCTGACTGACAATACTCTAAAAGGAGGGGAAATAGGTGGGATAGGGTGTATAGGGTATATAGGTGTACAGGGTATAAGTGAGTCTATGTAGCAGGAAATTACCTACTAAATAATAGCTAATTTAAAACTATGCCATGGTTGATTTAACCCAAAATGCTTGAAAAATGCAAGACATGCTCCTTTAATGCCTTTTTCAGTAAACCAAGACATAGCATTTTCTTTTAACCTCATTGTAATAGTTTTCTTGAATTTACAAGCAGTAGAGCGTAGCACACTGTTCTAAAGATTTTCAACAATGCATGGTGCCTTCACAGGATCCATGAAGCAAACAACCCATTCCCCACCCTCTTCGACTAAATTAACCAAATAGGAGTATTGCTGTTGCTGCACAATGTACTAAAAATGTGGAAGTGAATTTAACACAGTGCTGATGCTTTTTGCAGGATATAGCTTACATGTTTGTGAGAGTGGGGATGTGTGAACAAGCTGTGTCAGCCTTTCTGAAATGTAATCAACCAAAGGATGCTGTGGATACCTGTGTGCATCTCAACCAGGTAAAATAAAAGGAGATAATCTGCTTTAGCAATACCAGTTTAACAGTGAGATTTCTATCCTGATGACCAGTTAAATACAAATCCTTGTTAAGTGTCAGATGTTTTGTCATAGTTTCTGGAAAATTCATACTTCGATGCTTAAGCCAGTTCTCTGAGGTTGAGATTAGACCACTGGAGGGGCAGTGCAAAGCTACATGCAGGGTGTGTGGGCAGCATGCTCAGCATACAGACCTCTGTAGCCTCTGTGAAGCTGGGCTGTGCTACCTCCTGATGGAATGGGAGAAGACAGGAGAAGAGACAGATGTTTGTTCTGGATATTTTCCACATCCTCCTCCTTTGTATAGATGCAAATGGATTTGTCACTGCATGAGGACGTAGCTGAAAAAAGCTGAGCTGGAAATTGATCTGCATGTTTGTAACTAGAGCTGTTTCCTGCTATGACTTAACCTGTGCAAATGTCTGTGTCAACACAAATAAGAGAAAAACTGAGCATGGCTATGAGGAACTTGATGGATGGGAATGGCAGGACTAGCTAGGGCTGGCTTTATGTGAACAATTTCTTAGTTTATGGACCTGAAGAACTATTAGGTGTGAGATTCAGTTAAGATTCTTAGTCTTGCCAAACTTTTCATCTGGAGCAAACACAGTAGCCAAACCACTGAAGATCAGGAAAATTCACAGACAAAATGAGGTATATAGAAGGATAAGTAAAGTGTTACTGTGTGCTTTAAGATTCTGGGTTGAGGTCCTCTTTCAGACATGCTTTTGAGAGTCTGGGTTAAGTAATATCAGAAGTGTTGAAATCCACATGTCCAGCTATGAGCTGCAGTGAAATGATTTTGCAAAGCTTTTATGAAAGCAGAAGCAACTGTTTTATATATGGTTTTGGACAGAAGTCCAGCATTTTTTTCAAAAGCCTGCTGCATCACGTGATTGGCAGTGATGTAAGAATTTGTATTCTCTTGCTTTCTATGTTAATTTTATGGAAGTCTGGTTCAAAATGGTGATGAAATATTGCACACAAATGTTGCAGTCTGTTCATGGATAACCAGTTTGTTCTGAGAGTGTATTTGAAAAAATGAGGTTAATAATTATCTCCTTTCATTTCTAGTGGAATAAAGCTGTGGAGCTTGCTAAAAATCACAATATGAAAGAGATTGGATCATTGCTAGCCAGATATGCAAGTCATTTACTGGAAAAGAATAAAATCCTTGATGCTATAGAACTGTACCGCAAAGCCAATTATTTCTTTGAAGCTGCTAAGCTCATGTTCAAGGTATTGCAGGTTTTATTTTTATGTCAAATGACTGGGTTTTTTGGACTAGCTCTTACTGTTTCCATGCTTCTTTTATTCTCTTGGGGTTATTTTAGTTTTAACAATGTCTAGGCAGTAAGCAGATACCATCATACAGGATACTGCAAAGATGAACTCAACTCCCAGAGTTCAGGTATCTCTATGTGTAATAGTTACCCTGGGGGTCCTCTGTAGCTAGTGGAAAGGACACTTTGGGGACACAAGCCATCTATTTATTGGGAGACGTTCGCTTCAGTATGCGATGAACTGCACCTCAGAAAAGGTCCGGATGCCCTGCATTGCCTAGAAAAGGAGTATGGTAGATGGGCCTGGGGTGCAATGACCACATTAGTTTAGATGTCATGGGAGTTATTTTTATCTCCTTTATTAAAAAAATAGCAATGTCAATAAGTAGAAGTTAAATTTTGGTATTTCTTCAATTAGTTCCTTCAATTAGAAACGGCTGTGGTGTGCTTTTAACATAAAGATGTTGCTTAGATTTGGTTTGGCTGCAGAGATTTCTCTTTATAGCTTAAAGTCTGTAGGAGTGATATGTAATTTTTACAGCAAATATTTATAGCAGTATATATATGTTACTTTCAAAAGCCATTCTTCTTTTCTGGGAAAACCACCAGACCTTATTGAAAGCTATGTATGTGTTTAAAAATCGCTATTTTTTAGTTTATTTTTATACTAGGTCAATAGACTTATACATGGTTACACTGATATATCCTTCCTGAGAATCTGGCTTTATATACATGTTAGCTAAATAAATATAGAATAATGTGCATACTTCACTTTGACATTTTCATTTATAGTTCTGTTTGTAGTCTAAATTATTACATTTAAAGGCAGAATCATTTTTTGGCATGGTTTCCTAGGTTTGTACTAGCATGCAATTGTCCAAGAGAATTAAATCCCTTTGTTGTGTTTTTTAAGATTGCAGATGAAGAGTCAAAGAAAAGAACGAAGCCTTTGCGAGTTAAAAAGCTTTATGTGCTATCAGCCTTACTTATGGAACAGTGTCATGAACAAATGCAAAATGCACAAAGGGGAAAAGTTAAAGAGAAAAGTTCCGAGGTAGTGTCTTTTTTTTTTTTTCCCCTTTCTGAATTCTGGTATCTGCTAGCTAGTCAGAATAAAGCAAGCCATCTTCATGGGAGCCTATAATGTTTTTTTAATAACCCTTTTCCCTCCTAAGAACAAAGCTTTCCTTAAAGCAAGTTCCCCATGAAAACATATTGTTTTAAGTATTATTTTAAAACATTTAAATTGTATGTATTAATAGATATTTTTCTTCCTAAGTTTAATGTGTTTTTCTTAATGTTTTCACTGTAACAATGAAAACCATACTAAGAAACTCTGGACTTTTTTCTTCCTGCAAGACTCTCATGTCATTTAGGAGTAAGTACTGATCCCACAGGGTGATCTGTGATTAGATTAAGCTATGTTGCCTGTAATTCAGCAGAGAGATGGCTCCAGATATGGGGGAAGCAAATGGAAGAATTTTTTTTCTCTGCTCACACGTTCATCTTCATATGCACAAATGAAATAGTTTAAACAAAGTTTTAAGAGCTCTGGTGTTGAAATGCAGTATTAATCCAAACTATGAACCAGTCTGCAGATGTGCACAAAATATATTTGTATACACACATATATGATATTTATCTTTGAAAATCTGCACCATATGTTCTGCCTGTGCTCTGTACAGAACGCCTGACAATGCTCACTGTAGGTCCATTTGTAGTTCTCCTACTTAACACGGACAGTGGTATAATCACCAAGTATAGAAAAGCTCTTTTCATATATCCCCATTTCCTGCTGTATCTGTTTCATATAAAAAATTACTTGTGATACCGGTTTGTTTTCAGAGTGCTTCAGCTTTGGCTGGTTTGCTGGAAGAAGATGTTCTTTCTTCAACAAATCGCTTTGCAGACAATGCTTGGCGAGGAGCTGAGGCTTACCACTTTTTCATACTTGCACAAAAACAGCTCTATAAAGGTTCTGTAGATGCAGCACTTAAAACAGGTAAGAATTAATTTTCAACCCTGTAAAGACAGCACGTAACTTCATTTACAGCTGCCACACTTTTCAGTTCTTAGTAAATCCATGTAATTTAAACCAAAACCATATAATGAATTGAATGTGGCTGCAGTCACAGTACCTGGAAAGGACTTTGCTGAAAAAAATGCAAATCTTTCCAAATATTACCTGGTAAATTGGTCAATCTCTGCAGATGTTCTGCTGACTGTTTTGTTTCTTTCCTTAAATTATAAGGCATACCTGCATTTACATCAGACGTCCTTCATAAAAAATCTGTGGGAATTAGAGAAACAAATAGTGCCTTGTACTTTGTCCAAGTAGTGAAGATTTCAAATCTAATATTTTTAAAACAAACCAACCAACCAACTAAAATAAAGTGTTTCAAGAAGACACTTCAATTTCCCAGTCAAATGTCCTTAATTTTTTTTAGAGCAATGTTTCATAGTAATGTCAATAAAAAACTGTGGTTCATTTTGTCCAATTTCTAGGATTAATACTGTCTACTAGTATCAACTATTTCATACAGATGTTTGCACTTCTCAGATATGTAAAAATTTCCTTGGATTTATCTTTTTCATTTTTTTAGCTCTTCATTTGCGAGATTATGAAGACATTATCCCTGCAGTTGAAATCTATTCCCTTTTGGCACTCTGTGCATGTGCAAACAGAGAATTTGATACTTGTTCAAAAGCCTTTGTTAAACTAGAATCCTTGGAAACTCTTAAGCCAGAGCAGAGGCAACAGTATGAAGACCTTGCTCTAGAGATATTCACAAGATATAGTCCAAAGTGTAACAAAAAACCTGATCTGGATGCTGTTCTTGAGAGGTGGGTTTATTTTTACATGCTACTAAAATACTACTATCATTTTTTTCTGCTGTTCTCTGTATTTTGGGTTTTAGCAGGTTTTGTGTATGGCCAAATTAAGTAAGTGCTTTGCTGCTTAAACCAACTATCAGGCAAGAATGAAGAAGGTGTTAGCCAGTTTGGAGGAAGGTAATACAGCACTATGTTGTTTGGGAAAATAGACACTGACTGCATTCGAGGAATTGGGCACAGAGATGTAACTTCATCTTAATTTGAAATGCAAGTAGACAAAGCACAGGAGATTTAGGACTTTGGTACTGTGTCATGTGACATTAAAGTAAGAATGTTAGTGTTTGCATCACCATGGTGGTGTGATGCAAGTATCAACAAGGGAATGTTTAACCATTATTAACTAACAGGTCTCCAGTGTTTTGTGAATTACCTAAATCTACTTGGTGTGAAAAGATCAGTATGTGAAGTGGAAAAATGAGTATGAAGGGCACATTTAAGGGGGTAAGTCTTTGGAGTGGCTGTACCCACAATAGTGTCTTTGACATGCTGAGAGCATGGAACTTGTAAATATGGAAATCAATTGCGAATCAATTTTCTTTCAGCAAACAGGATTTTAACCTGTCTTGATTGATCCTACTGTGCAGCTGTACAGAATCTCACTAGCAGCTGTCAAGTTGACCCTTCAGACTTCAGAGGAAGGAGTATAATAGCAGGGCAGGTGTCTAATCACACCTCACCTTTACATGGCCTTCACTGCTTCTTTTCACCCCACCTCTTGGATCTGCTGCTCCTAATTTGTTGACTGTATGGTTCTGGGGGTGGGCATTCTCTGGTGTGAAGATTTACATGCTCGGTTAAGTGAACAGTGAAATGTTACATGAGCTAGTAACTTCTAATCAACAATTGGTGCACCACATTTTTATTCTTTCAGCTTTATTTACTCTTTTTTTTTCTGTTTTTAATAGTGGAGATGGTAAAATTCCTGTATGTGTCGCAACAGGAGCCCCTATCCTGGAGTATCAATTCTGGATGTGCAGTGTGTGTAAGCACTGCATGAAAACCAAAGAAGCAGAACATTATAAAGCCTGTCCTCTGTGCCACAGCACAGGAAGCTGAGGAAAAAGACTGTGTAGCTGCATTTATGACTGCTAAAAACAGCCTGTAAAATGTTACTATGTTTTGAAATACAGCTCAGGTACTGTATTGTAGCAGTTAGTGCTGCTATTAGAGCAACATTAAAAAAAAACAAAACAAAAACCAAACAAGACCAAGACAGAAAACCACAAGAGAAACCTTTAGTGGTTCCATTTGTCTGAAAAAATTACCATGCAAATAGACCCCATTTTTTGCTACACTTTAAAAAAAAAGATTTAAGGTAAAAGCATTCTTTTTGAATTATAGATTGAGCCTAGTTTCAAAACTTTGTGAGCTGAATATGGGTTCATATCAATATGTTTTACTCTGAGCAGGTTCCATTATTTTGTCTCTCTAATTCCATCAGAAATTACTGGGTTTTCTCAGAATTCAGCTTTTTGAAAGAAGTGATTCCTGAGTTGAAATAATGTCGCAATAATTTTGATAATATTACCATGTATGTTTTTGTACTACTGTTTAAGGTTACTAGAGTGATGATACTAGTGTAAGCATAGGTTAGTGCTGGTTTCTTTTGCCAAGAGTATTGAAATCACCATAGCAATAAAGGGCTTGAAAACACTCAGCAGTCAGTGTGTCAGTCCAGTTCCTGAGCTTGGGTGATATCCTCAACAGGTTAAGGAAACCTCCATGAACCTACAAACTGGAACCTGGCATTTTTCATGTAGCTTGAGAGAGCAGCCTGCATCTGTTGAACAGATTTCAGGAGCTTAAGTGCCACCCTTGTTACACACAGAGGTCCAAGGAACGATGTCTCACTGTCCTACCATACTGCTGGCCTAGGCCTCTGCTCTGGCAGTGCTGCAGGGCCTTGATGCACAGGGTGAGCTCTCCCCAGGGCCAGCCAGCACTCGGCTGCCTGGCAAGAGCCATGAGCTGTGCTGTTCCCATTGTGCATTGGCATGTTTCTGAGAGTGTGAGACCTCTTCTGTGCTCTCACCTAAGCTGAAGCCTGGTGAAGACAGAATCACAGAGTTGTACAACGGCCTGGGTTGGAAGAGACCTTAAAGACCATCTTGTTTTGAGCCCTGAGCCCTGGCCTGGGACACCTTCCACTGGACCAGGTAGCTCAAAGCTCATCTGACCTGTTCTTGAACACTTCCAGGGATGGGGCAGACACAGCTTTTTGGGGCAACCTCTTCCAGTGTCTCACTATCCTCACACAAAACAGTTTCTTCCGTATGTTTAATTTAAACCTTCCCTCCTTCATCTTAAAGCCATTCTCCCTTGTCCTATCCCTTTATGCCCTTGTGAACAGTCCTTCTCCAGTTCTCTTAGAGCGTCTTCAGGTACTGGAAGGTGCTCTAAGGTCTCCACAGAGCCTTCTCCAGGCTGAACAGCCCCACCTCTCCCAGCCTTTCTCCCGAGAAGCGGTGCTCCAGCTCCCTGATCCTCTTGGCCTGCTCTGGCCTCGCTGCACCAGGTCCTTGTCGTGCCTGTGGTGCGGCCCCAGAGCTGGACGCTGCATTGCAGGCGGGGCTCTCACGAGAGGAGAAGAGAGGAGCAGGCACCTCCCCGGCCGCGCTGGTTATCTCTGAGAACACCGCCACGTTTCTGTGTTCGCCGAGCGCGCAGCCCCCCCCGCCCCAGCGCCGTCCCTCACGAGGCCGCGCGCCTCCCGCGCCCGTGACGTCAGGGCGCGCCCGCCCCGCGTGACGTCGGCGCGATGGCGGGCGAGGCGGCGGCGCTGCTGGCGGCGGCGCGGGCGGAGCTGCGGGCGCGGCGGCTCTCGGCGGCCGAGGAGCTCTTGAGCCGCTTCATCGCCCGCAGCCCCCCGGGGTAACGCCGGGGCCGGGGAGCGGGGCGGGCGCGCCGGGCGGGCCCCCGCTAACGCCGCTCCTCCGTCCCCGCAGCGCCCGCAGCGACCTCGCCACGGCGCTCAACGACCGCGGGCAGGTGCGGTACCTGCGCGTGGAGTTCGCCGCCGCCGTGCAGGACTTCACGGCCGCCATCGAGTGCCAGCCCGGCTTCGAGGTGCCCTACTACAACCGCGGGCTGGTGCGCTACCGGCTGGGTACGAGCCGGGGCGGGGCGGGACAGCGCGACCCGGGCGGCCCCGGGCCACGGGCGGGGACACCTGCCTGGCACTGGCGGGACGGGGCGGGCATCGCTCCGGGACACGCGGGACAGGCGGGACACGCGTTCCCAGCAGCGACAGCTGCCTGCCCGTGTGTGCAGCTACACCCCCTGTTCCTAGGTGTGCTGCTGAGTCATTCGAAACGATGCTATTCCGTGGAAAGTGGGAGGAAAGGTGCCGTTTGACTTGTGGGAAAATTTGCACTGGGGTAAATAAAGCCGGTTCCAAACACCACCATTAAACCTGAGATAAAGCATCTCCCAAGCAGCTGTAGCTGCCGTGAGTGCAGCCTTCTCAACTTCCAGTGGGCTGCCGGCGACTCTGGGGAATTTCCTGCCCTGTTTTTGATGATGCTGTAAGAAAGTGACAGCCCTGTGCCTTTTGTTGGAGCTTGGCCGTTGTAGAGGTTGAGGGACTGGAGAATGGAGCCAGACCATGGGCACCAGCTGGAAGCTCTCTGCCTGTGTGCCAGCTTTAAGGCAGCCTCATTATTGGTGTGGGCCTTTTGTCTCCTTCTCTTGGAATAAACTGGCTGAATTGAGCCTTAAGTCCGTTTGAGGTTCAAAAATACATATTCTGATTCTCAGTGTGAAACGCTTTGACTCCCGCTTGGGCCTGTGGGGAATCCAAATGTAGTGGGTCCAGTAAGTAGCTGCTACTTTTTGTTGGTGAAACTATTTGGAGATGTTCTTGAGTTGTGGTTTGTGAGTGTGAGCAGTTACAGAAAGATAATTTTACTTTCTTTTTCTTTTTTTTTTTGGGACAGGAGACTTTGATGAGGCCATGAAAGATTTCAGAAAAGTATTAGAGTTAAACCCGCAGTTTGAAGATGCTGCATTGAGTCTAAAACAGGCTATTCTTGATAAAGAAGAAAAACAGAAGCGGGGTTATTGAAAATACAGGTAGTGTTGTGATGTGAAAGTGTTCCACTAAACATGTGATGTGTGTCATTGATGGATGAAACACAAGATCATCTGTTACGACCTGTTGAAGAACTTCATTCTCAAGTAAATAAGTTAAAAATTGATTATGATTGCAAAATAAACTGGATTTTGGATATTTTTAGTCTTGAGGGGAAGTATAATGTTGATCTCCGTGAGATGCATGTACAGATTTTGTACAGAAATAGTTTGTAGTTCTATAAAAAATGTATTGGCCAGATGAATTGAAAATAAAAGATGAACATGTACTTTTTATCTCATGATTGTCTGCAAATAAGTTTACTGTAAAGAATATTCACAGGAGGAATTGTCGTTTTCTCTTATTGAAGAGATCAATTCCCTGAAAAATACTGTGTGAAATCCATCTGATGGAACTGGCTGGGAATACCCAGGCAGCTTCATTTCTCACATGGTAGGAGGGACCATTACTGAAACCTGTGAATCATCAGGCAGAAACACCCTTGCATGTTCATACTCTCAGATTGCCTACATGAGCATTAGGATTTTGTTTTTTAAATAAAATTATGCCAGTGACATTTCTGCTTCTTACGGTGAGTTCCTCCATGGATGATCCCAGAGCCTGCACAAGCACAGGTCTCACTGAAGATGGTGGGACCCTTTGGGTGAGTCATGAGAGCAGACTGGAGCCTCTGGATATCCTTCCCAGCAGCCTCACCGAGATCACTTTCAGCTTTGGGATGAAACTGCAACAGCCACAATGAGCAAATTTGAAACAGGGCTGAGGAAGTGCTGCATTTAGCTCTCATGCTCCTGACACTTGACTGCAGCCATTTGAAGTTACAGAAATAAGATGCATGATACCAGGATGTGACCCTTGACAGTTTGGGAAATAGGCATTGGCCATTTTTTTCCCCCCTCAGAAGTCTTAATTTTGGACTTTTCTTGATATATTAAGCACATGCTTTGCTACCATTTATCTTGCTCTTCTGTCTCCAAAACAACACAGATAATTCAATGACTTGACACACTTCATGTCACCTCAGTCTTAAAAATTGAGAAATCCTACCAGCTTCTGGTTGATGGTGAGAAGGTGAACTAGAACTAAACATGTTCCTGACTGACCATGCCAAGGCAATTAAAAAACCAGTAATGAATAGTTGAATGTGACTTACGAACTTTTGCAGTGAGAAGAGAGATCACAGATGTGGTTCTGCACACAACACTTTAAATGACAGGCTATAGATCAAAATATTAACAGTCAATAAGTATTTTAGAAAACAAAGATGCTAGAGATAATATTCCAGCTTGTGTTGTTTTGTGAATGTTGCTTAATTACTTCTCATGCAGTTGTTGGCACAGAAATACTACACTGGGCTGGGAGTAATTGCCAGTTCTCCACAGTATTTCCTTGTCTCTCCTGTGAAAGGATGAACTGTCATCATGTATTTCAGCATAATCTGGAATTCTTTCAAGGTAATTTTGGCCAGTAGGGTTTTCACATTTTCCCCTTTCACATGCACACGAGTCACTCACTTAGTTCTCTGGCTTTCAGGTTTTCAGCCTGAAGTTATTAAATAGCTCTGCTGGTTTCAGCTGGGGTAGAGTTAGTTTTCTTCACAGTGGCTGGTATGGAGCTGTGTTTTGGATTTGTGCCAAACATAGAGCTGATAACATGGAGATGTTTTTGTTATTCCTGAGCAGGGCTTACACAGAGCCAAGACCTTTTCTGATTTTTGTATTGCCATCCTGGTGAGGAAGTTGGAGATGCCTGTGAGGCTGGAAGGAGACACAGCAGGGACAGGTGACCCAAACTGACCAAAGGGGTACTCCACACCATAGGGCATCATACTCAGTATATAAAGTATACAAAAAACCCCAAAACTCAAAAGAGGAGGATGTATTTAGTAACTCCCCTTGTCCTGCAAAGTCTCCTCTTTGTAAAAGTTTAAGAATTAAAAGCTTAATGGAGAATAATAAAATCCTTTTATGTAATGTTTTGTGAAATTCAGGCAACCTCTCAGCCTGTAAAAGGAGCAGGGTTGTGTGCTTTGGATGCTTTGCAGTGTGAGGTGCTGTAGCTTTATACAAGGCTTTAGGGGTTGTCTCTGCACAAGATTTCCACACCTCTGTGGAGCTCCTGGGTCAGTCCTGCCCATTCCACTGCCCTTATCAAAGTCATGGGGCTGTACCAGAAAGTCCAACAGGTGCTTGCTGCTAATGCCCTGTGACTCTCTTTACTCTGGCCAGAAATGTTTCAGACGTGAATAATTCTCAGCTGCTTTCCCAAGGTTTCCTACCTATAAAGCTACTCTCCCAAACCCTTGACTTTCCTTCCACAGCCGTCACTGGCAGCCCCTCTGTTTGGCTTATTCCCTGTAGCCAGGATTAATTTGGCAATGAGTAACTGTTCTCACCTGATGATTTACCTCTAAACTTACAAAAACCCCTGTGAGTTCCATAACACGTTAAAGAATGTCAAAGAATAACATCCCTACCATACAGAGCAAGGCAAAGAGTAACATCATCACCCTGTTTTTTTCCCTAGGACTCTATTTGTCCTACTGAAATACGGGAGGAGGAGTTGTCACACAGCTCTCAGTGTTGCAAGGCCTTTCCCTTGCTTTTGCAGAAAGGTGGGAAAACCTGACAATGCCAAGGTTAGCAGGGCACCGAGCAGTGTTGGAAGGCTTTCGTGCATGTTTTGATGTGAGTGCAGCATGGGGAGCAAGGAGAGCCTTTCCCAATGGAAAAGCTGTGGTACACTGAGGGCAAAGGGTTTGGTTGTCAAGTACCCAGAGTATGTCCCTCTTCCACGTGCCTGCCTTCCTAGTGAGCTACAGAGGTTAAGTCAGCATGAAAAGCCTGAAACTCTTGGCCTGTTAAAAGTGAGGGCTGCACTGTGCACTTCTCATCTAGGAGGTAACCTTGTTAAAAAGTGACTGAGGAGAGAAAGGTGCACTATCCCAGTTTTGTGGGGATTGAACACCTCTACCCCAGTCAAGCTCAGCTATGCAGGTCATGCTCTCTGTTGCCTGTCAGGAGGGGAAGGATTCAGAAAAGCAAAAGCAATGTTCAAAATTGAAGATTGCTAGTGGAAGGATAATATCCAATATTCTTTTATGTCAGCAGATTACTGTTCCTTTGCCTCATCCTTTTAACAGAGGCAGGAGCTGGATCAGTGGAACAGATTTGACCCCAGCCAATGGCTTTCATGCAGAATGAAACGTCTGATTGCTTTTTATGAAAAAGGTTTGCTGAGAGATCTGGTCAAGTTGGAGGCCCCACTTCTAGCATGTTTGGACTGTTTGAGCTGAACACTGGTCTGTTTCCAAAGATTATTACCAAGACTCTCCTCCTACGATCCCTTCAGTGCATGAGCAGGGATTGGATGCAGTCCAGAGCATCGCTTCCTACAGCTCGTGATGATCACGTTTTTCATCACTCATGTCTGTGTTGTACAATGAGCATGTGAAATGGGCTTGAAGGATATCCTTGTCTCCCAGCAAGGAACAGCTGCTCCAGCTGTGTCCCAGACTTCACAACAGTAGTTTCAACCTGACTCCTGTTGCTACAGAAGGCTGATGAGTGCTTTCCAGGCTGGGGACTCCCCAGCATGGGGACTCTGGTGTGCCTCTCTCTGTGCATTTAAAATAACTTTCCAGTTCCTTTTCTCCAAATTGGCTGAATAATGAAGGCTTGTTCAACTACAGTGGTATGACCAGAGTGGTTCCTGAAAGCTAATTCAAGGAACTACTTAAGCCCATGGGCCTGAAAACAGCAATCTAGGACAGGAGTTAGGTGCTGGAAGTTCCACCTGCAACACCTGAGAAGTAGGAATAATCCCAGGAGAGTGTAGGTGCAGAGCAATACACCCGTGCAATAGTGTGGCTGAACCACACCTTGGGAAAGACCCTCAGATGTAAACAGGGAATGCCTAACTCTAACACATGGTGAGATTCAGTGTCAAAATCATCATCCACACCATGAACAGCAACCAAGGTAGGAGAAAGACACCAAGTATGTGGAATTGCTCTGGCTTGTCTATGGGAAGGTGGAAACCTGAAATGGCTGTTGAAATGGGAAAGCAAGTCTGTCTCCCCTTCTCCATCTCCCTTCCAACATATGTGGAAGAGAAAGGTCTCCTCATCTGTCAGGGTATGGAATGCTGCTGGACCCATTCCTGGTTTTCCAGGGCAAAAGGGGGGAATCTGGGATATCCCACTTGCTGCAGACAATTTCATCTGAATATACTCTGCAAGGCTGGAAAACAAATGAACCTTGTGACACCAGACCCGATGCTCACCTATATGGCTCGAGGGTGCTGAGAAAAGAAGAGCTAGCATTTAGTCATCATTATTTTCCCTTCATCCCCATTGCTAATTTCTAGAGGATCTCTTTTTAGATTTACAGAAAGTTAACCTAAACTTAGGAGTTTGTTGCTGTTGTTAAAAATAGGGAATATACTCTCCTGGCCAAGGTGTGGGAGCAGTAGCTTCCTGGGCTCTGCAGTGTAGGCTGTGGACAGCAGAGTGCACTACTCGTGCAGCAGAGGAAGGCAGCACCCAGGCAGCTGCTGGGGGGTCCTGGGGTCCCAGCACCCTCCCATTCCTTTTTACAGATCTTACTCCTTCAGCAGGTACAGCTTTAAGAGGGCATTTATTCAGCAATCATCTCAGGCATGACAGCAGCTTTTGGAAAGCAGGCTACGTGTGTGCACTGACCAGCAGGCCTGGGAAGGCAGGGGCTGCCGGAGCTGGGAAACCCTCTGGAGACTGCACACGAGTGTGCTGTCAACACAAGTGTGCCATCTGCCCCCTCTGCCGTGCTGTTGAACACCAATATGTGCTGCAGCCACACCTGCAGTTACACTGTAGGCACATCCTGAGAGTGATTACAGGTGGCCGTGTGTCAGGTTTGTACTTGATCGCTAAAAAAAATAATAATAATAAAAACCAAAAGCTTTCTGTGTGCACAGAAACTAAAAATACCAGGTGTCATTTTCACTCCTACTAGAGCATCGATCTACTCACATTTTGTAGAGTTAGTCTTTTCCATACAGGGGCAGGTGAGAGGAAAATGAGGAACTAACACGTTTCCAGGAATGTCAGGTTGATGTAATGATACAGACAAAGCCCTGCATTAGTGGGAAGGAGCATGTGCCCTTGTGTTGCATGTGGAAGGGATGCTGGCAGCGGTTGCTTGGCTCTTTGAAGCCAGTGTTGGTACACCAGATGGTTGCTGTTGCACATTAGCAAGGAGATGTTCTGTGCTTACATTGCTCTGATGTATTTTTATTTGACTTTTCAGATTTGCACTTTACATTCAGATGGGAGGATTGGCAGTCATTTTATGAAATATTACAAGAAGCAGCCATAATCAGGGCTGGAATAATTTTAGTGATATGCAAGTCCCATATTTCAGCAGCTGGAAGAAATAAGAAGTGTTATTTCGCAGCCTTGGGTCATTTTCTGGTAAGTTTTCTTTTTTAGCCACTTCAGAGAGGCAACAGGTTGCAAGATTTACTGATACTGTTAGCAGACTCTAGAACTTTCCAGTGCTGTCCCACCATCTGGTCTTTAAACTTCATGCAAATAGTTCTGGTCATTCCTGGAAGAAGTAGCTCCTGTGTCCAGTGGCACTGTTTGGAAAGCAGCCAGCACAGCAGAGCCTTCAGGTGCTGTTGGAGACACACAGAGGCTGAAGTGAGGAGTGATGCTGGAGCAGACAACTCAGCAGCTCTGGTTCTCCAAGGGCAGATGAAGCTATAGGATAAACCCTACTGTTTGGAGGGTTTGAACCATTCAAAAGCACTTGGAATATGGCAGTGACTTGTGCCTTAATGTTTGTTTCTAAATTTTTGGATCTGTTTTCTCTCAGACTGGGGTCAGTCCCGTTGAAAACCTGTTGAAATAATACCTGGCTCCAAAACTGCCTGCTATGGCCCAACGCCAACATGACCTGCTCTGCTGCTGGCATCTGCTCCAGAGCCACGCCACCTGTGTTTGGCTTGGCAGGGAGCTCTCCTTCTTCTCCTCTCATGGGCTCAAGCTCTCCTTCTTCTCCTCTCATGGGCTCAAACCATGTCCATTCCCTAGTTCTTGTCCCTCAACTTTTATTTTTGAGGTCCTCAAGGACAGGCTCTGCATGTGACCTCTCAGGGTGAGTACACAGGGCCTGGTGTTCTTACCAAATTCAGTTTACATGTGTCATCTTAGATCTGGAGCAACAATTCGTACTGGTCCAGCAAGTACATAGCCCTGGAGACTGTCAGAACGGTGACCTGGAAAGGCTGAGAACGACACACAGCATGTTTGTGCAGTTTTTAAAGAATACATACATGCTGCACGTTAAGTGCTTGTGTATTAAGCATGAACTAAAGGTGACATCAGTGTTCACAGTCCATGCTTGAGGCATTTCAGATACCAAAAGTCAGAGCTCCTAAATCTCTGAGAAACATCAGGTTTGGGGTGCATTGCAATGGCTCTTTTTCTCCTCCACACCTACCCTTCCTCTCCCTGCTTGAGCGGCACTGTCCTCTGCAGGTGCTGCCAGGCTGTGTGTTGGTAGGAGAGCACGCTGCCACTGAACAATGCACATACACCTGAAAAGAAGAAGAAAAAGTGCCACTTGGTCCACATCAAATCCCAATTTGCAGAGCATTGTTTTATCTTTCGTTGTCCTTTTGCAGAAACTACATCTGATTAGACTTAGGCTTCTCTGAACACTTCCATGTGGAACCTTCTAGCTGAACCTGCCTTGAATTTTAAAGTTGGTGTCAAGGAAGCCCTCAGGCAGTTTGGTAACTGAGAGGCTGAGACAGGAGAAATCAAACCTCACGTGCTGCAGTGTATCAAACCTAGACAGAAACTCAATCTGGTGTCTGCTGCAGCTGCGCACTTAAGGAAGCAGCATGAGCCAGAATTGCATCACGTTCATTTCTAGCAAGTTCAAGAGTTGAGGTGCCTGTGAAAGGCAGAGTAAATAATAATGCAGTTAGCTGAGCTGCCCAGGCAGGGTGAACACACCATGGCTGGTATCAGTACATGTCAGGGCAGGCAGTTCACTCAGCTGGTGCACAAGGAGAAAAGTACCCTCAGGCGACTGTCCTAGGTATTTTGCTCTACTTAGTCCTTAGAGGAGAACAGGATCTCAAACTTTAAGACCAAACCCACATCTCTGCTTCTCTGCCCATTGGGCTGACACCCAAGGAGATGGATGAGTGGCTAGGACAGATGGGAGACAACAGAGCTGAACTTCACATGGATATTGGGACATATAAGTTGATTTTTTGCTCTAGACATTTTGAGTTGAAGTGCTATGAATCTGATCCTACACAAAGCCAGAACCACCATATAAAAATTATATTTACACATCAAATTATTTTGTTTACTCCAACCAGTCCAGTCTCAAGTCAATTGGGTGGCAGAGGAGATTTAAGAAGAGAACTAAATTAAAGCCGTGCACCAGTCAGGGTAGTTGAGTTGAATTCTGGCTAGGGTTTAAGTCTGTGAGGTGCCTAAATCAACTATTTTTCAAAGCATGGAGTCATAGAATCTCTCAGGTTAGAAGGGACCCATATGGATCATCAAGTCCAGCATCCTGGTCCTCACAGAACTGCCTCCAACTTAACCATATAACTAAGAGCATCACCCAGACTTCCAGGATAGGGTCCACGAGTGGGATGTGAACCCTTCACTCGATCCTACCTGTTCCAGTTGCTGTGCCAGGGTCCTTACTGCCAGCCTTTTAAAGTGAGAAGCGTGTCTCACCCTGGAGCTAACAGGTACCGGGCAGAACTCTGCAGCAAACTCACTGCCACTAATCTCACACCTATTTGAGAGGAAAGACCAACAGATCTAAGCAGAAATTGGGGCTTTGCTGATGAGTGCATTGGACATTAAATACTACTTGCCCATCTGCAGTGATGTTCCATCTTGGGGTGCTGTTGAAGTCTGGAGATCTGGCTACCCAGCAGTTTTCCAAGTATAACTCGACACTGGGGCTCTCGTCTTTCAGCTCCACCTCAAGAAACACAGGCTCTACAGGTTGTTTGAGTATTGCTATGCTGGGCTCATAGAATTCCGTGAAGGATTCATCTCGAGAAAATGTCAGGGGATTTTGTTTTTGTTTAATTTTATTTAAACTAAAACATGTTTGGAAATTCTCTGATTTCCATAGGAGGAGATTTACCTTTGGACACTCTTGAAACTACATTCAGAGCTTGTCTTACCCTTCTGTAAGCTGCAGAAAAGGAAATGTTGGTGAGGTTCTTTAGTTGAAAGAAAGGCATGTGTTAACAAGGGAATTTAGGACTGAAAGAGTCAGAGAGGTTTGAAAATGGGGGAAGAGAATTGCATACCTGCAGTATTTGATCGTGGAACCATCGTCCCAGAGCCAAAGGGAGAGGATGTGGCTGGGTCACTGGAGAAGGCACCGAGCACTAGGGTCTCTTTTGCTTGGTAGTAGCACAAGACTGTTAGTCTAGAATAGAAGAAGCAGCAATTTTTGTGTTCACATCTGCTTCCCAGCAGCTGTGTGAAAGTGAGCAGTGTCAGTGAGCAGCAGCTCCTACCTGTAGTCTGGATCTCTTGTGATTGTCGGTATGCTCTGTCCTGGAAGAGTCTCCTTCTCATAAGAGATTTCATTCTCATAAATGATGTGATCACCTTCAAACTGTGCATATGGGAAGCTCATTATAAATTGGCTCTTCTCAGGAGCTGGGGCAGGGGAACAAACGAGAATGCAGGAGAGGCAGAGACTTCCAGCAGGTGTGTCTGCTCTGGCCATGGGCTTACCCTTACTGAAGTGCCACAGGTAGTGACATGGAACTTGAAGAAGGCATGGGCTTCATTATACTCTCTAGGCTTGCAGGAGCTGTCCCTTAGCTTGGTTTTACTCATGTCAATGGCAGGAACTGTCTTCATTTGGGCAGATATCATTATGGTACCATCTGGGTGGCAAACTGAGAAAGTCAGAGTTGATTATGAGTAAGTATTCAAGGAAGTAATCGCACATCTTTTTATTGATTGATCAGTTGATGACTTACTTATAAATACTGATGAATTAAAACTGCAGCTAACAGAGAACATCTGTAAGGTCTCCATAGTTCTCACTTTCCTTAGGGCAACATCAAACCTTGCTTTAATTTTCTGAAAGGACACTTCCTGCAAAGGAGGAGATGGAAGAAATCTCCTGTTACCGTAAATCATCCATATATACAAAGTTCTCTCCTTAGCTTGTGCCACTTGAATGCTAACAAGTCACAAGAGTTAAGTCAGTGTGAAGACTCGAGCCTGATGCAACATGGAGGCAGAAGGTTTCTTGTATGAATTAATCAGTCACTGTCATGGTGATAAATTTTGGCTGATTATTGTAGAATAGTTCAAATGTTTATTACAGCATCAATTTTCCCCTGCCGTGTCTTAGCATTTCTACAAAAAAGTTCCTTTAAAAGAGCTTCTTTCATAAAAGCTGTATTGAAATATTGTTTCTGGCTCAGTGCAGATGGGACATTTTGCCTCATCTTACTAAAAACACTGAGGAGTTTGTTTTTGAAGACTTGGTGCGTATCTTTTAGAAACAAGTGGGGACTGCAGGTTGCATAATACATGGCATTACCAGAAGGGTCCGTGTCCGATGCCTCTTGTCCTACTTGCTCTGGCTTAGTCCTTCCCTCTGGAGGTTTTCCAATATGTGTAACACCACAGCACTACAGACTGTGACTGTAGGACTCTGTGAGAGCAAACAGTCCCATGTGTGTTAAAAAAGGCATTGCTAAACAGCTCCTGTACCTTATAGATGACTCCCCCAGCAAACAGAGGTATTTGCAAGATCAGGTGTGTGGAGTTGGTAGCTGCAAGATACCCATTGGTGAGGGCAAGGTGCCTGTTCAGAAGCTTGTTACCAAGGTACAGGTCCCAGTACTGGTGCAAGCCAAAAGTGGGCAGCGTTAGATACAGGTTTTCTTCATCACAGTCACCAACTGCCTCTGGTATTTCTGCAGGAAGAAGGTGGGGTGAAGAGTTAGCAATGAAGGAAGGTTTGAGGGTGATATTTGGCCCAGGCAGAGATTTCTGTCACAGGTGAAAAACCCAGCAACCTGTTATGTGCATGCTGGCATTGTCTGCAGGGCTTGGCTGTGTAGTGGGTGTAGCAGCTCACATCTGGTGGGATGGGGAGTCCTCCTGCTTTAGCGGTGGCCTGCCAGCTTGCATCCAGGACTGATCCCTATTTCAGTAGGGCAAGCTGAGCTATGTATGTAAATATATTTTTTGATCAGCCTTCTTTGACCTGAACCAAGAGCTACTTCAAAGATAAAACAGGACAGTGAGGAGACTGTCATATTTGTGGCATGCAAAAAGCAAATAAATTTGAGAAAATACCAAACAGACCTCCTGCCTTGTTTCAGTAACCTGCTAAGTACAGCTCTTAGTAGATGATTTCTCCTTACAGAAATGCTGTCTTTGGAGATCAGAGCAATTTAATTGAGTCAGTTAAATTCTGCCCTGTATGCAGAGGCAAAATTGTGTTTGAGGACAAACTGAAACTTGTAGCAATGTCTGAAAGTTTTGCCAGTAGATGTATGTTCATGTTCTGAGGCATCTTGTTCACTGAGTTTGCAAGCCAACTTCTTTTACACGCTTGCTTTATTGCTCTCAGTGTCTCGAGGGCAGACTGTCTTGCCAGTATGCAGAGGAGCTGCCATCAGTAGAGCAGCAACTTGGCTGTTACCAACAATGAGCTATGGAGGGGTGGGGTTTTCCCCAAAGCTCTCACCCTCACTCTAATGTTCTCACTGAATTCAGTGACAGCCTGATCCATGCTGTTGATGCAAACCAGTTTTATGTCAGGGGAAAGCTTACCAATATCAGCAATCACACACTCCACCTCTGCTGAATGATAATAGAGTGTCATCTCTGGACCCACGCTAAGGGTGTAGTTAACCAGGAGGGTGTATTTTGTTTCATTTCTGTTCACATACTGAAAGAGAGAGAAGTATATGTATATGCTGAACAACAATAATTATTCCAACACCCTCCTCTCCCCTGCAAATAGCTCAGTCTCCAAAAGCATTGCTTCAGCTGGCCTAAAACTATTCAGAAATCTGGCCTGGATTCAACAGCTCTTTCAGCCAAGCATAAATGTGGAGAATGTTGTGCCTTTTCAGAAAATAAAGACAAGTGAATATAGTGGTGGTTCCTCTGTAGCCCAGTGGTGAAAGAGTTCGTAGAGGGAGATCCAGGTCCAAATCCTTATTCTTCTTTACTCAGAGTGTGGGCTGAACCCAGGACAGTAAGTAATCGGTTGAATAGAAGGTACAAGGAGATGCTGTGAGAGATCCCTCTCAATATCCTCTTTGACTTCACTGAAAGTGCTCCCAAAGCAAAACCTGGTGTTCAACCTGAAAGAAATACTTCTGAATTTTTTTTGCTTGCTTTGATCCTTAATGCCATTTGCCTGTGGTTTGACTGCAGCCTGAAAACTATTTGCACAAACCCTGTGCATTCACAATGTTATTCCATGTAACAGCATCACAGCTCTGTGTGGTTTGGTTGAAAGAGTGGTAGAGGACTTGCAGTTATGCATCCTCCCACTGAAATGAGAGGTTGAAACCCCTCTGTGAGTATATACTTTTTACAAATATTTAGATTACAAATGGTCTGAAGCTTAACAAAATTACATTTAGAGTACCCTGACCCTGCCTGTAACATGCTTGCATGGGGCATGGCCTGTGCCAGCAGTCAAATGGCTCTGCACAAACAGTGGGCTCAGGAGTTACTGGATTTTGGAAACTGGTGTTTGCCAGCATTGCAATAATTAATTTATTTTTCCTAGACACTCCTGTTTCAAGGGGCAGTGTCTAACACAGATTTGGCAAACCTCTTCCTGTTGGGTGTGCACTTGGACATTAGTCATGCTGACAGGCACTTAAGAAAGTAACATTTCATCCTATCTAATTACACTTGATACTGATCTCCTAGAGATCTGTGGAGAGCAAGGGGGGGCAAAAGCTTCTAATCTTAACTCAGATGAGCTCAGACTCATTGACACCTTTATGATCAAGGAACTGTTGTTGGTTAATAAAAGCTGGACCATGTTCTGCAAAGGGACTGCCCACTTCCTCCACTCTGCTGCTGAAGTGACCTGCTGTATCCTACCTCTTTTAGAACATATGGATCATCAAAAGAGACTTCCAGGATAAATCCTTTTGTTCCATTAGAAAAGGGAGTTTCATAAATGCTGAAGCTGTGGTGTTGTGCTTCCCTCAGGGTAAATGGCACATTTCCTATTGCGATTGCCACCAGAGAGACATCAGGAAGAAAGTGTCCAAATGCAACATTAAATAGCCTTTCCTCTGGCACAGTATCTGCAGGGAGAGAACATCAAATTACTGCTGATGTGGATCGAATAACGAAGACGGTTAGGGTGGCCTCCCATTCAAATTCCAGGAAACTTAGCCAGCAGCCATCTCTTTAATGGCTCTGATTAATGAATGTTTGTGTTCTAGTCAGATCTGAAATACTCTGAGCACATGAGAATTGCTTCAAGCTGCAGGGGATTAACAACAAATACATACAACTCTATAGGAAGTGGGTTCAGTGACTTTCTAGAGGTGCACTATGATGTGCAATACCTTTGCTATAAAGAAATCTAGAATCTAGTTCAGCCACATAAAATATGAAAAAAAATCATAATGTATGATAAGAGGCTCCTTTTTCTTTCTATATCACTTATCCAGAAAGCTCCAAATATGTTTAGTGCCTTAATGCATTGGAAAATATAATTTAAAAACCATGACTGCAGCACTGGGGGGTACAATGATTTCAGTACACCCCCAAGGTGTCAAATGCAGGCAGTTTGGGGGAGAAAATACCATCAAAGAATGCTGTCCTCAGATAGTTCTTCTTCCCAGTGTGATAACTGCACATCACAACATCTTTATGCTAGGGTCCCAGCGGCTACTGGAAAAATCCGGGTGTTAATGTTAAAGGAATGTTTACATTTTTATCAGCAACTTGTAAGTTAAGGCTAAAGAGTTTTTGTTGGTGGTTTGTTTTGTTTATATGTTTGTTTGTTGTTTTCTTGTGTGTATTTTTTGTTTTGTTTTGTTTTGTTTTGTAATATGATACTTGAATCTTGACTTTGCCTAGCAAATTGGGAGTTGAGAACATTCTGGTGAATGTAGATGTGTGGCACAGGTCAGGTGGAGCTATGTTTAGCACAGCAAAAGGTTGGTAAAAATCAGTGAGAGGAATGACTTACTGTTGATAACAGTTGGTATTTGTGGCATGAAAGGTGTGGTGATGGATTTGATGACCGTATACTTCGTGGTTTGCCAACCTGCATCTGTCCACGTGTGCTCCAGACACAGGTCAATACTGTAAATGACTCCATATACACCACCAGATATGGAGCTCTAGGAGGTAAAAAGTGTGATTAAGTCTTAATTCTCAGTAGCTTAATAAAGAGATGACTGAAAATGGCTACAATTCTTACACTAGAAAGAGAAAATGGTATTCTAGTATAGCTTGGAATGGATTTTGCTAAGGGAGCTTGTTTGGTAGTTTGGCCCATTTGTCTGGTCCGTGTGTGGCTCAGATACTGCTGAGATCCTTAATAATGAAGTACCAGGTTTTCAGGGGTGTCCTCATTAAGTGTAGCATGTCACCACATTTGTGGGTTTTTTTACAATCCATGGATTACCAGTCATGTCTTTTGTTCTGTCTGATACACAAAAAGGGAACTCCTGAAGGAGGTAAGTCAAAATCACACCAATGTAATTTTGAAGAAATATTGCCAACTCCTTTCTAGATATTCAAGGTCAAGCTGGGTGGACTTTTGAGCAAAATGATCTAGTGAAAGATGCCCATGGCAGGGGAGTCTGGAGTAGATGATCTTTAAAGGTGCCTTTCAGCCCAAACTATTCTATTCTGTTCTACTGAACATTTTTCTTGACATTACCTCTCTATCTGTAAATTATATATTGATGAGGAACAAACTATATTCAAAGCAGGTGACTGCATGCCAACCACATGCAGAGAACCTGTCCCATGCTAAATCATGCTGTCTTTCTATGTATGGAAATTGGCAGGGAAATTACTCCTGGAGCCAGGCCAGAATTAACCAGGACTAGTTTCATTATTTAACAACATAGACAATTGAATTCCAGTTTCCAGGAGTACTTTTGCCCTTGATTTATTAGTATGTCTTATAGATTACTAACAAAAGGCCGTCTCTTGCTTCTATCATGATTTGTCATCATAAATTCTTAATTTCTGAGTAGGTACTTTGAAAACACAGGAAAGTGGCATCTGGTTCTTCAAATATTTATTGTATCTACAAATTTTAAGCAGCAATCAATCAGTATTTGGAATTATCATGATTTGGAAACATCCACAGAATCAGCCCTCAAATGTATTTGTGTGTGATAGGTTTGTACTAACCTCTAGCTTGCCTCCTTCTGCTCCAATGGGGATGGTTATTCGGATATGTGTCTCGTTGTGCTCCAGTGAGTAGTTCATATCCTCTGGATTTATTATGACTTGATCATCCACTCCCATTACAATGCTTTTAGACAGAAAGGTGGATTCCTGAACCACTAGTGTGGGGATAACTCTTGGCACAGTCCATGTTAGCGTAGTATTGGTGAAGCTGATGCCATCTGTGGAGTTAGATAGACAGTCCCAGAGGAGGGGTTACCAGTCAGTCATGTCTCTGCCTTTCTCTGATTCCCCTCACCAGGCTATCTCTACAGCTTTCAGTGATGCAACACCTTGTAGGATATCAGTCAAATGATGCTATTTTGTCACAGAGACCCTGGCACTCAAAACAGACCTAAATCACCAGTTTCAGGTGAATCATTAATTTATTCAGAAGAACTGGCAGCCATACTCCAGATACCTGCTCTGTTGTCCTTCTGGTCCCAGGGATTACTGGAAAAAAGAATAGGGCACAGAGCAACCTGTTTGGACCTTCTTGAAATACTGGCTTCAAGGTCACGACAACTTAAAACCTCATGCTTCCTCATCACTTGTTCACATTAATACTCTTCTGTGAGAGCCAGGTGCAGCCACCACTTCTCTGCAAAAAGCCAGGCTAGTCCTGCCTCTCCAAAGAAAAGGACTAGGTGAGTCACAAGGATGCAGAGCTGCATGCCTTGCGTAGAGTTGTATGAAAGAGGAAAGCCAAGGCTGTGGGATTAGCCCAGGGGAGGCTCCCTTGCTCTTCTATAGCAGTTTTCCTTGTTTCCAGTTCCCTGCATCTAATGGGGGGGTTTTGAGAAACCAGAGAAGGCATGACACTGCACTGGGAACACAAGTAATGTAGTGTCACAGCAGGGACCGTGTTTGTCCAGGACCAAAGCCACAGACTCTTAGCTCATGTTGCTCCGAGGGAAGCTTGTAAACCTCTTCTCTTAGAGAGAATAGGAGGACTGTGTTTTCTACTAACTCCTTAGGTGGTTATTTTTATCCTTAGGTGGTGTTGAAGAAGGAGGAGATCCTTACCAACAGGACAGGAGACAGTTGTGTCAATCAGCAAGAGCAGCCATCGCTGCCTGTACATGGAAGTGGAAGTGACCATGTTCATATTTACACCACTGACCTGTTTGAGCCCAGGCAGAAAAAGAGAGCTGATGTTCTGGAGGGGCAGTGGGAACAGCAGAGCTTTGTTTCTGGCTGGGATCAACAACTCACCACGCTGACATCAGACTCGTTGCTGTGGTAGGGCGCTCGCAGGTACACTCGGGACAGGGTGTTATTGAAGCTGTAGCCCAGTTTTACTGCATCACTTACTGTTATTCTCTTTCTCCCTGATGGAGAAACAAACACCAGTTGCCATTGCTGGTATGCAACATTTTGAGTCTGCAAGAGAAAGGTGAGCTACATCAGTTCTAGGTCTCCCAAAGACTCTTAGAAAGCTATGATATTGTAGCACCTATTTTCCTGTTAGAAATGGGAGTAACTGGAATGATACTGGACACTACTAGTTCATCTCAGGCAAGAAATACCCTTGATATATATATATATATGTATGTGTAAAGATAAGGAATTCTAGAGCTCTTTAAGGCATCTTTAGAGATAATCGTTTAGCAGCCCTGGAAGAAATGTAGACGGGTGGCCTTGAACAAATGCACTGTGGACAAAATACCTGTTCTGTTAAGAAACTGATTGTCTCCATGTCTGTTGATTGCTGGAGCAGCCCAGAGGCCAAATGACAGACTACTTTTTATAGTGTGTAGCCATACTGTGTCAAAGATAAGATGAGAGCAATGCCTGTACTTGCCTTGAACAGAGTCCTCTGAAATGATGGCCATATGGGAACACAGTCAAAAGGAAAATAGGCATAAGGAGCAAGTAAGACATGAAAAAATGGGACAAGCATATATATTTCACAGAATTACAGAATGATTAAAGTTGGAAGGAACCACTGGAGGCCATCTAGTCCAACCTCCCTGATTGAGCAGGGTCCCCATGAGCATGTTACTCAGGATTGTGTCCAGGCAGCTTTTGAATATCTTCAGAGGAGACTCCACACCTTCTCTGGGAGATCTCTTCCATTCTTCCTCATGTTCAGGTGGAACTTCCAGTGGATCAGTTTCTGTCTGCTGTCTCTTGTCCTACTGCTGGGCACCACTGAGGAGAACCTGGCTTCATCCTCTTGACACCCCTCCTTCAGATGCTTGTGTACATTGGTAAGATCCTCTCCTAGTCTTCCCCAGACTAAACAGGCCCAACTCCCTCAGCTTTTCCTCATAAGAGAGATGCTCCAGTCACCATTTCCCACTCATTCTTTCCAGCCTCAAATATTTTTCATCTCAGTGACTCCTGAGCTGTCTGTAGCTTCTTTGTATTTTGTATGTCTTATTGGGCTTACTCTCTTCAGTCAACTTTTCCAGACTCTCCTTGGGATCAAGTAAGATTTTAGCAGCCATAACATCTTTTGGTGATGAGTTTGACAGTTTCACTACCCATTGTGTGAAGAACCACCTACCTTTGTTTGTCTTGAACTCAGTTTCTACTAATGGAACAAACATATGACTCTGTTCTCCCACCTAAATGTCTTTTTGCAGTCTAGAGGTTTAAAAATACTTGAGAGGTTTTCAGTACTTGATGGCAAATTTGTCATCTCCGTTTTTTTTTCAGAGCTGGAGCTATGCCCCAAGAATGACTCATAAGAGTAGAGAGAAGAGGCAGGCTAGGAACTGTTAGGAAAGACTCTCCTTCATACCTCTGGCAGTGCTGACATCCATGCCACGGTGTAGTCATTTGAAACAGCTGGGACATCAGTCTTCACTGACACCTGGGGACACAGGAGATTCTTTGGGAGCAATGGGAGCAAACAGATCGTCAGTATTATTACAGGCATCGGGAGCAGTGTCTATCAGGATTTAGCAGTTTGCATTCCCTGGAGGTAATTAGTGTTTCCATGGAGGTTCTTGATGGCAGTAATTTATGTGGCCTTAAAATGAAAGTTAAAACCATGGCATTTATAGTGGTGGGAATACTTTGTGTATAATCAGGTAAACCTAAAGTCCTGCTCCTATCTGGTAAGGTGTAACCTAGATTCTGCTCCGGAGACTTTCAGGGACATCTGGGTCTCTCCAGTGGAGATACTGGAAAGCAGGTTATTGGCACTAACAGGACTGGTTCCATCTTCCCATGCAGGCTGAACACCTGAAAATGCAGGATCCCTAAGTACCTAAGGCAGGTGCTGTGGTATAAATCTTGCCCTCACGTGCTGCAGAGTGAGGCAAGGACAGAGGACAGAGTCAGAGGACACCGAGTTTGGAGTCAATGTTTGCCTCAGACATCTGTACCATGGTTTAAGTGTGTTGCAACACCCAGATGTGACTGCACAGCCTCGAGTTCTAACAGGAGAAGTATGTTTTCTTTGTCCTGCCTCTTGTAGGCGTGCACAGCAAGCAATGAAGTTTGGTTTGTTCACTGCCTCATTTCTACACTGGTGTGTAGGTGATGGCAGCAGGCTGGACAGCCCAACTGGACCACCTGGCAGGAGGCAGGTCCTTTCTCACAGTCATGTCCTGTGAGTTGTGTGATGCAGCAGAGATGCAGCTCTTCAAACTCTAGGTTTTATTATGTCAGATATGAGGATGACATTCTCACAGATGCTGCAGGACTTTATGACAAAAAGGTACTCTCATGAGCTTAAGAGCTTGGCCTTAAGCCTCTCTGTTGATTTGCTTGCAGAGTCTTGCCTTACTTCATCTGTACAGTTAACCAAGTTTCACTGCATCCAAAATATCTATGGCATGTAAATGTGTTACTAATCAGATCTACAGTTACACACTCTGCTAAATATTAGCAGGTTGTTTTTATGCCTGGTACATGGGGTACAATCAACTTCTGAAAGGAATTTGGGGAGGTTGTTGTGCCTGGCAGGGAGCTTGGATGTAGCCTCAGCTTTCGTGGGAACGTTTTTACCTCCATATAATTTTCTTCGCACACAATTTCTCTTGAAGCCCAGGAAGCGTAGGAGCAGTACATAGGGTAGGTGTAGGTGACAGCTGCCCTCATGCTTGAAAATGAGGAGACCTTGATGTTCACAGTCAGTGAAAACAGCTCATCTGCCTGGGAAGAAAAACAGGCAATTCAGCAGATGGTGTGGAAGGTTCCAGGAGTGGCTGCATGGGACCATCCAGCCCAGTGTCCAGTTTCTGACAGTTTTATAATGATGAGAGCAGGTTGAGAGCTGCAGTGACAGGTCCTCCAACAAACCACTCTGTCTGAAATGGTTTGTGTGCAGGGTCTTTTGGAGCCAAGGGCATTGCCTCAGCACTCACAGCCTTTGCCTCAGACCCCATCTCAGCACTATTTTTGCCACACTATAAAGGAGCAGCTGGTCAAGGGAAGATCTGACCTACCTTACTCTGAGGTTCTTGTTTTCCCATTTGTGACTCTATGTGTCTCCACATGGAGAGAAAGTACTGGAACTTTTGTTTTGGTGTAAGTAGTTCAGATCCATCCTACAAATGCTGTTTAGTGTCTAACACTAGACTAACTCCAGTAAAAAATCCTTTTGGTTCTTCAGCTCCCCAGGAGCCACACACAAAGCCATGGACTGTCCTTCTATCTGACATATATGTGTATTTTTCTACAGAAGAAGGCAAAACCTTTACAGAGAAATTTCCAGCCTGGAAATCCAAGTCATTGCACAGGACACTGTACACCCCCATTCTTGTTAGCTAACCTCTGCCTATAAAGTTTTACCATATTTTTTCTGTGGGGCTTCCAGGACCAAGCAGACTAAACATGGACAAGCAATGAAGTTTCTACTCTGATTTTTTCTGGTTTTGAGTACATTTCATCTCAACTAACATTTAGAAATTGGAAATCCAGGCTACACTTTTACATGTATTTTTGGAAGGGGTGAATCACCTTCCGGAGATGCCTGCTTCTCTCCACTGACTATTGTGGAAGAGCAAACAACTAGTTTAGACTAGACATTATCTTTTAGATGGCTAAAGTTACGTGAGGCAAATCTGGGTCTAATAGACATGTGTGATCTACATTCCTAGGCATGTGTTAACAGGCATATTACCATACAAATTAAGCCAGGAAATGATCTGCCAGAATCACACTGCAAACATTGCTTTTTCAAGCAGATGCCTACTTCTTTCCAGAGAGGCTTTCAAGAAACTCTCTGGCAATCAGCAGCTACAAGGATATGCTTGAGAACTGGCAGCTACTCAGCAGCATTAGGATAAGTGTCATTCCATGGAGAGAGGAAATCCCATGTCAGTCACACTGAACAAACCTCAGAGCAGAGAGCCATTGCCTATTCATTTCTACGCTACGCTACCAACACTAGTTCCTTGAGTTGAGTATTCTCAAAACATGCCATTAGAATGCCATATACTATCTCAGTCTTGTATTTTTGGAGAAGATGCCTGAGCTGTTTCCAACCCCGTGTCTGGGCCTTACCTCGTTGGCCACGTGACAGCCAAGCACTGAAGCACGGAAGACGGGATTGCCCCACACGTCTTCTGACAGGACATAGCCACAGCGAGATGCTAGGTTCTCATCCAGCAGAACAGGGCCAGAATAAGGATCTACAGAAAAAGGGAAAGATATGTGGGGGTGTAAAGCTCAAGGCAAGTCCTGGGGCAGAGTGGTGCTGAGGCCCTCTCACACAGCTCTTCTCCATGTGGGCTGGGTGCTCTCCAGCGACATGTGCTGTTAAGGAGCTGGTGACACTGTGCTGGCATGTGTAGGAGTGCATGAGACAGTCTGGCATGACTCAAGCTCCCACACATAATGTGCACTTCAGTGCCTGTTTCCTTGCATCCATAAACTTGTGCCATTGCCACTTTGAAGTGCTGTTATGGAGAGTTTCTCTGAAGCATCACCTACATTTCTCTCTCCCTGATTTTTTTCTCTAGAAAAGAGTTATGGGCTATTAAGCCCATCAATTTCTAAAAATCATCAAGTTGTGATAATCTCCTGCTCACTTTGCTCAAAGGATGTGGTCACAGACCTGTTTTGGGTGGTCACTTCTACATATTGATCAGGTTTGCTGCTCCTCTCTGTGGGCTGTGAAGCCCATGGGGGTGCCAAGTTCAGAGGCATGACAGGCTGGCTGTGCTCAGCTCTTGATGATGGTAAGTTAATAACATCATATTTTGTTAATTATCTTCCCTCTGATTAAGGAACTATTTTAGTCTTGGGTTAGACACAAGAATCTGTACAAATAGATAGGGTTTAACTAGCTGCCACTGCAATTTCTAGATTTGTCTGTCATGTCTGTATGTCAGACAGTTCTAGAACTGCTGGTTCAGTATATGTATGGCTGCAGCCAGGCTCAGAAGATAAGTCGGAACGATTTTGGAAGAAGAAGGAAAAGCTTTTATGAGACCAACTGATAGAGCTGGAAGAAACAAACAGCATTTTGTGCCTGAAGGCTGGTCTGTTTTTTCCAGCAGTATCGGTTACTCTCATAAATGCTATCCCTTCTGCCCACACCCTTTCCGTACTTGATTTTTTCAGTTTTGCCTCCAAATAAAATGAAAAAACCATAACCCAGAAAAAAAGTGCACTGATCTCAAGAGAAATTAATTATGTTTGGGGTGAAATCACATTCTTTTTACAATCTCATGTGAACATTTTCTGGTTTTCATTTTGGTTCCGAAGATTTTTGTTTTCCTCACAAAATGGAACCCCTTTGTCCAATCTGAATTACGGTATTTAAATGCCATTGTGGTGTTAAATAAAAAGGAAATTCAAAAAACCTCCAAAGTCCTTTGATTGCTGCAGCACTCACTCAGCACTCACTGAGAGTGTGTTTTCTGGGTATTACCCAGCCTACACTGCTGTTGTCATTATGCTGTTCAGGACACATCCAATCTGCAATGTCGCCTTCGTTTTCCTTGCTAGACATGTGTAAGGGCTCAGCAGAGGAAAGAATGAAAGGCAAACGTCAGCCCTCCCTCCTCAGACCATCCTTTCTTCTCTCCCAGCACCGTAGTTGCATGGGGCAGAGGGGACTGTGGCTGTAGTCCCAAGCTTTACTCCTCTGTAAGGCAGTGGCCAAACTGAGGTGGGAGAGGCTGGCTCAGGGTGACAAGGATATGCTGCAAGTTCCTTGGGGTAAGTTACCAATTATCAATAGATGGCAGCAGCATCCAGATCACAGACTCTGTGATCACTTAGGTGATTCCCCAGCCTTCATGTTATTCGAGGCTGCCACTTGTAACTCACCATAAATTTCCAGCTGGAAGAACTTTCCCTGGAGCAAGAGTTTATTCAGTTTCATCCAAAAAATTCTGGAGCGGCAGCTGCTCTCTACAAAACCTGGTAGGAGCACATACAGAGCTTTTGAGTCAGTGGGACTGGAGGGCAGAGAAGAGACACATTGTGTTATGAGCAAAATAACCGAGTTGTCATCCTTGCCTCTCTCCCCACTCTGCTTTTTATCATGTTTCACTAACCTGGGGGAGCCATCCGCCTCCCTTGTCCCAGCCAGAACAGCAAGAAAAACAGCCAGATCCTGCAGTATAAGCACATGAACTAATAACAGGGAGAACAGAGAGGAAAAATAAAAGATCAAAATGGAAAATTAAGGAGGTGGAAACCAAATTGTTGTTACCTGCACAGCAAGTGACCCACAGCCTCCATCCGTCCCCAGAGACCTGCGCGTGGGCAGCAAAGTTCTCCTCCCTGTGAAGTAAAGCAGACCCAGGTGTGCAGATGGAACTTGGTCAGACCCAGGAAGAGGGTACAGGTTACCTTTTACAGATTGTGCTGTCTTCTCCAAACCTTGTGTGTGGACCAGGAGAGGCCAGTGGCTTCTGTTGTGCAAGGACACCTGGGTGGAATCCTGCAGTGCCCTCCAAGGTTATCAGAGCTCGCTCCCAGCAGTGGGAGGCAGCTCCCTCTCTCTGGGAGGGCACAGCACCCTCCTGCCAGATATTTGCAAGGTCAGAGGCTGCTGCTGAGCCTAATTGTAATGAGTACAGCAGAGGGTGCTTGGTGCTTTCCATCAAACCCTGGGAAGTACCCTTATTCCTTACAGGCCAGTTGGGTAGCTCTGGCTTCAGGTCTTTAGAACACATGAAACATTTCCCCAGAGGTATTTTAATTGGGTCTACACAGGAAATACATTTTTGTTTCTGTGAAATGTCCCAGTGACCCAGCCATGCCAGAGATAACAGCAGTACTTTGGCAGCTGCACGTTTTGCTTTTGTGGATCCAGTTAGGTTGCCCTTTGATTTATTTGATTATCAGAGAGTGTTTTGCTGAAAACATCTTGTTTTCAGAAGTGCAGCGATATCTCTGTGTCAGTCAGACCATGTGCAGGTCTGTAAATGGCCAAGCATATTGCCTGGGAAAGTCTTTGCTCCAGACAGGAGTTTTTTCTCTGGGACTGCAAGTGACCCAGGAAAGAAAGGCTGAGAGGCTTAGTGAGGTAAAAATACAGCTTGTGTGGCATGGATGAGCTGCGGCCAGGTGAGGAGTACAGGAGATTTAGGTTGACATTTTAGCCATTTCAACCCAGGGCTCAATTTCCTTTTTGTCCCCATTTTGGGCCATTGCCCAAACGTTCTTACCTTACTTTGGTTCACAGGCATGAGCAGAGCTGTGCTGTAGAACTGAGATTGCTTTTGCAGCTCACTTCGCACCATTGTAGGATAAACAAAAGCCAGCGGACAAATGCCCTCCCAGGACACAGTGCAATCAGTGTGATTTCTTCCCCTCTCAGAGGACCTGTGTAGTAACAGCAGACCCCCCACCACTGCCCAGCCAGACACGCTCACTTTGCACAGCAGGGAACAGTGGCACACATTGTGTGAGTGCTCTGGAAGCGAAGCCCCGGGGCTTTAGCAATCTCCTAATTAATGTCCTTTGGCCACAAGACCCTTTCTCATTCAGTGGGAACTGAAGTCCAGCTTCTGCAACAACTTCTCATGAGCCCATGCAGGACTCGCTGCATGATCCTGGCCCGTGTTAACTCTGCGTCCGAGTGACTCTTCATTGAATCCAGCTGGGGCTGGAATTCTGCTGGAAATGGCCATACTCAGATACCACAGTGATGAGTGTGGTGTAACAATGAGATTTTGAATTTTGAGTGAAAACTTCAGTGTATTTGGACAGCAAACAGTTCCAATTTTGATAAGGCACTTCCAAGAGACATGTAGCATCTCCCCGAGATACTGTGAGTCAAGGTCTGAGGGAGCCATGTTTGAGAGAGCGTGATCGCAATTTATTAATTAGCAGTCAACTGTCAGGGCAGGTACACAGCTGCAATTAGCTGCCACAAGCACTGAGAAAATTTCTGCATCTTTGGACAACTCAGACCATTGTGATTACAATGTTTCTGGCATTAATTGTGGTTCTAAATGTGACAGAGGTGACCTTGGATGTGACATAGAAATTGTGGTCAGTGTGCGATAGCCAGTTCTTGGCCTCACTGTCAACAAAGCAAAGCAAAGCATGTCCAGGTCAAATGCTTTTGGCTTCCAAGGATGGCTTAAGTGCTGTGGAAAGCATTGTTAGCACTGGGCGTCTGGAAGCATCAGCTGCTTGTGGTCCCTAAAGTTCCTCTGGTACTCATTATAAAGGTAGGGAGAATAAGCCTGTGTGTTCCAGGTTATTATGTTTGTCTACTCGGTTTTCCTCGCTGTTTTGGCTGCAAAAGAGCACCCATCTTAATGTTCTTGCAGGGTAATAAACAGCTGCTGCATTTCAGCGTTGAGGTGATGGCATTCTGTGGTGGATGATTCATGGCTTGGGTTCTTTTGAGCTGAAAGGTACTGTTTGAATGTAATGTTTTGGTTTCTCTTTTTTTCCTGCATGGGTCTGGACCTGGGCTTTGTATTATATAACGTGATTGAAGATTTAAAACCAGCCACTTGGAGCAGCACCTCTCCCAGTGAGGCTTGCTTTCAGTGGTGGAAAAAGTCTCCAGCCCTTTGAGTCATGGTGTTTGTGTCTGTTGTTCTGTGGCACTGAAATCCACAGGTTAGCTGAATACTACAGAAACAGATTTTTGAATTTCTTTGTCCCAGGTCTTTTAATGATAACTTTATTTCTACCACTGGTTAAAGTCCAAAGATATTTTTGGTGTTTTTTCTTTTCCTCTGGGTCCTGCGTGTTGATCTGAAGTAAGCCTCATAGTCTGATACTTAGTCTGAGTGTGGGATAGAGTAATATGACACCGATTATTGGACAAAAAAAAACTAGTGAGCAATGGGAGAGGGAATGGGGCAAAGTCTTGTTTTAGCGTATCAAAAGCAGATTAATAGAATCATAAAATCACAGAACGGTTTGGGTTGGAAGTAACCTTAAAGATCATCTTGTTCCAACCCCCCTGCCATGGGCAGGGACACCTTTCCCTGGATAAAACTGCTCAGGGCTCCATCTGACTTGGCCTTGAACAATTCCAGGGATGGGGTATCCACAGCTTCTCTGAGAAACAGTCTTTGCTTATATAGAATCTTTGCTTATACCTATGGGTTGGGAAAAGCCAATATAAGATATCTCTGCCCTCCTTGTCCTCTTGCAACGGCAGGACTGGCAAACCTGAAATAGAGGTAGAAATATTGTTATGTCAGTGTTTCTAAAACTAGAAGTAGCTGCCCAAGAAGGTGAGTTAAGATGTGGCCTTCAACTAGAGACAGCCTCTAGAAAGTCTTCGAGGAGATGCTAGAAGAGATGCCTCTCCATGGGAAGAGATATGCCTTGGAGAAAGCTGAGAATTAGATAACCAGGTTGTGGGTTCAGAAGGTGAGAAATGGGAGTGGTGTTAAGCTTTATCTCTGAGAAGTATTTTCTCAGGGTGTCTGTGAGACAGAGAGGTGCAAGTGGCCTCCACCTGCAGGGTAGCATTGTTGTTCTGGAATGAGCTTGGTCACCTTGGCACAGTTGTAAGCTTGAGCTCTGCTCCCATCCACATGCACCAGGAGCTTGTAAATGCATTCAAAAGGCTCTTGAATTCCCAGGGTAAAATACCATCTAAAGACAGTTCTGGTTGAACTTCATACCATGGCACAAGATAACCTCACTGATGCCACTGGTCTGTCTGTCTTCATATGCACATGTCATGTTTCAGAGGGTTGAGGCCTTACTGTTCTGTGCAGATGGTGCAGGGGAAAATATACCTGTAAGGAACAACTACAGAAAAATCAGCTGAAAGAGGCAATTTCTTCCTATCCCCATGAGCAAGTAGTTGGCTTATGCTCTGGACTGTGAGAGTTTACATTCCTCATCTGTTATTATTAAAATATCATAATTATTATTATTATTATTGTCTGTATAATGTGTGTTTAGAAATTGTCTTTGTGTTTATGCCATTTTTATCTTTAAAACATGCCACACTCAAATGCATGTGAATTCCAAAAAGCAACAGTTGCTATCATTGCATGCCACTAAATCATTAAAGTGGTGGAAAAAGCACAAATAGGCAGACCTGTACCTTGATGGGCTTTTAATTTTTTTTTAAACATGCAATTGGTGTTAATTTCTCAGTGTCTGTAATGTTTGTGTTCACTATAACTGAACAATAGAACTTTGTTTTTGTTCTTTGTGTAAATTAAAAACATCTGTTCCCTTTATACGAAAAGTTGTTTTTTAAAAGAAACTGGTCTGATCTAACTAAATACCAATGCTGTGTCCACAATGAGTTACTATTAATATTTGGGAAAGGCAACCATCCAAAGCAAGTGTAATGTCAAATCACTGGCGGGAGTGCATATTTATTGCTCGAAGTGACAGATAAAAATGCAGAGGTTACAAAAACAAAATTCTTACAGATGACTAATGATGCATATATATGCCCCCAGTGCCCCATCACCACATTTACAATTGGCAGGGTGTTCTCCACTGCCTCCTGCTCCCCAGGATTAATCATCAAGAGACTGGTAGCTTGGCACCCTCCGTGGAGGAGCGATGCTGCTCCCACCTTCCCTCCAGCAGACCCTGCATGGAGTGACCTTTGGGGCATACTGGAATCTGATCCATCTATTTAATTTGTCTGACTTTTCCCCCACCTCACTCTGGTATTTGACTGCATGGGTTTATTTTCCGCTGAAGGCACACGACTTTTTTCTGTGCAGGTGGAGGAGGTGGACCATGCACTGTATGTTTCTGTAGTGCCTGTGACACCCAGCACCGTGGTGGTCTTCAGAGCTGTCTGTTAAGTCCTGGTATGAAGGAGTTGGAATCCCAAGACTGGACTGTCATCTTTCTCATGAGGAGCAGTCCTGCATTTAGCAGGACTGAAGTAGTTATTTAGGAGGTTATTTAAAAAAAAACCAAACAAAACAAACCACTATTTGTCATGATCTGCAGTAGCAGAACTGGGATCTGAGAGGTTCAGCACTCTGCCTGCCCAGATGACTGTGGAGCCCTGTTACTAATGTATTTGAACATCTCAGAGATGATCAAGTTGTCCTCACAGGCAGGTGTCTTCAGAAGGAAATACATCTAATTAACATTTCTTGACGAAGGGCCTGATTAGAGAAAACATCTCTATTGAGTGCAGTAGTTAAGCCCTTGCTTAAATCTCATTTATTTCAGTAAGATTTAAACACAAATAAATCTTTCCCAAACCCTGGGCATGCCAAGCTCAGACCTGTGTCTCCCCTTGCTGCTACCTCTGGTGTCCTGTGCTAAGGATGACATGCCTTTCACTGTCAGGAACCAAGAAAAAAGGTTGATTATATTAAAGAATTAGATATTTTGTTGATATGCTTATTGCAGTCAGTTCCACAACAGGTATTGACCTATTATCAGCATAATTTCCTGGCTACCCCTCAAGGGGACATATATATGTCCTTCCCCTCTCCTCTTCTCCTGTAGAGGAGCCCTGTGCTCCTTTCTTTCTCTTACCCTTTTCCCTGACTACCCCTAATACCCGTACTATTAATCTCCATCTCTTTCTACAGCATCTCTGCTCTCTCTGCCACGCACTGTGGCATCCCCCATCCTGCCCCCCACATGTACCTGCACCAGTGGGCAGCCCCCTCCCATGGAGCTGTCATCGGCCTGTTGGAGGTATTTCACCTCCATCTCAGACACCCACAGCTGCCTCCAGGATCCAGCTGAGCACAAAACCTGCTGAGTCACATTTTCACCACAAAGCCACTCGTGCTTCCCTAGACTCACACAGTTATAGGCATAGCCTGGCCAGAGAGGAGCAGACAGATTTCACCCTGAAGCACATTCAGGAATGCTGGCAAGAAGTTGCTTTTATTTCCTATCTCGGGTTACCACAACGTGGGTTAGGACTACAGAAGCTTGAAATCCCTGGCAAGCTAATGCTGTGCATCTGTCTAAGATGATGGCCAGCATGGACAACCATGGGCTTCAGCCCATGACCAGTGTGAAGCACTTTGTTCCTTGCTGAGCAGCTGTCATTAACAGTGATCTGTGAGGTTTCTTCCTGATTTCACTCAGTGGCTTGCATGGCTGCTCTCTTCTCTGTGAGTTCTCCACGCTTGCCTATGTGGCTGTGGAGGTAATCTACTTCCTGGCCTCACTGGATAATTCTTCTTGTCATGTTGCTGTCAGGGGGGTGGATGCTGTTTCCATCAGTTTGATGAGCTGCAGCCCCTCTCATCCCCTTGGGGATGTAAAACCTGTAACATGGGAACAGTACTTGCTGCCAGGGACCCTTGCAAGGGATTAGCAGGGAATCCTACTAATTAGTTGCTGGGTAACTCGAGAGTATCTATAACTCACCAGGCTCAGCCTCCCTGTGAGTGGAGGTCTGTTTGGGAAGATGATCTATGAGGTCACTGCTTCATATCACTGGTACCTTATGGCTCTTTCTACTGTCAGAAATCGAGGAATTAAATTAGTGCTGCACTACAGGAACTGAGTCTTTGTGTTCTGTGGGACCTGTCAGACTTCCCCACCTCTCAGTAGGACTTGGTGCTCATGGCCCACAGTGAAGGGGAGAGCAAGGTGCAGTGTCCTTTTGTTCTCTTGAGGGAAACAATTTTGATGCCGATTGTCCTCAGGTATCCAGCCTGATGTAGTGCACGATGCTGCTGTCACCTGCAGACAGAATATTTTTTTGGTGTGGGGGTGGAACAACAGCCTACCCGTCTGGATGTCTTTGCAGAAGCAGTGTTCAGAGCGGTACTCGCCCAGCCGCTCCCAAACCCCTACACGCCGCTGGCCCCGCTTTTAGCGCCGGTTCCCATTAGGTGTCTCCCTTCCCCTCCGTACGGAGAGCGCGGTCCGTGCGGGCGGCAGCGGGGGGATCGGGATCGCCCCTCAGCGCCGCTCCGGGACGGCGCACCGGGATCGGGCACCGCAGCCCGCCGCCGTCAGCTTCTGGCTCAGGGCACATTGATGGATGTTGTGCCGGGATGTTTGCCCAGGAAATTTCCTTGGCAAGGGAAGGGAGCTGGATCCTGCCACCGGCACCGCTGTCAGAGCAGTGTGTCCCCCCCTTTTCCAGCCTCCCCGGGGCTGCACAGTGATCTTTGGGGCTCCTTGGGGCTCCTATTCCCTGCCTGCTCGGGGCAAACAGCATCCCTGCTCGGGATAGGTGTGTCTGCAGGCAGGGACAAACAGTGCTGACTGTCACAGAATCACAGAATGGTTTGGGTTGGAAGGGACCTTTAAGATCGTCCTGTTCCAAGCCCCTGCCATGGGCCAGGACACCTTCCACTAGACCAGGTTGCCCAAAGCCCCATCTAATCTTGAACACCTCCAGGGTTGGGGCATCCACAGCTCCTGTGCACAACCTGTTCCAGTGCCTCACCACCCTCACAATAAAGAATTTCTTCCTAATATCTAATCTAAATCTCTCATTTAGTTTAAAACCATTATGTCTTGCCCTATCACTATCTGCCAGTGGAAAAAGTTGCTTTCCCTCTTTTTATAAGTAGTTTAAGTTTCCCCTTTAGGTACTGGAAGGCTACTAGGAGGTCTCTTTCTGTTTGGAGACATTCCTGCTTAGAGGCCTCCCCCGAGCCTTCTCTGCTCCAGGTCTCTTAGCCTGTCTCCACAGGAGAGGTACTCTAGCTCTCTCATCACCTTTGTGGCCCCCTCTGGACCCTGTCTAACACATCCACATCCTTCTTGTGCTGGGGACCCCAGAGCTGGATGCAGCACTGCAGGTGAGGTCTCATGAGACCAGAATCATGGAGCAGAATCCCTTCCCTCAGCCTGGAGCCCACAATGCTTTGGATGCAGCCCAGGACATGATTTGCTTTCTGGGCTGCAAGGGCACTCTTGTGTCATGTCCAGCTTTTTGTCCAGCAGAAGCCCCACAGACACAGAGCTGTATCTATGTTGTATCCATACAACTTACTTTGTGGCTTCATTCAACACACCTACATGGAGTTTCAGGCTGAACCCAGAGTTCCTGGTGTCAGGAAAGCAGGCCAGTAAGGTGGAGGGAGGCTTAGAGAAGGGCTGTTGCCTAGTCACAGGTACTATGTGCTGTCCCTGTTTGGGATGTTCCCCTGTGTTACCAATGTGTGAAGAAAACATGTGCAAAGAAGGATGCATGATAGCAAGCCATGCACAAACGTGCCTGGCCCCCTCCCTGAATCCTAATGTGAAATGATGGCAATGATCCGGAGACTTTATGTGGTGAGAAAAAGGCCCTTTTTGGCAATAGAGTGGCTGGGAGGCTTTTGCCTCTCTTTCTGCAGATGATTTCTGATCCTACCTCTGCTTTAATCAGTTTGGCTCCTGTGTAGCCTGTGTGTCATCCCAGGGAGCTGTCTAAAATTATTCAAGTTTTGTGCATCTTGACACTGGACGTGAATTTCTGCTGATCCAGTATTATTTCGTGCTCAAAATACAGCAGGTTGTGAATATACCTGCATGCTGCAGCCTTCACAGAGATCATCCAGTCACTACCATGGCTTGCTCCTCATCTGAACTCATCTTGCATTTTTTGTGATTTTTTGGGATTTTTGTGGCACTAAAAGTTTTATAACTGATTGCATATTTTATTCTTAATTCACATGCAACACTGAAGTGGCACCACTGGCACACTTGCAGCATATGAGTTTAGGTTATCTTGTCACCATTTTGTAGAAAGAAGGACTTAAGCTTGCGCCTGAAACATCATGCCAAGATTTAGATGCCAGAGAGGAATGTCTTTACAGAAGTATTTTTTAAAATTTTATTTTGATTTAAATTTATTTATTAATTCTGGGCATGAGCTCCTCTTGCTGGCAGTGATGTTAGTTCAGCTGTCTCACAAGCAGAGTTTTGCCCCAGATGCAGCTGCATCTACAATCTTTGGTATAGGCTGACTTATTTAAACAACATGTAGCATCTGGTCTCTGTGGCTTGGGCCACTTACTGAAGGTCACATAGCAGAGACTGGGAAACAGCCCAGCTCTCCTGCCTCTGATCTCTCTGGTTGAATTTTCGCAATGCTTCCCCAACCACAGAGCAACACTAATGTCCACAGGCAAGAGAGGTGATGTAGCCAAACTCGGGAGATGTGGAATAAAAAGGTGGCTGAAAATCTGTCTGGGTTGGCGGTGAGTGGTTAGTGAGCTGGGGTCTGGCTGGTGGTCAGTGCTGAGTGGTGTCTCTCAGCTGTGGTACTGCGATGGATGGTGTCAAACACCTTCACCACTGCCCCAGGTGATGCTGGCAGGCACCTCCGTGGATAATGCCAACTGATTGGAGCACTGAGCATGCTGGAGGTTTCGCTGCTATCTAGAGAGACATGACAAGCTGGGGAAAGGGGCCTCAGAAAGCTCAACAAAAAAGAATGTGAGGTCCTGAACCTGGGATGGAGCAACCCCATGCACCACCGCTGGCTGAGGAGTGACTGAGTGCTGGGAAGAAGCTTTGCAACAAAGGATGTAGGTAGGGGTCCTGGTGGACACCAAATGGGACAGAACTCCCCAACGGGCTCCTGTGCCAGCGAGGCTAATGTGCCCTAGGCTGTATTAGCCAAAGTGTAGCCAGCAGGCTGAGGGAACTGGTGATTCCTTGAGATAGGAGGAGAGGTCAAGACATCTGGGTTCTCTCAGCATGAGGAACATCTACTCACTGTTGTGTCCAGCTGCCTAAAGGAGGGCTGCAGAGAAGATAGAACTGAACTCTTCTCAGATGTTCATAGCAAAAGTACAGAAGGCAATAATCACAATCTGCAGGAAGGGAAATACTGACTGAATATAAGGAAAAAGCATTCACAATCAGTGGTTAACCACTGGCATGATTGCCCAGAGAGGCTGTGCAGTCTCCATCCTTGAAGATTTTCAAAATATGACTGAACAAAGCCCAGAGCAATCTGAAGTAATTTTGAAGTTCTGAGTACAAGTTTTGACCAGATGACTTCCAGAGGTGTCTTCCAACCTAATTTATTCCATGACTTTACAATAGCTGGATACCTTCAGCATAATTCCTGTTGTATTCCTGGGTGAACCGAATAGAACCTTTTGTCAGTATTGTTTTCACAGGCACACCGTTCATAACCACCACATATATCACAAAAGAGAAAAAATAAGTGCAACACTGAAAGGAAAAATTGAAGCAAAACAATGATCAAGAGCTACACAAAACCTCCAGTGTTTCAAAGCTGCTGGTTGCTGCTAGTGTTGGCATGAGAGGAAATATAAAGTGGATTAAGTGCAAGGACAAACAATCTGAGGCATTCTGCTAGCAGATTCTCCTGTCATCCTCCTACCTCCCAACATGACAGTGATCCAAGCTGTGCAGAGTCTTGGATGAGCCTCCAAGCGCTGAATCACTTTTACTCCCTTCCCTCCCCTGCAAGGATCATGGACATAAACCAGACGTGGCTGAGAGAGACTAGGGCCCATTTTATAAAAGGAAAGTCACTTTTCAGCACAGCCTACATGAAAAAGGATTGTTTGGTTTTACCACTTAACAACCCCCCCAGCGGCCTGATGAGGAACATACTTCTCAAACTGAGTGTCCTTCCTCAGGCTAGAGGAAGGTGGGTTTAGCAAGCTTTACTTGCTGCCAAAAGGTAATGGTACCCTTGAAATGCAATCTGTCCCCGTGGCCCCAGTCATATTTTAGAATGAAGGAGATGCAAAGAAGTGACAAACATATCTTTTTACTGCCAGAAAAGTGCATTGATAGTATAATTTCTACATGGCACAAACCCTTTTGTATTTGAAGAATATTAAGGCTCAAAAATGAAACTCCCACTGATGTAATAGCAATTCAGAGCAATTTTTTTGAGGAGTTTGGGAATATTGTCTCTTCTGGTGTGAACCCACATGAAGCTGTAGTAGTTCAGTTCCCTTGGCAAGGAAGAAATCACTATAATGACTGGCCATGTTCTCCCCTGTTCCTTGAATTTGGGCAGCTTCAGGCAATGGCAGGCAGTTGGCAGCTTCCTGGGTAGCAAGAACAGTTTCAAGCAGCAATTGCAATCATTTGTCTCTCCTCTCACTGAAAGGAACCGAACTGCTTCTGCCTCCTGCCTCTCTCTTTTGAAAGCCTTTGGCCTTTGCTTGGGCATCACCATTTTGAAGTCCTGCACATTACACACATGCCAAGTAATCCCTCTTGAAAAAGCCAGGTCCTTGACTTCAGAAGGACTGCTCGTGTACTTCAACCTCTGTGTGTTTACAAACCAAGGTTTTACCTTGGGTTACCACCACAGAGATTGATGGGAGATCTGCTCAGAGGGTAAAAAAAATAATGGAGTGTATGTCTAGCAGGATTTCATTCCAAGCTTAAATTATATAAACACTCCTATAATAAGCATCTTTGGCAAAATCCATGACCCAGCTGTGCCACTTTTCTTGCAGTACTTCTATTCCTGGATCCATTCTGCCGAGCTGTAGGAAATTTCTGGAAGTGCCTAAGTAAGCATCTCCTCAGGTCGCACTCCCACAGCAGTCAACAGACAGAGGTCAGCTTCTCCAGACATCGTGTCCAGTCTTAGCTGTGCTCTGCAAGTGGAGACGAAGCCTGTCTTTCTTCCAGGACCATACTGGGAATTTACAATGACTGGGCTCCAAACTAGCCTCAGTTATATCCCTAAAGCTGGGGGAAGGAGGGGATACCCTCAGCTATTAATGTCTAAGAACCACCTGTGAGGTTATTGCTGAAGTCCTTGCACCCAAAACTCCCCCTGACCTTGACCTTGTTGAAGGTGATGGAGCTGGTCCTGCTCCTGCAGCAGCTCCGTGAGTGGGTCCTGTGCCGGAGCCGCGGGTGGCTGCAGCCGTCTGTCCTCTGTGCCCAGAGCTGTGAGATCAGAGTCTGAGCATCCACACGTGCATGGTTCTCCACTACATGTATGAGTTATTTGCAGTGGAGAATCATGCAGCACACAACAAGTTCAAGAAGAAAAAAATCTTGCCCTTCAGGAATTAGTTTCTGGCTGTGGAAAACAACAGATAACATATATCCATGAAAAAAACCATAGAAAATAACCTCAGGAGTTAAATCTGATGAATATAAAATACTACACAAACTATAGAACTATAACTCAGGATATTCACTATGTTCATTAAATCTCTCTCACATAGCATTTTAAAAGACCAACATTTTTTGAAGTAATCTTTCCCCAGCTATTCTGTATTAATGACTATTTACATAATAAGTTATTTTAAAAGATATATGCATAACGTACTTCTTTGAAGATATGCACTGGATAACTTGGAATAAATCCTACCTCATTTAATACAGATTTTCTGAGATGTATAGAAAAATGAGAGTCTTGAAAAACCTGGAAAGAATTCACATCTGATGAAAAAGAAAATATTATATGTGATTAAATTTTCCAACCAGCTTTAATAAATACACTGATATTTAAACCAGAGCAAAACAGAACAGTGAGGTATGTCAACATTTTTCAAGGCTTCTAATCATTTTTCAGAACATGAATACTGCAAATTTATATCCAATTATCATTACTCCTTTTTCTTCTATTAATGTCTGTAAAGTAATTGAGAAGGTAAAACAGTATTGGAACATGCTGTTAAAAGTTACTAGAGCACCTAAAGCCTCTGAACTACAAACAAAATAAAACGGGGATCACTCTAATGATCAAGTTATTTAAATTAAACTAAACACAGTAAAAGATGTATTTTTTTTATAGCAGGGAAGTGAAAAGCTAAAAATAACATTTTCTATATGAGATTGAGGTTCATTAATAAGACCTGCAATACTTCTGCCTTTTAAGCCCATATCACATGTAAAGTACTCGAAAATTTCTAGTTCTTAAAATCCCTTTTTTTGTTTCTCTTTCAACATTTGAATGCATCTCCTACATGTAAAATTCAGTCCTTCAATTGGTGAATGCAAGTTTTTAAGATGTAGTACCTGATGTTCTGGAAATATTTCCTTATCTAGCTCAGAATGCTCTTTCTAGCCTGCCACTCATACTTTTAAAATTTAAACAGAGATGAAATAAGGCAACTAAAGCAAAACAGAAAAGAAACTGTAACATGAGTCTGTTCAGCTGCAGCACAGCCTGTCTGTGAGAGGAGATCTGAACACTAATCTCATTGTTGATTTACATCAGATTCCTTTAACTTTTGTTACTTTTTGTCTGAGTCTTTACTGAGGCTGTTCAAATCAGTTTGTAAATGTAGATTGAAGGAGCAATTTATACCATTATCTTGACAGGCAACTCAATCAGGATAATTCACTGAAAATATCTATTTAGAACTCATCATGGAGACAGAGCATTTAATGCTTCCCTTTTTCAAAAAAAGTAAGGATGATTTGCTAAGGAAATGGGGAATGGATACACTTTTTTTTTTTTTTTTTTTGATTTTACTTTCTAGAAAACAGATGTACTTAAGCTCTTATTAGCTCCCTTTGCATTGATGTGATAATGCATGATGCTTTCCAAGTCATGAAGGAGCCTTCTTAAGGAACCTATGAAAGTTACTTGCAAATTGCATAATCCAAATTTTAATAAATAAGTGTTTACCAAGTTAAAGTAAGGGAAACAGTGTCCACAGTAACAGAAATTTCTTATGACTTTAAAACACAGGTCCCTATTCAGCAAATCAATTTAACATGTAGCTAGTAGATGAACAATTCCCTTAAATTAAATCTATAAGGAACTCTGTTGTTGACATGGAATTCAGACATCTAAACCAAGAATCTTTCCAGCTATTAATAAGTAAGGCGCTCAATTTCCCACGTGCTTCAAATTTAGGATAGGAAGGCAGGTTATCTGAACTGGCTCTTACCTACTGAGGGATAGATTTTTCCTGATGATTTTACTGCTCAGGAGGCCTCATTTTCAATTCTTAGGTGTATCTTCTCATCACTTTGTAACCTCAGGAAGGACCAGCAGGCTCACAGCCTCTGATAGCACGGCAGGCTGCCTAAACATTGTGCAAACTGGACCTTTACAGGGATGCAGCTTCTGCCAGACTTTGAACCTGCTCTCTGGTCAGAATCTGAGGGGCTGGCAGTGAGGTGCCAGAAGGATTCTTATGAAAGATGCTAATAAAGAGCAGAAAGCTGCTACAAGGGGCTTCTGTGTATTGGTATGGAAGGGAAACCCTGATTTCTTGGGAAACCTTGCCTGAAAGGAACATAATGCTTCTTTATAGAAGTGCCCAAATGTTTTTCAGACAAAAGTCTTACAAAGGAGTTAATATGTTGTAATTTCACCGACAAAACAAAGGCACAGATAACTTTTCTTCTCAGTATCACAGAGGCAGCCAGTAGTAGAAAGACTCCTCTCTGGTTCTATACTGCTACTACTGGGACATATTCTCATTGCTTTTTCTTTTCTTGAGGACTTATTAACATATTTCTATCTCATAATAAATAGATATCTTTGCAATTTCCAAATATGCTAGAGAAGAAAATGGGAGCAAAGTGTATTGGTTTGAAACTTCTATTTCAGAAAAAATATCTTAATTTTTTTGGTTTGAATGTAAAAACAGTGGAAAAAACCTAACGAAAAAGTGAAGGCACATAAAAAAGAATAGATTTTTTATTAGTTATGAGAGCAGGCTTTTTTTGTAAATTCATAGACAAATGGATAGATGGAAGAAGCAGAGGGTTTTGGGTGACAAGGGGCTCTTCTTGTGTCCAATGGTACACCTGACTCCAGTAGGTTTGGCTGGGGTGCCCAAAACGCCTTTTAACTGTAGAAGCCTGACCTATTTTTTGAGGAAATTTTAAGCAGATAAGGGCTGTCTTAGCCTTTTCAATTTAAAGGGCTGCTATTCAGAACAGAATGAAAATGGTAGGTTTTCCAAATGGCCAGACACAGTGACAAAATTGCACAGCAGCACTGGAGAATAAATACATGTGTTTCAGGCTGATAAGCATCAGGGGACAAACTGAGTATGAAGATTATTTATATTTATTTTTCTTTGGCTATTATGAACTTTGATGATTTTCATCCTAATTTAATAGCACGATAAATCAATTTTATGAACATCCTGCATTTTAATTGCTTCCTTGTTAAAATGTGAGCTAATTGTCCTTGGTCTTGGAATAAACCTTCAGGGAAAATAAAACACTGTTCTGAACAACCCGAGTCTCTTAAGTTCAACAAAGTTGCATGAAAGTGCAAATGTCAGAACAGCCTGCTGTCGTGTTCCTCACTGAAAAGATCAAATCAGAGCGCACTGCTGTGTGTTTGCTGCTGGGTAAAGGTCTGTGGCTGAGGGAATTCCAGAGCTCAGTCTTGTCTCTGACCCCCTTGGCCTTTTCTGACTGTACCAATGGCTAACGATGAAATCCCACTGGCCTGGGCGGGCCTGGACACCTACACTGGATATGGCAGTGCTACCCTCACACAAACTTTCTGCAGGGAAAGAGCTTTGCTGCTCAAAAACTCATATGCCTGCTCCTTGGGAATGACACCAAAGAATACCTTATAAATGAAGTATGCTTCCCATTAGGGATTACAGCATCATTTGATCAAAGTCCACTGGAAATAGCTCTTGGCAGCACAGACATTCTCTGTAACTCTTCACTTGCTTGAGTCTGATTGGCAAAGTTGGGAAAAGCAATGCTGACTTGAGGGCTAGAGGAGACAAGGACATGACAGGGGTTCTATTGTTGTTTTTGTTGTCTTTCTCCTTGGTTAAGGAACGGCTGTGTGAAATTTGTTTTATGGATGCAAAGAAAACATTGGCAATGGGTTTATTCTGCTATGGAGCTGATCGTGCCCTACACACTGGCTCAACTTGTAAAAGTAATGCAATACAGGCATTGCTTAAAATTAAACAATTTTTTGGCAACTCTGGTGAAATATATTGTCATCGGCTGTAGAGCACCGACACACTTGATAGAGTTAAAGAATGTTTGGAAGACTTCAAGCTCTCTCTGGTTTGAGTTTAATGAAATCTGGGCAATCAAAATGTCTACCTGGCAGCTCACAAGAGACACTTCATGTTCATTATTTTGTAGTTAAACTATCTATCTGCCCTGATGTGCAAGGATACAATTTGTATACATTTTTAAATCATCTATTTCCATTGTAAATCACCCATAAATTAGATACAGACATTTAGGCACCTTGGAGGGTTTTTTTGATCTCTATTTTAGTATTAAGGATACATGTTGCAGAGTTTTGTACATTGGTTCCTCTCTTGAGAAGATCAGTGCTTGCAGCTGGGAGAGAAATACACCTCTCCACTGCCTCTTCTTCTGGGCTATAAATCATAACCTTTAAAAAGATGAAATACTGGTGCAGTGCTGTTTTTTATGGCTTTTGTTTGAAGACTGCAGAGCATCTGACAAATGTAAATTGATCCTGACAAAACCTCAGTGAGTTATTATAGAGCTAAACCTGTCCTTCATAGAGATGGCAAAACATAAGTGATATGATTTATAAAAACCTCCATACCCCAAATACATTGTGAGCATAGTCCTAGTTAAATACGCTTCAGTCAGTTTTCCTGTTGCACATAAATCTACAATGCCTTTAAGACAAAAGGCAGAGATAGATGAAGAGAGCAGGTCCCTTTCTTTTCTGCCATATTGTGTCTCAGTGTTTGCACGTCAATGCAAGAAAGTTAAGGGCTAGTTCACTGTGTTCCTTGGACTTTGTCTCGATCCTGAGTGATGTTAGTCAGATCGTTTGGACACAGAGAAGAGCACACATTTGTTTTCCCCCGTCAATAGAGAAGATAAAGTCCTGCTCCCAGCTCCCCGTACTTGAAAATTGTCCCATTGTTAGTGTACGTGCAATTCTATTTAAAAAAAATCAAAAAAACCTGTAAAAATAGGGTTTGTACAGAGCAAGAGAGACTGGAGGATAGAAGGGCATTCCTGCTAAAGTAGGTCCTAGATTCCTCTGAGCAGTCTTCAGTCCTCTCTCACCCCTTTTCTCTCCAGACACACATGTTCCAGTTCATTTTACTTTTATTTCCTTTTTGTGAGTGTAATGTGCAGATTACACAGCTGTCTTTTTGGTTATTAAATGGGTTTTATAGTTTAAATATATCTCATGTCTGTGTATATAATGGCCCCAACATGTTTATGACAGGTTATGTCATTGGTTCCCTTGTTAGTGAAACTAACAAAGCTTCTCTATTAGCTTAAGAGGCCTGGGAATTTTGTGCATCCTGTTCTTGTTGCTCCATGTCAGTGCTGGGCGGATTGCCATTATACCTCGGTGCACGGTTTACTGGTTAAGAACATGTGAGTGTGTCTCCCTCTAATGTGTGGCTCCAACAACAACCTGCTCATTCCCCAAAGCCAGCAAAGGCAATCTTGCCAATTCTTGAGATTTTATTGTGAGTCCCTTGACATTTGGTGTGTGCCTTAAAAAACACAGCTCCTGGAGTTAAGATGACTGCATAGAACCTCAGCTTTCATTTGAAAAATAGCATAAAATAACACATTCTGAGCCTTCCTGTTGTGGAAGTGTTTGGAAGTAGACCCCAGTGGTAAAAAAAAAAAAAACCCTAGACAGCAACTGCAATCAACCCCAAATGTGTTATTAAAATCATATCTTGTGGTGTGATTTTTAGCTAAGGACAAGTTCATGAGTATGGGAACCTGTCTGCAACTTTTGGATGGCTCAAGCTGGTAATGTAAGAGATGCTGTTCCTGTTCAAGTGCTGAGCTTTTGTACCTTTGATGCTAAAATTCCCATGCTTTTTCCCAATGACAAATATAGTGCCGATCCGTGCGCTGCTCAGGATTTGACTCATCTGAAGCCAGCAGCCGGGGGCCAGCCTTTGGAACTGAAAGTCAGGTATGTTACACTTAGTCAAGGACAACTCTGCTTTAGTTCACTCTCCTGGAAGAAAGATCAGACCTGTGCAGGTGCTAAGCAAATTCCTCCCTGGTTACATCTGCGTGGTTCAGAGAGCCCTCAGCCCCTTTGGTCTCGGCTCCAGAAGCCACACAGCCATGCTAATACTGCAGTGCTCTCTGGATAATATATCCTGCTTTCCAGGGTGGTGTTTCATTTGGGTACCCTGCTACACTAGCACAGAGATACAACTTCCAGACAGGGGCAGCTTGGAATTTGGGGTGAATGCATTGGTCACTGTAAAGAGAGTGTTCACACCACTGTAAAGAGAGTTATGTTAACAGTGCTTGGGGAACCACTTAATGGTCAACTGCCAAAAGAGGTCCTGTGCCACCAAAGCTGAAGGCTGTGCTTTCCAGCACCTGTGCCCACAAATGTTTGACAACTATTGTGTGCATGCATGTGTGAAAATGGAGCATCCCAAGCTGGATTGGCATTTTATATGTTGGCCTTTTAAATATCTGCCCATGCAGGTATCTAAAAGCACCCTCTTCCTTGGACTGGACATTCTAAACATCACAATCCTTTCATCAGAAATTGGCTTCTAGCAACTTCAGCACTGGCTTGATGATACTCACTGCTTGAGATATTGATACTCTTCATCTTGCTGCCTTTTCTCATCCATTTCCTCCTTGGGTTGAGCCAACACCTGTGGTCCCATATGGGCAAATTTGGCAGGTGCACAGGATGGATAACAAGCTCTGGAATATATTTTTCCAAGTGTGTCATCTGGCTTATAGGAGAACTTTGGCTTAGCTGTACTGCCAGTACTGGAATGACTCTGGAGCTGTCTCCCAGTCAAATGGTTGTAGAGCTGGCTGGCTTGCTTTGTTTTCCTGGACAGTGTATTGTCTCCCTTTAAAAAAAATAAATTATATATATATATGTATATATTCCCTTTTCACTGTGAGAAACATGGTCCTTGTGAAACATCTGACATCAAACCCCTATTTTAAATTCCTTCTGCAATCTGTGTGCTAGGTCCATTAAGATAAAGAGAAGTCTTTTTCCAGTATCTATATATGTTTGTGTTGTAGCTGGGAGAGGAATTCTAGGAACTACCTGTGTCTCTGCTTCTGAAATCCAAATCTCAGCTCTAAGAATGAGTGCAGAATTCTTTGCTTGCAAAACCACAGCTGTGCTTAATGACCATAATGGAGATGAAGCAGCACATTTTCTTGCAAACATTAATAACTCCTGTGCACATTGTCAACATTTTGCAACCACGTTTTCAAACCATGGCATGTTTTTCTGAGGACAGCTGCTTGAGGAAAGCCTTTCTTGCTACCAGGTGCTGGCACTTGGTTGCAAAGGTCTGCTCTCGATTTAAAGAGTAAAAATACAACAGGACTGATGGCCCAGCACTAGAAAAATCAACAACCAAATAAATCTGCTAGCTATTATTGATCTTCATTTCCCCCAAAATGGTATCAGAATTCAGCATTCCTCAGGCTGAAGGGAATGAGGAGTTCATTTTTGAGTGCTTGCCATAGTGCATATGTCAGTACTTGCCACTGACTTTCCCCCATCTCAGCCATCTGCAGCCCTCCTGAACAAAATCATGTGCAGCATTGTGTTTAATGTTCCTGAAAGAAAAGGGAACATGTAATAATTATTTTAAAATAAACACCAAAGGGACAAGTACTGTGTTCTTTGGCTTAATTCATACATGGATGAAATCATTTCTCTGAGCAGTCCTGCCAATGTCTTGTTTCAAAGTCTGAGCCTTGGAGGAGGGCTGCAATCACTGAATGAAGTGTTGGCCATGCCTCCCTCCTCCCGTCCTGCTCCCAGCTCCACCGCAGCCCAGCGAGCTCAGCCACTGCTGCACCGTGTCCGAGGAGAGAAGGCATGGAATATCTGCTCAGGATAAGAATATAGCACCATGTCCAGGGAGAGGAGGCCTGGAACACCTGCTCAGGATAAGAATATAGCACAGGCACTGAATGTGAGCAGGAGCCCGGGTGCCCTGTGGCAGCTGGCTCAGCTGCCTTGGCACTGGCTCCCCACTTCGCCTCCACCTCAGCATGGAGCAAACACACGTCCCGAGGGCACTGTCCATTGTTAGCTCAATGCCTCCAAGAACCTGGGATCAGCCTGATCCCCGTGGTGGCCTGGGGCTGAGTGGGTGCCCCCGTGGGTGCCATGTGTGCTGCTCTCCCACCTGGCACTGAGGTGCTGTGGCTGTGGCGCTGTGGCTGTGCTGCAGCCTCTGCTGTGTCCAGCTCCAGTGCATGGGCTCCAGCTGCTGGTGTGGGCAACATTAGACAACTGTGCAGTTTAAATTTGTTGTGTGTGTATTAGATACACGTGCTTGTTCTCTCTCTCTCTCTCTCTCTCTCTTTCTCCTCCCAATCTCTCCCCTTATTTGCAATATTTGGTGACAGCGGCACAGAGAAGGGCTCCAAGTTCAATATGTGGCATAGCCCATCCTGAAAATCACACTGCTCTGCCTGGCTCAGCCCACAAGAGAAGGGGCCATTAGGCTCTATGTATGAAGATGCTGGGATACCCATGGGTTATTCATGGACACCTGAGGTCAGGCATGGTGAATTCCAGAGTAATGTCTAGTTCACATGGATTTCAAATATATTTTTGCTTTTTTTTTTTTTATAGCTGACGGGCACAGGAAGACTTGTCACTTGTGTGATGGTGCAGAGGTGCAGAAGTCAGGGCATGATGACCTCTGCAGTGTCATGGCCAGGGGCTGTGCACCTCTGCTACCAACATACCAGGACAGAGGACCAGGGACTTGGCAAGGGCATTTACCACCTCTTGGCAACCACTGTCCAGTTTAATTTTTAATTACCCTCGAGGCCAATCTCAAGATATTACCAATGCCCTCAGAGTGAGTTGCGTCAGTCTGTATTCAGAAATCACAGTGAAAACTCAAACTTTGCTTTGGCATTCATTCTGAGGAATATTTTAAAACTTTAGTATAATTGAGATGAGACCCTGTAACTGACCTGTGTTTTGTTTTTAATTTCCAAATCATTATTTGATTTCCCTGAGATGGTGCCTATCTTGTCAAACAGAACAGGTTATTGACACTGTTTATTTTTTGTTTATAGGAAAATTTGCAAAACCTTCTTCCACCCAGGACTCCATAATTTCCACTTAGTGATAATTGAAAGAAGTGGTCTTCATCTTGTCTGCACAAGGCTGACTTTCCCCCATTAGGATCATTGCTTTAGCTCTGAACCAGAACCAGAATAATTCACACCAACGCATGCTGTGCCAACATGAGGGACATTTACAGACAAACCATCCCGCACTAGTAGACAGCACAGAGTCAGAACATAAATGCTTCAGAGGCTTGCAGCCATCTCAGTGCAAAGATGCTGATCCAGTGAGCAACATCCTGAACAGATGTCTGCTCTGTAATTGCTTGTGTGCATGTTAACACTAGCAGGTGATGATCTGACCACCGGGCTGGGTGTGCACGGGTGTGTGTGGGTGTGCAGGGGCTTAGTGTGTGTTAAAGAGGACGATTTTCTGGATGCTGACATCTTGATGTATGGTAGCATTTGATGAAATGCATCGTTTACCCTAAAGAGGGGCCTGATCAATCACAACAGGTTGAGCTCTATCTACCTAGTCTTAGCCATGTGAGTCGGTGGCTAGGGAGGAAATTGTTACTCTCCAGCTCAAGTGAAATGAGTCATGAAGAAGCAAAGATCCTGTGTGAGTTTGATACAATGTTCACTATGTCTTGGAAGAGCTATTTTAAGAAGAATTTGGCCAGAATCCTCGACTTTTGATTATTCTTCTTTCCTTCTCCTTGCATTTTACTGTTTCCCTGTAGCATGTTCTAAACATTGTCTCTTGATTTATATATGTAAATAAATCTCCTTATTTATGGGGATGTAATGTCCCTGGGGTCCAGGAGGCCCCAGCCATTCCATGTAGCTGAAAGAGACGTTACCTAAGTGGACCATGAATCAGAAGTGGGGCAGACAGGGAGAACTATTTTTACCAACCCGCTTGACTTGTGAGGAGGTCGGCCCAAAAGGCAAGTGGGGGCAGCTGTTGGGGGGGACTGGGAAGGTGTTAGGAATGATACCCTGGGGTATAATTTCTGAGCGTTACAAGGTGCTGTGCTGAATTATGGAACAGTGGAAGGAAGCAGGAGAGACAGTGGGAAAGCTGTTCGTGTGGTATCTAACATAGCCAGGACATTCTTGACAGAGGAAGAAAGGTAGAAATTGGAGGTAGCTGCTAAAATGAATAACTTGCTTTTGGTTGTTCGCTTGCCAGAAGCAACCTGATAGAAAATGTGTAGCAGCTGGAGTTGGGTTGGTCACAGCATCGTTAGGATGGAACTTTGCTTGCAGCCTCATAGGCTTTGCTTCCACTCCTGCATCTGTCTGATGTCATGAAGTAGTGCCCAGTGTTAGCAGTACCATTTCTGGCCAGTGTCCACAGAGGGGCTACCTTTCCATTCTGTATGTTTGAGAGTGAAGCTTACAGGAGGTTTCTGCTTCTCTTGGGATAAAAAGTCCATATTTTTCTGGACAGGTTCTGGTTGGAGAGATGTGGTGTTATCCACAGCAAATTAAGGTTATGAGGAGTGCCAGTATATGTCACCTGACTTTTCTGTGTTTATGGCCTTTTTTGGTAAGGTAGAAACCTTGTCCTTAGACAAGTACAATTTCCATTGCCTTCACTGAGAGATTTCACAGACTAGGGATCAAAAGTCTTTCCTTGATTTTTTTTTTTTTTTAAATTGGTCTCTATTTTTCAGGAATTTGTTTTACCCATTTATCTTGGTAATAATACTGTGCTTGCTCATCTCAGTGAACTGGACATGAAGAATGGCTCTATGTAGTTTTACAGATAGTTTTATTGTTGCTGGTAGGGTCTTGAACTATTATTAGAAAAGTAACTGTCTTGGAAATGCTGTCTTCTCACTCAAAATATATGTTCTGGCTTGACTTTGAGTCTAGGCTTTTACTGTGAGTGATTACTAAAGATAATGTGTTTATTTTAATAAACTAACAAGTGTTCTACTAGCACATTATGTTTAAAAACATTTTCATTGACTCTTTCCTTAAAAGGCTCTAATTTCATGGGAAGATTGAGCCTTCTGCATGAAAAATAGAAAAATTTGAGTAAAACCAAGAAATATTTCAGGTGAAAAATATTATTAGAAAGTTCTATGTCAGGCCATCTTCACGTCCACACTTTCTCATATGGGCCTGACCCCATCTCTGTTCTGTTGTAGTCACAGAATTGCCACCTTTCACTGCTTCCCTTTGCTGTGTGAGGACATCACAGTGCACTGGGACGTGCAGTTCAACCAACTATTTTCATGAAACACTGCATTTAAAAATTAAAATATTTGTTTATATTCCCTCTCCCCCCAAAAAAACCCAAAACCTTAGCACTTCTGCAAAGAGAGGAAAAAGTGCTGGCATAGGCAGGCAACTGACTGAATTCCTTTTTATGTCACTTCAACACACTTATTAGCTTAGAAATGATGACAATGTCCTCTTGCTAGTAGTGAGGTAAGTGGCAGAAAGCAGCCAGTACTCTTATCAACTCCCTTGAGGAGTTTGGGGAGTGACAAAGAAGAAAAATCATCTTTTGTCTTGCACACAGACCAACTATGATATGTAATCACAGAAAAAAAGAACCCACAACCAGCCAGTCTTTGTCAGCTGTCTAATTATAGCTACAGCCAACTAAATAGCCAGCAACATGCAGTCCTCAATTAAATCTGCTGTAAGCAGAAATTGCTGTTAGGGCCCAGAGAAGTGGGAATAGTGAGGGGCTGCACAGAAGTCATGCAGGGAAAAATGGTTTGAGAAGAAGAACAGCTCTGTGGTTCCCCAGCTTTGGGGACTGAGGAACTGAAATGCTAATATTAACAGGACACGACTTTTTTGTTTTGAAATTCAGTGTGTGAGTCACCCAGAGATGCTGAGGATGATTATTCAGCCACTCTCTGTGATACTTTTGAAGAACTTTCCTGCTGAAAACTTCCCTTCCCTTTGCTTTCCTTTTCCTTTGCTTTGGCCTCTTTTATGCTGTTTTGACACTGGTAGGAGATGAGGTTGCCACTCTTGTCAAAACACAGAAAAAATCCCCTACTAAATAGACAACCCTCCTCTGCTTTTAATACAAAAGAATGCTGCTTGTGTGTGGGCAGCTGTGATCAGAGTAACAGCACTGAAAATATAAGATAAACACATGATAAGCTGGCTAAAATGTCTGGGAGGTGTCTGGGTGGCAATATTAATAGGAGGACTCAGAGACTGTGAAAAAATCCTGAAATCAAAGTTACAGAACACTTTGATAGCTATTTTTTAAACATGAACAGTACGTTTGCTTTTCCTTCTTTCCATGTGTCCATTCTCTCTTAGGATTCTCCTGTGGAGAAAATCCCTTCCTCAACTCTTGCTACAATCATCTGTTGTCTCCTTCCCTTCTGATCAGGTGCACCCCAGACCCTCAGGCTGTATTAATGGCTTGATTCAGTAGCAATAGCTGAATGATAGGGGAATAGATAAGATCAGCTTTTTCCTCCTGAAGCAGTTCTCTAGGGAATCATGAGTTCAAAAATGAATGAGGTCTTCCTCATAAAAAACCCAAACACCTCATGGTCTCGGGGATGTTTAAATGCAAGCTGAAAAATGCCCTGAGTTTTTCTACCAGGAGCAGATGAGTGCAGCCCGTGCCCGCTGGGAGCTGTGCAGCCAGAGCCGGCAGCACTGGGAGGATGCTGCCAGGTGGAGAAGGGAAATGAGCTCCTCTCTGCCCCTCCCTCCCTCACCTCCACCTCCCTCCTGCCTCTGCCGGGTCAACAGCGAGGAGTGAAGGGAAGGGCTCCATCTGCTGCCATCTTTTCTTTTTCTTTAGGAGCCTGTCAGCCACTGCTTCTAGACCAAAATGCTTTCAGCTTTATACTGTGGGATTCTAACGCCCTCAATGCACACCTCCGAGGAGAGGGGTGGTATATACAAGCCCATCACTCACAGCTAAAGGGCATCCACAGGAGCCTTTAGGTCTAGAAAGGCATAGATGCACAAAACCAAAGACATGTTACTGATAATTTGCTTCTATTTATTCTCCAAGACCAGCATAAAGGAGTTTAAAGTCTGAATTAATTCTTAGCTGTGCACTGAAGTTGACAGAGTTAGATCAGGACTGTGTTTGGCAGGATATCCATATCCTGAAATTCAGCATGGAATATGTAATCATCTGACAGAAGGTTCAGTATGTTTAGTTGTATAACTGTTAGAACAGATAAAGGATCAGCCAGGCAAACAGTGAAATATGAAAACGGTTCTCGTAAAAACATCCCAGCCTTGGGGCATGCATCTGCCAAAACTACTCCGTGGTGACATGAATGGACATAGCATTTAACTACTCTCCAAGAGGAGAGAGGATTACAAGGAGGTGGGGAAAGCAGAAGAAGCCAGAGCAACCCTGCCAACAATAGCAGGTTGCAATACTTAATCTCAGTGCTTGTGCCAATGCGCTTTGAATCTGCTGTTGTTTTTATGAGGAAAAATGCAGAAAAGACTAATCTGTGTATTTATGTCTGTCTGGAAATGTTATAAGTGCCATGTGGTCATTTTGATTCCAGAACCAATGGGGTCGGTATTCCCAGGATGGGGAGACTTGGACAGGGTACCAGAACTCAGTCACTACACGTGGGACTGAAAGAAGAGAGAGCTGACTAAATGGAGGGATTCAGCAAAGTGCGAGATAAACCACAAACTCTACCCACACTCCCAAATAACAGAATTTTCTGGGGCTGTTTCAGCTCAGGGCTACAGCTTGTATGCCCTTGAGAAGTTCTAGAACATTATCTTCAGTCCTCTCAAATAACAAAGTCACCTAATTTACTCATTTGTTTTCTATGAATATAACTGTTATTTTGTGGGAGTTTATGCTGGTGACATGAGCTAGAGTGAGCATCCTGTGCTGCAAGCTTTAATGAACACAGACAAGTGCAACAGAGAGGCAGTGCTTGACTTTTTGTGGGCACATGTGTGCAGGTGACAGGTACAGCACATAATTTATTGATCAGTATTGGTACAGGGCAGGCTTAACATGACAGAAGCTTGTTGGGGGCTTTGGGGTCAGGTTTTGTTACTGGTGACAGAGCAAGGAGGAAGCAGGTTTTCCATGGGTTTTTTGACAGATCTGCAGAAGTGGATTTGGATTCACTGGGACATGTATTCCCTAAGGGAGGTGGAGGAATAACACAGATGATTTGCTGCTACTTCATACTACTCTTTGGTTATACAAAAGGATAATACACTGATCTGTCTTTCCTATCTGATTCTGCCATGGTAGTCTCCATGCTGTCTAAGGGTTTGTTTGATAATGTGTCTCTGGTGGTTTGTGCAGTTTTGCTTTAATCCAGCTAAATCTTAGCTCTGTTTGACTGGTAAAAGACAGTGACACGTAGGAGTAGGGCTTCTTTGGCTTTCTTTGTTGGGTAGGACAGATACTTGGCAGCTGAGTTTCCCAGGGACCTAGGGATTAAAAAGAACCTCGAGTTTCTTTCTTACTTGAAAGTCTCCATCACTCCAAATTTAACATTTTTCTTCTATATAGGCTGTAAACTACTGCAGGGAAGAAACATTTTCCAGATGAGAGTGCTACATAAATGGTGTGGTAGGATGTCAGTTAACTGTGATGGGAGTTGCACATCTCTACAGTACTCATGAGATCTCTTTTGACAATGAAGTGTCATTTTGGAGATAAATGAAATGTGTGGATAGGTAAGAAGGTGAAAATTAGCATGATCCTTGTCTAAAATTGATTTATGTGAGCTTCACGAAAGATTACTTGGTGAACTGGGCTAAACCTAGGCTAGCCTGACCCTAAAAGGGTTTTCTGCTTCTGTAAAAACTTTTATCTTTCAATGTCTCTGTATCTGTTAGTGTTCCTACAGTTTTTTAAGGAATGGAAAGAGCATTACCACCATAATAGTGTTATATTTTGATGTTCCCTCAAGTTTGTGACCTTCCAGATCAAAATATGAATGTCTAACATGATAGCCTTACACAGTGCAAATGTTTCTGAAGTTGCTGTGCAAACGGGAGTTTCAGCTGAGGTGGAAGGCAGAACCATTTCCTTTGGAAAAGGAGGAGATAACAAGGAAAATGAATGTTCAGCAATGGGGGTACTTCAAGTAAAGATTCCCACGTTTTGCTGTAATTTTTCTTGTTAATGCTGTGGAAACCCGCTTTTCCTTCTGTTGTCCTGGATCAAATCTCCCAAAGATATGAGATGGAGACAAGGAGAAACTGTCCTTCAGATAGAAAAAAAACCCAGATCAAGCAGCAAATAAATAAACTTTGTGTAGTCAGACACAGTTGCTGCATACCTAAAGCTGTAATATCATATGAAGTTTATCAGAGGGGTTGGAACACTTACACTGGTGTCCTTGCCAAATTTCTCCTGGGCAAATTGTTATCCATCTTCCCAAATCCTTTTGGCAGTTTCTACTGGAGAAAGAAAAAAAGTTTGCCATGTGCTGAGGCCCTGGACTGCACTTAGGTTGGGGCTCATGCCCTGTCCCTGTGCATGGTCCCTACCTGAAAAAGGGAACACTGACATGTGCTGCAGGTCAGTTGTCCACCAGGATGATAACTTGGGATGGGAGATAGGGAAGGAATTAGAGAGAGGCTCAGAGCCTCTTTGGTGAGGTGGGCCTCAGCAGATGAGTGTGTTCCTCATCCCCTGCTCCAGACACCTGTGTGCTGCTCCTGTAACAGCTCCAAGCCTCGCTCCCTTTGATCCGTAGAGACAATCGCCTTTCGCTGGCATTGTGGGTGGGTGAAATGACTCTTGCAAGCACGTAGCACAAATGAGTTGTAAGAATGCCACAGTACATGGAAGAAATGTGAGTCATAAATCATCGTTAACATCTGCTGGAAAACAGATCTGTGCCCCAACACAGTACCCACGATTGGTGTCATTTGGTATGTTTGGGACACAAATCCATAAAGATTGAGACTAATGGCTGCTTTAACAGGCGTGTCAGTTTGGGCTTAATGAATTTGTTAATATCAAGCAACTTTCTCCCCCCAAACAATGGTGTTGGTAATTCACAAGCTGTTATTCTTGGAGCCCCACTCTAACAAAAGCCAGCCTCTCTGTCTGAATGTTGCTGCTTTCATATTTTACTGCAGAAATTACACAAAAATATTTGGCTTGTCTAATGAGGGCTTGACGATATAGTATATATTGCTGAAAATGTGTCATCACATTATTCCTACAAAAACAAACTTTTGTGTTTTTTTTCCTTGTCCATTGGCATTTTGCTAGTTCAAACTGGGGAATATGGGATGTCTGTGTAACTTGTCTAATAATACAAAACAAATGATACGGGTGTAATGCTGGAATTATCACAGCTACAGAGATTGTTCCTTTGCCCTTACACTTGTTTTCCTCCCTCTTTAGATCTATAGGCTTAGACTGCTCTTGGCATCTGGAGTTTCAAAGGCTTTAGGAACACGCGGTTTGTCCTCCCTGAATGTCCTTATTAATCCATGTTCTTATGTGCTAGATCATGCAATTTGTTTTGCAGGAGGCCTTTAGGGCCAGGAAAGCTTATTGTGGTTATCTAATCTGACCTATTTCATTATGGAGGTCACTGAATAGCCCCCTCAGGATTTCCTGCAGCTGGGAGAGAGAGTACTTGAAGAAAGTTTTCCATTGTAATCAGAGATGGCTGAAGGCTTTTTGGCAGGGTAGGCAAAAATTTCTTTTCAGGGCAGCAGCAGAATGGGTTGTGAGAGAAGAAGGGCTGGAAGGGGCCAGGGGATTTCAGGAGATGGGGATGACAATGCTGGGATCAGTCAGGAGGACTCCGGTAGGCAAGCTTTTGGAGACCATGAGCGTCAAACAGGCTCAGAAAACATCACAGACAACTGCAGAGAAGATATGGAGGTGATTAAGGTTATTTTTTGGCAGGTGTGTTTCAGAAGGAGGTCACAGGGCCAGGCAGTTTAAAACTGAAGCATCACAGGCTGGAGATGGAGAAGAAAAGTCATGAATTCCAGAGAGGGAATGGAAGTGATGAAACTTTTGAGAGGTCTGAGTGGAGGGCAGGAGGGATTCGAGAGACATGAGTTTGAGGGAACTGTCACTTGAGGTAGGGATCCTCACCTGATCCAGCCCCTTCCCCTCTGGATTTACAGCTCCTATACTTCAGAGGAGGGTGAGCCCCACAGCGTGAGCCCCAGCTGACCCCCTGGGGCAAGAAACACCGCCCTATTTGTGCCGTTCCTATTTGTCTTACCTTGCATCAGGGGACTAACACAAATGGATGGGAAGAGAGCTACAGGTAGGCAAGGGTCTTGAGGAGGGGACACCTGGGCAACAGTCCTTTCTGCTGCCAGGAGTATTAGGGTGCACCACAAGCTGCTTCTCACTCCAGCTGTGCCCCACCACTGTTCCCAATCCTTCCCTTGGGGCAGGATCAGGGCATTACCCTGGCATCCAGCTGTGCTGTGCTTTGGCTCAGAGGGGTCCTCCACCTCTTTCCTAGCACTGCATGAGAAGGCAGCTTGTGGATCCCCCTTCCCACTGCTCTGGGCTCAGTCCCTCTCACCTGCTGCTATGATTTGGCTCTGATCTTATATAAAAGCCACACAAGTGGTGGAGAGTCTACCAAGGCTCTTGGTAAGTAATTTCAATGAATGATACAAAAACCATACACCTCTTTACTGGTTTGAATCTATTTACCATCAGAAGCATAGGAGAAAAAGAAACAGAGAAGAGAAGTGCAAATTTTGCAAGGCTGGTCAACAGTTTGAAAAAAGGATAGCAAAGACAGCTTTTCTCTAGATGCAAGGTTAGAAACACAGGGCAGAAGAAAAGAGAAGAGGCTGACATGAATTGGATTAGGCAGCTAATGAAGGATTGAAGCAATACATTATATTGCTACTGTGGAGGAAAACAAATACCTTCCTCCCAGAGATGAGAGATGAGGAAAGAAGTGGATATTTGTTCAGCACAGAGTGCAAAAACCTGGTGGTTGTCGTGTCAGAATACAGTATCATTGGCTCTGTGAGGAGGAAAGTGTGGAAGAGTTCAGACTTCCAAACCTGGACTGAAGATTTATAAACTGTTCTTGCAAAATGAAAGCAGAATTTTCCTTTGATAAACAGAATTTGTCAAATATCATAACTTTTGCGTCCAGTTTGGTATTCCCTCTGCAACACTGCCCAGACCTGATTTCTCAGAGGAAGACAGTGTGTTTTGTGTAGCACACACACACACACACACACACACACACACACACACACACACGGAGTATCTCAGTCTTATGGAGGGGAATCAGGCCACACATGGATACCTAAGTCCCATTTTGTTTTCCTGACAATCTCTAATCCAGTTTTGGGCTGTGCACTCTCTCCTTTTTCAGTAGCCACACCACTTAACCTATGACTGGAAGCAAAGTTAGCGCACTGAGGGCTTTCCGAAAGGCCATTCATTTTATGACACAGAGGAAACCCCATAGAATAAGGGGGCAAAAGAGACCATAAAACCAGACAATACTATTCCTTGCTGGATACTGGCCTGAGCGAGCCAGAGAAAAGGGATATAACCTGAGAACGAGAGCAGAACAAAATAGGGTGCCCCTGCATCTGCTTACCTGGTTTATTATCATAAAATTATAGAATATCCTGAGTTGGAAAGGACCCACAAGAATCATTGAGTCCAAGTCCTGGCCCTCCACAGGACAACTCCAAGAACCACCACATACCTGAGAGAGTTGTCCAAATTTTTCTTGAACTCTGTCAGGCTTGGTGCTGTGACCACTTCATGGGGAGCCTGTTTCAGTGCCCAACCACCCTCTGGGTGAAGAATCTTATTCTAATATCCAGCCTAAACCTCCCCTGACACAACTTCAGGCCATTCCCTGAGGTCCTCTCACTGTCACTACAGAGAAAAGATCAGAACCTGCCCCTCCACTTCTCATGAGGAATCTGTAGACTGTGATGAGGTCTTGTCTTTTACTCCTCGCTATTACTAACAGAGAAATACAGACATACCATTTTCTAAATGGAAATTAAAATCAGAATGGCTTTTTTGAGAATTGATCCAGGTCCTGGGAAAATATTTGCCGAGGTCCATCTCTCATAAAAATGTTTCTAGTGGCAGTGTTTTTCCTTCAGTTACTGAAGGAAAGGCGTGTTATGGAGAAATAAGGTCATCCCTGGTGAGGAGTGGGGGTCCAGGCAGCTGTTCCAGGTGTGCCTTGGGGCTAGTACACATCTGGATGCACTAGGTGGCAGGATCTGTCTGCAGCAGTGAAACATGCTGTGGGAATGGTGTTTGCACTGGACAGAAAGCAGGTGGAGAGCATATTTCCTCGGAGATGCCAAAAACGAGTCCAAAAGATCTCTATCTAAAGATGGTATGCAATTCATTACCAAATGCAAAACAGACTGCTCCAGCATAGCTCACTGATGAGCAAGAGACTCACATTTTGTTGATTGAAAAGGAAAAAGGGGATATTTTGCTATCAAAATATCTATAATCCTTGTCTTCAGGTAGAGAGACATGGGAAACAGCTCAGTGTCCTCTTCCTCTGCCTGTTTGATATTCAATAAATTTAAAACCGAATTGCTCATTAAATCTTGAGCAGACAGGGATTCATGTCTGCTCTCATATCCTGCTCTTGGCCTGACAGAATCATAATTTGATTCTTGTTTGGAAACTGTGCTCGAGAGCAGCAAACAGCAGGTGCGTGAGAAGACCTGAGGTGTTCCCCAATGAAAGCCTGACCTTGTTTGAGGAGCCTTGGTCCAGGGGAGGGCTTTTTGTGAAGACAGGGTTATTAGAGAGGTGCTGGTAGCAGCTGTGGTGGCAGAGATACGAGCAAAAGGAGAAATCATATCCTTGCTTCTGTGGAGGGGGATATTGAATTGATGTGATTTGGCTGAAACTACATGAAATGTTAATAACGGGGCCAAGATTGGTGCCAAATAAGCTCCCTGGAGCCCCAAGTTTGGATGTTCAGCCATGTCTGGTGTGAAAGCAGGTGTTAGCTGCTTTCTGAGGTATGGGCCAAAGATGTTGATGTTGTCTGACAAAAAGAAGATAAAGCTTGGGAACAGCAACAAACTTGACCACAATATTGGAATGTTCTCACCCTGGAAGTGTAGTCTGGTGAAGAGACAGGTCCTGGTTTTCCCTACTGTAAAGCATTTGGGTTTCAGCCTCTTCTCTGCAGATTCCAACAGGCCACACGTTAAGTATGTGTTTCCTAGATGAGATCCACAGGATCTCTGCTGGGAAAGATCTCTGAGTCACAAAAACTTGAAAACTGTTAGTGTGGTTGTAGACTTCTCTCTTTGTACTTCAGAGGCATAAACATAAAAGACAGGCCCACACCAAAAGGGGAATCTTCATGCTCTGTTCCTGTGAGGGATTCTGAAAGGTCTTTTTTTTTCCAGACTAACAGCATGAATATAACCTGGCATTTTTAATTTTAAGCAATGACTAAATGAACTTTAGGTCATGCCTTCATATGGAATTCAGTTGTTTTGGCTCCTTTCTGACAAGCAAATAGTGAAAACCAGGTGGTGGACAAGACTCTGACACACTATCCCTATATGTGTCCTTCTGAAGAATCCACCAACGATAAGGCAATATAGCTTCTTTCCCCCCCAGATCTGCAGAGTATGCTTTCTATTTCGTGCAGGTTGCAGTTCATATTGGCTCATTTTTTCCTATAGCAGCCTCTGGTCAACTGGTCCTGTTGCACATAATTAATTTTGACGGTCATCATCTGATCCCTCTTCCCACATCACTTGCTGCTTATACCACTGTAATTACAGCCATTGCTTAACTTCTTCTGATCTACAAAATGTTGAAAGACAGTATCATTTTCTCTTTAAGATCCATCCAGACCAAAAACTATGTTTGATTTGATATACTTGGACTGACAAATAAAACCACAGGTAAGAAAAATAAACCTGTGGATTCTTTGCCAGGTAAGCAAAGGAGGAAAGTAAAGCTGCCCTGTTCCCTGCTTTCCTTTTCTTGTGACTGAAAAGTAAACTGGCAGAGGGAAGCATCCTATGGCATAAAGTCAAAGGGGAAATTTCATTGCCCTGTCTGTATTTGAGGACCATGGAAAGGGGTATCAGCTTCCTGGGGGGATGTGGAGCCAGGTGTGGTGTTTGCTTTTGACAGGGAATGGAGCAGGGAATGCACTCCTGGTTGTCCTTGGATTGTGCAGCCAGGGCCTGGGGTTGCTGCTTCCTCCTCAGGTCTGATTCCCCACAAAGCATCTCCAGTGTAGGCCAAGGGCCCAACAGGCTGGCTGCACACAGGCACCATGCAGGACCCTCAGGTCCCACCCTGGGTGCTTCCAGGACAGTGAGATTTTACTTGCTTGGAGGCCATAAAAACACCTTAACAAAAGCCGGCATAAAACTCGGACAACATTGCAGAGCAAGGGCAAAGAAAATCCTCCCAAGCTGAAGAGCTGCGTTTCAATTGTGTGTGACCACTTGTGTGTTAACTCTACACCTCTGGCTTTTTCACTGCTTCACGAGGTCCTCCTACTATAGGCAATTGTCCCCTCTCTCCTCTCTGCTTACCCCAGTTAGTAATGCCTCCTCTTCTCCTATTGGCCGATTTCAATTTCCCCACCTCTTCTCACCCCTGTTTTCTCTTCCTGTCTTTCCTCTGCGGTGCTTTACCAAGATCCTTTGCCAGTTTGAGTGCTGTTTTACATTAGCTAAGCCCGACACTCATCCCGCCTCCTTCCAGCAGACAAACCTGGAAGAGGTCAAGGCAAGATCAGGAGTGGCAATCCGAATCCACCAGCAAAACATACAGAGCTAGCACATATGGATCAGTGAATATTACTTTGGCCCCAGGAACAAGAGAGCACTGGTAATCACAGGAGACAGAGTGTTTTTGGCAGTGTAGGGGAATGAGATCTAGTCAGGACTTTCCAGGTGCAGCTTTATTTCCATTTCTGAAAAAAGGCAGTGAGGAGGGAACATGGATAGCCTAGGATGAAGCATGTCTGTCTGTGGGAGGACAAGCAGGATTTCTAGCCCATGTTTACAACAGCCTATCAAGCCTGAGGAGCTGTCTGCAGCCCCAGGAGTAGCCTGAGCTGGTATCCAAGTACAGCAGGTGGACTCTCCTCTCGTAAATGCTTATTTGTTTCCAACAATGGTTCCACCAGACACCAGTCAGCCTTGACCAGGCTGAGTTCACTCAGCAAGTACCTCAACTCAATCACTTGTTTTTGGTTTGTTTGGGAAAGAAAAAAAAAAGGAAATGAGAGAAAAAGAAATCCCAGGAAAAGTGAACATTTCTGAGAATGATGGTTGTTTGCTGTTTCGCTTCAATTTTATATGAACTATTTGGATTGGCTAAAACAGAGCTGCCAGGTGGCTAAACATGCCGAGTGAGTGTGGTCAGTGCCTGGGACACGCACTGTGCTCAAAGCATCCAAAAAATTACTCCTGACCTTCATTTAGTCTGCCAATCACTGCAGGCTGCCCTTACATCACATTTTCTCACTAGCCAGTAACAGATTCATACAAATTAGGGATGGAAAAGACCTGTTAGGTCACACAGTCCATTTCCCCCCCTTCCTTCTCTCTGCTCCCTGAAGGTCAGCCCAGGGCTGTTCCCTGCAGTGTATTTTCTAGTGCTTTGTCCAGTCTTATTTCAAATGACTCAAGTGGTGGGGCTGCCAGCATTTCCCTCTGGGAGTCTAATGGGCTTCACTGTTAATTTTTTCCTGATTTCCAGCCTGAAATATCCCTTTGCTGGTTTTGTCTCATTACCCACTTGCACCACCCTCCAGAGTTCCTCTCCGTCCTCCTTGTTAGCAGCGCTAACACTCCACGCTGAGAAAGCACCAGTTAGCTGAGAATTCAAAAGTGTTTTGCAAAAGCAGGCACTAGTGCTTCCTTTAGAGCCATTGAAAAGGGAAATTAAGGAGCTGGGAGGGAAAGTGAGTGTTGACTAGAATCAGACACAAAACTCAAATCTTCTAGCTCATTTCATGGCCTGGGTAGATAAAAGCCTGTTCTCACCTCTCCAGTCAAATTTACACACAGCAATTTGAAAATGAGCAGAGAAGAGAAGGTTTTGACATTGATCACAGCAATCCCTTGACACTTCAGTTTATTGAAGTGGTGACTGGGAAGAAGGTTCAGAGTCTTTTTCTATTCCATCATCTTCTCCCAAAAAGATGTCTTATTGATGTTTGGACTTAGCAATATCCAGAGCTTTTTTTTGAATAGGATGAGGCAGGTTGCCAGTGTTTTCTGACTAGATAAGGTCTCAACCCAAATTTCTGGATGCAAACAGATACCATAGTAGACTGGCTTCAGCTCCAAGCTTCACAGCTGGGCCTTGTCTCTAACGATACATTGAACTAAAATCCCAGCTCCAAACACGCACAGTATCAGATAGCGATTTTGAGCCTTCAGCCTCTGTCTGGTCAAAGAAGAGATGCTTTCTCATATACCATTCATCAAGTGTTTTCAAAACCACTCTGACTTTTTAGGTCGGGTCTTATTTCCTGGGATACCTTTGCAAAGGTGCTTATTAATCTGTGATAACGTCGTCCTAGCTTTATCTTAGTGCTCGTTGATGCTCTTTGAAGCAATCTGACATGGCGAGAGCCCAGCCTGCGAGGTCCCGTGAGGACTGGGCCCACAAAAAGAAGAGATGGAAGAGACCTACAGGATTAGCTCATCCTGTTCATTCCCCCGCCAATACAAGCCTGTTCCCCACGGTACATTTTCCAGCGCTGTGTCCAGACTGATCTTATTTTTAAATGATTCATATGATAGGGTTTCCTCCAGTTCCATTGGTGACTGGATGGTTGCCAGAACATTTTTTTTCCCCCCTTTCTTTGACTTTGCCTCCTTGGATTCAACCAGAATTTTGAGGTCTGCAATTTGTACTGAGCATAAACTGGCAGTGAGTAACTGCAGAGAAAACTTTGACTTTATCCTTGATGATAACCTTGAGCTTTCTTCAGGCAAACAAATCTCTGTCAGAGCCAAGAAAAGTGTTGTTTCAGAGAGACTGGGCTGTTGGTGAAAGCTGCTTGTGAAGGACAGATGTGGGTTGGTTTGAAAGCACCTCTCCAAGCCTTCAGGCTGACATCAGTGGTACCACTGAGGTTTCTGTCCTAGCTGCCAAATTCTCATGGCTGGCAACTGGGATTGCTTTCTTCCCTGAATTTACAATGACAGTCTGAATTTCAGGGCTATGCTGGGCCTATAGCCAGTGTGTAAGAAGTGGGGTTGGCCAGGTGCATTGCTGCAAGTGTAGCTCCTTTTTTTGCCATCCCATGACATAAACGCTTCAGTTACTCATTGCCACACATTTTTCCCTCCTGTGTCTCGTCACTGTCCTGTGCACTGTTTGGAGTTCTTGGGTACTGATGTTTGTGTCCTCAGGATCTCATCCTTCATGAAGTTCATGAATTGCCATCTGGAAAATCATTTGGGATGGGCAATATGACCAGATTTTCTGTGGTCTTCAGCACTTGTCTGTGGGCAGCTGTGTCCTCAAAAGGACAAAGCGCAGCTCAGGAAAGAGCTGCAACTAGTAGCAAGGCTCCCATTATGAAAGGACCAAGGTTTCCCCCCTTGTACTTTTCCCTGTATTTCTTCTCTGCTGCCTCTCCAAAACTTTTTATTTTCCCTTTCAGGGATGGATTTTTTTGTGGGTGGGATGTGGGTTCTGACTTCAGGGCATGCTGCGTGTATCTCTGCAGCTGTGGGTAGCTAGTGCTTAAAGCCAGTGCTGCCAACAAGAACCCAGTCTGGAATGTCAGTCATCTGCAGGCTGATGGAGCCCTGCAATGGACAGCTAGGAGATAGGAGAGATGTGGAAATAGTGTAGGAAAGACTAGAGAAGGAGCATAAGAAAGAAAAGGACAGAGCTCAGGGCCACTTCTTCAGAGAGCACGGTCGTCCCAGAGTCCCTTGGAGCTTGCCTGCCCTCATCCATCACAGGAGCCATGACCTTCATCTGCAGGATGTAATTACCTCTGGAGGTAAGTCCTCCTCTCCACACTGGACCCCAAAAATCCTTGGCCCAGACCTGTTTCCTCCTGGACAATCAGAGGTTTCCTTTAAATCCCCAGACATCACACATCACTGAATGACAAACTGTGCTCTGGTATGATTAACCTTAAAAAAGAGATGGATTTCCACCAGCCTCTTTATTACTTTTACTTAAAGGAGTGGCAAAATTTCTTTTTCTTTCTGCCAGCCAACTGCAATAGGCTTATCTTAGAAGATCTTAAAGCACTTTATCTTTCTGCATGTGCTCCTAGAGATGTCTACATGTGGTTTTCAGCCTTTTGCCATTTTTTCTTGAAGCCTGAAATAATGACTCTTAGACTGCACTGACGTTTGTCCTGTAGGAACAAAACCAGTGGGATCCAGACTGGTTTAGAGGGATGATGGTCAAGTGAGTTTTAACAGGTGACAGCTTTGTGCACTGCATTGTGCTACATGTGATCTATGTGCTTTTCTTTTTTACTTGCATAGCTAAAATATGGGAACTTAAGATAAGGAGATGCTGTCCTGTAAAATTCTTGCCACTCTTCAGTCAAAAAGCTTTTGTTACATAGAAGAAAAGGTCATGAGGCAACCTGTATTGTTTAGTGGGAGTAAAATTATTATTATAAACACTCTGATCTGGACATATACCGTGCTGTCACCAGATAATCTGCAGAATAAAAGTATTATTCCTTGGCAGTGACTGAAATGGAAGGCTGACCATAGAGTAAATAATATGAATTCTGACACAATTTAAATTAGTCAAAGCAAGATAATTAGAAACCAAAGTAGGAAACTGGCGTGGAGGAATTTAGTCCAGTTCTTTCCATACTGCAGAGGACTGCAGATACTTTCACCCTGCAGTCTATTTCTCAACATCCTGACCCAGGGAATGCATTTGATGCCAGTGCCCGTGGCCAGCACCAAGTTGTGTGGTCATCCCCATGGCGGGATCAAATCTTCCTGCTCCCCAGGAAACTCACTGCGCCATCAATAGTGGTGAGACATCACAGCTGAGATCTGCACACTTAGATTATTTAGCTTTTCCCCATGTAGGAAACAAATCCCATTTACTATTTTTATAGATTAAGCTAAAGTTCAAATGTTGATCACCCTGTGGACAGACAGGAGATAAAAAGGTGGGCCAGTTTCATAGCTACAGAACACAAACCAGAGATAATTTTTTTAAAACTATCCCACAAAGGTCAAATTTAATAAGTTTCAGGGTAAAGTGAAGGAATCATTTATTTTATCTGGCATGTAACTGATAACAGTGAATGTTGTTTTGGTCTGTTTATTTACAGCATCACCAATATTGTAGATATGATGGGCTGAAAATTTTCCATAAAGATTGCATTTGGATAAAAGTTTTGCTTTTGACAGAGTAATTTATTTTGGTGAAGAAATGATCACTCTTCGGAAAAGGTTTCTTCTGAAAAATAGCATTTTGGCTGAAAATAGTTTTTTTTTATTATTTTTAATTTTTCTGATGAAAAGTTGGAATTTTCCACGGTGAGAAAAGAAAATTCCAAGTAGCTTCAGCATGAGGTATTTTATAGATAGGCGAGGAATAATCCTGCCTCAAAGGGAATATAAAATAAACTGACAAAAATCTAAGAAATTTGGATCAGTAATTTTGAAGTTACAAAAGTTTAAATTCAGCAGCTTTTCATGTGCTTAATAGAACCTCTCCAGTGATGTGTTTTTAATGCCTCAATTTGGGATTGCCCATCTGAGAACATCTCATTCCAATCACAAAGTCCTTTTCCATAGTGTTTAAAGTCAGTAGAGACCATGAGATCATCTAGTTTGGCCTCTTTACATATAACTCAGTTAACCCCTTTCAGAGCCCAGAAGTCACATTTGGCTGAATCACAGATAGAACAGCAAAGCTCCTACACTTTCCTTTCAAGAGTGGTTTACCTTCTTCATGCATTGTTTCTTTTGTTGTTAGATCTATCTAAAATTATTCAAATACTTAACTGAAAATCTGTTTTCGTTTGGCTTTAGACAATAATTTTCTGTGTGTGTTCAGATAGGTTTAGAATCCCCTGTAAAATCCATTATTTTATTTTCATAAGGTTGTGGTATATGACCATCAAATTATCAAAATTTTAATCATCGTTAATAATGTGTTGGTGGAATGTGCAGTGTAGTTTTCAGTCTCTGCCTGTGCTTGCTGGGTGTGGGAGGAGTGGGGAAAAGAGTAAAACACTGTTCTTTAAAAATGTCAGAATCTTATTCAGTGTGGTGGCTTTGGCCCTACTGAAGATACAGGAGGAATTTAATCTTAGAAAACATCACTTTGTCAGGTTTCTCAGGGCTGCAGCAGCACTTTTTGCTTGATGCCAGGACCTCAGCCTGGCCCATTCCAGTTTTAAAATCCATCTCAGAACTGCTGGTATCCAAAGACCATTCCTGTTTTGTAGGAACAGACCATTCTTTTTCTCCTTGCACACATGCATTTATGAAAAGCCATTTTTTTCAGTAGACCCTGGTTACTGGGCACTTCAGTTCACTCTGCTTACACTCTCCTCACTTTTGTCTTCCATTTACTGTCTTTGTATCATCCATAAAAAATATCAGCTGTAATTTTAAATTTCCTTTCAAATACTTGAGGACAGTAGGGTGTAGGGCTCAGGTTTATAGCCACCATTTTGTGAGCCTCCTAGAAACAGCTGTATTTGTTACATTATTTACAAATACTTTGGCTTATATCAGTTAGCTAATGTTCAATATATTTAGTATACAGTCTCTTAGTATTATATACTGCTGATTTTTATATCAGAATATTGTGTGGTACCAAGTCAAACACCCCATAAAATTTTATTACATCTACACAGTCAAATTTATCCAAAAAAAACTTCTTAGAGAATGAACTCAAGTTTGTTTAAGTAACACTATTTTCCATAACCCATTTCATGTTGTCTGGTATTCATTATATCGTTCTCCTTTATTTTGTTATCAGTTAAATTCCATATGTGCTTTTTTTATTCTTTTGTTTGAGGTTGATGTCAGTATATTCAGTAATGTAACTCTGGTAGGTAGTTTGCTCCTCTCAAATGTTTGCACAAGGTGATCATTCATCTTGTGCTTTCAGACTTGTTTGGTATTCTGGGATTTAGTAAAAATAAGCAACAAGTGAGCAGTGATTTCTTTAGGCAAGTCCTTTATGACTTCTGAGTTCAAGTTATCAAGCTGATGGCTTTAAAATGTACATTCTTACAAGACATTATCTAGTTCCCTATTTTGTACCTTTTTTCCCCTCTTTGAAATAATAAATTGACTAATCATACTTGGGTGACTAAGACACATCATGGTCAAATAGAAAACATATTTATTTAATTTTTATTTGTTTTTATTACTTCTATTTAGAATTTTGCCCTTGTCACTGAGAAATCTGCATTCATTTTCTTTGACCTCATATTTAAATTTCTACTTTCAGCTAGTTTTGCCAACCATGGTGTTTTCCTTTAGGATTTTTTGCCCATTTTACACACCTTCCACTGTTTACAACTGCTAATCTCTATGGTTTGGTTTGTGTTTGATGTCTTATTTCGTGAATGAAACTTCTGAAATTCCAAGCATTCAGTACATCACTGAACCGAGGCAAGCTTTGAGGCATTGCTGTCTTTTTCCACTCATCATGTGCGGCCTGGTCATCTAACAAGTTCTTGAAGAACTCTCCACCATCTTTCATAACTTTTTGTCCACATTTTTTCTGTAACCACATTTCTCGTGTGTTTTCCCAGTGTCAGAATATAACTGTTTGGAAATACCCAAATATTTTTGCTATTTGGCCTGTACTGTGTTTGTCTACATGAAATAAATAGAAACTGGTCATGACCTGCAGTTCCTAATCCAGCACTCTTTGATTGTTCAGGATTCAATATTCACCTTTTTCCATATAAAGATTTACCAATACTTCATGGATTTGTTTCTCTTTAACAGGCAGCTGCTTCATCATGCCCTTTTTTTACTTGGACATTTGTGGTGGCACACAAACTTCTGCCCTCTGTCCTCAAAAGCTTCCTTTAGACTTTGCTCATTGCATTGACCCATGGATGTTCAGGTTCCTGCATTTCTGACATACCAAAACTCAGTCATGAGTTGTCAGAGATCTGAGTTAACTTATTAATCTGATTTATTTTATAATATTATCTGATTTACCTTATAATATTACCCAGCATCTCTTCCATTATAAATTACTTTTTTTTTAGTGTGGTCAATAGGGACTACAGCTCTCCATTGAAAATACCCATTTATAGCAATGCACTCAGTCAACCAGGGAAAGCTAAATTTAATCTGTAAAGCCTTTTGGGTCTCTCTGATTAACAAAGTACAGAAACCTTTATATTCTACTGCCTGAAGCATTGAGATTTATAATTCACCAACAAATGATTCATAGGTTTAAAAAATAAAATAAGCAAAAACTTCCTGTAATTAATTACTCAAGTGCTGAGACTGAGTAGCCTGCGCTGAGAAGGTAAGACATTCCAGAGCTCAAATTGTTGTTGCAAATTAACTCTGTTGCTTGTACATATGCATTTTTTTTTTAGTGTCTCTTTACCTGCAAAATTTGGTTACAGCATAACTGTAACATATTAAAGGTTCATGATACCTAACAGCCAAGTTAGGGGTTTGACAAACAAAACAAGTTAAATGCTCACAGGTTAATGAGATTTGAGGCTGAAAGGGGCCACTGTCCCAGTGTATCTGACCTACTCTGTGACAAGTGCCACCTAATTACAGGCAAGAGTTTTGCAGTGTAAGGAACTGGAATTATTTTACACTTAGACAAATGAATGATGCTGTGGTTGTTGACTTGCTGTTGAACTACTAGAACATGTCACTTAAACATCCAATCTGAATTTAAAGGCTCCAAGTGATGATGAATTTACCACTTCCCTGGGTAGTATGTTCCAGTGATTAATTACTCTCTCACTGTAAGGAATTTGTGTCCTATTTTCAGTTTACATTTCTCTACTTTGCACTTTCAGCCAATCGATCTTCTAGGGCCTTTCTCTGATACAGTTAAGGGTGGCTCATATCATGACTCTCTACTTCAGAAGCTTTAAAAATTCTGTTTCTTTGAGGGCCTAAACTGACGGAACTCTTTACATTTCTTGATGGAAGATGTGTTTTCTAGAACCTTTCAATTCTGGTCTGCTTTAAAATGCAAATTCCAGAGCTGGACACATTGCATAAGGTTCTTACCAAACCACGAGTGGAGGCAATACTGTTATGTTTTACCCAAAGCATTACTATTTTTAGCATGCAATTAAAGTGATTTTCCCCTACTTTTTGTTGCCGTATCAAGATCCCTGTAGCAGATTCCTGTGATCCACAATCCACCTCTGCAGTGTCAATCTTTGCTCCATGCATACCACTGTTAACAAAGGTCGTTTTTGTGGCAGAATTCACTCCATTACAGCAAAAGTAAATAAAGCCTGTCACCACTTTAGCAATGAGTGTAGGTGCTTACCTTGGAGCTGAGCTGGGTGGGTAAATATACTGTGAATGGCCAACTGGATCGCATCCATGGAGTGCGTCAGAAAGGAATCCTGACAGTCTATTGTTTCACTTGTGCCTGGGTCTTTAATGTTTGCCCGGTGTGAAGAAAAAAGGCAATTATCAAAGGCAGCTTTTAGGAGTAACTTTACATATGGGATGCAATTACAGCGTGAAAGAACACTGGCTTAATAGTGACAGACAGTGACTAAGAGATATTATTACCAGGGAGCTAGCTGCCAAAATCACATCCAGGAAAAAAGTGCGGGGAGAGAAAAGCTTTCAGACTGGCCTGCATATTTGTCAATCCACAGTTAGTGATACTGGCAAACTGCTGAGCATGTTGGTTCATCCTCAGATGGACTAGCTCAGCCCTCTCCGTCCCTCAGACACTCGTGCATCCTCCATCTGCACCGCCCCACCGGGGGATGTGTACGTGGGACGGCCCTGGTGAGAGGCACAGCCCAGCACCTGACTGCCAATGCTGTGCCCAGCTTTGGAGCTGCTGAAATGTGATGTCACAAGCCTGCTCACCCTGCTCCCAGGGGCACTGCAAACCCAGGGCTCTGCACTGTGTCTGCTGCCCGGCAGGGAGGGATCAGGTGCTGGCAGTTTTCTCAGCAGACCCTGTGTTGCCTTCCAGGGGAGTCTGCTCTAAGCTGGGGTCGTTCCTAGCTGAAATGCTGCAGGGCATCATGCCTAAGGCTGGAGACCTAAATATTTGATGCAGTTTAAAGCACTTGCAAAACTGTGCCCACTATCAGCTGGCCCTTGGTATTTAAACCACCAGCTATTTTTCTATGAAGACGTAACTCTGACAAACAGTATAGTACATCCCCTTTTTCCATTTTTCACTTGTCATCTCAGATTGAAATGTTTAATACTTTTCCCCCTGTGGATTTCTTCAGTCTGGCTTTGCTGTGAACCCTGAAGGGTCCAGGATGTCACCGAAAACCAGCTGCCCCTGTGCCCCTCCTGATTCCAGGCTTGCTCTTGAATCCTAAAATCATTTCAGAGTGACTCTGTTTTCAGCTCACCTTGTAGCCTGACCTCAAGCTACTCTTGGACTCCACGTTCCTTCTTTCTTGTTCCGTGTTTTGTTTTGGCCTCTCTGCTCTGCTCTTCTGATTTTGTTCAGTGTTTCCCAGACTTGCTGCCACTGGCTTTCCCTTCAGAGAGACTCTGTGCCCTGTAAGTCAGGGGCCTGGATTGCTGTCTATTGTTGCTTCTTTTGCCATCAGCCTCAGGTGGTGCCATTCCATTTGGTAGTAGCAGCAGTGGGATGGTGGCTTGGGAGGGAGGTGGGAGGTCTTTGGGGGGCTGAGACCACCCAGTTCCTCCTGTGAAACTGGCAGTGTGGTCCCTGGCATGTGCTTACCATCTCCCCTAGGCACAGTTTGGTGGGAGGAGCCAAAGCCTTCATTTATTTTGCTGGTATGGATAGAGCCTTGGTCTCAACACAGCCATGCATCTGCTCTAGGATCATGCCTTTCCAGTTGGGAACTGCTGGCTTTGCTGATGCTCTTGCTTGTGTCTGCCTTGGCTGACGAACCACTCACGCAGAGTTGTGGCATCTTTACGCCCTGTTTTAATACTGCTACTTGTCAGTGGATACATGAGTCAGTACATCGCCAGCTGCATCCCGCTGCGCTCATCTGGGGCCCAGTCTGCAGGCTGTGATCTGCAGGCTGTGATCTGCAGGCTGTGATCTGCAGGCTGTACCGAGAGAGACAGCACTCTGCACTGTTTCCTTTTCTGTGTGCCTGCCTCTGGACCGACAGAAGTTTCAGACCTTTCATTTTGTGATGTGCCTTTTTTGCTTTCTGGGGTGTTTCCCAGGTTGGCTCTGAGAGAATGAGGGGGTCAGGCTCAAGCTCATTTGGGAGGCTGGGAGAGGTGTCCACCAGGGCTGGCACTGCTGCACCTCCTCATCTGTCCTGAATGGCACGTGGGTCCCACCTGGAGCTGTGCTTTAACCTGAGCTTTACACTGATAGGGGTGAGCTCTAAAAGATGTGCCCTCACTCCCTGCATCCGCTGTCCCAGACCCATGACTGCATGACCCTGTGATCAGCCAGTGCAAGGGCTGCTCTGAGAGAACAGCCCCACTGTTACCCCCAAAGAGCACAAATCCTGATAACTCACAACACTGGATGGGCCAGAAAAACATGCAGTATTTTTCTTTATGTATCCACAGCTAAAACAACTTCTAAGTTTGATTGGAGGATTTTTTTTTTTTTAATTTTATTTGGGCATGGAAAGTGAAGAACTAGAAAAGAAAATCAGGTGCAAACATTTTGTGTCTGAGATTTTTTGTGTAATTTTAACAAGATAACCAACCACAGCAATGCCAACAGAAGTGTGTATATAGGGCAGGATTTTTAGAAATGTGACTCCTGACTTCATATTTGTCACAAAATTTCTATGTTACAGCTTGCAATATAAATAAGCATTGACAAGTAATTTGGGTAATGTAGCCTTTACTACACACTTGTGCTGCTTCATGTTGCATCACCCTTTTTCTTCAGAGTATCTCACGCCACTTGGAAACATGGTAATATTGTAATTTTGTAATATCTGCTGTCTTTTGGATGGTGCTGCAGATTTTTGTTCCTGTCTTCTTTTACAACCACCAGATTATATCCGGAAAACACACTTTATGTTCTGATAATGGAGGAGGAGTGTAATCCTGGTCCAAATGAAGTCAGTGGCAAAACTCCCGTTGACTTCATTAGGGATAGAATTTCACGCCATCTTGTGTTGCCTTGCCTAAAAAAGGAGAAGAGACCTGATGTAAAGCCTATTGTAGTCAATGGAGAGATTCCCAGGGATTTTAATGGGCCTGTATTTGATCCAGCATGAGGTTATTCAGTCACCTTCAAATTTTACAGGAATATAGCACTTGTGTTGCATTCTTAAAGGACTAATAAAGTTACCCTGAGTTAGATAAATTTCTATACATTTCTTCTCCTGAAGCATTTGGGTGTACTAAGAAGTTCTTTTTTTTTTCTTTTTTTTCTTCCCCTCCCTTTTCCCCAGTTTCTCTGTTCAGGCATTGTTTTGCCTTGTGGTGATTCTAAATCATCACAAAACAAATCAACACAGAACAATGAGCAGGATATATAAGTTTGGGCTTATAGATTCCAGTTCCATGAACTTTGATTTAATAAACTTACCCCTCTTTTTTAGCAGAAAGCACAAAACATGGGCGGTTTGGTGAATTTGAAACCTGGTTCTGATTCTGACCTACATTTAAAAGCTAAATTTGAGTCCGATAAAGTTTTAAAAACACTGGTAATATGAAAAAGATGCTTCACTGTTCCCTTTGTATTTTTAACCTTTTTTCCTATTAAAACTGTAAACAGTTTTATATTATTGCAGTGAATTCTTCTCTAATTTACTCCAGTGTAAATCCAGAGGAATGCTTCCGAGGGCAGGGGAGCTGTTCTGCATTTGCACTGGGGTGGGTGGCAGGGGCTCTGCCAGGCTGTTTCCCCTTCCTCTTCCTCCTTTTGCTGTTTGTCTTGGATAACCTTAAGAAAAAAGTGTCATTAAATGCTGCACTGCTTCCAGTGATGGTTGGTCATCTCCGCCATTCCCCATCCCTGTGGCTGTGTATGTTTAAGTTCCTGCAATATCTAAGAACCAGAACAGTTCAGGCTAAAAAAAGCCTTTCTGGTGGATTCTGTTTACCTCCTAAAAAATATGACTATTTATTTTCATTTTTGCATTGGAAGAAAAACAAAACCTCAAGAATTTTATGAAAAGCTTTCTGTGGGCTGAAACATCTGGTTTTGCCTCACATGTCAGGGCCTGATTTGAATCTCTTGCATAATTTTTGATAAGGCAGATGGACTGTCTCTTTCTCCCTCTCTATCTCACACACATGCAGACATTATCTGCTTCAGATTTCAGAAACTTTTGTGTCAAAATTTTTTGTTTGATTTGAAGAAATTTTGTAAAATTGTTTTCTTCCATTTAAGAAATTAGCTTTATGTTAATGCTTGTGAAGAGTTAGTATCAAGAATGTTTCCATTTTCTTGAATAATGAATTTAATTTCAGCAGAGAATGGACTTTTACTGAGTTTCACTCCAAAAGTAAAGATGTATTGTAGAAAATCTTGTCCTTTTTCAATTTCCCCCTTTCCCTTCCACGTTTTTCTTTGTATTTTTTTCACAATAGTGCATAAAAAGAAGGAACACAGAAGCATGTGTTTTTTAGGTTTTGAGCTAAATCACAGTTTCTCATTGACTCTGTGTGCAGATGAAAAGCACAGATTTGTTGTCCTTTGGCTGATAAATATTTGTACCCTTTATTGATCTAAGCATCAGTGCTCATACAGTGGGACTCATCAAGTCCAGCTGCACAGACCTGAGGTTGTATCTGAAAAAGGAAATATTCCCCTGGAGCTCTCAGAGAGAATTAGGTATCTCCAGCACACAGCCCTGCCTGCTGTGCCTGCTGTAGGATAAGATAAATAGTTTCTCAGAGGTGGTTCCTTCTCTCTTTGACCCTAAAGGGAACGTAGGGATTAGCTCAGGCTTAGACACCCAAATCTCTGACGTGTAAACTGTAGCAGATGAATCCTGCACAAAGTCCTTGGAAATGTTATTTGGCTTCCTGGAAGAATCAGCTTAAATCTTCCACATGATGGAATGATATTGTTTATTTAGTTACTATATGAAGTTCTTGCAAACATGGAATTGCAAACTAAAGATCCTTTGTGCCTCTTGTGGTTTCTTCTCAGAGATAAGCCTGTTCTCTTTATGCATGCTCTATAAGCTAATTTTATACATTGGGACTGCTTTCTTCCACCTCAAGAAAAGAAATCCTTCTGGGAAAAGTTGCAATGTGATCCAAAGTCCAAGTCTTTACACAGACTTCAGTGACTTTTGAATTACGAACAGAAGTGTTTGGCATTTTTTTCAGCATAAAACTCCAAAGTGAATTTTTCCATTATTCAGAAGATACAAGCTGTTGTCAAGTCTTAAGGACATTGTGATTTTTAACTGAAAAGTAGTGCCATTAATTATATTGGGAGAGTTGGTTGGTTTTTCTTCTCCTCTACCTTTGTATGTCTAGTAGTCGATAATTGTTCATTAATAACAATAAATGCACATCTGTAGGCAGCAGGATTACATCAGAAATGAAAGCATTTTTTTCCTTCACAAATTAGATCTTGGTCAGAAACCAATAAAGAGGAAAAAAAAAATCGTCTAAGATATTGTTGGGCTAATCTTCTGTTTCTAATACTGCATAGAAAAAAGTTGACACGTTGTTTTCTAAACCAAAATAATTGTTTTCCTCTTTTAAAATCTCTTTAAGGCAAATGTTCCAAAACCTAAGGCTATATTTACATATTTTTAGCAGCTTTCTGTAGTTAATTTTTGTCATGTTATCAGCACTACCTTCTGTAGTTAATTTGGTGTGCAGAAAGCTGTGATTAATGGGCCTTTGCTACAGCATTAATTTTCAGCCACAACCCCTCCTTGCCCTTTGGTGTTATGTTAATTACTGGAAAAGAACCGTGAAATCGCACATGGCACAGAGCTGTGGCGTGGTGAAGAACAACAGTCAGGACCCAGGTTCTGAGATGAGTCTGAACAGCAGAATGTGTCCGATCCAAAAATATCTGATCTGGATAACAAAATCAAAAGTGTAAGGGGTTCTAGGAGTTAGGCAGTTCTGGTTTATTCTGAACAAATGCTCCTTTTCTTACCACTTTCCTTTGTCATTGGTAGTATTTTGGCAGTTCTGAAGAAAATTACTGAGCACTTCTTTTCGGTCCTTGGGAGGATACTTAATTTGAAAGCACTTTCCTCAGCAGATTGTCTGCCTGGCCTGACTGCTGTAAGGGCTGGTAGTTCTTGATCCAAAACCAGCTGGAGTCATTGCAGTGAGTTAAGCTTTACATCTACCCTGTTCTTATAGAGAAGATAGTCCTAGAATGGTCACCCCTGGGGAAGTAATTTGCTGTGTTAAAAATACCTAGCAACATTACTTAATAATCCTGTGAGCAAACTGCTAGATTAGCAAACCAAATAATTTAGTGGTGAGGCCAGAATTATTATTTATTACTACCAAAATAAATGTGAATATGGTAAGCTTTAGTAGAAAAAGATTTTCTTTAACGTTGGGACGTATCCTATGTCTCCATTCATTGAAAATGTCCTCCCCATCAGGCTGTTTGGAAAAAGGGGGAAAGAATGGAAGGTCCTGCTTCTCTCTGGTTTTGAAACTGCTCCTAGCCTAGAGGTAGAAAAAGTGCTAGATTCAGCAGGAAAAGACTAAAGAGGAAGGAAGCAGGTGGGTGTAACCTGCTCTACTGTGGGCTGTTGCAGTGGTTTATGCTGAAGCTCACAAGCAGTGGCCAAGACACAGAACTCACCTTTTATACACACAAGTGGGCCTGCTTGCTGGGCTGGAGAGTCACACTCATTAGACCCCACATTGTCCCCAGATAAGGTACTGCCCCTCTGAGGCGTTGGGGTGTGAATTGAGCTGCAAGGTTCAAGTGAGTTGTTGGGTTAGCCTGAGGGGTGATGGTCCCTGGGTGGAAGGAGTGGTGGGGGGAAATGCAGATAGGTCAGGACGTTGGCAAGACTTATGACACCCCTTAGTGACATCAACAACATGTTCATCTGCCTCATTCTCATCAGGACTGGCCTTGTGAGCTGGTAAAAGACAGGTGTCACCTGCAGACAGGGGAGAACAGGAGAATAAAGACAAGAAAGTAGATACTACATTATAAAATGCTGGGACTTTGTACCTTTTCCAGTTTAAGTGCTAGACTTCCCTCTCTGAAGCCAAGAAGTATCATTTCAATCTCTCCCACTGATGACATAAGGCTGCTGCATGACACACAGCCTTTATAAAGCATCAAACATCTAGAAATGTGATAGTTGTTTTTATCACAATGCTCCCAACAAACGACACATGCTGTTAATATGAATCTATCTTTCAGCAGCAGATATTTCAGGCACTGTTAGTAACATAATCTCATGATGTTGCCCTAATAGAGTATGCTGCAGATTTTAATCTTGCTAGAGTGTATTCTTTCTTTGGTTATCTTCCTGTGGTTCTTGGCTTCAGTGGGACACGTGCCCATGTACCGTCAATATGCTCAGCCTTGTTAATCTTTGTCTTGAGTCAGGTCTTTTTTAGCCGAAGTTTGTAGGCGCAGAGATGCTGGAAGAGCACTGCAGGTAATGGCATGGGCTGGAGGACACTGTGGAGAAAAGGGGGAGCCGCAGGGCCAACCAAGAAATAAAATGTGGCAGTAGAAAGGCGGTGGTGCTGTTATACCCTCTTTAAAAGAGTGTATAACATGTCTGAGGTGGGATTAAGGGCACAGCATGCTAAGGGCAGGGGAATCCCTGGGCACAGCACTCCCAAGGAGCCTACACTGCTCTTGAGGGGCTACTCATGTTAGTGTTGGCTGCAGGGTATGGCCAAGAGTCACCCATCTCTCTTGGGCAATTATCCATATCCCTTTGTGGTGGCTGTACTGGCACATCAGCTGTGCCAGAGGTCCTGTCTTGGCCCTGAATGCTGGTGTTTCTGCCATTAACATGTTAGAGCTGTCGTTGGCATGGGTTTGGCTTGGGTTTACTGAAAGTCTCTTGTACTGTTCCTGGTCCTGGTTCAGGAGTTAGCCTGGGCCAGGGACCATCAAAAAGGAAGTTTGGATATGATCTCTCTATTTTAGAGGCCAAGATAGTTTAATAAATGCATGTGGCCATGCTATGACAGCATGCTTCTGCTCCCAAGGCCAGAGAACACAGCCTGGAGCTGCCTGGTTTGTTGGTAGGGATGTAGTCATTGTGTCTGAGAGCCTCCTGCAACAGGGAGGCTCTTGTTTCTTTTACTGTGATGCAAAGAGCACATGAAATAAGAAAAAACACAGGCACTGATTACATTTTTTAAAAGATATGTTCTTTAAAAGTTGCATTTTTGCTAAGTAGAGAGCAAGGCATAAAAATTTAGAAGTTAGAAGAACTCAAAGGAAAGTGGATCTTGAATATTAGACAATACAATTTTACATGTCTATAAATTAAGAAAGCTACAGAAAAGTAAAAACAACAAGAAGTCAATGTATAAAAGTCTACACACTTGAAAAACTAGATCTGGAAGATCTTGTGGAATTTCTCATCACTTTTACAGATTAATATCTTTTCAATATTCATATGAGCAGGTATAATAGTGTTCAGCCAATATTTATTAATTCCTAGCTTTACCATATGTGTGTTGTCTTCTGTTAATAACCCCACTATTTAAATGGAATTGATCTAATTGATCTAAGATTGGTGAGGCACATTGTTGAATTGTACACAAAATGCTTACAGACTGCTCTTAGGTTTATCGTCACAGTCCAGGTAATTGTTAACTCTTTCAATATAAAATGAATAATATTTTAGTACTATAAGTTCATTAAGTCCTCTGCATTTGTTAATCTCACACTCTGTGTCATCCAAAATAAGATCTGTTTCCAGTATATATCTCTGTTGTCTAAGTCCTAAATGTATACAACACATGGTTTTATACTCACTTACTTGAAAAAAAAACTCCACCAAAATGACTTCACTATTGTGGCCTGAGGAAATAAGTGTTCTTGCAGCTGCCTGTAACTATCAGTCAGGAACATTTATGTTGACCAAAATACTCTAATAACTACGTCACTGCTGTATGGCTCCAGTTTTCTTGTAAAACCTGACCATGGTTTTACTCTGACAATGTTGAAGGTACAGCCATGATATGGCCTGGCTGTTGAGTTACTCTTTTTCACAAAGTGAACCACCAGCACTTGAAGGGTGGTAAAATTTATAATGGTTTCTCAGAGTCTGAAACTTTGGATAGTGCTTCTAACCTGTCTCTTGCCTTCTCACATCTCCTTGACCTGGACAGACAAAGAGCCTGCTCCCTGAACAGGCTCCAGTCTGGGTTGCCAGACCTTGTCCTTCTTCCCACCAGTATTTCCTAACCATCTGACTGACACACATCTTTAATTTTTCTCTTCTTTCTGTGAATTTGAGAACTCATGTGATGGATCCTGCGTGTGTTTGTGGGTGACAACACTGTGGGTGTTGAGGCAGCAGAAGGGAGAGGGTTGACAGCATTAACTTGCATCTATGGAGGAATCACTCTCCTGGGCTTGAGGGATAATACACCACTCTTGGGGTCCTGAGTGGCTTGATGATGCTGGTTGGTTTGAGAATTTATGCCAGCAAGCATCTCTGGCATGTGGAGCCACTGATGAGAAAGAGGACAGTCTGGGCTGCAGGGGCACATGGATGACACCCAACAAATGTCTTCTCCAGCAGAGCTCATCTCACTTATCTGCATTTTCAGCTCACACCAACTAACTTGAAGCAGAGCCCAAAGGAAGCAACAGTGATTTGCCAACCAGAGTTCAGAGCACATCTTTTCCATGACACCCATGAGACCCCAGTCCCAAGCATTTCAGGGAATAACTGTTTTCCCTTCTACTTGTGCTCTTCAAATCTGGTAATTCAACATTATGGTCTGCCACAGACCTGAATGAGAGCAAAAGTTTAATCACTTCCATACTGCCTCTGCTCCAGTCAAGAGTTTAGTCTGAGCCCATTTGCAAATAAAACAATAAAGACAAGACTGTTGTCTTAAATACATTTCAGTTGGAGCTGTGTATTACAAAGAAAAAAAGTGAGAAGCTGCAAAGCCGCTTCAAAGGCAAACTGGTAGAGTTAGGAGGTCTTTTCTTTTTGCATAAAGAAATAATGCTCAGTCAAACACCTACAGAGTGTAATTGTATGTGACAGTCCATGTCAACATTCAGCAATGAAAACCGAAGTAAACATTTTTTGTTTTTCAAGCTGGAAATCATGCATCAGCCTAACGAGTAACAGGTTTTGTTTGTTTGTTTGTGTTGTGTTTCTGTTGGTAGAGAGGACATGTTCTTTTGTTCTCACCATTTTGTGTTGGCTTGGGTCTCTAATGCTACCATCACATTGACTTTGACAGATTCAGCTGGAAAAACAGACACATTTTAACTAGTGGTGCCCAAATACCAGCTGTGTGATATGATTCACTTTGCAGAGGAGGAAGAGAATTGTCTGTTTGTCACTGTCTGGTTTATACCTGAAAGATGCCTGCTACAGAGAAGGTTTCTCCTGTTAAACCTACACAACCTGTTCTCTTTCTAAAAAAGTTTTTTTGACAGTTGTCACACACACACATGCTGTATAAATGAACTGACATCTGCCTTGCATACTTTGAATTATAACCACGCTATGGTGCTATTAATTATTTTTGCTATCAGTTTGCTCAGTAGTCTGATCATCCAACACAGCCCCAAAAACCAGAGGCACGTGTTTTGAAGCACAATTTAGAAAAATATGTATTTCTTTCAGAGAGAAAGTGTAAATAATTTGAGCTTTAAAATACACTCTAATTAAGAAGTCAGGGAATACTAGCTTGAACACTTCAATGTATTCAGGTCCTCTAACATGCAGTTTTCCTAATTTAGTGTGCTGGATGATTGAGGAGGGTAGAAGACAAGCTAGAAATCAGGTATGACATGACTTTAGTGAATGTGCAATGTTTATTCACTGTTTATCATAAAGCAAAACATGAAGGGACTTCTGTGAAGATTATGGGATGGCAAGTTCAAAACAAACAAAATATATTTAAAGTGCAGCACTTACAATCTTGAAACTTTATGTGAATTTAAGCAAGCAATTAGATGAATTAATGGAAAAAGGGTACTCAAAAGCTAGTAACATGAAGAAATAATCTCTGTCTTGGTAAATCCTTATGCCTATGATTACTGGCAGCACGAAAGCAATGCCAAGAGAACCATCAAGAATCCTTTCTCCTATTCTGCAGTTTCTTAGTTATCCTCTATCGCTCACAGACCCAGACTGGTGGGTTTGCAGCCCCTGGGAGCCGGCAGAAGGGGTTTTACCCCTCACATGCCGATACAAAGAAGCCCGGAGGTCAACGCTGAAACGCCTCTGGAAGGCGGCACTCAGTGCCCAACACACAATGAAAAGGGGTAGAGCTCCTCCCCAAAAGGGGCTGTATCCTTCTGTCGCTGTTTAGCAGGCAAAGGCAAAGAAGTAAAGAGAGGGGGCTCTCCGTATGTGTTCCACGCAGGTTTATTCCGGTAACATGACAGGGATGAAGAGGCCAATTGGTAGGAGGGTGCAGGGATCTTTTACTGGGTACAGAATAGGTGGGGAAAGGGATCTCAGCCAATGGGATAGGGGCAAGCAGGTGGGATTGACAGCAAGGAAACCAATGGGAACAATACATAGGCGGGACTCAGGGAAGAATCCAATGGGGTGTCGAGAAACAAAGAACTTTCTAGAACTAATACATATTAAAGAAGGGAAATGAATATACATAACTGCATATGTGAAACAGGGAGGAGAAAATATTAACCAATCAGGGGAAAACATACTATAGGCAGAACAAGGGAATCATGGGTTCTCACCATGACTGTTACATGCTAAACTTGGGTTGCTGACCACCACAGCTGGTTGTCTGAGTTCTCCTCAGGAGACAGAGTGGCTGGAGCCACCTGCACCGGCACAGCAGATCAATCTTTGTGCTCTTCTTGCAAAATGAGGACCATAAACACAGCAGTGAATATAACCTGCTGTTAAATCTTCATCAAGTAGATCCTAAATTAGGGGTACTAACACTGCCAATTTCATGTTCTATATTGTGAGCAGTTAGTTCACCCAAAATTTGTGATTTAAATTTTTTGCTTTTATGTTTCTCCGTAATTTTATGTCGATAACAAAATACTCTGTATTGTTTCAAGTAAGCTGATTTTTAATATTTTCCTGTTGTTAAAACAGATACCTTGAGAGATTAATCACTTTGGAATTCAAGTAAAGGGGATTCTCTCTATACTTTATGGTATAATAGTAACTGATCACCTGAAAAAAAGAAAATAATATACATATGCAATTAGCTTCTTGTATTCTTATTTCTTAATGTAATTTGAAGAAAAAATTGACTTTTTTGAGTTTAAAGAATAAGCGTTCTACAACAATGGATGTTGATTAAATATTGTAAGCTTCATAATATCTTTAAGTTCAACTGTATTAACCAGTGTACAAAAGGTCTTTCGGCTAGTCTTCAATTAGTGCCTATAAGTAATGGATCCTATATATCCCTTGCCTTACCCACACATACACATATATATCTGTGTTCATGTGTGTAAGCTCACAGACATATTTTTTATACTTACACTATGTATTTATGAATGGTATAGAAATGATGCATAAATTACAAACCTGAAAAGAAGATGAAAAAATACTGAATATCAAAGAAGAACAATGGTGCTTTCCTCTCCTCATAGAACAGAGTTTTAAAATTAAAATTATTTATTGTTAGACCTGTCCTCAATGTAATATTAATCTGTTGATTTTTTTCATCATTACAAAAGGCTTATTGAAAAGAAGTTGTCTTAGTCTCTTAACTTTGTCACTACTTCTTTTGAGAGATTTGTTATTAGAGTTTCTAGCAGAAAAGCCTCATTCTAAGGGCTTTATAATGGGAAATATGTCTGTTAATATGGCAAGTTATATTTGGAGACAGCATGTGCAATACTGAATGCCAGAACACCAATACGACCCATCTGCCCGATATGTAAAGTGTAATAACACCATTATGAAGTGATGATATGTTTACATACCCTTGTAACAGGATTAAAGTTTTCTTAATTGTCTCCTGCTTGAACCTAATGTAATGTTTTTGGTGTGTCCTATAGAATAATATTGAAAGAATGAACAAATCAGTGGCGGAACCTTCTGAGATTTGCCTAATTACAACTCAAATTGTTCCCATATTGGAAATTACATGCATATAATGCCTTTTGGGGCACAGAGTAGAAGAAGCATATGAAGGTCAGCCAACAGTATTCTGCCATGAGTTCTGTCTTCGTGAACTTTTAAAATGTCTTTTTCATGCAATGAGACACATTAATTTACTAGAAACAGATTTCAGAATTGTTTTATCCCATTTTGGAAGGCTTATTTCAGCAATCCCCATAAACTTGCTGAGGAAAACACAAATTGCAGTTGCCCTGAATTTAGTTAAATCATCACAAATAGAAATGACTCAGCTAGGTCGTGTCGTATTAGAATGCTGCTGCTGTATTTCAGGTATGTGGTTCAAGGGCTCTCAAGAGTTTTAAAGACCTTCAACCAGATCTTGACCCATACATCATTCAAACATAGCCCTGTGACATGCAGGGGAGTCTTGGGTAGGTCAAGCAGTACAAGCTGCATCCAGGTGTGTGTTCCCATGACACTGTTGCATGATTATCATAGATGAACATATGACAGCTTTTTCTTTTCATTCCACTTCAGCCTTTTTTACAGCACAGCTGCTTGTTAACCAGCAGGATGACTTCTTGCTGGCCTAGAAGTGCTGCCTCACTGAGCAGAACTGCATGTCTGGGAGCAGAGAGATACTTGCAGAATGACTAAATCTTTGGGGAATGCCTTAAAGTCAGTGAGGTTTTCCTGAGCTATTGATAATGGCTGATGTTTCAGGACTCCATTGACTTGATTACTTCAAGTCAAAAAAATCCCTTGGCAATCTGCTTCAAAAGTGCACTGTACAGTTTTCATGCAATTATGCAATAATTCTGGGTATTGAAAATCATACAAGTCATTAAAATGTTAGCATCTATATATTATTTTAGTGCATATTCTAACACCAGTATTCTAGTAAAATCCCAGTTTCATTCAATGCTTACTGACACTGCCAAGTGTCTGAGGACTTAGCATGTTAGAAACAGGCTCCGTACCGTCCTGCAACCATAAAACTAAACAACATGCACAAGTGTTTGTTGTTTGGGTTGCTTTAAAATAAAATATAGCTGCTTGAAAGGTTAGCTGCCTGCTCCAGAAGTAATGTAATGCAAAGAAAAGGAATAGATATATTCCGTGATGGGTATGAGTCAGAAAAGGATTTGGGAACGTTGTCCTGTTAATAGAGGGAATCTGTCTGGGAGATCCTCTTTGGTAATACAGCTCATGTATTGTAGCTTAGGATCTTTTACTTTCAAATCTGAGCTTTGTATTGTACCTTGGGATCTTTTACTTTCAAATCTGAGCTTCGGCATCAGTTTGGTACATTGGTAGCCTCTTTCCTTCCAAAATCAGTGCTGAAAGCCATTCTAACTGGGAAAAAGGGAAAAAAAAAAGTCATTTGGCAGTGCTCCATGACCTTGATTTGCTCTGCTTGGAGGGTACAAATGAGAGCTGTGGGCTTTTTTTCTGAAAATATCCCATACTTTTTTTTCCAGTTCACTGGAAATTTAGGGATTTAGAGAGCCAAATTGGACTCCTTGCATGGGTTAGAAGGGAAATGGAAATGCAATTTTTCAGGGTGAACAGCATATTTGACATGTTGTGATAGACTTGTACTTGCATATCTTGTGACCTCAGGGTACTAGGGGTTTTCTTTCACACTTCATCATTACCACATAGGTGATGGGAGCAACATGAACTGGTACTAGAACAGTCTCAAACCTGAAGTTTACCACTACCAAAGATCTGTGCCTCATGTTGTTATAAACAGCAGTTTAAACTTAGTATACACCAAAGCTTTGCAGCTTTACAGAGTTTTGGAGCCCTGCAAATGTTTAGGTTTTGTCTTGACCTACTCTAGGAGGGATGAATGGGCAGGGAGTTCGTGCTCCTACCCGCAGCACAAGTGTGGATAGCATTAGGGTTTGGACTCAGTCCCATGACAGAATAGCTTTAGCCAGACTCCCTGGGGTGCTCTGGATGTTTTGTGCTAAACCTGTAGTGCAGTCTGACTCTCCAGCCAGCGTATCTGGGCCCATCACATCAGCATAGTCGGTGTTCTCAGACACGCAGCGCTGGCATGGAGTCTCCAGTGTCATTCTTTTCCCAGATTCTGGCTGCACAAGGCAGTCATGTGTTCATGACACGAACACCTTCACATTGCTCCAGTTCATGGTGGCTGGTTTGGCCCCATTGCTTGCCATCAGCTAAAGCAAGACAACTTCTTGCTGTCTCAAGGGTGGCACTAACTCGGGTTTAAAGGGTCTGGGCAGGGCAGACATAACCATTTCCAACATGGAAAATGTTCATTAGCAGCGTTCTTTCTTTCTGGAGATTTCTTATGTATAATTTTGCCCTTAGTGACCCTTGTAGCTGCAACAAACATTGGCAGTTTAGTGGGTATTATCTCAGATGATCAGCTTTATTAGCAAAATCAGGTCTCACAGCTCCCTTTGGCTTGGTTCAATGCAAAGGAGCATTAACAATTTAAGTTTAGTCTGAGCTAGTTGCCTAGATGGGGATTGCCAAGTTTATGTGCATGCTTCTGTGTAATTATAATTATGAAAATTGCTCTTCAGCTTGTGAAATGGTGGAGTTTTGCAGGCTTTTTAGATTAAGAGGCTGTCAAGTATGTATGCTGTTCCAACATGCAATTCCATGGCCTTTAAAAAAATAAATTCTTTTGAATGTAGGAATCCAACACTCTTGCTATACAGTTATATTATGATTTAAATAATATTCATGTGAATTATGGTAATGCCAGTTAAGAAAAACTAAAAGGAATTTATGATAAATTATTGTTGTAAGTTGCATTTAATTTGATAGCATTACTCATTTGCAAAGGAACTCTTTTGTTGTCCCTCACCATATTGCTAGAGGATTGAATCCTCAGCATAATGTAGAATTTATGGTTCATACTTAGAACTATGAGAGATATCTTTAATCTAAACTAGTTACTTTGGGTCTTTAGGGAGGGAAATCCATAGCAGAATATTCAGGTATGCTTTTGGCTGATGTAACTTTAAAGAAATAATGCCAAGGTTTCACAACTCTTGTCTGATCTTTAGTGTCAGAATGGAAATAAAGTTGGTGCAAAGTGTTCGTTGCCAATACCAGGACCATCAGTCCCTTTAAAATATTTCGAGCAGGAATAAACTTGATTCAGTACAAGCAATGGGGTCTAACAGCCTGTGTTATTCCACAGGTTGCAGGGAGAATCTTAGTAGTCTTTTAAGGACTCAAAGTCTATGAGTAGAAGTATATTAAAAGTAACTCCTTTGGAGATGTAAAATGTGTTACAGGCTAATTTCCATATATGTTTTTCATTAATGCGAGAGAAAGCCGTCTTCCTTTCTCTCTGAGTAAAGCTGTCTGTAGAATGACATGAAAAATACAGAAAAAATGTGTAAATAGTAGAAAGGTTGAATATGGTGAGTTGAAGTTCTGAACCCTGAGAGTCTACAGGGAAACCTGAACTGTGCAGTCTTCAATGGCCATGAATCTATGCTAATTAACAAAGGCCAGGACCATACACTCATGTAAGTTAGTTACAGCCCCCTGAATCCAGCCACAGCAGCACCTGTCTTTAATATATAGAAAGAATAATTGTCATGAGGGACTTGAATCCAGAATACAATGATGGAAGCTCCACTTTGTGCAGAGGGTAGAAAAGCCTCTAAAAATGATGGATGATAGATGATGGTTTTCTAACACAAAACATACTGGGTCTGACAATGAGTAATTTTATGTTGGATCTTGTTCTGATGGATATAGATGAATTAACCACTGTGCAGTGGCCTTTAGTGGCTATGGGTCTGATGATCACAATCTGAATGTAAGTAATATGTAACATATACTTAATATATTAAAAGAGAACCATCCCAACAACTAGCACACTTGTGAAAGTTAGGGAGAAGTGATGAATAAATTTTGTGGAAGTTAGGGAGAAGTGATGAATAAATTTGCCTCCAAGGAAAATTGGAGATGTAAAAATCTGAATGAAAGCAGGGATTTCCTCAGCAAGAGTTTATTATTTGGCTAGTAAGTCTTGATTCCACATTCATAGGATATAATTGGCTAAAGTAAAATCTGGTCCAGTAGAAAAACAAGGCTATAATCATCCCCTAATATCTTACATGAAGGAAAAAAAAATAGAGATACTTGTAAACAACTTGTAAAAATTAGAAATTGTGGTATTGTTAGGAGAAATCAAACTTATTACAAAATCCCTGGTTGCAGAACAGGGATAAGAATATTAGCAGCAGAAGAAACCTTTGGGAGGAGGTAGGCTTGATGCTAGAGAAAGCAGAAAATACTGACAGTGATGAAGTAAAAAAGACAGAAGTAGTAAGGATTTCTCATCTCCATTTGGAAAAATATACTGTGACATACTTTATCACTTTCCTAGCTCATCAGTACTGAAAGAAAACAATAATGATCTGCTAGGGATAAACATTTTTATATTGTCTGTCTTGGCTAACTTGCACTTAAGAATCCTGAAAGAGTTGGCTGAGGACATCTCTGTTTCACAGATGTTCGTTTTTAATAAGTCCAGAAATCTTGGGGAAACTCCAAAACAGAGGAAGAATTGCAATATTGTTCCATCAAACAAACAGCAGAAGTGAGATGATTCAGACATCTGTAGGCTGTTCTACCTGGCATCACCTTCCCATCAAATAATGGACAACCTGGTACAGAATTCTCTTGATAAGAAATTAATTTTCACATGAATGTAACCAAAGTCTGAACAAATGGTTTAGGTAAATAAGATGGGGTTTACTTTTTGGAATGAAAAATTAAGTTGATTTTGGTGACAGCACAGACAGAGCACATTATGCATGGTTTTGATTGTACCAAGTGTTATTCTGACTAAAGGATCAGCACTGCATGATATCAACGAGGTGAACTTGGAGTCTATTGTGATTCACAGGACAAAATCTTAAAAGACTTGTCAGTGGGTGCCTTCATTAAATAGAAATGCTTTCAGTAGAGCTACAGAATGGTGGCATCTACCTCCAAAGCAGTCTAAAGTTTCCCTCAATGCTATGGAAGTAAGTGTGGATCTATCCCTGTGGACATTTCTGAAAGACACAAATACTGTCAAAGTGATTTCTTGGGATGATTACACAAGGTAATCCAAATCATTTGGTCCAATAAAAAAATAATTTGTTTTACTGAGCCAGAGATAGAAACCTATTTTTTCCTCTTTGTTCCAGCCTATTGTTTCTGAAAGGAAAAGTGATGAGTTGGGGATTTTGGAAAAAAGATCAACAAAAAACCCCAAGCCGTAAGAATACTGGAGAAAAAGACTTTCAGTGACAGAATTAAAGTAAAAGAGCAGGGGGTTTGTCATGGTTTAGCATAGGTGAAGGAGGCTCCATCAGCCACGGAAACGATTCTCTTGCAAAGAGGTGCTTACAGCTTCCTCTATGACCTGACAGAACCAATCAATTGGCTAGTTTGAATATTGGCAACTTTTTAAGCCACTTAAGAAGCTTGACACGCCTCTGTGATCCACATTTAAGAACGAACAAACCCTGGGAAAGCTCTCTCTTGCTTCCGGCCTTTGGACAGGTAACTGGGGGGCCCACATGGCCCAGTGGGGCCAGGCTGGGCCCTGCTTGGCCCGGGCCAGCCATGAGACAGCCATCCTGGAGCCGTGGGGCCCTGTTCCAGCCGCAGCCCCTCAGTGCGGGCCAGCCCCACAGCCCTGCTCCGTGCCGCGGCACGGCCCGGCTCTTCCCCCTCCAGTGTGGCCGAAGACTCATCTGAGGCCGCTGCCCGGCAAAGATCGTGTGACCAACAGCGATAAGCGAATTCCAGCTGCAGGGCCGGGTGAGATTAATCCTTTTAGTGCTGTAAGTTTCCTCCAGAATAGATGAAGCCTGCAGACATGAATCCTCTCCCGAGTCAGAGGAAGAGGAAAGGTGGAGGCAAGTGAAGAAAACTCCAGAGACACAAAAGTCAATAAAGAAGGAAGAGCTGAAACCCTGAGGGAGGAGAAAGAGGAGATGCTTCCAGCCTAGAAGCTGAAATTCCGTTGTAAAGCTATGGTGGTGATGGACTATGATATATCAGAGTACCCATTGTAATTTCATAAATGCACGGAGGGGTGGAGCATTCAAATTCCAATTGTGAGCAAAAGCACCTGTGCTGAAACAAGCAAATGTTGAAATAGCTGTAATTTGATGAGAAGCATGAACAGAGAGAGATGAAAGTGAGGAGGACCCCTTGCTCTCAGGGAAGGAGAAGACCTATGTTCCTAGAGATGAAGATGCTCCCAGAGATACGTGAAGAGAACCTTTGCTTCTGAACAGCTCATCCTTAAAATGGTACCCCATTAGCAAAGATTGGACCCTCAAAAGCAGTTGTGGGAAAAGCTGTAAGTCGAGGGAAGGGACTCACATGCGAGCAGAGAACCAACCTGGGCAGCTGTCTCACTGTCACATGGAAGCCATGAGAGAATTTCTTGTGGAGATGTCTCCATAGCATGAGCAAGAGAGACTCCTCTCCCTAAGGGAACTGAAAAAGATTATTATAGAAGTGGTAAACTTACTGAACATCTCAAGGGTTGTCTTTTTACGTTGTCAGTGGAAGAAGGGAGAAAGGTGGGGGGAGGAAAGTGTTCTGAAGGTTTAGTCTGACTTTTTTTTCCTTTCTTTTAGGTCTGTTAATAAACTTCTTTATATTCTTTTAAGTTTTGTGCCTGCTTTGCTTTTCTCCTAATTCTTATCTCACAGAAGGAAAATAAGTAAGTAATGGATATTTTGAACCAAACCACTTAATTGGTGTTTCTGCTCAGTTTACAAACTGAACCCGCTACAGGGTTTTATTAACAAAAGAATTAAATTTTAAGTGGGATGGGAACGTTTAACAATAGATTTTTTTTATGGAAAAAGCTGCTTTGTGGAATGAAAGTTCTGTTAATTTTTGTTTTCACTTGACTGATTTTTTTTTTATTTAGCTTTTGAAAATGTTGATATAATTCATACTAACATTTTTGAAACCATGAAGGCCATTTTTATACTTTAAAATGGCTCATTTTTTTCTGAAATCTAAGCTAATTCTGATAATAGGCAGTTATAAAACAGAAAATGGTATATTCTTCCCAGCTGAGAATCCAAAAGTCCAAAGAATTACGAAAATTTTGGTGTTCTCAGAATTTTACTGGTGAGCATTTTGAACATATTCAATCAGAAAGATAGCTGTTTTGGGAAAGAAAAAAAAAAGTAGATCAGAACAACATTGTTCTGTTATGTAAGAGAAAGATTACTTGATTATAGAATATGAATAATTTCCAACAGGAGTAGAGTACCAGGAGACAAAGGTGAAAATAAATATTTACATAGCAAAAAGCTGAATTTTTGTACAATGCAGCCATAGTAATTTAACTTATTATTTCTATATTGAGTCCAGTAGTTTATAAGACTAAAATTTATCTTCTGGAAAGATAGCCAGTTTTGAATCCATGTCTTCAAGAGAGGGTATTCCATCATTTTCCTTGGGAGATAATTTCAGTGATCAGTGATTCATACTGTTAGCAAGATGCACTTCTGCTTTGAAAATATCTGTCTTGCATCCTACTGTTGACTCTAATGAAATTGTCATGTTAAAGTAGTTCTTTAAAACCTGTTGGTTTTCTTTACCACATACGTTTTTATTTATCATAGTCAAGTTTCCCCTTCAACTACCCATGCCATACAAAGGGGCAATCAAAACTGAAAAGAAGACTTTATGGCTAAACCAAAGACCTAAGTCCAGGTTTTGCCTGAAGAGAAATTTTATTTGAAACCTGGTATTTCCATTCCAGCTGTCAAAAATACAGATCCATACAAAATAAAGGTATGAGAGACAGACCTCCAAGGGTCATTTTGTACTGTGGCTCAAGGCAGAATCAAATAAACTCGTGTCATTCCTGCCAGATGCTTACCTAACCTGCTCTTAAAAACCTCCAGGGATCCTATAGGTTCCTTAGGAAATCGATTCCAGTTCTTCATTATCCATACCATTAGGTAATTTTCCATAATATCTGATGAGAGTCTTCCTCAATGCAGTTAAAGTCCAATCCTTTTCACTCTTGAAGACAAGGAGAGCAGATTATTGCTTTAGACTTTCCACTGTCTTAAGCTGTTCATTTCTTGAAGCTCCCCTGTACAAAACAATGATAGACTTGGCTTTTCTCAGAGTGCTCCAAAGTAGTGCACTTGCTAAAGCCTTGCTAAAGCTGTATGGACTATTGCTTAAATTTTAAATGTATTCCTATTGCTAATAGCCTTTTAGAAGTTGTTCATTCAGTGACCACTGTTCTTAAACATAAAGAGTATGATCTCTTCAGAATGTTCATTTGACTCTGTTGGAGTACATTTAAATTCTTGTATTGCACATATTACCAGGGCTACATGCCATTAGAGATTTGAGATATCACAAAATGTAGTTGGGACCTTTCAGCCCAACTTTCCTTCGTTGTTGAACCCTGATGTGATAGTAACCTTGTTTTTTTGGAAACATATTTTTCGCATTTGAAAATGTCTGTCACAGTTTGGAGCATCTTTTTAGATTACATCACAGTGGCATGCAACACACAGGAAATCTGAAAAATATGCTGCATTAAACTGCCCTTAAGGAAACTGTGGTATTCAAAATAGAATATGTTTTAAATCTTACTCGTTTGTTTGTACAACTGGCCTCTGCTACGTAAGCCCCGTTAAAGCTTGGAGGTTGTGTGCAGTAACCAGGTATCCCCTGTTTTTGGGTAAGTTCACTCATATTACCATGTACTCTGTTTTGAGGTGAGGAGAGCTGGGGACATTGGTGTTCTAAGCTGAAATGAATTATTTGCCAAACTGTCTCATTGATAATGGAACTGAGATACAAAAGAATGAGACATTTATCATCTGAACTCAACTCAATTTAGTGAGACTTTATTGACACCAGAACTTCTCTAAGATCTGCCAAGGAATGTTAATCACTGTGCTATCTGTCAAGAGGAAAGGAGTAATTCAGTATAGAAAGAGCCCTTTATTAGAGTGCAGATAAATAAAACTGTAGATAAACCCAATATACTTTGTTGTATTCATCAGGGACTGCTCCCTTTATGAAATTTTACTTATTGTTGCCAAATGATTGATGTACTTGTTTTAAGTCATAATTTCAACACATATCCTTCTTTACAAGATATAGGGAAGGCACTGTGATTCTTGATTTCAGACTTCAGCTGTATGTAGCTGTGTCCAGTTTGCTACCCTCCATCTATTTAACCTCGAGGGAAAAAAAAATAGGTACCTTTCCCCTGCATTGCCTTTCCTTACCCTCTCCTCCTCCTCCACTGCTCTCACCTGCACCCTGCTCCATTTCCATAATGTGAATGTGATTACAAGATGCCTTTGGCTGGACTGGAGTATATCACATTTCTTTAAGGGGACAGCAGCCTCTCTCCCACGGTGACTAGCTTGAAGCCATTCTGGTCTGTTCCAGGGCCCTAAATTATCAAAATGTGAATGACAAAAGTAAAAATAACATACAAACAAAAACAGCCAAAAAATAGAAAGGATAGTATTTTGTATTATTTTCTTTTGAAACTAGCTCATTGAGCAGGTTGGGTTAGTTTCAACCGTTTTTTGTTTCTCATTCTTTCGGAGAGAAGTGGACTGTGGCCAGGTTTTCCTATCACAGCCCATCTGTGTTATGTGCTAGGGAGACAAAAGAAAAGATTAAAGATGTTACTGTGTAAAATGCTTTATATTTTGGGAGGGGGGAGTAGAGGAGCTAGGGAAGATAGAAAATTATTTCCAGTTGAAGACTGTACTCAAAAATTATCATCTTTTGTTGATTTCAGTTGTCTGGGGATTTTGAGATGAATGATGTTACAAATTGCTGATCAGATGTGTCAGAATTAATTTCTTCTTTCCACAATTTTTTTTTTATAAAGCTTGCTCTGGTTGAACTTTGGGCTGCTTTCCTCTGGAAATAAATTTAGAAGTGGCTTGACATGAAGGTGTAAGTATAGAAAAATGTTAGCATAGTACTAAATATGTATGTACTAGAAAATAAAATTTCACTCATCAAAGGAAAACTTGACCAATGTGTCAATCCATAGTTTTTTCCAAATGCTCCAGAGTCTTTAAATGCAAATTAACTGCCCAAAGATATATTAAAAAGATATTATTCAGGTTGTAATGTCAAATACTCAAGTACTTGGAAATTGCTCTCCCATGCAATGTGGATTAAAATCTCATGTGCCTGTGATGCTGTCACTAATTGCATGGTCCAATATGCTTTGCTTCAGTGGGACCTTTGCCACTTTTAAGGGAGGGAGTGAATATTACTGAATTAGGGAACAATTATTGCTTATCATATGGCTAAGTATCTAGTTGAACTATGAAGTCAGAATTATTAATTTCCCCACAGTATTTTCTGTCCTGTGTATGACTTCAAAATCTGGGGCTTTTTATGTCCAAAATTCATGAGAGTTAATAAAATTCCCCATATCCCTTTCAGGTACAGGGCAGCACTATCACAAAAGCTTTGAGGCACTGAGATAAAACATTGTATGCCAAAATTTGTATTTCAAATTTGAAACACCGTGAGTCTGATTAATTGCAAAATTCAGCCATGTATATGACAGTTTATATTCAAAATACAGATCTTGTTTTCTTTATTGACAGTTGTGAGTCACCAGTAGATATGAAAATCATTTGGACATTCAGACAAGGAAGACTACACTAACAGCAAGAGCCTGGATAAAGCTTGGGATACATGGCTTGCCTCCTATAGCTGACATAGGCCAAAATGTGTTGCAGGATGTATATATATAAAAAAAAAAAATCTAAGAATGGTAATGCTGCTGAGAAAAAAGGTCATTCGGACCCTACTTCTTTATCCAGGAGCTATGAGAAGACTAAAATGGTCATGGACGATGGAAATTTTCAAGATGGTTTGATTAAAAGTGAGGCTGATTTTTGCTAATTAAACTGCAAATGCAGACTGTTTTCTGAATGTTATTTTTGACAATTTTTTTTTCTTCAAGAGGGCAAAATCACACACCTAATATGCAGAAATCTCTTTTTTGCTGGACTTCAAGTTTCTTAAATGAAAAAAAAGTCTTTGCTTCATTGAAACAGAGATTTCATACTTTTGCTCTTATTTTCATTTTTCAGAATTGCTACCATATTAGTTGAAGATTAAAGTAAATTTGTGATGGACACCAATTACATAGAAGAAGCAATCAAAACTGTTAAGCTAGGGTTGAGCACCACTGAACAGAGAATTAAAATGGGGAAATCTGGGGCAAGTTTCCTAATAGGCTGTGTCACCAGACACTCAACTACTCTGAGCCTGATCCAGAGCTGATTGTGACAATGCATGCCCCTCCTTTGAGTTTGCTTAGTTTTTATTATTGTTTCAGTTTGGAGAAATTCTGTGACTTCCCTCTTGCTGTATAGCACATTTGCCTAATCATCCATTCTATCACAATGTTTTACTTAAATGGAAAAGTATCATCCATGCTTTGCCCTTGAGAACACTGAGCCACATATGGGATAGAATGAAACATTGACTGAGTCAAGATGAGAATTTAGAACAGATTCCCCAGCAGTCACCCTTTTTCTTGTACATCTACCTCCTCCAACAGCATCAAGTGTGGCAAGGTTCTGTGTTTACATCTGTGTTCTGAAATGCCTCACGGGAATATACATGGCCAACCCTATGGCTTGTGGATTAATTTCTGGTTGCAAGTCAATGGTTGGTTTTGACATATAAAACACTAAGTTATGTTGGTTTTTCTGACCCAAGACACCACATTTTATGGTGCTACACAATTGGAGATTAACAGGATGTTAAAGAGGGCACGGGATGTTTTCAATATGCCCTGATGTTGGAGGTGATACGGGGTGATAGTGGGTGATACGAGATCTATGATGTAAAGAATGCTGTGTTTGAGGTTTTGAGAATTTAGAGTCTTTGTTGACAGTTCCTGGCAGGTTATCTGAAAGGTACCAGGTTAATTATTTCTTGATATTGTAACTGGGCCTGCAAGAAAATTTTGCAGGGCATGGAGAAATGAAAGGCTTAATTCGGCCTGAAAAGAGAGAAACTGCAGAGAAAACTGAGAAACTTTACCAGAACTCAGGTACTCATGATAAGCATGATTAGAGCTACAGATGTCACTGGAACTACTCACAAACTTAAAACTAAACTATTGTTTAAATATTTGACCACATAGGACATTCTACGCAAGACCAGAAGTTATGGTAAAACAGAAGAAAGGAGACTGGACTAGTGACTTTAGGGTGTGAATGGCAGGTGTTTCAGAAAGAATGGATTTGTTTTTAAGGGTTTCATTTATCTTCTAAATTAAATTTATCTTAAAATTTTTGAGACTCTACTCAGAGACTCTTTACTCTTTACTCAGACTCTTAATAGGTCTTCTCTTTTATTTTTCTTATTTTAGTGAGAAAAATCCCCTCATAATTATTTCAACTACATTTCAGTATAAATAATAGGGACAATTACTATTACTGGCAATATTTCTAGTTAAAATGTCCCAGATTTAATATCAGTTTTCTCTGAAATTCTACATATTTCAAAAGTAAATACCCTTATTTCCAAACTCCTCCATCTTCATTTTCAGAATGCTTTTAATGATGACTTTGGAACAGTTGAAAAATCAATTTTCTGACCCTTAGAAATACTGAGATGGAAAATCAGTCCTTCCCTTTGGGTTTCAAAGGAAGTTAACCATTGATCTCTAGTATAATTTAAATATGATGGATTCAGTTTTAGTGTTAAAAGCTTGCATACATCAATCTTCTATCAGTAACTGTGGAGCCCAGCAGAGCGTATCTCAGCTATCCAAGCATGTGAAACTCCTGAGAGGTCAGAATCTTGCAGTTAAATAGACAATTTTCTATATAAGCCAGAAGAGTATACCCTTCAGGTATTAATATTGCAATTTGCACTTTTGCTGGTCAGCCATTTCCAATGTCCTGCAACTTTAGCTGTTCCTTCAGTTGCCTCCTGCTCCTCCGTAACAGGATTGGTGCTGTCCATATTTCCACTCCCAGAAGAGGTTGTTTTTCAATTTCTACCATGAGCTGGGATAGCAGGAAACCCAAAAGTGTTCTCTGCAGCTGTGGAGAGTCAGGGTTGGTTGGGTCTCAGGAGGCGCAGCCTTTCTGGCTGTATCTACAGGAGCTGGAGAAATGAATCATGGTACATTCTCTGGCACTAAGTTCAGCTCGTGTACATGCACTTCAGCTTGCTGTCTTCCCCCAAAACAAAGTGGCTATATCCAAATTGCCTGTGAAGAATAGTGCTTGGCTATGCTGATCCCTAAACCAAGCTGGCCTGGTGTCAAGGGAAATTTTAGCTGACCCAGGCCAAAAGTCTGCCAGGAAGTGCTCCCAATGGTTAGTAGGATGAAGCGATGTTTGCCAGTCTGCTGGCCCTCTTGAGTTTTTTGGTGTAAATAGTGCCTCTGGAGCTCATATTGAGTGGGGAAATTGGGCACTAAGCACCATCCTCACACGTCCTAGGGAGGCAATGTTGCCTATGCCTGCCATGCTGCTGATGGAAAGGGTAGTGGGACCCAGCACCCCTCTTCCTACAGGCTCTAAGCATGCTCTCAGTCAGGCATGGTTAATGTTTTATATCAGGATAAAAAGATTGCTATCTAAAGAGGATAAGCACATGCATCTCCACAGCCTTTACCTGCACTGGTGATAAGTTAAGCCCTGTGGAACCCTACGTTAGTTGCCTGAATTTTAAGCCCGTTGGCCACCGTGCCCTACTATGTCTGACTTTCTAAAGATGGAGGTTCCTCTGAAGATCTCCTTTAAAGGCCTGTATTTCATACTGAGCTGATAACAATGCAACTCCATGGATCTCAGAATAGAACTTTGTTCATCTTCCTTATTGAGTGGGGGCTGCTCACTGGAGGGGAGCACTTTTTGGTGCTGGGTAACCATCCAGTGTAATGGCTTTTATGAATTTCGCCGGTATGAACTGTAATAACATTAATCATGATGAACTCATTTGGCACTAATAGGAATGTCATATGTACTTGTGTAAGAATATTCACTGTAGTTCATCATTAATTAACTGGGCTATTATTTTAAAGTGTTACCAGACATGGTATGTAGAAATGGTTTACTTTGCAATCTCCTGGTGTTGAAATCATGTAGGCTCTTTTGCTATGGTTTATGTCAGAGAAAATCACAACAGAAAGAGCAAAGAATCCAAGACTAAGATAATACATTTCAGCTGCATAACCTTTGGAAACAAGAATGTAGGACTTGCCACATAGGCAAAGTCCTATGAATGCTGTGGCCTATCTAGTCTGGTCTCCTGTTTGTCAACAGGTTCTGTGCCAGATCCTTCAGGTATAAAAGAGAAAGAACACAAATGGGAAATTATATTTTGAAAACCAGAATTTTAGTACATCCTACTATTAAGCATTGGCTATTAAGTACAAAGTTTACATGTTAGTCTTTTGCAGAGGTCACTCATCCAAATAAGTAATATCAGCTGTTTCTTCTTTACCCATTACTTTGCTGTCATGCTTAAAGAGTCCTAGAGAAACCTCTTCTGTTTTAGGTAGAGGAAAAATAAAGAAATAGGCTTGGACGGAGCTGCTGGCTGATGATGCCTTGTCCCTTAATAGTCTATCCAACCTTTCTTGAGTGCATCAAAGTTCAACCTGAAATTAGCTGGGTTTCTTGCTACTGTAAGACTGTTGCAGATCTGCCCAGTTACAAACCCGTTACTTGCCAAATGTCACATTATTTGCTGCTAATTATTTCTTGTGCTAGCCCTGACTTTCCAGTTTAATAGTGCTTATTCCTCTCTGTGTTTACTCTTTTGTTATATTTATGGAGCAGGCCATTCTAACTTTATTTGCTAGAGTAAACAAATTATGTATTTTAATTACTCTCATAAAAAAGGTTCTTCTTTTCCTCTTACTGTCCTAATGACTCCTATTTCCTCTATTCTCCTGTCATAGGTTATCTGTCAAGACTTAAAACTGATTTTGGGTTGTGGGACTGTAAACAGTACAGCAAATGTTGTCTTGATGCTACTTTTGCCAATGATGTTTATGTTTCTGCATCCTTGCATGAAATACCTCTCCCTGCTTTCCCTCTACATCCTAGGTCTTGAATATTGCAACTGAAAAATTCATCCAACTCTTTTCCATCTTAATAATTTCCACCAATGGGCCTACAGCTTTGAGCTGATTTAGTTACACAACTGTAACAATGATAATCATACGGATGGCTTTAAGTTGTTTCTAGGGAGTAGAAAACAATCTAGGTTCTATGAGGTTTTTGAAAAGTGAATGAAGAGAAGCTGCAGCCTCACAATGTGATTCTAAACAAGTTGGACGGTTAACCTGAGTTAACCAAGAATTTCGCCCTTGCGAGTGTGAGACTAAAGCTTGTTCCTGCTAACTCTCATCCTTTTTCTGCTAGTCCTCAGAATCACCTGGTAGGAAAGTCTGTATTGGTGAAATCCCTAGACTTGTCACCTGCAGCTCTAAAAGCTGCTTTCCTGTGATTAATGACTCTTGGAAATAAAACATGTCTCAAGACTTATCCTTGAGGATGGTCAGTGGAAGAATAAGACTGACAGCTCTGGTTTCTCCCCCTCACCCCTCCAAGTTGTAATCAAGTGCCTACATAAAAATGACTGAAATCTCCCATTTCTCTGTTATAACTAGCAATCCTAATCCTCATTGTGACTCTGTTTCTTTTTTTTTTTTTTTGTGAGTGTGTGAAATCTAAATAGATCAGCTCACAAGTTTCCCTTAGCCATAAGTTATTTATTTGATAATCAAATAGATGAGTTTTGTCTCTAATAACCAGATTCAGAAACATCCACATGCATTTCAGTCTGTCCTTCAGCTTCTGTTCCATGCCTTCACGTATCTTTTTATTCATGATTAATCTTTGTTGTGATTAGAGTTTTAGAGAGGTACAAAAATTGACTGAGAAATATAACATAATCCATTAATCCATTCACTTAGGGGTTTGATTGTTCTACTTTTTTCATAGCTTTAAACCAGCTTCAAATCTGCTCTTCAAATCTCTCTCACTGATCTTTGCAATTTCCAGGAATACATTGGCACAACTGCCTTACATTAAGCACCAAAGCCTTACGTGATGTTATGAGATGAAAATTCTGCCATGCTGAACTGATGAATTATTCTAATAAAAGAAGCTCTTCTCATAGCACAGTTTTTCACTATTGTGGGTTCTTTAACTGGGAAGAGAACTTCAAGAACCTAGCCTGATCACATTTACAAAAAACCCTTCAGAAGAAAAGGATGTTCAAGGGTAGAGAGACTAAAGGTGTTTTCAATCTCAAATTCCCTGTTTAATTCATCACTTGTGTTGAAATTTATCATTGTTCTAATTTTATTTTTCACTGATGTAATTGCAATGCCAGAAGAGCAGGGTCAAAATTGCCCTTTTTTGAATTAATAAATTAAAATGATATATGTAGATGCATGGAAAATTCCTGTGGAACAGCTATTTGCTTTCTTCAATAGGTTTACTGGAATAAAAAGAGAAATGCATGTCATTTTTTCTCATTCCACACTCACTACTGATTTTAAAGTATCAACAAACTTAAACTAAATGTAAAGTTCAAATTGCTTTGTTAGATTTATGCACTGAGTAAAAAGACTGTTTATCCCTGTGAACAAGGTGGTCTTGATATATACAAACTCCAACAAATGAATATACTGATAAGTGAAGTGAAGCAAGACAATTTAACAGCCAGTGAGTAATAAGTCAGTATGAAGGTGCCTTGTGGTGTGTTCCAAGGTTTTTTACAGGTCAGGGAAAGCATAAGTTCCAAAGTAGGGTTGCCGTAGCTTGGGGTCACTCCTCACCTCCTTGCTGTATATATCACTAAAGCTTTCATGCAAGCACCTCTGCCAGCTTCAATTAGAGCTTAAACATTGATCAGTGTTTTCCAAGGGGATCACTGACTCATAGAATGGGCTGGGCTGGAAGGGGCTTTACAGATGATCTACTTCTAACCCCTTTCCATGGCAGAGATGCCACCCACTAGGCCGGGTTGCTCAAAACCCCATCCAAGCTGGCCTTGAACACTCTCAGGGATGTGGCATCCACAGCTCCTCTGGGCAGCCTATGCCAGTGCCTCACCACCCTCACAGTAAAGAATTTCTTCCTAATCTAAACTTATGCTCTGTCAGTTTAAAGCCTTTCCCCCTTGTCCTATCCCTCCACACCCTTGTAAAAAGGCACCTCCTTTGCAGCTCTCTCTCCACCTCTCTTGTAGCCCATTTAGGTACTGGAAGGTGCAATACAGTGTCCCCAGAGCCTTCTCCAGGCTGAACAGCCCAAACTCTCTCAGCCTGTCTTCAAAGGGGAGATGCTCCAGCCCTTTGATAATCTTTGTGGCCTCCTCTGGACTTACTCCAACAAGTCCACATCCTTCTTGGGTTGTGGGTCCCAGAGATGGATGCAGCACTCCATGTGGAATCTCATAAGAGTGGAGTAGAGGGGAAAAATCATCTCCCTTGACCTACTGGCCATGTTGCAGCCCAGGATATAGTTGGCTTTCTGTGTCCAGTACCTTTCATCTGGTCTGGCACAAATTCATGAAGTTCTCATGGTCCTCTCAAGCCTGAGGAGATCCCTCTGGATGGCATCCCTTCCCTCCAGTGTGTTGACTGCATCACACAGTTTGATGTCATCAACAACCTTGTTGTGGGTGAAGTCGATCCCATTGTCCACATCTCCAACAATGATGTTAAACAGAGGCAGTCCCAACACCGACCCCTGAGGAACAATACTCATCACTGATCTCCACTTGAGCTCTGAGCTGTTACTGCAACTCTTTGACTGCAACCATCCAGCCAATTCCTTCTCAGCAGGGTCCACCTGGCAAATCCATGCCTCCCTGATGCAGAGACAAGGATATCGTGTGTAGTGGTGCCAAATACTTTGTGCAAATTAAGGTAAATGACCTTAGTTTCTCTTCCCTTATCCACCAGCACTCCATCCCCATCATAGAAGACCACCAAATTTGTCAGGTGTGATTTGCCCTTAGTGAAGCCATGTTGCCTGTTACCTGGGATCTGAAGGAATCCTTCACTAAAGTGACAATTTGAAGGAAACTTCTCCCACAGTACTTTTCAAGAAGAGGAAATCATACAGGCGTGGGCGTATTATGGGAAAGAAAGTGTATGTGTGGGCAAGAAAGATGAGATTACCTATGGCAATATCTGGTAATGAGAATGGTTGTCTGAACCTAATGTCATACATACATAACTCACTTTTCTTGACTCATGCTTTGACCAGTATCTTCACAGGGGTCCCCTGTCCAATTTTTGTTTCCTGTGTGAGAGATGCTAACCTCCTACCTAACCTCCCACTATGCTGCAGTGTAGTTTTAATTAGTTGAACATCAAGCAGTTTACTATAAATTGAGGCATTGTATGATGGCTCTGTCCTAAGGATCCAAATCTCACTGTTAATCAATTCACAGTGGTTTATAAAAGAGATGGGTGGATTCAGTAATGCTTCATGAAAATTGATAAGAAAAGAAAACCCTTTGTGCTTAGTGCTTTCATTTATATCTCTCTGTGGCTTCATCTGCATTGCCTCAGTACTACTTGCATCTTTCTTTCCTCTTGATATCAGTGGGAGAAAAGCTTGGGATAGGGGAAAGTGGATTTTCACACATTTCTAAGGAAAATTTAGTCTGACCAGAATCATTTGGGCCGTAAAATCCCCCGACGTGGTCCCATCACTAAGTGCAGAAGTCTCCAGCTGACCTGGAGAATCTGTCTGGGGCAGATATCCAGCCCAGTTGTGCCATGGTGAGGGCATTGTTTTCTCTGCTAAGATCAGTCAAAGGTATCCCATTGCATAGTGGCACCTCCCTTAGTCTGCATATATCTAGTTACAACCAGAGGAGTTGTTTAAAGCCCAGAACCTCCATTTGTGTTGGTGACAGTGCTAGAAATCTGTTACTGAAAGATTGTAAGTACTATATCTCATTGTAACTGAGTAGCATAGCTCACTGGTGAAGTTTTATCTTTTAATAGATATGGACTTTCCAAACTCCTAAATGTTCTTAGAGTTTTTTTCCCCACGTTATTTGTAAAAAAAAAAAATATTTTTTGCCTCTTTATCAATGCTCTTTTGATGGTGCCACCAGGATTTTATGAGCTTTTCTTCGATGTCCCCTTGTTTATATTGCAAAAGATCACATTTTTTTTCTTCCCATTATTTTTTTTCCTATTTTCAGGAAAAAAATACATCTCCTATGACTTAAATGCTTTAATCATATTAAAATAATACAATCTGCAAGATGAAGACCTTCAGCTTGGATTCATTCCATCTAACTTTAGGCACCAGACCAACTTGCCTAGGGGTTCTTACTCCTCAGCTCCCTATAGAGGCAATGAGCGTGTCTGTCTGCATCTGTTGGTTATAGATGAAAAATAGGCTCCAATTTAGATATCTCACTTTAATGATCAAATGATGTAAGGAGATGCACGAGAATAGTCTACAATCCTAGTTTCCATGAAAAAAACCAGCCTCCCAGGCAGGATGTACTAACCTTTCCTAGAAACTCAGTAACATCTCATTCCTTTACCTTCCCTGTAAACTAATGTGACCCACTAGTATATTCACACGTCCAAGTGCATTTGGCGTGTGAGAAAAGAAGAGAAAATGGATTTTAAAATCAGCTTTTAACAAAAAGCACAAACTCTCTTATAAAGTTTGGACATTTCTTTTGAAGATCAGCTTGAAACAATAAGGGAGGGTAGGGAGGGGAAATCACTGAGAGGTATTGGAGCAGTACAGTACTGCAGGAGCACATCACAGGTTTTGGCTATTTGTATCAAACAAAGTCCAATATGTCACCTAGCAGAATGCTGTAATGAAACTGGTAAAGTGAAATTTAAAAATAAAAAAGAGAATGCAATGTGCTTGTCATTAAATCTCTTTCTGAGCTATAATCCATCCTTGACTTTTCCTTTGTTATATTTTTCCCTTTGTGGATAGAAGCCAGTAAAAACAGTTGTGCAGGCTGAAAAGGAGGATAACAAATATTACTTGTGTGTTCTTGGGTGAGATGGATGAGAGGTGGCAGAACAGGGCTTCATTTGGGAAAGATCCTGCATGTGGAGTCTGACTTTCACACTGGGTATGCAGGACTTAGTTTCCACAGTGCCATTCTTTTCATGGGAGTTGACAGGAACTGAAAACAGTTCTGGGCCATTGCTGCAGTTGTACAAAACACTGGAAGTATTGATGTTCTAGCATTAGCTTGCAAAACACTTGTGATACCTGCTTTCTTTTTAAGACTGTCTGGGAGAGTAAGATAACAGGAAGTTTGCCCTATGGTTAAGGCTCTGACTTGAGACCTGTCATTTCTGCTTCCAGGTTTGACATGCTCTAGGTACGTGACATGGATTACACTTTTGAAGGTAACAAGGTTATTTCGGAGACTCAGCTGGAACTGGGGTTTGAGGCAAAGTCCCCAAATTCCTGCACACAAGGTTTTGTGTGTTCTTTAGTTTCTCCTCCCATAAAATGAATTTGGTGGCACTTCTTCCAGAGAGAACTGAAGAACTCAGCTGTACATTTATGCTGGAAATTAATGGCCAATTTAAGAACTTTGGTTTGGCTACACATGTTGCACTCTCACAGGTCAGTGATGTGCAGTGCTACGTGCATGAAGCATGGTGCTAAAAAAAATTGATGTGCTTTGATCCAGCGGGCCTCAGAAATGCTTGCAGAGCATTTGTCATTAAAGTGCAACCAGTTTTCCTTCTGAAGATCATAAAAGCCCCAGGGAAACTGCACAATTTTCAGTGTGAAATTCAGGATTCTTATGATATTCCATTTCTTAGAAACTGCTGTATCCAGTAAAGTTACGTAAGGTTTTGAATTTGGGCTTTCCTTGGATTTGTCTATACTAGTAAAACAAACCATGCCAGGAACATTCCCTGAACCCAGGAACTTTATCATTTATTGTGTTCCTCAGAGCAGTCTGGGACAGGCTTTCAGCCCATGCCTACCAGCATTATCCTGAGCAATGCCCAGGAATGCTGGGATTTAAGACAGGATTATTCCCAGCAGACAGTTTGCTTGCAGCCATCCTGATGTGGAGGGCAGAAGATTTGGATAAGATGGATGTGGAACAGCCCATGCCAGTTGGCTCCTGAGCTAGAACACAGTCCAGGGTACATTTAAAGTATAAAATTTTACAGGTGTAGCCTGAAGGTCTGGGACCTTGCATGTTGTGCAAGAATCATAAAACATCATTGAAACTGGCATGTTTTCTGATATACTATCCTATTCATTAACCCTTCAGTTTCCTAAACCCTGTTTAAATTATATCTGTATTTCTATTTTTATATATATATGTGTGTATATATATATCTAAATATAAAAATCATAGAATTATATAATGGTTTGGGTTGGAAGGGACCTCAAAGATCATCTGTCCTTGAACACTGCCAGGGATGGGGCAGCCACAGCTTCTCTGGGCAACCTGTTCCAGTGCCTCACCACTCTCACAGTAAAGAATTTCTTCCTAATATCTAATCCAAACCTGTTGTCTTTCAGTTTGAAACCATTCCCCCTTGCCCTATCACTAAGTGCCATTGTAAAAAGTCCCTCTCCAGCTCCTTTGCAGTCACTTTGAATACTGAAAGACTCTCTAAGGTCTCCACAGAGCCTTCTCTTCTCCAGGCTGAACAGCCCAAAATGTCCTGGCCTGTCTCTATAGGAGAGGTTCTCCAGCCATTATATGTGTGTGTGTGTATATATATATATATATATATATATGTATATGCTGTATTTTTTCCTAACTGAAAGATAAATGCTTGAGCTAAGAGACTTTCCCATTTAGATAGAGTCACAGAATTATATGGACCAATAATTGACTAATTTTCTGTGGGGCTATATCAAGATCTAATTAGGAGCTATTTGGTTTGCAGTGTAGGTGGTCAATTTCCTACATTTATATGTGACTCTTCTGTGAAGTGTTGTCAGCAGCAAAAGAAAGTTGGATAAAAGAATCAGTTCCCCATACAATTTGCAAATATTACTGCTCAAGATCTCAATTTAGAAACCCAAGGAGAAAAAAAAATCCCTTTCTGTGCCTTTCCCAACCAATGTTCTCCATCTCAAAGTACTGTCTGATATATAAGACAAAGAAATTGAAACCCTTTGTTCTTAGATAATCACAAAAATTTCTTTGACAATAGTCATGAGCTTCTTTTCCAGCCTTTCACACAAATGGCCTCCATCCTTCCTGCTTTCCCCCAGAGCACTGCTTTTACAGCACCCTGGGAGGACTTCTGGAGGACATCATTCTTGCTTCTTTCATTACCACTCTCCCCAAAACATGGGTCAGAATCAGTAACATAAATAGCCCCAAGGGGAACAGCGACAGGGGACAGAGGTCACAAACAGGTGGACATGGTTGTTTTATCCCCCAGCACATGACACAGGGCTGCAGACCTGCAACAGACTTACAGCTCACCTATGACAGATTATCCAGATGTTTCAGCTCAGTGGCAGAATGATGGCCTGAAATGAAAGCAGTGCAGGGATAAAATAGTTCAGTGTTTGAGTAACGTTGTTTTTTGGGGTGCTTATGTTACCTGTACTTACCTCCATCTGCTTTTCCTCCTTATCTCTGCTATCATCACATTAATGCTTTTTAGTTCATCATCTCTTCATTCAAGCCCTAGGAGCTTTTATTTGCACTGGATATTTTACGGTTTTCATCTTAGCTCAAGCAAGAAGCTTTCCTGCATGTTTTCCTACTGAGTTTTTGCTGAAGGCATGAGGGATTCAGCCTGCACACAGACAGGGCATGCATTGCCTGTCTCTGTTATGGTTCTGTTGTTACCAACACGAATTTGTCACATCCCCCAACTGACTTGCTTTCACTGCAGTGCTCCCAATTCCCTTGACATGACTTTGCTTCAAGGAAAGGTCCTTATATAGGGATATAGGAGCTCAAGTCATGGGTATTTAACTAAAGGACTTCCTTTTTATCTGCTGTCTCCCCATATTTGTTAAAACGTACAGTATTATTTCCCTTCAAAAAGCAATGGCCTTTCCTCCCAGTTCCTTTTCAGTAATAGCCCCACAGTGGGAGTTAAGATTGAAAAGGCAGATTGACCATGCTGCTGTCATGTAGCTGAACCAAGCTTGATGCATGTGCCCCATAAGCCAGATGTTTATTCTTCTAAAATAGATTGATATTGGAGTAGTCTTTTTTATTTTTTCCCAGAGCCTTTATTAAAACAATTGCTAATAAAACATTGGTATGACTGGAAGAATACAACAGAAAAAAAAATCCACCTCTCCAAACTTCAGATGTGCTGGTTTGCGCACATACCTACTTTGTTAGCAAATGGAAACATCCACAAGGAGCTTTTTTTTTTTTTTTTTTTTTTTTTTTTTTTTTTTTTTTCACTTTCAGCTCTTTCCCTCTTACTAATCAGATGAAGTTGAAAAACCTGGATCAAGATTATTCATCCTGTAAACCTTAGCCTCATGCCAGTGTGACAGACTCTCCTGGCTCACATATGAGCTTTCAAGTGCTGTGTACGGGTAGAGAACCATGGCGTGGTTTGGGGAGGAGTGAACTACTCTGCACTCTGCTGTGAAGCAGCACACAGAGCTTCTGCTTTTACCTATGAAACGTGTTAGATGATCAGTGTGAATAATCTGGGTGATTAAGCAGGAAACTTTAGTATTAATCGATAGAGGGAAAAAGTCCCAGCTACTTTTGGGGGAGGCTCAATTTGTTGTAGCTCTGTGTTCTATCCCCTTTCTAGATTTCATAGAGTTATCATGTGCCTTTGCTAGCACATAACTACTGCTCCTCAATGTTTTATAATGGGCTAGACAAGTATGGTATTTTTAGTATAAAACACTGTACAAACTTCAACTAAATTGCAAAGCTAGCCTAACTCTTTATTGTCCCATCACCACAGCATTTGACTTCGTTGTGAAACTGTCAGGATTTCACGGCTTGTTGCCATCTCTACAGCTTGGTGAAAAAGTTATTGGAGTGAGATTGGAACACAAACAGATCCTCCAATAGCCTAATTTTCCTTGGAAACTGGGACAAAAAATCAGTGTGGATTCACTATTTTGATCTGGAATTTAAGGAGAAGGAGTATTAGCTTTCTCTGGCAGTTCAGCACAGACTTCCAGACCTGCTGGGATTCCTTCCCTAAGCTCTTTTAGCAGGGATTTTGAACTGTTGCTGTCTGAGATTTTTCTCACCTGTACCCAAAGCTGGTTGGTTTAGCTCCATTCACTTGGCTGGCATGAATGGGTCATGTGCTCACAAATAAGCAGCCCCTCGCTCCGGCTGCTTGCTTTAAACTTGTGTTAAGAGGAAAATAAACCAGAGTAAAACACAATCCTTACTTGCCTCTGTCCTCCTTTTATTCAAAATCAGGGACTATTTTCCCTTGAACTTACACATAGGCCCCCATTTAAGAGCTCAAATAGTTCTGCTGACTGCACTCAGCTACTCATATGGTTAAAGTTATGCATGTGCCCAGGAGCCTCGCTGATTTGTGGCCTAAGGTCACATCTATTAGCGCACATAACACAACACTAAAACCTCTCCTACTTATCCAAACCCTGTTAATCTAAACTACTTTCATGTCTCTGTTCCATTTGGCTAATCAAGGCTTCAGTAGTGTTGCTCTGTAAGAATAAATACCAAAATCGGTTGAAGTCTGCCCTCGACAAAGTACTTCTGGCTCCCAGAGCCTTTAATGAGAGCCTCAAGTGTGGATCTGAGGTTGGAATTTGGCTCTAATGAAAGGTGGATTTTTCAAGTCTTCTGTGAAGTGTTTCACAAAATGAGGGGTTTCAGTTTTTATACCCACACATCATATTGTACTTACAGTTACCTTTGGCTGAACGATTCCTGGAATTTCTTGCTATCACATCCAAAAAAATGACACATTGAATTGCATATCAGCTGCATACATAAGAAAAGATTGTTCTGTAGGACAACACAGAGTTGTCAAGGTTTGCATTGAAAATGCTGCTTGGATTATCCCTTGTGTTGCAATTTCAATTTAGCTTTTTTTTTTTTTCTCAAACATTTTTTTTTGTGTGTGTTCATTTGTTTTTTAAGTAACTTTGGGGAGATGAGCATCTCTAACTTTCTCAATCTTTGCTGTGAAAAAAAGAAAAGACAACAAATTGTTGAAAAAATAGTTGTCTTGTCAAGTAATGATTTTTCATTGGTGGTAAAAGCTTGATAGATACTTATAGATAGCATAAAAATATATTTAGCTCTTGAACTATGAGGAAAAAAAGCAGTTAAAAAGTGTTCAATCTGCTGATTTACAAGCAAGGTGTGCTCAGATGTGGGACTACACTGAGAGGTTGCTGATGGTGAGAAAAAAATCTTATGGTTCAAAAGCATCTTTGTGCATTCAGTAGCTGGATATATTTTCAGTAGTCATATTCTGAGATCTGTGGGAGCTGAAAGAGTACCAACAGACAGGGCCTCCCTCCTGCCATTTCTTACAAAATAAATTAAGAGAATTGTCTAGGATGAATGGAGTGAATTCCTCCCTGGACAGATTTATCTCTTCACATGGACATCAGAAGGGAGATCAGGGGCTAGTTTAGACTCAGCACATAACTTTAAAGGGTTTAAAATTAATAGGGTAAATCACAGCCAGCATGTGTAGTTTCTGAGAGCTGAGGGTCTTCAACACCCAAACGAGAAATACCAAGGGAGTTATCACTGCTGAAATCAGAATTAGGTGCTTCTCTCAAAGGTCTCAAGTCACTTTAATCAGCCTTCAGGCTGCCCAGCCTGGGGAAATAGGTGGACATATATACCTAAATCTCAGGAATTGTTTCAGTCCTCATACAGCTGTTATGCCAGAGACTCTTCTCTGATGCTGTTCCCCAGCCCAGTTTGTCCTCTTTCACACCAGTACACCCTCTGACTGTAGGATGGACTTATAGGAGTGGTTCTATAGGATCAAAGCCTGACCAGCCCCTACTCCACCAAGGGAGGCCTTGAACTCTTTGCTGTCTGTTGGCTCACCTTTGGGAGAAGGATGAGACCACTTACACTGCAGTTTCTCCTGCACCAGGTGCTTTTTGGAGAAGCAGGTAACTATCTGGAAGTTTTGAATGAAGGGTCAGTGAACCATGCCCCTGCCTCCATCTCTTCCTCATGTATGACCAGGTGTATGGAAACCCACTGTAGCCTGAGATCCATGGATGGAGATCCAACAGTGCATGGATGAGTAATTCTGAAGTTCCAGAGAAAACTCCTTATTTCTCCTAAAGCTCATTTCCTAACTTAACTCTTTCTGAGTGAGGAGTCTGCCTTTTAGGTCCAGTGGGTGTTGCTGTTAAGAGCTCAGAGTGTGTAGTTTAACTGTGAGATTAGAAAGCTTTTGTAAGTTGTACCTAATATTTTCAAGGATTTAGACATGATACAATTACTACAGCACTTTGGCACTTGATGGCTGCTGAGGCTTTTAAAAATTGAAATAATTGAAAGACTGACATTTAGACTCAGTCTTTTTGTGTTTAAATTGCTCTGCTAATTTCTCAGTGAGATAGCATTTCTTTTCTCAATAGGAGTATGCCTTAATCACATGACATCTGTTATCACAGTAAGAATTATTTTTCAGACCTTTTTTTTATAAGTCCAGGGTCCCAGGAGGATTTAAGCTTCTAATTTTGAATGCAAGCTAAGTGTATAAGTACTTTTGGTAATCTGGGAAAGAGTCAATATTTAGTTGGTGTTGTGGCAAGTGCTCTTTGGATCACAAACATTCAGGGAGAATATTTTCTTGTTTTAATGAACATTTTATGGAAGAAGCATTTTATTGCTGGGAAAGGTTTTCTATCTGATACAGATTTTGGGTTAGAATCAAATGAAGCTTAACAATGTGTATTCATAGTTGACACTTAAAGCACACATTCATCCTTTTTTAGTGAAAAGTTATAAATTCTTTTAAAGCACAGACTCTTCTGTCTTTGGAAAGAGAGTAAGACAATAATTTTACAGATTTATTTTTTTGTCTTCAATACTAGCACAACCTTCCTTCCCTTCCAAATTCTTCCTGTCATCATAGCAATTCAGTGCTGCTGATTTAGTGAATTGGATTGAGGGAGACAAGCAATCCAGCATGTCGACTCTGAACTCTGACCTTTCCTTTGCATTGTTGCACAACTTAGTTTCGCTAATCAAAAAGCTTTCTCACTCCCCCTTTTTTCTCAAATGAGCAAAAACTGGGAATATAGAGGGACAGGAAGGTTTTGGAAATGATCAGGAAAAGACACCTGTACATTTTTCTGGTTTGGCTCTGTGTTAAGCATTTCTTAGGGATCTGAAATCTGATATTATTTGCATTGTTCTTTAAATATCAAGATAGGGCTAAATTCCTTACAATTCCTATTATGCTGAAACACTGGAACATGTCCAAGCACATGACTTCTCATATGCTGTCTTCATCAATACTTGAGCTCTTGACATATGAATCATGATTAATTGAGATGGACAAGACATCAAGTGCATTTTAGCTCTACAACAGCTAAATTCACAGGGACTTCCAGTACAGTTGTACAGATCACAAAAGACCACGATGCTCATGCTAGAGCTGTGGTGTGTTCAGTGCTTGCTGCTATTCCATTAGGTCATGCAGTGGGAAAAAGTACAAAAATAACAAACTTGTTAGTCTGCTAATTGCAGGCTTGTTAAGTGATATTCCATTTCTGGTGTTTCTTTTTCCTCTCCGTTGCTCTGATTAATGACTACTCAAAAAAAAAATACAAAAAAGTCTCCTGTAAAAAAAAAAAAAAAAATTGTACTGCACCTGAAGAATCTTTTACTAGATTTTCTAATGCAAACTGTGCATTTGAATGTGTAGCTACAGGACTGAAAACACCACTGCTGTATCCCATTTGATTTATTCACTCAAATGGCATCCAGCTTTTGAGAAAATCATCAGCTGATTTGTAACTTAGGAGCGAGTACTCTGAATTGGGGCTTTTCTAACAGAAATTCCTGTTTCTTATATTCTTCTAGAACAAGAATTGCCTTTGTAGTTAGGACCTTTCCCTTCTCTGTGCTTTGTGATAGGAACCTGAATGTCTATGGGAAAGTTTCCCACAGACTTTGAGGACTTCTGGATTGACCAAATACAGTAGGAACTCTCAAACCTCTTGCTTCAGTGGAAGAAAATAATTTTGTTTTAGTAGTTCATGAGGGAGGGGTTTTGTGAAACCACTTTTGTTCTCTCTTTGCTTCAGATGAATTTGTAAGAGGATTTTGATAGCAAGTACTTATTAAGCAACATTTATTACTATTTGATACGGACACCCTCATGTAGAATAAGACAATTCTGTGTTAATCTATTTCAGTCATTGTTTCAATATTACTGTATTTCAAAAAAACACTGTCCAGGACCACTGCTGAGCCTTCAGGAAGCTTCTCAGCTGGACCAGCAAGAACTCGGCTAGAATTCTTACAAATGTCTTCACAAAAATTGCCCACAGTTATGTTGGACAACATTCTGAGCATCCTCTGTGGTACATTTTCTTCAGTGGATGGGAAAATGCCTCCTCCCCACACTGAGCAGACAACTCTGGCACACCACAACTGTGGGCATCCTGCTAAATGCCATTTCACTGAAAGCCAGGATTTCACAGGTCCACCCAGGGGTGCACTCCCTTTTAAGGGTGATGAGACTCAGGCACAGGTTCCCTAGAGAAGTTATGGATGCCCCATCCGTGGAAATGTTCAAGGCCAGGCTGGATGGAGCTTTGAACAACCTGTTCTAGTGGTAGGTGGCCCTCCCAATGGAGAAGGGTTGGAATGAGATGATCTTTAAAGTCCCTTCAAACCCAAACCATGCTATGACTATATGAAAAATCTCAAATGTTGCTACCTTTAAAAAACTTTTTTTGCTTTCTGTAAACCAGAAGGCCTTTCCTGCGGAATGGAGTTTGTATTGGAGCACAAGTGAAACCCTACGCAATTTTCCTTTCAAAAAGCATTCAATTATGTCACTAAAATGAAATAGAAGAATTTAATTTAAAAAAGGCCCTAGTTCTGTGTTGTGAATTTTTTTACTCCCTGATGTGGTTTCTGAGCAGATCAGTGCAAGGACCTCCTTGCAAATCATGTAGGTTACACCTCATTGATGTGCTTCTGAAATATAAGAAGAAAGAACTGCAGGTTGATATTTGCTGTGCAAAGATTAGTACTCTTTGAAATAGAAAAAATATTACTCTTTGAAATACAGGCAAGTGGCATTGTGGGAAGGCATAACACTGAACAGCTGAAAATAAAAATAAGGGAGAGCTCCAGAACTAACCAGTGCAACTGCAAAGACACCAGCCAGCAGCCTCCCTCCAGCTATGCTGTTCAAATATGTCTGCAGTTTAACGAGCCTTTTACCCCTTGTAACATTACCATTCCATGAAAAATGACTCACAGATGAAATTCATCAGTTTGAGATGGAAGGATGCCATTTATGGGCAGAAAATATATATTTTTTTAATCTGGGGACAAAATTTGCTATTACTTTTGCAATTGCAATTTGCTACTTTGAAGCTGTGGTGCCCATGGCTTCTGTAAACCAGTAAGGTTCATTGATTTCAAGTCATTAATTATTTCCTCAAAAGCTAGATAAAAACTGTGCTTGTGAAGATGCAGAGCCATGTCCTCACACCCAACTTTAGTCACCTGGACTTTCTCATAGCTCGTGGTGGGAGATCTTAGCTTTAGTGTCCACCTCACTGACTCTTGGTGCTGCCTGAGTGAGTGGACAGCCTGTCCCTTTTCTACATGGATATGGTGTGATGAGATGAATCCCTCATATTATGAGCAGAAAACAAATGGATCGGTGAGAGAAAATATTGAAAGCTCTACTCTGCTTTAAATCAGGAGCACCACCATTTCAACATGAAGAGTGGGTCTAATCCACCATCTTTTTTCTCTATAAATTAAAATGGTCTTTTTCTGTCTTCACTTTTCTTTGCCATGGGCATATGCAAAAAGCTTTGATGATTAACTAAAGTATTCTTAATGGTTTACTTTTCATTAGAACCCCTTCATCTCTTAATTATTCATTTTAACTAGCTTCTGTCTACTTTTTATGTAGTTCCTCATGTTATTTATATTTTAAAAACCCTTTATTAAGCTTTTTGCACACGGTGTATAAGACTTTATATCCTTGCTTAACCAAACTGGCCTTTGTTGCCCTTTTCTGTGTTTAGATTATAACCAGGATGAATTTCACTTGTGGTCTCTCCAGCTGTTTTTTAAGTAGTTCCTACTTTTCTGCAGCAGATTTCCTTCGCATTAGAAGATTCCAATCCAAATTCCATAGGGTATTTTGCCTTCCCTTTAAATCAGCTTCCCTTCATGTTTCTCTTCCACGGGTCCTAGCTCATATGAATCCTACGAATGCAGTGTTATAATTAGAACTATGTGAACACAGTACTTCCATTTCTCAGAGGTTCCTACAAACATTTGCTTTGGGTTTCATCCATGTGAGCTCCCATTCCTTGGTAATTTTGACTTTGAATTTCAGATGTGAACAAACCAAACATTACTGAGGTCAAATTCAGCTCCAATGAATCAATGTTAGGAAGCCCTGAAAAAAACCCCAACAAAACAACCCCCCAAAAAACCCACAAAATTTTGCATTCTTTGGGGTAGGATCCACAGAGCTCTTAAATGTTGACATCAGTAGTTACCTGCCCATAATGAAACTTTAAACCTAGAAAACCAGTGCCTGACTTCTCAGATAAAAACAGTGAAGGGGTTATATATATATATATATATATATATATATAATATTTATATCATGTATATAACAATATTTATATTATATATATAAAGAGTGAACCCCTATCCTACAGGGATTCATGGCCCCTTTTTTCAGCCTGGAACACAGTACCTGGGAGCACCTTCCTGTCTCCACAGACTGGGTGAGAGCTCCATCTCCTGTTTCCGTCTGGATCAGGCTGTGCCCTCGTGACCCCCACATATGGCCAGGTGGGTGTGCCATCTCAGTGTGCTTGTTTTCCAGGTTAGATCTGTGGCAGCCTCAATTTACCTTTCACAACAAGAAACACTTCCACTCTCTTATTTTTGTATTGTTTTTGTTTCTGTCTCCAATTAAACAGTAAACACCGTTCAATGAGACAACCTGAATTGCCTAACACCAAACCGTGCTGTATGTCTTGAAAAGGTCTTTCAGTGTAGAATAGGAACATTAGAAGATCTTATTTTCCCATTTTACTTAAGTGCTTCTGCTTTTTTTGAAAACAATGACCCAAAAAAACAAAGGAAGAGAAATTGAAACTTTAAATTAATTAATTAATTATTTTATACCTCTTTGTAGGATGAAAGAATGAAAACAGACATATGAAGTGAGGGTAATAAGAAGGTTTGCACTGAAATTGGTAAAAAAAGGTGTAATGATCTGTTTTAAGAGATAGAGGAGGTCATTTTGCTATGGTCCTTCACTTTAATAGTTACATGTGCGTTGAAATTCTAGCTTGTCAAAGCTGATTTAGAATGCCTTTTCCACTATCCCTTGAATCTATTCCTTGGACCTATTCCCAAATCTATTCCTTGAATCACTGAAACTGTGCTCTTTTTTTTTTTGTGAAGCATCACAGCCGTAAAGGAAACAAAAATTGCTCCATTGATCTTACAATTATCAGTCTCTTATTCTTACTGTGTGGACAAGCCTACAGATGGAATGTCCTCGCTCCTGAGCTTGGCAATTGCTGTGAGTTACTGCCCAGGCACCCAACATAGTTTGTGGTCACTGTGTATTGGATCTGGAACTGCTTAAAAAGGTTGGAATCGGCTTAAAGCTTCATGTTGGTTGCTTTAGGAAGAGGGTAGCAAAAGGGCAGGAGAGCTTTAATTTATCTAGTGAGGATTGTTGACATTTTTTGTGTTAACAACATTAGGAAGTTGCTGACAGTTTGTTTTCTTTATTTTTTCTTGTTTTGCTTAGAATTCTTCGATGGGAACGGAGATTTTCATGCAGAATGAAAGCAAATTGCAAGTCACAACAGAGTATAAGAGAAGGTGGAATTTTCCTTTCCAGACGTAGCATTTTCTGGAAACCATAAAAATGAAATAACAAATTACAGAATGGAGATAATAGCATTTTAGAAAGCCACATTAAATTAGAACAGTTGAAGGCAAATTCTTTGCAGCCGCTAACGCCAAATTATGGATAGAAAGCCAAGAGGATTCCTCAAGATCTCTTTCTTAATTAATTTAACATTTTCCTTGTTGGCCTGCAGATCTGCCAGTGTGAATAGCGTGTATCTTTCCCATGGGCTACAGCTGTCTGGTTTGTCCAGCTTTGGAAGCCGTGGTTTTCCTGCCTGGGACAGGTTGGGATGGGGAGGGAGGCAGGGGCGGTGGGAGCCCACTGGAGGGCAACCGAGCTCCGTCTGTGTGACCCCCGCTTCTGCCTGACCCTTTGGAAAGAGTTTTGATCTGAACTTTAATAACAGTTTACATTTCCACGTCCGTTTTAGATCTGGGGTTTCATAAAGCCAGGCCAGCACTATATGTTTTTGCTCTCTCAAATATTACATCGTCTATTTATACTGTGTGTTTTTGTAGCCCATGATGTAATATGACAAAATTTCAGCCATGTGCATCACACATGCAAGTCCGAGCGCAGCTGGGTTTTGTAGCATGGCTGAGGTAATGTCAAGAAATTTCATATTATATTTAAAATGACACCTGTAAAAATAATCTTCAATTTGTAATTTAAATACTGTAATACTCAATTATGTGAACTGACAGGAAGTGTCCCAGCGGTTTTGGAAAATAACATTCTTTTATCCATCGAACCTTTGATGCATTTTTGAACAGCCTTAATGGAAGTTCAGATCATGACCTTCTGCCTTGAGAGAACACAGTCAGGGACGAATAAGATGTTCTCCTGCATCAAGGTGAAGTCTTCTCTCTGCATATATTTTTGCTTTCTTGGTATGAAATGTCAGCTGTGCTCATTTTATCATTATCCAAGCTCAAGGAGGGCTCAAAACTGTAAATCTAGTCTAATTTCTAGTTGTGTGCCTTGCTTATGGCAGCACTTGCATGTCATCTGCAAATATATATCCTGCTCTACTCCTAATGAGAGGCTTCGAAGGTTTTCCTGCAGTCGGCCTCAGTAGCAATCAGTCTGTTAATGTGGGAGTGAGGTTTGTGACTTGGCCATTGAAAAAGCTCAGGAGTCTTCCAGATGCAGGAATAAGTTTCGGAAATCTACTGAGCTGCTTCTTAAGTATGTCTCCTTTGCTTATTTGGGGGTGGGGGAGTAGTGGGAGAACGACAAGATGTAGGCTTTGTGCAAGTAGGTTATGAATGTGATAGCTCTGGGACTTCCCCCACTGTAAATTACACCTTCTTCCCTAATTCTGTGGCATTTCCCTTATCCAAGAGCTGTTTCTTAAGCCTCTTGTGAGCCTTAATAGCCACCCCCACAACTTGTACCTGTTATTGGCTTCTGCAAAATCGAAGAGATTTCTCTTATGTCCTTTTCCATCATGTACTTTTGAAATACTGAATGTGACTTCCAGAGAGCCGTGCTTTGTGCCACTTAAATAAACCCTGTTCTTTCCATTCAACTCTGGTAACCTGATACTGCACAATAAATGCTAATAAGTTTCCTGCAGAGTAGTGCTCTTAAGACAGCTTATTTTTCATCCCTGCTTTCATGTTGTTCCCTTATTGTTGACTCAGTCCATACCACAAGTGTTCTTAAAGAAGATAAAATGTAAATAACAGTGGAAGATGCTGGTCTGATAAGGCACTCATAAGGACACAGGAAATGCTTCATAAAGAACGTTTTTTCTGCACCCGAAGTTGTCCCTTTTAAGTTGCAGTTACTGCCTATTACTCTTTGTAGGCCATTAAGGACAAAATGTTGCATTAAATAATTAACACCAGCAAATTAATGCCTTGGTCTACTGCAAATCAAGGACATATGCCTTTACCGACAGCCTTGTAGGCTGGAGAGGGGTTTGTTTTCTGTTGCTAAAAAACTTTCCTAATCATATTCATTGTGGGTGAAACTCACCTGCAGTATTGCATCAGGAGAAGGCCTGAATGACACCAGTGGATCTGCACATGGGGAATCAGGAGCAAAAAAGTGTGGGAGGGCTTTGTCTGACAGGGAGAAACTCTGTCAAGTGGGAAACAAATGTGCAGTAACTGCGTGCCATGGCTGCAGGTGTCGGATGCATCAAACCGTCGTGTGCCCTTGCCCTGTCCAGAGAAGGGTGGCCTGTTACTGAGGGCATCTGAGGCCACCCTTGCCCATACCACAAGCCTTCTCCTTTCCACTCCTACAGCTCCCATGTGCTGAGTATCCTTCCTTGGACATTGCTCTGCTGGTAAGGGGAACCCCTGCATCCCTGTGTGCAGGTCCAAGGAAGACCATGTCCCTGCACGTTGTGTGGAGCACCCTACGGAGGGGAAGGGACAGCTGACAGCCACCTGCATAGTGGGAGAGGTGGGTGCACGAGAGGGAGGGCTGCTCCCTGGGGCAGGCAGCAGTGGTAGCTGGGGTCTGCAGGAAACATTGAGGTGTTTGCTGTTGTTATTGCAGAAGGGTGAGTGTGGCAGTGCTGCCATGCCCAGGGAGGAGAGAGAGCTCACAGGCAGAACAGTAGATAGTGCCTGCCCTGAAGAACTCCCCCCACTGATGCTTTAAGGCAAACAACAACATAGCTGAGCCCTTTTTAATGCTTGGTGAGGAAGGAGAGCACATCTTTCCCTGCTGTCTCATGCGACAGACATCAGGAAGGAAGTGCTCTGCTCTTAAAAGGTTGTTTCAGTCTCATGTTTTGAAAGAGCAGGTCACTTCAAAGTCCTACCATAAAATTACCACATGCCATCTGCTTGTTACAAATGTGCAAGGGAAATTATTGGTGCTTCTGCCTTGTTTCTGTGATCCAAATGTATGTATGTGCCGATTATTTATTTTATTTTTAAACAGACTTGTTCAGTTGTCTCCCACCCTTCCATGCTTCTTACACTGAACATCTCAGGATGTCTGCCCTTGGGGTAGGAGACCACATGTGCCCGCACTGCTCTGCTCATCTGTTTGTTCAGATGTAAAAGGACCTCAGTGTCCAAGACAAAACCCAGGGAGGGCAACTGTCAGATTCCATGTGGTGCAAACGTGTTTTTTTGTTGAAGCAGGCTAAATCCAGTGGCTGATACTGTGCAGCTTTCCTAACAGTTGTAAGCCACAATAGGATAGGGGCCCCTGATGTGCTATTTCCAGAGCTGATGGCCTGGCAAGATTATTGGTTTGTTGCTGCACATCTTGGACTAGAGACTTTTACCCATATGCTCTATTAGCAACCTCTTTTAGACAAAGTTTTTAAATCCTCAGTCACTTCAACCATCGGGCACTTCTCATTAGAGCTGAGAGGAGCAGGATTCAGTTCTTCTGTCTGCTGTTGACACTTAAAGTTCTGCTCATCTTGCCAAAATTCAGATGCCTAGTCCCAGTCAGTTATTCAGATTTTGTCTACAGTCAATGCAGAGATATTTGCAGGTCCAAAGGGAGTTTTTCCCAGTTGTTGAGGCCTATGGTAGGATGGGTTGGACATGACCATTTATCTCATTTTATTTTAGAGGGAGGTTGAACAAGAAGCTTAAACTAGATTGCTAACTTTTACAGCACTAGGGTTGGTATGACCTCTGCATTTAAACCCTTACTGTCAGAGTGCTTTCTGTGAACACTGGATAATAATAAAACCTCTGAAGGGATCATCCTACTAGGTTAATGGAGCATGGTCTCAATCAGAGCCTTAAAAATGCTTCCTTATAGAAACAGTAACTGATCTCAGTGGGGTTATTCCTGATTTATGCCAGTGTAAGAGAAGGACTAGTTCTCAGGTTTCCTGTTGCATTCAAGCTAGCTAATTTTTCACATTCATACCAATTTGGGGCTGAGTGCTTTACTTATTTGTATGACGTTTACATTTATTTTTAACCAGTACTTGTTAAAAATAAACTTTTCATCAGTGAACAGTCCAGGGTGGACAGATGACTCACATGTGCTAGTGGGAATGGGATGAATCAGCAACACCGTTTGATTCATAGCACAGTCTTTCGTAGAGCAGCTGCATCTGGAGAGACTGGACATGCTCCATGTTTTGGCTTGTTACAGTCTTGTCCTCAGCATGACTGGCTTGCTCTGTCAGATGTCAGAGCCATGGGGCTCACAGCATTGTTAGGTGCAGAAGAACCTATGCCAAGCCAACACTGGATGTGTTTTCAGCTCTCCCTGGTATCAACACCTGCTTCCCACAGCAAATTGACTTGGTCTGGCAGGGCTGTCTCTGTACAAAGCCAACCCCAGCCCTGGGGCAGGTGACTGAAGGTGTGAGGGCTCTGCTTCTGGTCTGCACTTCTGTCTTTGGTGGTGGCTGGGATATCAGCTGGGCATGACCTTTGCTATTGCCCCTGCATGTCACCTGAGGATGGCCATGCCCAAGCACAGTGGGAATTGACTTTCTACCTCCATGCATTTCCCAGGCACTTCCAGGAGATAAAGCCCTCCAAAACATGATGTGGCTATGATCACAGAGTTATTACTGTACCCTTAAAGTTATATTGAGTCTACAGATAGACATATTTATGCATTTCTGTTAACCCAACTATGTGTTTCCAGGCCTTAAAGCTGCAAGACATTTTTTATATTTGTTATTGAGAGCAGATGTGCCCAATTCCAATCATATTCTACTCAAGAATGTCAGAGTTGTGAGAGGTCGAATGGTGAATGCCTTTCAATCTCAATTATTATTTCCTCCACTCAATTGCCGCAGCAGGGAGACTACAGTTGTTAATAGAGACCTTAAAAATATTCAAATATATTACAGATCAAAACCTTGCACTCTTTCTTTTGCCTCCTTCTAGTCTTGAAAACTACTCTGGCTATGCTGCTGCTTCAGCCTGGGACTGGAGCTGATCTTTTGTCCAAATACTCCAACTAGGGACACTGAGGAGATGCTAACCTGCTTTAGAGTGTCATCTAACTCAGAAACCAATCCCTTTTGGGGAGATGTGACCACATGCCCTTCCATCTGTCCTGCATGGACAGAGGCAGAATGGCCTTTCCCAAGGGCCTTAAAAAGGAAAGTGCCAAAGGCGGTTGCAAAAGACTTTAAAATGCTCTTTTCTTTCTGAACTATACATGTGGCAGTGACCAAAGGGAAAGGGAAAAGTGCTGGAAGGGGAAGGGCACAGGAACCAGGTCTGTGCATAAACACAGCTCAGGAATACAGCCTCAGTTTCCTCTGCTATCCTCAGGAATGGTTAAGGGATGCATTCAGATTTCTTGCAGGCTCCATGGAAAGAACCATGCTGAAGACCAGAAAAGTCCAATTTTAGATCTATGACAGGTTCTTCCCTTTCCTTCTGGGGCCTTGGAAGGAGGATTATGGAAGAAGATGTGATTAATGCCCTCTCTCTGGGAGGAAGAAAACATGATTGTGCATTCTTTCCTAGTCCCGTCCATCATCCTCAGAGATGCTCATGGGGAAGCTTATTCCTCCACAGGCAACATTTGCAGAACTAATTTCCAAAAAAATAGGAGTGACTTTAAATAAAGCAAACATAATTTTGCAATTATCTGCAGTGATTTAAAGTTTATTGATTTTTCTCAGTCTGAAATTTTTTCCTCTCTCTGCAGAGAAGCTATTTAATACAACTGTTCATTTTTTCCTGTGGGATTTTTTTGCGCTGAAAATGTGTGGTGGGCAAACTGTCACCATGTTGTGCAGGCAGGGATTGAAGGGCAACTGGGAGATTTTAAAGAACATATCAGCTTTGTTACCTCTTCTTGTCCCTTCTCAGTCAGGCCCCATCTCTGCTGTGTGTTGCAAATGCTGAATATTTCTTCCACTGATTTCCTCACTTTCTAACTGAAACACAAACCAGGCACAGACTAAAGCTCAGGAACATCTTCACTTTGGAAAGGAGATGTAAATAAATGCAATATCCTGGGTCAGGAGTCTTTTCATGTTTAAGAGCAGTAATAGTTCTGAGGACAGGGCTGCCAACTGGTTAAGTGCCTTGGGTGTGGGGGCAAGCCTGCAAATGTTCTTTCCAAATCAGCTGGTTTTAGGGGACTGCTAGAAAGCACCACTATCAAGAAATGACACCAAATCCAAAGTCATCAAATTCAGCACTTGATGCTTCATCCCTTCCTCCAAATATTAAAGTCCCATACTGTGCTGTTCTTGGGATGCAAGGAGCCCTTACCTGAAAACACTGTGAGCTCACACAGTGCTGACAGGATGGTGACTGTCTTGCTTGGTTTGGAAAGGCAATAGATTGGGAATAGCTTGGGAAGGGACAGAAAAAGTGCTGCCCACCCCTTAGTTTATTCAGAAAGTAAGGTAGTGGGAAGCAGAGGGAGTCTCTGCATTGAGGTCTCTGCATCATCTCACTGGAGGCTGAGGCAGACATCATCACTTACAATGTTGGAAACTGGTTTAATTTTCAGTAATTAAAATTAAGACACGCTCAGTGAGTTTAACAGTTGGTGCTGGAAAGCCTTGGGACAAGTAAGGTTTCTCTGTCTGCTTGAGACAGTGAGCAGGACTGCCAGCTCCTGCCAGGCACCTCCAGGGATGCTGAGGAAGCCCCCAAGGCTGCATTTGTAGCAGTGGTTGAGAGGGGTCACAGCTACTGAGGTGGACTCCTGCCTATGGTCAACATCCCTCCTTCTGCTGGCACAAGCATTTCCAGCCCTGTTTGCCACACACTTATAGGGAATTTGGTACATCTGTGACTGGATGTGAGCAACCTCAGCAAAGCAAAGGCTTTGGCAGCAGTGTTTGACTTAAATTGCTCATTGAGCAACACATATAATATATGTGTGCTTAGATCTCTTTTGTATCTAACAGCAGCAACAGCCCAGATTCACCTCACAGACCTGTGGTGGCTGTGAGTACATCACAGAGCAGGAAGTCCTCTGATGGAGCAGGAATAGGGGCACTGAGCTACATAGAAATGTGGGGTTTAAAAGCCTGTACCCACCTCTCAGGGTGAGTTAATAGGAAAGCTCTCACCACACAGCTGCTTTCTTTGATAGATGAAGGACTATCCAGGGAGCAATCTGAGATATACATTAGGCTCTCACACAAACCTGGGGAGTCATTTCAGTTGGAGCAACACTGAAGATTAAATATTATAGTTCACTGAAGGCGCTCTGAGTGGCAGTGAAAAAAGCCAGAATACAGTTACCTAAAATCTCACAATGAAATACAGAGCACAGTGTTTAATTAACCTTTTCCTCTGATGCCTCAGGAAAAGCCAAATAGATGTGTTTGTTCTGCCAGCCTTTGGGGAACCTGTAGGACAGTTGTTCCTTTCTTTAGTGTGAAGTGCACCAAGACATCAGGGATGTGTCTTTATACATTAATTTGTGGGATGGCTATAAAGTATTCAGGGGAATGGCAGCAAGCAGTTGGGACTTCTGTGGTCTCAGTAAGGCTTTCTCATCTCCATGAGATGCATGTTCAGTATGGGGTGATTTGTAACTGTGGTGTTTCTTCAGATTTTTAAATAAACATCAGAGAGCAAGAAGTGTTCATTGATGAAAATATACAGATTTTATTTCAAGGAAAATCTTCAAAATTTTTGTTGCAGAGCTTGGGGATTGTCCACTTGAACACATCATACAGGTACTTCACACCTCTAGTTTCCCTCAGGTTGGGCTGTCTGCCCCAGACTGATCTACCTCTGTATGGCATCTACAGTGTCTGATGGAGCCTGGTGGCAACAGGGGCTCTTTGGGATGGTAGAGGCCCATTGAGTGGTTTGGCAGGCAGAGAGCAGCAGTGTTAGGGAGTCAGAATTCCGTATTTTTACTGAAGTTTTATCCTCAAAGGCTCCTCAGTGCTAAAGCAGTGGCCACCCAGCACAGGTGCCATGGAGAACTATGGTAGTGTCAGGAGAGCCCTAAATGGGAGCTCCATAATGCATGGTTTAACTTCAAGGCAACATCACTACCCCATTGATCAGAATTAGTTTCTTTTATGCATTCTGTGTCAGAAGTGAGTGTGTTGATGGATAGATTCCATATTTTTTCTCTCCAAAGTAAAAGACCACTTGCAAAGGTTGCTTACAGCTACTGCTGGCCTCAGCAGGCCCCAGCAAGGTGAAAGGTCCTTGTTTCCCCAGAGGACTGACACATTATGATGGCTTCATTGGATTAAAAGGGGATGTTGATCATTAGTTATGACCCAAATTTCTTTTTTTTTGGCAATCATTCAAAGTGTTCCCATATGCCTATAAGGCTGTTGTTACCTGCAAATAAAACATATCTTTATAACAAGGACATTAATGTTAATGAACAATATCAAAATGTGCCATGTGCTTTTCCCAGGCCTTTTTCTGCATTTTGATGGATTGAATGATGGAAGGGAAACATATGCTTTCCAGATTGAACCCAAAGAGTTCACTAATTCAGAGTCCATGCTCCTTCAAGCTGCAGCCAAGCAGAGAATAAATTGGATAGTATTTGTCATCCACTTGGGATTAATTATTGAATTTTAGAGGTAAGTAGCTGCACCAGTAAGGGTTACCAGTTTGTTCTTTAACTTTTAGCTAGAGCATTGAAGGAACTAGGAGGGGGAACTGGTTAAACACAAATAACTTGGATATTTCTGTACAGTGTAATCTGGGCAGCAATGAAGGAGGTTAAATGTTCAGCTCATGAAATAGCATGTATGTGTTCACTTTTGTTGAGGATTAGTTCAATTGTATTAGGAATGGGTACTCCCTCCAGGTTAACATTAAAGAGCATTGACAGAGCAACAGGAAAAGTCTTCGGGTTTTTTATAGTTAGTGCCATAGTTGACCTGGAGTTGGTACTGTCTTGGAAAAAATGAGCATTGTTCCCTGAAGGACTCATGTCAGCCTTGAGCTTTGGACTTTTAAGAATGGAATCTTCCATCTGCCAGACAGTACAGGGTTAGGACACTTGTCCCCAGGGTCTCCTTTGATTATGTGATGAGGTTTTAAGGAAACTAGCTGATGACTGTGATAGGGAAAGAACTGGATCTGAGCTTGAAAATCAGGCAGTTTTTGTTTCATTAAACACACAGCAGGAAGTTGAAAAGGTAAGGTCAAGAGAGAGGCTTGTGCCAGGGGTGATGGTGAAAAGGTGGTGGATTAAAAATATAGTCTGATTTAGCTATTTTTAAGATGAAATGAAAAATGAGCACTTGAAAAATGAGTTAATCAATCAGCACATCTTAGCTATTCAAAGAGCATTTCCAGTGATCCACAAGGTAGCTTTTCATATTTTTTGTGGTCAGGAGGTGCAGAACATTATAACCTTTTACTTATTTGCTTTCTATTTTTTGGTCCTTCAGCAATATTACTAAAGGAATGTGTGAGGTCACACACTGTAGAGACACTGTAGTGTCTCTACAGTGAGACACTGTAGAGGGTGGTAAGTTTCCAATCTTTTAGTAGTTGCATCTGTTTTAGCATTTTTGCTTGAAGCAACACTGTTCTTTGGGAGTGATGGACTGAACTCTCTCATTTGCTGCATGCTCTTTCCATCCACAGAATGGGATTTGTGTGCACAAAGTTTGCTTTTAGGGTTGACTCAACTGAAACTTCTGTCCCAAGGTGGTACCAGAGGGTTTCCCTGAGGGAATGTAGGGCTCCAAACAAGTCACAGGTCTTTCACACAGCTTCAGACCATGTAGGGAACTTTGGTCTGTGGAGCCAGACAGAGCCTAATCCCAAGGAGAGCCCTGAACTACGGTGGTTTCACACTAACCAATTTATGCTTCATGCCACAAATTTAACCCAGTGCCCTTCCCCTCCCCCTTTTTCAATCTCTGTGACTTGATGTTCTTGGCAGTTATCTTGTGGCTGCATCTCCGCATTAGCCAGCTCTGCTCTGCTAATGGCACTGAAACCAGAAAAACCCAGGCTTCAGCTTCTGCTTAGTTTTGGTGGCTCCTCATGATAACACGAGAGCTTGTGACTTGTAAAGGCTGAAGGGGAGCAGGGACTTTTGTTCTGCTCCATGTGTAGGCAATGGTGTGGTGTTTTCTGTCATGTCTTAGTGTGCAGTGATACAAGAAACCATTAAACACTGCCATTCTTTCCACCTTGTGTCTTACCTTAATACCTTACTCCTGACTGGCTTGTTTTGCCCACTGGTACTGCAAATGCCCCATCATACCCCTGCCCAACTTCCTCTCTCAAGCTCCAAATCAATGTCCATGGAAAAAATGGGCCATTGGGATGGAGGAGGAAAAGGCTTTCAGTGCAGCACCCTTCTCAGTCAGCTCTGCCCTGTGTAGCACCACTTCTCTCAGCTTTGTGTCCTGGCTGTGCAGCTGCTCCTTCTGTCTCCTTCCCCTCCTACCCCAGACTGAGGCACTGAGAAGAATGTCAGTCAAGGCATCGTTTGGGTTTTCCTTTCCAGATTTTATGTGTCAGTGAGTGCTGTCTGAATCTTTTCCGTCTCATTTCAAGATGAACAACTCAGCAACTCCATATGAGATCCTGAAGGCTCATTGTGAACATATAAATTCAGCAGCATTTGCTCTAGAGATCATGCATCTTGGGAAATGAAAAATAAGCCCACAGTCATGCTGCCCTGCAAAGTAAACTTCCAAAGCTGCAGCCAGAACTTTGATTTCAAGTACTGATATTTTTTAATTTTGGCCAAGTGTCAGGTGAACCAAGTCTGCCATCTCCACAAAAAATGACACTTAGAGTAGATCCACTGAAGCCTGAAAGATGTTTATTTTCTACAGATTTAATGTTTAAAATAAGAATTCCCTAGAGACAATTTCAGCCAGGAAGGAAACAAATACAGCAAACTCCCCTTCTGTCTTACTCTTGCGATGCTGACTCCAGGTTTAATTTTCTCTGCCTCTCTAGCTGTGCTCTAGAAAGCACGAAGCTTGTAATCACATCTTTGTTAACAGCTCAGTGAAAATAATCAAACCATCTATTTTACTCTGCACTCGCCTTCTCCTACTAGCATTTCCTGATAAATGAGATGAGGTGAATAAGACACTGAACAGTAAGCACTGGGCTCTCAGGATGATTTGTCAGAAATGGTCTCCTTTTCCTGCCCCGCTTCCTACAGCACTTATTCAGAGAGAGATGTGGTTGCACACCAGTGCAGGTGTGTTCACAATCTGTAGGAGTCTGGCCAGATGCACTTGGAGTCTCAGAGAACCCCTTCCAATGGATCATTGCCTGTGCTGAGGAGTGGAGAAGAGCATAGTTGTAGGTATTGTTTGTCTCTCTCTTGTTCTGCAGACCAAAATGATCGTGTCAGCCACACACAAATGTGTCTTTCCTCCTCTTTCCCCATCCCCTGGAGTTATTTATAATAACTTACAACTAGAACTACCATAAGGCAAATTATGTCTGTGAACTGCTTGTTCTGCAAAGGGATCTGCAGTGTGGCTGACACAGAAGAGAGGTGAACACTTTCTTTGCCTGTTGTAATAACACATTGGGAAGGAAAAATGCCTACACTGGTTCCTAGAGTATAACTTCAGTCTTTATTGCCACCATGCTATGGAATAGAATATGAGACACAATTTGATATTTGTGGTATTAAACATAAGTAAGTTTTCCCTCTGAAAATCAGATTCAATATTTAGCCATTGTTCCACAATTATCCAGTGACCAGTCCCAAACCTGAATGAGTAGTTCCTCATTCATAGGTACGGATCTTAAATTTGTATTGCAAGACATGTTTTTGTTTGTTCCAAAGAGTCAGACTGCTGCAGTTGTGTGCCTACTGCACATCAATTTTAGAGAGTTTATAAGTTGTAAACAGTCAATACTGATGTTATCCTGAACTGTGTGGTTTAGCATTTATCATGTGTGTAAGTCGATTCTCATGGTCATGTTTGCAGGGCTGATGTCTTTAGGGGTTTATGTAACTTCTATGTGTGACCCAGAGGTGTGATGTTAGTAAGGACTTCTTGCAGCAAAAAGTGTGATGAGGAGTCTTGATGAGCTTCTGAGTTCCTGAGTACTGATCATCAGTTCAAGGACCAACTTTTTTCTTATGATCACTACTCTACAGCCAAATAAGTTGCCCAAGTTCATCTCAGTGGAGAATAAAATTGAAATATTAAGCATGGCACTGAGTCTTTCTCATCACATTATGTGGATACAGAAAGTAATAAATTTTTGTGTCGAATTACTTTGCCAAGTTGTGCCTGCCCTCTTGGTCCTTCAAGACTCACTGCAGGGAGGAAGGTACTGGCTTAAATGTCAACTCCATCAACCTACTGTCCCTGACTGAACTGTGCTAGCAGCACCCATGAAATACATTGCACTTGCTCAGGAGAGGAGCTACATTTGTTAAGTTTCCCACACTTGTAACTCAGTTTTGTTCCCACTCCAGAAAAATGGTTCTGAAGCAATAATCAGGACTTTGGTCTTTGATTTGTTAGATATAAAAGATCAATTTTGATAATAACCTGCTTCTTGAGGAATATTTAGTAGTTACATTGGACATGACTGAAAGGCTACAAGTTGGAAGCTATATTTCTAATTGTTACAGGTGAAGGTAAAAAGGTTGTCAGGGAGAACAAAGCTTGCTTCCAACAGCTTACAGGTTATATAAAATATTTAATAATTATTTTAGACCTCAACACCAAAGATAAATCTGGGGGGTTTTTTTAGAAGTAAATTTAGTATAACATATTTGCAATAAGATTTGCTCTCTCAAAGGGTTGTACCACATGGCAGGCAGACTCTGTGGCTGTAGGTTAGGGAGCTGCCCACCACTGTTCATCAGATGAAAGATGTTAAAGCTGCTTATCCAAGGCGATAAAACGTATTCCCTCTCAGACAGAAAAGAGGGAGACCTGGAAGACTGTGACTGAGTGACTGTGAAGGAGCACAAATCTGTTTCTGGTTAGTTAAAAAATATTTAATCTCCTTATTCATTAATAGATGATCCTGTTGTCCAATTATGCTAGCATTGGATTTTCCTGGACTTTTCATAACGAATGTCCTATTGAAATCTTTATTTATGTGATTATCCTTACTTTAAGGCACCTGCATTAATGGAGAACCTATTTCCCGACATTTTTTCACTCTATAGATTGTTGTTTGCTTGTTTGAGTGTTTGCCCCACATGGAATACATGCCTTGAAAAAGTGTCAGCTACAGCCTCAAGAAAGGTCTTCCTGATCCTAGGACAGCTGGTGTGCCTTGCTGATATGCAGGTAGGAATTTCCACAGGAAGGAGAAGAGGGTGCTGATATACAGCTGTAGGGACTTAGGTATGTTTCAAGGGCAGAGTCATTCATCACACAGTGTAACCACAGGTAATACCTCAGGGTTCAAAAGCTGAACCACTATGTGAATAAAATATGTGACCATGTATCAGGCATTTTTTCAGGGTGCAACAATCTCTGCTTCTACATCCTCAGAGGTGTCCGCAGAGGTGCACACCTGCACCTGACCAAGGAGTTGGATGGGTGGGAGCTCACATCCCCAACCAAGCTGGTCATCCACAGTAAGCTTGTGTTCAGTTGTGTGAACATGAACAGATGACTGCTGTTCTTAGGTCACATTTTTGGGGGATGGGATTTCCATAGCTCTGGCTTCTAAATGGGAACATAGTGCCTCTTCTGCTGGCTCAGCCTCTTGGTCACTACAGGTCACCACACTGAATCTGATCAGCACCAGGTGCTTCAGAGGGAGCTGCAAAACCCCCCACAGTTAGAAGAGGTAAGATATTTGTCATATGGTACAGTTTCTTAGTGTCAAACATTTGGAGATTAAACACTGACAGATAAGGTTTTACCACCTTATCATGTACAACAGCTTTAGCTGTTGTTACTCTGGTTCTTTCTGTTAACTTTCTGGGCATCCAAGCCATTTTTCTGTGACATTGGATGACACTAGTAAGATGTGTTGCAACGAATCTAATTTCCTTTTTTTTTTCAAGGCAGAGATGATAATGCTCCCTATATCCCTTTTGCTTTTAGCACCAGGAAGCAAAGGCTTGCTTCCTCGGTCGTCTACACTACAGTGGAAAATCTGAGCTTTTCTCCCTTAATTCCAAGTAGGAGGAAACTTTCTTTGATGAAGCACTGTGGATGTCCAAAGCTTATTCTGTTGTCACTGCTGAGATCCACAGATAGTGCTAGCACAGAGCTCCATTCCGGAAAAAAGATTTCTCTTTTCGCTCATGGGGAACAATTTCCTGCTATATTGCTTATTTTTATTTACTACTCTTTAACTGCTAAGTAGCAATAATGTATCAACACAGTACTTTGGATTTTACTTTCCTCAAACATAAACATTCTCAGGCATAAAGATGAAGTGTGTTTAGTTTCATCTTACCCCACAAAGCTAATGAAGATGGTAAGGAACCTGTACCAGTTTACATCAGATGGAGTAATTTAACCCCTGTTATTACTTTTTAAGTATTTGTTTGATCATAGCTTGTTCTATCATATGGAATGAAGTGGAAAATGGTTCAATAAAGTAAGATCACTCTAATTTTAGGTAGTAAAGAACATATTTTTGGCATTGATTTAATAAGTTCTATCTCTCATCTTTCATATCCAGTAGGAGCATGACATGTATTTTTGATGAAAATACAGCTCTGACCACAGTCTGTATTTGTATCATGTCACCTAGGAGGTGTAATTGTGGACTGGCAGCCCAGAGTGCTTGAGGCAGTAGAAACACCCATCAGAAGAAATGCTCCGTGTCTCAGAGCGTTCGCAGTCTAGGTGTTGCGCAAGAGAGGGTAGGTGGATACAGACAGCAAGGTGGGAGGTTGTGGAAAGTAGGACAGTGTTGCCAAGCATGATGGACAGCCTGGCACACTGCTCAGATCTACCACAGTCAGCCAGGCACTTTGCTGGTGCAGTAGTCACCAAAAAAGATGTGGGATTAGGAGATTTTGAGAATAAGGAGTCTTTGAAAGTGGTCTTGGTGGGTATTTAAAAAAACTTCCTAATAGAGGTTTGTCATTTGATCTTGCTGTATGGTCTGTATGTTGGAGAAGTCTACAGGTATGACATTTTCGTTCTCCACATTCTGTCCTTTTTCCAAAAATGAGAACTTTGCATGGGGCAGAGTCAGTTGTTGCTGATTGAAATAAGAGTTTATATGTGACTTTAAAAGGAAATTTTGAATTCTGGCACTTATGTATTAAGAACAGCAATGAAACTAGAAGTGCAACAAAATATTTGGCACTGTCATCACAAAAGCCTAGTTTATCCATTAAAATGTGAATCTGTAGTAAAGCTTGAATTTATTTTAAAAAATCACCATTTCTTCACTTTTATTGTTCTACTACTGAAAATTGGCAGTAGTAATTCACTTCTGTCATTTGTCAATTTTTACCCTCCTGGGTCTTGTTAATGGATTTTGGTCTGGGCAAAAGGAATCAAAGGAGATGTGCATTAACAGTGCTGCCTGTTGAAAGGGTAAGTCTCACTGGCACTTCTTTCCTTTGCTCCTGCTTTTGTCATGGGATGCTCACTATCCAAGAGCTCTCATTTGTTCTCAGTGCTGCTGTTTTGCACAGGACTGAGGATTTTCACCTTGAACCTCAGGGCTAGACTGTCTTCCTACCTACTCCACTCAGAGCTAATGCATAGGCAAATAAAGCCTGCCCAAGGGCCAGTGAGTGGAACTTTCAAGGGCTCAACAGTATCCCAAGCCTGTAAGTTCTGTTTTGGGAAGCCCCTCTGGTGCTTTGGAGCATATTAGCTGAGCTGTGATCATGGTATGCTTGCACCATGGCACTCACACCCGCACTCCCTGTATTTGAAGCCAGGCAGTGGCACAAGGGCACCAGAGGCATGTGCAGAATGGAGCTCAGGCAGTCAGTAGGGTGGGCACCCAGGAGGGGAGGTTGTTTGAAGGGGTTCTGGGCGATGGAGGCTATGCCAGAGGTGGATTGCAGCAGAGCCAGACTTCTCTAGTGCCTGTGTCACCACTGAGAACATCCCTTGAAGAGATCTGCCATCTTATTGTCAAGACTGCAGTAGAAAATAAAATCCAATGGATTCCTTTTTAAAATGTGTTCCACAAACTTGCTCCAATCCTTCCTCTTTGACCCTACATGTTCAAGTCACTTGAGTGGTACCAGTTTTTGGTCCTATAACAATATTTCTATGGTGTTTTTTATTATTTTTTCCCCCATGTAATTTCTGCTCATGGGACTCTTTATTTCTCTGATGAGCCATTTCCTCTCAAAAATATAAGTGAATCTTCTCTATTTCTCATGAGCTAAGTGTGGATGCTGGGTCCTGGGCTCAGTGCTGCACAGGATGACCCCACACTGTTTGCTGTGCAGTGGATGTTTTTCCACCATAAAACTAACTCCAGGCTCAGGGATGATTAAGAAAAGAGAAGTCCTGTTTCTACATCAGAGCGCCAAATGCTGCTAATGTAAAATGAAAGTAGAAGTGAAAAGAAACAAGCCATGTAAGTATGGGAATATAGTTAATTTATTATGGCAGGTCTATAGCTTGGCTCTAATCCCTTGTTTGGAAATCAAAACCAGACTGCTGGAACTCACCTGCCAGACTCAATCTGTTTCATAATTACCTGTGGGTTGCTATTTTTGTTTACCTTAATAGTACAGTAAATATTGCTTCTGCCTTTGTTTATGATCTTTTTAAGTGATGCAAATATCTTGAAGAAATTCTGGTTTTAATAGCACCCCAGTGACTACCTTCTTTCGCCTCCCAAAATAGAAGCCAATGGATCAGGCCACCAGCATGAACTATATTAGAGGGGAAAGAGATTTTAGCATGCTGCCAAGCCTGATGTTTATAATGATCTTCAATTTTTAGTTGCTGCAAGTGATTAGAAAACATGGGGGAATTTCTTTTAAGTACTGGATCCGTTTCTTTAGAGGAAAGGTCCAGCAGTCAGATGATTTACTAATAAAAGCTTGAAGTCTGATATTCATTGCCTCTTTCTAGATAGCTGAGGCTGGGACAATGCGACAAAGGGCTCTTTTCCCACTGGCAGTCCTGCAAAAAGGAGATGCATGAAATAGGAACAAACTAATTTGTTCACTGGTCTCAGTGCCTGGGTGGGTCCTCTGTATGCATGTGCTTAAAAGTTAGAATTGGTTCCATCTCCCCCTGTTTTATACTGTGAATCTCACGATGATTTTATCACTTGTTGGGGAGAAAAATTAACTTCTCTCTTGGGCTCAGGGTTGTGCATGACAGTACTTCAGCCTGTAGGTAGTAACATAGTAGACAGAAATAGACTGGTTTGCTCAACACTTGGTTGCAGGTGATGCTCAAATTCTCCTGCTCTCTTTTTTCTTACTTGAGGAGCTTTGAGAGCCAACATGATTTTTGTGTGTTAAAGAGGCTTCCTGTTGTGACCAACGAGATCTACAAGGTCACACAATTGCCCGAACTGACCTTGATGCCCTCTAAAAGTGTTGTTGTGAAATGAGCCCATCTACAAGAAAGGGGAATTCTCAGAGTTTTGGGCTACTTGAGAAAAATACAGAGTATGACAACTAAAAAAAAAGACACAGTTATGCACAAGGAGTATTGTGAAACTTCTCATCATAGCTGCTTTTGTATCTGTGTTGGATGAGGTAATTACGAGCCTAGCCCAAAACACTTTGCGTGCTAAAATAGCTCTTTTCCCTTTGGAAAATCTTACTGAAATGCTACCTCTGTAAACAAAGTAAAATAACCCAAATTGTAGCTCTGAGAGGCTATTATCTTGGGAATTGGTCACTTCAGGTCACACAAAGATCTGCTTGATTACATCTTGGTTAAGGTGATGTAACCTTCACTATAGTATCAACGGGCCTTCCAAGGAAAGCAATACTAATAAGCTAATAACAAGGTTTTATAGACTCTTGAGTCTCTACTGCTTCTCCATTTTGGGGGCAGTGGTGTCAAAACAGATATTTTCCTGAGAGAATCAGGAAGCTGGAATGATTTCCTTTTTCCTGTTTAGCAGTTGTGTTTTCTGAAAGTGGACTTTTCATGAGTTTTACTTTGAAAAAGAATCAACAGTTGCTGTTTATGAAAATAAGAGGGAGCTGAAGTACCTGTAGTGTTTTGTAATAGCAGGACACTTCTCTGAGTGGCCAAATTAAGGCTGTGCTCCAGAGTCTGATTTTGAAATCATTGCTTTTACACTTTTGTATACCTTTAAATGAGTCATGCCTGGAAAGTAGCTAACATCTCATGGTACTTTGATAATGTCCCAAAACCCCAGTTCCAGTTCAGTGCTTAATGAGTGTATTTTTCTCATAAAGAAAAAAAATCTCAGTTGGAAATGTCAATGTCCATCTCTACATGCAGAAAGAAATAGGTTTTTTTGACCAGTTTTAACTGGAATGAAGGTTTCTTTACAGCTGAAGGGAAATCTTTACAGTCTAACATTTAATGGGTTGTACCAATTCGTGTTTTATGAAATCTGATCATCTTGTTCTACATTTTTAACTTTATAACTAAACTCCTTTAATTTAGACTTTGGAATAAGCAAGGATATCATCAATTTTACTAGTTTTTCAATTTTAAAAAGCTTGTAAAGATTATATTTGAACCTGCAATTGGAAATGATCATCAACTTTTTTTCTTCCATCTAAAACAAATCTGAGAATGCCATCATTAATATACGAAATTTTACAGAGGAAGGATAGTTGAAAACATATGAAATGTAGCACTTGTAGACAATTGGTATCCTTTCTTGCAGTCTTATCTGGCAAACTGTCAGAACTTAAGGTTATAAACTGCTATTTTATTTATGAATCTGTTAGGAATTTTGACTCCTATAACTGATCTAGTGAAGAAAAAGAACAATTGAAATACAAGATTGTTATTCACTCTCATGGAAAGGTTGATGTCAATAAAATGGAAAGGACCATACGGAAACAAACTTATATATGCATGATCAAAATTCATTAAAACTAAAATTCATTTCCTTCAATTCTAATTGTCTTCACTATATCTTTTACCTTTGGCAGATTTTCTTCGGGTTGGAAGCTGTAACGATAGAGTTTTCACTTCTAAAGAGAAGTGATAAATCTGAAATGAACAACTGTTAGTATGATTGGTAGGTTGCTGGAAGAAAATGCTTTTTATGCAGCATCTTGTCCAAGATTCAATCAGGCTTCAAACCAAAGCATTCCAGTCAGACAGTTCTCATGGATTTTCAGTAACGAGCAAGATAGGGTGGGTGGGGGAAATATTTACCAGTGTCTCTAAGGCTTTTGAACTTCATATTCCTTTGCATAATTAATTTACTAATCTCAAATTACTACAGCTGGGCCTTGCAGCAGATGGCTTTTTCCCCCACATATCGTCTGTGTGACGTGCGGTGGGGCACGGCCTGAAGTGGCAAGATCTCTGCTTTCCCCAGCTGATTGCTTGGGTCAAGTTACAGACAGATGAACGAAGAACAAGCTCTCCTTGAACTATTCATGACAAGGGGACAGTCTCTGGAAAGATTTAATCATTCCAGCTCCAGTGACTTCAGACCTTAGAGACACAAATTAGTGACCAAGGACCAAGACAGAGGCTTCAGCTCCCATGGTACAAGAAGTGAAACTTGGCCACATTTCTGGAAGATATGGTTTGAGTTAACAATACTGAAGAAAGTAATGAGAGTCCATGAATCTTTCATGATTAATTGTGAATTTATTGTCACTCTCCACAACCTGAAATTCAAATAAACATAATCAAAGAAAATTTTCTTTTCAGCTGATAGTCAGTAGTTCATCTTAATTTGGATATGCCCATATTGATGCTTGATTTGCTTTAGGCTGATATTTTAAATGAGAAAATTAAAGAAAAGAACAACATAGAAAAAGGCCAACCAAGATGAGACAGGGTGGGTAATTTCAAGGTGTATTTTTGTGTGATGCTGAGCATTTCCACAGAGCCACACTTCCCTCCTTCTGGTAACAATCAGGACTCAGGGTCTGCCCTAGACCCTTGCCTCATTTTCTGGTCAGGTAATATACAATTTTATAGCCTCTTGTTGCATGGGTCATAGGCTTCTAAAATGATGGCTGCATATTTCTGTGATGAAGCAGAAAAATTTACACAGAAATGTGCAAAACAACTGCAGCTCCTTCATCCCAGGGAGAAAGACAGGTCACTATAAAATGTCATGAAAAAGGAAGGACAAAAGCAGGTCAATCTTTATATTTGTTATCTTTATTATCATATCCATAGCCACAAATTTTTCATCAGATCATCTTTTGCCATTTAATTTATCTACTTGCACTCTAGGAAATGTGATGCTACTGAGAGCTCTGCAAAAATCATTGCTATTAACTATTAGCTAAAAAAATACTGTTGAAAAAGCTTCCCATAAGACTGAAAATTTATGTTGTACAAGTCTGTGACAACAGAAAGTGAATATTAACTATTTTTTCTTTTCTTTACTTTGGCTTCTACTGGGCATTCTGTTTAAATGCCTGAAGTGTATAAAGCACAGTGTTAAAAGAACAGCTGTTATATAAAATACTGAACTTATGTTCTTACATCTTTGACAAGTATTACATTGAAAATATTTGTTTATAGAAGCCTGTACAATATGAATATTTAAATATATAACAGCTTATGTTCTAGTAGAAAGGTCAGCCCAGCTGAAAAGGCTTCAGGAAAGGGCAACTGATGTGTGGGAAACTGATCTACATCCACTAAGGAGTCGTTAACTTTGCATATTGATTGCATTAAAATCATGACCCATGGTGTAAAATGAGAGTAATTCAGTTTAAGGGTGGAGACATGTTTTTAGATTTAGATGAGGATTAAACTCCACCATGTACCTAGCAGTCTGCTAATACTGTCATTGCAAGTTTCCTACTAATTCTTGGTAAAATGTCTGTGTTTCAGAAGTTTGTCCTTGAAAATGTGAAGATACAGTAATTTCTTGCATTTTGAGTCTAGCATGTGACTGAATGCCTTGGTGAATCATTAGTTATTTTATCTTCTTTACACATATTTCTATTTCACTGTGTTTGGGCCTTGGGGAGGTGTTTAGCTAGCAGGATTTTGGGAGAAAAAAATGCATGGAAATTTTTGTGAAGACACTTGTCTACTTATTTCTCATTTCAACAGAGGAAAAAAGCTCTGTCTATTTTGAAGGCCTGTGCTTTGAAATATAAGGAGCTCATCTGAAACACAAAGTACCTCTTATGCCTGGGAGAGCAGAGGGAAGGGAGAAGGTGGAACTCCCGAAGCTCTGTGGCTTCTCACTTCTCTCAGTGTGAAGGAGACCTGTCAAAGCCCAGGATGGCCAGAGAACATGTGCAATCTCCAGCATCCTGCATCAAGGAAGAAAGATTAGCCCCACAATGTGATTCCAGACTTTCTCCATTATGTCCTAAATATTGGTGAGAAAAAGGGAACTAAAAGCCACAGCACACTTCATCTCTGGCTTTACATCCTGTACAAACATTTCATTTAGCCAGTATTTTGGCTCTATAAAATAAACAAATCTGTACTGCAGAAATGTCAGTTAAATGACTTCTACTGCTTTTAGTGGTCTTTGCATGGGAGATGCTGGATTTGTATTGATTTACACCAGCTGATGAGCTGGCACAGTGTGTATTCTCTGCAGCTTTTATGAGATAATTAATGAATAATGCAAAATTTCAGTGCTTTGAATGGTGGTTGTGCCTCACAGAGGGAATGACTACCATTGCTGTTGAGAGAGATGTTTCAAAGGTTCTTTACTTTGATTGCAAAATTTTGAAATGCTCCTTGGAAGAAATCCAAATAAGCCCAAAGTACGGCAACTTCTGGTCAGATTCCTACCCAATTGAAGTATTTCACATCTAAAAGTCTTCAACATTTTTTTATGTGTCAAGACAATTAATATTCCCTCATCAGCTCCTCAAGATGACATATGTAATGTCATCAGCATCAGGCATCCTCCTTCTCTCAGTTGCTGTTTTTCTCTTTAACTTTTCCAGCACAGGCAACAATCCACATGCAGAACTCTATTTGGGATACTAAAAGCCTTACCTTGTTTAGATGTCTTGTTCCCTCTTTTTTTCCTAGCAGGATGAATGGAGAATTTTGGACAGATCGTATCCCTGGCCTTAGGCTGACCCCACCAAGGGACCAGCTGTAAGACTGCTCATTGTTGCTGTGAGCAGATTTGGATACACCACTGAGCATCCCTGCAATTGTGTTTTCACTCCCAGAATTCACACTCTGGAATGAATAATTTTGAACAGCAATTGCAATGTAAGTGTAATAATGGCAAGAGATGCCAGTTTGACAGATCTAGAGAGATGCAGCTCTGCCTCATTTTTTACTTTTATGAGGACATGAAACAGGAATTTGATCCCATCCCTATCTGCAACATCTGCATACACAGACTTCTCCCCAGGCTGGAGTGATCGGCTCTGGAGCCAGCCAGATAGTTTTCAAACAGGGTAAATATAGCCTTTGGAGGAAGTTTTCCTGTGTAGGGAAGCCAAGGTTGCCTCTTTACAACTGGTTTCCACAGTTCAAACACCAGTTTTCTCTGTTACATAAATTATTTTACTAGAACACTTTAATATCCAGTAATATTTTATTAAGTGAATCATGCAGCTGACAGAAGGTTTTTGTACTAAAGAAGTGTACAGCTGTAAGGTGAGGGGAATATCAATGGGTTATGTCTTCTGAAGCCCTCCCTTATGGATTCTTTTTACTATCCCTCCAAAATTGGGCATGGGATACAAGATGTGGCCTTGTCAATTCTGAGAAGGGCTGAATAAATAGTCAATGACTTTTATGGAACAATCATCTTAATATAGCCCAGAATGAATTTTTTTTCTTCTGCAAAACACCATATTTGACTCATCATGAGTTTGAGATCTGAAGTACCTCTGAGATCTTTCCTGCTGAACTGTTGCCCAACCACAAATATTCTCCACTCTGTATCTGCATTTCAGTTCTTCTGTACTGGAATTTATCTTACCTTACAAAAGACACTCAAAAAATAAGCATTCTGTCTGTGCAGTTCCCAGGGCTTCACTTAATTGCAAAGCAGAGACACAAGGATCTCTGGAGGGCAATTCACCCCAGCTGTCCCAGATGCCTGGATTTCACATGACCTATTGCGAGTTCTCTGTAAAGAATATCAACCTGTTTGACTATTTCATCTCCCAAGATCACACTGATTTCAGAGCTCATAGTTCAAGTGCTTGTCAACCATTTCACCCTGATGTTATACATGTAGAATATAAATATCCTATTTATACTGCCTGTCTTCAAATGTCAATAAATACCTTTATTGATAGGCATGCTTAGAGTAGGGATTCCAGTTAGGTGTAGAGAAAGAAACTTATGGGTATTTTGCCTAAATTCCATTTCCCTAGTTTATTTATAAAAAATAGTGCCTGTATCAGGACCACTTGCGAGGACTATTTCTGCAATCCCTATATCCTACCCTGGCATTCATGTCCGATAAGAAACTTTGATGGCCTTGACATGAGTTCTTTCTGATACAACTACAGAATTTTCCTTTTAATATTTTAATTATTTTTCTCTATTTTTAAAATTTATTTTAATTAATGGCTGAAAATTAGCCTCCATGGTCTTCTAATTCCTGCTTTTACAGTAGGATGAGATTATTTTTTCTGAGATTCATACGGTCATCCATGAATTCTCAAAAATAATCATGACTGATTCAGGCTGCTCTAGGTAAGTTCTTAGAAGTGTACTTAATGGTATGCAACATCTTTCATTTTCTAAACATGTTTTCCCCTTTCTAATCCCTCAATTTTTAAACAAATGTAATTATCTGATTCATTGTGGGATTAATGCTGATATTATTAGAAATTACTGCAAACAGGGAAAGAACTAACAGTCTTTTCTGTGTAATTTTTTCTTTGTAAGGAGCAAGTCTCTGTGTTCCTTTGATTTCTAACATGTAGCTGCATTTTTTCTCATTTTTCCTACATTCTTGTGGTAGCTTTTCTAGTTTCACCCATGCTTTTTCTTCTCATCCTTAGTTGCTTTTCCTGGATCTCACTTTTCTTCTCAGCTTTCTCTGTTCCTTTTCAGCTCTCACATCCTTAAAGAGTTTTTAATGGAGCCATATCAACTTTTCACCCCGATTGTGAATTCTTCCCCTTTTCAAGTTCTCTTGTTTAGAAATTCCCCCTGTTTTGCCTATGCTTTCCTGTTCCTTTTCCTGAAAACATCTTCCAGTTCCTTGAGTTTTTGTGTAGCTCATGATCCACTCTTGTGTGACCCCATCTGGACTATTCCATCCAGCGCTGGGGTCCCTGGCACACACAGGACAAGGACAGGGACTTGTTAGAGTGAGTCCAAAGAGGAGCCACCAATCTGATCAGAGAGATAGAGCACCTTTTCTATGAGGACAGGCTGAGAGAATTGGGATTGTTTAGCTTGGAAAAGAGAAGGCTCCAGTGTGATCTAATTGTGTCCTTCCAGTACTTGAAGGGAGCTGACAAGAAAAATGGAGAGGGGCTCTTTACAAGGACCAGGAATGACAGGACAAGTGGGAATGGGTTCAAACTGAAAGAGACTAGGCTTAGATTAGACATTAGGAAGAAATTATTTACTGTGAGGGTAGTGAGGTACTGGCACAGGTTGCCCAGCAAAGCTGTGGGTGCCCAGTCCCTGGAAGTGTTCAAGGCCAGGCTAGATAGGACTCTGAGCCACTTGATCTGGTGGAAGGTGTCCCTGCTGTGGCAGGGGGGTTTGGAACTAGATGATTTTTAAGGTCCCTTTCAACCCAAACCATTCTGTGATTCTATGATCCCCATTGTGCTATTGTTCCTGGTAAAGAGAACTCCGTTACTCCATAAACTCCATAAATTAAAACACCCTCTCCTTTTCTGCTCTCTAATTATTCTGCAAATATTCATCCTGATTCTACCTGACAGTCAAAAAAATTCAGTGATCTGCAGGAGATCCTGTTCTTTGAAAGCTTCAGAATTTTGCTATCAGAAAGCATCATTCACCTCTTCCTCCTTACTATCTGTTTATAGTATGCTGTGGTGGTTGTGGTGTTGACATCCCCCCTTTCTTCTTCCCTCCTTTTCACCAAGAAATACAGGAGACACTCAGACCTTTTTCTGGCCTTCTCCTGGATTCCAGAGATTGTTTTTGGCTTGTTCTTTGCGTAAACATGAATTTCCCTCATTTAAATTTTTTTTCCTGAAGTTTCTGTACCAGTATTTAGATCCTGCACAGATTTAGCATGCTGTTCCTTGTCATGCATCTATGCAATGTCATTTTCTGTTAGAAAGCTTCAATTTTTTTGTTCTCAAGGAGCTTTCTGAAAACACAAAACACTTCTGGTAACCAGCTTATTTATTTGGGAACTACTCAGTTCATTATAAAAGAAACACAGAACTGCCTCTTTTTCCAGAACAAGACAATGTATGTCTCTTTTTATAAAGTATAGTGTCTGTTACCTTTGTTTTTGCTGATCCACATCTTTCCCCTCCTCTATCCAACTGCACAGAGCATATATTCAGTGCTAGTATTTTCTTTACATTACTGTAGAGCTAGTTTCTTGGTGCCTACAGCACAAGCAAGGGCAAATTTAAAATTGGATGTAGAATTTTATTGGCACTACAGAAACTCAAGGATATTTCATTCTAAAACTTATTTTTGTGGTTTTGTTTTGATGATAGTATGGGATGTCCCACTGTTCGTTTTCCTTCAGTAACATTTATTCTGGATTATATCCTCATGTCCACTGAATTACTGTTACAAGACATAAAATCTTCACCTCATACACTACATTAAACAAACAGACAAACAACAAACCACATTACTGTGGAATACCATATGCTTTGTGAAACCATTTTTGCCTGTTGCTAAGGGTAGAGGATGCGCAATGATGAACAGTTGTAAAACAAGTTAGTTTTACATACGCGTTTCTGCAGAAATAAATCGGTCACCAGAGAATCATTCTCTTGGAAACCAAACACTGCGGGTGAGTAAAGAGGTTTGGGAGTGGGGATAATCAGCCATGGCTACATCTGCACAGCAAGCACCAACAATAGTCTATCCCAGAGCATTGTGTAATACAACAAAAGTCTCCCCCTTAACCTTGAATCTGTCTTCATTTGAGCTAAGTCCATATTTAGTTCATTGCTCCCAAGCACACAAGTGTTAGTTTATGGAAAATAAAAAGGTCAAGCTGAGTCCAGCTGACCCCTTTTTGTTTCTCCTTGCACTTGATTTTTTTTCTTTTTTTTTTTAATAAAAAGTTCAGCATGTTACAAGCAACTCATATGTGAAAGAAATCTGAACATGAGCAGATAGGGATGCAGCATGATCTTTGCTGCCATATAATCTTCCATCGTGCTTCCCATGAGATCAGACTACAGCTACAACACCATAAATAAATAAAGAATACTTTCAGCCTCTGCTGAACTACTCCCTCTCTCCTGTAGGCTACTCCTGTAATATTGGTCAGAAAACACTCGATATCCATGATAATCCTTGCCAGCATTTTTGACACTGGAGCTCAGACTGTATTTTCTGCTGTGCTAAACAATTTGTTTGCGGACTGTTTATGACTCTCTTGTCCTGTTCTTTGCTCCACCTTTGTGCCTTTTTCCAGAGGTGCAAAGAGAATAGAGATTGGGGAGCTTCTTGAAGCAATGCACCCATCTTTGCCAGCTGTCATGTTTGAGGTCACAGATTCCTGTCTTCACAGAGTGTGTCCACAGGGCTGAAGGACACTTAAGCTGTCTTGTCCTCTTGTTATGGCCAGTTGGGCAGACCATTGCATGGTCACCTATTCCTCCTGATAAAGAGCAGGTGTTAGGGCTGCTTTATTTTTTTCCTGATTAATTTTTTTTTGTAGGACAAGGGGTGTAGCCCGGTCTAGTCATATCCTGTCATCTCACCTTTTGTGTTGGACCCAGAGGTCTTATCCTACCTCTCAAAAGGGATTTCTGCATTCATTCCAGAGGGCAGCAACCCTCTGTTATACTGAGCATCTTTGACCTTTACTAAAACCAAGCAAAGCCAGGCTGAGAATGAGAAATATCTCAGAAGAAAATTAAAAAGTTGGTTTGGTTTGGTTTTTATTACAGCTGTTATCATCACAGTAAAAAAGAAGGTAATGTCCTTTGGGATTTTCCTCGTGTATAATGTGAATTAGCAAACAACAAAGGTAAATATACTGGCCTGTGTTTAATGTAATGTAATGGCAAATTATCAAGGCCTGGACATTGAGTCTGGATCAATTCTTAGCACTAATATCCTGTATGTATACATCCAGTAGGATATGGGGATATAGGATAACCGTTCATATATAGGATATATCCTTTGGGTGGATCATACATATATGTGATTTATTTAAGTCCTCTTTGCTGATCTTAGAAGATAGGATTGTTTTGTCTGGTATTCAGAATGCAGCAGTCCATGACATTAGAACACAAGAGAGAGAACAGATGTCTAAAAGCCACTGAATTATTGAATAGTTCTACTATGCCTGGTACAGAAAATTACACTTGCTCAATTTTCCTGCTAGAAAAACCTAACAATTTTCTTTGAAATAATTGAGAAAACTTCAAAAGTTTGAAATCAAAGCTGCTACATTTAGTACTATTTTTAATTGACTGAACTATATTTTTACTAGAAATGTAGCATTTCTAAAAATAAATAAGGGGACCTGGAAGCTTTTTTTTCCAAATGTACTGTATACTTTCTTTGCCAAATCACATTTAACAGCTGCAGACTTTATAACATTATATAAATGTTCAGACTGGCTATAAAAGATTAAATGTAAAATTCCAGTGCATAGAACAACTGGTATAAAGAACAATGAAACTGAATTGACTAAAGGCTGTTCATTTAATCTATCTTTGTTAATTGAAAACTTCATCAGGGAACAGAAAGAATCTGTTTTCATTGCAAGGTGCTGTGGTGAGGGTGGTAGTAGTTCTGGAGGAATATTACACTGAGAGCAGAATTCCCTCTGGAGATATCTGGCTTGAGAAGAAGACAAAACTATAATTTTACTTTAGCTCATGGCTCCCCCTTAAGTAGGCTGGGAGTTAGGGAATTCTGTAAGAAAAGAAAACCTGGAGAACATTTGCTGTTTTGTTCCAGCTCTGCAGTCCCCCTGGACTCAGCCGTGGGCCAGCACCGTAACAGATAAGACAGTGGGAAGAGAGAGCCAAGAGTGAATAAGCTCACAGCTTGGGGATACTGCACTAAAGAAGATGCATTTTGCAAGACACACTGTTCTGCCCTTTTTGCATCTATGCTACATTTAACAGCACATGATCTGTTTTCAAGACTGTTTCCTTCTGGAAGTCGTTCTCACAGGCCAGTCCTAGGAGGTGTTAAGTGCCTTGAACTTCCACTGACGTCAGCAGGGGCTGTGGCACCTGGGATGGGCCCCACTGACCTCCCTGTCTGCCCCACCAGCTGCTCCTGTGACATCTGGACACTTGCAGGAGCTGGCCTGTACCTTACACCCAGCATACCTGCCTCTAAGTGTTGGTGCTCTCTGCTTATGATTGCAAACACTGCTGTATCCCAGCTGCTGAGTACTGCAAATATTATTTATCTGTGGCTCCCATTAAAATCCAGAGAGTTTACCACCTGTGACATTTCAGTGCAGTTGCTGGGCTTGTTAAAGTCACCCACAGGCAAGCCACTGCACATGCCATCCATGTTGTCCACCTGGAGGGGTGAAATGGGCTTTTGACACCACCTATACCAGTTGCTAAAGTAACTGAAAGATAACAACAGTAATTTTGAATGTGTCCTTCAAACTTTGCTGCACAGTATAAAAGAGTGGAGAAGGCAAAAAGCAGCCCCTCCGTGAGAAGGTCGAAAACGGCAGAGATGCCTCCAAGGGAAGGAACAAGTCTCCAGTATCTTCTAGAAAAGTGACAATTTACTAGATATCCAAGGCTTCAATTGTATTTCTTTCATATAACAGTTGGAAACTTTTTGTTTTGTTCTAGCATGATTTTAGTGATAGCAGAGCTGAATGTAAATTTTCAAAATGCCTGGGCAAGAGACCCTGCAGCACGGTGAGGGACTCTCAGAAAAGACACAGAGCAGAACAAGTAGGGGAGGGAAGAAGGCAGGGGAGGATGCTCCCTTTAGCAGAGAAGGGTGAGTGAGTGTTTCACTGTGTTACAGGCTCCAGTTGCATTGCCCAGGTGCTGCCAAAGAGTCAGGGGGAAGAAGAGGTGATGTGAAGTGGAGCCCAGAGATTCCTGCTCAGGAGCTGAGGCATAAGACTCCCTAAACAACCAGTAAAGGGGGCTTTTAGTCTCTGGTGAAACTATTGCCATCTTTTCTTATGCCTGACTGGTGATGTTGAGCTACACCCCTGTCTGAAAAGCTGCTAAAGCCTCGGCAGCCCAGTAACGTCAGGAAATGGATCTGCACTGTTTTCTTGGTCCTTGCTTGTGTCTCCTGTCTGGTGATTTCAGCTAAGCTCAGTAGTAAAAATCATGGAAATTGCATGTCCCTGAATGCCTCCAAGCTTGGACACTGAGCTGGAAGCGGTACAACAAGGAAGGTATAATCATGACTTCCTCAGAAGCCAGTCCTAACTACAAGAAAAGGAAAGGCTCAGAGCTGCTGCCACAGCATCCTGAAAGATGAGAGTTTTTTCAACTGTTAATTATTCAGCTTTTCCAAGCTAGTGTTATGCTTCTCTTCTTTGGCCTGCTCCCCCAAGAAAGTCCTGTTTGTTTAAAAATATCACTTATGAGTGGGGAAGCACTGCTTTCTCAAGTATCCAGATGGTGCAGTTTAGGTCATGTCAACCAGATGCAGAGATTCCTGAACTAGCAAAGTCCCAAACACTGAATCTACATGTTCCAGCCCAGGGACTGAATAGGGACTTATAAGCTGGAGTCTGGGACAGTTTAATCGTGTTCACTTGGTGCTGCATTTGAGCTATTTAATGTCTCTGCTAGACTTGCATTTCTTGCGCACAGTACTGCACAAGTGGGAGTATGCTGCACTTGGAGTAAAAATTGTTTATGTCTGGTGGGGTTCTGTGTCTCTTCGCTACACACCACCCCACTCATGGTTCTGGCATCAGCATGAATAGAACAAGTTGGGTTTACTTACTACTGCCCTTCTTCTCCTAGGCTCCTGCAGCTGGATCTGTGGATATTAGAGAGCATACCCTGGTTGTCATTTACAGATTATTTTTCTTTGTCTGATAGCAGTCTTAGAGTAGTTTTAAGGTCTCTTCTACATCCCACTTCTCCCCTTTCTTCTCCTCTCAGTGTTAGCATCTTCCTTCATCTCATGTCCTAACTCTTTCCATCTTTCCCTTCAAATATTCATTCCTTCTCCCCTTCCTCCTGAGTTAATGTTTGGATACTGACAATGTGGATGACTGCATCTGGGCTCCTTTTGCAGTTAATGGAAGAAATCTGGGACTTTTAGTGTGTGGTTCATCACACTTTCCTTCAGCTGTTTGCATTACAATGAGATTAGCCTTAGAAGTTGTTTGCTGAGGTAAATTCCAACCCTATTGTCTAATTCTACCTCCTTGGCCTTCACCGGGACTCTGCATTTTCAGCTACTAGTTCCTCAATCTCTCTCACTATTGCATAATCTCCTGAAGGTATCTTGTTCAAATTCTGCTTACTCCTCACATCTTCTCTACAGGCTACCCATAGCCCATTGTTTATTCTCAATTTTCCATTTTCCTCTGCACCAAAGTCTTCATGTAACTTCCTTGTTACGTCCTGCCCCACAGGCTCCTCTCTAAAGACACTTCTTACTACCTTGACTCAGGAGGTCTGATTATAGTCCACAGTGCTTCCCTATCCTCTTCTGCTCCTTAAATATTCAATTCTTCAAAAATCCTTCCTTGGGGAACTCTTGAGCACCTGAACTGTTTTTCAAACTTTCTTCAACATTTTGCTGTTGTTGATAGCCTCTCTTGATGTATGCTTCTCTTTGTTCTTTTCCTTTCCCTCTAGTTCATTCTCCTCATGGTTCTTTTCCACCTTCAAAGCACTTGATCTTTAGACTCCTTATTTCTCTTGAAACTTCTGGGAAGACATTGTCAAATTCTTATCCTATGCTGCTCTTTGCCTTTCTCCTTTCATTGAAGAGATGTAGCAAAACACTCATGTTAGGGCAGCTTTAAAAGTTGTCTCTATGTTGAGGGTCCATGTCCTGTGATTTGATCTGTGATCATTCACCTCTCCTCTTTTAGTCAGGGGTTGTCCATTGCCTCAAGCACATCTTGCTGTCTCAGACTTCACCTCATTACCGCTGACAGCAACTCACACCTTTTTCTGCCACTCAGGTCTCTCCTCCATGAACATTTCTGCTTCTTCCTCCAGAGCATTTGCCAAATGTACTCCCCAGTCTGTGTATCAACAGGGCACTGTTTAATGAGATATATGAGCTGTCATGAGGAAATGTGTCAGTTAACTGATGATGTAGAAAACATAATATATAGAAAGATGGTAGTAGTCAAAGGCAGAAACACAGATCCCCAAAATTTTCTGTGATACTCACGGACAGAGACAGCTTTCTCAGTGCTGAATACCCCCCCCCCCCCCAATTGTTAATTAACTTACCTCTCTAAGAAATATTCATATTTTTACAGTGTTAGAGGCTACACTAAGCTGCTTATATGATAGACCTGTGTGTTCACAGCAATATTTATATTGAATGTGTCACTGAAAGAGATCCTGAATTTCAGCTAGAGTTTGGAGGTCTGTAATTTTTTAAGGATTTGTCATATGAATGTGTTGACAACCTTAGCTGCTATTCTTCTTCAGCATCCCTCAGAAAAATCCATGTGGAATTTCCTGGGCTGATATGCATCACACACTTCTCTTAGCTTAAGATTGAAGTCTGTGGCAGGCAGGACAGATGGTAGTTTCTTGTGTGTGGCAAAAGAACCCATATACATTTCACAGCCTGAAGCCTCCAAGTGTATAGATCTAAAATAGTGCTTCTTTACTGCAAAAAGAAACAGTTTCATGTTCCAAAGTTGTTCCAGTCCTGGATAAAACTAAATGTTTTTTCCAGTCATTTCACTTGTCCCTGTATTTAGCCATGCATGTTTTTTTCCTTCCTGTCCTCTTGTCTCTCCAGAACTGTGCTCAATGGTACGTTACTGATTTTAAAAAATTGAACAATCTCTTTTACTGACATATGAAAACCAACTGGACACATTTCACTAGAACTGAGATCTCAGGTCAGATTTTTATGTAACATGTTTGCATTATTAATAGCAAACTCAGAATCTCCAAAAGAGGGAGTGGAAAGAGGAAAAGGGTCTCATGACCTTCAAATGGATCCCAGCTTATCCACACTCCATAACCCTCTGTGGCCCCTAGTTGCACAATAACGTGTCCTGCAGGTGGAAAATGAAATTTCCAAACCTCACAGAACATTCAATAAATTTATGTTCAAGCCCTGATTTTAACAAAGACTCAAGGAGATCTTATTTTATCTAAACTGTTTTTTGATTTTTATTCTGGCCTTGAAATAACACTGGTTTTTTTAGCTTGAGAAGGAAAAAATTCTTAGCATGCATGTGACTCAGGAGAAAACCTGTTTATTTTCTGTAATAAGTAAAAGATGAATCATTGGTGGTTTACCACATTTATTTCACTGCACGAGATGTGTTGTGCAGTTAAATTTGGTAAATCTTAGTACCTCAAGGCCTGATTCTGCAGCCCTTGCTTGCTCTGCAGAATGCAGAGAAGCTATCTGCAGGGAAGAACTCTAACTGGAGTGCTAGGGAGCCAAAGCCAGCAGGTTCATTCCCATGCCATAGGGCAGGGATACGAATTTGTCTCTCCAGGAAGAACAACCTTGAATTAACAATGCAATCTGACAGCTTCAAGAAAGGCCTGGCTGGAAATAAGAGTATATTTCCAAAACTGGAATAAGCTAACATCCCTGTGCTTCTCCCGAAGGGAGTGGAGACTGAGAACAAATAGGCTGGAAAAGCCTATCCATCTCAGGATGCAGTAATCCAGTTGTAATTAGGTGGCTCTCTGGTCATTGGCTACCCTGGATCACTGTAAGGCACCGATTCCTCCTGCTGGGGTCACACCTGTGCCTGTTAACGTCAGATGCTTCCTCTTCATTTCAAGAATGACTGTTTAAAGTGCTTGTACCTTGATATACTGTAGGGAACAGGCCTATATAGGCAAAAGATGGACCAGATGACTGCACAGTCCCTTTTAATCACAGATTCCTGCAATTCTTTCTCTGTATCTTCCTGTTAGCCCTGCCATCAGTGCCCAACTGAGAGATAAAAGTAGCAGTCCACAAAGCATACAGTAATAAAGGATCAACACTTGCATAGAATATACCAGAAAATCCCAGAGCATTTTCTTTTATAACTAATGAAAAATATCACAAGAGTAGTCTGTTTGGAAAAAACACAAACATTTGTGTTTTGATAAAATGTCAGATATTAAAAGCTTTCAGTAGGCAGGAATCCGGGCATGCAGGTTTGGTGAATGACTGATATACTACTCAGGCAATGGAGTTGGATGAGCAAAGAATCAAACCATATTGTGATTCCTCCCTTGAAATGAAACTCAGGACATCCAGGAGAACGCATTCTAGCTATTTTTCACACTTTGTACTTTTTTGGTAACTAATGAGGTCCAAACCATCAAAAGAACAGATATATAACCAGAAGATAATATTAGAAGATAATTCTGATGCTATATTTACTTTGAAAGGAAACTCTTTCAGAAACATTGTTGTAGACAGGTCAGGATCAGAATCCACACTCGGGAGTTTAACCTAATGAAATTGATGACTTTTGGATCAGCCATTACATCAGTAATAAGAACGATGAAGCTGATGAAGGATAAACTGAATAGAACAATTTTTCAAGCAAACTGGTAAATGGAAAATAGATTTTAGACTGCTAAAATAATGATAGTAAAGAGGATGAAATTCATTGCTATCTGGTTGCTAATCATTATGCCATATGCTAAACCTTCAGAGTTTATATATTTGCTTCAAAATGTTTTACCTGGATAAATGTATTTAAAGGTTTAATGTATAAGATTTAGTGCCCTACAAATCTTCATAGCAGTTGACAGCTTCCTTGCTGTTCGAAGAGATGAGCTTGGAAGATGGAAAATAAAGGTCTCCCTAGGGATAGCAGATGGGGTGAGAATGATGAGGGAAAGGGATTTATCATGAGATGATTTGAGCTGAGATTTAGAGTGAAAATTACCAAACAAGATAGGGACTTAGGGATGTCACTTCTACAAACCAGGACTATCAATAAGGACTTAAACACCAGATTCCAGCGAGAAAGAAGGAAAACTGAAGTCTTGGCTATAGAAAAGGGCTCTGGAATTTGACTTTCTTTACCATACGTATTTCGCTGGGGAAGGGCGTGAGGAGCTGGATGGGAGAAGTTAAGAAAGTACAATATTCTGAGAAACCTGAAAAGGTGAGCACAAGCACTGTGTCTTTCAGAAAAACTCCTCCAAAGAGTAACTGAAACATAAAACACCCCTCAGACCACTTTCTGATCTTTTCTTAGGCTGTATTTTGGGCTCAGAGAACACCTCCATATATGCTAGCAATCAAACAGTCACAGCTGCAGCGCTGGTCTCTCTCATGGTTAATCTCCTCCCTTGCCCTCAGCTCTAGCCCTGCAGTGAAGTCATTGTGCTAAACCCCTGACATCCCAATAACTTCCATAGCAACAGAGCATGGTGTCCTAAACACAAGATTAGGCACAGAGCCTGACCAGAGGAGGAAATCGGGATGTGGGGGTGGGGGCTGTGGCTGGACACACGCGACACACCTGCAGCCCCGCCATGGCCAGGGAGGGGCGAAGGCACGGCAGTAAAAGCTGGAGAGTTGAGCTGGTGATTCTGTTTGTGGCACTCCAGAGAGGCATTGCTGGAGCCCTGTTATCCTTCACTGCTGAAGGCAATTTTTGTCTGGCTTCCTTCTGCCAAAGTGCTGCATACTTGAGCTGTCTGTGCTATCCCTCAGTAGCCTACTGAGGCTTGAGCACGGACAAAAACAGCACCAGAGCTAAGCAGGACTATAATGCTTCCTGTACTCAATGTGCTTCAGCCAAATTCATGGTTCCTTGTAATCTAAGATGGTCATACAGTAATTTAGACCCCCTTGAACTCATATTCCCTTATGAAGTAAGATTTCCTGAAGATAAAGCCCTGTTGACATGGGAAAGTTTTACTGGTTATATAGACAAAGTTAAGCTGGTGTTACCACACCCTGCACATGTGGAGACTCCTTCGGGTGTAAAAGTGACCTTTTCAGTATAGCCTGTACCTCTACTTGAGCTAAACCAGAAAATTCACATTGGTATTTCATTGGAGGAGTACCCTACTATCTGAGCATAGACATCTTCACTGACATGGTAAAGTTAGGAGCCCAAATGCCCCAGGGAGGTGATTCACAGTCTCAAATTTATGAGCATAACACTGCTGCCAAATGAGCGTGCTCTGAATTTCTTACCACTGTTTACTACAGATTACCTTTTTCATTAGCCACGTAATTAGTTTCTCTAGTCTAATTTAAACAGAAAATACGTGGCAAAAGAAATAGGTGGTCCATCTTTTCAAACTGGAATTAGCTAAATGTTAGAATCAATTTAGCCTTAGCAGGAAGCTCTTTGTGAGGGTAGATTTTCTTAGGGGGATCTGAAAGCATATTCTTGACACAAGCGGTCCCTCTCCAGTATTATGTCTTTTCACAAGGAGGAGAGGTCAACTACTGAAAGAATAAAATCTGCCAGATTTTTTTTAATATAGACAAAAATATGTATTCTCTTTTGGCTGAACTCTTGGAAATCCTTGATGGTTTTTGGCTAAGAAGTTTTGAAAGAATATTTTGCTAAAGGCAGCTCAAAATTCAGTGTGAAGGAACTAAAGTGGTTAAATTTAATAATTTTCTGAGGTACTGAAAACACTTATGGTGGGGAAATTGCTGGAAAACTTAAATTATAGTTGGTTCTATTGATGGTTGAAAATGTAAATTCTTGAAGGTGGATAGAAGTTATTTCTGTGGTTTATAGACATTGATACTCTTATTGTGCAGATAAAGCTCTAATCTGCCTGGAATCTCAGAGTTTCTGGCCTTGGTCATACCTTGTGATAGTCTCGATAAATAGCTCACTGATTACTGATGCTTTTGTTGGACTTATTTCATGAATTGTTTTTTTTTCTTGTACTACACAGGCAGCTCAGTGGGAGTCTGAAGCTTAATTAGTTTCCCTATCTTGATCAGAAATCAAGGGTAGATCCAGTTAGCCTAACTCAGACATCTAACTTATTCCTATATTTTATGAATCTGATGAAGTAGCTCTCCCAAAGTAAATGTGCCACTTGCTGTTGCAGTCAACAGAAGACTACAGGTGACTTTGAAGGTTTCCAGAAGAGAGTCTAAGTGGTCAGACCCCTTCTCTCTGCAGCCTTTCAAAGACACCTGTGTTTCTCCTTCTGACTATAAAGGGAATTTAAGCACTTAACTCACTAGGTGCCTAAAATTTAGGTGCCGAGTGAGTGCTTGAATGAAGCCAACACAATTCTGTTTCAGATTTATGGAGTTTCACACTAAGAATGCATATATATGCGCATATATATATTTATATATATATATATATATGTCATGCCTTTATCCAAGTTGGCATGCTTATTTTGAGATATTTTTATTTATAAATATAAAAAGTTTTTATGGAAACCTGCCAGGTAACACTGGTTTTGTATTTCTGATTTCAATTTGACACAGTTTGCAAATGCCTTGCCTCCCAGAAACACAAGCTTTCTTACCTCTTATAAAGTTCGCTGATCTGGCCTCCCTGTGTGTCTGGTTTGCATTCTTTTTTTAGCCATCAGAAACTTACTGCCAAAAAGTAGCACATTTAAAACTGCACAATTTACAGAAGCAACAGTAGATGATTCATTGGTTGAGCTTTAACTTGAGTACTCAGCAAGAAAATACCGTGCATGGACCTTTGTGGTGAGGGCAGCAGAAGCAATGTTTTCCTTTTGTGAGCAATTACTTACCGTAAATTGTAGCTTTCAAGTCTTGGTGGCACCGTGAAGAGGTGTGTCCCCCCCATTGTCCATGTATGGTAGAGATGTACTGTAAAATCCACTCTTTATATTTAAACCACCCCTTTTGCCTTCCAGTGAACGTAAGCCAAAAAAAATAGTTGTGAATATTTCATAAAGCCAAATGTTTTGCGTGCAACTTTTTCTGAAATTAAGCTGCTACTTAAACTGGGTAGCAAATATTAGTTCTAGACAGCTATGGAAGAAAAACGAACTTGATTTCATCATTTAAGCTCACCACAACACTTTAAATGGTTCCTTCTGTCATGTGGAATGGAAAAAAAAACATTTTAAGCTAGCATGTATTTATTCTGAAGCACTAAAAAATCAAAACTTATGAAATAAATAAAGAGAAGCTGTTCACAAAATGTAAACGCACAGTATATATTTCACATGTTTTTCTGTTGAGACCCACAACCTGAATCCCTCTGGCTAACTTTGTTAATTAAATATCCCATTACATTCTTCATCTGATAGTGTCAGACTTGTGTATTCTGGCAGAAATCTAAATGTTGAACTCTTCTTAGTGTAAGAAGACACATCTCAAACTGAATTTTGGTTCCCAGTTTATCCAAGCACTAGTTATGTGTTTGGTTTTAAAGAATATAAATGGCCCATTTAAACTGATGTGCTGTGAGAGTTCCACACCAGACAAACGACCAGATCTGACTTTGGCTGCGGCTGTGCAGCTTGACAGAAGTTAATGGTATTGCTGAGATATAACTGAGGGCAGAATTTGGCCCTGGTCCCATGCTTGTCATAACTTACCATACTAAGCTGAATGTTAAAAGTTTTGTACAAGGAACTCCATGCAGAGCTCTGATGATTAATGGGATCTGGATGCAGAAATTCCTGTGGGCTACAACTGAAAATTCATTCCTCTATTTTGATGGCTGTTCATTTTAATAGAGGACTTTGATACCACATTGTGCCGACAACTGTGGAATAGTCTGGCTACTTATATTTATCACTTTGAACTTCCAGAGGCTCTTGAAACCCTTATGGAAGCTAGGAATTGCATGAAATTCCAAAGTGCCCAGAAGTTTAAAGCTGCTGTTTACTCCTTCCCTTGAATTTTGACAAGTCCTGAGAGATATTATTTAAGCTTCTGTAGGGAGTATTAATACATTTGAAAGGAAGGTAACAAAGGATAATTTTGTTTATATATGTACCAGTACAGCCATAGGAGAGAGTTAAAAAGATTTTCCTTACAAAAAGTAATGAAATTTCCACAAGAACATAACCGGGCTCTATTATGTTGAGAAAGGTAACTGCAGATAGTTCTGTTACTCAAATGGGATGCTTTATTGAAGAGAACATGGCATTATCCCAATGGGACATTTGAATCTATTTCAGATATTATGAGCTGCTAATTTGCTGTTATAACAGCCCCAAAGCTGTTCCTTCAGCCTGAGCTGGCAGCAACAAGGACATGAGCTGGAAATCTTAATGAAGGTAATGTTTAACTACTTTACCCTCTCCCCCTCCCCTCCCCCCCTCTTTTTTTACCTGTAAAATATTTCTTTTAAAATTCTGAGATGTGTTTCTCCAGTAAAAGGCACTCTTAGTATAATGAGGATCTGAGTATTGCTTAGCCTGCCCTACAGAGTGGTTCTCCTGAGCTGGCAGAGGAGTGATAGCAAAAAACGTGGTCTTTGGTCCTTGGACTCTGTGATTACATTTAAAATTCCACAGGTGAACCAACCGTGGGCGGATATTCAAGCTCTCTGTGAGTGAAGGGGAGGGAAGGATGGCAGATTTGGCATGTGTGATTTCAGCTGCTTGAAGATGATACTGTTTGCATGGCACTGTCACCTGCATGTCGTGCTCCAGGAGATTTTTCTTCTAGACAGGCCTGGATGCACTGAAAAGAGAATACCTTGTATCCTTGTGGAGCAGCAACAAAGCGTTGCGGATGGTTTCTTCTGTTCACCTCCATTTTCTGCTACTGTGGAGAAGATGGGGAAGGGGAAGGAGGAAGAAGGAGGTGTTTTCAGACACAAGCCCCATCTAGATGCCTAATACAAAGGCCAGCAGTAGACACAAATAGCCAAAAGCAGACCATGGTTTGTACTGATGCAGCTTAGCAGAAGGAAGCTGCTTTGGTACATTTTACAAACTATTGGACTTTTTGCCTGTGCGTGCTGTGCCTTTTCATCAACACAACTACTGAGCCCTGAGCTCAGGTGCAGACCTCTCCAATCTCTGGCCCAGTAACTCCTCTTGAACAGAAGGGTCAGGGTAGTGAATATGGGTGAAATGGAGAAGGCAATCATCTTCACATAAAATTCAGAGCTTGTCAATACCAGAAGAGAAGCAAAGTTGTAAAACCTGTTGGCAGGAGTGCAACCCAAGTGAAAAATCAGTGCAGGATTACCAGCTGAATTGCACTCTTTAAGTCTGTGAGCCAGTTTCTGTTCTCATAGGGTGCAAATCTGGACCAGCTCTCCTAACACACGAAAAGTATTTCAGGATTTATATCTTCTGAGTGGAGCTGAATTTGGCCCTCTCTTGTGCAGACTGGAGTTGTACTGTCACTCCACAAACTTCAGTATTTTTAGCAGCAATTGTCACATCTAATCAAACACAAAATTTAGCAGGATGAAGTGAGAAAAGTGCATGGTTCAGGAGATTTAAAGCCAAAATTCCAAACATTTTATCCAATCTCTAACTGACAGATAAGAAGTTTGTATATGTATATTTGTATTTAAGAGTTATTTACTGGTACTTTTAAGCTCTTAGCAACATTCCACTTCTGAAATCTCTAGCATATGCCTCCTATCCAGAGACTAGTTTTTAAAAAACCCCCAAAAGCCCAAGCACCAAACCCTCAACAATGATATGTTATCTTAAAAGTGAGCTATTTACAATGTTAATTCATAAACTAACCACATTCATTTAGGAAGAGAGCAGAGAAAATAATATATAATCTATTTTCTGATGCAGATTGCAAGTCACAAAGGCTTGCAAGTTTTTAAAAAGAATCTAGGATCCAAGAGCTGACCATATAAATTAGCTGATAAAAGAGTTAGAAAAAAGAGATAACAATACCAATTCATAAGCAGAACCATGTGTACACATAGGGAAACAAATTTGGTTCAGTAGGCTATTCCTTACTGTCTACTCATTACTGATTACTCCCTCATCTTTATCATTTAATTCCCCATATCAAATATTTTCAATTCATCATCAGCTATGGAGATCAGCTGACATATGTTTGCCTAGTTCAATCTGGCCTGAGGCAATATCACAGCTGGAGGTATTTCATGGAAAAAATGACCTATCCAGAGTGTATTGTCAGTTATTCAAATGGTATAAAGTCAGTAATCTTGAAGAACTGATTTTGAGGAGTTGGTGTATTCTTTTTCCATGGTTTTAAGGAAAAGGATTGGAATAAAGCAGGAGTTATCAAAGGGGTGAAATAGTTGAGAATCTTGAATGCTCAATGAGCATCCTGAATAAATGCAATAAGGGCAGCCTCCTCTACTCATTCTTCTACTGCATGCCTATCTGGAAATTTATCTGTAGAGTTTGGTTACTACTGTCAGAGTGATTTGTCAAGAAGAAATTCTTAAGTCTGTGTTGGGAATAATGTCACAGGAATGAGACTGTCATCTTGTCATCCAGTCATTGTATGAGAAAGAGCTCAAGTTTTGCGATTCCAAAGCAAAGAAGAAATATCTGTGAAAAGAGACTGAGATTTTAAATTAATAGTTAATTATTTAGGAACTAATTGCAGTTGGAGACACTCAGGAAGACAAATTTCAAAGTTGCTCTTACTCTTTTCTTGGGTTATTTTGACATTCTCAAGGTTTTCAGTTTCTCTCTAAAATGGCTGTACATGTGCAGTTACAGCTTTTCCGTGTGTACCACCCCCACCCTTTCGTGGTCCTGCTGGTATTTCTGAGGTTGTGCAGCCTGACTCACTCTGCACATGTTAAAAGGAGTCATACTGCTGACTTCAGTGGCTTTTCGAGAAGCCTTGAGGAACCAAATGAATTCTGCCTTCTCTCTATTTCATTTTGTACTGGTGCTTGAGTGGCAGAAATGTGGAACAAGATAGTCCATTTGGCTGCACATTTGCTGAGTTTAAATGAGGTGGGTGAGCAACCTTTAGCATGTGTTTGAACAGCAAAAACTTGCAAACAGGCAGTTTCTGTGGGAGAAAAAACCCTAACAGCAGAAGGAAAAGCTTTTGCTGTAAAATTTTACGTGATAGTTCATTTTTTTTATCCTTAAAACATCATGGAAAGAATTAAAGTTTACTGGTAGGAGTGGGGTTAGGGACTACCTCAGCAGTACCTTATTTCCACTGTAAATCTAATATGGGAGAAAAAAGCATGGAGAATTGGGTGAAACATGGCACATATATTATTAGAGAAATGCAGGACCCAAGAAAAATAGCTTTCAAGAGGGTTTACTTGGCTATATGTCAGGCTGGGGAGTATTTCTCTGCTTGAAGTGAGCCAAATCACTGTGAGATCGGGGCTGACTTGACAGTCCCGGGGACAACTTGCTTCGTGACGGAGAGGAAGGAGCACTGCCACCCTTGTGTCATTTTTCTACACTTAGCATCAAGCCCCAGGCTCCAGGGGAGCCTCAAACCATCTCAGGGTGGATTCAAGGTGTTGATAATGTGTAGGCTGTGCTTTCCTGTTCCTTCACTTCATACTTGCCCGAGTTTCCGCTGTGGAAGTGCACAGATGTTTACACAAAACACAGACACTTGTGCTGTCCCTTGCCATGCATCTCACACCTCCCTCTCCCCAGGACACACGCTGTGTCCTCTCTCTTAAAAGTCACCGATCTGGCCCAAGTGCTCTTTCCCCTAAAGTTTCTCACTGCAGCCCTGGCAGACAGCCCCTTCCACATCTGCTTCTCTCATCCCCCACCTGGACATCCCGGTTTTGGCCCGCTCCAGGGACCTGTAACCTGGGGCTTTGTTCCCTCTCTGCCCTCTCCCTTACCTCTGCTGCTTTTCCAGAGCGCATTCATGTGATACCTTTGTCTGTTACTTGTAGTCCTAGAGCTGCCAGCACCAACTGCCATTTTGCAAGCCTTAAGGGTACCTTTGTGAACATACACCCATCCCACTGGATGCTCTTCTTGGAGCAGTAGCACTTTTAACTCTACTTTGCAGGAGGTGTCTTTTGAATCCCATCTCTGTAGAGACCCTGCTCCTTTGCTGGCCCATCTCTCTAAAGCATTTCTAACAAGATTGTTGTTAATATATTGGGTAATTTATTTTCCTTACGTGTTTCAAGCTGTCTTACCCCCATATATAACTCCTAGACAGGTCAGTTAGGTTTCTTTGAATGTCCTGTTATCTGAGATTGGTGTTGTACAGCATGGCCTGCAATGCATGAAATCAGAGCAAGCTGTATGCTCGCGCCGTGCAGCATGGCTAATCATTCTCAAATGCTATCATCAGTTATCTTGGAGGAGTTAAAAAAAAAAGAAAAATACTCAAGCAGTCTGTGGCTGATTTAATCTTTAAAAGCAGGAGAGACTTTGCAGTGATTAAAGAGCCATTTCCTGACTACATATTGATATGAGTTGCTTCCAAGTCAAATATGAGGGAGACTGACAGGCATTCAGTCTTGGTCTGATTGGCAGGTCCCAGCCCCATGAACAGTGAGCTGTTTCCTGCTCTTGTTTAAAGGCGTTCTGGGGTGGTCTGTATTTAATACACGGCCATCTCAAGTAATGGCCCTGGTATTTTCTATTGTAATTGACAAAATTGCACACTTTAATTTTCAGCATCCATAAGGACAGGTGGAAAGTTTTATTCAAAAACTGAAGGCTTCATGTTGTTTTCCAATAGCTTCCAGAAGCCAGTCACTTTGGGAGTAATTCTGTGTTCTGAGAAATGCCAGAAAAAAATGCGTGCTGAAGGATTTCTCTAATATTGCTGAGGAGCACTGAGTCCTTTTTAACATAAATCAGCAAGGCAAAGAATTGCAGGCACGAACAGCAACAGTTTTGTGGGACACTGATCTTTAGAGATCAGTGGCACCTTTAGAAGCCCTTGATCAGCATGGAGAAGATGCTCAGGAAAAGGAGGTTTGGTCCAAGTCTTTCTGCAGAGCTGCTGAATGGTTATGGCTTTGTCATTTCACTTCTTCAAGGAAAAAGCTGCTTCATCTGAAGAAAGGGAGGCTGAGATAGCCACCTTCTTCATGAAGGATTTTGGCATATTCTTCAAGTTTCTGAAAGATATCTTGCAATATGGTGCCCAAAGTAACAGGAAATTCTACTCAGTGATTCAGCCCTCTCTTCCAGTTCTGCATTCCTGAGGATGTAGAAAGGTCTATGTGAACTCAATGTTTTTATTAAGGATGGCCTGGATTATGAGTTTACAATAGATAATCATGTACAAATGGCCTTCCATTTTTAGCTTCCCCTCCCTTCTGAGGGTTCCTCCCTGCACGGACATAGTTTTCCCTGTAACTTCAGTGTGGCTTTAGGCAGAGACAGAGTACCTGCAGCTCTGGGAGTTAGTGCTGAAACCTCCTCAGTTGCAATTGTTCACACAGTCCCAGGCTTTCCTCAAAAATCAAGTCACTCCTACTCCCATTTGTGTATCCCATATCATCTCCCTTCGGAGATCCCAAGCCTATCCTAACAAATCATTACATTCACAAAAATATCCAGCAAACTCAGGCAAAACAGCATCAGAGATTTAGTCTTGCTTATTTTTTTCTCTCATCTCATCCAGATCTGATACCAGAGACAAAAAGGAATTTTGCTGTCCTGATCATTCTCTTGCAGTTATTTACGTTTTGTTTTATTGCTAACAGCTAATCAATTCAAACAAAAACAAATACTTCTCCAACCTCAAATGTGAACAGCTTGTGTGTGCTTTTTTTTATATGAAAGATAGCTGATAGTTATAATCCCAGGCAAAAAAACCCTTTTCTGCAAAGAACTAAAAATGTACAAAAACAGAAAAGAGAAAAGGGTTGAGGGATTCAGGAAGAAAGAAAAAGGGCTTCAGGGAATCATTGTGCTATTTGCAAAGCAAAGTTGCCGTTTCTGTAAACGATTATTTAATTGTTGATATGAATTTAGCATGGTGATAAAATTTTTTCCTGGCTCTGACAGACATTCTCTAGTGGAAAGAAATAAATCTGGGGAGTTTGAATTATGTGCAATTGGATCACTGATTTGCTCTAACTTCAGCATCAGTTGGAGCTCATTGTACTTTCTGATATATTTCTATATATGAAACCGCAACTTGAAAAGTATTAACACTGATTAAATGTGACATTGCTCAACATAACACTGATATAAAAGGCAATTCCAAACTGTGGGACACACCTCTTGAGTGCTTTGCTATTCTCACAGAGGCTGGAAAACGTACTTGTGTCTCAGGAAAGGTCTTTTGCTACCTACCAGCAATGAAACTATGTCACAAACTATAATTTGTCCAAGTGTAGGACAAAACCTGAAACAAACTCAGCAGGCAAAATTAACCTGAGTTGTCATACAGGAAGAATTAGTATTGAGCTTTTTGATATGTTTGTGAAAATATAAAATTCCAAAGTTAATAATAAGCCAAATGCAGATGTCCAGCCTTTGATTCGAGTAGGAATGTGTGAGCAGCAGTGCCCATATATCTAGGAAGCACCAGGGAAGTGCCTGTTATGCAAGTTGGAGTCAAAGAGGATAAAACTTTTATTAGAAAACTGAAGTATTTAAATAGGATGTATTGTTTACATTCAACTGGGAGATGTTAGTTGACCCAGGTTGAACATGAGCATGGAGGTAAGGAGCAAATTCCCAGTTTGCCTGGAGCATGAGGCAGAAATCCCTCTGGTTTCTGTGGCATAGGACTTCTCCTTGATCGTCCCTTGTTTTCCTCTCCTCCATGCTAGCCATTAGGATTTCTTCCTCATTTGGTTCAGCAGATGTTGCTTGCCTTATGCAAGAAGATGTTGTCTCAAAAAAATTTCAGAGGAAAGTTCAGCCTGTGGCTTGTTACTGCCATTATTTATTTTGAACAAGATCCAAGATTATAAGGCACATGGACAATCAGGCTATGGATAAAATGATTAGGATAGGGCTGACTCAGACCTGTTAGTCTGGCAAGGACTCAGCAGTGTGTATTCCAGAAAGTGAACTCCCTAAGAGTAATTTTCCTTATCAGAAGCTTTTATAATTCTCTGTGAGATGATAGTGGATGGAAATAAGCCTGCTTGAATCAAGGATATAATTTTTTTTCCCATTTTTTGCATTTCCAGAGATGAGAACTGTAGTCATATCTACACATAATGCTTTTAATTCTATCCTATCTTATATTTGTGTCCTGCATGTCTCTTGCTAGAGGAGCTGAATCAACAACACACATTTTTCAAACTATGTGAGCCTAGCAGAAAAGCTGTCACTGCTGTTCTGAATTCCTTCTTATGACGACGTGTGAAAAGATGTAACAATCTGACTTCCTCCACTAGCTGTCCTTCAGTTCTTTTCAGTTCTCATCGCTTCAACTGCCAGCTCAGGAAGAGAGAAAAGCTGAAGTTAAATTCTGTAAGAATAATCTGAATTTACTGAATTCAGCATGAACTGAGCACATAATATATGCAAAAGTGTTAACCTGCTAAAGAACAGACCCTTTTATTTTGGGATTCATTCCAAGTTAATGGAAGTTGCAGACAGTATGCAACAAAATAATTCCATATAAAAACACCTTAATTTATGTTTATGCTGTTAAGTATTTCCTTTCACTATTGAAAGAGAATTTCTAAGTTATGAAAGCAGAAAGAGAAACTGAAAAATCAATTAAAGCTGAGGAGGGCTACTTTATTATCTTTGTCTACTTTTTCTGGGCTGTATCCAGGAATTAAATTATTATTTATCCACCAGAATATATCACAGTAAAAAAAAACCCAAACCAAACAACCAAATCAAAACAAAAAACACCAACAAAAACCTACAATGCTTTGTTTCCAGAAGGGTTACACTGAGATAGCTATCTTGAAGCAAAAGGAAAAACAATAATAAAGCCTTGCATTGTTTAATTTACCACTGCATTCAATTTTGCCTTAAATTTCTCATAAAAAATGTGTGCAAGGAGTGTTTTGCCTTAAACAAAACTTCTAAAGATGAAATAAAAAAAAAAATTACGTGATGGAAATAGCATTTATGCTACTTTAATGATGAGGTTGCTTCATCATATTTTTAACGGACACTTTTGCTGAAATTGCTTTGAAACAATTATCTATTTTCTTATTCTGAAAATAAAATTCTCTTCAAGCCCACAAATATAATTTTAAGTGTTGCAGCATATTATGAATGTGTCTAATTAGTATTGAGCAAATAAAAAATATTCACTATTTAGAAAAATAAATTAGAAAAAAAATCTTAAACCTGCTTGGGAAAATGAGTTTGTTGTTAGCTTTCAAAAAATACCCAAGCATAAACTGTGGGATTTTAATTAAATCACTATCCTACTCATAAGTACCTACAATGCTGTTTTTAAAGGGGAAAATTAACTTCGACAGTAAAAAAAAAATCCTTTTTTGATTATTTAATGTGCACCAAATGAATAAAGAAGTACGTGGCTCTTCTGTTAATGGGAATTTAATATATCCTTATCAGAATATTGTGGTTAAAGAAGTAGAGCCATACTCTCTCTTTCTTTGTCCTGAGGACTTTTCTACTCAAAACCAGATGGACATTGGAAAGAAGCACTTGAGCAAGAGGGGTATCTGAGTTTCGAGGAGCTCTCTGCAGAAGGAAAGCCCTGCTCACAGAGGAAAGTCATGTCCCTCTGCATCCTGAGCAGAGAAGGCAGTGGATGGCAGGGTGTCAGCTCTCTGGCCACCCCTTGGCACATCCCGTGGAGCACCTGCCCCCAGGCTGGCTAGGCTGCATCCATCCAGAACACTGGCACTGCCTGCAGTCTTGCAGCACAGCAAAGCAATGGGCTTTCTTCTATAAAAGACCTCTAATATGAAAAAAAGAAAGTGGCAGAGCACAGCTTCAACAAGTTAGAGCTGAAAGCAGAGGAGCTGAAAGGATTTTGGTGCTCTTTCAAGTTTTGACATAATATGGACATTTTAGTGCTCTTGAGAACTCATATTACTGCACAAAGGGCTAAAAAGCCTCTGTCTTAAAGCAGACCCAGCAAAACTTCGAGCACATGCTTGGATGTGAAATACAAGGAATTATCAGGGAGAGGCTGAGGGGGCTGGGACTGTTGAGTTTGCAGAAGAGTAGGCTCAGAGGGGATCTTACCAGTATGAATAAACACCTGGTGGGGGAATAAAAAAAGGTGCAGCCAGTTCTTAGCAGTGCTCAGGGAGAGTATGACAGAGCGCACATGGAAATACAAAAGACTCTACTTAAACAGAAGAAAACACCTTTTTGTGTTAGGGTGGTCAAACACTGGAACCAGTTGCCCAGCATGACTGTGGAGTCTCCATCCTTGGAGAAATTCAAAAGATATCTCGACATGGCTCTGAGCAACCTGATCTAGTTGATCCTGCTTTGAGCAGGGGGGTTGGACTGGATGATGTCCATAGGTACCTTCCAAACACAGCCATACAGTGAGTCTGTGATTCTGTGAGGTAGTGGAAGACTGTGTTTCAGTGCAAAATTTCCCAAAACTTCCATTCAGAAAACAACAGGATCAGAGAGGCACCCTGAGATGTTAAGCTTCCTCACTCCTCAGAGCTGTTCCTCAGACCACCTTGCAATGTGGGCCCATACTCAGTTTCACAAGTCAGTTATTATCAAACTTTGTTTTTCCAAAAATCAGTAAATTAGTCTAAAATGAGGTTTCCCATGATCACTTTTCTCTTTTGTTTTTTTTTTTGCCCCTTCCCAGTTTGACAGTCAAAGCTCTACTTGGCAGCTAATAGTCTTTGGTACACACTATTTTATCTAAAATATGGTTCACAGACTGCTTGCCATGCAGAGATGTGAAATTCATCTTTACGAGGGGTATCCAGCTGAACCAGGCACCCGCAGTGAGCACTGTGTTAGGGACCTGCACACCTGCTTATATCTCCTTACTGACCTCAAGTTATTCCATTTGTCTGCAGGGATGAAGCCCCACTGCAATTCCTGCTCTTCCTCTCCTTTCAAATTCTTAGCTCACAGAGAGCTGCTTTCGAGGTCACAATAAAAGTGGGAGTTCAGAGGATTTTCACGTTGCTGAAGTGAGCTACCACTTAGCTGAAGTGAACTGCAATTTTTTTTCCACTGTGACAGTGACAAATGGTGTTTAAAACATTAAAAGTGCTTTGTAGTAGGTTACTCAGGATGCAAGTTTAGTGCTGATTGACTTGATTTTCCTTGGGTTGCACTGTACCTACAATAAGAATGCTTCAGGAGAACATTTATCTCTGCTGCCATGTAGGAGCAATCAATCTAAATAAAGCCTATGAATGCAGATTGAGCCTAAGAATGAGGATTTTTTGCAATGTCAGTTTGTCTGAGAATGCCAAGAAAACTTTCAATAAAAATGAAAGAGCAAATTACATTTGCTCAGTAATAGAATGTTTAATATACTATTACCAGTATTCAGGTTTTCCTTTCCTTGGGTTAGGCACTTTTCTCTCAATAGATATCTCAACTATTTCTCTTCCTTTCTCTACTATTTACACTTAGGAAGCTTGCAGGGAAATGAAAGATTGCTTTTACCTGGTTTCCTGCACTGTTAACAATCTGCAAGGAGTATGTAATCATATGCAGTGCTGCTGAAGGAAATATCCAGAGCTCTTCAAAGTCATCTAATTACCCATGTACCTACTACAGGACCTACTGCCTCATACTGATTTATCCATGAGACTCAAAGCTGGGCTGGAAAGACCACCTCTGAGGGGTGAAATGGAGGTTCAGCTTTTCTGACTGTTACTACTTAGCCCCACAGCCAGGACAGTTAATGAATGCCAAATGTGGTGTTGTGGAATTAGTCTACCAGGATCTAGCCAAAGACTGCCAATTTGTCTCACATAGGCCAGCAAGTAGCCAGATAACAATCTGAGGTAGTAACTTCGGGGTAAAATACTGGCCACTTCAAAGGCAATAAGATTTGTGGCCGTTGACACTGCGACTGTGATTTCTGCCCTGGTTGCAGATGACTAGTTCAGATCTTAGCTGGCTGTTGATGGATTTAAACTATCTTCTGAGTCACCTAGACTTTGCCTCTCCTTAGCTCGCTCCCCTCACCTCACTCCTGTAGTTTGTGTTCAGCTTTGGTCACCAGCCACAAGGTTTCTACATAAAAAGCACTAATCTCTTTCCTATCTTTCCCATTCCCAGTGAAAGCTGTTTTCACTCAAGCTGTTGTTGGTGCTCTGGATGACATTGTGCAGCACACGAAGAGCTGGCGGGGGGAGCACAGCAGGGAGGCTGGGCTGTCACAGAGGTTAAGAAAACAGCTTCCAAGGAGCACCCAGCCTCTGCCTTCCCTTCGTCTGCTCTGTTGTTTTCTGTGCATGTGTGTGTGGAAGCATGGATGTACTTGGACAGCATTATTCCTGCTAAGTCTTTTACATGTGCTCGCAGGCAGATGCGTTACAGCCCTCTGAAGATGTTGTTTTTGTTTTTTTTAAACATAAATTCTGTGTTTTCAGGTTCTTTCACAAGTGAATTAACACTACCTGAAATGGCAGGCTCTATGAAGTTTAAATTACTCTATCACTCACGAGGAACTATGTCATTAGTGTTACTGTTCTCCATTTCATTTGAAAAGTGAGGAAAACACAATTCAAATGTCTGCAGACTCAGCCTAATAAAAATGATAGATTAGATGTCAAACTGCTCCACTCCCACCCAGCCCCTCCTTTCCCCAACCTTCTCTTCTGTTGTTCGAAGAGGAGTCATGCAATAACTTCCTTGCTGCTGTTGGCTTTTGGAAATAGCCAGCTGATTCTGGTAGCTCAGGGATTAGTCTATTTTGCTTGCACTCAGTGAGCAATGCTGTGTAAAAACTTGCCCTGCCTTAATAATTTGGCTCTTTATGCTTCACTGGAATTTACCAGCCCATGTTGGCTGCAGATCAGATTTGAGATTAACCTCTATGTTCTACCAGCCATCTGAACAGCACAGTGGTTCACAAACCTCACGGATGTTTCTTTAGTTATGTGGAGGTGGTTTTGCAGAATGAGCTGATGAAAGGAAACCGAAGTGGAGATCTTGCAGGCTGGTATTTTGGACTAGTAATCAGATTAAGTCCAAGCTGCGTGCTGCTGGTATTTTACAGGCAACCTCAGAATACAGAAATAATTGCAAATATGATAGAAGGAAATAATCTGTACACTTGAAAGAAATATCGATTGAGTTAATGTTTCTAACTGTATTGCATATTAAAATTAATAGGTCTGGTGCCTGCCTCAGGAGTTACTCAGAGCTAGTGGATGGCACTGGGACTGCAATATCTGTACATTTAAAGTGTCACAAGGGACCCTGTGATGGTCTGGGTTGGGGCCAGGTGGCACCCTGCACACAGTGCACAATTCCTAGGAACAGCTTGGGATCTTGCACAAGCATTTCCCAGCAAAGAGTTTGGATATGACCGCCCTATTTAAGGGAGTATAAAAGCTTAGTAATATAGATGCAGGCTGTTCCCTGCCAGCTGGCTGCAGCACCAGAGAATGGCACTGGGCACATTTAATTTATTAATATCGACATAGCCAAAGAGGCCAGAGGAATTTTGCCATGAGTTTGAAAGGAACCAGCATTTGGCTGCTGTTGTGCAAGCATCACTTCCAATCTGTAGTTCTTAAAGCACTTTACTAAAGGGACTAAGAACTAGTCTCAGTTTACATGGGGAGAGTAAGATTTGGAGAGGCTGAATGGCTTGAATAGGTCACAGATTTAATCTGTGGCAAAGAAAGTAAGAGATTCCTGTATCAGCATAACTTCAGGCCTTATTATCAGACTCATTCTTAGCTTTCACCTCGATGTGTAACCTTCAGTTTCATGGCTGAGCTTCAGTATGCTCTCAGCAATCAGGCTGTTCCTCCTTTTGGTGCCTTCAACCAAGTCTTTTTACTGTCTCATCACTTTAAGCTTAAAATCTGTCTGAACTTAAATGTGGGAGAAGTCCCTTTTTCTGTGTATTGGCCAGACTGTTACTTACCATGTTATACCATCTGTTTGTGTTTTCTTTACGTGCGAACCTGCTGTAAAAATTATCTTAGTGTAATTTGGAAGAATCCACTATTACCGTTCTTTGGAAAGCCAAAGAAACAGGAGAGACAGATCACCAAAATTGAAACTGTCACCCTTGTAGTTTTTGACGTGGAAAACCTTTTATTTTAAATTCCGTGCTGAATTTTTTACTTTATTTAAAATGTAAAATAGGCATCTGCAGCCCAGATTTTCTGACTTATTGCTGCTTCTTTAGCTAAAAGTCATCTCCCCCTCACTACATATCTTTCCCCTAGGGGCCCTTGTGATCCCAGCTGCCATGATGGTTTGAAAATGCTGAGTCAGTACCTCTGTACTTATTATTTGCACTGTATTTTATGGCTTTTCTTCTTATGTTTGGCTGGAACCTTAACAAAATCTCACAGCCCTCTTTGTGAGAAAAAAAGGGTAAATATAAAGAAAACAAAATATGCAAAAACTGTTACAGCTCAGGGGACCACGGTTGAAATAAGGAGAAGAGGTGCAAGGGATTTTCCAACATTCAAAAACCCATCAACAAGGCAGTGCCCACTGTTCCCTGAGCATGTCCAGGGTGCTTGTGGGCACTGCTGATGATCTGCCTGGAGAGAGGGTGGGACAGGGGAGCTAATGCCCATGGCTGCCAGAACCTCTGCTTCCTGAGTGAGTCTGGGAGAAATACATGTCTGTGGTGGTTATTTCATCCTCCCCATAACCAAACCAAATCAAACCAGAACAAACCAACCCAAACCAAACCAAAACCCCACAAACAAACAAACCCCTCAAAAAATAGTGCAATGGCTTAACCCCAGCAGGCAGCTCAACCTCAAACAGGCTCAGTCATCCTCCCAATATGTTGAGGGAAAGAGTCAGAAAAAGCGAGAGGGAAAACTCATGGGTTGAGATAAAGCCAGTTTAATAGGTAAGGCAAAAGCAAAGCAAAATAAGGAATTAATTCCCTGTTTACCATTGGCAGGGAGATATTCAGCCATCCCCAGGAAGGTGGAGCCCCATGACACATTACATTTACTTCTTCCCTTGGTTTTTATTGCTGAGCAGGAAGTCATGTGATTTGGGTAGCCCTTGGGTCAGTTGGGATCAGCTGTCCCACCTGTACCACCTCCCATCACCTTGTGAACCCCCAGACATCCTGGTTGGATGGAGCAAAAATGGCCTTGATGCTGTGTAAACACTGATCAGCAGTAACTAAAACATCTCTATGTTTTCAATCCTGTTTTCAGCACAAATCCAAGACACAGCACCATATAATCTACTGTGAAGAAAATGAGCTCTATCCCAGACCAGTACAATGAGGGCAATGAAGAAGGCAAAGAATGGAAAATAGAAAGGAAAGGAAAAGAAAAAGGGGCAGGAAATTTTATGGGCCTGTAAGATGTATGACTCTACTAACTCTACTAACTCTGTGCACCATACTATTTTCCCTCAGATTGAAATTTAGTATGATCAGATATTAGCACAAGTTGTTCTCACATCCCTCTCTCCCACCCCTGAACACCACAAAAGGCATGTGGACGAAGACGAATCAATGAAGTGATCCAGGAATGGAAATATAAAATATATGGCAAAATTTTTGCTTTCTACCCATAATCTGTGGAGTAGCCATTGAAGTTCTGTGGCTAGTTTGGGCCAAATTTAAGAAAGATGAGGGTCTATTAGAGAAAGTCCTGATAGTAGCAATAGAGTAGGTTTGGAAGCACGTATGAGTGAAAGCCTTTGTTTTTCTTAACACAGAGAAGAGATGTCTCAGGGAACACATGAAAATAGGTTATAGCTTATATAATTATGAAATTACTACAAGAACAACAGAATTCTTTTCCATGTCATTGAGGATAGCACAAGGAATAATGGGCTTATATTAAAGCCAGTAAATTTTAATGCAAAGGTGGTACCTACAAAGGGATTAAACCCTGGGGATGCTGGAGAGTTATTCTTTCAAGAACAACTAAAATGCAGCTATTTAGAACAACAGAGGCTGAACTTTGTCAGCACGGGAAGGGGAGGAGGATTAGAGCACTGCTAGAGGTTTCTTCCAAATTTATTTGTTGATATTCATATACATATACATACATGATTCGTATTCATACACCTTTTTTTTCAGCTCAGAGGGAGGTCTCAGCTGTGGCTGAATATTTCTGCTTTAACACAAACACTGCATAGCGAGTCCTGATGAGCATCTGATTTTTTCTGTTGTGATTTTAACTGTTTCTCCAGCTTTACTTTCCATTTAATTGTTGCATCTGGATTGCTTGCTGATATGATACCAACACTTATTGCCTTTGTTTTTCTCCCTCCTCCTCCTGTGTCCAGCAGCCTGAGCTTCCCTTCTTCCCACTGCTATTACTTAACCCTTGACTTTGAATAGTTACTTTCAGAGTGGAAATGTAGATACTTTCCATGTCCATCAGTTTGTTGACCTTGGAACAGCTAAACTGTGGAAACTGAGTGTGCCACACAGATCTGGTTTTAAAGCAACTGACAAAATCAAGTGCAGAGCTACTGGAGGAAGAGACCTCTTCTTCCCCTGAAATTTACCAAAGTCACTGCTGTCAAAAATGAAGAAGATGGATTCTGCTCTCTGGCCAAAAGTTCTGCTCAAGCACTTAGCCTGTTGGGAAGCCAAGATCCACAACACTTTCTGGCTTCCAGATTACTGATCAAGGTGGCCCCTCGTAAGTGTTCAGAGCTAAACAAACTAAATGATGACTTCCTTTACCAATACAGGGCCTCTGCTCTGCAGAACTTGTGAATTTGCCATAATGTAAACATCCTTCCATCATAACAGAAACAGATGTCTTTCTATTAGTTATGTTGCTATGTCTGCAGGTGCCAAAAGCATCACACATTCTATTTGCTCTCTGCCCGAAATAGCAATGGGCAAACTTTAGACAGTTTGGTGAAAATTCTGTTATGGCTGGATGGGAGTTGAACTTCTGTGACCTCCATAATCTGGGAAAAAGAACTGTAGAAATCTATAGGCTTTATTATTATTATTATTATTTGAAACTATGAAAATCTGCAGAAATCAGGTATAAAATTATTTGTCCACTTTCAGTTACTTATCATCTCTAGAAAATATAGAACAGTAAATTACTGACCCTGTTCATAAAAGAGTGGTCCCATGGATTCAAATCCTGTGTTTTGATTCTTATTCAATTCTAGAAATCAAGAATTAAGGTTTCTTTAAAAGAAGGGATTTCTTGCATGGACCAGGAGACAAATGATGTTTCTATTTAGGGAACAGAAAATATAACAAATAGGGAAATAACTATATATATATAATAGTTCTGCCTTATACCATGAGTCAAAGAAGAAAATTAAATAGACAACATAAAAAACATTCACTTCAAAAAAGTGTTGTTGAGCTTCCTGACAAAATCTTAGGTTGTACCCAAGAGATGTTCAAAGTGTCAAAGGACCTGAATGAAGAACTCCAGTCTCCTGAATACATTTTGAACTGGTTTATTCATTTATGAAACACAAATGCCAGGCCTGTATATAAGCTGACTCCCATATGGATACTAAAGAGATCTAGGTCCAAATGTCCACATCTCAGTTTAAATATATTTTTGAAAAAAGAAGATCCCAGTTTTATTAGAAAAACCCAAGCAGCCAGTAATTTATATTCCCGTGCTCTGCTTTCTAATAATATTTTTTTTAATGATTAGATAATATAGTGGTGGGATTGTTAGAAATACAGCTATATGCACCTCTGAGGCTTCTGGCTATTATTTGTCTCTTGCTACTGCTGGTTCTGCTGTTCTGAGCTGAAGGCCACACTAGAAAAAACTAAAATAAATGTGTACCCAAAATGAATTTGCCCTGCCTTGAAACAGCTTGCCAAAGGACAGTTGTAAAGGACTTAATTTTGTAATTGGTTTTTCTGACAATATTTGTGTGAATTTTTCTCCTGTGAGATGGCATCTAAAGAACTAGGGATTCTTATAAGATAAAACCAAATGCTATGAGTTAATTAGTACCAAAATGTGAATGAAAGACAGTCCCCTCCATCACTTTAGGCTTGGTGAATGAAGGAAAGAGATTTATCATTTTGAAAGTTGCTAATTGTGCCTGTTTCTCTGTTTGGAGAAGGGAGTCTGTAGGTCTGGGCCAGTTGCCCTTGGGGACCTATCTGTTAACTCACTGTCACCTTCTCTTGAGATACCATCATCTTGTAATGCTGAGCAATAAAATTTATAATTGTAGGTCTTTTGAAGCCCATCACTAAAGGACACTAACACAGTTTGTTTACTCTGAAGGAATTCACAAGAAAAACTTAAGTAATTAGATGAGGATAATGGGTAGGTACCAAGAATAAACCATGCCAAATATACACTTCTATTTCAACCAGACTTCTACTTAGATTTGTTTTACAGTAGAAAAAAATGCAGAATTAAAATAACTCCAAAATGGTTGTGGTGGTTTTTGGTTTTTTTTTGTTTGTTTGTTTGTTTGTTTGCTTGTTTTAAGGAACTATTTACCCTAAAAGCATCAGCTCATCTTGTAATTACTTGTCATTTTACCTGTAGCTACACTAATTTATGAGTTGAGTTTCATTTCCAAGTACTGTTTACTTATTGCCCTCCTAGCAATAGGAAAAACACAGAGATGATAATTTATGGAATTGATACCTAGCTGGCTAAATGTAGGCCTTGTTTTAGGGAATCTTCTGTCTTATTCATGATTTGTTCCCAAAAATGCATACAGGTTCTGATTAAAGAAAGTGACTTTACTCAAAGTCTAAATTTGCATGTGCCCTGCAGGGGGTCAGATCACATGCAGAATGATTGGAGTGCACTTTATTAGTTTTCTGAGTTGATGTCATGACAGGCTTAGCTGCACCAGTTAATATATGAAGAAGTAGTCTTGAAAGGGTAAAGTGTTTTCATTCTGTGTACTGAGGTTTAATACCTGGACTGAATCCCTGTTCTGCTTCTTTGACCTGCTTTGGATCTGATTGGATCAAATCTCTGCACTGCATTACCTTGCATTCCTGGTTCCAGATTTAGACATGGCAGGTCCATCACTAGCTCTTTTATGACACTTAGAACAGGAAAACTGGTGCAATGCCATTAGATGTGTTTTGGCACAAAGAAAATAAATAACATTTAAAAAAAGAAATAATATTTATTATTTAAATAGTAAATTGCCAGAACAGTAATGCTCGCCAGCATTGGAACAGCTCTTACACTGGTCCAGGCAATCCACATCCATGCCAGGTATGGTCCACTGGCCACATCTGCACTAGTAAGCGGTGCTGAGGCCTGTTATATAGCTCTGAATCTGTGACCCAGTTCGGCCATGTCCTTGTTGTTAAACTCTCATCATTCTAAGCAGGGATCCTCCCTCCAAATTCCCCATGGAGAATGCTGCTTGTACAGCACTACTCAGCGATGCCTGGGAATTATTTGCAAGGACTCTTTAAGCAAAGTAATGATACAGGCAACCAAGTTCCAGGCCTGGGATCTTTGTCATTTACTATCATGGAGCTGATCATTATTTTTGCACCAATGACAGAAGCTTCAGAGGAAGCACAGCACCTGGTTCTGAGGAGCTGCACATGGAAGCACTGCCAGGTTCTTCAGGGTGCTTTTAGACAGCGATGGTGACAGTATCTAACAGAGGTGACACTGGTTATGCCACCGGCCTCCCTTGCCTCTTGTGTTCTTCAGCTCTGAGAGCTAAAATGTGGATGTCCAGATGTAAGAGTTTCAAAAGAAGCGTTGAACTAGAGATCCCCCTCCCCTAAACAGGGTCTGGACAAATGCTAGGCTTATGGAAGGGCCCTGGAGACTGATGTAGGACTGAGGTCAGTAAAGCTGCTGTCTCACCTAGTCTCCTCTAGAAGGATGAACATTGATAGTGAGCATGATGGTTACTAGGATAAACCATGCAATTGTGTTTGTCTGGAGGAACAGTTTAGTTCTGTGTGACATTTTCAGAAAAAAATTGGTTTTGTGGTTTTTTTAGCATATAGGAAGTTTTGATAACATAATGAATAAATATCTATAATTTAATCCCCTTACATTAACATTAATTTGGGTGGTTTTGAATGAGATGGCTAATATGTCACTCACTATTTGTTTTCTTTATGTTACTGTTTTAATCTCTCAGACAGAGATGCTTCTTTCAAATATGTGCTCTTGCCTCACCAAGAAACTCTTTGCTTCCAAACAGTGCTATTGATGAAATGATTTCTGACATCTAACAGCTTTTCTGATAAAGAAAAACACCTTTGAAATACTGAGTTTAATGGCAGATGACTATATGGTCTGACAGCAGTATTTATGGGCAGTACTAGATGAAAGTTAAACTGGCATTTTTATGCCCATTCCCTTGGCCAGATGCTTGGCTGGACCAGATGTTGCTCTTGCTTTCTTCCAGCATCACCTAAAACAGAATGAAACATAAAACATAGCCACTGAAGCCACTGGAAATTGCTTCTGCCTCCTGAAGGCCTGGAGGATATTCACAATTACTGGTCCACCAAGTCCTACTCTGCTGATTAGTGCTTGGCTTGACAAGATATCGTTTGACTTCCAACACCTGTGGGATTATCCCCAGAGTATGGACAGCCACCGCCAAGGCTATTTGCTCTAAGCAGACATGTGATACATGCATGGAAAAAAATAATTTTTTCAAAATCAGACACTTCAAACTGTTTGTGCTTAGAGGAAAACCTCTGGCGTTTTTTCCTTTCACAAGTTTGTGTGACCACTCCTGAAAATAAAAAGTTCTTAAAAAAGTGGAAAACAATTTTGTCATTCATGTTTCTGTTTTAGTTTAACATATTTGATGTTCCTATTAGTTCCACTTGGAGAGAGAAAAAGGCTTTCATTCTGCATTAGCTGATTGTTTCCATCAGTCTCCTTTCCCCCTTCCCCCCCATTTTTCACACCTCCTACTGTGTATGAATGCCTGCTGCACCATTTATTTTTGCAATGTGTAAACTGTTACTTCCTCCAAAAAATCAGATCTTCTTAGGGTGAAATTAAAGATCTGAAGTGGTGACTGTCCTGAGAGTCTGATGTTTTAAGATATCTGTGCTATTCAAGAAGCAGCTGCCCTGTTCTGCCTATAGATATTTATTAATTCTGTAAAAGAATTATGGAATCAGAAATGAATTATTTTGGCATAAAAACAAAATGAGAAGAATCTATTCCAGGAAACACAAGCTACAGTTCTTCCAGTGAGAAGAAATCTGGAAAGTAACAGGGTGAAAAATAACTGACCTCTCTTTGGTGCCTCCAAGCAGTGGGCAGGAGTGCCTGGAACTCACATTTTAGTGCCAAGGTTCAAGGTCATGATATGGACTGATTTAAAATGGACAGATTTGGCTAAGATAGAAGACAGAGTGTGGCCTCTTTGTATAGATCTTCTGCTCATGTGAGTTCTTCACATATCTCAAAATAGCTTTCTTGGCTGTGATGGAAAGATTTTTCTTGTGTACAAGGATTTGTAGGATGAAGTCTGTACATTGTGTACTCCTTTATTTAAAATAAAAGACATGATGCTATGCTAGTCTGGTATCTCAGCAATGATTGTTGTAATTTCCAGCTGACATTTATATCCAGGGGATGATACAACCTGTCTGACATGTCCCAGCATAGGGCAAGCCGTACTACTGGCCCTCTGGATGTGTCACTGGCTGTAAAGGGAATTGAAGGTGCCAGGTGGGAGAACAGGTCTGTGTTTTAGGTGGCTGATGATTGGTGAGATGAATTTCTTTTCCAGGAGGGGCTCTTGGCTTATGGTGAAAGACAGGATCTCTGCACAGGAGTAACTCTGTTAAAGCATGCTTGTGGTTTCGCATCAAACTGCTCTTTTTTTCCTCTCAGGGCATGTTTCTGTTTTTAGAGGTATGGACCATTAAAGGAAAAGAATCATCCCCTTGGCAGATAGATTTTGGAGTACATTTGCACCATAATCACTGAAAGGTTGTCCTCTTCCTCCTTCTCACTCCCTCATCGTGCCATGGAAGGTTCCAGCTGCTGTTCTTTTCTTAGTTTGCAGTCCATAAGGGGATTAAATCTAGGAAAGTAACCTGACCTCTGCTCAAGTGGGGAGGGAAGACCATGAGAATAAACAGAAAACACCTCCAGTTAAAGGTTTGAGTCCCACTCATATTTAGCATCTCACACCAATGCTCTAGTTGTTCAAAGAGTATTCCTACCTTTTGTCTCCTATCCATTCTTTTTTCATTTATATATATATATATATATTTCTCACATAACAGTTACTATTACTTAGCCTCACTGGCTGAGGAAAATATTGTAAGATAAATGGTGTAATTTGTAGGGGTAAATTCAAAGTTCTATTGCATTTTAAAAAATTTCATTATACCAGTTCTTATCAATATAGGAAATGCACATATAATCATGTATTAATTGACGTGACTAACATCTGTTTTGTGTGGTTTGTTCTGTTTTGCATCCTCTTCTGAAGTGATAGAATTAAACCTGTTGAGTCGGGTGTTCTGGTTTTAGTCTTTTCCTTTTAAATATATATGAAATATAAGAGAGTGGAGAACTGCAGCTTGTGCTTAGGGAAAAGTGACAGTGGTGACAGTCTTTAATCCCTGAAGGAGTTTGTTTAGCCCTGAGAAAGTTTGTAGTCACTCTTTACTTTTGTTGTATAAAGCAGTTGCACCAGGGAGGACCATGAAAAAGAAATAAAAAAAAGAAGTCTTAAACCTGCCCAGGTTCATGTACCTTTTTGGTGTGATTGCAAGAGTGGCTATATGATTGCTTTCAGTTTGAATCAGTTTAAGCAAACCCAGCTAAGCAAGCCTGTCTCCAAATACTCAGGGATTCCTGGGCAAATATTTGGGCACCAACCCCAAATCAACTGCTAGCTGCTGGAGCTGCTGCTCAGGACAGAAGCTGGAGCTATTCAGGTACCTCTTTAGGAGACATCTTTGGATAGTAGGACTGTATGAACTGTGGAGAGGCTGGGGGCTGGATCACAGCATCTCGGGGTGCAATTGCTAGGAGAACAGGTCTGAAAACAGCTGAGGTAGAAACTGATGCCTTTCTGGGACCAGCTCTGAGATCTGCACATCTCTGTGCTAGCAAGCCTCCTCATCCTTCTAAACAGAGTGGCTTCATGAAAACTGCCCGCTGGGGAGGGCTCCCTGTCTGATTTAATGTGTCACCTGTGACATGGGACGGATTCTGTTTAATTTTCTATTGTGAAACAAACCCTAAAGAAACATGATGTAGCAAAGGGAAATGTCTCCAAGTTCCCTTGATTTTTCTCCTCATTTGACAGTGACATCTCTGTATCTTTAGATGTGGATTGTTCTTGCTGACCTCAGGCATTGCTCTTACATGAATGACGTTAGCTCATTCTAGTGTTGCTAGAATAAAGGCCTTAAGTCACCATCAACTTTCTTAAACTGCTTAATGATTACCAGGGAAATAGCAAAGGTGAGGCAAAACACTGTAATGAAATCTGCTGGAAGGAGAGAAGAGTTCTTATTCAACTTGGAGCTGAATTTGCGTTTTTTCCTCAGGGATGCTTGAAGCTGAGCACATGCTTTCAAGCAGCTGCTGCTTTGGAAGCTGGTTTGTTCAGTTTAGGATGTAGGTAAAAGTGTTTTCCTGTAAAGAGAATAATTATATGCTCCCAAACACACAGAAGCATCAGAATTCACAGCATGCTCTTTACAAGGGTAATAAAGTTTTATGTGCATACACAGAAGGAACAGTTTGCAGCAAAATACTTAATGCACCCAATTATCCCCCAAAATAAATGGATGAGAAAGAAACCGGCAAAATTTGGCTCATGCTTAATTATTTAACATTTGAACCTTTCTGTTCTTAGCAATAAATTCCCATTTCTGCCACCCCTTTCTTGGTACTTTGTCTGGACTCTTGTAACTTCACTTCAAGCAGTTAGGAGACTGCCCAATGTCAGCGTGAAGAATAAGGGAAAGGTTTGACATCAATTACAACATTACACACAACATAAAATTTAATGGCTTGAATCAGCCTTTCATTGCTATTTAAAGCAACCATGTATGGTTTTGCTAAGATCCTAAAAATTAACCAGCTTCTAAAGGTCTAAATTATTCAACATCATGGGATCTTATGCTGAGGTTTTTAAAATGTTATTTCAGTTCTGTGGTATAACTGGGGGGAAAGTTTGACAGGTAAGTGGATCTTTTAAGCAGAGAAGAAATTAATCCCCTGGGCAAAGGAGAACTCTATGGGGTAAATTAAAAGAAATACAGTTCATCAGATTCTCCACTGGCTTCCACTCTTTGCAACTGCTTGGAGAGGAGACAGACTGAGGCAGTGAGCCTGCTGGTCTCAGACCTGGGGAAGAATTTGGCCTGTAGACTTTTATGCTTGTTCTTAAATAATCAGGAATCACACTGAGGACTTTCAGTGGTTTGGTGATAAAGTGCTGGTTTTCCACCTTTGTGGCCAGAGTCAGGATTTACGTGGTGGCCTCAGCTTTGTCTCTCACCACCGTGCAGCCGTCTCATAAAACACTGGTTTCTGCCCAGGGAAAAGGACCTGGCTCCCCGCTCGCCTCCGGTAAGGGTGGTCCCGCAGGTCAGAGCTGAGGTCACCCCCAGGGCGGCACCGGGAAGCCTGCTTGTCCTGCAGCTGCAAATTCTGGACTGTGGATAAATAAAAGGCTCAGTTTCTAATTTTTTAACTAAATAATCAGATAAAACTTGGTAAAAAAAAATCCTGAAACTATTATAAAGAAAAAAAGTCCTCAGGAGATCTGCAGATATGTTTTTACTCAGTGGTCTGGAGTACAATTAAGAAGCCACTTTGATGACAAGTGAGATGGTTGCATACGGACCTTGACCATCCCACCTTTAATAAGGAAGGAAAAATATAACCTTTACATTAGGAATGTTTCACTGATTTTATTTACAGTCCATAAAATTTTACTTCTCTGAGCTGCTGCTGTCTGCCAGGAGCAGCTTTAGTTTGGACTGGATGGACAAGGATGTTTAGTGAGTTTTATTTCACACTGTATGAACACTGGTGTTGTTTTTTTGGAAATATTTTTTTCCCAGCTGAAGTATAACTGTACTCATGACCTGGGTCACAAAAATTTCCTGAAGGGGTTGTGAAATTTTCCACAGATTCCAATGTTTTTGTTGTTGATATTTCTGCCATTTAAAATATATCTGGTTTTAAATAAAGCATTTTGCTTCATCAACACTGGGAATCACAGGTAACTTTTATTGACTAAGTGGAAAGAAATAGCCATGGGGTTTAGCTCACAAGTCTCAGAATATCTTGGAGAATCTTGGAAAGATCATGCAAAGCCCAATCATAGCTGCAGGTATTCAAGAAGCAGATTTTCCCCAGCAAAAAGATGGGTGTTTTCTGTCCTCCCACCCCAGTCCAGGGAGAGAAGTCCATCCCCCTTTGCTCAAGGAGACGAAGAGGACTGATATCCCCAAAACAGTCAGCAAAGCCTCTTGTTGCACCCAGGGACACTGGTGAGGGATAACTGAAATTCCATTAGATCTCAGGCCAACACACATAGATACATATTTTCTGCAAATCATTTGAAATTTGAAATATAGTCTAATTCCTCATCCAAACACTGCACCCGCTCAAAGGGAAGGCTGGAGTCATCTTTAATGTATGTGTTGTGATTTGATGGCCAGTATGAATCAAATCCTGCCACAGAAAATAAACACCAAAAACCAGAAAGTGATACTGAACCTTGAGCAAGGAAAACAACCCAGATTAGAAATCTAACGTTAGCCATGATGTCATCTGGAAATTACCAGAAGGTTTTTACCTGGTACATGTTTGGAATTTAATAAAAATGAATGTGAAACAAACTATTTTTATATTGTTAATTATCTAAGAATTAATTTTCATAAAACAAAATCTATTTCCTTACCTGGTGGTTTAAAGGTCCCCAAATCTCTAGTTTAGTGGACCAAAAATTTAAATAAACCATTATCTAGTGTTGGACCTCCAGGCTTTTGTACTGCAGCTGATACACTTTGAACAGCCACCAACGATTCAGCCACATGTGACATAAAAACCCTAATCAATGCCACTTTTACATAAAAAGCAAAAGACTGTGTTTCCCATCATAAAAGGTTATGGTGTTTACACAAAAGCTGCAGCTAACCTCATAAAACTCTATTGATTTCCCAGTGGGGTCCTCGGAGGACACTTGGCTGTGTTAAATGACACACTGACTTCTAGCACCAAAATAACCCTGGTTTCCTTTTGGAAACTGGATGCATAACTCTGTTCTTATCAAGTGGGCCTTTTGGGGAGCTCATGCTGAATTCCTTATTGTGAGATCTGCCTCTTAAGAACTTCACCTCCAGTGGTCTTTTTATGAAGACAGACAAAACCTCTGGGAGTAAATCACAAAATTGGGAATTTCTGTTATTTTGCTCTGGGTTTTCTTTGGTGATAGAGTTTTTTTCTCCTTTTAAAGGAATGCCTGTGCTAGAATGTTATTAAATAGGTACAGTAATAGTCTGATTCCTAGAACATCTAAAGATAAACAGAAAGAAGAGAGAAGAGAAGAGAAGAGAAGAGAAGAGAAGAGAAGAGAAGAGAAGAGAAGAGAAGAGAAGAGAAGAGAAGAGAAGAGAAGAGAAGAGAAGAGAAGAGAAGAGAAGAGAAGAGAAGAGAAGAGAAGAGAAGAGAAGAGAAGAGAAGAGAAGAGAAGAGAAGAGAAGAGAAGAGAAGAGAAGAGAAGAGAAGAGAAGAGAAGAGAAGAGATCAGGAGCAAAAAGGAATAGAAAAATGAGATTAACATAAATCTATCCTGATTTTAATTAATTTTAAATGAGGCATATACTGAGAATTTCTATTTATAAAATCCTTTTTACACCAGGCAATTAAGCAGAATTTCCTCCAAAAACAACAGACTTGCCATATTTTCGGAGACATGTCAAAGGATTGTTATACAATAGTCGACATCAAATGTTTGATTTTTCCAAAGGGTGAGTAAAACAGAATGATGTAAAAAAAATAATAAAAATATGACCAAATTCTCTGTCGTGGCTTAAAATATTATATAATATTTAAAGTCTTATAAAACCTGAAGTCTTATGGTAAAAATTCATTGTTATAAAAGAAAAATGACAATAAAAAAAAGAAACAATTGTTTTCTTTTGTTTCTTGAATCTTATGAAGTTAAACAAACTGAACAAATGAAATTTTTTCTAGACAGTTACACCAACTCCAATTAGATTTTGTTCCAAAAGAACTTGCTCTCCCCACCCCTATTTTTACTTAAAAGCATTTAATATTAGTGTGTAAATTATAAAAGGAAAAGTCCTTCTCTTTCCAGCTAACAGAGCTGGGGAGTGCTTTCTAGGGAGTAAGATCTAGTCAGGCAAGATCAGAGAATGCAAGATCAAATGAATTGAAAATAAAGATGAATTGTGTCATATCACAGGTCTTAAAATTAAGACGACTCATTGCAAAGAGAGCAGAGCAGCTAGGTTTAAGTTACAGAGAATTTTTTTTATTGAAAAGTGAAAAGATAGAATATGTTTGTTGGGAAATCCTCGTCCTTAAATATTAAAGACTTTTAATATGTGCTTTTCTTTCCCCTCTTGCTCAATTAAAAATATGTTAATACAATGTTAAGTTCAAGATTTAAACCCACAAGAGTCAGGAAATTCAGAATTAAGGCTCCTTTGGTAACCCTAATTCTGTTCCCATTGTGCATATTAGATTTTATGATTGGGTCTTTCATTACGTGATCACATAACACTGGGGCAGTGTGACATGCTCAGAGTGGTATTGAGTAAGTGTGGTTTGTTATGGAGGTTAAAGAAATGTCAATGTCACTAAGTAGCCTTGCAAAAATGTAACAACTGCAGTTTTTATAAAATTATTGCTTCGTTATTAAAAACCCAATCACTTTGAGTATACTGTTAAACACAGACACCTTCTTTTTAATAATGGTATGTGCAAATGCAAATGCAGAAAAAAAAGGATTTTTTATCTTTAAATCCAGAGATCTTTATCCAGAGACTGTTCTCAAACATTATTGGAGAGCAAGAGTTGTGTAGTTGGATGCAAGGAACTTTCTCTTTTTATATTTGGAGATTTGAAGACACTGGGCTACTGGTCTGGAAGATTAACTGTTTTGTTACCCACAAAAATAGGTTTTGGAAATTATTTTCTATAAAAATAAAGGTGCTTAAATATATTACCCAAAACTATTTGATAACCTGTAAGTAAGGTGTGAGTCTTGACAGCTTTTGAGTTTGCGGGATGTTTTCAGAAGTACTGTCTTCATTTCTGGGAACAGCTGGTGACATAAAACTGCGTTAGAGACAAAGATCTGACACTTCCCTCACTACAGCTTGTACTCATGGACAGCAGCATGCCAATTTCTGTTTGGACATTATCCCATAGTTGTGCAAGTTCTGTAGGTCTCAGGTTCACCTGCCATCTTCAAACATCCAAAAAGGTAAAGGTGCATCCATGGCTCCAAATTCTCTCCAAGACCTCAAGTAGCAAATCTTAGTCATTTTTGTCTTTCATTTAAAGGCAAACACAGTGTATTAAGAACATCTCAATATGCTTTTGTTTTTTTTGGACAGAACTATTGGTGGAAAAACTTATAAAGATGGGCTAGTAGATCCCAGGTGGGTAATAGGAAGAATTCCTGCTATGCCTGTGTCAATGTAATGGTGCATATGCTGGAATCAAAAGCACAGGAATACTTGTGAAAGAATTTGCTTTAGTAGTGTCTCCGGGATTCATATTCACAGCATAATAATCATATCCTTCTAACACTGTTCTCTCTCCTGTTAGTTTTAATACTGATTTGCCAAACCAGACATTCAGAGCTCTTTGGGATATTTGCACTCAGTGGTAAAAGGAAATAGGAAAGTGATAGAATCTTCTTTCTACTGATGCAGAAATGGAGGCAGGTTCTGGAGGGTAACTTTATCATGTCTCTGGGGCAGTAAGAAAGGTTCAGCCCTTCAGACTGCAAACAGCCTGTGAACACAGTCCAGGCAGGTCAGGCAGAGCCTGGTTTGTGAGGCCATACTGTCCTTTCCTCCTGCAGAACAATAATGAAAAGCCTGAGGTAAAGCCATCTTAGGGGAAATGTCCTGTTAGCTTAAAAATAAAATGGGGGAAGAAAACAACAAAAGGATTTGTTGATTGTCTCTACTCTCCATCCTGTCTGGCAGCCCCCTTTATGGTCCTGTCAGTCAGGAAACAGGAGTTAAAAGTTCTGTCAATCACAGCAAATAAATGCTATCCCATCCCATGGGACTTTTCTTCTGCAATGTGCCTACCTTGTCATCAAAGCCATTTCCAGCTGTTTTTGTCTTCTCCTGCATGCTGAATGTAGCTGTTGAGTATTCAGTCCACTGCCAGAGAGAGGCTGGCTGCTAAATGCGTGGTGTTTAGGGCTGCTGATGGAGGGCATCAGAGGAGAGAAGAGTACAACAGGATTACACATGGTCATCCTGCTTGTTAGTGCCCTCTCAGCTCCCATCCTGTGTCCTGGCCCCTCTGGGAGGGTCACCTGGAGGACTCCAGTCCCTGCTCTTGCTTTGAAGTTTCCCCTGGGAGGAAGTGGGTGGGCTGGGATTTATGCATTAGCCAAGACTGAAGGATGCTAAACTCTTGTCTTGGAAAGGGAAGCCATATCTCATGTTAAGGGGATGCTGGGGATGATGGGATAAGTGGGTGAAATATCAGACCAAAACCCAAGTGAAGGAGAGGAGATCTACTTATGCTTCTGTGTATTTCTAATGCTGACCCTCTGGAAGCTGACACTTTTTGGGAAGTAAACATATTCCCCGACATTTAGGGAATAAAAGGGATCACATTTTAGAAATGTGTCTCCTTCAAGATAATTTCCCTGCAGTCTAAGAGATCCTTTTCTCCCAAAAAGACAATTGGCATCTCCTTGAAGTTTGAGGTTTTCTCTTTTTCTTTGTCTTTTCTTAATTTCTTCCCTTTCCCCCTCTCTTTTCTTTCTTTTTTTTTTTTTGTTTGTTCTTGTTCTTGTTTTGTTTTGTTTTGTTCTGTTTTGTTTTGTTTGCTTACCACTTCATTCAGGTTTTCTGTGGGTTATGGGGACTAATTACTGAGAGGGCTCAGATCTAATTAAGTCAACTAAAGAACCTAGACTGTGGAGCAGATTTCTGATTTTGTCTTAATTCCAAAGAAGAAATTGGAGTTTCAGCTCTTGCAGAAACATGATTTCTGCTGGGAGTAAATTGTAGAACTTCATGAAGAGAGATCAGATTGTCTTCCTCTTTGTATTGCTTAGTAGGCATTTGTCTTTCCAAGACTCACGGAACAGGTAAAGCAGTGGAGAAGAGAATACTGCTGATACCTTTTGTCTTTGCAATGTTGTAGGTGAATCAATTCCTATTAACAGAAGGTGTCAATCTTCTTTCAGTGTTGGCTGTGGCTAGAGAACAATTTGGATTCTTTCATGATTTTTCAGTTTTAGGGTGTCTTTGGTGCAATATCATTGTGAAGACAACAGGATTTTATCCAAGATGACTGCAGACATTTTATCCTGCAGTCTCCTTTTCTAAAGTAAATAGTTTCTGATGTTCCAGCAATCCTCAGTCCTTCTACAGCTCAAAGTTTCATGCTTGCCTTTGAGATATCAGGAAAGACATACAAGCCATGTACTAAATGTGCTAAATCTGTCTTATTTCCCCAAAAGGCCATTTCAGTGCTTACTGCTGACCATCTGGCAGGTAAAGGGAAGGGACAAATGTGTGTGAGAACAGCTATACTGGGTCAGACTAAAGGTCCCTTGGCCCAATGTCTTGGTTCTGACAAATGCTAAGGGAGGTGTCCAAAGCCAGCAAAGGTCATGCAGAGATATTTCTGTCTTTTCTCTCCTCCCACCAACGTCCAGCAATCTGGGATTTCCTGAGCATGAGGTAACATCTTGGTGGACCCTAAATTTAATCTGAGTACAATGCCTTTCTAAAATTACTGGCTTTCTTTGTATTGGTGCAGCCTGTGAGCAGCCTAGGCTAGCACAGAAGGAGGCTTAGGTGTTACACCAATGTGGGGCAGAAGGGACCTCTCTGGCCCAGAAGGACCATGCTGATGGTGATTTTATAGTGTTGGTGTGTAAAACACATTAAACAATTTTAAGTAGAGAAGAGTGAGGCAGCTGTGATGTATTAGCCTTCAAGAGTACCAGCACATCAAGTACATACATATTTTCCATTTCCCTATTAGATATCATGGCAAACTTCAACAGAAGAGCCTGAAGGATGCTTCTTGCCAGGGAAGGGTAATGCAAAGTTATTGCAGAATCTTTTGGATTGGAAATGTCCTCTAAGATCATCGCATCCACCACTAAACCATGTCCTTCAGCACCACATCTACATGGCTTTTAAATACCTCCAGGGATGATGATTCAACCACTTCCCTTGACAGTCTGTTCCATGGCTTGAAAACCCTATCCATGAAGCAGATTTTCGTAATATCCAATATAAACCTACTCTGGTGCAACCTGAGGCCATTTCTTCTTGTCCTGACACTTGTTACTTGGGACAAGAGACTGACCCCTTCCTGGCTACAACCTCCTTCCAGGGAGTTGTAGAGAGTGATAAGGTCTCCTCTCAGCCTCCTTTTCTCCAGTCTAAACATCCCCAGCTCCCTCAGCTGCTCCTTGCAAGACTTGCACTCCAGACCCTTCACCAGCTTTCACCTTTCACCTTCTTTTTATTTTTAAATGCTGTTTTATTAATTTCCTTGTTTCAGTTGCTTACAAAAAAATTATTCTTGACCATGAAGGAAAAGTATAAAGTGCTTCTTCGCCAATGGACAATGTGGATGGTCAGGCTCAATGCCAAGGAGAATTGCTTTTTGTATTTGTAAGAAATGGAAGGAGGAAGGTAGGCAAAAAATAGGGAAGGACTTGAAGATAGAGCAAAGAAAGGAATTTAAGGAAGGAGACAAACAAAAAAAGACAGAAATTGGCGTGGTTAAAGTGATGTACTGGGAAAATGATTTTCCAAGGGACATTCTGAGCTGATATGAATGGAAATTATTCTGTTGCCCAGGAAAGAAATCACTGCAGTTTTTATACTGAAAAAATGCTCCAGCTCAAGTTTTCTCTGTTCATTTTCTTGTGAGAAATGGTGGTAAGAATTACCGGTCACTAAACACCAGTGACCTACTGTAAATCCCTGGGATCAGCAGACAGCCATGATGAGTGTCAGGCAGTAATTCCAGAGCTGCAGGACAGCAATTCCTAAAGCGCTGAGTGTGGAAGCTCTTGAGTAAATTTAAGTTCCTACCCACAACTTTCAGATTTTTTCTTGTGCTGTCCTATAAAAGCACCTAGGTAGAGTACCCACATTTTCTGAATCTGCTAGAGTCTTCACATGCTGTTTTCTTAAATATAAAACAGTCTCACTTTGATTGCACGGTCCTACATTTTTATAAAAGATACCATGCTAGTTGTGTGAAAAAAAATTAAAAAGCCTTTATGAAAGATAATAGTGCATAATATATTCATTAACACTAGAATTCATCTTGTCTTTGTCTTTTAGCATCAGCTCCAATACTAGATAATTATGATTTTAAAATTTTTCAGTGATTTTTATGAACAGAGTACAAGCACTAGAGTACCAAACCACCAATTCCCTTCCATTCCCACCTCTGTCATAATTTTTTCCTTCACTCTAGTTCCAATAGCCACTCTCTCTGGTAGCAGAAATACTGTAACATTGATGTCTGCCAGCTTCTCTTTCTTTCTGCTCTCCCCTGCAAGTATATAGCTCACTGCTCTTCTCCAAATGGCAAAAACTCTGAGGAGCAGCCCCTTGCTTAACATGTCAAAATGTGAGTTCTGGCTGGCGACTGCTTTGGTTTTGTTCCCTTGAGATCTGACAGCGCCAGAAATCAAAGCATAATTTTGCAGATGCTGAGATCCCACAAGCCCCCTAGGTTGCAGATCTAAGCCAGAAAGCCAGCTGGCACCGTGAACCTATGCTAAGAGTGTAAAAGTATACATTTTTAGTTTTCAACCAACAATGATCAACCATTGGTAACTTCAACAGAGTGAAGCATTACTAACTTTATTTTTGGAGAGTAAGTGGCTTTTGTGCATTCCCCTGAGCTCCTCTGTTCTAGTGCTGCTGTTTTAAAGATGCTGTTACAAAGTATGGGAGTTTTTTTGGTGCCTTTCCAGTATATCTGCTGCTTTTTAAAGGGATACCACACTCTGAAAGTGCCCTCACAAAATTTAAGAGTTATTTCAAGCAAAACTTATTGATTCCAAAGTGTTTTACCTTTCTTCTAAAGGAAATGCTTGCAAGGGGGAGAAACACCACTGCACCCCCATGCCTACATTAAGATCAGAAGAAGATGATGGGATAGCTCATCTGCAGAGAGCTACATAGTTGGATTGCATCTGGGAGCTTCGACATAATTTCAACTAATTTGTGTTGTGCACTATGGGAAACACAGGATTTGATAAACTGGCCTCAGGCTGAGGTGAAAGAATTCACCCCTGGATGAACAGCAGGCTAAGTCAGGATCTCCTTGATGCTGTACCAGCAATGCAGCAGGCACTCATGTTTGGTTCTCCAGTGTCCAGCCCTGTACTCTGACTGCAGCCTTACTCTATTATTTTTTCCCGGTTTTCATCAAAATTCCAGGACCTGGGGAACTTTTCCTAAAGCAAATTGCACCCAAACCTCTAGGTTCTCATGCACAGTTTAAATTTCAATGAAGTGGTATTTTCCAATGAAAAAAAAAAAAAGTTTAATTGAAAAATTCCTGACAAGCTCTAATCCTATTAACTTCACTGTGGTTGCACATATGCTAATGAGAGCCGTGTGTGTGAGACTGTTGCTAAATTTGCAAAACACAATACCCAGGACATGCGTATTATATGTAGTTTGACACAGGCACATATGGTTTATATTCTGTATTCTAAAACAATATTATGAACATTTTATAAGGTTGCAAAAGTGAGTATTGTAAATTCAAGAAATGCAAAAGTTATTGAGGCATGCACTTTGGACTCTCCCTCTCTCCAGTGTAATTGACCATATACACCTTCCACTTCCTCTTCTCTCCCTGCTTGTCCCTCTCACATTCCTCCTCTCTCTCCTCAGTGCCTTTCCTCTCTGGATAGCCTTCCTTTTTAGCAAGAAGCATCTCTTACACATGACTCTAACATGGCACTGGATGACACCATGAGCTAGATTTGTGTTGCCTTCTCTTATCCTCCTTCTGTCCCGTCAGGTCGGGCTAAGTTCTGCAGGGAAAGGGATACCTGCTCCCCAGAGTGTGGGCAGTGATTACTGTGTAGGTGCATTGTTCTTGATTGCCCTTTGGACACTTTGCAGAAAGTACAGTCCAACAATAAGTATTTCTCTAAATACATGTTATGGCATGTATTACTGCCTGTAATTTATAAGGATTTATCTTTTTGGACAAAAAATTCCTTGTGTCCTAAAATTATGTCAATTTTCCTACAACAGTCAACCTTACCTTACAGGTAAATAGTAATTACTCTTTTGCTAGGTATGTGAACGATTTGTTTCAATGCTCTCTTTCTCAGGCCAATGGACAAGTGTTTGCTGATGTGAAATTCCAGTCAATCAGCAGGAGACTGTTCATGCTCAAGGATTTGTCCCAACCCTTTAACTTTGAGAGTGAAGGCAGACATAAATTTCCTCAAAAATCAGAACAGAGAGCTGACTGGGGAGGCTGTCAGCCCAAAGGGTAGGAGCATCTCACTGCTTTCTGCAAGGTTAGTGTCTAGCCTAAGGCAGGCTTCTGTGATCCATCCTTAATCAATGGAGAAAGGTGGCAGAGATTAATTCCCCTTCAGTGTTACCTGCCTTAATTATCTATCTTTGGAGAGGACAAATTGTCTTCTGAAGGCATGTACTGTCTCTAATCAGAGATTTTAACCATGCTGCTTAGGCACCATGACTCATTTTGAGATGGCTAAGGTACCAGGAAATGATTCCCATGTTTTGTTTGAGTTTCATGTGGCTCCTGAGCTGCTACTGACTCCTCTTGCTTTCATGGTGTGTGATCTTATGTTATCATTTGCATGATGGGGGAGAAATTGGCAAGAAAGAGACCACACTGTCTTGAAGCAAAGGAGCTGATTTCAGCTGCAAGTTCTGTGATGCACCACAGCAATTCTGCAATACATATATTAATATCATGCTGACCTGAAACGAAGTCCTTTTATTTAGCTTGACAAGCTGAAATATTTAGAATCCAGTTGACTTGATCCAAAGGAATGTATTTTACTTACATTTTCCCTGTGGAAAATCGAAGCATTTTTGGAAAAAGTAGCATTTTCCCACAGAAAACCATTTTTTTTACTTAAAAAAATGTTTAGATGGAAAGTTTCCAACCAGCTGTAATTATAGTGAATACATTAAAGGGGCCAAATTGATGCTGTAAGGGCATTCCTGACTGTATTCTACCCATAACATCTGAGTGCTAGTCTTTGTAACAGCATAACTTTTGAAAGTTATGAAATTTTTGTGACATTCATAGCTTCTTAAAAATTCATGTTAATGTACTGCTTTGTATTCTGTGTACATTGACCTATGCTAAAATAAAGGGCAAAACCACAGTATGGGCAATGACCCATTAGGCACTGGGCAAAGACCACCAACTCATGTTCATCTCTGAAGGTGTTGCTGGGTCTGATTCCTGAAGTGTTCCGTTTTATGTCACTAGCAAGTCAAGAGGAGATGTAAATGATAATTCTTAAAGTGTGAAAAAGAATGTGGCCATTTTCAGATGAGCTGTGATCCAGTTTTCTTGGAAATAGGTACATTTTAGGGAGAATGGAGGACTGTTGCTCTCCTCCCACAACCCCCTCTGGAAGTAACAAGCTTATTGCATTTTACACCCAGGTGTTTGCCATAGAATCTGACACATAACCATGCCCTGGAAAACTATAAAACAATATAATTTATAGAAATAAACTGAGTGAGAATCATTATTTTTTATTGGTACCACTTAATGTGCAGAAAAAGCATACTTTCCAAAAATATGGAATAAACGTTCTGTTAGCCTTATTGGGTCCAAATGTTAGGGTTTAAATTATTTTACTATGCAAACTTTCTTTCATATCTTGGCAGTAGTGATTTCCATTTTTATTCCTTTGGTATCCATAATCTTATTAGAATCAAAAACATATGCTTTGAGATCATTGGACAGATCCCTTCTCCCACCCTACCCCCTTTCTTTCCATGTTAAAAAATGCACTGAAATGACTGACACTCTACTATTGAGAACAACAGGAATGGTACAGAAGAAAATGATGCAGACTACCAAGTCTGAATGGGAAAATTGCTTGAGAAGCATGTTTTGGTCTTCATGCTTTTGATTTGGAAGTCATTAAAGGTGCAAAAGCCTCCAAGCCTCCCACTGGCTGCCATTTGGAGCCCCACACCTTCTCCTGCAACAGGAGGTGCTCGCACCAGGAACACAGATTTACAACACGAAAAAGAGTACAGGCAGATTTAAACTTTATAACACTTTTGGGGATGCAATACCTGCTGCAACCCTTACATCTTGATGTCAGGCAATCATATCTGTGGGGCTGAAATGTCAGCTCATTGCTATAGATTTATGAACATCCTTTTTTTTTTTATATTAGTAGAGCAAAGACAAAGTTCTTAAAATGCAGCCCAGCAGTTTGGTAAAATGCATTGCACCTGGTTGCCTTTTAGCCATGGCTTACTCAGCAGATGAAAAAGAGTTGGTGGCCTTTGTTTAGATATTTTCATGATAGTAGACAGACTTAATTTCCAATTTGTCATTATGAAAGCACATATATAAATTTACATTAAATAAGTGTTGATGACAAGTTCTGACTATGACAAGTTAGAAGCCTAATACTTCTAAATACTAAAATACTTTTCTCTTCTGAAGCATCTACTGCATCTTTTAATTGATCTATATGAATTCTATATGAAACCAGCTTTTATTTCTTCTGATGTCCAAAGCTGGAATAACAATTGACATTCCTGTCAATAATGTGAGGGAAATATAAATCAAGCTGGTTGCAAATACTCTGGAAGCTTCATGCGGCTCTAAGGCTGTACTTCAAAAATTCAAACATTCTATGGTATGCTGATTCACTGCAAATGCCCCCAAACCATCTTAATTCCCCACTGCCAGTGACATCATATAATGGCTCTTTGAATAAAATTAGAAATATTTAATGTTAAGTATAGTCCAAACGGAATATTTCAAGGGAGCTGACATTTACTGAATTGCAGCCCATCAACTAATGATACTTAGAAACATCACTGGAGATATGAGAGTTGTTGCTACATTTTTAGGAGAGACAGTTTTTAATCACTGTTGTGGGTGCAGAACAGAACTCAGGCCACAACAAAATCTTGCAACTTGTGCTTTTCTAATGGTGCTTTGAGACACTCTCCTTTTGAGATTTGCATTCTGCTTTCAGCTGGATGAAGACTCTGCACTAATTTCATAGAGGTTGTTAAACACCTTCTGGATGTAGAGGATTTTGAGGACTTTAAGTAAATTGTACTGGCATGGCCGTACTTAGAAATGGTCATCCAGAGTTGAAATGCTTTTGGTTCTTTTTCTGTCTGATCCACAGTATTATTCTGATTTCTTTCAATTTGAATTGTATTATATGTTATGATTCTGATGCATTAGGGAGCTAGGCAAGATTTAAACCTATCACTTTAAAGATTGCATTGAATTTCACAGTTTTGTTTGATGCAAATGTACTCTGCTTGCTCTAGTACCAAAAGTTGTGAGGTAGTATTATACCTTGAACTTTAGTACACAATCTATTCGAGTGCAACATAAAATGGGCAGTTTAATCCTCTTCTAAAATAGTTTCAGCCTTCCAAGAAAAAGGAACTTTTAATCGAGTAAAGACACATCCGTGGCCAGAAGGTGAGTTGTACCAGCTCCATGGGCACTTAATCCAGCTGCAGAAGGAGATCAGAGTTGCCCCAGGTGCCTTTTACAGCTGATGTGGAGACAGCCACCCCTCCGCCTGGGTTCGCGTCACTTAGGGTCACACCTGCAGATAGCATCTGCTTCCTCCATGTCAAAAACCAGGCATCCCCAGAAAGCTGGAGGTTCCCCTCTCTCTCACCACTGTGTCAATAGCCTGGGATGACTGATTCCTGAACATTATACAATTTGTAGGCCATGCTGTTTATGTTATCTGCTGATTAAACTGAGAAAGAACAATTGCAGTTTGTTTGAACTTGTCATTAACTAAACCAGTTTGTCAAAGTGACAGTTGTGGAGGAACTATAAACTCAAGGAAAACTTATCAAAATGTGTATGTAAGACCCCAATCTTTGTATTTGGGGACCAAAATAAAAGGAATTCAATAGAAAAAAGGAAGAAGGACACTGATTTTAGGTAGGACTAACACTGCTTCTCTACAAGTAATTAAGGCACCTGAACTGGAAGACAAGTATAATTTCTTTCTGGTATTTTTTTGAAACAGCAATTGAACATTCTGCATGATGGAGAAATTATTGCAGCTATAAATAGGAAACTTTTGAAGATAATTAACAATGATTTTTTTTCTCTTCCAGAAAACATCCATAGAAATAACAAAATTAAAACAAAAATATTTTGCTGAAAAAGAATAACTTTTCCCAGAAGACATGAGGAGTGTTTTTCATTAGTATGAACCATGGGAAATATTGCAGCTTCATCAGTGAAGGCCCGACATACGATTTCTATCAAAGACACATTTCATTTACCCTTGGCTTATTCAGCACTACTCTTATACAATGTTCCCTACCAGCTGTTGTTGCTGCTGTTTTCTGGTAATTGATTGCTTTGTTCCTGGCCTGAGAAATGGTGTCACTTAGCACTTAAGCTTCTAATGGGCTACCAGTTTCTTCCTTTACCAAATACTAATAGTGCCAAAAAATACGAAAGGCCCCTAGCAAAACTTGGGATGCAAGTAAAGTTTTGAGTTTTGTTGCTTAATTTCATCCTTCCCCACATAAATTATATTGCAGTGAGTATTCCTGACCCTCTAAAATAACACAAATTTGCTAAAGTATCTGCTTCCTTATGTATCAGCCACATGTTCTATTTTTATCTGTGGTGAATCCAAGAAGTCAAATTACCCATTACTAATGGTCATGTGGTTGTAGCAGCTGAGATTCCAGAAAAGGCCAAGAAAATGCTTGAAAATATCTTTGAGCGCATACAAGAAAAGCACAAGTCGGCATGCTTTGCAGTTCACAATTAGATGAAGTAATCTAGATACCTTTTTTTTTGAAAGCTCCTTACAGAGTAGCATTCATGGCCATTCTTGCTATGGATTTTCATCCTGGCACCACTTATTTGTCTAAATTGAGACCACATTATACAGTCATTTCAATGAGACTTCAACAGCACTGTGTGCAGGGGTAAATGTGCACCAGCACATCAAAGCCATCTTATTGATGTACTTTTTCAGTCAAATGTACTTGATGAAATGGGCAGGGAGTTGGTCTTGAGGATTCATGGTTGAAACATACTATTAAAGTGATGAAGTCAAGAACAGAGGGAGACTAATAGATTATTGCAGGGTTGGTTCTTTTTTCTTAGAGGGTTTTTTTTAGTAGTTGCTTTTAGTAAGGTGGAATGTGCATGTTTATGCTTATTTCAAATTAAACAATACTTAGATTTAATTCATGCTGTATTTAAATATAATTGATGCATCTGTTGTGTATGTGGATGGCTGACAGTCCTATTGTCAATGCTACCACCCTCATTCTCACAATGTCATCCAGAAAATTTGGGAGTTCTGGAAAAACTCCATGCCACATGATCTCCCTAAAGGGTCAGAAATTTTTATTTACTCAGCTATGTTAATGTCTGGAGTTAATGAGATCTTCCTTAGGAAAATAAAATCACTTTATATAGAAAAGAAGAAGCCACAAATTCGCTTGAAGCTGATGGCATTCAGATTGGGGAAATGCCACACACTGTAAAAAATGTTTTGGAATTTGCCTAATAACAGGTTCTATAATTAGATTATGCCTCAACGTTCCTGTTAATGATGTAAAGGAAGCTAGATAGGCATTAAAAATTTGATAGCTTTTATTGCAGACAGGAGGAAAAAAAGCATTCATTAGTTCTAATAAGTGCAAGTACTGAGCAATTCACTGGTAAGAGTGCAAGCCAGTTTACAGTTACAGGCGCAAGATCTGGACCTAAATGCACAGAAAGAAAAGCCCCACATTTTTCTTCAGTGGTTCTAACCACAAGAATTTAATAAACATAATTTCCTCTTCATGTGTGTCCAAAGGCAAAGGTGAAGAGAATTTTTAAATCTCAGCAAGAAGAACTTGTACTGGATGTTGTCCAGTCTTGTAACACTACTTTTAAAACATAGACTGTTCTGCAAAGAAAAGAATCAATCTGCTGCTTTGTGTTCAGATGCTGATCAGTGGAAGTTTTCGCTGATTAATGAGTAAAGATCAAAACTGGAATATTGTTCTGAAAGGCATAAGCTGTGGATGTGATTTGACCATTATCAGTGTCCTGGGTCTGTTCATTGGGGCATCATAATGACTCTCTGATCCCACATGCAGAACTCATCAGAAAGGCTTGGCGTCATGTAATACTAACATAAACAGTTTATAGTAAAGGAAATTGGGATATAAAATATCTGAAGAGGAGAATGTAGACACAATGTGTGTTTCAAAAGTGCATTAGGGACTTTGCTGAAAACCAAAAGAGGAAAGAATTTTGCAAAAAAATTTGCATAAATATCTTGTCAATTTTTTCTGTTCTAGGCCAATCTGCTATTAAATAACACTGCAATTAGCATTTTTAAACCCAAAACATTTGTACCATGACAATATGCCCACAAAATATTTAAATAAAGATTTTCAAAAGGTACAATGAAAATTCTGCCTGCCTCTATATCCTTCTCCTTGAATTAGATTCTTAAGAGGATCTTCAGCAGTTTTCCCTGAAGTACATTTTGTGTCTAGGGGAAAGTGCATCATTTTTTACCTTCGCCAAAGCTCCCTCTGGGCTCCCATGGGATCCCTTTTTTCCTTCCCCCTGCCCAGAACAGGCTTTCCTTAAGATCTGTGTATTCTGAGCCCAATTATGGGTGTTTTTCATAATATTGTAATAATAAAGGGAAAAATACATACTAGTGATGAAAATACTGACTTTATTCTTTTGGGATACACTGTCACTGGGTGAAATCCCTGTTTTATAAGTTCACAGCCAAGTGAACACAAATTGCTGACTGCTGTATGCTGTATCAAAGCAGCCAGGGACATAAACCTAGGGACTTTCTTGAGAAATACTGTCTCTTAAGGACATTTCTAAGGAAAGATTGCTGAAGCTGGAAATGAAAAAAAACAAACAAAAACCCCAAAATCATAAAAAGCAGTCAATAGGTTATACAGAAAACACAAGAGAGTTTCTTGTAGCATTTTATAATTTCTGTGGCAATGGTCTTGGAATTTCTTCGTGTATGTTGCCCAGCCTTACTTTTTTGTCTGTTCTGGCTCAGGTACTGAATCCATCTTCCTTAATATTTCTAATAAATTAATTACTACTAAAATGGAATATTCAGCTTTGGCCTAAACCCACAAGGAAGTGTTTTGGGGATGTTTGGTCAAAACCACTTTTCTTTAGTTGTAAGTATGAAACAATATGCTCCTCACAGCTGCTATGGAAATAAAATCTGTACTTCAAGCCTGACTTTTGTATCTCTCATTGAGTGTTCAAGTCAAGTTTCAAATAGATTGGTTCAGTAGCTTTAGAGTTCTGAATACTTAACATTCATAAACATTTCTTCAACTAAAACAGCCTAAACAAATTCCATTTGGACAATTTCAGGACATTCCAGACCTGCTTCTGGCCTCGGAGTTGGTGACACGCTAGTGTGATCCATCTGTGCGATGGCAAAATGTGACAGCCTTGGCCAGGGATCAGGGCCTCTTTATGCAAAGGCAAATACAGGCCCAAGAGGAAAAGATGCACTGCTGCAAACTCCCAGCTAAACACGTATCACTATGAATATTTATGATTACTGTGTGATTCTTGTAATAATAAAGACACACGGAGATGTAAAGATAGATAAATAAATCTCTGAATAACATTTTTCTCTCTGCAAAATAAGCCTTCCCCAGCAATTTTCTATTTTATCTTTTTTCATCTTAGCCCTGACCCATGCTCTTTGCTTGCATAAACACAAAACAGGGAAGTTAAATGTGCACAGAAATCTAGTCTCAAGAACACCCTTAAACACCAGAAGAAAATTAAAAGCAAATGTCCAAAATGAATTTGAAATAGCCTTTGCCTATTTTACTTTGTACAGCACATTTTCAGAGAGTTTTAACAGATCTTTAAATACAGGAAAGAATGTTTGCTGTTCTAAGCTGCTGATGAATAGTGAGGTTCATTGCTTTGCCCTCAGATAGCCATGTATTGAGTGCAGAGGTAAGTTAAACCAATGCATTTCATCCTTCAAGAGAGGTGACACAGGAATTAAGGGCACTGAAAGGTAAAGATACATTACCTGTTCACGTGTAGATCCAGTGGAGCTGAACCCTCCTTATGGAAAGAGATAGGAAAACTGAAAGTTATTAGAGATTCTCTTATCAGTTCCTTAAAATTTAAAGACCTCAGACTGTGCAACTCCATCTATTTCTCTGTTAGGAGGATAGAAAGATCATCCTCCAAATTTATCTCTGCTTCTCTGGTCCCTTGCCATTCACACCCCTAGCACACAGAGCCCAGGGGAAAAAAAAAAACAAACAGGAAAACCCCAAAAAAAGCAAAAATTTGTGGGTGTAGGTTTCCTGTGATGCTTTATTTTTATTTTTTAATAATGAGAAACCCTTTGTATCCTGTGTTAGATTTTTAGGACTCTGCCTTTCCAATGTCTTGAATTATATTGAGACCACAGCATCCTTCCTGTCATTCAAGTGAATCCTCAACAGAACTCCCAATGACCTTATTTATCCCTTAATAAGCTGGCTATGATGTCTATTCTTAACTATGGCTGTGCTCTCAAGACAGGAATTCCTGTGTGTAATGACAGCAGATTTGAATAATATTGGAATACAGAGAACAGCTATGGTGGGATTCTTGGGATGTCCTCCTCAGAGCAAGGAGCTGGACCCAATGATCCTGATAAGTCCCTTCTGACTCAGTTTATTCAATGATTCCATGAATATTATCTAGGGTTTGGATTTCATATGTATCATTTTGGAAAGGTGTGACCAAGATAACCAGATCCATGTCCTTATTCATAACAAGTCTTTATGTAAAATTCTTACCTCTTTTTGCCCTTCAGAAAACTCTCAAATCTTTACAGACTCAGACAAAAATAATGTTTAAAAGTAAATCACTAGGTAGAACTATCATGTCTTATTGAGGATATCAGTGCTTTTGCAAAACTGGTGAAATGGTTTCTCCCAAGTATTATGGTGTAACTAAGCAAGCATTTTGATTAGTACATCCTTTATGCCACAGAATTAAGTGACACTGTTTTTAAAGTTTAAGTTTTCTTATCTTTCAAATCTGACTACATCTTCTCTTTATCAGATTTCATAATGATTTCATCAACAAGATGGAGAGTACCTCCATTCTTAAACCTTTAACAAAATGATTGAGATGAGAGGGTTGTGGCTTGCATTTCAGTATGGCTAAAAATTATGAGTTAGAAAACTTTCTGAAAGAGCTCGTGTAACCTGGCCTACCCAGCAGGTCTCCATCCTGTCTTCATGCAAGTCTTTTCCTAGGAGATATGTTGAGTTCAGTCCAACAGGTTTCTATCTTTTTATCACAGGATTACAGCCTGGTCCTCATACCTTTTTCAAAGCAGTCTCGTGGTGTTGACTTATTCAAGACCACCCCAGAAACTGTGTCATACTACATAGCTGTCTGTAGTCATTCAACATCCACTTATTTAGCAACCTCTGACCTCTCTCTGTAGTCACCTCCAAAGAGATCCTGTCTCTAGAAACCTCATCTCAAGAACTGAAAAGATGCTTAAAAACATCTTGTCTCCATACATTGGCAAGTAACTCAGTCTCCACTGAAGAAAGAGCAAGAATGTCATGGTCCTGAAAATTGTTATGACCATGATAACATAGAAGTTTCCTGGTTTTTTGCATCCTAGAAAGGTCTTGATTTGCAGCTGAGACAAAATCTCTGAGAGTTTGTAATACTTCACATTTATTTGTTCCTTTTTTGTTTTAATAACCAGTAAAATTTTAATATTTTCTTCTGATGTTTTCTAGAACAAGGTGAACTGTATCTGTCAGGGCTATTTTGGGAATAACTGGTCTTGCTTTGCCTCCAGGGATTGGAACAGATGACCTCTTGAGATCCCTGCTATCCTGATTTCTGTGACTTAGTGATTTATCATCTTGAAGATCTTTTAGTAACACTAATTTCTTTTTATCCCCTGAAAAACTTATTAAAAAGTAATAGGGGCTAAGGAAAGAGGTGCAGTTAGGAAGAGTTTAGTAGATAGATTCCCAAATTCTTGCAGATGTTAGCCAGCTATGTTATAGGTGATCATCTTTCCTTTGTAACTCTCTTATGCCTCATTCATGTGACATGGAAACAATTACAAGAAAATGCAGATGTAGATTCCAGTAATCTCTTTGGAATAGATAAATAGACTTTGAAATAATTTACAAATGATGCACAAAATCTGTGAGCCATCTGCTCACTGTTGGGGAAAAAAAACACGTTTCTCCCAACAGGCTTTTTATATACAGAATTGCTCTTTTCACACAGCAAGGAGGAAAACAATAGATATCCAGCAGTCTGGAATGCAACTCGCTCACACGCGCTCGGAGAGCTGCATTGTGATCAGCTCTCGTGAAAGCAATTAGGGCTAGAGCCGTGTGTATATTAAGAAACTGCTTTTTCCTCAGCCACATGTGGAGCCAGGGCAAGGACCACGTGGAGCAAGAACTGCCTGTGCTGTCTGTTCTCCAGACAGTAAATGAATTGAGATGAACGTAAAATGGAAGAAGGCAAGGTGGCATTATAGACCACGCCAGGTGCTACCTATACTGAAATACCTGCTTCTGTCAAACCCTTGGCAAGCTTGAGAACAGCTTCTGGTCTTATTCCAGTATCTTGTAGACCTCTGCCTGTGCAAATCTCTGGCAAGGCTTTTCTTAAAAGACTTTCTAATTCAGTGTATAAAATAAAAAATCTACTTTAGTTCAGAAGTGGGAAGGAGCTTTATTATACTTTGTCCTTGTATTTGCTGATTCAACAGTTAAAACCCCTTTGAATTTGTGGCATGTAAACTGCGCTCTAAGAGTAATGGTCTAGAAGTCTTTTGTCTGATTCTTAAACATGTAAGTCACATAAATATTGCTATTTATTTGTATGTAATGTTTGCACAAGCCAAGTCACAGTGTTCTTGGTGGCAGAATTGTCAGCCTAGACTCCTCTGGTCTACAGAGGATACTTCTCTACAGTGAGTCATAGTCTGCACGTGGCCATATCAGCACTTCAGATTTTCTTGACAACCCCATCTGGTCTGCTGGCAACGCTCTCTAGGTTTGACCAGAGTGGAAACAATTCAGAACAATTCTGAAGCAATGAAATGCTGGTTGTCAAATAATCAGATTCCCAGTTAGACAGTGTCTCACCACAGATGACAGTCACATTCTTTCTCCCAGGGAGATCCTGCTGAAAAGTCCTGGTATAAAAAAGATGAAATATGGGCTTGGTGGGATTTGATGTGAGTTATAAAGGGGTGAAAGGGATTGTGGTACAGTGGGAGATCAGCTGAACTCATAGCATGTGCCACCATTCTGACTGAAGTCTCTTCATAGTGATGGGTATATGGGATGTAGGTTCCCAGATGCCAAACACAGTTTTCTCTTGGTGTTGTACATCATCAACCAAATATGAAACAAGTGGGATCAGAGTGGAGTCCAGTATGTTGGTAGTAGAGGTCAAGAGTAGAGTCCTGAAAAGAAAGGCTGCAAAATTCCCCCGTGGATCTGGAATATTTAGCTATTAAATCCCATTAGATTGCTCTAGGTCTCAATTTTGGCAACCAGTTTTATGAGGTACTAGGAATGATGTCAAAATACCCTGGATGCAACGCATTTCCTCCATCACAACATGCATCTCCTGAGTTCCACAAGTTTTGTGAGTTTGAAAAATATAGACAAATTATTTTGAAGTATTCAGCACCAAATATCAGTTTTGGACAGTAATGAGACATGACTAACTGTATCAAAAACTGGGAATGTCCTTATAGTGATAGTAAGTGATCTGAGACTAAGCACTGAAGTAATCTTATCAGAGGTGACAGGCTTCTAGAAAGTCTGCTGAATTAAAGTTTAATGGATTGGCTGTAGTTTAGATCTGTGAGACAAGTTGCTCATCTGGGACCTTGATGAGTCAGCCTTCCTCATATGCTTTCCCCAATTGCTTGGGCAAAGCTTTCCATTCACCCAAACTGAAATAGTTATATACATATCCAAACTTGGAAAAAAATGCTCAAAATCTCAGTCACTGGCCAATACAGGGACATCCTCCAATTTCCCATACAATACATTACTAAGGAAAATCCCATTGAATTCAATGGGATAATTCATCTGAGTAAATGGTTGTGAGTGGGAACCAGAGTTATATCAGGAAAAGCAGAGATGATTAGATTCATACTTGTTTATGGTATGAAAAGATAAATTTTTCCACACTTCTGCCATAAAGTTTTACTTAACGCTATGAAATATAGCAACTGGTAGTAATGCTGCTATGACAGGGTCCTGCCCCAAGGGAATTCTATCTTGGCTCACTGTCATTTCAAAGGCTCAGAAATAAGGGCTGCTTAGATAATTTGCAAATTTGGATGGGGAATCTGTAGTACAGCAGTGTTGCCACAAAGCATTTGCACATACGGTTTTTGTTACCCATTGTCTGTTCAAAGTGCTAGACACTGGCCGTGTGAATCCTTTAAAACTTTCTTTTGCAATTTATTTATCTAGGAAACCACAGTTTACACTCAATGTCTGGTTTCCAGTGAAGTCTTGCTTTTATTTCCAGCTGAACTTGCTAAGGCACAAAGGAGTCAAACAACCAGTGAAAGGTCACTTGGTGATACTAGCCAATGGTTTAGGCCAGGTCACCACCCTGTGCGTTCCAGATAGATGGTAAATCTCCCAGGACTTTTTTTTACTGTGCTGCTCTTCTACTCACCTGTTTAAACTGCTCCTTTATGGAAGTTGTAGTGTCAAAGCCCAACATACTGCCTTAGAGAAATATTTCATGACCCTATTTGTGGAAAAACTTAGACAAGATAATTCTGTGGACATGGACTGTGTACCAGATGAGAGTATATGCTGGTGTGTACTCGACAGTCTTGGTGCTCTAGTTCTCCAGATCCAGTGATCTCAGAGATCTCCATTTCCCTCTATCCGTCTGCACAGGGTGCTATTAAATGGAAAACCCTGGAAACAAGGAGATGAAGCAAAATTCATTGCAAACCATTCATTCATTCTGCCTTGGAGCTGGCACAGTTGCCCAACAGTGTCCATGGATTTGAGATCAACCCCAGTTGATAATGCCAAAGTCTTTATACCACATGTTTTAGCTAAGATTACTAAATATTATTTCTCATGGAAATCTGATAGTCATGTTTGTTTAATCACTGGCCTTGCTTCACCCGTTCTGAAACAAAATAAAGGGTCCCCTAAGACGGTACCTGTAGTTTGATTGACTTACAGGGATGGCAGTTACAGACATCAGGACAAAGGTAAAATGGTCAGGACTAGAAAGGAGCAAGATCAAAAATAATCAATACAATATGTTCTAGTACTTAGGTAGAACTTGAAAGACAGAAGAGCATTGTACCTGTAGTTACAATATTCTCCAATCATTTGCTTAATTATACTCCAGCAAAAGAACTAAATTTTCTGTTTGAACAGACTACAACAGTCACAAGAAAACTGACAGCATAAATAAAAGAGCAAAAATGAAGATACTTTTTTCCTTTACATAAAGGTCCCCTTCAAGAATTGTCTGTTTTTATCCAAGTTCACAACCCAACCTCTATCCCTGTGAGTGCTGTAGACAAGGGAATGGCCAATGAATGTGAGGGAGAACCAAGAAGCATGAGAGGAGATTGGTGCATGATGCGAGCTAGGACGGCAAAACATGCAAGTATGTTGTCATCTTATATCTTGGCAGTGAAATTGTACATCCCAGCCTAAGGGGACAAGAAAAAAGAGAAGAAAAAGAAATGGAACAAGTAAATTTTATTCAATTGCCAAGAACAGAAAACCCCTTAATTCAACTACTCCGTCTTCTGGTGGACTTACCCTGTAAAGGATTGTTGATGGACCACCCTCTTCGTGAACCTAGTTTCTGGGAGAAGAAGATAAAGTCATTTTGTGTCTTGTAAATGCTCTGGAAGACACTTTATTGCTCTCCCTTGCACCCATACAAAAAAGCTGTCTCACATCTGTGGTTATGCACTGCATACGGTGTTGACAGTTTTCAGAGGATCAAAGATCACAAGCCTGATTTGCAAAACCATGTGATTAATTCCCAGAGTATCGGTATATTTCATCTGATTTATTTTAAAACTACTACATTGAACTGTTTGGCCTGTCTTTAAGCTTTGGAATTATTTCTGTCCCGTTTCAGCCCCAGAGCACCCGGTTCCCTAAAGAGTCACCCTAGATTTCCTGCTCCCACAGATGGACAGGATAAGATGATTTGGTGCCTTATTCCTACAGCGCTCCTATCTTCCCTAGTCTCATTGGTTCTGTCACCACCTATTTTTGTCTTCATCCCACACAGACCTCTGTCTCCTCCAAAGACATATATCCTTAGTTCTTCCCTTACTTCTTTTTATCTAATTGAAGATAGTTAAAGTAGATATTTTCCTCTGCTGCACCTCAAAGTAAGCATGTCCATCTTATGATTCCTCCTTTATTTCCTCTGTTTAGCAGGAGAAGAAATGGTGGAGGGTTAATCTAGAGCAAGAAGCCTAGGCACAAAGAATTAATTTATTGAGAAATTTGGCTTCTTCTGTCCTCTCATCCCTTCTGTAAGAACAGGCCTCAGAAGAAAGGAAGAGCAGTTGATTGCCCCCAATAGTTCCTCTTCCCATTGGCAAACAATGTTAGATATTTTTTTCCAGGAAAACCAAAATTCAAGAGGAAACTGGAGCTGTTCTTGTGGAATTCACAATGGCTCCAGCTACAAATTAAATAGTCTCTCTTCCATTCCTCTGCCAAATCATATAATAAAAATTGCTTCCTGCTGTATAACAAATTATGAACACAGTGTCTGCAGAGTGCACTGATAAATCTTATCACAAACCATATACAGTTGTGATGGAGAGTCTCAGCTCAAAATTAGATCCTATTTTTCTCCTCTTATCAAAGGAACCATCCCACCTGTGAGAGGTCAGCAGTTTCACAGCAGGGCTCTGCCTCCCCTGATGGCCGTGCTACTGTTTCTAGGCAGAGTTCACCATGTAATAACCTGGAACCACAGAACACGCTTGGTCACAGGAGCTTCAGCACTGGGACCGAAGCCCCATTTGGACTCCTGCCCTGTCCTGCCAGCTGCCAATACCAGCTGTTTCCTGTTGTAGATCTACCACACCACTGAACATTTTAAAAATGTTTTTAGCAGGGATGGGAAGTGTCCAAAGGAAGCAGACAGGATGAAAGGAAGGAGAGTTCAGTCTGGCTGATGGCACTGTAAAAAGAACTGGGAGTAATTTAGAAGTGAAATACCTAAGTAGTTAAAAACTTCAAGTAAGTTTTTGCTGCTGCCAGCTCTGTTCCTGTCACCTCCTTAAACTATATTTCTTTATTCAGATACTTGGAACAAATTCTTTTCTTCTTCCTGGTAAAGTGAACTAATGAGCAGTTGAAGCTGCTCTTGGTACATTTCCAAGAGACAGCAGTATTTTCAACTAATATATAAGTGCATATATGTGTGCATTTCAAGATAATTACTATTCCTCTTCCTGCATCTGTATCTATATATTTATATACATACACTTAATACATGCACAGATATGTAAATTTCAGAGCTGGTTACATTTTTCTGAAAGGTGATGTTTATTTAGAGATTTAGCTCTAGTTTGGGAGTTCAGTATTTGCAAGTGACCCCTGTGACTCTGTAATAAGTTATAAAGACAAAACTACCTCCTCATCCTGTTATTTAGACCTTGCAACTGAGCTTCTAGGGAAGAAGCAGTTATTATAATCCATTTACAATGAAGAAAAATGACTTAGAAAATAGATAAAATTTACCAAATAATACTCAGCATGCCTGAGGTTATAATCTCATCTTTTCAATTGTAAACTCTGGAAAGTAGGACCTTTAATTTTTTTAATATTAGTTAGGGAATACAAAATGCCATGGGAGCCTGAACAAAAATGGTAATGCTGTACAAAGTAATAATAATAATAATAATAATAATAATAATAATAATAATAATAATAATAATGATGTTAGGATCTGTTATCATTTTAGTAATTTAAGAAATATTGGGCTAATTGAGACTATGTACTGAATTGAATCAAATTCAAAAGAAAAATTCACTTCAGGTCTCCCATTTGATGTGTGAAGAAAAAGCTGTTTGTCAAGTTATAAATGTTTTTGTTTTTAAATATCTCGTAAAGGAAGGAAGGTTTTGTGATTGATATAATAACTGGACTGGGAGTCGGAGAACCTGGGTTCAATTTGCAGCTCCTCACAGACTTCCTGTGTCACCTTGAATACGCCATTTTCATTTCCCAGTTCTTTTTCCTCCCATCCAAAAAGGAATAATTATATCTACTAACAACACAGGAGGTTTGTGAGACTAACTTAAGAAACGAGACTAATAACTCATAGGAATGTTCTGACTCTTGGAAGTTTCTCTACAACCTCATGTTCTCAATATGCTCAGAGCACCAGACTTCAGAGCACACTGGAGGGTCTACTTTATCTCCTGTGCACATGAGGATCTATATTAAACTGAGCTACATAGGAGGGATTCTGTGGATATTGTGCGTCTGGGAAGGAAGATTTCTGTAATCTTTATATTGCTGCTGATCCTACTTAGGACTCTTTGTAAGTTAAAAGGTTTTCCAGGATGTGCAGGGCATCTGCAGCAATTATAACATTTAAATGAATAAGTAAAAAAAAAAGAATAATTGTATAAGGATATGAAACATTTGGAGGGGTCCTGCAGATTTTCACAAAGCTGAAGAAGTTCTTATATGTTATTAAAACTTTGAAACTAAAAAGATCTTCAAGTTTTCTTTTTTCCTTTTGGTTAGATAAATCTTAATTCTTTTTTATTTGTAGTCATTTGACACCAGGATACACTCACAAACAATGTATATTTTGCATGTGTTGGTGCATGTATATATTTACATGTGTGAGTGTGCTTCTGCACATGTAATGTGTATGAAAAAGAAAGTTGCCTCTGAGTGCATGAACTTGTGTATGAAAGTAGGAAGAATAATTTTTGTATTGCAGCTGTGGCTGTTTTCAACATCAAAGCGAAATAAAAACAGTAAAAGTAAAAGAGGGAAAAAAAAAACATAAACCAAACTATTATTAGAGAAGAACAAAGGAACTGATCCCACAGACAGTTTTTCAACAGCTGGCAGGGTTCATCAGCTATTTTTACTGGTCTAGTGCCTGTCCTCTAAACTCTGTCATTTTGTCTGTTTTGTTTTGTGTACTTTTTTGTTCATGAGTATCACTTGTGGTTGGATTGATTTCAATTATGCAGGTGTATGTGTTAACTAAAACCATACTGAAATCAAGGAAGTGCAAAAATCAGCACCCTCAATAGTTCTGGGGGGACTCATTGCCTTGATCTGCCAGGCAGGTGGCCTTTAGATAATATACATTTAACAACTGGTCCAGCATTTCAATTATCCTCCCTGGATTTGGTCATGCTGTAAAACAACCCTCTAAGTAAGCACCTTCACTCCCTTTCTGTAGTAAGCTGAGAGAGCATCTAGACTGCCAGCCACTGACATTCAGAATTTGTATTGGTTGTCAAGTAGTCAAAAAGTTCCTCAAAAATTACGTGACTAAATAAAATTGGGAAACTCCAGGTTTCTTTTGGTTCCTTCTTTCTAGCTTACAGTTGTGGTCTAGAAACTGGAATATATTTATTTTATAGGAGGAAAACTGAGAAACTTAATCATATAACCCCAGGAGATGAAGTTTGATGGAAAAGAAACAGCAAACTGCCATAAGATTCAGGATGCAAATTACGAGAGCTGGCAATGCTGAAGTCACATATTCCTCTTTTTCTGAATCTTGGATTGACTAAAAGAGATGGGCTTTCAGCATCTTACAGAAGCTGTGCATATATGTAGAAGTTTCATCCATAAATGATTCCTGCTGAAGCAGCTTCACATCCCATTATGGGGCTGATGATAATACTGTGACTGGTAGCAAAGATGTTTACTACCAATAATTCCCCAGAAACAGATTGTGAAGGAAACCTGAGAGAATATTTTAAAGAATGTACTGATTAAAGAAATTTAGCTGTCTAAAAGATGGGATTTGCCTATTGGGAGGTAATTATTTACAGTTAAGGCTTTAGAAGAAACTCATCATTGGGGTAAGGGAATGCAACTGCTGAGTGAAGCAGAGTAGCACCCATAAATAGGGTGCAGATAGGAACAATAAAAAGGAACAATAAAAATTCTTTGGTTTTGTCACTCTTGGGAATATTTTCCAATTATGTTATCTAAAGAAGGCATTAATTAACTGAAAACCAAAACTGTTGATACAGCCAGAAATTAATCAAATCAGCAAAAGATTTTTTTGCCCCATTTGTGGTGTTCTGGTTAGTTTGTGATAGGCCCATCATTATTATTTCCCATTGGTTCAGGTTCAGAATTCCCTCTCTCAGCATCTGTTTCTGGCAGTGCGATGTCTATAAATGTCTATCTGGACACAGGCAGGGATTCCAGATACATAATTTTTTTACATTGCCCCTGTAGGAATGGAATGACCTCAAATGAGTAATTCCTTACTCCTGAAAGTTAAGCAGGAGCTGTCTAAAACTATCTGAAAGGATAGGCCTCATACAGGGACATGAAGTTAGCATTTTCTCTCAAACTGCAGCTCTGAAATCCTGGATACTGATTGGGTGTCATGACCTGCTTCAACATGGAGAAGAGAGAACCTTGCTCAGGAACTTTATATATAGAATTTGAGTAATTGCTCAGAAGTGAAGACTTGTGCTCTGTGTGGGAGGGATTTAGAAACAGAGTTGTCCTTCTCTGAGAAGCTTATCCCTATCAACAGCAATTAAGCAGGCTGGCTGCATGGATGAAGGGAGTTCACTGTGTTCCTCTTTTCTGGGAGCTGAGCCACTGCACAGTTCAGAGTGCAATTGCTATGGACACCACATGAGTCCCTATGACTGAAGTGGAATTACGCCAACTTCAATTTTCCACCTGCTCAGTACATGATCCTATCATTCCTCATTTTGTAAGTAGTTAACACCTTCATTCTGGATGAAAGCCACTGTGATTGCTGTGCTCTCTTCACTGTAGACTTTGTCCATGGTCATGCAGCAAGTTCTGCCTGTGTGTCGTCAATCAGGCCTTCCTGAAGGGCAAAAGTGTTGATAGGTTGTTTCTTGACTCGCTTATGGATTGCTTGGAGCTCAGACTGGGCCAGCAGTGGACCTGGTGTACTGAACTAGCAAAACCAAGTGCTCCTCAGCTCTTTCCCTAGGAGCTGAATCCTATCTTTCTTTGGGCTACCTTTAATTTATGTATACTGAGCCCTTTCAAAAGGACTTTGTTAAGTTTTGATCATGACCATTCTTGGGGTAAGTACATTTAGCTTTGGAATTACTTGATAACATGTGGAATAATATTTACATTGGCCTACTATGAGAGGAAAACATGAATATTTCAAACTGTGTTCCATATGTTTACTTTTTAAATCCTCCTAAGCCAGCTAATTTTTACACTGAGTCTGTACATTCATTACCTGGTACCACACACTCAAAGAAAATGTCTCTGGATTGATCATACTGATTTCCCTACACATACAAAATTATTCCAAACAGAAATATTTGCTCTTAAGGGTATTTTTGTTAAGAGTATTGATTGGTCTTACTTTAACTAACTAATCAGAAGTTCTACCATAAATTCCCTTGGGAAAATGTTCCACTGGCTAGCAGATCTCACTGTTACGAACATGACTCTGGCATTTAGATGGTTTTATTTCTTGGATCATTTTGTCCCTTATAATCTATTATTTTATGTTTTTCTCTGTGAAAATGAAAAAAAGTCCTTCTAAGACATCACCAAAGTGTTGAGGAGGGTTAGAAATTGTGCTGTGAATCTTCACAGTTGGGGTTTGATCTTGTTGCCTATAGATACCTTGTGTTCTTTCAAGATCAGTATGGGATCCTGTCTGTCCTCCTGCTGCTGATCCTAAATGAGCACTAAAGTCACCTGGGCCTGGTTCGCTGACTCTATTGGCTACACATCACAGTTGGGTTTAGTAGCCTACGTAATGTCCTTTGCTGTGCAAGTGGAATCCCATGGACAAAATTCAGCTGCACTTGAATACGTGTGCTACCACCTGAAATGCCCTGATGTTTACCAGCTGGCCACACATGATGGTTTGACTATCACACAGGACATGCAATGGACCCATGCATATATGGAGAGGCACGTGGAGACAGTGGAATATTTCAGGCCATCTAAAATTTTTCTATGTACGTATGTTTAGACAACTGAATCTCATCCTGAATTTCTAGAGGATAAATATTGAGATCTCTCTTAAAACTATCAAGAAATAAATTTATTCAGCTAATTTAACCACACGGATTCTTTCTTTTGCTGCCATGTTTTAATGCCTTTCTCTGATGGTTTATTTAATGTTTCTACTTTATAATAGGACAAATAGAGGTTAAAAGTAAAAATAAATTGATCCCTAATCCAAATATGCTTTAAAATGATAGCCTAAGCATGGAGAATGAAGTATACGATTACACTGGATATTCACCTTATCATCTGGCTTGGCATCAAGGTTGACTATTCTGATTAGAAGTGTCTTCCTCTCCCCCAAACATATACTGAACCAAACATGAAGCTTGTGTGCTCTGAGAATCACCTGAACTGAAAGTCTAAAATCAATAGGGCATCCAGCACCTACTGAAAGCAATTGAAAAGTATTTATTCTGGAACTCTGTAGTTTGAATGCTTATTTAGGAAAATTAGATCTCAGCTGATGTCTCAGTGCAGTACCATAGTGATAAGCCTCAAGAAATGGACTGAGACCAACATTTCACTGCCAATAACTGAGAAGCAAAATATTTGTATACTAAAACACAAACTAAGATGTCAGCACAGACAAGAAATTGTCTTATTTTCTACCATTTATCTGACTCTAATATAACCAAAATAATTCCATATCAGTTATTTATGTAATGTATCTTGCAAAACATTTAATTCTAGAAAGTGCTACTTTTTTTTGTTGGATCAATTAATTACTTGAACCTTTGTGAAAATTATAACACATTCAATTTCTTTGTGTCTCTGTGTCTGAAACTAAAAATGGCAAATTTTTTGAGTTTTGCTTCTGCCATCACTTGGGCAGGAATTTTCCTCTGCTGTAGTGGGATGTGAAAATTTCTTTGGTAAAGGCTTTTTGTCCTCTCTAATAAAGGATAGCAAAATTCATATTGGTGCAATGTCACACTTGGAAATGTAAAGCTGATATGCATGATAAATTCAGGAAGAACATATAGGTACACTTTTTTACTGGTTTAACTGGGGAATGAACAGAGTCATAGATTTGGTTTGGAAGAGATGTTAAAGATTATCCAGTTCCAACCCCCCTGTCATGAGCAGGGACAACTTCCACTAGACCTGGTTTCTCAGAGCTCCATCCAAATTGGCCCTGAGCATGGTGTTGTGTTTCCCACTGATTCATTTATTAAATACCTTTCACATTGCTCCTCCCCACATTCCCCTGCCCCTAGCCCTGGCCATTCCCTCAGGTTCTCCCTGTTGGTTCCTGTACCCCAATTCCGCCCATGTATTGCCCCTGAGAAAACCCCCCTGCGCCCGGACCACGAGGTCTCTCTGCCTCTGGGGATCACTGGGACAAGATGTAACCATTAAAGGTCCTCTGAAACCCTCAGGGAGGGACCCTTCTCGCCTCCTTTGCCGTCACTGGGTTGTAGAGCTGATAGCTGGCCAGAACAAGAGTGCGGGGCCGTCCAAAAAGGACTGCGGGAGGACAGAATGGCTGCCCTGCCCTACACAGCCCCACTGAGCTCTCAGGGAAAGCTGCAGCTTGCTAAACTAAACCTAGCACTACAACACCTGAGCACTTCCAGGGATGGGGCATCCACAGCTTATCTGAACAACCTGTGCCAGGGCCTCATCACTCTCACAGGAAGGAATTTCTTCCTAATATCTAGTTTAAACCTACCCTCTCTCTGTTTAAAGCCATTCCCCCTTGTCCTATGCACTACATGTCCTTTTCTTTCTTGCAGGCTCCTATAGATACTGAAAGACAGCTACAAGGTCTCACTAATCCTTATAAAAAAGCAAAATCCACTAAACATATTTATTTGCATATGGGAAGATTGCCACTGATTTACCTGGATTAAGACAATGTTTTGGAAACACAATTATTAACAGAACTAATAATGTAATATACCAAGACTTATATCCACAAAATCAGCATTACAGATAGTCATGCAAAACCAGCTGTGTAATTAGACCCTGGAATTTTGCTGTCAGCCCTAAGAAGTCAGAAGCTACATCTAGTGTGACATATGTCTTATGCTTTACTCAGAGATATGCAATGCAGAGTATATCTGCATTTCTGCTGACTCTGTGCATTACAAATCATTAACTGCTTCCTCTCAAAATCATAAGACTAAAAAAACCCCATAAATCTTGAATTCTTTTGATTTACCTTCCGTCATCAGGGGTGTTAGCTTTGAAGTCCTAAGGAGTTTCTTCAGGCTTGATATGCCATTCTTAAAAAGAGAAAACATACATAGTCCTGAACTGAAAAGTGATTAAAAAAACAAACACAGAAACAAACACAATCCTTTGTTTGAGGGAATGAAAATTGTGAGGCTGCCCAGTGCTAACTCTCCTCTCCTCTAGTGTGTTTAACTTGTTTAACTCCATATTTCTATTTGCTATATAGCTTTATTAACTCAGATGGGAAAACACCCCAGAATGCATTGTAGTGTGCTCTACGAAGTTCTGGACTAATTAATTGTGCCTCTTTTCATGTTTTTGCATTCCCTTCAAGCAGTACAGATGGACTTTCACCTCAGACATTGTTTCCTGGGGAAAGTGAAAATATAATTTGCCTTTACTTGCACATTCCTACTAGGAATAGGCTGTTGCCTGCAATTCAGATGATGCAGCAGCTCTGGGTTTCCCAAATGTCTTGGTCTTGCTTGTCTGTTTTAATCACCTTAAGCATCCTTTGTAATCACGGCTGATGTGTGCATATCAGCAAATGCAGAAATTTACTTTGGATCAATTAATGTGGCCATAAAATTGCCAGATGTGTGAATGCTGCTCTTCCCTCACTGTGCACACAGGCACTTATCCAAGCTGGGAAGGGATCTAACCACACCCTGCAGAGCCGTGGTTGTGCATACATGCAAAACTACTTTTGTGGATGCAACTGCAGAGAATTTACAGCTGAAGCCCCGGGGAGGCGGGGTGTGCCCACTGTGTCTCTCATGGCAATAACAGGCACAGCTTCCAACTTGGCAGCTCATCTCAGTCTGAGTTTCAAATATTCACAAGAGGAACTAGCGGAGAATAACTTTCAAAGTTGGGTCAGGAAAGTCATTCCCTGTCTTAGTACTCTTAAACACAACCCATTCCTGTCCTGTACTTACACCACTGTGTACCTGAAGGTTTCGAGGAGGAGAGGTGGGATAAAATATGAATGTTTTCAGAAGGTGTTAATGCAAAAGTGTACATATGTAAATGTCTCCAGGTTTCACCTTATGAGCTTTTACTGCTCTGGGTAATTTTTCACAGAAGTTCTCTGCTGCTGGAATTGCAAAATTTGTCACTGTTCTCCTTATTTTCAAAAGCAGATATTAACAATATTTTATGTATTCACTGACTGTTGATACCCAGAGGTAAAGGATTTACCTTTATCAACCTGTTTGTTGATATAGTGAGTACTGAAATAAAAATGAATGCATTTTTGCACACCCCCCCCCAGTTGTTCAAAATATACTGTTTTACCTCCAAAATAGACAAAATAACTGCACAGGTAAATGTATTTTCTATGCATCCATAATTATACATAATAAAATTATATATATTATAAAACTTTTATATTAGTTTTGTACTTTATTTTTAAGGACAAACTAGTCAGCTGTACCTGAAAATTTGTCTGAACAACATAATAAGAAAGAGAAAGTGTTAAACACAAGAAAGGTTGATCAGAGAGCTCTCTCTGTCATGATCTGTACCTTGAGCTGTAATTGCTCTGAATATTAATGACTAGTTCTTACTCTGCTTGTAATCAAACTCTAAATTAAGCTCATAAGAATACAATTACAATTTTGGTATGGTATTTTACTTGAAAACATGGATTTTCATCATTTTTCTTTGTCTGTTTTCTGCACCTTTTAATGGATGTGATAACTAATGTAGCTTTGTACCTTATATTCATTCTTTAAAGGGAGCTAAAATTGTCTCCCCTCCATTCATATTGGTAAAAGGGGGTTAACTTTTTGTACTGACATTGACTAAATGAAACTGGATTTAGAGCTACACTGGGTTAATGGTATAGAACTTGCATGGGATCAGATCCCACTGTTTTTGAATTAATGGGAATAAAACCAGGTTTACAATGTAGAAAGCTTGTATTAAATTTTGGTTCAGTAGAAGGAATGGAAAGAATATAGTTTCTTCTTAAAATGATTTATTTAAATTGGTAGACTAGAATTATACTTAAAACCAAGTGTCTAAATGCACCTGTTTAAGTCAGCTTCTTGTTCTCTCAGGTATTTAGGCATTGAATTTTCCCCATTAGCAGCATGATTGACACTGTGGTCCTTACAATAACACATGATTATAACTCTGAAAATAGCAATTACATAAAATGGAAACCAGATGTTGCATGGAATTTGACTCTTTTGGTTTCTCAGTGAAGTAGATGAATTTGTAAAGCAGAAAACCACAATCATTATTCAGATGGATTGTACATGAATTAATGACATAATATCTAAATCATATATGGTTGAAAATAATGATTAACTTCAGCTATCAAGATAAGCTAATGGAAAACAGATTTTTTTAAGAAAAAAATCAAGGACATGCTCTTTTCAATATACTTTATCTTTACAGTAATAACAAAACCAGACCTGCTTTAACATTTCTTTATCCCTTAGATATCAAGGGTTTACATTAAAAATAAACTCTTCACAATTTTAACCTCAGGGAGTGAACTAAACAACCATTTCTGTTGTTTTCTGTTGAAGGCAAGCACTTTACCTTTTCACACTGGAGCAAATTTGATCAAATCACCTCTCCTTAATGACAGTGTTCAGTGAACAAACTTCGGCAAAGGTTCAGGTTTGTGCCTGCACAAATGTGGCTGTGATGCTCGGTGCACAGAGCCAAATTCACAGCACAGACATGCCACTGGACACATTTTGGCAGACTGGCAGAGTAGCCCCTCAGAACTTTAAGGCATTTTTAACAATGAATATCAACCCTTGGTTAGCAACAACCTAAGTGGTTAAGTTTATGGAAGCCCTGGCACATCATTTTTGCTATCATGTATTCTCAATGACATCATCATTGTAAAATTAGGAACTTTCTTTCTCTCTTTCCTGCAGATGTGGAAGTTTGAAATTGCATTCCATGGTCCTGTGCCACATTTCATCAGTGTTTTTCCTTTGCTTTCTCCAAAGACTGGCCACATGTGGTGTGTAGATTGCTGGTGCTGTTTGGGATCTCATATCAAATACTGCTACCTAATCCCAGGCGGCCTCGGCGGGCCCACACCTGCAGCTGATTGAATCCTCCCGGAGTACAAAGCCCTGATTTACAGCATCAAGGATACAGGGCCTGGTTGCAGCTGGGCTCCAGCAGGAAAAGGAAGTTGTTCATCATCTTGTGTGCATTTCATTAACAATAGTGTACCCGATATGTAGCTTATACAATAATTTCAAATCACTGACAGAGAGCATTATGGTGTTTGGCATTAGGAGGAAAAATACTTCAGGATGGGCAAATTAAATGTGAGCGTGAGGTTTTCATGTGACCCAGTGAAGGTCCACATGCTGATTTACACTGGGAGGGCTAATCTTGAAATATTTTTGTTCCTTAACTTTATCCCATTTCTTTCCTCTTGTTTGATGAGCAGACTGATCCAGCACTGTGAGCCTCAGTGTACAAGCATGGGGGAAAGCTGCCTAAAGTTATAACCCTTTCAGAAGAAAAGGCCTGTAAGAAGAGTACTGAAGGAAGGGATGATCATGGCTACAAACCTATTGTCTTTAAAACCAAGGAACTCATCAGTCAGGAATGAGCCTTGAGATAAATTCTGCCACAGTCTTGCTGAGTCATGAAGCGATTCATCTAATCATTCATATCTGCATCAGTTAGATGTTGAGGTGTGGGAGGAAAGGGGAGCAATTGGGATGATGTTCCTCAAGCCTAGGAGTCCTACCCTTTCAATATCTACTATCCCATGGATTTAGAAGAGGTTGTGGGTACTGTTTCATGGCAGGACAAATCTTGCACTTCTTTCACTGGTCTAAAAGGTTTATGACTGACAATTCAGTGGTTTGGCTCACTTATAACAGATGAATCTTTACAAAAATAGTTGCATCCTTTATGAAATAATGTCTTTTGAGTGTTTTTTAACCCCTTTTTAGACAACCTTGTTTCTTATTTTAAGAGAATTTATATTTTTTATTGAGAAAGTTGTCTTGTTTTCTTCCACTTTCCCTAATCAAAAGGCTTACAAACAGGTTCACAGAAACAGCTGTTGCATACCTGAGCCTTTCAAATTCAAAAGACATGAACTTTGGATGAACAGTCTCTAAAGCGCTCTCACAGTCTTTTTTTCAGAAGCAATTAGGTAGTTTCCTGACTAAATGGTACACTTTACACTCAAAAGTCATTGAACTTCTGTAATTGCAGTGTCAAATATAATTTCTATTTGAAGGCATTGAGCTGAAGAATCTTTAAAAAATACATCGAATACCTGTACAAATCAAATTATTTCTGATGCTGCTAAGACAGAACACTAAGACAGTTAAAAACTGTCTTATTTACTTGGTCATCAGGGAATTACAAAAGATATCTTGAATGACATGTATTTTAAGAAACACACTGTCATAAATGCAATTGAAATGGGGTAAGATTTGCCCTCAGAAAATCTTAGTTCAATGGTTTTATTATAACATTTCATAATCCAGCAGTGTTCTTACTGAAAAGCAAAGAAAAATTCAGAAAGCATTTGTGCTTGGATAAACCCATCAGTTTTTCTTCTTTATGCATTTATTTCATTAATATGCAACATGAAATATTTTGCTGGAAACAATTCTCTCTAATTTGCAAACACAGTTGATGACTGCAGCTCTTTAATCAAGAAATAGGTTTAAACAGTACAATGTTAAAACTCTACAAAAATAAAAAATATGATTTTACCAACACTTTTTCTTGGGATCACACCATATGTGTGCCAACTGTGTGAATAGTATCACATTAATTAGTGTAGTTTTCTAAAAAAAAAAAAAAAATTGGAAAGTATGTAAAACAGTACCCAGAAGACTCATTTGTGTAGATAGTTTTAGAGGTATAAATCACAAGCAAAGCTCAGCTGTGCCATTTGCTGTGAGATTCATCTTGGCTTCAGTGCTGTGAACTTCTAAAATTATTAGCTAAACACTGTTACAGGACACATAACAATGAGAATAGGGGTAGTGTGGGGGTTTCTCTGTCTTTGAGATGGTTTTCAGACTTAAGCTGTATTTCCTTCAGCACCACATGCCGAGTAACATTTTCAGACTCATTTTCATGGCTACCCAGTTACGAAAAAAATGTAACTTCTTGAGTTACCTTAGCCTCCTCAGCCTTTCTTCTGTTGTTCTTTATCGTTTCTCCTCACACATCAGTCCCAAACTTGTCATTCCTTACTGTGTAAGGTCTGTGCTAAAGCTTTCAGTTTCCTATTTGCTTTTTCTCCCTTAATATTTATTATTTTTCTCCTCTAATTTAATTAAACTAGTCATGATAAAAAAATAGGAAGACTGAAGAGATTTGTCCCAGATTGGATATCCTGAAGGGAAGACTATAGGATAAGTTATCTTGCTTTCTGAATCCAGAAATATGAATCTAATTGAGGACTGGAACAAATCCATTAAATTTGTCTGTAAAAATAATTTCCCTTGAATAGTTATCCATATAGTATTGTTGCTGATACAGTTGTAAAAAACATTTAGCACTTTATAATCCAATCTCTGCCCCTATGCAGGCCTGGGAACGTATTCTGCTTAGGAGGGTAACAACTTTTACAAAGTGTTCCTCATGGAAATCACCTGGAAAACTTCCAGGATGGCATTCCAGAAGTTATAGTTTTAGCAGTCACAGAAATGCACCACACTGCATCTCCAGATCCTACATACAGTAAAATGATTATATGGGGTAGCACCTTCACCTCAACCCAAGAGCACTGTTATGTTATTGAATTGTTTAGCATTTGATATGCAATATGGGATACTCTGAGGCTCTCAGTCATTGCTGGCCCACCTCTGCTCACAGAACAGCCAAGGGTAAGACCTGAGTTGACTTTACAGAAAGCAGAGTTAGACCAATACTGAGAACCTTAGGCAATTCTACATTGCTCAGATCGGTCATGTACAGTTCACAATTCCATATGTACAGGCATGCATGTTTGGGTAAGGCCTTGTAATTTCTCTTTGAAAATGTGTGGTTTGTTTTGTTTTTGGTTTGGTTTTTTTTGTTGTTGGTTTTTGGTTTTTTGTTTGTTTTTTTTTTTGCTACATCTATTTAATGAACTGCCCTTTTGTTATTTTGGCAAAATCTTTATCTTTTGCATGCCTGTAGTGCCAAAATTTAATTTGGCACAGTACACACAATATGATGGCTTCAAATAGAACAGAAATTACTTGAAACCTAGTCTACAGCATTTAAAGAAAACATTTCATAATGGGCCAACATGTTCAGTTCTGACTCTTATCAGCTTTTAGGCTATTACATGAGTAATGTCATCAGGGTTTGTGTCATCTATCAGACAGGCTGTTAGGCTTTTATCTAGGTGTACAGCAGTATAAATAACACAGAATCCAAAGCATGGACAAAGCATGAATCTTATCTTGGAGCCATCTTAAATTCAGAGTTCCTATGTAGCTTAAAATGTTAAATTTTCTGTATTTGATCGGCTATTTGTTAATAAAACTTCTAGGAATCCAATGTAGATTTGATAGCCTACCATGCTAGCTGCTGCCTAAAATGTACATATTTAAAAAATACAATATCTTTCAAGAAATGACCATTGAAATGTAAAATAAGGTACAATGACAAGTATCAAAAAATGTAAAAAAAGATTATACAAAGAATCCTAGAGCTGTTTCAAGGACTTTAAAGAGTGAGGTTTCTGGCTCTTTTCTGAGTACGTTTCACCAGAAATGCCCAGAATTGGTACAGGCACAGAAGTCCTGTGATTCTTTAATAGGAACTGAGTGTAAACAAGACACAGCATAGAGATATATGGTCAGCTATCAACTCTAAGTGGAATTAAGTACTAGAAATGATGGTAAGTATCTTCTTTGCACCAAAAACTACTTGACTTAGAGCTAGCTCATACACAATCTCATTCTTCTTCACCCATTATGTTTCTTCAGGAAAACTGTGATAGAAGGAAAAAAAATTAATTGGTTTACAAACCTTCTTGAAGGTATTTTTTTTTGCATTTTAGTTAGTAACATATGATTCCCTCTCCTGATACTGGCTGATCTGATTTTGAAGCTCCCTCAACCAACAGATAGACAGACAAGTCTTCTAAGGTCTATTTTTTTTGTGGAAAGAGGGAGGCACTGTAAAATGCGGAATATACAGGGAAGATTTCAGGAGGAGATGGCATATTCTATTCTATTCTATTCTATTCTATTCTATTCTATTCTATTTACATACTTATTCATAATTCTTCGACCACGATCCTTTAATGATACTAACACACGAGGATCTTGTCACTCCTTATAAAGGAGCTACATTTTACATTTGAAAAAGTGTCTCCTTATAAGCATTTCTAGATGTAATCTTTCTCTTCTTGAACATTAGTCCAGAGGTTCATCTTGCTCCCTTTCATTTCAGTTTACCAGTCATTAATTTTTTCAGCCAAAGGCTCCTTTATTTGGTAAGTAGCAGAGCAGAAATTTATCCACATGTTGTCACCACCGGTTTCCAAAATAGCCTATTCAAGTGGATTGGCAAATTTCAACTGAAATGTGTGTAGAACTGAAAACAATATCTGGCTTCTTGAGTTACCAGACTTAATTGTGCCAATGTATGCTTTCATTGCCTGTTGCTGTTCCACAGCTTTGTCAAACATAAACAAAACAGAGTTCCAAAATATTAGAACTTTCCAGCTTTGAGTAAGTTGTTTTCTTCCTCAAATCAAGTAAGGGAGTTTCTAGTTGTCAAAGAATGGAAAAAGCATTCAAAAATATTTTTTCTACCCAACTGCCTTTTAATGCTTATTTTGTATTTCATTTTTGCCCATCGTGTTGCTGATGTGTTTGAGAATGCAGCAGAGGGGAGCTGCCAACTGCTGACCACGGCCCTTTGGAGTCTATGATGGCACAACTCTCTGCACCACTAGTTGGGTGCCCTCTTTTCCCATTTTATCACAATATATTTGTGTATGCTAATTAAGAACAGCTCATACATTGTTTATTATTGCACATACAGTAGAACTGTGTGATTGATTCAGAGAATATAATTTGAACCTTATGAACTCTGTCAAACTTGAGAGTCATTCACATAACCACCTGCTATTTACTGTGAGCTCCTTGACTCCACATACCATTCATATACATGTGCATATGAATATACTAACATAGGTTTTGTTCACACTTAATAAAGTATGCTTCATAAAATTAGGTGAACACTCTCCAGGAATAAAGATAGCAGTGGGCAGCTGTGTTTTAAATTTCATTGTTCAATGGGAAATGAAAATATTGGATAATAGGAACATAAAGATGAGCCCAGAAAACTCCTTGTCCTAGTGCTAGGCAGGTATGTGATTTGGAATGAATTTCATTTCATTTTTATGATTATTTGGTGAAGAATTGCAAGTTTTGCCTGCAAATGCTTGTCTCTATCAGTGATGCCACAGAAGATGCAAAATAAAATGCCATTACCCACGTGAAATTTCATTTATTTTAATGATCCCAGTGACCAGAGATATGGTTCTCAAGTTAAGCAAAGCACTAATTAAAACAGCTGCTCTATCCTGTTTTCTTCAGTTTCCTAACTGCTTGGATTTTTCTTTATTCCAATTGTTTGGAGAATTTTTGAGGCTTAAGTTACGAGGGTGTGGATTAGAAACTGATTACCAAAATACAACATCTGTAAACTCTTAATTTCTGCTACAGCAGGTGTCAACTTTTCCCTAGATGACTGTCCTGCTGTTGTTCTGGTTTCATGTAGCCTTGTCAACAAGCTGTTTGTCAGCTGGTTTGCTCATGTTTCCTTTCCTTCATGATCACTGACCAAGCCAAAAACTGGAGAGGATCGAGAGTGGAATTCCCTTTAGTTCTGTGCTGTTTTATTTTAAGTGTAATCAGACAGGTCATAGAGAAAGAAATGCTGAATGAGTAATTGCAAGTGACACTGTCTTTTATGATACTTTGCTTTTCAAGGAGCTGCAAATTGTAATGCCTTGGAACATTAATACATTGGAACAAACATGACTTCCTACTCAGCAAAAGCCATAGGAATTCCCTGGATGTCTGAGTATATGTTTCACTAAAAAAGACAATCTGATGAACACATTTTCAATGATTTAGAATCCACTACTATTCAGAGTGTGTTGTTCCTTTGGTTAGCAATGCTCACTGCAATTTCATGCCTGAGTTGTATTGCTCCACTTCCCAGCTGTTGGGAGGCATTTTATCTGCTAAAATACTATTCCCTTGCCTGATGCTATCAACCTTTTTTTAATAGAATGCAGAAAAATAATTTCTTGGGGTTTGTCTTCCTGTTAGGCTCATCACAGCTGTCCTTGCGCCTTGCAAGAGGCAGGATATCTAGTCCTTTAAAAGTTCTTGTGACAATGCTCTAAAGCATCATCAAATGTCTTCATCCATATATTTTTGAGCATGCTTGGTTAATGACTAGCTGTGAGAATTTCTTGAGACATGTCATGGAACAAAGAGTCCTGATGAAAATGAGAGTATGTTAACCCAGGCTCAGTGCCACACTGATAGCTGTGTGCTTAGCTAAGAGGGCCTTTGTTCCAATGCCTGTTGAAATCAGCAGCCGAGTTCCCATCTGGGCTCTGGAACAGGCCCATGTTTTTAGAACTTTACAGGTTTCTTAATAATAAAATTACTTTTTGAGATTTTATAACTGATGTGAACCTTTATTTAGTCACATATGACTTCTTTCTATTATCATTTTGAGTATCAATTCTATATCATAAATAGATGAAAAATGATAAGTGAGTCTGAGAAGCCATGACTTGCTTCTATGCTTTCCCATCAGATATGAAAAAATTGTCAGTCTTTTCCTTCTTTTTTTCTGGATTAATCATTGATTATTAACTATTTTTCAATGATTTATGATTTCCACAGTAATTCTGATTGATTATCAGCCTGATTTGCTAAAACCTGCTCCAAACTCTAAGTCTGGGTTTATGTTAAGGGAGTCTCTGCTTCTCTCAAGTTCAGTGAGTAAAATATGTCCTAATATCTTATTAGCACTGCATGGAAGCAGAAACTATTTGTGCAAATAAGCAACTAAATTGGAACAAATAGCCAGAAAACCACAAGTAAGAAGGGCTCACCTATAAGGGTGGATAGGTCTCCCTGGTTCTTCCATGTAGTTGCATTCTGGTGCAGTTGTCCACCCTGCATAGAGAGACTTTCTTGTCTTGGATGCAGAGTGTTGGTCATCTGCTTGCACCAGTGCCCAGACAAAAGAGATGAAAAATGGGTCTAGAAGTGCAGAGTTGGATCAGTGTTGTGCGGTGCCTGATGTGATGATTTCCAAGGCAGGGTACCCATGCTTGGCACCCCTCCACTGCTCCCCTTTTAGGTCCCAGGCAGCAGTCAGCAGTGGGATGACACCTCCAAAAGATGCTGCTGTTAGTTCAGAGTTTCCTGCATCTTGCTGTGCAGGTGAATGCTCCCTGCCTGCATGTGTGTGCTCCAAAGCCTGTTGAATTCAGTGGCCAGACTCCCACTGGTTTCTCTGGGCTTTGGAATAACTGTTCAGGACTTTTATGCTTTGGAATGGCCTCGTGCTTTCTTGGACTCCAAAGTTTCTGAATCAGTGTTCAGTCTGTCTCTATTTCTGTGTGTTTCCGTGCTTCTGAAGGAGGCAGAAGATGGAACATGAGCTGGATTGCATGCTTGCTATGTGGCAGTTGATGTGTGTGCCACAGATTGGACACTGCTGCTGGAATAAAGGAAAATAGGTTTATGGGCAACTTTATGGCTGTAAGAATAAAGGAAGTCAAAAAAGTGCCAAGAAAATCCAAGAATGAAATTCCAGCAATCTTTTAAAACAGAATATGAAATCTCAATTTGAAAACACTCTGAAACCTCTACCAAATAATTTTCCATTTTTCTTGTAATTGCTTGTAATAAATACTCTATTTGTTCCTATTGCTCAGCCCTTTCACAACCCCAAGTCAAAATCACGTAACTGCTGGAAGAACTCTTAATTTTTCTCAAATAGTTTCTCTATTAAAATCTGCCTCAGTGAAGCTGTAGTAAATTTGTTCTTCTACTTGTTTGTAGTAAACTCTTTTTTTGCCCAAAGAGGCAAAACAAAGAGTGAGTGTGGAGGTATGTGGGCCCATCTATTAGACTGCATCCTGGAGTTAAATCAGGCTACTGACAATGACATTATTGACTTTATATTTCTATCTGAGGGTATCCTCCAGCTTTTCTTCACTCACAAAAGATTACACGGTATGTTATTCTCTGACATCAAATATTTAAGCTAACACAGGGTTTCTACTGTCTCACAGAATATTTTCTCTAGCATCTTTTGAAGAGCAAAAAATCTAGAGAAAAATTCAGAAAAGCAGAAAAAGAGCTGATAAATAGGAGTTTCAACTTGTTTCTGTGATGAATTGTCTCCAACAACCTGGTAAGTAGGGTCATTCAGTGCATATTTCCATGATTAACTCAACTTTCATTTTAGCTTTGCAGTTCACCTTTAAATATTTAGTTTGGTTCCTGTGGACAAATGTTGATGTTGGCTCTCTTGTCAGACTGATGGAAATGTTACACAGATGTCCTTTGGTGATTCAGTCCCACTAAAAGGCCTGCAAATTGCTAAATGATGAACTCTCTTTCTCCATCATTCTTTTGGTTGGTGATTTTCACTTAGGATCCTTTGCTACTTGCTCCGTGTGCTTGTCTAATGTCCCTGCTCTTTCTTGATGCAGTAATTTCTGTCTGCTGGACAAACTGGCTGCATTACCCTCTTTTGAGAAGACTGCATTTTAGTGGTAGTTGATTAGAACTGATGACAATGCCCTACATCCGCTTTAGAAATAAGTTGTCTCAGATGTTAAAGCAGTTTCTTCAGCAGTTTTACTGGTAGCTCATAAAGAGCCCCCTCTCAAACAGAATACCCGTAGCTCAATCCCACATATAATTTTAGGAAACCTAATTTAGTCTGCACAAAAATTCTATTTCTCAGTCAGTCAGGTCTTTCACACCCCACATCCAACCCTCCCCTCCCCCCCCCCCCCCCCCCCCCTTGGAAAATATGAAATTCTCTTTCTTCTCATGGGTTTCCATAGCTGACTTGGTAACAAAAGCACTGTAATCCCTGGCTCCTTTCCCTTCCTAGTCATTTGGGGAATGTTCTGCTGCACTCATTTTAATTTGAACTGGTCTTTCAGTAATTTTGGGGATCCTCAAATTGCGAGGCTGGGAACAAATAGGAGAGAGAGAGGTTCTCATATTAATTTAGATGCCTAGAGTTAGGAGATTCTTTCCTCAGCTTGCTTGCTACAAAACCATAACCAATAATATTTGTGCCTTATTTATAATGCAGACTGCTCTCTTTAAAGGGGAGGCTGGAATTTAGATCATATCTGCATTCAAATACTTCATCCATCACATCACAGCCACACATCCAGCTGCAGAGCACTTTGATTAGCACTTAATGTACAAGTAACGAAACTACTTTATCAAAAATATAAGACTGAATTGCTCAAGGAGAGAACATTTGTATGCCACATTCTCTGAAGCCCAATTGTTCTTTCATTCTTTCTTAAGAACAGGCAAGGGGGAGTCAGTTGTTTCAACACTGTCCCACAGCCTAAAGGTCAGCTTTGCTTCAGACTTTTCCTTCAAAATCCAGAACTCACACTGGCATTCGCATGTGTCTTGAACACTGCACCTAGCCAAAAATGCAGTGGTTTCACTTCACCTAACAGCTTGAGTGAGTGACAGACTACATAGTGAAATTTTTGGTGGATGAATGTGTTTTCTGTTCACTATGTATAGTTTCTCCAGTATCTCTGGTACTGTCTTCATGTTTCTCTCTACTGTTTTGTGGACAGCTTCTGAGACCCAGAGTATTATTTTCATTCTTTAGGAAAGCTACTCTGATTTTAGTGGGTGAAGTTTGATCCCCTTAGTGCACCTTACATTTTGGCTATATCTACAAATCACAACAGAGCTCCGTGCTTGCGACATGTCAGCTTGCACTAAAAGAGCTGGCATGACCACAGGGAATGGTGTGATGCCACAGGGGATACCAGCCCAGCTGTGAGGACACAGCAGCTTGGAGGTATGGCAATCCCTGAGCCAAACCCTGCTGAAAACACAGCTGTAGATCAGGGAATTGCTTATTCTGAGCCACTTTGGTTAGTTCTTCCTGCACTGAGCCACTTTGGTTAGTTCTTCCTGCACCAGTACCGCGTGATTATAGAAAAATCCCACTTCATGGTAAATCAAGGGACTTTGTAATGTTTTTTACTTAATTGTGTTGCATTTTTTTCCACGTGCTGATTGAAAGTTAACCTTGTGTTGATTAATTGATACAAACAAACCATAATTAGCATTGCTCCAGAGGCTAACTTCCATTACTGGCAAAATGAGGTTTAACTTCATTCATTTTCGTGGACTTGAGCCTGCTTATGTCAACACTGACTTTGGCCTTGGAGAATGAAAACAATAGAGTCATACAAAGGAGAGTGCTCTTTTTCAGTGTATTAAACAAAGGATAATATTAAGTTTGGACAGTGGATAAAGTTAAGCTATGCTAATACTTATAATCAACTACCACTCTGTTGAAATTAGAAATCATGCATTCCTGAGGTTTCTAGCTATTTTTCCTGCCAAGAACATGTAGTGCTTCTACCAATTGCATAGTAAAAACATGAGACAGGCTTTCTTGCACTAAAGCAGTAAGCAGTTTCTGTAAGCTCACCTTCAAATCATGGACAACTTTGTTCTTGATCATTTAAAATAATACAACTGCTTGATAATGTGCAGTGAAAGCATTACACAGTTTGAGAAACAGCAACTGATCAGAGTTTCTCTGTGGTGTAAAAAATTTCATTGCAGAAAATAGTGGGAGGCTAAGAGTGAGTAAGGCTCTTTCTCTTCCTCTCTGTTTCTCCCTGTTTCTCATTACTAGGAGGAAATTTGTCTGCTCCCTCTGAAACTGTCACCCTGTCAAACTGAAAACTTTCCATAGGTGCTGGGTAGTGGATGCTGTGAGTGGATGCTGTGAGTGCATCCTGGGGCCCCTGCTTGCTGGCTTTGGTGGAAGGATGGTCTCTTGGGTCTCACCTGGACTAGAAAAATTGACAGTCAAAAACACTGCTGGAATTTCCATCCTTGAGCTATTTTCAACACAGCTGAACAGAGCCATGACTGATCTAGTGGATTGTCGAGCTGGATGAATGGACCAACTAGAGGTCCCTTCCAGCCAACATTTCTGTTAGTCTTATCAACTTACACTTCTCCAGGCCTCAACACAAGCTCATTATACTCATGCATTTTGGCCTGGGTATTCTCTGGAATAAAGGTAACAATGGAAAATACTTTGACACGTAGTGCAGCCCATCAAACAGATTGTACAAAAGTAGCTCCTTTTCTCTAGTTATGACATTGCAAAGACACCATTGCAACAATGTACAAGGCCAAAGAATAAAACTTGTATTAAAGACCTAGACTTTATATAAACCTATAATTTATCAGGTCTTAGGAAGCCATGCTCCGTATGCCTATTCTTCCTCTGTTTCTTGTGTAATAGAATTGGGGCACATTTTATATCTGGAGATTGTATTTTTGTTGATTGTTCATGAGAGATACTGTACAGTTGTGCTTTTGCTTTTAGATATACTATGCCAATGCCTGAACCTCAGATGGGATTTAAAGGCTCCTCTTCTGGTCTCAAGGTACGTGAAAATTCATTTGACTTTTGTAGGCAATGTGCAGCAAAACCTCATTCTTTTTGCACTGACAATGGTCTTCCAACTCAGTCCCGATGATCAAAAATTTTGACAGGCAGTGTGTCAGGGCAGCTAATACAGAAGGAAACATTTGTTCAATTCTAATCTAAAAAGACTGCCAACACACATCTGACTTTCTAACTGGGAAGTGCTAATTGAGCCAAATAATGTTAATTTTTAGTGCTCCACCCAGCATGACAAGACCTTTATATTATGTATATTTTTTCCATTTAGTGTAAATAATAGTTATTTACTTTTAGTCAGTTTTGCCCTAAAGACATAAGCAGCTTTATGAACTTATTGTTAAGAAATAATGGGCTTTCCATAATTACAGTGGCCATCAGCTTCCAATGCAAGGCTTTATTTTTGCCTTACAAATTTCACTTGAAAAAAAGAAATCAATTTGCCCTGATAAGTACTTATCTTACTCCAAGGGAAAAGGAGAATTCTTTGGATTTAGATGAATAGTGACCAAACCACACCTGAGTTACAGGTCATTAAAAATAAGCCATATTTCAAATTTTTGGAATGTAGCTTGAACTTTACACTTGACACCTTTCTTTTTATGAAAAGTGTCATTCGATTGTTAATGATGAACAGTCAAACTCTGGACCTCACACCTTATGTCCCAAGTGAAAAGTGGTACCTCCTATAACACATTGAACCTTGAGTTAGAAGCAACACAGAGACTTAAGAATTATGGCTGCTGTTCCCATCCACACCACTGTAAATTGAATGGCAATCTGTCTGACCATCGAGGTACCTGTCAGTACAAAATTTTTTACCTCTATCACTAGCACTCCTTATAACATGAAGTATTTATCCAGTGCTTATCATACCTCTCTGAATTATTGTTCCCTTTTTGTTCCTTTCCTATTGGTATATGGTCTCATTTTTTGACCTGTTGGAAGGTGATTTACTGACTAGCATTCCCTAAATGATTGTTACCTTACTCTTTTTTTAATGTATTTTTAAGGTTTCCACGCTATCCCAAAATCTAGTGGGGATTTCCACTTCCTTCATTATAATAAGGCCAAATACAGAATTGGTCTAGACCTGGCATGAATGCTGCAGCAGAGACCTCCATGTCTCTCAGGGGAAGACAACAGCTGGTGAAACAGAACAGCTATCAGGGAATAGAAACCTTCTCCAATAACATATTTGTTCCAAGAGGTTTTTGCCCTATTTAGTCCCTTTTGTCCTGGTGTTTCTTCCACAGATACTCACTGAGATATCTCCATACTGATGTCTTTATATGCACCAGAATTTTTATTCTCTTTGCAGTCAAAGGAGATTGCAGTCAAAAGAGCACAGATATGTGTCCATGCTAAAACCAAGGAACAAATTAAGGATTAGATTATAATTTTATAGTCTTGGTTATTAGGGGCAAGGAAGTTATCTTTGCTGTACTATCATAAAACCATAGAAAAATTGAGGTTGGATGGGACCTCGAGACCATCTTGTATGAACTTTGGTTGAAATCAGCTCTTAGGTTAGGGTGTTCACAGCGCTATGAAGCCAACTCTTGAATGTTTTCAGAGAAGGAGACTCCAATGCTTCTTTGAGCAAGCTAGCCCTAAGTTTTATTGTTCTCAGGATGATTTTTTTTTCACTATCTAAATAGAATTTCCCTTAAAGCCACTTTCTTTTGTTTCTTATGTCCTGTCATTGTGCGTCCTTTGGATTTATATTAATCTTCTCTAAATCTGGCTTTTAGGTATTAAAGGCTCTGATTAGATCCCCCTTAAACTTCCTATTTTCCAGGCTGAACAAACATAATTCTCTCACTCTTTTTTCATATGTAAAATCCTCTAGACCTCTAATCGTCTTGGTAACTGTCCACTGAATCCTCTTCAATTTTTCAATGTCTCTCTCACACTGCAGGGAACAAAATGCATTCAGGATTTGAAATGTGGCCTAACGAGAGTTGAATAGAGTTCATGATCACACTCTTTTGCACCATTCATGTGTCTAGAAATACTTATCATGGGGAGCTCTTCTGCACTTTTCTCCAGGGCAGAAGTGAGGCTGGCTGGCCTGCACTTTCCTAGATCTTTCTTTTTGTCATTTCTTGTAGATGGGCATAATATTTGCCCTATCTGTGGCTATTTGCCCTATCTGTGGCTTCATCTGAACTCTGCAGTCTTTCAGAAACAGTAGACAGTGGCTTTGAAATAATGAAAAGAAACCCTTTGATGCATCTCATCCAGTTTGCCACACTTGTGTACGTGGAGCCTGTAGAGAGGGTCACCATTTAGACCCTCCTGCACTGTTTGTGGTTCACCATTTGTTTGATTGACTTATTTACACAGACACTTAGAGGATGACATTATCTGTGAAGACTAAGATGTTTTATTTATTCTGGGTGTGTCATAGACAGATCCTAGCTGCCTCTAGAGGTTATTGCAATGCAAATAGTAACAGTGGCAATGACTGCATTAAACCTCATAAAGTAAATCAAATTACTATGCCTTAGTAGGTTGCTGAAGTAATTTTACTTAACTTTTGATGGCTGCATATATGTGTCTACATTCAGTCTAGTCATTCCAGGTTCCTTTTACTTCACTGGAGAGAAACAGGTGGTATAAGAGTGATTCACCTGACGTTCTTTAGACATTTACTACAGAATGAGATGATCGGTGCTTTGCGCTGACTTTATTTACCAGACTGGTCAGTGATAAGCTCAAACACAGGTGTCTACAGTTGTGAGATAAAACCCCACATTGATCCACTCTTAGCCTGTGCCAAGTGTGAGGCAAAATTCTTATTCCAGCAGCAGAGAAAAAGGAGTGAAAAACTGACATGACCATGTGGAGCAGCTCAGTTTCTGCCCAGTAACTTGGTAGGTCACATTAAGTACATTCATGTGCACACACCCCATCAAGAACATTAGCTTTCAGTGGCTCCAGTTCTAATTTCTCAGCAAAGCCAGGCTGAAACCAGCTGGACAGTGACAGAGTTATTAAATAAGAGAGTAAACTACATGGTTAAAGTTAAAAAAATTAAAATGCAGAAGAGAATAAATAGAAAGTTATTCAGCCTCTAAAGCCAAATGAACCTCTTGGCCTTCTTCTAGAAGTTTTTAAAGAGAGCAATGGGTCTCATACTAGTAGCAGCGTAGCGCTTTCCACCCAGCTCACCTACATGAGCATGACACTGGAAAAAAATCAGCACCTTTAGCCTCAGTTGTGGCAGCTGCAGAACAGATGGAGATCAGTGTTTGACTGCTCCACATCTAATTAACCTCTACAAAGGGGAAGGTAGTCATAAGATCCTAAGTGAAAAACCCTGTGTCACTGTTAAAGGCCTTTTCTCTCTAAGAATGGTGAAAAGCAGCTCTGTATCTTAGCAGGTACAACTCCTGCCTTTCAACACCGAGGCCACACTTTGTGTTTAAAGGAGCTTCTGAATTTAATTCAATGCATCTCGCCTCAGAACTAATGCTGTGGCCCGAATTAAACAATGACTTGACTTTCAGTTATGTTGTCAGCTAAGAATCTCATATCTAGGAGGAAGTTTAGGTGACATAGTAAAGTCTAAACTCATTTATGGATAGACAGAGAAGGAAGAGAGCACAAAATCTGCTAATACTGTAAATACTGCCCAGTAGAAGCTGTGAATATGCACAAAATCTGTTGTAAGGCATTCTGCCAGTTTGGCTCTACCAATACATATGTGCACATATAGATACATAGATGTGTGTTCTAAATGCTTGATGTATAATATAGTAAATTACAGCAGAAATGTGTTACAAGAATTCCTGTTTAACAGAGGCAGAGATGACTAAATATTTAACTTGTGTATATAATGAATGGTAGCCATTTACACAGACATAAATTTCAACACCATGAACAGAGGTGGATTCTCATCCAAGTTTTCATTTGCTCTTTATAGAATTGCTTGTTATTTATTCCAAGATGGAGTTGTTGGAGAATGGGAGTCACATGATGAGACAGACTTGGTGACTCAAAAGTATAAACTCTCTGGTCTGAAGAATATATAGCCTATTAAAACAGATAAGAAATATAGTTTTGGGAATGGGGATGTATGAAGTGAGAAAGAAGAATTGCTTTTAAGTGTCACACTATTACCATGCTTTAAAAAAAAGAATACTTAAATCACATGATTTACCCCTGTGTCATAATGATGTTTTGGCAGTTGACTTGGTCAGATGCTTATTTAAAATGAAATTTTTAAAACTGTGCTTTTCAAATAAATGTAAACATTAACAAAACACATTCATAGTAATAATTAAAGATAGTGTCAGCAAGAAAAAAAGCTTAGCAGGTGTTGACCCAGCCAATATTCTGACATATTTTATGTTATTGCCCAATATAATAACATTAGACAACGACATCACCATACCACTTCAGAGGTGTAGGTATTCATCTGAGAGTCATTAAATACTGGATTTTCTCAGTGTCACACAATTGCAGAAACAGTTGTGTTGGATATTTGTGCTGATCCTCTGAGAAAAGTGTCAGTGTTCAATGGCTCTAAAATGTCCTATTTTTTAGCTATATGAAGCATGCAGAGGGTTGAAACTTAAGCCTATGTCAGTGAGTAAAAAATCAGCAACAATTTTTTTTTTCTTCTTTAAAAAAAAAAAAAAATACTGTCCGGGTTACTTCTGGGATTCTTAACAATGTTCACTTCTTGTCCATTCTCTAATTTGAAGTTAGTGTTGTCTTCCATGTCTTAATTTCCTTATTTAGATTCTTTTAAGGATTTCTTTTTCCCTCTCTAAACAGTCCACTGTTACTTTCAGCTTCACTTTAGTTTTCCTGCATCACTTTAATCTATACTTCAATCTCCTAACAGCTAAGTTTCTCCTGTGGCATTCAATACAATCTTTTTCCCTTCACTTGGAATCAGCTCAGATCATTGTCAGAGTGTGGATCTTGCTGTATGCATTCTCTCACTTCCTAGGTTCAAGACAGCATCTTTCTCTTTTCTACCTTTCTTTTTGGAATGCAACTTATAGAACAGCCTACATGTTCCTATTTTTAGTTGAATGAACTGGCCTATCTGTATGCTTAAAGCAAGCATGCATTAAATGCTCTGATGGAACAAGTCCTGCTGGTTTCTTCCACGCTCAGAAGACTCTTGATATACTAAAATCGATACTTACTGCTATTGTCATTGTTAGTATTATTCTGGAAAACTTCCCCAGCCGAGAGTCCCAGCCATAAACTAGAATCCTGTTATGTTTAATACGATGCAAATACAGAATAGAAGACTCAGTGCTTTCTTCTCTCAGAACTTCATGCAGAGAGCTAGACTGAAGATCACACAGGAACTTCTAGGAGTATCTCTGCAGGAATGGGCAACACAGCTGGAAATGAAAGAAATTCAGTCGTCTTGTAGAGGGTAGAAACTATTTCCCATCAGAATTGTCAGGTAGTTTGATTTTCTTGCAATGACTACCCTTTGTAACCAAGCAGCTGTAGAGTTCAAAATAATGTTATTATGGCCCAGCAAAAAGCTGCAAGACTGTCCCTTCCATGGCAGTGTTACAACTGGTTGCTACAAAAGAAGTAGTCCAGCCACCAATCTTGCTAAATGTTGTTTTTTTCCCTTTTGTGAGAGTTAGAAATTACAGAATTATTATATATTCAAGAGCTAAATTTTATATGATCTGCAGTCTTTCCTCTCAAAAGTGGCACTGCGCTGGGTCGAGTAATGCGCTGGGTTTAGAGGGACAACAGTCCTGGATTAAGTATTCCACTATTTTTAAAAGGGGTTTCCATGTCAAATCTCCTGTATTTTAAAAAACATTTTACACAGTTACATCAGCACTTCTACAGCTTCTTACTTATTAAATATAGCTCCCAGTGTGACTCCCTGGCTTAGATACAACAGGTACTTTTATGAAACCTGGTTTGAGTTTTTAGTGCAGCTGTGCAGAACCTTTGTAATGAAACCCAAAACTCACCCAGGCTTGAGTTTCATTACAAATCTGAAACTTACATCAGGTTCTCTAAAGGGTTTGTCAGAGTTCACAGCTCTAAAGATTTGAGGCTGGATGAAGAAAGTCTATACTGAGTTATGATTTCAGGTGCAGGCCAGAGAAAATGTGGTTTGACCCTCAACAAGATAAAACCTGTTGGTTAAAAAAGAGTCCTTGCAAAGGGAAAATAAAGGATAAGTTCTTGTGAACCAAAGTTTTAAGCTACAAACCTGTGTACGTGAAACTTTTACCAATAGTTTTGATTGCTTTTTTTACTTTTCTCTTATACATTTCTTTCTGCTTGGCGTTTGTTGTATTGAAATCAAACTGTTTGTACAGTTCTCAAATAGTCAAATAAAGGGGTAGTACAAATGCATAATTCCTGTGATCTTCCAGAGAAACCAAGGAGTCAGAGAGTCAGGAGATGGATTCTGCACGTTTTGACATCTGACTTGTTATCTCATCTTGTGCAATGGGGAGAATATTTCTGGCTGTTTATTCCCATGTCTCAGAAATGCTTTTACCCTCTAAAATAAAGCAACTTCAAGCTGCAAGTCTGTGCAACCCTACCAGTCCTTGTTCCAGTGTGATTTGCTCACAGCTAACCTGTGTACTTCCACATTGTCCTCCACTGGAGGTGTGAGGAAAGCAGATCTTTGTGCAAAAATACACTAACATCACAGGTATGAACAGATGAAATCTGCAATATCAGAATAATTAGTGATTGTTCATGGTCTTGCTTCAGATATTTTCCCCTTCTGTCTTTCTTTTGCTTCATCCATTAAGAGTCCAGTGAGGGTATTTATCAGAAATAATGCCCTTCCATCCATTGCTCCAGAGTTCCTAGAAGGAAATGTGCACATTTTTGTGCAGTTTTACAGCTTCTGATTTTTGCCAAGACCCAATTAAAAGGTCTAACTGATAGTAGGCCAAAAAGTAAGTTTCAAAACCATCCCAATAAATTATGAGCTTAAGTTCCACTTTAAAAAGTGGTTTAGGTATTGAAAAGACTGATTTGCATTGAAAGCTTTTGGTATATCAATCACTTACAAATCAATAAAATGAGAAACTTTTCCCAAAATACGAATGTTTGAGGAGTTTGTGGTAGAATCTTGGTTTTAGAAATTTAGCGTATTGTTATAATGACTTTTGGTTCAGGTCCATCACTAATTTTATTCAGCTGTGAAGAGATTGATGACAATTTTCATGTCAGCAGAAACAGATTATCAGTGCAGGCTCAGATTTGTGTCTCCCTAGTAATTAACATATTTAACAGACAAAAAATAGATTTTATTTTTTTCTCTTCTCCAAGAATTATCTGAGAGATGGAGAAAAACATTACTAAAAAGTCATAAATCTGTCAAAATTCACAGGACTTACAAGCTTGTCTTTTTATCCTAAAAACTGAGTTGGAGTAATCTTTACAGCTTTATTGAATGTAAGTGACATCCTGTGGTCAAGTGTCACTGCCTATACTGAAAAATCTTGAGTTTGACTTAAAAAATGTTGCCATTTTAGTAACCTGGGTGGAGACAAAGCTAGAAGGGTGTTGTCCAGCTCTCTGCCAAGCTGTTTCAGTGTATCATAGTTAATAATTGCATCACAAAGATTTGGCTCCAGGGTCCTGCATAGATCTGAAGGTACTGGCAGTTCCAATCCTCCTTCTATTATTCCCTTTCTTAGCATTCAAGCTATTCCTGCCCAACTTCATGATGAAGAGGCCAGCTTAGGCTAGGCATAAGTGGAAGAAGATTGCATGAGCTGTTGAACTCTTCCCACAAGGAGGAAATCCTTAAAATGTTTGTGATTTTGTGTTGTGATAGTGACAGGATGAGGAAATGGCCTCAAGCTGTGCCAAGGGAGATTCTGGTTGGCCATTAGGAAGAGTTTCTTCACAGAAAGTGTTGTCAAACATAGGAACAGGCTGCCAAGAGAAAATGGTGGAGTCACCACCCCTGGAAGTGTTGAAGAAATGACTGGATGTGGCACCTAGTGCTATGGTTTAGTTGGCAAGGTGGTGTTTGATCAAAGGTTGATCTCAATGATCCTGGAAGTCTTTTCCAACCTTCATGATTCTCTGATTCTATTTTATTCAACATCCTTTTAACTGTAACATTAAGACTTGTAGACTGTTGTGAACTAGAACAGGGTGCTTTGGCTTGTGAGTAGAACTGGTGATGGGGAATGCCTACAATAGTCTTTTAAGTTGCACACAGCAGGTCATCATATATTGGGTTCACTCTGGTATGGGGAACCACTCAGTTGTTAAATAAAAGTGAGTACTCTAAACTCCATTTCAGAACTGGATTTTGAAGCACACTGCTTAGCATAAATCATAAATATTGTCCTTATTCTTAGAGCCATCAACGAGAAAGACAGACAATTTCTAGAAAAGCATTAGTTATCTGTGGATCCAAAGTCCTGCCAAGAAGAATCCCAAAATCTACGATGACTCATGGCACTGGATGGTGTATTTGACTTCCTGATTTCCTGAGGAATGAAACAAAAAACATGCTGCCAGACTGCTTCAAATTAGTCACCCATCCGAGGAGATTCTGTGACTGATCAGCTTTGCAATTAAGAAATATACTCTGGGAATTGGTGTTTGACATGACAGAATATGAAAAATTTGACGTAAGTCTCAATTCTCCCCTTTGTATCTGGACTACTTATCCTTAAGGATAAGTATACAGTCTGTAGATTTTAAAGCATATTTTGGGAATGATTTTGGTGAGTTGTGGTTGTCATATAGTCCGCTGTTAGTTCCTTGGACACACAGATCTTTCCACTCCTTGACGGTAAGCTGTTGTCCCTGAGGTCAGGTCAGAAATCTGTTCAACCTTTCCAATGGCTTAGCAACAGTAACAGGCAGTTTGTGGGGAAAAACATAGAGAAAATGAATCTACATTACATTGATTAAACCTGTAATTTTAAAGAAAATGTAATAAATTTCAGCATGGCATTTTATAATGGTAAAGATACAAACTTCTGTTCCTAGTGCTCATTGAAAATACAATGGCAACAAATATTATTATAATTATTCTGATTTAATTTGAATAGTCTTTCAAACAATCTAAATAAACCACTGAGAGAATGAGAGTATTAGAGAAGAAGAAAGTCATAAATTTACACTGGAATGTGTATTTTGCTTCTTACTATGAAATAATGTAATTCACGTACAAATTCTAAAGCATGATGCATTTTGGTGCTTATTTCTTTCTTTAAATAACAGGGATACTTATGGACAGTATTCACTTGTACATGATCACTTTGAATCAATATCAATCACAGTTCCATCCAGGAACTGGTAGAAGTCTTTCACCTATTTCCTCCCTTCTCTTGTGAAAAAAGAAAAGAGAACTTTAGTCTATTTCACTCTCACTTACCCCCTTAATGCCTTGCACAGGCTTGCTCTGCCCAAAGCAGATAGGAATTGAGAATGGCCTGAGAGACAATCAGAGGTATGTGGATATATGTAGAGAAACCACAGCCATTCCTTTTAGCCCCAACCCAAAATGACCCTTTGCAACTCAGGCATCAATGGAGTGATGAATCAGCATCTTCCTATGACAGTTGTAGTCCTGAAGGAGTAGTTCCTTCTCGTGTTTCCCTCTGAGCAGCACAGCTGAGGGTATACAGAGGTCAGGCTGGAGCTTTGGCCCTTAGTTTTACAGTGTGAATCACAGTGTGTTCCAATCAGAAATAACTCTGCAAAAGACATAATTTAACTTGGTTAATTATATTGACTCTTATATAGACCATGAGTAAATAAATACCCTGCATACAAGGAAACTTGTTTATGGAATAAAGCTTAGCTCAACTACAATTTGGTGCTTTTAATACATTCAGAGTACATTTTTAATGCTTTCATATGGCTGAATAATACTTCCACGTTGATTTTTCCCCTTATTATTTAATCTACTCTACAGTGAACATGCGACAATGGCTCATTGATTTATTGTGAATGCAGCAATAGGTTTATAACTGCATGAATCATGCAGATTGCTCAATTCACCACATGCCTTAATAAAAGTTTCACTTTAATAAAACAGAGCTAAGGCAAATATGTCCAGAGCCTGGTCTGACATTCCTTATACATTACCCTGCCTCAGGAAATTATTACTATATATTTTATAGCAGCTACAGTAGTTTGGGGATCAGGATTAGAGCATAGTAACTACTGTGACATTTAGCAGAACTCCTGTGTATGCCATTAACCCTCATGGGGTGGACTGGCATGGAAATATTTTGGAACAGTGGTTTTCATCCTTTTTGAATGATTGATTTGAAAAATTTTCTGTAAAGGTATGATTCCTCATTTACTGAATTTAAGCCCCTAGCATTTCATTTGTACCTTTCACAGGTTCTTTTGAAGTAGTTTGTGGACCTCACAGAATCAACTGGTCATAAATGGACATCACTGTTCCAGGACAGCTTCCATCACTTGGCCACACAGAGATTCATTGACCAATCTCTACTTAATTGCAATTGCCAGACTTTGAAAACACAAAATAATCTCAATGGTTGTGTGTACTTTTACTTCATATCTCAAACTAATTGCAACAGTTAGATCTTGACAAGATCTAATGAGACAGACTGAAGTCTTTTCCAGCTGAGGTTGTAGAAAGTATGATCCACTTTATCCACACCTCTTTCACTGTAGGAAAAGGAGACAAACGCAAGCCCTTAGATGGGTATCTAGATATTCTGACTCTTTCTTAATTTTATTCAGAATCGGTCTTATGAAATTTCAGACAGAAATAGTGAAACTTGTGACAGCAGAGGTTTCAGAATGTGTAACTTCATCTGAATCAGCACTGAACTCAAAATTTGGAGGGAGCTACAACAGATACTTTTCTATTTATAGCAATGAAGAAACACATATTCATTTCCTTGGCCCTACTTTTACCAATGATGTCTTTACTCTTTCCTAATTAGTGGAGCTTAGATATTAAGCACGCAGTTTTTAATAACATAATTTTCTTAACATAGGTAGTTGAAGTAGAATTTTAAAAGTTTTAGTTGATCTTACTAGCGAACTTGGTAAAAAGAGAACTACATCAATGTGAAATGGAAAGAAAAGCTTTAATGTCTATGAGTATGTTACAATGGCCTCTGCTTGCATTATGTTCTTTGCACATTATTGTCCTCTATAAAAATGCCAAAGTTCCAATATGAAGGTTCATAGTTTGGCAATTTATTTTATTTTTATTTGGTTAGTTTGGGGTGGTTTTGTTTTGTTGCTGGGTTGTGGATTTTTTTGTTTTAAAGTAAGAAACATAAATTCTGTGATTTCAGCAGTAAAATTTTATTCTCTTGCATCTTTTGCAATAAGTTTTTTTTGCCTGTGTTTCTGCATTTTGAACACTGTTGCATAAAGGTGATGTGTTTACAAACAAAATAAAATTAAATCCACTGGCTTTACTGTACTTAGGGAAACCCTCAATGGAAAAAAAAAAATTTGGAACAATGAGTGAATTTAATAAAAACCAACTCTGGCATTACTGTCTTCCAGTACAATAAAAAACTTTTTCTATTGCTAGGTTGTCAGTACTACGAAATGGTTTTTAATGCATAAACCTCAGGCATGCAGATAAACCCAAGTACACTGGAGCCAAGGTCTGAAATTGGTGCTTGAAACATGTCTTTAAAACCATCTTTTTTGTCAGGGGAACTCTCTGTCATCTGGAATTATGGGCTTTAAGGCCCCCCTGGCTATAAAAAGAGCAAGTGTGAGGATTTCACTATGATTCCTTTGTAGCTCAGTATCTGAATTACTCCAGCCGTAAGTCCAGCTCAGATCACAAGGATAATTTTAGGCACACCTCTTCAGGCACCCAGTCCAAAATGGCTGAAGGTCCAAATGGTTCCAGTTCATTGCAACCTGCTTTGCTTATTAATTTCCATTATCTCACTCTTCTGCCTTTCTTCCCTTGGCTATTGACTAAATTCTTTGTAGGTGTTCAGGAATTAATTGTTACGCAACTGTATTTAAATCTAACCATGAGGTGCATATATGTGTGTATATGAACCTACTTATTGACAGATAAACATTTTACATCCTATTTTAATAATACTGATGTTATTTTGTAAAGTTGTATGTAATCTGGGAGCAGTATTACCAGAAAACAGAAAACTTTTGTACCAAGATAATGTTTCTGAAGCAGAATTGAAGCTCATGATGTAATTCAGCTTGGAGGCTCCTGTTTGAAGCTCATTAACTTTGGTTTTCTTTAATAATAGAGATGGGCTATGGCAGGGTCCCTCAAGTGGCTTGTTTAGTGCAGTTTTGTGGACACATCCCCTGTAGTGTCCTGTCAGTGTCAGGCTTGTGAGGCCAGACAGTGTTGTCATTGTCACATCACTCTTGGAAGTTGCATGAAGATGGTTTTCCTTCCAATGACACTATGGAAAAGAGACAAAGCTTTACTCAGTCCAACACTTTCTAAAATAAGCAGGAATTAATTTTTATCTGTAGATTCTGATGGCAAAACTCTTTGTATGTAAATTACATATTCCCCTGGGATTCTCTTTCAAAACATTCTTTATATGTTAATACATGGTAAACAATATATACAATTTTAAAAGACTGGTTAAACACACATGGCAGAAGGGGTGGTTGGATATTGCCTACTGTCAGGGGGTTCCACAGTGAGCAATAATGTTTCTTTCCTTGTGCCCTCTGTCACTAATATCGTTGTTGTTACTCTTTGTTTTCTTATCTCATTGCTGTTTCCAGAAAAATGTTCTTATCAAGCCTTTCATTTTTGTGCCTTCAATTTTCCTCTCCAGCCACCACAGGGCAAGGGGAAAGAGAGGAGGAAGGGGGAAGGGAGCAAGTGACAGTGTGGTTTGGAGAGTCTCAGAGGGAGCACTAAATTGGGGAGTACCATTCCTGAACCATGACACCTGTAATCCAAGAAAGCATATATTGTTATTATTTTGAGTATGGCTCATCAAATATTTTTTGAAATATCTGCAATCTATAAAAATAAAACCAGTGGACCTTCTAAGATCACTAATAGCCAACAAATCACTAATAACCTTTATCTGTGTCTTGCAAAGCATTTTAAAATGAATGACTGGAACATGACAGCATATCTGGGAGGTCATTATGCAATTCCTTCCTTTGGTAGCTTGGTGGAGTTGGCTGTCCTGAGTGCAGCCATAATTAATTTTAATTTTTCTCCTAAGGCCAAACTTTCCAGTCTGAGCAAGTTGTGCATCAGTCCTTGCAGGGTCAGTTAAGTAACTAATAAGGCATCCGTGAAGCTCCGTTCAGAGCATCTTTGTGCATACAAATGTTAAATTACTCAACACAAAATGCTGAACAGAGTATTTTTAAATCCTGCCTATTTTTTTAGAAGCAGGTAGCTAAATGTTCCACCAGGGAGACTGGTGAGTTCAGTGGATGTTTCTAAGGCACTGCCAGCACCTATGCTGCAGCTTTGATGTGATAGTCTAGAAGCTGCCAAAAATATGGAAAATACAGCATCAGGCACTTCTCACTAAAAGTGATTTACACCCAAATATTATACTTCTAAGAAGGTTAATTTATTCTCTTGAGTTATAGGTAAAGTGGGATCAAAGGCAGCTTCCACCCCTTCTGTGGGAGCCGTGCCACTAGGCAGAAGGAATAATGAGAACCATAGGTAAAGAAAGACAGAAAATGTGTCTACTTCACTGGGAACACCAGGAGTAATCTGCCTTCCAGCCCCTCCTTCCAACTGACCATTATGTATAATTATGTGTTATACATACATTGTTCAACGTCTCTTGGATTGTAAAAATATCTAGGAAAATGGAGCAAAATTAATTTTCTCTCTCAGCCATGCCAGTAATTATCCACTAAACCTCTGAATTGTGTTCCATTTTGTCTTTTATGGGGTCATGGAAGTAGCATTTGTTTCTGCTCGATGATTGTATTTGAGAAGGTGAGGTGGTGCCTGCCATCAATGGGCTCAGCCAGGACCTTGTGGGGATCAGGTGCATCCTGCAGCCAGAGCAGCAGCTCCAGCTGGAGGGATGTTTCCTCTCAAAGATGGAGGAACAACCTGCAATTACAACTACTTTTAGAAAAAATTGGCAGCGTTGTGTTTTATGTGGAGTTCAAGTCAATCACTATGCAGATGAGAGATGCTCTGAGCACAGAGTCTGAAGGTCTGTTGTCAAGGGAGCAGTGTACCTGTCTGCCACAGGTAGAAAGGAGAGATACACCAGCCCAGACACCTGGGCCATAAGCAGAAACAGAGAATAAAACATCTACAGACCACTCAAGGAAACAATGAGTTTAGATATTTGCTGAAGTAGCAGTTCAGTGGTTGGGGTTTGGATCAAAATGTTGGGCCTAAATCCTACAAATTCTGCTTTGGTTTTGGTGGAGACACTTGCATCTTTAATTGTATGTACTAGATGTCAGTCAGTTTTACATACTGAACTTACTGGCTCCAATTTTCGCAAAAGGCCAAAAGAAAAAGTCAACAAGAATTGAACATGGTTCTTCCAAAGTCCTGGAGCCATCAGGAACCTTTACCCCTTCTCTGACTGCAAATGAAAAAGCTGCAGCATTACAAAAGAATCTTGAATTGAACAATGCATTGAACATACTGCGATGTCCACTAATCCTTTTTTTCTGCTAAATGTCTCTGCCAGTGCTCTACCAGTAACTCTCTTTCTGATAAAATATCTGTGTTGCTGATGGATCAGGGTTGAATTTTTATGCTTTGCAACATTTGCTTCTGAGGCAGATAATATATTGCCATGGAAATACAGGCCGTTTCTCACTGCACATTTCAAAGAGAGAGCATGGCACTATGCCATGTTATGGCTGTTAGCGTCACTATATCATCCCTTCAGAGTGGTTTGCTCTGCTACCACTTTCCAAGGAATCTCTTTCAGGGCATGACACTGTGAAACTAGAGAAATTATGTTTGGCAATAACACGGGTTGATGGCAAGATATGTCAAACAGCTGAAATTATAGGCTCCCTTTCAAAAGCTGTCCTCTGCCCCATCACCACTGCTGATGGTTAGATTTGTTGGTCCCACCTCCCAGTTTGCACAAATGGGATTAAAGTAGAGGAGTGAGTCAGGAGCACAAGGCACACTGTGTGAGGTGTGTAAAACATCTCTCAGCGGGAGCTTGGCGGTACAGATAGTCATGTAAGATGAAGTGAAATAAGTGTTCCTTTGTGAATAGAGGCCCTCTGCCCAGCCTTTGCATCACACTGCTTAACCTGGCCTACAGCCTACATAAAGATACATAGATTATAAAGAAAACACTCCTTTCAGAATGTGATGTGAAAACTTGTAAAACATTGCTTTTGTCCACACAACATGTATTCGTTTTGGAATGTCAAATAAACACAGGGACTTGCTGAATATCCTTCCTCTCATCTGACATTTTGGGGTCCAAACATAAAAGTGATACATTGCTAAGCAGGACTAAGAAATTAAAATCTGTGAAAAGTAAAGCATCTCAGAGACTGTAAATTCTTTTCTGCATGAAAGTCCAGGAATCAAAGTGTGACCTCTTCAGCATGGGTAGAGCATTGGGGGAACATGAAGCCTTGATCTCACTCTGAGCATCGTCCAAGGAGATTTAACTCAACAAGATGGATCAGCTGTTATCTGAGCTCTAAAGGGTAAAGTACAATTAGTTCCTTTGCTGCCAAGTGAGACAATTTTAGTATACTGCAAGTAACATGAAAATCTGGTCAGGAAGTAAGACTATTTTCATAAAGTGCACAAGGGTTTGGATTTTTATCATATTTTTCCTATGACTATTTTGTCTGTTGAAATTCTGAAAAGTGTCACTCCTTCCTTGTCCTCTGTTACATGCTCTTTCAATTCTTTGCTTTCCATGCTAGTTTGTAGTTTGTAAACAATATGAAAACATGAAAAAATTATTTTCCCATTTTGATACTGACTTCCCTTCAATGAAAGTCCTTAAATAGGAAGTAAGCAGAGAAAAATAACTTAATGACACTGATTTTTAAGGAAAAGTGGAAATTCTCCAGACTTTTGCATTGCCTTCAAAAAAAATGTATTTTCAAGATCCAGAAAATGAAAATTATGTTTCCAACTATGCCTTATTTTCTGCTAAACACCCTCTTAGACTGCCAATAATCATATGTAGTAAGCATTATTACTATTTTTTTTTTTTTGGAAGGTTGCTCTGACTTTTATATGAAGCTTCTAGGACAACTTTCTAAATTATTATTCATTAAAAGCAAAATCTCATGTGATTTTAATCATAAACAATATGATACTATTCTCAGTAATTTTTTTCTTTGATTTTCATTATTCTTTTTGCTTTCATTATCTTTTTTTCTTCGCAATCAAATAAATGTAGACTAAATAATACTACCAAAGGGGCAAAACATAGCTACTGTGTGGACAGTAATTTAAATGCTGAAACTAAACAATGTACTATTCATGATAAAATATTTGCTTGCTTTCAGATAACCTTGTCTTGTGTTACCTATCTTAATAACTTCATTTGCAGATCTTGCTGAAGAGGTAAGTCAGTGTGAAGGAATGTCTCCCAAATGTCATGTTTCTGTTTTTTTTTGCTTTTGCAATCCTCTAGATATTTGCTGTGTGCACAATCTATCTTTGGGAAGCTCAGTGTAAAGCCTGGGATATGTCATCAGGAAGGGAAAAAATGAACTGAGTAGCATTTGTCAAATATCTGCGATGATTACATTATCATATGTTTCTTATAGGATGTTCTGCTAAAGAAGGCCCACTCACAAGGCCTCTTCCTTCTCTTCCATCCCTCTACCCTCACCCCATCAAAAAAAAATATTCTAGCTTCCGTTGATCCACAAAATGCTTAATGTCATTTTAATGCACAGCATGGAGCTGGCACCCTCAGGCTGTGAAAATTATGTTCTGGTATGTGATGTGGGGAAGGGAAAAAGTGAAAGATACTGCCTGGATTTGGCAGGGATATCAGGAAAGGGAATGGGAGTTGGAAAAGCTGTTAGGAAATGTAGATTGGTAAGAGTGTCAAACAAAGACTGAATGGGAAGGACTCAAGGGGGAAACTGAAAGTTTTGTGGAGAATATATGAGGTGACCGGCTGAGTTTGAAAGCATCCCTATCAACCATTTCAAGTCTGCTCCTCTCCTATTTCAGCTTCTCGTTTACTCGTCATTCATTACTCTGGTGGTTTGCCTCTCTAGTGACTTTTTCCTGAGCAAATGACATTCCATGGTTTAAGTCAACCAGGTGCCCAGGTGCTTCCTCTCTCCTACCTTTGAATAACATTCCCTGAAATCCAGGGAGCAGATAGGATACCTCATCATTTTCTGAAGGCCAGGTTAGTGTTTTCTTTTGCATTCAATCCTGTGGCACCCATGCATCCTTGGGGAGGATAGCACCGACTATTTTCTCTTGCTTCTGGTGCCTCTTTCAGAGACTGGGATTCTGTAAACTGTTTTTATGGTGTTCATTTTATTTCTTTTCCCCGACTTTCAGTAAAACCTTCCATTTTCTTCTACCACATCCCTCTCCCTGCTGACTCTTCTGGCTATTTGTGGGATCTAATCATTCTCTGCAATTTCCTCCTCCCTCTCACCCACTACTCTGCACTTGACAACAGCGTTACTTCCCCTTGCCCCCTCACTGGGTAATATTTACTGTGACTTAAGCACTCTCTCTCTTTTCCCACCTGACTTGGCATCCTATTCTGATTCCATAAATAAGCGTGATTATGAAACTTCTTGGACGGGTACTTGGCTGGCACAGGTGTCTGAACATTCTGTTCTTTCCTGAGTGGCATATCAGTTGCACAGATCTTGTAGAAGGGAAGAGGAGGCCCAAGCTGTCCTTACGCTTCTATTTACTCTTTTTTTGTAGGCAATGATTTTCAGATTGCAAACCCTCTGAGATGTATGCTATGTTTAACAAGTCAGCCCTTACTATTTGTGGTTATGAAAGGGCTGAAGATGTCTGATAGCAAAGGTGACTATAAAAATAGATCTCCAAAATGTCATGAGACATTTGGTACAACTATTTATTTCCATATTACAAAAAAAAAAAGTATCTTAAGAGGCCCCATAAAAATAGTGGGCATAACAGAAAAGACTTTATTTTGTAGCACAATTCTTTATGAAGGACTATAATTGAAAACATAGCAGTTTTGAGACAAGAGAATAGAGAAAAATGTATAGAAGCAAAAGGAAGGAAAACCCCAAGAATTTAAATTTTGTATTTGTATGACTCGTTTCTGTTTGAGAGTGAATTTGGCCATCAGTCTTTTCCTTTGTTTTGGCTTATTATCAATGGCTACACCACAATCCCGTTTCCAATAGAGGATGATACCAAACATGCTTTAAATACAGATTTCTTTCCTTTCTTATTAGAAGAGCACAAAATAATGAATTGACTAATGGTGTCTATAGAAGGCATTATTTTGCAGGATCTCAACCTGGGCTCAAAGTTGCTGAAACTACACCTAATTTACCAGGAACACCTATTTACTACTAGAAAATGTTAGTATTTTTAGTCACAGCTGATGTTGAGGACTGAAGGATGAGGTTTCAATTTTTTACATAGTTCCCATACAGACAGATTATTTGTCCCTGAGGCTACTCTCCTTTCTCTGCTTTCTAAGCTGGACAACACCCCTGGGATGCTCAAGGAGGGGAAAGAGCCAGCAAATCTTGCCTGCAAAGGTCAGCTGGATGTGCTGGCATAAAAGTTTGCTTTGTGCTTCATCTTGTGTAATCACAAAGGCATGAGATGAGAGCCTACCTTGCAGATAATTTATCCTACTATGGTGGTTAAGCCCCATAGGATGAACAGCCTCTTCCCTTGCTTTTATATACACTATGGTTCAGAGGAAGCATCCAGGAATGTGGAAGATCTTTGTGTGTCTTTGCTGGGGAACTGTTTTAGCTGGACCTCCTCTTTGGACAGAGAAGCATGAATGCTTCACACTCCTGAGGGACAATGATTACTACTGGAGGAAAAATCTCAGTTTGAGAAACAGAATTGTCTCTGAGATATACTCAAACTGCAAGATTTTGGTGCAATATGTGTGTATGTGAAATCGTTAGTACTGGGTTGAATCTGGTAGTAATATTGATTATTTGTAGTGGGAAAACTGGCAAAAGAGAAAAAAAAATTATACTAGTTTTCCCTTAGGAAATTCCCTTTTTAGCTCCAACTCCAAGAATCTTATGCTGTTATCAAAACATTCTATCTTAGGATGTTCTGGTAAAGGACAGCACAGATAACTTTTAGTTGCTTCTTCATTAGAAGAATCCATAATGCTTTAGAGAAACAACATCACCTTTGTACTGAAAATGGAGATGGGTCCATGAAAAAAAGTGCAATTCTAGTTGTGGGTCTGAAACAATATAAAGGTGAACAAAGATCTCAGGAGATCCATGTAAGGCTGCAGCCTTACATCTGGTTTATCTGCTCTTCTCCTTTGATGTTATCACTGGTTTGTTTTCTTCTCCTTGAGTCCACCTCTCCTTATTCCACACCTGACCTCTCTGTGAGCTGTGGGAGGTCACCATGCAATGTGCTCAGCTGAGGAAGCTCTCTGGTGCCAGCCCTTGAGCTGCAAATTCTCTGAAGGGCATGAGCAGGTTCTTCATCTGGCAATCAACAGGGTGAAACTCTTCTTTTAGGAATCCTGCTACAAGCCAAGTAATAAACCAGAGCTTTATAGTAGGTGTGGGATGACAGAGAGCCTTCTCAAAAGTCTGTGTCATCCAGGAAAGGACACGGCTCTACTCTGCTCATGGAGGCCTTGCATGGCTCAGGAAGGACAGGTGCTGCAGATCCTTTTTGCCAGCCAGTATCTTGACTGTCAGAATGTACTCTGGGAAGTGATACTGATTTAAATGTTTAGACAGATATAATCAGAAGGAAACTATCAATGATGTCATTAATCCTACAGGTGTTTTCCAGAGCAAGGCTCCAAGATCATGCTGTTTACACCCTTGTGATTTTCTGTCTGCCCAAGAAAGAATGACATAGGAGAGTAGAACTTGTGTCAACATTTTGAAATATTTTATACAGCGACAAGTACTGATAAAACTTTACCTATAATTTCAGCCATATCTTGATCAGTGTGTTCACCTACATCAAGCTGCCATATAAAATGAAATCCTGAAACAGACATTGAGAATAGCTGGAAGGCAGATTTTATGTCTAGAAACTAGACAATTCTGCTGTTACTCATTTATGGCTTGCATTGTTGGGGAAATGACCCAATACTGATCAAAATCAACAAAAGAATTTGGTCTAAATGAGCTACATATCCAAAGAAACTTCTTGAATCAAAATGAATTTGTGAACAATGAATTACCATGACAAATCAAGATCTTTTGCTGAAATATATCAGAGAGTAATATGTAACAAGGTTGCTTCTTATTTTTTTCCTCTGAGTGGAACAGTAAAATTTGGGGCATCATCAGCTTCAGGCTCTAAGTGGGGAAAGGATTTGATTCAGCTGTCCACCAAATGTCTAATACATTCTGAGATATGTAAAGTATCTGAGACATCTTCTTGCAAACAGTGAATACGGCACATGACTACTGTAGATCCCTTCTGAAATTGCTGGAGGTTTAATGAGATGATTTAGGTGGCAGATGTAGCCCAGAGGTGCTAGCCTGCACGTGAACAAATGAATTAAGACCTGTTTGGCACAACCTGACGACACTAAGAATGACTCACCTTATTGTTAAACAGATCCTTCATCTGATCTGTAGCTTTTTGTCAATAAAGTCATAGATTTTGCTTTGTTACAAACCGATGGATATTAAGGTGGACTGTCTTTAGAGTGCCTAACTGTTCAACTGTTCAGGTGCAATTACAGTTTCCTATAAAACAGAGTCCCATCTCACAAATCCTGAAATTTCAAAAGAACATTAACACTCATGCTGTGTCAGACTGAGACAGAAGATGGACAGTTGCGTGATAAGCTCTTTAAAAGTCTATATAACAACTGGAAAAGAGAGGGTTAGAGCACTCCTGCTAGTGTTATTCAGTTTCAAGGACATACCAAGGTTAAAATAAAAAAATTGAGAGTATGGACTGCAGTCTCTTATGTTCCCATCCCAAAGCCCACTCACTCCAGCCTTTCAGGAACCATTGTTCAATTCCACTCCCACAGAGCAGTAGAAAAGGCAAGCTGTTAGGGTGAAAAAATTCTACTGCTTTTCTTGTTCTCTATGGAAGACTGAACATTAGTTCACAATCTTAAATATCTGTCACCACATCATCTTTCTTGCTTGAGTATCAAGATACAGTTAGTGTGTAATAAAGGCTCTCTAACTGAAAGACAGGGAATATCCCATGTCTTGAAACATCACAGAATGTTCTGCTTCATACTACATATTATTATGTTAAGTTACTCTATATAGGTTTCATCAGGGGTTGTTTAGTTAACCTCTGCCTCATGATATTTGTCAACTCAATTAAAAATAACCATTAAAAATCATATAAATCAGATTTTTATTTTAGCTTTTTTCTAATATTTGATTATCTGCTCTTTTTTCACCTTTCCCCAAGGTAGTTTATTTAGCTCTCACACATAACTTAGCTGATGAGGAAGGCTGGCTCCAAATGCATTTCACAGGTCCTTTGAGACATGCCAAGACCAACAATTTAAACCATGTATTCTCCAAACAGGCAACACAAAGTTAATTTTTGTGGTTGTCCTTTGCTTGGATGTGTGGCATGAGCTTTTCAGTGCCACCAAATCAAATACATGAACAGTAAACCATCAGTAGCAATACAATGACATTTCCACGAAAATAATAAAATAGCCCACAAAGACTTTTGGGAGAAGTCAGATGAACTCTAACACTGTAATTGTGGTAGGCTGAGGTTCAAACCAGGGTGAAACACTTTAGACCCATAGTAAATGTAAAGTTGTGACCTCATGTGCTATAAAGCAAAACCATATTTGGTTACCACACGTATTCTTTACACAAACATTTCAATAGGTTTTAAAAAGGAATTAATAGCAGTAGCTGTGTTAGTCCTGAAGCAGAATTAAATCTGAGGTTTTGACTGCCTTCTCTTTGCATGTTTTGCAACAGTATGGATATTCTACATATGGTACTAATTCCCTTATTGAATTAGTCATTGTACTTCCCACGTGCCAACCAAGCCCATCCTTCTGCCAGCTCCAGCCCACAGATAAAGTCCAGGCATGAGTCCCATCCCAGCACAACAAAATTCTTGGTGGTGAAGCCATCTTTTGGTCAGATTCCCAGAGAGTTTGAGGTTGTAGGAAGCAGTGCTCATCACCTTTCACTGCTTGCTGTGCCAGAACACAGGATATTATCTGATACTGAGCTATAATGGCACCCCACGGCTACAGATGGTGAGTAAAAGCACTGATAAAGGGAAGGGCCTGAACCTCAAGCCTGCTTTCACATTGCCAGGAGGAGTGTCCTCAAGCTTCTTTGAAGCTTTCATTGAAAAAGAAGACATTTTATTTTTTGGAGGGAATGAGGGTTATTATTTGTTTATGTAAACAAACCCCAAAACTACAGCAAGTCAGATGGAAGCAGCCTGTGAACATTAAAGACCTTTCAGTTATAAATTTTAGAGGGTCCAAAGCAGGGCAACGAAGGTGGAGAATGGTTTGAAGCACACGTCTGATGAGGAGAGGATGGGGGAACTGAGGCTGAGGGGTTGTTTAGTCTGGAGAAAAGGAGACTCAGGGGAAACCTTATTGCCCTCTACAACACCCTGAAAGCAGGTTGTGGTGAGGTGGTGGTTGGTCTCTTCTACCAAAGAACAGGTGACAGGAGGAGAGGAAATGGCCTCAAGTTGCACCAGAGAATCTTTAGACTGGATATTAGGAAAGATTTTTTCACGGAAGGAGTTGTCAACCATTGGAACCAAACGCCCAAGGAAGTGGTGGAGTCACCATCCCTGGAAGTGTTCTATAAAACATGTGGATGTGGCACTTGAAGTCATGGTTTAATGATGACCATGGTGATAGTACCGGGTTGACAGCTGAACTTAATGATCTTAAAGATCTTTTCCAACCTTCTATGATTCTATGAGTCTGAGGTAGAATAATTTGCAAAACAGTTTTCCTCTTGTGCAGTGTTTTGCCTGAGACGGCGCCCAGGAGCAGATGCTCAAAGAAGCTGTAGCTGTACATTCCCAGCATCTCAAAATCAGGACATTCCATGGTTTCCTGAAACAGTTTGCTTTAGGTCCATAATTTGTAGGAGCTGTCTCTGGACACTCAGATATTTGTCTAGCACTTTTTTTTTGCTAGTCTATGCTTTTGACGACCAAAATTTACTGTGAAGATGAACACTACAATTTTGCTCTGCAGAAAGAAAAACAAACAAGTGTATTTATGTTTTTTAATCTTCTGTATGATAGTTTCGTGGAGTACTCCCACTTGCTCGTTTTGTGGGTTTAGTTATCTCCTGTATATCTCTAAATCTTTCTGATTTTCAGTTGCCATTCTCCCTTCCCTGTTTTTGTCTTCTTTTTCAGTGTTCCTGTTAATCCAAAAGACTTATCATCCAGGGGAAAATACATCAACATGAATTTTTAAAGTATAATGAGAGGTTTAATTCCAATTTCTCTGGTCCTCCATAACTTTCAAGGTAGCTCTAGAATAAAAACCAAAAAAATTCAGATTTACCTTCCCTGCAGTGTCGATAACAATTTTAGCACTTCTTTTAATTTAAAAGATCTTTTCAACCTGACCTAGCTGAACATGTGGTTGAATCTCAATAGATATTGATGCAATTCAGTGAAGCTACAGCCACTCTGTGTAAATAACATAAACATATTCTATTTCTTTTTTTCTGTCACTTAGAACTCCATTAATCTGAGGAGCAACTGCATGTTGATTTTCTGAACTAATTTGACATTAAAAAGCTATGATAACTAAGTTTGAAATAAGGCTATTTTGTTTACGATCATGCTTTTCTCTGACACCATGTAGTGGTTTGGTCTAAAATACTCATTACTGTTTATCTTCTGTGAGATAAGAATTAGGAGAAATGCAAAGCAGGCACCAACTTGAATGAATATAAAGAAGTTTATTAACAGACCTAAAAGAAGAAAAGAAAAAAATTATACCACCTTCAGAACTCTCCTCCTCCCCCCACCTTCCTCCCTTCTCCCACTGACAATGTAAAGACAACCCTTAAGATGTTCAGTCTGTTTACCACTTCCATAATAACCTTGTTCAGTCCATTTAGAAAGAGAAGTCTCTTTTTGCTCATGCTATGAAAACAGTATCACACCGAGACAGCCACCCACTTCCAAATATTGTTCAGTCCATTTAGGAAGAGGAGTCTCTCTGCTTGCGATGTGAGTCCCTTCCCCCGACTTGCAGCTTTTCCCGCAACTGCTTTCGAGGGTCCACTCTTGAAGTTTTTTGGGGTACAATTTTAAGGTTGAGCCATTCAGAAACAAAAAAACAGAGGCCCTTCTCCTTCCCTGGGAGCAAAGGGTCTTTCTTATCTTCAAGACTATCTCTGGGAGCATCTCTAGGAATTGAGGTTTTTCTCCTTTCCTCTTTGGAGCAAAAGTCCTCATCTGGTTCATCTGGTTCATCTCTCTCTGTCCAAACTTCTCATGAAATTACAGCTGTGGCAGCATCTGCCTATTGCTTACGAGTTGAACACTCCACCCCCCATATCTTCATGAAATTACAACAGGATACTCTGATATATCATAGCTTCACAACAGACTTTCATCTTTAAGCATCTCTTCTCTCTCTTCCCTCAGGTTTTCAGCTCTTCACAGCACTAAAAGGGTTAATCTCACCTCGGCCTTGCAGCTGGAATGTGGCTTATCGCTGTTGGTCACCTGGCCTCTGCCGGACAGAGGTGCCGCTTTGCTGAATCTCGGCCGCAGTGGAGGGGGGGGTTCCGAGCCTCTCTGGCCGCCCACGGCAAGGCAATGGGGGGGGGTTCCATGGTTCCATGGCTGGAACAGGCCCATGGCTCCAGGCTGGCCGTGGCCCGGCCCGGCCTGGCCCAAGCAGGGCCTGGCCGGGCCCGCTGGCCCCCGCACGGGGCCTGCAGCCACCTGTGCCAGCGCCGGAAACGAGAGAGAGCCTGGGGGGGAGTTTGTCTATTCTTAAGTGTGTATCACAGAGGCGGTCACAACTTTAAGTGGCTTAAAGAATTGTCCATATTCAAACTGGCCAGCTGATAGGTTCTATCAGGTCCCAGAGGAAGCTGTAAGCACCCCTTAGCAAGGATATCCCTTCTGGGACTATGCTTGCTAACCTATGACACACCAGTATCCTAATATACAGATTTTTAACACTGAGAAGCCAGAAAAAGAAAGATGGTCAAACACTTTTGTAGTCATTTCTGTGAATGAATGTCACAGTCTGAAGCTTGTCAGTACTGGATAATGAGGTGTTGTGACCTTCCTAAAAGCATCTCCAAAGCAAAGCTGCTCGGTAGGAGCACCACACACTCACACACCCGTACATGCACACACACACACTGATAGCTCCAGGAATGGATCAACGACAAAGAGCCAGGAATGGTCTTCGTATGGTGTTCCACGGGAGGAGTTTAATGCAGCCACACTCGTCAAGGGTTCCAGGGACGAAGATGAAGAACATGAGAGGGTCCAGGTTTATATAGTGAGCGGACCAAGCATCAGAGACCAATGATCTGAGGGTACGGGGGCGGCACACAGGCGGGACTAGGGTAAGGGAACCACTGGGGAACTCTGAGGGGGTGGCAATGGGGCAAGGGCCAATGGGGGGAACAGGGAGTGGAGAACCTTCTAAGGTAGGGACATATAAGGTAACAAGGGGCGGGGAGGCCAACGGGCCAACCAGGGAAGCAGTCTGGGGTACATTAATGTAACAGAACAAAGCATCCTGGGGGAAGCCTCTTTTGTCACCCTAAGCTGGGGAGGATCTCTTGTACTAGGGACTGTCCCACCAGTGGACTCTCTTTGTCCCTTGTAGCACAGGCCCACTGGCCACCACAAATGAAGGTGATGAAAACTTTTTTTGGTATGAATTAACTAAGAAGGATTTCAAGTCTAGGGCTTAAGCTCAGTTAGCAAAATGACAGCAGAAAGATAGACCAAATGGTCAGACTGAGAGGATATATAACAAATCTTAGTCTTGTGCATGCAAAATTAATGAGTAAAACAATACTGCAATGAAATTACAAAATCTGCTGATTCCAGTGGCAGAATGCATCTCATCTACTCATGCTGGCATCCTTCTAAGACTGTTCAGTGACCAATTATTTTCCCTTCAAAAATATCACACATGTTTCTTAGCAAATAAAATTCTGTGCTCAGGCAAGACCAAGATAACAGTAAATATCACACTTTCATAATAATTCTATTGACACAGAATTGCTGTTATCATTGCACAGAAATAATGCCAAAAAGAAAATGATAATACTAACACAAAACATTGCAGGAAGGCATGTGAATGATATCCTAACACATGGCCTCAATTCTCTCTTGATTCAAATCTCTATTCAAAGGCCATAAAAGAGAAAGAAAATAAGAAAAACAGAAGAGGAAGAAGAAAAAAAACACATCCAAAAACCAAACTAAGAAGCAAAAAGTACATGTAGTACATATAAGACTTTCCCCTGCATTTTTTTCAGACTTGTGGGTAGGCCCCAGCTTAGGCATGTAGTTTTGGTACCTAACTCTTGAGGCTCTCAGTGAGGAGAAGAAAGTGAGCAGAGGTAGCTGGTTGCATGAGGTATTTGTTGAGCAGTTCTGAGTACCTTCTTTCTCTATGTATATCTTAGGGAGAAGATTTCTGGGGACTGGACTGCCTTTGTATTTGTCTTACATGGAAGTGAACAGATTTACAAACAATGGCAATAAACCATAGAATGCACCCAGATTAATCAATTAACAGTCAATTTTCAGTTAGTGAGTCTAAACAGCAGAAAGATGTCTGCTGTCTCAGAGATGGTAGACTTCTTGGGACATATTATAAATGTGCAACACTTCTGCCCAGATTCAAAGGTAATATACAGACTCTCAGAAAGATCTCAGCATGTGAAAAAAAATGGGATAGCAGTCCTTTCTCTGAAGTTTCTGAAGAATAGCTTTATTATTCTTTACTATTATATCAGAGCTTGTGAGGCTCTGAAATGGTGGTGCCAATGAAAAGACCATTATGGTGATGATCAGCTGAAATCTTTACATATCAATTAAAATGTTCACAGTGTTTTAGACTGTGTATATGAAAAAGATATAGATTAGAGGAATTTAAACTCTTCACTTCTTTTTATGCTTGCTTATGTGTATTGGAGAAATAAGTAGGATTTCAGTGTATGACAAGATGTGAGACAGAGATTGATGATGTTTGGTGAAGTCGTGATCCCTATACATTCTAGTATGTTCCGAAAGTGGCTGGTGCATGAAACCTGCAAGTGCCTGGAGATTCACAGCTTCAAGTGCACTCTGTGAAGAATGGGGACTGATTCTCAGGGTGCTTTTGATTATTTAAGAACTCCACAGAGAGTCATTGGTATGTAAAGGGTTTTATTTTTAAAGATATAACTTACTAGAATCAAACAGAATAGTTACTTTGTGTGGTAAGTGCATTTTTCTAGAGAAATGCTGCTCATCATTTTCCAGTGAGCAAGATGGGGTATTTGGGCATTGCTAACACTTGTGAAAAAACACTGTTTTTGGAGTCAGAGGCTAGGAAACACAGACTTTTGTGTTGTGATTTTAGCCAGTGTCAGTTTTGTTACGAAAGCCAGCATAAGACAACATTAATAATCACTCACACCCTCAAAAGCACAGGGACTGACATTTGTGAGTTCAAGGCAAAAGCACATGGCTTCTTTTCCAGATACTTGGAGATCACACACTTAGTGGAAGCGCCATAAATCAGCTGAAAAATATATTGGCATTAAAAGAGAAATTATCACAGTCCAAGCAACTTATTTGATGAGGAGGAATACATATGATTTATGGACAGGCATAACTTTTTTCATGTTAGAACTGGCCTGTTATACTCCCTGCTGAATGGAGAGTCCGAGGGAAACGTGCAGTCTGCAAAGCACAATCTGAAACAAGCCAACCTAAATTGTTCTGCTATAGAGAACTCCCATCCATAACCTGGCCCAGCACCACTGATCTGAGAATCACTATGGAAATATCAAAGGATGAGATCAGAGTTTGTAGGTACTTCCCTCCACTTCTGTCATATGAAAATAGTTCATTTGCTGCCATTAGTGTTAACAAGCTGCAGTGGAGTGCTCAGAAAAGAGGAAATACAAATTACAGATATCCCTTGTAGCAGGAGATGATATAGAAGGGTTCCTTTTTCCAATCAGTGTTGCCTAGAGTCAAGGGTCCCTCTGAACTTGTACTGTTCGATCTATTGTTTATGCTCATCTTTTATTAGCTTTAATCATAGTTTTGCGATTGTAACAAGATAATTAACTTCCTAAATATAAGAGGATTAAGAGACTAAACCAGTATCCAGGTGGGATCCATCTGACCTAATCTCATCTCTAAGGCATCTAGGCTCAGTCCTGACTATCATTTCCCTGTAGCCAATGAAAACAAAAGCAATTCAGGAAGAGAAGGTAAAATCTTAGAAGTTATCTTAGAAAATTTTTTTAAGGTAGGGTTGGTCTTCTCTTGGTAACATCTCTGACTGTACACCAAATGGACAGTAAACCTGGATAACTAGTTTAGACAAGGTACCTACATTTCAGACAGCTAAAAGTCATTGTCTGTCATCACCCTGTGTGAGTGAGTGGTTTTGCAGATTTCAATGAATGTGTATATGCTGATGACAAGTAATTTTTTTACTGCTATGGCTAAATTATAAAAAAAAGGTGATCAGACAAGCCTCAAAAGTTTAGTCACTCACATGTAAGTGAAACATTAACCGTTGTAATTGTGGTATTAACATTTGTTTGTTACCTGTCTAATTAAACTATGAAAAATGACACACAAAAAATCCTAAACTTTATTACTACGTTACCTGTCTGTACTCAGAATTTTTAGAAATTTTGTTGAACTGGGAATTAAAGTGATTTCTTTAGACATATAGTGGGTACAGACTGGCATAAATTGTGCTGATGGAAAGGGAATGAAAAATACCTGGTGGTCTATTGAGTACATCTCCTAAAAATGCAGAGGGTCTGTTACAGAAATAATTTTGGAAATCCCTCGCATTTGTTTCAAGAAGTTTGCCTTCACATTTCCAACCCATTTATGCCTCATTCAAACCAACTGGGATGGTTTTGCTCCTATTCTACTATGTAGATTAGGAACAAAACTGAATATTTTTGCTATTGGTTTTTATATTGCTTTTCACAAGATTTTCTTATTCTGCCCACTGCAAAAATCCATCTCTTCCCTTACTAGAGTCTATTTTATTTAAAACTGGAGATTTCATGTTGATGCTGAAGAAACTAGTGCAGCCTGAAATGGAAACCACCCTAAAATGGATTTTAAAGAAAGCTCAGAAAGAAGTAGTAATGAACTGTTAGTAGTATGAATTTCTCTCCAGTGATATTGTAAGTCCAGTACCACAATAAGTGGACTTTACAAGACGTATTCTAGGTATTTACTCCAAGTAGGGTGATCACCAAAAGAAGGTGCCTGGCTCTCACACAAATAAAATTAGATACCTAAATTCCTTTTTTAGGTGTTGAAGGCAGGTTCCTCTGAGATTTTTAAATACCTACAAAAAATATCCTGCCCTTACAATTTAATATTATACAGCATCTAAATTAGTCAATCTGAATATGTGCTTTGATATAAGAACATATTCCTAACCAGTCAAAGCCACACAGAAAATCTGTACCAGAGGCAAGAAATGAAATTGGATTTCCTGACTCTGCATTTCGTTCCTTAACCAAAATTCTTTTTCCTAGTCCATAAACTGTGTTAATACCGCTATTTCAATACTAATAATTTAAGACTGTATCAGGAAGTCAGTCTTTTCTCATAAATATACAATATTAACCTGATACTGCCTCACCTTTTAGACTGAAAACAGTGTTTCTAAACCTTAGGAGTCTGTCAGGAGCCAATAGGGTGTCTCAGAAGTCTGTAAAATGATCCTGGGGTACTTTGGAAGCCTTGTAGTTTTGTTAAATTTGTTCTTTATGTGGTGATCACTATTCAATTTTTCTGTAATACAGTGTACATTTTCTCAGCCTGGCATACAAAGAAATAATTATTTTTTTACATTGTGAGATTCAGTATAAAATCAGAGAATTTTTTTTCCCTATTTTGGGGCTTCCAGAAAGTGTTAGTGTTGATTTTTCCTGAAATATTTTACAGTTGTATTGTAACTGCTGGACTCTGCCTAGCAGGCTGCAGCTCCCTGAGAGCTCAGCTGGAGTTACCCAAGGCCATGCGACCAGTCACATCCCGGAGTCCATTTCGGACAGCCCCTCGATCTGGCTCCAGCAGCCAGCAGCGTTACAATGCAGTGGTGATGAAGAAGGCAGAGAAGGGTCTCCCACGAGGGTGGTAAGATGGCTTTATTCACATCTTGTCCCAGAGTCCTCGGAGGCAGAGAGAGAGACCTCGTGGTCTGGGTGCGGGGTGGTTTTGTCAGGGCCCAGGGGCGGTCCCTGGGCGGGGTTGGGGTACAGGAGCCAATAGGGAGAAACTGAGGGAGTGCTCAAGGCTAGAGCAGGGAACAAGGGGAACATGGCATCACAGAATCAGGGGGTTAACAGGCTACCACACAGTTGTATCCTAAGATGTATGGAGCTTTGAACCCAGCTTTCCTGCATCCTGCACCTGGCGGTTGATTTGACATGGTAATGTGCCACCAGGCCAAGAAACCTGCTCATTAGAGCAAGCTGTACAACTGCCACATGCTAATCAGGTAGAATTAGATTAATTAATGGGGAATTTCTGTTAGAAAATAAAGCTAGAATTAGAGAGTTTATGGGTAAGGTTAGCAGACTTGTATATCTCTGATAATCTTGGATTAATTACTAGACTGAAAAGGAATGTGGGTTTGGGGGTTTTTCCTCTCTTTTTCATTCTTTTGTAGGAACACTTAGGGCCGATTCAGAAGAAAATATGAGCCTCTCTTGCAATAAAATTATTACATAGACTCTGAAACATGACCATTATCACAACACAGCATAACACAAACTAGAGTGTGCAATCACCCAGTAGCCTTTGCCTCAGGCCAATATTTTCTATTTAACCATTAATTTATATTTTTAGAAACTGACTCAAATTTGATTACAGTTTTAAAGAGCCTGTTGTATCCTTAGGTAAGTTGCCCCAACATTCAATTATCCTTATCTAATGACTAATTATCCTCATTTTTTAAAAACAACCTTCACATTGTATTCAAGTTACTTGATGTCTTCATGCTTTATTTTTTCTGTTGCTACACTGAGTAGTCTTCCCTTACTAAATGCTGAGCCAAGTCTTTCCTCATCAGAAATGGGTTCTGCACTTGCAAGAACTTACTTTTTAAGACTTGGACATGGCATAAGTGGTGTCACTCTTTGTATCCCTGTGATCAGTCTAAAGTATAAAGGGTACATGGCCCCCTTTCAGCCCTACAAGAGAAAGCTACTGTTTTTCAGTACTGTGAAGAGCAAGAATAACAATGTACACGAGTTTTTTGAATAGGGTTGTAATTTTTAACCTATGTCTTTTTGTCTTTTTCAAAATTTTGGTGTGATCCAGCAATTTTGTCTCTATGACTGAGTCCTTGTGGCCATCAAATTCCCTTAGCTTTTCACAGGTGAAAAACTCTTACTACTGACACCTTTCTCCAAAACAGGACTTAAAGGAAGATGAAGCAACAAGATTCCTATGGGAGAAAGAGAACAAAGAGGAGCAAGAAAAGGCCAGGGAAGCTTCCTAAAGACTCCTCAAAGATGTGAAAATGCTAGTTCTCCCAGGAAAACTGACTGAATAATTGATTTTGATTCAAAAGTGGTAATAAGCAGTAACAAAGCTTAAAGTGTTTAGGAATGACTCCAGAATTATCAAAGAAAGTCATAGGCAAGGAAAAGAGTGAGTAAAGAAGGGGACCTGGCTGATGTAACTAAAATATAAAATCTCTTTCACTTGCAAAAATACATATAACTTGCATAATACAAATAACTTCACAAGCATTTTGGAGATTAAGCGGCTTTAAGCCGTTCCAGATTAGCTGTGATGCTTTAGAATCTCTGCTGAGCTTTTGATCCAGTACACCAAAATTGAGAAGTGGTCAAGTCCAGTAATTTTAGAACTTTTCTTCTTAGAACACTAAAATGGAAAGCATAAATCAAGCTGGTTAATTAAAACTAGTGAAAGTCTTGTAAAAATAATTGACAATAAAAAAGAGGAAAGGAATTACTTTAGGAATGTTAACATACATTGAGTAGTGTGAAAAGGTAAATATAGGCAGAATATCAGGGGGAAAAATTCCTGGCAGAGTGATCCACAGGAATGTGGGGAAGTGTCAGAAACCTGATTGCTCATGATATTTAAATCCAGGCTGGACAGACCGCTAGCAAATCTGATGTTGGGAGTGATTTTATATTAACTGTAGCATTGATTGGATGACTTAATAGATCTGTTCCGTATCTGATTTCTATTAGTCTAGGATTCCCAGCTGCTTTTGCTTCCAAAGCCTCTTCCAGTCTTTGGATTTCTTTCTTTAATATTAACTAATAATAGCACTTTAACCGTCTGTCCATTAACAGAACTTTAGGTTTTCTTATGAAAATATTAAATTGGCAGGTGATTAAAGCTTTCCACTTCTTGTTCCTCTTTAAAAGGGTAAACGACTGCAAGTGTAGCTGAGACATTATTGAAAGTTCTGCCTTAGCTAATCCTGCTCGAGTTTAACCCAAGTCCTCCCACTTTGAAAGTAATGAAAGCAAAGATTTTAGAAGTCTAAGAAGACTGAAAAATAGATAAAAGTACCTTTTTTTGACTCTCTGATCACTTTAAATAAGTTCTGATCAAGGTTTATTGTTACACAGCAGCTTCTTGGCTTTTCTTTTCTTCTTTCCTTGTGTTTCATAACTGACCCTACTTTGAGCTACTTGGCAGTGTTTCTTGCTGTGTTTGGTTCAGCTGCTTTTATTTCCATGGATTGCTGCTATTGCCCACTCACAGTGCAGCTCAGGGAACATGGTTATGACAGAGTTTATCTGCTGGGCCTTTACACATCAGCTGCTCTGTGTTTGTTTCTTCTCAGCAAGGAATCACTACCCCTTAGGGACCACTAACCTATGTGAAACAGAGGGACACCAGGTTCAGCCTGGTGAGATTTTGGTTCTCAAACAAGTACTGAGATAGGGTGCAGCCCTTCACATTTAACTTCTAAATGCCTGCCAAATTTCATGGACATGCTGGAGGACTTTGAGAATGGCTGGAGGCTTTGGGAGAACAAAAGGAAAATTACAGTGTTGTGTCAGCCAGCCCTGTTCTTACAGTCTGTTTTAGACAACTGTATCTCTGTTAGGTGGACCCACTGCAGGCTGGTGAACTTTTGGTCAGCAAGATTATTTAGTATTATATATAGACTATGAAGAGGCTACTTTTGCTGGAGATCAAGTTCTCTGGTTTATATTTTGGCAGAAAAACTGTCTTCCAAATATTAGTATCTTCAAAACATTTTGATTAAGTTCAGTAATTCTGTCATGGAACATCAGAAATTTGAATGGCTTCTTATTTTATGGAAAACAATATATATTGAAATTGCATAGCAACAAGATAAATCCCACTGTTACTTGGCTCTGTCAGCTTCCTTGAAGGGTGAGTAACTTCCACCTAGAATGCAATATTTCCAGAACTGCTAGTTTCAGCATCATCTTTAGCTCTCTGTTATGGGAAGGAGTTGGAAATTCATTGGCTTTCAGAACTTTAGGTTGGTAAATCACACAACTTTAGCTATCAGCTCTAGCCTAGACACCAGGATTTCTTCTTCAATGACTGTTGAAAAATCACTGTGTCCAAGGGACATGTAACTTCACACATCTTGGAAGTTTTAATAGAAGACAGAAAAAGAAGAAAATAATTCCTTTTTATCAAGTATAAATAAGAGTCTGGACGCTGATTTCCAAGTAAATGTCAGGAAGTTTTGAAGAACCCAAGTGAAATAGAATAAGTCATCTTCTCAAAGCATCTTTTTTTTCCCCCATTGACTTCTGAGGCAGCCTAGATTCTTAGTTCAGACAAAATGTTTAACTTTTACATTATTAAAGTTAGAGATCAGTATTTTCCCATTGGTACTGCATTTTAAAATAAATTGCACTAAAGAACCTGAACAAACAAGCAAAAAGAATAGAACAAAAAAAAAAGAAAAAGAAAAAGAAGCAGAAAACAATTACAGAGGAGATATAAGAAGGCAATGTCGCTCTCCATTCACATCTTTGTGCATGGTATTCTTTATGATGTAGTAGCAGAGAAAAATACAGCTTTATAATAACTGAAAATACAGTCTTAAAATAATTTAAAAGTGCATGGGAAAGCTGTAAGTTTGTACACATTTAAATTGTGATCAAGATTCATAATTTTCTTGAAACTTTTTTCTGTATGGAAACTTTTGAGGTGTAAATGTATGGGTACATATGAATTAATAAATTATTGTTTGGATTAGACTTGAAGATCAAGATTTAATACATGATATTGAATGGACATTTAAGCTGAAGAAATTGAAAGAAACAACTTTATGACAATATTGTACAGAGCGGCAAACAATTTAGAAACATTTGTAGGAAAATTGGACAACTTAAAACCAGAACATTTAAAAATCTTTTTACTGTGTATCAACTAAACCATATAAAATTGCATTTTTGTGGGTGGTTGGAATGCCGTTTTTATGGTATTTTAAACCTTTGGTTTAATTTATGAAATAACCTTGGACTGAGTCAGTAAAAAATCTGCTAAGTTAAATGGACCTCAGGATTCCTCACTTCCTAACTGTGGTTTAGTTGTTGAGTACTAAACCATTATACAAACCCTCTGTCTGCAGGGAATTAGGAGTAAACTCTGACTGTAGTTAGTTTTTTCCCAAAACCACCTCTACAAGGATTAGCAATCCAGGAAAACAGACCAGAACCCAGGGCTAATGCCATGCTGTTTGCTGTTCCTGGTCTGCAGGGTATGAAATCTGCATGTTGCGATGAGGGCGCAACCTCTGGGATTTAGTAGTTCTAATTCACTTATTTGTGTCAGATTTTAAAAAGAGGAAAGCAGTTTTAAAGTAAGAGATTAGAGGTTGTACATTGTAGAAACATGAGAGGAAAGCCAGTAGGCTCAGCATAACTTCTTCATTTCTTCACATAGGATCATATGTGCACTGATCACAAAGGGCATAACAGAGAAAATTATTATTATGCTCTGTCAAGTGTTTTCCTAACAGCTTGGGAGCACGTGGAAATGAGTGGAAACACTGATGCAAGAAAAGGAATAATGTTTCTAGATTTATAACACCATCAGCCCAGAATGCACACTTGCATGTTTTATTTCTTCTTTCCTTGCAGTTTAGATGTAGTATAAAAAAGTCAGTGAGACACTTCCCATTCAAATCAGACAGCAGGCAAATAGTTACTAGACAGGAGGAAAATCTGAAATGCACATAGATACAACTAAGGAGGAACAAAAAGATACATTCTTCATATATCTCAACAATAAGGCATGGTATATCCCAAGATGTCAGATCCCTTTTTTTAGTGTTTATTTTTGCCCTTAGAATCAAGAATAACAACACAAATGAATGCCATTGTCTTCAGAAAAAAATCACCCAAGTTTATGGGCTGTGTTGTTAGATCTAAACTAGCAAAAGGAAGAGCAGCAAGGACTCTCTTCTCACCTGAAAGCCAACTGTGGCGGGCTGGTCACTTCTGTATTTCTAAACTTTCTTACACTCAAGAACTGGGTAGGTGACTCCAGCTTTTTGATGAGGAAGGGTTTTGTCTCATGCTGAAGCCATGCCTGGGAACCATCCAGTAGAGTCATAATTGGTGCAGGCCCTGTGTGTGAAAAGGACTATTCCTGCTAATTGGACTGAGCTTCAGGGTCTTGAAAGTTTTTGAGTTAGTAGCAAAAGTGAGTGCAATCTTGGGCTGCTGACCTGTGTGAAAGCCACAATGTGACAACCCCCATTCCAGGTGGTTAAAACTGGCATGAGCATTGCTCCCATTCCTGCTATCACTGCCCCTTGTCTTGTGTGGACGTGCAGCCATAAAAAGAATATAATCTGTTGCTCCATTTCCTAGCCTTTGGCTCAATCTGTGCATGAATTGGGTGGGATCTATCACTTAGACATCTGTGTCTCAACATTTCCATCTGACACCATTTACACTTGGTAGGGAGGAACAGTTTGGCTTGCTGTTCTAGCCTCTCTGTGTTAGGATAAGATCAGTCACACCCAGGAAGCACCTATTTCTCCCCAAAAAGAGTCTTCAGTGGTAAGGTCAGGTGCAGAAATTAATGTTTTAAGCACATCTGTGAGCAGATCAGTTTTCCCTTTCATACTTTCTTTTTTAATTTTCACCCTTTGCCTCCATCACTCTCCAATGCTGTTGCATGTACAGGATTGAGACCAGTGTATAAAAAGCTGACAGACATGGGTAACAGCTAAAAAGTTTTGTTTAGCTACCCAACCTTGTCAAAGCTCTATGCCTCTCAGACTTGCAACTTTGCCAATGTGAACTATGGCTTTATGGGAGAATATACACACTCTCTGCCCTTTTATATTGGTTCATCCAAACTTTATCTATAACTCTGTTAGATAGATTTGGAAGTGGAAAAACAAACATCTGCCATCTGCTCCATGTTATTTATGATGATTTCTCCAATTAGGTCCAATTAACTTGCTGTCAATGATTAAATGTAATGGGTAATAATAACTTGACTTCATCATTACCACCAACATTATTAGCTCATTGATTGCAACAATTTCAAAAATTACCCATCAGAATAAAATATGTTTAGCACCTGGTTTGTCTGTTTAGGAACATCTGCTATAAATGTGTGATATACGTGGAATTTAATGTCTCATGATGTGAAAGGGAAACATATAATCCGTACTTTGAGAGTCAGCACTGGCACAAATTTATGGTGAGACAATGAGAGGATCAAATAAAAATCAGTTCAGAATTTATTGCTATTTCTGGACTCACAGAATGGTCAAAACAGGAATGGAGCTATCGTATATTTACCAGCCTGAATTTTTTATCTAGCGAGGAGATGGTTCTGTTCATATGATCTGAATTTATGTGCCTGTGTTGTGCTATAACCCATGGTCATGGATGAACTGGGTGGGTGTGGAGAAAGTAGGCTGGGTATCCAGCTTGCCAAAGAGAGATGTTTTTATTCAAATCCCCAGGCCTAGTTTGTTTGGCCTTGCTTGGAGTTTTGCATAAAAGCTTTACAATAAAGTGCTGCATCTTTTTAAATGCTGCAAGGAGCGTGTGAAGGCACAGTCTTCATTTCCCTACAGTCTCACAGCAGCAATTTTCTCTCAGTGCTCCTGCTACATGCAAAACAAATATATTTGTCCATGATGAACTATGATTGCCATCTCCTAGGTTTGCCATGTGTTTCAGGTCAAGTGTCTCACTGTCATGCAATTCAGTTTTCCCTGTAGCCATATGGAAATACCGTGGAATAAGTGCTGTCTGGAATGGTTCCCAACAGACTGTTCAGACAGCTAATGACTCCCCAATCTTTAAGTGTGCCAGTCAGTTCCCCTTCCTGTAAACAATTTTTTTTCTTGAGCATCATGAATGCTAATTCTCCTAATTTGCCCCTGATTTACATCCTTTGGTGGGGATAGGGTGGGCTGTTAAAAGAACAAACTTTGATCTTCATTATGATTAAAATCCTCTTAACCACCCTCTCAGAAATGCTCAGGAATAATGTTTTATTTTCATAAGCACCTAGAAAACAAATCTCAGTTTAAGATTCCTGAAAACTGAAAAATTTGGAAAAAAAACTAATAAAATGTCTGGCTGTTGTTTATACACTGTCTGCTTATTGGCTTGACAGATCTGAGAAACATTAATTCTGGTGGTATATTTCTGACTTAAGCCACATTTTTTTTTTCTTTACCTAACCCAGTCTTGGAAAAACAAGCAAGGCTTTGGCTGGTCTCACCCCTTTTCTAACATTTCATTGCCCATTTTCCCCAATTTTGCCATATGGAATGTAAATTAAGGTGGTTTTTTTCACTTAAAAAAACATCATGTCTTATCAAATTTTCATTATTTGGCTATTGAACAAAATGCAGATTGGTAAGCTAATGCTTATTCGGTGTGATTATTTCACTGGATATTTGGCCACAAAGTCTTCAGGAAATTTAGTAGTCTAGCCTTTAAACCTCTGATTTTTTCTCATTGGCTTTTCCTGAGAAATATTGAACTACAAGAAGCCAAGCAGCTTCATGGATATTGACAGCTTGCTTTAATGCAAAAATGTGTAAGGTTTCCCACCCAAAGCCACACTCAGTCTCTGTCTGTAAAGCACTACACTCTGGAGAGGGTGGTAGGTGTTATCTTCCCCATCACAGGAATGGGGAAAACAATTCCTAGGTCTTCCAGCAGTTTTCCAGCTCAGCTGTTCTCATTTCCTGGTATTTTGCACAGCCTGTCCATGAATTTAAATGTCAGGTCAGATTTCCACTTGGAGCTTTGTTGATTTTCAACAGATGAAGAAACTCCATGTTTTTGAAACATGCAGAAAATATTGCTAGACTGGTTCTGCTGCTATGTAGTTTTCTCTTTGTAAAATAAAGAACCTTTTACAAACACTTAAACTGGAAAACTATGGTGCTGAAGAAGGGAAGAGGCTTATCTTGGTGTAATGCTCATCTTTCTCATCCTTCTCTGTTACTCTGTTGTGTCTGACCAGACCAAATTCAAGTGCCACAGAAATGAAATCTTTCATTAAGATGGTAAAATATAGGCCGTTTTTAATGGACATGTAGAGAGGTGGTCATAAGACCAAAATTCAGCCTACAGTGCTTCAGCTCTTGTAAAAGAGCTTGTAAAGCAGAAATAATATTATTTCAGAGAGCTTATCACTCAGGTGAACATGGAAAATGGGAAAGAATCAAGTTCTTTTTGACTCACTAATGATTACCTACCAAAAATATCCACTTTATGATTATTGGGATTTTAGTTGATTGTATCTAGAAGGCAATAAAAATATCTGTCTCAATTGTTGTCTAAATTTTGGATTAGATATTTTATTGTTGGTTAAAAGTGCTGTTCTGTATATGGTATTTTGGTATTTGTCTGTTTCATTTTGATCAAAAATTCCTCCAAAACCTTTCTGAGAAAATCACAATATTTTACTTGGATTTTTTTTCCCCTGCAGTGATGAGTTTAGTGCATCCTAACAGGAGTAAGATTCAAGCCCTGTAATGCCACAGCTCAGAGGATTACTTCCTGCAGGACCTGATATGAGTCATCTCCTCTTACTCAGGCTGGATATCGCTGTATTAGTTAGGAGAGGGAGTTCAGCCAGGGAACCTGAACTTCCAGTCCAAAACAGAAGGCTAAACCCAAACTAGGTGTTTGGGTTTGTTTGGGTTCTTTTTTGTCTGAAATATCACACATGAACTTTTACAAGCCAAAAATATTTTTTGTCTTAGAAGTTAGGTTTTTGAATTTTGTGTTCTTTGGAGAATATAGGAAATTCAGCCAGCTCTTGACATGCTAAAACAAATATGCTCTGTGTATTGAAAAAAATAATTTTCTCTGTCTTTCTCACATAAACCTAAGAGCAATTTTCAGGGCCTGACCAGACTTATTGTGAAGGAGCACTCCTTTTCTTTAGACATCTACACTGAAGTGCCTAAACTTGAAGCTGAATCCCACTTGCCCTCAGCAGCCCTGGACAAAATATCTAAAGCTCGGATTTATCACACAGCTTAAGGTACTGACCTGAACTGTGCAAGATGGCTACCTAATCACCCTAAGCTGACATGTCCAGAGAAAAAGTAGTTACAGCTAAAACCTCTGGCAATACATTTGTCTTTCATATTTCTAGAGCAGCTACTTTTCTATTAACAGACGGTAGCTGATGTGAGAATGCTCCCAGTGAAGGTGTCTCAGTTACAAAAAGAAAAATGGGGTGAATGTGGACCAGAGTACAGGAAGCTAATTTACTCCAATATGTCACAGCCCAGATTTTTACTTGTTTAAAATCAGTACCCCCAGCTGGAGTCAACAAAGCTGTGTTGATTTATGTCTGGTTCTATGGACAGGGCAGTAGTGGAAACAGGGGTTTTGTTTTCAGGAAATACCATATTTTAGTCTGAGATTGATTTATGAAATAGAGATGAACATACAATGAAAAAAACCCCAAAACATGAGAACTGCGTTTTGCTCAAAAAAGTATCAGTTATCATGTAGGTCAGAAAAATAGCAAACACAGCTCAGCAATGATGGATGCAAATTAATACTTAGGAGCAAGTGACCAATTTGGATAACTTGTGCTCCCTGTTTTAGCCCCCTCTGCAATATTGAACAAAGGGAAAAACACAGGGATTATACTGGCAAATATTGATTAAATCAACACTGCAAACAGCTGCATTTTGGGAGATGGAACTTAGGCTAAGAGGCTATGAAAAAAAATCCTTAAAGTTTATATTCCTTTGAGGATAAACACAGAAAACAGGTGCTTTGGGAGGCATTTCATCCAGCGACTAAAAGAAGTATCTTTCTTCACTAGGAGTCATAATGCATCTGTTTAGAAAATCTGCTTTTCAAACTGACTTTTCAACCAAGGTTTCCTTTCCTATTCATCTAATTGTTCTTTAAAATCCTCATTTGGTTTTACCACAGTATATGAAAAAAGTTTCCATCTACTTTCTGCTGTAAGTTCTGGGCTCACACTCTTTTGGATGATTTGGGTCTGTGAACTCTGTCAAGTCCTGTTTCCCAGTGTGCCCATCATCACACTGGAGAGCGGGGCTGGAGGCAAGCTGGAGAACAACTTGAGATGTTCTCCTGTGGGGGGACAGACCTTTCCGTAGAATCTGCCAGAGAAACTGGTACGTCGGGGATCAGCTGATCAAATAACTGAGTCAGGAAGGTTTCTCGTAAGAATTTCTAGTGACAGCTTAATTCTGTGTCACCTGACAGCACAGGGCCTCCCTAGGGTATCATGTCCCTCTCTAAGAAGCAGCACAAGGAGTTAAAGCTGTGCTGTGTTTTCTTTCCTTACCCAATCCTGCCTAATATGACTATTTCAGTAACAGGCTTGATGATGGCACAGCAGAAAGAGGTCAAATGCATCTGGAGATGTTTTAATACCCAAGTCTTGTCAAAAAGTTTATAACCTGAGACAGTAGGTGAAGTCCTTCTTCTGATTCACAGCAAATGAGAACTTCTTCTGTGCTTAATATGCCACACATTTTCTTCTGAAGAAGAACATTTTATATTTCTATATATCTTCCCATTCTATGTTTTTAAAGGAATTCACAATTTTAACACCTTTAAACTCATAAAACCTGCTGGGTTTATTATCTCTATTTAACAAGAGGGAAAACAAAAACAGAGGCAGTAGAAGAACATACTCACTAGCACAAGGCATCTGCAGCAGGGCTGGGATTGAAGCCCAGGTGCTCCTGGATTTTTAGCCTTCCTCAAAGCCACCCCTGGATTTTAAGCTAGAGAGCTGTAATGCTTTTATACACTGCCACTGTTCAGAAAAAATCCCATATATAATCATTGATTAATACTTCGTAGACTTCCTATTTAAGGGTCCCAGTCCTTACGGAAACTCCATTGTATTCAATACAAAACCACAGATAGGAATTATTTTTATTCCAAACACTGAGCGTATAGTTCCAAACAAGCTTTAGTTGGAGAAAATCAGAAAGAATGAATGGAAGATATAAAAGCAAGACTGCATAGCAATATACATTTGGAATTCCTCCCCCAACTCCATTTTTTTTTAAAATCAGTAATGGTATAATGATACAATGCATAAACAAAGCCAACTTTACACTCTCAAGATTTACTTCATGCTTGAATGCTATTTTTAATAACTTTACAGAGAGAGTATTTTACATCTATATTATTACAGACCACCCAAACTGACCACTCAGTTATTCCAATTTGAAACTTTTTATAATTTAAAAAGATCCCAACCTTTCTTCCACATTCTTCAACGTCTTTACTATCCAGCAGGGGTTTTGGCCTATTGCCTCATCTTTCTGTTATACATTCTAGTGTCTCATGGAGTATTGCTATGTACAGCCAGTAAGTTCACATTCTCTTATCACAAGAGTGTTATTTTCAAGTAACTCCAGCAGATCAGTTCTATTAATTATTGGCATTTATAGTTAGTTAAACACAAACTGCTTGGTTCCACATTGCTTAACAAAACCACTTTCCCAGGTGTTCTTCCTACTGCATAGTTTAAAGTTTCCAAGATTTCCCTTCAACAGATGTTAAACTCCCTGGTCTCAGTTTCTTGGTCTTTAATCTCTTGACCCTTTTTAAACTAATGGAGTTGTATTTGCCACTTCCTAATCCTCAGGAATCTCCTTCATTTTTAAGAATGTCAGTTAATTTAATGCCTTTAACTAATGCTTGTGAAATCACATTATTTAGTCCTGCAGCTATATCTGCCGCAAGTGCACTCATTTTTTGTTTTTCTAATTACAAATTTTGCTTTTAATTCTAGACTGCCTTCCTTTTGTCTCTGGAAAATTGACCCATTGTTTAGTCAGAGTATTGTTCCACCTTCTTCCAAGACAAAACCAGAGTAACTGTTTAACAGGTCTTTTTATTCCCTTGTGCTTCAAATGGTAAGCTTTACTTGCACAGAAGAAAATGATGTTGCAGAAAGAAAAGCAGTTCCCATATATTTTTCTATCCTCAATGGGACTTGAGCATTTCCAACATGACTTTAGAAATGTGAAGCCATATCAAAAAACCTTCAGTCTGATTAAAAATTGTGAGATAGCCAGCAGTTAACAGCATTTGGGTAACTCATCGACTAAATAGTCTCACTGCTTTTCTTGGGTTTCCTTTCTTCCAATGAGAGCTTAGTGAAGGAACCACTTAGAGCTCAAACACCAAATCAAGAGCTCTGCTGAATTGAAGCCCACGTGTGCTGAAGGGAAATGTGCTGGTATATTTTCTTTGATAATTGAAACACTTTGTAGGCCACCCTCACCTTCAGACAATTATGAAGAATGTCTCAGAGCATTTTGAGCCTGAGTTTTTCCCAGATAAGCCAAATGGGAGTTAAAAAATATATACTAACAAGTTCCAAGAAGCATATTTTGACTTTTTGTTGAGAGCTGTGAAACCTTTTCCCACTGACAGTTTTCTCTTGACATTTTAAAATCTTTTCCCCTATTTACAAAGTTCTTCTAACCTTATTCCTTGGACTCCCATCCCCTCATAAGCAATATTAGGTATCCCCAAGGGTTACATTTGCAGAAGCAGTTCATACTTTATCTGATATGAATCATATCTTTTGGCTTCAGCTTGCAAAGTTCTCCATGCCCTTGAAACTGAGCTCTCTCAGATGTGATCCATTCACTTTCTGAAGGCTCTATTCATGTGGAATTTCACTGGAGTAGGTTTGGACATCCATATATGTCCTGGAGTATACAGAGATTTGAAAATGAAGAACTAACTTTTTTGCCAGATGTGTTGGGAGTTTCATAGGATCTAAACTGAGCAATGATAATTTTTTATACAAGATCAAAATGATACTGAAATTTTGTTCATTATGAACTTGTCTGAATCCTTCATCATTATGGTCAAACAAAGGACTGACGTTTAAGTTTAGTTGGAACCACTTACTTTCTAGCATTGCTAAGCAAGGGAAATCTAAAAAGCGTGAAGGTTCGAGAAGTGTTGATGGACTCTATTTAGTTCAAAACCCCCAGAGGAGCAAAGGTCTTTAGATGTAATGTAAATCAAGGAGTTTTTGCTTTCAAATGCTGTCACAAGAGAAGTTGGTGGAATTGTGTATGGAAAAAGAAATGATAAATTCTACTACTAGTCTTAAAAGTCCAGAAATTTCAGCTTTCAAGGTTTGTTTTGCATCGAAGAGTAATCTTAGAAAGGAATAAAGTGCAGCAGAAGATCAAAAGAAGCTTTGTTGAGACTACCTGCTGAATTTCTACAATGAGAGAAAAATCCTGTAATTCCTCTAATATGCCTAAGATTTACTTATTAGACTGGTTGATGCCAAGTTGAACATGAGTCAGCAGTGCCCTGACAGCCAGGAGGGCCAAGAGTGTACTGGGGGCATCAGGCACAACACTGCCAGCTGGGCAAGGGAGGGGATTGTCCTGCTCTGCTCTGCACTGGGGCAGCCTCACCTCGAGTGCTGGGGCCAGTTTTGGGTGCCACAATAAAAGAAAGATATTAAACCATTAGAGAGGGCAATGAAAGTGGTGAAGGACCTTGAGGGGAAGCCGTGTGAGGAGCTGCTGAGGTCACTTGGTCTGTTCTGGCTGGGGAAGAGGAGACTCACTCTGTCTCTAGAGAGGGGAGACCTCACTGCAGTTGCAGCTTCCTCGTGAGGGGACAAGGAGGGGCAGACACTGATCTCTTCTCTGTGGTGACCAGTGACAGGACCAAGGGAATAGCATCAAGCTGTGTTTAGGTTGGACATTTGAAAAAGGTTTTTCACCCAGAGGATGGCTGGGAACTGGAACAGGCTCCCCAGGGCAGTGGTCACAGCACCAAGCCTGACAGAGCTCAAGGAGCATTTGGACAATTCTCTCAGGCACATGGTGTGATTTTTGTTGCTGTCCTGTGTAGGACCAGCAGTTGGACTTAATGATCCTTGTGGATCCCTTCCAAGTCAGTTTATTCTGAGATTCTGTGGTTGAGTAAATAAATGATGAACTTCACCAAGAAAGTTTAAAACTCAAAAAAAACCAAACTCGATAACCTGAAGACTTTTCAGTCCAAAGTCTCATATTGATAACTGAAATAAGGACTGCCAAGCAGACATTATCACTGTGATATCTTACCAAGAGGGCATGAACACCCTTTGGATAAAATGGAACAAGATCTAGAGAAATCTGAGTGTTTGAGATTTTGGGTTGAAAAGGGCTTGCTCTGAATTAGCGAATGAAAAAAATGATGTTTGGGAAGCAGTTGCACTGTAAAGGCAGTAGGAAAAAAGAAGGTGGGGGCAGGGTAAGAGAAACAAGTAAGGCAAAGCTTAAAGTATGGACTAGAGACAAGCTGTGAAGACAATGATATGTTTTCCACAAGAATTTTGTCTAAGGCAGCTAAAATAGTGGAATTTAGTATTGTCTTGCATAAATTGCAAAGTATCCAGGTATATATTTAATTATATTTCAGATTATCTTTCAAACACCTTTTCTGTGATGTACTCCTCCCTATAGTAATCTGTATTCAGAACAAGAAGCTCTAGGTATATAGTACGTGCAAACAATACTTTGAGTTTTTACTTTTCACTTTCCATGTTTGCTCTGAATTTTCATTTTTGATGACCACAGAAATGAAAGATTCTAAGGCAAGATCTTTATATCTCATCTTCACCAGTTGTGTAGTCTATATTTGGCTATTTCATGATTAAAAAAAAAAATCTGAAATCTGTATGAACACAATTAATCTTGTGTTTCACAGCTATGGCTTATATTGCTGAAACAAAAAGTCCTTTATTATTTCCACTAAAATTATTTAAATAATAAACTTTACATAGTATTTACATACTTAGTAGAATTATCAGAAGCTTGCTTTAATTAAAGACAAAGGTGTCACAATAAAGTGTTCAAACAGTTTAAATGACCTGACATTGAATTTCCATTTTTAAAGGAGATTTGGGCACTGAAACATAGTAGTAGATAACATCTTAACTCTTAGACATAATTTTTGAAAATGGAATGTAAATTAAGCACTTTTGAATGTTTATTCCTTTACGTAGCTCCATGGAGTCCAGAGTCTAGAAACTGTTTTGCCATTGCCTTTTCACATTTGTCTTCCCTTGAAAATACTGTAAAAATGTTCTTCTTCTCATGGTCACATGTAAAAACACCTATTTTTTATCAACTATATTTTGTGCTGGTGTCTCCTGTCACCTTCCCACTAGCCTTCCTTACTTCTTGTCACATCTCTGAACCTGTTGACCATCCGGATTTAACTAACTCTCTGCAGCTCCCTGCAGAACGCATTCCTCTGTCAGCACATATGCTTCTCATTCACCAATATTGTTATGCATTCGATTCTCCCCCCCCTTCTCTTTTTTACTGCCACTACCTTGTTGGCATTGTAAAGAGAGTACCTTTAAAGGGCCCTGAACCACTGTCATTATACGCTCCAGACAGCAACCCAGGGTGCAACCGGCATCCCACCACAAGTAGGAAATGAGAAATTCTGGGCCATAATGAGAGCTATTGATTTTTTTTTTTTTTACAGCAGCTTAACATAGGTTATTTAGCTCAGGTGTTTCAGTAATGGTAAGGCATATGGAAAAAGCAGTGCTTTGGGCCCTTGAGCTTTTTCGGATCTCTTCCACCTCAGCACACGAATCTGTAATTCTCATGAAGAAGCCATGGTAGCCCTGGCAGGGTAGGATTTCAAGCATATACCATATACCTACTCATGTTATTTCTTGCATATCTTTGGTAGCTGCACAATTATAGGATTTTCCTTGGTACCCTGCATAGTGGGTCCATTGTCTTCACACACCATCTTCTCTGAGGCAAGCATTTTTTTCTTCCAAACATTTTCAAGCAATCCTTTGGAAGTGTTTTAATTTTTCCCCCTATTTTCTTTTTTTTTTCCTGATTAAAAGAAATAAACCTTTTCTACATGAACATTTTTTCTTGTAGAACGGACAATCGATTTACCTTTGGGATTCTGCAGACTTGTCCCCTTTTGCAGCACAGCTGCAAAGCCTGAAGGACTCAAGAATGTGAGGAGAAAACCGGCCTGGGCCCCTCTGGCTTCAGCGTAGCTAGGATTTCACCCCATGTGCCCTGAAACTGGAGGTCATGGCCAATGTCTGCAATATGAGACCGGGATGAGGTCACTAATCTAATCATGACCTAAGCTTATGTTGGAATTCTTGACTTTGAAGAGACAGATGCAAAAGAAACCAGTTTTGGGGGCCCTAATAAACCAATTAAATGCATCATTGTGGTGTCCTTGTTCACCAGATTTTTATATTCATTCAAACTGTCTTCTCAGGGAGATTCTGTAAAGATGTTATTTTTCTGACTCAGAAGTGCCAGGAGGAGTATGACTTTGTTCAGTGAGATTGAACTTCTGTTGACAAATTTTTAGGACAACAGTTATCTATTTCAATAAAATTGTACATCCTCTAGGGCCCTTAGGAACAGGAGAATATTTAGTATGGTAAACAAGAATGGTTTCCACACTGAGAAAAATATGAAAATCTTTTCAAAATTCAAAGAATCTTTTCAAAATTCAAATTCTTCCAAGGGAAGAATGATCTATTTTCTTACCTGTCTACTGTCCTGTCAGTGTTTATGAGTTTGGGTTACACGCATAAGTCAGGAAGCTGGGAGCATTCTTTTGCAGAACAACATTTTTATCTTAAAAATTTATAGAAACATGAACAGTTTTGTACCTGAGGCTTTAGGTTATTGTCCTCCCACCCTTACTTCTCTGTGGAGGAGTTTTTAATGAAATTTTTGATGTTATTTAAAGTACTGGAATGTACCTAGAGGTGTCATAAATGGGCAGAGTACAGGAAAACAAAGACAGTAGCAGATTCTTTACTGTCATTGGTGCACAGTGTGGGGGATTGTTTCTAAAAATGCTGTGGTTTTCTTTTGTCTTTTAAAAAACCCAAACAATTAAATAAACATAAAGGCCCAGCCAATCTCTGGTATATATTTAAATGCAAATAGCTCAAATATTAGTTCTTTTTTTTTTTTTTTTTCAAAAATTACTAACTCTGTCACACTTTCAGAACACAAAAGCACTGTGGTGATGAGTCTAATAGAAAAGCTTACAAATAAACAAAACAAATTAGTAAACAGCTTCAGAAATTCCCATCTCCTGACACTGATAAAATCAAGCCTTCTGGGAAAGCATTGTGACATATAGAGAATCAGTGTATGAATTCATGTAGTATTCCACTGTGATTCGTTTTTTGGCCTTTTAGCTAGCAATATGATAGTGATGCCATATAAAAAGAGTACATTTTCTTTAATAAACCAAAGAACATTCATCCAATTAAAGCACTTCATAATCTACATGGCGCCTGTAATTTCTGGATATATTTATTATTTCTTAATGTCAACAAAGTGTATTTAAATATAAAAGCACATTCTTTTGTCCTGAGAAAACAGATTTGTTTTAAGCCCATTGAAATGTACAACGAAGAGGAGAAGAAGCGATATCTCCACTGGACTTCTTATTTTCGACATCTGGTTGTGGTCCATTGGGAGAAATGTAAGTAACAGTTTACCACATGGATTACAAATGTGCTGAATTGCAAGAATGAATATTAAATGAAAATATCCATAGCACCTGCAGCTTGTCCGGGAGAATTCCCCTTGTGTGTTGTGGGTGGGTTTTCTGAAAAACCCCCAGTGAGATGCGAACTGCAACTGCAGCTGCTTGTAGTAGCAGCTTGTCTAGTGTTACCGAAGAGTTTGCAGATTCTGTTCCCTTCAATGAATCAACATTGATCAGGGCTGCCAACACGCTAAAAAAAGAAAGGGAGGGAGCAGGAGGGTTGCAGGGGAAGGATTATGAACATTATGATTATTCCCATAGGTTTTGGATGATCAGGAAAAAATTTAAAATAGTGATTAAAAAAAAAAGAAAAGAAGAAAAAGAAAATGAAAAGGCAAGCAAAATGCTTGATGAAATATAAAGGCAGCTTGATGTAACTGGGTGAGAAAGCAGTGTTTTCTCTGTCAAAAGGTCAGGCCTGTTTTTTTTTCAATAGAAGCCCTGCAATTGTGTTTTGCTGACTTCATGTACATTCTGTATATACTGAGCACTGTACACATGTGATACTTGGCTGGATTTCAGATGCAGTGCTAGAGGGGATTAAACAGTGGGGAATGTTTCCCCCTTAGTATTAACTTTTTATTTTAGAGAGACCGAGCTAATTCTACATGAACATGCCTTGAAAACAGAATGGCTCATTTAGAAGTGTGCGACTCCCCATTTTGAGTTCACCCTCCAAAGAAATGGTGAAGAACAGACTCCTCATGCTTCATATCTTTTTATCAGGCCTCTCTGAAGAGCACTTGCACATTTAGGCGTAGCATAGTGGAAATCAAAGGCAGACCAATGCTGGCAACACAAAAAGGGAGTTGCTAGTCTTTCCTTTGGGTTTTATAATGTCAAGATGATAAAAATATGAACATCAAGTACTACTTAATTTTTTTTCTTACTGAGAGAAAATAATATTTTTAGCTATGAGAGGCTGCCAAATTATTCTGTTTTGGAATTTGTGTAGCATCTTGCTACTATTACAGAAAAATGAAAGATTTAGCGCACATTTTTGGACCTCTTATTCAGGTCCTCAAGGAAACCTCAATCCTGCACAAGGATTAGAAGAGAATCACACAGCAAACACTTGTTACTCTGAGGCAGCCTCAGTGGGTGACTACCTCCAAATGGTAGTTTTACTCTGGAGATGATACTTCTACCTTTGGTTCCAGCCAAAATGCACAAATATTTGGAACATGTCTAAAGAAGCCTATTGAGTTGAACTGTTTATATGCAGTTCCAGATTTTGCATCCCTTGGTTTTATACCTCTGTGAATCACAGTCTGATGCTGACAGATGGGATATGGAACACATCACCTCAGTAGTGGAGGCTCCAGCTGGGTGCTCCTGCTATTGCTCATGAGAATATTAAGGTCCACATCCTGAAGAGGAGAGGGAGTGAATCAGAAGAGGGAGCCCTGGCTAATGAGGCCAGAAGGGGCTTTGTGTTGGCATACACCAAAAGTAGGAAAAGAGGGTTCTTCATCTGTTTTTCATGAAGGAGAAGGAGTTTTATTCCTTTCTGCCCCTCTAGAAGTCATGTTTTCATCCAAGTTTAACAGCTCCCAACAGATTCTCCAGCAATATACTGTGCTGTTCTTCTTGCCTCCTCCCTCTCTAGTCTTTCCCTCCCAGGCTAACCTCAGGCATGCCACCAGCAAAGAATTAAGCTATCCAGGAATCTTTGGTGGGGAAACTTTATTCTTTTTGCTTAAAACCTTTCATGAATTCAGTTTCTAAACCTATTGTGCAATATCATGTGAATCTACACAGGACATCTATGTAATAGTCTTCAGAGACATTGCAGACCTTGGAACAATATCTTTAAAGGAATCAGAACTATAAATGTTCCCAAGTAAGGCGCACATATTGGCTGTCCCCTATAATGAAGTGAAATTCATTCACTGAGAGAGAAAAGGTTTCCTATAGTTTGTGGCCTTTTGTAGACACTTCCTTGTCTTTTTTTTTCCCCAAGATAAATAAAGGTTCCAAAGAGTCAGCAAGAATGATGTTGCTTCTGAGTCCCATTGACCTGGCTTGGACATTGCTGCTGTGAGGCACAATGGAAGAGACTGCTGCAAGGAACAAGGGCTTTTGTCTGCTTGGAAGCTTCGGGAGATGTTTGGTGTGCAGCACTTGGGGAACGGCCCTTGTGCCCCATCCCAGTCCTGTTAAGTGTGTTCAAAGGGATGTGCAGACTCCTTAGAAAGACCACCACGCTGACAGAACACTGAACTTTCTGTATTTCACAATGAATTTGTTTAATATTTCACAGAGAAAATTGCTTTCTGGCGATTAGGACTAATGGCTCTGTTTTGTGCTAGACAGAAACAATCTAAGAAATGAAAAAATGCTCCTGCATTTTTAAATTCTTATACAAAGGCTCCTGGGTTTTGACCAGGAGCAGGTGTTCTGCACACTGCAGGCCTTTTTTTTTGCTACTGGTTATCGTGTCATTGGAAATCAAATTAATCATAACTTTTAGCCCATTGTGACTCATACAAAAGTTAATAAAAAGCTTGACTAATCACCACTGGAGGTGCCTCAGCTTTCTCTGGGGGAAATCAGTGGCCTTGACTAACACATCCTTCTAGCATATGCAGACATACATGAGGAAGATTCTATGGCTCTGCAGGGTTGCAGGACAAGTAAGGGAAGAGGAGAGAAGTGGCAAGGGATCATTCATGTGACATACATGCAGTTGCACTAATCAGAGGGAGATTTTAATGGATAGGAAAGCACCAAAATGAAAAAGTTATAAAGCACATAGCATCACAATACCAGCTCTCTAGAGCAGTGTACTCCATGTACAGGAGTGCACCCCAAAAGGGCTCCTGGTGGCAGACTGTTGTTCTGGAGGCACCTCCAAGGGCTGTGGTGGTGCTTTCTGCAGTGGGCTCTTGGTCACCTCTCTAGGGAATTCTCAGCTTGGGCTTCCAACACACAGTGCAAAGACGTTTCCTAAACTGTGATTTAAACAATAAATATGACAGATCAGTGGCATCTTTTCTTACCAATCACTCTGACAGACACCATTTTCCTTGCTAAAAATCTCTTACATGGACACCTGCATGTGAGTATGTGGCAGAGCTCATGGGGTTGCATATAATGAGTAAGTTAATTGGAAGATTAGCAATTTCTCTTTGGGCCTGGTTTTTAATATTTTGTCATGAGTTTACTGGAAGTATGCAGCTGAGACCTATATTACCACAATGCTTACAATGTGTGACTTTTAATGGATGAAAATGGAAAGAACCTATCTTTCTGGTTAGTGAAAACCCTAATTACTCATTATTCCCTCCTCCCTCCTTTTGCACACTCCTTGGAGCCTGCTGGTGAGCTGCATAGAGGTGTTTCTTTTACAAGGGCTATTATAGAGACACCTGTTAGGATTGATATAGTTAATACTGCATCAACATTTCCATTGATTTCGTTTATGACCCAGCTGTAAAAACTCCTTTTAGTCTGAGAACTGATGAATGATGACTGAACCAAGGAGCTCAGGGAAAATAATGATTGTAAGTTACTAGAAAACAACATCAAATTAGATGAACGAGATATAAAGAAGTTTCAGAGGCTTGCTTTGCATATTTATATTGTGAAAAGTATTTCTTTTTATAACAAAAGTAAGAAAGTTTTTTAGATACAAAAGTCTGGTGCCTCTGTGTACATTTAAAAAAATAACTATCGGGGCTTTTCATGTGAAGAAACAGCTCCTGTTAGCAGTTTGGCTAATTATTTTGCATTAGGAAATTCATTGGTATTTTAGTAGCAAATTCATAAAGGGATATGATTTAAGATATAATGTCCTTTCTGTTTTGGCCAGATTAAAAATCATTTGATACTTTCTGGAGAGTTTGGAAGAAATATCAGCGATATTTTCTCTTTGCAAGATGGGTAAATATTATGGAAAACATAGACTTTTTGCACTACTGTTTATAAAGCAATGGCACAGAAGTTCTGTGTGTTCTGTTCAGAGACAATACATGGAAACAAGTGGCCCATGTGAAACAAGACTTTGTAAGGTGCCTCATGAACTAAATAATTTGTCTCACCATCCCCTTCCTCTCATAGTCCAAAACCACAAAATGCAACCACATGTTTGGCTAATAATCTTCCAAACTGAAAAGAGGACCATTAAGGGAGGGCAGATCTGTTTTTAAACTCAAAAGAATCGGCCATTACAGCAGTAACAGATACCCTTCTCCAAGTGCTCTGAGTGTGGGTCCCATGTCCCATCCCTTCTCCAGCAAAGGTGGAGTCGAGTAATTACAGGCTGGAAGCAATTTCACCTGCAAGAGCTAGACTACAACAAAAGAAGGCAGTGGTGTCCCAGGGATGTGAAATTACAGGGAACCTGGTCTAAGTGTCTGAGATAATCCATGTCCATATGCAAGCAAAGGGTGCTGTGTGTGTGTAACTGTTGGTACTGAACCAGAGCTCATTCGTTGCACCTGACTTGGGGCAGGCACTGTTAGTTCCATTACACTATATTGTAACTTAATATTTACACACGGAAATAACTGAGTGAATGGCCTCAGCCTGGGTGACTTATGCTACACTCATCAAGGCAGTCAATCTCCTGGAGGGTTCCAGATTTGCTTAACTCCTGTGGGCTTGCTAAATGTGATATAAATTATGGGACTGGCATCACTTTCCTCAACAAGAAGGAAAGACTGATTTTCATAGTAAAAAAATATCCATTTGTGAAGACAATATTGTCTAAGGTAAAATGTGAGAGCTGGGGTCTCAAAGGATGTGGAAGTTTAAGAAAATGTGAGATCTGATCCCAAGTTCACCGAAGTCATGAAAGATTTCCCTTGCCTCTATTAGTGGGTATTGAATGAGCCCCTTGGATCAACAGAAACAGAGGAAGAGCCAGAAACAAGTTATCATGACAAGTCAGAGTGATGGCAACAGCAGTCAGAAAAATATGAAAGAGTAATAAATGTGATGTAAAAGTAATGCTTCTATTTTAATAGTTGGCATTTGCTCTTCTAGTCCTCTTGGTTAAGTGCCAGGATCATAGTATTTAATATCCATTAGGCATTTTAGTTCTGATTTTTTGATCATTACTCACTTTCGGTAGCCCATTTGGTGTTCTTTATATGATGACTAAGACCAAGTCCTTACTGGGATATTCCCTATTGGACACCAATGGTGAATTTACTCCAATAGACAGCCCCTGAAAGTAAATAGATTTAGTTTCTCATTTTCACATGATGAGCATGAATATATTGCATGTATTCATTCTAAGTTTCAGGTGACACAGGTGGTTGTACACACGTGCACGTGCACACATAGACACAAAAGACCCATCTGTCAATTAGGAAAAATTTCTTGCAAAGAAGACTATGTCATTTATTTTATTGAGCTCAAGTTCATCCTAGATTGAGCTATGCAATGAAGAAGCATTTGTTTTTGCAAGACAATACAGTCTCCACATGAATTACAGCAAAAAACACCATGTTTTTCACAATGGCCTTCACAGCCCAGAGTTAAGATGGCGTTTAGACAGATGATTTACAACTAGTGGGAGACAGCTAGCTATACTTTTTACCAGTGTAGGAGAGTTTTGAATAAGGTATTTAGATTTCTGCTACTCTGCAACTGGTTTGGATGCAATTTTGTGCCATGGGGTTGCTCATTACAGATGTCTTGTGACAGTCCAGGCAAGTGGTGCTGTCTACAATCTTCTGAGAGTTTGATGGATTAGAAACCTGTGTCCTTCTGCCTGCTAAGGACCGGACTAAATGAGTTAAGGTTGGAAGTGGAAGGACAGGTGTGCTTTAGCAGAGAATACCTGATCCCTCCTTTTCTTTCTGGGAACGTACCTGCTTCATTTGCAAGCCAAAAAACCACATTTAGTAAGTTTATAACCTACTTTAGAAAAGCCTGATTAAAGCCAAGTAAAGAGCAGGATGTCTTTATGCATCTGTGAATATAAAAGAGACTTGCTTTCCTTGATCTAGCCCACCAAATACTTTCTATCCTCTTTGGACTGAAAAAAAAGGCAGAGTCATTGAAAAAAAAATGGGTGGGCCATGCTTTTATTTAAATATTATTCAGGAGAAAAAAAAATCCTTGCCATACCAAATATCTTTTTTCTCAATCATACTTTGATAAATGTGTTCAAAAATACAAATCAGAGATCATTAATTTAATTTTAGTAATTAAAATGGTATTTGTATGTCCACAATGACATTCTACTTTATCTTTGCCTTCTGAAACTTGTTTATAAAACCCCTTAAATTTACATTTGAAACTAATTTTAGCATGAAGCTTATATTCAAAATTTATGGAGTGTCTGCAATATGTTTTTACCATTATATAAAGGGTAATTTTTTTCTACATATACATGTGAGGTAGAAATAGATATAAAAGCTTTAAAAAATGAAGAGAAGTAGCATCTAAAACCAGAACAAGAAACCTGTTCCTAGCACATGACTTTTAAGATATATTTTACCAAATCTTTTAATGCTATATATTTCTCGTATATTACCTTTCATAAAATTTCAGTTTTTCATAATCCTTACATTTTCCTGAAAAGGAAGAAAAAGTGGTAAGCATAGTTTTGTTTGATGAAATCAAAGACTGAAGTCAGATATTTGAGAACTAATGCATATCACTAAATGAAATCCTTTCCCATTCCTCCCAGTTTGCTATGATTTGTTCTCAGATAAGAGTTATGTTTATGACTGGAGAATCCGTCATGAATTCTTTCATATAATTTGACCTTCTGTGAATAAATGAACAAGGTAATGAACTTCAGCACAAGGAAAATCAGACGATTTTAAACTGCATTATATAAATCTTATAGAACATTGTATGAGAAATAGAAACACTATTCAGTCACTGAGTATTTCTTTCCATCAGTCCACTGACTGCCACCATTCCAGGTTTAAAAACTTCAAATAGGCACCTTTGTCTAGCATGCAGAGTGACTTCTAAGAGCTGAGAAACATTTCCTACAGGGTACAGAGATCACCAGCCTCTGAGACCAAATTATGACAAGGTCAAATCATAACCAGGGTAGTTTTCATTATTAAGTAGTGTAAGAATTACAGAGATACTTGAACACAAACATTCATTTTCATTTTTTATTCTGGTTTGAGCGGAAGAATTAACATTGCTATTTTATTAGAATATTAGTATTTTGTGCTGTAAATGTTCATCAATATGGCAATTGTTTGATTTTCGTATTTTACAAATTTTACTGTTTCTAAAGCAGTTTATGTATGTCTTGAACAACATAATTTATACAAGAGATTATTTCCCTTTTAAATGTTTAGTAGTGATTGTCATGGTATGACATTTATGATAGATATCCTCATGACCAGGTAGAAGAACATGCAACTTTCTTTTCTTAATTGAAAAGGGAGTAACGGGACTACATAATGTTTGGCAAGAGCAGTCTAGGAGACCAAAACAATGAATTTGGTATTAGAATGACATAATCTATATGGATTGTCCCAACTAATAATATAGTATGCAATTTAGCTATAATGTCACAATTTCAATGGCATTTGATCACTCAAAGCCATAAGATGCTTTTAGTCTGAAAGGGAAAACTAGTTTTGACATTTCATCATCACATATGTAGTCATGGTCACGATTCATGCAGAGTTTTAATATGACCAACTAAAAATCCATAGAGAATAACTTAGATAATGAAAAAATGGGAGGTTTTTGGGTTTTGTTCTTGGTGTTTTGGTTTTGTTCGGGGTTTGTTTTTTTGTTGTTGTTGTTTTTTCTTTCTTTCTTTGTTTTTTTAGTATTTTGATTTTGGTTTTGGCTTTTTATATACATAAAGACCAAGATCCACTTGTAATTTCTGAATTTTGAAAAATGGTTGGCTGATACAAAACCTGATTTTCTATGATGAGTGTATTGTGTCCATGATACAGATCCCCTTAAAGACTCAGGAAGGCCTCTCTCAGCTTCCAGTTTAGTCACTTTTTCAAAAGAATTTCCCAGACTTTGGTTGCCAGACTTTAAGTCTCCAGTGATCCCTTTCTCATTGCTCTGTTTTCAAGTAGTGTATCCTTTTTATGAAATTTGGCTTGGGAATGATGCTGATCTTGACAAAAGTGAGGTGGAGATTTTAGTAGTTTGTGCCAGAACTTTGGCTGCTATTCCTGTTTTGTAATCACCTTATCTATGAGGGGTTTGTATTACCCCATCAAACTAACCAAATAAATAAATACCCCGGTATAATACACACCATGTTATTCTACTTTGCTAATTTCTTGAAGGATTTTTGGCTGTAGTTAGTTGGGATGATGTGTCTTTTTTCCCAGCATCGTTCCTGAGGTCTAACAAGTATCATTTTTTATTTAGCTGAAGCATGTATCATATATAAAAATTAATGACCTAAAGAGAAACCCACCAATGTCCAAACAATTAGAAAGATTCTATCCATGGTTATTAGGTCAGTCACAGAGACATGGCACTTGTGTTTAGCATTTAAACTGCTCTTCCTAATAAACATATTCCAAGTTTAATCCTATTTCAGACACACTTGAGTTCAGCTTGGGTTTAGATCTTCAGTTGTATTCTGTACAGACTGTGATTTAACTGGCATACGTATTATGTCCTACCATAACCCACATCTCCGAGTGCTCTGAAGAGTAAATAGACAGTTTTGAGTCCTAAGTTAGTTGTGGTTCCTTTGCAAATTACACAAGGGATGGTCAAGATGGTTTGTGGATCAAGCAAAGCAGAAATAGAGTATGTTCGCTCCACATAGTTTTATTATTTTTGTTATATGTGTTCATATAGGACCAGGCTGTTTTAATCTTGCTTATGCTGACCAGGTCTTATTCTATCTGTAGTGTGTGGAATTCTTTCTAATGACAGCTGCTTGGTGAATAACCATGTTCTTAGCCATGATGCAGTTCTAGATTAGTTTGCTTCCTACTGGGCAGGTGAGCACTGCTACAGGTATGTGTCTGTGGAAGCTGTTGATATCACATCATAAGAACCCCTTACAGTAAGCAAAGCATATTCTGTATTGGTTTTGTGAATTAAGTTATTCAGGATTTTATTTTACTAAGCAGTTTTGTGGTGTTAATTTTATTTTTTTTTTTCATATTAGATGTGCAGAAGGCAAACCTAATATAATTTGTGGAGATTCTGGCTTTATTTATTGGTGGAAGCTTTTTTTCTACAAAAAGGGGATTGATAAAAAAAGTGTTGCACTCCGTAGCACAGTGCCTTGCAGCTTTGGAAGTTTCCGAGTGCTGTGCAGGCGAGTGGAACTCCCAACTCCAGTTTTGCTGTGCAGGCTTCACCTTGTGATGCACAGAGATAGTAGGAGTCTCAGAAACCAGAACATAAAGCAACAATCTTCCCAATCTAGAAGTGTTGAGAAGAGGGAAGATGGGAACAGAGACTGCGGCTTAAGCCCTACTCTCTGCTGCACAGAAATGCCTATAGCACATTCAGGACAATGAACGGAGAGGTGAGTAAGAAATCCCTTTGGAAATAAGTACTAACTGTCTTCCTAAAGGGTGGAGGAGAAAAATCAGTTTTATCTTGTAAATTGGTTGTTGAGAGCATAATTTCTGAGGTCAGAGACCATCATTTAACACCCCTCTCCCCAGCATTTTTGTGCCTACAATCTTTCCTTGCCTAGGGGAATCAGCGAATTACACTGTATTATTAAGTGCTAATGCTTTAGTGGATGAAAAAGGAAACAAAACAAAACAGAAATAATCTATAACCAAATTGCTTCTGACAAAGTCTCTCTGTTTTGCATATAGTTTTTCACAATTGCATACTTCTGGTTTGAGAAAAGAATAAAAAAATAAGCAGATGAGCCTCTTAAATAAGTTGAATATTAATATGAAAAACGCTCTGTTGACTACATTCCTAAGATAAATGCAGTTAGCTTAGTAGAGTTTAGGGGAATGAAAACCAGAGCAAAACTAGAGGTTTTTCTTTTTACTGCATTATTTCCTGCTGTGTGAGTTTTGAGAAAAAAATAAGTTTCACTTAGTTGAAATATTTCAGACAAAATGCATAGAGTGAAACAAAGTTATAGGAAATAATTTGCAGCATCTTCAATTTTGTGACACTTATTTTACATTGCCAGAAATATTGCTTCTCATGCTCCGTAAGTTTTGCTTCTGCCTGATAAGTAAACAGTGATTTCAGTATTTTGACATATTTCTGAGGAAGCTGTTTTTGGTCATGCCAATAAATTTGTAATGAAATGTTTAATTTCTGAGTAGTGTATTAGGCTGTTTGCATCTATAGAGAAACTGTGTGTCTTTTTGAACCCTCATAGATTCTTGCAGTGTTATGAGAAACATATATTTCACATAAAGCACTTTGACTATATCTATGACAGTAAATAAAATGGCCAGAGATTGTTGTCACCTCTGGTGCATAAATTATTTAAAGTCTGTTTACTCCATTGCCCCCAAACCATCATACTGAGACAAATACCCAACATGTCAGCTCCTGATGATGTCCCAGCTGTAATGTACGTCAGTGACGGTCAGTCTGGGTGAAAAATTTGTCAAGGTAAAATCCTGCCATACTTGTTTATGCCCTGGTCTGTGTATTCCTTTAGATGAGACCTAATAACTGAGTCACTATGGATAAAAGATTCCCTGATAACTTGCAGTGGTGTGTAGGAAAAAGTGTCTAAGCAGATAAGCAAATAATGGGGGTTCAAGATTTAAAAGGAAGATGGGGTGACACAGATAACCCAGCCATACTCTTCTCCATCATTGCTTCCCTTTGAGTAAAGGAATTGTCTTTTGGAGGAGAAAAAGGAGGGGGAGGAGTACAGTCATTCATCTCTGTAACCCCCAAAGCTGTTCCTGTCAAGGTCAGTATTGCAGGAGCCTTTTATCTTAGTAATTACAACATAACCAGTTTTCTCTGGAAAAGGTGTCAGCAAGAAACTGCTCCTTGTTTTTGGTCCTGGAAAATGCAAGAGTCTGGAAGCTTCAATCTGACCTTCCAAGACTACACAGTGACCTGGTTTTGCTCCCTCCCACGCAGTGAAATAGTCAAAGGGCAGCACAGGGCTAGCTGGGTTAGCACTATGAACATTGAGGTTGAAGAAATTCTGGAGTTTTCCCTGTTTCATTACAGAGCAGGGACAGAACATACTGGAAAATCTGCAGGATTTCCATCCTTGTTGCAGAGATAACTCAACAGTTGTACTACGTATAGTTTAGGGGTTGAAGTAGTGAAAAATTTTTCTATGTGTTCTTAGAGGGAGTGAGAGGGAAGTGATCAGGAGCGCTTTTTAATTAAACACCCCCCTTTTTCCCCAAAAACACCTGCATAAAAACTGTGCACACAGTGTACAATACATGAAATTTATCATCGTTGTGAGTAGGCTGGAGTGAGCTAAGCTTTTCAAACACTGTTCTTGCTGTGGAATGTAGCCATTCTTTATGATAGTCTTCAGGGCATAAGTATTTCTAAACCCAAAGTGTTTTGCAGCATATTTTAAATAATCAGTCATCATATTAAATGTTCTCAGTGACTCCAGTGTTTCTGCATTTGAGCTACTTCTTATTGCAGAAAAATTACACAACAACAGCAGAGAAAATAACTATTTCATCCCCAATACTAGCTCATCAAAATGTAAGTATTTTCTCCCTGTTATTTTATTTCATTTCAGTGTGGGTTTTTGAAAACCTATAAAACTGCTGGGCTTAAAAAATACAAATCTTAAACCAAACTTGTAACCAGCATTGTCCTTGGAGCTCTAGAACTAGCCTAAAAAGCAGTTTAGGGTAGAAATAGAAATTCTCCTAATAGGGAAAACTGTAAATGGTAATGTTTAAATCTGTAGCATCTGTGCAATATAATTCATGTCAAATGAACTATGTAGTGTAAGCTGGTCATTATGACTCCCAATGAAGCCAGTGCTCACAGGAACACATACAAGCACAGAACAATTAATTCCTCATCTTTTAGACATGTATTTTTTTAGGATGGAATGAGTTAGATATTTGAATATTTGAGATATAGATATATATATATTTACATACAGTCAAAAAATCTTACAACACAACAGACTTGGGGCACTCCTCTCTTGAGACACAGAAACTAGAGAGACTACACTCATAAGGAAGCAAGAGAAAAGGACACATGGGATTTTTGTTGATATGTTTGCTTTTCTTAAATATTCCAGTCTAAGAAAGAGGGAGTACTTGTGTTTCGAAAAGGTTCTGGAGGCAACAAACAGTCTCCTCTATTCTGCTGGTCCAGTGGATCCAACTCTGAAGTGGATTCTTAGGATATAATCAAATTATCACCATGTTCAGTGAAATTTTGGATTCAGTCTGGACAACTGAAATGAGACCAATTTTCACATAAAATATATGAAGTGCTAAAATGAGGTTTATGGAGCCATGAGGAACACATTCTCTGTTACTCCAATTTATGTAAAATTCATGTGATTTCATGTTTAATAAGAATATTGGACTTTTTAAGTGAACCTTCTGCAGTTTTGAGTGATCCTTGAGCTGATTTATGCTTTGCATTCTCACATGATTTTGACAATGAACCAGATAAAATTTGGCAGTTTTGACTGTGTTTCGAGATTTTGAGCTTATTTGGACCTGAAACACAAGCAAAACTTGTAGCTGTGAACCCACCCAGAAAGAAACTGAAGAAAACAGTGACCCAGCCCTCCATAAAATTAAATCATGGATTTTCTCATAATTCTGATTTACAGATACTAAAATTAGGTGAGATGAATCCTGTGCTTCAGCCATACCACTCTTGGTGACAAGAAGCAATAGCTTCCAGGAGTAGCCTACACGGGCACTAGGAGACACATTTCTATATTCTCTCAGTTGTTTCTTCCACACGAGCAGTTGGCATAGCAGAGCTTTAACACAGTGGGAACCCAGCTCTACCCGTACACCAATCTGCTCACCTGTCTCACTAACTGCACTCACCCAAACCCATCTCATCTACTTAATGTATATTCACCTATGGTGTGTTACACTTCAGCAAGCTTTTCATTGACAGAGGCTTTTTGCCTCCTGATGCTGGTCCCACATTCTCAGGCAGGAGAACAGACCTTGAAAACATCTGGTTTCTGGCTGAGGATGGAAAGCCAAGACTCAAGTACTTATCTGAAGGATCTGTCTGCAGCTCTACTAAATGCCTCTGCCTTGACAGACCTGGCAACAACTGCTGTTGTGCACCACTTTAGCAGGCTGGAAACTTCTGCACCACACTAAGCAAAGCTGTGTATCAGTACTAGCTCTCCCATCCTGCCAGCAGACTTAGGTCATGCTAGAGAGGTATGACGTGGAATGAAGTTTTTAGTTTTGCACTACCACAGGCATAATAAGCAGTACAAATACAGATTCAGAACAAATAAAGAGGGAAAAAAATATTGCTCAAGTGAAATGGGAGTATAAGGATGAAAGAATTTACATGCACAGACAAATTTTGCATAGTTGCAAGTCAGCTATAGTTTTTATTAGTGTATTTTCATTTATTCCAGTGAATCACATCCTTTATCATCTCAGCTGAATTTGCCAGTGATGGAGAACTGAACTGTCACTGCTGATAATGGTTCTAGTGATCTATCCATGAACTGTAACCACACTAAACTGACTAGTTTGTTGGGTTTCTTTTCTGTTACACCTTTGGGCAGCCTCTGGCTCTTAATTATTGCTCTCAGAGCTCAATTTTAAAACAAAAAAAAAAAGCCTTTTCCAGATGATTGAGAAAGTAATTTAACTTAGTGGTTTTTTCCTGATTATCCTTCTCCTTGTATGCAGTTCAGAAGTTTAGGATGTTTTTGACTTTAGTACCAAAACAGGAATAAATTATACCTAAGATTTAAAAAAACCCATGCATGGTGAACAAGCAGTATACAATCTGACAGAGTTTTTTCTCCAGGAGATATCTTCTCAAACAGTCAGGTTTGTAAAGGAATTGCAGAGCAAAACATACTTTTTGCTAATGGTTAGTAGTAGTTTCAAAGTTTTTCTGGCATGCATCATTCTTATGCAAGATTTAAAAAATGTTCTGTCCAAATTTAACTCTTCAGAGTCTCAAAGCATATCCCAAGCTTAAAAATGACAACACTGCAGGCATCACAAAGAAGCAGATGATAAGCAAGCTTAAAACACTAATTATATTGATGTAAATGACTCTTGGGTTGAACTAAGGAATAAAAAGGTCAAGAGTAATGTTAAGGGTTGCCCAGTAAAACAGTAGCAGGGGAGAGAGCGAATGACAAGTTGTGTGCTGCATTCTCTCACTGCAATGAACAGTATGGATTATGAAATGACATGAAAGGGAAAACTCTTGCACCTCAAGGAAACACAGCCCTGACCTCTAGCAGGAAGAGCACCTACAGCAAAATCTGACCACATCAGGTCAGTGAACTGCTACCCACATGAAGAAATACACCAGAATAAATGAGACTATTGAGATGGTCAGCTTCCTAGAAGTGTTTGCTACTTAAAATTGATGGGAGACCAATGTGAAAGAGAACATATAATTGATGTGGGAGAAAATAAAATAAAAATGCACCACATCCTTTACCCTTTCCTCCCCCATCTTCTTTCTTTCCTTCATCTCATTCCATCTTCTGTGACTGAGGGGGGATGACTTAGCTGGGACACTTCCTTGAGGCCATTGTGAGGAAAGAGACAACTCTTAGTAGAAATTAAAACAATTTATTAAAACAGAAAAATTGAAAAACTGCAAAAATTAGCAAAATATAAAAATTTGGGATCCTAGTGGCTCAGGAGGTATGTCCCAGGAGCGCAGGAATTCCAGATCTTCAGGCTTAGGCAGCACTGGACCTCAGGTAGAGGGAAAAAAAAAAAAAAAAAAAAAAAAGGGCTTGTAGTGCTAGGCTGGTCAAAAAGAAATATATTTCTAAAAGGCTCCTGGAAAGGAGTAGGTTTCTCCAGCACTGAAGTCAACTGGAGAGGAAGGGAAATGAGAGGGCGTGTCTTTCTTTTGCTCACTTTTATAGCTTTTGCTCCGCCCACAGTCCGCCCACAGCCCGCCCCTTTGGTTTAAGGTGATTGGTGTTTTCCCTTTGACAGATTATCTCTGTCCACCAATCATTAAAATTCACGTTGCTATGGAGCTTACAGGGCTCCACAGCTTATTGGCTGTGGGGGCTGTGCTGTTTGTTGGAACTGGGGTTTTGAAATCTTCTTTGGAACCAAAGTACAAGTAAAAACACAAAAAAATACATCCAACACATCTTAAAATACTTTTAAAAGTATACAGTAAACATAGGAAAGATAACTCTTATGGTGTACAAGTGATTAATGTTTGAAAAGGGATTTTAAATGGGGAACTTTTAACTGGGGATTTTTACTGGGAAGGGCACAAATGAACAGCTTGGAACGAGTGAAAACCAAAATAATAAAACTTGATTTGTGTACCTGGGCTGATGGGTTAATTTTAACATTCAATTTAAAAATATTTAACTCAAAATTAATTAAAGCACTTAATATGCAAAGACCAAGCACTAATAGGGATTTTATGTATGACACCATGAAGAAGAAAAGGGAGATAATGAGTTCTAATGATGGAGACCATATACAACAGACAATTTTAATGTAACAGATGACTTATAAAATATTAGGATAACCCCAAAATTTTGCCACAGGAAGAAAGTATGAACTCTAAAGACAGTGTCTTAGAAATAAAACAGGCAAGTACTGGAGAGAAAAACTCCCAGGAGGAGAGAAAGAGCCCACTTCATATTTTGACGCTGAATGCAAACATGCACCAGCTAAGGGAGAGAGGAGTAGGCAGAATCTCAAGCTGCAGTGAAAAAAAAAACGTAAGCTCAGCAAAATTTCCGAGGTGAGGCCAGGATTTGAAGAAAGAAGAAAGGAAAATAAGGGAAGAGAGAGGGACAAGCATTACATTGCCAGACCTTTGCACTCATTTTAGCCAAGACACTGGAACAGCTAAAAAGGAGCTTTGGAGTCAGATATATTTTAAGTTTCTGTTTTCATATTTCATTTTTTGTTTCCAATTTTGCAGTCAGGAATTCATCTCACTGTTTGCTAGGACACATTTCTTTCCTTCTTTAGTCTTGCCTCATGTAAGAACGGGCTGTTTTGGCAAGAGGAGTGCTATGGAGAATTAACCTGTGATGCTGGATTAATTCATGCTAGACATTGTCCTTTACCATGTGATGAAGGAGAGCAATGGGTTTAGGGTGCAGAATGTCTTGTGAAGTTCTTGCTTGACACAGCCCCCACATGGGCTCAAAAACCCCAAGCTTCTCAGAAACCTAACTGAGCCAACAAGGAACTGTGTAAACTAAAAACTGTAAACTAAAAACTGTGTAAATTAGTATGTGAGCGAAAATGGGGCAGAGTCCAAATCAGACGTTAAACAAGACTTTTTTTTTTAGCTCTCCCAAACCCTTCCAGATGTTAAAACAAGTAAACAGCATGTGACAATCTTGTTTTATTGTTAATCCTGGTATTAAGATCCACTTCACCCTGCTTTTCTACCTTGCCTCCTTATTACAACTACTGCTTGATGTTCCAAATGTGTCAGTGTTAGCTTTCCGTTAAAGGTAGAAACATGCACAAGGTCACTTTTGCTACAGAGTGAGTAAGATAAATTTCAAATGTAGCCCTGCTCAAATAGAGCTGGGAATTATTATATTTTAACAAAAAAGTATTTGTTCTCCTTTGTGTTGGCATCAATGGCAGTTCTTATATGTAATGCCATTACCACTAGTAGCTGAAGTTCCCCACAAGAGAATGATTCAAGACAGATGACAGTAAAAAGTGGGGAAAAAAATGGGATGTGGTTACAGCAGCAAAAATCTCACTTATTAAGGTTACGTTTTCACTGCAGAGTTACTCAGCTGGTGTCCCCAGTTTGGCAACAACAAAGTCCTCCAAAGAAACTGGAGTGATGCCTTGATCTAAGCAAGATGAATTGCAGAGCTATAGATTAGTGTGTGTGCTAATTATTCTTCTTAGTCCGATAAATAGCTCACTTTTCAGGGAGCATTCCTATATCACTCTTGTGCCTTACTACAGTTCCCTCTTCGCTTCACTCCGTTCATGGGAAACATTTAATATCTTCAGAACCATACCATGTCTCCATGGAAGCCCTGTCTTAACACCTGTGACTCAGACCTAGTTATTGCTATTCTGTTCATCATAATACACTATCATAAAGCTAAAGTTATTGGTGCAACAAAATATGGAAGGGTATTTAAATTAGCAAGGACAGATTAATCTTCCTTCACTGCAGATATTTAATGGTGTGGAGTGTGATCCACAGGAACCATTCTAGGTGTCACTGTGACACTAAGATGAAGATAACCTTAAAAACATCTGTTCATTGTCTACAAAGAGAGGGGAGCTGAGATGTAGACATTTACATCGGTTTAGATGAATCGCCCTCCAAGTGACTAATCTCAGCTGGGAGAGAGCTATCACTTTTTTTACTGCCTTGAGTTCAGATCACTCTGAACTCATTGTCAGAGTGTGTGCTGGATTGCAGTGTTAAATCAAACAGATTAGCTGAGGTCATGAGAGATGCAAAGCAGGGTGGAGTACAAGCACTTACAGAGTCAGACCCTCGTTACCTGCCCTTTCCAGCTGAGTCTGGTCACTGCTGGGGTGGGTGCCCCTCCACTTCATGCCTCTTTTCAGTGTGGTTTACAACAGTCTGCTCACTAATGAGCATCTGTCTCAACTTAAATGTTGTGGTTGTCCTAAGATTGATGTTTGCCATGAAGGTGGAAGGCTAGACCAGAGAGAGTGGAATAAAAGGTGAGTGCTTGTACAGACAAGTGCCAGGCAGAATAAAAGGTCTCCACTTGGAGCGGACACTGGTGCAAACAGACCTTTTTAGCTCTTTCCAACTTGTTAAAACTAAACTGCCTGAATTCACACTGATTGTGTGAATGAGAAAAGTACTTGCACAGGCAGGGATCTGCCTGAGCCAAGAAGGAGCGAGTTTAGCTGAGAGACCATAGCTAAGAGTTAACAAATGAATGCTGGGGTTTCTGGAGAACCCATGGGCTTCCATGTAAGGGATCTAAGGAGTCCCCAGACAGGATTGTTGTCTTCCTAGGGGGAACTTTAAAAATTATAAGATTCAAGCAAGGATATAACTAATATTAGAGGCTGATAGATGAGCAATTGATAAAATAGATAGAAATGATGCAGTGTCATGATAAAGACCAAAGCTTTAAAGACATAAATATGTAGGTGTGGGATTTCTATTTCAAAATGTGATTTGCATTGTGTTTATTCTGTCTAAAGGCTTCAGCAATGCAAATTGGATCTGCCTTGAAGAATTAATCTCAGAAACCACACTGAAAAGACTTGGAATCAATCAGTTAGCCAGAGACATGCTCATCAGTTCTTCACTGTATCCTTGCATTTTCAAGAAAAAACAAAATACAGACATTGTCCAAGACAAATTTTCTAAACAGTTTTGGGGAAAGCAGTGGTTGCTATAGCTAACCACGATTACCATGATTATCCACTTGAATACCAGCTCACCGGGACAGATGACTGGCCTGATCCTGGGAAATGACAAAATCAAGAGTTGTTCTCTTTGAGGTTTGACATGGTTGCATTTCAGCCTACTGCAAAGAGTTTCATTTGTGTCACTCTATTTATATTCTCTATCACATACATGGATCCATAAACTTATCCATTTTAGAATGTAAAAAAATGTGCACTGGATGTAAGCACCTTTTTTTTTGAAAGTTTACAAACTGCATGTCAAGGCAGAAACTGTAGGAAAAGGACTTCAAAATCCAAGTGACACAATAGACAAACTCACCAAAGAGTACCTTATCTCATATTTCAGCAGACAAAAGCAAGACTATATCACTTCCCATTTAATGTGTGAGTAGACCCCAGGCCATAAAAATCAAATAAGACTCAACTAGGAAAAAAGCTGGGCTAATGAAAAACTTATGTGAGAAATGAAGAAACGCTGTAGGGCCAAGTACCCATTGATTTCATAATTCAGATCCTGTAAGGTGCTTTTCCATTAGTTGGCAAAACATTTCTCCAAGCTTTGCCTTGACTAGAGAGTGCTGTTTTTAACATGATAATGAGCTTAGCATCAGTTTTTAAGTCCTTATCACAAACAGAATTAGAGCTGAAGTAATCAGAACAATAGAAGATTTATTTGTATCTTCTCTTGCTCAGTTAGCAATGATCAACATGGTGTCAACTAAGTCAAGTCTTCTCATGTGTTTGAAGTTTTGGTTATGACATTGCCTGAAAATTATGTTGCCTGGAAATTTTCTTTGACAAGCTGGAACATCACATTTCCCCATGGATCCCCTCAAGGCTGATGACAGTGTTTTGGTCATGAATTCTGTTTGTGGGTTTGCATGCATTTTCTGTGTGATGCATTTCCAAAGAAGTATGAGGAGAACATCTGTATGGAAACTTTTTCCTTGTTCCCGAAGAGTTTGCTTATGACCTTATCATTGATATGAAAACCTCCAGCTTCATGCACCTGAGAAATTTTGGACCATCTTCATTGTGACCTTGGTCCTTGTGAAAGCTTGTGAAAATTAGTAATTGACATTCAGTTACATTTGGGCATTTAATTACATTGACAATTGCAAACCCACTGTAATATATGGTTTTCAATGTCCTTTACCATGGTCTCTTTATGATCTAGTCAATTCTATTTCCACAATCAAAAGTAAGTCTGGCCAATTGTTTTAAAGCTGGAGACATGATCATGATTAAATCTGAGGTTCTTCAACATCAATGAGCTGCAGATTCTCACCAATCTATTCAATGAAGCCCATAGCTCCAGCCTGATCTACAACTGTTTTGGAGTTTTGCTTCGGGGTTTTGCTGTGGGTTTGGTTGGTTTATTCATTTTTGTAAGAAAATAAACCCAAACCCAGAATTTCTCTTTTTAGCTGGGTAAGCTGAAACCTGGAGAGGTCAAATGACTTTGGCAAAGCCAATGCACAGGTCAGGGCAGAACAAGACCAGCACTCAGAGCTGTAATTCTGTATCCCATGTTCTCCTTGCCCTGGCAGAAGTTTAGATGTCTCAGGGCTTTACAAAGTATGTGAGTACCACCAACCTCGTGTGATCAATTCAGAAACATGGCAAATGCACAAAATCTGAGATGTAACTGAGGTAATTCAATAGACTAAGGAAACCAGAAAATAGTTCAATGCCACAGCATGAACAAGAGATGAAGCAGAAGAGAAACAAATTGTGATTTATTGAATTAAAAGAAATTATTTAGATATGGCTTTACTGAATATTCTTCTGGAAACCTTGTTTTGTCTAGCAAAGTATTTATTTTTAGTATAGGTTCCTTTTGTACGTCCATTTCTGGCACTAGGGAGAAGCTAGGAGTATGCTATATTCACTGAGGTTCTCAACCATTGAATAAAGGATTCCAGTGGTACTCTACCTGTCATTTTTACCATCAGAGCAGATACTCTTCAACTCCAGAGCCCTAAAAGAAGGCCTCTCCAAAATTTTTGGTAACCACCTGCTAAAGTGCTGTGTTGGTCTTTTGAAACTGAAGCCAAGACAGTAGTGCTGTTAACCTATTTTGTTAGCAGAATGTGCTGCCTTCTGCTCTCAGAGGTGGCAGTGCTCTGAGGATCATTCTCAAGGTCCTAACCAGTGCTGCTCACCATTGTGTGCTGTCAGTCCATGAAAGCAACAGAGAGACACCTAAAATTAGTCACATAAGTAAGCATATATAGTGATGGTGGCAGAGCTGGGTGACATTTTCAAGACCAGTTATACATGTCTTAAAACTTGACCTGCATATGTGTGTGTTCCTGCTCCTTCTGTCTTGACTTTTCTTGGATGTTGGCAGTGCTCTGCACATTAAGGGTCACGGGAGAGTTCAGAAGCTTGTGGAGGATATTTTAACAAAAACAGCAACAACAACAACAACAAAAAGTGATGAATAACATGAAAAGCACGTTATGCTGTGTTAACCTCTGATTAAAAGCAACAGCCCTTCATTCAAACACCACAGTCTTTGCCCTTGATGTACTCGACATTTAGAAGGGTTTTAGGAAGACAGAGGAGTGAAAGGGCTCATGGTTTTCCAAAGTGAAAATTTTTATTTCAGCTAATTATCTGCCCAAATGGGAGGGGGGCTAGACTAACACTGAATGCAAATGTAGTGGTTTGGGCTAAAATACTCATTACTGTTTATCTTCTGTGAGATAAGAATTAGGAGAAATGCAAAGCAGGCACCAAACTTGAAAGAATATAAAGAAGTTTATTAACAGACCTAAAAGAAGAAAAGAAAAGGAAAAAAAAAAATTATACCACCTTCAGAACTCTCCTCCTCCCCCCACCTTCCTCCCTTCTCCCACTGACAATGTCAAAAGACAACCCTTAAGATGTTCAGTCTGTTACCACTTCCATAATAACCTTGTTCAGTCCATGTAGAAAGAGAAGTCTCTTTTTGCTCGTGCTATGAAAACAGTATCACAACGAGACAGCCGCCCACTTCCAAATATTGTTCAGTCCATTTAGGAAGAGGAGTCTCTCTGCTTGCAATGTGAGTCCCTTCCCCCGACTTGCAGCTTTTCCCGCAACTGCTTTCGAGGGTCCACTCTTGAAAGTTTTTTGGGGTACAATTTTAAGGTTGAGCTGTTCAGAAACAAAGAAACAGAGGCCCTTCTCCTTCCCTGGGAGCAAAGGGTCTTCCTCATCTTCATCGTTAGGACTATCTCTGGGAGCATCTCTAGGAATTGAGGTTTTTCTCCTTTCCCATTTGGAGCAACAGTCCTCATTTGGTTCATCTCTCCCTGTCCAAGCTTCTCATGAAATTACAGCTGGGTCAGCATCTGCCTATCTCAGCGCAGGTGCTTTTGCTTACAAGTTGAACACTCCACCCCCCATATCTTCATGAAATTACAACGGGATACTCTGATATATCATAGCTTCACAACAGACTTTCAGCTTTAAGCATCTCCTCTCTCTCTTCCCTCAGGTTTTCAGCTCTTCACAGCAATAAAAGGGTTAATCTCACCTCGGCCTTACAGCTGGAATGTGGCTTATCGCTGTTGGTCACCTGGCCTCTGCCGGACAGAGGTGCCGCTTTGCTGAATCTCGGCCGCAGTGGAGGGGGCGGTTCCGAGCTGCTCCGGTCGCCCACGGCAAGGCAGTGGGGGGGGGTTCCATGGCTGGAACAGGCCCATGGCTCCAGGATGGCCGTGGCCCGGCCCAGCCTGGCCCAAGCAGGGCCTGGCCGGGCCCGCTGGCCCCCACACGGGGCCCGTAGCCACCTGTCCCAGCGCTGGAAAACGAGAGAGAGCCTGGGGGGGAGTTTGTCTATTCTTAAGTGTGGATCACAGAGGCGGTCACAACTTTAAGTGGCTTAAAGAATTGTCCATATTCAAACTGGCCAGCTGATAGGTTCTATCAGGTCCCAGAGGAAGCTGTAAGCACCCCTTAGCAAGGACATCCCTTCCGGGACTATCCTTGCTAACCTATGACAGCAAATAAGAGAGCACATCTGCAGAAAGAGAAGGCCCTGTTCTGTGGGTTGTGTTCATCCTGTCTACTACACCTACTACCCCAAGATCTCATGAGATTTCAAACTCAAATTTGAGCCCTCTTCAACATCATGGGCTTAGCTGCAAAATTAGTCTATAACCTAGTTTTTGATAAAAGTTACCAGTAGTGACCTTTGTGAGTCAAATTAGTTACAATAAAACTTTATAGATTTAAATCAGATGTGCTGTATAAAAATAAGGTAAGGGAAAAGGTGGGGTGAGCCAAACAGAAGCAAAACTTGACAGGTTGCAATTGCTTCTAGTGCTTCTTTGGCTGTGCAGGAAGGAGAACTTCAAGTCCAGTGTGGTGAAGTGAATAGGATGGTAGGGCAGAAGGGCAAGAAAAAGTGGCCAAGGACACAAAAATATCTCTGGTTTTTCATGGAAAAATGAGACATTGATGGTTAACCTTTTCTATATGGATGTTTTTTCAAGTTCATTTTGGTTGTAGATTTAGATTTAATGAAAGTTGAAGGTCTGAGGTTACCAGAACAGTTAGTGAACCTTCTGCCAATTAAAGGTTTTGCCCCAAAGACCGCACCTTGCGATGGCTGAATTTCACTGCCACCCCTTCCAGAGTGTTTTCTCTCTGCTACCTTGTTATTGTAGTGATGGTGGCATTGTAAATTATAGTCCCAGCTGGATGAAGAACCCCTCTGAACTGATCCTGGTGCTGTTCCCTACAGTATTGCTAATGATTACACAGCTGCCTCGTAGGCATTCTAGAGCATAGGCTCATGGGTCTGCCTGCAGCACAAGTTGCAATAAAGTTTATTTTCATTCAAAACAATATATATTGGGATTATTGTCAGAGCAGCCCCAGAGGCTTGCACAGGAGGTCTAGTAAGCATTGGTAAGAAAATTGGAAGCCTTGAGGTTATTAATGTTGCTAGAACAGCAAGCTTAGTGGCCAGCAGAGGTATAAGTTACCTACACTAGCATCACACAGTGGAGCAAGGCAATCAAGTAAGAGGTCAAGGGACTTTAACACAACATAAGATAGATATATAGCCCTGGGCCTTTTAGGCCAGATTCTCAGCTGCTGTAAATCAACGTAGCTTCATGGGAATCCGTGGACTTAGGCAGTTTTCAATGTGCTAAGAATCTGGCCTATATGCTTTATGGAAGTTATCCTGAGATCTGAAATGAATGCAGCAGCAAAACTCAATTTTTATTTTTCCTTTGTGTTAAAGCCAACAAATGACATTTTTAGCTCAGTTATACATTGGTTTGGAGAGCAAGACTGCAGTTTAACACTTTTGGCAAGGACACATCTCAAAATGGTCATGAAAGAGCTGATGAGATTTCATCAATACACATTAGCTAATAGAGAGAAAACGTAAGTAGATGCAGAAGGAGAAAATATCTGCTTTTAACTGGTTAGTAACTGAAGTTCAGGTAGCATACAGTCTTTTTGCTTGCAGCTGTGGGTTCCAGTCTACAAAACAGAAGTTCATGTTCCTATTTATAAAAAGGAGTTAAACCAAAACTGTAATATCAGCTTTTGGAGATTTAAGTGACGTGAAAATGTGCTGTGAATTCATGCCAGGGGATAGAGTGAGAAAGCTGACAGACATAGCAGAGAGTGTGAGGAAGACACAGACAAGTAAAATGCGTGCACCATTCACTCACAAATACACGAGAGTTGGTCCTTCTTGGTACTTATAGATCCAAGCCACAATTTTCATTCCTGGATTGCAGTCCAAGTCTACGTTTCAGTGCAGACCCAGAGCTGTTGGAGTTTCAGAGACCACAGAGGAGGTTGTGTCTAGTGGTTTTTTCAGAATAATTTGTGGCAACTCATAAATATAAATCATATGCTAACACTTGAATCTCTAACAGACACTTCTGCCTCCAGTAGTATTGCTTTCTGTTCTTAAGTTCTTATATTTACTGATTTATCACAGTTACACATAGTACCTGCCACAGAAAGAAGCTTTTACTAAATTTCTCTGATGAAAAATTTAATATGGAGTGCAAAGAAATTCAAGAAGCATAAATATTTTTCTGAAGTGGGGAGATCAACCTGTAAATCAGTCAATTTTCTTGTCCTACATATCTGTAGGGATTTGAGCTACTTAAGTGTCCCACTTTCGTTATGCTCTGTAGTTGTTCTTGTCCTTTGTTTAGACAAAGACCTGACTCCAGCTGACCTCTGAGGAGAAGCTTCGCTGCTGTCGTTTGCATTATCAGTATTCTGAACCTTGGAATCTGCTGAATGTCTGAGTTTCATAACTGATCTGAAATTAACAGCCTTCAATAGATGTGCTCTTTCTTGGCCCTGGAGATTAATCAAGTCACATCTTCCTGGTCAATAAGGTATTAAAAATTGGAGATACTACTTTTCTTTCAATTAGCATATTTAAAAGCTGGATCAGATGGGGATTTAACAGGTCAGAATTGAGAGGACACATAGCATTTTGTCCATTTCAGAGCTTGTGTTTAAAAAAAAGTTTTAAAAAGTTTAAAATAAAATAAACTGAAAGGTTATATACCCTATGCTGAGAGCAGACAGGAGAATAGGAGCTGACAAAGGTGAATTACAGCTTTCTATGCAGCATTCTCTTCCTCTCTCCTTTACTTCAACCTCAGTGTGAATCAGTTTATTCCCATGTGTGCTTCCATACAGCTTTCCTGGCTGGCAAAACAGGAATCCTCACGCCTACATGTCCCTTTGCTTTCTCTGCATTTTCTCCAGTAAATAGAAGCAATCAGGACCCTGACGAAGTCTGAGAGAGCTACGTCCCTTCCGCTGGGTCAGGTTTGACTCTCCTCTCCTACCTTCAGCTGCCCACCTTCAGCACTGCTGCCTCCCCAGCAGCAGCAGCAGCGCAGCCGCTCTGCCGCTAGCGGAGTTCACAGATCATCAGGCTCATTAACACAAACTGAGCTCGACTGTGACTCAAATTGATATACCAGACAGTCAACTGCAGTTGCTGGGGAACCAAACACTCCAACTGTTCTGTTGACACCACTGCTGCTGGGGAGGAAACCTCTGGGCAGAGAGCTGAGGCAGAGAGCTGAAGAGCATGACTTCTTAGGTTACACCAAACTGGACCACCACAGAGTCTTTGGAAGTTCCTCCTGTCACCGTCTGGGTTGCCCTGGAACAGGGTTATAAAGCATGTGTGAGGCCAAGGAAATCTGTTCTGTCATGCTCCTTTGCATGGGTAACTGAAAACCCACAGCCTTACTCAACCCATCTCCTCAGAGTATTTGTGCTCTCTGGAAGGAGAGCTGCCTTCCAGAAGCCAGTGCTGGTGACAGGGGACCAACTGTCATGCTTGTAACCCTTTATTTTTGTGTGGGCAGCCTGCCAGGTTGATCAGAATCTAAATTTAACTGTTCTGCTTCAGGTATTGTGAAAACTGTGTGTTTCTGGACAACTGGATGCTGGGCAGCAAGCCACCCCAAGGACCAGGAGCCAGAACCTTGTCTGTTGGCATGTTCTATGGAAAGCATATAGCTGATTCTTTCTTGGCCATTTATCTCCCATTCCAAATAAGGGACAGAAGTTTGAAGTGTTAACCCTTCCAGATATTTAGGAGAGAGTGCCACAGGCATGCGCTGACTATTTCAGAATAAAAAGGCTGGCCCACTGTTCCTGTGTAAGGATGGAAACTGCTGATCACGATGCAAACCTTACCTGCACAACATATGAGGGCTTGTTTTCACTGACCTCAGTGAGTTTTTGCTTGTTGATACATAAAAAGAACCTGAGCCACAGTTCTCCAGAGCTGTGAGGATGTGATCAGATGCCATACACTATATTACAAGCATCTCTTGATGACTTGCACTTGCAAACACAAAAGAGGATAAAATATGAGATGAATGGGAAGCTTGAATGAAACAGAAATTGTAAACCTTTAGGCAGAATTTCTCTCTGGGGATTTCAGAGTCTCCTGTTACTAATAGGTGAGGATCACATGGCCAGTGAGGATCACAGGACATGCCACAGCAAGATAAAAACATAAACATGATTCCTGTGTTATTTTAGCTAAACCAGGAACAAATCTGGCACCATTTGACTCTGGCCTTTCAGCTCTGAGACAGGGCAATAGCAGTGCTCATGCCAGCTGGCTATCTGCTCTGCAAGAGTCAACAAGTTTCTTGACATGCGATGTCCTTCTATCTCATTTGTTGATTGGAGCAGTGAAATATTTATGAACTGCCATCAGTGTCCAGCTTTTGAGTTTTGACCCAGTAAAGGATAAATATGGGACAATTTGCCTTTGGCCTTTCACTTTGGCCAGTGACCAGCTTTCTGTCTGTTTGTGGTTTCAACTGGATGGGGAAACAAACGTCCCCTAGGTAAAACCCTTTCCATATCTATGACTTACTCCAGAAATAAATGATTTTAAAACCAAACACATTGAGTGAGAAACAAATCCCACACAGTTGTCCAATGGCCTTTGACCTCCTAATGGCTTGGTGCCATCTGGCTGCCAGCTGGCTACTTCACTACATGAGGAAATAAGTTTCTCACAGACAACGCTCCATTCCACTTTTAGTCCTACCAAAAAAGAAAAAGCTAACACACCTTTCCTATAGCACCCTTTCATTCCAGAAAGGGAGAAATGTGACACAGGTGGCTGTTGAACTTTCAACTCTGACTGGCAAACTACCAACTAGCTACTGCTGGACTTCATACTCCCACAGCAAAACAAAAACTTGCTCAGGCAAATCATTGTACAAGTCTTGTCACTTTAAAAGAAGCATTCAAAAATGGAGAGAGAATGAGTAAATAAATGTAGAAATCAAATATAGTGGGAGGTATTGCAGACTTTTTGTATGTGTTAAGCCATAAGTAGAGATGCATACGTTTTTAGCAAATATGCAAAGAGCTAGAACTTATACACGGGCTCTGTGCAGAAGTGTTCCTGCTTTGTGCAAAAAGACATGGGATGAGAAGGATTTTCACTTTGCAGTGAAAATAGTTCACAGCCTGATTCAGCAGACATTTGCCTAGTTCCTGTAAGTAGAGCAAATATGTGTTGTCACGAATGGGCACGTAAGCTTGCTGACCCTCCCAGCTGTCTACCAAAATCCAGGACCCATGAGGTGCATGGGAATGCCTCCAAGAGCTGAAGGAATAAGACCCTGGGAATAGTTCTCAGGCAGGTGATGACAGGGGCTCCCGGGACTCCAGTGCTAGGCAGGATGAGGCTGGGCTAGGCAGGCAGCTGGATTGGAGGGTGATGTGCTTCTGCAGCTCATTTCCTTCCACAGACTGGTGCTGCAATTATCCAGCAGTCCCCACGTCAACATGTGCACTCGAGATATGTCAAGCATGGGAAATGCATCTATATTGCTCAAGAGCAATTGAACACCTTTATATTACTCATATAATGATAAGACTGAATATAGATTTCATATTCTTTCTTTCACTCTTTCTCTCTTCCTTTCTTCTTTCCTTTCTTCTTTTCTTCCTTTCTTCCTTTCTTCTTTATTTTCCTTTGTTTTTCTCCAATGGTGTGGTAATCAGCATTAGCTGTTATAATTCAAATGATTTTTAACCCCACTGTGACCCCAGAATTTCCCCTTTCTCAAGATTCCATTCCCTTTTCCATTCTGTGACCCCTATAGTACATGATGTCCACAGATGAGTGTCTTCCCACCCTCCCTACTCTCTGTCCATGAAGACTCCAAGGGTTGCAGGAGATGTGATTTTCGTAGTCCACTTTCTCCATGACAGATTCTCTTCCATCCTGTCATTTGCATTTACAGCCTGACTTCAAGCCTGTTTATAGCCAGAGAACTCTTTTCATTGACTTCTGTGGGCTTTGAATCAAGCCTTTATAAACCACACATGTACCCAACAGGTATTTATTAACATGAGCTGGCCATGTACTCCATGCCATGAGTGTGGAAAAAGCTAACAATAACTTTACAATTACCCACCTAAGCCCTCTAGCAGGCTCCAAAGGCATGTCTCTTCGCCAAGCAAACATTGAATCAAGTTTGACATTTCTAGGGTAAATCATTTTTGTGTTCTAAAAACCAAAAAAAGGGTTAGGAAAAAGTCCAAAGAGTGAGAACATCCCCATTTTTGGACAGTAATATCATCCAAATGTCCTATCCAAATGGCTTCAAATGTTCCAGAAACAAATGTGTGTTCTGGGATAAGACCACTGAATGCTAGGTAAAATTACAGGTGATTCTGCTTGAGGTTGGCAAGATTAAGCAGGGGTTAAAATGGAATTAACAGTCCTACTTTTTTTTTTCTTTTCTAATTATCCACAGAGATATTAGTGTTACTCACAATCTTTCCAGCGTGCTTAGCCATCTTTATGTATTGACTTTACATACAGAGATTTCAGTTCTTTCGCACGCTGTGTCTTAATTTATTTGAGTTGGTGTACATGAAATTAGATGTTGTTTTTTAGTCTCTTCTTGAACAGAGTGGGTGGAGCCTGAACCATGAGAGAAGACAACCCAGTGGACTTGGAAAACTCCCAACTCACTGTGCGGGTGAGGTGTCACAAAGGACTTTCTATGCTTTATCAGATGATAGCTCCAAGCCAAAAAATTTGGATACAGACCTAGATAAAAAGTGCCTCCAAGGACAAGTCTGAAGAGTTCCAGGGTTTCCATCCAAGCCAATTTTGAGCTGTGATGTAAGACAAGGTTATTTCCATCAATGTTTAAGTTTTGCATCATGTGTTCTCTCATGCTTTAACTTTTTCACTTTCAGCAGCAAATCAATCATCATAATACTAGCAAAAGTTTAGTTTTGTCTTGTACATGTTATAGCTCAGGGTGGATTGGTCCTGGTGAAATATATATCTCTGAGAAAGTGCTTTGGAGACAAATATCTGCTACCAAGTAGTTTTGTCTTGTTCACTAAGGCCCAAATTTTTAAAAGTAGATGTCAAAATTGGAGTTTTCTGAGTCCTAAACCAACATTTAGATAAGTGTCTTGCTTTTTAAAAAAAAAAAAAGCTCAGTTACCCCGTGTCCCTCCTCAGCAGTCCCTTTTGAAAGTCATGGCTGAAATAACTCTTAGTACTGTTCATAGATTGTGGTCACCTTTCCTTCATTTGCTGCCTCCCTGGAGAGATGTACCTTGGTCATTTCTTTTTCTGCTGCTTTAGGAACTCTGTAGTTTCAGGGGTTAAACACAGGATTGTAAGTTCACAGATGTGAAAATACATATTTTTTGGCAGGGTAAATGCACTAGGCAACTTCTGCATGTTTGTTCTTTCAGTGAGGAGGCCACCTGCTTCTAATGTTACAGGAATATGTTGGCTAGTGGAAAGGCAGAAACCATTTTAACTAATTGAATAATTTCTCTATCTTATCCAAATGCCAGGAGATTGATTCTATCCCATAGTTAGCTTGAAGTTTTGATGGCATATTTAAAAAAAAGAAAAACAAAAACATTCCAAAGTCACTTTCCTGTTTGGTCCAAATCACTTTATTCCTAGTACAGAGTGATGGGAAAATGGGTATTGGGTGAAAGAAATGGTAAATAGGAAGCAATTGTTTGCTTGGATTACCAAGGCAGTTTCTGGGTAGGGTGGTGTTTGGTGGGGAGGCACTGCCAACTGTTTGGCACTGGCACATGGAATAGCAAACACATGCAGCAGTTAAAATCAAGCTTGCATTAATGATTTCATTGCCTGAACTAAATTTGTAATGTAAATCATTCGGAGGTGCTCTAAGGCATTTCTATTCTTAGAAGAAAAGTCACAAACTGGAAAGTACGTCACCTTTGCAATCAGCACCCCCTTTAGCCTGTAATGTGGAACACATGGTGGTTGAAGAGGTTACAGTGTTACAGAAATGTCATTACAGAATTTCTCTGTGTTAACATGTATCATCTGTCACATAATTGTTTGTTTTACAACCCATACCTATAATGGGCTAAGTGGGGACTATTTATATCAGTTAACAATGAGTGCCTTTAATTAGTATTTCATGCAACTGGAACATGTTAAAGATTCTGACACAAATCTGGCTTGGGTTGCTAAATTCCATATGAATTTCATTATGAAATTGCTAAGACATTACAGTTCCTCAGGTATTGAGGTTTATAAGTGCACTTCATCTGTTACAAAGCTAGAGAAAGTAAGTCACACACATGTTAAAGAAAAATCTTCAGAACAACAGCTTGGTATCTGACACAGTTGAATGAGAGTTTAAAGCAAGAAAGATGAAAATCTTTTACTATTTGAAGTGTGCCTGTATTTGCTCTAAAACTGCAACTCTGCTAACATCTACACAGCTGAAGCATTATATAGAATGGAAAAGGTTAAGACAGTGGAGAATCAGACTGTACACAAAATTGATAATGAAAACTTGCCAGATATGGACCAGGTCAGCAAAGAGCTTCACAAGCTGTTGCCAGACTGTAGAATGCAAAGGTCTTTTGCTGATGGTTGATACTGAGTGGCTGCAAACATGTCCTATGCCTTCTGAGTGATCTCATGGCAAAATGTTTAGCCTGAGACTCTCACTCCCAGCCCAATCTCTTTTCAGTGACTGAGGTGGCCAACGGGACATTTCAGTTCCTACTGAAGGAGACCCCCAGCCCCGTGGTACTCTCATCTGTAGGCCCTCATGAATTTGCAGCATGAAGAATGTGCCAAGGAGCAGTGTAACACATGGAGAGTGATGGGAGAGGAAAATGTGCCTGAGGTTACCATTTTAAAATTTGAGTGTTGTCACGGTCCTTTAGACTGATCAAAAGAACATGCTAGAATCAGGCTTATGTCAAAATTAAAACAGTTCAGGAGATTAGGAGTGGGAGACCAAAGGATGACAGGAAATCCCAGCAGTTTCATGCCTCTACGTTATTCTTCTCAGATGGGGCTGAGGCTCCCTTCCTCTGTGTGCCTCAGTTCCTGAACCTAACACAGCTTTTTTCCTTCCATACCTATTATTAAACTTGCAAATTTACATTGTAACAACAAACTTACTAAGCAACTGTCCCTGGAATTGGAATCTTTTGAAAGCTTTCTTCAAGATTTGGAGATGCTGAACAAGGAAAGAGAAGCAGCTCAGGATGTCTCATTTTTGTCATCTGCCACTTGTATGAGCTACCTGCATCAGTGCCTACAATATTGTTTAAAGCATTTTCCGACAGGCAACTACATTATAATGAAATGATTTTACAGATGCTTTAAATGAAACTTTTTGGTTGATATCTGATCTAATAATTTATATACAGAATAAAATAATTTTATTAATGGAATGCCAGAACATGGTAGGTTATTCTAAAGAAACTCCCTCTAGCTTCTTGTGAAATTACTAATTCAGAGTCCAGCAACAAGCCTTGTGGTATAGCTGTTTATTTAGCTATTTATTATTAGCTATATTTATTAGCTTATATAGCTATTTATTCTGTTTTCATAGACAAAAAATCCTTTTGTCATTTTAGCTTTTCCTCACAGAGCACATTAGCTGTCCTGCTCCCCTGGAATGGGCTTGGCAATAGGAAAGATCATCGTGGTTTGTTAACTTTCTTAAAAGAAAGGATATAACTTCTGAAATGTGTTTTCAGTATTACAGACATCAGTAAAGCAGGTCCTGCAATGCTACCTCTTATCTTTTTATATTAACTATTTTTATCTTTTTTTTTTTTTTTTTTTAACTAGCAATTTGGTGCTGGAATTGCCTTTGTTTTTGACTATGACTTGTAAAATTTGAAAAGCTGCTGTTCATTTGCAATCATATTCTCCTCCTCTTTCTATCCACTCAATTCTTAATGAAATGTTTTGAAGATTTCTGTCACTCTTACCACTAGCATTTGAGATAGCCAGAAAATATTTTTAATCATAAAGAATGGGGGGAAAAAAGACGATTCCATAATACTCATGTGATTACCTTTACTATCCCCTTTTCCTCTGTTAGACTTACACTTACATTGTAGTTAAATTTACTCTTTTGTTAAACTAAATTTTTCATGAAGAGCTATAACAAGGCTTCTTACCAAAGTCCTCAGGCATAGGACACCATAAGAAATAATATCCAGACTGTGTGTGTGCTATATATAGAAGTAGATTTGAAGTACATCAGCTGCAATGAGAGGACATATCAAAATATCTGAAATCAAAGAGTCTGAATTGTGTGCAAGAGGGATTTTTGCTGGTGATTTTCAGATACATCCTCTTTTTTTTCTCTTCTCTCTGTCTTCTCCCCTCACAAATAATTTTCTCTCAAAACTTGTTTTATGATTGATTGTCTCTTTTACTCTGGAAAACAATAAAATCCTTCTAGACATTTATGAAAGAAAAGTCCCTCCTCAGGAGAAATCTGGAGAACACATCTTGATAAAAGACAAATTTTCAGAAAGTGGAAGGGAAAACAGACAATATAAAAATGTACATAGGAATATACCTCTGTATCTGTCCATGACATGAGTAGTGTTTTTAAAAGAAGATACACAAACAGATACTGGTTAGGTGATTTTTGGGTACTGGAAAAATATTTCCCATGGAAGGTCAATTTGAGTACAGTTCTGTGAAGGAATAGGGATCATTAAAAAAACTGGTGAGAAATTGTGCAGCTAATTTGGAAGAAAAGGTTGCAGAGCAGCATCAAGGCTTGTCCCCTTATGATCTGGTGAAGGCTATGAGTGAGGAGGAACGTGTTTGTTCCATGAGGATTTCAGTGCAAACCTTGAAAGGAGTTAAACTCACAAAAATAATTTCTGGACCACTGGGGGCTTTCAAGAGTTCCCTGTTGGTCACAGCAAAGCATTTGTGTCCCAGAGAAAAGCTTCAAGATATGATTCATCACCACATTGTGATGATCACCACACTGTGCTTTCACACTGCTCTGTCATGCATAGGAGGAGAAGTTTTTATCCTTACAAATGAGCTGGAATTGTACAGAGGTATCTGGCTTGACACTCCCAAGGACTACTGCCCAGTTTTAGCTGTGCCCTTGTGAATGGTGATATGTTCATTTGAAATATTGTTATAGCATAAGGCATTTATATCCTTCCATATTGTCTGCCCTATTTTTTTTTCCTCTTTTATGTGTGTGGTTATGTACCTCTGATGTGAACCAACACCCTTCCACACATCTCAAAAGCCACTGGAAATATAATGTGAACAGTAGTTTGTAAATTAAATATGCTTAAGTAGCAGAAAACTGCAGTAACTAAGGGTGATATATGGACTTGGAAGACTAAATCTAACTTTGTGGATTCAATTATAATTACAGCTGTATTAGCTGGCGTGTTGGCAAGACGAACCTGCCAAGACTGGCTTACTAGAAACTGAAGGAAGGCTGACCACATCATCAAAGAATAGCTCTCTGATGACATAGTACCTGCAGCTCTCCAGCTGATGGCCCACAGGTCCAGCTGAAGACACTAGCTGGTTTGTTGGGAGGCAACAAACAGAAGGGAGGATGGTTTGCTGCCAGGGTCAATGGCAAGAGGGATGTTTCCCCTTAGCAAGTTTAGGGAAGTCTCCAGAACAAAGAAGGGGAAATTACAAAAATATATTGGATTTTGGAGGTGTCAGAGCCAGGTTACAGTTACTTATTAGGGAGGAAAGGTTCAGAAATGCAGTGCTTAACACTCTCTCCAGATCTGCTAAACTATTTATGAAGAACTAACTATAATTAGAAATCCAAATTTAAAAAATGGTAAACCAAAAATTTACTTTAAAAAGTGGGCAGATGGCCAAGTCTTTTTACTGAGCAGCACTGGAATGTTAATGCGGAACATACGCAAAACTGTTATAAAAAAATACACCTCTTTAATGCTAATATTCAAATAGAAGGAATGATAATTGCATTAGACACCAATTGGGAGTCAGCATAGGTCCCTGAGAACTGGAAATCCACTATATGTTACAGGATAAATTGCTACTGATAGAGGCAGTTTGAGAAAAATTTTTGCAGGAAAAAAATCTGAAAGGGAGGAGAAAACACAATTTTTCTTGCAGAATGAATGAAACCATCTTGTCAGTTAGTAGGAACTAGAATAATACCTGTCTAATTTTCTTTTTTTTTAGGTGCCTTTGATCTAAAATGCATGTGATGTGTATAACCTCATACCAAATAGTGGAATTTGTGAATGTTCCGCATAACTGCTTTCCCAGCCTGGTTTATCCATTTGGTTAAAGTTGAAGAAAATAATCACCTAAATCATCGGCCTGATTTTGTCTCTCAACACCTACCCACATGGAATCATAGGGAGAATTCATGGTGGGTGGAATATAATCATCTGACCTGGAATTTACCCAGAACCTGGGGTGAACAATACAAGGCTTTCCAGGCACCTATTTCACTTACTGATCACTATTTCTCTATGGTGATCTTGATGATGAGGAAGCCAAAATCACTGGGGTGAGAATTAATGTAAAATATTTCAAAACCTGAATACAAAGCATACTGCTGTACTTTGGCAACAGCCACATCAGAAAGGCTCTATTGAATCAGAATTCTTGGTAGTGGTTTCTCCTGAGTGAAGAGGATCACATTACAAAGAGCTGTGGCACAAAGCCCAGAGAGGAAACCTTTGCTGGGTTTGTGCTACTTCTCTCCAGAACCAGCTCAACCATCTCTGCATCCTGCTTCTAGAAAGGACAGCTCACGTGAATGACTTTGGCTGCAGTCAAGCAGGTCCAGCCACTCTGGACTCTGATTTTGTCTCTGTCTCAGTGCTCTTGTTAGAGCTTAAAGTGAAGCTGGTTGTGGAAAAGACAAAGAAAATCTGTGTGCATGGAAGGAAAGGACTAAATAGAGAGGATGTGCATTTCAGATGAGTCAGGAGAATATCAAGTCAAGAGCTGAAGGGAGAGGGGGATCAAACTGCTATTTATTTCAAATGAAGTTGTGACACTCAAGATGAAACACTAATCTTTGTCATATCACTGAAAAAATGCACAGTACATTCCCATCTTGAATTTAGGTCTGGTCCTGCATCCACTAAAATCCATAGGAAAACTAAGGACAATACAAAGGAAAGCAAGAGAGGTGACTGGAGAGATGGAACAGTAATCATGAAACACAGAAACTAGAAAAAACTCAGCTGAGAGAAGATATAAAATAATGTTCTGTGTGAAATTTAGGTGCACAAAACAATTTGTTCACTAGAAGAGGAATTATTTTCATTTGTATTTCAGAAACAGAACTATCAGATGAAAGTATCAGGTAGGAGATTCAAGACAAGTTTTTTATACCATTCATAATACAACAGTGGAATTCACTGTCCTAGGATGCTAGACAAGCCAAAAGACAAGGGGAGTTCAAAAACTGGTGAGGCTCATCCACTGAAGAGAGTTACTGCAAGGGTTATTAAACACAAAGGTGTTGCCTCTAATTTGGTATGTTCCTAATTCTCTCATGGCTGGAACTGAGGGAGCCTTGTTGGGCAAACAGTGCTTTGTGCTGCCCTGTTCGTTCCATTTTCCCCAGATTTCCTTTACTGTCAGAAGCACTCTGCTGGGCTGAGCACACTTTGGTCCAATAAAATATTGCTTTTTCTGATGTTCTCACCCAGGTATTTCAGGGCCATGTGCACACAGGCTACCTGGGAAACACAGATGCTTCGCAGAAGTGCTGGACTGATGATACTGTTGTAGAGTGACTACAGAGCTTCCTATAAATAAAGGCCCAGGCACATATTAGCCCCCCATGAACTTCTGCTGGGTTGGAGATACCCAGCGGTTTAGGGCTAACGATCACAGGGAAATCCCAGGCAGATATATAAGGCCTGCTTCCCCTTCAAGTCTTCCCAGATAAAACTTTCTGTCAGAAGACATAAGAAATGCCCAGGAAATCTAGCCAAAGGGTAGACCTAAGGGTTATAATGTACTTAAAATGGATTAGTGACCAAAACTGAAAAGGAGGTGGTGATCTCCAGCCACCTGTTTCTATGCCACACGCAAAAGTCAAAGTACATGCTCCTAAATCCAAGCCTTGACAGGAAAATCACAGTCTGTAGTACACAATTCACATTGCAAACTGAATGATTGGTTTGTTCATAACTATTCCATGCCAGAAAAATTCCTAAAAGCTGCATTATCCTGGAGAACTCTAATACTTTTACCCAAATCCTCATATTTTCTGTTTAAATAGTCAGAATTTTTGAAAGTAGTATGTAACAACTAAAGAAAAAAAATCTTGAAGCCAAGAGAAGGGAATTACCTGGTTCTCATCTTGACATAAACAAAGCAAGTAATTTTAGAGGGGCAATCTAATAATTGCCTTGAATTAAATATTCATTCTTTCTTTTATTTAGTATGTGGCTACAGACTAGTGTTTCAGGAGAGTTTACTTCACAAAATTAACAAGAATGAGGAATGTAAATCACCAGTAGAAAAAAATGTTCAAAAAAGAACAGATAAAGAGGAAGTGTTTAGAAAAGTTTTCTCTCTTATCTAAGAATCACAACCCTAGAATTAGAAGATGTTAATGGTGCTAAAGTAAAATAAACTAATAGAGAGGAGAAATGGTGGCAGATATGAAAATTAAAATTCACCTTGAAGGAAGAGAAATAGAGTGAAAGCCAGCAGCAAAGCATAGTATTAGATGAGGAACTGTGGCAAAAGTTGTGAAAAGCCAAAGAATGAAAGAAGGAACAGTTTGCCAAACCAGAGATGTGTAGTAGCACCAAGGTAAACCTGTGAGTGCCTATACTATTATGTAGTTGGAAATATTATTCCAACTGCTACTAATGACACAAAGGAAACAGCATTCAATGGGTATTCCTGTTTTTTATTCAGGACAGAGCTGGAAGAGACATTCTTATCAAAGAGCAGTGCTGAAAACATTTCCAGTTCTAGAGCAAAGCAGGAGGCTGATAAATCGCCCACATCTGCAAGTGGGAAGAGAGGAAACACATGAGCTGTTTGAAACACTGAAGAAATTGTAGAGGTGTAAAAGAAAGCCATGACTGAGGTAACACTGTGAAAGTTTAACTGTAAGAATGTCAGCTTTGGTATTAGTCACTGGCAGAATAATGTAATGCATCACTTGTAATTTCTTTAATTAAGACTTAAAGAACAACATAATAATCAGAATGAAAAATTAATGAAAACACCCATTTTTTGGTGTGGCTTGTTTTTTTGCATGTCTGTACTTTGATATCTTTGACAAAATTAAAAGTTCAGTGATAATAATGATGATATAGATTTCTGAAGGATATCTGACTTTAATTTTCTTTTACTTTGACCAAGAAATATATGTGTGGTAAATTCAGAGTATTGATGCATTAAATGAAGCACTGTTTAAGTACTCTTGTGGAACTGTGGACAAGAAATCACTTGTGAGTCATCTCTGATGAAGTAGTTTAATTTAAGCTTTAATTCACGGTCATCCATTACCTAATGTTTTTATTGATTAATTGGAGGGAAAACAGAGAATTGTTATACATCTTCTTTAGAGATTGCATAGCTAGGAAAGAATGCTTAATAGCAAAGACTATTAATCAGTTACTTTGAATAATTTGCTTTCTGTGGTCAGCTGCAGGCAAGTGAAATGGTTTTCAGCAAAAGCAGATTGTATTTACAGACCAGGGAAGAAGTATCTCTGCAAATGGCTTGTGAGGTGTAAAGGATAAACAGCTGAGTTCAAATCTCCAGTTTAGCACTGAAACAAAAAGGATAATACAGTTCTTATACATGTGAGGAGAGGAATCTGGAGGAAGCTAGAGGGTGTTATATTAGCTCTAGATGTGGTGATGGGAACCACTACCAGGATTCTGTGCTTTGAGTGGAACTTTACTCCTGTAGAAAATTGTGGAGGTAGAAAGAGCTTTGACATAAAGTTATAGGATAGTGAAAGATACTTCACAGCTGAGTCATGGGGACCCCACTCTGACTCTGTTATCTGTGAATGAGATTGTTGGCATGAATCAAGGTTGACATGACTGGATGAACTGACAATAGCAAAGGCTCTTCGAATTATCAGAACTCATGACTGAAAATAAATGCAGTCCAATTCAACCTTGAAACAAAGTGGAAATTTTAGTCATTTTTGAGTTAATTGATCACTGAAATGACTTACAAAGTTTGACTTGTGTTTCCTCTGTCCCTGGTAAGCATTAAATTTTGCTAAGTTTTTTCTAGTTGAAATAAAAGTAATTTGAGGAAGATTTATTGTATATTTGTTGAGTTAATGTAGCTAATTATACCATATCATCTCACACTATAATGTCTAAAACTAATAGTTCTACTCTATTAATGGTTTTTTTTCTTTCTGAAACACATTCCCAATCATTTACCCCATGATATGGATGCATGCCCAGTTTTGAGGTTGGCTGTAGTTATGCATACTTATTTGGTAGAACATTTTGCTCCAGAATGTTTGTAGATAATGCAAACCCAGAGTGATAGATGCCTAAATGGACAATTATCTGAAACAAATCACAAATGTAATGTAAATCTGCCCATGTCTTCTTTGGAGATACTCAAAACCCACCTGGACATAACCCTGTGCAACCTGCTCTAGGTGAACCTGCTTTAACAGAGGGGTTGGACTACATGGTCTCCAGAGGTCCCTTCCAACCCCAACCATTCTGTGATTCTGTGATTCTTGATTCAGTGAGCACACAGGGATCTTGTGAGAGGTGCAATAATGAACTTAGTGACCAATACAGATTAAAGAGGACATCTGTCACCAAGTTTCCTCCTATTCTGCAATGCAAACTCTCGATAGGTTCTCCTAGTGCTTACCAACACCAGAGCAGAAATAACATTTGGAATTGCCTGTGATATATAAATGTTACCCCTTGTTACTTGAATGAAAAGTCACATTAGAGCAAGATACTGTTTCAGTATTTTTGATGAAAATCTGAGTTCCTGTAAAGACTCTATCTGACTACAATTATTTAGGCCAAGGTTTCCAGCCTAAACCTTCTGGACTGCAGCATCTTGTCCACTTGTATGCTCCCTCTCTGACCCTGGAACAAATTCCCTTTGTGCCAATGCAACTATTTCTGTGGCAATGCTCCCAACCAGGGAAATTATTTGGTTGCAGGGTGGAAGATAAATAAATACTTATTTTTCTTTAAAATAAGCTACAGATGTGCCTGAGAACACAGCCACATAAGCAGGGTCAGTAGCAAAAATAGATAGCTGATGAAAAGGAGAAGAGGGAGTTTGTGGAGGAGAGCCTACAGAAGGAAGAGGACAGAAATGGAAAGGGATCTTTCACCCTAACTTTGCCATGAAAATGTTCATAGTGTGAGTTTCTCTGCACTTTGATTGTTTCTTTCTCTCTCTCTGACTTATGAATACACATACACAAATACCCTTCTAAAAAACAGCCAGAAAAGCTATCCTCCAAGATAATTTGAATTCCTTAGTGGTCTTGGGCGTGCCTTTGTTTCAGCTCTAATACTGCTATCACATCATAAATAAGCCTGTTTCTACCATCTTAAATGAAGGGTGACGGTCACACCCAGCAGTTCCAACTAGATTTAACCCAGCCTATAACAGTATTAATCCTAGATCACAACCATAAGCTTCTCCACATGTTTCAAATAAGGGAAAGTAGCATAAACCCTGCACAGTTTTACAAGACCTCATTCTAGTTCATGAGTGGATAAACTGCAGTTTCAAAAGCTATTTTAGCCTGAACAGGAAACCAAATTATAATAAAAATGACATGCAAATCCTGTTTTCACTGCAATGCTTAAGCCAATAAAAGAATGAACTGAGTTTATCAAAGTACCATGCAGTTAGCCCCCTCACACTGTCAGGCCCCATCCCCACCAAGATCAGGTACAGAAGCTGATCAGTCCTTCAGTGGTACTGAAATAGCCTTGTTTCAAAGGAGGAGCTTTCTCAGGTGGAGTGGACCTATAACAGCACCTGTAACAGGTTCCTTGAATAAATAAATTTGTGAACAGAGACTGGGCATTAGCCGCTCTTCATTTTCCTTGTGGCTAAAACCAGTTATTTGGCAGTATCAGTAACTTATCAGGACTTTATGAGAATTTTTTTACCACAGCCTTTCTTTTCAGTGTACTTTGATTAAAACAGAGAAAGGGCTATATTGTATATGTCTATCTTCTATAGTATACACTATACAAAACACAGCAGTAAAGACAATAGAGCACAGACATCAGGGTACTTGCACTTCATGAGCAGGCAAAATGTACATTCCTACATTGTATAGATACTCTGGCAAATATTCCCACTGATTTGGGAATGGGGAGGCTTGGGTTTTTTAATAAGTTTGTAAACAACTGTTTGAATCACTGAAAACAACAGACACAACCTGAAAAAACTGACACAAGCTAAAAAAATTGCAATGATAGCACAATGTTTGTTTAAATTTGTGTTTGATAGAAATCTACTTCTTTTAACGTCCTTGTTTAACTAGGATGGGCAGAATCCAGTGAAAGCTACTATTAGAAGCTAACACATGTGAGAATAAGATGAAGTAGAATTTGTAAGAAACTGTCAAAGGGTTGGGCAAGGGAAAGTGAGGACTCCTTTTATTTCATGTTTTTACCCTTCTTCAATACTGCCAATCAACTGATTGATTTTTATGATAGTCTAGGCTTTAGCTGAGCTCGTTTGCTGGAGAATTTGAATTTTTCCCACCACCCTAGATCTTTGTTATTGTTAAGGTACCGATTTCAGCTTCCTGGCAGTGGGGGAAATGTTGAAGAAATGCACCAATGTAATGTCGATTTCCAACATAGTCCCTTCAATTAGAATTTTCTGGAGAACACAAGTGACAGTTAAGATGTCTACATTTTTTATCTGTTTCATTGATGGCAGATTTAGCAGGAATGGCCTTTTAGTGCTGTAATGCCACACTTCACACCACCATCCTCCTGATCCTCAGCAGCCCACACACATTCTCCCAAACCTCATATTCCCACTTCAGTGATGAACTTGTGCTCTTATGAATTTAAAATAGTAAGCACATTCCACATGGAAATTGTAGGAATGGCATAAAATTACATTTAGTATCAGAATAAATAACACAAGGACTATATTACAGGCTACATCGTTCGTTTTACATTTAGTAATGAAAACTTCCATTATTCAATTTAAGTGAATGTGTCACATAATTTCCAGACTCCTGCTCCAGAGTACTGGAGAATCCAAGCAACTTATTTCAGAACTTAGGTCCAGCTTCCCATTGAGCATTTGGGTCCTGGAGCACACAGAAGATCTTGGGCAGCTTGTTGATTCTGTGGTAGCAGACACAGCCAGCCAAGAGGGGTTTTTTTCCTTCCTGCTGTGTTTGGCAAGAAGAGCACAACCTTTCCTGTCACATGTGGTCCCTGCTCAAGTTATCCATACTTTTCTTACCACAAGGTTAGATTACTCTAATGCACTCCGTGTGAGGCTACATCTTGAGGCCATTTGGCAACTGAATCTTGTGTGCACAATTCAACCACCTGTTTATTAAGTGGAGCATCATGCAGAGAGGACATAAAACCCCCCACTCTCCAAAATCTGCAATGGCTGCCAACAAATTTCTGGGCTGAGTTCAAGGTGTTGGTTTTAACCTATAAAGACCTAAGTGTTTTGGGATTTGGTTACTTGAGAGGCTGGCTTTCTTTCCCCATGAAGCACTGCTTTTAAAGCTGATATGAAGGGAGGAATTTGAGTTGGTATCACTCAGGTGTAACAAGGGTGCTGGCAGGACTTCTATGTGCAAGGCCTTCTGCAGTGTATCCACATTACTATGGGTTTATCTATTGTGAAATATCTCTGATTGTGGAAGAATTCAAAACTAACTTGCCAGTCTGGGTCTGAACCAGGGCTAGAAACACTCGTGCTGAAGCACATTGCTATGCTCTGCTCTTCTCCTTTTCGAGATACAGTTGCTACTTACATTAAATGTGATTTGGTAACTTAACTTAAACCTGATGTTAACAACTGTTAACCCAGCTAAGGCTCACACTGTTTGTTTATCATCTGTCTCTGAGGTACCTCTCTCTCTCCTGACTGACTATGTAGGGCAGTAAAGTACCTCAAGAACTGTCAGAAGAGAGTTGCATGCTACAGCAAACCAACCATTTTTCCTGCTGGAGGGTTAGAGTCAAGTTGGACTATTGCTGGCCTTCAGACCTGTGACTACATCGCTACTAGTAATTAAATGGCACAATGCCTGTTCTCCAAACATTTAAGTGCCCTGGTAAAGTTTTCATCTCTGAGTCTGAATTCCCAAACTAACTGGTCTCATGCTTGTTGTCAAGAGCAGTTTCTGGCTGATGAGATCCCTCCCATGTGCCTGGTCACTCTAAGGAAGAGTGCTCATAAGTGTAGGTCCAAACCAGGACAGGGATCCTGGCAGCAGTTAAGTTGTGTGTATGGTCATGGGAAAATGTTTGTGCTCATGCTTCCATGAGTTTGGTTTACTGGTAGGGACATATCCTGAAAGTCTTGAAATCATTGGACAAAAGCAGCCTTCTTTATGACCAAAGAACCTGGTTCCCAAATGACAAAGAATCTCAAAGGAGATTTTGAGATCCTGACACTGTCCTGGCCTGATGAGCCAGGACAGAAAGATTGAGTTTACAGAAGAGAGCAGCCTTGTGACTTTACTGGAAATTTGTCAGCAATGGGTCAATCTCCTTGAAGATGTTTCTCCTTTTTACTCTTCCTGGTGGAAGTGGATGGTACTGCTTTCATTATATTTCTGAGGAAAAAAAGCACTGTGAGGTAGAGCTACCCAAAGCTATATTAAAAAGGGGGTGGCTGAGCCAGCAAATAAAGTCTTGCCTCCAAAGTTCCAGACTTGGTACATGATCTATATTGGTCCTCCCAATAAAATACAGGTCACAAAAGTATAGGATGCATCTTTCTTTTCATACATTAGACAACAAATATGATAATGTTTGCTGTCCTGTGTCAACGGAAGAAAAAATTAACTGTCTCGGTGTTTCTTAACCAGAGAAGGTTGTGAAGTTTCCATTGCTGGAGATCTTAGACAGCACCATAGATATGGATGACTCTTCTTTGGGCAAAGGTATGCATTAGGTGGCTACCTGAAGTGTCTTTGAGCTGTATAATATTATAATCATGTTTTGCTCAAGTAGAGTTCTGTTATTTCAAAATATGACTGAAGCCATATTATTATGCCAAAAATTGTTTGCACACTGGGGTGAAGGCTGGTATAGAGCCTCAACCTTCAGGTCCAAGAACAGCAGAGTTATTCTGGGGAGAAGACAGAGTTTTCTGGGGAATTTAACAGTGCTGTGGAGTTAATGACCTTTGTCAGAACCCTTTGACTCAATTAAACTTTTTTAAAAGCAATACCTAATATTAGTCTCATTAAGAATAATAAATACTACCAATGTGTTTCACACTTTGTCTGCTTAAAAAAACTCATTATGCATTTGAAATCTCCAGCAGTTTGTTCTCAACACCCCACCTCCATGAAAATATCTCTTGGTATGGATTAATGTGAAATATCAAAAGCATCCATGTAAGAGGAGACTGGAGATTTTCCCCTTTGCTAGTTTTGTTCTGCTGAAAAATGTTGATTTATCAAAATGAAAACTTGTGTCCATAAACATACCCATTTACCAGAAAATGTCTTTGAATATTTTTTCCTGTTAAGGAATTTCTTATGCTTAGAAACATAACTATTTATCTGAAGTAAATAGTTCTTTTATGAAGTGCCTGAAGGTTATGGGGAAATTCATGTTCCACTTGATTCCCATAGGAAGCTTTAGTCTACTAGAAACTGGAGGAAAATGATCTTAATTGCATTAAACTGAAGAATCTGTGTACATATTGGAGAATAAAGTTTTGATATGTTCAATTTTTTCCCCTTTTGATAGAATAATTTCCTTTCCTGTTCTATGCTGACATCATCAGCAATTTCTGGTGAGGTTTATAGAATATTCAGCCACTTTTTTCCTTTTAATGAACAGTTAATAAATTTTAAAACCAAAGATTGTAAACTCTGACAGTAACACTTTTATTTGCATTATTCAAGGTCCTTTTCTCACCTGCCTCCGTAACTAGATTTTGTAAGTGCTCCCAACTGTAATGCTGAACATGTCATGAACCACTGCTGTTTCCCACTATGTCCCTTATGCTCTCTATTGTTTGAGCAAGCAAAATGTTGGAATTACTTTGACTCACAGCTGTTTCCCTCTTGGGAATGGTGTGGTCTTTTGCTAAAAGACCTTTCAAGCATCATCACTTACCTCATGGTGAGTTCTGTCAGCTGTAGCAGAGAGGTTTGTGGTTCATGAAATGGAGATATTTTGACAATGAAGAGGCTTATGAGCTCTGCCAGCTGTACCAACAGAAAAAGAGATGCCTCTGAGCCAGCCAAATGAGACATTCACATGCAATGCACTTCAACTATTAATGATCCAAGGGATGTACCAGGCCCACCAGTGCCTGCAAACTTGGGTTGTCTGTTCAAGACTTATAAGCTTTAATGGCACTCTCCACACTCCACTTCCATGAGACAATGTGAGGCACAGATGGGGCTCTAAATGATCCTCACCACTGCTTGATTGGAAACAAGTACAGTAGATTTGACAGGAAGCAGCCCTTGCCTTGCCTTTATAATGTGTTTCCTCTTGCAGTATTGCTACAGCTACTTCTATTTTGGTGATGTGATTGGCTTGCAGATGCTGGCTTAATACTTTTGTTTTCTTCTTTGAGCTGCAAATAATTTAATTTATTTAAATTTGGATTTAATTAGTTCAGGGTTCAGAGGCTCTGACCAGATCATGGTACTTAGCTTCAGACTCTTTTCATTTACAAAACAATTGCACTTTCCTTGCTATGCATCATTCAGGGTTTCTGAGAGGAGGCAAAATTCAGCTACCATCAGACAGACAGAGCTGGACCTGTACACACCCATATCAAGAAGAAGTCTACTCACATTAAGTAGCAATTAACAGGAAGTTAGAAGTCATTTGCCTATATTCGCTCCTCGCTTTCATTTGCACACCTGTAGTTGGAACTGAGATTGTGTCAACAATTCCTTTTCAGGTGTTTTGGTATACAAGTTTCGGTTTTTAATTTTGTCAAAAATGAAATCTCTCAAGACACAGTGGATAACTGATAGTTTACCATATTCCAATGAAAAATGTCCTTCTTTTATCTTTGAAAGGTCTGTTCCCTAGATCAAAAATTAGTTTCTCAAATTCTAAATATTGTCTCAAAACATTTAGTAGGGATTTGGAGGAGTTTGGAAAGGGATGAACAGGCACTAAGAAAAATTTTGTAAAATTTTGTAATGTTTTGGTACATTCTTGTTCAGCAGAAACTGTTTTACTAATTCACAATGGTTTCAACTAAAATATTGATTAGTGTTGAGTTGTATTTTTAAATAATTTTAAGTAATTATACTCTTAAATTTATTATTATTGTTATTATTATTGCCATTACTATTTGGACATTTGGAATGAGAGGTTGGAGAGCAGTGCCATGGAAAAGGACCTGGGGGTCCTGGTCGATGGTGAGTTGAACATGAGTCAGCAGTGCCCTGGCAGCCAGGAGGGCCAAGAGTGTCCTGGGGGGCATCAGGCACAACACTGCCAGCTGGGCAAGGGAGGGGATTGTCCTGCTCTGCTCTGCACTGGGGCAGCCTCACCTCGAGTGCTGGGGGCAGTTTTGGGTGCCACAATGTAAAAAAGATATTAAACCATTAGAGAGCATCTAAGGAAGGTCACAAGGATGGTGAAGGGCCTTGAGGGGAAGCCGTGTGAGGAGTGGCTGAGGTCACTTGGTCTGCTCAGCCTGGAGGAGGCTGAGAGGAGACCTCACTGCAGTTACAACTTCCTCGTGAGGGGAAGAGGAGGGGCAGGCACTGATCTCTTCTCTGTGGTGGCAGTGAGAGGACCCGACGGAAGGGGCTGAAGCTGTAGCAGGGGAGCCTTAGGCTGGACATTAGAAAAAGGTTTTTCACCCAAAGGGTGGATGGACACTGAACAGTCTCCCAGGGAAGTGGTCACAGCACCAAATCTGACAGAGTTCAAGAAGCGTTTGGACAATGCTCTCAGTCACATGGTGTGACTCTTGGTGTCCTGTGCAGGGCAAGGAATTTGACTGGATGATCCTGATGGGTCTCTTCCAACTCAGCTTATTCTGTGATTCTATAATAAGCCTCCTTCTATTCCTCAAGGTTTTCTGTTATGGATCACTGAGGTGTCTGCTTCCCTCATGCCATTGTTTTAGCACTTTACCCCCAGACTGCCCAGACGTTTCTGAACAATGCAAAGTGTATTGTCTGATTTTCTGCTCAGCTGTTTGTCTTTTTATTGTTGTTATTATTATGCAAACTTTTGTTTGGTCTGTAAATGATCACACTGACTCTTTCAGTAGAGTAGCTGCTTGCATTTTCCTCTTCAATCAGCTGAGGAGAATAAATGCAAGACACGTCCCCTTACAGTGCGAACATTAGTCTTTCAGAGAGCTCTCTACCTCTTCCTTCTCACCTCTGTATGGTTTGCTCTCTCTATTGCTGTACCCTATGTGAATATACTCATTTAGATATCTATATTATCAGTGGATGATTTGCTACTGAGAAGTAAAACAGCCTTATCACAAGTGACTGAACTGAGCATTTTTAAAGGATTCATCTGGAGTTCATTAGGCGAAAGGAACTCTATGGAGTTATTTTCTTTCTCTCAGATCTGAACGTGTGCAGACTTATTTGTTCCTTGATAGCAAGATTAGAGAATTAATTTTAGTGTCTGTGATGGGAACAGAGCTAGTCAAGGTGGACTGTCTCTATCTTCCTCATGAGCATGACAGGAGGTAAAATTTTAAGGTGTAGTCCAGACATCATTGAACCCTTCTATTTTTGTGAAAAACAACTGAGGTCTAATAATGAGACTCTTCTTTTGTTTTAATAAGTTAAATAAAGAACTTTGAAACAACTGTGTACCAGAACAAAGAACATATGCATTACAGAGAGAAAAAACAGCAGGAGCATATTCAGCAGGTAAGGCATTTACAGATATTATGCACTCTGCTAATGTTTCATATCCATTGTGGAGGCATCAGAATAAGGTATTCTTCAAGGTGTGGGGAATGTAAAGAAAAATAAGACAGGTGAGAGGATCACATAGTTACCTTCTGGCTCTAATCTTTCTAAATATCAGATGAAGTGTAATAACTTTGTTCCTAATGTTCAAGGAATAAATAATTTCTTCCTCTTTAAATGTGGCTGCTGGAGTCAAAGGACTCTGGTGGGCAAGAGTGTGACTGAAAGAACAAAGGTTATTGAATTGAGATAATTGAGTTGTGTAAAAGTGATTTAAGATGAAGCATCTAGAATATATGGCAGAAATCTTCAGTCATGCACTGCCCAGTAGTCAACATTCTCTTAGGCTCTTACAAGGTTTGCAGTTTATGAAAAACATTTAAGTGTTTCTGTTACACATTTTGGTTGCCATGTTAACTTGGCTTCCATCGGACTGCAACAAACCCAAAACACCTCCTTACATACTTGCTTTATGACATTTCATTAGAATGCCAATATAACAGTTTTATAGTAAATGTAGGATATGGCAGGAGACTAAAATAACACCATATTCTCTGAACACTTTAATCTAGCTTTAATAATTTTAAGGTTTTTAGACATTTGTAACTTAACCTGTGGGCATAATCTAGTAGTAACAGTGCTTGAGAGAAGTTATGAGCACTGTGCTCTGAGATTATAAGTGGCTCAAATAACATAGTGGTTCCAAGGGAAACTAAATCCTTTTAAAACCCCTCAAACATCAGTTTAAACTGTTAACTTTAATTTTATTTTAAATTCATGTTAGAGTAATTGCATCAAGCTGGGATTATGTGTGTTCTCTGATTCTGTCTTACAGCACTTCTGCCTCTTTTAACCATTTCCTGTATGGGTGATTCTTGTTGTTTATTAATGGAAGTTTCTCCCTCCCAGGGTGTATTCAGTTAAAACAATATCTTACCGATGAGAGCTTTGCTGGAACATAATTGGCAGCACATGGAATTTTTGCATTATGAAGGGAAGCATGTAATGCTTAATGTATGTGAGGATAAATTTTATTTTGCAGAGGATTTGTCAATTTAAAAACAACCGTTCCATATCAGAAAAATGGGACATTACCATTATTATGGAAATATATATTTCTCTTCTATAAAGAAGAAGATTGCTATTTTTTACTGTTTTGAATATGTCTTCTTTTCAAACACCAAGCAGGAAGAACAAAAGCAGCAATTTTTACAAGTTTTGCAAGTCAATGTGTATCCATGTTGTGGTGCTTGACATGACACACCTCACAGGAGTTCAAGATGGAGAAATTGTTGGGCAAGCACCTCTGAAAATCACACATCTCTTTTTGCCAAAATATTTGTAGCTTGGGGGAACTAGAATTGTTCTGTGACTTACTACAGACGTCAAAATAGTCTTAGGGATAAAAAACCCTAAAATTTATTACCTTTATTTTACAGCAAAGGAAACTAAGAGGCAGAAATGCTAAAGCCAAAAATGTTACAGAAGAAGTCAACAGAGAATGTGGCTTCTTGTCGGAGCCTTTGAGCAAAACTCCCATGTCAGGAATGATGAGGAGCCTACAGCAAGAGAAGCAAGAAGGCTGAGAACCTTATTTGTGTTAGCAGAATAGGAGAAATCTAGAACCAGGAATATCTCAGTCCCTGGAGAAGAAAGGGCAAGGAATTAGCACCAATACCATGGTCTAGCACCAAGAATTCTGTTTATATATGATGTACATAGTTAAGCTTTTGTTCAATTTTTCCATCAAGTCTAAACAGCCTTCATTCAACTTGATTTTACTCTGAGAGGAATTAATATATTAGACATGTCCTTCAAAACAACAATATAAGATACTGCTTAAAGAACAGCTGAGAAAATAGGCAGGTGCCTGGAAAAAACTTTTTAAAAATCGGTCTGGCTTTTAAAGAAACCTGAATGTGACCTGTACTTCTTTCATCCCAAATTCACTTACAATTCATATGCTTATTTACAATTCATTTAATGCCTTGCACATAGAAGTTTGATGTTTTAGATTCCTCAGGCCCTACAGCTTCTAAGCATTTTCCTTGGCTGCTGAGTTAAGATAATAAAAGATATATCATAAAAGCACCTTCATTGATCTCCCATGAGTCCTGTGTCCCAGTACTGATTAATGGTGTTGTTACTTGGGTTTTTATATATCCTGAGCAGCATTTCTAGCACTGTACCTCCTTAACCATAAGGAGTTTGTTTTTCTGTGGAACCCTTAACCCTAGAGAAAATGCCAAGTGACTCTATACATTAGTGACTAAGAAAATGCTGTCTTTTGTTTATAACTGCCTGGACAAGTAAAAAAAACCAAACAAACCCGAAGAAGACATGGGATTCTCCTTCTGTCCCCTCAGGAAGTGACAGCCTCCCTCCATATCACAACACCAATCTGAGGCTTATCAGAAGCTTATTTCAAATGAGAGGTGTTATTTCAAAGACAAGACTGGGCTGCTCTGCTCAGGAAGGGGATAAAGGGAGTTGGACACAAAACAGAGGGAAAATAAAAGCCCAGTGGCTGGGGTCTGCCATAGAAAAAGTAGGTGGAGTGAACACTGGGTTTTTATCAGTTTCCAGCTTTTTGGCTGCTGCTTTACTCCATCTGTAGATTAAGTCAACCTGGCTTTCAACTCAGTGCTCTCCTGAAGTTGTGTGCCTGCCCCAGATTGTGTCTTTCTCTCAAGGAATAGCCCAATATGCTTATCCTGATGTATAACAGGAATCTGAATCACAGTATTTCACTCCAGGGAGGAGACACCTTTGCTCTGTAGGTGAATGATGACTGATGCTCTCTCTAGCTTGCTTGGTAAAAAATTCTAGTTTGGGATGTAGCCTCTGTATTAACTTGAAAAAGCTGGGCTCTAGACCCTCCAAAAATATTAATAAAGAATGACTGGGAGTTGTGTATTTGTGCAGAAGATACATTTTAGTCACGTTGTATGTATGGAAGCATTGACACAGTGGATAAACCCTGGATATCTCCAGGATTCATCCAAAAAGGCACTTTTGGTGGATTTAAATGTCTAAAGTTTCAGTTAGCTGGATTTAAGTGTCTAAAGTTTCAGTTAGACATCTAACTGTTGTCTGGATTATTCATCACTTTTTTCCTTACAATTTCTCTTTGAACTTCCTCTCTACTGGAAAACCAGTATGTTACAAATAAGCATATCCCCAGCAGCTGGAAGTAAGTTAAAGAATACTCACCCTGCAGTATTTCAGGTCTTAATAAAGCCACTGACCCAAGAAATAGAAACCTATAAACTTTAGTGCTGGCAGGTGAAGAGCTTTTCACTGAACCTGTCTTCTTAGATCATGGGTTTTGGCTATGCTGTGTTTATACACTCCTCAGCCATGATACAATATGTGTATGGGCCACCCTCTATTTCAGGTCCTGTCCAATCAGGTTGCAAGAGAAAAGGGTCACAGTTTGTCCCCACACCCCTCAGCCTTGGTGGGTATGCTAATTTTTGTCCAGCTGAAACACCCAAAAAAATCCCTCACTTTCTCTCTAGCCCCTGCACAGTTTTGTGGAGAGCTACTCCCCTGCCTGATGGATAAAATTCACCTTGTAAACACCTTTACTGTCAAAACTTGGCTTTTGAATCTCTGCACAAACTCCCCTGTTGTCTTTGACTGTGCTCCCACCACAGGCAGACCTCCTCAGAATGTCCACGTCTTCATTGCCTCAGCAGAAACCTTCTGCCAGATATAGTCCACTGAAGGCAGGTGCTGAGAAACAAAATAGCTGTTGTGAGGTAGGAAGTGGGTCAGTGCAAAAAGAAAAAGGATGGGAAGATAGAACAAAACTAACAGCAGTCTGAACAGCCCTAGAATTGAGGAGGGGAAAGCTTTCCCCTCCTTTTTCCTGCAACAAGTGAAAACTGAGAGTCGGGCAACTGTGTCTGCCTAAGTCCCATCTAAAGATTCTGGGATTTATAAAGTGATTCCAGCTTTATTGATTCCAAAAAGCATGTAAAAAACCATTTTGACTTCAGAGTGCTTCTGTAGATAACCAAGACAGATACACAGCATCCTAAATAGGACAGATGAGTATTGAGTCCAGCCTAAGCACTGGTGACTACAGACATAATGCCTAGAACCTGAAAGGGGTGATAATTTGAGCATAGTTAATGCTCAATGTACAGTCACTTTTCTTAAAAAAAGAGATGGGAACTAGACAAACATCTTTTATTATATTGCTTGCACCTGGGACACTGGTTCAGACCCACCCCAGCCTGAAGATGTTTGAACCTTCTGCTCCCACCCTGAGTGAAAGTACCCAAAGACTGCCAATGAAAGAAGGCAAAGTGTGTTACTCTTCTGTGCACACACACACACATGCCAACACCCAACTGTACCTCTGTGCACCCACAAATGGTGCTTGATCATGAAACCAGGTATTGGAACTACTCTCTGAGAACTGTGGAAATCACTGCTTTTGGTCCTTTTTTCTAAAATTTGTAAGAAATATTATCATTTGACCTTAAATGGGACTAAACACAGGCCATAGCTGAATGGCATTATACAAGGATGGAAGATATTTACACTGAATGAAGGGCTAGTGAAAGCAGTGTAGACCAAGGCTCAGGTGCAAACCTCAACCATGGCTATAAAGAGTCTATCCATTCAGGCTGTTCTCATCTGCCATGGACACAGCAAGAGATCCCCCCTCCCTCTGACACCTTGTTTCCTTTCCTGTGATGTGGTTATGGCAAAACTTGTGTTCCCACTGCTTTTGTCATGTGAGAAACACCTATATCCTACAGCAAGGAATAGGACATAGGGATTAATGTCTCTTATCGAGAGAGCCTCTAACTCCATCTCACCAGGAAATGTCTACCTGCTTAAAAGGCAATGGCATAATCATTGAACTGATGGCAGAGGAAGAAAATTGAACTTGGTCATCTTTTCTTCTTGGTTATGAGAGCTGGCAAAGAAGCTTAACAAGAGACATTTGCCCTCCCACCCCCAACAAACACCCCTTTCAAGAACAAATTCTGCATGTTCTGCCCTTATACTGATTAGTTCTGTTTTCATGACAAATGAATGGTGTGGTGATCCTTGCCAGAAAGAAAACCCCTTCAAATCATTAATTTTTAATAAAACTTAAAAGGGTCAGGCATATTCATGTGTTATTTGGAAAAATATGCTTAACAGAAGTCATTGAGTCATAACGTCACCTTCACTTAACTACGATATGAATCAACAGATTTGGTGAGTCCAGGCCAAGTCTTAGCAGACAGGATTGTGCATTGCAAAGGATGTGCCCTACCACTGGTGTAACCTGGCAAGGCTTGCTGGAAGCTGGAGGAGTTATAGATCAAATGAGGAGGGCTATCCTTTTTACCATCTTGTATCCTGAAGGCCCGAAGGCCACAAGCAATATGAGAGAGTGATTCCGTGCCAAATACAGCAGTATTTGTGTGCAGCAGGTGCTAAAAGAATGGGGCTTAAAACAGGTTAGATGAATAGCACTCTGTGACTGCCTGCTTCTTCCCACTGATTCCAAGGCAGCTTACCCCAGAGGCAAACTTCTGCACTGCAGATTTCTAAAACTGAGTAAGACAGTGCCATTCCCTGTTGCTTTTCACACTTCCTCCCCAGAAAACAGAATTATTTCAGTTAAAATTACTAGTGACTACCAGCGATCACTCTCTTGGTCACTGAAGTTAAGAAAGAAAACAACCAAGTAAATATAAGCTCAAAAATAATTTTTTTGCTAAATTCTCTGTATCACCTGCTTTTTTAGATCATACTAAATCATACATAAACCAGAGTGGAAGACCTTCATTGTCTACATACAGAGTCCATTGCATCTGGAATTTACATCCAATGTAATTCAGTTATAACTATCCTTATAAATTCATAGAGACTGAAGGAAAACTCAATTGAAGAAGATGGCTTTGAAGTGAACCTTCAGCCTGACAGTCAAAATCAGGCTCTGTAAATTATGCAAAATTAATATTGGAGAAGCAGCATTCAGCTAAAAGCTCTTATGCATTTTTTTGGTCATGATTTTTGGTAAGAATGTCTTAGAGAGTGAAATTCTGTTTTTATGGAAATCTGGAGAAGGTAGGGATTCTGTGAAAATGTTTACAGCTTACATGCCCATGTTGAGAGTTCTAACACAGTGTGTTGAGTCAAAGTAGAACAGCAATATATGATCAGAAAATTAATGGATATGTGAAAACACAAAGCAGTCTCCATTGCAAACAGCTTGCAAGCAGTTCATTGCCAAATGAAAAATTTAGTATGCTATCCATCAAATAATATAAAATAAAGCCAGATTAGGAAGAGCTTCCATTCAGAATCCATAAGTAAAATGTCATGAAGTGTGAAATATAAAAGTTTCGTTTGATCTGAAAAGTTAAGCTCAGTCAATTATTCCCAAGCATCTCCTTTAGCAATACAGTAGCTGCACTAAATCTAGAAATAGTTGACTTAAACAGTGGCTTTAAAATCTAAAGTACTAAGTAAGAACAAAAAAAGTACAGATACAATCTTTATTAAAAAAAAATAGATAGATAGATAGATAGATAGATAGATAGATAGATAGATAGATAGATATAAAAGGAAGATATTTGACAATGACAAAAAAGGTGGAAATGATACTACAGTCCTCTAAGAGAGGAAGTCAGGATTGTATGGTCACTGGAAATCAATACTGTTAGTTCCTGTGAGAAGGAGATGAAAAATATCTAAACCCAACCACAACTACAAACATCTGGATGCTCAGCTGCCCTGCTGGATGAGAGGAAGCAGGTGCAGTTGTCCTCTTGGTTTGAATTAACCTTACACTGCTCATGGCAGACATTCCTGGAAGAGGATAACGACCCCCAGATGGAAACATGACCAGCCCCAATGCAGTGGACAGGACTGTCTGGATTTCAGTGGGAGAAATGGTGCTTGGGTACGGTCAGCCACAATAAAGATCTCATCTTTGAAAGTCATAACCTTTTCCATACCCTCTTTCCTCAGTAAACACTCTCCCTTGAGCCAAGAGAGAGATGAGAGAGCCTCAGGAAGATGGAAAAGGAAGAGGAAAGACACTCAGCTGGCCTGCACACAGCAAGGCTTCAAGAACTGAGGCATGTACAGACAGGATGTCTCTGTTGGGAGAGGAGATTTGTAACCAATATTGTTCAGGTCAGCTGAGTTGGAAAAATAGCTAAATTGTACAACTGTCTGGTTTGTGAATAGCACAGCATTACTTCAAAGAGGGCTATATTTCAGACAGTGTTTGTTAATCAAGCTTATTTGTATGGATGAATGAGACTATAGATGCAAACACTGCATAACCATACATCTTGGGTACCAAGTACCTTTGGCACTTAAATTGCTGTAGAAGCCACCATTAAGACCACTAATTCAAAATGAAGGAGATGCAGAGAAAGTTCATCAAAAGGAAATTGGACATGAAGCATCCATCTTTCTGAACAGGATTTGTTTACCTTAAGGATATGAAAGCCAAGGAAGAGGAACATCAATGAAGATAAACAGTTTAAATTAGCACAGAACATATGGGTATAATAAACTGCCCATGAGATGTGAGATGTAAGATGTGAGATGATAGAATCTGAAAGGACTTTCTAAGACATAAAAATATGAATAAACCCCCAAAATAATTCTGAGCAACTTTACAATTATGTGTAAGAATTCCATGAGAAGACAATTGTGCTGGTTTTGACTGGGACAGAGTTAATTTTCTTCACAGCAGCTAGTATGGGTCTGTGTTTTGGATTTGTGCTGGAAATGCTGTTGATAATGCAGAAATGTTTTCATTATTGCAGAACAGCTCTTATACAGTGTCAAGGCCTTTTCTGGTCCTCACTTCACCCCACCAGTGAGGAGGCTGGGGGTGCACAAGGAGCTGGGAGTGGACACAGCTGTGACAGTAACTCCAACTGACCCAAGGGATGTCCCATATCATATGGCATCATGCTCAATATATAAAGTGGAGGGAAGAAAAAGGAAGAGGGAGAATATTCAGAGTGATGGTATTTTGTCCTCCCAATCACCATTACGTGTGATGGAGCCCAGCTTTCCTGAGGATGGCTGACCACCTGCTTTCCCTTGGGACCTGGGGAAATAATTCCTTGTTTTACTTTTCTGATGCAATTTTTTTTTGGTGATATTTTACCTATTAAGCTGTCTTCATCTCAACCCATGAGTTTTCTCACATTTACCCTTCCAATTTTTTCCCCCATTCTACTGTGAAGTGAGCTGCTGTGGGGGGTTGAGTTGCTGGCTGGGGCTAAATCATGACAAAAATACAAAACTGGATGTCCAGAGAGCAGAGACCAAACCACCTTGACTCAGGAAAACCATTCAAGTTGAGTTTCTAGCCTTGATATTTTCCTGTAACTAAAGGTCTGAGTTGTACCTTTAAGTTATTTCCTTCCCCAAGGATTATGCTAGGAGTCATGACTCAAAAGGCTGCCTCTGCAACTTCCAAAGGAGATCAACAAATTGAAGTGTAGACTCTCTTGGATAACTATCCACAGGTGAGAAAAGCAGCATTATCTGGTTTCAGCTTTGCCCTTCTTCTTTGGGAGGGGATGGTAAGGACCACAGGGAGTAACCAGTCAGAAGTCATGATGTCTGACCAGAGAACAGTTGTAGAAGAGGCAAGGTTCAATTTTGAGGCTTCACTCCTATCTCTAAGACATACATAATGTCCTGCTCGTTCTCCATCAGACAGAAAGAGTAGAGCAAGTTATAAGCCAGAAGTCCATGACTCTGGTCCTTTCCTAAATCTGCTGCCAAAAAGAGGCTGGTGGTTTAGAAGCTTACCACTGCTTTATGTGAGCAAGTTTTTGTGAAAATATTCACCATTTAGGAAGTAATTTTGGAAAGCTGAATGTTCCAAACAAATGCTCCCCAAATTGCTTAAAAATTGCATTGTGACTAAACTAGGACAGAATATAACAGTAGCTGAGACAAGGCCAAGTTGAAGAAAATGCAGATTGTGAGCAGCTATTTTACCCTCTGTGAATTGTGGTATCTAATATTTTTCTTTACTTAATCCCTGGCAGTTAGGTGAGCATATTTACACACCTTTTACCCACCTTTTACAGATGTATATACCAGAACAGAGAACTGATCAAGTGCTTTGAACAAAGCTATGGGTGAGTTTGGTAGAAGAAATTGATCTATTCCCACACCTCTTCATTCATAGCCACTTTTGTTCCTTTTGCCCCTTTCTTGGGTAGAAAAGCATGGTTTTAGCATTCACATTCACTGCTACACCAGGGACATCCTCTCCTTAGTTGCTTCACTTGCATTTCTTTATTCTGCTACTGTTCTCTGATCATCCTTATTACCACACTGGGCAGATACTGTTACTTTGGAGTTGCAAGAGACTGAAATGTTAATGGTTAATGACTCAAAAACTTGCCCATTTTTCATTCTTTTGGGTCTTCTAGTCAATATTTCTATCTTGGCTTCTCAGTGTTATGCTTACATTTATGTTATACACCTGTTTTTTTTAATTCTTCCGCTATTCCTGGTTTCTACAATTTTTTTAACTTCAGTACTTTTGTCACTTTAGTGATGTAGAATATTGAATTAAAATTCAAATGTAATATAAACTGGAATTAGCAGGGTTTAAGTCTCATCTGTTTCTCTATTGCTCTCTTCCATTTTGGAAAGCTACCCATGTTTTATTTTCCTTCACCTTGTTGACTGTATTGATAGATGAATTCCTACACCTTGCTACATGCCAGCCTCACACTGACTGCTGCCCCTTCCATGGGACACTGAGTGTGGATGAACCCAGCCTTCACTGCCTCCTCCCTTGCTGTGTCCAGAAACGGATGGCTGTGATTTTTTTTTTCCTGTGGTTTGTGCTTTCACAATCCCCATCAGGAGATTGTAAACTCAATATTAGTTCTGAGGTATGTTCACATTGTGTTTTGGGTTACTGTGTAATGGTCTACCCAAATTAGGTTGGAATCAATGGGATCTGTCATCTAATTTAGCTGACTGTAGAGCAGACAGTAATGAAAAAAGGCAACATTATATACCTGACATTCAATTGACAAAAAAAAAAAAAAAATCTGTTATCTCTACTAAATAGTCTAGATTTGCTTACTAAAATGTCTGTATAACAAAAAGTAAGATGGTGATCTTTAGCATTGAGAGGTGTTTCTCTCCCATTACAGGAATGAGAACTATTTCTAATGAGATGTCAAAATCTCCAGTTACTGTTTAGTAACAGTAAATAAAAGTACTAACAGCAAATAAAAGACCTTGTGGCAACACAAATATCACAAAAGAAACCACAAAGATTCCTGATGTAATCATAAGGGAAAGAAAGAGGATATATATGTTTTAAAATGCATTTAACAAAACTCACTTGTACAAAAATATTTAAGCCTCGAGAGACTATTATTCATGCTGAAACATTTGATTCGTAGTATTTTCAGTGCAACACAGTTTCATACAGAGATTTCAGATGAAAATTATTTTTTTCTTTAAGACAGAAGGTCCCAAAATGAAGGCTTTAACTGGCGAGAGCATGAACTGTGGATTATTTCAGCTGCTGTGAACTGGTAAATACCGACTTTAGCAAATGCTGGTAGGAGAGGGCAGCACGAGGAGGCATTCGGCCAGCAGGTGGCGAGTTTTCTTCAGGATTGCACTTCCAAGAAAAGATTTTTATGGTCCTGTCTCTTCAATGATGCCCTGACTGTATTATTCCTACAGCTTTATACGCAAAAGCCTATCTCAAAATAACCTTAAAGGCCTGACCTCAAACCACGAATAGCAGGAAGTTCTCAGTTAGGGTTGAAACTCTGTCACTACTTAATCGTCCCCTTGGGCCAGAGTATTGCAGCTTATTTGGTATTTAGGATCACCTGATGGCACAAAGCCCCCCTGTTAGGTGACCTTTATCTCTGACACTTCAGCATGACTGTGTAGGACAGAAAATTGTCTTTCTGACTTGACTCTTAACTTCCTTTGCTTTTGTGACTTTTAGTTGGCCCCTCAGGTTTATTTCCATGTAGTTTCAAAGGGAATTTATATCCTTTATGAAAGTTAACACAAAAAAAAAAAAAAAAAAACACCACAACATTTTTTTCTATAGTGCTGCTATATATTTAGAAACTGATAAAAACAGGAAAGCCATTGTGAGTGATTATACAACTAGAATATATTTCTTATATATTATCCTAAATAAACATAATTTTAGGGTTGTTCTAAATATTAAAATTCTCACCAGATCAATATTTCTACATATTTTATCCAGGCACTAGTTATGTATTATTAAAAGCATCACTTTGTGTTAAAATAACATCTTCCCACTGAGTAAAAGCCAAGAAATTGAATCTGCAGTGACACAGTACTGCAGTTGTTAGATATTAATGTCACTGAAGTCAATCATAAAAAAATAATATAGTTTTCTGGGGGAGAAAGAGTACTGCAACTCCATGGCTGCTTCAGTGTCATGCAGTCATGTCAGCAGTGCACAAATGGCTAAGGACCAACTGGCCTCTGGCACCAATCATATTATAGAAGAGAGGGGGCACAGATGTGGTTTAGATGACCAAGGACTGATGTAACTGAATTTAAAATGTCCCTGTCCGCTGTGGAGAGTTGGCCATTGTGTCTGCCAGCAGCACTGGTCAATGAGCTTGCAGCCAAGGGAATGGGCAGCAGAGCTGGGACCAGCAGCCATGGACAACACGTTTGTTTGGAGCAGGGAAGCCCTGGACATTTAAAATACCACCCACATTTCTGAGCTGTAGGCTGTGACTCCACAGACCTGACCCAGCAGAGCTGCCCCTGGAGCCTGTCCACGACTGTGGAGTGAGTTTGCACAAGATCTTCCCAGTCTTCAGCACCTCTTCTCCCTGTTTGCTGTGCCAGACAGGCATGGCAGCTGTTGTGTCAAAGGCATGGAAAGCTCACTGTTCTGGGGAGATTGTTAGAGGTCTGTGGCACAAATGATGGTCCAGTCTCCCCTCATGCTACTGCACATGAATTGAATGTACCTTTGGGGTCCAATGTCCAGTCTGTTGGGATGAAGGGATAGGAATATTGGCAATTGACTGAACACAGAGCCTTGTTTCATTACATATCTATGCAGTGGACAAAGCCAAAACAAGATACCAAATAATTAGGATGTAAAATGTGGAGTCCTGTTTGCAATCTCCAGTCCTGCTAATCCCAAAGGAGATGCTGAACTGCTGCCATGAAATTTTGCTGTAATTAAGTCCTTGGAAAAGCTTTTCTAACCACTTCTTGTGCAGAAAGTGTTACATTTTTTTTTCATTTTTAACAATATTCTTGTCACATAGGTGTATGAGCTATCAACTACTCCAGATATGTACATCATTAACTCCTGAAGATGAAGCCTGATAAAAATGTAGAAATAGAGAAGACTTATACCCATCCTCTAACCTTCAGGCTATGATTTGAGATACCTAAAATAGGGACCATTGGCTCTGTATATGTGCCAGCACATGGTTAATCAAAAAAGGGAAAGGTTTCTCTAAAATGACCTCAACAGGAAGTTCCCTGCGTTCAGGAAGTGCTGGATCCACTGGAGATTACTAGCCCAATGTCACTGTGATGAAATCACTCAATGGAAGATAAATCTTGTGGAAGTCTGATTCCAGTCCTGTGATTGACAGACCACGGCATGTGGATGTTGCCTTTATTCACTGAAAGTTGTGGAGTCATCTTTTAAGTGTTAACTGTAGTGAATATAAGCCTTATCAAATTACATATCATTCAAAAAATTGAAAAATATAAAGGTCACTGACATTCCTTCATTCAATATACATATCCCCCTACTTCCATTGTGCATCTTTTAGTGCTGTCTGTGTTAATCTCTCTCTTTGTATGTATATGTACATACAAAGGTTCTTTCCTTTTCTAGTGTACATGTATTTATATGTACACACACATAACTTTAATTCCATAGAAATCTTTTGGTACTGCCTAGAAGTAACTCTTTCAAGTCTGAGAGATTGCTCTTGGAGATCCTTTTTCCTAGAGAAACCAGAGCTGGATGAGTTGGAGGATACTCCTACTGAGTTTCCAGGCTAGCAGAAATGTATATTTTATAGCAGTAGAGAAAGGATTTCTCTTTAAAACATGTGGCATAGGCATAATCCAAAGCAAAATGATGTGATGTCCAGGCTTTGCTGGCATTCTACTTCAGTGTCCCAACTCACACTGCTCTTTGTCTCACAGGCCCCTTCGGAATCATGTCACCAAAGCCTTCTGTTCCTCTGGGATCATTAAATCCTTACTCAATTTCCAGCAGATATGGGAATTGTATGTGAGCAAATGTAATGTACACAAATCATTCCAGCCACCCTTGTATTAAATGAACTTTTTTAAGAAGCTGTTTTTGACCTGATAGAATATAATGGTTTCAAGGGAAACATATAGCCATTACAATCCATCATATAAATGAATACTTAGGGACACCTAAATCCAAAGATTATTTGACTGTTGTACATATACTTGCTTAAAGGGGGCTGGAGGATAGACCCCTCGAATCTGCACTGAAAACATCTGCACTTTTACGAAATTTTTCTTAAAAATGAGCACATACAAAAACTTTCTCAGATTTCCACAATGATCAGTTCATTTTGAATCAAGGTGACCCCCAGCATCAAATTACATTTTGGATGCATTGCTAATAAATTATTATTTTAGAAAAGCAAAAGATTTCAGAATGATAAAGAGTATTTTATACGACCAGTTCTGATTGCAGACTCTGGTTTCTCTATAACCTGATGGTTTTTCATGTGTTATTAATTACTGTGTACTGTACTCCTTTAACATCTATGGCAGATACTGTAAAGCTGAGGAAAAGCAAGCGATATAAAATACAAAAATGTTCTGCTTTTGCTTCCTTTTGTTGCTCTCTCGCAATGTAAAAACAGATAAATGGTTTCCTCTTTCAAATACAACAAAAAGAAATGACTCCTGGGAGGAGCCCTGGGATGCCAAGTTTGAGCCTGGATTGAATTTTTATGACCACTGTAAAAACTCCTGAAAATAGGAAATTATAATGGAAATGCTGACTCTCAGTGCACCAGTGTGAGCAGCACCACCACGGCATTATTAGTGATCTAAAGGGGCTGGAAGTTAAAGTGGAATCATTTACACAGCCGACTTCACACCGCTTTGCAAACAAGGGGTGTGTGGGGTGGGGGACTGGGGGTGGGGGGAGATCTTGCACTTAATTAGTTGCTTGCAAAATCCATTGTGATTCTTGAAGAAGACAAATCCCCTATCGCTCTACTCCGTGCTCTGGATTTTCTTTCCTACTCCGAGAAATTGCTGGCAGAGGGCTGTCTCCGCCGGCTGCGCGGGGCGCGGGGGGGCCACCCGGGACTTACGCGCCCGCGGATCTCTCCCCCGCCGCAGTAACTCTCTAGAGAAGTGCGGCAATATATCAAAGCGCTGGGTTACATCTCAGCATCGCAATCAAGAGAAAACGATTTCCCCCTTGCTAACAAAATGGAGATGTTCCAAAGTTTGGCTTTTATTTTCAGGGAGCCCTAGAAGTTTGAAAAAAACCCAAAAAAACTCGAAAGTTGGCAGAACAGCGGTATATCCATCTCTGCACCGCTTTTCTTTTTGGGGGATGGAGGCGGGAGTTGCTATTTGAAGAGCATTTACTCGCACCGCGGGAGCAGTTTCCACCCGCGTTGTTTGCCGCTATTCTTCTCTTTCTTGTCATTAGCAGCTATTAAAATAATAAGGCTACATGGAACCTGAGGAGCGAACTGGGGTCGGGAGAGAGGGGGGGATCAGTTTGGGAAACGGGGTGCGGGAGCGCCCGTGCTGCCTCCGGGCCCTGCCCCTCGCACTCCGCCACCCGCAGGTCCCGGCCACGCTCCGCGCTCGGCCCCCGAGGGCTCGTGGCCCTTCCTGCCCCTTTCTAACTCTCCCTTTTCATCTCAGTCCGGGCCATTCCAGGGAGGGCAGTCCACACACTCCTTCACCGCGGTCGTCAGCAAAATCGGAGGAAGAGGAGAAACCAGGCAAAGCGAAGAAAAGCAGAATATATGTATATACATATATGTATCCCAGGTGGCACAGATAACCGGGGTGTTACACCTTGCCCGGGGAGGTGTGAGGGCAAGGAGGGGAACGCTGAGTGCACTTGTGCCTGCTCTCCCCTGCGTGTCTGCCGCTGGGGCTGCTCCATCCTCCCGGTGAAGCTCCGGGAGCGAAGAAGCTTTGGAACCTTCGCCGAGCGCTGCCGGCTGCTCAGTCCTGCTCCCGCTTCCTCTCCCGGGAGCGTCGGGAGCTGCAGGGCTGCCGAGCGGAGGCGGCTTTGCCCAGCCATCCCCCACCCACCGCCGCTGCGTTCGCCAGACTCCAGGGGCGATGGAGCCCCTGGACTCGCCGAGCACACGAGAACCTCCCCCTGCCCCGCCGGAGCCGCTGCTCCCCCCAGCCCCAGCCCGCCGATGATGCTTCGCGAGTAGCACAGTTGTTTCTTCTCAGTAAAAGAATTTTTAAGGGACAAGGGCAGTTCCCCGGTGGGGAGAAAGTCCCACGGAAGCAAAAGGGAGTTTTATCCTTCCCATGGCTATGGAATGGGGCCGAGAATCGTTTTTCTTGCAAAGTTTAAGTGGGTGAAGCTGGGTATCCCAGCTGCAGGAGGGAAGAGGAACATCAGTCAGGCTGTATAGACCTCTCCCAGCACGCGTGTAGGTGTATCCAGGGATGACCGGCATCCGCAGGAGCTTAGACCAGAGGAGGCGCGATCCCCAGTGTCCGCGGTGCTCAGGGTTAGCCCTTGAACCCAGAACTCGTTAGAGAGGAGGTGACAAGCGGAACAGGCTCCCCACGGCAGGGACGGGGAAATGCCCTCAGATGTTCTCCCCGTGCCCCCTGAGTCTGCTCCGCAAGGGCCAAGAAGCCGGTCCCCCCGGTTTGGGCACCAGCGCCGGCACCGACGGCACCGGGGCGAGGCGGCAGCGCCCGACGGCGACTCCGGCGCTGGGGGAGAGCAGCGAGCAGGCAGACCCGGTGTGCTGGGCGCCGGGTGATGTCCGGGATGCTGTTCCTCGAAAATGGGGTGCAGAGCACAGGGGGCCTTTGCCTTGCAGATACGTGGGACAGGATAGGGACGGGGATGACTTTGGGAATTGGATACAGGTGGGAAATAGGAATGGGGGCTCCTGTCTCCCCAGTGACCCCACAAATTTCTCCTGAAACGAATTGGGTTTCACTGTCACGTCTAAATCCTACAAACGTGGGTAGCTTTGGGAGCAGATGCCTTCACTTTTCACAATTCTCTTGAAGTTGTAACATTCGTAATCGACAGCAGATCTTCGCCATGGAAAAGTGCAGCATATTCCCTGCGTGTCAGAGCTAAGAGTGGTTTTGCACCCTGTTCCCGGTATTAGGTTCTCCACCGCTGCAAGTTGACAAAATGAAAATTAGCAAGGGGCATCATAAAAATCCATCTGAGAATAAAGGTTTTGGAAAAACATACCCTTCATAACTTAAACACCAGATATTTAAATAAATGCATTTAACAAGACAGTTAACCTGAAACTTCAGTTCTATCGCCAGTGGGTTGACAAGTCCAAATATTTTTATTTTTTAACAAATACGTAAATATCAGACAACACATTATCCAGGCAGCTTTCAGCTACAGCTTCCAAGAATACTTTGGAATAAAAAGATATCTCAACGACCTGCTTTGATTATAAACTATTTTCGCGTGGGAATAATTTTTTTTGTGTCTCCCTCCCCCATAGACAATGAGATCATTTACTTCCATTTATTTCGATGTTTAAGTATTTATTTCGGAATGACGGGGTTTGTATCTGGAAGTGCGTGGTTTTTATTTTGTTCTGTCAAGGGCAGCACGTGCAGGTATCATTTCTGGTTTTGTGTTTGCCGTCTCAGCTAATCTGCTATTTCTCTAAAGAGAAATGCGATTTCTGTTTTATTAGTGCACGCACCCACCCTCAGCTATAACAAGATTTTTCCTATGGGAAAAGATACATCTCCAGTTAGAAAAGCCTGTCTGCGGTCTGTGTCTTGGTCTGGGGACACTTGGGAATCTTACATTCGTGTTCTGACAACTGGACTTAAACTATATTTGAAAATGCAAACTTATTCAAAGAAGTCAGTTTACAACATCGGGCACAGGATCGCATTCTCGACAGGAATGAAAATACGAGGTTTAAGGGTTTGGGATTTGAGTTTGGTTTTTTGGTTGGGGTTTTGTTTGTTTGTTTGTTTGTTTGTTTGTTTTTACTTGATTTGGGGGTTTTTGTGTGGGTTCTTTTTTTTTTGGGGGGGGGGGGTTGAGTGTGTGTGTGGGTAATAAAGAAAGAGAGAAAGAAAATAACAGCACGAAATGTGAGAGAGCAGAAGAAGAGCTGGGAACGTCTTTGCTTCGCCTCTGCCTCATAAAAATGCCACTCGTTTACAAAAAGAGGGAACGAAAATCTCTTCTCCTGCCTGGAGCAGAGTACAATATTGGACCCCAAACTGTTCATAAAAATAGAGAGGATTTGGGGTTGAAATGGCAGTGCTAGGCTTGCTTCGCCACGCTACTGTCATGTTCATGAACACTTATTTCGCAGGATGATAACAGTGTTTTCTTGTTTCTGTTTTGTTGATTTCGGTTTTATTTGTTTGCTTGTTTTTCCTTCGGAGACGGTAAAAAAAAAAAAAAAAAAAAGTAGTAACGGGAGTGACATGAACAATAAAAAGACATGCGTGTCCCTGAGCACGGTACCGTGTTATCCTGACGGATCTGTCTTCGCTCGCCTATTATATTACTCTGGCTCCTCGGGACAATGTAATACACCCAAGCAATTTTTCCCCCTTCACGGATCTAAAGGAGTGTGAATGGATGGATGAATAGAAAAACAAATAACCGAGGAGATTACGGCCTCAGGATTAATTATAAAGCACGTTTAACTTTTTTCTTTCGAGGGTTATTTTGCTTTTCCTGTGTCGCCCGAGTAGTCGCCCCCGGACCTAAGCAAAGCTTTGCGGCTCCCGATCCGCAGAGGATCCGCGGAGTTTCGCACACTGTGGAACCTCTCCGGGGCGCGGGGAGAGACCCTCCCGGCCCGTGGGAGGAAGGAGAGGAGGAAGGCACCGAGGTCAGAGGCGCTGGGGCGGAAAGCGGGGATGAGGAAGGATGATGGGGCGGGCGGAGGAAGCGGCTCTAACCCGGGGGTGGACCCCTCACAGGTAAGCGGCTCCCGAGATCCTCTCGGAGGATCTTCTCAGAGAGGCAGAACAACTTTGGATCCCTAAATCCATTCAGCGGGAGCAGATCCCTCCCTCCATCCTCCCCCCACTTTTTCATCCTTTCTGCCTTTGTCTCCCTCCTGCCCTCTGGGCAGGTCCCGGTGAGTCCCGTCCCGCGGCTCTGCTCGGCGGGGAGGGGGCGCAGCGCGGCGGCCGGGAGCGGCGCGGTTCGGCGCGGTTCGGCGCGGTTCGGAGCCGTGCGGTGCAGAACGGAGCGGTGCGGAGCGGTGCGGAGCGGTGCGGAGCGGCGGGGCCGGATCTGTGCAGGCAGCGCGGCCGCGCAGCGGCGCCGGGGGAGCGTCCCGTCCGCCGCGGAGCTGCGCGGGGAAGCCCCAGGCCCCCGGGAGGACGTTCCGCCGCGGGGGCCGAGCGCAGCGGGCCCTGGGGAGATGCTCCGGGGGAGGCTGCGGGAGCGGGGCGGGGGGGCGAGGTGAGAGGTTTGCGGGCTGCGAGCCCCGGGCTGCTGCGCCTCCGGGAGAAGCGGGTTGAAAAGTTGGTTCTTCCCAGCCAGAAACTTTCTCCCTGCGTGCGCATGCCCGGAGTGCGGTGGGAGGTTGAGGGGGGAGCTGGGAGGGGGGGTTGAAATAAGGAGGAGGCAGGAGGGAAGGGATCGGTTCAGTCTGAGCGCGACTGCTCTCGGGCGCGTTCGCACTCCAGCGCACGCAGCCGGCTCCGGGAGCAGGAGCAGGGAAAGCACCTCCGGCCCCGCCGGCCGGAGCACCTGGACACCTGGCCCCGCTCGGATCTGCCTGTACCGGCTGGAGGAGCAGTGGGGTGGGTGGGGTGAGCTGTGCCCCCCAGGGCCAGCACAGACAGTGACCTAGCCCAACCTATTTTTTTTTTCTTTTTTTTTTTTTTTTCTTTTTTCACTATTTTTTTTTCAAATATTTTATTTTACCAGCTCAAATTTAGACCAGGATCTTTTAACTGCTGCCAGCGGTGGAGCACAGATCGGGATTAGGTAAATAAAAAGACCAACTCATTCTGTTTGGTTTTTGTTTTGCCAGTCCTCGGGGGTTGGGGATATCGATTCAAACATTTCCTTTAGGCTACCTCCTTTCTTTCTTTGCCCCCATCCCCTCCCACCATCCCCTGGATGGTGCAGAAGTGTGGAACTTGTGGTTCACGCGAGGAGGACTGTTCTCTTTGGGGCGGGCGGAGGGCTGGGGTAAGCCTTCACATGGGTCTCGGATATTTTGATGCTATTTAAAGATTTGTCCTCCCCTTTCAAAGTTGTGTCTCCCCCCTTGCGGAGAAACAGTGTTTCTAACCAGAGCTAAAAATGACACGAGCAACGCAGAAGCCTGCATGTCCTTTACGGACTTGAACTTCCAGCTTTTCTCCTCCCTATCATTGGCTCTTCTTTCCTCTTCTTTCTCTTCTTTATTTATTTCTGCGGGGTTTCTTCTTTCTTTCCCCCCCCCTTTTTCTTCTTTTCCTGCAACTCCACTGTTTTAGGATCTGAAAACCCTTCTCTGTTTCCTCCCAACGCCATAACAGAAATGAACCTGATGTTTATATTTGTCTGAGTGGATCGAAACAAGTTCAGCGCAGGAGAGACTAAGCTTCTCTCGAGGCCAAGCCTATAAAGTGTCAGTGCAAAGCCGAGGATTAGGGTATGGTTGTTACAGTTGGCTTTTGGGAGGGAAACTATAAAAATAGAGCATTTTGGAGATTATCGTAGCGCTGCAGGAATTGTTCGATAACTCGCCAGTCAGGCAGGAGGGTGAGGGTCGAGTCCCGGACAGGTGCACAGGAGGTCCGGTTCAGTAAGTCCGGAGTCAGCTGAGAAAGAGGCCCTACCCCTAAGGCGGCGCCGGGCCCGGGGCCGCGGGGCTGCAGCTCCGCTGCCGAGCCGGGCTGCGCACGGCCGGGCCCGGGATGCGCCGCTGTGCCCTGCCTGCCCCCGGGGCTGTCACCGCAAAGCTTTGCCCCCCCACCCGCGGCTGTGAGTGCTGTGACCGTGGGAAGAGAGGCAAGAAATCCTCCCTGTGTCCAGGAGAGAGGAAGGGCGATTTATTCGTGTGCAGGGGAGGCACCGGGCACTCGTCTAGGGAGAAAGCGAGGGTGAATCTTGTGCTGGGGGCCTTTCAGCATCCGAGGGGATTGCAAAAGCACGCACACAACACCCCCAAACCTACCTAAAAACTTCTGCGGGGAGAAGGTGGAGAAGCCCGGCCCTGCGGCCCTGCGGCCGTCCCGCGGCACCCACCCACGCCCGCCGTGGGGCCGCGCTCCCACCGTGGCCTCGTAGCCTCTGTCCCTCCAGGGGCCGAACCCGGGGATCTTTGCTGTTTTGGATAAAGGCTGCCCCGGGCAGTGTAGCGATCGCTGGTGCACTCGGCCCCCGGCTATTATTTATTATTATTATTTGAGAAGACTAAAGCCCATCTCGTTCACCCGCGCTCGCAGTGGTGGTCTGGGGAGACTTGTCAACACCGATTTCGTGATAAAATGTGAATGATGATTTTATAAGGATTGAGCGGAGATATCCAAGGCACATGCTGACTGAGTCCTTCCAGTCCTCATTAATGTTAGCAATTAACTCTTTCACGCTCAATTAGCCCCGAATAAACCTGCTTTAATAGATTCTGCTCACTTCATTAATACTTTGAATAAATCTGTGCTGAACAATGCACTTTACTCCTCAAGAGCACTACATTCGAATACTGCGGAGCGAAAGGGCAGTTTTATTCCCTTTCCACTTAGTTTCCCACACACAGATACCTTGTAAGCTCCATTTCCTCGCTTTAACTTTAGGAAGGGAAAATTTCGTCCCCTCAAAGGGGACAAAATAAATAGGCGACCTGGTGGCAAAACGCTGCACACCAATGTGTGCTGCCGAATGGACGGGGCTACCAGACTTGAAAAAATTCAGGAAAAATTGGGGAACTTTTTTTGACAGATGAACCTGATTGCTGTAGTTTGAGGTTCTCGCAAGAATGCATCATTTTATGCCCGCTACTTTATCACGTTTGTAAAAATAAGCAGCGTCCTCAGGGTAATTTACCTCCTCCATTCTTCCATGTGGAACTAATTAGCAAACCTCATTATTTATGAGTCAGGTATTTAATGTAACAAATATCGCTTTCAAAGGACACGTCGGAAATTGATAATTCAATGTAGAAAGGAAAAATACCGACTGGCCACAAGATTACTTACAAATCCATTTAATTTTGCCTCCTGCTATGCTACCAGCAGAAAGCCGGGTAGATTTTTTTTTTCTGGCATATAGAGTAGGTAGAATTTAATCTGGAAGGTTAAGATTGCAATGGTCTTAAAACAGTGGCAACTGGACAATAGTATTACCGTATCTTCACTCGGGACAAAGGGTAAGAAAGCTGGAGACAGATGTAGTCTTTCAAGTTTATGATCCTATTTTGCAGGGTAAATTTATCTTGGCATGAGTGGGTTTTGTTTCAGTCAGAACACAAGTGGTTTGTTCTTAATTACTCACCGAGCTACTCTGTGCTAAAAAAGAAAAGCCCGCACAGTTTTATTGCTATGGGGGAATTTAAGCAGAGAACTGGCGGGGTCTTCTTCTGTTAAAAAAAAAAAAAAATTAAAAATAAAAAAGAAGACCCGATAACGATCTGTTTACATGAAGCAGAATTAAAGGTGGAGGTGACACCGAAATCAAAGAAACGTTGATCTCTCTGCGGGCAAGAGGGAGACCAGAGAGTTACTACACTGTGAAACACATTTGCTTTGATGTCCCGAAGTGAGGGGACTTCTTTATAAAATACCCTGCTCTTTATCCATATTTTTGACTATCCCGGTTGTACAGAGCAAAAGTATAGCTTACATTTCTGGAAAAGTGCCAAGAAGCTTGTAGTAACATGAACACTCTGCTCCCACCTCCTCTTTTCTTCTTATTTTCCTCTCCTGTCTTTTTTTTTTTTTTTTTTTTTTTTTTGCGCCTTGTTGTCTTTTGCTTTCTCATCCTTTTTTTTTTTTTTTTTTTTTTAATTTAACAAAGCTGCTCTAGCAAAAACCCAAAAACTGTGGGCTTAATGGATGCTATTATGACCTGACTGTATTTCTCCTTGGTTTGTCCTTTATTGGGGAAATCAAAAAAGAATTTTTAAAATGTTTTCAAGTGAAAATCTACCCATATTGACATAGTAGATTTCTGTTTATATATTCCATATTAAATGTTTTCTAAGGATATAAAGAAAGAAAGAGGGATAAACTTCAATTGTAATAGCCTGTCTCATATTTGAGATATCTAGAGCTACCTAGACAGGAAAACAGACACGGAGCCATTGTGACGGACAGAAACAGATATTTTCAGGTACCTGGATGAGATGACAAGAGTGCTTTCTGTGCACTTTGTTCTCGGGGTCACCAGTTGAGGCATTTGTGCTGTGATGTGGACATGCTTAGTGTATAGGCAGCACTAACTAAATAAAAGTATATCCCCAGTAGAGCAACAAAATAGTCTGGTTGGTTCAACAGCCCTAAATAGTTTAGTGAAAAAAAAAAAAAAATAGAAAGAGGGAAAGAAAGAGGAAAGGGAGGAGAATAGAGAATATAATGTGTGCATTTTTCAATCAGTCACTATCCAAAATGTATCCAACTGAAAAACAAAAAATGTCACAATGTCTTATTCTGGGTCATTGCGGTGGAATTCCTCTAAGGTTTGAGTCTCTCTTCCTGCTACTGATTTATGTAAAACAGAGTGAAAGGTGGGCCTGGAGTATAGAGCTGCTCAGAGTAAGCTTCTCCCTCTCACACCCTCCCAGCCGCAGCTCCTCATTCCAGGCAACAGCCCACATATAAATCATGTTTGTTTCCCTGGTCTTTAGACCTCTTCCACCACCAGTTTCCACACCCCCAGACTTCCAGCTCAGAGGGACAACTACTGCTCTGCTGTGCTTTGCTACCTCCATTTCTCCAAAGAGGCTTTACTCTTCACATGGGGGTGAACTCTAGTCCAAATACTGCCAGGATCCCTGTGGGAATCTTTTGGGGGAACCTGCCGTGACTCAGCACGAACCCTGTAAGGATCTTATGAAGACCCTCTGTGGATCCCGTGGGAACCCTGCAGCAAACCTGTGGGGATTCTGGCAGAAAATAGCCCCACCAAAGGGAAACCCCAAAGCTCTCTGTGGGGAAAGTGAGTATAAGTTGAGGACTGTGTAGTAAGGAGGAGGCTCTCTGGGCTGTAGGGATGTGATGCTTCCAAAAGCCATGGGTGCTCTCTCACACCCACAAAGGGAGGAAGCTATGTCCCCACCAACAACCCTCGGGAGGCATCTCCTGCCAAATGTTTGACAGCAGCTGGGGCTGAATTTTCAGACTGGGCCAGATGTGCCTCAATGCTGCTGCCTTGTAGCATTTTCCCCCTCTGCCTTGTGGGATGGGACGGGTCAGGATCTGGCCCAGAAGAGAGGCTAGGGTCTTGGCAGGACCCTGAAACACAGACCAAAGTGGTGGCACCCAGCCCAGGGAAGGGCTGCAGCCCTGCAGCTGCTGGTCTGGGTGTCCCTCGGGAAGGGTTTCTCCAACCCCAGTCTTTTTGCCTTTGAAGGGTTCTAATTAAGCAATTGCCTAGATTAGGATGTGGGCTTGAAGCCAGACACTTCTCCCTGGGAAGAGCAAATGGCACTTCAGATTCGTCACCCAAATTCAGCATTTTCCAATTTCTTTTTGCAGTACACAAGAGAGAGGGCTTTGGCTGGTATTTTCCCCATAATGTTTTTTTTCCCCAAAATTATTTTCTCTTTTTGAATGAGGGAGAGCATGCAGTTCTGAGCATCCAAGTGCCTCCATCACCTCAGAGGCTTGGCTGAGGCCAGACCACAGGGAGCTGAGCAACCCAGGGGCACCAAACTCCACACCCTTCCCCACGTCACCTCGAGTCAGGGCTAAGCGCAGTTTCTCTGGACAGATGCAGTGGGCAGTATCTCACTATTTTCTAAAGGCTGAGTTCACCCAGGGAGGGATTTTAAATTACTGGGAGATGACTGAGATTTGTGGGCCAAAATGGCATCTCTTGGCTGTCCCTGTGTAGAGGATCATTGAAAGTCTGCATAGAAGGGGATGCTGCTGGGAAGTGAACAATTGCAGATGGAGTACAACATTTGTGTGCAAGAGAGAGATGGGGAGAGGGGGAATCTGGGGATACACTCTTTGGAAAGACCTGGTCAGGCATCTCCAAGTCCAAGGCAACCTCCTCCTGTGGCTTTGGAGCAGGATATTAATGAGGGGTGAGGTAAGAAATTCCCTCTGCTTTTGTTTTCATATAAATCTACCCCTCCCTCTTCCCCCCCTCCATCTTTATTTTCCAGATATTTTCCTCCCCTGTTCCCAAGATCCTCCTCCTGAGCGGCCACCATGGGAAGTAAAACCCTGCCGGCCCCAGTGCCTATCCATCCTTCCCTCCAGCTTACCAACTACTCCTTCCTGCAAGCATTCAACGGGCTGCCCGCCGTGCCCTCTGACCACCTCTCCAACCTCTATGGCTTCAGTGCCCTGCACGCCGTGCACCTGCACCAGTGGACTCTGGGCTACCCGGCCATGCACCTGCCCCGCTCCTCCTTCTCCAAAGTGCCCAGCGTCTCCAGCCTGGTGGATGCACGGTTCCAGCTGCCGACCTTCCCGCTCTTCCCACATGTCATCCAGCCCAAGCAAGAGGCTGCCAACATGACCCTCAAAGCCAAACCCCGCTTTGACTTTGCCAACTTAGCAGTGGCTGCCACACAAGAGGACCACTCTAAACTGGGACAGGCAGACAGTCAGGGCTCACCTGCAGGGCTGGGGTCTTTGCTTGAGGTAACTAAACTCTCTCCAGAAAAGAAACCCACACGGGGAAGGTTACCATCCAAAACCAAGAAGGAGTTTGTGTGTAAATTCTGTGGCAGGCACTTCACCAAGTCCTACAACCTTTTGATTCATGAAAGAACCCACACTGATGAACGGCCCTACACATGTGATATTTGTCACAAGGCCTTCAGAAGACAGGATCACCTGAGGGATCACAGGTAACTATTTTTCTTCTCCCGTTCTTTTTCCTGTGTGTATTCGTATTTTCCCAGTTACCCTTCTACACTCAAGATTTTTGTAAGAAAAGTCAAGTACCCATCCAGCCAACAGTGTTCCCTCTAGTTTTTCCTCCGCCGACTGCTGGTGGAAGAGCCCAGGTAAATCACCGTGGAAGACATACCTCACTCACTCCATAGAAACAACTTTCTTTTTAAAACAGCCTTCTTTTTAGCTTCCACAGATGTTTTCACCCTCCATTTGCATCATCTTTTGTCCTCTGCCTCTATGATCATTCAGAAGTGTCATGAAGACATGCAGCCTGATGACCCCGAAGTAAGAGAGAAGCTCTTTATTCCTAAGAAAGGCACCCTATAACCCTCTGATGCCACCCCCCCTCTTGCCCACACACATACAGACAGTTGCCCGGGCACCGCACTCCAGCACTCTCAGTCTCAGCAGTAGGTGTAAGAAATCTCCAGCATGTTCTCCCCTCAGGTAGCTCACTGCTGAGTTTAGGCCAGTTATTTCTGACATTTCAATTGTTTTTCTCTTTCTAGATATATCCATTCTAAAGAAAAGCCTTTTAAGTGTCAAGAATGTGGGAAAGGATTTTGCCAGTCCAGAACACTAGCAGTCCACAAGACACTGCACACGCAAGTAAAGGAATTGAAACCTGCCAAACTTAAGTGTTGAATCTCCAACCTCTATGAACTTTTCCTCCCCTTCAGACTTTATACCAAACCTAGAGCAGAAACAAAACTTTCAGGACGGGAGCACTGGACTTTGTGCTTTGTTTTGGTTTCTACTTTAAAAAAGGGCAAAATGTGCACCCCTTCAATCCCCCGTCCAAGCAATTAACTTCCTAAGTTGTGGGTGAAAAGATTATTTTCCATTTAAAATATACATGAATGATACAGAGAGTGCTAGCTGACTTGTGTGGCTTTGATAAACTTTATGCCAAAAGGTGGTGCTCACGTGTTGGACAGGAATCTCTAAAACCAAACAAAAACCCACAAGACACCCCCGACCAATCCCCTCCCAACCTCCCTCCCAAAAAAACCAAGCCAAAATCGTAGCTTCCAAAAGTATTACTTAAGAAAATCCAAACTCTTATTTTATACTTTTTTTTTTGACTGTATAAAGCTTCTTATTTTTACACTTCAGGAAATACAGAAAATCCCAGAAGACAATTAAGAACTGAAACGGTGGTTTTTCATCACAGCACCATTAAGACAAGGAGAGGGGCAACTTGCAAATTTCATTTGCTAGTTTGTTTTCAGACAGGGAGAAGAAAATTAATGTTTGGAAATGACCTAAGTCTCTCAAGTGGGGCGTCCTATTATGCGCTAGAAAACGCATCGAGATCTCAGACCCACGGGTTCCCGGTGTTGGGACAGATCAGTGTTCATGGGACACAGAGACCTTTTTTATTACCTTGTGGTCTAGTGTGCTGTGAGGAAGTTTGTAACTTCTGGACTTATTTAAAAAACCCAGAGGAAAGAAAGATAGCAATACGTCAAACTGACGGTATGCACAACGTGGTTTTAGTGGTACTTTAAAGTCTTCGTGTGTCCTGGTGTGAGAGAACAAATCTCAATTTGAGAGCGTATTTTTTTAAATGCTGGCTTTCTGAACAGTGTATTCAAATTAAGAGACATTCCAATAAGTTCTGTTTATTAAAAAAAAAAAAAAAAAGTTGTATGGCTGTTTGGCACTTTATGCTGATTATTGGTAATTGACATTTATCACTGGATTGTGTGTGGTTTTTAAGTATTAAAATAAATTGTTATTTTACAGGCAAGTCTGCATGGACTACATATGTGTTCATTTGGTTTCTGATCTCTTCCCTGGCAAACCCTCTTTGTCAATATTCAGAACCTAATTATTTTTTGATTATTTTTTCTTAGTTATTTCCTCAGTGGTTGTTTCTACCAGTCTTGGAAAGTCTGGATCTTTTTTCTATGCATTAGTTTTCCCCCTCCTAATTTTCTTCCCCTCTTTTTTTTTTTTTTTTTCTTTTTCCTTTTTTTTTTTTTTTTTTTAAGGCTGACAAAAGTAAACACATCTGCAGAAAGTCAAATAATTTTGCTGCTAGAAAGGAAAAAAACAATCGTCTTAGGTAACTGAGTCGTGGGTATTAGCTGATAAGATTAGGTGTCAGAAGTGTTATAAAACAAATCAGATGAGTAATGGGTGAACTGTTGCTGCTCTCGGAGCCTGGAGGCGCTGCGGGGAGAGCCGCCTTCGCACCCCCATCCCTGCGTTTGTCAGGAGCAGGCATTTTTCAGTCACATCTTCGGCCGGTTCCGCGCTGGTTGGGGCGGCCTTTGATTCCCGGCAGCTGTCTTAGATCAGAGATGTTTATTCCACTGCGAAAACGCTTTGGATCGAGACGGGGGAGAGAGCTCAGTGCTGGGGCATCCGCTGGAGCCTTTGAAGCGCCTCTTGCCGCCATCCTTTCTCGTCCCCCCGGCAAACCCTAAACCTTCTTCCTCCCGTCACAAGTCAGTGCCCCCGCGATAAGAGAAGCCTCCTTTCTTGCAAATTAGCGATGTGGCAGAGGTGACCTCGGAGCTGCCCAGCGGCTGCTGCGCGGCCGCGGCGCGGATGCTCGGCCGGGGCGCGGATGGTCACCGACGCCAGCCGCTCCGTCCAGTGCGACTCCTTTCCCCTTCCCCTCTGCCGCTTTTAGTAATTATTTTTTTATTTGGTCAAAGAATCCTAAAGAAAACGTTGCGGTTGTAACTCATTTAATATAAGCGGAGGGGGGAGAAACTTCTCTCCCCTTCTTATTTATTGGACACCCATTCGAGCGCACCATAACTAATGAAAAGGCACTTGCAGGACGGGCTGCGGACCCACCTCCAACGTGGGAAGGCCCTCGGGGAGCTCGGGATGCGAAGTGCCGCCCGCGCATCCAGCTCCGGAGCCTGGTAGCATGTGCAGAGTTTGAAGCCGGCTTGCTTTGGCTTTGCTTCCCACCCGCCACTCGCTTCCCAGCCCGCGTGAAGACTTTTTGTTTTGGCATCTGAAAAGCAGCAAGTGAGGGGTGCGGGGTGCGGGGTGAAGTCTGCAGGAACCTGCAGGCAGCCCGGGCCGGCCCTGCGCGGGAGGAGGGCGGGACAAGTGCGTAGCCCTGCGCTGCGCTCCGCAGGCATCGCTCTCATGCGCGGAGTCCGGCTGGGGCTAGGAGCATCCAACCCTTCGCGGCGCTGGCCCCGCGCGGCCGAGCCGGGCCGGGATGTTTGCTCGGCAGCTTTTCTCGGAGGCGATTTGAAGGTGTCGTCTCCCCGGCCTCTCCCGGGTCCTCCGTGGGGGTTCAGAGGGATTGCTTTGCGCAAATCCCGCAGGAGCGGCCGCCTTTCCCCGGCATGGGTCACTGCCCCGGAGCGCTCCACGGGACACGCCAGCCGCCCCCGGCGTGTCCCGCTGCCAGGCCAGGGCACCGCATCCCGCGCCTGGCCGAGGGCTCACCAGCAGCCCCGAGCACTGGCACGGCGTTAAGGGGAAGCCTGAAGGCTGGGTGGTTCATCCTCCTCCGTGCGGAGACTCAGAGAGAAAATCCCCGAGGAACTTCCCCGTCCCTCTTGTGTCGCTCCTGGCACGAAGTAAAGGAACAAAGATGCACCCGGGATCCTGTCGCGGAGCGAGAAAGCAAAGGGCACTGTCGCTTGGAACCAGGTTTTCAGGGGTCGTAACTACGAGGCAGAAATCCGAGTCGGGTGCACAGGGAGGGAGGAAGGGACTCAGGTCACTCCACCGAGGCTTTCCCACGGTCGCTCCACCGTCTCCTTAACACCGGGAAACTGAAACACCCGTGGCGAGGTAAGAAACCGTGTCAGTAACTGGTTCCTGGGAACCATTAGAGCTGCGGGGTCGCAAAGGTGGAGAAATCACTCCTTCCAGCTGGGCATGAGAAGCGTTTCATTTGAAAAGCTGAAGCTTGGTGATCTGACTGCCAAGAATTTCTTTGGACGTGCATTTTTATGTGCAATTAAAAGGAAAAAAAATCTCCAGAATTGACATAATTAGAAATACAGATGTATTAAAACTACGTGGGCATGCTGAGCACAGGATGCACACACAACCTCTTAGTGTCACTTGTACTACACTTACATTTGTGTGCATTTCCTCCTCCCAGAAGGCCACTTTTGCCCTCATGCTAACAAAGGCTATCTATCTGGTCATGCTCCCAGCTGCATCGGGGAACAGTTCGCCTGTTCCCTCCAGTGTTTTGAAATTTGCTAGGCAGTATCAGTTCAGAGATTCCAAGGAAAGCAAAGTAGAGATGAAATCATGACAGTCAGAAGAGATAAGTTGTACTAAGCCCCAAAATAAATGAAAGGAATTAGACGGGAAATGTGCCTTTTGAATCAGGATCACAAATAATTTAAATGATTAATTGCGTTCCCTCTCTTTCTTTTTCTCTTCTATCTTTGCATGTGTTTTAATCTGACATTCATGCAATGAATAAAACTTATTTAGGCCTCTGCCTGCCAATCGAGAGCAGATTCTGTTTTCACAGTTGCTTTAAATTTTGCATTTTCATCATAAAAACATCACTGAATGGGAGTTTGCAAGAGTAAAAAACCGGGCACCTGACTCTAGTTGCCTCTTCCTGCAAGATTTATGAGGGAAACACAGATTTTTTTTCTTTTAATTCTTTTTTTTTTAACCATTTCCAGTTACAGAAGGAAAACATAAAGATGTGTTGGCACATCTCTCTGTCTCTTCCCCCCCTTTGCATTCCAGTCATTCTTTTTCTGCCCATAAACTGTTAGTACTCCACAAGAGCATGATTCTGCACAGCCTACTAAGCCTGCTTTGTTGGATGCAGGAAGAAATCCTGTCAGATGGGGTCTTCACTGTACATTCATGAAACAGAGCAAAAGCCTCTCTCAGAATGTGCACTGGAACAGCAAATAGTTACTTTTCAGCTGTGGATTGCATGTGCCTCTGAAAAGGGGACCACAAATCATTGGGTTTTTAAAGGTTCCGCATGAGTTGTATATTAATCCCAGTTTCCCTAGGGATGGATTAATCCCAGCTTCCCAGTTGTGTGGCTAGAGACAATGTGGATGGGGTTGGGGGCAGGGGAGAAGGGAGATGGGGAAAGGAGAGGGAAATTAAAAAGATATATCACAGGAATACATGGCCTAAGTGGCAAGGAGCCATAAGTACTTTAGTTTCAATACCTTTTCTACCTCTGTCACCACATGTAAACTGAAGCAAATCACTTCAGCTCCCTGTTTCGGTTTCTTCATCTGTAAATTGGGGGTAATGCTGCTGATTTTGCTCCCAAGAGACTTGGCACACTCATGTAGAAACTCCTGCTCAACCCTCAGTAGTGAAAGGAGAAACTCCAATTTGTACGTGGGCAGCTGAAAGCAGGGGCTGATCTGGGTGATCTAATGGAGTGTGTACGACACATTTATATTCACATGTAATTCTTTTCCAGCCCTGGTAGTTTTGTTGAGAGATGGAGTCCTAGAGCCCAGTATGCTTTTCTTCTCTACATTCCTATCCAGTGACTACACAGGAGGAATGGCATGGGCCAAATTCATCCCTGGTGGGACTCCAATGACATCAGTCATCTTTATAGGAGTTTTTTGAATGAAGTCAATTGGGTTTTACGAGGACCAAGTTTGGCCACATGCATATTTAACTGCTCAGAGAGCTGCAGCAGTGAAGGAATCTTCCCTTGCCTTAGGAAGAATCACTTCTCAGTCTGGAAGACACAAGCAAAGCCATTGACTTGTTTTACACAGTCAAGTTTACCTCATTTAAACTCAAGGAGCAGCTGAGGTGTGCTCAGCATCCAGCAGAACTTTAAAGAAACAGCAACCTAGCTGTCCCAAAATGTTTCCAGCTTTTGATGGAACCCTGTCCTTAGGCTCAGTGCACGTCCCACTGGTCCCCAGCAGACTTGTCTCCATGACAGAGGGGAGTGCCCTGCGGGAACACTGGCAGAAGGTTGTGAGCAGAGCCGTGGCCTCAGCACGGTGCTGTGCTGGGGCTGTTCCCTCTGCGCTTCATCACACCTGGATGTTCCAGGGTCCCCGTCACGCTCAGACGTCTCTGCCACTTCCAGTTCACATCTCCCTCTATGCTGCTCTCTGGGGTTGTATTTCCACTACCAGTTACACCTGATGAGAATGTGGTACATCACTAAAAAGGGGCATTCTGTCCTCCACCTGTGACTTGGCTGCTGGTGCTGACTCCCCCTACACCTTACTCCTATGCTTTACTGGGCTCTGACATTACACCAAACATATACAAAAGTTTACATTAGCATTACAGTTTCTGACTGAGTGGATATTGAAAAATAAAGCAAAGCAACAATTTGATCAGTGTTGGTGATTACCAAAAGTTTGTCTAGAGAATTTGTCACCGCTAATCAGTTAAATTATTTGCAAAGTTCATTCTGTGTTTTTACTGCATCTTCTAAGGAACAAGTCAGCTTGAACAGCTGGAGAACTGTATTGTCTGAGTAGAAGAACATGTTTTCTGGTCATATGAGGGACCTCAACTGTTTCCCAAGGGATGAATGCCATGCCTCTTTTCCTGATTTCTAACCTGACTTCTGTCTTTACTAGATCTTTGAGTGATGGAACTCACATTTAATTTTCAATATTTTTACATTATATGTGTAGAAAAATGAAATCTGAATTCATGGACTTGTTCATCTCTTTTACAGCAACTTAACTTGACTGAATCAAAGAGAGCTATTCTATTTTTACAGAAAAAGTTGTGAATTAGACCTAGTGATGATTTTGCTGCAGCCACAAAATCCATACTATCACATTTTTTGTCTATTTTTACTTTTCCTAGGTTTTAATTTAGCCCTTATCTCCCTATTAGTCTGTATTTCATACAAGAGAGAGAGAGAAAAACAGAAATTATTACTAACTTTTTAACAGGATATATTAGCTTGTACTAGAGACAATACTCAGTTTTTCTCTTTTTTTTTCCTTCTTCAATCTTTATCTCTCAGGTAATATTGCTTCATTTATTTTTTTTTTAAATTCACATTTGTTAATACTTCTTTCTCTCATCTTTTTTATTCCTCAGTGTTGATAGAATTCTTGCCCTGCCCATCCCAATTTGTGTTTCAGACCCTTACACAGCTCCATTTTAATTTGCCTACATGCTGCTGAAACTGTATTTTTATTTGTCACATCACTGGATCTGATAACTCTATTTCAGTCTGGCCTTTTTTTGCTACCCTCTGGTCTTCTTCCTCAAGCTCAAGTTAGTGTCTTCCACAATAAAATTCACTACAAATCTTTCTTTTTCCAAGTCTCTGAATTAATTCATCTCTTCATCCTCTTGCTTTTTTCACTTGTTTCAAACAACCACATAATTTCCAGCCTTCTCTCAACATGACACCTTTTCTCTTTCTGGCCTTTTGGTTTCAAACTGGAGCTGCTCAAATCACATTTTATGGGTGAATGATTAATCTATTTAACAACTTCTTTATCCTTTCAAGGATTGTCCAGACACAACATGGCTTTCTTCCAAACGTATGTGAAAATATTTCAGTTTATATATATCTTGTAAATTCTTTTGAGGCTTGCTTTTTATCTATTTGTTCTCCAGCAGCTCAGTACTAGTTTTAAAAAAAAGTCTCAGGTACATTATCAGAGAAGAGAGAAGAACACTTCCCAGTAAGGAAACATAAAAGTAGGTTAAAGGAGATCTCATCTAAAGTTATATTAGGTGGGAGGGGTCTGGGTGCTAAATGGTACCTTTGGGAATAACTCCATACTGATGAGTGGGTTCCCAATCTTGTTGTCCTTCCTCACATGCCATAGCCCTTGAGGCCTATCAGGCTGCATGTCAGAGAAGAAAGCAGGATGTCAGCAATACACAGCTATACAGGGCTGTGGAACTCTTCCTCTGCCCAGGAAAAGTCTCTTTCAGGCTCTTCCATCTCTTACTAGTCAAACACTCAAACCCCAAAAATAACAACTCCCGGTGTTTCTTCCCAAACTTACACAGGCTGCTGAGGCCACTTCAGTGTTCCAGGCACAGCCACCTCTGTTCTGCATATTTTCCTCTTTCCTGAGTGTCTCTTCTGCATGCTGAGAGCATCCACAGCCTCATGCTGGTGCCATTTCCAGTCTGACATTCAGCTGGTCTCACTGGGATGTGCTCAAGGGTTAATGTAGCTGACCATACTGTCATGAGGCCTTAAGGATGTTTTTTTTCTTGTGGGGTGCATTTCATTGTAGCTGAGAATGGTGATACGACAGCTAATTACACATTCTTATTTTTGTTTTGGAATTGTTTGATCTGAACTTTACCAAAATTCTGTATTTTACCCAAGATGATTTTTTTTTTCCACTTCAGATGGGAAAATTTGTATTATGAATGAAACTGTATTGGCTATAGGCTTGCAGGTTCTTTTCCCTATCTATTTCTTTGCACATGTGAAACTGGGTTTGTGTAAATGTTCTTGAAAGGGACATGAGAAATAACATCATCTGTGGCAGAAGGAGAAATCACAGACCATCAAGAATGTGTCACTTTCCATGGCTTCCCTTTGAACTGTCAGTCAATTATTTTGGTGCCTATTGTGTACTTTTTGTGTTCTTCCTTAAAATGCACTTCTCTTGGAAAACGACTTCTCTAACAGTTTACAAACATCTCTGGCTTTCACCACCCCTCAAGTACATTGCTGGATGTCTACTGAACATCCAGTGAGTTGCTGGATACTGCTGGTATGCCAGATTTAGACTGTGTGGAGAAGGCTGCCCTGAACAACTCTGAGCATAGTGTTGGCTGCTGGTCTTAGCAACCAATAAATAATTAAGAAGCTGGATATTTGATGATTCTTAAAGAAGAATGACTCACCCAGCCCTCTACTGGTGATTTCTTCATTAGCACAGACATAGAGCCAGGCCAAGAATTGGTTTTCCCTTATGATTTTATTTGGTGACCACTTGGATATGGCTTAGGAAACAGTTAGTGTCTCTCCAGCAGTTGGGAAACATTTATTTCCAGCTGTTTATTTCCCTCAGTGGATTAATAAGTCTATTTCAAAGTGCTGCAAAAATGAAAACTAGATTTTCAAAATGGGGAAGGAAGAACATTCAGAGAGACACAGTGTTTTCATCAAACTCCCTTTTTCCTGCACCTCAAAGGAAATGTTTAAAGGAATGGCTCAGGTTCCTTAATTTTTCAAAGTACCTAATCAAGTATATAAACTACATGAAGGATAATAAAAGCAATTCCCTCCACTGGAGAAAATGGAAGGGGAAATCAGATGGAGTTGTTAATATTCTGGAACACAACCTTTCTGCTGAACTGGTATCAGCTCAATTATCACATTATGGAAACAACATTAAGCTCCTGCAAAGATTTCACTCAGTATGAAAAAGTCAGCAAGAAGAACTCAGTGCTTGGTGCCATTTACTCAGGCTCTGTGATCCATGATGCCTCCTTCTCTTTTCCTCTGGCACAGAGTTTGTCTTAAACATAATTTAAGACTTTTTGTCTTGTTTATTGAGGTCTTATATTCTTTACCAAGTGGGGATTTAGTCTCTTCTTAGTTTGTGAGCAGTATCTATTATAAAGTTATAATGATTTTAATAAGATAAGCATTTCAGCCCTGGGTGGGTGGAACATACAGTCCTGTTCTCCTGGCATGCAGTAGGTAAGTTCCCTTCAATAGTAATCTTGCAAAAGTAGAATGAGCACGGATAAAGCTGATCATAAGGATAAAGCTCTCATTACTGCTGCCAGTCCTGTGAGAGCAGTAAGATGCATCAGAAGGGACTGAACAGTGAACAAAAGAACAAGACCCTCATGTGGGCAATTCCATGGCCAAAAAAAGAAGCAGAAATGATGGGTTTGTCTACAAGTCTGTCTGCTAGTCTGTCTGTCCCTGGCATATTTCTCAGACCAATTTCTGCCACTGTGGAGAATATGGAAGAAAAAGATCAAGAGAGGCTTGGCTAAACCTGGAGGTGTGAACAGCAATTTGAAAGTCAGAATTCCAAAGCCAAACTTCTAAAATTAACAGCAAAGCACCAAAGTCATGGTGTCCCAATTTTCAGAGATACAAAGTGCCAGAAAGTCCCAACTACAGTCTTTGTTGGCTGCAAGTGTTTAGCACTCACAGCATTGATTTTGGGACTTGAATTCATGATTGTTAGTTTCAGTAGGGTACCCAGTTTATAAATCACTCCTTGCATTTGGCCCAGTGTTTGTAGACCTCCAGATGGAGAAGAGTGTGACCCAAAGGTGGATTTGGCAGCTCCAATATGCTTTAGGTCAAACATCTGTAGGGAACATGTGCCTGATTTCCTTACAACTTCATTGTTTCAGTAGACGGTGTATCCAGTGCAATGTTATATCTGCTACTGAAATAGCTGAATGCAAGTACCAGGAACCTCTGGGAAATTTTAGTTAATAGGAAAATAATCTAAAACAAATTCATCTGGTTATACAGCCAGGAGAAAAGAAATGAAAATAAAAGGAATTACTGATCCAACCAAGTAGGCACAGAAATGAAACCCCTCTAGGATTTTCTTTTTAGTTTCTCCAACTTCCATTAATTTAACAAGCAAACTAGGTCAGCAGCACAGTCTTGTTATGAATAAACGAATGCCATAGATTCACTAATGTTAAAATGTCCAGGCATTCAGCATCATTTGCTGCTTTGCAGAGGGAGCTATGGCACAACAACTCTATCTTTGGCTCCAATCCTAGTTCAGATACTCAGCCCTATGAGTCAATGTAGCAACTGCTGTAATGAAAACCCAGCTATTGAGAAAGCAAGCTGCAGTGCCACAAAACATCAATTAGCCCATTTCTAGTCAGGGTAAGACAAGTCATGTAAACTGCATTTTCAGTTCCTACATTTGGATTTTAAGCTGATAAAACTCTGTGAGGTCAGCCTGAGATGTGGAAAGTTTTGTATCGAGCTTTCATTACAATACTGATATATTTGCTTGTACTCTTCAGTAAACTTCAATGGTGAAACATGGTAAAATCTAAAGAAAGTTCTGAGATGCTGTTTTCTCCATGTGCTGTCTCTTTGTGGAAGAAAAGTTTATTAACTGTTAAACAGGTTATCAAAAATCTCAGTGGACCAAAAACTGATAATAGTGCTTCATGCACACAGTATTTTATCTCTCATGTGGAGGGTGGAGATCTCCATGGGGAATTCAGTGTCGCTCCCATAGTTTTGTTTTTTGGTGTCAAGATACAAAAGAAGAAAAAAAATGCAAATAAACACATTTGACTTAATATAACCATAAATAAGTTTAGTCCTAGCAGAGGCTATTTTCCTGATCTGGATTCAAAAACTCATTGCAGAACACCTTCTTGGAACACAGGTAAGAAGTTTTACATAACAGATTGAAAGTGAATAGTTTACAAAAAGTTCAAATGTTGAAACATCTTTGCAAGAAAAATTGGCAGATTTATATAAACAAAAATACATCGCATAAATAAAAAACATGCAGAAATATAGCTTAAATATATTTAGGGTGAAATTATTAACTTTATGGCAATGTTTGAACACTATCTGGAATACTGTAGTGTTTCTTCTGCCTAGTGTTATAGGCATAAAAAGTTCTTTTAAAACAACTCATCCTGAATTTATAGTTTTGATTAAAAAAAAAAAAAGAAATTGGACACTGAAAGGTGGTTAAGACATGCTAAGTCTGGCTCTCAATTTCCAAAAGAGTATGTATCCATCTTTGGGGTTTTTTTGTGTTTCTGCTGTCAGAAGCAAGAGCTACCAAACCCTGTTGAGAATAGGTGCCACTCTTGAAATTGGCATTGCTGATGGCAGTAATTCCTGCCTGAACATGCACATATGAACAGGCACATGCATGACTCCTTGGCTGCTTTCAGGTACCATTTTTGACCTGTGGGGAACTTCTTGTCTAGATGGTAGAGCTCAGAGTTTTTCTCAACTATTTCAGGGAGAGTTTCAAGACTTTTTGGTTCTTGGGAAGGATTAATCTCTCAAAATGCTGACAAGCTAATTGAGAGAAGTAATTTTAGGTGTAACTCTTCCACCTTTTCTGCTGATGTGCAGTGAGGATTGATTTGCCAAAAGGAAATTTGATACAAAGTGGGCATTGGCTTTAAAATTGTGAGTTGATAGTACCAAAGATTTGTCTGATCCCTTTACAGTATAGACCACCCCATAATATTTCAAATTGAGAACCTTTTCTTGCATTCTTTTATTTTCAGTCTGTCATGGAAACAGTTCACAGTGACAACTCAACAGTCCCATATCCACTCACGTGAAGTCAATGTTTTAGATAGCACGTCTTGAAGAGATACCGAAATCAACAGCATTTGTGATCTAGGATGAATTAGAAAATAAATCAAAACATTTTAATCAAACCAGCCACTGTTTTTATTTAGCACAGATGCTTCTATGTGCACAGCGTATCAAGCCACACTACGTGGCTTTGTGTTTAAGTTTGTAAATTAGACACCAATCTGTAACAGAAGTTTGGCAAAAGTGGAGAAAATAAAAATATATTCAGAATGTTTGTTTAAAGCATAATACAAAATTAATCAAATTAATGAACAAATATTTACTATATGAGAGTATTTTAGAGTTTATGTTGTCCAAATGATCTTTGCTAAGTAAATTGTTTGTGGACAGCCAATATTTGCTTTTCAAACTGTCACTGATTGGACTGACTGTCTGGCAATATTCCTTTTTCCTGATTAGATGTATGAGTAATATTTCCAATGAATATTTTTGCAGTTCTAGGTTCCACAAATACTCACATATGGATACTTTAAATCTGGTGTCTGAATCCATTATGCCTGCAAAATTCATGGAAATTGTGGCTCAAAGATATTAATTAATAAAAACAGCAAAAGGATATTTCTACACAAAATGAATTGCAGTGTTTTCCCCAGCCTAACACCCAGACACCCGTTCTCTGGTAATAGACAATGCAGATACTTATAAAGAAATAAATATACATAAATAAAACAATTGAATTTTATTTCCTGCTTGAAAACTGTGTGTGGGTGGCAGTTTATTCTCTTCTCTTATTCCAACTGGGTCAGATTCAAGTTGGACTGGAACACAGTTTGCATCTTGCCCTTTTTCTTGTGAAACTTGGGAACTTGTAGAAAGGGGTCATTTGGCAGGAGAAAGTGTAGTGTTTAGAGTTAGACTTTGCAACAGAGGTGAAGCTTAACTTATTGTACTCATATGGTGGCTGGATGGTGCTTGGTTGCTCCTCTCATGTCAGCAAATCAGAAGCCACGTCTTACTTTTTTTTCTTTAATTCCAGACACAGAATAGTGTCTTTCACAGGTCAAACAAATATCCATGTATTCAGAAGCAAAACTCATGATCATGCTGAAGGGTTTACAGTCAAATTGGAATGTCTCAGAATTTATTTTTGAGTCAATGTCCACACCCAGGCTTTTTTTGCAAAAATCAGTCTGAAAAGGAGGGATAAAATACTTTAAAATTGATAGAATTTTCCATATAAGTTTTTACTTAAATATTTTCAAATTTTCATCTGCATTATATGCAAATACAAATTGTTCTACTTAATTTTTTATAGGTGCTCTGTGGATACGATATCTGCCTAGGCTGGCATGAGAACAAGACATATGCTGCACATATAAGTTTATTGTTTCTCACTATTGCAAAGGTCAAAAGTAGGTTGGAGCTCTAGAAAGCCCAGCTTCAATGTCCTGTAGTGGCTTAAGGGTAGCATCCAAACTCCTCATGGCTGTTAGCTCTTTAGACAAGGTGCTTCTGAAGCTACGACTGCACCAGCCTATGAAGTGGGTCAGGGACTGGTCTCTGACTCTGAGACTTATGAATACACAGTTAAAACGAACAATTAAAGTCTTTGCTTATACAATAAAAACATCTTATCTCATATGCTGTTAAACCAGAAGTCTTTGGGATGCAATAATTTCAACTTTTTGTGATGTCTGTGGGACACATTTTAAAATTGGGAATTATTCGTGTTGCATCATGAATAGATTTCTTAGGAAGACGAACAATGATTTTTACACCCTCCTGCTAAAAGAAGGTCTGGTGGAAGTTTCATTAGGAGTCCTGTCTGTGATGGTTTGGCCTGGTTGTGGAGCCAGGCTGATGCAGTGTGCTGGAGTGGAGGCTTGCAGAAGTGTTGGGATAGACGAAAACAGACAAAGTCTTTTTAGAATAGAGAACATAAAACCAGCATGATAAAACCAATATGGTATTTGCTCAATGAACAAATCACCACAGCTTCTCTGGAAAAGGATTTGCCTCACTCTGCTAGGCAGAGCTTCCTCTAACAGCTCTCAAGGGCTAGCAGATTTGGATTAGAAAAATGTCACCTCCTCCTCCTTCCCAGGGAAAGGTGATGTCAGAAGCTGTCCTGCATCTAACACTGACTTGGACACTAATCTTAGCTTCCTGTCTCTTCTGTATTTTTCTCTACCAAGGAGCTAGGTAACACAAATCTGGGTCTGAACCCTCATTTGAGAGCGTGTTTTGGAATTTTTTTTCCTCCTAAGTGTGGTCCGGGGGTGCTAGCAAATGAAGTTTGAAGTTCCTTGCTCAATCAAAACTGTACAGCCACATCAACTCTGAAGTCTGTCTGAAACCTGGAGGTTTTTCTCTGTTTCCTGGGAGTTTGAGTGCACTACTGCTAAGAGACTGGATAAAAGAGTAGAGGGAGAGGAATCTCTTGTTTCTAGAATCAGAAGTAATGTTTGAATGATGTTCCCTTATTCATGTGGGCTGTTAAGACATGACTGAGCCTAGATTTAAAAAAACTTTTGCAAAATTTATCCTTAGCATCTTCACCCAGTGGGAGAGAGAAAGACCTCCTCCCTAGAAAGACATCACGCACCACTGTAATTGGCAACATGTGCATTAGACACACAACCTAAAATTAAATTGACATGTCTCAGGGATTCCATCTGCTGTCAGATCTAACCTACCACAAAGTGAGCAGCAGAGCTAGACACACTCAGAACCTCTCTCTCCCCTCAAGCTTCAATGACAGGATAAAGTAGGAGTCAAGACACAAGATTTGTCACCATCTTTCTGTTAAGTATTCCAAAGAAAGATATGACCATCAAGATAAGTAACAATGGCCAAAAACCCAGAAGTCCACAGTGTTCCGTGGGATGATTTCTCACCATTTCTTACATATTCTTCTGATTCATCTTGTGCCACTCATTGCTGAGGAAGGTTATTGGATGACTGATTCACTGATTGACATGACTTTCCATGCAAATTGTTTCTAGAAATGGACTTGAAACAAAATCAAATAAAATGGGTTATTAATGAGAATTAAAAGGATGGCTGGCGTCTAAAGGAATGTACAAATCTGTAAGCCAACAGAATGACTTCTAAAGCAAATATGACAAAACACAGTTGATCCTGTAGATGTCTGTTAAAATCAGGGATTAAAAATTAAAGAAGCCTCATTGGCCTCAATCAATCCTTCCTTATGGCTGAAAAGGCTCATGGTAGTGGGCACTGTGCTGCCCACTAGATCTTCATTTTGCTGTGTATTGTCAAAAAGGTGATGTGCACATGCACAGAAGCTGAAATATTGATTTTAAAGTGAACAGGAGCGGGCATCTGCAGTTCATCTGTCACTAACAGACAGAAAACATTTTCTTGACTTAGCAGATACTTACATTTAAAATATTTTTAGCTGTAATAGTAATCCCTAACTATTAAAAAAAAAAACCCCAAACTAATTGGAAAGAACTGTTTATCACAGCCGAGCATTCCCAGAAGGGGAATCAATTTATATAAACATGCTAAAACTGACCTATTTATGAAATGTTATGGAGAGCTGAGAAGAGAACCACAACAGATCTTTATCTTATGTTCACTGTTTTAAAGATCAACGGTTGGGTGAAGGCTGAGGCTGGCTATCATATGTGTTTTAGATGTGAATGTCAAGGTCATCTAAAATCTGTTGCCAAAGTCACTGTGATTGCCAGCAAAATGTAAACTAATGTTCCATTATATGCTTAATATGAATATGCTTCCCTTTGCACATAAATCACTGTGAATACAACAATCAGTTGCTCCTGTGAAAGTCACAAAATAAAAATGCAGATAAAAGAAATTATCATAAGCAATTAATGTATCCCCTAAGGAAAAAAAACCCAAGAAGGATATATTTGTAATTTAATACATGGTAATACACTATTTAAAAAGTTACATTAGTATGTATATAAGCAGATTTATTTTTAATGCAGTTTAATCTATTAAATTAGTATGCATGTCAGAAAAATATTTGAAAAGACCAAATATAGTCTGCAAGTTCTATTTTGTCCATAAAATGTCTGTCACCTTCAGAGAACTTTCCGCAGACCTAATTTATCTTAACCAAAGAGGAAAATCCCCACACACTTGAGATCAATTGCAAAATTACCACAGAAACCATCAGAGATGCAGTTTCTCCCAGACTTAATTTTACCAGGCAAGGATTCTTTCTGCAAGGACCACAGAATTTCTCTTTCACTAGGTGAGTGTTAACCATGCAGGGTCATGGAAACTTAAGAAAGACTGGGAAGATGTAGAAGAGCCTCCTTCTGTCAGGATTTCTGTGTTAACAGCTTGGCAAAGCTCAGTTACATCTTTTGCTCCTCTCCATTAATACCCAGATGCAAGAGCTGCATTCAGAGCTCCTTGGGAGGTTGTGAACATGCGGAATGCTCCCTGTTAGGAGTGAAGCTGCATCAAATATCATTCAGCAGCTCCTGGTCTGTCTGCACTGATGTTCCTGATGTTGATATAGATGTTTCTTCTGAGCACCTAGTTACCACAGAAAATTTTAGGTCATACAGAAGTACTTTATCATTGCTGGAAATTGCAGTGCTTGGTCTCAAATTCTAAAGTTTCCCTAAAATCAATGCAAAAGTGAGGCAAAGCCTTAAGCAGCATCATTCCAAACCTACAAAATTAGAACAGCTGGAAACATTGACAAAGAACAAAACAATTTTCCAAATGAGAGAAACACATACAAGCTTAGGAAAGAGCGAGATATGGATTGTCTAATAGTGCCCTGTAACAGTGTTTTATTTATGATGTTGCCCAGTAGCACTGCTCTAAGCTAAGACAATCACTGTATAAACATGGATATTTCTAAGAGTGTTAGCTTCATTTGCTGAGGAATTGAGTGAGAGATAGGGGCAGGCAGACATAGCAAGGAGGAAGGGAGGGGAAAAGGCTGACAGAAAAAACAAGGAGAGTGCCAAGGCAAGGAAGATAGTGTTTGTGTTTAAAAGTAGAACTTTAAGCTGTGCCAAATCAGAATTCTCTTTAGGAACTTGAGAGCTGAAAACTTCACGAGCATGCTCAGATCATGGGCAGAGGGAGACACTGCAAGTTCACTGTAATGTGCTGTTAATGAGGCTGGGGAGAGAAAATGGAGAAAAAAAAGAAATGGCCTTTGGCCACTACTGTAATGAACTGAGGAAGGATAGAACATAAGCCTTAGCAATTCTTTCAGTAAGCCTGACTCAAGCAGATGGTGTTTAACAAAATCCAGTAGCAGGCAGGGGATTTCATACCCTTTCTATTCTAGGACCAATAAATAAATCAGTGATACATACGCATAAATAAATACATAAACAGATGAGAATCAGCTGGTGAATTTGGTTTAGCTCTGAGTTTGCAGGGGGATGTTTCTGAAAGTTGAAACTCCGAAACTCAGGCTTAAATGGCTGAACTAACATGGGCTTGAAGAAACTGCATAAGTTCACAAGTTGTTGGAATGGCACAAATTCATTTTTATGGTAATTACTCTGGAGTTAAGTTCAGCCCAGGGGGTTCACAGCTCTTAGTTTTGGTGCTCTGAGATCACATTTACATAAGACACCCTGTTTGGGAAAATACACTTCATTTGAAAGGTTATTTTGAAATTTTATTGCTGGCTCAGCCCAGTTCTGGATAGTTTGTGTGTGGACTGTAATTTTATCAACAAAATTGCAAGAAAATAATTGCTTTCACCGTCATAAGAAATTAAAAATTTAATATTTTTTAATATAGGCTTTAAAATATGGCATTTCATCTATGGGATTTGTAAGGTAGGTAAGATTTATAAGGTAGGTAGTCATCCTCCTTGCATATCAAGAATTTTAGATTTCCATTTAGAAGATAAACTGTAGAATTCAGACAGAGTCTAAGGCTTCTTGTCCCATGCAAGGAAATAATTACATCCATGGCTGCAGGGTTATCAGCGTAAAGGGTTCAAACATTTAATAAAGTGTGTTAATTCACTGATGCAATTAATGGTCTTATTGTCAATGAAAATGCTCAATTCCTATCAAAAAAAGAATAAAAGAGTCAAGCCATCATTTCTCCTCTGTCCATCTTCCCCAAAATGGGGAAGTATGGTGCATTACAGTGGAAGAAACTAAATGGACTGGAAAAGGTCTGTGAAATCTTGTGAAGCAAGGAAAAAGGTAACAAGGAATGACGGTTCACTGTGCCCTCGCTGTTCTTCTGTGGGTGTCTTTCTACTGGTCACTACTGGTGCCCATATCCTGGACCAGATGAGGGTTTCATTGACTTAGTCCTGTGGTTTTCTCTCACGTAGAAATCATCATTATTCAAAAATCTGGATGGCAGTGTTCTGCTCCTACATTTCAGGGAACTGAAGAAAAAAACCCAAGAGATCTTGGTCAAAACATTGTTGCTTTCTTTAATGAGAAAAATGGTAAAGACATTTCCTCCAATATGCAACTGGATAAACTTTACAGACACCATTCTGACAGAAATTCAGAGCATCCCATTTCCTTGTACCAGCACAAGAACTGGTTACAGAATCAGAGAGCTGAGAATGATTTCAAGAAACCACCCACATTTCTCCTGCCTTAAAGTACTGTATTTCTGTAATTTCTGACAGAAGTAGTTCAAATCTATTTTAGAGACCCTTAATAAAGGAGAGTTTACAACTTTCCCAGATATTTTACTTCTTTTTGAATGTGATTACCTAAGGCCCAACATGGGTCTTCCATGTTTCAGTTTCATCATACTATTTTTCTTGGTTTGTTCAGCCTCAGTAGAAAGTGTATTCCCATTTTCTTGGATGCAGTCTTTTATACATTATTATGACCTCTCAGGGTTTTATTTTGTAGACTGTGTCCTAGTTCATATTTGGGATCAGACCTTACTCCAGCTACTCCATTCTATCTTTAGTAAAGGAATGTACGTCATGTAGGTGATGAAAAAATCTGTATTAAAAGTAGTAACAGCAGAAACTTGTGTGCGTGCAGCACTTTATCCATGCAAACCATTCCAGGATTCTGTGTAATCAGAAAGTTCAAGAGCTTGTAAAAGAGTACTCTAGCAGGAGAAGACTCTCCTATTCCACATTTTATTTAAATACTTTATCAAATATTTGGAAATGTCATACTCACTTGGAAGTCACTGATACTACAGCTGATCTGCTACTGCATTCATGTTGCACCAAAATAGAGAAATAAAGTAATAGACAAATAATTCCTGCTATTAAAGTCTACAGCCATTTTTTTTTCTGCAGAGATAATATTAACCTTCATGAGAAACTGTGTATCTCGGGCCTGATTAACTGCATGAGGAACTTGTATTAAAAGGGCAGATTTTTCTTAGGTGCTTTTTTTTTGAGTATACAAATTTTAATACTAACACATATTTTCAGTGCTGTGATAAACCTGATCTGTGCAAGTGACTTTCATGCTCTCAAAATAATTCAGAGCTAAAGCTCTCTCTAACTTGCTTCACTGGATATCTGTTTATTCTTAGGAATACTGAAGATTTTAAACAGTATGACTCTGTCCCTTCTCCCTGATTAGTAATTCACTAGAAGCGTCATAAAAAAAAATCAAAGAAATGAAAATAAGTGGCATGACACTGGAGGCCCCATTTGAGCAATGTTGCAGCTCAAGCTGGAAATGGAATCTCCAGTTTCATTTGTTTTGATGTACTGTATAAATATTTAAAGAATGCAAGCTGCAATTTTATCCAGCCTTTGCTGAATTTCAGTGTCATATCTTGGTGGGGGTCTTAATGCTGATACTAATTGCTCTTAAAATTGCTGGTTCAGCAGACCAATGGGGGATGTATGTAAGCCCATCTCTGCTCAGAAAAACAACACAGAACAAGTGTGACTTAAAACAATGCTTCAAGTCTCATTGAAATACCACAGAAGACAGTGAGCCTTGTATGTACGTTATGGAATTCAATGCATGAATGATGAATCCTACCTAACCTTACTCTGCACATATGCCTTTACTGCATTTCAGGGCTTTTTGGTGTAGAAAGGATACTTTCATATGCAATGAATTAATCTGAGTGACTAAAGTAGCCAAATAACTTCAAGTAAGTAACAGTGCCATTAGAGAATGTTTCGTGATACTTTTATTTAGAACATTCATATGAAAATCTCATAACCTATTTATTGAGAAATCAGATCCTTGTGAGATCAGAGAGCCAGGACACTCCATCTCAGAAACTAAGATGTAAGATGTAAGGTGTAAGATCAACAGTTAAAAAATAATATACTAAAGTGAAAGCTGTAGTGCTCTGTGGATTAAACTAAGGACCATCAGACCTAAAAATATGAAATGAAGACCCTGGAATTTCTATCATGGGTTAATAACAGAATCACATTGACCAATAAAATATGTCTGATGGATACATGTAGCCTATCTTGGGGGATGAAAACCTGCCACCTAAAAATCTATTGGATTTTAAAATCTATTAGACTCACAGGGTAATTACTATGGGCTGCAACATGAAAATTTTTGGGAAACTATAAAATACCATCAGTCATTTGGCTGTTAATTCATCCTACTTTCCCACTGTGTGTTTGCTGAAGACTGTTCACAACATCTGAACAGAAAGAACGCATGATATGGGAGGATACTCCTGTGGGATCATTCATCTAACCACTATGACATCCATACTCTTAAATAAGGCAGGGCTGCTGTTTGGCCCTGAAGCTGAGTGACAGAGGGTGATTCCTGTCTACAAGACCCCTCGAAGAGGCTGGCTCTGTCCAGACTGCTTCCTGGGAATGTTGCTTGGTTTGTATTCTTTCCAAGCTGTGTTCCTGCACTGTGAGTCATTGCATCCAGAGCTGGGCCTTGAACAACCTTAGGAGTTCAAGGTCAGGAAAAATCACAGGACAGGACTTGCTCCTGTACCTACTCCTGTTTCATTAGGAATACAGTCAAAGTTCATGGACAAGGGCTTTGTCCAGTCTATCTACTGGTGGTAATGCTAGTAAAGGAAAGGGAGAGTGTGTGACCAGCTGCTGGATGATTTATTATTGGCTCAGAGAAAAGGTCCAAAAGTTAAGTAGAGAAAGTCTTGGTTAGTTCTGAACTTCACCAGCCTGCATGGCTCATCAAAAATATCCCAGACTAATATTTTCAAGCCTTTAGTCTCTAAATGTAACCCCGTAGAAGAAAGTGTTGGCTTTCCCTATAAAAGGATGGATTTTTGTTCAAATAAGAAACAGAGAAAGGTATTGTTAAATATTACTAAGGTGTTTCTGGGAGTCTCAAGACTTTATTTTTCCCTGGGAGAGGATTATTTATGAATGCACCATTTAAAACTACAAAGACTCCCATACTGGAAACACAACAGCTCACTGAGCAGACAAAATATGGGCAGCACCAAAAAATGTAGCCTGGTTTTGGAGCCTGAGAAGCTGGAAGGCAGTTGGCAACAAAATAGCAGGTTTTTGAGCTCCCCAAAACCATTTCAGAGGCAGTGTAAATTTTATTTTTTTTCTGGAGGTAAAGAAGTGTTTGTTCAACCCACTCAGGCACATGTGGTGATTCTTGGGATGTCCTGTGCATGGCCAGGAGCTGAACTTTGATGATTCTTGTGGGTCCCTTTCAACTCAGGATATTCTATGGTTCTATGATTCTACTTGATTTCCTTGAAAAAATAGATGAAAACTTTTTTGTTAATATTGTCCAAGAGAAATCACCTCTCCAAAATATTTTCCTGTTCATTTCAGAGAGAACATGTCTTGTATGATCTGCTCTCCAAGAAAGCAGTCCCAAGGTTAAACATGCCTGTACAAAAATATGGGGAGTATACTTATTTTGGTTGCTTTATATATAGATGAATGTAACACTGACCTCAAGTCATTCATCTCACTTCAAAGCAAAGTTGTCTTTTCTCCACGTGATAGAACTGTCCTTTCTGGAGCTTGCAAAAAATACTCTTTCATGCTTTGGGCCTGTCTGTTTTTAAGGCAAGGAAACACATCCCATTGCAGTTTTCTCATTCTGCTCCATGAGCCTTAGATAATCCACAGAGATGTGTAAATAGCTCTTAAAATTTGCCCCATGGGAGATACGCAGTTCTAACAGTTTTCTACCTTTGTCATCTCTCAACTGTAATTTACTTCCCTCGATGAGACTTCTGTTTTCAAACACAGACCTCCATTTTGGTTTTGGTGCAATGAAGTCTTGAAAAGAAAGCACACAATGTTCTCTCTTGTAGCCTTTGCTGTAGTTTTTTCTTATTTTGCAACGTCTTGCTAAATTTTTCCGTGCCTCGGAATTCTGATAAGAACACCAGGAGTAACCAAGAGAAAGTTCAAAGTGAAGAGGAGGAGAAGAAGCTTCCTGATTAGCAAGAAAAATAAGTATTAAATGGCCAATATTGTGACAGATCTGCAATGCACATCCAGTTAAACAATTGGAAAAATGTATACAAAGGTATAACAGATTCATAATTGCATTTGTCCTAAACCATTGTTTTTCAACCTATTAATAGAGATAGTTTATGAACCTGTTTTGGGATTCTTCTGGTTGAAAGGAAGCATATAAAGTGCAACCATGGCTGCATTGTGTACTGTATGTCAGATGATTGAAGAAATTAAAAACATGATGGACTGTGGAGTGTGCTGTAAAACAGAAATCAATGAACAAATGTGCTAATAAGTAAATGACATTAAATACATTATGAAGCATAATTTGTAGTAGAAAACGATTGTTTGCAGATGACCTAGGTTTGTTACTTTGAAAGCAGGATCTCAAAGTAAAGCAAGTGCAGATTAATTCCTTGCCTTGTACCCAAGTCAATTAATTTTTTCTTTCCACAGTGTTGAGGGAGGAACACAAGATTAGTTTTCAGAGTGTTACATGAATAAGTAAAATTAATGTGATACCTCTATCTGCAGAGTGCATTTTTACATGTGAGGATAAATTACTTTTGTGTCACTTTCAAACCTAAATAGTCTCTGTCAAGAGAATAAAATATCCATTAAAAAGATATTTTTAATGCTTATCAGAGGTGTTTCTGTGCCAAATACACACTATCCTGTGAAATACAAAATAGTGTGCTGGTTACTCCTTTGATCTCAATATCCTTCATCCTGGTCTGCTGCCAAGCATCATTCACTCTCTGCACACATCAGCTGGAACACAGAAAAATGAATGCAACTGAATTCACATCTCACTTCCCCTATTTCTCTGCCTGACTGACTCTGATGTCTCCAGGGAAGCTGTTCCTCCCTGGTGTGGTATGAGCAACACCACCTACATCTGTACCTTCAGCACAGACAGATGGCATCTCCCTTGCCTAGTCAAATAACAGACAAAGTGCCCCTCTTTAAAGCTTGGAGCTGGCCATATTATGATGACTTTTCTGAGGAAGGACAGCCTGTGGCACAAATACATTACAAAGTATAATGCAGAACTACTGATCTAACTCTGCCCACACCAGCATGTGATCACCTCAGCATGGCACTGTTAGTTCAGGTGCCAGCACTATTAGTTCAGGTGCAGCAATGTGCTAACACGGCTCTGCTACTTCCAACATCCACAGAATTTTTCCTGCAAAAGCTTTGCCATGCCTTGTTCAGCTCTGCTGTGTGGTGGAACACAGGACTTACACAAATGCCCTGTCTACATGATGCTTCCTCTTAGATACCATATCTACATTTATATTTACCTCTTTATTGGATTTAACAAAAAAAATAAATTTCCATATAGGAAAAAATCTTTACTGTGAGGGTGGTCGACATTGGAACAGGTCGCCCAGAGAAGCTGTGGATGGCCCATCCCTGGAATTGTTCAAGGCCAGGTAGGATGGGGCTTTGAGCAACCTGGTCTAGTGGAATTCCCCCATGGCAGGGGAATTGAAATGAGGTATCTTTAAGGTCTCCTCCAACCCATTCTATGATTCTACTCTATGAACTTAGGTGGCAAATTGACATCCAGTAAAATACTTTGCCTTGAATAGTTCACCATCCTAATAAAGCAGGAGGAATAGGGATTTGCCTAAAGCAGCAGATTAATGTCTGACATGCTGGGGTTTGAATTTCTGCTGAATCTGCTCCCCCATGCCTCTGGTGATGCCTAAAGATTTTTAGCTATTTGGGAAAGATTTGTATTTTATTCCAGGCATCCCTGGATGCTGCCTCTCAGAGGTGCTCTGTGAAAAGTACGTACACCAAGGGAAGCCAGGTCACATCTGTTGTGTTCTATGCTCACCTGGTGCCCATCAAACTACACCCATCTAATAGTGATGAGGGGGCTGCTCTGTGGCTCTGTGGCCAAGTGTCACCGCTCAGAGCCACCAAAAGCTCTCGGCAACACAACCAACAGCTGTGTATGTACAGTTGGCCTGGCCACTGCAAAGGCAGTGCAGGCTGGCAGGGAAACAACAGCCAAGCACTGTTCTTTCATGCTTACACTGTGACAAGCACAAGGTGTGCAAATGTTTACAGCACTATAGGGAACAAATAACTAACGATTCACCTGAAAACACAATGCGGAGATGCCTGAAGTCACAAGCTCAAGATTTCAGAGCACAGTTCCCTCATGACAATACTGTGGTATTGGACATCATAAAGCTTCAGAGTATCTTGAAGTAAATACACAATGTTTCCTTAGACTAGTCTAATTGTTCTGTGCAATTCTTTCCCTATTCATTCTGATTTCTATAATGCTTTTAGGGTGATCTAAAAACTTGACTGTATCATGAGTTTGTCTCTGGCTGTATATAGCTCCCATGATTTATTATTTTCCTACATGCTATAGAGTATTTCAGTTGGAAGAGACCCACAATGATCATCTAGTCCAGCTGCCTGACAACTACAGGGATGACCAAAAGTTAAAACATGTTAAGGGCATTGTCCAAATGTCTCTTAAACACTGACAGGTATAGGGCATTGACCACCTCTCTAGGAAATATATGCCTATTTCTATATTTAATTTGATATGGTGAAACTGTGAAGAATCACCAAAGTACTTTGCCCTGAAGTGTTGCCACCAAAGAAACAACAGCAATGGGTCCAAACAGACAGTGCTTTACACACGTAATTCTCGGCAACCTAAACTTTCATTTTTGCACTAAAACAGCATGAATGTCTCTTAGAGAGGGACTGATTAGATTATTGGATTGCTTATATCCATTTTAAGGTATTTTTGTTCTGCAAAGGTGGTGAGGGGCCCTAATTGTGAATTAAAATAAGTCCTTTTCCGTCAAAATTGCTTTGAATTTTTGTAATCATTTAATAATGGTAATTATGATCCATTGCAAGTATTCCATGCCTGCAACACCCATGACACAGCTCTCAGTGGTAAACCTTGCAGAGCCATGTATAATGATGAATGCCAGATATTCCTTCAGTGGTTTTTCAAAGGATAAGTGTTTTACTGCATATGTCTCTACATGCACTGGACTTTGGTATTGAAACAGACCTGGTGGCACACAATACCCACACAGGTGGCTCCTGTTCCTGTCTGTGAATAGTCAGAGCATCACCTCCTCTTGCAGTAACAGAGATTGCACAGGGTTACAGTCAGGTGGTAGCTGCAGGTATCCTCGAATGGTCAGCTTGCCCAAGTTATCCACTGCAGACAGCAGATGGGAACGACCCATAACCTGCTTGTAGAAATTCTGTATTGGAAACTTTTTAGTTTCCTTCTGAATTTTTTGAACTTATTCCAAAAATCCTGTCTGTTTTGAATTTCTTTTGTGATCTTATTACAATGCAAGATGAACAAATTTTGAATACCTTTTCATTTACATACTAATACCTGATCACGGGAAGAATTTCTGATGCAAAAAACCTTAAGAAAGAACTACAAAACAAAAGTTCAACTTCTGCACAAAATTGGTTTGAGTTTTTCAGGTTCTTGCACATCAAGTTGGTGACCAGACAAGTGCAAAGCAAGTGTAAATGTATACCACTAAGGTAAGTGATAGATGAGAGAGAGAACTCATTTTAATATGCTCTTATACTATCTTGTCTATTAGAATGATGTTAAAAAAATATAATTTCAAGTCTGTATGTTGCCAGATAATAAATAAGACTGAAACCCCTGAGTTTTGAACTCACATGGCACAGGTGCAAATGATTACTCCAAGTTACGTGAACAGAGGCAGCACATGCTGACCTTTGGGCATGAGAGGCTTGACATTTACATATACATCTTCTGTGGGTGCAGCCTAAGAACAGCAGCAGATTTTTCACTTTCCGTATCTGCAAGCCAGAACTTGATGAAACAATGGTGCTCAGTAGAGCCAGTGAGAATCAGATGGTAAAGTAGACTAGGTAAGAATAATTAAAGGGTTTCAGGAACCCATATAATAGGGAAGGATCTCAATTATATTTATCTTAGTTTGATTCCCAAAAGAATACAAGCTACAAAGTTTTGGCCTGTGCATGCACTTAAGACATTGGAACTCTGAATGAAGATGTATTCATTCAAATCCCTTTTATTGTAAAAGAAGGTAATGCATTTCACATTGCTCTCACCACTGGAGTTTAAAGAATCCAGTCATGGACATGATTTGGTTGATGAACCACACTGGTGTGGATCCACGAAACTGCCTTCCACTAACAGTGACCTGCATTTTAGGGATAATTTTAAATGCTAGTGAAAAAAGAAATGAGTGAAAGCAGAACAAAAGAAAAACCAAAGCTCAACTGACTGAAAACTCCTGGAATAGACCAAGTAAAAACTGTTTGCTGTGCTCTTTCATGACACATCTAAGCAAACTCAGTGGAACAAAACCTCTTTGAAGTTCTTTAAGTGTTCAGTGTTTGCTGTGGTACATTGTCTTGCACCTGCATTTGTGAAATAAGATGTATTCTGAAGGGGGGAAGGCTTGATTTTGGAAGGTGAGATGGCTCACTTTGTTGTGCAAGTCAAGTGCAACGGCAGCGCACCACAGATGTTTGCCACATGTTGCACACATTTTAATATTCAGTAGCAAATGTTCTTATTATATGAGAGCAAGAAGAATAAGTTTCATTTCATGAAAGCAGGTGAAGTAAACCCCATTGAGATGTGTGTCATATGGAATGCATAATGGATGATGGTCCAGATGCATCCAAAAAAGAAACGTGCTTTGCGTGCAGCTGAGATAGGGAGGCTTGTGGTAAATTCTGCCCTTTGTCTATGAGGCTTTGGCTCTGGACAGGGATTCTTGTCATGTGTTTCTGCCAAATATGTTAGTATTTAACTCATATGTTTTACCATATTTGGGAATCTACTTCAGCACTTTTGTGTTTACCATTTGCATATTTTTTTCTTTCTCATTCTTGCAGAACTGCTTAGTTAAAAATTCAGTGGGCCCAACGGTTACTGATTTTACACTAACTCAAGAGAAGACACACACTTGTATTTTGGGATAAGTAGAACACAAGGAAAAAAACCAAAACAACCCCAACTAAAAAAAAAATTAAAAAAATGAAACAAATTGAAATTCTCAGTAAGAGGACATTACAAGAAAATTCTGACCTCAAAAATGTACTTATCTACCAGACCCTCTACAGGATAAGCCACATAGGTAATTGGATGAGCTGGATTTTTGTCCAGTGAAAGGTATGCCTCCATTTTACAATGATCATTTAGAAGATGAAAGACCTAAATAAAATGTCTGTTTGTCCAACCCTAATGTTCTCTAGGATCCTATTCCAGTCTAATTGTCATAATGGTTGTTATAGGAGTCAGTACACAAGTCCCTCCTACGAGATGGAACTTGAATTCTTAATAAATCTGACTGAGTTCAGATGACAGGGGTCAGGAAATAAAACATAGGCTTTTACCAGAATGCTAATGTGTCAAATAAGGCTGCTTATTTAGGTGCCTAAATATGGATTTACTGCCTGATGTTTGTGTTTTACATTAGATTTGCATGAGTAACATCTGAAACCTTGCATTCTTGGCCTGAATAAATGAGTAATGTTTCTTTAAGGAAAAAATAAATAAAGCCAAAAAGCTAAAACCCCAGAGCCTTCATTAGTTTTTGTGCTAACCAACATTCTTGTGTTTTATATTCAAACCAGCATATTAACATGAAACAATCATTCCAGATGGAAGAAAATATCACTTCTAGGGTCAGGAAAGGGGTACATAAAATTCTGGCAAATTAGAAGGAAAAATCTACAGGGGCTAAAAAGCTCATTAATATATGCTTTAATCCCCTTGTGGATCGTTGTGGTTTGGACCTGCAAAAACTGAAATGAGAAAATGCTACCATAAGCTGACCAGCTTTAGTGCTGAAAGGCAATATCCAAAATGTTCCTTGGGCTTCCAGGGAATGAAAGGCCTTGAATGGATATTTCTATATTGTTCTTCTGAGCAGCTGACTGAGTAGACGCCTACCCTAAATTAACGTGTCTCAGGTTATGGTGTGAACTTCAACAGAAAGCACGTACCTAGCCAAAAGCCAGCATAATTTAGAAAGTATAGCACTTTATAAGCAAGATATTTTTAAAGTTGTTTTTTTTTTGTTGAGGAAAACAACAACAAAAACAAAAAAGAAACTCAATCATTGAACATTTTTGTTTTGCCTTGGGGATAGAATTTCAAGTAACTACAGTTTATGCCATGCTTTAGCTAATCTACCTAAATAAAGCATCTGTAACTCCTTTATGTGGTATATAGTATTTTGACAAGAAAATTTTACTGTTTTTCTGTCACAAAACATTACCAGACTACGTTAGTACATGCTCTAAATTTGTGTTATAAAAGTAGAATCAGATACTTCTTATTTTGACATATTTCACCTGGTAAGACCACCAAACAAGTCACATCTTTTACTATCTTTTCTTCTAACTAAGGGTTTGGCTCTTTGCAGCTGCAGGAGCCACATCGAGGGGCAACAACTCATAGAACGAGAGGCAACATTCTTAAACCATATTCAGCTACAACACCTGACTCTTGGCCCCTTTTGATGTGACATCAATTATCTCCATGTTGGGAAGTAGAACTCATTTCACATGAGTGCTGATTCAATTTGACCAAAAAGCAAGAGTTGAAGTCCCAACATGAGGCTGCAAAGCCAAGCACATGGCTGTAGTAGCTCTGCATGAATTTCACCAGCTGGCTGTACACTAGAAAACTCAAGTGTCCACGGCCAGGACCTGCAGGCATCTGAGGGTGCTACTTGAAATGCAGCCCATCTGTTTCATACCTTCTGAAGCAAAATGTGATTTATTGGATCAGCCAAGAGGCTCAGGATGGGCCTCTTGGATCCAAACCTCTTACTGGAGGAAGTACTTACATATAAACTACTACTTCTGCTTTCCTTCCATTCCTCTCTTACTGCTTTCTTTCCATTCCTTCTGCACCTCTCTCACCTACATACACATTTGCATGTGTGTTACTCACATAATACTATAACTGTTGATTACTTCAAGACTTTGTATCAACAGAAGCTCGGCAGAAAGTGAAGCAATTCTATTAGCCAGTAACCTGAAACATTTCTGAAATGTTTCCTAAACATTAACAGGAGCCAGGAGGTATTTTGATAGTCATATAAATTTAAACTCATTTATAACAAATACTGAATTTATTGGTTTATTATGCTAGCAGGAATCGCATATTGTATTATAAAATCAAAGGCCAACATAGTTCAGATATCTTCAGCTATAATTAAGACTTCCATGTATTTTACGAGATTTGAGAGAGAGGAATACTATAAAATCTATAGACCTTATTCATTAAAAAAGCTGCTTATGTAATCAATTCACATTTTTCAGTGTGTTTTATGGCATCCTGGAATAGCTGCATTCAAGATATATGGGATGATTTCAGCTATATTTATAACGTTTATGGCTGTGGATCTACAAATATAGATGGCATAAGGCCGCTAAAAGGTACGTTTGTTTTTATGCATGTCATTATTTATTATGCATATCACAGTAGCACCCAAACCGTATGTATATGTTTAATGTCACTCATGTCAGTCCCCACTCTGGCAGCAAGATCTCTCCTTGATTTGTAGCTGAGCATCCACAGGATTGGTGCTCTGATTTGCTTACAGTGGTGGTAGGAAGTCTGTGAAATAAACCAGGTTTTTCTTAAACCGAGTTTGTCTGAGGACTTCCCTCAGAAGCAGCTCCTGGTCTCCTGACTTCCAACCTCCATGTCTTCTTTATGGTCCCCAAAGGATCCAGTCCCATGTCACTCACCCAGCCAATCTTTCTGTCAAGCTCATTTAACCCTCTAACTCACATATATTCCTTTGTTTAGCTGTAACCCATCCTGACAAACCTCCCCAGGCTCCTGACATCCTTCTGGTGTGCAGGCCAGTGCTGCTGTCCCTGTCCCATGGACCTTGCTTTCTCCTGCTGCACACCTGTGCTAGTGCTGGTCTGAAAAGAGCAGTTCTTGCAGGCTTTAGAGTGGTGCATCAGTGACAGCAGCCCCAGAGTCACTGCCAGTTTTATTTCTATGCCAAGGCAGTGTCAGCCACAGCTCCTTACTCTGGCAGCGTAACACTTTCTCATGGGATCAGTGAGGCACTTACATAAGAGAAAGGAGAACTGCATGCTAACACTGGCAAAAAAATTTAAAGGTGCACAGATCACAACTGATGAACCTCTTGTATAAATAATTTAGTTATAATTAACATCATTACTGCAATTGAAGTGAATGCTTTCTGAGCTGTTGATTCAGATCATAATTTTGCAGGATTTCCATGCCACTAGCATCCCAAAATTGTCTGATCCACTGATACAAATACTCATATATTTGGTAAAAAAGCATTTGAAGTAGAAAAAGGGAAGGGGAGTATGCTCAGTAAGCCTCTGCCTCCTATCCAGCCAAGTCTAGAGATATTCTAACCCGATGTACCACTTTGTGGTTTTTGTGCTTTAAACTGAGCAGTGTCGTCTTCACAGTTTAAAGGGATCTGCTCAGCTGAGAGGGTGGCGGTGGCCTCCAGTCATGCCTGGGAAGTGCCTGTGTATTTGCTGCCCGTATCTGTTATTAATTTGTGTCTTAAAATAAACTTGTAGGCATTCCCACAGGAACTTGAAGTTGAAAATATATGAAGGATTGGCAGGATCAGATTCATAATGATGCATTGTTACCATTTGTGATCAGTTTTTTGATGCTAAATATGTACCGTACAGTTTCATTACAGATTTCTTTCTCTAATAATCAACCTTACTGCTAAACATCTAAAGCAGGATTATGTAAAGAATACACTACTGCACAGCTAACTACAGTAAGGGAAGATTTATTTATCCAGGGAGATTTCAAGTGGACATTTAGATACTGCCACAGTGGCAGATGAATTAGCATGGGAAAATGCTGCTGATTCTTCTTTCCAATAGATCTAGCACATTAGCAGAACACCATGGGCTGGAAAAAATTATAATCTACAAATGGAAAATTGAAATATACTGAAATCTAACCAGAGAGTCGGAGGAACATGTCTCCTGGAATGGCTCCTGTGTTGGCAGAAGTGACTGGGCAGTGATCCCAGAGTGTATTAATCTCCAGTCATGAAGCTAACACAGGAAGGTCATTTAGTTATTAGGAAAATAAAACAGGTTTTATAAACTGAAGTGTGGTGATCATGAAAGGATTACACTCCTACCAGTTTTGCTCAGGACTGTCCACTGGCTATGGTTAGGGTAGCAGGACAGCCTGTTACAGATTGTCTCCAATCTGTAGGACAGCACAGCTCACAATCACACAGTTTGGCTTTCTGTCTTTGCCCAAAAAAGGTAGTCCCGAAATGTTGCCAAGATTTATGTCTCAGAGTGGCATCTGGCAGGAGCTACAGCCATGACAGAGAGAGTGTTAAAAGCTAAAGAGTACAGGCAGTTGCTGTTTACTGCTTTAGCTAGCACCTTCTCCTCATTTTATTTGCTAGTACAAGCATGGCCTATATATCTTATAACAGGTCTCTGCACAAGGTATCCTTTGGATGTCCCTTGGCCTCCAGGAGCATCCCAGGACACTGGAAATCTTGAACCTCAGTAGGCAAAAAAAGGGACAGGATACAAGACTGGGATACTTCTCACCAAATTTTAGTGATTTATATGTAGTTGATGAAATGACTTATTCTATTTACGGATTGAAACAAGGACTTTCAGAAGCAAGCCACCTCAGCTCTCCACCTCACAGAGTGTCGGGTTTGAGTGCTAGCCCAAAGAGAACCTGGAGGTGTAGCCACGGACCAACTGCACTACGGCAGGGACATACACACACACAAAAGCACAGGCAGAGGCGAAGAAGGAGAGAGAGAGAGAGAGAGAGAGAGACAGACAGACAGACAGAGAGACAGACAGAGAGACAGAGAGACAGAGAGAGAGACAGAGAGAGATAGAGAGAGACAGAGAGAGACAGAGAGAGACAGAGAGAGACAGAGAGAGACGGGGGGGGGGGGGGGGTGGGGGGGAACTCTCTGTATAGGTTCCACAGAGAAAGCTCATCAGACAATGGGGCAGAGAAGACAAAGAGCTGAATTTTTGACAGGGTCCACGGATTTTATAGTGGGGATGGGAAAGCTGGGAAAGGGACTACAGCCAATGAGATATGGGCAAGTAGGCGGGGTTAACAGTGAGTGAACCAATGGGAACAGCACATAGGAGGGGAAGGAACCAATGGGGTGTCGAGTACTACAGAACCTTCTAGAACTATTACATATTAACTAAGGGAAATGAATATTAACAAACACATAAAACAGGGAGGGGAAAGCATAAACCATTCGTATAAAGGTATGTAAATAACTGAAAGGGGGAATGTGGGTTCTCACCCTAACTACAGTGGGTGGCTAAACCTCAAGGCCCGGCCACCACAGCTTGTTACTGGTGTTGTCCTCAGGGGTCGGGGGGCTGCAGCTCCTTGCACTGCCATAACAGAGGGCAGGTTTAGTTTAGATTTTAGGAAAAGTTCTTCCCTGTGAGGGTAGTGGGGCATGGGGACAGGTTGTAGAGGAGTTGTGAATGCCCCATACCTAGAAGTGTTCAAGACTGGGTTGGATGGGGTTTTGAGCAACCTGGTCTAGTGAGAGGTCTCTGTATATATGGCAGGGTGTTGGAATGAGATGATCTTTAAGGTCCCTTTCAACACAAACCGTTTTATGATTCTGTGATAGGATTGAAAACCTCCAAGAATGGATAGTGCACAACTTGTCCAGGCAACCTGTTCCAAAGCCTAGCTGACCTAAGGTTTTTGGCATATGCTAATTTGTGAACTGTCCCTGGACATCTGACAGCAGCCCTACTGCACCAATGTCCACTCATTGGCCTTCTTCATTTATCAGTGAAGACACAAGCCCTCTGATTGCCAAGCAGGACCCCTAAAAGCTGGGGCAGGGCCATCACTGAGCCAAGGAATGCAGCCTCTCCCCCCCATCCTGGCCTTAGACTCACACATCAGAGAGAGAGTTGAAAAGAGATCAGAAAAAAAATACTGTTTTCACTAGATCTATGTTTTCATTTGCTTCATATTTTAGGAGCCATCAGACGAAAGGGCAAGAAAGGAAGCTACAAATCCTTTTCAAAAGGCAGAGAAAAGAAATGAGCAGCAACAACAACAAGGAAAAAAAAAAGAAAAAGGTAATTTTGAAATATATCCTTAACTTCTAAGCTGTAGAGCTAGGCCTTGGATATTGTTAATGAACCATTAGCCCTGCCTTAATCACAACATCTCTTTCTTTTGTTCTCACACCCCACTGCTTTTTCACAGCCGGACACACTTGGATTTTCAGAAGTGACAGCACTCCTCATGAGCATGGCTCACGCTGGTTATAATGGACACATCTGTGCTTGCAATGTTTGTCCGTCATACCCACTGTTTGCTTTTAGCAGCACGACGACGAGAGTGTGGCAGCCTGTGTGTGTGTGCATGTGTGGGAGCAGCAGCGAGAATGCAGAGACTACTTAAAACCCTGCTAAGCTGCTCTGTTTCTCAATACTGTATTTATTGCAACTCACTTTGTAGTCAGATGAATGGAGTATTTTTTTAAAGGAATTTTACTCCCAATTGTTTTTACTACAACATAAATTTGCTGACTCTTTATTAGACAGTAAGAACTCGGGCAACCCTTTGTGAGACTTGATCTTCTATTGAAATGTGTTCAGCTTTGCCCTGGAAGTTGGCCTTTCAGCTGAATAACAAAAACTCACAGGCAAAGCTCCCCATACAGTCACAGCATTGGTTTTCTCTGTGCAAGCCTTCCTCCAACACTCCCCCTCAAATGAGTTCCCTGTGGCAGTGTCAGTACTGGTGAGTGAAACATGGCCAGGGTGTGCTGTAAAATTGTGAGCACAATTTTGGGCATGGTTTCGGCCCTGGCCAGCAAGCAGCTCCTGCACAGTGCCTGGCAAGGTCTGGGGAGCTGCCTGAGTGATCTGGCTGCAGCAATGCTGATGTGGTGAGAGTGTGAGTCATGCCACGTCCTTTTGGCCCCCTGCCACGGGCTGGCCTCCAGTATTTACTCGAGGAGATGCAATCACACTACCTGCTTCTTATTTTTTCCCCTTTTCTTTTTTTCTTTTTTCTTTTTTTCCCCCCACTTTCTTTTTTCTTTTTTTTTTTTCTCCTTGTTTTTCCTTGTCTTTTTTTCCTTTTTTGGCAACAACTTAGATTGCCATTATTTTAAGCTGTGATTCTGCACTGAAGGTTGCATGAGTGATTCTTTCTGCAGCTTTGGGTTCTTTCTCTTCCACTTGCAACTCTGTTTTTACCCTACAGCAATTTCACTGACCCTGTCCTTACACTGAGGGAGGTGAGGGAACACCCTTCAGTCCTCTACATAAGTTTGAGTGTTTGTTGTCCTTGAAACTATAGACAGAAACCCAACCATACTCCTATGTAGGAAAAGGATAAAAAAAACTTGCTCTTTTTGCTGTCCTTGATAATTATTTTTTTGCTTCCATGTACCTTAAAGTAGTTTTTATTTTCTTATATTTTATCTAGAATTTTCATTTCACATAGTCATAGTATCAGAGAATGTTTTGAGTTGGAAGGGACCTTAAAGACCATCTAGTTTCAATCCTGCTGCTATGGGCAGAGAATATGAAGCATTTCATGACGGTTTTTTTCTTCAAGTTAATCCTATAAATTAGAATGTAATATACAAGGGGAGGAAAAGTTAGCATTAAAGCATATTTAGATTTCATTTGTCCTTTTGTGCATCTTCCTACCATGATTCATTCAATCTGCTGTTATGTCCCCTTTCATATATTGTATCCTAACAATCCTTTAGAACATTTCTGGAATGTTTATAAGCCAAATGGATATTGTGAATCTAATGATGCTAAATGTCAAATTAATTTCCTTATTGGCTCAATATTCTTGGATTAATAATATGCTGGTTTGAAATAACCAATATTTCAAAGAGAAACTGATTCTTCTATATTTATTATTTATTTCATTGAGCCAAACAATAACAATGTGAAGCAATCATACAAATTAATGTTAAAAAGATTCATAATTTACTTTTATTTAGTGATACTGGTAGCTGGAAGAGCAATGGCAAATATAATTAAAGTTGCATAACTTTTCCATTCTATCCTCTTTTTAATTTGCTCATAGTTTTCTTAATTGATCACTATCCATTCCCAACATTTGTATTCATAGTTTCTGTTTGTAAGCAATTTTTTTGGGTGAAAATCTATGTAAAAAATGTTCCAGCAATTCTTGAGAATAACAAAACTACAAAACTCAAAACTCAAAACAATCCCACAAAGCCATTATTTTTTCCCATAAAAAGAATAACTAAAAAAATCTGTCTTTTAAGAACAGCCTTCATCAAGATAGCTTGAGGAGGAGGATGAAGAGCCAAATACTTTGTTGTTATAAATGGAAAATGTCAATAGGAAAAACGGGACTTGTGGTCATTTTTATGTGCAGAAAATCTGGCACAAAACTTGCTATGGAATGGTCTCTTTTGAGATGAAGTGATTTGGTAAACATTGGTCACATTTTGACCAGAGTGGGAATCTTTGGAAACTCAGCTCTGTTTGTGTGGAGTGTATTTCTTGCATGTAGCTATGAGCAGTTACTCAGGGAACAGTGAGTGATAAACAGTTTGAAAATTTTGATTAAACAGATGTTTTGCCTTCCTAAAACTTGGAAGGTAAACAGATCTTTGACACAGAGAATATCCAACACCCCTGTCCCAGTTTGAGAATACCTAAAAACACCATTCTGAAAAGAATGGATGGATTCATCTGAGTATGTCACATTTTAGATCTTTCAGAGTTTAATTATTGCATGGATTTTGCATATACTCTAAACTAAGAACAGAAATTTAGCTTAAATCTTGATTGAATGAGCAATGATCACCACTAGTAGAATTTTCCACTTCTGCTACCTTTTCCTTCTTTACTCTATATTTGGGCATTTATTGACATCTGGATTCCATTTGACCGAATATGTAATTGTAAATACAGCAAAAATAATCAGATCCCCTTTTTGAGAGGAATGTTAAGCAAGCAAGCCAAATACTTTGATTTTGCCCCAGATATATTCTCAGCATCATTTATTTTAGAAAAATAAAGCTTTTTAGAAAAGCTGTTCCTGTCTTCATGAATCTGTTATTGAGCAAAATTGTACTGGTTGTCCATAGATGGAAAAGATCAGGGTTAATCCCAAAAGTAGACTGTGGGCTTTGCTAACCACCTGTCAGCTAAGGACTACCACAGTAAAGAACAGGTTTGGAGGAGAAGCCAAAAAATACCTCCAAGAAACTTGTCACTGCTATAAATTCTGACCCATCAACATTATTGACAGTAGAATCCTTAGCACCTGATTTTAACCATTCAAATATTAGACATTTGGTTTAAATTGGTTACTAAAGTCCGTTGTGTAGGCAGTGGAGAAATAGTTATAAGTCTTTTTGGATGGTGATGCACACCAGCTTTCAGACAGTGGTGGCGATACAGGATAGACTGTCCTCTGAAGGTTATTTCTGATTCCTTGAGGTTTGGAGAAATGTTCATATTTCGCTGCAGGCACCTAACCCTTAAACTGCTAAAATTAGTGAGACAAATACCAGAGCAGATTCTCTAATATCAGCAACAGTCAGACATAATCTATTGATGGAATTCAGCAGTTCATCAAATAATCCTTTTTTAGTTACAGTAATAGTAAGACTTGGCTATGGCGCTTAACAGAAGTGAGAGGGGACAGGTGACAAGTAAGCTGTATTTGTTCACACATTTAGGAGCAACTTCTGTGAATACTGCATCTCAGAGACATTTTTCTTCTAATTTCTGTCACATTCCAGGTATCAATTGCTGCAGTCCTGTTAGTGCAATTTATTGTATACCTAAAAGTACCCTAGTTGGCACAGAGGTCACTTTCTGTTCTTTTATAAAATAAGGAATATTATCTTTAGAAAGTGGCTAGTTTTCCCCTCCGTTCCCACATTCAATTCCTTAGGGAATACTAGATCAGTTTTGAGCTACACTTTTGCTTCTACCCCTGGAATTAATATTTTCAGCTGGTCTAAATATGTTTAATCCAGTACAAGACCTTTCCCTTTCATATTTTTTTAATCTAAGTTTTACCTGTCTTTAAGTACACATCATGCTGTATTTGAAAACAGAAAGCCTTCTGAATTGGTAAGCACAAATATAAAAGGAAGGTGTGAAAAAGAATCCATTTCATAGCTTTGAAACCAGTGATCACAATGTGTCACATGAGACCACCCCTCAGCAAGTAAGAAATTAGAAATTTTGGGGGCTGTTGAACACCAAATTTTCACAGCAGACTGGCACAAAGTTGTTTAGCACAGGTGTTTCTGTAATTGTGATACACTGGGAAAATTCTCAGTGTTCCAACTTCAATGGCTCCCAGACACACTTCCACCTGCGTGGTGTGGTGGTCTGCTCTGAACACACTGGCCTGTAATGTGAACCATGCACTAACATGTGCCTGGCTCAAAAACCTGTTAAACCCACCCTTCCCCCCGTTCTCCTGACATCCTTGGGCTTGTTTCCTCATTTCTGTCTTTATGTTTAAAGGATTTACAAAATGGAGAAAATAGAGACAGCAGAAATCTCATGGGACTGGAGGTGTGGGAGGGAGTTGGTCAGGTACTTCCAGTTTGGTAGGGAGTTAAATTTGCTCACTGCTCAGTGCAGGGCATGCAAAGGTCTTTGGAAAGAAATGTGGTGGTGTTCTTTGTAATTGGATGATCCAATTTGTGGGGGAAAATTTGATGCATTGCTTCTTTTCTTCAGGTTAAGGTACTACGTAAAAAAAAATAAAAAAATTAGACATGCAAATACATTTCAAGCCATTTATTTTTCTTGTGAGCTGTTTTTTTGACCAACAGTGTTATGATTCCTACTAGCCCTCACATAAAACTTTGCCTAAGTAAATCTCAGTGTGCTTTCAGTTGTCGTTGTATACTTGCTGTCAGAGGTTCACTGCTGAACTCACCATTGTGCTTGTGTGTGTTTGTGTGAACAGAGGAGTCTTAACCTCATAATACAGGAAATGTGGACCAATATTTTGATAACACTTCTATAAACAAGTAGCAGAACATGGGTTCCAGAAATGCGTAAATAATTTTTATTAAAAAAAGATGTATCTAAAAATGTTAGTAGATAACGGAATATAACACACATGAATTCAGCCATATTCTCTAAGAAAAAACAAGAGCAAAAGACTAATTTTCTCTCAAAATCCTGGTTAAAGCAAGACAATTAAATTCTATATTACTAATGTTTATGTATATACTTTCACTTACTGTTTGCTATTTTGTACAGGTACTATAAATTTGATAATATTTACAGCCAGAGCTTTTTTCAGTATTTCCCCAGAATGTATTTACACTGGAAAATTGCTGATTTACAAAAAACTCCTACAGATGAAAAAGTTTTAGTGAAATTGCTTTTAAAGGAAATATACAGAACTACTTTGAGAAATTCAAACTAAACTACTAATTTTGTTGTTTTCAAAAAAAAAAAGTTTAATGTTACTTATTTTAAAATTTATTTTTAAATATAAAGTCTCATTAAAATTATTCTTTGGAAGGCATACCTAACTGGCCTAGAAAATTTAATTTCATCGGGAGCTAATTTTAAGGATCCTTCCTTCCTTCCTTCCTTCCTTCCTGAAAATAAGTCCTTTTTTCTGACTATCTTTACAATATTCATGCTATTGATTGATATTTGACAAATGGTGAAGTCAGGGAATTTGAGCTATTCAAGCAGGTTTTTCTTTTTCTTTTTCTTTTTTTTTTTTTTTTTTGTGGTATACCTAAAAAGACAAAACTATACATTGCTAAAATGACAGCTTTACCATGGAAAAGTCCTTATACTGACAATAAATTTTTAAGTATAAGTGTTTTTATATTGGTTGAACTGTATCTAACCCAAAAAGGTCAATTTTACTGTCCTAAAATGGTACAGTTTGAGCTTATATATCAGTTAGAAAACAAGTGCCACCTGTGTTATCTAAAACATCACTATGTCACCTTGAAAACCCTTCCAGCTGGCAGAAGCAATGTCCCCAAGGTCTTAAGCAACCCTCTTTTCCTTGTTGTTGGTAATATTAAAATAACACTGAGGCAAAGATGTACTGTCTTTGTTCCTGAGGAGCAGGGCTGCCTCTCCAGATAGTTCCCACATCCCAGGGAAAATGGCTGAGCTCTTGGCAGCCCTTCTGGTCCCCACTGACCTTGGGCTAACGCGTCACCACGGGGTTACCGGATAACAGATTGATCACCCTGAAAGTGCCAGTTTCTCAAGGGTCACACAAACAACCTCCAGTCATTAAAACTAACTATAAAAAAAAGTCCATTCTCCTTTTTTTAAAGTGGCTGAGTCATAGTTTGAGAATGGAAAAATGGACAGAAACACTGAATAAACTCGTCTCAATAATTTGTTTACTTCTATTTATCAGGCCTAGTAGATGACAGCACAACTGGAGATGGATGTGAATACCCTCTGTTTAGAGCTTTTACTATGACTATTTTTTTTTACATTCAAAGTAGAGCTAGCTCCAATTAACACTGCAGAATAAGGAAAAGTTATTTTCTTCTACAAATGATGTACTAAACTTGTTTTATTCTGATGGTGACACATGAGTCATGGCTGAAGAATAACCTACCTGTGCTATGAAACATATTCTATCTCAAAAAGGAGCAGATTTAAGCTGGCTGAAATAGCAGTGATTTATATATTTTCCTAAAAATGTCCCTTTATATGGAATTTCAGTCTTTAATTGACCAGAATATCAGAAATTTAACTAGCTTTGCAAGTATTCAGACAGAAGTAGATATCACTTTTTAAGAGACACAGAATTTCTATCTAAATACAAACATTCTAGAAATAATAGTCTGAAATATTTTAATGCAATTTTTTTTCCTAAAAAAATTAAGACAAAAAGTATTCCTATTTTTCACTGAAATTTGCTCTGTTGACAAAAAAACCCAATAAACCAACAAATCAAAACTAAAGTCAAGAATTTAAATGTTGCGGATTGTAATGTACATCTTTAAAGAGAACTGAGAATTCACCCAAAATCATAATGCTGTAAAAGTAGAAATAATTCTTAATTTCTTGCTTTGAGGACTGTATGAAAAACAAAAGGAGTAAGTTCTTACCTTTTTTTTTTCTTTCTTTTCATAATACAAAATCTAAGGTAGTTGTAAGGATTTTCACAGTAGTAGACATTCCCAGCATAATAAACTGCACACCTGAACCACCAGGATCCTGATCTTTTGCATTCTATTAAGAGGAGGTGAAGCCTGTGTAATGCTAAATATGAGTTACCATGGTGGTTTTTAAACCTTCTGGAATGTTCACCTGTTCATAAAAAATTACTATGATGGTATAAAGTGTTATCTCTTTGCAGATGATAATTCTCTTCTGCTGAATGTTTAATACAAATTAATACAACAAAATGAATTAATAGTTAATGCAATTAAACAGATTTCAGAGTGTCTATCTCAAATGCTCCAGTGACCTATAAAAGAAGTTACATAACTTAAAAGAAGCCTGTGTTTATGTCACGTATTGAAATGATTCAGTGTCCACATGAAGGCTAAGTAAAAGGATGCCCCACTTTCTGTTGTGCTGCACTCGAAGATGCATCACATTTGCTTGAAGTTACTCATTCTCTGGGATCGTGAAAAGAAGACAAATTCAGACAGTTTGTCACAATTACAGATATGCCTCCTTTTCCGTTCCTTTTTGTCTGTAAATGACCTCTTTCACTGCAAGATATGAAGGTGTGACATATGTACAATAACAAATTAGCTCCTAAGAATTCTGGACTTGATTCATTACTGCTTCATGTACCACAGGCAGAATCTGACACTAGATTTAAGCTCCTTGCTGACTTTTAGTAAGTGTTGCATCCTTTTAAAAGGCAAAATAAACTTTCCAATATCTGTGAAATAGTATTTCTTACAAGAAGCAATGGGCCTATTCCAGCACTTGAATGCTTAGGTTAGAATTCATTAGATTCTCTGCCACGTCTTTTAAAGGACTCTTGTGAGCTTGAATAAACAGTTTTGAAGAAAATGCTTTGCTTTAGTGATGTTTGTGTTTTCTTTGTAAACTGCAATGGAACCTGGTAACCCATGGAGGACATTTGCAGCTCCAAAATTTTCAGCTATAGCTGAGAGACAGGAGGTTACGCTGAACTCAACACTTAGAGCTTGAGATTGATGCTTTCATGTGCAATTTGAAATGCATAAAAAGCATAAACGGATCTTCCTCCCCTCACCCTAAATTGCAGCAGAACCAGTGGTGTAACCTGTTTGCTAAAGGAGTATCTAAAGAGAAATTTAAAGGCTTCAGCAAACTTTTTGCTGGAGAAGAGCTGAGCTATCCTGTCTTTTCAGACCTTGAGGAAAACAGTTAGAAATTTGATACATTAGGACTGAGGGGAAATAACATAAAGTCTTTTTTTTCTGAGGAGACCTTTTATATCAGTTTATGTTTAGTTGAAAAAAAAAAAAAGAAGCAAGAGGAGCTGGGTAGACAGCTGGGTTAACAGTAGGCAAGCACTTGCAGCCTGGTGACATTTGTGAAAATAACAATATTTTTCATTTGTAGACTCCTCATTTAGGCAGCCAAGCTTTACAAGCAAGTGAGATCCCTGCAGAGTGAGATCCTTTCAAAGGGTAAACTAATGTGTCTTCATACCAGATGCCTTTTCCTTGCTCATTTATGTCAATTTCTTGCTACCCTGTGTACTTTTTTGAGCTTTTCTGAGCTTTAATTTTTTTTTTTTTAAATGACTGACAGATGTTGTGGATTGAATGTCTATGGCACCAGTCTATCAGCTAGTCAGTTCTGCAGAGGAAAACAAAAACCCAAATAAAAGCAAACAAAAAAAGAAAAGAAAGAAAAACCTGGGTCCAAATCCTTGGCTTTGTGCTCTTTGCTTTCTCCAGCTCCTGCAATTTGACTTAATTTCACTGTCTCCTTCAATACTTATAAAAGTAATGCTCACCTCAGACCTGACCTGCAGCAGCTCTTCCTGCTGCCAGCTTGCTGTAAAATTTATTGCTTGTTTTATCGGATGACATGAAACAATGCCAGCAATTTCTCCAGTGTTATCTATATGTGATCAAACAGCACTGAAATTACCCCCACTGAGCAAAGATATGTTGTTTTCTCTTGAATATTTTTAACCTGTAAGTCTGTTGGAAGCATACTTGTTTGACAACAGAACTTTTAACCGGAAGCTTCTCAAAATGAATACCTGACAAGCCAACATTCAAAAGTGCTGGGAAAAGGAATTTTATTTTATACTGCAGAACTTTGCAGTATCATTTGCTTTAGAGGTCAGCCAGCTAAAGTTATTTATTGTTCAAAAGGTGTTTTTAATCAATCTGAAAAAGTATGGCTTCTCTCCAACTATGCCTCCCTTCTCCACAAGCACCAGTAATCAGGATTAAAGAAGTTTAAATAATAACAAACCAAGCTTTGTATTTGTGCCTTGTGTCAACTCACACTGTTGTAGGAAAAGGAAAGTTGATTTTTTGTTTGTTACAATGTGCTTAAAGTTGAAAAAAACCCCCCTTTTTGCATCATTTAAAAGTACCCCCAAAAATTCTCAAGCCCTCTGTTTCACAGTGCTTTACACTTAGAATCTCTGATCACTCATTCTTTAAACCTAAGGACATGTCAACATTTGCAGTGGAGTGAGGCAAATATGCCTGTACTCATGGAAATGGAAGTCAGTAAAGTCTCTGTGTGTATCAGCACCCTGCAGACACAATGACAGGAATCCATAAAGAGGACAGTTGTGTTCATGCCTTGCTGTGACCATGCCTCTTTGAAGCTGCTTGAGACCTTTTTCTCTTGATGCAGCTCTGCATAAATGCAGTGCTTTGCAAACTAGTGGGGCTGTCTCTGCATCACACTCTTGCACATCTCCACCAATACGAGTGGAACTCTTTTGCATCTACAATAAACTATCATGTACTGTACATTTCAGATCTTCCTTCCTCCCTCCCTCCCTCCCTTCCTTCCTTCCTTCCTTCCTTCCTTCCTTCCTTCCTTCCTTCCTTCCTTCCTTCCTTCCTTCCTTCCTTCCTTCCTTCCTTCCTTCCTTCCTTCCTTCCTTCCTTCCTTCCTTCCTTCCTTCCTTCCTTCCTTCCTTCCTTCCTTCCTTCCTTCCTTCCTTCCTTCCTTCCTTCCTTCCTTCCTTCCTTCCTTCCTCTTTTCTGAAAACCTCACACATTTTGTTGCATTTACAATAACCCAACTTCCCCTTGAGGCAGAGAATATTATTATCATCTACAAATGAGTAATTGAGGCAGAAAAAGGTTAAGTGTCAGACCTCAGGGCACAGAGAAAGTCCAGGGAAGGTGTATTCACCTTGTGTAACTTGTAGAATCTACCTCTACCTAACTCAAACCCCTCGAGTTGTCCATTTCCTTCCACTGATGTACTGAACAGCAGTGCCAGTATAATTTAAGTAGTATCCCAGGCTGAATTAAATGCTTCAAATACCTTTCCCCATCTTCAGATTAGCACTCCCTTTTTTTACTTCTGCCAGGTTAGAAAGATGTGTCAGCATACAGATCAAATTCTGTACTTGTTCAAAACACGAGCAAACCTTGAAGATGCCCAGTTGCAGTTCTTAGCAGGAGATTGTTTAAACTCAGTGAATGCTGGTCAACTGTTGAATCTTCATGTGTTGCACACTGTTTTGATAAACGTTGTCTAAGTTACCATTCAACATATGATCTAAGTTCTGATAATGACAAACATTATGAAAGAAAAGAATCTGAAAGGCAAAAGGGAATAAAGGCTAGCTCCTGTACTCCGGGTCATTGGGAGTTTACATATATAGAGAAAACTCCAGCACTGCTGCAGTCAATAGGAATTTTGCCTTTGGCTTCAGAGGAGCTAGATTTTCACCCACAGACTTTCTGTGCGATGTGTTCTCATCTTCCAAAAATCTAGGTTGCTTATTTTATTTGCTTATTTTTTTTTAATTTGATGGTAGAAAGTAGGTTCAAAAATGAATTGCTAATAACAGTGCAGTGATTTAGATGTATTACCCTGCATTTTCATAACTTGGTCTGTTATGTTTATTTTTAGCTAAGTTCTTTCTTCCTTTCTTCCCTTTCTTCTTTTCCATAGTGGCTTTAGTGACTTCTGCAGAGTTTTATAAACTTACATTCTTTCAGTAAACTATTTGAAAACAACCATACTTTTATAATTAAAATTTTGCTTGCTCCTTCCCCACAAACAGGTTGTCAGCTATGTAAAAGCTAAACTATCAAGTAGTATTTATTTAATAATGATTTTATGTAGTTATTTAGGAGGGTTTATTAGGTTAGGTTATTTAAAGCTAGCTATGTTTAAAAAAATATGCACTGTACAGAATTACATCAAATTTGTATAGCCCTTAATACTTGACTACTATATCAGCATTTTGGTTCTGTATCAGTATTTCAGGGATTTTTATCTATGGTGAAGATGAAGACATCTTCATGGAAAAATTACAATAACTTTAACAATACTCTACCTGTAGACGGCCTGTCTTACTGAATAAAGTAACCAAATGCAATATGACTCTGAATATTATACCCTTAACATTGTATGAGCATTGTTGATCTCTCTGCAGTCCTTCTACATTTCAAAGTATGTTTGGGGAAGAATTGTGCTCATAAAGGGGCTGGAATACGGTTCATAACTAAGACAAAAAGGGCTTGGAAATTATCTCTTGCAAGGAGCATTCATATCTTTTAACTGGTTGTGCCAGGGAGAGCACCTTCTGTGGTGTTAATCCGGGTCTGTGTAAGTGTGACTGTGCTGAGCTTTGCACCTGATTCCCATGCTGCCCCAGCCAGCAGAACTGGACTGGCACATGGGAATGGAAATAACCTCTGCCAGGTACAGGACTCCTGTGGAGCAGTGCAGAGGAGCAGGAGCTGCACTACGACCCAGTCAGTTTATTGAACTGCCTCTGGGACAGTGCAAATGCCTGTGCTTGTGGTAAGGCCATGGCTGTTTCCTAAATAAGCTGGTGGTGCTCACTGCAGTTTTTTTAGGATATTCCACGTGACCTACGGCTGGATAAGAATGAAAACCAGGGAACTTTCTCTTTACAGATAAGGCAGCTGAAACTCTTTGGTATTGACTGCAATGAAAAACTACTGGCTGTGGATGTAGAAACCACTACTATTAGAGCATTGAAATTATTCTAGTTAATGAAAATAAAAAGTGATTTCATTTGCATTAGCAGAACTTTGTTGAAGTGTTCTTTACAAAAGGGAGGGGTTAAAGAAAAGGTGTGGGAAGGACAGAGGAATATTAATGTTTTCCTATCCTGACTTTTTATAGGAATGGTGCTATTAATGGCTTAGTGAATGCTTGTTTGTCTCCATGTAAAGGAAGATGGATGTGTGAAGAGTCACCCAAGTTCCAGGGAGAAACAGAGCAAGACTGATTAATCCCACCTCAGCCTGACACCTGGGGCACATCCTTATCTAAGGGGGTAAATGGATCAGAATGTTACCACCCGTTTATTTATTCTCCTTCTGTTTGGAGACTTTCCCTGATTAATTACTCTCTAGTAATTGCTGCTGTTAACTGATGTCAAACCTAATTAACCTGGAGTCCCTTCATCCAGTACCTTCACCATCCCTTTGCAAAGATGAGAAGGTCATCAGCAAGGAGGTTCTGAGGATGGCCACACTTTACCCATTCGTTTATTTGCTTTGGGCCTTGTTTGCTATTCCTGCTGCAATGCCTGGCGACAGCTTTCTAGAATTCCCATCAAGTCTAATTGGCCTGCTGAAGCAGCAGTGAACACAAGATTTAAGAAATGTTTTCTTTAAAAACTTCTGGTCCTACAGACACTTTGAGATCAAGTTTCACTCTGCTGAAATCACACACAATTCCCTGTGATTTTCATGAGAAATACTGCAAGAAAGTATTAAAAGAGAAACATGTCTCTGTGGTTTGGAGGGACTGATGGCCAGGGGTGAAGAGTGGGTGGTGGTAACATAGCAAGGCATCTACAAAATCTTTAAAGGTTGCCAAAATTAACACATACAAGGTATTCAGTATCAAAGTTTTCAATATTTGACTCCATAAACACAATACCGGTTGCAAAAACAAAGCTAAGGATTTCATGCTGATTACTTAAATAAAAGCTGTTTAATTATGAACATTTGGGAAATGGAGTTATGAAGGACTGACCAATATTGCTATGGCTTCCTAGTGTTCATAGCAGACTGTGAACACTGCGCCAACATCTTACTGTGTAGTGCATTGTAGATCCATCTATGGTAAACAGTCCTAAGGCTCAGGGTGGCTCAGGCAGATGGCTCCATGCAGAAGGAGGTCTCCCATCACTAAAGCCTGTGGCTTTTAGCTTCACTAAGCAGTGGACTTTCCAGTCCAAAACAAGCATTTTCTGTGGAGAGGCTGATCAGGGATGTCAAGATTTTGTCTGCTTTTAGCTATTTTCATAGAGCAGCAGTAGAAGATTTATTTCAGAAACATGAATAGGAACAAGTCAGGTCGTGTTACTATCCAGGAAATACTGGATGACACTTCAGATTGGTCACAAAGATCTGGTTTGCCTCTCTGATTTTATAAGATTAATGTTGAAAATATCTCTTGGAAATTTTAGTCCTGGATTACTCCTCTCTGTGTCTGACTTTTCAGCCTCTCCTGTCCATCCCTCTGACTGGCTGCAAACCATTTTTCTGACTCAATTGCTTTATCTCACCATATACAAGTCTCATAGATACAACTTCCTGTTGAAGTTTTGGAAACATAAATGAAAATTATAGAATGACTATGGTATTTTTGGATTCTATGTTCTCAAAAACACAGTTTTGGGTCGCATGATTTACACTAGAGTGCGTAGTGGAGCATGTTCCAAGTCAGTCACCACCTACCAACTGGTGAGTACTTGGTATGACTACCATGTGCCACCTGTTAAGGCTTTTCACTCACAAGTGGGATAGTAGAAAATCTCATAGAGCTAATAGATTGAACTGCCCTGTTGTATGAGAAAAAGAATCATTTATGAAGTAAATTCTGCACTTTAGAGTCTAGCATTACAAGGTAAACTAGCCTTAATTTTAATTTGCTGTAAAAATTTAGATTACAGTAGTTCAATTGTTGTTTCACAAGAAACTCAATATTTGTACTGAGGAGAAAAGGAAGACGAGGACAACAGATATCTAGAGCTTGAAGTCTTTTTAAGAATTGTGTATAAGTCATTTCCAGCTAGGAATCCAAGATGTAATGTTAATCATCAGATTAAATGAGTGTATTGTAATGACCTACTGGCTTGAAGGCTGGTATGCTTTATCATGATACTCTTCGTGTTACCAGTACTCACATCTTATTTACGTCTTCTTTGAATTCCTCTTCTTTGCTTCATTTAAATTCTTCTGTTACAAAAATTCTAAACCACAACACTCTCAATGGCTATGTCTCACTACCAAATTAAACAATGACAGATAGTGTTTTCAGGACACAAATTTACTCATAGTTGATTGCTAGTGTGGTGCCTGATGTATTTGGTCTGGATATTTTCATATCCCTAAATGATTGCAGGGCACACTCTTGGAGTTTGAAAATATCAGGGACTATTCCCACTAACTGGTTTGGGCACAGCCACTCCACTTTAAAAGCTGGAGTCCTCAGAAGTATTTTTTTCCCATATCACTGAGGTTCATGGCTAGAGATTGTCTTGGATAGGTCACTTTGCACTCCTTTCTTGTCTCAGAAGTCCATTAAGAGTCATTCAGAATAAAATAATGTTATTCATGTTAATCTTAAAATAGCTAACATTAGGATTGTGTTCTGCTTTGATTCTCCTATGAAGGCAGAGTCAGTGGAAGATAAAAAACTGAAGGAAAAAATGTATTCCTAACATTTCTAAGTGAAACACATCACCACCCCCAGCAGAACATTAAACCTTCTTGGTGTAAGGACTGTACTTTCTAGATTTCCTGAGAACAATAAGGAAGATGAAATTGCTGCCACCATCTAAAGCAAGAAATGAACACGCGTTCCAGCTATACACAAACATGTATATTTGACATAAAATATTCTGTTAATATTAATTCTAGCCAATCATATAAAATATGGTTAGATTGTTAACAAAAATATAGGTGAAACTATCTGGTTTTCATTCATATGATCCTAAAGCCTTAAGAATACTTACCAGCTTGAAGAAAGGCAGTCTTTTGTCCTGTTATTCTCTTACCTTCCCTGTGCAAGTACTAATATGAATAGGTGGAAAATGGCAGAATTCCTTCAACTGTGATGTCCACAGAGTAATGATGTCAAAGTGAATAAATTTTAAGAAAAACCTTTTTCCACTCCCTTCTCCTTTCCCCTTACTTCCCCTCCCCTCCCAATAGTACAGAACAAACCATACTAGAAAAGGAAATATGGCAGGACGTGTAGCCAGATAACATCTGGCTGAGGATCTCAACTTCTGGAGATCTGAAACTGCTTCTATAATGGCAAGTTAAAGACTACCTGGAAACATTCCCAGACACTGAAACTCTGCACTGTGAAATAGTTAGCATAGACCCTGGAATGGCTTTGACCCACTCCAGCTAACCCCTTCCCAAGCATTCCTAGATAATGTGCAGGAGTCAAGATTGCTGGGGGATCGCTGCCAGAAGGCAGTCTGGGTGGAGTTAAAATTTAAGTTAAAAGACCATAATTTCACAGATGTGGCCAAACTGTGCCACTTGGCCAGCCCAGGGCTCTTGGCACTGTTTAGTTTTCTGGTACAGATGTTACCTGAAACTTCCAAGATCTGTCCACACATACAGTTGGTTCTGCTACAGATTAGACTTTGTTTTTCTGGAAATATTTCTAGCTGGTCTATTGCAACTGCTCGTGAGATTTCTATTCTGAAGATATTTTGATATATATTTACCATTTCTGGTATATCTGAGTGTCTCACAGATACTTCTAACTTACCTGAGTACACAAGATGAGTAAACAGAGTAGGATTATGAACATATTCTGAAATTCATACATAGATCTGGAATAAGAAGATATTTTTAAGGCCACCTTCCCCCCTCTGCCCCCTCCCCCCCGACACCCAAGCCCCTTCTACCTATGATTTTTTTCTTAAAATATTGCAAGTGAGGTCGATGTCCAAATCCTTTGCAGTCACACTGAGTCTACAATGGCCAAAAACATTTTAAGAAACAATAATGATAAAGAGGATTTTCCAACACTATTTTAGCTCTTCCATAACACTGTCCAAGGAAATGGCTTGTTACTGTAGTTCCCTCATAAAGATACCTCCTGCTAGAGCTACAGCACCTCTGAAAACGTCTCAGCTACAGATATCAGTACTAAGTGATCAGATGATATATCTGAGAACAGAAATCTTCCCTTATTAGTCATCCTTTTGCTTCTATTGCTTTTATGAGCAGTATTGTCTATACTTAAAAGTGACAACAGTCAGATACAGGTATACACATAGGGATGTATTTGTTTGTTTGTTTTCTTTCCAGCTGCAGCTCTACAGAAAAACATTTTCTTTTCCTTTTTGAGCTTAATCTAACAAGAAAAAATTAGTTAAGATGTTAAAAAATACCTTTGCTGCAAAAAGGATTTCTGATACATTTAGACCAGTTGAGCTATACAAAAAAAACCTCTTTGTGTAGACAAGTGTTAATGTTCATATATGCAGAAAATATTCTTGTTAAAGGCTTTCAGCATATTAGACTCAGTCTCAAAATATGTCTGAGGGAAACTGTCAGAGTAGTTTAGCATTAAATGTTTTGAAAAATGCATTTTACTGTAATGAAGACGAAGGCAAAGCCTTCTTAAGAGCCTTTGCACTTCCCAGGTGCCTTCAGCAGTTTCCTTTATGCAAAGCAAGTTACAGGAGGGTTGGTTATCCATTGTACACAAAAGTACCTAATTCTTTTTTTTTCTTCTAGAAGTTACATGTATTTCTGTTTCACGTGACAGATTCTGATACAGATATCTCTGTATCTTCTGACAGGTTAGGTCATCAGAAGATCTTTCATCACCAAAGAGAAAGACACGTTAATACTTACAGGTTTGCCATAGGATTTCTACTCAACTGATTGCACTAATTTAGCTACTCTGTTTAGAAATACTACAGCATAATACTGGAAATACTAAATAAAAAAATGGCAAGTTTTTGTCATTCTTAAGATGTAATTGACTTGCTTAGGATAACTGTAACCTAGAAATTAGCTTCTAACTTAGGAGACAGGTCTTTCCAGTGACATGCAAACAGAGTCCAGAGGAAGACAGTTTTATGAAAGAGCAAAAAGGAGACAGGAAGAGGAGAAATGAAGCAATGGATAGATTTATAACTGAGATTCAGCTATAAAAACCTTGGGAACTCACAGCCTAGCAGAATTGTGACTTGCATCCTTGGGCGTTTCTTTGACTTGTGACAGATATGAAATCAAGGAAAACTGTGTGTACTCATGGAATGTTTAAATCTTGTACATTGTTTGTTCTTTGTCTTTCAAGTATCAAACCTAGCAGAAAATACTGCTTTGCACATATAAAAACTCCGTCCCTGCCAAAATTTCAATTTTCATGTTGTCCAAGGAGCTGAATGTAATTCCTTTATACATTGTTTATTCCTGATCCAATAAGTAACTTTATTTAGGGTGAAAATGAATTCACTGGGCAAAATTTCTGAGGGCATTTATTGCAAAAAAGGGGCATTTTATTTTAATAGAGCTCTCTGAATTTTGTTGAGCTGATTAATAACACTAATATTTCCAGAAAGTCTAAAAAAACCCAACAGTAATATTTAAAGTAGAAGAAATTGCTTTTTGGTTATAACTGGTTTGTGATAAGAAACCATTTTATTACAGGGACAATTTGTGCAAAATTTGGGAAAAAAGACATTAAGAATAAATATTAATTATAATTGGACAAAATAAATAAATAAATAAATTAGCAATCATATTACAGCTTGACTTAACTTCCTGTTAGGCAAAACAATGTGCTGAGAACTTTACAGAGTATAAAATCTAACCTCCATATCTGGAGCTGATAACATGCTGTGTCTCATGCCATTATTTAAGCAATGATTTCACTCCTAATTCTGTTTGTAGAGAATTGTGCATCAAAAGTCCTACAGCCAAATCAAGCTATAAATGAGGCGCACTTAATAATGAATGCAGTTAATAATTTGAAAAAAAAAATGCATATAAATATCATCAATTCTCCATCAATAGTAGTCTTTCTATCAGAACTGTGTGGCTACGAGAGAGAGACTAACACAAACAGAAGTTATCAAAAGATAATGTAGAGTAATCAGCCACATGTGCTTCATCAGTCAAGAGAAGTTCAGCAGTGGAATAGCGAAACAGACATTGCCAACTTTGTTTGGCATTTACATGGATGAATTTGACTCTTAAAGGACTGCATAAAAGTATATATGAAGTGGATACTTAAACCATGCAATTGAACTTTGTTGATTTCTGTCAACCAATATAATGAAATGCTCTACAGTTGACAGGGTTAGAGCAGAACACAGAAGATCTGTAACAGTTTACAATATTTATTAAGAAAACAAGCAAAAAAATTCTTAAAATATTTGTCATCACACAACAGCATATGTTATTAGGTCTTTTGTACTGTGTGACTTGATCAGAAATTCCCCCTGCTTTGTACTGCTATTTACACTTGCTCACATTTCTTAAGATGTCAACTGTTTAAAGCACAATTTGGATATTTCTGCTCTCAGAAAATATAACCTCAATTGTATTCTCTTTCATTCCTTTGTAATTTCTCCATACTTTGTAATACTCCATACTCCTTTGTAATTTCTCCATACTCCTTCCTTTGTAATTTCTCCTTTGTAATTTCTCCTTCCTTTGCCTTTCTCCATACCTATACCTTTTTTATTTCTTTGAACAGTTCACAATATATTTATGATGTTTCTGGTGCTTCTTTGCTGAGAAATTTCATCAGCTTCATATCTCTGAGCTGCTGGTCTGAGTACATGCAAAAAAGGATGTATTTTAACAAAACCGCTTGTGCCATGCAAGGCAGGAAAAAAAATGGATGAATTTTTGGCCTCTTATCAGGAGTAATTTTGCCTTTGCTTTCAAAAGGTTTATTCATCATTTGATCTATAGTCCACTCAGTCTGAGCATGAAATGCTACCTGCATTTGTCTGTGCCTGTAAATTTGATAAGCAATCCATTTTTAGGCAATTGTGAGACATTTCTTAACACGTCAGCTATATGTCCCAGATGGAAGCAAATATGCCAAATCAGTTATTTTTAACACACACAGACAGAATTGTTTCTATTTGTCCTTGACAGATTTTTTTTTAAGGGATGTCAATTTCCTTCCCTATCAGTTTATTAGTAAAATCTAAGTATCTTTATCCAGTGGCTCCAGCCAACTGCAAATAGAGCCTAAGATATCTAAATAAAACATCATTGTTTTTACTGACATTTCAGCCAACATCTCCTCTTGATCAGTCTTCTGCCAGCTACAAAAAACAAAAAATAATCCAGAATGCAACAAGTTCCCAACCCTATTCTTAGCATGAACTTGTATTTTCTAGATTACTCAGAAGCCAAAGTTAGTTATCACAGAATGGGCTTAGATGTATGTTCTCTGAGCTATACAATCCATCTGTACAAAGAAAACTCTGATGCAGTTTCTTTCTTGGCTCCAATTTCTGGTAAAGAAAAGTTTTTCAGTTAAATACACTTGCCATCTGCAAAGGACAGTAAATCAGATCCCATTGGTAAAAATATCTCCTGAAAAGATACCTTGAAATACCTTTGATGTCATAGTTTTAAACCCCTGACTTCCTTTTGATATGTCCAGATCCCGTCTTCAATGGCATTTCCAAATGTCCCTGCTGGTTCTCTCTTTCTTACAGATCTAACAAAGAAATAAAGTTGGACATTGACTGGGCTCAAGAGGTGGTTTAAAATTTAGCATCCTTTTCCCTAAAAGACACTGCTTGGGGATTCTTACTACTTCATCCATCTTTCTCTTCCCCCCGGGTGGCTGGGAAGGACCATCCCATCTTGGCTCTGACCCTCCACTCCTGCTACTGTTGTTGATATTGCTGCTGACTCTCTGTAGTCATGATTGATGTCTTGCTGACAGGCACATAAATCATGCCTGTTCATAATGGTTAATGTTGGTATTTGCATGTATTAGGCATGTTTTAGCTCTGAGACACTTAGCACCATGTGTGCTGCATTCATTCTGCTACCTCAGGGCCTTGGAGGGAAAGGAAGGGAGTTTTCCATTTATAGATAGTTTTGTTTGGGCAGTGGGGAGAGCAGAGACCATTGTTAAAAACCCATCCAGATGAACAGGAATGAACTTTGCAGCTGCAGCACAATTTGCTCAGACTACAAGACCCTACAGGATGTATTGTCTGGCCGGCAGCGCATCGGCAGCTGCAAACAAAGATGCATCTGCAGTATCACTGGATTTTGTACCATGAGCTGGGATATGAGTGCAAAAGAAAGATGTTTCTTAAACACTGAGGCTTTTAATGTTTCACACAGACTTTTGTGGATACCTGGCCTTATACAGATGACTTTTGAAGAAGGTGCAATTCTGATTTCATATATTTTATCACTACAATTTCTTTTCCCCCCGTTGGCACAAAACAACCAAGAAACTATTCCTACTATTTCATAATATAATTATCAGTCATGGATCCTATGTTTCTGTCCTCTCCAAAAGTTGTCTGAAGGGAACAATTTGTCCCAGAATTTGGCAGCCTGGATGGCCTGCAGTTTTTACGAATCCTCCTGATGGGAATGAAGTTTTGGCAGCTGATGGAATCACAGAGGTATGTGAAAGTCAAGACTGAAGAAAATCCAGGCTCAAAGCTCCAAATCTGCAGAGAGATTGTCCCTTTGGGGATCTCCAGTTCTTCGATAGTCCAGGTCATGGAGGCAGCCTGTGACCCTCCCCATGCAGTTGTAGAAAAGAAAGTTAATGGCACGAACCATTTCCTCCTTTGTATTCAAGGCTGTTTTCTTTGCAAAACTAGAACTGGAGAGCAGATCTCCTACCTGGCATTATCCATGTGTGATGATAATCACTAGGTTTGCTTTTTATGGTTAAATTGTTAGCACAGTTGCTGGTATAGTTTAGGGCTTTGGGCTTTGCACTATTCCAAGAGATATTCCACATATTTTTCAGTTTACAGCAGGTCAGATATCATTTTCACATGATCAATTTTTCATGATGTAGTTTCTAGCTTCCCTTTAGACAATATGAAGGAATCTGCATATGTTTTTATTGTTTAGAGGCCACCTTAGTATTAAAAGAAAAAAAAAATTGTAATGCAGTAAAACGTGGCAGGATGGACCCCAGTTTAAATGGCCATGTTTCAACAAAACTTTACAGCAGGAGCTGTAATACCAGTCCAGAAGAGGCATATGCATTTAGAAAAAAAAAAAAGGAAAATAGTTTTGTGGACATTTACATTCTATAGAGAGAATTTTCTGTTCAGAGGGTTACATTTTTCTGTTAGTTTGTAAACATATTCATCACTCTATAATATTTTTCCATTAAAAAATGGGCTACATGACAGAGAAAAGTAGTCATAAGAAGTCCTTGTGATGAAATAGGTCCAAATCCTCTGCTCCTGGGAGTTGAACCCAAGCCCTTTGGCATAACAGAGAGTAGCGATTCTTGTAAATGTCAGTGCTGATTAATTAGGGGCCTGGCCTGAACATACCTATTGAAGTAAAGCTGTCATTTATTTCAGAGGGGATTTTGTTCCATCAAAAAGAAATGATCAAATATTATGTAGCTAAAACTAACAATGAATTTAGAAAATACTAGTTTCTGATATAATGAAGGGCCATTCTCCAAAGAAATTTTTCCCAGGAAAAAATGGCACAAGAGCCATACTCCAGAGGTGAAGACTATGGATTTTTCATCAGGCTCATTTAGACTGAATGTATTCCTGTTTCACAGAAGTTCTTCAGGTGTGGGACACCGACCCAAAGACTGACATCTAAGACCTTCTGGTTTGCAAAAGCAGCCCTGCTGTTCTGTTACCTTCTTCTGTTCATTTCCAGGGTGCTTCCAGACTATTAAGAGTTTATTTCTAGGGAGCATGACACTTTTCATATTAAATGACAGCTAAGGAACAGGAGAGAATCTTGATCACGTGAGATGAAGTGAGAAACCTACAGTGTGAATTCTTAGACAAAGAGATTATTGGAGGAAATCCCAAGTTCATTTTGAAAAAGGGAGATAGAGAAAAGGAGCAGGAAAATGAAGAATTATTATGAAATTGCTGGTAAATTATACATGTAAACATATGCATCTTAAAAATTATGCAGTTGCTGTGACTGCAATAGTGAAAGGTGGTCCAAGGAGAAGGTGGCTGTCTTTTTTCACTATATGAACTCTGATTGTTTCTTGACTTACAAGTTTTACAAACGCCCCAAGGATTACATGTTGTGTACTCCTGTGATCAACTAAATGTGGTAAAGTTTAGACACTAGCCCTCCATAAGGATGAGACTTCTTGGCACATCTATAACGTTTACTAAGAAATTTTGCAGATAATACAGAATTGGGATTTGCTGTGAGGTCCTGCAGAGACCTCAACAAATTAAAGGACTGGGGAACGAGAGGCTGGAGACCAGTGCTGTGGAAAGGGACCTGGGGGTCCTCGTCAATGGTGAGTTGAACATGAGTCAGCAGTGCCCTGGCAGCCAGGAGGGCCAAGAGTGTCCTGGGGGGCATCAGGCACAACACTGCCAGCTGGGCAAGGGGGGGGATTGTCCTGCTCTGCTCTGCACTGGGGCAGCCTCACCTCGAGTGCTGGGGGCAGTTTTGGATGCCACAATAAAAGAAAGATATGAAGCCATTAGAGAGTGTCCAAAGGAGGGCCACAAAGATGGTGAAGGGCCTTGAGGGGAAGCCGTGTGAGAAATGGTTGAAGTCACTTGGTCTGTTTGGACTCGAGAAGAGGAGATTGAGGGGAGACCTGATTGCAGTCACAACTTCCTCATGAGGGAAAGAGGAGGGGCAGGCACTGATTTCTGCTCTCTGATGACCAGTGACAGGACCAGAGGGAATGGCCTGAAGTTGTGTCAGAGCAGGTTTAGGTTGGATATTAAAAAAACGTTCTTCACCCAGAAGGTGGTTGGGTACTGGAACAGGCTCCCTAGGGGAGTGGTCACAGAACCAGCCTGACAGAGTTCAAGAAGTGTTTGGATGATTTTCTCAGGCACATGGTGTGATTGTTGTCGCTGTCCTGTACAGGGCAAGGAGTTGGATTTGATATTCCTTGTGGATCCCTTCCAACCCAGAATATTCTGTGATTCTGTGATCTTTTCTTTGACTCTGGGGATTTAAAAAAAATTATTTTATTTGTTAGTATTTTAAGCTGATTTTGCTCTCCCTGAAAGCATTTGTGTACTTGTCCTTACATTTCTGCAGAGGTGCAGAATATTTTAAGACACCTCAGAAACATTCTTCCCTGGATTTGCCAATAGCAGAAGGATTCAGCAGATGGCAGGATGTGGCCACTTCAAGACAGCCAAGAATCTGGGCCCCCACCCTCCTTTCTGAGCATGTGTAACCAAGCTGTCTGTCTGTCAGACAGTGGGAGAGAGACCAGTGTGGGAACTGCATGTACTATTGGAAAGCTTTTTAATGAATATCACTGTCATAATTAAGAAATTATTTTTATGCATTTAAACAGAGGCCCCACTTATGTGCTGTATGAAATTCCTACTTTGCATCTCTGGAAATCATAGAATATTTCTTTGCATTGGCTAGGAACCCACAACTTAGCACATGTATTATGGCAAGTATGAAAGGATTTTTTTTATGATCCATTAAGATTAAGAAGTACAGGCACCCATTGCCAACAAGCACACCATCTAATCAATCTTGCATTCCATTATTCTGTTTCATACTATTTTTGATGGGAAAATTCCACTGGGTGGGCCGTCATCCCTTTTATAAATTAAGGAATAAAATAAACAAACAAATAACCCACTCACAACCCAGACTGATTTTAAGGCTCACGAGGTTCTCATATATTAACTGACTGCATCCCAAAGTAACATCTATTTAGCGTTTGAGTTCAAATTATTTCAATGAAAATTAATGGCAGTTGTGCACATTTGGGAAAGTAAGGATAGACCCCAAAATACAACATTATTGCCTGCTTTTGATGGACTTGGAAGGCTTGTAACCCAGCTTTCTATCAGGGGAGAAATCAGTGATACAGAATATCTTAGAATAGTTTATTTATACTGTGTACAACAGTCACTGAACATAGGTGGTCATAGACTACATGCAGGCAAAACCTTATTTAGAAGTCTTAACCCAAAAGCTAATTTCAGGTTCTCAGGAAATAATTTTCACCAAGAACTAAATCTAATCAGAGAGCATAAGATAGTTTGAACTCCCTCATCGTTTACAAAAGCTCCCCCACAAACCTGAACACCAAAAACTAACAGTACAACATTCCTTGAAAGTGCATGTATTCCTCATAGACTAAGAAAAGGAATGTGTAGGATTATATTTAACATGACCACCTGGTGACTCTGCTCCTACCATAACAAAAGAAAGTTATTATTTTAAAAGGTGCTTAAGACTCGCTGACTTTAGTGTAAGTAACTTTTATGTTCCATAAAGGATTAAAAACCCAAGTCCACTCACAAATAGGATCCAAAAGTGACCAGAATGTAGCCCCCAGGTGCAGTGCTGTTGGCATGAATATTCCTTAGGTGTGGAGGTGGAGTTCATGTGCCCACATTCAGTCATCTGTACTGCAGGGATCTCTATCTGAGCTTATTGCCAACAATCTCTTTTTTGCCTGTGAAGAGAAACAGTTGCTTCTAAGGTGACAGTCTCATCCTGAAGTAGATGCCTGAACTAGATGTGATAAGACTTCACTAACAATAAAAACCTCTGGCAAAGGGTACTGGCTGAGGCATGGTTTTCTATATTGCAGAGGTCTATATTTGGGTGAGATGAATCCCTCTGCTTGTGTTTGGGCAGTTTTCACATAGAGAAATAGTTTTGATGTTAATGAGTGGCTTGTTGTTGGAACCCTGGATTCTGAGAGTTTCAGCCTTTCAGTGCTGAGAGGCAGTGATCCTCAGAAACACACTGTATTCAATCCAAAACCCTGGGAAAAGTTTCCTAAATTGTGTGATAACACTGAGGTTGTTGCTGTGTAATTAAAAGTTATGTCACTGGGTGGAATATGTAGAAATGTAGAAAATTAGGTTTAGAACATATAGGTTATAATAGGTTACAACATGGAGGATTTTGGATGTGGATTTTTGTCTTCTTCTTTCTCCTTCTTCTTCACAAACCTGAATGTTCTGTCATTAGATTAAAAGTTCCACACTGGAGAACTTGAAAAGTTAGTAATTGGGTTGTAAGTAAAAACAGATCTTATAATTGGTTAGTTTAGACTTTAAAAAGCTTGGAAAAGTAAAACTCACGGCCATTTCCCACCCTTCCAACAAAGAGGCACACACTGTGCAGCTGTGTTACTGATAAGATATAATAAACAGTAAGTCCAAACAAGAATACTCGATCTCCTGTGTCTCAATTCAAACTCTGAGTAAAAAGAACTTGAGATGTAAGAGAAAAAGTAATAGCTTGTCACCTAGTTTGTGCTTGGACTGAAGTAAGCTCTAAAAGAAAGATGTCGCTCAAATCCTCAGGGAGTTACAATGCTGGAGGACTCCCTGGGAGTACCAACATGCTCCAACAAGAGAAGAATCTTGACAGAATGTTGCTATGGCATCTTTCAAAACACCAGGCAAAGGCCCCCACTGTGTGTACAACTGTGACCATGTCTCCCTGGCAGAGGGAAGGTTATGTTCCCCTTTACCCTGTGAAATTCTGGAATGGCATCTCCCACCTTCTACAGGAGATTGTTGCCCTCTTCACAGGGCTCTGACCTTCTTGCTGGAGATTTCTATCAGGCCAAAAGATTGAAACATTTCTTGAGCCAGAAAGAGAGAGCAGGTGTGACTCTGATATTTGATTGCTAGTAATTAAAGACTTGAGTGCATAGGCAGAATTGGGTGAACTGGGTTACAGGCAATTCTGTGAGAACTGTTTTACTGTTTGGCATGAGATAAATCTTGGCTAAAGTATATGAAATGCAAAAAAGAAGAAAATATATATCTCAAAGGAGGAAAAGTATTTCATTTGAGTAAAGGAAATCAGTGAATATTGTAGTTTTGCAGCCCATGTCATTTTTAATAAAATCTGCAGGTGGCTTGCTTCTTGTGTAGCCTAATGTTCCAGAAAGCAGTCAACTGTGAAAGTGTAAAACTGGAGTAAACCAATAGCAAATAAGCCCAAAGTTTAGACATTTAACTGACTCTACATTCACAGGGCAAGGATGAGATTGCTGTGAACACAGCCTACATAGCTGGGAATTCTTTGCGTGTGTCCTTTGAATTTCAAGAGCAGAAAGTAGGAGTCAAGTTTATTAAAGCTGATAAGGGAGGTGGAAGATTTTGTAGGAGTGTGCTTGAGCATGCTGACCTCTCCCAGACTTCCTTCAGTTAGCTTTTTTGTGAGTCTCCAAATCCCAGAGGCTTTGGAGCTCGATTCTGAGGCTGTAGTAGGCTGTATTTAAGCAAATATTTGAATAGCTTTTCAACTTTTGTTCAAACACATGCATTGCTCAGCAGCAGTTCAAGGGTTAATAAAAGCACACAAACATAATTTATTATAAGTTTTTCCTTAATGTGTAGAATGAAGACATTTTCAGTAACATTTTAGCCATTTTGCAGCTCATACAACATAAAAAGGAGAAGTTTGGGTTGCATATCAATTATGAAAACACTGGATTTTTCTGCTGCTTTGCACAGGAGGATCACAGTTCACTTTCTGGCAGGAAGAACAACATTCTCAGAGGTGCCCCTTCATGTTAGGGCTGATTTTACTCCATATCTGGAAACTACATAGCTCTGATTTTCACAGCAAAGGAGACTTTTATATTCTCCTTGGACATTTAGCTCTTTCTCTGGAAAAAGGAGTCCTATCCATATCAAAATTTGACATACAGAAATGACAATATTCAAAATCTATGGTGAATACATATTCCTATTATGTTAGTTAGTAATCAGGTCAGTAAAACCTTCATGACTGCTGCATCAGTTTCAGCAAGCGCTGAAATGCTGCACAACAGTTTCTGGAAGGAATGTAAAAGTCTGCTGCATGGGGATGTAACTGCTTGGGGAGTAAGGCACAGTGTTTTGACCCAAGTTTGAATTTGTTCAGGACAGAAGGGTAAGTATTACAAAATTCCCTTAGGGGACTTTAATTTGTTCCATCTACCCTCATAATGTGGTCACTACTTGTCACTAGCTCGTCAGGTAGTGACAAGTGAAGTCGTACTGAAGTGGCACTATTAGTCACTTCATAGGACCCTACACATGGCTAGTGAAGTAAATGGAAGGGATCGACATATGTGGGAGAAGTAGCTGAACCTCAAAAGCACTCCAAAGACTCATGTGGGTCATTTCAAAGCCTTTGCTGTCTTCTGGGGAGGGTGGGCATCTCATGGGAGCATTCTTATGAGAGATCAGATTGGCTAGAAAGAAATGTATTAGCAGCTGTTTGTGCAATATCCCAGGAATTCAGCTTATTTTCTCCTAATTATGGAACTTCAGGAAAGATTATGGTTTGAATTTAAAAACAAAATAAAAGTTCAGAAGTATCCTTATTTCATCCAATTTGGCTAGGTAATAATCTTCCACCCACTCTAATGGGTGTTTATTGCTTCATTTTGTATGGGCTAGTGGCACTGGTATTAGCTAAAGAGTCCTGTTTGTTAATTCTCTCTGATGGAGATATTCCCAAACTAAGACAGATGCAATTTTGATGTAGCTTAAATCTGTACAGCTCTCATTATATTGTTTCAACAGATTAAACCCAGAACTTTAGATTAAAACAAGCCTCAAACTTGGGACAAATGTGGGCAGAATTTTAGACTCAGTTTGATTTACTGTTAATTTTTAAATTTAATTTCTAAGTTGCAACTTTAAAAAGTGGTTTGTTGTTTCATGTGTATAAAAGCTGCTGTGTTACAATGGCTCAAGTACATATCATACCTTATTCAGATGTATCCCCTATATTTACTCTGTAAAGTTTATCCCATACAGATTGTTTATACTCAACTCTGTTAACAACAGAAAGTTTAACAATAAACAAAGAACCTTTACTCAGATAGTTTAGGGCAGGCATTTTTAAACTAACCTCCAATTTATAATTACTTTACCTTTATACTGGAACATGATGGCTAAATTAGGCAAATAAAAATCATGTAATGTTTCTGTTTAACTTCCTTGATAGTAGAGATGAAAATTCTAGACTGAAACGATATTGTATGACATGAACCAACAGTCTGGCTAAATAGTCTTTTCCTTCACTTTTGGCTGTCTGGATCAACTCTTTGAAGAGTTCAGTAAAAAAGGACACAACTGATGGTAATCTCCTCTATGCTAATTTTACATGAGTGAAATTTTGCTGGCTTTGATTACTTTATTTCTGAGTTACCCCAGTGCAAGATTACTGAGGAGCTGAAGATGTCAGTCCTTGGTGTAAACAGGTGTAGCTTTAATGAAAGGATCATAGTCATGTGCCTGTAAACAGAGAGAGAAATAAAATTTTCTGTTTTATTTCTAATCTCGGAGTTACTGTTTACATGGTCTATTTAAATAAGAAAGTTCATGTATAATTCCATAAATAATAAACAGATATTTCAGGTACTTTGCCAGGAGGAGTATACTTAGCAAAGGGAAGGAATGCTGAGGTCCACCTGTAAAATTATTTGTTCTTATAAGCAATAACAGGCATATGTTCTACATCATATTTGGGCCCAGTCTCTGTGGCCCAGAACCAAAGTAAACACATTTTTCTGATGTAATTGTTTATTCTAGTTGAATTAGTGCAACACAGTCATAGCTGTGAGAAACATTTTATTTGGATCAGCTCTCAACCAGAGCTCAGAGAGGTTGCCTACCTGGCAAATCAGCAACAGTAGCTTGTTTTCACAAAGTCCTCCAAGTTTTTTACTCAGAGGAGCATATAAAAACATTTTAAAGAATGGGTTGTGGTCCTTCTCCAACTGACACTTGAGTAAATCAGAAGTAACTGCAGCGAAGTCAAATGCAGCCCTCCCAGTATATGTGAGATGGGCTTTATGTTCCATTCCCTTGCTGTTTCCCACTCTGACGTACTTGACACTCAGAAGAATGTACTCACACACTGTTTGGGCACACACACCACAGCTTTTTTCCTGTCCCTTGATTTCCTTGTGCAAGTATTGGCTACCAGATGAATGTGTAGCAGCAGTAACAATAACTCTACCTGGGTGTTTCACTGGAAATGCCTGCATTGCACTAACTACTCCTTTGGAACAATACAACTACTTTTCCCCTTAACTATCCTCATTCACACGCCTAAAGAGGGAGGGAAAGTAAGAAAAGAATGTAAAAATTTTCACCCAGCACAAGAACACCATGTGCTTTATACATGATACACCTTTGAAGAAAAAAGTGTAAAGTTACAATGGGAAGATTTTTTTTCAAAGATTTAAAAGTTCACCATAAGCTTCTAGAAATACTGAACTAAAAATCTCTCTGTTTTGACTTTGGGAGGCTCATTATGTTTTAGGAAGATTAAAACCATGTATGCCTCTGTAGACAAGTATATTAAGAAATAAATAAGCCATGGGTAACCAACTGACGTTGGGAAACATGGGAGTAAATACATAAAATGCTGGCTGACTAAAACTATTTTCAAAATAAAGGTGTTATTTTGTACACATTTTCAGGTATGAAAGGGATTACACAGTTTGATTTATTCCATATTTCTTTGGGGTTTAAATATGGAAGTTCCAACTTTTTATGTATAATTTTTTGGAAAACAAACAAAAATTTTATCCCTTTTGAGGGGCACTCAAAAGTGAAATAAAAAAGTTTTTAAATTAAAAGTTTTCCAAGCCAGTTTTTTTTACCAGATTCCTGAAAAAGTTCCACTTTAATTCTATTATGGATTATTACTATTTACTCCTTCCTCATTATACATAGAGATCTGTTACTCATACAACTAAAGCAATAATGAAATATTCAGATTATTTCTGACCAGCAATGGAAGGGATGAATGGAGAAAGAAGTTAGGAAAGGAAGTGACAGAGAAGAAGGGGACAGTTATAAGTCTAAGGCACTCTCAATGTGCTTTTGCTTTACTTTAGCAATGATCAAGTAAATTGCAAGAACAAGAGCAGTTAGTCACAGGAGTTTTCAGTGTGATTGCCTGAAGACTGAACTTAACATTTTATCACAGACCATCGAATTGAGAAATCTCACTGGCACAGTGTGCACAGGGAAAGGAACTGATGTAGCATTTCTCTATGCAGTATTCCCAAGTGATCCCCAGAAAGCCATCTAGTTATTTAACAGATAAACTATTTTTTATTTTTTTGCACATGTACAAATAACTAATGCTGAAAGCTATCTTTCCTCTGTTTCCTATATTGTTACACAGGTGGTTCATTCATTGAAAACACCCTCTGCTGTTCCAGATAAATTATAGTACAAACAAACAATGGAAACCTCTGCCCTGGCAACTGAAAAGAAAGATCCCAGCCATTGCATTTGTAATGTTTCTCCAGCTTTATTCACTCTTCAATCAAATCCTTCTGTGAATCAAAAAGAATTAGCCATAAGCCATTTTAAACAAAAGATGTACATCTGGAAAGAGATTACCTAAGCAAAAATGTACAACAGAAATCTGCAAGTCACAAAATGATAATCTTTCTGCATTCTTAAAGTCTTAAGCCAAAATGCTTTGCTTATATTGTAAGTTTTCTGTTTGGGCCTCTTCTGTCTATACTCTCTCATGAAATGGACTTTTCAACATGAGGAGGGAAATCTGGTTCTAGATGTTTAGCTGGATTGAGCAGCCTGTTAACTTTCATCTGCTGGGCCATGCTGATCTTCTCCAGTGTAGATGTGGCATTAGCCAGTATCAAATCAGTCTTTGTGTTTGCAATTTCTCTTTTAAAAACATCTTTCACGTCATGTTAGTTTTTCACTCAGCCAATAAAAGCTACTTATGCACAGAATATAAGGTTTTCAGTATTACTTTTAACCTGATTTTCTTAGGGGATTAATGACAGAGTCCAGTGTATTTAACTTCTGCCTAAAACTCAGGCATTTAAAAGTAGTAGATACCTCCCTTCCTAGCTGAAAATCTCCCACAGATGCTTTGCAAATTTTACTGGTCATGCAATGCCAGAGATGTCTGCTGTCAGGACACAGTGCTTGACTCTTCCTAACACAGTGATCCAGCACAGCATAAATTGTGCCTCACGCTGCCTCAGAAACTGAAGTTAGTGTGCTCAGCACTGGAAGTAGCTGAAGTCGATGGAGACAGAAAGGGGAATTAATTTTATAAGCAACTGCTTTGCATAGTAAGGAAAAATACAAACATATGAGGAAAAGACAAAATCCTGAGTTCCTTGCTGGGTCACTGTGGGATATGCCCACCAGCTGTAATAGGTCACAAGAGGGATAGAGGAAAGTAACATATGCTGGGCCTCCCTTGTAAGTTCTGAGGTCTCCTACACCTTTCTCCAGGGACAGCCCAGGCAACTTAGGCAATTGGTTTAGGGTTGCTAAAGCTAGAGCTCACTGCCTGTGTATGTAGCTGAACACCCCCTCTGATTACTCTTGATTTTGATGATTGGTTTCAGCCACATTTTATATATCTTTCAAAGCTGAAGTTCCATCATGCACTATGAAAACAGACATCTAGGTAAAGGTAGGAGGCCTTATCAGTGTTGCTGAAGGAAAAGGTATGGCACAAACTCAACTTTCACTGGAAACCAGAGAAAAACTTCATATGACTTGTTCTCATAATTAGTCACTGTAGGATGGAGAAGTCTCTCCTCTAAGGACTGTGTGATATCTAACAATTTATTTTCCCTCACTTTGAAATATTCACAGCATCTCTCCCCCATGTATATTGTCTGACAATCATCAAGAGTGAATTAATGTTGTAACATTTGTATCTTTCATCTAAAACTGTGAGCCAATCATGAAACACAAATCTGTCAGAAAAAAGGATTCATTTTCTTGACTATCATGAAATGATCTCTCTTAAGTACTTCAACCATACTTCTTATTAAAATCTAAAAAAAAGAAAATTTTTAATTTTTTTTCCTAGTATGAAATAATTCACTGAAAAAATGGAGTGAATTAAAAAAAAAAAAAGGAGAATGTGTGTAAATAGAGAGATTGTCTTATGAGGAGGCAATAAAAAAGGAAGGCATAGTACACTGATGGAAGTGTACTACTGGTACTGATATACTCAGCATTGGTAAAACTTTTTCCTAGTAAAAACTAGAATACTTCACCCTTTGCTGTGCTGTATTTAGCAGCCATAAACTGGACTTTACTCATGTGAAGGGGTAAAGGATGCCCACACAAACTATAGGTTGCAGTCACTCAGAAATTCCAGAAGAGTAGGAAGGGCAGTAGTTCTCCATGCCTCTCAAACATCTCAGTAATTTTGTTCCATGATTGCCACTCCTCAAACCCAACTGTTTCAATGGTGAGAAGAAGCCTAGGAGAGGACACACTTTTGATTTTAAATAGAATGAAATAAAAACTTGCTTAAGGAGAGTCAGAAGAATGGTGCTAAAATAGCTGAGAAACCTTTGGAATAAATACTAGGAATAAAAATATATTTGCAAATGTTATATATGTTTTATTATGGACTCTTGCTAAAATGGGCAAGGGAAAAGAATCTAATTTTCTTTGCATTTTATTGAGAAGGGCAGCCAGAAGCACTCCCACATGCTCTAGAATATAGATAAAAGCCAAGGCTGGAGTAGAACCAATGTCAGATATCAGGCTGGAAATCAGTTAGAGTATTTAATTTTCCAGAGGCCAACTGTACACATTTTACAGGAGCACAAAATGAGTTTCATTCCATTCTTCCTAAAGGTCTCAAGAGACCTTTGAAAAGAGTTAGGAAATGTTTGCAAGGTGGTGTGCAGTTGCACCTTTCATAAAGGAGAAGCAGAAAGCAAACCACTGCTCGTGCAATAAAGTAGCATTTTACCTCTTTGGGGGCATTCTTCTGTGTTTTTTTGAACTCTGTCAGCTTCCACTTTGAGATAGCCGGGCCTCCTAATGGAAGTGCCTGAGTTTCCAGTATGGTCTGTGGTAAGAATGGATGCATTTGAGTGCCTCTAGAGACAAGTCCTGTCTATGTGACTTATACACCCATAGGAGAAGTAAGAATTTAATCTAGGAACTCTAGTTTACTACATCCAGGACATTTAGACAGAAGTTCAGGACTTATTTTGGACGAGCTTACACATTCATCAGAGGCCTATACTTTTAAACTCTCTTCTAGTATTTTGTCAGAGTTCCTTGACTTTGTATTACTCATTCACAGTTAGAGCACTGAAATGTTTGAAGACCTGTCTGGATTCATTTACTCAATGCAACAAATAATCCAGTGACTGATTTTGTGTTTAGCATTTTTTTCTATAGTAGAATCTCATTAATAAATATGATTACTGTTATAGCTTCTTGGATTAATTAAAAGGGATTTATTTTCCACAGTATTTCTTGATTTTGTAGAAAGTAGCAATACTTAGTCTCCTGCACCGTCTCTTTTTATGTATCTGAGGTATCTTATCATACATCTGCACAGATCCATTGCTTTAAAATGCAGTCATTCCACTGATCTTAAATTTTATTTTGCACATACCAGGTGGATAAGTGCTTTTAAGACACAACTTTTGCAGTTGTGTTGTTTAGTGATTGTTTTCCTTCCAGATTTATATTCCACATACGTTCTTTATTAATGGAGAGGGAAAAATGCAAAGATGAGAAGATCTTGCCCTTTCCTTAGTGCTCATTTTGGAGCCGTATCCGGGATACATTGAACAGCCTTGTTTCAAGCCATGAACTTATGAACTGATGATTTTATGAAATACAACTCTAACTTCTATTATAATATAATCCTCATGCCCTTCATGACACAATTTTTCTTCAGACCTTGCTTTATCTTCTCTGGGGTGACAGGGAAATACATACCCACTTCCATCGCTGTGTGATGTGGCATCCCTTGGGTGATCAGATAGGCAGTTACTGAGAACAGACAGCTCCCTCTGAAATCAGTGCCTGAATGCTTTTGCTGGGCAGTGGGTGCACAATCCAGTCCCAGGGTAACAGTGTGTTTGGTCTCCTCATCTGTCTCCCAACAGTTGACTGTAAATGTAGTTTCAAACTTCTTTTCTTTCCATGTTAGAAAGTGAACTGGGCAGCCATTTGGAGTTCTTCTTCTGCACAGAGAGGAAAGGTAAGCTGCTATTACTTTATCAAGGTCTTGTCTATGAAATTAATTAATTTCCATTAACTATTCCTTTTGTTGGTTTAGAGGAAAAACTCTATTTCTCCCCAGAAAAAGTTAGCAAGAAAAGGTACAAAAAACCACAGCAGTGGCATATCCAGCGGCCAGCCAGCTTCTGTTGCTTAGGTCCACTATAGAAACAGAACTTAGTATATCTAAGTCTACACTCAGTTCCATCATGTTGATGGAGAAAAGCAGCCTGGAAACCCTCATCTGTGCGGTGAGACAGGGAGGAGGGAGGTGATGGGGATCACCAGGTGGCGCTGGAAGATGCTGCGTGCCGAGCTGAGCGGTCGGGCTGTGAGCACCGCTCAGCTCTCACTTGCCTCTGGTCGAAGGCTGTTGTTTGAAAAGCTGTCAGGAGAAACATCAAAGTTGCCTTCTTGCTGCAATTTCCCCTGAAGGGCTATTCTGTTTCCTGGGCACTGTTTCCTAGGCAGTTGGGTTTGAGCAGAGTTTTCAGAGAATCATAAAATCATAGAAAATTTGGGTTGGAAGGGACCTAAAAGATCATCTCGTTCCAATCCCCATGATATGGGCAAGGACACCTTCCACTAGACTGGGTGGCCCAAGTTCTATCCAACCTGTCCTTGAACACTGCCAGGAATGGGGCATCCACAGCTTCTCTGGGTAATCTGTGCTGGTGCCTCACCACCCTCAGAGAATTTCTTCCTAACATCTGATCTAAACCTAGTCTTAGTTTGAAACCATTCTCATGTTATATCACTACATGCCCTTGTAAACAGTTCCTCTCCAAACTTCTTGTGGGTCCCCTTTGCATGCTGAAAAGCTGCAATAAGGTCACCAAAGGGAGCATTTCTTGCTTGAGTGTTCAGCATCGTGCTGATGGTAAAGGCCTGGGGCAGGAAACCTGCAGCCCTCCTCCTTCAGCAAAAACACTCAATGGAGCAGCAGGAAGCAGTAGACCTTGGGGTCTGAGCCTTGGATTCACCTGCTTGAACCTGCCTGTCTTGCTGGTCAACTTACCTAACAATTAAATAAAAATGGCTGAAAATATTGGCTCCTGTGTGGCTGAATAAATTCTGTTCAGCTTTATGATTGGACTGTATTCATTGTATAATGCACTATGCATTAGTAGTTTTTAGTTGGTGGTATCCCCAAACACCTTGCAGCCTGATAACCAAGTGTGAGACTTCTACTTGCGTGCTCTGTAATATTTCCATTTCAGAATTAAAATAAAAAGAAGAAAAAGGAAAACCAAAACAAAACCCCTAAATGCCATCAGCAATTGAAAAAAAACCCCAAAATACAATAGAACTGTGCATATTATTTGGGAAAAAAAGGCGAGAAAACTGTTTTTTATTTGAAACTATTTGAGAATCACTAGAGTTGAGATGACCTTTCCTGTCACATATGATATTTTTCATGTTTAATTTTCAATTAAAAATGTAATTTTTTGATTTTGTTGTTGTTGTTCATAAAATCATAGAATCAGAGAATATGCTGAGTTGGAAGGGACCCATCAGGATCATTGAGTCCAACTCCTGGCCCTGCACAGCACCATCCCAAGAGCCACACCATGTGCCTGACTGTTGTCCAAACACTTCTTGAACTCTGTCAGCTTTGGTGCTGTGACCACTTCCCTGGGGAGCTGTTCCAGTGCCCAACCACCCTTTGGGTGAAGAACCTTTTTCTGATATCCAACCCAAACCTCCCCTGATACAATTTCAGGCTATTCCCTCTGGTCCTGTCACTGTCATCAGAGAGCAGAGATCAGTGTCTGCCCCTCTTCTTCCCCTCACGAGGAAGTTGAAACTGCAGTGAGGTCTCCCCTCAGTCTCCTCCAGGCTGAACAGACCAACTGACCTCAGCTGTTCCTCACATGACTTCCCCTCAGGGCCCTTCATCATCTTTGTTGCCCTCCTTTGGACACTCCCACATAGTTCAATAACCTTATATTGTGGCACCCAAAACTGCACACAATATTCAAGGTAACACCTCACCAGTTGTTTAGAAACATAATTTGGAAAAAAATCAAAGAGATATTTGAAAGCATCCTCTTTTTGTTCTATTTGAGAAAATGGATAGCATTAATTTACTTTTAACCTTTCATAGCAAGTATTTACTGTTTTGGCTATCTGTACAGCTAACTATAACAGGACTATGACAGTATCCCGCCAGGATGAACATATTTAAAATGAACATATTTCTCTTCTTTCTTTCCTGTTTCCTATGAGTTTGCCCATTCTTTTCTGGTCACAGTTGGTTGGGGTGTCTGATTTGTGTTCAGTACTAGTACAGGAGAAAAAGTGCCATCTCTTGCATTATTAAAATCACTCCCTGCAGCCTCTGGGGATCTCTATATGTCTCTGCTTCTTGTATGACCCATCTTGATCCTGTTTACCTTGTAAAATTTGACTGGATTACAGCTCAAAGGGCTGCGGTAGGTGTACTGTCTGATTTTAACTCCTTGATGACCTCAGAGAAGTTCCTGCATATCTGATATGCACATGCCCATCTGAGGCTGCATCCGGTGAGGTGCAGAGCAGCGTGGCTCTGCTCCAGCAGAGCACTTAAACCAACTGCGCACACAGAGCCACTGGGCTCGAGCCAAGAGGGAGGTACTGTGATGTGACCTGCACTGTGAATTGCATTCAGATTTATGGCTAGAGCTGGCCTGAGAATGACGATAGGTAATCCAAACATGGTGTTCATTTTACATTGAAAGGGGCTATTCACAAAGGTTTGCTCAGTCTGATAGAGTCAGAAGGCTCCCAGGGGAAGCCCACCTTGCTCCTGTCCCTGTAGAGGATGTGTCTAGAGAGATCAAGCTTGTGACCACCAAGTGAAGCTTTATGAATACTCTCAAAAATGTCATGCAAGTTGGATTTTTCTAACCTGCTCCAGTTCTTGAACTCTGGGTAAGGTTTCTGAAAGGTTCTAAACCATTCCAGGATTTTTGAAAGTGTTGCCATTTCACTTAATCCCCAGGTAAATGGTAGAGTATCCTGAACCATGTGTATCATTAAAACTTCCTTTCAATGCTGGTGTTAAAGACAGCTTTATCCTTGCAGGTTTTCAGTTGTTCCTCCAGGTTACTGACTGAGGGATGTCACTGACGTTTGTGTATCATATGATGTTTATTTCAGTTATAGTTTGGGCAAAGATGATGCAGGTTTCCAAGCTGTTAAAGTAGCTTTATGCCTTTCAGCAGTTTTTACCTCAGCCAAATACAGTGACAAAGTTTGTGTTGAACAAGTGAAGAGTAAGATATTGACAGGGACAGTGGGTTTACAGCAAAGGTGAAATCTGGATGATAAAACATTAGAATGGTGATACGTGATCCTAGGATATTTTTTAGTATAAATCCATTCAAGAGTATATCAGAGCATCTATTTTTGTACATTTTATACACTCTGTGTTCTTGATTTTAAATCTATTATCTTCTAATTGTTCTTAACTTTGTTCTGTGTGTGGAATTAAACCGGTGGATTAATCCTTTCATCACTCATGATCCTATGGCATGAAGAGGCAAAAAGGAGAGGACAGTATCTTGGTGGACAGGGCTGAAGATGATTGGTAGCAACTGGCTCCCTAATAGTTTAGGTGTGATACATGAGTGTGCTGTGATAAGTAGAGGAGTTTAAGGCAAGAGGATAAATTCAGGAGATTGTAAGCATCTCCCAGTTCTGTGCATGGGTTTTGATAATTTGTTGTAGTTGTGGCTGGTTCTTTTCAAGACAGTTTTCCCGGGCTCTATCTGATCAGTTCCTCCAGCAGATAATATGTATGCCTTCCATGAGACGATAACTCTAGCGTCTGGGCATTGCTTCAAATAAGTATCATTTTGTAGGGCAATACTTGTCCCTCACAGTAAGATTATCTGGTGGTCTTTGTCCTGCCTGATTTAGTCTCATTTTAGTAAATTCAGCCAGAAGCTTTAAATGTTCTTCATCCTGCCTGAGCTCAAGTCTAATCAAAGGAAAAACAGGCAGGTAATCAAAGTACTAATAGCCAGAGATCTGCCGGGATGAACCACGCTTCTCATAGAGATATGATGGAACTCCATTTATTCTATTGTCAGTCCCATAGTTATACTCTAATTCCTCAAGCACGCATAAGCAAGCTCCGTACTCTTGGGTTACAGCTCCTGTTCACGCAGCCTTTAATAGCAAGCGGTTGGTTACAGATTAAAATGCACGCGACTAACTAACGTAAGTCTTCTTCTCTCTGTGGTCAGCATCCCCCTCCCCAACATCCTGTTGGCTTGCCACATCAGCATTGCTCTTCTCTTCTTTCCCTAGTCAAGGACAGTTCACTAATATAGCTTGGATTGTGCACATATACATACACTCAGCCATTTCTCTACAAGTACTGACTTTCTATTTCTGTGTGAAATATTAAACTACTGCCTTTTGCCTGCTGAAATACGAAAAGTACATCTTATACTTATTTTGGTCTTGATTTTAGAACCAATAGACAATTTTTAAAAAAAGTCAAAGATGCACAAGCAAAAAACCAACTTAAGACTGACAGCAAATTGATTGGATTTTTCTGTATATTTTCTCTCCAAAGCATAATAATAACATCTAAATCTCTGTCAGAGAAACTTTTGTGCCATTTGGACTGCACAGCTGTGAAAGTTACTCTCTATCCAGAGGGAACCATCATACACAGGGAATGGTTTCCTAGGGAAAAGGAGTCCACTGGTATAAAGTTCATTGTTGTGTTGCTGGGTTTGGCTTAGCAAGCCGCAGTCGTCCTGGAAAGCTCTGCGGGGCTGCTTAGGACAGAGCGGCAGTTCCGCTCTCCCGTAGCCCTCCCAGACGGCCCTGTGCTCCTGCTCCTGCTAGCTGTTGGCCCTGCAACACAGTAACAGTAAAGGAGGAGACAAGGGTCCCTCCATATGGACCTCAGAGGAACTTTTATTACATGGTGACAAGCCAGTTCCCAGAGGCAGAGAGACCACATGGTCAGGGATCTTTGGGGTCTATCTGTGGATGAGGGGGGCGGAGAGAGCACATGGATGAATGATCTCAGGGCGCAGGGGGGGTACATGGGCAGAGTTGGGGTACTGGAACCAATAGGGAGAACCCGAAGGAGTGGCCAGAACTAGGGGCAGGGGAAGGGGGGGACAACGTGGAGGGCGTACAATTTAATAAGAAAAGCAGTGGGGAGATACAACACTGCAGTTCATGTTCTCCTATACATCTGCTGATTCACATATGCAAAAAAAAAAAAAAAGGTCTGGGAATGAAGGTCTTTGAAACACCCTTTGTAAATGATCATTTCACATAGTGTTGTAGGAAATAGATGGAGGTGGATAATTCCATCTTCAGTTCACATCTCTCGTCGTCTTTTCAAGCACAGCATCAGTATAGAAGAGACTCCTGTTTTGATCCATAATCAAGGCCTGCATTTTAATCCTCCAAAGCCTAGAGATTTTTTTGCTTTTGGATAAAAAGAGACAAATCTGAAAACACACACTGAAGCTGTACAGACTCTGAGCTGGAATAACTCCTAAAGGATGCTAGGCCTGATGGGAATTAAAAAGCCTGACCTGCTTCCCAGCTTCAAGCTTCCTCTCCCAGGCACACAGCAAATGTGTTATTCACTCCCCGACCCTTTGCACAATGGGCTGACCTTCCCCTCAAATAAGTCAACCCAGCATGAGAGCAACATATGGAGCCTTTGGGGCCTTCCTCTGTCCAAAAAATTGTGTCATTTTTAGGCAGCATAGGGCTCCCAGTTATATGGACCTTCCTCCTGCTGAGGTATCAAGACTCTCAATGACTTCTGTGTAAAGGGGACTGGACATTAAGCTAGCTTCTGGGAAAACAGAATATAAATAAGGAAAGTTATGTGGATGCCTGAGAGTCCATAACATAGGAATTACTCATGCAAACACAATATTTAGACTATCTTAAATGTATATTAGTTGGAACATGCAGAGTAATGTTTCGCAGTTTCCCTGCAAATAGGACTTCTGTGTGTGCAAAGCAGCTGGTGATGTTGCAGTGCCACAGGCGGGGAATATCAATCCCTAGAATGGGACAGCAGTGAATGGTATGGAAAGGCTGAGGCAAAGCAGTTCTTTACTTCGGAGAAGAAGATCCTTGTATAGTAGATTGTGATATTAAGCTTTCACTCTGAGACTCTTAGAATTGCCATCAGATCATGAACATAAAAATTTATGAGAATTTTGCCTGCACTGTCTTGGGAAAGAGTTTGCTATACATTTTTGTGGAAGGAAACATACAAGTTTTTTGTTGGTCGAGGAAAACATGGTATGAGTTTTCCAACTTCTTCAGTACTGTTCTAATGCACTTAAGATTGATTTAAAAAAACTTCAGTTCTCCTCTCAGCTCTGCTCATGAATAAATATAGGTATTGATGATCCCCCATCCAACTCACCCAAAGAGGACATGAGAATCTGGAGTCTCTTTTGTAAAACAAAAAAAGTTTCCAAAATGCTATATAAAATCCTGAGATGATCTTAATGAAAAAATATCAAATCCTAGAACCAGATGCATGGTGATGGGTGGAGGCAGATGTATGCAATTATAGAGCTAAAACTCCGTACATGCTTCTCTGCATGGCATACACTGATGGAAGAAGTTTGTCTTGCTTGTAAATCCCTACCTCACCATCCGTATGTGTTAGTTATGAGTGAACTATAATAATGGATCAGTCCAAATAGCTTCCTCTTACTAGAAACGATACCAGAAACTGCAAAACTGTAACATCAACAGGACCTTTCAAAGTGAAAAAAAATCTCCTTTGTTTTGATCATTCCGAAATGCTGTTCATGCAAAGGTTACTGGGCAAAACCAAACTTAAAGCAAAACAGATTAATTCCCATGTTTATATACCACTATACGCGCTCTCTACAAATCAGGCTGTGTAATGATGGGACTGACCTCGGAGTGTGGGAGGCAAATGGGTACAACAGGTCACCATCTTCCTGCAGGAGAAACCTTCTCCTAGAAACAGACAAGCCAGGCAGTGTGCATTTTAATTAAAATCACATCCTGGGCATTTTAAGTTTTCAAAAATTATTAGTATGACAGAGCTTACCTTTTCTTGTGACTACTACTATTACTGTCAGACTGCCTGCTTCAAGTGGGGGGCTGAAGGTTACATATGGGATGGGGGAATGTAAAGTTAGCTGGAAGGGGTTAGTACACAGGGCCTTAGCCTTGGAATGCTCTTTGTTGGCCAGAGCTCTCTTGCTGTCTTGTCTACAGCTGTGCAAAAGACCCCTCAGGACATCATGTACAGCCCTCAGCAGTGACTGCAGTGCTATAAACTGCAGGTGACTCTGGTCAAATCCAATTTCTCTTCCTGAACAGAGTGCATGCTATCACTGCTGTATATTCCTTGCCAAGGTAAACAGGGGTAACATCCCTACAGATTATTCTAGAGAATTTTATTCAAATTTATGCTTGGTATTTTTGTATTTCTTTAAATAATTTTGAGCTGTTTGAATTCCTATGCTTGTAATTGAGGCTAATGGTGCATGATGAAATAAGATGATGTTTGGGTGTATATAAATAGACTTAAAGATGGAAAGATGAGCTGTTCAGTTTAGTAAAGGACACACTTTCATGTAGGAAACCTAGGACTCACAGGCAGTCTTTCTAGGAATGCCTTAATTATTTTTTACTATTCATACTGACATTCCTATGATTCATCGACGTGCATTTTACAAAGTAAGCTGTGCCACAAAAGGCTGAAATGACCTCCCCAAGGCTGTACAAAAACTTGTGGTGCAGTCAGCAGCTGACTCATGCTCTAAATCTCTGTTCGATTCTACCATATTATTCTTTGGCACCCAGCTAAATCTTGTGCCTTGAAAAGCCTTCCCTTCTTAAACCAGGTTTTGTTTCAGCTCTGAGGATCACAACCACTTTAAAAACAGACACAAACAGCACACATCTTTAAGGAAAAGTTTAAAAAAAGCACAAGGAAAACAAATTATTTCATAGTTTAAAATTCCACTTTGAAGTGCATTTTGGTGATTATCAGATAAACCCCTAAGAACAGAATTGGAATGACACTATATATGTGCTTGAAACAGTTCTCTCTTTAATGGATCTTTTGGAACTTGCCTAAGTTGCCATAAGAAGTCCATTTTTATCATGGTGTACTGTAAATATTTTAGTACTGAAATTGGCTTTTAATAAAATTAACTGCAAGTTCAAAATGTTTAATGGACTCCATGGCAGTAAAATTAAGAAGAATGTAATTTTGTCTCTTTAATGTGCCCTGAAACATTCTTGCATTGAATTAGAACGCTGATTGTTATTTTTCAGCTCAGGACTTGGCAGGTGTGTAATGTGACTCCTGATAGCAGGACAGCAGATTACATTCTCCTATAAAACCATTTCTAAGGGACTTGGCACAAAAACTGTTATTGCATGTCTGCAGGTGTTTAGTAATTGGATTAATGCAGAGCAGAAGGAATGTCTGATGCCCCAGCAGTGAGAAATGCTGAGGAAAGACACATTCATTTCTGAGAGCAACCTGGAATGCATGATGACAGCCTGTTCACACACACAGAGCCAGATCTAAGCCTGCAAGTTTAAAATTAACTGCTGTGAGCAATCACCTTCCAGAGGAAAGTTTATCCAAACCTAAATACAATAACAGGAGTTCTGTAAGTAAGGAGGTAGGGAGCTTTGGACTATGTTTTGATCCTATTCCAAAAGTAACTTGCATAACCTTAGAAAAAGTCCTTATATCATGCATATCATGAACCCCTAAAATCCTAGGTGTCTAATAAAAATGTCCTTGATAAACATATAGACTCTCAAAATTCTGTAAAGGTATAGAGGATATAATATGATCTCATATCAAGGGCTTTCAGGATGAAATTATGTTCTTTTAAATATCCTGATGATGAATTAGAAAGGCTTTTGTAATGGCCAGGGACTTAAAACATAAATATTTCCATACTGATTAAAATATCTCAGCTTGGGTCCTGACATTACACAGAAAAACACTTCAAATGCAAAAATGCATGAAATCTTTAGATTCACTAACTTTTGATGTGCAACTGATAGGTTGTCTTCAGAAATTAGCTTGAACCTGGGTACTATTTTAAAAAGCATCTTTTACACTTATGGTTTATACATTAATTTTAACAGCAGAGGGATTTAGGAATAAGAACAAGTCTTTGTTTTATCTTGTGGTGGGAAAACTGGGCCCGTGAGAGAAATCTCTCTGCTGCTAGGGCTCCTGGGAGAACAGAAGTAGTGTAGATCCAGTGAGGACACTTCAGGAGGTATTGTCTTTCTCATCCGTCAGGAAATAAAGATACTGAGGTGACTGAGCACTCTGCTTTTGGGCTGTCTGGTTCCTCGGGGAGCAGTACTGGCTAGCTGCAGATAGGACTGACCAATGTCACACAACAGGCTCCTGGTTAATTAAAAAAGCCACTATTTTGAATAAAGTTCATGAATCATACTTGCTAGGATTTCTGCAGTACTTCTTCCAGATCATGGAGATGTCTCAGGTGAGGACTTCAGTCCTTTTGGCTTTTGCCTCATCTCTATAACCTTATGGATAAGATGAGGAGTGAATAAAACTCCACATCTCTTTCTTATGTTGGTTAGTCAGAATTAAAATTTAATGAAATAAGTTGTGGATTCATTTCAAGAATAAGTTAAATTTGAGTTCTTTATATTTTCTCTATGAATTTATTAGAAAATAAGAATCATAAGAGAGGAGATTATATTCTTAAGACTAAAATAGGTATAGAAAATTTTCATTGCACCGCATTGCCTACAGAAAAGAAGAGCTTTCCTTGGGAAATGTAATCAAAATATCCCTACTTTTTGGGAATAAGACTTGGAGATTTTACTAGAATCTTAAAAACTTTGTCCTATGCAATGAATGGCATTTCATTGGGGGATCAGGTGTTTAACAACCATGGAGCAAATGGCAGCCTTATGGAGGTTGTTGGGAGCTCTGACTTCCAGATGCAAGTCACAGCCCCCCCCCGCAGTTAAAGTTGTCAAACAACTTCCATTATAGCTTTGTCTTTTACAGGCACAGAGCTCTCCCTGGGCTTGATCTCGATCAGAGAGGACACAGACCAGAGGGGGCTGACTACCTGTAGAACAGAGCTCATCTTGCACAGTTAAGTGCACATGCACAATCTACTGTCTTGAAAGTTCTCTAGAATAAAAGGTTCAGCTTCTGTGAAGCTCAGGGAATGTTGCATCATCACCCTTCCCTTTGCAGAGGTGGCTATGCCTCAGTTTAGATCCTTTTTGTTCATTGCATGAGTCAGTCTCTAGTGTGGAGGGTCCATTTCATGTGGTATGGGGAATGCTTCGTTTGAGTTCTTCCAGATTGCAGATGTTTGACTTTGGAGCTTTAAAACTCCTTCCCCGTCAGCTTTTATGACATTAATTGACTATTTTTTTTTTAGAACATGAAAATTAAAAAAAAAAGTCTGTGGTGAATCCACAAACTTGAGCATTGCATTCCTGTGGCACAGAACTGCTGTGCTGCATGATGATGCTGACCATACAGACTGACAGCAGGCTGTTCTAACAGAGAAATGAATATTGCTTGAATGACTTAGGGAAGTTCTACATCTAACCATCCCATCCCCCAGGAAGATGGTGTTTTCATCTAACCTTTTCCAGCTTTACTACTCAAAATTGGATTATCCCCTGAAAAATAACTTTTAAACATTTCTGAGAAAATCTCGGAAACCTAGAGTTCCCTGCAGGTGGAGGAATGGATGTGTTCTAAAAAGCATCCCAACAGCAGTAACTAAAAGGAAATAAAGGAACAAGTTAGCAGATGTTTGCCCTGTTTGTACACTCACAATGAATTCACTCAATCTATTGTTGAACATAGGAAAATAAGTTTCTGGACCTTTGGTTGGACTCAATACATGCTGCTATGTTTTTAAGTCTGAAGTTACCAAGTACAGACAAAACCAGTTGCCTCCACCCCTTTATTGTCAGTGGAGACAAAGTGATTTATGTCACACCTGGCTTTGGAGTTGCATTCTAGAGGTACCTGCACTTCTTTCTCCACTGACTAAAAGAGGACTGTGCATAAGTCTTAAGCCTGCCTAAGACTTGAACTTTAGAACCATTGCATTAACCTATCTGAATCTCATTCCAGCCCTCATTATCAGGAAGGGTTTATTATTCATTGCTGCCTGCACTGAAACACCACTTTCTCCTCCAAACAAAATTACACTATCCTGTAAAAATTTTGAATTACTGAAACAACTGTTGACACAGATATATTAGGCAAGGTTCACATCTTGTCACATAGCCATGTAAGAAAATTCTTCAGCCTCTTGAGTAGCTCTTTATATTTTTATTCTCTGTAAACAGAGAATTGTCTGTCTGTAGTTTCGCTGATTTCAGGGAGTGTCCTCTGGGAGAAGACTCTGTAGCAGGGCTGATTCACCTACTCTGAGTGTTTACTGATGGGAATTACAGACAGGATTACTCAAAAAAATAAGAATTCATCACCCTTACCAAAGGATTTTTTTAGTCCCCCTTTCACATTAATATTAGTATTGAAATAGAAAGACTTCACTAGAAAAATCCTAGAAACACAGAGGACAGTTCATTGTCCAATTCTATATCTTCATTGGTTTTTTTCACATTGTACTCAGAGAGAGTGATTGCAAATTATGAAGTTTTATAAAGCAACTTTTCTTTTAGCAAGTGGAAGAAGAAATGCAGACCTCATTCCTAGGATAGATGTCATGATTATTGTTTAACTGTATACATGCCTTTTAGGAAGCAAGGTGTGAAAGGATTATCTTCTTGAAGTATTGAGTATTGTACCCTGTATTTTTAAAGAATCATTAACTGTGCTATGGAATAGATGTCTGTGGAGTTTCATTACGAAGTTTGAAATTCCTATCATGTCATAGTTTGTTTTAGTTTCTTTGTCTTATTTTTACCTTTTAAAAAATGCAGATCAGGAGATGTGCCAGCTTGGGGTGGAGATGTGTTCAGACCTGTAGCCTTACAGGTTCAGGAAGACTTCAAAGTTGAGACTGGTAGGATCCAGTTACATTTCATCACAAAGGATAAATTTATGCCTGTAAGCCATAACCTTTGGCCAGTCTCTGTTTCTTCCTATTGGCTAAGAGATATACTTGTGCTATTCATCTGTCATGTATTCACAATGCATAAAATTCTCTTTCTTTAGTTTTTCATTTGTTTTCCTGGCTACTTACATCTTCAGCAAAGATGGAAGCTATCCAGATTGGTGGCATGCCTATCTACAGAAGGCAAATCAAACTTTTAAAAATGCTCTCCACTGTGCTAATGCAAAGGATGGCAACTGCTGGGGCTGCTGTAGAAACTGAAAAAGTAGAATAGCTGTTCCTTACATAGAAATTGAATTGAGAAAACATTGAGTAGTTATTAACACCATGTTGTTGTAGCCACAACACAGAACTCTGAGGCTGCATTCATACTAGTAAATAAAATGGACCATGGCTCTGCTCTGGCTCTGTGACCAGTTGACATGAGTGAGCTTGTGATCAGCCAGCTGAACTCTTCTACTTTGCAAATCCACCTGACTGCCTCCAAACAGGCTGCTGGGTTTTGAGTCAGCTAAGACCTGAAAGAGGTGTCCAGACATTATCTGGAAGAGTATTACTTTGGATCAAAACAGTGCCAAGAGGTGTGCTAGTAATTAAAGGTCATGACCTGCCTCTATTTAGTATGCTTATGTAAAGGTAGGTGCTGTAGAGAGCCAGAAACCAGTGCAATTCCAGTCAGACAATGATACAAGCAGCAATACTGAGAGACGACATATAAAAACCTGGGTTCTGCAAAGATATGCATAATTTTCCTTCCGCACTGCAGAATGGAACAAAAAGACTCTACGTTTCTTCCAAATTTTGGGAGAAGATGTATGCTGTTGCTGCTACTCTTAAAAGTCTGGGAAGGAGAATATACTTGCTGTCATTCAAAAATGTTCCTTTTATCAAAGGAAGGCACTATATGAACAGTATAATACAAAGTTGTCATGAAAATACAGCTTCACAAAACCAAAAAAATATGAAGCATTCTCTTCATCCTAAATTATAAAGGTTTCAAATGTCAGCTTGAATGAATAGCTCTGTTTTCCACCCAAACATATTTCTTGGACAACTCCAGGAAACCTGATGCCTGAACACTGCTGTTTATAGGAGCTCTTCTGAGTTTCCATGCCAGTCTCCACCTGAGGGTACACTGAAATACACGGCTGTTCAAAGCTGGAACCATGAAGCCATAGATGTACATCTGCTGTTCCTTCATTATGGACTGCACTTGGATATTACATCTAACTTCTGCATTTAACACATAGTCACCACTGAATTGTGGTGGTGTGTGCAGTGTGGGCCAGCTGGTGAAGGAATTAAAGCTCAGGTTCATATTCATCCTTTTTCTGAAATGAGGATGAATCCCTCAACTGGATAAAGCTTTTCTGTAGACCAGAAGATAATTGTGGGCTGATACCAGAGAAGAGGCCAGAGCCTCAGATGGTGGTGGAACTGTGAGCATCTTAGGCACCTTCAGGACAAAATGCCTCCAGATTTTAACTGTGAAGAAGTGCAGCCCTAAGAAGGACTCAATAATGTGGCTACAATTTTCTTTTATTGCTGGCTAAGCCAACGTGGCCACAGAGGTGTTAGTGCTGATTATATGAATTATTTTACAACAAAGACATCCTCTTCAGATTTCATTTCAGAAATAAATTCTTGACTTTAAGATGAAAAAAGTTGGAGTGCTGGACTTTTGAAGGATAAAAGTAAAAATAAGGTCCTGTGCTTATGAAGTTCCTTTAATAAAACAGAGGATATTACTACTGACATTATTGTCTCCAGTTCTACCCTGTTTGAACAGACCTTACTGCTAGCTGATAATACTTACTCAAGGTGATATTTAAATTTCTTTGCATTCTTACCTTTGTGGTGTTCTATCCTAACCAAAAGCAGTCTGGTGTTAAAAGTACAGCTATACTGGCAAGCAGGGCTTAAAAAAATGCAGGGTGCAGCTGCTGTTGAAAAAGGCTCTCTCACATTTCTGCATAACACAGACTGCAGCCCAAGATGAAGCCACTAGAAAACCTCAGCACAAGCAAGATACACAAGACTGTATAGCCAATGATAACAAGAAATTTTAACACTATATCAACACAAGTATAATTAGCTGTTTCAAGTGGAGACATTATTCTTCATTTCCTGCTCTCAGCTTGTTGCTCGGAACTGTTAAACAATAGCCGTGTTTCATGCAAGAAGGGCTGGGTTTCAGAGGCTCGTGAAAATGTTCCCCTGTGGGAACAGATCCAAGGGTGGACAGATTCACTGGGAGCGTCTCTGGGCTGCTTCAGGTGGACCAAGACAGCCTGACAAGCACAGAAACAGTGGGGAGAGATAGCTTGCTTGACAATTAATTCAGCAGTATTTTCATCCAGCTGATTTCAGTCCTTTTGACTCACATAGGCTTTATACCCACTGTACTAAAACACAATCATGAGATCCCCTTCCTTTTCTTCTAGTAAGCTCTAATTTTCAATATAATGAAAGAGTTCCCCTTTCTTTTCCCTACTAATCTGTGCACAACTCTTCTTTTTTGTCCCCACTTTGCCAGTCTCCTTCATCCACATCCCACCCTTCAGCCATATTTTTTCAATCATACCTTTTTTCTTTCAGCATTCTCTTTGCTGCCTACTATTAACTTCCAGATGCACTAAGCTGTCTTTCCATGGATCCAGACTTCTTCAAGTCCCAGTGGGACTTGCCCTTGCCAGAGATCACTAGACTGTGGAGGCAGGCTGGACACCATCTGAGTCAAATTCCTGGGTTACAGGTAATGAGAAGCAGCTAGATCCAGGGAAGAGCTGCCCTCCTGTTTATCCTGCAAGTTTTGCAACACCTGAACTCAGTATTATACAGTGAATCTAAAGTGAACGTAGTCTTTTACCAAATTCATAACTACCCTGCAATATCAGCAGAGTCTGGCATCATCCTGTGGGATAAGAAAAACTTTTAGAAGTGTCTAACTGAAAAGTTTATATAATTAAATCAGTCATTAAATCTTTTCTATATGTGCAGGTTATAGTTACATGCATGTGTACCTTATTCTTTTTGTCTGACACAGCAAACATTTAATGATTTTTTGAAACCTTCTGCCATTTAAAAATGGTAGACTACAAAAAATATAGGTTATATAGTGCTCGAGTTTGAAGTTTTCTGAATGCACACATGCTATTGCTGAGTCCTGTTCTGACTATCTGCAGATGTGAACAACATGACATGCAAAAAGGATTACACATAATTGGAAGATGTGATGCAGAAAATTATTTCTTTCACTGTCACTCTATGCCTTTATTTGTTCTTGAATCTCTTATTAATAAACCCAACACCACACACAAAGAAACAAACATGTACACTGTACATCAGAACCTGGAAACCTCCCAAGCCACAGTCTAACAATTGGCAAAACTATCAGATAAGATTCAACAGAAAAACTACAATGTGATGATGGGCTGATTTTAGAGACAAGACATAAACTTCTGGTAGGATTCCTAGATAAAAAAAATTCAATTCTTGCTTCTGGTACAGGTTTCCTATATTACCTTAAATAATTTATGTTTTCTGCTCCTTTGTTTCTGTAATCTGAAAACTAAAGAAAACCTACCACCTTTTTTTTCCTCCAACAATTTATCTGACTTCACTTTTTAAAATACAATAAAATGTTTGCAAATAACTCTGCAAATGAACAGAATAGATCTTACACCTTACAAGAGTCTGTTGGCTCATAAAGAACACCAAGTTCATGCATTTAGATAGTATATAAGCAATAACAAAGCATTTTTCTGCAAAATGGTTTTGTTACTGGTTATATAAAACAGTGACTCATTCCTTTCTTGTAGCAAACATTTTTTCTTGTCCTCATTTAAAAAGTAAAAGAGAAGCAAAAGGAAGGTTTGCCTGGATGGTGTGAGATGGGATAGATAGAACAGAAAGATGGGAAAGAAGACGTGGAACACATAAATGGCTTCAGAGTGTGTATAAAGACTTTCTCTGCAATCTCTGATCTTTAAGTAACATTAAACTGCCTGCATTAGGTCTTCTTCAGCTGTATCATTCTATACAACAGATGTTGATCCCGTGAATCTTTCAAGTGAAAACATTCCGTGATTCATAGAAAATTTATGATTAAAAGATGGTATAAAGATGAGAAACCACCCGCCATTATGAGCCATGATGAACATGTGTGCAAAGTTATTGCAAAAGACACTGTGCATTCTACTCCCAGAAAAGGGGAAAAAATGTTCCCTTTGGTTAAATAAAATGTAGAAATTAAGTAAAGATGGTCCTCTCCTACTGTTTGAGTCTTTCATATCAGTTTACAAGCAGTAAAATCAGAAGAGTTCAGCAATAAGTACAACATTACTTCTACTCATCTGTCAATTTCAAGAAATCGGAGTATATAATTTGTTGAGTAATCCTTTGAATTCCCATCTGAACATTAAAAAAGAAATGTGGTATCACTTCATGTACCTGTCTATGACTTTTCAGACTGTAAACAACTCCCAGTGCATAGCTTGATTTGTCTGTCTGAAGCCATGAGGCAGACATTTGTATCAACAAAGGGTTAGTTTAGATTTTCTGGTTTTATCTATCAAATTCGGTGATTCTTCCCCCTCCCAAGAGCATGCAGAAAAGGCAATGGAGACAGTAGAATTTACATGGTTTTGTTACCTTTCTTTCCATTCAGGGAGATTTAAAAAAAATGGCATCTGAATTAAGGAACAGTATGAAACTGGAGAGAAATTAAAAAATTGAAAGTTCATTTATAGAACATGAAAACCTAAAAAGGTGTACTGTGAGTTAGGAAAATAGAGTTGAAATATAAAATTGAAAATGGCCTGCCCACCTTCCTGGAGGTCCCCTGCACACCACAGGTGCATTTCTGAGCTGGGAATGGTATAGGTCCTCCCAGGTAGCAAGTGCCAGAGAGCCAGAGGGGTTTGTTGTCACCATGGAATGGAGAAGATGAGGCTCCAGTGCTGTTCTACTGCTGACACTGTCAGAGGGAAGGGTAGACACAATAGTCAGAGGGAAGGGTAGATAAATGGCCGTGTGGGCACCATGTTTCCTTCTTGCTGTGTGGTGGGGTGGGCCCTTCTCCTCCAAACTCTCTGCCTCTCCCTTTAAAGAGCCATCTAGAATGGCATGGAGATGACCTGAAAGCCCTGGGAGAGCGGTAGAATCACAGCCTTGAGCTCTGGAGTTTGCTAGCAGGTACTTTTGCTTGAGGCAGATGACACTGTGCTGAAAGCACTGCATCTGACACCTTCCTTTTCCTGAATCAGAGCAGATCCTGGTGTGGGAACAAGACCAAGGAGGTGAGCAGGATCCCCCAAGAGACAGACAAGAGTAGTGAGAGCTGGCAGAGGGGGGTGGCAGGAAAGAGGTCTCACAAGTCCCACTGAAACTCTGTATGGCTCCTGGCTAACTTGTTTTCCAAAATAAATAGAAGTGATTTACTGCATCTGAAGCCAGCTACATACAGAGTATGTATCTAGTTTGAACTGGTTGTCTTTTCAGTCAGTGCTGAAAGATAGGCACATTCAAACTGAGGATAGCAAGCTGCTGATAATAAGAGAGCAACATTCACTTGTTGTGTGCTGTAATGATGAATAGGGGTGAAAACCAGAGGGACTCTGCTCTTCAAAACCTTTCTGCAATTGACCTGCTGTATCCATCTTGGAGTTCGTATGTTTCATATTCTTATAAAGGATGTCCTAGGACAAGGCACTTTAGACTATGACTGGTTTTTTATTCTGTTTGGTATGATATGTTTTTAATGGTAGTTTGTGTTATGCCCTTGAATGAGAAGAGATAATTGAAGTACAGATCTTGCCTGGAACAGAGATTAGGAATGTTAAAATGTTGTAAGACCTTGGCTGGGTCCTACAGCAAAGGAAGAAGATTATCTTGGAGGCAAGGAATTATCATGATGTCCTCTTCTGTTCTGCTGATAAGCTTCTTAAGGGAGACACTAGCTAAGGACATTTTTATTCTATTTAATGATATCTTGTAATATTTTTGTGTGCTTTTTGGATACAGATGCAATGTGAAAAATATGGCTGTTGATCAGTTAAGGGAGTAGGTACTTTGGGTTTTTATAATCAGATACTCTAGAAGCATTTTCTCAGGTATCCTTGTCAGGCATTTTTGAGATAATGCAGAATTTGCTTGATCATGTTCCAACATGGTTGTTATAAGAATGCCTGCTTTCCTCAGTCATGCTATCCTGAGAGTTGTGAATTGCTCTCTTCAATCTGGGATGGTTCCAAAATAATTTGAAATGGGCTACAATCATTCTTTTGTTAGAGAAGATGTCTTATCCATGGATGTTTTCTTTAACAGCCAACCAGTTCATAATTTACACATTTCAGTTAACAAGGAAAATATTTTAAAGTTCAGTGCAGATTTTATTATATATGTTATAGTACACATCTGGGAGAGCTAGACTTTATGATGGTCCCTTGGCTGTTAATAGTGTAACTTTTTTGCATCAAGCTCTGTTCTTGGCAATTTACTTTTTGGCAGCAATCTGACAAATACCTCATTAGTGTTATGCACAAACCTTTTCTTATGGCCATTTTCATGCTTGCCCTTGTACATAAAGCAAGATAATAGCAGTGTCTTCTTAAGGGGAAGTCAGTTGTAATTCTGAATGCAAAATGAAGTCCTAGCGATTCAGTTCCAATCAATTATGAACATGACTGACAGGAAATAAATAAATAAAAATATAGGTGAAACTTTGCAACAGAAACCCCAAAGATATCCAATAACCCTGATCCATTTGCATAAAAATCAATGACATTGAGATTCATAAAAATTTCCTAGGTTTTCCTAGAAACATTTTCCTAGGTGCATAGGGAGAAAAAGGCACTTTCAGAGCACTATTTGCCTGTAAATGAGTTTATACTTTGGAAATGCCAATTTTTTCTGTTATTTCATGAAGGAACAAAGTTCCCTAATAGAGAGCAGACTTTTACTTTTGGATGTTGAGGTTCAGTGAGATTAGTCTTGAAGACCTTCTCTGGAAACGAACTCTATGTGAAGCAACTGGGGGCTCCATAGATTTCTGAAGGCCAACCTGTTGAACAGCAGTGTCAGAGTTTTATTTACCATCTTTCCTCTGTAAGGTCTGTAAGGCTTTTATAGTTTCTTAGAGAATGGCACAGGATTGCCAGTTTACAGAATTTTTTTTATGGTGGTTTGGTCATCTTTGGTAGTTTCTCTTCCCTCACTGAGTTATATAATATGTGAATATGCTGGAATTCACTTGAAAAAAGTTCTTCTAGCCCTCAGGGCAGCATAAAAGAAGCTATAAAATGGAAACCATATATAAGTAGTAAAGTTGTGATATTTAATGTTTCTAAAGAGTTGTGGGGCCTGAATTATTAGAGCCCAATCACGGTTTGAATCATCTGTGAAATACTCCCACTCTTAAGATAAACACATATTTTTGTAATACAATCTCTCTTCTACCAGTAAATTTCATTACTCAACTATTTGTCAAGGAAAAGTTTAGCTAAGTGTCAGAAACAAAAAAAATCTTATTTTTTATAGAGGACTCCAAGAAATTATCTTTCCAATATTATTTGTACCAACAGTGAGGAGGGTTTCACTGAGCATATAAAGCTCTGTGTGAACTTGCTGTTAGAGACTGTGAACTGCCTTCCAGCTTTTTCTGTATCAGTTGGAAATGAAAAATAAAACCATATGAAAGATTAAATAAGCATGTTGATGTCTTATTTTTTCAGATATCACACCAGTCTTTCTAGCAATGGGAGAAAAAGAAATTGTCAGAATTTTCCAAAATCATAAAAATGCTTTAAAATACTATAAACCAATTTCCAAAATTGTAAAAATTATTTATACTTATTCACTCTCTTAAAGGAAATTATTTTGGCAAGGATAAGAAAAAAAAAGAACTACAGCATGAACAAAAACCACTTCATTTAAAAAGGTGGGTTCCCCTAACGCGGATTATTTGCTTTTGTAAGCCTGAACAAAACTGTGATACAGTGAAATTGTGAACATCTGGAATACTCAAAATCAGTAGGAAATTATTTTAACACAGAGTATGGGATTAATTTGCCTAAATTTAGACATCTACAAAGTAGACATCTAAGTTTGAACTGGTTTTCCAGGCCCTAGGTAATCAGTAAAAAGAAACAGGCTTTTGCACAGAACAATTCATCTGCATTCTAAAATACATCGGAAATGGTCCAGATAAATTACTCCCAGAAAATGTTTATTTTTCTCTGTTGAACACAAAGACAGACATGATTGACTACCTTGGATGTAAATGTCTGTAATGTAGTCTACAGTTAGGCAAGACACCTCCATTATTTTTAGAGTTATAATAGCATGTAGAGTCTCTACTCCAAATTTGGGTACAGAAATCATCTACGTGGTTGAATTTTCTTAGGTTTAGGTTAGTTACCTCAAAATCTATGTGTGCAAATGCATGTATCTACTTGTGTTTGTACAGTATGTATAGCCTCTATCAAGGTTTATATTAGAAATATTCATCTTGATAACTTGCCTCTGCAATATCACATACAAAACAAACATTTCTCAGAGAAGATTTTCAAATTAATGTTATGCATTTGAGCAAGAATATTAACAGCACTGGGATGGAAAGTTCCTTCACTTACTTTGTAAGCCTCAGATCCAGATGAATGCCACATCGTCTCCCTTAACTCATTCATACATGTGTTTGGAAATCAAAAGGAGACAAGTTCTTCACCAGAAGGTTATTAAGGCTGACTTTATTCCAGGCGTCATCTTACAATACACAGTACACAAGGTATAGAGCTATTTAACCAGTTTAATCCTCAGATCCTAAAATCATAAGAACCATTCTATGAGAAACAGAGCTAAGGGGTTGCTTAACTGTTAGGCAGTGCTTAACAGAAGGTGAAATATTTGCAGTTCTAAAGCCTGTATGGAAATCTTTAAGAAGCAGGGAAATGCTTAATTTCCACTTTGTTTGCATGAAGTCTGTTGTGAAGTGGTGAAGTGTCGTAGTGGTCACACCACTAAGATAGAGCTTGGGTTGTGTCATGTGGGATAGATGGAAATTAGTTACCATAATTTCTACTAAGAATGTAAATCTACAAACCCGTATATCAAGTTCTGAATAATTTCCCATAACAGGATCTGATGTGATCCTTTACCATCTCCTCCAGTTCCTTCTTCACTATTCTTCCACACTTCAGCGAGTAACCCTAATCTATTTCAAACTTCTAATTTCTGTTGCACTCAATAAGACAAATGTCAATTTGATATCAAACTGCCTTCATGTGTCCTTCTGGACTGGATGATCCACAGGGCAGGATTCAATTTAAGGTGCATTTAGATGTCAGGAAGTATGGATCTTAGAAACAGGAATCGCAGATACAAGCATGTAAGTATCTGAGAACTCATTAGAGACAATGGGGAGCTAAAGCTTAACTCATTCCTCTAGACCTAGGCCTTTAGTGGAATTTAAAATGCACTAAAATATCTTAAGACAACTGGACAGGACTGGAAGCTGTGAGCCCTTTGGGGAAGAGAACTGTTTTGGTTCAACCACTGGAAGTTTAGCAGGAGACTAAAGAAAATCAGTGGGCACCAGATGCTATTTGTTGGGAACTGAGCTTGAGCCCTCATGGTCTGAGATGTCATTCCCAAATCTCACACGCTGGCTATCTGCATTTGCCACCATTCATATGGTTCAGCAGGAGGGATTAATGAAGGAATTGATCTGGCATGGAATTAGTACTGAAATCAATTAACCAGGAGCTCTGGGTATGGCCCAAAGGAACAAGGTTTAAGAAAATTATTTACCCTAGCCATGCTACACAGAGGATCAGGCCAACTGTGCATGAAATAGCTTCCAGGATCAGATCTATCATGAATTGAATATTCACTACAGATTTAATAAAACTGCTTCAGCAGTATAAACTTGGTTGTAAAATACAGAATTTAAATCAGCATTCGGCCCTTGCAATGTTTTATGCATATGATCCACTTACAAACTTTCATTAAGGAAGCTGGGTTAAAGTCATGAGGCATAGTTTTTATAAGCTTTGTCTCCTTCAAATCTTATAAAAATAAATTTAAGTAGCTTACATATCCCTAAATAAGCTGTAACAATAGTATAGCACAGTTAAGTTATTTAGTGTGTTAGAAAAAGTTTTTTTACTGGTTTTCAGAATGTTAGAGTTTTGCTGGATATATCATTACCACCAAGTTGGTACTGACTTGTGGAGGCTATAAAACAAATAAAGTCATTAAAAATAATTTGAACAAAAGGAGTAACTTGATATCATAATGCCATCCACATTTGGTTAAAATGACTAATTTTAAAGCTCCCTTTCATCTTACTAAACAGATTTCCAGAGTTAAAAAAAATGTGATTAATAAATTATCCCCCATAAATCTTATGATAACTATGATAGTCTTTGGAGAATTATGAAGCCACATCTGGAAAAAGTATTTTACTGCCTGTAAAACAGCATGCCATGAATTTTACTAGTTCATATTAGTAAGTGAAATACGGTATATAATTTTGCATTCATCAGTGTGAGTGCAAAACACATAATTTTCTTCTACCCAAAACCATTAGATTTATTTCACAGAGAATGTTTCTTGTAAAGTTTATAAGGAACTTATTTTCTTTTATTCATATAGAGATATTCTCCCTTATATTAGCTGTAATTTACAAGATGAACTGGAGAGTACCTAACATCAGAACAGAAGTAAGCAAGCAGTAAGAGTAATAGGGTTCATTTGTTATTATTATTACACCAAGGCTAAAATGAGCAAGGCCAAGCCACTGAATAAATGCCAGAGCACTAATCAAGAGAGAAAGCAAAGAAGTTCATTTTCTGCTATGGAATCCAACAATAGCTATTACGTTTTTCTTTTTCATTAAGGACATTTTAAAATATATAGATTAGAGTCGCAAGTCATTCAAGATGAGTGGCTGTAATATTTCTGGAATTAAAAACTTGATTAAACTTAAGTATTTCTTAAATAAAATGAGCAATGTTCTTGTAGAGCCAAGTATGTCCCAGGGAAATATAAAACCCTTTTTATTTCCAAGCAGATGTTTGCAATAAGAAATGGATGGTGAGTGAAAGGGAAGAACACCATTAAGCTAAGGTAACCCCTAAAGATTTTTATATAGTTCTGCAATCATAAGCTCCATCAGTGATAAATATCACAATAGTGCTTGTAATGTACCTGGTTTTATTTATGTGTAGATCCTTGAATATGCTTTACCTCAAGTAATATAATTCGCTTAATGACCACAGAAAAGTTATATTTTAATATAAATGAAAGTGACATAATTTTTGTAACCTGAAAAGGTTCTTTCTCTAAAGATACTATAAATCAGGACAATAACATCTGTAAACATGCTTTGTTTTTATAACAGAAATAAATAAAAAGCTCAGAGAAATACTTACTAATAAAATGTACGTGGATTAGACCACTTTATTGCAAACAATACTCTCACAATTTCAACACAAATTATTTGTGTAACATGTTGCTCAGACTGATAACGTGGATGACATTTTGGTCATAAAACTGCTATTGCAGTAAATATACCTCTCTTCTGTTCTGGTTTGAAATGGCTGTTATCTCACTGCATTGTTTTGCTTGTTGTAGCTGATTTATTAAATATTCTAAGCTGAATTTGGTTTGTACCTATTGATACTTGCTGACATATCTGAAAGACTTTATTTTCTTTAGCTTTCCTCAAGCTTTCCTTACTCTATTCCCTTGATTTTGGCAGAGCTTTATGAGAAAGGCTGGGGCCTTTGCACAGCTGTTGTGATGCTGCTGTAGGAAGGGTTGGATAATTTCAAAACTGTGTGTCCCCAGACAGGGGAAGGTGAGGGTCAGAGGGACATTCAGAGACGTGTTGGGTTTATGTGGCAGGGTCTTGGTGGTGGTGGGGCTGCAGGAGAAGCCGCTGCAAGGAGAGGCCAGGGGCTGCCCAGTGCCTGTCACAGCCACTTCCAGACACCTCTGCAGCAGACTCTGCACCAGGGCTCAGCCCACCTGGGGAGCTGGTGGTGCCTTTGGGAATCAGTGGTGCTGCTGAGGGAACACATTCAAGAAAGGGTAAATAACACAGGAGGGAGATAGGGGGAGGGAGCAGAACAGAGTGAGAAACAAGAGAGGGTACCACGGTCCAAGAAGGAGGCTCCAAGCTCCAGAGCAATTGTTTGCAGCCCATGGAGAACCCATGCTCTGCAGAGCAGGTTCATCCTGAAGGACTACAGCTGTTGAGAAGAACTCATGCTGGAGTGGGAAAAAAGCATGAGGGAAAAGGAATGGAAGAGTTATGCATCCTCCATCCTTCCTGTGCTGCTGGGAGGGTGCAAATGAGGTTGGATTGTTGGAGTGAAGTTGAGTCTGGCAGAGGAGGAGGAAAGGTGTTGGGTTTAGTGTTTGCCTTTTTGATCCTAACTACCAAAGTCTATTTCAATTGACAATAAATTATTCTTTCCTCCCCTACCACCTCAACTTTTAGTCTGTATTGCCTGTGATGGTAATTAGGAAGAAATCTCCCTGTCGTTTTCTTGATCCATGAGTTTTCTCATCCAATTTCCTCCCCGCTCTGTCCCAGTGAGGGGTGGTGGTGACGGGGACACGTGAGTGAGCAGCTGGGTGGGTGTTAGGCTGTTAGCCAAGGCTGACTCATCACAAAATAGCATAACACTCAAAAATTAGATGACAGATCATAAACAGACTGGTACGGTGCAAATCACATGCAACAAGTCTATGCTTTTCAGTTTTATTATTGAGTTATTCCACACTGAATGTGACCCATTTTGAAAGACAACTACAAAACTTGCAAAAGTTCCTCAAACATTTTTCTCTATGAATTTCAGCATGTAATTTGCCTTGAATAAATACCAGTGTGAAAGGTTTCTCTGTATCAACCAGCCTCTTCCCCTTATCATCAAGGTGCACTCTACAAACTCTGCATCCCATAAAAAAGAAAAAACAAACTGCACAAACTACTCAGAAAGCACCAGGGTGAAAAATTCTCCAGGAGCTATAGGGGAGCATGAAACTTATCCATTGGTCTTTGATACTACTGCAAAAAAGACAACTCTCATTTGGGAGTGTAATAACAGAAGTGTTGCCTCTGAGAGAAAGCAGATTACTATTCCATTCTACTCTGTACCAGGGAGCCCTCAGATGGAGTACTCTGCCCCTTTTCAGCATCACATTTAAAGAAACATACAGACATACTGGAAAGAGTATGAAGATGAGAAAAACCCAGGAGATTAAGAAAACATGACCTCTCTGAAAATTCAAAAAGAACTATTTTTAAAGGGAAGATTGCAGCTGAGTGGAGTGGGACATGAGCTGGTGACATGATAAGATATTTTAAAGATCTAGGATGAGAAAGATCATGATCTTTTTTCCATACCTTTCATAAGCAAGATAAGAATAAATTGACAATTTTAAAAAAAGGAAATTATAACTAGAGAGCAGAAGAACTTTCAAACTAAAATAGAAGCCAAGTTCTTGTAGATGTTAACGATTAAAATTGTTGAAAGTCCAGAAAACTTGTAATTACCTTTGTATGGGAAGAAGACTGCAGTGATTCATGGCACCATTCCAGCCATAAGTTTCAATGGTGCCCAAATTTTTCTATTTGAAAACTGGTGCCAAGTAATATAAGTATGAACTCTCATTTGGAATTTTACTAGGGATAAAATCTGTGGCATTGCCTTACCCTAGAATATCAAATTCTTTATATCTAATATGCAATGGGTGGATTTATATTCATGATTTACTGAACTGAATGGGTCCTTTTTATATGCAAATTTTTCATTTCAGTTGCTCTTACGATGCAGACTCGAGTGCACACCTGAAGCACTTGTAGTCCTCTTGATGCAGGAACTCGAAGCCATTCTCAGAGACACGACTGAAAGTATCCACTTGTGATGTGGATGCCTGATCCTTCAGGATGCAGCTCTCCATGACTGTGCATTGTGGGACTGGCACCTGCAGCTGCCATGAACTCCATTGCTGGTAAAGACACATCCTGCTAGAGCCCAAATGGACAGCAGTGAAGCAAACTCTGTCCTTCTGTATTTGTGCTGCACAGTGAGGAAAGTGGATGCATCCAATGTCCAGCATTTAATATGAAGTCTTACAAATGTCAGGTCAGTGCATCAACCAACAAACAAGTACCAGGACTTAGAAATAACATTCAGCTACACTCAGAAGATGGTCGCTGAATAACCCTATTGACAACCCTACCATAATTCTGTTGTGAGGGTGATTTTATTTTTTGTTTTCACCTAAATGTCTCTTGCAAATCCAATCAAAAACTAAGTCTGTGTTTATTTCTTTCCAAAACTATTATGGAGGAAGAAGTGACCAAATTTTACAATTTTGTTATATTTTAGTGTAAAAAACCCCATGAAAATGAGATATTTGAGAAATTACTATGGTGATAATTGCTTTGGCTTTTTCTAAACAGTTTTTAACTGTATTAATGAATTTTGAAATATTTTAAATATTCCAATGTTTAAATATTCTGGATATTTAAATATATCCAATATTCCTTTCTAACACACCCTGCTCTTTTTACAGGTTAACTTCAGTTGTGTGATGCTGTTTCAAGCTGTAATAACGTTGCTTTGTTCTTTCCTTGATCTATCTGCATTTGAGTGAAGCAGCAAATGAATCCATGCATATATGCACTGTCCAGCTTTATGCAGGCAGATGCTTGCAGCAAAGTAAAACCACAGAGAAATGAGTCTGCTGGAAATGATGATTCTCTCAGCACCAGAGCAACATATCTGTTCTTGGCATAGACCACAACATCTTTAAAATATGGAGAAACTGTGTATGGAATGTATGGTTGGTCAATTTACCTAATTGTTTGCCTATTTCTAGTAAATACTAAATTAAACATAATTCAGCAACAAAATTATTTTTAATTTTCTCTCACTTTCTTTTATAATTGCAAAGAAACTCTCTGCTAATTGTAATTTATAAATTAATTTCAGGCAACACTGATTATGGAGGGCAAAAATTTAGATTCCCTTCTGAATAACAATTCTTCTTCCAAACACTAAAGTGCAAAACCCCAGTGAGTTGCACCTGTAACCATGAAAGAAAGATGTGTGCTTCCAGATGGCAAGTCATGTCTGTGGATGGGCTGAATGTCTTTCCTAGTGGTGCTTATACTCACAGAACTGCAGAACAGTTTTAGTGGAAAGAGATCTTTAAAGAACACTTATGCTACCCCCTCACATGGGCAGAGACATGTTTTTCACTAGATCAAGTTGCTCAGTGGCTTTTCCAACCTTACCTTGAACATATCCAATCAGTCATAGAGTCATTAAGATTAGAAAAGACCTTTAAGATCATCAAATTCAACTGTCAAACACCACTACCATATTCACCATCAAACCATGTCCTTAGCTGACATATTCACATATTTTTTACAGCACTTACAAGGATGATGACTTTACCACTTCCGTGGGAAGTCTGTTCCAATAGTTTACAATCCTTTCTGTGGAAAAAAACCTCCTATTATCTAATTTAAACTTCCCCGAGTGCAACTTGAGGACATTTCAAACTTGTGGGCAACCTGTTCCACTGTCTCAATATCCTAATTTTAAAAAAATTCTTTTTTATGCTCAGTGTAAATCTACCATCTTTCAGTTTAAAACTCTTACCCTTTGTCCAGTCACTACATCCCTTGGTGAAAAATCTCTCTCTTTCTTTCAAGCCCCCTTTATATATTGAAAGGCAACAGTAAGGAGTTCCGTAGAACCTTCTCTTCTCCAGACTGTACAACGCCAACAGTCTCAGCTAGGTCCCTCTCCACTGATTATGGACAATTAATTACTAATTTAAGAGGCTTAGTCAACTCCTGAAGTCTACATAAAATGCTGGACAACAGAATAATTTTAAAATAGTTTCTTCACAGGCTCTTGGAATAACCTTGTTCTACTGTGCTTTAATCCATTTTCTAACATCTCTAATAGAGGCTGCTTCAGGTGTTTTAAAGATATTTGATACCAAGACAGGGAGGGGAATACTCACGATGTCACATAGACATGACAAACATCCCTGTCAGTGTCAAAGGTACTGTGGTCAAAGGTTTCACAGGCTACCATGGGAGCTTCACATGATTTGTGATTCCATATTTTCTTTGGAAAACCTGTTCCCAGGATGTGAGGAGTATCAAGGAGGAGCTGTCATCTCCCTGACTTCAAGAAGGAATGAAGATGGAAATGTTTTCTCTGTTTCAGCCAAATCTGTGGAGAAACAAATGATTTATTCAGGGAATCCCTTGACCAAATGTACTTATGATAAGAATTAAGGAAATGGAAGTCTGGTAACTGGAAGAGGTACCACTAGCAAGGACTGAAGCATAAGGGAGCCACAAACCAGAAATGCTGGGAAAACCCACCAGAGAGTACATTAGTACTCGCTTCCACCCATGTGCTCTGCTTCCTGTGTGTAATCTTGATGCCTGTGTTATGGACCAGCAAAAGATGTGTTACTGAACTGGAATTGGTAGCCCACTTTTCTTGTAAATCACTGTCCCAGAGTCTATTCTCTATGTTAAGGTCAGCTTGCACAGTCTGACAATGTGCACAGTGTTAAACTCCTTTACTCTCCAAAACATATCAGCTCCATCCAAACTATCCATCCAGTGAAGCCTTTGGCCTGAGGGGGCTGCTGCACCACTCTGAGAGTTCTTTGACAGAGGAAGTATTGATTGGTCTGAGTGAAAATGTTGCCAGGAACCAGTCTGACACTTTCTACAGTCGTGACAGTTGACTTCCAGGCCTTAGCAATGTTCCCTGGGATTGTTCACTTTCCTAGTATAAATAACGCCAGCACATTCTGGGTTAATAAGGAGTGACAAGTAAGACTGCAACTCTATATCCTCAAAAACATCTGTACAAATTCAGAGCATAGTGTTTTGGAGGCCTGGAAGAAAAGGATTTTGCTTATTTTTCCAACACCTGTCTTCCTGAAGAGCAGAATGAACAACTCTCCACTGTAAATCACAGGGCCAGGCTCACTGCAACTAAGAGGACACCTCTTAAACTATCAAAGTGCTCTTAATTTCACTATACTGTTTTTTTCTCCTTCTGTGAGTGAGGACAACTCTCTTCCACAGCAGATGCTTGGTCTGATATTAAACATGTAACAGGTCATCACATAGTCAGGTCCTGTTGTGAAGTTTTCCATAAGAGCTAAGACAGAGACACTGTGAAATATCAGCACTTCGAATAAACATGGATACATATAAATGTCTCTTATTTGGAAAGACACTGTTAACATGGACAACTTTTTTACATCTAGGAAGATTTAAGGGAATTAAGGCTTCTTGTTTGTTTGTTTCTTTTAAGCAACTTCATTTAACTTTTCCTCTGTCTTTTTTGGTTGAAGGCAAGATATAATCATGTTCCTTGTAAAAGATACATTAAATGACTTACCTCCAGTTTATGTATTCTCAGGCTGCAAGGACTTCTGATCAAAATATATTAAATAAAATATTGTTTGGTTTCTGCTGTTGTTCAGCCATAACAAAAGGGTCGAAAAAGCAGGAGACATGACACTGAAAAATATTGATGATACTGATCCTCTGGTTATTATGAAAAGTTTTCTTGTGTTTAACTTTCCCATCTATTTGCACAGAAAATCATAATGTGTATTCGGGCTTGTAAAACTCCTAGAACTCGAGACAGCTAGTGCTGATTTGATGATGTGTGAGACTCAAACCCTGACATTTTTCTAGGATAGCAAGATGGATAATTTAGGCTTTTTGTTCTCAATTTCCACCATGTTATAAACACAAAAATGATTTGTTTAAATGGTATTGTTACTAAATACACTGCAAATTCTTTCAAAGTGTATTTTTTTTTGGAGGAGTCGAGTGGGGCAATTGATTTTGCCAGAAATACCTCTTTAATTTGGAATTTAAAGCACCAAGAACTGTAACGAGTGCATGTTCCAACCAGAGGTGGAACTGAAGGGAGAGTCACAGGTCAGCACAGCTACATGGAGCCCAACCACATTAATTCATGCAGGAAAATGTGCTCACCTGTCCCTTCCTCACCTGGAACACCAGAGAGGTGAGTTTACCATTTTATAAACCTACTATTAGTTCAGTGAAAATGTAAGAGAAACCAGTAATTAGAACTACTCAAGAAATCGGAACTCCAAAAGAATAAATGTACCAAATGAAGTCTATAATTCCAGGCTTTCATCTTGATACTGGAATTGTTTCTCTAAACTCACTTTTAGAAAGAATTGCTAGAATTTTTTGTTTTGAATTGACTTCAAGTCTGGGCTAAAACATATGAAGACATGTGCAGATACTACCAGATTGTTTTTTCTGTTCAGAACTTCAGAAGAATCACTTTTATATTAGAACATAAAAGTCTTAGATAGATCTGACCCCTTCAGTGCACCAGAACACCAGCACTTTTCAAGGGAAAGAAATATAAAAACCACTGCATTTTATTTTTCTAGGAATTCTAATTATGTTTAATAATCCTAATTCATTTTATGAATTATGTTTAGAATATGTATTTATATATTTAATATATAAAGTGCTAAAGCAAACCCTAGATAGATTTGCTGGAAAATATTGGGCAAATTTGCAGAGAAAAAAAAGTATTTCCTTCTAAATTCCTTTCATGGTCTTTGTCTTTTGATGAAGCATTTCCAGTTGTTTTCTCCTTCTTCACATAAGAAAAATAACTTTCTCTCATTTTTTTACTGCCAAGATTTTGATGATGAAAAGAAGCATATTAAGAAAAAAGGTGAGAATGCAGGAAAAAAGGAAGAAAAGTTTTAAAAATCTGAAGGTGAATATTAACTCAAAGTAGCAAAAGAGAAAGTGCTAACTACCCAACTGAAAAACATGGCCATCTACATTGCCACAATTTACACAAGCCAGAAGTTGGGGGTGGCATTAGTGACTCTCAAAGGTGCCTCCTCACAGCTGTGGCCACAAGAAACCTCTCCAGGATTGACTGGTGAGCTGGACCTCTCCTGCTTTCCCACAGGGAGTCTCGAGATTCCCCCAGGATCCTGAAGGAAAAGTGGCCCCAGCTGCTTATTACTGACTCCCCAGAATCGTTCACCTTTCCTTTTTCAGAGCTCAAAGACAGAAGATTAATGAAATCCAATCTGATTTTTCTTGGTTTGGTGAATGGAGGAAACTGGTTAGGCTGGCTAGTCCAGCTGCAGTATCATCACATACAGCCTTAAATGCTATGTCCACAGGTACTACCTCCACCACATCTATTCTTTCCTAATGAAGCAGCCCAGCTGAGAATATTAATAGCATTATCTTCAGCAACACTAAGTGTAACCTTTATTCTCAGTGCTTGGAGGTTCTGTCTCACATCTTTCCAAGGCAGAGTAGTCAGAGTTATTCACTGAAAAATAAGGTTCTTTCTCTTCCAGTCTCTAAGGAAATGGCATCCTTTCGTCCTGTGTAAGGAGAAAAGGTGACAGTGAACTGTATGTTTGCAACCTCATTAAAGGCTTCATCTGAAACTGAATGTGGCAAAATTTCCAGCTGGCACAGAACATAGGTGCCACCTTCCTGGCATCAGACGGAGCACGGGAACCTCAGATTAATGATATAAATCCTCCAGTGACATTTAGTTAGATCCAGAGCTGAATTAGTCTTTGATTTTGATTTTTGAATCATTTTCAGCTACATAAAAAAATTAAACTTCAGTCCATCAAGACACACTAGTTCACAACAGTGATCTGGGGCAAAGATCCTGACAGACCAGAATGAAAAATTTAAAGCAAGTCTCAAAGTTTTCCTCATATAGTCTTCTCACCAAGAAGGCTATAATCATGTGAATATCCTTCTTTATTTTTAAACCCCACATCATCCCTGTTTCCCAGTCTATGACCTCAAATAGCCATTTATTGCTACAAAAAGAAAAGTACCAGAGGCTTAATGAACTCCAGCAAGGACCTTTCTGTTTGGGATGGGTAACTTACAAACACTGCAAAAACAAAGGACAAATTGAAACAGTAAATAAATAAACAAACAGATAGACTGTTAGTGCAAAAACATTGGAAAACACTGTTATTTAATGCAGAAGGTCCAAAAAAGTGTAACACTGAGCTAGGATTATAATGTAATTTCCAGATTTGACTGGCAGATGTTTAACCATACAACATGTTCATACCATCAAAGGGTAAAATTTCCATTACATCAGTAAGGAAATGTTTTAATGTCTATCCTGAAATAGAAAAATTAGCATGACAACCCTCCTGACAGCTGACAAATAAGGATTTGGACAGGAACCATCAGCCCAATAACCATGAGCTACTGAAGCTAAGAGGTAAGCTGAATCTCTCTCCTTTTCTTCACTTATGAGAAATGTACTTCCTTGTCAGACACAGAGACAAATCTTCAAAATTCACTTATCCCATTACCATGAGAAAACACACAAGAACAAAGGGGAATGTGAGATGCCAAGAGTGTTCTGCATTTCATTTCTCTAAAATTCTGTATGGTAAAACTCATTTATTCACCGTGATTATGCAAATTTTGTCACAGGTGAAGGGTTTTGCCTGGTTTCAATAACACTGATTGTCTTAACGAGGTATGTTCTGAAGGTGTTTCAGACTTCACTTTTCCCACTATTCATTGCTCAGTGTTGCATCAGGTTTATTCTCCTGTCCTGTCCTGTCCTGTCCTGTCCTGTCCTGTCCTCTCCTCTCTTCTCCTCTCCTCTCCTCTCCTCTCCTCTCCTCCTTTAGAAAAAAAAAAATTAAAAGAAATTCAGTTCCATGTCTGTGGATAGTTGACAAATCAGCACATGTTTTTGTTCCCAGGAGAGAAAGGAATGTGTTTATTCTAAATTTTCTTCTTCTTTTTTTTTTTTTTTTTTTTAAAAAAAACTCCTCTCTGTTTAGACTGTTTTGACCAAATCAAACTCCTAAATATCTGACCGCTTAGTTTCTTAACTTATCTTTTGCTTTGGATGTATACTGTGTTTTGGATGGGTTTAAATGTTGTTTGGAAATATTAATCAGTGTCTGATGAGTCTGTGTGCAATCATGTCACATGAAGAGGTAAATACATATCTTAGGAACAGAATTCTTTTATGGATGGAGAAATGTACTGGACGTTAAAACTTGGAGTTGGTTTGAATAAAATGAAAACTGACATTTCCTTTAATTTCAAACTTTTTCGTGTTTCTGATTTTCCATTTTTATGAGGGCCTTTTTCTTTTTTTTCTCCCTTGCATTTCCTGGTTTTGGTTTCAAAACAGAAATAGCAGATTAAAAGTGACAAGGCTGTTTTCAAGATTTCCAGTATCAATGGAGGCCAAACCAATTTTCCATTTTGTATGTTCTCAACAATGTTGAAATTTGACTTTCAGTTTGATTAAGCATCTGAATAATTAAGCAATAATATTCTGCTTACATCAAACACTCTTCCTTCACCCTCAGGTTGAAATTAGCATCCTTGCTTCAGAAATTTTCTAATCTTTGATTGGAGTCTTTACATAAAATTGAAGCTTATTTGTATGAATAAAGCAATAAGGGATTAATGTTTTTGTGATCAGAGATGATCGGCACAGGGTGAGAGGTGTTAATCCACCACTAGAGGGCATCCACATGGGAAGGAATATGATCCTAATGAGGCTGCGATAGAAGAATTAATAATAATTATTAAATGAGGTCAGCAGATGTCAAAGCACGTTCACTACTTCCTGCCAAATTCTGCATGTGTAGAAAATTAAAACAATGCCTCAGAATTAAACAATATTAAAACAAATTCTCAATCCCATACTCAGGTTTTACGTAGGAAATAATCTCTGGATCTCCAGAACCCAAAATCCTTGTGTTTTTAACCACTACAGCTTCAAGAAGGCTCCTATTTATATTCTTTTGAGTAAGAACTGACAGAATATTGATCACCTACTATATCACTCAACTCACAGACATTTCTGCAACTACAAGATAAATGGACTTTTAATTTTAGGCCCCAGACAATGCATTATAAGGCTGCTAGGATGTTGACAGAACTCTTTGTAAAAAAAAAGAAAAAAAGCAAAATGTGGGGAAAATTATTTTCAACATATCACACAGCTGAAAGTAATAGCTTTTAATGCTCGGTATTCCATAAACTGTGTGTTTAAGAGACTGGGGAAGGAACGAAAGGGCAATGGTTTCGTGCCCAGAATGCCAGTTTTCAAAAAATAATTTTGAGGGGAGCATCAGTTACCTCAATATCATGAAATCTGAAGACTTTTGAAAACTTCTGATCTCTAAGGAATTTCAGGAAGAAGCAGTCCCAGGATTGTTAGATTTTCTACTTTTTGAAGAGTGTGTCTCAGTAGGAGGATGAGACGTCAAGAAACTGTGCTGTATTTCTTACTAGATTCCGTCTACTGCATATCCTGCTACCAGGAATGTTACTATTTTGGAACATTTGGCAAATGGTTTTGTATTTGCATGGTTGCATTCTGTAAGCACTAAGAGTAAGAAACCATTTGTGAATCTCCCATTGACTGGGCAGTCACCATTGCTGTCAATATTCTCAGTAAAGAGATGTTAATGTGCATGTGATGTCTGGCCTATTTACCCTTTTTTATCCTACATAATCAGCAGATGATGAGGTGTTAAGCTGAAAACAACACTCAAACCCATTCTATGTATATTGTTTATGATCTGCTTATATTCTCTTTATTTTACAAATGAGTTCTAATCTTTGAGCTATTTATGAAACTTCTTTTGGGAGTCAGTGCTTTCAAATCTGAATTGTGCTTTAAGGAAGAGGATTTAACTTCAGGGCAATGGTGTACCAGAGGCAGAAAGGAGTTATTGGTGTTTAAAAGAGTGCTAAATAACCCTTAGTTGTTAAACTAACGGTACGTAACTTTGCAGAAGATTGCAAGTAAACTTGCAGTCAGAGATAAAGAATGAACGATCCTCTTCTGTTCTGTATATGAAAAATTTTATATTACTGCACAGATTCTTACTAGCAGCCAAGTCTGATGATATGTCTTAGAAGAGTTAGTTTAACTGATGTGGAATCACTATAACCTCAAGGCTTCGATAATTGTTTAAAGATTTAAGTTTCACAGTTGCTTTCATAAGCCAGAATAGCTAGCGTCCAGGTTTGTGGCTGAGTTGTGAAAGTTAACAGAACACTGTCAGAACTCACCTTGAAATACTAAATTAAAGTCACGGGACTGGCAATGAAGATTTTTAAGCAGGATGCAAAATTTTACCTGTCACAGTTTAACTAGTGAGGAAACCTGCAGGCTCTATGGGAAATATATTTCAACTGAAACACAAATTTCTTCTGGTCTGAGTGTGTTGGTATAGGCATATTCACAGCAAGATTAGAAATGGACACAGATGCTAACCGTGATAAACTTGGGAAAATAAATACCCACTATAAAGAAAGCTTGAAGTAAACACAGGTTTTTGCATGACAACATATATGCTTGAAGACACAGCACCTATGGACTAAGGAACAGACCTGTGTGCTTTAATTTGGTACCATTGAAATGGCTTTTTTTAAAATGAAGTATGGCTTCATTCAGAAGGTTCTCTTGTCTCAAACAGTAACTCTGAGATGTAATTAACCATGAATAACCGAGAAGTCACTTTGTCAGTCTCCTGTTTGAGTGAGAAAGCAGGTCCACACTAATAATCGTCTTGCTGTACCAGTAAACATAATTCTGTCAATTAACTGAGCTGGTACCAGTTAAATGAGTCTATTGCTACAAATTTTTTCTTTGACTGCTAAGGTTCAGTGTTAAAGGCTAAACTGTCCCAAGCTCCAAACGGTGGAATCCACTACTGAGAGCAGAGGAAATTCTGTGGCAGCACAATACTTCTTCCCTCCACCCAGATGGACCTAACTTTAGGATTCAGATTGTCAGACTTTTGATGAGCTTAGGGCCAAGTGAGGTGTGTCATTAGTCAGCAGAGGGAACACAACTGAATATCTTCAGCCAAGTATCTGTTTCAAACAGCTAAAGTTAGATGAGAGAAACCTCAGCCTCAGACTTTTGCCAGGTACAGTAAAAGAAAAAAAAAAAATAGTTCCCTAGTCAGATTTTTTCTGGAGCCTAAAAAGATAGGATGTGAAATCTGTTTTTAAATCTAAACCAGTTTATATTAAAAAAAAAAAAAAGCTCTGTATTGAGATACCATGAAGTTAGTTTGTGTCTGAAATGAAATAAAACAAACACTGTAAGTTTCTACAATGGCGTTCACATTCCATGCTAAGTTCTACAGGCCCTAAGCCAGATGGTGAGGCCTTTCACAGTCAGATATGCCACACATCAAGATGAGGAAAATGTTTTAATTTTCAACAGACAGAGCTGACGACAAAGAAATAAACTACTGTAACAGTTGCTTTATAGGTCTGATGTTTTGAAGAGGCACAAGAACTACCAGATCTAACAAAACTTTAAGTTGTTTCACTACTGGGACATTTCATCTGAGATAATGAAGAACTGATTCAAAAGAGACAAAAAGAATCAGGAAAAAAAAAAAAAGAAAAATAAATAAAAACCTTCTCCACAACCTTTTCCCACTTTCAGAACCAAACTGCAACCAAATATTTTTGAAGTTCTGGAGCAAGTAGAGAGAGAGTTGTTATTATGACAATAGTAATTGCCATCAAGGTCTGAAACTGTAACACCACAAAAATGATGTTTCTGGCCAGCACCTGAAAGGTAAGTGCCAGAAATCTCACATGAAATGCTGGTTTTCAGGAGACTGCCAGTTCAAACTGGAAATTTGATAGGTTCAGATAATTTCAACAAACATTCAGACTTCTGGATGGTTGTCTGAACAGAACTTGCAGTCTGAACCTTTCCATCAACTTTCAGAATAGAAAATCCCTTTTATGGCTGTAGATAATAGCATTATCTAGGTGTTGCTATCAGAAGGGTATAATACTCAAAGAAGAGTTAGTCAGGAACATCTGAGATTTATGTTATTTTTTCTCCCACTTATAGTCTCAGTACTTCGCATAATGTCTGGATTTGGAAGACTTTTTATATATATAATTTGTTTACAAGAAACAGGATTTTAAGGCAAAGACTTTAGTGAGCTGTGAAAACACAATTAATTTGTTAACCATGCTGACAACAAGAACTTTGGTTTTTATGGTCATGCATGCCACCTGCAGTCTGATATACATTAAAATTTGATTTTAGTTTCAGATTTGTCCCAATAGTACTTTCTTTTTCCTTTCAGTTGATGGAAATCCCTGAAATGAAGAGCTCAGGCAGGTTTCTTCTGCATAAAATAACATTGGTTTTTTGGACACTCAGAGCCTCTGTTAAACTACCAACCTCCATTATATCACAACTTCAGATTTGTTTAAACAAGTTTCCACCTGCACAACAACCCCTTTTACTGCCAGTGAAACACACTCTTCCCCAAGGAGCCCAGTATTATAAATCACCAAAGTGCACATGCTGCTGCTGCCAGCATGAGAGGGGTCTGGCACAATGAATCTGAGGGGTAATGAGGGGCATGGAATGGCCCACACACGTAAGAAAAGGAGAAAGCAGAACACAGCCTTAGAGTGTAGAAAGCAATGTATCTAAAGGTTTTAAACACAGTATATTGGATTCAGATATGTGGCTTTTATCTATGAGCTGTGACCATGATGAGAGCAATCAGTCTCCAAAGAAAGACAGAGAGCCTAGGATGCATGTGTTCATACACCTGTGCATTATGAAGCAAGAATAAACTGTAACATCAGACTGCTCTGTGTGCATTTCATCGTAACAACAAGATACGATCTTCAAATGGCTGGACAAAAACTCTACTGAATTGAGTAGACTAGAATCTGTGAGCCCATCCTGCCCAAGCTGCACATTTTCATCACTTGCCCAGTTTACTAATTTTTTTCTCAATAAGGTCTCAGGAGCTAGTTTCAAATACTAAAAAAAAAGCAGTTCCCAGCTGCAGTTCCCATCGGTAACAGTAAATTGATTTCTGTTGCAAGAAACTGTAGCGCCTGTAGTCTCCATTTCCCCCTGCCTCCTTCACTGTTCTGAAGGAGACTGGTGGTCTTACAGCATCCTGGGGGTGGTCTGCAGACCTCCTCTTAGTTGCAGTTGCTCTGGTTCCTGTCTATGCTCCAATCCATTCATACCCAGTTCAATGCCACCCACAGTGAACCAGTTGCATGTGAATATCAGAAAATCCTCTGAAAGATGCCAGCTCTATCTTCCTTTGATGTGCCATATTAAGTCCTAATGGGCCAAATTCTTCCCTTGCACACATGCAGCTCCTGCTGGCTTCAGCTGAGGCCGCAGATTCACAACACACAGTTTTGTGCTAAGCTGAGACTAACCACAGTTTCTGAAGTATCTCGGAACAGAGCTCCCTCCAGTACAGGGACTCATGTTCTTCAGTGCCTCAGCTATACCCATTGCTGGAATCTTTGTCCCCAGAAGAGGTCCATATCCATGTGTAAACATATTTTCATGGGTACACTATTGCAAAAGACTAGTTGTGTCAAATACTTCTCAATGCCTGAGGATTTTTCTGTACTCTGTTTACAAATCATACATGTAGACACAAGCCTTTTCTAAATAAACTAGCCTGGACACCTACTAGAAATGTAGCTAGAAATGTAGGAAGGGATTCAAGATGCAAAGCTCACAAGAAGACTGGGTAAAGATTCATTGAATTTATCCATACTATGTTCTGTATTGGGATAGTTGCACTCCTAGCACTACCTAATGAGATAGTTTAAAGATAAATCAGCTTCAACAAGTGGTATGAATTGCAGACATAGTACAGATCTCAACAGAGACATCCCTCAAACAGTGATTGTTAAGTTTATGAAGTTATTTGCAGGATTGAATCTTAATTATACCAGAGCTGTTCCACTCCTCCATGCACCATATGTGGAGATGGCAAAGCCAGGTTAATAGAACATGACATCCACATGCCTGTGGATTTTTTGTTCATTTTTTAATAACTGAATATATTTTATGGTAGGATTACAGTGATGAGCTGGGTGCAGTTCTGAAAGCAATCAGAAGCAGTTATTTACATATACTTTAGAAAAAAGCACCATATGTTGAACCCAAGGCTGTTTATAAAGTACACAGGGTAGCAGCAATACTTCAGAACAATCCTTTCTATAACTTCTCAAGTGTTTTTGAAAAACACATAAATATTCAACAGTCAATACTGACCTGAAAGTTTCTTGTGTTGTGTGCACACATGCTGTACATTTTGCCAAGTATATTGGCACAGGATTATCCCAACAGAAAAGGCTATATTGAATTTTATATAGCAGACACTTACAGAATTTGTACCCACATCACTCATTCTATAACAGCCTGCAATTAATTTGTTGCAGAAGAATAACGGATTATTCATACATGAGTGGTAAATTTAATACAGGCTGGAAAATCTGGTGGAAAAATTAGGATTGGGCTATTCTCAGCTAGTTCAGGCAGTGATGCTTTGATAAGATAAAGCAAGGCAAGACAAATTAAGACAATATAAAGCAAGGATGAGCAAGGTGTAAAGCTAGGTGGAGCATGGTGGTTTGCAAAATCCCTTATCTCACTCCTGGTAGGGAGAGGTTATTGTGCTACCATCATTTAATTTCTCTGTTTGTATTACTGTATTCAGATTATCGGCTCTGATAACATTTTCTCAGATGAAATAGAGGCATTAGTAGTCCAGTGCAAGCTAAATGGGGGGATTAATTGCTCTGTAGCTCCTTGCTCTTTCCTTCCATGTCTTTTTTTTCTTCCCTGACCTCATGAGTTCTCCCTTTTGCGAGGTCACGTAATTCTGCAGAGCCTGTGAAGTGTGCAGCTTCCCCAGCATGCTGATTGCCTTGGCATTTGTCCCTCAGAGTCATAAGGCCTAAAGCTGTGACAGTCCAACAGGCATTTTACTTTGCCATGTTTTCTGGCAACAGGGTGGAAGAGGAATTCTGCCAAAACCATCAGTGAAATGAACCGACTTCATAGAGCTGGTTATTTTAGATTTCATTGAAATTAAGGACAGAAGAAAGACAAGAAAAAACTGTTTCATCTGGACCTTCTGTTTGTCCCAAAACATTAAATATTTGCAACCACAGTCCAAGAATATGTTAGTCTAAGAATTGTTCCACATAATATTTAAATCCCAGGTCCATTGTCTAGCCTCAAACAGGGGCTCAAAAAGGGACACAACAGGGGGGCAAATGGAAGGTGACAGGGAGACTTAACTGCTCTCCTTCTAATGCAGCCGAACATGTATTTTTCACAAGAGTGGTGCATGGGCACTGCATCAATCTGGTTCTCACCTTCCCACCAGGTCTACTACTGAGACAGTTCCCAGTCTGTGCTAAAGCCTGGACTTTCCTGTTTCTAGTGCAGGACTTTGCACTTCTCTTCGTTGTACTTCAGGAGTTTTCTCCTGAAAGTTGGCCCTGTCCTCAAGTTTACCCGGTTCCCTCTGAACTGAATCTCTGCTACTCAGTTTTTCCCTGACTTCCCCTCATTTATTATAATCCTCAAATTCCCTGAAGGTATGTTCTGACTCATTATCTTATTAAGGAGTAGCAAACATTGCAGCAATGTTCATGACACAAAAGGTAAGGGATGAACAGAGGACTTCAGATTCTGAGATTCCCACGTCAGGAAGACACATTCCACAATGTTCAGCCAGATCTTCTTCCCCCTTTGCACACAGGCTGTGAGCCATCTCCTGTCTTTTCTTACAGATAGGCCAGTGTGAGTAAGTCATTCCAATATTTAATCATTCTCACTGCTAGGAAATTCTAACTCATTTAAGTTTTTCTAAGGAATTTTTTCTGCCCTTTTGCAACTGTTTCAGATTTCAGTCTAAAGCCTTAATACAGTATTAGCCAAATTGATATGGGAAAACAACCAACCTCAGATACAGACTTTTACGATTTTTTCCCCACATTTTTGAAATTGAAATTTGAAATATTTTAATGGTCCACAGAGGGGAAAGAAATTTTTGAAAATGTTGCATATGTTTTCTCACTTTAATTGTAATTTTTGAAATTTTACATTTAAGAAAAATTTAGATCCATTCCACTGTGTGTCCTTTAGACTATACCTAGACAGCCAGAAACTGTTTTTCAACTGTGTTTTACAGATCTATATGATTTCCAAACAGTCATAATTGCACATAATGAAATTGCCTGAGTCTGATACACATGAGAGATGGCAGATGTGAAATCTTTGGAAATAATTTCAATAAGTTAACAAGTTCTCAGCCTACTCTAGACCTCATATATTGCTTCTCAAAAGCTCTTGGTTTCAGAGTTGTGGAGCATGGTGTGGTGCTAATAAAAGCCAACTCAATATTTCTGTCTCTTCCTACAAAGAAATATGGTTGTAGTGAGTTTAAAAACCACATTAGTGAAAATTTGCTTGCATACTAACTTAAGAAACAGAAATTATGACCTGTTTGAAGTACTGCTGTTAAATTCTTGGTTTTTCTTTCTTCCAGTATTTATTTTCCATGTATTTTTCACTACATCTGGAATTGGTACTAATCTTTGATGAGAAAGTCAGAAAAGTGAGAAGGTAGGAATGGTAAAACACTGCAATATAGATTTCCCATATATGTTCCAGCTGCTCTGTACTTTTCTGGTGACACACAGCAGCCTTAAATTAGTTAATCTAGTTTTATAGCTGTCTTGTATCACTGGGGTAACATAAAACCACTGGACCATATTGCGGAACCTGGTTCTGTGACTATGCTTTTGGCCAGCTTTCACTTTTATTTTTACCTGCGTCATTCAGCAAAAATAATTCATTTGACATCAGTGGAGTAGTACCTTGTACATGCATGAGGGTGTTAGAGCATGCCTCTGAGAAGAAAATGCTTGCATTTGTAGCTTTAGAATGAGACTTGAGAGCTCTGCATGCAGTTCCTTATTATCACAACCTTTTTCTGAGAACTTCTGCAAGACATCATTTTCCTGATCATGACATGTAAAATGACTGTGGAATTTTTTTCTTTCATCCTTTGTATGTCCCATTTACTTGTGTTAAATACTGACATACAGCAAGTGCTTTCTGGCATGTCTCTGAAAAAGCACAACACTGCCCTAATTTATGATGAATTTTTGAGGGGGAAAAAAAAGGTTAACTTTCCTTAATTCATGCCTAATGATGCTGTAGATGAGACACAGAGAAGCTCATATGAACTCTCTTTTTCCTGGTTACCGTGTTGAACAGTCTGGCTAGAGCTGTTCTTGTTTCCTCCAACATGCTGGTAGCATTTTCTATTGTACCAGCCAAAGAAACTGAGCCTCTGATAGAATCCTGGAAATGTGCAACACCTGTTTTTTTTTTTTCCAAAATATTTTCAAGGTGTTGCACAGTGCTGAAAAGTAAATTTTGAAAATTGTTTTTCCCCCCAATGCTAAAACTCATCCATTCCCAACAAAAACATTGCTCATGTCTCAGGCACTCTCTGCCTTACAGGCTATTTTATGAAGAAAAAAAAGCAGGAGGCAACACTCCGCATAATTCCTCACAGTCCCCTGCCAGCACCTACCTCATCAGTGGAGTTAAGTCTGAGAGGCATTGTTAAATCCTTATTTCATCCTTTTGAGACTTGGATCCAATTTAGTCTCCCTTTGCATGTGCTTCCAGGTCTGCTGGGATTGCTTCAAGATCAATTTAAAAAAAGAAAAAAAGAAAATGAGAAGAGGCAAGAAAATATCCCCAAAACCCCCTTACTAATGTGGGAGGTCTCAGCTTTTCCAGCAGGGCTCTCTCATTCGGACACACATTTTGGCAGTTTGCCATCACTAAAGTACAACGTGGGCTCCTGAGCTGTGTGCCACCACTGTCACTCTGTGTTTGAGAAAGGGTGATTGTTAGAATAGGCAGTGTGAGTTCAAGCCTATGTGTACTGTCGAATGACAAGATGCTTTCCTCTCCCCTGTCCTGTTTGGGTGTGCCCATGTGTGTGAGGAAAGGTGGAGAGCTGCCTTGGTCTCTCATCTGTTTAGAAAGTGCTGCTCTTACTGGCCAGGTGGGCGGATATTTCTTTCCAAAATTTCCAGTTGCACTCTGTGCATTCAGCCAGGTATGAGTCTAAGTCATGTACATAACATTTCCATTCATTTGTCATCACCCCTCTCTGAAACTACTCATTTAAGAATCATATTTTTGATTGATTGCACCAGCTCTGCTTGCCTAGCTCTCTTTTTTAAAATGTTCCACCTTGTTCCTTGTTTATTCCCAATTCACCTATGAACTGACTCACCTGTTGTATGCTGAAAAGTCTGAGTTGATGATGAATACCAGTTCTGTAAAGTTGTTCAGAAGAGGCAAATTACATGGCCATTATAAGCCACTTGCATGAAAATCCTTGGGTAAACATCATGTAAGTCAATGAACAGAGCTCCAAGTTGGCACATTTTCCTTTTGGGTAATGGATAACCTTGCATACAACTACTAGAGTGTTCCCTCTGAACTAATAATGAGGAGGAAGCAAAGATCATATTTGGATTTAGTACAGCCAAGTGTGAGGGCAAGAGTTTTATTAAAGGAGTTCAAACAAAAGGGCAGGCATGACCAAGATGTTATGCCTAAGGATTTAAATTTAGTTTCCTGTATAAGTATGCAACGTCTGCCAAGAGGCAAATTGTTTCCAGGGTAACACTTGAAAAGAGTGCTCATATATCCCTTAGAGCCAGGCTGTTGAACATTTGTAGAGCAGGACTCCACCATGACTTTGTGCTTCAAGTTTTATGCAGGAGCTGTGCTCAGTGAAGTTGTACTAGGGGATATGTCATTCACAGACCTTTTTCTTTTCCCTGTCATTTCCCAGAAGGGCCACCAGCAAAGGATTTCCACCTAGAAGTCTATTGTTGTGGATACTGCTGAGTGAAAATACAAATGACTGTATGAGAGCACCAAGGCTTGAGCTTTCAGGGGAGACTGGTGGAATTAGGCATTCAGTTCCCATTCAACTGTCTTAGAATTTGCATATTTTCTGTCCAAGGTTTTTTGGAAATCCCAGGCTAACACTAAGAGTCCATGGCACTGTGAAATGGCTGAAAGACTGATCATTTCATGCATCTAATGTCTAATCACTGAAACTGTGACTCTGATAACAGGAGTCCCTTATTGGTTTCTTATACAATAACAAGTACAATAAACATTGTATTACTACATTATTTTTGAAGCAAATGTGGACATGTTCATCTGAAGGGTGGCTCAGAGGAGTCCTGATGGTGACTAGTTTAATTTCTAAGGCATCCTGCTCTTCAATTTGAAAATATTGCATTGACAACTTCATGTTCATTTACTGGAAAAAAGGAAAATAAATGCTAAAATATCTTTGCTCTCAAGGTGTATCCTACATTATATCTGGGGTCAGGTTTCTGGTATCTGAGGTAGCTGAGATAATTTCCTGATTTTTTTTTTCATTTTTTGATTGTTTAAAAAAATAAGGAATTTGAAGTCACTTTATGCTTACTTGATTAGAGAGATTTCCTTTTTTTTTTGTTAAATGCAAAGTTACATGGAGCTAACTTAATCTAATATTCTGCTCATACCTTTTATTTTTTTTAATAAAAATAAAACCATTTATGAAAAGCAAACATAATTTTGAATAAAAACCTTTCTCTCTGAAAATCTCAACATTAAGTTTTTGCATTAAAAACCAAAACAATTCATTCTCCAGACTTGGCATCAATTAGGAAATGTTTTGGTTTATCAAATTGAAAAAAAAGTGGTATTCTATTTTATTGATCTGGAACTGTTTAAATAATTATACAAGTTGAGTGGAAAAGTTAGAATATAAAAAAAGGAAAGTGACAGGGCATTGTACTGTGTTGCAGATATCCTGTTGTAAATACACCAATATCAATTTTCAGGGTTGCATTTTTCTCCTGTTAATGCAGAATCATTTCTCTCTTGGGTGGCTGGGAGACCAATGTGAGCAATTTCTAAATGTCAACTCATGCTTTTCTGCTCAGTGGAGCATATTCATTTCTGCCTTGCAAGGTTGATTTAGACTTTATTGAGAGAAACTTTTGTTTTGAACCAAAGCTAAGAAGTTTGGCTTCCTTCTGCTCAAAGCTGAAATACCCAAGATCACGCTCTCCTGTAAATAGGAGGTAACTTCTGCTCTGGAGAGCAAAAGTGTTTAAAGAACATAGTTGGCTTAAAAAAATCTCCTTTCTCGGGCATTTGATTGAGAGAATGGGATGTGGGGGAAGGAGGGTTTGACTGTTTGTAGTTTTACGTCAGGAAGTCTAGCAGAAGCCACTGCAACATCTCATAAAACATTGTGCAGCTGTGTGCAGACCTCAGGGTGCACAGATGCGTGTGTATTATATTACCTTGGAAGGGGCACAAGCTGAACTTTTCGATTTTGACACCCGACGGCATCCAGCAAAGGTGAGGTCTGCTACTTGTGCCTTCGGTTTCCAAATTAAAACCGTGTGTGTTGCAGTGCTCACATGACATGTATAAATGTATAAATGAGGGCCATTAAGTAAATGCGTTTACACATCATTTAAATGAAACAACACACCTAACCAGATGGATTCCTAAAATGAGTAATTGTGTACTGCTATTTCCATAACTTTTGCCTTTGCTGGTATACCCTCACTTCTCTGGTATGTCCATCACTTTGACTTGAGCTTCCAGGTTGGGGGCCAGGACCTTGCTTTCTGTGTTTTCTGTGAAGATCTTGATGTTATTATGTGCAATCAGGAGTAGGATATTTCTCACTTAAGTTTAGCCATCAAACACAGAGGCATCTAGTTTGAGCTTGTCTTTTGGGCATCCTCATGAGGCAAAGGAAAGAAAAAAGGTTTAACCCATCCAAAGATTTATGTGACACAGATCCACATAGTCTTCTAGATGTGCCTGTCATGGATTTTTTATGATAAAGGGGATCTCGATGACTAACTTGGACAAAGTGGTCACTTTTTGATGTAAACTGGGAGATAAAAGCGAGCTTATAAAAAAAATAGCAGAGAACTAAAAGGAATACAGAAAGGTAGAACAGAGACAATATTCAGTGATTTTTAGGAGACACCAAAAGTTGTTACCACATCTCTGCATATAGCAAATTCTATAGCATCTTGTTCAACTTTCCATGAGGAAGTCTGTCAACAGAGCTGCATTTTATTATGGTTTCCAGGATGGCTGCCCAATTTAAAACAGGAAAACCAGGTCTCAAATCTTGACATGCATGGAGGAGGACTCCAGAAGCCAAATTCTAGCTACATGTCTGCAACAGCTGGGTCAAACTACCAAACAAAAATAGAATGTTAACTGGTCTACAATCCCTCTTTCAAGTCAGACCTAAAACATGCTAGTGGTGTGCAGTATAAACTCTTGGTTTTTAGTTTTTGTTGTCTTTGTTCTTGAAAACTGGTGAAGGTCTCATGAAAATATCACCCTCCACCCAGATAATCTGAGCCTATATGAAGCTGTCAAAACACATCTTCTTTGTTTATATCAACTTCCTTTTTTTACCTCCACAGATGGTAAGGGAAAAATAAAAATAATGCCAGCTTTTCTTGAAGATTTTCTTTTTGCCTTTGATTTCAAAGTGCTCAACCAAGGTCAATATCATTTTTCATATGTGGAAATTGAAGCATTTAGCTGTGAAGTGGCATCCAAATATAGAACCTGAATATTAGTTTCCAATTAAAACCATAAATTGATGGTCTTTTCAGTACCATCTCCAGCAGCTGAAGTATGCTAACTTCAGGATGAGTATGCTAATAGCGGTGCCTTTAGGAGTTCTGGCACAAAGAGAAAAAGTTCTGCGACTGGCATTCATTATTTTGACCCATTTTGTTGTTATGGCCATTTCTCTTTGCCACTTGGACATTCCAGACAGCTGCACAGCAAAATGTTGCAACTTCTGTTCATCAGTTGATTTTTATGATGATAAAGTGCAAGCTGAATAATTGTGATAATGCAGGATATGTGTTCACGTGTACATGCAATGTGTGTAATATAGGTGTATATTTGTGTGCTATGAGCAGTTGTTTGGCTGTGGTTTGAGCTGCATCTGTTAGCAATGAAAAATATGTGTTTTCTCACAGACATAAAATTCTGGGCCACTTAAAGATGAATATTTTCATCAGATCTCTCCCCATCCTGTAATTTATAATAAGTGGAACTAGTGAGCAGTGCTCTAAAACCATAAAAAAAGATAGAAAATAATCATGAAGGGAGAAGTTTGTAATGTTTCCCAGATGAAAATCCAGAGTCTCCATGCTCAGAATTTATGTTGGTGACCCCTGTTACCTTCTTCAACAACACAAGAAGGAAGATAATAAGCTTATGTACTGTAGGGTAAGTAATCAGCAGTGTAATGGGTCATAATTCTATTAAAGTGTGTGGACAAGATTTTATAATTAATGGGGAAGTTTATGCACATCCTACACATGTGCTATGGGATACAGCAAGGGGACTGGGCCAGGGGAGGGAAGTTTTGGAAAGTATGTCAGAGGACAGATGTGAAGAGCTAAGGGAAGGTAGCAAAACAATACCACCCAGCCATCCATCTGTGAAGAGGGAAAAATCTTAAATGAAGGATCCTTTCTAGGCTTTAAATATGATATATATAATATATAGCTTTGTACTTCCTGTTTATGTTTTGTCTATTTTATGACCTCAGGAGAAGGAGCCAGTCAATGTAAAAATGGAAATGCTTTGCTGGGAAAATTTTCTGGTCTTTTCATGTGATATGAATCCTGAAATATTATTTTTTTCTGTCTTTTGTTCCTAATAGGACTACAGAGCACTTGCAGCTCTTGGAGGCATTTCCCAGGACTCTCTGGCTGTATCTATACAAGTTCTACCCAGGCTGTTCTCTGGCTTTGAGGCCAGTGGCACAAAGAGGTATCAAAGTCCTTCAGTCTGCACAGGATTCAGAGGACCATAACCACACTGCCTCTGGGGAATCCCTGGCCCATGCATCCCATGGGTACTTCGAAACAGTGCCCAGGAACTGCTTATGGAAGAGCCAATAGTAGACACTGTTTATTTACTTAATAGATGTACCCTGTTTTGCTATCATCTGTAATGCAAATATTCCCACACCTCAGTCCTTGAAGCAGGAAGAAAAAGTAGTGAAAAAATGTTTATTATTTAGAGAAACTACCTGTGTTCATGTTAATGGTAGTGAGACGATGATGGCAACATGCTTATCTTCAAAATGAAGTCCCACTCTATCTTGGCAATACAATACTAATTTAAAGGAGATTATAATTTCAGATTATTACCATTACTTCTGTGCCTTTAGGTGTAGAGTTGGGGATTTATGAGCTCTATATCCAATGCAGAATTTTCTCTAATGATTTATGTAGGTTGACTCTCAGATGTGATGGTTCTTCTCATTTATGAATTGAGCAGCTTTTTTTTTTTTCAGAAGTCACTATGCAAGAATAACAACAAAGATACAAGGCTGAATTTTTAGAGTCTAAAAATTTAGAGATCAAAGTAAGATAAGCAAAACAGACTGTTTTCATTAAAAAAATGTTTGCTGATTTTGCAGTTGTCTAGTGTTTTTGGGTTTTTTTATCCTGGACCTAGGTGATGAAAAATTAAACCTGTTTCTTTTGAAATTGATAGAAGAATTTCTACTGATTCGGTTGCATTTTATATAGCTCTCTATTGTGAGTCTTTCTGGTACATCCTAAAAGGTAAATAGTGACAGAAAGTCTGAATTATAAAAATTCCCAATCTTCATTTAGGCTCTGCTGTTCACAGGCACTTAAATGAGCTTCTGACCTGAGCTCTGACCTGAAGTGCACCAAGCTTGAAGATTTTACATCCTAGGTGGCTGTACTTGTAGTGCCTTCTGGAGCTCTTCCAGCAGGGTCCAGAACTTCCTCTTGTCCCAGGATGTATTGTCTTCATCTCCTGGCAGCAGCCTAGGAAAATGTGCAGGTAGAAACAAAACAGAAAGTTTCTAGCCCGTGGCATAGTATGTTAAAGGAATCTATTGTATTGACATATGAGTAACCAGAGATGAGTGAACTAGTTCAGTTCAAATAACAACCAGCCCCAACCTTTGCCCATTCAAAAAGTGACCCTAACCCAAATCTTTTTCCAATTTGGGTTGGTTCAGAGAGATCAGCTGTCAGGTCTGTCAGCTGGTAGCCAGACATCAGAGCAGACATAACTAATTAGGATATACTCCCCACCAAGAGATTAAATGTATTTTTTTCTCTCTTTTTATATGTTCCCTTAGTTTCAACTTGCATTAAAACCTCTTGGTCTGAAAGCAACATCTTCAGAGTGAAAGCAAGTGGAAAATTAGATTTTTCCCAGAGAAACCTATAGGAGTTGAATTCGTCCTAAATAGATGTTTTCTCCCTCAACAAAGTTGAGTCTGTAGAGTTACTGACCTCCCATCACAGAATATCTGACAGTTTCAGAGCAACTTATTTCTCAGTTCTTTTAGTCAAACTTAGCCCACTTATTATCAAAATTTGTACAACAATTGTATGATTTTGTCACCCATGCCATGAGAGTAAATGCTGCAAATCCAAAATCTAAAAGTATGCATAAGTGGTAACTTTAGTGAGGTGCAGTGTATTCTGATGGCTAGAGTCCATTAGGTCACCAGGGAATATGCATAGCCCAAAGGACTGAGAAAATTTAACTGAGCAGATGAACTTTGGGCCTTTCTTAAACAGCTTTACTGACTGCAAGAGGTGGAGTACAAGGCTTCCATATTTGTCTGAAAACAAGCACTGGTGCTGAGGTTATGTGTTCTTCTGCATGTGCTACAATTGCAGCTTTGAGTGACTTTCCTCTACCATTTATTATTTTCTGACTAGATTTCAGTGTGGTTCCACAGTAGTCAGACATTGTGGTAATGTATTAAACTCAGAGTATTTTTTCCCTGGACTTTGCTGCCAGTGATAACCAGAATCTGGAGAAAAGTTACTACAATGGAGATCAGGACCTCAGTAGGTTTTGAAACCAGGATTAAATATGCTTATGGCTAAAGATACCATAGGACAACTTTTTGGCAGGGAGACTACAAACTCACGTTCCACATGTGTCAGTGAATGATGGGGAAAACTCCTGAAATATAGCATTTCAGGGAAACTAAGTATCATATATTCAATTTCTTTTCAATGTGGATTCTCATCCTGAAAAAAGTTTTAATTACATCTTATGTATATATGGCCAGAAATTATTTAGCCATGCTGCTGAATAGGATGGTACTGTTAGTTGTCTGCATAATTTTTTTTAAGTGCAAACTGTGGAATGATTACATTAAATTACAATTTTAAATAACTGGAACAAGAAATATACTTATACAATCTATGTGTCAAAGCTTTAAGACAACTGGAATGGCTTTCTAGAAATTCTGCTTTCCGAAAGCCCATGCCTATTACTTTATTTTTTTGTCCAAATCCAGCTCAAACTTCCCCTTGCTGAGTCAGTCATTGTTTGTAACAGAAATGGCCTGCTGCTGAGTCTCACTCCTTAAGAATTCAATGGAATAATAGTCAGGATTTATTTGGCATAGTGAAACTCAAAAACATCTGTACCAGAAGGCACAGCAGCCACGAGAGTTGAATGGGGTCTATTTTCACTGTCACTTAAATATTCTTATGTATTTTATATAATTAACAATTCTTGGGAGCATCTTCTAAATTTTTTCTTCCAACACTGAGAAATAAAAGTTGAGACTGATTTAATCTGCTTCAGCCATGTACTCAGACATGTACATGCAAAAGCATGATGCTTTTGTGGACACCTTACTAGCTGCCACCCAGATGCTAGTCTAGGGAGGATAGGTGTCACGTGATGTGGTATTAGATCTGTCAGGTATCCTACAGTGTTTCAAAAGGCACCAGAAACTTGTATTTAGGCAGCTGAGTCTGTCTCTAATCTGTAGGAAGCTGAATCACTCTGTGCTCCTTTGACTTTTTTAACTGCATCCTCACTGACCACTCAGGGAGCTTAGGCACCTGGCCCATGCAATACATGACTATGGGAAGGGTTAAATTAATGTGTCTGAATTTCTTGCTGAATTCTGCCCTTATTCTGTTTAATCATTTGTTATTGAAGGCAAGAGACAGATATTTCTACCCATCTCCAACCCAGGCTAAGAGATGACTTGTGTTCCCTCTTAAAGGTCTAGTCTGCTGATGCAAGGTGACATGAGCCCTTGCTGAAACACTTTCTTTCCTGGACTTTTGGTGGAAACCTTAAGCCTTGGGAACACAAGTTTCTGCTATCTGTCCATGCTTCCCACAGGCAGGGTTGGGGCTGAACTTGCAGCTTAGAAGTCAGAGGAGCTTTGCTTTGATGTCAGTGGAAGAGCTTAGGACATAAGATTTCAAGCTTTCTGTGTGCAGTACATCTTGTCTATTTCTCTGCTTATTTTTAAGAATAGAAGAACCTTGATATTTTCCAGGTATTGTGACTGCTCTTCATCTGAGAATCTCAAAGCATTTTAGAAAGATTAAAATTAACCCTCACTCTATGTGTATATTCTGTGTAAGTTTTATTACAAGCAGTTTACAATACTGTCACATAGCACATACAGAGAATCAGTTAGGAGGTGGAAAGCTGAAGCAGAGTCCAGTTATCCAACATTCTAATCTTGTTGTTAGAAATCTCTGACTAATATACAAGCAATTCTTGTGGACAGGGTTAAAGGTACCAGGACCTTCATGGAAGGGCTCAGTGCTTGTCAGCAGCTAATATACTGTGGAATGATTAGTGGAGACGACTAAGAACATTATTTATGCTGTAAAAATGTATGGGAATACTGGAGCTCAACCTCTGGATTGTTCATATTGCCAGGTTGATAAAAAAAAAATCCTTGTTACCAGACTGATAGGTCCAACACCCCTTACAGTATAAAGCTTTCTTTTGGTATGTATCAAAGCAATCACAACCTACACCAAGCAAAACTGGAATTTGAAGCATAGTAATGGAGCATATGTTCAACAAGCTTAAAGCCACTCTGTGATACCTTCCAATTCTGTTGATCAGTAAAACTGTACAAAGAGTGAACATTTGCTTTGGCATAATATTCCCTATGGCCAGTAAAGAGGATTTAAACCTGTTTTACTCACATTTCATTACTGGTATCCAAGAAAACTGATAATATAATGAAATAAAGAATAAGAAAATTTTATCATGAAGATCTTACAGTCCAGGGCCAAGTTATATAATTCTCATTCTCACACAATGCCAGTTGTTTTTGCTATCACTGTTGAATTATTAGCCTTGGACTGAGAAATATAAAACTGCAAACGGGCACTGTGATATCTATCCCCACTTAACTCACTGCAACAGTCTTATTTGATGGCAGAAGCAAATAAGATGTGGACTACTATGTTTAAATGATGTGAAGCACAGGTCATTTCAAAGTTAACAGATTTTCAAGACCAGAGGTAGCACTGTAAACATCTAACTCTTATTTCCTGCATAAAACAACCCAGAGTTCTTCAGATTAACTCATGCTGTGGAGAGAATATTACTCCCTTTTTCAAAGTCAAGAATACTGAGCTCAAAAAGCTTATGTCAAACTAGACATGGAGGTGATGGTTTTGAGCTTATCCATTTCCTGCAGAACCTGCACAAGAAAAGGTACAGAAATCAATTATATCTTTCCCAATCTTCTTCCTCAATTGCCTTATTATAGCAGTGTTTATGATCTGGCCTATATTTATTGCATTCTTCACCAGCATAGGCCTTGCATTCCTCACTTGATGTTTGCCATGTGTTGGGCATTACTTGAAATTCATAGTTCTGGTTTCCTTTCTCCACAGTCACTGGACAATTAACTGATATAATATAGGCAGCTTTTGAAATTTCATTTCAAGCTATCAGTTATAAAGGTGACATATTGTTAGAATATTAATATCAAGAAGATGTCAGTGAAGAAAAGAAAGGGGTAATAAACAATCAAGCTGGCACTGAAATCCAACAAGATTAGTAAAATAAGACATAAGATATTAGACATAAGCTGTAACCTGCATTTCTTTTCCTATCCTTTTCTCTACATACACACACACAGGTACATATATATATGGTTTTGTGTGTCTGTGTGCACATAAATGGATTCTTGCATCTGATATAGAACATAAAGGGTTGGGTTGATTTTTTCCTAGATGTGAGAGCCAAGTTTCACTGATTTGATTTTGTGTGTCCAGGTTTTTCCTGTGGCTATTATTTCTCAGCACCTGTACTTCCACTGCTTCTTGTCTCCTGTAGCAAAGTAGGTCTGTTCAATATCGTAGCAGGTAAAGTGAAGGCTGTGTCTGAAGCCACTGCTTTCTATTTGTACAAGCAATAGGTACAAAATGGACATTAAACAGGCATCCTGCTGAATACCTGATCAGTGTCTGTTTCATGTCTATGGCTTTGGTATATTTATCTTATACCTGCTCCAGGAGGAGTTTGTCTCTCTTCTTTTTCTTTTTCTTTTTCTTTTTCTTTTTCTTTTTCTTTTTCTTTTTCTTTTTCTTTTTCTTTTTCTTTTTCTTTTTCTTTTTCTTTTTCTTTTTCTTTTTCTTTTTTTTTCTTTTTCTTTTTCTTTTTCTTTTTCTTTTTCTTTTTCTTTTTCTTTTTCTTTTTCTTTTTCTTTTTCTTTTTCTTTTTCTTTTTCTTTTTCTTTTTCTTTTTCTTTTTCTTTTTTTTTCTTTTTCTTTTTCTTTTTCTTTTTCTTTTTCTTTTTCTTTTTCTTTTTCTTTTTCTTTTTCTTTTTCTTTTTCTTTTTCTTTTTCTTTTTCTTTTTCTTTTTCTTTTTCTCTCCTTTCTCAAACACACAGCTTTTTTTTCTTCTTTTCCTTCAAAAATGGTGATGAGGGATTAATTTGGTACTTCGTGACTTCCTGGTCATCCTGCAAGTGCTCCAGTCTGGGAAGATGTAAAACAAGCCTGTAGTTTCATTCCATTGAAATTTAGATGCCATCCCAACAGATGTGTGAGCACCTCTAAAAACTGAAGAGTGAGGTTGAGGTGATGGTGCCAGAGGTGTTGCTTACCTGCCTTTTGCACAAGGGGACTTTTATGGGTAGGACAGCTAGGAAAAAGGAAAGCTTTTCCTCTATTTTTGTTATGTCACTTGTTGAAAGAGTTTCTATCATGAAATACAACTGTTCTGGCTGTGTTGAGTAGAATCAGAGTTTTTTCCGTGCTGTATGGGTGAATACCAAACCCATGAACTGGTCTGCTTGCCTTTCCTTAAAGAAAGAAACTTTCAACACAGAACCTAAACATTTAATTAAGCAGATTGGGGTTGTTCATCTGAATAGACACACCTAAAAATTCTTTTATAGATTGGACTAAGTTTCCCCAATTTAGGCACATGATTTGTGCTAAAATTAAGGTTCCAATTTAAGATATTTGCATAAAATAAGTGACTAATTTCCCTATGCATTTAAGGATGAGGGATAGGTGCCTTTGAAGACCCATGGATGGTGATTTTCTTTACCTAATTCAACGGATATGTGTTGATGAACATAGCAGAGAAAGAGAAGACTCCAGCTGGGCAAGATTATTTGCTAATATTTTTAATCTTTCAACTTGTGACTTCTCTGTTGTGATCACAGGAAAGTCCCTTGCAAGCTTTGTATTCTGTTGAGATATTCCCAAGGGTAACAACAGTTTTAAATATGTCTTATTTAATTATATTGTCACTTGTTCTGGATACTAAGCTGAATAAACCAAAATGTTCCATGTTTGGTTCCAAACAAAATTTTCAGCCGTTACTGATCTGTACTGGATTTAATTAGTGACAGTGACCTAGGAACTTTACCAACAGGCTCCTCAGCTATTCCAGCTAGATCTGGTTTTAGACGAGTTTTATTAATACTAATTTGGGATACCATTTTAGTATCCAGATAGGATGCTAATTAAAAAGGCATTGTGTTGGCTGATCTTATGATAAATTTTAAGATTTCTGACTCAGATTCCATTTCTCTCCGGTTGTCACTTAAAATATTTCAAGATGCATCTTCTCCTGTATGTCAGATCCATGTAATGGCAATGAAGTTTTTGTAACACATGCAAGAAGTTGGGGAAAAAAAACCCAGCAGCATTCCAGTACGATAGAAAGTTCCAAATATTAATTTCAATATTTTTGGATATTAGTATTAGAGGCATCACTCCTTCAAAAGATAATTCAGCTTCAGCTTTAATGCTTTCTGCTATATAATTAATTAGATTGTAGACAGAGAAGAATTTTTGTTTCTAATAAATGTATATATGTATATATATAATTATTCATGTGTGTTAAAAAGGACTTCAATTTTCATCATGCTTTTTATCATAAATTAAGTCCATACTTTACAGATAAGGAAAACACTTTCTTAATATTTTGGCATAATCAGATTATTCTTAGATTATTATCTACTTGGACAGAAGTTTGCAATATGCTCACAGAAAATGCAGAGAACAGACATACTGATTTTCAAATTACAGATTATTGTAAAACAAAACTCAAAATCTGTAATTGAGATAAAAGACCAGATTCTTTCATACATTGCTTGTGTGTAATCCCACTGACATCAAGAAGTGTGGGCATGAATAAGTGGGGAAGAGTTTGGCCCAGGATGTGGAAACTATTTGATAGAAAATGCTGAATTAATTTAAATTTTCTGTGGCATGAGCAGTATCTTGTGGAATGAAAAATGGCTGAAGCACTATAAACAAAAGCAGGAAACAAAATATTAAGATATAGATCTGTGGGAAGGTTTTTTTCCTAGTGAGGTACTTCAGGGATCTGTATTCAGTATGGTTTTATTTAACATTTTCTCTAATGATCTAGGAGAAGTAAGTCACCCATTAATGAAATTCCCCTATGATGAGTAAGAGGGTGGAGTTGCAAAAGGTGATGAAAGAGAGATAGCAAAAAGTAACCTGAACATGGATCCAAGGTTCACACTGACTTCAATAAGTTTTGGAACAGATCAGCAGAAATATTGGAAAGACTGATTCCCTAATACATATCCCACAGTGAAGCAAGAACAAAGAGGTCCCCAAAATAACTTGAAAACTATTATGTTGAAGCTACCTCTTGCATGAGGTGCCACTGGCTGGCCTCCTCAAATTCCTTTCAGGGTAAAATATTAATAATTCTAAATATTGGACTCTGAATGTCACAGTGCTATCACAAAGATATGATTGTGACAATTATTTTAACTATTAATTTAGATAGTTATGCCTCATCTATTTCTGTATTTTTAAATAAATTCCTGTGGCCAATCTTGTGAAAATTCTGTGGAGATTAATGATGTTAATGATACTTGGTGAAAATTATCAATGGGATAGTATTACTTAGGTTATATTTACAGGTGTCAAAATAATTTTAACCCAGGAGGTAGAGTTAAATATGTTGGGCTAGATCTTTAGACTGCATAAATAATATCAAAAATATCTTTAAAGATGTTTAGCTTGCTAAGGAATTTTTATAAATCTTTTTAGATTTGATAGTTGACGCTCAATGACCACCTGAAGTTCACACAAGATATTCATGATAGGAAAACTGAGGAAATGTATAAAATGGATAAAAGCCTACATCTCTGTAGGCCATTAAAATATCAAAGATCTCTAAACAAGCTTTTACCAGGCAGCTGAAACCTTCTGCTGCTATACACCAGCTTAGGCCCACTGAATAAAAGCTTGAAAATCTTACAGGTCTTGCTGGTTACCTACTCAGACTGCATCTTTATTAGTGCTAGGATTCATCAAAGCACTTAACCACATGCTTAAGTTTGATTTTAAGCAAATGCTTGAGTTTTTTACTGATCTGGGATGCAAAATCCATGATTTCCTATTATGCAGACTCAACACTGCATATAACAATGTAAGCATTCTTTTCAAATAAAAGACACTTGCTATTCCAGTTCAGTTCTGAGCATTGTTCTACATTTGCCGGAAACAAAATAAGTCTGGGGGAATAGTGTGTTTTGGAAACTTTTTATTCCCTCCAACATCAAATGGAATTTCTTTTTAAGAAATACAAATATTTTTAAAGGTACGAAGATGTGTGAGAGAGATTGGGAAGCACAGCTTTAGCCTGATTCCTTTTGTTAATGCACCCTTGCAAATCAGAAGCAGCTCCAATGGAATTTAACTGTTAGGAAACCAAAAGATCAGAATCACAGGACTCGTTTCTTTAAATAGATTTAGAACGTCCGTGGTGCTGGCTCAAATATGTTAAAATACAGATACTTTTGTATAACTCCAGCACTGTGAAATCATCTGATAACTCCTCTAAACCATCTCGTCTTTGAGTCAGAGTTGTGCCGAGCCAGCAATGGTGACACCACGTCCCATGGGAAGATGAGCACACCTTAGCTCTGCCCATCAGCAGGGTGCAGGTAATGCTGCCCAGGTGTCCTGTGCTCTACCTGAAAGAATGAGCTCTGCTTCTCACCCCTCAACCATACATCTACCAGGGAAACCTCTCTCCCCCTCCAGCTGATTCCTTGAGGATCTCTGCACCATATGCCATCATTTCCTGAGGCATTCTCCAGCGCCAACAATATTGGTGCAATAGAGTGCAAAGGACCAAGAACAAACATAAATGGACATACATTAGTAAAATAAGATGAAGTCATTCAGTGATGTAGGAAAGCAGTTGCTTGGTGATGTTTTTATTGGTATTTGAAGAGCTTCTTCTCTCAGCCCACTGCAATTGCAACCACGTGGGTGTTAGCAGTGGTGGAAACAGTATTTCACACTGATTCTGTGCAGAATCCCAGGCATGCATGCAGTGCTTTCCCAGCAAGAACTCATGAAGGAATGGATTTCAGAACATAATTTCTTTTTTTTTTTTTTTTTTGTCAGGACTTCTAATTTCCATTGTGACTTGGGATATATTACTTACCCATCCAGCTAAACAAGAAATGATACTTTTGTGGCATAGTCAAAGTTAAAAAGTATTAGTGATGTAGGCAAAATGTTAGTGACTTTCTTTGTGTACCAAATGAGCCAAAAATCCTCAGAAAAAGAAAGGTATTTATAGAACTGAAGATTGTGCATAGTAATTAATAAGAAACTTTCTCTTACAAGTGAAGTGACACGTCAGAGACAGCTCTATGTTCTTTATGGTTTGTTTTGAAGCTAAGTAAATAGATTACAACTAAAGTTTTCAAATTATTTTGGGTTTTGTTTTTTTTTTCTCCAGAGATGTCAGTAAATAGATTTTTCTCTACTTAAATTATTTGTTATGAAGCTTTGCTATGTAAGTTCACATCTTCTTGTAATGCTAAGCTCTAATTGATTGAAATAATCTAATCTGTTTTTATTCCTTAAATATTTCTATTCAGAGATTAATACACAATATTTTAAAATTAAATTTCCATGAGTGTTCACTTTACTTGATCACTGATGCTACCAAAATCTAATGATTTGAAGATATACTTGAAATGCATAATTTGATGACAAAACAAGAATGATTTTGTAGTTAAATAAGTTTAGGAAAAGAACCCTACAAAAGTAGCAAACACAACTCCCAGTGTTGCAGTGATAAGGACATCACAGGTGCCTTGATTACCCAGGTGCCTTGATTACCCAGGCAGACAAGAATTAATTTATTCTGTACCTCTGAAGTACGAATTGGCTTTGTCATACAGTAAATGATCCTTTACTCTATTTGAATGATCAAAGACTGTAATGAGTCAGAGCTATAAAAATGTGACTTTCCATTTTACACTGAAACACAGAATTCTTTTCTTCTCAGAGCAAATAAATTTGTGATGATGCCTTGAGATTGCACCTAAAAACAGAGACTAGACACGAATAAAGAGTAAAAGTAGGTATTTATTTGAAACACCTTCAAAGGTACACCCTGGGCAGTCAAAAGGCTACACCCAAGATGCACCCTGGGTCACGAGTTCTTCACACTTTTATAAGTTTAGTCCATTTGCATATCAGGGTTAATTATCCAATTATAAGTTCAGTTAATGATGTAACTACCCCAAGTTTGCCCTCCCTTCTCTAGGCTTTAGTTTACACATTTTGGGTCCTGGTGTTCTTGAAGAGCAAACCTAGAGAGGTTTGTTACGTCTGACCAGCACGAGAGAACAGTAGTTAACAGGGCACACGAAACTTCAGAGTTCTGCACTAGGCAGTACAGGATTTGAAAAATATAAAAGTTAAAACCTAAGGCATCAGTGATGATTGCTTTCTTTCAATTGTCCACAATGCTAGCATGCAAGAAGTAAAAAAGCATCCTTCTTTTTGAAATAACAATTCCCACACCTGGTGAAAACGGGAGAGCATTTCAAAGAAATAAAGTCCAGCTATCTTGTTGTTAAAGATCCAACAGTGCTTTTTTGTATGGGAAAGGTTGTTTATCCTAATATTTTTAATATTTTGGGAGATTACATTCACATTTTCTAAAAGCAACCCTGAGTTTTCATCTGGTTTCAGTATTGCTCCTTCTCTATATCAGAGCTCTTATATGGTTTTCCTGTTCACTGCTAAAACAGTTATTGCTGTGCACCTCAAAGCCTGAAGCTCTGGGTCAATAGATTAATGGCAAACCAGCCTTTTGAGACAGAATGCCTTATTCTGCCAGATAATACACTTCAGCCTGTAATGCTGAACAGATATTATTCATATATGAGTTCATGATTTATTAAATTATACTTAATTGCCTCAAATAAATCAGTGTGAGTTCCTATATGGTCAATGTCAGAATATTGAGCTTAATGAATGAAAAAGTGCTATTCTCATGTCTACCTAAATCCCCCACATTTCTAGTACACGTATAATTATCACCAGTACATCTGCATCACATGCACACAGGATTGTCAGTATATTCTCTCTCCGACTAAATTTTATTCTTAGCACGTGAAGATTCTTCTCCTAACTCAATATTGCTCACAAAGACAGCATAGAGTCACTGACATACATTATGATCTCCTTTCCACATTCTCCTGAAAAAGGTTATAATACAAATATAATTTTTGAAAGCTCCAGAGGCTGATTTAAGTTTCAGCTAAGAAATTGTGCTAAGAATAGTGCCAGAACTGCAGGATTTTGAGATCTTAGAAATATTTCAGATCTTCATTATTTGTTATATATTCTCTATGATGACAAATGACTTTAGAAAATACCATAAATACTTAATACACTGGTGATATTAGCCAATTTATAATAAATACTATGAGTGGAGGTTTTTTATAGATGATTTAGAGTAATCTCTTTGGCAGACAAACAAACGAAAGGGTTTTACATACAGTTCTGTTAATACATAATATGGCTTACTACATGATTAATAACCTAGTGCTTCTCATTGGGATACATAAAATGCAGTAAAAATAAATAAAACCATAAAACAATTAAGGGGATTTGTAGTCACTGATTCGTTCCTGTTTATGAATATGCAGTGTTAGTATAAACAGACAGGGGGTCCTCACTTTATCCTTTTATCATTTCCAAATGTTGTTATAAGACAGTAACCCCACTGAAAACAAACAAAACAGCATGTCATGTAAATGTAACTTCAGTCTAACGTTGTGTTAGGTCAGCTCGGCTTTGAGAAATATGTGGCTTTTTCAACAGTTACTTTTGCTGGAAATTTCTGTTTGAAAATGTCAAGGATATCACTTAAAATCGAAACAAGGAAACTTTATGTCCAAAAGTTGCAGAAATGGCATTCAGTAAAGGCAATTTTCAGTAAAATTCTTTTGTAAGACTGTGCATTTTATGTATTTATCAAGATATTGCTTTGATGAAGAAAACTTGAGTTCATAAAAAGATTCTCTGCATATTCTCCCCAAACCACACCCTTTGTATTAAGAAAAATATGTTCCCAGTAACATTTTCATTTCAGTGAGTATTACGCTATCTTTCAGATGTAAGGTTGCACGCCTATGGTGCTTTACTTCTTCTTCACTTCCTAATTTACAGAAAACAAGAAACATTTCCATCGAGATGGCTTGAAAGTGTAGCTGCCAAACAGGAAGGAAGCACAGCTGCATGGGCAAACAGAGAGAGGGCAGGAACCAGCCTGCAAGGAAGTGGCAAGGTAATCATAAAATCATGGAATGAAAGGGGTTGGAAAGGATGTTGAAGATTACATCACCCATGTTTGGCACCCCGTTAGACAAACGAGTCCCATCTAATCTGTGTGGTAGAAATCCTGCTGCCTCAGAGAGTTCTAATGTTATAAAAGGGAGAGACTTTGTTAATATTCCTCTGAAAACATAATGGGAGTTTTCTATAAGAAAGTTACAGTGATGGCATATAAGAACGTATCCTGCTTTCATATCATGAACTTGTAATAAAGGCTGCCAAAGAAAGACTTTCCCTGTAACATGCAACTCATTTTTGCATATAGATATTACAGGTAAATAAAAAGTGTAGAGGGGTTTAAAAACTATTTAAAAATCATGGAAGAATTAGATTTGGAAATGCAGCTACAGACTATCTTCTCTGGAAGCCTTTAAGCTATTAATTGCTGGAAAATGGAGTTAAGATGTGGCAAAAGAAATATTCCTGCAGGTTGTTCTTGTTATACTCCTTCCCCCAGTTTCCCTTGCTAGCAATGGTCTTCATCCAGGGGTGCAGGCAGGTGATGTTTTGGCAGGTGCAGGGCTGGGCCCAAATATTCGACATAAAAAAAAAGGCTGCATTGCCTCATATACAAAAAGTAGGTTGGGAAGGCAAGAACCTGAGAGCTGTAACCATAGTAGTGGCACTTATTTTGTGGACTTCAACCCACAGAAGTTTTAAATCAGTTTAAAATATTTTCACAATTTCTTGAACTACTGGTTTGGTGATGACCAGGTGATCTGTTGAACTAATTTATAAATCTCAGGGCTTGAAGAAAAAAATTTTTCTTTCTATTAAAACAAGTACTTAACAGTGTTTGCAGAATGCTTGTGTTCATTGTTAAATCTTCATTTTCTTTTGTTAAACATGGTCAATAAGCTGTGTGATGTCAAAAATAATAGTTTTTACTGCTGATAACTTTTGATCACAAAATATATTTATTGCTCTATCTATTCAACTCCTAAGCTAATTAGTAAAATTGTGATGGCCATACTCACAGGAGAAGGACTTTGCTGCTTGAGGAAACACTTTTCACCATAAGTGTCACAATCTGGCATTACTTTTTGAAGATGTTCTCAAAATAGTTTGTTTTGTGATTGTTAGGAAAAAGAAAAAAACCACAACAACAAAGGAAATGTGTTTATGGTGTGAATACATTATGCTTTTTCAGTTCACATAGCCCTCTGAGAATTTGTTCTGCAAGATGAGTGTGTGTGGCTCCATGTGTGTTTGCATATATTGAAGGTGTTTTTCATTTCTACGATGTAATAAGGCTTGGACTGGTGCAAGAAGAGGACGTTTCGTTCTAAACTGTATTCTACAGGAAGAGCTCAAGAACAACAAAAATAAATTCAAATGCTCTCAGTTCTGTTCAGTAATGATATTTTGCAGGACAGTCAAGTTTCCCACAGAGTAAATACAATCCATATTATGTAAATATGGTCCTGTGTACATTCATTTAATTTAACATCACCATCAGAATAGCACATTTCACACGTGGGAATGCAAAGCCCAGCAAGGGAGCAAATTAACTGCCCGCAAATTGTTTGCTAACGATGAAGTTTTCCAAAAGAAATCTCCAAGGTATATCTTTACCAAGGGCACAGTATTAGAGCTCTACTACCACATGTTTCCATTTGAACAGATGGCAGTGAAAGGTTTGGTTTCAATGTGTTATTAGTTAACAGAAAAAGAGACTTATTGATAGAGATCAAGGGTACAGTTTAAATTTACTTAGAGAAATGGTGGTTTGTAATCCATTCATACTTGCAATTAATAATTACTTTATAATTACTTATAAGTGGATAGAAGCTCAAAAGTCCAGTGTATTTTCTGCTCCAGAGACAGTATCTTATTTATTTCTGTAATAGTCTCTTTAATATGTCAAGAGATACACTTCCATTAAGGTATCTGCTGTTGAACTGGGACTAGATGTAACATCATTTCTGTAATTTCATTTCTAAAAATTCAGAGGAAGCAACAGGTTTTATAAATCCTATATAATATTAAGAAACAAGAAATCCTTGCTTATAAAATGGCAAAGTGTTCATTAAGTGACTAAAAGCTGAAGCAAAGCATATGTTTACACTATTCTTGTAAATTATCTGTGCTTTAATGCTGGGTTCTCGGATTCCTGTACCCAGAACAGTGACCCCTGACTGAGAGTCTGAGACTCAGCTCAAGAAACACAACCTACCCTCCCTTTCCTCTTGACCAGGATCTGTTCAGCGCGTTGCAGGTTTATTCCTCGGTCCTCCCTGTCAGATCCATAATGCTTCCCAGTGATGGGCAGGATTGAGTTAAGTGACTTCAGAGCATCTGAAAGTCCTGTCTGAAGTTAGTGGGACCACTCATATGGACATAGTTAGCCATATGTATCAGTGTCTGAAGGACAAGGATGAGGGGTGCTAGCTAAGCTTGCCATTTCACATTAAAATAGTTGTGGAAAGATATATTGAGTCAAATTCTTTTGTATTCATTCTATGCGCATAGATTAAGGTTAAAGTAATCCGTAGTTAAATAAGAACAAGGAATAATTCAGTGTACATGTCAGAGAGAGAAGTCTGCAACAAACATGCAGTAGAAATATTGCATTTCAGTTCTGCAAAGATGTCCAAAATAACAAGTGAACACACATGGAGTAGGTGAATGAGTCACCTTTCATTCCACATGGAATTTCCCTTTCTCCATGTGCAAATTTCCTTAATTTCCTTTTTTTTAAGGAAAAATATTGATATTTGAGAATTAAATTTATTTCCTAATTTAACTCAAGATAAAAGTTATTGCAATCACCTAAATATCTTCAGAGACTGTTTTAAAAATTAATAAAATAAAAAAGTAACATATTCTTTTTTTCTACATGTCAAATATTATGGTACTATAACAAAGCAGAAATCCTTTTGACATTTAATATGAAAAATGCAAATATACTTATCTCTGGTATGGGGAAATTTTATTAAACTGCTTTCAGGGAAAAAGAAATTATTTAATATTTAGGACATTTTACTTATAATAATTATAGTTGTGATGTACAATGTTTTTTCAGTCTTACTGAACCCTACTAATGCTTCTGCTTTTTTTTTTTTTTTTTTTTTTTTGCTTGAAGATGATTTTCTCTAATAGAAATCCAGAATGTCATGAAAATATAACTCCAGTACAAGGAGAAGTGCTCATGGTCTTGTATGTGATTCAACTCTATACTAGTGCCAAATACTAATAAAAATTCTCAGCTGGCATTTTACTCCATCTTAAAATACTTTTACTGTCTGGTTTTGGCCATGTCCTCTAGGAGATGCTGGGAACATGATGTTATAGTCTTCTGAAAAAAAAGGCAAGAATCATATATAAAGAGTACACACAAGATAAGTTCAGTGTAAGACTTTGTCGTGGTTTGATGCAGCTAAGCATCAACCACACGAAATCTGTGTAATCCCTTTACTCCACACTGTGAATGCATTTCTAAAGCTTTTCTGAGTTTTAGGAACCCACACATCAGGGAGAACATTTAGCCATTAGACAGTGTCCAGCACAGAGATCTGAGGTCTAGAAAATGTGACCTCTGAGGAGAGATTGAGAGAAGAGGGTTTGTTTAGTCTAGAGAAGAGAAGATGAAGCGGAGACATGATAACAGTGTTCAAATATGTACAATTGTGCTTCAAAGAATTGGGCAATAATTTGTTCTCCTTGTCCACTTAGGATAGTGCAAGAAATAGTGGTCTTGAAATGAAGCAAGACAGAAATATGAAAGAAAAAACCCTGTATTTGTTGACAATGGAAGCTTTGAGTGCCAAGAATATTACCAGAAAAGTAGGTAAACCAAAGTAATAGATCTTTAATCTTCCAGATCTCAGACTTTGATCAAAGATCATTGTCCTACTGAAGCTGAGCTGTCAAGACAACAGAGTGAGAATCCCAGCTGTGAAAAATTAAAGTCTGTTTCAGAAGGGATTTATTGGAGCTTTGGTCATTACAGGCAGCCAGCAAAGCCCTTGCTGAGCTGTAGGCCTGGAAACAAAGGCTGTTTTCACACATGTGACACACATAAGACAGGTGTGGCACATTATGCTAATTCTGCAGGCAATATTTGCAATGCTCTCAGTATTTCTTGAGCTTGGGTCCCTTGCCTAAAAAAGAGGAACCTAGTGTCTGTCTTTTGAGCCACAAATACCTGGGGTGTCTAAGATGTCCATACAGGACTAGCAGATGTAGTCCCAGATCTAAAGGAGACTCATTTTCTTCTGAAATTGCAGCTTAAGGCCAGGTGTGATAGATAAGCTTTTATAGGAGTAAAAACCAAATTAATTAAGTTTCTAGTGCCAGGATCTTAAAGACTTTTCAGCTGGAAAAAGTCTATAAAAATAGGGTTAACATTCAAGGTTTGGAAAGCATGCTTTTTAATGACATTGAAGAAGCTGAAACAACTAAAATGGAGTGAGGGCTATGACTGTGAACTCTTTCCAAACATTTTGGTGTTTAATAAGGAAGAACTTATCAAATATTTTTATACTGAACTCAAGTTCACAGTAGAAAGTTAACAGACATTTTTGGCGTTAAGATGGTACAATTTAAATAAAGATATGATAAATTGTCTTACCTTTTAGAAATTTGATAAATTCAGAATAGCTTATTCAAAAAATACACTGTGCCTAAAATAGAAATTATGAACTGGAAAAGAACTGAATTTTGGGTCTATGTTATGCACAATGCTAAATGAGTTTATATCAGCAAGTCTTAAGTAGGGCCACAGCTGAAATAATTATCCTTGTCTGTTAGTAAAACTTGAAATAATCCTACTGTCCTTTGTACATTTGCTGTAGCTGCAAACATCAACAGCAACAAATAATCTAAAATCACTATGGTGGATGTTGATAATCATTCCTCCTGGCTGTAAAATATATGAACTTGTGAATTAACACCTCTCACATTAATTCAACCTCTTTTCCAATATTCTGCCTACTTATCTATGGATAAGCCTGGTTTTGGAGCAGGCACCAACTTCAGGGCAAGGTCAGTTTGTATGTATGTATGTGGATGGATTTGACCATCTCTTCTCCTGCACTCTAAAGTTTTAAAAGTCCAGGCCTTCATATGCTTAAGCACAAGGGCCTTGTTGTCAGTAATAGGAGTAGTTTTCAGAGGGCTCACAAAGTTACCCAGGACAAGATCCAGTTTGAAGCTGAGGTGCCACCGTGGAAGAGTTTGTAGATGAGTCAGGGGCTTGGGGGTCTCTTATTGGCTGTGGAGGGTGGGATTGCATCCCACACCATCTGAGATGCCCTGTGACAACCTGCAAGGCTGCCATTCAAATACCCTATAAGCTCCACAAGGAGCTTATATGGCCTTGGCTAGGTCACATATATTGGGTACTTATGAAAAAGCTTGACAATCTTAAGTGCTACTTGTTGTTTGTGCTTAGGCAGCTGAATTTTACTCTTGCATAAGTATAAAAACCTCATACATTCAAATTAATGAAAAATGAAAAGGAATTAAACTGAAATATGATTTTTTAAGCTTCTCATTGTCATCAAAGTTTAGTGTTTTAGTCATTTTTATCGTCCTTGTGAGGCAGAGGATGATTGCTACTCTAAATTTACAGGAAAAAAGAAAACATGAGCAAAACAATTCCTCAGTGGGAAGTCTCTAGTAAAACAGAAAATCCAGCCTTAGCCTTCCATTCTCTGGCAGTGAAGAAATATTGCATACTTCATCTTTGCATAGTAGTAAATTTATTACTAATTTAGTCAAAACTGAATGTTTTTGTGGGAAAAAATTCAACTAAATTGACATAGCTAAAAATGTCTTAGAATGTCATATGGAAAATGTATGACAAAGAAATGTCTTTCTAGTCCCAGATCTGTCACTCCTTTCAGTTCTTCTATCTATCTGCCAGGTTTGATTGCAGTATTCTGTATTAAAATTTGATATTCAGTCCATGAAAAAAAAAAAAAAAAAAGAGAAACAATATTAAGGATATTTTCACATAAAGTTAAAACCACACTAGTGCTGATCTATTCTCATATAGGCAGTGCTTCTCCAGGAATAAGTTTTCTCCTGCTGTTATGTCACAAATCTTCATTTTTAGTTTAGAAAGAGCACAAGAATAAAGGATAGGACATGAATATAAAAAAAGTTGGTTTTCTTCTCTCAGTCTCCTTTTCTTTGGCCATGCTACAAAGGTTTTGATAATGCACTTCCTCAGCACGGGTCTTTTGATGACTCTGGAGGACCTCTGCTACATCAGAGCTCTAGGATACCCTGTCCTGGATAGTGAGAGCAGATAATTTTTCAGAATTATAAAGTTCAGGACTAGTAAGAACTAAAAACATACATGAGTTACTTTATTAAGAAAAGTCCAACTGAAATAGTGTACTATACAATGGAATATTTTAATAAATTGCTGCAAAAATGGCAAAATACACAAAAAAATCCAAACCTTCTTGTAAATCACTCAATGGAAGCTTCTGTGTTATTCCTTATACACTTATTTTTAAAGCAAACAGCAGCTACAGAAATATTTTGTCTTTAATTCCAGTCTGTTTTCATTCATTCTTCCACCCTGGCTCGATGTGCTATGCTTTATAGCCTGGAGAAATGAAAGATTAAGATACTGATCCCGGATCTTCAATTGGATTAATTTTTCTTTAAAGCAGGTGCTTTTTTCATGGGTTTCTGGACAAAAAGTGCAAACTTTGTGTTGCACTACAGTGATGTGGTTGCTATTCTGTCCCTTGGGCAGGTCCAGCCTACAGCAGCCAAGACTGAGGCTGTGAGCTGGAGACTGTTGTGTCCACAGGGCCCAAGCTGGAGTGAGCCTGGGAGATGGGAGCAAAAGGCTTGCTCTAAATAGAAGCCACAGCACAAAGCAGTGCCCAGGCAATGTGTTCAACCTGAGACTGGGCTCCAGAGCAGCTTCTGATGATACAGATATTGTCTGGAAGACCATGGAGATGAACAGAAAATTTGGCATGTGAGGATTCTCTAGTGTATTTAATTTTTTGGGGGCCATAATATTTGCTGATTTCATTCTTTCCTTAATGCACTATATAACACCATTCACCTGCCATGGCTTGCTGTACAATTGACCAAATATTTGTGACAGCCTTCTTCCTCCAACAGCCACTTGCTGATCTGTAGCAGATAGCCACAATAATATAGAATAACATAGACTAGATGGAACAGAAGAAGATTGTCTTCTTTTAAAATATATATTTTATAGCCTCAGGAAATTGCTATAAACCATTGCACCATGGAAAAAGAATAGGGGTTTCTATTTAAAGCTGCCTTTGCAAACAGCCCCTTGACTTGCTGTGTAGCTTTTGCAATCACATGGATGGAACTGGATGGAACTTATTATTTTTAGTAGAATCAGAGAAGACCTGCAAAGCTGGCAAACTAGGTGGGCTTTCCTGATGGCTTGCTGATCTCAAGGCGTGTGTGGATATCTCATAGCTTACACAGCTGTAACGTTCTTTCACACACTCTGGCTGGACTATCACATATGTTGCCACAAAATGTTAAGACATCAAGACTCAAATGTTCTTTTGTTCCCTTTTTCCTCTCTGTGTATGTTTTACTCAGTAGCTTTATTTATTTTCTTAAAATATTTCCTTTTTGTTTGCATTTCTTGGCAAAGGCCTCCTTGTGCTTTTATAACTGTAATCTTCTTTTGGTCCCTCTGCCAGCTATATACCCAAGATTAGCCACAAGCGTGCTTCAAGGGCCTCAGTTTCTCATGGTGTTAGCAGGAAATCAAAAATAGCTTTTCATTTGCCTCAGTCTAATTTATTCAGCCCAGGTATAATGTTAAAGTACCAAAATATTTTATAGTATGGCTTCCCTTTTTTGTCTGTCTTCTCTCAATAAATAGAAAAGTTCATTTTAAGTTGAAGAAGTTCTGGAAAAAGCAGACAGCTGTCTTTGGTGTGGAATAATTTATATGGATTTCTTTATATGGCAGGGAAATGGCTATTGTCGAGCTGAACAAATTACCTCAAATGCCATTTCTGAATCAGAACTGCCTTAACAGCTACTGGTGTTTCATTATGAATGTAGCAGTAGAAGCCTGGTTTTGGAGCAGGTAACAGGAATGCTATCCCTGTTCCAGCTAGAATTGTCCTGTGAGACAACCATAAACTTCCAGGTGCTCCTAGAAATGTTACAATATGTCTTTTTTAGGGAAAGATTAAATATTTATTTATTAATCAGGTCAAATGAAATAGACAAATGTACTTTTTGTTCAACATTTACATATAGTTATGTTAAACATTTACATATAGTTAGTGCTGTTCATGGGGAGGAAGCAGAAGTTGTCTCTTTTTATGGAAATCAGAATTCCTAAATAGTTAATCTGCACACATTTTGCAAAAAGCTACATTTCTAAGCTTGTGCAATTTTTAAAATTTTGTTTTACTAGCAGGCTGAGAGTTGTTGGCTTGTCAGAAGCCTCCTTCAAAGAGCTAAATACCAGCACCTCCTGAACTAACAATAAGACATGTTTTACTAGTAGTGATGAAACATCTTCTATAAACACTCCCTACCTTACTGACCATCCTTTCCCAGTATTGATTCACCACTGAAATATTTGTGTCACTTGAGTTCAAGTACATGAAACCAAACCTTTCAGTGCTTGGAGTTGTATGAGTGCCACTAAAAGCAGCATGCACTTCAGCAGTTAGTGAATTAAATAAGCAAAAGCATGCTAATGGTCTCTGGGAGACCAGCACTGCTGACCTTAGAGAGAGAATGATAATAAAATGAAGAATACAAACAAGAGATGGAACCATGGGCCTTTTATGGGTCATATCAATAGAGCATGCAGGGATCCAGAGCTACATGTTGTCATTGTCAGACCATCAAAAGAAATGTATTTTCTGTTTCTTTAGGGTTGTGTTATCAGAAACTACTCTGAATAATTTCCCTGGAATATTTGCAGGCTCTGATCCATATTGTATTTCTTCTCAATTCAGCAGCTGATAAGAATTGTAAAAAACTTGAACTAATCTCTTAAAGCCAGGAAATATTACACAGTTGTGGGAAGCTTTGCTTTTATTTCACAGGAGCCACAATCTGATCAATAAAACATGGAATGCAAATAAATTATATGGAATTAGTTTTATTGACAGGATATTTTAGATTTGACCGGAATTTGACTCTTCTCTTACCTGGAATTATTTAATATAGTGTTTTGGTATAAGGACTAAAGTGACTGGTGAGCAAAATGTGTTATCTTTAGATAACAGATATTTGAAACTGAAGAATATTACATTCAGGTTGCAAGCCAGAAATATTTAATTATGATTTCCCTTTAAAATTTCCCTTACATTTAGCTACAGGAACATAGTCAGAGAATGTATGAAACCCAGAATAATTAAGGTGAGAATTCTTTTTTCATTTTAATGAGCCTACATAAACCAAGGGGCTTCCCCATAAATTGCATTTCAGCTTTTTCCTCTTATGTATAATACTATGTATGCTTCATCTCATGGTGGAGAGTAGGAATGTGAACAGCATTTTAGATCCCCAAAATGGAGTGAAGCCAACTATGCACTTTTGGAAGTTTTTTGTTGGTTTGAATAACATGTTTTCTCCTGTGTTGTGAATATATTGAAGGAATGTGTGTTAAACTATTACCCACTTACTCAGGCTTTATAAATCAGAGAAAGACTTGGGCCAAAGCTGGGAAAGAAAAACAGATTACCTCTTTCAAAATATGAAAGTATCCTGGGATGTTTTGTCTTGACATGGGCAGATGTTGGCAGTCAAGATATTTGACCCTGGCACCATTTCACTGAGTGCTTGTTTTCAATCACATGAGAGGAGGAAAAATCCTTGATGTTGCTGAATTCTGGATTATTTAAAAAAGAATTTTATTTAGGGTAGCATAAACAAAAATATGCAATGGTGAACAGGATAAGTTGCTTATTAGGGAACACTAGGAAAAATAAAAAGGAGGGAAGTGAGAAACTTTGTCTCCTCCCTCCCATTCCAGAAAACATTAAAATCATGTCTCTCAACTCTGTGAACATTTATCCAGAAAGATAATTTTACTGTCAAGAAAATTGTTCTGTGAATGATGGCCGACATAGTCTGTTTGGATCACAGTTCATGTATCACCCAGTAGAATGGAATTATAACAGCAGTGAGGTAGTATCATGATATTTCTGTGTTCTTAATCCGTGTCAAATGAACATCCAGAGTGGTTTTAGATATTTTTTTCTATTTCTTACTCAGCAATGTAAATTTATCATGTTTATCTAATGGATAAGTGTAGATAAGAAAGGTAAGATCAGGAGAAAGCTTATAATACATTGGTGCTTGAGTTATTCAGCCATATGTTGGCTGAATGAGAAGCAAAGCCTTGGTTACTTGGTATATCACCTGCATATGCTGACCTACTCTAGGAAGAAAAAGAAGGGAAATAAAAAGGAGGTATTCCAAAGCTGCTGGTAATTAAATGCAGAAAACTTACACCTTTACAGACAGACAGTAACATTTCCATTTTCACTTTTAATCTGAATATAAAATATCAATATGCTTATGTCAATAAACATATTATATATTATAATAAATATATTAATACTTGAATTTTAATTTGCATATTGAGAGTATAAATTTTAAGCTTTGTTCTGAATATGTATTTGAAATTTAATTTAAATAAATAATTTATTTTAAATATATATGGTAAATTAATCAAATTTTGAAGAAGGCAATAAATTTAGTTTTCTGGACCTGGAAAAGTTAACTATGACTGCTGCTAGCCATTGCCAGTCTTCATTCCAAGCCAGCTTTGTTCACAATCTTGTCAGTTTATCTCCTCTGTCACCTTCTTTTACACAGATACTTAGTTCAATCTCTTCCTCCCTATTCTACCTTCTTAATTTTCTAGCCTGCAGTCTACATTCTTATTGGAGAGCTGCTCATCTTCAAAATGTTACAGACCAAAAATACATGCTTGGCTTTTGTTTCCTGAACATGTAGAATAAAATCAAGGAATACAAAAGTCCTGCAGATATCTTTTCTTACTGCTGTGGCCACTGACATGAAACATTCTCTTCCACGTGCATGTTAAGGAAGTGTTGCTCAGAGCTTACTGGAGTTATCTCACAGTGTGTCTTCTCATGTATATTCCTATATGTTTAATACCTGCTGCTGATTTAATTACTGATATAATGCAGCATCATGCTGCCACAAAGGGAATGGCCCCAGGGTTACTTAAAGCTAAAGCCAAAAATGCTGGAGTTTAGATAGAAAACTCCCTCCCACCCACAGCAATTTGTATCTTGCCCAGCCTAGAGAGCAGGCAGTTGGAGTGACACTATTACCACTACACATTCCTTTATTTACACTTGATTTATGACTCAGTCACATCCTAGCACAAACCTCCATGTATGCTCTTTACAACACCTCCTCTATCTAGCTCAGTGTTTTCAGCAGACATTAACCATATCTACATTCCCCTTTTGCACCTGCAATTATTAGGCTAAAGCAATCCCTGTAATGAAAGCAGTGGTGTGGCTGAGAGACACACCAGGCAGGTGTGCCCACAAAATACACAAAAAAATTTTACTTTTGTTTACCTTGGTTGCCCACTAGCAATAGCTACACGAAGTTTTGGCTACTTGAGTTTTGAGAAGGAATGTAAAAACACTAGGAAATGAGGGAAATTAAGGTCTCTGCAAGAATAAATCCAAGTATATGTTGCTAATTGCTCTCTCTTTAAAAGCCACGATTCAACCACCACTCCTACACAGCAAAGATACCATAACACACTTTTCTAAACAGAGTAACAGTAAGAAGAGCTGCTAGAGGAGCTGACTTTTCCTTTAACTACTGTTCTTTAAAAGTGATTCCGTTCAACAATGTACAAGGTCGACAAGTCAATGCAAGACCACCCTGCTTGGGGATTTGCTCTCAACACAGACTTGTGTCGAATCCCTCAGCTGAGAAATGTCAACCAGCACCTTTCATATTTATGGTGACTCATAAACAGGAAACTCAGCCCTGTCCACGACACTGGAGCTTTTTCATATCTTAGATCCTTTTACGAAGGAAAAAGAAAAGGGTAAGGGGGAAAAAAAAAAAGAGAAAGAAAAAAGAAACCTCTCAAAACAAAACAAAGAACTTAGCAGGACATTTAAAGCAGCTGCCTTCTATTTTATGTGCCAAAACAAATATTGCCAAATTAGTACGGCATATTGAACAAATTATAAGCTAAATGCAAATTTATCGACTGAAATTCAATGGTAGAGTAGCCAAGGAGGTTGCAGTGGTATAGTTCATCTTTGTAAGTAGGTGTTTTGGTTGGCCAGTTGCTGTAGAGTGACATGGGAACAGTAATATAAAAGAGAGCATTTCTGTTACACCCAAGATGAACAGTTTGTTTTACAAAGTTCAAGTAAACATTTTCTAACATACATTCACTAGTTTCAGAGTGCCTTTTGCTACCAAGAGGGAGATAAAAACTGGTTTTAAAAGTCTTTTACAAAAATAAAACATCTCAGAAACGGTAATGTCAACATGATAAATTATCTAACAAAATTTTTGGTGGAGTTCCTCATTTCAAAATAATGAGAAGGTCTTGCTTCTCTTCCCTTGTATTCTTATAAGGACACACATGGCTTTTTTGTCTGTGATGTGACTTAACCTTATATCATTAGAAAAAGTATAACAAGAACTGATATATATATATGTATATTACATACATATATATATATATATATATATAATATATCTCCAGTTTTCAGAGGGATATAACCAGTCTTATATAGTAAATCCAGTGCCTGGGTAGTTCATACACATGGTTTACATGAGAGCTTGTGAACCATTATTGTTAGTTGGACTGTTCACTTTTCCATAAGTAAATTTCAATATTACAGGAAAAAAAAAAAAAAATCACTAGGAAAGCCAAAGCTCAAAATTTTGCTTCAGGTCTGTCCAACCCAGACTTTCTTGAGTTTTGGCATTACTAGTTTGTTGGCCTGACACAAAACATTTATATTTAAATTAAATGTTTACAGTCTCCCTTTGATAAAATTGATAATACATTGCAGGAAACATACTGTGGTCTGAAAGTCTGATCCACATGTTAAAACCAGATTTTTTTAAGCAAAGAAGCTTGAATGGATCAATAGGGTTCTGGGAGTGGTATCATTGATGTGGAACTGGTTTGGAATACGAGGTATACCTCTTTGTTGAATAAACCAAACTGAAGCATTGAGTTTCAGAGATATCAATTTATTTTTCAAAAAAGTGTGTCAGAACATCACAGTGATCAATTAGTGACTCACAGATAGTTGGAGCCTCCCTTGGACAACAATTTCAGTATTTGAAATTTTAACACTAAATTCAGGGTGAAATAATACGAAATTTTAGAATGTTTCTGGGAACTGAATGTATTTTTGTCCTGTTGCAATTTTATAGTTAAGAGTTCCCTGCAGATCATATCTCTGCAGTTTAAGCAAGTTATACTGAAATAATCTTCATTATAAAACTAAAAGCAAACTAACAAGGTCTCTCCATGGCCTTTTCCCTTTCCACCAAACAGAAAAAGAAAATATCCAATTGCAGCCCTAAGAGTTTCAATCATCTTTTTTTAAATAAGGTGGTCAATGCCTGCATTTCCATCCTGTAAGGGCAGCTGCCATTGGCATCTGCAATGCACTGCCTCATTGTAGGCCCCAGCCATGCAGGACTGGGGTGTGGGAAGAGAATGTTTGGGATCAAGAGGCACCTGCTTCTGATAGATGAGGACTTCGACTTCAGATTTGCTCTCCTGTGTTCCAACACATACTTTAGTTGAGCATCTACAGATTAGCAGCGGAAAACGGCTCTGGCAGATTCCAAGGAGAGATCGCTGCTTTGATTATCAGCAAGAATATTTGGCAAAAAATGTGCAACACAATTAAGAAAAAACAAAGTTGTGAAGTTTACTGTTTGAGTCAGCCCAGTTCAAAACAAACAAACAGTCCAGCAAAATGTTATTGGTTTCCTTGGCTATAGCGCCCTTCTGGAAGAGAAAAATCCCCACAAAAATCCCAGTGCAATTTTAAATTCTGACGCACTTTGGGGCTTAGATTTTCCTTGCAGAACACTGAAAACACGTTTTTTTTCCCATTAATTTAAGATCAGAGTGGATATTTTATGGAAAGCTGGCTTTCTGTGCTCTGGAGAGGCCTGAACATTTCCTGATTTGTCATGAAGCTTTGGTTGGGGTGAAAAACAGTGTATTTCCATATGCTGAAAACTTAGGTGAGTCTTGAAAAAGCTGAGACACAGAAAAGAAAGAAAATAAGAGCTGCTCCAGGAGTTTTCTCATAGCTTAAAATGAGAAAAAACCCTACTCCCAGACTGGACCAAGAGGGTGACTTTGCATCACCACTACTTTACATCCCACGGTGACTTTTAGGATATAATCTTTAGCCCACACTAGCACTGCTCCTGTTAGGGGAGATGCCTTTCTCCCCATCTCAGGAGGCCAGTCTTGCAAGACAAAATACAAAATTATTTTCCTTTCTCATATTTATACGTTTATCTCTTTTAGAATTCATCTGAAGTAAAATGGATCCAGCTTTCTTTCAAATAATGCAAAACATATGGGAACAGAGTTGTGTAAGTCACAAGTTGACAGGAACCAAAGCCCTTCGATGATTGTCTCAGACCCACATGATATGCTCCAATCTGACAGACCTGTTATGTGAGCAAATACTTGTAGTCTGCCAGCCAGCTTTGTAGCAGCTTCGCAACACAGACAGAGTTATTGCACTTGCTCTTCATGCTGATTTGTGTTACAGCATATAGGAGGACAGAAATAGCTCCATCTCATCTGGTGTCATAGCATTTTTGCTGTGACACAAGCTCCACTGGTTTCTGAGAAGCTAATGTCTGTACACAACCTACATCAAACTCACTTGCACAAATAAACAAGCTCTCAAAACTTTCTAATATCAATGTTCTCTAGTGATGAATTGATTAATATATGGTGCATTGCAATCTGCTGTTGCAGAGGCAACCATTGCTTGGATAAAAATGGAGAAGACATTTCTTTTTTTTGAGATTTTTGCTCATATGTGAATTATAACTTGGAAAGTATAGAAATTAGAAAGTTTAGAAAATTCCTTCACAGTGACAGCCATGGTTTTCTGCTGCTTTCTGCTTTATAGAAGGCAAAACACTTTGTGTAAGAGTTTACCAGTGTGGGGCACCCTTCATATTCACTACTGAATTTGGCTACTGGAGGTGTTCACTTCACCATGACTTAGATGTGCCTCCACAGTGGTTTAACCCAAGCCCCACACAGTGACTTGCTCACTCCCTGATGGTGGAAAAAGGGAGAGAATTGAAAGGGTAAGGGTGAGAAAACTTGTGGGTTGAGTTTAATAGGGAAAGCAAAAGCTACACACACAAGAAAAGCAAAACAAGGATTCATTCAACACTGGGCAGGCAGGTGTTCAGCCATCCCCAGGAAAGAAGGGCTCCATCATGAGTGACAGTGACTTGGAAAGACAAATGTCATCACTTGGAACATCCTTCTTCTTCCTCCAGCTCTATATGCTGAACTTGATGCCGTATGGACTGGGATATCCCATGGGTCAGTTGGGGTCATCTGTCCCAGCTGTGTCCCCTCCGAGCTCCTTGTGTACCCTCACTGGTGGGGTGGGGTGAGGTGAGGAGCAGAAAAGGCCTTAACTCCGTGTGAGGCCTGCTCAGCAATAATGAATACATCTCTGTGTTATCAGCACTGTTCCCAGTACAATACCGAAACACAGCCCCATACCAGTTGCTATGAAGGAAATTACCCCAGAAAACTGCAGCATAGCCTCATAGAAAGCTCCACCAGGCCATCCTTCTGATGTAAGGGGTATGTCTGTGCCATGTTGCCTGCTGTTCTGGGCCATGCATCTATACATCTGTCTAGTACAGATGCACACACAGGTGTCAGGCAGGAAAAGCTGTATTTAGGCAATAAAAAGGGTATCATCCATGGTGTTCAGATACTTGTAGAGCTGAAAGCTTTTTCCTGACAGGGACCATCAACACCTGTGCTAGAGCACATGTACCTTCCAGATTCCAGAGAGTGGTTCAGGGAGGCTGAATGCACCCTTCCCTCCAAAAGCTGCAGGACACTTTGTCCAGGACAACAGTGTTTGCTTTCCACAAGCAGCTCAGCATCAGCAGAGCTGCAGGCCATCCTGACTTTATGGCACAGAGCAGATCAATGTGACCTATGTGCTGCATGTAGGGTAGCTCCCAGGCAGGAAGCACTATGGGTGTGACAAAGCTGGAGCTGGAAGCAGTCAGAAATGTCACAGTAGACAAGTAGCTCTAACTATGCAACAGTGTAAGTTCTACACATGCCACAGGCAGAGCAGAGCCAATTACACTTTATCAGTCTCAGACTGCTGTATTGTCCCCTTCACTTTTTGACACTGATCTAGTGGAACCAGTGCATATTAAGACACATTTTCATATTCTTCCTTTTTTTTTTCTTAAGTAAAAGTATTTCAAAGAACCCCTTCCCATCAGTAATATCATATGTTTCTATTTTACTTAATTGTTGCTCTACATAAAAAGACTGGAGATAAAAGTTATTTTCTGCGAAGTCACAGCTGTATTGCCAGCTGCATTACTGGCAAAAATTATTACTGTAACATGATTTTTCTTTTTATATTCTTGATGTACAGCTTAGATTTATGTTGTCTACATTAATTTATATAAACTGCAATAATCTAATACCAGCTATCTGTATCAGAGTCACTAATTTAATGAAAACATATTTGTGTACTAAGCTTCCTAAAGCCATATGGAAAAATATCCCTCAATGTACTTCCAGCTTTGGGAAGACAATAAAGGATAATCAGAGGCAAAATGTGGCCACTTGGTCTTTTGAAAGAAAAGAAAAAAGGTAGAACAGTACCTATTCCTCCATCCCCCATATTACCAGGAGCCAATTTTTAACAAAGTGTAATTGTGTTAGGTACAATGTGAAGAATACACTGTATTCTTTAAAATGCTTAAGGATTAGTCTCTTCAGCTACAGGGACAATCTATCTATTGTCTCCAAAGCTCACAGTCTTGTTTTATCTTAGAGGAAGTTTATTCCTAGATAGAGATCTTCATAACATAGAGTTGAGAATAGAGACATTGACAGTTAGTGGATATAGTTTATTGCTTCTTTATAAAAGCACTATTTAGTAGCAGGAGTGAATATTTGAGTCAGCAGAGACATGCATTTGCTCCTCTCAGCTAATCCGTCAGATTTTGCTTATTTATAGATCTTAGGAGCTTCTTTCTAACATTTGGTCATAGCCAATACTTTGTCTGATTGTTAAGTCTCCACATGCTTTTTGGAAAGGACACGGTTTAAACTTTAACTTTTATAGTTACACAAGACATTTAAAATGCTTGCATAGTGTGGCTTGTACGCTGAAAGTTGCACAGATCAGAGAAGATAACTGGCACCAAGAAATTTAAGACACATTCACAAACCTGTTCTTGTGCCAATACATCCCTTAAGTTTTCAGAAGTCCCTTTGTGGTACTTTGTTGGCAGTCTCAGTGCTTCCTCTGACTCTAAAAATCTCTCTCAGTTAGACTATCATCAAAACAGTTACAATTTCTAATTAAGACATTGAAACTGTTGTCATTATTTTGTTCTTTTCTATGAAATATTATTTACTCTTCTGTTTTTAGAAGAATTACAGTGGTTGTTTGTTATTTTTTTAATTGACTTGCCAAATGGATGTTACCAGAAAAAAAAAAAAAAGTAGAATTACTGAAGTGCCTTTCTTTCCCAGATGACGCTCTTCTCTTTCTTTCATAGCCACTGGACAGTGTATCTTGAAATCCTGGGAAAAGGTCCTACTTCAGTTGTCTAAGTTAATCAGTGACATTTTAGAAGACATTTGTCTGCCTAGAATTAAATTAATTTCAAAAAAATCAGTGATGTTATCCCTTATTCCTGATTATTTTTTCATTTTTTTTAATCAAGGTTGACTAATTTAGTTTATTAAATAAGAATAATTTGGGGAACTTTATGGTTTCAAGTCAACATAACTCTTTTAGCACCTGACTTCTCAGAGTCTCAGGACAACCTGAAGAATCCCAGCAGCTCACACACAGTTTCCTCTAATGCAACATACTGCTCTGCAGTATGTTCTGCAGTCAGAACTGAGTACTGTTACTGTCTGATGAAATTACTTTAATAATGTTAGTTGACAGTTGACAGTTTACTACTAGCAAAGACAAAACTTGTGGAATGAGAAGTGAGAAGAGGGCAAGTTTCTCTGTGTCTCTGCCTCTAAATCAAAGCTTCTCATCAGCCCTGAGCCTCTGCCACTTTCTCCTTCTCATCCCAAACCCCCAGAGACCTTTCCCGCTCCAAAGCAACGTATCTACCACAGACTCTCCTAGCTCCCCATCGGACATCTCTGCATTTCTCCCAGCCCACTCCCTTGTCCTTTCTGCCCAGGTCCCTGCCACTGCCCAAAAAGCCCTGATGCTTTTTGTTGCCATCCACATCCACCCTCCTCCTTTCTGCTACACATGCTCTGAAAGCCAAACCTACAAAGTGCTTCACACTCCAATGGACAACCAGTGGCTGTTTCTGCCAGCCACAAGCCCTTACCAACATTTGCTGACAGCTTTGGAGAACGTACCTAGACATGGGATGGATGCAAGTAAAACTGAGATGGGCCCCATGGGGCAGGGTCTGCCTGGGGTAGGTGAAACCCAATAGCAATTGCCTGTTAGTACTACAGAAGTATAGCAGATAAGTATCCCTTCTTCCTGCAGGCATATTTGAAGTGATGATTTTTTTGCAGTTTCCCATATTTTTTAAAAAATGACACTTCCAGTAAACTGCTGAAAATGTGCATCTGTCTTCAATAAAGAAAGGACTTAATTAGCACATCTTCCTCTCTGTTGAATAAGAAAAAAAGGCAGAGGCAGGAGGAAGAGATTTATTTTGGTGCCACATGAATCATAACTAGCCTAGCATGCAAAGCCTGAAATAATGTTAAAGCTTGAAAGAAATGATGTATAAATGGAAAAGTCATCCCCCGTGTTTAACAGCAAACAGTAGATACAATACACCATGTTCTGGTGCAGAAGAGCAGCTTTCCAGTGGAATTATTCCAGATTTACACTGCGGTGGCTGAAATGAGAAACTGTCCCACAGAGCATATGTAACTCGAGAAGTAACATGATACTCTTTTTCCTTGGATCATCTTGTTCAAGCTCTGCTTCCTGTTCCAAGCTCTGCTTAAACTGCTACCCATGGCTGGCAGTCAGCAAGCTTGTGTTAATTGCTGTACAAACACATAGTGAAACATAGGCCCATACCTGAAGAGCTTGAAACACAGGAAGAAATAAGTTTGTTATTGGCAGTATGAAAATAATACTTTTGACTTTTAGGCCAACCATTATAATGTTGTTTGACGGTGTTATGGAAGAGAAGTTGTTTGAAGAGGATCCTGGTATGTCCTGATATGTGTGGATGCTTCTTGCACACAAAAGTAGCAAAAAGAAAGCCTCAAGCTATTCTTGGTAAAATTGGACTGGTAGATGGTGTAGGTGGGGATCATTTGTGACAGAAAAAGAACAGTTTGGGGGTTAAAGCACAATTGTCAGTCTTGCTCCCACATCAGCTGATGTTGGAACATGGGCCACAGAGGGTGGGTCACCACACTGGCTTCCAGCCCCTCAGCTGATTGTCATGAAGGTGGAGGTGGCAGCTGATGTTTTGTTGTCAGGGACAGATGAAGAAATAAAAGAGGAGCAGGACCTGAAAGACAATAAGTTGAAGTTTTAGAAAAGGAAAATTTTGGTCTGAAATAGCCAACAAAATGATGTTTGGAACACTCTTCTGAAAGATTTTTAAGTAAAACAGGATAGATTTATATCAAAATTACAAAAGGGGAAGGAATGGAAACTAGAAGATCCAGTTTGTATTGACATCCAGCTTGTTTTGATTCTGCCTGATATATATTGGTTATGGGAAAAAAACCTTACAGAACAGAATGAAATGCAAGTTAGAATTATCTGAAATACCTGTAAATGAATTCATGACAGAAAAAGATTAATTATAAGCTGAGAATCAGGGTAAATTAGTACATTTAAAGTTATTTGTGTGCTACCAGAAGCTACAAACTGTAAAATATTCAATATGGGCAAATGCTGCATCCACAAAAAATTCCAGCTCAGCTATAACTGCTGTTTCACAGTAAGTAGATAGTGCCAAGCTGTTTTCTGTAGAAACTAAGAATAAGACTAGGCAGGTTTTGTGGGGATTTCTGCTTTAGACACACCAAATTTAAGCTTACACTGGGTTCTTTTTGGGTGCTCTGAAAAATGTCCTAAGATTTGAGTTCATGCAGATGAAAACAGAGCAAGGGAAGGATGTGTGGGTAAATAAAAGTACAAAGGCTGAAACTGTGTCTCAGTTTATTTAAACAACCCTCTTCTCCTTGCCATGTGTTCCAAGGACACTGTGAGGTTCTCAGAAGACAGGTTAATCCTCTGCTTCAGTGCAAGTTGAGCAGTAGCACTCATGTTTTTCTTTGTAGCTTGTGGTAAAGCCAGTTTAACTGAGAAGCAATCTGAGTCCAGTGTTCAGTAATGGGGGGAAAAAATCAGGGTGTTTATCTAAAAAAAACCTAAACACATATTACCTCCTTTCAAATATCCTTCTGCATCTACTGTCAGAGTATGTTCCATTTCACTTCATGAGTGACACTGTATCCATGTCCTGGGAATGTTATCCTTCACAGCTATCCCTGTGCAGCATTCCAGTGCCAAAGCCAGCCAACAGAATTAAAGCTATTTTCATTTAATCTAAAAGTTTCAGAAATTATTAGTGGCTATATGTTACCCCCATTTATGCCATTCAGTGACTGCCAATATTTTAGATTACCATTAGTGATTTTATCAGGGTTGCCCATGTTAGATATTTGATATAATTTTTCTTTTTATTAAAAAGCACTTGAAGGAAGAAGAGCCTTGACTTGTAGGCATGTCAATGCAATACCCCCCATTAAAAGTGGGTCCTTGTTTTCTGGTCTAGAATAAATGTTGAAAAATGCTATACAATAACATCTGTTATTACACAATAGTTCTCTATTTGCTTCCAAGGAGCTTCCAACCCAGCCTTGCGTAACATTTTTTCTTCACATAAAACAATGAGAGCGTATGTTGGCCTGTAAAAGACTGTATGGCCTCAAGTAATAAATACCTCTCAAAGACACCCAGCACAAAACCTCATTGTTAGAGCAATTTTGACAGAGAAGTTGCACTGTGGCTCAGTCCAATAAGGAGTAGCTGTCTTGATGCTGAAAGATTTAAATTGTCTCGGAAAGATTTTAAAAGAATTCACATATCAGGCAAATGAATGAAGATAGACATGGGCAGTTTATGAGGTTTGAGAGTACAGGTGCAGTGCTGGCTGCTCCGTGAAAGCAAGGAGCTGGGGTTGGGATTGCATCCCCACTCTTGCTAAAAAAATCATCCTGTCCTAAGGGAAGTGCTCTTTGCTCAGTTTGCACAGACTAGTTTTGGAGCTTGTGTGCCAGTGTGATCATCCGCTCTTTCCTTCCAGACAGCACATGACAGAGAGTTTATTGCCAGAGCAGTTGTAACTGGTTTTTTAACTATTAAAAATGTGATAAGTGGTGGTATGTAAGTGAAAAGGAAAAAAAAAAGAAGCATTTTTATTTCTCACAGAGCTTTCCTTTATCACTGGATATTTAAAGAGGAAAACCTCATTTGACTTTCCAGGAACTCACACAGGCTTGAGTATTTTTTTGTGTGTAGAGAGTTGTGACCAGTGTCAGCACACATCATGTCCAAAAGAGCCTGTTGCTGCTACATTCTCTGTAAAGAATTTGTTACTATTGTTAGTTGCTTAACATCTGAAATTAGATGCCTTCTGGACAATACATACAAATAATGAGAGCCAGATGGATTCCATCTGGCCAAATATAGATGTTTACATCTAAACTGGTCCTTATAAGCTTTCACTGTATTTGGTGGAAAGAAAAAAGGCACTTCCAGATTTAGACTTATCTCAGGTAAAGTTAGATATCTAGAAATAGCCAGCTGAATACTTGTTCTCATAGTTCCTATTTCTCCCTGCAGATTTCACAAACAGATTTCAAAGGGGGTTTAGTGAACCATCCACAGTGTAAACACCAAAGTAGAAAGTTCAAGGCAGGAAGTCCTACCCCTCTTATCACAAAAATAATGTAATGCTTAAAGCAGTTGCTATGGTCATATCAAAGATGTGTCGATAACTCCTAAATAGACTACAATTAAAAATATAAAATGAAGAAGAAAAGAGATGGGACACATTTATGTACTTAACTGATTTATGTTTGGCAGTGTATGAAAACTCACACATTTAAATAAAGTCCATTATATGATCAGGGTAACAAAAATCAAGCATGAAGCTACATTTTGTCATAGGATTGCTATTGATGCAACCCTGCTGATATCCCAAAAGGTGAAAAAGAGTAAAAATCAGTATAGAAGAAGCCTTGACAGTATCATAGTAAAGGATATGCTTTATAATAGTCTGCCCTCCCAGGTCCTCTGTTAATGATTATTGGTGTAGCTTGCTTTGTATGGGAAAAAACAGTTATCTGTGGTTCTTCCTTCCTCCAGGTGTGAATACTGGCCTCATACAGATTGTTGTTGACCAAGACCATCAATCCTCTGTAAATGATTTTAATGAGAAACAGAAAAAAAGGGAGATGGTTTTGGTCCTTTTATTTTTCTTTAAATGGATGACCCCAAAATAATACTATGTAACATTACTCAACTCCAAATTGAGTAGTTCTCATGGTTTGACAAGAGCATCCTAGTCCAGCTTTCAGGGGATGGCATCTTAGCCAAATAAGTAGTAATGCTCCAAAGCAATGCAGGCTTTCACTAAACATTTGGAAGAGTTAGACCATTAGGAAATTTTTGTTATGCTTATTTACCTTTGGAAATGTCAGTGCATTCCTTACTCACCTGTAGGAACACACCTGGCTGAAGTCTGAAGCACACTGCTGCAATTCTTTGCTGTTTTATCTTTTGCCTGTAGTACATGCTGTGCCACAGCACACACAGAAAAAGTAAATTAACTGTTCTGATTTACTCTACATCTTCAGCCTTGACTTCATGGATAAAAAATGCACTGTGTCCCTGATTATGTAGTTCCTAGTGTACTTTATGCAATATTAACATAAAATAAACCCTTCTGTGAAAACTGACCTTGTTATCTGAAGTATCATAAGATATATTCAGGTCACTGAACATAACATACCTCTAACTAGATAATCGACCAGCTGACCCTTTGAAACTCTGCAGGTCATTGTTTCCTTAAGGAAAAGCTCTGGGAGTTAGTGTAAGAAGGGTGGAAGAGCATCAAGATTTCCTGCAAAATGGAAATACAACTGAATTAAGTTTTGTCAAAGAGCAATTTTATGGGACTTTTCTTATTAAAAGAAAAAAAAAAAAGCATGGGCTGTTATTTCCAATTTATTCTTTTGTTCACAAAAGATTGATTTCATATGATTTAAAGAAAGAGACTGTCTTCTTAGAGAGGTCCAGAAGCATTATTGGAAAAGCACACCACAGAAGGAAGGCCCTGCGACAATAAAGGACACCCTGAAGTTCTTTTTGTACGGGAGAATCTCCACAATAGAGCATTGAAAAATGTTAATGGAGTGATCTTATGGGAAACCATTGCAGAGATTACCTGCCCAGAATTGCCTCAAAAAAGTTCTTAAGCATTTTAATACGCATTATTTTGGACAGGCAGAAAACCTGGGAGCTGTGGGAGGCTGCAAAGAGGTCCCACAAATGTAAAAAAACCCCATAAATATCAATCTTGTCTCCTGACAGTTCATCATTCCAGAGCAGCAGCATATAGACAACAGAGTGAGGGATGAAAAAAGTCACAAATATACAGGATAAAATCAATTCCTTGTATAATTTCAGTGATTTTTTTTCTTGATTCCTGCAGCAGAACAACAGACAGGGTAAGCTGCTCTCATTTCTTATTTCTAAGCAGTGTAAGGAGATGAAGCATAAAAGACAAAGAGCTCAAACATCATTTAAGAACAGGACAAGAAGATTTGTTAAGTCTTCCCTTTGCACACCTGCTTTGAAGATAAGAAAAAGGGTAGTCTCAACAGAAAAGTCATGTTCTATAGGATGAAGCACCATATTCTCAACGCTGTGTTGTGAACAACTTGTGCTTATAGCTCTAGAGAAAATAAATGTTTCATTAGTAGCAGGAAGCCACAATTACCACAGCCCCTCCCCACAGTGCAATCTGAAGCTGAGTTCAATGCTCTTGACTTTTGGTCCTACCTTGGGCCACCCCACCTGAGCTGCTCCCTGTTTGCGGCATGGCTGCTTGCCAAGTGTTGTGCAGGTCATGTTTCACTGGCACCCACACGCAGGAAAAGAGTGATCACAGTGTGGACGTAACACTTTCATCCCAACATAACCTAAAGCATTCAAAATTGTTTTAAAGATTCAATCTAGCTGAAAGGTTCAAAAGCAGATGATGGCCTGATTGCAAACTTCCTGCTTAGCCTCTTCTCCTGGGATTTGGTTCAGGCTCATTTCTCATTTTCATACAAGCTTGACTGTCAGTTTTTTATTTTTATGAAAATGGACTAATAGAGCCAAGAAAATATAATGAAGACATTGCTTACTGTAAATTTAATTTAGAATGCAAAATTGTCTGTTGCAATTAAAAAAAATATTCTTTTCAAAGATAGACTTTGTAGACACAAATTTCAAACCACATTATATTGCTGGAAACATTTTTTTCAATGGAAGTGATGACACAACTTTAAAAGGCAACATCCTGAATAAAACATTGTAATGAATACTCAAAAATAGCTACTAAGGGAGGAAAAAGACTTGGTTTTCATATTATAATATGTAGCCTTTTGTCCCCTAATCTCAGCCTTATCCAATCTTGAAAGATTTACAATTTGCTAATTCTATAAGGCAAAAGAACATTCTTCTACCCAGCAAGGTCAAATCCACTCCAGGCAGTGATCAGTGGATTAAAACATCTCACTGAACCCAGTATAATTTTACTACTGTCAGGACATTTCAATTAGAGACCACAGCACTGTGAATGTTTGAATGGACAGCTGGTCTTACCTTCTGGTTGCTGAAGACATAATTAAGTTAAAAGCCCTGGGCAATATGTATTTTTGGCATATCCCTGTTTAACAGGGAGTCTGCTCTTATCAGCCTGATAAAGACACATAAATACTGCTATTTACTTATTTATTTTATTTCTATTTATATAGAAAGATAAGTTATGGATATGTAACATATATAGTTGGAGATTTCCAAACTCTGGAATATTATCTCTCCAAAATATTAGTGAAAAGGCTGGAAACAGATACAGAGCCTTGATCCAACTTCATTCAAGCGAAGTGAAGTGAATTTTTCCCGCTGACTTTTATGGGAATAAATCCCAGTCCTAGGGTGGGTGGTTCCTTCATCCTGCAGAGTGAACCAAATCATCCCCAGATTATAACTCACCATGTGCTGTAGGTTTTCTTCACTGCTGCTTTCAAATTTCAGGTTTGGTTGAGCCGTGCAGTGGAAGGAGCGCAACAAAGGATGGGTTCTTCACAGACTGATACTTTTGTCTTCCCATCTTGGCCCCGGCACAGTTTGGAATGTCCTAAGGTGCTAAAATATAACAATAATGGGCAGAATGAATCAGTATTCAAGGGCAGTACTAGCAGGTGGAAATTACTGAAATGGGGTAGTAGTTATCCATACCCACTCCCTGACCATTCAGTGACCTTTGATGTGTTTGTAACAGCTCTAGACACCCGCAAGCATCTCTTCAGCTGGCCCTTAGAAACACTAGAAAATTACAAGGGACTGGAACTGAGCTGAGTTGTCTGCTTTCTGCCATGGCGCTTGGTTTTTAAGTCATGCGCAGTATCTCTGCTCAAGACTAATAATATTTTGAGGGTCTGGTTATCATTGGTGGTCCAAAAGAACAACTAGAGCAAGCACCAGCATCCTTCAGTACTCATAAAAATTTCTTTTCCTTTTGGGGTTTCAGCACAGGTTAGCAGTTGTCCTTTTCTGGCCAAGCTGGTTAAGGTATTCTGAAATCATGGAGCTGTAAAAATACATAAGCTGAAAGCTGGTTCCAATTTTTATTTCTTGTTTGCTGTAGAGTAACTGCGCAACCTGTACTTGATAATATATTAAAAGAACAAGATCTTTTTTCAGATCCACAAAGGTAGTAAACTTCCATGACACCTTTGAATTCCTGGAACAGTATCGCACCTCTTTCAGCTGCTCATATACCTGATGTTACTTGAAAGATTGTGTCCAAACATCTGCATACAGTTAAGCTCCAAAGAACAAATTTCAATATAAGATTAAACATACTGCATATTTATAAATATTACCTGTCACCAAATTATCCTAATCTTTCCAGGTCTGGAAGACAGTCTAGGTTTACTATAAAGTGGGTATTTGAGATACAAACAGCTTCTGGCATCTATAACTCGACATCTTCAAGCAAGGTACACAGAATTCTTTGTACTATTCCTTAGCAGATGTGATGCAGTGTCCTTGCAAGTAGCATCTTGTGAAAAAAAGAAAACAAAACACATGGAAAATTACATCATTATTTAGCATTTGGCAGACACCATGACTGGTTTGCTTTTTTGGTCTATATTCCCCTCTCTGTTTTTATTTTTCAGTTTTGACCCCACATTTGAACCCCACTCCCACTCCATTCCACCCACTCCATTCCTCAAACCAGCTACCTCATATTGCTGGTTGTTCCTGGCATTTCTTTAGCAGCAACGGGAATTCGACCTCTCCGTATTTCTCACTATTAAGAATGTTTCACCAAAGCTAGTAAATAACGAATGACATGCAGAAAATATTCAAGCAATGATGGTTTTTTTTACTTTTTTGTCTTTGCCTTGGTGTTTCATAATCATTAGAAAATTGTTGTGAAGTATAAGACATCTAACTATGGAAATACAACATCATTTTGATGAATTATAGTATTATTTTCAGGGTCTTATGCTTTTTTCCACATTAATATATGACAGAAGTTTTAATATTGTAAATTAATGTCTCACACTTCTGTGTGTCATTTGAAATTTGGTTTAGTATTTGAAAATATCTTTTTATTTTCATTGTGCCAGCCCTCAGTGTACCATAAGAAAGGATTTGGTAGGCCTAGCTTCCCTGCATCAGGTGATCAGCTTGCCAAATTATGGGGAAAATACCAAAAATATTCTGAGTGTTAGTTTTACCAGTGTTCCAGAGTGCCCAATACTAATTAAAGTTGATATCAGACTGTGCAGAATGTATTATATGCAAAGAATGACATTAAAGTGCTATGTGTTATCTAAAAATAGTATTTATTACATGCTACATTTCTGTGTGATGTTAGAAGCTGAAATGGAACAATTAATGAGATAAACTATTTGAAATAACACTCTGAGGGCCACACTATTAGGCAATATTTGTCACAATGTTTTTTATTAAGAAAATCAGAAAATTTCCTCTCTGAAGTCTCATCCAAAAACTTGAAACTGCAACTTTTCAAAACTTAAATGCAGCTGTAGTTTTCAATATTTTTTAATATAAGAGGTACCAGAGGTGGTGTCATAATTCTTCCTCTACAAGTAATGGTAAAAGTTGTGGTGGTGAGCTTAATCTCCGTCCCTTGTAGAGTCCAAGGGGTGCTGTGTTGGGAAATGTGTCAATTAGGGATGAATCAAAAAAATATGTGCAGGGTTTTTCATCCGCTCCAGGTCCAGAAGTCACAAGTGGGGCCCAGCCAAAGGATTTGTCCTTATTTTTAGTGGAAATGTATGTGAACAAGAATCCATTTGAACAGTAAAACTTGGAAAATCATGTCATTTTTGCCTCTTCAGAAGAAACTCAGATTCACAATATGTTGTCACAGGCAACCTCTGTGTCATTCAGAAATATGACAAATCCTAGGCATTAAGCTGTGTTTGTGTAGTTCACTTACAATTGAAATTCATAATGGGAAAATATTTTTATTATGCATTTATAGAATGTGCAGTGGATGTGTGGAAAACAGCAGTTTTGTAGTGCTGATTAAAATGTGAACACTTCTGAATTAAAATTAGGGTTTTGGTTTGGTTTTCTTGAGAAGCAGCTCTGGTCTCTGCAAGCTTTTTCCCTCTAAAATTCAAAACACAATTCAGAACACAGCTATAACAGAAGACAATATATCCTGGTCTGACTCTAGTCACTGAGAAGGTTGGCATCTATCAGTTTGACATCAAGACCTCTCTTCAGGGTGTGGAGAGGAATCGCATCTCCCCCGCTGATGCAGCACACCTCTCCTAAGCACATGTGAGGGTGGGGTGAATTACTCCTCAAAGACACCTCTCTCTGTGAGCTCTGCTTGCAGGATACACAGTGACCTTCAGCTGGCACCTCACCACCAGTCATCTCCTCCAAACCTAGTGCTCACACCAATTCCTAAGCTGCTGCTTTACTGTTCTTGACAGTCTAAAATCCAAATTAGAGCTGTAGCACTGTGCAGTATATTTCAGCAAATTAAAGTAATTAGCAGAATTTCTCCTGGACAGTGTTTTGGAAATCTCTATCAAGTTGGGCATTTTTTTTAAATTTTTTGTTGTTGTTGTTGTTGATGTTTGTTTGTTTGCTTGCTTGTTGTTGGTTTTTTTTGGTTGGTTGGTTTGTTGTTGTTGTTGGTTTTTTTTGGGTTGGGTTTTTCCCTCTTTCTCCTGAGTGGCAGAGAGGAAACACAGAAAGATCCCTTATCTTCAAATTTTTAATTTCTCCTTGGAAAATATATAAAAAGTCAGTAGTGCAGTTAATACTGAAGTAATTACACTAAGTTTTGTTATTATTTAAAATCCTCAAAAGGCTAATACTGTTTTCCAAAAAATTTTAAAAAATATAAACTTAATGGATTTTGAAGTCTTTTTCTTGTTTTTCACTATCCATCAGCTATTCAATATCTAGTAGAGGTAAATTCCTACCACAAAAATTGTTTCCAAAATCCATGGTAATTACTACATACTTACAAACATGTATAAAAATTTTACCCTTCAGTTTTCAGTGAAGAAATCTGTTCTCCTGCAAAAAGCTGACAGTATGCTATAGTAACTGAAGAAAGAACTGGTTGTCTAGAGATACAAATACTCTGCTTGCTGGAAGTTCTTGGTAGGACCATATTTTTTATGAAATAATCATGATTCTCTTCAAATTCTACTTGGTCTTAGTTATCATGAGAATGCCACCAAAATTTTCTGGTGTTATGATGAATCTGATTTGAATTGTATGATAAAACTTTTTTTCTGAAAAACCAATGCCCAATACTGTTTAAAAATCAATAACTTATGTGTCAAACAATGTAAAGCCTCATAAACATTGCTGTGTCTTTTGAATCATGTTATATGCTTAAAAGAAGGAAAAAAAACCCCAACAAATATGAAAACTGATTAAACTGAACCTTAAAAGTGGATGTGTGACCATTACAGGACAAGAGACCATATTTTAACCAGGAATGATCCCCCTGTTTTGATTTCACAAAGTCTGTGTAGCTCAAGTAAAAGTATGCTTGCTTTTTCCAGACATAATGAAGTTATTTTTTACAATATTTATTATTAGATTCTACTAGACTCTAGACTCCTTTTTCTAAACCATATTAAGCTCATAATATCCAATAGCTTTTAGTATCAGTGCTTTTAAAAAGAAAATAGATTATTATGTACAAGCTTCTCTCATTTTTAAATTGTGTTTGTTATAACTCTGATGTGCTGTTTGTTGGTCACTTACACAAACTACATTTTAACTAATTTTTTCCAATTTCCTTTCTTTCATTCACCTGAACCGATAATGAATGGATTTCCAACTTCTTCCCTCTAATCCCAGTAATTTGGATTGCCTTTAGCAAGATATAAAACCCAAAACACACAGAGTGAAAAATTGTCATTGCCTTTAGTGTTGACAAAATGAATGGAAAGAAGGTTACTTTTTACCATCTCAGTCCTCTGTGGAGCTAAATTCTCAACTCCTCTTCAGTTTAATAGTTAAGGCAGATTAAAGCAGGAGGAGTTTTTACCTTAGTGGATAATAAGCAAGTGGATGTTGTGAGCCGAGATTTCCCCTTCCTCTCCTGAGTGAGCCCTTAGTTACACATCTGCTTCCCCTTCCTCTAATCTCCAATCCACTTTAAGGGTAGCTGAGGATTTTCATCACAAAGCTGAAAATGTTTATGTCTTGAAATCTTAGCTTTAGCTTCTGAGTTGCCAGTCATCGGGGACTGAAGCTTATGGCTGTTATTTTATTGACCTTAGGAGAAAATTGTAGGATTGTAATGACAACACCAGATTAGTAAGAGGCTGCTAAAACGATGCCTGTTGCAGGTGAAAGCCAATGATGTTGACCATAATCTGTGCATCTCTAGCTACCACTATCTCAGTGGCTGATGCAGGATTTCACAGAGATTTTAATCTGGTGTGTTTACTATTTTCACCTTGAAAATTTCTGTGGAGTAAGATCACTTGAAATAACTTTTTAACACTAGGACAAGAATCAGATTTTTAAAAACACTTTTGAAACAATTGCATTTAAATATTTCAAAATGGAAAATATCAGTCTTTTCAGTTTCACAAGCCTTTTTCATAATTTCAGCTACTATTCGGTCATAATTAAAATAAACTGTTTAGAGATTATCAGAACAATAAAATCTTTCTACAAATTGGGTGGAACAGTCTGAATATTGTTTTCAGTTGTGCTTTTTAACCCTAATTCTCCAAAGGAAAGTTTTGAATATCTCATTTTTGCCTGAAGGATGGCAATGTGGTTTCCTGAGTAGCTGCATCCCTTTTCAAGCTGGTTTCTAAAAGGTGATTAGATTTTAAGATTCAGACTTGGTTTTGGTTATTTAGCTTGGAAGATTTATAGAAGGAAACAATTCTTGCCTGTTGTTTTGTCTGTCAGTAGTTTCTTTTGAGGGCCCCATTTTTGAACAAAAAGTTAATTGTTTCTATAAAACCATATCTTAGTTACTCCTTGGCATCTAGGATTCTTCCTGAATATTAAGAACACAGCATGATTTTGAGTTAAATGCCACTGGCTTTCATTAACTTGAAATCCCCATGTCAGAATGAAGGGACAGAGTAAAGAAACTACTCTGCTCAGACAGTCAGTGGTTTGCTCAGAATCCTCTAAGACTTCCTCAATATGAGACCCAGGACTGGTTGCTCATTCCATGTTCTTGGGTAAGGATTTTTCCCCTTTTATATGCATGGGGAAATTAGTCTGGCTGAAAATAATTTTAGGCAAAGATTTAGTACAATTTCTGTAATTCTTCCAGATCATGAAGCTGGTATTTGTTGGTGTTTTGCCACCTTTCCTTCCTCACCAAGCTGTGCCGCCACAATCCAGCTCTGTCAGCTGTGTGCACCCCAACTGCCTTAGCAACTTCCTCACAGAAGGAATGAATGAGAGAAAACAGCCTCAGGTTGCATCAGGCGAGGTTTACAATGGTTAGGCACTGAACAGGCTGCCTAGAGAAGCAATTGAGTCACCATCCCTGGAGGTATTTAAAAGATGTGTAGATGTGTCTCTTAGGCACATGGTTTAGAGGGGTACTTGGCAGTGTTAGGTTTACGGGTGAGTAAATTGTCTCCAGGGTCCTTTTGAACCTAAATGATTCTGTGTTTCTATGTGGTCAGGCAGTTGAACTAGGTGACTGTTGTACATCCCTTCCAACTGAAATTATTCTATTCTATTCCATTTGGGTCTGTTCAACTCTTAGCCAATATCCTCAAAACTTCCGATGTTCAATGCAGAGTTGGTTTTCCTTTTCCTCTGCTCCTGGTTTCTGACAAGTATATTAAATCTCTCCTGGTAGATGAAGACCTTGGTCTGAGTTTATACAAGCTTTTCTCACCTCCCATCTGGAATTTAGTAATGTGATATACCTGGGCCCTAAGCCATCTGTCCCAGGAATCTGCAAGTAAATGCAGTAGCATAATCCACCAACACAAGCTTTGTAACTATCGCAGAATGTCCTCTTCCTCTGCTGGCTTCCATTAAGAAGGAAAAAAAGTGAGTTGAAGGTCTTTCCCCTTTCCTGTAAGATGATTGATGGCCCAGGCTCAGGATAGCTAAGGGCAAAATAGACCATGGTCCAGAGAACCACATTAGCGAGTCCATGCAAGTGCAGAGTAGGACTTCGTGGACTCACCAGTTTGCATCTGGAAGCAGTATAGCTGCATGTACTTGGCACCATGCCCAAGTTAATATACCCTGCCCTTTGTGTGTGAACGTGACTATTCTCCTTCCAGGCCTGATTTGGCAGCTTATCCAGAACCACCCCTTTGGTTCTGGGGTTAACACAGGAGGAGCAAATCTGTCTGCAGCTGGCAATGTGGACAGAGTTTCAAAGAATCTCTCTGGAACCGGGGTGGGAACCTGGGATGAAAAATCCCCTCCCCAGGCACAGCAAGGCTTTCTACCCAGAAGGTAACACTTGTCTGAGCAGAGGAGAAAACATTCCTTTCAAGAGGTTGGTCCAAGTTTCTGGAACTAATTCTCACAGGAAAAGAAATGTTAAAAAACCCCCAACAACTCGTGTTGTCCTGCCTATCACATGCTGTTCATCCAAACCACTTTTCCACTAGATACATACAGCACATTTATCACTCAGCTCTCCCACTCCTCCTCCCCAAAACTGTAACCCAAATGCAATGATATGCATGGAGTATCTCCTCACCCTGCAGAGAGATAAACTGCATATGACAGCTATTAGTTACATGACATCATGCTCTTTAGAAAGGCATTGGGATATGAAGAGAAATAAGATTATCCGTAGGACTGAATGGAATAGAAAGTGTCTATATTTTAGTGTGCTGCTTTAGGACACACTCAAATTGGGTTTGCTAAGTCTCTTTCCTGCCAGATAAACCTGGACACATTAAACTATCAGATAAAAATATTGTAATGTTAGTTCATGCTCTGAGTTATTGGTTAGAGATTATACATCCTTGTGACTTATACTGTTCTGAGAAGGCTGTGCTAAACTAACAGCAAATAATAACTGCAGAAAAATAGTGATTTTCTGTTGGGAAGCATCTTTTTCACAGTTTCAAAATTGCTGATGTATTTCACAGCAGGCTGTTGACAACACAGGAGTAGCAGTCTGGTGTTAAAAATACTTGAGGCTGCCCCTCCTATTTCTTGCTCATTATCTGTCATTTTAGCCAGATCAAGCTTCCCTTGAGGAATACAGAAATGGGAGCTTTGCCTGAGGTGAGGTCTTCAGAGCTATTCCTGTTGATCACATTTTTGGCAGACAGAGAAGAGCTGGGTAAAAGTTCAAGGAGAAGGAAAAGTTTTATTTCAAATTTGGAGCCTGAATAAACTGCGCCAGTAGAAAACAAAAATTAATCTAAAAGCAAAAACTAAAGAGATTCCTTTGACTTCACATGCATTCCGGGCTTTGGATAGCCTAAACAGAGAACTATACCTCAGCCAGGTGTATTTGAAAGATTTGTGAACTTTGTACAATATTTGATGAAACTGGGCCGAATTTCATCTCTATAATGAAACATGGAAGCAGGTGAGTTCCATGTGTTTTGGAGATCTCATAAATAGTTTGCATTGCTCTAATAGCGACAAATTTAGAAAACTACTTTACCAGATGTACACACACAAAAAAAAGATGTAATATGAGGACCAGATAGAAAGCCTGAACACTGAGCTGACTGTTGTGCATTTCTGATCTTCTGAACTGAAACAGAGTCGCACAAGGCTGTGCCCAAGCTGAATGCTGACAAATTATAATGGATGGTTTCTGCAGTAAAGAAGTCCAGCTTCAAATAGAAAGAAAGGAAGAAAGGAAGAAAGAAAAACAAGAACAATGTGCGGTTCTGAGTAATTATTTTTGCAGGATTTTAACAACCAGAGCCATAAGAGGTCACAGTGAAAGCAGTTGTAAAACGAGGTTCCCTTCCTGAGAGTGTTTAAATGGCTGAGTCTCAAATGGCCCACAGCAGCTGACTATCTGGGCCATGACTTTGATATTTTAATTAACAGCATTTTGTGTTGCATCCAGGTTTACCTGAAGAGAACTGGTGATTCAAACAAACAGTAAGAAGTTTCATACTTCACAGGCCTTAGAGTTCATAGTTAGTGTTGGTATATCATGCTTATTATGTTTGATAGGTTAATGTGTAATATGGGAAGAAGCCAAATCTCCTATTTATTTATTTAAAGAGACAGATGAAAAAAAATATTTCCAGAAGAAATTTTTGATTTATGTCTTTTGAATTTTCACTGCAAATAGAAAACAAACAAACAAACAAAAAAAAACAACAAACCCTTACTGAAAAAAACCAAAATGAAACAAAAAATCTCCTTTGGGTAAACAGTGAACATTCCTATCCAGAAAATCCTGCATGCTTTGGAGACCTCAACCATACTGTTTGTATGACTCTAAGTTTCCTGACCAGACAATATCTCATGTGTCAAACCATAATGCTTTGTTTTGATGAGCTGACATAGTAAATTATGGAAATATTTAGGTGTAATTTAAAAAGATGATGACACTTTTCTGAAGTGGTAGTTTTGTATGTCTATAAATATCAGTATCTGTAAGCATAGGCATTTCCGGTATAAATAAAATATGGTTTCAGAGACTTTGGTTGCATTTCATTCCAGAAAATTTAAGAAGTTACTATGGTACAAATGGAATCATTCTAATCCTCTTCTGTAGTCAACGGGGAGACTGAACATCTCCAGGAGTCAGTCCCAGGAATATATTAACTTTGAAGCGCTGTTCTGCTGTCAATGAAGCATAATATTAGATGAGGTAAGTCAGTAAGTCATGATCTTTCAGTATGGTTGCAAAACCAAAATAGCTCTATAGAAGTTTTCCTCCATTAACTCAATATTTAGGTTTTCAGTACGAAAAGCTTTAAAGCTAGACACTGACAGCTATTTTACGCATGAAAAATACATGTATTTTTTTGAAAGTCTGTCACTGGAAGACCAGTAATCAGAATAAAAGATAAATATATTTAATACATTATTTACCTCGAAGAACTTACCAGGAACTGCTTCAGCATTGCTGCCAGCTCAGAACAAGGATATAATCAAGGTCAATATAGGAACTATACACAAATGCTGTGTATTTAAAATACAGGCTTTTGGGAAAATAGAGGCTTTGGGTAGAACAGGCTGTCGGGGTCCCTTCCCCCCTGCCATGTGTCCCTGGGAGAGGGGCCCTGGGGGGGAGGCACGGGGTTTCCCTGCCCCTGGTCAGCCTCGTTCCCCGTTGGTTGTTTTGTGTTCCCCTGCGTGGGCAAGGACCCTCGGGTCCCGTGATTGAGCAGTTCCTCGGCAGAGCCCGGCCATGCGGCTGGAGAAATAAACATCTCTGAAACATCTATCAAGAATCCGTCCATATATATTTCTTTTCCACAGGCCTCGTTGATTGATACTCGTGTTGCAGTATCCCTGCTGTAACAACAGGCTGTTATAATAAAACAGGAGTAAGTCATGACTCATGACTGCCCTTCACGGGCAGCAAAAAATGTCTCTGCCATTTAAAAAATCACTGTTCAATACAGATTTCATCTTTACTTTACATATTGATCGTTAGAAATCTGATATTTTTGTGATTCACTTCACATTGAATCCATAGCCCTGAGTCACAACTAAAATATTTGCAGAAAGAATGTGAACAGCCTGTAGGAGCATATTTTGAACAAATAGCAACCTTATGCAAAAAGAGCCAGATTCTTCTACTTTTATTTGCACGGTGACTGTCCAGAAAAAAGCCTACTGAAAAGCTATACAGTTACTCCAGATTTACCCAAACACTACAGAGAAGAATTTTGCCCATTACCATAAATTAACAGCTAAATTATACTTATTTAGAGTGAAAACAGGCCAAGACTTACCTGAGTAACTCATATAAAATTTTCTAGTAATCTTAAAAGTAATTCTGCCTGATTAAGGCAGGATTTGATTTTATGTCCATTCTCTGGAGGGTAGCTTCTCTGACCTGATCACCTTCTTGCTGTATTAGCAATTTTGAAATTATAGGTATGAGAAAAACCTTCTAATTTTGTGGTAAATGCATTTACGTGGTAGCAGAGTTGCTGATGCATTAATATTTTGCAGAATATTAACCGCAAAGGAATTGTGTTCTGGTATTAAAAATAATTTGAAACTGCCCCTGATATTTGTTGCTCATTATCAGTATTCATTGCCAGTTCCTCATTCCTCAAAAAAATTTAAATTCTACCTTGGGAAAATAAGGTAGGGAATATGTGCAATGGCTGATGACATCATCTGTAAGTAATGACTATAAATCTTGAGTGAATTTGTAAGTACAAATGTGCAGCTTGGAAGGTGCCAGATTTCACGCCTGCATACTTAGAGCCTGCAAATTCATCTCATGAACTTGAGAACATCATTTTCAGCCAGAATTTGCTCAACTACACCTTGATTAAGCCAGACCTGAAAAAAATTAAATCTCTACTAGAAAAAGTATAATATTTTATAGAATAATAATTTATATTTTATTTCAGATTATTTAGTTATGTCAAATGCTTCATTTAAATCTTCATCTAAGCAACAGTTGAATATTTTGGAGATATTTTAGAAATTAGCCTCATGATATAGCAGCAAGAATGTTCCTTGCATGTCAAGTGCTGTATGAGTGAGTGTTAACAAAGCACTAATGCCATTTGGATGGGATAAGACCAGCTAGTGTGTCCAAACCTCTTAAAAGTACATTCTAAACTATTATATTGCCAATTAAGCAGCAAGGTGGAAAATTCTTGTCTTTCAGTTGGCATAGAAAGAGCCTAAGTTGTTTTTTTTCCTTATAACTTTGAAAAAAGTAAGAGAAAATTTGAGCTTTACCTCAAAAGGTTTATATTTCTTACACAATTCTGTGTGTATTTAAAGAGGTGCTTCTTAAATAACTTGAACATTGGGGCAAAACAATGTCACTTGGGAGAAAATTGGCAGAAAACCTGGTCCAAAAGAGTTTGGATGGTTCAAGGAATTGGTAATGAAATCATTAGATTTTACCAGTCTGCTTTGTTCTGATTCTTGTCCAGCTTTGGTCATAGCCACGAAGCGTTTCTACTGGAGACAAGCCAAGCAGCAAAGGCTCAGGTCCACTTCTGAGTCCCTCACTAAGCACGGATGCAGTTTGGATTTAGGGAGAGAGTGGAAGTTTATCTCGGATTAATGCTGTCTGAAATCTCTCAAATTGCATATATGGGGAAAGAGTCTCTGACATTAATGTCAATGTTGATCCCGATGGAAAGGTGCCCATCTTCTCACTGCTGTTCAACAAATAAACTCCAATTTGAATGATTTTTGAAGGCTCAGTTTTCACAAAGTGCTTCAAAGTTCATGCTGGTTCCTGAATTTCTGCTGACCCTTCAGTCCCTGAATTGCTTGTGGGCCAATGACGTTGTATGGAAGGTCTTGCGGACTTGTGACCAGTCCATATTATTGTACCACTCTGTCCCTGTGCTGTGGCATCACCAAGATGTTTCCATGTTTACATGAGAAATTCCTCCTGTTTGAGATCTGACTTGGGCTGTAAATCTCAACTTAGATTCTCTATTACAACTATTACTGAGTCCCCTATTGTTCTGTGGCTCACGTGCATGAGCACATGGACACAGGGATGGCTTCAGTAATATTAAGCCGACAGCAAGGAGTTGAGAAGGGTCCTTGTGTAGAGTTCCACTGAAAGCAGTTTATTGCTACAACTTGTCAAGGTTTCTAGAGGCAAAATGACCCTGAACACGTGACAGCTCAGGCTTAAGTACAGGGTTGTGGCTAACACCAGGAGCCAGCCGTGGAATCAGAACTGGGGTACATTACCATCACCGAGCACCATAACCGGTAAGTCTTTGGCACCAGAGACTGTCTTACTAAGAGCTCTCTCTGTCTCTTGTACCACTGGTCAATTGGCCACCACATACAACTAAGTTTTTGCTCAGAGCTCGGATCCAGGAACAAGTAACTAGGCTCTGGAAGCCCAGACCTTGCTACACCAAAAGTCATTGAAATTTGAGAAGAAAAAAAATATCCTTGGACAAAGTTATAGATTCACAGTCACATCCGAACCTGCTAGCCAAGGGCATTACAGACTTTTTCTTGCCTGTTCCCTCTTTCTGCCCTTGAAGGGAGGTGGAAGAGTCAGCATTTGTAGTTGTCCTTGTCACCAAGTTGCTGACCCAGCAGAATAGTAGCTCACCAAACAGACCAACATAATATATCTATTTTCTCTTAATGATTTCTCTGATCTGACACAACACCAAAGTACTTGTGCCCTCACTAGAGAACAGTCAGTGGACTGCCGTTTTTGTACCATAATTTGGTTTTGGGTATTTATGTTAATCTGAAGACACTACCTCAGAATATTCCGTGATTCTTTGAAACATTTTAAAGAGCTTATTCTTTTACTGTATGTGCTCAAATAATAGCTCAGATTATACAGAGGCATTTGGAATGAGAAATTTCAGATTGATGAAATAGAACCGGTCTGTAGAAATCTGAATTAAACTTAATTAATTAGCTCAATTAGACCATTGATCAGTTCCAATTCCTGCCTGCTCAAACTTCTAAATCAAGTATTCCACTACATATATACGTACGTATGTATTACATTCATGTTTCATTCCAGTGTGCAATTTGATTTTCTATAACAAATCTTCTTACAGGTACAGCCACTTCAGCTACAGTCCTGTGCTGATGTATAACATAGAAAGTGCAGTTCTTGGTACAGGACTTTGAAAATCTACATTTCGAACAAGTAGGAGATAGCATATATAGTAGGAGAGCACATGAATAAATTAATTCTGACAATGGAAGTCAGGAACAAACCAAGAAGGCATAAACACATTTATTTTGAAACTTAAATGAATATTTTCAACAATTATAAATAAAATAATTAGCATCTTATACCACATCTTGTGCAACAAACAGTCAACATCCATGAATACTGGGTTATGGAAATTCATCCTAAAAACCATGCCACATTGTTTTAGTCATTCCATTATATTTTATGCCTTTGTGTTGGCCTTCCTCCCACTGTTAGTAATCTGGATCCAGGGAATAATCTCCAGGGAACCATGAGTTTGTTTGGAGGGAACTGTTTTTTCCTCACATGTGGACTCTGAATGTTAAAACTCCAAAAAATCTCTCGTAGGACTTCTGAGTCTGAACTAAAAAAGAACAGCAACAGCTCTTCTCAAGGGAAGAAGGTATTTCAGCTGAATCAACAGTTGAGGTAAGACTGATCCAGTTCTGCCCAGTTCCAGAAGAACATTATCATGAAAATGAAGAGTCAGAAAGCTGAATTACATCACCTCATCAGAACTATCATTCACTGAATAATTTTCCCAAAGTGTAGAACACTATTTTTAGCTGTTTTCAGAAATATCTGATAGCTGCTGTGTTTCCTATTATCCTTGCTATTGACCTCATAGGCCATCCATAATATTTTCTTTAGGGATACCAGTGAGTCCTGCACAGTGAGGAACCTTCCCCATCTCTTAGTAGACATTATTAAATAAGAATAAACCCATGATCAACAGTTGTACAGCCCAGGAAATGAGACAGAAGTAATCAGGAAAAAATAAATATGAGTGTGGGGCCTTGTGACAATTTTCATCCAAATTTTTTGGAAATCCCACCAAGGTACTGAAGAAGAACCTCACAGGGCTCATAGAACTCAACTTCTTTGGGTTAATTTTTCCCAGATAATTTTGCAATGACATCCTTTTTTAAAGTGTTGCCAAAAGTACTATTTGTACTTTATTATATATTTTAGCAGACAGTTCATGCACACCTGATTAATTGCCCCTTATATCTGCTGTTTCACATAGTTATTTCCACCAGGACCTAAGCTACAGTTCAGTATCTTCTTTAATAAAATATTTTTATTTGCAGATATGATGGATTTAAGAAAAATCAAAGCATTTATATTTCTAAAGTTTTCACAAAATTAAAATACTATTTTTGCCTGAAAAGTTTAATTATAAGAAAAACATTTTGTTCTGCACTATATGAATGTCTGCGCATGCATATAGCTATGAGAGAAATTGCTAGCTTCTGCTTATGTAAGACCCTATCTTCATTGACTCACATTGTAGAAGTACTGAACTAGATCTTTTCTCTACTAATACCATTAAGTGCCTCGAATTATAAAATAAAAATGTAATAGTTAAAAATATTTTAAATTATGCATTTAGATGTAATTTTATGCACTCACATTTAAGTGTTTCTGCAGGTTTGTGCATTCGGAACATTATGCTGGAAAGAGTTTGCATAGATTTTCCACTACTCACTTGCAGCCACCAGCAGCCTGAACACACAGAATCAAAGAATCATTTTAAGTTGGAAAAGAACATCTCATATTTCAGAAGTCCTTGTTGCATTTGCCACTTATTCCACTGAGAATACATATGTGGTCTACCAAGGTAAGATTATTAAATTGCTACACATTATAACAATTCCAAATAAAAATATTCTAAATACAATTCCAGGGAGAAGAGAGAGTAGTTCCCCTCTCTCTTTTAAATGGATTAATACATCCAATTAACCCTTTTCCTCCCTCACATTTAGTTGGAAAGTTCTATAGTGCAGTGTGGCTCTAGCTGGCTGTTGGGAATTGCTGGTTGACAGCAGCATCACAAACTCCCTAGCCTTGAGTTTGGTTTGCATCCTAGTGAGGTATGGATTTAGCCAGCCAAGCCTTGACATCACTGGAGCTACAGCAGGTCAGAGTCGTTTATCCTCAGATTCCCTTGAAGGGATTTCAGTCAAGATGGCAGTTTTGCATCATGTTTCTGGGCTCAGCCTCTCTGTGATGCTGAGCTCCTGTAGACTTGAGATGCCCAACCCCTCTGAGACTTGAAGACTGTGATGCACAAAATCAGCATCAGCAAAGAACTAATTTGTGGTACAAATATATGGGGAGGGATTTTTATAAACATTTTTGGGAGGCACCCAACATCTGTTGCTTGCTGTGGCATGGCATACATGTCACTATGCCAGCTCACTCATAGACCTATTTGTTAAACAGACATGTCATCTGAGATTTTTGTCAAATGTCAATTTTTCCCATCTAAACTGTTTTATACAAAGCAAACTATTTGGAAGATCTATTGCTTGTAATGAAATTTTAAATGCCACACGTGTGAATGACTATCTACAGATACTGGCTGGAGATGTGTAGAGAAAGGACTGATATGTAGATTCAAGCTTATTTTTTAACTGCCATGGTTTCACAGCTGGGACCAACTCAGGCAAAGAAGGCAAGTCTTGATGCAGTCTGACCACCCTGGGTGTTCAGGTTACTTGGAAAGAAAGTAGGACAACAAGCTGCCAGGTTGTGAGGAAACCTCTCCATTTAGGGTACTCATAGACAACAAAAGCTCTTCTAAAGGTATCATGAATATATAGAAAAAGGAGATCAACACATTCCCACACTCCTGCCATTTAAGGGTGTTCCAATAAAATAGGATGCTGACCTAGAACCGTTTCATTTTAATTCTGAAAACTCCAAATTTTGTCTTATTTCCATAACAGAATGACTTAAAGTCTTAAAAAATGCAGTTTCAGTAACAAGAGTCAGATGACTTATTACAAAATAAGTTTTGAAATTTCAAGTGAAATCTTCCTGATCAGATATAAAACTTTATATCTGTATCTTCCCCCAAGCTCCCTTCAGATTCAATGGAGCAAAATAGATGGTTTAGTACAATTCATCTTAGGCATTTTAGCCCCTGACTTTAGGATAAACTGAGTTGCACTTTAGCAGGGTCTATTTCTCCCCACTGACTATAAGAGGCCCAAAGTGATAAGCTCAGATGTGCATGTCTAGACTAGAGATGTTTATAGTTAGGTGATTGAATCCCATTTGTTCAATCTACTACAGTTAGCAAAGTACAAAATTTATTTACCCCACATGTCATTGTTTTAGTGAGACTGGATAAAGCCAAACCTTGTAATATTTTTGATCTATCTGCGTATGGACACTGTTGGAGACAAATGCTTGAAGAGATGGACCCTAGGTCTGGTACTGTGTTCCTCTGGTACTAATCTCAACATTGCAAACATAAAATGTAAAAGGAAAGAAAAAATAACTTAAACTTTGAAATGTAACAAAGTGACCATCAAAAGAAAGGACTCTAGACTTAGAGCTAGAGAAAAGACAGGCTTACAAGATAAGGAAAAGCTAAACAATTTAGACTGAGCCTCTTATGACCCAGTTCAAATATTTCTGGTGGGTTACACAAAGCTGATCTACTGTGTACTACATAAAGCATGAAGTTTAAAAGGTATGAGGAAAATGCAGTTAAAAGAGCTCATAAATGACCAAAGGTTTGCAAAGCACACTAGAACCATAAAAAAATAGGGTTTAGAAATGTAGTATTTCTAGTTATTATCTACAGTTGCCTGCCATAGCAAAAGGGATTATGCTCTCCTTAATGAGAGGGCATACTAAGTGTTCAAGAAATTTAATTTGAGCTTGGAATAAGTCCAACACTTAGGTGACTAAATTTTTATTTTGAAAGCTACAAGGAAAGAGGAAACAATGAGAAATAGAATCATTTTATATAATATGCCAAGTAGTTTATAGCACATTAAGTGATCATGTAAATGTCACAGATAGTTCACATTGTCATAAGAAGACATAACTTATCCTTTTGCGTCTGAGGTAGGAAGGATGGGAAAATTCATGTTCATCCAGAAACTGTGCAGACTTTTTATATTGAAACATTGACCTCTCTTATGCTCCTGGATCTAAGTTGTGAAATTTTGTGTGACTGAGTAAGCCACGTTACGTTCTGTACCGAGGCCTGGGAAATACGAAAGGACTGTTGTTTCTGAAAACAGAAAAATGCTGTAAACTTTTTTATTCTGTTCAACAGAACAAACACATTTTTAAACCTCCCTGTAAAATGTTACTGCACAAATATTTTCACAAGTAACCCACATGCCATGTAAATAATTATAAGTCTTTGTCCAGTTTTACATGGTTCATTCTTTCTTTTGAAGGCAGGAGAACGTATGAAGCTGTATCTTACAATCCATTTAAGAACTTTAGAGTGAAGAAAATGTCTGTACCCCCATGTGGAATAACATCCATTTAGAAAAAAAAGCAAAGGCAGAGCAGAGCCTGTAGCTTATCCATTAGCACAAATCTCACTGGCAAAAATCTCTCCTGGAATTAAAATCCCATAACTTAACCTAGATCATCCACCCTTTTTAGGTGTTGTAGTCCATCTCATTTGACTGCCACATTTGGAAAGCAATTTGAAGAAAAACTTCTTCCACTACGACAATATTCTTTTCTCTAATGAGCTGTCTCTGTTTTGTTCCAGTAACAGCTCTGCTTTGTGGTCAGCTAACATACTATTCATAGCTACTATATATCCCTCCTGGGATCCACTTCTATATTTCCAGTTCTTCTACTGACAAAAGAGTTTTAGGTGGACAAGGAACACTAGATATGGCCTTGTTCCTAAAAGAACTTTGACAAATGGTCGATGCATTGTATTTAGGTTTTATGAACAAATATATAATACATATTGAGGAACTCGTAAATAAAAAGGAGATAAAAATCCAGTACAGACCTTTTTTAAAAAATACCAAATATTCCTTCACATTATGGATGTCCAAATGTTTTAAGTTATTTTATGGTGAGGGCAGAAATATTGTGTGCACCAGCTGAGTGAGTGAAGCAAAGATAAAAAAAAAAAAGGTAGAAATCTGAGTTTATTCCATGTAGACTTACATTTATTTACATAAAAATGTTTTAAAATTTATATTTACAATTATAAATTATAATTAAACAACTGTTTAAAAATCATATGCAAGTCACAGCATAATTTAGATACCTAGGGAATCAAAGAAGTGAAATGTCAGCTTAACAATTTCCCATGTCTCTCCCAATCTTTCATAACATGGTCTTAAGGTTCACCCAAGTCCTGTCAGGCAAACAGCTTCTGCAGCATAAAACTAGAAAGCCATAAATTAAGCTTATTTTATACAAACTCATGCTTTTTAGCCCTATATCTGCTTATTGTTTTGACTGCTATACTTAAAACAGGATAACCTTTGTGAAATTTTTTGCAAGAAATAATATATTAAAGTGAATTTTTCAATGATATCTAGAGCCTCAAAACTGTCAGAGCCACTACTGGCTGTACTGTGAAAAGTCCTCATGCAAGCAACTGTACTTGCGTTGAAAGGTAAACTACGTCCTTGAGTTTGGAGAAAATTTAGCATTTATGTTTAATTTGCAAAGAGAATGGAGTAAACTTTGGCTGAAGTATGGGTTTGGTTTTCTACAAAATAGTCTTGTTATTAGTAACTCAAGTGAACAAATCAGTGAGGTCTGTGGGACAAAGACATTTTGGTATCCAAATATACATAAATTGGAGTAAAGAAAAGAACCCTGTTCCTTCAGCTTCAGAAACAAACCCCAAAGTAAAGGAGAGGTACCAATGGCTAAGTTGTAGCATGTAGTAAATAAGAGCAAGGCGTTATTTTTATTAAATTAAGGGGCATGGTTTTACTGGCAAGCATTGCAGGCTTCTAATCCTCTCTACACGCGCAGTTCTTCAGATATTTCTCCAAGTTAGGCAGCATTAACTGTTCGCCTTTCCCCCATTTGGATCTGATAGTTGAGTGTTAATCTGCAACAAATTCCTATATTGTAGAAAGTTGACATGATTATTTCATAAATCATAGAGATAGAGCTAAAAAAGGCAACAAAATCCACAAACTATCTCTTAGCAATTCAGAAGAAGGTGACCCCTTTTCCCTGTGGACCAGCTGGGTGGCCGCCAGCACACACTGCTGGTCATGGATCTGCTCTGTCCCCTGAGGTAAGAACAGTGCTGTGGAAAAAGAAAAAAAGTTTTATTCAAATAAAAAGGAAGCAAGCGCACAAAAGTGCTCTCAGTCTGCACTTGACTGAGAATGGTATTAGTACTCAACATTATAATAATAAATTCATTAAAAACAAGGAAGTTAATCTCCTTTCTGTGTCTGAATTAATCAGCCAAAATAGGAAACAAAACTGGCAGGACACTGGATGTTTGTGTGCCACTTCACAGGGCCTCCCTAAACCAACACCAAGAGAAAACGGCTAACAATTTTGCTAATTAAAACAGTAATAACTGTTCCGATTTTGCATATTTAGCAACTGAAGCTACTAAAGTGGGATCCAGCCTGCAGAACCAAATATGAAGTTAATTAAATATCTAACAAATGTTTGTGAAGCTACAGAAAGAAAAGCATTCAGTTTTTCATTTCCTTTATTATGTCCCCACCCTATGAATCTCCCCCAGGCCCATTTCTTTTTCTTGTTCAATTTGAACAGCGACTTTCCCAAGAAATTGAAGAGCTGGGTTTCCAAAGGAGCTTAAGATTTGATCACTCAATAAAAGCTCAATTCCAAAGAGATGTAAACAACTCATTTAACACATTTTGTCTTAGCTAAATCAGTCACTGTTTAAAGATATGAAGTAGCTGATAATACAAATAATACATATGAACAATATCTATTAAAATTAAAAAAAAAAAAAAGACAAAGAAAATATTTTTCATCACACTGCTCACTTCAGGAGATCTTTCTCTCCCTCTCATACCACAAAAGCCAAAACAGACTGCAGTTTTTGTCCAAGCTTGGCCAGACCTTCAACTGGAGACCAAATCAATATTTCTTTTGCACTTGTCCCAGGGACAGAGAGCAGCCTGTTTTCATTAATGAAGCCACTATTGAGATACCCCTGGGTAATCAAATGGAGGTCTGGTTATAATTACAGGCGAGACGCTGGGGTGATTACCCTAATGTAGGAGCAAGGGTAACAGTTGCAATGAAATCATTGCTGTGACAAGGGTTGGGAGTGCAGGTGCTTTTTGAGAGTTTCCACTGGGTTCACACTAACTGAGTTAAAGCTGTCAGGGATATGGCAGCTCCAACCTACAAAAGCTCTTCTCTTGCTTCAGCTATGTAGCTCATCGTTTCTTTTAATATTAGAAGATGGTGCTGTAGAGACATGGAGAATGACCCTTTAATGGATTTATCAAGGTTGTTCTTAAGGACAGTGAGGTAGGAAAAGGATACAGCTTTGAAGTATCATGGTATTCTCATCATCTTCTAATCTTCTGTGCAATACAGGAATCCAAACAGCCATTATTTTCTGTTCTTTTAATGTGTACTCTTAAACTCATCCTTGTCTCTCTATAGAAGATGAGTTATTTTTCCATGTATACTTTGTGGATATCTTATCTACTATAAAACTTTAAAGTAACCAGTACATGCATAATTTAGGTTAATTTTACCATATTGCTAATTTCAAAAGACTTCTCTTGGTTTTGCAGCACTTTTCTCAAACCACATGTCAACTTTTTTTAAGAATAAAACCTGAAGTCAAGTAATAGCATCACATGAATATCAACAAAGCTGATATGATAAGCAGTTTGTGATTTTCAGACTTGAATTGTAGTGGCTGTAGTGCCACCATAAAATGGTCTGGTTAAATGACTAAATAAAGCATATTATGAGGAGTTCTTTTCTTTACTACAGTCATTTGACAGCCTAAATTATTTCATTTCAGGTAACTAATTTAAAGGATTTTTGCAAGCACTGAGTGCTGGTATCTGGTTTAGTTTTCTGGAGAGTAGTGAGCTTGGTGAATATTTCTGGAAATCACATCTTTCAACCCAGCTTAAACTAGACTAAAATTTAAAGAAGAAAAGAAAAGTAAAATCAATAAATGGAAGACCAAAATTCAGACTCAAAATGGGAGACTGGTTCATCAGTTTAAGGTTTGAAAACAAGGTGTATAACCTTATCCATCTGTGGCCATTCTGTGACAGAGATCGCTACACAAACAGCTGCACAAGACAAGAGGATAACGATTCTTAGATAGACGGTTTAACTCTCATCATACACTGAAAAGTGTCCTGGAGAATTAGTAAGCTCAGAATCTATGGCTTGCAAAAAGCACCATTTTAAACAGCTGCTTGTTACGGTGGGGTTTCTTTGTTGTTCTTTTTTTAGTTTGTTTTTTTGTTTTTTTTTTTTTTTTTAATCAGCCAGTTAGTAGGCACAAAGGAGTAGATCTTGCCGGAAAATGCTATTAAGTCGGAAGGTGGCTTATGTGTCTGTTTCAAAGCGAGAGAGAGAGAGAGAGAGAGAGAGAGTCAATCATGTCCCCATGTTCTTTCCTTGCTTTAGTACACATCACTTCTTTCCTCAAAAAGCACTTTATCAGCCAGATCAAAAGCTAAAAAGTGCTGCTCTCTGTACCATGAATCCTTATTCCATTTTTACATTAGGATGGAAAATCTAGAGGGATTTGTTTTCACTAGTGCCATTTGCATGGTCACTTCAAATGCAGTAGAACTCAGTGAACAAGAAGGGAAGATGTGGGATGATATTTGGTTTGCCATGTTTCACTGCTGTTTGAATAAGAATCCTGCTTTTCAGGAGCACAAAGGCAGTGAAGTTTCCCTGAATTGCCTTCCAGGAGTTAATAAACACTTTTGCCAAAATCAGGGCCCTTTTGCAGGAGGCCTTGTTTCAGACATGCAGAAAGAGAGCAAACCCCAAAACTCTAATCCAGAGGAATTGCATAGATCAGGAAATGTGTTGGAGACCTCCAAAAAATTAGCTCAGTGACAAAACCAGGAATAAAATCTGGGTCTGTTGGCTTCCAGGAACCTCTGTGCTGCTACTAGCACCAAATGAATTGCTTTGGTCTATCTGTTCCCATATGAGTCAGTCAGCTGAAAAAAGCATGAAGGACAGAAAGAAAGAAGTGTAGAAACTGCTCTGGGAGAAATTAACTCTTTGCAGAAAAATATTTCATTTACTATTTAATTGAAGTGAGCAAACTAGAGACTGAGTAGTGGTTCTGCAGCTAAAGAGAGGCATAAAGTAGAACAGCACTTATTTACAACAAAAAAAATCCCATCAAATTCTTGCTTGCCATAGATCCTGAATGCTCACAAGTTGCCCTTGCCTGAATGAGGCACCAATGGCTTTGAGCAGAGCCTGGTGACGTCTGTCCTTCCATAGGGTTGGCCACATGCCGTCCTGCTGGATGTACATCGTGTTCTGTGGACACACTGACTGTGTTCTCAGGGCTCACATCTGACTCAGAGGGAAAGTATTGATAGTGGATATGGCAGCAGATTGCACATGGCATTGAACTTCACACATCAAGCTCGCTGGGAGATATTGCCACCTATTGTTTTCGGTCTTGATTGCATTGCTTCCTTAATAACTAATTGGGCTTGCTGCATTTTCAACAATGTTCCAGATAGAAACTGTGAGATGAAAACCGGCATTTTGTTATTGCAATTTAAAAGATGATTTTCAAGAAGTAACTTGTCTTTATCTATTTTCATGTGCTTTTTAGAAGATGTTGCTGTAATATTCAAATTTTGACCGGAAGTGTGGAGACAAACTTCTGTCAAATTTAGTAGTGTTTTCCCTCCTAAAGTTCTAGACAGCTTTGCATATTTTACCTTTCATATGAAAAGCTTCACAGTTAGTTAGGAAAATGTAGGAAAATGTATGTTTCTGCTTCTTTTAGAAATAATCAGAATCTGTCATGCTAAACTGTTTTGTTTGCTCTAGAGAAAAAAAAAAAAAAGACCTTTTTAGCCTTTTTAGTAGATCTAAGGATTTGTTTTTCTTTTGGGCAGGTTATTGTAACACAGATCCCCAACAACCAAAACTTTTCATGAGTTTATCTTGATTTTGCTGAATCGCTTTTGTCAGAAAGAAGCAGGTAAGATGTTTGACTGCCCAATATATTAGTTTAAAAATATGCCTATATTAAATTAAATCCATTCAAAAAGGAAATTAACTAAGGATTCCCTGGAATTTAAATGACCTTTTATAAATACGAAAGTCTAACAATTATGTTCTCAAACAAGATCACAACTATTCCTCACAACACTTTTTTTTCTGTTAATGAAAAATTTAATTATGTGTCTGATTTAACAATCTACTTTCTCTGATCCTTGTTATATGACTAGATGTAGTTATTTACTCCATCTATCTTAAAGTGGCTTGAAGGCTCAAATACAGCAGTATCAGGGTATGGAGAATCTAAATAAAAATCCTGATGCAACTTGGAAGCTTCTGGTTGAAAAGCAAGGTTACCCACAGGGGAATTTCCCTATCAGTTATTCTGCCACTGTCCCAGTTTTTACGAGTGGCACTTTGGTCTGCACGGTTCCCAAAGAAAGGGATGTGATATCAGGACTGCTTCATCAAGACATGAGGCACAGACTATCAGAGGAAAATGTGGCAGCTGGTTGCACAGGCCATTCCAGCAGAGCAGCCTGTTTTGTGTCACCATGAAGCCAAGATGTGGCACTGAGAAAAGGCTGGGAGTCTCGAGGGTCACCACAGAAAATAAGCTTTTTGAAATGGCACAGTGGGAAGAGGTTTTAAAAAAAATCCCAAACAACAACAACAACAAGAATGTTATGCATAGAAAGAGACAGAAAAAACAAAACAACTGCCCACTGTGTTCCTGATAAAAATGTTGAGCGCAGTTATTGCCATAGCCAAGCACAACAACAGAGCTTGGACATGTGTGTTCAGGAATATACAGTGCATTGTCAGACATGACTGGACAAATTAATTCTGAGCATTAGACAGAGACCAAATGGTATTTATTATCTCAAAATTCAGTTTCATCTTGATGTTACTCAAAATCCTGTTCAAGCTCATTTATTCTCATTGCTGGCAATGTAGTTCATCCTCTAATAGATTCATTATTTCAACCTGTAGTAATTTTCCTTCAAAGGCAGTTGATCCCGAGCTCTGTTGATTACCAGGTTAAAGAAAACTGTTATATGATTTTAGAATTACTTACAGATGAATTTTAGAAACTTACATTAAATTAATAAGGAAGTCAAGATTTGTGATCTTTATATAGAAGAGAGATGCTAAACAATGGAATTGTACTGCCTGTGGAAAGCAACTGGAGAAGAAATTTAGGTTAAAATAATGCAGGATCACCAATCAAGTTTTTGTAGATCCACAGAGTTAGTGGATGCTTTAGCTCACAGCATCTTCAGATCATGCCTTTCTGGAAAGAGTGCATTAGTTAAATATAAAAAATTAAAATTGTAATTTAGTTTTATAGCAAAGTTAAAATAGCTGGTTTAATTGTTTCTCTGCCACAAACTTTTCAGAACAAAATAGCATCCCATAAAAGGAAGAAAACCTTACAGAACGTTTTCCTAAATTTTGTCATATTTATCTCAGAACACTTTGAAAGCGTAACATAACAGTAGCTGAAATCAGAGACAATAAACTTGTACGACTTCATATCACTTGGGAATGGCATTCAGCCATTTTTCTACAGCCTTCCATGAAAAATGGCCTAAGGCTTTCTTTTTAAAAGTTGCAAATGGGTGGGTAATTTGGTGACTTTAAACATTAAAAAAATAAAAAAAAAAAAACGTATTTAATTTTTCATTGCTAAAATGAAAATTAAACTTCATTACACTTGTCTTTTTATGTTTATAGGAAAGCTATGTGAAAACATGTAATTTAACAGACTTTACATAGAGAAGAAAATGTGTCTGTTTTTATATATGTTGACATATTGAGAAAATAAAATAAAGTTTGTTTAGTGTAGTGGGTTTATTTCAGGCCATAATTAACTTTTTTCCTTTCCAACAGATAATAGAAAGTCAGGGCTAAACTGATCAAACTCCATGGTAGAAGATAGCACTAATTCTCTCCTACCCAATAGCAGAGGTTTGCAGAACACAGACATTAGAGAATGGCTGTGTTCTCCAATTAGAGAATTAGAGCTGCCTCAATTCTCTAATTTGTATCAGGGCATCAGAGGCCATCTTTTACCTCTTCCAGAAAAATGCCTTATCTTATACAACTGCAGGGCACAGGGGTGGGAGGAAGACATGGTATTCTGAAGCTAAGAGTGGGTGGATTTGAACCAGTCACCAGCAAGCAGCTGGGTATCTTCATTACTGAGTCAACTTCACTGAGGCTGAAAACACTCACAGTGGAGTTAGATCACTGTGTGCATTTAAAGGATCATTAAGAGAGAGTACAAGAGAGTGAAAGTGACTTTTTGGCCCAGCAATTATCCATGTACCCAGGAAATGCTGATCTGTGCTTTGGGACACTTATTGTTATTGTTATTGCTATTGCTGTTGGTGGTGGTGAGCTATAACTGTCTTATCACCAGGAGGAATTTGTCATTTTGGTGGTACTGATTAGATGTATTACCATGTACCATGTATTAGATTTTATAAAACAAAAAAATTAAAAATCATTAAAATTTCCAGGCTCAGATAATCAAAAAAAGGTATTTTATGACCTGGCCAGAATATCCTTTCTCTAAGATTTTGGATAAAAATGTGGCACCTTATCCTCCCCTGACAACTTCACTGTTCCATGTATGTGTACTACATGTACATGGTAGAATTTGCAGTTTCCAGTGAATTCATAACAAATCTAAATTTAACTAGAAATCCTTCATTGCTCCAGTCTGACTATTTCCCACTCTCTTCAGTAACACTTGGCCTTGGCTTATCCTTGGTATAGTCCCTATCAAATCTGACGTCGGATTGTTCAGTCAACTTTCACCATCACTTCACTAATGGTGCCAGCTCTTATCATCATCACAGACGCCTCTGCACCCTCTCCCTCTTCCCCTTATGCTTGGAAAGAAATTCTCATCTATATTTTCAGTCATGCTAGTGTTGCTTTTTCTATCCTTAAAACCTGCTTCTGGTGAGATATCAGCGTTGTGGATATTAATGTGTACCAAGATTATATTCAATACTGTCTAGGATTTACTACACATAACTGTAAAGAAATTAATAAGTAGTAATAGGTCTTATATTGAGAAGGGTAAGACTTCTCTTACAGGAAGGTGAATCCCTACTTATCCCTGGAATTTTGTATCATAGCTTAGCTAAAGGACAATTTCAGACCAAAACTCTCCAGAATTTTTTTTCCAGGGGAGAATAACTTATAGAAATGGCACAAAATTGTCAAAGCTTGTGCATTGTCAGAAATACAGTTTAGACAGGTAGGTTAAAACATAAGAATGTGACAATGAATAACCAAAATTATGTCTCTTTTAACACACTTCACCGATTCAGGTGAATATTAAAGACACACTGATTTCGCTTTGATATCTCTGTATGATTTTATTTAGAAAAAATTTGTATGCAAAAATATGTGCAAAAAGTATTTTATAATGTTGATATAATTTAGGTGGAAGGGAAATACTGAAAAATTAGGTCTTTCTACAGTGCTTACTTTCTACAGTACTTTAACTTTTTTAAGGTTAGAAGTACCTGGCATGTTTCATAGGGGCTGAACTGGTCTGGGAAGAGGATGTGGAAGCATGGCCTGGAGGCTTTGAGATCCTGTTACAGATAAAACCAAGAGATATTAAAAAGGAGATTTTTTCAGGTTCACAGCTGTGCTTGTAAGTCTGGACTAAAAAGTATAATGCAAATGGATGAATGAAATGCAGAGGGGTGATACAGCTCCTGTGTCTGGCCTCAACCATTTAGAAACCATGAGCCATGCAACAAACAAAATAATATTTTTTCATTAAAAAAAAAAAAAAAAAAAAAAAGAGACCATCTGTTTTCTTAGTCATTAGGTCAGACTGGTATCACATTTTTCACCATTTCTTCACAATCAGACATTTGACCTGTCCTTTCTTCCCTCTCCCTTTTAAATTAAAACACCTTGTCACAAGTCTGGGAGCTGGACCTCAAGAAGGAACACAACAAAAACCAGTCAAGATCTAGACAATCTTTTGGGAAGAATACAGTAACCCCTTCAGCAAGTGAGGAAGATACCTAACAAGATCATCACACACTTGATGTTCTTCAGAGCAGGATTTTCTGCTTCATGCATCTTCAGTTCCCAGATGCTTTGAGGAGATGTCTTTTGCTCTGAAGCAATGAACATTAATAAGGAAGGCCAGCAGGGAAAGCTCAGATTTTCTTGGGTCTTCTTTATGCTTTCTCTTTCTTTTATCACCACTAAGCAATTGGAGAATTGGCAAAAGCTGAGGTTTATTGTGTGGATGGGTCAAATGACCTCTGGTGATGGAAAATGACTAAGATTTAGATTTTCTGTGTCAGATCAAAGAATAAACATCAGTAGCTATGCAAATACTAAAGTCAGTTTAAAGTAAGTTTTAAATATGTCTTCAATATGGTTTTGTTCTTTAGCAAATATTTTAAAATATTTATACAGAATGCTTGTATCTGGTCTGTAAGAAAACTGCTGAACATCATAGATTAGACAGTCTATGGCACAAACATACCAATCATAGTACAACAGACTTCTTGAGAATTTTTTACTGCTACTCTTATAATTACCCTAATTTGAGCCAGGATTTTACCAGTTAGTGAAAATAAATGGTTCTTATTTACTCCATTTTAGCATTTCTGACTTTATGAGACCTGAAAATTGACTTGTTTATGAGGCATGTATCCCTTTCCTTCAAACTAGATGAAATTTTTGGTTGTTTTCCAAGTGAGAAAAAAGAAGGCAAGTGTGTTTCTTCTTAGATTTATGGAAACATTGATAAACTTCAGCAGAAAACATAGTATTAGACAGTATGTCCTCAATAGTGTTTTTATCAAAACAATCATCACATAGAACACCTCCACTACATGATTTAGAGATATTTTAAATATCTGATTATTTATAAATTTTTATTTCAAGCAACTTTTACAGAAACTTAGTCTACTTCTGTAGAACACTTGCTTTTAAAAGCTACAGGAACATTTCATTAGGAAACTATTCATCTCACAGGGTATAAAATGTCTTCACTTAAAATTGTATTGTAGGAAAACAGATTAAAACTATCTTTTACCTTTTTCCCTCTTTTCCCTCAAAGCCATAAAGAATTTTGAAGATTCAATTAATTTTGCCTTTTAACCATTTTTCATCCTTTTTACATATTATAAACAGGCAAATTCTGTCATAATACAAAGGTCTGTTAAAATAAAAGAGGCCACCAGCAAACTGGGCATGAAACAGTCCCACAGGTTGCTCTAGATCTGGCCCAGAAATGACTTTATTAGAACCAGTCAAGCAAATGTGTTAGCTCGTTTTCTAAGTGCAGGAAAATTTAATTCCAGAACTTGCATGTGGGTGTTGCAGCTGCCTAGCTTGCCTCAGAGTGGCAAGATTTAGAGTTATCAGAGAAATAAACTGAGGAACATCACTTTTATCCCACACCCCACTGAGGTCTCTAGAAGCAGCCAAGATGATAGTTATTTTTAGTAATTAATGATTTAATGCATGTTCATTTCAGCACTTATTGTCATCAGACAGTGATTTCAGTACTTTTTCCTGAAAAGACCATAGTAATGGAACTTACCAGAAGATTAATGCTTCACCTCTGCATAATGCACACAGCTGAAAAGTAGAGGAGGTTTTCTGACACCACCTCTGGTAGCCATGTACTGCAGAGTTAACTGCACTGAGAACTAGAAAAGTTGAGGTCTGGATCCAAACTTTACCAAAGTTCAAGTATGTGGGTTTGATCTAGCCTCTCCAAAATGCAATCTCTCCCATTAACATTGCATTTTCAACAGCATTTCTCCAAAGCTCAGAGCAGTTTAGGTGCCAGGATTGATTTCTGTCCCATTTTCATTCAGTTACAGTTAATGGATCATTGCTTTAAACCTTGGTGTACATTTATGATACTATATAAATAATAACAGTGACACAATAAACTGCAAAAACATGTTGTTAATAATGATATTGTGAGTCAAAGATAAAATATAAAAACTGGGCTTAAACTACAGTATTCTGATCCAAATTGAGATTCTCCTCTCTTTCAGTGGTTTTCATTGTCCACATGCACAAAACAAATGGGCAAGTTAACTATCTTGCTGTTTCATCCAAGCATGTGTCATCTTGCAAAATGCAAGAAAAAATACAAAGAGGGGGAAGTGGCCTACAAGATTTAGCAATTGCACATCAGCACATGCTATTTGAAATTTGTGATTTGTGGTTGAAATTTGTGATTTGTGGCCAAACACTTCAACAGCAATGACCACAGTCAACCAGATATAGATATTATTCCCCCAAAGCTCTCTGATGTTTGAAATTTGTTTTCAAGATTACATAGAAGTTATAAAATATGCAATAAAAGGATAGAAGTGTTTAGATATTGTGTATGTGCAAGTACATTTAATCAATTCTCAGTAAATCGTTTAATTGCATAGAATCAGTAATTTTTAAGAAATTTGTTATCATAAATTACTGATAAGCTTTGATTTCACATGACAACTTGAATCATATCAAACCCCTCTTTCACCTGATTTTACTTAATGTTAATAAGTAGTTCTTTTTCTGGTTGGTAGGGTTTCAATGCAGTCACCCAGTGCAGAGCTGGCTTCCCCTCCTTTCCCAAGTTACTAAGATGCTCTTGCATGGTGTTTACACGGTTTTGTTTAGCTATTTTTCACTGACATAATTCAGCTGTGACTGAACTACTGATCCCAAGTAGTGTGTCTGCATTCAGGGCAGTCTCCTTGGCAAAATCAACTAATTAAACTGAAGCTGACCGCAAGGAGATCCACAACTGAATTATCTGCCTTGTTACTCCAAAATATGGTGTCTTTCTGCTAAACCTAAGGCTCACCGGTAGGTCTTGCAGACAAGGATGGAGTTATAATTCCCAAAGGTAAGTAATGAGTGTGAGCTCTTCCACTCTTCCATATTTCTGTAAGAAAGTAAATGCTTTCCAAAGTGGGTAAATACTCACTTTGGGAAAAAATGATTTGAAATCAGACTCCTTCTGTATATTTTTGCCATGCTATCAAATACAGAATATAACTTCTCTGGATAACATGAGCAGAAATTTCTGAAAAATGAGTTTACACACATGTAGAATAGTTGTAATATACTAAATATTGAATAATATAAAATTATTACTTTCCATTTAATTTTATTCGGCTTGCTCTAGATGCTATTATGTTCCATATGACACACTGTGCTATATTAACATTTCATATCTATAATCTGATATGCACAGCATTCCCAGTTTTGAGAAATGTGCTATTCAGAAAGAGGGGATGATTCAGATGTTACTGCCTACTGGTGGCCATTTTTTCATTGCTGGGGACAACACTGCAAACTATAAATTCCAACCACTCTCAGTTAAAGACTTTTTGCATTATTCAATTTGGGTTCAATTTCCTCTAAAGAAATGACCACTGAAATGATGGAAGGACGTTGCTATTTAATACTATGTGGCACTTTGGAAAATTTTTCAGGTGTGAGTCAAATTCCTCCATTCTTGTCCTTGTGTTTCCTACATCCTCTGTCCCTGGGCTTCCTCTAACCACTAGAGTTTCTGCTGCTAGAGAACTGAAGTACTTCTTCCTAATTAAAAATGTCAGCCGGCAGTTATCAAGCTCTCCTTCCTTTGGATGGACACCCAAACAAAATCCAATGCCTTCCCTCCTCAATTTCTAGGACATCTAGTACTTTTGTATTTTTTCTGAGTAGCCTTTTTCTCTCAAGATTCCCTTGAAGTACTCACTAGGGTCTCTAGAATAGCTCTCAAGATCATGCAAACCTCTCAGCCAGAAGCAGCTCAGATAAGTGTAAATGAAATTTTTAATTGTGTTCTCATTTCCATCCTTCACATTCACACTTTAGCACTCAGGGCATTCTTGGGCACAGGTGCTGATGCACATAAATGAGTATATGATTAAATTATTTTGTGTTGATTTTTATTCTTGCAGTCCCTCTCTGCTTCATTTTTTCCATTATTTTAGTGGCTTGCAATGCTTCATTCTTCATGCCATGTATACTGCTGGATAAATAGTTTTGTATTACTTATTTCTGACCCTGATTACACAGGAAACAGATTAAAAGTGCCACAGCACATAGGCTAGGAAAGAGGTATCATGTCCTCTGGTGTGGCAGGGAGCACACAAAGGAGAGGTTCACTTTAGGATAAGCAACACCAGCCTGAAATAGTCCTTACAGACATAAAGCCCTGTGGCCTATTTATTTTTCACTTATAATATTTTTGTTCCATTTTGTAGCCATGCACTTCAGTTATGTCTCAACTTAGACTGAAGGAAGGCAAAAGACTTTTGGGCTTTAAGACTGTATTTGATCCCATTTTTATGGATTGAAACTTTCCTCTTCAATTTTTCAGAACATTTAAATTATCCACATTGGAAAGGACCTCCTGAAGTTTCCACTTCAATGTCCTGCTCAGAGCAGGGTTAGATGTGAGGCCAGGTTTCTCAGGACTTTTCCCAGCTGTGTCCAGGAAACCTGCAAGTGGAACCTGCATAGCCACTCTGGGCAGACTGTTCCAGTGCTGGACCATCCTCATGGTGAAAATGCTTTTTTTTCATAGTTGGTCAAAATTTACCATGTTTCAGTTTATGACCACTGTCTTTCATCCTCCCACCACACACTTCAGTGAGGTGCCTGATCTTCCTGTAGTTCTGAGTAGGACACTCCTAGGTCTTCAAAGTAATTTCTTCTCTGAGAGGAGCAGCCTCACTTCCCTCAGCTTTTCTCCAAGTCACGCACTCCAGCCATGACCACCTTGGTAGCTCTCCACTGTACTCTCAAAGTTTTTGGTGTTTTTTAAGCTGGGGGAGTACAAAACTGGATGCAGTATTTCAGATGGGGTTTAATGAGTGCCAAGTAAGAGAATAATCACTTCCCTCACCCTTTTGGCTATGCTTCTGCTGGTACAGCCCAGTATGACTGCAAGCCTTCATCACTGCCAGGGTGCATTGAGTTCCGCTAAGAAGCTTTAGGGGTTTACATCCCACCGAGCTGCATACACTGAAATGCTCTAGAGGGGTCTAGCTCTCCCTATTTCTTATAAAGGGAGGCTAAAGGGATCAGCCCTTTCTGCCTAAAGCTAGATTATGTGAATTGGTCCTATAGGCTTGATAAAACAGGCGTCCTATGAAACCTTCTCAGATATGATTTATAAAGTTTAACAACCACCCGTAAATTGTTGCATACTACAGATTGGTCACTAAAGCAACAATATGCTAGCTAAGGATATAAGTTTGAACAAATATAATTTCAGAACAAACTTCCAAGGAAGAGGCAAACACCAGTTCAAGCTGAAAGGATGGGAAAAGGACATACAGTAAGTATATCTTCACAGTAGAACTAAATTCCTACTAAATAAAAGGTCATAAAAGAATATTCTGGTGAAAGAAAAGATGAAGACGGAAGCAGCGACACTGTCCTAATTAGGAAAGGAAGTGTCATATATGGAGTGTTGGCCTTTGCATATTAAGTGTTTCAACTTTTAATTGTTAATTGTTTAATTATTGCTTATTCAAATAACCCATCAACCCAGTTGAGAGTTATTAAGTTCCAAAGTTATTCCCCTGATTAGTTGATTAAAGAGTGTTTTACATAATTCCTCGTTAAAAATCCCTTGTTAATAAAGTTTCACAAGTTTGTTCCCCTCTTTAGTCCCTAAAAAGTGTAAAAACCCACAATGTCTTAATTCCTGTATGTGTCCAAGTTAATCACCCTGTTTTTAAGAGTTCTCTGAAATACTTATAGCCCAGTTTTAGACCTTTCACCAAGTGTTCTTAACCTTTGTAAGTTTTGAGTGAGTTTTAAGCTTTGCCAAAAAGCAGACCTTCTAACTGATAGAGAGCTATTTTTAGAACCTGGCCGTTGTCCTGCAACTCAGCACAGTGGCAACCTGGAATTTTAGTGAGGACTTTTCCCTCCTTTGGAGCCAATGACAATTTTTCCCCGAGACAGCAGCGAGCCATTGGCAGCCTGAGATTACCTCACCTTGAGACTCCACCAATCATCCAGGATCATGGGGGCTGGACAGTGGGCGGTCATGGGCGGGACCCAGACTCTATAAAACTGCTGGGCACCAGCTCAGAGGGGCCATTTTCACCTCAGATGAGCTGGTGGTGAAGGCTGATGCTGGGAGCACAAGCTCTACCTCTTTCAAAAGGCAATTTAACCATTCTGACTTTGGGCTAGCTGAAGTCACCCCAGTGTTGTAAGGTCTCTGCCTTAGGTCTTTTGAGCCCGTTCAGCCAACAAGGTCTCTAATCACTGCAGACCCGTTTTTTTTTTTTTTTTGGCTTTGTAATTCTTTTGTACTTGCAATTTTTTTTTTCTGATTGTTCTTTTAATAAATTGTTCTTTTAATAAATTGTTCTTTTAATAAATTGTTCTTAATGATTTCAATTAAGAACCAAGAGTTGTCTCATTTCTCATTGGAAGAATACTGGGTGCAAAAGGAGCTCAGATATTGGAGCAGATAAAGTTTTTTTTAGATTATGCTGGGTTTTTATTCCTATGCTTTTGTAGATGTTTCCAAGTCTGTCACGAAGAACTTAACCTTTTTGTTTGATTAAAACCACTATTTTTTGTCCTCAACTTGTCTAAGATGTAAAATTATTTGGGGGTAATTTCAAAGACACAAAGAATAAGACTTTAAGACACCAGTTCAGACAAAATGTATACTTCAGGCAAGCCCATTTTTATGTCCACAGCCCAAGGAAAGGCAGGGGAATCTTAGCTTTCACCTTGTGTTCCCTAAAAGTGTGACAGAACCATGACATTCCAATGAGAAGGCAGAAGATCCTCCTGGCAAGTGTTACATCGCGTTCCTCTTGGAAGAGCAGAAAGTAACAAGGCGATCCACAATTTGAGAAAAATCCTTTCTTGATATTTGTTCATTGTTCAGAATGTTAAACATTTATTTGGGATTCTATGTAGTGGTCCCCTCTCTGCAGGTCCAAACAGAAGTCTACTGATGTCAGGAACATTCCTATTGTTTTCAACAGACTGAGAACAATTTTTTCTTAATCCTATTAGTAGCCTGAAGCTTTAGAGAAATGATTTATTAGTCTACTGAGAAACAGAATATTGCAAGCACCTTTAAATCAGAAACCTAAATGAAACGGGAGAATTTTTTGCTTTGGGTTGATATGGAGAAGAAAATATTTCAATATGGAGTTCTCCTTCTTTTTGAAGTCAATCTCTGATTTTCTTGCAACACGCCAGTCTGCCTAAAAATTACCTAAGCACGTTTGATGGCTGGGTTCTGTTATTTTCATATATGTTTTGAAGAAATGGGATGTAATGTAGCAGTGATATGCAATTCAAGCAGATTGTGACAGGAGAAACTCCATATGGATTTTCTCCTTTAGCAACTACTAGAAATGAAGTTCCTATTCAATTCTTTCTCCCAGTTAAAGTTTCAGAACCGTGGTGATGGGAGCTAGCAGCAGTGATGTTACTTCAAATGCTTTCTTAAGAAAAATAGCACAGTGTGTGAGACTGAACAGAGAAGGAAGAGCTGGGTTTTCAGCTTTCATGTCTGTATTTGGTTGGCTGGCTTCAATTAACACATTAAACTTTGTAATGACTTTATGTCTTCATTTTTTAAATGGGAATAATTATGAGTTCTTCATCATATCTGTGAATATCTGCTAATGAGAGAGTGTCTTATCAGTGTAAGGTATTATTACAACACAGCTGATTAATGGAACTATTTCTGCAGGGGAGGGGGTAGCAGAGGAGGAAGAGGGTGAAAATAGAAACCGTACTTTTGTCAGATTCAAGGAGCTAGCGAAGAATGAGGACAAACTGCTACAATGCTTTGTAGAAAATCAACGATCACAGCTACATCTATCACCATAAATGGCTTGCTTGAATTGCTTGCATTCTCTGTCTGAGCTGCAATATTTCATTCAACTAACCATTCGTTAAACACACATCCTGAAAGCAAATAACTTCAATGTAAATAATTTGTGAAGCATTGTTCCATCTGTTGAAAATGTGCAGTAGTAGTTTCAACCCTTGTCTAAACCAGGCAAGCTACTTTCAGGCAAGTTTGGGAGGTAAATGAACTGTCTGGCTGCTTTTCTTGGCAACATCTCTTATTAGTGGGAGGTGGCAGTAAAGAGAACATGAGGAAGACTGAAAGTGTTTACTTAAAACTTTAGCCAAATGGCTAGGGAGAGTTAAGATAAATCATAACTGTCAATGATGACAACTTTAGACTGCTACTAGTTCACTCCTGTTTATGCAGTTTTAAATGTTGCACTTAGAAATGTTTTGGAGCAGACTGATTTTTTATTGACAGATGCCATAAGTTGTTTAGATGTAAATATTTTGGACTTGGTTCTAACAGTGACATAGAATATTTGCAGGAAGAAGTCTGTAAAGCTTCACACAACACTTGAGAGATAATATTTTTAAGAGTGTCTCCAAACTATGCATCTGTGACTCATATTTCCCCCAAGAATAAGGTCCATAGATCAATGCAGGCTTATTACACTTTCTCACACAAAAAAAGCCAAAATAAAATGTTACAGCTAATGACCATGTGGGATTGTTGAACAGAGTCAGTTTTTTCCTTCTTTTCACAGTCTTGTCTTGAGCACCTTTCCCCCATCCCTTTTTTTGTTTTGGTTTCTTTTATCTATGGTTTTTGGGAGGGGTTTCTTTGCTGTTTTTTTTTTCATTGATTGGTGGTTTTTTTGGTTATTTGGCTTGGTCTTTTTTTTCTGGTGGTTTTGGTTTTTTTTGTGGATTTTTTTTTTTTGTTTATCTGTTTGGTTTTTGTTCAGTTTTGGTTTTTTGGAATTATTTTGGTTGGTTGATTGGTTCATTTGGTTTTGGGTTTTTTTGCTTGGTTTTGGTGTTTTGTTTTTTTGGTTGGTTGGTTGGTTGGGGTTTTTTTGTGCTTTTTTTTTTCCTTTTGGATGTGGCTTACATGTTAAAATCTAAATAGCAGTTTAGTTGTTATAGTAAGCTAGAAAAAGGCCAGTAGTTCAGCCAGTAACCTCAAGATTTTTCTTAAATTACTGAGTCATGCTGACCAATGCCTTAAAATACAGTACTACAGGAAAGATGAAGGTGAATTGATTGGGAGTTTAGATCAATTTATGTTTTGCTTTTAAGTATTACAGCTGCTGCTTATTTGAATACGCTTAAAGTAAACAGCACATCTAGATGGTCCTTTGTTTATATAGCTCTGTAAAATTTTCTTTGTAGACTGTAATATTGCAGTTTTAGTTCCAGGAGGAAATATAGCCCAAGAACTAGAGTAGTCTAACCCTGGGCTGAAATCCCTTCTCTGTTTAGAAATGGAAGTATCACTAAAAGATGTGCCCTCCTAATAATTTCGTTGTGGAAAATTTTTTAAACAAAAGGAGTTTAGTACAGTGGTACTTCCCCATGGGTTGTTCATGTACCCCTATGTGGATGGAGGTCCTCAGTGGAGTTTAGTACCTTGGGTGAGGAACACATGAACATAAATATGTTGTTTCCCAATTCTCTGTGTTGTGTTGCTTGACATTAAAGTGAGGCACCCATCAGCTCACTGGAGCAATGGGGCTTCAGTGCCGGCTCAGGTGGTGTGGGTGTGACTGCCAGAGTGGCTCCTGGATGGTCAGGCAGGAAAGTTTCCTTAACAGGAATCTAGAGAACTGTCATATTCCTGCTATAGAGCTGCACTGTGTCTCATATACTGCATTGAGGATGAATTTAATTATTTTTCCTGAGCAGGGCATACTACACATGCAGAGCAGTGAAACCTTTACCATGGGATCTACACAGAACCCAAGAGACGCGGGTGGGAGAGAAAAGAAGACTCCTGGGTGTGATTGATTTCTTCTCAATGATTCCTATAGTAAGTTAGGATGGCTTGTGCACTAGAAGAGCCTATTCCTCAGCAGACCATAAAAAATAGATAGATAGATAGATAGATAGATAGATACCATCTGAGGTGACTAGACCAGACAAAACATCTTCAGTAAGTGTATCTAAAGATAGGAGTCTTTAAAACACGGTTGTGAATTCAATTATCTCATGCCATTTTTGACAGCAGATTGCCTAAGACATCTGCAAAGGTCTAGTAAGCATGGCATAAAAACTACAAGTGACTTAGATCCTTTTCTGGAGGATTTTTTTTGAGAACATCCCGAATCTTCTCAAATGACACTGAAAAACTACGTATTGCAACTGAAATGAGCCTTCTAAGCAAAACCAATGTCCTTTATTTAATAAAGGACTCTCTGCTGGCTTCTGAGAGCTAACAGGAGTGTAGCTTCAGGCTCAGTTTGACTTGACGCATTAATGTCACTGATAATACTGACTTAACAAAACAAAATTTATTCTGAATATCATGTGTGCAGCTGGTTTATAGTAAGAGGAAATCTGCTGAATCTGAAAGCAGTTTCAATGGTTCCAAAGACCAGAGATGTAACTGTTAGTCATTCTTTACCTTAGCTTTGAAGTAAAAAGAAATCCTAAAGAACCTGACAGTTTCAAAGTTAAAACATGAAAAATCCATAAGTATTTTTAAAATGAGCTATGTGAAGGGATTTTTAAAACTAGAATTTTTCCACCTATATATATTTGGAAAATGGAATTGTTCCAATATTCTTCGAAACTCGGCTTCATGTTAAGTCACTGAGATTCACAAAGTAACCAGTTTCAAACATTGTAAAAAAATTTTTATCCCAGCAAGAGCTCACTTTATAAATGATGGCAAATCAAAAATAATTAAAAAAATTGGTAATCCATATTGTAATGAAGACTCATTTAACTCACAGCGTAGAGATCCTCTGACAACAAAATAATAGTCCTCAACATTTCAACTATCTTTCAAAGGTTTTATACATGGATGAGCACATTTTGAAAACTTCTGCTGTAAAAACTTTATTGGTTTCACAATATTCAGTATAAAACTGCAAAGATGAATCTGTACTAACTTTATGGAGCAGCAGTGGAAATCTTGGTGGAACTGTGGAGCATTAAATAGAAATCTGAGGGAAAAAAAGGCACTAGGATTCATGAAGCACTTGGGGTAGCCTTGCAATAGAGTACTGGAAAGCTTGTTTTATTCAGTTAACATACCACAAATGAAATGAATGGATAATACAGTACAGCTCTGCACAGAGTTGAAAAGGGCATTCTCAAGGAACTGCAGTCCCATCACTATGGTATTTAATACAGACTATAGTAAAGGACACATTATAAAAGTAAATACATAGTGCTAAACTAACAGAGATAACAAGAATGATTTAGAAAGAAAAGATCTTGGCTAACTTGATGCTTCAGGAGGCTGCAGACAAAGCTGATAAAACACAGCATAATTTATTTGGATCTTCAGAACATTTTGACAAAGTTCCATACTACTGGTCTCTGTTTAAGCTAAAAGTTGCCAGGATCTAGGGAAGTACATGGGAGTGGATAAAGTGCTGATGGAAAAACAGAAAACAGAGAAGCTGTTAGATTGTGGAAAACTAGATTTACTGGGGCCCAACAGGGGTCAAAATTTAGGCCTCTACTGTTCATGATCTATAAAAATGATATAGGCTAGTAAAATACGCTGACAGCACAATGTGGAAGGAGCCGTGAACCTACAACGTAAAGCTAGAAAAATTCAAAAGTGCTTTTTGCTTAGGTTGCTTGTTTTCATTGCTCAAAAAGCACTAATAATCTCCTTTGCACTAGCTCGTCAACACAAATGCATTTTAAGAATGCCTAAGCTGTAAGGTAAATAAAGACAGGCCAGAGACAAAAAAAAAGTCTTTTGGCGCATATGCAAATACTACATTAGCGTGCCTTAAAGTCCTGCATTGCTTGGGGTGATGCCAAATATCAAAGATAGAACCCCAGGTATGACATGAGTGAATTCCCTGGGTTTATGCCCTTGCTCTTAAAGAGTTCATGACTCAGTAGTGTTAATACAGGAGTGGCAAACAGAGCTTTGCAGTTATAGATATAACCTCAACAAGAAGAAAAATCTAAACTATACTGCTGTTTTGTAGGTATTCTTTTCAGGATCCCTTAAAAATGTGAAGACTTGGTGTAACACTATGCTTTATTTCTGTGGTGGACTATTAGCAGTAGTTTTGCAAAAGGTCAGTTCACTGCTGCTACTGGTTGATCCCCATCAGGTAAAGTAGCAGGACTAGATAGACTTACATGGAGTTAACAACACAAATTTCTTTGTCCTCATAGGCACAGAATTATGGTTTGTAAAATGATAATGACAATGCTTTATCTTTCCAACCCATAAATTGTTTAGATTTTTGTATATTTGGGGCATGGATCATCTCTTCTGGAGTGTATATTTTTGTTTATGTTAGGGGAGATCCCTACATTTGTAGCTCCATAAAGTTTGGTTCAGGAATGTGGCTCTTCTTGTTGATAAATGGAAACTCTTTAAAGAAAGGACTGGGAAACAGTGCTGGCATTGGTGATTCCTGGCATTGGTGGTTTCTGCATTTTTTGTAGGCATAATACTATCATCTGAAGCTGAGAGTCACCATGTAATAAACAAATTACATTTATTGGTAAAATATTCATAGCAAAATGAGAATCCATGAAGCAAGTAGATTGGAAATAGAAATATATCAGGGACTCTACACAAGTTTTTCTTTCAAATATATTTGAATGAAGAATCTAGATTTTCCCTGTTGCATTTTTAAAAAAAATTTCTATTTTGAAAAACATTTTCCTAGTAATAACAATTGCTGAAAAGAGTTTGCAGTACTGGGGTCCTATAGTATGTTTTTCACAAGCTTCGACACTCTGTGTAGCTCCTCAAACTGTCATGTGCTGCAAAGTCCCACAGTTGTGGGAGTGGTCCCATTGAATACAACAGTATTTGACATCTAGGAGAGGAACCCAACCCAACCTATACATGAAAAGAGGAATGTATGGCAGTGATTTAACATTTTAACACTGAAGTATTTAAAATTGCAACCAAAATATGCTAGGCGTGGTTTTGATTAAATGTTCTCATTGGAAAACAGCATTTCCTGACTAATTCTATACCTAATTCTAGTCAGTCTTTTTTGAGATTCATCTGACTATTAATGTTCCTAGGATAAGCATCAGGGAGTAGCATGTTCCATATTCAAATTAAGAAATCTATCTACAACCCAAAGTAAATGCAGTTTTCTTAGGCTAATGTGCTGAAGAAGCTCAATAAAATAGAATATGATGATATGGAAATAAAAATGTGAAAAAAACCTTTCATACTATATTTGATAAAATAGTACACAGCTATACTGCTATTAGACTTACTAGTATGGGTCAGACCCACTGGTTGGACCTGCATAACTTCTGTCCTCATAGTTAAACTCTTGTTTCTGCACACACATTATGGTTTTCCAGTGCTCAAGCCAGTATCCCCCTACAGTTTATCCCTACAGGGGTAACTCACTGGACCACGATTTTCCCATGTACTCACAGTCAGTAATCTCTTGGTTAACAAGTCTCAAGACAATGGAAACATCAGCAAGGAAAAGTCTATTATTTTGCTAACAGTGAGTAGAAATCTGTAGTGCTGCTTCTGAATAAATGCAATATTAAAAGATATACTTAAAGAATGCACTTCACATAAGAATTATTCATTTCCTCAGCCTAGCTATGATTCTCTCTGAAATACAGTGCTGCAGTGATATGTATAATATTTTCAAAGGAGAAGCATACATTTTAGATTGCGAAATACCACAACAAAGAGCTATCTAATAATATTTTTACTGGGTATGGAGAACAGAAAAAGATTCAGACTGTGATTAGCAGAGCCAAATCCCGATCAAGAGAGAGAATCAAATAAGGTTCTAATTAAATTTAAAAGACTCAATATTATCTTGTAAAAGCTTGTGATGAAGGAGAAACAGCACAAACGGAATAGACAGCAAGCCCATCAGGTGTCATAGATGCCAACTCTTTCAAAGTCTAAATGGCATCCAGAATAAATCTATTTTTAATAGAAATTTTTGCTCCTCATGTACCTGCCAATATTTTGGGGTAAGGGAGGCACATTCTCCTCTGAGCAGAACGTAGATGAAGGAAGGATGAAAGAAGGTGCATCTGAATTACATGACCTTGTTTGGATGATATAAAGAAATATTGGTGAAAGAGTTGGCCAGTAGGATTCTTTACCTTTATAACACTGGATAATTTATTGCATCCTTAATTGGCATGATTGTCCAAACCCATACTTCCTAAACCTTTTCTACTACAAGCCAGGAACCTTAATTTTTTAATTCCACAAATCAGTGTAAGGTTTCAGACTCTGGTCTGGGATCTGCTAACCTAATACAGTCTCAGGAAAGCCTGATATTTTTCATTTCAGTAAAAGAATAATAAGAAGACTCTCTGGAAAAACTAGAGCAACAAATCAGAATATTGGGCATGAAAAGGCTTATTCATGCCTGAAACTGAGGCTTTACATCTTAGACCTAATACGGGAGCTGTGTGCTGAAGGGTTTCTGTGATTTTACAGCTATATCAATTAATCTGTGAAAAGGTAATTGACAAATATTACCTTGTTTATATCCTGTGGTGCATTTTATTAGTATTAATTTGTCTCAATCCATTCAAATCTGGTTGTTATCCTGTCTGTCATTGTCACTCATGTCTAGTAAAGATTTTATACTTGAAAAAGGAATCCAGGTGTGTATATGCAGGATCTTCCTCTTATGCCACGTTTCTTCCCCATTATTTTAATGATCTTAATCTTCTTCAAGCTCACTGTGTCACAAAACTGAAGTGAAAGGAATGATGTAGTATATATTAAATAATTTGAATTTTAAGGGACTAGATGGGGCAAAGATACTCAGATTTCACAAGCCTTAAGTTTGAACAAATTTGCTTCATGTTTCATGTTACAGGATTTGCAATTTTCTTTTGACATAGTAAGAATGCAGAAGGAAACCTGTATAACTGTTTAAAGAAGAACAGTAAGAAAGGAATAAACTTGCTCTCAAGAGCAAAGATAGAGTTATACACAAACCCTCTGCCAAATCAAAGCAACTTTTCAAGCCTTCTTCCCTGCAGCTGTGTTTTTTGAGTCCCTCTTTCTCTGCTAAGCAATGTTTTCTTTTCCTTGGCATAAAATAACTCCACATTTTGATGTCATTTCTTTTGTTACACAGGAGAGTTCATTCTACTGGTGGGACCCTTTCCTAAAGGAACAATTCTAACCACAGTTCTGATGATAAAATGTATCAATTTAACCTTGAGGTAGATGGAGCAGGCAATCTTGACTTTTTAACTAATATTCACATCTATTGGTTTAAAACAGCTTAGGTGGTAAGTCCCTTCCTCCCACCAGTGAAAATGAAATAATACCCAGTCAAAGAAAAAATTGGAAAAAATTTGTCCACCAAGCTGAAAACTTCACTGAGATGCTATAACACTATATTTTCCACCAATTCATATGTGATTCTTTCATCTCAATAATGACAGGCAGAAGAATAGATGAATTATCTGTTTTGTTTGAAAATACCTTCAAATATTTTAAATTGAAATGGTAGTTGAAATCTAAGATCATAAAGCAATAATACTAAACAATACTCAGTTACTAATGTCTTAAAGATGATTTTTTTTCCAATTATATCAGCATAAAACTTAAATAACAAGATGGTGGGTTTTGTCCACCACTTGTCTTCTATCTGAGCAGAGAATTCATAGAGCTCAGATTGGAGTGAATACTTTGGTATACAACTAGATGACAAACATATACATAAAGATAACAGTGATACACCATTCCCCTAAAAAAATAAATCTAAATCTTACACCACTGTACTCCCTCCACCCACTAAAAATTGGCATTAAATACCCTTAACTAACCTCCTCTGGTGAATCAATGAACCTGTGTTCAGCCTAAGGAACCTGTCATAGGTGCTCAAATCTGCAGGTTAAAACTAAAATTAACTGAGAATCCAGTCCTGGGACAGCTGAAATGTTTATTCATCTACAGCAAGGCTGTGGAAAATAGATAAGAAAAGCAGTCCCTGTTCTCCACAAGGAAAGCCCTTCAGCTGTCTGTTGAGACTAGTCTCAGTCTCATGAGTTTGGAGATACTCATATTTATCTTATAGATAAACAGACACACTGAGGCCAACCTGGTTTTAGACAGCATCTGATGGAGGTGTAAGTTTTTGGTGTTTCTAACTCAAAGATTAAAATAACATCTTAAAAATGTACTATGCTGTTCACTTTAGGAATCTAACCTGAGTTCAGTAAACAAAATTTATGAGTGCAAATTCAGTGTCTGGTCAGAAGCAAAAGTAGGGTACACCCCCAGGAGAATTCACAGTAATAACTTAGATGGATGAAGTTAAGGTAGAGTGAATGTCACCCCTTGAAGCAAAACACAGTCCTTTATGGAGCATTTAAGACATTCAATCCTTCCTAAAGAACAGTAAAGCAGAAATATGAGCTTTTAAATAAATTGTTTATTTATTTGAGTCTGACAATAGATTTTTCAAATGTTGTATTTCTTAAGCTGTGACACTTGGTACTTGAGACAGGTTGTCTTATGGCATAGCAGAAATCACAATTCTTCCTTTCCTAAGAAAAACACCAACAGCCATAGTGATGCTGGGATTATTAAGTGATCATCCATTATTTCTGAGCAGTTGAGCAAACTGGGTTACAAACTTGCAAGGAATATACTGGAGTGGTATATCTTTAAAATCAGTGGCATGCCACAAAATCAACTAATATTCTTATGTGGGCATAGGATCCAATAAGAGTCAGTTCAGAGAAGTTAACAGATTATAGCTGTTAATTGATCTGCTGGTCTTTACTTCCAAAGGGGCAGAAAAATGTATCCTTTAAGACAATATTTACTTAAAAGCAAGTGCACCTTCTATTAGCAGCATCTGAAGAATGTAATTAACAGCATTAAATTTTTTCTGTCAATTGGTTATGTTTAATCCAAGTTTAAAACAAATGTCCTCAGTATATGCTCCTTTGGCAAGAGTATAACAGCTTTATTATCTTACTAACATAGACTAAAAAAACACGTAATGGCATTGAAGGAAGGCTCAGAGTTGTTGAGAGCTCTTAGCTTCTCTTTCCAGCCTAAAACCCAAGCTTTTTTCTTGGGCTTGGCTTTCTAATAGAAGTTGGGAGATAGCTTTTGTTCTTTATGATGTAAATATTTCTGGTGAAGATAAAATACTGTGAATATCTGCAGAAGCACCATGTGTTCACCCTCTTGGAAAATATTCTGGAGTCTGTGGGTGAATACTTCACTCTTGTCCAAATGCATTGCAATTTGTGTCTTTATTCTGAATTGGTGTGTATTATTTATCATCCTTTTAACACTCTTAAAGCTCCTCACAGTGCTTTGTTTTAATTTTATAAAGGCCCAAACTCATTAATTGCTGATCATGAGATAGTTTTTGTGTGTTTGGGGTATTTTTGAACTTCTGAGATTCGTGTTATAACCATTTAGTCTGTTGACACCTGTGATATAGGCAATGACCCCCACAAAAGAAACAAAAAAGTACAATTTTCCTCCCTGGTAAGCACATATTATCGAATCATTATTAGAAAGTGGTTGTGTTTGTTGAAACTTGAGGCCCAGAACACATTCAGGACCCATTCCAATTTTTCTGCACTGCTCCTGTGATCAGCCTGGAATCATATCCCATGCTACATTGCAGCATGTAATACCAGATATTTGCACTTTTGGAAAGGTCACTGAGCTGTCATACAACTCTGCAACAATAGAAGATACAGCAGGAATGGTTGAGCCATGCATAATGTGAGGAACTAGCCATTCTGAAAATAAGCATGAGTTATGGTGAGCCTTGAAGTGCAGAGAGACTTGAGGTTTTCTCTTCACGATGCTGGCTGGGTTACCTCAAAGATTTCTTTGATAGTACTCCAATGTGTGCAGCCAGTGAATTTTGCCTCAAGCTGCCTTTGAAGGCTTCTTCCTACTTGGATCAAGATGTCAAAATGTCTTCAGTTCCTTTGACTCAGCTCCTGATTTAAGCAGTGCTTGGCATATCTCCAGAATGAGATTAACTCCTGCTTCTTTTTTGTATTTTGCACAGAGTTACCAGTACCTGGGCCACTGTCTCTACTTTTAAAGAACAATGTGCAAATACAGCAAGCAGTGAAAACATCAGGAAGCCAGCTTCGCTGGCAGCTGGATTTTACTGGATTCCGTAGGTACCGAGATCAAATTAAAAAACTAATTTTCATTTTTTTTAGCTTCTAATAAAAGTTCACATTATGCCTGCAGTTTAGAGACAATTCCTGATATGAAATTAAGTCAAAGATGTCCTTGTGCCCTGTCTTGTCAAGAGAACTCCCCTGTGGCACCCTGCCTAATTGTGTCATACAGCCGGATCTCTCTCTCTCTCTCTTCCTGCAGCCGTATCAGGTGAGTGAAGCTACCTGCTGATCCCATCTCTGTCACAAAAGTACTTTGTCTTCTCACAGGATAACCACAAAATATAACACAAAAGTAACCTCCTGGTTCAGCAGACTGTCATGAGCCACCATGTCTACAGCTCTATTAAGCCTACCAAGCTCTGTTTTGAAAATAACTGAATTTGGTGTCTCCCTGGACTCTTACTGAAACATAATACATGAAGAGGTGAGGGAAGAATGCCTTAATTAGGCCTTTAGTTCACTACAATGTTGCATATCTTTCCCTCTGGACAAATCCTGTTGGACTCACCAAATGCTCAAATATAGAGGAAAGATTGTAAAACCAGGATTTTTCAAAACCTCAGGGTTACTCACTGAGGGGATCTCGCTTTCTTCCACTGACTGAGCAGTGCACTACAACATCATAGTATGCTACTGTAAATGCTGTTTTCCAGATGAGATACAAAATCAGATTTTTACCAGCTATGGTCATTAACACAGCCTTGACACTGCTGGAAGATAATTCCAGTTTGGACAGTTGCATTCCTTTTGGGTATGGGGTAAATTAAACCAGTCTCAAACTAGGATTATTCTGTGCTGATATGTTTATTTTATGTTTCATGTCCCAAATCAAACAAGATAAAATGTAGCCTTAAATAGTGTTTGGAACATGATACCATCCATAAGTCTCTTGGGAAGTTCTTTGCAGAATATTCCTTTAGACAAAGCCTTGCTGGAAACAAAGCTTGCACCGAAATTTATCCTATAGAAAAAGGTTTTGTTATCTCTGTCTTTCCAAAATACCAGGAATTTTTCCAGTCATTAATACATCGATGAAACAACATCTTTTTCTGGATCATGAAAAGCACATCACTTTAAGAAACTTGGTCTATGTTTTCTCAGTTACTCTGATTCTACTTTGCTTTCCTAAAATATCTCTTATCGTGTGCAGGCAAATTTTGCTTGCACAAAACATCTTGCAGTCCTCCCATAATGCATTTCAATAGTGAATGAGGGCTCTCTGTGTGTTTAAAGCCAGATTCCCTCAGCTACATTTGGAATTTCCTCCCAAACCACAAAAAGAGAAACAACTAACAAATGACATTTATGGCACAATGTATAACACACACCAGATATATATGACATTTTTTATTTGGACTTTTCTAGCTAAACAGAAGCAAACAAATGTTTTATGAAATTCTCTATGGTTGCTATGGTTATTTCTATCTTAATATCCACAGCCAAAAGGATTATCTTAGGTCAAGACCTTAGTTCAGCAAATGCCCTTATTTAAACAGTAAGGTCATTTAGGAAAAAAATAAAGACTAAAAGACACAATAATATTTAATAATAATTGCTGTATTCTTGGCTGAATTGCTCTGCAGCTGAACACCATGCTTCTGTTCCCAGTTATTATTTTCCTCTAACCTTCCATAACGATGAGTGTACCAGTTCCAGATACACTCCTTGTGTGGAAATTTGCACTCTAGCTTTTCTGGTTTTCAAGAACTTTTGACCCAGGTTCTACCTGGAACTTCATTTCCTTTGTTCTGTGTTTGAACAGTTGCAGGCGTATAGGGCAACAATTTAAGTACTCAGAAAATACCTTGTACAAGCAGTGCAAAATGGGAACTGAATCCACTATGAAAGGCAGTGAGAAATGGAAAGCTGGAAACAAAGGACATTTATAAATGCATACAGGCAGGTTTCCATATAATCAAGGTACTTCTGCCATAATATGTATCATGATTTGGAGCTGACATCAAAATCCCCTTTCTGTATTCTACTGCAACAATTACTGCTTGAATGGACATATGGGCTTAAAATCAGTCAAAATTCTAGTGGTGATTTCAGTAAGAACTAATTCTAAGTTCTGCTAATTAGCTAAACACTAAGTCAAATTTAAACTGCTCAAAACCAAGCAAGAATGGGTTTTTGAAATTTCTATTAGGGTTCTTTTAGTGTTTTGTGCCTAAAAGTACTCCAGAAAATCTTTATTTGTATAATAAAAATTAGTCATAATCCAGCTGCCACTTGCACCAAAGGCAATTATTTTAGTTGGAAATGTAAAGGGTGGACCTGAAACCAAAATCCAGTTAAATAAACTTCTTAATGTAGGGAAATTCCCTTCCTGCCACTTTGATATCAGCCATATGTTTGATGGTTTGTTGTACCTGAAAAAGAAAAATCTCAGGAAAAACAAAGAGAGCGAGTTGGTAACTAGCTGATATACAAGCTCTGAAAGACTACTGGGGAATGGAAAGTGCTTTTTGTTATTTTCTTTTAAAAGAACAAATGAGGAGCAGATAGCGCAGAATTATTTAGTCCTACACAGAGTAATCTCTCAGCAAGTTTGTCTTCATTCTATGTCACTTGAGTGAAGCAGAGCCTTTGTGTGAAAGAGTTTCCAAGGCAAGAAGCAGAGGGGCAAGGAGGAGTAACACTTGTGTTCAAACTGAATCCAGTGGCATTTCAGGGAAAAGAAAAAACATAGACCACAGTTGTGGCAGTGATTAAGAAAATAATAACCCCCGCCCCAAGTCACGACACATGCTTCCCATATGTTTGCCCTGGGAATTTGCCAGATACGGCAGGATCTGGTGACACTGCTGTAGAGCGATTCAAGGCCTGAAGAAGCCTTCCTGCCCTTGATACTGTTGGGGTGGGGTAGTGTAGGGCACTGAAATGGGTGCCTGCTTCTTGTTTGATTTCCCACTGAAGGGAGAAGCATTAAATAAAGCTGGCAAAAAGAACTCCCAACAGTACTCTGTCAGGAAGAGTATTTCTGCTAGAGTTGAAAAACTGGTGGAAAAAATGTTCTCTTCTCTGAAATTTGGCCTTAAAAAGATAGAAAAAGGGAGAGTCTGGTTCAGCATGTTCATTCGGCTCTCAAGTGCACTTTTGAAGCAAATCCCCCGTTTGTTCCCACTTACCACACTCCGGTTCACATCACGGAGTGGTCTCTGAGTGAGTGAACTGGATTCCTTTCAGATTAAATTCAACTGGAAGATGTGCTCCAGAAGCACAGCTAATGTACTCCAAACAGTTTTGAATGTTTAAACCATGGGAACAGACTGGAGCTAGTGTGAATCAAAACCCCCAAAAGCGTGTCTAGTACAGATGTCAGGTCCTCAACACCAACAGCTTCTCACTGCAGACCCACTTCTGGGCTGCACGACTGGCTCATGTGGACACAGCCAGAGCCTCCCGCTACAGCTTTCCAGAACAAGCTGTTTTGATTTTAGAGTGACTCTTTTCTTGATTTGTTTTTAATATATAGTATGTTATATAATACAAAACTCAAAACTGTAATACAATGCTTTGACTGACCTCAAACCATTCTCATTGTCTTTCATGGAGTCCTTTGAAATAACTAGGTTTCTTTCCAAATGTGAATGAGGACAAATTGTGAAATCTGAAAATCCTTTGCAATTCTAAATTCCTGTGTTCCATACAGCTGCACAAGAGACCTGGATTTCCTTGAATACCTTTATACTTGAAACTTCTGAAACATTCAGGCCCTGTTCAATCCAATGTTCAGAATGCCATGTGCACTTTTAAATGATGGGAAGAAGCTGCTTTTCCCTCTGGTATTCCCTACAGGACAGACCTAGAGTTCCTCCCCTCTCCAGCCCCCAGTCTGTCCTGTTCCCGTGGAGCATGCAGCTTTTGCACAGTTAAACTCTGCATGTTACTGACTATAAGCTGGCAGTCTGAGCTGAGTATGAGGGGAAATGCCTGTCTCACACCTATAAGAGATGACTACTTCAGCCACGAACCCAACTCTTTACTAAGCAGCATGTTCCCAAAACTGCCTTAATTAAAATGAAAAAAAAAAGGTTTATTACAATGGCAGAAACAATGCTTTAAAGATTTGAGAGTGCTCTAATTGCCTACATTGCTGTCTCTTTAAGCCAAGGAATGGACCCATGCTCACATCTGGTAGTCAAAACTAAATGGAACCAGCTGAGAGAATACCCTCTAGAAATTAAATTTTACAGAAGAGGGCTAAGCCAGAAGGACTTAAGTGAAAGGCTCTTTTTAATAACTCCCTTGCTTTGCACTCATGCCTTTTGTTTACTTTGTTTATTTTTGTAATAAGCAAAAACAAATTAAAATGTCCCAGTTGTTAGCATTTAGCAAAATGTGTCCACTGTGCATTTAGGAGTGCATTTTCCATCCCATTTCACAATCAGGACGTCATTCATGGCCAGTAGTACTTCTCTGGAATGTTGGCCTGCAGCTTTATGAATTGATTTTAAAATGTAATGGAAATATACTGTATGTGCACAGTAGCCAACTCCTCCAATGTTAATAACTGGGACATTTTCATTTGGTTTTCGTTTATTAAAAAAGACCTAGTCCTAGGAATAGCCATTTGACTCCTTGTGTTGAAACTGCCTGTAACAGCCTGCTTATGGAGCTGTCTTTAGCATGGCTCAGGCCACACGCAGCTTCCTTTGGCTTGTTTCATAAACTGCCAAACCATGCGGAGAGATGGGATGATGTCTTGCTTTCATTTTGCTAACAAACACATCCTCCACACAAAGCTTTTTGTCAAGTTGGTAGTTTCTCTCCTTTCTGCCTGAATTTATAAAGCAGATTTTTTACTAAGTTGAAAGCTGCAAGCAACAGCCCAGTTCAGCCCTTCTTCAACTCCAAAACAATTCTAACCAAGGTCAATAAAAACTTCAAAACTACGTGTCCAAAGATAGAACCTTGCTGTACAGATACATTAGAAAATTTTTCATCAACAAGACCTCTGTTAAGATGTCAGCATTCATTGGTAACTCATGTATTTAATCACACAAAATATCAGAGAGAGGAAAATAACATATTTTGAGCATTTATCACCAACAACAGACAGATATGTAATCAGAAATAGCAAATGAACCCTTTCTGACTGTCTTGTGCAAAGGAAATATAAAGAAAGAAATTTACCACTGATATTACTTCTGGAAAGGAAGTTGATTCTACCTGATATGCAACAGTATCATGCCATGATATTCACAGCCTACAATGCAGCTAAATTTTCTTTCAAAGACATACAAGAACTATAGGGGTGTGGAAAGTTAAATATTTCTGCTGTGACTTTAGTGTGAGCTCCCCCTTTCCTGTACAGGAACAGCACCATTCGGGGAGCCAGTGACTTTGGTGCAACCCTCCCCAGTGTTTACACTGTTCACGTATTCATTGCTCATACTGATGTATAACTGTCCTGAAACTTCAAACCGTCTAGAAAACACATCCTGATTAGCTGATATTCACCATTGTGCATTTTTTTGTCCATGGTAACTATTGACCTTGAGAGAAGATGCTTGCTTATATTTTCTCCTTATAAATAAATAAACTGATGTTTATTTGTAACACTGCTGTTGCTCAAAGACATGATGAATACAGGTCATGACTGGCTTGCACTATGCCCCTGTACAGACTAGGCAAACATTGAGGTCCTGTCCTTGTGAACTCAATTTGACTGCAAAAAAAGTGGAAAAAGTATTTTGAATGAAGAAGTTACTGATTACCATGCATTCAACATACCAGATTTATTGTGCTGAATATTCTATCTAGTTTTCACAGAATCAGAGAATGGTTTATGTTGGAAGGGACCTAAAAGATCATCTAGTTCCAACCCTTCTGCCACGGGCTGGGACAGCTTCCACGAGACCAGATTCCTGAAAGACTCATCCATCTTGGCCTGAAGCACTTCCAGGGATGGGACATCCACAACTTCTCTGGGTAACCTGTTCCAGTGCTTCACTATGTTCTGAGTAAATAATTTATTCTTAATATCCAATCTAAACCTACACCCTTTCAGTTTAAAGCCATTCCCATTTGTCCTATCACTATGTGGCCTTCAAGTTTCACAAAGATTCTAATGCAAAATCTTAGTTCTTTTAAACTAACTTTAATTGGGCTACAGCTAGGACAAAGAAGTGGGTGGTATAATAATATAGTTATTTTTATTGGTGGATTTTAACAAGTTAAAAAATTTTATGCATCGGAAAAAAAAAATAAAAATAGACTAATAAATAAGGACATCAGGCTGCAAGGGACATCATGGTGACACCCTGAGTGTCACAGGATTCTGAACATATAATCCTTTCCCTTTGTAACCTACTGGTAGTTGCACTGAGAGTACCCAGGGAACCATACACATGTTCTTTGGAGGAAGTTTAGCTCTGCTTCTTAAAAAAAAAAAATCCAAACAAACAAAACTCCATGTTTCAGTGTGGTGGAAGGACTTCATAGAAAATCCCAGCTGTGGAACAGCAGCTCTCAACCTTTGGAGAGCTTGCAAAAGTTCACTTTGAATTACCTCACTTCAGGCCTTGCAGTCTTGAGACCGACGTAAAGCAAAACATCTGATGAGGGGTATGTAACTCCAAGTCTCTCAACCTCAACTACTCTGCTCTCCCAATGGTTCATTGCAGCATGAAGCAAAGGAGAAAATAACACCAACTGCCAGTCCAAGAAGGAGCAGGGTTATGAAACAGGACTCTAAAGCCTTGCTTGCAGCAGAGCTTGAAACATAGTGTTGCATACACAGATGAGGGACAAAACCCTCTTGCCCTACAGGCAAAGGCTTGCAGGAGCTAGGATGTACTGCTGAGGGAAGACAATCATCTATCACATGCTCGTTTTACTGGTGATGCTTGCTGTTGCTTAAAGCAGAATACTTGCCCTACTGACCTTGCAGGCTTAATGAGATCAATTCCCTTGGGCTACAAGTGGGGAATTTGCAACATTTAAGCATTGTTATATACTTTTCTTCTTTGAAAAGACTACAGATATCTCAGAGCACTTCTCTGTCCTATTCCTTACTATTACTGTGGCTCTATGCCAGCAAAAAATAGAGCTTCAGCCTCTCATTGTGATCCTGCGCCAAGTACAGCAATATGAAGGAAGCATCAACATAATCAGCACAATGTAGTGTCTCTGAGCCAGCAGGGATATGTCACAGCTTTATGTAGAATTCCCTATCTTTTTATTTTATTATAGAGACCACAGACTGGGATATTATGGGTCACTCAAAGGTCATGTTACAAAAAGCAACTTCTTTTTGGAAAGATGAGACCCTTTTTAGTATGCCATTAGATTATTTTCCTTCTCTCAGTTGACTGCATGAAGGTGCAGAATGAATGTTTGTTTTCTGAATTCCTTAAAAATCTTCTCTTCTTCCTGTACTTTTTTCCTTTGTCACCTGTTTGGAAAGAGGAACTTCTGCAGCTTAGACAAAGACTTATCTCCCCAGCCCCACCAATGTAGCAGTCGTAAGCTGCCCTGTTAACTAACAACTGCAGTGAAAAGCAATAAGTCTTGGACCCCTATGTGCCTAAATTTGTGCTTCCAAGTCATGCCTGTATGTGTGAAACTTTTATAATTACTGTAACATTTAAATTCCATTAAAAATGATTTCTTATTTCAATAGATCCCTTTTGCTTGTCTCTCAAGAACACTCGTACTCTAATACTGCATGAAACAGTACCTATGTAGTCTCTTGTCTCCTCCAAAAGTCAGTGGAATTTAGTTGCTGGAACTTTTTGTGTTCTTGGATTCTTTGTGCAAGACCTGGCACTACAACCACTATGGTCTGAATCAGTGACCAAGATTTCTGTCTCAGCTGCACAGTTTACAATGAAAGTCAGAGATACCATGGTGTTCTGTGTTTCTGAGCTAATCATGAATGACATAAGCACACCACTGCAGTGCTGTGGTTCTAATTTTACATTGTATGAAATGATAATGCAGCTACTTATTTCTAGAGAACAAGTCCTGTGAGGAGAGGCTGAGGAAGTTGGGATTGTTCAGTCTGGAGAAAAGGGGTCTCAGGTTAGACCTCACTGATCTCTACAAATCCCTGAAAGGAGGGTGTAGTGGGGTGGGGCCAGTATCTTCTCCCAAGTAACAAATGATAGGAGAAGAGGAAACAGACTCAACTTGCACCAAGGGAAGTCTAGTTTGGATATTAAGAAAAAATTTTTTCACTGAAAGGATTGTCAAACATTGGAACACGCTGCCTAGGGATGTGGTGGACTCACCAATCCTGGAGACATTTAAAAGACATGTAGATGTGATGCTTAGTGACATGGTTTAGAGGTGGATATGAGAGTTTCAGGTTTAGAGTTGGACTCAATGATCTTAAGGGTCTTTTCCAACCCAAACACTTCTAGGATTCTACTTGTGGCTACATCTCTCAGTTGCCTCGATACTACATTTTCACATCTCTGTGATCTTCCTGGCCCAGTCCTCTCCTCTATCTGCTGCCTGAACATGTGGCTTTACCACTCTCCTTCTTCACTTCTGCTCCTCTCTTTAGAGCTGGGACAATGCTATCTGGTGATATTTTTGTTCTAATAGCATAGAAGAACAGCAATAGTGGGAACTTCTCAAAAATGAAGTTATATTTGACTGCCCAAATTGCCTTCAGTGGCTTGGTGAATGAAGACAGAAAAATTTCTGTTTAGATGGAATCCAGGAGTGACTTTGACACAGACTTCCAGAGCATCACAATAACCAAACCGGTGAAAGACGGACTGTGTAAATGGATGATCATGTAGGTGAAAGATTGGTTGTGCCACTGCTCAAGGGGGTGTGATCAGTGGAATGAAGTCAAGCTAGTGGTGGTTACTAGTGGTGGCCCACGGGGATTGATATTGGGCCCAGAAATTTTTAATGTTTAGTTATTGAGCTGATCCCTGTGATGGGGTACATCTTTAGGTAATTTACAGACTATATTAAATTGGGAGGAGCAGAGCTGCCAGTCAGAAGGACTTCAGAGAATGCTCTGACTAGACCCTCAAGAAGTTCAAAATAGGCAAATGAAAAATCTTGAATTTGGAATGAGTTCACACCACACAGCAGTGCAAGCTGAAGGCCAATTGGAGAGAAAGCAGCTTTGAGGAAAAAGGACCTGGAGATCTTGATGGACAGGAGGTTGAATGTGAGCCAGCAGTGCTCATATGTTCGTCCCCTACTGGCAATGGTCCCTCGATTGTACTAACTTCTGAACCATGTTTGGATGCTGTTTGAGAGAACACTAGCTGGCACGTGCATTCAACATGCCAAGGGCACTTTACAGTGTTAAGTGTACAGATGATTATGTGCCAGTGCCTGGGAGTGATGCCTGCCAGCATTTAGCTAATCCGTGTACAACTAACTAAGGCTGTGAATAGAGAGAGTGTCAACATGAGGCTCCCATCCAACAAGTGGAAACACAAGAGAGAAGTGTATTTCAAGGGTATTTCACCCCTGTCCAAGAGGTTTAAGGGTAATGCTCACACCATGAGATACAGTGATAGCTTACTTGGCATTGGCATAATGGAAAAGTCAGGCAGTACCACCCAGCACCAATATGAACCATGGGCAGGCCAATACTTCCTCAAAGTTTCACTTCTGCATTTTTGCTAACTTTAAATATCAGATTCTCCCTTAGCGCTAGTCTATTCCTGTCCCAGCACATTTTGATTCCCTTTTTTTAGTCCAGCCTACAAATAATGTGTGGGTATATTTTGAAAAACTGCTTGGTTTGTTCAAAATTTCCAGAAGCATAACACACCTTTTATTAATGAAAGGTCCTGGAACTACTGTACAAGGGTTTAGATGTGGGTCATGAATGGCAACAGTATGCAGGACTGTTCATCAAGGATCAATGCATGCCTGGAAGTCGTGAATATGGATATGAAACTAAGCCATGGGATAGTTGAGGTCTTCTAAACAGCCTCAGACTTCACATATTTTCACAACAGATCTAATGCTTTTTCAGGATTCATTGAATTTATCCTATATATGGCAAAATCTGGTGTCATCGGGGAAATGCCCCTGGTGCCCAGTGATCGCTCCTTCTTCTGCTGAAGGAGACAGCTGGGACAAACTGCCCCTCTTGCTGCCCCTCAGGTGGGCCTCATTTCTCCCTTCTGCTCTTGGGAGTAAAGCTGCTCTGTTCTGAAACATATGACTAATCATGCACAAGTGCCCCTAAACTATTACGTTATATATTAATTTAAGCAGGAATGAGATTAGGTTTACAAGCTACCCCCTCCCCCATCACATATTTGTTACAATTTCCTGCGATTGTTGTAGATTTCTTTTACGAAGCAATAGAAAACTTTGATGTAGAATTAACTGAATCTGTTTTACATATTCAGTTTTTGTTGGCAGTGGTTTTATGCTCCTGGCTTTGGTCTCAATACACTACGTACACCAAATGGGAATTTTCAAACATTAATATATACATTTTAAATAAGGAAGAAAATATAAACTCTAAGCCCACCTACTGCTTGTATGGCAACACTTAATAGGGTGATTTCTTAACATGCAGGAGCATGGACTTAATTATAAAAGTACTGTAAATCCACTAGTGCTCTACAGTTGGTTTTACATGCACACACATACACACACATTTATATATGTACAGAAGCTTCTATAGTGAGTGAGAAAGAACTAAATTTAGCCCAGATGCTTGCCCTCAGAAAAAAAGATAAGCAAATTCACCAATAGGTGTTAGAAATTGAGATGGTTAGAAAGATTTTTATCTTTTAGAAAACACTGAAATATTGAAATTTCAAAATTCTTTAGCTTAAAATTCAAACATTACTTCATGGCTTCCTGCTTTCCTACATTCCTTTTTGCCAACCTGCTCACCTATGTATCTTCCCAGTTCTCCACCTTCCTATTATTTTTTCTTCTAGTGGAATAATTAAAGAAAAGGAAAGATCACAGAAAATAGTACAAAAAATAAAAATCCATCTTTGTTTATTTCATTCTGTTTCGACAAAGTGCAACATAAGATTTATTTCCTAAGGTATTAAGATTTAAAAGTTCTTCATATTTTCAGACTAAAAAGTATAGATATTCATTCACAGGTTTGTAGTTTTTTTCAACTGAACAAGGGATAAATGGGGATAGGAAAAAAAATCACGTTCCAAGGAGGAAAAATAAACTACCAAGAGTGCATTTTCTTTCCACTCCTTCACTTTTATTGTTTATTGTTGTTCATGTGCTTCCTTTAAGAATGGTAGATAATTCAAACCGCAAAAAAAAAAAAAAAAATCTAGAAAAGATGTTTATAACTTTTTTTTCCAATTTTTTTTCTCAGTGGAAATCATTCATCACAATAATATCTGTATGAAAATACTGCTTCTGAAGTTTGTCAGACTGTTGTATTAATAATGCATTGGCTCCATTCACTCTAGCTGTAACCACTTATTTGACACTTCTGCATCAGTATTTTAGCTTTCCTAAATTACCATTGTAATAAATAGAGTAAGATGAGTACAAGCATAAATTGGTACAAATCTGAGATTAACTGAGCTCTTCTGTCAAAATAATTAATGTATTCATTAGAAGTTTAATTTAGCATCTTTGCAATCAAAAATCCCCAAAACCAACAAACAATCCTCTCAAAAACTTAATATAATTCCATTTCTTTTAGAGAAGAAGAGCTAAATGAATGCTCAGTTGGTTAAACTATCTGAACTAGTTAAAATAGTTGTGTTGCACATTATGATTATCACCTATTATTACAACCCTAGCTTTACTTATAACTTACCTTTAACTTAACTTTAACTTAACCCATCATGCTCTAGACAAGCTACTTTGAAGAAAGAGACCTTGAACTTAATTCTACCAAAACCAACTTTTACCTCAGTAGATGTTAAAATCCATTGCACAGAGAAAAAAATTTAGAAAATTATCCAAGACTGAAGTAGAAAAAAAGTGATATTCTAAGATCATATTCCCACATCTTGATAAATGCTTTCTGTTCTGATCTCAAAAAGGGCAGAGAAGGTCTGGAGTATGCACAGACAAGGAGAATAAGGATGATCATGTCTATGAATCATCTGACCTATGTTCAATATTTAGGCACAAATTCATTTCCTGAAAACAGCATAAGTTAAAGTGATTGGAAGATATATTGTAACTGTTTCTGTTTTTCTTTCCAAATGTTTCCGAAATAAATAATTGACAAAAATGTTGGAATGGGGTTTTCCTCCTTTTGCTTTTTTGAAGTGTAATGTACTGAAATTGCATTAAGAAGGAGACTTTCGAGAATGGCAATATTTTTCCTTTTTTTAAAAATGAGAAATTTTAAAATATTTGACTTGGAAATACTTTACTTCTTTTAAAAATGATGTAATGTTCCTTACATAATACAAAAAAGGTTTGCATCAATTTGCTTCAAGCTCTCACATCTCTGCATATTGCATTATTAAAGCTGTGTAACACCAAAGTAAAATTTCACATAAAAGTTTATTCATAATATTCCTTTTCTTGTGTTCTGTTCCTTGGTCTGTTGGCAGAGGTGGAGGTTGTTTAATGAAGATCGGGTTTGGGGGAAAGAAAAAGGAAAAACAGAGGAGTTCACCTCATCCCAAAGCTGGCATTCAGAATAGCACACACTGCCAGTGGTGGCCACTTCTCTCTGCTGGCTATGAAGGGAGCTGGATGACTGGTCCAGAGGTATCTGAATCACTGGTGTCTAAAGGTGAGCTGAGTCCTACTGATTGGTCCTGTGATACAGGAACAAGAGGGAGCCCAGGCTTCCTCTTACACTTCTATTCGTAGCACTGCACTTTAGAATGACAGAACAAAACCCTGCAGAGCACTGGTCTGAATGTCTCCATAACAACTATCAAATTGGAGAATCACAGGATGGTTTGGGTTGGAAGAGACCTAAAAATCACCCAGTTCCAACCCCTCTGCCTTGGGCAGCGAGATCTTTCACTAGACCATGTTGCTGAGAGCCCCATCCAACTCAGCCTTGAACACTGCCAGGGATGGGGCATTCGCAACTTCTCTGCACACAAGTCATATTTCAAATGGGAAAGTCCTTCCACTCAGGTATAGAACTTGCACATCGATGATGAAATGTGTAGAAGGTGAGGACCCATCCATCCTTTCCTCAGAGGAAAGCCAGGGGAGCACTCAAGCACAGATTGAACCCAGAGCCTGGCACAGGTTAGCCCTGTCAGTAACTGCTCTCTCTGGAACCTGGGATCAGTAACTGCGAGGTGGTTGAGCTGGATTGTGTCTCTGTAAAACTATGGAAACCTTGCTTTATGGGCCTCTTGTTCCCTGAATAAGCATGCAGCTGACATGCCTTTGAAGTACATGCAGCTGCACATATTTACCCCTTTTCTGCCTGATATGCAACAGGAGATTTATATTTCTCTGCTAATTCTGTGCTTTTCTTCTCCCACAGCTCTCATCTCTAATTGTTTGGCTATTAATTAATAATATACTACATAGGATTAGGTAATCAGGAAAACTGGCATCATTTACAGCAGTATTTACTACATTTATCTTTGTTTTTATACTTAAATTTCATGTTTCATTCCAAGGTTTTACAGCCACATTTTTATTTCCATGCCTTTGCTAATGAAGACTGTTTGTGGCCAAAATACAGGATAAAATAAAACTTTATGATCTTAACTGCAAGTTGCTGTAGGGTCATTAGATTTGGCAGTCAAGCTAAACTAACTTGGAGCTCAATATCTAGTGATTGTTTCCAATTTGATCCACTTGGGCATTCGTAACAATAAATGTTAAGCTTTTCTATTTTACAATATTTTAAGTTCCAGGGAAGCATTAAGATTAAATATATATTCAGTTTTGCCTCCCTTGAATTAATTTTTGGTGGGTTTTTTTTGTTTCTCTCACTTCTCAGAGAAGCTGCCTTCCTGAGGGATAAAGAAGGAAACTTCGATTTCATGGAATAACACCATTTTGAGCTCCACAGTGAAACAGAGCTGAATCAGATTGGCATGAACATAGCACCTATATAAGAAAACTTCTGCTCTTCTGAACTAGGTCTAGCAATTAAAAAAAGTGGCATTACTTTCCTCAAGTAAGGATTGAACCATTACATCAACATAATTTTAGGAAATGAAGAAAGATATCACCTTTCAGAGCAGTAAGAATCTGATCACTTGTTTTTCTAACAGATATGTTTGGCCTTTTTTTGTGAAGTGAGGGAATTTGTTTGGCTTCTTGGCTTCTATGTTTTCCTACCAGTCCCTGTATTTACAGCTTTTTCCTTCCACTATATAACCAGATTGTTTTTCATTTAAAGTCTTGGAATTTTCTTTTGATTTTTACTACCTCCCTGATATTTAGGATTCATAGTGATAATTTAAAAATTTAATATTTGTAACATCTGATGACTGTTTCTTGTTTATTGTACCATTGTCTAGAATGTCACTATCTTATTCTTTATCAGTCCACAAATAAACTGGGAAAACAGTATTTAGCTGACTGTCTAAATAGAGACACCATCTCAGTGCATGGTAAGAATTAGAGACTTTAAACACAAGGATGAGTTTTTGTGCATGTAGGTGCAGCTGGTTTTATACTACTATTTTCAAACAAAATGCTTCAAAATTAAGCCAGTGACTGCTGAGTTCAGATAAATTAGAGCTAGAGCTCAACAACTCCTAACACAGTTCTTTTAACATGAGAACCACTTCTTTCAAGTCTAGCTTAATTTTCTCTATTGAGCAGTAGTAGAACTAAAATACTGGTTTTCCCTTATGTTACTTCAGTGCCTCTTCTCCATGTGTGTCCAATTTTAGAAGAATTACACTAAGAAAGTATGTGGATTTACTAATAAGCTGATCTTTCTTTATTCTGTAATATCTGCCATAGAATATATATATGAGCTATTCTTGCAGGCAGAGTCTTGTCACCAGCAATAGTTAGAATGGCTTGCATATTGTAAAAGTGCAATATGCAAGTCAGTCCATTAATGAGCAGTCTGACAGTAAGCTTCTAAAAGTTACCTGTGGTACAATTAAAAAGGATAATTTGGATCTTCCAACTCAGGAAGTGAGCTAAGACTGAAACCAACAAGGAATATGTGTGTATGAAAGTCTTGACCTGGTTGTAAAATCACAGTCAAGTTGTCACATGTAACTTCTCAGACAAATGATCATGCAAGCCTGAAAATATGGGTCAGCTACTTCAACCTGTTATCAGAAACTACCTTCAAATTCAGTATTTAATGCACGTATTTATTTAAGGGGCAAGTCCTGACTATGCTTAGGCAAGAAAAATTCCTGTAGAAATGTTGGGAAAGTTCTAAAAAATAAAATTAAATTCTTGCTTTGATGTGAGAATGAGGCTGTCCTGCAGGGATCAGATCAGCTTGCCAACTGACCACAGCTTTGAACGCCAGCGGCATGCTTTGCACATACTGTGAGCCATTGACTTCATCAGATAAAAGTTTAGTAGTTCTGAATAAACTTAAAAACTGAATCATGAGCTCTGTGTTGACATGAGCTGTTTCCTCTAAACAAATTTTAAAGCTCCTAACCAGGCTTTTCCTTTTGAGAAATGGTATTTTTGGGGAATTCCAGAAGTTCCTCATCCATTATTCTCCACCCTCCCTAGTTTAAAGTATTTCTGATAGTCTAAGATAGCTCAAGGTTCAGTGAGCATGACAAAGCATAAGCATGACTCTGAGATTAGTGATTAGTGATTTCATAGTGTTAAAGGGAGATCTTAAAGCCAATTCATGCTTTAAAGGACCGGGTAAAATATAGATGCATCCTTGGCATGAATGAAGGAAATGAGGTGGGTCCTCAAACCATTAAATTATGTGATCGTATATCAGCCTATAATATCTTTTTTTCCTAATGACCCTTTGCATGAAGAACTCCAGAACTAGAAGATGAGAGAACTCCCTTGACCCACAGATTTATTTCCATCCTTTTCAGCTTCCTTACTTTGAGTCTTCTAATGGGTGACAAGAGCCATGAGTTCAGATGTCCAAAAGAGTAAAGAGCTGAAATGGCATCTCTCACAGCCTAGCTGGATGTTGAGGTCACTGTGCATGACCAAGAGAAGAGTTTTATTTGGTGAACCTCAAGAACAAAAGTAGTGGATGTTTCTGTCTTCCTTGAAAAGCCTGATGAGCTCTTTCTCTGTAATTGAAATGTGATTCCTATAAAAGCTCCAAATCCATCACGTATCAGTATAAGGATTAAAAAAACCCAAATGTGTGATTTGGCTACATCTATTTTTTTTTTTTTTAATGTCCTAGATGAAGGCCAGGAGAATTGAGGGAACAAGGCCGTTGAGTCTTAAACCCAGTTTGATACCTTAGGGCACTGGTAGGCTTTAAGGGCATGTGAACAGCCTGTCAGGAGACAGTGGTGTCCACCAACAGCAAGTTTCAACACCTCCTTGACACCTCAGACTCCTCTGGGTCAGAGGGACTCTAACCTCACTGCTCTCAGGGGTAAAACCCTTCTTGACTTTAGCTGGGCCAGGATTTTACACATATTTTAGCTGCCAAAAGCCATAGCTGTACATGGCCTTTACCTCTCTGTACACCACACTGCAGTGAAGGTGCTAGGCTAAAAATCAAGGGATGTGGGGTCAGTTCCCAGCTCTGAAGAAGTTTTCCCCCTACAGATGCTTTTCCCTGAAGTTTCTGGCAAGGCACTTAATCTATGCTGTGCTTTCTTCCATTTTTTTCATCATTTATCTTTTCTCATAAATTCTCTAGAGCAAGTCTCTGTATATATTCACATATTTGTCTCTTGGTTTTGTTGACATTTTTATTTGTAATACAAATAACATTTATCTAAAATTCAACTTTACTAAGTCATCCATGCCAATACTATAATACATTAACAACATATATTTTCAGGTCACCAGAGCATCTTATGTTGCCTAACTTTTGACATTTAGTCTGACCAAGTAGGCCTGAGAAAGCGAAACAAGTGAGCTCTCTTGATTCATGTGAAGCCACTTAGATGTCTCTTAACCTTGCTCCTCCTGTTTTTGCTACCATCATGTAAAAGATACTTATGAAACTCCTGTTTTGCTTGAGACCTCTTTAAGCTTTGTGAAGACAAACTAAAAATATGCATATGCACATATATGTATATTACAATTCATGGTTGATGACTGCTTCTTAAACAAAGCTATTTGTGGGATAAGGAGATCAAGGTTCACACAGCATCGTTTTTGCAGATGCCAATAAGCCAGTTTCAGGGTTTGCCTGCATAACAAGATTAATCCACAGGCTGGAGAAAAGAAAAACCCAGATAATCAGGTCAACTATATCTATCCCAGCGTACAATGAGGGTCTCATAGACACATCTCAAGGTACATTCTTCACCTGTTGAACACAGATGAAATTTGACCTATTTTTCCTACCTGAGAAGTCCCATTGCTGTGTATCTGATGATATTTAGTGTGTGTGGTTGCTTTCCCCTGCAGTCTAAATGCTTCCATTAGGTTCAGCACAAAGAGCAACCCTGAAGACAACAATGAAATCTGAGCTACGTAGGCAGCAGGAAATATTTGCAAGCTGTGCGAGGTCCAGCAGTGATACTTAAACAAAACATCACGTTTTGCAGGAGAACGCTGCATGCTCATCACTTATGAACTAGACCCCCTCCCCTTTCTCTCAGAGAGGAGACTGTTCATCTCAAAGTACACGGAGAACTACACTACAAAAAGAAAAAAGAAAAAGAAAAGCACTTTGAAAAGATTCCCTGTACTAAAAGGACAGATAGAGGCATCTGAAAAAGAATAAGAGAAAGGAAGGAGGAGGAGATTGAAGAGGAGGTGATTCACACTGCCTGACTGCAGGCATCCATTTCAGGCTTCTTACAGACCACTGAGACAGCAAGGCTCCTGCAAATCAAATATGTTTGATTAATTTAGAGGAATTGGCTTCCTACTTTAGGATAGCTGGGTTATCCTAAAGTGAATCTATCCCAGATGATTAACTTTTAACAACATCACTAGGAGGCTTTTATTGTCTGTGATATTTACTTGCATCACAAACCAAAAAAGCAGCAGTGAGTTTAAGAAAAAAGGAATAAAAAAGTAATAATGTGCTACTTAATAATGGACTAGGTCCTTGTGTGTAATTTTAAACATATTGATGATCCTCCTATCTTACTTCGGTAGGATAATAGAAGTCATTTTGCACTTTTTCAGGCTGGTCCCTGAGAGATAAAAGCCAAATGGAGGCACTGAAAGGTGAGGAGTAGTCTTGAAAACGGGTCTCAGTTGTCTGAGGCAGATGATCTGTACACTATCTATCCACTCCTTTGGCTGTTTCCTCAGCTTCAGCTTAAGCTGAAATGTTCAAGCTGTTTAAACAAAGGTGAGCTGACCACAGGGGCTGGGGAGCCACCAGCAGATGCTGTGTGTGCTTGAGAACTGAGCTGAAGTTTGTGTCCTGGATGTCTGGTGTTCATGGTGCAGGTTTGAAGGTTAACAGCTTTTTGGTGTGCAAGTCTGGTCCTGAGAAAGGGCTGAGATCCCCACTGAAGAGGCACTACAGATGTACCCACAGAACCTCAGTGTCAGTGCAACTCTCCCCCTGGTGCACGGAAGGAGGGAGTGGCAGAGTGTCCCAAGAAGCACAGATTTTGCCTGGGGTGTTTTGTTGAGAGTGGAAGCTTTCCTCCACTGTTAGTCCCACAGGAGTCAATCATGGCCTTAGATCCTTGTCTTTTCTTTGCCCTAGTCTTCCTGCCAGCAGTTATTCCATACTCAGACCAAGTTTAATTTTTCAAAATCAGATCACTAATGGATATTTGCTAAATCCTTCACACTCAGGGAGGGCATTTGAAACACGCCCTCTGCTTTCTCCTTGGTCCATCAAGTTTTTTTAATACTACTTCCTACAGAACAAACTCTTCAAACACGTTACTGCCTGTGGGACAACCATAAAATTCTTTCTGTCTTGTTACCGTCTTGTTACTGTCTTGTTACTAGTGCCCAGATTTGATCCCTGTATCAACAACATGGTTAGAAAACAGGTCATATTAGAAATAGATAAAGGTATCAGGTTTATATCAATCAGAGGATGGCTACTTCTTTTTTAAAATGCAACAATTTTGTGTGGGAGTTTACTGGACCAATATGAAATCAAATGGAGCATTTAAAAGAGCAATTTACTACTTCAAGCATGTTGCAAAAATATGTCAGTAAAGATAAAGAAGGGACTAATCCAAGATGGTGCAATAGCTTTCATCATTCAGGCTCATAAATGTCTAATCCCACTCACAGGAGATAATCCCACTCTCAGAGATAATAAACAGAGCATGTTTCTTTTAATACAAAATCCTTTAAATTGTAGTGTTGCTCTTTTCTTGTACATGACTAATTGTTTTATGCTACCCTTGTGAGCCCAGTTTTCATCATAGCATGTTTTCATACCATGTAACCCAGTTATATGACTATTTCATCCCTTAAAGAAATGGAGGTATTGTAACACATTTCTAAGGCTTGCATATGTTTCCATGAGATATCCATTCCCCATGTTTCCCAAATCTTCTGAGTAAAGGACACTATCCTCCATTTGGCTTCACTTTCTGAGGGTCACATTTTCTGCTTGATGTGTACCAGAGTTTTGGCTATCTGAGCAAAAGGAAATAATTTAATGGACAGCAATCATGATCCTGGCCTTCTGTCTGGACATTAGGTGTTTCACATAGTTTAAAAGTGAGCAGAGTAGTTTCATGCCAGTTGCAAATAAACTTTTAAGAGCTTCTGTGATAAAATGGTTCCCAGCCTCGACAATATAACAGGGTGTAGCTGTGGTTTCCTAGATCCAGCCCAGGAGGGTAAGGTTTAGAGGCAATTATTTTCTCTCTCAGTAATCTCTTAATTTAGAAAGCCTGACATAACCTGCAAGTGGTTATGGTGGGTACATAACTGTAAATCTTTCACCTTGTCCAGCTTTGTGGATGATTTTTTGGAATATGATGCTAGGATTGCAGATTTCTGCTTCTCTCATCTTTCATATCCTGCACAAATAAGGCCATAGTCACTTAAAAAAGAAAAAAAAAAGGAAAAAAAGAAAAAAAAAAAAAAAAAGGAAAAAAAAAGAAAAAAAGAAAAAAAAGAAAAAAAAAGAAAAAAAAAGTAGGCATCGTCCAGTGCAAATATCATGAACCAGAGAATAGGAACCTCCTTTTCTCTATGTTGCCAGAGAGAAAGCACAATTTAGTACAAACTTTGCATCTCTTAGACAGAGAGTTAACATTCCCCCTTCCAAAATACCAGTATTGTGATTACACCTCTTTTAATAGACAAAAAAAGTTATTTTACCCCTTAGGTTTGATTGTAAATCTCAAAATCTTTCAAAATATGTTCCCATAATATCATAACTGTGATAAAATAAAACAGTCTTGAATTCCTCTCAGGCCCTCTCAGTTCTTCACCGTGGTTGCATTTAAGCATGGCTTTACACAGAATATGTCAGGAAGATAACTTCTGTTCATAAAGCTGTGTGGATCTACATGGGCTTGGGGAGGGAAGCAGGGGACTGATCTCTTGACAGAGAGAGAATAATTCCAAAGTGCATGCTTAAAATTAATGCATATATATATATATATATATATATGTATATATATATATACACACACATTTGTGTTTAGATCTGTGTGTGTACAATTATATGCAACTGTGTATAAATATTAGGCAAAACATAGCAAACTAAGCAATAAAATCCTGTACACCACAATGGGATGAACACTAAATTGTGTGCTATCTTATCAGAACCTGACAGGAAGCACATTTTTTTTTCCAGGGCTGTATATTTCCCATACAACATTCAAAGGATATTACCAGATTTTAGTAAAAAATTTCAATGTTTTTATTACATTCATATGGGAAACATAACTTTGTATTCTTACATGTTTACTGCACTTACATAATGCCCCCATTGTCAGGAAAAAACAGGAAAATACGAAAAGAAAAACAGTTTAGATTAAAAGACTGAGCCCCCTATGGATATTCTCAGATCCATGAAATTCTTTTTTAGGATTTCTCTGGTAGATGTGGAGGCTCATTGCCTGATCATAGCACTGACAGGAAACCCCACACCTTGAACAGGATGACCTCAGACAAGCTGCTGAGTTTTCAGGCCCCTTTTTCAGACCTTTTCTGCTGGGGCCAGTGATGCACTCCATGAATAAAGATTTCATAGTGCTCTTCAAAAGGGAGCCAGCCCCACACTTCTTAAAAGCAGTCATCTTTGCCTCAGGAATTAAAGACAGTAGGAATTGACCTCAAAACAGAACTTTTCCCCAGAGCTGATGAGAATTTTTTTCCCCTGTCCCTGGTATTTTACATGCCATGTACTAGCTGGTTTCCTCTCTTCCCTATGACCCCAAAGGCAATTCCATTTTTTTTCTGTGTTTTACACTTGCGATTCACCAGCATTTTGGGTTCCTTCTTAGGCAACTCATAGTTACACTGGGTTTGATAATCAATTACCTTAAAGTCTCTTTGCATTTAGTTTATAAGAACCATTTGCACTGCTTGGATGATGTAAATGGACCTCACTGTAAGTGAAAATCAACCCTTTGTTTTTATACTTTCCTTCAAGAGTTCTGTGTTTTTCCCCTACACAAAATGAAACAGAAAAGCCATGACAAAAAATGTGATCGGTCTCCTCCCTTAGGAAGGAATGCCTTGACAGCTTGTGCTACCAAAGTTTTATTATGGCTCACAAACTAGATCTTAGAAGCATTTACTGGATGCAACAAAGCATCATTAAAAAATTAAACTAAACTACAGTTGTCCAAATAAATACACAAAGTACATTTTGTGATCCATTACCTCATTTTTATTGCATTTATCCACTTTATTGCTACTTTGCAGTTCAGTAATTTTTCATGGGTTTTCCAGTCATTAGTGACAATTAACAAAAATGAACCACAAAAATGATAAAAACACAATAAAATGGGAAATCTGTTTTAAAACTCTTTTATCCAAAAGAGTGCTCAGTGTTCCTCGTCAAGGTATTAGGGCTGTTACTGACAATCCATGCTTTTGAGATAATCTTGTCCTCTTTATGTGATAAAATTACTGTGCATACCCAACTATGTCCAGAAAGAAGTAAGGAAAGCAGACGTGACACTTATTCAACTTGCCAATGAGAAAACTTACTGTTAGGGAGCTTTCTAATTTTGTCTATGGAAAATTGAGTGGTTTTTCCTTAACCATCCTTTGCTTCCTAAGAACTGGGGGAGGGGTGGGGCACTGGTGGTTTTTGTGTGGGTTTTTGTTGCTGTTCTATTTTGTTGGTGTTTTTAGGAGTTGTGTGTGTGTGCGTTTGTGTGTTGTTTTGTGTTTGTTTTGTTTTAAAGAGGATAAACAAAATTGTAAAAGTGTTCTTTCAAAAACTGAAATACTGTTTCTAGTGAGCTGTTGGGTCTTTTGTAAGCGGAGTTCCCAGGTGTCTGATATTGCCCTTGTTCTTTAATGGTACTTGTCTGAAATCTTCCAGAGAAGATGGACCCTGTCACTAATAACATGAAGAGAACTGCCTGAAGGGAGGTTTAGTTAGACCAAATGATCTGAAACTGTGAATGGAAGAAAAGTGGCTTCTTGTATATTAGATGCATTTTCTCTAATATTCCTGTAACACTAATTTCCCATAAAAGCTGGTATTCAACTGAAAAAGTAATTTTTTTAAAACTAAAAATAATTGAAATGATGTAGATTTTAAAATGTGTAGACTGGCTTCCATTTTTAAGGACTCAAGCATATTTTCCAGCCATCCTGCTTCATTGTTACTACCTATCAACTGTAAATCAATAGTGATTCTTAGTGAGGAATTAATTGAGAAAAAGAAAAAATGACTGGAGAACTAGAATTTAAGGGAAGGCATTTTGTTTGTTGTGAAAATCAGCAAGGACTTTTCAAACTCTTCATTTGCTCCTGGTGTTACTGTTTTGAAAAAAAACCAACAAACCAAAAACAACAGAGGACCTATTTTCATAGTTTTAATTAAGGTGTAAATTCTAGATTCATCCCACTTCAGGTATGCAGCCCTAAATAAGAACCAAGGCTTGCTTTGTATCTAAAGGCAAGAGATGGGTGTGACTAGAAGAAGAGTTCGATTTCGAGTGATCTGATTTAGCCTTTGCAGATCCCTTTATCTTTCTATTGATATTTAATTAAATACCTCCTGCAAGTGCCTAAAGCTAAGTGTGCATTATATGTGAGCATTATAGCAGGAATGCTGTTTCTAAAAATATAAAAAAAAAAAAAAATTAAAATATTCTGGTACCACTCCAAACCAGAATGGTCCATGCTTGATTTTTCATGATTAATGCATTCTTTGCTCTAGAGTGACAAGTAAGATCAGAGTCTTTGGACCACTAACTTCATCCCTTTAGAAGATGAAAGAATCCACTCTGAACAGGTGGCTGCTGCATGCGAAGCAGCCGTGTATGAGAAGAAGATCAGATGAGCACAGGGTGTGTTGGAATGGAGGAGGAGGACCAGAAGGAAATTGTAGATCTGTGGACCACTCATGTCCCATTTGAGGTCTCTTCAGAGAGGTGCAACTCAACCATCTCCAGATTTAAAAATGGGATTAAAAAGCTTCATGATGATGATTTGGAAGACTCATTGAAAGCATATGTATGACTTAGTTGTGGTATGCTTTTGCAAGATTACAGTTTATGCTGTCATTTGTGCCTATGTTTTTTATTGTTCTACTTTTGTGTTTTCAATAGTTCATTCTCGTTCATTATGGTATCGTATCCTCTTTGAGTAAGAAAAAATTTAAATTAACTCTGAAAAAAGCAAAGGACTGGAAAACAAGAGACCAATGCAATTGCTCTCAGCTCTGACACAATCCTTGACGAAATTTTAGAAGATTTCTTTCTTTACCCCTGGAAGTCATCTTCCCTGTCTGTAAAACTGAAGTAGTACTTCTCCCTGTGTATATTCTTCCATCAAAGAAAGGATATGAAAAAGAATTAATCACTCGTAACATTTTATAGCACTTACTGTCTATGTTACTGGAGTGCATTCTGATAAACCCAATATATTTCAGCCTAATCATTGCACCATATTAATTAAATAAATAATAATTAATAATTAATAATAAATAAGAATAAATAAGTGTCAAAGCTCAGTCCTTGTCCCAGGGACCAACTTGTGAAGTCTGCCCGTAACATTTAAATTATTTTTGCCTCCACAACAAGTTGACTGCATCCTAGCATTTACTGGAATAATCCCTGGTCTAGGCTAGACTGTAAACTCTGCAAGAGTCACTCAGGAGAGAGTTCGTTTGCTTGGGCTGTTCAAACCACTCAAAAGCAGCGATAGCAAAGATCCAACTCCACTGACTTCACTTGTGCTTTGATGCTGTAAAAAGTATTAGTATAGACAAAGTCATTAAGAAAGGATGGGATGGGATAGGATGGGATGGGATGGGATGGGATGGGATGGGATGGGATGGGATGGGATGGGATGGGATGGGATGGGATAGGATAGGATAGGATAGGATAGGATAGGATAGGATAGGATAGGATAGGATAGGATAGGATAGGATAGGATAGGATAGGATAGGATAGGATAGGATAGGATAGGATAGGAGCCCGGAGGGCACAAATGTCTGCTGAGTCCCTTAGGACTCCTGCAAATACAACTTATTGATAAATAAGAAAAGATACATTGGGTAAACTAAACTTTGTCCTTCAGCAATGATTGCTGCTACTGGGAAAACAAAGTTTACTTTCAGAGATCACTGTGCTTAAATGAAAATGAGGATACAGGTGCCTTAATACTTGAGCTGGGGTAAGTTTTACATAGCTGTAAAATGAGTTTCAGCTTTTAAGTTACTGTCTTTTTCTTTACAATAATAATCTCTTCACTTTTACAAGCTCTATATTATTTTTAGGTAAGAAAACACTATAAAGTTCATGTTTTATTGTTCCTTGCAGTTATATAAATTACATTTGGCCAAAATAAATGTAATTCCTACTGTGCGAACTGAGAACCTAGAATGTTGATTTTCCTCAAGTTATAAACAATGTGAAGATATGTTATACTGGGTCACAATTTTCCACTGTACAGCAAAATATATAACTCACTTTTAATAACAAAACTGCATATATCATTAAAGTTTCCTACTCCATGGAGCACATATTATGTTTCTCTGCACAGCAAGGGATATCCTTTCTATGTACTACAATTTCTAAAATATTGTTTGACTGAATGAAAAATATTTTAGTGATTCATTAGTAAAACAGCTGTCATTTTGAAAAATTATTCAAATTAGTCAGTATTTTTATCAATAGTATGACATTCTTTTTACAGGTCCTTTTTTTATTTTCTTTATATATCTAATATTTTTTTGTAGCCCTTCTTTTGACATGGTTAATGGAGAATTATTTATTGTTTTGGGGTTTTTTTTGGTGACTGTTGGAAGTTAGAGACACTTCCTAAAATTTAACATGCCTAGCTAGGAAATCCACAATGTTAATTGTGATAGTTTGATTCATTAAGTTTCTCATTATGGGGTTTCTAATCCATAGACTTTCCCAAAACACAAGATTTTCTAAAGCACCAGGCTCTGCCCTAACACTGCTGCCATTCACTCCATGGTAAAATATCCAGTGATGACAGTGGAACTATTTAGGCCAATCCTGAGTGGTTTTGAACATCCTCTCTCAGAAGTACCACCTGACAATGTCATAAACCTTCATCTAAATCCTCCAAACCACAGCACCTCTGTCTAATCATTGTGGTCATTACAAGTCCGTGAGAAGAAATGGTCATTGCAGCATGCCTGGAAGGTTTGTAAACCCAGGATGTGAGATGACAAGAAAGAAAACTCAAGAACCCTGTCCTCTTCCCAAAAAACATGCTTGCAGCAGCTTAATGGCATGAAGAAGCTCCATCATAGAATCATAGAAAAAAATAGGGTGGCAGGGACCTCTAGAGGCCAAGAATCCAACTTCCTGCTCAAAAACATGCTAATTTCTAAGTAAGATCACATTTCTAAAAGTCTTATCCTATTAGGCTTTGGAAGTCTCCAGAGTTGGAGATTCCATCGCCTCTCTGGTCAAATTCTTCCAGCCTTTAACTCTATGAACAATTTTTTTCCCCCATAACCCAGAGGGGTTTTTTTTTAATGACTGCCTCTTGCCCTTTACCTGAGTAGCCCCTATCTTGGACACATAGAGAAGAATAAGGAAATTGCAGAGTTCCTCAAATAAACTCCAAAATATTTAGGGCATAAAAGCTTAGCAACAAATTTACTCCCTCAAGACCCTATCAGTGCCAAATGTGGCATCTAAAGTGTTGACAGTAAACTGACTGCACAATGTAACATTTAACAATGCACTTGGCACTTGTGTGACCATCTGTGTGCAAACCAACAAACTTGGAGCTGCTGCATTGGTATGGGATTAGGCAATGAAGATCCCCCCGGGATGGGAAAGGAAAAAGAAAAAAAAAAAAGAGGACATCACATAATTTTGTGACAAAACCAACATTTTTTGTTAAGACTCCTGTCAAACACATCATTTTTATCTCCAGGGGAATTTAAAAGTAAAGTGCTATTGGGAAATGAGAGAGGAGATTGAGGAGATAGGGTATTCAGTTACATGTAGTTCTTTGTGAGTAACTCACACACAATGGTAAAGTTAGGCTAAATATGGAAGTGAATGTCTTATAAGAGTAGTGTTGTTGTTGTGAGAAAACTTTGTGATGTATATTATGCATCTGTGGGTGCAGTGCTGGTGGAGATGAGAGAAGACTAGCATTGGTAGATCAGGAAACTTCAATTCCAGATAAATTAGTATTTGGTATTTGATAGTTAGTAAAGGTAATTAAAAACCTGGAAAAATGAAGGTATCAATCCTATAGGATCCTCCTTGCAGGAAGGAGATAATGGGTGAAAGCCATTCCCAAGCTGAACTATGAAGTAACTAGAACCAAAGAAAACTGGGGAGGTGGGAGAAATATTATTTGTTTCTTTTCATTGTTCAATGTTTTTCTTGCAGGAAATAGAAAAACACTAATACATATAAACCTAATTCCCTACAGTCCCTCTGCATATGTCTGTCTTTAAATTAGAAAAGTTAAATTTTATTCTTTCTTGGCATGGGTGAGGACCATATTTGAGGAAACATAGAGGAGAGAATCACTTAGAAGGGATTCATTTTTATGCTTGTTTCTTCAGGCTTGATGTCTACAGGCAGAATTATTTATTCTGCAATCCAGTAGTATAAGAGCTTGAGAAATGTGTAATGTAGGGACAGTTTACTATAGACCTTCTCCAAAGCTCAGCTGAGCTTCATTACCCCTCCCTAGGAACTCTCTTCCCTGCTGAGGAGAAAAATTGAAGGAAATGCTTGTGTTTCTTGAATTACTTTGGGTTACAACAATTTGCCGCTTTCTAAAAAAGAAAGATTTTTCTCTGCATGTTGGGATTTTATTACCTCTATATATCATAATCACAAAGCTATTAGAAAAAGAAACATTTTCCTTTTTTAGCACTGTGGTTTTCAGGAGGAAAGATAATTTCCTATTTAGTAAATTACAATTTTTTTTTCTTTTGGCACAGCATTTTTCTATCTTGCTACTCTGCTAGTCCCCAAACATGGCAGGACTGATGCAATTTGAGTGAGATCATGGCTTACAGAAAGACATTTCAATGCTCACACAATTGGAGCAGAGTAACTGAGATGGGAAGAAACCTCTGTAGAAAACCTGCTCTTCCTCTCTGATCCAAAGCAGGATCCACTTCAATTCCACAGTCTTTTAGCAAACCTATTAAACCAATTGTGTACCTTTTGATTAATTACTGCTATTGTACATGTTCATTCAGTAAACACGTGCAATCTGCACACCTCTTGTTGCTATTCAGAGAGTGACTTGCAGTTGGATGGAGGAATCTCTGAAGAGCACTGCTGAGCTCCAGGGGATCTGCCAAGACAAGGGCAGTGTGAGGAGCTTCAATTGGAAACTCTTCAGTGAATGCAGATCTTGTCACAGGTACAAGTGGTTATTGCATTTAGAACCATCATACAATATGATATTATAAGTAATAATGGTAAGTGCTAACATGGATGCATTTCACATATAAATATATTTTAACACAACTTTATATTTTAGTATTTTGTCTCTGTAATAAGGCTGTAGTAAGGTCTGGTTTGGGGGATCATAACCAGGTCCTCTCTTATTGCACAAATTTCTCTAAGTTTGTCATCTAAAAGTTATGGGGTATTTGCTCCCACTATGTTTCCTGAAAGACTATCCACTAACTCTTCTGATGCTCAGCTGCACTCAGCCCAAATTCTCTGCTAATTTTATTCTATTTTTTTATCTCAATATTATTATGGTTAGTTTTTCCATTCATACATGTTTATAGACAGATATAATTTCTATTTTCAGCTCGCAATTAATGAGTAATACTTTCTGTTACAGTGGGGTTTACCAATCTTCTGGTATCCCAGTACAGTTTGACTTCAGGGATGGTACTTCTACCAGACTATATACAGAGACAGAAACTGAGAAGTGCTCAATTTAAATTTATCATCTCTACTGCATTATCTTGTGTAATTTGAGCAAAATTTGCAGAAGACAAGGCTCATATGAGACCTTTGTAAAAACTTCAGTATTACTGGGGACACTGCAACAAAAACCACGTAGAATCAAGGGGTCCTCACTCTGAGATCTTTAGCAAAGAATTTTGTTGTATCATGCCAGTGGTGAGCTGAGTAGTCCTCAATGCACACTGGCCATTGGTAGTGGGGTGAGGGAACTTAAGGAAGCTGATCCACTCTTGTCTGGAGTAAAGCTCCTGGTAGAAATAGCTATTAAGTGAGAAAGAGAGGCAATGGTACTAATGGTAACTTTTTTTTTCTTGCACCCAGGTCAAAGACAGCTCTAGATTACAGGTTGAAAATGACATAAATTCATGCTATCTGGTTGTGCTCTGAAAAAGATTTGTGCCTTCCACAAAGACGTTTTACAGCCTTGCTATGTAGCATCACTCTGTCCAGACATTTTTCTGATAGAGATTTTGGAGAGGGATGATTGTAGGCTTCCCACAATGATAAAGGAGTGAGAAGGAGTTTCAGAAGGCAGCTGGCTGACTCAGTGCATGTGGAAATGATTACTTTAATGGTGCTTTTATTTTACAGAATTATTAACAATGTTGGGGGGGAGGCTAGATGCCTTGGAAAGGCGTCTTTTTAAATTATCGTAAATGTAAATGAAGAAATTAAATAAATCCATATATTTGTCATCTCCCTTACCAGATCAGATAGCACCACAGTAGACAAAGCCACACCAATTAAAGCCTAGACACACGATCAAGTTGCTGCTACTTAACCAGTATCATGCATTAACTGAGCTGTGGTATAAGCTGTAACCACAGCTCCACCCCCAGTAACTCGTACCTTCATCACATCTGTGGTGTGGGGCTGCAGGCAGCAGGATAAAGGTCCACCCTGTTTGCAGGATGATGGCTTTTCCCTGAAGCCTCTTGCTTCTGCAGCCCTGCCCTGAGCTTCCTGTTCCACACCTGCATCTCCCAGCTCTGCTGCCCCTCATGTACTGGTTTAGGAATAACCACAGAGTTGCTGCAGTTCTGCCAAGACAAGAAGCAGGTCAAGCTCACATTTTTCTTATACTTTGTCACTCTGCTTCAAAATGCAGTGCAGGTGCTGTCCAAGATTTTTGTCTTTAGAGGCCGTTCTCTGGGTAACCGGACAATGGATTAAGGAGTATCCTGCACTGGTAATACTTCAGCTTGGACTTCTGCATGCTCTAAATTTCTGTTCTTTTCATCTCTGTCCTATGCTTGTAAGCCTAGAAAGAGATGCTGTGTTTGAGAAAGCCCTGCAGGCCAAGCTTTCATGCCACAGTCTTTGGACAAGAGTAGGTCTTGACACACAGAAGTAAAAAGTGGTCTTCAATGTACTATTGGTCTTCAACGTACTCTCAAAGTGCACAACAGATATCCTGATTTTTATGCCTAAACCAGCATATGACTTCAAATTTTAGTGCTATAAATCAAAGAAATATAAAAAAGAGGGAAGAGACATTTAGCCTGAAGGTAAAGTACTCATTAATTCAACAATCACTGAAGAAAAAAAACCAATTGTATGCTAGTCAAAAAAAAATCTCTGTTGATAGAAACAAGACCAGATTATAAATCCTACAAAAATATCCACCCCAAGTATGACTGTGATTACATCACCACCAGATACTTTTGCAAAAAAGTTATTTTAAAATAATATATGCCAATGTACATTCACTGACCAACAGTTTTAACCCAGAAATGAAAAAACTTCTTTTACACAGACATAATTTCTTTTATGAAGTGGAGCTCATAAATGAAAACAGATAAAGATTTTTTTTTCAGTCACAGAATAATCAAATTAAAAAAAAAAAAAAAAAAAAAGGAAGGTTTTTTTCTGACTTTCTTTTCTGTTTTCTGACCTGTGGCTCCGTTTCTGTTCAGGCATGAGTTTTTTCACAGCATGAACACTATGTCATATATATTCATACTGCAGAGATGAAGGTAACCTCAGCTACTAGAAGAACAAAGTTTCCCACGAGGCAGGTTAATCAGTTCTTCACTTGACAGGATTTCTTGCAGCTTGGCTCTGAAGAACAAGGCCATAGTCATCACCAACCCCTTTTATTTGGTACAGAAGAACCCTCTTTTTCATTTCTGCCTTTGACATATCTGTGTTAGCACTGCAGAAAAGCTTTCAATATAAAGAGAGCACAGCTAGCAATGTGAAAACACCTCAAAGTTATTTCTACCCCTCAAATTTTGTATTAGAAAAATCAAATCTCATTTGAAACCCACCAAAAACAGAAAAGCTCTTGTTGATGAGCAGGAAGAGATATGAAGGGCATTTTGTTTGCCCAGCTGGGCTAAAGGACTTTCCACAGTAGAACAATAAATTCTTCTCTTTTAAGGACTCAATACAGTTGATTCTGGGAGAATGATGAATAGAATCCCCATTGTCCCACCATAGAAGAGGATCATATTCAAGGCCATCTAAGGAACATGAAGGTGCAAAAGTGGGACCTGATCAAATGCAACCATGGGTCCTGAAGGAACTGGCAGATGATGTGATTAAGCCATTATCCAGCCTGTTTGAGAACTGGAAATTTGATGAAGTTCCCACTGACTGGAAAAGGGGAAACATACCCCACCCACCTTTTCATAAAGAAAAAAAAAGAAGACTTGGGAAACTACCGGCCAGTCAGTCTCACCTCAGTGGCTGGCAACATCATGGGGCAGATCCTCCTGGAAATTATGGTAAAACACATGGGAAATAAGGAGGTGACTGGTGACAGCCATCATGGCTTCACTAAGGGCAAATCATGCCTGAAAATTTGGTGGCCTTCTGCAACAGGGTTACACTATTGGTGTGTTGGAGTAAAAGCTTCTCTGGATACAGGACCAGAGGGAAGCCAAAGCTCAGGGGTTGATTTAAAACTTTTGGATAAGCTGAGATACATGAAGCCACACCAAAGTGAAACAGAAATATAGATTTTTAACTTTTAGTAGAAATATATGCTAAGTGCTTTAAACATTAAAAAGCTGCAGCAGAGACCTTAAACACAGTTCTTACTGCAGCAGTGTTACCTTTTCACAGAATTCTTTACTTCAGACAAAATATAGATAGAATTATACTGTTCACATTTTTTAGATAGAGTGTTCACATAAATAATAAGAGCTGATAGAAACTGTGTACACAAATCTGTGTAATACCTATGTAACACTTGTGTAAGACTTATGACTGTTAGAATTGGACCAGGATAGATTAAGAAAAAGAAAACTAGAATCATGTGTTAATTTTATTGTTCAATTAACAAATATAATCTACACCTCTGTAAGAAAAATATAGAGCATACAGAAGAAGGAGAAGAAGCTGTTTTCTGCTTACTGTTTGCTGTTTCTGTTTGCCTTTATCATGTAAACCCCTTTGAACTCTGCCTTCAAGAAAGCTATGAGATTATGAAATAAAAAACAGCAGAACAGCAGTCTCTTCTGCTCTCTTACTCTGATCTGAGAAGGAAGGGTAACTTATCTGAGCTTAACGAATGGTGCCTCTATTTTGGTGTTGGTGACAGCCAACATGGCTTCACTAAGGGCAAATCATGCTTGAAAAATTTGGTGGCCTTCTACGACAGGGTTACAGTGTTGGTGAATAAAGGAAAAGTAACTGATATCATCCACATGGACTTAAGAAAAGCATTTGACACTGTCCTGCATGACATCCTTGTCTCTGAACTGGAGACAAGGATTTGACAGGAGGACCACTTTGGGAACAGGAATTGGCTGGATGGTCAACATCTCAATGTCTAAGTGGAAACTAGTGACAAATGGTGATCCTCAGGGGTTTATATTGGGATTGGGTCTGTTTAACATCTTTGTGGGCAACATGAGCAGTGGGATTGAGTGCAACCTCAGCCAGTTTGCCAACAACACCAAGATGCACAGGAGTCAACACACTGGAGGGAAGGGATGTCATCCAGAGGAACCTGGACGGGCTTGAGAGGTTTGTCTGTGTGAACCTCATGAAGTTCCACAAAGCCAAATGGGAGGTCCAGCAGCTGATGTGGAGCAATCCCAAGCACAAGTACAGTCTGGGCAGAGAAGGGATTGAGAGCAGCCCCGAGGAGAGGATTTGGGAGTGTTGGTGGATGTGGAAACTTAGTGAGAATAGCAATTCCAGTAGTACCAGAATAATTGTAAAAGTTTCTTCCTTTTCACCATAATTGAAAGCTATTCTCTAGAAGCTGCAGCTGATCATGCACCAGTTTCTTGGTACTTGCAATAGGAGTAATTTTAAAGTGAGAGATGCTGTGTGTCAGGAGAGGAAGAGAAGAAAGGAAAAAATTAAAAAGATGGAATGGTGAAAAGGGTGAAAAGATTTATTAAACTGTCTCAAGAGTTGCAGCTTGTCTATCTGAGCCTTTATTGTGTGAGCTCTAAGCAAAACTGGTGAGGCAGAGAGTAAGGTAATGTGTAGTAGTGCTTCAGTGGACAAACTCATCAAGCTTACATAATTGATTTATCTTATTATTATCTCTGTCTTCTTAGAAAAATCTATTTTAAACCTCCAGGATATCTCTTGTTCTTTTGTTTGCCAACGTTTTCACTTTAAACCCCCAAAAAATATCTTGGAGTGCCATTATAACTTTTAGTCATATTGTGCATTTTCACTATATTACAGATCTCTGTTGTTCGTATTTAATTATGTGCTTTAAAATGTTGTCAACTGCCTGAAGGAACTTGCAAGGACTGGTCTAGAAAAATCACCATTAAATATGTTTCTTCATTATATTTGATACTGAGACCATGAATAATGACTTACCCTAGATTTCAGTAACCAATTACCATAATATTTACTGGCAACGACTCCGTAAAACTTGTTGCTATAGTGACTTAATCTTGGGCTTAATCCAGGTCCCAGAGGAGGTGTCCATTATCACTAAAGCCTCTGCTGGAGCAAGCGTCTGTAGCTGCAGTCTTGGAAGAGAGGGACCAGGGACTACACAGGCTGAGTTTCTAAACTACTGTCTCACCCCCTCAGGCCACTTGAGACCACTAGTAAAGCTGCACTGCCTTGTAATAAGCACGTGTTGGAAATCTTTCAATTTCTCTGTGCTTTTTACAGAAGGTAAAAATTTCTCACTGCTCCCACTAGTTAAAAAAAGCACTGAGAAAAGAGGAACCCATCTGCAAAACCGAAGCTGAAGAGAAATATCCCAACCACCACCTTCTTTTGCCTCTCTTTTCTTGAATCATTCTCAAATATACCATTTGACATTATTTTACTGACGCCTTAATAATAAATAGACAGAAATGCTTCCAGTCTTTTTTTTTCTTCCTCACAATATCTCCAGAAAGCTTCCCTTAAAAATAGAAGGGGAGTAGTACTTTTTCCCCCTACGTGCCAGAACTGGGGAAAGATTGCCAGGTGTACTTGGGGATTTGACCAGGGTCTTCCACAAACATGTGAGGAGCCATTTGCTCCATTTCTGGCCCAGTCCAGGTCCTGCAGGAGTATCTAGATGGAGGCACAACATGGGGAATGCTGGCACTGACTTCTCCAGCCCTGAACTTTCCTTACAGCAGCCTGCCTGGTCCTGCAGGTCAGCGGAACTGTCTCTGTGCAGGCATCCTGAGGTGGGTAATAAGGAATACATTGTTTCAGTTTTTCACATAAAAATAAATCACGTGTTATTTTAGCAAAATGCCATGTTCCCCAAGAGACATGCTGACTTTATGAAGTGGGACTTACAGAAAAGTTGACTGACTGACTGACTGACTGACTCCCAGATTTACAAGTCTGCATGAGAAAAAGGTCACTGAATTCCAGATGCAGTGCATGCCAAACAGACTGTACATATAAAGGACCTAATTCCAAAATTTCACCCAAATAAAGTTGGTTTTACACCATCATTTCCTTCTTGCTACAATCCTGCAGGTGTTTGAAGGAAGACGCAGCATTCAATTTGGGTCGAGAAGTCCTGAGAGGCTGGCACCTAGGATGATTGCAGAAGCAAGCACTTCTGACTACACAGAAAACTGACCAAAGATCGTTTTCCTGATATTTTTCCTTTTTGTAGAACTTCCTCCTCTCCAATCTCCTAAGCAAGCACTTCAGGTCATCTTGATGTTTAAATAGTATTGTTCTACAAGTGCAACATGATGTAATAGAAGTGTTAGCATGATCCCAGATTTTTTACTTGATGTTGTCTAATCTGGAAGCTTTGGACTGTGTTGGAAATATTCCTTCTCAGGAGCAGGAGTGTTTGCTCTGGTTCCTGAGCTACAACCTAAACTTGGCTTCAAAGGGAGAAAGCTGACCTTCTGAATAACACCTATCAGAGATTGCCAATTTATCCTGAAGACACCAGAAACAATTTGCAGTTAGCTTAGAGTGACAAGTTTAACATTCACTTATCAAGTGCAGCAATTTATTTTTACAGTGTTGCAAAATGGCTTGGGCCCAGCTAATTTCACTTGGAGGAACAAATACTGCCACAGCCAGAAGGCACAAAATGTGCAACCATAATCCTTAAGGCAACACACTGTAATTTGCCTTCTTCTGTTTAATGCCATGTCAAACAGAAGGATTTCTACACATTTCAGATGGTGGCTGTGTTGCCTTCCCTTGGTTTGAGTTTAAAAAAAAATTTTGATTTACTTCAGAAAGCAGTGATAGATGAAGGATATGACATGCACTGAGCATGCCTAGTTCCTTGCTCATGCCAAAAAAATCCCAGAAGGATAAATCTCGTTTCCTGCCTTACTTCACAGAATTTAACTTTTTAAACAAGTCATGTTCTGTGGTTTGGATTCTGTGTTTATATCAGGGGTTGTTTCCAGGCTTATGGACAATAATAGTACATGAGTCTGAAAAATATGAACATTTTCGTGTGGAGGGGTGATTTAATCTTACTTTCACTCTTATTATTTGCATTAATTCTTATAAACTAGCCCTTACAGATAAGTTGCAATAAAAGGTGATATTTTCCAGGTATAAGCTGGAAAATATGCGAACTTGAGCTTTCATTTAAGTCAAACTTATTTCCATGATTTCAGGCTGTACTTATATATTTGTACTGTAGACTTTATTTATTTTAGTAAATATGGAACTGGAAATTAAGACTTAATTTTAAAAATATGTTCTGTGTTTAAACTGACTTGTGCATTTTATACATACCCCCCCACACATACATATATAAAACCTTTGTGATCTACTGATTACAGCTTGATTCAAGTTGAATTGGGAGCAGAACATGAATTCTATTGGACCTGTCTGCCTGACTGCATTTAGAAGGTTGTAAGAATATATATTTCTTTCTGGATTTCCATTAATTGCAAAATCCTTTAAAAAAGACACTTGTATGTGATTTGATTATATCTTTCAAGAATACGCCGTGTTATCCAAACATCTAGCATGAACAAATTTTAAAAGGTGTATGAATAGAATGTATACATGTAAGAGGACACATAAATGCACACACAGACAAAGGGAAGCCAAGATAAGATCAAACTTGAGACTTAACATGGCTTGCTAAGTTTAAAACTTTAAAAATGTTCTGAATTATCTCCATAACAAGTACCTAAAAAATTTATTCGTATACACAAGAGCAGTTCTGCCTAATAGGCTAGTGATACTCTGAAAACAACCAGTCATGCTGTGAAGGAAGCCAAAAAAAATCGAAAGAAAAAACAAATGAAAAAGTTGATGTTACAGAATCTTTTCTAACCTTGATGGAAACCTAAAAAATTAGGTAACCTCTGGTGTGCTTGGCTTTGTCTGTAGCACTCTTTGTCTAACCCACATTTTTTTCAAACCTCTGCTAACTCTAAACCATACTTTTGCCTCCTCACATTCTGGATTTTAGTGTATTATAAAAATGAATAATTTCTACCTACTTAACATACACCTCAGTAAACTTAAAATACACAGTAGTAATTCCTAGGTAGATAGTTGTAAAAATAAGTATGTGTCTGTGTCTGTGTGTGTTGGAATATAAATATATGTACATACATCTATATAAATTTATATACGCCCATGAAAAATATGCAAAAATGGTTGTATTTTTAGATTATTTGAAAAGAAAAAGCTTCTTGGACAAGAGAGGGAAGAGTTCCCCTTGGTGCTTGGCTGAAGTCTAAGCAGAACAGCTGGTGTTTGTCCAAAGTGGCAGTTCTATGTGTTGCTGTTTGCTTCTACCAAATGATCTTCTTATCACTCACTATTCCTTTAGCAATAGTGTTATTTTTTTCCATGACAGTATGCTGTTTTATTCCTTCTTCTCAGCGTAGGAATAAACTTGAAAATTTTAGGAAATAGTAGTAAAAAGAAGTGCACTTGATGAATTAGTTCAATACGACTCCTTTATGTTTCCATTTAACCAATACCTATGAGACTAGTTTCCAGAGTTCCAGCTTTATTTCTTGACACTCAAAACAAGTAGTAAATATCAATGTCTGCTTTCATGTTAATACTCTCATACACATCCATAAGCTTTGGTTCTTCTGCTTTCTGTGCAAGGATGAATGACCTTTATGTAGGAACTCAAAAAGCAGTTCAAAGAGGAATTCCTTCAAAGAGGGATTCCTTCAAACTAATGCAGACATCATTCATTCTTTGGCCTAACAAGGAGTAACATAAACAGCTGCTTCCACAGTACTGCTGAGGAGGAGGGGTGAGAGAAAAGGGAAAGAAGGAGACTGACATGCTATACTCTTGCTTCATGTGGTGCCATGTGGTCCCTGTTACACAAGACCAAGACGTGCACCTTGGACATAATCCATGTATGAATCAGGATGTTCCTCAGCTGCTGCTCCAGCTCACAAAATCATAAGAACTCTTATATCATCTGTAACACTGGCTAAGAACACCTAAAGAGGTGCAAAAGCAACCCCAAATACTCCCTCAGATTCCAACTATTTTAGTGGATTTCCTGAATTTGACATGATTTATTGAGTCACTAATCCTCAGTGTATTTCTATTCTGTCTTCTTGTCCAGTCTCCCCTTGAGCCCATGTAAGTTTCTGCATCTATGTCATGCTTTGGGGAGACATTTCATAGGTCTGCTGACTGTTGGATATACAGAACAAGCTTTCTTTGGAAGTTTCTGTTTGATTCTTCTTGGGATCTTCACGGCACAGCCTTGCAAGAGGCAGTATCTAGCTTCAAGCACCAGTAATAAATTTCCAGCCATGTGTGGTGGCCATGTTCTTTTTTTAAAGACCAAAATGCTTCCAGCATCTTGCGTTCTTATGGCTAAGAAAGTGTATATTTGAGTTTGAGACATAGTGCTGTCCTGAGGCTAAGGCAAGCTCAGGTTGATGAACCTCTGTGGTTTTGGGATGCTTCCTGTCATGCTGAAATCACTTTTCCAGCTGCATCTAAACTTTCTACCCCATTTGAATGGCCTATTTGCTTCTTGGGGTTTGGGCAGCCTCCTATACCCTTAGTGCCCAGAACACAGAGACCAAAACTTGTCTGGGTAACCATGGCACTTGTAAATAAATAAAATGTGTATCAATCATTGCTACCATACAGTCCTCTCTAAAACAAAATTGTCTCTATAAATGGGTAATTCCCTGTGATTGCTCTCCAGGGGCCTTCTCTCCCTCATGACTATGCTGGGAACGTTGCCTACACAATCATAACACCAAGTTCTCAACCTGGTACCTCTTGCTGTCTTTATATCTTGTTGTCTTAGCTCCTTCTCTAGCCAAATACAAATAGTCCAACTTGCTTTGCTTTTCTCCTATTGTCCTTAAATTCTCTTTCCACCATAACTGAGCCCTCAGATATCCTTTACTTTGTCTCTGTGCCAAAAATATTTGGTAAGTAAATGCTTTTCCAGTATCTTAAGTTTACTAAATAATACCCCTAAATATTAGACTGAGTTCTTGGAATAGTTTTACATTTAATTACTCTTGCTGTATCAGTCTCCTAGATGGTTTTCTTTTGACTCATCCCCTAACAAGTGTGAGACTTTGCAGTGTTTACCTGAGGAGCAGGTATCTCCTGAAGGTCTGCCTGGTTTTATGTGAATTCTTTTATTTGCATGTCCTGCTAATGCACTGAAGAAGGTTTTGGAAGTATGTTTCTCAGATAAACTTAGGGATTATGCCCCTGGAATTCACCATGGCACAGATAATCTGTCAGAGAAAAGGAAAATTTCAGGTGCTTGTGCAATTTTAACAGGATTTTTATAACTGGACCAAGATTATCTTTACAGCTGCATCTGCAGGAATTTATCAGTCTTCTTAGAACCTTCCTCCCTATGTACTCAACTGCCTCCTGCAAAGCCCTGCCCCTTATCACTGAGGTGTACACTTCTTCAGCAGTGGGCTCATGAGTCTCTTCTTGAAAGCTATAGAGTATCTTCAACTTATCAAAACAGTGAATATTGTCCAAACACATGAAGCCATAGGAACAGGAGTGAAGGAAAAAGTATTTTTCATATCTGAACTCCATCTGAATTACTGTGTCTGGCGCTGGGGCCCCAAACACAAGAAAGATGTGGACCTGTTGGAATGAGTCCAGAGGAGGTCACTGAGCTGATCACAGGGCTGAAGCACCTCTCCTGTGAAGACAGGATCAGAGATACGACTGTTCATCGTGGAGAAGAGAAGGCTCCTGGGAGACTTTACATCACCTTCCAGTACCTAAAGGGGCTACAGGAGAGCTGGAGAGGGACATTTTTCTAGGGTGTGAAGTGATAGGATGAGGAAGAATGGCCTTGAGCTGAAAGACAGTAGGTTTAGATTAGATGGAACAGGTTGCACAGGGAGATTATGGATTCCCGATCCCTGGAAGTGTTCAAGGCCAGGCTGGATGGGGCTCTGAGTAACCTGATCTAATGGAAGGTGTCCCTACCCATGACAGGGGATTGGAACTAGATGATCTTTAAGGTTCCTTCCAACCTAAACCATTCTGTGATTTTATGAATCTATATTAAAATGTTCTCTGATTCTCTGTATACTTAATACACTTCATGGTGGAATTCAAACTAACTTTAGCTATGCAGCTTTCACCAAATTCTTAGCCATTATGTGCCCTCCACACTAGTAACTTAAATAAAACTAGTGAATACTCCCAGCCACTGAAATTTCAACAGCAGCTACACCATTAATTTTCTGGTTTGATTTTTCAACAAGGTCAATCAACATATTTCAGAACAATTACTGCTACAACTCAGGATTTAGCAGAAACTCTTCCAAAAGGTGTTTTCCAGGCTCAAGTAATTTAATAGTGTGGAGGAAGCCTGGCCTTGAATTTTGACTTGGAGGCCAGAGAGCGGCCCCTGGCATATTTAATTTACTACTGCTATTGAAGATTAGGGAAAAACTGCTCCTGAAATAACAAGTTCCCTAACTTGCCAGAGGAAACAGTTCTTTGATAAGTACTTTAGAAAGCCTCTAGAGGAAGATACCATATGCCTAACTGAAGTATTTGGGTATAGATACCATCTTCACTGATGGCTTTGGGCCAGAAATCTGTCAATAGGAGAGAACAGTAATGACATAATACTTCTGCAAAGGTTTCCATCTGGAGAATCACGGTCATTAGTTCCATGAAAGACTTATACTCGTGAGGAAGAAGGAAAATGAAGCACAAGAAGAATCTGTAGTTCTCAGAACAAGAACTGTTCCTATCACAGACACAACTCACTCCTGCATCCTCTGACTCAGTCTCCCTTCTCCCACTCAGGCCCTGTGTGATGAAACTGGGCAAATCAGGCTTAGGTTATATAGCAAACAAGCTAATATTTCTTTTGGATGGTGACTCTTTCCTTAACTTCTACTTATCATGTAATGTGACAGGGCATGGATTAACAACTTGTTGAATCCAATCATGAAGTCACAGAAAATGGAACTGAAACAGGATTTGAGAGGTCATGTGGTACTTTGCATTGCCCCAAGGCAGAACTGGCTCTGCTAAGGACATTGTGGACAGCTGTTGGAAAAACAGCTGTTTTAAAGACTTGTAATGATGGTAATTCCACACTCTCCTTAAGCAACATGTTCCAGTCCTTCACTATCTGTACTGCTGGAATGTTTTTCCTAGTGTTTAACTTTAATTACCTTTGCAGCAATGTAAGCCCATTATTTTTTGTTCTATCCCCTTCTGGCACAGAGAACAGATTCCTTTGTTCTCTGCAGAAGCCTGTATTAGGTCTGACTACAGTTAGTATGTTTCCTTCTCAAATCTCCTTTTTTTTTTTTTTTTTGGTTATGCATATCCAGTGCTGTCACTTTTTCAGAAATGGTCATGTTTTCTAGCTTTTCTGCATGTGCAGCTACTCCTGGGACTACACAGACTGTTGGATGAGCTCCTTAAGCCAAACAACTGTGTACTGCCAAGACCAAGGAAGAGACCAATTATGACCACATAATTGGGGAAAAGGTAAAAAAGTGAAGTAAAGCCTTTTATAACAGCATAGACTAAAACTTACTTAACCAGCCTTGAAACTTAAATAAGAAATCAAGTGATAGCAGCAGCAACAGCAGGAAAAAGTTGCTTTGAACTACAAAGGAAAAAAAATACTGAGTTTTTGCACACTTCCTTCTACGTGGGAACATATTAATTAGCGTGAATAGGTAGATATGCCTTCTTTCAGATGAAAACTTACTGCCTTTGCCAGCTTTTCCTTGCACTTTATTGTTTAATCACAGTGTTACGCCAAACACTGATAGAAATGAAGTCATCTTGGTAATCCCCACAATCCTGAACAGCTCAGGGCAGATATTCCTTCAGTTTACTTCCATGTGAACTGGGTACATTTTAGGATGTCTGCTTAAAGCCTTGGCTAAAATTCCTTTTTTTTTGGATTGGGGACCAGATTTTATCAAGACTTCTTGGAGAAGAAGAGAGAGCAGAGGATCTGGCAGAGCAAATTCTTCATAAAATTCTAGGTTACTTGGAAATGGAATTTTTTTTGGGTATCTCAAACTGTGTAATGAAATATAGGAGTGTTATTTCCTCTAATGTCTGCTGTACGCCCACACAACATAGTGATTCTGAGGTTTTCCATTTTGAAAATAGGTATGTAAAACATCTTGGACCCAGAATCTTTGACCATAATTGTATTAGTGAAGTGGACAGGACCAGGGCAGCAGCCCAAGAGCTGTTATCTGTATGGTTAAATTGCTAATCTATTCCCTGGTGCCCTTTTGGCTCGTGTCAAATTGCATTATCTGTCTGGGAACTAGCACACGCCAAGGACCATTCCCGTGGGGAGGTTTGGATGCAGCCACCCTGTTCTGTAATGTAAAGGAATTTTTTAGTGTGATTGTGGCCAGGCCATGTCAATTGGCTTCCAGGCCAACAAATGGGCCTAGATACTGCTTTCCTTGTTACCCTCTGTTCAAGTAACCTTGGTGTAAGAGTTTGAGGGGAACAGGCAACTCTAAAATCATATGTCTAATATTTTTCATTATCTACTGTAATTTTAGAATTTCTAAAAATCTTCCTATGGATTAAGCTTTATAACTGTGAAGTTTAAACATAAGTATTTCTGGTAAGTAACTTTTTGACAGTGTTGAATAAAATCAGGACATTTATCCAATAATGACTTCTTGGTTTTCACTGGAAATTCCCTGTTGACACAGGGAATTTTCTATTAAATTAAAATTTGAATTTCAGTTGCAATGCAAACCACCATCAAGGATATAAACTAGGACTTTAGGTGAATTTCGGGGATCTTGGGCTTTATTCCCTTCAGGTGTTCAACTTCTTCCTTTTTATCATACCACACTTTCTGGTAAATACAGGTAGAATGAAAGAGTTAAGTAAAAAGAAATTTCTGCAACAACAGTTTGTTTATATCATTTTCAGTCCTGGCCCCCAAATACAAACCAGTATTAACAGTTTATAATTATAGTGTTAACATTTTCTTTTTCTAAAGTAAGCTAAACATTTAGGAAAGCTGTATTGCAACACATCTTTGTTGTCTTTAATGCACCAGAGACTTTTGTCAAGTTATGATACATTTGGTTTCTAAATTTTTCTATTCTTGCAAATATAGCATTTATGTGAAGTTTCATTGATTCTCTCTCACTTATCCTCTAAAAAAAGCCATGTCTGGGAGTTTTTTTCGTAGTTTCTTTTTCTGTTTTGGTATAAAAAGTTGCATAAACAAATGAGTATAGTCTGATTACTGCAACATTCAAAAAATGAAAAGCCATTGGATATACCAGGATTTAATTTTTTAAAAGTCCACTTCAGCCAGCCAGAGGTAGTTAAAAAAAAGTTTATTTTGCTTTCTATTTGAAAACATTTTCATCCATGGCAGTTAGCCTGATCCCTACTGGGAAAACAGAGACCTAATTTTGTCCTGCTTAATACAAACAGAATTTCCAGTGACTTCACTGAGTTTTGCCTGAGCTAGGGGCACAGAAGGCAGCCTTATAAACTTTCAAGAATATCCTGTGGCCTAATCTAATCTCTGTAATTTACCAAGTACTTATATTGTAGCTCTGTATCAAAGTTCTTTGCAGATTACCACACCCTTATGCAGTACTTTTGGACTTTTGATAGAGATCATAATTTTGTAGGAAGAGAACATAATTAAAAATTCCACATGCCCTATGTAGTTCTGCACTTCTCTGTACAGAGTTGACAGCTCTGAACATTGATTCTGTATCAATGAAAATAACACCTCCTTTCCCAAAACTGCTATTAACACATTTAGTTAATAACAATAAATTCATATATTGGATTTACAGAATAAATAAAGCATAGAAAAACAAATCATTTCCAATAATGTATTTTCTCTGTGGTTAGAATACATTATACTCTTCTACATTATTGAGATAGTTACTGTTTGGAGAGGAAAAAAAGAGGAGAAGTCTGAATGGGAGAGCCAACTTTGGCAGGAGCACTACTGCTGGTTTAAGGAATGAAAAACAGAATTTAAAAAAAAGAGAGAGAAGGAAGAGATCAGAAAACTTGTTTTCCAAATATGTAGCAGACAAAGGGTAGATGGTAAAGAAGTTTAAAAACAGAAGTTAAAAAAGAAAGGGTAAAAAAATGGACACTGTCTTTTTTTTAAAGATGGAGTGCAACTGGAAACAGCATGCAGCCAAAGGTCAGGGTCAAGAGTAATAGAATCCTGGCACTATGTGCTAGTTTATCTTCTACATGATGAACTCCTGCCAAACCATATACACAATGTCATACAGCAGGGAAAAGTGTCTGATGCATCTCCAGAGTATTTATGAGGGCTTCTGTTTTGAAGATAGTTTCTTAGGTAACAGAATAATAACATAATGGGACTATTTCTCATTTATCAGGGACTTCTTTTTTTCTTTTTTTTTTTTCTCCTTTTTTTTTTTCCTTTCTCTTTTTGGCTTATTCTGCAAATTAAACCATGATAACTTGTTTCCCCCTTTCTGAACTCCCTCTCCCAGTATTAAGAGGACTGGGGGGGTTATTTTATTTTTCAGATTTGTGTTAAGAGAAGGATATAGGTGGTACAAGAGCTGATTCAAATAAGACCAAGTCTTGCTCAGCACCTTGGGAAATAAATAGTTCAGTTGGAATGATATACATTCACAAGATTTAAAGGAGGCGAAAGAAGGTCTTGACTAAGTTGTTGCTTCTTGGACTGTGTGCCTTCCTGTCTCTCATATAGTACTGTGTGTTATGCTTTGTTTCTTTTAGGCCTGGTAGTATATTTATACTCGGACTGCAAAGCCCTCTCCCTCCAGTCTACAGTCAGAACACAATCCAGTAGTTTGTTTTTCCACAGCTATACTTATTTCACAATTTTATAACTATTCCAAAATTAATTTTAGAAACCAGTTTATCTAAAGCATATCACATATTTTTAACCAAAAACCTTGCAGGTGTAGAGCACAGAATGCAAGAAAACAATATGTCAGATTCTGATCCAGCACTAGAAGCAAAAGGTCTTCATTAATGGAACATGGATTAAACTCACAGCAGCTGCTCTGTAATATTTATACTACAGCCTCTCACGAACTTTTATTAGGGGACAAGTGAGATCACATTAACTGCAGGAAAAAAAAAAAATCCACATATTTCCTTACCTCAGAGTAGCCTAACTCTAATTTTCTGGCTCTCCTCTGGCTTCCCTCCAAGTAAATTATTCATGTGGCTGTGAACAATGCTGAACAAGTAAGGAAGCACATAAGATGAGTTGCTACCTATTTCAAAGCTTTGACTTCAACTGTCAAGCATTCACTGTTTAATTTTTTATAACCATTTGTAAGAAAAATATAGGTACAGGCCTGGTTCACTCTGGTAAATGAACGGTTTCAGTGAAATCAGTTGCCTCATATGGAGCAGAAACTTCCCATGAAAACTGTAAGAACGCAAAAGGACTTCTGGTCAAGAAGTCCATCTGAAATCCCAACAATGGGTATTAAGCTGTTAAGAGACAAGAAAATAAATAAACTTCAAGAAGTCAGTATGGAACATAGGGCTCCACATCGTGCATTAAACAGTGAAGGAGCTTTGTAGAATAGGAGTTTTTCATAGCACAAAGCAACGTGTTGCATCAAAAGACAGAAGAAACCGTGCTGTCATTACAAAGAGTCCCTTGTGGTGAACAAGTTCATCTTCTCTCCCTTACCGAGTCAGACTCCAGAATTGTGATGTGATTACAAAAAGGAGTGTCAAAGCAGAGAAGGGACTGTAAAGCAATGCTGTGTAAAACTGCTCTAAGAGTGCAGCTTAGGACAATAGGAGTTTGCCTTGAGCGTTTTTTCCTGAAGATACTGGCTTTGGCACTAAGCTGACAGCCCTGGAGGGACTGTGACTCCCAGCGCTGCTCCAGGCTTTATCAAACTCTATCCAACACTGTGTGAGTTCTTAATTCCAGAGATCCACTCAAAGGTTATAATTTACACAGTAGGTCAAATCATGAAAAACCACCTGCAGCTGCATTAGTCCCAGGACTAATTTTTCTAGAGCTATGGGCTGTTTAAAAATTCAGGATGTTAGAAGGCAGCATTGACTTCTGAGGGCTATTACTGGTACCTGAGCACACAGCATGGAAAATGGTAAGCAAAGGGTGTTACACAGATCCAATACGAGACAGTAGTGCTGCCTGCACCAACAAAAAACCCTGAGTTTATCCCTGTTTATCCTTCTTCAAATTAAACATCAGGTATAGCAGAGTTTTTAGCAGCAGTGATTGAGGTGCTGCAAAAGACAGCACTTTCAGTGACATTCATCTACTTGCATTTAGACTTCTTTTGAAAGAAGCTATTTTCTGATGCATATTCTTCTTGCTAATATACTTTTTCTGTATTTCAAGATTTTCTGACCTTTTTAAGTGTTCTGCTAAATATTGTCACTCTTAAAGGTAAAGCAGCTTTCAGAAGAAAGGTAATCAGCTCTTTTCTTCCACCACATGATTTTTGAAGTGAAAGGCTATGCTGGGAAAGTAATTATTCTTGCTTTATAATACCAGTTTCTAGCCTTGTAAGCAGAAACAACAAACTCCTATATCTTCTTGCATGTCCAAACCCACCACTTGAGAGTCTCAGACAGGACTCAGGACCCACACCAAGTTCTGCTCAGAATCTCAAACCCATCATTTTTGAGATTACTTTAAAATGTAGGAAATTCAACTTTCTTTGCTTGAAAGTGAAGTTGAATTGTATTACTAATGGAATATTAAGCGTAATTACATTGAAATGTTACTGGCTTTGTATACAAACCAAAATATAGTATTTCTTTGGCCAGGGAAAGCTACTGCTGAGTGGCAGTGAGGGTTAATCTTGCTAGCTGTTGCAAAAGTCTGTATCCAAAATGTGCACGGAGTAATGCTGGCTCTAATTATTACACTGTATGGAGAGATCAGTCAACTTTATTCCTAGCAATTCACTAACTTCTCTTTTGTGTAAACTTGGCACAGAAAGGCTTTTGCTATTGAACTAAATAAAACCCTCAGCACATGGCCATGGCCCAAGGGGACACTTTATCATTTGTATATAGAGAGACATTTGATTATGGCTTAATTATACAATATGCTGCTATTTATTTTCAATCAGTCTGCAAACTCCATAATTGTGGATTATTTACTGATGAACTACTTACAATCCATTATTCTATTATGTTAATGTATTCAAATCCAAAAACATACAAATGTTTAATAACCTAGTTTAAATCAGTTGGGCTTTTATTGTTCTTCAGAAAGCAAGATATGTGGAAACTGACAATTTGGTAAATCAGAGTTACACAACACTGAAAAAAACCTTTATTTTGTTTCATTTTTTTCAATTTCTAAAAAATGTATAATTTATCATATCAGTATTATTTGCTACTGTACTTATGGTTGTCATCTTCTCTGGATGGTAGTTAATCACTTGCAGAAATCAAACAAATAAGATAGTGGACAACATTTTCCAAAGTTCCAAACACTGGGATTTTCCAATCATAAAATTATTTTGCATCTACCCCTTTGGACTCCTGATTTTAAAATTACAAATTACAGCTTTCTTTTTCTTTCATTTCTCTACCCAGCTTCTCTCTAGCCCTATAGGGAACTAGCATATTTGGATTTGAGCCAAAATCAGAGGTTTTCCTGAGTTCTAGAAGAACTCACACTGCATTTTTCTTCATCTCCTGCAGAAGTACCTAAGCCAAGGGGTTAGATACTCTTCAGAAGTGGCATTTTACTGCTGTGCAAATATTTTAATCAATCCCTGGGTCACAGAGAAAAGGCTAGAACTCAGTACTCTGAGGTTACAGGGCTGCATGAAGAGGGTGAAGTTGCAGCCCCCGCTTCTGTTTGTGCAAAAGGTTATGGATTTGCTCCAAAACAGCTCAGAGGAAAGCTGAGTAAGAGTATTTTATATCACAGATAACTTTGTAACCTTCAGTTGTTCTACAGAAAAAGGGGAGAAGGAAGCAGGAAATAGGTGAACCAGTTTTGAACTATTTTGTCAGCATGGACTCTTTTGTTGCACCGTGAACCATCAGCAGAGACACCAGACTCTGATGTTGAAGTAAAAGGAAGAGCCAAAGATGTGAAGCAAGATGGGTGCTGAAAATGCCTCTTAAAGCACATTTTGACTTCAGTGTCACAGACAAAATTTCTGATTTATGCAGCTCCTTTCCAGAGCCCCAGTTGAGATCTTTGGCAAATACATTAAGGACATGCCAGTCTATTTGAACTTGCCAAACTGTTTTCCTTACTTTTTTAAAATCAGTTTGACTTGATTTGGAACTTTCTGTGTTTGCAGATTTCCAAGTCTCCTCAAATCTCAAAAGGTCACCTTCTTCTCAGAAATACCCACCAGCCAGTTGCTTATTACGGACTTGATGGCAGTTCACACTGGCAGTGACACCAAACCAGGACTCCAGCTTCTCCAGTGTGCAAGGACCATGAAGAGCCAACACTGCTTTCATTGATCTGTTCCTGAAGGACAATTCGTAACATTCAGGATAGTTTCCTACAAAATATCTTTAAAATGTCAGCCTGTTGACAAAGATAGAAATTACACATGAAACATTTCACGTAAGAAAATAGGAGACCCAACAGTTGCCTCTCTTGTTAACTTCTTTTTTATGACTTCTCAGAGGATTCCTCTAGTATAGAGGCTGTAGGATCAGATGCAAGATTTATATACTGAATTAACCACATAAGCATGGCAAAGTAAATCACTAATACAGTAATAAAACATTATATTAAGCCTTCAAATAAGTGTTATGTACAGAGGTTAGTAATTGAATACTAGATATTAGAAATGTATTATATGCTTTAGTAGTATTTGTTATGGATGGTTACAGGCACATTAGTAGGTGCTATTGATCTGGCCAGTCTATAATAACTTCTAATAAATGATTTAGCCTTTAATAAAAGGTTCTTACTCAAGTATCAACTCTTCAGACATTATTTATAGATATTCCATAATGCTGAGCTTGATGAATATATCAGGTTTAATAAACCATTACTGTAGTTTTTCTGCCATTAGGTTTACTGAAATCGTTTCATAAACATCTATACAAACTTTTAAGATCTTTTTAGTCATGGATAAAGTTATGCTGTGCATATGAAAATAAAAATAGTTACAATAATGATACCCATATTCAAAGATGTTGGAATAGAGTAGTGCAGGATTTCAGTATTCATTGTAGTTTAAACTGTTTCTCTAAAACTATAAATCTGAGTTAAACAGGGTCTCACACTGCCAGTTTGGTTTGCAAGGGGAAATAAAAGCAGTTGATTTTGCATTTTCTACACCAGCTTTGTTCCCACCAGGATGTGCACAGTAGACCTAACTGGTCATGGTGAGTGCGACCATCAGGCAAACAGCCCATAAATGTCCCTTCAAGAGCACACGGGTACATCTCCCCAGTTATGCTTGCAATATTTTCATAGTGAGCAGAACTTCTGAAAACAGAAATGAATGATGTTCTGGAGACCAGAAAGCATGAGAAAATGTAATAAAATGTCTTCCTGGACTGGTGTGTAACTTCATGTATCAGGTTGCTTTCCACATACACAGATTATATGTGTGTATACATATATATGCACACACGATTTGTCATTCAGTTAATTTTAAATATTTTCTGATGATTTCTAATACTTTTCATATCACAAATGAAAAAACAGAGTATTTTTTACCCTTTAAAGTTAATGTTTGTATAAAGGAAAACCAAAGTGGTCAAAAATCTTAAACAAGGATCTATTTGGTTACTGAATTATGATGAGGACATTCATTTACACTTTAATACTTTTGGGACCTTAACATGCACCCAAATAGTGTTTGCTTTCTATTTCTTGAAGTCCCAGTTCTCCAAACCATCTTATTTTGTGAGAATTCATAAGATGAAAAATGCGCCTCAAAAAAGGTATCCTGAAATGCCTGCTGAGATTTTTTTTTTTTGCAGGACTTTTTCAGGTAGTCATCCTCCAGGATACTTTTCATTCTTCAGAAATAGATTAATTTCATTTCTGCAGAAATCCCTACCACTCTCCATCTTCAGGAAAGAATTTCAGAAATTTTAAAATAGGCAATGAAATTTTAGGTGGGAACAACTGTGTGAGATTAATTCCGTTACACCAACTACTTTTCTACTGAAATTTTTAGTTAGGTATATTTCTAGAAAATATCATTAATAGATGGCTTACAGGTTTTATTGATTCCTTTGCTGATTAAATGCAAAATTAATAAATTTTTAAGTGTATTTTTGTGAATATATTTTTGTCATTTCTTCATCCTCTTATTAATGCTTGTATAACTACACTATTCCTTCAATCCCTAAAATATATTTTATCATTAATATTTTTTCATTCTCCTCCATAAAGTATTGTTTATGCTTTATCTTTCTAATTCTTCATATCTTTTACTCTGTATTCCCCAAACATTAAATTTCCATTTCAATCACATATTTTGGGTTTTTTGAATGTTTTCATGCTGAATTTTCTATTGAAATACCCCATTTATGCCTTTCCACTGATGTCCTGCGTGTAACAGATCTCAATGTGGCCCTTTGCATTTTTGGGTTATATCTTGGCCATTAATCTCTCTTTACTGCAGTATGCTTAACAAACTGTTAAAAATAATGGTAGCTGGCAATGAAAAAGTGTGGTGCCCTTTAAGAGGTATTGTTTGAACTGATATTTAAAGATTCCTAATTCTCTGGGGTCAGGAAAGTAACGTTTTCATGTTTTTACAAGTCATTTTGCAGCAAGTCTTATATTGTCCAGAAATGATGTTTACAATTTCAATCTCTTCTGGTTCTCTGTGCCACATCACCTTGCAATTGCCCCCAGATTGTTTCTGAATCACGTTTCCTCTGGCAAGGAGTGGTAGCCCTCATTTTATATTACATTGTACAATGTACAGTGCTCTCACCCCACTCATAATAATGTTAATGTCAGAATGAAAAATGATAAAGCATAAATTAAATAGCAACCATATGTTTTCTGTAATATATCTTCTTTTGTTTTTTGACCCAGGTAAACAATTTCCTTATATCTCCTATTCAGATCTGCATTTTCTTCTTCCCAATTTGCCTCATGAATACCAGAGAGCAAGCATCTTACCTGTGTCCAGACAGCTGAGCTTGAATTAATACAAAGTGATAGTGCTCATTGCAGTTAAACAGCTTCATATTTTAACCAGTGAGCTTGTTAAATAATGTATCTTCTACCAGATTGCGGTCATTTTAGAGCATTACAAACAAATTTAAGCTTCCAGTCTATGTTAGAAGAAAGAATAGACAGTCTTTCCATGGGATTATTCTAGTAAACCCTTAGTAAATTATCCAAACAAACAAATTTTACAAAATTCTACTGTTGGGCTCCCCACCCTCCTCCTCCCCAGCCTCTTCCAGCAAGCAGAAGGTGGTCTGGGTACATCACATTGTCTGAAGAGAAGACCATCCAAAAGCTACAGAAATCATTACAATAAAATACAAGCCACTAGTTTCCTGTGATGCAGAAGGGAGTCTATCACGGGCCAAGGACATCTCCATGTGTGGATCTTTGGTACATAAGACCCTAGCCCAGCTGATGGGTCAATTATTGAAAAATTTCCAGGATAATTATTTATTCTTTTTCCCTGAGAGATGGTTTCTGAACTGCAGACACCCTTTTTTTTTGGTGCCCAGGGTCTATTATGATGATAGGTGACTGGCAACAGGGCAGTCAGGAGAGGCAACATGTGTGTGAAGCAGAAGGTGACGTTCTCCAGGTAGCTTGAACAGCAACAGTGAGCACTGTGCAGGGCTCTGAGCACTGCTAAGGTGCTCTGCACATTTTGTGTAGTGAGTAGTCTCACCTCCATGCTGATGGAACATCCCTGGAAGATTCTCTGTTCTGGTCTCATTTGGCTTCCAAAACCCACACTCCCAGCCCTCTCTGTGTGGTCCTTTCTGCCTATTTCACATTGACATTTAATCAAGTTCCCAGGAAAAAATCAAACAATTTACAAAATCTTGTGTCTAGTTTCTCATACTTTTTTCTTCCTTTGTTCTGTGTATTGCTCTCAGCACCCTTTTTGCTTATCTATTTCTCTTGCTTACTGGTGAGGACAGCTTCTCCTGCCATCTCCTCTATGTGACAAGGGTTTTTTGCTACAGTGTGGTGGTGGATAGAAAAACACAACCAGACTTATTGTCACCAATGGTGTCACTGCACCACCAAAATGCATGCAGTAGTGATTTACTGAGAGGCAGGGCATACTTCCCAGTGGCAAACTGTGCTAGCTCACTTGTAGCATCTCTGGTGAGCTGCACTGGTTCTGTTCCATTGGCTCTGCATTTCAGCATTTTACTGGTAATCTAGGTTTTTCAGAACTATGGTGTTTTTACATGGATCAGGCAGTTTTTATTCTGAATTCGGGTTTCTGTGTATACTGAACAATGATCAGCTTGGCTTTCCTGGTAATTATATGTCAGTGGTTAAGACTGCAAGGAAAACTGAAAAACCTGACTGACTAATGACTAAAGTCAACATTCTTTGTTTTTGGCTGTGGATGCCAGGTAAGAGATCTTAGCTCTTTAACAGTTATATGAGAAATAATACTCTAGGTAGTGCAAGAATAATGAAGAGAAAGAGTTGTAAAACAATCCTATATTAAATGTCATGTAGTCAGCATGTTAGGCTGATTAGATCTAGTGACAATATTTTTAAGACTTGCATAGGAAAGCAAAACCTTTCATACATTCTTTTTCTCATCCTTTTTTTCTTTTTCCTCTGGAAGAAAAGGCTTTGACTCAAGTCTGGAAATGTATTTTAAAAACCTGCACATACAATAGTAAAGACTGTTCTGATATATGCTCTTCAACATCTAATCTAGATTTGAAACACCACTTGGACCTCAAGTTATAATCCTACCTATAAAGAAACAATTTTCAGGGAGAGTGTTACCCAAATTGGTCGGAAATATCAAAGTGACATGGAAAAACAATAGGTACCAAGTTCTCTCTGTTTTTACTGAGTAACTCTGTGGAGTTCATGGAAAGTTCTGCCCTTTTGAACCTGAAACTGGAATTTGGCAATGCAAGGTTTGGCACCTTGGAACATCTTTTATTTCTTAAAACAGTTTGAGATAGATGCAGGCCTGCCTATTTGCAAATAAAGTGTAGCACTCTACTCAATAAAAAAATGGGATTTGGTTTAAAGTAATTTTTCCTTTCCCTTTCTAGGAATCCTTTAGTCAGCTTTCCAAACAGAAATATCTTTCTTTCATGCACACAATTCTGTTCTCTCTGGGACTCCCTTATTTTACTGTTCCCTTCTGAATACTTTGTGGTTTTTATCTCCTTGAATTCTTCCCACAGCTCCTTGCTTTCTGCTTCTTCTTACCATAAGTCACCCCTCACTCTGGTCATAGGAGAGTCTGTGTGAAGTCCAGCCAGAAATCAGTTTACTCCACGTGACCTGTCCACTCTTCAGACAGACAAGCACCTGAGCTCTGTCTGAGCCATCGCTGTGTGACCAATACACCACAGCACTGAATCAGATTGAGAGAGAACCTGGGTCCAGGGAAAGGCATAGGGGCATCAGGTCACCACTGTGCCTCAGTTCATCATCAGGCCTTGTTCTCCAGGCACAGCCAACTGCAGCAAATTTGTGGTCCTTGTGCTTTGGTCTGTGTCAGATAGAATCTTCCAAGTCCTCTTCACAGCAGCTGTAAGATGTGCATAGGATACACCCTGTGCTACAAGACCTGAGGCATATGTCCTCATCTCCCTGTACTCTAACTCTAAAAATCACACACTGAAATATTCCAAAAGCTTCAAGCTTGTTCTTTTATTTCTTACGTGAACTCTGAGGTCTTTCCTACTTGAGCCTATTCTTGTAATAACATCTACAGAGACTCGCTCACTGTTCACAGATAGCCAGGAAACAGTTTCTAGACTGTAGCTTACACATTCAGGCAAGGGCTAGACAAAAGCACAGGGGAACCCATTACCTCCTTTTCCAGTCTTTGGATGCCCTCTGTGTCTTTGTCTTGCTGGAAGATGAAGCAGTGAGGCCTGTCTAGTGCTGCCAGGATGAGATTATTCCATGCCTTAAGTTAAACACGTAAGCGTTTGAAGGATGGAGGTCATCATTCCTAAAGCTTTAATAAACTTTACAGTAGAAATAAGTTTCTCTTAACTCCATTTATTTAAACAATCCATATTGTTTTATATAGAGGAAATGATCCAATGCAAATACAGCTAAATATTTTAATGGTTTACACATTCATTTTAGAAAGTTTTCTTTTAATTTGTTAACTTTTGTTCCTTTGAACCAGCTCAACCTACTTATTTAATCCCTTGAGCTTTCAAGGGACAGCTTGCAGAAAGTTATATACACAAATATAACAAACATTTCAAATAAAGCACAATGCATAAAGCAGAGAAAAGGAAAAATTTGACAACAGCTGCTAGATTTAACACTAATAGTTTTGAAAGATTTTGGCTTAAAGGTTAAGAGTATCTTATGACAATAAGCAGACTTTGTATATAATGTCAACAGCCCTGTTGCAACATGTCCAGTTTTAATTTATTCTTGTTCGCTTGCATAAGACAAATAATATAATTATGTATGTCTGGTTCATGACATTCAAGTTGGAAAAAAATCAAATAAATCATGGGGTTTTTTTTAAGAATAGCAACTTCTAAAGCCTTTGGCCTACGTCCCTTATTAACATTAGAGAAATTTTTGTCTGAAAGTGATAACCTGAAAGCCTGCAAGTCTTTATTTATTTTGATCAGATTTCATCTTTTTTGAGCCTTTTTGCTTCTGAATATGCTAGTGGTAACTAGTATCCTCCTTAGTCTTTCTTTTCTTTTTTCTTTTTATATCCAAAGAACATTGAAAATTATATCAATTGCCTGATTAGCAAAAAGTTAAGGCTCTAAGGGCTGCACTCATCAAACTTTGAGGCTCACTTTGGACTAGCTAAGTATGCTGAACATTTGGAAAAATTTTTATTCCCTGCTTATATTGATTTTATAATGGAAAAATAACACAAGGGATATTAAAACTATTTTTCAGTCACATATTATAGCATATACCACGTTTCAGTGTGTTTCCTAAGATTAGTCATCAGTAAAACTTTTTTATTTTCATATATGTATTAAAAAAGAAGGAAAAAATACTCTTTTTTAGTCATATTCTTATCTGATAAAGAGCAGCTTCATGTTAATCCCCTCTGTGAAGCTTTTTACATGAGAGGTGAAATTCATATCACATGATTTTAGATGTGATGATTTAGATGTGCAACACAGATGATTAGTATAAATTAATTTTAGTTTTCTATTAATCCTATATTTTGGACAATTAGGCACTTCTAGAGGAAGATACACACATCTGTCTGTGGGAAAGCTGGCAGAACCTATATCTTTCTTTTGACTCTGAAGGAAATCCAGCATGTGGTTTACTTTAGATGCATAACTTCCAGGAAGATTTAGGTAGGTGACGTGAAACCCACTCCAGGTGGAGATTTGTACTTTTAATATATATTACCATATCTACTTTGAATGAAAATAGCAATACATTTTAATGGTTTCAAATGATGCTTTTCAGACCTTAACAGGGTGAACTAGTGTTTAGAGGTTTTTATCTGCATTTGTTTTACACAAAGGAAATACTCTGGCTTCTGTTAAAAATTTCCTGAACTAGAGGAGAATAAATGAAATCAAAATCTTAATAAGGGAAAGATGAGATAGTACAGAGATGGATGGCAAAAATAACATCTAGTATAGAATGCATAGGCTGAGCATGGAATGTGAATGGAGAGCTTGGAAAATACACTAGTGACATTTATCTGTGTAATGGTTCCAAAGCATTTTCTTTTGGATGATATTAAGACTTTATAAAACAAACATATGCTCATGCTAATACTGTTTTGAAGCAAATGTATTAATGCAAAAATGTCCAAATAAATGTGCCAGATTTCCTCTGGGTTTTACTTCCACAGCAGCAAAATAAGTAGTCCAGAGTGTTTGAAGCACTTTCCATGTGAGCATTTTTACCATGCTAAAATGAAAGCAGCAGCATTGTGCCATTGTGGCAATGCAAAAACTTCCACAGCAAAGCTATTCCTGCAGCCTGGAGGAGGAAGAGTCCAGGTGTCCTTTTTCCTGGCCATATGATGCAAGGGAACCAGGGTAGGTTTGCTTTACAAAAGGGAGTTGTAAGAAATATATAAGAGGACGGAGACCATGAAAACCTGATTTATGAGAAGAGGGCAAGACACAGGCTAATCCATGCCTTCAGCAGGCAAACCTATGCCTTTGCTGGCACATCAGTGCACTGTCACTATTGAATCAAAAGAAACTGGCCTCAAAACAAGGGGAATGGCAGGACTTCCCCATCACGTGTACCAGCACAGACACGGGAGCTACAGGTTCTCCAAATCCCAGGGACCTACACTGTGCCAGGTAAAACCAACCCCACCTTTATTCTCAAAGATTGAAAGACCTGTGACCAGACACAGGGTGATAACATCACTGTGGCTGGTTTTGTCTTCGTATTTCACAATTGTTATGCAAATGCCATTTTGTGGAGAAATATGTTTTCAATAAATAGACTTGTTTCTTGATTTGCTACCAATACAGTCCTCAAACTTTCCCACCAGATCCAAATCTGACATTAGGAAAAATGCTGGTAAACCTGGGCTGGCCAACCCAGGCAGGCAGGGTACCAACCCCTGGAGATGATCCTGTGATGATTAAAAGGTTAAGCCAGAGTTTTTGCAGGCAGAGGACTGAATCAAGCATTTATTAACCAGATGATCTTGTTACTCCTATAAAGAGCCTTGGATAAAAATGTACATTTAAAACTCTTTATCTGCTATATATGCCAGACTTGGATTTACTAGAGCAGAGAGAGAAGAAATAGAAAAGGAAATGCTGAGGGAACTCTAGCCGCTCCCATTACTACTCATTAGTTCAGCACATAAAATTGCAGTCCCTGCTGCAAACCCAAGTTCAGTGTCTCTCCTTCCATATTGGGCCTTTGTTACCTGCCCAAATATGTCCAATACTGTCTAAAAAAGTGTGCAGATATATATCGGGTAGAGTTCATGGTTTGTGTATGTGTGTGGGTATATATACACACACATATAAATACATATTCCTTGATATATTCACACATACCCCATTATCTTTCCTAATAAATAATTTGCATTTCTTAATAATTTTTTCATCCTTTTCTCAGGTAAAATGTTAAATTACTGTTTTTTTTCTTTCTTACTTTCTTTATAGGGGTCAGACTGCATTGTTGAATTGCTTTAAATCCTGACTTAGGAACATGTCACGAAGTTATAAAACAGTACTGTTGATGGAGCAGCCTAGTGCTGATAGGAGTGCTATTGATTGCAGATCTACTTTTAGATTGGATTTGTGCTCTGCAGCCCTTTTACCTGGTCATAAAATATAAGTGGGGTTTACAAAAAAAAAATAGCAGTCCACTTAGGAAGTCTCTTAACAGGTTTTTTGAGCTTAAATGTACATTCCTTTAAGTACCTGTTAATTACTTTACTGTGATGATGCGCACCTGTACAATGTCAGACTGCCCACAGAGCCCATTGTTAACCTACCTGTCAGCCATTTACTGCTCGTGATTCACAGTCAAGGGGTCTAGGATTATTGTCTACTGGGAATTATGTTTTAGTAGTACAACAGTGTGCTGGAGATGTCTTAATGGCTGCTCAAGTGAGATTGTTATAATGCCCACATTGTTGTTCCAGCCAGAACAGAGCCCAATTGCTTTTTAAGTTATGGCATCAGCAAGCTCCAGGTCATCTGCACTTAAATCACATGCAGATATCTGAAATGTTGATGTGGTAACTGGTAGCAAAGTATGCAATACTTTTAACCTCCAATTTGGTGGGTGCTTGGGATCATATTATATGAAGTGTGCGTGTATGCTTCAACCTTTAGGGCTACAGCAAGCTTTGCTGATTTTAAATGTCATCGTAAATTTTGACTTGAACAGCTCACCTCAGCTCATGTACAGCTTTCCCCTTGATAAGCCAGAGAATAAAGAGCATAAGTGGTTTGCATTAAAACACTTGTATACCCCCTGAATGGGTTTGCTCATGAGATTGCTAGAAAAGGTTTAGATGAGTAGAGATGGAGGGTACAGACACCACTTCTTAAACTTCTCCCACTTTCATCAGCTACCCCTACACTGCTGCACATGTGCACACACAGGCAGACAAATAAATACACATATAGTCATGTATGCATGCTGTACCACAGGAAAATAACATAGAGAGATTGTAGAAACTCCCGTTTCTGACATGTTCTGCTGGTTCCTTCCCTCCACCACCACCCTGCAAGAGCTTGAGCTTGTTGGCTGAGTTCTCCAGGGAACAGCAGGAGCTGTTAGGTACTCATCTTTGAATTCACTGCCAATGTGTCTGTGGCACTTAGACAAGGACTTGAGCAGCATTATTTCTTTTCAAAGTCATAAACATCAGGTTAAACTATCCTGATTTTTTTTTTTTTTGATGCTATGCAGGTACTGCAGTACTCAACTAGATCTAGAAAGTAACTAAAGAATTTCTAATGGGTTTGGAGTCTACAAAGATTCCTGGCAGCACTTGTAACTTGAACTGATTGGAAATATTGGCTCTTTCCCACAGAAAAAGAAAAAAATCTTCCCAAAACACAACAGAAACAAGAACATATACACCACCCCCTACCTCAAATTTTCCACTGAAAAGCTGAAGAATGCAAAAAATTTGCCTAATCATTCCAGTTCTTTCTCAACAACAACAAAAAAATCAATTTATCTGCAGATCCTTTTCTAGTTAAAAACCCCTATCAGTAACTCCTCCCCTCAATTTCCAGCTCTAAGAAAATTTGAAGGAAAATATTTTAACTGAACCCATCGAAATGTCAAGAGCTTGACTGGACAAAATTTTGCATATTTCAAGGCATCTGATCTAACCTAGTATCATATAAATGGGACTCATCCGCATTAAATGGATTTGTATCCCAAAAGCATTGATGCAAATACTGCCTCCTTGCCATCACTGAAACTTCCACTTCTCAGCTTTCCCTTTTATCAAAAACACAGAACTGGAATTTTTAACAGATGGTATTTTCACTGCTTTGAAATTTTTACAGAGAATGAGATAAACACATTGACTTGGTCGGGGGGAGAGGTGGTGCAGGGAAACAAGGAGGAAAGGCAGGAAGCAGAGATTTTCGTAAGTACTTAATGCAGACTTTTCCCCCTGCATTAAAAATAGGAATTTTAGCTAAGTCTTCAATGGGATCATAATAAGAGCAACTCTGAGCACTTTGGAAAAAAATCACACTCCCCAGTGTTATTAATATGAGTCATAATTAGGGATGGAATGTTTGATCCAAACTCCAATTAACTTCAGGGGAAATTTGGATCCAAACTTTATGGCTTGAATTTATTTGTATGCTGAGCCAAGACAGAACTCCTGACCCAGTACTGTCCAATCCCTCCCCCACTAACAAATCCTTTGGGGAATTAAAGATGCATATCTGGTTCAAGGTCTGACATTTGTGGTTTGGAGCTTGTTTGACAGTTTATTTTATACTTAAAGAGAACTTTCCACCTCAAAATGCCATTTGTGCTTTAAAATACGCATCTGTATAAGAGGCTGATTTTTAAGAAGAATCGGTAGAGCAAAGTGATCTGCTTTCTTCATCATGTTTGTAATGAAAATGAAAATATCTACAAATTACCAAAGTTCTCAGAAATTTCTGTCTTTCAAGTCAGCAAATCCTCCCTGGAGTACTAGGTGCATTTTCCAGTTCAGGAAATGATCCTGAGGATTTGACTATTTTTCTTGTTCATGTGGAATCACACTGGTTTCTGTTTGATTATTCATTAAGCAAGTCACTTCCCAGCCTGAAGATGTGTGGGTAAATTAGGTTTTAGCATCACAGACAGACCTGGGAAATGTACCTGCTAATCCAAGACTTTGTAAGACCATTTGCTGCTTCTGTTCATGTCATCTGACAGTGAGATCTCCAGGGAGGTTCAGAAGGATACTCAGGTGGTTATACATTGAAAGTTTTATCCTAAGATCAATAAAATGAACTTTAACAATGCAAAGACCCTGGAATGCATTAGAAAACATTTTTTCCCACAAGGAAAATTAACTAAAACAAACAAAAACTGACATTAAACATAATTGAATGTTACCCAATTTTATGTAGCTCTAGGTCAGATAGACTATGACCTGATACATTTTTTCTCTCACTCTATCTAAAAATCTTGTTCAAAATTACTGAAAAATATTGTTTTTGGGAAAGCAGTCATTAATTTTTTATGAGAATTATTGTGTTGAAAGAGTTTAAGCTGTTTCCTTAAGTTATGAACTCCATGGAGAGTTTTGTAAAATCTTTTTTTCCCACCTTTACAGTCAGTGAATGATTCATTAATCATAGAGTATATACAAATATTGAAGAGGCAGCAGCACCCATAGGGTAAAGCATTTGCCTCCAGAAAAATTTCTTCTCTTCTTAGCTGAGCTGTGTAACTTAGCATGAATCACTTCTAACTCTGCATGCCTCAGTTTCCAGAGTTGTAACACATCATGTATTTTTTATGGAGATAATGTGCTCTGTGGATGGGAAGTTCAACACAGGAGTTGTGCTTTCAAGTTTGTGAGAGCAGGCTCAGGGCCTAAGTAGGACAGAATATGAAAGTGATGGTAGGACCTGCCTTTTGTACAGCCAGTGGAACCACTTGAATTTTTATCTACAGCAGGACTGTAAGCTGGAACAACAGCAATATTCCAAGGGACTGGTCTGACAATAATGACATTACTAAAGAAATACCAGGAGGACCACAGGTCGGTTCAGAAGAGTACATGGCATATGGTTTTGGTCCATAATTAAATTAATTGCATATTGCACTGTTATGTTGCACGGGCAAACATGTCCTCTGGCTGTGCTGCAGGGCAAGGAGATAATTCAGGCAGAGCAGCAGAGGCACAAGAGTGTGCCAAAGCAGTCCTGAGTAATTCAGCCTGGAACCACTTCAGCACACAGGCAGTTATCCTGGATCTGCCTGCCCTGACTGATGTGGGCATACCCTCAGCTGCCTGAAGCCAGATTTCCACTAGTAACACTTAAAAACCTAAAAATTCATATTTATTTCCCATTTTTCTAAAGGTTGGAAAAGAATTTGAATTAAGTGTTCAGCTCTTCTTACTTTCACAACACATCTAGCTCCAAGGACTATGGGCAGCAGGCTCTTACCTGTTTCTAATATGTCTAGTCTATATTACAATGCAAGGAAGCAATCAGACACCCCTCCAAGTCTCTACACAGCTTTCAGGCTGTACCTGGCTTACTACATAGGAACAGGGCTAATTCACTGGTGGTAAAAAGATTTCCTATAAATTTTGGCTTAATTTGGGATCCTGGGCAGATTGATAGCAAAGTAAATACTTGCTATAATTGCAACATATTGATTTTACTGGATTCTGGGAAACAGTAGAGTATTGCATCAGTAACAGAGCTGTTTGTGACAATGTGTGCATGGGTATATATAGGTGTAGATATATACATGCATATATATAAAAGTAAGTGAAATATTCCAGATTGACAACTTTGTAGCAGAAAAATTGGCCCCATGCACAGTACAAGATTTTTCCTTTTCATTTTTTCACAAAACGTATTTTACCACGGGTGATAGAATTTTTTTCATCATGAATATTTTATACCAGACCTTAGCCAAAGCCATGATATACCCAGAAATTAACACAGGGAAATCTGGTTCTCATTATCCTCTAATGTTCATTGATTCATTTGCTTACTCAAACAAAGAATTTTAGTCCCCAAACTTGGTATCTCCTTAGCTTATTTCTAAACCTTCTGGGAGGTGTGTCTGTGGGAATTTATTTCTTGGAAAATGTGGAGTGGAATAACTCTTTTTTCCTGCTATTCAGTTAACTTCTATTATTTACATCAGCATAAATTAAAACATTTTCCACCTGTGTAAATAGAATTTGGGCCATCTCGTCTACTCTATATTTGTATTTAAAAATCTTAATGGCCTGAGGAGAAAAAAAAAAAAAATCTACAATAGAATTTTGTGTATTCTTTAGATATCTAAGATATAAACTGGAGATCATTCTCTTTTCTCCTCCCATTTCAATCCCAACCCAGCATCTGAGTAACTCTGAAAACATCTGAACTCATCAGTCGCACTACATTTGGACCTGGATGCTTTCTAGGCACCTGCAGTTCTGCATTGTGTGCATGCCCAGATCTACCCAGGCCTTAATGGGAGCCAGGAACTCAGCTGCATGGTGCCAAATTTCCCTAAGGATCTTAATCCCATAAACATGACTAAAGCCCAGTTCATATGTTGTAGTAGGAACAGGCCTCTCACAAGCTGGAATCTTTTCTGTTAGCTTTCAAAACAGTTTTCTGGAGAAGAAGGTGGTGTTCACTGGCTTTTGCAAAGTGGTCAGCTTAGCAGCAGATTTACCTGTGAGATATTAAAACCTGAGTGAAATTTCTTCACAACCTGAAGGGAACTTAACCTACAGAGGTCTCTATCGAGCACCTAATAGTGTGTTATAAAATAGAAACCTGCTTACTGCTCCATTTGAAGCTGTGCTGTTGTACCAGAAAGACAGCAATTGAGATCTCTAGATTATTTAAGCATTTAGCATACATTTTGGTCATGGTAACATGACTAAAAGTAAAACAAAAGATTCAGAAGTTATATGTTTTCTTGTAAATCCCTTCCAGTCCCTATTTGTTGCATAATACAAGCTCACATAAGAGAGAAAATTAGTAAACTACTATGTAACTCAATGGTAATAAAAAAAATATCTGTTTTCCTGCAGTCCATGAAGAGAGACTCAAACCTTGCTTTCAAAATTTCTACCAATTTGCCTTTCTCTGTATGGGCCAGCTTCATCTTTTCCTTCTGCTCTTAGAAAAAAGTCATACCTACATGGCCACGCGAAGCAGCTCTCCCCTACCATGGGGAGAAACGCCTTCCCAACATTGCAATTTAGGTGTTTAGTCTGAGAAGAGGAAGCTTGGTGTCATGACTCAAGAAAAATCCCACTGAAGATTACAGATGAAGCAGGAGGTACAGTTCCTGTGCGGTGACTTATTGGACTCTGCTGGTCAGGTTCACTGCAATTACTCAGTGCAGTACAGGGCTGCCCTTTGAAATGCTGAGCATGTACAGCTTCTCTCAACTTCCCTAAAAACAAAAAAGGAAGAAGGCCATAAAATGTCAGGATCTGGTTTTCCTTAGGTCTAGCATTTCTTGAGCTATTTAAATTAAATGTAAGAGTTTTTAAAATAAATAAAATAACCCTTTGTATTGGGTTTTTGCAGGATTCTAACTCAGAGAACTAGTATTAAGGTCCAGGACTCTTACCTCATGAACATGATATTAAATCAAATAAAGAACTACACTGACAGAAACTATCATTTGTTATGAATTCAGTAGCTTGTGTGAAACTAGACAGCTATGCCAGGCAAAAATGCCCATTAATTCCAGTAGTTAACAGCACTCAACTATGTCTGTATTGTGTTTCTGCTTACCAGTATGACTACACATTTCATCACCTGCCCATTAATGTTTTAGTTTTACATCTTGTCCTGGATAAACAGGTTCTTGCTTGAAGAAAACACCAGTTGTCCAGTTGTCTACAGATGACCCGCAAAAAGAAGCTGATCTGTACTTAGGTCTGTGCCCACCTCCACCAGCAGATATTTCACACTGCTGCTCTCTCCAACCCTCTGGTTTGTATCGTTCAATCCTTCTCTTCAGCACATTGCATTATGAACCTCACCAATATTAAAGAAGATATTTTATTGCATGTGTTTAAAATAATCTTCTCTGGACAATATGCTCCATGAAATTCACTGAGAATATAGATAAGACAACACCTTTAGTTACCCATTTTAAAATAATTCAATCATTTCCTAACTTCCACTCACCTGGGATCTCCTGGTTAGCCAGGACTGCTGGTAAATGCTGGAAAACAGGTCAGTGAGCCCTTCTGTCAGTCCCCTCAGTACCCTTGGCTGGATCCTATCTGGCCCCACAGACTTGTGTGTATCTAAATTCTACGTCAGGTCACTGACCATTTCTCCTCGGATTATGGGGAGCTTCATTATGCTCTCCATCCTGTCTTCCAGCTCAAGGGACTAGGCACCTGGACAACAACTGGTCTTACTGTTAAAGACTGGCTGAGGTTTATTTTGAATAGAAAATAGCCATAAGAGGTGTTTAAATTTTTTGGTGATAGTAGATGCTCAAAGCTTGTCCACAGCATCCAGATTGCCACTAAATGCTTTTCACAGCTGATTCATCTAGAAGATATCTGTGAGCTGGGGGTCTCACAACTCTCTAAAATGGTTTAGCTGTGTCACTCTCTCCTATATTATATCCCCACCAAACCAGTATGACTTCGCAATAGCTAGGCTAATCAGGTAAATTGAGCAGATATCTCCCTGTTGTCTGTAACAGCAAAACTTTATGGGATTAACACATTTTTTCTTTTACTACATGGATTAAAAAGAGTGTGTCACTGTAAGTCGTCTTTCATGTGATACTTAAAATACATTTAGTCTCACTGAAAATATCCTGAGTTTAAATCTTCTTTTATTTTGTATTTTTTTAAGAAGAGTTAAACATTGAAACATTTATCCTTAACTTTTTACTCATTTTTGTAAAAAAATCCTTTACACAAACCTGATGAGTTCTCTGAAACCATCAGACACTGCTTTTTTTAAAAAAAAAACAAACAAAAAACCTAGTGTTAGTTTTGTTCTGAATGTTGCTGTTAAACTTATATTGGAAATAAAATAGAAAAAAAAATAGAAATAAAGGCATACCTGATTTCCTCCATATAAATTTAAAAATTCACTCTATGCACTGTTGAGTGAGCAAATAAATAGCAAACTCACTCTTTTCCATAGTATGTTATCTACCTTATACCATGCTAGCTTGTTGTTTAAATACTTGCATCACTATTATTTTTTTGAATTCCTGAAAATAAAATTTTACCAGTAATACTAAAACCCCACAGTACTAGTGTTACAGGCTGTCTGCCAATCTTTTAAAATTGACTGGATGCATAACATGATGACCATGAAGGATTATTAACAATAAACTCACACCTTGTTGCTTAAATATTTTTTTCTCTTTTCTTAAGAAGTGATTGCTACAGCATAATTTTTTTGTGATGGGAAAAAAAAAAACATAGGCAAGGACAGCAGAACTAGATGAAATTTTTATGTAAAAAATCCATTGAAAATGCTCTTTGGCTGTCTGCTTGTGCCCTTGAGTCTCATGAGTACAGTTGGCAAGAACAGAAAATCACTTATGGACTCAAAAAGTGATATAGTACATTTCCTACTCTTTTAAATCCTTTAATGCGTCCCCAGCATCTCATGTAATTTAGGGAGGAACATCAGAAAGTTTGGATGCTTTTCCGAACCTTGTTTCAAAGAATTCCGAATCCTTTGTGTTGTAAAAATAAGATGGAAATTCTATAAGAGAAGCCCTTCTTTCAGATTATCATACCATTTACATGGAATTAGTATTGGTCTCTACAGAAACAGAAGAGCATGGCAAAACTGCAGAGGTTAATCATATCTTTCCAATTTCAGTAATTTGATGATCTGCATTTCAGTTGATTCTTAAGCAGCAGGAGCTGTTCCTTTTGGGGACAATGGCAAGGCCTGGTGAACAGGCTTAACTAATTTATTTCATTTCACTGGGATGTACTTTAGGGATTAATAAGGAACAGCAATAGATGCCTTGCCACATTCTCTCTGGACTGTGATTTCTTTTGCTCTTCTTAGCTGTTTCACATCCTTTCTCAAGCCCAGAAAATAATCATAAATCATACTAAATATTTATATAGCTTTTTGACATTTTTCATGCGTGAGTGAAAAAGAAGATGGGTGAGTTAGTCATAAAAATTCCAAGGAAAAAAGTATTTTATGGAAATTTGCCTATTTGTCAAAATACAAATGCTTTAAAGAGGCTGTTTGATTATGTTGATGCTTGGGTGGGTGTAAAGAGGATCTATCATGCTTGCAAATACACTGCCCTGAGGGATGAACACAGTGTTCAGAATACATCCCATGAAAGAGCTATGAAATCCATCAGTGGAAATGCTCCAGATTTTTACTAACGGAATACAAAGCAGGATTTGGTGTCAGATTTTTGCTTTGAAAATGCTAAAATCTAAAACATAGCTAGGAGAACATTAAGGTAAGTAACTTCAGTAGTAAGGATAATTAGTGAATGTATGCATAGGGCAAGATCACTGTTACCTAACCCAAATAACCAGAATAGTTACCAAGCCTCCAGAAGCTAATAACAGTGTCTATTTTCTCCAAAGAGAATATTTTGAAATGCACATGAACAATGATCAAAATAGAGCAAGGAAGCTAATTCTAGCTAGTTGGGAAGGTCAGGCACCCCATTTGTCTGAGGTCTCTCTTTCCAAAGAAATACTTACATGTGACACCAATCCCGTAATCCAAGGTCCAAAATACAATAGAAACTCTACATACATAATATAACATGGATAATTTGATTTTAGATAAAACTTGGAACTGGGATCTTCTGCTTTCTTGACTCCCTAGCCATGCTATTTCTAGTAGGAGCTCTGATAATGTGCACCCTGTGGGCTGGAGGAATTAAGGTGTCTGTTTCCCCGGCCATGGATTTTTGAATTCTGTATATATATGAAGAGCACATTTATTTTACCAATTTAAGGTGGATTTTGGGATCAGATGCGAACACCAAAATTTCGTCAGCTAAGCTGTTAAACTGATATCCTGGATGCTAAAACAATTTTGGCTTGGGCTCAGTTAGCATTTTCCAAAATAGTTCCCAAACACAGCCCAGAGTTTACCACATGCCCATTCTGTTCTGTGAAGATCATAGTGCAGATGTGGCCAGATCATTCCAGTTGGACTCAAGGCCATAGAATGGCTCCTTGTACTCCAGTTTATAGGTACCAGTATAACCAGACTCATAATAGAAGCAGGTAAAGTAGTCCAGGTCTGCCTTGCTCCTGCTGCTTACCCTGAAAATGGTTATTCAGCCTGTCTTCTGTCTACTGTCATGAACAAGCCATAATCTCACAGGCAGGGCATTCTCACAAGGAATAGGGAATGTGTAGTGGGTTCAGTTTGTAATCAGGCAGAAACACCAATTAGAGTGTAGTGGTTTTGGTCCAAAATATTCATTACTTACTTATTTACCTCCTGCGAGATAAGAATTAGAAGAAAAGCAAAGCAGGCGCAAAACTTAAAAGAATATAAAGAAATTTAAAAATCAGACCACACCTTCAGAACACTTCTCCTCCCCCCACCTTTCTCCCTTCTCCCACTGACAATGTAAAAAGACAACCCTTGAGATGTTCAGTCAGTTTACCACTTCCATAATAACCTTTCTTAGTTCATTTAGGGAGGGGAGTCTCTCTTGCTCATGCTATGGAGACATCTCTCATGGAGACAAGTTCTCTCATGGCTTCAGTATCACAATGAGACAGCCACCCGGGTTGGTTCTCTGCTCTCATGTGAGTCCCATCCCTCGACTTGCAGCTTTTCCCGCAACTGCTTTCGAGGGTCCAATCTTGAGCTACTGGGGTAAAATTTTAAGGTTGAGCTGTTCAGAAACAAAGGTTCTCTTCACCCATCTCTGGGAGCATCTTCATCTCTAGGAATAGAGGCCCTCCTCCTTCCCTGGGAGAAAAAGGGTCCTGATCACCCTTCATCCCTAGGACTATCTCTGGAAGCATCTCTAGGAACAGACGTCTTTCTCCTTCTGATTTGGAGCAAGAGTCCTCATCACTTCCATCTCTCCTTGTTCAAACCTCTCATCAAATTACAGCTGCTTCAACATTTGCTTATTTCAGCACAGGTACTTTTGCTCACAAGTACAGTCTGAATGCTCCACCCCCCATGCTTTCATGAAATTACAACAGGTACTCTGATATACCATAGTCTATCACCACCACAGCTTTACAACAGAATTTCAGCTTCTAAGCATCTCCTCTTTCTCCTCCCTCAGGGTTTCAGCTCTTCCTTCTTTACTGACTTTGGAGCACTAAAAGGGTTAATCTCACCCGGGCCTTGCAGCTGGAATTTTCTTATCGCTGTTGGTCACACGATCTTTGTCAGGCAGTGGGCAGCTTCAGCTGAATCTTCAGCTGCACTGGAGTTGGGGGGGGACAGGGTGCAGAGCTGTGCCATGCCATCTGCACGTAACAGGGCTGTGGGGGGGGCCGTGGGTGGAACAGGGTCACACGGCTCCAGGATGGCTGTGTCCCGGCCTGGGGCCCCTGGGCCAAGCAGGGCCCAGTCCCGGCTCAGGCTAAGCAGGGCCCAGTCCTGGCTCAGGCTAAGCAGGGCCCAGCCCGGGCCCACTGGGCCCCATACGGACCCAGCCCAGCTATCTGTCTCCTGGCCGGAAGCAAGAGAGAGAGCTTTCCTGGGGTTTGTCCATTCTTAAATGTGTACCACAGAGGCAGTCAAAATTTTTAAGTGGCTTAAAATATTGTCAATATTCAAACTAGCCAGGTGATATGTTCTGTCAGGTCATAGAGGAAGCTGTAAGCACCTCTTTGCAAGAACATTACTTCCGGAGCTATGCTAACCCATGACAGAATGTCTGCAACATTATTCATGCTCTTTCCACTTCTTGTAGTAAATATAGGGTACTAGAGTACTTAGCTAAGCTGTAGGCTGATAAAAAAGATCCATTATGGAATGCAAATGACAATTTTTTTGGCTATTTTCAAGTGAAAACAGCGTGGACCATATATGGGACTCATGCCCTCTTCAGTCCATGGATCAGTACATTATGGATCTGAAAAATCAAGATATATCCAGTGTAAAAAGGAAATCAGGTATACAATGCTATGAGCTACAACTTAGCATCTTAACAGCCAGAACAGTCTCATGATGTCTTCCATATATTACAAAAAAGAAATTATTCCTGCCCTTAGACGTAGAATCCCAGAATTACAGAATCAGGGAATTAAAGAATCAAAGAATGGTAGAGGTCGTCTAGTCCAGTTCCCCTGACCAAGTATATACAGACAGCTTTTGAATACTCCAAGAAGGAGAAACAATATCTTTGGACAACCTATGCCAGGCCTTGGTCACTCACACAGGGAAAAAGTATTTTCTGCTCAGGAAGAACTTTCTCTGTTTCAGTTTGTGCCACTGAAAAGCTCTCTTTTTGCACTTCCATTCAGGTATTTTTATACATTAGTATACATTATACATTATTAGTAAGTACTTACATTAGTACTTTCTAATACTTAGTGCTAATACTTACTTAGTATATTATTCATTATTAGTAAGATCCCCCGCTCCAACCCTTCTCTTTTACAGGTTGAAAAGTCCCAGTGTTTCAGCCTTTCCCCATATAAACATGCTCCAGTCCCTTAGTCATGTTAGTTGGACTATCTCCAGTATGCCCATGTCTCTCTTGTGTGGGGGAGACCACAACTGGACACAGTAAAATAAATCAAACCCAAGAAAAGTGGTAAAAGACAGTAGAGTTTGAACTCAGGTATACAAAAAATAGAAAATAAGGAAAGTCTAGTTTTCCTCAGGCAATGGAAATTCAGCCTGTATGCGCGCATGCATCAAAGTCTTGAATTAAATATTTGCCTAATATACCTATAATGAAAATAAAACCAAAAAACAACCAAAACAACACCAAAAAAAATCCCAAGACAACGACAAAATCTAATCTAACCTAACAACTTGATATTGTCGTGGTATGCTATTACATGTCAGAAAGTGAAGTAAAAATCAACATAAACACCTTCTGTGACTTTTTTGTGATATGTAGAGAGTTCAAGTGTGAGAATGATGAACTTCTGCTTATGCTGTGTAGGGAGCATTCACATCTCAGGTACTGAAACTTGTGGAGAAACTCAGTCTAAGTTTGTCAATCAATTTACAGATGAATTCTAGGTGTCTCCTTGTCAGAGACTGAAATATTATATTTTATGACTTAAACATTTTCTTAAAGGACTTTTAAAACTGTATTACAAAAGCTGCAGAGAAGACTACCACACCCTGAATGGGGCCCTGACTGAGGCCTTACACTGCTCGATGATGAAGGTAAGATAAAGTAACAACTCAGGGCTGGGGACATTCACAAAGCACAGGCTTAACACCTCCAAGGTGGAGGCCACAGCCCCAGGGCTATCAGCTGCCCGGCTCGAACAGACCCTCCACCAAAAAAGGACAGGAGGGAGGAGAGGCTTTGGGTGTGTGTTGGAAACGCCTCTGGTCAGGCACAGTGACTGCCCATCCTCCAACTGTGCAGAGGAGCCCACCTGAGGGGTCCTCACCAGGGGGAAGGAAGCTTGTCCACAGCAGAGGGGGTGACATGGCCCATCAAAGGGGCCCCCCTCAAAGGGGTCCCCAGACCCTGCACCAGAGATGATGCAACAGACCCTCAGTGTTGCAAGGGACAGTGTGTCAAGCTAGCCCTTGCCAGAAAGACACGTGGGCGTTCCCACCTGGCCTGAAGTGTGCATTAATCCACAGAGTTCTGTACTCTTTGGCGTGTGGCGGCGTGTGGCGGAGTGTGGTGTGGCAGCGTGGCGTGACGTGTGGCAGCATGTAGCGACGTGGCCACGGCGGTGAGAGGGGACCTCACCACCAGCAGACCAGATGGAGGGGAGCAACGAGACATCGTTGGGACCCTCGGATGGGTGATCTGCTTCCATCCTAACCCCTGTCACCTCTCCCTGTTCCCCCACCCCCAACGCACACTTCTTTTTTCTATTTCTTTCTCTCTTTTCTCTTCCTTTCTCTTTGCCTCTTTTACTAATAAATAAAATACATCAATTTTTTGGCAACATCTAACCTCGTTTGGTTTTAATCTCGTTTCTGGGGATATTTTGAAACTTCTAAGTTCTTTCCGGTTTAGGCACAGAGACTTAGCTTGCTTTGCTTTTCTGGGATTAAACCAAATCGTAACACTCCTGAAGCTTTTTTCCCCAAGTTAGTGTTGAGATTTTCTATAAAGTGAACAGATAAAGGGAGGTGTCTGAAGGTGTAAAGGGGAAGTTGTTCTTAGCCTGACTTTAAGCATTTGGCATGCCTTCATGCTTTCACCCGTACCTGTTTTCTTTATTTAGAACAAATTTAGATGACTTAAACACTTTTGCAATGACTGATTCAGATGCATGAAGGAAGTATATCTCACTCAGACTGCCTGGGTTTTATCCATAACTTTTTAGCTTTCCAAAGATGTTGGCTTAAAATTCAGTGGACCTATATTTCAGGGGATAGGGAGGCTTATTATTTCCTAAAGTTGACAGCCTCCAAGTGGTCTCAAATTGGCCATAAGTCTAGGAAGAAATTGATCAGGACTCCAAAATATAACTCAAAGGAGTTTTCTTAGTTTAGTTGTATTATGTCTCTGAATGTCTCAAATCCACCATTGTTGGGGTTTTAGGAGCTCTCCTGGGCTTTTTATTTTCTGTTAAAGGAATTTTCCCCTACATGTTGCTAGGGGAACAAATGGCTGGGTACTTAAGAAAAACAAATGAGCTGGCTACTTTTTTGTTTCACCTGGGTGTGTGGGCAGTCGGTCTCTGGCATTCGGACAAAGAGGGAGGCTGCTTTCATCGGCTGCTTTTCCTTCTGCTGGAGAAGCCCTGGGATCCCAAAGCCGCCTTCCCTGCCACGCTGGGAGCCGGGCTGTGGCTGCCCTGCCCCGCTGTTGCTTTGAGCTTTCGCTACATTGTAGCCGTGCTCGCCCTGCCTGCCCAGACCTCCGGGGCGTTCCTTGTTTGGATATATCTCATCTGCCACCAGGGATTTGTACTCGTCCCTGCCGTTCCAGCCTGCTGTTCCAGCCTGCTGTTCCTGAGGGTCCGGCCAGACACCGGGATCAGCTGCCCGGTGGTTTGTGAAGCCTTCGTTCCATCCCTTCCCGGGATCCCAGGGCACCGGTGCCGCGTGCTCCCCGAGCTCGCTCCGGAGCGCCCCCTGCAGCTGCGGGGGAACCATCGCACCTGCCCTGCTCACCGGGAGCCGCCAGCGCCCCTGCCGGCTGCGAGCGGAACTGCACCCGAGGGGAAAGGGCCTGACAGCCGAGAAGGCTGGGACTGGGTTTGGGATTGTTTGCTGTTACTGCCATAGTTATTGCTGTTTGTTTGACTGGTTATACACATATAGATATATAATAGTAAAGAACTGTTATTCCTATTTCCACATCTTTGCCTAAAAGCCCGTTAATTGCAAAATTATAATAACTCGGAGGGAAGGGGGGGTCACATCTGCCATTCCAAGGGAGGCTCCTGCCTTCCTTAGCAGACACCTGTCTTTCAAACCAAGACAACCATACAGTTAGAAACAGAAGTTGTGATTGTGGTAGTGGGAATCTTTAAATTTTTAGAAAGTTAAATGCTCAACATACACTCTGTCTTTTTATTCCCAGTCTTCAAAGACACCTTCACCTCTGTCAAGGGATTACAATGATCTCTGTGTAATTTTATTCCAGGAGTGCAATGGTGTATATATTCATATCTATATCTATCTTTATCTATATGGATATATATATGCATGCTCATACACAAATATACATACATAGTCACACAAACATATATGCATGCATATGCATACATATATTTGTGCTTTTGTATGGGTATATGTATGCATGAAAATATATATAAATAGTTTTATAAATAGCATTTTATTCAAATTTGTTGATAGCTTGAGTTAATGAGTGGTTGGAATTTTGGCAGGTCCCACTGGAGTGTGGATCCAGTGCTCATAAAACCAAGAAAAATCCTGGAATCGCATCTAAAAATGGACCTTTTGTGGCATGTCTCATATTATTGTTACATATGATCCATAAGGTCTGCTGAAAAAATCATAAAAAACTGGAAAGCAAGAATTATTAATGAAAATCAGGTTCTATTTAAAGCTGGTGGTTTGGCATTATTGAAAAACTATGTGATTTCAGACTATAACAATTTTCGCTTACCCATTTCGTGACCATTTCTTTTGATTATATTTAGTCAGAAGCAATTCCCATTTTTATTTGCTGACAATTTCTGTCTTTTTTTTTTAGCAATGATGTAGCCCGTTGGAATGAGTAATGGGCAGAATAAGATTTCTCTAAGTAGTCTGTTAACACTTTTCTATGCGTCTGCATTCAGCGTTTTAGAATCCTCTCTGAGCAACACCATGTATAAGTAACTTGCTCTCCTATGCTCTCTATATTTAGTAAAGAAGCTTGTTTGGAACCCCACTGTGCCCATGTGGTTTCTATATATAATTTGGTTGTATAATGAGAGACAAAGCATCTCATAACATGCCCAGTGTTGTGGAGGACACAAATGAAGATGCTCTCTGCTGCCAATGGTTTACTGTCCAACATCTCCAACTTGAGCGTTTCTCTGCTGGATGGACCCCCACCTCCATATGGAGCTCTGCAGCTGCCAATGGGCTCCTTCATATGCATTGGTCCTTGCATATGCAGTTCATTATGGGGCTGTGGCCCAAAAGGCATTCATGGGAAAGAAAACAAAGACAAGAGAAGGGAATACACACATTTCAGTTGGCATATTCACAGATTGCTCAAAGCCATGTGATTTCCATTAAAAGGCAATTGAATGACACTTTTAGAAGGCCAGTTTGGCAGGTGACATAAAAAAGGAACATTCCACCTGAAACAGGTGTTGGTGATATTCTTTGCTGTTCCTGTAAGGATCTTCTGTGAGCTAGAATCAATGCAGTTTGCAAAGAAATACGTTAATAAAAGGAATAAATTTAACTCTTTGAAGTCTTCCTGTTGAGAACTATTGAGGAACTTGTAGCTGTATTTTAACATTATTTGCAAATTAAGTTAGATCTTAGCTGGGATAATGCCAACAATCCTAAATATTTTAGACTGTTCTACACCTTCAATGTGCAGCATAAAATGAACCACATTATATATTACTTGCACTTGTACTTTAGTCGTACTTTAGTCCAAGTTACAGCCATGGAAACAACTCCAGCAAGGGTCAGCAAAAAAAGATTTTAACATACATGAATAAAATCAGTGGCTAAGAAACACAAGGGTAGAATGAGAAATACACTTCCACTAACACTCAGCTTCTACACATAAAAAAAATTCAAGTGACCTCCTAGGGTGTAATTCCACTTGTAGGGATTGTGTTGCCGGGATAAGACATGGTAGAACTGCCTCTGTTAGAACCATTCCCAAATGTTACATCTACCGAGGTATTGACAGAAGTACAGTTAATTTGTCTGAACCCTAACCAGATATAATTGATATTTTTTTTTTCTGTGTTCTTCTTGGCTGGTGGGAACTGTTACCATAGCATGGGATTTGGAGTGGACAGCCAGTTTACCATGAATTTTCACCATTCTAATTATCTAATAGAATCCTTGAAATAAATTAAAAAGGAATCAAAAAACAAATAAATAAGGAAGGGGGATGGAGCAGTGGACACAGACACAGGGTGACAGCATGGAAGGAAGAAGGGCAAAATGAAATACTTCTATATAAGGAAAGCAGTGCTTTCTTCAGCTCATGACACCTTCAAAACAAGACTGGATATGCAAGTAAAACACAAAATAGTCTTCTCAAAATCAAGTCTATAGCTTGTGAAATGTAAGTGCTTATATTGCATGAAATTTCAAGGTAGGTGATAGTAGCATTCTTTCTGCCCTTATTACCTTTGAGTCAGCTGGATTGTTATGTTACCAAGAGAAAAAAAATTGATCCCTCTTTAGTTAAGGATGATTTTGTATTTCCAGTGCAAATTAGTGCACCTAAAATAAATCCACAGATTTGTTCTTAGTTACCTCCTTTTCCACAAAATAACTGAAGAAAAGTCTAGGTAACAAACACACAAAACAGCCAACTCTTGGCAAACATTAGTATCAAAGGGGGGAAAAAAGGTAGAAACATATGATTGTGTTCATAAAGTAAAAATATAAACATTGAAACCGAAAAAACCTTTTGAAAAGATTTTATATTGTACCAATTTTGCTTGTCATCATGTTGTCCCAGTAGTGTAAGTAATGTATGATTTAAAATTGTTGGAAAGTGAAAAGTAAGACCTAACTCAATGCCTAAGCAGTGCACCATCTTTCACCATCCCTGCTTGATCACATTTTGAGGCACTGGGGCACAGAGATGTTACGAGTGATTTGCCCATGGTAAAAAATGAAGTAGCAGAAAATAATGGAAAAGCTCTGACTCACTTCTGGTCTAACGGGAACTGCTGTTGACTCCTTTGAGAGCAGAGATGCAGTGCAGAGAGACCTCATCAAGTTAGAGAGATGGGCAATCACCAACCATGTGTAATTTAACAAAGGCAAGTGCTGGATTCTGCTCCTGGAATGGGGCAACCCTGGCTGTGTGCTCAGACTGGTGAATGCGATGCTGGAGAGCTGTGCCATGGAAAGGGACCTGAGGGTCCTGGTCAATGGCAAGTTGAACATGAGTCAGCAGTGCCCTGGCAACCAGGAGGGCCGAGTGTGTCCTGGGGGCATCAGGCACAGCATTGCCAGCCGGGCAAGGGAGGGGATTGTCCTGCTCTGCTCTGCACTGGGGCAGCCTCACCTCGAGTGCTGGGGGCAGTTTTGGGTGCCACAGTATGAAAAAGATAATAAGCTATTGAAGACCATCCAAAGGAGGGCCACAAAGATGGTGAAGGGCCTTGAGGGGAAGCTGTGTGAGGAGTGGCTGAGGTCACTTGGTCTGTTCAGCCTGGAGGAGAGGAAACTGAGGGGAGACCTCACTGAGTCCTTCAACATCTTCATGAGGAGTAGCAGAGGGACAGGTACTGATCTCTTCACTCTCCTCGATTTATCTTAGATATCAGTAAAAAGTTTTTAACCCAGAGGGTGGTTGGGCACTGGAACAGGCTCCCCAGGGAAGTGGTCACAGCACCAAACTGTCGGAGTTCAAGAAGAGTTTGAGACACATGGTGTGGCTCTTGGTGTGTCCTGTATGGGGCCAGGAGTTTGACTTGATGATCCTGATGCTTCCAACTCAGCATATTTTATGATTCTATAATTCTATGATGTTAGAGATCGCTTCCTTTGGAGTGTAAGTGCAACTCATGGCATATTTCTGCTCTTCAGAGCAGCCTGCTTTGAATTCAGATTGACACATCCTTAGATGTACATTTGCTCTGCTGTGCAAATATGGACATGCATGAAATAGAAAGGGAGAAAAAAAGGGAAAGAAAAAAATTAAACATCATTTAGTGGTTGGAAGTTATTTTCAGATTGCAACCACTGGAAGGGTTTCCTGGAGAAAACTTTTCCCTCTGTTATTACAGAATAATAGCTTGTGGATGCTGAAAACCAAACACAAGTTGTGGTTTTCTTTTAAGTCACACTGTAGGGCTATCTCCCACTTAGCATTTTAGCATCATGTTGTTTGGGAAAGGTCACGTTTTTACTTTCAAGACACCATTTGTCTTCAGCCCCTTCTAGTCTGCAAATAGTTACACAATAGTTTTGGGCTGGAAGCCAAGTACTTCGTTACAAAAGCTGCTTCAAGTGGCATTTTACTAATCATGGAGGTCTGTATTGTGTTAAACAAATACAGGTAGCCTTCATCAAACTACACTTTTGCCTTTACTGAAAGCTGAAAATACTAGCCACAGTATGTGCAGGAATACAGCAGTCACTGGTGTCTGCAGTTTCAGGCCACAAATTCCTATTAAGGTGATCATAAGTTAAACCATAGTTACCTAAAACTTACTGTCACTGTTTTGGGACTTTTCAGTCACTCAGACTACCTCCAGTTACAGCAATCTGGAGTGTATTGGGTTTTTTATTGTTTCAGCTAATTAAATAACTGTTCTTTAATTTACACCAAGCAGCAAGTTTCTGTCAATATCTTAACTGCAAAGATTACACACCACTGAAAACGAGATTCTATTTGATGTCAAGGTTGTAGAGTTACTTGCAATTAAACCACCAAGAATTCTATGTTTCAATGAAGCTACTGTGTTTTTACAACAGTGTGACAGATAACATCCCCTTAACTGCTCTGCTTAGGTCTGCTCCTCCATCAGCCCATATATTTCTTACATTAGCTCCCAGATTAGTCATGGATATGGATCTTGCAGTCCCTACTTTTAGATGTGTTCACTATTCTATGAGATTATAATATACTCTCTTTACCTTTAAATATATTGTTCTTTGATGCACCTTAAAATGTGATTAATTTTTCCATGGAAGAGTTGAGGACAGCTGCTGAATATTGCAATGAGAGATTTCTATATAAAAAGCAGGAAATTTATTCTGAGGTAACAAAATCCTTTATGACAGAATTAAAGAAAATAAAATCTTGTTTCTTCTGATCCATATTCAATCGAACTAGAAATTCAATCAAATTCAAGTATTACTATTACCCAAGGTCTTTTATTTATGAGGGTCTTTTTAATGTGAATATGAACTATTAATCAGTGGAGAAGTACTCTATGAAATCAGACCTTGAATGCAGTGCATAAAGAGGCTCTATCTTTCCAGGTAAGTGATCACAGAAGCTCTAAACTGGTCTTTGAGAGCTCAGTATGAACCAAGCAGGGTGGAAGAAAGCAATTACAGTTTCTGGACTGATTTCAAGAGTAATGGGGCAATGGGTCTTCTGACTTTTCCCTGAAAGACAGAAGTGAACTCTGCCAAAAGGCTACATCCCATTCAAGGACAGTCAGCCACAAAGGCAGATGGTTTGGGAGGCTGTATAAGCCCAGGTGTGTGCTGCACTGTCACTGCCATGCCATGCCCCAGTCACGCAGTGAGCAGAGAGAACTTGCTCACATCTGCTCAAGTGTAAGTAGAAATATCTTCTGTTTGGCTTCAGAAGACCATTTCAACACATCCACTGCTGGCACTGCCTGTTAGTATTGCACAAATGTTGGAAGATATGCTGGGATTAAAAAAAATATCATTGATCATTTTTTTATACCAATAACAGAATTCTCAACTTTGATCCAAACTGGGCTTCTTGGTCAAGACTTCAAATCCTACCCCACCATTAAGTATGGGTTGTTTTTATTTTCTATGTAGAGAAATAAAAATAATCTTTCCTCCTATTTGTTCATCCAGCTGCTTTGTAAATGGAAATGGAAAACTAACTTTCTAAAAGTGTTGTGTTTTTCTACTGATCAAATCAACTTCTAGAAGAAAGATGTGGAATCACTGGAGGATCTCAACTTGAAAGCTTTTTTTACCTGGAAGAAGAAGACCTGAATATTTCACATCCCAGCATCAAATTTCTCAACTCTTTCTGTAAAGAAAAAAATCCACAAGAAAAAGACTTTTTATTTTAATGTTTTCTAAAATAAAGTATTTAATATTTCAATTCAAAGTCATGCCTAATTTTGAAGTATCTTTGGATCATTAATAGTAATAATAATTCTCAAGAACAACAGAGTACACTTGAAACATTCTGTTTAGTCTGAATTTTACTTCTGCCTCATGTCTCATGTTTTTTAGTACTGTTTTGTAAAAAAAAAAACACCAAGCAAATCAACGTTATCCCTAGGCCTTGGGAATAGAATCCCCTCCACAAATGAGAGCTTTCTGGGATCTCTGTATGACTGGGATCTCAGTTAGCTGTGCAAGTCAGCTGCTTGAAAGACCTCACAGGTGCAAAATGCCATGGCAGTGGTCAGGAGCTGTAAAACTCCTGCTCTGTTACAGGAAAAGATCTTCACTTTCTCAGCTACAGAGGACTGAACTTTGCACCCTTCCAGCAATAAAGGCTAACCCCATACTGGTCTACACCACAACTAATAGATCAAAGAAAATGATTCTTTCCTTTGATTTAGCATTCATGAGGCTCCACCTGGAACACTATGTCCAGTTGGGGACCCTAAAACAAAAAAGGAATCAGTATACAGGAGAAATCCTAGAGGAGAACCTTCAGAATGTGTAGGGGTCCACAGCACATGACACATGAGGAGAGGCTGAGAGAGATGGGGGTTTGCTTAACCTGGAGAAGAGAAGGCTATAAAGAATCTATTTGTTCTCCAAATATCAGGCAGATGTAGAGGAGACAGATCTAGACATTTTTGGCAGGCACACATTGAATAAAATGCAGGCAGTGGACACTGAGTTACAAAAATGGAGATCCTGGCTTTATATAAAAGGAATACAATTATAACTATGCCAATTAAACATAGGAACAGATTTCATAAAGTTGCTGTGGACTCTCCATCCTTGGAGATACTCAAAATTTGAGAAGTCCTGTACTTTGAGCAACCTGACCGAATTTGGACTCTAGCCCTGTTTCAGCAGGGATTCAGAATTCCAGTTATTTCCAGCTTGAACTATTCTACATTAATACATTTCAAGAGATGTATTTTATTTTCAGAGAAGTACATTTTAAGGAATTATAGTTGGTTGCTTCATGGTTCAGCTTCAAATTTATGAGCACAGACCATTGATCATTTCTTTGTGAAGATGATTGAATGCGCAGGTTTGTGGGAGATTATGGGAAGGGCTCCCAATAAAGTTTGCATCTTACAGTCTTTCCTGAGACATGGGAGAATGGAAAAGTCATGACAAGAGATTGAATCACTGATAGTAGGAAATAGTTCTACATATCTGGGATACGTTACCTGACAGGTTTGCTAGAGTGAAGACTCAGAAAGGATACAAAATCCATCCAGAGTTAGAAATATTTCTGAATTTCAAGAAGATCAGTTGGAGATGGGAACTAGTTGCTTATTCTGGAATAAGTGTCTTGACTATTCTTTAGGTGACACAGATGAAAAATTACTATGATAGCTTATGGAAGACAGTGAAAAAAGAGAGACCCTTAAATTCCACAGACAGGAAGAATGAATGAGTGGCAACATAATGATGGTCAACAAATAGCTTAAGAATGTCATCCCTCCGGGAATTTTAGGATGTTTGCCTTCAAGGAGACTTTTATGGATTTGACTTTCTCAAAGAACAGACACTGTCTAAGGAGCACCTACAAAAGGTATAGATATAAGTTTAAATACTAAGTAATAATAATAAGTAATAATAGTAAGTAATAATAATAAGTAGTAATAATAAGTATAAATATAGCATGAAATAGACAATAATTAAATTATAATAGAGAATGGCAAATGAGATTGGGAGTGTGGGGAGGAAAACTATCTTCATTTGGGAAGGAAAAGAATTATTATGTGCACTATAATGAAAGTCAGGCAATAAAATTACTTGAGAGATTGCACCACCCCCAGCTGGGGCACTCTGAGCTTGGGATGACTAGTCCTCTTCTCCCTCAAGAAATTCCTGAGGCAAGGAACCTAAAACAAAGAAAGAAACATGGTTTTCATGGAAGAGGTGAATATAGTACAGATTAAGAAAGCATGAACTAATTAAACTGATTTTAGAACTCTGTACAGAAACAAAGTAATGTTTTGGATTTTAAGACACAAAGGGATCAAGTCAGCAAAGGTTACTACACTGAGAAGATTAAGGATTTGAACATCATAAAAGGCTTTCTCTGAAATTTCTTTCCAGGTAAGAGGGAAGGTTAATAAAAAGAGTTACAGGGAATGGGAAGAATTAATATCACTACAGAATGATAAGGTCACCTTTAAAGAATATGATTCCAGTAAGTAATGTAAAAATAATTTAAATGGTAGTAGGTTTAGATAATATTTTCCAGGTGATTAATATAATGAAGAATTTACCTGATGAAAACAGATTCTTAAAAATCTTAGTTTGTTTTGTCTCATAAAAACCCCTAAGTTATAAAACTTTTCGTCATAAAGACATCTGGATCATAAACATAAAAAAAATTTGTTACTTCATTTCAAAGACATTACTGGTATAGGATAAGATGATAGACAAGCATAAAATGGTTACAAAAAAACTCTGAGTAGAAATTTGGTGTGTTCTAGTTATCCACATTGTAATTTTTAAGGACAGCCTCCTATAGAAGATAGGTAGGCATGAGGAACCTAAATTGTTTCAAGATGAACCCTGAAATCTTGGATAGCTTAAGGATTCCATAACTGACTAGAGTGATGTTATAACTAGAAATCAAAAGCAATGCAACAAGAACTATTTTTATAAAGAAAAACTGTTTTCTTTTTAAGCTTAATATCCCTAAGGAACACCCTAAAGGTATCTTGGTCACCATTTGCTGAGGCTTGTTTTCACACTGCATTTGTTCTATGTTAAACCTGGGCTTTGAAGTTGCTTCTGATCCCTGCTGGGTCTAGGGAAGAAACATTTTTTAAAAACTCCTTGTGTCATAGCTTGACAGTACTAAGAAGTGAGAGAATGTTTTCCTTCCACAGCCCTTTGGAGGTAGATCTGAAATGGATCAGAGCATTGGGAACAACATACTGGTGTACCCAGAAACACTGCAAAATCTCTAATATGTTGGACTAGTGCAGCTTGGCTTTGCAGTTGTCAGGCTTGGAGTCAGGAGTGAAGGAACCTTCTCCCAAGTCCCACTGTCTGAGGTGGGTGAGGACTGCCTGCAGTCTTCTGTGACACAGGACACAGTTCATTCTTCAGGGCTACTTGAGCATATTCACCTCTGAAATTCCATGCTGTTGCTTTTGACAACTTTGGCTTCTTAAGCCTTTTGGTAGAGTTTTTTGCACCTGCTACCTTGGTACTTTGTGGAAAACTAGGGAATATTTTGCAGCTTGCAATGGGCAGTAGGAAGGGCAAATGTAAAGGTATTGATTCATAGACTTAGAATAACACTCTTCAAGCCTAATTGTAGGCACCTTTATGAGCTATCAGCCTTCAAGGGCTATTTGTTCTAGATTTCTACTACAGACACTGAAGTGAGATGGACAGTACCAGGGGAGTTTCAACCCATGAGAGTCAGCTATTTTTTCCTTCTGAGTAAGCCTAACTCTCTCCTTAAACTATGAAAAACAGAAACACGTGACATGGAAGTAGGAAAAAAAGAGTTTTCAGGAAATGCTTAAGTTTGCACTTATGAAACATGTACATTGAGAAATTAGAACTACCTGCTGTATGAAATCTTACACTTGTAGAGGGCTGAACTATGTGGCCTATTTCAAATTCATCTTTATATTCATATTTATCTGGCCTATATTTGGTAGGGGAATGGTAATGATGACTTTAATTGAATAATCAGTAAAGATATTCTTCCTGCACTGCAAAGAGACCAGATATCCAAGTCACTCTTTTAAAAAATGTAAGAGAAAAAATGAATCAAAGAACTCATGCAAATTCAAAGTTTTGTCTGTAATCATCAAAATAACTAATTTTAGAATGATGGGTATAAAATTGCAAAACACATTTTCAAAAGAAAATAATCATTTATTGAAAAAATATTTAAAATTAGCCTCCTTAATGAAGCATGTTAGTGAAGTAGTACACTAGTGAAGAAATCCACTTCTTGTGATATTTAAATACTGGGCAACCCCGCATAAAGTGCTCAGTGTAAAATTATGTGCAGATATCTGTACATACTACAATGTCTCAAACAGAGTCCTTGCCAAAGCTGAAAATAAAAGCAGAGATGAAGCCAATGACTTTACAGCTGACACAGGAGACGTGTCTGTATCCAAAGGCAAAGTCATTACAGACTGGATTTGAAAGTGTAGGCACATGCATTTGCGTGCATGCATATGAGCATGCTTAATATGGCCACAAATATGTCACATATGCAGGCAAATCACATTTCTGAAAACATGTATTGCTAGTTATCCAGAAAAATGCCTTTTACCCTCAGGGACCAAGACTGAGCTTCAGCAAAGTTCCCTCAAGAGCTAGTCGGGAAGACAGAGTAGTATGTGAGACCTATAAGGAAGAGGATGGTCTTGGAAAGTTGGGCTCTCTTGCAGGCCCTGGTAGTAATACCTGTTCAAATAGACAGTTTTCTATTTTCTTCTCTGCTTCCATTGCCTGTTTTTGCTTCTGTGTTCATTAGGAACACAGTTTTATCAGCCCTTTACTGTGGAAGAGCTCTCACTTTCTGTCTTCCTTGTTGTTAGCCAAGTAATTATCTATTACTAAACATGGCTGTAGCATGGACAAAGAAATTCATAAAGCCTATGGTGTCACTTTCCACATCTGAGCCACTTTCTTCAGGGATCTCTTACTATAGGCAAAAAGACTGTTCAGGCAAGATAAACTCTGCTAAAAAGTGTACAGTAGCTATTCATTGGCTGACACATAAATAGGAGGAGGGTTGAGCCTCTCAAACTGGCCATTTATGTGTGTTAGCAAGGCATATCCCCGTGTACACATTTTAACTTTTAAAGCCAATTCTGCATGCTTATTGCATGAATGGGAAAGCAAACATCTTTAAACACTGGAACACTGGTTTGAAAGCACCTTTTGGGTTGGTTTGGGTTTTTTTTGTTTTTGTTGTTTTGGGGTTTGTTTCTCTAAAATTCATCTTTTAACGCTGTCGCTATGCTGCACAGAACTGTCTTACCAAGTGCCTTTTAAGCAGCCCATATTTGCAATGACATGACGGTGTCTTTGTAGCTACCTGATCTCCACCGTTAGTTTTCCTAGTAAAGAATGGCAAGACATTGAGGAACCTGATTGGTTGGCATGGATTTTGTTTGCTATAATAAAATACAACAAGGGCTGTCAAGACTTACTGCTTCAAATGAAGAGCTGTGTACAGCATGGTTCCCCATAGCAGACTGCATATGGAACCCTTTAAACATTCTTAAGAGACCCATTGGGGCTTCTAATTATTGTGAAACATCTCTTGGCAGAACCATTCCTACCCTTCCAAGAATGCGTTGTAAAAATAATTAGATGATGAGATTTAGATCGAAACCGCTAACTAGTGATTTAAGAGTTTTGCTTGTACCATATAGAAATCTAAGGAAATGAAATGCTAAAAATCTTTTTACATGAAAGGAAAACAATCCTTTGTGGTTAACATTTTGGGGGGAATATAGAGGACGAACCTCTCTCTTTCTCCATTCCTTCCCCCCCTCAACTTTAATACTTTGTTTCCTGTGGTTACATGAAGGGGTGGAGATGTTTCTTCATTTTCTAAACATTAAACCACTTGAGAATCTCTCTCCATTTCTGGGGAGCCTGCTATTAAGAGAACAACTTGAGGAGCTTGCTTTAATCAAGCTTAAAAGCTATGAAGAATAGAATCACATTTTATGGCTTTAGAGGATAAACCAACATGTAGTCAATTAGGTGACATCACTTCTACAAAAAAAGCAGAACATCTTTGTTTAATCAAAACAAACAAACAAGATTAGAAGTTAAGTGCTGTGATTTAGGAAAGATTCACATTTTGAGTCAAATCCTGGAGGACTATGGACGTGGCAGTGATAAATATTAATCACAGGAAATCTGGTGGCCAGCTTAACAATTGTGTTAGCATAAATGTGAAGATGTGTATTTATACATTTATCCAAGGAAAATTAATTCATGGCGTATGCAGGTGTCAGGGATATATTTGGTTCTTTTCCTTGTTTGTTATTTTCTTAATTAAGTCTTCAAACTTAGCTTTTCAACACCTAGATCCATAAAATTAATTTAAGCAGAGCTGAGGAACTTATTTATATACTCTTATTTTCTATTAGCTCTTTGCCACGATGTATGAAGGGCCACATCCTGCTGCGTGTTACAGAAAATGCAGTGCCTTCCCTAAAAACATTAAAATACTGACAAGTCAAAGAATGTCACCACACTGCCATCAGTCCTGTCATTTAGATTCACAATTTACATGCAATCACTGAGCCATTTCTCTGTGGGTATTCCTATCCAGGCTCTATCTGAAATATTTTCCTTCACCATGTTTCTAAAATACGACCTCTCCCACCAACCCCCTTAGCTACTCCTCAAGGAAGCTCTCAGTACATCGTTGTTTTCTGAATACCCCTGTGACCTTCTTTCATGGCCCTGACAAATGCAGTCCTGCCAAAGGGCTTGTTTCCATGGGCCATCCTCCTACCCACACAGCTGTCCTGCTGCAGCTGGACATACCTCCTTCATATCACGGGACAGCCGTGGGTGAACCTTTACCAGCAAGGCAGCTCCTGGATGTTCTGCTTCACTTCCTCCTCCTGATGGCTTTCTTAGCACCTCTGTTCTTTCATGTCCCATCTCTCACCTTTTGAAGAAGATCCATATAGGCATCAAATTACCAGAGTTTTTGTCCCCTCTTTAAGACATTTTTCTTGTATGGTGAATACAGATATCTTAAGGCCACTGCTTGTCATTCATTTCTTATTGTCCGCTCCAGTTCCCTAGCTGTAGGCTCTCAGCTTTTTCCAGTGGGAATTGCTCTCCATTGTCTTTTATAGCACCTGGCACAAAGGGTTCTTGCTCCTAGATATACAGCCATACAAATAATCATAAATGAAAATAAATGAGTTGAGAAATTGCCTGCAGTCACACAGCAGGGCAGTGGCTGATGTAAGATTAGAAATTTTGGGACAGCTGGTTGGAAAACTTGAGCCTTAGTCATGTTTTTCTAATTGAAAAGTCATATTTGGGATGAAAATTTAAGCTGTAGCTGTAAAACTCAGGGACCTATCTTGCAAGGACAAGTTTCTATGATTTTCTTATAACCAGTAATGCAGGCAAGCCCTACAGAGCTGACTTTAGGCATGTGTCAAAAGCTGCACAGCAAAAGTTTTTGTTGCTTTCTTTTCTCTTACATTTTAATCTTCATGCTTTGCCAGTGTTGCACCCCCCATCTGCTAGAGGTAAAAAGTTTTTAGTCACAGCTCTGTCTCATGCACAAACCAAGCTTGCTCACAAACGGCATCTCTTTTGACCTACAGGTCACTCTCACATATCAATGGCTAGCTGTTGGCAATAGTTGGGCCTTTGGGGATTGAAAGATAATCACTTTTGTTTTTAATACTGAGATTTTTTTATTTAAACTCTGTTAGCTCGTTACTGCATGAGATTAAACAGAAGTAAGTTTGACAATGTTATGAGAAGCAGAGGACTCAATGACATACCTTAAATCTAAAAAACTATACTATTCACTGATCTGACTGAATTTACTGTGCAAAGACTGAAGTGTAGTCCAGAAGTTACTGTTTGCAATTTTGCCAGCAGCACTATTTATAGTTTCAATCAATTTGAAATGCTTCAGAGTTGGACAATGCTGCTGTGCATGTGTGCAGGTGGAGAACACATTTATATCCATCTAAAGGCTGTACAGCTGCCATTCCACAAATTTGTCAGAGCCAGGTCCTCTGAATAAACTTAATAGGTTTAAAGCCTCTTCATCCCCCATAATGAAGAGAAACTTAACTGCTTCATGGATTAGGGATAGTGCTTGGAAACAACTTCCTGGCTGTTAGAGTGGCCTCATCTCCTTAGCTGATAAGACCAAATGTACTGTCTTCATTTAAGGACAGAAAAAGAGAGATTTCAATTTAAAATGTAGCAAATTTCTCAATGAAGCATTAGGTTTCATGAAAACTTTCCAGCTAAAGTCTGAAAAGTTTCTGCACAATGAAATTTCAAATGAAATTACGAAGAATCCAGCAGGCTGTGTATTAGACATGCCTTAAGCTAAAAAATAAAAGAGCATTTACAGGTAATTGCTAAAGTGACAGCAAGAAGTTGCCCATCTCATCTAACCCAGGCTGTCTACAGATGCAGCTACCCCAGATAAGATGATTACTCCAGACTGCTTAACAGCAAAGGAAACTAAGCACTTCTGAGACATGATTCATGTGATCCATATTAGAAAACTATGAGAAGATGACATGAATCACAGTGCAGAAGAGACTATGTTCTTCGGTCATTGCAAAGGAAGTGTAGGCAAGCAGCTCAGATAAAGACATCAAGATTTAACCTCAATAACCTCTTTCTCTGAACAACTCAGACATGTGATTGTTAGGACACCGCCTCACACTGTAAATCATTTTGTCCAGATGAGGTCTGGCAGAGGAGGCTGCTCAGAATTTTAAATATCTATATTCATCTCTCTTTTACTAGGAAGGTCTTTCTATTGTTTTGATACAATTTTCTGCACTCCATATTTTCTGCATGCTTGCAAATTTTGGGAATTTAGCAATTTTAACAAACTACAATTCTTAAACAATCCTTTAATTAATTCAATTCTTTATAAACTCTGAGTTTTTAGGGAATGAAATAGCTCTTTGAAAATTTTGATAGTAAAACTAAGCACATCTGCAGTCATCTGCACTGTCAATATCTGTATGTATTACAGACCTATGTAAACTTTCAGCAACCCAGAACTGAATTTATTAATTCATAATGAAGTATTTTGTGCAGAGGTGTTTGATGAAAGCAGATGGCCAATTGCTCACATTCATCCTCAAAGAGAGAATAAAATGTGATGGAATTGAAATCCAGTTGAGGAAACCTAGGTTAAATGTTAGGGAAAACAAGATAAACCTGACGGAAGTGGTGCACATCCCCAACAGGGGTCATGGAATCACCATCACTTCACTGGGCCACCCATCTCTTTCAGAATGGCTCAGGAGTAAAGCCATCAATCCTGCTGTGATGCAGGGAAATGGACTTCATGACCTACCAGCAGTATCTTCCAGGCTAAATGAGCCCATTATTCAAAGGGCTAATAAAAAGACAAAGGGAAGGACTTCTGGGGAGAAAAAAATAAAAACAAACCAACAAAAGAGCACTTAAAATGTTTTGCTTTTTCCTTTTCTTTTCCAGACTTACTTTAAATACCAGATAAAAAAAATCAAAAGCATTGCATCTAATCTTGTTTGAAACTCTTTCTAAAGCAATAGATTTGAGAGATAGCTTAACATAGATTTAGATCCAAGTTTTACACCAGATCTTTCCCATACAGAGGGATAAATCAGATCTTGATAGCAACTTCTAATCTTGATTTATGCAAAATTTTTTTGTCTCAGATCTGTCAAGTATACAGAATATAATTTGCCTTCCTTCCCCCTATTCAAAAACATGGATTTGTTGTCTTCTGCTTGCATCAAAAGTGTTCTGTGGCAAAATTCTTCAGTGAAATATAAAATTATGCACTTAAATTGTTGGGTATCACTCAATTCTCCAGCAGAGCAGTCACACCGGTGGTATAAAACATTCTCTTCACTTTACAGACTACAAAAGAAGAATTCAAAGGACAAATTCTTAATTCTTTTCAGACTCCAAAGTCCTATTCCATATTCACCTGTGAGTGTCAGGATTAAGAAGTGTTAGCAAATCAAGTGCAATTTTATTAGGCAAGCAGAATACTCCTTTTGCCTGTAAGTTTTACTGAAATGAGATAAAAATAATCCAGTCAGTAGGTGAACTCTGCTGTTCTGTGTTGTCTGAATTTCACAACAGATACATAATTTAGCAATCAAATATGAGGTCAGTGTAATTCCAGTTCCTGACAATATGCCTCTGATGAAAGTGGGATATATTATTAATTATGTAAAAAAAAGTCTTTGATTACTATGTTATATAATTCTAAATATATAGTGACAAGAATTACGTGCCTTTATGCTTTCAGCCTCATTACATGAAGATAAGATGCACTGAAGTTATCATAGCACTCCTGTGCATTTTCAGAACCCCTAGGAGCAGTTTTATTTCCTGGAAATTATTGCTACAGAGCTGACGTGGATAGTGCAGATAAATATATTGGTAATCGAAATTTTAATTTGATCTGTGATAATGCTCTTTTAACTCAGCTCCCAAAACTTCAAGCAGTCATTATTTCAATACAAATTTAATGACTACCTAAAGAACAGAATAAATAAAAACTGCAACTGTTATATTTAAGCCTTTTTAAAACTTGCTTTTCAGTAAAAAAGTTATACTATTTTCTAAACCTTTTTAACCTCAGCAGCAATATTTCAAACTAACAGTTTATTCAATTAAAAAGGAACATTTAAAAACAGACAATATTTTTAAAGTATCTTAGCAACAGGTGATTGAATCCTTGCCTGGAACTATGAGACAAGTTTTGCCAAATGGGCTACATTCTAATGATATCTTTCATATAGCAAATGGAATAAATCTAATATTGTTTTGGACAAGTTACATAAATTACATCATAATACAAAATTCTTTATGTGTTTTCAGCAACAATAGATGATGGACTCACGAAAGAAATGAGAAAAGAGTACATTATTTTGTCCTCTCCAGCTGTGGTGATTAAAAGCAGGTAATGAGCTCAGATACTTGGCCACAATAAATACTTAAGTACTTCTCTCACCTTTTGCACATACAGACAGCACACGAACTCCTGCTCTGTCCCTGAGGTGGTTTCAACATTTAAGAGAGACAGTCTTTTAGGAAAGATCTGTGAAGATTGTTGATTGTCAGTCCTCTCTGAGAGGTTGCTGAATGAGGACATGACTAAACTTCTGCAAAATCATCATAGATTGTACAGGGTCTCTTTTATTTTTTTTTTGGAGCTTGCTGCATGTCTATGACAGAAAAATGATTCCTTGCAAGATATCAGTCTAATACCAGTGAATAGAAACTAATTGGTTATGATCCTAACAGTGATAGTGGGATTGAGAAGTGGGCTCAACTCACATTGCAGTAACAATAAAAATACCTCCCTTTGGTGTAACAAATAAAAAGCTTTTACCGCAGTGAGCTCAGAGTGCAAATGCAACTGTAGGCAGAAGATATTTTTTTCCCACCCAATACTGTCCCCATCCTAATCACAAGCCTGTCTTCTATTTCCTGAGATACATGCATGACTTTGTCTCCTTTCCAAGGGAACTCTTAGAGAAAGGCCCACAACATGGGTTGTGACCAGGAAGCCCTACCTGAGGGGAACGTGAGCTACTGCAGACATGAACATGTGACATGTCCACTCTAAGGCCATGCACAACCAGCTGTCTCCAGAGAGCAGCACAACTCCTAACCAAGAACACCTTCCACTCCTGTACTCCATCACTAAAAAAAATGTTTACAGAAGAAATGGGAATTAGAACTGTACAGCATAGCATAGCATAGCATAGCATAGCATAGCATAGCATAGCATAGCATAGAATAGAATAGAATAGAATAGAATAGAATAGCATTGTCCACTCACCCCTTAAACATGAATGGGTTAGGGGCATTGACTACCTCTCTAAGAAGCCTGTTCCAGTGTTTGACCACACTCTCAGTAAAGAAATTCTTCCTAATATTCAGAATAAATCTCCCCAGATGTAGCTTTGAACCATTCCCACTTGTTCCATTGCTGGATGCCAGGGAGAAGATCAGCAAAGATCAGCACCTCCCTTTCCACTCTGGCTCCTCAGGAAGCTGTAGACAGCAATGGGGCTGCACTTCTGGCCTCCTTTTCTCCAAACTACACAAACCTTTAGTCCTTGCACACTCCTCCTAGGACATTCCTTCCTACCCTTTCCCCATCTTCGTTGTTCTCATCATGACACAATATATTAAAGTTTTTATCTCATCTAAGGAAATGTCTTCAAGCCTAAAATGGTGATAGTATGCAATTGTCCATTCTGACACTCATTTTTCTTTCACCCACTGTCTCATCCACCACTGTCAGAGTCGTGAATACATCTATTAATCTGCCAGAAAAGCAGCAGATATTGTTATGCCTATGTCTGTGCTCTTATCTGTGAAACAGAACGTGCTCTCCACCCACAGATCAGAGAAATGGAACTTTGTCCTCCAACTTCCATCCTGTAAAACCTCGCAGTGTTTCACCACCTGCCACCAGCAAAATTTGCTTACTAAAGGATGTGCATAAGATCAACTGAAAAAAGAGATGATACAGATCTTTAGTGATTTAATTATTTATTTTTATTATGAGCAGTATGGTTTAATAAAGAGAATATTGGACTGCAAGCTAAAACCCACTGGATTCTACTTATAACTTTGCCTCCAGTTTGCAAAGGGATCTTGGCAAGTCACTTCTTTTCTTTGCACCTGTTTTCCCATCTTTCTCACCTCCATAAAACTTAAATACTATTATATCACAATCCTTCAATAAATAATATTTCATAAAACTTCACTTGTGAAATAATTTATGAATTTATGAAAAATGTTCAAGTGTATTCTACTTTTGGCTTTTTTCCCTTTTTTTTTTTTTTAATTGAACAGGGTTCAGTTTTAACTTGGAAAGGAAAATTAAGGATATGTATGTATTTATCTGGATCATAATTTCTCAGGAGGTTCTAATATGAATGTATGTGGAATGTTACATATTCGTTATACTGCTTAAAACAACATAAGTGCTAGTTAAAGCGAGTGAATATTTGGAACAATAAGGTAATTCTATACACTTTAAAATTAAACCAATATTATATATTCTTTTACTGCCAGATTCCTGTCATCCTTTAATTCAGCTTTTAGTCATATGATATCTCTAATGGATATTTTCAGACTTTTAATGTTGCAAACAAGTTATAAACAATATTCATACCAGCTGTATCACAGGGAGGTAAACGAATCAAGTATTTCAGTGCAATAAAAAAAAACTAAAAAATTATTATATATAGTTGAAATAACTTAAAGACAAAGTCATACTTTCCCTTCTTTCCACATCTTCATCACAATTCAAAAAGTTTCATCATTTTGGAGTAAGGAGTTTTCCATAGACAGATAGTCTGTTTGCAAAATTGAGTGTTTCCCACTTCACATAAATGAAGAACATTGTGTCATGCTGAGTGATGACCCATTCTTCTTTGTCACTGACAGTGGCACTGAATGCCTTCAAATGTACAGTAAGACGTGTTAATGTGTCAAGCTTCCTTGGAACACCTCACTGGGCTCATAAACACAAGCTACTGCACACGCACGAGAATCTGAAGAGGATGAAGCAGTGTCAGTAGAAGACACCTAACCAGTTCTGAAGATAATGTTGAGGGCAAAAAGACCTGGAATGGAGATGTGAGGAATGAGACAACTCTTAGTAAAAATCAAAATAATTTATTAAAAATGGAAAAATTGAAAAATTACAGAAATTAGCAAAACATAAAAATTTGGGATCCTAGTGGCTCAAGGAGGTATGCCCCAGGAGCGCAGGAATTAGAGATCTTCAGGCTTAGACAGCACTGGACCGCTGGTGGAAGAACTTGCAGTGCTGGGTTGACTTTTAGCTAATCCAAAAGTCAAAGGTCAAAATTATTAAAGGCTCCTTAATAGGAGTAAGGCTTAAGTACCCAGCACTGGCACCCACTACAGCTGATCTGCACTGGTCTGTGTTGCTGTGAGGGGTACATCGTTGTTTTATAGTGCCTTTGCTCCACCCCAGCCCGCCCACAGCCCGCCCACAGCCCGCCCATAGCACACCCCTTTGGTCTCAAGTGATTGGTGCTTTCCTTTTGGCAGATCATCTCTGTCTACCAATGGCTTGTCGTCGTTAGGGGGGTGGTATCAGTTGAAGTAAAGGTGGTAACATGTCCTCATTAAGATTCAGGTTTCTATGGAGCTTACTTGCAGAATAACGGCTATGGGGCTAAAAATAGCAATTGGCTGTTAGGAACTGGGGTCTTGAAGTTGGTCCTGAGGTTAAAGTGCAAAGTAGAACCTTAAAAAAATATTAAAATACATCTAATAAAAACACTTATAAAAGTAGACAATGAACATAGGAGAAACAACTCTTACAGTGTACAAGTGGTTTAAAGTTTGAAAAGGGATTTTTTTAACTGGGGAACTTTTAACTGGGGGATTTTAGCTGGGGCTGGTGCAAATAAACTGCTTTGAACAAATGAAAACCATAATAATAAAACTTGATTTTTGTACCTGGGCTGATGGGTTAATTTTAACATTCAATTTAAAAATATCTAACTCAAAATTAATTAATTAAGGCACTTAATATGCAAAGACCAAGCTAATTAGGGATTTCATGTATGACAGGAGACATGTAGAGAATCATAAAAATATCTTTTGCATTCCAGAAGCTGTTGCCTGAAGGAGCTTTACAGATGGTATGCATCCGATAAAGCCAGAGTGGGTTGTGATGGGTCAGTGGCAAAGAACCTAAAACAGATCAAAGAAGCTGTGTTCAGGTCTCTTCACAGTCTCTGTTTCCTCGTTCCAGGAAGATAATTGTGAGAAACTTCTTCGGGGAAATAGAAGGAACATCTTATTATTCTGAATGTCTATGCCATTAGGAAAAAAAAAAAAAAAAATGAGCTCATGGCAATTGCCAAGACATACTGTGAAGACTTCAGGGAAATTAAAAGTGAGAAATGATCAGCCTGAGCTTATGTTTAAAATGGTCAGGATTATGATGAGTAACCCCTCTGATGTAGCATGCTGCTTTATTTTTAGCTTCTTTATTAATCAGCTAAACAAATATGTCTGTTTGTTTCAGTCCAAAAGCACTCCATCTTTGCCCCAGACATAAGCTGAAAAGAGGGGTTTTTTAAGAGGTTTTCAGTTGTGCTCTTGTTCTGGATGACATGAGTAGGAGATATGCTGGTGCTTGTCCAAGAGCTCCCCCTAAAACAGCTCATACATTGCTCCATGACTGTGGCTCCAGAAATCCTTACGACAGAATTGTCAGAGAAAAAACAATGTCTATCTGATATCCAAGGTGGATGTCTCTGGTTGGATCACAGTATTTCCAGATGAGATGGACACCCCTCCACTATTTCTCTCCTCTCCTTCTTGTGCCCTGTGGAATGAAGACTAGGGTAACTAATATTTTATTTTCCCCAGGATTTAAACTTTTATTGGCTGTTTTTCTGACTTCTTTTAATCTGAAAATTGTAAAATATTATAGAATTCCAACTAGAATGTCCCAGGTTGTCATGTAGTAAAAATGACCTAGTCAGGTCTTAACAATTTCCTGGGAGATGGCAGAATTTTGGTTAGGACTGGAGCTAGTCTCTTGATTATACAAAAAAATTTATGGCTGCTGGTCTTCTTGGAGAAACCTTCATCCATTTTGCTCTCTTCCCAGACTGGCCTTGGTTCCTTTAGTGAAACAGCTTATTAAGGGTATTCACCAAATGAGACAAATGCTCTAATCAACCTGACAACAATCTCACACAGAAGAGAGAGGACCATAAAAGCCCACTAGCTCTGGACAGCTTACTTATTCCTGGTTTCTTTCTTTTGATAAAGAAATTTAGTGCCTGTATGCTCTGTCTTCAGTTCTATCACTTTTTGCAATATTCAGTAAAATGGAGGGAAGACGAATCCATTGCTGCTTCCTTTTCACATCTTGACCTAATAACAGAGTTTGCTTTGGAACATTATTACTCTTCCTGTTCTTGGCACAAGTAGAGAAGCCTACTTTTGCTTTCTCTCAGAGTTTCATTCAGACTCATATTGGTGGCCACTTAAGTGAATTAAATACAGCAATTCCAAGCTGCCTCATGTAAAATGAAGGCTGTTTACCTTAGCAGATTTTGTAAAAGGACTTTTCAAATACAGGTGGAAAACAAGAATGTTTAGAGTATAAATCAGCAACTGTTGATGTAAAATTGATTATTGTAAATATCAGAATGATATGATTGAAACAAGCTGGAGAAGTCCCACAGAAAGCATTCAATTAGTTTTTTTCCTATAATCTTGTTAGATAATATTTCAGAAATCAGAAGCCTATATGCACATATCCATGTTTTAATAGTATTGTATTCTACTTTTAAATAAAGGAAAAATTAAAGAATCTTTCCCCTTCAGCAGTGGCAGTGGAATAGTCTGCTGGAAGTTTCATTCCATAAAGTGTCATTTCTTTTCCAAAATGAAATGTCTGCATGTTCTGCCAATCACACAGTCCAGTTGGCCAAACATTCGCTATTGCTTTGTGCAGGAATATGGACACGTGTTCAGTGCTGGGCACTTCAGAGAAATTCAGCTTTGAAAATATCACAGACCAGTACAACAAATCACCATCTGGAATTTGCTAAAGCAGCACTATTCATTCCTTGTGCAATTTGTATGTCAAGATAGTTTTTGATCCTAGCATGTGCATCTTTAAACGGAGATAATTTTCAGGAAATAGTCCATTTTCAATGTATTTGTATATAAATGTATTTTCAAACACACAAAATTCCTCACTGTCCTTTCTACACCCTGGGAAAGTGTGATTTTGGAAAGAGCATCAGTAAAGTTTCTTCCATCATTCTGATCCTCTAAGCAGACCAAGTAAATTACATGTAGCAAATGCTTACAGAAACCACATGTTCAGTACCTCTTCAGCACATTTAGCTGAAGAAGAACCCTCTCCACTATTCTTTGCTCAATTAAGGAAACCCCCATTCCATAGAATATTTTAAAATTAATTCTAACTTATTTTATTTATATTGGATACAATATACTTTTGAATTTTGAATACTAGAGGACTCAACAAATACAGCTTAATTCCAGAGAGCTGGCTGTGGAGAAAACAGATCATGACGTGGAAACTGCCAGTGAGACCTGTCAACCTTAAAAGCTAACTGTGACACAGAGTGGAATTCTGTGACCCACAAACTTGCTCTCTGGCAGGCAGATGAAATGATGATGAAAAAGAGCTACAGCTGGTAGGCAATAGCAGAGCTCTGGGAGGAGGAATTTGAAGGGGCAGAAGCAGTGGATAAAATGGAAGGAGGACTCCAGAGGCAGTCAGGAGAGACAATAAGGTGTTTTGCACTGATCAGTGCATGAAAGGGATGAAGAAGGAAACAGCAGAGCTTGCACGAAGCAAGTAGGGAAACCCAGCGCAATACGCAACTCCCGAACGTGGAGAAACCTGTAATGACAATGGTGTATGAAACACTACATTAAACTCCAACACTGCAGAGCAAGCTCTAAGTGAACTGGAAGACTCAGAGCCAAATACAGGCAGGCCAGAGACAGAGCAGTGTGGTGGAGGCACTGCCTCACAGGCTCAGTTCATGGAAGCTCTGCAACTGTTTTCAGATTACATTGCTCTCTATTTGTTTGGCTTACACATCAGATGTGATCATCAGCTTTCAGCTTCCTGAGTAGTTCATTCAGTGACTGTTCTGGTCCCACCATTGCACAATCAATAACTCAATGTAAGCAGATCCTAGCTTTTTTTTTTAAATGCACTTCTTAGATTTATAAGACACATTATTAAGTTTTTATATTTTGGATTTAGAGAAAATGTGGCGAAAAGCCATTCCTAGTTAGACAAAAGTGGTTACTTTTCAATTGCTCACTAGAAGAATCGAAAAAGTATGTTTGCATTTCATGCTACTACGGTTTTGTTTATTTGTAACTTCCTCTTACATTTTGACTATCTGGATGAGAGCAGCATCTGTAATTACTGGTGCTCTGAATACAACAGAGTGAAGGATGTATTTGCAGGCTTGAAGTCATACATCTTGCTTTACCTGTTAAGTATCCTGTTCAATCATTGATTACCTAGTAGTCACCAGATATCATCATTAATGTATTATCATTAAATGTGGTCCCCTGATCAAAACTCACCAGTCAAATACTTAGAGCATTTAAAGCTGTGGGAGACAGAAAATGACACTAGAATCAGGATTGAGCATTTGATAGTAAATGCAATGTTTTTGGAATTATTAAACTTTATAGTGACATTAGCAGAGTTAAATTTGAATGGCTTCTAGCTGCATGACATACAGTGTAATCATGTACAGGCTGTCTTTGAAGTCTACAAAAGGAATATATTTTAATATGCTTTTCTATTTTAAATTATATATGGAAAAAGTGATGAGGACATTAGTAAATGATACATCATGCTTAAGATCAATTCATGCAAGCAGCTATATGATGCAATCAAACTGATGAAGTTTTAATTTGAAAGTCACTTCTTTACATAGCTGCTGATTTAAAAATGTTAGAAGTCAGGTAAAACCTCCTCTAAAGTGATTGTATAGTTGAGATACATTTGCAAAATACCTTCAGAAAGAAGAAATTAATAAGAAGTTAGTAAAACATAGTGATTTCTGAAGGTATTAAAAGTACCACATGTCAGTGATACCTACTTTGTTCCTCTCACTTTGGACCTCACAGACTGATAAGAAAGGAAAAGTGTTATAACCCAGAAGTAAAACTGTTGCGTGATTATAACCCTGACAACCTCCTCCTAATGAGCTTCCCTGCAGATAGAGAGAAGAAACAGCTTTGATCTCTCAAAGTGAAGGATCTGAATGAATCACTGTTTTAAGAAAAGGAATCTGATTAGGCCTACTCTCCTAGTAATCAAAGTCACAAGCTACCATTTGAGGTATTTGTGAAATTCAGATAAGATTAGTTGCTGCTTGGATAAGCCACTGCAGTCAGTAGGAGCTAATTTTGTCTGGGATGTGACCACAGGAAGGAGCACAACGGGAAATGAAGAATAATCTTGCTGAATATATTACAGGGTAGAGCACCTTCTATTAGAAAATGTAGAGCAGCTTTAAACATTTGCAATCAATATCATGATTAATAATTCCATCTCATTAACAAATCACAATTATTTAAATTATTTGACAATGTAATTCAAGTTGTATCATATTTAAATGACAGTCCTATCTCTAAGTAGTTCAAATAATTAAAAAAGAGAACATATTTATTTCTTATGACAAATCCCCTGAAGTTTGTTAAACTGCCTTATTAATGCTAGAGCCATGTTTGGCTTGAGAGTACCTCTTAGATTTGTTAAGCATGGATATTAAACAGATGTACATATGTATATAATGAATAGCAGACATGCTCCTAAGTTTTATCAGTTTCCTCTCCCTTATCATTTCTTTGCCCACTGGAAATGGGATAGAATGGCATCTCCAGAACTGTCAGGCTGGGAAGCAAAAGTAGACATATTGGTGCTTATTTTAGATTACATATGAACAGGAACACCTAGAGGAAAAATGATATTGCAATGAGGAGCACAAGAACATCTCTGTCTGAGAAAAAGTAATTTCTGAACTGAGTCAGAGTTCTGGTTTGAGCCAGAACATCTCCTTGCTCCTGTACTACCTGTGTCCAGCAAACAATACACACAGCACATGGCTTTGTTCTCATTGACAGTTTTAATCGTGACACCCTTGAAAAACAAGGTTGGCCATTTAGATATACAAAGGAAGCAAGATGGATTTCAGTAAGGTAAAAGAAACCAAAACTTAGTTTTAGATTATTCAAAATTTTTAGAAGAAATAGCTTTCTTGTAAAGTAATACTGATGTTCTATTACGTAAAAAAAAAAAAAAAAAAATCTCTTCAGCAAAACTCTTCCCACTGATAAAGATGGGTATACCCCCAAACAGATCTTGACATTTAAGTGTCATACAAAGGACTCAGTAATGTTTTTTACTTTTTTTCTTTTGAAGCTATTATAAAACACCTATGCTACTTTTCATCAGATTTCGAGACCAATTTGTAGGGGATAGGAGGGTTGTGGACATCAGTGACTCATTTCAAGCTGTCACTGTTATTTGTGGTGAGCCAGAAGCAACTGATAACAGAGTATTATCTCTTAAGAGAAAAGGAGGGCAAGAAAGGGCTTATGTTTTGTTGTTCATTTAAAATGAATTACCCCCATCAAAATGCAGCCTTGAGAATTTAATTAAGCAGCTGCCTAAATACTGGTATTTAAGGATGTTAGGCATCTCATGTCAGCATACTAAACAAATGGGATAATAAAGATGCAAACTGCTTTGTTTGATTGAAGACTGAGCTATTTCACTAAGTCCTCAAACCATCTGGTCCTATTTGGAGAATGCGGGATGGTAGCTACTCTAACTCTTATCTAATGATAAGACTCTCACTGTCAAACATGCACCAGAAAGGAAATATTACACTTTTAGGCTTATAAAGTCTTCTCTTTTCTCTAGTGAAAGAGTGTGTTTTGAAGACAATAGATTACAGGGCCTAGGTGATAATATTTTTTAGTGACCTAAAATTTCCAGATCTTTCAATGCCAACTCATAAAGAGTGAAATTGCTTCAAGAGGTCCTATTCATCCAGTTATACTTAGGGAACAATATAATTTGAGGTTTCTCAGTTATTACACAACCATCTCCAAACTTAAAGAAGGGTTGATTCTCAAAGCTTTTTGAATAACTGGGCCTCCTTCCAAATTGGGATTTTAGTTGGTTGTGTTGTTTTTTTTCCAGCTCAGATACCTGAAATTAAAAGCCATTCATGGAAAAAGTTGGCTCTAGGAACTCAGCTTTACAGCCCTTCACAACTTTGTCCCTGCCAAAAATCTCACATCACTTCATTTCCTTAGATTCTCACTCTACAGCACCAGTCTGCACTGCTTCCACTTTCATTTCCAACTGTGTTGTCCACACTGCCACTTCAAATCAGGACTTTTTTTCCTAACACTGCTCTTCATCTGACACCATTTCTTCACTTATTCACACAGTGTAACAGCATTATTTCTAACTTCTACAAAAAAAAAAAAAAGAGGTAGGAAAAGCCCAAATGTGCTATTGACCCTTTTAGAGACACCTGGATACAAGGAAGAAGAGCTGTGTGAGCATACCAAGCTCTGGTTGAATTGTTAGCAGTTCTCCATGGATTACCAAGGGACCACAAAATACAGTGTGGGTTTCACCAGCTAAAATTATTTACCCCTATTGTCCTGAATTAAGAGAGAGTTTCAGTTTGGACCAGCATCATTCTTCAAAAAACTTGGAAGAAATTAGTATAGTGTCTACTTCACTGTAATAGGAGCAGATAAGTTTATTAAAGCTGCCAATGCAGTGGTCTCTGCTAGATGATGCTCCTTACATCTTGATTTAACCTAGACTCCAGGGTTCTCTGTTTCCATGACATACTTATGTCACAACTTCCTGGGAAAAATAGTGTTCAGTGGAGATCGTAGATGACAGGTCCACACATCTGCAAAAGTCAGTATCTAACCCCAAGTTTCTTGTTAAATTAGAAACCAGTGTAAAAGTAAATTTAATAACTTGATTTTTCTGTTGAATGGGATTGGCCTTTGCTGAAACTTACTTTGACTTTTTTCCATTTTCCAAATCAGGTTTTTCTGAAAAGATTTCATCACTTTCCAAAGACCATTTTTCTTTTAAATTGATGAAGTTTGAAAGAATTTAGTTTCCTGAAAAGAAGGATGTGCAACTGATGTTGACCTTTCAGGTAAAATCAGAGGATTTGTCTGTTGATTGCAGGATAGTTCGGAGGAGAACTGATACAACCAACTGTGGCGGTTAGCAACTCAAGTTTAACGTGTAACTTTACTCATGGTGAGAACCCATGAGTCCCCTGTTTTGCCTTTTGCATGTTTTCCCCTGATTGGTTAATATTTTGTCTCTTTGTTTTATGTATGAAGTTATGTATATTCATTTTCCTTCTTTAATGTGTATTAGTTCTAGAAAGTTCCTTGTTCCTCGACACCCCATTGGATCCTTCCCTGAGTCCCTCCTATGTGTTGTCCCCATTGGTTCCCTTCCTGTCAATCCCACCTGCTTGTCTCTATCCCATTGGCTGAGATCCCTTTCCCCACCTATTCTGTACCCAGTAAAAGATCCCTGGACCCTCCCACCAATTGGCCTCTTCGTCCCTGCCTTTTCCCTGGAATAAACCTGTGTGGAATACATACGGAGAGCCCCCTCTCTTTACTTCTTTGCCTTCGCCTGCTAAACAGCGACAGAAGGATACAGCCCCTTTTGGGGAGGAGCTCTGCCCCTTTTCATTGTGTGTTGGGCACTGAGTGCCGCCTTCCAGAGGCGTTTCAGCGTTGACCTCTGGGCTTCTTTGTGTTGGCACACAAGGGGTAAAACCCCTTCTGCCAGCTCCCAGGGGCTGAAAACCCCTCCACAGGAGCTTGACTCAACCAAATGCTTCCACTGAGATTTTTTGTTGGTTTGGTTTTTTTTTTTTCCCTTTACTGGAAGAAAGAATATGCTGTTTACTGTATTTCTGCATTTGGCTCTGATAAGGGCATGCATCTGCCTTCAAAAGAGAGACTATTTCAGATTTTTCATATTTGTATATAAGCAGTTGTTGCTGGAAGGAAAATATTGAGGTTCAGAACCTCTGCTGTGAAACACAAAGTGATGCATCTAGTATAACTGGACACTTGTATATACATATATGGTTATTTTTTAAATCTCCAATAAACACTGAACTTCTTTATATGTGAGCTCATTTATATACCGTTTCCTAGGGTAAGAGATTTGAGTGATACTCATGTCTTGCAGTGATGCTCCCATCCAGGTGGTTTCTGGGTGTCTCCTGAATGGCTGGGTGCCAGCAACTGCAAAATCAGACTTTACGTCTTTCCCATATATATTATTTCCTGATTTGTAGCATGAAACTAGATTAAACATCAGATGAGCTTATCTTACAGGTGCATAAACACAAAAGCTTTGCTCCAAGGGTTCACATTGGCTGTAATGTGCACTAGTTTCTTTGGCAAAAGTGAGAGGAAGAAAATATAACCATTATCTAGGGTATATAGTTGCATATTCCACAGCAAAATATTTATGCTATAAGCAGCAGACACACTTCTGGAAGCTGAAAGCATTACAAAGAAAATGGATATTGAGAAGTCTGGTCCTAAATCACCACTTTATGCACCAGTTCAGTATCAGCAGTCATATTCCGCGAACTACATCTGTGAATATGTTTTAGGTATAAAGCAAAACCAAGCTTTTGCTACTGGATTTCAAAGAATTGTCCCCAAATTCAAAATCTTCAAAACATCCATATCCAATACTGACACCTAAGAAAACTGGTTTGAGAACTGATTTACCTGAATCTGGTGTTAACAAATTCATATCAAAGTTCCGTGGGGGCTTTGGTCAGGAGAGCTGATTGTCCTTTGGCTCTTAAAACAACCAATAAGATTTGTAACTGTTGTGTAAGCACCTTAAGAGGGATTCAGTTTTGAACAGCAGAAGAAATGCATACTTCTTTTCAAGATGAATATAAATTATTACCGTTTCTGAAACAGCTTTCAGTTTTTGTTCTATGGCCTATAAGCATTTCTCTAACTGGAAAATTGCATGCAGAATACAGCAAAATGTGGGGGTTTTATTTTTTTTTCCTCAAAGGGCTTAAAGCTGATCTTGCATTAGTAGGTTAAATACATTCACTTCTAGAAGACATGACAGCCTGAAGTAAAAAAAGAATTTAAAGGTGAAAGGGTTATCAACTGGAGAAAATTATCCTGACACCAGTCTCCTGCAATTGTGAACAGATTGAATTATGTGATTTTAAATGAGATCTCTTTGGCAACTTTTCCATGCTAAACCAGGGAAAAAAAAAAGGAATTTATCAAGGGAATTACTGTTTTGCATTTCCCTCTCACATATACAAAGGAATAAAATGCCTTGCATTGAAAGAGAATGCTTTTTATAAAAGCCTTTTGATTTTTCCTGAAAAGAAAGGCCTCTGGCATGTTTTGTTTGTAATTCTAACATGCTTGTGCATGTATGAATTAGTGTATGTGTATCTATCTCTAAGTGCCAGACACGTGTATTTCTGTTTCTGCATGGAAAATACAGATATCTATATGCACAAAAAACCAATAGTTAAGCATTCTGCCTTGAAGTCTTTTGAACTGCAAACACTTTAAGCAGAATTCATCAAGGCTGGGTCAACTTCTTTGACCTGCACATTTTTAAACAGTACTAGATCTCAGTTTTATTAGATGTATTTTACAAGTGCAATGTTGCTGCTGTTATGCAATAAGTTCTGGTTTTGTCTGTAAACTTTAACGTGTTTCAGAAGATTTTCTAGCTGTTATGGATAAACACTAAAAGAAGAATGAAAAAACACAACCCAAAGCAAATCTCCTCTCTCTCTTCAGCATAGTTGCATGCAGCTGGGAATTCATAGGAGTTTTATAGACTACCTGCCTTATCATAGGCAAAGACGTTCTATGACTTAATTTCTTCTTCTATATGAAGAAGGATTAATGTAGAGTTATTAGTGGAATGCCATGTCCATGAGCAAACTGAGAGTGGTAGGGATTGAGTAAGGGTACTGAACAAATAAAGCTTTTCCGTTTCCATACTGAAAGACCCCAAGCACCAGGCTAAGTGGGAGCAGGAACTCTGTAAGCTTCCAGTAGTAATTTGAACCTCACAATTGCCCATGCTATGCCTTGGATCTGCTTTATAAAGCCTCATCACATAGAAGATCAGGAAGAGGAAGGAGGACAGCAGGATACCTGACTCCACAACCAGGATTAATGGATGCAGCCACTAAGTGCCCCTGACAGGTAAAGAGTAACGTCACCACTTGTAATGATGTGTCTTCAATAAAACGGAAAGTCTCAGCCTTAGTGTGGGCTCAGAGCTGATCTTTTCACCTCCCTGAATAATGCCCGTACCTTTCTCTAGACCTGAGACAGCGTCACATGTTGACCTCATCCCTCCTACTCCAAATTCCTCCTCTTCAAAACAAAGCAGTTCCTTCAAGCCACCCACAGGCAATGGAACCTTGCAATGCAAGGCCCATGTCAGAAATCCAACCTCAATTTTGTGTTGTATTTTCTGTTCAAACCAGAGAAAACATCAGAAAGAAATAAAGACAAGCCAGATCCTCAGCAGCTGGCTAATTCTAAGCTTATTTCTATTGCACAGAAGCCAACCAAACCAGCAACAGGGTAGTGCCAAAGAGCATCAGGACACACTGCCAAAGAACAAGCCCTAGGCCTAGCTCCTGCTACTGAAAAACCCCAGACAAATGCCTGGCAAAGAGCTGGCCCCAGACTAACACATTGTTATTGTGGAGGAAGGAATGATGACACAATTTCCTGCACAGTATTTATACCCTTGTGCCCTGGAGCTTTGGCTTCTCACTTCAGTGGATATAAGAAGCAAACCAACTGCAGGAGAGGCATTTCTGTTGCCTAAGGTATTGCTGTGACTATTTGTCCTTTTTTTTCTGTCTATTTTATAGTAAGTTCCTTGATTCCCATAGTGATCTTAAATCAATGAGAGGATGCCATCATGACACAGAGTTTGCCATCAACAAGGGCAAAGCAATCAACAGATAATGAAGAAATAAGGGCATCAGAAAGGTGGTATGAGATGTCACAGTAGGTAGAAACAGTACTGAAGATGAAGACTGGGTTTCAGACTCCCTCATACATAGACTTCATCCTTCTTACTCTGCTCATTCCCATCCAGACAGATTGTGACATTTATATTGTTGTGCAATTACAGCAAAAGCCAGACTTTTGTTGCACTGGCACATGTAGGCTCCTTGCCTTATGGATGTCTTCTGGGATAAAAGCAAAGAGAGTTTGTACAATTTATGTCAAACACATAATTCTGATGTCATTTCATATACACTCTTGCTACAAGGTCACCAAAAGGTATTTCTCCCAGGGCATTTTCTCTTTTTCTTTTAATCAGTGTTACTGTTCCTGGACTAGGATGGGGACTTAAGGGATGAAGAATATTTAGATTATTTTGAATAAACTAAGAGATTTCGCATTGTAAAGAAGAACTTGTAAAACTCTGAGAGAACAAGCAGGATTTATTAACATGATTATCACATAGATAATTTTTTATAAAGGATTTTGTAATTATGCTTAAAATTTTATGGGTGCTTCCTCAAATGTGCAACAAACCTCTTGCTGCAGGTAAAACCTTTAATAAACAGCTCTTCAGATCTTCCAAGTAGTAGAGTCATATTGGTGCTTATTTTTTCAAATTCATAGAATTCAGGGAATGATAACTGAGCTTTAAGTTCCCTCTCTGCTAAATCTCTGCATTGATATACTAGGAGACAGTGCAGCTCAGAAAAATTTACAAGCCAAAGAGGTAAAAGGCTGGTTAAAGATGCAGTAAGTTATTTTCATGAATGATGTACCAAGGTGGCAGCTGAGACTGGCCATCTTTATGTTTCAATCTCTGATTAAACCACAATGTCTAGTAAAGAAGCAGACATCATTTTGAATCTAGAAAAATAATGTATACAGGGTTAAGTAGTTAATGATCTATTGATGTAACAAGGTAAAGCAAATGGGAAAAAATGCAATTTGCACTACTGACATAGGAGAAAACTTCCTCAGGTTTGTGGTAACAGAAGGGCATGAAGCAGCCAAAACACATTCAGTTTGGCAGGACCAGACTATTAGAAGCAAAAAAGCATTTTGTCCCTTTCAAAAGTATAACTGTTTCTACTTCAGACCTGTCAAAGTGACATGCATTAGCTGTCAACTTCTTACCCCAGTTTTATACAAGCTGACGTGTACGCAGGTAGTGATGGCTGAATAGCAACACTGGTACTTTTAAAGTGGACAGCTGTTGCACTCAGTTCTTACTTAAAGTGCATGAAAATTGGTGTTATGCTGTGAGCAAATGACAGCAGAGCAGAGGCCAAGAGAATGCTCTTGAACGAGGTGGAAATGTTATGTTTTCTTAGTGTTAGCCATGAATTTTGTCCTAGCGCCAGAGTGGTTTCTATGCAGGCTTCTTGCAGAGTGAAACAGAAATGATGGCTCTGCTGCAGCTTTTCCTCAGTCTGTGGCAATTTATCAGCACGATACCAATCTCTGAAATGTCTAGCTGTTGTTCTTCTCTGAAAACACAATACAGCTAAGATAAACAGTGGTGCTTTACAGAGAAAAGACAGAAGGATAAACACAGGTTCTAAAACAGCAATCACTTTTCTTCATTTTGAAAAATTTGTTACTAGAAGGGGAAGTTCATGGGCAGGAGAAGGAAATAGAGATGACACCATTTCTCTGTGTTGGCACAACAGAGGCCTTCAGTTTTGTCTCCTACAGGAAAAGAGCTGCTATTTCAAAAGTCCAGCATGACTAAGATCATCTATAAAATAAAATATATCTCTGTGAAGAATGTCAGAGACTATTCTGCAAAATTTATTTTTTAAAATATTCTTGTTTAAATAAAAAGCCTCCAGCTGAAGAGGACTTATTCCTTCAGTGAGGACTGAAGGGTTTAGAATACATAAGAATGAACCATTTCCGCAGCAATTAAAACAAGAAGAAGAAAAAGATAAGAGCAATTGAAATATTTACCAGCTAAACCAACAGGAACATAAGAAACATATAAACACCTCTCAAAAAACCAAAATATTTACCACAGGACAGCAGCTATGTGCCTTTGCAACATGTGAGAGACTAGCACTAACTTCCCTCTGCAGAATGTTGCATTAACAGTCTTCCTTTAAAACTAAAGAGTAAAAGAACTCTTTAAAACTCACTAATTTTTCAAGGTCAAAACTGAAACTGCACTCCATCCTGCTCCATTCTACAAAGAAGAACTGAAAGGCAGGGCCTTTCTTGCTTTATGCTTCTCCCCACCTTGGGAAGGAAATTTAGTTGTGCCAAAGTCTGCTCTAAATGAGTGAAGCATGATGATCTCGCTCAAAATTATTTTCGACATGTTTGGCCTCTTGCATTCCATTATTTACTTGGATTATGCCAGAAATTTTTTACAATTATTATATTTCATGATGTAACTTTTGACAACAACATCCATTACTCAGCATGTTGAAGACTTCTGTCTATCTATTCAATTTCTACTTCCGGGATGAAATAGATAAGTTAATTACAACTTGGTAAAATCACTGGGAAAAGATTGGATCCACTGGAATGAAAATCTGCAAGTTTTACAGTCAGTAACTAAAAACTTCTGTAATTTTTTTTGTACCACAGTAAATAATTATAAAAAGTATAAACAAAATAAAATAATTATGGTTTTAGATGTTCTTTATTAACTGCTTTTTTTTTCTTTCATTAAACTTAATTGGGTTTTCCACTCCAGGAAAACTGTTTAACAGGAATCCCCTCTTTACTTTTTAACTGTACAGTGTCAAAGATACATGATTCAGTGTAATGGTTATTGACTAGTTCTCTTACAGAAATGTTTCTTTTAGATTTTGAGGGCAGACTTTACTCACAGGTTACTACAACTCCCGTCTCTACTACAATCTGTACTGCTACAAAAGATTTTGAATATTATAATCTAGAATAAATTTAGATTTTTTTTTCTGTTGTCAATTAAACCTTCTTTTCATCTTCAATGAAAGGTAAAATTTCAGAAAAATTTTATAGAATGAGTATAAAGAAAAGTTTTGGGGTTTTTTGAGGGAGGGTTTGGGGTTTTTTTGTGGGAGAAATCTTGAAAGTCCATACGTTCAGAAAAACAGTGGAAAATTTTATATCTATACAAAGTTTTTTTATGAAATTCACAAAATTTTTTTCCATATATAAAGTTTCTGGTACTCTTAAGAAATCATCAACAATAAGATTGTCTGCTCAAGTCTGGGGGGTAGAACAACACCCAGAAAAATGGATACAATCCAGCTCAGGAATGATTCCTTTGAAATAAAATCTGTGGTGTAGAAATGAATAACTACTAGAGCATACAGCTGCCAACTCTGGAATTTTGCATTCCACATTTCACTTAACCATAAAAAATGAAGAGGACCCATGTTCAAAGGCAAATGTAGTAAAACATTAAATTAATTTTATAGTGTGCATATTATAGGTCAAGCATGTCTAAAAGTTCTCAAAGCAAACTGCAACTATGTCACTGAAAAATATTTGCCATGGAATAACATAAGTAAAACATAATAATAATAAAAGACATTTCTACTGTGTTTCTCTTCTGCCTCTTTATTATACTTTTAATAATACAGATGGTATTTTTGAGCATATATTAAAATCTTCTCTTGCTTTTTCTGGGCTTAGTTCTAATGATTTAACTCACACTGACTAAACTGTTACCCATAAAAAGGAATCATTCATTTCCATTCCACTTTCTTTGAGATAAACTTGTTTCCAGCAACAGCTTTCCCTTTACGCCATGTTACCATATTTTGCTTTCAAGTATTCTTTTTTCTTTTAAAATCCAAAACACTTATTGACATATTCCCATTTCCCAAACTCTATGGGAAGGATCTTCAGCTATTTACAGGAACATGGAACCCCTAACTCAGAGAAACCAGAGCTACAACATACCAGCAAGTACTGGTCACGACTTCAAGAAGGAAAAAGTACATTTGCTTTTGTGACACTAGTGGTATTAGCATAAAAATAACAACTTTCAGGTTGCAATTATTTCTGAATAACATTCCTGTTCAAAAGAACTGGAAGCACCCATTTTGCTTATGAGTGTCTTCAGCTGGCTTCCTTTCCTATTGTAATATTAAGAAAATAAAACTCCTCTCATAAAAGATACCAGCATTTATTTATATTTTATGTGAGAGAAGTTTTTAGAGATACTGGAATATCAGATGTACCTAAAAACCTGATATATGGAGTAATAGTTACCTGATAAGCTAAGCATGTAGATGCCCTTGTCATGACCTCTTATTTTCTCCCTGAAATCTTTTATTCTTTATAGGATTTGCATTACTACCTGTGAATCATAGCTGCCAGTAGGAAGAGAATTACATTTTATACCTAATCAAATACCCTTAAATAATCCCAATTATTTCATAACACTGAAGCATAAAGCCAGATCTACAAAAAAGTTGAGGGAATTGTTTGGTTCCATTGTGGGGGAGGTGCAAATCTGAATCCTGAGACACTTGAGATTTTAATTGAGAAAAAAGTGATGGTTAAAACATGGGGAGAGCTACCATTTGTAGTCTGCACTACCTTTCTGTGGAGCAGAAATTATAAATCAGTCAACAGCAAATTCTAAGCACTGCTGACAACAAGGACAGGGATAATGGATAGAAAAGAAAGAGGGAGAATGAGAGAAAGATGATAGAACGAGTGAAGGAGGTCATGCAACCAAAGGACCTGTTTAAAATGAATCAGTACATTTTAAAGTGTTCTCCTGGGTCCAACAAGATTGTTCCATGTAGAAGACTTCAATATCTCTCAGATCTTCTTCTTCACTAAATTTTTACCATGAAGAGAGATCTCCTAAGCTATAGCCAAATTAATGAGTAAAAAGGCAAAGTCAGCTACACAGATCTGTAATAGAAATCAAGAGACCTAAGTAGCTGCTAGGAACTTGAAGCCATGTTCTATCATCGCTTAGTAGGTGGGATTCAGATAGCAATCATTGGAACATTACAAGATTCCAGAAGGGCTCAGAATTTATGAGACTCCCCACTTATGCCTAATTGAAAGATTGTGAAAGTTAGCCTGGATTCCAAGATCTGCGTTAGTAATCATGTAAAACTCAGTGGGTTTGGAACATTTCATCATTATTTATCATCTTAAAATGAGATCACAGCACAAAGATTGTGTTATATGTATTCAGACCTATTTGCATTGATGATTCTTCACCTTTAGCCTTTGGTTCAACAACATAGAAGGAATGAATTCATGCATCACATTCACTTGAATTTTATTTTTTCAATTAGACATGCCACCAAAAGCTGATGTAAAAATCTTAAGATTGACAGAGCATGCTTTATCATGTTAGCACTCAAGCAAGTCATCACTCGAACAGAGGCATTGTGAATGAACCATAACATCAAGTACATTCTCTAGAAGAGTGAACAATACGCTGCAATAACACAGCACAAATGTCGCTGGTAGAAATAAAGTATGGAAGCAAAATAAACTCTCATGCTTCAAGGCATAGATCAAAAAGGGCTTTACACTCAGACTAGAAGCTAAAGGGATTAAATCTTGTCATCCAGTGCATGTGCACTGCTCTGCACAATGGGGTCACTGGGTTCCTACTACTATGCTGCTGTAGTAACAATCACCACAAAAATCAACATGGGACAGTTGCAGCACTTGATCTTTTTACTGAGGGTATGAAGAAACCTTTCTCTGTATGTGCAAATGCTCAAATGATGACGTCTGACATTGCCTTCTGGAATACTGACTCTCAAGTTCAAATTCCCTACTTTTTACACAAGCTATGTTCACACTCGCACGGTTTGATGGTACCATATCTTTTAAGTTAGAGTTGAGGATGCAATAACCCCTTTATACACATTTCAGGAGCTTGGTTTTCAACTAGCTCTGGTTTAACACCGTAAATTTCAGCCCATTATCACTTGCTGCAGGTTAGGTCCAATGCCAAAAACAACTTTTGGTTTATGTTGACTAAAAAAGTGTTGATTTCCTGTGATTCAAGACCCACTGCATGTTTCAATCCAAGAAGCAGTTGGAGGGGTTAACTGGATGATTAACTTCAGAAGCCTGTTCCTGACCTGAAGCAAATTGCTTTTGTAGGCACACTAGTCTTGGCCTCAGAACACACACCCAAGTACCACTGAAGTGCTCCATCTGGAATGCCCAAAGTAAAACCCTAACAAGCCCCAGGTGTCACAAGGCAGTTCAGTGGACCCTTTGAAGCCACCAGGAAAACCTACACCCTGCTGCCTCATGATGTGGAGCAACCTGAAATGCAACAGAGCTGTGAGCATGTTCCAGTGCCAGATGTCTATTCAAAAGCTGAGTGGCAGAGGTAGCACAAAATGCTCTTGTTTCTTAGTGTCTCCATGTTACTACACTAACAAGGCAAAGCCCCTAAGAGGAAACTTCTCCACATTGTACAGAAATTACATACAGTGTCTCACCAGTAAGGACTAAGCATCAAATCTGGCTCCTTAGAAATCGTTAGTCCCTCACTGACAAATGGAAAAAGACACATAATCACGTCTTTCCCACTCTTCCCATCATTTGTCAGGTGTTCTCAAACCTTGTGCTGCTCTTACTGAGGGTCTCTTTTCTGCTATTAGAGGCTGACTGCCAAGACCAAGTTTGCCAGACAAGCCAAGTCTGTCTAGCAACAAGGTACACCGGTGCTCAGGATAACATCAATAGAACCTGATGCCAGGCTCAGAGGTGTGCATGTGACCTAAGCCACTGACTCTCTTGCCACTTCCTGTTAGTAGCTTTGTCTGGTGTGTGCTTGGACATGCCAGGCTGCCAAGGCCAAGCCAGGCAGACATGCCATTTCTGGACACACAATGGATTCCTTACACAAGAAAACAAAATCACAGAGGTAGAAATTAAACTGCTGGGAATAGGTTTGACTTAAGAGGAATCCATACATCATACCACCATCAATTATTCAGCACATCAGGATCTGTCTGCATTTTTATTGGAATCTTTGTCCTTGAAATTTTGAGGAAGACTGAAAAGCTATGGACACCTTGTAGTGATCTCCAAGCATCTGTTGTGGTGATGGAGAACCACCTCACAGATCTCTTGCTTTTTAGCTGCTTGCAAGTATGTCACTGCTGAGTCTCATTTCACACCAGCTATGTTTGCTTAAGAGACCCTTTAAAGTCTCCTTATATTTTCTGGCTTTTGTGGAGTCTTAATCTCAGAGCTGAAGCTGACTCTTTGATAAATGCACTTTTTCTAAGGAGACAGAGGCCTATATGTCTACTGTATTACCTACCTTCTGGACAGATGGTGGGTTACTGTGTACTGGTAATGCTCTTCCTTGGGATACTGCTATGAAGGTTTAGGAAATAGACAAAAAAAAAGTTGTGGCACCATTAATACAGTTTTGTTCTCTCTGATGATGAAGTCTGTAGGTGGACTAGATGTCATCTGTCAAATTAGTTCTTTAATCCCAAATTAGAAAAAATTTTTAAATACAAAATTTCCAAAAACCATCATACAAACATACACATTAATGTTTTAACATTGTTAATATGTTAATAATTTAACATATTAACAACTGTAGTTTTTTCTGTGGACCTGGAACCTGTGAACTTTAATTATGAGCTCCTTCCTAAAAATAAAATATTAAAGCCCTAAGTCACATGCCAATAAAATTAAGGAAAATGTAGTCACAATAATGTGTGCTGACTTAGAAGTTAAGCCAAAAAGGGCCATCTTTCTTTGTCTGGGACAATAATTAATATTACCTTGTATTTTTTGATTTGCCAGTTGCATATATAAAAGTCTGTAATGGATTCAGGCCCTGGTAGAACCTTTATTTTCTCCTTCCAACTTTCTTTTACTATGAAGTACAGGTGGATAACACTTGAAGTAGTCTCATATTTAGATGCACTGAAGAATGTTGCGGTACTCACTGTTTATTGTATGTGTACACAGGTAAACACACACACACATATATGCACACACAAGAATTGAGTATCAGAAAACAGAGTTTTGAAACTAAAGGATGTGCACAAAGGTCAGTCCAGCATTTGGTCTCTAGTGTTTTCTCATTGTACCTTCAGACCCTTTGATCTCAGAGTCTTAGCTCTAAAATGGATCTATAACCAAGCTAGGAACAGTGAGCAGAAGCATGAGGTAAGCAAACAGGGAGGATACAAAAGGGTGTTGCTCAGGTTTGAGGCATTTGTTTGCATGACTACTTGTAGACCAAGGTGAAAAGTGCAACTGGCTTTTTGGACTGAACAGAGTGTGTAAACAAGCATGAAAAATAGATTAACTCTTACCACTGAGAAATGTTTGTGCTCTCAAAATCAATGGGTGATTCGTGACAACAAGAAAAGGGCAAATATTGAAGACAAAAGGCTCCAACCTGTGGTTTGTATTCAATCTGCTCTTAATATCAGGTAAACTTGTTAAAAATACACAAATAACTCATGCTCTAGGCTGTGATTTCACTAAGGTAGGAAGACGTGTTGATGCAGATAGAGTAAATATAAGCAGCAGACTCTCTTGTAACTGATCCCTCTTTAATCCTCCTCAATTGATGACAAATTGCCATGTACAGAAAGCTTTGTGAGAATGTAAGCACTTCAGATAACTGAAACCTACAAGGCAGCAAGCTGCAGCAAAAGTGCCATATTCCCACCAACTAAACAACCTAAACAAACAAATGAATATTAAACAAAATGCTGCAAATGTCAGCAATCTTTTTATTTTTTCCAGAACTATGGCTTCTATGGAAAAATGAAGTTTCTCTACGTGTTTCTTTAAACAGAGATTGCTGCAATGTTGATACATTGGTCTAAATTAAATACATGAAAGATGTTTGCAGAAGATTTTCCTTTTAAAGTTCTGATATTGCTACACATGCAAAGACTCCCTAAAATCAAGTCAACACAGGGCTGCAGTAGGAACTTACTTCCTGGAGAGAGGTTGTGTCACTCCTGAAAGTTACAAGTGTCTATCAAACATAAAGGTTTCTGTTACAGCTAACGAATTTATTAACCAGCAAGTTTTAAAAGTTTTACCCCTACATATAAAACTTGCTTTAATATACTACCGTGGCTAAAATGCTTCTGTTGTGTTTAAGTGATTTCACAAGGCTTTAAAAAATGCACCTGTCATACTTCAGATTCAGTCTTTATTGGCATTCTTTTATTGTGAGAGGAAGAAATGGCAAAATCAGTCCCACTAAAACATTGACTCAAAGCTCAGAACTCCTGGTCTTCTAGAAAACCCATTGAGCTCTTCCAGAAATTTATACCCTATAACTGGAAAAATAGGTAGAAGAGGAACAAAGTCAGTGAGAGTTTTTAATGATTTAAAGATAGCAAATAAGGCTGGATTAGGCCTGAACTGTTGTTTGAGTAACATGGGGTATGTGAGAAGTCCCTTGCAGCTTAACAGTGAGGAAAAATACATTGTATAAACATGGGAACTCAAGGGTTCTAACATAGCCAGGACAATTATGTGGAAATATTACTGTTTTATAAAAGTCCTGCTTCCTTGTTGGTTTTAAAATAATATTGATGTCTGCTTTGTACCAAAAGAAAAAGGTCAAGGTGTTTCTTTCCCTTCTGCTCAAAACCTAGATTGTGTTCAACTTAATCAAACCCAGATTTTAGCCTGACCTGTACCTACACATACAGAGCATATTTGCATTGCTTCACATTGCCTACGGTTACCATGGACAGCATGACAAAGAGGAATTCTATTTTAACAAAGCTGCTTAGGAGCAGGACTCAAAGAAGCCTAGATTTTGTTCATCACAGCTGCTGGAGCTCTCACAGGTTACATTTATGTTGGTAATGTGTCCTCTGGACATGATACCAAAAGTCTCTGCATGTTGTGCTAATCTATTTAAATTCCCTTTTTACATATCACAGGCGATTGAGGCTCAACACTGGATCAGGAAGAACTCCTGCAATCATATTATCATAAAATGGTTTGGGTTGGAAAAGACTTTTAAGTTTCTAAGTTTGATTTAGGAATTCAAATTTGCATGACTTGGTCCTGGAACCTAAAAAATATGTGTGCCAAGGCCACATGACAGACTGCCAAGGAATAACCCATTAGATAGACACGAGAGGTCTGGGAGGTTAATATGGGGTAAGTCGCTGCTTCTCTGGACACATGGAAACCCAAATACTCTCTTCTAGTCTGCTCCTGAAAGAGAGAAGCTATGCACTGTCAAACACATGGGAGTAGGGACAAAAATACAAATAATCCTTTCACTGAATAACTTCAGTGCAAATGTCTTGGAAATCATTTCCTCCTATTTTTCTCCAGTGTTTTTGACTGATTGGAACCAGTAGGTATGCTATAAATAAAAACATCTTTTAATGTCATTCCAAAAAATAAACAGCTTCTGAGTCCCTGGATAAATTCCAAGTCTGTTTAGGGAGGTTTTGTTATTAATTTTTAAAAAGGGAACTTAGAATTAAGCTGATGAAAGACCATGCAGGCAAACTGAGAATTCAAAAGCAGCATTAGTAAAAGGTTAATAAAAGAGATTTTTCCCCTCCTTGTCTCTCATTAAAAGCAAAAAATATATCATTGCATTTTTCTTGACTTCTGAGGTACAGATGTCATTTTTCATTCTGGTTTACTACCAGAGTAACCATATTATTTGCTTTGCTCCCAGTATAAAGCAAACTTGCAGATGCCTCTATTTCTTGAAATGAAAATATGTCTGGTTTTATGAAAAATTTGCTTTTCAGTTATTCTAGTTTGCTAAAGCAGGACAAAGGATGATAACTGTGATCTTTCTCCCTTTCCTTCTGAAGCATCTTTAAGTCTGCTTCTACACTGACCTGGTAGCAGCCTTCCAGTATCTGCAGGGTACCTACATGGAAGCTGGAGAGGCATTCTTCATCAAAAACTCTTCAGAAACAACCTTTATGAATCTGGCCTCATGTAATTCATGTGAAGCATTTCTGTATGTATTTAGAATCGTTTTTAAACAATGCATAAATATGCAGTGAGGAAAAAATACTTTCATAAAAGAGCTTACATTCTACATCAATAAGATGAAAAGAGTAAGGGAATATTGTCTCAATATCTTGGATAAAACAAAAAGCTTTTCCAATCACAAAGGAAATAATCTGCTATATTTAGTAAGTGATCCTAGGATTTCTGCATCCTGGGCCCATGTAAAATACTAATACTAATAAGTGTTATGTATTAAAACCCCCTAATTTCTATCTGCAGACAAGGATTTGTATGTTCAAATGTAATATCCTACCCATTTCTCAATTAAGATAGTAGCATAGAGATGATAAAATCTGATTCAGAAGACCAAACCTGGAGATGAGACCAAAACCAAATCGTGACAGTCAGTTCGGAGATATGAACTATCTCATTACTATAGATACTTACCAACATTTGAATTGCTATATATTGCTGTCTCAAGGATATCTATACATACTCCTATTTACACCTCTAAAGAACTACTATATTTATTATTATTGACATTAACAAAGTATTATTTTTAAAATGTTCTATGAAAATTATTAAGAAAATATGAAAGGCCTACATTCTGATAATTACAACATGGCTAAAAAATCCCCAAACTTACCCAAGTTCATAAGTTTCATGCTTTATCTACATAGTTTTCTTCATTCTTCTAGTTTCTATGAAAGTAAAAAGGAACCAAAGACTAACATTTTTTGGACAATGTTCAGGCTTTTAAGAAGATCTATAGAAGCTCCAAATCATCTTTTCATCCCCTCAATGTAAAGAGAATATATTTCCATAAAATCCTCATGAATCGAGCAGAACATTTTTTATTAAGCATTTGCTACAAATCTTCACATATGAAGATTTCACAACCTGTTTGAATGTGTTAAATTTACATTTTACAGCTATAATTCATTGGCATCCTTTTAGTTTGGAATCTGTTATAACCCAAGATAATTTTCTTTAGATTAGTTGTCTAGGGAAAAAATAGTATTTTTAAGCAGATTATTTTTGTAACACAAACATAGTGTTGGCAATTTTTTAATTGGATTGAATATTCTTCAATATAGATCACTTGCCGTTACAAAAACAAGAGAACAAATCCATCTTTCTCCAAACAGGCTTTAATAAATCTATTTCCATTTATCTTTTATATGTGAGAATATCCTTGCCTTATCTTTTATGTGGTTCATTTACTCTTTTTTCTTAACTCTGAGAGCAAAACCAGTCTTGTTGTGTTAAGCTTTATAACTTCTTTAAACTCATTTCAGAGATTTAGGTTTTCATGGGTCAGCAGTGATCAGCACAACGGTGTGATGTTTGCATTACGAATACTGTAGGTCAATGCTTTGTTGAAAAAAAAGGGAGGAAAAAAAGGAAAAAAAAATCCCATTGGAATGCTGAGCAAATAATCATGATAATGTTACATTTTTAAGACTTTTACAGGCTTTTCTTTACTTTATCAAAACAAAATCTGGGACCTAATTTGACCTGACAGAATCCTGTTAGTGCATGGAAATTTCATGCAATTACCAATTTTGACATCATATTTAAAACTGTGGTGTTACTCTTTTGTATGTCTTTCACCTTGGTGTTAACACTAAGCACTGCAAACAAAGCAGATATTTTTCTAGTACACATGAGGAGTGCAATGTTAATACACTTACAAGCAAATTTAGAATGGATGAAAAACAAGAAAGGCACTTAATAACTTTAAAAATGTATGTGTATGTATATATGTGTATATATATACATATATATTTTTTCTAAATATATATAGATGGATTCAATTTGGATTCAGTTCCTTAGAGAAAAAGTGTTCTATTGACATGTCAGCTGTGGTTTAGGATAGTATTTTGAAGCTATTTTTAAAAACCCACCAGAGAAAAAATACCTAAGAGTCTCTTTTAGAAAAGAATCCCAAGACAAAACATCATTTAGGCATGTTGTTAATTGGTTTCCTGAACATAGATGAACTGACACAGTATGCTGAAGTGTGTTTTCTATATACTATAACCCAGAGTGGTTTTTGTTGACACACTGATGAAGAATAATTAATTTGGAATGTTTCATTTTGTGTCCCTTCGGACCAGAAATTTGGCTTGTCCAGAATTTCAATATCAGAGTGGATGAGCCAGAAAATGTTATTGTCATGAGCTGTCCCTTTAGGGACAGAAGAAAAAGACTGGATAGAGAGTTTTCCAAAGTGTGGACAAGTCTAGCTTGGCCAAAGAATTGTGAGATGAAACATTATGTAAGAAAAGAGACAGGCAGATCCCTCAATGTCCAGAAATTTAAATGAGCTTGTTCCAAAGTTAGTTTTTCCTATTTGAATGATTAACAAAAGATAAAAGAGGGATTGACAAAGATTGAGTTAAACAGAAAAGCTTAGTATTACACTAGAGCACTTCTAACTTTGCTTTTCTGGTGATTCCTCCTATTTTACCATCCCTCTGGGTGTTAAAATTATTCATTGGGAATACTTCCCTGCTACTACCCATGACCCTTTTTAGAGAGCAGAACCTTGCCCTGGGTACAAGAAGTTCAATAAATGACAAAATGGGAGTGTTAAACACACAAGAACAGCAGCCAAAATCCAGCCTGCTGAATAGGAGGTCACCTAGGCCTGGAAGTGGGAGAGAAGGTCATGACTGTCATCTGGAAGGGATAGATGCAAAATCTGTCTTGAGTTCTGACAATTTAACAAACTCTCTCTCACAAAACACTTCTAGGAGTAGTGGGGCCTAGATTTTTCCTAGTTGTCAAAGAATGGTGTCCACACTTATTTATCCTTGGGCAGACTGAATGCACACTTACTTTCCCCCAGTACTGTACCATCTAGGTTAGTTGTTATGCAGAGAGGGAATTTTTCTTTTCTTGTTTTGACACTTTCATTTTCACAAAATCTCTGGATTCAGGTCTCTGGTCTCCTAAAATATTTCCCTATTGTTAGCTATAAATTACTATGAGATGGGGTGCTTCCATCTCTTAAAGAGTAAGTAAGTATTTGTTTGGACAGGGAAAGAAAGGATGTCCACACTAGTGAGGAAGTCTTGCTAGAAACCCAGATTTGGCCTTGAGCATGACATAAAATGGTTGGTGTTGCCGCATATAATTTCTTTTTCTTCAGGGGCATAATGGTTGTATCCATACTGGCTAATACGCCTGTACAGTTCTTTGGCACCATCAAAGAAAGTGCTAGAAAGCACCCAGACTAAAACCAGGTTTAGTCCTGAAGAGAAAGAGAGGACTAACTGGTTAAAAAAAAAAAAAAAAAAAAAAAAAAAAAAAGGGGGGAAAAACCTTCTTTTGTGGCAGAGAAGCCAGAAAATACTTGAACTATAAAAACTCCAAATAGTATACGCATCAGTTAAGTGGGTTTTAGAACTTAAACCCCTACAAGCATACATGTAAGTAAGAAGACAGCTAGACCATATAATGCTGGAAGCTTAGAACATGGAAAACACTGGGTGGGAGGTAGGCAATATTTCAATGGCACTTCAGAGCTTTCATGAATTTTGTTATAAGTCTCTTCCTACTTTGGTTGTAGTAAAGGCATTAAACATGCCCCAGTTATAATGAGTACAATGATTCTACCCTGATACTGCAAAGAGGCTATAATTATATTTCTGTTGTGAGAATTCCTCTTGCATTTGCAAAAGAAAAAAAAAGTATCATCTTTCATGAAGCTCAAAATGTCATATTAGTTTCTGTTTCTGGCAATCAGGGAAAGGTCATGGCTTTAGAACTCTGAAGAGTTTGTTCTAAATAATTTCCAATTTTTATATAAACCTTCAATAACCCAAGTTTGGACTCAGGTGGGATACAGTGTTTTCACATTCTTGAAAAGCTCTTGAAAAGTATGACAGGACTCAAATATTGATTAAATTCAGAGCTTTTCTATTGGTTTCTGGAGAAAAGGATCACCATGCTGCTGAGCCAGATTGCTCTATGAAACACATCCTACTTTAGTCTTTTGTAATTTTTTTTTCCTTCTAGTGAAGGAAGAGGAAATAGTAACTTTGTTCTTAACTGCATTGAGAATTTACTAACACTGAGTTTTATGCTACATTTTGAAGAATCACACTGACCTAAGCGGAACAAGGCATTTTCATTTCAGCTAGTCACTGTGACAGTGAATACTGCAGTCTGGTCCTTAGCAATGAATCTAAACAAAACCCTACCATTTGTTCCAACTAAAACTGTTGATATTTAAAAATGAGCCACCAAAAACCATAAAGCATTCCTGAGTTCTCTGTAACAAACATTACTCATAATTATCTTGAAATATTCCTGTACCTGATGTGGTTTTAGCTCCATCAAAAATGTTAGGATAAATAAGTAATTTTCATAGCTATTAGCACCATAATTAAATATCCATGCTAGCTGTGGCTTCAGTAAGGAAATTTCTTGGCAAAACCTTTCCATCAGAACTTGTTTTGTGAAATTCCATCATTTCTAAGTAAAACAAGACTTAAGATCACAAACCTTGATTCTAATGGGAAACATTAATCTGCCTGACATCTGGGTGGGCAACATGGAAGCAGGGATGGATGTGCCACAAAGGAAAATTTTCAAATCTGCCCAGGAATGGTGTCAGGTAAGCCAAAGCTCACTTAGAGTTGAACCTTTAACAGCAAAAGGCTGAATGAAAACCAAATATGGCATTGCTGCTAAATGGGGCAGGTGGTTTAGTTACAGAAGCCATGGATAAGGCTGAAGAAGGATCAATGCCTTCTTTATCTCAGTCTTCACTAGGAGAGTTTCCCAGGATTCTGTGGTTACAGGAAGGCACAAGAGGTAAACGCAGTGAATGAAGATCAAGTCAGGGACTCTGGTGAGAGAACTCAATCCCTGTGAGCCCTTGGGGCCATATAGGCTGTTCTGAGAGTGACAGCCAATGGCAAAGCAAGATCACTCTCTATCATCTCTGAAATGTCATGGAAATAAGGTGGGGACCCCAAAGATTATAGGAAAGTAAATACTGTGCATATTCTTAAAGCTAAGTGCAAAAGAGTGATCCAAGGACTACAAATTTCTGAGTCTCATTTTGGTCCCTAGGAAAATCATCAAGCAAGTCTTCTTGGAATCCAATGTAAAAGACATTGTAAAAACATGTAAAAACATGTAAAACATGTAAAAGACAAGACAACTTGCAAAATCAGCACAGGTTTTCTGAAAATATCTCATGACCAACAACCTGGTTGTCTTCTGGGAGGAGCAAGTAGATGAGGTGAAAATTGTGGATGTCCCTGGGTTTTAGCTGGGCTTTTAGCATTCCAGCTAGGATGCCATCCTCTGTACTGAAGAATAACTAGGTGGTTAAAATCTGATATAATGCCTGGGCCTAGAGGATAGTGATTAAAGGGTTGTACTCTGTTTGTAGGCTGGTAACTAGTGGAGTACTGCAGACATTTTTCACAGGGCCTGTCCTCTTTAATGTTTTCCCTGGTGACCTCGAGGAGGTGTTGGAGAGCAGTCTCATTTAGTGTCCAGATGGCAGCAAACTAAGGGCACTGGCTGACCCTGAACAAGGGTTTGGAGAGATGGCAGACCCAAACCCTTCAAAGTAGCACATAGTGAGGAGAGGAAGAGCAAAGATAAACTGAAACAAGACAAACTCAAACCAGATATAATGAAGAACCTTTTCCTCATGGACACAGTGAAGCAGTGAACCAGACTGTCAAGAGAGGTAATGAAATCTCTGTCCTTGGAAGTTGTCAAGATCTGACTGGATAAAATATGGTCTGATCCCGTAGCTGACTCTGCCTTTATTAATAGGTTGTACTAGAAGCCTCTAGAGGTCCCTTCCCACCTAAATTATTGTAGGATTCTACCAGTAGAGTAGCAACACAGAATTGTACATTGTTTCTTCACATAATTTATAAAGCAAAAAGGATGGTGGCATAAGTTTGTTTTAGTTATTTCTGCTGAGGAATTTTTGTGTGTGATGGTCTTTAGTTCTTACTGTTATCTTCATCTTTCCACAGTTTTACACTCTGCTTTGTTTAGTTAGTGTAATTGATTCTAGTTACCAGATTGGTTAATGAAAACCACCCTGTCAATAAGCGAGTTTAAAGGAAAAAAAGCAAAATGTTATTAATCAAAAAACAGGTTCCCTCATGGATAGTAGCGGAGCCAAACACAATGCATGAAAGAGAATTGACCTACCAAGAAAGAGAAACAGGGATTTCAAGAACACAGCTGTTTTCTCTCCCAGTGACAAAATACACAAAGAAAGTGCAGGCCCCAAATGTCTAAGGAGAGGAAAGATGTTTTAGTAGCTTGGCTTTATCCTGCATTGGCTGTCCTAGTCAGGCTTCTTTGAAAGCATTCATGGCCATAGTCGAAAAAAATAATTCAGTGCAGAGGGCTTCTTTCTTTTTTTTTTTTTTTCACTGAAGTGAACTGATTGTTTCAAAATTTCCAGTGAAAAGTAAGTATGGTCTCTTATTTATTGTTTCTCATAAAGAATAAAAATAACTCCACTTCTGGCCATTATCATTCCCACAAAAAATAACCTCAGAAATATTTCAGGCCTCATCCTGTAGCTTTGAAGTCAGTGGAAACAGAATCATGTCCTTAAAACATAATGTTTCAGTTAGATTTTGTCACACAGTTGCTCACATCTTTGTTATTTTCTATCAGTAAGATTATTACTGCCTACTTTATGAACACAGATTGCTATGGCTTCTGGAAGCCCTTGGAAACTTCTGGAAGAAGGGATTTCTATCCCTCTATCTCTCTAGAGACTGGTTCCACTGAAATCTGTAGGAAAGTGTAACTTCCAGAGCTGGTAAAATAGGTCTGATAGGAGTTGATTCCTGTAGGTACTAAGCCTATGTCCATACTATGAAATTAAATGTGCTCACAGCTGTGCTCTGGCACTGCAGCTAACTAGCATGGGAAGGCCTGCATCCATGGTATGGAATCCTTGTGCTCTCAGAAACTGAACAGCCACATCCAAACTGTTCACAGCACTCTCTCGCCCCAGCTCACTCCAGAACTGGTTTGAATAGCAGTAGCACTCCTGGGTCAAAAACAGCCAGGTACCATCCAAACTTGTTTGTGTGGCAACAAAGTGGCAGGGCATGCTCCTTTCTACTGTTTAATTTATTAGTGTGCATAACTTCAGGGTGCAATTCATCTACCTTAATGCAGACATCCGAAAGTTCAACATCTAAACCTTTACTAGTTACTCTGGCTTCCTGTTATACTCAGTGGAAGCAAATCCAGGCCACAATTCATCTGACCTGTCTTGTGTACTTAGCTCAATAAGATGGATTGCAATATGGGAATGCCCATTTTTTCTTCTGGCTATAAAGTGAATCTGAGGTCTCCAGGTCAGACTTAGAGCTCTAACTATAAGGCACCTGAGATAAGGTGAGAGATACCAGCCTAACACATACTAATAAGTTCATCAGTGTATCTTTCAGGTTAAAATATACTTTTAAAGACCTTGTAGGTTAAATTATAGATTTTTACTCAAGAAAAACAGTAGAAACACTCACAGAGAAAATGCCCTGTTAGAAAAGCTAAACTTCTCTCCACAGAATAGAGTATGAAAGGGTGAAAAGTCTAGGGTTCTTTCTGAATGTGTTGCCCAGAACAGTAATGTTCTCTCAGTCTCCCAGAAGTATGATGGAATTTATCAGCAGACATGCTATCTTCATTCTTGTTCTAAGCATGGAACAATACCCATTTCATTCATTTTGTTTTCAGGGGCTGACTGTCTTAGAGGATCTACCTGAAGCAGTAGGATTTCATTTCTCATCTGCGTCTGGAGCTGCAGAGGAGGAGAAGGTCAGGACTCTGCCCTCCAGCAGCATAACTGAGACAGTTTGCCTTAAGTTTCATTAATAACCCCTCTTCCACTCTGACCTTCAGTCATAATAAATACCTGGGAACCATAGCTGTTGATTACATTTGCAGTTGATGCCAAGTTATATCATTTCTGTTACCATTAATGTAAAGAAAATATTTGTGTCTGAAAATAAGTCACACTGCAGCCTATACACATTTTTTTGCAACCCTTAGTCCTTGTTACCTTCATTAGATATTTTTCTAATGATAATTAACTATGAAAACATGACCTAAGGAAAGTTATCAAAGGAGAGCAATTATGGGAACATGTGCCATATTATTCCAATTAGGTAACTGCTCATGGTGGTTTCACGTAGTAACAGCACAAAACTACTGTTCAGCCCACTATTCCCACAGTTACATTGATAAATGATCCCAAAGCTGCCTTTCATTCGACAGGTCTGTTTTTGGACAAGGGCCAGACAAAACAAAATCACAAGATTTATAAGTACTGCAGTTGGAGGGTAAAGAGGATCTGAAGGGCATGAGCCCTGCTCTGTCTCCTCAGAAATAAAGCTAAAGAAAAGTACTCCTGGTGGGCCAAATTGTAAGGACTCCATTCAATCCTTAGCCATCATTCAGGCAAGCTCTTGCCGACATTATTATCAATATATCTGCAAAAATATATAACCGAGGGGTAAATTGTGATTTGTGCTTTATTTGTGGGAGGACTAGAAAGTGCCAGCCCTGGCAGTACAGAATTTCCCTACAAGAACTTTCCTACCTGTGAATGGGTTTCTGAAACAAGCAGAAGAGAGCAAGTATTTCTTGACTCCATGACTCCAGCTCTGGATCGTTGTGAAGCTCAGGGAACCAGCATTTTGCACCTTCCTCAGTGTTGGACAATGAATGCTGAAAGAGTCAGTGCTTCCCTGTAGTTCCCCTTCCTTCCTCCTTCATCTCTGGGCAGTGACACAAACAATATCAAGCTCAGTCTGGAGAAAGATTTTTTGACCATGGACTTTTATAGAATCTGTTGATTGAAATGAAATTGGAAGACTTCATCCTCTGAAATCAGGTGGACGACCATTAAACACCAAATACCATAATCTCAGACAAAAGATGTCCTCAGTAGCAGAGTACTATTAAAAAATGTTGGGAGAATATGGTCACAAAGAAATAATAGCAAAGACAAAAGGAAAGGATAGGAAGTTAGCACTACAGCAAGAGGTTAACAGACATGATCTTACAATTAAAGATATTTACCGGAGAAATTTGAACCCCATTATACTCTGGCTCATGGTACATAAGGAAGAACTGGTTTACATCATCAAAGACAAAAACCAGGTCTATAGGTAAGCTTTAAGAATAATAAACATCCTGAATTCAAGAATAAGTCTGTCAAATGAAGGGATATTGATTTTGGAACAAGGAATATTATGTCAAACAACATTAGTTTAATTGATCTGAATTTAGTTTAAGTACTAAAAGCATTTATATACAAACAGCAAATGAAAATTAACTGCAGCTGAGTCCCTTGATTCTCAGATTATACAATATGCACAAGCAACTGAAAGTTCTTGTAGGAATCCCAGCAGCAAGGTCTGGGTTCTATTCCCATAGCATGACTCAATAGAAAAGCAATATGCTTTCTTTCAGAAAATATGAATATTTAAAGCCTTGTTTTGACTTTTAAAAATACACAAAACTTTTCCTTTCCCAAAAAGAATTTATAATAAACTGCAGAAAGACACTAGAGCTATGATCATTTCTAGCATGACTTAGTTCAAATATTTCCACTTGGAATGAGCCATCCAGGAAAAAAAAATTCCTTCTGAAACAAACAGATTTGCGTGCTTTTGTTTTCCCTTCTATTCTCACTCAACTATTTGCTTTGCCATCTTAGACATCTCAGAGCCTCATTTGTAGGAGCTAATGCATAGAACCTCGAGATACTGACTTCTGCAACATGTTGCTGTTGTTACCCATCAAGGAAAATGCAAAGTTATTTCTGTAATTTATTTCATTTTGTTTTAAGACCTGATTTTTTCAAAGTGGGAAGATTTTTTCTACAACTTTGTTATGCTCTTTTTTGTTCTTTTAAAAAATTATTTGGATTTCCTAAATTAATGAAACTTTAAAGAAATTATAACAATACACATGTCACAATATAGGCACAAAGGTAAAGAATTTCAGTTGCCACTTCTTACTTCCAAGCACCTAATTTACTTGCTAGCATAGGATTAATGCTCTAAAATTTCTTGATCTTACGCTTGTGAACACTTTGAGAAACTTCAACCAATGAAAGTGCAAAAACAATGAAACTTTTAAAATTTTACCTATATTTACACTTTTAATTATATTAAGAGTAAAATAGTATAGTATTAAGAACATAATATAGGTATCCAAGACTTGTCAGATGAACTGTATGTCTGATTTAGGCATAGATGACTCATTTTAAATACCTTAAGAATAAGTCCTGTCTGCAATGAGTGACAGCTTATGGGGTAAATAACCAAAACTGTTACCTGGATTATTAATTGAGTGATTAATGCCAAGCTTTTAGATCATAATTGGACCCTTAATTTCTTTATTTTTATCTCATATAATTCATATATTTTTTCATTAGTTTTCTTCACTCTGCTTTGATACCAATGTCAATGCCAAAGAAGTGTAGGCACAAAAATCTTATCCAGAGTTGTAGTAATAATTTGTAAAATTATTTTTTACTCATAACACTCATTATCCATATATCACAGTGAAATGTTAGGCAAACATAAAAGGGGAGATTACATTTTTTAAACAGCAGTGCCAAGTTTGCTTCCAAGTCTTCTGGTTCAGATTGTGTCAAAATATCATCTGTACATCTGCTGAAGAATTCACTGGGGAAATATCTGGGCAGTATACTTTCCAGCCTCTTTCAGGGTTTGTCTTAATAAGTCAGGAGTTTTTAGCGTCTTCTGAAAAGTTTGTTGTGCACCTCAGGAAAATACCAGTGACTCTTCCTGTTGACTGCTTGAACCCATAAGAAGGGGTTCACTAATTTCTCTTATTATTTACAGGTGATCTAGTTCTTGCTTAAAATGTATCCTCCTAAAATCCATAGCCTTGGCTATGACTGACTGGAAGCTCATGGGTTAATCAATGAAGTTTGACCTCTCATATGGGAAAACAGGCAGGATCCAGAGGCACAAAGAAACCCAAGAAACTAAGGACACATCACTGAAAAATGTGCACTGGGAACCTGTTGAATGATGGAGCTCATTGCTGTTGAGAAAGAAGAAAGAAACTTGTCAACTCTCATTTGCCCATATAGAAGTTGTGGGACATCTTACATGTGATTTTCTTCTTAGTTTCAGAAGCCAAGCTTAAGAATCCATGGGCTAAAGCATCACAGGAACACATGTTGGACCTACGCCTGTGCTGTGCCTGTGATGAGCTTGGCAAGGTTCCTAAAGTATATCAGAAGTCCAGCTAATGTAACTCTGTGCAGCAGCTTCTGAGAATTCACTTAATTCAATGGAGCAACAGCTTACAAGTATTGCGCGTGCAGTCTGTTGATTTCTGAAGAAATCATCATTATGTAAAAAGACCTCTGCAAAGAGATCAGTAGGCATAAGTAAGGCAGAATATCTGCTTTTTTTTCCCCTTAATAATCTATCAGGACTACATTGAAGTCTTTCTCGCTGTAAACTTCTTCAACCTCTCCAGCACTGGCTTAAAAGGAGGTGAGTTTCTGCCTTCTTCTGTCAACAACTGCTCCCTCCAACACTGCCTTTTATTTTTGTCCAAATCCAATTTATGTCTGTCACTCATGACAAAGTTTGTGTGGAACAAACAACCCACTGAAGACATTTATTATTTTCATGATTAACATTGCCATGAAGCAACATTTAGACAAACAACATCTTGTTAATATTGATTGTCTGAAAATTGTTCTACAAGAAATTTTAGCTAAAACATGGCATATTTCTTACAGTACTGTTTTCCTCTCTTCCCTTATTAGCCCTGTATCTCTTTCCTTACTTTTTTGATTTCCATGTCAATTTTGTGTTAGTACAGAGACTGTTAATTGTCACAAATACACAGCAACTAACACATTACAGACAGAACTCTGCTGAAACAGTAGAAGTTTCACTACTATATCACTAAATTCATGAGGCAGAAAGATGCCTGGATGACCTGGGAATGCTAATTGGCAGGCTGCAATTGTTCTCATGAGCCAGTACAGAGTGAAGAGCAAGAGCTCAGGTGGACTCTGAGGTTATGACTATAGTGATAAATCAGATGCTGGTGGGGCCCAGACCAAGGTGCAAGAACTAGATTTTCTTGGTTGTTACTGCAAATTTCAAGACATATTTTCCCAATCTATATATCATACTAAAAAAAGGAAAAAAAAGTGCCCAGCACATTTTGGGAATCTAACTGTTCACACCGGTCAGTTTTAGCATTGCCACACTATTTTCAACGATAAGATATTTTTACAGCATGGATTAGCAAGGCTGTGCAAGTTGGCTTCAAATCCAAAGACCAAATCCTAGCACTATTAAGTTATCAGTACAGGCATAACTAGAAAAGATGTAACTACAGGCCAGTGAATTTGTGTTAGAGTTAATGCAGCTTCAGGGAACTGCAAAGCTTGGCTGTACAAGTTTTGGTACAAATTCAAGATGTCTGGTTTTCTCCCTGTCACCACATCATTGTTTTATGTGTAATGCAGGCATGATTCTAAACCTCCAGGTTAATGTTAACACAACAAAAATTAAGTTCTAGCTGATGCATTTTTTTTTTAATGTGTAGTGAATAAACCTGTCAAAAGTTAGGATAGTAACTAAATATGAATGACTGTATGGGTTGTATGCTCTTAGCTGTCATTCTGATAAGGAAAGTTTGGCACTGGGCATGTGATCACCATGAGCAAAGTGTTCTTTTTTATAGGATCTCCTACAAACAACAGGGGTGGCAGAGAAACCACTTGGCAAGAGAAATGCCTTTCAGTCTCTGAAAAAAATTATTCCATGGAGGCTGACTTATTTACATTCTTTTTCTCAGGGAGAAAGAATTCCAGAGACAGGTAGGGAATGAAACTCACACAAGTTCCTGGGATACATCATGCCATGATGCACAATTATGCAGATTGAGCACATCAAGCTTCTTAATATATGTGTCTATAGGACACTTGCAAAATGGTTTAGTCAGAGTAGCTGTAACTTTAAAAATATGCCTTTAGTTTGAAGATAACAGGATTAAGGAGATATCTTCACTGAAATAATATAAAACATTTTTATAACTTGCCTGTCCAACCCAGTGGCCTCTTTGTTTCTTTAGTGCTAGATAGTCTTTCTACATTTTAAGATAGATATGTATAGCTTTTTATGAAGCTATGCTGGATGTTAGGAGAAACCTCAACAAAGCTGGTAGGTGTAAGAGCAGCCCTTTATTCAGAAACATATCAATGGAGACTAACAGCTGAAAGAATAATCACTCAAATTATAAGTACACACAATGCCATACTAGAAGTCAAAGGGTTCACATAGGATTAGTACCATGCAAAATGACAGAGATCAGAAGTAAGGGAGCAGAGAAGCCACAGAAGCCAGAGATGCATAGTCCTGTGATGAAAATTAGAAGTAGGTGACAATTGTCAGAGTATCTATTATATGTTTGCATATTAAATATGCTTCAGGCTAAAACTTTCAAGAAAAACTTGTGGATTTTTTTTTCTTTTAAATGTCCTTCTCGGGTAAGGAAATAAGACAATTCTAATGGTAGAGAATTTAAGTTCAAGCTTTTTCAGTACTCCTGCCCACAGGCTTGTACAGATGTCTCACAGTCCTAGGAGGCTTTACTGTCCCTCTGTCATGGTTTTGTCATGTGAAGTAAAAGAAATATTCTTTTATTCTTGTACCAAAGTCCCATATTTGTGTCAGTATGTGAAATTTCACTAAACTCTTAATTCATATTTGGCCATATCTAGCTGGTTCATTTATATTTAGAGGGAAAAAGTGGTTAAGAAGAATTTGGATAACAAGCAGAAAGGAATGTTTCATTTTAAATGATTTTTCATTTTTAAATGAATGTTATCTGATGTAATAAAAAAGGTTGAAGCAAAATATCTCTCTGTTATCAAAACACAACATTTCACTGGCTCAAACCATTTTTGTTATGGCTGCTTTCAAATGGATTAAAATGAAAGCATATTTTGGAATGGAAGAATTTGCAAAACTTAGATTTCCAAATTCCTATTCTACTTAGAGTGATAAATTATTCATCTTCAGTAAATAGGGACTCAAATATGATCTACATAGCCGTGATTGCATATGCAGTGTGCATTTAGATCTTCCTTCTCTACCTCTATCGTACAATAGCAATGAATCCACAGAATAATTGTTATAGATCTTTTAATTGCTGAATCTACCTTAGTAGACATAAACTCAGGTCTTTCTGCCCAAAGAGAACCTTCTGTTTTATCTTCTGACAGTACAACTGTGACCTTTATAATTCAACAGAATGGTCTTTGCTCTGCAATGCTCTGTTAGGTGGATGCAAGAGATTTCAAAACATACATAATTGTGGATAGTTCAGTAGCAGCAGTAGTCTTCAATCAACAACATGATGCCATTGTGGGCTTTGATGCCAAACAAATTCATGTCCTGAACTGCTTACAGAGAAATGTGTGCTGCCCTCAAAGTCTGGAGATGGTCAAAGACTCAGAGGAGCTCACTTCTGGTAAAGTGCTGCTCCTGTAAGAGCAAAATAACGTGCCCTCCCCCCATGCATGCTCATTTATATAAAAACATCTCAAATCACATAGAAAAAGATCTGATCTTTCCAACAAAGAAAGCCAGTGCCGTGCCTGGAGTTTCTCTTTTCTCCCAAGTCCTTTCCAATAATATTTGGCTCAAGTCCAGCATGTTACAGGGCTCCCAAGCCTCTTTCCCAGATATATCTGTCTTGTCTCTCTGGGTAAAAGAAACTTATTTCTGGCTCTCTGTCAAGCTCCCCACAACCTTGTATTACCAAACAACAATGTTGAAGGCAGGAATGCATACTTTTGCTTTGATTTCCACAGAGAATCATAATTCTTCTCTGCTTCTTTCTCCCCTCCTCCTCTCCCCTTTAGGTGACAAATGGCTTTCTAGAAGTCACCCTTCTCTTCATTTTGACCTTCTGTTCACCTCCTCCATTTTTTTCCTCTCCCCTGGCCGATTCCAATTTGGGTAATTATTCTTTCTACAGTAAGTAAAATTCTCTCTTTTGTTGTAGTCAAAGATAATATCCTTCTCCTTCTGTTCTTGAATGTAATGCTATGCCTTGATAAATCATTACTGTGGTTTTCCCCAAAAGGGAAAAGAGTGAGTGATTCAGGACTGATATCTTTTCATAAAGTCATTCCAGTGTTTAGGAATACTTTGGGATGAGTGGTGTTATATTATTAGTCCTTAATCCCTAGATGATTTGCATTACAACTATTATTCTCTCTATTGTACAGCTTTTTAAAGGGTGCCTATTTATTAAAGTGAATTGACGCTAAAAATATGTAAACCTTTGCCCATGGAAAAATGAAAATAGCCATAGCTTTGGAAATGTTTTAGAAAACTGAAATTCTAGCTGTTCTAAATACAGCACTGAAGTGACATGAAATCCAAACTGTGACATTTTTCTTTTTTTCCCTAAGCCTGCACTTAGATCCACATATTCTTATTCTTAGTACAAAAAAAAATATATACAGACACAGATGATGTAACAACCCTTTTTTCTGTCTTTCATCTTTAGGAAGGATTGATACCTTTTATGAAAACTTGAGTCCATCTTAAAAAGTATTTCTCTTATTATGCACATCAAATCATGCCTTGGGTTGAAACACTTTGTAGATGAAGACAGCTGTTTGCTATGAAGTACCCACTGTTATTTTTGAAACAGATGCTTTGATTTGTTGGAAAGAACTAATATGTGCTGATTTTAGCCCCAATCCAGTATGACACACAAGCATGTGCTTAAATCTATCATTACTCAGAAAAGCACTTATACATATGTTAAAAATTAAGAATGTGCTTAAGTGCTCTGCTTAATGGGGATGATCTTGAGCACATATTTAAGTGCACTGTTGAATCAAGGCCAGAATGCCCAACCTTGGTTATTGTGAAGTTTGCTATCTTTTTACTGCTTTAAGTTCAAACAACATAGCAATGCTTTATTTCATGTCCTTTGCAAAGGAGGCAATAGCATACTTGACAAGAAAAAAGAGTTCATTACATCTTGCAAGCCAAGTAGTGGGAGGATGGGAAAGCCTGCATAAAATTACCAGGCTCCCATTTCTTACACTGGTAAGCATGCGAGATGGGATTCCATCTGTGGCTGCTCTTCAGTGGTTGTGAATCTGTTTCAGATCTCAGCTGGTTATTTATACCACAAGAGCTCCTGCTTTTTGCCCTGCCTCACGATCTGACAGTGGTCAAAATGATATTTGCCCCACAGACTGCAGCTAATGTGCCCATTCCACTGCATTCCTGTTTCAGGTGTAACTTTCACTTTTTATATGAAGATATTATTCATCATCTGTTTCCATGATGATTTGGTCAAACCCTCTTTCCAACAATTTGATAATTTCTTAGTTGAGGAAAACTGCCAGATTCCATACCAATCTTTTTTTTTTTTTTTCTGTGATGTTTCTGACATATAATTCCCTGTGAAATCCATCTACACCCCAATATTCTAGGAATACCTGGATGGATGATTTTCTTCTGCTCACTAGATTGTGCAGCATTAGGGTTTTTTTAGTCCACAATACCCATAGTGTTAGACTCCATGTAAATTTCCAAATACAATGAATAAGAAAAACTGTATGCTTTGGGCAATTTTAATAATTCTTCAAAATGAGAGAGGAATGAAAAATTATACTCAAATCTTTGCCATCCTTTACACAGAGTTCTGAGCACTTGGCCTTTTCTGAAACAAATAGCTAGACCAAAATCTTGGTGATTTACTTACTTGGATTTAGTTGGAAACTTCCACCTTTCAAAGTTGTCTGAAAAATATCAACACAAATCTGATATGTGACATATCAAGCGTCAGCTGTAGCTTCAGATCATATCTGTTGTCAGCAGCAGAAAGACAATAAATCTATGTGGGGAGAAAGAGGGATTCCCCTCTGCTTCGAGTGCCATTGAAGATGCCAGCTATGTTCAGATTATGGAAATATTCTATTAGTTCTTATGATGAAAGAGTGAAGATTAAACAAAGCTTGTCTCCCATGTTAGTTTGAGTTTGCAGTGCTGGCTGTCAGAAATATCATCTTTTGAAGTACTTAATGCCATTTATACATGTTCATGCATAAAAGTATAATTGCCATTTATCTAATGAAAAACATATTCTGATAATTTTCCACACTGCCTCATATTTACTGTATGTTCTGTTCTGCTGTTTCTTCTAATATCCTCATCTTTACTCATATTGTAGTAACAATATACATCAGGCTTATAATTAAAACATTACGAAGACCATGAAAAAAAGAAAAATGTAACAATAAAGATCAATTACATTTAATAGCCTGTGATGGAAATGAACATTCAGAGCTCAAATTTACTACAAAGCCATGCTCAAAGTATTTCAAATATGGATCCACTACAAAAAAAACCTGCTTCTGTAATTGCCAGAAAAAAACTAGCAGTGGTACTGTTTAAAAACATCAAAGAACCACTGTCATCTTCTTCCCTACCTCTTTAAAGCAAGGGATTAGTTGAAAAGCAGTTCAAAGTGTAAGCCAGAGATGTTTCAGGGAACTTCAGAATTTGGAGCAGGTGTTTTTGCCATATGCTAGTAGTACATCCAGTAGCAATGCAAGTCATCCAGGCTTAAAGAAGAAGAAAACCTGACTCAGTATTCCCAGCAGATCTCCCAGACAATGAATCACAGGTTGAGGAATTGGAAGATAGGGACAGGCAGAAATAGGAATATTTTATGAGGGTTACTATGAGGATAAAATAAAGGAAATCATGCTTAAAATGTATTACCAAAGCAAGTGAGAAAAGTCAGAAGTTTCTTATTTGTTAAAAACCCACCAATTCTTAGCTAAATTCACACAGAGGATATGTTTTCATGACAGGCCTATAGAAGACTGACCCCAGAATTAGTGCACTCAGATTGTCCTTCTCTAGCCATAAAGCACTGTTGCTTCTTAAGTGTTACTGCACACACCTAAGGTGATACTTTCCATAATTCTTCTTTCTGCAGTGCACTGGACTGCTCACTGATGATTTCCTGGTGAACAACTACAGAATTTGCCTGTTCCAAGCCTCTTTGGGGACTTTAGGGTGGGTACTAGAAGAAGTTCAGCCTTTAAATTCTTGCATAGTTAGGTGTTTCTTCACATGAAAACAAAATCCCAATATTAGTTGGATAGTTCCAGACAGCCCAAGTATAAAGCACAAATCATTTCAAGGGCAAGAGGCTGTGAACAGAAGGGGGTTTGGGCCCCAGCTAGCATGCAATGTTATATATGAATATCACTCAGATTTCATACAGAAGAAGATTCTATCCAGTAGTATAAACCATGAATAACAGGCCTGGAATCTGACCTTTTAAAAATATAAGCAAAGGAGTTGTTCCACTCGCTCTGCTCTGTGAAGCTTCACAGATAAAAAGCACAATCACTCCCAACTTCTTGTCCTTATTAATATCAGTTATTGCTGTGGTACTTGGCTGAAAAGACAAGTCAAACCTTCAGTCTCCCCTTACCAGAAAGACATCAAAATCATAGTTTCAGCATACATAAACCAGTGCTCAGTGGAAATGTTTTGTACTCAAAGCAGAGTAGGAAAGGCCAGACAGTTTTGCTATGCTTACTCAAAGGAAGAGAAATTTCACTTAAAAAAGGGTAAGTATGGAGATATGTCCATACTTACTCTCATCACCAAGGAGGTTAAAGGAATATGGAGAAGAAATTATAACTTTGTGTCCAGCTGCATCACTCATCACACTGTATGACAAAACGTGCACTATGAATCACTATATTTCTTTACAGTTATGTACTGGAACCATCTCCAGAACTGAGCATCTTATTATTGCCCATAAATTCAGTGCAGAGGAGATCACAGTCCAACATTACTGTCTATAGAGTCATTTCCTCTCTGGAATATGGCATCTGCAACCACCAAATGCTATAGACTGAAGTTAGCAATAGGATTGCTGATAAATAAATATTCCCAGTGGAAGCCAACTGAGCAGTGTCCCACAGTGTCATGAGTCATTTGTTATTGCTGAACAGTCCATGCCTCTGCACAGTGTAGAGAGCAGTGCCATACAGAGATGCTGTCCTACCTTCTGGGAAGAGATTAACTAGGCCGAGCCCTTCATATTTAATTAAATTCTCCACTAAACTGCTAAATCGCTTTGAGTCTTGAGATGATATCCTGAGAGCTGAGAAAAGAGGTGAATAGAGTATGGTCTTGCAGTGAGATACAGCTTACACAGTTTTAATGTCAACATTTTAGATAACTGCATGTGAGCAAGTCACCATAGATTGCCTGCATCACCCGTGAAAATAAGTCAGCAATTTTGGAACAAAATTCCTCTGGCCTATATTAAATGACTGTTAGCTGACTCATATCCCAGAAATACCTGTTTTTCTCATTGGTGAAAGGGGAGTTTAGGGTGAATTCTTGAGAGAGAAAAAAACCCTTATGTTATAGACATCTCCAGCCAGTCAGCTGAATCCTGTGCAAGGAGACTAACAAGTCACAGAGCAGACAGGCAAGACTTAAGCCAAATGTATTGAATATTTTTCACTCTGATTCACTGAGAAATTGTTCTGCTACCTACTCAGCACAAAGTAAATGTGTACTGCACAGCTGCTCTCCAAGAGTGAACACATAATATGGAACTGGCTGCAGGAATGATGAGGCCCACAAGGGATTACTCAGCTTTAGACAAAACCATTCTTGCTAGTTTGTCAGTCTAGTTTGTCATCTAGGCCTGAAGTTTTTCTTGCTTTCCTATCTGCCTGAAGACATATTCAGCAAAAAATTATGCAAATTTTGTGAGGAAGCCAGAAACATATTTTCTCCTTGTGACTCAACAAGATTGGAATTTGTTACTCATCTCACTCAAACCAGTGCAAATCAGGAGCAATTACATCAAAATCAATGGTGATAACCTAGTAGGAAGTGAGAATGTGGGCCTACTATTTTAAAAATGGCAGCAAATCTCACCTTACATGAAGATGGAATGATGCAGTTTGCTTCTAATGAGATGGTGTGGTCTTTTTATGTGACAGAGAAACAGTGCTATAACTGAACTGTTAAATAAAAGTTTTCACTTAACTTACAGTACATTTTACTGTCATCAAAAAAGCATTTGGGAAAAATAGTTCCCAGTGAGTCTCTGTTGAAATTTTGGGATCATAAACTTTTATGTCTTAATATTTATGATTTTAATAAGCTACCACAATATTAAAATGAAAGATACAAACTCTGAGGTCAAAAACTACAATTTGTTGTAAGGCAAAACAATTTTGAATAATAAACCACTATTGAAATCTAAGATCACTTCCTATAATTTAATAAGTAATCCCCTTGGTGATATATCCCGGATATTAAACTAGTTTAGTTCACTTGGACCAGGTGTTTTAAATTGGTACATAGCATTCTGCCAAATGATAATACAAAACTAATCATGAAATGACATGATAACCTTTTATGTTCTGATTTTTACCTTCATTGCTGATCACAAATTGGCTAATCAGGAGCAATTAATTAATTCATTATTGTTAATAGTAGTGAATCACAAGTATAAAGATAATACCTTGTTTATTAGCTCAGCTATAGCACTGTTGGATGTCAGTTAACCAGATGCAAATGTTTGATTGGATAATGTATCTCACAGCTCCCAATCCACCTAGCACGTGCCAAAGCAGTTAGTGTTTTTTCACCACAAGCATCCAGCTGCAGACTATAAGTGTTTCCATAATAAATTCAGTATAGCTTGTACTTTTAAAACTTATTTAAAGGATACTGTTTGAGTCTGAGAGAAAAAATATTTTCAAAAGGGTCTGCCCTAAAAGGGTCTGCCCCGTGTGCAACCAAAAATAGTCCATAAATGTATCTTTCACTATGTTTCAAAGACACTGATGTTAAACTAGTTAGCCATTAGAGAAAATGACAATTCATCCATTTCTTGTTCCATATGAATGTTTGCTGATGATGCTCATGCACCAAGTTCAAACTTTTTAGTCATATATGTGATTCACCATGGAAGCTGCCCTATAACAACCACTTTAGAAAGACTCTGAGCCTAGGTCAAAATCATGACCTATTGAGTCTTGATACTCAGTGTTTATGGTTTGTCTTATCGCTGCATGAGGAGGTTCCCACTCCAAATGAGTGTGTGAACCCTATAATTAATTGGAAAATGAAAAAATTCTGTTCCACTCTGTGGCATAACACCTTGCTCAAGAATAAGTCTTTGAAGTCATGGAAATGCAAGGAGCAGGTAGCACAACTGACATAGAGTAGAAACTTGTCGTGTCTGGTTCCCAGAGCAGGTGCTGATGCTGTTGGGCACTGTCTCCTTCTCTGGTCAAGGAACTGAACATTGTGTTGGTCATGCAATAGGAAAGGCTGCAGCCACGAGGATGTGGAACCACATCCCACAGAATCTGATGAGCTTGAGAGCTATGTTGGCTTGAAGTCTATAAAAATGACAGTTTTATTTACACAATTGTTCCATTATACTTTACTGAAGGGAACAGAGAGGGATTGCGTAACATGCTTCCAATTTGTTTATTTGTTTTCCTTTATTGGATAAAAATAGTGCTCAGGAAATAACTAATGTAACAGACAGCACTGACTTGAATGAAAAAGGGGTGATGGCAAACAGGGACAGTCTGTTGGAGAGTGGTGAATGACAGGTTCTCTACCCACCCAGAAAATCCTTCTTCAAACAAGTGCCCTTTGTGGGTGGGGACAGATGACCAAAAATATTTCCATTTGTGAAAGAATTGTGGTCTAACCTCAGCTCAACAGACCTAATCAGCACTAATCCAAGCAAGCACTTAGCCCTGTTGCAAACAAGCATAGACTGCATTGCTTTGGAAGCTCAGGAAAGTCAGCTATGAAATACAAATTGTAGGTCTACCCTCGACATTTCTGACTGACATTAATGGAAATGACAGCTTACTCCCAGAATAAAGATAGGTTGGGCTGGGGGAACATAACAATTCCCTATGAATTACCACTTGATTACTTATTGCCAAACCCTTAGTGGTGTCAAATATTCCACAGAGGCCAGGAAAGAGCTATGTAGAACTGTCAGTGCTCCGAATAGTTTGTACTGGATCATTAGAGTGTGGCTTGCAGACTGAAGTGGTCACAAAGAAGCAATATTTCTTTGCCACTCATTGAGGAATACCAAATACCTTCTGAGTTTTGCAGTACTTGATATAACTGAGGCTGTGTGCTGAAACAGCCCTGCCCAATCAGATCAGTGGGACACCAATCGCATCTCTTCCGAATATCATATTTGTGGTTTTTCTCTTTCATTATAGTTGACAGAGTTAGGGTAAGACACTGAAGCAAATGTAAAACCCATCACTTTTAAACGTGGCATCTTTGTATCTGATCCCCATCTGACATAGATGGGGAATAACCCTATGATGATAACAAAGTTGTATCTCTTTACTCCAGGCCCTAAAGCAGCTGGGCTTCTCCATTTCTGTAATCTAGACAATAAAACAAAATTCTCTAGAAATAGCAGTTACAATTTCCTCTGTTTTACAAAGCACCAAACACTCTGGAGGGCTCAGAAATAATTCTCAAGTACTGTTTCAATGTGTTTGAATTCATTGACTATTCTCAGCTATATGGGAACACACACATGCATACACAAACAGCCCTTGAAGGAAATCAGAGCATCTGATGGAAAAGGTTTACTTTACTCTGGGTGATCTCAGCTACATTATTTACACACAAAAATCTCTTAGAGGGAGCATAAAAAACACATCAAAGTGCAGTGACTTTTTGTGCCACTCCCTCCCAAGCTCTACAACACATTTTGGAGTTTATTTTCTCTTCCTGGTCAGTTTCTTCCAGATCTCATAATAAAACAGAGTACATGAAAATTGAAACTTTTCAGGGAGAAAATGTTTTTAAATATTTTCTTTTAGAAACTGATTCTTCTCAATTGGATTTTTTTGCAATTTTTTTAGAACGTTTCATTCTTCTATCTTGGTCTGTAAGGGTCTCCCTTAGGAAATGTATACATATATGAATGAACATGGGAATGGTGTCAGACCCTGTGATTTGTGGGCCTCATGCTCTGGTACCATTAAACTAAACTAAACCACCATCTTTGCTTTTTTTTCCTCTCCTGCACAGGGAGCAAGGTGATCTGCAAAACTACCATGCCCCTACAGTAGGCGTGGTCCTTCAGAAACCTCCTAGGATGATCTGCATATGGGACCTGACACAGCCAGGGAGCATTGAATTTAATTGTGCATGTTTAGTCACAAAATTGGAGCAGAGCAGGGCAGCTTGCCATATTTGTTAAAAGTGGTCCTGTGGGCCACCATTTGTACATAAGAAATCAGGATTCAGGAGACTCAAATTCTGTTCAAAAGCAGATTTCTTATGTAGACCTGAAATAATTGACTCACCCCTCCATATCTCAGGTTTTTCCCCATAACTTTGGGATCTTTATTGGGATATAAGTACCTAACATTCATGACAGAGTAGCAGTCAGATGTTACGAGAATGAGGATTGCACAAGCAGTTCAACAGAAAGAAGATTGCACACTCCTCAGTTTTTTTTCTGGATTATCAGTGGATATTGCACTCACAGAAGAGTGGGGCACATCTACACTTCAGTTCCTGTGTGGGACACCTTCTCTTGGGATTTGGGATTTAATTACTAGCTGGATTCTGGTTATCCACAGGAATTCACACTCAGGAAGAGGTGGAAACATGACTCAGGCTCAACAAGTCATCTGGCAGCTGCAGAAGGATATCGGAATACCTTGCTGTAAAGAACACTTTGCAATTTCTCATACCCACTATCTTCCCTCTCAGATGGAAGGGAGGAAGGAAAAGTCACAACTTCATTATATAAATCAAGTGTCTTCTATTAGTGAATTTGCTTTCTTCTATAACTGATAGTAAATCCACACTCTGGCCTGAATTTTCAATAATCCTGTACTTTCCTTCCTCTTTAGCACTCTTGCTATCTCTGTCTCTCCACTTCTGTCTACCTCTTTCTAAACTGCTTGTCATGTCTCCTTCAAGGTGCACCCACTGATAGTTAAAATTTCATATTTCAATGAAATGCAAGACTGTTGTTCTGGCTTGTATCTTCACCATAGCATGACATTTGTATTGGCTGCTGTGCTTTCAAATTTCTGAATTACCCTTGAGTGTGTTTTGGCTCTTTCCATCATTTTAAGGCCTCCTTTTTCCTTATGAGCCCACCTGGAAAATGGCAATAAAACTTACAAGCTGTAGGGGGCTTGTTTTCCAAAGTTCACTGCAACTCTAGTTGTTTTTAAGAGAGCTTATCACTTTATCAGGCATAAAGGATTGTTATTATCCCATATGCCTAAATCTAAGTGATTAAATGAACAAAACAGCTTGGTTTGTGCAATATCTATTCAGGATGGAGTCTATTAAAATACAGGTGACAAAACTCTCAATAATTTTAATTGTTTCTAAAGTATCTCACTCAACCCAACAAAATAATTCATCTTGCTATGTGTAAGCTCCAACTCAGAAGAAGAGTATTGGAACTACAGTTCAAACAGCTGAAAACCATGAGAATCTTAAAAAGTTAATACGTGGTTATTCATCTAAAGATGTTGCCTACAACAATTTTGTTATTTTTTGTCTTAAATACAGCCTTTTGGTGTTCAATACAGGTGAATTACTCTCCTAGACCAAAAAATGGTCTCTCTAGACTGAAGCATGGTGACAGCCCAGAGACAAGCAATCATGATCTGCACTCTTCTAAGAATGTAAACAAAGAAAATTCTCAATTAATGGCATGGTTTCTCCTTTAAAAGGCATAATTTCTAAAAGGTGAACAGTGTTATGAGCAAAATTCCTGGAAATTGAAATGTAAGCAGAGAAATTTGAATGAAACTTGGACGTTCTTTTAGAACAGTTTATTAAATGGCTAAACCCCCACAATTTCACAATCAAAAAGAACAAACTTTGGCTATAAGCCCAACCTCATTTTGTGGAAACTGTGAATACAAAAGTAATGTATAACGTAAAAACAAAGTAGGCAGATTTAGTTAGCAGTAAAAATGAGAAATTATCAAATGAAATAATTAATACAAGAAAATAAAAGCATGGGAAAATAATTCCTGTCTATATGGAAAAGAGCAATATTTTTAAAAGTTTTGTTAAAGATAAAAATATGCTAGAAGTGATACAATGCCGACATTAGATAAGGATATTAAATCTGTTAGTAATCATAGAGAAGGATAAGGTTTCAGTAAATATTGCCTTGTAGAAAAACAGGTTCATTTAATCACTTCACATGAAGATGATCAAGAGTTTTCCAGTCCTTCAAGTAGCAAGGAGGAATTTAGGCAAAGTCTGTTAAATATTTTTAAATCAGTAGCTTGAATCCAAGAGCCCTTATTTTCCCAAGGAGTCAGCTGAATCACTAATGCTGCTCTTGAATAAATGTTGAAATACTGGTGAAATTCCAGAAGACTAAAAAAAAAATACAAATCCTGAGCCAGTATACAAAAAGTTTGAATTAGGCAACTTACTGGACATCAATCCCAGTCAAAAAAGGAATAAGCTGATAAAGCAATACATTTATATGGTTAAGATGGGCTGACAATTCCCTAAAGTAACCAGTCATGGGGTACACTTCTACCTTTAGTCTCAGTTCTCAAGGATTGGCTGAAGCATGACCACATGCAATGTAAAATATTCTTAAAATAGTGGCAGAAGACAGTTATGAATGACAGCTGTAAAAACCTATTGAAGAACTGATAATGATACATTAAAATTAGCTGACTTACTTAGTCAGATGAGGCAATTTCAACTAACCAGGTACTACAGCCAAACTTCTGCAGCAGTTCTAAAATGAATCTTTAGAGGTAGGCAACAGAGCAGAAGTTTCTAAAGTAATTCTGAAAATATGTGAACATTTTTTTTGTGTAAACTGAGTAGCAAATACAAGCAGGGTGATTATTTTGCTTCTGTATGTAATATTGATGAGATTGATACTAGAATATTACATACACATCTGGTGTCCATATTTGGGGGGGAAAAAAAGTTGAAAAATTGAAAAGGATGCAGAAAGGACCTTAAAAATCATTTCAGGATGGAGAAAATGCCTTACAATGGGGCACTGGAAATACTCAATCTATTTAGATTATAGTAGATTTAAGGGTGTCTTGAATATGTATGCACATACATTCATTAGGAAGAACACTGAACACTTAAAGGACTTTTCAACAAAAGCAAAAAGGCCTAAGGAAAATCAGTAGATACAGGCTAAAACCAGACAAGTTTAGTTTGGAAATAAGACACATTTTTCAGCAGTGAGGGAGATTAGTCAGAAAAAGCATCTACAAGGGAAAGTAGTGAATTCTCCTTCTCTTCATAATAATATTGGCTGTGATTCAGAAAGATGTGCTTCAGCCAAACAAAATCTATTCTTTAGTCAGAGATTTTTGCTCAACATATTAAATTGTCCAGTTATTTCTTCTGTGCTTAAACACTTTATGTAGGGTACAACTCATTCAACTTCAGTTGTCTACAGTGTAGATATTGGAAGCTCAGGTAGCCTGTGCAGGATTGCTTAAGAGTCAAAAGACACTTAGAGGGCTGGATTTATCTCACCCATTTTAGAAACCTGCATTAGTATGAGATTAATCCCGAGAGATTCCTCTTTCTCTCTACTACAAGAGATGTTATAAAGGGAACAAAAAGAGACTAACTAGTAAGGGAGCTTGAATAACTAGCCCTGATTAGAGATTTCCACTGAAAAAGCATGCATTTAGTCAGGTGAATCCTGACTACATTTTGTGTCTGAGTGTCAAGAAGGCATTCTGACAACGATTCCTGAGCAATGTATCTAGTTCAACATGAAAGGCAGTGCCTGGATTTCTGCTTGGATTAGGTGAGGTTTACAATATTTCTTCTGTGCCTAATGTGTAGGTTTTTACATACATTTATTTAGATTTTGTCTTCCATTTTTTTCAGCATCACATGTAATTTATAACTCAACAGTAAAAAATTATGCTTTCCCTACATTTCAGAAATAGATTTTCAAAAGGGAATTAATGACAAGGAGTTGAATGTCTGTATTTGCTAAAGGCTCAACATCTCATTGCCACCCAGTAATCCAGCCCAGCAGGACACAGAACAAAATGATCTCCTGTGTGAAATAAGAACTTGCTGTGATTCTGAATTGTGGGATGTTTTCCTGTTTGTTTTGAACTCCACATTAAAACAAGGTGGAATAAATATTTCCAACAACTGAAGAAAACTTGAAAATGAAATAACTCAGAACTCCTCATGGGCCACAAGCCTCAGTCACTCAGAGCAGGCACATGAACACACACACAGAGTGAAGGGCTTGTGAAGATTGAGGGATTTGTGTTTGGAAATAAGCAAAATCTCCCACACCAGCCCTGGTCAACTTTTTACACAAACAACATGGCTTGAAGTCAAGGGAAGATTTGCCTCAGGAAGGACTAGAGGGTTGGATTCAATGTACTGTTCATTAGGGCTATTTTCCTTTTCTTTATGAGCCACATGGGAATCTATCTCCCCGTTTCAACTGACATGAACCATTTTGTTTCAACATTTTTTTACTGTTCTAGCCTGTACGCTTTATTGATGTTGATTATAATTTGGTTGCTCACCAACTTATATTGAAAGGAAAAGCTGCAGTCCAAACCCATTTCTGTAGTGATTTAAGAACAGCTAACATGTACGATGCTTGGACCAAATTTTCTTATTAAATAGTTATTACTGAAATTTTTATTTTTGCTAAGAAACCTTTTAATACCAGAACACATTTCACTTACATATCTTTTAAAGCATATAACACTTCTAGATAGACTATTAACTTAAATAAGAACATTATACAAGCAATTAAAATTATTAAGGACTTAGAAGAGGCACTTGTGGAGCATCTGAAAAGAGTAGGATTCAGCTTGGTCATTATACCTTAATCATGTGCAATAATTAATTTTATATATATATATATATATATATATATATATATATATGTATGTATGTATGTAACTTGGAGAATCTATTTAGCCTTACTGAAAATAATGAAAATATTAATGCACTGAAAACAAAATTAAAGTTTTCTCCCTAAAAATCACTTCATTTGTTGACTTCCTTGCTATGAGACAATTGGGGAAAAAATCTCAGCATGTCTTTTTTAGATCATATTTTTAAGATTGCTCAGAGTAGAATTGTAAAATGAATGAAAATTTGGAAATTTATTGGTTAACTATTTAAATAATGAGCTAACACACACTTTACCACCTCTCAAAGTTCAAAATACATTTCTATGTGATGTCATTATTTTTTACTTATAGAGATCAGAAAAAGTATAAAAATATTATGCCAAACTCTTAAACCATAACTGCAGTCGTAGTCAGCAGACACAAATTTTCACATGTATTTTCTTTCCCCTTGAAAGAGGCATGAAGCAGAGAATGAACCAAGCATTACCTAAATCAATGTATTGCAAGCAGATGGATTTACGGTACAAAATTAAACATGACCTAAGATCCTATCTAGAACAGATGTGAGCTGTAGACTATCCATAGTCAAGGAGAAAATTTTCATCTGGAGCAACTGTTTCTACCAAATTGTCAACAATGGAACATCTCTGGAGGTTTCTCATAAGTATGTGGCACTGCCTACTGAATCATGATCAGACTTGAGAATATTTTTCCTTTCTGAAACCCAGTTTCAACTTTAAAATACTGCCACAGTAGTGCCCCAGAGAAAACCCAAGCTCTGGAATGTGACTGTCAATATGCTTAAATTGTTAACACACCTTTGGTCTATGTCAGCCACCATTTCCTCAGACAGCAGCTGAGCCTGGTTTAAGACAAGTATATTGGTCAGGAATAAATCCCAATAGATTCTTTGGGTATAGCTAAATTGTGTTACAAAGAAAGGGATTAGATGTATGGATGTGGTCCATGCTGTGCCATCTGCCCTCAGGTCCAGAAATCAGGCCCTGAACCATTTTCCTGACAGCACAGGTTTAGTCTTTGTGTATATGAGATAATACAGCAATATGGAAATCCCGAACTCTGCCCTTAGGAGGATGTGGGAAGTCCTAAGAACATCTCTGGAAGAGATGAGGGACCACAAAAACTTTCTGGTCAAAAGAATGAGGGTACCTACAAACAGCTGTTGCTGAGCAAGGACAAAGAGCAGTGCCAGCTGTTAGCAGAGTGTGCTGCTGGGGGCCCAGCTCGATATGGTGAGGACAGCAGGATGGAAGGGTTCGTTGAATGGGTGGTAGGAAGAGCCAAAGTTTGGATCAACAACTTCATGGCAGTGTCCCTACGGCCTCTCTGATTGTTTTCTGATCTCCTTTTTGGAAAGGTCACTGCCCCAGAATGACTCACATCCATTGTGTTCCTCCCTTGAAATGGTTGTACTGCATCTAACAAAAAGCCCACCTAGACCCAAAGACAAATACAAAAAGCAAGTGCCAAGACGAGAGCATAATAAGGTAAGGAGCCAGTAAAACTGCATTACCTCCACCTGCTCATAATTTAGGGACTTTTCTGAGCTCAGCAGGTTACTCTTGCTTGAATTTGTCTGTTTCTCCTCTTAAATTTTGGTATATACAGCATCCTATGCCAAGGAACTCCACCACTTAACTGCACCACAAGTGAATGAGCTTCCTGCCGGTTTTATGCCTTCCTTCTAACTCCTGCTAAACAATCAAACCTTACGGCCTCCTCAGCATCACTTTAGGCTGGATCAACCTTTTCCATGACTGCCCCTTAGTCATTGCTTTATCAGACCTGGGAGTCACCATTTCTTCAGCCTTCAGAAAGAAGTTTATCCATCCCCCTGCCTTTGCCTGAACTTTTTTCAGTCCTGCTGTTGTATTTGAGTGATTGCAGCACTATGCACAACTATTCCAGTTTTTGTGAATTTCCAGAGTAGCATACCATGTTCTCTTTTTAAAATTCCCCATTCCATTCCTAATTTCTAACAATTGGCTTATGCTTTTGTGCACTCCTGGTAATGTGAACTGATTGTGTCCACACACTGCAGCCCTTGGAGCAAAGCCTGGCTTAGTACTTGCCCCATGGATTTGGCACACACTGATTCACTGACCTCACATGATCTGCACAAAGTTCATCTATTGCACTCTTCCCACTGGAAGCTCACAGCTGTGGCTACCCTCCCACATCCCTGTCAGCAGCTCAGGATATTCTCACAGTCCTTTTCTTTCCTCTTGTGACCTTTCTCACCTCAGCCCAGAGAAGCCTGAGCTACCCTGCCACAAGGTCTAGATCTCCTCCTGCCCCCCAGTGGACTAACTTTAGGACTGAAATTTTGGTATTCTTTAAGAGAGCATACCTTTCCTGCTTGCCCTAGATAAGAAGAGTATCTCATTTTCCATCTGTCATATTTATTATTTTCTTCACAGTGACAACATGGGTGTAGATTGTGGGCAGCAGGATGCACTGTGAGGAAACAAGAAGTGTGAAAGGTCCAATGGGGTGAGCATAAGTTGAAGAATCAGGTTTTGTGGATAGATGCTGGATGCTTGACTGATTCACCGAATCAGTCCTTGTACTGCCTAAAAAGTGAGCCATGGATTGTTCAAGAAGACACCTATTTTCTCAGCTCCAGAATGGATCCTGGAGGTGATCCAATACATGGTATAGACAGCCTGGGGAACAGGGCCACGGCATAAAGCAATCAAAAGGTTGGTACAAAGAGGAACAGAATGGTCTGTTCTCCAGATGCCCTGACAGGAGGAAGAAAAACAGCATGTTTAAATTGCAGGAAGGGACAATTAGGTTAGACAGTGGAAAGAACTTCTGATGGTGAGAAGAGTTAAGCCCTGGAATAGCTCGCCTGGCAACTGGTGCTGTTTTTCTTGCTGACAGGTTGTAAGAACAGGTTAGACAAACATGCCAGGAATGGTTTAGGTCTACTTGATCTTTTCTTGGGTCAAATGGAGAGATAAGATCACTTCTTCTGTTCTTCCCAGACTCACCTGCTACAATATTATCATTTTTCATCCCAGATTTCTATAGATAAAAATGGATTCCTTTTCCACATTTTTCACTACTGTAAAGTATATGTCTAAAAATTCTGACAGACACAAAACCACATTCTGTGCTTGTAAAAGAAACCCCACAGTTAAATCTAAGTGTCTCTGTCCAATTCTGCCTGTTTTGCTTCGTGTGCAGAAACTAAGTATGACACATTTCGTTTAATAATACAATATTTACTCATTAAATATATTTACCTCATTCTTTGGAAGTTTTTGCCTTTTACCTGCTGATTATTTCACAAGCTGAAAAGTAAAATGACTGTTATGGCAGAAAGTCTCTTTTCAGAAGTTGCAAATAGAAACCACTTCAGAATACCTCTGGTCAGAGTATTTGTTTGGCTTTGATTACAAAATTACAGATATCTGCTTAAAGTATTATAGCCAAATACTGGCCCAGGAGGGATTATATTCCCAGTTTTGAGATTAATGCATTGTACAGCCCCTGGTCATGAAATTTAAAAGCATTCTAAATAGTGGCCATTGGCCGTTTTATGTGACAGCCTAAATAATTAAAAAGGTCTGTTTCAATCCCATATCCATTGAGTACATTTTTGTAATGCTTTGCTGCCTAGAAATGGTCTCTGCACCAAAATGTAGCACTAAAATGAGAGTTTATACTGTATCAGATAGGAATCTGCAATCTGTTTTATGATTCTACAAGGATGTATAAAAGAAATAAGCTATAGCTATCCAGCAGAACTTTTCCCCATTCAGAGATTGTTGCTGAACCTTATTCCTTCGGCTTCTGTCCAAACAATCCACACTCAGTATTTTCCTCAGTTCTTTGTTGACTGTTTATAACCTATGTGGAAATCCTTAGATTGCTGTTTGGAAATCACCAACATTACATTGCCCGAATTCACAGGCTTAATTTCTGGCTTTAAGAGAGGCCTCATATTTGAGATTGGTTAAGCATCTCTCTGTCTCTACAGACACTTACTGTGGTGTAGGTAGAGTCATTCCCAGAATTTTTGCTCTGATGTCAGCTTCTCCATAAACACCCACGTCTTTACAGTCAATATGTTTAAGCTGTGGGCATGGCCTACACACCACGAACTCAGAGATCGTGCTCAGGCTACAGCCAAAGGCTTCATAGTTTACGTCCAAGCTTTTCTAGGAAGCTCTATCTCACTATTCAAGTGTAATCCTTTAGGCTTGTCTAAAGCATCTCTAATATTAGCTACCAAAATGTGAAGGGACAACTTGCTTTGAACCTGAGAGGTGATTATGGAATATGCACCTGCCTGAATAGGACACTCATCTGAGACACCATGATAAAACTGTCCTTCTTGGACCCAGGATGTGCAGATTTAATCTTAAATTCTAAACTGTCAGCTGGATGCTTTTTCTGCAGGGAAATCATATGTTAAACATCTGTCTGAGCTTAAAAAACAGGATCAGGAGAAAGCTGATCGGGCAGAGAGATTGCTATGGGACAGTTACATCTCTAAAAGGTTATTTCTAGGTGTCTCTGCCTAAGTCAGCTGCTTATGCACCAAAAATTGATCCTCTTTCTCTTCCTGAAAGCTCTCTTCTATCAGGTGCTTCAGGCATGTGTCCTTTTGGAGTGCTGTAAATTATTTCAGAAAACAGGGCTTGCCTCAACCAAAGAAATGTAAAGAAAATAAAAATGGTCAGTGTTATAAACATCATGAATAAACAAAAATATTTCTTAGGATCTATGAAAAACTATTATGAGGGACTGAATTATTCCTGTTAACAAAGGCTGATTTTCTGGGAAAATTTGCTGAGACTACAGAAAACACTAAGAAACTCTCCGCTGACATCCTCTGTCAGCCTTAATGTAATGGCAAAGGGGTTGTTAATAGCTCAGACATATAAAGCACTCCAAGTTTTTTTAAAGAATAACTAGATATTGATAGGGTATATTAAATACATTTTTTTTCTAAAAAAACACTAAAAAATATTACAAAATCTTTCATGTTGAAATTGCATTAAAAATATGCACACTCAAGATGTAATACTATGGTGGTAGGGGAGGTGGGGGTGTGTTCTCTTTTGAAGCAGCAATAACATTTAGGAACTTTGTATTTCCCAGTTTTTTTCTCTACACAAAATTTTTTTCCAAAGGCAGGAAAGTGGTGTTTTCTAGTTCAGAGAGGATGTGTTGTGACATTGCCAATGTCTTGACTTTTTTTTCTTTCCTTCCTCTTTAGGTTCTTTAGAGCTAGATACACAGAAGATAACAGTCCTATGGTTTATCTATAGTCCAGAGACTCAAAAACAATGAGGCAAAGTGAGTGAAACTTCCTGCTGATTACAATGTACCATAAAGAGAAAGAAGCAAAAAAAGAAGGGAAGATGACACAAAAAAATTACAGTCATATTTGAATCATCTGTGTGATTGTCTTTCATATTTAAAAAGTTTCTAAAGATTTGTGTGACTAAAAAAGCAAAGGATATCCTGAAGAAGACGGAGGAATTTCCACTTATTGTAGTTCACATAGATGCCAGATTCACACAAGAGTAGCAAGATGTGCAGGCCAGAAGGACAGTGTTGGATATCCAGGAAAAGAAAATAATCCAGAGTGGACATCACCATGTTGCACAACTCAGTGGTGCCAAAGAAAAAGTAACAAAGAAAGCATCAGGTGTGAGTAGGCTAGAGTGCAAAGGAGCAGTGGGGCTCCTGAAACAACAAAGTGCACTTGCATCCAACTCCTGGCTTCAAAACTCACCACACATTTTAGGAGGTCTTTCAGAAGGATTAGGTAGACACTTAGGAGGAACATTAAGTTGAACAAATAAAAGTAGCATTGCTCTTATACAAAGCAATGTAATAGTAGCACAAGAGACAAAGAGTAAAACTAAAATAGTGCATGAGTTAACACATAAATGCTATAGGTGGCTACACAAGTACTATACGTCTTCAGAAAACCTAAAAATGCATGGAGCTATGCTAAGGGAGACATTTTGCCAGATCAGTATGGAAGATAAAATCTTATCATGAAACACTTGGCTAAGCTGTAGGATAGTGTAAGTAACCAGGGCAAAGAACAAGTTGTGCTGGACACTTGCAGCAGGTCATTGGGACTGGTAAGGAAAAGAAATCACTACTTTTTGTACAGCTTCTGAGGACACTCCAAAAGTTAGTGCAGTGGGGTTAGCAACACCACAGGAAGATGTTTTGCCTGTGCAATATATTTTTGCTGTATACCTCACTGAAACACCAAGGAGGAAGAATATGTTATGTGACAAACTGACACATTAAAACAGCAATGGCTTATGTAGAGGAAAAAACACTGTTCCAGTAGGAAGATCAGTCAGAAGAGCTACACTGGGTGAGGTCTATTCCAATCTGAACAGCAAAATCTGTCTCACAAGTGCTCATTTCAACTTTAAATATCATTATTTTAGTCATAGCCACTCTTGATTACCACCAATGGATAGTCCTGTGAAAAGACATGGTGTTATTCAACATCTTCAAGCCAGTGCCATGAGCTAATACACCATATTAACATCCCGGTTCTTACACATTAGCTAAAAAGTATCAATCATTATTTGTCTGATATTTTAAGCTGCAGTCACCCAACCAGACAGCTGGACATGGCCACCTTTAAATTCAAGTTGTCACTCACACTTTTTGTATTACGGTAGACATTATTAGAATATTGCCTGTGTGAACCACTGGGGAAGTTTCTGCACATGGCGGCTGGAGTCAAGAACAGAACAACTGGTAAAGTAGGGGAGTGAATGTAATGTGAATGAATGTGAGTGAATGAACAGTAATGAGTATTTTAGACCAAACCACAACACTAAATTGGTGTTTCCGCCCGGTTACAAACCTAACCCGCAACAGTGAAGCAGTGCCATTAATGGACAAAGGGGATTAATAAAAGGCTTGATTTACCCTTTGTCTATGATAACAACCTATGTTTGTTCCCCTTTTCTTGTGCCTCGGCTGTTTCACCACACACCTTTCCACTGAGCAGCGGAGTAAATAAAAACTGGTCAGGCAGGCTGACATTGATAAAATCAAGTTCACTGGCAGATATTTCAAACCCTTTATTAGCAAGGCCATAAACTACATATGCTGTTTGATTAGGATATGATGAAAAGAATTTATTAGCAGATGTGTATTCAGCTACACTGTTTTACTGGCAGCTTTATGAGATTCTCTCCTAGGCTGACAGGTGCGGCTTGCCAGCTGCCTTGTACAGCAAACAGGGGATGGAGATCATGCCATGTGCAATGATTTAATCAGTTACCATCAACTGCTGGAAAATAAACAAGGTTTTGTGCCTTTCTTTCAGTCCCATGTATATTAATTGAAACCAAATATTACAAATGACACTGAAAGAGAGTATCACTGATCAGAGGAGACTTAAATTTAATAGGACACAGCCATGTAATACATAAATATAATAAAGCACAGTCATGTAATACATAAATATTTGGTTAAAAGATAGCAGAATTTTGTTAAACTTGGCAATGGGAAGTCTTTTGAAGTCTCATTTGTCAGTTTCCATTCGTGGGACAGTCAAATCTAGTCATTTGGGTCACAGCTGGCAAAAGAAAGATGATCCTCTTGGTTTATTGTTCTGATACAAAATTGTCATTACAAATTGAAAACACAGAGCAAATAAAAGAGGGCAAATGGGGAACTTGTGTGGTTACATATTTTTAACTGTTGCGTCTGGCTGTACTTTGCTTAATAGGGGTTGCAGAATTCAAGATGTCTATATCCTGGGTCTCATTACTATTGTTTAAAATTTCTATACCACTAGTTTACAATTAAAACGTTCTTTCTCAATTCAGTTCTCATATCCCATGTTTTCAGTGCTCTAAATATGTGTAACCTGAACTAATATTTTTATTAAGTATCTGACAGCTGCCTTGAAACATTTTTATATCAAATATTTGCATGTCAAAATACAGATATAGAAGACTTTTTTCCACAGCCAAACGAGAATGTTCATACAATGTAAAGAAAAAATGATATTGCTAAACTGAAGCAAGAATATTTTACAGAAGATTCTTTAACTTTGTTTTCTGCATGTTTATGACAAAGAATTGTCATGATTACACTGCAAGGAAGGACAAGTGAAGAAGAGCTGTAAAGCAAAAAAAACCTTATCAAACTGATTGCATAAATAATTATAGCAGTGGTCTGTTAAAAATTATGAAAATTGAAGCCATGGAAGTATTTTGAAAAAAGTGGGCTTGTCTTTGAAGTGTCAGTACATTCAAATTCTTTCTCTCAGCCTAAGAATGCATTCAGATTTTAATAGATTTTCTGTCCTGGTTTAGAGTCAAGTTCTTGCACAGAATCAGAGGTGCTAGAGAAGGAACAGCACTAGCAGCAGCAGACTTTATGCCTGTTTTTTTTATTATAATAATCTCTCTGAAGGAGATTACTTTTGTTCTTTTGTATTTTAATAGTTTGAGAGAGATGAGTTTCTAGTAGTCACAGCCTGGGGATCCAAAACTGTGATAATAGCTGCAGGCCACATTGGGCAGAAATATGATATTTTCTAATGGATTATGAGGTACTGATTTCCTTTCATTCACTCCTTTTTTCTTCGTGTCCCTTGGTGTATTTTCTTGCTGAAGCACAGACCACAGCTCAGCCTTTTCAAGATTTTACAAGGAAAAGTGTAACATCAAGAGCATGTGCTGTGCAACTGATTAGAAAATAGAGTTTAATATACACCCACCATTGAAATGATCTTCTAGGGATGCCTCAGAGAATTTGCCTTGAGAAGCTAGTAGGCAGTAACTCAGTCTAGACTTTTCCAGGCAAACATCCTCATCATATTGCTGTTCTGTGTTTCCAGTGTAAAGTTTGCCTTAGGGCATGTATGTATGGAAACACTCCTTGCACCCTTCCCATGGAGAGGCTGTATATCTTCTCCCAAGCAACACAACAGCCTCTCCATCAGCTTGGAGTCTAGGCCATTTAAGGGTGGGTTCCTCTCAGAGCCTCTGTAGAGAATCTATACTAGTAAAATAAATGATAATGAGAGCCTGAAGCTAACTTAGCATGATATTGTTATCTGTCTTTACCTCCAAAATAAGGTGGCCACACTCAGACTCCACATGCGGAATATCTTTATCCCATACATTATCCTCAAACCACACCTGGGAATCATCAGGGAGAGTGCTAGTTATCTTGAGTCAAAATCAGGCAAGGCACCATTTAACATTACAGATAATGGAGTTTTAGTGTCTGTGCCTGTGCCCTGTTTAACTTGCTGGTAAAAATGAAACCTTAGGATACAGCTAAAAAGTCTGCAGTCTGGATCCACAACCACAACAGTCTTCAGGATGTTATAAACCCATCATAGGATACATTTATATTGCATGTCAAGCTCAGGTCAGCATTCTGGATCTGAACTCTAACTTACCGACACTGCAAAAATTTACAGCCCTAAAACAAGGTTGCAGTTCTCTCAATGGCAGGGTTTTAAGTCCTTGGGGCTCCTTAAGGTCCAAAGTGAGCCAGCGTATGATGTCCAGGTCTGTTTTGCAGGCTGAAATGATCAAGGGCAGTTTGAGAAAGTGTCTCCAACCATCTCCCAACATCTGGGTACCAGCCAGAGTTTGCAGAAATGCCCTCTCTAGCCAGGAGCACGAGGGAGGCCTGCAGGGCTGTGGTCAGCTGGCAGGAGGACTGTTCACCATTGCCTGCTAATCAGGTCCCACACAGCATCCACTAGGACATAGATTTAAGCCTGTGCTGCAAGTATTGCAGAGTGAGAACATAATCTTCTGTAAAGTTTTCTGACTATTCCATTTTTTTGCAACATATCAGGTGTGTCATCAACTGGACTGATTGCTCAAGCAACCTTGAGCTACCTCTCTGTCCAAAAGTGTACTCTGCCATCCATGCCCTATTGCTAATTAGCTCAGGCACTGCATGACCATCATATCAGAGATATTCTGTTCTGGTTTCATTAGCAAAGTTTCTCTCCCCTACCCCAGCTCCAAATTTATTCTATAGGCAGACAAAGGCTGCCTCTGTAGAAGCAGAAAGCTGTTTTACATGCCAAAGCACAACTTTAACCTCTCCTCCAGTGGCTTTGGGACTTTTGAGAGCATGTATATTCTTTAGTGTCCACATGTGCAGATATTAAGAAGTCACAAAACCTACATAAGTGGCTGTCAAACTACTCTGCTCAAATGTCTGGAGTACAAAATATCATCTAGTTGTAATAATTGATTGATTTGAGCTAAGCACATTCACTGCACCTGCACAGTCAGTATTTCCAAGCTATTTCTAGGTCTCAGCACCTGCATAAAAGGGCAACTTATTTCTCTTTTATGCATCTCTGCCTTCTGCTCATCGCACTGTTTCTACAGACCAGAGTACCTCCAGAGAATAGAAATGCAGCAATAATTAGGCTCTCCTTTGGGGCCTGAATGATTTTCTAAATAGAATTAGTTTCATTTTTGTTCCCCAAACACAGAGAAGCACCAAGCAACATTTCATCTTAGGCACAGAGCCCCACCAAAACATATTCCTAATGTTATTTATACGGTATTTTTATATGGAGAGAAGTTATCCTCTGGAACCCTGCCAAGGATATTGCACAAGTAGGTGAGGGCCTAGAAACAACTGCTAAATCTCAGAGATGGCAACATGCTTCCATCTCCAGGGTCTTTGTTTAAATTCCTTGCTACAGATTATATACACCTCTGAATGTACTTTTCTTGGAGAGATGAATTTAATCGTCTTGAATCTTGGCTTGCAGTCTGACAACTTGCAAAGTTGTCAGATTTCACAATAAAATTATAAAATATTTTTCAGCCTTGACATCTGCAAAAGTAAATGTGGGGTAGCAAAAACGGAACATGACTTGATAAAATATTTTCTGAAAGTCTTAAGAAAAATGTTGCCACTTTTGCAGATAACTCTCTTTCATTTTTAAGCACATTCTTTTTGTTACAGGACAGTGCTTCTGACCTGCCTCTGTCAATTTCCTCTAGATATGTCCATTCATTACACTCATGGTTTTGGTGTAGGCCAACAGAATATAGACACTTATACATTCCCAGACCCCCCCTTCTAAGATTGCATCAAGCACATGAATGATGTGTGATGACAAATCACACTCCTCACACTGCACTAAGTCTTTCAAACACTTCTACATGTCATTAAATTCATACTGGTCGCAGAAGAATTTTCTGACCGTGAAAACTTGGTGGGAACTCAGTTGACTGGTAACAGTTGAGATGGAGAGTGACGAGGTTCAGTGTAACTACACATGTGAGAGACGTCCTTGGTTCTCGTCACTTCTTGAAGGGCTGGGGTTTGAGTTTTGACTCAAACCAAGTCCCACTGGTAAATGCTGTTCACCTTCTTGGCAGAATAGCAAAGTGTGTGTCATGTCCAAAACATTTCTCTGGGAAAGAAAGAGTTTGGCACTGCAGTGAAGGGCAACCTGGGAATTGCTGATAAATCAGAGGTGTTTTTCTCCTCCAAACAAAGATGCTAGAGTTAATTTGTTGCAGTTTTGTCTGCACAAGACCTATTATATGGGCTGTAATTTCACGGGATGGAGACTGTGAACTCCCAGGTCACTTGTAAACCGATCACTCCCCAGCCTCTCCTCCTTGTGCTTTTAAGTGTTTTGAGCCTGGTAAATTGAAACCTGAAGAAACACAGAGCTCTGATCTTTGGGACCTCTAGAGCAAACCTGGACTTTTGCTGATTTGCTCTAGGAAGTAACTGCTTACTTACCCCATAATTAACACCACAAAGCTGATCTTTGAAAGATAAAGTATGGGAGGTCAGAGACAGGATCAGGGAGAACGGTTTCATTAGAACCACAGCATTTGCAGCCAGATTTTCTTCTCATTTGCATCAGAGTGATCCTGGAATTGCTTCACTAAAGTCAGAGGTGCTAACAACTATAAAATCTGTCTGGATTAGAAGCAGGTCATTACTATCACATCTAATGGATTTTAATCCATAAACTTAGTAAAAACAGCAACAGAAATTGCTTGTTAGCTACATGACTAACCACACTTTCACTCATCTCACAACAGAGGCTGCATTAGCACTTCCTTACAAGTTCCAATTTACACAAGGTTTCAGACACATAAATACGTCTTCCAGTTGATTGACTTCCTTTAGCCAAGCAACTAGGTACAGTAGTGTTCAAAACATTGAATAACATTATTAAACAAGCTTTGCATTAACTTTTTTACCAGTTTTTATTTGCATTTTTTCTTCTGGAAATTTAAAGTGCTATCTTGTGTTAAAATAAGAAGAAAAAAAAACCAAACAACAACAACAACAAAAAATGGAAAAAAGAGGAAAAAAAAAAGCAAAAAAAAAAAAAAAAAAAAAAGGAGAAAAAAAAAAGAATAAAAAAGAATAAGGAAAGTCCAAGCCCTCAACTGGTGGAAATCAGAATGGCCTCACATGTCCTTCATTTCCTCTTTGGAAGGTTGACTTCAGGTTGACATCCAGTTTATATTAATGAGGAGTCAGTCCAAAATATGTGATATAATAAGTAAAAGAATCAGTTGCCACTGCTAAACTAAGACTTTCATGAACAATAACAAGAACTAAATAGGTATATATCATCTATTTAGACATTCCTTTCCAATATTTGGTTTTAGACTGAGATTCCTGCTTTCCACACAAATGGTTGACAACCATTTATATCAGAAATAAAGAACCATTATTTTGATGTTAGAAAAAAGACTTATTTATACTATAGGACTGGATCCCACCACATTTTAAATTTACTGGATGAATAGTTTTTGTGTGTCCCTCATTTTGAGTCTTTGTCACACACTGCATCCCACATTCAGTCTTTGGCATGCAATAGTTATGCATCCCAAAGACATTTTCCTCATAAAACTGGATGTTTACTTTTTGTACAGCAATACCACAAGCTAATGTTCTTTCTTTTTAAGAGGGTCAGGGTCTTTGGGTCTATTTTAAAATGAAAAATGAAATAGTGCAGATCAATTAAACTTCAGAACATAAATCAAACCTCAAATAATGGAAAGGGCAGCCTCCAATATCTTACCCAGAATATGTGAATACTGAATGGATAAACAGTCTGTTAATTTGCCCTCTTCTTTTAATCTTTATTAAAATGTAATTCTAATACACAGGAACAGAACTGCCAAAAATAAGTTCAGTCTTGCAAGCAAGAAGGCATCATATTGCCAGTCATGGACACAATAGTCCTTTTTTAGGTCTATGCCAGGGAATATTCTGGGCACTGGAACTCTACCACTTACATGGCGAAACTGTAAGAATGGTCCCTGACATGGTTTTGTTAAAATCACCTAGCATTTCCCAAACAATTTCCTGGCAGAGTGCAGAAGTTAATATGGGAGAATGACCACTCAGAACAGGCAGCTTGAAATAGTCCACATTTTGGAAATAAAGAAAACTTAATAATATATAAATATCATGACAATGCCAGCTGGCCCCATGGTCAGAGAACAGGCACTTGCACTGTTTGCTCTGTAGTATAAACTTAGCCTGTATTATTAAGACACCTCAGCATAGGAACACTGCACTTCTGGATGCCTCGTCGCAGAAACCCCACAAAGTGAAAGGAAATCTGTGAAAGAAAAGAGTAACAGAAATATCCAGAAGGGGTTTTCCCCCTACGTAAGGCTCCACTTTAAAGACTTAGAAATATGTGGGTTTTTAAAGCACTTAAAACTCCAGAAAGTTTTGTAGCTGACTTCAGGATAACAGTAACAGTGGGAATGCCAAAACCTTGTGAGTAAATTCGTGACTGCAAATAGTAGCTGATCTGTAGTCATCATATGGCTTCCACACAAATATACTTCAGTGCTGCACAATTGTTTGAGGTATCTTCCAGGAACTCCCAAACCATGTGCAGACCCTCTCTCTAGGGCTCACTCTGGCTGAGGAGTGGATGGGGTACAGAAATCCCTGTGAGCTTCATGCATACTGTGTAGGGCAGTGCTGTGCAAAGCACCTGGTAAAGACACGATAGCATTTGTCAGAGTGCTGAACCTTGTTTTCCGTTCAGGAACTACTCAGGCCTTTGCTTTTCAGGTCTTTCTTGCTCTGTGCTAATTCTTCTCTGTCATATAGGATCATAGAACACATTTAGCTGGAAAGGACTGGCCTCTGCCTGTTCCCCACACTTCCTCTTAGGTAAGTGTATCTCCACCCAGCGAGGGTTGATCTCCACCCAGCTTCTCTGTTGTTCAACCTCCGCAAAAGAAATTGTACCTGTAGACCAATGCTGAGGATACTTTCCTGGATCTTTACTCCACTGACAAAGTAAGCTTTGGTTTAGCCAAAGTAAACAGGGATGTTTTAACTAACTCACAGGGTTATTCATCTGGACCATTAGTAGAAAATGTGGCTCTGGAGCATCCCAGGTAGGAATGAGAAAAGAATATTTGGGGTATACATTTTCCATATAAAAGGTAAGATGTATCTCATGCAAAGGAAGCAAGTTTAATATGTAAATTTTATAAAACTTTTTCTTCTCCATGTAACCCTTCCTCTAGGTGTTCAATATGTAATCTACTAGAACAAAATTGATGTACAAATGACCTACCAGAAGCTGCTGGTCTCAGAACGAGTTACCTCTTCAGCAGTGTGGCGGCTGCCATTACAGCAACAAGTACAGTACATGCAACAAGCAAGGAAGGCCCATACTCTGCCATAAATCCTACAGTCAGCCCATTGTCATTCATCATGGGCTTCTGAACATTTTACTAGCAAGGGGCATGAAGCCACAATCAGGAAGGAAGGAGTGTAAGAGAATTCAAGTAGAGAACCTTAAAAAGAAAACTTCACAAGGTCATAAAATGTTCTTCAACTTGTAGGGTTTTGTTGTGGGGTTTTGTTGGTGTTCTGTTTTAAGGGCGTTTGTTTGGGGGTTTTTTGCCTTAAGCAGAATAAATTGATAGGAAAAAAAACCTGGGGGATGGTTCTATTTTTAAAATAAAGAATAGGAAACCTGTCAGATCTTGGAATCTTTGTTGCCCCTCATTTTATGAACAAAATGTGAGCAATATACTGTTGAGGACAGCTAAAGAAGGGGATTGAGTGGGAATGTTACTTGATTCAAACCTTTACGTTAACAAAACCCCCCACTGTCAAGAATCTGTCAAGGGAGTTCCTGTATTCAAATGGACAGCAAATTAAACATATCACTAACCTCAGGGATCCTAGGAATACCAAAACAAGGGATATTTTTAGCCTGTTTGGCTACTTGGGGGTGGTAAGTGTCTGCTCTCATTAAAATCTTACAACTGTTTCTCCCAAATGTCAAAATTGTAAAGTTGTTGACGGATGCAGCTGAGATAACCCAGGCAATGATATTCCAATGGTTTAGGTGACAGTGGTCTCACCATGATGGTGCTAGGGAGCTAATTTAGCTTTCAGGGAAATTAGGAATCCTTCCAAGTTGGATTAGGACACCTTCAGAATCCAAGACATTGTCTTGAGCTTCAAGCTATGTACAGCATGTGAAGAAATCCACTGGCCTGGTCTGGAAGCTCTGATATTGTCTTCATTTCATGAACTTGCTCTTTTCTTCACAAGTTTCAGGTCTGTGGAAAAACCCAGGCCAGGATTTCTAGCTGAGTAAAAGCTCATGCTATGTAAATTAGAAGAAGAAAAAATTAATAAAAAAAAAAAGTTACACAGTCAAAACCAGAAGTGCAAAAACACATCCACCATGGGCTGGAAGCCAACAGCAACGTTAGAAAATACGGAACAGAATATGTACAAAATCAACTCTGTCATTTTGGAAATGCATATCAGAACATGCAGAAAATATAAATCTGTGTTACAAAAAATAAGGTCAGATGTGCATGTTTCTGCATTGGAACTCCTTCCCTGAGTAAAGAACTTTTCTACTTCCAATATTATGACTTTTCATTGCTTACATAGGAATAGTATGGTAAAATATACTCTGGGCTCAATTAATTCCTACCTCTGTCTCTCTGGTGACTTCTCTGAGTTGAGGAGGAAACTTTCACAAGTCAGTGTGCTATTTTAGGCTCCTTTACATTTTGGTGCATCAAACAGCAACAGCGATATAATAGAGGAGCTGTTACTGCTTCTGGCTGGACCATTCTCAAAGCTCAAAGCAGAACTGAAGGTGTCTGGACCATGAGGAGAAGACAGTAAACTGGAAAGTCTATTTAAGTTAGTTATAGGAATATATTTGAGAAAGGATTTCTTAAGAATGGGACATTTACATGGGATTGGGAGGATGAGGGCAGGAGGAACATGTGTGCTTGTCCTCCTACTCGACTAACCCGAATAATGTCTGGCAGAGCTGAGTGTGCACAGCCCAGAGCAGCCAGAGCTGGCACGTTCTCAGGCTTGTCCAGAACATGAACCTAAAAAGTTTCAGATTCAGTTCAGAGTCTCAAAATGTGTGAGGAGGCTCAAAAACACCACATCTAGACTGCACTTACATCAGACGATTAAATTAATTAGTCTTGCAGCACAGTACAAAGTGTAATTCAATCCTGGTGATAGATTGGGAGATTAATCACAATTTACAGCCTTGTGAAGGCAGATACACACACACACCCCCAGAAAAAAAAGTATGTAAAAGGAAAGAAAGGAAAAGAAAAATATTCAAGCACTCAGAGACTTCAGCTTCCAGTAATAATTAAATGTATTGATGACATTTTTGAAAGATAAACTATTTCTCCCTTTTTCTCAGTTTTTCAGTTGATCATAAAACTGGGTTTTGACTGCTTTCAGCTTCTAAAAAAAAAAAGAAAGAAAAAACAAAAGCAGACAACTGGGGCTTTTATTTTTGAGAAGAAACCTTGATATTTAAAAACATTTCTTTTTTTCCTGGTTTCTTTTTTAACAATTTAAAAATGTCAACAAAATTGACTTTTCCTTGAAGAAAAACTTCAACTGAAAATTTGACAACCTCCAGTGCTAGCCCGGGGCTAATATGGTCTTCTAAATTAGATGTGAAGATTTTTACACTGGTTTTTGACTTTGGGGGTTTTTTTGTTTGGTTTGGTTGTCTTTTTTTTTAGCTTTTGATCAGAAAAATAGCTTGAATTTCAAGAAAGTGAAACTCCATTACAGTCTTGAGAATCCACAAAAGCCTTTCTAGAGCATGAGAAGTGAAAAGTACTATTTTGGGCCCTAAGCCTTCCACGTACTCTTCAACAGTCAACACTAAGTCATTTCAGTGGCAGAACTCCAATATTGTATAACCTGTATATGTTATTTGAAAATCGTGTGTATGACTAAAAAGTGGCTCTGTGTGCTATTGCTTCTTACAGAAAAGGTGTGGGATCAGCACATTCCTTGAAATGCTTTTCATTTGTAGAGGTTATCTATAATTTAAATTTTTTTTGCTGTTTTGCAATGATGTGCTATTTCTCCATTTTGGTTGAAAATCACATCAATAATAAGAACAGCGGATTTGAATTCCCACAGTTGTTTACTGCAGGGACAGAAATCCCCTGAACACAATTATCTCGGATGAAGATTTTCATGTCCCTCACTCAGAGCCTTCCTAAACACAATGTGTTTTGCCCTCAGTTGACTGAGAGGGCCTGAGTTTCAGAGAATAGGGCTTCAACGCTTCCTGAAAGTGTGACAGCTTCAAAGTATGTCCAATGAGACCCTAGAACCACCAGTCATTTTGGAAAAATGTTGTTGCTGTTTCTCTGATCCATTGTCTTTTTCAGAGTGGCACAACTGTGTTTGCTGTGCACAATTCCCAGCAAACTGATTGATGTGGAAGGCAAGCCAGGAAAATCTCTGCTCCACCCCACTTTGCATGTTCCACGGTCAAGAATGTTCAATAACTGCCCAGATGAGGAATATATTTTTTCCTTTCTGTTCCTGTACATAGTCCTTCTGCAAATTGCATTATTATTGGGTCACTTGCAGGCTGTTGACTTCATTCTACAGCTTGTAACCCTTTGCATAGTCTCCCACCTACCACATTGCTCTGGAAATGTCACCAGTGAGCTCCTGCCATGAAATGTTCCTGTAAATGGGAACAAAGGGAGCATATGGATCCTTTGATTAATCCTTGCTACACACACACACACACACACACACACATTTTTTACCACTTGAATGAAACCTACGAGCGGTCAGAACGCTTTGTGTGCAGCCCTGGTCTGTAATGACATTTGTGTTATGTTCTGCTCTTGTTGGGGTGTTGTATAACCATCATCGCTCGAGCCTACATCTTCATTTCTTCTTAGGTTACATGACCAACACTGAGATTAGGAACAGGTTTTAAAATATGTCCACATACTGGTAATTTATCACACACACATTACACAAATAAATAAATAATACACACATATATATCAACTTAATTGCTGCACATTTAAGTACCTGATTTCACATAATGAATACTTCAAGGAAGCCTATACCCCAATAGATATTAATTACTATGTCTGAACCAGAGGCCCCACTTTTCTCCTAAACATGTTACATTTAGTGGACTATTGGATTTATGCTGCTGCTTGTCACTGTGCTGCCTAAACACTTTATTTGCTAAAACAAAAGCAAAAATGAAATCCCCAAAAGAGAGAAATTTTTTGGGGGGAGAGATGTGGGAAAGGTAGGATAGTTTTGGAGCAAGACTCAAAGAAAATTACCTTTCTAGGTTTTATTTGCATTGTTTTATTTACACCGTTTTGGTGTCAAAGGATAGAAGTATTACAAGTATTATCTTTGGAGAAAATAAACCCTTCTGCCTGGGTATATTTCTGGATAACTTGCATAACTCTTAATTTACACTAGTGCAGCTAAAAAGTTATTATTTTTTCTGGTAGTGGATTTGTGCCATCACCCAGAGCTGGGTTTCTCCTCAGGAGCAGACCCTGCTCTCCAGCTCGGCATATGCAGCACCAGTAACAGCAGAGGTACAAATGCTTCCTCCCAGGAGGAAATTCCAGCTTATACAGGGCCACCCTCAATTTCAGAGGAATTTTGTATGATTTAGGACCACTACAAGTTTCTGGTCATGATCACAGCAAGTCTGAAGAGGATGCAGCCTTGCAGGCTGGAGGAACATTAGATACAACAGCCCAGCTTGTGTTTTGCTCTGTTAAAAGGACACCATTATTTGAAGTCCCAAGTAATTGCTAAACAGTTACACTTCAGCAAACTTGCATGAAAGATATACAGGTCCCCAGAGATGTTCTGGCACAGGAGTGTTAAGTGCAGCATCCTTATATTTTAAGTAGGTGATTCTTTGCTACATAAATGTCCCAGCCCGCCGCATACACAAAGATGACCCTCCAGAGACATTAACAGGCTTTTTACCTCCTCTGTGCCTTATTCACAGGCAGGCAGCATCCTACCTCCCCTCTCCAGCCCTGCTTTGCTTATTTGTGTTTATGGTACACAAGGCAGTAGATAAACAAAAAGGAGTTTTAGACACTTTCTGTTCTTAGGTAAACCTTTTAGTTACACATTAGGGAACAGAAGTGTGGTACGACCCTCTGTTTATTTGTGGTTCTTTTAAGTGATGTCCAGAGACCAACATTTCATGGTTGTTTGAAAGTTTATATAACAGTGGGAAGCTGTTAAACAGCAGTTTACCTTCACTTTTTTTCTTTTTTTTTCATCATGTAAAGGATTTGAAATTAACACTCATTCTACCACATTATCTTAGATATTATTCAACATTCTCCAGGTTTTCTTTTCCCTTAGAATTTATATTTCCTGTAAGTAATGATAAGAGCATTCATGTCAACAAATCTAAAATCTATTCGGTAACTATGCACTATAAAATAGTCCTTGAAATTTCACAATAAGTTGCTGTTCAGCTGTCTGAAAAAAATATTGTGATTAAAAAAAAAATCTGCACTCTTCACATTAGACCTATGAACAAGGCAAAAAGTACTTCCAAAAAGAAATTTTTTCTTTTTACTTCCTTGCATTCTATTGAGTAATACGTAATCCGATCTTTTAAATTAACTGGATATGTTTTTTTTTAAATGCTCACAATGTTCTTGAACGTCTCTCAGTTCCTAAAGTTTGTCATGTTCAAACACTCTTAGGATCTCTCTAGCGCTACAATGCATTCAGGAAATAAGTTCTTCTTTCATATGTCTAAAATCTCCCCTTTTTTCTTTATATAATTTGACCCTAATTCTGATTCCTTAAGAGTCAATGGTACTTTTGCTTTGCTATAGGATCCACTTCTTTTACTGCCTTGTATAGCGGCAGCTCCTTCCAACACAGGACACTTCTTTCATTAAAAAAAATTCTAAAAAAGTAAAGAAAAAAAATCCAAATTAAATATATACTTTATTTAGTAACCAGGTTTTAATGCAAAGTCACTTTGGGATATTGGATATGTTGTTTTCCTTCAAATCATCTTAAATCTTCAAGCTAAGAAACATAAAACAATTTTAATGTAAATCATTTAGCATATAAATTTGATTTGGACTAAGAAATAATTGTATAAAAACTGCCAAAATGTTAATGCAAAGTATGCGTTATCTTGGCTCCTCATATTAGGATGAAAGAAAACCCACTTTTTAATTATGAATTTAAGTGTTTGGAAAATAATTTTCAGCCTGAAAGACATGCCAGTTTTGTTGTTTTTAAAATTATTTGTGTCCAGGAATTTTTCTGGGAGAACATAGATGGAATTCATAGTAAAATAAATTTAATGTAATTCCATCATTTTTTTGGAAAGCTCACATGACAGAGTCATATCCCATTAATTCGCAGTGATCACTAGAAGGCCAACTGAAAACTACAGAATAATAAAAACTAGAGCCAAAAAATTTAAACGGTTCACTACACAAGACCTCATTTATTTTAGGTTTTAAAAAAGACATGTTGTCTTCCCCATGATAACTCTGTGCAACAACTCTGACTTAAATGACCATTTTTTTAATGAAAACAATTACCTTTTAGGGTTATGAATTCTCACGGTATAATGTTATGTGTTTATATTTTTTCTGGAATACTTTTGGATGCAGATTCAGACTCTGCTCCAAACATGTAAAGTATTCTGCACTGAAAGGCAATGACTGAAACAAAATTTCTCTTCTAAAGTTGCTGAAAACTCCACAGCTCACAAAGACAAATTTGTCTTATTATCATTATTAGTATTCGTCAAGCTATACCTTCTATTCTCTAACTCTTCCTAAAAGAAAACCTTGGTGAGTGACAGAACAGCAAATCCAATAAAATACCATGAAAACTGGCCATAATAAACTTTGCTATAGTGAAACTCCATTTACGGGTGCAGCAGAATGCAAATCACAGAGCACGTTTATGCTTTTTGACCAAGCACACTACATTTACGCAGCCACTTGAAACTGCTGACAGCCAAGTTTTTTAGGGAGGGAAAGAGCCACACTGAATGTCTTAATAGGTAATAAGAATAATAATCAGGATTTCTGAGAATGCTCCCCAGTACAGTTCTCAATAGAGAGTAAGCAGAGGGACCAACTGTAACTTTTAAACATTTAACTCAAGTTCGGCTCGCAGTTAAAAGACAGATGTGGTTTGAAAGCTCTAATTCACAGTTATTAACTTCCCCCTCCTCAAACACATACAATGAAAAAAAAAAAGAGAAGATATTTAAAAGATATAAAGCCCTGTTTAGGCCAACAAGTTGTTACTTTTCTTGAGCAAGGACAATTTTCTAAGTACAATCATTTCCTCCAGCAAGGTAACTCATGTAAACACCACCAGGGTCGTACTGTTTGTTCTGTGCTGCCAGATGGGGGATATAAACCATGCAGAAACAATTTCAGATTTCCACCCTGATTAGTTCATCTTGAATATTTTCACAGTGTGAATCTGGAAGTCAGAAGTTTACATAATGGTTATAAATTAGGGAGAAATCCTGCTGCCAAGAAAGTCACACTCAAGCAAACAAACTGTCTCCTTCCTAACATGTTTTAGGTGTTGCTTATCAAACACATTCTCAGCTGTAGGTGGAAAAAGACCTTGAATTCCTCGTCGGTTTTTGGATTGCTGTTTTCCCACCGCGGGCTGTTTAGTCACAGCGGTGATTTACCCGCACCGTCCCCATCCCCACCCCGCGCCTGGTGCCCGGCCCGGCGAGCGGAGCTTGCGGCAGCCTGCAGCTCCCTCCGGGGGCCAGCGGAGAGCCCGCAGCCTCCCGAAACCCGCCAGAACCTCTGAGCCAAGGGCCAGAAAGTTCACTGAGCAAAAAATACCCCCTGCAAGTCCTCGAGTCCTTCGCACCGCAGAGTTTTGCTACAAGGCAGCTGAAGGGTTGACCTGTCCTGCACCCCTGAACTCTCATCCACGATGTGCCTTCCTGAGCTTCTTCAGAGCATGACTTTGGCTGGTTTTTACTGTCATCCCTAAACATAAGCCTTAACCTCAGTATTATTTTACAAAAACTCAACATAATGCCAGTTCTTATTAGACTTGATGGTGGCTGTGGTTGAAAGGAAAATAAAGATCACAGTGTGCCTGTAGAATAGATAACAAATACCCAAGTAAGGTTTATGCAGAGGCAGCTCTCAAGGCACAGGCAGATGGAGTAGGCAAAAGGTAAAGTTTACTCATTCTTTCCAACTGGCTTGGCTGAGTGCTAAAGCCAGTAAAGCGCTTGCTTTTATTCAGAAATCAATTTAAAATCCGTCATGTGCCAGATATGTAATTTAAATTTCTGGTTATTGTAAGCACAGGGGTAAATTCTGCCCTCTGATACATGCACAAGTTCAGCTTCCCTTTAGGATCATCAGGGTTAATGTACATAAATGTTAGGGCAGAGTTTAATATTATCTCCGTGGAGCAGTGAACAACGTTAGGTCAAACAAGCCGGTTTCATTTAATACTAAGCATGTTTAAGGAGAAATGTCAGAGTTCAGTTCCGCTGGCTAATGATGTAAATCAGGAATCACTGAAGCCAGACACCTATCCTGATCTTATACCCAATTTGTGTTAGGATTACTCCACTGAAATAAATCAGTTCTTTACCAGGAATCCATCCTACTGACACATGAGCAGTTAATAAACTTTGTTCAGACAAGAAAATCATTCTGTGCAGGTGAGTAAATTTATTTGTGTGGTTTAACTACTTGCTAAAGTTACTTTTTTATTGCTGCTGCTGAAGTATTTTCAGCTGAAAATTACTACTCTTTTTAAACAAAGTTTTGCAAGAAACACCAGCTTTTTATCTTTTTTTTTTCTTTTCTTTCTCTTCATTCAGTTTTTTTTCTTCCCCTCCTCATTTTCTTTCTCTTTTTTTTCTTTTTTCTTGTCTGTTCTTCCCTTCCCCTCCCTGCACATACCATATGAATAAAAAAAATAATAATAAAAAAAAAACACCAAACAAACTCCTCAAACATATTTTTCAAAATTTTCTAACTGAAAGGTTTTGACGTTTTAATGAAAACACCACAGGTTTTGGGGTTTGGTTTTGTTTTTCTTGTTGTGTTTGTTTTGTTGCTTTGGTGGTGTATTATGTTGTTATTTTTGTTTGGGGTTTTTCTGCTGCTGTTGTTATTATTTTGAGAAGGGCATGTTTCCCAGTTAATTAATTTACCTGGGAAATGAATAGAAAAGACAGACAAGTTTACCAGGAGGCAGCTGGAGCCCTGGAGCGCAGTGGACGGAATCCCACCCTAGTTCAGCTGTGCCGCATTCGGTTGCGTTTTGCCGAGGGCAAGACCTGTGCTAATATCAGAATGATCCCCTGCGCCAAAGGACTTCAAATACTAAAAGCACACATTAGGTAGCATACACTGTACTTCCAGATGCGTTTCTCGTGATCCGTAGGTTGCTGATGCGTTCGAATCCTCTGCCGAGGGGCGGCCGCGGGTGCCCGCGCCGGGCGGAGCGGGGCCCGGCGCTGAGGGGGCCGCGGCCGGGGCGCACCTGGCAGACACCGGGAGAGGCTGCGCTGCTGCGGGCTGCAGGTTCCTCCCTCTCTGTGACCAGGAACTGGGAAACAGCTGCTCTTTGGAGCGGGAGGTGCTGACGGGAACGTGTGAGCTGCCGACGGTGCTGCCCCGGGCCGGGCCGCGGGTCCCGGCTGGGGCTTGGCATCCGCGGGCGCCCCTGGCCCCGCTCGCCTCCGCGGTCCTTCCCCCTCAGAAGCTGTGTAATGGCGCCTCCTGCCTACCGGCATAAGGAAGCTGCCTCTGGAAGCTCAGCCGACGAGCTGTTTCCTCTTACCCGCCGAGCTCCTTCCAGGGCTGCAGCGCCGCGTCCCCGCGGGACAGGAAAGGAACAGCGGGGTGACCGGGGAGCTCCAGGCCAAGGTCTCCCAGCCCCACACCTGGTGTGGCTCCTAAGAGACCCACCTGAGCTCCCTCAGGCCGTGGCTGGGGATGGACAGGCACCCTCAGAACCCAACAGACCAGGGGAATCACACCCTGTAACTGCAGTTCTCCCCACTGTGCATCACAGAAACTTTGCAGAGACCCAGAGTTCAGTGGAGCTGCCAGGTGAGCTGAACTCTATTTGCAGGCCCACGTTATGGTAGACGCTGTCTGCAAGGGCCCTGCCTCCTCTTGGGTTATTTTCCTCTGCTTCCTGCCTGCGGACCAAAGAAAACCCCTGGCCGGGGTAACAGCAGCCACCTGGATCACTGTCCTTGCATAACACCTGGCGATTTTTGAGCCTCAGCACTATTTGGTGGCTATGGAGCACAGATGCATCCTCAAATTGGGCATAAGGCAGAGTTTTCCACAGATAGTGACTACAGAAGAAGAAAGGGAAACTCAGACAATTATGATGTCATTCATGCCATTCTGATTCTGTTGCACACAGATTCAGTACTGTATAGATTAAATTAATTTTAAGCAAGTGGCTTTTCAGAGGATAATGAGGTACCCAGACTTCTCTAGAATATATTCTGTGACAAGTTATTTGTTAGTATGTGTAAGGGGATCTGCCTTCATGTCTAGCTACAATTGTTTCATTTTTTTTCTATGTGTATCAGTGTGGCTCAACCAAAACTCAGGCCAAATAAGACAGACAATACTAAGCATGTAGATTCTGGTCTGCCATACTTAACTCTGTAAATTCCTGATTTTCTCATTGTCAAATGTTTTCCTTGCCAAGTAAATGTCCAATACTCCCAGTAAGCCTGATAGAAAGTAGAAATTTTGCAAATATAATTAGGACTTCTGTAGATGGTTTTAAACATGAGGCGTAAGTTGCTCATGCAGATTTCCTCACATAATTTCTCACATATATGGCAATACATTCAAGTGGATATGGAAATCTCTTTCATTAACATTGAAACAGATATTTTAATACTCACATCTAAATGTACTGCCCCTGAGCTGTCTGTGCATGATATATAATACATAATAGATATATATAGTGAACCACCTGTGCATTTCAGCTGAAGAAGATGGCAGTACTTCAGCCTTTTCAAAACATCCCTAAGCTATGTCAAGAAACAGTCCTGGTTCCACTCAGCTATGTTTTTCAGTCCTCTGGATGATATCTAGCTGCTCTATGAATGCTGATGAAATCAAAATGTATAGATATACCATAACTTCAAGCGTTTGGATCAGCATATAAAACAAATGTTCTCAGAATATCTCCAAGACTCACACTCCACAAAGCTCTGCCTTTCTTTTGTAAACACAATGAACTCAAGGAAGAATGTTTAAACTCTCTCTTCACACACCTTTGCCCTTATTTTCTCTTTAGTAAAGGAAGCACCTCAGCTTAATGCAGTTATGTCTTTGGTGACTATACATCTGCAGGCTTTTAAGAGACAGTTGTTCTCTCTCAAGCTCTTCCTTTAGGTCCTAAAAAAACACAGACCATGGACTAAATGTGTTTTAAATGGAGGCTTTCCCACCAAGGTGGAAGAACATACTCACCTGATTCCCAACAATGATACCTCTATAACCCATCTCTCATGTTAGGAATATCAGGCTCTGGCCATAATGTTGTTTCTGAGTCACCTCAATGCAGACCAAGCTTTTGTCACATCCTATTTCTGGATTTCACAGAGGATGTCTGTCAATTTTCCAGGTGTGCAGGCAGCTTGTGCATTGACGTCAGCATTTCAGATAATACTTACCTCTCCTTGCAACTGTTTTTTTTGTTCTTTCTTTGCATTCAGGAAAGTCCTGGAGGCATGTGGCCTACAGCCAAACTGCTGCTGCTCAGGACTTTTAATGTATTCATCACTCACATGACCAAAAATCGAAAAGAGAAGGGTTTTTCTGAGTTTCCATTAAAATCTCTGAAGTGTACAACAGGGAGACCAAATATTATTTACTTTTACTTTTCTTCATTTTTTTTTTTTCCGGTGATGCATTCAGTTTCATTTAAAGGAAAGAGAGAAGTGGAAGAAGTGAAAGGGAAAAGAATCACTGTGTTTGATAATTTCTCCATTTAAATATTAAAAAGGCTTTGACATCAGCTGGAGAATGCAGGGGGAGGTAGAACCCATTCCCAGGACTACTGCTTGCTGGAATCAATTTTCTGGAAGACTGGTTTCATACTGCCACATCACATCAGATTACATTTTGATTATTATATCTTTTTGACATTAAGAAAGAAAAGTATTTTGCTAATTTTTTTAGTATAATTTACAAAAATATAACTGAATTCAGCAGACTTATTGCTGAAAACCGTAAAACCACAAGAACTAGGAATGTGTTCATAAGTGTATTTCAATGTGACAGCCAATACTTTGCCAGCTTTCTCAAAGCTATTCATGGGCTTATTGGTCAAGTAAGAGCTAACTGAACTCTTCAAAAATCAGAGGTAACGCCTGAAGAGAAAACCTCATTTTATCTTTATCTCCAGGCCAGAAAATACTGTTAAAATTCCCAGCCATCACTACTGGCTTATGATGCCTTGTCAAAGTGAGTAGGAAAATATCTTTCTAATTCTATGTTCTTCTCCTAAAAAAAAAAAAACCAAAAAATAAATAAACGAATCTTGAAATGTTTTGACCTCAATGCAAAATAAACAAGCAAAAAAGTCTTAAGATGAAATGGAAGGACATTTCTGCCCCCCATGCACAAAAAAAAAAATACTAAAGGGTTTGTTTTTCTCATTGAGTATGCAGCATTACAAGACATAAGGAAATCTTTTCTGAAAGACAGAAACATCTGTAACTACAATTACAATGCCTATGGTACATTATGACTCTGATGTTTAATTGGAAAACTCACTGTACAAGACACTTAAAACAGAATCAAAGCAGGCTTTTTTTAATCAGCAGCATCTATTCCAATCCTCTTCATCAAAGACAATGTGGGCAACTCCCTGGCTGACAGCATTGGGACCAGGTTTGTAGCTGATAGGTTTGTACCAGGTTTGTAGCCACGAGATTTGTCATAACACACCAGCAAAGTGGGCTCTGGTCTGATCAGACATTATTTGTTGGCTCTGAGGAGGAAGGGATGCTATCTTGAGAGACATCAGGTCTGTGGTTGCAGCTGAAAGGGAGCTGGCAAGTTTAGCTCGTTTAACAGCTCCATCTCTGTGGCTGCTTATGGGGGTGATTCGAGAGCATCAAGATCCGCTCAAATTCCTCACCAACACCCTCCAACCGCCAAAAGTGGAAGATGGGAGAGGGACCACACATAGCCACAGCTCCTGCCTGTTAACAATTAAAATGTGCTTGCAAAAAATTAACAATGAAAATCTTAGCTATGTCATATTCATTCTCTCACACATGAATTATGAGGTGAGCCCTTACTTTTGTACGTATTTGTGATACCGCATTTCCCACACTGTAATGTAGTCTCCTTTTTGTACTTACTCAATGTAGGCTGGCTGGCAACAAATTATACACTTTGGGTTTCCATGAATATGTTATATGCACATAAATTGGGTATGGTGGGAGGAAGAGAGTCCATGGGTCAGGCACATGAATAAATAAGAAATAGAAGCGGGTAATAGCCATGATATCATTCTTGTCCTCTCACAGCATGCTGAAAATGGCATTGTGTGAACGACCTGCACCCTGTAGCTGCTTGCATATATGAAAGCTGCAAATGATAATTAAACAAATAACTATTGGGCCACCTTTGGGACTTTAGGTTTAGGTTTCCCTGTCTGTCCTCAAACTAAAGGATTGGCTGCACTTTATCCCCTTGATACATTGGACAAAAAAATTTTCACAGAGTAGGAAACAGCAGCAAGAGCAAACTTTTGCAAGCAGAGACTAAAGCAGAGGTTCCCAGGTTCTCTATGCCCTACATCAACACAATTTGGTGTGGTGTGAGGTGCCAGCATCCATCAAGTTCCAGGCAGCCACCTGTGACCTGGAGGTTTACAGCAAGTCTGGTCACTCTGCACTCCCTTTGTGCCCAATGGGTGGGAGTAGGTACTTCTAGGGGATGAGCTGACAAGTTGATATTAAAATGGGATTGTTCCCTTCAGATCTGCACCTATTTCATCTCCATTGGTTATCAAGGAGACCCAGAATGACTACCTCACATCTAGGTGTCTATACAAAACATAGAAAATTAGGAGAGGGTCCTTCCACCCCAACTAGGAAATGCAAACTAGGAAGTGAGCTTGGGTTTTTTCTTTAAAGGCCCAATAACCATAGATCATGGAATGGTTTTGGTTGGAAGTTGTGGAGGGCTGAGAGCCCTTGGCACAAGAACCCTCTGCACTCCCTTGGAGCAGAGAAGCCTGAGGGCAAAAAGACTCACCCCAGAGATAAGCCAGAGATAACCTTCCTCTGGGTCATGGTGACAAAGTGAACCACCCCCAGCATGACTTGTTTCTATATGGTAACAGCCTGTACCCAGCTGGCTGGTTGGTTTCTACCCCACCCTCTGCCTTTCCCATAAAAAGCCCCTGTTTCTGCCTCTGACTAGGGAGCTTTTGTCCCTGGCCCTCCCTTCACAGGGACTGCTGGACAATAAAGGACCTCTGTGGAACTGCCAAACGAGGCTCCTGTCTCTCTGTCCTTGAGTTCACCTTGGGTGATTTCACAAAAAGCTGAATCACAAGAGCTGGAATCACTTGTAGCTGAGAGATTGCTACACTTGCTGAAATCACCTGCTACCCAGGGAGGCCTGCCACCCCCCGTGGAAGAGTTGTTCTTTGCCAGGTGCTCTCTCAAGGAAGGTCACGGCATGCTGGTGCTGACCAGCATCGAACCCCCTGCGATAGGAAGTGGCTTGGAAAGTTGCTCTCCTTGATTTGTTTCTTGTTAACAGAGAAGGTCTCATGAGTGAAGTGGTGATTGGTGACCATCTTGGCCACAGCAACTACAAAGTGATTGAGTTTAAAATCTATTGACAGGAGGAGAAGTGCCATCAAAACTTCCACCTGAGGAAAGCAGACTTCAGACTGTGCAGGGAATTAGTGAATAAGGTCTCCTGGGAAAATGCATTTGAAGGTGCTGGAGTCCATCAGTTCTGGCTGCTTTTTAAGGGCACAGGAGTAGGTAATTGCTAAATGTCAGAAGGGAAGCAAATGAGGCAGAAGACTGGCTTGGCTGAGGAGGGATCTTCTTTTGGAGCCAAGGCAAAAAAGGAAGAACCATGGTTCTGAGAATTATAAACTCCCAGTTGAATGTGAACTTGTGTGGGATCTGCTCCTCCAGCTGGATCCCTGTAAGTCTATGGGGCTTGATAGGATTCCCCCTGCCATGGAGACATTGGATGATCTTTAAAATTACCTCTTTCTACTTAGTTTTATTCCTTTTTCCAAAGCCACAGCCATGAACAATTCAGATAGAATACACTGTGGTGTGCTGACATGCTTGCAGAAAGAGCAAGGGTTCTGATTTTGATGTGGAAGAGCCATTTTGAGGATTTTTCGGCCTGTTGGGAAGTTTTGGGAAGTGGAAGAATTGGAATGAAAATATAGAGAAAAAGTAAACTGATGCACACATAACCATAACAAGGAAACCTGTAGATGCTCAAAAATATAGGTTAGTTCATCAACTATCTTTATCGGTAATGTTTCTTGACTTCCAGAGTATCAAGGGAATTTGCCTCAGCCGAGCACTAGTGCTGCTTATGAGGCCCCAGTGGTGGTGACCATGGTGCAGCCTGCACCAGGTGGCACTGCTAGAGCTGCTCTGGAGGAGCAACAGGGCTTTCACCAGGAACTCTTGCAAGTAGCAGAAGAATCCGGGCCTAGTATATTAATTCTATTTAGCATATAGGATTTGGGTTGATTGATTTTTTTGAGGTTTCATTTCTCTTTTTTTGTTCCTAGGACTCCCACAGTAACGTTTGGGTTGAAATTGTCAAATGGTAGTGCTATTTGTGAAAAGTTCCTGTCAGAACTGATTTATGTGATAAAATTCAACAAACTTCATTAAAAATAAACTCTGATGTGCCTTGCTAATTTATTATATGTAAGAAATGGTGCATTAATGCCTGGAATCACAGGGACCACATTATCACAGTGCTCTATTGTCAATAGATTTTGTGGATTTGGAAGCAAACATTTCCAAACTATACACAGAGGTACAAATTGCTTCTATTTCTGTGGATAAAAACTGGGGAATAGTCAGATGATTGCAAGGCTTAACATTCTTTGGAGAGACATCTCAGTTTTTAGAAGTGTATGAGTACATCTGTGACAGGGGTATTTTCTCCTTCTGCTCATAGTTTGGTATGTTTAAAAAACACCACTGAATACCATTATAACCAGATTGAGGAGAAGGAAGGAAGGAAGGAAGGAAGGAAGGAAGGAAGGAAGGAAGGAAGGAAGGAAGGAAGGAAGGAAGGAAGGAAGGAAGGAAGGAAGGAAGGAAGGAAGGAAGGAAGGAAGGAACAGTGACATTCTTTCAAACGGAAGTTTTCCTGTATATTTTCTAAATTTCAAGGTGTTTGAGCCCCTTTCCACATTTTCAAGTATAAATCTGAAAAGAAACAAACTATTTCTCTGAAGGTGAACTTATGGCTTTTTTGATCACTGGAGTAGTATTTTGTTGTTTGTTTATACTGAGTTGGCCACATAACTCTCAGGTACAGCATCTGTATTTCTGGACTTCTGCTCCAGTTCTTATGTCACCTGCTCAAGGAAAATGCTCAGACTGTCTGAGGATTGAGCAGCCACTTCTTTGAAGCAGTTACCAGTACAGCTTCTGACTCCAGCCCTCTGCCAGCACACATTCAACCAGCCTGCAGACATCAGTAGCTGGCTTTCCCCCACTCTGAGGCTTCACATTAAATTGCTGTTGAGACTCTGTGACATAAATTAAGAACAGAAAAACCGGTTTTAAGCTTACAGCTCTGAAGAAATCACTAAATGAATTCTATTTTGGCAGCTTGCTGCTCACAACTCAGAAAATACGACAGCAAAGCAAATCACATGTCCAGTGTGTGTTTTATAACCCTGCACAGACTAAGCCATCTTGTAGGCACATGCTTGACTATTTTTAGTGGCTGTGCTCCTGCAAATATGGCAAAGTCCTTTAGCGTTGGCGAGCCACTAGGGGCTACTTGAAAAGTAGCAAGGGATGTCAGTTGCTGGAATTTTGACTGAAAATAATAATACCTGGATTTCAGATTTGCTGCACAGATTTGCCAAAGAGCAAATGAAGTCAGCTCTGGCAATGTGACGATTCCCTGATTGCTGCCTCCAGCCATGAAAGCACAGGATCTGACTGTGTTTTATTTTCATCACCATTGCTACAGCATCATTTTAAAGGTACATGATGGCCCGTGGGAATGCCAGTTTTCCAGGGTGTCCATCTGGGAATCAAACAACTCTCCTTCAGTTCCGAGCAGGCACTGTGGTGTATCCAGAGGACCTATAACTGACACGGCCCATTAGTCATAGAAACATCCCACTAAAATTAGCGGCAGCTTTTCATCTTTATGGGCCTCATGCCTCGGTCCATATGTAGAACATACAGAATGGATTTTTCTTTTCTTGGCATGTAACCTCGTCTTTCCGGTACTTTGGTTCCAGACCTTCATGAGCAATGCAGGTGGCTTTTGTTGTTCCACAGCTCATATTCTTGACAGTTACTGCATCTACACAATACTTCTGGATTCAGGCAGGCTGAAACATTCTCACAAACAGTTACTTAAGATTACCAGCATTAGCACGTAAATATAATAGTAATTAATAACACTTTGGCTTCTTGAAGATTCCTTATGCTGCTCTGTTGGCTCTATTTCAGCAGCACCTAAAAAGCCAGAAGCAAGGTCTCTGCCCACCCCAATCTTGTTTTTAAGCTTTCTGTAGTTTGTTTTTAAGGTGTGCAACCGAGGCATGGGGATAAACTACTGTGATTTTCTCTTTGAGAGGCCAAGGTTTTTATGGCCACTTCTCATTTGGTACTGTATGTATTTATTCATCTGTTGGGTCCCAGATGGAGACAATTCAGACCTGGTTTTTAGAGGTGTTGGGCAATTAATAGTTTCCATGTGAGCCAAGTGGAACTGTGACCATGAAGTACTGTGCTAAATATGGCTTCTGGATTTTTGAAGAGAGCACACACAAGACACTGTTTAAACAGTGTTTAACTCATATCTTCACTCTGAATCTAAACTTATAGCAAACAGGACTTGAGTTACCTCTGTGTCATTTACAGCATTTATGAAATGAATAAGGGATCCAATCAGATATTTTACATCGGTAATATATTCCAAAAAGAAAGTCCAAGACTTCTCAATCCTACCCTTCTACTTGAGTTTCTTGCTTGCTGCCTCAACATATAGGTCAAACACTAAATAAGAATCTCCTTTTCTTGTTAAATAGTTACTCCAAAGTAGGGGTGAGGTTGTCAGTGGTGCTGTTGTGGCACTATTGCTTTACCTGGCACACTGGATTTTATTTTCCAGTGCTGTAAATACAAAATTAAGTAATTAAGTAAAAAATTTTCCAAAGCATTTCACATGTTTAGAAAGGCAAGAGTATGCCAGGTTGTATTATTTGAAGTCCCCAAGTTTCTATATATCCCATTTTCTAAAAATAAAATAGAATATGTAAATTGCCTGGATAAAACTCAGGGGGATACTTGGAGTTTACTTAACAGTAGGGACAGCACTTTTGTGCCATACTGTGCAACATATTGCAATGCAGTCAATGGCTGTTCCAATCCAGAAATAGAAAAGGTGATTCATTTTGGTTTGGAATGAAACAGCAGCATGTCTTGATGTTACTAATAAAAGCCTTTCGGGTTTTTCTCCCTGCAGGCTTCATTGCAATAATAGCAGTGCTTCTGTTAGCTCATTATCAACATTGCTGGCAGTGGAGGAGGCAGAATTGGTTGCACATTCAGATTATTATTGTCATTACAACACTTTATATTGAGACTCCTTAAACAAAGGATTTACAAGACGTGTTAGAGACAGTCCATCAGTAGAAGCTGTTATAGAATGTATTGCTACAAGGACTAATTAGCCTTTGATTGACACCCTGCGAAAAATCTGCTAACTACCCATTAGCTGTTTGTAAATGGAGCTGTAGCATGCAGACACATGCATTTGAGGAACATGAAGGACCATCTGGGGGATTGAATCTGCTTTCCTGCAGATTACAGGTCACAACATCCTGCCAGAGGAGTTCTGCAGTGAAACAGCAGTTTCTGGATGAACTATTTCATCTATCCTAGAAAACCATCTCTTTTAAACATGAAGTTCTCAAGAATCCTTAATAACTCAATATTTAAGCTTGAAAAAGGCAGTTACTGATGTGGTTTCAGATATTAGATATTGAATAGTCTGCTACAGCAAAGATCCTTCCACTATTGCAACCTTCTCCTTCTCTCTCACTTGCTTTCTTTCACTTCATTTACATTCTATGTTCTATATAAAGTAATAATCATTACTTAAGATTTAGGTTTTTGTAGAACCTGAGCTCCATCCAAGCTAAGGATCAGTCATGCTGATGTTATTATGAGCAAATGCTAACCCATCTTTCCAAAAATTACTCTATCTAATGGATAGAGTAAAAATTAAAAGGCTCAGAGGCTGGCCACAGAGAATGGAGTAAAATAAGTAATGGATACATGCAGCTCCTTGCCACTTTCATACCATGGTGAGTTTTCTCCCCAGAGCTGCACCTGCAGGGCTATATGCCTTGGGAGAGCCCTGTGGAAAAGCTCTCCCTCCCTCAGAGAGAGATGGTGGCCAGGCTGCCTCCTATGGGTAATTTGAGATAATGTATTAAAACCAAAACTAAGATAAAATAACAAAGGAACAAAATATCACCCATGCTGCATCATGCACAGAATCACTGGATTTTGGTGGTGTAGCAGACAAGACCTGTGAGATCTGCCTAAACCACTGGTGTTCCTGTATCCATGAGGTTTGTGTCATAGCCTCCCTTTCTTACAGACCACTCTGCCTTCCACACCTCCTCATGCTTCCCTTTAGCAACCCTCCTGTGCTGAGCTTTTCTGAGCACACAGAGTGACCTGGTGTAGAAACCCCAGGGTTCACTTCATATTCCCTCATAAAATAACTTGGATCATCTCTTGTTTTCCTTGAATAGATGCAACACATTCTGCCAATTATTTTGCCAAGGTGTTTAGCAACAGTAAAGCTGGGAACTGCAGACTGCTGGCAGGCTAGGCCAGGAGCTGTGCTTGCTGCAGCAGTATTCCTCCACCAGCTGGTTCTGCTTCCCTGTAATTTGTTCAGGATTTACGTCAGGACCTCTAAGTTCAGCTTCTGCAAAATATTTATTAATTTTTTTTTTCTCTCTCTCTGAGAGAACTGTTCCTCCTCTCTCTTTTTTTTTTAGAAGAGAATAATTTGCCACTGGATTAGAAACAAATTAGTACTGTGTTGGCAGGGCAGCTCTGCCTGTTTCCCAGACACATGTATTGTATTTGCTAATTCTTTTCATCATGAAAATGGCAGAAAGGTAGAGGTGACATCAAATATATGCAAGACGCTCACTTAACAGAGGTAGACCTAAAAAAGAAATGAGGCTTCATCCTCCACAGTTATAAATGTGTTCCATTCATTGTGACTGCAGTACACCCCTAGGGCTGGTGACTTTGGCAAATTCATAGTTCAAACCACTATTGACATGTAGCTTAAAAAAATCTTCTCAATTGAAAGATGCTGTTGGGTCTGGTTATTAATTACTTATTACACATATCTGCCTAATTCCTTGTCTTTTGAAAATGTTGGACAATATATCTGCCTTGGTCATTAGATTTAATATTTGCCGTGTCCCTAGGACAGCAAAGGTTCTCAAAGACTTTCCTAATTAAGAGAATTTGTGATGTAAGGGCTAAAATATGATGTAAACTGAAAATAAAGTCTGTGATTGAAATAAGAATTTTTTCACCCCCTTTTAGAAAAAATAAAAGAATGTTCAGATTGTTCACTTCGACACACTTTGAGAGCAAGCCTACTTGAATCTAATGCAGAATTGAAATGAAGAAAAAAATAACTTCAAGATAAATGAGGTATTTTAAATCAAGAAGTGTGTTTAATTTGATCGGAATTGAAATACCTTTTCTTTCATTTTTGTGCTGGCAAAACTAACAAAAAAGTCATTTTGGGTTGACCTGAAACAATTTTTTCCTAAGTTTAGACAGAGAGTGGAAAGATTAGTTATTTAGACAGCACTACTCCTAAATTCAAAGGCTGTGCCATTTCCAGCAGGCTATCCTTCCTGTCTTAAATGAGCTTTTCATCCTTATATATATGTTTATAACAACTGATGAGAGAAATATTGAGTAATCACATAGATCACAGTCAAAGTTTCAAAATTCCTTTAACTATTTGACCTTCCTTTCTTGGAAGGGGATCCTATGTGTGTGCAACTTATTCATCATTCCAGTTTATAATGAGATCTTTTTGTTGTTATTGTGGCCACTTGTTGCTGTTTTAAAAATAAAACCTTTCCATATTAATCTGCTCTATCTCCTGAATTGTGGGAGATAATTTACAGTGATGTGCCTGGCCTTTAATAAATGCAGGTTCACTTACAGTAGGAAGAACTGTTGGAAAAAATACAATGAGTTGGCCCCAAAATAAACATGCCTTACTTTTCCATTCTGGTTCGGCCAATGGCTGTGTGATACTCAGTATATAGGAGCAGGATGTTTGCTGACCATCCTACAGATGTCTAATGTTTCAATCATGCTGAATGAATCACTTTTGCTCCGTTGGCTCACAGAGAAGCAAATAATGTTTTTCTGATTCATCTTCTAGAAAGATATGACTTTGGAGAAGCTATTTATGAACTCAAGCACACGGAGCAATCTCTTTGTTCTTTAATTCCTTCCCCATTTTTCTACTTATAACACCTTTTCTGACTTAACCATGTGCAGCATAAACCTTGTGTCATGTGTTACAGGGTAGAAAATCTAAAATGCCAAACACACTAGTGCTCTTTGGGTAACACCTACAATCACAATGAAGTGTTTCCTGGCACGCCACACACGGTACCTTAAATCACTTTTATATTGAGCTCTGTAAGTGTTCGGGCTTTTTCCCTGTTTCACCTCTACGCTGGTTCCTGAGAAAAGGAAGCTGGGATGTAGTAGGCAGCCCCTGTCCAGGCAGCAGCTCTGGTAGAGGTATTTGCCACCATCACCTTCAGCAGAATTTGGTGTTGGGCTGAACTGTTCCTATAGGCACTGCCCAATGTTGGGACAGGAGCATCAGCTCTGTCAGCAAGGCTGCAGAGAGCGAAACCTCTGGCCAGAGCCAAGGAAGGTGGGGTGAGGGGATCTCGGTGGCAGAAATATCTTTTTCCATCACAGCAGGCTCCAAGAAGAAGGATTTGTCTAGAGATTAGCACTAAAGCCCCAGTTCAGAAACATTGTTAAGCACATGTCCAGCTGAGAGCAAGGCACTTAAATGTCAATGGGTTTTCTCACGCTGTTAAAATGGGTATGCACTCCAGGGGTCATTAGGGAAGATTTGCAATTTTTTTAAGGACAGAGAATTTTTAGAGAGACCTGAGAGAATAAAAGACAAGAAAACTGAAAAAGAAAAAAAAGTCATTACACAAGGAAGAAAATCGTACAAATGTTGATAATTAACCAAGAATTCAACAATTCTGACAGAAACCTAGGAAAGATGATTTAGATTAGATATGAGTCTGAAATGAATTGGAAATACTGTGTGTCTCCAAAACATGTTAAAAACACCTCAGTTGGGAAGATAATAATCTTTTTCCTTGATTATGCTGGAATTAAGTGTGACAGCTGTGTATTTTAATTGGCCATGAAGATCTTCATGTTCAGACCTTACATATGCTGACTGCTGAACATTTTCCTAAACAGCCTGATCATCTTGATGGCAATGACCACCTACAGGCCATAGGTCCTATTCAAACTAGATTCCATGTAATCTCTCTTTATTTGAAAATTACCAAATGACAATTACTGGTCGTAAGAGAAAGACCTAAACTTGCATTGCAAGTCTGAGAGAAGTGGATATTATTTGATCTCATATGTGTTATCAACACTGCTTTCTGTAGATTATGATGGTCTATTTATCAACAATTAATTGTATCTGCCAGTTTATTACTACCAAACTATTAACACTGTTGCTAGAACCATCCTTCTGCAACTCTGCAGATTGTATAAGGTTTTGCTGCTCCAAAAAATTCTGCAGATCTGCAAAAGATTGTTTCATTAATGCAACTCCAAGAATTACCTGTATCTGTGTCCTCAGATTTATAGAATTCATTTAAAACAAATGGACATTAGTATCAGGATTGAGCTGCCAAGCAGCAGCAAACCAGCAAGGGCTGGAGCTTCATCAGGCTCACAGTCTTCTCTTCTGGGGACACAAAAATTCTGCAAGATTTCTCAAGAATCTAGATGAAGAAAAGGAATATTCACCCAGAGAAAAAATGTGTATAGAAGTGTACATTAAAAAATAATGCTTATGTAATTGCTATTAAATATTAATAAATATTGTTATTAAATAAAATGGAAAAAAATAAGATATGGCTAGGAGGCAAGTTATATGAATTTAATTAAAATAATTTTTAAAGTGTGAGTTAAGCAGGACTATAGAAAAACATTTGATTTCTTCCTTTGATTTCAGTGGCTTCCATTAATTCCCCACAGAAATGGGCTCAAGTCACTGGTGAAGCCACAGTGAGGTAAGCCAGGGTGTGGATTTCTGGAAGATCAACCACTTCACCCAGGGATGACCTTGTTCTACAGCCAACATAGGTAACTTACTTGACCTTTGGTACCTAGGCTGGACATTTGTATATGTCAGATCAAATGAATGTAAATCCAGGTTTAGAGGTTAAAAAAAAAAAAAGAGTTACAGAGGATTTTAAATATTAGACAAAATTAGTTTATATTTACTGCAGATGTTATATTTTAGGTTTTAGGTTTAAAAAGTCCTTAGGATTAAGGTCAGAAAGGCTCCCTCACTGATAAAAATATTTTATAGACTATTTATAGAATAGTCTCCAAAATAATATTCATCATTGTGTACACTTCTTTGGAACTTTTAACTTCCTAAAAATCAAAATAATAAGAGGCTATTGTGCAGAAAAAAATCCAACACAGGCCAGAAGATACACCAGATAGGGTAGTGTTTATCTATTATTTGCATCTGCTGTGACTGTGAATGAAACACTGAATATAACCTTCATTTACTTACTTTAAGAGTATTTTAAGGACTAATTCTAAAGCAAATATTCCTCATTCTGCACATATTCTGACTTACACTCATCTAAGCTAGGGACATTTGCAGACAGCTTGGCACAGATAACCAAATATTATTTAGTTATTTATTATCATTGTGGCTTCAGTTTCTTCTCTTAAATGGCTTGGATAGTTTTCCTGAAAAATGATAATTTCTCACTTTATCCATTATCCACTCATAGTTCTTGTGTGAGCTCCAGGGAGGACACATATTTCTTCTCAAAGTTTTCAGAAAGCTCCAGCTGAAGAATCCTGTAACTGGAGTAATTTTTATTGCCTTAACACTCTCTTCTTCAAGCTGTATCTCTCCAAAGAAAAGCCTAAGGCCATTCTAACAAACCAAAGGATCCTGACCCTTTAAAAATCACCTCTGATCTTGGAGCAGAGCTTCCATGTTTCAAATGAATGCAGCCTTCCTTCCCAATCTATTTTGGATTTTTTTACAATCTCCATGTCAGCCAGGAAGTCTCTTAAGCTCAGCTCCTACTAGAATAGTTTTATACCTTATACCTTTGACAGGAACTGCTGGCATTTGCCTGCAGGAAGCTGATGTGATTTAGGAGGGGATAAAACATGTACATGTTTGTTACTTGAGTTTTACAGCTCTGCAGGGAATGAAAATCTTTTTCACAAAGGATTTAAAACCTTGGCTTTTTTCCCCACTAGAAAATTTCAAAATTCTCTGAAGGGAAATTGCGAGATGAAATTAATTTGGGGTCAATTGAAAGGTTTCAGTCTGACCAAACCCAAAATCCTTTTAATTGTGTCTTTCATATTTATTTTTTTACATTACATTATAATATACTGAGCAGCATAAAATATGAGATGCTATTCCTAATGCTTTAAAGAAAGTCTTGAACATATGGCCCAAACGTAACTGATACATTGGTGTCTAGCTGAGTTTATGGAAACCCTAAAACAACAACTGTGGGAGATGTGAAATGAGCTATTCATCCTGACTTGTGTCCAGGAGTGATACTTAATAACAGTGATATTTAAAATAGTTTATCAAGGAGTATGACAAACAGAATAGGAGAAAAGGGCATAGTACAGGAAAGACCAGGTATTGTAAGAGACAGCTTAATTTGGTGCCAAGAACAAACTATATTTGCTAAAACTATATTTTGACATAGTTATAAATGTTCTTATATCCTTGCATACTTATGTGCTTTCCAACACAAGACACACAAAACCTCCAGCAGCAATGAAGCTCTGCTAAGGGGAAGAAGAGTCTCAGGAGACAAATTTTTTGGTGCCACCAAAACCAGCACTGGTTTAATGCATGGTCATTTGCACTGAGTGGTAAAATATTTTGGTGTATCATTTGACTGAAACCTGTTCCTTCAGAGGAGCTTTCTATCCTCTCCACCACCACCACCATATTAGCATTATTGTTTCACAAGCTTGAAGGACAGGAAGGTAATCAGGAACAGTCAACATCAGCCGATCACACACCACCAGCCAAAGTGCTTTTGATGAAGAAATGAGTGTCTGTGCAGATAACATGTAATACACTCTGACTTCTGTAAAACTGTTGACACCATCCCACACAGTATTTTCATGTGTAGTCTGAGGAAATATAGGCTAGACAAACTGTCTTCAAGATGGGTTGAATACTGGCCAAGGCACCTTATTCTAATTAGCATCTCAGTATCAATTTGGCAGCCAGAAACAAGCGGAGCAGCCTGGGAGCTGATAGCAGGACTGGTGTTCTTCATCATCTTTTGCTATTTTGCTTTTCTGACCTGGATAATGAGACAGAAGCCACCCTTGTCAAATGTGTGGACAATACTTAATTAAGCAGAAAAGGCAGGGTTTGATACACCCTACAACTGGAGTTTCAAGCCAAAGGGACCCTGACAAACTTTAAGATTAAGCTAACAGAAGTCTTACAAAATTCAGCCAGGATAAATGCAAAGGTTTGTACCTGGGGCAAGCACAAGTCAGTGAGTTAATTGTCTGAACAACAGCATTTTTGAAAAGGACCTTTGGCATTTAGGGAATACCAGACTAATGGACACCAGGATCAGAGCTTGTGCTCTGATCACAAGCACAGGAAACTGCATAATGGATCACATTAGGAGGAGTGTGGCCAGAGGAAGGCCAGATGAAGTTGCCCTGCCTTTCAGCAGTGATGGGGAGGCAAAGGGGTGATTTAACAGCAGCCTACAACTCTTTGAAGGACAGTTGTAAAGGCAATGGGACCAAACTACTCTCAGGAGTAGCAAATGATTTAACACGGGCAAGAGCAAAGTGCTGCAACTTGGGAGGTTCACCTTGAACATCAGGACTTCTTCAATAGGATAGTAATGTAACACTGGAACCCACATCCAGGTGGAAGGTCTGTCCTGAGAGGGTTTCAAGAATCAGCTAGGCTTGGCCTCAGCTGGTCTGATCTACTGTAGTAGTCCTGCTTTAATCAAGATATTGTACTAGATGAGCTCCAGAGATCCCTTCTAGTTCCTTTATTTCCTTGATCCTCTGATTCACTATTTTTCCTCCCCTCTCCTTCAACATATTAGGAAGGTCAAATGAAAGTTAAGAAAAAAATTACTCTCAGAATATGAAGCCATGTAAAAATGACCTCAGTATACTCCTTTAATATAGACACAAATTTTAAAATATAATTTGAAAATAATAGGAGAACACAAGTGTGTGAAGTGGATCACCAAGATAATGTGACTTGTTAAACCTTTATTGCTTAAGACAATACAAAGCAGAAAGGATTTCACTTGATTACGTCATCCTACATCCTTTGCAGCAATGACAATGGGAAACCTCAATCCCTTCCTTCCTTCCTTCTTTCTTTCCTTCCTTCCTTACTTTCCTGATTCTGGGCAAGATCTTTATTCATCAGTACACTATGCAAAGAATGGAAATCACCATGACTAATTGGAATGATTTCAGCCAACTGAAGTCCCTCAGGCACTCTGGTTTGTGAGAGAAGGTAGTAGAGTACAAGTCTGGCCACAATCCGGAATTTAGGTCCAATACACTGACTCAATCCCATTTTATACAAAATTTAGGCATGACTACAAACTACACTGTCCTTTTCTTTGATTATAGATGCATTGAAATTCTTTGTTAAGGTGAAAAAACCCAAACATATGAGAATCTGCTGAGGTGATATCATTCAATTCACTTCTAGTGAAACACCACTGACTGGACAAAAGTCACCAAGACATTTACCCTAAATCAGTAACTTCCCAGAAACTCAACTTCACACAGCCTTGGGAGGAGTTCAGCGTTACTTTTTAAGATACATGTAAGGTAAAATTAATGTGGTGGGAAACACTACCTACATATGATTTCCCAAGTAGACAGATAATAAACAACACAGTGAAACAGGAACCACCAGAGAAGTTTGCTCAAACAGAGAATTGGAAGTTGTTAACACAGAGATTCTGAAAATGGGCAGTTCTGGCCTCTGGAGAGACTTTTTTCAGTCTGTGTGGCCCTTGGAATATTTTCATCCAAGAGGAGTTCCCTTGGATGAGATCCTTGGAAAATATTTCCCTTTGATCTCTGGTGTATTACTCCTCTTTTGCAGCCAGCCAAAGTTTAAAACTAACTTGACTCCCCTTTGACTGATACAACTTCTACAGTCAGATACAGAATTAGTATAGCAGGGATCAGAAAGACCCCAAGAAGCATTGCAAATAATCAAAACCCTGCTCATGTTGGGCAGTGGTAAAATGAAAATTTTGGATATGTCCGGAAGAGACTTGTCTCATCAGCACCAGATGCTTAGACAGACATGGGCTATGGAGAGAATCATAAACTAGTTAAGAACTCACAGTTGCACAGAAGACAATGCAACCAGATCAACTCATACCACCTGGGAATCTGGGCTCTGAAGACTGAAGTCATAACAATAGAACTAAAAATAAGTTCCCACAAACTGGCCCACTCATCAGCACTGTATCTTGCCTTAGTGAAGCTGGAGATCTGCTACTAATACAGGCTTCTCTGCCCTAAATCATTTACTTTGGCAGCTCATAAAATATGGAAACTCTAACACTCAATATTCCCCACTCTCTCATGATTACTGTTCAGGGACAGACTCTTTATATCAAACAGAAACTTAAAGATTGTGGCATGTTATCAAAACCATAATGAAATCTTGTGCAAGCACAGTAATCAGAGAGGGCTATTTGTCAAGACATACTGTAGAGAAAAACAAAATCCCACAGTGGAAACAGGAGTGCTTGCTCTGCCGAGAGACACTGTGAAAATGAAATGAAGCTCTTTTTTCCTCCTCTTTAATCAAAACTCAGTATGAAAACAAAAACCTTACCAAATAACTTTTGCTGATAAAAAAAATGTTGGCTGGAAAGGAGCAGTGCATAATTTATACAGAAATAACATTAAAAGGGGGATTGTTCACATAGATATTTCTGAGTGTGTGATCAAAAATTTTGGCCCTGGGGAGAGCTCATTTTACTGCCACTACTGGGTTGAGGCTGGATTTTACTCTCTCTGTGAGACAGTCAAAACCTGGGAAGTTGCTCAGGGAATGAAGGTGTGGGCAGATCTGATATTACTTAGAAAGTCCCTGGTGAGGGCATGCCTGTGTTTTGACCCCACCTGCTGCAGGAGGTTACCCATTCTATCCACAAAATAGCTGTAGAGGTTTAAACTTGACTCACTGCTTAATGAAGAGAAGCGCTGGAGGGGGAGTTACGTGCTCTGGGATCTCCTTCTGGCTGTGCTATTGATTTGCGAGCCAGAGGCCTACTCAGTAAATCAGGGATAACATTATTAAGTTACTTAAATAGACTGTTGGGATGTTAATTACCCAGCACATTTGCAGTCAGTCTGCCCTCCTGAAAATTAAGCCACTTGGCTGTCTAAATGATGCTTAACTCTGAGTGCAAAGATCAAACACTTCAGCTTAAATGTCCCCATTCTCAGCTCCACAGGCTTTCATAGTACCATCATATTTTCAAATACCATCCCATTTCTAGAAGAGGAGGGCATGGTTAGGTCAGGATTATGTTTCAACCAGAGATCTGTAAGGAAGATCTTAAAAGAAACAGTGCTATCTGGTGTTATTGTTTGCACAGTTGCATGAGCACTGCACTACTGAATGTGTATGTAAATGCTGACGAGTACAGGGCAGAAAGGGTGAGTGGCTACAGGGGTACAACAGAATACTTTATTTTTCATCATAAGTACAATCTATTATTGTGGCAGTGCAATGCAAGGTTAGTACCTGTCAACAAGACAGCTGGAGGCCTCTTTTTTGCTGATGAATGTTGAGTGCAGCTGTGCTTGGCACATGCTTAGCTGTAAACAGGAGCCATGGCTTTAAACATCATTCTGATTTTTCCACTCCTGCTAATTGCTGCTTCCACTTCCTTAGGAGTGGTACCCAGGTGACATCCTGAAATCCATTAAAACCCAGAGAACAAATTAGCTCCTAGAGCTGCCTGGCCTTTTCGGCACCTCAATTCATTACTTCATCTGTACCAGCTGAAAGAATTATAAGTCCTTAATTTTAGTTACACTTAGACCCTCAGAAGTTGCTTCATTGGTGGATAACCACAGACAGAGCTGGGCTCTTTATGTTCTTCACAGTAATACACAACTTTTACAGTAGCCCACACTCCAGTGAGGGAGTGGATATGATGATTATCATATCACGCCTAGGATGGCATGATGGTCTCATTGTCAGGGCACTTGACAGAGCTGCAGTTACATTATCTATAAGCTAAATAAGTTATGACTGCAGGACTCCTATTCTTGGATTTCATGGTGATATGGAAAAGGTGACAGATGAAACTAGACCCTTCCAGTTCCAAGAGGTGTGTGTCATAGGAAGAAAACAATCACAAATAGAATGAAGTACTTAGTATTTTCTATTTGTCCCTGCCCCATGACACTCTTGTAGTTTTGCCAAGTTTAACTACATGAACAAGAGTAGTCTGTCTGAAATATTTACGTGAAAAGAGAAAGATGTAAGACTAAAATCAAGATCATGTAGGACAGCAGGTATCAGGCAGCAGAATCCACATTTTAAATTCAGAGCACTCTGGCCAGCAAATCAGGAAAGGTCTTCAACTTTCTATCAAAAAATGTGAAGATTAATAGCTAGCAAAAAGGAGCAGAAGAAAAGGATAAGTAGACAAAAACATCATGACTTTTCTACAGAACCTTCAAAGTGAGACAGCTAGAAACATCCTCCTGACTCATTGTCCTAAATCCATATCTGTTCTCCTTTCCTTGATAAATCTTCTATTTGTTGTATTTTTCTCCACAGTAAAGTCTATGACTAGCAGTGCTGTTTCTTCATATAAGCTCCTGATTTTACCTTTCTGCCAGTTGTACAAATCTTCATGGCTTATTTCATGTCTTGTTTTGCCTCCGTCACTCTGGATGCCTTACCAAAGAGCAACACTGCTTTAAGCCAAAATTCTAACGTCAATTTATCTACAATGACAAAATTAGAGGTGAGACTGAAAGGTAAATAGATCTTTACTGTTGTTTGGGTTTTGATTTTTTTAAAGCGTTTGATTCACGTATGTTATGTTTATCAAAGCTCTAGGACTTGTTACAATGCTTTCTCCATATATCCCAGGGATGCACCTAGGAGGGCTTTGAGGTAAGTTGTGAACTCATTCTGTGTGACACCTATACCAGCTCCAAGTGAAGCAGATGCAGATTCAGTGTGCAACTACAACTAGTGCTGCTGATTTGGAGCTGAATTAAAATGTTCAGCTGGCTTGAATCACCCACAGAGGCACCCATGAGACTTGTTTGGCCCGCTGTAGGTATCCACAGCACGAGTGTCAGCATTTGAGTCAACCTTCTATGCTGTTTTTACAATCACTGGAGAGATACAATCTCCCTTTGGAGACCCTTTCTTTCTCAACTGAATGCAAAGGAAGCCTGTGCTAATCTATGTCCAATTTTCCAGGCTCAGATAACGGTTCCTGAATGTGGATATGAATGTACCTGGCATCAAATGATTATTCAGCTGGACCTCCATTTATAAACCTGTTGCTCAGAGCAGTCATCTGCTGGTGGTGAACTAGAAAACTTACAAGCATTTCCTTCATCATGGTAAGTAGTCCATTTTGAACGTCCAGCAAAGCACAGACATGGCTCTGGCAGCAGCCGTAATAGTGGCAGTTTCCATCACCCATGGTGGTTATGGTGCACTTTTTAGCAGTGCACTCTTCCTGCTATGTGGTGAGTGGACATTATATCACCACTTTATTAACAATATGTGATACATAAAAGTTACTTAATACTTAGGTGTATAAAAACTGCAATTAAATTTCCATACTATTCAGTAACTCTCACAGAAACCATTTTAAAAGATGTACAGATTTACCGCTGCAAATAATTAAATTATTTCCTCCAGTGGTGCCCAGTGAAATATTACATATAAATCTGGAAATATTATTTCCTTTAAAATTTTCCTTCATAGTGTTTTATTGATCTCTTTCTTGTCACTGCACCACTATGAAACATCTGTGTTTTTCCTCCAGCTCAGCATCAGTTCCCACTTGAAAAGTCTGTAAATTCTGTGCTCCTCTAAAATATATAGATAATTGATTCCAGGAGTGTGTCCACAGCAAACTGTGTAGCTGCAGTTCCACTTCATTTAACAATATACAGTTCTTTGTTAGGTAGAGATCAAAGAGTATAATTTTATTAAGGCTTATTTGCCAGATTGGGAAAGAATGGGCTTTATTTTAAAAAAAGAAAGGGCAGGCCAAGAGTTTTTCTAATAGAATATAGAGTGCAAAAGGAGATAAAACTAAAAGCAATTCATATATATATTGAAGTAATTGTCAATCAACAACAGCCTTAATATATACTGCATTCAAAATATTTTTACCACTACTATAGAAAAGTGTCGTTACCAAAGAGTAGTAAGGGAGAAAAAGTCTTGGGAAATGCAGAAGTAAACAAGTATTTGCTACAATGTGTAGCTCAAGAAAAAAAAGGGTTGGATGGAAAATAAAAAAGGGGGTTATATTTAATTCTGTGTTACACTTCCACGCCTCTGACTTCATGCATTTGAACAATTTTGAGTCAGTGACTTTGTGTCTGTGACTATCAGAACTACCAATTAATATGTGTAAGTGTCTGCAGGATCAGGTCTTGCCTCTATAGAGGATGCCTAAAGTCTGGGAGCAGGGAAATACCTGATGCCTCAAGCACAATGCAGGACACCACTTTGTAAACACATGGTCCTTGTACCATGTGTAAGTCAGGTGATGCCTCAGTGGCATTGGATTCAGAATGCTCTGAACTATCCTGAAGGGCTTCTCTGGCTGAAATATCCCCCTTTTTTTCTTTTTTTTTTTAATTAAGAGAAAACATTTCCACAGCTGTTTAAAGTTCTTTACTGAAAGTGTTTGAAAAACAGTTGAGATGAAGAATAGATGAAATAGAAAAATCAAAACAGGATGTCCTGGAATGTAACTGCCAATAGCAGCTTTGTCTTGGAATGGAAAACTTCTCATCTTTTCTTTGGTACTTTATTGCTTCTGTTTTAGGTTTTGGGAGGGCTGGGTATTTGTTTCTTTTTGAAAGCTTGGTAAAGATAAAAAGCAGAGTCCAACCTTTCTTCACTGTAAATTAAGTGGTTTTGTAATGTGCAATCATCTTAAAAATTTGATACTGATGTGTACCATGGAAGAGCTTAAATAATTTTGGATATTGACTGCAATAAAGTTTATTTACCTAAGTTATTATTCTGTGTGACAAAATAGCATAGTCGCTGATACTAATTTATTTTATAAAGTCAATGTTTTAGCTTTGTTTTCTTTAAGATGAGGTTCATGTTCAGAGTGTGTAGAGTTAAAAAATGGGACTAATTATGTACAATGAGGCATTATAATTAGAACAGATTACATCTGCTTGCCCAAGAGTTTTAAAACAAACAAACAAACAAAAAGCAAACAAATAAAAAAATCCTGACAAAGTGCAAGTGGTTGGATAACAAATTGTTTTTTGCAATTTTGTGTTGAAAATTCTAAGCAATATGAAGAAAGTACACACTTTGAAATTTAAATTTTGATGTTTTACATTTCTTTTGTATTGAAATGACTTCTTAAGCCATTTTTCAAATATTCCAAAATTCAAGATCTGAATGATTATTAATTATTAAATAATTATTAATTATTATTTGTTTTATCTAAACAAAGTGTTCAAAATGACATATGAAAGAATGATTGTTTAATTGTTTGGGTTTTTTTTAATCTAAGAAATATTCCCTTTTCAGATGGAAAAATATCCAAGAAGAGGAATTTCCTTAATTCTTTTCATAGACATCTAACCTCTTTACAAAACTCAAAGTGAACATCAAAACCAAGACCAATAAATTGTTTTACAAAATGTGCTGTGAAAACACAAAAATGATGTTAACTTTGTCATTAATAACACTGTGCCAGGATGAAAACTCTTTCATTTAATGCCCAGCAAAAGTAGTCTTTTTGTTTATTCCCCAGCATCATGCAGAAAAGACATGTTTTTTGTCTTTTGTTTAATTTTTCTTTCAGACTTACTTCAAACAGAATGTTAAGATACCTGGTTTTAGAGCATGTTTAACATCTCTATCTAATATTAGTATTTTCCATGTACCTTGCTTTTATTTTTCTCAAAAAAATTGGTAGAACAGGATTATTTTTCCAAAGCTGGAGATAACAATACTTCATTAAAATAACTAAGTTTGAATATTGATAATTAATGTAAGTAATCATATTTGATATATTTGCAATACTGTTCAAGTATCTCTCAGGCTAATTTTCATAGTATGCTTTGGGGTTTTTTGAGCAAAACAAACTGAGAAACAGAAGTCTGGATTAATTCCGCCTCATTTTAGAAATTTAACTTGGAGTACTTATGGTGTGTATGCTTTAGGATCACAGTTTCCCTGAGTTCTGTCTGTAGCCAAAGAAGACAGATGGGAGCCACCAGAGGGAGGTTGAGCCCACAGAAGACCTATACCAAAGTAGCATACAAAACAGAAGGAAGAGAATATAGAAGTAAAAAAAGAACAAGTAAAAGAAAAAAAAAAAAGAAAGAGAAAAAGAAAAAAAAGAAACACATCAAAAATTGGACGTTATTTTGTGATATAAATCTTTGGTCTATGTGCAGTTTGATCATTATGTCCTCATTCCCTTGTCTCTGAAACGTTATAGCAACCTAGTAAGACAGAGAGAAGGAAGATAAAGATGGGCACTGAAGTGGAACTAATTCCACCAAAAAACACATGAAATTTGGCTTAAGAGTCTTCAGCATGAGGAAGACCTTTTAGAAATATGTACAATTATGTCCTTCAAAGAAGTTGAACTTGAAGGCGATGATCACTGTGCCTCATTCTATTCAAGAGGGGATTTTACCAAATGAAATAAACCCATAGCAGATTTGAAAGAAATGTGGGGGTATGTAACAGTAGGAAATAAAATGGCAGAACCCATTGCAATGGGGTGCAGGAGCAGGTTCAGGGAGATCAGGCATGCTCATGGCATAGAAATAATTCAAAGCTTGCTATCAGATGTGGGGCTCTGGACAGGCTAGATGTTTGGCCTGACCCACTTATCCTCCTTGATTTGTTTTTCTGGATACGGGCATAGAAAGGTTTAACTCTGGCTGGTCATGTCAGTAATGTTTCTAAAGGTGATGGGAAGGTCTTAAAGCTCTGCCTTGCCTCACTTAGAAAATGTGTGGTGCAGCAGGGCAACTCACTCCAAGTATATAGCTGGCAACCAAAGACATCCATCATGTCTAAACAACTTTTTTTTTTTAACTTACACAGCTTTTTTCTGGAGTTCAAACAATTGTTCACAGCCAGGAAAGAGGGCATCTGCAGTCACTTGGAGGATTTGGTCTCCTGCATGGCCATATGAGACACTTCAGTCAACTTGTGGGCACAAACATAATTTCTGAATTTCATGTATATATATCTGTGTTATCATATCCTTTCACTGTGAAAGCAGTAACTACTGTATGTGGTAAAATGATATATTGTTGTCCACAAAATGTCTTTGGCAACAGGATGTTCACTAGCCTTGGAATTTTGCCTTGTATAAATATTTTTAATCTACTCCATGTAGGCATATTTTGGCTGCAAAATAAAGGGTTTTGGAGATTAATATATCCAAGCTCAGTTCTGCTTATACATCCTACATACATCAAGGTTTTATTGAACTCTGCATCCAGAAACTTTGCATAGCAGCTGTTTTGGCTTTTTTTTTCCTTTTGCTTGCTTTACTCAAAGGGGGATTATGACTATATCCTATTTTTATACCATACAAATGTAGTAATTTAATCTACAGATATATTTTCATTCTTCAGATGTAACCTATATAAAGTATGTTCAAATTTATGGTCATTGCTTTTCCTGTAAAGAATATTATTGGCCTCTTTTCAAAAATCCACATTTTCCCAAGGATTGTCCAAATAGCTATTTATCAATGAATAACAAATATAACAATTATTTGACAGTATCAAGTACCTTTCAGCTGATTACCTCAATGCTGTTTCAACTATTTATTCATCCTCACCATGCCCTAGGGAGATATCTTTCACCGGTTTGTTTTATTGGCACAGCAACTGGGTCTCAGGGAAATTGCATGCCTGGTTTCAAGTCTGAGAGTCCATCAGTCATAGCCAAAAGCACAGCCCAGAGCTTCTGCCTCATCACTGCTCAGTGGAGCTGTGGGTTCTCTTGCTGGTTAAACTTCTGCAAGAAGAAAAGTAAAGGAAGGCTAAGATGGTTGTTCTGCCCAGCTGCACTTTGCCATTTCTTTGTCTAGAGAAATTTATACATATACCTAAATGTACACCTGTATCTCATGCAACAATTTAACCTAGTTTTGTAGGTTACCTTTCTGCTGCACTGCAAGTGATGCTGGCTTTCTGCAATTGTCAGTGTCATGCTGGAGAAGATGACAGGTAAAGAGTGGGTCCTCCCACACCCCAGCCCTTGCTCCCTGAACACAGGCTGTCCAAAAGAGGGGGCTCACTACAAGAAAACAAAACTGCTGCTGGTGGAGGGGTGAAACAACATAACAGAGAGAGGGGGTGTTTCCCCAATTCAAATATCAACAGTTCTACTGAGAATACAGGAATAGCTTTCAGATGGACAATGGCCATTCACATCTTTGTCCAATTTCTACCTCAATCTGGATGTGATAAGATGTCTGCAAATACCAGTTCGGAATACAATTTAACAGCTGCCTAAAGTGGCACTAGTTTAAGTCAAACCTCATTTGAGCAAAAAATGTGTTTCCCCCTTCTTACAGAGCTGGAAGTTGTTGCTTGCACTGGTGGTGTGTGCTTTTCTTCATGTAGCACTGTATACATTACAAGTGCAATACAAGTAATATTATTTGAAAGAGACTGTGAGATCTTTTATTTATACTCGCTACCACATGATTTTTTTCAGAACTTTGCTGGGACAATTAGTCTAAGACCTCTGTAAGCTTAGATCTCATTACAAAGGACCAGACTGTCCTCAGTAGCACAGACACACACACATCTTTAATTGGAAATGAAAGGCTGATACTGAAACCATCCTCTGCCCCTTCAGCCCAGCTCCATGGCCTTTGTGATGTGTGAGAATATAGGAGTGGAGGTGGACCCTCTTCCCTCCCACTCTCCTGCTCCAGAACTTAACAGAGTAGTGCAAGTACTTTTTTCATGTTTCCAGCAAATTCTGGCTGAGCTCATGTCCATGGGAACAAAAATCAGGTGGAAGAGTTGCAGCAGTGACTAGAAGCAGGTTTTTAGAAATGCAGAGTAATGCAGAGTGAGAAACGGGGCAGAGCTGTTGCTTAGCAGATGACAGTGCTGGTTGGAAATATAATGGTAATCAAGAGACGCTGTCTTTAGAGAGGTGAGGCAATGTCTGTCCTCAGCTTGACATTGCTATCACTGTTGGTCATGACACAAAATCTATCACTCTCTGTGGACATATGACCTAATATATCCACTAGCCTGGAAAAAGGAGCAAGAGTAACCCATGTCACATTGGAGTGACAGATGTACACTGCGTTTTTCTTTCTGTGATAGAGAAAAAAACTCAATTATTTCAATTTTTCTTGCGAAATCTCTTTATTAATTTTTAAATCTTCTCTCACTGTATTTAACTTTATCTTGATCATATCTGTGTCCCCCTTGAAATCCAGACCTCATCATGTTACTTTATCTGAGACCTTACAATTTTCAATTAATTTATCTGCCACAGGTTGTATGACTTTCTGCTTAACTTCTTCCAGACTGAGATCTGCAAAAGCATAAAGTTGTGGATTAAGAAGCACAAGATTCACTGTAGCCCCAGAGCTACCTTCTGCTGTACTGATGGGATGCAGAATCATGGAGCGGGGCTGGCTTTTGGATCCTATGGTAGTCTTACAGCTATACCAATTCTCACATTCAAATGAGCTGTTTGTTTATAGGCCAGAGAAATATTATCTTCCCTTAAGGAATGATATTGAAATTTTTCATATGCCCCAGAGGGTCTCTCTGCTCTTCCTGAGTGGTTTCCCACAAGAGGGGAGTGATCTGAACCATGAAATGGGTGCTATTTTATGAATAGTTAGCTTCATGTGTTTACAATGTGTTAATGATAGTAAAGCATAGGAAGTCTTTAAATTAGTGCTATTGCAGACTGAGCCACTGTGTACATAGAGACATTTTTCTTCCTGCCACTGCCCTTTTAGAACACAGTTTTCCCTCTAAATCATTTCTACCATAACTTCACCATCAATAAGAGTAAACTACAGGCCTCTCCCACAGACATGGATGATTTCCAAACAGAGACCAGTCTTCAGCAAACGTGGTTCCCAAGCCCAGCCACAGAATAGCTTCTCTTCCCTAAAGGGAGGTTATAATATTATATAACCTCATGTGACCACTGCTGGCTTTTTAATGATGGCCACTCTTACACACTGGAGATGTTGAAAGTGTTGGTGGTAGCTCTCCTCCTTGATCTCTGTCCTTGTTCCTCCCCACCTCTGTTTTACCAGCAGAGATGATGGAAATAATGCCCTCAGACTCCCATTGTGACAATTTGAACTGAAAATACTTGGTCTTGCCTCACAGGCCTTTCTGGATACATTCTTCCTTAGCTTGACTTCACTTACTACACCCTTCAGGATGTTATAACATTTGATCTTCCTCAGTTTTATTTATTATGTGACAGTGTTGGCTTTGCTCCTTTGGCTGAACAGGATACACATTTTGTGTCCCAGGAGTCACCAGGGATCGTGTGAATATCCCAGTAACGGAGAATGCAAAAAGTACAAGATTTAAGTACAAAAATGAGGATTAAACTCTTAAGATCTTGTTTTATACTCAGAGTCCTCCAGCTAACATACGAGTGCTCCTGGCTGGAGTTTAGTAGTAAAAAATTCTAGTATTTTGTTCAATAGGAAAGATTCAGAATAATATTGTCTTTTTGGTTATACATGTGTAATTGAACAGTACATATTTCTGTGGTCTGAGTAGTCATGTTTCACATAATCTGTAATAATTAGCAAAGTCTTGTTGACCTATAGCACTCTTAGCTGCAAAGAGGAGTGTGTAAATTGCTCCTTGAGGAAAATTCACCCTTAATGTAATTCCATTAACTTCATGCCCTTGAGATTTATACTGATATCTACCACTACATCAAAGGTCCTGGATAATTAAAGTGTGGAATAAAAATTACCCTTTTCCATCCCTTAAAATTCCACCCAGGCCAGAAGGGAAATCCCCTGTGGTTTTTATTGTCCCGTCCCATAAGGATAAACAACCTTCTCTGAGAGCTCTTGTCTTTACCCACTGTGACAGTTAAATGGACACTGCTGGGTTGAAAGTAATGCTCCCAATTCTGATTCTTATTTGCACTCATATAAATCACTAGTAGCTCCACTGTGGAAAAATGTATTGCAATGGAAAAAAAATCAGTATAGGTGGGAAGACAAACAGACTCTCATATTTACAGCAAAGGAAAGAGCACTATCTATATGTTACCTATAAACTGTCAGTCTCACAGAAATCTATTCTTAAAATTTATTTATCAGTTTTTACGGTGTTTAACTCAACATTTCCATAAACTTACAGAGGTTACATATTTCAATTATATTTTGTTTCCACTACATAGCTAAAAAAATATTTTCCACTAGTTCTGTGGTATAATAAAGTTCTTGTAAATGGTAATATCAAGGAAGTTTTCTACTATGACATTAAGAATTCTACTACATTAAACAGTGGAAGACCATTACATGCTCCTGTCCCAAATAACATGTGCTGTGAAAACCTGAGGAACTTATATGAAAGTTTGGGTAATCCATGTGTATCATTTTGTTAGCATTTCTGTGCCATCAACTATAGGAGATTAAGTTGAAATTTTCTTCTCTTGGGAAGATACCTTTACTTAAAATAATTGCAAACCTCATTGCCTTTTGGAAAATTAGAAATATAAAAACACCCCATGGAAAAGGAAATCCATGTAAAAAAATTTGGTTTTGTCATAATGAAGATATTATTTTGAAAATTTCATGATCAAATAATTCTTGGAAGATCACCCTCTAACCCTCAGACAAGGTTTCCACACTGCCCAGCCCCACCAGCATTAGGGAGGGTCAGGACCCGTGGAGGCTGGGGCAGCCCTATCAACATGAGCCCTAGAAGAATAAACAATTTCTGGTCCAACAACAACCTGTGTGGGTTGGCAGGAACATGGTAGATTTCCAGCAGGACCCTGTTTGTATTTCATCAAAACTTCATCAGACCTGACACATTCCTATGAAATACTTCTGTTTCCCCATACTGGCATTTTCCAACAAAAGAAGTGTTTGATCGCTGGCTCCCAACCAAGTCTGTTCTGAAGCGACCTGTACAAGCTGGCCCATAAACAGTAACAGGTTATTTCCAGCAGTTTACACCTGACTGACACATATGCAGCTCTCTTTCACTATCCAAACTATTCGTCCAGGCACTTCTGTTTACAGACATATCTTTTGGGTAAGAGCATAATTTAGTCTCACTAAGAAAATATATCAGTGGTCACTGATCAATGTAATATACTTTAGAGACTAAACCAGATTAAAGTGAGCCTATTATACCACAAAATACCAATCAATATTTGAACTGTTTATCTATATATATGCTAAAAGTGCATTAGCAAAATAGCAGCATATATACAAAGCCCCCCATTGTACCCATGCTGGTCCATTTTTCTTCAGTCTACAGCTGTGCACGTAGCCCCACTGGTTGTAAAATGCCAAAACACTGCTCCTGACAGATCACACCTGCTTCAAATAACACATTTCACCCCACACTAATCTACAGCTATAGGCTGGTTTTAATGATTTTAAAATGCTGGTATTAACTCTTAATGCTCAACTAGTTTTTATGGAAGACGCAGAGTACATTTTGTCCAGTTTTAATACAATCCCAATAAAACAGCTGGGAAATTGCAGTGCCAGAGAAAAGACATTCAAATCCACCATTTCCCCTATTGTAATAATAATCAGCTTGACAAAGTCAGATAGTAAAGCAGATTGTAGCACTTTGGGGGTTTTTATACATATATTTAATTATATTGTTAAATTTCCCATTTGAAAGCAATTAAAAAAATACTTTCAGTTCAAGATTATAAAACTACCCACTTCTGATTTCAGCCTGACATTTTTATTGGTAATCTGAGTTATAACATGCTCAGGTTCATTCCTCCTTGATTGGCTGCTGAGCTTTCTGCCAGGGTTTTAAAGCTTTATGGGAAAGTACAGTATTTAAAACACCTTTAAATTCATGGGCTACTCCTGCTTCTGAAAAAGCTTCTCTTGACTTCTCAGAAACACATAACAAGAGCCCATGTTTACTCAAAAACATCTGCTTCATCCTTTTTCATGTAATATAAAAAGTGGGCTGATATTTTCCATGTTTTCCATTGACTGTCCCTGGAAGTGTTTAAGGAAAGACTGGATGTGGCACTCAGTGCCATGGTCTGGTTGACATGGTGGTGTTCAGTCAAGGGTGGACTCTATATTTGGAGGTCTTTTCCTACCTAATTGATTCTATGATTCTATAACTCTACCCTTGTGTCAAACTATGAGATGATTTCCTTGGGGCTAAACCTGTCTTCCCCTCTATCTCACCACAGCCAGTGGAGTTGTGTGGCGAGATGGGGAAAAAAAGGGGCATCCCAGAGGAAGGGCTGACATACCATGTATAGTATACACCGATCCTTAGGGACTGCAGCTGAGGTCTTAGCTACAACTTGATGTGTGCAAAGAGTGGGCAGGAGATCTCAGTGCCTGGGCCTGTTGTTGGTTTCCCAGATGAGAATAAAAGAGGCATAAAGACCACTAGAAGAAACACAGACAGCAGAAATGTTCCTTTTGCAGTTTTACAGGGAAACTCAGATCATATAGTGCTAGTGAGTGCAAAAAGCTGGTCTTTACAACAAAGACAGGGACAAAAAAAGAACGTTGAAATGGTCTAATTTTTGTTATATTGTTCTGCAGCATTTCAGTTCTCCTAAAATTCTGTTCTGAGCTAATTCCAAGTTACAAATTTGTTTTGTTTTGGTTTGTTTTGGTTTGTTTATTCAGCTTTTCTTTATTCTTTATTTTCTTTATTTTCTTTTTTCTTTTATACACCAACCTCTTGTCCCACTAAGAGGTAGGGTCGGCGTGAGGGGAGGGGGAAGAGGATGCAGGGCTGCTGGCCCACATCACTGGGACTGCAGAGCATGCCCAGGAGCTCTGATTGTGAGGGAGCAGCTCTGTTGGGGAGCCACCAGCATCGAAACAAGGACATCAGTGTGCCATCTTCTGAGAGAGTGGTGCTGCCTCAGCATCTGCAACAGACATTGGGATGGGTAAAGCTTTGGCCCAAGGCAGCACAGCCATTCCTACTCTATACCAGAGGATGCTCAGATAATGTTATAGTCATGATTTCTGAGGAGAATGAATTGGGTGCAGTCTGTACTGAGGCCATCCCTGTGTCAGGCACTTGGCACTGCTTCTGGTAAATACTGGTGAGCACCTGAGTGGCTGCTGATGATAGATGTTAGTGCAGTGTGGTGAATAGGCCAAGTGAGTTTTGTAGAAGCTAAACCTATGTCAACAAGTGAGGATCATCACACCAGACTCAAAACATGCTTTTGATGCCTGTTAGCCAGAGGCTGCTACCTCATACTTATCCATGCCAGTGCAGGCTGAACCTCAGCAATGATTTTTATGCCGCATAAATACGAGTTTGTTTTTCCAAAAACCTTTTTAAGAAAATAAAAATTCACAGCTAAGTCTCCCCCAAACTTAACACTGTACTTACTGAAGGAACACAGGGCATATGAAAACATAACAGTAAGAAGCTGTTTATACCCTTTAATATTATAACTCAGCTTTTGTCATAAATCTCTCTCCTTGATTGCACATACCTCCAGCATGAACTCATGCTCCTTTTGATTTTCCTCTTTATTACCCTTAGTCAACTGAGTGATGTGTGAGTTCTTGTCATGGTGCTGACTCTATTACAAAGTGCAAAGGTAATTTACATCACAGGGCTGGCAGGGTGACCAATAGCACCGTGCCTGGGAGGTGTGCAGCTCCAACAAGCCTCTCTCTTTTATGGGTAATGGGGAGCAATATTTTTTTAAAAAACAAATTATAAATTTCTGTGCATAGTCAGAGGCAAGTCGTTGGGGTGGGAAAGCAGATTTACACTTAGCCCACTAGTAGCTCATGAGGAGTCAGCATCTTCTTTTGAGTGAATAGCCCCAAGAGCAGAGCCTGAGCCACCCCCTCACTGGCTGAATTCCTTTGGCTCATCGTGGGGGAATCAGAGGAGTGGGGAAAAAAAGAAAATTCATGTTTCTTTGTTCAAGAGGTTCAGTATAAACCAAGACTCCCTGGAGTCAGAGCTGCAGTTGTCACACAGATCCATACCCTGTACTATTTGGAAATTTTAATTCAGTTTGGATATAAACAAACCTGCACTCTATCTGAGCTCAGGCAGGGGCAAAAGCTCATCCAGGAGCACAACCTGAGTGAACGGGGGCAATCTTCAGAGGGCCAGGAGGGAGGAAATCCTTTCCAGGTGGCACTCAGTGGACATTCACAATATCAATGGAAGCAACTAATTTCAGAGGCCAGTCACCCTACACTCTCTTTATAGCCATTAAGGAGAGATAGGCACCTCAAAAAGTGGTTTAGAGAATCCTAGTTAGGCTCTTAGTGTGATCTGTGCTTTGAAGAAAGCTTGCCTTTACTGGTGTTGTATAAACTTTACTCCTACCTGAGATAGGAGCCCACGGTTGGCCTGCATCAACACACTCATCTGCTGCTCTTCATCTGTGTGACTTCAAGACTGGAAAATCCAAACCTCCCTGTGGCTGAGGACACAAGCACAGCATCAACCCCATCCCAGGCCCTCAGACAAACAGGGATGGTAACATGCACTCCAACGTCTGTCAGTTTTGATTAAAAATACTGCAGGTTATACTCCAATGCCCCAAATTCTATAAGCACTAGAAAAATTTCATTTTATGGCTAAATGTCATTTTCAAAAGCACCCCTACAATCCTATCCTAGGTCTTCTTCTGACAAAACCATCTTTCTGACTCCAAACTTTGCACTTGGAGAAATATGTTATTTCTCTCTTCATACAGATCAACGGGAAGGGAGGAAACTTCCTCACCTTCATATTCATTCCATGCATTTACATGTGATAGTTCTGTTTTACTTTTTAAGAATTTCAGCAATATGAAAGACAACAGTGATGCACGGGAGTCCTAATGTCACTTCTGCACCACATAGGGAAAAAGATTTTCCTGCATCTTCTTCAGGCGACTCATGGGCACACTCTTTTCACGCTCCAGTGACAATGTTGAAATAATTGTTGTAAATCATCCATGAGAACAGCTCTTTCTCTAGTGTTTGATAACATTTTGGTACTAGAAATATATTTTGAAAATATAATGAAGTTTGATAGATACAAAATTTGTGTCCATTTGATCAAAGCTATTCAAAGCAATTAGCTCCTATTTCAATTATATGGGACATGGGCATCCAGGTAATTTTGTGAAATAGGCTTCAGCACCCATCAAACTCAAATTCTGCGCTTTGTTGAACTTCAGAGGAAATAGTGTGTTAAATTTCAGTGGCAGTGATGTATCTTTACTCATGGATGTGCTGCACAGCTTCACCAGCTACATTTCCTAGTAGCTTGAATGCAAGACAATTCAATATAGTTTCCTCTATTGGCCTTCAGTGCACAGCTTAATTCAAGTACTTTCATAAAGGGGTTTAGTTTAAGCCAGGGATATTAAGACTGGGGATCTTTCCCTAAAAGTAAAATTTTTCAACCCCTCCCTTAGCAGAAATGGAAAATCTGCATAACTTTAAAAGAGCCTCAGCATTAATACAAAACAAACCAGTGTAGCCTCTCTATAAATAGTCTCACACCAAACATTTCTACAGGACTATTTTTTTGCAGCAGTAGTTTAATTCCAAAGCCATATAAATCCACCTTGTTTGTAAAACTACTGGAGGGCAATACAAGACAGACCAAATCTTCGTTCCACTGACATCCATAAGACTGATAGCAGCAGAAGAAAGCAACCCTCCCGTATGTTTATTGTATCATATTTTATGCAGCTGTCATGCTCCACTAGCTTTGCACCAAGCTGAATTCTGACCTTCATCTTAGTATGAATGTGCAGGGCAGAGTCACTGCATGTAGGCTGCTTTATTTACCAGCCATCCCTGGGTGTTGCATTATCTCCCCCGGGACATTTTCTACACCTGCTTTAAGGGTGTATTTATACTGGAGTGAGTGTAGTGTGAGTCGACATTCCTGAGTAAGCATTTTAAGGAGTATCTGAGGACTGTTTGCAGCACAGCTGTGATAGCACAGACTTCAGCACAGACTGGGGACCCCCATGTTTGTTCAGTTTTAGGGCTGTTCTGCCTGTGCCCAAAACTTCTGGCCAGGACAATCTCTCCAAAGTGCAGGTAACTTGGACTTAGTAGGTCCACTAATGTTCTTGTTCTCTGATCCTGTGCACAGAACAAGGTGGTGAGATTGCAGAAGACAGAGCAACAACCCATAACCACATCCAGCATCCCACTGTCAGCAGACACCATGTACTAAATATATTTATTAAATATTGAATTCTAGACAGCCAGAAGAATAATGCATAAACACACACTTATCCCTAGTCTGCCTGGACTAAGAGAATGCTCTGTTTGCCTTTCATATTGAGACCAGCCTGAGCTCTTAAGATCAGTATTTGGGAGTGTTCTAATGTTACAGAAGCATAAGGTCATTCTTTAAAAATGGGTGACTTCAGTGTGAATATCTACTGATCAACTTACAGTTGCTTTGTTTTTCATGTCCTTTATATTCTCTTGGCACTTGGAGCATCCCTCAATAACCCAGGCAAGTCAGAGTGAAATGAGCAAAATCAAGGGTGTTCAACAAGAAGCAGAGTGCAGACTTAGATGCTAAGCTGACAGAAGGAAAGAACATGAGCATGTTTCTCTGTGTTATTTTGCTTTACTCTTAATCTGATGTTCTAGTAAAGTAACTTTTGCGTCCTCCTCTCCATAACTTACATTCCTGTGTTTGTTCATTCTCTGTTAAGTCAATGAACTGTGACTGTGACTGCATCTGTGACTTAGTTTGCATCATTTTTTCTGATCTTCTTATCCATGTTTTAGCAATTGTACACAGGAGAGTATTTTCTCTCATGTGATAGGGTCTGACTTTTCTCCTACAGCTCTCCTCAAGGTCCAGCCAGGCCTCCCAGATTGCACTCTTGTAGATGCTATTTGAAATTATATTGGTTATTCTGAGAAAACTGCACAGAAGGCACCATTGTGATCTGATTTGAGGATACTGCCCCTCTAAAGACACTTCCTTAATCAGAAAGTATCAAGTGTCTATTCAAGCATTTGCATCAAGTATAACCAAGTGTCATGATCCTTTAAACAGGGTATTAAATTGGACCTGGGACATCTGCAGTCTGACTTCTTGGAGGGTGCTGAATAAGCTGGTTTATTTCTGAATACCTTGACTTCTTCACCAGGGAAAAAGGGATAAAATTAATTTCCGCTATAAGGCTTTTGAGATCCATTAACTAATAAAGATATCTACAGAAACAAAGTTTTATAAGGAATTATACTTAATATCTTTATATCCTTTTGACAAGTCCACTTTTGTTCAAAATCTGCTGTACTGGTGGAAACGAAAATTCTTGTGGCTCAAGTGTTTGTATAAATTTTATAAATCTAAATATTCAGGGTTTGTCCTATGTTTGTATCTTCCTTTTCCTTAAAGAGGAAGATTTTTTTTTATCTGAACTTTTACTGTGCAACCCTTTGAAAACATTTTAATTAGTAACAGTGGAGCTCTGTTGAATGGAGGAGAATTCTGGCTGCACCTTTAATACTTGTAATAACTTATTTTTATGTATCATAACAGCTCCAAACAGTAAGCAGCACATTGCTGTAGCTGGCTATTTATTATACCTACTGTAAAAAAGGAACCAAGTCTCTATTACTTTTTTATTCATATAGATGTTCCTATAAACCAGATAGTTAAATGATGTATTTATTTTGGTTTCTAGCCAAGCAGAAATATTTAAACCCTGCTTTTGGAAGCAAGAATTATCTAATCACTCACTAGCTTTTATAATAAAACATTTATCATGGAACATTAATCCATTAGTACTTATTTTCCATCCCATCCTTTCACTAGCACCTTGCTTTGAACAAGGTTGAGTTTGGCTGTGATTTTTCCTTTTATCATATATCATAGTTACATGATGGGACACACCAACATTGAATTCAGAAAAAATCTTGCACTTTGCTTGAACTTGGCACCCAGATGTTCTGCTTGTGCTTCCACTGCTAACAAAATAGTGCATGTGTGAGTTCTGAAATAAGTCTTTCATCGTAATGTACTAGAGTTTCGTGGATGTAAGGAGGCATGTGGAAACAGCTAAGAATAATTACCTGCTAAAGAAAAACTTGTGTTTAACTAGCTCTGTTTTTTCACAGCTTTAATTTGCATAGCACATCACCAAACTGCCACACTTAAGCTCTCTGGCATTAAAGGCAAAAATTAAATACTTCAGGGGAATTTCTGCTTTGCTTTGTTTTGTTTTGCCAAATAAGAGATTAAAGGCAACCCCTGACTGAAAAGTGCAGTCCCTGGCTCTGTGATGCCACATCACCTACGGTGCTGTGTGACTGATCAAAGGTTGGACTTCCTTGGGCTCTTGCCGGACCTGGATTTTCAAAGCCACTGCTCAACCCAGTGTCAACCCAGGACCAGAAGGTGACATGTCCTCTTACAGCACAAAGCCAGTGAGAGGAAGGAGAACACTCAGGAAACTCCACAGTCTCATTCCATTTTCTTCAGCTCCCCTTGAAAAGACAGAAATAAAGAAAGGAAGGTGAGAAAGTAATGAAAAAACAGGTAGGAAGTCCTCAAGGAACAAAAAACAGAATGTCTGTGCAACTGAGAAGTCTCCACTTATCTATGACGTTTGTGTGCTGCTTTTCCAAGCAGCAGTTGGATGCCCTGCTAGGTAGGTAGGTAGGTAGGTAGGTAGGGAGGGAGGTAGGTAAGTAGGTAGGTAGGGAGGTAGGTAGGTAGGTAGGTAGGTAGGTAGGTAGGTAAGTAGGTAAGTAGGTAGGTAGGTAGGTAGGTAGGTAGGTAGGTAGGTAGGTAGGTAAGTAGGTAGGTAGGTAGGCAGGTAGGTAGGGAGGTAAGTAGGTAGGTAGGGAGGTAGGTAGGTAAGTAGGTAGGTAGGTAGGTAGGTAGGTAGGTAGGTAGGGAGGGAGGGAGGTAAGTAGGTAGGTAGGGAGGTAGGTAGGTAGGTAGGTAGGTAGGTAGGTAGGTAGGTAGGTAGGTAGGTAGGTAGGTAGGTAAGTAGGTAGGTAGGTAGGTAGGTAGGTAGGTAGGTAGGGAGGTAAGTAGGTAGGTAGGGAGGTAGGTAGGTAAGTAGGTAGGTAGGTAGGTAGGTAGGTAGGGAGGTAGGGAGGTAGGTAGGTAGGGAGGTAGGTAGGTAGGGAGGTAAGTAGGTAGGTAGGTAGGTAGGTAGGTAGGTAGGTAGGTAGGTAGGGAGGTAAGTAGGTAGGTAGGTAAGTAGGTAGGTAGGTAGGGAGGTAGGTAGGTAGGGAGGTAGGTAGGTAGGTAGGTAAGTAGGTAGGTAGGGAGGTAAGTAGGTAGGTAGGTAGGTAGGTAGGTAGGTAGGTAAGTAGGTAGGTAGGTAAGTAGGTAGGTAGGTAGGTAGGTAAGTAGCTAGGTAGGTAGGTAGGTAAGTAGCTAGGTAGGTAGGTAGGTAGGTAGGTAGGTAGGTAGGTAAGTAGGTAGGTAGGTAGGTAGGTAGGTAAGTAGGTAGGTAGGTAGGTAGGTAAGTAGCTAGGTAGGTAGGTAGCTAGGTAGGTAAGTAGGTAGGTAGGTAAGTAGGTAGGTAGGTAAGTAGGTAGGTAGGTAGGTAAGTAGGTAGGTAGGTAGGTAGGTAGGTAGGTAGGTAGGTAGGTAGGTAAGTAGGTAGGTAGGTAGGTAGGTAAGTAGTTAGGTAGGTAGGTAGGTAGGTAGGTAGGTAAGTAGGTAGGTAGGTAAGTAGGTAGGTAGGTAGGTAAGTAGGTAGGTAGGTAAGTAGGTAGGTAGGTAGGTAGGTAGGTAAGTAGGTAGGTAGGTAAGTAGGTAGGTAGGTAGGTAGGTAAGTAGGTAGGTAGGTAAGTAGGTAGGTAGGTAGGTAGGTAGGTAGGTAAGTAGGTAGGTAGGTAGGTAGGTAGGTAGGTAGGTAAGTAGGTAGGTAGGTAGGTAGGTAGGTAGGTAGGTAAGTAGGTAGGTAGGTAAGTAGGTAGGTAGTTATCTCTGGGGATATCTCTGGGGATCGCAACAGCTGAATCTCTCCTCCATTGCCCAGAGTGTGCTAGGACCAGGATCACAGTTCAGGCTGCAAAATTCAGCTGAACCCAAGATTCCCCTTCACACATCTCAAATACTGCACAACATTAATGCTGTGTGTCTCCAAATGGGGTTCTGCAGGCTGGTGTCAAAGAGGGGCTCCTGCATTTGTTTCCCATTTCTATTAAGAAATGTTCAATTTCTGAGCCAAAAAACACCCCTTTTTGTAGCATGCATTACAGAATGTATGAAACATCAGAGCCAAATCCTGTGAACTCTGGGTGTATTCTTTACTGCTGGAGTAGACCCCTTGCAACCCATAGGTGTAATAAATACTATGCCAAGCTTTTACAGAACAAGAGCCAAACTATTATTAATTGTAGCAATGGAAGACTGTGATTCACTCCACCTCCCTTTGCAGATTTAAGTGAGGTGCCTGTGTCGAGTGCTGGCTTTAGGCAGGCTGCAATTCGGGAAGATTAGTGACTTGAATCACCACAGTGATTAGTGAGGTTCGGGTAAGTCAAATAAAATGCACACACAGAAAAAAACTGACCACTGGAGAAAATTTCTCCTGGGAAATAGGGAATAAAGGAGGAGAGGATTTTGAAGACCATGCATTGTTTCATTATTCAGATATAAACTTTCCCTGCTGGTTGCTAATAGATAGATGAGAGCATTGTGGTCTCTGTGGTCCCCAGAGAAAAGTGCCTGCCATCCTATGAAAGAGCCTATTATCCTGTGGGGGCTTAAGGTGTCAGAAAGTAACAGAGTACAGATACAGGAGTAGTTCTTTGTACATTTCAGACTTTAATCTTCATTAGAAGTCTCTCCTATGATTCTGGAAGAGAATAAATTTCTGTCTTTTCACGGTAGGTTTTTAATCTTCAGATAATTAATGTGCATCCTACACCTGTACTACTCATAGAGCTTCTGTGGAAATTTTGTGTGCAAAAACAGATGAAATGCAGGTTCAAAGAAAGCAAGCTAGTCACTGAGAAAAACTCCTTAAAAAAATCACTTTAAAAATTATTTTTAGTGTCCAAGTATTTAAAAGAAGACAACAATATGGTCATGGCTGGAACATGAAAAGTAGAATCCTTAATTAAGTTACATTTTCTTAACTTATTCCAGTAATTCCTTCTAATTTATGTGGAAGTTTTATCTTTGCAATACAGTACATATATATGCACAAGGCTATGTCCCTATACTTCTAAAAATAGGCCGATCCTTTCAGATTACTTGCATTTTTCAGTATTCTAATGTTTATATTTAAGATACACTTTCTTTTTTTTTATGTATGCTTCACTTTTTTTATTAGAAAAAGCTCTTCATATTATTTTTATCATAGGTAAATCAAAGTTATATTTAAAAAATTGTGTGGATTGAACATCCAGATATTACTCGTAACAGAAAAAAAATCTATTTTCTTTATTCCCATTGGGAAAACGGCAACTGACTTTGCAAATCAAGTAATCAGCGCAAGAATCTGAGAATTTCTGTCATTAAAATGGTATTACCTCATTTTTTAAGTTCATTAAGTGCAGGTGTGTGTAAATGATCTGATGGAATTCCCTCAGCACCTACTGAGCTAAAGATTAGTTCAGCACTTGTGTCAAAATGAGTAGCATCAGGGCCACTCTAACTTTGAGCTGGGGGCTGTTCCAGTGGGCTGCTCCAGAAGCCAGGAAGAGGTAATGAAGTCAAACTCAAATCACCTTTCCTCTTCTGGAATCAGATTTATTTGTATAAATAACAACATGTAAAACAATAACATGTTGTGAAATATAATACAATACAATACAATATGAAACAATGGAGTGCAATACAATAAATAGACCTAGCATTGTTGAAGAGTTATGAAACCAGACACTAAACATTCTACCAGTTGCTGACACTGGGACAATATTAGGAAAACCTCTTCTGACAGGGTCATCATACCTTTGGATGAGCCTTCTGACGTCTCCATGCTTTGCCAGAGGACATTCCTGCATGGTACAAAATGTCTCACCCATTGTGGTGCACAATTGTCCTGAAAGATGTTTATAATATATGAGAGACCATTCAGAGGGACCTTGACAAGCTTGAGAGGTGAGCCCATGTGAACCTCATGAAGTTCAACATGGCCAAGTGCAAGGTCCTGCACCTGGTTTGGGGCAATCCCAAGCACAAGTACAGGCTTGGAGAATGGGGAGAGAATGGAACATGGATTGAGAGCAGCCCTGTGGAGAAGGACTTGAGAGTCTCGGTGGACAAAAAGCTCAGTATGACTTGGCCATGCTCACTCACAGCACAGAAAGCTGACTGTATGGTCATGGAGATCAGTAGAGGTGCCTAAGAACTAGAAGAAAGCAAACGTCACCCCAGTCTTCAAAAAAGGAAAGGAGGAGGACCTGGGGAGCTACCTGCCAGTCAGTCTCATCTCAGTCCCTGGAAAAGTCATGGAGCACCTCATTCTGGAGGCCATCTCTATCCACATGGATGACAAGGCAATCAGGAGTAATCAGCATGGATTCACTAAAGGTAAATCATGCTTGACCAACCTGATTGCCTTCTAAGATGAAACAGCTACCTGGATGGATGAAGGGACAGCAGTGGATATTGTCTACCTCGATTTCAGCAACACTTTCAACACTGTCTCTCACAACATCCTGATACGCAAACTGACGGCAGCGAGGTGGATTAAGGTAGATTGAGAACTGGCTAAACAGCAGATCCCAGAGGGTCGTGATCAGTGGCACAGGGTCCAGTTGGAGGCCTGTCACTAGTGGTATCCTCCAAGGTCCAATACTGGCCCCAGCATTGTTTAACTCATTCATCAATTGCTTGGATAAAAGGACAGAGGCCTCCTCAGCAATTTCCCTGATGACACAAAGCCAGAAGGTGTGGCCAATATTCCAGAAAGCTGTGCTACCCTTCAGAGGGACCCTGGCAGGTTGGAGAGATGGGCAGAGAAGAACAATTTGAGATTCAGGAAAAGCAAATGCAGGGTCCTGCTCCTGGGGAAGAATAAACACAGGCACCATTACAGGCTGGGGGCCAACCTGCTGAAAAGCAGCTCTGTGAAGGTGACCGAGCACCGGAACAGATTGTCCAGAGAAGCTGTAGAGTCTCCCTCAATCGAGATATTCAAGAACCATCTGGACACAATCCTGTGCCATGTGCTCTGGGATGACTCTGCTTGAGCAGGGAGGTTGGACCAGCTGACCCACTGTGGTCCCTTCCAACCTGGCCCATTCTGTGATTCTGTATCCTGGGCTGCATCAAAAACAGCATGTCTAGCAGGTCGAGGGAAATTATTTTCCCCCTCTACTCTGCTCTGGTGAGACCCCACCTGAAGTACTGTGCTCAGCTCTGGAGCTCCCAACATAAGAAGGACATGGACCTGTTGGAGCAAGTCCAGAGTAAGCCACAAAGATGATCAGAGGGCTGGAAAACCTCTCCTATGAAGACAGGCTGAAAAAATTGGGGCCGTTGAGCCTGGAGAGCAGGAGCTTACAATGGAGCTGGAGAGGGACTTTTTACAAGGGCCTGTTGGGATAGGACAAGAGGTACTGGCTTTAAACTGAAAGGGAGTAGGTTTAGATTAGATGTTAGGAAGAAATTCTTTACTGTGAGGGTGGTGAGATACTGGAACAGGTTGCCCGGAAAAGCTGTGGATGCTTCATGCGTGGAAGTGTTCAAGACCAGGTTGGATGGGGCTTTGAGCAACCTGATCTAGTGGAAGGTGTGCCTGCCCATGGCAGAGAGGTTGGAACTGGATGATTCTGAAGGTCCCTTAAAGGCCAAATGATTTTGTGATACACCTGCACATTGGAGAAACAGACCCATTTACAGTTGACCCTCATCAAGTACAAAGGCTTATGACCATGCAGGACTGGTCTCCTACTAATCATCTCTATGACAGAGAAATTTAATCTTCCAGGACATATGAGCATAGTGACAGACCTCAGTGTCTTCTGAATAACAATTCAAATGCACATATTTGATTAGCTTTTTGCACTCATTAATTAAATACTTATAGAAAATTCTACAGATGGGCAAACGTTTGCAAAAAATAGCCCTTATCACATTCTTCTTAACGTAGGGATGAATAGGGGGCAAAGCAACACTGATAGTTAAGGGAAATCTCAGACTTCCACGAAAATTTAAATATATTTTACTTCTGTGCTTTCCCAGCTACAGGAAAGGTAACTCCTTTGGGATTTATCCTTTATTAGACTACCAAATGTGACTACAATCACAGAGAATACTGCATACTTTTGTCTATATGTACTTAAAGACATTAGAGGACTTCTTATACGGGGGGATTGTTAGCACTGTTAAAATATGAAAAAAAATCGCTCCACTTGAAAAAAAGCTGCATGGAAAAAACAATCAAAATTGCCTAAGCAATACTATCACATAATTAGATTGCCTGGCACAAGCTTAATACATGAAATGTCCTCAGTTCTCATGCCATTCTCTGTCTTGATTAAGGAAGGAACTAAAAGACCAGACTTTTTCCATTGCTAAATTTTCCATTGTGAAATTTGACGTGTCCATGACTGAAGAAGCTCTGTTAATCAATAAATCACTAGACAACTTTGATTAATTAACTAGTCAACAACTCATAAGACAGTTCAGTAAGAACATCTGCATTTCCTTTTGTCTTATGTGATTTTTTAGTGAAGTAAAATGTGGCTGTTTCTTTTCCAGACTGTTTGCTTTAAATGTTCTATGGAAGAATTATGGATTATTTTTATTTGTGCTTCAGTAGCAACTAACAGCCTCTTCCAAGTTCCAGGCCTAATTTGTGCTAGGTTTTACATGATCCCAATTTAATAGGCAAGGCTGGGGGTAGAAAGAGATGCAAAGTAATTCCAGGGGTGCTGGTCTGGACCCCCGCACAAGCCCAGGGGCAAAGCCTGCACCAGAGCTCAGATGTCTGGAGCCCTCCCCCAGCACCCTGCCAGCCACACTGCCTGTCCTGAGAGGAAACACAGAATGCTCTGCTCTAAGCAAACAGCATTGTTTTCAAAGACAATTTGCCAGCATGAGCTTTCCTGTAAAAGGAACCATTTTATTAGCACTCTGGGTGGGATGTCATCCTCCAACAGGATGTCTCCCATGGAGCCATCTAACCTGGACTCCCATGTTGGGTGCTGAATGCAGTCATCCTTCCAAAGTCAGTGCCCAGCCCTTCCACGGGGTATGTTGGGGTGATGGAGGATGCCAGCAAGCAATGCAGAGGCACATGTGGAAGGTGAGGGCATGTTCCCCACTGGAGAAAAACAAAACAAATGTCTTAGTCAACAGAAAGTACTTATGACTGTGCACAGGGCTGGGTTGTAGATTCGGTTGCACCAGTGTAACTTGGATGCCTGTCACAGGAAATGGATTCTGCAGGAGGAGACATATAAACTTAAAAAAATATAAACTTAATCTTACTTCATACCCATGTTCCTATTGAGCTACCTCAGATTTCAAATCTTTTCAAGAATGCAGAAAAGAAACGCAGCATTTACTATTACAGACAGTTTACTATGCTGATCAGGCTCTTGAGTTACTTTGTGTTTCTTGCTTTATTTCAGACTTAATGCTCTGTCTCACCCAGCTGACAATTCCAAACTCCTCTGATTAAGGGAGCATTCAAAACCTTCCTCCCACTCACAAGCCCAGCAGAGACTTCTGAGCCACCCTCGGCTGCCCATGCATGGAGCATTCATGATCCTATAACCTCTGCACCATGTTCTGGTTTATTTAAATATGTGAATTGCTGCCTCTACACTTACTTCCTTACAGTAGTTCCAATTCATCTGTATGTCTCCCACTGTTTTCATCATTGTTCCTCATTATAAGTTCTCTCCTCCATTTCTGTTGTTGTCCCTCACAAATCCTTGTTGCAAAACAGGATGAGAAAAATATGAAATGTTGGGATTACTACTAGACAGAAATCCCAGTATCTCAGGCAGATCTGTTGCTGATGTTTTCAATTCTGACAAAAAAAGGCGAGTTTTCCTACCATTTTCCAGAACACGTGAGAAACAAAGTGGGGACCAGGGTGTCTTCCCCCAGAGCACAAGTAGTAACACAGTTTGGTAGTCATTACCCAGAGAACCATTTGAGACTTTGATTTCAAATACATGATAGCTCAGTTTCCATCTAAAGCAGCCAACAAACAAGCAAACCAGAAAACACTACCCATAATCCTTTACCTTAATACTTTTTTTTTTTTCCAGAAACAAAAACCAGAGGCTGCGGAGCAATATACTGAAAAAGTTGAACCATACCAACCTTTGAAGAATCACATACAAAATACTATTTTAAATCAAAAGTATGTGTTGCACTTTGGAGCAGGTTGCCAGCTGATGTAAAACAGTTCAGCTCCTTTAATCATATGGGGCTATGCCAATTTACATCAGCTGAGGATCTGTCTAATAATAATATGTGAAGCAGGGCTTCACCACATACTGTACTGAATGTTGGAAAACATCCTGTACTTAAATGCATGCAGCTCTTTAACTTGGAGTATGAGACTGGCCACATTGTTTGACATAAGGGTTAGTTTTCAGATAGTGAAATTTCAGTTGCCAGGTGCCAGAGGCAATTTATCAGACACTCATAAAATAAAGATCAAAAAGCCCATCAGTCTCCCACTGCATCTGGGATCTAGGAAGGAACACTTACAGCCCTCTATCCTTTAAACAGCTCTCACTTAAAGAGCTCACTGTTTATAATAACAAGAAAAGGAGAAAGGGGTCAGGTCAAAACCAGCTGAACAGCAGGTGGTGTTATAAAGTTTTTTTTCCACAGTTAAAACTTTTGTGAAATAGTAGTTCAAGTGTACTCACACAAGCCTGTTCCGTATTTTTAATTTGTATTTTTAGATAATTTTTGGCAATTAGAATACAAGTCACAGATGACTTGACTTTTTTTCTCTGTTGTTTACTCGAATAAGTTACAAAAATAATCCTGAATGATTTCCTTTCATGCTTCCCTTTTGACTAAAAGCCCTTGCTACACAATACTGAACTCAGCTTTTAAATTCAGAACCAAAATTCCTCCAAAGTTCAAAGGGGTTTCCGAGGCATGTTCCCGTTCATAACCAGCTTAGCTGGAATGGTGCAAGATGAGAAGTTTGGATTCAGATCTGAACCATACTATTATTTAATATTTAATGAGCACTCACGCTCACTGTTGGCTGAAGTCAGAGATGTGAACCTTGCCTTCTGAAATGTTTCAATGTCAAGGCTCTGGTGCTGCCCTCAGGTCTCATCAGTGGGGTGGAAGAAGCATCCCTCCACCTCCAAGGAATGTGTCACATTCTGGTTTGAGTCCATCTCTTACAACTTCATTCCTCAAAGAAAAAACAGCCAGACTCTATCAGGCAAGAATTAGCCACACATGTTCAGAGTTTTCATCAAAAACTCACATAAGAAACCCCTCAAATGAGATGAATATAAGATACATTGCTATTCCAGAAGAGTCAGTGAGTGTCACATGAAAGCCTCATCTCTAGCCAGCAACTGACCATGACAACCTGACAAATTTGATAGACTAATTAAAATATAGCATTACCCCTGAGGACACAGGATTGGAGGAATTCTGCCCCTGATGTACTAAACAATCCTTTGAAGTACGGAGCACACACAGCCCCCAGAGACATTTCATGGCACTGAACACACTGGAGCAGAGGGAATGTAATTTGTCTTGACTAATTTTAATCCTGTAATTTAGGTACCTGCTGAGGTTCTGAGTATAGCAAATGGAGAGAAGAAGGTATCTAAATTAATATCTGAATTGCAGTACAACTCAGATATTCTGCATCATCTTCCAGAGGCGTTTTCCTCCATCAGTCAGGCCTGGGAGCCCTGGCTCCCACACAAAACATCTAAATTGGATCCTTACTACAGTCAGTGTGAATGATCTCACTGATAAAAACATTATTTTCTGCAGTGCATGCTGTTTGCTCATGCATCCATTCAAAAGTGTTCTCCACTGCTCTTACTTCCACTGAGTCTAAGTTTCTTCATCACAGCATTGATTGATGACCAGTTGTTGGGACCAGCGATGTCTCCAAGTTCACAAACACAGTGCTCATCATTTTTCTAAAATGTAAATGTTTGTCAACAGTTACTGCACAGAGGTAATAAAAATCCATGGGAAAGAAGTGGTGTGCCTTGGATACAAAAAGTATGACTATCATTATTTGCTGGCAAATGTGACTTTTGTAAGAGTGACCACAATATTGTTACCATACATCAGCATTCACAGAGGCTAGTACCCTCTAATTTTCTGACTGCTATCAGGCTTCCCAAACACCTTGTCCCAGAAAACATTTTTCTATTCCAAAGCATGAGTCAGGTCTCCCATCTGCTTTGGACATCCATTCAAAAAAGCTTACTTGGCCTTAATCCCAGTCACTGAATTCTGTGTGGTATCTAGTATAGTGTATGCATTATTTTGAAATGCTGTAATATTGTTATCTTTACTTTATAACTGTGATCCCTTAGAGCTTTCCTTTGTATTTCCAGCATTCATTTCCCAGGCAGTTTTATAAAAATGTAATGAGGTGCTATTATTAAAGCCTATTAACTTATACAGGCTTGTTGCCTGATGAGAACTCAATTTTATTCTCCTTAAGCAGCAGGCCAGATTGCAATCAAGCAGTTTCTCCAGTGAGTATCCCAAAAAATTGATCACCCTATTTCTTAGTCTGAGATAATGCCACAGTAGAGACCAGGCCAAAACTTTCCTTTTTCAAAGTTACAATGAAGACATATTTACTCTTTTCACAATAATTGGCTGTAGTAAGGTAATTCTTTCCTTCATTTGTAGTTTCTTCTCCTGTTTTTTAACTTTCATCCCAGAAATTTGACTGAGATGTATGTGGATTGTGCTGTGCCCATGGGTTTCAATTAAGATTTCTACATACCTGAATAATTTCTGTAACTTTCCTCTCCTAGCAAGACTAGCATTAGGCATTAGGTTCGTGCAGCATGTGTAGGCACGAGACCACACAAAGCAGGAGGCTTTGCATTCCAGGTCACCATCTCCAGAGGCCAGAGCACAGCAAGGGCTGCCAAATGCGTTTAGATGGGCCCCAGCTCCGCCTGCAGCTGTCAGGGCCCTCCCACGCACTGACAAAGCTTTTCCCACCCTCCTCTGACCTCCAGAGGTGCACCTAGTATGGAAACCTGCTGAAAGCACCAAGGTGTTAGGTATTTCTGCTAAAAAGGGCTGGAGGAGGAGAAAGACCTTGCAATGAAAGCACAAGGTTGTCTGGCTTCAGTTCCTAGTCCCCTTGCGTGTTGCTTGTCTGACCTTACATTTTACTCCCTCTACTATTCTGTTTTGACTTTGTGTTTCATAAAGCATGAGAAGAGAACTTCTAGCTGTGATTAGTGGAGAAACACAGCCATCAAACTGTGCTCAGGTTATCAGTGAACTTTGTGAAAATAGAGCAAAACTTAAAAAAAAAAAAAAAAAGTGGGCGGGGGGGAGTTTTTCGAAATAGACTAGGGAACACAAAAACCAGATTCATTATGAGATAATGCTATACATTTAAAAAATATTAATAATTCAGTACCTTGGATATGTGATACTGTTCTTACTTCTAAAAATGATATTTCATGCATACGGGGCTCCTGAATCTCAAAAAAACAACATCTTCTGGCACTGTAAATATCTCATGAGATTCCTTAACTGATTCACTTGTGAGTGTCCAAAATGTGCAGATTTTTGGAAAGCTACTTTCATTGAACTGGAATTCTTCCTAAATTTCCTTGGCACCCATCTAATGATATCTGAGGTAGTTTAACAAGTATTTCACAAATGCCAGACCTAAGAAAAAATGCTACTTCAGGTTGTCTCTGTGGATAGGACATTAGTGGGATAGCTGAGCAAGATTTTCATGACAGACCTTTCAGCAAAGGATACAGATAACAATATATTCATAACAGGGAAGTTATGTTAAAGGAGGTTTCTGCTTTTCCTGTGCAGTAAATTGGGGAAAAATTAGTGCCTTTCAGGCATCTATAAGAGGCTCTACCTCCCTAATTTTAGGCACAATAGAGTGGTGAACGGAACTTCCTCTAGAGCAGGCACAGGTTACTGAGACAGGTGAGACACACTTTCATTACTGAAGGGAAGCTGACCTAGTTTTATGTGAGGCCTTTCCGTGGCACCAAAGAACCAAAGAACCACTTCACACATCAATCTTTCACATCCATTTTTGAGCTTGGCTCTGCCCATGCATCTCCTTAAAATCAGCTAAGAAGCCAGTCCTGAACAGAACAAAACCTTCAGAGTATCAAATTTAGATCTCCATCTGTAAATTTGCTGCATACTAAAGCCAGAAGAGATTGTTATGGTCACCCGATCTGTTGTGTAATACACCACCTACATTTGCTCTCATAATATATTTTATGATAATATACTGGCTTTTAAAGCAATTCATTTCTAATTATACACTTTCAAACTCCACGTTTCCTTAGCTAAGTTGCTCTAAACTTTCATTAATTATAGTACAGATCAAGTTTCACATGACATTAAGTTGGAGGAGTATGATTTAAAACAGAACTTGTGAGATTACCACTTCTGTGCACATTGGTGTGCAGCTAGACAGCAAAATATATGCCTCCATATAAAAGCTGACATACCTATTTCTGATGTGAGTCCTGTCATAAAATGGTGTCAATTATTCCTTTTTGCTATTCAAAATTCTATCAATTCCTTCCAGTACAACTCAGGTTCAGTTCTTGGCTGCTTCTTTATGCTGGCTCTGTGATTTTCTCATCTCTAGCTTTTCCACTTGTTAAAGTCATAGCTAAATTCTCCTTTCCCTCCTGTCCCTCTGCTCCCAAATCCCTTCACCAGCATGTCAGATATGTCTTATCTAGTCACAAGCAAGCTCTCTACTCATGTCAACTAAAGCTCTGGAATACAGTTCCCACCTACCTCTTCATCCTTCCCTCTGCCCATTCCCACGGTCTCTCTCCAAGCACCTCCCAAGCCTTCAGCCTATCTGCTCCAGTTGGCTCTTTTCCTGCTCCCTGTGGTCCTCAGGAACTGCCAGCTGGCCTACTCTCCTGTCTTCCTCAGAAAATTAGATACTTTTGCTCTCCCCACTACCTAATGTGGAGTCAGGTTCATGTAACCCCATCTCAGAAGGAGGGTTCTAAACTAATCTTTTTTGCTCTTGCCTTGCTGTTGACACCATTTCTGGGGCCAGGATCCAGTAAAAGGAAATCAAAAAGTTGTGTATGGCTCTTAGCAAAGGTATAATGAGCTGGCTCATGAATGTCAGCTGCTGAATGGCCTTTAAGTTCCTTGATGGTTTTATGAGCATGTCACCAAACACTGATTTGCCTGCAGTTTCAAATCTTCATTGCTTGTTTGGGAGGCAGAAGCATCTTAATTGTATGCAAAGCTGGTGAAAAAAATCCAGAGTTGTCATTAAAAAGAGAAGAACTTTTTAAAACACGTTGTCAGAAAAATATTTAATTTGCAAAAGAAATAAAAGCTCTCTTTCTCCCTTCACAGTACTTCAAAGACAGAACTGGCCATGCAGTTCTGTTGTAATGCCTTAGGTAGCCACTGATTCTGTGTTTTGGAGTGTTAATACCTAGTTTACAAATTGCCAAGTGTTGAACTACTAATGATATGGTTATATCATATATGTTAATGTTTCTAGACAAAGGAAATTACTTTTCTCATATGTTATGAGAACTAATCATCATGGGAACAAAAGAAAAAAGTTGGCTACTGAACCAGAGGAATTAACAGATCCATTACTTTCCTGGAAATGTTTCCTTTTAGTTGGCTAATGTGCATTATGAGCTAACGATAATGCTGCACATGACTGTATGGAAGGGATGACCTCTTTCTGTCTATTCTCTGAGAAGGCAGACAAAATCTATCTCCATTTCAGACACCACACAGCCCATTAGGATGTTTTAATGTCTATTTACACTAGAACTGGGTTCTAGGACAGCTCAGTAATTTCCAAGTCACAGATGGTTCATGTCTGGGCCATTCAACATACAGCCTGCACCCATTTTTATGGACATACCCACACATTAAAAGCTCAGTTTTTTGAATATCTTTCTCATCCTTTTTGATTATCTAGACAGGAAAGTTGTTGTCTTAGAAAACTTATTTTCAAGCTGCCTTCTGGGAGTGAACTTGATTTCATTTGGCAGATGTAAATGAAAAGAAATTAATACCCGTTTCCCCCTGTGCCTTTCTCCCAAATGGTGCTCTGAACCTGAGTTGCATTTATTTCCTTTATTCTGACAGAGGTGGCTCATTCTTACTCTTCCCAGCTTCATCTTATTTTTGACACCCTTGATATGTTGGAGGGTTCAAAGGACTCAGTTCAGCCTTTTTTGTTCTCCATCAGTGGGAAAAAAATATCTCATTCTAGAAGTGTGTCCTCTTCCTTCTTTCATTCCCTCCCTCCCTCAGCACAAACAGAGGAGGGGAGAAATAGCTGATAAGAACACCAGACAGGATTGGAAAATTGCTGTATGAATATCACCATGTCCTGCAAGGCTTAAATGGCACTACATGTCCTGCAGAGGAAAGCATCCTTGGCCAAAAGAATTTTTACACCTCCATGCCTCCTAGTTTGAAACATTGCTCTATTGAGGAGAAAGGAAGATTTTATTTCATTTTTTTAAATGTACTTCAAAATTATTATGGCGGTGAAATCCCCCCCTCATCACACAAATCTCACAAATATGTTGGCACCCAGATCCTTCTGGCTTTTGAAAATTTGCTTTTTAGTTCAGGCTGCTAACCATCATTTACAGAGGATCTGTGAAATCTGACGCTGAAGTAACATACATGTTTTGTAAAGAAATACATTTTAGAGATGGCATTATGCAGGAGGATAATTAAATAGGGCTCCTGAATTCCTCTGTGTGTGGGGCAGGGCTGTGCTTGTCTTTGTATGCTAGCAAATATCTAAGATGAAGCATGAGACAGTTAGTTTTTAGGTTATGCCAAATTATGTATAGAAGGAAGAGATATGGGTAATGTACTATGTGAATAGCTGAAGGCTTTACTCTCTGGTTTGGTCCCTGATTTAAAGCAGTCTATTTTTTTCTGGAAAACACAGAAAGAAATTTTTATTATGCTTGTTGATTGACTGCCTCTGGCCCAAGACACCAAATGAAGCACAGTTACTCTTGGATTATACCCAGTTTCACCATTACTGATTGATCTTCCACAGAGAAGTCAGCACGACGGGCTCGTCGCCTGCTACTGCTTGGCAGTGAGGAGGCAGCAGTGTCAGGATGGGACCACTGTGTCAGGAAGGCAAAAAAAGACTTCTGAGAGCAACTCAGATTTAATGTCAGTTTTGTAATTCACCTGTGGTGTTACATCCTTTACAGCTGGGAATGCTTCATTAAATACCAGGCATCATTTAAAAAGAAGTTTGCCAAGCTTTTTTTTTGTTTTTCTTTTAAGTCTAGAGCCAGCAAAGAAACTGCTTTCTAGACAACAGAGATAGCTTAACTTCAGCAAATGTTCTAATGCTGATAGTGTTGAAGAAGAAACACATCTCTGACAAGGACTGAGAAGAGGCTGCACAGCAGATAAGGAAATTATTTTTTTAAATGAAGCCAGAGGAAAATGGAATAAAGATAAAAACAGCAATCAAAGATTTTATAGTTGGGGTTTTTTTTTCCAAGTAACAAAAATCTGCTGGATTAATACAAAATCAACAGGACTGCCTCATTAAAGAACAAGGTTATCTTGAGTCTTCTTTTTCAAATGAAATATTCTAAGAATCTGTTTTAATTAAGAACATTACTTCTATCTTTTACCAAGTGCAATCTTGTATTTGGCACAAGTGGTAGATATTTAAACAAATGGGATTTTAGCCATGGAAGAGGGACGATATCTATCCATTTGGTTTGTTTAGAGTCCATTCACACCTTGACTGATATCTATAAGTCTTGCACAGATGTAGCAAGGCAAATGCATGCTTTACTTTGTGTTGCTGGTTCTCTCCTATGCAGGAGTGAGTTGGTATCACAGGACACCAGCAGAAGCCTGATTACACAATGCCACTCTCTCCCCCTTCTGGTAGGAAGAGCAAGGCAGGACACAGCCCCAAGAGCGATGAACAGCTGCGGAATTGTCCCTTCTCATGTGACACAAATCACAGTTGCTGTGTTACTGAGGAGTTCATTCCTTTTAATTCTTCTTTCTTTTTCTCCCTTAAACTTCCTTCCCCTCACAGGCAGGTTTGTCCCAGCCAGGCACATCCAGGCAGTCCCACGTGTCTTTCCACCTTTGCACTGTGGAAGAAAGAGTCCCTGGAGTTTTGTACTTCCGAAAGGTAGAGATTTAGCAGTGCCATACAAAACATACATCCTCATTTAAAGCAGCTACCTAGTTACTTCAGTAGTTAAACTTCAAGTGCTATTTTGGAGAAAAGCGTGGGAACTGAGATTTGCTAGATGTGCCCCAAAGGAGAATTTGTCTGGTTTTAGATTGTGAAATACTCCAGCTTCTAGTATTGTTGTTCCATTTTATTTCTCAAAGTAAACACATACTGCTGCTCTGATGTGTCTGGTCCTTCAAATGTTAACACACAAGAGTAAACTTTTATGGTTACACAGATCAAAGGGTTGTACAAAATAAGGAACACTCATTAAGTGTTTGCAAGATCAGGAATGCAATCCACTGTGCTCAAAATAAAAATTCAGAGAAATTAGAGAAAACCTTGTAGAGATTTTCTTAATCTTTAATTCAAATCAATACATCAGAATAGCCTGAATCTGTATATGAAACCTTGGAGTTTCAATTTGCTTCATAGAATCTCTGTCTAAGGCAAATAATAAACAACTTACAAAAAATGAATTTTGTGTTCTGGCTCTGCAAACTAAAGGCCTGTGCTTAACTTTATGAACAAAACCTTTGAAGTCTATGGGCTTACTCTACAATGGTTTGTCACACACTGGATCTGTGTGACTTATTTATGGCTTGGCATACTTAGATGTACTTTTTTTGCAGAGCATTAAAAGGAGTCATTGGTCTTATATGTGTAAGTTTAGCTTTTATTCCAGCGGATTTTTTAAATACCTGGATTTTGTTGAGCAATCCGTAATACAACAGTTCTTCCTTGCAGTTGAAAAACACAGCTTCTCCAACACTAGCTGCTGTACTTCACATGCATATAATATTGCTATCAGCTGCTTATTGACTTAAAAATGTTTGATTTCTCTCTCTCTCCTACTTAGCAAGATTAAAGGCTTAGATGTTCTGTTATACCATACCATATGTTAAGAGGAAAGACTAATTTTGGCTGCCTACAACATTCCAAGCCCTATTTAAATAATATTAGCTAAAAGCTCAACTTGTATAAATGCTTAAATCTGCAGATGTAAAGCTTTGATTACCAAAGTCCTTTAAGGACCAAAATCTGCAATTTACTGCTTTTGAAAAGTCTGCCATGCTCCAGGGAGATGTACTGTTTCTTGGTGGAGCCCTGGCAGGACTCACTGATGTATTCACAAGATCTGTTCACACCCACTGAATTTCACTTAGGAAAAAGTCTGTGGAACTCCCCTAACCACATCATTATGATGGCTAAAAAGCTTCAAATTTAAGCCAATTTCTACTTTTCTCTTGCTTAGCTTACTGACAACTACAAGAAAATGCTTCAGTTTTTTTTCTGGATTCTGGGTTTGCTTTCTGAGGGGTGAGTCTCACACCATGCAAGCACAGGGATGACAGTGAGCAGAACTACTGACATCAGCCTTCTGCCCAAAGCTCATGACTCGAAGGTCAAATTATACAACTGGACCTGTGATAAGATGCTAAGGGGAGATGATCACATCCTCATCAACGGGAAGAGTTCAGTAACTTTTTACAGTGTGTTCTCAGACAGCCACTGGCATTAAAGTTATAGGCACTCAATTTAGGATTTATGGTTCTCTTATGGGTGTAGATTCATTAAATCTCCATTCTTAGAGAATTTGCGGGTATGGATTGCTGCAGTAGGCTAGGAGTATCAACTGCTTGGGGTTTAGCAAGTGGCTGTGTTTCAATCTCAAGCATCAGCTTGTTTGAAGAAATCAGAAAAATATTTTTTCCATCCTGATGAACAATTTCAAGAGTTCTTCTGTTTATTTGCTCATTTTTTGTTTAGCTTTCGGGTTGTTGTTTTGGATTGTTTGGTTTGGTGCATTTCTCCTCCCTCTGTGACATTGCACATTGGCAAACTTGGGACAGAACAGCACTCTGAGAGGATACAAAGGATCCCCTTGGCCAGCTGGGTCTTCTGCATGAAGGTTAAGGCACAGAAATACAGAGGGTTTGATCAAATGATACAATCATACTCTGTAGCATTAAGTGTAGATATAAATTCACATATATTGGTATTGTAAATTATTAACATAATGCCATTAAACTCTGTTGTTTTAACCAGTATTATTTTAAAACAGGAAAGAAAATATAAAACCTATGATCTTTACAGCACACCTTCTTTATGGCATGAAGTCATCATGCTTTGCTCTTTCCATACAGACTCACTTGTCAATCCTTCCATATTTCAACTAGATGCTGGATCTGCTCTGCTGCATGACTGATCTACATCTTTCTCATGTGCATCTGTATTACCATCATTAGCTATGGGTGAGATCACCACAACAATCACAGAAAGACCACTAATTACTCTGAAATTGCTTCAGTCTTTCACTGGAAGTCAATCTAAAGCTCCACATTGGAGCATAAACACATCTTTATGGACTTTTCTCTTAAAACTTGCATCTTGTTTACCATGATTTCTGAGGTAAGCAGTAGCCAATTGAGTTTTAATGTGGCACTGTAAATATACATGTTCCACAATGCCTTGTAAGCACAAAGCACTCCAGCTGATGATCTACATCAGACCATACATCTGGCAAGCATCAAGAAGATATTAAACCTGTTGCCTTGAAGAAAACACCACCAGCAAACCCTGATTGTATTAGGAATTGCATACAAATACGTATTTCCATTTTGATATATTAATTATACCGTGTATTGACTCTCCTCTTAAATCTGGACTTGGCCATTAAATCCCTTCCAGGCCTGTCCCAGCCACATGTGGTGGGTGACCCTTCAGATCCCACCTGTTGGGGCTATTCCCTTTGTATACTTCACTGTATAGTCAGAAAGTCACCATCAGGCTTTTCGTCAGGCTACCTGAGATGGTTCCCAGGAAGACGGGAGAGGCGATGATCAGAGAATATACATGTTATTGGCCACTCCTGGGAATTATCTTTGCAATTAACAAACACAACTACAGATTCTGGTTTCTTAAGGAAAAAGTCACTAGGGCTACTGTAGAATCGAGACACACAGTCATGCCTTACATCACACATTAGCATTATATGGTATGTTCAACAGTTATATCCAGTCAGATTTTGTTTGACATTTTTCCTTGTAGTACATTTCAGTTTCCTTACAGGTATTGATACAGATTTAGGCACCCACAGTATTTTTTTTTAAATTAATTTGGTATGCTGTTTTTTGAATGAATCTACAAAAACACCAGTGACTTTGTTTCACATGTAGATTAATAATTTTAAAGGACCATATTTGTACTCAAACCTGTGCCTTAACTATTTATTATTGGATATATTATCAATTGCTTATTTGCTTATTTATCAATTGCTTTTATGGATTTTTTACAAATTCTTCATCCCTGATCCTCTAAATGTACTACTTGGCTTGGTAATTGATGTTTTCCTTAGCCTAAAAAATATGAAAGACATTTACAGTGATGTGATTGTAACCATGCTGGAGTAACACTGCCAAGTGAAAAAGTACTTCTGAAATATCAAAATATCTCCATGTTTCAGGTATCTAGATGTGTTACATTCCCAAAAGAATTGAGAATTCAAGGGGCCAAAGCCCTGTCTCATTCAGCTGGGCATGATGCACACAGCAGAGGCTGACCAGAAGAGGCTCAGCATTACTGTAGCAGTAGATGCTGTTAACAGAAGAGAAAAGCTGGAAAGGGGATTGGTACTACTTCTCATGGAAAATTCTTATGTGTGTCCTCCCAAAGCCCAGATGTGCATGCTCTATGGAGCCTCAGAGGGACATTTCTACCCTGCTTACATCCACTGATGCATTATTTGAAAGGTCCAAACAGGACTTGCTTCCTTTCTGTCTAGGAAGAATCTTCCCCCCAAGGGAAGCAGCACCAAAGGTACAGGTTGGTTTTACGCTGAGTTCTTTCTTTACATATGGCAAAGATACAAGCTTATCTAACAATGGTCTATTATGATATGTCAAAATCTCAGGATTATCTTAGGCTGGGCTGTTAGGATGCATGTCATATATATAGGATATATGATACTGGTCTACATCAGTGTAATTTTAACTTGGTGCCAATTTTAGGGGTGTTTTGGACTCTGATAATGAGACACAGGATGGGAGATAGAAAAACAAATTGAGACCAAAGACAGGGGGGTTTAAGGGAGCAAAATGCAATCAATAACAGAACAGATATTTCTGGTTATAAAAAAAGCTTTGGAAACCAGCCATTCTTAGTATAAAGTATGTGCAAGAAGGAGAACCTCAGAGTGGTTCCACTTCATCTGTACCTCCCACTGTTTTCATCACTGCAGCTCATGATGAGCCCTCTCCTCCATCCCTGTCAGTCTCCCTCACAGACCCTTACGATCTTTCCTCCTCTTATGGTTTTGTGCTTTTAAACTGCTCTAAGTCTGCCAGTAAAAGCGAATGTCTAAATATATAACTGATACACCCGTTCACCTTGGGATGAATGTTTTATTGGTTTGGATGTCATCATATTCCTCACAATCACACGTTCCTCCCTCCAGCACATATGGCAAGCAGCTGTATCATATGGGCACTGCTCTTACAGTTTAAACCTGGGACACTCAGAAGTTCAAAATTAAAACAACAAAATAAGAACTCTGACCTCTTCTTAGCAAGCCTTAGGTTTAATCATTGCACCAGTGAAGAAGGTCAATGACAAAGCAGAAACTGAGAAAGAAATAGTAGTTCCCCTGTCTTCAGAAGATGCTATTCCAAAGGAGAAAGGGCACTATTACTCCATATCAGTGTGCAAAAGTTCTCAAAAAAATTTTAAAAAGGCCCAAGTTTCTGATTCTGTCTTCTTCAATTTTATTGAAGAAACAGGAGTGAATATTTGCATCTGGAATAGTCAGATAGCAGAGTGCTCTAACAATAACAGTCAGTGTTTAACTAGAACTTTTCATCCAGATATCTTAAAGCCATTTACAGGGATGGATAAAGTAAATTATCCCCACTTTACAAGACAGAAGAATCAGGATTCTGTTGAGTTAATTCACCTGCCCAAAGACAGCCCTTATTTTCACCTAAGGGACAGGACCAGATTCATGGCAATCCAAGAAGCTGAATACTGTTCCTCCATTCACTCATTCTATCATATTTCCCCACAGCAGCATATTTAACATTATGTGATGAGGGAGAGGCCATGGGACCTTCCAGGACACCCTCATGCCATGCACACCCAGCTGTGCCTGGCCCTGTGGGCTGATAATGCCCCAAGTACTGGGGCAAGGCTGAATGAACAGAGAACTGCTGAACACCTTGTCTACAGAAAAGCTTTAAATCATTAAGTCAAATGATCACCTAAACTTTGTCCTTTAAAGTCCATGAGCAGACATGGCCAAGACTGCAGAGACTGCAGTTTGAATCAAAGCCTTTGACTATTGCAAGCTCTTGGCATAAATTACTCAGTGCAGAAGGAAATCCTCTGACACAGCAATGCACAGCGGTGGTGCCTGGTTGCAAAGAGCCTCCCCCTCATATGGCCATCAGGACAGAAACCTTCAGCATCACTACATAGCAGTCAGCCAATGCTATATTTAGACTGAGAAGTTTTCTTTCACTCCAGCTGCATTGATAGAATGGAAATTGCATTGCATACAAGACCCAGAATTAGCTCCTTGACTTCATTTGCTCCACTAACACATCGCTTGCTTTCTCCTTCCCTCCTGATGTCCTGACTTTTGTGACCCACAGCAAAAGACCTTTTCCATAGATGAAATGGGACTGTGGTGGGTGGGTATTTTCTTGACACATCTATCCATTCATGCTGGATAGTTATTGACACATTCACTTTTACTGACAGCTTTTTTTCCTTCTCCTTTTTAAACATAGCATCTGCCAGTTCCATGTTACTACGCCTTCTGCTTACTGCAGTGCCCTGCTCTAAACCTGCATTTATTTTTTCTCACATAAAGCATACTTCGTGCCTTTTCCCTATGTTGTTTCTGTTAATAGAAAAAAAAGCCCTCCCAAGATGCAAGACACTAGTGAGCATTGGGCAGACAGAGTCATGACTGTCACTTTTCAGGATAAGCACAGAAACATTTAATCAGAACATTTTCCCTCTTCCCAAAGCTTCCCTGCTACCATTTCCAGTGGGGCTGTTCATGGCAGCCTACAGCACTCATTATTAAGAAAGTAACAGATGCTCTTCCAGTTCTCAGCACCATGAGATATGCTGCAGCTGAGCTGCTTGCTCTGCTGGTCAAATTGGTACTGTTTATCATTTCATATTATTTGTCTTGCTATTGCACCAGCAATCTCCTGGTGTCAAAAGCTCTTGGGAGATAACTTAAATAGACCTTCACTTACAAGTTCAGCTAGGAAAGTTTAATCTCTGAAAACAAGAATGCTTTGAAGCTACACTGATGATTTCACATGTAACCTCTGTAATATAACAGATCATCTTCCTAGTGGGGCTGAGATCAAGAGACATCAGGTGGTGGAGGTCAGAATCCCTGCTCCATATCAGTAACCAGGAGATCATCCCAGAACATGGCAGGAGACTTCTTGATAGATACCTGCAGAGGAAAGGGAACCAAAATCTGAAATAGTTGTGAATTAGTAGGCTATCCATCAGAAGTGCTCAGGCTGGGAAGTGGCCAGCACATGGAGACTTAACAAGATAAATGTGCAGAATACGCTCCCTTTATTGCTAACTCATCTCTGTGTCTCCCTTTCTCCCCTGCACGTTTATTGCCTTTTGATGTTGTATTCCAACAGCACTGTACAGGCTGATGGGCCACAGTGTACAAACAAGAGAACAGTGAACCCTGGGTTTTGAATACTTCCAGATTTCTGGGTGTATCCTTCCATTGTTCATCTTAATAAGTACATAATACCGGGATGATAGGATGGAGCAAGGGCGAGGAAATGCCGAAGGGAAGTGTAGCCATCCAGTGGTCACTCAGCACTCAGCTTCACAGCAACTGCTGCATGGAGCCAGGAGGATTTCCTAGGATTGTTCCTTAAAGCTGTGAGAGAGTCCTCTGGCAGAAAGAGAGCAGGACACATACTCACTTGACATTTTAGTGACTATATTTTGGCTTCCACGAGATAACAAGAAATACCTCAAAACTTTAACATAATTCTTCCTATTAGTTAATTTACTATACAAGATAAATATGTAATATTCCTACAGTGTTACTTCAAATTTGCATTCTAGTAGTACCAACAAGGCCAAGCTGGGCTCAACGCCTGATGACCAGTGATAATATAACGATTTCTAATGAATAGCAGCTTTGTCCATAAAGATTTTAAGACCAGACAGGGAAGAAATAAAAAAGTGCCTCTAGTCCTCTAAACTGTCAGAGACTCCACATGCAAAGAGTTAATGTGACTTCCACAGTCACCCCAGGAAGCTGTGGTCAATATGTGAGGTGAATCTCTGTGTCCTGTGTTTTAGTCTAGTGTACTCTCACACAGCTTTATTTTCTACACTGCGCATTCTGCACTGAGAAGCTCATTGATTTAAATTCACATCACCTTACGTTTGCCAAATGGCTGTTACGAAAATCACAGGAGCATAAAAAAAGAAAAAACCTCAATATATTAGCAATTCAGCTATTGTGAAACAACTTTTTTTTTCTGGTCACAGAAATAGAGTGGTTAGATTTCAGGGTTTTATCTTAGGTAGAACAGACAAGCTTTGTATTTTGGATTCCAGATATTGTTGGGCACTGAACTGTCCATAAAGAATAAGATATCAACTATGTATTTTGCTGATATGTCAGATATGGTTTTCATAAAGTGCTTTTTAGATGACTACAAAAGAGAGGTCATAAAAGACTACAGAATTATCATTATGTAAGGACATTTGGCCTCAAAGGATCACAACTGATAAAACTATTCATTGTGATAAGGAAAGTCTATTTTTTTATTAGGAATGCACTGATAGTGTCCAGAGCTAGGTTAGGGTTGTAATTTAGGTTTGAGGGCAAATTGGACAAATGCTCAGACATATTAACAGCAATATCCTGAGGCTGATTTTATGAAATTCAGGAATGTCTGAACCAGAGAATAGGCCCCTTCCAGTATTGGTTCCATCTGCTATTTTGAAGTTAAACACAGATATACATAGAATAAAGTGCAGAGAGGCAGGATTCAAAATTCTATTTGTGTCATCTTTGTTTTTCAGTTTTAATGAAAAAAAAAACCAATTTCACTTAATTGGAGGTTGCATGCTATGCAGTCTTTCCAACCTTAAATCCTGGAATCTTAATGAAATCCCAGTAGTGAGAAATGAGTAGGCATATTGAGTATCGGACTCTCTGGGATTAAGCCTTCAGAAAAACCCTGATCATTCTTATTGTGATTCCACTATTGCTGAACAGTAAAAGAAACCCTATTGACTCAGGTTGGATAATCATTAGGTCAGCATTAAGCCCTTTAAAAACACACTACATCCTCTCTTCCTTTACACAGAATTGGTATATCATTGACACATTAAACCTCACTAATCTGGTCACAAACCCCTCTCTAGTGATTATGTTAAAACAGACCTGTGCTGGAGGAAAGAGGAGATGAACCATATTTCCTTTGAAGCATCTCCTTCTGGTCATTGTTTGCTGTTGGGTACTGGCTACTGGACTATATCATCAGTGGATATGATCCGTTGTGTCAGTTCCTATAGCCTTCTTCCCAAAGTATATTAATTAAAGTTTTCAAATTGAAAAATCTCCTCTGAGAAGGAAGAGGTAAACTATTGAAACATACTACCTTCATTTTTTTCTCCTAAGGTATTTCTAGTAGGTAAGATAGAACAACTTGCTTCACAAAACACAGGGATTTCCTGCCACAAGTTCAATCCCCTTTGGCATTCACGAGTGAATTTTCCTTTCTCAAAGGTCAGAATGAATTAAAGCAGCTGCTTTTTAAAAAGCTTGTATTTTATATATTCATATTTCTATAAACAACTCAACTGGCAGCATCATCCTCAGGTACAAGTTCAGAGTTGTAGGAAGATATTCAGAAATATTTATCTTCCTGATCTGTCATGAACTGTCCTAAGAAGTGGACTTCACTGTACAGCTTTTGGAGTGTTTTCTTTGGTCAAAATACCATATGAAGCTTGAGAGGTGCAAAGAATAAGCTTCAAACCACAGCATAATAGATACATAAGCCTTAAAAAACCCCAAAACCCACCAAAAAACAAAATCAAAACAAAACAATGGTCCTCAAAATAACAAAGCGAATTCAATATGTTTTCCTATGGCTTGGGATTTCAGGGATAGCTGCCCCATTACCTCAGAAAGGGTTAAAAATGACTGACACTCTCTTACAATCGCCATGTCTTTATTTGTAAACTCCTTTGACAGTCACATTCCAGCCTTCTCCTCGAAGAGGACTCTCACACAGACCCTACCTAAAAACTGTAGGAGCCTGGTATATTTAATAGCTCCTCCTGAAATTAGTCAAAAGTATCAAAAGCTTTCAGAGATACAAACATACCATTGCATAAACTCATCTTCTCTTAGTCAAAGCCCAAGACAAGTGATGTCCTTTTGACTGCTTCTGGAAACCATAACCTGCTAACCTCAAAGATCCAATTTTGCATTCTGCAGAGCTGCAAGCAGTTTTACTCATGGCCAAACCAGGTCTGGCTGAAAACACTACATTTGCTTCCAATTGAGTAAAGCGAAACTTTTGTGCAAGTATACTCGTACAGAGTTCCTGAATGATGTGCATTAGTGATCAGAGATTTCTCAGTTGTGACAATAATTAGAAATGGGGTCTGAACCAAAACTCTTGGAAGCAAATAACCCCATTCTTGCATTAATTTCAACTCAAACCCAGATGCAGCTCTAAATTTCACAAATTAGTTCCCTCTCAACAATGAGCAGAACTAAAACTTCAGACCAGATCCTCCAAATTCAAGGACTTTAAAATCCAGCTCTGTATTTTGTGGTTTGGACACCAGTCTCTTTCTAGAGATATTTTCAAGGTTAAAACCTAGTAACAGGCAAGCAGTTTCTAGTGTTTTTCTCCTCAGAAAATACTTCTATATATCTTTCAGCTGGTCAAATTATCCTATTTGAAATGCATTTGTAATGACTGAGTGACCTGGTTGTGAGGCTCTATCTGATCATTTGCAGACCCTGTTAAACAACAGCTAGTGCATGACTTTAGCAGATGGTTTAGCTAACATATAATTTCTACAGGTATATAAAATAACAGTTGGAATCAGAAAGCATAATGGCCTCAAGATTCTCTCTTCATTTTTGCAAAGTCATTTTTTTCTAGCTGTTACAGCACAGCAGCAAAAGACCATACAGGGAAAATGATGTTGGGGTAAACTAAGCTGAATAACAACACTATTTAAGTATTAATTTATAAACCTTATTAATGTGTGTATGAGAACAAGCGTTTCCCAGATAGTTACAAAAGGGAAGGTCTAAAACTTCCATATCAACCAAAGCAGTTTGATCAGCACTGGTTTGGTCATGGTCATAAATATCTGCAGTCTGCAGAGAAGGTTTATTTTGACATAGTCAGCAGTAAAGAGCTGGTCTTTAAAAAACTTCACCAAACAATTCCATAATTTATTTTCAGGAGAGAACATATTTTAAAGGATATGCATTATCAAAATTAAGAGGCAAGACTTTGCTCAATAGTACTTGGATTTCATTCCAGATGATAAAGAAACAATATCTGGATTCACAGCTGATACTTTTCAGAGTTTGGAGGGACAGAAAATCCAGAGCATAACTTCAGAAGTAGTAATTCACCCTATACTTCATCTGTATCTGACAGAGGGAGTTAGAAGTCCTGGAGAGCAAGAGGCTACTCTGCAATACCACAAGGGTACTCCATTGCTCCCCTTGCAGCCCTGATCCCAGTATGTGCATCCATACACCAGGAAAGCCATGCTCCGCAGCTTGCCCCACAACTTTTTTCCATCAGGGTATAAACTGAAATGGTATGTGATATCCTCTGTACCTGTGGACCTGTGTTTCCTTTGGAAGGAAATCCTGAGGTACAAGTGAATGAAACAAACCCCCACCTACTCCCCTCACAGTGCTGGAATGAGGGCATGGTGCTGCATGAGCTGAGCCTGCAAGGATCCTGCAAGGACCTGTCAGTCCTGCAGTGTTGGCTCAGCCAAAGAGCCCCAATGGGAAGTTTCTGCTTTGGATAATCCCCTAGAAGATCCCACTGCTCCCTACTAACCATGGAGGAAACTGAGCTCTGTGTCCAGAGTTAGCCTTTGTTACCACATTTGTTAATCATTTATCCTCAGCTAAATGCATGGCGTTATGTTCAGCGAATATTAGTTCTGCTGCGAACAGCGGTGAATGCCTTGTGTGCAGAGTTATGGGTGTTCTGCACATGCATTAATGAGAGAATATGTCATCCTCTGGAGAAAAGTGAACGTATATCAGAAAGTTCTGTCAAAATGCCTCCTCAGATATATTTTTCTTAAATATTACAAGCCACAAAAAGGGGATACAACTTAGCAAAAATGTTTACAGTTCGCATTCCAGTTTTTATTTCCAATCTGCCCTACCTTCTCATAGTATTTAGGATGCTGTAATTGTCCAGCTCAGACTGAAAACCAATCCAAAATCATTATTAAGTGGGAGTAGCTCTGCTCATTGACATCTGTGAATGTGGTGAAACAATCCCCAATACTGTCAGAAAATAAAAATAACAATCAACTCCAGCAAATGAAGATGGAGTTTATAAAACTATCAAAACATATAAAACTATCATTGCCAGTCCAGCAACACCCACATACATGAGTCTAATATATATGAATTGTTCCAAGCCTCATTTACCAAAGAAAATTGCTGTCATTATGGATACATCAGTGAGTTGGTCAGGAACATTTTTGTTCTACTTCTCAAATTAGAACATATTGATTACTTCATATAATATTTTTTTCAAGGGGAAATGTTGGTTTTGGGAAATGAATTGAAAAGCATTTGCAAATGTTTTTGAAGTAACGAAGTCTTTGTCTCTAAAAATGACCATTCTATGTCTCAAAATTACATTTCATGAAGAAATATAAGCAACTTAAATTGCAAAGTATATATTGAAAACAACCAAAGTATTTCCAAATTGCCAAAACAAAATGTTACAGCTGATTCGAACCAAAACCATATCTTCTGGATTTATAGCTCATGATGTTTTTAGATTTTTGACTTCTTTGTCCTGATTCAGGACATAAACATTTTTCCATACTGTTACATTTGGCCAGAATATGAAACCTATTTCCTGCCTGTTTCTTTTTTACTACCACACTGATTGCAGTTCTCCTAGCACAGTCACAGCTGTAAGATATTGGCTCTGCTGCAACTGTAAGGCTGCTCTTGCTGAGATATTTTATATCAGTTCCACAGACTCAAAAGATAACTGTGCTACAAAACCAATTTTTTTACTTGCTAGGATAGCTGTAGATACATAGTTTTATACACACACACACACACATCCATCAGATCTAGCTTGTGTTAGCCATAAATTTGAGTAGATTTTCCCCTATTCACATCAATTAATCTACTTCACTGAAAGCATTCCTGTAATTCACCAAAGTGCAAAAGGTCTCCTGGGTCCCATATGAGCAATTTCAATGTTAACTGTAATCCATGTTTTAATACTTGAATATAGTGATGGGAGATGCATTAATACCATGGAAATGATCTTATATATACATCTATATCCCCTTTTCAAAAAAAAAGCAAAATTATTAGATGTTAATAGACTTCCTGTATTGACTCTGCTAATTTTGCATCCTGTTCCTAGTCTCTTTTTAACCTCTTTCTTCCTGGTCCAGGTGCTGTCTGTGAGTTCAGGTAAGACTGTTTGAACTCCTTCTGTGCTCCAGCACCTGGCTGTGGGAAGAGCTGAAGGGGGACGGACCATGCCCTGTGTACCTTTCCCACAGCTGGATGTGCTTCTCTGTTTTCCAAGCACAATGCTACAGCAGAGGGGTATAGCCTGCAGTGGAATTTTATGGCACATCTACGATAAAAACCAGTTTGGGGGCTATTCCTATATTCTGAGGACTGCTGTCAGGGCACAACTCATGTTCACATGGGTAACATTTCTTGCCTCCAAAAGCAGAGTGTCTATATGGAAAATAGTTTCCTGGAAGCAATATCTGCCCCATTAAATCCCTACAGTAGGTCTGGGTATGGTTGGGAAGAGCCCTGTGTGGCACAGCCCCATTGTGCCCAGGAGCACACTGACAGCAAAGCATGACAGACAGTCATGGGCTCATGCCCGAGTCCTTCCTCAGCCTGGTATTATTTACTACCATGGGCCTGCCTGTCCAGCCCAGAATCCTAACAAGATTGGGAAAGAAGAAAACTTTGCTGGCAAAGGTTTCCAGGACCCCCAGCCAGCAGAGAAAGACTTACTGACAGGAATACAGCAAGTGCCACCTGGAGGGTAAGCCCCAGAAACAAATCCCTGACTATCCAGAGGGTGAGGGATCAGTCAGAGAACCTCTCCTTGAAAGCTCACTGAGCCCTCATCTACAACACACAGCAAAGGGCATAGTGATATCAGTGGTGGAGTCATATTTTGTTGGCACTGATATCATGAAAGGCTTGAAAGGAATTATTTCATACAATTCCTAAAATAACATTGTGATGAATTTCAGCTTGTTTGAATGAATACTGACTGCTTTTTCTATTGGCTGAGACATTTCTTGAAATCAATAAATACCTAAAAGCAATTTTTTGGTGGTTTGTTTGTTTAAATCTTACAGAAATCTTGCTAATAAAGAGAGGGCAGGGAGTAAGCAAGATGGAAGAGAGAGGTTCAACATTTTTAATTTTGACCCTAGCATTGCCCCTGGACAAACCCCTAAACAATTGAGTTTGCATATGATATAAATTTCTTACCCCCTTGTGGGTAATGAGAACTGCAGGAAAATTAATCACATCATCACTTCAAAAGATAATACATACAACCCTAATGTTTTGAAATTTCATAAAGATGACACAAGGGCAGTTGGAAACCTGCCAAACTTCAGAAGAGTTATTGAATTATATGCACAGTATCGAGCCACGACATGCATGGATGAAAAACCAATGTTTTGTAGAAAGAAACAGAAACTGGAAAATAATGTTAATGGATAAACAGACATACAGGGGTCCACATTTATGTTCTGTGATATTATACAGGCTGATCATGTCTTGAGCTTGATTAATTAGTCTCCTCCATGTTGCGATCCCCACAATGCTTCTGAGATGGTAGACAATTCTGTTCTCGCTTTCCCTGTGTGTGTTTCAAACCTCTTGCAACTGAAAAAAGATACCAGTGATCTCACACGTATGATCAGCAGTTTTATCACATTTATTAACAGGTAGCATAACATATCACATTTATTAACAGGTAGCTCTCAGCATAAAGTAAGCATATGACCTAATAAAGTTGTGTAAACACACAGTCATTAAATATGTGTAATAGCTATTATAATTTGATATATTCTTAGCTGTCAGCAGGTTTTGGCCTGGCCTCTGGGTGTTCCTGCATGGCAGTTCAGGCAGAGGTGGCAGCCAGCAGATCCCTGGAAGGCATGCTGCCAGCTCTCAGGGCTGTCTGCTGATGAACAGGGAGCTTCTCAGACGTGCAGCGAGTGATGCCCTGAGAGCGCCTTCTGGGGATGCCAGCACAGCCCCGGGAATGAACAAACTGCTGTGTTTGGCCTTCCTGCATGTGAGGAGATGTCTGCTTTCCTGTGGGGCTGTCACCAGCACTGAGGAGTCCAAAACACCATCAGAGCCAAACATGGCAGCTACAAGTAAAGTAAAATATAAGAGTTTTCTTTTTTGACTGCCACTGAAAGCCATGGGGTTTATGTTTGTCTGGTTTTCTGCTAATACTCCACAATTCTGCTTTTGAAAAACCAACAATAGTATTTTAGGACTTTACTTCAAATGCACAGTAGGGAATGAGAGTGACCAACTTCTTTAGTCAGGACAGGTTCCATTTCTATATTTCTTAGCTTTGCTTTTTCACTCAAGGAAAAAACTATTGACAGCTGGAAAATAAATCATTAGATTTTAAGTGCAGAAAGGAATAGCCTTCTTTTTCAGTTGGTGCCAGAATCACTTCCAGGTATGACAAGAAATTGGGAACTTGCAGCTAAGTCCTGGGATTTCGTTTTGTTCTTCCTCATTTGCCATCAAAATGATGAAGGACTCGGGGAATGCTTTGCACTGGAGGTGGCAACAAGGATTTCAAACACCCATTTAAATATAAAACAATAACATAAAAAATGGCAAAAAATATGGGCAAAAGGTGCAGGGATTTATTTCATCTGCCCCAACTTTATCACCACTCTGAATGGGGGCTGTTTATGAGATATTTTACTCTAAATACTAAGGGAGAAAAATTTGGCCAAAACTCATGACAAGTTCCTCTGTTTTGTCAGTGTGAAATACTTGATAATTTGTAATGCATTTAGCCATTAATCATTTTAAAGGGCTTTTAAATGGGCATGGAAGTCCTTTGAGTCTTTTCCACATACAGACATCGGATCAGGGACCTTTGCTACAAATTACTTTTGTCTGGACTTCTAATACAAAATCAACTTGAGAACAAGGGAAATACATCACTGTTAAATTTTATTATAAGACAGAGCCCTTATAACACATCATGGGAAACATTCTTGAGCTGCTCTATTAATAACAGCAGTGCTTGATTTCTTTGGTTTAAACTTACCTTTTTCACATTTTCTTGTGACATTTTCCAGATATAAATTGTTATGATGAAGAGTCATTCAAAGCAAGCAAAAAAGCTGTAATTATGTTTCTCTTTTCTAAAAAAGAGTGGGGCAGGAGGGGGATTATTTTACACAGATCAGTGAAGGACACCCTAATAAAGATTGGTCTGGAACATTTCTTTTTATGACAATTGACTTATCAGCAAGAGCCATTGTAGCAAATCTGGAAATTACATAATTGCCAGAAACTGTAGATATTTGACTTGGCAAGAACTTTATGTGTCTCTGATTTATTATTGTAAGAATTTGGCTCTGCAAAGATGAAGAAATGTTTAATGAAAGAACAGTAGAATTCAAATGAAACAGGCATAGATCTTGTTTTCAGACACTACATTTAACTACATTGTCACTTCTACTGTAACACAAATAAACTAAACTGAAAATGTCCAGGGTGACAAACTGGCAGAAAGATCAATCTGCAAGAAAATACTAATTTCAACAGCTACACACTCATCTTTTCCTCTCTATTTTGTACTACCCTTTGGGCAAGCTCTTTGTGGGTCATTCATTATACTAGATGCTATCCCTTTTAGCACAGGCAAAATAATAAAACTGTAAAGCTGAAAGAAACTTGTTAATGAGAAATTGCATTTTTTAAATCTGTTTTTCACAAGGCACTGAAGCCCTTTCAAGTAGCAAAGTTTAAAGGCATTAGGTATTGAATTTAAGAGAAATGTAGGTTACTAAGATTAGAGTGGTGAAGTGGGAATATTATAAATACTTATTTTAGGTTTGGAGGGCTTGCATACCACAGCAATTCTGAAAACACCCTTAATTATTCTCTCTATCAGAAGACCAGGTCACCGCACAGTAGATTAAGGTGAAAGTCTTTGCTTAAACCATTTGCATCAAAGAGATTTACTTTGGCAAGTCCTTCAGGAGACATTTTCCCTTTGATAAAGTTCAGCCTCTTTTTCTGGAGAAATGCTGTTTCCTGAAATTGGTTTATCATCTACTCTTTGATATCTTCTTATGCTTCTCATGTTATCTTACTGCCTCATGGAGGAGTTGCTAAGAGCATCCCACAGTTTATGTGTCTTGGCATTCAGCTGTGCAGCAGCAGCTGGAATCAATGCCACCACTGCTGCTCCTGGCAGCAATTGCTGACTGCTGCAAAGGGAAGAAATCCTGCCGTGGTGTGAGACTGACATTCCTATCTCCAAGAAGATACACATGCTGGCACCACCATCATCCATTAGACCAGAAGCTTTGAGTCTGCTATCAGGCTGGAGCTTCTCTGCTGGCACTTGGACAGACCACATCCCTGCCAGGGCTCTGATCATCTTTGTTATGGAGGAGTGAAAAACCCTGTTAGAAAGAATGTTTCTCTTGAAGTGGAAAACTCAGATTATATATTTCACTTTCAGGAGATTAAGAAGAAATATAGCAAAAAGTCACATAGCGCCACCTTGTTATCTCCTTATTTTTTTACAAGAGTCAATACTGCATAGATGTTACTGGACATGTTGGGAAAGGGGAGATATACCAAAGAGTCTGATATTATTTTTCCTAAATGATGGCGATATTACTAGCAATAAATTAATATTGCTCCATATTTCTCCTGTTCCATATCCACCCTGATATTGTTAACTACAAAGGCTGCATAGGCAAAGGTGTCTCCAGACACCTGAACACAGAAATCTTCTGCCCTCAAGCTTGAGTAGATTATTCCAATTAAGTTTTCAGGAAATAGGAGCAAATGAGTATTGCTGTGGCCATTAGCAACAAATTATGGAAGCATCAGAAAATGGAGCACCTCTTAAATGTTTGGCCTGGGCTTTACCATCCAGCCCGTGTGATCAGGAGTAGCACGGCTTGTGCTGTATGTCATGTGCTACAGCTGAATGGGGTAGCTTATTTACTGGAGAGAATACCATTTGATGCTGCCCTGAAGCCCTACATCAAGAATCAAACCTGTCTGTAGTTCTGTCATTTCAGGAGAATCTTAACTAGTTTGTGGGGGGGTTATGTTCGTTTGGTTGGTTTGGATATTTTTTTTAAGATCATTTAGGACAAACTGGAAAAAGTATGTTAGAAATAAGAAGAAATATCTATTTCTTTTTTTGTTTTCTTTTGTTTTTTTTTTTTTAAATAGCTGAATCTATGAAGAATGTTGATTCTCAGTGCAATTATACAAATTGAAGCAGGAAGTATTTTGAAATGGTAACAGGATTTGAACTCTGTACTGATGCAACATGACATGAGACCAACTCATAAAAAATTGCCTCAGAGTGTCTTACAGGAAAACATGGGCCTATTGCAGATTATTATCTTTTTACATGATATAAGGAGGGTTAGTATGAAACACTTTATGGGTGCTGTTTTCACATATTTCGCACTCTTGCCCATCTTTATTCTGACATATTATAAAACTGGTACTCAAATCCTCTGAAAAATTCAATTTATGCTGTTTTTTACTATAAATTGACTACTTGCCTTCTTTTGCATTTCATCAGAATCATATGCAGTGCGTAGTCTGCTATTTAGAATCTTTCTACTGACAATAAAAAACCCACAAGAATTAGATTACCAGTTATTTTACAGCTTTTTATTCAGCTGCAAAGACTCCTCCCACTTTTGAGTGAATACATTGTTGGTAGAATACATATAATTTATATGCTGTATGTTAGGGTGAGTAACAGTTGATTTATTAGTATTTTTTTTTTTCAACCTGGGCTGAAAAAAGTTATTTTAGCAAAATTTGTTCTTCTCCTCTTAGAATAGGAAAAAATACATCATTTGGGGTGCATTAATACTTTAAAGCAACTTTTGTCATACTTCTGAAAATTAATTTTTTTAATTTTTGAGACTTTGGAAAATCTGTTTACACATGCTCAGAAGAGATATACTTGAGTTAGCAAGAATTAACCTGCACTGAGAATAGTCCTTTCTCACCCAGATGCCCAAAAAACTCCTGCAAACATGCTGCAACTCACAGAAAAAAAAACAAACAAACCAAAAACAAAAACAAAACCAAAACCAACCAAGCAACCAAACAAAAAACTAAACTAAAAAACCCAAACAAACAAAAACAACAACAAAAAAGCACCCACAAAAAACAAACGAAACAAAAAATAAACAAAACCTATTGTAAAGTATCAAGAGCCTTTTGGCCAATGTTTCTCAACTATTCAGATGCTGTTATAGTGAGGAAAACTAGAACTACAGGATATAATTTTTTCCCTTGCTCTTGGTGGTACTTTTTTGACATTCATGACTGCCAAGGATTAATAATTTGATGAAATTCAGATGAACTGGAGATTTAAGGAGCTTTAGAAAGAGTTCCTAAACAATTCTTATAGGACCAGAAAAAAAACCAAACAAACTATTGCTCAGATATAGTGCATCTTTTCCCTTTCAAAAGAATTTGCACCCAACAAAACAAATCCAGTTACCCCTATGCCATTTTACATTTCTGTGATGGTCTATGAATTGTTAAAGATTTTACTTCTGTGTGGGCTGTATGCAACCCTTGTCACTGGAAGTCTGCTGTGGCTCATTTGAGATTCTTCTAGGACAGAGAAGCCCGTTTCTGGAAAGAGTGAAATTCTCCTAATGAAAATATCTCACTACTGGCAGGAAAGACAGGATTTTGACCATAGAATTTATTTAAAAGATATAATGTGGAAGAAGGTCATGCATAAGGACAAGTACTATAAAACCAATGAAAGAAGACAGTGAGAAATACCATGTACAAATATCTGTGATATTATTAGAGGTACAAGTATCAACAGGAACTGTGTCTCTTCAGTAGGAATGAATGGATACAGACTAGAGAACAAATGGTACCAGTAGTGGTAAGCACTACTTCTGGATTTGCTAAATAACATATTTCATCACACACCTCCTGCCTGGATAAGAAGTCATATTATTTTTACCTGATTAGTATAAATGGGAAGGCTATTAGAGAAGTGATATCTACAGAGAGAGCTATGGATAGGTTTTTTTATCAAACAACTAGTAATCAAGTCAGCTGAAAATAAATTAACGATACTAAGTAGTATTCAAAGCTTTGAGTCAAAACTAGAAAGAAACATTGCATAAATTGACTAGCAGTGGGTATTGCAATGATGTTGTTAGAGGGTGAGTTCAGGACCAGCTCAGCCTTCTGACTCAACAGTCACACCCCAGCATCACACAAACCCTGATTTACAGTAATCCTCTGAGTCTCTGCAAGCAGACAGGGCAGTACAAAAGGACATGGCTGCAGGTCACAAAAACACTCAATCCACTTTAATTAAAACCAAAAGATGGCAGTGGCCAGAATGTCACAAGAGAAGTGACAAATCTGAACAGGCCACTGGGACATGTCAGGATCTCTCCAAACACGACACTCAATCCCATCTCCCAGTGATTCACTGAGTTTAAATATGTGAAAAACTCTTTCTATCAACTTCCTGTAACCTCCCTCCTGCCACAGACCACCAGATTTCACACAGTAATATACACACAAGCCCAGCAAAATGAGAGAATATGTATTTCAGACGAACAGAAGCTACTTGTTGAGGTGTGTTTACACAGAAGGAGGCTGCCAAGGTTGGTTGCTACAGCCCATGAGTAAACCTGATCTGATACTGCCAGGAACAGACACAGCAGCACTGGGCCAGCCTAGGCTGTACAAACACTTGCCAGTTGCCTTGTGCTCTTTACTGCTGCCACATTGACACACCAATACCCAACATAACTGCTTTGAAGACCCTTGGGTGAAGACTCTTGGGTGAAGATCTTTGGGTGAACTTTGACTATAGTTCTCACAGGCTCTCTTTCGGTAAGTCTGTAGCTTCTAGCTTTGGAGCTCTCCACAGGGCTTGCCAGGCAAAGTCCTGCAGTACCTTTGGAGACACTGCACATTAATCTTGTTGAAAAGTGTCAGATTCAGAAGTCTGGATTCATTCCCCCACACTGTACCAGCATTACACACACATACATTTGCCAAAGGCATTGACCTTGGCAGTACAGTCACCTGAGGCTCTCTGTGTGAAAGAGGGTGCAAGTTAAGCCTTCAGTGTAATGAACTGTCTTCTACACATACTTTTTTTTTTTCTTTACTGAGAAAGACCTTAATGAATACATCCAACCTGGAAACTTTTGTACAGGAAGGAAATAGGATTAAAGCAGGACAGTGTTTTGTCAGAAGCTGAAGTTGATAACCCATTTTTATGATCCATGACCTACTGAAATATCATTGAGTTTTTGTTCTGCGATTTTACAGCACCATATAAATGAGGTATAGCACCATTTAAAATAATTTTGTGATGTAGATACTCACTACTAAATTGTAGAAGCCTCCAACTCGAAAAATTACTTTTATGTTATTACTGGTGTTGCTCTTGTTGTAGGTCATATTGTTATCTTTCCACACTCTCAAGAAAAATACTGAAAACAGAGAAACCTAAATACTGCTCTAATGTAAATAATACATTATTCAGTCACTTTCAAGGGAACTAAAAACAGACTGCTGAAGTGTTCTCTACCCTGGTGCAAGCACAGTGAGAACTGATGAACGTGTCTGAGGAACATTCAAGTCACACAACAAAAGACATAGCATGAGGACATTTTGAGTGTTAGTCTCACCTTCAGCTGCAGCTGAGTCTTATAACCTCAGCTCATGACCCTCTGCACCAGGCAATTCCCACTAGCAATCACACCAACTAGGTCAGCCCAGTTTTCTTGGCTCTGCAGGGGCCAAGTGCAGGAGAGGGACTGAAACACTGCACTGCAAATGCACGACTCAGCAGCACAGCTGTGGGAAAGCATGTGGAGAAGGGCAACTGTGGGAGCCTCACACTTAATGCTTGAGCTTGGAGAGGTCTGCAAAAATAATCTTCGTTCTACTGAGAGGATTCAATAAGGGAGGAGGGGTGTCATATGGGGAGCACCTTCCTGTGTGTTCCTACAGCAGCAAACACAACAGCTCCCCAATGCTTTCTGAGGCCCTTGGAAACTAGTACAGCACAAACAATGACACATTATCATTGCTTTTAGTCCGTAACTGTTTTTTCCCAAAAATTTAACTTGCCAAAAGGAGTGAGGGGACCTGAACCAGAAATGGGATGCACATTCCCTGCAAAACAGAATCACATTATAACTCAAGTAACAGAGATGTTGTGTGCAGGCTGCTGACAGGTTTGAAGCCATAGCTTAGAGAAGCCCTAAATCTCCTCTTATGTTTACATGTCTGGCTCCTCTTTCCCCATCAGGAGTGCTGCACTAATCACTTACAATCCTATTCTTGGAGCTGGGTGGTAACTCTGCAGTCAAAAGCACTCTCGCTGCAACTAAACCTTGTCTCCTTTATTAGTAGGTATAACCACATCGTCCCACACCCCTCGCTTGGAGCAATTTGTACATTTTCTGACTATATTCCTATTCTTCATTGCCTAGAATGGTGTAGAAAGTGTATTTTTTTTTTCACATACTGATAAAGAGACAAGCAAAAACCTTTGTTCTCAAGGACAGCAGCAGGATGGCTGGATATGTCAACAAAATTCCTGTTTCCCAGTCTGCTCCGTAGGTGAGTTTCACTGTGGGGTAAGACTCAAATGAGACTTGGTATATATGTAAAGAGGAAAGGCAGAAGCTCTGTTTTTGGAATACAGTGGATCTGTTCTTCCCAATGTGCGAATGGCAGTCAGTGCTGCAGCACAGTCAATGGATGTTTTTGCTCTGATGGCTCTGCTCTAGTATTGCTCCTGCTGCCCAGAGCTCGTGGGATCACTCTGCTGTCCCATCAGGGGTGCACAGCAGCCCCCATCAGTGTCACTCTGGTGCACACATTGTTTGACACCTTCCTCCATTCAGGAAATGGGTGGGAAACAACAGTTTGCTTGAATGGCTTTCTCTGTACACCCCAGAGAGGGAGGAGGAGAACCACATCTAATAGACTTGTTTGTTTCCCCTTTTTTTAAAATTATAACTAGCACAGTGCAACAGAAATTAAGTGATATTTTTATGGTATTTTTGCACAACCACACAAAAAAGAAGTAAGACTATTTTTCAATATGATGTTCTCGTTAAAGATTTTAACCTAATTTAATACTTAAGGTGAACCCTTGTGGAAGACAGCACAACTAAACCATGGGTATTTAACACAGAATAGAACATGTAATTACCAGAGTGAATCTTAGAATAGTTTAGTGTCTTTGTTATGTAAAATGAATCAATAGGGTTTCAACATTTAGGTCTCAGTCTTGCACAGACATGTCCCTGTGTGGAGCTGCTTGCGTGACTAAAGCCTCCATTAACTTCCATTATTAAAGAGATAATTAGTGCATAATAAAAAATGCTCAAACAATTGTCTCTATTATAGAGAAAGGAATCTAAAATTTTTCATAGTGTACTTTTTATTCATTAGGATCTAGGAGCCTCATAAGGTTTGTATGTACTATTTATCTACCTTCCATCTTATGTGTGGTTGTTTTGTAATGCAAATATTCTTCTGTTTAAGCTTGGAACAGGGACAAACCTGTCTCCAGCTCATCTTTTTTTTTTTCCTTTGTGTTCTGTAAGTGCCTACAGAGTGATTCCAGTGCTGCAAAGTCAAATCCTGAACAGCTGAACCTATTATTATTGATATAGTTATTGCGATTTGTCTTCATTTTTATGAATACAAAAGTTATGTCTTTATTACTGGTTTGTTTCTAACTCAGAAAAAAACCCAATATGATTATTTTTGATAGCATATGTGCCTATTGTAGAGCCTTTTCTGACCACAGATTTTCAACAAGACTATTCTTGTCCTATTTGTCATATTCCACATTCTTGACAAGATGGCCGGGATTGCTTGCTCACTGGATGCTTCTCAACTCTCCCTGTGGCAAACTACTAGATGGGGCAGACATATTCAGCATTGGAGTTAAGACACCATTTTCTTACTTTTTTAGTTAGCATCTAGGTAAAAATAATATTTTATCTGAATTTCAGAATTCTTCTTAATTTGTTTTTAAATGTTGCAGTTATGTGATGAGCCTTTCTCGGGGTAAAAATTTGTTGTTCAGCTCAGAATAGTTAGGAAAAGAGTTCAGGTCTAAAAGTTTTATTACAGTTGTATTTTCCTAGGAAAAGTTATATGAAGTCCTCTAGAGCAAAGACATCTCCCAAAAGCTAAATACAAAACTTGGCTGCTGATTTCCCTCTGAAAAGATTAAAGAGTAGGAAACTTCAGTAACAGGGCAAGTGAAACTTCTATTGCAATGATTAAACTGGATTTCTTAGGGAAAAGAGATCATGGCTCAGTAAACCTTACTACGCATTCCTCTGTATTTCTGCTGGCTTTAGCTTTCCTTGTCACCTGTCTCATGAATATTGGAATGAATCATGCTCAGAATGATGGAGGTGGAATAGATCATTTTAGAAGAACAAAAGATCTATGTCATTAGGTAATTTATGTGGCTGTTGCAAATGAACATATTATTAAAGACTAGGACAAATGCCAGGAAAAGATGCAAGGCAGTTGCCATAGATTGTAATGTGATGCCACAGGTTTTTGCATTCTTGTTTCCCTGCACAAATACAGGGTGGGTAGTGAGGAAAGAAGTGAGAGAAAATGAAAAATACTGCTGAAGAGGGACCAAAAGAAATAGAAAGTGTCATGAGACGAAAAAGGAAAGTGAATACTATGATGCAATATGAAGGTTTCTTCAGTATAAACAGATGTGCCTTCAAGGCATAATGCAGCTTCATCATGCACATCTTTGGCACAAACCAACTGCTTTTTTATTTCTGCCTGTGTTAGACTAAATTTGGTAACAGCAGGCAGACAAACAAAGGAATATAGACTGCTTGAGATCCACATTGAAGATTTGTAGCAATCGTGTAGAAACACGTGTAGAAAATCAGCTGTTAACTGTTTTATAGAATCAGGTCCTCAATGCCAGGATTGTATTAGGGGTGCTTATACTATCTACAAACAGGAGCATTTTACAAATTACTTGTCTGGCTGGTCAGATGAAATGTGCAGTGTTGTCACACATTTTGCCATGGCAGGTTGACCTAGATCAAAGCCCTTTTCAGGTTCCTTCCTTCAGCTTCCATACTTATGCTATAGGACTTGGGCTTTCAGAATGAAAAATCACAATGCATATATGAAGTAATGTCAGTGCAATTGCACTCTGAAGTGACCCTGTCACGATTCTGGGAGAGGTAGGCTCTGGAGTCTATATGTTTGTGACATAACCAGGCACAACACATAGGATCTATACATTTAATGAGAGAGAATGTCCTTCCATTAAAAAAATTCTCCGAATTTTGCTCTCATTATTTTAAATATTTGGAAATATTTCATGTCTTTCCAAATAGAAGTAGGTATCAAAAGAAGAAAAAACCCACAACTTTTTAAAATTATTTTTAGTAATGCACTTTGAGCTCCTACTTGAACATATAAATCATTCTGAGTGGTTGTTCTTAACACAGGAAAAATATCAGCAGTTCAGGCAGGGGGACTTCCTTTTTATTCGAATACTTGTAACAGATTTCAGGGACTGTGCATGACTAACCATAAAAATGCACATACAAATATAGAAACACAAATTCTTTTTTTTTAATGTAAATGCCCTAGAAATTAATGCATGATAGCAGAAAATTCCTTTCCTTCCCTTTCCTTTCTAGCTTAGCTCAGAAACCACAAAGTCATTCAGTTTTGGATCCATTCCTATTTCTCAGACTCCCCAGGAGGTTTAGTGAAAGCAAGATATAGCTCTTTCCTGGAACCCCGTGGGCATTACTACATGTTTTAGATGTAGATAAGACTGCTACACTCTGCATTTGGGAAGTAAAGATTTCATTTATAAGGTGCTGAAGCTGGAAGGCTTTCATGTCAGGCCCTCAGCTCACAATCTCCAGCAAAAGAGGAAATGGAGGGTATGTCAGCAGCAGGCAGCCAAGCACAGAACAGAGACATGGCAGCTCAGTGCATATGTTCACACAGCTGAGTGCTGTGTAGAGATACCATGTGGGTCTGGCAAGCAAAGTATTTCTGTTAGCATAGTACTGCTTTCAGCAGCAGCACATCAACAGCACTGCTTGGGCCCAGCACCAAATTACCATCTTTTAAGTTTTCAGATGTCTTGCATAGGTTAAAAGGAGTCTTCACTGAGTGATGACTCTTTTCGTGGGTGGACAGGAAAGGGGGGAACAAAAATAAAAACAAAGAATGTGCCTGAGGAGCTCTGATTTTGCTCCCGAGTACATGCAGAGTGGTGGGGAACACAGCACAACAAGGCAACCTGGGCATGGCTCTGGAAATATCCCATGTTCACACAGAGAGGACAGTTCAGTTTTGTAACCACCAGATAATTGGTTCCTGATTCCTCCTGTTCTTTTCCCCTCTTCTCCACGGGCAATGGACCCAACAATTTAACTAGGAATAGTCTCTTCTTGGAGATCATCTTCTTAGACTGGTGCTGAAATCTCTGAACAGGACAGTGGCGGTGACTGGGACCAGGAGCTGCTGTTCTGTGGCTTGAACCCTTTTTCCAGGGTCAGCCTGGCTGCTCAGCCTGACCTCACTTCATGGAGGGGAGAAGGTGTTTTCAGTAGCATATGACATGGTACAGGTCTGAGCTCAGACATGGAAACACACTCGGAGTGAAATATTCAGGATAAAATTCAAGGGAAAAAAGCACATCTATCAGTAGCAGAGCTACTAAAATCAGGTGTGTTCAGATTTATGTTATGCCTTTTGCAACTTCCCATGACAACAGCCACTACAATGATCCTAACTTGTCTTTTTGCATTTGTTTTCTCAATGCACTGTTCTCAGTAGGTCTCCTTTTACCTCCTATTTCCAGCTCCCCTCCCCCAGTATGGTCAACTCTCATTTCCCATTTCCTCTGACCATTTCTATCACTTCCCTGCTTCCAGATCCCTCCCTGGTTAGCTGGGCATCAGGCAGTGTGGCACATTTGGAGGTGGCAGATCAGCCAGGCAGTATTTGTTTGCTACTACACAGCACAGGAACAAGCAGATAAAGTGCTTTCCCCAGCAGGGCAACAAATTGCATGTTGCTGTTGATTTTCACTAAACATTTTAACAATTTAAATCTCTTTGAGATCTTTATCCTTCTGTCAAATTTGTTTGCAATTGAACATCACTGGGGAAAGACGGACAGATGGTATAATCACATAAGCCTCCTTTCACTGGGAAGCCACATTAAAAAAAAAAAAAAAAAACAAGGGGAAAAAGTAAAAAAACAATCCTATTTCTTCTTTGGAGACTGGATGGAGGCAGAAAGATCTGACAATCGGATATAGATTATGTAGTGATCAAGGTTGGAATCAATATTTGGAGTCTTCATTCAAAATGTTAAAGGTCCTTTGGATGGTGATCACATGTGCTGCGACACAGATACCACTGTGGGGCTGCTGTGCCATATCCTGTACAGGCTTAGGAGAAAATCTGATTCCTTCTTCACTTTCCACTCTCTCCTACAGCTCATCAGTGTGGAAACCTTTGCTGTGGTTCGGATGGTGATCTGCAGACGCAGACAGGACTATTTCAGAGAGCTGTATGAGTATTAGATGCTGCCCATAGCTCTGTGTGGGACTCTGGATTTTAGGACCACTCCAACCTCATGCCAGAATAACAGTTTTTGTGGGTGTACACACACTCTCCACACCACTGCCCATATTGCTGTTTCTTGAAGGTATTTTCCATATTGCTGCATGACACAAACAACCCTAGGTCACACACATCAAGCCCATTTTGAGGGCTAAAACATATTATACAAGAAATCTCCTGGGAATTTGTTGCAGTTAACAGTAAATCAATTAAGCCACTGCAGTTAAATAATGAATCTCTAACGCTGCCGGCGGCTGCAGCCTGACACCAAGCAGCTGCGGGCACCGCTCCCCGAGCACTGTGGAGGGCAGCGGCCGCAGTCCGCGTGTGCTGGATCGGGGCGCCGCAGGTGCCGTGAGGGCGGCGGGGAAGGGCCGCAGCTCCGGCTCCCGCGCACCCCACGAACCCCGCGATGAGGGGAGACACTGCAGGCGGGCTGAGCCTCGGGCTGTGAGCGGTGGGGGGGTCGCGGCCCCGCTTCCCCACGGGGCCCGCGCCGCGGTCGGGGCCGGGGCTGGGGCGCCCCGCTCCGAGGTAAAGCCAGAGTGCCCCGGGCCCCGTCCCCGGGCGTGCACAGAGCCAGGGAGAGGCAGCGCCGGTGCCTTCCCCCGCCTGGCCGGGGCGGGGCAGGAGGGCGGCCGCTCTAGCCGCTTCCCGGTCGCCCGCTACGGCCCCGGCTGCGCCAGGAACCATGAGCGGCTCCGGCTCGGAGGAGCCGCAGTCCAGCCCGGCGGCGGAGGACGGGCAGCAGGAGGCCGAGCAGGACTGGGCGGCGGCCAAGGCTTTCTACGACAACCTGGTTACCAAGAGAGCCCGGCCGGTGAGTGCGGGCGGGTCGGGGGCCCGGAGCTCGGGGGTCCGGGGGGAGGCTGGGGGCCCGGGGGCTGAGGGCCGCGGGCCGGCACTACCCTGCGCTCGCTCCGCAGCCCAAGCCCCAGAACGCCATCACGGTGGCCGTGTCTTCCCGAGCACTCTTCGACCTGGTGGAGGAGCGGCGGATCTACGAAGAGCACGGGGTGGAGAAGTACGTGGAGTACCAGCAGAACAACGAGAACGTCACCCTCAAGCCCGGACCAGCGTTCTACTTCGTCAAGGTAGCCGGGAGGCGGCCCGGAACGGGTGGCCCGGCAGGGCGGGGGAGGGTGTGGGGTGCGGCGGGGCGCGGAGGATGATGCGAGGCCAAATTTCGGGAAGAGGAGGAGCCCGAAGCCTCCTTCAGCAGAGATAATCCTGCCTCGGGGAGATGTTTTTGGGAGTTGTTCTCCCGAGGCCGAGCTCGTCGCGGCGGGGCAGCCCGGCAGCATCCCGCGCATCTCTGCACGCCCTGGCCCCGCGGCCACAGCTTCTCTCTCCCTCTCCCTCTCCCATTCCCTCTCCTCTCCTCCCTCTCCCGCCGCACTAATGCCGAACGCCTGCGGCAGAGCACGTACTGTTCGCGTCACCGGGACCGGAGTGGTACCCTCAGCATCCCGGTTTGTATCCCGGCTCACAGCATCGCATCCCAGGTGTGGGTAAGGAGCAACTTGCCTTTTCTGCTGGACACGGGGCGCACAAAGCACCTTTCCTTTGACGACCGTTTCAGTAAAGATAGGCCCCAGATTGTTTGTCACAACCTTTTCCTCCCCAAAACAGAACAAAAAAACTAACTCACTTCCCCCCTGCCCCCCTCCCAAAAAAAAAAAACCCAAACCAACCAAACAACCAACCATACAGTGCTGATTTTCATTTCTTCTGGTCAGCTTTAATTTTTCCTTGCATTTCTTGTCACCTTGGAAATTGTTTTTGAGGACCAGCAAAAGAAATGGACTCCCTACTTCTGAGTCAGGGTTTAAGAACAGCTGAAATAGAATATTTTGCTTTCATTGTACAAGAAAATAAAAATGGCCAAGGGAAACAGCCTGCAGCATGGAAAGCAAGTGAAATTACAGAAAAATGAAAATACTTGAAAATATGTATGCTTTTGAAGAGCACAGGTTTTAGTGGGACTGTCTTGAAAAAACACTGTCTTAGAGAGTTAATTTTATGTCCATTGAGAATTGTTTGGTGAGATTTACCACAACGATTTTAGGAGATTAGTTAAATCATATTTAGAAATCATACTTGCTGACATCAGAGTTCTGGCAGAACATTTCAGATTTTAAAAGTAGATTTTCATTGCTTCAGTTTTGGTCTCAGGAATTTAAAATATTTTCTTCATTAATCACTTTGTGAACATACACAGTGGAAAAATTACTTATGTCACTACCCATGCTGCTGTAAATATAATATAGCTGTTAGTAGCACTAATGGCACAAGCACTGTAAAGGTGCTTTTAACATAGAAGTGTGCCCATAAAATAATTCACTTCGTACACCAGTGAGGGCAGATTGGCTTGGGAATTTACTGCATCTTCTCCTATATTAGCAGTCCTGCTAGCACAGTCAGTTTTTAAGATTTATTAGAGTTCAGTGTCAAATTTAGTTTGAGTATAAGCAAGATTTGACTCTTAACTGCTCATACTTTGAAAATCAGAGTTGTTAGCTATGTCCTGCTAAATGCACCTTGATCTCTGTTTCCTTCCGATATGCTATTTGCATTTGAATTCTTTGTACTAGCAACAGGAATCATTAGTCTAGAGAACTGTGGCTTTGCTGAGTCACCCTTTCTACTTGGAGACAAAGCAAAAAAGAAATAATATATTTTTCTTTGGATTCCCTTATTGAAATGTTCAAGATACTCACTTAAAAGTATCATATCTCATGCTTGTAGCCTTCAAGATTTGTAATCACAGGCCAGGGTGTCCTTAGACTGCAAAGTATACAGGCACTGGACAAAAAAAACGGTATCACTTCCCCCACTCACCCTTATCCTCTAAAAATTTAAGAAATTGCCAGTGTAATAGAGTATTAACCATAGAAGTGAGTTATGACCACTTACTAAGATTTTTTCCTAGGCCTTATACCAGGCTCTCACTTAGAATTTTCCTAAGCACAGTCCCAAAATAACATAGCCATGCTTTTTAAAGTGAGATTCCCAGAATTTAATTATGAAATTGTGTTCTAGTTCTGAACTACTGGCCTGACTCTTTAAAGTTCCTTAATAAAAGTAAATCTATCTTGCATTCATTTGATGATTCGTTGTTGATTTTGTTGCTGTAATCCCAAAGAATTCCATTCAGGGGCCAAGATCCCAAAAGCAAAAAGATCTTACTCCAAAGGGATGAAGTTCTAAATAGGAGAATAGATGGATAGAGAGAGAGATGAGCAGATGAAAAGTCAAGGAAATAAGAACACCAGACTGTGGTTATAACATTTTGGCCCATTATCTTTGAAGAGATCTCAAATCAAAATCTGTCTCATTCAGTATTGCAATTAGAAGCTCTCAAGCTAATCATGTTGACAGGATGTGATCTTGTTCTCACTACTTAAGGATTGCTTTTGACATCTGATGACTTGAACTGTGTCAATAAATCAGCATAAGTAAATTCAGTACCTCAGAAATTTACTTGCTTCCTTTCAAATGAACCCAGTCAAATAGTTGCTGGGGGCAGCAAAGCACAAAGGAGTAAAACAAGTTCAGCAAGTTAAGGTATCAGGTATTTCACATTCTCCTTCAAGACAATCCTATCACTAAAACTACAGTGACTAAAAAAGGAGGCACATTCCACTTGTCTATTGACTTGCACATTTTTGATCTGCAGGCGCTGGAGCATGTCAATGCCCGGCTTCTTGAGCTGTACCCTGATGATGAAGAACGGTTTGATATTGTCCTGATGACTAATAACCACGCCCAAGTGGGAGTGAGGCTCATAAACAGCATCAATCACTATGGTAAATAAAATAAATACAAATGTGTAGAATTGCCATCTGTTACATAATTTTATCCTTCCTGTTCTGACTTTGGGAAAAGCAGTTTCGTTGATATCTATTTTTGGGTGTCATTCATAAGAGAAATAGTATGAGACAGAATTTGGTCCAGTGCTCTAGATTTGTCAGGTGTCAACCATAACTTCTCAGAAGTCCTTAAACATTTTGATGTTTCGTATCTATGCTCCCTACACATACATCTTCACAGCAGTTACTCTGCTGTCTTAGAGGGAACATTTTCCCCTAAGTTATGCATGAGGATGGGCTGATCAAACATTGTAATCATTTTAAGTTATGTAACTTACTGAAATTGAGATTAACATATTTTCTTTCTTTTAAGTTTACTGTAAGCTAGGCTAGTGTACCTTTTCACAGGTTCCTTTTACAGGTTTGTAGTGTCAAGGCAGAGCTACACCTTGTGCTGTTCTTACTTTAGGCTTAACAATTGAACGTTTCTGTATGACGGGAGGAGAGAGCCCCATTGGTTACCTGACTGCGTACCTCACGAACCTGTACCTCTCAGCGGATTCTGAAAAAGTGCAGGAAGCTATAGAAGCAGGTTTGAATTGACTTTCTTTTGTTTTCTCTCTGCTGAGCTTGTTCAAAAATTAATATATCGTGTGTCTTTCACAGAAAGTAGTGCTGCTTCATCAAATGCAGAAAGTCACCACCTAGTATGGTGCAAGCTTATCACTTATTTTTACTCAACCAAATAAAAGCATGTGATACTATTCTCTCTGACCCTTCAGCCTGCTCAATAATGACAGCCTAATCACCCTACAACTTCGTCTTACCTCCTTCAACAAGAAACCAAACTTGCACCTCTATTCAACTTCTGTTTGAATAGCATCATCTTTTTGATACAACTTAAAAAAGCAACTTCTGTGTCCTATAAGGAGTTAAAAAATAACAAATACTTTGATTGAGTGATCTCCTTGGGATTTCCTGCTTTTGTCTCATTTGCAACACAGGGGGACCATTTTTGTCTAGTCTTATATGAAAGTGGAAGGAAGCATGTCCAAGAAGTTTGGGACAGCGTCCATGCATTTGTTTTACGGAACAGCTATCTCTAATTAGCTTTTGTGATCAGTCGTGCTCACCATATATAAAGGTCACCACCAATAAGTTGTTGAAACCAAATTGGTTTCATGAAAGACTTTGCAGGACTAACTGAGAGTCTCTGATCTATTTTCAGGCATTGCATCAGCTACAATGTTCGCTGCCAACAAAGATGTTGCTTACTCAGATACACAGCTGAGGGTGGCATTTGATGGGGATGCTGTTATCTTTTCTGATGAATCAGAACAGATTGTCAAAGAACAAGGATTAGATAGATTTTTTGAACATGAACAGCTGAATGAAAATAAGCCTCTTGCACAGGTTTGTATGTCTTGAATTTCTTGTCTAAAGGGAGTTTCCAAAAGACCTGATGGCTTTCATTGCTACTGTATTTCTCCAGCTTCCCCAGTGTGGATGTGTTCTTTGTGAAAGCTGATGGCCCTATTTATTTCCTTTTATGAGGATAATCTTTAAAATACATGTTTCACATAAAAGAGGCCACCATTGCCATCCTTTTACCAGGCCACCATTGCACTCCTCTCTCTTTTCTCTGAGAGAACTGCATATATAAGACTGTGACTTACAGTTGTCTTTTAATGGTATCATTAGAAAAAGAAATGCTAGTACTGATTTACTTGATTATTTTTTATCAGACTGTAGGTAATGTTAATTTCAAACACTGAGATATTCTGGTTATTGAAACAGCATAATATCTTCTTATTCCCAAGGAGAACTATGCCATTTGTCTAAAACCACAAATATTTTAACATTAGCTTTAATTGAAAGACCAATTCTGCTGTTGTTAAAAATAGTATAAATTCAGAGTAAAAGCTTTATTTATGAAAGTACTGGACAGTGCAATATATTGCAATTTGAACCAAACTGTCATTTACTTCTATTAATTGGAGTGTATTATAGTCATTAGTATGGAAAGAGTTCATTGATGGCTTTGTAATTAGGTCTTCTACTGGTTTTTTGTGCAGGAAAAAGAATTACTCATGGTTCAGAGTAAAAAGAGTTCAATGTTTTTAATGAACATTTTATTAAAGACTATAGTTAAAAGTTAATATTGTAAGAGGTCTTGTAAGCCTTAGGGAGAATTATTTTCCCCCTGATCCTACTATATAGTGTTATGGTTTTAACTTTTTTCCAGTGTATGAATTCCTAGTGAGGGTGCAGACCCATTTGGAGATGTTACATGGAGAGTTTGTGGAGGAGCACAGCATTTGGAAAATGAATTCTGTGTGTAACTGGCAGTTTGGAAGAAAGCAAAAGAATGATTTGGGGAACTGTGGACATATTCTAAATATGCTTCTGGTATTTCATACTCAGGGTCCTTTGAAGGGTTTTCTGGAAGACCTGGGGAAACTCCAGAAGAAGTTCTATGCAAAAAACGAACGATTAAATTGTCCTATAAGGACCTACTTGGTCACAGCCAGAAGTGCGGCCAGCTCTGGAGCCAGAGTGCTGAAGACTCTCCGTAGCTGGGGTCTGGAGATTGATGAGGCACTTTTCTTAGCAGGAGCACCTAAAGGACCAATCCTGGTGAAAATTCGCCCCCACATTTTCTTTGATGACCAGATGTTCCACATCGAAGGAGCACAGAAATTAGGCACCATAGCTGCACACGTTCCCTATGGCGTTGCTCAGAAGTACCACAAATCTACATGACTAGAGGGTGACATTAAGGATAAGGTTCTTAACTCAGCCAGCCTCTAATCTACCAATAGTTACAAATGCAAACCTCTACATTTGTGTATTGTGAGCACTGTCTTTAAAGATCTAACTTCTGGCTAGAACATCCTTTAAAGGAAATATTTTTAATATTGGTAAGTTTTTAATAGAGTTATTTTAATATAATTCTTAAGCAGTTTAGATTTTTTACCTGTCTGTATCTAACACTGTGGTTTTGATATTAGGAGAAGATTTGTACTGTTTTTATAGCTTGAGACATATTCTGAGAGACAGAACAGTTATATTTTATCTAAAAAACTGTTGACGGGTTATTTATAAGAAAACCTATGCTGCAATGCTGGTTCTTGACAGTTATTTCTGAAGTTCCCAAAAGCACAGTTTACATGTAACTGTTTACGTGTTGGTGGTTTGCTCGTTAAATATGTGTTCAGTAGGTCTGTCACCACAAGGCTTTGGCTTCTAGTAAAATACTAGCACATTTAGTCTTGTGTTTACAGGTATTCTTCTATATTGTTTTCTTATCTTAATAAAGCTGGCTTTACAGAATAGAGGTTTTAGCATAATTTCTTAGGCAGAGCTTGTGTAATCAGAATGTTCCTGATATTTAGAACCAGAAGTGACTACTTTCTGTCAAATCTGAGAGAGAGAGAGAGAAAGAGGTCTCACTTAGACCCAGCATGCTTCACAGAGCTGGGTAGAAGTCTGAGATGCTGTGAGGATCTTGGCTGGGACAAAGGCTGAAGCTTTAGAGCACACCTTCATAATAGCAGAGAATGTACCCAGAAATAATGCTGTTGGTGGAACTACTTGCTTCTTAACTAGATTTCCTTAGGATTTACAACTGTTCTGTGATCTGTGTGAACTCAGTTTGGCAACTTCAGATGAGTTTCCAGGGCACAGGTGCCTGTGGCTACATGACTTCATATTTCACCATAGGTCTAATCTCTCTCTTTTATGCTAAATTCCTGTATCTCATTGTTATCCATGTAACTAAGTGATATCCAAATGACACCACTAACATCTGTCAGGTGGTGGTTGTTCTCTTTCTCTCCCTAGTGGAACAACTGTCCTGTTTCATTTTTTATTGTTGTCATATATTCATACCACAAGAGACAAAACCAAAAGAATGTGCTTTGCAGTGGAAGTAGGAATGGTGAATCGAGGTTGTGATGATCTCTGGTCCCTGGGGGAATTCAGCCCAGAATCTCATGTTAGCCTCTGAGAAAGTTTGGTCTCCTCTATCCAGATGAACTGTCCTTTTACTGTAGAAAGCTCCACTGCATCAATTATGGTTTCCCTCCCAGAACATAGGCAATCATTTTAATATTCTGGGTCCAAACCACAAAGTTCTTTGGAAGCAAAGGCAAAAGCCTTGATCCCGCATGAAACATGAATAGAGATCGCTGGAAAGGTCTTCAAGTGTTTACACCAGTATGTGATGTTGATGGGATGCACTGCAGATTTCTGGTGTACTTGGAGCTTTGTATGTGCTAAAGGCTTTGTGCCCAAAACATATCACATTTCCCAGCCCAGCCAGGAGGTGAGGAAGACATGAATAACTGAGGCCTGGTCATTGTCTGCCAGGATGGGATAGAGTTACCTCACCAAATGGGGATTATGAAAAATGTTATTAGCAGATGTTTTTATGTGAGAGCTCAGAATCCACAAGGAATTCAAAAATATTCCTTAGGTATGGAATATAAATTGTGTGTGTACCTTTACCACAAAAGCATGGCTGCAATTTCAGAAAGACCAGTCCTGCCTTTTTGAAGCAGAATATGCATTGGCCATTTTTTATCCGTGCATTGTTAGAACTGTAGAGGTTGGGTGCAGGAAACAAAGCTGGCATTTGACTCTCATTGAACAATTACATCTTGATAATGAAAAGGTACTGGGATATTTAATCCCTATAGGAGTCCAGAGGTGAGTCTCATATCTGACAGGATAAGCGTGCAAATCAGTGAATAAATTGGGAGTTGAGTCATCTAGTCTATTATGTTTACCGTTTTTTCCAATGAACCATCCATCTACAGCAAGAATGAAGCCTACTGGCCAGGACATAGGAGCTTCCAAGTCTTTTTTTGATCTGTGCACACACAGTACTAGGGGACTCCCTCTTGCAGTGCCCACCTGACAGCACTAAGGCATGTGTGAAAAGATTTCACAAATTTACATAGTTATTCTATTATTTACATTCTTAGTCACAGAATTCAAATTGGCATTAAAGTTCAGAAGCTGATGTTGAGGCCCACAATCCCTTTTCCTAAATTAGTTGAGCAAAATGTCCTTAGATGTTTCAGATCACACACTGTCTTTTAATTGTCAGGCAACTGTTCCAGACTCAATGGCTGCTTCTCTGCATATCCAGCTGGCAGCATGGTGGGGAGCAGAGCCTCACTAGTTCAGGCAAGTACCTTCCAGACTAGTCTGGATGTTTGGGGAGAATTTGGCTTGCCAAGCAGCCTCTGCCCATTAAAATTATTTTCTTCTGCTCCAAGGCACAGTTTGGCTAGTGGACCGAAATAATATTTTTCAAGAAAATTCTGTGAAGTGGGGTGCGAGCTGAGGGAAAGTGTTTTCCGTTTTTGTAGACATAGAAGAGAATTGTCTCTTAATAGCATTCCAGTCCATAAAACAAAACAAACAAGCAAACAACAACAGTGACAAAACTCAACAAAAAATGTCTTGATTCTCACGCTTATCAGGCTACCATGAGTTTATGCCCTGGCAACTCATAACCCTAAGACAGTTACAGTTAAAACAACAGAAATACTTTTCAGTAGGGAAATAGAGAGAACTGTCCTTTATCAGCCTGTTTACAACACTGGAAGACAGACTCATGAAAAATAAACTCTCATCCTAGACAAAATCTGGAAGAGGATTAATAATAACACAGATAAATTCTGTGTGGAAACAGAACTCTTTCAGGAAAACCCAGATCTTGTTCCCTTAGCTTCAGGTTCCTGCACTGCATAAGAGTCCAGGTACAACAGTAAGACAAATGGGAATGTCTCCTACTGCTACCAAACACTGTGGACAAAAATGTTAGAAATAAGATTCTGAAGGTGTTTTCAGATTTTTGTTTATCTGATTTTTTACAGAACATATTCTCAGAGGGTGTTAGATATTTCCCACCAGTTACCAAGACATCGTAAACCCATGTTCCCAGTTCCTTCCCATCTTTAAGACACCCTTCCAACTTCCAACAGGTTAGCATGTCATCTGGAGGAGCCAAAATATAAAGTATTTCAGATCAAAAATTGGAGATGGTTATCATCATATGTATTCCAACATGCATTCTGGACTGTGATCTCTTCTGAGGATGTGGGATTCAGAGGGCTCCTATATCCTGAGGAGGATCCTCAGGTGTCCCTCAGGCTCCTCTGCCAGATCCTGTAACCTGCACTGGCCTGCACTATTGCTAAACACAACCTTGAGTGCAACAGAGGGGTAGAGAAATCTGTGGACAGGTCAATGTCAGAAGAAATAATTTCCAGTTATCAAGCTGAGTATCTGGGACCAACATCTGAATGTGTCATCCCTGCCTACATGAGCAGCTCCTGATCACCATGAGCTCCCGAGCAAAATGCTCCTTTGCACTCAAGGCTGGACTGACATCAACAAACACAGGCAGCACCCTCGAGGCAGTGCCCTCTCCAACACACCTGCAGCCTTCTAAGAAAGGGCATCAGAGATGACTGCCAGAGTCCCCATGCCAGGTGATGAACAGCAGATTCTTTAGTGCCCACCAGGAGGATATCTTACAGAATGAATCTGTTCCTCTGTAACAGGGGGTTTTCTGGTTCTCCTGTTTTGACATCTCATTGGCAGCTGCTCTTCCATCCTCATGGTCCTTGACTGGGTGTGGCTGCAATGCCTCCCAGTACATGATTTACTATGAGAAGAGCATATGGAGAACACCTCAACATGGCTCTTACACCATGTTAAGGATGTCAAAATCCATCTGTTTTACACACAGATGCAATGGTGTGGCCTGGCTAAAACACAAGGGAGTGAAGGGTTGAGAATGAAGAGAGCATTTTCTGTGGTGAAAAGAAAGAAGAGGTCTGACAACGAATCCAGAGTGTTTAGATGTTGTGCTGCCTATACAGCCCTTAAACTGTCTAATAGTGTGACAGACAGTCAGAAAACACATGGTAAGGATACTTCCAGAAGAATCTGCTATGTTTCTGCTGCTGTAACATGAGCTGAGGTCAGCCTCAGAACAGATTGCAGCCATGTGACAGCCTGCAGGTAGCACCAACGTGACAATTAAGGGGAGCTTGTTATTGCAAATGGTTGTCATGTCCAGACAAGCCACAAGAAACTTGATTAAAGGCTCATGGGTTTCCTCTTGGGTTTCTTAGTCATTTCCCCAAACATGACAAGTCTTGACTCAGAACAGACATGCTCCTTATCAGCCAAGTCAAGCTTGTTTCTTGTCTCCCCCACATACTATTTTCTCCCTCTATTCCCCTGCATGTTGGCCCCTAGGTCCCCTGACCACAAACTTCTCGTAATCTATGTTGTTCTGTCCTCTTTGACTCTATCTTATCCCTAAATCTGCACTGAACTCCAGTATTGAATTGTTTGTTGTTAAACACCTTTTTCTTTTTTTTTTTTCCTTAACTTACATTGCTCCTGATCAAAATTCAGTTACCTTTTAATTCTCTCTCTGCACATTTCCACGAGTGACTCTCGCATGGCTAGGGTGAAAAGGATTTTTAATGGGGGAACCGCAGTGGCTACTCATGACTCCCTGAATGAGTTCATGCTGCCCTGGTTGGGACCATCACGGTCTGGGATTAGTAACAGTGTCTGAAAACACGAGATGAAGTCTATGGCTGAAAACAGATTTGGGGTTAAGGATTCAAAACAAAGTTGGCAGAGCTGAGGGGCCGCCCAAAAGCTTCAGTGCCAACAATGAGGTTCAGTCAGCCCCCAACCTGTGCCGGTACTTGGGGTTATTCCCCACCAGGTGTAAGACCCTACACTTGCCCCTGTCGAACCGCATCACATTTCCCTTCCCAGCACGTCTCCCGCGGAAGAGCAGCACGTCCCTCAGCAGCCGCAGCCCCGCCCCGCCCCGGCCCGTCAGCAGCGTGCGGCGGGCGCACGGCCCGGCCCGGCAGGCAGAGCGCAGGCTCCCGAGCCGCCCCGGGACCACAAGCCCCGGCAGGCTCCGCGCGGCCCGGCCGGGCCCGGCATGGCCGCCGCGCTGCCGGCGCTGGCCCTGGGCGCGGGGCTGCTGGTGGCCGCCTGGCGCTGGCTGTGGGGCGCGGCGCGGCCCGTGCGCGGGGGCTCCATGCGGGGCAAGACCGTCATCATCACCGGCGCCAACAGCGGGCTGGGCCGGGCGGCGGCGGCAGAGCTGCTGCGGATGCGGGCCCGCGTCATCATGGGCTGCCGCGACCGGGCGCGGGCCGAGCGGGCGGCCCGCGAGATCCGGGCTGAGGTGGGCGAGCAGGCGGACGGCGCGGGCGAGCTGGTGGTCCGCGAGCTGGACCTGGCCTCGCTCCGCTCCGTGCGCGCCTTCTGCCACCGCGTCCTGCAGGTACGGCCGGGCCCGCGGGTCACCGCGCTGCTCTCACCGGGCCCGGACAGGGCACGGCAGGCACGGGCTGGGCGGTGGTGGCGGCGGCCTCTGCGCTCCGTGTTGGCGCCCGCGTTTCCGTGTGGGTTGCAGGAGGCTGTTCCTCCTGCCGGCAGCGCACTCGGGGGACTGGGGAAGTCCCCGAGGTCACCGCAGGGTTTAGGAGGAGGGTGTAAGCAAATTGGCCGTGAATTAACGCCTGGAAGCATGAACTTCGTGATATTTGTTTTGGTTTAAAATATTCTAGACCTTTTCTGTTTTGGAAAGGAAATGCTTGTCTCTGTGTGAGATAAATTGTTTTTCTTCCTTTCTCTCTGAATTAACTAGCTTTAACCTTTGTCGATTTAAATTAGTATTACAGCTCAGCTTTGTCACCAGAAAAATAAAAGTTGACAGGTGCATTGTTCACGTGCTCCAGACATCCTTCTGCTGCCTCCTTAGGTTGCAACCCCCAAGGACTTTCACCCACCACCAGCAGAATCTAGTCGACAGACATTTTTGAACATACAAAGTTTTTGCAGATTCCCTGAAAACCTGAGCTTAAGGAGAATAGGAACATCCAGTTGCTTTGCCTGACTGAAGTGCCATTAGATATGTAGAGCAGAGGGAAGCACTGTTGGAGGCATTATTTCATTCCCCCAAAAATCATCTTTTGGGACTTTGATCTCACCACATCTAGCTACTCAAGCCATGAGACATGAAGTCATGGGAAGGTAGGCTTAATAAGTTCTGCTGCTGCTCAGAGATGTGCTTGTTAAGTGCTTAAAAGATGCTCAGATCCCATTGTAAGAGGGGAAAAAAACAGAGAGGGACTTTATTGCATTAATTTTCAAACTGCTTTTTTAAAAGTGTCAAGTTTTAAGTTCTCTAGTGGGACACTTGGTAGACATACACATTCGTATATATGAATCCTTCGTATATATGAATCCAGTGGTCAGCTCTAATGTTCCTTCAATGTTGTGGGAAAACCTGCATGCTTGAAAGGAGTTAAAATTTGTGTGATACACACACAGAAAAAAAAAAAGAGACATACTTTAACTTTCTTTAACATTACTTTAAATGTTTAACTTTTAAGAATTATATATTTTATAGTTCAAAATATCAGAGGGGCTTTTAAGTGAGAAATGGATAAATGAAAAGAGGGTGTGCTGTCTGCAGAGTATTGCTGATGCCTGCATTGTAACTTGAATGCACCTGACTGACAAGGGATGCGAGTTCAAGAGATAACTTTCAAGAGCTGTTCCACTCAAGTTCATGTTATTTACCTTCCCTATTTGTGAGTCCTTTTTGGAGCTGTGATTTTGGGATTTGTTTGGGGGTTCTTGTGGTTTTTTGTTTGACGTAAAGAAGATGTAAATATTGGTAGGATGGGGAGACAAGGCACTCCCACTACTTAGCCATGGGAGCTTTACTTTGCATAACTGAAAGTGATTGTCTCTCACTCCTTAGTCTCACTGAAAAAAAAAAAAAGACTGAGATGTTGGAGGGTTCCATGAGAAAAGGGAGAAAGTGAAAGTGAGCTCAGAGGCTTTGCCCATTAAAACAATGTTTTGTGCACTCTGCTGCACTTGGTTGTTGTAGCTGCGTGCTTGGCATTGATCACATCACTCTAGGTTATTACATGTAGGACTTCCAGAAAATAGCACATTTGGAGGTCTTGCTTCTTGAGTGTTGTCTTGCAAATTAAATCCTTCAGTCAGATGTTATTCCTTAAAGGAGAAAGATGGATCACTTCAGGGAGCAGATCTGCAGTCAGTACTTCTTCACTCCTGTCCTGATTTAGTGATAGTGACTGACCACTGTGTCCCTTTGGGTGAAGAAAAGTGAGTTTGGTGCTCTTTGGATCACGCCTGAGGGACACAATTATTTGAAACACTAAACAGTCACAAGTTCCATGAAAATCAGTCTGAGACTGAAGTACTTGAAGTTTTGAATGATCAGATGCCAGCACCTTTAACTGAATGCCAAGTGCAGATTTGGCTTTCGCTCTCTTTGTATCTTTGCTGCTAATGGCGGTGAAATAAAAGGGAAATGGTGCAGAATTCGTTTATGAGGTTCTCTATTTTTATCATCAAAATGGTCCAAGATTGTCTCAGCTTGTCTTCCAGTCCGCATGGGGTTTAAAGAATTAACAGCAAAGAAAACTCCCAGTCTCTTTCTAGAGAAAATGAATACCTTTGCCTTTGATTCATGCAAGCATAAATTGGGCTCTCAGTCTTTTTTTAGAGGTGGGTAAGGGTGCTGAATTCAAAGCTTACTTAAGCAGCTTACTTTAATCATAGAGTTCGGGTTTATTTAAGTTACAGTTTTGGGTAAATTGGAGACCTCTTTTGAGTGGATTCTGGTGCATGAAGTGCATGATGCATATATTTAAATTATCAATGCCACCTCTCTGTTATTTACTTATATTTCCTGATCCTGGAGAGTGTAACATACATCCTTGAGACTGATTTTTACTGACCTGAACCAGAATTCTGATCCATTAAATCTCATGTGCTGAGCACCTAGATATTTCAAGCCTCTGTTCCTTAGTTCCGGAGTAGACCTCTTGGACTCAAATTGTATGAAACATGAATGTTACTTTTCTATGAGTCCTGCTACATAGTTCTCAGCAAGAAGCAGAGTGATGTGTACTGGTTTTAAAGTAAGACAAGTTTAAAATTGTGAAAACATTATTTGGCAAAGTTTTTCATGATATCCAGGTGAGATGATGGGTCTACAGTGTAATGACTCTTCAGCCCTGAGGTTACTTCTTTGTGCTAACACCTTGTGTTCCATGTTTGCATGTCTTTGCACACTAGATCCCTCTGCTGTAGCAGAGATTTGCCATAAATTAATGTGTGGCCTTTTGCAGTTCAAAAGACAGGTTGCTTTTTAAAGAGTAAAAAAATACATCACAAAGGTAATTTTTCACTGAATTGTAAAAAAAGCTGCTCTTAGAGAAGCAGATGGTTGTGTTCTTTGCTTGCATTAGAGGTTTGGTACAGACATACTCTCAGGTTCTTGCATCTTACTGGGGTCAAGTACACAGTTTAGTGGTAGTTCAACTTAAAGGTGGTTTTTTTTCAGTAGTGCTTTAAGAGAATGTCAGAAAGCTACAATTCAGAAAACTAGGAATGAAATTATTTCTTTCTTAATGATGCCCAGTGAGAAATTGAAGCATAATAATGTTTACATGAGAGTTCTAAAACTGAATGATTTTTTTTCTTTCCTGTTTAAAGGAAGAGTCAAGGCTGGATGTTCTGATAAATAATGCAGGCATATTCCAGTGTCCATACATGAAGACGGAGGATGGTTTTGAGATGCAATTTGGTGTAAACCACTTGGGCCACTTCTTGCTCACCAACCTTCTTCTGGGCCTCCTCAAAAATTCTGCCCCGAGCAGGATTGTTGTAGTATCCTCAAAGCTTTACAAATATGGAGAGATCAACTTTGAAGACTTGAACAGTGAAATAAGCTACAATAAAAGCTTTTGTTACAGCCGAAGTAAACTGGCTAACATATTATTTGCCAGGGAGCTGGCCCGTCGGTTGGAAGGGACAGGAGTCACCGTGAACTCGCTTCATCCTGGGATTGTCAGAACAAATCTAGGCAGGCATGTGAATATTCCTTTGCTGGCCAAACCTCTATTCAACTTGGTGTCATGGGCTTTTTTCAAAACGCCTCTGGAAGGAGCCCAGACATCTATTTATTTGGCCTCTTCTCCTGATGTTGAAGGCGTGTCAGGAAAGTATTTTGGAGACTGCAAAGAGGAAGAACTCCTGCCCAAAGCCATGGATGACTTGGTTGCAAGAAAATTGTGGGATATCAGTGAAGTGATGGTTGGCTTACTGAAGTAAGTGCCAGGGAGTGTTTGCAAAAAAGAAGGCAGATAGCTATGCAATGCATTTTGGCAACAGTGAAATTCTCACTTTAAATGCTGTGGGAATACAGGGTATTTTGCTCAGTAAGTATAAATAAGGGAGTGATTTATGTTGGAACTCTGTTTTGAAATAAAAGACAATCTTCAATAGACACAGGCATTCAGAAAAAATCTGAAATAAAGTTTGTGGGTGTGAATATAATTTCTGGTTAAATCTGCTTAGAAACTCATGTTTTACAAATAAAAGTTAGGCAGAACTGTGTTTAGCAATATATACGCATATTTGTCATTACATGTCTGGCTGGACAATGCAGGGTACTGATGGTGAAACACTTCTGTAAAAAATTATTTGAAAATAAGTCTTAGTCATCTCTTTTTGAGCCATCACAATGAAAAATGGAATAAAGAGTTTTCCTGATATCTTGCACTGTAATTGTTGAGGCCTCTGAGTGCCTTTCAAAGGCTTGTCAGCCCCATGGTTCAGTGAACAGAACTGTTGAGCCGTGCGTGGTTTTGCTGTGAAGCACAAAGTCAGATATTTTTAGTGATGTTGCTGCTGTTCAGTGTGTAAGTACACTTGGTTGTGCAAGTTGTGTTTTTATTTCCATGTATGTTGAACTTGCTGTTTCTTGAAGCATTGGGTTTCATTAAAAGGGTAGTTGCAAAATGTGTAATGGCCTTGGCAGGGCTTTGCATGGCATGAACTGTGTAAGACCTCATGCAAATGGGCCGAAGTGAATAAGCTTCTCAGTGTGTTTGGCTCAACTGATGGCACTTTAACTCAGTAATGAGGTTTAATAAATGTCTCATACAGCTGACTGAATATTCTTTAATAAAATCTTTTAAAAAGAAGACATAGGATTCATTCATTTATTGTGGGAGATATATCAGAAACCAGCAGCCTTGATGCAGTAGCCTGGTTTCAAAGCAGAAGATGAACCCGTGTGTTGGTTTAGGGAGCTTGGGGTTTGTAGAAATAAAATGGGCTCCAAAGAAATATGTGAGTTTTGTGTGAGTCTGTACTAATTTTTTTTTTTAAATTCATATAAATTATGATTTCATATTAGCATTTATGCCTTTTTGTTTTGGTCTACATTATTAAGATATATAGTATAAAAATGGAAGAATGATTTAGAGTGATCTATGTTACTATTACTCGAAGGAGAATCAATAATAAATTATGTATTCAATAGTTCCTTAGTTCTAAATACATCAGTTCTGCACTTCAGGTGGTGACCAACTAAATTTTTAAAATACTTTCTGTGATTATTTACTCAGACTCTCAGAATACTTTAGCTTTTGCACAGTGGAGTGGACTTGATCTTGCCTTCCCCTTCCCCAGCAAGAGTCTGTACTGGGCAAGTGACTTGGGTGGGGCAGAAAGCAGCATTCCAGAAGATCAGAAGGCAAGGTACAAAGCAGAGCAGGTTTGTAAAACCACGTAACTGGTTGAACTTTGCACCCCTTACTGTAAGGCAAAGTGTAGAGGTGGATGTGTTGTCAAAGCACACTGTGAGTGTTGAACAAAGTTCTCTAAGTGATGCAGAGGGAGTTGTGTTACACACTTAAAGAAGTCCTGCTTTGGACTTCAGTGATGCATTTCACATTTTCATTTTAAATACGTGTAAATGGCTGCAAGCAGCACCTTTAACAGGTAGCTGAAGGATGGAAGAGTTCATTAACTTCTCTGTAAAAAGGTACAAAGAAGCTGAGCCAAAATCAGGTTTTGTTTCAATACTACTGGAGCAATTCTAAAGGAACTCTACTGCATTGTTCCTCTGCTGAAATGTGTGTACACCTCTTGCAAGAAAAGCCTTGCATGCAAAGGTGGACAATGGAGAGGATGATTAGCCTGAAAATACTGCACTAAAAAACTGCTCTGAAACTACCTGAAGAGCAGAGAAAGATGTAATTTTTAGACTGAATGACCTACATAGGATGTGCACTTGCCTTCAAAACAGCAGAGGTGGATTTGTACTGAAATAGGAGATGCAGAATAGGAAGTCCCAGTTGTGCACGGCAGGCCATACTTCTACCATGTACTTTGTGTTGTTCTTTTGAAATGTTGTGGAAATAAGAGCCATTGTCAGAAAGGGATTACATTCCTGTAATCATAACTAAATTACAGCCCTCATTCCAGAGTAGACTAATCCTTAATGGACCCTTAATGAAACATTAATGGATGAATACTACCTGAAAAAAATTTGAAAGGATGGATTGTTAGGGACTTACGGAAAGGTAGGCTTTTTTCAACATCTGAAATAAGTACAATTTGTCACTTTTAAGGTTGAATGTCATTTAACTGCTGTGGACTAGAAAGCTTTGATTACTCCCTGGAGGCTGCTGTGAATGTTTCTTTATGTGATGCCTTTGTTATTCTAGTAGCATCCGGGAACTGGAGTCATCAGAGGTCAACAGATCTACAAAATCTGAGTGTAAAACTAAAGAGTCCTTATTTCAACAAGCAGTAATGCTGACTCAGTCTGGGTTAGAACCCAGCATTTTGGCTAAGGCAGTATCCCTCTCCTCATCCTCATCCTCATCCTCATCCTCATCCTCATCCTCATCCTCATCCTCATCCTTATCCTCATCCTACCCTACCCTTGTGTCAAGAGCATGCAGCCAAAACTGTTGCATTCCAGTTGCCTTCTTTCACCATCACCACCATTTGAGCACCCTTACTCTCAAATTAAACTTATTTCCTATGAAGAATTAAGGGTGAAAGAGGAAGGCAATGACCAGGGATATCAGGCAAAGCCCATGGAAATGCAGCTTTCATTGGCAGGTACAGACAGTGACCACATTGCTGGCAAGTACGTTACAGATATGGAGGTACAAATATCTAATCACACCTGCAGATATGTAGATACTGTTAAGGAAGACACAGCTAAATTTAAGATCTTGTTGAAGTTTCTGATAAATGTTAAAAGGCAACTTTTTCCAAATGCAAAATGTACCTTCAGCTTTCTTAGGTAAATGGTTAAAATTTGAGTGTTGAATTTTGAGTCCAGGAGCAGTGCTGGGCCAGCACTTCATACCTGTGCCCAGGGGATTTGAAAACAGGCTGGGATGTGTATAGGGCACAGTGACTCCTGAGAACATACTCCCTCCCCTTTTGCTTTTCCCAGGGAAAGTGTGTCTGGCCTGCCATAGCTGGGAGGTGGAGTGCCACAGCAGGGATTAACTTTTGACTGTTTGCAAACTTTCCCCACTGAAGCTTTTGGCCAGTGTCAGCAATGTTTCCAAGTGGCCCCATTTCTCAATGGTCACATTTTGCATGGCAGCAGCATCGCACTCTAACTGCATTCTAAAAGGCTTGCTTTAGAATCGGCGTGTGGAGGAGTGTGTGTGTCTGGGTGTGTGCAGACGCGTGTGCAGGTGCAGTTTAATCTCCCCGTTTAAAAGACAGGAAGAGCTGTGGGTGATTCAGCAAGGAGCTGAGGTATATCAAGGACAGTGGGTTGTTAGCATGTGAGTGTCACCTGCCACTGTGCTGCTCTGGTACGTGGTGAGGCATTGGGCTGGGGACAGAGCGGTCAGGCTTGAGCTCAGTGTTCAGCTCAACTGCTTAAAGCCACATCCAGGTATCCAGTGTCTGCTTTTGAAAACAGACTTCAAGTATCTTAAGCTGACCACTTTCCAACTGCTTCAGTGTAATTTATTCACCTTTGGCTGTGTTGCTTTTGAAAGTACCCCTATAACAACCAACTTTCCTCATGGATAGACCAAGAATTTAAGAAAGAAAAGCTTATTTTATTTTATTTTATTTTATTTATTTTTATTTCTTTATTTTGATTGTGTTGCTGGCCCTAGCTCTGAGCCAGCTTTCCCTGCACACATGCAGGTATTATAGCTGAGGTTTCTGCAAGCAAACTAAATTGAAGTTGCATGTATTTATTTTATATGCCCCATCTATTTAAGCTAAGGGAGACTTACATACTTTTAAAAAAGTACTCTGAAACTCTGAATCTGTCACCAATTTACCTTCCTTACCTTGCTGCAAAGGCCAACATCTATCCCCAGGCAAAGGGACAACTCTGCTCTTTCAGTTACTCCAGTCAACACAGCAGTCAAGCTTATAAACCCAGTGGGGGTTCTCCAATAAAAATTCTCCCGTCTTAATGAGATAAATGATCAGTTTTTCCATGATGCAATAAAACCAGAAGTATTTACACTCTCCTTCAGCAGTTGCCTGGTTTGTCTAAGCTTCCTACTAAGTGAATGCTTCACAGGCTCCAAAGCCTGAGCCCTGTGAATGTGCGGCATGATTATGCTTTTGCTGAAAAATGTGGATCATTCCCACTTCAAACACACTTAATTTCTTTTCACCTAAGGCTATAAACAGAATAAACAACTTGCAAGAGTCATACAAATAACTTTAAAATGGAAGGCCTGTTCCCGTTTTCACATAACTTTTTCCAAACTAATCATTTAGAGAGTAATTGACTTGCAAAACGATCCAGGAGGCCTCCACAGTTGAATTACTATTTTTGATCTGTCCCAGAATGGTGCTGCTATTTCTCATAACAGAAAAGGACAAGCTCCCTCTAGACTTTTTACTTACGGCTTTAGCTACCACTAGCAGCCTCACACCTGTCGTAACTGGATTCAGATCAGAGAAATTAATTAGAAAAGTTAATTAATTCCAAATGTCCTGTGTAACATGGAGAAAGGAATGCTTTCCTAATTGCCTTTTTGGGAGAAGACTGGCACAATGACCACCAAACAAGGTTGAGAGCCCTTTCTTTCCACATTTAAGAATGATCACGTCTTTTCACAGATAATGTGAAAGAAAGTTAATCTGTATAAGGGAAGGCATCGATAGCTTATTTGCCATAAGAGATTCAGGAGGCCATCACATGCTTGAATCACTATATCAAGGTGCTGAGGTTTCTTCGCTGTCTGCTTCATGGCCAAAACAAGCAATCTGGAATCATGATCCCACTAAAAGCACTGGGAGTCAGAACCTAAATATTTTTGCTGATCTTGATCTCTCAGCTTTAGGTTTGGGCAGTAGGACCCTTACAGCCAATTGGATGATGATTCTTTCAAGCTTGATGAAAGAGACTTCATGCTCTTCTGTGTGTGTATGGCCTTCTTAAAGAAATACTTCACAAATTGTGGAATTATGAGGGTGGGGTGGTTGTGGCAGTAGCAGTGCTGTGTATATATTAAATATCATGCAACATTCTCCAGAAATGTATGCTTTTTCCCCCAAGAAATGTCAGCCTGTCTCTGCAGTTGTTGGGATGTTTGCCAGTTTGCCACCTGAATTGCAGTTTGATGATGACTGATGTTACTTAAGTTTCTCTAAGTCCTGTTGCAACCTCTCCCAACAGTAAGTCTGAATCCTGGGTCCTCCTAAGTCACAGAACGACCATCCCCTCTCCAAATGCTGTCTGCCCTCGAGACAAGCAATACTAGGGTCCTTCTAGATACTTCAAGAAGGGGGTAATGAACATCGTCTGCAAAACAACAAGTGACACTCCTGGAGGCTCGGAACCAAAATGCACTGCAACAAGGAAGCTTGGTATTATATTACATGTTCACTTACATGCAGAAATACCTTCTCCAGCATACATAGGTAGGTATTTTAAGCTTCAGGCATCTCTGAAGGCCTGTATATACAACACTGTAGGTGTGTTCCATGAGTAAGTACAGTCAATTGAAAATTGATTCAGTACAACCCATTTGCTACTCTGAAGGGCTTAGATCCTACAGGTCCCGTTGAAGTTATTGATAGTTCTAGTTGACACCTCACCTGTCTTTGAAAATACTTGGGAGGAAACCAGAGCATAATTTTCCTTCAGTCTGCCCTCCTCAAAATCTTCATAGTCCTAGATGTGTCTCAGAGAAATAACCACAGATGTGGGGGAAAAAAAAAAAGTAAGATTGCTTTATGGAGGTTTTTGTCCATAAAATCTTGCCATAAGGGGAAAATTCCACAAATTTTTTCTTTTATATAGCAAGATGCATTATGAAGTAATTGCATTAGTGTAGCTAAGACTGGGAGCTTGAGACAGTAGAACAGACAAAGAGATAAATGAGCTGTCATCTGTAGAGGAAAGAGGCAACTTGAAAACTCGAAAGGAATAACTGAAAAACTTCAATTACTGTTATGTTGTTTCTGCATTTGGGTTTTTTTGGAGGAGTTCTGTTTGTTTGTTTGATTCTAGATACTTGCTATTCTTTTAAAAAGGGTTAAAACTGCATTAAATATGAAAAAAAACCATGTTTCAACAAAACAGCACAGTTCTTCACTGTGGAAAAACCATAAAATGACAGGAAATGGCTTAATGTGGTAGGTGTTCATTTTTAAGGGTTCTGTTGACAGAAGTTGATGAATGAAAATATTGTATTTCATTTTTGCCTTTTGTTCAGTAAATAGCATGGAATTTTGATGCTGCCTAGAGGGACAGCTTTGTACTGTGGTGGTCTAAACTGGGATTTTTCATTAATGTAACTCAATCAGAGTAGGTGGGGTTTTTTTCTGGTTTTTTGTTAATTTTTTTTAGGAAAAAAGCTGAAGTCAAAGAGAAGACCAAGAAAAAAGCACCACAAAGTTTATCTTTTACTCATCTGGAAGAGTTTATTTTAAACACGGAACATTGTTTGCTGCTGTGGAAATGAAAGTGAGAGAGTTGCAGCTTTCTTCCGATGCCATCTGGCAGATGATTTACTTGCGTATGGTATTCACTAATCCAAATAACCCCGTGTGTGGTAGCATTGTCTCTTTACTGATCATGCAGCTGAGTTGGCTGAACCCTACATGGCTCACACAAGGCTATCAACAGCACAGTACAATAGGTTGTTTAAAATTAGAACAGCATTAGGGAAAGGGATGTGCCAAATTCATTGTGCCATTACCTATATTAAGCATTTTCCTTCAGTTTGATGTTTCCTTTTCATTCTCTTCATGGTTTTATTCACTCCAGATCTGCTTGGGCTTTTGCCCATTTAATTCAACACTTACATGTAGCTCAGATGGGACCAGATCACTGAGCATCCAGCCCTAGGTTGGTATCTTTGCCCTGATGGTAACTGTATTTTCTCCTTTATGGTCCCTTCTCAACCTCATGAAACTTGTATTCCTGCTGGGAAATAAAGCTTCTTTAGCGGGACAGCTGTATGACGTAACCAGTAGCTTTATGATTAAGGAATTCTCGCAGTTCTTAACCTGAGCCAAAATTGTCTCCAGATCAGGATATTTCCATTTATCAGGCAAAAGATCTAGCTACTTCATTATTATATTAAAATTACTCTGCCTCCTCTTGCTGTAATACAAAAGAAAGAGCCTTGAATGGCTATACCTGGAAGTAAAGTAACCAAGGGATTATGCCTTGAAAAGCAAATACCAAGCTGTGAGTAAATGGAAGCATTCCCTTATACCTTGTGTTTAAATTCTAGGGAGAGGCTGATGTTCTGATGCTCTTCTATGCTCAAGATAATGTAATGTCTCCCTTCTCAATGTATTCTGAGCGATTTTTCCACAGTGCCTAACTGCGTGCATAATAGGTTTCTTATCTTGGATTCAAATTCTGCTCTTTGGTCTAAAGTTCTAAAATATAAGTATTGACCATGCCTTATTTGTAGTTACTTCTGCCTTTTAATTGGATCTGGCCTTGGTAGGTCACTTCAAATAGTTAATTCTGTAGTTCCATTTGCAGTTGAACAGTTTGTTAAGTGCTGATTTTCCTCAGAGATAGATCAATATAACTCATATGTGAAATTAAATTACATATAGTGTAAATGTTTTTGTAGCAGAAGATAGGGAAGGAATTGAGAGCTCAGCTCTTTTCCCACAGAGCAGTTGACACTTTGAACTCACTGGCTGTATCTGTATTACTGGGCATTTATTGCCAGAATAAATTGTTTCCTGAGTCACAGTTTGAATGCGATAGTGGGGCGATGTTCATGTTGCCATATCCTGTTCTCTCCCAGAAGATGCATAGGTACATCCAAACTGCTTGCTAGGAGCGTCTTTGGCCCATGCTGACTCCTGAATGATGCAAAGAGTTATTGCAAAAAGTAGTATTTGGCCAAAGCCAAAACTGTGCCAGGAACTGCCAGAACTATCGAACAGCACAGATGATTGAATTTCAGTGCTTGGGCTGGTGCCCTGTAACTCCTTAACTGAGTGCAGTAAGCATAGCCAAAAAATGCCCCTTCCTCCTTCAAGTGTTAATAGATAAAAGTGATTTCTCAATTTACATCCATGACATTCAGAGACTGGTTTGAAAAGCTGAACCATATTTTCTCTTAATAATTTTATAGTGTGAAAATTCCACACTATAAACTTTTTGACTTTGCTGCAATTTCTATGGACTGACCCTGTAAACACATGGGGAATTGGTATTGTTATTAACATCACCATGTCATCATGCTTTATTCATTTCCAATTTTATAACAATAGTCTGATCTCTTGGAATTGCATCCACTAACACAGCACTGGACTATGGAAACCGTATTTTATCAAAATGTGTTATTCTTGGACTAGAATTCATAGTCATGCAGTTGCATTTTACAGATCCGTAGAGTTTTTAAAGCCAGAAAAGGCCCTTAAATTATTTAATCTGACTTCCTGAATGACACAAGACATTTAATTTACCCAGTTAGTCCAGAAATCTGTGTTTGGCTAAGGCTTATCTTCTAGAACGATGTCCAGTCAAGATGTAAAGCCATCAGTAGTTGGGAGAATCCATCTCTTCCTTTGAAAGTGCAGCCCACCCTCTTAAAAATATGTGTTTTGAGTTTTGCCTGAATTTGTCTGGCTTTCACTTCCAGCAATCACCTCTCATTATGCCTTTCTGTGTGAGAGAGAGTGCTGCTGTTACTGCTCAGTATTTTGTCCCTGTGGTGATACTTGCACACTGTAATCACTGAAATCATCGCTGGATGTTTTTATTAAAGTCAACAGACTGAACCCCTTTATTCTCTTATTGCAAGGCCCTTTTCCAAGGTTTCCAATAACTTCTGTGGCTCTCCTCCACATCCCAGCCAATTTTTTACCTCTTTTGTGAAACAAGGAAACGAGAACTGGATGTAATACTACAGTGTGTGTCCATTTATAGGCAATCCTAGTGCTTCTCAGTGCTTTCCCTCAGTTTCTCTAAAGCTATCACTAATTTAGATGTGCCTTGGGCAGCCCCCTGGCACTCAGGCCAGCTGGAATATCACAGTTTGCATCACTACTATTGAATGCTTTTTATCTTTCACAACAGGATGTTGACATCCAAACTACTTTTCGGTATTGCTTCCTGCCAATTTCTGATACTGAGTCGGTGTTTGGAAATCATCTGGGAAAATGCTGGCAAAGGCCAAAAACCATGCCAAGGATGAAAAATAACCATCCCATGGTGTGTATGTTTAAGGGCTAATCCCTAGGAACTTTTCCCGGAATTTTTTTTATTCAATATGGTAGCCTAAAATGGTCCAGTTACCCTCAAAGCATCACTTATATTTTTAGCTTCAGTGAAAGTATGAAAAAAGACACATTTTTCTTTTTTGTTTTAAGAACCTAGAGGACAAATATGTGGGCTCAACTGGTCACCTCAGCTACATGGAGATATTGTCAAGTTAGAGATCTCCTGATTTTCATTCACCCCATTTTCCTCGGATGCCTATTTTTGAACAGTTTCTTTGTCTGGTAGGATTTGCCTCTCCCCACTTCACCACTAACAGTAAGGGTACTTGAACAATTAAGAGTCCAAGTCTAACTTTTCATGACAAGATTTAGGTGAAATAACTCCTGCTCAGCTTCACTTTTGTACTGACTCCTACTCCTATGGGTATGACTTCTATCTGTGATAATTATGCATCTAAATCACAGAAGGGTTTGTTTTTGTTAAAATATTACCCATAAATATATTTACATGGATATAATAAACAGATCTTTAACTCATTTTCTCTGACTTTTACACTAAGAAGTGTACATGAAATAAAACCTTCTGTCCTGAGTTTTCAAAATGCAAAATGTGTTTGTGCATGCACCTGGTTAGGTGAAAGCCATGGAAGGTCCTTGCAGCCAGTTTCAGCGTCTCCAAGAGACAGGTCCTAGTGAGACATGGAGTGCTGAGCACAGCATATTCCAACTGTGAATGTGAGACTCTCATATTCAGAGGCTGTCACCAGTTTGGGCTGTAGAGTGGGCTAGAGCTGTGGTAGTTTGGGACAAAATTCCTGCTCTGTTCAGTCATCCTTGATACAGGACAGTAACTCATTGTGGAGGGTGCAAGGGATGGCAGATATGATAACTCTCAGCCACCCGAGGCAGATCTATCAGCAAACATGAATGGCAGTTTTGACTTTCTTCTCACTTGTAAACCAGCTTTAATATTAATTTGTGTGAGTATAGAAAAAGCACAAATTGTTGTTCTTACCTCAGAAACACCTGTGTTCAGGAATAATTTGAAGTGATAGCTGATTTGGCGTGAACCAGGGCAAAGCCTGTTGCAGACATACAGTGGAGATTCATTATTACTTTCACTACATTTATTATCATCACCTTCAGTGACACATACAGTGTTTCTTTCATCACTGTGTAAGGGAGTTAAACACTACAGCTGCAGTCTAGTATTTCTCAGCACCTGTCCATCTGGCAAGTCTTTGTTTGCTGAAGTTTGTTCTGCCACCGTTGATTTTAGATTTGCACTTTTGCAGCTGATCAAAGAGAGGAGATTACTTAAAACAAGGGCTTCCTGGGCAAATATATAACCATTGGTCTAGTCTGGATTTAGAGATCCCTGGCAGTGAAAGACCTCTGGGCAGACTGGGTTAGCAAAAATGAATGTGCATGCAGTTATTTATGATGCCACTCTGTTATTTTTAATGCACTGTACATTCAGTATTTTCTTCCCTTTATAGTGGAAGATCATTTAGATGTCTCTTTGAAGACTAATTTAGGAATGTTGGCAAACATGAAACATGTGAAATTTATTATATTAATAATATCTGATGAAACAACAAATGTGAATAATCCTGCTGAGTAGAGAGAAAACAAATGTGCTCTTTTTATGCTGTAGTTTATCTGATCTTGGTAGACAACAGTTAATATATTTTGAAACAAAATATGCATGGCAAATGTTTTCATAATACTCTAATAAAAGTACTTCTTTCTCATTTTTAGTTTTTATTCTCTCTCTCAATCTTCCCTTTGTTTGCTTCAAATAAAAAATTACAAAACATGGATGTTACCATCTGTAAAAAACTAAATTCTCCTCAGCTGTGAATTCTGTTCCAGTACGTTCCTGTTCACCCTATGTACAATAATATAGCGTGGAAAACAGTCCAAAATGCAATGTAATTCACAGAGATATTAATAAATTCTATGTTTCTTTTCCTGTTCACCCTATGTACAATAATATAGCGTGGAAAACAGTCCAAAATGCAATGTAATTCACAGAGATATTAATAAATTCTATGTTTCTTTTCTGGTAGGGAAGCCAAGCAGCTGGGCAAGTTGGAGCGTCACTGCTGAAGTCGATTGAAATAGCATAAAGTAGGGCACTTCTATAGTGAAGTCATTAATATAGTAAGAAATCCATTTGCATTGTTGACTCAGTAATTTCTTTGGTGTGCTATTGATTTGATCTCTGCCAAGAGAGACTAAGGGCTTGGTCACAGCTTTGTTGAATGCATTGTTAGGGCTTATATAGAATGGCTGGAAGAAAATTGTATTGGGCAGGTCATGATTGGGCTAACTTGGGAAAAGCCTGGGAATTTTTGACTCTAGAAGATGGATTCCTCTCTTTGTTCCTCCACTCCTCTAACTTGCTGAGCTTACTCCAAAGGGTTGAGGGCACTTCACTGACGGAGGCCTTATGCCCACTGCCATCCCACCAGGCAGGTCACTGGGTACCCTTAGAGCATCCCAGAAACCATCCTTTAGAGAAATGAGTCAGAGAAATACTTACTCAAGTGTCAGTCTTTCTGCTTAAAACTTTCCACTGCTCATTGGGGGAGATTCAGAAGTGTCAGTCCCATTGATTTTCATTTTTTTCCCCCTTGGTTTGTTCCTAATTCTCCTAGATGAGTTTTTTTTAAAAAACCTCCTTCCTGATTGCTAACTGCCAACAGGGTAGCTAGTGCCATTGCACTGGAGGAAGTCAGCAAATGAACCCATGTGTAAATGAATGCCATTAACCATCAAATTAACTTCCTCAGCAGTGGGGAATACTGTACTTCATTAAAGTTCCACTCCTATTGTCAATTTGCATCTAATTTACAATTTTAGTCTAGGAAAGTTTATCCCTGTTTTTTGTTAGCTAGATTAACTTTAAATACAGTATTTAAATTATGTTTTTTTGGATCTTTCAGCAAGTCAAAGTGGCTGCCAGTTCTCTAGAAATGAGCAAACTGACTGTTTCTTATGAAACGTACTGTTTGCTTGAAATTCGCACTGGGGCATGGCCATGTGTTTGTACATATGTTTCAAGGATGGATCTGCTCTCTGTTCATAAATTACAAAATTGCTTTTCATTACTCCCTATGAATTCATCCTGAGTTTGATGTTAGCAAAGGACCCAGTGAGATTTCAAGGAAAAAATGAAATAATTTCAGATCATTTTGCCAAGTTTATTGATAATGATAATCAGCCTCTGATGGTAACCAGCTAAAATCCCCAGCCTGTAGAATTGTCTGTGGTTTTGGGATTTTTTAAAATGTTGCTCAAGATATCTTTTTCTACACCCTTTTCACTGACAAGAAATGTGGGTCTTCTGTTGCCTAAAAAAATTGATAAATGAATGGTCTTGAAGAATAACTGGAGGCTGGGAGATTTTCAAAGTAAAGGATGTTTATCAGACTGCTTAAAATATGTTGTTATTAAAGACTGAAAAAAATGAGCATTTTGAGTAAAGGAAGTTTTTTTTAACTTCTTGGTAGATGGATATACTTAAATGATTTTCCAGTAAAATTGCCAATTTCTTGTATTTCTAAAGTTTAGAAATAGCAGAAAGTATATGTTCATACTTTTCTTTTGCGTTTTAGGAGGGCAGAGAGAAATCAAAAATATAATGTTCCATGTGCTTTGAAGGGATAATCATGCATTTTGTATAAAATACATTGGCAAACACAAATGAGTGTGACAGGACAGATATCACTGATACCTTCATATCTTAGGAGACATTTTTCTATTTTCAAGCTGGTGTCTGGACTATTGCAGTGAAATGCTCTCTTTGACTAAATTTAATATGTGCACATTCTGCCCATTCTAGCCTCGAGATCTGAATTCTACAGCTTTGGTAATGCTGCTAAATAAGACAGAATAAAAAGTATCCAAGAGATTCAGGATAGCAACCTTTTCCAGCAGGGTACTGACACATACATCTAAATTCCACTGAGGCTGTCCAAAACATAAATATTTACTGAATTAGGGCTCAGACTGCCTGGGACAGAATTGAGCTTATTTCAGCTGAAACTCAACCTTTCGTGTATTTGTTTTCACATAAGAATTTTGACTCATATCAAGAGATAGTAGATAATAAACATAAACATTTTTTTCTTTTTAAAAGTTTTGCTTCTCCTCTTACTCAGAAAATAGATTTGCTTCCTCTGGAGAATGGAGACATCCAAATGGCAGTTCAGGAATGGCACTTCCTTTTTAGCAGAGTTGTGGAAATAGTTCTTTTAAACATTGCATTGCAGCAGTGTTGAGGAATCTCACATCTGTAATAGTTTGTAATATTATATGTATAGGTTAGACGTGGGCTGAAGTAAAACCAAGGTGAAGGGGCCAAACCCTTTGCAATGTACCTGGTACACTCTTTTTGGTCACATGTGCTATTCTGATTGAATTTTCCCCCCAGTCAAATGTAATTCCTGGAACAGGTAGTATAAAACATAGACTTTTATCTTTTATATATAATATTTGAAAAATTGCTCTTGCTTTCACAGGCAAACTGCTGAAGCAGGTCAGAGTTTGTAGTTTTTCCATCAGCACAAATTAATTTAAAGGCCTCTTGAGTAATAATAATAGATTTAAATTGCTTATAGGGTAGATTTTAATAAACACTGCATAACATAGAGCAGTGCCTAGCATAACCACTTGATTCAGTGCCAACAAAATATCATCTTTCATTTGGGCTCTGAAGAAATAGCACAAACAATGAAGATGTCTGAGGTATGTCACAATACCATGATCAAAAGGAATGTATTATTTAAATATTGTAATAAGCCCAGTGATGTCTTTTGAAATAGAATGATTTTAATTCAGAAACATCTGCTTGAAAGTCCGAGGAGATTAGAAATGTCCGTTCATGAAAACATACTAATTAAAGGCTCTAAATACTTAAAATAGTTCTATGCCTATGTAAGTTAGTCCAACTGATAACAAAACTCGACATGTTTCATATTACTTCAAGTTCTTTTATTTGAACAAGGGAATGGATAAACAAAAGGAAATGATGCTGTTGATTTAAAAATTTTGTGAAAATATAACCCAAACAGAGGTCATTCTTCAAATGCATGGTCCATATGACTTGGCTGACACAAGTAGCTGTAAGGATAATATCACGTTGTAGGAACAGTGGGACTCAGCTCTCTCCAGCTCTGTGCAGTAGCAGAGTGGAAAGAAAATGTAAACTGAACTGCTCCTTTATCCACCATTTTTGATGTCTCAGATATATCTGTGTCAGTAGAGGCATAAACTACTGAAGCTTCTGGGTCTCTTAATAAAAATTCCAAAAATAATTATCTTCTACTTCATGTAAAAGTATGGAATAACTGTTTTGTGTTTGGCCTGCAAGTCATCAGGTGTCATTATTATAAGTGGGCTTCACAAGCAGCTGTATTGTAGAGGAATGGAAAAACACTTCTGTTAATTGTGGCATTATTATTTGGAAGAAGCTGCTGTTTAGATTGCTGCTTTACACTTTTACTAGTCAAGTACAATTCCACTACACTGGCTAAGCACAGACCTTCCTGCTAGGTAGGCCACATCAGCAAATATTGTTTTCGTTATTCATTAGAGTAAAGAAAGTTTAGCTGTGTGTAAATTGTAATCCCATGTTTCCTTGAAACATTAGGAATGTAAAATACATATATAGTTGAATGACTGTTTCAAATTTCTTAGTGTCAAAAAAAAGGTGAACAAGGCAAGGTCACACACATCCTACACATTGCATGTTGGCCACAATTAGAGAATTAATACAACCCAACAACACAATCATCAGGGACTATACCTCAAGAGGTATTTGGGCATCAAGCCGGTAGACTAACAAGTTAAGGTGTACATGCCCCAGCACCAGCTCACTTACACATTCATTTCTGTATTGCCACACTCAGTGTGATGCTGTTTGCTAACATCAAAGATCTTGCCAGAGCCAGCTTGACTGTGGCTCTTCCTTAAATTGTCTTTGATTTATGGAGTGACTTGCTGGACACCTGGTGGCCAGCCAAGTCAACCCACCACAACTTCACAGTAGATGCCCCCTAGACTGATGACCTGTGACTGGAGTGCCTATCAGGGTGCTACTCTCAGCTGCATGGATGAACTCTCAGTGTTGCAAATCTTTATATTCAGATATTCAGATATTCAGATATTCAGATCCCAGGCTACAAGAATCAGAAGACAAAAATTACCCGTCCAGCCTCCCTGCACAATCAATCACAAGACTTGAGCATGGAAGAGTGAGCTCCCAGATCAACACCTAGAGTGGTAAAACACCAGCTCTGTCAGGAGGAAATGCTGAAGAGACTGAGCTGAATTTCAGCTGACCTGCAAGAACTTAGTCCATCCTGTAAGCTGTTTTAATGACTATTAACTGTTTTTTGGAATTAGGTGTCTAAACCTGGACAACCTTGGGTGTAAAAACCTGTAAAGGATAACCCCTTATGATGCCCAAAATAAGAAGCCCATTCAGATGGAGGCTCTGTCTATTTTGGAGATGAGATTCACAGGCAGGACAATGGTGACTGGTCCTGCTGGCCACACTGTTGCTGATACAGGCCAGGTGCCATTGGCCTTCTTGGCCACCTGGGCACACTCTGGCTCATGTTCAGCTGCTGTTGATCAGCATCCCCAGGCAGCTTTCCATCCACTCTGCCCCTACCTGTAGCACTGCAGGGGTTGTTGTGACCCAAGTGCAGGACTCACCTTGTTAAACCTCATACAATTGGCCTCAGCCCATTGACCCAGCCATTTTTTCCCTGAATTGGATGAATCTTGTTGGATTTACCTCACTGCTCAAGTATGACAGCTGAGAGAAGCTAGTGTACTGAAGTGGCAGAAGTGACGACAACTGCCTTTAGAATAACTAAGCAAGAATCAGCACTTCAGCCTTCACTCACATAGTGTTACTTGCACATCTGACAGAGCTGACTGCAGTGTGGAATCAAAGAATTTGCTTTATATAAATAAATCCATAAAATCTGGATTTTCCCTTTCTGCTCCTCTGCTTGCAGCTGCAAATTCCTGCTTGCTGCTGTAGCTACACATCAAAAGAACTTTTCGTAGACAGAACTGACCACATATATTTCATCTTCCAAAACAACTGTTTATGGAGACTCAGTTCTTGGTGTTTGACGCTTAAGACATCAGTGGTAATAAGCAAAAACAGTCACATGTGTAGAACAAACAAAGGAGTGGGTGCTTTGGCATCATTCTCTCTTTTAGCTGAAGTTCCTGCGTTTCCACAGACTTTTTGGGACAGTCCCACTGGCAGCTTTAGGGCACTGTCTTTGTTCTGTCTCTATGGACTCCTCTGCAGAACCCAGACTGTGAAATGTGTTTGTAACTTCACTCAGCTCATGAGTACATATCTTTTTTCATCTGGATGTCTCTGTACTCTCAAATGACTGTGTTCCCACTTCCTTCATCCATCGTGGTCCCATGGCAGTCTACCCTGTGCAGATGCAGTGCAGTTCACGTCTAGGCTTCCTTCAGGAATAGGTAAGTTAGTTCCATTAGAAACCATCAGGTGCATTTCTTGGGGAAATTTTGCTTCCAGACTGCTACCAGTAAGCAGAACAGATAAATGTACCTGACTTGGATCTCTACACAGCCCTGTAACCCTCTCCAGGCAGGGTGCTTGGAGACTTCAAGCACTCCAGTATGCTGTCATGCTCCAAGGTATGCACCACAGAGTGTCTGTCTCATGCCGCAAAAATGCTATTCTAGTGGGCTGCAAGACAGCATAGAAAATATTTTTAACACCATAAACTGTTAAAATCTATAAGATAATCAAGTCTCACTGCCACAGAGATACCACACAGGGATGGAGGAGATCCACAGGCAAGTGCTATATTGTGTGTGTGTGGTCAGTGTGGTCTGGACAGCCTGGGTGTGACCATTCTGCACCCCTCGAGCTCAAATCACTCCCAGGGGCAAATACTTTTAGCATATAGAATACCAATAGACGTAGCATCTGTGGCTTAGTTCCTCATCCTTCCTTCGAAGGGTTTTTTACAGAGCTATCCATGTAACATCATGAATTTTCATAGGATACGGTGGGCAAGGGAGCTGTGAAGGTACAACTGTGAGAGAAATCAGGTACATCACTGGGGACATCACACACCTTTTTTTTTTTTTAAGCCTGATGGATCTAGAAGTGGGGGTGACTCTATGTCATAATTCTAAGAATCTTTAAAACTGACACCAAGGAAATACAGGACAAGAGAATAAACATAGAACTGTAACTCACTTTCTCTGAAACGGTGTTAAAAACCTGCCAAAGCACTGGTTTTTGGTCCCAGGTAAATATTTCTAACTGTGTTTCATCATAACAGGAGGAAAAGATTTTGCAGCTGTCCTTGGTCAAATGTCAAGCCTTCCTACCAACTGCTTCTTTTAGCTTTTGAAGCCTTCTCCACAGTGTTAAACATTTACTCATGATGCATAAAAGATGAACCCTTGTGTTTCCTTTTGCCTACAGAGCTTAACGTATGTAATGGACTCTCTCACCATCAAGATATTAACCACTGCTAGGAGCTCCTTTCTCTGGAAACCTTTCCATCAGTGAAACTCATTTACATAAGGTAAGATTTATAAGTCAGAATAATAAAATTAATTCCAATGGGAGATATGCGAATCTCACTTTTTAGTCCAAATCCAACCTTTTTCCTTATACTTTCCTTTCTGCTTATCCTTACAATCTGGATTTTGCTAATATTTTTTAGGCCTGAACTAAAAATAAATACACACCTCCCTTTATGGGAGAAATTATGTTAAATAACCACATTGTTTATTTTTACCTTTGGAAGTCATTCAGATTTAGCATTGCTATGGTTATAGTATAAAACATCAACTGAACAGACCAATAATAACACCCAGCTGTTAGACTACTACTCTGCAGGTCTCAAGGTGCTTTATAAATGTCATCCATGTAATCACTCAGTTTGGACAAACACAGGAACTGAAAGAACAGAAAACTCAGATTATTTTTTCATGAATACTCCTATGCCAGTAGTAGAAATCAGTTTGCTGGATTCCTGGACCATATCTAATAGTCACTCTTGGCTGTCTTTGAACACTTGATACCAACCCTATTCCAACCATAATCTAATAAGTTTTAGCCAGAAAATTTTCTGATGGAAATAAGAATCGCTCCTTACAAACATACTACTGAAACTGTTCCTCAGCTGCAGTGGCCAGATCACTATTTTTAAGGACTAATTTTCTACTTTGGGAATGGCTCTGGGTTCCTGGCCAAGAGCTCTGATTATACTCTGCCAGTTCTGTGGGCTGGGATAACTGGCCAAAAGCTCACTGATGGCAACCTGGGAGTATCATGAGTATCTCTGAGTGTGAGATTCATCTTGGAAACACCTCTGCATTTTACAGAACAGAGAGTCCTGGAAAAGAAGGGAAAAAGACAAAGAATGAGATAGAAAAATCACAGTTTTAGCACAGATTTCCATGAGGATTTTTAACACAACAATCATTGTTTTGGGCATACTGACACAACAAACCAAAAGTCTTCAGTGAAAGGTTACTGTACTCAGCAGAATGGTGTAAATGCAACCAAAGAGAGTTTTTAATAAGATGTTTTAGTTTACCCTGGTGTCTTTTACATAACATTTTCTAGTGGCTATAGAAGGCAATTAGGAGTTGAGACTGCTTCATAACCCTAGGGTCTGCCACATTTATTCACCTGCAGAATAATTAAATTAATGCTCCTCAAGATCCTTTTCATACTTCAGTAACAATGCTATAGTTCTTGAAGGATTTCCAGATGGAAGATGTATTAAAGGGCAAAATAGGCTACTATCTTTAATATATAAATCATATTTATTTAATATATAAATTATAATTATTAGCAATTAATATCACCCACAGGCAGTTTGTGGCAAGCTGTTGGTCCAAGTACACGGCCCCAGTACCAACCTGAGGCTCCAGCATAAGCAGGTTCCAAGGAAACACATGACAAAAGAAACTTTGCTTCAGATCCATATTAAGGAAAAATAAATGTTTGAATGAGATGTGATTTCAGGTAACACAGTTGATGGCACTGACCTCTGGTGCTAGACATCCATATAAAGGTTTCCTTAGAAAGCAGAGCTTGCTAACTTTTGTTGAGCTTCAGTGCCACGACCACAGTTCTCGTTGTGGCTCATGGCCAGTGCCAAGCCTGGCACAGCTCAGCATGCAGGGCTTGTTCAGAAAAACCAGGACAAACTCATTGATTTGCATCAACAAAATCCATGGGGAGGCTTACTGAGAACCTGCCCAGGACAATTCAATTAGCAAGATTTAGTTGCCTGTTCTGGTGAAAGCAGAGAAAGAGAGGATGTTGGGCGAAGTCCTCCACCAGTTTAAGTGGGTTAAGTGGGTTCTCTGCCATTGGAGCCAGTGGAATGGGGCCTGTGATTGCTGTGCATAGTGTAGCTCTTTATAGATTCATGGAGTCTAACACCAATGAGATCACTGTGCTCACTTATTTGACATCCCACTTCAAACAAGCCACAGGACTTCCCAAAATCTTTGCAAACAGAAATCTCTTTTTTCCATAGAATGAAAAACCATAAATGTATATGTTACACAGAGGTACTTCTGTTTACTTTGCATAAGGTTCTGTGAATAATTTGGGGTCATTCTCTAGAACTGCTAAGTGAAAGGGAACTGTTCTATCTCAGCTGGATCACAAATGAAACACCCTATAATATGCATGGAAGCACTTGTATGGTATAAATAATATTTTTAATCAGTCATTGAAATAATAATATAAAAGTTCATTTTATTAACATTTGAAAAATAAATGTCTTCACCTCCCTTCATTGGACTTGAAAGGAGGAAAGTTTTACATTCCCTGTGAAAAAAATAAAGTAAAAAATGTTTAGAGAAAGGAATGATCTGACTGGTTAGAGATCACAAATCACTAATAATAATAAGCCCTGAATATCAGATGCCAAACAGCTGCAGAGCCTCTTAAACCTAATTCCTTTTTCTTGAAGGATATGGCAAGTTTGGAAAAGAAATGGTTGCCAAACTCACCATGAAATGTAGACAGAAATTTTTCTTTGAATAAATCACTGTCACCCTCGATAAAACCATATACAAGTGCCTTGGCATGAGGGAATGCTGCAAATTAGTGTGCACAATGAAGACAGAGCTCATGAAACCTGCAGACAGAAAACACTAATCCAACCCACGAAGTGTAGTAAACAACCCACTCATACGGAGGAGGTGATAGGTGCAGATTTTATTGGATATATTGCCAGGTATCACATGCTTTCCCATTACATAACAGGGTACTATGCAGTTTATTCCACTGCAGTTTGCCACCTGGTATAAAAATGTATAAAATTCAAAGAGTAATTATTTGGAAAAGTCATATGAATGTTCAAAAAAGTATATGGAAGATGATTATGCCTGTGAGTCCATTCCTCACACTTGCACTTTACAGGGCAGGTGTCAAAATTGCAACTTATATATGTAAGAATTACGGAAAGTTTTAAATCCTCAATATGGAATATTCATTCCTAGCAAGTGCCAAATATCCCAGCTTTATAGATACTGGAAAAGCAGTTCATCTACCAATCTTTGTCAAGTTCACTCATATTCCTAATACTCTCCACTATGTAAATACAAATCACATCATTTATTGCTATTTTTGAGCACTTTGCATTACGGAAATATGGTGTATTACAAAAAATTATAAGGTATTCAAGTTTCTAGAAACTTGCAGGATAGTTACACAAGTCTCAGTCTGTTAGCAGCATCTAGAGTTCCCACTTTAGAAAATATTTATGCTATAGAACACCTTCCTGTGCTTCAATCCATTTGCACTTTATCAGATATCAGAGCAGCAATGTAGTTAATTGTGTGACCAGCCAGTGCCCACTGAGCAAGAGGTTTTGGGTTTAGTTTGGGGTTTTTTAAACAATTTCTTCTGCTCAGTGCTTTCTTTCTGCTCCTTTTTTTTCTCCTTCATTACTGGTAATAAGTAACACATTACCCTGTCATGGGGAAAAAAAGCAATATCTGACTGTGCTAGAAAAAGTTGTTCTCTCTCTGATTTACTCTGTAGTCCTTCTGTCTGCGAAATCCATGTTCATCCTACCAAGCTCCAACCACAGAGAATGATTAACTAATATATTCTAGTATGGTGGCAAAAAGTAGAAAGATTCCTACTCAGTGAAAGAAGATGGGTTTGCAGAAAAACAGTGACCTGCAGTATTGGGAAAGACAGTTCTGTTCCAATTCTGAAGCATGGCATCAGAATGATTTGTCAAACCCAAGTTACTTAATAGAAAACTGAATGATACAGATGATGGAAAACAGGTGAACAAGGAAGGATGTGGCTAAAATCCTGCTCCTCTGGGACTAAAGCATCCCTTCTGTTTAGGATTCACATTTCTAGATGCTGCTGTGGAGTTGAGGAGCCACAGCACATCTCAACAATGAATCTAGACCATTCCTTTTTTTCACAGCTGAAAAAATCACATTTCCTCCTCATTTGTCACTACTGACAACACATTAGTTACAGCAATTGTTTGGGATCAAGGCTGTCACTGCTCTTTCTTCTTCATAGGTCTTTTGGAAGAATCAAATCTGGCCTTGTAGCATCCCTGAGTGGGAGAAACAGAGTCTTGGACACCTGTGAATACCTAATATGTTCCAGACAAAGCTAAAAATAGCCCTGCCAGAGCCCTTTGTGCTCACTTTTCGGCTTGTGTGGCTGGTTTTGCCCTTATACTGTCTGAGTAGAGGTAGCCCTCCTTCCAGCCCCTCCATCCACCCTCCCACACAGGTCCTGCACAAACCCACAGATGAGCTAAGGATGGAATGCACCTCTTAGGTGCTCTGTAACCAGGACAGACAGTGGTGTGGGATAAAAGACAGGGAACAGCCACATTTTGCCTGAAGCCCATTCTGTAGGGTGTAGGCTGAGAGGAGGCTGACTGGAACAGTTTTTAATTTATGCCTTCTTTCAGGGCACAAGGATGATTTAACCACTGGCTTTCTCAGTGCTGCCAAAATTGAGGCAGCTGGGAGCTGAGGACCAAAACTGAGGCACCTGGAGAAGATTAATATGGACTTGACTCTGTTAAGACAGAGGTGAAGCATTTATAAGTACTGAGATGTAATTCGGGATGAACCTAGCTGATTTAAGTTTTCATTTTAGAATTTTTCTCTCCATTTGGGATATTGGACAAGCTAGGATACCTGTTGCTTGACCTGTCTTCCATTTTTGCACTGAGATGATAAAAGTTATGCACCCACAGAGGTATGCTAACAGATAAATATATCATGGCTGAAGCCTTCTGGTGGGCATGATATAAAGAAGAGATTGTTTTATACAATCACAACCATTTTATTATCATCTCCCTTAATAATCCTATTGTGACAATACCCCATAAATCAGTGTGGCTTTGCCATCTTCATTGCCACAAGAGTGCCCAGTGTTCTCACATTCATGTGAGGCAAACAGCCAGTCTACAGTTTCCAAGACATTGGTGTCTAGAAGGGAGTCAGCAGAGGATCCTGAAAGCCTTCCAAAAGAGACTTATCCACAGGTACCTGGTCTCCCCCCTCATTAGTCCTCAACCTTGTACTGTAGATAGATTAGAAAATACACAATAATTTCAAGGCTATGTCTTCCTAGCTATGGAAATTGTGAAGTGTTCCGGCCAGCAGTGAAATAAACAGTGGATCCATGTGGATGGATGTGCACACCAATGTCCTTCCCTCTGTCTCATTCTCCTCTTTCTGCTGTGCCCCTGCTGCGCACCAGAGAGCAGCACTCTGGTTTGCCTGTGAGGTCCCACCAACCTGCTCAAACATCTCTGTGCTGGAGTATCCCAAAGGGAAAAATTTATATCTCTCTGTAATCTTCTTGTTATTATGACAAAAAACATTATTATATTGTTTCCTCTGATAGCTTTTATCTAAGCATTGCCTGGATCCATGTATTTGTAATAATTGCTACTGATGTCTGGCTCCTTTTTAATAGTAAAACAGGTATGTGCAGATAATATAATAATCAAAAAAATTCCACAAATTATTTATTTTCCCCTGAAATTCTGAACTAAAATATAATACTGAAAATATTAATGAAAAAGTTGATTGTTTTTTCTTTTACTTCCCCCACACCTCAGAGGCACTGCAGTGCTAAGAAGGGATGCTTTGAATAATGGTATTTTATTCCTCAGCCCACTGCATGTTTTAGTTCTCAGTTCTTCCAGTACTTCCTAGTTTGGCTTGGGATTTTGGGCTGGTTTTGGTGGGGTGCTTTTTTTCAGGGCTTTATTTTTGTTAAATTGCTGCCATGGGGCTTTTTGAGATGAGAACATTTTCTGCATAACAGAACATATGTCTAGCTTTTCCGTGACTGTCTTCCTCTGTTAAAAAAATTTCCTATTGTCTTCAGCAATGCCCTGGACTACAGTGATACTACTGTTATTTTCATTATGATATCAAAGAAGAATCCTAGTCATACATTCAGCCACAAACTCCAAGGACAAAATTCATGATCTAGCTCTAAAATTGTATTAACATTTACACAAGCTGAATTCTAAAATTATTTTTAAATGCTTTGTGTATCAACTGGCCTCTAACAAACTCTAGTCATGAGTCATAACATGGTGCACGTCATTGTCTTTCATCAGTATCAAAATGCTTTGATGATATAACAGGAGTGATGGTATTCCATTATTTACACCTTTTTTTTATCCAGGACCAAATTAATTTTCAGTACCTGGTAGGAACCCAGACAACCAAGAGAGATTGTGGTCAAAGGTGGAGAACAGAAAACAGGAAAACAAAGCTCAAACCACCCAGCTCTGAGGGGCCTCTGCTGGCCAGGACATCACTGGAATAGTTTTGGTTTCACACTCCTGCAAATTTTTCTGCATGACCCTGTGGGACACTTCTTTCCTGATCACTGGATGAAGAGAAACAGCTTAGGTTTGCACTGCTGTGCACATTATCCCTCACTTCTAACTGAACCCTGGTAAGATCCACTACTAGAGGTCAGGTATCTTTGGACTAAGTAGGGCTACAGCACATCCTCTGTGTCTGAGTCCCTGCCTGGCCATGTCTGTTGTGTTGAATTCCCATAGCCTCTAAAGCTTGGCAGGTACACCCAAACTACCTACCAAGAACAGTCTTTAGTCCTTGCTAAACTTTGAACAGTGGCTGAGGTTTGTTTGGGAAGATCAGAGACTGCTCTAAAAATTGAAATGAGCAGATGTTCAGGTTCCCCTGCTAGACATAGCCACACAGTCATCCTAAGCAGTGCACAAGGAAAAAATGGGTTAATATCATTCAGATCTATTAAGAAACCACAATGAGCAACCAAAGTCATCCTAAAATGTTTAGGAGGATACTGCTACCACAACCCCTTTTCTAGGACTCAGACACAACACCTTTGTCCATTGTGAGATGGCTATCTCTGATCTCAGTTTGTCCACAGGAATATCTTTTAAAGTTCATCTAGCCTTTCTAACAGTGAGAAAGTAACAATGAGTTCATCTGAGCTACCAGAGGAAGCTCAGATGCCAAAACCCTGCAAAAATAGTGATTGAGAAAATATGATCCTCCTCTCTCATGGAAAACCATTGATGCTCTGCTAGGTCCAAAAGACTGGTCTTGCAGTCACAAAGACATTTCCATGGCTGGAGGGGTTGGAGAAGGCAGTGATAGAGGCTGAGCTGACAACAGAAGTTGCTCCAGGAGAAAGATGGGGAAATGTCAAAGTGGGGAGAGTGCTGCAGTCCCAGAAAGGAACACCCAGTTCTAGGTATTATGCAGTGTGTAGAAAGATGAAGATTATTTTCTTCTGTTTTCTATTTTCACAAAGCATCTGTCTGCTAGGCAGGAAGGATTAATCTCTGTCTTTAAAATACTTCAACCTATAGGATCTGGATAGATGTTCATATATATTCTCTGTCACTATATTTGGGTTAGTCTATGACCTAGAGTGGAAAAATGCCTTTTATTTCAATTAAATATATCTTGCCATCATATGGAGAGCCTGTGGGACAAGGCAAACATTTAGAGAGCAGGGAAAAAATACACATGACATCCATATTATGCAAAGCAAGGTAGGCAAGGATGTTTCATAGTTACATAGTTCACACTACTGAAGAGAAAACACCTCCTTGCTATTTCAAACAAAACCTTATTATCGGCACGTTTTTTTGCAGTGAAAGTGTGTATCATTGGAGCTGTCAGGTGTACTTCTTTTGTACATACTTTCTGTGCTCAGTTATTTTCCTCTGCCAACAGAAGCTCAAACAGTGCAATTCTGAGTCTCATTCTAGCAGGGTCCGCAAACCCAGTGAAAATGGCATTACCTGGTTTTGTCCTGTCAGGGCATGGGCTACTCCAACAGGCAACAAGGGGCATTTTGGCAAGAATGCACCATGGCAACAGCACAGAGATGTCATCAGCACCTCCACAGTAGTTGCCATAGTACAAGATTAAGACCAAGTCTGATTTCACAGACTGTATCATGATGGCTTTCAAATATCCTGCCCAGATTGTCCCAGTCTGTTCCTGATATCTTCATTACCTCTGTGCAATAAGTGTTACGTAATGTCTGTGACTTGCAAATATTTGATTATAAATTCAAATTGCTGTAAAATTCACAGTTAAATATGAGCTGCAGATAGGTTGAAACACAGATGTTTCTTGCTGGAATTAGTCCAGAAAGCCAGATTTAACACCATGACTTCCCAGAAAACCAGTAACAGACGCATGACTGGCAGGACTGTGGCTGGGACCAGTCACACCTACCATGCCCTCTGTGTCTACTCAGGGAAATGTTACAACTCCTTGACTACAATATTTGCCATTTGTTATCCCATACACTTATGTATCTCAGCCCCGCCCCATATCTCCCCTCTTTTGTGCACTCTGTTTGGGGTGTGGTCTAACTACCCTGCAGTACCCAGTAGCTTTTACAACTCTCTGCTACACACCCAGCATTTGACCCTTCATGCTCCTCCTGCTGCAGGATCTTCTGCCCCCAATCCCCTCCTCCCCCTCCAAAGCTCCAGATCCAACTCAGGTCACTTTGCCTGATGTCCTCCATTAAGGGTGTCAGAAACTAGGAATAAAATAGTTTATGGAGAACATTTAAAATCATTCCATTGATCATGTACTGAACTGCTTTTAAGGTACCTTGGAGGAACTTTTAAAGTCCATCCTGTAGTACCCATTAGTGCAAGGCCATGGAATGTGTTTTCCTTTGTACCACAGGTACCAGCTAACAGTGTACTCAAGTCATATTAACTGTAAATGGACCCAGCAGCAATTTCCAAACTTCATGTATTTCATCACAAGCCTTGTGCTGAAAAGCCTAGAAAATGAACACATAACCTCCGTTAACACTGCACTATATCTTTTTTACTTATTCCAGAATAAATGGCTAAATTTTCCCACAGTCTCAAAACAGCAGGTGACTAGCAACAGAAGATATCTTGCTTTTCTACCCTTAGACCTCCTAAGCAATCATTTTCCCTGTTCCCTGAGCTCATGGATCAGTGACAAATTCTCCAATGTTGAATTATAGCTGCACAGATGTCAGTGGCCAGAGCACCTACCTGCCCAGAATATCTAGTGCCTGCTTCCCTATTTCATTAAATAGTCCTGTCCTCATTCTAGCTCAACATTTCCTGCACATAAAGACAAAGCTGGTGTTGAAGCTTGCAAACCCACTGTTTCTGTGACAGAAACCTACATGAAAAATATCAAGCCAGCTACTTGAAGCAGTTGGCTGCAAAGACCTTTGGAATGCAAAGACTGTTCATTGAAACAGGACTTTCAGGCATATGAACATAGGTTGGAAAGCACTTACTATCTTCAGCCCCCTTAATGCTGATGAGAGATTATGAGGATGACATTTTAAGACAGAAATTGTTTATTTGTGATGGAAACTGGAGGAAAAACAAACCCTTGGTTATTTTTTGAACTATGAGTAAGATTTAACAAAGTAGCTTTTGGGTACGTTTCCCTTATCAAAGTGTCTTGCAAAATCTGAGGGTGATGAAATGGTTGGAGAAATCACTACTTTTCAGAACTGCAGCTAAACATGTGAAAAGGCAGCTCGGGAACTGGCAGAGAACAGTGTTTCCATGAGCGGGAAGTTGACAGAGAAACCTTGCAATGACCCAGGAGTCAGTAGGAAAGGACGGGGAGATTAATGTGATTTTGAACAGACAAGCAGCTCTTATGGAAAACAAGTTGTACTGAAACTTCCCTCCCACTCTCTCTCATCCTGCAGCCTCAAGTGGCTCTGTGTCTAGTTCCCCAGACCTCCAAAGAACTATCAGACTTGAAAGGCAAGGTCCTCAAGAACCCAAACCACTGACCACAGCAGTGCCCACCTCAGACGCCTCCGACCCAAATATGACTTTATTGCTACAACAATATTTCTTCCAGCTCTTCAGATTCCTGAAAGGTCATCAGGCAGAAAACCCACAGCCACCAACAGCTGTAGTCTGTAATGTTCAGAGTTGTGGGAGCTGTCTGCATTGCACTGTCACTGATAAGTTCGAAGCATAGTATTTGCCCCATTTTTTTTTTTTAATTTATAGTGCTCAGAGTACGTATTCACCATTTTTGCAGTTTTGCACTTTTGGTTTTCAAAAAAAAAAGGGATTATTTTTACTCATTGCTGTAATTTTAGTTTGCATTTAATAATAATAGTTTGAGGCTATTAAAAACATAATTTTAAAAAACTTTATTTGCAAGATTTAGAAAGTTTGTGATGCAGTCTGGGAGACAAGGGTACAGTTTACTGTCCTTTAAATGCAATCTAACTTGCACACAAGAAAATCACTTTACAAAATGAGCTTATGGGTAGGAAATGGTTCAAAACCATGCCAGTTCTCCAAATCAGAATACTGACATCATCCCGGCAGTGTCATCTTACCTTCTTTGTCCAAGTACATGTTCCAGTGCTCTCCTGACCTTCTCCAGATAAATATTTAGGTAATAATTTTTTGTTGTTATTGTTCTTGTTTTTGTTGTTATTTAGTAAATTTTTTTGCCAAGGAAGGTAGAGTATCAAGAAGTAATCAAAGAGAAGGTAAGATTAATTGGCAGTGACATTATCAGCAGACTAACCAAGGTCTGGATACAGACCCACTACTGTCACCCAGTTATCCACACAGTTAAGTTGGCTCTCTGGTACTGTTTTTGGCATCAAACACCATCCAGGATAATGCCTGGGCACAATTCAGGTGACACAGACTGAGGACTACCCTTCTCTTTGTTTTGGAAGGGTATGAATTTGAGCCATGCCATGCCAGATGGCCTCAGGGACAAATCACAGTCCTTGGCCCATTTAATTTCCTCATACAGATGTTGTTCCTCCCTCTGCAGAGGACTGAAGACCTCATTTTCTTTAAAAATAGAGGAATGAGCTGTTGCAGCCCTAGCCCTGTGCATCAGATCATTATGAATCCTTCTGGAACTGCCTGATTAATCCTTGTTATCCGGACTTTCTGCCGGCACCCTGTCACTGCCCCTCATCTAATGCTGCAGCACAACCCCTTCCCATCAGGTAACACTCAGTTCCACTGCCCAGAAGGGCACCACAAGGGGTGAAGTGTCTTCAGGAGTGTGCTGTGAAAGTTTTCAGTCCAGACTGGAAAGGCCCATAAGTACCCTGTAATAAACGTAGGGACAGACTATTTCCCATGAGATACAAAAAATATACAGATGGAGACTAGGCTAAAAGGTTTTGGGTTTTGATGTCCTGCACTCAGAATTTACAAAATGAAGCAAAGTGACATTTACAGCTGTCATATGAAGTCACTGCTATATATTCTTTAGTTGCAAAATAAAAACCCTCTTTCTCATAAGATACCTCTCTCATCTGGGATTAGAGACCAATGCTAAACTGGTTGCAGTTATCCCAATCCGTAAGCACCACCTTCTTCTATTTGCATCACACCTTTTAGCCTACTCCAAATTACTGAAATATTTTCCTGAAGGGCCTTCTTTTGCAAATTCATTTTCTCTCTTGCTGAAATTCACTTGAAATACAAGAGACACAGTGTGTCCCACTGCTAAGGTGCAGCCTGGGCTGTGGAGAACATTTTGACCTTGTGGCCAAAGATTTTTCTGTCTCTTCTCTCAAGTAGAATTAGTTTTTTACCATCCTTCCCACTCTTGCCTTTTCCACTTGTTTCATTTATTTCTATGCACCAATCTTTTTTTTCCTCATTTCAGTTTCTGAGTCCTACCCTAGAAAGTCATTGCCACAATTTAACATACATGTAAGTCAATTTGCACCAAAGAGGTATCCTGCTCTCCTTCCACACCCCAAATATATTCCTTCACCTATCCCTGACCACAGCTGTTGGTTTTCCTTCCGTATCCAAAAGCATATGAAAGTCACTAGGGTTAAGTGAACAAGTCATTTTTTTTGAATTGGCCAAGAAATGAATTTTCATAATTTAAAAAAAATAACTTTTGTGTTCACCCAAGATCTCCTAAAATTATTTTTGTTTCAAGCTACTACCTACGATTGAAAACAATGCTGGTTGTGGGAGTTTAGAAAAATAATAAATAGCTGGAATAGAGGTAGTTTCTAGGAAACATCTGATTTTCTCTTTATAAGCAGAAGCTTGCACTTGTCTGAAGGAACCTGGGGTTTTCATGCTACATTTATGTCTTCTGTCTTACCAAAAGCCTATGTCATCTACTGGAACAAAGGCTGCATGCCGAGGGGAACACATCTATCTTCATGATGGATGTTTGGCCCATTGCCTGAGGCCACAGCTCTATAGCTCTATAGCTGGAGATGGTTCTGTAGCTCTATAGCTGGAGATGGTTCAGTAGGTTTAGTAGAATGGTTGTTAAAATTGACTGTAAGTCCTGAGCCAGCTGCCAAAATCTGCCTCCAGCAAGTGCTGCTCCTGGTGATTCCTGCCCTCCCTCATTATCTTCAGAGCTTGCTCCTCCCTCTATTGTCACTTGTCTGTGCTTGGCTTTGGGGTCCCCGTAGCCCCTTCTGCACTTGCACTGCTCTCATCACCTCGAAGCCTTCAGCGACTCTGGTCACACAGCCTTTGGGACTCCTTTGGCTTCCCACTGAATTTGAAGATTGAAGAAGCCAAACCAGCTCGTTCACTGGGAGTTGCAGGCAGTGGACTCTCTGAAGGAAAGACTTTTGATGCTTTTTTCTCCTTTGGAGCAAAGGAAAACAGGCTAATTAAAACCAATGGACTCGGAGAGGTGTTAGCTGCTGCCTCACACATTGGGTTTATAGACTGAATCTTGTTCTCTTTAGGCTTCCAGATTTTTCTCAGTTACTATTTCTCCTGTCACATACTCAACTGTTTCTTGTCATACACTCACTGCTTGTGCCTGCCCTTTGGAAAAACTTTTCTACAATCCTACACTTCATCAGTACAATAATTATTTCAAGCTTCCCTGTTAGACGTAGAGAGCTAGTGTGATGCACAGCAAAATGGAAGGAAGTCTTTTTCTGGATTTCAATATGTTTTGAATGAGGCATTTTTCCTTGCAGAATCTTGTTTTTTCATTGTCTTTCACTTAGTTTGGTATTCAAGATGTGTGTGAATGTGTGTGCCTGTGCTTGTGATCTCCATCTCACAGACTTTTAGCCCTGAAAAAGATACAAATTTGGGAGATAAACTCTAAAGACATCACTGATGAACCATTGAAGCCAATTCCATGTTTTAATCCTGCATAAATTATCCTGGAACTCAGCCCACATTTATGATGTGTGAGAGAATAGAAAAATAATGGGATTACTCAGAAGTTTCAGATGATTATAAACATATGGTGCAGGAGGGTATAAGAACAAAACATACTGAGGGAAATATCAGTAAATGAAAGGTTAATAATGGAAAAAGTAAGTTTGGAACCTCATATGTGGCCTATTATCAAACACTACTGACATGAAAGAATTCCTGCAGAACTGTTAAAAGTGGACAGCTAGTAGTTTAATGATTGTAGCAAGAAAACTTTAGGCATTGGAAAGGAAACTATATGATTATAAAAGAACTCATCACATATTTAAGCCTCCTATGAAAAATGGTAGTTTTGTGTCTGAGGTTCCAGACTGGGACTCAGATCTTGATTTATTTCCCAGTTCTGCTACAGATTTCCTCTGTGACCTCGGGCCAGTTACTTTGGGAGAAACATGTTGAAGCTCCTAAACGACTTATGAATCCAAGTTCCTTTACCAAAAGGGGCATAGCAACAGATTCACAAAGAGAAAAGCATATGGGAATGCTGACCATAGCCAAGGCTATCCCCAAAGTGACAGTGTTCTACCACATCACTTGCCAGTTCTGAGCACCAAGAGACCTCTGTGCCTCAAGGAGAATGGCTGCCTTCTGAATGGTCATGGAAAATGACCAGGAGGTGGCATGGGACGGAGGGATCAGCTGCTCTCTGACCTCCTGTGGGTACTGTGGAGAAGGCAGACTTGGGAATTGCTCTGTCTCATGGTTTCCAGCTTCTGCTCAATTTTCATTGGTGGCTCGTATCTGGGAGAGGGTCATTTGTGATGCCTGGATCTGTGCAGGCAGAAGATGCCAGGATCTACATGGTCAGGAGGTTTACCCTGAGAGAAACAGGGACTCCTGGCTATTTGCATCCTGCTTGGGTTGAAAAAGAAGGGACCAGGAACAACCACCTCTCTTGAGGACAACTGGTTTTGGTGTGGGAAACTTTTCACCTAGTTCACTCCCACTCATGGCCCTCAGCCTCAGCACTGAAACCTACATCCCAAAGATCCAAGAGAAGTGATAAGAAAGAGAGGTAGTCTGCACTCTCTTGCTCCCAGTCTGTGAAGCTGAACTGTTACCAAGACACTGCTCCCCTTTGCTTCCTTTGACCCTTGGGCTTCCTTATCAGGGTTAGGAACAAAGTGTTTATTTGTTTGCCAGTGCAGGATTTAGCTTCCTAAGAAAACTCACATAGCAACCAAGCAAGCAAGTAAACACAAGGCACCTAAGTGTTGTTGCCTCCAGATTTCTGACAGCTTTGAAAAATAGACCCTTTTTGCTGTTGCCAGCTTGTGAAGTACAAATAGCAATAGCAGGATATTCTTTGTCTCCCTCATCCTGTATTAGTCCATGCTGTACAGAGTCTCACAGCTCGCACACAAAACAGGAATGCAAGCAGTAATAAACCTGTAATGTAAGTAGGAGAGCCAAGGATGGATATTCACTCTAGCTTTCCACATGCTGTAGCACTGATAAAAGGATCTTTCAGACATCTCTTTCTCCGTCTTAATAGGCAGCTTGGTCATAACTCAGAAACTGCTTTGGACAGGATTCACAAACTGCTGTGTCTGTGTAAAGTCAGTTGAAAGTAAATAAAATACTTTCTGCTTCAGTCCCTTGGATATCTCCAATTGCCATGGTTTGTTTCATTCTGTGTGGAAGTATATGAAGCTTAAGGTATGGGGTAGATCCTTAAGGTGAAAAATTTTAGGCTTCTGAGATTCAAAAATGTTCTAGCGGAGAATCTCCCTTTAAAGCACATATTTTGTTGTCAGTGGTTTTGGCATAAGAAAAAGATCCATATAAAACACAGGAAAGAATGTAGCATAAAGGGGAAAAGGTGGATTCTCATAATTTAGAAAATAATATTTTAGTAATCAGTGTTTGCTAATAGGAGTGGGGAAGTAGAAGACAATTCAGAAATATCAAGTTAAATTTTTTAACTTTCGTCAAAATATTTTCAACCTAGAATACTCCACCTACATCTGCCTTCTCAGCAAAGCAAAGGCAGGCTGATCTCACAGTTAGCTGAGCTTGATGCACTAAAAGAAAGCCTGTTCTGAGTACTGACTGCTGCAAATTGCATTTCATCAAAGTTGTTTAAATCTTTAGGGTGAGAATAGGAGCAATTTCACATATCCAAGTAGCTAAATTCTCAGTTAATATGTTAGGTTCCACATTCACAAAAAAATTAGAAAGTTTCTGTCACTGTGACCTTTGGTATCTGCTTTTATAATCACTGTGATCAAAGCAGTCCTTCTGTCATGGGACAGGATTCCCTTCTGGAATATTTCCACAGAACTTGAGACAGCTGTTGCAAAAACATATTTTAAAAAGCTGCAGGAAATCTGTCTGTAGCTGATGCTTTTTCCAAGTTTTAAGTCTTGAAAGAATCTTTCTGTTTCCTGTAAGTAACTGTGTCTTTTAATTTGATGTATCTGCTTGTAGAGGGGAATCCTTTCAGTGTCAGTTTTTCACTGATGTTTGTCTGAAATCACTTTGGTCAAAATTATCTTTCTAAATCTCTTGGCTACTGTATTTGTTACAAACTACCACTGAGCCATAATCTTCTGGGTCAAGGGGGTCATTATGATCATCCCATTAGACTTTGGACATAAGACAATATGGGGAATTATAAGATAGAATTGGGTTGTGAGCTGTAAAACCTGCCTGCAGAGGCACATGGCAGCACAGAGAAGCTTGTCTCCACTGGGCCCTGGGGGGAGGAGGTGTCACAGGGCAGACCCCTACAGAGAGGAGCCTGCTGGGAGCTGATGGATGGGTGAACAGTGTGTGATCACCCCATAGAAGGACATTTAGAAAGTGTGTTACTGATGTGGCAACACGGGATAGGTCACATGGTGAGAGTTACCATGTAAGGAAATACTGTGCCTTGGAAAAGTGTGTAAAACCAGCTCATTCCTTTGAATAAATGATTCCGTTTCGCTGCCGGTCTGGGTCCGTGACTCAATCACTGACAAGACACAGCACAATTTCAGTGATTCCCATGGAAAACCTGTTCCTTCTGGTTGACATGCTCATCCTTCAGAGGAACAGATTTGTTGGGGATTAGACTGCTCCTGCTAGGATTGCCTCTACTAGGACTAGAGAGGCCAGGGAATCAGCTTAGTAGTTGTGGTCACTCATCCTGAATGTCCTGGCTGCATCCCATCTGGGTCCTACATGCTTATTTTTAGAAGAATTACCAGTCCCAGTTAATTTTCCACTTATTCTTAAAATTTTGCTGTCTGTAAATTACCTTACAGCACCACAGGAAGTGAAAGGATACTGGAACATGGTGGTGTTGCAGAGTTTCACAGTGCAGCCAAAACTGGTGTCATCTAAGCATCAGGCTGTGTTGAGATACACTAATGTGCTTCCAGGGAGCTGAGACGTAATGAAATCACACAGACTGTGAAGGAGCACAGGTTCCCTGCCTGTGGACTGACCATCTCTTTTCACAGCTCAGTGAAACTCCATCTCTTCCTTCTGTCCTTGGCAGTGCATTGCTATTCTCTCACTCCTGCAGTTTGGAGGTAAATGATGGTCCTCCAAGACAAATGTCTGCTGAGTTTTGCTCCATGCTTCACTGAAGCATAAAACGTGGTGTACATTGACTCCTTTGCTGTGGTTTCCTTTCCAGACACATAGCTTCATACCCATCCCAGGGCAGAGCCCCATGGCTGTGGGAACTCTGATGAGGGTTTTTCAGTGTAAAGGGTTTTGTGCCCAAAACGTGCATACCAGAATCTCTTTGCAATGAACAAGGTTCAGAGTTATTGGCCCCATGAACCATTACACAGCTGCTGAACTCCCACCACTACATTGTGAGTTTACTGTTTGAAATCCTCAGCCCTCTTCTTGCATGTTCTCCACTACCTTCAAAGTCTGAGTTTCAATCCATTTCTATTTTTTCCATGATAATACACAGAAGAAAGACTGATGTTGCCAGTTTCTTTTTTGTACTTAATCATTCTAAATTCAAAATTTGAGGTGATAAATACAGTAAATATGTTTTTAATTTGACCTGATGGATAACAATGTCTGAGGATCTTTCAGCACTTCCTAGTAAGAAGTTTATACTGTACTGTTCTTACAGTCTTATTTTCTGCTTATGAGAGATATTGATCACATCCATTTTGGTCTCTATTACTATGTCTCATTTTATTTCTTTCAGGATGACTGAGGAGTTTTCCTGTCTCTGAAATTTAAATAATTAAGTCTGTTCATAGGTTCATTTATTCTATAGTCTGTGATCTCCCCTAATAAGGTCATATGCCATGGGCTCTTTTTCAAAAAGAATGTAGGATAGTTTAAATGGCTGAACTGTGATTAACCTGTGGGTTTACATAAATGAGAGAAGCATTCATCTTATTCTATTTTCAAATGCAGATTCAGACCCTGTTGCAAAGATATACTTTGTCTGAGAACAAGCTATTGGCCTTAATTCAGATAGGAACAAGTTATATAACAGTGTTTATCAGGTTAAATTTCCTGATGTCTTGTCAGGTTAAAATAAAATTAATCAGTCCATATTTTTTTTCTTTTTTATTTGTTACCCAGTTCTGTAACTCTGAAAGAGATGGAACAGATTTCAGTTAATGTGAGTAGAAGCCAATTAGGTAAAAGAGAATCCCAGATTTTAAGAATTACATTACAGTCTTTCTAGAAAATAGGTCATCTGAAAAACTTTCAGAGCTAATAGTTACTGAAAGTGGAATGGCTATTACTTACTGCCACGGCATCCTCTGATCTTCCCAGGACTCTACATGAGTCTGTTTATTACTGTTTTCTTTAAAATGGAGCCCCTCTGCCTTTTTTTTTTTTTTTTCGTTTTTTTTGTAACGTGCTCAGTACTTAAAGAGTGGAGTAGTAAAGACTTAAGAAAAAGGGAGACTATCTGTGACTAATATTTTAATCCACAGCCCTGGAAAATTCCCTTTGCATGATTTGAGCTGTTGCACAGCAGGCTGACTGCAGACATTGCACCTCTGTGCTTCTCAGCGTCCCGTTGGATCTATTTATGAGACCTTCTGTAGAGGCTGGTGCATGTGGGAAAGGTATGAGCAGCTTTTCATTGCAATTTCACTAACAGTGCTTTCTCAACAATGAGTGGGGAACCAGAAAACATTTAGCAATGGGTAAGGGTGAAATATGCGGATAAGAATGAAACCCTTCAAACACTGAAGAGAGACAGGCTAACGGATAGACCTATTTACCTTACAGAATATACCTTGTGTTTTCCCAAATTTTCACAGTTCCCTTAAGAGTCATAACATTTATCTTGTTCGAAGCTTCCCTTTAGAGCAAAGAGCTCCTTATTTGTATTCAATTTATTCTGCATACAGAACAGGCAATAGAGTGAATTTAAGGAACTTACTGAACCAATCCTATTGGATAAAGTGATTGAGTTTACTAATTTTATTCATGGAGATAGGCTGCCTTCAAAGTCAAAGAGGTAAGAGGCTATATTCATAAGAGTAAGATGAAGCATTTTCTTAAGTGCTTTTGGACAACAGTAGGGAATGGTACAGAAATTAGTATTATACCTCTCTGAAGTGGGGTCTAAAAACTTTTTAGAAATTTAGTCACCTCTGGTCTATCCAAGTCTCTGAGAAAGACTTCCGTGCTCATCACTAGAGCTGTGAAAGTACATGAAAGGAAAAAATCCTAATATGGGGTTTTTTTTAAATGCTAAAGTGAAAGTTTTTTTGATATATGTTCTCTGAAGTCAGAGAAAGCATAAATGTCCAATGTGTATGAACAAACATTTTTCACACAGTATTCAAGAGCAGATATACAGCTCATCTGAACAATAAAAATTACATGAAATAGCTATGTCCCATGTGCAGGTCTGCTCAAGTCCTTGTAATGTGTCTCCCTTTGTTCCTACTTCTCACTTAGCCAATACACATTTTGAATATGTACAATGGGGCTCCTGCCTGCTAAATGGGCTTGAAGCAATCTTCCTTGGCAAAACATCCAAAGCAAAAGAGGGTGGAAGAGTGATTAATCTTACGGACTTTTCATGCCCCCTGGTGGAAAGGCCTCTGTGTAGCCGTAAGGATTTCCTGCAGAAAGGTCTGTGAACAGATGTGTGGTTCCTGAGACATAGCTGAGCCGCATTCTCGTTCGAGGCACTTCGCTATTATCGGTGTACAGCCCATGAATAAGAACACACAAGATCCCAAGTTACAAATGAGCACCTGGACTCATTTAAGTGCTGCTAGCATGATGTACATTGCTCATACAGTATAAATTGTTGGCCTGAAATTTCTTGCAGGCAAATGATGCCAAGCTCTTAATATATATAAAATGAACTCTAGTAACTTAAGCAAAATAATCACAATTTTCCCCACTGTCTTTCCAGGATTTCAATCTGGAGGGTTTTGAAGGATACACAATACCTTGTTACAAACCATATAATGTTTTAAAAAGTATCCAACTGACAACCTTGGCTAACATTGTATCTTCTATCTAGATTACTTCAATATGTCATGTCCATATCACACCACTCTGTCCATGGTCCCAAAGCCAAGGATTTTTGTCTTGTCCAACCTTTCCATCTGGAAGTAATGAGCTTAATATTCTGGCTCTACCCCCATAAAAGCTATGTCACAAAAAAGTAGCAGTCTTATGAACTGTTGTATACCCTGAAGACAAATTTGAGATCCATGCAGCCTCTCGAAGTTCTACTCAGATTCAGTTAAAGACAAGTTTTCCACTCTACTCCCATAAGACCTACAGCATACCACAAGACTGAGATCCCTGTGACAACCATTTATGCTTAAGTCCTGTCCTAGGCATGTCAGAGGACTTTGCCTAACAGATAATGAAGGACTAGGATGGTCCTTTGGGGAAAAACACATCGTGTTATAAGATTTGCTCTTACCAATGGCTGTTCTTTTGGTTGCAATTCCTCTGCAAGCTAAAGCAGAAGAAACAGAAGTTTTTTCTTTTCATGTCTTACCTCGTGTAAAGTGAATGTAAGCTCTTCTCTGTCTCATTATATGTGTGGAGCAAACCACCATGCAGGTAGAAGCTCGATACCCACCAGCTCAAGCCTGAACTCTGACTGCACATTCATTAGCACAGCCTGTTGCCTGACAGCATCATCAAGGCTCCCTTCACTGCTGCTGTGTGGAAGCACCAAGACCTGTTCTGAGGAGGGTCTGCTTTAAATCTCTTTTCCTTGCGTTTTCTTTCTTTTATCATAGGGGGAGAAGAGTGGGACATCACTCTGAGCAGAGGTTTTACAAGTGATGCCCTAAGAAATATCAGAAGTTACTGAACCACTTATTATGAATTGTTTTCATTTTCTTGTAAGGTATTTTTCGTCTCACTTTTCTAGTATTATCAGCTTTTTGCAAAAACTGGAATTCTGTGCCAAAATGTGACAGTATTCCACAGACACCTCACCCAGGCTGTATAAATTTACAGAGGAAAACTTATCTCATGTACCTTAGGCACCTATTTTTGGTTGGGATTAATCTTCCATTGGAAGTGCCTCTCTCTTCTCAGTAACTACCCCCAACAAGACAAAGATAGCCCTGGAATAATGTTTAAATAACTAAAATAAGGTGGCATCAGTTCCATTTTTTGATGCCAAGAATAAAAACAGAACTCATTGAGTCAACCCTTGTGTCTATCATATTCTCACACCATTATAAGAACATATTTTATAAATCCTTGACTATTTTAATTGCATATAAATGGAACTCTTTTGCATTTAATTGAAACTTCTTTCTATGAATCTCAAAATAGAAACTGATTTTAAGAGTATTCTCTTACTCTTCACTAGGAAGATGTGCAGGTACAGGTGGATTAATCATATATTCTTAGAATCATTATTATGCTACTGCTGGCCAGAAAAAAAAATAGTACAATTTAAAAATGCAGATGTTCTGAAATGAAAATGCTTTGCACAGTCTTATTAGATTTGCTGAAATTAAATTTTGGCAGAGAGGAATATTCTGACATTGCCAAAATGTCCTGTTTTATAATTTTGGCCCCCGGCATCTAATATTTCCTTTCAAAATAGTTTTGCATGTTTAATGTTCTTATGATGTGTTTCATTTTGTGTTCTCAGTACAATTAAAAAGTCAACCATAATCAAATGTTTCTCTCAGAGACATTTCAGTTGGTACGAGGTATTTTTCTTAAAACTTTCTCTTCCAGATAATTTTGAAATTTTCAAAAGTTTTGCCTAACTGGCCTAACACTAAATCTGAAAATCCTCTGAAATTTATTTTCTACATAGATATGATTTACTGTTGATATTCCACCAAGAGTGTGTCAGTCATAGATGTCTTAAAAAGCTGAAAGGAAAAGAGATTCACTGTTCCTCAGAGAGAACTTCACCCTTGCTGAGCCAGGACTTATGATCCAATTCCAAAACTGCAAGAGTACCCTGTACAAAAACACTTTTCTTCCAGTGAATCTGAGGAGAAATTGGTGGTATCTTTTGAGTCACCCTGCAAAATTAAAAGTGATCAGAGTACATACAGTAAAGTAATATCATCTCTGAAAACACAGCTGTGTTAGTTTTTAGCATTAAAATGCCTGACTGGTTTAAGTTCATGGTTGCTCTCATTTTCCTCTGTGAAGGTGATGTTCAAGAAACCAGAAAGGAAATATTTCTTCAGAGCTATAGATCCAGAGACATCAGGTTTGATCTGTTCATTTATTAGCATCAGTCTGTGTAGCAGTGTCTTCAAATACAAATTTGCTATAAGGAGCCAGATCCCTCAGCCTATTGAGTTCATTTTGTTCTGCTTCATAGCTCACTTTGCAGCAGTGGAAAATGATGTGTACCATCTGGAGGGTCCTTCTGAATATTTCCTCTGAGAAGATGGACTCTCTGGTTGTTGTACAGCCAGCAGAAATGTCTTTGATGTCTGTGACACCTCTGCTGTGCTGCCTGGCATGAGGAAAGGGGTGTATTTACAGAAAAGACAGAGAATTTGGAGAGAAGAACATTTTTACTGCCTGATTTTTCCCAGAGTCTACGAGTTCAATTCACTGGCAATATTTTAAAGCATTTCTCAGCAGTGTTTTGTTCAAATGATGACGGCACTGTAGTGCTGACCACACTTTTCAGCCACTGTCTCCCCTGCTTTCCTCATTAGCAGAATTCAGACCCAGATTGTTTCTTAGCACTTGGACATATTTTCTTTTTGCTTCTCCCCAGGTCACCACTTATTCTCTCCTCCTGAGTATATGTTGGCACAGGATATTGACTGTATTGATGGCTGGTTGACTTCTAGGCTGAGATGTCACCCTGACTACAGCTGGACTCTGCAGGGAGATAGACACCTCGTGAGAGGTTCGCTGGCAGGCTGAGCTTAGTGAGGAAGGCTCCTATAGCTATAGCAGATCCCAGTGTCTTTGCAGCTTCTTGCCTTTAACAACTATTTAAGTTTTCATTCTCTTCAATCGATCCAAAATCTGCCATACTAAAAAAAAACAAGCAAGCAATCCTTCTCTACACCTGCAACACTCATACTAACATGCAAATTAACAATGTTTAAAAAAAAGGTAAATTCAGCTTTCAATGTCATAGTGATGTGGTCATGCACTGAAAAGCAATCACAGAAGCAAAGAGGAAAGTATTACCTCTGTCCAAAAAAGTTTATGATGCTACTATAAAAGTTAGAAATGCAGGATAGTCACAGGTGGGAAAAATAAGGAAACAATGAGGCTACCTTAGTGGCTGTGAAATGTCTAAAATATGAGATAAATTTTCCTGCTTCATTTAGTCTTTCTCCTTGCATGTCTGATTCTGAAGAAGTTCTATTTTGATAATGTTCATGCTCAAAATTTTTATAAAATAGAGTTAATTAAATCACCCTGACCACAAATGTGTCCAGGTTGAAAATGATTTATTGTAAGGATTGCAACTACTCTGATGGTAGCTCAAGAGTTAAGATGATTATTTTCTTGCACAAAACTTCTTGAAGAGCAAGCAGCTACCTCTGAGTGATCTTCTGATATCCAATTATTTATCCACAGGTCACATAAACTCCTATTGCTAAGCAGGTTACTTTTATGTACTACTGTTGAAATCTGAATACCACTGCTTTTCAAGTTTCATCTAATTTTTCAAGACTGTCTTTCAGAGGAAATGGAACCTAATGTGATTTAACTGTTGGAGGAGGTAGAGGGGGGTTAAATTCAGTCAATTTATGTTCATTATAAACAAATCCAAATTCCTAGCTAGTATGGTATGACTAACATATGTCACATACTACAGCATGTCTGGTGTACCCTTTAACATTTTAACAGTCCATCAGACATTAATGTGACTTAAACATCAAAAACAGGTTCATTTTGCCATTAATATCCTGAAACAAGAACATCTAATATACACATCCTGAGATTTAATCTGTAAACATAACCAAAAATGTCTGGATGAAGGGGGCTTGTTTATATTTCAGTAGTGCTACTTCCATGAAGCATGTGTCTGCTATCTTTAGTGTGCAACTCTAGCATCCTACCATTGAGAGACCCCTCATGTCTTTGATACTGTTAGGGAGACTTATAAGTCTTCTGCTGACAAACCAGTCCCTTTGTAGATGCCCTAAAGTTAAAGCTACTGATAAACATAACTTGTCTTATAAAGAAGGGAAGAATTTTAAAACCACTTCAAACATGCTCAAGATTTCCCTATTCATTTTTCCATGGTGTGAAAGCAGGTTCTGAAGTGAGCAGGAATTAAGTGGACATGCTTCTCTTTACTGAAATAATGACTTGTTTAATAAACAAGAAAGACGGAAAAATGTGACAGTGCATGAAGTGACAAAATAAGATCTGAGAAAAAGTTCATAAAATGCAAATGAACTTTCAGTTCCATCAAATCCCTTTGTTTATTTGTTCTATCGTTATTCAAATACTTGGTTCTTGCATTGATGAATGCTCAAGGAGGTACTTTTCTTAGGAATTAGCATAGGACAAAGCATATGTGCCTTTAGTCTCCAAACACACTGTATCTATCAACTGTGTTAGGAGTGAGTGAAGCCACCACAGTCAGGAAGGTAATGAAAAAAGAGAAGGGAAAAAAAAGGAATATTTATATCCTTTGATATCTGCAAGATTGTTTAATCCAGCTCTTACGCAGATGAAACCACAATGTAATTGCTATGGAGTGAATTGCATTAGCAACTATGGCCTTGGAAAACCTGCCAGATACATTCAAGTCCTGAAGTACAGATGAATACTCCATGTCTTAAATCAATCATTGAACCAGTGGACTTTGTCAACAGCACAAATTTTTTGAAGAAAAATGCAGATTCATCTGAACTTTTTACACCAGTGCATGTGTTTCCATTAATTTTTTTGTCAGGACTGTTTTGCAAGCTGAGGCTGGAATTTCTCATCAAAACCAGGCAGAGAAAATCCCTTCTCAAAATAGCTAATGGCATGGAAAACTCCTTTGGCATAGGAGAACAAGAGCAAGGACTTCAGTATGGTCTCCTGAGCAATCTTATTTCAGTATGTGAAACAGAGCCAGCACAAACCTGAGCACGGGCAGATGGTTGTCTGTGCAGTTAAATTGTTAGCATGGTCCTTGGCAATAGTTTGGCCTGGGCTAACTGCCTCTCTCCCAAAAATGTCCCAGCACAGCTGAGGGGATAGTTTGAGCCAGTATAGATGCAGTCAGCATGTTTTTGGGGGGTAAAAGCAATTAACTATGTCAACACAAGCCGTGCGAGCTGGCCTCAGGTCAGACAGCAGTCCCTGGGCAATTTCATTACTAGTACAGCTGCAATACAGTAGTCCCTGTGAGCACATGGGGGAGTTATAAGATACTAAGGGAAAAGACTTTTTCACATGCATTTTTGCTGTGGATTTTTCTGGAATGGTCTCAGCTTTGTCCCAGTACAGGCTGAAAATGTTTTCTGAAACCATGACTTTTTGGCAAAATAAAATTCTTGTTTTCTGGCCAACTCTAGTACCAATTTGACACTATTGACATAGAAATGAACAGAATGTATATTAGTTAAACCCCTAGTGTGGGTACAGTTTTGCAGATAAAAGAATAGATTATACATATTTCTCTTCCTGTAGTGCTGCAACATTAGGGGGTTCATTCAAATTTCTCACTCAGATTCTATGTTAATTATTTTTCATATCCTCTTTCAACAAATGTAGCATGAGAAAAAAACAGGAAAAAAGAGGGACTAAGATATGAATGAACACAGGCAACATATTTAAATACCTCTGTATTCTGAACATACACAACATTCAAGACATATACATTGCTCTGACGAGTCCTAGTTGTTGATAAAACTTGGGGCATAATGGGGACATTGATAATTTACTTTAGGGGATATTGCTTTTTTCCTCTGTACCATGAAAGCTGTGTGCATAGATTTGAAACATGTGCATTCATCTTTCTATGTGTAGATGTCTGAGTTTGTCAGCTGAGGACACAGGTGTCCCACTTCCAGGTAGATGTCAAAAATACCAGATCTACTTCTGTCCATGTTCTGTAAGAGCAGTTTAGAAAATGTCCTCACATCCACATGTCTACGCTTAAAACTCTTTGAGGTTAGATGGAATTTCTTGCAGCCCATCATGTTTCTAAACTAGAACAATTGCCTTTCCAGTAAAGATCTGTGGATACGCTCTCTGAAGTTTTCAGTCTTTGTGTACAAATATTTCTTTTTTCAGAGATAAATCCTGGAAACTGAGAAATGTGACAATGGGAAGTAGAGGGGAGTGTTTTGAAGGAGAAGCAACAATTTGTAAGGATGTAGTTGTGTACTCAGCTGAGATAACATGATGTTCTTATCTAGGAGCATTTCTAAAACCTGAAGTGAACAATTTAATAAACCTGAGAGAGTTTTAGCAATTAGTGATGAGACCCTCCTGCATGAGTGCATCCAGACTTTTTCATCATCACCAAGTTTCACTTTAAAATTAATTTTCTTGCAGCCTTGACTCTTCTAAGTACCCATAAGATATTCTTATGTTTACTGATTTCACTTGCAGAGTTCTGTAACTGTTTTCCATTTTATGGGGGATAGATAGTGTTTTCTTCAATTTTCAGTTCCTGGAGACATGTTGCTCTGCTTTACCTTCCGAGGAGCAGTAGCTGTCACCCCCATCTCATGAGAGGAAATAAGAAATATGAATATTGATGCAAATAGCATTCATTATCTTCTTGCTCTCTCACACTTTTAAAGCTAATTGCATGATGAGAAGTTGACTCATGTTCATTGAACGCTTGGGCTTAAAAATACACAGTTACCGATACTTCCAACAAGCTAATATCTTTCTCTTTTAATAAGTTCAATAAAAGTTAGTCACCGTGACTTTATGTTAACATTTAATTTCTAAACAATAGTCCATGCAGAAATCAGGTCCTCCACAGGGAATAGCTATTGTGAACCATATTTCTTTCCTTTCATTTTAGATTACTTGTGTTTTGCCTTACAGCCAAAATGAAACCTAGTTTCTCTCCTTTGACCACATCTCAATGTGGATAGTACGAAGCACTAAGAGCTTTCCATTGCTGTGGTATATGCTGTTAATTGCTAACATATTCTGCCACATCATTTTTCACAGTATTGGAACTTTTTAACTATACCACAACTCAACAAATATTAACAGGACCAGACATGTCTTGGAAGATGGTACTGCTAGTATTTCCTTCCTCCTTTGGTTCCCACTGAGCAGATGTAAATCACTTTGGGACTGTGTTTCAGCTCTGAAACCTGTTTCAGTTTTGCTCAAACCTAATTGGAGGTCATGTGGAGTTTTCTTTCTTTCTCAAAAACAGGGAAAAAAAGCAGTCTTTGAGCTTTAATTGCCAAGAAGCTCTCCTCCACAGAATCCACTTAGACAGATATCTTGTAGGAAATACATGAAAAAACACAGCCCCCAGTTTTTACTAAGAAATGAAACAAAATTGTAACTGGCAAATACTTAGCCTCTCAAGACCCTGACCACATGGCCTGCTCTTGTTCCCTTTGGCAGTTCCTCTCTCCAGCTCTCTTCAGGACCTGGGCTGTCTTGGGTGATGCATTCTGCACTGGGCCTTCTGAGCAGGGCATGATCCTCAGTAGGGCTCTTGAGTACTACTAAGATTCAAACAAATGATTAATAAAGAGCAGATCCCAGGCTGTAAATTGCATTTCATTCACACCATTCAGATCTCGTTCCCACAAAAGGAGCTTGTCTGCATTCATTTGGTGCAAAATGAGGGATGGACTCAGGTTTCATGAGTTTAAAACCAGAGTTTTCTTCCTCCATTGGGGAATCTAAGTTTTCTTTTGAATAGAAATTTAGATTAAATAAAAAATACATTGCTGCTTTCACAACCTTCTTGGCTGGAAGCCAGGGAGTCCTTCTCTGTAATTCTGCTTATTCTTTGCAGGTGGTTTCTGAACATTAATGCTGCCCTGAGCAAGTGACTGAATAAAAGTCTATTTTTCCCAATGCAAAGTCTGAACAGTACTGCTTGTGACCAGTGATTGGGCTGCCTAACATCTCCACCAGTGCATACGTACTATTTTGCTACTTGATGTGACTGAAATAGGATTTTCATTTTATTTCTCCACTGAGAACAGAAAAATACATGTAAATACATATCATGTTACTAGTTGAATTAATTTCTTAACCAGAGTAAAAAGACTGGGAGAAAACCAACCAAACAAGCAAATAAACAAACAAAAGTCCAATACAGTCACTGCTGCCTCGGGAGAATGGGCTTTGACTCATTTCCCATTTTTTCTCTAAAAGAACTGTAGCAGAACATCAGTGGTATGTAAGACTAGGGGAAAGAGACTTAACTTGCAAGAGAAAAGGAAAGATTTTATGGGTTGCTTTTTCTTCATTTTTGGTGGTGTTTTGTTTATTTTGGGTATTTTTTTAAATTGGAAATGTGCTATTTAACAGTCCTATAATTATTTATCTCTTGAAAAACATAAGTATTGACTATAAAGTGAACCAAATACACTTTTCCTCAGCTCTGTGTACATTCAGCTTCATTCTCTTGCATCTTTTCAGGGCCTTGGAAGATGACTTTATTTGAAGCAGAGCAGTGTCCTACTTTTATCATTGCTAATACAGTATTGGGTTGTGTCACTGCAATATTAGGGTATGTATCCAGTATTGAATTGCTTCGATATAGATACTTTTCTTGGGGCTGCAGGTTTTTAGGCACTGGTAAAAAAGGAACAAAAACCCTTTTTCTGTCAGCTTGCAATGTAATGTTTTCAAACATTGGGCAATTTTATCCAAAAGGAAAGCTGAACTTCTTTCAACATCACAGCTAAGTTGCATAATACAACACCTTTCTGTAATGTGTTTCTAAGAGATAAGTCTTGCTTGCTGTGCAACTTTAGGCAGCAATGAAGATTTTTGTTGGTTTTATAAAGTTGGCTTTTAAAAACATAGCTGGCCAGAAAACAAGAATGTTAAACAAAAAAAAAATCAAGGTTTTCACATTTATTTTTATCCTGGTGGAGAAGTAAACCCAAGGCATGTACTTTTTTCCTCCTATTCAGAGATACCAGAATAATTGATAGCATTGCAATTCTAGTATATAGGTAGAATTAAGGAGAAAATTCTTGTCTTGCATTGAGCCACTGGCTTTTTCAGTATAGATCTCATAGACCTTTTACTGGATTTGAACACAAAACTCACCCTTGACATTTGTAAAGCTTGCCAGTGAAAATTACTTGGAAATAATAAACATATTCTTGTGAAGTTTCAAGTTTGAAAAATCAGTTATTCATAAGAAAAAAAAATTCAACTCCATTCACTGCTTTGCAAGATTATACATAAAGAAAAATGCATAATAAGACTATTTTTGAAATAAATTACATTGAGGTCAGAATTTAGAGATTCAGGGTGAAGATTCAGCTTCTTTTCATATTGTACTAATTTACAACCCACTGGGACAAAATGTTACCATAGCAAATTTCACCAGCACTTTTGAGTGCATGAAGTACATAGAAACAATAAAACCCTTGTGATTATCATCTCCTCAGAAATGAATTTAACCTTTAAAAAGCTAAAATACAAGCTCACACATTCAACTGCTATAATTTACTTTAGCCCCATCTCAGTTTTCATGCTGGTAATATCATGCTTGTGGATATGTTTACATAGAAATAGTCTCAGAACAATCTTCCACACCAGAGTTTTTGGTGCAGAAAATGAAGAAATATGGTCTAAGGCAGAAGTGGAGCACATGGGACTCAGATTGCCTGAACTCCTAGGGTCCATGGCATTGCCAGGAAGGCTCAGAGGAGTGCCAGACTGAAAGCTACCTCCCAAGAGCTGAGAAGGCACGAGGGGTGTGACAGGTTGGCAGATACAGGTTCATTCTTCCATGTGATGTAGCGCAGCAGAAAGTACTCCAGTCCTTGGGTTTGAAAGAGGCATTGCCACACGAGTGCAGGAACAGAGATAGCTTTACTCCTAATGATCCCAGTGGGAAAGCAAAGAAACGTGAAATGGGCTCATTTGGTAGCATGCCAACGTGAAGGCAGAAATACCAGCTCTTGCCAAGTGAGAAGGATGAAGTCAGCAGAGAGAGTATTTTGTTTCTAACTTTAGTAGATACTGCAAACAATGGAAGGAGGGGAGGGGGCTGGCTTTTATTTTAAAAAGAAAACTCTTTAGCATGCAGTTTACTCTATTGTAGCATTTGCACTTAACATAGGCCAGCTTTATTTTATTTATTTTTAAATGTTTCCTCAATTTCAGATGGGGTGAGTGAGCCCTTAAAACTACACCCTCTAGGTTCATGATATACATCAGAGCTGTAGAAATCTCCTAGGAGACTTAAACAAAGAGAACCTAAAAAAGATGTTCCTTATTTTGCTGCAGTTCTGCCCATGATTAATGGAAGTCTCTGATGATGACTGCAACTCAGTATATTTCTTGGCACTGTCACTATGTTTTCCTTTCTTCTCAGCTAGGTCAAGTCATAGTGACTATAAAAAGTAGAAGCACAAGACTTCTCTTGACAGATCATAATATAAAAGAGGGCCTGCTGCTGTACAGGGTGTTGTTTTGTACATAACTGTGGGTGTTTGTGAGGACATGGTAGAGAACATGATAACTAGCAAAGAGAACAAGGATTCGGATGAACTTTTGCAAAAGGAACCCCATTCCTGTGCCATCAACATTTCTGTGAATGGCTCTTTGTACATTTGTACATTTGCTAAAGAAGGCTTTATTTTGCTTTTCAGGTTTACAATCACTCAGTTTCTGTTTGGACTGCAGCATCCAGGGTACCTTCTCTAGGTCCAAAGTCAAGCATGCTGAGTGCAGCTCAGGGGGCAAAGGTGCTGTAGCATTTCAACTTCTACAAGTTCTGCCAATTTTCTACTGTACTGACCTGTCAGAGCCTGGCTTCTGTCTAGGTATCATAAAATGGCCAGGGGACACCCCCTGGTCACCTCACTCGAGAAGCAATGAATATTTTAGCTCAGAAGCTACAGAGGAGAGGCCATATATGAAAAACCATATACATAATTGTAGCAAGACATAGATTTTCCTAACTTTCCTGGAGCTTTGCTATCTTATACCAGTAACTACCTTGATGGAATTTTGCAGAATTTTTTTTATAATACCCTGTACTTTAGTGCTCTTTGTTGCTCTTGCTTTGCTGCAGGACATGTTTTGCACACAGTGACCACCAAAGACTAGAGTGCGGATTAAGTCATGCCTTCAGGCCTCATATAACTTGAGGAAAATAGAATTAAATCTTGAAGAAAACAACAGCTCTTACAGATTTCTCCTCATTTTTGGAAATTCATTTAAAAAAAAGATTGTGACTAATTGGTAGCTCAGGGCATTTCAATGATACAGAGGCTCTTTTAGCTTGATGAGTAAGAGCAATCATCATGTCCTTTCAGTACAGCCCACATATCTGGGAATTTTCCAGATGTTCTAAATCACTCAAATCTGATCCCTCACATTAAAAAGTGGTGGTGGTGGTATAGACAATTTTCTTTGCCTTAGCCTCTTTGAGCCTAGGTAATCCAATTATCATTGTCTTTACAACAAGATTTATTTTACAAATATCTGATAACTTTGTATTTAAACTCAAATTGCTAATGTAAGTAAACGTACCTTGTAACAGAGATCACAAACTACAGCAAGGCATTGGAGGAAGAGGTCAGCAGTCAGCCATTGCCAGCTTCTTGTGATCAAAATCTATGGTTATACTTGAGAGCTGCATTAAATAAGTAGCATTTTTAATTTCATTGCCAATGGTTTTTGTTAAAATACACATTTTTCTGCACCTATATGGCCCAATTCTGTTGTCTTTTTATTTGGTTGAACAGCCTTGATGCATATTTACCCTGCTAGATAATAAAGAATGAGCTGGAGATCAAGGTGTCATCTCATGGAGCATATCAGTGATGAATATCCTTCCGAATAAAGGATGCTAAATTCAGATTATGGAAGCACCAGCTTTTGTAATCAAACAAAAGACTGTACTACCCTTTTAGGTTTTGTGCTAACAGATTTCTCTAATTCTGTTTTTGTGACAAACCAATGGCTTGAAAAATTCTCCTCTTTTCTTTTTTTAAGCAGAACATGATAAACAAATGACTGTTTTTAAATTTAGACAGCCTTGGGGTAGATGTGAGAATAAGCTGTGAATTAAGCATCCCTTGACAGATGGAAGTTTGCAAAGTGAGAAAAACCAGACTGACTTTTAGTGTGGTGCTGACAAGTGAAGGATTACACCATCTTTGGTATTAGGAGCCACATGTTATGTGTACCTCATCAGAGGGGCACATGTACACAGGAAACCCACTGTTCCCTGCTATTTATTAATAGTAATACTTGCCACAGTCAAAATATTTGGTACCTTTAGTGCTTTGAAGGATTAAGGAGCCAATCCCATTAATACTGACACAGGAAATTACTAACTCTCAGGACAACACCAGATATCACAGATGCCATTTTTAAAAAAAAAAAACCCTGGTTGTGTGATTTGGTGTGGCTTGTGGCTCCAGTTATACACCTGGGTGTGAGGGCTCAGCAGGGGCGGGGGCTCCATAGGGTGGGACTGGTAGTGGCAGGGTCTCCCTGGAGCAACAGGACAGGACCTGGCAGCCTGTCCCTTCCCACCCTCCATCCAGGAGCAGGGCAGCCAGGGGCACTGTGTCTGGTGGTAGCTGGAGAGTGGCAGTGCTTCTGAAGCTTTGCTGGGGTAGGGGCTGTTGACCCCAAGGAGCATGAAATGAGGTCCTGGGATGTGGGAAGGGTGGGAGGAGGATGTGGTGAGGGGACCAGATCACAGATGATTACTGGTAGTATAAGTTAAGATGATATAAGTATCCTTCTGGAACAAGGAGGACAAGAAGTTATTTTTTAAATTAACTCACCTTGGATCTATTAATCCATTATAGTCCTGTCTTTGGAAAGTGTATTAAACTGTATGGTTTAAACACTGATGTCTAACAGTACTGGGGGCAGAGGAGCTGTGGATCCCTCTGTATGAAAATGTGCACACACTCTTGAGACCATGCATCTGAAAAAACACGTGTGGCACAGCCTGTGCCTCCCTTCAGCCTGGTGGCTCAGATCCACATGCAGCCACAGCCCCCAGCTCTGAGAGAGTCATCTTCTCTGTGAAGAGGTTCATGGTTCCAAAGGGATTCAAGGTTCCTTCTGCAGCCCTAGTAGCTTCCTTTCAGAGGCACACAGAGGCATAAAAACTGGCATAAGCAAATCTGATTTTGCTTAAATTTTAAGTAAGGGTTGATTCTTATACCTGAAAAGAATTCTTGAATATCTCCATTTTTACAACAAAAAAATCCAAACCAAATTAATACAGCATTAGAGAAAAATCCTCTGACAAGTCAGCAGTAACATCCCCAAAGACATTAGAGGAAAACCAATACTTTGAAGATATTCCTTATCATTTTAGCAATAGTTTTTACCATCAAAAGCTTTTCCCTTTCAAATATTTCCTTCTTTACCTCTACTTATTATGCTAAATATTCTTTTACATTTCCAATCTCATTTCACATGCAAAGACTGTTCATGTATCTTTTCATCTAAGTGGACTTGAGAGTTGCAGCCCTAGGAAGCTGACAAGTTAGATTAGCAGAGACACTTTACTGCCACAGCTACAATAAATTCCTTTTTCATTTTAGAATTGTCCCTCTGATCCAGGCATTTTTCCAATGATAGCTATGGACATGGTGTTAAAGAATGTTTATTGGCCTTATGAATTTTGGAGGGAGACACACATTCTTTTTTTCAAGGAGAAATTGGAAACAGAAGCGCCAAGGCAAGATGCCCCTATTTGTTTCATTCAGTTGATATGAACATAAGAAGGATTCTCCATCCCAGGCTTCTTCCTTTTAAGAAAGATATTTTGCTTTTGCAATTTACTCTTTCCATCCTGAACCACTGTAGACATGCTCAGTTCTTTCACACAGAGCCGTCCTCTTCTGTGGACTTCTGCAGTGCTTTAATAGTCCTGTAGCATGAAATAATTTATCCTGAAAAATGAGTGGTGTTACTGCAGCCGTAGGCACACTGGTCTTTGCTCTGACATGAAGTGCTTTTCAATGACTGTGTCACAGCTATCACTGTCTTACAGGCATCAGAAGCTCCTGAGATATATGAACAGGCAGTGCAGATGTTCTCTAGGAAACCCAGGGACATTCAAAAATACTTGAAAAAAATAATGTTTAATGTTTCCTCTGGAACCATCCCATTAAAATAGAGGAAAAATTCATTTGGTCATCTCAGGCAAGGGTCAATTTTAAACACTTAAACATACCATTAGGGTGCAGTTCCAGTTAAAGAGCCCCATGGATCAGTTCAGCTGCATAAATATAGCTGCCATTTGAGGAAATCCCTGAAACACTTACAGAGCTGGCAGATATGATATGGGACCTACAGGGGGCCTACATATTCAGCAGCTGAAGCTGGAAGCCAGAGGGAAATGTTAGGGCATATGAAATGGTACCAGACACCTACGTGTAAGGGACTGAACCCTTCCTGGAGTCTCAAGTGTCTCCATTGATGGTACCAAGTAGATGTCCATAGAGACACTTACACTGAGGTGTCCCAGAGAATGAGCTGAATTTTGCCCACCTCGTTTCTTCTGCTGCCAGCCTTCTTTCTGAAGGTAATTTATTGCAATATGGTTGTAGGGACTAAGATAAAAACCCATGCTAGTACACAAAATTTGAGTTTCCTTGGTGACTGGCATAATGGGGATTGAAATATAAGGGCTCTGGTTTCCTGTGCTTCAGCTCAGCATGATTTTGGAGAATGAAAGCTGCCATGGGGCTCTCAAGCAGAGCTCCCTACTATTTGATTTGTATTGGGACTCATGTGTTGCTCTGGTTTCCTCCTGCTATTTTGAATTCTGCAAGCCTGTGTGTCAGATGAGCACAGCCAGCAGCGTTCTCTCCCTCCCTGTGACATTGTCCCTGTGCCAGGACCACGCGAGGTAGGAGCATGGGGTGGCAGCCCAGGAACCAAGGAAGCATCTGTGATGCCTTTATGTGCAGTGAGAGCTCCCACACTGTGAGGAACTCTCAGTTGGACTCATCTGGCTGAAGTCCAGAACCTTTGAATGGTTCCAGTAACTCACAGGAGTTGGAACACACTGGGGAATCTGGCCAAAGCTGCTCAGGGTTTGTGGTTGAATGGGCTAAATTGGGCTAGGGAGTGAGTGCATGCTCTAACTGATTGCTTAATTCAAAACCATCATTTTTAACAGAAATACGGCTTCAATTAATGCTTTTTTTTTTTTTTTTCTTCTATTTAAATGGAAGTCCATACTGAACAAGCCATGAAGACTTTTTGGCAGGTTAGCCTACATAGGCTCCTTAGCCTAAGATGATGCTGTAATCAGAAAACACATACATGAAGCGATCTATAAATCCCATCATGCCTTAAAAAATATTTAAACTCCTCCAGAATGTGAAGTTCTGTTCTGAACAAAGACCTTGAGGCTCTTGTATGTGAATACAACATTTTCTGTGTCTACCTCCAAGCTGTAGAATCATATCATAGAATGGTCTGAGTTGGAATGGATTTTAAAGACTGTCTAGTTCCAAACCTCTTTCCAGTGGCAGGGACACCTTTCACTAGACCAGGTTGCTCAGAGCTGCACCCAGCTTGGCTTGAACACTTCCAGGGTAGTGGATCCATGACTTCTTTAGGCAACTTGTTCCAGTGCCTCACCAACCTCACAGTAAAGAATTTCTTTCTATCATCTAATCTAAATGTGATCTCTTCCAGTTTAAAGCCATTCTTCTTTGTCCTATCACTACAGGCCCTTGAAAAAATCTCTTCTCCATCTGTCATTTTGCCCCAAAGGGGTCTCAGTTGCTCTCACTGCTCCTTCTCTTCAGGAAAGAATACACCTGTTCTGGTTTTAAGCAACACTGGAAATAAGGAGTTTTGGGGTCTTTATTTCTTTTGATCCTGGAATTTTTGAGCCAGTTTTCATTCTGGTCTCCTATTGTCTGTGTCCAGTTTCCTCTAAATGCACTGCTTGTGGAAAGGAAAGCCATGACCATTAAGAGGTCAGAAGGTAAAGCAAGGTGAGTTAACTTCACTAAAACTGTTTATCACTAGGTTGAAGGGCAGACCTCAACAAAAAGCATGGGAAAGATTACTTTCCTCAGTTCTAAATAGATTGGAGACTTATTTCCTTCCTTAGCTCTGCAGTATAGTTTAGGTAGGCAGGGTTACCAAATTAATCTCCAGCACTTTCTGCCCAGAAATAATGCTCATGCGGTGCCCAGACTGTGCGTGGATATGCAGAAAATCTGATATTACTGGGTTTACTACACACACCCCCCCCAAGAAATGCACACATCTGAATGTCTTGCATGTGATCTGGGATTGAATTCTACCAGCACAGGAGATTTGACTAGCAGGATGATTCAAGCAAGTCTCAGAAGCTTGAAATATCTCTCAGATTAATTTTTTGAGCAGAAAAAGTTAGATGCCTCTAGGAAAATCCAGGTATAGAGTAAACCCTGCACACACATGGGCTCCAAGAACAAAAACACACCAGCATCGATAAGTAAAGGCAGTAAAAGAGACCCTACAGGGATAAGTGAGTGCAGCCAGTCCATGGTCTGACAGAAGAACAAGACCTGATTCTGCCATTCCGACAGATGTGGGAACAGCTTTCTTTCCTGAGACGTCCAGGTGTCTCCCATTCACAAACCTAAATCTTTTTCCATGGGAGAATAATTGTGTCCTCAGGTGTGGTGGCTGCCTCCTGTACTTGTGGCCACTCTAAGAATCAGCCTGTCCTTAAAATCAGCTGTTATTTGGCCCCTTTCTAACAGGTAGAGTTCATTTTTGTGTCTGTGGGTATTGTTTTGGGTCCACAAAACAGAAAACAATACTGGTAATTTTGAAAGGCAGGGGAGTTCTGTGCAGAATTAATGTACAAAAAATGCACATACACTATTGAATAATTATATCCTGCCTTTCATTCTGATCGCTAAGCATTCATTATTCTTTTCAGGAAATTAATAACTTTACAAAGCAGCTGCTCCATCCACCAGCTTTAAAAAATAATATTGCTGTTGTAAACCATGGATTACTCCTTCTGATACAGGTAATCCTCTTAAAATTGACCATTCTGTAGTTTAATGAAATTATCTTTCTTTCAATGTGTTTTGAGCTAAGAACCAAACAGTTAAGACTCCATAACACAACTATAATTTTGGAAAAAGATATTAAGAAATTTTGAAAAAATGAAGATACCTGCAAATAGTTTTCCTTAGCCATAACAATATAATTTGAATGTTTGAGAGTTAAAGGCATATCCCAGAATATTCTGTCCTTCACGTTAACTCTGTTAACAACCACAGAAAAACCTACCCATTTGTATTTTAAAGCCTTGTCACCAATGGGAATATTAGTTTTTCCATGCTATAGTGTTTTACAGAGGCAAATTAGTCATTTAGTAAATCTAAGTGGGAATTGTTCAGTAAAATGTTTTGTGTTGGAAAGTGCTGGTTTGTCAAAACAGAATCCTTCCTTGGGGACAGTGAGAGGAACCAAGGTTAAAAATTCTGCTGAAAACATCCTCAGCTCTGAGAATCATCTGTCCTGTAACTGCAGCACTCACCTGAATAGCCTGAGCTCAATATGTCTCCACTCACAGGGACATCGAGAGCAGGGCCTCAAAGCTGGTTGTCACATGTATCATGTGTCATGTCACAATATACCTGGGTAGCTGAGCTACCCAGAACATGCTCCTTCTCCTTTCTCTGTAACAGTTCTCTGAAAAAACATCATCTGAGAAGTGATCTCACAGTGAAAAGAGGGTATTTTCTTATTTTTTGCTACAAAATACCCTCACGGCAGGGCACCCTATCTAGTTCTAACAGCACTCACTGCTTGTTGAGTAAAAATTGGTGTTTGAGATTGCTCTTGGCTCTAAACTTTTTGAAGGGTGAACGAACGTATGGGTAGGAAAGTACACTATCAGGTTTCCTGGGATCTGGTTTCAGAAAATTTCTCAGGTCTCCCATATGCTTTCATAATTAAACTACTAAGGGAAATTCTATGCTAGTGCAACTGATGGGAGTCTATGGTTTATTGCTCTTTGCACATGTCATATTCCTGGTGGGAAATGGCAGGCAGTGGTATGGTATCTGGCTCAAAAGTATATTGATAAACTCAAACATGATGCTTATTTCTGCCACATTTTTGTATACATGAGACTCATACCTGTTCCTATTTAAGTAAATCCTTTACACATTTTCATCGTAAAGAATCTTGAAACAAAAGCCAACAACCAAGCCTGTGCAAGTATTTGGAAAGGTTAGTCAATTTTCCACTGTTATCAAATCTCTTTTCTTGAAAAGCTGTGTAAACAAATTCTATTTTGGAAACTCTTAGCAAATGTCTAACATTTGCATTTGTTCAAGTTTATTTTTATTCAAAAGCCTCTCCTAGGTTATTGTTGTGTCTGATTCTTTTACATGTTCAAACTTGCTTGTCAGGAGCATTTCAGTTTGAAAATTTACTGCTTTGTGGCCTTTTATACCCCTTAAATCCCTTACCTAAGTGCTCCTGAAGACCATGACAAATAAGGCACAACCTTGGCTTTTGAAGGCAGAATGAAGAAAAAAACTTGGTGGCTTTCTGAACTGTCTTTAAAAGGATCACTCCAGCAAGAGCCCTGCATAACTCTCTGACTGCTGAAGGTTCGGTGTGACAGTCAATGATTTATGGTGAAAATGGTGATAGGACAATTTTTGCAAACAGTTCAGCAATGGTCTCACTTTATTCCTAGGAAATGTTATTATTGGCTGCACTGCTAAGTGTGTTCAATACCAGGACTGATTTCTGGCCCCCAGTCCATGTGGTGAAGGGTGGTGTGTGTCTATCCTGCTCAGAGTCAGTGCAGATGGTCTGTACCAGTGCTATGCAGTACATGGTCCTGGGCCTCTGCTGGGCCCCATGCAATCCCCCAGTGACCTCAAATCATAACAATCTCTTTTGAGTATGGTTCTTAGTTCAGTTCACAGTGTCAGGAATAGTGAGGACTGTGTTACAGCCTGACAGAATTGTGTTTTCTTAGCATGAAACAGAAAGTGTGAACTGTGTGAACTGAACTGTGGGGTGAGGGCATGTTTGAGGATGTAAAACCTGGTACAATGTGTTATAGGACTATGTGAGATGAGCAGAGTCAAACCTAATGGGACTTCCTCATCATGACCTTTTGGAAGTGGCTCCCAAAGCTAACCATCCCAAAAACTGTGAGATTTTGTTTCCCCAGGATGATTGATTCACTTCAGAGGAGAACTTGTGAGCAAATTTGCAACACAATATGGATCTCCAAGAGACAAGGATCAATGGGTTAGCTGGGGACCTAAATTAAGTGATGATTTAGACAGATCAGCAGCCTCTGTAAGAGTTAGGATGGGGCAATGCTGAGTAAAGCAGAAAATCCTGCTTCATATTTTTATCACATTTGATATTTAGAGTTTAGTAAAAGGCCAGTCTTCAGCCAGGTCACTGAGAACTTTGGTGAGGTGAAGGACCATTGGGGCAGGACCCCAGGAAAACAGCCATGTGAAAATGAATTAATGACATTTAAGGCTGTTCAGAAGAATTCACTTTTCTATGCAGCTGATTTCAGAAACACGCTGTGGATAATCTAGTTAAAAATACAGAGACATTTAAACACTCCTGATGGAAGCACAGGACATTTCCTGAAGATTAATGACTGTTTGGGAGAAGCTATGGCTTGAAATTCAGCTGAGAGCCATTAGCCTCAGCTAGCCATCAATCCTCCAGCAAGGTTTGGTGCCAGAGTCATTACTACAATTAGGAGTTTAAAATGTATAGGTGTAGGGTATTTTCTGTGCAAGATGAAGATGCCATTTTGACAGGACTCTTCTGGAGAATTGTGCTTTTGGCTAGATGAATGGCTTGGGGTCTCTCAGGGGTATTCTAATACTTTAAAATAATTTCAAGCCTCAGTTATGCAGCACCCTGGAAGATCAGCTGTGAACATCAGACCCAGTCATGAAAACATGTCAAGCAAATAACACCTCGTAAAGAAATGGCCACTTTGTGTCATCAGTCAGGAGGTGCTGGATATTAGAGCTTTGTTAGGCAGTCATTAGCTTCAGCATAATTAAAAACCCAGGACCCAGCTGTTAATAATTGACTGAAGGAAAACTGAATGGAGAATACCAGATTTGGAGATTTTGCTGGTAGTGATTAAGAGCTTATTAGTACACACAACAAAGCCAATGGTAGGTGTCATGTTAGAGTCAATGGAAGCAAGAATGAGCACTTTTGGTCCTTTTCACTAATGTAGCACAAAAAGTACAAGGGTCATCTCTTTTCATAGGTCAGCAGAAACTTTTCCCTACTGCCTTTTGGACTGTTTTAATCACACTGACAAAGTTCTATCTAGCTATTTTTTAGTTATGACTGTCAGTTCTTACTTCATAGATTTCATAAATAAGGAAAAAAGGACCTAACTTTACTTCCTGTATGTAGGCAGTTATTTGGCTTTCTGTTGATACTGAGCTAAAGGATGAGTCTTCAACTAAAGCCTGCTTTCCAGTTTTGTGCTGTGAAGCCATCAAAAGATGGAAAATCTATCACCTTCCTTGGTGTTTCTTTTCATTCATTTATTACATCATTATAAACATGTGTGCCTCCTGTTTCTGAATTAGACTGATCTGGCTCCATCAACAAGCCTGTTCTTGTAGGTAATAAGTCAGCTTTTCCTAGTAATTATTATTTGACATTTCTTTCCCAATCTTGCACTGTAATTAAGTTAACTTCTCATCTTACTGATAGCCAGCAAAACCCAATTCCTTTAATCTCTGCATTGAGTCAACTGAGTTACATAGAAAAATAGAAGCACTTTATGCTGTAGAGATGTAACAGCCACATTAGCCATGTGGGAGTTTATATTCTGTTGGTTTTTCACCAGGACAAATAATCTTACAGGACTCATTTCTTTCCAGGATAGCGAAGGCAAATCTGCCATTCCTTCTTCGTGTTTTCATAGCTTCATGTTTGAGTGTACTGAATATTTTGCTTAATTAGTCCAATTTCTTAATTGGTCCAGAACAATCTGCCCTTAATTTTTACTCTGCCAATCTGTGTGTCATCTGCTAATTTTATTCATAGTAGAGTTGATCAGAAAATTCCAGTTCAGCAATATTTTATAAAAAAATTTGGTTCATAAATCTAAATTATTTAAATCTAAACATCCTTCATTCAATGAGCTTTTCTCAACAGGTTTTCCCTGAGACTGAGGGCCCTGACAAAGACTGAATTTTATAGACTTTAATCACTATCCCAGAAAATTGAGTAATAAACACTGTTTTTTAAAAGTTGGGTTACTTTGGAGATTTGAGATAACTTTGGGACTGATTCAAAGTCCATTAAAGTCAGTGGGAATCTATGCATGGACTTAATTTGCCATTGGAAAGGTCTTTTTTTGTGTAATGGTCAGGTTTTTTTTTTCTTTATACATACATTATTTCCTTTTTACTAAAAAATTCCTTATTAAAAAAATATAGTAGACCATCAGCAAAATCCCACAGCTACATTTAAAAATTATCTGCTTAATTGTGTAGCGTTATATAAGCCTATAAACTTCTTTGGCTTATGCCTAACAAAAAAAGGCCTCACTTCCTTCTTTTTGTAACTTTCCCTTAGCACCCAAGTAGTGGCGAAGGAATGTGAAAGAAGGGATGGAGAATGGGGTTTAAATGAAAGCAAGAAAGTAAATAAAGGCTTCCAGCACTGTGCAATTGTTCTTCTACAGCTTGTCTTGGAAAGCATCAAATTCACCATGAAGGGTGGAGGAAAAGGGACTGAACAGGTGAGACTGGTTTTATCAATGCAGATTGCTACCAATACAATATTGAAGGGGGGCAGTGTACTGTTCTTAGTCCAGAAAACATAATTTCTGAAAAATCAGGTTGTCATTGGTGAGGTGCAAGACAGGAAGTTCTATTTTTAAGTTATTATGATTGTACTTTGGTTTTTTGGAAGTTTAAATGTGACTTCTAGGACAGCTCATTTTCGTAAGTTTCCCACAATCTCATAATACTTTGTTTTTAATATCTCATCATTTGACTGTTCACTCATACTTCCTTCTTGCCAGTGAGAATGTGTTCAGCAATGGGTACAGTGCCATAGTATTTTTACAGCAATGTGTGATTCCTATAGCAGAAGTATCCATATGTGTGATGAGCACCAGGAGAATTCTATGCTCAGAAGAAATGTTAGAGTAATTTTCTCCAAATGAGAAACTGCCAGGGAAATGTGTCAAAATGAACACAAGAAAATTATCTGCCATAAGCAGTCATCATTCCCAAGGGAGGGTCAGTGGAAAGGACAGTGCTGTTCGTGTTCTACTGTTAAAAAAGCTCACGCTACTCACGAGTGATCAACCTGCAAATCACACTGGTTGCCACTTTTTATTAGCCCTGTTCAGATAAGGGCTTATCCTCACTAAAATGGAAAGCACTACCAACTGGTTTGGAGTCCATAAGTTTCCCTGTACAATGGTGAGTGTAAATCTAGACAGCTATGGTAGCTCTGCATTCTCACTGCAGTCATTTTCCAGTTTGACAGGCTACAAGGGAGCATATAAAGCAGCAAAGGAAATGCAAGACATCTGTAACAAAACCAGTGAACATGCTATTGATTTGTTTCCCTTGCTGGTGTGGTCCTGGCATTGGTCTCTTTCTCCAGAGAAATGAGTTAAAGAAACAAGTCCAGTAGAGAACATGGAATTTTACTTCCATTCATCTTCCTTATTTTGCAAGCACCACATTCTGCAAATCCCATGCCAGTAAAGCTCTTGGATCAGTCCTCAAATTCTTCTGGATCCTTAAGGGAGGAGATGTCAGAGCTGGCCAAGAATCTAAGTGGAAACTGATGACAGAAGCTGACATTAATCAGCTCCACAGTATGTTCTGCCCAGCAGGTTTCTTCTAATAAATCAAAGGGCTTCAGATCCAAAGGGCATTTAACCATTAGAGAGCAAGTGTTCACTGTGGTCTGTGCAGCTAAAGATGATGAATTTAATATTGATTTTCATATATAACCCCATCCACATAACATGTTTGTGTGATTTTACATATAAATACACTGGAAAAATTCTCAGCTGGGGCAAGTCAGCAAAATTCCACTGATTTTACTACCTTACATGAACTGAAGTTTTATTCCCCAATATATGAATAGAATGAAATGGTGCTATGTTCTCATTGTTTTTCTTTCTTCTTTTTTGTTCCCCTTTTTTTTTTTTTGAGCTGACAGTGATGGGAAAAAAAACCACCACCATATTTGCAAAATTTCTGCCATTCTTGTGATAAGCTGTTTCCCCATGGTGAGCACAGAGCAGTCATTAAAGGAAAGAAAGTAAACAGAGTGCTACATGTAAGTCAAGATCACTCACCAGTGGGAGTATGAATCCATAGCTACTCACAGAGGTGAGTCTGTGGCCTCAGCTGGGTTGTTTCAGTGAGCAACACTCACCAGGGGCAAGAGGGTTTTAGCATTCTGAAAAATCTTTTATTCTTTGATTTTTAAATGTTGTGTATTGGGGGGGGGGGTGTGGGGGTGTTGTTTTTTTTCTTTTGTCTTTCAGGGTTTTTTTCAATAATATGCTTCTATAAACACATTAACAACAAAAGGAGGGCTAAGGAGAATCTCCATCCTTTATTCGATGCAGGGGGGACATAGTGACAAAGGCTAAGGAATAGCACTGAAGGCCTTCTTTACCTAAATAAGTAAGAGTTATACTCACAGAAGCTGCCCAGAAATGGACCCACTCGTAAGAGATTTGCTGACCTGGAGAAAGAGTCTTACTCTGCATTAGGAGAAAACATATCAGTCTATGAGTGTGGAAGATGCATACAAGATGGTTAGAGATCTAATCTAAATAGACATCTCATTCCTGATCTTGCAGTGAAATTCAGGGACACGCTAGAATCTTTGAGAAACACTGCAGTGGTTTAGAAGATTTGTGCCCACTGATTTCATCCAGCCACAGGGCTTAAAAATGCCTAGTACACTCTTAAACACAAGACCTGGGCATATGTTACTTGAAAACTTTTCCCCACAAAAATGTAATTCTTCAAAACCTCTCAGACCATTCAAATTTGGGACTACCACTACCAGAACTAAAAGTAGGGATCAAATATACCTCACCAGATTAAATAACATGATTCTCTTCAAATGCTCTGCCTACAGCATTAATGGTGCTTTAATGTGTATACCCTGTAGACAAGGCACAGAAGCAAAACCAAAATGTGGTGACTGGCAAATTGCAGAATTAAATTTAACCAGATCATAATGGTATCATTTTACACCCACTTACAAGGATGGATTTGGGCAGAAAAATGTGCAGTTCCCCATTCTGCTACCCGCCTCTATATTCTCACAGAATGTTCCTGCCACCTCATGAAGAAGTTAGGCCGATGTATATTTAAAACACAAACTACAGTGTGTAAACAGACAGACTTCTTTAAAACTGGATATTATTTCACTACAACACATAGTGCAAATACTGATTAAATTTCTCCTTTACGGGGGAAAGATTCTGAATGGCAGTTATTAACTCCAGTAATACCATCATATCAGGATTTCTTGTGAAGACAATGTTTCAACTGATGGGTTTCATGTCAAGACATGAAGAGCCAAAGCACTCTTCTGGAAAAACTGGCTTCTGGGTGCACTGTGCACTGGGTAAAAAAAAAGGCTGGACAGCCCAGCTCAGAGAGTGGTGGCGAATGGAGTTTCATCCAGTTGTCAGCCAGACATTAGTCATGCGTTCCCAGTGCTCAGAGTTGGGTCCAGTAGTGTTCAGTGTCTTTATCAGTGATCTGGATGAGGGAATCAAGGTCACCCTCAGTCAGTTCACAGATGACACCAAGCTGACTGGGGGTGTTGATCTGCTGGAGGGCAGGAAGAGTCTGCAGAAGGATCTGGACAGGCTGGATTGATGCTGAGGCCAATGGTGTGAGGTTCAACAAGGCCCAGTGCCAGGTCTCACTCTGGGGTCACAACAACCCCTGCAGTGCTACAGGCTCGGGAAGAGTGGCTGGAAAGTGACCAAGAGCAAAAGGATGTAGGGGTGCTGATCAGCAGCAGCTGAACATGAGCCAGTTGTGCCCAGGTGGCCAAGAAGGCCAATGGCACCTGGACTCTATCAGCAATAGTGTGGCCAGCAGGACCAGTGCAGTGATTGTCCCTCTGTACTTGGCACTGGTGAGGTCACACCTTGAGTCCAGTTCTGGGCCCCTTCTCGAAGAAAAAGACATTGAGGTGTTGAAATGTGTCCAGAGAAGGGCAACAAAGCTGGTGAAGGGTCCAGAGCACAAGTCTTGTGAGGAACAACTGAGGGAGCTGGGGGTGTTTAGCCTGCAGAAGAGAAGCCTCAGGGTTTACCTTATTGCTTCTACAACTCCCTGAAAGCCAGTTGTAGCCAGGTGGGGATAGGCCTCTTCTCCCAGGTAACAAGCAACTGGACAATAGGAAGTGGCCTCAAGTTGTACCATGGGAGATTTAGACCGGATTTTAGGAAAAAAATTCTTCAGTGAAAGGTTTGTTAAGCATTGGAAGATACTGCCCAAGGAAGTGCTTACATCATCATGCCTGGGACACTTGGAGACGTGGTTTAGCGGTGAACTTGGCAGTGCTGGGTTCATCATTGATGATCTTAAAGGCTTTTTCCAAATTAAATGATCCTATAAAAGCTCTCCTATTTCTGCCAATATCAGCTACTCTCTGCTTATTGGCCTTGCTTGCTAAAATATTCAGGCTACTGGAGAAGGAAGAGTACATTATCAAGAGTTAGTAAATTAAATTTGCCTTCTGCCCTGCTAAAACTATTTTGGAGATGTTACCTTAGGAATTTTCTAGCTAAATAATTTTGTTATTTTTAAAAAGCAGTCACTTGGTAGGGCTTAAACATTTTACAAAAATATGGTAATTAAAAATGGTCCAGGAATGGTTATGGAAGGAATATCTGGTGGATGTAAGAATGACACTATTACTTTCCCTCATTAAAAAAGTCAGTAGCACATTAAGAGCCTGTAAGATGTAGAAAAACAGCAGCACAAAGGCCTAAACTGCAAACCTGCTTAGATCTATGAGTGAGTGCATGGTGTCTTTCAAGGAGTAGTTTGATTTTATGCAAGCATTTGAATAGACTCCATTTTATATGGGGACCAGGAAAACGGTGGAAACAGGAGGAAAAAGTACTTTTCTTACAAAGCTGCTGCTGTGTTGTTAGCCTCAATGTGGCAAATCACTACTAATATCTTTGTGTAAAAAAATATTAGAGGAATAATGATATCTTATTTCACAAATTGGTGGGACAGTTTTAATACCCACCTACTTCAAAGTTATTTCTCAGACTTAAAGGAAAAAATCCCAACTCTATGTAAGGGGCATGGCAGGGAAGATACCAACCAGCCTGCTTTCCATCAGACAGACTATCTCAAAATTAAGTCTCAAGTGCTGGATGAAGACCTCTTCCTTCCCACAAGTGGGTGAAGTGGTTACATAACATATGCTGCAAGTTATCTGAGGAAAGAGCTACCATGCTCTTAAACAGATGGTAACTGCATCCACCTCTGTGTGCTCAGCAGAGAAAGAAGATTGTAGTTTTCCATTCAGGATCTGTCCTTTCTTTGGAATACTACTACTGGCTTTAAGAGCCAGGAGGAATGTTCTCAATAGTCTTAAGCAAAATAAAATTAAGTTTTCACCTTAAGAATATCTGTATCTGTGTTTTTGTGTGGTACGTGTGTATATATAGGGTTTCTTTCTTCTAATGACTGAGGATTTTCGGGGACAAAAATGATTCTTTTACTTTATATTCCTTTTTTTTTCAAGTTTTGACATTTCTAAAAAAAAAATTAAAGCTGTTTTTATTTTTCCACAGACACACTGATATTTTTCTAACAGAATAATAAGATGTTTTGTCAAGAATGTAGAATAAGAAGGCTCTACTGTTGTCTCCAACAGTTGAGTAGCACTTCAATACAAATGGAGAATGTTCTTACCTATTTGAGACAGGGTAGCTGAGATTAATCACTTGCATCATTGTATTATTCTAACAAGTGCAAGCTTTTCGTATCATCTGCAAAGATGGTGATGTGCAAACAGGAAGACTGGAGTTCTGACTGTGCATGCACCAACCAAGCTGACCCCTTCACCCATTTGTGGGAAAGAAGGAGTGAAGGATGAATAAATCAGGTCCACATCTAGCATTTGAGTCTTCATTTTAGAAAGTCTCTCTGATGGAGAACAGACCTGCTGGTGTCTTTCCCCCTCATGACCCTTACATACAGCTGGGATTTTATTCCTTCCACTTTTGAGAGAAGTCATTAAAGCAAAAATCTCGGGGCAGCATCTGTAGGTGGTTATACCAGTTAGCTCAGAAGTGAAAGGAACTATCAGTTCTCCTAACTGATCTGCACACGGACCTGGGAAGAGACACTTAGAAGGAAATTATTTTAAAATTTGGGTTCAGTTTTTTGCCTTATTCTCTTAAGCCTTTTCAGATTCAGAAAAAAAAAAAAAAAAACCCAAAAAAAGAATCAAGCTAAGTGCAGTGTTATAGTTTCCGAGCAAAGTGTTTGACGAGGAGATGTTGGAGCCAGTTCCAACATTACAGTGCACACAAAGATCACCAAGTCCATACTAATTTCAGAATTCCATGCTCAACTGATGTATGAATACACCCATCGGGAAATTGAAGGTTTTTCTTCTTGTTGCTTGTTTTTTATTTTGCCCTTGCTCCCCTTCATCTATTAGTAAATGGGAGAGTGCCAGAGGTGCTGGGAATTGCAAGGGAATGACCAAGGAGACTGCTGGCATGCAGCCCTGCAGCACTGTCATTAGAGGCAACAGATTCAATCCAGATTCAGGCAGCTTCCCAGTGCACCCAAGTTTAAATCATTGCCATCTTAGGTGCTACATCTAATCAATGGACCTTGATGGGTGTCTCCTGGAAGCAGTTCATTCATACTACCTTTTGAACCTGGGGATTAAGAGTTTATTTTGCTGACAGTCTATGGAGCCAGAGTGACCACACACGTTCCTCAGGTGGCTGGGACAAATCCAGGCATTGGTGCTTTTCAATCAGATTGCTAAACTATGACAGCAAACCTCTAATCTGTAGTGTAACAATATGGTGGCTTTCTATAAAAGTTTGAGCTCTCAGCTAGATTTTATTGCTTTCTTTATGAGTGATTTATTACTATATATTATATGATTGTGTACCTGGAGTGGTCCAGAAAGTTGTTTAGTTTCTTATGAAGCAGATGGAATACATTATCTTGAACAAAAACTGGCACTAGTTCTTGTTTTGTTCAACCCTGGAGCCAATTTACATGTTAAGCTGGAGCCTTCTGAAGGCAAAAGACACAGAACACAGGCCGCCCAAAGTTCCTGTGCAGGTATCCTGTATCAGCTATCCTACCCACTCATTTAATCAAATAATGCTCTTTCACTCATTCTCCTTTCTCATGCTCTTCTATTGTATAAGACATAATTTTTTTTTGCCCCCAAAACACTTACTCACTTTAGGAAAAAGCAAGGGTGATTTGGAGGATGGGCCTGAGAAAGTTAATTGCCTGTACTACCACAGGCACTGCACATGATTTTGTTGAAGCTAGTCAAGGCCTCTGTTTTAAGCTCCCATCTGGTAAAAAAGGAGAATATAGTGGTTCTCAGCTTCTCAGAAATGTGAGACATTTGAGATTATGAAAATCTCTGATACTGTGGGACCTGTAATTTGGACTTGGTGAACAAGGGAATATAGGAATTTAGATAGAAGTTCAGATGGGATTTAGAAATCTAAATAAGATAATGTGATTGATAACAAAAATATACACATACTAGTGTAGGCCCATAGAGATCTTTCTTTTTGCCAGTAGTTATTCAGGAACGTGTATGTCTACTACTGGCATATTTACAGTTACCACTGTCTTGACTGAGTAACTAGGTATTCACCTCCTACTTGAAGCTGTTTGTAATTCAGAGATTAGGGCAAGAATTCTTAAAAGCCAAAACAACAAAATTACAACATCAAATGCAAGGCACAGCACAGCCACACAAAAACTAAGGTGCTGGATCCAGGCTTGGTATCCTACATCAGGATTAGCTGTGGCACAGAAGAAACAGGAAAACTAGACATAATATTCTTAATACCATGATTGTCCTAACTACCAAGCTATAGCAGATTCTGAGGTGCCCTTTGTCTTTCTTTTCAGAAGTTGTACCTGCACATATTAAATAACTCAAAGGATTCTTAGGGCAAATAGAAAATACCTACAAGGAAAACTTGACTTTCTGACACAGTGATAGGTGTTTGGTCCTCTGAAGGTTGGGTTATTGGGTTGGTATATTCTATTATAAATATTTTCTTCTTAGTTCATATTCTTCGGAAATGGAGTCTATGGCTCTTCTATTACAGAAAAAAAAAAGTCAAAGTCAGAATCATTCCTGCAACACCTCTTGTTTCTGCAGAGCTTGATATTTTCAACTGTAACAAATGAACAGACTGGTCCTATATCTTCATGCTGCTTTTAATTTATTCTCATCTAAGGAGAAAACACATGAAACTTCCAGAGCCCTCCAAAGCAGTTTCTTTGCTAAGAGGGCCCTGTTGGTTTCTATCAGCTGTACTTAACCATATTCAAACAACGAAGCAGTCCTAGACAGATTTTTACAGAAGTGCTATGACCAAAGCTGTTAAGGGAAGAGGTAGTATTTTAGACAAATCCCTCTCTCCAGTATTTCTTGCTCACTGCAACCTTGTGTAACATATTTTGAGTCTGTATCTAAATCCTTTTGTTCAATCAGGCCTTATTTTAAACACCTGAATTATTTCACTTACCTGTAGTAAAACTTGGATACAAACCCTTTATTAGCTTTGAAATATTTATTTCACATGCACTGTATAAATGTTAGTTACTTGTCCCACTGTTCCATGAGTTCATTAATCCTTGAGTCCTTCTCCTAATAACATTGTTCCCATTAACAGTACATGTTTCAGACTTCAAATCTTATCTACTAATGTTCGTGTTAGACCAGGTGTGGCGAGTAATTCCACTTAATTGTTCTTGCCTATTCAAAGCAGCAACTACTTTCAAAAGACAAGAAAAAACAGCCTATACATAAATGCAGGTTGGAAGTGTCTGTTGCTGTTTCCTATCACAGAATCACAGAATGGTTGGGGTTGGAAGGGAACTCTGGAGATCATCTAGTCCAACCCCTCTGTTCAATCAAGGTTTGCCTAGAGCAGGTTGCACAGGGTTATGTCCAGGTGGGTTCTGAATACCTCCAGAGAAGGACACTCCACAATCTCTCTGGGCCAGAGCCTGTTCCAGTGCTATGTCACTCCTGAAGTAAAAATCATTTTCCTTATATTCAGACAGAACTTCCTGTGTTTCAGTTTTTGCCCATTTCCCTTATCCTGTTCCCTGGCACCACTGAAGAGAGTCGGGCCCCATCCTCTTGACACTGACCTTGAAGATATTTGTATACATATCCTCAGAGACACTGAAGATGTTACTCTGGATCCAGCTATTATAACCCTAGGCCTAAGAGAAACCCTTCTATAATGGCAGCTGGATGGCCAAACTCACTCAGGTGGCATCAGACCATGCATGGGACAAATATATCAAGCTCTTGGCTATCTTTTTCAGTGAGTGATGGCATGGGACTCTATGCTTTTCTCATTCCTTTAGGGGCCAGAGAGAGAAAACTCCACTCTATGTTTCATAAAAAAAGGTGTCTACAAATACTAGATCACCTCAGTGCTCACAGGGTAATTGCAAAGATTGTTGCATTGGTAAAGGGCTGGTCAATGGGGATTTGAGCTCTGTCAGAACAGCCAGGAGGGGAAGGCTGGAAGCAGAGACAGGAAGATAACTGGTACCATTGCCCTCTTCTCTGTCATGACAGTGAGAAAGGAAAAATTGGCATCTAAGTTGGCAAGCTGGATTTCATCCTAATCAATCTCTCTAAGCCCTTTTACTACCTAGACATCTTTCTGTACCTCTTACTTGTGCTGAGCTGATAAATTATCTTCAGATTTAATAAGCACTGACTTCCACCTCAAGATTGCAGTAAATTTAGCTTGAAATTCTAAAACATCAGGCTTTTTCTGAAATAGCTGTCTGTATGCTCAAAATTAGGGGTCATAGTGATCAATCAGTTTTAAACTGAGTGTTAACATCAGCCTGATGTCTAAAACAAGTGTCTCCTGCTATAAAGTTCAGTCAGCTTATATTGCTGTCCAGGCGAGCTCATCTTTGTTGGTAAGTACTTGTCACATTTCTCTCATCCTTCAAGTCATATTGGTACTGTTCTTCTTCAAGCAAATGTCAGTGAATATCTTCACTGTGTCTATAACTGCTTTAAAAAAATCTTTCCAATTAAATCAGAACCATTCCCAAGCCAGTTTAATTTTCCCTGGCTTTCCTGGAGAGGTGGAGAGGTGAAAACACAGCAGGATGCTTGCATTCAGCAAGATCAGGTTGAAAAGCATATTTGAGAAACTAGGAAAACAGTAGGAGCAGGGAGGTGAAATATTTAATTCACAGAAAAAAATATGGGAAAAGAAGAACCTTAATAATGACTTATATAATGGAACAAAAATAAGACAGTCTGAACTTCTAGAGACTGAGGAACAAACAAGATAACGAATGCATTTAATGGATAAAAAAAGGAAGGGATGAAATGGCACTGAGGAACTTAGTAAGCAGTTGTCTTCATATATAAGGTACCTAACACGGATGCAGCAACAAGGTTTTATCTGGGAACTCAGGAGTGGTCAGTAAGATCAATTCATAGATGCTTATGGAGAACTCTAACATAACAAGGGTGTGGTAGGCAAAAGGACAGTTTAGATAATGCAGTATAATAGTGTTATATTGTTTATGACAGGAGGTAAAATGGAGTTAAACCATTGAAGAAACTCTTAAAATATTTCTTTTGAAACCTGTTGCTAATGCAGACCTTCAAATGTAATGGTATTTACCTTCCTCATGGCTTTGACATTCATTTCATTCTATTACACTGTTTCACAAAGGTGCTGTGCAACCTGGGGAGCATTAGGAGAAGGAACGTGAATATCAAAATGATGTCAGTAGTATAGTCAAGAACAACAAAAAGCCATTTAGCACACCAAACATCTAAACTGCATTCACAGCTTTGGCTGGACTTTAGCCAGCCTGAATTTGGTTCACATTCACACCAGATTTATTTTACTATGGTTTGGATACAAAAATTGAGTGAAAATAGGGCATTTCCAAGACTCAAACCCAAAGCTTAAAGTGAAACTTGGAGCGTGTGAACCTTTGCAGCTTGAAACCAAAGAAAATGTTTGCATGAACCCTTGCTAAGCAAGCCCGCTGTGTTTCAGAGGAGCTCTAATAAAAACCACACTGCCATGAATCACTGAATATTCCGTACTTTGCCTTGGTAAATTTATGTAAGTTCCATGACAGTCCTTTTAAAGAGTTCATTTTTCACTGAACTCTGAGCCAAATCATGAAGTCGTTGATGAGTTTTGCTAAATCCTTACCCAGCCTAATCCTACTAAAGTTAGAGGGAGATTTGACTGAATAGGGAGAAAACAAAAACTGAGTCAAGGTTTGGACTTGGATACAGTAGCTTGAATTTATACAGTTTATTTTTAAGAGCTTGAATAAATCTATCTCCACTAATGTGTATTAAACACTAACAAGTAACAGAAAACTCTGTTCAAAAACTAATGAAAGACCAAATTCAGACTGTTTTCCCAACCTGCTCTCAGTCATGTTTGTACATATCAGGAGAAGGTATTTAATGACACAGTTAATGGTACTTTTTCTTACAAAGCTTCTTCATTCAGAACTGCTCTGTCCACAAACAACTCCTGTGTAACTAATAAAGGTATTTTCTGCTGGGGTGTCTCCATTCTTTTGGGCATTGGAAGCTTTGTAGTGAATGGAATGAGTTTTCATACAGAGTGGACTTGTTAAAGCATTGGAGTGTTTTCTTCTAGAACTAAATTTCCCCATTTCTCTGCTCTCAGTTGCAGTGATGACAGGGAGAATAACTCACAGGTGATCAGTAACTGCTCCTCTATCTAAAAAAAATTGAAACATTATGAAATTCTGAGAATTGAGCTGTGACACCCAAACAGCTTCACTGGTACTGCCTTTATGCCATTACAGGATGAACTCTGGGTGTGTGTCTTCTCTTCCTCCAAATTCAGTTTGGACAAGACCAGTTCAAGCACAAAAAGCTCATTGTTCAATGAACCTATCTAGCCAAATCACTGCTTTCCCCCTCTGTTTCTTGTCCAGCAAAACCCAGGCTTCTCCTATGGTAACCTCTTTGCAGGCTCAAGCTCAGCCTGCTGTTTTATAGTCTGCAACCTCCTCTCTGCTTTCTCACACCTTCTCTTAATCTTTGATTTTCCCCTACCGTCTGCCTGGCTATTTTAAATTCCTTCATCATATTTCAGTCTGTTTTCTGTGTCAATTCCAGTCACAATTCCCACCAACTCATCCCAGTTTCTCCAGTATCATGTTTTCATAACCCCTCCTCAACCACCTTATTCTGTTTTTCATCTTATGATTCACATTCCAGTATCTCCCTCTTCCTGATTGCCTTTGATAGATTCAATGCAGCTTTGATAATTTTGGAGGCACCTGGAAGCAGACATGAGGATGTGAGGTGACAGGGAAAGGTGAAATCCAGTTTTGTGTTCCTTACTGGGCAAGAAAACTAAGGGGGGAAGCACTTTTCATTGACATATTTCAATTTCTTTCCAAATGGTTGTCTGTAGGGTTGCCTCCTCTCAGTAAAGTGGAAATGCCCACGCATGATTGGTAAGTATAGATTCTTTGGAGATCATGTGAGCTGTTTTTAATCTTTTTTTTCAAGAGCTCAAAATTTGGGAAGATGTGGGTTGATCTTCAGATCTCAGCAAGTACTGCACAGATGCACATGAACTTTTACTGGTTCTGACTTCCCACATACAGAGCACAAAGAGGCTACTTAAACAAAACAGGGAGCAGAAGTTTTTAACATTAAAAGCTCCACACTTTTTGTCATTTTCCTTCAACTCACTGAATGATATGATTGGCAGTTACCAAAAATCAGCCTGAGGCAGGCAAAGTCATGGAGTATTTCAGTCCAAATGGTTAATGTTCTGGCACAGTTGTAAGCAGCTGAAAACTGTATTTTTTAATGGCACATATCAAACAACCTGAATAACATGGAGTGCTACCAGACAGACCTATAATTAGAATTGGACAAGAATCAGTTTTCCCATAACCTCCAACATTTTTTTCAGTCGTACATTGGCACAAACCCAGCAGCTTTTGAGGTTTTACTAAAAAAAGAGAGAACAAACACACTCCTATAACTTGGTGATCAGAGTATTCACCTACACCCTCCACTTGCTGAGGATGAGCTCTAACTTTAGGTCTTATTTCCTTTATTTTTTTTCCCTGGTATAGCTGCCTCACTTTGTATATTTATTATTCATTGATCCAGAGAAAGCCTCTAAAGCTCAATACACAAAGATAATCTGGTGTCTCATTCTCATGAAGCTCGATGCTTAAACTGTTTTATGGTTCCAGATTTTAATCTCTAGTTCAGCAGTCGGGAGACTCCCCTGGACTGTTAAAAGTCCACTGTGACTCAGGCTGATCATGAACTAAATGAATTCCCAGGCTTCCCTTCTCACTCAGAAGTGGGGCTTTCTTTTTTGTGGTTTTTAACAGAAATTTTATCCCTGACATGAGGAATCTTTTCTACGCAGTTTTGGCCAAATCTGAAAGTTCTGCTTCTGACAGATCAATGCTATTCCAAAAGAATTTGTGAAACAATTTCTGGAAACCATTGGAAAACAAAAAGCAGTGTTCTGAAACCTGTGAATTATTGCCAGGGACATTATAGTGTAAAAACCATCATGTCTGCTTTGGCAAGACACACAAGTTACTGCCTCAGTAGAGGTCATTCTGCAGCTTTTTGTTGTTGTATCTAAGTGAACTTTAAGAGGCTTAAGTTAATAAGTAACAGCAAAGTTATCCCTACAAAACCAAACCAGAGCCTGACAGTGTTCTCTATTTGGTTTGGATGCTGCAGCTGGATGCCTGAACTCCCAGAGAAGAAGTAGCCACAAAGACAACAACTTCTTCTACTGACCCCAGTGCTTTTACCATTCCCCATGGCGTAGTGTACTTCAGGTTTGTCCTAAAATTACTACAGCATTAGTTTCCAAAATATATTCATTTTTTCTGCTTCCTCTGTAGTCTCACAAAAAAAGAAAAATAAACCCAAATGCATTATTATTGATAGTCTAATAGAGGAAAACATTCACAGAGATAATAAGAATAAAACGTCAGTTTTGCCCAGGGATTGGGAGAAAAAAACAATGAGCATGTTAGTGGTCCAACGTTCAATAAAACCTCCTTTCCAGAAGAAACTAAGTAAAGAACCACATTATTAGCTGGACAAGCTTAGTAATGTCACGAGTCTTTTCAGAAGCAATGACAGTCATTTTGTTTTTTTCTCTGGTTGCTTGAATACGAATACAGGATTTCTGTAACACCGGGAAAGTTGGAAGCCTCTGACAGCTGGAGTTTAGAGAGTGCATTGCTGACATCTGGTGGAAATATGTATAGTTTAAACACTGTAAAACTTTAAATACTGTTCATATAGCAGCAGAATTTTCCCTCATAAGAGGGTGTTTGGACACTCTGGAAGACTAGAACTGTAGAAATGTGAAACATGGGCATATATAATTTATGAAATCTAGAAAATATGAGCATTTGCTGTTTCTTGGTATGGGATTCTGGGCATGCATTTTCATTGTTTATTCACTAAACTCTTCCAAAAGTGTTAGAACCACCCTAAAACAAAATATACATGAAGTCTCAAACAACCTGAATACTCCTATAGTTGCATTTAAAATGTTTATGGACAGCATCACAAAGATCTGCAATAAGAATATAAACAAACAGTTATATCAGAAAAATCTTCCTTTAAATGAATTTGTGTGAATCAATAACATATTCTGAAAATAGCCTTTTCCTAAAAAAGGGGAAAAAAAGCAGCATTGTTTGTGTCCCTATTTAATGCTAATTAACTTTGAAGAAGGGTGACATGCTCCTTACTTTACGTTTTAGTGACTGGTAAATATGCAAATACCAACTAATAATAAATTATACTCTTTCCTCATGCCAAAACTTCAAAAATAACATATGTATTTTCCCAAACACTCATGTGTCTTGCTGACAAGTTAAAAGTCAAAGAACTGAAAAGTTTTCTGTTCCAAAACTGAAAAGGAAGTTGCTTCTTTTTCAGAATCCTTCCACTTAAATGAAAATTCAGAAAAAATTGCTCAATGGAAAATCACTATTGAAAATAGTTATTTCATATTTTCAAATTATGGAGTTATCAGAAAAATAAAAACAAAATTTTCAGGTGTCTCTGATAAGACAGTTCTTAAAATATTAAAATTCTATATAGTTCTGAATCTTAGAAAAGATGAAAAGTTTTATTTATATGAAGCTATTTACCACTCAAGTCCTCATATTATATATTCTTTCTCAGATACAGGCCTTTTAAAGTGTTTTGTGTATTGTCATGTGTGTTTGTATGTGTGTGTGTGGCCCCTTCCCAGTCTGATTTGTTTTGTAAGAATTTGGAATTTCTTTAGGCAGCATCTGTGTATAACCTTCTATCCCACACCCAGGCAGTTCCCATCCCTGGCTGTTTATAGAAGTATTTAATATGAACTGGTTGTCTGCCAGACTCATGAGGTAGTTGGAGTAGCTCTGGAATTACAGAAGTTGTGAAATATTTTTTAAAAATATTTTTTGCTGTTATTTAATAGCAAAAGAAAACAATACAATCAGCACAGGAATACAAGAGATCTCAGCAGTGAGATTGTTGTGTTTCACAATGCTGGTAATGACAGATGTTACCAGGGAGCCTCACACACGACAGGGCAGGATGATGACAGAGAACAAAACCAGAGGCTTCTGCCAGGACTGATGTAGCAGCAGGTGGATGAACCTTCTCTATCTGACAGTCCCTGGCAGGCCAGGACCCAGCTCTGAGTGCTGGTGAATCTCTCCTCAGCAGAAGGGAAGTCTGCTATGGGCCGTTATTTTTCAGATTAAATGAAAACACAGAAAAATGGGTGAGCTGAAATTGACGTTGCAAAAAACATCCTGGAATGATTTTTTCTCTGGTGCAGGCCTTCTGGAGCCAATTGAGTTTTGCTAGGAGAGGATCTGGCTAAATGACTTTGGAGGGAAGGTTAAACATTCTTCTTTTATTATCCTACCCTGTACCATTACAGGGTCCTTTTGCCTGGCTAGCATAAAACCAATTCTAATGCTAAAATAATTAGAAGGCTAGTGCATTTGCTGTTTCAATATGAATAGCTCATGACATATGTCTCTGTGGAAACCTTTTGTACATGTTAGGTACCGTCTGTCAGACATATTTTTCTCCAGTTCTTTGTGCTATTTTTAATATAATTTTAACCTTTTTATATACACTCAGGCTGTGCCCCTGCCAGAATGGTATACTACTGGTTACACAGTTAGCAATACCTTGATATGACGTTGCCAAGAATCTTCTGCAGTATAATACTATTTCCAATTTCTTATAGATTTTTATATTAATAGTATGAGCATGAAATATCTCATGTTTCTTTCAAACTAGATCATCATTTTGACTAGCTCAGCAAATGGCTGGCAGTTTGTTTTGGGTTGGTTGTTGGAGTTTTTTGTTGTGTTTTGCTTGCTTGTTTGTCTGGTTTGGATTTTTGTTTGTTTATCTCATAGCATAATAGAATGGTTTGGGTTGGAACAGACTTGAAAGGTCATCTACTTCCAACCCACCTGCCATGGGCAGGGACACCTTCCACTGGACCAGGCAGATCAGAGCCCCATCCAATCTGGCCTTGAACACTTCCAGGAACAGGGCATCCACAGCTTCTCTGGGACACCTGTGCCAGTGTCTCACCACTCTCATCGTTCTCTCCCTGCCTGTTTTTTGTTATTCCCATGACAAATGATAACCTGATAGGAAGAAATGTGAAAGCCAGGATTTTTTTTTTTTTTTCACACTCTCCCCATAATTTTTAACTTGATTGTTGAGAAAGATACCTTTTTGTCACAATCATGTAGTGCCTTGATCTGTGCTCTATTACTAAAGACCACCTCATCTCATCATGGTGCCATTATCAATGACAGCTGTGGATCACATGGAACATGGGGTTATTGCTTCTTCTTCTTGCACTGCCACATGATTATTGGAAAATATGAAAACACGGCAGTCTCCTCTTCTGATTCATAGTCTGATTCTCCTGCTTAGAGAAATTCCAGCACCATATAGAAAGCATGTGAATCATAGCAATACCAGCGAGAAAACTATTTATCACCTACATTTCAGTTTACAAAATTAAATTTTGTTTAAAAAATCAAGCACTCGTGATGAAAGAAGAAGTTGCAAAAATAAAAATTTTTATGTATAGATCACAAGTAAGGGAAAAACTCTACTGGCAATGTTCCTTTTGAATATAAAGAAAACAAACTAAAAATCAAGAATCAAACCATTTCATTATACATTCAAATCTCTTGCAAAATAGAATTAAATTGTATCAGCATAATATTTTAAAAGTCAGTGTGCCCATTCAATTCAGCAGAGTTAATAAATAGGAACTAGATAGCATAATATGAAAGATACATGTTGTCTTGAGGTAGAAGTGAAAAGGCTAAGTTTATTTGTACAGCTCCTTTTAATTTAAAAAGTCCTATGTTGTGCCAATCATCAAATCAGTGACATCACAGCACTAACCATTAAAAAGCTTGTAATTGAGAAACATCAAACGAGATTATCAAAAGCCAAGCAACTTTTGTAGACAAAAGTCTTACTCTTGTTCCAGTGACAAGTTAAATAACACTCAGATCAGAGACAAATAGAAAACATAAGATTTCCAGGCTGTTAGAAAAATGAGGTCCTAAGTATGACAATGAGCAGCATTAGGAAACATTATAGGTGGCATTGTTAGAACAGCTGGGGAAACTGAAGGAAGCAGATGATTGAAATATCAAGGTTATCAGAAATGAAGAGGATGATTTGATATAATGAATGATGTAGAGAGGAAAGCTAACGTGCAGAGCAAAACAAATTATTAAATGAGAGAAATAAGGGCTGAAAGACATGAGACCAGTCAAGCAAGATTTGGAGACAGATTAGAAAAAAATAACAGAAGAAAAAGAACTCAAGAGGGAGAGGGGAAAAGCAAGTTTTATTAAATACGAACAAAAGCAAACTCTTTTCAAAGGAAGTAGGAAACTATCAGAGCAAAGCCAGCTGCGGTGCCATTCCCAGAAGCAACACATACCATTCCTGCTGAGAATACCAGCCAGAAAAGACACGTCCTAGAAAAACATAAAGCTTTTAAAATTCATCAGCTGTCTGATGAGAATTTAATACTTTTGTGCCATATTTTCTCAGAGCGGACATTATACGCACTTCCTCCTACTTTCTGGTCATGTTTTCTGGTGACTGTCAAAGTGGAGCTTGCAGTTTACTTGAGCTGTTTGAGAAAGAATCTGAGTCTTGGCCAGCAGTTTCTTCTGTTAATAAAATATCTACAGATGTACCTGAGATATTAATAGGGGATATTTGCTTGCAAATACTACCTGAAAAGAAATTTTAGATTCCTTTTTATTGGACAAGCAGCTGCACTTATGGTCCCTAAAAATTAATTCAATTCAATCAAAGATTATTTATGTGTTTGATGTCTCAGTAGATAAATTTATGGAAACATTTTAAATCACCAATCCTTCTTACATATTGCTTTGCTATTCTGTTTCTTTCAAAAACATTTCAGAATTTAGATGTCTGATGTAAGTGTGATGCTTCCAGGGGTACTATATCATCTGTGATTTACACCAGTTAAGTAGCTTACATTTAAGTAGCTTACAGATACCTTCAGTTAATTTGGTTTTTTCACCAATATGAATGCATATTAATGAAGAAATCAAATTTTTTAAATCTGTCTCACCTTTGGCATTCTTCAGAAGGTGGATCCTTTGCAGTGTATAAGAAAAATAAAAATGATGGAGGGTACTTCTCAGAAGATCAGGTTCTGATTAATCTGAATACGTTGATTTTTCCTTTGCCTTTGAAATTTCATCATCTTCAAGGGAAAACAGAAGGGGAAATGTGTAGGTTCAGAATGAGGTGACTAATAGGTATATTTGTTCTAATATGCTTTCAGATTATTTTCTGGGTATTTAGAAATTGTATAGATTCTTCATCAAAAGAAGTCTTTAAATTGATATTTGTTTCAGTACTCTAGGTCAACTGCAATTACTAGGATAGAAACTGGAATTAATTTGGGGTAATATTGCAGTGTATTTCCTGCAGATGGTCATAAATGTTGTCACCTTACAGTACCCATATCTAGTCCTGGAGCTTAAACATTTTCTAACTGAACAACAGTGGTGTTGCACAGCAGTTAAAGAGCAGATGCAAAGCAACAACAGAAAAAACTAACCTACAGTATTGCCTCCAAATCAGTCGTGCTGACAAAAACTTCTGTGACCATTTTTCTTTTACTTTTTGATTTTCAGGCTTTTATTGTCTGAATATAGTTTCTCTCTCCAGGTTGTAAAGCAGTTCATGTAACACTATGCAACTTATTGCAAGCATCACATTACCCTCACATCTAGTATTTCACAAGAATGTTTTATAAATTACTGAAAGTTTCTGATTCTGCATGGGAATTTGTAGCCAGGGGATCATATTTGAAACATGGGTGTGAAACTCCACAAACAGAATAGTGCTTATTTCTTCAGAACCTGGAACAATTTGTTTGATCAAAGCTAGTTAGTGTCTGCTTCCTCTTTCTTTACATCTTTCTGATATAAAGTAATTCTCCTTAGATCTGAGCTTCATTGGTATAGATAATACTGCTACTGGAAGGAAATAGAAGACAATGAAAACTGCATATAAATAATTCTTAAGATCAAGTAATGTTTGTAAAAACAGTTCAACTATTCTTTCAATAAAAGAACTTCAGGGCATATCAGTCCTGTCTTTCTTACAAGTGTGAGAACATTTTGGGCAAAGAGTTGTTTCTTTCTGATTAATTACTTTTTATGTTCCTTACCTACATGATAAGTACTATTTACGCAATATATTAGGGATACCTACTGTTGATATCACAGCAGCAGGGTACACAAGCAAAACAGAATTTCTTTCCTCTTGTAACAACCTTATGACTTGGTACACATTTTTAACATTTTGAATCTGAAAACCATATTTTTTCCACTTTCAAAGAATATATGATCTCATAAATGTGGAACAGCTCAAAGTGTATAAGGAAAACTCCCAGAATTATAGACTATCAATGAAAAACCTGGTAAGCTTTGTATTTTTATTTTGCTGAGATTCCATTTCAGGAAGTGAGCTTTGTTTCTGTGAACTTAATATGTTATTCATAAAATTAAATATAAATAATTTTAATATTAATAAATATTAAATTTATAGCAATGTGCTTAGCTTTCATGAAAATCCTTTAAGCTTATCCATTATTTATAGCCTGTACATCTTTCATAATTTTCTATTCATTGCTTATGGCTTCTCAGAGACTGTTGAGCATGGTTTGATTCACAGTGTGATGCAGTATGTCAAAATCTACATTCTCGCATTCAAAGAAAACTAAATCTAAAACAACTGAACAAGCTGAAATTTAAAAAAATTCATGTTCTCTGAAAAATACACTTATACTATTCAGACAGAACACAAAGCATTACTGCAATGTTTTCCCCTGAGTTTACTCTGGAGCTTTAGATATTTTTAGAAAAGGAAGGAAAAGTACATTTTTTTAAGAGATCCACCTCATTTCAAGCTAGATAAACATTTGCCTAAGCTGAACTGAGAAGTTTCCATTTTGCATTGTGGTATAACATCAAATTTATTGAAGGTAAATTTCCTGGCAAGAACCCAAGAATAAATTAATTTTTCAATATTGTAAAATGCTTATGGTGTTTCTGTTTCTAAATATCTCCTGCAAGGAACTGAAATTCTATTCCCCACCAAATTTCTGCTAAACCCACTGGTAAAGTGGTTGCCTCCCTCTCCATATGGTGTCTGTCCAACATCAAAGGTGAGGAGTCTGGATCCCATTGTTGAGGTAAGCCTTGCCATAACACACCAGACAGCCTGCTACTCTTCCTGCAGCAACAGCATTTGGATCTTTTCAAGTTCACACTCTCTTTGCTCAATGAGAAGAGTGGCATACTTGAAAGTGGGAACTCAGGTTTGTGCTGTCTTTCTGACAGGCAAACAGGAAAGCTGAAATCTTTGTTCCACTTCCCACTCATTATTTGTGAGTGCTGGGACAACAAAAAAACTAGGTTATCTTGTAAATGAAACCATGCTCAGGTATGGACATGAGATCACTGTACTCTTAAATTGGTGACCCAACCAATTAGAACATCTTAAACTGGAGCCCAGCATGGTTCTGGCCTGAAATGATCAGCAGGATAGGAGAAATTCTCAGTTGAGGAATTTACATGGACACAGAAGTACCCCACAAAGAGTTTGGGTGTGTCCACCATATTCTGAAGGCAGGGAGAGCTTCACAATAATTGATAATGTCAGACTGTGTCTCTTGTGTCTGAGACACAAAGACCAGATCACAGCAGTCTCTACAAGCATAGCTATAACAAAAAACACCAGTGACCAAGTAGTAAGTCATGCTTAGGTCGAAACTAAAGAAAAAATAGAAGTCCCTGATATCTTCCATTCTGTAGCCTTCTTCTTAACCAGCTAACCACTGGTTTTGATGTTGATAAGCATCAAAGACCTCAGAAATGAGTTGTTGTTCATGGAGAATGACACTGAACCTGAGGTACCATGAAGTCATGAGTTAAAATTAAATGGAAATTTATCTCATAAACATTAATATTACTTTCCAAAGGCCAAATTTTGATAAACAGCTGAAACTAGACAGTTAATTCAGCTGGACTTGAATTTGATACTTGAAGGTAGAAGAAGCCTTAAAGTCAAGGGTGCAAAACTTATCACAAGTCTCTGTCTCAGAGAAAAAAAAAAAGAAAAGGCAACTTTCAGGAAGCGATTCCAGATCTGAACAGATGAAGAAAAAAAAAAGAATATTAGAAATAAGCAGAGTGCCTACACTGATTAAGGGAAAAAGAACTGATCAACAAAGAAAACTGCCTTAGAGGCCAAAAAATGTGTAGATAAAGTGAGAATAACAAAGTCAAGCTGAGTTGGACCTTGCAAAGAATATTAAACCACATAGCAGAAGATCCTTCAGCCATGTGAATAAAAAGAACAAGGGTGGAAAAATAAGTAGGGCCAGAAATTAGTATTGATAGAGTAGAAATGAAGAATAAATCAAGTATAGGCTGAAAACTGAATTATGCTTTAGCTCAGATTTCAAGGAAATAAGCAAAGACTTTGGACATGGGGAAAAAAAAAAAACGAGGACACATTTTTTAATGCATAGAAATGGAAAACAGGAGAATCAAGGTAAAAACACACTTTGAGATATCTAATGTACTCCAGGAGGGAAAAAGTAGAAAATAAGTACAATTGCAAGAGGAAATTGGCAAACAAAATTTCAAGTGGTGCAGCAGCTATTTTTAATAAATTCATAACACCTGTTTGGTTCCTAATGTTTGGAGACACATCACACACACAGTAAAGAAGCTGGAATAAGAAAATAGTCTGAACAACCAGAGATCACCTAGATTTTAGTTCAGCAATCTGATTCTTTCAAAAAAGACTGGAATGAAAGAATTGTTAAAGGCATGGAGGTCAGTTCCTGGAAGAGTTTAATGCAAATAATGATAAACTAACCATCTATTCTCTTTTTTTAAAATAAAATAATTTCCAGACAGAGGAAATGAGGCAAATATAAACTTTCTGGACATCGATGAAAGCTTTTAATGTGGTGGCCACTGAAAGATTACCAGCAAGGCCAGAGAAGATGGGTTCAGTAATGGAACTGCAAAGCTGGTTTGGCCAGAAAAGGCACTAGAGCCACTGGCATGAGGGGAAATCCAGACTGGGAGGAAATAACTTTGCTATTAATACAAAAAATCTGTCCTGAAGCCTGTAAGAGGCACAGAATTAGAAGGTGGTGAATAGGGAGGAACTGGGTCATATTGAGAATTGTGGGATTGGGTTGGGCTTCAACAAGATAAAAATTACATTTGGGTGTGTCTCTTTACAGGGTGGTGATATGAAGGCCTAATCAGCTGGAAATTGCTAATATAATGACGAATTTCACAATATGAATTCTTCGCAAGATTACTATCAAAATTATGCAGAGATAAGTAAGAGATTATTGGTATTTCACAAAATACTAATAAGACGTTATTTTTAGTCTTGTGTGCAATTCTGGTAACTCGTGCTGAGGAAAGATGGGTGTAGAAAAGAACAGCAGGTATGGTCAGAGAACAGTGGGTTTATTTAATTTGTCTTGCCTGGCAAACCGAAATCAATATGATTACATTCTATAAATACATCAGAGAAATAAATACCACAGAAAAAGAACAGTGATTTAAACAAAAGGATGATGCTGGCACAACAACAGAAAGGTATAAATTGGTCCCTGAATAGATTCAATCTGGAAATCAGAAGATTCTTATCTGTTACAGCAGTTAGATCCTAGGACAGGTTTTCAACAGAAGCAGTGGGAGCAGAGACCCAAACACTCTTCAACTGAAGTTCAAAGCCTTACACCAGGTGCACTGACACACTATTTGCTTGTAAGACTGCCAGTCTGGTGGCTGGCCCAGCAGTTTCTACTGAGGTATATCATCCTGTCATCTATGTGTATATAGATACACATATATGCACCTTCACTTACACACATACACATTCACAAAACTCCAGGGCAATTTACTACATTGCATCAAAACCCAAGGAAATTGTATGAATCAATGTGCTGATTATTGGGATCATGACAAGGCAATTTCTGCTTGTGAAAAGCTAAAAGGATTTATGTGCTTGAAATCCCTAGACAGTGGTTACAAGCTGTGAATGCAGGAAATACTTTTGGGTCTCTTGTTAGTCCCTAAATAACAAAAAGGAAATGTTGATGGGAAATGCTGGCATAAAATTTCATGCTGCCTTTAAGCAATAAGAAAGGACAAATCTGCTTCTTTGAAACAAAGTAGGCCGAAAGCTTTTGAAATCTGTGTATTTCTATTATAACCAGCTATCGACACTTTAGGAAATGAATATTTAAATAGCAGAATCAACAGAGGAAATTGCAAAAAAAAAAAAAAAAAAAGCCCAAAGTCTATTTTATTTCATAGCATGAAAAAATGGTTTAGGTTGGAATGGACGTTAAAGGTCATCAACTTTCAACTTGCCTGCAGGGACACCTTCCACTAGACCAGGCTGATCAGACCCCCATCCCATCTGGCCTTCAACACTTCCAGGGGCAAGGCACCCAGAACTTCTCTGTTTCAGTGGTTTACCACCTTCATTGTAATAAAGTTCTTCCTTATATCTAATCTAAATTGACCTTACCTTAATTTAAAACCGTTAACCCTTTTCCTACTGCTACGGATCCAACTAAAAGGTTTGTGCCCATCATATTATCTCCTTTTAGTTACTGGAAGGCTGCTATGAGGTTTCTCCAGAGCCTTTTCTTCTCCAGGCTGAGCAGCCCTAGCTCTCTCAGCCTGTATTCACAGGAGAGGTTTTCCAGCCCTCTGAGCATCTTCATGGCCTCCTTTGGACTCGCTCCAACAGGTCTACATCCTATTTATGTTGGGGGCCCCAGAGCTGGACACAGAACTCCAGGCAGGTTCTCACCAGAGCAGAGGGGGAGAATCCTCTCCCTCAACTTGCTGCCCACTCTACTGTGGATGCAGCCCAGGATACACTTTTCTTTCTGGGTTGTATATACATATTGCCAGGTTATGCTGAGCTTCTCATCCACCAATACACCCAAGTCCTTCTCTCCAGGCCTGCACTCACATTCTCTGACAAGTCTGTACTTGTGCTTGTGCTCATGCTCACCATGATCCAGGACTTAGTATTTGGCCTTGTTGAACTTCATGAGGTTTGCACAGATTCACCTCCCAAGCCTGTCAAGGTCCCTCTGGATGGCATCCCTTCCCTCCAACATGTGGACCACACCACACAGCCTGATGTCATTGGCAAACTGGTTGAGAGTGCACTCATTCTTTCTGTCTGTGTTCCTGAGAGAGGTGTTAAACATTTTTCCTGTTCTAAAGCTAAAAGTCATTTTGGATGCAACTGGATGCAGCCATTCCAAGCAATGTTTTCATTGTTTGATCCTAATACTGCCATTCATAAAGCAGCAATTGTAAGGGTTATGTGACTCTGTTAAATTCCCTTCCAGTGTTATCCCCTGCCAATGGAAATAACTAACATGGAACAGCCCGTAACCATCCTGCTGAACTCTCTTACACTCCAGAACAATGCGGTGGCATCCAAAGTGACTCTCTGGAGAGCTCCCTGGCCCACTGTATGTTCCACACTTTCCTAGGAATTGTCTGGGAGTGTGCTCATTGACCTGGGTCAAAACCGTGCCAAGGACTCTGCTAACAATTTAACAGTATATATGACTGACTGACTCCAGTACCCCAGGAATGCTCTCTGGAACTGGTTAATTTATGATTGCACATATAATCACGGGGTACTGTTGCCTCTTGTTCTTTTGATCCCATAGTAAATCTGCCCCAGCAACAAGGACAATGTGGAGGCCAAATCAGAAATTCAGTATTAAATAATTTTCCCAACTATGCCTTAAAAAGGTGAAATTTCTCTACAGTGCAGAAATAAGAACATCATCTGGATCCAGCATGTTGAAGATATGCATCATATTTGAAACTTCAAGAGGCCTCTGTACAGATGTCTGACCAAAAGGGGTCAAAGCCATTCAAAGCCTATAGCTCATGGATTAGGGCCTTTGACTGATGAGAATATCCACAGCACATGTTAGAGCTGAGGATCCTTGCCTGCCTTCTCTGGCTCATGCTAGGCTTTGGGGTGGGTCTAACTACAGGAGTATTTTGTTTGCGTGTGTATGCATGGGCACCCAAGAAAGAAAGTAATGAAACAGGATTGATAAGCCATTTCCATTTTCCATGAAGGAAGGTAAAGAACAGCAACTAAGAAACCAATTCCTGGTTTTGGACAAGTCACTGGAGACACATCATTCTTACTTGTAAATCTTTATCCTAGTGTGGATGCTCTTTACCTGTGTGTATCTTTCCTCTGCAGTGGGTAAAGGTCAGATGGAACACAAAACAATATTATGTTTTATCATTTCCACAATGCTCAGTCTGAGTTCTTTAGGGGCCATCAGAGCTGCTGCCTTTTGTTGTGAGCACTCTATCAGTGGTTCTAGTTTGCTATCTCAAGGAAAGTGAACATCACTGTATGTCAAAGGCTTTAGTTAAAGCCAAGTGCAGTGTTAAGAACACGAGGCAAAGACCCATCTATGATGACATGGTTTTTCCCTTGTCACACCCAATGTTTTTCCCTAAGGACTATCATACAGTGTTAATTTCTACTATGGCTTAAAAACTTCTCCTTTGTCTCTTCCAATGCTTTTGTGTTCTTTTCATTAGACACACTGCTACATCCTTGCAAATATATGCATTTTGTCCTCAAGTTTGCTCCCTCTACCCAGTGGAAATTCCACGTGTGGGAGCTTTGTGGGCACAGTAGGTGTTTTGGTGTTTATTGGAGTGCTGGGGAGGTTAAGAGGTTCTGTGCCCTAAGTGCTGACATTGCTGCCTTTCGCACTTTAAAACAAGAAGTTAAGCTACATATCTTTTGAATTATATACTGGAAACAGCAGAAAAGTCAGTGAGTACTGAACACAGGCACGCAGTTCAAGTGCTTTCACTCTATTCCATCACTGCGTATCAGTCCAAGATCAAGGACAACAGGAAAAAGCCTTTCAGTTGTCCTTAGAACTAATCCTAGATGGAGGTACAGGAGACTCAAGCATCTCCTGTCTGCATCTCAAGATATCTGAGTGCCTCTGGCTTGCTGATGACTGGGGAAAATCGTTTCATATTTTCTTTCTATTATCTGAAATGTATATATTATCACAGATTAAATAAAGATAATGGAGCTTTTGCACAGCAATTCAGGATCTATACAAGCAAATGGCTCAAAGAATTAAAGAATAATACTTACACTGCCATTAGATTTCTTGGTCAATAGAGATAACTTCTGACAAAGTTTCTGGGATTAACTCCATTGTTTCTTTAAACTTTTAGGAGCTATTTTCCCTATCTTGAAGAAGAAAGAGAAATATCTCCTCATAAGCAAAAAAGTAGATATACTGTTTGCTTCAAAATACATTTCATGCTGAATAAAAATAACATTTATGCACAAAAGAAAAAAGTCTCTTTCCCCTGCCTGATAAAAATTATTACATCAGAGTCCTGTTACAATTGTTTGAGAATTTAGGGAAGCTAGTGATTATTTTTCTGTACTCTCTCCAACTAAAATGTTGTGTTCTATACAAGTAGTCCTTTTCCCATTGGTGTGAATCCCAAGAGTGCATTAAATAATACACTTCTAGTTGTAAAACAGATGGAAAAGTGTTTAAAAAGGTGCCAGGTTTATTTATGGAAGCATGAAATTGAATTTAATAGGAGAATTTTGCCAGTATGAAATGTGAACTCTCAAAACAGGAAGTGGATTTTATTGCTTATTTATTTTATTACCGGATCAGCTGCCCAGAACTGTAGAATCCTTCCTCTCAGGAATTATTTACTTTCCAACTCTGAACCAGAACATCTTGACCATCAGTTGTTACATCTTCTGGCTGCCAGATTCTCAACTATAAACATATGTGCTGCTGTCTATCTCAGATGATCTTCTGCAGATTTATATAGAGAATGTTTTAGCTTTAGATTTATTTCTTGATTTAAAACAGTATGAGCTAAACTGACTAAGCCAAGGGAAAGAGAACTTTCTTTCGCTCTTGATTACCATTTAATTAATAATATTGTATTTTTAGATGGTTTATGACAAGTATTCATTATGCATAAAAGATAAAAGATCCAACAGTCAAATTAGGCAAATTTTTTCTTCTCCTCTGCACCTCCAAACAATGACTAGTGAAAGAACAGGTGCCATTCAGCTTCCAAAAGGTGAGCAGTATTTGGTCAGATTGCACAGGGAAACAGTGTCCCATGTTTTCAGGGTTCAGTCTAAGCCACTATCCCTGGATGGAGTTGAGTAAGGCTGTTGATTACTGGAGGCTGTCTGTAAACATGTACCTGGCCGTTGTCCCCTTTTCCTGTACATCTGGCCAGTATGTAGAGGTATTTAGGATGGTGAACAAGCCTCCAATTTCCATAAAGTTGTGATAACTTGGTGATCACTTTTTTTTTTTTAAATCTTTGGAAATATATTTCTCAGGTTATTAGGCTGCATTAATGAATATGATTTCACACCTCCACAGAACTGGATGCTGGGGCTGCCCATATTTACTGGAAGACAGCTGCATCTTTGTGGTTGTTACCGCAAGAAAGACAAATGCCTGCAATGGCACCTTCCATTTAGAGGAATCTGAGGTTCAGACAGTGCTCACTGTCACAAGACAAGGTCGTGGAGCAGATCTCAGAGCTCTGCTCCCTGAGCTCCTGGTGCTGTGCTCTGCTGGTGCCACAATGCCCTTGGGCAGAGTTCTGACAAACACCCATTGAGTGCATGTGCAAAGTGCACTGTGCTCAGCTCAGTGCTGGCACTCACAGACACTGGCAAATTTCCATTTTATGCAACAGGACTAAATGTTTTCAGCATGAAACTCATGCATGTGCAGTTTTGCATTGGAAACTGAAAAAAGTGACAGCCTGGATCTTTCTGGTCTCAGTTTGCCAATTATGGATAAAGATTGAAGACAATGTGGAACAATATTATCATGGTCATGATCCAAATCCACGTAGGAAAGACATGGTTACAATAGGCTTTGTAGCAGGCATTAAATCTCCTCAAAGTGCATGAGTCTTTCCTATACCTCAGCTGCGTTGTACTGTTGTCTCTTATGATTATTAAATCACTTGTAACTGCATCACACCTTGTTGTGACTCCCCCCAGGACAAAAACTTTTCTGCAAGACTTTCAGAGTGCCTGGGATCCAAGTGCACAGATATATTGAGGGCTGCTGACATGGTTTGGAGAAGCAACTCCTTCAAAATAAAGCATTTTAGTGAAATGTGTATTTTCATAAACTATTGGACCTAAACCTTTGTGCAAAGGAAAACAAAAGGAATCTGAACATGTAAAAGAAAACTCCCCATTTTAAGTTTCTGCTATACATGATAGTACAGAACTCATGAGTTTTGTGAGATTTCATATTGAGCATGTGAGCTGTTCATCAGCTTTATTAATATGTCACAAGCATAAATTCTGACATATATCAGAACCAATTAAGCTTATTATTGTATTTTTTATTTCTTAGAGACAGATTGTTTGAGTTCAGAAGGGCATACAGTATCTAGCAGATCTGGTAATTCATTCAAATATGGGAGTAAAGCTCGTCTTTTAGTTCTGGCCAAAATTCCTCCAAGCTTTGTACAATGGGTTTGAAAGCTCTTATATATTTAAAGAAAATCCTTTCAACTCACTCTAGAGTCCTGCTTTATGTTTGATACTGCTTTGAACTTATTACCTCTTTGCAATGTCTTGGAACATTAGTTTGGGAACATTTAAAGCTAATGATTAAATGTATCGTGAAACAACACTTTGATGTTGCCAGAAGCAATTAATTTTCCCTATTTATACACAAAAGGTCATAAAAGACTGTGTTATGACAAACGAAATGATTCAGTGAATTCAAAGCAAGTTAACTGAATTCTAAAGGATTGTTACTTCTTGGTGGAAAAAAGGTATCCATCAAGCCTTATCTTAAGTCAGAAAGCTGTGATTAACTTATGGAATTTTGAATGCTTTTAAAATTAGAAAAGAAGTTATGAATTTGTCAGCCTGTAACGGGTTCATTCAGAATTAAGCTTTCACTGAAAATAGCTTACTGGGTGTAGATAAATGAAGTTTATGAGCTTACAGAAGTCACAGAGAGACCACATTTGCACATAAGCAGCCTGACCATTGTACATTCTCTGCACAGATGCCTGTTGAACTTTATTAACAAACGGAAAAATGTACTATATATATTTTTACTCCTACATTTTTATAGGCAGAGCATCTCACACTTCATTGAATCCATGTGCTGGAGACAACAGACATGATTAGAATATAAATCACCAGAGACAGGGACTGGAACTCAGGTTCTGCAGCTTCCAGAGCTCCATCTGCTTATGAGTGGGCACATGTAGCGGGTTCAGTTCCTAAACTGGGCAGAAACACCAATTAGAGTGTAGTGGTTTTGGTTCAAAATATCCATTACTTACTTATTTACCTTCTGTGAGATAAGAATTAGGAGAAAAGCAAAGCAGGCACAAAACTTGAAAGAATATAAAGAAGTTTATTAACAGACCTAAAAGAAAGGGAAAAAAAAAAATCAGACCACACCTTCAGAACACTTCTCCTCCCCCCACCTTTCTCCCTTCTCCCACTGACAATGTAAAAAGACAACCCTTGAGATGTTCAGTCAGTTTACCACTTCCATAATAACCTTTCTTTCAGTTCACTTATGGAGAGGAGTCTCTCTTGCTCATGCTATGGAGACATCTCCACACGAAGTTCTCTCATGGCTTCAGTATCACGAGACAGCTGCCCAGGTTGGTTCTCTGCTCGCATGTGAGTCCCGTCCCTCGACTTACAGCTTTTCCCACAACTGCTTTCGAGGGTCCAATCTTGAGCTACTGGGGTACCATTTTAAGGTTGAGCTGTTCAGAAACAAAGGTTCTCTTCACCCATCTCTGGGAGCATCTTCATCTCTAGGAATAGAGGCCCACCCCTTTCCCTGGGAGAAAAAGGGTCCTCATCATCCTTCATCTCTAGGACTAGCTCTGGAAGCATCTCTAGGAACAGAGGTCTTTCTCCTTCCCATTTGGAGCAAGAGTCCTCATCACTTCCATCTCTCCTTGTTCAAACCTCTCATCAAATTACAGCTGCTTCAACATTTGCTTATTTCAGCACAGGTACTTTTGCTCACAAGTACAGTCTGAATGCTCCACCCCCCATGCTTTCATGAAATTACAACAGGTACTCTGATATACCATAGTCTATCACCACCACAGCTTTACAACAGAATTTCAGCTTCTAAGCATCTCCTCTTTCTCCTCCCTCAGGGTTTCAGCTCTTCTTTCTTTACTGACTTTGGAGCACTAAAAGGGTTAATCTCACCCGGGCCTTGCAGCTGGAATTTTCTTATCGCTGTTGGTCACACGATCTTTGTCAGGCAGTGGGCAGCTTCAGCTGAATCTTCAGCTGCACTGGAGTTGGGGGGGGAGAGGGTGTAGAGCTGTGCCATGCCATCTGCACGTAACAGGGCTGTGGGGGGGGCCGTGGGTGGAACAGGGTCACACGGCTCCAGGATGGCTGTGTCCCGGCCTGGGGCCCACTGGGCCCTGTATGGGCCCAGCCCAGTTACCTGTCCCAAGGCCGGAAGCAAGAGAGCTTTCCCAGGGTTTGTCCGTTCTTAAATGTGTACCACAGAGGGGGTCAAAATTTTTAAGTGGCTTAAAAAATTGTCAATATTCAAACTAGCCAGCTGATAGGTTCTGTTAGGTCATAGAGGAAGCTGTAAGCACTTCTTTGCAAAAGAAACACTTCCATAGCTATGCTAACCCATGACAGCACACTGTGAGGAATGAGACAACTCTTAGTAAAAATCAAAATAATTTATTAAAAATGGAAAAATTGAAAAATTACAAAAATTAGCAAAATAGAAAAATTTGGGATCTTAGTGGCTCAGGAGGTATGCCCCAGGAGCGCAGGAATTAGAGATCTTCATGCTTAGACAGCACTGAACCTCTGGTGGAAGAACTTGCAGTGCTGGGCTGACTTTTAGCTAATCCAAAAGTCAAAGGTCAAAATTATTAAAGGCTCCTTAATAGGAGTAAGACTTAAGTACCCAGCACTGGCACCCACTACAGCTGATCTGCACTGGTCTGTGTTGCTGTGAGGGGTACATCGTTGTTTTATAGTGCCTTTGCTCCACCCCAGCCCGCCCACAGCCCGCCCATAGCACACCCCTTTGGTCCAAAGTGATTGGTGCTTTCCTTTTGACAGATCATCTCTGTCTACCAATAGCTCGTCGTTGTTAGGGGGGTGGTATCAGTTGAAGTAAAGGTGGTAACATGTCCTCATTAAGATTCAGGTTTCTATGGAGCTTACTTGCAGAATAATGGCTATGGGCTAAAAATAGCTGCTGGCTGTTAGAAACTGGGGTCTTGGAGTTAGTCTTGAGACTAAAATGCAACGCAAAACCCTCAAAAAAACCCCATTAAAATACATCCAATACCTCCCAAAACATCCACAAAAGCAGACAATGAACATAGGAGAAACAACTCTTACAGTGTACAAGTGGTTTAAAGTTTGAAAAAGAGATTTTTAACTAGGAAACTTTTAACTGGGAATTTTAGCTGGGGCTGGTGCAAATAAACTGCTTTGAACAAGTGAAAACCATAATAATAAAACTTGATTTGTGTACCTGGGCTGATGGGTTAATTTCAACATTCAATTTAAAAAATTGTTTAACTCAAAATTAACTAATTAAAGCACTTCACATGCAAAGACCAAGCTAATTAGGGATTTCATGTATGACAACACCATGCTTTAGAACATAGGAGAGACACCACACGTGCCCATGCACACACACACATACCCACTTACATATGTGCATACATGGATCCACATATCTAAAACTGCAGATGTGGTTAAACATAAAGGAATACTACACTTTCAGCCATAAAAAAAAAACCCTGTGAAAATTGAAAAATGCAAAAGAATAAAATTACGGTGGATTTAAGAACATAAAGTGTTTATGTCTAACATAATTAATTTCTCAATTTCCACTGAACTACAGAAAGTTTCAATTTCAGGCTAAATCTTCATCTTATTTGTCAGTTTAAGAAATATGTTTGTTATATTGTCTAAGAGATACACAAATTCTAAACATGATCCTGCACAATAAAGTTTCTAAACTGATAATGGTGTGGGAACTAGCTATCAGGAAGCGAAAAAAACTGCTATGCATCTGCCCAGGAATCGTCCCCAAACTTTCTGATAAACTGAAGGCAATAATTTGGTTTCCCTCCTCCTTTCCCTTCCCCATACCCCTTTATCACTTTTTGGTCTCTTCAGAATGAAGCAATGAACTTCTGGTTTTTACAGTGAGTTAAAACAATTTGATGAACAGAGCTTAGACTGTCTAACACATAGATTGTTTGCAGATCTCCAGAGCATTTAGGGGTATTATTTTTATATTAGAGGTTACACAGTCCTAGTAAGAAACTTTTCTTTGAATGCCAGGATCCCAGTGAAGAAAAACCCTGAAGGTTTTTGGGTTCAGTTCAGTTGCATTTGAGACATACTTGGGAATGCAGCACCTCTGTATAGGGATGGCAGATGCGTAGTTCCCACAGAAAGTCTATATGCTTCCCAAGAGAAGCCAAAGTTATGCCTGGTCATCTCAATTATCATCAGGCATCTAGGTTTGAGTAAATAAGTTGTGTCTTAATTATACAGGCAATCAAAAACTAAATAGTCTCCTTAGCCTTTGTGAGAGCATACAGAGTCTTTGGGTGATGAAGAAGAATTTCTGCAAAAATTAACACGAAAACAACCAACTGCATAAATATCTAGAGGGACTTCACAAAACACAATAACTGCTTTTCACATCTCAGACCATCCAATGGAATTTCTAGCTCATATAGCATGCACACCGTGTATAAAAGTGATAAAAAAGAGAATTACTTGAAATGATCTGAAAAATCATAATCTAGTTAACTGGTTCAAGTGAGGACAATAAATTTTTGATAAATGCTGGGAGAAAAATCAGGCCTCTGCCCATAAATCTTGTCTCTAAAATACAGCTAGATGTTAAATTCTATGTTGGATTTTAAACTAGAAAATATGTCCCTAGATCGTCTTGTAGACATGAAAGAGCACCACATTTTCAATTAATGGGTCGACTCTTTAGGCTTTTGCCTAGAAGGTGTTGTCAGGTATAAAAACTTCTGTCTCTTTGATCATAAATATTAATTTTTTTTCTTACTCCTATAGAAATCTGAGTCACTAACTGTTAAATATGTTTGGTCTCCTAGAAACTATTCTTTTTTCCCCTTTAGACCATAAGCAACAAATGGACTCTTTGGGGTTCTTATCTAAGATGAGGGTGAATCAGGCTCTAGTTTTACTCCACTGAATATTTGATTATTTATTCAAAATGGAACAGCTTCAAAAATATTTTCCTTAAAAATGTTAAGCAAATCATCTTGACATTTCCAATATTTTTTTTTTGGCTGAAACAATTGGTCAAATCTGGTACAAATTTGCAGATAGTTTCCATCAACACGAAGCTGCATTTTTGAGCAAACAAAGAATTCTTCTATAAAAATTGCCTGGCTCTAATCAGGGCTGAGGCAATTTTGCACATGCCAACCAGCAGAAAATTAGGTATTGGATAAGCAAGACTGGCGAGGATCTGGGTTCTACCTAAATCCCCTTGTGGCCTTTGTCCAAAGTGATTAGCCCCAGGTCAAACAGAAAGCCTGTAGTGAATCAAGTAAATTAAATCCAACCCTCCTGAGCTATTGGATAATGTGCTAGTCCCAAGACCTCCCTTCTTGGAGGCTGGAAGGGAGGAGGTTATTAAATATAAACATGAAGTAACATCCTGCTCTATGGAGGCCCAAGGCGTGGTGTTCTGGAGGAGAGGCAGGAGATTATACATACCCCTCATCTGGACCTGTTTCAAGGGAACCTGCAGCAACTGTCTCTGCCAATGCCAGGAGCTGTCAGTGTCCCGGAGCAGCGTTCTACAGCTTGGAAGGACGCTATGGAGGCGTCCTGTTAAACTAAAGGGCACTGAGCTGCAGCACAAAACACTGCTTTGATGTGGACTTGGAATTGAAGGGACTTACTTCCTTTAAAACATTGTAGAACAGAATAATCCTCAGATTTATTTTGATTAGAAATCTGGATACCTTCTTGGCAGTGTTTATTAGATCTTAATGTAGCTCAGTTGGAAAGCCAGATATTTTGCTTTCTCCTCCTTTGAATCACTGACCATTATTTTCTCTGTTAATGAATCTGGACAATTTTAACTGTCAGATTCTAATGTAACTCTCTGAATAAATTGATTGAATTGAAGCTGAACCCGCCTCTCTGTTCAAGCTAAGAATGATTCTGAGCAGAAGTCTCCAGAGTTTCCTAAAATTTCAGGGAGTTTATTAGTGGAAAACTGATTTTGAACCACTGAACCTGAAATGACTGCATAGTTTTGGTTTCATACTGATGTCAACTCAAAAGAAGATTAAACTCCCACTACAGCTCAGATGTGACCCAAGGTGAATAAACTTGTATCTGACTATTTCAGGGACAGCTATCACTGTCCTTGGAGCTGATTGTTCACTTCATCTTCCTCCTCCTTTTGACACCTTTTTTTTTGAAGCTGATTGGAGCACCAACTACTAGAAACTGTTTTTCACTTCTAAGTCTAGTCTTAAATGAGTTGGTGCCTTAAAAAAAAGTAGAAACATGCTTCTCTTGCAGGTAGACATTTCAATTCCCATCAAAGCAGAAATTAACACAGATTTTATTTTTCAATAATTGCACACTTCTGAAAAGTATTGCCCCTATGTCCATTCATTTTTTAGATCTGCATACATCTTCCCACCCGTAATTGGAGGAAATGCTTCCTACCCTCTGCAATGCTGCATGTGAATATAGAGGATGTCTTAGTGGTCTCTGGCCTTTCAACCACAGATGCTGATGTATCAGTGAGAGAGGGAAGAGTGGGAAGTTCAACATTCAGGCCATACTCCTAAAACATATGTATTTGTTGATAATCTCATTGTCTGTGCTAAAGTGATAACCTACATGAAAAAACACTTTGTGGGTGATTATGGCAGAAACCTGGTTTATCAGGAACTAAATTTGGGATTCCTGCAGACAGCGAGCAACCAGACTTGCAAGACCACCTATGGACACCTGTGCAAAAGCACACCAGGGCTTAATGAAGATATCAGAGGTGAAAACAACTTTTGACATTTGCATTTGACTAGGGTATGTTCAGGAGGCAGAATGAAGATTCATAACAGTCCTACAGCAAACAAAACTCGTTCAAGTGCAGTGGAACCAGACAATGATTCAATCCCAGCTAGATTTCTTCTTCTTCCTTCCCTCTCACTGCCTCTCACTGGCAGTTCTGCTAAATCTGAGCTCAGCTATTGACATCTACCACCACAGAAATTAGCCCTGCTGTCCTGACGCAAGAAATAATTCTGTGTGCATTAAAGATATGAAGAACATCCTAATCTAGGAATAAAACTTTTAATAAAGGATTTTGGTAATTTTCTAATTAAAGGAAAATCTAGATCCATTAAGATATTGTATTAGGGAAAAACCTGAAGAGATCTTCCTGATGGCAAAGGAATTGATCTGGATACTCTAGCAGTTAATAAACAAGTCACAACTTCAGGCCTCGGAATTGAAAGTTAATGAAGAAGGAGACAAAGCTCTCCAGCTCCTCAGGGAAGGCGGGAAAGATCCACATTTCAGAATTTTGTAGAAAATTCCTACTGGCTTGGTCATGTCTTATCTGAGTGCTCATTTTGGCTGGGGTAGAGTTAATTTTCTTCACAGTGGCTGGTATGGGGCTGTGTTGGGGAACACAGGGTTGATAATATAGAGATGTTCTTATTAATACTGAGGGGGCTTACACAGAGCCAAGGCCTTTTCTGCATTTTGTACTGCCACATAGGGGAGGAAGTTGCAGGTGCATGGAAGGGTGTGAGGAGACACAGACAGGACAGGTGACCCTAGCTGACCAAAGGGATATTCCAGACCATGGGGCATCATGCTCAGTATACAAAGTTGGGGCAAGGAGGAGGAAGAGGGGATGTTTGGAGTGATGGAGTTTGTCTTCCCAAGTCACTGTTGTGTGTGATGGAGCCCTGCTGTCCTGGAGATGGCTGAACACCTGTCTGCCTTTGGAGAGCAGTGAATTAGTTCTTTGGTTTGCTTTGCTTGGGTGTGTGGCTTTTGCTTTTCCTATTAAACTATCTTTACATCAACTCAGCAGTTAAAATCATGACACTGAGTAAAACTTCTGGGACCAGAGTGATCATGGTGTTGACCATCAAATTCAACTGAAGTTAGTCATGTCCTATTTGGGAATTGTTATCCTTAATTAGTTGATTTCTGAACAGTGATGCAAAAATTGTTTCAGAAAGGCAGAGCTTTTCTTGTGCATCAGAGCATTCTTTCTTGCTAACATCATGACACAGCTTTTCTGGGTTATTCCAGCATTACTTGTGGCAAGCATGGTGACAGGGCTTTCAGGAACAGCTGAAGACAGATTCAAAGTATCACTCTTTATCTTGTCTTTTACACTTTACTTTTCCAATTAGAATATTCATTTTCTACCATATTGAGTAGATTAAGTAATTAAAATGTAATTTTTACTGGCTAAAATGACAGATAATTTCTGTCACATTTACAACAACATTTAATATGTTGGCATGGTTACTCTTTTGCTACAATGCTAACCATAAACAGTTTTTGCAAACTAGCCAAGTAATCTAGTTGAAGAAAAATATCTTTTGTCTTAGTCTCACCATCCCCTTCTAAACAATGCACTTCCTCACAACACCTCTCTGGGACAGTTTCTACATTTTGACATGCCTAAAGCACACTTAATTTACATTAAGCAAATTTCTTAGTTCCTGAATTTCTCCTGCAGGACTCAATAGATCAATACCACAGAACAATGTTGGCCTGAAATCCAAGTGCCTTTCTGCTTGGAGAGCAGCACTGACAGTTTGAACAGGATTTTGTTTGAAATTAAGACACTTATATTTAGAGGCAGGATTAAGTACACTTAATATGTTAGTATATATTTTGTTATATAGGTTATACAATGCGTATGTATAAAACACGTTTTTATCTTACTATGGGTATATATATATTTCTTTAGTTAGGGTACTTTCAGGAAGAAATTCTTTACTGAGAGGGTGGTGAGATGCTGGAACAGGTTGCTCAGAGCATTTGGGGGTGCCCAAACCTTGCCAGTGTTCAAGCCCAGTTTGGATGGGGCTCTGAGGAACATGGTCTTGTGGAAGGTGTCCCTGTCCATGGCAGGGTGTCTGGAACTAGGTGATCAAACCACTCTATGGTTTTCTGATTCTATATCCAGTGTTTCAACTATTCCTAGGAGAGCTTTTAATATTTTCCCTTGGTCATGGTGGGAATGAAATGAGAACATGCAGGTCATGCATCCCAGCAGGGCTTGTGTTCGCTCATTGGCTGAAAATATCTGTGTATGAAAAGGCTGACTTTTGAAAAGAGGAATCAACTATTTAAGCAACTTCTAAAATCAATTCTGACTCCTGCTGTAAACTGAGGAGCCCTATCATCCCTCAAAGGAGGGCAAGAGGAAGCTTCAGCTGAAGATCAGCCTTCAGGGGACATGTTATGACTCGTGCTCTGAGCACTGTAAGTGGCAACAGCCATGTCTGAAAAGAAAGCTAAGGCAGGGAACCGTGAAAAGGAGAAAATCCTCCTGTGGCAGGACTTTTTTAAAGGCAGGATAAGATGAAATGACCCCAGCTATATCCATGTCAAGTCTCTATTTGAGATTGAGAGTGAAAGGTAGATTTGCTATGAGCTGTCTCAAGCAACAGGTTTTGTGTTGGGGTATCTGCAATGCCTTGGCAAGTAGAAACTGCTCAATCTACTCTTGGAGTAATTGTGTTCAAGGTGTTTGATGTGTTACACTAATAGAAAGCTGGAGCCACAGCAAAGTTCCTACTGGTTCTCAGGTTTGAACATGTATTGTGCTGTGGGTGAAATTCTTAACAAAAGTTCTTTATTGCCAGGAGTGGCAGATGGGATCTTAAATCCTTGCAAGTCTTCTTGACAACATCTGTGCCTGGATGATATGAAGTCTAGTAGATGATTTTTTGAGCTTCCAAAAGATACCTGCAGGTTTTCTGAGAAAGATCTCAGTAGCTTTGACTGCAGTGGGGGAACACTCCTGAGCACTGCTCAGAGGCCTCCAGGTGCACCAGCTCCAAAGGAGCCACCTCTGTTAGACCCAGAGGCCTCAGATAATCTGCAGTCCTGATCTCCTGGCGCTCCAAACTGACTAATTACTACTGAGAACTTGCATTTGTCTCAGGGACAAGGTGAAATCACGTGTCTGTAGTCACACAGGAAATAAATGGCAGAACTCAGAATGTGATTTTCCTTCCCATCTCCTCAGTACTAAACTATAAGATTTACCCCTTTCTGAGGGATAAGATTTACCCCTTTATGATGATATTTACAGTTGTTTGTGGTTTCCTGCCTATCTGGAAAGAAATTAGACTCTTCTATTTATAATAAGCAATTTAGGGCAGTAACTGTTTCTAATATTTTGCCCAGTTCTAAAAATAACAATTTTAATGGGTACTGATTCTTTGTAATTAAGGAAGCTTCATCACTATACTGTTGCTTTAACTAAAGGCTTGGCAAATGTGGATGAAACACACTATCTGACAAAGACCAACAGCCTGATTAGGCAGCAATGTTAAATTTAAAAACAGGCAGGGATGTTTGACTTTATATGGCTTTTAGATGCATCTGCATCTCTGGAGAGAAGGGCAAGAGGCCTGGGACTGAGAGCAGTAAATCTTTAATTAAAGAACTGCTAACCATGCCTACTACATTTATAAATAACAAAACATTTATCAGAGCTTTTATCTTTTCTTGCAATCATCAGCCTGTACTAGATGTTGACAAAGTCAATGATTTATGCCTCAGATTTTTTTTCATTACCAAATACCAAAGATGCTATTATCAGTGAAATCTGCAACTTAAATCTTGGGGCCTTTGTTGCTCTGCCTAAGGAATATTGTGAACCTTTCTCACAAGTCATTTTGGATTATGTTGGCCCAACAGAAAAGATTAAGGCTGCATAATGAAGTTGCATCCAGTTGCAAATGGAAATGTTGAGTGGCTTTCCTTAAAAGGATCAGTGGTTTAAAAAAAGAAAAGGAAAAAGAGCACTTTAAGGATTTTTAAAATTCATTTTAAACATTAAGATACTAGTTGTCAAATACTAGATTTTTTCATTATATTGTAATGTTTGCATTCAATTTTTTTCATTTCATGGCTGATGGAAGATTCTGACATACATACGTACATACATATGTACACATACATGCATGTTAGATATAAAGCCACAGATAAATATACATATACGTATCCTAGAATGGCTGTCATCACATTATGTGGGCTGCATGGATACATAGGGTCCTACAACAACTCCAGTATTCCCATTATTATTATGTAGTGCAGTTAATACCATTAAAGTGAGTTTCCCAGTAGTTTGAATACTGAATACTTATTAAGAAAAATTATTAAGCAGTAAACTGGCTGTTTTTCTGTGTGCAACCTTTTTCTTTTTATCAAAACAAAGTTCAGACAGGATATTTGCTATTCTGCACTTGTACTCTCTTGCCTTGACTACCCTGTCAAGAGCAAGCTCTTGGGCTCATTCAGGAAGTTTCAAAGTTTTTAATGCAACCAGAATGTGTGGTTGGCCAGATCCTTCAGGGAGCAAGAGGGCAGGTAGTATCTGACATGTTTTCCAGATACTTCAACAAGTTTGAAGTTCTTCAGACCCAAGAGCATCCAGTCTGTAATTTAATCACTGATATGTCCTCAGCTGTTGGTGAAAACAAAAATCTGTTGTAAATTAGAGTCCTTTTTCAATAGGTTTACGTGACTTTGCTGCTATTCAGACTTTCTCTGATGTGAGTGTTCATGTTGAGCTTTAGAGTATACTTTTGTGTATGTTTGTAACTGACTGTTTTGCTTGACTTTCATTATATCTGACAGGGAAATAAATGACTGTTTTATCAAAGCCTGTGAATTCAGCATTTTTTCCCTGAATTTAAAATAGGCAATAACAAACCAGCTGAGATGTCAAACTAAACTTGCTTTATCCTGATACTTTTCTTTTTGAGAGGGTGGAGTGAGGTGAAGAGAACATGAGTTAGAGTTGGTTTTTCTATTTCACACTATGTTAAACTCCCAGTAACCTTTACAGAGGTTACAGAGAGAAAAAAGTGTGTTTTAATTTTACATTCAGAAAAGACTGTCTTGGATATACATGAAAAATACAAATGAGCTGCAGAAAAAGGAATATATATGGCCTTATTGTAACTTTGAGTATCTCAGAAAAAGACAAATTAGTAAGAGTAATAAACAATGGGAATGTGGAAAGAGAATTTTTTTTGCTGTACTTTCTAATAATTTCTAACCTTTTCTGTGTTTTTATTTCTTCTTTTCCTTTTTGTGCCTCTCATATAGGACTGTTTTTTTCAAGCCCTGATGGCAACTAAGCACCATGCAGCAGCTTGCTCACTTCATTTTTAATTCTCCCTCCCACTGTAGTGGGAGGGAGAATTAAAAATAAAATTTGTGGCTTGAGATAAGAACAGTTTAATAACTGTAAACAAAGTAAAATATAACAACATCAACAGGTATTTTAAAGAAAAGTTTGATCTGTAAATACAGTATGTCATGTTTTTTTAGTGAATGACCAATATAAAAATGGGATCAAATTAATATGATTTGCATTATTGTTTGGAAATATTATTGTCACAGACATATACCCTGTCTTAATCTAAGCACTATGTAAAACAAAAAGAGCTCACTGATCCTTGAAAAAATGTCCATTATAATGATAGTACAACAAGTAAAATAAACACTCACAAGACGAAGGATAGTATGTATTAGGGACAAGAAATATCTAAATACACTGCTTTCCTATTTAATACTGACATTTCTTGTCAGTGAAGGACAGATTCACGGAGAAAGTTGAAGGATTATAAAGAGATTTTAAGTGAGATATTGCACACATTACGAGATGTGAGACATCATGAGTATGTTGGTGGAAATGAAGGCTGACCTCTCAGTAGCACTGCAGAAATTATAGGCATGAGAAAAACTTTTAAATTGTTTATGCTCAAAATGAAAGGGATGTAGGGCCCTTGAAAGAATGAATAGCGTAATAAGAAGTAAAAGAAGGGCTGTTCCTTCAACCAATTTGTTTGTGTACATCAGTCCCTGCTTCTTGGCCTCAGGCCCTAATTACAAAAATGGTTGAATAGTGTTTCTCTGCCACATGGGAGAGCTGGGAGTATAAGTGAGCCCTAATACACCACTGTTATCCCAGCACCAGTTCAGTTTAACTTTACCAATTTAGGGCCACGGTGCCTGGTCATTGTTCACCCATATGGTTAAATTTTCAGAACCATTTTGTTGCAAAAACTAAAAGTTTTCCAGAACAATTCCTGGACATTGTGTGAGAGTTAAACCTGGCCCAGAAAGAATCCTGCATAAGCAGTTTGGATGCAGCCACTCTCTTTGGACAGCACGTTTAAGAGTATGGCTGTGGCAGGACGGTGCCAGCTGGCCTCAGGGCTGGAGAACATTGACCTGGCAGAGGAAAGAGGTCTGTTCTAGTTTAGTGCCTGCATGCAGCATTGGGGGCCATGATCACTGCTTGCCTAACTTACCCTGGCATACTGAGCATTTGGGGGAAACACTGAGCTTAGTTGAAGGCAAATGGAAAAGTTAGGCAGAAAAATCAAGGTCATCTGGCTCCTTATGCACCCCCTTGGCATATCACCAAAATGCAGGTTAAAAGGACCCCCTACATGAGTCCCCTTACCCAAGGAACACTGCAGCCATGTACACAACCCAACACAGCATTAAGCTGTCTGTTCAGTCTTCCACATTTTCCATAATTACTCTATGGAATTATCTGTACTATTGTCCCACAGTGGGTTTTATTTCTCCCTCTCTTTTATAGAATGAAGTATTGAGGACTGCACTAATAACATTAATGACACTAATAACAGATGTGAAGCCTGAGGAGTAAGGAGGACTGAAACACAGCACAGAAATACTCTGTATCTTCATCTCTATACTACAATGGGACATCACTGCTTTTCAGATTGTTGTGTAGTGTAATGCGTACGATACCTGAGGGGCTAAGGAAACAGTGTCCCTGAAAGACCATTACCTTGTCAGACAGATACCCTTGAGGCTGTCTCTCCTTGGTCTCCCTCTCTCCCTCCTCTCTCTTTAGATCAAGAACAGTCCCTCTGGTCATCTTAATGTTCTGGATCAACATTAATGATGTCCTATCCCAAACTGGCTCATTTATAGGCAAAGCTCTGATTGGGTTGACTTGCTGGAGAATTACAGACTTCTGATGGTTTCTTCTTGACTTTCCAGAGAATAAAGGCTATGGGAATGACTTAATCATGAGGCCCTGAGAGGAGCATGATGACATTATCACTTACATTTGAAGCAAACTGCATTCAGAATATTTGGGATTTGTCCACTCTTTGTCATACTTAGTCTCTCACATCCCTAGGAAGAGGCCTTCAAGGACTTCTCTCAAATATTTCAAATCCAGCTCATTCAATGGGCTGGTTCAAAGGCAGAGTAGGTGCCAACAGAGTAGCAACAGCAGCACCTCTAAGCAAGCATGTCTCTGAGGAAAAGGTTTAGAAAAACTCCCTATACCTGCTTTTCTTTTGGACATACATTTTAGGGAGTAGTGTGTTTATTTGGGTTTTTTTATGCATGTCAGTTGCCTGAACTATCCAGACAGACAGACATAAATATTAAATTAGAGTCAGCATAAACTATTAGATCAGGCTGTAAAATCTGTGCTGGAGGTCTCAGTTCAATGGGCTTCTGTGATGGCCAGCAGTGGACAGGATTTGTAATGGAAGAATCAGCTGAGGGCTGGGGCAGCTGCCACCTTGGTCCCTGTTATATCCCTAAATTAGAACTGTTTAGTGCTGCCAGTGGATTCTGAAGTATCACTGGGATTCCAGGTCTTCTGAAACTGGCCACTGGATTCTGTCCTTTGCCCACAGTCTAGAGAAGCCAGGGAAGAAAAGTGTTTGTCTTGGACAACTGCAACAGCTTTCACAGTTGCTGGGACAACATGTCACTTAACAAGTCATAGTTTTGCCTCTGATTGAGTGATCTAAAAATAGCTTTTAATTTCAAAATCTCTCCCTCCACCATTTCTACTGCACACAGGCCTGAGGAGGAGCCTCTGCTTCTCCTGACAGCTTGAATCACATCCGTGGATCCTGGTCAGCTCTTGTTCCAGCCCAGGCCTTTGGGCTTCCCTCAAGAGAGAGACTCTCCATAACCTTGGCTCATTAAAGGAATCTACAGGATAAATCCACATATATGTGTTTCCTGAGAGCAGATTCCTGAAGAAGCAGAGAGGTGCAGCATCTGGACCAGGCAGAGAGCTTGTTCAGCAGAGCCTGTTCAGCTGCCTGGGTGTATACAAGCTGCCAGATTACAAGAGACCAGTCCAGAAATCTGGCACTGAAATTTCGAGCTCTTTTTTTGTATTTACTGGGTTTCCCTAGCTGTTTTTTCTCGTCATGTTGGTCAATAACTACACAAGTTACTCCATGTAGAAATGCGTGACCTGAGCTTATGAGTCTCGTCCATATCAAGGGTGAGAGAGAGAACTGTAAGCTGAGACATTCAAGAGCAGAGTACTCATATGCTTCACTGGGACTGTTTCAAAAGTGTGTAGAAATGGAAGACAGACACCTTAGGAAGCAGAAGTTTAGGTTAAACCTCTCTCTGCATGAATTTTAAATAAATATTTGTCAGCTGGCACTCCTCCCTCTGAACATCTTTCATTTTGAATAAATGCTGAGGAAGAGGAGGAGACAGGCAGAAAAACAGGGGCTGACTGGTAGAAAATACACTTATCAAGGGTGTGGGAAACCAAGGCTGGAAGGCTCATAGATCTAACTGAGTTAAAAGATGCGAGTAGCATTGGCAAGAGCAGCTGAACACTTAAAACCAGACCTCAGTGGGTTGTGAGGGCCAGAAGACAGACTGACAGCTAGGCAGTGTTTGAGAGTAGCCCTTCATACACCAGTATAGTGTGCATTTCACAGATGAATTAGAAAAGGGCTGTGGGAGGCTGTAGCAGTAAGAAGAGTGTGAGCTGAAGGCATATAAGTCTCTGTGAGAAATTTTATTCACTTTAGCTGTTATTTTTATTGCATGTCTTGAATAAAGAGAATTGGGTGAAGAGTATGCTGGAAAAGGAATGAGCACTGAGTGTGGGGAACAGCTGGAGTATTTCTGACATACACTTCTTTTACTTGCCACCCTATTTATGGATCTGTAGGAATGTGGAGGGGGAAAAAAGTTTACAGCTTTAATATTTTTTGTGAGCAAAATCCATACAGGATCCATATTGGAATGTGAGAGCAGAGAACAAAAGGATGTGTCTCTGTGCCAGTGTGTGATTAACTTGAGTGCAAGGTTTGTCTATACTATGATTTAAAGTTGCTGGACTCTTTTCCTTAGGTGTTCCTTATATACAGATGTGCATAAAGTCTTTCCACCCCAAACATTAAATACAACTTTTAGAGGAAAAAAATAATTATGCATTTATTTAAATGGACTGGGTTTTTGTTTTGTTTTGGTTTTTTAAAGTAAATATTTATTTAATTTGGATATTTAGTGTTATAGCAAAAATCAACAGACTGTTACGAATAGTCTTCCAAGTACAACTAGTTTTTCTTCTGGCACATAACCAAATATTTGGCAGGATGAAGACTTGTTCTGCCATGTTTAGTTGGACAATGGAGGTAGAAACATTTCCTTGATATCCTTGGAGATGAGGAGAGTAAAGAAATATGGAGCCTTTTGCTCACAGACCGCTGTGGGATAATACACAAATAATCTTCAAGTCCATGCTGCATCTCAAGGACATTTACAACTTGGTTCATGCTGAGACCATATGCCTGTGTTTCATCAGAAAGGAGATTTGTAGTTGGGTTAGAGACAGGAGAAAGATGGGTATTGCTGGGGATGCAGGTGGGGGGAAAATCCAGATTTGGCACAAAATCACATCTTTCTCCCTGTGTCTGATGTGGGATCACCATATAGGAAGAAACCCGGTGTACTGTGAGGACACCTGATGAGACTCAAGGCTTGAGGGATACAAGCTCTACTCCAGAGCACTGAAGATATTAAGACCTCATGGTTAAACCAAGCCTGCTGTGATGTTCACAGGAGCTGTGAGAGATTCTATTGAGAAGGAACATCTAAATGGAAGATTGAGCTGGCAGCAGAATAATTTGGGCTCCAATTAGCACAGTCTCGAGAGAGCCTCTCACCATCTTTGCACTGTGGATCCTCAAGGGACAGGTATGCCACCTCCTAATCAAGCTCATCAGATCCAGCAAATTTAGTAAATACAAGAAATTCTTCCTTCAGGAGCAAATTGCATGTTTGAGTCCTCGTCATTGCCATCATAAGGGGATGCTGATGTAAGGAAACACAGTGATAAAAACTTAGGCTTGTCATAAAAATGTTGTATTGAATAGTCAGATCTTGCTTTGATGTGACAAGTAGCTACAGAAACAATTCAAATTAATTCTGTAAGTTTTGTGATCAGCTACAAAAATAAATTCAGGATGTAAGAGCTTTTTTCATTCACTGTTCTTGAGTATTTGTGCAGCCAAAGATCTACGAAAAACTAGTTTCAATCCAGAAGCCACAGTTCATTTGTTCAAGAGAGAAAATTCGTTTGGGGAATAAATTGGTATAATTCTGAAACACTGAAGCCAATAGTAATTTTGCAGATGATTTGCATGGGAACATGAAGAGGTCTTTCCCAAAGACATAGTGTACAATTTTGTGGTTGAATAATGATGGAAAAGACAAATCAAAAAGTTAAAATAATACTCTCCTTAAGTCAAGTAATTAACCCATAACTCTTTGAACAAATCATAGCTCAGATTGCAGAGAGACAGATAATTTTTAAGAGCTAATAATTTAGGAAAGATTCTATAATTTGAATAGTTAACATCAATCTTTTGAACACCAAATATTTGATTGAAATTATTTACAATGTTTTTCCTAGCTATAACTGATACATCACACAATATAAATAATGACATTTAAATGTAAATGTACAGTCATAATGTTTTTTGGATAACATATTTGCAACACCAGTACAGTCCTTTAGAATACAAGTAAGAAGATTTGATTAAATAATAGTCAGCAGTTGTGATGTTTTTGTATAGTTAGAAATAGCTTTATTCTCTAATACAATTAATTTTACTCTTTATTTGCTCTTGGGATAAACATTTAGAGTCAGAATTGAAGATTAACATAGGATAATAACACAGAATGGGGGTAAAATGTGGTATCAGTTTGTGTAATGGCATGTTACGTGCAGCTGTTTTGAATTATATTGACTTTTATTGATGTGTCCAGAATTTTTTTCTTACAGCTTAAACATATGGGGGCTTTTAAACCTACCAAGTATAGCAAATTGCAGATGAATTGGTCCATGAGGATGCTTTAAAAAAAAGTCTCTTAAGGTATATTGTTGAAATTATAACATGAAAAAACCAGAGGTACTGGAGGAAACTTTGACCTACTGGAATTCCATTTAAACTACTGTAACAGTAGTCATATTGTGCAGTCAGAATATTGCAGCATTTTCTTCTTGATGAGACTTAGACTACTTAGACAATGCTAAGAAATAAGAACACTGATAGCTATTTAATGTAGTTTTCAAACAGTAGTTCAGGCCTTGTCTTCCATACTAAAAATTATGATTTTTTACTTGGATAAACTAAAATATACATAAAACCCTGGAGTAAACGTGGGCATTAAAGACAGGGTACTGACTGTTAGATAAATAAAAATGGTCTGGTAACCTTTTCCATATAATTTTCTAGTAAATCAGATGTGTCTTACCTTGATTGTGTCAAAACCATGGGCTGGCATTAGTTGCATTTAGATGTGGCTGTATTCTTGTACTAATAAAAGCAAATCCTTGCAAAAGGCATTCTGACTTGCCTTCCAAACTGGAAGCCTGCCCACTAAAATTCTGTAGTTACAGTTATAGAACCATATAATTTACATTAATTGGTTTTCCTTTCTGGATTTTACTGGCTGCTGTTTTTCTGAAGTTTCATTTTCTATAGGAATTACAGTGCTATATAATGTAGTATATAAATAAGATGTGCAATATCAGTAGAAGAAATGCAAAGTTCCAGACATTTATTTTCAGTACAAGTCAAAACTGATCTGTAGAGGGTCACAGATAATCCTTTACTTTACTACCAGTCACATTTCAGGAAGTCCTGTAGGTGCATTGATATTTAAGTCATCACTATGTTGGTTATTGATGCTACAGGATTAGGAATTTCTGAGGGTTTCCTTCCATTATGCACAAGGGTAATGAATTTACAACGTGAATAAAGGTGATACATAAATTAATGCGATCGGAAACATTTTTAATTTCACATTGTTACATTTCAAAAGATAAATATATGCCTCTCATTTTACAGATGTAAAATTTCACAGGTAATTTTTACATTTTAAACATAAAGAATAATGCAATATTCGTTTCTCAACCATTTGTATTACTCTGATGCAACAACCCTTAGCAAAAACTATTTTGAACTTCTCTGAAATGTTGCACAGCTGAGTGATGCATGATCTAAAACAGGGCAACAAATACAGGGTCATGCTCTTGCTACCACAGATATGCTAAGCACTGCTTTAATGGTCAATTGCATGGCTATCACGTTCCATTTGGAAGTCTTTCCAAGTGCTGCCAGATTTTCAAATATATAATAGAAGGAAGAAAACGAAAAAAAAGTTGTCTGAAATGTTTATTAAAAAGCAAGGTAAAAATTACCTGCTGTCAGAAAATGAGCATCAATCTAAAGTTTACTTTAGCTTCAAACAAATAATTCCTGTTTGCAAATACTGGTAGTGATCTGTAGCACTATGGGAAATATAGAACCATAGCGTGATTTGAGTTGAAAGGAACCTTGGTGTACAAAAATCATATGTTTCAGTCCTGCTGACCTTGATAGTATAAAAACTCTTCCATGAGATAAATTGGAAAAAATGGTCTACACCAGTCAGCCAATTTCAACTTCAGGGGAAATCAGTTACTGGGAAGGACAGGAAAACCAGAAACATGAGGATTTATTGTGGCAGAACATAAGTCACAACGGTATGACTCTTGTTATTCTATCAGTTATTTTGCAAAATAAAGAATCAGAAGTTGTTTTAAAGAGAATATATATTGGGGGAAACCGCTATATATCTTTGGTTTTGAACAGTAGAAATGCGATTTATATCTACTATTCTGTGACTCCACTTCTGTCCTGCAGCAATGCCATTACTTTAAGTCAGTGACAAACTACAGTGACCAAGGAGCAGAACAAACCTGATGTTTGCATGAGGCTTAACAGACTAATGCTCTGACATCCATTCTCTTCACCTGCTGAGTTAGGCACTGCGTCGGAAGACACTTGATGGGCATCCTTAGATACTTGAAGTATTTGCTGCTTTCTCTAAGCTCAACTTCTACCTAAATTATATCTGTGAACACAGATGTAGCCATCTCTGGATATTTTCATATATCTGATATACAGGAATGTCGGGGTCCCTTCCCCTGCCATGTGGTCCTGGGAGAGGGGCCCTGGGGGGGAGACACGGGGTTTCCCTGCCCCTGGTCAGCCTCGTTCCCCGTTGGTTGTTTTGTGTTCCTCTGCGTGGGCAAGGACCCTCGGGTCCCGTGACTGAGCAGTTCCTTGGCAGATCCCAGCCATGCGGCTGGAGAAATAAACATCTCTCTGAAACATCTATCAAGAATCCGTCCTTATATTTCTTTTCCACAGGACTCCTGGTTTGATACATCGTGTTACAGTATCTGCACTGTAACACAGGAAATGTCTGATATAGGTGGGGTGAAACTCACTTTAAAAGCTCTTTTCTGTCTCTGTGGATTACAAAAAAGGACTTAGATTTCAAATCTAGAGTAGAGGTGTTACTTTTAGATATTTAAAGATATGTAAGAAAAAACCTACTTCTGTTTTACTCTAGGTTCCCTTTCTGAGAAAGAAAATATAGTACAATTATAGAACAATGTAAAATTGGCCATGTCATCTACCCATGCTTTTGTTAGTCTAGGCTATCCCATTATGTTCACTATGTAACCTTACTGAGTTACTGAGAATTAGATGATTATCAGATTTATCAAGATGTCTTTTTTAAAAAAATAATGGGGTTTTACTCAGTGTGCAAGCAGATCTTCCTTTGGAATGGAATGAATGCTTTAAAGGAAAACACTTATTTCTACATTTATTAGCCATCACCTACCATATCTTCTGAGTGCTAAAGTTCCAGCAGTGGTATGATATAGGACAGAGCCTTTTTCAATACGTCTCCTTGGGTTGTTAGTTTTCATATCATATGACCATATTCACAGTAGGTATAGTATCTCAAGGATATCTCTGCCCCTCCTAGTTATGCATGGCAGATAAGAATGACCTGGAAGGCAATGTGGACAGCTAAATTTATGAAGATCACTATCTGACTGTAAAACATCTGTCTGAGGACCCCGCCAAAAATCCATTGCTGGCTGGCTGGCTGGCAATAACATACAAATATGCTGTACCTGTATGTCAAATACAAACCAGCTGCAAGATCACTGGTGCTGATTCATCTGCCGAGCACACCACAAGCAATTCACTTGACTTATGATGAGATAGAGTTGAGTTGCGTGATGGAGGAACAAGAACAGTAAATCGGCTGCCAGTCAGCTATGCCTTTAACTGGATGGATATCCTTGGATAACACAAACACATGTGCTGTTGAGCTATTACCTACCTGCAGGATCTTCAAAAGAGTGAAAGAAATAAACTACTGAAATTGTGTGCTGTCTTTCACACAACTGATCAGAAATTAACTTTTCAAAGGGTCAAGAAAACCATGTGTTTGCAGCAATATTTACAGACATCTGCACCATTTTAATGATAACCATTGCATCTCTTTGTGTTGGCAAACCCAGACCCATCTTGGTCTGAGTTCTTCTGGATGGCAGTGTAAATCCTGCTGGGCTCTTCACCTCCATGGGATTAGAGGCTCACAAATCACAGATCAGAGCAGAGGTCAAAGCCACAGTATTTCAGAGGTCTTAAACTGAGCGCCTCAAAATCTTTGCTCCTGAACTTGTTCAGGTTATTTTGTGTTAAAAGATTGGGAAATGCTCTTTCCACCTTTCATGTGCTCAAATGTTAATCAGTTTCTAACTAGAACCTATGAATTAGGTAAAAATATTCCACTAGAACTCAATACAGTAACCCCCAGTTCAAAAGAGCTGTCAGTGACTCCAAGCAAGGGTGAGAATGGAAACCATTAAACCCATACCTTTTATTGCTAAAAGTTGCAGAAAAAATATGCAATATAATTATGTCTGTTCTAAAGGAAGCCATCTGTCCATTTTCTCTAGTACTAAGCCACACTGATTATGCTCAGAAACCATGTATGTATTGTATTTACATATGATGGGATCCTTGTTATCTTCAAAGGATTTGATTTTATGCCCTGAAAGTCCTAATCTATAGAATCTTTGCTATTTCCTTTGGGACACAACTCTTCTAGTAAACTGAAAATGCTATCAAGAAGTTCTTTCACTCATTTTCCTCTTAAATCTTAAGTTTTTCTAACCTAGCATTTTCTTTTGTTTGGGTTTTTTGTTTTGGGTTTTGTTTGTTTTTTTTTTTTTTTGGTTGAGTTTCATGTTTTTATTACTCTACTAAATAACTCACCTTTCATTAACTATGCTCATCCTTGGAAGAGACTCTTCAGCCACTGCTTCCCTTAGCTATGTATGTTAGAATTATTAATATTTAAAAGGTTAACTTTTCTTTCCCACCCTCCCCTTATTTTCACATTGTGCCTCTTTTTACCACCAGGCTAAAGACAGGACTGAAACAAGAATTGTTGAAATACCACGAGTATTTACGATGTCTGGAACTTTCTGAAATACTGTGAGAAAGCCCATTCTTGTGAGATTTCCAGCTCAGTCTTAAGATTCAGATAAGATCAGTACAACAATCCAAACTTTTTAGTGATATTTATCCACATTTTCTGAGATTTCTTCATCCCTATTAAAAAGAAATATATATTATATACTATATGCATCACTCTGACGCATTTTGTCCTCCCATACTTTTTCATCCTATATTCCATCCAGTTAAGTTCAATGTCCTTTAGCATCATTAATAAATTGAAACAGATTTAGCCTGTTGTTTTTGATCCCAAGAAAACAAAACACATTAAAAATTGTAAGACCATATTCAGACTCAGAAGACATCCACTTTAGCTTTTGACATGATAAGCAAGTCACTGTCTACACAGTCCCACCCTGGCTTCCTGCTCAATTCCTACTCTTGCACAGCTTCTTCTGTATCTCTGATGTCTAAACTTCCCCTGCTTAGTAACAGACCAGAACTTGGCCCATAGAAATCATATCTATCGAATTTTGGCAGAAGACCCACCAAAAGAGATTGGCTTTTATAAAAATGCAGCACAAAATAAGCAGCACCATCCAGAATTCTATTTCCCATGTAAGCCAATCTACAGTGAAGGGGTTGTGATCATCTTCCATTCTTCCCCCCTGCACACATCTGGATAAGCAATTATAAAAATCAAAATCATGAAAAACACCAGATTTTTATGCCTGCTTAAGCTGTCACATCTCAACATTGTGATGCCTAGCACCATATAAATGTCAGATGCAATTGACAATGTAGGTGTATGCATGAAAAGCACCTTAGTCTATTGACATTTTGAGGGGGAAAAGCTTCATTTTGGAAGACAAGACTTTCAGGACGACTGAAAACCAAATAAAATTATGTTTCAGCTGCATTTGCCACCATCACTATGCCAGTCTCCTGTGGGGAGCTTGTCTGGTTTCCTTCCCTTTGGCTGTCACAAGCATTCTTTCAAAACGATATACTTTTAGAAACCTGAATGTCTTATGATCTCCTCTACTTATTCTAGGTAGCTTTTCTTTGTGCTGAAGAAAAAGGGAAAAAAATAGCATATTACGTATCTTTTTGTGTCTTGTTCCATTATAATAAATTACACTCTATCTTATCTCAGCATCCAAAATTGATAGGAACTGTATACCATGTATTCTCTTTCAGCTACTAAAAATTATTAGAAGGGCCTAACCTGTGTATATAGTGATATCTATCCCACTGATTTTCATTGAAACAGATTGGTCCTTATAAAGATAATTAACTAAGCAGAAAAACCTGGGTCAAACTTCAGCTGCATTTTTTTTTTCAGTGGTACTTTATACATTTGTCTAGTTGCAATAACATCCAACAGATTTTGAATATTAGGTGATGAAGGCAGGACCTCAAAATGTTTGAATGTTCATCTCAGAAAAACACTCCGAAATCTGGCTGCCTGGCATATCTGCTAAGCCTATAAAATAACACAAGTGGAAATTTAATGTCAGCAATGTTTACATGAGATCTCTGGTATATTGCAATTCTCACTGGGTTTATGCAGTTCTTTTTTTTTCTTCTTCTTTCCATGCCTTTTCTTTGCCTTCATGTTGAATTTAGGAATTTGCAGCTGTTTTTTGGGTGAAAGCTGATGAGAGGAAGGGGCTTCTTTCTAGACTTGATCCTTTAAATCTCAGGCCAGACTGTGATCCTCAAATCTGTATGAGTAGAATCCCTTCTTTCAAATACCTATTAATCCTGAGAAAAAGAGGACTTACCCATTTCAGCAGAACCTTTCTTTTCCTCAGAAACCCTTTGGTATAGGCTCTTCACAGGTTATCTTTTTATCATGAAATGACATATTAACACACTAATTTTTATGTGCACCAATCAATTTTGGCATTAACTTCTTTCTAAGGTCCAAAACCAATTTATGGCCAAAAAAAGTCCTTTGTAGTTCAGCTCCACAAGAAGCACATGGTTTAAATACCAAGTGTTTTTTAAAGGTGATTTTTTTCATATGTACAAAAGCATGGCTTGGACAACATCTGCAGAGAACAATTTGGATCCTGTTAATAATGAAGAAAACACAAAAAGGTTTCTCAATAAGAAAGATGCTGCAGACACATCATGGACACTCCTCCAAAATGTGCATAGGCCCTTTATTCACCAGCCTGAGGTGAAGTTTCTGTATCATGCTGCTGCTTCATCTTGGTTTCATCTTTCCACTCCTTATCCACCATCTTTTGGGACACAAAACAGCCCAGCCAGCACAGTTGGAGAGAAGGGCTTGATCTAGGTGAGAGAAGAGTCACTCAGACTCCTGCTGGAGACTGCTACAAAGGACTTCAGAGGAGCAGGAACATTAATAGGCCACCTCCAGTGGGAGAGTGGAAGCTTAGAAAATTTAAATGGGTTTGCAGTTTCCAGAAATTAACCTTCTCTGTCATAAATCATTTAATGACATAGACACAGGTCCTGATTTAAAGGATATTTTATTTCTATTTCTCTGGGGCTGCCAAAGTTACATCACTCAAAGATGAAAATTTATCTGGTTTTGTACTAATTCAGGACAAGTACAAAAAGAGACAGTTCTTATACAGCTGTGATAAAAACTATGTAACATCTTACATAGGAGAAATTGCACAAGTAGATGCAGAGATCAGAAGCTAATTTGCAGTATAGTAATCAATTAATTAATCAATCACTATTATATGTGTGAGGAAGGGGTCAAAAGCCCTCTGTCAGACCTGAAATGTTCTGTGTTATGCATATTTTCAAGGACATGGGTAAACACAGCCCATGGTCCAAAGAAACAACACAAAATTATGTATATGCAGTAATTGTAAAGAAAAAGAGAGTAATTGTAAAGAAAAAGAGAGGAATTATAGGAATAGCAAAATCACCTGAATTCTGGGGAAAACATTTAATATTTAGTTGTTCTGATTAATTGCATGCCAATGGGTGAGCTAGCTCTGTTCAGCTTAGCCAGTGAGGGCAGGCCAGCTACAAGTGAAGGAACAAATCACAAGAACATGTGTGTTCACCAAAATGGGCACTAATGTTGGATGTCATACAGAATTCGTAAAAAAATAATTAGAAAAATGTATTCATTTGATTTCACTAATTTTCTGTCAAACCTTTGTGCCAAAGCACTTTCTTTGAAACTCATCATTATTCAGAATTGTCTTTTCCTTTATCCACAAGTGATTTGACAGAATCTTGGTATCAGCTGGATAGCTCAACATCTTCTGATCTGCTAAAGGAATCAACAACTTGAAATAATCAGCCAATGTTTTGTGACCTGATTTCCAAAGAGGAGCAGTGAGCTGCATATGACATGAGGGGATTATTTTTCAGTTCAGGAGTCTTGTGCAGGGATGATTTCTGCATAGTATATACAGTTCTTTAGCAGAGACTGAAAATAACAATTCCTCAGGAAAAAAATTCAGTTTCTGTTTTTGCAATTTTAAAGTGCAGCTTCATGTTTCACAGTTTACCTTTATTCCAAAACTTGTATTTCACATGCTTCAGTTTAAGGATAATTAAGTAAATGTCTAAAGTATGGAACTATTCAATAATTGAATACACACATTAAATTCTGTCTGATGGGCCTTCTAATGCAATCCACATATCAAATTCTACATAAAGTTCAAATGCACACCTTAAATTCTGACTACATAAAACTTTGTATATGTGCCCATACACATTGGGTACACAGAGTAATGTGTTTCTAATATATGGATGCCTACCCTCTACTCAGAAACTTCCATATAAAACAGGGCAATAGCAAAGCCTCTAAAGGGTTTCTTGGATGCTTGCTCTTCTTCCTTACTAGGATATAGAATTCTCTCTTGGAATGGGATTAAAAAAATAAAAAAGTATAGTGGATATGTGATTTATATTGTGCACATAGAACTGGTTGTAGCAAAATCGTTATCAAAGAGGAAGGGATCACCGGTTTGTTTTGGTTTTTTTTCACAAGGCACTCAGATTCCAGAATCAATTAATCTTCTCTGGAAGTTCATGCAGCAGCCAGTTACACTCAAATGAGTGTGCTCTGTCCTCTGGTCTCCTATGGCTCCTCCTGGGTTCCATTATGTGCTTGGGCTCTGACAGGAACAGCCTTGGCGGGTGCCTGATGAAAATGCAGTCTTAAAGGAAGCTTAGACCTGGTTCATTACTAGTCTTGAAAGAAATATGTTACATCTGGAAATTGCAGAAAGGCTGTAATTCACACTGAAGATAAAGTTGGATGTGTAACATAAATAGAATTGGAAAGTTTGTGTTGTTTCAACAGATTTGTCTGTTAATGTATGGCCTGGTGAAGCCAGCTGTATATAAATATATATATACACACATGTACGCACATAGATATGTATATACTTGTAGACATTACAAATCTTAGAATGACAGAGGCAATCCTGGAAGTGAAATTCAAATTAAAAAGACACACTTTTGTCCAACTTCTCACTGTAAAATATAAAGAAAAAGAACCTTATAAAGTGATCAGTTTTTCCTCGTTACTTATTAGTAACTATGTCATTTTATCATTATTCCTCCTTATTCACTACATAAATGTCCTCATTAGATACTGACTCTAATAGTGGTTGGAAGTCTGGAAGGAGAAATTTCTGACCCTGAGGAACCGATAGTTCCAGAAAGATTATTAACTTTGGAGAAGGAAATAATTTAAAATGTAATGCTATGGCCATGTGTAAAATGTTCTTTTATATTCCATCTGAACACTCACACGTCATTTGCCATCACAGTCCCTGACAAGCTGCTGCAACTGTAAAGAAATAAAAGTCATACCAGACCCTGCAAAGCCAGAGCTTAACTCACCACACAGATGTATGCTTAAATAAAAAAGTTTCCCAATCAGACATGAATGTGTAGGTCTTGATACTGAAAGTTTAATAAGCATTTAAAAACTGCTTTGTATAAACTGGTAGGAAACACTCACTTTAGACTTAATGACTTTTCTCAAATTAAATTTTACATAATTTATAGCAGATGAAGGCCCCTTGCTGACTGTCCCTTACTGTGTGGTCATGCCCTACCTTGTATCTATCCAAACATTCTTTTGAATTATCCAACTGTTAAACTATTTGGTGTCAAAATGTTTCTGGATTGGTACTTAGAGTTTTTATGTTTCTTGCTTAACATTGGTCTGTAGTTTCTCTGTACATAAATACATCAACCTGCATTAAAAATGGAGCCTTTATCTACACAAGTTGCTTGGGGAGTAACTTTCCCTGGTCTACAGGACAAGAAAAATCATCGTTTTCTCTTTGATTTAAAGAGTTGATTTATAAAGGTTTACTTTTAAAGCTTCTGTTTCAAATGTGCTAACTCCAGAGTTTTTATATATTGCCCAGATTTACTTACCCATGTTTACAGTCTGATTTATAAACTGCATGCCTTCTGACTCAGCAGGAATCTTTGATTTAGCACAATACACTAGAAGTAATTTTTTTAGTCGTTTAGTATTTAACTGAATTCAGAGAAATTACAAATGAGTGAATGCATAGTTCTTGTTTCTGTTCCATTTTGGTTTTCTGTTTCAGAATTTTTATTTAGCAGAATAGACAAGAAAAAAGTCACTGTGAGAACGAGGGAATTTCAAAAAGTAAAGTTCACCAAAGCCCTCCAGTAATTACAGTTTCTGGTTCTAAATGTCAGTGAAAACAGGCTTCTAAATCACCTAACTACATTGGAAAATACTACTTTTTACCTCTGCAGTTGAATAAAGCCTTTTTCTGTGTATTCAAACAGATTCACTGTCTGAGCTTCCAATTTGCTTCTGAGCCATCAGCATTTTGCAGATGGTTTCTCCAACTGGGGTTATATACACACCCTTAATTCTCATTATTGGCATAAAAAGTCCTTGACAGAGATGTCTGGGATGTACATTTATGTTAAGTGGTTTAGAACAGTAAAGAACTGCACAGAGTAGAGGTAATACCATATTTATTGTTTTCTGACTATTAACACAAAGGTACAAATGTAGTTATCCAGGACATGAGTTATCTATAATTGCCTATGTCTCTTTCTGTTTGCTAAATAGAAATTTCAAAGCTTTAGGATCTGCTCAAAGTTTGATATGTTCTGTAATATGAATGGCTAAACCAGCTTTTGGGGAGTAATGCTTTCATTAACCTCATATGAGAATTCTTATTCCTCAAAACTAATTCAGTTACAGATCATTGATATGTGAATAGAAAAAAGCCATAACAAAACAAAGCCAAAAGAAAGCAGTCCCATTCTTGTATGAGTTATGCTGGGATTTAAAAAAAATTTCATTGTGTTCCTGGTCTGTCCACATTCCCTTTGTGATACATTTGCACACAATCTGAGTGGGAATGAGTGGCCAGGGTGACTACCCATAACCAGGGTAATTTTGTTGTAGCCAAGAACAAAGGATCAGAGAATCATAGGATCATTTAGGTTTGAAGAGACCTTTAAGATAATCTAGTCCAACTCTTAGCCTTGCAGTCCCATGGTCACCATTAAGCCTTGTCCCTAAGCCCCACATGCCCAGGTATGGTGATTCCACCACTTCCCTGGGCACCCTAGTCCAATGCTTCACAACTTTTCAGTAAATGATTTTTTCCCCAATATCTAATCTAAACATCCCCTGGCACAACTTGTCATAAAGGTATTAGAAAACAGGCCATGTCCCTGACCTGTTCAGCCTGTCTCACTGTCATCACTATTTATTGCCCAAATGCTGCATGGGCAGCAGCAGTTACAGCAGAAGCAAAGAACAGGGCAAAGGGAACAAAATCCTTTGCATTGCAATTATGCCCCAACACATACAGAAATTAATAGAAAGCAGATATGTGTGAAAACCTGTGTGCTTAAGCAAAATTATTCAGAAATTAAATACAACCGTTTGGTGATATTACATGTAGTGACAGGAAAAGGGGGAATGGCTTCACACTCACAGAGGGCAGGTTTAGACCAGAGAATAGGAAGAAATTCTTCCTTTCAAGGGTGATGAGGCCTTGGCACAGGTTGCCCAAAAAAACTGTGGATGCCCCATCCTTGGAAGTGTTCAAGGCCAGGTTGGATGGAGCTCTGAACTACCTGGTCTAGTGGAAGGAGTCCCTGCCCATGGCATGGGGTTGGAACTGGATGATCTTTAAGATCTCTTCCAACCCAAACAATTCTGTGATGATTCTGTGATGATTCTATGATGATTCTATGGCTTTAGGAATTATAACTTAGTTTTGAATGTCAGTAATGAAATTTTGAAAAAAAAATTGATTCAGAAAGGTAATCTTAGTTTCATGAAACTTTGATTAAAAATTATAATACATGTAGGAAATATTAAACTTGAAAAATATTTGTGTTTTTAAATAACCTTGTTTTGACTAAAAATGCATCTTAAAATCTATTTTAATGAGTTTTTACAGCTCCTCAGTGATCAGTTTTTTCTCCAGCTTCACTTGAATAGCAGGTCTTTCTAGATCATTGAATCGTAGAATGGTTTGTGTAGGATCTCCTTATTTGTTTTAGCTATTCAACTGTTTCTAAATCAGTCCCTGTCCTTACCATTATATTGAATACTGATGAGGGTAGAAAGACAATAGAAGCTGTCACTTCAGCAATGACCACTTCAGCATATCCTATTTAGAGTTTTTTCCTTGGGGATGAATGCGTTTAAATACTCTGCAGCTGAAAACTGCCTGGTGGATAAGAAATGTTGCTAAAAGATGTTTTCCACCATGTGATATAAGCGAAATAAGTAATAATTCATTTTCTTACACAAAAGCATGGAGGCCTCAGGTATTCTACCAATCTGTTTTCCTGCTCATACAACACTGTCTATCATTCCACCAAGTCTAAACAAGCTCACACTAGACCTCATCAATACTTGTGCTCATTGCCATGTACAAACATTTCAAGCACATGAGACTTATTTATATATGAAAGTTACTTGAACTCATTCTGCGCTTTTTAATGTGCAGTGATCAAAAATGAATATACTTACAGTGAGAAAATTCAACCCCCCAGAGCCAGAGAATGAGGGGAACGTGAGAAAACATCCCCATCTAGTGGTGTTCCTCGGGTTTGGAACACCGCGTGCCCGCAATTCTTGTGCCATTGGGAAGGTATTTCAGGAATCGTGGCAGTAACATAACAAGGCAAATTACATTAGTAACACCAGTGTAACTGTGCTGGTGTAACTGGTAAGAGTTTCACGTGTTAGCAAAACCCTTGTTAATGAAAGGGAACGTCCCATGATAAAACTGGGCACTACAATGTGACCCTTCAGGTGCTACTCCAACTCAGCCCAGAAACTGGAAATTGTACAAACTTAATTCTCATGTCCCACTGTTCTCGTTTTGAAGTATTTCAGTTATTTTCAACAGACTCAATCATGATTTCACTCAACGGAAAAAAAAAAGACAAACATATTTCCTCAAAATTTCAGATATCACCATTTAGAGAAACTGGCCCATCTTTCTCTTAGAATGATAATAACTATTAGGAACTCAAAAGAATATCGGTTTAAGAACACGCTAAATTAAATTAGAATAAACATTAGATTTATTTATTACAAAAGATTCAAATTATGAATATAATAAAATAAAGGAAGATACAGTGCATTCAGACTTGGGTCCTGACACTGCTTCATTTCCTTGAAACATCATATTATATTCATCCAGGAAGGCAATCCCTTAGATTCCCTCTACAATGGGAAGCAAACAGGAGCAAGAGGAATGGCTTCCTGGTTTCCTGTGCCCATAGCTTGGTCGGTGGAAAACAAGACCACAGAAATTTCACTGAATTCAAGGAAATTTTTTGATTTTTCCACAGTGTATGTGAAACCAAAATTTGCCCTTTGGTACCAGAAATTATCCTGAGAGATTCCCCTCTAAAGAGGGGAATGTTCATGTAAACACTACAGACCCCTGCACACACATTGAGAAAGAACTTTCTACTTCAGACATAAAAACACCTATTTCATAAACTGTGGTGGTGTTTCTTAACATGCAACATGCAAAACATGAAGTCATCTCTATTCCACAGTGGGAAAGTGCTAACAAAATTCAGAAATCGAGATGTAAAAAGATGTAGAGGAAAGTTACTTACAGACAGGATAAGTCAGTGTCCAGAAAGACATGAAGAGGCAAAGGCCATTTCACACTGCGTGAGTGTGTAAGCCCACTTACTCTCACTTCATTTCTTAAAATATTTTTTTTGGTTTTATAGTTCCTGGATTCCTTTACAGGATTAAAAAAAATTAAAAGTTAGGAATATTCTGGGTTTTTTTTCTTGTTTCTGTTAGCCTTGCTGAGTTCATTGTTCATGTGCTCTTCATTAAACATACAGACTTTATGATGTGATCTTTCAGAATGAGCATTTCTACATAGTCAGCCCTTCAATAGACACTTCAATATACTCTTTATGGCTCTAAAGTGTATATGTTCTCCACAGACTTACATTAAATGTAAACAACCCACTCTATGCAAACTGAAATTATTTTCCTGAATGTGTTGCGTTCCATGCAGTAATTTAAACATTTTCTGCTTTAACATCTTTGATAAGAAGCAGCAATACCAATTTTTAAGGATATGGAAGGAATTTTCTTGTCCAAAGGCTGTCTGGGAAATAGTTGTCATAGTCATTTTGATCCAACAGCCTAAGAATGGACTTTCCGGGATTCAAAATCTGAATTCCAACAGTATCAGTGAGTCATTATCTACTGTGCTCCTGGAGCTGTGGTCCAAATTCAATTATCTTGTCCACTCTGAGTTTACTTGTTCATTAAAATTTGAGACAGTTTTCTGCCAGATTGTGTAATCCACCCTCAGCAAAGTGACTATAAACAATTGCCAATACGTTATTTGAAGTTGGGTTTCTTGCTGGCAGGCATCATTCCTTAGTGACAAAAAGTAAAAGCTTGAGCTCCTTGGAGCCAGCAGAAGAACTATTTCTTGTTTCTATGGGTTCATGATTTTATCTAGAAGCTTTTATCCTGAAGTATCTCATAGACTTTATAATTTTACCCCCTTTTTTTTCAAAATACAGAAACATAAGGCTATACACAGAGACGCAGCTTAAATTAATTTACTATGCAAAGCAATACAGCAGTAAAGAAGGGGAGATTTCAAAGGGTCTTTTGCAAAAACTGTGAAGCCCCAGGAAAATTTAAAGCAGTGGTTTGCTGTTATGAAACTGGATGTCAATTTTCATAACCTTGTATTTAGCCAGTAGCTGATACTGCTGTAAGGGCATGGAAGTGACAGGAGAGGGCAGCAGAATACAGCCACGACCCCAGAGCTCGAGCAAATGAAAGGATTTTTAAACAAGCTATTTGTATGCTTGGAGGCTTTGCAGTATTCTGCTTCATTCTGGCCATTCTTATGTGCCTGACTGAAGAAAGTGTTTAATTGCAGCTATTAACTTGTGAGTAGAAAGCCAAGAAAGATACTAAGCTCTCTGAAGAAATCTAAATTCAATATTTGACAAGAAAACTCTACAAACATTACATGTGTCCTTTATTTCATTTAATTAAAGGAGACATAGGCTCAGGCTTACAGAAGAGGTACTATATCCCTATTCTGTATTTTTTGACTCTGAGGAGAATGTATCTTGGTTTACATTGGGAGAATATTTTAAGACTTTTTTCCTGGTTTTGACTGGAATAGAGTTAATTTTCTTCATAGTACCTGGCACACTGATATGTTTTGGATTTAGGATGATAACAATATCGATAACACACTGATATTTTAGTTGTTGCTGAGCAGGGCTTGCACAGAACCAAGGCCTTTTCTGCTCCTCACCCCACCAACGAGGCTGGGGTTGCACAAGCAGCTGTGAGGGGACACAGCAGAAACAGCTGACCCCACCTGACCCAAGGGATATCCCAGACCACACATGCTCAAGCATATAAACCAAGGGAATGTGGGCTAGGGGCTGCTGCTCCAGAAATGGTTGGGCATCAGTGAGTTGATGGTGAGCAGCTGTTTTTCATTTTCATCACTTATTTTTTGGAGTTTGTTTTGGGGTTTACTTCTCCTTCTTTTTGTTATTTTATTTTTCATTTATTAATAATATTTCTGTTATTGTAGATATTATTATAATATTTTATTTTAGTTTAAACAGTTCTTATTTCAACCCACCTGTCTTCTCACTTTTACCACACCAATTCTCTTTCCCATCCCACCCTGAGGAGTGAGTGAGCAGCTGTGGGGAGATCCTAGTAGCCCACTGGGGTTCAAACATGAAGTAAATATTTTGAACTTCATTCCACTCCCTGTTCTCAAGAGAGCTTTTTATTTGTGTGCATTTTCCCCATGCCAGATAAAACCCCTGCATGTTCATCCTGGAATCCATTGGTGTGCCCTTTGTTTCCCTGCTCGTGCAGAAGGTAAAAAGTCTCGGGGCCTCTGTGGTTCTGCTGTGTGGTAATGTGAGGTGAGGTCCTGCTGCAGGTGCTGCATGTGCCAGGCTCGGTTTGGGCACTGTCACTGCTGTTTCAGACTAATACTGACTATTATAACTGCCACTGTTGTGCCACTGGCATACCTATTGCATAGGAATGGCCAATAAACTTCCCTGTAAACTTTGGTTTAGATTTATTATACTGATGGACTAGTGACTTACTGTACTGGGTGTCTGGATTTATATCACAAGTCCTCAAGTCACTAAACCAATAAATTACTCCTTCTGGTCAGCCCATGTTTCTCTTTGAATGAGACCGCTGCTATCCAAATCCACCAAATTCGTGATCACAGCTATAGCCTCTGACCAGATTCCCTAAAAGATGTGATTCACTCAGTCTGTGTGCCTGGAGAGCACACTACAGCACAGGATTGTTTACCTCATCCCAAATTTTAATGCCAGTTGGAAAAGTCTGGAGACAGATATTCCCTGCATGTTCTCAGAACAAGGAAAGGAGTAGCAGCAGCAGTGTGACCACTGTCTCTTCTTCAGTGCACCTCGCATACCATGGTGAGGGCACAAAGGGCATCTTTGCCATCCATTAAACTCTTGGCCTCACTGCTAATGTGCTCAGCTCCATCCTTCCTTGCCTTGGTGCTGCCAGGTGAAAGCAATGTTTGCACTGCAAGCTGAACTTTTCTGCTTCACATCACACATAATTCACAGCCACAATTAAATAATGCTCTGTCCTGATTATTAACCACTCAGCCCGTAAGATCACGATGGGATGAGGAAAATCAGCATAGACAAAGCAAAATTATTAATTTCCAGAAATGTTGACAGCCCACTTTGGCCCTTGGATCAGGTGTTTAAAAAAAACTTTATTAATAAAATAAATCTGACTTCAATGTTATCCCTGACCAGCACTACTGGATCAGGATAGAAACCCATTCGTTCAAAGCTTTGCCCAGTGGTAACAACCAAAGGAACTATTTGGGGAGGAATATAAGGACAGACAAAGCAAGTATATTGTGACACACAATCTTCCCATCTCCCAGTATTTACATTTTAGGTTTTCCTGAGATAAACGTTGTTTCTATGTACATAGTAATTTAAGTGGATTTCTGCTTCATAAACTTCTCTGAATTTCACCTGAAGTTCACAAAACTACTAAATAATCCAAAACAAGCATACCTAATTGGGTTTTCTGTCTACTGATATAAGGTTCTTTGAACTGAGACAAGGAAAGAAGGAAAATACTACAAATAGTTGACAGAGGTGTTGTTTTCTCCCTGTCAAAACAAGCAGTACTTCATCAGCTCATTATTTACCTCTAAATATTTGAGCACAATCATCTTGCCTAGAAGTGTAAAATAGCCTTTCAGACTGATCTCAAGACATTGTCCTAATCTTCATCTGCTTTTTTAGAACCAGGTCCAGTTTACTAAGGCAGATTTCTTCTTTTTTCCTTTCTCTTTTTTCTTTTCCTTTTCTCTTTTCTTCTCTACTAGACTTTAAAATATTTCCTCCTTTCATCTTTTTTTAACTTACTCTCTGACCATGTGCACACAGTTGCTTTAACACTAAGGACCCCTTCCTAGAAAACCAAGAGTAGATAGAAGCCAATTTGTGTCAACAAGATGTAAATCAATCTAGCCTTTAGCTTCCTCTTAAGGTACAAAATAGTCAGTCATTTGACAATTTTCTCAGTGCTTGGTTTAGTGCACAAAAGTCCTTCCTTGGAATACAATCAGGAAGCAGATCATGACTAAAGAGATTCACATTGTGGAATTAATATTCTGAAGATCCAGGAAGTTTTATCAATGATTGTTAAAACTGAGAATGACAGAGCATGATTCATACACATAATGGCTTCTGTCCTTTGGGATCTCAGTTGTGTCATTAATGGATTCTCAGACGTGTGATTTTTAATTACCACAAAAGACGAAAAATGCCAGCATGTTACCCAGTTCCCTCAGGCCAAATTGCTTTGATGTGCAGCACTGAATTTCCACTGACTCTACTGAGCAGGATTTTGAGAGTGTGGCAGCTCCATGAACTGATACTTGTCATTCTTGCATGACAGCTCTCCTAAACTAATAAAGCTGCCAGACAGTAGCTGGAGGAAGTCCTGTGAAAGCCTTGTAGAAACAATACCTCACTGGTTCCATGAAAAAATCATTCCTTATTTCTGATAGAATTTGAAGGGTCTGAAGTAGAAATTCCGTGTGGTTCTCAGCAGTACAGAAATACATTTTGAAGGGGTAGAAAACACCTCTATTTTTCAGACATTCAATCAGTTCCAACCACTCCTGTCTAACTTTATTCCACCTCACTGAGGAAGAAAGAGTTTAGTCCTCTGCTGACTTTGTAAGAGGTGTTGCTATAGGTAGGAGCACACAGTCTTCTAAAAAGTGAGAGGGATGCAGGAGTAAAGGGATGAGGATTCTTCCCCTAAAGGGCTAGTCAAGACACTGTGATAACTAAAAGAATGGTTTGAGTCTCCTTTTTACCATATAACCTTTTGACATGACATATTTTCACTTCAGTCTTATGAGATGGAAGGTAGCATTGGTCACTTTAGATGATTTATTCACCTGGCTGAATAGACTTTGCTTTCTTTTCTCAGATAAAGTTTAAGTCAGAATTAGCTTCAGTGGATTACCTGAAGATAAAACAATGTGGTACTTGACAGAAGAACTTATCAAGGAAGAAAATCTTGGGCTGGGGAGTACTAGAGTTGTGCAATCCCCATTCCCTGCTCTGATGAAGCCAAGGAGACACGAGTTCAACAGAGTGGTAACTGGTCCCTCCAGTCTTTACATTTATTTAAAAAGTCAGGTGAATGGGTCTGTTCCCAAAGTTTCTGAAACAGAGGGGGAATTCATGGAGGTCTTCAGGATGTAAATCATCTGTCCACGGCAGGCATAACTATCCTACCATACTTACCCTGTCAGTGTTTCTGGAATAAGAAAGCAGACACTTTTTCCACTCTCTTTCTATATTTTCAGGCATTACCATTATGTCTTCACTTCTTATAAGCACTGCAGAATGGAGCCTGATGAATGAGTTATGCCTTTGGTGCCAGCTGACATCCAGCTGAACTTGCTACCAGAATTTTAGCAACATGGTCAGCAGCAGCATGCTGGTATGAGTTCTGCAGCAGTTCTCCGTTTCAGACATTTAGTTAGAACAGTCATTTCTCTGTCAATGGCAACAGCAAGAAGCAAATTTTTAAAAGATCACATGCTCCTAAAAACAAAACAAAACAAAAAACAAAACAAAACAAAACAAAACAAAACAAAAAAAAAACAAAAAAAAAAAAAAAACCAAAAAAAAACCAAAACAACCCAAATTACTAAAAAGCAGTGGATTTGTGTTGTGTAACTATTACCGCAGGCCTGGTTCCTACGGTATAGCACCGTGTCCCGCAGCCAGAGGGAGGAGGAGGAGGAGAAGATCCAGCAGGCAGGAGTTGTGCAGCAAGATTCATTTATTTAATTATTTTACAAACTCTTTTATAGACTTTTTTCTTCACAGCCTAATTGGACAAAGGGCCAGCCACCCCTTGGGGGTGATTGGCTAAAATCCTAAAACATCCATTGTCAAAATATTTTTCTACTATACCATAAACAAGACTTTTCAAGGTTGCAGGTGTCTGGGTTGTTTACATTCCCTGCTACCTCTTCTGTGAGAGAGAAAAGTCTCTCACGGACTTAGAAAATAACAAGAAAATCCTCGCTAGCAGCATTTTTGTAACTACATGTAACTTACTAAAAGCCAGATTGTTGCTATAGTGCCTCATGCTGTACAACTTATTTAGAAGCAGCTGTTGGTCCTGGTTCAGGGAAAGGTAATTCTCTTTAGAAAATAGTTTACCTCTAGAGGTGACAATAGCAGGTCCCTGTACAGCAGCACTCTCACAGTTAAGCTAAGGTCCAGCATCAATTCAACAGTTCTAAGTCACTGCCTTTCACTGCCTTTTCCAGATTACTGTTTGCTCGGCATAGAGAAGGACACGGCAAAATAAAAAAAGACCTAAGGTCTCAGAATGAAGAGAGGAAGACAAAAATATTGCCAGTAGCTTTTTTTCCCCATTTCACTAAATCAGGCTGTCCAAAAGCCTGGTTCTTTGCTTCATTAGCTAAATGGCTGTTAAGTAAAATCTAACTTGTATTTGTGAAGCTGCTTCTCTCTCATTTATAGATCTTCAAGTACATTTCAGACACCCAAGTGCTATGTATAAGAACAGACAAGGATTATAAATTATTGTTTTGAGGCCAGACCATTTTAATTGGTTAGCTTGGAGCAGAACATGAAACTTAAGACATCAGGGAGGCTGGAATGTAAGCCCAGGAGTACCTAAGAGAAATGAGGGTTGTCTTGTCTTTGTAAACTATTTTTCAATGGTCTGTAGCTTTGTGTGGCTCACAGCTCATCATCAATCTAAGTACATGGGCAAAGATTCAGGCTAGTCATCAGAAAAAAAGAAAAAAAGAAATGACAGAAATAAAAATTTGTCTTCTAAATTATCCTGTGTGTTTGCAAAGCCAACATTTAACCACATTGCTCTGAGAAGTTGTTTGTGTCCTGCTGGAGTCAAACCTGCAAACTTCTGGGAAAAGGAGGATCACAGCGTCCAGCTGAATGACCAAGAACAGAGGGTGAATGCCTCTGTTGGCCTTTGTGCCAATATTTAATTAGAGTTACATTTAGTCATGCTTCTTCCTCCCCTTCTATGCATCCTTCATGAAGTATTTACTTCTGCTAGTAGCTCCATCAGGCATCTCCATCAGTAGCTCCATTAGTGTCTTTTTGCACAGATGCTCAAAATCATGGGTTGAATTGTGAGTCAGACAATAATCTACAGACTAATGTGCACGTGCTGAAACAACAGGGAAAGAAGAGAAAAGATTGTAGATATTCATTAATATTTCTTGGTTGCTCAGTAGGACTTCACTCATCACAAAGATTAAAAAAAAAAAACCAAACCAGAGAGGATGTTCACCTCAGCTAGTAGCCACAAATCAACCACCTCCTCAAGTACAGAGAACACATGTTGCAATTAACTACTAATTCTGTGAGATTACAGGCTTTGATCATTTAATGATAATGATTCTGAGGTGAATAACTTCACTAGAGTAGATTTTGATTTTGTAAAACACTAACTACACAACATCTGCCTGATTTAATAGTATTTAAAATAACCATTGTTCTATGACCAAAAATGATCTGCTAAATTGTAATATAATGTTCCAGAAAGAAGAAAATGAGTGATTGCAATTTTATTTTCTCTGAGCTTTATGAGGAGGCTTTATGGTTCAAAGTAAAGGATTATTTGACTTCACTTTTCAGCAATGTAATTTTATGATAGCTAGAATTAATGATTGTCATTTTTAAAGCAAACAGGATAAAACCCTTTCAGATATCTCTAGTAAAATTCTCTTCTGCTTTAATAACTACATTAACACAATAAGTAGACCTGGCTCTTAAAACTTAGTGAAAAAGGATGAGACAAGCAATAGGAAAATGGAGAAACACTGGCTCCAGCAACTTTTATCAAGCCCCCAGAGAAACCAGAGGGATGAGGCTAGAACCCCCGAGACCCAAGTGGAAAGGTATCAAAAGAGGAGCAGAAGAGGGATTTCCTGAGATGGATCGATGCTATTAGGAAAATTGTTGGAATTGGCAGTTAAAATCATAGGTGAAGACAGGCATCAGCAGAGGAAAACAGAGGAAAGTTTAAGAGAAACCTGTGTATAATTAAGAGGGCACCAGAAAGTTAATCTGAGATGCAGTGCATAAAATAATCAATCATCAAGCTTTTGCCAGCATGCATGTGGTGTTTTCCACATATCTAGGAATGCTCACTTGCTGCTCAGAAAGGCTTAGTTTGAAAAAATTGGCACTGGAAAAAAGAGCAAATCTGGGTAGTGTTACAGAGGTTAACCCAGATAGGCACAATTCCTAAAAGCAGAATGTCCAATCCTTTGAATCTTTTGTATCATGACAGATTGCTTAATTTAAATATTATGCTGAGAAAAGTGAAAATTAGAGTCCAATAATTATCTGAAGTGGTATTGAAGGACTTTTATCAAATCCTGGTGTGAATCATTGTTCTGACTTTCATCATGAAATTGGGCAAAATGCAATACAAAGCAAAGTTATAGACTAATATCTGGACCTCTTTGAATGTGGCAGAAAAATATTCCCCTAATTTCATAAGCAATTTAAAACACCCTTTAAGTAAAAAGAATAATTTCCCATCTTAGACCAATTAAGACATTTACAGAATATATTTTGATGTAACTTTGGACCTTGTGTGTCAGACATTGATGGTCTCCTTGATTCCATTCTACTTACTTGATAGAACTACACATAGAAATATTTCTGGGCCTTAACAGAGCACTCAGTTCAATGCTGCCTTAAATGCAGTTCTGCTCCAAGTCATTGCGTCCAGTCCTGTTCTGATGGGTGTTCACCCTCTTTCAAATAGCACTAGGAAACTGTGAGAAGAGAGAATGATCTCTTCTCCCTGGTTATAATTTACTCACTCTTCTCTGAGTGACATGTTCCATCAGGGTATCATGGTGAAAAACATTCAAGTTTCAAAGTCCAATCTGAATATAAAATATTCAGTACATTCAGATACCCCTTCCTGGCCAGTTTTGCAATGGTTTTTTGGCAGCTGTCTTCCAGGCAGTGTGAGTGGACCAGCAATGTTTAGATATTATTAGATACAATGCTGGGTCTAAAGGAAATATGTTGGTAGCAAAAGGTACTGGTCTGCAGTGATAACTCTTACCTGTTTACCGGCAGGTGAGAAGACAGGTCAGCTACTCCTACAATATCCCAAACCTGAATCAGCAGTGAACCTGAGTTTAAAATTTGCATCACTTCTCAGGGTGGTATGCATTGACAAAGTTATACCTTATTTTAACTGAGGTGAGCTTGAACAGGGGAATTTTGACCAAAATGGTTTTTTTAAGGAAATATGGAAATATACTCTCAGAGCTTCCAACACCTAAGGACGACATTATAATAAAAGAAAAAGACAAACTGGAACATGGCTTAAGTGGATATGGAAGATCAAGATCACATTAACTACTCTGAAGCAATGGCATGTTTTATGCTCATTACTCTTATAAAATGTTTCAAAAATCTTTGAACTTTTCTTGTGCAAAACAGGACTCACTCCCTCCTTCCCTGCCCAAACCTCTTTTTGAACCTCCCAGATTTTGAAAAAAATTATTTATTCTTATGGCCAGCCATATATGGGGAGGGGTATGCAGATCATCTGCTAAGCAGTGTTTTTAAGTTACAGGGATCTAAGACCAGTCAGCTAGTACAAGGCAGATATTTAGTCACTTTTTACCTAAGACACTAGCAAAGTGTTTGAATATAGAATACAGCAGGGACTATAGTTCAGTCTGTTCTGAACCACACTGATGCAGAAAACCCAGAACAACTTCAGTGACTTTTCATTCTGTAGTGGTAGCATTAGACAGCAGTCTTTAGGAGCAGGGATAAAGTGTGGTTTCTGGTGAGAGATTACAGAAGAAATTGAAAGCTGAAAGAATAAAAAGCAATAACTGGAGTAAAAATAAAATAAGACACAAGTGGAATCAGTCAAACAGTATAATATTAATGGACACTCTGAATTTTATGTGAGTCTGGATGAGAAAGTTCAATTAAGAAAAGATTAATGGATTTTGGGTGCCATTTTCTAACACACATTGTTTTCTTTGCTAGGACAGCAGGGCTGATCTCAAATTGTGAAGAAAACCTCTCACAATAGATTTTTATATTTGAAGAATCAAAATCTTCAGTCTTAGACCAATGACAATTTTCTGAGTCAAGCACAAATAGCTGGTATTAAAAGGCCAGAGTGTGGTTGTTCAGAGTAATCTGCAACATTATTTGGTGCCTGTAATATAAAAAGAAGATTCATTCGATCATATATCCCCATCAGAATTCTGCCTGAAGATGGATTTGGCTCCAGCTGTTCAGACAAGTCATTTTGGGATGTATTGTCCTGTTGGCACATCAGTTTTATATTCCTAGCAGTGCATACTTGTTCCATGTGCATTTAGACAGAGAAATTTTGAAGGTAAAAACAGAATTTGGCTACTGGCTGACATTTAGGAACAGTGTGTACTTTTGACTTTGAACAATAGTCTTGACATCCTGGATGTCACTGAGGTAATTCACTGTCTGAGGCAGAGACTGCTGAAGCATTTATAACAAGAACAGGCAGTAGAGGGAAGAATATAGGTGCAGATATGATCTTTCTTCTGCCATTCGTACATTCTTCCAGCCCAGCAGCAGAAGAATTAAAAATCATTAAGGGAACATCCTGATGGTTGAGTATCAGCCTACTGATATATTTCAAGCTCTTGTGACTTTATTTTCAATGTATAATTTAAATTTCTCATTCAAAAAGACAGATACAAGGCAGCAAATCAAGGTAAGCAATTCAGAGTAAACCCAGACTCTGCAGCAATCCAGCTCAGTTCTGCCTTCAGTCTCTAAGCTTCCTTTCAAACATCCAGCCTTCCCGTGGCTCATTACTTCCCTCCCTTTCTGCAGCTGCAGCCCCTCCAGAGGACCTGTTATTTTCTCTCCATAACCTTTGTCCATGTGTTAATTCTTGTTGTTTTGAAGTCTTTTGCAGTCCACTAAAAAAAATACTGGGCACTGAAAGCAAGTTCTGGGATATGCATTTTGTGGTAAAATGCTGCAAAACCATAGTGATTGCTCTAGTGTTCAAGGAATGACTGAAAGAGTAAAAAAAGCAGTAGGTATTCTGAGAGAACAGAGGGAGATATGACAAATAAAATTGCATAGAGAAATTCCAATGGCCACTAAAGGACAGCACTTCTGACACTGACCATAAATAAAGAAAATATTTTTAAACATCTTAGATAGGTAGATTGTTGTACCAGGAAATTCTGGGACAGCAGAATACTGTAAGCAGTTAGTGAGCTGCTTGATCTAAGTTACAAGTTAACTTTCAGTTTTCAGGATACATTTTAGTTTGGACAGTAGATATGAAAGCCTCCAGATCCAGGCTTGCTATATTGGAATGAATTGAATGTCATTGTGTGCAGTACTGTGATTTTTTTCTTGTAGCTTCAGGCAGTGTTTTATATTTTGAAGCAATGATCTTTAAAGCAAAGTTCACATTCAATGATTTATGGGCAAAATACTGCAAGTGGGACTGTCTGAATTGCTATTTACCTTGGGACAGGGAATTATTTTGAATTGAGTCTAACTAGGAAAGTAGGGAAAGATACATTTCATCTGTTTGGTCACCAAAGCAAGATTTTAAGATGCATCCAAATTTCTAAGTCACTTGAAATTATAAAACTGACATGGGACACAACTGTTTCTTTTGCAAGTAGAATATTTAACTTTTAGCTGATATAGTATTAAAATGTTGTTTCTCTATAGATACATAACCATCTCTTTAGAAGTGAGACATTGCAGAAATTGTGTCACATCTGTTACAAAAGAAGAGTTTACTGGCAGGGCTGTTTGTTTCCCATCTTTCACCAGTACTTTGCTCATGTCTTTTCATGTAGTTGCTAGATGGGGGGTTTTTTATGAGGCCTCCTACACTGGAAAGGTTTTATTTCATTTCTGTTTACAGGAAAATCATTAATTTGCATTATAAAAGTGAAGCTTCTTCTATTTTATAGAAAGCAATTGGATTTCTATAAGAATATTCCTTGAGTGACTTATAAGACATGTAGAAACTTGGCATTTATTGTGATCTATGGGCAAAATTTGTTCCACCAGTCTGTCTACTTCATTAGTAATGTTGTCTTTCGAATCCTAATATCAGTGTAGAACAAATACTTCAGCCTTCTGCTGTGATGCAGCCTAAACAATGAGGGGAAAACTGGTGACAGACCATTTCCCTCCTGTGCAGGGGAACTATTTCACAATAATTAACTCTCTCGTTGAAGATTCTGTCCAGGTGATATACTTTGATACACAATGTAATTTTTTTATAGTAGAAGATGTTAGTAATTTACTACTTATGTGTCATGCGTAGGTTAGAGCCCAAAATAAAATTACCTCTGCATTCTTCTTCCTGTTTTTAATTAAAGCAATAAATGTAGACAGGTAATGTTCAGAATGAATCAGCAATTCTTGTGTTTTAAAATTAAAGTTGTGTGAAAGAAATGAAGTGTCAGATATTGTTGTTTGGACAACAACGTGTTTCTGAAGCATCAGAATTTTTAAAAAGGTAAGAGAGAGGGAGAGAAATTCTTTTCAGTGCCCAGAAAATCTAACAAAATTGGGAGAGCTTTTAAACTTGTTGTATACTTCTACAGATTTCTGGAAGACAAATAAACAGGACTGCACCAATCCTCTCTGCACTCTTGGATCTGTCAGTGTGTAGAATCAAACTGGAATCCACAGAAGCTGAACCACATGGATAAATGGGTTTAGATCAGAGCTGGATGTTATCCTCCACTGAGAAGGCCAATAAAAAACAGAGGCTTAACCATGTAGGAGCACAGCAGCAGTCAGGTGCAGGACGTGGGAAAAATTTCTTACAAGGATAGTACACTGAGCAAGTAGAAACCAAAATTGACCTTAGCTTCCCGAATTATTATTTTGTTTGTATTTCAAGATTTTAGGTCTTTTAACTGGACCCACTGCAGAGCACTCAGCCTCTGCTTTTGCATGTAACTTACACTGCCTGTCAATCCCTTCATGTAGATATGCTTGTAAAGATTACAAACTCTTTCAAAGCAGTCAAAAAATAATTTTTCTGTTGCTTTCTGAACTAATTTTACTGCACAGGACAAATACAGTTGACAGGCTTCATAACAGATATAGCAGTAAGGAAGGCAGGTCATACTGGCTCATTATTTGATTTACTGTTATAAAAACAGCTTCCAAAGACTACTTGTAATGTGCTATAGAATAACTTTCTAATGACCTAACTATGCCTTACTGCGAATAATTGGGTAATTCTTCAGTTTAATTGGAGCATTTAGGACCTGTTCCAAACCTTGAAGATAGATGCAAAAGAAGTTTGTACATTCAACACTCTGCATGTCCTCCCTCCTGTGCAAAGGAGAGGCAAACATTGTCATCCTAATTATGACTTCAGAGGTATTTTCTACTAGGTGCAGTCAAAAGCAGTAGGGAAATAAAGAAATTTTCAGTACACAATGAAAAAGACAATCCACTGTTAGTATAAAGTTAGTGAAAATATTTCTGTAATGGAGGACAACATGATACTTATGACGTTTCAAATTTAACAATAACTAGTTATTTTGTGATGCTTTATTGCTGTAAAGTATAATTTCTCCATTTTCACCCTTGTATTTATCCTAGATTATATCCACTGACAACTCATATTTCAGAATTGTTACAAACCATTAATTGTGAAATAGTCAATGTATCATTTTTCTAATTTTAAAGACAATATAATACAGTTGTGCTTTTTCTTGCCCTCGAGATTTGTGCAGTTTCTAAAATAGAATCAAATGCAAAGTTTTGCAACATCTGGAGTGTGCATACTCAAACAAATCCTTGTTTGTAAGAGAAATGTTGTTGCTTTTTAAAAAGGTTTTTTAATGGACAAAAGATAATATATTTTTCTCTCAATATTTTCTTCCAAGGGAAGTGAACAACTGCAAAGGTGTGACTGAAATAAGTAAAACAGGAAATCTTGATACTGGGCTGATTCTGTCTGTGTGCATCTGAAACTGACTGAGCTGAGTGTCTGCAGAGCTGTTCCTCTCACACATTCCCACTCCTCTCTTCCCTGAGCACAACTGCCTCTGGATCCTGGCAGACTGCAAGTGAACATGAGTCAGCAGCGAGCCTTCACAGTGATACAGGACAGCTGTACATGAGGCAGCTTTTGCAGGAGAGTAGCCAAAAGTTCAGGGAAAGCTTTTATTCCTGTGTGTTTGGCAATTATGAGACCTCACTTGGAGTACTGTGTCCTGCTTTGGGCTCCCAAGAGTAAAACTAAAGCATCCTCATATGGAGTGGTTCCCACAGAGGCCATCAGCCCACGGGATAAAGCACCCAATGTATGGCGAGCAGCTGAGAGAGATGAGCTGGTTTAGCCTTGAGAAAGCTGGGGGGGAAATCTTGTTACTCTTTACAACTTCCTAAAGGACAGGTGGAAGAAGATGAAACCAGGCTCTTCCTGGAGGTACACAGTGAAAGCACAGGAGTCACTGAACAAATTACAGCAAGGGGAATGAGAGGTATAAAAAAAGTTTATGTTAGGTAGTAGAGCAGCAGAGCAGCGGCTTAGAGACGATCTGGAAGTTCCAGCCCTGTAAACATTCAAAGCTTGACTAGAAAAGAGTTCCAGCAATCTGATCTAATTTTCAACTTATCCTTGGTTTCTTCAGGGATACTGAACAAGATGACCCCCAGAGATGCCTTTAAACCCATTTTTTTTCTATGATTTTACATATCTAAACAAACCAAAGGATCTTTTAAGTGTTCACCACCCCCTCCCCCTCTATTCCCCCACCTTCTTGGGGATTTCTCCAGGCAGGAAGAATTCCTGATAGATTTGCAGCTAATACGTTTTTTTGATTTTTTGATACTAATTTTTTGGTCCTCTACATTTTGGTTAAGATTACTTTTAAAGTCTCACTGAAGATTGATGGCCACACTCAGAGCCATTTGAAAAAGGGCACTCAAGGTCCCAAGAGTATGGAAAAAATCTTTTGAGGGGAAAAATTGAGCAGTTCTATTTTAACTTTATCAGAAACTTCTTTTTGGTTTGGCAGCACCTGATCTGTAGATAGGAACATTTAAAATACAGCTCAGGACAAGAAAACCTGGTCCCTGGTAACCAAAGATTATTTCAATGAACAAAATGGTAGTTTCACAAGAAATGTGTGTTTCTCCTTGTACTACAGGTTCCCACTTTGATTACTGTTGCTTAATTGTCTTGTATCATATCATTGCTAAGGCAAGAAGAAATCTGAAACTACCCACACAACAGAGAAAGGGTATAAAGTAGCAAGGGTGATCACATCTCTATGAGAGAAGAGAGCACTACATAGGTGGAGGTAGGAGACAAAGCCAAATTTCTATGGCATTCTTTGAGACTTGGATTCATATTCTGAAAAGCTTTTTGTATGCAAAATGTGTATTGACCATTGCATCAACAGGAAAAATATAAGCTTGCAATGGGCTTCAACTCCAGTCTTTTTTAATTAAGCTGTCACTATTTACAGATATAGTCTAGGCATTATATATAAAGGGCAGCTCTTTATGAGAACATTTACATATGGCAATTTTATTTTCTCTGGAATGTGTTGCGGCCTCCAGCTGTCACTTGATTTATAAAATGGAAAGTTAGCTGGCTAAACAAAATTATCATGCATTTAGTTAGCAGAATTTTGTTATTATGCATCTGGAAATGCAGCATGAGAATTTGACTCATTTGTATTGCAGCAATGGAAGAAGTATTTCTTGGTATTTTGGTTACATCTGAAATTCTACAGCACATATGAGTTTTAGTGGAATCACAGGATATTATAGTACTTCTTGTCATAAACTAGGATCTTAATGTATAATAGTAAAGTCCATTCCAACCCTATGGAATTAACAATCTATATATTTCTGTGTGTTCTTTTTGTCTTCTTCATTAATTCTGTAACTGTGGAGAACACAATTCCTAGAAATGTTGAAGAAAATACCTATGAAGGGAAAGTATTATACCCCATGTGACCATTAGCTGCAGAATTAGTAGACTTAAGAAATTTTATTCAGATTCAGCTCAGTTAAATTTATTCAGCTCAATTAAATTCAAAATTCATCCCCTGAGAGCAGGGACAAAACAGGATATTTAAGTATCAAAGTTTTAAAAAGCACAAAAAACCAAAACAACAAAACAAACCCCAAAAACAGAGATAGCATCTCAAAACAGCAGTTCAGTTTTCTGGTCAAGTTTTCTGTCACCTCTTATCTGTGACTGCTTTATATCTTTAGATAGTGAAATCTCCAGGGCAGGGGCTATGGCTCCATCTTTGCATGTGGTTGAGTTGCTCTGTACAAAATGTGCACCAGGGAACAAGTCATACTTGTTATTTAATTGTAATAACACCTTCAAAGCTCGTCTGAGATTGTCTTACTGAGTTAGATACCCACACAAAATATGAGTGAGAGTGTGCAATTGAATTTTTCTCATTAGGAAAAAGTGCCTGGAGGCACTGCTGTAGTGGAGATGGCAGTGCTGGCTGGAAGCTACTGCAGAACAAGGATAACAGCTGGTCTCTGCCTTTCATTGGTACTTGAGAAGAAAATGCATCAGGATAAAAGTGGATCCAAATGAGGCTGCTGTTTAATTGCTTCTATTGCAAGGCTGTGCTCACAAGACTAAAGAAATATAATCTGAGAAGATTTTACCAAGAAGACAGTAGGAAAACAATATAATAGTACAATATAATAAGGGGTGGCATAGATTACTGCTGCTTCCTGTGACCAGAAACATTCTCAACTGCTTCATACAGTGAGGGTCAGAGGGCCCTGCTCTGACTCCTGACACAACAGATACAGAAATCTGTAAAACATGGCTACCAAGGTGGAAGAGCAGAAAATTAAGTAAAAAATCCCATCTCTCATGTCTGTATCTAGGTATTGGTTACACTCCTACACGGCTGACTGAATGACCTTGTCTTTCTGAAGACAGATATTTCTGCTTTCATCTGTTTTGTACCAGGACAATGACATGAAGTTTATGCCTCGCCCCTCAATGGATCATTACAAGTGCTTCAGTTAATGCTAAGGTACAAGATGTTCTCTGGAAATGATGGGTTTATTAGGTCTGTAAGCTGTGTGTGAGGAAATACTTGGTATCTTGGATCATTTTAAGTTCTTTTGTGTCTGCAGGAGTAAAACCAAAGCTGTAATACTTAACCAAATATGTCATACAGTTTGTAACTGGCACTAAACCACACTAGCAAAGTTTTATAGAGATAGAATAGTTGCTTCTAATCTTCTGACACACAGTTTAGTGCTTCATCCTTCTGTTTCAAACACTGCTTACTCTTTGCTTGCTTAGAGATCTTTCACTGCATGCAGACACATGAAGGACTGAATGTCACATGTGCCAAAACTCAGAAAAGACAAGTACTTTTTACTTTTAAAGCTTGTATTTCTAGAACTACTCTGCAAGGGAAAAAAAATAATTTGTTCTCCGAACTGAATCAAGAACATGTTTTACACTATACCTTTCTCAAAGGAGAGGACTGTAAAATAGGCTTTAAACATAAGCTGACCTTGATATAACTTACAGGATCATGACCTACAGAAACAAAACCAGCTTTCTAAGTAGTCAGCAATGAATAATTTCCCACAAAATCACTTTTAATGAAATCTGAGAATGAAATGGAGAGTTAAATTCTCCATTGGCCTCAGCAATACTACTGTAATTAGACTAATTTTTTTTATCTTGTAGCTTTTGTATCAGGTCTGAAATTCACAATTGACCTGAACTGAAAATTTTTTGTGGCTGGAAAATCTTAGGAGGAAACACAATATATGCTTGCTCTGTTCCTACTCTTCCATAGTCATCATCATACGGCTGCTGTCTGAGATGGGATCTTGCAACAGAGACACACTTCATGTGTGGACATCTGGGCAGCTGTTCAGATGTCTCTCAGGGCTGTCCAGGATGCAGTCATTAACATAATGAATAGTGCTGTGAATACAATTAGGTTTATTAAACTGTCAGGTTAAGAGTTGATGATCTTCCTACTTAGGTCTTCTGAATTATTACATTATTATATTTACCCTACTGAGCAATTACATTATACCTTATCAAACCATCATCAGCTTGAGCAATGATTTTGAATGATACCTTGATATATATTTTTATTCCTTCTCTCTAATTTTCTCTTACAACTGCTTGATGTCTTTATTCTGCATACTTTCTTGCCTTTTTATCATCATAAAATTCCAATCATAAGCTTAAATGCTTCTCAAAGTAGAATAGAGTCCAGCAATGCACATAAAGGATACTGCAACATTGTGCTGATGATGGAAAATACTGAAATATGTGCGTGAATAATCTTTCTGTGAATAATTCAAGTGGAAAAAAAAAAGCTTAATATGACTGGTGTCCTTTTTGTCACATAATGACACCTGCTTAAGTGTCTTCATGGGAATTTTTACTAGGTGACTTTGCCCAGCAAAACTATTCCATTTAATGAGGCTGAAAACAATCCAGTCAGTGCTGAGAGGGCCCCCTGCTATAAATTGTATCAAATGCTGACAATAAATTTAATAAAATGGGTTGAAGTGGCTGAGGGTTATGCACTTTGGCGTTATGCAAGGAAACCTCCAGCCCTTCTGTTGCTTGCCCTGCCCCGTGGATGAGCAGCCATCCACAGCTATTGCTGCAGATGCTCAAACAAGAAATGTGACAGCTTACACAGAAGCGAGCCCTGTTTATACCATGTCAGAGCAAGTGCCACAAGAAGTGTAAATTGTTTGACCAAAGAATGCTTTATTTCTAATGTGTTCTGTCATTTCAGAATTTTCTGTACAAACACTGAAAATCATTTAAATGGCTATTAATTAAAAGCATGAGAAGTAGGAATTTATTGGTTCACAACAGAAGAACTTCACATTTGTTACAGAAATTTTTATCTACTCTTATAACATTCTTATATTCTTAAAACCTACATCCATTCTTTGACAATTCATTCGAGAAGTTATTTCATGGGTCAAAAATATGTGCTATTAGTCAAATTGCTTATGCAGCATCTGAGCATTTAGAGCTCTCAATGGGGAAAAATATTTTTGTGTTTGCAGTGGTGTAGGACCAGCACTCCAACCACAAGCTGCTCCTGTCTCCCCCTCATGTGACAGAGACAAAAGGCAGGGATCACAGGTTGAGATAAGAACAGTTTGCTGGAAACAGCAATGAGATAAGAAAACAAACAGTAACAGCAACAATATTAATAACAGAAGCGTACAAAAAGAGGGTGATTTAAATGCAAAAAATGCTCACTGACCAACCCGAAGCAGCATGACCCCAAGAAAATGAACAAAAATGGATGGACCCTCCAAGCCCATATTTTTCCCAGACCCAGAGCCACACCCACCTTCTTTTCAGAAGGGAGAATCCCTTATTTCTGCCCCCCCAGAGATGATGAGTGTGTTATAGAGTAACAACCTGGACAGGCCCACACAGCTCCAGGCTCTGCCCCCTCATGGCTACTGTGAAGAAACAATTCTGTCCTGGCTGAAAGCCAGGATAGAGTTTAACTAATCTACATAATCAAACAGAATGATCAAACCTTCAGATTCACAAGGATTTATCCATATGATTTTTCTTCTTCTTTAAAGACTGTTTCTTAAAGATAAAACGGTAAAAGAATTCAAATTTTTATGGTTTTGAGGCAATACATACTGGTGTCAAGTTAGCAGTAGAAACCTCAAGTAGCTCTTTACCTGTATGAAGTGTCTTCCATGTAGACAATGTTGTCTTTTATTAGTATTTAGTATGATGAAACTATAACTTCAAGTGTTTTTATCTGTAGAAAATTAAAATAATTTGTTTTCCTGCTCACCATAAATTAAATGTTTTCAGTCAACAGTAAAAGGTCTTGATTAGTAGCAGCAGCTTAAGTGGAAATAGACTAATAAATCTTCATTTCTCTTCATATGGATAGTCTCCAAATCATGTACAAGGCAATAACTTTTAATGTCTAATCTGCAGCTGGTCTGTGATTAAATGAGAAACAACACTGAAAGTAATCTGTAGAGTTAGTTATCAATTTCATATCTATTTCTCCCATTTTCCCCCTTTTTAAGGAGTTTCTCTTGGAAAGCAAAAGGAAAGAAAAATAAAAAATTCTTTATTCTTTTCCTGAGCAAGAGGTGTTTTAGTCTTGGAAGGTTTACTCATCAGAGAAAACTTTGATGGTGATCTAATACTAACATCCATAAAACATGCATATCTTAAAAAATATTCTCATAGCAAAGTTAATCAGAAGAATCTTATTTATGTATTTCAGGTGCTAAGAAGTTATGTTATGGATAATCAACACTGGACATTAAACGCATGGAAAACATTTTGTCCTTAATGAGGGTTGACTATCTCATATGAATTTTTGCAATAAGATTACTTGAAGGGGTAAAAGGAGATTTTTAGGTCATATTAAAATATTCCTTGAGGGTGAAGCCTGAATTTAAAAAAAAAAAACTATTCATAATCTGTGGGCTCAGCAGAATATATGAGTAAATATTACAAAAATAAATGTAAAACCAGTATTTCTCTGTAGTTACCCCCACAGTTGTTTTTGCTTCAATTTACTTCCTAGAATTTAGGGACCTCCTCTTTTTTCCTCTGTGGATCAATCCTTAAAACAGCTTTTTGTCACCCCCCCCAATGCCTGTTCCTTGGATGATTCTGGCTGGCAAACTGTAGAGGCAGTTTCCCAAGTGGACTATTAAGCAATGACTAGATAGATTGGTTAATAAAGAGACAAAAAAAATCTCTTTGGGATCCTCCTTTTTATTCTCAGTAATGCAAACATCTAAATTTACATTCTTTCATTATCCAGTTTACAGTGAATTTGAAAGGTTTGTGACCTCATTATTTATCCCAGAAGAATGTGTGCAAATATATATGTAGGCATATATATGTATCTATGTCAACTGAAGAAATGTTGTGATGAAGTTATTTAAAAGCACAATATCTGCATTTATATTTCCATATAAATTGAAGTTTTGATCCAAAGATTATTAAGAAGCCATTAAGAATAAATCTATTCTTAAAGCAAATCTATAAGAAAACAGCTTTCCTATTCTTTGATGCATCCTTATTTTCCTTCTTTGCAGTGAAATGGAGAACAGTTTTCATGGATGAGCCAAGTAAAGATGTGTGAACCACACACTTATTTGTCATGAGAATTATACAGATTTAAGTCATTTACTTCATTTGGTACCTCAAATTAGAGCTCAAATTAGATGTGGGCCTCCTGTGGTCCTGTGTGCTGGAGGTTTCCCTGGTGTGGCTGTTAGCACAGGGCAGCCCCTCCTCACTGATGAAAACAAATTCAGCATTCCCAGCTTTGAGGAGCGGATTCTTCCCAAATATCAATCTGATTTGACACTACAAAGTTTTGCCTTCTACTAGATTACAGATGGGAAGAAAAAATCCCAATAAAACGACAAAACCCAACATCATCCCAAAACCAATGAACCGATCAATCAACCAAAACCCAAAATAAATACATTGCCTGAACATTTTCTAGTTGCCTTTTTTTGGGAAAATCCTGGACTGAGAGATTTAGGACACAGAGTGAAAAATTATAACTGTTTGCTTGAGCAGTAGGATAAAATGTGGCATCTATAAAATATGTAGGACACTTTTTAGATATATGATTCTAATAATAAATTGATTATATATAATTATGTATTATTCTAGTCAAAATTATAGCTCTTCAGATCTATAGCTCTTCAGGTAATAACTTCTGGTTTCTGTACATCTCACAGCTCTTTTTGAGATATAGCTATGGGAAGTATATTTTGGAAATGAATGATACCTCTCAGGAAATCTCTGGAAATTATGGTGGTCTGCAAATGGAACTGTGCAGGTGTTAAAAACTTTCTGCTTATATTAATTTCTTCTCTTCAAAGTATGTCAAAAAATAGTCATTTTCACTGTAAGCAAATATTTCTCTAGTGACTATTTACATAAAACCTAAATAAAGACACAAGCTCAGAGGCAGTTAATCCTACAATACTGTCCAAACAAAACTTACAAACAGAACTTGTAATTTAAAGGCTGATTTACACTGATGCTAAGACTGTAATTAAAAAGTATCCACAGTCTCTGCAGCCCATAAAGAGAAATCTTCTTTCCATGCATGTAGTTTGTGCAGAAGAGTTTCTTAGAATATAAATTAAATACTTCAGGCTAAGCAGCAAAATTAGTCAAACTATTAGTCAACTACCTGAAAAGAAAGGAAGGAAAATACACACATGACCAGCCCCACTGTTTTTGGCATGTGGGTCTTCTGATGTGTTACTCTTAGGACTTCTGGTCTGCAGCTTTTGGCTTTCAGATTGTCTTCATGCACAGTGATGAACAGAGGGCTTTATAATCTATAAAAGATACATACTTATTGTATATTCATCAGATTTCATGGGTTTGCATTTAATCTATCTAAAGTATGGAAGTAAATTATGTTTATGATACCAATTTAGCCATCTCCAAGAACTACAGATTGTATCGAGACAATTACATCTTCTTTTAGCTGACAAAGCGTGACTTGAAGAACATGTATTCTTCAACATCAAATGCAAAATTAATCTGTGTTCAAAGCAAAGTTAAAAATAAAAATTTCCTGAACTGAGAGAGAAGGGCTTTGAGAAGCAATCCAGAACAGTATAAATAAACCACTGCTAACTACAAGCCATATACCAAACAGGACACTGGAGATTTAGCAGTAAATTGAAGCATTCAGTCAAATCACTGCCTTGGAGGCATAAAGGTGCTGCCTGATTTTTAATGAGAATTTCATTTTGACAAGCTAAGTCAGTGACAAGTTTTTTAATGTGTATGTGTGTGTGAAAAGATGAGGAATTTGGGTTCTACTGAAAAATATGTCTTGTCCTTCAACTTGAATAAGCAAATCTACCTGCCTGATACACATTTTGTGGAGTGTATTCCTGCAAGTAGCTTGTGTACTGAATGGTTCCATATTTACATATGAACATTTGTCTACAAATGCTGTAAATGAGATCTGAGATTGTAAGATTTCACCTTTTACCATGGGATTTGTGCAATTTCTATTATTACACCTGACCTCCCTTAGCAGAATACTGACTAAAAACACTTTTATTTTTGTCCTTTATCTCACACATCTTAAAACTGGTAACACAACAGTGTATCAATCTCTAAATCACAACTGCAGAGACCCACAGAGTCTATGATGTTCCTGGTTTTGTTTATAATGTTCTTTAAAAGCCTGCCATGTCTCTGGTTGTCATACATCTCTGAGGATTACTCTAGAAGAATTCACTTTTTTATAGAATACAGTTCCTTGCACAGAAATCCTTTGGATACTCTTATTTCCTTGATAAATTATGGAACTTCATTAATGACAGTTTTCCACTAGCCAGTTTGAATCACTGCCAAATAAAACTATGTAATAAGAGAGAAAAAGAGATAAGAAATGTCCTGGAGCAGAGCTGGACAAATGGAGGACTAGATGTGGTTTTTCATTTTCTACTCTTGTTAGCAACACATTCAGTGGCACATCCAGTTTCTCTCTGAGGGTTAGATACTGTTATGGGAAGCATCTTAAGTTACAGAGATAACATAGTTTATGATAAATTTAATGTTATTATTAATAAATTTTAATGTTATTAATGATATTATTAATTTAATTCATGTTGGCATATAGATAAGATACACTGATCTTATAGGAACCTTGATTATGATTGATTAGCAATCTCACTGCTGTGTCAGAAATTGTTTATAAATTCAGCTTTTCAGAATTTTTTTCGTACATAGAAGAGCTACTAAGACCCAAAACAAAAACAAACAAACAAAAAAACAAACAAAAAAAACCCCACCACCAAACCCCCCCCAAAAAACCCCCACCCAAAATAATGTATATATTTTTAAAGTATATCTCAATATCAATCTTTTAACTGACTGAACAGTTATAAATACATTTCTGAAAGTGTTGCAGCTTTTCACCAAAGTGGGGTATTTCACTCAATAACTTTTTTCTTTAATTTTTCTGTTGAAAAATAAGATAGCACAGACTTTTCAGTGAATTTTTATTTTATACAGCCTTTTTCCATATTCTATCATCAAGAAGAGGGGAGAGATGAGAACTGCAGTTCAATTGTTTTGAAGAGGATGTGCATTTAAGAGTTCTGATCTTATTTTAAAATGTAATAGGAAATTCTTACTTTCTAGATAGCTATTGGCATGCTGTGAAAGTTATGTACCTGCTGGGGGAAGTTATTTTAGAGGGCTTTAGTTTTCATCTGCAGAATTTCATAGTACCTTTTCTCCCACACCCTTTTCAGGCCAACCCAGTATGAGGTACTGGAATATGCATAGATTGTATCATTGGTGGATAAATGATAACCTCCAATATGCACTCGTAAGCTATTTTGGGTTAGAAGGACTGAAAAAAAGATATCTCATATCCCAGTACCTCTGCCTCTGTCTATAGATTTATATTGCAGATAATATATTGCAGATTTATGTGCAGATGCTGGGGAAATAATAATGACAGAAGCTTCTCCCTGGAAAAAGATGAAGCTGGGCAACCATAAGAACCCTGATTATGACATGCAACAATTCTCAGATACTGCACACATGTTTCTCAAAAGAATCTACTATTCAAGGGCAACAAATCTGTGAATTTGCAAATACCTATTTTTTAATATTACCCTTAACACAATGATCACAGTCTGGTTCGAGTCTGCAAGGTTTTTTTAGACTTTCCAGCTAATAATTGATAAAATCTTTAAAGACAGACAGAAACAATACCTACATAGATTAATTTGGGTCTGTATAAATAAAAAGCTATATTCAATTTAATTTGGAGATTATTGACCTCAGAGTGAATTATTCCTTATCTTATAAAAAAACTGAAAATAATTCTCTTTTTCTTTAAATAATTTTGTGTGGTTCCCATATTTAAGTAGTAGCATAATATAAAATAAAAGATACAATAGAGTGAGAGTTTTAATTCTGTGCAAATAATTGTATAAGTAAACTTTAATAAAATTGTTTCCTTTGTTTGATACTTACAGTCAATACCATGATTTTGATGAACTCTCAGGAAGGGCTTCTTTGTTACCATGTTTGTTGCTACGTATTAGGTAAAGTGAGGTTGCCAAAACTCATCCTCTGCTTTTGGGAGACAATACTAAAAACTATAGTTGTCAGCCTTTGTTCTGCTTTCTGGGGCTGCATCCAAGAAAGTTCTACTTTACAAATTTGCTTCAACCTCGTTCCAGAAGTCTCACTTTTGCCAGTGTAACAGAGCTATCTGTTGAATCTTCCCCTCAGCCTTTTGGGCTGTCTCTTCGATACCCTAATCCTAATCTATAGAGCAATTCCAAGGTAAAACCTGAGAATCCAAGCATGCTCAGAAACTCAATGGGAAGCTGAAATAAAACTTGAGAAAGAGCTTCATATATCTGAAATATTTGTGTTCTTATCGCTTGGCTAGGGACATACATATTCTTTCTTCAGAGGAAATTAAAGGACCTAAAAGTCTATGGTGGAAGAATGAAAAACAGTAGGCCTAAACTGAACCAAGAGAGGTTCTGACTGTAAATGAGGAATAAGTTTTTCCCCATAAGGGCAGTCAGGCAGTGGATCATGCTGCCCAGGAAGTGTGCAGTCACCATCCTTGGAGCTTTCCAAGATCTGACTGATCACAGCCCTGAGTGACCTGGTGAATTTAGTGTTTTCCTTTCTTTAAGCAGGGTACTGATCTAGGGACTTCTGGAGGTCTCAGTATGGTTTGTGTAGTTCAGTGATTCTATAAATCACCCTGCTTTTCTAGGATTCTTTTCATGACAAACTGAACCACATTGTGCTATTCTCACATGAAAAGCCAAAACCAATTCCAGATCTGTCTAAACAGACATCTTATGTCACAGCGCAGTGCTGGGTGGTAAAGTGCCGCGACCTTCCCAAAAGCGTCTCCAGGAGGAAGCCGCTTGGCGAGGCCACCACCTTGCACACAGGTGCACACACACACACACACACACACACACACACTCGTGGATAGCTCCAGGAACAGATCCATGGTAAAGAGCCAGGAAGGGTCTTCGCATGGGGTTCCATGGGAGAGGTTTATTCTAGCCATGCACACTAAGGAGCCCAGGGACAAAGACAAGGAATCAGGGGAGGGTCCAGGGTTATACACAGCAGCAGAGAGGGCATCAAGGACCAATGGTCTGAGGGTATAGGGGTGGTACGCAGGCGGGGCTAGGGTAAGGGAACCAATAGGAAAGCTCTGAGGGGGGGGCGAGGGAGCAAGGGCCAGTGGAGGAAACAGGGAGTGGAGAAGCTTCTGAAGTGGGGACATACTAGGTAAAAAGGGGCAGGGAGGCCAACAGGCCAGCCAGGGAAACAGAACTTGGGTACATTAACATACTAGAACAAAGCATCCTGGGGGAAGCCTTTCGGTCACCCGAACCTGGGGAGGATCTCTGGACTTAGGGACCATCCCACCAATGGACTCCCTTGGTTCATAGGCTCACCAGCCTCCACAATCTTATCTCAATGCTCTGGTGATATCCCAGTTGAAACCAGCACGGATGGTAACGACCAGATCACACCTTGGGCTGGATACAGAACATAAACTTTAACTATCCAAACTTGTAGCTGGTGTTAGGGTAGATCCTGTTGCAAAAATTATCAAGATTGGGAAGGGTGGAATTGGATATAAGCAGCACTTCCGCTATCCATTTCTTTAGTATCAATTGCATGAGTATATGTTTGAAGAAAGAAGCTTATCTATGCTGTTGTCCAAACTTCTTTCATGCTGGACAAGACAGCCGGGTCAAGAGCCCATAAGGATATTCAGAAAGTTTTGATGAGGGATTGCACACCAAATTCCGGGAAGGCAGAAGTTCTGCTGATTGCCGGGGATAGGCAGACTTCATATGTGATTTCAGGATGTTACCAAACCAAAGTATTTCATTTATAAAAGCAAATGGTAGTAACAGTGGCATAAGCCTCACTTTGTAACTTTCCAGTTTTGACAAATGTATCTTGCTAATTTTCTTTCATAACACATTAGTTCATAGTTTATAGCATATAAATGTCACCAGTTGTGCACTTGCTTTTTTTTTTTGTTGATGGAATACAACCATTATTTGTAATTTATGACAGAATTGAGAATATCTTGTTTTAATATGGAACTAGGTGAAAGATGTTTGAAATATTAGTCTACACAAATAGTATATAATATTGATCTGGAAATTCTTGATAAACAGAATGCAAGAAATAATAAATAATAAATACTATTAACAGCATAAAATGAGTACCTTAAAGTACCTTAACTTCTCAAGCCAAAATATTAATGTATCAAGGTACATGTATAGTGTGTATGTGTTCAGGTGCATGCAACACAACTTAATGATAAATGATTACAGTGATATTATTGCAAATCTTGGTTATGAATATATTAAAAAGATTTAAAGAGGAGTAATTGCTCATACTTAATGAATAGTCAGATTTTAGAAAGAAGTGACTTCTAATGGGCTCTATTTTACAAAATTGCCAGATGTCACCATCATGATTAAATTCATCTTCCTAAGTCAGACTAAGCCAGCTATAGCAAGAAAAGAATTTATCAAGTCCCCCTGCCAAGGCATTCATAACCATGGCAAGACCATTAAAATCCAGTAAATATATACTAATGGAAGCTTCAAAAAATATATAATTAATAAACAAGATAGCGAGCATCTTGAATAAAAACATGCACATTGTAAAAATAGGTTCTTTCTATGAGCACAGTCATCTCCATCTACATTATACAACCCATACTCTGGCAGTGATGATGTGGCATCTTCAAGAAATACCAAAGGGGAGAACTTAAGCTTGTGCTACTCCTTAAAAATGTTCAAAACAACCGTCCAAATCTCCAGTTAGTTGCAAACAGCTTAGGCCATATTCTGATACTCCATTTGCTCCCATGGTAACACTGCCTAGCCTGAGGTCTCTTCCTATCCACCCTAAAATCAGGTCTCCATCAGATATCCATCTCCAAAATGAGGACTTCAAGCATCACCCAAGACTACAGAACAGTGAGACTTACAACTAAACTGCAATATTGGCATCTAGTAATGGAAAAGTGAGCACATTGCATTGTTCTCACTCTGTCCTGGTTCTTTCAGGTCTTCCCTCAAACTGTCTATCCTGGTGGTCTTTTCTTTCACCCGAACTTCTCCATAATACTCCAAAAATTACTTTGTGGGGTATTTTTCTCTTCTGTTTAATGTGGTTTAACCCCAGCTGTCAACTCAGACTCCTGCAGCTGCTTACTCGATTTCCCATGAAATTTCCCATGATGGAGGAGAGAATTGGAAGGGTAAAAGTGAGAAACTCGTTTGTTGAGATTCAGACAGTTTAATAGGTAAAGCAAAAGCTGCACACCGGAGCAAAGCAAACCAAGGAATTTGTTCACCATTTCCCATGGGAAGGTGGTCAGCTATCCCCAGGAAAACAGAGCTCCATCATGAGTAACAGTGGCTTAGGAAGATAATCATCACCTCTCCAAGCATTCCATCTTTCCTTCCTCTTTTTCCCCAGCTCTACATGCTGAACATGACACCATATGGTCTGGGATATCCCTTAGGTCAGTTGGGGTCAGCTGTCCCAGCTGTGTCCCATCCCAATTCCTTATGCACCCCCAGCCTCCTCACTGGTGGGATCAGGAGCAGGAAAGGCTGTAACTCCATGTAAGTGCTGCTCACTGATAATGAAATCATCTCTGTGTTATCAATGCTGTTTTCAGCACAAATCACAAAAAATAAAAGCCTCATACCAGCTAGTAGGGGGAAAATTAACTATCCCAGACCAAATCAGCACATCTTAACATAGAATTTGAGGAAAAATGGAAGAAGTTCAGAAACACGTACACACTCAAGCAAGGCCTAAAGTGACCAGAATCACGTAAATAGTTGTGTTCAGTACGAGTATCAGTTTTAAAATCCTGCTGTGATTTTCACGTTAGTACACTCATTACAGACAAAAAGACCACAATTTGTGCTTCTCCTAATCCTTCCTACTTTTGTTATACACCATCATAGAATTCTCTTTAGCTTTCTTAGCTTTAGCTTTAGTTCTCTTGAGCTTTAACAATATTTATTTCCTACACTGAGATAACCAGTTCCTAGCACGAGTCAGTATTTTGCCCATTAGGAGAACAGCAGATGGCACTACAGCCACTTTTCCAAAAGCATGAGATCTGTACAAAACACCAGTTTAGAAACAACAATCTCATTTCATTATCGTTATTTTAAAAATGCAGATCAGTCATTGAAGATTCTTCCATGTAATGCGCCAGAACTCAGCCGTGATTTCAGAAGATGGAGTCTCAGTAATGCTGAGCTGTTCCTTGAGGAACAGCTTTTTTTTTACAGTTTTTTACAAAACTGTAAAAAAATGGATACAGATATGAACTATTAAGTCATTTAAGGTCAGTTATATATATATGGATTTAATCAGAAAACTGGCTCTTTCAAACATGATTTTTTTATACTTTTGAACAATCTGAAATGGTTTTGTGTGTATGTGTCGATAACAGCCAGGGGAGCCTGTTAATTTTCATATATTTATGTCCTTTTGGAAGACTTTGATTGGAGAGCATACCAAAAAATGGCTATATAATAATTTTTTCCTTGCACAATAATCATTAATGTATTGGTCATATCCTTATTCAGTACTAAACTTTAGCAGGCAAAATCCACCAAAACTAAATTGTTCCTTTCTAATATTTCTGAATGATACATAATCACAAACTTCTTTGATAGTTGTGTTAGAGCACTGAGGAAAGCATTTATCTTTTTTAATATGGACATTTAGTGACAGGCATCAGATTAAATGAGACAGAATCCTGACAGAATGAGACACGGTCCTGCACAGAGGGTGGTGAGGAACCGGAACAGATTTCCCAGAGGGGCTGTTGATGCCCCATCCCTGGAACTTGCTATGTTGGATGGGTCTTCGAGTAACTTCCTTTCCTTTGGTAAGAGCCACTCCGTACCACTATGCCTCTTCAAAATATTCAGAGATTACATTTTTCCACTTTGAACTCACAGTTTTTATATTATTCTTTTCATTGAGCAGATTGTTACAAATAGTCATGCCTGGCAGTAGAGACTGAAGCCACAATTTAGGAAAAGAAACATGGGGGGAAAAGAAAAGAGGACGAGACATAGCTATGGTGAGTGGGAGATACACGGTAGCAAGGACAAATGTCCATCTACTTATCAGTGTCTAAAACTAAGATTAATGGTTCATGTTTGCTACTTGCAGGCTCAGGCTTCTCTTTCTAGAATTGAGCATAAAAAAGACACATGTAATGTAATTGAATTGAGCAACAAGAATGCTGAATCAGCTGATCAGCAAACAAAACATCAGCTGATGCTTTTTCATGACCTTACACATCAAAAGGGACCCCTAACTGCAAAACATGTCTGTGACATTCTTACTTGACTACGTGAGCTGTGTTTAATCTATTCAAGTGTTAGTGCATGGCTTGCACTTTGCTCAGGGACTCACCATGCTGCAGCTGTGGTGCTGCTGCCCTGACGGACACACTCAGCTCACACCTGTGTCTGCTGGGGAAAAGCCCAGCACATGAAGCTTGACTTGCTGCTTCAGGGTTTTCTGGGATCAGGATGATGCAGGACTGGGCTCACTGCCTCCAGGAACCTAAGCAAAAAAATCAACCTTTGCAATAATTAAGGGTGACTGAGATGCTGCAGCTCTAAGGGAAGATAGCTTTACTTTTTGCGGGGTTTATTCACCACTCAGTAAAATTTGATTCTCATAAAATTCTTGTTGTCTTTTTGGGGAAACAGGAGCTAATTTGCAACTAGAATCACAACAGGAATATAGTGGATTCTAGTTTTAACTAGCTTGAACTGATTCAGTTTTCCAGAACTGCTGGAAGCATACATACAATTAGAACATGCTGACAGTACCAAGCTGGTTCTTCCATCTCATCCCAGCTTCTCCAAGAAGCAGAGTGAAATAATCTGGAAACCAGCCACACTTACCCAGCTGTGAGTGCTGCTTAGATGTGACAGCTTTCAGCATGTGGGAAGCTGATCAAAACTGTTTCCTGGCTGTTCCTGAGAATTTGTGAACAGACTCATGCTGACCTCACAGTCCGCTCTAAACTATACCAGGCTGAGAACCACATGATTTTGACTGAAAACTGTGGTGAAAGCAACAAATGTGTAACGTAGAGCAATTCAGCAATGTGTAACAGACAATATAGTCCAAACTTTGGACTTTAAAGAAAAATTAGTTTTACTGACTTTCCTTCAATGTGTTATTTTAATATCAGTTTTAAAAAGTCTCATCATATAAAAAATAACATCTAATGGGCATAGATATATTTTCAAGAAAAAAGGCTCAAACAAAGGTCTCTCAAAATATCCAATTTTTGTTGGACATCAAGTGCTTTGAGATCAGGGACAGAAGTCTTTCCAGTCATCTCATGCAGTTTAAACTTTGCTTGTCTATCAAGCAGCACTTTTGATCAAATTTGAAACTTTATATTTGTTTTAATATGCAGAACAACTTACATTTCTATTAAAAAATGGCATAAGAACCTTCATGTTCTTATGTGTCAGCAAGTTGACACAGGACCAGCTTTATGTCTATATGTGCATACAGGCACATGCACATATAAGTAAATATTTACGTAAATATTTATATCACACTTATTTAACTTCTTGTCATGTCTTTATGGTGGGAAGATACATGTGAGTAGAGAACGAACAGGACTCTGGGTCCACATGCAGTTTTGCACTTAGACATAGAGACATTTCTGTAAACTTTGCCTCAATTGTTTCAAAGAATAACTACGGACACAGACATTTAAAACAAAATTGCATGGCCAAATATTCCTTTTTATATGTGCAAAAATAAAAATGTAGCTAAACAAAAGATGAATGCATGTCTTGAAAATTTCATGTTTACACCTCTTAGAGTGAGGTTATTTGAGTTCAAACACCAGTAAAATGATCTTGCCTAAATTTTTCTTATTTTTTGTTGGGTTTTTTTTACTCCATTTTAAAAGCCTCTACACATACAGCTTGTTGATGAGTCTGGGTGTGGGAGGAGAAAATTATTAGAGTGTCAGTTTTCTGACTTTAATTTTCCAAATGCATGTGGTTAAGTCCCTTGAGTGAAATAAACACATTGATGGAGGAAATAGATAAAATCTTCAACCTCTTGCTCCGTTAATTCTGCACACTCTCAAACTCCAACAGCTTTATATTTCTTGAGCAAAACTTAGACCAGATGAACTACAATTTTTCTAAACATGTTGAGTGATAGCAATGATTTATTGGTAATACACAAAGAAGTTATTGTCATTCTGTGATTCTAACGGATTGAGCCATCAGAGCAGTGCTGATGTATGTCTGCCATAAACCAGACAGCTTTATTGCATCAGAGATTCAGTTCTGCAGCTGTGTTTAGAGCCAATTCTATTTAAAATGTACTTATAACTTCCAAAGCCAAGACCAGCATATTTGTTTACTTTCTTGCTCCTTCTGACAGCCAAAGGCTTTTTAGGCCAAATTGCACCTATCCTTGGCCCTTGAATCTGCAAAGTAATGACTTTGGGGATTTCTTCTTGAGACATTTATAAATGTACATGAACTTTGAAGATATAATTCATTCAATGATCATTTCATAATTACTTTAAACTCAAGAATTTGTGATGGGGTGAATTTATTAGTTATTTATTCTGGGACAACTATCTTACCCCAGGAGACATCTGAACTGGCCAAAAATCAGGGGTCTGTGCTTTAGCTCTTTGAGGGTTTTGTGGCTTTCTGGGCGGGGATTTTGTTTGATTTTGTTTGGATTTTCTTCCTAAACACCTAACAGCTGCCCAGGTACTGATGAATGCATAAAGTGAACACATCCTGGAAAGGGAAGGTGATCACAAAAACATGGGACAAATTTCCTCTTGTATATACCTCTTACTGTAGGTGTAGCATAAGTACCTAGTCTGGGCTTTATTCCTCACTTTGATGAGATGAATCACACAGGTGATACCAGCAAGGCAAGAAATGAGCTGTCTGAAAAAATGATGCAAATCCGAAGCTGTCCAAATGTCTCTGCAGTCAAGTTTGCATATACTCCAGTCACAAGGAATCATGTCACGAACAAAGTAAAATCTCTGGGGTGTTGGTGTGTCCAGGCAGTTACAGGTCTCCCAAAATGAACAGATTTACATCAGCAGACATTAACAAGGATATGGACCTAACACAAAAATATGAGGATTTTTTTTATTTTGTTTTTATCTGTATACATAGTTCAGAGCCCAGATTCTGCAGAAGGGTCAGGTGACCCCAAAGCTGCCCTCAGATATGGACAAATATTCAGTAAATATTAGTGTTTAACACAATTTGCAGAAGATCTCTTATAGTGATTATGAAGATAATAATACATCTAAATGTACATGCAGAAAACCTGGTGTTAAATGCATGCGGGGTGTATCTCCACTCTGAGCCATCTGGCTCCTTTGCTATGGAAAGCTGTAAACTAAACAGACACTGAACCAGGGCTGAGACTACCAGTTAGACAGCATCTTTTAGCCCTAAACCAGCTACTTTAATCCAGCCCAGATCAGGCATCCTCTTTAAAATATCTCTACTTCAAACTGAGTAAGAGTTTTAGTCCAGTTTCTATTTGAAAGACTGGAAATACAAAAGATAAGCTCATAAGAAAATGTATTACTATTTTTTCTTTAAAGCAGAGGCAATCCCAATATTTAATGAACCCCCTCATGAACAAACTTTAAAAGCTAATGAGTATTACAAGTAAAATTCAATGAAAAGGAAAGAATGGATATGTAAAAGTGAGATTTTTTTTTAAGGGAACTTCATTAACAGAGGAAAAAATGTCAAAGTTCCCAAAATGAAAAAAGAGTGCAAACATCCGGGGAACAGGAAATTAAAATGAAAATTAAAAATGCTTGGGCATATATTTAATTATATTTAAATATATTTAGTTGCATTAAAAAGACTTGGTAAACGGCAGTCAGAATAAATTAAATATAGACAAGATGAAGACATCAACGAAAAATCCAGAGGAATTCACACAGCAGCATCTAAAGTAGAATGGTGAAGGAACTGAAGTCCATAAGGAACTGAAGAAGGAAAAAAACCTTCTAATAATTACAGCCTTTTATTTAATAAATTGGTAAAGGTTCTTGAGTTACTAAATGGGGAAAATGAACCTTTTTCCTGTTTTAGAGGAATAAAGAATTACATAGAAAAGGGGTGTTATTAAATTTGTAATGCTTACAAAATTTTCCACAATATTAGTAACATATGAAACATAATCTGCTACACATAAACAATCTTCAAATTGTCATACACAATATACATTATATGCAAAATTTCTAACTGAGACTACCTGCAAAGCTCTAGACTTTGGTGTTTAATTTTGATAATCCCCACAATTTTGGAGAATATAACAAAAGACTCAGTATGTGTAGGTATTTTGCAGTTCATTTAAAAATGCTAAGCAGCATGGCCTGGCTAGTTATAAACTTGACATCAAACATGAGGAAAATGGAAAATGGATTTAGTCTATGAAGAATTAATGATTGGTAGCTGGCAGGATTTCCTAGAGACTATGGTGTCAAATAGACATATTTCCAGTTGATTTTGCTACCATTGTTAAGAAAAGAGTGTCTATGCTAGCATTTTTGATAAAGTCAGGGTTAAATCTTTGAAGTAAATCAGCATCCAGCCTCATTTTATGATTTTCATCTCACAGCTGTGTACAAACTGGACTCATTACAGACTGGTGGTATTAGAGAATCTTTGGGCCTGCTTCTTACTGCACACCTACTGTACCCACAGTACACTGAAACTTACTGGGATTACAGTGTGGATTAAAACTGTCCTTAAGAAAAAGCACTGGAATGCAAGTAATACAGGCTCCTCAGAGCTGCAACCTCTACAGCTTCACTCCTTTCACACCATGCCACTTTGTGGTGGAGAAGTATAAAATGTAGCAAAAATTAATCCAGAAGAAGTAGTATTTCTTGGTATTGAGTCTTTGGTTGGATGACTCATCCACAGCTGCATAAATAGAAATTAATATTTAATGTGAATTAAGCCTCCTGTGAACAGATTAAAAAAAAAATGACATTTAAAAGAGAAGATAATAATTTTTTTTAAAGTTGCAAAATAAAAATGTTTCCTTTGGGATCCTAGAAAGACAATTTCTGACTCGGGGGGTTGTTCCATATGTTCAGCAAATAATCACAAAACCATAGATCATAAATTAAGGGAGGCTGCTGAAAGACTGAAGTACTGACAAAAGACAACCAGACAGTGCAGTCTGGATTATTCAGTAAATTGGGTCCAATTAATAAAAATACATTTCCATCTAAGAAAAATGAAGGGAATATGTGTAGAAGACAGTGCAGCCATATCTATTGGATTGATATGAGAAAGCAGTGGCTCTGAAGTCAGTTAGATTGAAAAGTAGGGAGGTGATCAAATGCTAAATACTGGCTGAAGGGAAAACAGAGTTCACAAAGTGATCCAATTGGACGTTTGAATCTTGAGACTGCAGCTCAGCTTAAATAGGTGTCTAAGTACTGCGGGATGGCTGCATCACCTCACGTGGTGAAACTGGATATATGAGAGCAAGGACTGCCTTCTTCCTTGCATTTGTATTGTGACTGGCCCAATGGGATCCTAGCAGAATCAAGGACTTCAAGCATTATTCAGCTTTGTTGGCACAAAATAACAAATCCCATGTGAGAGTTTTTAATGCTAATATATCCAACACAATTTAAGAAATATTTCCTTAAGACTATGTCATACATCAACTTTCAGGTGAAAGTCCTCTTTCAGATCCCTTGCTCCACAACCTTTCACTATCTTCTCTTATTCAAAGAGAAGTTGTTGGTTTTTTCCATATAAACCACTGTAAACCCAGTGAAAAGAACCACAGAATAAATTCAAATCTGAAGAATTTCCTACAGAGGAAGGCAAGGATTAGTTCAGCCTTTAGAGACCCAAAGTTTAACGAGAATTAAGTTCATTGATAATTGTCAAAAGTATTCTTTCTCCATTCTATTACAAGAATAATTATACTCCTATAATCCCTATAAATTCAATCCTCAGGTTATTTTGCTGATATTACTTTACAGGGTGCTGCATTTTTCATGTCTGTTTCTGGCCATACTGCAGTTATATATTGCCACACTGAATAGCACCGACTCTTGTCATCTGATCCACAGCACTAACAAAAAGAAAATAAATACTTTTATTTAATGAAGTATTTCAGCACCTGAAGGGGTCCTTGCAGTAGCTGAGGGGAGCCTACAAGAAAGACAGAGAGGAACTTTTTGCGTGTAGAGATAGCACAAGGAACTTTAAACTGAAGGAGGGCAGGTTTAGATTGTAGGAAGAAACTCTTGACTGTGAGGGTGGTGAGGCTCTGGCACAGGCTGCCCAGAGAAGCTGTGGATGCCCCATCTCTGGAAGCGTCCAAGGCCAGGCTGCATGGAGCTCTGAGTAACCTCATCTACCCGAGGGTGTCCCTGCCCACAGCAGTGGGTTTGGAACAGGATGACCTTTAAGGTCCCTTCCAACTCAACCCACTCTATGATTTTATGTTTCTATGAAGTAATTAGGAGACCATATGGTGCAAGACTCAGCTGGCCACAGGAGTTTCAGCAGAGTTTGAAGGAAGGAACAGGAATCATCTTGCAGCTTTTGCTGAGGTTATGAAGAAGCTTTACAGTCCTTATGACTGCTCCAGACTCAATGCTGCTACAGCAAAAGTGGCTCCACAGCAGTGTCTGCTCAGCCATGTAAGTCCCAGGTGCATCCCATGTGAAAAATGCAAATGCAAAGGTCACAAATTTCATTACACTGTGAATGCTACCAAGCTTGCTTTGGTGTCTGGAAAATCCCAATTCCGATGCCCAGGGGAATTTTAATGGAAGATATGCACCTGTGAGGTCTGTGTGTAATTGCTTGATAAAGCTGAACAGTCAAAAATTTGTCTTTAAGTATGAACAGGAAATAATTTCAGCCTATTCTGTTCCAAATAGAATACTAAAATGAACAAACAAACAAAAAAATCAAATTATTTGTATTATTTCATACTGATTTAAGCAACAGCCTGAAATCCTGGCCAAGAATAAGGCACCATAAAAAGCTGACTGTGGTAAAATGAAAAAGGCTACTGGCAAGCATAAGCCACACAACTGTTTTCTGTTATATACATTATTGGAATAGGTAATGTTTGCTAGTAGCCCAGAAACAGAATGCTATGGTTAATACAATTTATGACACATATTTGTTTGTAAGGCTAGTAATGTGCTTTCTTGCTCCTATTTTGCTCTCATTAGTGCATCTGTTTTATATATATCTTTTAAAATACCAGATATAATCTATCATGAAATAATTCCATTACGTATAATAATCTTAAGAAACTCTTTAAATACCAAAATTCTTTATGAAGTTCTAGAAAGAAAGAGCCTTCTTTATAACACTTCCCTTATATGAAAGGTGTACTTTTATCTTCCACTGTGATGTCAGCCTGAAAACTGACTTCACAATGACAAGCTTAGAACATGAAGACAAGCTTAGACTTCATGAAGAAATACCAGGTTTTAATGATCTTCTTCAGATTTACTATGTTAAAGAACTGAGAGAAGAAAAAACTAAGCAGGATACTACTCTTCTTTTTTGGGTGTTATCTCAACCATTTACATCCTTTCTTCTAAAATCCCACCAAAGTCCTTGATAAGTGTGCTCTGACAATTGTGGTTGCATTCCCTTCCTGGTTAAACTGTGTAACCACTAATAAAACAAAATAAGTGGATCTCTGGGATTTTAATGGTTGCTTTAGAAGTTCCCAGACAATAAACGTGGTTTTGGAATCCTAGAAAATAATGAATTCAGTGCCTGATTTTAAAAGTATAAGCAAAGGGGTTAGTGATAGTTCAGTATAACTTCTTATCCTGAAAAACCCAGTAAAAAATAAACAAAATATTAAAAGTCACCTAGAAGAAATTTATAAGCAATGAAGTTGATTTTCAAAGAAAAAATCGTATCAGATAAACTAGTGACATGACTTTTTCCTTTGTATTGGAAAATAGTCCTTGGAGGTACAAGAGAGAAGGGTAAGACAAGAACCCATGTGTGCATTCGTGGATCACAATGTGATAGTAATTTTGCAATAATCAACTTTTCTACATGAACTACAATTAACCACTTCAATTAGAGACAAGGATTCAGAGTGTATTAGAAAAGACAGAAATCAAATGGGTGATTCAGGGAAGAGTAAAATGTATTTGTTCTGTATAAAAGAGGCATTACCATATTTTTCTTTGATGCTTTGCTATGTAAAAAGTAATCTCAAAGAAGATCAGATTTAGGTGAGTTTTGAATAAAATCTTTCACATGATGAAGATAGTCATCTGCTGGATAAACAGCTCAGATGTGGAATATGACATTTCTATTCCTTGCATTTTTTCCATGAAAAAGTTCATTACTTAATTCTTCCCTCAGCCTATCCTGGTTTCAGCTGGGATAGAGCTATTCCTTCTCAGTAGCTGGTACAGTCTTATGCTTTTGGATTGGGAATGGGAATGGTGTGGAAAACACACTGATGTTTTGGGTTTTGCTAAGTCATGTTCATTCTAAGTCAAGGACTGTTTTGTTTTCTTTTCTTTTTTTTGTGTCTCATGCTCGGTCAGTAAGGAGGTTCACAAAAGAAACTGTGGGGAAGAATAGCCAGGACAGGTGACCCAAACTGGGCAAAGGGATATTCCACACCACAGAGCCTCATGCCTGGTATATAGACAGGGGGGGAATTACCCAGGAGGGTGGTTGATCTCAGTTTGGGAAGGAGGGTCTGGCATTGGTCAGCAAGTGTTGAGCAATTGCATTGTGTGTCACTTGTTTGTCTGTTTTGGGTTTTTTTTCCTTTTCCCTTTATATTATTATTAACCATTATTGTATTTGTCTTTGTTTTCAATTATTAAATTGCTCTTATCTCGACCTACATGTTTTACTTTTGATTCTCATCCTCATGCCGCTGGGGTTGTGAGAGACAGAGGGGGGCTGAGTGAGTGGTGTGATTCTTAATTTCAGCTGGGGTGGTAAATATTTTTTTATCTTATCCACTCCAGTTTCCAAGTTCTGGACAGTTGGGGAATTACAAGCTCTAACTTCACTAGTAATTGCATACAATGGAGTGATGACTATGGTTCTTATTAAACAAAAGCAACACAGCACGGTTCTTACAACACCAAGCATCCTTTAAATGACAGTGTTTATGGCCTCTATAGGTTCTAATTAAAATGGCAGGAAATTTCCCTCCTGTGAGGACTGGATACACAACTGCAAACAGATGCTTTGCCCTATGTTTCAGTCAAATGACAGAAAAAAATGACTGTAGGGTTCCAATCCATTGAAAGAGACTCTCCACTACTTAATTTTCAGCAATACTACTCAGACACAAACTGATACATCTGAATTCCCAGGAAGCAGATTCTGCTGGGTTAATATCTGTCTCTTGGGATTTGAATTTTGAACACCCAAACACTCATTAAACTCGGGGGATGAAATGGTTGGTTCCCACAGTGATGATCCTCAGCATTTGGGTGATATTGGAGAAGTGTTCATCATGATGTCTGCCACAGAAATTCAGCAGTTTATCAGCACCTTCAGATAACTGCCTGATTTATCTGGTCTAAGGACTCCCTGGAAATATTCAGGGGCATGGTAGATAGAAAACTAGTGTGCCATCTCTCTGTCACAGAGAGAGAAGGCAATTCTACATTCACAGTTGCAAGATAGTACAAAATACACTGCAAACTCTCTGATAGAGCCAATTGTTATGTTTTCATTCAAGTGAATAAATATTCAATTATCTGGAGCCTATGCCTATGAAAAATCTAGAGATTCTGCAATAGAGATAAAATATGATGTCTAGCAGACAAAATAAATCTCCAAGCAGGGAAGAGAAAACAAAAAGCAAACTAAACAAAATCCCAAAGCCAAATAAAAAACCAAATAAGGATGAAAAACCAGGGAGACAACAATGAATTTTGACACTGAAGCACCGTTTATGATTAATTCTGTTTTCTAATTGCATTTTATATCTTGGAATTAAAATTACACACTTTCTTGTGAAAAACTTAGAAATGTTGAAGGAAGCATAAAAATAATCACAGCAAGGATAAGCAAAAACAAAAGTGAATAAGAATGATTTATTAAAGCATCTGTGAAATAATCCAAGCTTTGTTGGAAGCCTTTGACATTAACTGCCATTAGTTAGAGAGGTTTTTCTCGTGAAGGTATGCAAAATGAATTTATGGAGGTATGCAAAATGAATTTAATTCCATTTAAAGTTATTACTCCCAGATACTAAAACTGTAGTTTTTAAAAATTCAGGTATTCGAATATTACTCAAAGATAGCACTGAGAAGCTAACTTATGCTAAATATCTATTTTGTATTTAAAGTCAATAAATGAAGCAATATTCAAAAACCTCATTACCAAACTGAACATTGCAATAAAATCACAATATTGAAAGAGCAGGGAGTTTCCAAGCCACAAAATGGACACTAATGCAAAGAGGGATTAATCACTCATCAGCCTCTGATTTTTCATCTCAGTTTTATAGTCTTTGCTTTCTAACATGAATTGAATTAGTTTTACTTCAGTTTCACAGAGAAAAAATGGTGCCTTTGTATTGGCAGCAGAAGGTGTTCAGAATTTATGAGAATTTACTTCAAGTAATGAAGCAATATAATTAACAATTTCTAAAAAAAACTTGAAAGCATGATTGCATTCCTTCTATTTTTTTATTGCTTTCAAATTATTAACTTAGACTTAAAGAACAAGTGCATATGGCTTCAAAAAATTAAAAAAAAAAAGTATTTTGTTTTCAGAAGATTTTTTCTTAGAGCGGTTTTTTACAGTGAAATCACTGCAGAAGTCTTCTCAAGAGTCAGAACACCTGCCCAGCATTTTGGTTCACAAATCTCTGGGTGCATCCATTACTCCACACAGATACTTTTCCTAGATAATATCTATTTTTCTGTGGTCAATATGGAGTAACTAGTGACCAAAGAGGCAAATTTTACTCATTTAGAGGGAGAAGTAACTTTTTTGATTCCATGAAGTAGTAAAAAAAGTGAAATTAGAGGACCTTAAGTGTCCATTTAGTGCCTTAAACTCCCCATTCATTTAGTGCCTTATACTCTCTGTAGCTGCAATCAAACGGGCTCACATGTTGGTAGCTTTTTTAGGAAGATTTCATTAAAGATTTTCACAAATATTTTTCTTCTCCTGTCTCATGATGGGATATAAAAAATGGCTATGTTTCTCACTACTGTAGAACTTTTCCTTGATGCATGGATAAATTTTCAACTAATGTATATCTCAAGGGATAGCTATAGAAAGCACTAGGGACAGTTAGGTAAAACTAATACTTATTGAACAAGCTAAATACAGCTGCATTCATAATGCTAAGAAATTAATTAATGTTTAACAATAACTCATCATGACCTTGATTTCATTGTATGGTATTGATTAATCACTAGCTGTTACCAGATAGTCATCATTCTGAAAACAAAGCTAGGATCATTCAGCACTTCTTCTTTTTTTTTTTTTAAATCCTTTCAAGGTATGGGTCAAAAATTTAGCATATCTACCAAATCTGTTCTAATTTTCAGCACAAATTTCTCTGTCACCCAGCTGATATTAAGAAAATCTTATCCATCATAAAATTGCATGCCCCTTGAAATAAAAAGTGCATGTTCATTTCCTGAATAGTCACTCATACAATTAGAATTGATTTTATATTTTCTGAAAAAAAATATTTGTTTGAACTATCTAGAAAGCACTGAGCAAACATTTAATTTTAAGGGATTAATTCCTACTATAAATATATGCTGTAAGAAGAATCTGATCTGATATTGTCTTGTTTTGTGTTGTCTCATGAATATACTTAGTGAATTTCTTCAATGATTTGTGAGCAAATACTAGCAAAAGTCACAGGGGCAGATCATCAGACTTTAGATATTCCTGGAATTGTCTCTTCTTCAAATTTCTGTTAAACTCTTATTAGTGGCCTGTTTTAACAGTACAACTACCTGCTCTACAAAAACCATTAAATGATCTTCCTTTAGTAGCCTAAGAGAAGGAGGAGTGTGGAGAGAACGAGCACAGTGAGGGTGAACCTCATCTATCTGCTATAATGATACCATCTTTTTTTTTTCCTTTTTCTGAAAAAAAAATTCTAATTCAGAGCAGCCATATTTTCAAAATTATTTTCTTTTGCACATTGCTCTAGTTCATTACATCTTTCTTGGAACAGGGATTCTGTATTCTAATAATAAACTATTCTAATTTTTAAGTAACAGCCCTAAACCTGTATTTTTAGTCAAATTGCCACAGGTTTGGTCCCTTAAAATTTACATTAACTTCACTTTTCATAAGGTAGGTGTATGGTTTCTGTAAGAAAGTGCAAAACTACAGATATTAACTATAGCTGTGCATCTAAATTCATATAAAAATACATATATATGCAAACATAAGATGAAAAAATAATTTAAAAATTGTAAAAAGACAGGATGACTGGAGACTGTCTCCCTCTGTACTATTTCTATGGTAATTTTTCTGTAATAAAAATATGTATTTCTCCTTTCCTAGCTATAATGCAGTTCAGTGTTTTGGCATGACACACAGCTCCAAACACCTGTTTTATATGTCTTTAATATGTCTTTTTGATGTATCTTCTGTATTTTGCTTTTGACTTTCAACAGAATGAATGGGAAATAAGTGTCAGTTTGACACTCAAGGTTAAAACTGAAGTCATACCGTTAATCATATTTATGATTTACTCCTTCTCCTGTCTGAGATTTCATAGCAACGTGAACCATAGCATCCTGTTGTTGCTGTTGTTGGTTTTGTATGTAGATAGTGGTCTTTTTGACAACTGACTGATATCTAAAAATTGAGGACAATAATTGGAAAATCTGAGCTAGTTTTTCTGGAGTTATTTTGGCTTTTTCTTTTTAAGACACAAGTTAAATTTGCACTGACAATATATAACTCAATAGCAAGGTAAAAAAATGTCATAATATCAATGAATGAAGCAAGACATACCTTAAGGAATCCTGAAATTTAACTAGTTGTCTTGCATGAAACAAAAATAGAAAATCCAGCTTTTAATCTGTTGGTTCAGCATTTATTGCAGATGTGTCTTATCTCAACAGCTCCATAAATGGTTTATGACAAATGTAAAGTTGAGCTATATGGGCAAACAGGCATTAGTACCTTTTTTAGCAGTTTTTATTTTGCAGGTAGAAAGCTAAAGGAATTAATCATGCAGGCAGTCAGCATAAATTGTTTGTCTCTGATGGCTTAATTAAAATGTTGAGATATCTCCTTCTGATTTCTAGTCCTAACTTTTAGCACTTAGCTTTGACAAGGAAACATACAAGAACATATCAGTGTTCTTGGAAATAAACTGGCAGATTATACCTCTAGGATTTCAAAGTGACCAATGACCATCTTAAATATTCGCCTTGGTTTATTTAAGACCAAGGTCACCAGCGCTCTTAGTTGGTAACCACTGAAAAATCCTAATTTGCCCCTCTTTGGGTCACTATTTCAGAGCTATGAGCTGGGTATTGCAAAACTTTTTACTTAAAAGTTGATCTTTTTTTCAAATTTTGTATATTTGATACTTATTCTCTTTCAATTAAAATGTTCCCAAGACAAACATAATTTAAAATGCATGTTGGACAAAACATATGCTTCTCTCTGTGATTACCTTCATACATTTGTTATGGGATAAAGATCTTAGTTAAAAGTTTCCTGAAACCACCACTCACAACACAGTTCATAATAATAATGCCAGGATTCCCCCTAATCAGGTGTTTCCATTAAGTGCAAATGAAATTTCACTTATAAAATTTTCACTTTTTAAGGTCCATCAGCTAGACCCAAGAGGATGCCTGAACAGCTGACAGGGCTTCTAAGATTGTTTCTTTTCCTGCCTGTAGCAGTTATGGATATTCTGTTTATTTTGCTAGAAGTTTTTCTTTTGCCTTTTTGCCTCTGTGACGTTAAGTCTCATGTTATTCCAAAAATCATCTGACTGCAACTATATGCGCCACTGGAGAGTTGTTTTGAGGACTAATTGGGTGTCACAGACTGTCTGCACTGTGATGAATTCTTTCCATTGCTACTGAACTTCCATTGACTTTCAGCTTTTCTCTTGCTCCCTGCTCCCCTGGGAAGGCAGAAGTTTACACACAGTGCTGTGTGACTGTGGGCAGCCAGAACACTGAGGGGAATTCAGACCATTGAATTTACAATATCTGTAGACTTTAAAAATTCCCACCATTCCTGAAGCATGTTTTCCACCCAGTCACTTGGAGAGAAAAGGACTGTGCCTTGAAAACTTCCCAGTGGCATCATTCAAACATTTAAAGGAATTATTTGCAAATACATTAGAGCCAGCTTTCAATTTAGCCTTCATCCAGGTTTAACAACTAGCTAGGTATGTGCCCAATTGCTGCCTTTTTTAATCGAGCCTGGCCTTCACAGTTTTCTATTGGTATAAATACTTTGCTGAAACATACCATTTATTAACAAAAAATCAAATTTCAGTTCCACTCTCTGCCTGAGTTGATGCACAAACAAAAGATAGATGCAAAATCAGAAGGTCCCTTATTATAGTGTGCCTTCCACCTTTTTCTCATGGAAGAGCATGTTACACTTGGTTAAATTTCATTCAATTGGATCAATGATAGGGTAACTGCCCCTATTTAATCATAAGGAATTGCAGCATTTTCTGTGTAGAAACAAGTTCCAGGTCTAATGAATATGCTGTTGCTGAACCTGACATGGGATAAATGCAGCTCCACAGCATTCAACAAAGGTTTGAACATTTTTCAAACCCTTCCCTAGTGCAGATAAGGTTGATGGGAATCCTGCCATCACTTTCAACAAGGCCAGAAGTTCACCTTGGGTGAACAGGCTTTCAGGAGAGACTCTATTTACAGACTGAGACTCCCCTTCCTGCTATTACTTTCTCTCCTGGCACTGCAGAGCCAAGATAAATTGCTGCGTGCTCTAAGAAAAGCTGATAGAGTGGGACTCTCTGATACCTTTCATAGGGGAAGTCTCCCAGTGAGATTTATGGCTTTGCTCTAACAGAGAGAGTTGTTTACCTCATGCAGATGAAGTTTATTCCTTTCAATCCCCAGACTGACTGCTGAGGTCTCATGCACCAGGACCTAGGTTAACTACTGCAGGATTAAATTAAATACAGTCAAAAAAGATGGAAAAAAAAAAAGATTTTTTAGGAAGAGTTCAGGGTAGTCAGTAAATACAGTTTTCTCAGGGGAAAGGGGAAGGGAAGGGAAGGGAAGGGAAGGGAAGGGAAGGGAAGGGAAGGGAAGGGAAGGGAAGGGAAGGGAAGGGAAGGGAAGGGAAGGGAAGGGAAGGGAAGGGAAGGGAAGGGAAGGGAAGGGAAGGGAAGGGAAGGGAAGGGAAGGGAAGGGAAGGGAAGGGAGAGACAGAATAAGAATTAAAGCTCACTTCAGTGGCACAGAAGTTTAACTCTCTACATTCCTGCAGTGTGATGAATTTCACACTTAACTTGAAGGTCTTCACACAGGAAGCTTTCATCAGAGCCTGGAAACTCTGGCTTTGTTCACAGGGACTGGGATCTACATCCAGGAAAATAAACTTGTTGAAAAACTGGGGAGAAAATCAAAGCCAGCATTTATGCTTTAGCTCCAGCCCTTCATCCTTCAGCACAAGAACCTAACAAAACAAGCACCACTGATAGCTGGGAGACAAAGTCTCCTGTCAGCAGAAATACAGCTCAGGTCACAGCTACCCACAGACCACAGAGCACTGAGAAAGTGGGGTAATTAAGGAATTAATATATCTGCAGTTTGTTTTAAAGGGTTTTTTTTTAAATCAGTAGGATAATGGTGCACAAGTTAAACATAGTACTGATAAACTCTTAAATGTCTAAATTCAACAACCAGCATGTGACTTCAAAAGGCAAACAGCATTCTGTGTATCAGTGTAATTTATGATGATGTTCAAGATTTCATGGCTGTATTGAATTAGTAGATTAAAAATTTCCATAATAGGCTATTATTGAGACATTTTCCACATTATCAAGCTGTTGTTCCACTGGAGTAGATTAAGTATGAGGTTGATACATGGGTAGTGCTAGTTTTAGGAAGTTTTAGTGCAGGTTTTCTTGATTTCATATACTTTAACATCATTAGTAAGCCTTCACTTACTATCAGACAATAACATAAATCATTAAATATGAAGAGAAGAAAAAAACAAACAAGATCTGTAGAGCCATGCTATTCAATCTGTGTGCATTTTTCCCTTTCAATTTGCAATCTTTGCAACTAAACCCAGGAAAAGCAATTTCAGTCTTCAAAATGCAAATACTGATGAAAAAGATTATAGCAACAGGCAAACTAGTATCCTTCATTTTCCCACATTTTATACAGCAATCTCTCTTTTCTGTACTTAGGCCCATTCTAAAATGTTCCACATCTTGTCTTTTAATTCTGATTTTCATATCTCTGATATCAGGTGAGGATAAATCTCTTGGCACTCAGAGAGTTCTGCTAAACACTGAAAGTGATAGGGAGGTGTGTTCTCTGGCTTTATTGACTGATATATCAGTAGCATTTTAAATAATGAATTTTTGACCTCCTAGAGGATGAAGAATGTCTTGCATAAAGTATCCACTGTACTACCTTTTTTGTTGTTGTTTAGAAAAAGCTTTTCCGAAGAATTAATAAAAAATGGATCACAGGAACAAATTCCAACAACCCATTAAAAAATGAAGATTGTTCAAGAAGAAGTTCTTACTTTTAAATTCTCTTTTTCTTTTCTTTTTCCCTTCACTGTTACCTTGCTTTTGAGATCTGTATCATAACGCTAATGCAAAGAGTCGTGATTTTTCCTCTGTCTTGATGTGAACATTTTCCCATTTTTTAAATTTTCAATCTCTCAGAAAATTGTGGAGTGAAGAACTAAATAAAGGCAAAAGAATGTTGTTGTTGTTGTTGTTGTTGTTGCATTATCTCCTCACACAATGACACACGATTGGAGAGTATTTTGAAAGACACTTGAAAAGTCGCTACTGAGTAGCAACAGGACAAATGCAGATAAGAGCAAAAATGTTTTGTTTCTAGAACATTTCAGGGAACATAAACATTTTCCTGGCAAACATACTGATCTTCACTAACACTTTTTTGAAAGTTAATGGAAGTATAATTGAAGAAACCTCTGCCTTTAGTGATGATAGAAATTTTTCAGAAAAAGCTGACACACAGTAATGAAATCATAGGTGTGTGAATGACAACGCTAAATTATACTTGTATGATTCTTTCTCTGCATTCAGTGAATTCATTAAATTGTTCATATCACATTCAATTAGAGCTTAATATCTGACCTTGGGTTTGCTTAATGCTCATTTTGGGTTCAAAAAGACCTATATGGTCACTAGTCAAAAAATCCATGGGAACTTCCTGCCTTCTACAAGTGGAACACACTCTGGTCTTCCCATAGTAAATCACTGCAAAAACCAGGTAGCTGCACCCACGAGCCTTGTGAACTCAGATATCTCCTCTAGTAACAATAATAATCCTACTAAAGTTGTCTGCAATAAATGAAGGTCACAGTAAGTTACAGTCATTTAAAATGAGCAATAAATCCTGTTCTCTGGAAAATGTTTATTCTAACTACTAAAAAACACTAAATAATTGAAGAACTTCAAGGAATATTTAATGTTGGTCACATCAATGTCATGCTATTTAAATTCTTCTGTAATATATAATCCCATGTTAAATGCATTCCTCCAATCGTATTGTCACGTACTTTAGGTATCTCTGTACTGAAAAAAGTTCTTTATTATCAATTTCCTTTGATGATCAGTAAATCAATGAATTCTAGAGCTTGAGCTCTGCTTCTGCTTCCTTGTGAGCATTGACAGAATCAATAGCACAGTTTGGTTTGGAAGGGACCTTAAAGATCATCCAGTTCCAACACCCCTGCCATGGGCAGGGCACCTTTCACTAGACCAGATTGCTCAGAGCACCCTCCAGCCTGGCCTTGAGCACTTCCAAGGATGGGGCAGCCACAGCTTCTCTGGGAAACCTGCTCCAGTGCTTCACCACACTCACAATTAAGAATTTTTTCCTATTATCTAATTTAAACCTACTCTCTTCCAGTTTGAAGACATTCCCTGTTGTCCTGTCATACATGCCCTTGTAAAGAGTCTCTCATCTTTCTTGCCCTGACCCCAGCACAGCACCTTGCACTTGTTAAACCAGATGAGGTTCCCATGGTTAGTCTTTGCAACTGCTCCCTCTTTTACACATAATTGCATGGATATGAAATCTATCATCAAATCTTAACAGACTATCTATTCTCAGGTCCTGCTATCATGCTAACTTTAAATTCTAAAACAAAAGATAGAGAATCTGTCTGCAATTCACTGGTTTGCTAAATATTTGAAGAGAATAAAGATATCAAAAAATTGAAGTCATACTTAGTCCAAATGAGCCAGTTCCTCAGCTAAGAAATTGCAGTTGTGGTTTAAAGCAGTCCATAGATTTGTACGAAAATTCATGCAAAATTTTTTTATCTTAAACTGTTAACTAAAGGCTAATAAAAATTTGCCAGTTGAGGAAATATGTATTAGACATTTGTAATTTTTTATTATTTAGATCATACAGAGATGCATTTTGGTTTCAGCTAATTCACTATATATCTAGGTTGTGAGAAGTTCGGATATATGAAAAGCATATTTGACAGTACCCTACTATTTATGGTGTCTGCAGGAGAATTAATATTAGATTTTTTTTTTCTTTTTTTATTTTCTAATTAGGACAGTTATATATTCTTTAGTATAAAGCACACCATATTCTGGCTCATGGGATTCTAAGACGTAACTATAACAGTCGTGATAGTTTAAATGAAAAAATGCAGTTCCATTACTAAAATTTATGACTATCTTGTATAAAGCCAAAGGAAAATATAGATCCAAACACATAGACTGAAAACAAGAAATAACTGACCTAGTTAGGAACTGCATAAAACATCTTTCATGTTAAATTTTATTGTGGACAGCAGGTTGAAAGGGAACCCTTTAAGATGTTGGGGTGGTTCATTTCCATTCAGCACATTACACAGGGGCTTTACTGGTAGTTTTGGTATGATAAGGACTTAAGGCTTTGCTGAATGATACACCCTGATGCAGGTCTCACTTCATGTCATGGGAAAATTGCAGTGTTTCTCATAGGGATGAAAAAATTAATGATCTGGCAGGTTTATCTTGCAGACGTGTAGGACACAGGACTGGTTTTAGTGCTGGTGCTACCTCAGTATACCAAGGTCTGTTATGCTCTGCAGAGACATTTGAGATCTTTTAGCCCTGCGAGTGGTGTCCTGATGCCCTTGGCCATTTTCCCTTCCCAAACGTCCATCTTGTCCATGGTGTTACCATTCTCTCCTGGAATCCCTCCAAGATAGCCGCGGTTCGGCTCTCAAGGCTGAGAGGGGTCCCTTGGTGAATGGGTGGAAGTTGCATCAGCTTCACATTTTAGAAAGCACTCTGGGGTCTTTGCAGATGGAAAGCCCCATGAAATGATGCTGAACAGCCTCCAGACAGTCTGAACATCCAAGTATCAGTTCAACCCCATAAACTTTGCACTTCTCACATTTTAGAATATAAGTGTGATGAATGTTGAGAACATTTAAAGATATATTTTATATATTAATATACTAGTTTGTTTCCCTAGTGTGGATTTAAGCACTAGGTCTGTGGAAGAAATTGGTATCTAATTTCTTTTTCATAATAAATTGAAAGAGATGATCTATTTTTATGTGTTTTTTCATGTGGCTAGATTGCAGGTGCAAAGAAGTGCAAATGTATTTGGTTCATGATCTTAGTTCAGATAGTTATTTATATATCACTCCACGGAAAAACCCCATAAATGTCAGACCCGTCTGAGCAGTTTTATTAAGCCGCTTTTACTATGCTATTAGGCTCTTTAAAAATAGTTCCTTATTAAGAAAGTTTTCTTGCATGTTTACTTTCTGAGTCTGTTAAAGTAAAACCTTTCCTCCTTAACAACAGTAGCCTGTTCTGATATCCTTTTTTTAAAGACTTTTCTGCTTGAATTTGTCCTTGAAGTCCTGTAGTAAATTCAAGCATCGGAATGAGAAAAAGTTATCAAATGTGAATAAAAACCACATCCTTAGGAGAAATTCTCTGCCTATTGCAAAAAAAATATATTATTCCCAGAAAAAGCTGTGTGATTACTTCACTATTAATTTCCCTGCTCAGTTCTATCTTTCGATTATCACAAGAAATATTTGATAAAGTGTCATATAAAGTATTTACTAATCTAAACATATAGAAAAAGAGGCTCAGCCAGGTGACTGAGCAATTGGCATTACCTTAATAAAGAATAAAAGCCTTTGTTTATTTAGAAAGCCAAAATGGTTTAGGGTTGAAGACCCTGACTGCTGAATTCAGAGCTTCTTTGGGTCAGACAGCAACAGAGCGCTGAGCTGCTGTGCTCTGCCCACACTGCCTGGGCTGACCTGCATCTCTGTCTGTGTACACAGGGACTCACCCCCCAGGCTTTCTGGAACCACCCTGGTTAGGTCACTTAGGTCAGAGGATAAAAGCAAACTCAGTGTATGAAGCAACACTTAGGGAGCTCAAGTCCAAAACTGCACTCTACAGCAACTCTTGTAAGCATCTGCCTAAATTTAGAAGTAAAAAAACTTTCTTTCCATACTGCTAGAGCTGACCTTAACCTTGCAAAGCAGTTTTGTAACATTTAACTGCCTTTACCAGAACTAACTGATATCTTAGCCATTAGCAATAGGCATATTATAGAGGTAGAAATAGAGATTATAGAGATGATCGATCTTGTCTGCAAAAGTCAAATACAAAATAATAGTCTAAATTTCCAGAGAGAGAGGGCAGGGGGGAAACCAGACCTTCTGCATCTTGACAAGAGAGTAACTTCAAACACATCTTCCCAAAATTACCAAGCCCAGGAAGAGAGATAATAAAAGCAAACCAGTGTGTAGGACCAGTGCTTAGGTTTCTCAGTTATGGCCTGGGAGTTCTGATTTCCTACCATGTTTCCCAGATCCTCCTAATTATTTAATCACCATCTAGTGATAAAGTACTCAGTACTTAGGTAAGCATGTTCAGCTGTATAAATGTACCAAGGAAGATAAGTGTTTGAGCATCACTTCTAGAGCTGCTCCTAAACACAATTAGTTAAAGCTATCCTTTGTTTAATAATGAGCAGAAAAAGATCCAAAGCCCAAGGATACAACTGAAGCTCCATATCTGTAGTCTCACTGAGGTTTCTGTCCTTCAGCACCTACCCTCAATCTCAGCACAGGTATTTTTTTTTCTCCTGTTGTGTAGTTAAAGATAAATGAGATTGTTTGATGTTAAGCACACAATAGAAGCAGAAACATCAGGGTTAAAGGTATTGGAATATAGAGGTCAATTGATTTCATGTGGCTCTGAGACTCAGTTTGCTGTCAGAGAATGCAAAAAAGGGGTTTCTGTGCATGAAAGCCTCTATTTCTCTCTGTTGCAGACTTCAGTGACTTTGTTTTCAAAAAAACACAATTTTGAATTCTTTGACACCAGTTCTGCTGCAAATATGGCATAATATAATTAAATGAGAGTTTCATGCTGACATTATTTATACAACTGAAGTAATAAACTTTCACTGAGTAGGTAATAGCTTAGAATTTATTTTGCCATGGAGAATTTAATTTGTCATAATGTTGCAAACTGTTTTGGTGGTTTTTTAACTCAGGGCATACCTCAAACACCTGGGCATGAGGATAGACAGAAGTGCAGACACATCCTTGTTCCCAGTGTTCATCTACAGCTGGTAGGTGTTTCCTGGCCTTTTGTATAGGACTTTCAGGTGGTCAGTTTTCACCCTGTGTGATGAGCTGAACTGCAGTTCAGTTCTCATTCTGCAGGCAACTTTGCAATTCATTTTACTGCAAGAGAGGAAACTAAAAGTTAGGTGCTGCAATACTTTAAATCACTATTTGGCCTGGACCAAAAGGGTTTGTTTTGGTTTGTTGTGTTTGATTTGTTTGTTAAGTATTATGCTGTGTGACTTAGGGATCTTAAATTAAACTGCTGTTTCTGTCTACTAAGAAAGAATGGCTTACCAGGTGCTTGCCAGATCAATCAAACCTGCTTTAAGGACATTTTGAAAAGTAATTGCAGTGCCAGTGACCAGTAAACATTACTGTTTAGCCATGTTCCCTTAAATAAACCCTGCCTGATAGAGTTTTATGAGAACAGGTTGTAGACTGAATTAAGAGACATTGCAGATAGAATCTGGATGTGTACGACTGGGCTATCAGTGGGATCTGATACAATGCAGAAAAAATCATATGGAAATTAATATAATTATATGCTATTTCTGCATTGCCAGAATTACAGTTTCAACATATTCAAGGATCAAAAAATACAATTACCTCTTAAAACAAATAGATTATTGTTTTTATGCCTTTGGGACAAGCAAAACTTCAGCTGGCTGGGTGAGCACTGCACACAGTCCCTCACTTCTGCCAGCCCTGCTCCACTGCAAGGCTTTTGTGGTGTGTCCCCCAGTCTATCAGTGATTCATCAGATAGCACAGCTCCATTCTCAGCTAATTACTAAATATGCTTCCCCAGTGTGCTCAGAGGGCAAATCCTGTGACTTGTGTGGCCATGTCGAGTGGCAATGCATGCCTTCAGTAAGCACTATAATGCAGATTTTAAGTGGATTTGTGTCCAAAATTAAAGTCTGTTATTTTTGAGTATTTAAGGTTCATATATTCAGTGAAATTCCTCACTGAAATCGATTGCTCGCTTTTTGAGGAACACTGATTTGGCACACATTGTAAGACTCTAAACTTCAGATGCCCAATTACTACTTCTTGTAGAACAAAGACATTCAGACATTTTAAAGGAAATCAAATACAAGTAGCTATAAAATAAATAATTCGGAGTGGAATCATAGAAATAGAGGTCATATAGCTCAGCCTCCCACTTGAAGCAGAACCATTCAACACTAGATCAGGTCAGCTATGGCTCTGCTTAGCTAAATCTTGGAAACCTTCCATGGATTAAGACTGCACAGAATCGCTGGGAAAACTTTTCCAGGACTGCACAACCCTCCCAGTGAAAAATCTTTTCCTGATATTAAATCTGAACCTCCCTAACTGCAGTTAGGAACCATCAGCATTTGACATAACTTTGGGCACTACCAAGAAGAGTACTTTTATTTACCAATGCAAATACAATCTACCAGTTGCATATTTTCAACACCATCTAAGGCAGTCTGCATCATAGAAAAGATTTGAAAGAGTGTCTCTATTTTGGAGAAAGTCATGGGTCAAGAATGTCATGAAGTAAGTCAGTAGTTTCAACCTGTGGTCCCAAGATTTCTGACAGTTTCTAAATGTCTTCCAAACAACTAAACAGTAAATAAATAATACTAATAATTTTAAAATCCCACAGTCTTTGACACAGCATGCAAATTCCACACTCCTATTAAAAAAAAAAAAAGGAAGAGCTCTGCTAACTGAAGTGAAATTTATTACAAATTTTGTTTCAGTGGTCATGACTGGTGAGCTTTACTTCAGGTCTCTGTTTTGCTAAATGTTCTTGTTAGTTCATAAGAAAATCATCAGAATTCTACAGGAAATCTTCTTCATCATAAAATTAAGCTAAGCAATTTTTTTCAGTACATTGTTGTGAAGAAAAAAAGTATTTCTTTTTAAAAGTCTCATGAACTTCAAAAAGAAAAAGCTAAGGAAATTCAAAGATGAAGCCAGGTAGCAACTTGAGAAAGATACAAAGGATCTGGGGGTTTGCTTGGGTTTTTTTGCTTGTTTGATTGATGGTTTGGTTGCTTTAGGGGATTTTTTTGTTTGGGTTATTTTGTGGTTTATTTTTTTTTTCCTGCAGGCAGTATGAGTCTTACATTTGGCTTCAGAAGGATCAATTGAGTGATGGAGTAGAACAGCACAGTGAGTCATGTTTTACAGTGGGAAAGACTGGTTAAAGGTTAGTATTTGGGAAAAATAGGGACACTTCTCCTTACTTCTTGTGATGTGAGAAATAGCCTGAAGCAAATCACTTCTCTGTCCTTTCCCTCCTCTTATTGCAACAATGGAATACTGTTCTTCACCTCATATATAAAGCACTGCGTGGAGGACAAGTGTGCTATAAAAGCTCGAAGTATGACAGAATGTCAAAGCCAACAAACATAAATACAGGCAATGGCATTGAAATACTTCGCTTTATCCATTCTCTTTTTTTTTTTCTTGAATGATGTGTGGGATAATGACTACAAGATCCCTTGTCTGCTAAGCTGACATTTATGTATGAAGTGGTGAAGGGCATTGCCATTAGAGATTTTGCTTTTCCAAGTGTTTTGGCAAGGATTTGATTGGCAGGTCATTGACATTCACTTGGAACTTTACAAAATACAAGAACTGCAAATACTGTGTTTACCTTAAAACTTCCCCAGGATGGATTATGGAAAATGTGTTATTTTGCTAACTCCAGGACAATGCTGTATAACCCATTACTGAAAAATAGAACTACTGGAAAATTAATCAAATTTATGTTTAGTATTCATATTGGTTTCCTAGAACTCTTTTCAGTATTATTGGTAGTCAGGAGGCAAGAATGATTTCCTGTATTTCCATTTTTTTTCCTCTGAGGAAAGTTTAAATTGATTTCCTTTGTTATCCAAGTGTATATCAGTAAAATGCTTCTTTTTCATCACCAAGTAGCACTCAGGTGGTATAAGTCTTCCATAAAGAGATAATCTGCATATAGAATTCACAATATAGAATAGAAGGAAATAATAGTCTCCAACCTGAGTATTTAGACTCAAATTTCTTCATGAATTTCTACCAAAAAACTTAAAAGGCTGCAGCTGGTGTTCATAGGCATACTGAGAGTGATCTTTACTTTCTTAAAAAACTAGTCCATTTTAAATAGATATATTCTGTTAACTCTTTCAGTACAGTTCCTTTAGCTGAAACTATAAAAAAAGTTAATCTTGAGGAGTTATTCTTCTAAGCTACACATCCATGAAATAATAAAATCATGATTTTGTATCTATCTTTATGATCATGTTTACTCAAAATTAATTAAGATGATTTTTCTCTCAGCTTTTTGCACACTCCCAGCCTCCTCACCGATGGATCAGTTTGAGGAGCAGAAAAGATCCTGACACTGTGTAAGCACTACTCAGGAATGAATAAATAAAATATCCCTGTGATATCATCACTGTTTTCATCACGCATCCCAAACATAAGCCCATAAGGTATTATGAAAAAATTTAACTCTGTTGCAGTAAAAACCAGCAAAGTATCAAAAAATCCACACCGTTATTCAACATCACATTGCAATTCTATAGTTTAGATCCAGCTTAATTGCAGTCCTTTTTAACATATTTATGAAATAGGAAGGATGAGATGTTGGGTTTATTTTATTTGCTGGGGTAGAAGAAATATTATTAGAAAGTTATATTCTTGAAGGATTTGTGGCTTTTACTAAATAATTTGAAATTTGTAAATTATTTGCCTTAATCATTGAATTGAGCTACGAGGGAGGGGAAAGGCATCCTCTTTTCCCTGAATAACACTTAATAAATCTAACAAAAAGATTTAAAAAGTTAGAACCAAAATATTCTGTTTCAAGAACATTAAAGTTGAATCTGTAGCTGTTCCCAATTTAGAGGTGGGGGCATAGTGCTAATCCAATTCTTCCTAAATTCCCAGATATTTTTTTCCTGCCTGCTTTTCTAGAGTATGCAAGATCTACCAACCAACCAAAAAAAAAAAAAAAAAAAAAATCTCTCTAATACAGAGTGTTTCCCCACTTCAAGGGCTGCTTTAGAGGAAGGGACAAATTTGGCTTCAGTGGTGCAGGGATCCATGGGATCTTCTGGTACTGAGCTGAATTTAGTTTCAGAGCCAGCTTAAGTCCTGCCATAAACAACAATTGCTTGTTTTGAGAATCCTTAAATTGAAGCTCTGTGTGTGCAAAGATGTTTGTTATGCAAGAGACTAAACATTTACAGAGCAGTAGCTATGTTCTCAAAGTTATATCAACACTGAATTACACAGCGTTAAGGTAATTTAAAAATTTCTGTAGTTTTAGTCTTCTCCTGAATGTGGTATTTAATATCTCAGCTGGCCAGATCTACTTGCTTATGTTGCATGCTACTGACTGATCACTTTGTATTAAATGTTATGCTGATATTTTAAAAACCATGGCTGATCGCCTAGATTGGCCTACAAAAATAAACAGACATATGAAATTATCCTTTAAAGTATTGTGATAATTAAATAATTTTAAAATGCAGCTTTGTACTCTCTCATCCCCACTGATTTTTATGTGATGAACAATTAATTTCTCACTGGATTTTAGGTAGAGAAGGGGCAATTTTGCTCAGATGACTGACCTCTTTCCTGCCAATTCTTGCTCCTTTCAGAGCAAAACTACTGATGTTTAGCTGCTCCAGAAGATTCACGTGCTGTTCCCATCGTAGTTCTTCCTGCCAGTGTCAGAGATCCATGTGTTTTAACGTGATTCACTGGAACAAAGAACATGAGCAAATGAAAACAAACTGTATCCAGGAAAATCCCCGGGCATGTTCAGAGCAGTCTTTGGCAGTCCATCACATAAAAAATAAATATTTTTTCCAATAACGATTTTTTATTGTTCTTATTATTTTTTTTTTATCACTGTTGCTAATTTTTCTTAAATATATGAACCCTAAGGGTTACTGGTTATTTAATATGGATTTTTCTTTTTCAGTACCAGACATCTAGTGCTCCCTATATGGAGAGAATTTAAACTGAAATTGAAAGTCATAGCCAGTGGCAATGAAACAGATATAACTCTGTTAAGTTTGCCATGACAATTTCTGACTGTAAATCATGTATTTTCCAAAGTTAAATTTTCTGGAACCTGAATCCATGCATTCTTTTTTCATATGCAAAGAATTGGCATGAATTATCATCAACCAGTGATGATGAAGAAATTAATTAAATTAGTTCATTTCCAAAACTGAACCACAACTTCCAAATTATTATTTTACTTATTAAAATAGTCCAATTTCTTAGTTATGATTACTTTTCTTGAGAAGGAGATGACAGTCCCCCAGGTTTACGATGTGAAAAATTTAAACTGATAATTAATTCCCTCCATTCATGATAAAAATTAGGTGACTGAGTGAGCAGTCTCACTGAAACCCAATGGGTGCTACAAGAGGGAATCATTGCTAAATTTTCAGTGGCACTACTGCCTGTTTACAGTGTGTTTTAAAGATGTGAAGTACCACCAGCCACCTTGGAATCAAAAATCTTACTCTGCATTGCCAAACTTCTGCAATAGTACTGTAGCTGTGTTAGCCTTGTATTTAATGAGCTCGAGTTTGATCAGATATGTGAGTTATTTAGATCACTTTTAGTAACTTAAACTTCACTCATTTGCACCATAAATGAAACTCTTGTGTGAGCATGGGGGAAAAGCCTAATTTCCATTCCAGCTGCAATAATATCTGCAAAATCTATAAATTTAACAACATCAATTGGGCAGCTGCATTAAGAAAGACGCATATGTGAATATATGAGTAAAGCTGAGAAATATAGATTGAAAAGTGTCTAAAATTCTCAATTCTCAAGTATTTTAATTTACACAAATTCTGGTCATGTATGGACTAATTCCAGATCTCATCAAAGTCTGAGAAGCCAAAATAACTCCTGCTTTTATCCATGGCAGGGTGATGTAACTGGGAGCTGGAATTGGTCCCTAGTCTTTGTTTTGGTTTAGATATTTTCTTTTCCTCAGGATAGCAAGACTTTATACCAATTAGTTCATGAACTCAAACTAAAAAGCTACATTTTTTTGTCCCTTGAAAGATGTCATTACATCAGTAAATTTTCTGCCATCTCTACATGCTTTAACAACTCTTTGAAAGACATCTGAAGAATTAGACATTTCATACAAAGTTTTTCTGGGAAGTATTTCAGAAGGGGATTCAACTTAATTTTAAATGAAACTTGAGATTAAGTAGATTATCTTCACCTGCTCCAATATAGTCAAAGAGGAGGCATTGTCTGTGTAAGAATTCTGTCTCTATTTTCTGTTTAAGAATTCTTTCTCAACCTACTCAGGGTTGTGTACACATCAGGTCATGAGAGTTGCATTCAGGTGCCCAGCATTATTTCTTCTCTGACAATCTGAAAACAGAAGTAGTGCAAATGACTAACAGACCAGACATCTAACTTCAGGGAAGTAAAGTTACAGATCAATCTGACCCTCTATATCCATTTTCACTCAATAGCCATAAGTAGCAACACTCATAAATTCTGCCTTACAGTAATATGGGCAATTACTGTGTTTAGCATTCCTACTGTATCTTGTCTCAAAACAAGTAATTCTTGGTCTATCTAATTGATTCAGACTCAGCTCTATGTACAAACCAATAGCTCATTTTTCTCATTCAGAATTATATTTATTGTTTGTCTGCGTAAGATCTTTGCCAGTGTCCAAACTGTGATTCATTGTATTCATTACATTTCTCTTCAGAAACTAAAAATAGATTAGACTATTTTGGACGTAAGGGACCTGCAACAATCATCCAATCCAACTGCCTGAGAACTTCAGGAATGACCAAAAGCTAAAGCATGTTCTTAAGGGCACTGTCTAAATGCCTCCTTAACACTGACAGGCTTGTGGCATTGGCCACCCCTCTTGGAAGTCTGTTCTGGTGTTTGACCACTCTCCTGGTAAAGAAATGCTCCCCAGTGTCCAGTCTAAACCTTCCCTGATACAGTTTAGAACCACTCCCACATGTCCTTTCCCTGGATGCCGGGGTGAAGAGCTCAGCACATCCCTGTCCACCTCCCTTCTTCAGGAAGTTGTAGGGAGGAATGAGATCATCCCTCAGCCTCTTCTCCAGACTGGACAAACCCAGAGCCATCAGCTGCTCCTCACAGGACATTCCTTCCAGCCCTTTCATGGGCTTTGTTACCCTCCTCTGGATGCATTCAAGGACCTTCATGTTTTTCTGTCCCAGAAATGCCCACAGTGCTCAAGGTGAGGCTGCACCAACCCTGAAGGAGCAGAAAATGTATGAATATTGCTGTGGCAGTAATGTCTACTTTTTAATTTTCTCTTTTCATTGTTACATGAAGTCAATATAAATTTGTGCCCAGCTCTGGGTAGATAGATGTTTGTGTATAGACAAGCATTTATTTATCTGGTAATCCCAGTTCTCAGTGGCAGACCAAGAATGGGGTTGGATTGATATTCAGTCTGCTGTGGGGGAGCTCTGTGAGTCAGTGTCTGCCTGTCATCACATCCTTTGCAATTTGGAGTGTCCCAAATGCTTTAGAAGAACCAAAGTTGACATGATAGACTAAAACCTAGTTCTCAAAATAGACGAATTTTAAGAAATATTTGTTGCAGTTGTTATCTCTGTTAGCAAGATGTCACTAAGCAGTTACACTGTGACTAAGTTGTAAAATAAAATGTACTGGAGGAAAGCTAGACATCCAGCTATCTAAGTAACTGAGGAGAATATTTACAAATTTTCTGTCATGCTTAGATATTACTTTACCGCAACAACAAACCATAGACCCCTTCTTGTCTCTTTTGCCACCTCTTCTGTCTCCATCCTCTCCCAACTGTGTGTCATAAATCAAGCCACTGCCGGACAAGAATAAAGCAGTTCTGTCATTCCCAGTCCCATCCTAACCCCCAGAAACTATGCAAATTCCTTCCAAGCAGCCATGGGCTGGAGACTTCAAAGATTTCTTGCCACATACCAAATAAAAACTATACTCCTGAAAAATTCCATGACCATTCACTATGAATGGACAAAGCTGATCTCTTCCTTTGAATATAACAGAATTTATATATGTGTTATTGCAATATCCTGAATGCTTTGCGGTACTTACAACAATCAGTATAAATACATTACTTATTAGTGAATTTTAACTAGAACTCAATCTAAATTCATACATGAACCTTTACACAATACAAGAGAGACAGCAATAAAATTCCAACTACTGAATCCAAAGTCAAAAACAAGTTTCCCGATTCTCTCCAGTCTTTGCAAGAGAGCTGATGTTGCCAATAATGTAAGACCTGAAAGATACAGAAAGTGAGTCTGAATGTCCTGGCATATTTTTGAAGGTTTTCATTAAAAAAACATAAAGGAAAGAGGTTTCAAGGGTGTGCTTTAAAATGTGAATGTGGGCTGGGAACATTTTTTGTCCCCACGGCAAATGGGGAAACAGCATCTTTTTCACTTCATGTGGTGCTCTCCTTCAACAATCTAAAGGCATAAAAATCACAGGTTAAGTGTGCATGTACCAGAAAGTGTGTACAGACAATAACTAGAATTCAAGCACTAAAAGAACAGGGCTGTAACACAGCACATTGCAACAGTAATTACACTTTTCAGTGTATTTCCACTCATCATCCTGCTCACCAGCAGATGGATGCGGGGGACAGGTTACTTTTCATTTTTATATGTCACAATGTAGTAGGCAAAGCAGACATCAGAGAGCTCTGAAGCACTGCACTCAGTACCTGTACACGTGTGCTGAAACAATTCTTTGTGCCATCTCAGCTTATAGCTTAGTCATAATTAGTGGCATTGTCAAAAAACTGTAACAGGTGTTTATCTTCCCCCCACCAACAGAGTAACCTCTCACTGGTAGATGAGGAGCCATAGATTGGTTGCTTCTCAGAATACAAAAATAAAAATGTCTCTGTAAAAGTTTAAATTATTTTTTCACACTTGGAGTTAACATAGAGTCATGTAACTAGAAACTATTTACACATCAATAGCTCAGTTGGTTAGAGCAGGGTACTAATAACACCAAGGTTGTGGATTTAATCCCCATATGGGCCATTCACTTCAGAGTTGGACTTGATGATACCAGTAGGTCCCTCTCGACTCAGAATATTCAGTGATCTGTGCTCTTACACATACACATGTGCATAGCTGGATGCACAGAGGAAATAAAATGTTGCTTGACCAGGTTTTTCAAAAAAGCTTTTGCTATTCTGTTGGGTGGTTAAGGGAGGTTCCTGCCTGTTCGAGCTTAGCATTGGCCTGTGAATACAGAGCTAGATGGTCCATGGGTTTGCCCTTTTTAATGACTCCCTAGAAATCATGTGTTCAGTCCCCAGAGAAAGAATGGAATAGGGAATGGCAAACCTAATGGGTTTTCCATGAGGGCAGGTCCTGAGAGCTCAGCTGGTGCAGCACTGCTGGGACTGGTGCCAGGGGGGCACTTACAGCAGAGCCAGAGCACAACTACAGGGCTGTGTCCTTCCTGCTGGAGCAGAGTGAACCTTGCATTCTTCATGGCTGGGTTCTTCAGTAATTCCTCTGTAGATAAACTAATGCTCTATTTTGAGAAAAGAACTATCTGAAGGTAACAGTGGTGAAATATTCTCTCTTGTTTGAGTTTTAGTGCAGCAACAAATACTTTACCCTACTTGAAATTTTTAGAGTATTGTTTCTTATAAAAAACTACATCATAGCCCTTAGCAACCAAAGAGTGAGTGCCCTCTTAAAAATAAATCACTAGGAAAAGATTTCTGCTCAGAACTGAGGATATTAAGCTGTATAGACAATAGATAGCTTGATAAAAACTTGGCAGAGAAGTGGTTCAGGTGTTTTACATGTAACATTCAGCTGACTAATGAACTCAATGAGGATTTTTTTTTCACTAGCTAGCAAAGTATGTTTGTTGGGGTCCCTCCCCCGCCATGTAGCCCTGAGGGGAGGCATGGGGTTTCCCTGCCCCTGCTCAGCCTCGTTCCCCATTGGTTGGTTTGTGTTCCCCTGCGCGGGCAAAGCAGCTCGGGTCCTGTGACTGTAGCAGAGTCTCTCGGCAGAGCCCGGCCATGCGGCTGGGGAAATAAACATCTCTGAAACATCTAGCAAGAATCCGTCCGTATATATTTCTTTTCCACGGGACTCCTGGTTGGATATAGGCGTGTTGCAGTATCCCCACTGCAACATAATGGTGGAGATTTGAGGGCAGAACGATCCCCGATCCCTAAGCGACTTTGTGTGAGTAAACCCTGGAAACTTTGGATTCTTCTTCTTGGTTTTGTTTTGCTATTCCATATCTAAACAATGGAGGAACCGTGGGAAGACTCTTGGCTTTCAGCGCCGCATATGGACAGATCTTAAACTTAAAATGATTCTTGAACAACAGTTTGTAAATTTTAGCTTGATTCAAGCTCAGAAAGAACTGAAACACTTCCTGGCATGGTTGTTTAAGAACTTTTTCTATGTTTCTTGGGATCTAATTCTTACCAAGAGCTTTTGGAAGACCGTTTGGACCCAGTTAATATTTGAGTCAAAATATATGCCGATGGAAGAATATTTTCGTGAATATTATTTAATAACAGAGACTGTTGAGCAATGTCAGCTGTGTCCTGGCGAAGGGAAGCCTGGCTCAGGGACCGTGCGGCCTCGGCCACGTGCACCGAGCGCTCTGCGAGCAGCAGCGAGACAATTCCCGTGTGCGGGCGGAGCCACGCGGGCCGCAGTGTCGGTGGCGGAGCGAGGCGCGGCAGGAGCGGCGCGGCCCGGCAGTGCCCGCCCAGCCCCGCGCAGCGCGTGGTGGAGCGAGCCCCGTGAGCGCCCAAACGAGAGGGGCGGCGCGCGGGCGGCGGCTGGTGGCGGCGGAGCGGAGCCGTGCCCAGCCGAAACGCGCGCTGGAGCGGGGCACGGGGGGGTCATCGTTTGGGGGCCTGGCCGAGATGCAGCGCCTGGCAGTGGCAACGCAGCTGCGACCAGAGGAGGCGACGCACGGAGAACGGAGCAGCGCGGCCCGGCCCGGCCCGCGCGGCCCCGAACGCGACCCTGGGAAAAGCGCGCCGATAATTCCAACACGGGAGTGACCGAAAGAGAGAGCAAAGACACAGCGAGACAGAAAACAGCAGCCACTCGGAAAAAGGAAAAGACCATGGTAGCTAAGATCTTAGGGACAGTGAAATGGTATAATGTTAAACAAAATTATGGTTTTATAACAAGATGTGATAACCAGCAAGACATATTCATGCATAGAACTGCTATTAAAAAGAATAACCCTGAAAAATGCATCCCAAGCTTGGGAGATGGAGAGGTGGTAGAATTCAAAATCATACAAGGTAGAAAAGGGTTACAAGCATCGCAGGTCACTGGGCCTGATGGTGTTCCTGTAAAAGGCAGTATATATGCAAAAAATCGTAGTCATGTTAGACAATATCTCCATTGTAAACCCCCCCTACAGTCTCCCTTTCCTAATCCTACCTTTCCCTTTTACCCTATGTCCTATTACCCCCAGTGTATTCCCAATCCGTTTTTTCATCCATGGTTCCCCTCACAAAATCCTGCCTTTGCCAATTGTTTCCCCAAAAATCCCTTTCCGATGCCGATGGGGGGATGAAAAGGGGGAGGAAAGAAATTAAACCCTCTCCTGCCTCAGTTTCCCCACAGGCATGTCCAGAGAGTTCTGTCTCCCTTCTGTCAGCCCTGAGATGTTCCACAGAATTTGTTTGGACATTTAAAGACTCAGGAGGGTGGCTTGTTTTGTTTTGAAACAGTTCTTGTTATGTTTATCCAGTTGTCTTCATTCTCCTTTTATTAAAATAAAACGGGTGAGATGTTGGGGTCCCTCCCCCGCCATGTAGCCCTGAGGGAGGCACGGGGTTTCCCTGCCCCTGCTCAGCCTCGTTCCCCATTGGTTGGTTTGTGTTCCCCTGCGCGGGCAAAGCAGCTCGGGTCCTGTGACTGTAGCAGAGTCTCTCGGCAGAGCCCGGCCATGCGGCTGGGGAAATAAACATCTCTGAAACATCTAGCAAGAATCCGTCCGTATATATTTCTTTTCCACGGGACTCCTGGTTGGATATAGGCGTGTTGCAGTATCCCCACTGCAACATAATGGTGGAGATTTGAGGGCAGAACGATCCCCGATCCCTAAGCGACTTTGTGTGAGTAAACCCTGGAAACTTTGGATTCTTCTTCTTGGTTTTGTTTTGCTATTCCATATCTAAACAATGGAGGAACCGTGGGAAGACTCTTGGCTTTCAGCGCCGCATATGGACAGATCTTAAACTTAAAATGATTCTTGAACAACAGTTTGTAAATTTTAGCTTGATTCAAGCTCAGAAAGAACTGAAACACTTCCTGGCATGGTTGTTTAAGAACTTTTTCTATGTTTCTTGGGATCTAATTCTTACCAAGAGCTTTTGGAAGACCGTTTGGACCCAGTTAATATTTGAGTCAAAATATATGCCGATGGAAGAATATTTTCGTGAATATTATTTAATAACAGAGACTGTTGAGCAATGTCAGCTGTGTCCTGGCGAAGGGAAGCCTGGCTCAGGGACCGTGAGGCCTCGGCCACGTGCACCGAGCGCTCTGCGAGCAGCAGCGAGACGGTTCCCGTGCGCGGGCGGAGCCACGCGGGCCGCAGTGTCGGTGGCAGAGCGAGGCGCGGCAGGAGCGGCGCGGCCCGGCAGTGCCCGCCCAGCCCCGCGCAGCGCGTGGTGGAGCGAGCCCCGTGAGCGCCCAAACGAGAGGGGCGGCGCGCGGGCGGCGGCTGGTGGCGGCGGAGCGGAGCCGTGCCCAGCCGGAACGCGCGCTGGAGCGGGGCACGGGGGGGTCATCGTTTGGGGGCCTGGCCGAGATGCAGCGCCTGGCAGTGGCAACGCAGCTGCGACCAGAGGAGGCGATGCACGGAGAACAGAGCGGCCCGGCCCGGCCCGGCCCGCGCGGCCCCGAACGCGACCCTGGGAAAAGCGCGCCGATAATTCCAACACGGGAGCGACCGAAAGAGAGAGCAAAGACACAGCGAGACAGAAAACAGCAGCCACTCGGAAAAAGGAAAAGACCATGGTAGCTAAGATCTTAGGGACAGTGAAATGGTATAATGTTAAACAAAATTATGGTTTTATAACAAGATGTGATAACCAGCAAGACATATTTGTGCATAGAACTGCTATTAAAAAGAATAACCCTGAAAAATGCATCCCAAGCTTGGGAGATGGAGAGGTGGTGGAATTCAAAATCATACAAGGTAGAAAAGGGTTACAAGCATCGCAGGTCACTGGGCCTGATGGTGTTCCTGTAAAAGGCAGTATATATGCAAAAAATCGTAGTCATGTTAGACAATATCTCCATTGTAAACCCCCCCTACAGTCTCCCTTTCCTAATCCTACCTTTCCCTTTTACCCTATGTCCTATTACCCCCAGTGTATTCCCAATCCGTTTTTTCATCCATGGTTCCCCTCACAAAATCCTGCCTTTGCCAATTGTTTCCCCAAAAATCCCTTTCCGATGCCGATGGGGGGATGAAAAGGGGGAGGAAAGAAATTAAACCCTCTCCTGCCTCAGTTTCCCCACAGGCATGTCCAGAGAGTTCTGTCTCCCTTCTGTCAGCCCTGAGATGTTCCACAGAATTTGTTTGGACATTTAAAGACTCAGGAGGGTGGCTTGTTTTGTTTTGAAACAGTTCTTGTTATGTTTATCCAGTTGTCTTCATTCTCCTTTTATTAAAATAAAACGGGTGAGATGTTGGGGTCCCTCCCCCGCCATGTAGCCCTGAGGGAGGCACGGGGTTTCCCTGCCCCTGCTCAGCCTCGTTCCCCATTGGTTGGTTTGTGTTCCCCTGCGCGGGCAAAGCAGCTCGGGTCCTGTGACTGTAGCAGAGTCTCTCGGCAGAGCCCGGCCATGCGGCTGGGGAAATAAACATCTCTGAAACATCTAGCAAGAATCCGTCCGTATATATTTCTTTTCCACGGGACTCCTGGTTGGATATAGGCGTGTTGCAGTATCCCCACTGCAACATAATGGTGGAGATTTGAGGGCAGAACGATCCCCGATCCCTAAGCGACTTTGTGTGAGTAAACCCTGGAAACTTTGGATTCTTCTTCTTGGTTTTGTTTTGCTATTCCATATCTAAACAATGGAGGAACCGTGGGAAGACTCTTGGCTTTCAGCGCCGCATATGGACAGATCTTAAACTTAAAATGATTCTTGAACAACAGTTTGTAAATTTTAGCTTGATTCAAGCTCAGAAAGAACTGAAACACTTCCTGGCATGGTTGTTTAAGAACTTTTTCTATGTTTCTTGGGATCTAATTCTTACCAAGAGCTTTTGGAAGACCGTTTGGACCCAGTTAATATTTGAGTCAAAATATATGCCGATGGAAGAATATTTTCGTGAATATTATTTAATAACAGAGACTGTTGAGCAATGTCAGCTGTGTCCTGGCGAAGGGAAGCCTGGCTCAGGGACCGTGAGGCCTCGGCCACGTGCACCGAGCGCTCTGCGAGCAGCAGCGAGACGGTTCCCGTGCGCGGGCGGAGCCACGCGGGCCGCAGTGTCGGTGGCAGAGCGAGGCGCGGCAGGAGCGGCGCGGCCCGGCAGTGCCCGCCCAGCCCCGCGCAGCGCGTGGTGGAGCGAGCCCCGTGAGCGCCCAAACGAGAGGGGCGGCGCGCGGGCGGCGGCTGGTGGCGGCGGAGCGGAGCCGTGCCCAGCCGGAACGCGCGCTGGAGCGGGGCACGGGGGGGTCATCGTTTGGGGGCCTGGCCGAGATGCAGCGCCTGGCAGTGGCAACGCAGCTGCGACCAGAGGAGGCGATGCACGAAGAACAGAGCGGCCCGGCCCGGCCCGGCCCGCGCGGCCCCGAACGCGACCCTGGGAAAAGCGCGCCGATAATTCCAACACGGGAGCGACCGAAAGAGAGAGCAAAGACACAGCGAGACAGAAAACAGCAGCCACTCGGAAAAAGGAAAAGACCATGGTAGCTAAGATCTTAGGGACAGTGAAATGGTATAATGTTAAACAAAATTATGGTTTTATAACAAGATGTGATAACCAGCAAGACATATTTGTGCATAGAACTGCTATTAAAAAGAATAACCCTGAAAAATGCATCCCAAGCTTGGGAGATGGAGAGGTGGTGGAATTCAAAATCATACAAGGTAGAAAAGGGTTACAAGCATCGCAGGTCACTGGGCCTGATGGTGTTCCTGTAAAAGGCAGTATATATGCAAAAAATCGTAGTCATGTTAGACAATATCTCCATTGTAAACCCCCCCTACAGTCTCCCTTTCCTAATCCTACCTTTCCCTTTTACCCTATGTCCTATTACCCCCAGTGTATTCCCAATCCGTTTTTTCATCCATGGTTCCCCTCACAAAATCCTGCCTTTGCCAATTGTTTCCCCAAAAATCCCTTTCCGATGCCGATGGGGGGATGAAAAGGGGGAGGAAAGAAATTAAACCCTCTCCTGCCTCAGTTTCCCCACAGGCATGTCCAGAGAGTTCTGTCTCCCTTCTGTCAGCCCTGAGATGTTCCACAGAATTTGTTTGGACATTTAAAGACTCAGGAGGGTGGCTTGTTTTGTTTTGAAACAGTTCTTGTTATGTTTATCCAGTTGTCTTCATTCTCCTTTTATTAAAATAAAACGGGTGAGATGTTGGGGTCCCTCCCCCGCCATGTAGCCCTGAGGGAGGCACGGGGTTTCCCTGCCCCTGCTCAGCCTCGTTCCCCATTGGTTGGTTTGTGTTCCCCTGCGCGGGCAAAGCAGCTCGGGTCCTGTGACTGTAGCAGAGTCTCTCGGCAGAGCCCGGCCATGCGGCTGGGGAAATAAACATCTCTGAAACATCTAGCAAGAATCCGTCCGTATATATTTCTTTTCCACGGGACTCCTGGTTGGATATAGGCGTGTTGCAGTATCCCCACTGCAACATAATGGTGGAGATTTGAGGGCAGAACGATCCCCGATCCCTAAGCGACTTTGTGTGAGTAAACCCTGGAAACTTTGGATTCTTCTTCTTGGTTTTGTTTTGCTATTCCATATCTAAACAATGGAGGAACCGTGGGAAGACTCTTGGCTTTCAGCGCCGCATATGGACAGATCTTAAACTTAAAATGATTCTTGAACAACAGTTTGTAAATTTTAGCTTGATTCAAGCTCAGAAAGAACTGAAACACTTCCTGGCATGGTTGTTTAAGAACTTTTTCTATGTTTCTTGGGATCTAATTCTTACCAAGAGCTTTTGGAAGACCGTTTGGACCCAGTTAATATTTGAGTCAAAATATATGCCGATGGAAGAATATTTTCGTGAATATTATTTAATAACAGAGACTGTTGAGCAATGTCAGCTGTGTCCTGGCGAAGGGAAGCCTGGCTCAGGGACCGTGAGGCCTCGGCCACGTGCACCGAGCGCTCTGCGAGCAGCAGCGAGACGGTTCCCGTGCGCGGGCGGAGCCACGCGGGCCGCAGTGTCGGTGGCAGAGCGAGGCGCGGCAGGAGCGGCGCGGCCCGGCAGTGCCCGCCCAGCCCCGCGCAGCGCGTGGTGGAGCGAGCCCCGTGAGCGCCCAAACGAGAGGGGCGGCGCGCGGGCGGCGGCTGGTGGCGGCGGAGCGGAGCCGTGCCCAGCCGGAACGCGCGCTGGAGCGGGGCACGGGGGGGTCATCGTTTGGGGGCCTGGCCGAGATGCAGCGCCTGGCAGTGGCAACGCAGCTGCGACCAGAGGAGGCGATGCACGGAGAACAGAGCGGCCCGGCCCGGCCCGGCCCGCGCGGCCCCGAACGCGACCCTGGGAAAAGCGCGCCGATAATTCCAACACGGGAGCGACCGAAAGAGAGAGCAAAGACACAGCGAGACAGAAAACAGCAGCCACTCGGAAAAAGGAAAAGACCATGGTAGCTAAGATCTTAGGGACAGTGAAATGGTATAATGTTAAACAAAATTATGGTTTTATAACAAGATGTGATAACCAGCAAGACATATTTGTGCATAGAACTGCTATTAAAAAGAATAACCCTGAAAAATGCATCCCAAGCTTGGGAGATGGAGAGGTGGTGGAATTCAAAATCATACAAGGTAGAAAAGGGTTACAAGCATCGCAGGTCACTGGGCCTGATGGTGTTCCTGTAAAAGGCAGTATATATGCAAAAAATCGTAGTCATGTTAGACAATATCTCCATTGTAAACCCCCCCTACAGTCTCCCTTTCCTAATCCTACCTTTCCCTTTTACCCTATGTCCTATTACCCCCAGTGTATTCCCAATCCGTTTTTTCATCCATGGTTCCCCTCACAAAATCCTGCCTTTGCCAATTGTTTCCCCAAAAATCCCTTTCTGATGCCGATGGGGGGATGAAAAGGGGGAGGAAAGAAATTAAACCCTCTCCTGCCTCAGTTTCCCCACAGGCATGTCCAGAGAGTTCTGTCTCCCTTCTGTCAGCCCTGAGATGTTCCACAGAATTTGTTTGGACATTTAAAGACTCAGGAGGGTGGCTTGTTTTGTTTTGAAACAGTTCTTGTTATGTTTATCCAGTTGTCTTCATTCTCCTTTTATTAAAATAAAACGGGTGAGATGTTGGGGTCCCTCCCCCGCCATGTAGCCCTGAGGGAGGCACGGGGTTTCCCTGCCCCTGCTCAGCCTCGTTCCCCATTGGTTGGTTTGTGTTCCCCTGCGCGGGCAAAGCAGCTCGGGTCCTGTGACTGTAGCAGAGTCTCTCGGCAGAGCCCGGCCATGCGGCTGGGGAAATAAACATCTCTGAAACATCTAGCAAGAATCCGTCCGTATATATTTCTTTTCCACGGGACTCCTGGTTGGATATAGGCGTGTTGCAGTATCCCCACTGCAACATAATGGTGGAGATTTGAGGGCAGAACGATCCCCGATCCCTAAGCGACTTTGTGTGAGTAAACCCTGGAAACTTTGGATTCTTCTTCTTGGTTTTGTTTTGCTATTCCATATCTAAACAATGGAGGAACCGTGGGAAGACTCTTGGCTTTCAGCGCCGCATATGGACAGATCTTAAACTTAAAATGATTCTTGAACAACAGTTTGTAAATTTTAGCTTGATTCAAGCTCAGAAAGAACTGAAACACTTCCTGGCATGGTTGTTTAAGAACTTTTTCTATGTTTCTTGGGATCTAATTCTTACCAAGAGCTTTTGGAAGACCGTTTGGACCCAGTTAATATTTGAGTCAAAATATATGCCGATGGAAGAATATTTTCGTGAATATTATTTAATAACAGAGACTGTTGAGCAATGTCAGCTGTGTCCTGGCGAAGGGAAGCCTGGCTCAGGGACCGTGAGGCCTCGGCCACGTGCACCGAGCGCTCTGCGAGCAGCAGCGAGACGGTTCCCGTGCGCGGGCGGAGCCACGCGGGCCGCAGTGTCGGTGGCAGAGCGAGGCGCGGCAGGAGCGGCGCGGCCCGGCAGTGCCCGCCCAGCCCCGCGCAGCGCGTGGTGGAGCGAGCCCCGTGAGCGCCCAAACGAGAGGGGCGGCGCGCGGGCGGCGGCTGGTGGCGGCGGAGCGGAGCCGTGCCCAGCCGGAACGCGCGCTGGAGCGGGGCACGGGGGGGTCATCGTTTGGGGGCCTGGCCGAGATGCAGCGCCTGGCAGTGGCAACGCAGCTGCGACCAGAGGAGGCGATGCACGAAGAACAGAGCGGCCCGGCCCGGCCCGGCCCGCGCGGCCCCGAACGCGACCCTGGGAAAAGCGCGCCGATAATTCCAACACGGGAGCGACCGAAAGAGAGAGCAAAGACACAGCGAGACAGAAAACAGCAGCCACTCGGAAAAAGGAAAAGACCATGGTAGCTAAGATCTTAGGGACAGTGAAATGGTATAATGTTAAACAAAATTATGGTTTTATAACAAGATGTGATAACCAGCAAGACATATTTGTGCATAGAACTGCTATTAAAAAGAATAACCCTGAAAAATGCATCCCAAGCTTGGGAGATGGAGAGGTGGTGGAATTCAAAATCATACAAGGTAGAAAAGGGTTACAAGCATCGCAGGTCACTGGGCCTGATGGTGTTCCTGTAAAAGGCAGTATATATGCAAAAAATCGTAGTCATGTTAGACAATATCTCCATTGTAAACCCCCCCTACAGTCTCCCTTTCCTAATCCTACCTTTCCCTTTTACCCTATGTCCTATTACCCCCAGTGTATTCCCAATCCGTTTTTTCATCCATGGTTCCCCTCACAAAATCCTGCCTTTGCCAATTGTTTCCCCAAAAATCCCTTTCCGATGCCGATGGGGGGATGAAAAGGGGGAGGAAAGAAATTAAACCCTCTCCTGCCTCAGTTTCCCCACAGGCATGTCCAGAGAGTTCTGTCTCCCTTCTGTCAGCCCTGAGATGTTCCACAGAATTTGTTTGGACATTTAAAGACTCAGGAGGGTGGCTTGTTTTGTTTTGAAACAGTTCTTGTTATGTTTATCCAGTTGTCTTCATTCTCCTTTTATTAAAATAAAACGGGTGAGATGTTGGGGTCCCTCCCCCGCCATGTAGCCCTGAGGGAGGCACGGGGTTTCCCTGCCCCTGCTCAGCCTCGTTCCCCATTGGTTGGTTTGTGTTCCCCTGCGCGGGCAAAGCAGCTCGGGTCCTGTGACTGTAGCAGAGTCTCTCGGCAGAGCCCGGCCATGCGGCTGGGGAAATAAACATCTCTGAAACATCTAGCAAGAATCCGTCCGTATATATTTCTTTTCCACGGGACTCCTGGTTGGATATAGGCGTGTTGCAGTATCCCCACTGCAACATAATGGTGGAGATTTGAGGGCAGAACGATCCCCGATCCCTAAGCGACTTTGTGTGAGTAAACCCTGGAAACTTTGGATTCTTCTTCTTGGTTTTGTTTTGCTATTCCATATCTAAACAATGGAGGAACCGTGGGAAGACTCTTGGCTTTCAGCGCCGCATATGGACAGATCTTAAACTTAAAATGATTCTTGAACAACAGTTTGTAAATTTTAGCTTGATTCAAGCTCAGAAAGAACTGAAACACTTCCTGGCATGGTTGTTTAAGAACTTTTTCTATGTTTCTTGGGATCTAATTCTTACCAAGAGCTTTTGGAAGACCGTTTGGACCCAGTTAATATTTGAGTCAAAATATATGCCGATGGAAGAATATTTTCGTGAATATTATTTAATAACAGAGACTGTTGAGCAATGTCAGCTGTGTCCTGGCGAAGGGAAGCCTGGCTCAGGGACCGTGAGGCCTCGGCCACGTGCACCGAGCGCTCTGCGAGCAGCAGCGAGACGGTTCCCGTGCGCGGGCGGAGCCACGCGGGCCGCAGTGTCGGTGGCAGAGCGAGGCGCGGCAGGAGCGGCGCGGCCCGGCAGTGCCCGCCCAGCCCCGCGCAGCGCGTGGTGGAGCGAGCCCCGTGAGCGCCCAAACGAGAGGGGCGGCGCGCGGGCGGCGGCTGGTGGCGGCGGAGCGGAGCCGTGCCCAGCCGGAACGCGCGCTGGAGCGGGGCACGGGGGGGTCATCGTTTGGGGGCCTGGCCGAGATGCAGCGCCTGGCAGTGGCAACGCAGCTGCGACCAGAGGAGGCGATGCACGGAGAACAGAGCGGCCCGGCCCGGCCCGGCCCGCGCGGCCCCGAACGCGACCCTGGGAAAAGCGCGCCGATAATTCCAACACGGGAGCGACCGAAAGAGAGAGCAAAGACACAGCGAGACAGAAAACAGCAGCCACTCGGAAAAAGGAAAAGACCATGGTAGCTAAGATCTTAGGGACAGTGAAATGGTATAATGTTAAACAAAATTATGGTTTTATAACAAGATGTGATAACCAGCAAGACATATTTGTGCATAGAACTGCTATTAAAAAGAATAACCCTGAAAAATGCATCCCAAGCTTGGGAGATGGAGAGGTGGTGGAATTCAAAATCATACAAGGTAGAAAAGGGTTACAAGCATCGCAGGTCACTGGGCCTGATGGTGTTCCTGTAAAAGGCAGTATATATGCAAAAAATCGTAGTCATGTTAGACAATATCTCCATTGTAAACCCCCCCTACAGTCTCCCTTTCCTAATCCTACCTTTCCCTTTTACCCTATGTCCTATTACCCCCAGTGTATTCCCAATCCGTTTTTTCATCCATGGTTCCCCTCACAAAATCCTGCCTTTGCCAATTGTTTCCCCAAAAATCCCTTTCTGATGCCGATGGGGGGATGAAAAGGGGGAGGAAAGAAATTAAACCCTCTCCTGCCTCAGTTTCCCCACAGGCATGTCCAGAGAGTTCTGTCTCCCTTCTGTCAGCCCTGAGATGTTCCACAGAATTTGTTTGGACATTTAAAGACTCAGGAGGGTGGCTTGTTTTGTTTTGAAACAGTTCTTGTTATGTTTATCCAGTTGTCTTCATTCTCCTTTTATTAAAATAAAACGGGTGAGATGTTGGGGTCCCTCCCCCGCCATGTAGCCCTGAGGGAGGCACGGGGTTTCCCTGCCCCTGCTCAGCCTCGTTCCCCATTGGTTGGTTTGTGTTCCCCTGCGCGGGCAAAGCAGCTCGGGTCCTGTGACTGTAGCAGAGTCTCTCGGCAGAGCCCGGCCATGCGGCTGGGGAAATAAACATCTCTGAAACATCTAGCAAGAATCCGTCCGTATATATTTCTTTTCCACGGGACTCCTGGTTGGATATAGGCGTGTTGCAGTATCCCCACTGCAACATAATGGTGGAGATTTGAGGGCAGAACGATCCCCGATCCCTAAGCGACTTTGTGTGAGTAAACCCTGGAAACTTTGGATTCTTCTTCTTGGTTTTGTTTTGCTATTCCATATCTAAACAATGGAGGAACCGTGGGAAGACTCTTGGCTTTCAGCGCCGCATATGGACAGATCTTAAACTTAAAATGATTCTTGAACAACAGTTTGTAAATTTTAGCTTGATTCAAGCTCAGAAAGAACTGAAACACTTCCTGGCATGGTTGTTTAAGAACTTTTTCTATGTTTCTTGGGATCTAATTCTTACCAAGAGCTTTTGGAAGACCGTTTGGACCCAGTTAATATTTGAGTCAAAATATATGCCGATGGAAGAATATTTTCGTGAATATTATTTAATAACAGAGACTGTTGAGCAATGTCAGCTGTGTCCTGGCGAAGGGAAGCCTGGCTCAGGGACCGTGCGGCCTCGGCCACGTGCACCGAGCGCTCTGCGAGCAGCAGCGAGACAATTCCCGTGTGCGGGCGGAGCCACGCGGGCCGCAGTGTCGGTGGCGGAGCGAGGCGCGGCAGGAGCGGCGCGGCCCGGCAGTGCCCGCCCAGCCCCGCGCAGCGCGTGGTGGAGCGAGCCCCGTGAGCGCCCAAACGAGAGGGGCGGCGCGCGGGCGGCGGCTGGTGGCGGCGGAGCGGAGCCGTGCCCAGCCGAAACGCGCGCTGGAGCGGGGCACGGGGGGGTCATCGTTTGGGGGCCTGGCCGAGATGCAGCGCCTGGCAGTGGCAACGCAGCTGCGACCAGAGGAGGCGACGCACGGAGAACGGAGCAGCGCGGCCCGGCCCGGCCCGCGCGGCCCCGAACGCGACCCTGGGAAAAGCGCGCCGATAATTCCAACACGGGAGTGACCGAAAGAGAGAGCAAAGACACAGCGAGACAGAAAACAGCAGCCACTCGGAAAAAGGAAAAGACCATGGTAGCTAAGATCTTAGGGACAGTGAAATGGTATAATGTTAAACAAAATTATGGTTTTATAACAAGATGTGATAACCAGCAAGACATATTCATGCATAGAACTGCTATTAAAAAGAATAACCCTGAAAAATGCATCCCAAGCTTGGGAGATGGAGAGGTGGTAGAATTCAAAATCATACAAGGTAGAAAAGGGTTACAAGCATCGCAGGTCACTGGGCCTGATGGTGTTCCTGTAAAAGGCAGTATATATGCAAAAAATCGTAGTCATGTTAGACAATATCTCCATTGTAAACCCCCCCTACAGTCTCCCTTTCCTAATCCTACCTTTCCCTTTTACCCTATGTCCTATTACCCCCAGTGTATTCCCAATCCGTTTTTTCATCCATGGTTCCCCTCACAAAATCCTGCCTTTGCCAATTGTTTCCCCAAAAATCCCTTTCCGATGCCGATGGGGGGATGAAAAGGGGGAGGAAAGAAATTAAACCCTCTCCTGCCTCAGTTTCCCCACAGGCATGTCCAGAGAGTTCTGTCTCCCTTCTGTCAGCCCTGAGATGTTCCACAGAATTTGTTTGGACATTTAAAGACTCAGGAGGGTGGCTTGTTTTGTTTTGAAACAGTTCTTGTTATGTTTATCCAGTTGTCTTCATTCTCCTTTTATTAAAATAAAACGGGTGAGATGTTGGGGTCCCTCCCCCGCCATGTAGCCCTGAGGGAGGCACGGGGTTTCCCTGCCCCTGCTCAGCCTCGTTCCCCATTGGTTGGTTTGTGTTCCCCTGCGCGGGCAAAGCAGCTCGGGTCCTGTGACTGTAGCAGAGTCTCTCGGCAGAGCCCGGCCATGCGGCTGGGGAAATAAACATCTCTGAAACATCTAGCAAGAATCCGTCCGTATATATTTCTTTTCCACGGGACTCCTGGTTGGATATAGGCGTGTTGCAGTATCCCCACTGCAACATAATGGTGGAGATTTGAGGGCAGAACGATCCCCGATCCCTAAGCGACTTTGTGTGAGTAAACCCTGGAAACTTTGGATTCTTCTTCTTGGTTTTGTTTTGCTATTCCATATCTAAACAATGGAGGAACCGTGGGAAGACTCTTGGCTTTCAGCGCCGCATATGGACAGATCTTAAACTTAAAATGATTCTTGAACAACAGTTTGTAAATTTTAGCTTGATTCAAGCTCAGAAAGAACTGAAACACTTCCTGGCATGGTTGTTTAAGAACTTTTTCTATGTTTCTTGGGATCTAATTCTTACCAAGAGCTTTTGGAAGACCGTTTGGACCCAGTTAATATTTGAGTCAAAATATATGCCGATGGAAGAATATTTTCGTGAATATTATTTAATAACAGAGACTGTTGAGCAATGTCAGCTGTGTCCTGGCGAAGGGAAGCCTGGCTCAGGGACCGTGAGGCCTCGGCCACGTGCACCGAGCGCTCTGCGAGCAGCAGCGAGACGGTTCCCGTGCGCGGGCGGAGCCACGCGGGCCGCAGTGTCGGTGGCAGAGCGAGGCGCGGCAGGAGCGGCGCGGCCCGGCAGTGCCCGCCCAGCCCCGCGCAGCGCGTGGTGGAGCGAGCCCCGTGAGCGCCCAAACGAGAGGGGCGGCGCGCGGGCGGCGGCTGGTGGCGGCGGAGCGGAGCCGTGCCCAGCCGGAACGCGCGCTGGAGCGGGGCACGGGGGGGTCATCGTTTGGGGGCCTGGCCGAGATGCAGCGCCTGGCAGTGGCAACGCAGCTGCGACCAGAGGAGGCGACGCACGGAGAACAGAGCGGCCCGGCCCGGCCCGGCCCGCGCGGCCCCGAACGCGACCCTGGGAAAAGCGCGCCGATAATTCCAACACGGGAGCGACCGAAAGAGAGAGCAAAGACACAGCGAGACAGAAAACAGCAGCCACTCGGAAAAAGGAAAAGACCATGGTAGCTAAGATCTTAGGGACAGTGAAATGGTATAATGTTAAACAAAATTATGGTTTTATAACAAGATGTGATAACCAGCAAGACATATTCGTGCATAGAACTGCTATTAAAAAGAATAACCCTGAAAAATGCATCCCAAGCTTGGGAGATGGAGAGGTGGTGGAATTCAAAATCATACAAGGTAGAAAAGGGTTACAAGCATCGCAGGTCACTGGGCCTGATGGTGTTCCTGTAAAAGGCAGTATATATGCAAAAAATCGTAGTCATGTTAGACAATATCTCCATTGTAAACCCCCCCTACAGTCTCCCTTTCCTAATCCTACCTTTCCCTTTTACCCTATGTCCTATTACCCCCAGTGTATTCCCAATCCGTTTTTTCATCCATGGTTCCCCTCACAAAATCCTGCCTTTGCCAATTGTTTCCCCAAAAATCCCTTTCCGATGCCGATGGGGGGATGAAAAGGGGGAGGAAAGAAATTAAACCCTCTCCTGCCTCAGTTTCCCCACAGGCATGTCCAGAGAGTTCTGTCTCCCTTCTGTCAGCCCTGAGATGTTCCACAGAATTTGTTTGGACATTTAAAGACTCAGGAGGGTGGCTTGTTTTGTTTTGAAACAGTTCTTGTTATGTTTATCCAGTTGTCTTCATTCTCCTTTTATTAAAATAAAACGGGTGAGATGTTGGGGTCCCTCCCCCGCCATGTAGCCCTGAGGGAGGCACGGGGTTTCCCTGCCCCTGCTCAGCCTCGTTCCCCATTGGTTGGTTTGTGTTCCCCTGCGCGGGCAAAGCAGCTCGGGTCCTGTGACTGTAGCAGAGTCTCTCGGCAGAGCCCGGCCATGCGGCTGGGGAAATAAACATCTCTGAAACATCTAGCAAGAATCCGTCCGTATATATTTCTTTTCCACGGGACTCCTGGTTGGATATAGGCGTGTTGCAGTATCCCCACTGCAACATAATGGTGGAGATTTGAGGGCAGAACGATCCCCGATCCCTAAGCGACTTTGTGTGAGTAAACCCTGGAAACTTTGGATTCTTCTTCTTGGTTTTGTTTTGCTATTCCATATCTAAACAATGGAGGAACCGTGGGAAGACTCTTGGCTTTCAGCGCCGCATATGGACAGATCTTAAACTTAAAATGATTCTTGAACAACAGTTTGTAAATTTTAGCTTGATTCAAGCTCAGAAAGAACTGAAACACTTCCTGGCATGGTTGTTTAAGAACTTTTTCTATGTTTCTTGGGATCTAATTCTTACCAAGAGCTTTTGGAAGACCGTTTGGACCCAGTTAATATTTGAGTCAAAATATATGCCGATGGAAGAATATTTTCGTGAATATTATTTAATAACAGAGACTGTTGAGCAATGTCAGCTGTGTCCTGGCGAAGGGAAGCCTGGCTCAGGGACCGTGAGGCCTCGGCCACGTGCACCGAGCGCTCTGCGAGCAGCAGCGAGACGGTTCCCGTGCGCGGGCGGAGCCACGCGGGCCGCAGTGTCGGTGGCAGAGCGAGGCGCGGCAGGAGCGGCGCGGCCCGGCAGTGCCCGCCCAGCCCCGCGCAGCGCGTGGTGGAGCGAGCCCCGTGAGCGCCCAAACGAGAGGGGCGGCGCGCGGGCGGCGGCTGGTGGCGGCGGAGCGGAGCCGTGCCCAGCCGGAACGCGCGCTGGAGCGGGGCACGGGGGGGTCATCGTTTGGGGGCCTGGCCGAGATGCAGCGCCTGGCAGTGGCAACGCAGCTGCGACCAGAGGAGGCGATGCACGGAGAACAGAGCGGCCCGGCCCGGCCCGGCCCGCGCGGCCCCGAACGCGACCCTGGGAAAAGCGCGCCGATAATTCCAACACGGGAGCGACCGAAAGAGAGAGCAAAGACACAGCGAGACAGAAAACAGCAGCCACTCGGAAAAAGGAAAAGACCATGGTAGCTAAGATCTTAGGGACAGTGAAATGGTATAATGTTAAACAAAATTATGGTTTTATAACAAGATGTGATAACCAGCAAGACATATTCGTGCATAGAACTGCTATTAAAAAGAATAACCCTGAAAAATGCATCCCAAGCTTGGGAGATGGAGAGGTGGTGGAATTCAAAATCATACAAGGTAGAAAAGGGTTACAAGCATCGCAGGTCACTGGGCCTGATGGTGTTCCTGTAAAAGGCAGTATATATGCAAAAAATCGTAGTCATGTTAGACAATATCTCCATTGTAAACCCCCCCTACAGTCTCCCTTTCCTAATCCTACCTTTCCCTTTTACCCTATGTCCTATTACCCCCAGTGTATTCCCAATCCGTTTTTTCATCCATGGTTCCCCTCACAAAATCCTGCCTTTGCCAATTGTTTCCCCAAAAATCCCTTTCCGATGCCGATGGGGGGATGAAAAGGGGGAGGAAAGAAATTAAACCCTCTCCTGCCTCAGTTTCCCCACAGGCATGTCCAGAGAGTTCTGTCTCCCTTCTGTCAGCCCTGAGATGTTCCACAGAATTTGTTTGGACATTTAAAGACTCAGGAGGGTGGCTTGTTTTGTTTTGAAACAGTTCTTGTTATGTTTATCCAGTTGTCTTCATTCTCCTTTTATTAAAATAAAACGGGTGAGATGTTGGGGTCCCTCCCCCGCCATGTAGCCCTGAGGGAGGCACGGGGTTTCCCTGCCCCTGCTCAGCCTCGTTCCCCATTGGTTGGTTTGTGTTCCCCTGCGCGGGCAAAGCAGCTCGGGTCCTGTGACTGTAGCAGAGTCTCTCGGCAGAGCCCGGCCATGCGGCTGGGGAAATAAACATCTCTGAAACATCTAGCAAGAATCCGTCCGTATATATTTCTTTTCCACGGGACTCCTGGTTGGATATAGGCGTGTTGCAGTATCCCCACTGCAACATAATGGTGGAGATTTGAGGGCAGAACGATCCCCGATCCCTAAGCGACTTTGTGGGAGTAAACCCTGGAAACTTTGGATTCTTCTTCTTGGTTTTGTTTTGCTATTCCATATCTAAACAATGGAGGAACCGTGGGAAGACTCTTGGCTTTCAGCGCCGCATATGGACAGATCTTAAACTTAAAATGATTCTTGAACAACAGTTTGTAAATTTTAGCTTGATTCAAGCTCAGAAAGAACTGAAACACTTCCTGGCATGGTTGTTTAAGAACTTTTTCTATGTTTCTTGGGATCTAATTCTTACCAAGAGCTTTTGGAAGACCGTTTGGACCCAGTTAATATTTGAGTCAAAATATATGCCGATGGAAGAATATTTTCGTGAATATTATTTAATAACAGAGACTGTTGAGCAATGTCAGCTGTGTCCTGGCGAAGGGAAGCCTGGCTCAGGGACCGTGCGGCCTCGGCCACGTGCACCGAGCGCTCTGCGAGCAGCAGCGAGACAATTCCCGTGTGCGGGCGGAGCCACGCGGGCCGCAGTGTCGGTGGCGGAGCGAGGCGCGGCAGGAGCGGCGCGGCCCGGCAGTGCCCGCCCAGCCCCGCGCAGCGCGTGGTGGAGCGAGCCCCGTGAGCGCCCGAACGAGAGGGGCGGCGCGCGGGCGGCGGCTGGCGGCAGAGTGGAGCCGTGCCCAGCCGAAACGCGCGCTGGAGCAGGGCACGGGGGGGTCATCGTTTGGGGGCCTGGCCGAGATGCAGCGCCTGGCAGTGGCAACGCAGCTGCGACCAGAGGAGGCGACGCACGGAGAACGGAGCAGCGCGGCCCGGCCCGGCCCGCGCGGCCCCGAACGCGACCCTGGGAAAAGCGCGCCGATAATTCCAACACGGGAGTGACCGAAAGAGAGAGCAAAGACACAGCGAGACAGAAAACAGCAGCCACTCGGAAAAAGGAAAAGACCATGGTAGCTAAGATCTTAGGGACAGTGAAATGGTATAATGTTAAACAAAATTATGGTTTTATAACAAGATGTGATAACCAGCAAGACATATTCGTGCATAGAACTGCTATTAAAAAGAATAACCCTGAAAAATGCATCCCAAGCTTGGGAGATGGAGAGGTGGTGGAATTCAAAATCATACAAGGTAGAAAAGGGTTACAAGCATCGCAGGTCACTGGGCCTGATGGTGTTCCTGTAAAAGGCAGTATATATGCAAAAAATCGTAGTCATGTTAGACAATATCTCCATTGTAAACCCCCCCTACAGTCTCCCTTTCCTAATCCTACCTTTCCCTTTTACCCTATGTCCTATTACCCCCAGTGTATTCCCAATCCGTTTTTTCATCCATGGTTCCCCTCACAAAATCCTGCCTTTGCCAATTGTTTCCCCAAAAATCCCTTTCCGATGCCGATGGGGGGATGAAAAGGGGGAGGAAAGAAATTAAACCCTCTCCTGCCTCAGTTTCCCCACAGGCATGTCCAGAGAGTTCTGTCTCCCTTCTGTCAGCCCTGAGATGTTCCACAGAATTTGTTTGGACATTTAAAGACTCAGGAGGGTGGCTTGTTTTGTTTTGAAACAGTTCTTGTTATGTTTATCCAGTTGTCTTCATTCTCCTTTTATTAAAATAAAACGGGTGAGATGTTGGGGTCTCCTCCCCCGCCATGTAGCCCTGAGGGAGGCACGGGGTTTCCCTGCCCCTGCTCAGCCTCGTTCCCCATTGGTTGGTTTGTGTTCCCCTGCGCGGGCAAAGCAGCTCGGGTGCTGTGACTGTGGCAGAGTCCCTCAGCAGAGCCCGGCCATGCGGCTGGGGAAATAAACATCTCTGAAACATCTAGCAAGAATCCATCCGTATATATTTCTTTTCCACGGGACTCCTGGTTGGATATAGGCGTGTTGCAGTATCCCCACTGCAACATATGTTCATGTTCTTTTCATTAAATAAGACAAGAAAAATCTTACATCCTCATTTTGAGATTCTCCTTCTCATCTCTCACCAAGAGAAGGAAAGACAAAAAAGGTGTTCTTCTAACAACTTTGTGAAGTTCTTTACATCCTTAATTTACACTCTTTCCTAGCAGTTGCTGTACAAGAATTTACTAGGTACTACCAGCTCATAAAAAAACCTGATGTTAAGAAGTAAAGGAAACTAATTAGGTCCCTAAAAATTGTGTGGTGCAATTTAAGGCACAGTAGAATAACCAAATACTTGGAGCAGAGTTACCAACAGAAATGTCAGAGACTCTTGGAGTGACTAAGGCCCTCTGTCAAAGTTTACTGGAGGCTAAGAATGTTCGTGGAAAAAAAGTGCTTATCTTTGTAAAGTAAAATAGATTCAGGCTCTGCTATATAAATGAAGTAGATAATAAGTAATAGATAAAGTGAATCTACGTGATGACATTGTTTTTCAACCTTAATATTTAGATGGAAATAGCTGCTGAATCTAATGTGTTTATGGAATTTCATGAGAGGGTTCATTATGTACCGTGGTATGAACGCAAAAACCAACTCTGTTGTACAGAAAAGAGGATGTCAACAAGAAATTATGATTCACACTCTTCTTGTATTTACATTTCTGAGTTTTACCTTCCAAAAAAGACATCATAGCTACTCTGCTTTGGCAAGGGAGAGTGAGGAGGTTCTCCCTTGTATTCAGTGGATTGCTGGCTAACCCATCCATTTGGGATCAATCTTTATTCTTTAGGGAGTGTTTCGTACTTTTATGGGTTTCATAGTTCATCAGCCTGAAGAAGATAAAAATTTTTATTTTCTACCTACATGGAGAATATACCTGGCTGGTTTGCAATATGATTACCATCTGCTTCATCAATTCTGCTTTGCAAAAAGAAACTCATGCTCACTGGGCTGAGAGTGCAAGCATCTGGCGAAAACAAATTGTAAAACCTGGATTCTAGCTTTAGTCATGAAGACTATTACATATTTTCTCTCAAATAGGATGCATAAGCCTTTAAAATAGGTATCAGAACATATAATTCCCTGGTCCGACCCTAAATTACCACTTAGTGGATTGGCAGGGTTTCTGCACTGGGCGCAGAGCACGTTATAGTATATTTTTATTGGAGAAATTAATGGACTTGCCTAAAATTGACTTGAATATCTTGCAGAATTTCCTCTAAAACTATCCAGCATTTTTAATTTGAGCTTTTTGTCACATTAATGAATTCTAAAGATAGTCTTAATCTTATGTTTCACTGTGGCATCATATTTCTTTTATTAGTGCTTTCAAGCTTAAAATAGCACAAAGAACAAGTGGACATAAACACATGGTGAATATCAGCCCATTAATTGGCTCAAATAACTCCTAAAAATACTGCAAAAACATTAACTCTTCATCAATTTCAAAACAAGGCTGGTTTTAATTTGGTATGTTGGCTGCTACATATTTTCAAAAGGAGAAGAAGATTGGTAAAGGTATACCACAGCCAATTATATTTTTATTTGAATTTTATATAATACATATAGTTATATATGTATGAATTATATAATACATTAGAATATTGTCATATATTTTATATGTAATATTCTAATGTATAAATATGTAATACAGTGTGTTGGGCTTGCACCAAATACCATCATGGGCCAAAGAGAATCAACTTGGGGATATTAATTGAATTTATTACTAACAAAATCAGAGCAGGATAATGAGAAGTAGAATAAATCTTAAAAACACCTTTCAACCCCCCTCCCTCCTGCCCAAGCTCTAGCTCTTCTCCTCCAGGAGGGGAGATGGGTTTGGTACCAGGGCGTTACAGCGGTGGCTTCTAGAGCCGATGCCAGATGGACGTGCTGCTGGTCAAGGCTGAGCCCACCAGTGAGAGTGGAACACCTCTGTGATAACATATTTAAGAAAAAAAATAGTTAGTGCCATAAGTAACTGTGGCCAGAGAAGAGCAGAGTAAGATCATGTGAGAGGAATAACCCTGCAGGCACCAAGGTCAGTGCAGAAGGAGGGACAGGAGGTGCTCCAGGTAGTGGAGCAGAGATTCCCCTGCATCCAATGGTAAGGCAGCTGCGCCCCTGCAGTCCATGGAGGACCACGTGAGTGCAGAGATTCATCTCCCTCTGTTGGGGTTTTAGTTTTGTCCTAGTTTTTTTTTCTGTTAGAGGAATTTTCTCCCATATGCATGTTGCTAGGGGACAAATGACTGTACTTAAGAAAGACAAAAGCAGCAGAGCAGCCCATTTTGGGGAAGGGGTGGGCCTGGCTACTCTTTGTTTCACCTGGGTGTGTTGGGAGTTCGCTCTCAGCGTCTGGAGAGAGAAGCCGCGGAGAGAAGAGCTGCTGGTTCCCGTTTTCGGCGTCTTTCCTTTCTGCTGGAAACAACACCGGGATCCCAAGGCTGCTTTCCCTGCCCTGCTGGAGGCTGGGGCTGGGGCCGCCCTGCACCGCTGCTGTTTCGAGCCTTCGCTGCGTTGTAGCCGTGCTCACCCTGCCTGCCTGGAGCCCCGGGGGGTTCCCCTTTTGGATACATCTCATCTGCCACCCAGGATTTGTGTTTGTGCCTGCTGCTCCAGCCTGCCATTCCAGCCTGCTGTTCCAGGAGTCCAGGACCGGCTGCCCAGCGGTTTGTGAAGTTTTTTTGTTCCATCCTTCCCCGGGATCCCAGGCCGCCATTGCCGCGTGCTCCCCGAGCTCGCTCTGGAGCGCCCCCTGCAGCCGCGGGGGAACCATCGCACCTGCCCTGCTCACCGGGAGCCGCCAGCGCCCCTGCCGGCTGTGAGCGGAACTGCACCCGAAGGGAAAGGGCCTGACAGCCGAGAAGGCCGGGACTGGGTTTGTGTTTGCTGTTACTGTCATAGTTATTGTTGTTTTGTTCGACTGGTTATCTATCTATCTATCTATCTATCTATCTATCTATCTATCTATAGTAAAGAACTGTATTCCTATTTCCCACATCTTTGCCTAAAGACCCTTGATTTCAAAATCATAATAACTCAGAGGGAAAGGGGTTATATCTGCCACTTCAAGGGGGGCTTCTGCCTTCCTTAGCAGACACCTGTCTTTCAAACCGAGACACCCTCCCATGGAGGATTCCAGCAGGAGCAGGTGGATGCTGGAAAGGGCTGCGAACCCATGGGAGGCCCGTGCTAGAGCAGATTCATGGCAGGGACCTGTAGACTCATGGAGAGAGGACCCCATGCTGGAGCTGGTTTCCTGGCAGGACTTGTGAGCCTGTAGGGGATCCACACTGGAGGAGCATGTTCCAGAAGGACTGCACCTCATGGAAAAATGGCCCACATTCCAGCAGTTCATGGAGAGCTGTTGCTTGTGAGATGGATTCACATTGGAGAAGTTAATGGAGAACTGACTCTCAGGGGAAGGACTCCCCTCCCTGAGCAGCAGCAGAAACAAAGCATGATGAACTGACCATAACCCCCATTCCCCATCTCCCCAGCTGGAGGAGAAGAGCTAGAGCTTGGGTAGGAGGAAAGGTGTTTTTAAGATTTATTCTACTTCTCATTATCCTGCTCTGATTTTATTAGTAGTAAATTCAATTAATATCCCCAAGTTGTTTCTGTTTGGCCCATGATGGTATTTGGTGCAAGCCCATCACTCCCAGTCCTTATCTCAACTCATGAACCTTTATATTTTCTCTTCCCTTACAGCTGCAGAAGGGAGTGATAGTGAGACTTTGGTGGGTGCTTGGAATCCAGCCAGGGTCAACCCCTACATACAGTTAACAATAAAATATTTTGGCTAGGGTTATTTTTATGCCCACATAATTTTCTGAGTTTTATTCTTTATTTTATGGGACATTCAAATACTTTGATTCTGTATGTGATTTTTAAATCTACTGCACGATTTTAATTCTTTGTAACCACCTCCTAAAGTTAACTGCTCCCTCAAGAACACTTGGGAAATTATGCTCAGGACAGAACCAGAAGCAAGGCATAGTGTCTTTGTGCCTTTGGGCCTTCTTCTGAACATCTAACAAAGCTCCACCTTGGCTGCAGGTGAGTAGACTCCTAGAGATGCCAATATGTGACAGTAAAATCTATCAGTGTTAAAGCTTTTGCTAAACAAAAGTTCCTTTGTTTAGAAAATCAAAACTTAACACACACAGAGAAGACAGAAGAGTCTGTCTTGCCAAATGGAAGAAGGGTTAAAAAGCAGCATTTTTGGGCCACCACTCTGAATTAACTTGTTCCATCTCTACATGACACTCCAGTGTTGTTTAGCTAGCTAAAGGTATGTCAGGCCATTATCAGGCATCATGACACTGCACTGCCCAGATTTCTTACCCAGTTCTCTGTATTTCAGGAAAGAAAAATTCTATTCTGCATGAACTCATCTAGTCATCCGATGCCATTCTTCTCTTCCACATTAAACAGTGAATCAGATGCTTCTAATCAACAGAGTATTACTGACTTCCATTTAGCACTGTCAATTAACTCTGAGGATCTGACTTGGTTTTTAGACCACTGTAAATTTTTTCTTCTTAATGAGGGCTCCACTGTTAGTACTGCTAGTTTTGAAAGATATGTGAAAGTACTTGGAGCAAGAGAATATTTTTTCCCTGTTGCTGTGTTCCCTGGGCTCAGCAAAAGCAGAACCGCATATTGCATACATGATCTGAGAATTGCAGACTGTTTTGTCTTGAACCCTAAATAATTGTTAAGCAAATACAGAAAATCTGTAAGTGTGCATTCTCTTCAATTTTCAGACTCATACTTGCCTGGAAGAAGAGTAGCATCTTTTAAGGGAATTCAGGTGCCCAGCCTAAGAAACTACCTTGAGTGGAGGGCACTGTTTTATAATTAATGCAAAATCATGTTCTGAAATTCAGTGTACAGATTTCTGTAGAGACCACATCCTACAGCAGATCAATGCATCCCCCAGCAGAGTCACAGTACAGTCACTTGAGCAGATATATATGCATAGATATTATTTTCTTTCTTAACTCCAACAGAAGCTGGGTGGAATAAGCATATATACAAATTTTTGATTCTTTGCATGTATTTCTACCTTTAGATTAAATACCTTCTTAACTTTTTTAAATTTTAATTTACTCTTTTCCAAGGAAATTAATTCGTATTCACAACCAATCTTGAAACAAGTCACCTGAATAAGTGTGTACTCTTCTAAGTAGATGACTGTAATCCAAGAATGCCATTTAACAGTCATAGGAGCTCAAGGAGAATAAAGATTAAATTTGAAACTTCTTGACCTTTAATGAAATTTAAATAAAGTGCTATTGTTAAAAAATGAACTCTGCTTATGATAATAAATCAGCCACTTACTGGTTTGGTAATACCCCACTAGAATTTAGGGTGACCCTTAGTCTCTTCCAGAGTATTACATGTTTCTCTCAATTCCCAGCCCTATACTAAGCTAATGCCTGATCTCAGTCACACCAGCACCAAACAGAAATTACTCCACTGAACAGAGCTGGGTGTGACCAAAGCACTCTTAACATGAATTCAACTGCATGGGCTCTTTGCTCAGGTGTAAACATCCCCACTCCTAATAATATCACAAGCACAGACATTTTACACCGTGTTCTTCTGCCTTTAGGGATGTATCCACTGTGAGCAAAGATGAGTGATCCTGGACTTGCTTTGTCTGAGCTCCACACTAGACAAAAATTATCCAGGTTGGGAGAAGTGTGGCCACATTAGTTCAGTGCTGCATCCAAGCCGTGACTGGCAGTGTCACAGTGTCATGCTAACACAACATCCTGCTTTCCATGGGGGCTTTCAGATCCTAACACAGGGGAGAGATTTTGCATACAGCTGCCCATACAGACAATGCTCTTTGAGTGCATCTCTGTTAATGAATTAAACAGAGAATGGGCAGAGGTGTGAAAGCAGCAATTTGGGCACTACATTTTTATGCTGACAGAGTAGTTCCTGCAACATTTTGATATGAGTAGTCTCTAAAATGACACCTAGGTACAATTTTGGAACTGTCACAGACTTAAGACCGCAATTTACAAGCAGTAACCCAGTCTTGGGACCCAGGACAGTCTAGTAATTTATGGTCTGACCATGCCACCTCTGGTCACAGATCCAGGAAGCATACTCTACCACTGCTTCAGTTTACAAGAGACTTAACTCTTGATACCACTCCACCCATGAATCATGAGTTTTGAAGCAGCCACATGCAGATTTCTTTATCCTGCCAAAGCTGTAACATGATCTGAGAGTGACTATGCAATCATCCGCTGGCTTTATACATGCAGAATTCACTTTGAGGCTTGAAGCAGGCTACTGCACTCTCTTCCCTCATTTAAGGAGCTGATTTAACTCTCACTAATAACAATGTAAAGATTCTCATGAGTTTCATAAGAGGGAAGTCATGTCTCAGACAACATTGACAGTTGCATGGCCAAAGGGGTTCTTCAGAGAAAATACCCCTGCAGCTGACTCCAGTAGGAGTTAGCAAAGCCTTGTGATATAGTTATAATAAACCAAGATCTGAATATGCACACAATGAATTGGATGCCTCACTTCACAGGTCAATATATTGGCAGAAGCATTTTCATCTCTAGTTCAAAACATAGAAATAATACACTTCTTTTGTTTCTGAACTTTTCTGTCCTAACCACAAGTCTTTCCATCTGAGTTAAGTGCACTGATAAATCTGTCACTGTTGTTATTGTACTCGATTGATTAGTTCTGCTTCATCTCACAAGAGATGTACATGAAGTATCTTTTCGATGACTAGAAGTAATCTATGTTGAAAATAATACGAGGTGAAAATACAAAATTTTCATCAGATTCACTTCAAAAGTAGAACAAATTATATTTTCCAAGTTCAGATACAGTCATCACCATTGGGAAATTGCTTCTCGTCAATTTACGTGTCTTTTAAATTTTCATACATTTTTTAATGTATGAATGTTAAGGTTTAAAAATGCTTTTTTACAGAGGACATCAAAGCCAAATGACTCATAACCACATCCTAGGTAGGAGGGTGATTAGGAGTCGGTGAGGAAGCTCAGAGAATAATGAATTCAGTGACAGGGCAATCCATTATCTGTTATACGGACAAAATTGTGCTTTCCCATGAAAACTTCCTGCTGGATATTTGATAAATTGAGGCATATGAAAACTGTGTCTGTAAAAGGATTCTTGCAACAGATTTGATGTGTATGGCTGAAGTTTTCTCACAGGAATGCCACTACTTCAGAGTTTGCTTCTATCTATGGAATCAAGTGCTGTAAATGAAATAATCTTCATGGCATGCTAGAAAATCTATTTTTTCACCAGAATTTTCCACTGAGGAAGGTTTTGAAAAAACTAGAGAGAACTGTAATAGTATAGCAAAGAATTACTGTGGGGATGGGGAGAGGAAGAGAATGAGGGTTGTGATGAATTACCTGAAATTCCTTCACCTTCACTATACTTTCTTTGAAAGCATTGAGGCATGGGCTCTTCTGGAGGCCTTTAAAAACTCCAAGCAAATAGAGAAGAATAAAACCATGGATGAGCTTGAGATGTTTTTTTGCTCACAGTTTTGTAGATTTCCAGGAGCAAAACTTGCATGTATTTTCACTTGAAAGCCAATCTCTAATTCTGTGATGAAAACTGGCCCTACTTCACCCTCAGTTTTCCATCTGCAGTATTCAGAGTCCCACTTATTGAAGTCCCAAACACACAGCTGCAGAAGTAGCAGTTTTGAACAAAGTAGGAGTCTTTAAAACCTCAACTGGAGCTGTAATCATAACATTACTTAGCTTGGAAAAGACCTTTAATATCATTGAGTTCAACCATTAACCTGATACTGCCAAGTCCACCAATAAACCATGACCCTAAATGCCACATCTACACACCTTTTAAATACTTTCACGATGGTGACAATGGACATTGACTGGTTTTCTGGATCTTTCCTTTCTCTTCATACAAACCCACAAAGCTAAGAGGAACAGCATCATCCATCACCACCCTGTCATTTTCAGTGCACCATTTCTTCTGCTGAAATCAGTCAAAGAACACATATATTCATTTTTAATTCAGAATAGATTTTTCCAAAAAGATATATTTCTTTTCAAAAATGCTTCATAAGAAACACATTGTATTTTAGAAGAAAAGCTTAATTCTGCTGATTTTTAGGGATCATTTAAATTGTAAAGTTGAAGGAGTTTTCATGCCACTGTTTTATGTAGATAATTTTTATATATTAAAACACTCCATTTACAAGTAAGGAATATTACAAAAATTGTCATTTTATAACATGAAAATAAATCACATGGAATCATGTAACAAATCCCAAAGCATTACAAACACACTGAATGAAGCATTTCCTTTCTCCTCTCATATAGAAAGGCAAGGTTAAAATATGTATTTCTTATAGGAAACACTGTATTTCCATAGAACAGAAACTTGTATTCTCTTATTTAACACTAAATGCTCAAAATATGTTTTCATGTCACCTAATTTTCTTCTTATTTCAAATACATTTAAAAAATTTCAACTCTCACCACCGTCCTAATGTCTTTATCTTACTCTCTGCCCTTCCTACTAGCAACAAATGCACATTTCAATTTCCTTCAGCCAGTCCATCCTTTTCACTTTTTCATCACCTCACAGTATTCCTGGCTACCACCGACAAAACACTGAATGGCATTAAAATAATAAAAAAGGCTGAGTAATCAAGATATGGAATGTAATTTAGTATTTTTGAATGCTTATTTATTCTTTTATTATTTTGATGTTTTTCTGACAGAATGTCATCAAAGCTGAACCCATTGGGCAAGAATTATGTGGTTTAATACAGCACTTTTTCAAAAGAAATTGTGCTTTAATGATAATTTTTCTCTCTTCTATAACCTAATACTAACCTTGTTGACTTTTCAGGGCTAAGTGAACTTTCTGAAATGAATAGACAAACAACAGAAGGAGTTCAAAACAGAGAGTTCCTCTTAACAAGTAATAAAATGAACAGATGCTGACATCTGTATTTTCTACAGCTGGATGTTGAGACGCTTTGTGGATGCTGGGAAGAGCTGTTGGATAGAGGAGTTTTGTTTGCAACAGGCCTCAATGTCAAAACATCTGTTAAGTAATACACTAGAATCGTAGAGTACCACATTGGAAGGGACCTCAAGGATCATCTGATCCATCATTTCTTGGAAAAAGCATGGTCAAGACAAGATGGCCCAGCACCCTGTCAAGCTGAATATCAACAATGTCCGGTGTTGGGGAATCCACCACTTTCCTGGGGAGTTTATTCCAATGGTTAATTGTTCTCATTATTAAAAGTTTTCCTCTTGTGACCAATTGGAATCTCCTCTGAAGTAACTTCTATTCATTAGCCCTCATCTTTTCTATGTGACTTCTTGTAAAAAGGGAGTCTCCATCTTTTTTGTAGCCACCCTTTAAACTGCAACATGGTGATGAGGTCTCCCCTAAGCCTTCTTTTCTTAAAGCCGAACTAACCCAGTTCTCTCAGCCTTTCCTCATGTGTCAGGCTCCCTGGTCCTTTGAACACCTCTGGGCTCCTTCTCTGGGCCCTCTCCTGCCTGTCCACATCTTTTTTTGTGCAGTGTGGACCATACCTGAATACGGTATTCCAGATGGGATCTGAGAAGCACAGAGCAGAGTGGGATAATGACTTCTTTATCTCTATTGGTGATGTCCCTCTAGTTGCAGCCCAGCATCCTGTTGGCTTTCCTGGCCACAGCAGCCCCTTCTCACTCACATGGATCTGTTGTCCACCAGGACCCCCAGGTCCCTTTCTACTAGAACTAATCTAAAACTGTAGAAGGAAGCGTGTTTATGAAGTGAATGTGTGGTTTCACAATGAATAATTCAGATTTCCAACATTTAGAATTTTGTGACTTGGCACTGGTGGTACATTGATGCTGATGTGTTGAAGACAAATAAGGAGCTCATTTTAATGTCTAATATTTAGGCTAATATATAAAAATTCATTCTTTAAGAGTCGAGACACTATTCTTTTAAAATGTAAGGTATTTGTTCATTTAAATTACGTTTGTGATTCGCTGACCTTCCAACTATGCATTATATCTCTGAGCGAGGAACCTATATTAAGAAATAACACATTTTATATGTCTCAGAAGAAAGTCTATGAAACTCATTCATGTTGTCAAGCTTAATGTAAGTGCTCACTTTCCGAGGTTTATTACAACTATTTCAACTTCAATGTTATGTCATATACAGTACAGTGTTTGGCTTTACAAAAGAAAATAAAAATCCACTCTTTAGAAAGACATTTTGGGAAACTGGAGACATTTACAATGCACTCATTTTTATTAGTTTCTTATTGACTTGAGTGTTCTGCAAAAACTTTGCCAAAGAGGAGGAACCTAACACAAGGCCATTAGTTTCATCCAACCCAAATTCCCTTTGAGTCCTTTGCATTGCCATCCAACCTTAGGCAGTGTGTCCTGACTTTGTAATGGTCATTTGACATAAGCCTTAGCACTTCTGAAGACATCCATATGACTGTTGAGATGTATGTTATTCTAAGTTGATACATTGATAAACTCTGCAGCTTTTGAGTGCATAGGAAATCAAGACACTAAATTAATTACTATATTTATACTTTAAAACAGATTTAGTTGGCACAAAATAAATCTAGTCTTAACATTCACAAAGCATAGAAGCCTTTTCCTCCAATTGTGTAAATTTGGATTATGGATTTCAAGAGGAAAGCAATATTGTCCTCAATATAAGGAAGCCAAATTTTTCTTATGGTAGAAAGGGTCCATCCCTTTTAATGTTCTTGTTCATTCACAGAACATGGTGGGAAATCACAGTTCAGTTCTGTCACTTCCAACCCTGTTCCATTCTCTGTCAATGAGACCAAATCCCTGTAATTCATCTCTATCACTGAATTTCTCTGAATCACTCCATTGTTTTCTCCAGAAGATCTCTCCTTGCTCTTTTCTTCTTATATTTCAATTGGGTTCTTTGCTCATTTATTCCTATTCGGTTGTCTTCCTTCTAGGAGGTGCACATCTGCCTTTTTGCACTCTTCCATGTAGCCAGTGGCATCCAATTCAGGGAGGGACAAATATAACTTTCTAAGGACATTAGTTGCTTTAGAAATTAGCAGTTTTGCACATTCCACTTGAGCATTTAAGGAAAGATACAAAGGTGTGACAAGAAACAGAAAAAGGGAAGGATAAAAAGACACCTTGTGGTTTCTACCAGCTTGGTTGTAGCTTTAGGATTTTGAAATGATATATTTGTATTTGATTTGTTGGGTTTGATCTGTCAAGGTAATAGTAGAAAGATATTTATGTACTGGTAATTATGGTACTCTCCTTACCCACTCTCCTCCATTCCCAATAGCATAGCTATAGTTTATAGTCTGTCAGTACTTCCATTACAAAATCCATTTTTCAGAGGTTAATAACTCAGCCATTTAAGACTACATCAGCTCAAAAGTAGATGCACAAGTTGTCAGAGACTCTTAATTCACTTTTTATTTCCGTGACGGAAGGAAAACATTTGTTGGCTTGGGCTTTTTTGTTTTGTTTTGTTTTTTTAGGTTTTTTTGTAATGTATGAGATTTTGTTTCCTTTTTCAGCTAAAAATTGGCTTTTGCTCTGAAACTGAAATGTTGCAGCTAAATTGTAACTTATGTGGGCTAAACATTTCAAGATTTTTTAAAGTATAACTAAACATAGAAAACTTTCAGATAAAAAGAACAGCCAACAAGCAGTCAGTGCAAATGGTTTTTATCCCTTTTTTAGACCGCAGAAAATGTTAGCTTTAGCTGCCACCCCATTGGTAAATAGCATGCTATGAGTTTTCCAGGAAAAGCATGTTATGTAGAAAACAAGGCAAATAAAAGGGATCATCCTCACCTTAGGCTGTTTGGTGCAATTCCATCCAAGTGCTGGAGTTGTGCCAATCTGTGCCACTGGAAATTGTATTCCATGCAATAAACAGAAGTGAAGATGTTTCTGTCAAATTTTCATCCACAGCAGCTCTTTCCACTTGCATTAGGGAACCATGAAGTCATAAGCTCAAGTGGAAACATCATTGATTCCTAAGCTATCTTATCATAATGAAGGTATATTTTGTATTGTTTTGCTTATTTAAAAGGATATATTTTGCCATAACTGAAGAGACACCTAGAACCAGTAGTGCAGTTGCTTTTTTTTACTGTGGACTGGTTAAGGACTCTCTGAAAGTTGGTCTCCCTTGATTAATTGTATCTTTTTATGCCAAAATATTTTTGAGCATGATGTGAAGGCAAGGGGCTATAGCACAAAATTAGTGAAAGATGTGGTTTCTCTCCATTGACAAAGAAGAAATTGAAAAAACCTTAGCTATAGCCTTATAACAGTTTTCCAAGTAAGGACAATGTCTTTGATCCATTTGAAGGACCCAGGTGAAGTACTTTTTCCCACTAACCCACACCACAGTGTGACAGTGAAAGACAAACAGACACAGACAATGAGAAAACTGACAGAATAAATTAATGTCACATTGGTAAATAGCATGCTATGTGTTTACAATCACAAATTTGTCATCAGCAGTTTCATGTGTATGTATGCTGTATTAGTGATTATAAAGATGATATTAGGCAATAACAAACTACAGAGTACATTGAAATCATTAAATAGGAAGTGTTTATATTACATTCACTATTGGTTCTGGAAAAATAAACCTGAAGAAAAAACAACTCCTGAATAATTGAAAAACAAGACCAGCAAGAAGTGGAAATAATCAGCCGCTACATTTGTTCCCACTAACCGCTAGGAACAAGTTCATATATTTAATTCCAAACCAGTGTATACTGAACTCACATCCATTCTTTCAAAAAATTATCTTAGTTGTACAAACAATGGCAGTCTGGAATGTTTTTTCTTTCCAGCTAAGGTTAGCTATTTTACTCAGCCAGTTTGCACATGCACAGTCACCCGGAGGAAGACCAATGAGCATCAGAGATCGTGTGCATCTGCTTCCTGAGCAACCTGAACACTTTCCACTCCGTGCTTCCCCTCTGCAGCAATGTGCTGCCATGCAAGAGCCACAGGACTTTAGGCAGCTGGCCCCCTTCCTCAAAACCCATCTGCACATTTTGGCATAGAATATGTTAATGCAGGATCAGCCAGCCTTGTCCTTTGGGGTTTGCTGTAACTACAGAAGAAATGTAAATGCTGCCATGCATGTGAGCTTTGTGCAGCACTATGCAACACACAATGGTCCATTATAGTCTACCAAACCTTTGAAAGCCCTGTGGTGAAAGGAAACCGTCACTGCCAGATGTGATTTAGCATTCATATGGTTTAATTTGAAAAGTCCTGTATGAAGGTGTATTCATATTTACTCATGGTTTGCATAAAATTTATCTATAAATAATCATGGAGAAAAAAAAAAGACAACAAAAATGGCTTCAATTTTTTCAGCAGTCTGTTGGAAAAATTCTTTAATGGTTTTAAAAATGCTTTCTCATACTACAGAGACATCAAAGGAAAATTCCAATAAAATCAATGAATAATCATTTTTAGTAAATGCTAATGGGAAAATATCCCTATTTAGTTCAAGTACTATTACTATTACTATTACTCAAGTAATATCTGTAATTGTATCACAGAATGCAAGCTGTCAGAGTTCAGTTGCAAAATCCCAGTGAAGTGTCATAGCAAATTTTGAAAACAGAAAACATTCCTTTTGTATTTCGACAGAGTTAATTCATGTCAAAGCATTGTGGGCAGGAAGTTCGTTCTGAATAGGATTTTATTAGTCTTTATAGTTCATATTAATGCTGTGCAGAATATGTAATTGTGGAAAGTATGAGCCTCCTCTGAAACTGCTAACCAAAACTATTTTCCACTTAGAATAAATTAATCTCAGCATTAGTGTCTGAAAATGAATGTATATAGTCTAGGGAGTTGTTTAGGCTTTTCCTCTACCCAGTGGGCAGAAATAGAAATCCCAGTGTTCTTCATTTTAGCTGCATAATACCATGCCCTTATGAAAGAGAAAGATTTTTCTCCATTACTCTTCAGGAAGATTAATGACTTCTCAACCAGACAGAGAGCTTAGATCAGGTGCTTAACTGTAAGGAAGGTAAAGTTAGGTGAAATTAGTCAAAAGCATCTAATCATTTAGGTTTGTATTAACGTCTTTTGATCACAAAGGAACAAACTGGAATAAACTTGAAGAAAAAACATATTCCCCCTGTCCCTAGTTCCACAACACAAACTAGTGGCCAACCTATAACTACCTCCTCACTTTTGTCCCACCTTCATTATCCATGCAGATTAATAACTGTACTTTTGCAGTTGAAAACTTATTGTAGATGTCTAACACCAGTATCTCAGGAATATTTTATACCAAATTATACCAAATTTGCCTGCTCAAATGATCACTGTGCTTGATAGGACCAGGAAGCAAGATGTTACTCTAAATCTCTAAATCAACACAGCATTAAATATAGCGACTGTAACATGGATACACTGGATGCACTGAATATGCATAATTTGCACATGCACAGTCACAGAGAGATTTCCATTTATCCAGCCCAGACCATCAGAAACTAGGAGTTTCTACTACCAAGATGACAGAGCAGTGGAATTTATATCTTTAACATTAGGGTTAACCAGCAGGAAGGACAGTTCCATTCATGTACCGATTCAGTAGCTAGATCGCTTTCCTCAAAAAGAATTGACTTAAAGCCAATTTTAAGGATATTGAATGATGTTGTTACCCAAATATGACGCAAATTTTCAAATACAGGCTTGAATATTATTTATTTCAACTCAATTTTATGTGATACAAGATTTTAAAAAATCATTAAAAATGAGTTTCATCAAACTGTCTCTGAGCATGGCCAAAGATGCTTAAAAAGTCACAGAAAGCAGAGCAATGAGATGGCAAAACTTCACCAATGTGTCTTCCCACCTTCCAGAAAGTTTTGGTTCAGTGATTTCGTCAGTCAGAGGCAGCAACCTTAACTTTGAATGGACATTTAAATTGACATTTCTATGTGAAGTCATGACATAGAAGATTCACCAAAGTTATGCCAGAAGGTTGCTTTCTGCACACAGAATTCCTCTAGAGTGTTTGTTTGGGCAGTTTACAAAATATGTTTGTAGCAGTAAATGAGAGAGTTTAATACTAAAAACTCTGCCTGGGGCAAAGAATGCAAAGCAAAGCTTGACTCCAGGGAGCATTTTCTGATTTATGACATCTAAAACATTGCCCCTGCGAAAACATCCATTTCTGTAAATTCATATCAAACATACTGAGGCTGTCCTAAACTATAATATAGAGTTATAATATAGCTTAAAATCTCCTCAGGCACTAGAAGGTCTGTACAAACAGTGTTCTGACTTTTGGGCTACTGGGAAAAAGAAAGAAAATATTTTTTCCAGATTTTTGAGATGAAGAGAGATGAAGGAGTAAATTTTAGTACCTGAGCAATACCTAACAATAAGATTAAAGCTTACAAAACAGTAAGAACTTCTGTTTAAACATGCCAGTACATTTTCAGCTTGAAATGTTTTGTCCCTTCAGTATAGCAGCCAAGATCTGCTTTTTACAACAGCCAGGACAAAGCTTTGCAGTGTTTTGTGCAGTTAGATTGCAGGTACAAATTCTTGCTTTCATATTGACGTGCAAACTCCTGGTCAAGATTCGGAGCCTTTTGTACTAAAATCTATGAATACACACATCAAGACTTTTCCTGTATCAAGGATGTTACAAAACTCTGTTCTTGAGACACAGGTTGTATTTCAAGGCTACTATAAGCAACAACATTCCTCCAATTTAACTGTTTTCTATGCATTCTGTTCTGTGCCCTCTTGCCTTGGGGCTGTCTGATCCTTTGAAAACATAGGAAATGCAATATGTAGCACATCTCCCTTTTTTAAAATGGTCAGTAATTTGAACCAGTTGGTGCTGGGAATGCTAAGTCACTTGCCCCCAGCATGGAAATATGTGCTTTTATGGAGACCTTCAATAAAAATTGAAGTGAGACAGCAGGAAAGTCCAAAAGAGAGCCATTGCCTTCCACATGACTGTTGCTGCTTCTTAAACTTTTTGGTGAAAACCCCATTATTTTATCCTCAAACCCACTAAATTGTTTGCAGGATGTGTGGTGACCACCACTTCTCATGCTGTTCACCATGCTCTTATTGGTGTCTTTTGTTCTACAGATGGTTTCCTACACCTCTCAAGGCTCTGACTCCTGACTTTGTGATGAGGGCAGTCCTTTTGTTATCAGCTTGTATCTAGAACAGCAGGGTCCTGAGTCCTGTTCTGGCTCTACAAAGTTATTGACACAATGCTAAAACTTTTCGTGTTGGTCCAGCTGTACTTGGAAGGCAGAGCCCACCTGCAGAGCAAACCTGGTCACACAGAACAAACAACCTCGAGCTGCATTTTACGCCCTGACTTTCCTCACAGGCATGTCAGCTGCACATTAAAATCCTGTGGCAAGGACTCCCTAAGCCTATAAGATGCCTTACTCCTTCTTCTGCACAGAACTGAGCAGCAGGTACTGAGAAATGTTCAACTTCTTTTGCACATATACCTGGTATATTGTCAGAGTTATCCCAGAAGGAATAAGGAGAGTTATCACAGAGTTATCCCAGAAGATCATATTACACAAATTTTTATGTCAGTGCTCACTGCATCAAGCTTCATTTACACATGTGAAAATATTGTGTGACTTCAATTCAGGTGTGAGGCTCTTCCAGCTGTGTTCACTTTGCAAGAGCATAAATGACAATGCAATAAGCAGGATATCAATGTTTTAAAGATAAAGAGTAAAACAAGGTTTACTGAAAAATCAGCATCATTGCCCCTCACTGACTAGATTAGTATATATAAAAAATATATAATTTATTTCTCTACTTAAAATTTTTACATACTTTTCAGTGTAACAGAATTCTTGCACAGATTTATCCAACACTGATGATGACAATACTGTTTCCCATTTTACTGTAGATCAGTTTTAAATGTTAAATGGTTGTGCTTCAAAAACAAAACAAAACCAAAAAACATAAACAAAAAAGCCAGTAGTTTTCCTTGAACCATCTGGAGGAAAGAGGCCTTTGTAGTAATAATTATATATGTCTTTATATTTGCATGTTTTGTAACAGTACAATACTTAGCACATTAAGAAAACAGTAATATAGTAACAATACAGGAGCTAGAAAAATCAATGTGAACCAAAGCTCAATTAAAGAAATAAACTTTCATTAAAAATATGACTACTGAAAAAGTACAGAGAGATAGGATCAAAGCAAAAAATGTAGCCACTTCAATTATGTTTCAAATGGACTTGGTAATGAAGTGCACATACTTTAAATTATTACTACATATTGTGCAAGTTACTGTAAAAATCATCTAGTACAAACATTGTGTTCAGTACTTGCATCATATTTTCCTAGGATAATCTTCTGGCTTTATGGCTTATCACATATTGTATTTTTGCCTTTCTGACATTGAGACTTGACTAGGCTAGAATAAATATTGTTCAGGTATCATTTCTTGTTTTCAAAATGTAAAAATCTATGTTTGTGAGTCATAAGAAGCTACAAAATATGCATTTTTCAAATTAGCTATGAATAATAGAGTAGAAAATCTGGAACTCTGTGTTAGTTTTGTGTTCCTTCACTTGAAGTCATTAATAATGGTAGTAGTTTTTCTCTTAATTACTTTGATAGTCTTTTGTATGATAAACGACCTTCTCTGTTATTATCTTTGATCCCCCTCAGAGAATGACTTTTTTTTTTCCTTTTTTTGTGGCTTACTCTACTAATCATACCATCCCTGTCTTCTTTCGAGACCTTTTATTCCTCATTTAAAATTCTGGTATTTTTTATTCAAACTGAAAGCACAACTGCTGGGTTTTTTTTCTAAACCTCCGTCCCCAGGGTACATATCCATTCCTCACTATCAAAAGCCAATATCCACTGAAGTCAATGAAGTCTGCAGATTTCCAAAAGCTTTTTTACCTCACAGAGCAAAGAACATTATTGATGTTGAACAATAAATGTTGGTCACAGAGTGTGATCTTAGCCATGTAGGAATTGACAGCAACTCTCAGTAGTCTCCAGTTCACCAAGGACTTCAGAAAGAGTATTTGTCTCTCTTTGGCTAGCACACGTGCTGCATTTGAAACACCTAAGAACACTGAAAGGTCCTCAGCATATAGATGAAATACCTGGCTTTGCTCAAGGTCAGATCAGAGGCTTTTTGCCAAAAATACTTGCCTGAAGATAGAGTCTGCAGGTTTGCTGCATGATCTGTGATGGTGTTTTCTGGATGGAAAGAAGAGCTATGCTCATAGCTTTCCACAGGCAATATGGTTCGTAGGGATTGGAGAGAGCTCTGCCAAGGAGCAAGAGGACTGGAGATAGTTATCAAAGAAGGTCACTAATTGTGACTTTAAAACCCCTTTTTTTGCCAAAACAGACCAAACCATTTCATATGTAGCTCTGGTCAATAAGATATTCTATGCTATTTAGTAGCAGAGAACTTTATACGTTTTTCAGGAGAAAGAATATATATTTGTCTATATTGGTTTAATATGTAGTTTCAAAACATCCCAGTCTTGAGTTGAGGCTGTGGTTGTTCCTGCAGCAGAGATACCCCATTCTAATCATAATCACTGTGCCACTGGTAGCAGATGAACGCAGAAATGCAAGGTTCAGTTCCTTGTTGATTGCCAGGCTTTCAGTTCATTGCTTCCTCTTCTAGAAAACACTGAGATGCACAACCAGAACATTTCTCTGTAGTGAATAGGCAGATTTATTATTCAGAGCATGAATGTACTTTAGATTTTTGCTACCGCTCAGCAAACATCCTTTAGGGCTATACAACTGGATGTTAGGGAAAATGTAAATTCAGCTCTTAGGAAACAGCCTGGGGAGAATTTGCAAACTTACAGTTACGTTTAGCAAGTACTTTGCAGCTGTTAATAACAAATATGTTATGATGACCATTCAAAAACTGCCAGCTGCATTAGAGTAGTACCTTTGTGTACTTTGATTCAGTGTTTTAACATACCATTTTTGGCAGTTTGTCTTCCCACACACACCCAGAAATATTAAATTTTGAGAGAAATACTAATGCTTTAGATAGCTTTATCTACAGAAGATCATGGTTACTCTTGTAGATATACTCTAACAAGACTAACTGAGGATAACAGGGAACCCTGAGTACCTACTCAGGTTTCTAAGCTATCTTAAAACACTTATTTTTACTTCCATTACTACCAGTACACACCAGAGTAAAACTAGTTCAGATATGCCTCTACATAGATACACCCACAGTGCTGGCTGCAGCACATGCTGAGCACTGTATTACAACATCTACCTGTTCAGCTTTCTACCTGACATGACAGCTGGTTCTGCTCACTGCAGTGGGGAATGCCTCTGGACTGCAATGTTGTCAATGTCTGCAAACAGATTCTATTCAGTCGCACACCTGAAGGGTAAGTATGGAGTCTTGCTGATGCCAAGATAACCATGACTTTTCTAGTAAATAAGAAATAGCCATAGTCTGCTCCTCCTTATTTTCGAGCCATACTTTTGAATAATTGCATGATCCTTTCCAACAAGATGGACCAACCTGGAGGGGAAAATGCAGATGATCAAATTAACCAAAAAACAGCTCACAGCTCAAATGTGATCTTTGTTGATCAAAGCCTTTTGTCATAACAAAGTCTATTCTTTTGTGTGAGTGAATCAAGTGTTTAGTTCAAGAGTAAATCCAGATTCAGCATAGAATCTACTGTTTTGCTCCCTTCCCTGTTCCCAAGGTGCTTATTGGACCTGCTTTTTATTTTCTTTTAGTACAGTTTACTGTCAGTCATAATAGAGTCTGAAGTCCTTTTGGAGATATGTTCTTAAATGTTTTATGTAAAGTTGCATTTTGAATACCATTCAAATTTGGTCAATCATGTGCATTAGGAACAGTATTTGTCTTGTCTTTAAAATTTCAAGAACTTTGACAAAACATGATGTTTTGAGTCTTTACAATATAACCTTCCTTAGGTAACTGCATTTGAAAAACGTGTGTGAGATCGATGTTGATGATTTATTCTTGAGCCTGAGGCAGCTGCAGTCATGAGGATGCTTTCATGTCAGTCATCCTCTGCTTCCTTTAACCTTTAGGGATGGCTTCCATCCGAACTGGGAGTTCTCTATCCTTTCCTTAATGGGGCTGCCTAGCAGCAAATCTGCTCACCCACAACTGCACTGCCAATGCACAAGGATGAACCATCACAGTTCCCCTGGTTCTCTGCTAGCATTCTCCCTTGCAGGTAAGATACAAACCAGAAACTATAAACTGCTTGTTAAATTATGAAAAAAGTTGTTAAATGCATAGAAGCACATGTGGTTAAATAAATTATCGCTTGTAATCAATTTGTCTGAGGGCACAATGGCAAATTAGGGATTGAAGATTATTTGGAACCACTCACAGGACAATTACTTTGCACTAGTAGCACTGAACAAAGGAAATTATTGAGATGTTTCCTGTAAGAATTCTCAGTCACTGCATTGCAGGAACAACTTGGAGTATCACTAACACATAACAGCCTCTAATGCTTCCACAAATGAAATCTTGTAAAAGGCTACTATCATTAATCATTAGTTGTAAAGTGCTATCAAGCAATTTAACCTACAGAATCATCCCACAGTAGCAACCACAGTATAGTTCAATCTCTGTACCAATGCATATTCAATTATCTAGCTCATCTTCTTCTGTCTTTATTATAATTGATAGTCACAAACTGCTTAACTGCAGCTCTCCATAAAAAAAAAAAAAAAAAAAAGAAGAAGATGAAAAGTTTGGCATGTGATCATTCCTACCTGTAGGGCATATGAAAAGGTCAATATGCACGCTGTATTTTTCAAACCAACTTTGATTTTGTAACTGTTCTTAGTGCACTACCTTAGGACAAGTCTGTATACTTCACTCCCTACCAAATGTGGCAGATGTGCAGATGCCTACAAAGATGTCCAGACTGGTCCCAGAGTGTGGGTACAGTCACTGGAGCTGACTGCCAGCATTACCACATTTTTGGATTGGCCTTGGTGTCTCTCTGGCCAGGACTGCCTATTTTTCATCAAGCAATTCTTGGGAACAGATCAGGGTTAATACAGACCAGGAACAATTTCCACAGACATTCAACAGCCCTGATTTTTAGCCTAAACCTGTCCAGACCATGCTACAAAGCCTGTCCTGACATTGTTTGCTGAACTGGTTCATAGAGATGTATCTGGAATGCATCTGTACAAAGCCTATGCTTTCAGGAGCAAAGTCAGTACCTTACAAAGTAGATATGTTGGCATGGGCCTGCCTTCTTCATATGACTCAGATTTTATAGCAGTGATTTCACTAGCTGAAGGTAAGTCTGGGATTTCCACACTATTTTAGGTAACTTCTTGAGGTACCAGCTCACTACCAATGCATGTGAATTTTACTACTATGGTTTCACAGATCTTCTAAATTTCCAACACAAAATGAAAGAACCTTTCCCGGACATAGAGATATAACAACACAAAATATAGAATCATAGAATCAGCAAAGCTGGAAAAGATGTCCAAGATCACTGAGTACATGGGGGGAAATCACTTGCCTGATCCTTTCTTGGCCACCTGGGCACAATCCTGATGCCAGCTATTGATCAAGACCTCCAGGTCCTTTTCTGCTGGGCAGCTTTCCAGCTACTCTGCCACAGCTTGTAGCACTGCAAGGGGTTGCTGTGATCCAGAGGCAGGACTCAACACTTTGTCTTGCTGATTCAAATAATAGAGGGCATCACTGAAGATAACAGGCAACTGAGAATCCATGAACTTCAATAACTTAGGAATGCCTAAAGAGAAAGCATAGAATAAGAGCATGGAGCATTTTCTTCCTCTCAGTATTTACTTTTCAGCGTCTATCAAGCAACAATTTAGGAATTTCTTGACCTGAAAATGGCAATCAGAATATTTTTTTCTGAATTTCTGCTCTATTAATTTGTTCAAAGTCGTTCTACAATTCATTATACTTTCAGTTTCCAAAAAATCCCACAGCAGTCCTATACAATTCAATCCTGCATTGTGTGAAAACTGTTTAAGGGATGAATGACTAGATTACACAAAAGGGCTGGGAAATAAATAATGCATTCAATTTCAATATTTCAGGACCATTTTTAAGTGCTGTAATATTTTAAAAGATAAATAGACTAGCAGAACTTTTGAACTCTATACCTTGATTATTAGAGCATTCAGACCCCTTTATCCTCTGAATATTTGAAGACAAGACACTATTTGTCTTACTTTTTATTCACCTTTATAAACCTATAACAACTTTAGTATTTTCAACATGTCAGGAAAATGTACTGTTTATACTGACGGTGTTAATGTTACCATGCTGTTCCATCTGTTGATTCAAACTTTTGATGGTATTCTCATGAAGAATTTCCCTTGGGGGAATGTGCTGTGTGCATTTAATTTGGTTTTTATGGTATGTTTTTGAATATTGAAAGACATGTTATTTCTTTTTTATAATCCAGTAAGAACAAAACAAAGTATTCATGACATGTTTGTTAATCAGTTATACAAAGAAATAATTTTATTTCTGGATAATTTGCTGATTTGTAAACTTTTTTCCTCCCTTATCCTGTTGATGTAGTGGTATTTTGCAGAAAAAAATAAACTGTAAATGAAATAAATCAAAATGTAGTTGAAATACATGGCAAGATCATTTTTATTTTGGTCTACTCCAATGAAAAAGGTTACCTTGAGAAAATCAGCTCTCAGAACAGCCTTTAGATCACAAGAATGTTGTTGGACACTAAAGATTGCAAGATGTGCTTTCTGATGTGTTGAAAGGAAGTTTGCAGGGCTTGGGCTGGTAAATTTTTCTCTGGGATAGCTAGAGCTTAATAGAGACCTCTCCAGAAAATGTGCATACTTTTTTCCTGGACTTTTATTCCTAGTCGTAAAGATGTGCCACTGCTTGATGAAATCATAGATATTAAGTGACCTGTTCTGAAGAGGTAACTTCACCAGAGTTTATCCTTTCCTGGCACACAAATCAAATTAGTTGGATATCACAGGGGGAAAGCAAGGCAAGGTGAGGCAGAAAGTGTTATCAGATATATGTCTAAGACAGGTGAGATGAGTTACCTTCTGAACTGGTACAAATTCTTTTATAGAAGATAAAGAAATCTTAGCTGACTGGACAAACAGACTTTGTAAACAAAATCATGCAGGGACTGCCTTTGGCAGTGAACCAACCAGATGTGATTGGTTTGTATCTATATCACTAAACTCTCTTACCTTCTCAACGGGTTGGCTCTACTGACTACGTTGCCCCCAGACCATCCTAAACCCTAGACCATGCTAGAGTATCAGGCAGGGACAAGACACTGAGAAACCCACTTTGACCAGCAAATTAGACCAGATAACTCCCAGAGGCACTTTCCAACCCAAATCATTCTACATGCCTATAGTGATTTGGAAGACTCGTAGGTCACATGGACCACACACCTGCCAGTGTGCATAGCAATAGCTTAATACAAGGGATCACATTGCATCAGCCCCAGGTGAAACTATGGTCTACATATACAGCAGGGGAACAGGAATGTTAAAAAATAAAAACCTGATCTTTTCTTGGTTGTACTTCTGACTTGAGTAAATACTATTTTCTTTTCAAATCTGTTGGCCTGAAATTTCTGAACATCCCTAGTAAAAGGAGCAATTTCCTTATTCCTTGGTATTGTGACCATTTCCCTAACAAATGTGGAAGATGTAACTCAGACTTCTAAGGTGTTGCTGGCAAAAGATATATTATTAACAAAAAATCTATTGATGTACTCCTGTAAAGTCAGATTACTATTGTAGCACTAATATTGCAGTGCTGAGATTTGTACTATGTTTTGTTGTTGTATAACCAGGTCTGGCAGTATGCTGCCTTAAACAAAGGAAAAAAAAATAAGTGAGATGAAGTCATGAAAGTATCATACATCCAATTTAGTGAGTCTGAAATACAGACTTCGTCCATCTTGATCTCATGCAAGACAGCTTGAAGTTCAAATTTTAACCAAATGTTGTATCAAGAGTCATTGTCTTTACAATTGTAGCAGACTCAGCGGCAACATATGATTTAAAATCTGGTTGGAAATGCAGTGCAGTGAACATATATTGTATTCTACAAAGTTTGGGTATGACAACATTCATGTTGCCCCTCGAGTTAAAATAATTTCCCCCTGAAGTTTTAAGTTCAGTTTCAACACAAGTGGCTGTATTCAGAACATTCAGCCTGCTCATGTTTTGATAGCAGCACATCCATGTCAGGTTGGATATGCAGGATCCACATCAGGTCCTCAGGACTTCACACGGGGTTTTGCAGCACATGGAAGCTGTGGTTCTTCACAACTGAACTGAGTAATGAGGGCTGCATACATGAACACAGCCACACAGCTGGCACCACTCCAGATATCCCTTTTATTTCTGGTAGTACAATGATGTGACTTGAGATGAAGCTCCTCAGCACACCCAGCCTGAGGTGGAACTCAGACATTCGTAGCAAATGGAAAGCAACGCAGTAGTGAGATATATGGTGTTTATTCAAGCTTGATGTCAGTACAGGAAGGTATGAGGCAAAAAGAGGGTTCTGAGGCAGAGTTTGAGATGGGTATGGGTTTTATTCAGAGAAACAGAATAAAGCGTGAAGATGATCATAGGCTATCTTGCTCATTTTAATTACTTTTAAAATACTACTTCCCTTGATATGCACTGCAGTTTTTATCTGCTGGCTACTGCTACAGATAATGCGAATTTTTTAAATAACCTATTAATATGAGCCTGAGTAGGTGTGGTTCTTAAAGCATTCATGAACTTTGGGCATATTTAAACAAACCTTTGTAGAAAAACAGAGCCACCAAATGGTCAGGGGATTGAGCAGTTGGCTTATGAAGGGAGGCTAAGGGAACTGAGCTTATTCAGTCTGGAGAAGAGATGGCTTTGGAAGACAACAACAAATTATCAGTAATTTGGAGGTGGTTATGGAGCCAGACTGATCACAGTGGTGTATGGCAAGAGACGGAGGTAATATCTCAGGAGCTGAACCAGGAAAGGTTCAGGCTGAGTATAAGGAAAAAAATCCCACAAGGATAGCCAAGCATTGGTACTAATGAGGCTTTGCATCTTTGGAGGTTTTGAACACCTGACTGGATAAATACCTGAAGAATGTAGTCTGATCTCATAACTGACCATGCTTTCAGCAGAAGGTTGGAATAGAGACCTCCAGAAGGTCCCTCTCAAAATGAATTATCCCATGTTGCTATGATATTGAACATCAATTTCCACAAATGTGTATTATAAACCACGAATGTCTAAGAAATTATTTTAATATTCTTGACATTATGAGCTCAAAAACATATATTTTTTAAAAACAATTAAAATTCTAAGTGCTTTTCCACTTTCCACCAAAAATAACTTACATTAATTTTTCCCAAGTAATATCTTAGCAGCTGAAATTATTTCCCTACTAAGAACATCCTGAAAAATCCATGGCACATCACTTTATTAGAGTGTGGGTATGTTTTCCTTTGTTTAATACTTTACTATATTACACCTTAAGAAAACCCTTAATTGTCTAATGTGGAAGGTAATTTCAAAGAGAAGAAATTTAGTAAGATGAGCTGATATCAATTTCACCAATTAGATCTGAAAATAATCTCATAGAGAATGAAAAAATATCCTTAAAAACCCAACCGTGCAGATGGAGACTATGTGCGTTTTGATTGGTGGGGTTTTGTTTTAAATGAGTGTTCTTTTATGAGGTATTAAAACAAAAGCTTTGAACAGTTTTAGGATAGAACCATACCTGTTGAATCACATAATCTTTAATTTATCAAAAACTGGAGATGACTTTTAAGTTCTGCTGCACAAACAGCAAATGCATCAGCAACTGCTTTATTTTCTCTCCATTAAAACAGTGTGGAAACCTTTTCTTTGACATAAGAAAGCAAAAAATACAGACTGAGGTGGGGGAAAGGATGATTGGGGTTCAAGCATAACTAAAGTCTCAAGTCAAGTGGATATCCTTACTAGAAAAAGTAATGGAACAGTAGCTCAGCTAAACGATGGAAAAATGAAAATGTAAGTTGCAAATTAAAAGAAATCTGAGGAGTTGGTGGAGGGGGAAAGCAATAAATATTTTTTATTATACTTTCCTGATACAGAAATAGAAAAGCTGTATGTAATAAATAACCACGTTGCTTGTACCTGGGGGGGGGGGGAAGTTGCAAATGCTCGGATATAGGGTACAACTATTGGCTTTTTGACAATAGTGCCCAACAACAGAGGAGTCTCAGGACACAGAAAGTCTGCAGCTCACCCAAAGCTTCTTCCCAGCCTCCAGCAATTAGTAACTCAGGGACATCCTGAACCAGAAAACTTGCTTTCTGTACTGTTATATCCAATAAATTTCATAGGGTTTTCAAGATGTTTAATGAACTCATGTAAAACATAGAACCTATAATATTCCATGAGAAGGAATTAACACCTAAGCTATACATCATATGGAGCAGTGTCTGCTTTTGTTGGTTTTGAACCCATCACCCACTGGAATCAGTTGAATCTACTAAGCCTTTCTTAATTTTCTGCATAACACTGAGGATCTATAAAATCTGCCTCCCCCAGACAGCTTCTTTCCAGTCTCAGTCTATGCTTTTAGTCATCTTTATGATCGTCTCTGGGTTTTTGTATATAGACTTTCTGAGAGAAGAAAACCAGATGATGTGTAGTATTTAAGATGTGATAATGCAATGTATTTCTACAGTGATAAAAGTTGCTGGTTTCTTCTCTATTCCTTTTCTAAAATACTGATCCATTTGCTTGGCTGAATCTTAATGAGCATTAAGCTTATGTTTTCACAAAGTTGTTATAAAGTTAGATATTTTCTGTTAGTACCAATATTAAACTTAAAGACCACCCTTGTAAATGTTTTTTAAAAAATCCTTAATTTTTTACAGGTGAAAAACTTTTCGATTGACCTTGCCTTCACTTTGCCTCCTTCATGATGGCTGCTCAACAGAGGGAAGTATAAAGAGATGCAGGAATTTCTTTATACTGGGTTTAGTCTCAGAGTACACTGGTGAGATATATTCTTCAGATGTGTACAAGTAATATACAGGCAAGGTTAACAATGAAGTGCTAAACCAAATTGATTAACAGCTGCAAGGTTTGAAAGCCAGATGAAAGACCTCAGAAAGTTCCAAGGTAAGAAAAACAAAACCTTACTTTAATCTGCTGTTATCAGGGAGTATTGAAGGATGGAAAATGCTGTGCTTGTCCTTAAGAACTGCTTTGGCAATAATCCAGAACTACAAACTAGTAAGTTTTACTTCAGCACTGGGCAAATTGAAGGGGAAATGGATATTGAGAGTACTAGATGAACATATGGTGCTGGCAGCCTTCCATTGCTCTCTATAAAGGAAACCCATACCTCTCTTTTATTTTTTCATTATTTCATTTTTATTTTTTCAAGCAAGCTAGAAAAATTTAATTAAAACAAAACCTGATTATAGGAATTATAAGCTTTTAAAATTTTACAATATAGAATTTTACTACTCCTGGCATTAAGAAATTGTTCAATATTTTACCAAAATTAATAAAAGATTAAAATGGAATAATAGCTACATGAGAAGGAATAAAAACCTGATTTGTGTTGGCTTTTACCTAACTTTTGCAAATAAAGCTAAGACTTTAATTTAGTTTTCTGCAGTCCCTCTCCAGTCAACAGAGCCAAATATGTACATTTAGATAATGACTCATCACATCCTAACCCAAATCTCTGATCGGTCAGAGGAATTGTTCCTTGCAAATATGTCTCTTACATTGATGGTAGATAGAGTTCAAAGGAGTTATTGAGATCAGTAAATGTCAGAGACTGGAAAGAGTTCACGCCTCAAACACTGATGTAAAATTTTGCTCATTGTAAAGAAGCTACAACCAAAGAAGCCTCCCTGAAGAGTGGGACTTTGAACTGAAAGTCAAACTGCTGATTAGATAAAGAGAAATTCATTGTTCAGTCATCCCCGGCTGAGTTTGGGATGAGGGGAGAGCACAGCTCACAGAAGCCAGGTTTACACAGACTCCCCCCAGCCGAGGGGGGAGGAGGAGGTTTTGGGTGCATGGTGCAACTTCTGGTGAGAGGCAGTGAGCACCCATCCTCCAATTACACAAACTGGCCCAGCTGTGGAACCCCCAACCCCACAGGCCACATCCACAGGACATTCACATGAGAGGCTCGGCCCCACAGGACTGCACGTGATGGAACAGACCCAGAGTCTGCTGTGAGAGACTGACCCCCACCCCAGGGGGACATGGCCAGACGTGCCCACCCAGCCTGAGCATATACACCCATGGGACTCTGTGCCTTCGGGGGGGACCTTCGCCACCGAGAGACCAGCTGGAGAGGATCAACCAACATCACTGGGATCCACAGAGTGGTGATAGTTTCCTTATTCTGTCCCTGTCATTCTTTCTGTCCCCTCACCTATCTTCTTTCCTTTTTCTCTCTCTTTCTCCCTCTCATCAAATTGTCACTGGCATATGGTCTTGTTTGCACCTTAATTCAGGCAGAGGCATTTCTAAGAACCTTAAAAACTGGATCACAACAGTAAACAAAATTTTATATAGTCATATTCAGTGAGATGCATCCGTCTCTAGAGAGGCCCAGGGAAGCCATTGTGCAGAACCACTGGCATTGCACAGTACTCGCATTGCGCTGGCCTAAAATATGGGGTAGAGTTACTGATCTTCTGTTTGTGTTAAACTTACACAAACCCCCAAAAACTGTTTTCTCTGAAAGGTATGGTTACAAAATGAAACAGATTTACTTCTTAAATGGAGATTTGATAACTGGATCCACAGGACTTTAGCATCTCTGGCTATCAAGGCATCCTTTCTGAAATGGGCTGTCCTCATCTTGTGTGACAGAAAAAATATCAAGAGGAAAAATTATCCTTCCTGAGCTTTGTGACCTTTGAGGAACTTCAGGGGTTTATGCCATCAGCATATTCTCTGCCTCAATGAGTTATACACTCACCTGTGCCACGATGCCAGGGATATTTTTGTTTAGTTGCTAATTCAGTTTGGGAATTATATAACAAAATCAATGCTCCCATTACTTGTAATGTGACCTATTGACTTTTCCTTTACTTCAGATGATTCAAGTGAAGGAATTTTGCCATTGTAGAGGGGAAAAAAAGCAAAAAATTAAATTGATTAGAAAAGTGTAGAAGGAGCAATACTGGTGCAGTGCTGTGCTCTACTTGGAATGCAGTTTCTGTCTCTGAGTAACCTAAAGTGGAAGGTTCCCTGCCCATGGCAGAGAAATTGAAACTAGATGATCTTTAGAGTCTCTTCCAGTACAAACCAGTCTGTGATTCTATTAAAACCATCAACAAAGCTTATCACCAAGCTGTCTTTTGTGCTGCTTGCAAAGATCCTGTGGATTTGGTCTTTCCACATCATATCATTTATAAGTAGTATGCTTATGTGGCACCCATACATTTAATCTGATTATATTAGTGTTCTCTTTTTCTTATTTAAGAGCAACAACTAAAGACCCCTTATTATCAAAGATTTTTTGAATTTTGTCTAAGCAGAATGCAGAAACACCACTAGTCTGGACAAGGAGAGAGCCAAATATTTAAGGAGAACATGAAGATGACCACATATATGACTACATGCACAAGTGTCCCCATCTGCAACTTTGCTGCTCTGTGCCATGAGGAACATAGAACACCAACTGACCACCCTTTGCAGGGCCACCTTCAAAGTCCTGCTCTGCAGAAGGTAAAGCAGGCCATTCATCCCACACTGTCTGCATCCACCTCTCCCAAGGCAGAATAAAGACTGGGAATTTGTGGAATCTTTCTTGAAGGGTTATTTAATGTCAAACACCTAAGCCTACTTTGGAGACTAGACACCATTCTCTGGTTTCCTAATCCACACCTTAAGATGAGCTGTGGACATATTTCCTCTTGCTTTTTCTTCCTATAGGACTTTGAAACTTTTACAGTTGCACAGATGTTCAAGAGGAATAGGATATCCCTTCCCCATCCTGTCCCCACCTGAGGTCATTCCAAATTTCACAGAGTACCTTACTCAAAACTGTGAATAGTACCAAAGTCTAGAAGACAATGAACATTTCAGATTCAATCTTCATCTGTTTTCTATTGTGTTTTCTACTCTCCCTACTGGATATTTGGGCACTTAAAGCTGCTCCAAGCTCCCTGGTTGACACAGAAAGCTGACTGAATGCTTTCCAAGAGCTGGCTACCTAAAAGCTGGCTACTTGGCAAGATACAATTCAGGTCCTTTCTGGTTTGAGTAATCAGAAAAGAGGAAGCTATAAACCATCTTTAGACAGTTATTATATACACAGTCAGTAGTTCTCACTGACAGGGTTATTAATATTACTAAAATAGTCTTTCACTATTATTGATAGGAGAATAGAAGAGTCCCTCCAGGGCCTTTTGGCAGCAAGCCAGATGGCAATGACTTGCTTAGAGTTGTAAATTTCTTAAACAAAGTTTGAAAACAAATTCTTTTATCAGCAAATAAGGCTTTGTTACCATGCAGTGTTTAGAATTTTAAAAAGAACCAAAACTATATTGCTATTTTTTTAGCAAGTGCTTTTTGCTATGTAATTTTAAATGGAATTATCCATAACTAAATGCATGCCTAGTGCTTTCCAGTGAGAGTCATGTAATGTTAAGGGGATGGAATGGACTTTAAAGATCACCCAGTCCTCCCTGCTATGGGCATGGACACCTCCTATTAGACCAGATTGCTCAAGGCCTCATCTATCCTGGCTCTGAACACTGCCAAGGCTGGGGCACCCACAATCTCCTAAACCAATCTGTTCAAGTGTCTTACCACCCTCAGAGTAAAAATTCTTCCTAATATCTAATTCAAATTTCCCCTCTTTCAATTTGTACCCATTTCTCCTTCTCCTGTCACTACAGTTCCTGACAGAGAGTCCCTCTCTGGTTTCTTTGTAGGCACTTCCAGATACTGGAAGGTGCTATGAGGTCTCCACACAACCTTCTCTTCTCCAGGCAGAACAGTGAGGACTGAATCTTTCCTAAGCTGATTATTTATTTTTAGCATTATCCCAGAACAAATGAAAAAGTAATTACTGAAAATCATAAGGTCTGTGAGATAGAGATGTAAATAATAGGCAGAATTACTCTTCCATGGTCCATTTTCAAAAGAGCCAAGTATAAAATTGTATATGATTGCACTTACAATTTAGACAGCTAGAATGTGGATTTCTCTTGTTAAGGCCTGCGTGAGCTTTAACCATTTGCCAATGATGGGAGCAAAAAGGCTAATACAGTCTTGCAAGTATATGCAGGAAAATATGAAGTGGAACTAGCAAGTGTAACTGTTTAGAGACTGACACAGCTCTGATTGAAGTACTTGTTTTACATCTTGTATCTGCAATTCAAGCAGGAAGTAGAGAAATTTGAGAAGGTGCAGGAACGAGTCATTCATATACATGACTAATGAGAAATTTAGCATCATTGGCATGCAAAAGTTCCAAGAAAAGAAACAGAAATATGATTGCTGAGAAGGCTTCCATCCAGAAAATACCTGCAAAATCTGGTGAAGGTGCTCAGCTGAAGCTGTGTAAATTCAGGTGTGATATTTTAGTAGTGAGGCTGTTTAATAAAGTTACCAGGAGACATGGAGGACTTATTTTACTGAAAATAAAACTAAATTTGGATGTGGTTTTCTAATTTCCATTTCATTTCATTTCATTTCCATTTCCAATTTTCCATTTCAATCAAAGATATTTGGGGATTTTTTTTTTTATCTTAAAATATTATAGAGAATGTGAGAGATGATAATCAATGTATTTCCCTTAGTGCCTAAAATCTGTGAACAATACTACTCTTCAGGAGCATGGGAATATGTTCAAAGAGATTTTTTCATAAAGAGATGGAGCTAATGGCAGAAAAACAAATTAGGTTTTTAAAAATCTCTCTGTTCTGTACACATGGCTTAAGTAAGCAAGCTATATCCTTGCAGAAATCACCAGCCAGGTTGTTTTAAAGGCTCACTTAATTTCAAACTGAATTGTGTTCTGCATATTTGATCCCAGGTGTCCCACATCCAGAGTGCACCTCAGCTGCTGAAGCACTATCAATATGATCTTCCCTTCCAAGTAGTACAGATAGGATTGGGATGGGAAAGGCAGATTACAGAGTTCCAAGGTTAAATGGTTAAATAGCCTCTGATAGCCTAGCAAGGTTCATAACAAATGCAGAAAAGCAGAGACTGCTGGAGAAAATTCCCAGAAGAGGAAACTTCCCTGTGCTGACATTTCACATAAATAAGGAAAAGGGAAAACTTGGCTGAACCTGTGCTTCAGCTGTCCGCAGCAATGATTTCAAGATTTCCAGCTGCCAGTAGGACACCAGCAAGCACCAGCAGGCTGGAAATGCTGGCTTGGTGAGTTGCATTTGCTCTCAGGTTACAAATGGTATCAGCACAAGAGAGTTATGGAACTGCTCCTGTGGGGCTTTCACTCAAAGAGAGGCTCCCAACAACTTAATGTCTTTAAGGAAATGTTGAGTTTTCTAGCATTCACCTGGTGCAAGAGGCATTGACTACCTCCTCTATGCTCTGGCAAAGTGCTGTGCCTAGTTGCTAGATGTAGGTGTTTTTGGTAACATCCTTCGAATGATAAAATGCTGATTTGAACATGAGAGCTATTGGTTTCCATATTCAAGGATATAGATATGTTATACTAAAGAGTATGACACACACCTCTTGGTGGAATTCTTTTTCACTAGGAAATCTCTTGCCTTCTTTGAAATCTAGGAAGCCATGAAATGACCTCTTTAGTTTTAGACTTAAGTTTTACTCAGGCAAATTATCAAGGCTGAAGTCCATCTTGAAGGGGAGTTAATTTCATCATGGATTTCCTAACTGAAATCAGCAACTTGCTTTCAGAAAGCCACCTGCCTCTTTGCACTAATCACAAATGCAACTGCGTAAAATAAATCTTACATTCCTCTTGATTTGAACAGTGCATGCCACACATTCTCAAATTCAATTGAAATTCCTGAGTCATGCAGCCTTAAACCTCAAACAAAATGTTATTAATACTAATCAGAAATCTGTGTATTTCTCCACATAGGGTGCTCATTTTACTGTCATTCCTCATAACCTGTAACATACAGAATATCAGAAAAATCAGAGATAAAAAGAATTCCTTTCTATTTTGCATGATCATAGCAAATAACTGACAGCTTCACCCAAATTAGTTTACTGCTTCTCCTTTTTAACACTGGAGCTTCTTTTGTCTCTGCCCTTCACATTCATTTTGATTGCTGTCTGGAAAATTTGCAGCATTCAGGATCGGTTTCTGATTATGGCAATTTGATTTTCCCTATGCTTGGCTAATTGCATCTTTCATTTCACACAGACCATTATGAGAACAGATGACAACAGAAATCAGTTCCTTCAGAAAAAATATTTTTTCAGTTCCAGAGCTACAAGCACATGAAAGCCTTCAGCATACTGTTGTATCTCTTTCAGAGGAATGTTGATATTTATTTGTAAATTCTATCAAAGAGGAAAATTTGCAAGAACTTAGCTGACTTACTGACTTAGCAGCACACATCCCATTGAAAGTATATGGGATTCTGGAGAAACCTACAAACATCCTAAAATTTAAGCAATTTTTGTTCTGAAAATGAAAGCTCTTGTCCATCCAATATTTTCATAGAGTACTCCTTTCTATTGCCTTCTAAACCTGAGGCCATTGTTGTGGTCCCTTCAAACTAATAAGAGCTAACAGTGCCAAGAGAAGCTGCCTGGCCACATCACTGGACTCTCCTTGTGCCGGTACAAGTATTTTCATGGCCTCATGGTAAACCAAAGTGGGGAATGATTGAGACTGAATGTTTGCTTGTTTGGGCTGATGGGGTTTTTTTGATTAGTTGGTTTAATTTATTTTCCAAGGTCACCTCTTAAAAGAGAGTTCTCATACAGCTTGAAATTATAGAGAAACTATAGAAAAACAATAGGAATAGGAAAAAAAATTCAAACTTCTGGATAGAAAATACAACAATAAGTTGAACTGTAGCAAAGTGTGATCTTAGCTTTTTGCCTGATTTAGCCTGGATCAGCCTTTTGCTGTTTATTCCTTCTCATGAACCTCACAATGTGGGTGTGCACTGGGTCTAGACACCATCTCTACTTAAATGGATACTCAATCATTTTGTCATCTACCATGAGCCCAATCATATACAGGTCTTAGCTGATAATACCATGAAAATGTCATATTTTCTGTGTGTTTGTGAACTCATGCCAGCTGGAGGTATCCAGCACTTCTTGAAGGCAATATTCAGAATATGGCTGTTCCACATCTCTCCTCATAACTGCAATGCTTACTTCTTCTGCATAATTTCCTGAGAGTATCTACATAGTCTTGAATTAGCTATATCTGAATTACGTTAAAAGTAGGCAGTTACGTAAAAAAAGGGCTAACATGAAAATTGGCAGAGTGGGGAAAGAATGAGTCTTGTATGTCTGTGGTATCCCAAAAGCATTAACCTGTCATTTATAACTCGCCTCCAGTCAATCAGGCGAGCTACTAATGACCATTTGTGTCCCACAATGCAGAAATGCCCAAGAAATAGATTCAAACTAGTAAGTCCAGAGACACCAGCAGAGAGCAAACAAGTCCAGAAACAGCATAAATATGTGCAGAGCTGTTCCTGAGCTGGAAGGTGAAAACATCTCTTTCATTTCCAGTTTCATACCAGTTTTCATATATCCAGGACACAGTTGCACATAGCTACACTCACCTTTATGTATAAGCTAAGAGGAATTCTGACAAGTCACTCTCTAGGTCCATTACTTCAGCAAATGGAGGGATGGTGACCAAGTGTTTCCATTCAACTGCAGCACTTAGTGCATCCTATTCTTTTACAGGTGCATCGTATTATTGCAGACCTGCAGGATTTCGGCCTGAAAATGATAGTTTTGAGCAAGTTGTTGTCCCTCTTTGCCTTTCAGCAGCTCGAGATGGATTCAATTTCTTTGTCTTTTAGTACCTGAAAAGTGTAAAAGGGTGAAATCTACAATAAAGAAACATGGCTGATAAGCTCTGACATAGATTCGTATCATCTCAAGTTCCATTATGTGTCCCAGTTTTAAGGTGTTCTGAATCAGCTGTCAATCTTGGTCTGACTTGCCTTCCTCAGAAATCAACCAGAGTCACATCATTAAGTCCTGTGGAAGAAGCAATAATCCAGAAATTAAATTTATGGAAAAATTCGTCCTTGTTAGAGAGATACAATTGAAACTTGGTAACCAGAAGCTGTAGGGCAATCTGCATTCTATTGAATATTCTACTTTGCCATGACCAAGACATGGAGGATGCAATAGTCCCTGCCTGTCCATAGTGACATATACATGTGAAGGGCCTAGATCCATCAAAAGAATAAAAAAATGTTACAATTGCATAAACAATTTCTTAATTTCTAAACCTGCATTAATCCACAGAAAATATCTTCTATATGCTCCATGATACAAATCTCAAAGAAACTGTAAAGTCCACAGAAAAATGCCCCTTTCATCCAATTGCAAGGAAAGCGTTGTTTTATACACAATAGTGACCGTATTCTTAGCTTTATCCTGAGCAACTGAATGTTTGTTTTTTTCTATGCTGACTAATGCTCTGTGCTTCAGGATATTGGAGTCTAGTGGACCATGCAATTAGAATGCCAGGGCAATGGTAATATGCAATTTAGATATGAAATCTTTCATGAAATAGCATAACAATGTGCGCTGGTTATGTTCCACTGCAAAATCTATCACTGGAGGAAGCATAACTTCATGAAGCTAGATAAAAAACAAGAAAAAAAAAATAGGCAGGGTAACACAACAAAGCACTATGCCAGTTATATTATGTTGTTATCTAACAGTATCTGCTAACAACAATGTAAAAATATAATTCCCTCCTAAAATTATTCATCCACTTCTAACATTAACTAGTGACACAACCAGAGATAGGCCTGTGCTGTGCTTACCAAGTACTTCTTTTCAAAAACAGCTGAGAGAAGTGAATCATGCTGTAACCATATTCTACTTTTTCACATTCAGATATGACCTCCTCTTGAACTCATACTTGTTATTGCTTCTAGAAAACTTTCCTAATTAACCAGACGAAGGTGAAACTCTTCTAGATTGTGTCAGTATCTAGTAATCAAGCATGAGACTGTTGATATGATTCTCCAGCGAACCAGATTTTGTATGCGTCGTTTTCACTGGATATTGAATTCAGAGGCCAAGATTGCATTGAAGAAAGATTAAATATTAAATCAAGTTCTCACATTAAATTTAAGGTAGGCAGACAGGATCTCCTCTGAGGCATTCAAAGGCATGTACTCTTGTCCTTTTACTATACTGGGAATTTTGGCTCATCTTAAATGCTTAAATTAGACCCCATATTACATTATTTTTCATAAATGTTAGTTCCACAGTTTACAGAAGTTGAAGAAGGCTGGTACGCATTTTTTTGCATCTTAAGATTTATCTACATCACTTTGCATATATGACTTCTAATAATCTGATTTTGTTGACAGTCATCAGGACTGTCTATCTGTCCCTTTCCTTTATAATTAGTAAAAGAAAATTTCAGGCTGTAAAATCAAGATGACTGGCATGAAAATTTATACAGCTTTTTTGCAAAATCTGCTCTTTAACAATAAAGTTTTTGGTGAATGTAGTTGCAATAAAATGCAGCCTTTTTTTTTTAAGATATGATAAATATCCTTGGGGCATACCCCTTAAAAAAAACCTGTCAGTAGATGCAGAATTTAAATTCAGTTTCTCTGGTCATTAGAGATAGATTTGAAAAGCCAGATGTCAAGGCAGGTGCTCCACTCTATTTGATAGTAAGTTAATGACCCTTGAAATGCAGAAGCAATATGTCAGCCCTAACAGCCCCCTTTGTAACATCTCCCCCTCTTTCTGGCTTCTGACTTGCTGTGTTTCCACTGCTTTTATTAAGATCATCAACTGAATGTCAGAGTGATATTGTTTTTCTGTTTAGATGAGCTAGCATATCATGTTATATCATTTTAATGTTCATCATCTCTGGGTCTTCATGTCTCTGAAGCTTCAGTTCTATGAGTGTTTTTTCAAATTCAGAAAAATTATGTTGGTGCACTCCAAATAAACCTTCTCTTCTAATAAGTGTAGTTGTACTGCTCCTGTTATTGGTTATTAAAATTTTTCTCTTAAGGCATATTTATATGATCTTCTATCTTTTCTGCCTCATGAGATGGAGAGGAATCTTTGGAAGGCTAAGAGAAAATGCTAAAATTTCATTTAAGAGTGCTGGACCTAATGCTGACTTTGACTCTCAAAGCAGAGTTGCAGGTGCAATTTGCCTTCTTAGCTTTTAAAACCTCTATTTGGGTAAGACAATCACTCTCTTTTCAGGCTTCCTCAAGTGCCTCATCAGATGGTAGCAGTGTTTTATAGCCAGCAGTTGAAAGACATGGCACACACACTGCAGGGAATGAAAAGGATTTTAACAACTGAGGCAGAGTTTTCTGAATGCTGTGCAAAGTCATCAGTTGCAGTGACATTTTTTGCATATTTGAACACAGAATATCCCTGAATGGAGGATATAGAATAAATCAGCCCTTAGTAGCAGAAGATAATCCTCAGCAAGCAAAACAGTTTAACTGTTTGCTGGGTTTTTATCTACCTGAGCATTTATTTTTTGCTCTTTGGTGATGTTTACTGAAATTTGGCCAGATTTAGTATCAGCTAGATCAATTTTCCTTGGTAAATCTGTCACACTAATTATATTTTAGAAATGACCATAACATAAATGTTTAACCAAATCTGTGGAACACTCAAAAACATCTGCCAAAAAGAAGAAATGCCTGCATCCCAGACACAGGACTTGCAGACTAAATCAGATTTTTTGCAGGTTGCTACAGATGAGATCAATGTCTTCTCCAGCCATGGCCACCCATTCTTATCCTTTTTATTGGATCAGGTTTAGGCATCAAGTGAGCCTGTGATGACTCAGATCAGCTTTCACTTTAAGTGTCTTTGGCCCATGTAAGGATGGTCTTTAGGAGATGCTTATGGTTCCTTTCCACTGCTCATTATGACCAGCTGAGTGAAATTAGCTAGTGTAAGTGGATGAAATAGGCCCACTCACCATAACATACTTAGCACCATCATTTCCATTTCATTGAAGAGAAGACTCCTGACACTTATTTACCAATACATGGATTTTGAGAAATAATTGCAATATATAAACTAAGCTCCTAAGAGGGAGAATATAATAAAATGGTGGGGAAAAACTGAAAGAAAAAAAAAAAGAACACAGCATTTTGAGTACAACCAGAGTATTCTGGACATTTTTCTAATGACGGAGAATATTCAGAAGATAACAGTAAACTTCTTGGCATTTGTTCCTATAGGTATGGGAACCTATATACCTATATATATAGGTATATATATACACTTCTATCTATCTATCTATATATACATATATATATATAGGGGTGTGTGTATATATATATCTATACCTATACCTCTGAAAAATCTCAGTTGTATTTTAAAACAGAAACAGATGTAAAATATCGTGGTGCATTTAAAATCCCAGCATCTGGCATGGGGCATTAGCCCACGATGCCTCCCCTCCGAGAGCATCCCTCTCCAGTGGCTATAGGAACACCCAGCTGGCTGAGAGGCACAGGGAGTCCCAGGCATACCTAGGGAACTGCCAACACACATCTGAATTCCTTCTAATTGCATCTCAGCAGTCACCCACGTGGAAAACAGTTTATGTAAACATGTCTCATGAAATTCCGTCCTGTGGTATATTCCAGAAGTTACATTTTAATTCAATTGACTCTGAGTGGAGAATACACAAAGGGCTGATGCTGGGCTATCCGAATCCACAGTGTAAGCATTTGCCAAGTCAGTAATCCCGGTGGTAGAGCCTCCAGGGGGAAGGGGTGATGAACAGCCTGAGCTCATCAGCAAGGGCACACTGAACTGTGCAACAGGGCTCAGACTTCAAAAAACTTACGGCACAGAAAATTCCTAAGTTACCTTTTATTCCACATCATTGCAGAAACATAAAAGTTTAATATATATTGAAATTCAATTCAAAAATGTATTATATATTAACATATTTGTTACAAGATTAAAAAAAAGGAATCCTTGTTCAGACCCAGAACAGGGGAAAATGGTCTCATTTAAGTGTTTTTAAATTTGAGTGGGAGCGCTTTAAAAGTGGAAATAATCTCCTTCTTATATTTATAATACTTTCTCCTTCAACACTAGAACAAGATGAACATGCTGCCATGATAAGTTTACATTTTGACAGGCTACTTTTTCTGACCAAAACAGTCCATTTGAATTTTACCAGCTCCATTGTTATAGCTAAAGGATGAATTAAAATGACAATTATAGACTTCTTTTGCCATTGAACTTGCATATAATTTTCCTTAAAGCCTGTTCAAAAGTCAGATGAGAAGAGGTTCATTAAGAAAATATTCCATGTCAGTGTAATATTTCTGCTCAGCAGGACAAAAGAAAAAGGGACCATGACAAAAGTTTTTTCCCCTATGACAACACCTCCCTCTGAGACAGTTTCCTATATAGAAGTACATTTGTATAGTGATTTGCTGCCTAGTGAAGGATTTTTTAGATTAACAACCTTCTGCTCCCATAATGTGGCAAGCAGATCAGGCCCCTGTCTCGTCCACATATGATAGGAAGTTCTGGACAACTCTCTTATTTGGCAATTTACAGGTTTCAGAACTTACGTTCCTGGCTGCTAGCTGAAAGAGGCAGAAGAGCCCCCTCTGGTTCAGGCAGCTCATTTTGGAAACACTGGTTTCAGTTCTATTGCAAGTTCAATAACACATTATGTTTCAGTCCTGTATCTTTTCAGCAGCAATAATAATACCAACCTCACTTTATGACAGTGATCATGATAATCAAACCAGTCTGAGGCTGCTGCTGTAGAGAAGCCCAGTGGCTGTCTGATCTCCATGAGATAAAATATACTGTGCCATATCTATTTTGGCAGCTACATTAGGGTATAATTTATTGGTACGTGACAGATAGGAGAGGAAATTCTGGAGATTTATTCTCACTTACATACAGACAGGATTATAAGGGCTTCCTCCTTTGCCTGCCCTCCTCTGCTTCCTAATTCCTTTCCAAAGCCATATTTCATGTATTGAAAAAACATAAAGAAAAAAATTACTTCTGTTACCACTATCCCTTAAAGCATGTGCAATCAAGCCACAATGCAGTTTCCCAGAATTTCTGCAGTGACTTCATAAACTGACCCTTGCTAAAAAACAGCAGCTGGGGAAAAAAATGAAAGGCTATTAAAAAAGAGCAACATAATTGCATAATCCTTCCTGGAGTATGTTAAAAAATTAAAATTGGCACAAAGAGGGTGTTCTGAGGACCCACAGAGAATTTGTGTCGTGCCACAGCCACTCATGAGACTTGCTCCTGTCACTAATGGGTCTATAATAAAGTGTCAGCTTTCAGAAAGGAGGTATATTTTTATAAATTCTACTGAAGCAAGGATTACCATCCAGGATAACATTACTGTTAGTTGTATTACAGTAGCTCTTGCACATCCTGACTTCCACTTGCATTTCCAGATGAAGGGTCACAGAAAGGTTATTGTCAGTTTGTATTTACAGTGCTGTGTTTCCTTTCAAATTTGGTTAGGAGGTTTTTGACTTGAAGGTTTGGATATGAGTGATATGCTGTAGGGTATAAAGACATGTACTAGTAAATTAATTATGGTGGGTAGCAAGCACAGGTGATGGAACTTGAGCATCCCTTTTCTGAAGTGTCTGGAGCAGTCTTTTCACACATTTGGCTCATGCCATGAAGCACTATCCCAGGAAACTTAGAAATAATTTGGAAATTAGCACTTTTTAGGAGATATTCCCAAGTGGTAGTCTGGATAGAGCCATACACCTCTGAGACTGGAAGAGCCAAATGGTGTACATGGGGTCAAAATGTGCCAGCTGGGTTCCGTGCCAAGAACAGGTCCTGACACTGTTATTTTGCTGGTATAGATGCAGCCAAAGAGAAATACTAATACAATTAACAACAGGTAATAGGTAAAACCAATCCAAATACACTCCTCTGAAAATGAACACAATGATCTGAGTGACAAAACTCTTCTTGGAAAAGTTTGGGATATAGGAAAACACCAGCATACACCAAATATTTCACAGAATCTTCTAGTTGGAAAAGACCTCTAAGGTTATTTAGTCCCATTTTAGTCCGACCACCACAACCATTTTATTGTACTGGTGATGAAACAGGGCTTTAGTACCCTATATTTCCACTTGAGTAATTGAAATGGCAATCCAAACTTAGTTGTGCCTGATTAAATAAATTATTATTAATATGATGAGAGTCTGAGAGTAATTAAAAACACCTATCCAAAATGAAAACACCTTCCCCAAGCTTCAGCTACCCCTTAAAGCCACCCTCATTTGTGCTGGATATTCAGTCTGGTTCACCATTATTCTGTGTTTATCCAAGACAGGATGGCTATTGCTGCAAACCTCTATGATTTAGCTACCTTGTAGTTTAAAAAGTTATCCTATATCTACATGACTTGAAAATGTGTTACAATGATTTAAAAGAGAATTGTGGGCTGTCATGAAAAAAACTCTAAAAAAATATCGGTATAAGAGGTTGTAATTCTTCCTCTAATACAGAGTAAACTTGTAAAAGTTTATTGTAAATTCTTTCTGTAATACACTGTAAACTTGTGAAATTAAGGGAATGAAATACAGACTTTTTACTTAGAATCTAGTCTAGAAGGCAGGTTCTGGATAAATCTTTTTAAGTGGAACTTTTAATCCCAATATCTACTGTACAGATTTTTTTATACTGTGTATATATATTTAAGCCAAATTTATCCTTTTGCATCTTGCAAAGTTTAATTGAAGGTGGTTCCCAGCTCTGAATCCCCTAAACTTAATGGTTTGCTGTCATAAGGGGAAGGACACGACTCCATGGATCACTGAATGCCACCAGCAGCTTCCTCTAACTGTGTGCTGGAGGAGATTATGAAAGCACAAAATGAAGTATGCTCAGCTGGTGTCTCTCAAAGTATCTACATGACCATCATGGGACTCCAAAATCTCACTACTAGATAGTCTTGGCTTGACAATAGATTTCTCAGCGCTTAGGTACCCTGAAGTCTTTCCAGCTCTGTCCCCCCCAGATGTGCCACATATAATGTTGTGTCTGTCCATCTCCTTTTTTAACCTTGCAGATCAAACCCTTCCCGCCTAAAGGGGAATGTATTAGCCTCACTGTAATTACTTTCTGGTCATGTCATGGCTGTATTCAGCAGCACATGAAAGGCAAAGGTCAGCTCACATCTTACAACACCCAACATTAACTGGAGCAGTCTGTCCAGAGCCTGCCACTTAGTGTGACAAAATGCAGCAGGCTCAGGACCCACATGATAATCTCAACAGTGTTCTTGTTTGGCCAAATTTAGAAATATATCCTCTGAGAGAAGGCACAACCACCCCTTCCCCCCCAGGTTCGGGAAAAAATAAATTTTCCTCGAAGGAAAGTGAAGGAGATAAAACTATTTCTTTACCAAACACACGGGAATAGGAAAATAAGGCTAAATAATAAAATGTTTCACTGTGGAGGAAAAACCTGGGAGAGTGTTAAGAGTCCTCCCTTTGGTCTCCTCAGAGCTGGGGCTTGGGCCAGGGCCAAGCCCTCTGTGCCCGGTGGAAAGTCCTCCCGATGTGCTCTGAGGTTGAAAGCAGTCCAGTAGAAAAGGGAGAAAATCCAGAATTCCAGAGAAGGAAAAGCAAAGTCCAACTCTCAGTCTCTCTCTCTCTCTCTCTCTCCGGAGAACAAGAAACTGAAACAACTGGCCAAAAGCTGACTGGAACACAGCAAGCCGGGTGCTTCCTCGCTCCCCTGCCGCAGCTGGGAAAAAAAAAACCTGCTATCTCTGGGTGACCTTGAACAAGCTGCAAACTGCCCTGAAAAAGTTTTGCTCAGTTTTTTCCTTCCCCCTCTCAGGCTCAGTTTAGAGGCATAGAAAGACACAGAAATTAATTTCTGGGCATAGGCAGGGATATGGGATACACATCATAAGGTCACCCCAAGACAAACAGTTTCTTTAGTAATTCCACCAGTCAATAAAAACACCCTGCATGACATAAATGTTCAATCTTCATATCATAGACAAGTTAATATTCGTGCAGGGTTCCAGTTCAAGTGCTATCTCAGTAGTGGCCCTCAGCAGCATGTCTCATTAGTCTCAGTGAGTATATTATCTTTCTTAATTAGAAATTCTTAAACTTTTTAGTCATGGGAATTCAAGGGTTGCAAAAGAAGAAATTTTACATGATTCATTTTAATTACAGATTTACACATTGGAATAGGAAATTGGAAGTAATAACCTAACATTAGCTAGGTAGTCATGTCTCAGATGTACTGTGCACCATTCAGGAAACGTAACTCACCTAGCATAAATGTGGAATAAAAAGTTCAGAGTGCAAGGGAATGGGTAATTAATCACCCAGTGGGACTACAGGTTAGGGTTTTCTGAAGTGTTTTAAAATCTTCCCCTTCCTGTACAGAGTTTTGTCAAGGAACTGAATACCTTACCTGCGGAAATGTTCCAGATACATGGGGTTCTGGTGAAATCATGGAGCTCTTTAGTCAACAGCATAACTCACACCAACATCAGGTTGTTCATAATCTTGTCCTGCTCAAGGCAGCAGAAGAAATTTGGATCCTTCTAAGGGAAAGAGGTCTCCCTTTACTTTCCTTGCCTTTACCAACCAGCTCCTACCCCCTGTAGCCTCCTAGCAAAAATGATGGCTTTGTATTATTTCAAAAACTGTAAGTGTTAACTTACATTTTGTAATTGTCTAATGTTGGGGCTTTTCTCTTGCGTTGTTGATGTTAATATTAAGTCTATTGCTCATTGATTGCTGATTAAATGTTTTGAATAAATCAATAAACTGTTTTGATCATGATCTGGTTTAACCAAATGAACTGAGCACTTTTCCCCTACATTGTTATTGCCAAGTGTCATTAAGTTGCCACTGATTTGAGACCACTCGTGTCTATTTGCAACTCAGGTCCTCAGTAAAAAGGATCTTCCCTCTCTTCCCAGCATGCAAAGTAGTGGCCTAATTTTGGAATTCAGCTGCTTGGGCTTGTCAGCATAATAAACTCCTTGTTGTCTGATATTGAGAACTTCTCCCTAAATACAGGAAGGGTATTTTTTTTTTTTTTTTTTCCGAGTGACACTAAAAGCTTAATATCAGTATTTATACATAAATGATGATTTTATTACAACAGAAAGAAAAAATCAGTCTTTTTGACACACATAGTGGAAGCAAAAAACTTCTATCCATCAGAGAATACAGAGGAAAAACTATTCTGTGCTAAATTTACCTTAAATTTTGGTCCACTTAATGTCTTTCATCAATTTCTATTGTCTTAGTTTAACAAATGGAATCATAAATAATGTAATCTACATCAACTGCACTTATTTGCAATTAGAATTTTTTTTTTGTTCTCTGTTTTATGAATATTTAATAAACTGTGTAACCTTGATGGAAGGAGTGCAATTTAGGAGGTCATAATGAAAATGTAGAAAGTCTTTCTTGGTGAGTTCAACTTCTGGCTTTAAATTAACATCCAGTAAACCTTTCTGCACAATACTCAGCTGACCAAGTCTAAGATTTTCCTTATCTAGAAGTGCATGGACAATTTCAAGATATGCTTTCTATTTCAAAGGGACTAGGTACTTTTTTTAAGCTTTTATTGACTGTGACTTCGAATTTTAGAGTACATATTATAGAGTATATGTTAAAAAAATGAAATTTTTTTTAAATGAAGAAGTTACTCCTAAACTGCCTATTTAGGATGTGTGATGCCAAATATAAACATTATATAAACCAGTAGCTATGAAAACAGTGATTCACTTGGAATGTCCTTTCTTCTTGAGAGACAGGAGCAACAATTAAATAGTTTCATTTAATTTTCTTGTTTCCCCACAGTAAATTTATTTTAAAATACATTTTCACAGGAGAAATGCTAACACAGTTCTAAACATTTACATTTACCAGTCATTTAAAATACAATAAAGAGAAACTGCAACACTATTGTCAAAAAAGAGAAGTATTTATAAGAGATATTCTTCTGTCAATAAGAAAAAATTTGTGAGTGAGTGAGCACTACTCAATCAAATTAAGACATAATTTTTAAATATGTGTGAGATACAGGTGAACAGATGTGCAAAATTACATAGCAAAATTTGTAGCAAAGTGCCTAGATTCTGTTGTGAGCAACAAAAAAAGCAAGAATTTGATTTCTGACAGCCTTTCCTTTATGTACCACACAAATACCATTACAGCTACAAACGCTGGGGTGTAATAGTTGCTTCAAACATAGCTGCTTCATTTGGAACTGAGTTATTAAACTACTTGTTTGGTATTTGATCATAAAATAATTTTGAGCTTGTTCCCATTTCTTCTGTTATTCTTATCAATGTTGACACAGGAAAATATTTGTATTTGCTAAAAAAATGGAAATTATCTCGTGGAATATGAATGTTACTGCTTAATATATGGGTTTCAATGTCTTCTTAAGCAAGCTATTACTTTGTACTTCATTTCAGAGTCAGGATAAAACATAAACAGAAATAAGTTTGTTTCCCTGAAGCTGGAGCTGTTTTTAAGAATGTTCTGACTGCCAAGATGGAAACAATACTTCAAGTATGTGCACTGTAACTGTCATAAATTAGTGTTTGATAAAAAAATGGGGAGGGGGGAAGGAAAAAAGATTGACTTGGCTGAGTGCTATTATATAGTTTTCTTTCAAATAGAAAACTTTCCGTGAGAGAGGAAATGATTATACAAAGGGCAAAGAGAAATAGTACATCTCACAAAGCAATCACACATGAAGAAGGTGCTTTAAGAGAGGAAGAACAAGTTGTTAAAGCTCAGGTTGAAAAAGTTGAGAGTTGTGATTCGCAGGTCCTGGGTTACCCCTCACTTTGACTTGGAGTCTGCACACAGAGCTGCTGACTTACACTGCTGTTATTGAAGGATGATGCCAGTGAGGAAGTTTCTGTTGCTGTGCATTTGAAACAGGAATTTTTACTTCTTTGTTCTGCTTTAAAAGGTAAAACACTGTTAACAAGGTAACAAAATCAGACCATCAGGGATGCCATAAGCAGATATTTCATCCATTTCCAGCCTTCCTGTAGTCAAATGAGATAGTTGCCCTACATGTACAGATTTTACCTTTCCAGCATAATTTGGTATTCCATGAAAAAAGTCTGAAGAGGTTGTTAACCTATTCATTTTATTTCAATGAAAAGAGCTTTCAAAAGAAACTCTCTTGAAATGACAGGTTTTGTAACCTGCAAACTCTGTAAAAAAGCCCTACTTTTTCTGGGTTCAGTAAACCTACATATATCAGATATACAACAGTCTGTAAAAGACCAGTGCCTGAAAAAATTGTTTTTCATAAAACAGCATTTTTGCTGGCTGATTACAGCTCAGTGGATTTTTTTTTTTTTTTTTGCAAAAACACCACTAAACAATTTATATTCTTATAATCTGTAAATTGTCATTTAAAAAATTCTTCCTCTTATGGCTGAGACTACAATAGTTTTCAAATAATCATGTAATGATTTTTTGGTTAGCTTCTTCTTTTACTGGAAAAATTCTAAAGGGAAAGAAAACAAATAAATAATTGTAAGTAACTTCCTTAGAAATTCTAACCACATTCCAGTAACACATTACAAATGATTGACATAATTAAAAAAAAGAAGTACCAGCAAAATCAGTCTCAAGAAATAAGTACTGTAGACAATTTAACTTAATCATGCAAACAGGCAGTCTTTCTTAGCTTTTGTTTCTGTTGCAATCTGGGAAGGTTGACATTAGTATCAATGTATGTATGAAGTTTTCTGGCCATGAAGTCCCAAAGAACTTAAAGGCAGTATCTCTTTGGTTTTTATAGTATCAGAATATTTTTCTATGTCCTCAAGACTAATCCGAATGATCAGGTATTAATACTATGGAATCACTATGGTTGGAAAAGTCCTCTAAGATCATCACGTCCAACCATTAACCCAACACTGTCAGGTGCACCACTAAACCATGTCCTTAAGCATGCCATGGCTGAAGTTTGCAGAGCCAGCTCTGTCTGAGCCAGCTCAGCACTATTCAACTGCAGGAGCTCAGAGAGAACTAGATGTGCTTTAGAACTTTATGTGCTGAGCCAATTTCAGTACACCCACATCTGGGCTGCTACTGTGCCTGATTGAGTCACTCTAGCCATGGAGCTCTCTAACCCATGCAGGACACAACAGCACCCCCAGGTCCCAGAGCAGAATGGCTGATTCAGCCTGTGCTGTACCCTTGTAGCCCATGGCAATCACCCAGGCACAGCACTGGTGAGCCTCCACCACCCTGAAAGCCTCTCTGTTTGTCACACCCTGTGCTATCAAGCCAGCATGAGTGGCACTGGTTCACTTTCACAGGAGCTGATTGTGCTCTCACAGCAGTCAACTCCTCAACAGCACCCAGGAGCAACAGTGAATATACAACTTTTGATGTGCTCTTCCCTGAGGAGGTGGCAAATGCCAATACCATTTTATCTAATATTCCCACTGAACACAGCAGTGTGATTCCCATTAGTTTCAATCAGTACATTTGCACCACTGGACAGGCACACTTTATGAGATGGCCATGGACCTATTAGACTAATTAGAAAAGTCCATAGTTTTTTCCCAGCCCATATATTCAGAGTTCCTTTCAAAACAAACTAGGACACACTGCTCTGTGGTCACACTCAGGTCTCATCCTCACAAACAGTTGGAATGGTCCAAGTTGCAAACCTGAGTAGCAGAGCAATGGCAAATCTATGAGGCATATCTGCCCAACTTAACTGACAGGACCGAAGGGCTCGTGGCACTGTTTACACTAAAACTGTAATTTCTGGACAGAGGCTTGCAACCTGGAGGTGAATGTCACTCTTTGTTATTATAGTTTTCCTGTGTCATGGTCAATCTCTGCTATTTTTGGTCACTTCAGCACTAAGAGTTGATAGGATGCTGAATAGGCCAAGTGGACATTAATGAGGTAAGTTAAGAAAATCAGAGGTCTAATATTTACCTAGAAGTTGCAAGTTTCTAAAATAAGTGCAGTAAAGCAAGTGCAGAGAACCTTAGGATGGCAAAAAATTACCACAAGATTTACTTTGCAATTTCTTGTAGGGCAGGAACTAGAAACTGCCTCAAAAGTAGTACAGAGAGGATCAGCCAACAAAGTCATGCTGACAGGGCTAATGGAATAACACTTTTCAAACTGTACAAACATTTGGAATAAAAATGGTCTATTCCATTCCTTTAAGCACAGCATGTTTTGCTCTACAAATATCTTGAGCTTTGATTTAGCAAAGCATTCAGCCATGTTCTTGCCTCTAAGCACACAGTTAAACTCTACTTGCCACATTGTAGATTTATTATACTGCAGGTCTGGAAATTCACAGCATTTGACACTGAAATAGAAAGTTTCCCTTTGCTCTTGAGAAGTCTATCATCAATCCATCAGCCAAGAAAGCTTAACTTTTTTTTCGCTGATTGAGAAAGATGTACTTCTAGGAATAAAACAACCTAGGCAGTAGGAATGAGCAAGTCCAATAAAATAATGTCAATTGTATACCAAGGTTGTGGCTTGGCAAAAACTATTTCAAATTGGTGAATGTAGTACTCCTCTGCTTTGGTCTGTGCAGATGATATTGCAGGTTGCCAGTGGGGTTCAATGAAAGAGAAAAGGTGTTTACGCATGAACCTGGGGACCAAAGTGGAGCAGAAACCAGATATTTGCCAGGATGCAAAATTTTTCCTGATCCTATAGTGCAAAGAGCTAAGAGGAATAGGAATAAACAAAAATTAACACCATAACCTGAACAAGCCCTAGAAACTTACTCTGAGAAAAGAAGGGGGATTTGGGGGCTAGCCTTGACTAAAAAGACCCTGTAGTAGTGTACTCACTTCGCTGAGATACTCTATTGGTTCATTCACAGTGAGTTCAGATGAAAAGGGACTTAGCATTTATTTCCCAATTAACATCAAAGAATTATCCTGAACAATTGGCACACCCCCTAAGTTCCTGCATTTTTGGTTAAGTGTTTAGATCAAAAGCAATCATTTTAAAGACCTCTGACTATGTTCTTCTTCCTTATCCTTCTCAGTCTCTGAACAGACTGCACAAAACCTCTGCATTTAGGTTTATAATCAATAGATTTATATTTAAATCACTTTTGCCCTCCCTAGTCCCATTGCATTTTAATATTTTAAAACCATTAAATTGATCATGGTGGAATCTCTCATCATAAAATACTCATTACTTTAAATACATGTGTTTCATTTAGCATTTTAGAGCAGTCTCCATCTGCTGATTTTTCACTGGTGTCTTTTTCATTATCTCCATCCCTTTCCCTGCAGTCTATTGTATAACCTTGTAGCGAAGAACAAAAAATGCTCTAGCTTTTTATTTCACTCCCTTTATTGAAAATAGTGCCATTAGCTGTCCAGATTGTCCTTCACTAAGCCTTTTGACTACAAATTACGAAGCACTTCACTAATAAAATTAACATTATGACTAAATGCGATGTTCTATGCCATACGATTACTCTGTCTCATAAATCTGGTCTTCTTTTGAACATCCATAAATCTCTTCCTAAACCTCACAGAAAATAATGGCAGGTCAGAATTCCATACTATTTATATGCATTCTAAGATTTGCACTTTCTAGAATTTCTTGAATCAAATATGATACATAACACAGTTCAGCATTCCAACTGATGCAAGATTAAAAAGTAGTAGTTGTTCTAGAACAAGGTATCCTGTCTATTGGGACTCTCAATACCTGAAAACTGTTGATCAGTGTTCTGAGAAGTGACAGAGGTCACTAAGCAAGACATATTTAGCATGAGAAATTACAGCCAACAGTGGGTTTAATACTGTGTGTGTTACCAAAACAGATTAAATTTGAAGACAGACTGCGGTTGCACAATTCTTTTCTTTCCCTGCAGCTCTTCTAATTTTGAAGCACTAGTCAAATAGCAAACCCTCTTCAGCATTTTTGCACTAGGAGGAGGAATGTTTCGTGTACCATAAACAGTATGCCAATCTCGAAATTAATCTTCTGGCTGCTTCCTTTGCTATTTTAAAGAGACATCATAACTGCAGACATGTTTTTTAGTTTTTAAAGGTTTTGACTTGTATAAGAGATTAATAGTTTGGGGAGTTTTAATCAGTAAAAAACAGAGTTGGGGGAATTAAATCATGTTCATAAATACTGACAGAGAAAGCATAGATTATTACACTAGAACTTGACCTTAGTCTCAAAAATAAATCTGTGCCAAATGTCAGTGTGAAGATTAAATATAATCTAAGTCAACTTTAATATGGTCAACTGACCTGGCATTACCCCACAGGTAACAATTGTGTGTTACAGACCAGGCTGGGAAACTTACATATTTTTCACTTTCAAAAGAAAATTGTCCATTTATCTCACTGAAAATTCTTTATGATTTAAACTTTCCAACTAACTGAGGTTTCATCATGTTAAATCTGTCTAGACTATCCTAAGTGCTATTGCCAGCACAGTCGACATGATTATTTTTCCTATGTATCCTGAAGTTATTTTAAAAACGTTTTCAGTATGATGGGTCAATTTTTTCTGGAACAACACTGTCTTTGTGGTTCTCCCAGGCTCTCTGCAGTCTGAAGCAGGAATTTGAATGATGGCCTACTCATATTTTTGACAGATGCAGTTCATTTGATACATTAATGAATATTTTGGGATTGGTAGTCCATTTAAGGCAGTTGCTATTAAATTGTCATAATTTATCTTTGATTGTCACACAGTGTTATCTACAGCCTGGAAACATGTCTTGGCTTTGGAATTAAAGCTAAGATGACCAACTGACCTTTTGACTCTGTCTCTAGCCTAAGACTTCAAGATATTTTCACCATTAAACTGCCAGTTTATCTCCACTATTACAGTGAGACGGGCAGTGTTGGAATGGAATTTTTTCTGCCTAATTTAGCTACTTGAATTTAGACATCTAGTGAAATTCTGCCATCTAGTTCTCTCTAAAACTACTACAAAGAGTTCAGAAACTCCAGGGAACGACTGCTTCCCAATACACTTGTGCTCACTGGTATGCCAAGTTACCATGCCTAGCTTGGGCTGAACACCTAATCTTGAAGCACTGTTTTATGCGAGATGAAGCATTTCCCTAATGGAGAATGCCCTCCTGAACTTCAAATGCTACAGCTAAAAAATATAGAGACATAAGAGACAATCCTATAAAGATACTTGCACTTGCTGTGCTGCAGAACCTCACTTTCCATTGCCTTTCCCTCAAACAGAATGTACAGGTTTGACGGATGCTCCTGTTCTTTCTTCTGTTTTTTCTTCTGTTTTTTAAGTAGCTAACTGAAAGTCAATCTCATCACCTACAGGATGGAGCTTACACAAAGCCGAATGCTGAAGCTCACAAGAAGGTGAAATACTGGCCTGATCATAAGATCTGATGAGTCCGTGGAAACTCAAGCCTTTCATCCTATAAAGCATCACAGGTTGGCAACACAGCCTCATACACACCTGGGATTATGTTATTTCTGTTAATATTCTACAAAGAAACATTTTTAAGTAATATTACCTCTATTCATTTTCTCCTGTTAGGAAAAATCTTCTGGTCATTTGACTTATTTCAACCTGACTTCTCCTAAACAAATGGGATTAGTGTTTACATCTGTACACACTAGATGCCTTTGAATGAGCTGCACAAACAGAACAGTCTGACATAGCCCACTTAGATACTTGTGAAAAGTGACTGGAGGTGTTAAAGGACACATTTATCATCCACTAGTCCTGTTATTTAAATGGTCTTTGCTCTTACATACCAAGCAGATTCAACAGGTTAGCATGATAGAAACATCAGACATCTCTTGCAAGGCCTGAGGAGCACAGGAGAAAAATGTCTCTATAATTGCAGGGGCTCAGCAAATTTAAAAGAAAAGAAAAGCTGCAGATGAGTGAGAATTCACACAAACCGGGTGCAACATAATTTTATTGAGTGGTTATCTCTATAGAGACCTTTAGAAGAGACTGTGATGTTACTTATTTCACAGGAACACTAAATATCCAACAATACTTCCAGTCCTAAATTAATATTCTCTCTGAAATCCCTGAACACACTCTTTTCCTCCCATCGTCTCAAAATATGGAATATTAGTTGTACACTGGTGACTCTGCCCTGCCCCTGACTCGAATGCTCCTCTTGGTTTTTGTGAAAAAAGACCAGCTGTCCTAAAAATAAAGTACTATTTAGTATTTAACTAAGTCTTTATAGAAGACTGCTCATTGGAGTGCAACACAATATATCTCCCACTTTCTACTCCTCAAACCTGCTCTTCTCTGCATCTTCAGCTGGAAGTTTTGGCAAACTGTTTGGGACTTTCTGAGGATATTTGTGTGGAGCAAGTCCCTACAGGACAGCCCTGCTCCACGTAGTCATGTTTTGACAAGAGCAAGCTTCTTCCATGTGCCAGGTAGCACATGGACAAACACATTCAGAGCCCTCCATGAGTACAACCCAAGTAGGCAAGCTGTGCCTGCCACCAGCATCCCAGTCCTGTCCCTCTTGCTGGAATTCCCAATGTGTTTGGCACAGTGTGCCTGACCCTCTCTATCACCTTCATCTTCACCCTTGTACTCTAAGAATAAAGACTCCCCTGGCCGCGGGGCACCCTCTCTTCCCTGCTCATTGCAATGAGGATATGAGTCTGCAAGGGTCCTCATAAGATTTTCTGCAACTCCTTTTCTTGCTGTTCCCTCTGTTTTTCCTTCCTTTCCTTTGGGAAAATTGAGATGCAGATGTTCAGCATAAACAAAGTAATCTTATTCTACAGCAAACAATCATGCAGTTACTGCTACCAGACGTGTCAGTGTGGCACATACAGTTTTCAGTAATGGTAGGGACAAATACAGCTGTTTCAGAATGGGTTTTCATCCAGCCTGGAAAAATGCTAAGCAAAACAGCTACAGAGATAAAGGAAAGAAGGAACACCTGCACTCTCTGGATCACCAATAAAGTATCCCAGATTACAGCATTCACTGCAGTGCAAATGAAGAGCCCAAGGGTCAAACAAAAGAGAGTCTTCCCAAACTTCTTTCTCAGAAGGGCCTTTAAAGGGCCTTTAATAGTTGCAGATGTATCCAAGGCTGGCTGTATGCTGCTTCTGCCGCCTGAAAGGAATGTTTATGGAAACTAAAAGAGGCAAAAGTATGAGGAATAAGGGATGTTCAGAGTCAGTGTGTTAAGCACCAAAATGTTCCCCTGCAGTTCTGCAGAAATGGAACAAAAATGGCCCTGATTGCCTTTGACATATGCCTAGGCAGGGTGCTAAAAAAGAACACACAGCAGATATTTCAGATACTTCTGCCAGGAAGGAGAAAACTAAGAATACAAAACTGTACCCTGCTACCCACTAGCCAGTGCTCTATGATAGTTATTTCAGTTAAAGTCTCTGTCCTTTCCTGCCCCTGGCAAATCAGATTGTATCAGCAAAGAAAATAATGACAAGGAAAAGGAATGTATAAATAATTGCCATAAATTATATACTGTTTTTTTCTACACAGAATTATCTGACATTTTAACTGAATAAAAGTCGCAGATTTGCACAATCTTAGAAAAACAGTAAATGCACTAAATTTTTCAACAAAACTTGGACTGTACTCTCAGGCTAGAGATTGACTGATAGTGTACAGGGAATGGAAAAGAATCACCCTTACTAACCAGAGCTTTCCTCAGAGAAGGAAGGGTGTGTTTTCATCAATTGCTGTTCAGAGCTGTAGATCAGTTTAAGTGTTGTAGTCGAAACCATCAAGGAATTATCTACCCAAAATATAACTATGTAAGGCAGTCATTCTCTGGGTGGGGATTTCCACATGTTGAGAGCAGTTTAGGCTCCCAGAACAGTCTCTTTAGTTTACAGATGTATCTATCTGACCCAAGATAACATAGCCTACATATTACAGCTGGTGATTGGGGTCAGCGGCTCTGACCCAGGAAGAGGTGACCGGTCCAGGGAGATGGTCCCGAAAGGAATCGCCTTCCCGAGGCCCGGTGTCTTCCCTCAGCTGCTGGCAGGAGGGCCCGTGCAGAAGCTGTCAGCTCTTTAGTGATTATCAGCTCGTGATTCCAGCTCAGCTCTGCAGGGCAGCCTCCAGGCCAAGCCAGACCAGAGAGAGAGATGAGAGGCCCGTGTGGCTGGTTCCTCACAGAGGTAGCTTTATTGTTGGTCCCCTCTGGCGAAGGGGAAAGCCAGGGACGAGAACTGTCTCTGCCACGGGCAGAGGGCTTGCTTTTACAGGGATACAGGGGATGAATGAAAGCCAATCGGTTACAAAGGATCTGCATAGGGTCTCCTAAAGGATTGTGGGTCTGTCTTTTCTTGCCATGACCAAAGAAGTGGTTGCCTTTCCAGGGAGTCCTGCTGGGCGATTGTGAAATTGCTGATAAGATCCCAGCAGAGATCCCTCCAGGGCAGGGGCTGGGCATACCCCACACCTACAGACAGCTGAACAGTGCCGCTTCAGACCCTGTGAGGGTATCCAGGGCAGACAATCTCCCCTGGGTCTCGTGCATTTCTGCCAGCCCTTAGAGAACATTTTGGAAAATGAAGACATCTCAAATGGCAGCTGGTACCTAAATTTAGACATCTTTCGTATTTAGGATGAGCAGGACAGATTTTCAGGCTCCACTGACAATATTGACTGGATGTCCACTGACCACTCAACACCAGCTCATCCAAAAGCATCCACAAATAAATACCTGGAGTCAGATACATTACTCAAAAGCTAAATCCCATCCCAATTTTAGATCACATCAAAAACCCCATAGTTCATAGCAGGAACTGCACCTTAGATGCAGGTTAAGAGTAGCTGTGTGTCATAGGTTAGCAAGGATAGTCCCGGAAGGGATGTCCTTGCTAAGGGGTGCTTACAGCTTCCTCTGGGACCTGATAGAACCTATCAGCTGGCCAGTTTGAATATGGACAATTCTTTAAGCCACTTAAAGTTGTGACCGCCTCTGTGATACACACTTAAGAATAGACAAACTCCCCCCCAAGCTCTCTCTCGTTTCCGGCGCTGGCACAGGTGGCTGCAGGCCCCGTGCGGGGGCCAGCGGGCCCGGCCAGGCCCTGCTTGGGCCAGGCCGGGCCGGGCCACGGCCAGCCTGGAGCCATGGACCTGTTCCAGCTGTGGAACCCCCCCCACTGCCTTGCTGTGGGCAGCCGGAGCAGCTCGGCTCTCCCCCCTCTCCACTGCGGCCAAGATTTCAGCAAAGCGGCACCTCTGTCCGGCAGAGGTCAGTGACCAACTGCGATAAGCCACATTCCAGCTGCAAGGCTGAGGTGAGATTAACCCTTTTATTGCTGTGAAGAGCTGAAAACCTGAGGGAAGAGAGAGAGGAGATGCTTAAAGCTGAAATTCTGTTGTGAAGCTATGATACATCAGAGTATCCCATTGTAATTTCATGAAGATCTGGGGGGTGGAGTGTTCAACTTGTAAGCAAAAGCACCTGCGCTGAGATAGGCAGATGCTGACACAGCTGTAATTTCATGAGAAGCTTGGACAGGGAGAGATGAACCAAATGAGGACTTTTGCTCCAAATGGGAAAGGAGAAAAACCTCAATTCCTAGAGATGCTCCCAGAGATAGTCCTAACGATGAAGATGAGGAAGACCCTTTGCTCCCAGGGAAGGAGAAGGGCCTCTGTTTCTTTGTTTCTGAACAGCTCAACCTTAAAATTGTACCCCAAAAAACTTTCAAGAGTGGACCCTCAAAAGCAGTTGCGGGAAAAGCTGCAAGTCGGGGGAAGGGACTCACATCGCAAGCAGAGAGACTCCTCTTCCTAAATGGACTGAACAATATTTGGAAGTGGGTGGCTGTCGCGGTGTGATACTGTTTTCATAGCACGAGCAAGAAGAGACTTCTCTTTCTACATGGACTGAACAAGGTTATTATGGAAGTGGTAAACAGACTGAACATCTTAAGGGTTGTCTTTACATTGTCAGTGGGAGAAGGGAGGAAGGTGGGGGGAGGAGGAGAGTTCTGAAGGTGGTATAATTTTTTTTTTCTTTCCTTTTCTTCTTTTAGGTCTGTTAATAAACTTCTTTATATTCTTTCAAGTTTGGTGCCTGCTTTGCATTTCTCCTAATTCTTATCTCACAGAAGATAAACAGTAATGAGTATTTTAGCCCAAACCACTACACTGTGGCTCTTGAGTCTTCCTGCTGTAAGGTCTTTTTCATTTTGATTTAGTTAATCTGCCTCCATGGCCAGGAGCAGAGCTGACCTTTAGAGCCCACACTTCCACATGAACACCAGCAATGAGAGCGATATTTTCACTGCTTTTGTTGCTTTCATAACACAGTACCGGAGAATCCTGGAGTCCTCTTATACTGACATTTCCTTTAGAGGCTGCCTGCAAGGGAACAGCTACTGGTTTTGTTCCATTTTGGAGGAGTGTGCAGCTGAGGGGTCATATTTTTAAGGTAACACCATCACTGTGAACACATATAGCCCAAGTGAAATTTTTAAAGCACCTCAGACTCTAATTTCAGATGAAAAATTAGGCTCTTTGTGTCTAAGTGCTTCTGAAAATCCCACTAGGGTCCCATTTGCTGATTCATTGCCTAACTTGCTTGTAAATTCTGCTATGGCTTGTTCAAGGTGACATACAACTTTTGGATGCTACTTTTCATCTTCTTGTCTCCTCAGATCACTTTGGTTTTGGTCACTAATCTTTTTGCCTCCCTGACCCCAAACCCAAACTCATTCCTAAGGTCCATCTGGCATGAATGCATCACAGTGGGATGTGGTCTGCAGGGTCAGTTCATTTGCTGTTTTCCTCTGCATACAGTGAGACCCAAGGGATTCTTCCTCATAGCACTGCACTCATTTTGCATTTTTGCTATTAAAAATCTTCCCACAGTCTTAGTATTTTGCTATGGGTTACTTATATTTGAATTAGCCACTTAAACACATCCAATGAAACAGGTAACACAATCTTTCTAGGTAGCTGCTGTACCACAGTTTCACCAGAAAACTAAAAAAAAAATTATTAATATCCAGCATAAAAATTTGCTGCAAATACAAACAATTCCTGTTTTCTTCTAGCAGTAGGAGGCTTGGAAAGTAATCTATCATTGTTTCCTTTCTAACCACTTTTTCTAGACATGGAAACAGCAAAGGGCATTTTTTTCTCTTAAGAAAATAAATCCATTTCCTCATAGTTTTAAGTTGATTTCTCTGTAACAAGAAAAGTTGCTGTTATTTGACATATCCCTGATCTAAAACGGGGAATGGATGAACATATAAGAGAAGATGGCACTAATAAATGGGAAATGGTTTAATCCACCAATTAGGTACCAGTTTCTGCCAGGTTATCTCAGGAGATGTTGGCCTGCTGCCTGTAAGCCTCTTCACAAACACCTTGTATGCCTTCAGCAATATATACAGAATGATGAAGCTTTCAAAAAGGAAATCTCTTCTGAATGTCAGAAGTGACTAATTTCCTCAGTATCTTGAACAATTTTCCAAAGCTGTAAAGTAGTATACAGGAGAATTAGCTCATAGCTGTGCTTGATTTCCCTAGCCAGTAAATTCAAGCTCTATCTCTGCATTTTAAAATGTTTTATAATAGGAAGTGAATTCCATAATTCATCATCCTACTCTCTCCTTATGTGAGTTTAAAATTCAGCTCCTCATCTTTTATGAGGTGGATAAGCAACAGTGAAATTAAAATAGGATTTTTCATTATTTGTAAGAATTGTTATATCATTAGAAGGGTTATCCAAAAAACAAACAAAAGAGCTTGTGGGTTACAAATAGTTTAGAAAAAATGATGCAATCCTCATATTCAAAAGAAAAGTGATATACCATATAAATGACAGATGTCTGTTGAGAAACTACTAAAGCTGGTGCAGACAGCTTTGGACACCAACAAGACGCTTGCTGAAGGAAAAAAGCACATCAAAAACTTGCTGGCTTGAAGGACTTGGAAAGAAGTAGTAGAGATATGCTTCAGATAGTTTTCGCCACTGTATCAGCAACACTGGCTTTCTTTCTTTCTTTGGAACTGAATGTGAGACAAGGATCAGAGAAATGTGGCTTCTGGGATGGAAATGATTATTCCTTTCATATTAACTGAGTTGCAAATGTGTTTTTCTTGTGAAAAAAACAAAAAGCAAAAGAGTCATAAAACAAAACATGATCTTTTTTTTAAATGAAAACAACATTCAGAGTAAAAAGTCTGATCAAATGGGAAAATGAAACAAAATTTCTGCCTCTTGAAGAAATTTAAAAAAAAAAATTCCTGACTAGCTACGATCAATTTAGGTATAGAAATGTTGGTGAATAAAGCAATAGATGGCATTACTTTATGGAATGCATTACTTTCAGGAATGACAGAAAGACCATGTTAAGCCTTTCTAACAGTTCCTAAAAAAAAATACGTTATTATAACATTTAATATTAGATAGATATACCTTTTCTCTTTGTTATATATAGTCATAGAAGGTCTGTCTTAAAATGTACATTTTATCTGGTTTTCCTTAGGCTTAACAAAAGATTTGCCAACAATTATATTGAAGAAAACTAAAAGGAGCAGTTAATCTGTAACACATGAGATCTCTCCAGTGGGTCTGCTACTGGGAAAATGCAATGTTATCAAAATAAAACAAATGATAATGGCAAATTTTTGCAACCGCACTTTTTATTTTTTCTTCATAAACGTCTTGTTTTCCCTGCACAATTACATCAAATGACATTTTAGACTTTTAGGGTAGTTCAAGGGGAAAGCAGAAAGCAGGAGTACCCAGTTTCCAATGGAAACAAACTTTATGCAAACCCTGTCTACCAACTGCTCGCCTTACCTCCCCTACACAAAGTCAAACCTAGTTGCTTATCAATAATTAGATGCTACAAGGTGGAATGGCAAGACCCATTAAAGCCTGAGGTCATTTTGCTTCCATGTAGTAGGCATATAAACAATAAATATAATTCTAATTTCCCTTTTACTATGACCCCAAAATGCTATGAGATTTTTGCAAGTACAAAGTTCATGGTATAACTATTAACATAGAGCTGAGTAGATCTAAATGGGCAGTGTAGTCAGCACGTGGAATCTACAGAATATGGACAAAACAAAGTTGAACCTGAAAAATCCTCTTCAGTTTATGTAAATTATATAGCTCCAACAACTCTAAAGAATTTACAAACTTATGTCAAATCCCACTTGTCAACTAACTGATCCGTAATGCTTAGCCATAATCTGTACACTTCCTCTAAAGAGTAAAACACGATGGTTGACATGCAGAGAAAATGCACTAATCAGTTAATAACCTCTGTTGCTTGACAGATCTTTTCTTCTTACACATAATATCCAAACAAATAGTAATATAAGAGTTTTATTTTCTCCAGGATTTTCCGTGCAAATGTAAGAAAGATATATATTACTTGTGTTGTTCAGAACATCTGACAGTTCTGCAGTATGCTAGCAAAGCCCAGCTCATATAGCTGATTCAGTGAGCATTGATATTCATTAAAAGCAATAATAGGGTGATATTGCCCTGATTTAGAGGTCTGGCAGGAAAGTGGTGGCAAGAGTCAAAGCTGGCCCCAAATTCCCTGTCTTACTCCTGACCCAAGCATGCACATACACCAGCCCACAGCTCACTATGTCCTGCTGTTAAAGGAAGTCTGCTTCTCACGAAGAGCAATGAGGTCAGGGTATGATCCACTTCAGTCTTGATATCTTTGCACTACAGCTTGCACTACAAGAGCTGTGGCTTGCCATGGACTTGATAAGCTGCTCCATTGGCACACCGGGCCAAAGTTTTAAAGACTGGTGAATGCGATGCTGGAGAGCTGTGCCATGGAAAAGGACCTGGGGGTCCTGGTCGATGGTGAGTTGAACATGAGTCAGCAGTGCCCTGGCAGCCAGGAGGGCCAAGAGTGTCCTGGGGGGCATCAGGCACAACACTGCCAGCTGGGCAAGGGATGGGATTGTCCTGCTCTGCTCTCCACTGGGGCAGCCTCACCTCGAGTGCTGGGGGCAGTTTTGGGTGCCACAATATGAGAAAGGCATTAAGCCATTAGAGAGCATCCAAAGGAGGGTCACAACAATGGTGATAAGCCTTGAGAGGAAGATGTGTGAGGAGCTGCTGAGGTCACTTGGTCTGCTCAGACTGGAGAAGAGTGAGGGGAGACCTCACTGCAGTTACAGCTTCTTCATTAGGGGGAGAGAAGAGGCAGACACTGATCTCTTCTCTCTGGTGACCAGTGACAGGACCTGAGGGGATGACCTGAAGTGTCAGGGGAGGTTTAGGCTGGATATCAGAAAATGGTTTTTCACCCAGAGGGTGGTTAGGCACTGTACTGGCTCCCTAGGGAAGTGGTGACAGCACCAAGCCTGACAGAGTTCAAGTGTTTGGACAATGCTCTCAGCCACATGGTGTGACTTTTGAGCATGGTCCTGTGCAGGACCAGGAGTTGGACTGGATGATCCTTGTTGGTCACTTCCAACTTGGCATAAGGTGTGGGTCCTTGACTCTCAGGAGGCAAGGTTCAGCCTTGAGCTGGGCACAGAAGCCCTTTATTACATTATTTACATTTGATGGCCTGGGATATTGCTAAATCCCCCATTTCCCAGGAAAGATTCTTAGATAGCAAGCTAGAAGTCATTTCTAGTTGTCCTGAATTTCTGCAGAAAATAGTTTAAGATTAGCTGGGCCATCATTGACACCAAGGCTCTCTGCCTTGAAGATGAGGTCACAGGTTCCAGTTCCAGCTCCCTAGCGTGTTTGTTTATTTTATTCACTGGCTGTTTAATATTTAATATATAAACACTACTTAGGACAAGAACAGTGTCATGGGTTAGCAAGCATAGTCCCAGAAGTGATGTTCTTGCAAAGGGGTGCTTACAGCTTCCTCTATGACCTGACAGAACCTATCAGCTGGCCAGTTTGAATATGGACAATTCTTTAAGCCACTTAAAGTTGTGACCGCCTCTGTGATACACACTTAAGAATAGGAAACTCCGAGGCAGAGTCTCTGTCTTGTTTCCGGCGCTGGGACAGGTGGCTGCGGGCCCCGTGTGGGGGCCAGCGGGCCCGGCCGAGGCCCTGCCTGGGCCAGGCCGGGCCGGGCCATGGCCAGCCTGGAGCCGATGGGCCCTGTTCCAGCCGTGGAATCCCCCCACAGCCCTGCTGTGGGCAGCCGGAGCAGCTCAGCTCCCCCTCTCCAGTGCGGCCAAGATTCAGCTGAAGCTGCACCGCTGTCCGGCACAGATCATGTGACCAACAGCGATAAGCGAAATTCCAGCTGCAAGGCTGAGGTGAGATTAACCCTTTTAGTGCTGTGAAGAGCTGAAAACCTGAGGGAAGAGAAAGAGGAGATGCTTAAAGCTGAAATTCTGTTGTGAAGCTATGATATATCAGAGTATCCCGTTGTAATTTCATGAAGGCATAGGGGACGGAGTGTTCAACTTGTACTTGTGAGCAAAAGCACCTGCGCTGAGATAGGCAGATGCTAAAGCAGCTGTAATTTCATGAGAAATTTGGACAGGGAGAGATGGAAGCGATGAGGACTTTTGCTCCAAATGGGAAAGGAGAAAACCTCAGTTCCTAGAGATGCTCCCAGAGATAGTCCTAAAGGTGAAGATGATGAAGACCCTTTGCTCCCACGGAAGGAGAAGGGCCTCTGTTCTTAGAGATTAAATGTTCCCAGAGGTGGGTGAAGAGAACTTTTGTTTCTGAACGGCTCAACCTTAAAGTTGTACCCCAAAAAACTTCAAGAGTGGACCCTCAAAAGCAGTTGTGGGAAAAGCTGCAAGTCGTGGGAAGGGACTCACACGCAAGCAGAGAACACACCCAGGTGGCTGTCTCGTTGTGATAATGTTTTCATAGCATGGGCAAGAGAGACTCCTCTTCCTAAATGGACTGAACAAGGTTATTATGGAAGTGATAAACAGACTGAACATCTCAAGGGTTGTCTTTTTACATTGTCAGTGGGAGAAGGGAGAAAGGTGGGGGGAGGAGAAGTGTTCTGAAGGTGTGGTATAATTTTTTTTCTTCTTTTAGGTCTGTTAATAAACTTCTTTATATTCTTTCAAGTTTGGTGCCTGCTTTGCATTTCTCCTAATTCTTGTCTCACAGAAGGTAAACAGTAATGAGTATTTTGGACCAAAGCACTACAAACAGGAATCCACAATTCATACTTTTTAGGCAAATTTCTTCATAACATTATTAAAGACTTTTCCTGTTCTTGTGTTTTCTGGCTTCTTGTAGTGGCTCTTCATTTCTTTGCTGCACAACAAAAAGACTTCAAGGAAAAGGGGAAGTGTCTCAGGATGTCAAGATCATGTCGAGTTTGGATAGTTTCCTGGTGAATGATTTTGAACTTCTCCAGCATTAAGAGCTTGTGTGGGGTTGTTGACTGTCCCTAGGGTGAATTACCCCTGACATCTGATCCAGGTGAACTGCAAATTAAGTGATTTCTCTTTCCTCTTAATTAGTAAGGTAGTCTCATAGAAGTAGGTGATTTTTTGCTCATTTTGCTCATTTTCACGGATACACCATAGGTATATTTTGGATACCTTTGATTGAGTTTTTCAAGAAACTAAATAGCAAAGCAAAACAAAAAATCTCAGCTTTGACTCGGGTAAGACACAGAGCTGCAGGAAGGAGAATTTGGTGGGAGGAACTTTAGATACCTTTGCAATTTCACCAGCATTTGCAGACCTGAGGATTTCTGATTTTTCTCCTCAGGCTGCATCCTAAATTCTAACTATATTCATTTTAAAAATTCAGTTTAGAAGTTTTCAGTGATCCCATGTTCCTCTGTCTCAGTTTTTCTTGTTGCATACAGCTAGGACCATTTCCCTGCTTATGACTGGGGGTTTAAGAACAGCTACTGAAAACTTGGAAGTTTTTGTGCTGTTACACATTTCCTTGGATGAAATTTTCATTAAGATTGCTGGAGTTCAACTCTTGCTGCTGCTAAGTTAGGTCAGTATCAGCGTAGACACCCAGTGAGGAACTGGCTATGAAGTTTTCATTCAACCAGGAGAAAAGAAGGATAGAAAATGAAGCAAAGGAAAATGAATGAGAGAAAAAAGTGAAGGAAGAAGTGGGACAGCTTTGTCCTTCAGAGTCCTAGAAGCTCGTATCCACAGCAATAACTTATTATCTCAATGCTTGATTTTAAAAAATAAAATAGTAAAAATATAAAAAATAAAAAATAATTTCCTGCAAAACTTAGCTTTTCATGGTACTGATTTAAATGGGGTCCTTAATTTCAATTGGGAGTATAAACACTTATTTCAGTGATTGTGTTGGAATGAAAAACTGAAAGAAACATGAGACTGAAAAATCACAAAGTGTATGTTAAGAATGCTCAGTTGAACAGAGAAAACAAGGTAGCATCCCTCCAGAAGAGACCAATATCTCAGTCCTTACTCTGACAAGATGCTGAAAGGGTCTGAAAGCAAATGTCTCCAATTCATTCTAGCTGGGTGGTGAAAGAAGGATAGCCTGCATAGAAAGTGTATTTTACTAGAGTTCATTACAGGACTTGAAATTAAGAATAAGGCTTTGGTCCTGCACCTAAAAAACAAACTTGAGAAATGTTTCCCATATGGAAAGCAAGCAGAAAGAATTGTGCGTTAAAGAAAAAAAATCCCTCCTAAACTAAACCAGACCTGTCCAGTCCTGTCCCAGCCTGAGGTTAGACGAATATTTTGTGTGCTGCTTTGAGATACATTACTTCTGGGATTCTTTCCCCATTTTAAGTAAAGAAGGCTGGAAGACAGTCCATCTGATTTAAGCTATTTTACTGGGAATTGCTGCCATATTTTGAGCATGTTCCAAGTAGCAGTTGAGATATAAATAGCAGAATAAACAAACAGCTGTGCAAGCAAAGTTGAAAAGTCAGAGACCAACAAGATTATCAGCTGTTTCTGCAGTACTTCCAGCCTGCTCACATACCAAATGTGATATCATATGACAAACATATTCTTTATTGCCAGCATCTAGATTTGGCATTTCTTCATTCCCTACTTATTCTGAAGACTCTTTTTCCATATTTCCTTTCTGAAAATAGAGAAAATTATATTAAAACCCCCAACAATGAAAGTCCCATGGTTTTGGTCAAAATTCCTGGCTTATACTTTGCATTTCACTTGCTTTATGGTATATTTATAAATATAAGGGTAGTTATATGTTGCAAAATGAAAGTCCAGAGGTAAAAAAAAATGTTCCTTCCCTTCTAAACCTACTTTTATTCAAGGCTCTGAAGTGGGAAGATGTCTTTTATTTGATATTTGTGTGTAAATACTGTTTATGATAAAATAATGAGCAGGCATAAGACTCTGTGTATCTCATATTTGATGAAGAATACTACTCATTTGGCATTTCTTCCTGACTATAAACACAAAGAAATAGACAATCCTGCATAATGAAATAGCTAGACTTATGAGAATGCCAGTCTTTTAATGCTCTCTACAGATACAAATAAGTTAAAATGTATTTACTGGTTGCTGAATAAATACCTGTCTTCACTGGGTTTCAATCTATGTCCTCTAGTTCACAGGAATTTTTTTTATTAAACTGAGTTAAAGCTTTTTGGTTTTTAATGGGCTATAGTGTGGGTGACCAAAATGTTTAGATCTGTTAACATTTTCCAGAGCTCTGGTGCAGAAGATGATTTATGATTCTTACCAAGAAGGACCAAAGTGTCTGTTGAAAGTACTGTGAAGAATCACATTCACTTTAATGCCTTGAAATTAAGCATAAAATTGAGCTTCTTTCATTTATTTTACTGCCAGTTTCAATAGTGTAGTAAAAGCATTTGAATGCATTGCATTGGTGTTCAGTCATTAATGTGCAAAGGAAGTTAAAGTGTATTTTAAAGACTCACTGCCCAAAAGTAATTTTTAAACTGCTTTGAAATTCCTCTTCATGTTTTGACATTGTTTCAATGTATTATGACTTATTTATTTCACTGGGAATGGCCATTTGCCCTTTAAATGTGCCAGTCCTTTTTTGAATCCTGGTAGTTCATTTTCTAACTTGGGTGTAGGTCTCCTCTGATTCAGGTTGTCATGTCAACATTGAAGTGATTCTTCTGAAACACTGCTCTTTCGTTGTTGTTTTGTGAGTGATGGTGGCATTTGTGAATTCTGTAAGTATGATTGCAGCTTGAAATTGGAGAGTTAATCTAGGAACACTTATTCTGCTGCCATTAAACCACAGTCTCATGGGATGAGCTGAGAGGAAAGTACAGGATGCCCAAAACATTTACTATATTGGACAAGAAATTGGAGCCCTTTGAGCTCTTTCCAAGTACTTTTATGTTTGACCTGTCCATTAGTCATATTTGGTCTATGATCTCTGAAGTATCTTTTATAGGAGGTGAGCTAATAGCTGCAAAAGATGGAGAGTCAGCTAAAACACTTAAAGGGATACAGCCTATCAAAACAAGATGGAGTTTTCTATATTAACAGTTTAAGTAATACACTAATATGCCAATTACCAATCTCAACCAATTACCAATCTCAACATTCTGTAGAGACGGAATGGGTATCATCATTCCCATCTAACAAAAATTATATCCAACTTCCCATGGTCACCCACACAGCACGTAGCAGAGCTAAGAGTGAAATGAAGGTCTAAGAAAACACTGCTTGTGATCAGCCAACAGCAGGCTCTGTAACAAGCTACTTGCTATCTAAAGAGTTATGGCATGGGGGAAGGAGAGAAGCAGAGCAGTGAAGTCAAGGGACAGAGGAGAAGCAAAATGAGATTACTTCCCCCAGGGAATTCAGTGGTGAAGGCAAAATTAGAGTTTGCGCACATCACTCATAGTCATGCTCACCCCACCTGTAGGACATCCACAGTACAGTGCAGAATGTGTTTTCCCGAGTGTCGATGTTTATGGCACTGAATATCCAGCCCACCAGATATTTTAGAGGACTCTCCTCAGACAGTGCCAGGCAAGAGCTGGTAGGTGTTCCCATTACTTTACTCAAGGTCCTGTAAATATAACTATTTATCCCAGTCTCTATGTGCTAATTGCTATCCCCCTTCCAAAGTCAAGAGCTTTCCTCTCTCCTCAGACAATACTGTCAGTAAATTCTCATCTTAGTGTCCTTCACATTGCTCCTGACACTTTTGTTATGTAGAAATACCTTTATACTATTGCAAAACTCCTCTCAAAGCTTTTCTTTGCCAAAACACTTCACAGTGGTTAACAAACAGCCTGCTATTTTTAAATCTTTCTGCACAAGTGAGTAAGTAAGTATTGAAATACTTATCTTCTGTCTGTACCTAGCTATGGTCTCCAGATTTATAAATGCTTCACACAAGGCAATCCAGGTTAAGCAGAAGGGTATCCATGCACTATTAAAATACAAATATGCCTTTGTTCATGTTTCTCTCTTTTTAAGCCTGTTTAATCTAGAACATGATCTTTACATGCAGTCAGTCAGATATGAGAAGAGGTTTATGTCAAAAGCACTGACTCAGAATCGTTCCTCAGCCTTTACTGGGCAGGATATGTGGCTGAGAAATGAACAAAACTTCAAGAACAACCAGTTTCCTCAGGTAACAAAAACTTTGCAGAAGGAATCGGTATGGGGTCTGCTCAGACCTGTCAGGAGAGCATTCTTTTTTTTATTGTAGAAATAGTAAGATTAACAGTAAATATAGATTATTTCTGGTATGTTACTCCTGGTGCTGGAACTAGTAACTGGTAGAATTAAGAGGAAATGAAGTTTTATTAAATATTTTTTAAATTATTTCAAATATTCTGTTTTTATATAGCAATGTGCACCATGTTGGTTTATTCTATTTACAGCAGCTAAAATAATATATCTTCAAGAAGATGATTCTTAACATAATGATATATGTACCAGGACTCTTTTTTGTAGCCAGAGATTAAGTTAAATTTGTAAATGTAGGATTTTTTGTTCTACAGTGCATAATTTTGGTCCTAAATGTTGAAAATAAACACATGCTTTGACCTCTTAGTATAAAAATAAAGTTACAAAACCAAAATTATCGTGGATTTCTTTCTTCAGAGACATGATTGATATTATCAGGCAGAGAAACTTTCTAGTAGTATGGATACCTCCTGAATCTGGGACAGCTAAAGTCCATTTATGAATTTTCCTTTATTTTATGACAGGTACAACATCGTGGAGAATCTGACACCTAGCATAGACTTTTAATGCTCATGTAGAAGTAGAGCAAAAATCTTGGGATCTGATCACAGAAAGTTTTTCTCATCTTCCATCATTTAAAATATTTATTACTGTAATCTTTTACTTTGTCTATTCCACCAGAATGTTGGAAGCTCACGTCTTTATGAGAGACAAGATGATGCACCACAAAAAAAAACAAAGCTAAATATTTTGTTCAAAACAGAAGCATGTCATGCCTGGGAAAGGGAGCTTGATGCTTTTTCTTCTCAACATTTAGTATCATAACATTCACAGTAATGAGCCACTTTACATCGGGCTTTGATTACCTGGGGTGAGAGAGGATGTAATGGCTGACGTGAATATCACTACTTTGAGCTCTTCAGCTATTATCTCTTTCCATCAAATGTAAATCTCTAACCAGATTATGATTTTCTGTCTCTCTTTTCCTATATATTGCAGTAAATCATCTAAGACAGTTAAAGGAACCAGAATTTTAGATTTTATTTCCTTTCACTAATCTTGTGACATAAATTCAGCTCAGCTTAAATCAAGCACTCAAGCTGAGCTGCCTGCTTTGCATGCTGATCTGCCAGTTGTCAGCAGCAAGCTGAATGGAAATCAAAACCAGTATCTCAATATTTGAATAACTGTTATTGTAAATAATTGCAGGAGTGCAGCCTCTTAGAGAATGACTATATATTGAAAGTGTGAATGCTGTGCCTCTAAAGTGCTTACGCTGCTGCTTGTAGACAAATGAAAGACAGAACACATCAATGCAACAAAAAAGACAGAAAGAAGAAATGAGATGCAAAATTCTTACAGTGCATATAAATATTTAAATGTCATGTATAGTTAGAATTGTCAATAAAAAGGTTAATATCAGCAGCATTTCCAGGAAGAAGCTCTGAAAGATGTGAGAGGAAAATGCCACCCTGTGTCTTGTCACTTGCTCAAGTTAATCAGAAGTCCCAAGATGAAATGCAACCTAAAGAATTCCATCTTCTTGTTTCATATGATAATAGGGCATTTTGTGTGACTATAATTTGGTCTCAGTTGACTTGAAAATTGCTCCAGGCCTCCATGAAGTGCTTAAAGTTGATAATACAAAATACACAAATTTTGCAACATCTGTTTCTCACTTTGATTATTTTGCATAGTTCATTTTGCTCCATTCCCAGGCACTAACATGAACTTTTTAGGTCTAACAACACAATGTACCTTTTCAGGTTATAGCACCTACTCAACAATAGTTCAATCAAAGTTATTTTGGAAGAACTTCAGTTCTTTTATTATATTTCAAATAAGGAGGAATCTTTGGGGAAATAAGGAAGCATAGATAAAATGGGCTGTCTCCCCCATCTGTCTGAATAAGTGCAATTCAAAAGTAAAGCAGTCCTAATAAAGTAGGAGAATGAAACACTAAAAAGGACCATTGAAAAGTGGAATAGAGAATAATAGCTTTGTTTTTTAAAGTCAGCAAGGGGCTTGCATGTTAAATGTGTATAAGGTCAAATGAGCCAGATGAAATAAGTATTTATCATTGGCTAGCACAGAGTGAATTCTGAATGGAAAACAATTTTCAATTAACTGGTCATGCTACACTTATCTGAGGTTATGTTGCATAATCAATCATGAAGAAGTGTTATTTGCCTACTGTTTATGAGCCAGATGGTTCCAATACTTATTTTAAAACTGAAATACGATTTAAACAAAGAGGGGACACAATGGCAAAACTTGACTCCCACTGCAAAAAATGAATAAAAGAAGTCTGTGGACTCTGTTGATGCATAATTTCAAAATATTTTGAAGATTAATATATATGTTGGCATCTAACAGCAGAAAGAAACATGGCATTATCCTTTTAAACTAATTCCATGACTACTTGTCATAGGTTAGCAAGCATAGTCCCGGATGGGATGTCCTTGCCGAGGGGTGCTTACAGCTTCCTCTGGGACCTGATAGAACCTATCAGCTGGCCAGTTTGAATATGGACAATTCTTTAAGCCACTTAAAGTTGTGACCGCCTCTGTGATCCACACTTAAGAATAGACAAACTCCCCCCCAAGCTCTCTCTCGTTTCCGGCGCTGGGACAGGTGGCTGCAGGCCCCGTGCGGGGGCCAGCGGGCCCGGCCAGGCCCTGCTTGGGCCAGGCCGGGCCGGGCCATGGCCAGCCTGGAGCCATGGGCCTGTTCCAGCCGTGGAACCCCCCCCCCCCCACTGCCTTGCCGTGGGCAGCCGGAGCGGCTCGGAACCCCCCCCTCTCCACTGCGATAAGAAAAATTCAACATTCCAGCTGCAAAGCTGCAAGGCTGAGGTGAGATTAACCCTTTTAGTGCTGTGAAGAGCTGAAAACCTGAGGGAAGAGAAAGAAGAGATGCTTAAAGCTGAAATTCTGTTGTGAAGCTATGATATATCAGAGTATCCCGTTGTAATTTCATGAAGGCATGGGGGACGGAGTGTTCAACTCGTAAGCAAAAGCACCTGCGCTGAGATAGGCAGATGCTGAAGCAGCTGTAATTTCATGAGAAATTTGGACAGGGAGAGATGGAAGCGATGAGGACTTTTGCTCCAAATGGGAAAGGAGAAAACCTCAGTTCTTAGAGATGCTCTCAGAGATAGTCCTAAAGATGAAGATGAGGAAGAGCCTTTACTCCCAGGGAAGGAGAAGGGCCTCTGTTTTTTGTTTCTGAATGGCTCAACCTTAAAATTGTACCCCGAAAAACTTCAAGAGTGGACCCTCGAAAGCAGTTGTGAGAAAAGCTGCAAGTCGGGGGAAGGGACTCACATTGCGAGCAGAGAGACTCCTCTTCCTAAATGGACTGAACAATATTTGGAAGTGGGTGGCTGTCTCGTTGTGATAATGTTTTCATAGCACGAGCAAGAAGAGACTTCTCTTCCTAAATGGACTGAACAAGGTTATTATGGAAGTGGTAAACAGACTGAACATCTTAAGGGTTGTCTTTTTACATTGTCAGTGGGAGAAGGGAGGAAGGTGGGGGGAGGAGGAGAGTTCTGAAGGTGTGGTATAATTATTTTTTCCTTCTTTTAGGTCTGTTAATAAACCTCTTTATTTTCTTTCAAGTTTGGTGCCTGCTTTGCATTTCTCCTAATTCTTGTCTCACAGAAAATAAACAGCAATGAGTATTTTGGACCAAACCACTACACTACTTTTATAAAGAAAATTATTTCACTCTTGTTAATTACTGCAGGCTATGAAAGTGGAAAGAGACAATTAAAATGGTAAAGGGATGCCTGCAGATTGTCTGTATTCCCTCTTTGTATAGTGAAAGATGGTCAACTGTCCCCTTAACTAGCATTTATATTGCATCATTTGGTGTCTTTTAGCATGTGTCTTGAAGTGGTTTCTCTCTTAGGCTAACCAAAATTTCACTCCTCTGCCACCTAGAACCCCTTTGCAATGCTGCTGCAAGGCCTTGTGTCATCCAGCTCTCCATGAGCCTGAAATTTTATGGAAAGAAGGCAAATTTGATGAAGGGTCTGGAGTACCAGTCTGATGAGGAGCAGCTGAGGGACCTGGAGGTGTTTGGCCTGGAGAAAAAGATGCTCAGGAGTGACCTTATCACTCTCAACAACTGCCTGCAAGGAGGCTGTAGCCATGTGGAGGTTGGTCTCTTCTCCCAAATAACAAGTGGTAAGGCAGGAGGAAACACCCTCAAGTTGTCCTAGGGCAGGTTTATATTGGATATTAGGAAAAATTCTTCACTGAAAGGTTAGTCAAATATTGGAACAGGCTGCCCAGGGAAGCAGAGTCACCACTGCTGGGGGTGTTTAAAAGATGTGTAGATGTGGCATTTAGGGCCGTGGTTTAGTGGTGGACTTGGCAGTGTCAGGTTAACAGTTGGACTTGAGGGTCTCAGAGGTCTTCTCCACCCTAAAAGATTCTGTGATTCTAAGATGGAAAGGCACTTAGGGACAGCCATACATAAATCTGCTTTGCAGCACCTCAGACACAGCATGTGGCTGAGACCAGCCATGGGTGCAGACACCACTGATGGAAAAGATGCAGAGGCTGCCCTGTCCTGGTACCACAGTGAATGACCCCACACCCCACAAGGTGTTCTCACACAGAGACAGATGTAGCTGCAGGCACAGTATCACCCATTCCTGTGCAATACAGAAACAGTAAATGTCCCATCCTTCATCTCCTTCAAGAGGGACATATTCAAGCATGATAGAATCAAGTTTTTTTAGAAGAGATCCATGATTTTGGGTTCCTCTTGAACATAACATATAACTATGCTAAGCTTGCTCCTTCCCAAATTTGAAGTCCTTACAGTACTGAGGTCAATGGCAATTTATCACTGAAGGTATGTATCAGACCTGGTTCCTTTACAGTCTCTTGAGCTTCTTTACTAGTCACCTTTGGAATTTCTGCCTCTTGCCTACTTTTAACTAGTTAAACAAATATATTCTGCACTCAAGAGCACAGAATGCAATTCGTGCTGACTTTACAATTGCTTAGGGCAAAGAGCTTTTTTCTCGAAAGAAAGAACTCCCAAAACCTTTGTAATATAAACAAATATCAATAATACTCATGTCTTGGAGCAGTCTATGTTTCCTATGCCAAAGTATTCAGTTAAAAATTGATATATGCATGGGGCAATGAGAGATGATGTTCATAATAAAGCATTCTTAAAATTTAGCTTGCTTCAAGTAGTAAATAAAATGGTTAATTGTAATAATTTGATTTAATAAATACATCTATAAATGTACAAGTGACTCTATTTGTAAAATATCAAAGAGGAATTCTGTTTCCCACAAATACAAATATTCCAAATAACTTGAAAGGAACTGCCCACATAATTACTAGTAAGCATGTGCACAAAGATCTGAGAAATGATTGCATAGTCAGAGGCATTATTTTCAGAAGGCAGCAAAGATTATTTTAAATACAAACACTGTATCACCCTAGAATTTCAAGCATTTTATAAAAGCTAGTTAATTATATTTCATGTTTACTGAACTCTTAATCGGAAGAGCTCAGCATCTTTTGCAGTACTTAATTAATTTTCTCTTCTGACACCAAAGTGAGGTAGGAAAATATTATTGTTCTCTCTTATAATTTGAGGGAAGCCAAAAGCAGTGCCTCTTTTCAGTGATGCTGCAGGTCACCAGCTGCCTCCATCAGCCTATCTCAGCAACACACTGAACACTACTCACTTGCTGTGTGCTTTTTGCAGGTGTTGGAATTTTTCTCAAGCAGTGACATGTAAGAAAGTCAGAAACAGCAGCTGACGGTGATGACTTTGAGTTACTGAGCTAACCAGTAGGAGAACATCTTCTCTAAAGAATGCTAACTGTAAGGCACTTCTACACTCTCTTTTCCAACATCTTTATTAAATCAGCTTCATACACTTACCAGTTGCTGTTAACCAAGTGTGCATTGACACCAAAGTAAACAGAAGGGTCGTGCTAACAGAGACAAGATGTGTTTCAAAGGGAACTGAACCCTGTGAAACAGAGAAAGCAATTCCCCAGGAAGTGCTAACAGGTGAAAGATTTGCCTGCATACCAGTGCGTCCTATGGTGGAAGCCCTCCTGCTAACCAATGTTGTGCTAATTAAATTGGATGCACTAAGTTTACTGACATGGTTATTATGCATCAGATACCACTCATCTCAAACTTATGCAAGAATTTCAAAGTGCTGGTGAAAGTGTAGTTGGCATTCAAGCAGTATAGGATGTACACAGGAAGTGCACGTTGTGTTGTGTTGGGCTGGAACAGTTTTTGTTATAGAACAGGAGCAGATATTTTCCTCTTAACCTGCCTGCCCATACCAAGGGCATGAGCTGCACACCTCAGTAGTGTTGGTTACTGTGCTGTTCTTCAGCAAGTGGGTAGCATATTAGTGATGTGTCTGATGTAACTTACTGGTAATGTGCCTGGTGCATCTGCTCGCATCTGCTGGAACATCTTCAGGCAGGACTTAGGGACTGCTTTACAGAAACCACTTTGATGACACTACTAATATATTTCAATCTCCATTTGTCTTTCTGTGCAGTTTTCTACAGCTACCACTAAGAAATGCCAGTAGCATTTGGGAGATGAAAGGAAAAGCAGTCTCTACATTCCTGATATTCCTGAAAACACTGGTCAATCACTTGCTTATCTTCTGCTGTTAGCTGTCACCACAGCTTCTCTTAGGAAACTTTGCAGGGAAAGGGCAGAAAATCTGACTTGACTCTCCTCATAAAATAGCAGGTCATCATCTTCTAGCTTCTGTCTAAGGTCACAGACAGGGAATATTTGATAAGAGTTAGCCAGTAATCCTCTCAGAGATAAGGATTCCCTCCTGCAAGTGGATACTGCAGGGGTTTCAGTGGCAGAAGAGGATCTCATCTGCTTTCCATCCCCTCTTTTTCCGTCTTCCAAGAATGGAGCCATAAAAATAGCTTTGGATGGTTACAGAAATCCTTTGAACATTGCTAGGAGTCGATGGCTGGTATGATCCAAGACTCTGTGAAGAAGAGGGAAAGTGTTTCCTGGGCTGATGTCAATCAAATACCTTTATAAGCTTCAGCTCATGCCCAACATGTGCACAAGGACTGTATCAATGGCCCAGTTAGACGGGGTTCATTGTTCAAGGTTATCATACACCTTTCTCCACTCTTTGTAATCAAACCAACTCTGAACAATTGATTCACTTTTCTTGCAAATACAGAATGGCATCTTTTGAGGCATCTTTGATGAACGTAAGGGACTTCTCTCTCTTCACTTCCAAAGGTATATAAAGCCATGATAGAAAAGATCATGCTATATATAAAAAAAAATATATATATAGAAAAAGCAGTTGGGAAAAAAGATCTGTAAGACTGGTTTGGAGCTTGACCCTCACCAAGTTCAGTCCTAGCTTTGCTGCAGGATTTCTTTTAGATCATGAAAAATTCTACATTCATAATGAATGTAGAATTTTCTGACAACTCTCTTTTATCATGCCATTTACATTAATTTCAGAGAAGTAATATAAAGGGTTCTTAAAAGTAGAAGCTTATTCTATGTGCATGTACTAATTCAATGACATACACTCATACTCATGCAAAAATACACATGCAAATTTTGTGTATATTTACATGCATGTGTATATGTATAAGTATATGCAAATATATAATAGATATATTAAATAAAAATTATGCCTGTATTTTGTGATGGGTATTCCAGTCAGAATACTCTAATACTCTGCCTTTCTTAAACTCTCCATTTTCAATTCAAAGAGGAGAAATGGAATTGCATTTCTATTCAATTTTCAAGCTTATTCAGCACTTTTGGTTCCAGAGATGGGATTGGTACTTTGTCAGAGCAGTAATTTAATGCAGGTCCACACGCAGAAGCTCAGACTAAAAAATTCTTCATCAACAATGCAGTATTCCCTCCTCCTGCAGTGCAATCGCTCTTCAATTTATTGAAATGTGAAGGTGATTCACTGGGAAAAGAGAAAAAATCATCTTGTCCTGAGAGTTATTCATAACCCTAAAGACATAGGGACAAATCCAAAGAGATCCTCAGGATCTAAAACAATCATTTGAAGGACTGAGCTACAAAGAAGCAAAAGTACTGCACTGTAGTCACTTAAGTTGGAAGTATCTACATCCCCTCTGTGGCAATAAGGACATGTAAGGGTATTGAAAGTCTGCAATAGGCCTAATTGTGTATTCTTTGAACTTGACTAACTATTAAATATTCAGATCCTCCTTCTATAATTTACCTGATTCTTAGTGCTATAGAGAAAACCAGATTGTGATTAAAAATAAAATAAATACTCAATACACAAATTCAATATTATTACTCTACTACTTGTATTTAACCTGACAAGCCATACAGTTTATTTGTCAGCCAGCAAGACACATTATTTAGCATAAAAAATCTTCGCAGAATTTATTGTTTCTACATCATCTGAGCATCTTGCTCCACAGTTCTTAGAGAAATCTGTGTAAATGCATAGATGTCAGCCTGTAATTAATCAGTAAGTTTTTTTGGTAGGATGAATCAAAAAATGCAGCCTAGGAGACAAGATGTATAGGGCTATTTCAGGGCCTTGATTAAGGAAAGGTGCTTTACTTTGTGTCTGCTCCACAGCAGACTCGCAGAGCAGAAGAGCTGCCCAAATAATTGTGAGAAACTCAGTTGTGAGAAACTTGTGTTTCCCTCATCACTCTCCAAATTTTCTCCCTGCCTGGACATATCTGTAGCTGGATATAAACTCTGTATTGTGACATAGCCTCTCAACAGCTTTTCCACAAGGAGACCTTATTCTTGTGTTTAAATCCTCTCAGTGGGTGTGTGCATATTTAGACTTAAGATTGTTAAATCCCAGACTGAAGAGAATTTGTGTCTGGTTCACATCACTGCTCTTCTGGAGGCCTGAACTCACACTTATCAGTTACTCAACTCACCTTTTTTGCAGACCTTTCCAAGGCCCTTGCAGCCTGAATCCCTTGCCAGACTTTTCTGCCCATCAAAGACTATGCCCTCCAAGAGACCCTTTTTAGGAGATTCCTCAGCATCCATACTGAAAACACCACAGAGGCATGAAGCCAACTTCTGTCACCACTCTTTCTGTGAAGTGGCAGCTCAGAGTTTGGAAGATGCTTTATCCACACACTTTATTCAGGGGCCAGAAACACGTGGCTTTGGGAAGGAAAGCAGTTCTTCAGCTCCTCCTGTGTCCGGATCGCCAGGTTGGGAAGGTAGCCACTCTATCTGCAACAGGTTGGTGCAGGCAATGTTGTAGGCTGTGTTCAAGCCTCTTCTTCCCTCTAAAGTGCACTGAACACCTCTGGGTGAAAACTCAGCACCTTATGGAAATACTGATCCTCTGGGACAAGAACTCAACAGGAAAAGGCCCAAATTCAGCACTGCTAGAAATGTGTCATCTACTGAGTAGAAGCTACTGACAAAAGTTAATATTTTCCAAGGTTAGATGGCACAGCAGACACACCTTCGGCTGAAAAGACAGGTTAAGGGGCTTATGAAAAGGGGAATGACAGAACCACTGTGATAGCTCCTAAACATATGCAGTTCCTCTGTAAACAGTACCCAAACAAAATCCTCTTTTAAGTGTCGATGAAGTTTGGGTCTGTACTTGTAGTCTGAGAGTGTATTCAAAACATCTGGTACAGCCTGTGTACCCACTTGACTCTGCTTCCAGCCATCAGCCAAATTAGTACCATAAAGTAGCTTTTTTCTGTGAGTTCTGGCTTTGAATCACAACAGAAATGTGTGTAATTCCAGAGAGTCATTGAGGAGTATTGAGGGGGCCAGTTTTGGCCAGATTATTTTCGGGGTGAGTTTGTTGTGTGCTGAAAAGAGTGACAATGCTGTTTTGAGGATCTGGTTTTCTTTCCAGGACCTTCATACCACCTAATTTGCTATCAACACCAATAATTAGAAAACTGGTTTGTGGGACACTGGATGCAGTGGTCTGCATAGAGTTGGTTGGCAGTGGGTGGAGAGAGTATGAACAGCAGACTGAGAGGCTACAACACCGCCAGGGACTGTAGCAGGACTGTGACAAGCCAATGCAAACTGGTCAAGTGCTGGTCACATTTGATACCTTCAAGATGCCTACATGATCCTACTGTCCCACTAAAACATCCCTCTGATCACCTTTTCTTGCTGCCTTTTGACAAGGTTTCAACAGAAGGATGAGTTTCAGGTGAGGGCTGGCCTGGGAGCTAATATTTGAAACCACTGTGGCTGAAAGGCAAGTCAGATTTGGCTCTCCTGCTTCCTAGGGGAGCACTAAAAGCATCAGGCTACTAGTTACAGTTAAATATTGCAGAAAGACTGCAGCCAGCTTCCCCCATTTTCCTGTCTTATCCACAAAGCTGGGACAGAGCTACAGAAAGACTCCAGTATAGTTCACAGAGTTTCAGTGTGTCCTATGAACTGAAATTCTTCAAGCATCTGGGAGACAGGCAGATCCATATTAGCTAAAAGGTAGGCAAAATGTGGCTGGATATTAAATCACCTTAAACCCCCTCAAAGCACAAAACAGTACACACCTACTACTAGGAGAAAATATCAGTTGAAGTTCAGTATCCTAGGCACATACACTGGGAAAATTTAATCACCATAAGCCTATGACAGAAGACAGTTTTAATGGTTTAATTACAGATATTACAGCAGCTTTATTGATAATATATGCAGTTCACAAAACAAATTCAAGAAAAATTCTCTGTGAGACACTGACCCTCCTGAAAATCCCATGCTGTGATCCTTCATTTTTAGTACTGTCTTTATTGCCCCTAATATAAACAGATTTGCTTTCATAAAGGTTCCAGAATTTGGCCCAGAATAACACCATTATGGACCAAATAACAAGGTTGGGTTTACCTCAAGCAATGACATTAAAGATGGAAAATTCACTAAAAGACACAGGGAAAAATACACCAAGAAAGTAATGTCAACATTTTATTTGTGCTGAGGTAGCTTGCCTTATTGTGGAATAGTCAGCTGAGATATTTGCAGTTTGTATAGTGGCATTTTTCAGTTTTATTGAGATTTTAAACAGTAGGAACAAGGAAATAGCAAGCAGCATCATTTACATGTCAGAGCATATCCAGATTCCACAAAGGCAGCAGCAATTGCCAGCAGTCACAGTTTGAGCAGCTGCACAGAACCCAGAAGCTCCATTGTCACGCAAGCGCTGCGAGTCGTGCGAGCGCCAGGAAAGTGATGTTAAAAGGGTGACTGGGAGGGGGCAGTGTGTGATTTAATGTGAGCCCTGTCCTGATAAAGGATGCTTGCCAGTAGTGAAAGGTGGGTTATCAGATGGAGAAGCAGGTATTGGCTATGGATCTACTGGTGAATGGATCATATCCATCACTACTGCCCTCCTCACACCACACATTGGGAGTTTGGCCATTGAAGATGGGCTACACAGCTCTGCTGGCCACTTGAATGGGAAAGTGCTGCTGGGTCTCTTCAGGTGCTAAGGAAGGTTTTACCTGATTGAGTTTATAATCATGACAGGTTCAATCATAAATGGGCCCTCAAAGAGACTAAAGATGCTCTATGAGGAAAAAAAATCAAAACAAACACACTTTTTAAATGGAGAGTTGACATCCAAGGAATTAAAAACCCACCGTATCTTGCAGCCTCCATGACTTACTGGAGGAGGAGAAAACTGAAACTAAAAGAAAACAAATGAAAAAAAGCAACCAAAATTTAACTTCTTGCTTAGTTTTATGCTTTGTGCAAAGGAAAAGATGCAACTTACATTAATGTTGTAAAATTAGCATGCAGTGTATAAGCAATAGGACAAGCATGTGCAATTATATCTGACTGCAGAATAAGAGCACACAATTGTTTTTTCATTTCTTCTTTATATTAAAGAAATGGCTGCAATTTTTTTTTATTTTTTAGTGCTGGTGAATTTTTTTGTTTGGAAAACTAAATCAATGATTACAAATGAACTATAACATCTTTTTTCTCAAACTAAGCTACAGAGAATAAATATTTAAATGTTCTTTAGCTTTCTGGTAGTAATTCTGGATAAAACAGATGGAGATGGTAAAGTCTACTTTAAAAATTTAGATGTAAGCATTGCTATGTGTCTACAACTTCCTCTTTTCCTTCTCCACTCTTTACAAACATCTCTTCATTCAAGTGCATCACAAAAACAAACTTGCTTATTCATGTAAATATGTATATCAAATAGCTCATAAGATGATTGCTATAGAACAACTGTTGGGTTTTATTTGCAAATCATAGTTATAAATTAAGATGAATTCTTAAAAAGAGATATTACTATTCCCTACAGCTAATTCAAAATAAATGAAATAATAAGTCCAGGATCAATTTTTGAAAGGTTAAGTAGTCAAACAAGTTTGATCACATGTTTGAAAATCCACACTTAGACTCCAGCTTTGGAATTGGAAGTTTCCCTAAACTTACAGCAATTACTGATTGTTTTTAGACTACAACTAATGTAGAAGTGGTACTTTTTGGTATTTTTGTACATATGCTTTTGATTCCTATCTGAATGAAGAAATTCTTTGATGAGAAACAGTGGAGTAAAGACGTAACACGGCCAGATTTTAAACCTCATCATTTATTCCACTTATTAGTAACTCTTATCCTACAATATCCATTTCTCTGAGAGCAATGACACTTCCAGCACTCACATATTTTAAAGCTCTGCATGTAGTCAGTGGATTTTGCATGGGAATTATCTGAAGGACCCCAAAGGAAAGGGGATCTTGATCGTGCCAGTGAGTGTAACAAAGTGCTGAGCAACTTGTCAGCCTGCCCAAAAGCATCCAGTCCATCACCATACCTGTAGGACAGGCTTTTGTGAGGTCCTCACTCCAGATTTCAAGATCAAAAGTATCATCAGTATCCACACACGCACCCCATAGCTGTTGTCATTACTTGTTTTGTTGTTGCACTCAGTATTGGGGAAAAAAAACAGCTAGAAATTATATAAGTTGCAAAGTTGGCAGAACACTACCCATAGGTGCACTGCCATCTTCTGGGAGATTTCATCCAATTTTTTAGTCAGATGAATTTGTCATTTAGTCCAGTCTCTGTCCAGTGAGTGAAAATGTTGATTTCCAGCTAGCCACCAGTACAGCTAAAAGATTGTATTTTAATTTTATGATCTCTTCCTTGACTCAGCACCAAGAAATAATAATAGTCACAAACTAGAGTTATGAGCAGTAACGCGTCAGACTGCTTAGAAAGATCTCTCTCATGGCCACAGAAGGCAAGAGATCACTGTAAAACATAATTTTCAAACAAAGTGTTCAGAGTTTTTAACTAGTGGATCTCCTACCCAATAAACCAAAGGAAAACATAAGAAAATATTTGGGTTTCACATCCAGTCAGAGATTCATTATGAGTTTGAGACATATTAGCTGATATTAAAATAATTGAAGTTATTTTTGTATCTATTTTTTCTTGATGATGCACACTGACCCTCTTGAGCAGGGTGTTAATAAACTTTCTTGGACATATCAGTTGGAAATCAGCTTCATGAAGGGATGTGTGCTTCTAAAAATATTTTAATACTGCTAATAAAAAGTCTGGATGTCTCAGATAAAAAAAACAAACACTCTGGTCTTTTGAAACATTTTTTCTCAAAATAATTATGTTCGTTTTTATAGAGAATGTAGAAGAACACTTCCCAAAATCTCTTGCAGAAATCACATTAGTCTGTAAAATTTTTAAGGCTAATATCTACCAAGTCTCCACTGCACTACACTCGGCAGGCTACAGAAGGTCAGTCTGTGAGTCCTGCAGTGCAGATGTAAGGAAATAGAGAAAAGAAAATTTTACTCCATCCTATTAGGTAAGTAAATGTTATTAAGTGAAACAACCTGTTTAACAAAGTTAAAATATCCATTTTACTGAGCCTCAAAACCCTTTAATAACAACATGTTTTGCTGCTTATATTGATAAGCAATGGACATGAAAGTAACTATCAGCAATACCAAAGGAAAAAAAAAATTCATTTATAATCACCAAACTCAATAGGTTTCTTAACTCATACTCTTTTTATTCTATCTCCTTTAATCACAGGCTGGATGTATGTCAGGCTGAGCAGTTGGAAGGACTGCCATTAGCTAGTGCTGAACCTCATATTTGCTCTTTAGGCTAATGAGCCATTCCCAAGGCAGTTTATCAGTTACTACTCTCAGTCAGTCCACCAGGAATCGCACTCATCAAAACAGTTTGCAAAGCAAATGCCTTGTCCTGAAATGAAATTAAATGTAGCAGCTACTACAGCTGATAAATGCTGGTAAGCTCAAGACAGGATGCAAAGATTCCAGAGAGGTCAGTGACTCCTCCTCTGCCACCACCTTGTCACAGCTCAGGCTCTAAGAACAAGGTTTCATTTGTTTAGTGGCTGTCTGCTACCAGCTGCTTTTTCCATGTCTCCACTAACTCTGACCTCCAGAGAAGCTCAGCTAGGGTCTCTGCCCTGTGTTTTGAGGGCAAAGGTTATTACAATCAATTAGGCAACAATGATGTCATCTAATGAACTCGAACCATGTACCTTCAGACTTTCTGTGACCAAGAGTATCTGTGATGTTCAGAGACGTCAACTAGGGGCATGTTCCAATCACTGTTTAGTCAGCAACTTAGTTTTGTTCCAACCACTGTTTAGTCAGCAACTTAGTTTGGCAATTTTGTTCCTAAAAATGGGAGCCCCTGGGAAGCTCACAAGTATGAGTGTTAACTAATGGAAAAGGCTGCCAGATCCAAATAGCAAACTCTGGTAAAATACCTTCTTATTCTCCTACTATTATCTACCCAGTGAAAAGGACCTTGCAAAGAATAGCAGTCACTGGGCATAAAGAGAAGTTCACTGATAATATCAGAAGTTAAATCCATAGTCAGTGTTTCCAAGGAAAGCTTATGCACACCAATAGGAATTCAATGAAGGAGGCATGTTTCCCTCAACAGTTATTCTGTGCCATAAATACACTCCAGAAAATTTAGAACTGACAGACAGCTACAGTTGAGAGGTACCAAAGTATGTTTTGGGGATGGGAGAGGACTGGGAGGAATGGATTGTGATGCACAGCAATGAAATTATAATGTAAGTGTCCATGCTCACTCATGTCAAATAAAAATGAGACAATTCAATTTGAAACTGGGACCAGATGCATTTCCAAGATCCAAGCAGGTTTCCGGGGCTGCAGATGAATGGAAATAATTTGATGACCAGATAAAATCAATCCATGATTTTGTCAAAGCCAGCTGTCACAAACAAAGTAAACAAAAACTGTATTTTTCTAATGTTGATAGACTGCTGCTATCCACACTCTCAAGAAGGAAAGGAAGAAAAAAAAAAACAACAGAAAAAAGAAGGATTAAATGGATTTAGAGACAAATTTAATTAAAAGAGGGATATAGAAGTAGAGTAGATCTGTTTTTGTTTTCCAGACAGTATCACAGTAAGCTATAATGCCCTTCCCCTGGAAAGGCCAACGTGCCCTGTGGGACAGCTTCAGTATTCTCCTCTGTTGAGAGAAGATGCAGAAACCATGATGACCTAGAACACAGAACCTTTCCAAAACCAAATTTACAAACACTTCCCATCCACAGGGATCAGAAACAGAACGACTGGAGAGGTCTTTAGTATAGGGATTATTAAAAGCCACTGAGAAAAGCTGTGACTACTTGGGCTCCTCGTCCATCTTGGTTTCATCTGTAAATCTGTGATGGTCTTTTTACCAAAAGTGAAATTCAAGAAGTTTTTCCAATGTAGATAGCAGCTAACAAGAAAAGTTCCAAAAAGACTGCAGTTTTTAAAATTATTGCAAACTGATTTTCTTGTCCATGGAGACAATTAACTCTTGATCTCACTCTTTTGCTCCAGACTACACCTGCCACTCTGAAGAGTTTACAGATGAAGAAGTGCCTGAACATCTCTCTCCATCACCTCAAGCTGGGACCTCTGCCCTGTTCCTTGCCCTTCTCCCAGCTTCAGCCTGGCAGAGGCTCTGCCCTGGGCTTCCCAAACCCACCCACCAGCTTTCCAGCAAGACCTCCTCTGGCTGGGAACCACGCAGAGGCTGTGGTTTGCCAGTGACCTCCAAAGAACGAACACACAGCTCATTCCCGGTCCCTTCCCCTCTCGCCCTGTCAGAGGGCTCGGATGGGCTGTAGATTCTGTTTTTCTTTCAGCCCAAGTCCATTTGAAGTCCATAGACTTGTGTTGCTGAGAGAGCAGGACATCTGTCACAGCCATCACAGCTTCAGCTTCCTAGTGTGCTCCTAACGATATTTTTATGGAAGGGTCAGGAAGAAATAAAGATGTTTTGATACAAAGTATTCTGAGTTATTCTAATGCCTACAGTGTGAAAGACACACATTCATTTGGGACACAGTGAAAATTCTGGGGTTTAAAAGCACCACCTACCCAAATATGACAAGAGATGAAAATGAAGCACCAAAAATCATTAGATACTTAAGCAAAAAGAAGTAATATATTTTTTGCTGACATTTGACTTTATACTGTAAGTGGCTTTTCTATATTCATTTAAGGATAAGTTTTATGACTGAGTAAGGATAGATGCTGGAAAAAATAATTGTTTCTTTCCACCTTCAGAAATTAGAAATGTTATTTTAAATTATTACAAAGGCATGGACTGGAATACAATTTCACAGTTTCTAGTGAATTAATCTAGAACAAAAATAATTGCTCACTTTCCCACAGGAAGAAATCCTTATGTTTCACCCATGCTCCCTTTCCTGCATGATTAACAGATACTTCTGAACCAACCACACATGACCTCCAGTAACCATTCACAAGGGGCTAAAGTCATAAATAGATACAGTCATAAAAATATTTATCTAAAAGCAAAACAACTCTCAAATCAGCTGAGCAGCATGATAGGTTTGCTTGGCACAAGAAAAACAAATCAGATATAGTTATAAATATCTGTGCTGGTAATGAATACAAGCTGGTTATATTTCACTGAGAGAAAAAAATAATATTGCAGAGCAGCTCTATCATGACTTTCAAACAGTAGTGGAGAGTGCATTATTAAGCTCAGATCTCAACATTAACAGAAAACTCAATTTGTAGTAGCATCAACAAAGTCTATATAATATAAATATCTATTAATAATAAGCAATGACACCAAAGACACGGATAAATAGAGCAAAAGACTATAAATAAAAAAGACTGCATGTAACTGCCCAAATAGGCAAAGCTGGAAGTTAAATCTTATTAATGCTTTAATAAAATGAAAGTGTCCTTCTATCAGGACAAAGTTCTCTAAGAGCTGGGAAGCACCTGGAAATGCCTATTGTGGTTGTCTGCTGTACTCCAAAGAGGCAATCTATCCCCAGAAGCTGTATCCCAAGCAGATCCCTTTTTTCAGCTTTTTTCCTTAAGTTCTACAACTGTTGTGGTGGCAAAGCAGAGTTCAAATGTTGCACTGCTCCATTAACTCACTCTGGGCTTTATCCTGTTGCCAGTAACTCACATGTCAGGGTTGTTGGCTCTTTTCTCCTTTATCAAAGCGAGGAAGGATGTAGATCTGCACAGCCAGGTGCAATGAGTGCTGGCCTAGTTTGGTTTTACAGAGAACAGGAAAAGTTTAGGGGGAGGTTTGGGGACCTATTAAAAATATTTTCCTCTCCAATTAAGGAGCCATGCATGTATTTCCAGCTCAGCTGGAGACAAACTAAGCAAGAAAACTGTACCAGAGACGTACAACAGCATTTACAGTATGATTCACAAATTAAATACTTGCCAGTGGGACACAGAGATGGAATTTATTTCCTTCCTTGTGGAAGGAGCTACACAGGTAGGCAAAGCACAGAAGAGTAAGACTGTCATGTCCCTGACTTTCTTCTAGTCATCTTTCACATTCAAACTTTAGAGGCTGCTTGAATTTAAACCATGTATCTTGAAGCTTTCTAGCACTTAAGATAATTAGGTGTCACAGGTGATGTCAGATGTTAAATACAATGAGATTTCATCATTCATACAGTGAATGACAAAGCTCTGCAAACCACAGATGTCTGGCATCTATTCAGGAATTAATTGAAGCATTTTGTTCAAAATCGCAGGAGACTCAGTGCAAAGTTTAATGATTATGTAGCTGGCACTCTTCAAGCACACTCATGGGCTGGCTGATGAAGAGGTCAAACACTGTAAGATACGTGAATGTAAGCAAAACATAACAAAGACAGTCAGCGCCTGAATCTAAAATTATAGTGGTTATATTCCGCAACCTTGAAACTAGATTGGGAGTAAGTTCAGTGCTTAGAAGCAATTTAAAAAGTCATAATGCCTCTAAGGAAAGAGTGAACTCCTAAGTATAAAATGTGGGTATATTTCTGCTATCAGCACACTGAATCAAATTATATCTGAAAAATAAAGAAAGTATGGGAAAAAACCTGTCTGTCCTGACTAAGGAGAGAGAGATTGGATTTCACAGAACTAAATGGAGTCAAGGGGTTAAGGACAGGGGTTCAAAACACTTGAGGGGATAAAAATGTAAACTGACGTATTCAAAAGAGCCCAGGGAAATTAGACTTTTGTATTCAAACACTGTCAGAAAACAAATTTTTCTGTTGCCATGGAAATTGAAAGAAAACCAAAACCCATTCACAACCACAATGGAAGGGTAGGATTTTGAAATTTCCTCTGGCAGAAAGCTTCCAGTGGAAAAAAAAGGATTAATTTAGAGGATAAAAATACATTGTTTCTGGCAGATGAAACACTTTGTACAGGTAAGGAACAGGATTTCCTTTCAGTTGTCCAGCTCACCTCTATTTATGTAATTAAAATGGTAATAGCAATATGATAACAAACTATAAAAACTTTCTCAGTACTACATGCAAATATGTGCATGATAATCGATGAGTTCACAAAGAAAGCAATTGCACTTTGACTTTTAAAATCTGAGAGGAAATATAATTATTAGAGATCCCTTATGACTGTGCTGATGGCAAGACAAATCGTGTATGTAGTGCTCACACACCAAAATCATCTATACCAAGAAAAATTAGGCAAATACATCAAAGACTGGTAGTAGCCATGGAATTTGCTCTCATGGCAGACTGTCCCTGTGTCTCCATCATGCTCCCAAGGACCCTTTTACCAAGTAAAAAATTATTTCACTTTTTTATTGACATGTATTCCCAGTTTTCTCCTCAAAAGTCCTTCTTCCTGTTCCATGGGAAAATACTGGCCAATACCACCAAGTACATGAGCCCCTTCCTTTGAGTCCAAGATAGAGTCATAAAAGCAATTCAATGTACGAGGCTGGGTCCCATCATCCAGCTGTTTTATCCTCAGCACAGCCCAAGATCCCAGCCAGGGACACCTCTGGACACAGGTAGGTAGCCCACTGAAGTCCTTACTGAAGCCTCTGACTCAGAATCTCAGTGGAGCATGTTTTCCAACCCCCAACAAAGTGAAAAATTATGCAAGTCATAGGTCAGACTCAATGATCCTGATGAGGTCTTTTCCAACCTCACTGATTGTATGATTCTGTAATTTGGACTGCTGCCACAAGTATGGAGTCACTGAAAAAAAGGGTTGAGTCTCCATCAAGGAAACAATGATCCAGGGCCTTTTCAGCTTTTCAGGCTCACATCTCCCTTCCATCCACTCAGCAGAGAATTGTTATTATTCTACACCTGGGTCATTGGAGCAATCTACTCTACCTTTACAAAGATTTGGATCAGCATGACTGAGATAATGAGCAGCTGGTGCTGGGGCTGAGCCAGGGGTCCCAGGCAAACAGGAGGAATTCTTGAGCCACTTCTACCATCAGCCCTTCCTCTTCATTCTCCTTGGCTTGAGCTTTGTGCCCTAAACACTAAAGTAAAAAAACCAAACCTGTGCTTTTCTTGCAAAAGGCTTTCATATACAGTAAGATTTCTCTACTGTCCAAATCTCCTCTTCTCTAGACTAAACAGCATGAATATTAAATAATAACATTATAACATTCCCTCTTGAGCTGACACATCCATTTAAGAACACTACAGCTTACCAGGCATTAAGCAGTTACTGGCTGGTGCAAGTTTATTTACTGAAGAGTACTCTATTCAAAACATATTCACTAATTACTGCAGAAGAACACACATATCCATTTGTAATTATGACTTAAAAGAAACAATGATTTTCTCTCTGATCAGCCTTCAGTTAGATTCCCATCAAAGGAATCACATGAACAGATGGGGTCCAAAAGGCTTTTCATGTGTTTTCTTTTTTTGTGCTTCATAAGGAGGCTCTCCCTCATAAACTTGTTAAAATGGACTTATTTCCTTTACCAGGATGTGATATTCTGGTAACTGCTTTTTGTTTTCTGTCTTGAGCAAAGCAGATAATTTATTTCTATTTACCAATAGCATGAGTGATTGGTTAAGTGTCACACACATCAATGGATCCATGACAGCAATCATGGAAATGACAAAGATTTTTTTTTCCTCTATCTGACTTCTCCAAGGAAAAAAAGCATTTTCCAAAGAATACAGCTAAAACTGGATGAGAGCAACTTTTTTGTGAATAGAAAATTCATTGAAAAAGGCTGTGACAAAGAGAGAAGCTTTATATCTGAATCCAGCCCACAGTTGGTGGGAATCTTCTACAAAACAAACAAACTGAACAAAAACAAAACAAAAAAGGCAGGAGGGATTTTGGATCAGTGCACATTTCATTGTGAAATTTTGTGAGAGCCTCTTGTTTCCAAAGATGCTGAAATGTTGCATTTCAACATATCCTAAAAAAATATTTTTTCATTGTGAAACTTTTTTTTAATGTCAAACCAGACTAAGTTTAATTAGATGCAAAATAATTAACTCCTCCAAATCAAACTAAACATTGAGTCAAAGTAAAAAAGCTTAAATTACAGATTTTTTTAGACAATTTGGTTCAGCAATCAAGTAAAAAAATCAAATTTTTGGTGTATTAAATTATACTATTTTTCATATAACTATGATAGGACAGCACAGAGGACAATTACTTTTCTTTCCCCTTAAATTAACGTCTTCCTTTTTTTTCTTAGACATTTCATTAAAGACATGAAAAATGTCATGTTAAATAACTTGGCCAAAACTAAAATAATTTCTTCCAATAAACCCTCAGCTTTTTCCACTTCTCTACAGAAGCCACCATTTTCCCAGGAATGAGGACTTCAAGATCCCTGCCCCACTTTTGACCACCACACCCTTGCTAGGGAAGGAGCACATAGACTGAGAGACCACTGTCACCCTATGCAGTTTGAATGCCAGAAAGAGAGGCAAAAGATGTGATGGAGACCAGAAGTGCTGGATGACAGAATGGCTGTCACAGGATCACATGGAACTTCAGACAGGGTCACAATGTTTTGTAGCCCGGAGGTGTTTCACCGTGGGAAGCGATCCTTGATCCAGCCCGGATCTGTCCCAATGCTCCACGTCTGCTCTATTGCAATGCCCAAAGTTGTCTCTTCTTGGTGGAAGCAGGACTGGCTGCTGATCCTTTCAGTACTCTTGTTGCCAAATGACCACAACAAAATGCTTAGTGTCCGCTTTCCCAGCACTGGATCTGACTTCACACTGCCAAAGATAACTTTTAATTAAGGCAGCAAAACCTGACAAGATTGATCACAGAGGTGGTTTCCTCCATGCTGAACCATCTCAGATTCCAAACTCTTTTTTCAACTACACCTTTCAACCACCTAATTAACAAGTTGTTCATCATCTGACTTGCCAAAAAGAAGGAATCTCAATCTCCACAAAAGGAGTCAGAGATAGAAAAGAGCCAGCAATTTTTCTTTACTTGTCCTTAGGTTCATGTTCATGTTCAAATGTCTATATAGCTTCCTCTTTGATGATTTCACCCAACAATGATCACTTTGATAACTGTGGAATTATTTGGCCATGAGAGTTTTTATTCAAATATTTTTGCTTGCCCTTTTTCACCACAAAAAAAAAAAAGCCAAGCATTTTTCTTCTCTTTTTCATCTTCATCCAAAAATAACCAATCAGCCCATGTAGGGTCTATTCCAAGTGGTTTTTTTTTTGTATGCTGGACTAGATTTGTGATAGGGAAGTCATCTGCATTTTAAAGGAACTGGATACTGAAATTATATGCAGAAGAACAGGATTTTAGTAATAAAAGCTGTTTCTTCTGACGTTATTCCCTTCACCCTTTCTTTTAGTTTGCTGAATATCTGGGAACATTGGATGGATTATAAAGCCTGACACATGCTGTACACATAGAAGGGGAGTGCGTGTTGCCAAAGCCCACTTGGATGCAATGAAGTACAGAACCAAAAGGAAAACAAAGTCCACAAAGTGAGATAGACTGTTCCCTTCCCAAAACAAATTTATCTCCCAGGTTACATTCCACAGCAGTTTATCAATACCGTAATGACCACAAGAAGGGAGAAGGCGCTTTGCAAAAGCTGTGCCAAGACACTTGGTCCTTTTAACTTCCAACCACGAGTACAGGCTGGGCAGAGGCTGGATTTAGAACAGCCTCAGGTAGAAGGACCTGGGGGTGTTGATGGATGAGAAGCTCAGCATGACTCACCAATGTGCTTTTGCAGCCCAAAAAGCCAATGGCATCCTGGGCTGCATCCAAAGCACCGCAGGCAGCAGGGTGAGGGAGGAGATGCACTGCTCCACTCTCATGAGAGCCCACCTGCAGTACTGCATCAGCTCTAGGGTTCCCAGCACAGGAAGGACATGGACCTGTTGGAGCAAGTCCTGAAAGGTCCACAAGAATCACCAGAGGGTTTGAGCACCTTTCTATGAAGACAGACGGAGCGGGGGTTATTCAGCCTGGAGCAAAGAAGGCTCAAAAGTGACCTTAACTGTGGTCTTGAGTAGACAAAGAGGGACTACACAAGAGCTGGAGAGAGACATTTTACCAGGGCATGTAGTGACAGGACCAGGGGCAATGGCTTTAAACAGACAGAGAGTAGATTTAAATTGGATGTAAGGGAGAAATTCTTTACTAGGAGGGTGGTGAAACACTGGCACAGGTTGCTCACAGAACCTGTGGATGTCTCATCCCTGGAAATGTTCAAGGTCAGACTGGATGGGGCTATGAGCGACCTGGTCTAGTGGAAATTGTCTCTGCCCATTGCAGGGAGTTGGAACTGGATGATCTGTAAGGTCTCTTCCAACCCAAACCACTGATTCTCTGTGGGAGATTAGGAGAGGAAAAGCTTCAAGACATAGAAGATAAGATTTTCCAACAAAACATCTTTGCAGCATGTTCTCTCTACAGATGTGGCTCTTGTCATCAGCCCCTCTTTCCTATTCCATTACCTCCTTCCAGTTGTTCTCATTACATCTATTTTCAGTTTTCAGGTCTGAGGAAGCATTTTAACACTTGTGGACATGGACAGGGGCATTGGACTCTAAAGGACATTGTGGAGAGGGCACAGAAGGCTGCAGTCAGTGCCACCTAAGCAGCAGAGAGCCACTGGTGCAGAGATGTCTTCTTTCCACCCATCACCTGGAGCATGGAGCATACAACAGCTGCGTGGCACATCCAGCACACAGATCCCCTACCCCAGTCCCCAGATTCCTTCAATGCTTATTTTCATAGGGACTCTCAGTGGCCCTAAAGGCTCTCCAAACTCTAAAGTTTGTTATACCACTCCCATTCCTGCCCTGTCATTACTCCTATGACAAGGCAGAAAAGCCAGGGCAAAAAATTTTTGAGCCACCTTGTTGCTGCCTGTTCTGAACTTCCCCTCCCCCTCCCAAAGACACGTGCTCCGGCCACATGCTCCGAGCTCCTTTGTTCGAAGCGCGGGCAAAACCAAATGTAACTCAAACTCTTCAGCAGTGTCTGATTGGCCCCTCACCCCAGGTCCTCCCCTTCCCTCTTCTCCGAATAAAGGATAGTCGAGGGGAGGCTCCACCCTCTCTCAGCTCAGCTATCTTCCTGTGAACATCTGTGGTTGTCTCTCTCTTTCTTAAGGCTTCTAACTGCAGGAAATTGAGCGGGCAGGGAGCTATATTTCTCCCTCTTTGCTTCTGCTGATGGTATTTGCTCTGCAGCTGATACAGGTACCGATTTTAGAGCTATTAAGGTGCTAGATCGCCTGTGCTGCCTCTCTGGGCTGCTCGAGGCTTTCTAAGGCATTGAAATACAAGCGCTAGCCGGTATAAAGCTGAAAAGATACCATCCACACCACCTCTCCACCCTCATCTCAGTATTTGCTTGCAAGGAACACTTGTGTTTTATAAAACCTTTTCAGATACCATAAATCTTTTTGGGATTAATTAACATATTAGGTGGAGAACACAGATGTTTTCAGCAGGTGGCAATACAGTGAAAGCAGGCCAACAAAACCCAGCAGTTCTGCTGCATGTGCCTTTGGCAAAACCCCACAGTCCCACTTGCCTGCTCTCCCTGCACACCTCTGGAATGCAGCAGCTCCTGGGCAGATTAGCAGAGTTTACCTTTGGTGACAGACAGCTAAAAGCCTGAACAATAATGCTCTGACAGCTGTCCAGACAGTCTGAATATGGCCAGATATATGAACTTGCAGAAGAACTAGACTCCCATTTATAGAGGCAGCCTAAGAGCCAAGAGTCCATTACTGCACCAGAATATGCAACTAGAACAGAACCAGATTAACACCCAAATTTTTATTAACCTTTAATTCACTGAACACTGCCAAAACTTTAGTTTTGGGACTTGAGATACATCAAATGTACCATACCTATGCATAAATTCATATGTTTCTTAGGAATGCTTCTGATGAGTTCTTAAATTCATTGTCAAGACTGAAAGGCTGAAACCTAACTTTTCCTTCAAATTCAATTGCCTAAAAGAAGTCTGCAGATAAAGATTGTCTATTATTTGATTCTTCAGTAAATACACAAAAAAATTTCAATGCAAAAGTGTGTGATGCCAAACAAAAAGCACGGGATATAAAAATAAATTATAAAATCTTCATGCTCCCCTCCACACTACCGACTGATTCTCTTTCCACACCTCTAACTGGAATTAATTTAATCTTTAAAACACCCAGCAAGGGAAAACAGTGCTATGGTTTTGGTACATTATGTTTTTGCCTTTTAAAAAAAACTTGGAACAACATGAAAATTAATGTCCCAAGGGAAGTGGGGTGTTTACAAAAAAGTCATGTTCCTTTTAACTTCCTTAACTTTATTGTGCCCTTCTTTCATTCAGCGCTCTCCATCACCACAGAACAGCAAGACTGTTACTCCATCCCCCCCCTGAAATATTTAGAGAAATAAGAAAAAAACTGTTTTCCTTTCCACAGAAGAGGCATATAAAGCCATGCTGTCTGACACCAGGATCATTCTGGTTCATAAGGAATTTGCTCAATGAGCATTCAATCAGCTTTTTGGCACCTGGAATTATTTATTCACCACTTTTTTCCCAGAAGATACACAATCCAAATATGCAACTGTGTAAACTGAAGTAATGGATACTTAGCTGTGTACTTAGGGTTACACCACCTGGAATAAAATTAGGTATCAGGACCTAAGCCGCTCTTCAAATAATTGATTTGAAAAAATACCTAAAGTCCTAAAATTCACAGTTCAGGAGCAGGGAAAATCTCTTTCCATTAAATGCATGTCATTTGATGCTGTCAAAAAATAATATTGAGCTAGAGAAACTACTTTGAACTCTTTCACACTTATAGTTTCCAGGTTTCTAGGAAATGGGGTAGAAGCCACAAGGATGATTTATAGCACGTGCAATGCTTCAGAAAGATCCAAAGTCCAGTCAGCCTGAAAGGCAGCGACAGCATCACATCTATAAACTGGCTCAGAGAAGAGCACATTTTGTAGGTGTAACTCAAAGGGAAGACAATGCACTATTCCACCTCATGGAATGGGTTCAAGGCTAAATACAGAATCCTACCTGTGATTCAGTAAAAGCCCTTGGATTAACACAAAGTAGCCTTCATATGGCTGCTGCTAAATGTCTGACCCTTCAACTTCTCCCTCATTTCTGCTTTCTCTCCCAGGCCTCGTAGACACATAGGAGGGTAGCAACACCAAAAATTCAGTGATACTGTTTTACCTCCCCAAAGGCTATTTCATACAGAACTCATTATTTTCTCACACAACCACCTCCCTCTCTAGGGACCACTGGCTCCACACCTAACTGCACCCAGGAAGGGTCTGCTGAGCAGCCCTTGAGGCTACAGGGGGCCCTCAGCCTGTATGGTCAGTGTCAAATGTGCAAAAGAAGAGAGGGAAGCCTGCATACCAATGCTTGTGGATGGTCCTTTGCTCCTTCTCACCACTGAGGCAGCTGCAACAATAAAACAGCAGTGGCATCTAAACAGTATTTCTGCAATTTCTCCAAGCCAAGATTTTTTTTTCCATCTCTAATGCTGTAATTCCAGGACTTGGCTCCACTATTCTATTTGTATTAATGCACAGGGACAGATTTAACAACATATGACTGAGTAAGAATATTTTATATGTCTTAAAAGCCAAGAAATAATGCAAATTTAGGTTATAAAAGTACTCTCAGCATATTGCACCTGCCTCTTTGCCAACACCAGTTTGCTCCCTCTCATATTTTATTATGTGTTTTTTAAAATTACTACAGGACGCTGAAATTCCACTTGCAGGTCATTACAGAATCTTAACAGACAGCTAGCAAGGCTTTTTGGGAAAGTCCAAATGAGACCACATAAAACCACATGGTATTAGTTCTCCCTCACTTAATGTTTTCCCCCACCACTAGCCCTCATCCTGGGAACTCAAATCCTTGGGTAAAGGTTCAGAGATTTGTTGGGATGCTGCAAAGTCTCTCCCTCCCACTGGCATACGTGATTTAGAGAAAACTGGTGTGTGGATGAAAGAACCCTTGAGCCACAGCCCTTGACCTGATAAAAACATGTGCAAAGGCTGTTCCTTCCAATATATTCATTAAAAAGGTATGAGATGCAGGTGGTTTTTCAGCAAAAGTGTCATACCTTATCTGATCATATTATATACCTAAACGAGCTCTGTCCAGAGGGCAGATATACAATTACATATAAATGATATTCATCCCCAAGGAGCTCTGCCTTTACTCCTTACTTACCTGTAACAGCCATCGGCCCATTCCACTGTGAATTACCACTCTATGCATCACCTGAATTGTGCAAGGGAGGTGAGAGAGCACCTAAGCTGAAGTCAATAACATATTGTAACTTTTCTAGAGACACACAGTGACCTTTTCTTCTGCAAGACTGTGCTTGGACCACAGGCTCATCAGGAAAAATTAACTACAACTATTCACGAAATTAAAAGAATAGGTCTCAGCAAGCCATGACATTTTGCTGTGCTTAGAAGAGATGCCGCTATTCTTGTGCAGCTGGAAATTGCTGAGATAGTTTTAATGGCATCTGCTGTCTCTTGATTGACAGAGCATAAATATTTCAGAAATACAGGCAACAGCACTGCAGCCACACAGCACCAGACAGCATTATTTACTGACTGCGACCAAGCTACTGCTATCAGTCACAAACTGCATATCCAGCTCAGGGTTATTCTGACTCTGTTTGAGAATGTCCTCTTCTGGATGAAGAGATATTAGCAGCTTCGCAAACACTGTCAGCTAATCAAAAAATATTAGAGAAGCTCTCCACAGCTTAGTGGTTTTTTGTCACTTGCCCTAGATGCTAGGAATATGTGGAAATGAATAAATGTATTAATACACAGCAGCCTGTCAGGAGCCCTTGGCATGCTGTGAGCCTGTGTACTGCATTTGCCAGTCAAATCTGCCTGATATTCTCAGCACCCCCTGACAGCAACCCATTCGCATGGGAATCAACAACGAGTCTGTTTTTAAATGGTAATATCTGGCATTATCACAGAATCATAGATTATGCTGGGTTGGAAAGGACCCACAAAGATAATCAAATCCAACTCCTGGCCCTGCACTGGACACCCCAGTTACCATACCACGTGCCCGAGAGCATTGTCCAAACGCTTCTGTCAGGCTGGTGCTGTGACCATTTCCCTGGGAAGCTGTTCCAGTGCCCAACAACCCTCTGGGTGAAGAACCTTTTCCTAATATCCAACCTAAACCTGCCCTGACACCACTTCAGGCCATTCCCTCAGGTCCTGTCACTGGTCACCAGAGTGAAGAGATCATTGCCTGCCCTTCCTCTTCCCCTCATGAGGAGGTTGTGGATTGTGAATTTCTACCTAAACCATGAAGTGGTATTTCATTTACAGGCCTGACACAGATGTGATGTTTATTTACCCCACACTGATGTTCAATAATCTGAGCAACCGTGACTTTTCTTACAACAAGCACTGCCTGCGCTCACTAATTTCATCCCTGCTAAGTTTTACTTGCTGCTATCTAGGTGGATGGAACAAGTCTTTCTGGATTCAGAAAGACCCTCATTTTGGGATATAAACAGGCTGCTGGATCACATGCTCGTTGGGAAGGGGGGCCAAGATAGGTGCAGGAGGGGATGTAAGGGAGAAGGGAGGAAAAGGGAGATAAGCACTGGTGGGAAAAAAACCCAGGAAATAAGTGAAGTGTGGACTCTGTCAACTTCTTCTTTTCCTTTCTTCTGAGGTCCTCTCATGCTTCTCCACCAGCCCTTTTTACTGACAGCTTCCTGCCTTTTCCCATTTATCTTCTTCAATTCCTTTACACTGGACTTTTTCTTAACCTCTTACTGACACATCCCAAAAATTGGTCCCAGGAAGGCAGGAGCCTTGGGCACTGGGGTGATACCCCTGCCAATTGGAAGCCTCTCAAACAGGGAACTGCAATACAGTGCAGTGCTGCCTTCCCACTATACACTAGAGAAAACCATGCAAAGATGGATGCTCCTGTGGAAATACTGGATATCAAAAGGGAAGAGTTTGGCATCAATACAAAGAAAGCAACAACATGCCACTAAATTTTTTGTATAAAAACAAACAAATCTCTCCCGTACAAAATGGGATGCATGCCTGAACAGTAATCTTCTTTGTGCTTTGGTGTCTGAAGCAGAGCAGCTGGATGGTGAAGCATTTTTAAAGCAAAAAACATGTGGTTCAGGAAAACAAAACCAATATCCAATATACCTTCTGTTGACATTGATTTCACAAATCAACAATATGCCACTGTAGACCAAGGAGGAAGACAAATTCAATAAGAAACAATCCCCTAGAATCTGCAGTATCTCAGTGTTTGCTCTTATCTGCTTCCTCCTGGCACTCAAAGCTTGTGACACTCTCTAGCACCAGTGCATGTCACAGCACTGCAGTTCTGCCTTGAGAGGAGTATCTTTTGGCAGCAAACACAGCTCACATCCTGCTCCCAGTTATGTCTGTGTGAAATCAAGGTGCTGGATTTATTCCAGCAAAGAGCTAAGGATACAAGAAAACCATTTTTAAGATACAACTGATTTGAAAAAGGCCAAGATCTCATCACAGAAATCAAAATAGAGTACACTGAATGATACACGGATATGTACTTTACTTTCTGATGTGTTCCAAAACATGTATCTCACTTTGCTGCAAGCTGTATCAATGCATTAAAAAAGTCAGAGGAACTTAAACAGTGTAACAGCCTTAAGACTGATTCATGAGTTTGATCAAAAACTTATCAATTTTATGACAAATTACCAGTCAGCAAAATTTAAGTTGTGTATTCTGTGATCCTTGAGTAATGCCTCATACATAAAATGAAAATTTTCAGTAGCACTTTTTCAACTATTTAATACACTTCCTTGCAGGTTTTGTGGCATTATAATATTTTTCATTGCTTTTGATTTTCAGTGGCAATGTAATATATGTTTATGTGGAGACCACCAAGAGGTTTTCTTTGGACAGAAAGTAACTGTTTTGCTGTTATTCTGCTGGTTCCTATTAGATTCATATGCACATACGTATTTAATATTTTGTGTCATTGCATCTTTTTAATATTAATTGTTGAGTAAGAACAAATAATATTTGGGCTAACTTTCCCTTTTGGCATTCCTACACTAACTATGGGAAGAATTATCTTTAATTGTGAAGCATCACATACCCTTACAACAGTCAGCAAGTAACAAGCCAAATTTTGAGGTTTCTCCAAAGCTCAAAATATTTTCTTTAAGTCCCACATCACTATATTGATGCATAGCAGTCCTGAGGGACACATCTTTACAATGTATAGGTTGATCCTGTTCTTTTTGTTTCTCCATCTCAGAAAGAGGTTATAGCTCTGTGCCTCAGTAAATTTAAGTGCACCTCAGCTACTTACTTAATGTATTTTGCAATAGAAAATCTGGCAGGCACATGAAAAATCAAGCTTCTGCAGGGGCTAAAATCAATTGCCATCTTCTGGCATATTACTCAGTTTTGAAGTCAGTTCCTATGAGTTTGATCTTCTTGAACAGAAACTCAGTGCAGGCTGCTGTATTTGACCCAATAATATTAAAAAAAATAAAATAGTCAAACCTCTCTTTAAGGAAAATATTGACATCACAGTGCCTTCGATTCTCTGTTGCCCAGCATCTAATTTAGTCACCAGACAAATGAAAGAATATGAGTGTTCAGAAACACGATGGACTATAAGGTCCACTTAACAATATAAGGTCCTTGAACTTCTCCAGCACTGCTCTATGCTAAGCTCAAGGACTGGCTTTCCTTTTAAATAGCCCTAGAAGATTCTGTTTGAAACACAGCAGAGTTAGCTGGCTGCTTAAGAAATCCCTGGAGAGGAGGGGAACACAGAGCTGCAGGACTCTGCTAAGCAGTGAGCACTGCTCCAGCCCATAGCACACACCAGGAAAGCTGCCACCACCAGCAGATGAGCTTTAGAAAAATGAACTGTAATAGTTTCAATACAGGTGCCCACTTGCAGTGCCCACCCTACATCTCTGGTGGGCAACATATGGCAGAGAAGAGCTCGTCCTGACAACTCCACTGCTTGGCACTACAGCCCTGGACAGAGACCCAGAGCAGCCGAGGTGCTGCTCACACTGCTCCCACCACTGAGGCAGCAACTCCCAGCAAGGAGCAGCACTGGTAGTAGGGAGCAAGAACTTCTAAAGATCACCACAGATGTTTGCTTTAGTGCCCACAAATCAAAGTCTCTGGGGAAGCCACCAGGGTGGCTTAATCACAGCGGGATCCCCTCCAGGCACCAGAATTGGTCAGGGCCACAATGGCAGGAGAGGTGGCTAAATGGTACAAGAAGCTCATATCCTGCCTACACCAGACACTTCATCCTGGGACTTATGATTTAAACCCTTTAGGACCTGACAGAGCTCGGCCATGGCTGGATCCTAGGAAAAATATAGGCACAATGGGAATCATTTTTTTTAACAAACTAAAAATGTATTGTGCTTTTGGAAAGAAATTAATAAATATTATGCTTCCATGGAGTAGAAATAATATGTACCATGATATTCTCTGCCCCAGCTTAGGAAATGGGTTCCCAACTCTAAAATTACATAAATGTGTTAGTGAGCACAGTTTTACATGTACACAATTCCTTCTTTTATCTAATGTATTTGCAGGTAAAAACTTCACTAACTTGTGCAATAGTTCTTATATATTTGTAATATACCTCTACCTGAAGAGCAGCAAATTATAAAAGCAAATTCTGTGTAAGGTATCAGAGTGCTTCAGGGGAAAAAACAAGAAACAAATCAAACAACAACACCCACAAAGCAAACTTATCTCACATTTAAAACTGCTTTCCCAACTTTTTTTCCCCAAAAATGTATAACATTAGTTGTGTAAAAACTAAACCACTATATGAGGCATATTTTAAAGCCTCATATAAACAATGAAGCTTTAATGGCATCCTCAGAGCAAAGAATGTCCAAATATGGCTGAGAGTTAAGTACCCTGAGAATCAACTGCTCTTAATGAATTCACTGAAGTTTGTAGGTCCACATTTACTAGGAATCAGAAGAGAAATAAAGAGAAGTGATCGTGATTCAACTCATTTTCCAGTACCATTCTCTAAAGATACCATGTTATAAACATCCTCCATATCTTGGATACTGGAGGCATCTGTTGAATCTTGGTCGCTGACTACAATTCCTACTGAAGAAAGGCTAGAAATGAAGGAGTGCATCTTTTTTGCATAAATATCCCTAATGTTAAAATAGGGTAGGTCATTGCTTTTCTCTTTGCGATCATTGTTGCACTGGTCTCTATCAATAGCTTTTTGCTTTTGGTAGTACTTAGAAAACTTATTGAAAATAATGGTGATTGGAAGTGCTACCACCAGTATCCCACAGATAATGCAGAGGGTGCCAAGCAGCTTTCCAGCAAGTGTGACTGGGTAAGTGTCCCCATAACCAACAGTGGTCATGCTGATGGTTGCCCACCACCAGCAAATAGGGATGCTCTGCAGTTCTGACGAGTCATCATCCTTCTCCACTGAGTAGACAAGCACTGAAAAAATAGAAATCCCAACTGACAAAAACAAAAGCAGAAGTCCAACTTCTTGATAGCTGTGTCTCAACGTAGCGCCCAAAGACCGCAGCCCTACAGAGTGCCTGGCCAGTTTCAGGATGCGAAATATCCTCATTAACCGCAGGATCTGAACCACTTTCCCCATGTTCTCAATATCTTCACTTTCTTCTTCCTTGGTGTCCACAGCCAGTGTGGCATAAAATGGGATAATAGAGACAAAATCAATGATGTTCAGTGGTTTCTTCCAGAACTTCTTTTGACTTGGAGCGGTCAAGAGCCTGATCACTAGCTCAGCAGTAAACCAGATGATGCACGTAATCTCCACAGCTTCCAGCACAGGGTCTCCAATCTCCCTGTCATTGGCATCCAGCCTTTGAAATTCTGGCATGCTGTGAATACACATGGCCACAATTGATGCCAGAACAACACTCAGGGATGACACGGCAATTAACTTGGCAGACAAGCAGTATGCAGGATTTTCCATTCTGACCCAGATCTTCTTTCTTATTTCACCAAAACACAGATTGTCAAACTTTTCTAGCTCTTTATCAAATATGGATGACTCTTCATTGGAGGAGTCCATACTGTCATTGCTCTTCTGCTCCCAGTCTTTAACAGGACCTTCCTCTTTCCGTTCTTGGTACCGATTGCTGCAGCAGGAATCAATAAACAGCTCATTTATCCCCCAGTACTCTATTTCCTGGCAGAAGGAAAAGACACAAAGTTCTTCCATAACGTGAAGTTTGCCCGTATAATAAAAATTCAGAACATATCGGAACAAGGAAGGATTCCTGTCAAAGTAATATTCCTTGTCTGCCACACTATAATCATCACACAGTTCTAGAATAGCCTCTTCTGAATGGCATTTGAGAAGTTTTCCCAGTCTGGTATGGGGAAATCGGAGCAAGGTGCTTTGATCCACTGACTGCTTAAAGCCACCCACATTCAAATTTATAAGCTCTGCGTCTTTGCCAGGTCTGCGGAAAAATTCACCATAAACCATTTTGGACAGACGAGTTCCACTGCTGTTGCCCAATGAGATTACATTGAACCTGAAAAGAACATAAGATATTGTTAGAGCATTTAATTCAGTCTTGCTCTTGTGACACATTGTTTTCTCCATCTCCGGTTACTGTGAGATGCTGTAACAAAACAAACAAAAAAAGAAACTAAATTATGAATACCCTTATTCAGCATTTCACAGGTGTAGTTTTAAATCAGTTTGGTTTACAGCTTTAGCAAATTTGAAAGCAGTAGGTTCTGGTTTAGGTCTCCTTTTTACCAGGGTGAAGGAAGAATGCTGAATTCATCTGCAAGTCAGTCTCTGTTCTACTACCACAATGATATTAATAGTCATGAAATCCATGTACTTCAGTGATGCAAAAAATCTTTAATTTAAAGAGAAAACATGTCAATCAATCAAAATATTTAGGACAAAACTTTTGAGCAGGTTTCTCTCAACCACAGTTTCAGCAGAGTTCTATTAATTTATATGATGTTGCAATTTACAATCCACTACTTCCAATGTTATTTGCTTGAACGTGGACGGCAATTATTTCTGTTGACATATTAATTCATTTACTTCTAGGGTAATCCACACAAGAGCATTCTGTGCTCTTGAAAACATATCAAAACTGCATTTGAAGCTTTCCAATTCCTGACTTCAGAATGCTGTAGTACATATTTGGGTATCTGCACTGCCTCAGGTATTTTTCAATCTGCCTTCCTACTCACCTGAAGCATCACAACCCTCTTACAACCTTGGTCGGTTCCAGAAGCAATTCCTATTCTGCCACAGCATAGCTACAACCACTGAAGTAATGCTGAGAAGTTGGTGCTGAAGTGTCATTTCTGGGAACAGAAGCTTTCAGAGATGGAACTTCCACAGTAATTTTTCCTCAACAAATAACTGTGGACACCTGCAGATGGACAGAAGGATGTTTAAATGTTTCTGTATTTTACTATAAATTCAGCTGAAACTGAATTCAAAAGGCAGTTATAGTTACTAGTAAGTTAACCTTTACAGAACTGCTTTCTTGCTTTCCTTCCAAGGAGTTGTTGTCAAGCCAAAACTTGCCATCAGATTATGTCTAACTTCAGATCATGAGGAGAGTAAATTTTTTTGATCTCTGACACTTAAACATTAATTGCTGTAAACTAAGATAATTTATTTCAATTCAATATGGAAATCAATTCATTTTAAATTTGATAAGATAGTATCAAAATTCTCCTGTCCTAAGAGATGACACCATATGGTGTCATGGTCAGCATGTAGGGCTGGGGGAAGAAGAGAGAAAGGAGTGGGACACTCAGAGTGATGGTGTTTGTCTCCCCAAGTCACCATTAAATGTGATGGAACCCTGCTCTTCTGGGGATGGCTGAACACCTGCCTGCCCATGGGAAGGGGTGAATGAATTCCTTGTTTTGCTTTGCTTGTATGTGTGGCTTTTGCTTTACCTATTTTATCTCAACCCACAAGTTTTCTCATTTCTCTGCCCCATCCCACTGCAGGGGAGTGAGTGTGAGGTTGAGCTGCTAGCTGAGATTAAACCACGACAATATTGAAAGGATTTTGCACCTTAAGATTTAGTTTGAAGGCAGGTATTTACTAGCTAATAGAATGGTTGTAAGACACAGTTGCTCCAGACATTTCTCAAGGCTTCAGTTTTTAGAAATCATTAAGACATAAAATAAGAGCACTGATCTCCCCTCACAGAAGAAGGGCAGCAAGACTCATCTAAAAAACATTACCACACTTCACTCATGATCTAGAGCCAAGCTCTGTTTTATACCACTATAAATAAAAAAAACCATAAATCTGGACTGGGGTGACTGGAAGTCAAAAAACCTCTAGTTATTGATTCATTTTAGTCAATAAAATCTCCACTTCTAGCAATTCATTAACATGAGAACACTGGCAGTGTTAGTGAGCACTATAAAAACCAGGCAAGACCTCAGACCACAGAGTCATAGAACAATGAATGGTTAGGGTCAGAGGGGACCTTAAAGATCATTTCATTCCAACCTTCCCTGACGTGGCCAGGGACACCCTCCACAAGACCAGGTGGCTCAGAGGCCCATCCAACCCAGTCTTGAAGCCTTGAACTCTCTCAGGGATGAGACATCCACAGCTTCTCTGGGAAACCTGTGCCAGTGCCTCACCATCCTTCACAGTAAAGAATTTCTTCCTAATATCCAACCTATATCTACCCTTACTCAGCTTAAAGCCATTGCCCCTTGTCCAATCTGGGAGCTCTTCTCACTATGACAAATAGTGACAAATACAAAGCAAGTTTGAACTAAAGCAAGATCTTAGTGCTCAGAAAATTCTTAGTACACTAGACTAACTTACTGTTGAGATAGCAATATAAAACCATATTGATTATGCAGATGATATTCATAATGGTGCCTCCATGAAATTGTTTTGTATAATAAATTCAGTGAGCAATAATTTACTCCTTTATTTTGAGGGTACTGTAGTCATAATTTGTGCAAAATACAGAGAGAAAGTGGATCTTGCCTAGAAAGACCATGATCTGGAACCTGCTTAATGTATTACTACTATTAAGAGATTTTTAGGTTACAGAAAGAACGTACAAGAAAGATTCATGATAACTATGTCAAGAGGAGCTTCATCCTCTGAAGTATGTCTTGTTTGACTTGCAGAGACCTTGATTCCTGAGCCGTGGACCAGGACATTGTTGTGCCAAGTACCATCAGAACGATTTGTGTCATTTTAACAGGTGATTCAAGCCACAGGGCAATGACCACTGGTGACAACTTCTGTCTCAGCACAACATGCTCTCTGCTCAAGGAAACCCTTTACTCACTCAGGAAACTTTTTTTCTCAAGGGTAAAACTCTGCTCAGCTAGAAATTATGTTTTCCTGGAGTGCCAAGGCCTGTGTCATGAACATCCTAAGAACAAAAAGCTACCACAAACTTTGAAAATCTCAACTTGAAGTGCAACATTAACCTCTTTGATCTTCTGCAGATATAGATAATGGAAATATTGTAACAATAGATAACATAAATTGGTAACCATTCCAAATCACACAATTTTTGCCCTGGAGAGAGTATAAGAGAGCAAATAAACACATACCAGATGTTTGTTACTTGTTTGCTTTAATTGTTTTAGTTGTTTCAGTGAGCTACTGGGTAAGAACTCATATAGAATAGAAAATGAAACAAGACACAGAAGAAAAATGCTTACTGGAAGAATGAACATTATTTTCCAAGATAAAAAAACCAACAAATAGAAGTTCCAAATGTTAAGCTTCAGGGCTAAATAAAAGCTAGTAATAAGGAAAGCTGTGTGAAAAGGATGCAAACATTAGAATAAAAACCAAAATGACAGGATCTAACTCTTCCCAGTCTAATTTGGAGATGAGCTCTAGCCAGTCACACATTGTTGGTGAGGCCACAGGCCCATTGTCTGTCTAGGAAGGGAAGTTGAAAATTTCTGGGCTTTTAGCATGCTGTGAAATCCCTAAAGCTCTCAAAGGGGGAGTCAGGGAGACAGCTTGCATATACAGTTCCTTTGAGACAGCTATGCCACAGATGTACAGCATACCCCAAAGTGCTGTGGTTTCCAACCTCTTGTGGAACAAACGACTAAGAGATTTTTAGTGACCATGTAGATTGCCCTACTACACATTTATTTGTCAGCAAAGTTTCTCTTGCTCAGTTATGTTTTGCCTGGTATCTACACAAAGTGCCCATTCTCTGTGAGGTCCTACACCACAAGCTTCAGAACATCTTTTTTCATGTGTTGTATCTTTGAGCATGGTACCACCTTGGCTACTGGTAACTCCAGACGGGGGCAGTTTCATTTTTATTAGCATTAATCTGTGATTATCCAGGCACAATAGAAAGAAAGTTCACCTGGTTTACAGTTGCTGTGCTCTGCTGCTAAAAATACTCAAACCACATGCCTATAGATTTTCTATGAGTTTCCTTCATGGTTATGTTGTCTTAGCCTCACCTCCTGCTTCCTGCACAGCTGCACTCCATGAACCTCTCAAGACTAAGTTCACATTTTAGCATGGTTTCTTCTAAGTGAAGGAATGTAAATAAAAGGGCCTAGTCCTGCTCACAGTGAAGTCCCAAGGGATATAACACTGACATGAACCTGAAAGGGCACACAAATCTCGGTAAGTCTACAAAGTATTTCCAGAGCTCAAAGTCATTTTTTCCCAAGGAATCTGATGATCTTGGTAAATTTCCATTTTTGGGTTCCCAATTCAGACAATTCAGTAATGAGCAAATTCCTTCTAAAGAATCTTACTTTGGCACTCAGCCATGCCCAGGAACCATATTTTGTCTCCTAATGATGCAGACAAACACCTGGGCTCTAACTTCTGTTAATTTCCTGACAGTTAAGAGCTTCTACAAATCATCCAAGCTACACATGTGCAGCTTTTGACACCTAAGTACTTCTAAAATGCTGTGGATAAGAAACCCTAACAACCTTCAGCTCAGGATCAACACTTCACTGATTTTTTAAGTGTTTGAATTTCTCCACTCATTATAGCGCAAATACTTGTCTAATGCACGGCCTAGAAGTACTGTCTACACTTTCTGACTCACTGAGCAGAGAAAAACATTTAAATGCATATATAATTTACTTGATCAATCACAATTAGCGATTTGAACTGAAATCCAGTCAGCATGACTTAAAGCTGCTGTCTGTCAGCTGGGCAGTAATAACTGCTTTGGCAAACACAATTAAGCCAGGAAAAATGTAAGGTAATATTACTTGGCACAGCCTCTTTCACTGTGATATAAGCTGCAACATACAACTCTCCTTTGTAATACTTGACACAGCAAAGTTAATCATAAAGTCATTCACAGACTATGGAGGCAGAGGTTAACTTTAAAAAGTCATCTAACACAAATAGCAAGACCATCTGAAGAAGCCACTCTGTGGTTATGGATATTCTGTGAGGCAAAGAGGATAAATTCATCAGCTAAATTATTTTCTCAGCTGTAATTTATTTTTGTATTCCATTGGCAGTATTATCCTTTGTGCAGCATATTGCATTAAAATGCCATGAAAATAATAGAATTATGCAACTACATTTCTTTTCAAATGGATTCAGTACAACCTCCCAGAAGACCAAAGGTAAATAAAGTTTGAGTTGAAATATCCAGGCCAAATTTTGTTCTGATGTTACTCCCATGTAAGCCTTTTGGCTATGTTCACCCCAGTACAATTCTACTGGCCTGAGGCTGTTTTAGAAACTGAACTTGTGCCAAATGTTTGTGCAGCTTTGCAATACAATGAAGATCAGAAAGAGATGATCATCATTTGGAAACAACAATAGCTGTTAGAAGCATTGCTGACATTCAAATGCAAAATTATCTAAATACTCACACCTGTGGAAAAATGATCTTCAAATACAGGGGGTTAAAAAAAACCCCAAAACACCTCCTCCAAAAGACTGATAAGGAATAAATGAAGTTTATTACAGTTTGTTACAACTGAGAGCAAAAGAACACAAGCAAGAATAGAAAAACAAGCACCTGCAGGCCGTGGTTCACACCACTTATCTGAGGCACAGGTTTTTGGGGGTGAATCACCAGAGGTGGGGTCCATCTCTGCCCTGACTAGATAAGCAGCCTGTAGGAGTAGTACCATAAGGTGTGTAACTTCCGTGGGACTAATACAAGGTAAAATGAATCCTCCCAAAGTGAAATTCTGTGAGGATGCTGGTGAGGACTGAGTACATGCCAAGGGTTGGGTATGAGAAAGGGGCAAGGGAAAACACACCAGCTGTAGCCTCCACATGACAGAAGCTTCTTTGGGAATGCAGTTTGTGATCTGAATTGCTTTCTCATATACATAAAGAACAAGTAGCAACATCTAATACCACCCAGTTATCAGAATGTCACCTTGTAAAATGATTAAAGGGAAAAAAAAAAAAAAAATTTATTCTCTCTCTGACTTGAAAAACTCCTGGAGATAACACACATTATGAGAGTTAACAAGGCTTGCACCTTGCAATGTTCCCAAAGGCTCTGCAATTTATATTCTGTTCATATAAATTAAAAGATCATTATCCACAGCTAAGTGGAAGTGACAGATTAAAATGTGCTTGCTTGAAAACCTCCCCGTAAATCCCCACCATTTAAAGCACAGTCAGAATGCTGCAGTTACAATACCTGTTCTACAGACGGCTCAGACAGACAGCTGACCACATTAAGCACTTCCCTGAGTTGTATGGTCCCAATGGCTGAAGTTCACAGAAATATTTGAGAGGATACCAAAGACGTTGTTACAAGCAGGCCAGCATTGCTGTGGTTTGATGGTAAAAGAAACTGTTTCTCTCCAGGTTATTTTGGCAATAATCTTGTTTGACAGGTCATCTTAATGGCACCCATCAAGAGTAAAGCTTCAAACCATGAAGTACTATCTGAAGTGGACATTGTAACTTATAGGTCTAGGTATCTCTGCAGAGAGGGCAATTTCTATGGATCACTTCCACAAAGTAATATTTTGTACCCCATTTTCCACTGAGTTCCCCATTGTTTCCATTCAAGTACTTCTCCAGTGATCACAACGAACATAAAATCCTATCATTACAATTACTGGGGTAATTTGTGGTACCACTAGTTGTCAAAAACATCCTATACATGATCCCAACATCAGACGCTTCCATATAGATAAAAGTGATGCAGAATAAAAATATACTAATATACTTATTAAAAATAATTCTGCATTCTCCCTTCACTGATTAGTCTAGCATCTAAGAAGATCCTTGGTGAAACTGTAATTCACTTACAGAGGTAGTTTGGTTTTGAAAGGTTACCTACCTAAGCAAGTAAAATGATGCAGATATCCAGACACAGAGAGAAGTGTCCCTGAAGTCACACAGCAGATCAGCTGCCTACAAACAAGCCCACATCCCTCTCACACCATTACCCACTTCACAGTCTCCTCAATAGCTATCCACACCACTCCAGGTACTGGTACCCTGAGATATCTGGGCTCAGAGCCAGCAGCCAAATATATTCTGACAGACCAGTCCTTTAGCAGCTAATTTAAAAAAAAAAAAAAAAAAAACAAAAAACAAAACCCCCACACATTTATTTAGCATAGAAAATTTAAATACTATTCCTGTATTTACAGTGCAGTTTCAATGTCCATGGTTGTATCAACGGGCTATGATGGCAGAGGTGAGAAACTGCCCCATCTATCCCACCTCAACTCCTCCAGGCCTAACATAGACAGATGAACAATTTCTCTAATACACAGGGCCATGAACCATTGAAGACTTTCCTGAGTTTCTAAGGAGAGTGGTAATGGCTCACAAGCCTCTGCACAGTGGCAAATTATCCCCACACTGAGCCATAACTCTTCCATTTTTAGGAAAATAATGCAGACCTTGGTGGAATTCAGAATATTCTTATCTCTTGTGGAAGGGGTACACAGTGTTAAAATTAAGATTTAACTCACTGCCAAGAAGATTGATCTGATACTTAAAATTTTCCACTCATTTGTCCATCCTGCATTTCCTAATTGGAGTCTGATGAATTGTCCTCCAATTCCTAGTATAGATGGCAGAACTGTTGATCACTTCTGTTCCGAGATCATCTCTTCCCACTTCTTATCTCTGTCTTTTGTTTTCAATTTTTTCGTTTTTGGAAGCAAGGTAATATTTTTAAAGGACACAAAGTCCAATCACAACAGTCAGTTTTGCTGGGTGAAAAAGTTGTTCTGAACAACGTAAAATCTATGCGCCCCATGAAGTAGGATTTTTCCTCCTTAAACTGGGAAGAGACATATGAATACAAACACCAGGATTATGTTGTAACACATTATAGCAGAAAAAACTGTTAGGAACTCTGAAATCAGTCCTACCTGTGCTATCAGCCACACCTTCACTAGCAGCAGCCACAGGAGCAGAAGAGATAAAAGGGCAATTCAGCTGCAGAGCACAGGGCTAAGCCACTCACCTGGCTACACATAACTTTTGAATCCATTACAGCTTTATTCTGCAAAGTCCTGGCTTCAGGATAAACTGCTTGAAAAAAAACCACCTCTGCTCACAATACTGTTCTGGGTGTTACCTCAGCCTATTTGTTGGAGTATTTTTATTCATTTATAAATAAGATGCTTACATTAGTAATATACTATTGAATACAGAAAACAGGTTTAGAATGTACCTTGAAGAGTAATATAATTCAATTCCTCCACCACCTCAAGGCAGGATCAGATACTTCTAGACAATTTTTGGCAGAGATCTATTTAATGTCCCATGATAAAGCCTATCCAGAGAGGTTGTGGAATCTGGTCCAGTACTTGAATGCCCTTGTTCTCTCAAAATTATTTTCCTAACATCTACGTAAGCATGCTGCAGTTCAGGCCCGTGGATGTGTACACTTAGAGCAGATTTGGAATGGGATGGAGTCACTGAGGATGGACAGCAGAAACAGGCTATTTACAAATTCTCCACAACATTTCAGTTCCTTCCTTTGCTATATATTTAATTTTACTTGGCAGTCTGAGTAGATAAAGTTACATTGTATTTATTATTTTATGTTTTGGAAAGATTCTATTAATTTCAGAGATAAACAAAGGCTTTCTTTACCACAGTGAAATTCTCCAAGATATTCAGAGTCTCTCAGGCAACAAGAGCACAAGCAATTGTTATTGTGGATATTTTGAGTGAAACCTTTAACTGCAAACCTGTAAAAACATTTGTGTTTGCAGCATGTTAATCTCACTAAAGGAATCTGTGTTGTTCAATATAAATCCTCTTGACCCAAGACAACTCTGAAGCAGAGCTCCAAACCTCACTTACATCCAAGTTCTGCAGTCGGCTGTGGTCCAACGTTCACTTTCAAAGCATCCGAGTAACTTTTACAATGTGCTAGAATGCATGACATGAGGCCACAGGCTAAGGAAGGAATATGTGGAGGCAGCTGGAGAAAATACCTGCAAGAGATGTAGGGTTCAGAGCCACAGTGCAAACCTTACCCACACGGAGGCCTCCAGAAGCCTCCATTTCTTGGAGCACTCAGATTTTGGTACATGCTCACTGGATCCTGTTTAGTTACACCAGTCAAACTCTTGACTTTCCAGGTAGCATCACAAACTAATTTGTGGTGAAAAGATCCTTTGGAGGTCCCTTTGTCCCACCCAGTGTTCAAAGCTGGTTCAGTTAAAGAAGGCTGTTCAGGGCAAATTGATTTTTTTAACATCTCCAAAATTTCCCAAACTCTCTGGTAACATGGTCCAGTCAGCCCCTCTTACAGTGAAAATATTTCTCCCAAAGCCTAGTTAGACACTCTTTTGTTTCAGTTTGGGTTCAGTGACTCCTTCTGTGGACCTGGCTATAGGCTTGCTAATAAAGTCCAGATGCAGCTGGCCTTCACGGTGAAGGCACAGTGCTCACTTGTGTTCTACGTGCTGCCCATCACAACGCCCATATCCTTCTCTACAGAGCTGCTCTCCATTCAATCAGCCCCCCAAACTGTAGCATGGGGCTGCTTCATCCCAGATGGAGTTTCTGCAGGGTGCTGGCAGCCCTTAAAACAGATCCCATCAGTGTATCAGAGTATTATTAGACCTCTCAGTCCTTAAAAAACAAACGTATTCTCCCTGATTATTTCAACTTGGTTTTCCCCACAAAGCATTCAGCAGAAAGGACATTTGCCAGAAAATGTGTGAAGTGAGTACATGACAGGCTAAGATATAGAATTGCATCACTGCACCACTGTTCAATTGAATATTCATAGAAGAAGCTGAGGCATTGTCTTTGCACACAAAAAGGAACAGCCAGCAAATAAGTTTTTTCACAAAATAAGCATCAGTCCTAACCAGTGCAATTCATTTCAGCACCTGTCAGTATAATTACCCATTGTTTTTCCACGAAGTGTTGAGTAGACACCATCACCTGGATTTACACATGCAAACAATACCACACATTGGCACAATTTGTAAAGTACTGGAGGTGCTATGCGTGTGGGCTGGATTCTGGCTAATCCATGTGTTTGCACAGCCCATAACAACACAGCCATTTAATCAACTCAATGTCAGTCCTTATAAAATTACTCTGGTGCAATTTTCGCTATTGTCTTCCAACAACAGAAAGTTTGGAACAGATACAAACCCCAATTAGATTAGAAGAAACTTCAGGTCAGAATCCAGCCCTTTCTCCCTTCCTTCTCCCACCTTATTTTTACAAATATATTTTTACAAATATATTTTTACAATGTTTAAAATCACCCACACAAATGTTCAGAGAGGAAAAATGAAGGAGTGTGGGTGCATAAATCCAATTCCACAAAATTAGCAGATGTTTTGTGGAAGACTTTAACAGGAGAAGGGTTTTCTTAGATTTTTGCCTGGGCTAAAATTCTGCTAGATAGATTAATAAACTCCCACAATGAGCCCCAAGGATTTTGAAGGCACCACATACCAAGAGGTCCAAAGGAAGATCTGAGATCCTGACTACATGTCTTCCAAGAATTAGAGTTAATTAAGCATATACAGTGCACTGGAAGAAACTAAGAGCAATACATATTTGGATGTAGTTGGTAGTTTCCCTTTACAAGCTGCTGCTTGAAGCAAAGGACCACTGAACATCACTGTAAGCAAAAACTTGTTTGGTCTTAAGGATAGTGCTAATCTACAACTCTCTACAGAAGAAAAAGAAGATAATTGAAATGATACTTTTTTTCTTTCTGTCTTATTTTGAATGAAGTACTTCAGTATGTGCTCAGTAAAACTCTGGAGAGGAAAATGACAACTTTGGCCTCTCATTTCATTTGTGAGGCAGTTTTCCCACAGTCCCCAGACTTTGTATCTGAATACATAAACCCTTGATATCATCTGAAATAAGTAATATTTATCACTAAAAGAAACAAGTCTGATTGCCTAAGACCCAAGTCTCAGAGCCAGGAACTTTTAGAGGTGCCAGATGAGACTTGGTCCAAATTTTTCAGAGACTTGGTCCAAAGTTTTCAGATAGAGTTGAATACACAAAAAGCAAAAGGAGTCTTTTCAAGTCATGTTGGACTTCTTACAAGCTAATGAATAAAATTGTGCTTGAGTATTGCCTCAAACTGGGGCTTTTGCTCAGCTCCAAAGTGATAGCTTAAGAAGGCTGAAACACATCCCCTCCCTCCAGCAGTTGCAGAAGGCCTCAGAAAAGGCTGCCTTCATAGTCAGGAAATGGATGAAGCAGCCAGGAACAAGCACTTTGCCTAGCAGCAAGTGCCTGCAGATTAAGCTTTTCTCATTTTCAGGATTCACAGGTTTCAATATGAATCCACAATAACTCTTATTTGAGCACCAAACATACTATGAGCTAATTTGTCCTCTCTTTTGTTCTTTTCTGTCATTATAAAAAATTGATCAAAGTGTGAAAAACTTCTTTCTGCCTGGCCTAACATAGAGCAAACTGTAAAACAAAATCATGACTCCCTGAAAAGGACAGCTTACAATGAGAACATAAACAACATTACTGTTTCCAGACTAATAGAACTGAGCTAAAATATCACCAAGAACTCATTCTATCCCCCTTGTCCAGCTCAAGCTTTTAGCAATTTCATGGGTGAGTTAAAAGAGCAGTATTGATCCATGCTGGCTGTCCTTTTCAGAGCAAACATCGCACTGGACAGGAAGACACACAAATCTTCTTAGCTTAAGAAGAATATACAAGGCAGCATCATGTTCAGCAGCTTATTCAGGGGAAAAGGTGTCTGCCCCTAAAATGTCATGCTGAAATCATCATTCACTGCTTGTCACTAGCTACAGCTAAGCCGTGGAGGACTGATTTACATTTGTGCTGCAGTAATGAGTGAGCTGTTTTCAAAATGAAAACCTAACTTATGTCTCTATTTGCTCTTCTCTCAACTGGCAATAAATGGAGTTCATAAAATTTCAAAGCAGCTTTGGAATTGTAATCTAATTAAATCAGCAGTAACTGATTGAAATAACTGAAGAATTATATATATATATATATATATATGATAGAACAAAGCCTTCAATAAAAATGAGTCTTCCTTGGGTCATACCCAATCTTCCACCACTCTTGGTTTTAACCATATTGATTGACAGCAGTTGTCCACAAAATTAATATTGTAGATTTATAATTGCATCTCACAAACTATAAGGTTTATTCTTCTCTCACTGAAATAAGGAGTGAGAACCCCCTTGCTCTCTGTAACACACCCTGCTGTGGTACCAAGAAGGTTTTAGAGCTGAAGCCTTCACAGCAGTTTACACTGCTGGAAGCAGAATAGCTCTTGTCTGCTGAAGGAGAGGAGGTAGAAGAGAAGCAAGGAGCACAGCAGAGCAATCAGAAGTGCTTCCAATTTTTATGAAACTGCCCAGGCTGTGTCTTAACTCCTCTATGCAAATCAAAGCGATCATAGATTTTTCCTGAGTTGGTTATCTGCCTCCCACAGATAACCTGCCTGTACTTACATGAACATCAGCAATCAATTTGTTAGGCTCGAAGAATAAAAAACAGAAATATGAGACTCCTCCTATATGGGGCAGAAAACTGCCAATACTCAGTTTTACAAGACTGACATATGAGATAGTTTTTGTCCATAAATCTCATAGCACTTTATTAAGTGCTGTGAGAACGATGCCTTGAGCTCCATGCTTTGGAAGCCAAACCTGAGACTTGAGATGTGACCTTTTCAATGTCATGTAGCAGGTCAAAGTGGTCTACTTCAACATGCCCAAGCTCATGAAGTCTCTATCTTTGCTTTTAGTGAGAACCAAAAGAGAAAGCAAGCAATCCTCTGCACAGGTTGAGCTCTGAGCCTGTCATTAGAGTAGCACTGGGTTAGAATGAATAGACACATGGAAGAATTAAACTATTTTAAAGATATCAGTTGGCATCCAAACTGGTTGTCCAAGTTGATGAACAATGGACAAAAACGTAAAAAACGAAGAAAAAGGGGGAAGAAAATTCTGGGTCAGCTCCTAAATAACCTATCCTCCTCTCCTTAAACAAGCCACACTCCATTTTGTCCATGTGGACTTTGCTGGTTTTTACTGGCAGCATGATAAGAGCAAAAATTTTCAAAAAGAAGGAAAAAAGAGAAGTTAATTTCTTAACCTTTACCTGTTGGAAAAAAGGGTCCGTGGACTCCCGCAGGGGGAGAAATTGCAGTCCAAGCCAATGTGGTTGATAAAAGCAAGCTCCGTTTATTAGCAATCCAGAGGCACTTATCTAGTATTCCAGCTTGTTAACTCTTAAGTGGCTTAAAACCTATCAGAGTGCATTTCTGCTTCTACCTAATTAGATTACATTGGCAAACTTCTACTAGTTATGTTATGATTAAAAGAATTCAGAGTTCACCTCCCTCCTCCTGGTCAGCACATCTTATCTGCACAGCTGCATCGCTTCAAAACTCCCTTCTTGTTCCTAGGCTTGTTTCTCACACAGGGATTTTTTCCTGCAGACAATTTCTCACACTAACCTTTGCTTGCAGGCCTATTGCTTCTACAGTTCTTTTATTGATCCCATAATTCTATCAATGATCCATGTCCCTGATCCTTTAATCATTTTGCAACATTTACCCTAATACAGTCCTGTTCAGAGCACACACAGCTCCAGCTGCACAGGTGCATCTCCAGAGCACTCACACAGTACAACACCTCACAGGGCAAGAAGGGACAACTTCATCTCTTGCTGCTGCTGGCAGAGGGGAGGATGGTGCCAGGCTGTCTATCTGCACGTGGATTGATTCTGGATTCACAATCCAGCAGCTCTTGCTGCCCAAGATCAACTTTTAAGATATAAACCCACCTGGAGGAGATGGCAACAGACACTGAGCAAGCTGAGGTCCAACTGATGTCTGCAGCCAGGGCACATGGCTGCTCTGAACAAAAGGGAGTCAGAAGGGCTGAGACACAGCAGACTCCCCTGGAACCCCCTCCCAGAAATTCCTCAGCAGGTATGAGAGCTGGTAAACCAAGACATCTCACCTCAGTCCCCACTCAGCTGACAGGGATGGGAAGGAAGAATGGATAAGACACCTTAGTGTAAAGGGCAAGAAGATGAGCTGGAGAGTTTATGAATAAAAAAGATGGAGAACAGAAATTTGTGTTATGACCAAGGACATTGGGAATACCCATCAGACAAACATCAGTGATGGAAACAATTTAGAGAGAGCAAAATTAGTGAACCCTTCCATGAAACTTTGTCTCAACATTACCAGCACACAGAGACCACGATGTTTACTCCAGACTTACCTGAGCTCTTTGCTGAGCACTGCATGTAAACCAAGGTCTCAGGCTTTACCTGTAACACAGCAAATGGCCCCAAATCCACAGCAAACTAAGCAAAACAAGAATAGTGAACACAATGGGACCTTCTAATATAAATGATAAAGCTCATCTTCCCAGAAGACAGATGTGTCTTGAAAATTACTGTGGAATGAGCTCCCTCAGAAACTAAGGACCAACATGATCAACACCATCTCCCTCTGCAAGAAAGGCAAACATTTTAGAAGTCATCTATCCTAAAACAGAACGAAAACCAAAAGTAAACCATTACAAGCCACTGTCACATACAGAACTCCCTTACAAGAAAAATGAGCCAGTTATCCACAAATGACAGATGACAGCAGTTTAACACACTGCTGTTAGGACTTCAGGCACATTATGAATGAGACAAGATGAGCAGAACACATTCACATAAAATGGAAAGTACAGTATTAAGAAAAGAAGAATCAGTAAAATATGTGAAAATGGAAAGCATCAGAAGGAAATGAGGTATATAAAAGAAAAAACGGTAAAGAATGGAGAAACATAGTGAGGTAGTACCTGGAAGCAGATGATCCCCTGGCATTAACTGGTGCAGAACCATTGTCTGGAACAGGTCAAGGACAGTTTCTGTCATCTGAGGATTTGGTCCTCCACACAGAACCAGGCAATGGCAATGACAGGATCCTGCCCGGTTTTCTTGGGGTGCTTTCCCCTCAGAAAGTAAAGAGGCAACACAGGAAGAAAATAAGATGATGCCATAAATTAAAAGGCAAGGCTTAACAGAAATAAAAAAATAGATGAAAAGCAAGAAATAAAAACAAAGGGATGGGGCAAAGGCAATATAAAAAGAAAATATCCACAGATTAGTGGAATATATTTTATTTATTCATGAGCTCTGTTTTATTATGTGTCCTTGGCAGATGTCCTACAACTGAAAGTTTGCAAGGCAGAGGAGGATGCGAGTTTAGAGACTTGAGCCTTGTTTCTAGTCATTAGCCTTGGGCAGATCTTTTTAATATATGTGCCCCAATAGGAAGTAAACAAGTTCCTTAAATCAAGAGCCTTGGGACAGGAGACAGGCTGCAAACAAATGGGCTTAGACAGGGACTCCAGGAGGTAAGACAGAAAGCATGATCTCAACCTGTTTTCAAGTAACCAAGGTGAAGTTCAGGCTGCCCAACAGGACACGGTCTCCTGCCTCTAACCCTGATTCACACCATACCCTGTCCTTCATACGCCCTCCTTGTTAAGCAGCACTTATTTCACCTGAGAGCACGTGGGCTCAGCTTGCCCAGCTGGCAGGGACGGGGATGCCAGCAGCAGGCAGCCACGGGAGCGGCGGCAGCACTCTCTGGAGTGATCCCAGCACCGAGGCAGGACACTTATCCAACACCAGCCAGGCTGGGGGCTCAGTCAGAACAAAGCACACCTCTGGCAGATGCACCGGTGCTGAGTGGGGAACGCCCAGCTGCCTCCACTCTCCACGCAGGTTTAAGGTGCCTCTGCTCAGCTCAGTCGCTGCTGAACCTTGCTTTGCATTGAGGCTGAATGGTCTTGGCACTGAGTGTTAGTAGTTGATTTTATCCTGCCTATGGCTGTAATTGCACAACTAAGGTGATACTGGCGGCTAAATACTGATTTATCATCTTTTCAGGTTTAAGGTGGTTTTATTCTTCTTGCCCTGGGAAAGTTGCTAAGTCCTAGAGCGGGTGAGCAAAGAACTGCTTCTCCTTCAGGAGCTCTCTGTTTCTACAAAGGACATTTTAGTAAAACATCTGACCTCACCTGTCCCAGGAATAATGCTAGGGGTCACACTGGAGTTTCCATCAGCTCAGCTGAAAGCTGTTCATTGATTTTCTTTTGCCCACACTCACAAATAGGAAGTTGAAGGGCTGCTACAGTTTCTGTGGGTTGCCTTAGTGCTGAGACAGGTAACAAGACAGACATTTATAGATAAGGAAGAAGGTCTCTAAAAAAAGAGCTTTAATGTCCTCTGCTATGAATACATATGGATTTACTCTTTTTTAATTGCAAGACCCACTTAAACAAATCTGTCCATACTGTATAAAGCAGATCTAACAGACAAGTAAAGAACTTTGATTTAAAAAATCTGATATTATTTCTGGACCTTCCCCATATTTTAATTCCTGAAAAAAAAAAAAAAAAAAAAAAAAAACCACGAATGATACAGCGCCTCTTTTTTAAAAAGAACTGGTTTGAAATCTACAGCTAAGAAGCACCCTTGTAAAAGCTAGGTATGATTACTGTCAGTTAAAGTTCTTTTATCATCATTTAGCTACCTACCTGTATTCAAATAATTTACACAATTTCAGGACATAAAATCAGTTTTGTCTATCCACAGTGCTATCTCAACAGAAATTTAGATACAGAAACTAAAAAATGCCTTCCTTATAAGCCAATTGTCTTTCATTCCCCCAAATGATTACTAATTTCAACACTGCTGCAATGGGCAACTTCCCCCCAGCAGCAAATATTGAATACACCTTGCAAAGCTGAAAAGCCACCTCTACTTCGTGGCTTAGGATATCAACTCAGATCAAAACCTCCCAAAACTGTAGGTGATTTAACCCTAACTGATTAGAGGAGAGAAGGATTTTGGGAAATGCTGCAGTTGTGACTGAGGAAAATAAGAATGAGTGGTCCAGAACGTTTCTCTGAAAATGAGATCTGCCCAAGGTGTCCCAAGTCGGACACCCAAAACTTGACTCACACATCCCCTCTGAAGCTCCCGGCTCCTGTACAAAAGGTATTATTGCTCCCTCTGTCCCCTTAGGACGTTAGCCTGAGTGCCTTATGCCATCTATTGGCCTAGACCAGCGACAGGCGCTCGGAGGAGAACTTTAATTCTGGGAAAGTGACTGTGTTAACAGGAATCTGTCCATAGATCTGTAAATTCCGCTAATGGAATCAATACACTGCCGCTGCTCAGATCTTGAGGTCTACCTTGCCCAGCAGACACGCTGAGTTCAGCTCCCAGAACAACCAGCAGTTGTGCTTTGCATTAGGCAAATGAAAAATAGTACTGACACAGAGCGATCTCACAGGCAAGAAAATCCAGAACATAAGCAAAGGGAATGTTCACTGTCCTACAGATGTACATAAAAAAGTCATTTCTAGAAAGAGGAAGCTCCTTCAAAATCCACTTAGTTCTAAAATCTGGTTAACTATTCCCAACGTAGTTAAGTCTACTTTAAATTGAACGCGCCGAGTGAAGAAACTTTTCCCACATTCCCTTAGCGACAGAGGCTACTGTTGCCATTACGGTAGCCACGGCTACTTAAATCTAGTTTACTTTTTAATCTAAACGAGTTTCTAAAAGACAGGGCAGAGCTCTGCAATGCGAAAGGACTCAGAGGCATCGCTATTGATCCGCTCCCGCACAGGCCATTACAAAGCAGCCGCGGAGAGCTCGGCAGGACGCGGTCCCTCCGAGGGCCACAGCGGTGCTCGCGTCCCCGCTCCGGAGTCTCCTCCCTTCGGGGAGCGGAGAGCGGCTGCACGTCCCGAGCCGGATGGGTCACGGCAAGAGTTCGGCGGGGCAGCGAAGCCCGCCGAGGCTCCCCTTGTCCTAGGCGGCATCCCCTGCCCCCCCTCTTCTTCCTCCTCCTCCTCCTCCTCCCCCGACTGTTTGCCCCGCAAAACGCACGGAGAAGACCCCGCACCCCCGGCACCGCGCCGGACTCCGCGCTGCCCCCGCCGAGCCGCGCAGCCGCTCCCCCGGGGCCGCCCCGCCGCGGAACGGGGCAGCGCTGCCTACCTGAGCCGCGGCCGCCGCCGGCCGCCCCGCCGCGCTCCGCCCGGCTCCGCGGGGCCGCCCGAGGTGGGAGGGGAACGCAGGCGGCGCAGGCGGGCTCAGGCGAGTCCCCTCCCCGGCCCCGGGCATCCCCCGGCCCCGCGCCCCGCTCCCGTCCCGGCGCGAAGCGGGACGGGCGCTGCCTCCGCCCCTGGGGTCCCGCAGCGCCCTCGGGGGCCCCGCTCCGCTCCCCGTGGTTCCGCACCGTGCCTGAGCGGTATCGCCTTACCTCCGGCGGGCACCGCGCCGCTCATGCCCGGGCGGTCAGCGTTCCCCACAAGTCCCGCTCTACGCCCCGGCGGTGCTGCTCCGTGGCTGCAGGGGATCCCGCCCTCAAGGTTCCCCTTCTCTCCCCGAGGGTTCCCACACTTTGCCTGTCGGACCCGCACAGCTCCCGCGGCGTCTCCCCGCGCCCGGGGAAGTCCCGCTCAGTTCCCTCGGGGAGTCCCGCAAGCCCCGATCCCGTGCCCGGAGCACGCGTGGGGACCTGGCTGCGCCGCTCCCTCGCGTAGGCACCTACCAGGCACCTCTAGGTAGTCCCCGCTCTCCTGGGGCTCGGGGAAGGCGCGGGAGGGGGGCAGCCCGTGCGGAGGGGCGATGCTGCCGGGGCGGAGCGGGCTGGCGAGGCCGCCTCCCGGCCAGGGCTGCGGCAGCGCGGAGGAGCGAGCGCTGCCCCTGCCGCCCTGCCCGCACTCTGGGCTGCGGGGCTCTCACCGCCCCGCTTTTGTGCGGCGCCGGGCCGGCACTGCGCGGAGTTGTCAGCCCGAAGGGATTGATCTGCCATTGATTCCCAGCGCCGCTCTGCTGAAGCGGCACATACGCGGCTTGATTTGCGGGCGGTACAGCCTGAGATGCGGAGTGTACCCCACACGCTGCAGAGGGAAGTAACTTGTTTTCCGTGTTGTGCCCCAGAGTAGTTGTCTGGCTGTATCAGGGCTGAGTTCTGCCCGAGTTAAAGGCAGAGGGCAATGGGAAGCCAGGCCAGCTCCCAGTGTAACTCCAAAGCACAGCTGCGACAGCCTTCCACGATTAAACATTTCGTCTGTTTCAGTGATGTCCTTTTGAAAACTGCCGACACTGAACGTGGAGGTTTATTCCTTCACTACAAATTTTGTCACAATATATTTTCTGCACTTTTGCCAAACTTCTCAAAACTTTTCACTAAGAAAAAGTACTCTAAAACATCATCATCATAACCATAAGCACAATTAGGGAAAAAAAAAACCAAAAAACTATTTCTTCCAATTTTTTCCTAATCAATTTTACCTTGAAAAGAAGTCTTACACAAATATTGCATAAAATTCTCCTCTGTTTTGGGGGCAGATTTATTTGTGGTGGGTATTTTTAGAATTCATTACATATTTTAAGAAGAAGAATTCAACGAATTCACTGTTTTTGAGACAACACAAATACTTGGTATGCTGTTGTATTTTTGGTAATAATTGTTTAGTGTTATAAGAGTCATCAGTTGTGAAGACTGAGGACAGAGAGCATCCTAAGAGAATATATTTCTCTCTGATTTTGTTTACTGTCATCCCCTTAAGATAATATTGCTGTGCAGAAAGGATTATTTTTATTACGTGCTATGAGGTAAAATAGCATTAATTAATTTTTTATCACATTTCTCTTTCTTTAATCACAGAAGTTTTAATCACTGCAGAATATGTCTTGTCCAGGTATTACATCAACCCTTCAATGCTGTGCACAGCAATATGCATTTATACTACACGTCTTTTCAAAAACCAGGAGTACAGAACAATGTTTAGTTACAGAAAGTTTGTGACAAAGCCATGCACTGAGTGCAAAGTGAGTTTGTCAGAACTGCTCAAATACAAGAATGTGAACAGAATACTTCCTGAAGACAAATGAGGTCATCTTAATGGGTCATTTGGAGATTGCAGCATAAAATTTGAAAGATCCTGCAGAAATATTGTTACTGACTTTTGGAAATTACACTGCAGCACAGCAGCCCATCAGATGGTTACACAACCTCAGTCATCACAGGCAAGAAAGTGAGATGCTGAAAATTGCCCAGGAAGGTGAGCTGCAGCTGCCTGGGCAGCAGGGACACACACATTTCTGTAGCACACAGTGACATTTGTAGTGACAGAGGGGGAAATGGTAGGCTTATTGCCTATGTCAACACGCCTGGTGACACTGGTGGCTGTCCTCAGTGCCTGTTGTGGGCACTGGATACGTCCCAGGGTGCTGCTCTGCATGGTAGGGAGGGCAGAAACATGCTGCCTTGGCTTCTCATCAAGGCTGTCGAGCTGCAATCTGCATTATCATAACTTAGAGCTCCTTACATCAGCATGATCTTGCACTGCTCTTTTCTAAACAACAGACCCAGTCCCCTGAGGGCAGCACATTTAGAAAAGCCAGTTCTCTCCTCCCAGTGTTCTGCAGACCCAGGCATCTTCTCTATTTTGTCTGCATCAAGAAATATCACAAGATGTAGGAATTGTATTTATTTTTGTATTTGATGCATCATGGTTTCTTTTCACATAAGCAGTGCATGAGCACTAAGATGTCTGAAGAAACATCTTCTCTTTTCAAAACAGTTTTTCACATGCTTCCTCTAAAACACAGCATGATCATGCTTTTACATGGAGGGCTGACTAGTGGTTTTTTGGCAGGTTTTAGCAACTTCATTTTAAAACATGCCCTGGAATTTGCTCGACTCAATCATCTGGAAAAGGAAAGAGGTCATTTCTATCTTCCTGATGCAGAAAAACTTACTGGCAGCTGTTTATGGTGGGCATGAGCCTAGTTCCTGGCAGTGAGGAAAAGACTTGAAATCTAAGCTATAACACCATCATCTTCATTGCACTGCAGTGGTTTATAATATTGCAAAAGGGTTTTAACTGTTGCTCACCAGCTTAAAAGGATTGTGAGACAAAGACTGTTAGGGAAAGTGGCATACATAAGGCTGGCTCGTAATATCTTGTGCTCTAGCCAAGGGTCAACTAGGAATATTTGTATTTGGGAACAAATCATTACAAAGTGTCCACATTAGTCTTTAAAAATATTAACTCCTTCAAAGTTGCTGGTAATCAGTTAACTCAAGACAAAACTGTTGTTTTAAATTCCTCTTTAGATAAGAAGATTTTCACCAATGGAATGAATGGAGTGAGAAGTTTGAAGGAGTGAACATATGGCTACATCAGAAGGGATTGTGACCCCCCCATAAAATGGCTAACATCCTTTTTATGGCTCTTTAAAGCACACAGTGGGCCTATCCAAAGTCAAGCTGCCACTGGCTAATCTAAACTGGAAACAACAATACCCTGCCTGAGCACTGTTGTGCATGTGTTTGTCGTGTTTGTGTAACGTTTCCATCCCTAGGGGCTGGCCATTATCCCCACTATTTGTTTTCTTCCCTGAATTGCCTTCATCCAACCAAATTCTGCCAGCAGTTACACCAGGGGGACCCTATTAAAGGCAAATGGACTCAATGTTCTTCCTGAAGAAATGCTCATAATTTAAGCTGGGACAAATTTAAGTGGGACAAATTTAGAGTAACTCTGCCTCAGGTGCTTTCTTGAGGAAAAAGGAAAAAAAAGGTGCTTAGAAAGGCAATTCTTCTGTCAGTGAGAGCTGAATCTGCTCTAACTCTGCCTGCTGCAATCCCACCCATTCCAGCCTGCAAGAGGGGACATAGGACAGGGACTGCAACACCACTTGCAGCCCCTGCAGTACTTGCTGGTTACCATCCACAGCCATCACAGCAGCCAGCACAGGGGTTTCCACTTGGTGCACAAAAACACATACAAATCACAGTTTTTCACACTCCCATTGACTTACATGTGCCTCAGTGCAGGACTCTGAGTTTCATTTGCAGCCTGGCTGGATGAAAACTCTCTCATTCAATTGAGTTTTACTAGCTCCAAAAGCTTAGTCTTGCCTCTCATGCAAATCAGAGGAACTACTGTTGCAGTATTATGTTTTTGCATTGTCACAGGTGAGAGATAGATTGGAAACTGAGCCCTCTTGTGCTTAATTTTGTATTCCAGACCTGGGGACTGTCCTATGCACTTTTGATTTAAGAAAGTCAGTGGGAATTTTCAATTCTTTTTATTCAGTTCAAGAAGACAAACTTTATCTGTGAATGGCAGGGCCTCTCCTTAATTATCCTGAGAAAATAACTTCATATAATGCAACATAGTGCCTTCAATTCCCTAAATAGAATATTTCTAATAATAAAATTATTACCAGAAAAAAGTCAAAGGGTTTTAAAGGGTTTGTGAGGCAGCATAACCCAGTAACTTCAGGAAACTGCGTCTGCTGCAGAGCCAGGAACAGAACTTAGAGCTCTGGAGGTTTTTTTTACTACTTTTTAATGCTGAGTTTGGTAGTAAAGTATGAATAGTCAGAGGAGAATACTGCATTTTAATTTAAAAGCATCTGAAAACGTTGCTAGGAATATGTGAACCATAACAGATCTTCAATTAAGCAGAAGGTAAGAAATTTATCAGTGTCAGCTCCCTGGTTTCCAGGCTATTGACACAGTTCTTAGAAAGAGAAGTCAAATGTACATGTGCATTAAGCATACTGCATTTCTGAAAATGATGTTTTCCATTAATTATGAAAACATCGAACCTTCTGTGTGAAAACACAGAACCTTTTTAACAGAAGATGGACAGTAAATTACTGAATCACTCAGCGAGGTAGGTAGGAAATTCCTGGTACCTTGTCTAACTCAAACCAATCTGAAATTACAACGTGACCTGTAGCAGGATGTGTCTAAAGTAGGGCCTTGTACGTACAATATATAAATGACAACTCCTGTGGAAATGCTGGATGCAGCATCTCTCATTACACAGGCTACCACCACAGTAATTACACTTTGGATATGTAACCTGGCTTGGCCATCACAGCTGAATTCTTGTTTACTACAAATACACTGGGGTTTACCAAGCTGTGCCTTTTTAAAAAAATAATGGGAAAACATAGTTCCGAAGGTAAAAGAAGACAAGGTCTTTCAATAAGGAAAGGATGTCTATAAAGGATGGTGATAATGGCTTGTATGTAATATTTAATTTCTCCTACAAGTTTTCAGCAGGGAAAGGAGTGGGTGGGTGTGCTTAGGAAGCTACAGCAGAAGGTGGGGCCTTCTTTCTTCAACCTTTTTTATCTTTATTTTTTCATTTCTCCTTTGCTGTCTTTCTTCTCCATTTTCAACTCCATTACTATTCAGCATTACTAGGGTAGTCCCTAAGGAACCTCAGTCCAGGCACATAATTTCATTTGGGTAGTTGGGATACAGTCAAGTACAAAGGAAGAAATTATGAAGATTGAATAAGACAGGGCTATAGAAGGAACTGAAGGCAAGGGTTATAGAAGGGTTTGGAAGGAAAGATAATACTAAAATGAGGAGAGCAATATTAAAGCTACAGCAGCATTTCAATTTTCCTTAATTCTTTTCTTCTATTTCTCTTCAAATCTAAAATACCTTTTCTACTAGTTCTAGTTTCTTTTCATTCCTTTTAGGGATTTTTCATTATTTTGCATTTCTGTTCAGCTCCAAAGTCCTTGACATGTCCATTTCTCTGACTTTCTGTCACCACCTGTGTGGGTGAAAAATAGGATTGCAAAGATTTTCTTCAGTACTTCAGAGAAAAATGGGCCAGGAATCAATATTGCTATACTGGCATAAAGCAGTGATCATTGAGATGGAGGGGTATTTACATCTGAAAGCATTCTACCTTGCTCTTCTCATGAATAATGAAAGAAATCATGACATTCTTGTTGGGCTGGGTTAGCCAAAAAAAATCTTTGGAGCACATGAAGGGACTACTACATTTTCATTTCCATCCTTTGTTTATTTATTGTGTTCTGGGGGAAAAAAAAATACCACTAAAAGGAAAGATTTTTGTCCCCATTTTGAAAAGTTTCTATTCTGAAGAATCGATGGATGCAGGCCATTGACACCACTGCTATGTAAGTTCCAAAGAGGTTCAATACAGAACTCTTTCAGTTCTAGAGACACAGCATTTTAGCAAAATGAGAAGTTTGCCAATTTGCATCCATTCGAAGGCTAGGTTTTCAGCCGAAGATAAACAGGACCTTTTATTTTTATCAGTGACAAGTGGTTTGATGTATTCTGTGTATCTTAAACATGCACCTGATAAGAAGAATTGTTTTTCTGGGGGAATGTTCATCTTCATGTGATTGAGTACAGGGCAAGCTTAAGCCTATGGCTGGGGCTACGAACCTAAAATCAAAGAATTAAATGTAATGTAAAGGGAATCACATTCTATGTGATTAAAGAACAGGCAAATCTATTTCTGGTTAAGACAAAGGATATTTACATGACTATTTTTTTTTTTTTTTTTGTGATTTAGCAGTTGTGCAAGAAGCACTCTCCAAAAAAGGCAGCATCAACAAAATGACTGCACAGCTCATTGCAGATGAGACACTAACATGTTCTTGATTACAAGAAAAGAAACACTGGCATTCAAGAAGGAATGCTTGTTCTGCCCTCAAAAGAATTGATAACCATCCTTATCACTGTATCTACAAACACGGTAAAAATGCAGATGTCGAGTGGAGAAAGTGGATTAAATGGGATGTCTTACTCTGCTTTACCAAAGTCTTATATGGCTGCTATCTAATTTTCCATCAAACAGCAATATAATCTGTTGCATTATGCTCTATAGTCTCCCCAGAAATCTCCCTGAACCCAGGACATTAACATCTCTGAAACTCCAGCTTAAAACTCATGTCAGGTCAAATTCCCAGCAAAGAATGACTAAGCAGGACACAGGCCATACTGGTGGTTAATAGTGCTTATAATTGGCTTACTTTTCACAGTGCACATGATTTTTTTCTGGAGCCTGTCTGTCCCTTTTTAAATGTGATCAAGCTACATTTCATATAGAGCTTTATTAGCAGAGCATATAACATAATACAGTTTTGTGCTGCTTGAAGGTGGGAGCTATTTCCCATCCAGCAGTTCAAATCCAGCAGTAAGGAGAAAGGCCTTTTAGGGAACCCATCTGCTCAGAGTTTAGACTCAAAAGAAAAGGTGTCATCAAGGTAACTGGTCACCACATGGCTATGAGCCATCAACAGAACAAAATCATAAAAACCCCAAGGTATCTTCAGCAGAGATTAACCTTCATATCATTTTGCACAGCTCTGGTGAAACCTCATCTGTGTTCTAGTCGTCTGTATCACAGAAAAATGTGCTACTAGGATGTTCAGACAAATGGAGAATCTAGTGTAAAATAGGATGAGAAAGACTAGGGTGCTTCAGTCCACAAAATGAAGACTAGCAGTATGAATTCTCCTTTTGAAAATGAGGCAAAAACCAGGAGGTGAATAAGAGTAAATTGTACTCACAAGTTGTACTGGTACAAGAAAAAAAAAATCAATATAAACTGGTCAAGAACCCCGTCTGGATAAAAACTAGAACATTTCCAAATGCCAATGAAATAAAGGTCTGGGACATTCTTTCATTAGAGAGTTTGGGGGAGCAAAAAATTATAATGGTTTTTTGAGTGGGTTTTTTGGAGCTGGTTTGAAAATGATTGTCTAAAGGATTGCCTACAATTTTGGCGTACAGAGTACAGGGATTTATGGGCTCATAAACTTCTGAGATTTTTAAGAATACCCCCACAAGTAAATGTGAAAAACCTCCAATTTAAAGTAGCACCATTTAACATTTGCACAAAGAAGCTGTGATTTGTTACCATGATCAGAAGCACTTTTAATGTTATAACCAATTTCTTATACTGATTAGAATCAGGTGCTTTAAGAACTGCTTCCTTCAACAACAAACATCTATTTATATGTGCAGTTTGAGTGTGGAAGCACTAGATAAATGTAGATGCAAGCAATGCATCTGATGAGACTGGTTTTACCAAAGTCAAAACAGGCAGGCCAGCAATAAATCAGCTATGGAGCAACCTGATTCCTTAATGGAAAGATAGATGAATCCTACTGTGAGCTTAGGTTTAATGGCACTGTAGCACCCCCCTGTACAAATGCAATAAATAGTACAGAACTCAGTAAAATATTTATCTGAATGAATTATGAAGGTTGTAGCACAGTATCAAAACATGAGCTTTCATACCCTACAAGTGTGTGAAAAATATTTGGATGATCCCTATAACACTTGGATTTTTCCAGGTATCTGACTTAAAGTAGTTTCAGTAGAATCTGTTATTTTTACTAATACTTGAACACCAGACACTGTTCATTGACTGCATGAGATAAAAAAAAACAACCCACTTCCACTTATCACCTTAAGGAGATGAAGACATTCAAAGCATATTGAAAGAAACTAAACATCAGTGTTTCTTCCCAATGCTGAGCTATAAAGAGACTGCAAAGGAGTTTAAAGCAAATGGCTTTGCAAACACAGGATTCAGTTGCTACACACAGAAGCTCTGAAATCTGTCCTGGGACATCATCTGGATTAACATGCAGTATTATCAGGCTGGTGGATAGCTTTGAAAGCTCCATCATTACTCCAATACTGATGCCAGAGTGCTACTCTTTAATTTAACCACAGTATTGAATGGGGATCCCCTCATCTTGGGTAAAATTAAGCCATATCACCAACTGTAACATGGTTTTATTTTACTGCAGTAGTCTTGCCTCTAATATGTATAAAATCCAGAATGGCATATCTGTATGTTGTTTAGGGCACGGCAATGCTACCACAAAAAGTCAAGGAAGCACTCCCCAGCTGCAGCCCTTCCTGGGCTGGCAGGTGGCCAGGGCATTGCTGCTCTTTCAGTGCAGCTGTACTGGGCAGGCTGGAACTCCGGTGTGAACTTGAGCTGAAGGGACTGTGACATGAATGAGTCCACGATGGAGCAGAGATCCACCTGCAGTCCATGGAGAGTCCCCTGCCAGAGCAGGTGGATGCCTGAAGAAGACTGTGACATTCCAAGGATGAAATGGGGAGTGGGTAATGAAGTTGTATTGAACAGTGTGGGACCTGGGCATGATGAAAATGGTATGGAATAAAAAGTGGAATGTGCTGGTTTGGGCTGGGGTGGAGTTAACTTTCTTCACAGTGGCTGGTATGGGGCTGTTTTGGATTCGTGCTGAACACAGAGTTGATAATATAAAGATGTTTTTGTTATTACTGAGCAAGGCTTACACAGACCCAAGGCCTTTCCTGCTTTTTGTACTGCCATGATGGCAGGGGGGCCAGGCTCTTGTTTTCCCTATTAAACTCATTTTATCTCAATCCACAAGTTTTCCAGCTTTTACCCTTCTGATTCTCTCCCCAGTCTCACTGATGGGGGAGTGAGCACACAGCTGCGAGGGGCTTGGCTTCTGGCTGGGGTGAAACCACAGCAGGGCTACTGCATGAACAATCTGTTTAATTTGTTCAAAAGCCTATTGTTGTTCAGGATCCCATTTAAAATTGTTCTCCCATTTCACATGATAGAGAGGGCTTACAATCTGACTCCAGAATATGCATCCTCCAAAAATCCTCAGCACCTAGGAAAGCTTGTATTTCCTATTTGCTGGTTGGTGAGGACATAGCTGCTATTTCATTGACCACATCTTTTAGAATCTGGTGACATCCATCTTGCCATTTTACTCCTAAAAACTGGATTTCCTAGGGAGGTCCCTTGACCTTACTTTGCTTTATGGCAAAACTGGACTTCAGGAGAATCTGGATCATCTTCTCCCCTTTCTCAAAAACTTATTTATTAGTGTTGCCCTGATGCTTTGAGAGGCCTCCTAGACACAGAAACTAGACAGGAGTAAAGGAATAAAGGTAGGTATTTATTTCAAAGGCCTTCAGAGGTAGCCCCTGGGGAGCCAGAGGCTACTGCCAAGATGGACCCCAAGATGGACGACAGGTCCCGAGTTCTTCACACTTTGGTATGCAAATGAACCAAACCTATAAGAGTTAATTGTCCAATTAAAGCTTCAGTTTAATGATGTAAGTTCCCCTCCACTTGCCCCCCTTGGAGGCTCTTTGGTTTATACTTTTTGGGCCTAGGAGGGTCTGGGTGTCCTTGAAGAGCAGGCCCAGAGAGGCTTTGTTATGTCTACCTAGCACAAGAGAGCAGAAATTAACAGGCTACAAGAAACTTCAGAGTTATACACTAAGCAGTACAGTGATTTGAAAAATATAAAAGTTAAAACCTAAGGCATCACCCCCATATGATGATATCATCAATGTACTGCAAGTGATCTGGAGCCTCCTCCTTTCCCAGTGCAGTCTGACTCGTCTGCAGCCACACTACCCCAGCAGCTCCTTCCACCTTGTAACCAGCATTACCCCACAGCTCCTCCGCCACGTTTACTTGACCAGAAGAGACTGGGAAGAGACTCCCTGCAATGCTCCCAGCAATGATGTGAAATGAATAACCTCCGAGTCTTGGCCATGCTCCCTCCTGGCTACTGCAAAAATTAGTTCTGTCCTTTCCAGAACCAGGACACTGCCAAACTACAAAGCATCCATGGAATTCTGAAATGTTTGGTATTGGCATTCTGTCATCAGCTACCATGGTACCCTGTGAGAGCTGTGGTTCAGTTATTATCTTCAATTTCTCTCTATGGAGAGGAGTCTCTTGCCATCCAACAACTTCCACGCTGCAGGACAAACTGTTACCCATCAAGACACCAGAGAGCATTGCAGCTGGGGAAGTCTGGCAAAGGAATTTGAACTACTGTGGAAAGAGATGAGATCACAGAATCATAGAATCATTTAGACTGGAAAAGACCTTTACGATCAGCAAGTCCAATCCTAAAGACATTTCATGTATAATCTTAAAATGATATCCAGAACCTCAAGAGATTTTGGCCCAACATCAGAGCAACCTGAAGAAAAGCCCCTAGATTCTTCTAGATTGAATTCCTTCTGAATTCTTTTTCTCTCCACACTGAAGTTCAGTTCTTTTGAACTTTCTCTTCTGCTAAGTATTCCATTATTTCTGCTCTTTATCTCTCTTTTGGAGTAAAACAAATGTCAAACTTATTACCAGGACATAATGCCATTTTTTGACTGAAACTAATGAATGTTCAATGACATTTATTGTGGAATCAATAGAGTATGTGAAACACAGAACAGATGTGACCAGTATCTCATCAGGCCACAAATATTTCTCTTTCCTGTAAAATACATAATCTAGAGCAAATTTTCCCTGTATTCACCCAAAGGCAGTGTAAATCTAGATTGATTTAATTTAAAATACTGATGTTACTGTAGATCACAAACAATCTTCCATTCTTACCTGGCCATTTTTGTACATGTATTTTGTAGTGTATGAGCAGTTCACAAATTTTTTTTGTAACAGTACTGTGAAACATTATTAACTGGGTCTTATAAATGCAGGTATTGGTGTCTAATGAGACTTCCAAGATCACTTAGAAAATCTGCAGGATGCCCAAATCTCAGTATAACTTTCTAATTCAGTGCAATGATTCCTGGTTTGTCTTATTACTCAGGATGAAGAGGGGAAAAAAATGGAAGAAGGGTTTGGAAGACCCAATACAGCTTTTCATTAGCAAAGTTTTTCCCATATTCTCTGGAGTTTAGTTGGAGGTTAGGACCATTGTGCCATTCTGGTCTTATTCATAGGGTAGTCTCCATATATGAGACTGGTTCCTTACATTATCCATTGGACAAGATGGGGATATTCCCAGACCTTATCCATATGTCTCATGGTCCCGCATAAAGGTCATTCATCATTTGTCTTTTATTATTAGAATCTGTTTCCACAGAAGAAGGAAAAGACAGAATTGTTTCGTAACCATCGTGAGAAATGCTGTGAAACCTTTAACTTAACCCTGAACAGATGCCAGTCCCAGGAACAGGAGATGCATCATCTGAATTTAAACTTCTGTACTCCCCACAAGCAATATGGAGTTCTATAAGCACTGCAATACAGATAAACACTGATGAAATTGAATACAGTGATTTACATTATTCAAATTTTTAAAATAAATCAATCATTAAAACCAACTTTTTCACTGATTACAGTGTGCTGGGAACACAACCTCCAAACTTGGAGAGCCTAATCCAAAACCCACCAAAATCAAAGAGGATCAGATTGTTGTTCATTCAAGACTGCAGCATTAAACATTAGACTTCAATAAATAAGCATAAAAGTGTATTTAAATAAATTACAATTAGACTTACAAGTTAAATTTTATGAAGATGCTCTGGGAAGATTTCTCTTGCTTATGTATTGCTTCATTGGAACTGCTAAGAAGAAATGGAATTACTTGAACAGATGGAACAAATCGATTTATCTGTAGGTGATTACACACTATTTTCACTTGCTATCTCTGTTGCTACAAAGTCTAATTAGTACTGGTATACGGTTGCACACCAGAGAAAATTTCCTACCTTCTTGCAGCACCGAAGACTTACTCACTAGAGAAGTAAAAGATATTGCAAGGTCTCCAAGACTCTACATAAATAAAGATTCCAAATCAGTGAAATGCGAGTATAAATCCAGAGAAGTATTGATAGTCACCAAGGAAAATAAATCTGTCTGAAGAGAAGGAGGATTGAAGATGAGCTAAAAATACAAAAAGATTCTCTTTGTGTGACCCACCTGTATGACAGGAGCTACTTTATGTGTCCATTACTTTGAGGGATATAAATGTGCAATAGCATCTTTAAATATAGACAAAGAGAGAGAATGGGACAGAAGAGTAAAATGTGTTTGTCTATACTTGAAATAGAACTAGATCATAGATTGTATTTTCAATTTAAGAACGAGTCATTCTTTCCTTGTTTATTACAGTCATCAAGTAACCATATATAACTACATACAGACAAAGAGAGGGTTGTATGGGGGCAGCAATTATTAATGGACATTACTGAATGATAAATAAAGAGCTAGCTCAGAACTGGTATTCATTGCACACAGATGTCTGGACCATGGGCAGATGTCTTAAATCGTCTACACAAAGCGCTTTTGTGCTATCACAGTAATCTAAATTGCTTTGCATTTGGTTCCAGGCATTTTCACACACTGCTCTCCACTGCACATAAATTCCTATTCTCGAATCCCATCTAGGCTTGAAAGGCCAAATTACTTCCTGGTGAAACCCTTTGGCTTAACTTGTCTCAGTTTTATTGATGCAGACAAACTTTGAGACTGGTGTTTTCAATCACAGGCAAATTCATACATAACTCCTTAGGTTATGGTACTGGTTCTGGGGAGGACATCCACTGCTCCTGGAGTCCTGGAGTTGAAGGAGATGAAAGCATGAGCAGGAAGAAGGAGGGATGGCTTGGCTTCATGCGTGCTCTGTGTGCAAACCATGATGCCCTTCACAGGACAATATGGTTGTGACCAACACTCTTGAGGGGAGGCTTGCTTTAGACATCCTGCTGTTCCCTCTTCAGGGAAGAAAGGACTGCCATAGCATGCCTTCTAAAGCTTTAATTCAGGATCTCTGTCTTTTTAAATGCTATCAATCATCATACCTACTGCTCTGGGCTGCAGGGGAGCTCAAAGAAAACCACCGTAACTCTGAGACAGGCATTTTCCTGACTCTCTGAGGTCTTAGAACTACTGCACTCCCACAGCAGGACTGTGCTTCACTGCAAATCAAGTCAGTGATGATTTAGGAAATAATTCATATCCCCAGAAGAGGCATCTCTTGCAGCAGAGACAGCCCAGCATAAGTTGCTGAGTTTTAGTTAATGGCCTCATTCTATCTAATGTGTCTGCTCTTGCAGATATCACTTACAGATGAACTGTATGTTTTCTGTCTCCCCATTTTTTTTTTACATGGAAAATATTTGAATTAGGCTAGCACATAAACACACTGTCTAGGAGCAGACTCGTGGGAGGAGGAGTTAACAGAGAGAGACAGATGGAGCAGTAGTTTGTATATCTTATTTTGCATTGCAACCCTATGAAGACGAGTGATGCATTTCCTAGTGGACATTTTACAAAGGTCACTTTATAAGGGTGAGATTGCAAAATCTCTCTCACTTTTATATCGCCAATCTTCTAGATTAGGGACAGACAGGGGAATCAGGGCCAATCAGGGAAACAGAACAGGGATACACTTACATGACAGGGCAAAGCATCCTGGGAGATGCCTCTTTGGTCACCATGACCTAGGGAGGAGTCTCTGGTACCAGGAACTGTTTCACCAGTTGACCTTCTTTGTCCCCTGTACTACAGGCTCACCGGCTACACACTTTTACTATTCCTATTAGCAAAGAGTTATCTTTGATGTTAATTTAATATGCACTTTTGCATGCAGGAAAAATAGCTTTCAAGGTATAATTAACAGCCATATTAGATTGCATGGACCTCCTTTTTTCCTTCTTGCTCACCTGCTTGCTGTGGGAGAGCTGTCGGTTATCAGCTGAAAGGCTGGTGACATTAAAGTACCCTGTACATAGTTGTTAGCACTGAGAGTGTGCATAACACTACATCCTTTTTTCCTCTTCTTGCCCTGATACTGATTGGAAGGCCCAAAGGAATTCTTTCCCTGTTACTGGACATTTTGGTTGTATAGTTTGACTAAAGCCTTTCACTTTATCAATTAAAACTGTGAAAGACAAGACTTCTTTCTCTCTTCCACAGCCCCGAAACATAAAAGTGTATAGAAATTAATCTACAATTGATGGGGGGAAAAAAAAAAAGAAAAATAAGGAAACAAAGAATCACTGAGAGTGACTGTGTGGGTAAACTGGATGGGTGATGCTTTCAATAACACTGTGATAAGGCTGTGCTGTAGCAGAACTACTACTACTTTCATTCCAGTAAATGGTTTTTAATTATTGGGATACTGTTTAAACTCCAAGGAGTGACTAAAACACCTCTAGAATTCCATTTTACCCTATAATCTCAGCCTGCATGTGAGTAGTGGCAGATTGAAGAATTAAGGGAAACATGGCTGGAATCTGCTTGGGATGGAAAAGCATAAGCAATCTTGACACTGCCATGGGCCAAGGTTACCATTACTTGTGATATGCTTGTCAACAGTGCAGATCTTCAAATGTTAAGTGGAGTTGACACAAACTAAATGAAATCTCGGGCAGTTCTTTGGTGGTACCTAATATCAAGTTCTGGAAAAATTGAGTAACCTTTCTGTAATATTGTAAAAGCACATTGCACAGCGAAATAAATCCATAACTCTAATGGTCTCAGCTCCAACAATAATAAACAGGGTCATGATATCCAATATTTAAGCCCTGACTGCCTGATCATGGGCTTATTTATTATTAGAACTGATTATTTATATAATATCCTTGGTGGATAGTGCTTCTCAGGAAAACTCCCCCTAAAGATAAAAATGTATCATATAGGGAATTTCAGAAGGAAACAACTGCAACACAAACCAGTTGGGAATAACACTTGTTTCTGGAGTAAAATCTAAAACATTTTGGAGCATGTCAGACTTAGGATTTCACATTCAATTAATTTTTTTATACTCTTGAAGATGTGGGAGGGGTTCAGTAGGTGTCCCGTGACAGCTGCACAAATACACGCCAGTTTCAAACGATCCTGTGCAATCTTTGTTGGGTTTAAGAGAGAACATTGAACAGCAGCCGCCGCCCGGGCTGCGCTCCCGGGAAAGTGCTGGGAGCGGAGGGAGCAGCTGGGTGATCCTCCGGCTCCCTCTCCAGGACATCTGGCTTAATTACAAATAAATCCTCCAGCTCTGCGGCTCGGGCAGCCTTCTCATGGGCAAAGGGAGGAGCAAACCCCAAAAGTCACAGGAATAAGCCTAGGACAGAAGAATCCCCAATAAAAGGTTAGCTTCGATATTAAACTCAGTGAGAGAGGGATGCGGGCAGCTCTGAGCACTCCTTAGGAACCACTGCCAAGCAGCAGTAGTGCTCAGCACTTAGAGACAATGTGAATAGACTCCACAATAACCCCTTTCCTCGCTGTGTGACCTGGCTATGCTCTGAGGACCAGCAGCTCAGCTCAGCAGCCCCAGGAACATCCCGCTCCCACCCATCACTCACAGTGACCAGAGTGCTCCTGCTCATGTGGTGGGAAACTGTCACTGACCCAGACTCAGGGCCCAGGGTCTAACTTCTCCACCTTCTGCATGCAGCAAAGGCAGGGTCCTTTTCTCAGATCTGTTTGTAGTCAGATTCATTCCTCCACAGTTTTTGGGTTAATTTTCTTCAAATTTGAGCATAATTTCTGCTTTAGGTGTCCTACAGGTCACCCAATTAGACAGTTCTTCATTTAATTTGTGATGCCCATCAGTCTCCAGTACGCTCCCTTTTACAGTTAGTTTTGACCTCTAATCTTAAAGGTTAACAGTTCCTTTCTATTTTGTTAATCCAATTGCCTTAAAACTGTATTTTAATCCTCTGCAGAGGAGGCACAGTGAGTTGGCTTTGGGTAGCAAGATTTTCATAGCAGGGGGACTATAGGGGTGGCTTCTGCGAAACGTTGCCAGAAGCTTCCCCCATGTCCAACACCCTATACCAGCCAGCTCCAGGACAGACAGACAGACTCACCACTGGCCAAGGCTGAGCCAATCAGGGATGATGACAGCATCTCTGAGATAACAGAGTTAGGAAGGGGGAAGAAAAAGCCCTATGCAACTGCAGCCGGGAGAGAGCAGAGAGAATGTGAGAGCAACAGACCTGCAGACCCAGGGTCAGTGCAGAAGGAGGGGCAGGAGGTGCTCCAAGCACCAGAGCAGAGATTCCCCTGCAGACCATGGTGAGGCAGCCATGCCCCTGGAGGTCCATGGGATCACAGAGATCCACCTGCAGGAGGATCCTTCACCAGAGCTGGTGGATGTCTGAAGGAGGCTGTGACTCTGTGGGAAGCCTCTGTTGGAGCAGGCTCCTGGCAGGATATGTGGCCTATGGAGAGAGGAGCCCGTGCTGGAGCAGGTTTGCTGGCAGGACTTGTGACCCTGTGGGGGACCCACACTGGAGCAGGCAGTTCCTGAAGGACTGCATGCCATGGGAGGGATGCACACTGGAACTGTTTGTGAAGAACTGCGGCCTGTGGGAAGGACTCACGTTGTAAAGGTTTGCAGAGGACAGTTTTCTATGGGAGAGACTCCACACTGGAGCAGGGGAAGAGTGTGAGGAGTCCTCCCCTGAGGAGGAAGGAATGGCTGCAGCCACCATTCTCTGTCCCCCTGTGCTGCTGGTGGGGAGTAAGTGGAGTGCAGGAAGAAGGAATGGATAGGGGGAAAGTGCTTTTAAGACTTTTAAGTGCTCTTAATCTAGTTTTATTTTTCATTATTCTACATTGATTTGATCAGCAATAAACTAGACTAATTTCCCCAAGTCAAGTGTTTTTCCCATGACAGTCACTGGTGACTGATCTTTCCCTGTCATTGTCTTGACCCCTGAGCCTTTCCTTACATTTTCTCTCCAGCTGAGGAGGGCACTTGGCACCCAGCCAGGGTCAACCCAGCACATAAGAGCACAGAAGCTGCAAAACAATGGATTACCTCATGCTTTACCAGAACAGCACCAGTTTAACAGAATACTCTGAGCTGGAAGAGACCCACAGGGGTTGTCAAGTCCAGCTCTGAGGTGAATAGCCCATAGAGGGATCAAACCCACAACCCAGCCATTACTAGCACGCTGCTCTAACCAAATGAGCCTTGAGAACCTGAAAGTTAGGAGCTGACAGACATAGACAGACCTAGAAACTAAAGTAGGAGCAGATTTAATCAGTAAAGCAAATAATCAGGTGATGTGAATTACAGGTTCATAATTAGGAGGATAAACAGCTGTAAAAGGGTTTCATCAGTATAAAGGTGGCAGCCTTTCTATTTAACCCAGAGCTAGAAAGGTTTTGATTTCTATGCAAATCTGAGAAAGAAGATTTTTGTGTAGTGCTGTAAAGGAAAAAGCACTTAGATGCTGAGCAATGGAGCTGAACCTGGTGCAGAGGTGAGAGCTCTTTGGCTGCTAAATATAAATGATCTTACTTAAGATATTAAATATATTGACTTTTCTGGTTTACCTTCCCTGACTCTCTAGTGATGACTAAGGAGATCCCATTTTCTAATTTCCTAGTCTGGAACTGTTGCTCTAAACTTAAGACTAGTTTAATATTTGGATGAGAACTTTCTGAGCAAGAAATTTGTTATCATGTTTTCAAAGTTGAAACTGCTCCTAATTCCTGTCTTCTCTTACAGGTTATTACTAATAGGAATATTATTCTCTGAAGTACAGACTAAAGAGAAACCAGGTAATGCTGATAGAAATTGATTTCACATCAGTTTCCAGGCTTTTCTATGGGTGATATCTAGGCTTATGTGTGTATTTCAGAAGAGTCTGAAGCTCTTGTGGCAGCCTTACCTGCATGTTTTTCTGAGAAAATTTAAACATACAGGGATTTGTTGGAAACGGCACTCTTTAATTTTACATGTCACTATATTAAGTAAATGTTTCTACCTTTCCTCATTCTGGTGATAAGTACTGATTAATCAATAAGGACTTTATTCTTATTTTCTTGAGTGTAGTTGTTGATAGTCACCATACAGTATATAAGATCTTTTATCATACATTAACTCAGCTGGCAGCTGAGTACCAGGCAGCTGTTTGCTTATTCCCTGTTCCCAGTGGAATGGGGAGGAGACTCAGGAAAAGGCTTGTGGATTGAGAACAATATTTTAATAATGTGAACCAAGTAAAATATTATAATAATAATTATAATCACAATTTTAATTTTTAAAATTATAAAATGCAAGAAAAATTTGTGATGCACAGTACAGTTGCTCATCAAGACTGATGCTCAGTCTGTCCCTGAGCAGGGATTGGTGTCTCCCAGCCAACGCCCCCCAGTTTATATGTAGGTCATGACACTCTATTGTATGGAATACACATTTGGCCAGTTCAAGTCAGGTGTCCCCGCCCCGTGCTACCTCCTGGCTTCTTGTGCACCTCCTCCCTGACACAGCATGAGCCAATTGGAAAGTCTTTGACTCGGTGCTAAACACTGCTCAGCAACAAACAAAACTTCAGTATGTTATCAACATAATTCTTGCCCTGAATCCAAAATACAGCTCTGTACTAGCTATTAGGAAGAAAATGAACTCTAACCCAGTCAAAACCAGGAAAAAATATAAAGATATCAGTGATTTGACTCAGAGGAAACAATACTCTTAGCCAAAAGTGCTTCCTTAAAAAACAGAGCTGGTCCTGGAGCAGCAGGTGCAGAGAGGTGTTTCTAGGACTGTGTGCCCTGCTCACAGTGGGTCCTGTATAAAACACATTAGCAATTCCCAAAGATCAAAGTAAATAGATACTGGAGAAGGTTTTATCCAGCCTGGAGCAATTATATAGCTTCTGCACTGAATCTAGTTGGTATCTTGGAGTATGGGTGGAACAAGGTCATGCTCCCCAGCATCTGTCTGATTCTCCTTAGTGTGATCATCTCTGATGTGGGAATTACATCACTAGTTAAATTCAGGCTACAGTGCTGAACCCTCTAGGAAAAAGAATCCTCTCAGGTCTTAAAACACACCATTATTGTAAAAGGTCTAGTTGGTGTTAGCTCATGATGCCATACAAACTCGTATTTGAAGCAACAAACCCCATTTATTAGAAGTTCATGTCAAAGTAGAAGCTGCCTCTGGTCTCTAGTCCTACACATAGGACAGTTTGTACCTGTCTCCTGCCTGTAAGAGGTTTGGGAGCCATGGCCTGGTGTATGCTGGGGTGATATCTTGGGACTGGAGCTTCTCAAGCCAACACCTTTGCTCCTGGGTGGTCCTTTCCCAGCATGAGCCAGCTGGCTTCTGGTACTGGTACTTGGGCAAGTGACCAGTGTAGGCTGATGGACAGCTTATATGGCTGCTCCCCACCCAAACTGACTTTGGGCTCCTCTTATGAATAGAGGGGTAAAGGTGGGGGTTTCTGGTTATTTTGTGGTCTGTTTGCAGGGTTTCATTGGTTGGGATTTTTTGGTTTACAGGGTTGGGGTTTTTTCTCTTTGCAGGAGTGTGTGGGACTTTCATATTCTGTTTTATTTTATCTGAGATGTTCACATTAGGGCAGCCAATGTAGTACCTTTTTGACCCTATTCCAAAATCCTATTTCCATGTTGCAGGTAGCATTGCCGAATCATCAGACACTGTTACTACTAGGATACTAATTTGGGGGCTGGATTTCCCCCTGGAATTACTGCCAGTATAAACCCAGCCTCTCACCCCTCCTGACCAGAGATGTATGACTGTCATAACACTGACTTTATAAAGTAATCTGGGAAGTAGCACATTTGTTTGTATCTTATTTTCAGTCCCCTCCTTACCAGCCTTTCAATGTATCCAACACAGGACCCATGAGTTCAGAGTGCTTGGGGAACCTCCTGAGGATAACACTGAGTGCAGAATACTTTGAGAACAAACACTTATCTCTTTCTGTTGTTGGTAAGTTGATGTAGAAGAACGAGAGAATTACACACAGTGAAATGTTTAAAGTTCTCTGAGGTGCTTCTAAACTAGAATTCCCTGGATTATTCTACTATTACACAGCTTAGTAGGTTGGATTTCATTGTAAGTAAAGATAGCTTCTACCTTGATTTCTATATAACTTATACTACAGAGTTGTATTTTGATAACTTAGCCATGATTAGACTTGATTTTGCTATATTTGGGCTCAAATTGAAGTGCACATGGTAGCTTCTAGGCATGTTAAAGCTAGTGGATTTTCTTTGTGATAAGAATGTTTTCTAGTAACCGTACATACTACTCTGAAAATTCACTAGCTGAAGCTGACACTACATTACTTATTTTTGCTCTAGTGGCTTTTCAGCTTCTTGGCTTCAGCTTGGTGGAGGCATATACTTAATGAAGTTTAAGAAAAATTAGCTGGGCCCTCTAGCTATGGACTTAGTAGTCAGCAAGTGGTGTGTTTCTGTGAAAAGCATCCCAGAATGCCCTGGAAGGGCATAGTGATACTGATTTTGGGCTATAAACACCTGCTGTAAATGCATAAAATGTAAATTTGGCCTTGAAAAAGGTCTCTATGCCATCCATTTTTCTAGAAGGTTAAACTTGTGTCAAAACCTACTTAAAATGTGCTCTTGGCTCAGGCATCTTCAGTCATACACAAAGACACTTTGCAGCTGAGATACATATATCTTACACCATAAAGCAATTATTTTTGGAAGGAAAAAGCCCAAAACAACTAAAACACAAAACAACAGAAAGCTCAGAATCATAAAAATGGTTTTGCGTACTGAAAACGTCCAAGCTAATCTTTAGTGTGTTCACCATCCTGGCGGATTGTCTCCTGAAGAGACTCTGCTGGGCAGGCATCAGAGAAACGTGAACCTGTGCCAGCCACAGGTCAGCATGTTGCTGTTGCCATCTGTCAATCCTGATGACTTTGACACTGATGACCCATCTGACTGTTCTGTGCTTACTGATCCCCCTTTAGGATTTAACATCTTTCCATGTTGGCGGTTTTAGGGGGTTTTTTTGTCTTCAGTCCTTCAGCTTCAAGTGTTCCCTGTCCCAGTGTGCCAGTAATCTTACCTTTCTTTCTTTCTGTAGACTCTGTCACAGCTCTTTCCCCACTTTGCAATTCTCTGAGCCCAGGGGATGCAGCTGGGCTGTATCAGAGCAGGTTTCTCAAGGAGTTTGCAGAGCAGGTGTTACACCTGTTAATACAGCTCTTTGCTATTTATTTGTCTGTAGATCAGTCTGGCACAGCCTGGGAGCTCGGTGAGGCCATGGCAGCACAGTGTGGCTATACAGTAACTTACAGCTCCTGGGGTAGCATCGAGTTCCGTGCTTCTGCACTGAGCTGCCATTCTCGCTTGGAGGTAAGTCTGTTACAGACACTTTGACTACAGTGCTCTTGTACACTAACTTTATGTGAGAAATGACCAAATTATTGATGGGCATTAACTGAGATGTCATAATGTCTTGAGTATCTATTAGCAGAAAAGAATTTCTTTCTCTTCAAATGTATCCAGAGGTCTGAGAATATTCCATGCTAGTGCCATTTGGATGGCCTACAGATGAACACATGAAGTATATCACAAGTGCCCTTGAAGTGCAACTACTTTCTTGTGGATAACTATAGGAAATTCTATCTGGCAGCCATGTTGCACTCTGCCCTAACAATATTTAGTGTCTGGAGACACATCAGGGTAAAAACTCAAGCTTTGGTATGTGGCTCACTGCTACTATGTCATCAAACACAAAATCAGCTATAGCTTAGGTTTGTTTGGTCTGTTTTTTTCTTATTGTACACTTCTGGGGCTGTGCAAAAGGAACAAACCTGCTGCCCAAAGTGTTTATGTTGCTGTGTATATATACACCTACATGCATATATCTTGTATAGTTAATGAAGTTGAAAGTGATAATGCTTCAGTATGGAGTTGCTCTTCTGTGCAGAGGCTGGTGGGTGTGTTTGGTAATTTACTTTTGGGTCACAAGGATAGGTGATGCCCAACTAGGGAAAAATCAGTCTAATGAGCAAATGCTCCCTTTGTCCATGCAGAAAGATGTGTTCACAGTAACTATACAAATCAAAGCATCTCCTACTTCTGATATGAGCAATGCTACAACTCATCTGAAAAGTGCAAGTTGCCACTATGGTCTGTGGAGCCCCAGAGAGTTAATATGTGGGAGTAACTACATGGAGGTGAGTACTTATGGGACCGTGCTAAAATAAGGAGATAAGTACTGCAAGGTACTCCTAGATTGTTTCTAATACATATTCCTAAAATCTAAGCAGCTTCAGACTGCCCCACCATGAGCAGCTCATGAGTGAGTGCACAGTATGCATCTTGAATGATACATTTATATTATGATTGTAAACCTATATTAGCACTAATAGCTAATCAAGCTGTGAAAAGGTAATCAAAGGGTTAAGCTCATGGATTGAACCCACTGAATGTTGCCCCAACAAATCTTATTTGAGACAACAGAGGTATACTTCCTGAGGGAATTTTCCGTGCTGAATTTTCTGGGGAGGAGTACAGAAGGGGAAATGGACTCCTTTTGGAAGAGGACATGGGAGTCAAGAATAAACTTCTGGTCTTAACTGGAAATAGAAATTAGAAAGGTGGAAAATAAAAAGAAACTGAAGTCAAGCAGACTATAGGTAAAGCACCAGGCATGGTGACATCTCTGTCTAGGAAATGCTGGTTTCCCTTGGAAAAGGCCTGTAGAGTGTTGAAGACAAGGAAACAAGTGCTATCCACAAACCCCTTACAGATGCTTTTTCCCTTCAGATTTCTGTCAGGAGGGAGGTTCCACAGACTATAAAAGACTTTGTTCAAGATGAACCTGAGGACTGGACTTCTGTCTTTCCAGAGGTAAAACTATTGGTTTTCTTCCTAATAAAAACTAGTGCTACCTCTGGCCCAACCATCCTTCTATTCCACTTTCAAAAAGTGCCTATTCCTAAGTAGGAATAGAAGAACTTCTGTACCAAGTGGTTTTAGTATGTTTTTGTAGATTAGACGTACAGACAGCTGCCTGTGGAGGCTGTGTCTCCAAGGAAGAAATCAAGTCTTCCCCAGGCAAGGGTCTGTGCAAAAAAAACCAAAACTTCAAGACCCTATGGCCCAGAAAAGAACAGTGAAGAGGCTTTTTTCTTCTTGGACTTTGTATGTGCAGAGTCTGCGGCAGTGCAGTTAGTGCCATTAGTTATTCTCTGATGCCGTTAATATGGAAAGTTTTCTGTATGCGTGAGGGTGGGAAAAGCTGGAAGGGTAGCCCACTAGCAAAATTTAAAGTAAGGGAACAAAACTGCTGGGCAATTCAGTACAGTAAATCATTCAATGTAGTAAACGTGTTACTTTGAACATCATATTTAAATTATTGATTAATTTTACTGAGTAGGCAAAAGCAGAAGCAGCCTCAATATGGCAGATAGTGTTTCATCAGCCAGAAGAAAAAAGGGCACTGCTTGTGAGCAATGCTTGGAGCGCAGGCTATGGACTCAACACCACAGACTCCAGGGTTCTGCTGCGAGTGCCACACACTGCTGCCCAAGTTCAGCTGGTCAAGGTTGGTGTGCTCCTTCTGGCCCAGCAAGCTGCCAGTCTGTGCAGGTGTAACCAGGTGTCTTCCTACAGGATCAGGGAATTACCTTTTCTGTGCTGAGATCAAGTACATTTTACAAATACCAATGGGTGATCCTGATGGTGGATACTGGTGTGGCATGTCCTGTAGGTAAGGAGGGTGGTACCCTGCTCCATTGCCAAAATGTACAGGGACAGACTCATGACTAATGAGCTGACAGCTTTCATGTCTTGCCCCTAAGATGGTGTGGACTACGCGAACCAAACAATCACCTGGACTGTCCCAAAGTATATTCCACCACTCTCTGCTGGCATGACTAGCTTTAAGGATGTGCTTGTGGAAGCTGGTGTGGATCTACGCAAACTCTCTGCCAAGGAAATGGCTTCCAGGAAATATGTGTTGTTGAATGAATTAAATGCAATTATGATGAAGATTCCAATAGGTGCAGAAGGTGGTTATTACAAGGTCGGTGAGTTATATTAGGTGCGAGGCAAGCAATATTCTGGGGTGTTTGTTTTCTGATGAGGAATATTTCTTCATCTTGTTCCTTTCAAATGAAAGATGGGAGTGAGGGAGAACAAAAGGTTTGTTAAAAACTCCAGAAGTCCTGACTAAAGATAGCTTTTGAAATCACCACTTTATGAAGAATTTATTTTCTTGCAAACACAGACAGAATCCTACACAGAGCTATTGATTTGTGATTTCCTCAGGTTAACACAGACCTTTCATCTATTAGTCCTGATGTATGCTCCTTAGAGACAGCTCTAACTGGATTGTAAAGCATGCATGGGTTCTGTTGTATTTTACAGAGACCACTAAAAAGAATGGGAATAACCCATTAGTCCAGCAGACCATGTGCTCTTGGGATGGGCTCAGACTACACATGTAAATCTAGTTGCTTGGTGTGGACTGAGTCCTGGGCAAATGTAGCAACTGCACTTCTACTGAAGTTGCAGGAGTAGCCCTTTCACTGTGAAATAGTCCCCTGCTGCTTTGAAACTTGGGGAGTGGGAGATACTTTTCCAAAGGAAGTACTGAGATAATCTAAGCAGGGATACAACAGCTCAGGATTCCTTAGTAGAAAGGGCAATTGGTTGGCACTGTAGTTTTAGCTGACCTTGAAATGATCCAACAACTTTAATGCAAAATCATGCTATACTAAAGGGTGCTGACTTGAAATTCTAGACTTCTGTGAGCAATGGACAGCTTGGGGCAAAATACAGCATCAGCCTGTTCTTGGAACACCAGTGGGAAGACAGCAGATGGGGGCTAACCAAACACACTATCATCAAGGAAATAGAGACACCATTTGAACAAGCAGAAGTTTCTATAACAAATAGTAAGTAGCTGAACATCAAATTTACCAAAGGTTTTGGTACTGTTAAGAGCTTAATGCTATTTTTCCTTTTCAGATTTAAATCTGAGTGCGAGGCTAATGAATGTGACAGTGGGAACATTCCTCCCAGATGTTGAACTTGTGAACTTAACCATTGAGGGGGTTGCTGTGGCTGTACCTGAAGTTGTTCAGCATGGCTACCTAATACACAGGGCCAGATACACTAATGGAAGCCAAGCATACATAATACAAATCCCACTTGATGCACCAAGTGTTAAAAAAGAGGTGTGTACTAAGACACTGCAGCATCCCACAGTATAGAAATGATGATATCACTTAGTGATTTTTCCTGTCTAAATATGATTTTCCTAGTACATGAGAGAGGCCTTGAGAGCATATACCCTGAATGTCACACTCACATTTGTCACCCATCCATCAAGTGAGACCTTTGTCATCCCAGTCATTGCACTGTCAGCTGTGAAAGATGCAGGTAAACTTTGTGGAACTTGAGCAAAACTGGCTGTGAACTCTGCTGTGAACTGGACTAATTTCAGCCAGGGATACTGCCAGTCCCAAGGGGCTGTATTAAACCAATGGCAGCTGGCTGACTCTTGGCTGTTTTGCAGTACTGCCCAGCGCAAGAGGGTTTTGTGATGGGAGGAACCTTCATCTCATTGTCAGTCATGGGAATGTGGACCAAAACTGGCTACCTTTCATCTCAGACTGGCACTTGACCCCAGAGGGTGCACAGAAGTACAACTACAGTCTGAGGGACAATGGCACTCACCTGGCAATCTCTGTCCCTTTCCTTTCTTCCCACGTGAACTATGAGGTAAGGCTGCCAACATGTAGCAATTGAAAGGCATGTTCTAGCTGCGAGATGTCAACATGACACAGTATATTCTTGAAAGAAAAATAAAGCTTCTCTTTGAGACAGTCTTCAAAGGCATGATGGAGGATTGTTTTCTGCCCTTGTAAGAAAACTTATTTTTCCTTGGTTAATTTTGGCAGAAATGGGCAAGGAAAGAAAGAAACATATTCTGCATTTATTTTAAGGCTGAGCGTCTTTAATGACAATTATACATGCAATGGAGTTCGTATTGGGTTCTATTGCAAAACAACTGAAAAAGCTCACTGTGTGAGCTTCTGGATTAAAAAGATACATCCTGTGGGTTTGACTTTGCTCAAGCACTATTACCTTTAGTTTGTGATAACCTGCCCTCTTAGTTTTTGAATGCTTTAGTTGAACAGGTTGTGTTTATTCTCTTGTTTAACCTGTGATTGTCATCTCTAGGGCTTTCATACCTCTGCAATAAAGGCTTCATTCTACTTAACCTTGAAGGATGGCCTCACCTTGGCTCACAGGAGGGATTTCTCAGTTTCCTGCATATTTTCACCTTCAGAGCTAATACGTAATAGCATGTTGGGGCTGTTAATGCTATTTGAGTTGCAAAACTAAATCATGCAGTCTGAAATGTTTCTAGATTTTAGAGTTCTGTGGCACTCTATTTGCTTGTCAGACATCCTACCAGTTAATATGCCACAAGGCAAGCCAAATTAAATATTGGAGTGACTATGCTGCCTAGGACGGGAATGGGGGAAGGAGGTGGGAAAGACTACTTCCCCTCACACCTCCAAAATCAAGAAGCTTTTTTAAAGAGTTTTTGTGGTTATTTTGAGAGTTGAATGAGGTGGGGGGGATTTGGTGGAATGTGGGGAGAATCAGCATATAAATTAGTCGTTCTAAAGCTATTCATCAGTATTATGTCTACTGAGTATCTTGGCTAGAAAAATCCCTTTGAAGAGGGTGAGAGCTCCTTGTGAGCTGCTAAAAGAACTTGCCAACAAAGCCACGCAGAACATCTTTGTTGTTAGGCTACAAAAGGAGCTTGAATCCTGATATTTCTGAAAATATATATTTCTCTTTCAGAGTGCCTGCCCAATGGCACTGTGATCATTACTGCAATAAAACTGGTAGGTGATGAAGACCTGGACACTGCTCTGCTTGTCTTGAGGGACAGACAGTGCAAACCCAGTCTGGTGACAGAGAAGACTGCAACCTTCAAGTTCAATGTGAACACTTGTGGAACAAGTAGAAAGGTAAGGACTTAGTCACGTGAATTTTACTCTGCATTGGGATAGGGTTTATTGCTAGATGTGGCAGAGCTTCAGAGGTGAGCAGAAGCTACATGGAAACCAGCACAGTAGTACATCTATACTCTTTTTCTGAGCTTATTAAGTTTGGTTGAGCAAAAGTTCTTATTTTGTAAGAGCGGTTTTTTTCAAGGTCAGAGGTGCTTTCTGAAACTAGCCTTCTGTTTGACACCTCTGAATTGTTCAGTAGTGGGCTTGAATGCAAGTTAATGCTGGTGAGATATACTTGTATGCCTTGCAGAAGCTGGCTGGATGTTGCTAATGACTATGTGGCCAAAGACTGGTGGGGGTACTGTTCCTACCACCAAATACTGTACAAATAGAAAACAGACAAAATAACAAAAAATCAGAACATGCCTAAATTCAGATCACAATAAATGCAGCTTGCTTCTGCATTGTTGCATCTCATTCTACTCACTGATTCAGTAAACAGACACAGCTGTTGTTTTTCTCAGGACCCATGCACTCCCTTTCTAGGGTGTTCTGTCATATTCAAGCTAGTAAACTTTCTTCTTAACCATGGCATAGCTGTCAGCTGTGGTCAGCTTTAGTTCAGTGGGCATTGGTCTGCTGGCTGGTAATTTCTGGCCATTTCTAAGCATACTCTGCTCAGTGCAATCTTCTAGTCAAGTGGAGGTACGACATTGTGCCAAACACAAATCAGACTCTAATGGGACTCTCCTGTTTGTAATGATGTACATCTTTCAGTTCAACGGCACAACCATGACGTATGAAAACGAGGTACTCTATTTCAGACCTGGCAATGATACACCCATATACCAGTAAGTGTCATTCCCCATAAAAAGGTTGTACATGTTTTTTGGTTGTAAAAAATCTAATGCTAAACCTCTTCTCTCAGACTGAAATTTCTCTGCTCGTATGCAGTTGAGCAGACAGTTGATGCCAGATATGAATCTAAGAAGAGCCCACCACCCAGTACTAAACCAGGGTTTGGCTGTCTCACTCTTTCATTGAAGCTTTTCAAAGGTAACATTTATGAGTTACTATTGCAAGATGATGCCTCTGCCAGCAGAAAGGGCTGACTGAAGCCTGAACCAAACACTCACCCTGACTGGAGTGGCCTTGATTTTCCCTTCTCAGTATCTATATTGAGACAATTTTGAATTAAAATCTTAATCTAATACATTTTTGCAGAAGGAGTGTCTCACTTCTGGATCCTCAGAGCCAAGGAATATAGTTGAGATTTTTGCTTTCATTGCTGATCTTGCTTTCTTGGCATTCTATCCCCATTTCTTGACATTCATAGGCTGTCCCACACTTTACTATTACAGTGCTAGAGTAAATGGTAGTGGAAAAAGGAGTGAAGCAGAAAGTTCATGAATATTTACTCCATAAAGTAGAAGCTCTAATATCAATACTCTCTTGCAGAGAAATCCTATTCAGAGCCCTACCAGGAATCAGAATATCCTGTGGTAAAATACCTGAGGGAGGCCCTGTATTTTGAAGTTGAGCTGCTCCAGCCTAAAGATGCAAGACTGGACCTAAACCTGGATGACTGTTGGGCTACAAACTCCCAAAGCCAGGACAGCCTTCCACAGTGGCACATCCTTAAACATGGGTGAGGAGGGCTTCCCTCCTGTTTGGTAACTGTTCCGCACAAGGTGCTGTACCTCAGGTGGGAAGAAAGGGGAAGAGGTAGAAGTCATCTTGGACACAATTGCTGCTAGGCTGTGGGGCACATGTTGGTGTCAGCACAGTGGCTGTGCCTTCTGGGGGCAGCAGATCATGTGAGTGGCCAGAAGTGCTTCTAGCTAACAGTTCTGGCTGGAAAGAAAAAACAAGCAACCCTGACTGTGGCCAAAGGGAGGGATCATGAACTGGGGAGACTCTATTCATTCCCCTATGGCCCAAGGAAAACGGAGGGGGAAGCTCCTCTGTATTTCACCTCTTTGTTGTGTTTGAAGATCTGGTTGAAGGTTTAGATTAAATATATTTTCTCTCACTTTCCCAAACAGGTGTGAAAACAACAAAGACTCCTACAGAACTGTCCTCCACAAAGTTAATTACAGCCTCAGAGCAAAATTTCCTCAGCACCTAAAGAGATTTGAAGTGAGGATGTTCGCCTTTGTCCAGGGCACATCTCTGTTACAAGAGCAGGTGAGATGTCTCTGTTCTATCTTGAGCTGTTAGCAGTCCTGACATGCAAGCCCGGGGTGGTGCATGCAGCCAATGCTGTGTAAGGGCTCAGCTGGCCACATGCTGCCTGGGGATATTCGACACCTCCTTGAAGGAGTAACACTCTGGCAGGGCTCATAAAGACCAGGCACATGTGTTTGGTTCATAGAACAAAATTATAGACTCATTCAGGTTGGAATAGACCTCCAAGATCCTCAAGTCCAATCTTTGATTCCCATCATGCCCACCAAATAGTATTGTCAAGTGCCACATCTACTCATCATTTGAACACTTCCAGGGATAGTGACTCCACCACTTTCCTTGGGAGGTTGTTCCAATGCTTTACCACTTTTTCAGTGAAAAAACTTTTACCTAATATCCAACCTGGTGCAATGTGAGGCCGTTTTCCCCTTGTCCTGTCACTAGTTGCCTGGGAGAAGAGGCCACCCCCCACCTTGCTACAACCTTCATATCCTTTGGGGTTGGTATACATGAGATTCCAAATAAGACTTCCCTAAACATAATCTAAGTATTCTTGTCTTGTAGCTGTATTTCCACTGCAGTGTGGTGATCTGCAACACTAAGCAACAGCCTTTAGACGTTTTTTGTCCAAGGAGATGCAATCCTGGGAAACACAGACTTGGTAAGAAAACAGACCTTTCTCAAGTCTCTCTTGAGTCTTGCTCAGCAATTTGGGATGTGCTCTCATGAGTTGTGTCAGGTCTCAGAGTTCTAGTCCTAGAATATGCTGTACAGGGAATTAAAAGCTGAAATGTCTTACAGCCCACAGTGCACATCCACATGGGCAAGTGTCTTCTGGACCAGTGCTTGTTAGGAAGAAAAACAATCAGGAGAGGAGAGGTTGGTGTCAATCTTAAATTACACTACTGGAACATCAAGTGTACTGCTGCTGCAATATAAAGGACTTGTGTGTACCTCTCTTCTCCCTGCAGATTGAATGCACTGACTTCTGACAGACTAAACAAGAACTACTTTGGTTTATGAAGTTGCAGTTGGGTGGTCTAAGCAAGCATAGCCTTCAGCCCAGATTCACAAGTAAATCTGTTTCTGCAGTAACTACAGGAAAAATAGATTGGCAGTGCCTACTGAGAAAAGGGTCAGCTAACCACTATTGGGTGTAACTCTAAGTTAAATTAGTGTTGTTCTTCTCTGTTCCTCTCCAGCATTAAACTCTTTGTTCATCTGACCTAATCTGCTCAGCTAACATGTCTGAAACTTGTTACTTTGCAGTTAGAAGCATCTGTTTTGGGGTAGGGGAGGAAGATGGCAACAGGTGTGAACTTAATTGTAAATCACTTTGAGTTTGTTTTTTTTTTTTTAAGCTTCAGTATGAACAAAGGACTGCAAGGAGCTTAAAGTCAGTAAAAGAAAGTGGGTTTTTTTGAAGTAAGATGGGGATGAACATCCTTGATCCTGTAGTGGCTGTTGACAGGAAAGCTGTAAACTGTGATTCTTGTAGGAGTGTTGTGGCCCTGCAATGTCAAGTTGCCTTCCCTAGGTGGCTGAAACCACTCAGAAGTAGCATCGGTGACTGCTTAGCTGAGTATGCTGTCAGCCTAAATGGAAACAATCTTTAGTGAAGACTTGTATTGTCATTATAACTATTACATGGACTCTATCTGCAAAGTGTTCTTCCTTACTAGAGAATGTGATGCTTAGGGGTTCCTGTCAGATTTTCCTCTGTGTGTTTTGTTTTGGATTTTTTTAATGGGTAAAAAATTTCTTGATTTCTTCTTTGCATCTGAATAGTGGTGTGAAGACAGTTTGGATTCAATATTGTATTTTCCTGTTCTAATGAAAGCTGCTGCTTAGCATGAATCATGATCCCTTAAGGGTAAATACACAACAATGGGTGTCTGCTTTTTAACTTTAGATTAAAGAGAATTATACAGCAGGAAATTTCTGTGAAGGTTAACTTGAGCAAGAAAGTATTTTGTGAATCTATTTGCACTTTGTGAGACACATCTTTTCAACTCCAGCTGTCTCTGTTGTTACCTGTACAGAGATCCCACTAAACAGTTTGTGCTGTAATTGCAGCTCACGTTTTTAAGTCTTGTTTGTCTTCCAGTTGCCTGCTAAGCATATCTGTAGTAGATGTCTTACTGCCATTTCTGGAAAAATCTGTGTGGGCTTCACGATGAGGAACATATCAAGATGGTTTTCCAGTAGAGAATGTTATTGTGATGAAGGATTCATTTTGCTACTCCTGTTGTAGATGAAGACTAAAGCTGTGGAGCTGTGATATTGAGGAATATCAACATGGAAATAGCAGGAAAATGCAGAACACCTGACAGCAGATTTGTCAAGTCAATGACTTGATGCCCAGTGCTTTCCCCTGCATTAACCCTGTGCGCTGAGGACTGGGTAATGCTCAGTCTGCAGGAAAAACCTATTGAGAAATCAAGGGAGACACCTCTAATGTGCTGCCAGGGTTTTGCACCTAAGAGAATACAACCATGGGCACTTTAGGTGGTGTGGTGACTTCCCTGTGTCTTACATCATGCTGACTGTCTCCCCAAGAAACGGGGAGTTTTCTCTAGCTGAGTGAGTGGCAATCTTCATTTCCCATGACAGTGCTCTACCAGCACAGCACAGGCTGCCTTGAGCAGCCTGAGCCACCTTCTTTCTTAGATTTGTGTGGGGGAAAAGTGCAACAATTAGAGACTGCTGTGAGAACCTAGCCTGAAGTTGGACAGCCTATTTCAGTACTGTTAACTCTGTCTTGGCTGTGGCTTCCAGGGTTTTCAGGTTTTTTTTCTTCAAACCAAGACTCAAGGACATCATCAGGCATAGAAATTTGGTATTCACAATCTTGTCTAAGACACCTTCATTTATTTTCATAAGCTTAGTCAACACCTTGAGATGCTTTATCTGTTGATGGAATTTTAAGAGTTGTAGAAAAGCAAGGTGATGTCCAGGTTCACTGGGGCTCTACTCTTCAGCTCTTCTAAAAGCTTTGTTTAGTGCCATTTTGAAGGATGAGGTATCATCTTATCTATTAACCTTTCTGATATGTGGGAAAATTCAAGGACACTTCCCTCCATGGTTGGACAAGGATTTATATAAAGCTTCTTGTCAGATGTTCCAGCAGCCTGTGAGATACACAAAATCCATTTGAATATCAGTAAATTCTTTTAAAGACATGACAGTAGTACTCTCTCTACCTCAGAGGTGTCTGTTTATACTAAAAATCAGGAACTGCCTTCCTGGTTATATATATAAAAAAGAAAAAAAAAATCTTCAAGTGTTTTATCAACACCTCTTTGCCTTTTAAGTGGATATTTTATGGCCACATGCTTTTCCCCTGGTATTTGGGATGTTATTTTTATATCCCTGTTAACACAAGTTGAAAGCAGATCAATCTTCTTTGTTTATGCTTAATGTCTTCTGCAATTTCAACAGGTGAATGACAAAAGTGTAAGGGAAAAGAGAAGTCTGGTGTGATTTGTTTTTATAGGAAAATAGGAACAATAACAGAAATGTACTGCAGATAACATTTATTTGAAATGTAAATAACTAAGTCACTGCTAATAAGTAACCTCATTATATCTGGTCACTGATAGAAAGGCAGAAATCTTTTTTTTTTCTATAGTCTATATTCAATGACAGCTAGTATTTTAAAACTCTACTGTTTTTGTGACTTAAAGCAGCAACAATTTGCTATTAATACTGAAAAACTAAGAAAACTGACATTTACTTTTTGTCCCAATTAATTTTCTCTCCTTGGCATGTTCCTTTGCTTTTTCTTTTAAATGTCATTGTCTTCAGTAAATGCTATGCACCTAAATCCAGAGCAAAACATGTTCTGACAATGCTCTAATGATGTGCAAAGCTTAAAGAAGTTCAGGCCTTGGCTTCTGCCACAAGTCTATTTGAGTCTTTAGACAGCCACTTCCATATCATTTCTGCTTTTATTTGTGCCTGTGAGTCCAGAAACACCTAAAGACAGTGTTAGCTAGAATGTTAGAAGGCCATGTGCTTGAAAAGGAATGCTTTAAATCATAAATAAGGTGAGTCTTTCTCCTTATCATGACATCAAGTACTGTAAGAGAGCAAGCCTGGGCTGATGTTGGTGTATAAAGAAGCAAAAAGTCAGGGGCTTGATCAGGGAAGGGGGTTCAGAAGGACCCAGCTTCTATAACTCATTAGAAACAGACAGCTTTATTGGGATCTGTGAATCCTCTTTCCGGTTTCCTGCCTGTTAAAGGCAATAAGAGGATTTGTGGTTGCATGACAGATAAGTTGATGAGAGAGAAAGTCAGTCAGACACTAGCTCCTTAAAAGCTGGGGGTGTATTTATGTTCTTGTGGGGTATTTTTTAGCTACTGTTAGGCAGAGTTGGAAGGATAGCTCCTGGCTTCCCTAGTCAGAGGGGGATATGGCAGCTCCCAGATAAGCAGCTCTCCCAAGGGACTGGCTGAAGCCCATTTGCAGGAGGATTTCTTTGTCCCTAGCACACCTATGTGCAGCCCAAATGTGTTACCATAAAACCTCTTGGCACCTACATGGTGCTCCTCAGCATAGAATTTCAAAGCACTGTGTGTGTGCGGGCGGCCCCAGGCTCCCCTCTGCTTTGGGGGTGGGGGGGTGTGAGCTCTGTGGATTACAGAGCTGGGGCTTGCCTAAGGAGTTTCTTCCATGTGTGAGCCTTTAACCACTGGGGAATATTCTCTCCAAGGTACTTATCCTTACCCTCAAGAGGGGATTTGGCCTCCTTGCTCTCCTCAGGGTCTATGTCTAGGTATTGCTGCTGCTGGCAGACAACACTGCTGCATCCTTTGTATAGAGTAGGCAGAGAAGTAGTCATGCTCCTGGATTCAGGTGGAAAGCCCATAGTGCTGTGTGAGGCTGTCAAGCCTCCTGAATCCTGGGCTAATGCCCTACCTGCAAGGCCTCCTCCTTTGCATTTCTGTGCCTCCTGCTAAATAGAGCAGTATCATATCTGCCCAGCTGCCCCAGAACAGCCTCTGGACCCTGAGGTAGAAAAAGAAACCCAGAGTCTATTCTAGTTGGTACCAGCAACTGCTCCCTCCAGCAGCACCAAGTGCCTGGCTCGTGGCACCAAAGGAGTTAACTGGTACAAAATCCATTATATGTAACTGCCTTCTCTGCCCTGCCTTTTCCTTCCATAATAAAAGATTTAGGGTGGACGTGGGGCTGAAATCACTCTTTTCCCTGGCTTCTGAAACTTTTAGCACTCTGTGGTTACACCTGGTTCCCCCTCAGCAATTCACCCAGAGAGGAGGCAAGGGCACAACTCTGAGCATGAAGAACAGCTCAGGAAGCAGCTGGTGGGGTCCTGTCATCTCACCTGATTTGGCGCTACTTGCTCATTTCTCTTGCTCTCAGCCTGCTTCTGGGCTGTTTCTCTCTGGCTCAGTGAAAAGTGTATGTCTTTAAGTCCAGAAATACTTGCTTTAAAAGGAAAAAAATGTACTTATGTGCAGCAATTGATGGTAAGTAATCACCTCATCAGGAAACCAAGAGTGAAGGAGTAGTAGTTCAACCAAATTGCCAGGCTTCTGTATCTCAAGGCTTTTCCTGAAGTTGTAAAATCTATTTCAATTAACTAATTTCTTTAGAAGGAATTTCAGTGATGTGCTAACCTGCAAAAGGGTGAGCTCTTGGGCACAGAAGAGTTAATTTGATTGTGTAGGACTAACCCCGGTTCCCTTTCCTGTGTCTTTTTAGAATGGTAAACAACTCTATCCCTTAGAGTGGAATTAATTTTTTCAGCCATAGCCTTTCAGCTGTTTTAGCTTTATTTATGGGTTTACTTTTAATATATTGTGTTGAGAGAAGGTGCTTTTATGTGAGATATGGTCTCTGTTTCTGTGACTTGTGCAACTTTTTCAGACTGAGGTTCAAATTTTTGCCTCTCTTCTATAGACTGTTGTGGTGTTGCTGTCAGTATTCACTACAGCTTTATGGACCTTACAGTCCTGAATGTTAGATTTCATAGCCCTAAGTGGGGAGCTTGATCTCTTTCATGTTGCTTGGATATCTTAAACTCCTGGGCCTAAAGGAAAAAGAGGAGAAGCTTTAACTGTATTCAATTTTATTGAGAATAATGAAATCCAACATCTAATAGCAGCAGGCCTTGTGCTGTTTTGTACTGTGAATACAGTAGTTCTGATTATTTTCTCTGGATCAGCAAAATATGTATGCCAAGTGGGAGGAAGAATTACAAAAGGTGGGGCTTATAGAGATGTTTTATGTTAGGCAGAGCAAGAATTCATTTCTTTCTGGGAGGGGAGGAATAAACCTGACTTATCCTGGGAAACCTCAGTCACAGGCAGGTACTAAACCTACTTCTTCCTCCTATTCCCACACCTAAGTTGCTCCCACCCCCCACACAAGTGAAAGGAGAGATCTCCTGAAAGGGGATCAAACAAATGGTGTATGAGTACAACCTATTCTAATAAACTATCTGCATTGTGGATGTGGGCTTTGGCCCTACTGTGGCATAGTGATTTAGTGCAGCTTTGAGGTAGCCCTGTCTTTCTGGAGCCTGGGGCAGTGGCCCCTGGAATGTTGGGGCCAGGGAGTAGGCACAGCCAAGGTCTGGTTCACTGACACAAAGGCAGTACAATGCTCTTCTGAGACTCACAGCCTTGCCTTGGTGATTACCTAGAGCTCCACCTTGGACTTGCAAGGAGACAGAGGAACTCCCCTGGCACCTAAAAAGTTACAGCCTAGCTCGTTCAGAGTCTTTACCTCCCTCTTTTATGGGGGTGATGGGAAATTCTGACTGAGCCACTCCTCAAAGGTGCAGGGTACCTCCTCCTGGGCCACTTTCTCCATACAGCATCACTCAGCTTTGGCAGCAGAAGTTCAGTTATCAGTTTTTGTTTGCAGATGGGTAAACTGAGGCAGCAATGCTGGATGACCAGCCAAGGTCATAAATAAAGTAACAATGAAAGCAGATCCTTTAAACTCCTTGTTTCTCTGTTTTACTCATGATGCTATGGGCTTCCATAGCTGGAGAACATAGTCTCTACCTGTAGTTTCAGGTGTGGAACCTTTAAAGCACAAGGTTAAAAGTCTTCCCACAAATAGACTTTTGGGTCTTTGAGAAAGAATGCAAGATCAAGCTGTCAGTTATGTTTCTATGCAAAGTCCCATAGGTATTGCATCAATCCTTTGCAAAATAGATCCAGATTGACCTTCCCTATGTGGCAAATCTGCTCAAATCTGGATCAGCTGCACAGACTTACACTGAAGAATGCTCTGCTGCCATTAGTGTTGCCACCTCATGTCTTGAATTTGACAGTTTTATAGGTCTTTAAAAGATTTTTCTGCTTCTATTCTTGCTGAAACACTAAAGCCTGTAACAAATCTAACATGGGTTAAGTACAAACAGAAGCATATAGGATAGGCTTAAATGTAGTTACATCTGAGTGACAGTGCTAGTTGCATAAATTTGAGGGTAGTTGCTTTTTTGGGATAGAATGAAATCCAGCACTGATTGCCCCAATATGCGTATACCAGGGGAGAGGAGCACTGAATCAGCTTAGGCTGATCCTTGGAAGAAAAAATGTACAAAGATGATTGTATTTTTTTCCAACAAACAGAGGGAAAGAAAAAAAAAAAGATGATTCAATAAAGTTTTAGCTTTGCAATGCTCTGCTACAGGATTTATACATAAACTTAAACCATCTACTCCACACAGACATGGTGATCTGGGGGGAGACAAATCTGTTACCTTCTAGCTGCTGCTGTCTTTATGCCTTATATCTTCCCCAGCAGAAAAAGTTAATATGACTTAATTAGCTCCCCACAACTGAGGTTTGCTCCTCTCTGGTTTGCTTCATAGGTCAAGTCTTATGAATCAGTCAGGCAATGAGATTTACAAAGCAGTACATACTTTTGGTGGTATGGTGCCTATCAGCTGGAAGTCAAAGTAATTAAAGATCAAAACTACATCTTCAGTTGTTTTGGTTCTTTTTTTGGAAATGTTTTGTGTGTGTTACAGGATTGGGACTGGCTGTAGGACACAGCTGCTCTGATGACTAAATAAAATAACATGATTAATAAAATGACATGATTACCAGAGCCCTCCTAGATTTCAGGACACCTTGAGAATAAAACTTTGTATCTTTGTGAAACCTGAATCAATTTATTTAATGTCAGAGAGTAGGATATCTCAACCTAATCTTATTTGTTCAAGAAATTTGATGTACAAATGTCTTTCATCATTTATCAGCATTGAAGAAGGGGTTTTTTACACATTAAATACAGAAAAATTATATACTTCTGTATATATTAATAAAGAGAGGAGTTAACAGCAATTTATCTATACAAAATGTCAGTTTGCTTATATTTCATTTGCAATATTTAGCAGTCATCACTAGATTTTACTTATCTATCAATCATATTTATAATACAGGATACAGACTATGACACTGATATTTATTTGTTTACATGCAAAGATGTTCTCACTATTACTTCTTGATTTTTAGGTACAGTGGAAACATGGATAAATAGACAATACTTGAACTAAATACATGTTCTTCCTTATCCTATTATTAAAGTGCCTACAAATCAATACACTTAGTATTCTTACAAAGTTGTCATTTTTTAAAATTCAGTTTAACACCTATGGATTTGCTATTGTCCTTATAAAATAAGATCAGTCAGAACAGTGATATGTAAATCCTAGGAAGATCAGTTGGCTTTTTTTTTTTTACTTTTGTATCAGACTAGGTTTAATATTTCTCAAAAGCTTATTAAAAAAAAAAAAGTAAAATAAAAAAAGGCAAAGAGCAAGGCTTCTGTCTCAGCAACCTGCAGCTCAGGTTTTCAGGCAATCCTACATCACCTTCCAGCATTGTGTCCCACGTACAGCGGTGGCTCCCCTTCGCTTGCGCTGTCCTTCTCTCACACCCTGCCCCACTGTACAACGAGGAAGAAATTTCGATGGTTCTTTGTTTGCAAAGACCCTGAGCGTGCCCCGGCGGCTGCTCCCAGCGGGCTCTACACCCGCTTGACGCTGTTGAGGAGCTCGGTCAGTTCGCTGATGTACTTGATGGTGTACTTCAGGGTCTGTATTTTGGTGAGGGGCTGGCCCCGCTGGCTGTAGATGGGGGGCAGGTAATTGCGCAGCGTGTGGAGCGCGTCGGCCAAGGTCCTCATCCGCAGCTTCTCCCTCTCGCTGGCCTTCCTCCTGCGCTGGGCAGACATCCGCACCTTGGTGCCCTTGGGCAGCCGGGCCTGCCCGGGGCTGGGCAGGTAGGCGGGGGGGAATTCCACCAGGCTGTATCCCACCAGGCCGCTGCCGCCGCTGCCATAGGGGGTCTCTGCTGCTGCCGGGCAAGGGGACGAGGAGTAGGACTCGAAGGAGGGCGTCGGGGACAAGCTGTGCGGGGGCGAGATGGGGTGCAGCTCGAAAGACCCAGCAGAGCTTTTCCAGTCCCAGGATGATAAGCAGGCGGAGTGCTCTGAACCCAAAGCATCTTCCATGTTTATCAAAGTCTCGTGCAATTTGTCCATGCTGGAGGAGCGCTGGGGAGAAGCAATGCCCTCTGCCCACCAGCAAAGGCTGGAGCCGCCGGCTGCCGAGACCTTTTTATGATGGAGGGAGGAAAGTGACAGAGTGGGAACACGGGTTTGGTGCGAGGAGTTCAAAGGAGCACCAGAAGTGCTAAGATAGAAAATGAACTCCTGATGTGCTAGTTTCTTCTCAGTGATAATTATCAACCTTCAGCTAAAAAGCCTTTAAGCTAACAGGCAACAGCAAGAAAGGGAGAAAAAAAGATTATCTTCTTGCAACTAAACCAATTAAGGCTGCGCATCTACATTGAGTGTTGCACTGGGGGTAAAAGTGGTGAGAGAGGAAAAAGAAAATTAACCATTTTACAAAACAATGTACAGATCTAGAATTTATTGGTTGCTGAGACAAACCCTAAATTTACGCTGTCAAGCCCTGATTTCTGGGTAACTGAAGGTGATGGCACTACAGCAGTGAATATGTGATCCATGCTCACTGCTGCTGAGGTAGTCCCTTATCTGCATCTTAATTGTGAAAGTCAAAGATGGTTTGTTTGGATTTTGTGAGTGTTGTGGCTCTGTGGATTTCCCTTCTCATGAGAATGCAACAGGATCATTTTGGTTTTCAACACGTGAAAGGAGGAAAGAACTGCAATGCATTCCTGTGCAGTTTGTAGCTCTATTTGCTACTTTAAAACATCAAAAAAGGAAATCAAAAAGGAAATTTGTAATTGTAAACAAGATCAAAGTCCCATTAAAAAATAAGAAAATGTCATTAAAAAGAAAGATTTAAGAAATCAAATATGCAGTGTATAAGCTTTGGGTCCAGATAAATGTTTTACATAGAAATTTAATTCAAAGTAATATACAGATTATATATGTGTTAGAGAAGACTAGAAGCTACTTCTGTAAAATTTTCTACTTCTTGGAATCTGTTCTTCTGCCAAAAAAAACCCTTTTCCAGCCTGACTCAATGCAACAGTGTTATATGTTACACAGTTCAAGTGAAAATGTATAACTTATAAATTCATATCATTAATAACAAGCACTTTTTATCTCTAGACTTCAGTACAGCTTACAGTGATGACTAATGTTCTCTATTACTGTGGGGAAAATGGTTAAGTGGAGGCAAGGAGGACCTTTCCCCAAATCACACGACAAAGCATTAGGAGAGCCAGGAAAACTGTCCAAAACTCCTGAGCTCTGCAGCTGTTGAGCAGCTCAGCTCCCAGCCATGACTTTGTGTTGGCACATAATGGAAGCAAAATGTAATATATAATGAAAAGAAGGTGAGAACGTGTCAGCCTAGAGGGAAAATCAAAGCAGGATTTATTTTAGAGTTTCCTCCTGTGTAACGATCTCTGTGTGCTCCATAATCCACTCCAAATAAAGGCAGGGAATGCCTCTGAATGGCACAGAGCCAAAACATGCTGAGATTTTCTGGAACATGCCACTTCTTTTTGTGAAATCCTCACTACAACCACACAGAAAAAAACCAATCCAATACTCAGCATAGTCACTGGAAAGCTTTAGTGAGTTTTTATGAGTTTGTTATCAAAACGTGAGGAGGCAGCTTATGGGACACTTACTGATTTTATTCTGAAAAAGTACCAAAAAGTAAAGGATTTTTGCATTTCAGCCTGGACTGAGATAGTTTGACTATCATGACATCTACCTCCCACAAGGACTCAGGGCACAACTCCCACAGACACAATTGCTTTCTGTTTTATGGTTACCCCATCATTTTCTGAGCTCTTCTTTGGTCCTTCTTTAAGGAAAATGAGCTGAAACAGTCCTAAGAAGCAGAGATGTCTACTAAAAACTAAAATGCAGAAATATGAAGGACAGGTATTTCCTGTGACTTCAGTGATCTGAATGGTTTCACTGAGTACCAAGACAATGATCACAATGCCATAAGTTAGACACAAGCTCTAATTTTGCATAAATAGGGAACTTGCTCTGTCCCACTCTTTTTCCTTTTTCCTGCCCATATTTCTGTTTATAGTGTTTTTTCCATTTGTCAGGTCCCCTGCTCTTATTTCATGTCAGTCTTTTTTCTGCTTTTCCTGTTAACACAGCAATTAAAAGACTACAAATAGAAAAATATCAGGGGGTGGTGCTGGAAGAGGAGGAACTTTTGTCAGGGTGTGAAAAGAAAAAGAAGCTTCCAAATATATGTCTGTATATACGTACATATACATGTCTACATGTACATAATGTATGTACTTGTAATATAAAAAGATATTAAAAATACTCATAGTGAGCACATATAAAAACTGTTCTGCACAGCAATTTTCATTTTGGAACAAAATGGTAATTTAATGCAGTCAAATTTAGAAGCAAAAACTTCAACAAGTCACTTGTTTGCTGACTGTAAATAATGTACTTCACCAGTTAATTTCTGGGTAAATCATAGAAAGTGTTGCTCAGACACCAAGGGAGGAAGAGATTTTGTGCATGTCCAAGATTTTGTACAGATTTTTGCTGTGAATGGCAGATGAACACATTCTGATTTCATCTCTGTGTTCTTTTATATATTGGGATTCAGATGAGATTAGGCAGGGAAGAGGAATGTAAATTATAGCAATAGCTATATCTTTTATTATATCTTATGAGTAAATGTTTAGAGCAACCAAGGCAGGATATGAGAGTATGTAGATGACTGCTCTTGTTGCATGAAAAATCACTGGATTTTATAAGCTTATGCTCTTGTAAACTGTTACACAAGCAAGAAAAAATTACAGGCTTTTCTATATTAATAGATAATATGGGGCTAATGCCTTGCAGTTGTTGTGCATCCTTTTTATGACCATCGTGCTCCCTGACACTGTTTTAGCTTGGACACACCTATTTATGTCCCAAACACTGCCTGACTGTGGTCCCGGAGAGGCCACCAAGGGCACAGGGGTGGGCAAAGGGTTTCCCCAGACTAAAGCAAGAGTTGCCACAACACATTTTCAGAGTCAAAGAAGGGGCTGTGGCCCTGTTTGCTCTGCTGTTGGAGATGCAGACAGAGGTTCTGTTTGGAAAACTCATCACCCATTTCTAGCCACAGCCACCAGGTTCCCTAAACAAACTCAAATGAAGTGTGCCTCAGTTTTGGCTGAATTGGGAAGCTGTGTAATATCTCTCCATGATTCTGGTGTGATCCACAGCCTGCTTAAGTCAGAGTCTCATGGTATGTAGCTTGGTATGTAGTTCTTGGATTAGTTAGATTTGGACATTTGCACCCACAAGTATGACAATTCTCACTTAGGAAATTATCTTGCAAAGTAGAGACAATTATAACTGGCAAAAATCAACAGTTCTCAGTGTTATAACACTTTAAAAAGGTATCATACAGAGGAAGGCAAGGCTACAGGCTGGATACCAGGTTTATTTTTCTATACCCTATCACAATTGGGTGCTCTCATTAAAGTGCTAAGAAAGTCTAGAATTTCAGGTGGCCTCTTCCTAGACAGTAAATTCACAGCAAAAGAAAAAAAAAAAAAAAAGAAGTTTTGCAATCTTTATTTTATTCTGCCTCCTGCAAATTTTAGGAATTTCCTTTTTGTTCATTAATAATGTCACAACATTGAAGGAAAGTGAGATACAAGGCTAATACCAATGAAATATGAACTGACAAAAAAGGATAAGGCATTTTCTTCTTGACCAGTAGTTTCGATTTTAATTTCAATAATCTATTCTGCAGTACAAAGGCTAACATCTCAATTTTCATCTCCTTTAAAATTAAATGTTCCCTGCTCATATTTTTGAATCCATTACAGGAACATAGATGCATAAAAGGAGAAAAAAAATTTCCATTTGAAAAAAATCAAACTACCCATGGCATAGAAAATTTTTAAATTTTTAAAATAAGAAATCCAGACAATATGCCACAATTATGTATGGTGAAAAAATGCATTTTTGTGTACAGTAATTTACAACTGATCTAATCTTTTTTTCTGTATTAGAATGTATTTCCAACCAGAGTGTAATTTTGGTAGGAGAAACAGACAGTGAGCAAAAAAATTATGTTAGCTGGGAAAAATGCAGGCTGAAACAGAGTAAACATGGATAGATGTGTTTAAATAACACTAATCCCATCACAGTCAGCCTCCTTTATAATTAGGACAGAAGTCTAGGCTTATTTTTTACAAGAAGCAACTCAGTAATATCCTTGTAGAGCACTTAGATGATACAGCCTCATCTTGCAGCTTGTAAGGTGAAAAAAAAAATACATCTCCCAAAAGCTTTTAAAGTCACTTCACTTCCTACTTTACAAGAGGTTTCCCAAGTATTGGCTGCAAAGCTGCCTGCTGGCTGTGGAGGTGGCTGTGGCCATCCTGGACGAGGAGTCAATCGCCACATATAAAATGTGGGCAAGCAGCTGCAGGTCTCACTAACTTCAGCAGACGCAGCAGGTGTTCAACACTTCTGAAAAACAGTGTTGAACACCTCTGTTTACACCCAAGCCAGCAATAAAGGAAGGAAAGGATCCACCACATTTGTTATCCAGAGTCACATTAACCACCAGACAATGATTCTCTCCTTTTTAAGGTTTTGCCTCAATTTGGATAGAAGAATTTTTTTTTAATTTTTAGGCTTTGAAGCTTCCTTCCTACTTGTGGAAGAATGTTTAGTCTGGGTCTAACCTCAACTGAAACAAATAATACTTCTAAATAAGCAAGCTGGTCAACAAATCCATTTATTTGGGGTTTTTTGAGGTCAATATGCCAAAGAATGCAGATGCATAGCCACTTAAAATTCCTAGACAGAAGGAAGGCAGTAAGAGAACAAGGACCATTTCTTAGTCCAGTCCTAAGAGAGGGAACCCAAAACCCTTACTACAATCATTAAAAATGAAGTGTAAATTGGATGTCTAATTGTTATTAGACAATTAGACCATCTTCGGCCAAGCAAACCTGTGGCTAGCACAAGAGATAATATTTTTATCAATTTCTAGTAAGACCAGAATTAGGCTAGCTCTAGCACTGTTAAAAAATCCTGCCATAAACATTTAAAACCTTTAATGTTCTCTACTCCAAAATGTCCAGACTGGACCCTGCTCATGAAGAAGAAACAGTCAAGTGAGTATCACTGATTTCTTCAGAGCTTTGCATAGTGAACGAGCATCTCTCTGGTGTTAGCCTGGCAGGATCAGACTTATCTATTTGCTTTACATCCTCAAATGTAAGTATTTGATCCTCCAAATAGTGTCAGCCTCCATCGACTGACAAGTGACATCAGCTCTGCAATTCATTTAAAACATCTGATCTCCAAGCAACTGGCTTCCCAGATGAAAAGCCCTACATGTGGAATTTACACCTACCCACCTTTTAAGTAGAGAGTTTATTACCTAGTGGTTTTCAGCTGATATTTAGGAATGTCTTTTTAATACCCCTGTTAACAGAAGTTTAAAGGAGGTTTGACTGTGTGGTTGGTCTTTAATGTCCACTGGCTACTTCAGCCAGAAGGAAAGGGCAAAGCTGGGGCGGGAAGGAGAGCCTAATAAGATTCATTTTGCTCAGAAATGGGAAGTAACAGATATTATCAAAATAATAGAAGCTGTTTCTGCAGGAGAATTCTATCATCACTTAGTGCAGCTTAATTATATCAGCTTTCACTTTTAGTTTTAAAAACTGTTGTCTGCTGTAATGGAGTGGATATATCTCAGTTTTTCATGGGAGATGTGGAGGGTTACCTGTTGCAAATATTTCAAGATCAGCAATGCCTCCTTTCCTACCCAAAAGCATACATTCAAATTTAATAAATTGTGAAGTACAATATATTTTATCCCCAAGTGTTTCTTCTTCTGTCCCATGGACAGTGGGATGAACCATGTGTAACAGTGGTTTCACAGGCCTTATTAAAAAACTGCAATAGCACCTAAGGTTTGTACTCTTGCTTTTCAGATATTAAAATGGGTTTTCATGCATTCATTTTGCATTCATTTTGCGTTCATTTTGCAACATGATGAATTTTCCAAAACTAGGTAAATCTTATAAGAAATTCCAATAGCCAGGAAAATTGCATTAAAAGCTCAGTTGTGACTATTTGTAGTCGAGTTGCAGAGCTGAAGCTGGCTGTTTGTGAAGGGAGCTATTTTTCAGTTGCTGTGATTATACTTCAGCTCAGGCTGTTGCTTTTTGTCCACTGAACCACCTCATCAGTAACTGCTCACTTCTTCCTCCCCCACATCCTAGCACTGATGTGCTGAATTTCTGTATGCTGCTGACAGAAGCCATGTTTCATCTCCGTGCTAAATGAAGTTATGCTCTGGGCACAGCCTGCAGTTCAGTTTAATAATTATAAAATGGATCAATAGTCTGGATAAGAGACAACATACAAGTGTTAGATTAAAAATTTTATTTAGCACTTACATATTTCACATTCTGAAATAAAATGCTGTATGTCTGTTTGAGCACCTTTCAGGGCACATGGTTAGCCAGCAGGTGAGGGCCATTGACTTCAAACTGCAATCACAAATTTCTTGGCAAGTTGCTAAATCTTAATTTTCATCACATTCAATCCCACCAAAAAATCCCAGGTCTGTCCTTCAGGCAGAATCTGAATGGGGTGTTAATTTGGGGGTTTTTTTTGCATTTGCTCAGAATGCTTCCATTAATTTTGCCTACTGAATTACACTCAGTCTTAAAACAGTCCCATGAATATATTTGAGTAAAATTGTTCGCATTTTTATAGGTTATGCTGCATATGCAAAGGTTTTCAAATGGTATTGAAATGTGGGTAGTGGTTAATGTCTTGGAGAGCAGAGCTTTCATCAGAGGGACTGGGGAAAATTATCTGGGAGCAGCCTTGGGATGTGCAAAGAAAGGCTGTGGGGATAATCTCCCTGAGCAGCACAGGCTCTGGGAGATAAGCCAGGAGGCAGCTTCTCAGAAGACCTGGGAGGCCTGGTGGGTTGAAACACTGGAGCAAGTCCAGAGAAGGGTCACCAAGCTGGCCAGGGGACCAGCGAATGTGGTGTGTGGGCAGAGGGCAAGGGAGCTGCCCAGGGCAGGCCTTATCACTGCCTGCAACTACCTGATAGGAGGTGAAAAGAAGAGTAACCAAGCTCTTTGCAGGAGTTCACACTGGAAGAAAGAGGCAGCAAACACAATTTCTGAGTCTTAAAATCCTTTGACCTTTCAGTGATGCATTATAGGTTTCCTGCTGGTGATAGAAGACACAGATATTTTTCCTGCTTGATTAGATTTTTGGACAGTTGTGTTTGGGTTACAAGGTCATAGTGCAGAGGTCTGTGTTCTCTACCACTGAAGACCCTGCTCCTTCTCTCTACCTCATGATCAACTTTTATTTTCCACTTCTTCTCAGTTTTTCTACCCATAGCTTGTCCCATCTATCACTAAATATTATTCCTTTTCCTCTTTATAATTTAATTTTTCTCTCTCTCTCTCTCTTTCTGTAAGGTTTCATCCACTTGATTTTCTGCGTCTCACTCTTTTTGATGCTTCTTGGTATTGACAGTAGAAAATTATGCCTTTTCTTGACATCCCCTGCTCATATAAATCATACATCTCTCTTTACTCAGTTGCATGGATATTGTCAACGTTAGAAGAAGGAAACAATTATCCACTTGAAACAGGCTTTTCAGGCAGTTCTAAGCACAGCTTATCAAATAGTTATATTGTTATAGTATATACTTACAGATAGGGACTCAGTTAAGGTTGTCAATTTGAAAAAAATAATTTACTTCAGGTCATTGCTGTTCAGAAAACTATTATATTATTTTTATTTCTATTTTTAAACACAAAAGAAAGTAAAAAACCTAAACTCCTACCAGGAATACTTATGTATGGGCCATTAAGCCAAATTTATGAATCTATCAGGTCAAACAAAAAGAAAGTAAAATGTAGAACTAGAGGGAAAAAAGAATTACCAATCAAACCCTTAGATTGCCTTCATTCTGAGAGCCCATTTAGCTGTGTGCTGCTGTCCCCATCACTCTGAAGAGACACAGACATCTGTTTTGCACCCTGCCTGAGTTCCTGCTTAGTTAATGGTAATTAGGATGTGTAAAAGCGGTGCATGCATGAATAAGCAGGTAGATCTCACAACAGCAGGTATGCAAATCCAGGAGGCAGCTGGTCCTGGCTGCAACTCCACTCGCTTACGATCCAGTTTGCTGCAATCCAGGGAAAACAGTAAAGCACTGTCTGTAGAGAGAGCACAACCAGGACAGGAAATCAGGTCACCAGTGTCCCGTTCTAGCCCTGCCACTGACCTGCATGATCACAAAGACACTCTGTCTTCTGCTCTTGCTCCCCCAAATCTCTCCCTTCATTGGCTCCAGGCCGTGTCAGGGGAGGGATTACCTCTCTGCAGAGATCTCTATAGTGCCCACCACAGCGGTCAGCTTAAAAGACTGTATAAAATGGAGACGGAAATAGCAAGCAATTAAATCTAAATTCTCCAGTTGATACTGCTTTAAACCAGTTGGGCTTCCAGAGAAGTGATTCTCTATAGTAAATAGTGGCAAATCGGTTGTAGCAAAAATAAAAACAAAGAAGAAAAAAAAAAAAAAAAGGAAAAAAAAAGAAAAAAAGAGGAAAACGTTGATTTCCCTGACATTGACCTGCCCTGTCAGGCTGGGACGCGCATTCATCAGTCTCTCGGCTCTTATCTCATATCTGACATTCTGTGATGAGTTGAAAGCAAAGTAACACAGATGGATGGCGTTCTCTTTTGAAGAACAAAATGTACCGGGAACTGAATTTTCAAGTACATTCAGCGTGAAGTTAACTCCTTGACTGAAGGAGCATCTTCTAAAGGAGAGGAAAAAAAAATCCCCAGGGACTCAGAAGAGCTATTGGGGCTTCCCTACTGATGTGCATCCAAAGTAAGCTAACATTTACATAGTCCCTGCTGCTTCCAGTGTACTCCAGACAATGGCTAATCAATACTCATTACACAGTTTTAAAAAGACCGAGTATTCTGGGGTGGTGAGCCGCATCCTCCCAAATAAAACCCAGAGCCTGAGGCTATTTGGCCAGACACCTCCATCCTTGGAGTTTTCCTGAGATCAGACTGGTTGTCCTCTTCCAAGGAACCTACCAAGCCTTATATTCTTTCAGAGGAAAACCTCAATCTGTAGAAATATCATTTGCTAATGGCACAGGAAGGAATTTCATCCAGGGGATTTTTAATTAGTGAACTCAGACTACTTGAGGAATCAAATCTGAGATGAGAATGAAATGAGGCACTGGCTCACACACCTGGAATTCATCATTATGATCCAGCAGAAGAATCAGCAAGTTACATGGAATTTTAAAGAATCATGAGGAATACAATAGTCCTGTTTCAAATACTCCTACTTCAAATATTCCTACTGAATCCTTAGACTCCCTATTTATTTTTGGGTCAAATAGTAAATATTAAGAACATATTTTATATATCCTAGGGTTGTGTGTTTGATTATGCTTGCACATGCTCATGGTGCCAATAACACCATTTTTTTGATTTTTTTTTTTCAAGGCTTCCTCTTTCAGCCCAAAGATAGCTCTCTTGACCACAGAGTTAATTTTTTGGGGTTTTTCAGCAAAACAAAAATATAAATAATATTTAATAAGCGGATCCATGGCTGCCACAGTCTTTTCTTGAGTTTACTTGGCATCAAAATTCTTTGAGTGTCCTGCAGCAAGAAGGTCCTTTCAATAATAAATTCAAACCTATAGAAGAAGCCAATCTTTATAGCTAGTGGGCCATCAGACTGTATTCTTTAAAATTTTCCATTAGGACTTTCTCTAATTTAAAATAAACTCTAATAAAAGAAGTCTCAATGTATTTATTTCTAGTGTTATATAAAGGCAACTCAAATTCAGCAATAAAATATTTTCTGGACACAAATAGTTTAATTATTTTTTTCTAGTGTACATCTTCAGAGTGACTCTCAGAGCTGCTTTTACTCCTAGATCTTCCACCTGGTAAAATGTGCATGTAGGTGTCTGGCCAGGGGCACAAGCGCTGAGGGGAAAAGATCAAAGGCCTATAAATGTGTCAAACTTTCAAATGTAAATCACCTTCCATAACGCTGCTGAGAACAAATCCTTCATTATCACCATTCTGTGAAAGGCTTAAATTAGCCTGAATTAGCTGAAAAGAACAAGAAAAAGAAAGCCATCTATCTTCCTGTGAGTTTTATTACCTTTAGATTTATTTGGCTAATGGTTTGATAGCCCACTAATCCGAATATCTGCATAACAGATTCTTCAAATTATCCATAAATAAAATATGTGATCACGAAATGTTGCTATTAAAGTGAGATCTGTGACAATAGATTAATAAAAGAGCACTTACAATAAACCACTCCTTTTCATTGCCAAACTATGAGCTACTGTGATTGATATAATAGCAATTATCAACTGTCTTCTCAACTTGAATCACATTTAGGGGAATTTTTTAATGTGCACTTCCTAAACTGTGTGTTCTCCAGATAGATGCTGTACCCATCTTTACTTTTGGCTGTCATTCTGCAAACATAATTACTTTCCTAAGAGGTACTATGTCTTGGGGTTTTTTTATGGATAGTTTCAGTGATGTAATAGAATATTTGAAAAATCTAATTGACTAGAAGAGCAAGAGTTATAAACCCCCACAATCACAATATACTTTATTTATAAGGAAAAATCCTAGCACTGTATTTTCTTAAATGATCATCTGCAGAGAGGTTTTGTTAAGGGAACTTTATTTGGAACTCGAAAGAGGATAGGCTGCTTTCAGAAAGCTCTTGGTTGGGCTGGACAAGGTAGTGTCTGAGGGGAGCTGGCTGGGGACCCTGAGCTCTGTGTTTTCAGAAGGTGTCCTCGTGTGGGTCTGGTGAGACTTCCCAGAACATCTGTGCTGGTAACTTCTATCTCCACCATTGGCACTTTGTACCTCACTCGCTCTTCTGTTGGTCAGATTTTTAATATATTCTTCCTCTGACACATTCATCCTGCCACAGTCACTTACATGGGGTTATATTCCAAGTTATATCACCAGTTAATCACAAGATACAAACTCAGGTCTTTTCCCCAGGGGTGAGTAACAAGGTTGTAAGATTTCCATACAAGAGGGCTATACAAGGTCATATGGACACCCACATGGATTGTGACATATGAATGCAAGACTCACAAGCTGAGAGCAAAATGAATCTTGTTTATTGCAGAGTTAAGACATATGTACTTATACATTTAGTGTGAGAATCTCTGTTCAGTCCTTCACATGCAACCCGGTTGCAGGCCTGTAATAAATCCCTCGGCCTGACAGTTTGTGAGTTTCCTCAAGGTCTGCAGGCTTCGAAGAAATGGGATGCCTTTCCTGTCCTTAGTGTGTAATCTACTTTCTTCTGTGCTGCCCAGGAATTTTCTGCAGTGTCAGGCTTGTTTCTTTCTCACAATGGATGAGGACCCTACAGCTTTGAAATCTCCCTGTTCACTGACATGTCAATGCAGTTCCACGTCTTTGGCTTCTGTGGTGAGAGTGGCCTGGCCATTGAAGGACACTAATGATTGTTGATAGCATTTTTTTCTGAATCTGTAACTTATGGCTTCCCAGCACAAACTGTTTGGTTTTGTAATAGAAAAGAAAAAAAAATCCCACGCTTAAATTGCTGTTATCTTACAAGGTAGATACATTATGACAAAGAAGTTTTTGCAAGATACACACCAGTATTATTTGAAGAAATATAATATTCTTGATGGATTTGTTCAGTTCTCTGTAAAAATTCAAACATTTTCGATGCCAGAGCCACATGTCCATTTTACAGTTATATTCTTCAGCTTATCATCATTGGGAGAGGAACATTCTCTCTGTAAGACCTCAGTGGTGAGCTGTAGATAACAGAACAAGCAAAGAATTCGTGGCCTTTTAAAAATTTTTTATTAAATATGCTAGGTTGTGATACAGAAATGAATGGATTCTTACAAAATAGTTTCCAGTCCACTTTCTAAACCACTAACACCAGAGATTACAATGTGGAAGGTTCTGGAGTCGAAGGTTCTGGAAAAAGGTTTGTTTGGTAAATAGAAACTTGGCCTTTGAAGCTGAAAAGCCCACCACCAACCCCAAATAGAAAATGCCACTGTTCATCCTGCTTTCTTTCATTCTTATTTCTCAGAATCTCTGCATCAAACCACGATAACCTCTTATCTATGTGATTATTGTAGTGTTTTCTTCTGGTATTGCTAAAAAGAATATTCTTAAAACAGAATAGCAGAATAACATATTCTATGAGTTTTTACCATTACCATATCAAAAACCAGAACAGGTAGCAACTGACTGTAATACTGGGGGAAAATAACAATATGCCATCAACTGAAAACAGTATTTCTTTACAAATCACAAACAAAAATCATGAGGTTACAACTTTTCCTAAATATCTTTCTTGAAAATTCTAAGCAATCCACAAGAAGATAAGGGTTTTTTAGAAATGGAAACGAAGTGACATCCTCTTTGATGATGGCATTTCAGTAGACACCAGAACAAAGGTGTGCTTCTGCTTGGAGATGTGTGAGCACAAACCCATCACCTTCCCTTGGACTTGATAGGAAGGACACCTACAAATCTCACACATCTCATGATAAATAATAAATACAGAAACCATGCTGTAAAAGCTCGTATTTTTCAGGTTAAAAGGCAACAGAAAAGCAGGAGTAGATGTTGGGCTGTGCATACCTCACTAAAAATTGTTGTAGGAGCCATACACAGGGAGGACAACAGTTTGGCTGGGTTTGTACAAAGGCAGAGTTGCTGATCCGCATGCCTTGGGCTTTCCCAGGGAGTTGTACCAAATCTGGCAACACAAGTGCTCGGGAATTCAGGATTCATATATGCCCTATGCCACCCCACTGTAGTATTTCCTGCTCTTCTGCTGTATTTCCTAAACTTCTCTGCAATATCAGCATCACCTTTCTCAGTTTTTTGAGAAGGCAAAGCTTTTACATACTCACATACCCCTCCTGCACCCTCCGTATTGCTTGGTGTGACTGACAGCCAAAGACAACCCACATCACAGCTCAGCGAAGCCCATGGGAGCTGGCTGCCCAGCAGACTGTTAGCAGAGCCACTGCCGATTTCTTTCCATCAGGAAGGCATGGCAATAATTAGCAGAAATCAGACTATATTCCACATTTCTAACTGGCAGCTCTGATTTGGTAAAGAAGCCATTCAATAATTAGAAAAACTAGCAATACATTATTCTGGAGATATAGTCCTATACAGCCCCTGTACAGTAGGTACGCATGTGGCTGTCACTCTTGAAGCCCTTTGTTCCATTAAACCCCAGGTTTTGGGGATTCTGAGACCAAGTTCAGGGCACTTTCCCACACAGATGTAGATCAAGCAGCAAATTTAACTCTCTAGTGCAGAAGGTTCAAAGAAAATGTTTACAACTCATTGCAGTGGGCTGAGAGACAGAGAGGCTTAAAGGCTAAAGCTGCTCTGGGACCTGGCATTTCTGTTGGACTAGAAGACAGCCTGAACTCAACCTCAAACGGGGCCAAAAATTTCATGTTCTTGCAGCAGATAAAACTTGGACTGTTTCTAGGATTGGGCTTATCCTGTCTGTCTGTTAGTATGTGGTGTCACTGCCAGGCCAACACTGGGACGTTGGGATAGGGGAAGAAGCCAGCACTTAAGAGTTCATCTAGTTTGCCCATGAAATTACCCAAAACAGACCACACTCACAGTTCCTTCTACCATGTGCCAAAGAATACCCAAAATTTACCACAGATCCAACCTTTGTTAAAAATACTTGGTGGGACAGCTAACTGGGCTTCAAGCTTGGCTGCAGAGGTGCTCTAGCAGAGAAAATTGCATTTTAAAATAAGATATTAAAATAACAAATACTAATGTAGAGCTACTTCTACACTATGTTAGCATTAAAAATATTCCTGATTAACTTCTTCTCCTTGATTGATTTTTTTTCAGGCAGCTAATGAAAATTAAATATCCATTAGGTATTTTAGTAGGGGTAGCTGCTTTTAATGAGCAAGATTTTCAAAGGTAGGTCCCTTTCTCCAGCTGTGCTCAGTCTCTGAAGTGACAAAACCTCTGAACTTGGTCAAGGGAAATTGGGGCAGGGGTGGAGACAAGGCTTGAGTTTAAAGAGCTTTTAAAGTTCCATATGTGATTAATCTTAAATTCAGTACTGATAGTAGCTACAGTGCAGGATACAGGAGCAGAACTGTGCAGAGTGGTTCTGTCACCCATGGTAATTTTGTTTTCTTGAAACAGTTAAAGTGTTTTGTTTCCTGAAGGAAAAAGCGCTAAATCTAGCACCGAGTTTATGGTTTTGTCAGTAGCACTTGGGTTTACAACAACTCCCAGTAATATTCCAACTGCAGTTTCCTTTTATCCACTGTTATAATATGGCAGGGCCTGACACCTTTTTAGACATGAAAAGAGTATCTTGTCTCAACTAACAGCTGCCATTAGTCTCTTTTGCCACTCCATTTCCAAGCATCTTCCTTTAAATAAGAGCCACGGCTGTGCAGACCCTAAAAGTTAAATAATCCCCTTCTCAAATTAGGAAATTTCTTGGGTAACTAGCAAAAGATTTATTGCATTCATCAAAATTTTGTGTTTGTTAAGCAGGTTCACACGTGGATAAGTATTTCAGTACTCTCTATCAATGGGAAAATGTCAGTGGGATACAGAGACCTTGAGAGATGGGTTTTTTTTTCTAGCTCTCTACGTATATATTCCATGTAAACAGCATTTATTTTACTTTCTTGTTGATTGTGGACCTGAAATAAGTGTGCTTCAATCCTAAACAAAGCCAAGTAAACGGTTCCCTTTGTCAAGATATGCTAAACAAATGAGCTGCACTTAATGTTTAATACTGTTTAGAAGTGGAAATAATGATATTTATACTGCTAAGGTAGAACCTACAGCTCTGCTCTGTATCTCTGTGAGCATCATTCAAGCTAGAGGGATGCCAGCATGTGGAGTGACAAACCAGGTAAAGTACTCGGGCTGGGACAGCAGCTGTGCAGAAAACCTTTCAGAAAACTACTTCAAGAACGATGGGCCCCTTACCTGCCCCACCTCCATAGTAGGTACACTTTCATTCCTTTTTATGAAGCACCTGGTAAAGTCAATTCAGACAGATCAGGAAAGATGATAAATGAAAATCTATTCAGGCTCATGAGGTTGATGTATCAATTGATTTATTCTTACAGGCAGTTTAACATAATCCTGTAGAAATATTCCCTGCAGAAGAAAGTCACCTTAAACCCCCTCAATCTATTTAAACATCATTCTCACAAGTGTGAGATGTTGCAAAGCAGTCAGCAGAGTAAAAAGCTCCAAAGAAAAATCATCCCTAATCCTTAGACTGCGTAAATTACATAAAGATGAGAAATCAAAACACTTTAAAAACTTTAATTACCCTTCTGTAATGAATCACAAGTTTAATTCAAGCAATAGTCACCCCCAATGATAAATGTTTTTATTTGCTGCAATGAGCAGCTACAGCCTAAATAGAGGGTGCATCATACACAGTTGTTTTTTCACATCTGTTGCTCCTTCTCTAGTGGCAGGAAACTGGCACAAAATTTGGATTTCATATGAATTCCATATGCATTCCATATGAAAAAAATTGAAAATTTTCTGCTTTTCATGCTTGAACTGGACTTGTGAAACCAGATTAATTAGTAGGAAAAATCAGCAACATAACATTTTTTCCTCTGCAGTTCTTAATATCTTATATCTCATTTCTGACTTCCATCCACAAAATATGAACTAGTCATAATTCTGGCACAGTATTTTCATCTCCTCATCCTTTAAAGCAGTCATCCCAAGCAGATTTGGAAAGCAAAGCAAATTCCCTCCAAAAACCACTCTGGCTCCCCAATTCTAAAGAAAGCTCTAAACCACAGACATCCACACATTGTGGGTGAAATTGAATGATCCCCCAACAAAAGAGCACATTCCCATACCCTGGGAGGGAACAAAATCTAGGTTGTTCATGTGTTGTTGGCATTTTTATTAATGAAAATTTAAACTCTTGATTTCAACTTTCAGTATTCAAAATCATCAGCAAGAAAAAAAAAAAAATTATACATAACCGAGAACAATGTTTTTCCACAAAAAACCCCCCACTCAGATCTCTCCATTACTGTCCACTGAATAAGGAATGGTTCCCTGCCCATGGCACAGGGGGTGGAACTAGATGATTTTAAGGTCCCTTCCAACCCAAACCATTCTGTCATGCTATGCATCTCTCCATTTACAGTTCCCAGGTGACTCTTACTCTCCTTCACAATACTATTCTTCCAGCTGGGTGCTTAAGAGTCTCCACAAAAGAAAGACCATCTCCAAAACGGAAAATAAGTTTCCAGTATTTTTGATTTTTTTTCTTATTTCTAGAATACATTTCTCATTTGGAAAATCAAATATAAATAAAATTTTCCATCTACCCACAGAGTAAACTAAGAAACTCCCATTTTGGCTATCTATAAGCTACCAATGTCTTCCTTAAACAAATCTGGAATTCAGCTTCCGAACTTGGTCTTTCACCATTATAAAGAATGGGCATTTTCTCTAAGGCACAGATATTCTAAATTTCTCTTGTTAACAATATATCTTGGCAAGAGTCATCTTCCTTCTGGCTGGTGCACAGAAAGAGTTACAAAGAAATATAGACAAGGAGGCATTCCTTCAACAGGCAGTTGAAGACAACTTTTTTTGGTGTATGAACAGAGATTGCTTCTATAATAAAGATGCAGGAAGAGCACCTTCAAAACTATAATTATACTCAGGTCTCCCCTTTTAAAATAACCCCAAATATTTACATGATATTATTCAAAGAATTTGCAATATGATAATTAGATTTTTCTGTAACTTAACTTTCACTCTGTTATGAATTGAAGTGAATGTTAGATGGGATTTCAACCTTCTTTAAGAAAAAATGCCCTAAACTGTAACTGATTAATTAAAACAGTCATCAAATTCTTTAAATATTAGATATGACAGCTATAAAACCAGAGTATCTTTTCATGGTTTATTCCACCCTTTGGAAGAGGCACACCCCCAAAGAACAGCTTATTAAGGGGCATGGGAGATGCAAATTTAGCTACTGTGCAAGGCACATCTGCTGTGTGCCTCTACTTGGTCCTTCAGAGATCGGCAACACAACCAGAAACACAGGATTTCAAAACCCATTTCAAAATTTGCAAAAATTAAGTTAGTGGAGCAGAATGGAGAATTTCAGTTAAAAATGCTGCATCACTTTGTCTTATTTAGAGTATCCAACAGCACTGCAGGCACTATTCTCGTAAGTGTGTTTATAAGCAAGACTAATAGCTGTACACAAAATCCTCCCAATTGGTAGGGAAAAAACCCCTTATTTCTTAAATAAATCTCCCTCATCCTTGCATATTGTATCCTGATGCTTATGTATCAAGTTCAGAATGTAAATACAGCCAGAATAACTGCTACTTGCCTACAATCAACTGTTTGGTACTCTTGTTAACATTATAGTTTCAAACTTCAGCTCCAGTGACAGCACTTCCTATCCATCAAAACTGTGTCCACATAAAATTGATAGAGCATACTGCAGAAACTTCAGGAAAGAACTCTTCAAGAACTGACAGTTAATCGATAGTTAACTGATAATTAATTGTTATCATAATCTATTTTATGGAAAGCCTAATTGATTTTGATTCTTCCTTTCAGTCTTTCAGAGAGGGGAAGGGGACTGTCTGCCCATGCGTAAGTCAGAACAGCCCTTTTGTCCTGCTGTGTGGGATCAGAACCCAATCTCTCAACTGGTTGCTCTGGACTTTGGGAACAATTAACTTCCTGTACAGAGGCTGGTTTTGGAGATACCTGAACTGAGAAGCTATTAACATCTTTCTTTAAACTGGTAGTTTTCTTCTTCCCCTTAATTGTAAGGGCTGAGTCACTGTTTGTCCTTTTGCTAGTAACAACACTACTCCTTTTCTCGGTAAAACATTTTTTAAACTGGCCAGGGTTCAGTTGCCTTTTCTGCTGCTCATAAATCAGGATTTTATCCACGTGCCCCTCATCACTGTCTTCGCTAGAAGAGCATCTGTTCTGACAGACACTCTTTTTAGAAGAAGCTTTCCAAGTAGTTTCAATACAGGCTTCTTTAATGTGACAACCAGTTGCATCTGCTGGCTTTTGAGATGCTGGAAGCATGTCACACCCAGGATGAAGAGTCTCTGTTGTTCGCCCACTGAAGGCTAGAGATGTTGAACTGCTTATGTAAGGGCCTTTTTGCACCATTTCAGCCAGGATGTCAGCTTTTTTGTACTCATCTGGATAGATATGCACGCTGGATTCACATGCAGAGTTTTCTGAGAGAACATTTTTACTTTCCTGCACTGGTTTATTTAATTGACATGAGGAAGAGACGTAGTTCCTATCAGGATGCAATGTTTCTTTTGCTTGTTTAAAACATTTCAAAGACTCCAGTTGCATTACATCTTCAGATAAAGGCTGTGAGGGAATGGGAGCCTTCTTCAGTATTTGCTCACTTAAAGACCACTCCTGAAGTTGTCCCATAGCAACATTTGAAAACAAATCATCTTCACTATCTGAATGCATATCAGACTGTGCAACATCTGAATATTCTGAGCTATTTCTTACTGTTTCACGACCTAGTGGATGTGAGTGTTTTATGCATGTGGTTAAGTCAGCTGCTGGATCATGGTCATCACCCCGATGGGCTGGTGAAGTGCTGAAGGAGGGTCCTTTCCCATCAATACTGCTCAGCTGCAGACCAGCTGGTACAGAGGATGATATCTCTGAATATTTAGTGCTTTGTGAGGGCACAGATGAGTCAGCAAGAGCAGCTGATGCTGGCATGTGAACTGCTGTTAGGCAGGAAGCTGCAGCTAATGCTGCATCTTTTGATCCAGTACTTCTCTGCTGGGTCTGGTCTTCTGAGGGAGCTTTTGTATTTGACATGGAGTGTTTCACAGGAAGAATTCTGTTTGTCGGCTTTAAATTAATTTGAGACAGAAGATTAGTAACTTCATCGCAAGCATTTGGTAATTCCTTTTCTTCTGGTCTGTCTTTCCTTTCTGAAAAAAAAAAAAATAAAAAGTGCACTTCAAACAGCATAAAAATCACAGTTCAAGTTTCTTAGTGCTAAAGTATAGAATAGTAAGATTAAAGCATAGTCCTTGCAGGGTATCATGACCTCATCTTGTTTTGGCAGGATATTGTTCAGGAGTGGAAGAAATATTTTCTGCTTTTTTGCATTCTGGCAAGACCCAAAAAATCCTAAGAAATAAGCTGCTGGACTTACTTTTCTGTTTCTTCTGAAGAACTTCTGACTTTTCTTCTCGATAGAGGGCAACGACATCAGGATAAGCAGCCTGAAACAAAGACTCTTCTTCTATTGTGACTACAAACAACTCCACAGGCTCATCTTCTGGATCAACATAATGTTCTGAAAAAATAATGAATGTACTTTTGATATGAATATACACACATCAAAGCAGGGAATGAAAAACCAAACGGCACAGATTTGAGTACAAAGAATAGTATGATAATTGAGATTTACCTACAAGTGAAGTCTTTTTCTTCCTGCCAGTCTCCTGGTACAAATGGACACACTACAGGGAGGAGTCTGGCAGCATAGAAAATTTTCTAGCTAGTAAATAGTGACAGCTTCAGGTACACAGTGAAATAAATTAAGAAATACACAGTTCAGATCTTATTAACATGTACCAGAAAAAGTCGCTGAAGACTGAGTCCCTTGCTTTCTAGGTAATTCTTTTTCTCTTTAAAGCATTGCTTTTACTTTCAGGGTATATGAAATTTGAAGCACATTTTCTGTTGTTTCCAGAGAACAGTTTCCAATCTCACCCACAATTTACTGCCTCAGAGTGTTGCCAAAGTGTTGTCCTCTCTAAAGCTTGATTTTATCTTTTTCTATGAACTGTTTTGTTCCATAATGTACACAGAAACCAGACCCACCTGGTTTTTGCCATTCAATTTCAAAACAAGGACTTCCATTTTTAATACGTGTCTTAACAATCCTGTAAGAAGAGAAAAGTCCATTAAATGGCCCAAATCTACGAACATATTTCAATTTTCTAATTTGGATGATTCAGAGAAAAAAAACCTTCTCATGAAACTGAGATTTCTACACCTTTTAAAAAAATACACCACTCTGTATACAGTGATATTTGGACTACAGACTTAAGCCCTGAAGCATTTTTATTTCTTTTAACACTCAGAAGACCACTTACACAAAAAAAAAAAAAGTGCTTCTGTAGAAGACAAACATAATGCAGACTTCTACAAACATCAGGTTTAGTATGTTCAGCTGACCTGCCTGAAACACAGATCCTGCTTGACCAACCTGATCTTCTTCGACTGGGTGACCCACCCAAGGGGATAAGGGAAAGGCTGTGGATGTCATCTGCCTAGACTTTAGTAAAACATTTGATGCCATTTCCCACAGCTTTCTCCTGAAGAAACTGGCTGCTCATGGCTGGGTTAAGAACTGTTTGGATGGTCAAGCCCAGAGAAGGGTGGTGAGTGGAGTTACCTCCAGGTGGAGGCCAATCACTGATGGGGCTCCCCAGGGCTCAATACTGGGGCCAGTCTTGTTTAATGTCTTTATCAGTGATCTGGATGAGGGGATCAAGGTCACCCTCAGTCAGTTCACAGATGACACCAAGCTGACTGGGAGTGTCGATCTGCTGGAGGGCAGGAAGGGTCTGCAGAAGGATCTGGACAGGCTGGATTGATGCTGAGGCCAATGGTGTGAGGTTCAACAAGGCCCAGTGCCAGGTCTCACTCTGGGGTCACAACAACCCCTGCAGTGCTACAGGCTGGGGAAGAGTGGCTGGAAAGTGACCAAGATGAAAAGGATCTGGAGGTGTTGGTCAACAGCAGCTGAACATGAGCCAGGTGTGCCCAGGTGGCCAAGAAGGCCAATGGCACCTGGCCTCTATCAGCAGTAGCGTGGCCAGCAGGACCAGGGCAGTGACCCTGTACTTGGTGGCACTGGTGAGGCCACACCTCAAATCCTGTGTCCATTTCTGGGCCCCTCACCACAAGAAGGGGTGGTAATGGAGGGGCTGAAGTGCGTGCAGGGAAGGACAATGGAAGTGATGAAGGGTCTGGAGCCCAAGTATGAAAGGAGCAGCTAAGGAAGCTGGAGGTGTTTAGTCCAGGGGCACCTTACGGCTCTCTGCAACTGCCTGAAAGGAGGTTGTAGCCAGGTGGGGGTCAGTCTCTTCCCTCAAGTAACAAGTGATAAGCCAAAGGAAACGGCCTCAAGCTGTACCAGGGGAGGACCAGATTGGATAGTAGGAAAAATTTCTTCACAGAGAGAAACATTGAAACAAACTGCCTAGGGAAGTGGTTGAACCACCATCCCCAGAGATGTGTAGATGTGGCACTGAGGGACAGGGTCTAGTGATGGACTTGTCAGTGTCAGGTTAATGGCTGGACTTCTCCAAATTAAATGATTCTCTGATTTTAAGATACTAATGGCAGAGAAAGCTGTGGCCCTGGACAGTAATTTTTTGAATGACCAGAAAGGGTCATTTATATCTTTTGCATGAGAACATGAGGAGAGAGAGAACTTGAACTGACCAGGGACAGCCACTATGGGATTTTTCTAAAGACTATCTACATCCCAGTTTAGTAGGTTCCTATGTGTGAAGAGTAGGATCATGCTGATCCTGCTGAACCCTTACTGCATCTTTAAATACTTGTTAACAAAAGAAATCTTTGAGAGCACGCATTGTCTTTTAAACTCTTGAGACACTAAAAAGTGTTATAAACAGAGAATGCCAATGAGTTCATTCATTGAGATAAATGCTGGTAATGTACCTTGCCAATCTATTTAAAAAGCATCTCCCAACCAGTCTCCCCAGTCTTTTGAAAGATAACGCTGAATAGAACAGCATCTCTGGAAGTAATAATTCATGACTATGACACATCAACCCAGAAGAGATACTATCACACCACTATTGACTGTCCTCCTGTCCTCCAAGAATTAATGTCTAAAAATCTTGACCAGCATGGAAAAACCACTAACCTTGTTCCAACAAAAGAATTAGGGGGGCAGAGGGAATTTGGGTTTCATTTGAGAAATGAAACCATCAGATAAAGTCACAATTCCCTTCACACAGTGAAGTTCAGATCTGCTAACAGATACTATAGATTCTAAAAGTTTACTTAAGTTTAAGAAAAGATTAGATCATAAAAAAATAAATTACATTGAGGGCTGATAGAATAAGAAAATACTAATTCCGGCTCTGAAAATTCCAGAGTAACACAAACATGGATGGTGGGAATTATTCTGGGAAAAAGTAATTACATGCTTATATGCTTTTTTCCCCCCTGCATGTCCATTTTTAGTAACAGTATACTTGGCCATTTTTACATTCCTAAATGCAGCAGTCCTCAATGAAATGCAGTTTTGACACATAATACAATGACAGCTGGTAGGTCTGATAAGCAATCAGAGACTATGATGCTCATTTCTAAGCCTGAGCTCTTTGAGACACAGAATTGAATTAAACTTCTGCTAAGAACCTGAGCAGAGGACCTAGGCAGATCCAAGGAAAAGGAACAAGGAGCAAGCATAGAACACAAGCACTGCCAGTTAGAATGAAAGGAAACTTCTCTATGTATTTATTACTTTGTGCAGCAGTAGTAGGATTGGTGCACTGATGTGAATTTTTAACCTCTATTCAAAACAAGCAGAAAGTTTGAAACAAAGATGGAAAAAAACCTTGTGGTTTTGCTCTGTCAACAGAAGTAAACATATTAAATTCAAGTAATCAAACTACATTACCGTATTGCCTGCAGCTGTTTTGAGTCAATGTATCCAGATTTTCTCTGGATCATATCATAACATGTCAACAGTGCTAACAGCTTCTTACAAGCATAATGTTTGGTCCATTCCATTTTTTCTGAAGCAAATATCTGTTCATATACAAAAAAAACCAAAACCAAACTTTAAACTTTTCTTTATTTTGTTAGATATCATGCTTAGACAGTTATGCAGTTGGGACACGAGAATAAATAATTAAAATACCTAGGGTGCTTTTATACATTAAAAGGGTAGGGAACAGCCATCCCTACCAGGGCACATTCATCAGCTCTCAGTGACAAGCCAAGGGAACAGTTGTGTGGTGGCAGCAGAAGGGATAAGACAGTTGTTAAACACCTTGTCAGACTCACGTCAGCTCTGCAAGGAGCTGTGAAAGTTACAGATGTCACATGTGAGAGAATGAACATGGACTCTCATTAAAGCCACACTGTTTAACTGTGGTCTACTACACTATCCATAACTCTTACACTGCCATCAATCCCAAAAAATGAAACATTGTAAGGGATACGATTTTGCCAATAAAACCAAGTAAAAAGCCTTCCTAAAAAACAATGATAATGTGCATATATTAATACCCTCACCCCCTTCTAGTAAATACTGGACAATGAAAAACAAACACAAATGAGCTTTCTCTTCATTCCACTTTTCTATCCACCTATTTACAGCAACTGATTTTTTCCAAAGTCTTCAATTTTAGGCTTTCAGAACAGTGAAGTATACTAAGATGTTGTAGCAAGATTCTTTAATTCTTATTTTGAGTAAAATTACCAGTGAATATCACAATTATCACAGATGGCTTCCTTAGTAATAAACAAAAGACTACAAAGCAGAATATCCAATATTTTGTTATATACCTGAAAGGACAATAAATTTGGCCTTTGACATTCCTTTATGCTGATCAATTTGTTCTTGTTTACAAGAAACTCTTGGATAACCTTGAGATAAAACATAAAAGACACAGCTTAGGAAAGGGCAGAAAACTGAAATTTCAACTAATCGATTAAAAAAATTTAAGTAGGCTTGTTTGTTACCTCAGAGAATGGAAAGCCCTCACAACTCTTGGCTTTTCTGCAGGTAAAACAAATGTGTTAGGTACTGAAGGCAAATGGGAAAAATGCAGAATATAAATGCTCACCCTGCACACAAATGCAGGGAAAAGCAGTTAAATTTTCAGGCCATTCCTACTTTCTGATACTGTCCTCCACTGCATTTGCTTGTTTCACTCGCTCCAACTGATGCCATGCACAAGGGCAGCAGTGTTTGGAGTCACTGGGTTTGCAGCATCTCACAGTTTCACAGATTTTACATCCATTGTGCTCATGTTCCTTGTAAGATCCTGTAGCAACAGACACATGAAGTGAGGAGAAAAAGGCTTTCCAAAATCTCCAAACCTATAAAGTCAATATCACAAATATAAAGCTCAGAACACATATGAATCCAATGTGATAGCAGCTGTAAGCAGATCTGAGTGCATTAGCTGCATTTATGGATCTACAGTAAAAACTGAAAAAGACATGCAGACTTCTATTTTTCTGAAGACTTTTTCCCTCAACAGTTCCAGATCTTAAGCTGACAAGTTATTATCTAAAAATTACAGAAGTAATGTGTGATAACCTGGAAAACACATGTAAGTCATATATTTGAATCACACTTTTCCTTCACCAAATGATGGGTTTGAATGAGTTCACTGATCAAAGAGATGATACCAAAATGAAGGCCCTTGGGATTAATTTCTTTTTAAGAAACCACTGCTGCAAACCTCATCAATGCTAATGAGATTAGGTCCTCTTGATGTAGGACCAATTCAGGCAACAAAAGAAATAGCTGCTGAGCAGTATAGAGTATAACATGCTTTCTTTACTGATCATATTAAAAAGGTAAATATCTGGGATCCCACAACAGCATTGTGATAGCGTTCCATCTGCTGCTAACTAGTCTCACATTTGAAAAAAAAGTAGACCCAAGCCTTAAAAGTGTTAATATAAGGGTACATATATACAACATTGAAAATGTGAAGATGGAAGCTGAAAAGCATTTTTATTTCTAGTAGTAAAAAACCCCACATCCCAATAAAACAAAGAAAAACCATCACCCTCACCCTATAACAAAAAGTAAACAATTAGGCTAAAAGTACAACTCAGCTCTTTTCACACTGACCTGGATGATGGCACTCTGAACAGTGAATTACCCTTTTAACAACCAAAGGTGGATTATCATCATACTGAAATTGTTCCTTCCACTGCTCAAACCTAAAAGGATGATGTTAAAAGGATCAAGAAATATTTTTAACTTTCACACCTGAAACACTGAAAAATAATCTCTTTATACTTCTCAAGCATCTATCCAAGAAACAGTTTTCCAACCTATGAAACAGGGTTCTTTTAAGTACATTATATTGGATTTCTAGTATTGACACACACATTATGATAACAAACACAGAAAGCACTTGGTATCTCAAATCCTTATTCACAACCCAATTAAAAGTCTCTTATCAGTCCCTACAACTTTCACTCCAATATATCAACATATACCTGCTAGGTCAAGAGCTAGGAGTCAGCTAATGTTTAAAACAAGTAAGAGACTTGCCTAGCAAAACACCCAACTCCTTTAGCAAACACAAGGTAAGGAATGTGGTAATATCACCCTTAAATTAAAGTATTACAAATATTGTCCCGGAGCTGAAGTACATACTACTTAGTCTTTGAATAAAAATGTACTTATGTAACTTTCCATTTTACCTTTGCAGTAAGTTTTGACCTCGCAGAGTTTCAATTAACTTTAAAGCTTGTTCCTTCCCAACTCCTGGAATCCCCTACAGAGAAACACAAAACATTATTTAATTACAACAAAATATACATATTTGCACAAAAAACACCTTTATAATATTATGTAGAGAAATGACAAAAAGCGATTCCAGATGTTGAAAATAAATTGAGAAAAATATTTTTGACCAAGTTCTAAGGGCAGAGAAGGTAACAAATTACAGTTGTACTGCCAGTGTAACACACAAGCTGTTCTTATGCTCAGTAGCACCCTAGATAAAACAAGGCAAAGAAAGAAGGAGAAAGTAGTAATAAAATAGAAGATTCAGAATAGAGAAGTTACAGTGAAGTGGTGAAACACTGGCACAGGTTGCCCAGAGAGGTGGTGGATGCCCCATTCTGGAAACATTCAAAGGTCAGGTTGGAATGGGGCTCTGAGTGACCTGGTTTAACTGAAGATGTCGCTGCTCAGTACAGGGGGGGTGGACTAAGTGAATTTCAGAGGTGCCTTCTGACCCAAATTCAGTCTATGATTTAAAACACACATACTGCTTTCCAGTTCTTCTTTCCATCTTTACCCTATTTTGCCAAGAATCAGTAAAGTATATATATTACAGTATATACAAAGACTGTATTGAGTGTACTTTCTACATCATCATTACAAATAGATCTATACTTGTTCAGCTGTAATGGCAGAACTGAATACATGCAACCACATAAAATAAATCTACATTCCAAACCAAGTCCTCATTGGACTACAGTCATTCAAGTGGAATCAGATATTCAGCTTCTGCAAGGAAAGCATTGTTTTGATGTATTTTCAACAAAATAAGTGCAATTATAGCATGATATTCTCATTTACCTGTTCTGTCAGCCTCCATTCCCAAAGCACTCCTGTAATTCACCTTTCCTTCCTTTTAAGTTTCTGTCTTCATCTACTTTGCTGAGCTGCAATAACTCAAAGGACCTATCTGACATAATTGTGACACTTTAGGACTATATAAGAAGCTGGCATTCCAGGAGCTGCTTTGGTACAATAACCACTGATTATCCACTGGTTTTTTTTTTACTCCCTCTCTTTACACAGCAGTAACAAACTATTTAAAGATTCCTATAACAGAAGCAAAATTTAAAAAAAAAACCCAAAACAAACGCCCCTGCAAAAATAATGAAAGGTATGTGTTATTCCAGTAGTATCAGTTGTTTAAAGGACAGTTTTATCAAACTGGGACACAATTACTTAAGAATAACTAGATATCCACTGTAAGCCTGAATGGGAGCAACCACTGCCTGAAGTCACTACATGATAAACTGTACAGAAATCAAGTTTCATCCCACTTCTCTTCCCTTTCAAACAGCATTACAGTAGCTTCTGTTCAAAGTCTCAAAAAAGAATTCAGGAGTTTACAGGAAAGAAAAAAAGAAAACAGTGAAGTAGTAATGAGTGAGATTCCTCTCCATTAATTAGATAGACTTTCAAAGATGACTTCTAATTGTTTGTAAATTATGTATTTACAAACAATGGAACAGGAATACATCCAAATTGCATCCAGAACCACCTTTACTAATAACTATAGCTCAAAACCATCACTACTAAGTCCTCCAAACAGCACAGACAAAGCCATTTTTTCTCATTTTCCACAGCTACTCTGCCAGGGATGCACTTGTATATGATTTGTTACAAAGCATCCTCACAAACAATGGAGTTCTCACACTCTGGCTCAATGTAATCAGCATCTGAACTTTTGCCTTCACTTCCATTATAAGAAAGGTTTGGAACAATACAAAACAGTCTTAGAAAGACTGATGTTCATGAACCACTTTGAATATCTTTAGCCTTTCACAAACAGAATTTACAGCGACTTGCTACGCACATTCTACTGGATCTCAGTAATCAGGCATTGCATACAGCTTTGCCAGCATGCACATCCCCCTTGATACACTTTGTTGCTTTTCAAGACAGTGCAAGCACCTAATAAAAAATAATTATATTGCTTACCTTTGGAAGATAATCACAGCCCAGAAGAACTGCTAGCCCAATCAAAGACTCTCTGTCACAACCAAGTTTCTCCTTAATAGAGGACATTGTGTAACAGTCAAGATGTGGATCCTGCAAGAGAAATTCATTGCACATTATTTCTGCTACATCAGGGAAGGAACTGCCCTGAGTCACGTTCAGTTGTGATTGCTTACTCACCCCTATTCACCCACACCAAAGGAATCTTTGAAGGGTAAAGGGACTCAAAACCAAAATGAAAACTTGATTAACATTAATCAAAACATAGGCCATCGCCTTTTCCTCAAAAATGACAAAAAAAATCCCCACACAAACCAACAACCCAAAGTGATTCATTTTTCTAGAACAGATGACCCTGACAGACACACGCTCACAAATTATTTTTTTATGCTTATTTATATATGTAACTAAGCACACCTGAAAGACTAAGCTTGCCTTCATTGTTGGTGATAAATTGCAAAGAGGCTGAATGAAAGAACCAGGTCAAGGAAGAACTCAAACATGGTGTCTCTAAAGCAAATAACCTTCCATCAACTTTAATTTTTTTTTTAATAGTAGTTTTTTAAAAAAATTTGTAGTGCACTTCTTTTGTTCTACTGATTTTCTCATCTCTCTGAAGTATTTTCTCAACAAGTCTTTTAGATGAACACTATAAATTACAGAAATTTGGGCTAGCCTTTCACCAGTTCTGGAAAATTGTATTCTTAACAAATGAACACTTCAGCTCAAGGCCATAAATTATTTAGGTTTTTGAATGACCACAACAACTGATTATGATACAGATGTACAATCCCTACCCTATTCATGTTCAATGGGGATGAACAGAATTAACAAGTATATTCGTATTAAAATGAACCTGTAAGATGCAAGTATGGGAACACTTATTAGACCCAGGAGGCTGACCACTCCCATATGACCTAAGGGTAAAATTTCTAAGAAGCAACTACTTCACTCAACTTCTCCACTGTAAAGAAGGAAACAGGAAAAGTTTGCTATTTAGCTTTATAAGAGACACCACAGGGTACTACAAACACAGGCAATATTACCCTGTTCTCAGTAGTTTTGCTCTCCTAGCCAATACAAGAATTACCAATGAATCAAATTTATTTTAAACAAACCCAGCTACTGCAAGGTAAGTTTAATAACATCTAAGCAGTTTTTTCAAGTCCCTTTCTTTCGGTTTATGTTTCTATAATGAGTCTATAGCAAGGATGAGAACAGGGTGAGGTACATTACCTTAGCATTCATGGCAAAGTTCCTATAAACTGTTTGAGCTCCATACAAGAAAACATCTCCATCATTGGTAATGCAGCCATCAACATGTCCTTTTGCATTTAGGTATGCACACATTGCCTCTGCTTCTCCAGCTGCTTGAACCCAAGGGACACCTAAACACTCCAGCAGTTCAAGACACTAGAAGAAGGAAGACAAAAGGAAAGACATTGAATGCTGAGCTATTAAACTCAGTTATTAGCATGCATTTTCTCAGACACAAGTACATATAAAAACTGCTACTCTTGTACTGCCTATGTAATACTACATCAATGAAAGCACTAATGCAGCAAAAATAGTTTAGTTTCTTGTAACAATGAAAAGTAAATGTGCACAAAGAGCTAAGAATTAACTACAGGACTTGAACACAGCATGATTAATGGGCACCCCTTCACAAAAACCTTTTCATTGTAAATAGATATTCAGGATGTTTTCAGAAGAAGAGTAGCAAAGGAATATTTATCTTTGTGAAGCAATACTGTTCAGTCAAGAAGTAATGCTGAGCCAGAATAGACATCTTCCAACAGGTGCCAAACTCCCCGAGAATATCAAGCACAGAAGTATGATGCTGTCATCCTACCAAGACTGGGCCACTGTATAAGACACATCGATACATACTTACCAATTTCAGAGAAAATAATTTATTTCAGAATTTAACAATAAACATGAATTGGTATATACAGCATAGTGAAGCCCTGAATGTCCATAAATTCCACTTCATAAAATTCTGAATAGACAAAAATGGTTAATGGGAGTGTGAGGATACAAAGAAGTATGGATACCAACACCATAGAAGAACAGTAAAGTTAAATTTTGCAATAAATACTCAATTATGGTTGTCAACCACAATAGCACAACATGCACGGGAACATGTTGAATGAGAAAATTATTCTGACACTGTTTCTCTTCTACAACACTTAATAGATGCTGTGAGGCCTGCCTTCAAAGGTGCACATTCCTTCAAACCTCAAACGTTAGGGGTTAATGACTCAAACAATTGGCCATTTGCAAAAGCAGCAGGTGCTGTGCTGAGGCCAGGTTTGCACCTCCCAGCTGAAGAGGAGGAGTTTTTGGGTGTGTGCTGGTGAAATCTCTGATCCAGTATGACAAAAGGGGGGCACACCCACCATGGGAGGATGACCACAACAAACCAGCCTTTGTTTAGCAACAAGCTGGTTTTTGAGCTGGGTGAGGCCAAAAATAAATAGATCCTGTGAGGTGGGATAATGCTTTTTATCGTTCAGATTTCCTCCCTTGCACAACTGGCTCAATGTAAAAGATGTACAGACCAGTCTTTCAGTGTCATTTCACCCTAATCTGCCCCACGGGATCTATTAACAAGAACCTCAGTTACCTGGCCTTCAGGGATGGGTTGTAACAAATGATACTAATTATTTCAGGTTCCTGTATTTGATTTGGTTAAGATTTCTTTCTATCACAATAAAAATACTTAAAACACTCAGTTACTCACCTCTTTTAACATGGCTTTAAATAAAGATCTCCCTGTTCTTGCAGCTCCAACTTTCTTTGAAGGTCCATAGCGCATCTCATTCCTCTTGCTCATGGTGTCTGCTTTCAACCTGGGGGCCTCTCCTTCCATGACAAACACTAGTTTAATTCCCATTGATGTAAAGAAAGAGAACCGAAAAAATAGGTTTCTGCAATAAAGCAAAGTGTTCCATAAGCTGTACTATTTGTGAAGCCTGATTTCTTCAGACATTTTCCTTATATCCCCTGTATTTTCCTGAGCCTACCTCTGGAAAAATCCTAGCATTGTCTTCACATCTTATGGTTCTCTCACCCCCAAGCTAAACAAAGCCTTGATCTATATTCCTGTCTTTGGTTGAAGTTGTCATATTATGAAATTGTAGCAGCTTTACAAAATTCCCAAGAAAATACCGCTAAAGGACAGGAAAGATCTTTTCTGGGCATAAAGATGTAAGCAAACTTAAAAGGCTTAATAAAAAAAAAACATTCAATATCCAAAATCTGCTTGCAAACACATATTCACATTGATTATTTTATATCAAATATTAATCCCAAATCTATCAATACAGGTACATCTGAAGGGGTGCCTGAATTACCATGCCAATTTATTTCATATGCAAAACAGCACCACTGATGGGTGGGATTTTACAAGACTGCCATAATAAATATTTGGACTACAACAGTAAAATTAACAGAAGTCATATCAAACAGCATATGCTTTCACCAGTAATTCCAGTATCAACCTTTCAAAAGGAGTAGATCATTTATATCTCTTCGACTGACATGGAGAGACCATTACTCTAGATTTAATTTTACAGTTACTACTGGCAAAAAACAGTAAGCTGGTCTTTTGAGGTTAGTTCTATTTTCACAAATGATGTAAAAAAATCAATCCATACATTAAGTTACTCCAAAATACAAATTCTCAAAAAAAATGCACTGATGAAAATTGCTGTATATTTTCATTTTTGTCAGCACTGTATGTAGAAAACAGCAGTTGAAGTTATAGATGCTTAGATATGCTCATTCCTTGGGTGAGTCATTTAAATTAAAAATATGCATATTCTTCAAGATTGTTCAAATGCCTGAAGAATGATTTAAACATATTTAATTCAACATGGCACTCAACTCAGAATTAACTTCAAACCTTCTACATATGTAGCATAAGTGATAACTGAATCAAAACACCAGTCATCTGAATTTCAGAGCTACTCTTAGAAGTCTTTCGAGTAAGTAGCATATTTAAAATATACACCTCCAAGACTTTTGGCTCGAAGAATTTATATGGATGCCATACCTGAGATGTGGCTTGGTAACTACTCCAATCATCTTTTTAACAGTCTGTGCTTCACAAACCCACAAGCTTAAATCAACAGCAAGCGTTTTCCCTCTGAGACTACTCAGGTTGACAGGCTGTCTCACAGGCTCAAGGATTTGCCACAGATAAGTCACTCCCATAGTTTCAGCTTCCTTGTTGTCAGAATGCAGACTTTAGCTGTGAAGACCAAACAAAAATAGTTTCAGAATATGACATGAAGTATTATGAATGTGAGGTTCTGAAAATAGATGTTTGCCATTACCAGTTCTACTTTTATTATCCAAGAACACTTGCAACCAAGTCTTCTAAGTGAAGTGACTCCAGTTCACAGACGGTTTATTACTAAATACCTTCTTTGGATTGAACAGTTGCATTACTAGTAAGCTGAACATAAATAAAAAAAAAACCTCGGTTGAGGAAAAGAAAAAAAATAAACAATGAAAAAAATACTAATTTCCATGTGTCCCTTACATACACACAATCCAAGTTTAATTTAAAAGACACTGGATTCCTGAAGGAATTACTTCCTGATTTGAGGTAGGATTCACATTAAAATTTTCTGTTCAAACAGAAGTATCTTACAGCTATTTGAGGAATATTTACAATGACAACACAATTTAAACTTTCCTTGCATTCCAAGATGATACAAGAAGGGTCAAGACCCCGAGATTCTGGCTGGGGAAATTAAAGCTGGAGTTCAGAAAAGAATGACGGTATTGCAGTGGTTGCTCACAGGTTGCAGACATTTTTAGCATCCAGCTGGCATACTGCCCTACTGCTTTAATCCAATGCTGGTGGAAGCCTCTCTGAGCAGGGAATCAGCACTGATTGGCACTGAAATTTGGGACGAGAACTCCAATGCAGTACTAGTAAGAAGGCATTACTTTATTCTGGCCCTGGATGCCTGGGGAATAGCTCCTCCCAACAAACCCAACGTGCACGCCTGGCTCAAGATGGCACACCCCTTTCTTATCCAGGGATATCAGCGTTCATCAGAAAATTGTTATGTTTCTGAACAAATTATTACTTAAGGCAGGCACAGAACCCAAATTTACTACTTTGGGCAATCACAGAGCCCTTAAACAGGACTGGGCCAACTTGACTTATTACTATGCTCTCAACACAACATGATGACCTCGGACTGTCCCTTCCAACAGAAGTTTTGACATTTCTAACACTGTGATTGGAGAGAAACACCAGTTGTCATACATGAAATCCCTATTTGTGCTTGGTCTTTGCATATTAAGTGCTTTAATTAATTAATTTTGAGTTAAATATTTTCAAATTGAATGTTAAAGTTAACCCATCAGCCCAGGTACAAAAATCAAGTTCCATTATCAGTGTTTTCAATTGTTCAAAGTAGTTTATTAAGAGAGTTGCACCCTTCCCAGTTAAAAATTCCCAACTTAATGCTCCCTTTTCAAACTTCAAACCACCTGTACACCATAAGAGTTATCTTTCCTGTGTTTACTGTACACTTTTACAAGTGTTTTAAGATGTGCTGGATGTATTTTAATACTTTTTTTAGGTGTTTTTACTTGTACTTTGGTTCCAAGGCTAACTCCAAAAACCCCAGTTCTAACAGCCAGCATCTATTTTTAGCCCCATAGCCATTACCCTGTAGGCAAGCTCCACGGCAACCTGAATTTTAATGAAGGCATTTTAGCACCCTTATCTCAACTGATACCACCCCTCTGACAACGATGAGCCATTGGTGGACAGAGATGATCTGTCAAAGAGCGAGCACCAATCACTTTAAACCGAAGGGGCAGGCTGTGGGCGGAGCAAAGGCACTATAAAACAACGAGAGACAACGACACACCCTCTCTCTCCAGCCTAGCGGTGGTGGATGTCAGTGCTGGGAAGGCCTTACTCCTATTAAGGAGCCTTTAGTAATTTTTTTGCTTTTGGACCAGCCAAAAGCTAGCCTAGCACTGTAAGTCCTTTTTCTCTACCTGAGGTCCAGTGCTGTCTCAGCCAGAAGATCTCAAATCCCTGCGTTCCTGGGGCATACCATCTGTCGAGCCATAGGATCCCAAAATTCTGTATTTTTCTAATTTCTGTAATTTTTCCATTTTCAATAAATTATTTTAATTTTTTATTTAACTAAGAGTTGTCTCATTTCTCACACCAGTGCCTATGTTTTAGTGTGTCAATTTTGGTATTGTGCAACTAGCCCTACCTATAATGCATGCTAGTTAAAAACATACACCCATTAGGCAGTATATTTCTTTACCTTAGTTATACAGCTCCACTCTCCATGGTACCCCATTAACACACTCAATTTCTTCTGTTTTCGTTACTCTTCTGGTTTTCACACCTTGCCAGTTTTACACAAGGCCTGTAGTATATACTCTGCTTTCTCCCCTCACAATACCACTTAATTCCTGCACTTATTGTACAAAGTTTGTCTCATGCTTATTTATTTTCTCTCTTCTCCCCCAAAATTAGAATATAAAAATCAAATAAAATCTGGAATGTTTTTTCTTTGTGATTTTGACACTACTGTATACTCAGATAAACTAAAATGCTCCTTTGAATAAATCAGACTAGATGACATACCTGCTCTCAGAGATCTGCTTAAGATACATGAGGAGCTAATCCACTGTGTGGTCGCTCATATTTAACACCACAGTCTGTCAGAACAGCCAGCCTTTGGAGGGCGCATTCTTTTGTACTCTAATTTGGCTTTAAAGCAAGGCACCTATTCAATTCCAGGTTGTTTTTAAATCAAGTTCTCATGTTAAGATTTACTTTCAACAGAATTTAGGCCTCTAATCCATTTCTTTACTACAATCACTCAACCTCATTGTAGTTGTATGCATACAGAGCATAGTGGATTGCTTTGTTGTTATACGTCAAGCCATACAATTACTTAAAAAAACAAAGTAAGCATACAAATACAATTTCTTGAAGTCCAGGATGAACAACTTCCCTGATGCACAGGGGAGGTATCCATCCAAACCTTCCTGAAAGACAAGCACAATAAGGAGACAATAATAAGAAGACTCAGCTTCACTGAGAGAACACTTAACAAAAAAGGGAGTTGCCTTTTTGGTGTTATCATTTGGTTTCTGCCAGTCTGCATCAATACAATTTCTTAAAAAACAACTGTTAGTTTCTAAATATTGTTATGGAGTGTCACATGGTACTTAATTAATGGGACAGACAAATACACTGCAAACACCCTACGTTCCATTAATTAAAAATTTTAAAAAAGTATGTAAGTTGAAAACAAAAAAAAGGCTTTTTCATTGTCATAAAGTATAGCTATTTAAGGACTTAAGTTTCTCAAATCCCATTGAATATATATCTAAGGGTGAGTTCTAAAAGCCTGCCAAGACCTACCAGTCTTTGCTATCTTTGAGTCTATTTTGTAAAATACTTAAATTTGGATTCTGAATACAAATAGCTCAACTACTCGTAATATGAATGATATGTCTACTCGGATTTCATTTACGAGCTTCGTTCACCACAAGCCTCCAACACTAGAGAGATACCAACTTCCACAGAAGCAAGACTGAACTTGATTTATTTTCATGTAATTAGAAATCACTGAAGATCATTAACAGTAAACATTAACACCCCCCTACAAAACCTTCTCAATGTCTCTTTAGATCAGAATGCGCTAAAGTTATAAAGTTTTTATGTTTTATATCATGCTTTAAGACTACATTCTGCTCTACTAAGTTTTTTACACAGCCGGAAAAGCCAGTTACTTAAAAATAACTATAGAAATATAGAAAGCGTTTAACGCTGAAATTCAATTCATACAAAGATACTTTCACACATTACCAAGGTAATTTGCAAAGACCGCCATGCATATGCTTTACGTGTCACCCGGAGGCCTTTAAAAAGGAGGAAAAACAGGGGGAGGAAAAGAGCAGAAAGAAAAACACGGCTGAGGAAACACGAAAGCCCAGACGTTTTTACCAACTCTCCTCCTCTCTCTTTCTGTGCTCCCCCAGCGCAGCTTTGCCAATAAACCTGCGCACCCAAAGGACAGCAGTGGCGTGCTCCAGCATCTGCAGCTTCCTCCTCAAACGCCTACGGATTTTTCCCGCTGGATGAACACAAGCCCGAGCAGCTGCCCGAGAGCGAAGCGCCCGGACGCAGCGTTTGAAACTCCCGCCCCGCTGCGCCAGCGCTCCCCGCGCACCGCGCCCACAGGAACAGGCGTGCCCGAGCTCCCCGCGGGGTGCTCAGCCTCGGCTCGGGAGCGGGTCCGCCTCCGCTGGGACGAGCAGGGACTCACGGCCAGCCGGGTGCGAGGCCGCCGAGCTCGGTCGGACCCGCTCTACAGGAGCGACGGCTCCGCCCCCCCACACCCGAAAATGGCGCGCGCACGGAAACGGGCCCGCGGGACCGGAGCGCGCAGGCGCCGCGCTCGCGGCGGCCGCTCTTCCGCCCGTTGCGGCTCGTCCCGCCCCGTTCGCCCCGCCGTGCAGGGATCGGGAGCTGTCCCAGGTAACGGGGCGCGGAGCAGGCGAGGGGCGAAGGGAGGGGAGAGAAGGGACGGGTGACCCGTGCCGGGCGAGCGTCCTGGCGGGCGCTGTCCGGGCGCGCACCCGCTGTCTGGACAGCTGGGAGGGAGAGGGGGCGGCCTGGCGGCCGCAAGGCGGAGCAACGGCTGCCACCCGCTCCTCCCGCTGCTCCCGGCCCGGCGCCAGGGTTGCTGTCGCAGGTGGCTCTGCGGGGCCAGTTAGCGGCCGGAGCTGGCGTTTGTCACCCGCTGCCTAGCTTGCGTGCCCCGCCGGGTGTGACCGCTCCCCCCGGGTGCCCACCTCTGCCGGCGGAGAGCAGGAGCGGCGGCCGCCCGGGCGTCCCCGCCGCCAAGGGACCCGTGTCTCTTTTCTAGGGGGTGGGGGATCCTTCCGGGCCGTGCGGTGTTGGTAAAAGCAACAGGTAATCGTGGACTCGGGGGATTTCTGCCCGTCTTTCGTTTTCGCTGTCCATAGAGGAGGCGGAGCTGCCCTCTGTGCCGCAGTGCAGTTCTGGGCTCTTCAGTTCAAGGGAGAGATGGAGTGATGGAGCTCCTGGAGCGGGTCCAGTGGAGGGCTGTGAACGATGATTAAGGGACTGAATCATCCCTCTTATGAGGAAAAGGGTGGGGGAGTTAGGCCTGTTCAGCTTCGAGAAAAGACTACTGAGAGGGCACCTCAATCTCTGTAAGTAAAGGGAGCGTGTCAAGAGGATGGACCAGGCTCTCCTTGGTGGTGCCGAGCAATAAGACAAGAGGCAACAGGCAGAAACTGATGTACAGAAAGTTCCACCTGAACATGAGGAGGAATATCTTTACTGTGCAGGTGACCACGAACTGGAACAGATTGCCCAGAGAGCCTGTGGAGTCTCCCGTACTGGAGATACTCAAGAACCGCCTGGACACAATCCTGTGCCATGTGCTCTGGGATGACCCTGCTTGAGCAGGGAGGTTGGACCAGATGACCCACTGTACTTCCTTGCAGCCTTACACATTCTGTGATGCTGTGGGTCAGGCAGTGCTTTTCCAGTGTTTAGATGGGATTGTATAGGCTTCTTATGCACTGTCTGCAAGTGTATTAGCAGAGGAGTCGTGAACGTCGGACATGTAGCCTAATGTGGAGCATCTGGCTTGGATAGTCCCAAAAAATGTAGAGCGCCCCACGGCTGTCTATGAGGCTGGGCTTCTGACTTCAGCCCTCTGGAATACCTCCCTTTAAGTACAACAGATAGTGTTGTACTGCTTTCATTATTATTAACTGCTAGTGTTAATTTGTAATTTTATTGAAATTTTTGTGATTGTTAAATGTAGCGTGCTATACATCAGCTAAAGATCTCAAGTATTTTCTTCCTCTTCTACCCTTTGCTTCTTCCCATATTTTGTGTTCATCCCACCATAGGTCTGTTCTGGTGTCTTTGCTTTACCTCTGTTTTGCCAGCTGGATGAAAGGCAGGGTTATAGCTGGGCTCAGTCCGGGGTGTTTAAAGTGGATGTCCCACAAGATGGGGACACCTTCCTACCTTACACCAGGCCAGTGAGGGCTGCTAGAAAGCCACTGGTATGGGTTTGGTGACAGCAGGTTGGTTGTGTCAGCTCTGGATGAGGCCAGCTGTGACCAGCCAGGTGGGGAAAAGGGAAACAGTTGTGGAACTCCATTGCAGTGAATACTGTGGAAAGATAGGCCATTGATAAAGTTGGAACATGGGTGAACATCAGTGGATGCAGCCTCTGCCTTCCTATCTTTTCATGTGTACAGGGTAAGTACTTTTCTACTATAACGTGCAGCAGTCTTTGTAGTTTTATATAGGACATTTGGGGCTTGCATTTTTCTTTCGTGCTCTCATTATATGCATAATTTGTCATAATTTGCAGGGATTCTTTGATTGTTTTTGTAATTGAATGTCTTGCCTTTATTTGCTCCCAGTTATAGGTACAGTTTTTATTCCTAACTGTATACTCTTACGTTCCATGATAGTGAAATTTATTTTCTTTATTAAATCAGTACTCTTGATTTCTCTTCCTGAGTGACGGTTGGATTCTAGTTTTAATTATTGACTCTGTCATCACAAATTTCCGTTAACATAGTTCTACTTTTTATTGCAATATACTGAAGTATATTTTATACTTCAGTTTTTAAATATGATGCCTGGTCCGTTAAAAAAATCCTCTGTTAACATTTGTCGATAATGACCATTGCTGGCTTCTTAGTAATCTATTACATATTTTAATCTGGCTTCTTAGTAATCTATTACATATTTTAATGTGCCTTGATGTATGTTTTTGCCAGTTTAATTGTTTCCAGTATAGTATTGCATACTTTAATAACCTTCAGATAGGTTGGATCAGCTGCTTTTTCTTTGCCTTGAATAGTTATTCCCAAACTGTTAAAATTAGGGTGAGTAGTGCTGAGACCGAAAGCAACGATTTTGTCAGTTAAAAACTTAATGAAGGAAATTTGGGGTGTCTTGGTGCAAGAGTTGTGGGAGCAGATAATGTAAAAAAAGGACTTTTCTTGTCAAAAATATTAAGATGATTCAAAAGTAAAATTCAAATATGTGTAATTTTCTGTGTATTTATTTTTTTAAAGGTTCATTATTTCTTCCTGTGCCTTTTAAACCCTTGTTTCTTGTAAAATATTATTAATGGGTTCCTTGTGGCTGTGGTCAGTTTCTTGCTCCTTTTGGCTTTTTTGTACTCAGGGAAGGTGTTGCATCCACTGATATTTGTCATAATTTCTGAGGCTACTTAATACAGTTTGCTTGTAGTTCAGTTAAGTTTTGTTTGCAGTACTAGCTCTTGAGGAGTTTTGAAGTGCAGACTGTTCTGTCTTTTGCCTTCTTCACAGTTAGATTACGTGAGATTATTTCATTCTGTTTTCTACTCTTATACTCCCTTTTCCTTAAATATTCAAATAGTATAGCAATGGAACTCATAGCCCTCATCTTTAGTTTGGATGTTATTAATTACAACATTTAAAGCTTATGTTTTCCCTTCTTTTTAGAGAAAGATTTTAATGGAACAGCAGATTCGGTGAATACTTGTCTTCATATTTGAGTGATGGATGCCAAGAGCTTGCAAGTGACTGTTTGCTGGTCTGAGTAACTTGGGCACGAAGGCATGTTTTTATAGTAAACCAAGAGTAGTATAGAAAAAGGTATGTAAGCTAAATCATGAAGTGTATTTGCTCCTTGATTTCTATGTGTGATATTGAACTACATAACATAAAGTGGATATGACAGTTTTGCTGTAAATACTTTACGGGCATCATCATTGTAATAGAAATAGTAATAATAATAATCATCATCATCAGTAATAATCATCATTGTCCTCCTCCTCTTCCTGCTCTAATATTTGATAAAGAAATCCCTGCCATACAAAATTATTGTGACAGTGTCAGATGGGAAGTTTATTGCATTTCTGCATTTGCTTTGAATTTTGTTCATTGCACATAATGGAAAGGGATTAATACTGATTTTTCTTTATCTTTTAGATGCTGTGTCATAGAAAATTAATGAGGGGATCATAAGACATGGTCTTTTATAAAGCAGTCAACAAATAATAGAATAGAAACTAGATATTCTTTGTAAGGATGTAGGAAATTTTAATGTCTCTTGAGTCTTTTATAATAAATACTCTTCTCTGTGACTCTTGGTAGTATGAGCTGTCTGACCTCCCATCAGTTGAAACCAGGCAATAGATTGACCAGAAGACTAGGCTGACACAAGGAAACTTCTCAGAGAAGCATCTTTTTCTCCACCATGACCCAAGCATACAGATCTGCATGGTGACGTGGTTAGGGAACTCACCTAACTAACATTAAAAGAAAGAAGTTTTTTCCTGCATTACTTTTTGGTAGAATCAGAGCCTTGAGATGATTTATTATTTTGTTGTGTAAAGAGCTGCTTGGACTCGGGGATGAGACAGAGGGAAGAAGCGCTGCTTCTCTCCATTGCAGCATGAGTTCTTATGACTAAAGTTGTACTTCAGCAGTCTTTATTTAATTGAGTTCTCTGTAGATTCTCCAAGTAACTAATTGTAAAATATTTATGGAGAGAATGTGGAGCAAGACCCACTTAGAAGCTCCAGGAGGGCCTGAGGGCTTTAACAAGGGGGCCCCACAGGGTCCTGAGGCTATGAACTGCACAGCTGGACCCACTGTGCTGACCCACCCAGCTTTCTCACAGACCATGTCACCTCCCTCTGGGATCCAGCAGATTGTGTTAGGAGCAGTTAGGATGACCTGTATGTCTTCTCTCCTGGATCATCCCATCTGTCCTGTGGGACAAGGAGTGCTTGCTTGTTATCATCACTTGTATCCATGATTAGGAGTGTTCTGGCCTCCAAACCCCCAGTGTATTTAGACATGTGTTACGAACTTTGGGCATGCTACATCTCTAGTGCTGGTCATTCTTTCCTGCACCCCACACACTTTTTAAAAAAAATTGTATTTTTACTAATTTGTTTTTAAAAATAAGCAACCTATTCTTAGGCCATGTGTCATGCAGTGATCTTTCTATAGAAGTGAATGTTAAGTACATTTACTGCCTCTGAATTTTGCTCAAACTGGTGATGTGCATTAAAGTTGATTGCCATCTTTCTTAGAAGGGAGCTCTAGGTTAAATTCCAGTAAACAAAGTTGAGTAGGAGAACATAATCCATTTAAGAAGAGTGTTGATGTTGGAAAACTGTGCAACAGATGTCAGTTTTAGCCTGTTTTGGATACTTACCAGTAGCTGACTTAACTACTAACAAATAAAAGGATTGTGTATTGCATTTGTGTAAATAGCACCTTGCTTCTGCTTTGGATAAGTATGTCAACCTCTGTGTTTTGTGTGGGGCTTTGGGCCTCTAGGTATGAAGAATGTAGTATGTACTTCCAAGGGAATAAAAACCATGCCATAAGCTTACGGTTACAGAAAATAGGAGATTTTTATATGTTTTTAGTAAGGCTTGTTACTTCTGCAAGATTTGTTTCAGACCAGTCCTATTAGTGCTGGAAGTCTGTGTGTTATTTATTGATTTGTAGAGGAAATTTATATGTATGTCCTCCATGTAGAGAGAATAGTTATCCTTTATTAGGAGCATTTTGTTTACTGTGATAACATTATACTACTGTGTGTGTAAGAAACAGCGCAGTGCTATGAATCTGAATTTTCCTTTATTCTACTTTTATGTGTTCTGCATATTAATTTTCTTGGCTTTTTTCAACCACAAATAATTAATACACTTTCTTTTTGCCTGTGCAGCTGACTTCAATGAAACCTGTATTGATGCTGCTGATCATACTATGTTAGTTAGGTACTTTTTACCACTAATCTTCAAGTCCATTGCTAACCGAAAACAATTCTAGCAAGTATTCCGAAGTCTAATTACTAAGGAAAACAGAATCAAGGTTGATTTTATTTTTAATCAACAAATTCAACTTGATTAGAATAATGAAGCTGTGTTTCTTTTGTTTTGATGCAACTCTTTCATGGTAAGCATAGGCTTAAACTACTAAGATTTCAGTTCTGGAAAAGTATTTGTTGCAAAGTTTGCTGTGATTTTAATAATTGTTTTACCAAAGTAAATATTTTGGTATGTCAGTGCAAACACTGAAACCTATAGTATTTCATTACTTTCATTTTTTAGTACTCATGGGTAAGAGAAAGGAAGAAAGTGTTTCAAGTCGTGGATCCCAGAAAAAGCAGAGAAAAGAATACACAGATATACTTGGTGATGAGCCTAACGAAGAAGAAACTTTAGAGTTCTCAGCTAACAGTAGTGCCTCTTCACAGTCGGTAAGTAGTTTACAGAGTCACAGGGATGAAGATACCAGAAAAGTTCTATCCTTATTGAAATAAATGTCTTGGATGTAGGCTTCAGTAGAACAAAGATGAAAGAAACTAGGGATACTATCTGTGATGAGGACTTCTGCATGAGGTTATTCTTAACTTATTTCTTCTGTGTCATCTAGTTATAATAGTCGATCATAAAATAACAATATTCTGGCTTTGTACAAGGAATACTACTGAAGTTGTCAAGTAAATGAAGGAAATGGATTTTGATAGAACTATGGTATATTTTATTTATGGTTGTAGTAAAAGCTGAGAAAATATTTAGAAAACTAATTATTTACTAAAAGAAGTGCCAAATACTTGTTTGTTTTGCATAGCTGACACTTTCAGATGTCTAAAAAATCTAGTGTTTGAAATGCAAATTTTGATGGAAAAGAAACTTGAAAACAGGAATATTATTTTTTTCTGCTTTTCTTTTAGTAGTTGAATTTTAATTCGATGGAGGATTTTTAAAAAATAATTTTTGAGATTGCAAATACTGTCCTGTGTATTTATGTTTCTTTACCAGTGGTAAAGACACTGGACCAGGCTTCTCTGGGCGTGGAACCTGTTTGGATGCCATGTGTTCACCAAAACCACTCTGTCACTGCCCTCCTCACCTGTGCAGCTGTCACGATCTGCTAATACAAGCGAGGGTCATGCTGGTTCGTTTATAGATCTCAGGAGTGCAAAAGGACACAAGGGATTTCAGTCTTAATCAAAACAGTGCACCTTTATTAAGTGCCCACAACACAGCAGTGTGATAGAGGAGAGAAAGAGACAGAGAGATAAAGTAAAAGAGTAGAGAGGAAGAAGCTGGGGGGGTGGGAATAGCTACCAACGGATGAGACGAAGTCCTCGTGGCCTTCTGCCAATAGATTTGTCTTCTTTCTGTGAGGAGATCTCATCTCAGTTATTTCAGAAAGTCCCTTCATACTCCTTTTCAGAAGCGAGGGGCAACTGGTTTCGTAATAACATTGCAAAGCTAGAAGCTAGCACTGACTATCACAGGTACATACCAAGCATGCCTTTCATAGGCAGTACTGCCTGCCATGGTTTACAGCCTAGCAGCGTTAGCGGGTCTACTTCTGACATGAGTTTAGCAGTGCTCTCACTTCTGCTTTCTAGCTGTATCTCCGCATCTCCCTCCTTTTCCCCAAGAGGTGGGGAGATCTACAGCCAGTGTTATGAGGCCCATTGCTTTGGGAAACAGGTACAGGACAGGTGTACAGGACAGGTCATTCCTTTCCACTTCAGCACAGTCCTTCCTGCCTGGGCAGCAAGAACAGCGCAGTCCACCGTGACCTGCACTAATTTCCTCAGGAATGTGTACCAGTTCCCAGCGGGCTCACCTGCAGGCAGCACTGGGCAGACATCCCGCCTCAGCCAGGCCGGGACTCCTGTGTTCAGTCTCTGTCCTCGGCAATGATCCTGAGGCAGATGAGGGATCGTCAGACCGTCTCTTACAGCAGGGGAGAGAAAATAGAACAAAAAGCTCATTGCTAAGGGCAGAGAGAGATCACTTCCCAGTGCTTGTCATGGGCAAACCAGACTCAGCTTGGGAAAATTAAATGAATTTATTAACAATCAAATCAGGATTTGAGAGATAATGAGAAATAAACCCAAATCTTAAAACACCTTCCTTCCACCCCTCCTTGGCTCATTTTCACTCCCAATTTTCTCTACCTCCTCCCTGCAGCAGCACAGGAGGGCTGGGGATGGGGGCTGCAGTCAGCTCATTACATGTTGTCTCTGCCATTCCTTCCTCTTCAGAGGGAGGACTCCCACTTGTTCTGTGCTCCAGTGTGCATCCCTTCCTCAGGATACAGTCCCTCAGGAACAGCCTGCTCCAGTGTGGGTCCCCCATGGGGTCCCATATCCTGCCAGCAAGCCTGCTCCAGTGTAGGCTTCCCACAGAGTCACAGCCTTCTTTGGGAATCCACCTGCTCCAGCATAGTGCTCTCCACAGGCTGCAGGTGGATCTCTGCTCTGATGCCTGGAGCACCTCCTGCCCCTCCTTCACTGACCTTGGTGTCTGCAGAGCTGTTCCTCTCACATGTTCCTCTCCCTCCTCTCTTCTCTGGCTGCGCTTGCCGAAATTGCAATTTCCCTTTCCTAACTCTTAGCCCAGAGGCACTACCAGTGTTGCTGATGGGCTCAATCTTGGCCAGCAGCGGGTCTGTCTTGGGGGTGGCTGAGATTGGCTCTGTCAGACACAGGGAAGCTTCTGGCAGGTTATAATAGCCGATCATAAAATAACAGAAGCCACCCCTGTAGCTTCCTGCCCCTGCTACCACAGCCTTGCCACCCAAAGGCAGTACAGCTTCCTAGAGAGGTGATTGGTGCCCCAAGCCTGTCAGTATTTACAAGACATTGGACAATGCCCTTAATAAGATGCTTTAACTTGATCAGCCAACTGTGTAGATCTATTGTCTTAATATTTTATATTGTATTGATGATAAGTTAGTAATAGGGAGAACTGGAAGTTACTCTGTGTGAGGGATGAGCTTTGGTAACTATTTTCTTTGTATTTTTCTGCATAACTGCTCTATAGCAAGCAACTTTACACAGTGTCATGAAACCCTTCTGCTTCCTTGTGGCTTGTAGCAACTGATGTTTTATATCATACTGTCATTTTAATGCTCTTTGCATTTAAAATATATTAATTTAATCTCATTAAAATGCATACATAACTTGAGTTTTAATTGCCCATTCTTTAGCCTGATGGTGAAGTTGGGATAATTGAAAGTATCCAGCTGAAGAACTTCATGTGCCATTCAAATTTGGGGCCGTTTCAGTTTGGATCAAATCTCAATTTTGTTATTGGAACCAATGGAAGTAAGTATTAACTGCATAGTGTTTTTGTCAAAGAACACTTATGTTAATAATATAGAAGATGTTATTTTTATTTGAAAAAGAACCGCTAGCAATCTTTTAGGCATGGACAAGGATTCACTTTTGAAATTAGGTACCACACAGGTCTATCCTGGTAGTTAAGGGCTGGTGAGTTAGGTCTTAAATTTGGAGATTTTTGCAAAATATTATGTGAATATAACTATTTTCATAGCTAAATAATACATAAGTTTTTATTTGAACTAAATGTACTTCTGTGTTTATTATTAAATGCACAATAATTGTCCAAGTGCCTGCAGTTCCCATCACTGAGTTTGGAGGAACCACAGTGCTCGTAATGAGGGGTTGAAGTACTGCTAATAGTTGCTTAATTCTAAGCGACATCTGAACCACATTCAGCAACATCCTGCTTCCTGATGGTTTCAGATTCCCAAGGATATTCACAGTTTTCAAAAGCTGTTGTAGTTAACGTGGAGAAGAAGGGGAGGATGTCTCCTCTGTAGCAGGTTGTCTCCCGAAGGAGGAAGGGTACAAGGTGTAATTGTGAACAGTTGCCGCTGGATGGCTCCGGCAGCCCAGCGGTGACGGTGGCGCCGAGTGCCCGGACCTGGCGAGTTTCACGGCCGGCGGTCCTGTCGTGTCCTGTCGTGTCCTGTCATATCCTGTCACATATCAGTCAGCATTACAGAGTACTGCAAAATGATAACCTTTAGCCCAGGCCCCAAAGGTGATAAACACCAAAACAGGGAGCGTGTGCTACAAGGAAGATGTTACATAATGCAGCTCTGAGAACCAGCACAACAACTCTGAGAGCAAATAAATCAGCATTGTGATCAGCAGCTATTAAATTAATATAATGAATGCTTATAGCAAGTTTGTTTTAATGGACTCTGGTCAGTTATCTCAACCCTTGGAGCCCCACACTGGGTGCTGGAAAGGACTGTTGTCATTTAATCCCTTTTGGCAACTAAATACTGTACAGCCACTCACTTCCCCGTGTGCCCCAATGGGATGGTAAGGAGAATCAGAAAAAGGTAAAATGCGTGATTTGGGGTAAGAACAGTTTAATAATTGAAATAAAATAAAATAATAATTATCATGAAAAGCAGAAGGAAAGAGAGGAGTAAAACACAGGAGAAACAAGTTATGCATAATAGAGTTGCTCACAACCAGCCCATCCCTGGCCAGCAATCAGTGGCTCCTGGACAACATCCCCCAGTTTATGCACTGGGCATGACATGCTATTGTATGGAATATCCCTTTGGCCAGTTTGGGTCAGCTCTCCTGGCCATGCTTCCTCCTGTCTTCTTTTGCACATCACTGGCAGAACATGAGACACTGATAAGTCCTACTTAGGAACAACCGTGTTACCAGCGTTATTCTCCTGCTGAACCCAAAACACAGACCTGTACAAGCTACTAGGAAGAAAAGGAACTCTATTCCAGCTAACCCAGGCCAGTGTGGCACATAGAAACTGTTACAGAAAAAGGATGTCGTACCTATTTATACGAGCTCACTTCCTCTGGAGAAAGAATTAAAAAAGTTAAACATAAATTTTGAAAGAGAGCTCAAAATAGATAGTTAGAGAAATGGTAATGTGTGATTGATTTTTTTTTGTTGTATACGTTTTCAGTATGCTTATAAAGAAGAGGAGATTCCTTCCTTCTGACCTAGAACGTTGTTGAATGCAAGTTGCTAAATAGAAATAACAGAAGTTTGGCTCAGCATGTTGGGTTTTTTTTAGGAAGAGCCTTGAAAATGACAGATACTTTTCTAGCATTATTGTTCTTTTATATGTTCAATAAGGACTGAATTTGGACTTCTAATGCATAAATATATAAGAAGTCAAAAAACTGTAATACAGGTGAACTGGAGTAAAAGTTACAATAGCTTCTCTTTAAACAAGTTGAATGCTTCAATTACAGGTGGAAAAAGTTCTGTATTAACTGCACTAATTGTTGGACTTGGTGGAAAAGCCACTGCAACTAACAGAGGCTCCTCATTAAAAATGTTTATTCAAAAAGGAGAGACGTAAGTAAAACTTTAAAGTGGCATTTGTAGTTCAGTGATTGTCATTCCGGTTAGCTGAGTTTTCTGTTCACTCTAATTTTCTGCCTCTTATGGGGTCCACTGGACTTGAATAAAAAGCATAACATTGAAGAGACCATATTTAAACAACATGCTCCCCTCACAAAAAAATCCCCAAACCCTGAAAACGAAAAGCCTTAGAAGTTTTACCAGTTATATACCATGATTTCTGAATGTTGTGGTTTAAAACCAACTGGACATTAAACTCCAAACAGCTTCTCTCTTTCCACTCCAGTAAGAGAGGGATAAAGGTAGAGATTATGGGTTGAGATAAAAATTTCCTGAATAAAGTCAGCAATGACATTAGGAAAACAAACACAGCAACAATACTAATAACAACAATGTATAAAAGAGGGTGATTACATGCAAAAATACTCACTGAGTCTGACTCAAGGTGGCTGCACCACAGCTTGATCCGTGCAGCTCCTAAGACAAAGAAGAAAATGGCGAATGGAAGTGTCCATGCCCATGTTGTGAAAAGAAGAAACAATGATGGGCAAATCATCTGCACCCACACTCCCTCCCCAAGCCCGAGACAAGAAAAACCATGATGCCCAACACCCATGGTGGGACTGGAGCCACCCCACTGCTTCCTTCAGTGCCTCCCTCGCTACCACTTTCCTGGGACAAAAGGAACAGAATGGTGGCAGTTCCAGTTTGTGTTCCCCTTCTCTTCCAGGTGAAGCTGTACCCCCAGTGATGATGTGTGAGGCATTGAGTAACAGCACTCACATGGCTCCTCACAGTAATGGCAAGAAAATTAATTCTGTCCCTTGAAACTGGGACACTGAACTAGCTAACACAGTGATATGTTCTCTGTATTGCCTGCTCTTGTGTCTTACTTCCACTCTGTCATTGGATATCTGACAGAAAGATGGAGTGCACTAGAAAAAAATTATAGGGAACTAGTTATCATTGTTTTGCAAGCAGTGAGATTAATTATTTTTCAGTCTTTCATTGAGGTGTCATGAGTGAATATACAATATAAAGACCTTGACCTATGGCTGGGAACTTAAACATGCAAGAAATGGATTCATGTCTGCTGTGAGAGTGGGGATAACATATTTAGAGAAACCAGTAAAAAGATAGGAGGTTTAGGAGTTTACATTTATGTTAAGTTGTTATTCAGAGTCCCAGGCTTTTACTTTCAGAGGTGCTTAGAGTAAAATGGTTGGCAGTACTTGCCTTATGTATATTAAGTTAATGTTTCAGCACTCACTTGAGAAACAGGAAGTTAGAATTTGGAACTGAAATCATATCTCCTCTCTTCTAGAAGAATCCCTTAAGCATTCTGCTATAGATTACTTTGGTTAGGCTGTAGAAGCCAGGCAACTGTTTTATACAGAACCCAGTTTGAAAAAAGGAGAACTACCAAAAAGCAGTTTGATTCTGCGATGTAGAAGGAGGGCATTCAGATGGGAAGGGAAGGTGGAGGAAATCTCTCACAAATATTTGCTGTTGGCTCATGATAAAGCTGACGCATAGGAGGGGCAAGCAGTCAGTGAATGGCAGCAGTGTCTCTGTCATGGTTGTGGAGAGAAGGGCTGGAGTTTCTGGCAATGTCTGATTCCATACCACCCACGTCATGGCACGGCCATGGTGTCAGCACGAGGAAGCTGGGGCCAAAAGTGGAACGGTCACCAGCTTTTGCGTTTGCTGGGCTTGAGACAGGGGATGTGTAGGTTTCAGGGTCAGCCTGGCAGACTCTGCCCCTCTCTGCCACTGGCAGTCTGTCTCAGTTTAGAGACAGGTTTAGGAGAAAACACTCTGGAATGAGTGTCTCTTCTAAAGAGAAGGACTTCAGTAATCCCTTGTCCCAGTGAGAAAAATGAATACCAGTGGGTGAAAGTGAAAAAAAACCTGTTTGTTAACAAAGTGCCCACATGGCACTAAAAAAAATTGAATAAATACTAGATATTGAACTTTGAGAACCTTAACCCACACACACACATACACAACCCACCCACAGCAGAACAAAAAAACCTCAAAATGCCAGGGGAGGAAATAAACAGGCTGGCCATGTGGCAAAGGGGGGACAAAATGGTGGCTGGCTTTTGTCTCAGGGCAGGGAAAAAAAGATTTCATGCAGCAGCTCATTCAAAACAGATGGGAACCAGTTGAACCTCTGCCATTGGTCTCTTCCTCACACCAGGTGAAGCTGGTGGATTTTGGTGTCCTTTATCTTGTTGGTTCAGCTTTTCCTGAGGTCTCAGGCTGGCCAGAGTGGTCCCTGCTGGCCTCAGTGATTATCTGATGTCGTACCAAAACCAAGCCAAAACAGTTCAAGAATAAAAACAACAAAAAAACCACCAGAGGATTGCTGCTTCAGTCCAGGGAAAGGTAGAGGGGGAGAAAAAAGGAAACTTCTTGCTTAATCTACTAAAAATCTACTTAATCTACGAGTTAGCTAAGCATGAAAGTAACCACCAATCTCCCTGCACTGAGCACGCCAGGAGTGAGACTTTGAACCAAGGCCGTGTAGGAGGCTGCAAGGCTCCCGGCCCTCCCCTGGACCCACCTTAAAGATGCAGCAGCCATTTCTGGGCATAAAGCAGACGATCAGGAATAGAGTGTCATCATAAAATCACCCCAAGACACAGTCCCTTTCCTGTTCCTCCGAGCCACGGCTTTTCTGGTTTGGTGCTGAAAGACAGCGCTGGCAAGCCCGAGATGCCACTTGGAGAAGAAGAAAAGCGAGGGAACAGCAGTGGCACAGAGTGGAGCCCAGCCAAGCTGTGTGGAGCCCCAGCCACAGCCGCCAGGACTGCGGCAGCCACCGGAGCCACCGCAGCCGCTGCAGCAGCCGTGCAGCACCACCGCTGCCGGAACCGCCGCGCACTCCAGTCCTGCTCTTGCACAGTCAGGCTCAGGAAAAGGGTCCCCTGACCTGTTTCAGAGACCTGTCAGGTCTCACCAGCTTTTGTTTTTCCATTATTTTCGGGCTAGGGAAGGGGAAAGTTAAGCCATGAGCATCCCAGACATAGGTGCTGTTATTTTCTCATGCACCACATGGCCCAGCAAGGGACCAGTTGCCGTTTTGTGTTTGTCGGGAAACCATGCCAGGCACTGTCTTGGGGAAGCATTTTTGTTTGTTTGGTGGTAAATACCCTTCTGTGGGTAAAGCCCTCTGTTTTGTACACTCTTATTAATATTGTTTTGGTTTTGAGATTTTGCAGTAAATTGGGATTCCTTTTTATAATCTCTCCTATTGATTCCTCCACTGTGGGAAGGGGGTGGAGAAAAAAAGGTAGCTTGAGTGGGTTTACTTTTCCTGCTGGGTTTTAAACCAGCAAAGTGTCTAATGCTGTTTTGGCTCAAACCAGATAAATACGTGTTCTTCTGACTGGTACAATGACTGACTTGCATTTGTGACCTTTAGGACACATGACAATTTGTATGGAAAATTAAAATGTTCTGATTTTTGTTGTTGTTTATAGATTTGAAATTAATTTCAGTTTTCTTTTTTATTATTTTTGGGGTTTTTTTAGTTCTGCAGATATTTCCATAACTTTGCGGAACCAAGGCAGAGATGCATTTAAACCAGAATCATACGGTGCCTCTATTACTGTGAATCAGCACATTAATCAGGATGGAAGCAGAACTTACAAACTGAAAAGCAAATGTGGTTGGTGGTAGTTTGCTTTGTTCTCAGTCTTAGAAGTTCTCTAAACGTGTTCATGGCTTTGAATGACTTGGTGTTAGTAAAGTTATTTCATAAAATCATTCAAGGATGATGATGATGATGTGCATTTTTTTGTCTTTATCCCAGACTAAGAACGTTTTAGTCTGTTGAAAGCATTATGTATTTATTGATATGTATTATTTAGCATGTCAGGTTTTACATTATGTATTTGTTTTTACTAAAATCTGCTTGTGTGATGAGGCTGAACATAGTTTTTAGTCTTTTTTGAGGTTTATTGAATTTGCTGATATATCTAAATTCTGTCACAGGGGGTTTATGAGTCAAAGAAGGACTTCAATTAGAAGTCTTCATGTTCAAATGCAAATACATTGAAAAAATAATGAAGAAAACCTCTAACCAGTGTTTCTCATTTAGGACTAAGTCTGTTACAAAAATATAAAAATCTCATTTTTTACATTTTCCTCATTGAACAAAAGAGTGGGGCATTGTATGCCTCTTTACTTTCAATCTATTGATATTGTTCCTTTCTTTTTTTACCACTAGGGGCCATAATTTCTTCAAAGAAAGAGGAACTCATAGGAATACTGGATCACTTTAATATACAGGTAGTTTTTGTAGTGTTTAAATTCTGTGCAATTTAAGAAGATATTGGCATGTGGTATTCTTGAATTAAAAAGAAATGTGCCATTCCTTAAAGGAGAGAGTTTTACGTCTTCTAAGTTATTTAAATCAAATGCATCAGCAAAAGGAAAATTGAAATTTGTACCTCATACAATGCAGAATAGGATTCTGTCCCAGACAGATAAGTGTATGCTGTCATCTGTGATCTGTGAGTCGTGTGTCCTGTTGATAAAAGTCTTGACATATATGGGTTTCTTTTGTATCTGGAGAGTTTTTTCTGCTCATTATTTCAGGTCTAGCTGTTTCAGAAATTTGAATGTGATTTTACTACTAAGTGATCAATAAAAGATCAGGTAGTGCATGTGAAGTTTAAAATATTCAACATACTTAGAGTGTCAAATAATATAAACTTTGGTTAGTATGTATTGATTTTATTTTGTGACAATGTCTGTAAGAATATATGGGTCAATTCATTGCATTTATTGCAATACTTTGATACAACAAGAATTTCTAATGCTGATTTTTTTAAATAAATGGAACTTACAGGTACTGTTTTTAAAGCAGTCACATATCCTCCTGGAAGCAGTTCCTTTGTTGTCCTTGCTGTGGTTCTGTTATGTAGTTGATATAATTGGATTTTTAAGTTTTATGTTTGTTACTGGTTTTGTTTGTTATGTTTTGGTTTTTTTGAAGATGTGAGAGAATTAGAAAGTTTGATTTCTGAACCTTAGCTTAGTACTAAGTTGCAAGACTGGAAAAGAGTGCTTACTTTCATGGATTTGCATTTACATGGTAAGTTGTAATTAAAATAAAATGAAAATGATTTCTTTTTGCAGGTAGATAATCCTGTGTCTGTTTTAACCCAAGAGATGAGTAAACAGTTTTTACAGACTAAAAATGAAGGCGACAAGTACAAGGTAAGAAAAACAATTTAACATAGTCAGAAAACATGGAAGTACTTATTTTTAGAGTATTTGGAAAAAAAAAAATCAAATTCCTTAATTTTAATAACCTGTTTTAGGCTAACTCAAGTAAGCAGGTAAATACTGCACAGCCACACGCTCACTTCCCTTCTGTGCTGCCCCCAAGCTTGGGATGGGCGAATGGGAAATGAAGAGTAAAAGTAAAAAAGAAATTAGAGGAATGAGATAAAAATTGTTTAAAAACTGAAGGGAAAGCTGGAAGGAGGGAGAAAGAAAGTGAAACTAAGAGATGCAGAGGCAATCACTCACCACCTCCATTGCTAGACTGACTCCCAACCAGTTCCGAATAAAAAGGTGGCTAATCCCCCTAAACCCTCTCTTACCTGTTTTTATTTCTGAGCATGACTGCTGGTTTGGGCTGGGTTAGAGTAAATTTTCTTCATGGCAGCTTATATAGGATTATGTTGTGTATTTGTGCTGAAAACAGTATTGATAATGTGGAGATATTTTCATTACTGTTTTGTAACTGCTGAGCAGGGCTTACACAGAGTCAAGGCTTTTTCTGCTTCTTTTTCCACCCCACCAGCAAGGAGACTGGGGGTGCACAGGGAGCTGGGAGGGGTCACATCCAGGACAGATGACCCCAGCTGACAGAAGGGATATATCACAGTCCATATGGCATCATCCTCAGCATATAGAGCTGGGGGAAAAAGAAGGAATTTGGGGACTTCTTTAGTGATGCATTTGTCTTCCTAAGTCACTGTTAGGCATGATGAGGCCCTGCTTTCCTGGGGATGGCTGAACACTTGTCTGCCCCAGGAAGTGATGAATGAATTCCTTGGTTTGCTTGGCTTGTGTGTGCTGCTTTTGCTTTATTAAACTGTTTTTATCTCAACCCGTGTGTTTCCTTGCTTTTACTTTTCTGATTCTCTTCCCTATCTGTTATGATCCAGTTTTAAGGTTCTTAGAAATGCCTCTGCCCAAATTAAGGTGCAAATGAGACCATATGCCAGTGACAATAGTAAGGGTTTTATTTGATGGTAAATACGAGAGAGAGAGAGAGAGAGAGAGACAGAGACAGAAAGAAAGACAGAAAGAAAGAAAGAAGTAGAAAATTGGTGGGGGGGATAGAAAGAGTGACAGGGACAGAAGGAAACTATAAGGAAACTATCACCACTCTGTGGATCCCAGCGATGTTGGTTGATCCTCTCCAGCTGGTCTCTCGGTGGTGAAGGTCCCCCCCGAAGGCACAGAGTCCCATGGGTGTGCATGCTCAGGCTGGGTGGGCACGTCTGGCCATGTCCCCCAGGGGTAGGGGTCAGTCTCTCACAGCAGACTGGGTCAGACATTATAAGTTCCTGGGAGCAGAAAGTGTTTCTGATAAGCTGGAGAGAAGCAGAGCCCAGCTTCTGTTTGTCAAGGCTGGGGCCTAACAAACATTTCGAATATCACATTGTGGCCCAGGGAGGGGTGGAAGTTGTACCACCACAACCTGACCAGTTTTTCACTTTGGGTATCATTCAGCATGCAGAGGTGTTGGGGTGAATGGTCTTTCTGTCATAATTATTCAAAGTCCACTTAGATAAGGTGCTAATCTCATATCTGCATCTTTTTATTCCTTTTTAGTTTTTTATGAAGGCAACTCAGCTGGAACAAATGAAAGAAGATTATTCATTTATTGGGAAAACTAAAAAAAATACCCGTGTTCAGATAGAACAAGGGGAAGAGGTATGTAAAAATTTAAGGAATTCTTAGAACAGATCTGAGCACTGAAGGAAGTATAGGAGTTAAACTGCATAGTTTTGGTTTTATTAAGTCTCAGTGGCATTAAATTTCAAAAAACCCAAATCTTTCCAAAATTTCATATTGAACCCCTGTTTTCTTTTTTAAGCGTCTTGAAGAACTTAAGCAGGTTTATTTGGAAAAGAAGGAAATTTTCAAAAGCATTGCATTTGTGAATGACATGCAAAGTCGTCTCAAAGATTTGAAACATCAGATGGCGTGGGCAGTGGTAAATGTCTTACTAAAATATGTTTGTTCATATGAAATGTACTTCATTCCCAGTCTGCTGTGGACATGCTAATATAGGCTTCTCTTTAGGTGAGTGAGATGGAAAAAGAAATAGAGCTGCTTAAAGAAGGTGTCAAAGCTGAAGAAGGAAATACAGAGTTCCTTCAGAAGGTAGAAGAATGGCAGGTATGTATATAGGCTAAACTATGTATCACTCTAGTTGTAGTCACCCCCCAAGTCAGAGATCTGTCCTGTAGGTTTTCTTCGGTATCATTGACTTTAGAAAAGATCAATAATTTCAGCAGACCTCTGGAAGTTTTGGGATAGTTCTTAAGACTTCTGTAGGTAGCAAGAAAGAATAATTTTGTCATACATTCAGAGTTGCATAGGAAAGATTTTTTGCCGAGTAACAGTCATCATTATTTTGAATCTAGACTCACAGAATAGTTTGGGTTGGAAGAGGCCTTAAAGATCATCCAGTTCCAGCCTCCCTGCTGTGGGCAGGGACACCTTCCACTGGATCAGACTACTCAAAGCCCCATCCCACCTGGCACTGAACACTCCAGGGATGAGGAGGCATCAACAGCTTGTCTGGGCAACCTGTGCCAGTGCCTCACCACCCTCACAGGAAAGAATTCATTCCATGTATCTAACCTAATTTCCCCTCCTTCAGTTTAAACCCATTATTCCCTGTCCTATCAGTACAGATAATGAAGAATCCCTCTCCAGCTTCCTTGTAGGCTCCCCTTCAGATACTGGAAGGCTGCTGTGAGGTCTTTGTGTGACCTTCACTTCTCCAGGCTGAACAGCCCCAAAACTTTTCAATCCATTAAAACTCCTCCAAACTTCCTTTGTTAGCACTCATTTTCGTTTTTTAAAATATGTTTTTATGGCTTTTTTTCTTTCTTTTAAGAAATACTTGTTTTGCAATTGAGGCATTTTTGCTTTATGATCAACATGTCTATGTAGAGATGAAGGAACATTGTCCAGATGCTGATTTCACTTCTTTTGATATCGTAGTACTTGGCCCTATTGTATTAAGAGTCCTGTGTTTGAGTAAACATTGAGATAGAAAAAAAAGGTTGCTAATTCACAGATTTGGTAGTCTGTTGATTTCCTGAAAATGAACATTTATGAGTTTTAGCATATCCATAGTGGCAGTGACTTGCTTTATTTTTTTAAACCCAACAAAACTCCCAACAACTGAGACATGTCAGATGGATCCTTTTGAGAGATATTTGTCCTGTAACATTAAGAGGTTTTGGAGAAAATTTTGTTCTGTTACTACTTGTGTATCATTTTGTTTTTTCACCAAAGGTAAAAGTGAATGAAGCAGAAAAAAAGTACAAAGCAATACAAGACAAATTGATAACCGTAAGTGAAGAAGCACAAGCCCTTCATCCTCAGTGTATTTCTTTGAAAGCTGAAGTGCAGGCAAAAAGAAAAGCAGTCAATGAAACTGAGGTAGGCAAAAAAAACCTTTCAAAGTTCATACCAATTTAAGGCTTTAAACTTGTCCATGTTCTACCCATCTGTACTTCTACACCTGTATCTTGGCTTTTTGAGTCCATAGTGGAGTTCAAAACAGTGCAATTTCCTGCCCGTCTGGAAGTAGTGTCTGTTTGGGGGCCTGGCATTTATATCTTTACTTAGTTACTAAACGGTGTTAAGTTTGAGCTTAGGTTAAAGTAAATACATTTATGTAATTATTGTAAATCCAGTTATGTTTCTCTGGTTTGGTGCAGTTCAGTATTTGCTCAAAACTGTAGTTCTTTTGGAAATGATTTCTTCTGTTTTTTAAACTAATGTATCCTGTTTTCTTCATAGATAGTTTATAATCGTTCCAAAACAGAGTTGAAACGTCTGGGAAAAGACAATGAACAGCTATGTAAACGAATTGAAGAACTGAAAAGCTGGTAAATACAGATACAGTGATTATGGTGTATGTTTATTAAGGTGCAGGTAAAAAAGAAGTGAGCTTTTCTGATTAATGAGAAAACCTGCAGTAATAGAAAATATTTATTTAGTCTTTAGCAGGGCCAGTTAAATATTTGAATATTTCTGATCCGCATCTTTGCATACCAAGATTTTGGCTAGAATGTAAAGAGGCAATTGGGTAGCAAAAGTGTGGTTTTTTTTTTTTTGTGATAACAGACATTCTCTATCTTCCATGATAGTGCAAACCAAATATGTCTTAAACTTAATGCAATAGGAATGTAACTGGGAAGAGTTACATGTGATTAGAAAATATTAAAAGAGAAAATAAAATGGGCATTATTGTTATGTAGATCTTGCAAGTTAACAGAATCGTAAATGTAACTGATGTGTAAATCTTCAGATAATAAAGTGTGTAAATAATAAAGTTCATGTCACTTGTGAATCATCAGTATGGTTTTAAAACGTGGAAATATGTTCTTTTCTAGTGCTAATCAAGCTTCAGAACCTGAAAAATTGGAAAGACAAAGGAGAATTGCATACTTAAGGGAACAGTTAAAGGCATTCCATGATGAAGAAATAATGATTGATCAGCAGGTGGATCAGTTTCAGCAGGCTATATCTAAGTGTAGGGAAGAACATTCTAGACTCAGGTAAGTTATGCTTTTTGAATGTAATTGTTTACCTCTGTTTCAGGTTAGAGAGAATCCCTTCTTGTATGTATCGCTTCTTATGTACCTGTGATCCCTGAGGTATTAGGCTCCAGTTTCTTCTTCACATGATAGATACACTTAGGAGTAATTATTGATTCTATAGTTGAGGCAGATTCACAGAGGTTTTGAGGCAAAGTGGTTCAAATACCAATTTAGCCCATACCCAAGATAGAAAAACAAAGGACACTGACTTCGAGTTGGAAACCTGAACAGTGATTACTGGAGGGGATTATGGCAATATCATTTATTGTCTTAAAGAATTTGAGAATTCTTCCTTATTGCGCCTGATGTATTAGTTTAAATGCCTTTTATCAATTACTGTAACTAATGCTTACTGTGTGTTTTGTTGAAGATCTTTGAAGACAAGAAATTGAAGCACATAATTAGAAATAAAATAAATTTACTATAATTTGTTAGAAATAAAGAAGTCTTGTAAAACTGTTGCAAAGTAGTAATTTTCTCTCTTGGTTTTTTGTCTTATGTTTCTTGAAACTATAAAAATATTGCATGTGTGTACCTAGCTTTTTATTGAACTACTGACATATTGATACACTGTGCTATTAGTAACTGAAAAACAAGGCTTTATAACTATTTTAGTGCACTTAAGGCTCTATAACTACTGAAAAAAAATCTTTTATCTTAGGAGAGAAAACAGTGATGTGCAACAAGCACTGGATGCCAAGCAGAAACAGCTGAGAGACCTGAAAGACAGTAAAACAAATACTTTGAAAAGATTTGGACCCCATATACCAGCATTTCTTGAAGCAATTGAAGTGGCCCATAAGCAAGGACGCTTTAAAAAGAAACCTCTTGGACCTTTAGGTAGGAATAACTGCTGAAACATATTTTCTCATGGGATTATTTTGTATGGCTGCTAATGTAAATAGTGGTCTTTTAGGAAAACTTTGTTCTTTAAGGAGCTTCAGATGTACTTTTTTCTTCTGTACTTCCTGGACTATAGGTTTTATCCTGGTGGGTTATCTTTGTCATGCTTCTGTCATGCACTCACTAACAGGTACTGGCTTTCCCCATTTTCCAGCTGTTTTTGTTGAGGTATTTTACAATAGTTAACTTTCAGTGCATCCCTCTGACTCCCCCACACCCTCAAAGCATCAGACTACTGTGCTTTGACTGCTTGTTCCCAGGTGGATAGCACTGTCTGTGTCATGGACAGATTTTGTTCAAAATGTCCAGTGGCTGACTTGTAGGTTTGTCAAACTTGAGATGTTTTGCATGGGGCAACTCAAGACAGACCCAGTTGAGATTTTCTTGGAAAGGTGGCTTTTATTTGTCTTTTGTCCAGCTCTGACAGTGGCTGCTATTTTCAGTTTGTGAATGGAAGGAAAGGTTTCAGCATATTCTGGATGTAAAGTACACAGCATTTACTGCAGGGTAAGAATGTGCCAACACGTGCTACTGAAGACAGGGGATATAATGGAAATCTTCATGTCTGTTTTATTTTCAGTATAGTTGTTCCACTGCCTTCATCCTTAAAGAACTAAATTGTTGATAAGCTATCTTTGCCCTGATACAATTCTGCTAAGCTGCCATAAAATTGGTACCCTAATGGAAGAAAATATAGGCCTCCAACCATGTGTAGGTGTCTCTAGGCAGAGAAATTATATGTTTGTGTTCTCAGGTCTGTTGTAGAGTCTTTTAACTTACAGTCAACTTCTTAATTTTTTTTCTACCTGTAAGAAAGGTTTACTTTAGACTCTTAGAAAAACCTGCAATACAACAAAACAAGAACCTTGAGTGGTAAAAGTGCTCTACTGCATGTTTTGTCATGGAACACAGCACCTAAAGCCTTGTCTCTTATGTTTATTTAGGTGCTTTGATTCATCCAAAAGATCCTGAACTGATCTTGGCTATCGAATCCTGTTTAAAAGGCCTACTTCAAGCATTTTGCTGTGATAATCATAGTGATGAAAGAACTCTTCAGTTTCTGATGTCAAAATATTTTGCCCGTGGACATAGACCTCAAATAATTGTAAATAAATTTCAGAATAAAATTTATGATACTAGTCAGAGGTAAGTTATGTTTTGAATTGTATTGCATAGTCTTGATGGTTGAAAAGAACTATTTGTAAATTTTTTTGTTTTGAAGAATCTCATGTGAGTTTTATGAATGGTGTTTTTTTTTTCTTCAGAGCTGTTCGTCATCCAGAATTCCCATCAGTTCTGACAGCATTGGAAATAGATGATCCAGTGGTTGCCAATTGTTTGATCGATATGAGGGGTATAGAAACAATCCTGCTGATTAAAGTAAGGCTTTATGCTATGTTGATCTTTAAAGAAACATGTGGAGCATATATGACACCTTCAATGGTAGTGTCTGTAATGGATAAAAGAGAGAGAGTAGGTTTTGCTCCCCTCTCTGCTCCATGTGTTTCAGGACCTTTCCTGTTTGTTTCTGGATTGTTTGCCACTACCTTTCTGGGCCTCTAAGTGGTTTTGTTTCCCACTCTAAATAGTCCTTGTGTGTGTAATCAGCCTCCTGACTGCTGGCTCTCTCTCATGTCTCTGTTAATTTGTGGGTTCAGGATGTGTCAGTTTTGGGTAGTCTGGGTGTTAGCAAAATTTGCAACCAGCCCCTACCAGTTGTACCTAGCAGCTGGTAGCCAAGTTTTCTGACACTATCTGATTTCTGATCTTAATTGATTTTTGATTTTCTGTTAGTACTGAAGATACCAGCTCCTGCAGATAAGATTACAGGTAAAATGTTCAAAGATAAAAATAAAGTGTATATGTTTTTATACAGAGAAGGCAGGGTAGTGTCTAAGCAAGCAGAACTAATGATGCTTACTTTTTGTGAATTTTATTGTTCTCCAAAATCTCTTGTTCCAGTTTATCCTCTGACATTCCTACTGGAACGAGGCAGTTCATGCTCTGTCTAATGCAGAGCTGACTGTTTATCAAGCATGGCTGTCACTGAATGGGTTACATAACAGCTGAACTTCATAGGCTTTTCTCATGGCAGGAATGTCAGGATCGTTCTTCCCCCTCTGCCTGAACTAAGCAGTGATTTTCATAATGTTACTGTCTTTGAGCCCTACCTGAACAATTTCAACTGAATCTGAGAGGTATTCTGTGGAAAAATTGATACTTTGGAATGGATAACATAGTTACCTTGGACAAAGCCACTTGTGACCACTTAGTCTGGCGCTGTCAGTGTTGGGGTTTTTTACCAATATGTTTCCCTGAACTTTAATTGAATATTGTTTGATGTACTTCATACCTTGCTTTGGAAGCTTGTTTCCTGTATGTTTATTCTGATTTGGACAGTTGAATATACCTGTGCATAGTAGCTTTTCCGTTAGTGATTTTTTTTTTCCGCAAGGCAAATTATAAGGGACTGATTAGACTACAGAATTCACAGCTAAATGACCAACTAAACTTAGTGGGTTCTTGAGAACATAAATGTCTTACACAACTAAGAAAAGTAGATTCTTGACGTTATAGATAATTTTCACATTCTTTCATTACTGTATTTCTTTTCATTTAGAAATGGAATTATTTCTGTGTGAAAACATCTAGACAACTTCTGAATTCTTGTCTTTAATTATGGTTGCTTTTCTTCTGGTATTATAAGGCCATTGTGTTTTTCAGAATAGCCGCAAGGCTCGTGAAGTCATGCAGTGCAATCAGCCCCCAAAAAACTGCAAAGAAGCTTTCACTGCTGAAGGTGATCAAGTGTTTGAAAGACGGTATTACTCTTCCAGTTTTGTTAGACCCAGGTTCCTAAGTCAAGATGTTGAAGCAGAAATCAGGTTAGCATCTTGCAATGTTGTGTTTGTAAAAAGTGCACTTGTTGGCATGAATAGTGGAACTGCATATTTGTCTATTTGCATTTACACTACTCTAGTCTCTCGGTTTTCTTTCTGAGATTTACACTTCCTTTTTTGAGAACTCCAGAAAATCTCTTCATTTCAGTGCCTTTCTGTGACAGGGACAAACTTGCATTGTATCTAGTTAGCTTGTGGCATGTAGATCTTAGTCGCCAAGTAGGGATTTTCTGTGCTCAATACTTGATGAAATCCAGCTACCTTCTTTTTTAGTTTATGCTTGGTGAAAAAGAGTATGGAGTCAAAGCTGTTTCTTTAAAAATACAATACTTGAACAGTGGTGTCATAGTTTACTGCAAGGGAAGCCTGACTATTCAAACCAAAGTTGTTAGCAGACATCCTTCTCCTACTGGTTTCAAACTTTGGATCTGCATTTCCTCAGGCTTTTGACTTCATTCATGGTAGGTATCTCTGAGAATTCCCTCACCTTTTATAATTTTAGGGTTTTTTTCTCTCATTGCTTTCAAAACGGCAGATAAAAAAGCAAAATGCACTTCAAAGATTACAAACTTGAACTGTCACCAAGAAAATTCATGACAGTAGAATACTTTCATTTTGAGGCCCAGATTATATTAGAGACATACTAAGTAATTTTAGTATTAATAGCTGATAGTATAAACTGAATTGAATGTTAAAATTTATTTCTATAAACTCAAAAGTTTTAAATATGTCAGTTAAGTGTACTTTGTTCATGTCAATATATAATGAACTTCACTCAAAGATTATTTTAACTTTCAAAGTTTTACAGGCATTCCATTACCAATTTTGCTATGAGGGAATGATGTAGGTTAGTTAAAAAAGAGTGCATTTTTACCCTTTGTCTTGTCATGCATGTAATTTCTATTTGTGTATTTCTGTATGTGTGTGTCACAAATAATATCTGTGTAGTATGTAATATCTCAATATCACTTTGTTTATAAAGTCACTTGGATAGAGAAATTGAAAACAAAAGGGCACAGTTGACAGCATCTCAGCAACGTTTATATTCCATTGAAAATGAGATTAGGCAAAATGAAGATCATCTCTATGGTCATCGACGACACCAAAAACAGCTACAGGTAAAAATAGGTACAGTGTTAGTTTGTAGAAACTCCTCAGTCTTTCCCTATTTTATTTTGACTTCTGCAATCTATTTGGAATGCCTGATAGTTTTTAATGTTTGTCCTTACTTTTGCTGTTTGCTTTCATGTTATTTATTTTTGTAGTATACTCTTACAATTGAGGACAGAATGATAGAGGCCACATCAATCCTAGCATATGCTGTTGTTTCTGTTTGGTATCTTTCCCTCACCTTGTGCTAAATCTTAAAAATTGCTACTGCTTTTTTTGACACTAGTAGTAAGTTGTTGCACAGAAGAGACACTTGCATCATATAATGCCTCTCCCTCCTTTATTTCTGTTGAGCCTTGCCTCTTCATTCCCAGAATCTTGTTTATCTTCATGCTCTTCCAGTATATTCTTAACCAATCTTGATATGCTGAATATTTCTTCATTAAGTATTCTTAATTTCTTTATAAACCACTTTACAACTGTTAGCCTCCTTTCTGTGGTTTCTGGTATATATATTTGTGGTGGGCAGTGGTGCTCCAGGTAGAGAGTGTAAGCTAATATATACTATATAAGGTTATATTCAGTAAATTACAAGTAAGAAGCAGCAAAAAAACCTGGCATGTGGTCTGAAATGCAGAAGATAAATATGAGAAGAAAAAATAAAATGTATTTTACTCAGTTGACATTTCGAATGGAAATACAGTAACTTAATTCATTAAAGTGCATGACTTTCAGAGGAAGTTACAGCTTATGAAAATGAATTCCATAGGTGGGTGTGAAGAGTTGTGTCTCGTTAGTCATTAACAAAACTAAAAAATACAAGTATCTTCTTTCCTGTGATGACCTAAATGAACAAATGTGAACTTTTCTCTTTAGTTAAGCTTCAGAACATGTATTTTCTTTTTCTTCTCAGATAAAAGTAAGAACAGCAAATGCAGAAATAGCAGATCTTGAAAACATGGAAGAACACCAGTCAGCAGACGTCCATATATTAGTAAGAATAGATTATCCAATTATGTCTAATCAGCATATGAAATAATGTCTTTTAATGTTAGCAATGTTTTGAAATAAGCAAAGTTGAATAGTGAAGAATGTAACACTTGCCATAATTCTAAACATTTCTGTAAATGGAATGATTTTATTTATTTGTAGTGATTTAAAAAAATTTTCCCCAGCTTTTGCAATATTTTTTCTTTTTGAATCAGAAAGTATTTATGATGATAATTCATTAGGAATGGTGTCATTTTCTAGGAGACAACCACAATCCACTTATTCTTCCTGAATTCCATTGTGTATTGGATGTATATGGGCCACAGATCCAGAGGGAAGTTACCTTGTTCTTTTTCAGTCTTTTCATCACAACAAACAAAATCCTCTTAATTTTCAGTCACATAAATATGAAGTTTCACTTTTATTTTGCAGTTTGATTTAGATCCTACAAGATCTGTCAGTCTCTTCCTTTGGGCTTTAGTGACAATTACACTGAGCTGCTCCTATTCTTACTAGAGTTATAGAGTACTTCATGTAATACCGTACCCTAACAGGGATAGTAAAACAAAAATCTGGTACAGTAGTTTACGAATGTGTCTCCTTTTATTATTCTTAACTTTAATACATTTTGACAGCAAGATGAAGTTGAAGAAAATAAGAGTAGGATGGAATCTGTAAAACAAGACATGCAGCTACAAAGCAGAAAAATGGAAGAACTGGAAAATAATCTCCAAGCAGCTGAAAAACAATTAGAAGAAGTGAAGGAAAAAATTCATCAAGTAGAAGAAATTGCTGGCCCAATTAAGGTAACAATATTTTCATATTGTATTTTTGATTTGTTTCATTTCTGTGTCAAGGTGAATGAGGTTAAGAAGAGGTGAGGCAGGAGAAAGGAACTTGCTGTTTCCTGATACACTTAAGGTCTACCTATAAAATGGAAATGGAGAATTTCATCTAATGCATATTGGAAAATAAGCTTGGCAATATTTTGAAGGTGATATTGATTGTTAAGTGTAGTCACTGTAGTATTTTATGTTTAAAGAGAGTTCATCTCCAGGTATTTTTAGTCATGGACTGAAAAGGAAGGAAAACCAGTTTCCTTTACTTTCCTCTTTCGTGCATCACATTTGTTGTTTTTGCTTGTTTGTTTCTAAGAAACCTTGGCTAAGAATGTTCATAACTGTTTATTTCTCAAAATAGCATTTGAAGTTCTCTATGAAGTGGTTGTTATTCTAGGAAGTTACATAATCACAGAAGGTACCAGTACGTAGTTTTAATTATTCAACACTACAGAAGGCACCTGGAAATGGCAGAGAAATAGCAAGACTTAAGATAAATAGCAGAATGGTGACATGCAAAATTTGGTATTGGCAAAAGGAAGGCAGTCTCACGTTGGCAAGAAGAACTCATAGTTTGAACATAGAAAACAGAAATAAGAGTCCAGGATGTTTATAGTATTGTAAACTTCTAGAATGATGAAATGAAGAAAACTTAAAAGATATGGGAATCTCTTACATGTCTCACTTAAACTGTATATTGCTATGTAGTCAGCCCAAACTAAAAGAGCTAACAAAAGACTAATGAAACAGGTCAGGAAAGCAGAAGATAAATGTGTTAGTTCTAATGTATCTTACGTGGAAGTTGTAGAGATATGATCTATTTCAAAACAACCACTGTGCAAGGAAAGAGAATAGATTATTCAGAATACGAAAACATTATTGCTTGTTATTTAGTGTACTGAACACAATCGAGGGCAGCACTGAAATTTCTGAAAAGGTTTTAAATCAGATGTGTTAAGTGTTCTACAGTTGTTTAATGAGCTGTTGATACACATCAATTTGTGGTTTAATATAGGATTAGACAAAAGTAAGAGTATCTGTTACTGTTGGTGATTTTTGGTTTTCTTGTTTGTTGTCTTGGGGTTTTTGAGGGTTTTTTGTTGGTTTTTTTTCTGTTTGATTTGGTGGTTTTTATTTTCCTTTGTTGAGACAAACCATCTAGTTGACAGGGATGAGGAAGAAAATTATGTCCTAATTCGTGTTATTCTTTATACCTCTTTGCTTCTCTGGAAAGATACATCACTTCAATACTATCAATACTTACATAGTATAGAGATTGGTGGTGGAGGGTCTGGAGCACAGTTCCTGTGAGGAGCAGCTGAGGGAGCTGGGGCTGTTTAGCCTGGAGAAGAGGAGGCTCAAGGGGGATCTTACCAGTCTCTACAACCACCTGAAAAGAGGTTGTAGTAAGGTTGGGGCTTAGTCTCTTCTCCCAGACGACAAGTGACAGGAGGAGAGGAAATGGCTTCAAATTGCACCAGAGGAGGTTTAGTTTAGATATTGGGAAAAAAAAAATTCATGGAAAGGGTTATAAACCATTGGAACAAACTTCCCAGGCAAGTGGTTTTATCACCATCCCTGGAAGCATTCAAAAAAATGTATGGGTGTTGTACTGGAGGACATGGTTTAGTGGTGTATATGGTGGTGGTGTTGGGTTGATGGTTGGACTTAATGTTCTTAAAGGTCTCTTCCAACCTATGATTTTATATTATAGGTATAGCAGACACTGAATTTTCACACAGAAATGCAGTTCTGGCTGATGTCACACAGGCATCAGAAGTTCCAGATAGAATGTAGTGTCAAAAGTAAATGCAGTTTTCTGAGCTTTTGGAGAAAGCATAACTTTTTTTTAAAAATGAAAATATCACCTCAGGATATAATTCCTAAAATCATTGCATGTATTTATTTCTTGTCAGAAGTGAGCATAGGCTTTCTCATAAACTGCTGTTAAGAATCCCAAACTCTAGGAGGATTAGTGTTACTGAAAGCAAACTAAGTTAGAACAACCTGTGATATGTCAGTAAACACTAGAGAGATTCTCAGGAATCTACCCCAACCAGCTCACATCGCGATTTGTTCCAAACAGGCTGAATTAAACCAGGCTGAGTCAGAAGTGGAAAACAGTAAACGGCGTTTGCAGCACTATGAAGACAAACAGAGAGAACACGTGGCTTGCGTAAATAAGCACAAAGATTTGCTAGTTGCCAAAAGAAATGAATTAGAGGTACGTGTGGTGGAGGTTTTTTTTAGCTATTGAAGTCAGATGGTCCTGATTCTTCTAATATTTAATAATAAATCATTCCACTTGTATAACATACAGACCGTATTAATATACTCAGCTACAGTGAGTATTCTCTCAGCTGTGTCTTACTCTGACTATGTAAAGCAAGTAAAGTAATTTTGTGTAAGTGAATTGAGGCCTCTTTTTTTTTTCTGACAGGACACCATTTCTGTCTTGACAGATAAATTAGGGTTCATCCATCTAGGACCATTTCTTCCATGTATTGCAACGAGAAAATTAAAATTAGTTAAAATTTTGGGTTTAAGCTAAATTGAACAATATTGTTTTGGTTTCTTGGATGGTAGGTTTTTCCTTGTACAGACCCCATATCTGATCTTTTGAAGACTTACCCAATCAAGCTTTATTAACTAACTCTGAAATCACATCTGCAAAGACTTTTGGAAGACTGCCCTATTTAAATGTGGTGATTTTGGTTCCTTATTTATCCGCGTTAGCTAAATAACTATGGTTGTATAAAAATCTCGAATATTTCAGTTCTTGGCACTGAAATAACTACCCATGTATAAGTGTTGTCAATAAAATTGTTAACTGGGTTTGCTGTAATGAAAACAGAAAGAACGACACAAAAATACTGTTCTTGCTTGTAGTCCATGTTTTTCTGTAGCACAAAATATTTGTTGTGAAGACTAAACAGATTTTTGAAAAATATGCCAATTCTTTGAGTTTCAAACATTCCTTTAGGAAAAAATGGCAAAAGCAAGGCAAATCTTCTCGGAGCGCATCATGGTCACCAGAACTGTTAAAAGTCTCGATGCAGAAATGAATCGCTTGAGAGAGAAGATAAATTCAGAAAGCAGTCACCGTGGAAACAGAGAAGAAATAATACAGTAAGTCATCTTTGCTGTCTAAAACAGTTCAGGTAGATTGGGAAAGAGAGGGGAAAGAAGAGTTTTCTTACTGACTCACTATGTATTTATGTGTGTTTTTAGTACTTAAGCTATGTATGAAGGTGTGGAAATGAGTTGTACTAATTCTCAGCCAACCAGTACTGAACAGATTTAGGAGTCCTGAAACACCTTCCAGTGATTTTAAGCAGCATCTTTGCTACATATATGATGTTACCAATAATCAGATACTCTCTTGAAGTATCCCAGTTATGACTACACAAATTTAACTTGCCATTGTTTTGTGATGCATTGAGTATTAAGCATAATTCTAGTTTGAATAACTAATGCTCAAGTTAGGCAGTTCCTTGAGGTTTTGACTTCAGTGGATTTCAAGGAAGCACTCCCCTCAGATATTCGTGAACATGGGGAACCCGGTCATTCATTCTCCTTGGTGAGAGTTTATTTTCAAAAGAATTAAAAATAGAAATAAGATTTCATTTTTGTCCACATTTCAATTGTCAGCAGTGTCTTACTTGACTCATCAAATGCTTTTAGCTTTAACGTAAATCATCACAAGAAAGTTTTCATTTGAATATTTTGATTATCAAAATTATTTTCAGCATTTACAACAACAGCTCAGTTTTAATGTAATGCATAGGTCTCCTAACTTTTCTGTTAATTAAAACAGGCAATTTCGTTATGCAAGGGAAAGATACGAGGATGCAAGTAATAAAGTAAAGAATTTGAAGAGATTTATTGCAGTGCTGGATGAAGTAATGACAGAGAGGCTCAAAGTGTATCGGCAATTCTTAAGGTGGGTTTAAGGCTCTGTTCACAACAATCTTTTTAACCTAAGCTTGCTCCCAGTTTCAATCTTACCGTGCCTGGCAGTTTAGAGGCAGCCTGGACTGACAGCTGGAAAAGCAGTGTGGTAGTGGAGCCTGTATTTTGCTTCATCCCAAAGGCCTCAATTGTGCTGCCTTCATCCAAGGCAGTTGTGTTTGAGTGCTGGTTTTGGTCAGTAGAATATCAGCAACATACGTGGACTTGAAATAGTCTGGGCCATTACTCATTTTAATTGGTTATAATTAGTGGTGCTGAGCTCCTATAATTTCATTGTGGGCCAAATACTTTTCCTCCGCCCTATGCTGAAAAAAATTTGAAGATCCTGATTCAGATTCTGTAATTTGACATCTTCTTCTCCATTACTGGGTGTACACCCCTTATGTCTTGCTTCAGTCCCTTAGTATCCTATACCTATCCATGAAGATTTTGTTGTTGCCTTCCTTCAGAAGGACTGGTCTGTTTTCTGTTGCAGCACTTTATTATTCCCTTTAACAGAAATGGCAGGATATTTTGATTGTCTCTGCTTTTTGTACTTTTTGATGTGCATTTGGGGGAGGTCCCAGTATGATCGTGACAAATGGGGATGATGAGGAGAATCCCAACCTTTGCAGGTAGAAGTACAGATTTACCTTCCAAATCTGATGCTTGCCTTTTGGTTCCCACATGTCACATTGAATCTTAGTCCTAGTGGCCAAGTTTAAGAATGAATTCCACCTTCAGACATGTTAAAGAACCATAATTCTTTCTTGAAGGAACTGTCGTGTATGGTCTAGGATATGGTAGAATTGAGGGGGAGGGGGTGGACAGAGAAATTAATACACAATATTCTTTAATTCCCAGAATCTAGTTAAGGCCATGCCAAGTTGTTACTGTGCACTCCTAGTACTGAATAGGGAAGCAGTGGAATGTGGTAATTTTCTGTTGAGGCTCTGTAAAAAGCTCCCACTTGTTACAACCTGCCCCAGAAGGTGAGGGTAGCCTAGGTTCTTGTTGATAGATCCCTTGGGGCAGATTGGAGTGAAACAACACTGAATTGGTGTTTGTATGTATATATCTCTATATATATGTAGCATTTATTTTTAGAAAAATTCAGTTGCATGGCAAAAAACAGGTATATAGCCATTTTGGTTTTTGCAATCCATAGTATTATGACAACATAAAAGCATAAAAATATTGCTTAAGAAAATGTATAAGAAAGAGAAGGAAAGGATAAGAACAGGAAGATCACCCAACCAATAGGCCTTACCAATCTTGCTTACAAGATTTGGTTTTTGCAACTTCAGTGTTGGTTGAAGCTACTGCTACAGACTGGGTCTGTCAGATGGTGAAAGAAATGCCCAGAACACAAACTGTCTTGGGTTTATATTCACCCAGGCTCAGCTGAGAATGTCCAGATACCTCCCCTGGGGTGGGGAGTTTCACACAGGATGATACAGTGTTGTGGATCACAAGGCACTTTGGGAGTCTTTGACACCTTCTAGGATGATACAGCTGTCTATGATGTCAGTGCAGTTGAGTCCAGTATGGCCCATCAGCAGAGATTAACCACCTTCAGGCTACTGTGAATGGCCCAGTACTTCTGGCAGGGAAGTAATCACAGCTGAGTTCACCTGAGTAAGGACAAAAAGACAGGACCCGCCTCCAGAATTTGCCTCTTTCCTTACCTCCTTCAACACCAGCTGTAGACTGAGGTGGGCTGTGCTTGCCCTCTGGGTATTTTGCACATCAGCAGCTTGGCCCCTGAATGTTTTAACCATCAGCATCCAAGTCTCTCTTCCAGTATCACTTGTGGATACATTCTTCTCCCCACACCTGGGTTGGCTGGACAATATTATCCCCTTTATCTTATCTCAGGTTCCCATCACAGTTTGAATTCCCATTAGTAGGTATATTTGGGGAAGAGTGGGCTTTGGTGGTTGCACATGAACAGCTGTTTCTCTGCAATTTGCTACAGTGGGCAGAAGTCCTTCAGTGATTGTAGGAATGTTTAAACTGTTGACCATTTCAGTCTCTCACACCAATCTGTTAAAATTTTAGAAAATTCAAAGCTGTACATCTGGATTTCTTACATTCTTACTTTGTGTCAGTGATTCTCTCCAGTATGTTTAATGTCGCCCACTTGAGAACATAACTGATTTTGGGCGAATGGCGTTAGTGGAGCAGGACTTAATACTTAATGATGTTGGACTGTTGATGAAAACCTGTTGTTGCTTTTTCATGTATTTTTAATCTTGCTGCCCTAATGTTTATTTGCTTGATTTAAGGAGCCTTTCTATGCAATGCAAACTCCATTTTGAGCACTTACTACGTGTTCGAGGTTGCTCTGGAAATATAATTTTTGATCACAAGAATGAGACACTTTCCATAACAGTAAGTTATTTTATATTACTTCAATAACCATAATACATAATGAATTATTATTTGTTTTAGTCTCAGATGCTAGAAATGCATTGCAAATGATAGAATAAATTGTCTTTCCCTCTCCAAAATGTGATCACTTAATTGTAGTGTTACAAATATTCTGATCAAGTAATCAATCATATAAAAGAGTTAATTATGATTACAAGTAGAAAATTGTGAAGTATAAGGTATAGAAATGTTAGGAGGGTTGTGTTTGAAATATGCAACCATAGGAACCTCACCAAGAAGTTACTTGACTTCCTGTGTTTTGGTCAAGACATTATGGGGGCCATCACTCACACCAGTTATGCTGGTTGGAAACCCCCCTACCCTTCCCATCTTGGTTTGAATATCAAGGATTCCAATCAGTGGACCACAGGAGATGCGACCAATGATTGTTTTAGGATAAGAATATTGATGAAGTTATATGACTAACAAAACCAGTCATTGTAAAGGTTAAATTTAAAGAGCAGGCATGTTATGCATAGTATGTAAAAGTACTTATGTAACAATGATTCAGCAGAAAAAGTATATAAAAATGGCTGGATTTCATCTGTTGAGCGGAACACATTGGAGGAGTTTCCAAAAGCCTGAACGAAGAAGTGTCTGCTTATTCATATCAAATCAGTGTTGGCTAAGTTTCTTTTGTCCTGTTTGGTGACAGTAGGATGTTGTTGAAAACAAGGAAGAACAGAAAACATTGCCATTTTAAATGGGCAGGTTGCTAGATTACAAAGAAAAAATGGGGATTGTTGTTTTATGCCAATAGTAAGAACTTAAGTAGTGAGTCATCCTAGTCAGTCTTTCAAAATAACTCACTCCTGTTTCATTGATAGGAAGTTCACCAGTATTTGTGTGATTGTATAATGGCTCTAGCTGTTATTTGAACAACTTTATGCATGAAAGTTTCAATACGTTTTTTTTCTGTGGGAGACTTTGTTTTAGGGATTAAGAGGAAAAAATGTGCAGTGACAACATAAATACATGTTGCAGTCCTAACTAGACAGGTGAAGCATATGTATCTGAAGAATTAAACTCAGTCCATAAAATATCAAGTCATTACTTGACTTTATCAGAATATATTTTTTTTAACAGCTGATGTCTCAGGTATCTCACAGCAAGGATCTGTATTTAGTCAAGGAATGTAAGTTGTAAAAAGAAAAGGGTTCCCTGGAAAAAAAGATCCCTCTTCAAAATAATCCTTATTTGCCTGCTTAGCTTGTTAAAGGTAATGCAATTAGCAGGGCAAGAAAATGCCCAAGTTTCATGTTACAGAAGGAGTGCCACAAGATGTCATCATAATCAATGTAACCAAATGGCCGTTCACAATGTTTCATGTATTCCACATAAAAAAAATCTCTTCCTCCTTTAAAATTCTGCTGTAAATCAATCACCTGCTTTTTTACTGTAGCTAGTAACCACTGGATTTTACTGTAATGTAACTACACTGGTTGACATTTATTAAACATCGTTTAAGGGCTACTGAAAATAGAGATTTGTATAACAAAACACTGACAGAGTCATTCAATCTGTTCAGTGTGTATGACTGTGATAGAGGAAGTTTCAGTCATCCTAGAAATGTGTTACTAAATGGTTAGGAGCCATTGCATTCCAGAATGGCAGTTGCAGTGAAATGCAGAAAATTGTTTTCAAGTGATCTCTATCTGTTCATTTCTAATGTGTTTGTTGTTAGAATTATGATTCTGTTAGTATGTCTTCATCTCAGATTGCTCCAATATTTTTATTTCAAGGTTCAGCCTCGAGAAGAAGAAAAAGCTTCCCGTAGTGATCTGAGATCCCTATCAGGAGGTGAACGTTCCTTCTCCACAGTTTGTTTCATTCTTTCTCTGTGGAACATTTCTGAATCTCCTTTCAGATGCATGGATGAATTTGATGTCTACATGGTATAGTTTAAACTTAAAACTACGTCTCCCATTCTGATGTGTATGAATTAGTGAAATAGTTGGGTTGTTACTTGATTTGCTTAGATGTAAAACCACTGTAGTTAACTGTAAATTATAAAAAGCCCCCAAACCAAAATCAAAATCCCCAAAACAAAATTTGTTAGGGATCTTGTTGACTTTGTTTGGTGACTTTTGAAGCTTATTTTGTTTCTGAAGTTGGTATGGAGAAATAGGAGCATTTCTGTTAATTTACGTGCTCAAACCTTTGTTCAGCACAAAAATAATAAATCAGCTATCATTGTGTTTGTCAGAGGTTGACTCTGCATATTGCTGTGACAGTCTGGGCTTGGCATGTGCTTTGATTTCTGCCAGTTTTGAGATCAGTGTGGGGTTTTTTCAGGGCAAATGTAGCAATTGAGTTCACTGTTGCTATTCATTTTATAGAAACAGACTTCAGCTAGTAATGTTTCCAAGATGCTGAAATGCAGAATAATGAACAATAAATACTAAGGTTATCTAAAACTGATAAATAGTACCTTTGTGTACAGCTTCCCTGTACAGACCACTAACCCATTCTGAAATTTATTTTCTTTTTTTTTAAGATTTATTTCCTACTTATTAATATGCAGGGTGGTACAAGTTTGAGAAAACATTTATTTCTATGAGACAAAGTTTTGATACTGGCTTATTTAATTTTGCCTCACTGTCCCTTCCTCATCAATCATTTATTTGCTAGGAATCACCTAGAGAGAACAAAGATAATATAGTTTATATTAAAGAATTGCAAAAAGGACAGTGTGCATCTAAGGTAGTGAAGCAGTCATTTTTCAGCCAACTTTCAAATCATAGATCCTCTTTTAAAAGTTAGTTGTGAAGAAGTTTACCCATCTTTCCAGAAAAGGGTGGACACTCAGAACTGTAGGCCTTGCAAAGAACTTGCATGCCATCTGTTCCATCAATAATTCCACACAGTTTGTCTTTCCACCGCAGTGCCAGTAAGTGCAGCCTTACTGTCCACTCGTTCTGTAGTTACTCTTGGCGTAATCACAGATCCCCACCACACAAGGACTCCATGGTGTATTTTTGTGGGAGATCTCTGGTTTCATGAGGAACACTGCACAGCATCAGAGCTTTGTTAGTCCCTGCTAATAACAGCTTCCTGTTGCACATCCTTTTCAGTAAGCCTAATGCGTAAGGTTATGTACAAAATAGCAATAATGATAGTAACAGTAATACTCCTAATAAAAACAAGCTCCATGATATCATAGCAGAGGTTTCATGGAGCCCCTAAATTCTTTCAGGTGATTTTTGAGTCAGGATTTTACAGGAAACATTATTCTGCTAAAATACAGTTCATCTCAGCATACTCAGTAAAGAAGTACTGTGTGTACATCAAAGCTGATAGAAAAACACTCTGAGTAGATGAGTGTGTGATTGTTCTGATAGGAGCTTTCCATTGCCCATGTATACTTAAAAGTACAGTTTAAGAATTTCCCAGACTATAATTTATAGCCTTTAGAATTTAACCCTTATGTTTACCCAGTTTTTCTTAGCTTTTATTAGTATTATTTGGTTATTTTCTGTAGCTAACCTTGACTGTATAGCAATTAATTCTGGTAGGTTTTCTAGAATCATATTTTCTAGTGTATTTATTGCTGTCAGTATCACTACCTGACAAATGTTTTGTCTTTAGGACATGGTTAACAGAAGAATTGCCATTGATATGATTCTGGAGAGGGCTGACTTTCAGAGGCATCGACAGTTCATTTTGTTCACACCCCTGACCATGAGGTAATACTGTTGTGTTTTATTTCAGGATACAAGAATTGCAAGGGAGTTCTCTTGCAAGGAGTGTAACTTGAAAAAGTTAAGTACGAGGAGAAAGAAATTCTGCTGTTTGTAGCAGTAGAACATAAACAATTAAGTAGTTAATTACTGATGGTTCTGTGAATTTAAAGGATTTTTTAAATAGGTTTTTTTTTTTACCCTTGCCTACATTATTGTAATTCAGTGGGACTTGAATCAGTTTATCTGAAATAAAATAACATTTTGAAATGTTTTATTTTGTTAAACAGGAGCTTCTTAGCTTAGAGCCCTGTATGTCCCTTTCCCCTTCCAAATATAACAAAAGACTTAGAATTTTTTTCTGTTAATGCTACAATACTTTCAAGGTGTTTGTCTTTTGAGTTGATTTTATTTTATTGATTTTAATATTGCCGATCTAGAGACTCATAACTTGCACCATTTTTTGAACATTTGATGTAGTGGTTCAAAATTCTTTCAAAACCCCCATATAAATCCCTGGTAGAGCCATTCCCAGCTTAAGGGGACAGTCATGTGTCTAACCTTGTGCAGCCAGCTCCTCTCTATTAACCCAGTAACCGGTGAAGTCTGAAGAGGGTAATTAAAGCAGTCTCCAAAATGAACTTGATTGATTTATTCCTAATTGTCTTCCCTCACTACAGTATATAAAAAGTAGAGTAGTGGTATCTGTTGTTACTTCAGTGGAAATGGTTCTGTGGAGATTTTCTGAAACCGATAAACATACAGGACTTTTTGTATGGCTACTGTTGAAAAATGTAATAACTCAAGTTCAGTTTGGTTTTGTTATATTGTTACATGTTCCATGTTCAGCAAACACTGAATTTAACAAAAATATGGGAGCAACTTCAGGAAAAAATCCATTTAGGATAATCAGTGGAGAAGCCTGACTAAATGTGTGCTTAATAACTTTGCTCATTCTTAGTATGATGTGATTGATTACATGTGTGTATAGTGTGTGCTACTTCAGGATCTGTAAGGCAAGTCCTTATTTGTATTCCATCATATGTTCATTTGGAGGTTTTCATAAAATAACGTTTTCTCTAATTAAGGCTGTCTAATTGTTAGAAATCACATGATTGAAATGACTGCTTGTCTTTACCTCAAGCTTTTACTGAAGTCAGGGTCCAGGATCAGTTCAGTGAAGTCCAAACTTTGCCCCATGTTACTGTTTTTTAAGACTGTCAAAGAAAAAAGATGGAATTATTCAAAGGAAAATATGTAATGTAAAGAATTAAATGGAAATACTAAAATTTGTGGAGAAGAAACACTGTTTAAATGATGCATCCTTTATTTTTAGTTCTCTGCCTATGAGTCCCCATATTCGAATCCTCCGCATGCCAGACCCTCCAAGAGACCAAAGAACACTGAATTTCCAAAATAGGAATAACAGAGATGAAGATCAATAAGTATCTCTGTATGAATATGGTATAATATTGAAGACAAATGTAGAATAATATGTGTAAAATTATTGCTTCCTGATGCTGAAAAAGATGATGATTTGTTAGATACTCTCAGGAAGATATTTCTGTATTGTTATTAATAATTTTTTAAAGGATTACTGTGTGCAGAGAACAAGAATAAGCACAGTTTGGATGAGGAGAAAATTTTGAATGTTCTGTTGATATTTTTAGCTACCAACTATAGAATTTTTTTATCTGTTACTCTGTTTTTTCTTCTTGAAAAGTTGAAATATATTTTGTATAACTATGAAGTAATATTTTAATAAACCGTTTGAACTAATACTTGTGGTAATGTTTTAGTGTCTCTACACACTTAAATTAGCATTAAGTTAAAAATATTTTCTTCGTAGCTATGCTTTATTTCTTAAATGTGTGCTAATTAATACATGCAGTAAAATGTGTTTCATTTATTTTCCAGTGAAACCACAGTAGCTGAACATGAGAAACTATTAGAACTTACTGCTTCATAATTAGAAAAGGGGAAAATTTATTTGTAGTATGTTATCTTGGTGGGAAAAAAAGTCCTTTCATTCCTTTCCTAAAGAGTATGAGTGTCTTTGGACATGAGCTTACAAAACCTAGCAAGCTGTGTCATTATAAACCTAGTTTCTTAGTTCCGGTAGACTAGTTCTTGCACACTCTTGAGTTCCAAGGTATAGAATAAGTCTCTAAATGTTCATTTTATTATGATAAACTAAATAGACACAAGTCTTTCCAATGTATGGGAAGGAAGTAGAATAAGAATTTTGGGAAATAATACGGTAACTTTTGTACAGCATTGTAGCCCTGTGTTTTGTTGGGTCTCCCTGCCTTTCCTCCCCTCCCACATCTCCCTGGGACTAGAGCACTTAAACTTGATATATTTAGATATTGCAAGCATTTATTGGGGATAAGAGGGAGAAAGAAGAACCAGATTTTTCAAAGTCCCTCAAATTAACCTTTTTTTCTCTCCTGTTCTTTTTTTCTCCAGGAACTTGAAATTGTTGGCAGCTCTTCAAAAAAAATCATTTTTTAGAGTTCAGCTGCTTTTCTTTTTTTGTTGTTGTTTTGGAGGATTTTATTGTTGTTTGATGTTACGCAGCTACAAAAGCCATTGAGACTACTCAGAGAAAAACATTCAGCAGTTTCTGCACTTTTTTAGTGAATAGCAGTTCCTCAATAAAACCTTATTACAGTGTAAGTTTTAACTTGACTTTGTAGCTTAATTTGTTTTCAGTCACAGCACAGTATTAAACTTCTATGTTTCTTTAAAATATGGAAGCTAGGTAAGACTTGAAGGAAATACACTTCATAGAATCATAGAACCATAAAAAATGGTGAGTTGGAAGGGACCCATCAGCTATATGATGTTCCCAGTTGATCTCTGGCAAGCTGAAGTCCCTCATAAGGAGAACAGCAGTTAAGCTGGAAGTGTCCCTCAGTTCCTCAGAGAACCATTTGTCAGTGTCATCGTCCTGGCCAGGAGGTCTGTAGTAGACTCCTAAGATGACACCTACATTTTTTGTGTGTCCTTTGATTCTTACTTAGAGGCTTTCAACGGTGCCATTGCCAGCTGTGGGCTCCATACATTGCATCCCTTCCGTGATGTACAATGGTACCCCATTCCACATCTGCCCTGCCCATCCCTCTGAACCTGTAACCATCCAACAGGGCACTCCAATCATAGGACTTATCCCACACAGTGTCACTTAGCCAGTGATATCAAATCTCTGGGACTGGGCCAAAGGCTTGAGATGGACTTGTTTGTTCCTCATGCTGTGTGCATTAGTGTAGAAACATTTCGGGTGTGGTGCTTTGCAGCCAACAAACCTGAAGGAGATGGAGGGATCCCATTAGTGCGCATTTTCTCAAGTTCTGGCACACCATCCCATTGCTCCCCACTGGTGAGCCTGATTTTGTCCCTTTCCCCCTTCCAAGCTGGTTTAAAGTTCTGTCAGTGAGCCCTGGTGGCTCCTGTGCTAGTTTCCTCTCTGAGATAGGTGCATCTCATCAGGTGTTTGTAGAGCAGGTGTTGAATAGATCATGCCATGGTAAAAAAAACAATTTTGGTTTTGCTTACATCAGCCTTGGAGCCATGTGTTAACCTGGTGGATCTGCCTATTCCTGTCAGTATTATTCCTTGTTACCAAAAGGATTGTGGGAATCACTACGTGTGCTTCTGGTCCTTCAACCTTCAACCCAAGGCCCTCAAGTCTCTTTTGACTGCCCTCAGAATTCTCTTTGTTGTTTTGTTGCTGCCACTTAGAACAACCAGTAGTGTATGGTAATCAGAGGGCCATAATAGACTGGAGAGTTTTCCAGTAACATTTCTTATTTGTGCACCTGGAAGTCATCAGAATTCCCTGTGAGGTGAGTCTGATCTGCATATCAGACCCTCCATTCCCCTTTAAAGGGAGTTTCCTATTACAGCTACCCTTCTTTTCCTGTTAACAGAGGAGGTCTTGATGTGGTGTGCAGGAGGTGTTGCTTTAGGAGGCCCCTCTGTCCCAGAAGGACCTTCACCCACCTCATCAATTGTCTGGCCTTTTTCCAGAGCCTCATACCTGTTGTAGAAAGTTCCAGTCCTACTTGTTTTCAGAAGGAGGAGGAACATCCTCCTGGTATGTGGAGTGACCTGCTTCCAGCCTTCATCTTGGACAGACCCTTGACTAAAAGCCCTTGACTAAGAGTCTCTTGACTAATTACTGTGCAGGGTTCTGAGTCTACCTGCTTCTCCACTACAATGGAGGTTTGAGACTCCTGAGAATCTTGAGACTGTGGCATCTCTGTAAATAACCTATCTCTTGCTTTTTCACTCAAATACTACGCAGCCTGTTCACTTCCTCCTGTAGCCCCTTCACCTGGACACAGGCCCTCAACCACAGCACACCTTCTGGGGCTGAAGGGATCTTTTTGTGCTCTTCACCAGATGCTGACTCTGTTTGCCTCTGTTGGCAGACCTCGGGACACCCAGGGTAACAGGCAGACTCCTGGCAGCTGTGAGGAGGTTACTGACAAAAGAGGACCAGGGGTTTTTGCTGATGTGTGTGGTGCAAGAAACTGTGGCCACCGACTGAAGTGGGGAGGTTCTGGCTGAGTTAACCAGGAGGAGGGATTGTTCATGATGAAGATACGAGGCATTTGAGCATGTTATGCAAACAGGCTGTAAAATCTCTGTCCTTGAAGGTTTTGGAGTCTATTGAATAGACTTCTGCATCTCCTTCAAGCAGGAAGCTGGGTAAGAGATCTAGGAAGTTCCTTACCAACATGAACAATTCTATAATCCCATAATTCAAAGTACTTACACCTTTAGAATTATGTGAAGATACTGGGGGGCACCTTGCAAATTGCATACTTGGCAAAACTTGTCTGGAACCAGCAGGTCAAGGGATGTGATTCTACCACTCTGCAGTTGTGAGATCCCAGCTGGAGTACTGCATCCACATCTGGGGTCCTCAGCGTAGCAAGTGCATGGACCTGTTGCAGCAGGTTCAGAGGAGGCCACAAAAATGCTCTGAGGGCTGGAGCACCTCTGCTATGGAGACAAACTCAGAGTTGTGTCTGTTGAGCCTGGAGAAGGCTCCAGAAAGACCTCATAGCACCTTCCAGTACTTAAAGGGGCTACAAGAGAGCTGAAGGGGGACATTCTGCAAGGTTTGGTGTGACAGGACAAGGATGAGCAGCTTTAAACTGACAGATAATAGATTTAGATTAGATATTAGGAATAAATTCTTATTGTGAAGGTGATGAGATGCTGGAATAGGTTGCCCAAAGAAGTTACGGACATTCCATCTCTGGAAGTGCTCAAGATCAGGCAGGATGAGGCCCTGGGCAACCTGTTTTAGTAGAAGGTGTCCCTGCAGGGGGGCTGGAACTGGATCATCTTTAAGATCCCTTCCAACCTAAACCATTCTTTGATTCTAGGACACGATCATGAGCCACATGTTTAGCTTGACTTGATTTTATGATGAAATTGGAGTATTTTTCAGACAGACGATAGAATGGCATTGCATTATTTTTATCCTGATTTTCTTCAGCATCCAAAAAAAAAAAAAAAGGCAAGAGTGCAGAGGCAGTAAAGAGTAAAGCATTTTTATCTTCATTAGTACTTCTGTAATGCATTGTGTGGAGAAAAAAGCTTAAGGAAAATTAGTGCATTCCTACTGAGCTAACACTTCAGCTTTCTCCCAAGGTTTTATAGACCTACTTGAAATACTGGAGGAGGTGGCAACAATTCTGGTCTTTGGTTCAAATCAGTACATTGCATCTATTCTAATTTCCCTGTACTTGATGAGGATATGTTCCTGACTGTATAATTATTATAAGCATATTTTCATGGTGGAGGATTAATTCTGAATAAGCAATTACTGAAGCCCTTGCATGGATGCACTTATTTTTGCAGTGATCCTGCTAAGGTCTCAAAACTATCATATGCCTGGTTCTTTTAATATAGATTGCTATAGGGGCTACCTAGAGAGAAGATTGCAATGCTGACATTAAGTTTTTGAGTTTGACTGTGTTTGAGATCTCAGTCATTTTGGATGGCAGTGCATTAGCTTAATGCTGCACTGAAGTAAATAGAGCCTGTCCAGCCTGTCCCATAACTTCAAGGTTCAGGGAAACATTGAATGAGGTATTGCTTCTCATACATGTAAACCAGAGGCATAAAATCTGAGAAGTATTCATTGTGGGCATATCATTCTCAGAAGTAAGTAATTTCTAGAATGTGTGTTTTAAGTTACGGCCAAATGCATGAATGATATCCCTCCCTAATTTGCTAAGACTATATTACCTGTGTAGTCTAAGTAAAATTCTGGTATTAGAAAATGCAGTTGATATTTCTGCTCTTGCTGTTTGTTTGGAATACGAAGCAAAAATTAGAGGATGGCTGTGGTTGTGGCAGCAATTGATTCTATGATCCTCCCCACAACAGCTCTTAGCAAACTGTGTAAAACTGGTTTTTACTGCTTGTTTTCTTTTCCCTTTAATTTTAAGATGAGCTTCACTTTTTAAATTTGAAAATACAGAGAATGATTTGGTTTGTGTCATGTTTTATTGTTTGATTTTTAGCTATTAAAAGTACGGTCTCATTTCTTCATAAGGTAAGGAAGAAATATCAAACATGCAATTGTAGGATGTTCAGATTGCTTTTTTTTTTTTTTTTTTTTTAATCCAGCAAGCAACTAAAAGCATCAGGGAAATGGGGCATAGGAAAGTTTTATCTGCAATTTCTGCAGTCTGATAGTTCTTCAATCTTTCCCAAGGCTTGTGTAGAACTTGTCACAGGATAGAGAGAAACTTGATTTATGCACATAGAATTGAGGAGGAAGTTGATTCTCCTCACTATCCCTCCTTTATCATCATACTTCATGCTTAATTTATCAGTAGTGATTTTTAACATGTCTGTTTATATTAAACACAGAGCAGTTTAGTGTCATAAGGTAAGAGGAAAGTCTCTTACTTCAGGAGGGAAAAACATTTGAAAACCAGGTTTAGGCCAAGAAAATAAGCTGTATTTGACCTGCACAGCTTAAAAAGCAGCACGGGTCTAGTAGGTGTGCTGGTAAATCTTAGCAATAGCATCTTACAGCATCAAGAGCTGCTTCATCCCTAAATATAAGAACTACAACTTCAGGTTTTGTATAATATGACTCTTCTAGTGAGTGAGTGCAAAGTAGTTTTCTTCATGCTTCAAAAATGAAATACATATTTCCCAGTGTACAGTGACAGATAATTAAAGAGATTGAACTTTTTTTTTTTTTTATTACCATGCTGAAGACATGAAATAAGAATTAGGGGAAAAGGTCAAATGTTATAAATTTATTTTGTGACATATATATTGCAACCTCTGTGGAAGCTTTTGAAAATTCTGGCAAAGATCAATACACTTCCAATAAAACCTTTAAACTTGCAATAAAACAATATTTTAAACATTATATATATATATATTTATATATATTCTTAATTAAAGGGTTAATTTTAGCAGGATTTTCTTTTTTTTTAATATACTGCATTCCTCTGACATAGCTCTTTCCAGATTGAAGGGATGCAAATGAGGTAAGAATTAAGGCAAACCTAAAAGGCATGCAAATGAAGTACATTTATATCCACTGACAATACAAGCACGTGTGGATCAGACTTGGGAGCCGAGGAGCTCTTCACTTCTGTCTGTCCAGTACTACTTTACAGCAGAATGGTGACATGATTTATAATAAACAGTTAACATTACCATGGGAATTCAGTGTCACTAACATTACTCAGTCTAGGAGACACAGAGCTAGCATCAGTAAAACATGAACAATAAATAATATAATTCACTGCAGCACAGGCCTGCTGCACAGGCTTCAGAGGAAGAGGATTGTTATGAAATGACATTGCACACATCACGTTGTGGCAGTTTATTTTTATAATATATACTTTTAAAATTCTTTAGCAAATGACATTCTCATGCACACAAGTGTTTCAAACACAAGAAGCAAGTCCATTTATAGGTAGTCCAAGCAAATTTTTGTGTGTGTGGAAATAGCTGCAAACTGAATGGAACATTAAACTTCTGTGCAGTCTATGACGCGTCGTACATAAGCTCATTTTTGAATGTCACACTGCAGGAGTAATACAATGGACGGATCACTCTTTGCAGCTTCTTTGAACTCATCCAGTGTGATCTGATCGTCTTTGTTCTTATCCATCTTACTGAAGATCTTGTCTACCCGCTGCTCAGGCGTCAGACCATCCTCATTCATTTTCATCATTATCACAGTGCCCACCATTTTGTAGATGGCCTTTGGAAAGAAACCAAATAGAAAATTCAGCATGAAATTCAATCTAATTTTTTTATGTGATCAAATTCTGGAAATATTCTAACAACAAAATGATTGCAAAGATTTTTTTGGTTGGTTTTTTTTTGTTGTTGTTGTTGGTTTTTTTGGTTTTTTTTTTCAAAATCCAGTGTCCAGAGACTTAAAACAAGGAGGAATATATTTTACTTTGTTTAGATGTAGGTTTATTTTGCTTACATTTTGCATCCCAGAATGAATTTCTTTGTCTTCCTGTAAAACTCTTGTGACTTACTCTCCTGATCAATTGTTTAAATGAAATATTTCACATAAATTCTGAATAATTAATTTTAGAAGTCATCACCTTTAAATAGGTTTCTGTGTGTACATGTGGGCACAATCTGATATTAACTACTGTGTCAAGTTGCCGGCAGATGATGAAGGAGGTGAACTTTATCCTTCCTCTTATATGTTGTGGTCATCTTAAAGCCCATCTGTGAGAGCACACTTAAAATAGCGTGTTGTTATCCCTGTAAATTTCTGTAATCATCTGAAGTTAATCTCCAGTAAGGCTTCAGAGACTTGAGCTACAGTCCAGTAATTTCATGGGTGTCAAATGACTTAGAGATTGGCTTTGTAAATCCTGTGCCAGGCTGTTCTTATGGTTAATCCATTCATCAGGGAAAAAAAAATCTCTGGATATTTAAAAGCTTATATGCACATATGTACTCTCTGCAATTCTCCAAGATTACATCTATTAACATGTTAGTGTGCTTGTACCACTTGGGCACCAGTGAGTGCAGGATTAATGTGTGCAATGTGCATTTAATGTACTGTACAGCCTCTGGTGAGCCTAAAACCTAAACTCTGTGTGAACAAGGAATCAAATTTTATTAATGTTGTGATGTTTTTGAGTGTCATATGGATCTCACCTCTATAATTTCCAGCATTTCCACTCTTGTAATTTTACCATCACCATCCAAGTCGTACATGTTGAAGGCCCAGTTCAGCTTTTGCTCAAAACTGCCTCGTGAGGTGATGGACAGGGCACAAATGAACTCTCTGAAGTCGATGGTCCCATCTCCGTTTTTATCAAAGGTTCGGAAGGCATGCTGGGCAAACTTAGAAGCATCTCCATATGGAAAGAACTGCAAAATAAAATAATATATAGAACTGTGTAAATGCAAAGGAGAGAGCTGTATACCTGCCTGCAAAACACCAAAGTGAGGCATTTATGAAGAGTGGCTGATGAGCTTTGTGGGAAACTGAGGATCTGCACTGTAAGGTTCCCTAACAGTTACACTGGAATGATTATTAAAAACTTATTTCTACAAAAATCTCTCAGGTTTCCACAAGCCATAATACAAATATATATAAAGCTGCTTGAAAGCTAAATTAACTAGGTGAATCTTAAAATGAAGTTGGGCATAAATGGCAGATTGTGTGTAATGTTCCCTGACTATGAAATACAGCAGCCAGGGTGCATTCTAAGAGAATTTTAACTAGCCCTTGACATGTTGCAACCAGGTATATGTGTGGGATTGTTGTTCATTTATTAAAAAAAAAAAAAAGCCACACATAACATAAAAACCCCTTATGAACATATGTTCTGTTCTGCCAACCAACATTCAAGTACATGAGAACAGAGACTCAGTTAAACAATACAGTGCAATGCTTTTCATGTTTAATATCCATTAGCAGTGAACACTAACTGACTGTAGCTTAACAAAATATTTTAAATGACCATAACATATAGGTTTTCAGCAGATACATTTTCCCCTCAGAAAGAATATGGTTTAAGACATTTGAGCCGGTAGTTGTTCTTTCTGTGGGCCAGGCTCAAGAAAACACACCCCTAAAGAAAGGGGGTTTTAAACCAGTGCTGAAGTCCTATTGCAGTGCCGGGACCATACACAAACAATGTTTGTTTCTATATTCCCAGCAAAACTCCATGGAGGTTTTAGGAGGTCCTGCTCCTAAAATATAAACATGTGTTACTCCTCATATGAGAGCCAGCTTATTTTGTGCTTTTAAAAATTCCAATTCTTAGTAAGTACTGCATTTATAATGTAAGTTTGAAGGAAAGTCTTCAGTGGCAGCTGAAGTGGGGCTGCATTTTACAATTTTCCATTTCCCCATCCAGAGCTGTGTCTTGCCTTAAAAATGCAAAACTGAGAGCTCAGCCAGCTGCTTGCACTATGTGGCCATGTGGGTCATGTCAGGAGCCACTGCTGTGTTGCCACAGGGGTCCCAACCTGAAAGTGTCCTTTCAACTTTCTGTTTTCCTTGATACCAGCTTTTCAGACATCACTGTAGATAGCATTTGCATTGCTGAATAGGACTGCTAGAATTGCTTCTCTGGCTCAGTAGCATTACAGTCATTGCAAAATCCTCCTTTTCACCCCAAAAGAGAGAGCAGGGGTTTTGCCCAACTCCATCCATTCACAATATTTCCCTGTTGTTAATTACTCCTAAAGGGGTACAAATTGCTGTATTATCCCAGAAGTGGTATCAAATATGCCTGTCTCACTTCCCAAGTACCTTTTTGGGAAGATACTTGAATATGCTGTGGAGGCATCGAGTGAGCAGGATGCCGCACCCACTCCAATGGTAATTTATTCAGGTTAATATCTCTGTTGAAGTTGTGATTTTCTCACTTGGCTTTGTAAGGGTCAGCATCTGCCCACTGCTTCTACACCCCTTTTCCAATAGCTGAAAGAGCATTTGGTATTGTCTCCTCCTGAAAATGTAACCTCTGTGCCTGTACTCAACCCTAGCCCTGTTTCTGTTTTGATAATCAAAACTGATGGAGCTGTAAATACCTTGAGATACTGCTGCAGCCTTCTGTACTTTCTGCTCTTTGGTCTTTAAATATGATCATGATTGGGCTCATCAACAGATACAAAGATATTTGGGTTCTCTGTTACAACTCAGGGTTGCAGTGACTGCAGTTACCAGACTTTGCTCAATTGTTCTTCTAGTGACAACCTCAACTTTTTGTCAAAGCAAAGAGAGCTCCCTCCATGGGAAGGCTCCTTGGGCTCACAGCCCTGCATTCAGGGTCAGAACAAAGATTGTGAATGTTATCCAAAACTTGAATGTTATTTGCATGTTATCAAAAATCCTCATTGCTTCCTCTTCTCCGTGATCTACCTCCCCCTCCAACTCCTGTACAAGCTGCAAATGTTAACATAGGTGATATTTAATTTTATGTGTATGTATAAATCAATGTGCACTTCTCCAATCCACTGCTGAGAGGTTAAGAAATGGCTCTCATGGCCCGTATTCCACCATGAATTCCATGTACCCCGCCTTTTATTCTTGAGAGTCTGCTGGCTGTTCAAAGCTGAAAGGACAAATCTTTTGCTTTTTAAATTGGTGCTGATGACTGTCCTGTGATGTATGTGTTACAGAATGAAACACTTCAAAATTTTACAGTCTTCCAAGTATTTTTGCGTGGAGCTGACTGTTGCTGAGGATGCTGCCTGATCTCTCTTCCTATGACTGTCACTCTACAGTCTCTGTAAAAGAAAGGTAAATAGCTGGAGGGAACTGAGACTCTTCTTTTCGCTGCCCATAAAGCCAAAACACAGGAATGGTGCAAACATACTGGTGAGACCAAATAACTAAATTACAATGAAAAAGCACACCTACCCAAAAAGGGAAGAAGTGTCAGACATCCAAAAACATGTAAGAGTCCAAAAACAAAGAGGGGAATTGGGATGGGTTAGTGGCTGGAGATGATGAAGACCATTTTTAAGTTATACTGGAACATATTTTTTGGTCTCCCACTGGAGAAGCATCAGCAAGCTGTGACTACCTCTTTGCTGGTCACACCATTAGCCTCATGTAGCAGGGAAAAAAATATCCTTGTAATTTTTTTATCACAGACAAGTCCATGATTTTTTGTCTTCTGATGTGAAGAAGACAGTGGCACTGCTCAGAGCTAAGCCTTGGCCTTTACAGCCTCATACGGAACTGTTACCTTTTTTAAATTTTTTTTTTCTATTTGTCTCCCTGTAGGGAATAAAAGCAGTAAAAGGTCATTTAGGGACTGAAGGCACTGTTCTTCAGTCTGTACCTGCTGATTTGTATTATTTTTAGCTCAGGACAACTCAAAAACATTGTCAAAACTTGTTTAAGAACCTACTTGAAGATTTCCATTGGCCTGTTTTGAAACTTCGTAAATAAGACATGAAGTAAAAGAAAACTAAAACAATTACAGAGCAAAAGAAGCCAGCTCTGGTAAAACATTTTTTGACTATTGAAATACAGTGAGGCCTTAGCAAAGTATAAAGGCACAGGCTTTAACTACTTTCAGAGCAGTCTAAGCCAAGTGGTGTAACAAAGTGGCAATGCGAGACAGGGATCTCTGGAAGACAAACACCCACTTTTTGTCAGAGGGAATATGAGGAGGGTGGTTTAGTCTGCCTCTGGCATGAGCTCAGTGAATATGTCAGAAAAAAGTAAAGAAACACAACTGGGATTTTCAGGTACGCCTTCAGTGTTCTCTGCAAACCCTTGACCAGGTGATCAACCTACATATGAAAGCAACAACCTACCACTGAAAAGGACATTCTATGCACCAGCATTGTCTCCTGATTTACCCTTTTCATCTAAAAACCAAGACAAAATATACCAGCCAGTTCCATGGGTGACCCAACACTGTTCATTCCTTTGTTTCTGCTTCTCTAGTCTCATCTAGTGAAAGGTCTCCCTGGTCTAGAGAAAGGTATACCTGCCCAATCCAGGAGGCTGGAACTAGATGATCTTTAAGGTCCCTTTCAACCCAAACCATTCTAGGATTCATCTCTTACTTGGTCTGTGTATTTTCTAACCAGTTAGATCAATATCCTGGGGTGTGAACAAAGTGTTATCTCTGCAGTCAGCTGCCAATTAGGAAATGAAAAAGGAAGATTAAAAAAATTCCCTTAATCTGCTTCTAAATTTCGTATGAGAGGATTATCATTCAAGCAGTCCTGGAATCAGAATATCTAGCGAATAACACCTACAAATTGTACATAATCCTCGGGGAAACTGGTCAAATACCTGGAAATATTTATCTACTTGGCTGCAGCTGCTTTAGCCTCTTTGAAGTGATGCTGTTCACAGGCAACTCAGTGATCAATTCATTCAGATCATCTTTGGGAGGGAATTATTGCAAAAGCATAAAGCATATGCTAAAGCATATGGCTAAAACTTTACCATATGGCTAAAACATAAAGAAAAAAAAATGCAAAATCAACGTCCCCAAAATTCCCCAGTGATTGGGAGGGGTTGAGAAACAAAAGGTGTCTCCATCCAGCCCCACAGGATGGGGTGGAGTTAACCTATAGACTGGCCTGAGTGGTGCTTTGTTTTCCATGTGATATTTTATCATGGGATATTGAGATGCATTTCTATTAAAACAGAAATTCTGCTATAAAGTAGAGAAAAGCAGAATTACACTAGTGTACAGAAAGCAGGGCACACTGCCTACACATGCCCAGGTGACGACTGATGTAAGGTCACAGCTTCCAGAGCTGGGATGGGAGCTGGAGCACAGAACAGGAAGTGTGAAAGCAGAAGATGGCACAGGGCTTCTTCATCTCAGGCTTGGAGAAGAGGGAAGAAGCAGCTGCTGATTCCCCTACCAGAGGAGATGCCCCCTTTGGGGCTCAGCACTACCAGCTTCTGAAGCAGAGAAGGGGGATGAGGGGGCACAGCCAGTGCAAGGAGCAGCACAAGCGTTGTCAAGGGCCAGCACACAAAAACAAGCCAAGCATTAAACAATTGATGCTGTTAGGCTTTAGGAAGGATTTACTTACCCTTCTTATCTGCTTTATTAGGGTTTTATTTTATAAGTCTGCTAGGCATCCAGGTTAAGTTTGTCAATGGAGAACATGAGCACTTTGAGAATAAGAATGTTTGGCTGCTTTTGGAAGCTCAGACAGGTATTTTTTAATAGCAAACTCTTAAAGTTGAACCCAGATGCTGATAGCTGCTAGTCTAGCCTGGTCTTACAGCTCCTCAGAACCAAGGTCACTGGGGAGGATGCCTGTGATGATGGGGAGCATGTTGCTCCTTGATTTTCCAAGAAGATGAAGTTCTGGGTTCCTGCCAGCAGTACAAACACAGGAGTTCATCGGATAAGAAAAAAGATTACTCTTTAGTTGTCTCCTTTCAAAATAAAATAATTGAAATTTACTATAATGCACTGTACTCTTGCACTTCATATGTTAAGGCATGAGAAGAAGAAGAGGTGTCCAGGCTGTGACTGTCAGGACCTGTCAGGAAGGCTGTGCCACTCTGGTACCAGGGTGACCTGCAGGGCTGCAGCCTGTCCCTGCCACCACCTCTTTGTTAAAAAATGAAAACTAATGTAACAAGGGCATAACCAGGGCAGCACAAAAACACACAGCCGTGCACCTGTCCTTGTTCTGGAAGAGATCTGACTGCTGCACTCTCCAGCACATCTGCAGTGTAAGGTAGAAATAGCCCATGGAGGAAACTGCCTCCAGCTGCCTGGCTTCAGCCTGCCAGAGGGTCCCACGGAGCGGGCACCATCCACAGCTGTGGGTCTGTAGGTCTAGCAGCAGCTGAGCCACGGGGCTGAGTCTGTGGAGAAGATAATCTTGTGAACTACCAAAGACCAGAGTCTAAATGTCTCTTTGGATCCAGGACCTGGTTCTCAATGTGTAAATCTGTGAGCTGTCCCCACCTCAGAGGTGCACTGGGAGGATAAATACAGAAGATTTGTGATCATTTCAGATGCTGCAGCAGTGGAAGTCACAGAGCTGGCAAGAAGTGGGGAGAGCTGCCAAACCTCATGGATGTTTGTTCATGTCTCTGCTCAGCAGCTTTAATGCTGTGAACACGTGTGCATGCAGAGACACATGGGGAGGCTTATAAACAGCTCTTAGTTCTTTACATAAAGAAAAAAGTATTTAGATGAGGCAAGAAATGTAAATTCTTCTGTTCACCTGTAAAATTCACAACTTGTACAGGCTGAAGCGGGATCAGCAAAGAGTTTGTGTCTCACCCAGACCTCCAAAGACTGCAACTAGCCCTTACATTATGGTTAAGGACTAAACTGCTGTCTTGCAGGTGTTTCTAAACACCATAGAAATGCTCATTTGAAGAATATGGAGAAGTAATACTTGAGAATTTAGGAGCTGACCATGAATTATCAATACCAGTTCCTTGCAATTGCGTGAGGCATGAATTAAGAGACCAGAGAACAAGCACAAACCACAGACTAAGATAAATGGAGACTAAAAATCAAGAATAAACCAAGAGATTGGAGGAAGATGGATAGGAAAATAGAAGCCATGCTTCTTCTTCACAAACACCCATCTGGTAGAGTCTACCTCTAAAAAAACATTCAACCTGAAAAGGTAATCTTTATATTCACATTTGTGGGGAATTAGTCATTAACTAGCAGGAAATGAATCGATTTTCAATCCCAGCTTTTCTCTGATTAGATTTGGACAATAAGAAACTTAATTGAGCTGGGGTAGTGCTATAGGTCAATACACTAGCAGCTCAGCTATTACTCAGTGCTAATAAAAAAAAAAAATCAGGGAGAATTCACATCAAAACAATTAGTATTGCTAGTGCTTAATGCCACAACTATCACTGATTAAATGTTATTTCTCTTTGATCTTCCTTAACTGAGCAGCAGCACTGGAACACTTTATTTATTTTCAGTTTGGAACAGTCTTCCACTACCCCAAGGTCAGCGACAGCACAGGGCTATCAGGATCCTGCTGTATTGTGGCTATGTCCCGGCCTAATTACAGCTTCCTTTTTCTTGACACTGTGTTATCTCTCTAGGAATCTGGGAACATACCAAATGCAGGATACACTGGGATGTTTCCTTGGTTTTTTTCCCCTCCTTTTTTTTCTTGCTCTAGTAAAGATCATCTGACTTCTTCTCATTTCTGAAAGAGACTATTTTCCCAGTGAGTTTTAGTTCCCAAGGTTCAGAGTATTAACTTGAATGCTATGCCTGCTGTGTTGTGAAGTCCTTAGTGCAAATTGCCCAAAAGAATAGGACTACAGAAGCATCAGTAAGTGCCATTTCCAGCCAAAAAGGGATTTGAAACACGAGTCACTAAAGTCTGAGACAACCATCTCATGAATATACAGATGGAACTGCAGAAAAAATACTTGTGCCTGAAATATCTGATTGTCTCATATACTTATGTAATGTGTCCTCCTAAAATTCCTCTACATATGGAGTTGTTATAGCCCAGTACTTCAGAAAGGAAACTGCAGAAAGAGAAGGAAAATGGCTGTAGCTGGGCCTTTCAGAGAACTGATACTTCCCAAAAGGGAGGAGAGGTAAGGGAATGGAACGGACCCCAAAGTCAAAGGGGACAGTTGGGAAGGATGGCAGCAATAGTGGTAGTAGTTGATATAATAGAGAAGAGGCAGGTGGGCAACATCTTGGTGTGGTCATTTTTTCCCTGTTGTCCCTAGGTATATCCTATTGACTTTTATTTTCAGTACTGAGTTTGAAAGCAATCCAGCAGCTCACAGAGGAGCTGTACTGAAATGAGGTTTTAAATCATTTAAAATCAGGCCTGCATTTTAAACTGCTGCGAGGTCTGTTTCAAAGCTGAGAGCAGATAGGTTTTCAGGCATCCTTCTGAAAATTCTGTACAGCCTTACCTATGAGATTCATCCCTCTGTAACTCTTCCAATTCTGTTCTTATTGATACTTATAACAAAAAAGACTCTTTTACCACAGTACAGTTTTAAGAAGACAGCTTTCCAAGATAATGTATTTTCTTCCGTATCTATCCTTCTCTAATAACATAAACCATTTCAAAGGTCAGTGCTAAGACTTACAAGCCCAGCAGGATACAAAAACCTTGAAATACCAGCCTTCTGGTGCAAAGAATCATGCATCTATAGATACATATATCTATATATACCTAGAGAATCTATATCTGTCTACCTATAGAGAAACATTCATCAAGGGGGTGGACTGTGTTCTTATTTAGAAATGAGACAAAACTCACTGATGTCCAAAAAACCCACTTTTATTTATGTGAAGCATTGTGCACATTTGCAGTTCCCCATGGATAACTACTATTATTGCTGTTATTGATAGTCACAGTATCTGGGAATCTTGGTTGAGCAGCATTTGGATAACACCTAAACCTCAACATGTAAGAAAGAGGAAAAGACAGAGCAAGGAGGCTGGAAGACTTTTATTTGTGACTTGAAAGGATTTTCACAAGGGTGGGAAAGAAGACAGGAATGGTGCAACCCATTGGGTCACCTTCTGGGAATTAAGAAGCTGTACAGGCAGGGCTAGAATAAACCACAGGGATTCAAGCAATTACAGCTCTCAGGTACACTGCCTCCTTGACTTCAGCCTCTCAGAGTTGATGCCCTAACGGGAAGGGGTCTTGAACAAAGACCTTCAAAGGATGTCTGAAATAATAAAAAGGAGCATCACTCTCTTGTTCCTTGTCTAAAATGGTGCAAGAAGGGAAAATCCTCATCATAATACAATTTTCTTTTTTTTATCAGTTGTGTTCTTTTCTGTCTTGTAGAAAGAGATGTAGAGAACCTCCCTTTGGGCCATATGGACAACTGCTTTCACACAGAGATGCCATCTCCCTGCACATGCTGTTGCTGGGCTGGTACTGGCTGTGGTCAGCCAGTGGAGACAAAAGTGGATATTGATACTAGTGACACTCAGTACTAGATGGTTCCCAAAGGTGTCTCCTTTTTAGGGAAAAAGCCAGGCAATAAAGACAGTATCATCACACAGAATCAAGTTCCTCCCAGATTTCATCTCAATCAACTCCAATCAGCTCTTGGGGGATGCAGATTTTTGTGATATTCCATTAACTGGATCTTTGGAGAGGGAAAATTACCCACATATTCTGTTTCCTTGGAAGGGTAACTTTGTATTATCTCCTTCCAGTGGGTTTCTATGGGTTTATCCCCTCTTCCAGTTATCAGACACAATCACAAGGGCTCATTTTAGGGAAATCCATAAACCTATTACTATAAACTGGAACATGCTGCCTTTTGGCTTAAAGCACTGCAAGTGAGAGGCAAGATTGCCTCCTCTCCTGCATTTGCCTACTGATGTAACCTTAAATCCTTCAGTGCATGGTAACTTTGAATTTCAGCTCCTTTTTCCCATGATTAAACTACCACTGATGGAAAAAAAATATGAGTAGAGTAACCTCTTCTATTACAGAAAAGCCCAGTTATGGGCTTACCTGCCTCTTGGTTCCTTCAAAATCTTGTAATTATTCATATACTTAGTCTGCAAGAAACTTAACACTAAAATGCAGTAAGACCATAAAAAGGGATAAGATAAATTCTAAAATCTTTAGAGAATGAGTTACTTTCAATTAAAAATTATCTTTTTCTAAAAAGTGAGAAAAACTATGCTCACAAAAAAACCATCAATATGCATGCTTGAAAGAAAGCTACTATCCATGCTCATTCTTCTAACACCAGGATATCTCATGGCATGCACTATTTGACATCATTACAGTGACTGAAGTTTCAGTAGCACAATTAGGAGTCATCTGAAAGGAGACACAACAAAAAGCACTTAAGCAGTACACTTCCCTGATGTTGATTCTTTGCTGCTTTATTTATCACAGAAGCTTAGTGTAGCTACATGTTTTCCTTTGGATTAAGTTTCCCTCTGTGCACCAGACCAGCTGAAGACCTCCATACCACTTCAGTTGTGCATAAAATTCTGAGCCTGACAAATGTAAAACCGACATCTTCACTGGAGTGGTGAATGAAATTTCATTTCAACATCAGATCTATATAAATTTTTTCCATCGGCTACAAAAAAAAAAAATCTCTAAAATCCTAGAAGTCCAACTAAATAAAATTGCAAGTAGCAAAATACAAGATGTATTCATAGGTATGGCAAAGCGTAACTAGAGGGATGTATCATAATCAACGTTTCCCATTAACGAACATTACCTCAAAAACATGCTCAAAAATGTAGAGTGATGCAATTTGAACTGCCCAGCACTGTAATTATAGTAACTATCTCACACTGGGGAGCAACTTTTACTTTTTCATGCTAATTAATGAATATGAGTAATAGATCTGAGTTCCCCCCCACCACCACCAAGTGTTCTGGTAAACATGTTAAATAAATCAGATTGCAGGGTTTCATGAATACACAACAACAGCTACTCAGTCCTTAGCAAGCACACAAGTATTCAATAAAAATAATAATGGCAAAAACAGTACAGTAGTGAGGTGAGAACTCAAAGGAGGTTTGATTAGTCACATGAGCCTTCAGAGAAGTTCATTCTCTTATCTTGTGAGAGCAGTACCCTGTATCATTCTTAATATTCTTGTACCCCAGAGTCAATAAAGATGATTAAAATGGTGTATAGACATTAATAGTTGAACAATAAACTGTGTAATTGTGGCCAACCTATTACACTACCAACTGCTTTCCAGCAGGATTCTAGTTTGTGCTTGCCAAGAGGGAGCCTCCCAGGAACACTGTTCTTGGTGAAGCCAGTTCCCAAAGCGTCCTTTTAAAGTTTACAGCTGGGGGATACAGGCCAGTTCCCAACATCCACAAGTTCTTTCATATCTCCTCCGTGAGTTGATTGCATATAGTGCTCTCTAGAGACAAGGTGTTTCTAGAGGCACAGTAACAACACAGATTTTATATTTACTTGATAGACTCACATTTCGCACCAGGTGTAATTAAGGATAAAATATAATGGGCTAATTCTAGTAAGGTGTTAAATTCTCAAAAAAAAGAAAAATATCAAAACCAAAGTCACAAGAAGATGAGAATTAAACAAGAAAGCATTCTCTCAATTGTTTGCTGTTACCACAGAGTTAACAGGTAGGCCTCTTCTCCAGCATAGGGACTTTTCTGAATTTCCTCCTCTATTGCATTCCTTTCTCAACACACTCCTATCTTAGAGTTTTCTTGATGATCAAAGGATTTTAGAGGTCAAAGACTCTAAACATTTAATAATCCATTTGCAAGAGGCATTCAATGAACAACCACTCCTATGGCAGCTGTCTCTAGATTGCAACGAGTTTCACAGAGACACCCTGTGACATCTTTAAAAATATATCACAGGGCTGGCACTTCAACTCCTTTAGAGCTCATGTTCTTATAAAAATAGGGCAAGCTTCCCCTCTTATAGCATGAGATCTTTATGGAGAGGTGGCAACATCTTCATAACTAAAGTTACAACCAGATTGCCTTGTAAAGAAATCCCAAAATTCTTTTTATCTTTCTTCAGTGACATTCAAACACCTGAGGGTGACATATGCCCCGGAAATGACCTTCTACAAACCAGCCAGTCTCTGAGAAAGTAACAAATACTGATTGAACAAGAAACACAGGAGAATTGTGTCCAGTCCTTGTTAAACAATAGGAGAGAAGAAACTTTAAATATGGACAGGACATGTCTAGAGAAAAACAATAGCCTACAAAGCTGGTGGGTGCCAGTCCTTTTTAGTGCTGTCAAAATACAGACAAGCTTATCTGCCAGGCTGGGGTCTAGGGTCCAACTAGAAATCACAACACTGGCATTTCTTGCTGCACCTGGGATGGAGCTCAGAGGATACCTAGTCCAGCTGTCAGGACAGATTTAGCAGCATCATCTGCTATGACCCTGGGAAGAGACAGTGCATGAGAAAGAAGGCAAAATCCTAAACCACAGCTCCAGAGCTCTCAAATTCAACATTTTAAGCACTGACCCAAGAAGACACCATTAGCAGTTAGGAGCAGTATTTTGGGTTGTTCAAGTACACTGGAGAGAGAATTCTCTGAAATTTATGAATGTCAATCAGGGAGTGCTCTCTGAGGTAACTCTGCTCTTCTTTTCTTACAAGGAGTTGGCAAGAGCCTGCACCTCCACTAGCTTAGTCTCTCAGAATATGAGCAGACTGCCAACTCTTTGGAAGCTCCCAGAGCTGAATGATATTTTCACAAAAGTCTGCCAGCTGGAGACTCCTTGTGTCAAGGTTTTGGCTCTCATCATTTGGGAAACAGTGAGTGTATACTCAAAGCAAGCACTGGAAAAGGTAGATTTTTCACAGCTGTCTGGATTATTCATGAAGAAAATTGTCTAAATTCAATCTAAATAAAGCCCCGCTGGGAGAGAGAGAAAGTCTCAAATTTAATCACTTCTACCTGCTGTCAGCGTCAATACTTTTTCCAGCCCTACCCTAAAAAATGTTTATATCTGGATTCTTGTATTCACTACATTTATGACACCCTCTCAGCTGTGGAAAAGTCCTTATATCCAACTGGTGCCACAGGACCTACCCTCATCTGGGAATATACCATCTTTTCTTCTGGTAGCACTGTTTGACAAAAAAATATTTTTGTGAGTTGATGTGTTTAAATGGTTTGTCCCATTTAGCCCAACAAACACCAATTCAATGCTCATTGCTCAGTGGAGAGAGATGCTGCATTTTAGTGGGGTGATAAATCCCAAGTGGGTAATAAAGCCCAACAGCAGGCATGACCCAAATCCCATTCCAGGTGAGAACTTTGTGATTTCTTGGGCTGAATAGATGAATATCTCAGTGAAGTGTAAGATTTTAATTCTCAACTGAAATATCAAGTGCTGTTTCCTTGTTCTGTCTTAAACTGATGATGTACCTATAGCCCTTCCAGGTTTACCAATGCACAAGACAGTCCTGTTGCATGTCCAGTAACATGCATAAATATCTGCAATTTACAGCTACCTATTCCAAGCGCTGATCTGAAATTACAGGCAGAGAAAGAGATAGTGTGGTGCTGAAGCTCGATTGTGATGCCAATTTGAGGCCACAGCATCATGTGTTTGAGACCTGTCATGAAGCTGAAATACAAGTGAAGCTGTCACAGCAATGCACTGACAGCACAATTCAGCATGCTCATGAAGTGACTAAAATCCAGGACGACTGCCGAGCCAAGGGGAAAAAAGCTGGTTTTTTCCTACCCTGTGTGCATAAATAGGAAAGATCTGGTTGTGTTGTCCTGTGAGAACACTGAGATGTCAGTCTAAAGCAACAACTAACATGAGCTATAATTATGGAGTGGAAGAATGTGTTGACTTTTCAACTGAAATGTATCCTTGGCTGTTTCTCTTGCTGCAGCAGAGTTGTGTTTTCACAAGAGGGCAATGTACATTTTCTAGTCACAGCAAACCCGTTTGTGCTTTTCCCCTGACAGATATCAACATTCCCATTGTCTCAGGAGAGACAATCTGCAGATGCAGCCAGCTATACCAATTTGTAAGATGTGTACTTAATAACAGGTTTTCAATTTAAAAAAGAGCTGTTTTCACACCTACAGAACTCTGAGCGATCCCAAAGTGCTTTGCTGGCATCAATCTAATCCCACAGCCTACACACATGGGTGGACACCAGAGAACCTGCAAAGCCAAGCAACAAAACAAACGAGCTTGTGATATCACACAAAAATAAGCCATCTACCAGCTTTTATACCTGACCTATCACCTTATTACTTTTTGGGTCCATTTGCTTGGGGCTGTCAGGTGAAAACAGCATGGAATTTGTTTTACATAGGGTTTAGGAAAACTCAAATTCCCAGATAAAGGATCATCCTGCATTTGCAGACTGAGTCTCCAGCGAAGCACAGCCTGTATAACACATACCAGGAACACCAGGGTGGCTGCCCATGTGTTGCAATCAAACAGCACATGAACAATATGCCCAGCACTGATGCCAGAAGGTGCAAAGCTCATTGTTTCAGTGCAAATCAGTTATGCAACACACAGACATCAGTTACACAACACACAGACATTGGGAGGAGCCACCTGTTATTCACACTGAGTGGTGTGGAAGCACGTAACTCTCCCCAGGAAGACTACTGAGAAGTCCAAACACAAGAAACAGCATTTTTTGAATTTGGATATTGGAAAGAATTATCACATCTGAATCATCTACAGCTCTCAAGCCATGAAAGTAAATAGCACAATACTGAGAGGACAGGCAAATTTCTGGCTGCTCTGAATAGCCCAGGAATTACAGTTTCCATGTCAAGCAGGTGAGATCTTGGTTTCCAAATACTTTGGATCATGCATCTGATCTTCTTCCAAATTCTCCATGGAAAGGTTGGTTTTTGGTTTTAGGCATTTGAAACAAACACCAAGGCCAACTGATGAGCTAAGAGGCTTTTATGTCTGCGTTATGTTTCTGAACAAGTCCCAGCCACTTACTTAGTCATTTACATTTGAATACTGTGCCATTCGTTGCTTTCTATTGCACTGTTTAATGCCAGGTTTTCAGCTTTACTTAAAGATTGTCCGAAGGTGAGGAAGAGTATCAAGTGTGAAGGACCTTCCAGGAGCTCTCACAGTGGGGGCGGCCAGTTTCATACCGTCTCAGCATCTGATGCTGCTCAACACTTCTGGGCTGCTAAAAGCTAGGCAGCATCCCAAGAAGCTTCAGGGAATTGGCAGAGCTCTGGGGCCCTGCAAATAGTGACCATTTTCACTGGAAAACAGTTACAACGCACGAAGGAAGGTTCCCCCATGTTCCTCAGCTTGCATCAAAATCCTGTGGGCATGTCCTCCCCTGCCTGGCGAGCGGACGCAAGGAGGCTGCAGCACTGCTGTACCTTCAAAAGCCCCTTCCACTATCATCTCTTTTCAGTTTAACTTGAAAAGATAAAAGCAATTTAACCTTTCCTGTGTTCATCTTGAAGGTTTTATTCTAAATATATTTTGACAGCAAAAATAAAGACAAAGTTTTAATAGAACTAACTGAACCACAAACTGAATTATGTATTTCCATTTCAGGAGACAACCTCGCTGCTAATAACATCACTCTCCCTCCAAAAGCATGCATGACAAAATTCAAAGCATTTCTCTGTTCCTTCACGGCGTTTGGCGTCTGGCAGCAGCAATGCAGCACAGAGAGCTGCCTCTTACACGTGTATGTGTCATGTGTCTCACTCGCTTTGTCCGGGAGCTGGGGTGGGACCATCTGAATTGCTGAACCAGTCTGTCTGGAAAATTTGTATGCTAGCGGATTGAAACGCAACTGAACTCTGGCAACATCCCGGCTTTGGATCTCTGCCTAGAACCTTTATTTCTTCAGTGTTCTCTGGAAACATGCAGCAGCTGCAGGCGTTCTGTAGGACCCCCACATCAGCAATCTCCCCCAGGAATGGAAGCAGGGTTTAAACTGTACTGACAGCCTGGAGCATCTTAATTTTTCAACACTGGATTCTTTATTTGGTTCCCATCTTACAGAAACAATAGCAGTCACCAAGCAGCTTACTAAACCAGGGTCAAATCCTGAATAGATGCCTTGCTCACAGATTTGTTCTTAATTAGGCAAACACCCTCTGAAATCACCAAAAGTGCCAATCAAATAAAGGCACATTTTATTTTGTGACCACAAGGAAAGGGGTTGAAAGAATTTGCATCAGCTGCTAAGCATGTGCTCTAATGACCACCACTGGATGTTTGGTAGTGACCTTGATATAGAAAACTTTGATCTCCTGGTTTCTTATCCAGTTTCTAGATAACCAGAATAACCAGAGTGAATAAAAATTAGGATGGGTAGAAACTGTGTGTGATATAAGAAAGAGGACCATGAAACACCAATCCCAGACATTTCACCAACAAAAGAGGCAGACAGTGGTAAACATGATTAATAAGAGCAAGCCAGGAAACAGCATTACATTTCAAAGAAGTCTAGGGGTGAATAGCTAGAGGAAATGAGATACAAAGTCTTTCACATGTAGGTCACCACTTTTAATGCAGCTCTGCTCATAGCAAACTCCAGTCATTAATATCTGACAGCTGTCTGGCAGCCACGTAGAATGAGATGGTGGTCTTTGTTTAATTGCTAGTGGTATCTGCAAAATATAACATATCAACAGAACTGCAATGCTGTGAAAAGTCTAAGTAGGAAGGTCAAGGACTGACTGGGCTTTGACAGAGGATCTCTACCCCCTTACCAAAAAGCTTCATTTCCTATTTGTGTCAATCTGATATATCTCAAGGGTAATAAATCTTTGTGGGTGAACAGAGGATAAAGAGAGCAAAAAACAGTTCAAAGAGAGCTGTGGTAACTCTGCTGCCTTGAACTCAGACCAAGGCCCAGCTCCCCAGCTGGTGGTGCCACTGAAGTGCCAGCACACCACCAGTCCACACTGGCCCAGGCCTGCTCCCTGCTCCTTCCAACAAGAGCAGCACAAAGCTGAGACCAGCAGATGCGAGGGCAGACACATGGAGCCAGGGAAGGAGAGAAGAGAGCAAACCATGGCCACAAAAAAGAGACTGAGAAGGAAGAAGGTGCTTTGAACAAACCTAGAGGGTAACAGTGCAGAAGATGACCTTAGTATGGACCCACAAGGAACTAGTTTTCACATCTCGGTCCAGTAAGAATTTAGGATGTGCACTGTTGGTCCCACTCTGTCTCTCAAAGGGGTTACAGAGGACACCAGGGGCTGCAGAAACAGCCTGGCCACATATCACTGACCCACCCCTCAGCCGAGGGTCCCTGTCAGAGTCACAGCAACTTGCCAGTCAAGAAGTAGAGTGTGGGGAGAGGTTGAAGTTGAAATTCACATGATTGGAATAAAGGGTCCAGCCATAAATGATGAGTAAACAGAAGTCTTTATTGCTGCCTTTTCAAAGCCTTTTCTTTACTGTAAGAGAAAGGTCTGAATTTCCAAAGCCCATGTGAAATACGTAACATTCACCTCAGGAAATGAGAGATTATTTTACAGCTCGCAAGACAAATCTGCCCAATTGCATATCAAAACAGAAAGCTATGATTTCTATGTTTAACTAAAAAAATATTATTTAGTTTTGTGGGTTTTTTTAGTAAAGACCAGGTTTAAAAATTCAACTTTGATTCATAAGAGCAAATCGTGATTTTTTTCTCTTTTTCACTAATGCCTTTGTTTTCTTGGACAAACTTTATCTCACTTTATCTGTCCCAAACCCAGGTGTTCCACCTCAGCTAGCTATCAAGCTTCTCTCAACAGTGACTGAAGAGAAGCAGTCACCTCCAATAGGAGATTGTTCTTCTTAAACTAGGGGGATGTTTGGAATAGGTAGGATGAACTCTCCTCTCAGGTGGTGGTTGCTGGAGATCCCCAAGGTATACCTAGTTTAGACTCCAACGTGACAAAGTTAAGTTGACCACAATCTTTTGTAACCTGGAGAGACTCTTCAAGCATTTTATGGTTATTTTGAATGGATATTTTGGGCTCTGTCTTGACCAGTGTGCTCTTGATGCTATTATATAAAGCACAGTACTTTCACGAGTAATAGTCAGATTGTCTGAAGGTTGCTTGTGAAAATGACAAATCAAATATGTGTTAAAAAAGAATAGTATAGAGCTAAAAATGATGGGTGTATATGCTTCTTCTTCACAGTTACCAGTGCTGTTTAAACTGCTCAGAATAAGAAACATGCCAAAAAGGGAGTCATGGGTTTTGTTTGGATTTTTTTAAAGTGTTTTCTTTTTAAAACTCCTCCACTTGCTTTTGGAACTGTGTACATGAGATTCAAGAGTCACATTTGCAAGTATTTGCATTCAGCAACATCTTATAAAAAACAGTGCTCTTTCATATCACATTTTACATTCTATACTGATCACTCACATGGCCTCTCCAGCTGTGACACAGGGACAGACTTCCTAACAGAACTGGTTTTTTTGAATATTTTCACTGAGTGAAAAAATAAACTATGCAGAAATGTATTGCGGTAGAATACCCCCCCCCAGGTGAGTCCCCACTTTCCAGGCTAAGTCTGCATAGTACTCTCCAAACAGCTATCCATCAGGCTGGAAGGTAACCACCACTAGATGGTGGTGGTGGATGCCACACATGGGGTACCTGACATTTCTTGGTTGGCTTTCTCAGAAGAAACACTTGGGCACACCGTGCAGACCTCCACTGTGCTGTAAATCAGACATTATCCTGAATTGCACCCCAAGCAGGAGCCAAGTGCTTTAACTTGATACAGGCTGTTGTATCACTGTCAAAAGCTGCATAATGGAAAGTCTTAAAACTTTGGAAAAATGTTGTGCCCGGTGTGAAACAACTGAACACTGCAGGACATTGACGAAAACAAAAATGAGGAATGCGGGAGTTTCTCCAGACTTCATTTAAAATAATCACACTCTGCCCCATCATGCTACAGCTGCCTTTGTCGAATTTAGCTCCTTAATTGGCAGTGGAAACCTTTTTGCTTTCTCTCTTATGGAATTTACATGTTCTGCTGCTCTTCCTTCAAGCAATGTAATTAAAAAGCCTGCTTAGCATAATTAATTTGCAAACAGGTTGGATGAAATGGGATTATATCCCAAAGGCTTTTTCAGCATTAAGTGGAACTACTTCTTCAAGTATACTTTAATCTAGAGTCTCCTGTATATAAATTTCTTGCATTTTGCATTTTAAAAGTGCTTCATTTTGAAAGGTGCTACAACTGGCAGCCCCGTTCTGACTTGTGCTGCTGATATGGACCTAGATTATACAGCTCATTCTGAAAGCCTTGTCCCCAGAGCACCCAGTCCCTGAGCAGAGGGAGGCTGTGCAGTCAAGAGCGCCTCTGTGTTGAGGAGTTTTTTCTGAAAACAGCTTATCTTCCTCAAAAGTCCTCACTCCAACCTGATGTGAAACAGCAACATGGCATTTTAGACGTTAACGGGAATACTAAAATCAGTCCTGCACAGCCAACCAGAGGAATGCTGAGGGAACGGGGAGGGAGGAAAACCTTCCCACAGGGAGCAGCTGGGACCTCTGCTCCTGTGCCACCGCTCGGATCAGCAGCTGTCGTTCGCCTCGGAGATCTGTTCTGCCGCCTGCACCAAGACTTGGCATTATTCCTCCCTCATTTGTAGGCTTCATTTTAGGTTGGGTTTTTTGTTTTGTTTTGGGGTTTTCTGTTTGTTCTTTTTTGTTGTTGTTGTTGTTTTGGGGTTTTTTGTTTTGTTCTGGGTTTATATTTTTTTAACTGAGAACCTGTCCCCTTCACTCTACAAGGGAGAGATTTCAGCTCCCTTGCATGACAAACTCATTTCCAAAGAATGATAATAAATCAGTCGTTTATGGCATTAACAGCTTAACTCTAGAGACTTTTAATTCCAATACAATCACCACTACCTGGTAAAAACAGGCAAATGGAAAGCCCTACCACCCCAAACCTCATTTAAAGATTATCATCCCAGATTAGAAACAAAGAAGATTATTTCAGTGATCTAACCTGAGAAAAGATCATTCGGGTAGTTTTACAAAGAGGGAAGTACACTTGTGATGTGACAGAAATGGACAAATGATGCAGTAAAGAGTCCAGTCCCCTTCATCACAATCTTTCAACCACTTGAATTTACATGGAGACTGACAGAGTTGGTCTGTCAATTCAAGGCAAAAGGATTATTCTCTGCTAATAAAAACTGATGTGTTGTAGTAAAGCACCTATTAAACTCAGCTGTCATGCAACAAAAGTCATTTAGCAAGCTCGTGGTTTCTAGTGATTATTGCTATTACCTGCCAATACTATTTCTATTTGAGCCCTCATTCTACTGCTTTTATAAGCAGTTATTTTCTAAGACAAGCTATACGGTTCATCAGTGAGTGAACTGAGTGATGCTGCTCAAGATATCACTGATGGAGAATACTGGGGAGAGAAGTCACTGGACTTCATCTGTTGCTTCATGACTGGAAGCAATGAACATAATCACTGTATCACATCACTGGAGAGTTACAGGATATATCACAACTAAAAAGCCATGAACATGGTCTGCAGGGCATATCTGAAGCCTTGAATTACAAACTTATAATAGACGTGGAGGTTTCTCACGATCTATTTGTAAGGCTACTAATCATAACCTACTATAGTTTGAGCAATAAATTTAAAATCATAATGATAAGACAAAAATAATGTAATACATTTTATCTTGTTTTAAATTATTAATATAATGGGAGAGAAAAAAGTATTTGATTGCTACCATAGGCTTCATAATCTTAATTGGTTAATATCAAGTACTTTATTGAAATCATTAATAATTTAGTCTCATTATTAAGTACAATATTGAACAAGCTATTAAACTTGCTAACAGGGGACAGATAACCTCTTGAGCATCAGGCTCAGAGAGACTCATCATTGCATCTCATTGAGTGCCCATGTGAATTATCTGATACATCAGAAGGTTTCAGTGCATGGTGGTATCTTTCCTCCGTGAGAGTATTATGTGGATATTTTTTATATAAAACTTGTAGATTTTTTTTTTTTTTTGTGACTTTTAGTCCTCTGTTTTAATTGTATGAATCAGGGACAGAGACTCAAAACTCATTAGGGGAAGACAGAAAGACAGATGCAAACATGCACACAGCTCAATCACATGATCTTTATTTCCTAAAGAAAGACAGCAAATATTGCCCAGACAGATATGACAGACCAGCTCTAGGGCCAACCAGTGACCGTGGCCAGCAGCTGTGACACAGCACAGCCCAGCATTGCTCCCTTTGCTCAGCATAAGAGAGGTGAGGTTGAGGGAGACTGACAAAGCCACATCAATACCAAGTGTCAAGGGGACCTTAATGGGAGCTTAGAAAACTAAGTTGAAATAATACTTTCTAGTGGTGGTAAGATTGCATCTCAACCCCCAGCACTTCAAGGCACTACTTTATGAGCTCTAGAGGAGACTGAAACATGGCTTTTGTGGAAAGGTTTGATTTTGCTTTGGTGCCCTTCTCCAGGAAGGGTTCTCCATCCCAGGAATCAAAAACTGACAGACACAGCCATCTTCAGCCCAGGTCATCAGATGCTTCCTGGGAGCACTATTAAATCTAAACCTCCCACCTTCCTGGACATTTTTCATTGGAGAATCAGCTCTCTCCTGAAAATATTGGCTGAAGTGACTGAGCTCACCCTCCCACTGAGCAGGCACCCAGAAACACACCTTCTGTGAAGAAAAAAGGAAAAAAAAATTTCCTCTTGAATTTGGCCAGTTAGGTTAATTGTACACTTTTTGTTTCTTTAACATCTCTATTATGCTGGTACACCCAGGATCTCTTGTGGACACGCTGGTTGCACAAATTCTCCCCAAAAGTGCTCTTCATCTATACAGGCTGTTCACGCTCCTTTTCCCAAATTATCCCACTAAAGCAATTCACAGCTCTTGCTGTGGAAGTGCTTCATTTCTTTGAGACAGACTGTCAACACCTGGATTTCACTTCTGAAGTCTAACAGAGGGATGTGTAACTCATAGACCTTACCACTGAATCATCCATCCTGGGTCCCTCTTTCTTGGCAAAGGCAGACAAAGAGTGTTCTTCTCTCATGCTGAGAGAAGAAATCAAACCTAAGCACACATGCTGTAATAAACTGGACTCTGACTTGTAAAAAATAAGGCTTGCCATGCAGAACAGCCACTGCTCACATAGTTTATTGACTACACACAGCATGTTGAGCCCTCCACTAGCAGTGGAAAGGAAAATAACAACTACATTTTTTTGGTTGCACACCATGGTGGAGGGATAGCTCACTGACATCAATAAGCCTTTTTGCCAGAAAGGTTCTCTTATACACAAGAGGAAGATCTCTTTTAAAGACTAAGCCAATGAGAGGAAGACATCCTTAATAAGTTAAAAATATGCCTCAGAAGACCAGCCAATCATTTATTTCATCTTAATCTAGTGATGGTTGGTTCTCCAGAGGAATTAAAGACTGCTTTGGCAGTTGAAACCATCTCAGATTTTGGACTGTTTCCTCCAGTCTGACTGTTACCAAAACTGTCCATCTGGCTTCTCCTTCTATTTGTAGATGGCTCCCATTTTACAAGTGGACTATTTTAGCAGGAGGTTGCTCCTATTTTCTCTGTAGGTGAAGCAGCATTGCCAGCTTCACAGCTCTGTTCCTCACTCCCTCAAAACAGAACAGCAATTTGCAAGGACACTTTTGGGTGACAGCTCAAAGAGGACAGGAATAAAGACTACCTGCTTTTTCTGGATCTGTCCTATGGTCCCAGCTTCAAAAGCTGCGGGTTCAGGAGTGACAACATAATCCCTGTCCCCCGAGGAGTCCCAGCTGGGATCATGGTGAGCACAGCTGCCAGCACAACCATTGGCAAACACAACTTCCCACTGTCAGAGCAGGTGCAATACAGGGTCTGCTCTCATCCAAAATCAGGGGGATTAACGGATTCATTCTCTTGGATGTTAACCCAAGGACACAGTTCCTCCATTTGCAACAGTACTACTGGAAAGAATGATTAGTTGTTGCCTTGACTGATGTCATCCAGATGTGGTTTTTCTTAGAGTCATAGAATCATTTAGGTGGGGAAAAACCCTTAAGATCATTAAGTCCCACCATTAACCTGATTCTGCAAGACCATGACTAAATCACGTCCCTAAGCACTATGTCTACATGACTTTTGGCTCTTTTGTTTTTGTCTTTTTTTACTTAAAAGCCTTTTATTTTTGACCCATGATCCTATTTATCCTCAGCCCCATCTTGTATTTCACCTTCTCCCTGGATACATTAGCTCAAATTCCTTCAGTTAAGTTAAAACATGGGAGTGCAGGTGAGAACATTCATTGGAAGTGCTGGCATGAGGAATAATCAAAATATTTAGAGGTTTATTTTTCATCCCATGGTTTTTCTCCACTGGTGCTGATGACACAATCTCTTTATTCCAAGCACTTCAGGTCGGCGCCTTCAGGCACTGCCATTCAAGAAGTAATGTTATCCTCCTTTATGAGTCATAATACAGATGAGAAAAGAAAAAGGTAGCCATACTCTGTGAGATAGCAATTACTGCTCTGAGAACAGCAGTAAGATTTTCAAATGAGATTGGTTCTCCTTACAGCTTTAAACATATCCTTACGAAAAAAAAAAAAGGCTAAGAATACATTGCCCTTCAAAACAACATCAACATAATATGGTAAAAAAAATAATAAAGTATTATGAGGCACAGGAATCCAGAAAATCCAGTTAGAGACCCCATATGGATGTTAAAATGAGCAGTTGAAAGGCTGGGCTTATCTGAGGTGTACTTGTTTCTCAAAGTTCCTCTGCACTCAGTAGAGATATCCTTGTTCTTGGTGGTTCTAGGGAGAATTTGTATCTTGTTTCAGTAACTTTTCTATAAAAAATCTAGGAGACACTAATTTTAATCTGGTGAAGGGCTTTGCTATATTCTTTGGAAAGTCAAGGAAATGGTATCAACTAGATTATCTGTACACAGATGTCCACCTAGCCCATCAGACACCTCTAAGAGGTAAGGAAAGAATACACAGTGTTGACTCTCACCCAGCAGACTGTAAATACATAAATAGCCATGGATACATTTCAGACTTCATACTAGTGATGCTGACAGGGGAAATACAGTAAAATTGGACAGGGTTACCTGAGTGCTGAACAAAAAAAATTGTTCAGTCAGACTGACCCATTGATTTAATCTGAATTTTTGTATGTCATTTGTTCCATGTCATTTGCCATTTGTTTTTCTAAAAATACAGTGTGGTTTTATTACAAAAAAATAAACTAATCCTATTTTTAAAAAATTCTGCTACAAATCCAGTTGTTCTATTCTTATTGTGCACAGCCACAAATGCGTATCTTTTTTATTTCTGCACAGCATTTTGTTTCATTGTTTTTCACAATCTAAATATTTTGCCCCAAATGTCACAACAGTTTTGTTGCCTCATTTCAACAGTTTTGTTAGTAAAACAGTGTGTACCAAAGTACAAACAATACATGTGAAAATGCTTTGTCTCTTACAACAGTATTGCTAAGGGATTGCATGTATATACGTTGGTTTCAAGACAACCAAGGGAACTAAAGAATTAGGAATTTATTGCATAAGCTGCCTGGCTAAATGACATTTTATGATATTTATATTCTCACCAAACTGTGTCCTGAAGTGCAGAAAAGTGTAACCATTTTGTAGGAAACTTCCCTTAAATGCTTTAATAAAGACAGTTAAATGTGTTACTTGGCATATAGTGTTATCCTAGAGGAAGGAATGCCTTAAGGAATTATAAAATGCCTTCAAAAACTAGGGAAACATACAAACAGATTTTAGAAGAGAATAAAGAACTTCTGTTGAACATAATGAAAATCTGTCACTTTCTCTGCTCAAACAGTTTGAACTTGCTCATCATAAACTTTCTCTGTCCTACAAAAATTTGTCTTCCCACTGTTAGCATCATGCCAGCACTGCTGCAGAATTCATTTGCCTGTCAGTTGTCCTGCAGCCTTCATGGTACCTCTTTCTTCATTGTAGCAAGGCACAAATGCAGACTGGGTCTTCACTTCAAGCAGTGGATTTTACCTGTTACCAATTACAGTTTTGGAGAAAGCAGTGTTACACGTTCTTCCCACTGCAGGGTAGTTCCTCCTTTTCAAAATGTCTCCTTGAAGTCTGCCTGTTGCTACCCAAGGCTTGACAATTAGGCAGCTGGCCCTTGGGTTGAGGTTTCTGGGGCTCTTGGTGTGGTTTCACTCTTCACATTTATTCTCATGGTCCGTTCACCTGCTGCATGCACCGCCTTGTCCTCCAGTGCAGGCTACTTTGCAGGGTAAAGACAATCTGTATGCCTTGTGTTGGTACAACACTACTGATCATGCACCCTTAGACTTAAATGCTAAAGCCATTAACTGCAACAGCATTTCTAACATCCAAACCATTTCTTAGAAACAGTCCCACCCAACTGAGCCAAAGCCGAGACCAGAAACACCGATGGAAAAGAAAGCAAATCAAGCCTTTGAAAAGCACTTGAGACTGACTCCTTTCTTACCCAATTATAAATACCTTTGTCTCTAAAAGAAGCAACATCACTATGCAACATACAATGAACCAAACTTGGATGGAACTAGATGATCCTTAAGATCCCTTCCAACCCAGGCCATTCTATGATTCTGTGATGTAGAAATATTATGTGCATTAAATTAAATTTTCTTGGTGATGTTCTCCCTATTCCTTACTCCCCATTATCCAATACTGCATATATACCTAACACTTCTTGGTAAGGTTTGGCAAAGCAAAACCAATCTGACCACAGTGTGTTTTCAAGAAAACATCACCAAAATATAATCAATTGCTTGATTTTCTAAACTTTCTCTAACATATCACCCTTATTCACATGTTTCTAGAATGGAATTGTATTCTTCTTACACTGCCACATTTCTACATATTTCCAAAAACACATTCCTCACTAGTTATTTTAAGTATCTTATACATCTGTATTTCTATCCATCCTCTTTACAGACCTGGGATTTAACTCCAAGCTTTGGCAGGTAACTCAGCCCCGTTGCTTAGCAGCAGCTGAGCCACATGTAAATGCAATAATGGAAATTCTCGCGGTTACAAAAGTGGAAAGCCTTTGCCTGCTAACAGCGGATGATTATAAATCGTCTGGGAGTGGAGTAAGTGGCACTATTAGATTAGAAAAATTCTTTCCAGCAAAATACAGTTTTGAATACAAATCCAATTGGCCTGACACAAGTAATAGAGACTGAGGCTAAAAAAGCAAGAGTCAATATTTAATTATGATTGCTTTTATATATTGACTACTCCAGTATTTTAGCCATCATATGATTACCTGTAAAATAGGCCACTCTCCATTTCATTTAATGGGTGAAAGAATGGATTAATGAAAGACAACCGCAAAACTTTCACCGCCTTTATAGAACTGGGATTTGTTGTTATCTGTTTTCATTAAATCTTACTTTAAAAAGCATTGAACCAAGTGTCAATGTGGATCCAAAGCCAACTGCTTAGCACTCCACCTTTGCTCAAAAAAAATACCTGTTTTAATCTGCATTTGACAGATCCATATGCTGACAGAAACATGCAGATTACAACTCAAGCTTTCTAATTCTATGGTACCATCAGCAGAAAGGTCTCCAAGCTGAAACAAATGAACTTGAGAATGACCACAGACAATGATGAGAGTGGTCCCTTTCTACATGTACTTCAGTATCTTCTGCATTGCCGGCATGTAACATGTTGAGGGGTGAGCCCATACTCCTCATGCAATTTAGCTAATTTGCATCTAATTTGTCTAAATCTGAAAGACAGCTATGAAAGATGAGAATCCCTCTATAGTGAAAGGAGAATGGCACTTCCATAGCATCATTAATTTCTTAGAAAAATAAAGGTTTATGGTCAGATTAATTCCTTTGAGAGCTCTCCTTTGGTCCATCAGCTATTAAAGAAACAAAGGTGGTTCTGTATAAGGCAGACAAAATGAATAATGCCAAGGAACTACCTCTGTCTTTCCATTGACTCGAGAGCAGCCTGAATAACAAACTGGCCTTCAGATGGCATAATTAATCCCAACCCCTGACTCTTTGCAGAATCTCAATGGCAGAGATGAGGGTGACTAAATAATCAACAATCTATGGGAGAATGCCCTGGATTTTAACTGACAGACCCCGCATATCATCCCCAGAGGTGCAAATAATCTCCTGAAGATTAATTTATGTCTATTTCCACCTCCAACCCAGACTGATTCTTACAGTCTGTAAAACAGTTATTTTGATACACAGATCTTGTTCAGGATTTCTTTGACCTAAAGATAATTTAAAACCCGATATTTTACTCTACAGTGCCACATTCCCTGAGTTCTAGCTCCATTTGTTGTTTATACCTTGCATATTTATACATGGCACAAGATTGTTTTTCTTCACTGAACTCTGTTCAGGAAAAGGAAGAAATAACAGATTTTCCTATTCTAAATATTTCACAAAAGGTTTTATTTATTTCCACGGAATGTTATTTATTTGTGATTTTTTTCTCCCTTCTAAGTATGATGGTTTGTCAGCTTGTGACACTCATTTTCTATTCATTTTCATCAGCTGTGTCTCTGGCTCCCATGAGAACACTTTAATTTTGTTGCATGGCCCAGAAATATGATAATCAACAAATATTTCTAGGCCAAATCCATTGTCACAGTGTCAGCAGGCTCATGTGAAATACTGATGCAATTAAACACTGATTTGCCACTCCATCTCCCAGCAAGACAGATATAAAATACAGTTTGGTTTACATAGATCTTTTTAAATTATCCCCTTTAAAAACCTTATGAAAGATAATTGGTTATACTGAAGAACTGAAACAGGAAAAATGCTTAATACTTTTACGGTGTTTTGCATTTTACTGCTGTACAAACATTAACTAATTAAGCATCACAATACCCAAGTGAGGAATGGAAGGAAGCATTATTATGGTTATATATTATAATTATACTGTCTCATTTAGAATTTCCTGGGTTTTGACTTTTAAAGTAATTATTATAATTATCACAAAACTAATAAAAAGTCAGAAACTATTTTTTTTCAGTATGAATATGCTATAAGCTAAGCAAATAAATAGCTTACAAATGCCTAAAAGCACACTTTTTTCCATGTATCTCAGCTTCCATTTTCCCTTTGTCCATTGAGTGAACAGGATTTGATTTTGTTTCCACCAAAGGGGAAGAAAAATCTTTTCAATGATCACAGTGGATCCTTGAATTTAACAACAACAAAAAGATAAAGAATGTGTGAATTAAGATTATCTCTGTGATTTTTACCATTCTCATAAAACATTATGAGATCTTGATATAAAACATGCTTATATGTTCCAAACAACATTATAAAATCTGTATGATATTTTGCAATTGGGACTAATTTTTAATTATTATTGTTATTATGCAAAATTGCTTTTCTCTCCAATACCTCTTACCAAGGTCTGGATTTCTCTCCCCAATTCCAGACATCTAACAGCTCACTGGCACCCTTTAGACACAGGTAGATAAGTTCTTTCCAAGAATGATTTCTGCCATGTCTCTCATACATCTATCTCATAATGAGATAATTTTCCTCTGGAAGTGCCTTTGCTCTCCACTAGTAGCCAAGTCCCATGAATTTCTCCTACAATACTGCAATTTTCAAGATCTATAGGGATAAAATCCGCTTTATCAACCATACAAAACTGTCATACAACATTTGAATGTTCAATTGGCTCCATCATAATAGCTAGTCACTGCAAATTCTTAGAAGTCAACCACAGCTTGATCATCCTCTGGAAGAATCTTCCTTATAAGGCCATAATCAACCAAACAATAATTTGGAAAAGGATCTCATGTGGTTTCTTTTTAGCTGGAAATATAGTTTCCTTCTTTTTTTATTATGTAGGATAGACCTAATAATAATAATGTTTGTAGAGTGGATCCAGCAGGAGAGAAGAAAGAGAAGTAGTCTAATGAACCCAAAATATACACAATACTCTTTTGTTGGCAAGTGAAGTTGGAAAAATAAATAAACCAATAAAGATCTGATAATATATCAAGCATGTCAAGCCAAGATTAATAGAAGACACAACAGAGGGATGGGATGCCACACAGAGGGGTCTGGACAAACTTGAGAAGTGGGCCCAAAAGAACATCATGAACTTCATTAAGGTCAAGTGCAAGGTGCTGCACATGGGTTGGGGCAATCCTAGATATGAATACAGATTAGGAGAATTCTTTGAGAGCAGCCCTGTGGAGAAGAACTTAGGGGTTCTTGTGTGTGAAAAGCTGGACATGACCCCACAGCCCAGAAAGCCAGTTGTGTCCTGGGCTGCATCCAAAGCCCCATGGGCAGCAGGGCGAGGGAGAGGATTCTGCCCCTCTGCTCTGCTCTCATGAGACCCCACCTGCAGTGCTGCATCCAGATCTGGGGTCTCCAGCACAGGAAGGACATGGATGTGTTAACAGCAAGTCCACAGGAGGCCACAAAGGTTCTCCGAGTGCTGGACAGGCTGAGAGAATTGGGGTTGTTCAGCCTGAAGAAGAGAAGATGCTGGGGACACCTTATAGCAGCCTTTCAGTACCTTAAAGGAGGCTTATAGAAAGGAGGGAGAAGGAGTTTTTATATGGGCAGACAGTGACAGGACAGGCACAATGGTTTTCAGCTGAAAAAGAACAGATTTAGATTAGATGTTAGGAAAAAATTCTTTCCTGTGAGGGTGGTGAGGCACTGGCACAGGTTGCCCAGAGAAGCTGTGGATGTCTCATCCCTGGCAGTGTTCAAGGACAGGCTGGATGAGGCTTTGAGCAACCTGGTCTAGTGAATGGCATCCCTGCCCATGGCAGGCAGGTTGGAACGGGATGATCTTTAAGATTCCTTCCAACTCAACCAGTTCCATGATTCTAATATTAATAGATTAGTGTTCCCATCTTGCAATCTAGAAACCAGCCATAGCTCTACTCAGCCTGATAGGCTTCCACCTAACCAAACCATGGCTGGAGATGGTGCTCAGATGATTTGCCAGTTAGAAAAGGAAATTGTCATCAAATGCCATCAATAGGGGTTTTCTGCAATGTAACTCCTTTTCTGCATCAAGTTGCCAATACAATCCTTGTGCTAGTTATAGATAGTGTTTTGACTGCACTTGCTCCATGACACTAGAAAGACCATCTGGCTAAACAGATGTGGTAATCTGATTTGTTTGGCCAATGAGCTGAAAAACCCACAATGGCTTGAATGGGAGTTCCCAGGAGTGCCCAATCCAGCATCTTCTCCTCTGTGCTTCCAGATACCATGTTTATCACTTCAGGAACAGCTTAATAATGGATTATTTGCTTGTGAGAGCTACCAAGAGAGAAGAAATTTCCACACAAGAGACAAAAAGAGGTGACCATATTTTCATCACAAAAAAAATTAGTCATAAGGCCATCTGTCATTCTTTTGCAGTGTTTCATATGTTATAAAACAAGAAACTGCAAGCCAAACCTTAGTCCACAGGTGTCAGGTCTCCCATGGATTTGAAGAGAACCACTGGTTATTCAATCTGTTTATTTATAACCTTATCTAAATTCTGCACTGCAGGTCTTCTCAGAACCATGTGTTTTATTATAGATGTATAACCTTAAATATGGAATGGCTTGTCTATATAATGTCCCCCTGCCAACATTATCTTCAGCATCTGTCTCAACTTTTAAGACTCTTCAGTTTATAAAAATAAATGTAATTTTAGATCTTTCAAAGTCTACAGCAAGTTTACACTTACCCAACCTCAATTTGTTCTCTTTTAAATTTACTTTCATTTCTCAAGCCTATACTGTTTGATACCACCATGTATATAACTTGCATTACTGCAAAAAAAGTTTAAAAAACTAAAAATTTACAAAGAATGCCCCCCCCCCATGGAATTATAAATTAGAAATTTATATGTTTTAAAGATTAAAAGGAAGGCATTTCAAAAATCTTTCTGGAGACATTTCATTTTAGGTCAAGTAAAAAGTCTGTATAGTTCCTTTTCTTGAAGTGTTTCTCAGCACCATTAACAATGAATAACAAATGCCCATTCATTTTGCCTTGCTCTGCAGTATCTTGCCAGTGTCTGTAAACTTATATGTCAGAAAAGTTTCCAGCTATAAGGTTCTCCTTTGCATAAAGGATTGGGTTGGCCTTCTGATATTGGACTGATATTGTCTTGAAGTAAGGAGAGAGACAAATTAAAATAAAATGACCAAGTCCCAATCATAGGCTGAATGAGCACAACTAACAGCAAGCTTCTCATTATGCTGAAGACACAAAGCCAAGTGTGCAGACGCTCAAAAGCTGGAGAAGAAAAGGACAGAGATGCAGACATCTCACCAGGCTTCACCACTCATCTAGCCAGTGGCCTAGGGAAGAAGGATAGGAGCTGGCTGAGAAGGAAAGAAAAGGACATTACGGTTAAGAAAAAATGGGATGTATCTGAAGATTCCACATGCCTGGCAGCCAGGATTGTATAGGAGTTTGGAGATGACAAGGTTGCATCTTCTGGAAGAAGGAGGGCACTTTGTTGCTTGAGGAGGAAAACATTTTTTCATTATATTGCATTTTCTGAACTTAGGATAGCAAGACAGCAAGAATTGAGGCTTTAATGCAATAAATGAGTTCTGGTAATTTTAAAAAGTACATTTTTAATCCATTATAGATTATATCAAAGAACTATCCTCCCTTTGGTCAAACTTACCCTCCACCATAGTGTTTCCACTTCAGTGTAAGTGTGACATGCACTGTTACCACTCCCTTTGGTTATACACTACGTGATCCACAGTAACTATGGACTGCATTTCTTGTAAAGAGTTTCTTTCTCCCTTTGTTTTTCTTTTGGCTCCAAGACATCCTGTCTGCATAGCAACACGACTTCAGCTGTCCCTTGACCCAGCTATTACACCAACGTGCTGGCAATAAAACCTGTGTGAGGCTTCTTCAGCCAGCAAGCTACGTGAACTCACTCACACCACCCACATACAGGACTACCATGGAATTTTTATATCATGTCTACATAAAAGGGAAGGAGAAAAGACACAAAATATTCTCATCCACTGATGTACGTTGCAGTGACATGGGCCAATCCACAGAAATCAGTGGTCCTCTTAGGAATACAAACTGGCTTTCACAGCATTATATGTGGAACAATACTTCTATGAATCTGGAAACATAAATATAGCCCAAAGTACTCTGGCAACATGTAAAATGCACACGCATGAGCCCAGAATAGATGAGAGCAAAGAAAATGATTGAGATGAACAGTCACGTGGAAATAAAAACACTGGGTACATGTATAGAAAATGGAAACAAATAACTGAAAACTGCCTGAAGGCAAGTACTACTGGTGATAATCCAGGGATAATGTTTTCATAGGGATTAACTGTTCTGGAGCACTTTTCCCATGTGTAAAGAACGACATACTTTTTATTCAGATAGGTTGATTTGGCAGTCTCTTTATTTCTAGCAAAAACTATTTATTGTGCCTGTGAAGAAAAAATTCCAACCTTGGACAGCCAGAATACAGTTGTTTTTTTCTCTCCCACTGATAATTGCCTGATGGATAGAGCTCAAGAGCTAATTTCCCAGAGATAGTCCACTTCTATAGGATTATTAGAAGCTTGTGTGCCAAATTAGTGATTTTGAATCTTGTATCTTTAATAAATTTGGCTACCAATTAACGTAATTTTTATACTGAATGTGTTCAATTCATCCTTTGGAAAGAGATTTCATTTCTTTGGCAAAATGTCATTATTCTTACAGACAAGTAACGACGAGGTACACCACTTTAAAAGAAACTGCTGGGTACAAAGACCAGCATTTACCTTTTGTTAGCAGTATTTTATTACTCAGTTATATTTCTGTGGACCTGCTGGTGATTTTCTGTAGGAGAAACTAAATTTTCTGAGAAAGAAAATAGGGTCTCCTTTCAGGTTGTTTCAGAGCATGTGCTCTTTCTCATGATTTTTCATGTTTCAAAGACACCCCAGGGTAGTAGATACAGGAAGCAGAAATATCTTTACTCCTACAATTCTTGGCCGTACATTAGAATAATCCCAGAATTTATGTCTCTGGGAAAATAACCTCAGGTCCATTAAACATCATTTTCCTGCTATACAGAAAAACTCCTGGGGAAAAGAATCTTAAGAATAAATGAGTGGATAGACTAATACACCACAGGGGCTAATTTGCGGCACTGAGAAAGCAATTCTAACACAAGGCCACTAATTTGTTGGGTTTCCCTTGTCATATACTGCATTTAATTGTAGCAAGAACTAATTGACAGATAAATAATTGCTTCTTCAAGCCAGGACTAATATAGCAACTTTATAATTAAATATTACTATTACTATTATAAACTGCAATTTTCAGCATCATGTTCTAGGCTTTAACCCCAGTTTGCTTGCTGGGCTCTTAAGAACCACAGTGTGGCAGAACCCAGAAAATGTACCTTTCTCAGGCCTGGTATTATCTGAAGTATTATCTTGTTTTCAAAAAACACAATCAACCAAACAAATGTCAAGCATGGAAATTATATTTTAAAATAAATAAATATCTAAAATATTTAAATATAAAATATTGGGAAGTTTGACTTCTAAGAGTAATAAATAGAGTAATAAGACATCCCTTGTTCTGTACAAATGTGCAACAGAAGAGATGAGATGAAAACAATTGTGCAATATCAGTACTGTGAAGCTGATGCTCAGCTGTACCTTTCTGTGGCTCTAGATACACATGAGATGGTGTGACTGTATTCCTCCAAGAAAACTGTGGGATTTGGTCACCACTAAGCAACTGTGAGCTCAGAAGTGATTGCCACCTAAATCACTTGTCCTACTCAAGAAGTCTAACGTGTGTACATAATGTTTGTTCCGAGTGTACCGACCCACACGTAATGTATGACTCAATGTGCTGAAGATGCTTTGTACTGAAATGTAGAAATTGGACCCTGAGGGAAGGATTTGTGTTTTCCTCCTGAATGAAATTAGGATTCCTAACTGAGCACAGGGAACAGCACCCGACCTGCCAAGGTGTGGGTGAGAGGGTAAGTGGGAAGCAGAGGGTAGGTGGGAAGCAGCGATTTCAAAGAAGAAACAGCTCCATCCTTTCCTGCCAGGGCAAAGGCATGTGTGTGTGGATAGAAGGACTCAGAAGGACAGAAGGAAGCTAAGGACATCTGCAGATCACCAGGACCACATCCAAACAGCATCACCTTCCAGAGACCAGCACTGAGCAGCTGGATGAAAAACAGCCGGCTGGAGTTTATTGTGGTGAAAACAGATCCATGCTAGGAGGAAGTACATCCCCGAAATTTATCTGCAGACCTGTGATGTCCTGTGAGGCTTTCACAACACAATTTCTTGTTTTAGTTGATCCATTCTTAAACAACTCCATCATTTCAGTTAAATGATATAAGCTGTAATTATCTGCACTGACGCATAAATTTAGGCACTGTAATTGCTGCAGTAATAAACACCAACACAATCAAAGTTTTTCAGAACTGAAAAGGTATTTAGAAGAGGGACACAGATACAGCCAACATGGACACGAGTAGTAGTAGTAGCCTGCGAACACAAAAGCAAATTCAAGGACTGTTCCTTTTGATCAGTCCCTGTGCATCTGGTGTTAGCACCAGGGACAGGAATCACACAGCCAAAATTCATATATCTTGGAATAGGGCTTCATCCATCTCCTACCCTAATGGGTTTGACAGGGAGGAGCAAACTAGAGAGTATCTGTCAAAGAAAGCTGTGAAGAGTCATAAGAATGCTCAGAGGTGTGTAATCTCCTAGTAAGGGATAACAGCAGTCCTAGGGTATATCCTACCAAATGAAAGGGGACCTCTAGAGCCATCTCGAAATAACTTCATAATTTAATATACTGTGGTGGTGTACTCCCCACTGATTCATTTATTAAATGCCTTTCACATTGTTCCTCCCCACATTCCCCTGCCCCTAGCCCTGGCCGCTCCCTCAGGATCTCCCTGTTGGTTCCTGTACCCCAACCCCGCCCATGTACCGCCCATGTATCACCCCTGAGAAGACTGCCCTGCGCCCGGACCACGGGGTCTCCCTGCCTCTGGGGGTAGCCAGAACAAGATGTGTTTAAAAGTCCTCTGAAACCCTCAGGGAGGGACCCTTCTGGCCTCCTTCGCCGTCACTGTGCTGTAAGGCTGACAGCTACCGGAGCAAGAGCGCGGGGCCGTCCGAAATGGACTGCGGGAGTGCGACAATGGTCACACTGCCCTAAGCAGCTCCACTGAGCTCAGGGAGAGCTGCAGCTTGCTAAACTCAACCTAGCATTACAACAATATACTTCTTCTGAAAGCAGCTGATAAGCTCCATATACAATTTTATTTCAATTAATGATGTAAGAACTTTAATTCCTTTTTTTGTTAACATGGAAATAATCCCCAATTGATATTCACTTTGAGGTGAACTGCAGTATTGATTTACACTTTTGTATATACTGCTCTTCCACTGGAATACAGGGAGATTTTATTTAGAGCTGCATGGTAAGTTCTGGGCTATTACATGCAACCAGACAGCCAACCTTCACAATTCCTTAACCTGGTGGATTTCACACCACACTTCTCTGAGAATGTTTCATATGTATTTTAGTAAAATGGCAAAATCTTCTCCTGTCTGATTTTCCTTGTGTTTATTACTTTATCTTCCAAGCCATATGTTTTTCTCATTTTGCTTTGTTTGTGATTGAATATAAAATTAGGATAGCTACCTAATTCTCATGCCAGGTAGCAGTAAGTCATCTCAATTCAGCAATCATTGGGTTTGTCAGTGCAAACAGTCTATTCCTGTGAGCCTTAATTAAACATGAAAAGATGGAAATTTACTCTCATTGAAGAAAAAGAAAGTTGATATCCCAAGGCACTGGAAACATTCAGGCTACGAGTAGTAGAAATCTGACTGTAATGTCAACTAATGTCTACATGATAATAAAAACTGTGTTTAACTTGGTAACTCACCGAGCTCCCAAAGACTTTTCCATATCACAGTACCCTGAAAAAGCACTTGATGTTTCATTGCCTGCACAGCTATAGCTTCCCACAGCAGCATGTGTTGCAGTGGTAACAGTGATTTCCCATCTCAGCACACCACAAGCAGATGGAGCAGGCTGACACAAGCAATGCCTGGCTGCGAGTGCCATGGTTCACTCTAATGCATCCCTTTAATTTTTGAGAGATTCATACCCAGCTACAGTGACCCACAGCTGTCCACCAAGTACATATTAGTAAGGTAAATTAACTTTCTGCAGGACGGATGAGTTTCCTGTGAGGAGAGAGGGAGGAGAAGGTGAGGCATGGAGTCAGAGACGGCGCAGTGGGGTGAAGGAATGCAGTTCAGAGCACAAAGTTCCTGCCCATACCTTATGAAATAAGAATGCTCTTTTCAGCTCCAGGCCTTGTGCACAAGTGAGATATTGAAAACACACTTTGATACTAGAGGAAAGCACTTCAATATTTAAAACTAAAAAACTTTACATCACAATAATTTACTCCAGTGCTGAAATGAAGTGCCCTGGTTTAATGCTTCCTTCAGGAACCCTGTAATACTAAACAGCTTTTTTTTTTGAATATATTAAACCAACAGAAATGTTTATAGTTCAAGAAATGTGACAAGAAGAAATCCCTGAAAGACCCTAGTTCACTTTCTCTCAAGTAACAAAAACACCTGCTTACTAGCCTTCAGAATAAGGCTGGTATCATCCTAAAAGGATGCTCTGCATTTCAAAATCCAAAATCCTTTATCTAAAATACAGGTTTCCACTAAGACATGGTCACAGTTTAACTGTAGAGCACAGAAACCTGTGTAGATCTAGATTAGATATTTAACATCTGGCCAGAAGTGCCATACTGATATGTGTATGTATGACTCCAGGAAGGCATTGCCAAGACATTCTGTAGGAAAAAAGAACAAACCCTCACTCCAAAGAATTGAAGTAAAGGACATTTATATTTTGACCCATGAAGTAATTTCAACCCTGACTTTGCAAAAAACATCAAGCAAACAGTTTAACCTTTTTGCATTTCAACTGTTCAGACACAATATAGAGATTTATGAGCTCCATTCATGATGATTTTATTTGATTGCAAGAGAAGGGAAGATCTCCAAAAGAAGACAGTCAATATTCTCTCTCTCTCCTGCACATCCTCAAGGATTTTTCACTGGTTTTGTGAATACTCTTCCTTGTGATGAGAAGGAAAGCACTGAGACGGGATGAAGGGAGGTAGGAAGCAGAAGTTTCAGGATGAAAAATGTCTGAAACACTTGACTTTGCAATGGATTGTATAGAGGTTGTGAACCACTGATCAGTCTTGATAGCTGCTGTGAGGACTGTGTAACAGTGGTAAAATAAGCATTGTTACAACAAATAGTAGGTCTGAACACGATAACAGCTATGGGACTTGGTGCTGACAGTTCAGGTTTTTTTCTCTGAGCACTTTTGTTCTTTGTGTTAGCAATGGCTCTCTCCATCCAAGCTGCAGCACTCCTTTACTACCCTTCAGATAACCTTATTAATAAATTCAGTGTTTTGCTTCAGAAATAATCACAGTATCCCAAATTCATTGTTTTGATTTCTCGGAGGAGTACAACATAGATCAAAGGTGAGCTGTAAAGGAACAAGGTCTCTTATAAAAATGCATGACAGTTTTGGAAACTGGTGATCTTCCTTCAAAACAAAAGATAAAGTGAAAGTAATTTGCATGTTATTGTTGGAAAATTTACCCAGCCTGCATTCTTTTATCAGACTATGGTGGAAACTAGGGCATGCATGTACATGGTGATATTTTTAAGCATTCCAGGCTGGATCATCTTGTCCTGTCTGGATGTACTCTCTTCAATGCATTGCAAGTGAGTTTTGAGTGCCTCTAAGAACCACATATAGCCACAGAGTTACAGTTATATTCAATACTTGGTAATAATCAGAGGTTTGGACTAAACCTTTGCATTCCACACATCTGCTGACTCTGTAAGCCCTGGAGATGCCATTAGACAGTTGGACTGCTTTTTGGATTCATGTGACCATGATTCCTGCCTCTTCCAGACACAGCGTCAGCATATGTTACTGATTTGTTCAAGCATTAGGAAGATTCTTTCCACTAGCCAGGATACTCCACAAGCTACTATTTGGAGCAATTAAGATTTAGCTGTTTAGATTTCATCTCTTAAATTTGTCTGATTTCCTCATTTTCCAGATTTACAGTCTCCAGAGGAGATTGTCTGGAGGATATGGGCCATTATATGCTCTGCAACAGAAGCAAGAAAAAAAATAAGAAAAAGTATTTCAGCCTTTAAAATTAGCCACTAGCCATAACACTGAGAGTAGAAAAGCACTTGTCCTTCTTTGCTTTTGAAACTTTTTTTAACAGCTTCAGGACCCTTATTTTCATCCCTTCCCCCCACCCCAGACTTAGTTTTTAAACCACTGTTGCCTTTAAATGACAGGTCCCAGTGTGCACATTCTTCGCACGTGATGAGAGGAGCTCTCCAGACTCCAGATCCAGCTTGTAGGACTGGACACTAATGGTTAATGGAGCTTGCACCAGACTTCACTGCACTCGGGTGTCACAACGATAAACAATTTTGGGAGCTCAGTACAGTCCTAAGAGCTTAAGTAAGGATCAGGAATGAAAACTCCCATTAGCTTCACTGAGATTAGTGTTTCAATCTAAACTGACTCCATTCCACATTGTTAAAGGCTCTTAGTATCCAGTGTTGTGATTTACAGCCATATTTTCAGAACTGTTTGCTACCCAGCATGCTGGTTCTCTTCTGGAAATTACTGTTTTCAATTTGCTTTGCAGCTTAAATGAGAATCCATGTTTATTTACTCTATTTTGTTTTTCAATATGGTTGCTGATCCTTAAAGCTCTGTTTACTAAAGACAGATTTTAAAATCTGTTCCACAAAATGATATTAAGTCCAGACATTATTTTTCCTGGGATAAGCACAGAGACAGAAATGCAGCAGAGAGGCACATTACCAGTATCCTCCCTTTCCCTGAATTGCTCAGTCAGCTTCAAAGTTAACACTGCCTTTGGGGTTTGTTTGATTTTGGTTTTAAAAGTAAGAAGCATTCTGGCCCTTTGTTTTAAAATTCATGGAGCACAATCTCAGCTTCTGTTTGAAATATATAATAAGCCTTTTATGTGGTTTAGGAGTAGACCTGCATTTTGGCACAGCACCTGCCTATTCATATCTATAAAGAGAAGAAAATGAATAATGGCTAAAGCAGTTTTGTATGGAAAACATCCAGGCAACAAGACCATGCCCTTTTTTTTAGCCAAGTTCTGTTTGAAAAGCAATTGCAGTCTCTTTTGGTTTTAAAGTTATCAGAGCCCAGTTTTAATACAGCTTTGGAGCACCAAGCACATTGCTCATCCTGAAAAGCACTCCCCAGTGATAGTGCTGAACCACAAGCACAGTTGCTTTTCAGCACACTGCTGTTTAGATTCTGCTGTATTAATTTTCTTTTCATAGGAACTTCACTGAACTTCTGGTGAAAAAGAGAATTTCTTTCTAATGATTTACAGTAATTGTATCAGATGTGCAGATTTGTATGAAGTGCTTAAGGAATGCATTAAGAATCTCTACCTCATCAACTGTTTTACAATCCCCACAAGCAAAACTTCTACTGAGGCCAGTAACATTACTGTCATTCCTGTCCAGCCCCTATTTCCCTATCTAGATATGCACTTACAGAGCCACATTGTGATGTCCCCAGACCAGTGCTATTTGTTGCTCTATTTGTTTGCATCAAACATTTCTAAAATAGCAATATTAGTTTTATTATTCTATATCAGTTTGAAAGATTCAGAAACACAGCAGTAATATTAACCAACTTAAAAAAATTTTAGAGTCATCTTTATAAATAAATACACATGATGTTTTCTTTGCAGTTAAATTCAGGTCATACATCCAGAAAATATCCTGTCATACTGTCCAGAAATACTGCTGGCATACCAGATGTGATCTGGAAGGTAGCAGCAAGGCTAAAGTCATTGTGTGGGTAGATAAGTATTTTTTCTAATTATATATCATATTTATACATTATTTCAAGACACGCTGTAGTTCCACAGTAACACAGGATTGGTATAATATGCTAAACATATTAATTATATTTGGCATCATATACCTAACACTGGTATAACATACCTTAGAAATATTCCTTTTATAGGGAGAGCTTAAGTGGCCAAAGCATAGTCACAAAACCAGCACAGCTCCACCAGTTAAGAAATGATCCCAGGAAACATCAGTTTCTGCCAGTACAGCAGCATCTGTGTTTGGGACATCTGTAAACACAGCTGTGCCATTCTGGAATCCTACTTTTTTACAGCCACTGAAAGCCTGAAATCCAGCTCTAACCTGATATTTTGAGGAGCTCTGTGCCATCTTTAGAAAGATGCTAATCTGTCTTGAAAGAGGCTGCAAACACACCCACTTAAATTTCAATAGATTTTTGAGATTCTTTTGTTCTACACATATTAAAATGAAGGAATAGAAATCAATTCCCTTCAAGGCCGGAAATGTGAGACAGAAGCAAAAAATATGATGAAACATTTGATTCTAATTAATGAATTTATTTTTTTTTCTTCATTTAAAAGTTGCCTATAAGACTCCAAAACATAGCTAAATAATATAGGTGCAATAAATTCACGAAGTTACTTATTTAATGTTAGCATTATATCACGATCACTCCTAACTGTACCCTTCCAGTTAAAGGACCATTGGTTCTTGTTTCTATTAATGCAGAGATATGCTTCTCATGTTCAGTGACCCAGTTCCAAGAAGTATCACAATATAGAAGCCTATTTTCCACTTAATAAACATGCATAATTCCTGTGAATATTAGCAGTGATTATGCACGCTTACACACTCTAGGGCATATTCATCTAAACCCAGGGAATTCAAAAGATCTGAAGGAAAATGTGTTTGGCCCTCTAGACTGCAAGAAACCCTGAAGAATGATAGGAACACTCAAGAGTTTTTTGTTGGTATATTTTACTTTAATGACAGTTTTGTATATTAATTCCTTAGCTCTCTGCCCACAATGCTAATGTAGCTTTATGCAAGATAAAAGAATTAAGGACTTTTTAGGAGAGCAAAAAGGAAAATTAAGACAGCCAGTAAGGATTAAGCTTAACAGTTAGGATATTCTCTTTGAAGAAGGAAATTCTAGGTTCCAGCTTGTCTGATGCTATTTCCTACAGAAAAAGAGGTTAATTGGGATATTTCCAGCAGCCCAGAAGGTCATATCTCATCACAGGTAGATGAAGGAGAGGGCAGGCAGTGCAGATTCAAACAGAGACATGATAATTCACAGAATGGGTAAAGTTGGAAGACACCACAGTGGGTCATCTGGTCCAACCTCTCCACTCAGGCAGGGTCATCCCAGAGCACATGGCACAGAACTGCATCCAGAGGGTTCTGGAATATCTCCAGTGAAGGAGACTCCCCACCCTCTCTGGGAAATCTGTTCCAGTGTGTGGTCACTGCACAGTAAGGAATTTCTTCCTCATATTCAGGTGGAACTTCCTGTGCACCAGTTTCTGCCTCTTGTCCTGTTTCTGGGTACCAGGAAGCAGAGCCTGGTCCATCCTCATGACACATCCCCTCAGATACTGATAGACATTGATGAGGTCCCCTCTCAGTTATTTCTTCTCAAAGCTGAACAGGCCCAGCTCCCTCAGCCTTTCCTCGTAACAGAGATGCTTCAGTCCCTTCATCATCTTTGTCACCCTCTGCTGGACTCTCTTCAGGAGCTCCAGCTCTCTCTTGTCCTGAGGAGCCCAGAAATGGACACAGCTCTCCAGATGCACCTTACCTGGGCTGAGAAGAGGGGCACAATCACCTCCCTCGACCTGCTGGCAATGTTCTTCCTCTAACTGATTCAGTTTTCTACAGCTTAAGGAGTACTTAAACTTCTGTGATAAAGGTAAGACAATTACATTATTTTTGTTACTTAAGAGAGAAAGCAAAAGGACTCCAGTCAGTTGATTTTGCCTTTTCTACTGTTCTAGACAGTTTTCTGCAGAAAGATGCAACTCTCATATGAAAATAGATGCATATACCCCAGAGAAACTTAGAATTTAGCACCAGCTGCTATGCTGAGCAATACCTTGTGGTTTTGCACATTTGTTTACAAAATGTTGGCTTGAGTTTTAGCTTCCTCAGAATGTTATCCACAGATTTGTCCCCCTCCCATGCTCTGTGCAGACCATCAGGACAGCTAACTCAGTGTTTCAGTACTTAGGTCTCTTTGTGGCTCTGGGCTTGCAGTATATAACCAACTCTTCAATAAACTACTCCAAAAACTGCTGAAGCATTCACTTCATTCAGCACCATGGAGGGAAACATAAGCCCTAACAGTTTGCCACATATTTTGTATCCCAAGAAGAATCTATCTACCCAAAAATGGACCAGTATTTTTAATGAACCTATGATACTGCAGAAATCATTAAATATGCAATAGTAAAAAGTATATTTCTGCCTATTAGCTGCTTATTTAAAAGGGGTGTTCTTGACTAAATATTTTTATAGATACTTCCACTAAAAGTGTTGCAAATAATTTTTCTGTAAAGTCCATTTGTGTAACTGCTATTTATTTTAAGCACTGGATGATTAGTATTCATAATGGAAATTTCAATAACAAATGTTTCCAAGCCAAACTAGAGTAATTCCCCCTTTAGTCAATACAGTCTTCATCTACATCAGTAAACAGCACAGCACAATTGATGCAAATATGTAGAGTTGGGAGAGTTCATGTTGAGGACCTGACATCCACATCACACATATTCTGGAGGTTCCATTTCAGACCAACTCAAGCTTTTTAGCAGGCATTAGATATAGTAACACATTAGGTGTGATCCCAGGACATATCTAGTTATGTTTCATTTAAAAAAACCCCAAACAGTTTATATGCCCTAAGATTGTGCACCCCACTCTACAGTTCTGATGGAAGAGAAGTGGAGATAACCAGGAAATTCACCTCAAAGTCTTGCTAATATAAAGTGTTTTGGATCTTTAAGCTGAGGGTATTTTCTACTGGGTGTAAGTAAAAAGAAAAGTTTTCTTTGCCTCTAAGTTAGGTGACCAACACCTTTTTATCAACACACACGAAAATGCACCACACAGCTCTCACGAACAAAGAAACAGTGTCATCTTAGGTCAATGTAAATTGGAAATGAAGGAAAGTCTTGTATTTTTTTTTTCAAAATATATTGATCTATGGAAATCTTCTTCAATAAAATCCAGTTCAGAACAACAGATAAATATCATCATTACAAATAAGTTCATGCAGAGGAATTACGAATCAATACATGCTTCATGTATTTTCACCCTGAATATACTTTAAGTGAACTGAAATGCAATAAATGTAATCATAATGATTTAGGTCTCCTGCTGGTGGCTCATCCTGGAAACATCAAATTCGCATCTGGGGGTTTATCTGCAGCCAGCAGCTGGGGCAGACAGAATGTCCTAAACAAGAGAAGCCGCCACCAGGCCAACACTCAGACTATGAGCTCCTCAGAGACATTATTTTACAAGCATTTCTGCAACACAGAGAGAAGTAAAGCTCTGGATTTACAACAGCTAATCGTATTTCTCCTCTGCAAAATAAGTATTTTGCCCTGTATAAACATTAAATATACGATGACAATAAACTGGACTAAATATATGGTGGTGCCATTACAGCGCAAAAATGAAACCCCACAACTACCAAAGCAAGGGAGGGAATCGTTTTTGATGTCTGTATCTAAAGATACACGAGGCTGTAAAGCTAAAAGCCGGATATTGCAGCTCAGTAAGACTACAAAGCTGTCTTCAAATTTCAAGAGCAAAATACTGCTTGCACTCTTCATGTTATTTTTTGCACTACCATCTCTGCAAGCATGATACTGAATTTACTCTCTGATATGTCTTCATGAGTAAAGTATCTTGTGAAATATCTATGAACGCTTCAAACATCCCTTTGAAGGAGGGAAGTCCTGGCAGTTCTGGCATGTTTTCAGAAGATGTTTTTTTCACAGCACACAAATTCATTAAAAAACCCCAACAACAAACAAACAAAAAAAAACAACCAACCCAAACCAAACAAACAAAAAACCACAACCCAAAAAAACCACCCAAAAACCAAAACAAACAAAGAAAAACCACAAAGAAATCAATCAACCAACAAAAACCAAACAAAAAAAAAAAAACAAACAAGCAAACAAAAAAACCTTTACTCTGATTTTCCAAAAAGAAACAATGATTTCTGGAGAGTTGACATACTTTATTACAAATTTTGTAAAGACCTTTTACTTTTCCCAGAAACAGGTATGAGAAATGACAGGATGTCTGCTCTTGCTGGATGTGCAGTGAGTACTGTTTAAAATGGGATTTATAAATTATCAGTCAAAAACAACCAAAATACCTGAGGCTCTACAAATTCTTTCATCTGAAAATATAATTCATTACAAACTCATTTGTTTCTTAAGAGAATGATTGCTAGGCAACATCTTCAGCAATAAATATTAAAATATGAAGACAGAAACTTATTTATGTAAGCTCAGTTAGAAGTTTTTGCTAGAACCGTTCATTAGAAAGAAAAAGGGTCTAGGTAGTAATTTGCACAGTGATCTGGTTCAAGGCTGAAGAAATTTAGGAAAGAACAGTAGCATACATGAGGGAAATGACAGTCCCACTGGTCTGCAAAAATTGTCATTGTGCTCAATATTAACTACTTACATTTGAAAGGCTGTTTTATTTTTATTCAACCTCACATTGTATTTACGAGCTGTTCTGATCCTACAGCTCATCATTGCCATTCAATATTTCTCCTAATTAACATTACTTTGAAGTCTCTGACCTTTAGGCAGACACTCAATTTTGAATTAAAATATAATTATCTTTGTAACATGAATACACTTTTTATGCTACCCCATGTCCTTCTTGTTACAGAATAAATACATAATAAATGTAAGGAAAAGACTGCACTGAACTTGGTAAAGTAATGAAAAATAAGAAGAAAATAAACTGATCAGCCTACTTTCCTTTCCCAATAAAACCGGAATGAAGTGACAGCAGGGAAAAAAATAGAGGCAATACCTACAGTTTATGGAAGAAATCCTTTGTGCACAGTGCATAATTTATCTGCAGGTCATACTATCATGAAACTTCACCACTTTTGTAATTGTGTCCAGCAATCATGGTTTATTGAACAGGACCACGGCCATCCTTTGAAGGTGAACGAGGTCCATGAATTTCAGAGTGCAGAGAATATATTATATTTCTTGTGAATAAATCACATCTTTTTTTCTAAACTTTTGGTTCCTGGTCACTATAGTTACATGAATCACTGGTGTGATGAGGGTAACACTTCCCACTCATCTCCTCATCTTCACCATTGCTTCTCCCAGCAAAGTTATTCCTTAGTCTAAATGGCCAGCAGCTCTGGACCATATGTTTGCTTTATATTACTTCATAACTTTTTCTACAGCCAAATAACTTACTTTTAAGTTAACAAATAACTTAGTAAATGTAAACAACTTACTTTTACGTAGAGCTGCTGAAACTCCTCAAGGTTCAGTCTACCACTTGGACAGTCCTTTAGAAATCCTTTGTACCACTGTTTTAGCTCGTGTTCATTGAACTCCGTGCTCTTCACCAGATCCTCCATCACCTCAGGGGCCAGCTTACTATTTTGTTTCCCCATTTTGCCTTAAGAAGAAATAAATGAATACAATTAGCCAAATCTGAACATTTTAAACTGGAATTAGCCGAACTTAACACTTGTTTTATATTCACTGCTGCTTTCAGTCAAACACAACTTCACAGATTCACTGGTGAACATGCACCTAAGTTATGCTTGAATATTGGAGGCTGAAAATAGTCAAAAAGGCAACATTCTTCTTTCATTTAGGAATCTTAAGGCCTGGAGACAGACTACTCATTTGCCTTAAAATTAGGCATTTTACAGCTTTTCTTTACAGTAAGATTGAAAAAGATTACTTTTATTTTATTTGAATGTAACAAAAAAAATTTCACAGATTCAGGGATGTCCACAGAATTCCTCTTTATCTTTGTCTTGAAAATATCTTCTGATATGACAGCCACATTAGCAGCTACTCCTCACATGTCCAAGGCTGTGGACAGACAGGCTGGTAACATACAGTGCTAGGTATTCCACTGGGAGGAAGCAATGCAAGAGTCCACAAACTTGATGACAAAAAATGATGAAACCAAACTGGAAAAATAAATTTAGTTCTTATATATTTGTACATATACATGTATACACAGACATATGCATAAATAGATGCATATTTATATATTTAATGCACAGTTGATAAACATTAGATGGTTTACATTTCATCACTGCTTACATTTCATCACTGTTAGCTCTGAAGACATTCACTGCACTTGTTATATACATTTTGTATACACTTAAGCATATTAAATATAAACCAGACAGAAACACAAAATTATATTTGACCAAAGACATCCTTTGAGACAACTTTAGGGAAAACCTCATCTTTAACTTTTTCCCATTTTGCTACAGTTTTTTCATGACAGATGTCTTTCAGTTACTTTTTAATCAGATGACAGACAGCACTTAACTTGTCCTGTAGAGAACTGCAAAGCGATGAATAATTTCTTTCCTGAGCCTAGTTTTGCATTTCCATTTTTATCTCCAGTATAGCATCTGTGTCTAATGATTGCACCACACTGAATGCATTGATTTCTAGTCCATATCACCACCCATTCCTCCTTTTAATCTATTGCTTTTGGCATCTTCCCCTATTTCAAAACAGAAGTTTCTTTCTCCTCAGAAGGACATACTTTGTTCTGTTCCAATAAATCAATATATTTATATAATTTCCTTTATGGGAACATTCCTTGAGCAGGTGCAAGTTAAAAATTCTTCTTGGTCTGTGTGTGTGGCCAACACGTTCCCTGGTGCCATACTGCCAGCAGCAACAGGTCTGTTCCTAAAACACCTCATGGCTCCCCTCCCTCTTGGCCATGGTCCTCCCTGATCTAAACTTACTCCATGCTCTAAATTTACTTGGAGGCTCTGCCAAGCTCCCATCCACACGTTTTGGAAAACTTAGCACAAATATGTGAGACTTTAATCTTCCAGCTAATTGCCACAGGTGAAACTGTGCACGCAAATGTCCATAAATCTGCTGCTTTGACTAAATGATGAGTTTGTAATTTATGGTATTCAGAACAGCTACCCCAGCCTTACCTTCGAAGTCCCCATCTTTTCATGTATGACACTGATCCAGTTTGGCATAATCTGAATTTAAATCCCACGGAGACTAAAGTATACGAATGCAGTTAGCTCCAACTCAGCTTCTACAAGAAACAATGCTTTTTAAAATTTATTTTATTCTTTATGGGGCATGTTTACTTCCCCTTTTTTCTTTTTTATTTACATTCTGTTACCTTTTGCAGTAATAAGGTGCTTTGCTTAGGACCCAGAAAACCCTAAAGATACTCAGCAGTTATAGTAACTATCCTAGGTAGATTCAAAAGGTATTTTTTTTCTCTCCTAATTTAGCCAAGTATGCTTTTACTTGACTCTCCACCTGTATTCCTATCTCCATAACAACATTTACAGATGAGAAAAAGCATTCTCAATATGCAAAAATCAGGTGATTTTGACAGAGCATTTTTCTGTTATAGCAGCTTTTTAATCTTTATCCATGTTAGTTTTACAGCCCTTGGACCTGGCTCTACAGAGAGGTGGAACAGAACTGTGAATCTCTGCCCCATCTGCCAAAGTTGCCTATGTTGTTTTCAGTAATGTGAACATAATCCACGGTAGCACATCTACAGAGCATGGAGTGGGTCTGCATGTGTGTAAGAATACATGAATAAAGACACACATATCCACACATAACCTGTCATCAGAAACAGAGAAACAAGTCACCACCTTTTTGCCTCTGTGGTCCAGATCCCTAATTTTGGGCAGTTGCTTGTCTGCCACAGGTTGTCCAGTAAGTGCCAAACACTTTTCATCCGTTTCTGATGTACCTCACCACAGAATAACCTCTAGTAAAGGAAACCACAGCTGACATTTTGATAAACACTCTCAGAAACTATTTTTTCCACAGAACCAAACCAGAATTTGAGAAAGGTATAATTTGTGACTGCTGGGTTCTGTACTCTTATTTGCTGCTCCAGCACAGCATGATCCATAATCTGCTGGGTTCTGTTTGGGACAGAGTGAGCAGACTGACCAAGCTGGTCACAATGCTTTCCTGGAATTAGAAGCACTCATTCTTTCTTCATATTTTAAAGCTCTTTTCTTATGGAATTGAATTACAATCTGCAAGAAAGCTCAAGAGTCTCATATAATTATCAAATATAAACTCACACTTCTGGCTCTGGGAGATCCATCTTATTTGGGAATAAAAACTCAAATACATAGATTATCTAGTTAATCATATCCTAACATCTTCTAGAGCTTCATTGAATCTCTTATTATTGTTGAAAAAGTACAATCACCCATTAGCAATGAGTATGCTATTGACAAAACATTTTGTTTTCTAAAATGAAAACTATTTTTAATTAACTTACAATCACAGTTTCCCAAACATGCTTTTTCCTTGTGAAAATCTACAAATATGCCTTAGGAAAAGACAGGAGAGAACAGATGCACAATCACTAAGTTTTCAAGAGGAGGAAAGATCACTCTGCAAGCATTTTTTTGTTTAGTAAATTTTATAATTTTCAACTATAAATTTGCCAACTGCCATATTTCCAATCATGCAATGTGACAATCCAAGCACTGCTATTCATATTTGGTTATGTTTTCTGGCAAAAAAAAATAATGAAAGGGAAAAAAAAAAAAAAGGCAACAGGCTTCAATTCCAAACCATTGTTGGGGAGAGATTCATGATCCAAGGAACCAGGTATATGGGTGCCACATAGCATCAATAAGGTATCTGTTCCCAGTGAGTTACTCTGGCAGGAGAATGCTTATTAACACTAGCAAGGGCAACACAATCCAAATTAGAGATCAAGAAAAACACTAAAACTCTATTGTTGTGCAACTAGTAGCAAGAGCAATGAAGGCTGAGTTTAAAAACATTCCTTTTCTGAAACACCTGAAAAGGCTGTCAGCTATCCAGAGAAAACTGCTTTTCAGAAATACTTAGTAGGCTATTCCAGTACTTCACTAATTAACACCTTAATTGCTGCTTTTACAGGTCCATAGGAAAGTCAGATTTAAAAGATGGAATTTTATTAAACAGCCAATCCCCAGCCTGAAGGAGTCCAGGATATGCCAGCAGCAGGCAGGGACAATATGAGGATAGATCTGACTGCTCTTTGCCCTGCTGGACCTCAGGAGGCCCACGCCAGACAGTTCCTCCAGTTTTAAGACTTGGTATTGTTTGTTTCATATATTTCCTGCAATGCTATCATGTGTTCCACGTCTGTCCTGTTTCAAAACCTCTCCACTCTCCACTCGATCATCATCCAAACCTCCTGGCCAATGGCAAGGTTTTTTCCCTAGAATATTTCACAGCAATTCCCATACAGGTTTATCAGGTCTGCCTCTCCAAATTGGTTTGCCAGTAGTAAACTGCCAGTATAAACACAGTTTTACAAAACAAAATTTAAAGACCTAAGAAAAAAAAAGTTTAATTTCAATAGCAAAACATGACTTACGGAATCTCGTTTGCTGTTTAATGATTTCAAAAGACCTCCCCAACTGTTGCTTACACAGCTCCATTCCCAGCCTTCTTTCCCCTCCTCTCATTCCCCTTCAGCCTCCTTGGCGTGTGCTCAGTGTTCAATGGGACCAAGGGCAAACAAATGGAACTCTGGCTGTTCCTAAGGAAGAGTATACTGAGTGCTGCCAAAGATCTCCTATTTGTGGTGAAAAGGGACCCAAATTCCACTGAGAAGACTGCACCAACAATGTTCAACAACATCCCTAAAACCCAGCTCTGTGTTGTTTTGCTTACTTTCCCTAGTTACATAAACCCATTCTCTCTCCACGTTGCATTAGGAAAAGTGTTGCCAGCAGATTGAGGGAGGTGACCCTTCCCCTCTGCTCAGCACTGCTGAGACACCTCTCTCTCACCCGTCCCCACGTCACTGTGTCCAGTGCTGGGCCTCCTGTACCAGACAGACATGGACTTACTGGAGTCCAGCAAAGCGCCACAAAGGTCATACAAAGAAAGTCTGAGAGGGCTGGGGTGTTCAGCCTGGAGAAGCCTCATGGGGTCTAATCAATGTGGGTCTAAATACTCAATGAGGGGAACAAAGATGGCAGAGCCAGCCTCCTCTCAGAGATGCCCAGAGAGACAAGAGGCAATGGGCACAAATGCAAATTCAGGAAATTCTGTCTTGATGTAAGAGAACACTTCTTTACTGTGCAGATGATCTAACACTGAAACATTACCTAGAAAGGTTGTGGAGTCTCCGTACTTGAAGATATTTAAAACCCAACTGGACACAGCTCTGAGCAATCATCTGTAGTTGACCATGCTTGAGCAGGGACTTGGACTTGAACATCTGGAGGCCCCCTCCAGTCTTGGTGATTCTGTCATTCTGTGAAGCATGGGGAAATGGGGCAGTCACACCACCTATTTTTGATATCCACAATAGCTGCCTAATTCCACTAAATTCCCCCATGTGTAGCTGAGAGAAAAAGTGCTCCTCCAAGGGAACATTTGGAGAAAAGGTACTGGTGACTGAAGCCACCTCCCTCCCCTCACTTATTCCAGAAGTGCAGAAAGATTCACCTCATAAACCCGGGCACAAGCACCAAAGTGATTTGGGCTACCCCAGCTTATTCCCATGCACTCTGGCTGCTTTGACACCTGCCCATGTTCATGGGCTCCCTGTCCCAGGATTTCTGCAGGAGCTGAAGTAGCTGGTAGTCAACCAATACCTCTGCAGCCTCATGAAGTCTGTGCATTAAATGAATTCCCTTTATTATGAAATTAATTACCTTTTATTATGGTACATGTTTTTCTTGGTCTTCCCTGGCTTTGGGAAGTGGGAATGACTCGTGTGGACTATGCCAGAAGCAAATGACAACATTCACTTTGCCAGCTCAGCTGTGCTGGCAGGCACTCATTAGGCTGGAAGGAAAACTGTGGATCATCCCCACCCCTCTGCCCACTCCCAGCCCACAATCTCCCACAGGAACGTGCTGACTCCTGGGGACGACATGTGAAATCCAGGCGTTGAGCAAGCAAGCATGGTGGGCGTCTTTGCAGTCTTTGACACCATGCAAATCTATAAACGGCACATCAAACAGTGTTTAGACTCCAACATACACATGTATATAGGGGTAACAAAACCCCAAACAATTAATGCTGGGGAAAGCAGAGACCTATGTCTATAATCTACAATAGCAGAATAATTTTCACATGATTTTTAAGCAAGCTGTTTATCAAATTTCCAGCCTTGTGCAGATAACTATAACTCCTAACAACTCCCAGCATTGTTCCTTTCTCTTCAGGCTATTTCAGATACTGCCTTTTCTCTACTAATGTCAGCATGAAGGATAGTTAGAAAGGCTATCAAGCCACACAGATGCTTCTTTCCTTCAAATACATTTATCATTTCACAGAAGTTATTTGGAGGTAAACTCTGTCTTTCATGCACAAAACAAACAACAGCCTCACACCCAAAGCCCCATGGAAATAAGTATCCAAGGAACTATATGTGTGGAAAATAAGAGGAATTTTCCCATCCCCATGGTGAGAGACTGTTTACCAGGGGCTGTAATGACATGACAAGGGGCAATGGCTTTCAATTCAAAGAAGGTAGATTTACCCTGGATATAAGGAAGACATTTTTTACAGTAAGGCTGGTGGGGCACTGGAACAGGTTGTTCAGAGAAGTTGTGGATATCCCATCCCTGAAAGCATTCAAAGCCAAGTTTGATGGGGCTATGGGCAACCTGTTCTAGGGAAGGTTCCTTGACCATGGCAGGGGCCTGGAACTGGATGAGCTTTAAGTTCCCTTCCACCCCAAATTGTTATACAATTATATTTTCCCTAGGCAATTAGTGAAGTACTTCTTCACATCAGTTGTCAACACCATATTTAAGTCAGCTTGCATGAAACAGGGATGGTGCTGAAGCCTGTCCTATACCTTGCATAGTAGAACTACCCAGGAAAGCCTTTTTTTCTCCCAATACATGCAAAAGATGAAGATATTTTAGAGGAGGTTCTGGCACTGTGGCATGATACCAGCTCTTAAGATTCTGACATGATATAAGTCCTACACTATGATTAAACCTTCTGAAAAAAGGGTCAGTCAGCTTAGAAGGGACTTTTTCCCTTCATTATCTCTCCTGTAGGCCAGCCAATTCGATCCTCCTCAGTGGCCTTTACTTCATGATGTCATGGCATCTGCAGCTCTCCAAACTCCTGCAGGACAAGAACTCCCTCACTCAGCTCAGTCCCATCTTCCGACTCCTTTCTCAGAACCCCTGGATCCACACAGAGCAGCTCCACACCTGCACTTTGTCCACAAGAAAGAAGGGCTGCAACAATAACCTGTAGGAGTGGAAGATGAAAGCAATCCACCTCCAGGTGTTTGCTGCCAGGACAGAAAGGCCAGCATGCCACACACTGGCAGAGGTGCCAGGGGCTGAAGGTACCCAAAACAGTGACAGCCAAACGGGGCTGGGCAATGCCAAGCACTGCAGCCCTGCTTTAGCTGACCCTGCTAAGCAGGGCTGAGCACTACAGAGTCTTCAGAGGTCCCTGCCAATCTCCACAGTTCTGAGACTCATGAACACAGGCATCTTTTCACTAGTAATTGTGGGAGAAAATTGATCATCAGGTATAGGTAGAGTTAATATAGTTTCATATTATTATATTGCCCATCAGTGATCTCAGGACCATGTTGTTCCCTTTATCCAGAAACAAAACTGACCCTAAACTAATATGCTTCCTCCTTCACACAAAACTTAGGGCTCTATTCTAGGTTTTGAACCAGCCATGACCAAAAAATAAGGATTTACATATATGTGTGTATGAGGAAGAACTTCTTTATTGTGCAGGTGACCAAGCACTGGAACAGACTGCCCAGAGGCTGTGGAGTATCCCTCACTGGAGATATTCAGGAACCATCTGGACACAATCCTGTGCCATGTGCTCTGGGATGACCCTGCTTGAGCAGGACCAGGTGACCCACTGTGGTCCCTTCCAAACTGACCCATTCTGTGATTCTGTGTTTGTGTAACACCATACTGAAATTAGAAGCAGTCATGATTTACTGCTGGTAACATAAACTTCGAACTATGGATGAAAAAAATAGGCTAGGTTCTGATTTATGTGGCACTACAGCAAAAACTGGAATAAATCCAGTGATTTCAGATCACTTTACTGGCTTTACCAAATATCAGATTCAGGCCTGTAATCTTTCTGTGTAAAATAAATGGAGGAAAATAGAGAGTAATGGCATTAAGGAATGCAATTATCAAACCAAATTGAATAATAAATGGAGAAAAGATGTTTAAGCAAAAGAAGGGAGATATTTTTTTATATTTTATTTGAAATGAGATGGATATTCAATTAGATTCCAGCAAAAAAAAAAAAAAAAAAACATTTGAAAGGGTAAAACCTTTGCAGGAAGATGCTCTAACATAACAATGACTGATATATAGGGGTTTTTTTCTCTAGGTGACTAGAAAGTTAACATTGGGTTCATTTCACTAAAAGTATGTGCTAGTTTTCTGGTAAGTCTGGAATAAAGCAAAAGGGTGTTCTCTACATTTTCAACATGAAAATCAAGGGCAATACCAGACCCACAAGTAGTTCCACCATTGATGCAGCCCTGTGAGTCACACTAGGGCTCTATTCAAAGCCCAATGCTGAAGCCAGCAGCTTTGGTAGAAACAAACCTGGAGACACATGCTCTGAACGACATGGCAGGGGGTCTTATTTCTGCCCCCTTTTCTCATTTGGATTGGGAAATTGCTTACAAAAAGCCATAGCTGCCTTTACTCCTTTGCAAGCAGACACAGATGACAAGACATAGTGTAAAGCTGAGACTTACTTGAGTTGTTCAACAAGACACAAGTGCTCAGAAGAGCTTCCAGGCTCTACCACCTCGTTTTAGACTTGGAAAGACAGGGACAAAATCCTTCCTTTGCTTGTTCTTTCTCTCAGGCTCTTTTAGATCACATGGAGGAGTGTCCATATTTCTGGAGAAAGCTTAGGCTCTGAATGATCAGCTGTCCTTAAGAAAATTTTTGCTTCCTCCTTATCTCCGTTATTTTGCTTTGATATGTCATAACTCAAGCTTGTTTGTGGTTTATTTTTTTTCCAAGCCCAATTATTTTCCAATATTTCAATAGAATTTTGTGATTTATATGTTCTAGAGAATTTAGTGATTAATTTCTGATGAGAATAATCAGCTTATTAATGCTGAATGTCAGACCCATACCTGAGTACATCTGTTGCCATAGTTTCATTTTGCTATTGGTCCAGTGTCTATTGACAGTGGTGATCAGTAAGTAACAAGGAGGTGTGATTTGAGGAGGAAGACTCATTTTTCAGCAGTGGAATGAGTATTTTCTTCGCTGGACTGTTGTCCCAGTAAATTTTGTCCTTGTAAATAATAATCTTAAAATACCTGCAAAACATTTACCTTTCTCTAATAATTCATATGATGAACACCATTGCAATCACCTAATTATCCAGAATGCTCCAACATCAGAGCCTTGATTGCTGTGACAAATTTGTTTTGTACCTTATATGAAATATAAGAGTTTTTGATTGCTTTCTCTGAGGTTTTATTCTAGAATATGGTTTCCAATAGGCTTTCCCTCAGGAGATGAGAAATCTGTAGCCTCCTGGACATTACTACTTCAAAGTGGCCACTGGAACAAATTACATATCAGCATTATAAAAAGGTCACTTTCTGAGCCTTGGATTTCAACACAGTGGTTTATACAATTTTAGGTATTTCAGAGATCTATCCAATATTTAGTACTGCACCTTTTCTGGGATAGTTGCTGGAAATATCTCTTTCTGGGGGAAGACTGACAAGGCATGCCTGAACATTATGGCTTGCCTGAGTATGTTCCAGTGTTCTGGAACCAAGGGACAGCATTTGTGTAGACTGTAAACATCCATCTAGTTTTGTTATGCCAAACTGTATCAACATTTCATCTGCCTGAGACACAGGATTTTTTGTCAATTTGTAGAGACTAGTGTCAATTCTAGTGTCAACTAAAATGCTGCTTTTCTTTGAGATAAAGATTATCGAATGTTCATGCTTGGGAATAAGGTTTTTTAGACTTTAGCTGTTGCCTTGACTTCATTTACATATATGCACAATTTCTTTTTCTTAGTTTCCATTTGTTTGTAAATAAATATTCATTTATTCTTTCATAATGCTATAAAAAATTAATGTGTGCTTTCTCTCCCCTTGAATTACAGGATGTCTTCTTATCTGCTATCAGGTTTTTTTATTGTTAGTTTGAAATGTCACTGTACTCCTCTGTTTGATATGTGCAAAGCCAAATTCCCTAAGCCAGCATGCTTACCAAGAAGTACTTTCACTGTTCACCTTCCAGCCTCATTTTAATTTGAGTTTGGATCCATCAGGTGCCTTTTTAGGATCGCATCTCTGACTCATAAGTCATTGGCTTTACTCAATAATACATTTATATCCATATTCCTCATCACAACTCTTAAACAATTACTGCCCTGCCTTCTGCAAAGGTAGGCTAATCAAATCTTTACTTTTTAAAAAGTCAGTTTTCTTTGGTCCCTCTGCAGTCAATGGAGATGGTCAGAAATGTCAGTGAATCACCCCATGCAGAGAGAGATGTCTGAAAGAGGCAGTATGAATATATGTATGCATATTTTAAGACAAAATGAATCACCAAGCGTCTCCTTCTTTCTGCCACTTGTAGAGGCAGCCCTGTAAACTTTCTTAGATGTGAAACTGCTTTTCTAAATGCTTAAAGTGATGCAAGAAAAATCCCACCTTGCTCATTGGCAGTGGACAACCTAACATTGTTCCTGAACTCACTAGGAAAAACATACATTTGCCAAAGTTGATTGTTATTCCTATGCATCACAACACTTATTCAGGTGTGATTAATGTCATTACAAGGGCAACATGCTGGTGTACCAAATGCAGTCCTTCCTAAAATGCTATTTACTTCTATCAAAGCAGTGGAAAAACTCTTTCCCACTCTTTTCCAGGCCCCCACAAACAAAAATGGTTTTAAATAGCTGAACTGCAGAGACCAAACTGTTCAGGATTGTTTCATTATGCCCTTGTCATTTCCTGATTTTCCCTCATTATAGTTCTTAACCAAGTACAGTCCTGGTCTCTAAGAAAAATATTTTTTATTATTATTAAATACAATATTCTTTTGCAACAAATTTCACTCTGACCATCTAAATGCTTGTCCTGGGTTGAGGTGTATTCTATTACCATCCTCATGAGCTGTTGAAATCAGGTGGGGCAGTGTTTCCTTGCCTCCTCCCCCCAGACTATCTTGCTGTTAATGGCCCATCATTGTCCTGCCCCATGACTCAGAGATAACTCCCTCAGGACTATCTTCTGTTAATGAGCCTAATCAACACTTGGCCTCATGACTCATTACCCCATTGTGAGATGCTCCACCCAGAGGGAGGAACCAAGCATCCCATCGTGGATATAATCCGAGACTGAACACCAGAGACAACCTTCCCACTGGATTTCCAGAGGACAGGAGCTACACAGCCACCACTGGACCTTCTGAGGAGGAGCAGACCCTTCTTCTACAGGATCACCACTTCGGGAGGACTGCAGCCACCATTCTACCAGACTGCTACCACCATCCTGACCAACAGGGACTCAGGTTGAATCTTGACTCTGTCAGTTTGAACCAGTGTTTTCTTTTAGTCTTTCTTTTTTCCCTTTTCTGTAATTTTCCCCATTAAATTGTTATTCTGACTTGGTGCCTCCCACTGGTTTGTTTTCAAACTAGCACAATGCTATATTAATTTCTCCAACTCATCTCTAATATCCAGCTCCCTATTTACCCAACAGAGTCCCTTTAGCAGCCGTGTCCAGGGGTGCAAGGCCCTGTCTCACTGCTCTGGATTCTCAGGGAGAAGCAGGTATGGTGAGCACGGTGTGGCCCTCCTCCAGTCTCTACTGGGAATAACAGCAGCCAAGGTAAGTGCTCAGACTGCTTTCTCTCTGTTCTCAACTCACACAGAGGGTCTCTTTTTCTTCTAGTTCATTCTCCTGTGTCCTGTGATAACAACTGAGACTCGCAAAGGATGAAGTAAAACTCTGAGCAGTGAAATCAGCACATTGTCTATAAATAGTGCTGTGATAACTGAAATAAATACAAGCTAACACATACAGGCACACCTTAAACCTTTGCTTCCACTCAATTTCTGCATGAAAAGGAGCACCCCAGACTCTGGTGTTAGCTGGCTTTTGCACACCCATGACTACTATGCATGAGCTGATTTCAAGAGATCATTTTGACCTATGTGCTAAACACTACATTACTAAAAACCTCGTCTCTGTTATGGCCAACGTTAACGGGAGTGGTTAGCAGGAAAGCAGATTACAGCTTTTTATTTTACTAAAAACCTTTCAAAGTCAAAATAAAGTGTTTGTATCATTGTGGCTAGTGATCCATTGGCGCAACACTTGCCCCAAATTCATTATAAATGAATCGTCAGAACTGTCCCTTGTGACTGCTTCAGATGGAGCCTGATTTAACGCAGAGGAAATATATTACTGAGAAGATGAATCATAATTCTGCAGAATGAAATCAATGGCTTTACACCTTTGAGTTGGACACTGAGGGCTGATCAAAAATGTTACTCATACAAACGAGTGAACAGATGAATCACGTACACAGCTTGAACAGGGAAAATGTACTTAAAATTCGATCAGAAGTACCACTGACTATGAAAGAAAGACAAAAGAAAACCTGAAAATGCCTTCCTAAGGTAGAACTTTCAAATAAAAATTCTTTTTTTGCACTGCTATGAAATGCAAGGTGTTTCCGTCACTTTTGATATTATGTTTAGAATAAATGTAAAAAATTTACTTCGATCGGTTGAATGACTCATTTGAAATAATATTTTGGTTTCTTCAATCTAGCTCTATAAGCAGGCAGGTTGGTAACAAGGACAAGATGCCCTAATAAGTACCCACTGGTATGACTTAAGCCACTCCAGTCGACTCAGCTGCTGAGACACAGGGTGTCCCATGTGGGTGTCTCAGATGGCTTAGGTCCTTTCAGGTGGCACTAGACACCTCTGCTTAAGCAGATGGATCAGCCAAATGAGATCTTACCCTCCAGACTTTCAGCAGCTAACTTAGAATCATAGAATCTTTAGCTTGGAAAAAACCTCTAAGATCAATTCCAACTGTTACCCCAGCACCACCGTGTTCACCACTAAACCATATCCCCAAGTGACATATCCCTGTGCCTTTAGAACACTTACAGGAATGGTGACACCACTACTTCCCTGGACAGCTTATTCCAATGTCTGACACCCTTTGAGTGAAGAAACTTTTCTTCATATCCAATCTAAACTTCTACTGCAACTTGAGGCCATTTCCTCTCACCCTGTCACTTGTTACCTGGGAGAAGGGACCGACTCCCACCACCAACGTGAACCTAACAAACCAGCTGAAGGCCACAGTGCCCTGTTTCTATAGCAGAGAAAATCATTGCAGAGAAACCTTCCTCACTGAAATGAATTCATCAAGCTTCTATCTGTAGGGTGTCCCTCTGAGTCCATGAAAAATGCCTGCCTTCCCTTAATCCCCACTTATGCTATGCAGGCAGCACCTGAAAGTTGGGAGGGAAATAAGGTGTCTCTGATGTCACCTAACACACTGACTCTGCTGTGCCCTGCTGTGTTACACAACGAGCTGGGAGCCTCCCTGCCCACTCGAGCAAGCACACTCGCAACCAGCAAAGAGGGCACCTGCAGCCAGCTGCTGTGTCAGCAGTGCCCAAAGCAGAGCTGCCAACTCACCTGCTCTTTGTGCCTCTGCATAGATCCAACCACAGAACCACGGAATCATTCAGGTTGGAAAAGATCTTTAAGAACATTGAGTCCAGCCATTAACCCAGCACTGCCAAGTCCCCTCTGCTATTTCATAGAATAATGCACAAGAGGTTCAAATCACAGCTGAACTCATTTTTCAACCTTGACTGGTATCCTTAATGGATATTGGAGCAAAAAAGGTCAAAGCTGGGAATGTGTGAAACTGAACTGGCCCTACCAGGACTGCATTTAGAAGTATTCACTGACAACTGTGCTTCCTCCTCTAAGAGATTCCCTTTCCAGAGCTGCCAATCCAATTTCTGTCATAAAGCACAAAATTGATTAAACTTTTAATATGGCTTTAATGCAGACTGAGAACATGAGTTCTTTAGTGCAGACTGACTCTATTACATGGGCAAGCCCAGCATCAAAAAGCAATAATGCATATAACCATTACCTGGTGTTTCCCCATTAATTAATGTTAGTAACATTTTGAAATCACTCACAGATAATATAGATGAGCCTCACAAACCCTTCTTTCTGGAAAAATGTAAGTAATTTTACAGATGACAGAGTTACTAGCAAGGTTATTGAGAGGAAAAAAGAATGCACTGACATTAATATTGATAGAAACTGCAAAATGAGCAAAAAGGACAAAGCAAAAGGAATGCTGGCTGCCTCAGAGGAGACTCTATGTCCCCAGTACAGGAACCTCATTATTATTTCATGACCTTAATGGCAAGCCCCTGGGCCTCGTATATGTCCTTCATAACTAAAGACTAATTACAAACACAACCCAGTAAATCTCAGCTATGCAGCAACTGAAAGCTGTTAGCTATTTCTTCTAGTTTTGCCTTCATTTATACAGGACAACAGTTCTGCGAGACAGCAAGGTAAAACATACAACATTCCACGGGTCTCAAATATGAATCACAGCATATGGTCTTTCTATTAAAAGATGCCAGAGGGAGAGAGAAAGCCTCTCATGCTAAAGGACAGCACAGTTTCATCATTTCATACATTAAAAGTAATTGGAAAAATTTCTTCCAACTGTTTTTCAATGAAAGCACTACTGGAATAAATTTTTATAAAAACAGGTTGCTGTCCCTGTGCTAATAAAACTGATAAATTGCTCAGCTGAATCCATGTGTGCGCAAACATGCTTTTTTCTGGTGAAATAATAAAATGTATACAAAAAGAAAAAAGAGAGAGAAACACAGTTTAAATTTCAGTAGCATTTACCATGGCCAAGAATTATAAAATCTATACTGAAGAAAGAGGAGAAGAGACCAATACAACACACCACACATTTGTAGTACCACGTTGTCCATCTTCATACAACTTCCATGCCTCATCCTGCAAAGGACAGCAAGTTTATTGTATTTTGGGCTTTTTTAGTTTAAAGAGATGCCTACTTTTCAGACCACTTTCTAAAATGCTTATTTTTCTAGGACACACAGTTCAGGAGTTATATTTTTAGTGATGACATAAAAAGGCAAGCAACATTTTTGATTTGGATGTATCAGTGCATGCAGAACTCCTTCAGCAAAGTACTTGTAAAGCTGCTACAAAGGAACAGCTCTGGGACAGGCCATAGTAATAAATTCGACAAAACAGAAAAAAAAGCAATGGTGAGTCAGATAAAAATATGGAGGAAAACAAATGAAAGCTATATAAATACTTAAATTATTATGAAATTCACAAAAAATGTTGCCTGAATTCCTTCAGGTTAGCAACCACCAGGATAAAGCAACTGATCAAAGTTGCTAAGAACAGACAAGCTGACTCAGAAATCTTTCCAAAGGTCTCAAAATTGCAAATCTAAAATATGAGCCTACAGTTCCATTAAATTGTCTAGGAAAATATAATTTTGTTCTGATTCACTGTCCACCTATGGTAGATAAGGACCCACTGAAGAAACTATATTAGAAAAACTAGCAAGAAAAAGACATTATTGTAGGCTACAAATCCTGGAAAGCATGACATACAACTCTAATTCTCAAGGAGCCGGATGTTTTTTCCTAACTTAGGGCTGTCTATAGCTGAATTGTCCATGGGAATAGTTGAGGTCTGTGGAACTGAACTACGAAGGTGCTGGATTAAACAAGAAAAGTAACCATAAAAAGACATTTTCATTTTATAGCAGAGCTGCATTTGCAGACACAACCTCGAGGCTCTTGCCAAAGCAAATCAAGGAGGATTTCTCCAGATTGAAGGGGAATTCTTGGAGGTAACAGGCAAGTGCAAAGAGCCTGGACAACCTTCACATGGCTGTGCCTTTCACAGCGACTCCCAGGTGACAGGAGACAGCAGTGGGTGAAATATTTTTATTCCCAACCATGATACTAAGCAGGAACTGCACTGGCAGATACCCTTGACTATTTAAGTCTGTAGAATCTGGAAAGCTAGAAATATCAAACACTGCCTTCCTTGGCATTACCTCATGATTACTTCACTCATCACTGGAGAATGTGGAGGCAAAAAGGTTTAAGATAAAAATGGTTGTGCTCTCTAATGATTCCAGAGGCTGGGAATGACATAATCTCTTTGGGGATGATATAATCTCTTTCATATTTATTATACTTCTGCAATAAAGCACACAAATTAAATTGATGCTAAGAAAGAACAAAAATATGTCTGACAAATAGGAAAATAACTTCTTTATAATCAAACACCCTTTTCACCACTGAATTGCACCCACAGCTTTTTTAATTGCAAAAATGCCCCATATCTTTAGTATAGGAAAATAACCCCTACAGTGGGATTTAAATCAGCTTGCTTTAATGCTCTCAAATTTTGGTGTATGTACTAAGCTAGTAATTTAGACCAACAGAGACACAGTCATCTCCAGGTAGAGACTCAGCAAGTTCATTTAAGATACTTCTAGGATGGGATGAGTCATACTTTGGAGGTGCTGTTCTCTCTCTACTGATTCTCCAGACTATCATGCCTAATAATCACTGATCAAATAAGCTTTCCCGAATTTGTCTGATCCCTTTTTGGCCACATTTATATCTTGGTCTCCACAACATCCTGTGTAAATCAGTTTCATAATTTCATTAAACGTTATACAATAATTTCATTGGTGACCCTCTTTCTGGCACTGTGAGAAACAGTGACTATTTCTTATTCACCTGCTCCTCATCAGGCATGAAATAGCCAGACTCTGCCCAGCCTGTGTGCCACATTTCTAAACAACTTTACTCCCTATTTCTAGGCTTTTTACAAATTTACTAATTCTTTATCATGCAAGTGACTATAATTACAGATGGAATGCTCCACACACTTATAAAACAGAATATGTTTCTACTGTCCTACTAGTCCCTAGATATTTAAGCTGCTATTTGATATGAATTGGTAATTTCAGAGATCTATCATCATTAATTTCCATTTCCTCTCCCACCTTCTACTAGTTATAGTCATCAATGTCCCACAGGCATTGCCTTCCTCTTATTGCCAGTAAATCCACCTGATGTTTTATATTCCCGATATTCAGTATTACACATTCATGCTGCAGCAATTTATAGTCAGATTCAAATCCAATTGTTATGGGTAATCTCAAATCATACACAAACCTTCTCACTTCACTAATCAATTCCACAAATCATTTATGAATACTTTTCATTTTTTTCCCATTCTCCATCACGTGCAAAAAGGTATGGCAACTGTTTTTAAGTCTATTACCTTTTACCATATTATGGGTATATAAGTACTACAAATAACTTGGAAAATTCAAAACTAGACAGAAAATGCCTTAAACATGTTGTTATCATTAAAGGCTAAAAACCTGATAAAATATTTCATAGAGTCCCATATTTTAACAACTTAGGAAGAAGTGTAGCAATCATTTAGGGCAGAAAAAGTACGATTTCACACACAAATTCCTTATTAATCTCTGATATTTGTCATTGAACAAAAATACAGTTTTTGGATAGGCACCTGGTCTTGATTCAAAGTTTGAAAGCAAGAGATAATCTACCAGGTCTGCAGTTGGATCAGGCCCTGCTTACATTAAATGCTGTGCTGGTAGAGCTGTTAATTCTCTCTGGTGTGACAACACAGGAGAAAAGTTAAAGGAAATTAAGGCTGCAGTTTATGTAAAAGATAAACATCAGAATAAAAGATAATAATAACAAAAAATCCCCAAATCCCCAGAATACAGCATCACAAAACAAAGTAATGTTAAAAACTATTGTGGCACTTTCCAGGAGTTTGGAACACCTACTAAATCAAATCAGAGGACATGATATAAGAAATATTCCCTGCCAGAAGGCAAAGAACTGTTTGAGCTGGTTATACTTGTAGCAGGGTTTGGGGTTTCTTTTCTTTTCCTTTTTTTTTTTTTTTTTTCCTCCTGAACTACTCCGAAAAGACTCAGTATAAAAAGAACCTGTTACAGAATGCCCTCTGGAAGTGAACAAGGCTCCAAATGATAGGCTTCTGATAGCAATATTTTTCAATCTCCAAGGCAAAAGAGAGTACAGAACAAATGGTATTCAGGAAACCTGCTTTTTCATGGTGAAAAACAATCTTTATCTTTCCTGATCAGAGTAGCCCTGTTACTACAACCAAGCAAAGAGGGAGGAGAGTGGGTGTGTGTGTCAAGAAATAGATTCAAGAAAAGGGAACAAAAGTCTCTTTTCTCACTTAAAAAAATCTGACAAAAATCTGAGATTTTTTTTTTTTTTTTGGTGAGAAATGTATATATCTTGGAAAGGAGAAATGTGTATATCTTGGAAAGGAAAAATGCAGACTTCAATGCAAGTGGTATAAGGAGCCAGCTTTACAAAAACATGTAAGTGCTTCTATGGGTATGGACTACTGGCTAATGTAGGTACTGTTGTCTAATTGCCTTGGTTCATTTCTGTTCAAGTAAATCAAGGTGATATTCAGTGTAAATGTATCAAGCATTCCTCCAGCAGCTTGAGTGCTCTTCAGAAGTCTCACCAGGTACCTAAATAGCTATGCAAATCTCATCTCAAGTACTTAGTTGCTGCATTCCCTGCTCAAAATGCAACTTAAACTCTGTCACCTTTACTTTCTAAGAACACAACACCAGCATACAAAGCAGGCCACATACTGAACTTCATAAGGCTGTGAATGCATGCCTTGTCTCATGTGGTACCACTTCTTAATATTCTGAAGGTCCCAATTTCTCGCACACTGCCACTGTGAACCTGTGAAAATTCAGGTTGGCATTTGAGTCTTCATAAGAAAAGCCAGGACTGTGAATGATCCTGTATTATATCAGTGTTAGTCCTGGGTGACTGCGAGTGCCAAGCTGTGAGTGCACATTAACAGAGTAGGGTACGGCTCATAATATAAGTGGTGCTGAGAAACAACACCACATATAGAGATGTACACACACAATAAATATAGGTTAAGCTGGTTTTATTATGCAGACGTGCTTAGCATTAAGAATGTCCACACAGAATTACCATGGCTCTGCTGGGAGACTGACACTTAGGTAACAGCAAATCGATTGTAAATCTCAGGCCCATGTTGTCCCTCTTCTTTCTTCCTTGTCCATCTTTACCCTGTACTTTTGGCTCCCTGGCTTGCCAAGCCAGTCCCGCTAAATCTGTACTAGCTTCTCCTGACTCTTTCTCCCACTTCCCTTCCCTCCTTCCTTCCTTCCTATCTGGTTCTTACTCCCCACCCAATGCCAATTCTCATCACCCCTGGTGTTTTGTCTGTACCCTGTCTTTTCCTTATCTGACTTTTCATCAGCAAAAGCAGTGAGAGCAGTGATGTTCATAGCATGCAAGGTGGATACACAATGGAAAAAAACTAGAGGTATGCTTGTTTAAACTACAGAGGAATTCATCTGGGCAACATCTTGTTGACATTTAAACAGTCTTGGCATCTCCAGGCACAAAGATAACACAGCCACTCCCAAAGAACAGAGAGGGATGCATGCCCAGGCTGCCAGCAGGGCTGTCAGCATCATTTGGAGAGGCAGAGGCTGAATGGGAGGCATGGCAGCAGGACACAGCATGTTTAAATGATGCTGAAAACTGTAAGATATTGGAGAGCATTTTATGTTAAAAAACAGATTGTAAAGCTAAGTGAATTATGCAGCTTATAATTATGTTGTGTAAAGCCTAAGAAACCCAAGACAGCCATGAAAGGAACACCATGATTTACAGGTGGGGGGCGCAGATGCAACAGCGAGGACAAGACTGAGACAAATGTTGCCCTCACATTCGGGCAATCCCCAACTACCCCAAAGCACCACAGACAGGTCAGAGGAGAAAACACTCAAGGAGAGAGCCGAGGTAGAGGCTTTAACTGGTTTTGCTTGTTTTTCCCGGAACAAATGCAGAAATGAACATGACTTGCTGATGCCAGTCCGCCCCTGACCAAAGGATGTAATGAAAATGGAAAACGCATTGAGGCCAGAGATGCCATGTCACTAGCATTTGTACTCTCTCTTTTAAAAGCTAGCTATACTTCTCAAAAAATCACTTTCAGAACATCTAGGAAAAACCTTTTGTAGTGTTAAGAGGAGCAATCGGTTTATTCCTCTGCTCTGCTTGCCACATAGGTGTGGTTCCAAAAAAAAAAGCAAAAAAAAAAGGGGAAAAAAAATCTTAGATCTGACATGCGTGGGAAAGCCCTGAGGAGCTACAATCTCCCGAATATCCAAATAATTACCATCTTGAAGTTTCCATCAAATTAGTGCCTGCCTCCAAATAAAGCCATTTGACAATCGGCTTATTCTTCACTAATGTCACGCTCCCACCCTATTCCAGTATCTGTGTTCCAAACTTCCTTAGAAACATTTTTTTCTTTAACTTGAAAAGAGTCACATTGATTTACGACTCCAAGAAGCTGGCGAGAATCCAGAAAACCAACCAACCGCCAGCCTTTCATTTAACCTGTTCCATCACGAAAATCAATTAAAGTGTTTTTTTAAATATTATTAATGATTACAGTAAATAAAAAAAGCCACAATTTTTAAAACTTTCATATGACCAGGAACAACAGAAAACTGAGCAACTGTACTATTAATGACAAACCATTTGAAATTACTGCAAAGAAAAACAAGAGAAGATTCTTCTCCTCTAACACAGCATCCATAAATCATACACAGAATAATAACAGGGAAGTTATTATAGTCAGTAGCAGGGAACTTGATTAATCCAGGTTATTTCTACCTGGGTGGTAGCCACTAGAAGCTGGATATCTAATCTACACTAGTCATCAAGGCTCCAGTGTGCAAGAGAGAAACAAGCACCCAATTCAGCAAGAGGTAATTCATTCCATGCTAAAAGTATATATAAAAGGTGGCTGGGATTAATTGCTCTCTGGAAATGCCTACTCTTTTTTGATTAAGAAAAAAAAGTCAACACAGTTTAGACTAAACATTTAACTCCTAGATAGCTAGAATGGCATGAAAAAGTATTCTACCCCCAGAGCTCAGACTGAGATGACTCTCCCAGTTCGGGGACAACTCCAGAGCCTTCAGCCAAACTGTGCTCCAAGCCTCATGACCCCAGCCTCAGCACTGCCTGCCTGGCGAAGCCCAGTAAGGAGGCAGTGGACCTTTGCTGAAATTTTGGGACAAAATCCCTGCTCAGCATTACAGCAGCCCCTGCACAGACTATTCCCAAGGAACTCTTTCTGCCAATACAGACAGTTACCAACCAGTTTCAAACAGCAGATTAACTAACAAAAATCACAGAGTTTTATGTTCTCCGATTTCTCTGAACCATGTCATATATTCATTCCATTAATAAGCTTCTCTTAGATTAAAAATGGGGACTTTGTTAACCTAATTATTTTTAAAGGTCTTTTTGACAGGTTAATACCATTGCTGATGACACTTCCATGGGGAATGACTTAATATCAACTGGTTCCAGTCCTTGGTAATTAATTTACAGGAAAGAATACAACCATTTCTACAGTAATTTACTTCTATAATTCTATAAAATAGTTTTGTACTAATTCATCAGTAAAAGTTAACTCTAGAAAACACCATCTATCTGGTGTTGCATAAAGAATTAGTTGTAGCATCCTCACTGCATCTACAATGTGTAGTTTGGAGCACTGAGAGATAGGTAAGTATCCTCAAAGTCCTACTTCTCCAAACAGCACAGGTCGTTTTGACATTTTTAAGAGGACTAACTTACTAGGCATCTGAGCACAGTGTAAATTAAATAAATGGGTTGAAGCACATCCAGTCACAGCCAAGGGTCCCAGTTCAGATACTGTGTACCTCTACTTCCAGGTTTTGTGACATGTTTCTCTAGATTCTTGTTTTTCTTGAAGAATTGTCCTCTGAATATAGAGCTGGCATACAACCATCGCTAACTTCAGCCTTACTTAAGCTTCTTTGATTTGCTTTCAACCATGACATATACTCACTTTGTCCTTGCTTTTGTTCTCTAAAGCAGTTTATAAAACTTGAAAAAAAAGGAGTGCTTTGTATCATATGGAAAATAACTGTGCTGTAAGGAACAATACCAAGGCTGAAAAGCCTAAAATTAGACCTGTAAGCTTTGCTTTCATTGGCAGCGGTGTGTGAACATTCATATTGTCCCAATCCCACATTCTACCTCTTTTATTCTTGCTAAACATTCTACTTTCTGAAAAACACCGAAGTTTAAAATTAGCAAACCTGTCTGATTCAAGGGTACACTGACCTTGGTGATGGGCTATTTTGATCACCTTTAGGCCTTAAGAGTGAATTACAAGATCAGCTATTTTCAAAAGAAGCAAAGAAAAAGCATTTGCAGAACAAAAAGCTGAACATCTCTGAAATGGTGCCTGGAATAATGCTGTAATTTCTAGCTTGCTTTTTTTTTTTTTTTTTTCCCCACTCCTATGGAAACTCAAAAGCAAATCTAATAGCTGTATTTTTGCTGAAAGCAAGCTAGTGAGGAGATATGCACTGTATAAAGCTCCTGGTGCTGGGCAATGTGGGACTAACAGGGATAATTTAGTCCTAACAGGTTAGCATCTATGAAATACCCATTCCCTTCTCAGCTATGCTCATTCAGTTCCTACTGTAGTCAACATGGGGATAAATAAGAGCAAAATGTATTCAAAAGGTCAAACTTCAAGGATTTTCAAGAAAGCCACAGAGAGGCTAAAGTGAAACCTATGAAACAATGCTTGCTACTGCCTTAAGTATAATTCAAGCAGCTGCTAGCGTCGTGTTTATTTTGAGTGTCTCCTTGCGGAATTTCAGGATAAAATATGAGATTGGCAGTCAGCCTGAAGGGGGTATAGTCAGAGCAGCCCAATTTCAACAGACTATCAAGATGAACTGTGGGGAGCTATTTTACAGGTTTATGGCTATAGCTCACTCTGAAGCACAGTGTTATTAATATTTGTAGAGCACTATGATATAAATAGCAACACTACATCCACCACCTAGATACCTGTGGTATGCTCTGACAGAGCACTTTTTAGATAACCAAATACCATTAAATGTGCCACAAATGCTATACTTGAGGTAGGATATTAGATACAGATGTAATGCAACAGTTTATGCACCAAAAATGTTGATGTGGATCTCTAATGCAGCACTAACATTAGGAGACTTAGGCACTAACTCTGGGGTGATTTTCTGTCAGAAACTAGAATTAATTCTAACATTGTTACAGCACAAGGAGCCAAATAGTTTCTTGGAGTTAGGACCAGTGGAAGCCTAGATAAAGCTGGTTCTGAACTGTATTCAGTGTTTCCCACTGAAAAATCTGTGGCCATAAAAAGTAATGTTTTCAAAGATGAAGAGCAGCTGGAGAATACTATTTATTTCATCACACTGATGTTGTCAGTATTTCCTAATGTTTCCTACACCCTGGAAACAGTGTAGGCTGTCCATCAAGCTTCGATTACCAGCAGCAAGCTCCATGGGTCACACGGTGGCATTTCAGACAAAGCTGAGCTTTTGGAAAAAGAACGGAGGCTGATTGCGCCACTGAGACAAAATGGAGATGTTAACCACCAATTAACCACCAATTGCCTCAGGAGCAGCAAGGAAACCCTGAGAAAGGTAAATACACCTTTCTCAGAGTTTTGTCCTAGTTCCAGCCTCAGGATGAGGTAATTCCTTCCTGGGACAGCCCTTCTTTTGTGCCTAATAAAGGCCAGGTAATTGCATCCTGGATTTTGTGGGTAGGAACATGATGTGCAGCAAGACCATTTATGGAGCTGTGGTTTCAGTCTCATGCTTAGCTTTCTATTCTTACATATAGAGAACTACTTTTACTGCCTTGGTACCTGGCATTTTTCAAGTTTCTGTAATTCCCCCAAACACATCAAATGATTTGATCATTATGAACATGCCTATACTTGAACAATAGTTCAAATTAAAATCGGTAGTGGATATGAACTACAAAAGGCATTCCTGAGAAATTCAAGGTGATAACATTCTCATTCCTTCCTTATTCTTCAGAAAACATCTTGTTAATACAGTTATATTTCCAGTGAATTCCCTCGACTAAGAGTACTTATACATAGAACTATTTTGGAATAGCATTTCCCAAAGAACATCAGGAACAGAAGAACTTCTCTTTGCTATTTACTTTACTACAAAAATGGGGGCTCTCATTTTTCATGGAATCATATAATTTGGCTTGGAAGGGACCTTAAAGATTATCCAGTTCCCACCTCTGCCACAGGCAGGCACAACCTTCACTAGATCAGGTTGCTCAAAGCCCCATCCAGACTGGCCTTGAACATTTCCCGGGATGTGGCATCTACAACTTCTCTGGGCAACACATTATACATCTTCTCACCATGCTCATAGTGAAAAATTTCTTGCTAATATTTAATCTAAATCTGCCCTCCTTCAGTTTAAAGTCATTACCCTTTGTCCTATCACCCCATGCCTTGTAAAAACTTCTCCAGCTTTACCCCTTTTGGTACTGGAAGGCTGCTATAAGGTCTCCCTTATAGAAGGTATAAAAGATACATGGACCTAGATTCTAACAGTAATAAATTTCATATTATTTATTAATTCTTATAATGGATAACCAGTAGCAGAATTCTTTACTGTGAGGGTGGTGAAGCACTGAAACAGGTTGCTCAGAGAAGTTGTGGATGTCCCATTCCTAGAAGAATTCAAGACCAGGCTGCATGGGACTTTGAGAAACCTGGCCTAGTGGAAAAGTCTGCTCCACTCCAAACCATTCCACACTGGAAGGAGAATTTCCACGTAAAAATAATGAAAAGAGTTAAAGATTCTGCAGTGAGCTGTAGAATCCTTTTTAAAATATTTATATTAAATTAAATTAAATTAAATTAAATTAAATTAAATTAAATTAAATCTCCTTTAAAAGAATCCCCACAGATCCCTAAATCCCCATACAAGCTATGCACACTGGTGCTGAATACTTCATTAACTTATATACGCCATACTATACCATATGGAAGTTCAGCACAGATATAGGAGGCAGATTTGCAAATTCCTTCATGAATAGAGTAGGTAAATGTATGTTAGGCTCTCCTAGAGCCAACTTACAGAGCAGAGATAATGGCACAATATCCTGTGTGTGACTCAGAGGAGCATGAGACTTTCCCTCCAAGGTTCACAAAGACCTTGGGGAAATGCAAGGTTAAATTTGTGACCTGGGCATAATTTGTGACCAATGTGGGATGTTTGTATCTTAGAAAAAAATGGGTCATCATTCAACCTGTCTGTGCTGTCTTCAAGTTTCCATTCTCTTGGAGTACCTTCATAGTAGGTGCCAGTTGTCACTAAATGGTGGGTGCTGAGGTGAGCTGTGCACTGGATTTTGGGACTGCCCCAGCTCCTGGACTTGTCCCCAGGACAGCCCTCTCCAGCCTGCCCAAGGCAGACACCTGATGCTGGCTGGCTGTGCCCACACCAGATGCAGAAACAGGACCTCAGCAGCATCCTCTGTGCTTCACTCCACACCACCTACTCCCCAGCCAAGAAAATATTTATTCCAGCCAAAAGCAGTCTAGACATAAGGTAATATATGCAATGCAGATGCACAGGAGATTATACCTGACACAAAACTAGAAGAAACCATCTGATAAGAGAAAAAATTGAGACAGGTTGAGTAAGCTTCATGCTAGTGAATATATTCCTATCATGATCTTTTTTAAAAGCTACTTCATCTGCTCGCCATAGGAAGGGCTGCTTGCCGCTTCCCACCAGCCGTATTCTGCCTCTCCACTACTTGCAGCTTGTTTTGATTTTGGCTGAGTGGAAGATAGATACGGAAAATCCTTGCAGGAATGGCAGAGTGCAGGGAGCAGCCTTGCCTACTAATCGATGCAAGCTGCCTGGGAAGAGAGGCAGGATGATCATTTCCTCCCTGCTTGTTCATCTGCTCCCCTGGGAACAAGTTATACTGCAGTGACACATTAAGGCATGTGCTGTCAAAGTGCTTCTGGCAGAAAAAATAAGTGAAGTATCAAGTGACTGAGCCCTTTCAGCTAGCCATGGGATGCAGGGCTGTTCCAGCCAAAGCAAAGTCCCACTACAGCTGAAGCATACATTTAAATTTTTCATTTAGAGTGATAAGAAGTCCCATTGAACAGTCTGAAGGTACAGGAGCAGAATAAAACTGGCAAGTTATTTTGTTGAAAAGCAACCAGAATTTTCAGTTCTACTTTTAGACTACACACCTAGGATGGAAAATCTGTTGTACGAGCTCCTGAGTCTTGATGTGCTGAAAAAAAATGGTACAACCAACTCTTACACATGGCAGATTTTCTTCTCTTGTCTTCCATAATGTGGACTTGGCTGACAGCACTTACTAACAACTTGGAGCCTGATGGAGTTGAATTGGCTTATATCCAGCATGACTGGTGCTCAAATGACTCCATCTTTAAATATTTTGCCATAATCATAAATGGGAAGTAATGATCACCTACAGCTGACCAAAGAAATAAGGGATTTTTAAAAGGAAAAACAGGAACACAGCTTATGGACCATTCCACACAAAATACATACTTTTTATTTTCTTCTGCTCTAGTACTTCTAAAAACACTATTTTTACCAGGTCTTGGTCTTTACATTGTCACACCCATGCCCCTCTGAAACAAGCAAGAGCAGGTAATAGCCACTCCTGCCAACGCTTACTGCAGCGACAAATCTCAGGCACAGCCCATGGATTAGCAGAATGTAACTGGTTATGCCTGTTCTCTGCACTGGACTGAGAAATCTTCACATTTCTGTTCACTCACACTCAAAGTGATTTCCAGGTAATGCTTCACATGTCCAACGGGAAAAGCTACAAAGCCTGTTTAAAATGGAATTTGGCTGTACATTATAGGAGAGCTTTGCCATTTAGTATGGTGCAAAGCACAGGGGGCAGTCTCACGCCTCTTTCTAAAGGATAACTTCAAATCCAAATGAGAAACTGGTCAGACTTTATTTTTTCATACTACTTTGACAACCTTGTGTGCATGTGCAATGAGCATGCTGACACCTGCATTTTAAATGCAAAAACCTAAAAAGGAAAAATATTTCAAGGACTATGACTAAACTAATAATTAAAACTGGCATAAGAATTGTATGTAAATACAATATAATGATGTAATTAATCCAATGTAATTAAAACCCAGAGATAATGGAGAGGTGCACCTCCTCACTATCTACTTAATGAGCCCAGTCCATGCTCTGCAGTTCATTCCTCATCAGCTTTAGTCCAAGTGGATCATCATTATCACACCACCACCCAACAGATCTCACCAGCAAAAGCATGGGAAACTGGGAGACATGTAAATACCTTCTTATTTCCACTTTATAAATATTCCAAAATTAAACTGTTGCTGATACTAATGATTTAAATTTAAGTTATACATATTTATTACTTTTATTACCTATTATTAATGATTTAATACTGTTGCTAAATTTTTATTTCATCAACTACACACAATCACTTTCTCCTGTAAGAATTTATAAGGTTTGCCAATATTGCTAAACTGCAATGTTTAACTTCCTACCAAGTACCTCAGAGAGCCAAGAGGAAAGACAAGCCTCAGGAACAGGTCACAGGCAGACAACGATCACAGCTCTGTATTGCTCCCATTGCACCATGGGATGATTACACACTGATTTTAATTTGACACCATCCAGTTCTGCTGCCAAAAAAGGTTACACTCTCCAAAGAGCCACATTCATTTTCGGAGAGAACTCCTTGCCTAATGTCTTGTGTATATCCCAGGATTTGTGTGGCCACGTGCCAGGTAGATAAGAAAAAACTGGTCATGCCTCTTCACCCAGAAAAAGAAAAAAGGGTCATTTGGGTGAGGTAAACCACAAAAAAAAAAAAAAAAAATAGGAAGGGTAATAGGAAAGTGAAGCAGCAGGGAAAACTTCCCTTTCTAGCAGATGTGACCATAGAGCCCTGCCAGGAAAGGCTGGGTAGGGCTGGATAGAGAGCTCAGCTCAAGCTGGTGCCATGGTCCCCTTCCTGCTGCCAGGAATGTAGATCACCTGGTGCTGGGGCAATCAGACATCATATTTCACTCAAGGTAGACCAGTGCCACACCAGAAGTCCAATGAGACACTGCTTTCATCCAAATTTCTAGTCCTGCATCTTCATTCTTTCAAAAGCCCAAATGTGGTCACTCCCCCAGCAAATCTTGTACTTCTTGTCTCTCTGACAGAAGACAATCATCAATTTGGGAATGACATCAGAAGTGTATGGACAACTCTTTTGAGGTAGAGATTGGTGTTAACTGATGTCTGGCTCTGAAATACTTGGAGGTGAAAAATTTACACATTTGCGAAATGTTTTTTACTTTGACTTGTAGCAACTACAAAATTTGTGAGGCTTTGTACAACGTCTTTCAATTTATCTGTGCTAACTGAGCTCCTCCCATGACAGGAACTTCATTTGTAGCACTGTGGTCAAGCACATGGGTAAAACAGGGTCTACAGTTCTCTGAGAATAAGGGTTTGGGATTCCATCCTCTGCTTTGCCATCAACTCTAAAAGCTTCTGGACAAGGTATGTTTCTGCCTTCTGCATCATCATGTAATACTAAGTGAATGAAATAATCTTAAATTCTATAAATTTGCCAGTACTGTAGTTGTCAGATCCCATTCAAAACTGACATCAGCAGTGAAAAATTACATGGCACATAAATACAAATGCAAAACAATGAGCAACTTACCACATAAATGCTTCAAAATCAGCTCTCCAAACAGGTTTTTACTTCAGAAAAGCAGAATTTTTAAGAGCAGCTGTTCAGTCATAAGATCAATGAATCATATGATGAAAGAACATATAAAGTCTTATGCAAATACTTCACATTTTATTTTTGAATCCTTCTCCCCACTTAGTTTCATGTCACAAATGCCTTCAGATGAGCAAATTCCCCTGCACCCACACAGAGCTCACTGCCAGAGAGAGCCTGCACTGGGGGTGTTTCTGTGGTCATTTTTAGGACTTGTATGTGACTTAAAATCATCTCAATTCTCTTCCCCCTTCTCCAACAGCTACATCTATCACCCATCTGACACACAATGTAAGTTAGCTCAGCTCAGGTGGTCATTGGCAGCTCAGTAGGGGCTTCCTCTGAGCACCTAACTCAGATGCTGCTGCCCTGGTACAGTTCTGATACAGCTTGTCTGTCATTGCATCTGAAGAAGCAGTTCAGAGAAAAGTGGCAAGAATCAGATGGATTTATCATTAAATTTAATATTTCCTGCAAATTCAAATTTTCCCTGCAAAGTTTTCTCACAACACCTAAAAAAATCACAAAAAGTAGTGAATCTGTTAGTACTTTTCATATTAATCACCCTTTTTGTGAGACTCCACTCCTCATTCTTTCCTAGATGTTGACACCTTTGCCTTCTGCTATCTTTAAGTGTTATCCTACTCCTTTTCCTCGCTCCCTTCTTCCTGATTAATTTAAAATTAATCTCCCTAGCACTGAAATCCTCACAGATCTGATCTTGCCTGCATTTGACATGATTCATGATCACACCTTCTTCTTTTCCCTGAGTCTCATCTTCCTTAGACTATGAGCTTGCTAAACACTAACACCTACATTTCTAGTCAACTCTGTGTGTTCAAAGCAACAGATTTCCCCATGTATTTAAATCTAGTCACTCACAGACGTGTTTTGGTGGTTCAGTATGTACTTTGTACTATTCAAATCCACTCCTTGATCCAATTTTTTCCAGTAGGGATCCGACTGATCAGCTCACAGAATGGGTCCTTACACTTGTATGGCCTTGGACTTTGGTCCAGCTACTTCAGGATGGGATTGATCCAGAAATCTCCATTTCACATTTAACTCTATGGGAATTTTTAATAATGACCATCAAGCCATCCTTCCATGTGTTCCTAAAGATTTCCTGATGTCAGTGTTTGTCAACAGCGCTGCTAACGCCACTGATGCCTTTTCCTGGTCTTAAAATCAAGAGTCAAACACGGTTAGAAAGGAAGAAGGGATTTTACCTTGGTATTTATTTTAAAGATCCTTAGGTGCACCATGTCCACGTCGAATGCACCTTACTGCACACCACAATGCACACCCACAACAGATCTGGTCTAACATTATAGGTCTTACTAATTAGCATATCTATCAAAGATTCCCCAATGAGAGGCTTGAATGAGCCCCCCTCCCCAAGGAACCTTCCCCTGGATGGTTCTATCTTGGTTTACAGAATGTGTTCTGGAGAGGACCTTGGGGTCTGGGGCACACTGATCCCTACCTACGAAGCTTCTAAAAGGTTTAGTCTCCTACCTGAACAAACAAGTCCAAGAATGTAGGCAAAAAGCACTAAGAATACAGAAGTTCTAAAAAGGTATAACAGGGGTATAAAAGAAAAGGCAAATAATCATCCTGGCATCACCACTGCCCACTGATGGCACATGTTTCACTGTACAACCACGTCTAACCACTGTTACTGTAATTTAGTTTTTGAAGCGTGGCAAGCTAGCATAGCACAATTGTCAGACAGTGACTTTGCTCCTATAAGCTGAATGAATTTGATACCTTTTGTTTGTTTCTTTCTCACAGATTCAATGTTTATGCAAGAGTACCTCATTAGTCAAGTGTCCAGAGCAATACCCCTAACTGTTCCTTCAGAACAAACAAAAAATGCTAATTTCTGCAGTCTTCTTGAAGGTATTTTCAAAGGAAAGCAGAAGTACAAGACTGAAATGGCTGCTGTGTAGGTCTTTGTAGAATTGAGAACCTTGTAAGTTACTGAGTGACAAAATGCAGAGTTGCAAAATTAAGGGAGTATGTTAGTTGTCTCACATAGCTTCAGATGTTGATGACCTTCTGAATGTATCAATGCTGTCAACAGTAAATGGTTGGGTTTACTGGGCAATACAAGAATTACAATCTCCAGCTATCTCTGTTATATATAACACCAGAACAACCTTGAACATTTCACGAACTCTTTCTTTTATCTGGAGATGAGCTGACATTGATATATTGTTATTGGTTTTCACTAATACACTCCTGTTGGCAACAGGGAGATGTTAGCAGCTGAAATGAGTCACATATTGCAAGACCTTGCAATTTATATGGAAGAAAGAGCAATTTTAAAAATATCTCTGTCTCCTCCTCAGCCGACTGTGCAATGCAAGACACCCACTAAAACTCAAGTCATAGTCAGACAGTTATTTTGCATATATTTGAAGCACACAAAGTTCCAGGGTTATTTTTTTTATTTAAATTGACTAGCTGCATTTCACCAACAGTAAAACAGCATTACAAAGTAATGATACGACTGTTTGACACTGAAATAAAAATTAGTCTTGAATTTTATATTTACCATGGATTTCTCATGCAACAATTCAGAACCTTGTTACATTGTTTTCATTTATTTATAGTTGCACATTATTAAAAAATCTACAGTTGGTTACAAATATTTGAAGGAGGTAATAATCTAAAATAATGTATCTCACAAACAATAGAAGTAACTTACCAAAAGTTCTCTAGCTCATTCTCATCTAAAGAAAGCAAACTGCTTTGTAACTGAAGGACTTGCACTGATAGATTTTGTTAAGCAAATTGACAACATAGATGTTATGGCATTAGATGATAGGTACATACAATAGAACTATTTACAGCACTGTGCAGGAATAAAAACCACAGAGCATGTTTTGCTAAATTATTGTAACATTTTCAGTCTCCTATATTGAATCTTCCTACCCCAACATTCCACAACCCAGGAAAAAAAACAAAAAAAAGAAAAAGAAATATATAAGCTGTGTTTCTACTCTGCAGATTCACAAGAACATCTTGGGTCTTGCAATATGATACAGCGTTAAGGCACTGAAGAGAGCAACTCAACAGAAAAAGCAGACAGACACACAGAAAGAACACAGCTGTACTCAACATCTGTTTACATTGTGCTGTGACTTCTAATAGACTTCTTTTTGAAAATACCAGACACCTGGTACATATCTAGAGATATCCAGATACAAACCCAGCTGTTTAGGACATATTCTAGGATGTATCTACACTACAGCCCAACAGCTGGAGAACAGTGTGTGCTTCAGCCAGCTTCCAACTCTCTGGCTTTGCCACTGTGAACAGCCCCACCGGGCAGAAGCAGAACGTGTATGAATGTATCCTAATTAGCTCTGCAGGAGGCAAACCCAGCGGCTGCTATCAGACATGGATTGGCTCAAAGTCCCTCTATGAAATCCCTGTACATGCACCTCATCTTTTTGCACAAGTTGTAGGTACAGTATATATCTTGTATGTTGTTAGAATTGTAATAAAAGTATTTACCCTTATAGCACTGTACATACAGCTGCACTTTCTAGAACATATGCAAAGGCCAGATCCTTGTTTTATAAAGCTCACAGTTTAAAAACCAAAACAAAACCACAGCTAAAATGCAAGATGAAGGAAGCATCCACCATGGTTAAACACACATAGCCAGTATCATCAGGGAGAGGGAGGCTCTCAGGCAACAGGAGACCTTTGGAGAAGAATCAAAGACAGGAAGCAGAGCCAGAGAGGGAGAAAAAAAGGGAGCAGTAAAAGCTAAGGATAAGATAAGACATGAGGCAGTTAGTACCTGTTGACACTTCAGGATTACATTCTCATATAACGGAGTGGGAAGCCTGACTGAGTAATGTTCACCTCTTAAACCACGTAGAAAAAAGTGTTACTTACTCATCTGTGTTCCAGTAGCACCTCTTTGTGGCAGACACTTGAGAAAAATGTAAAAACATCATAACCCCTTCCAACCATCCTATTTTCCCAAATAGGAATTAAAATGAACAAACAATAGCCATTGAACTAAATAGCTAAGAACTCATGCAGTGTGGGGGACAACTCTTGCAAACAAAACCTATTTATGAAGAATGATAAAGGCTACTTTGTGGTCTTCTTACCATAACTGAGGAGGAAAATGGAGTCTTAGAAGCTACTTCTGTTAAGTACTTCAGCATTTCAATAATACTGGTGTGTTGTTAGGATTTCACAGTCAGAAGGAGGCAAGAATATTTATGCATATGGAAAAAAACAGTTTGTGATTATTTGACTCTCTTTATTTAACAATGCATGATATAAAGTTTTAACAAGGTTAAACACTTAACATACTATTATTCATACTATTATTCTAAATTTTCTCATTCTGCATGGATGGCAGGGACCAGATTCCAAGTCCACTGGAGCTCTTTGTAGAGCATTGGTCAACCTTACTTGTGGTTGACGAGACATATCCAAGCCAGATTAAAAAAACAAACAAAAAACCCCCAACACAACAACAAAAGCCCAATCAAAAAAAAAAAAAAAAAAAAAAGAGGTAGAAAATACAAGGTCAAACTTTGCTGGACATTTGAAGATGCAGTTCTTTTGTATAAGTCAGTCTGGTTTGCAAAAATCATTAGTATCATCACAGGTTTCATGCATCAAACTAAAACCCCTTTTCAGGCTATCATACTTCCAAACAGAAAGCCTTCTATGCCATTCAAAACATGAATTTCAATAACGTTCATTAATGTTGGTATTCATTTGAATGATTTAAAAAAATGTATACCTGAAAGGAAAAATGACTGCTTAAAAAAATACAGTATATATTCTGGTGTAATGAAAGAACATCGACTATAATGAAGTTTACTGGATATGTGCTGGATGTTAATACTTGCACAAATAACTTTTTGCAGCATTATTCATTATATAAGCTGATTTTATTTTCAGTGCTAAAAACTTGTTCAAAGTTCACTTCCACTAACTTTAGAAAATCTTAACTTTTTTCTCTACATATACCAACTTCTACTAAAAAACAAAAGCATTTTAATTTTAACTACTAACTAATGTCTCAGATTTCATTCTCTAAGAGTCTTTAGTTACTTCATATTTCTAAATATAGCAGATAAGAGTACAGAGAAATATGCTGTATTGTAAGAGCTTTTATAAACAAGATTTTCTAATTTTAGACTACTCCATTCTGAATAAAGTCTAATTAAATCACATATACTCTCAAATGTAGTCCACAAATAGGATCATATTCACGTCTCCTCACTATCTGATTCCATCTTACAGTGAATGATTTAATATCTACTTTTGAGTAAAAATGTTTTATATGAAGTGGAACACTAAACTTTAATTTTAAAAAGTGATATATTATCTTTTTGAAATTATTTTTAGATATTAAAATCTAGTCATAGGTACTCTACACACACCTGGCTGAACAGTTGATCTATTTAAGATTTTTTTTTCAACTACTCTGGGGACTAACTGGTTCAAGAACTTGTAGTGAAGTCCAGAACCAAGACATTTTAAGACCAAGGATAACTAATTACTAAAAAGCTCAGAGAGAACAGAGCTACATTTTCCATTCTCCATGGTCTTTAAATCAAGACTGATTTTCTTTTGCCCTCCAAAATTAGTATGTGTTTCATGAACAGGAGAGTAGAGGCATTGCTGAGTCAAATGCTATGGCCTCTACTAGACATGATTAAAATGTTCATTAATCTCCCTTGCAGATTTAAACATTTATGAATCTAAGGGCTTTCATCTCTAACATACAACTTTCTATTTAGCTAGAAGTTAAAACTAATAATTTTCATCAAAAATTTTAAAGCCTTATATTTATTAGTCTAAAAACTCTATAAATTACTGTCATAACTTCTTTTCTTCCTGAGTATACATTTTGACTCGTACAGTCAAAGTTTGAACAACCAAAGTAATCCCACTGGTTGTTATTATATTGGTCGATTCGACTCATTAGGAGTTAAAATAAAACTATGCTATTTTTTATGCCTAAGTACTGTATGAAAATACCTTGACAGGACCAAAAAAAATTTTCACCACCACTTGTAAGTCTTACCATTATGGATGTCAGTTTTGAAATCTTTTCATAAATGAACTTCGAGAAAGTCTAAGTTAGTGAACAAGAAATAAGAAATATTATTTTTTCTGGTATTTAATGGTGCTGCATAAAAACAATGATGCTTCTCTGAAATATTATTTTTTCTGGTATTTAATGGTGCTGCATAAAAACAATGATGCTTCTCTGAAATCATCAATTATTTAAAATTAAAACTACTTTAAGCCAAAAGTGATTAAAGGTCATTTTAACAAAAAAGTTTAGTATCTCATATATACATTAGTGTAAAAGCTATAAGAATCACCATTACATCTTTTTTCCTGCACATCAATTCAGACATTTTTAATATGGATTGTATAGACAGTCTTCCTCAAATGGTTTTGTAATGATAAAGAATTTAAAATTCTTTATCTTCGTATTAAGAAATTATTTTATTATAATTATCTTAAAAGATTCACTTGGTAATCTCAAATTATCACTTCTCATTACTTCAAAGCTTGTAGGTTGTTGACAAACTCATAGCAAACTCCTGCTTTTTCAGAAGAGTGAAACCGAGAAAGTTATAATACATTCCATTACATTTTTACAGTCTGGGATTGAAAATATTACTTCATGGGGTTTATTTCAGAGAGAAAATCTTCAATAGTATCTGTAACGCTTATTCCTTTGTCCTTGATATCATAATTTTGGAACACATCATGCTTAGTCCAACAAAAGTGCAGTTGTCCTTTCACTCCCAAGGAGCACTATTTATTTCAATTAGCTGTGGTTTTACAAGTTATTTTACAGAACATATTCTGTTCCTTACTTTCCTCAGGGGAATAATCACAAAGAAAAACAGCTTGATATTTTTATAAACACATCAGTGAATTTGTCTATCAAGTGATTTTTATCTTTTTCTCCTTCAACTGTCTCCTTGAAACTACTTACTTTTTTCAACTTTCATCTATGAGACCATTTCTAATAATCTGCCCTAATTTCCTACATGTGTATTATTGTCCTTTGAGTCACGTTCACATCCAAATGTGGAAAAGCTCTTGAAAGCAGAGACCCTGTGGATAACATCCACATAGTTAAAAAAGAAAGAATACATATATATTCTTCACACTTTATAACTTAAAAAGCAATATGGATTTGTAGCACTACCCAGAGATTTTGTATTCCATGAACAAGTATCCTCTTATCATCTGTTTAGTTTCCTTTGAAAAGGTGTATAGCTATTACCCTCAGACCAACAGCATAAAATTCAAAAGGTAAGATTCTCTCTCTATGAATAAAGACAATTAGCTGGAGCTGAGGTAAGAAAGCGCCGCCCTGTGATGGGAGCCCATGTGGATCCTTACATCTTCCAGCACAGCAAACACTCACAGCCTTCCCTGTTGGTCCTGCATTCCTGTACCACACAGCGCTTTCAGCGATGCCATGGAGAGAAGCTATGGAGCAAACCATGGTCTTTCCCAACAAAGAAATAAACAGCAAAGAAGATAATTGGTAAGGCCGAAAGTGATCCAAAGATGCAACAAACACACATAAAAAGACGGAACAAAACTACACTCCGAAGGAAGAAAAAATATCCCAAACATGTAGAGAATGGCAAAAGGTGTGCAAATGCAGGTGATAGTGACCCAAAAGAAAATGGAGACAGATGAAATGGTCTAGGCTCATTACAGAGTAGTCTGAATCAAAATTAGGCATGAGAAATAACGCAGGAAGATCACATAGTTGCTTTTCCTTATTAATATAAGACAAAATTAAAGGAAAACAAAGAAGCCATGGGCAATCAAACCCACCTGGAAACAAGCTTCTTTACAGACCACTCCAATGAGTATTTAGCCCCAAAGCACACTGTTAAGCAATACGTATTGAAAACAAAAGGAGGAAGACCGGTGCTGACAATGTTTAACATCACAGACAAGGAGCACAGCTGCTCAGGGTAAGTTCTTTGTGTCTCAATTCCTAGGACTTTAAAACCAAATCTGTCTCCCATATTTTAAATTTTCTATCTTCAATTAGTGTACATTGCTGTTTGATTCACAATTAGAGGATGAGCCAGCACTTTTTGGCCAAGTGACATAAAGTTCTGAAAATCTACAGGAATCTGCAAAAGTTGACAGAACTGAATACCTAAAATGGGAGCATGAGGCACAGATACAACACAAAAAAGTTTAGGAATCCATTTTGCAGACAGACATAACATTACAGTTCCAAATCTGAAAAAGAGAAGCAGGACAACAGCTTGAAATGTAAACAATTACAGAACCACCCACAACAAAGTTCACCATGTTCATGTGTTTGTTAAGGGAACCTATATTCTTAGATTTAGAGCCTTCCTGCAGCTATACTGAGTGTATAGACAAAAAGAAAAGTCAAGAGGCCTGTAGCACCCCAACGGTGCTGCAACCCCCAAGCAGGACCCTACTGGAAGGCACGCTGGGATCCCCCCAGATCCCAGACATGCTGCAGTCAGCAGGATGTCGCACCCTGGGACACGTGGTGCCTTTTCCAAACAGCACCCAAGCCAGCAGCATTGCACCGCTTCCATCCTGCACAGCCAGCCTAATTTCCTCTGCTCTGCCCTACCCTGCCCCATCACATCCCGGGTGGACTTGGCCTCATCATTCTGGCCAGAGCAGAGTTTTCCTTCCGGCTGGTGCTGTGGGGTTGTATCAGCTATGACTCTTCTGGCACAATACACCAGGGGAAGGCACACAGGGAACCACACAACGGGACCAAGAGCAGCGGAGACATCTCTGGCATTTGCTCTGCATTGTGGGTTACATAACGTTGTGATACTCCAGAGTAGATGTTGCTTGACGACACAGCTGATGTGCTGGCAATAGCTGGATGTTCCAGAACAAGGAGCACGTTGGAAAATCAGTGGTGTAATTCTGTGTGCAGGTATACTTTTGTATGGGGCAAGAAGACAGGCAACCTAGAAAACTGGTAAAATATTGCAGCCCCATGTCATAAAAGTTTGTGGCTAAATAACAAGATTAAGGATTCAGTCCTTAATTAAAATGCAGGGATAACACATAACCAAGATGAAGAATATGTTTCCTTACATTTCCTTGACAGCAACATTAGCCCAGACTACTTCACGCTTTGTATGAATGGAGAAAAACATAATTAAAGTTTTAATTAGAATTGATTACAGTCCACAAACCTGAAATGGATTGTGCTGCTTGAACACTGTACCAGAAGATCTTTCAAGTGAACTGATGTTCTTAAATGAACTATGTTCTTTAAAAAGGAAAGGCACTCTGTCAAGTAATAGGGTAGTAGTGAAAACTAATGACTCCAAAAATGTGTCACAAAAACAACTACTAGTAAGCACACATTCTGAAAGGGACAGTGATTACATATTTACAAAGACTGAGCTTCCACATACACTTATTTTTCTCTGTGATGAATCTGTTGCATATCATATTCTGGTTATAAAATATGTACACCTTTTCACTCTTCATAAAGAGATGGTGATACCTCTGATATCTGAACTTTCCAATGTATAAAGGAAGAGAATGGCTATCCACAGGCACACTAATAAAAAATTGCTAAAAATATTTTGCCAGCAGAATTGTTGGAAGTACCTGTATCTCCTAAACCCATCTGTTACATTAACATCTTCTGTACAAGAACACGGAATTTATTCATATATTTGGCCTTTTAATAATTAGCTACAGCTCTAATGCCCAACTAATCACCCTTCAATTTTAATGAAAAGGGCAGGTGTTTTCATCACCCTGTTATCTGCACGTTTCCTTGTCAGCCGAAAAGCCCGGCGGTGCAGGTAAGGCCCCTCCCCGCCTTGCTGCACTGCTCCGGGTCGTGCGGGACTCGGGAGCGCGGTACCTGAGCAGCGGCGGGAGCTCCGCCCGCTCCGGCTCCAGCTGCCCCTCGCCCGAGGAAGGCGGAGAGCCCCGTCCCACCTCCGAAAAGCCCCTGAACAGGCTCCTCCAGGGGCGGGGAAGTGGAGGGTCTGCAGTTGCGTAAGATGAACCCCCCCCCCCCTTCTCCTCCCAATCTCCGACGGTTTCTCCGCACGCCAGAGCCCGGAGCAGCCAGCCCGGGCTGGGGCAAGTCAGGGAGGTGCCGGGGGGGCACCCAGGAGAGAAAAGGCTCATGGCATTGGGGACAGGATGCGACGCTGGGGTGGGGGGAACCTTGAAAGTGGCTTCATGCAGGAAGGGGACCGCCCGGCTGGGGTGGGAGGAGGGAGGCGTTCCCTTGTGGGGGCAGTGGGGAGAGCGGGGGACTCCGGGGGGTGGGGACACCCCCGGGCGGGCGGGGGGAAGCCTCGCACCGGGGGAGCCGGCGGCACGGGCAGCCCCGCGAAGGACAACGAGCGGCGGGGACCGAGGGACTCGCGGTGCCCGGGGACCGGGCTGTGCGGGAGGGCGGCAGTGCTGGGGACCCTTCTGGCAGCCGCCGCAGGGAAACCCGCAGCGGCCCGCGGCGGCCCCCGGATCCCAGACATGTCCCCGCCGCAGCTCTGGGCACCGCGCTGGCCCCGCACCCCGCGGCCAGGATCCAGTCCTTCTCGGCGGGGGGCTGGAAAAGGAGGGCGAAGAAGCGCTCAGCATACCGGCAGGCGTTCCTCCCCTCGCCCCACACACACAGCACGTCTCTCCGGGAGCGAGCAGCTCATTTCCAAGCGATGCTGGCGCGCAAAGTTGCGCCGGTCGGGCAGCGCCCGCGCTCCCTCCCTCCCTCCGCGGCCGCGCACATCCCGGCCCCCGCAGAGCCCCCGCACTCCGCTCCGCTCGGGTCAGCGCGGAAATCTCCTCCCTCGCTTTCCGCCCCGGCTGCTCACGATCTGCCTCAACCTGCTCCTCCTTTTGTTTTGATCTTTGGAAATGAAATTCTCTCTCCTGCCGTCTCCTTTCCCTCCTCCTTCTCACGCCTTCGTGTGGGAGATGCCCAGGATCGCACACCAGCTTTTGTTATCTCCTCCCACCTCCATCTTCACTCCGATTGATGCCCTAGTAAATAGCAGGAGCGCGGCACCTCCGCCCCGCACCTACCTCGCTCCCACCTGCAAACACCTCGCGTGTTAAATAAATTAAATGATAAAATAAAAACATCCCTTACAGGCATTAAGAAAAGCGATAAAGCGACCGCATGGATCGGGAGCACTTTTGCCTCCCCCGTGGTGTGATGACCTTGCGAGAGCTGCTCTGGCGCTTGGTTTCGGACGGTCTTTTTTCCCTTTTTTTTTTTTTTTTTCCCCCTTTCCCTACTGGAAAAAAAATCACGCCCTTTTCGCTATCGCTTTTCAGAGGAACACGAACGCCAAAGACTACCACTTCCACCAAAGCGTTTCCAAGCGCAAATTGTTACGCGACAGCTCAGCTCTTCCTTTGGATGCTGTCAGTGTTTATATCCGGATCGGTGGGGGATTCGGTCTCTCATCTCTCAAGAGTTAACCGCAAATCGCTCCGGGTACGATTTCCCTCCATCTCGCCAGTGGAACAACTCCCGCACACGGACCGCGCACACCAACTTTCCCGGTGAGGATGACCCCCGAGCGCTGAGCAGCGCCGAGGCCGCGCAGCCCTCGCCTCAGCCCCGCTGCGCCTCTATCCCGCCGCCTTCCCTGGAGCAAGAGCCCCGCGCGGGGCAGCCCGGCAGACGGTTCTCGCCCGCACCTCGCGGGTGGGGAGCCCCGATCCCCCCCCCCCCTTTCCCCCTCCGGTCCCTCCCCGCACTTACTGCGGGCGCGGGGTCTGTCCGCGGTGCGGAGGAGGGCACAGGGCCCGGGGTCCCGCCGCGGTGCTGGGGCCGGAGGGACACGCGGCGCCGCCTCGGTGCGCGCCCGCCGCCGCTCGCGCCGCAGCTCCTGTGCGCGCCCCCGCTCCGCCCCGCGCGCCGCCCGCCGCCGCCCCGCACTGCAGGACCGCCGCCCCGCGCGCCGCCCCGCGCTCCGAGCATGCGCGCGGGGCCGGGGAGCGCGGGCGGGAGCGGGGGAAGCCCCGGGGCGGGCGGGGCGCGGGGCCGGGAGCCGCGGGGGGCGCGGGCGGAGGGGCCGAGCCCTGCGGGGGTCGGCGGTGGCACCGCGGCCGCCGAGGCCACACTCGCGGTGGAGCGCAGGCTCCCTGTGCCCGGCGTCGTCCGTGCCTTGCCCGGCGGGCTGCGCTTCGCTCGGCGGCTCCTTCGCTCCACTGGTGGAACCATGGTGCGCCCTGCGTGCGGGGTAGCGCCGGCAGTGCGGGCGGCGCGGGGCGATCACAGAATCAGTTAGGTTGGAAAAGACCTCTGCGATCATAGAGTCCAGCCTTTGACCAAACACCACCTTGTCAACCAGACCGTGGCACTGAGCGCCACGTCGTCTTTTCTTTAACACCTCCAGGGATGGTGACTCCACCACCTCCCTGAGCAGTCCATTCTGATATCTGATCACCCTTTCTGTGAAGATTTTCTTCCTAATGCCCAACCTAAACATCCCCTAGCACAGCTTAACACTATGTCGTCCTATGTCCAGTTGCCTGGGAGGAGAGGCTGATGCCCATGGCTCCTTTCATGCACAAGTGGATGGCACTGGTGGCCCATGCACGGAGCCTCCTGTAGCTGTCACACGTGTGCGTAGGCGTCACCTTCCATTGCAAGCCATGCTTCCACCGTGGCTCTTGTCCACAAGCTTCTTATACTACCGTGGAAGTTAATGCTATATAGTTTAGATTTAAAACATCGTTCACGTGAAATTCAACTCATCTTGCCCTTCGGTATAAAACCCAGCTGATGCTGCCGTGCCCTCGCTTTTGTCACTGTCTCTGTAGTAGTTGCTGTTGTGATAGGAGTAAAAGATCAGGGCTCCTTCACAAGACACTGCACAGCATGTAACTAACTGTAGGTCCTTTTTAAGGCAGAGACATACATTAGTGTTTACTTTCATGCATGGCAAGTTCTGTCACTGACTGTTTACATAAATTAAGCATATTTAGCATGTCCTAAACACAACATTGCAGAAAGCAGATGGATACAGCAAGGAGGTGAAAGGAAGGCAAAATAATGACATATATAAAAAAGAGTAAATGACGCCGTGCCTGTTTTTAACTATCTGCTCATTATTTCAGAAGGAAAGATAAAAGCATGAAGCTTGTGTAATAAGTGATAGATGGAAATAATTCTTCGTTTACAGTTTAAATGCCCAAAGAATTAAATTATAACACAGGCTGATGTGTACAAATGTACAGGAAGTGACAGTATTTTCAGTTTGCTAATGTCGACAACCGAATTCATAAGTTGTCTTTGTGTGATTGGCAATATGGACCAATTTTTCTCCCAGAATTACTTTTTTTGTGTAAGGCAGCAATTTTATGATTTTATGCTTTTTTTTTTTTAATTTCTCAGTGCGCCCCTGTCTTCAGTTCATGTTTTTATTTTCTAGATGTATAAAAATACAGCCTGAAAATGCTAAAAATTTAGTTACATTCCAGGCTTAGCAAAAAGAAACATGATGTGATACACTTCACTGGGTATCTCTAAAATTCATGTTTTATTTGTTCTGATTAATTTAAATTATTTTCTGTCATCTTCATATTTTGCTACCTCATTGCTTTCTTGCCCTGCCAGATCATTAATAATCATCTCTAGCATGAAAGTTAGAGTGCTGTAACATCTGCTTCTAAGTTTTAACCACATTGTTCCCTCATATTTTCTGTCTCTTGCTCAGTTCTTTGTAAGTTTGTCTCTTACCATCACAGTGCAACATTAATTCTGTGTGACCTATTTTGATTTTGTCCATATTGCAGTTACTGCATGACTTCATCTCATCTTCGTAACTCTTCTAGTGGCAGCAGCGTAGCTATAGGAGTGCAGAGCTCTATGGTGGCTCTAAACCCAGGTATTTACTTGGTGTCTTAGTTGGGTTTTGCTATCTTCTTCCACAGCTGCCCAGGTAGCAATATCTCAGGCAGCTGGTAGAAAGCTACCTTAGGCTTGAATTTCTGCTGGCTGACTGGGACTTAGAGATGATGCCCCTTTCCTTGTCATTCATTCAGGGTCATCTTTGGCAAAAAGCTGAACATTTGTTTACCCTCAAAAAGCAGAAATTATAGGTTGAATTGAAAAAAAAAAAGTGGCTAAAACGCGTTTAAATAGGACTTTCTATGTCATAGTATGTTTTATCTAATTCAGTGGCATAATTCCCATCAGCTACAAAAAAGGTGTAGATTAAGCAGAAGATAGTATGTAGTGTGTTTTCATGTAAGACTTCCCCTGTCTACATTTAGGTAATTCCATCTCAAATCAGCTTACTTAGACTGTGTTTTCAAATGCATTTGAAAACATGATGCTCATCCAGAAAAAGAGGTACTCTACAGTATTATTCTAGAAAACTGGCTAAATTTTACATGTACTACAACACAGAAACAATGCAATACAAAATCCCATTCGAAAAGTTTATATACATATAAAACCTCTCCACTTGTATTATTAGTGCTTTGTCAAAAATGGCCCTGGTGTAGATCCACAATTTAATAAGAGTTACCTCTCATTCCATTCATGAGGTTATCGCTGGAAAGGTAATGACATTACCAGTGAGTGTGCTATTATGACATCTTACACTGTGCTGTCCTACACTGCATGCAATTCCTGAGGGCTTTTGTAAGCTGGGTGTAAAAGTTTACCAGTTCAGATCATTGGCATTTTCAGCCTCTTAGCATTCACTTTTTATCTATGCAAATGATATTGTATTTTAGACTGTGGAAAATTACATTCACTACACTTGCTTCTCAAGATAGATAATGGTAGACTTTTCCATTTTCTTGCTATACAGTTCTTTGGATTCTTCCAATGAAACTAATTGTTGCCAACTAATTGTTACAACTTCAGATGATTTTTTTAATCTAAATAACATGATGCTCATAATGAAGCTACAGCAATGTAAAACAAGTCGGGGTCTGACCCAAAATTTTCTACTGAAAGTGTATATTTTTTATTTTACCATCAGAATGAACAGTGTAAATATAAGAATTCTTAGCTTATGAATGAATAGCATAACAATGTGGGTAGTTGCTCCTTTTACAGTCTTCCATGGCTTGCATGGGTCTCCTTTAGGCTTTGAATCTCCTAAACGTTCTGCTTATACCTTTGAAAGAAGCCAAGTGAGGCCCTAAGACTCTGATCTTGTCAAGGGAGATAGATAGGCATCTCCAGAGGGAAATTCAAAATCTAATGAAATTGAGGATCCTCATCTCCTTTTTTCTCTCCCTTCTTTGCTCCAGAGTAGAAAATTCAATAATAAAAGATGCAGTAGTCTCTGAGAGGACTCACTATCTCAGCAGGTGGCTTACTGGTAATGAGTTGTTGTTTTTGGTTTTTTTTTTAATTTAGCATGATCTCCTGTTTTGCAGACACCAATTTAAATGCAGAATACCATTCTGGGGTTTGCATTTTCCCCTCTCTCTTTTATGCTCAATACTTGCTAAGAATATATTTGTGTATATATTTTACGAGAATCAACAGCAGAAAAAATATAATTGGAAGGAATTTGAGTCTATATCTATATCTCTAGCTGTATGCTTTATGTTCTGCCAGGCCTTTTGAAGGAATGATTTCCTTTTTCCCTTCTGTGTTCCCTTGGTGCAGTTTTTGCACACTGAGATGTACTTGTCTGTTAGATGGGGAGCTGAAAGCAGCAATGCGGCTGCAAGGATTGGCAGAAGGGAGCTGCTTCAAGGCTCTGTGATTAAACGAAGCTGCTGCAACACACTGCAGTTGGAAAAGGGTGAGATTCTTGATGCTCAACAGCAAACAATGAGCATGGATGATTTTATCACTTTCAAAATGACTATAGATTGTCTTGCTTCTTTAATGTGCTATATATAATTATATGAAAATGACATTTTTATATGTGTATTGTCTTTCACTTTCATCTCTCATTCATTTTTTAAATAATGCCCCTAAGAATATAGATAAAACCAAATGTACTTTACTAAAAAAATGCAATTTTTCTTCTTTATGAAAGGTATTGATTTCTTGTGTGGAGATCACCTTTGTTTGTGTCAAACCAAATAAATTATAATTCAGTCTTTTCATTAATGAGAGCATTTATTACTCTTCAATTTCTTAGGCTCATGGAATGAAATGCAAAGAAAATACCATTTATGTAACATCATCTCCAATGTTGTATAATACAGTCACAACTGGGGAGTGTGTGCAATGCCTAACTTTAGATCCTACATTTGATAGCTAAATACTTGTCTATTTGCTTGCATTTCCTTTCATGTCAATGTAAATACAAAGAAGCTGTCATAGGGTGATTCAGGCTGGGAACCTGGCTAGCAAAAGTCAAGAAAAGAAATATTTAAGTTCAGGTACCTAAATGAAATGTCTAAAGCTAAATGGCATGAGGCCAAGTTTCACTCTAGTAGGCTGCTTCCCACAGAAGCTGTTCCAGTTGTTCTTCTTAAGTGAGGCATTTGCTCAAGCAGAAATAAAAGGTTGACATTCTGGACCTGAGAAATATAAGCTTCAAGTAAATAATGGGTGTTTAGAAGGATAGGAATGACAAAACTTAGAAGCATTTCATTTTCTGCAAATGTCCTAAACATAGCTTTCCTCTGCCATTTAGCTCAAGGCAGAACTTTTACATACACAAAATAATTCCTGTGAAGTCACGCTGGTCATGTGCTCTTGAGATGTTCCAACAGGGCTTTGTTTGCTTATTTGATCTGCGAGTAATTGTTCTTAGCTAAAATATTATAATGTTGACATGGAAAAATTGGAACACAACTGTGGAAATAATAGCAAATCATGAAATAAAAACAGAGGAAAAAGCCACAAATTGCAGCTAGGTTAGCAGATTTATTAATAATGGAATTCTTAGTTTAAGCAGCACATATCAAAGCAAACAAGATGCTACCTAACCTTTCTTTTTTGATTATCTTACTCAGCTTGTCATTTGTGTTATTATTTTTATTATTAATGTTTGTCATACAGATCTGTATGATTAATAATACACTTCAATGCTGTGGTATGAGCTTATTTTCTACGAAAAAATGGTGGGAAGCATAGATGGAGAATACGCAGGCTGTTTACTTGCTTATGGACAAAATATACTCACAACTTGGTGGATACATAAGTAGTTTGTGTAATTAAACTGCACTGTGAGACATGATGACTTTGTATAATAGTCTTTATTTCAGAGGTAATACTTTTTAATATGATTTGGTTTGAGAAAACAGCAGTGAATCAGCACTCTTGGACCATAATCGCAAGAGCAGGATGTACTGCTAAGAGCGGAGATGCATCTCAGAAAGTGGGCTACTGGACATAAAATCAGTTCAGAACCAACAGACAGAAAAGAACCATCAGAGAAAATAGATGTTAAACAAAACATTGAAAACTTATTTCATAATTCTTTCATAATTTGCAATGAAATCTTTCCATCTCTAATGCTAGGTCATCTTTTTCTGCATCTGTTAACCCCTAACATAAGTCCTCTGCCCACACCTTTCTAATTGCCAACATCTCTATTTGCCAAAATCCTGCTGCTGCTTGTCTCCCCAAAATACATCACACAGCCTCCAGTCTTGTAGCAGGTATCAGAGATATCAGCTTGAGAAAATCTTATCAAAAGCAAAGCAGTTACACGATGTTTCTTTTACAAGAACCCCTCTCTTTGTAGTAGTTTCTAGTTGAGGAACATGCAGAGTTGGAGTACATGTTTGGATCACGATGCTTAACAGGTACCGATGAATTACTTAGTAATGAGTTTGTCATTATTAAGGAATTTATATCTGTGATTTCTGTAACTTCGTGTTGAAGTGAGTTCTACATTTAACTAAGTTTTAGATATGTGAAAAAAATATTTACCCATATCATTTGTCTAGAACCCATTTTTCACATTCAGTGGTGAAAAATGTACTGCCACACTAAAAAAGAGCTGTGTAATACCAGCATATTCATTTGAAGTAACATTGAAAATGATAATTTATAAATATTTATTAAAATACAGAATATAAAAATAGAAGACATTAATACTGAGCTAACTGTACTGATTCTTTTCTATCGGATAAAAAAAAAAGTTAAGCTTAAAAACACGTGTTCTGTAGCGTATCCTGTCACCATGTATACTTGTTACAGAATTCATGGGCCTTTCCCCAAAGTCAGACCTCAGGGAGCACCTGGGTATTGGTTTATTTATTTGATGTGGGAGGATGAAGAGGGGAAGATGAGGAGTGTTGGTGTTCTCAGAACCAACCTCCTAAAGCTTGATGTGCTTGAAGATCATTTACCTGTGAGAACCATCCTAGATGGTTTAGCCAAACATCAGACTCTGTCTGAAGTGTTTCTTCTTCCCTGGGCCTCCCTGAATAACTCCTATTCCCTTTTGAAGCCCTGTGTGTAGCCCTTATTGTTACACTTCCATCCATTCTGAGTTTTGCCTCAGGTCCCTGTCTGACCATCCTGCATGACTATTTACTGCTTCATCCCTGGAATGTCCCATGCTCTCTGCTGCACTGAGCAGCCCCTTACCAGGGGCACTTACCCTCTTCCAGAACAGCTCCTTCCTCCCAGAGGATGGTTCTACCAAAAAGTAAGAAAGGGTAACTGCGTACACACTATATTTCAAATTTAATATATGGATTATTGTCTTATGTATGTATCTTATCATGTAAGAGAAATAGAATTTTAATATTTTTACTTGCTCTTGTGACTTGTTCAGCACTGATGGAAAAGTAAACAAAGCAAAAGGAGGAACAGTCTGGTGTGGCTGTCATAAACAAATAAATATGTAGCAAGACAGAACATTTTAAACAAATGCAGCAGATACTTCACAAAACTGTTGTCTCAAATAAGCATTCTAATCTCCTCTAGTTATATTTATTAGTCTGTGGCTGTCTGAGATATCTGTGTCTCTGGAGGTTATTGAAAAATATTCACATACTTGCTAGGTTATCCAAATTAGGTATAATATAGCAATAATAAATGTTTGCTGTGTGCGTATTTTTCTTTCATTTTCAACATGGCTTTTTACTTACTTTTTTAAAAATTTGGTAGTTTATTTCATGTTTTATAGCCCTGTACACTGTATGAATAATTTTCCTCCAATTTTCAGACTCTGAATGATCATGATTTTTGTCCCCATAATTCTTTTCTATGTGGTATCTAATGTTCTGGTCATCATACTTCAAGTCATTCTCAGGTCCTGTTTTGTTCAATAATGAGCCCATCAGTGTCTGTATTTTGGGAAGTTGTCTCGTTTTTGAGGCAAAACTTCAGGAGGAAACACTCCAGAGTGTCTCCTCCGAAGGGAAAAGGGCCTCCCCTTTTCCTCCGTCAATGAGACAAACGGGTCACAAGAAGTGAAAGTGGGAAAAAGAAACCAAACTGTTTATTAACACACAACCAAAACAGGGTAGAACAGGATTTAAAAAAACCCTCAAAATACAACAGATTCCCAGAGAGGGAACAGACCCCCAGGCTCGCACCAGCCGGGGCCATTCCGCGGGCCCGCCGGGGCTGCACCCGCAGGCTCCCCAGACCAGCGAGGAGGAAGGGGAGGCAGTGAGGCAAGGGGAAGGGAAAAAAGAACAAGAAAAAAACCCCCAGAACCTTTTCCCAGCTAGCTGGCACACAAAAGAAACCCAGAACAGCAGCACAGTGCTCCTGGCGCACTCCCTCCCCAGCCCTGCCCAGACCCCCCAGAGCCTCCGAGCCCTTGGGCTGAACCGTTCAACCGCCCCGCACTCGGTGCCGTGGCTCCGCCCCCCGCGTCCATCTTAAAGGCACAGCGTCCTTGGGCATTGAGGTTAAGGAATAAAGCGGCTTCGTAACGTCACCCCAGGACAGAAGTGAACCAAAAATCATGGAGTTAGTTACATTAGTTTGAAATCAACTCACTGGGAAAATAAGATTGCCCCTAGTTCTCTATTACATGATTTCAGGCTGCTGCTAATTGGGAAGTACATTGTAACACAACACTGTATCACAGCAGGAACAGCAAAAAATTGAAGGCATGTTGAGTTGGATGAATTTTAATAAATCTAGAAACTAATAAAGGCCTTAGACTAGGTATTTTAATTTACCATTATTTATAATGTCTTTTAATCAGATATAACAGGGTCTTGGGAAATGTTGAGTGTACTTTACTTCAGGTAATCATAGAATCAGAGAAAGGTGTGGACTGGAAGGGACCTCACCTCTGCCATGGGAGGACACCTTCCACTAGACGAGGTTGCTCAAAGCCCCATCCAGCCTGGCCTTGAACACTTCCAGGGATGGGAAGAGTCCACAACCTCTCTGGGCAACCTGTTCCAGTGCCTCATCACCAACAGAGCAAAGAATTTCTTGCTTTTAACTAATGCAAACCTGTTCTTATTCAGTTTAAAGCTATTCCCCCTTGTCCAGCCACTACATGCCCTGGTAAAAAGTACCTCTTCAACTCCCTTGTAGGCATCCTTTGGGTACTGGAAGGTGCCCTAAGTTCACCGCAGAGCCTTCTCCAAGTTGAACAGCCCCAACTCTCTCAACCTGTCTCCATAGAAGAGGTGCTCCTCTGAGCATCTTCATGGTCTCCTCTGGACTCACTTCAACAGATCTATGTCCTTCTTCTGCCCCAGAACTGGACATGGTACTCCAGGTGGGATCACACAATAGCAAAATAGAGGGTGAGAATCACCTCCTCACCCTGCTGCCCGTGCTGTTTTGATGCAGCCCAAGACACATTTGGCTTTCTGGGCTACAAGTGCACATTCTTGCATCATGTCAAACTTCTCATCCACTAACACAGCCTTCTCCTCAAGGCTGCTCTAAATCCATTCTCCACTCAGCCCATATTTGTGCTTGGGATTGCCCCAAACCACATACAGGACCTTGCACTTGGCCTTGTTGAACTTCGTAAGTTTTGCACAGGCCCAGTTCTCAAGCATGTCAGGGCCCCTCTAGATGGCATCCCTTCCCTCCAATGTGTCGATCACACCACACATCCTGGCGTCATCGGCAAACTGGCTGAGGCTGCACTCAATCCCACTGTCCATCTTGCTGACAAAAACATTAAATAGCAGTGGTCCCAATACTGATCCCTTAGGAACACCACTTGTTCCTCTCCTCCATTGGTGTCCACTTGGACACTGAGCCATTGATGACAGCTCTTATAGTGTGACCATCCATCCAGTTCTACCACGTGGTCTGTCTATCAAATCCATGTGTGTCCAATTTAGAGACACAATGTCATGCAGGAAAGTGTCAAATGCTTTGATTTTGCCAGGCACCAAAGCAGGGTTGCCTGTCCCTTCATTTCCCCCTGCTTTTTAGAAAAGGGTTTTATGGCTTTCCCTTTCCCAGTCAGTGGGAACTTCACTGGACTGTCACCACTTCTCAAATAAGATGCTTAGCCATTTCAGCCACCAGTTCTCTTCAGATCTGTGGATGCATCTCATCGGATTTTATGGACTTGGGCACCTTCAGGTTCCTTAGAGTCAACAGTCCTGAGTTTTTGAGCAGTAATTTGTCTCTCCAGATCAGAAGTGTTGGATGAGTAGCTGAAAAATATCTTTATAATAAGCTTGTCATCCCTCACCTTGGGTAATTTAAAAAATAATTTGATAAACAGAATGGTTTACCTGGAATGCTGTTCTAAGAAGAGCTAGTATCTTCCTAGTTAATAATCTGAGAGTACAAATAATTTTGAAATAACTAGACAAGAACTGAGTAGATCTGTGAACCCAGCAAAGCAATTTAAATCTGTTCTTTTTATTTTACTGTAGTTTGCAATAAATTGTTAGGCTGTATGCACACACACATGGATGTGTATGTGCTCATGTGGCACTCGTGGTAAGAGATCCCATCTTCACCTTTCTTCAGTATCTTAATCATGAGCTTTCCAGAAGCTGATTGCAACATACAATTCCTGTGCTCCTAACTAGTCTTAAGAAGGCACAAGACAGAGGAGGGATGCAGTTCCTCATTCCTTTTGCTCTGAAGAGCTGTCCACTAATAAATGCAGATCATGTTCTGCTCTCATTTCTGAGTTGAGTGATTCTGCAGGCATACACAATCTGGAAACTCAAGAGGAAGCCTGGGTGGCTCAGCCTAAAGGTTTGTTGCAAGCGATAGTCTCAGTGAAGATAATGTTTCCCCTTGTGATCCTGCTGAGCTTGCCTACTGGAAAAGTGACAGCTTAACTTTTGGTTAGCAGTCAATAAATGAATGAGGAGAGGAGAGGAGGGGAGGGGAGGGGAGGGGAGGGGAGGGGAGGGGAGGGGAGGGGAGGGGAGGGGAGGGGAGGGGAGGGGAGGGGAGGGGAGGGGAGGGGAGGGGAGGGGAGGGGAGGGGAGAGAGGAGAGGAGAGGAGAGGAGAGGAGAGGAGAGGAGAGGAGAGGAGAGGAGAGGAGAGGAGAGGAGAGGAGAGGAGAGGAGAGGAGAGGAGAGGAGAGGAGAGGAGAGGAGAGGAGAGGAGAGGAGAGGAGAGGAGAGGAGAGGAGAGGAGAGGAGAGGAGAGGAGAGGAGAGGAGAGGAGAGGAGAGGAGAGGAGAGGAGAGGAGAGGAGAGGAGAGGAGAGGAGAGGAGAGGAGAGGAGAGGAGAGGAGAGGAGAGGAGAGGAGGTTCCAGGGACATTTCACTGTGGGCTTCTAGTACTTAAAGGGGACTTATAAAAAAGAGGGAGAGTGACTTTTTACGCAGGCAAATAGTGAAAGGACAGGCAAGAGCAGTTTTTAAACTAAAAGAGGAAAGATTTTGATTTCGATTTTGATTTAAATTAGGAAGAGATACTATACTATGAGGGTGTTGAGGCTCTGGTAGATATTGCCAGAGAAGCTGTGAGTTCGCCATCCCTGGAACTGTTCAAGGCCAGGTTGGATGCAGCTCTGAGCAACCTTGTCTAGCAGAAGGTGTCCCCACTCATGGCAGACGGATTGGAACTAGGTGACCTTTTAGGTCTCTTCCAACACAAACCATTCTATTGTTGTATGAGGACATGTCTGTGCTCCATAATGTTATTCCAGACAGACATCTCATCCTGAATGAGTTTACTTAGGATAGTCATGCTAATGCATGCCTGAGTCCAGATTTATTTAGCGCCTGGTCCAACAGCTTCCTATATGCAAATTTTTTAAAAGTTCATGACCTTGAATTCTGCAATACAGTTCATTGCACCATATTTTCTTGCATTATTTTCTCTTCAGCCTTTTCTGAAGCAAGTTTACCAATTTCTTGAATGATTACCATCTAATTGCAGGTACCTTGGCTAAGATTCACTTAGCTGAATTTAGACATTTAGACTTTGGAGTAGCCCTCTGCATTTTCATTTAGACACACTGTCTTGCCAGTATAGTCAGTTGAAACAAACAGGCATTTTTAATCTCTTATCTCAGTCTTAATATTTAAATCACTTGATATTTAATGTCAGCCCAGAAGTGCTTATTTTTTCCCACTGGCTATAAAGGGAACCTTGAGTGGTTAGCTCAGATACAGATGTCCTAAATTAGGTTACATGAAAAGCACCCTGTAGTTTTCAGACTGACAAGAAATATTGTTAATTGTAAAAATGGCAGTCCTGGTGCTCAAATCTGTGGGACCTACACCACTGACCCAGTTGTTTCACTGTTGGATTTGCATTAATTTAGATTATATTTCATCTTCTGCAGACATAATGTATTTTAGAATACATAGGGAGATCCAGTCCATGTGCCAACATTTGAATCTAATAATCTCTTAATCAGTACTCTGGTTTTAATCTTAAATTTTAGATAAACTTTGTAAGAAATGGATAATAGTTGAAATGAAGTTTTACCTATTGGACCTACAGCATGTTGATATTTCAGAAGTTTAGGTGAATATAACTGTACTTAATTTAATCTTTATTATAAAGAGATTGCCATTACTGCAAGTCATTTTACATTTTCTCTGTAGCTGGGGACATATCACCACAAGGCAATGTATCTTTTCAGTCTCAGAGTCTTAGACGAATCACCACCGAGATGAGAATCTCCCACATTGGACATTTAACTTTCAAATTACAGAAGTGAGGTGATAATTAGCTACACAGTGAAAGGGCTCAGAGTTTACAGCTTTGCTTATTACCAGAATGATCCCTTTCAGTGGCAATGTCGTAAGAAAGTGGTGGGTTAGGTTTTAATGTCATATGGTGTTCTAGATTATTTGTCTTCACAAAACAGACGCATTCATGATCCTTAACTCTGGTGCCATTTCAAACTAATGAAAGTCCTAGGAAGTGTTTTGTCCCATTTGATTTAATATGAGCAGTACTGTAACTGAGATTCCGTTGCTTCTCTTGAGAAATTTGTCTCATGAGTTCAGAGAATCGTGGAATCACAAAATATGCCGAGCTGTTTAAATGTGGGTTAGTGTATATACATAATTTTTGTGTGTATATGCAACTACACACACACACACACACACATAAACATTAAAGCTACATTATTTACTGCCAAATTTCATGTGTTAAATGATTTGTCTTCTTTACAAAATTTGTTTAGAATTTTTTTAATTGACTACTTACCTGGCTCTTAGTTGTTCTTAGGCAGCTATTTGGAATAGGCCTTCCTATAGGAATTAGCTTTCCTGTGGATTGGTCTCTTTTACCAATTGGTTGATATTTAACAAAATATCTGAGCTGTTTCACAGATACTTTAAAGGACATTTGAGCTGTTTCATAGATATTTAATCAGCTTGCTTTCCTCATGTTGAGTCTATTCTTAATTTCTATCCACGGTTGAAATGGGGTTTTTGTAAAGACTTACTGAAGTGTCATTTTTAATATATACCTGTGTTTACACATAAGAATGCCTCATATAAAATTGTATAAATGTACATGACTGTGATATACAAAAATAGATATGATAATTTCATACAGGTATAAAGCCAGCATATATGTAATTGGTCAATCTTTTATGTGAGACCAGTGATGATCAGTTTACAAGATACTTTAGAAAAAATGCCTACAGTCTTTCTCATGTTAATAGTTGACCATGTTTAAGACTGAGCCAAGCAGGAGCCAGAAGCTATTTCATTTTGCAGTTGTTCAGTATGAACCCCGAGAAAAAGTTCCATGTTCTTAAAGCATTTTATCCCCCTAAGGCTTTTATTCAACAAATAAATTTCTGATTCACATACTTGAAAAAAGAACATTAAATTCTTCCTGTGTTTCCTCCACCCATTTTTTTTTCCCTGAGACCATGAAAAACATTTAAAAGGGAGATTCTATTTTAAATAATTAACAGATCTCTATTCATACCATGAGTATTAATGAAATTCTGTCTCTTTCAAACTAGGAGCACCTGAATAGATTAAAATAGATTAGAAAGAATAATTTCTGAATTTAAAAGTGAACTGCTTATTAAATCAAAGTAGTGTAGCAGTTGTTTTAGCAGGCAGTCAGTGTGGAAGCCATTTACCGGTTGCTAGGATGTCTCATTTATAGTGTTGACCTTCAGCAAATCACTGCATGCTGTGAAAGAGTGGAGAGGAACAGCCTACCTACCTGTACATGCCACCTGATTCCTGGGACTTGCTGAAGAGAGACACAATGCTCTGGCAATTTACAGCAGTGCCAGGAATGCCTGGGATCACAGGAAAGTTATACTCCCATTGGAAACTATACTCCCAACCAGCCCACTCAACAGATGAGCAGAACTGAGTGGTGATGACCGGACATTTTATCCCTGTCTTTGTCTAGTTCAACAACTTTTTCTGTCTTCCAGTGTTTTTCTGTGTCTGTGGAGAAGATCTTTGTAAATAAAGAGATGTGTACAAATTAACACTGTAGCTGCACTGTGATTTCATGGTATATATATAGGAAAGCATATTCTACATGAAAACACAAGAACAAAGGGCTTCTATTTTTTCAAGATAATGAGAAAGAGGCAGTGATTTTTTTTTTTTTTTATAACAACCTATTGTCTGGTTGTTGAAAAGATTGCTTTAAAGAAATAAAACCAAAGATTCCTGGATTTTTTTTATGTTGTATCACCAGTATTTTACACTATTCACTTCCTAAAAATGAAAATAGATTTTATTTATTTTTATTTATTTTGTATTTGTTTTCAACAGGTAAAGGATCTCTCATATTAATGGTCACATAGCAATCTTTATCATCATTCCCATTCCTTAATGTATCATGTTATTAATTTTTCCTAGTGTTCCGGTGTCACCCCAAGACACCTAGACTTTTCAGTCTTGCATACTAACAAATTAAAATATGCATTTTGATCTAAAATATTTTTATGTATGTTATTATAATTAGACAACCTTATTCGTATCAAGATAACTTTAAAAGATGCTAAGAGAAAAGTGCCATTCACTATGTCTAAAACTGATCTGGATAAAATGTTTAAAATTATTTGGTTTCACCTTACTAATACTGCACAAGAGGTCAAAGTTTTATTATTGACTGATTATTTTTGAATTGTGCTTTCACAGGGAAAAATATTTGGATTTTGATTATAAGCCATTTAGAATATTTCATCATTATAACCTACAGTTTCCTCAAATACTATCAACAGTATTCCTGCTTGTGAAAGTTAAGGGAGTTTCAGCTTTGTCAATTTCATTTGCATCATTCACCTTTTAATCATAATTTTCAGTGCAGTAGATAATTTATTCCAGTAAGCCATAATATATTTCCAATGGTTCCATATTAAATTCATTAAAAGATGTACTTTATTGAATGTGTTTTATGCTCACAGTTTATGCCCACAACTAATACTCTGTATTATATCAGGAAGCTGTGGGAAAATAAAAAAGAAAAATAATGCATCTATCAGTTAAAATGTGCCTGTTCCCTTACAGTGTAAACACTGAATTAAAGAATTCAGAACATATTTGTCATTGCTAATAGATAGGAACAAAGGAACATGTGTCTGGAGGAGAGCTTTAGCCATGGACTGCGTATGTGAATAATTGGGAGTAGAGATTTTGGTAAGAAATACAATTTCTTCAATTGTAATCCCATTACAGGAGACAGTTTCTGTAGTCCAAATAAGAGATTTTAATTTTGAAGAACTTATGGGATGCTAGTATGTAATGAAAGCTCCTCTGGAACATTTCCAGGGAGTAGCGTGCTCTTCAAATTCCAGCCAATTGTTTCAAAAGTCAAAACTTTCTATCACGAAAACAAAATGTACCATTGTGCTGTTCTGTCTGCTGAAAGATCAACATATCTTCTTTTTGTCACTGAAGAGATACATTTTTGAGGAAATTTCAAACAGGAGTGATCAAAAAGGCCAGGAAGAACTCATTCAAAAATCTTTAACAGACTTAAAGAGGGGTTGATATTCAACCTGTATAATGGGCATTGAGTTTGTAACGCCAGTGAGAGAACAAATAAAGGCTTTGTCAAGCTCCTCAGTTTGTTTTCACATGAAGTTTGATGCTCAAAGGTAAACTAAATACACACACCTCAAAAGTGCACTTCATTTTTTTATATTCTCCTTCAGAAGGCACTTTCATCTTGCACACTTAATTTTCATCTGTTCTTGCCAGCAAAGCAGGTATTATAATCTGGATAATTTTAAGAAGCTAGATGGGAAGTGGCTGAACAAGACTTCAGAATTCCCCTGATAAGAGAACTAGAAGAGTTTATTATTTTCCTGCTTTTGATACAGCCCCAAACTATCATGAAACGATACATAATACACTTTTGCCAAATACCTTTTTGTGAGAGTTCAGGGACCCAAGTCATTAACCTGCAATGATTTTACTGCCTTAAGGCAGTAGAGTATCTATGTTCATTGTCCTTTTCTTATACAGAAACTGAGGTCAATGGATGTGAGGAAGAGTACTTTGTGAAGCTCCTCCTCTGTCCCGTGGATATTTTGCACTGTGATTATATGCCTTGGAGGAACGTTTTGTGGGTACAGCTCATACTTAGCTTTTACGTTGCAGACCTCTCAACATAAACTGTACTTCCTGAGAGTTTCTGCATTGCTGTATCACCTGTTAAATGCTTCCACTTGTCTGAGAAGTTGCTTGAGCAGCTAAGCCCTGCAACTTCTACAATACACCAGGGTTAGCAATGGCGGAAGCAGCACTGTGTTTGTTGTTAACCAGGCTTATTTCCAAGGGGATGAAAAACTACTGATAAGCAGATACGGCTAACACTGAGCTTTACTATTTCATTCTGAAACATAACTTCTTAGCTGTAAAGAGTATTGAAGAGAAAAATAAGAAGTCCAGATATTTTACATCTTCATGACGTATTTAAAGAAAAAGAGCAATTTTTAAAATGCAATCTGTTATTCTGAAACTTTTTTATCAGAAATATGTAATTCTATAAGACTGAGTGAAGAGCTACGTGTGTCACTCGTATTACACATGGTTTAGTTAGTCTATATGTGATCAGCATAGAGTAAAAGAAGACGGCAACAGTAGAAAAGGGAAGACAGATTACTTAAAATTTATCACTATAACCAGCTTTTTGTAGCAAGCACTCCAGAGGCACTGGGGAAGCTCTAACCCTAGAAATATTCAGATCTTGACTAGAAAAGCCCCAAGCAGCCTGATTAGTTAGATGAAGTTAGATGCAACTTGAAACCTGGCTCTGCTCTGAGCAGAGTGGTCCAGATGATCTCCAGAGGTCCTTTCCAAACGAAATTTTTTTCTGTGGCTCTATGAACAAGCCTGTATGTTCTATGCAGTATCTAGAGCAAAAGTAAAATAGGATTAGGGATCATATGGACCGAGTTAATTGCCCTGCTAGCATGAAAAAAAGAACACTGCATCTCAGTGCCTTTAGATGTGTGTGACCTGAATTCAGCAGCACTGCAGATTTTCAACAAAGTGGTTTTGAACTGTCTGGCAGGCAGAACTATTTTCACTGCCCTTTATAAAGAAGATGGATAGTAACAGATAAAATTTGATGCAGAACATTTGTATCTCTCTGTTTATGGTCTGTATACAAATAGCCTTTTTTTGTGTCTTCTGTTTTGGAACTAAACTACAAACAAGGTATTTCAGCTGGAAAATGAGAACAACTTTGAGATGTACAGGGACTCAATATAACAGAGAATGATATGGTGACAGCAATGGAGTGGTATGGTCAAGCAGTGTATCAGGTGAAGGATAATGTGTCCAAAATATCAAGTTCAATAAACAGCAGTTTTTATTCAACTTGTCAGCTGTCAAATGAGTAGGACGAGGCAGTCGAGCAGTGACTTCATTGCAGTGGACAAAATAAAGGGGTCATGGAGGGGTATGATTCACCCTACAGTTAAATAGAACTGGCTTAAGTTCCTAAGCACCTTTTAAATATGTTCTTCTCATATCTCTTAAGATATAAAAGAACTCCCTTTGAAAGCCACACAAGAGTCTGTTCCCAGTGGAAATCAGAGCTGGTCGTTGTGGTAGTCAGGCAACAGTGAAGACCAGTGCAGGGAGAAGATGGTGCTGGCCCCTTTCTGGAAAGTTAAAGAGGGGGCTTTGTCTTGTACATCCCTGTTACTCTCAGCTTTAGACACAGCGCCTTCTGAATCTCTTCATACCCTTTGTTCCATAATTCAATTATATAGCAAAAGTACTGTACTTTGGTTGTGTCAAGCTTCTGGAAGAGTACTTTTACTTGTATGTCCCAGTTATTTGGAAAGGGGAATGCATAGCAAGACCACAAAGTTTGCTGATGATACGGACTTACTGAGAGGAGTAAAAATGAGAACTACAGGTAGAAGAAGAACAACAGAAAAACTGTAGGAAGATCTTGTGAGATAGGACAATAAATTGGAAGTTAAAATTCAATTGGAATAATGTAAAATGCTGCATGGGGGAAAATCTCATTCTATCTTCACCTTTTAAATCATGTTTTGCACAATTTTAAAACCTCTTTGTTTTGCAACAGTATTTTTCTTTCAATTTAGCTCTGTATGGGGCTACAAGAAAAAAAATATCTATGGAACAGCTTCCTTCTTTTATGAGAGCTACTTTGTGTTGGTCATAAAAGAGTTTATAAAGGCAGGAGCAAAAACGAAAAGGGGAGGAAATATTAAAATAATAGCATCTCGAGAAATGCTACTGAGCTCTTAGTAAACTTGTACTAAATAACTTTTTAGAGAGTCTGTGATTCTCAGGGCAGTTTTATTCCAGGCCCAGCTTGGAAGGACTAACTTATTACTGACTCACTCCAGGACTGTTTCTTGCATACACATAGAAGCTGATCATAACACTGAGTACCTTTTGTGTGATGTTTTTTCTTTCTTAATCAGTATGGGTGCTCTGTTGGGAATATGCAATTAACACATGCAATTCATACAGAAAAAAAATTAGCTCCCTTATGATTTAAAATACATTGGGTAAAGTTGAGGTTTTACCTTTATTATACCAAATAAAAAGTTTATTAGCGATAAATAAGTTTGTCAGTATTAGTTGTTGGGGACAATATGGAATACTCGGGGACAAAAGGAAGGACTGAAGCTTTTATTTAAGCTATTTCAAAATTACATGGATACATAGGAAATATGTGCATTAAGGCTGCAGACAGAGCAGTTGTGATAGAAAGGATTGAAAGTATTTTCACACCCCAACTTTTTAAGGAATACTTTTAATAATTACTTAATAATAATGGTGGTTGTGTGACATATCAGTAAGATGACCAAAAAGGTAATTTGTAAAATGCAACTTCATATGGTTAATGACCAATATCCTGTTCATAAGACTAGTATCAAATTGAAACTTTTCCTAGTCAAACAGTAAATTCCCTTTAGAATATTAATTATGACCTTTGATGAATCAGTGTTATGAGGTGAGCTACTTTCAGGGTGGAAATATTAGCATTACAGTGCAGGATACAAACATGATGGATTACAACAGTCCTTCAGCCTTGAAATTTCGGTTCTGAAAAGGCAGTTTACTCACAATGAATTCTAAGCACAAGGCTGCAGTCATTAAGCCAGCACAGCTAAACTGAGACAAAGGACTTGAGCCAAATTGCACTGTTTCACTTGACAAATCAAGATTGTCAGATTTTAGTGTCTTATGGATCACATTGAATACCATAATTCATTTTGGTGCTGTCTTTGTAGATATTTAAATTAATTTAACAAAATTTATTCCGGACCTTTCTTTTTAAATATTTTGCAGTGTTTTTTCTCTTCTAATTTTCAATAAAAAGAAAAAAGAATAAAAAAAATAATGAGAGCTGCAAAACCTTTTGTAAGAGTTTTAAATTATGGGTTGAAGAGGAGGAATAGTTCTGAGAATTGGTTGCTGCATCAGTACCCAAAACTTCTTTGATGACTTTGTCAAGAGACTGCTCTACAACCCACTTCATGAACTTGCAAACACAGTATAAGAGTTGAAAGAAAGTAACAGTTGGAAAATAGCAAAATTCTACAATCAAAACATGGTGTTTACATCTTATTAATATATTATTGAACCAAGTAGTGAGGAAAGCAATTATGTCCTTTTTTCTACTCCATTACCAAAAATATGCTGTATCCAATTTGTATTATCAGTAAACAAGTGTTACAAATAAATCTTCATGAGTTGCAAATTGGAAAGTGCAGAGCATGTAGGATATGCTCCAGTGGAAGTCTGTCAGTTTATGCTGGATATCTAAGTTATATACTACAAAGTAAGCCATGGATGTGGAACAGCTGGATTGGGTTTAATAAACAATCTTGATTTATAGCTGTGTAGATGCAAGAAAAGGCAGTTTTCTTTATTTTCATGTGATTCTGGTTGGTTTAACTGGTCAAACACTTGAGTAATTTTAGACTGGCTCCTATTTACTTGCAACCCACCAAACGAACTAAGGGACTGTAGGCAGATGGGAGAGGGGGGAATATTCAGTTCAGAATATGTTAAAACCAGTGGTGAAACCTACAGGATTTCTGTTCAGAGAAATACAATACTTTGCTTCAGGAATAATTCCTAGATGCTAATCCAGTGCTGAGGAGTAGAAAACATAAGTGGCAGGGTGAATTTCTCTTACATGCCCTAAAATCCTATTTCTGGTTTGTATGATGACCTTCATTCCATATGGTATTTTGAGTATTTTAAGATTTGTATGTAATCTTGATTTAATAGGAACTATATCTTGTTAACTAAAGATTGATTAATTAATAATATTTTTAAGTATTAGAAGCAGCTATTTGGCTATCTTTGCTTATAAAAGCAGCAATATTGAAGAGAAAGCTATTTTAAGGCTCAGTTCTATACAATTCCTGTGTGTAACATTCACTTCCAGGAACAATGGATCTGTTGGGCTTCAGTAGATTTGTTCACTGTAGTATGGATGACAAACCTTAAAAAACCCCATATATTTGCAGCAACAGGGCCTCAGGATGTTTCTATTTTTATTGCCCATCTGTAATGGTATTACAGTGACCTGCTAGTTTAGCACAAACTTTGAAAAATAACGTTTTGGGCATTCCAGTGTCTGGAGAGGAAATGTCTGTTTCAAAGGCCCGGAGCTATATGGATACTGTTTATTTTGGGAATAAAGTCCTTGGCTGGATCAGCGTTTGCTGCGGTGAAAAGGAAGATCAGGGAAGCAATGGCTGCCCTGGAAGGGAACGCAGGCATAACCTTTTACTCACGCAGGATCTCATACTTTTGGAATTAGGGAGTTTGGAAAAACACATCTCGCTTGTGGAAATAATCGGCGGCGGGATGCTCCGCTCCTCTCCGTGGCACGCCTTGCTTAGGCAACAAATAAAAGACTTTCCAACCAAACCACAGCCTCTTGTCAGCCAGGCGCCTCGACCCGCAGCCTTTGGCACACGAGTCCCAGCTGGCCGCTCGGTGCCCGGGGCGAGGAGCAGCTGCCGGCCTCTTCCCCGGGCGCAGGGACAGAGGGACAGGGCCGCCCCTCACGACGGGCGGGGTTTTCCCGCCTCCGAGGCTGTTCCCGCCCTGGGGCGGTGGCAGCGGCGGGAGCCCCCTGAGGGCGGCGGGAGGATCCTGCCCCGCGCCTCCCGGTTTCCAGCTGGGACGGTCCAGCGCCCCGTGCTCTGAAGACAGGGGAACGCTGGGCACTCCGACCCCCGGGAGAAGACAACCCCCGGAGAGGGCGGAGGAGGCGGGGGGAGGCAGCTTGGCTGCGGGGGAGCCCCTCGCCCCTGAGGGATACTCCGCCAGGAAGTGCCACAGTACGGGATCGGGGTTCTCGGATAAACAATCGCTGTGGAAGGCTTGAAAGGAAAACTCACAAGAGGTTGTACAAACCGAGAGGGAGAGGCTGCTGCCCTCACATGTAATTTCCAGAAGAGGGAGGAGAGTGGGTGTCTGCCAAGAGAGAAACCACCTCGGCGACAGGACAGGGGAGTCCTGTCACCTGCAGCGAGGGGGGAACACCTCAGGCAGGGTCAGAGAAGCCTTGAGAGAGGCGGAAAAGCCCCGAACGCGAGGATTAATTTTACAGGTATCTCCCGCAATCACAGGAGTGTTCATTACCAAAGTGGATTTTCCTCTGCCATTAAAAAAGTAAACCTGTTAAGTTAGGAACAGTACTTGATTACTGAATCACGGTTAAGAAAATTAATTATCCTGTTTAAGAAAATTAATTATCTTAATTATGTACTTAATGAAAGGTTTTGAATATGTTCCTGTCGGCTTTCAGATATCAGCTCTGCGCTGTGTCTGGGTTATTTAGAGACACTGGTGAGCCAGGCTGCTACAAGTGTGATAAATCCTCTCAAACACTATATAGAATTTAATTTTATTCAAATTATGTTATTCACACGAGGTAGATCACTTTTTAAATGAAGCTGATGAGTGCACTTAGCTTGAAGAAACATGCGCTAAACATCACCAGCACCAGGACATGTAACAACCTAGATTTGTGCCTGCAGCACCACTGCCTCTTTGTATATGAGGATAAAATCTGATACAATGTTTTGGCACATCTGAGGGCTTTCGATAAACTTTCCTACAGTTGCACTTTACAATTTATCACACAGTGAAGACAAGACTGGCAATTCCTTCTAACAATTAAAATTTTAACAATTTAAAGGATCCATTCTCAGATTTATAGGAGTTCATCAGTGGGCATTACTTTCTTGACATTTGTTCTCAGTATTCGGGGGGGTTTGGCAAAAATACTCTGTAACAAATGCATTTAAAAATGTAATTAATTTAATTAACTTTTTAACACATCAAAAATATCATCCATTCTATGTTTGCAAACATCTACAACTTTGGTAAACCACTTCTATCTTAAGTTCTTGATCTTGGCTTTAAATGTGGTTTAGTGATCCTGCCTTTCTCTCAGGTCTGTAATGTATACAGACCAAATATCAATGTGGTAATGTATAGATGATAGAATTACTGATTTTCTTACACAGTTTGGAAATCATTAAGAGATCATTTATGCCTAAAACTTTAATATTTCTTTAACTTTCAGGACTGTCTCAGCAAATATAGTACTTATTTTTTGTGACCATGAAAAGTACGTATTCTGAAAGATTTTTATCCTCATCACCAGATGAAACTGAGTATTACCTGTATGCCAAGCGAGTTAAAGAAGAAAGTGATCACAAAAGCAGAGAGAAAGAGGAGCAACAAAAGCTAGAACAAAGCATACACTGTGGAAGCATTTACCAAACATCACCACATGAACTCCTCTATTTATCAGAAAGACAAAACAACTGGGCGTTAGAAAAGCAGAGTTGTGATACAGCAAGAAAAACTTGTATGAGAGAGTTTTTCTGTTCTAAATCTTGTAGTAAGGAAGGCTTGGCATGTAGAGTATCAGAAAATGAACTGTCCACCAAAAAATGGAATCCTGAAAATGAACACCAAAGTCCTGTAGAAGATGGCATTTCTCTGAATGTAAGTGGACAGCCCCTTGAAACAGAGCTGCTCAGTGTGGTGAGTGCTGCTGACACATGTCAAAATCTACAGGGACTAAACCCACCCCAAGAGCAGCAGAACAACAGTACAGAACCAAATAATAAAAGAAATGGGGATAATGAACTCAAACAAAATTCTTCAGTTACATCCTTAAACAGACACTTGTTTCAGACTGAATTGTTAAGTCAAAAGTCAGTCTCCAAGAAAAGATGGCAACAATACCAGCTTTTTCAAATTCCATTTTTGAGTGGTACCAGTTCTGTGTTTCCATGCCTAGAAAATAAAAAAAATAATTTTCTGAAAAATGTATGTTCTGCAGAGGATAAAAATTATTCCAGTAGTGCCAAGGAAACTATGGCAGAAAGAGACAATAAAGAAAAAAAAAATTCATTGTATGTTATTCCAGCATTGAAACCGTTTAAAAGTATGCAACCACTGGAAATCCCCAATTTTCAATTTCCTAGGATTTCAAATAAAATAAATAGTAAACAATCATCAACTGACTTTAGGGAGACAGATTGGAAGAATTTTGAAAGCACACCATCTTTAATGCAATCTAAACAGATACATGGTGTGCAAAAAATGTCTGAGATAGGGAAACAAAAAGTGAAAAATGATAAAAGAAGTGTAAGAGCTTCAACTGTTGGTTCTGAATTTAAAGAGAAGAATAGCCCAGTAAATAAGAAACAGGAGCACAGTGCTTTTGCAGAAGGAGAAGTATCTGGAACTTATTTCAGATGCAACAGCACTGACATTGAATGTAATAAAATATTTGCTGAAAATGACTTCAAAGATAAAATGCTGGAGAATTCAGAGGGTGATGATGACCAGAAGTCAAAGATTTACATTTACATTAGTGCTAAAAATGCTCAGAATGAGAAATGTGTCAGCTCTAATGATCTTTTGCAGAGAAGGGGGAGGAAGAGCACTATTAAGAATGCGGAAACATTTCATATACAGATGAGTATTCCAGTAACAACAGAAGCATTAGAGAAAAATAAGTTAAACCTACACTGTGGTGTGCATGATTCCAACAGAGATATTAGTTTGTATGAGGCAGAATCAAAACTCTCCACAAAGGAAATGCTTGATTTCCAAAGTTATGTAACAAAAAATATTACATTTGAAAGTAATTGTCCTTGCAACGTTGTGCAGGATTTTCCAGATAAGAGAGAGAGTTGCAATATATTTAGAGGGAAGAAAATGTTCGAATTGAAGTTTTCATTTCAAAACATGTTGTTTGGATGGGTCAGGACGTGGACGGAGTCTCTCCATGAAGATATGCCCACGTATCAGGAGGACAGTGTTACACCTTGGTCTCATTGCCCTGACATATTAAATGAGCACTGTGATGCTCAAGAGTTGGTAAAGAGCACTATAAATAGGAACCACAACGATAAAATATTCATGTGTTTGTTGGCTGTTACTTCAAAGCATATGAAGGTAGAGGTACTAGAGACAATTCTTGCTTCCTTTTTCAGTAGCACAAATACTTTACTGAGAACTGAGGGAAAGTCTATGCAAGAGGAGAAATGGTATTCATGTGGCAGAAAGCAAAATCAGTTAAACTCATGCACGGAGGAGTCTTTGAGGCAAACCACAGGATTTCTTAATGAAAATGAAACTTATCCAGGCTTTTTAAGTTCTAAATTTGTGGAAAGCATTGATTTTGAGTTACATAATGGATGCAAGAGAAGATGCTTTTCTAGAACTTTAGGCGAAAAAGAGTACACTTTCCTACAAAGAGGTGCCCTCTTTCATAACCAAAAAAGCAGATTATGTAAGAGAAGACTTGTCAGGAAACATCGTCTCTTACCCAGAATGAGTGAAGGGTTTAGCACTGATTTGAGGTCAATCAGTCACAAAAGCAGTATGAAAAAGCAAATTTTAGCTGCTAAATGCCTGATCTTGCTGCAGGGCTTTTCTAACTGTTCTTCACTACACAAGATCTACTGCTACAATGTCACAAAAGTACAGTATCTGATAGGAGCCAATCTTAGATATCAGAGTTACTTTCCTGCTCATTCCCAACTGGAATTTGAAAAGGTGAATAAGGAAAGTACAAGTCAGGAAATATCAGTAACTTCTGTAAAGCAGGAGAAGAACAAGCCAAGCATAAGGCTTAATAGTTCTTTTCATATAGAATTAAATAAAGATTTCCCCTTTGTTTTATATGAAAATAAGAAACACAAAACAACTCGATATAGAACTTGCATAACTTCTACAAATGAAGTCACTAATGAAGTAACATATACTATGAAAAAATATTTGGGTAGCTCTAGTTATATAAATGCTGATGAAAAATGTGTTAATACAAAAGAGTGGCAAATAAATCATCGTAACTTTCTTTCTAAAAGATCTTTTTCTATTTTTGACACATATGAAAAAATTCCCCTAGCTACTGATCCTGAAGACTTTGACCAGATCCCAGTTGTAAAGCAAGACAGTTGTATCAGAAAAAAGTTTTGTGACGAAAGTGCAGTCACTGGTTCAAAAGAAATTCAGTGTTTGCCTGTTCAATCAAATGATGTCTTAGTTCTGTCTGAGCAGCCAAAAGCAACCACAGAAAAATATAATTCTCTCCTGTTGCTAGATAGACAAACAAACAAACATGAGAATTGCAAAGATTTAAATACTTGTAGCCCACATTTAGCAAATAAAAAAGTAGACCAAGACACTTATTTAAATTCTGAAAATTTATTTCCTAGTTCCTCAAATATTTATCAGTCTGTCACTTTGCCATTGGACAGCAGCTCTTTTGTCAACAGAGAAATAAGTGAAGATGGGCACTGCAGGAGTTCCTCAAGTGCAGACAAACAAAAGGCAAGTGAAACAATTCCTGCCATGTTACAGTATCCATCCACGGGCAGTCCTGCCATGACAGATACATACTTCCAATTACAGGCTAAAGAAACAGCACAGTTTTCTTTGCAACAACATGAACAGACAAATAAGACAGGCAGCTCAGAGCCAGGAACTTTGAAACATCTTGAATATGTAAAAGAACGGGAGGAGAGAAATTATGAACAAATGCATGTAACTAATGAAAGTCAATGTGAGACTGTGATGAATTACTTGATTATGTCATATTCAGAAGATAAAGCTAAAACATTCATTGCTGAAGAAGAGGAATTAAAAATGCCTTTATCCATTACGAACAATGGATGCCTTGAAGATGTAAAAGATAAGTATTTACCCTTAGAAGATAAAATCACAGATGAATTCAAACTGAAGAGAAAATTTGATTTAGTACTAGAAGAGCTACATATGTTTCATGAAATTAGCAAAGAAAATGTAAACAACGTATGTAGTTTGGAAACAAACTTGTCCAACATTTATTCGGAATTAAATAACGCTGAGGGAATAGATGAAAATGTGGCAAGGGGTTCTCAAAGGAAGATATACATTTCTTCTCCAATCTGTGGTACCACAAAAGGAAAACACATACGTGACATTAATGAAAGTTCGTTAAATGAAAAGATATTAAATGAAAAAGAAGACCGGAAAGTATCTAAGGAATATTCTACTTCAGGACTGTCAAGGGAAGAATTGTTGCATTCACCTGCAGAAGGTAATCACATGGAATTACTTTGTCTTATGTAATTAAGAAAAATTAAATTTTAGGCAATATTTTATTTGATTTAAAGCTGTATTTCTCAACTCAAATAATTCCATGTTTTCATGGAATTCAAATTTTGTTGGACAAATGTACTTGCCTATGAGCAGCCAGATGGAAAACCCCCCACACTACTTCAGCCACCTGCACACTGTGCTGTAGCAGATGTAGCTCAGAATTCAGCTGGTCAGCTGCAGGATTGCTCAAACATGTATTAATGCACATTATGTTACAGATTATTAATGTTGTCTTTGATTTCATCATAATGAGCCCTAAATTCCCTAAAAGAGTCAAAAACACAACAAAGAACCAATGCATTGCATTGAAAAGCCAGAATTAAAAGGGAATACAGTGTTTCCAAAGGAGACTACTGTTTCCTTTCAATTGATGTCATGAGCTCAGAGTCATGGAATAGTTTGGGTTGGAAGGGATCTTCATAGATCATCAAATTCAACCCCCTGCAGTGAGCAGGGTCATTTGCAAGTAGATCAGGTTGCTCAGAGCCCTGTCCAACCTGATCTTAAATATAACTATATAAGCCATATAACTTATATAACTATATTTATGTTTGCTCAAAGTTTAGATGCTGCTGGTTTTAAGACTTTTAAAATTTTTCCCTAGAGAACCCCAATCCCCACTTCAAACAGTATGTGAGGAAATCTGATTTGTAAACTCTGACTCCTACCCCATTTGCTGCATAATCAAGAGGTATTTAATGAGTAGAGGAAGGGCACTGGGAAGAAAACCAGTCGAATGGTGTACCTTCTTTTATTAATTGCTCAAATGTGATAAGTAAATTATTAAGACACCCTTCAAACAGTGTATTTATCAGATTTTGGACCTGAAATTCAATTTGCAGAAGTAATGAGTTCTCACAGCTGCAAATAAAATTGGTAAGGGATATGCTTTGGTCACATTTGGTAAATTATCTGATGAAAATACAGCCATCTCAAAATTGTCATCAGAGCTAAATTTCTCAGTGATTTGGCTCTAAATTTATAAAGTGAACATTTCAGAGGGGTTATGGAGGTAAGTAGTGCTTGGGAAGATATTATTAAAGTGTCACAGAAAAACGCCAGAAGGAATTCTGTTCAGTAGAGCTTTAACAATATAACATGCTGCAAGTTACACCTGAATGCCTTGCAGAGGATGAAAACCTAACAGATACTGGGTAAATGGCTCAGCAAGTGATCACTTTTCTGCCTAAGTCTGGAATAAGAAGATCCTAGTGGAGCAACTGATATGTCACCAGAGGATTAAAACCTGCATTATTGCATCTATGCAAAGGAGAACTTCATGAGATGTAGAAATAGCTTTTGCCAAGCCTCTGAGAATGAGACTTTGTAGCTTTGTTAATATTACCTTTAGTGTGCACATATGTGTTTTAATCACAAGAACGACAATTTAGTAACTAGATGAAACAAACTTAGTTATTTGTTTATAGCAATCAAATTAAAAAGTTAAATGTTTTATTTATGTTTTTGTTTTAACACTATTTAGGTGCAGCTTATAGAAATCCATACACATGGCATCCAACTTTTTTACCCTGCAGTCTTTTTAAGGAACAAAGCTATAATTTACAGAAAGAAGGAGGTAATATTTATATTATTCTGCAATTTACCACAAATCCCAGTGCTAATAGACTTATTTTTCAAACATTTGTATTTGTTTTCTTCCTTTTTTATTTCTATCTCTATAGAAATCACATTTGGTTTAATTGTAGCTTGCCAGAAAAGTGTCCTGTCTTCAGCTTGGTTCACAGAACAAGTCATGCTGATGAGCATTTTTGTTCTTTGGAGAGAAGAAAAGAACTTTAACAGCATGGAGTTTCCTTTGTTGCTTCTTTTGGAGCCATTTGGAACAAACATCTTTGTGCCTCCAATCATTGTGATATAGCCAAGCTATACTACAGGGAGAACATGATTCGTTATACTTTTTTTGAAGGTTTGCAGTTTTGTACACATTGTGGAAGGAAATTCAGAAGGATATTGTGAAGTGATCTATTGGATTTCAAAAAGCACGTTTTGGCACTTTTTCCAAAATATGGAAACATTTAGTAAAACAAGGCATTTCATTTATTCTGAAATGGAATAATAAAAATTTGTCATGAAAAGTCTGTTGATAAACTTCTGTTTTGCTTAGTGAAATCATGTACTGATGTTTCGACTTTTATTCCCCAATGCATCTCTTAAAACTGTTACACAATTTTCTGGTTTCAGAATTCAGAAAATTGTTTCCTTCATTCAGGCCATTCTGGGAAATAATGAGACTGAAATACTCAGTTACAAATGACCTCTCCTGTTCTTTTCACCTATGATTTATTGAAGTTATGTCATCTTGTGATAATATTTCATATACCAGACGCAAAATGTTGCAGAAAATTCTGCTCTACTTCTTTTCTCTTTTTCACTACTCTGTTTTATATTTTTTTGTGATGTGGATTCTAGTTTCTGACTTACATAGTAGACAATGTTATTGCTTAGGGAAATTCAGATTCCAGAATGCTGTACTGTGCATAACAAACCACGGTGGTTAATATTAACATCTTCTTGGAAATTATATTCAGATGAGATTGAAGCTTGCTAAGTAGAACATTGTTCCTCCTATGACTGAACCTGGATCATTTTCCCTTTCTTCTTTACCCTGCTGTTTTGGGCTGCAGGGCCAAGGGCAAAGGAAATCAGATGTTTTCTCCATTGCTGTTATGTCTATTTCCTTTACACCGCTTCCTAGTGTTCTCTAAATTCCCATCTGAGCTTTTCCAGAAATGTTTGGGAAGAGACCTTAGCAATGCGAGACTCCTTTTTTCCCCCCATGATTGCTGAGAAATTTTGCAGGTTGTTAGGACAATGGCATATTTCTAGGGCATTTTATACCTTATTTCCAGAGTATTGTCAGAATCAACAGGAACCTAATATTCTTCCAGTAGAAGAAGCTGAAAAAATTGGATGTTGCCCTCATCATCCTTCTCAGTTGATAGCGAATAGGAAACTGTTGAGTATCACGTTTCCTTGAGGAGGTACATTGGCAGAGACAGTTCTCTTCCATTTACACTGAATGTTGCCTTCCAGGTTATTGTGAAACCAGGTTTTGTCAGTGGAAATACCATACTTACTGTACTGATAGGAGTTAATGTCAGATGTTTTGCTGATATGGGACTGTCTCTCTCTATTTTTCAGTAGGATTCTGGGCCATCACATCTTGTCACAGAATCTGTGACTGCTTTGGAAAGGAGGTACCTAGATGGGACAAGATGATTTATACTCCAGTAGCTTTACAATTTACCATGACTAACAACCATGCTTTCCTGGCTATGTATAAACCCATAACACTTGACTGACTTTCAGTGCATGCCATTCCTCTTCCAGTTAGCTCTTAGGAGTCTTAGAAAAGACATAGCAGCACAGCTGTCTCATCATTGGTTTAAAAACAGAACTTTGGGATTTTTTTCTCATCCCATGGTTTAAAATTCTTGTAAAAGTCTTCGAGAATTTTTTTCTCTCCCTTTCATAGGATACCAGCTGAATACCTAAGGCTTTTATACACTCACTATTTGATGTCCTGGCTAATTGCTCAGTGCTTCATCATTTTATAGAATAATGCAAAATAGAACTGGAAAAGATCTTGAGAAATTTGACCCCTTCTTCTTCCAGATGAGTCGTTGTCCTAATCTCTAGTTAACAAGGTCATGGTCTTCTATTCTGCCCCAGTGAGTATTATTTTATGCAAAACAGAACAGCTTCTAAAGGATAACTGAATTATGCTTCAGATCACTACATGATGCATACCTTACTTATAGAATGGGAATCAGAAAATAGACATCCTCCTATCCTGCTTTATGTAAAATGAATGGCACAGGGCAAGGTTTCATGATTATTATCACCAGTAGAGTGGTGCCTGGCTCTAAAATTTTGATTTTTACATCTAAACTGCTCAGACTAACTGTAAGTATTAAAGTGTATCTACCTCACCAAGTCCCCTCCGCCCTGAAATGTTAAATTGTATGCCTTTGCCAGTCTGTTAGGAGAGTGTCTCGGGTTGAGGATTCAGAAGGAATCAGAAGGAATCTGCATATGACCGAGCCATGAGCATTTCCTTTTCAGCCCAGAAGAGTCTATTAGATGCTCTCCAGCAAAATGGCAGTGGGATAGGATGTAGTAAAGGATTGCTTAATGAATATTGGTCTAATTTTTTTATCTTATCAGGATGTAATTCTTGTCTATATGATACAGAATTATGGGTCTGCTTTCATTTTTTATTCTTTCTTTTAAATATAGGATACTTTCTGTCTCGTGATGTCATAAGAGTACAGCCTCTGAAAACATGCAAGGGCCCCATCAGGATTGGGCTGTCAAGAAAGGCTCGGCCAAAGAAGCTTCATCCTTATCTGAAATGACTTACTGGATTCTTTTACCAGCCTTCACATCTGGGATCACTCTGCTTGAAAACTGTTGAAATGTTTTAATGTTTTTTTTGGTTTTTTTTTTGGTGCTTTGATCTCTGTGGTTTAAGGGGTTTTTAGATATTAATATTGCAGTATTTGCTAGTGATTTATTTAGGAATACTCCTGTGAATACTTGATAGCAAAGGGATTTATAATGAATGTTTACTAGTAGAAGTTTTAATGGAAGGGTGAATTCCTTCTAAAGTTTATGTAATATTAATAAAATCTGTCATGTATTTTTCATCTATTAAAATATACAGTTGAAATTTTCTGTCACATCCACACATACTTAGAATCCTCTGTGTGTTTGTGTAGTTTTCAAAACTCAGTAAGTATTTTTAAAGAGATTTGTTACAAATGTTTAGAGTGATGTACAAGAGAATTTCAGGAAGCTAAGTTTAGATTGCTAAAAGAAGATTATGTTTTCGGCTTCAGAGGTTGTTTCCTCTGAGGTACTTTCAGTTCCATGTACTTGTCCCATTAGACAAAGAGTTGGAAAGGAATAAAGCTATAAAGGCTACAGACAGATTGTCTCGTTCTGAGGGTAGTGATTCCATTGTATACAAGTGGATGCAAAATAATAGTACATAAATTCTGGAGATTATGTATCTCAAGAAATGGGGACACTTGGGCTCCTCTGAAGCATACAGATCTTGGTTAGGAACATCTCTTAGTTGTTATTATACTGATATTTTTGTTGTAAAGAATAGGGACAGTTTCAACTGAATAAAAGCACAGCAAGATACAAACCAGAGTGAAGTCTGAAAAAGAATCCTGAAGTGTCGGAACAAGAGTAATCTAATAACAGGTATACAGAAGAAAGCTTTAAGCCCTCTGTGATTGCACAGAGCTTTTTAGAAAGAGCATATTTCACCCTGCAGTGGATACGAGAATTCCAGTATAAAAAGTGTTACAGAACAGTGATGGAATAATGATAAACCCCAATACAAATAATAATACATGATTGCAGCTGACACAAGGAAACTGAGCAAGCTGAACTGATGGGGAATTTATCTGCAGACAAATTATTCTATAGAATCTATGGCAACAGTGCAAAGACTAAGTAACTGCACTGTTTCATTTCTTTATCAGTGACATTCAGAATATATCATATGTAATAGCAAGCATCTCAGTATGTTTATGTTATAAGGATCTAAATAAGAGAAGCAAATTCAGTCCACAATATCAAAAGAAATCAATGAAACAATAAAATCTGAAAAAAGAGTTATAATTGGGTTCATAATTCCTTTTGCCTGAAAGAGTAAGAATTTCAGATGAAAATTTGTTTCTAGGCACAGCTGCTTCTAAAATAAGAGTTTCTAAACTGATCTGTTGACCATAGGTTGTCTGAAAGTTATAGTAAATTGTGTGCACCTGGTTTAAAAATAATTTTAAACAATAAAAGTTGCTAACTTTCCCACTAAAAATTTGATGACACAAGTGTAAAACTGTCCATGCTAATGGAAAGCATAGTTCTGGACAAGACATTATCCTTCCTTTATCAGTACACCTAATTTATGGAAAAATTTTAAAGGGCTAAGAAAATGGATAACTAGAACAGAAATTCAGAAGCAGCTCCTAGGTGGGCAGGGCCATTAGTCAACTCCCTTGGGAGTATGCAAATGAGACAGAAGCTGAACAGGACTGGATGGAAGGATGGATGGATGGATGGATGGATGGATGGATGGATGGATGGATGGATGGATGCACGGGTGCATGGATGCAGGGATGCATGGATGGATGACTTCGTTGCACCTTCACCATCAGTAGCAGACGTCTCTGTCTCAGACAGGGTAACGGCATCACCGGTCAGGGTGACACTTTGGAGCAGCTTGAGGACCTATGGATGATAACAACCCCTAAATGTTGGCTGAGGGTCAGTAGAGGGGTGCTGGTTTCTCAGTGCTCTGCAAGAAGCATCAGCTAAAGTTTCTCTGGATCCCAGCAAGAAGCAACTGATCACAATCCTTTAGCTGAGTGTTGTTTATTGTGTACTGGGACAGAGCAAGGAGAGCTGGTCTATAGGCATTGGAATGCCCCCCTGGAATTCTGTCCTCACAGTTGACTAAACAGTTCTTGAGTGCTGCCAGATGAGAACTGGCTGTCAGGCACAATGGCTCATCAATAGCTTCTTAAGCTCATATTTGTAAAGGCTGATGTTTAAAGTAGGAGGATTTCTTACAGTTTGGGAGTAATAATTCTGTATTTACAACACATTCTATGAATTCTTTGGGAAAGCTCTCTATGTCATTCCCCACAGAGAGCAATCTTTACCCCATAGAGTGATTTTCCTATATCCTCTTCTGACTTTGGCCTGTGATCATTAATGACATAGGGAATAGATTTAAAACATTGCATTTTTAATAATTCTGGGGCAGCTCTGGTGTCCATGGCTTGGAAATAGGTATATCATTTCTGTCCTAGCACTTCTGTGCTCTCACTGTTCAGAGCACAGTGATACCAGGTCTCAACCACTTTAAAAAGCCACTAACCACAGAACTTTAGAGATCAGGGCAAGGATGGCAACCAGAGCAGGTGTGTCTACCACCAGCTTCCACACCACAGACTGATCCAAATTTGTAGTGTCCAAGGGTCAAGGACTTAAATGCCCAGTATGGAGGCTTCATAACTCAGATTCCTAGTTAATAATGTCCAACAGGCCCATGAAAATGGCCTTGTCGTTCTGACATTGGTTACATCAATACAAAGTCGTGCATGGAGATGATGTGACCCCACCAAAGCGTACCTGTAATGAACATTCACATAAGTGATTCCGAAACCGAAGAATAAACTTTTCCTTGAAATACCTACCCAATTTTATTCTGCCTGACACTACGCTTTAGGATGCCTGGAAACTCAGATTAGTCTAAAATCTGCAGGAACTAATAGCATGGAAAGATTCCATTAAATGACCCCAACATTATTTATACATCAAATCTTCCTTCCACTTGTTGAGGTCACTGAGCCAGCAGCTATGATGGCAGAGGGGCCAAAGAGCCCCGAAATAGCAAGGGCCTGCTGGTGACCGATTCCGAGGTTTGAGAAAATCCCCCTGACCTCATGGTGAGAAAGGAAAAGCTTCTCCTGTCATGCTTTGTGGTGGTAGTGTGCAGACTTGGTCTGTTTGATTGACTTGTATCCCTACATACCCCCAGAGCTCCCATGCCCTCAGACCATTGGTTCTCCCCGCTCCTGCATAAAAACCCTGGACCTTGGATGCTCTGCTCTTTTTTGTCTCTGGCCTCCCTCCGGGGCAGGGTGCAATAGATGTTGTCTGTGGAAATGCCATGCAAGAGAGCCCTCCTGACTCTTTGCCTCTGGTAATGCTGAGCTGTCTGGCTTGAGTGTGTGAGTGTGAGATCCGCGCCTAAACAGCCACGCGGGTGAAAGGAGTAAGCTGGCTGGAGTGCTGTACTGCACCCACTGGAATGATTCCTTGCCAGGGACATTTCAGGGAAAAGCAAAGCTGAACCCTTCACGAACACACATGCAGTGCGTTATCCACTGAAGAATATTTTTGCCTATTTTTAAGTCAATGAACTCCCCTGTTTTTAAAATATGCCTCTTTATCTGATGCTTTTATAAAAAAATACTACAATATTCTTGTCTGCAGAAGACAGGTACACAGGCTACTTTTTCAGGACAAGAGATAAAGTCTTAATTTACTGAATTTATACTCAATAGCAAACTTCCTTGTGTTTAATGGTGTAGTTTGTGCAAGAATGTCCCCAGATATCCTGGAAATGATACTGGAAAATATCCAAATACAAAAAACCAGCCAATAAGTCAAAAAAACCAACAAAAATTGGACCATGCAGAGAAGTAGAATAGTCCAGCTGAGATATTGTGTAAACTTTATGTCTGACGCTCATTCAGCTGGAGAGAGCTGCTAACAACATGCCCTCATCTTAAATAACAGAGGAAGGGTTGGCTCTGGGAATGCTGCCTGGCCTTCTGCCAGCTTCAGCTTCCCCATCTACCATCAACTGGAAAAGCTCAGGTACCTCATTCTCCTGGGGAGCAGCACAAGAGCACTCAGCTGTGCAGAGCAGCCATGGAAGCTGGCACCATTCCATGGACTTTGGGATGTGCAAGGGAAAATGCTAAGCAAAGATCCCGCCATATGTCTTTGCATATCTGATCGAAGCAATAAGTATAGATTTTGAATTTTTCCATTGCAGACACAGTATCTGGTGATGTTTTTTGAGTTAGCTAAGCTTGCAAATGCTGACTGTAACAGAAATGCAGATGTTAAATGTCATTATACTTTAATAATTATGCAAAAAAGCTTAAATATAATTTCTGAATCATTGTATGTCAGCTGCTAGAACAATAGATATAGCTTGGGCTTGTTTAATACAAAAGGATTCTATTATAGCCTACTGAAAGCCTTGAATTCCATTATATCTACCAATACATGTGATTTTTTAATAAATAGTAATTGAGTGAATTTTTTTCGTCTGCCTTTCGAATGACTGGATGCAAAACTAAAACTGCTCTTCTCAATGCATTTTGGATAAATGTGGGCGATAAATGAGTGAACAAATGAAAGATTATTAAAATCCAGTTTAATTACAGCACCTGTATATAGAAGTATAGCTATTTTCTCTATCAGGGAATTGAATTGAAACAGGTAATTAAGTCCTGCTACTCCTTTTATTGTTGCAAGACAGTTTCAAAACCAAAATAGATGCCAAATTTCAGGGAAGGCTTTGGAGAAAGGGTTTGAATGACTTTTTCTATAAAAAGGTTCTGCATTAAGGAAGATGGTGCCACGACATTTTGTGAATATACTTTACCAAGAAGCTTCATGTGGTCAGGAAGGAGCTCCACATTTGCTCTTACAGTTTACATTAGGTTTGGATTTTAATTCTCTGCTCTCAGCACAGACATGCCATCATGTTATTCCCACAGAACACTGGAGAATGTACCTGCTGTTGTCACCTAGCCAAGCCACTGAGGTCGCTTTACCTGCTGTGTTCCTGCTGTGCCAGAGCTAGAGCATTTCTAAACAGAGTCTCAGGTAAAGGAGAAGTACATTTTAAAAATATCTAGGAAAATGAAAAGTCAATTTTGTTCAAAATTATTTCTTTCAAGAATGGTTCAGGTGAAAATGTAAATAATGGCTCTAGTTTCAACATTTGTCCATTGACAAATTAGTTAATTTCACATAATTAATTCATTCACATAATTTGACATAGTTAATTTCATGAGCAAAATTAGTTTATCATGATCTGATGAGGTAATAAAATTAAGGAGACGATTATTTTATAAAATATATGCTACCATTTGGTATTTGATCTGAGCCAATGCCACCATGGAAGTGGAAGTATTTAAAATTTTCCCACTACAAGGCCCCTTCAATTATGAAAATAATTTTAGCCAGGAGCTATAGTGAAAATTCAATATAAATTCAGTGTATGCACTAAGAAAGATGCATAGAATAATTCTCTGTGAAAGCACTTTCTGTCAAAGCTTAAATATACAAAAACATGCAAAGCTTACCAAATAAATGTGAAAAATAAGTTCATCAGCATGGATATATATATATGTGTGTGAGTATCTGTATGTATATGCACATTTATAACCTACCATGTTTAAAGTACAATCAAAATATATTCTTATTGCCAATGACATTTTGGAGCCTGTAACTTGCCATACTGTCAATGATAGATTTCAGAAATTGTAACAGAGGTTATGACTGTGTGTGGAGAGATGGGAAACAGATTGAATTGACTTGGGAAACCCCAGTGAGTGAAGTAAGGTAGGCCCTCAGGCAACTTGAATTGCCTTTGGGACAGAACTGTCTTCCTCCATTGATCAGTGAGGAGACTGAGGGGAAGCTTGTGCCACAGTCAGTGTTCTCAACAGACTGCAAGAGCTGAAAAATCTCTTTTATCTGTTACTTGGAGCTAAGGGTGGAAGAGCTGGCTGTTTAAAGTGCTCTCTAGCACTGAAATTCTGTTATTCTTAGGTTTGTATTCAAACAGCATCCAGGATCTCTGCTCACAACTCACTCTTTACTGCAAAATCTTGCAACAAAGACTTGGTTTCTGTCCCAGAGGTTTTACAAGTCATTTTTTAAATTTTGTAAATGTACCTTTAGTTATTGCCTGTAACTATGATATTTAAAGGAGGCAAAATGAAAATAAAATGTTTTTAAAGAGAGCAATCTCTGGTTTATTTCTACATGGCAGATGAAGGAATCTTTCAATTTTAAAATATTTCTGCTTATTTCGAGGAGGATGTTGATGGATTCATGAGTGAAGAGATGCAGCAGGCAAAGAACTATCCATGGCAAATGCAGTGTCCTATAGATTAGTGTGCTGATCTTGAGTTTGATTCTTCTCATCCATTCCAAACATTCTCACACTTTTTGGAGAAACCCTTTCATTGAGAAAATGAATAATGTTTTATGTGCCATTTGAGCCAGCTCTTTGTGTGCCTTATCCAATATATCAGCTTGTTCTTCGTGCCTCACTTTCTTCCCCCCTCACTTTCTTCCCTCTCCATAATTTCTTTTATGCTGGAATTTTCTGAGGTTCTGGCACTACAGTAGAAAGCAAATAGAGCTGGGCTTCCCCACAATCAGCCTACTTCCAGCAAAACTTACCTGCTTGTGCTTGCCAAAGCTGTGAACTTACCTTGCTTGTGCCACAAATGTGCACTATAACTGAGCAGCTGTCATGAACTACTGGTCTTGTCCAATACTTCCATTGTGACAGAGATTCCTTGGCCATGGATGGGTGTGGAATGGTCTCACTGTGCTTCCCTCACAACACTTCTGTCAGCCTGTGCTAACACTGGCGGTGCTGAGTTGCCCAACTTTGAGATGGTGAGCAGGAATTGTCCTTAAAAACAGTAGTGTTAGAAATGTTCATTTCCCAGGGACCTGTGGGGTGGGATGGCTAGGGGAATTTGAACAAGATATTGATTTTGGAGCCATAGTCATAAGGAGAGAGCTATGAGAATTAAAATATAACTCTGCTTTTTCTTCCTGTGAAGTAAGTGTCTGTGAATATTTCTATGCTCATTTTCTTTTTTGCATGTATGTTTCTGTTTTACATGTATATTTTATTATTTGTTTTTTAAAATCCCTGCCATTATCAATATATATGTAAAAAAATTTTTTTGGGATGGGGGAAAGCTGTAGAAAAATATGTTTTGACATATTTTCAGAAGAGGATCTCTATTGACATTTTTCAGAAGAGGATCTTTTTTAAAAGATGATGAAAGCTTGAATTATGCTTGCGTGCCACACCACACCGCTCTTCTTTTATCCCATATATTTAGTATGTTATTGCTTGAAAATAATTATAGGGTACAAAGATTGGAACCATAAGAAATGAACATTTGAAAAAAATTTCAAGACTGTTCACAAAACTGAAGACACAGTGCACAACATGTTCATCCCTGTGAAAATTCTTCCTTTGTAAGTGCTGCCAAGGTCAATGTCAGCTTGAATACTCTAATGCATACTGTAAGTGTAAGCCATGCAGATTAGATCTGCCCAGAGCTGTTCCTATTTGTTCATCCGGCTTTTAAAAATACATGTTTGTGCTCTTCTATTAAAAAATTTCCATTAAAAAAAATCAGCAGTCCAATCTTGTATCAGGTCTTTCACTATATTCATTCTCCACCTACCTTTCATTTTGCCCCAGAAATATATACAAACAAGTTTCCATCTGTGCACTGCTGAATGTATTTTCACATTCAATAACAACAGCATAATGTATTTCCTGCATTTTCCAGATAAGTTAATGGAATTAGATTATGCAAGGAATAAAAATAGTTCAATGTTAGGACTCATTATGGGAATCTTAACATTTACTAAAATGCTGAACTAATAATATTGAACATGGAATTGTATTTTAATTGCTTTTATCTCTAGAGTGAATCTTTACCTGCATGAACTATGTTATTAAGGGCACAAAGTAATCCCACAAGTACAGCAATACTTCATGCAGTCCCACTTATTTTATTACAGCTCCTATTTTTCTGAAGCTTCCAAGGAAAGAGGGGGAGGAAAACAGGGGCAAAGAGAGAGAAAACAGTCCCTCTTCAATATGATTTCTTAAATTGTGAAGTCAAATGTGAGGTTGTTTGGCTATTGAGAGATTTTAGGGCCAAATCTTTAGTATTTTTTTTTGTATCACGCTGTTTTTCTCTAGCTAAGAAAATATTGGGAAAAAATCTAAATCAACCTGATTCCTAGGCATGGTCCTTATGGATTCCTGGAGATACTTGTCTATATGACAGGGAAGTATGGAATGCTTCCTGGGCAATCACAAACAGGAGTAGTAGGAGTCTGTCAGTGTTTGCACCAGAATCTGTACAGAGCCATTTGTGGCTTTGCCCTTGGCAGTCTCTTCCAAACAGCTCAAGAATGTCTCTGTAACAGCAGATGGACACTATTGGACAATACTGGTGTAGATATCTGTCATAAATCTTAACAACTTGTTCAGGAAAGTTGTGGTATCAGAGGTTTTCTATCATCATCAGTTAGTCTGTACTACCAAAGGAGGTGATACTTGGCTTCCCAATCTGATAACAATTGATATTGTTTCACTGACACTAACATCTGCAATTCAGGGAGGTGATGACCTTGCAAATATTCCCCTTGATTGCCCTGTTAGTAAGCAGCTCGCTGTCTTCTGGCTTTACTTTGGAAAAAAAAACAGTGGGTTTTTAAAAGTTTAAACGACTATTTTCTTCTGTTTCCTTCTCACTCATCTATCCTTGCTGTGCTCATTGCTGCTGCTGGGCTGCTGCTGGCTTGTCAAGCTGACCCTGCCATTGCCTCCTGACACTATCAAGCTGTCTGTTGTGGCACTGACTTTGGATCCGTGGCAGGATGCTGGATCTGTTGCTCCCACACTTGTCTCCCTTTGTACTGTTGCAGTTCTTACAGTGCTTCTGTGAGTTACTGACAGTTTATGTCATACTGGTTCCTTATAGGAAAAGTGATCTCTCTTAAGACTGTGCAATAGGTTATTTTTTTGATTGGTGGCTGAGCCAAACCTGAAAAGTATTGCTTGAATTGTAGGGATTTTTGTTGTTTTGGGGTTTTATAAGATTTTCTTTTTGTAGTAGATTTATTTATTTTTAAAGCTTTTCTCATAGCAATGAAAGACTGAAAAATAGTCATTCTGGATCAAGGAAACATTTAATTCAATGTCAAGAATAACATTTTGTTTCCAGTGAAGATTGTGCTAACAAAAGTAAACAATAGAAGTATGTCACTAAAAGTTAAGCACCAGTTGCAATACTGGCCAGGAATATTGCCCTCAGTGAGTAATCAGGACATTTACACAGAATGTGGAGGGCTTACATTCAAATCCTCCCTCAAGAAACATCACTTCTTCACCTTCTGCCTGCCTGATGCATGTTCTAGATGTCACATTGTGTGGGTGTATCTTTACTCAGTCATTTGACTGCAGACATTCCACTTTGTGTAATTATTTTAATAGGAACTGACAGCTGCTTGTTCTACCTTCTCAATAAGTGTGTGTGTAACCTGTTACATCACTCTCAGCTTATGAATTCTCCTCCTTCATGAATATTTGCACAAGATGAAAGAGCTGCAGAAGAAGAAACTGGAACCACTTGCATGAGAAAACTTTACAGCCACTGCAGTGGTCACATACCTTGCTCTGAGATACAGTTTCTGAGATCCCTATTCTTAAGTGCACACTTGTGAAACTGCCATTATCTCCATGTGACCTTGTTGAACGTAATTCCAAACAGGTTTTTTTGTAATAAAGTAGTTTTTATATTCCTGTGTCACTGAGTTCCAGACTGTGCAGAGAGTACAGTGACCCCTGGAGCAGGAGCTGTGCATGTACCAAGAGAATTTGTTCTCCATCTTTATCTCAGGTTAGCATCAGTTCTTGAAGGAGGAATAGTTTCTTACATGATGATATTAGTAATGAGTTGTGACTCCTGAATAAAAAATTGTCTCCTTACTGACTGATCACTTCAGTTCTTAGACAATTGTAAGCTGAAGTATGTGAAACTAAGTACTCAGTCTCAGTTTCACTGAAATCCACCCCACAGAGAAATCAAATCCAAGTGTATATGCTTAGAAAAGTTATGATTTTGGTGTCATAATGGCACATAACCTTTTGAAAAGTTTGCAATAGGTTCTTAACTAATGAGAGTCTCCAAAACTTTCTCCTTGTTTCAGTCTGATAATAGAAAAAATGAATAAAAACTCTTAAGCTTAGCCATAACTAAACTGGGGATGATATTCTGAGCCATGCTACTTCTGCTCACTGTCATGATGCTCTGATATTTGTTGCTTGAGGTTATTTGCCTGAACTGCTTCTTTTGACAACCCAAGCTGTGGGAAAAATTGAGGCCCAACCCATTTTCACAGGCAACGCTTTTTCACTGCTCAAACCACAGCTTTCTCCAGCAGCATATCACCAACCCAAATGGTTAGACTAAGGTGATGAAGGGTCAGCTGAACAAATCCCATTATGAAGCATTACTTTTCCTTTCGGTGACAGGAAAAAAATTTAGCATCGATAGATAAGTCCTCCAGTCATGACTGTTTTGAAGCAGAATTCTCCTTTAAGCTGCCCCTCTCATGAGACGAGTTGTCTAAAGAAGTAAAGGCCCTATTTTTCATATTTAGTCCAGCAATATCAGGTGATAAACCACAGCATTTGGGATTATATCCCTCTATGAAATCATACTGACTGAGTCTATTAGAAGCTTTCTCCCTCACACTGCCTTCATATTTAATTAATTTAGAAAATTGGCTTCAACTTCTCTTTTCCCTTCCTTGTATTTCTTACTCTATGTTATCATTTTTGTCCAGAAGGATGTTATCTTTTCATTTTACTTTTACTAAAACATTTTTAAACTCTTTTTTATTCTTTTGCCTGTATTAAATGCTTTTGTATCCACAGTTGAAAGCTGTACTGATTTTGAACTGGTCTTTTGGAAATTGCTGAAATTATTATAATTTGTTTATTTTCAGACAGAAGGTCATGTCTTAGACCATTCTTTTTGTTATGAAGACTAGGATTAAAGTGACCTGATTGTCAAGATCCCTACTGTCAATTTTATCAACAACTTGTAAACTTCTCTGTCATTTTCTCAGTTTAATAAGCCAGTTTTAGGAGAGCTGCCAGGCTATGATCCAGGTGAAAGGGGCAGCAACTGCAGTTCTTGCAGCACTTCCTAGTTGTGCTGGAATGTCTTGATAAGCACTTTCATAGTCTGGACCCTTCCTTAGAAACTGAGGGAGATGGACTGGTTTATTTATTCTCTCATTTATTTGTCATGTAGAGCATATGTTTCTGCTAATTTCCTGAATCTAAGAATCTAAGACACTCCAGTAGAAAGTGTTCTTCTCTATAAAAGCAAGGAATTCATGATGTCTATTTAATGATCTCCAAATCATTGACAGCGGTTATTTGTACTGATGACCTCAGTCTCTCGTTGAAGAAGGCTGAGGTGGATAATTCTGGACTTTGCCCCAGCAATGTTGGCACCCTCCAAGGCTGTGTTCTGAATGAGGATCATCCTTCCTTTGGGAGAAACACAACACAATATGATAGTGATAACATTTACATAACATTATCTCAGGAACCCACACCAAGAGGAACTTTCAGAATACGTGCTCTTACTTGTATTTCTTAGGGTACTGAATTCCCTGTATTTTTATCTGTTTCTTCATATCAGTTACAGGATTGCTGACATGAATAATGACATTGTCTGAAAATTGTGAATAACAAGATGATGAGATTGTTCAATACAGATTTGGGAATAGGGAATCATACAATTAGTCTGAATAAAGGAAGGGGGGCAAAACAAATATCAGGCAAATATGATTTCAAAAGCAGGCTCTTATTAATCTTTCCTGAAGAGTAAAACTCAACATATTTGCCAAACTTCCAAAAGATATGTGCTTTCTGTGGGTGTACTGTTTGGCCAAAGAGAGCAGTGTGCTGTCCTGCCTGACTGTCAGGCTGTGCTTCCCAACTGAGAGCAGATGTGAAGCTGCTTACAGTGTTTGGAATATTTTTTTGCATAACATTGAAACCCAGAAAAACAGAGGAATATTCTGCAATTATTCACCTGTTCACAGATCTGCACTCTTCTCAGATCTGCAATCTGCAGATGTCAGCCACATGAAATCATATGTTTAAAATAAGAAATGAATAGTGTTGAGCAGATGAAGGTAGCTGGTATCATCCAGCAGGTTATTGTACCAAAATTTTCACCTGATATGTCATATAATAGTCTTGAATTTAAGATGAAAGGTTTTTTTTTTTCAATTTCATATAGATTAATGAGTGGCTTACATGCTATTTTACAGCAGATTAAAAAGCTTGTTTTTGTTTTCAGCTTTAATACTCTAATGCAATCTACTTGATAAGAATAAATTCAGTTTTGCCCCTGAAAAGTAATATGGAGGTTGAGAACCTGAAATTGTTCTGAGAGTATGTGAGGACACAAAAGCAAATGCCATGAAAAAGGATCTTATCAGTACAGTCAGTATAAATCATAATTTTGTCTGCAGTACTACAATGCAGACAAAATACACTCTTTTTAAACCAATACACTACAATACACTAGAAAAATACACTCTTTTTAAACCCACAGCAATTCCAACACATTTCTTGTAAAATGTCTTTTAAATTCTACACTTTCTCCATGTAGTGAAGACAAATTTATTCCAATTTTAAAGATTTTTTTTTCTAAAATCAATACAAATTCTAAAATACAATAACCAGAAGGGTTTTTTGCTAGCACAGGAACACAACTCATCAAAATGTTAATCTACCAAATTCCTTGGCACTGTTTGACTTTTCTGTAACCATCTAAACAAGTTTTAGATGCTACTTCTTGATTTAGCAACTAATTTGGCTATTCCTTCCCAATTCTGATTGATACTATTTATTGTTTTCTCAAGACCTCTTGAAGTCAGTAGGACAACACTAGTTTAGTTTGTGTGCTTTGGATCTGTCCTGATGTTTAATCAGTATAACTGATGCCTCTTTCTAGACATCATGCTCTTCACTCACTGATTTTGTAACAGACTGAAATCAGCATTAGCTTCAATTAAACGATAAACTCTTAGTTCTTCTTTTAATTAAAACAAAAAATATATAATGAAACAATGACAGAAGTTTTTATGATAATTCCTACTTAAACAACAGAATCGCCTAATTATATCTTGAGTGGAAAATTATTTGGGGATACTATGATTTTGGTTTTTTGAGTGAGAAAATGAAACTAATATTAGAAATTACAAAGACCACAGGGTACAATATTTGTAAACCAAACTTAATGAAAATCTATATTGGGGTTTGAATGAAATATTTTTAACTTCTTTTAAGTCTGTTTCAATTTGAAGCTCCCAATTTATCATAATCTGAAACAAAAACCCCACTATAATTTTAACCTTAAATGTACTTTTGTGGTCTTCCTCTAAAATATAGCAAATAGGTTTATGAGGTAACTAGGAAGTAGCTTTCCAATGTTAAGTAAAATACTGTGTTAAATAAGTTCTTCTTATTAAATTACTTTTGTGCTGGAGGTTCATTAATATTCATTCTCCAAAATCTAGCAAAGGTCAGCCAAAAAGTAATTGTGTCAAGACTGAATACCTTTCCTCAGAACTTTCTGTACATATTAAAGCCAATTTTTTTTCTTCTACTTCTGTAAAACTTATTTGCAGTAGGATTTACTGGCTCTGTCAGATCTCTTATTTCAAGACAACCTTTTAGAACCTTTGTATCTTCTGCAGACACACATCCACATTCCCACCAGACTGTTGTAAATTTACATTTCTGTGAGGAATTACCAGCACACCTGGAGAGCAGCCCACTGTGAGCCGCAGTGGAGAGCACCACGCCGCAGCTGGAGGCAGCAAGGAATTGTGTCACAGAGAAACTCCAGTGGAGCTGGGAAAAATTTTCCAAGCACCAAATTGGTGTTTGGCCAGGAGACTGCAGCAAACTCCCTACATTTAAAGGAGTAGCACTTGAGCATTAAGGAATTAATGAATGAACCAAGGAATTGAAGAGTATTAGGGAAGCAAGTTGTGCTGACTTCACATTTCAGCCAAAAAGTGAAACCTCTGCACACAAAGGGCATGTCAGCATTATATAATGAGGAATGGCTTCAACTCAGGCTCAAAATAAGAGAAAATTATTATTTATGGTAAACAACTTGCTGCTTTTAAGCTTTTCTTAAAAGTTCAAGTTGAACCCTAGGGGACGATTAAGGATTGCTAACTCAAGCTGGTGTATCATCACTATTTCACCCCAAGAGCAATGGATAGTATTTTACTTTTTGTTGGAGTTTTGTCCTAGGCATTATTTATAATTTGCTCTGGTATATGGGCAGCAAGGGGAGACTCCAGCTCATCTTTGCATGGCTCTCACTCTCAAAAAGAGCTCCCTAGACAGGTGAGGTTGCTCTTTCCTGGGGAGATAGTGAGGGTTTTTGGATGGGAAAAACTTCTGAAGGTGAGGGAGGAAGGGGCAGAGACCACATTGGGAGAAATTCTGCCACAGGAGGAGAAGGTGGGAGATTCCTTAGCAGAGCAGGCACATGATCAGGCTTCAAGGTGCTGGCAGGAAGATTTTCCTAAGACTGCAGAGGGTTTTGTCATGCCCAATTCATGAAGAACAATGATAGGAAAGACAAAAAGAACAGGAGAAAAATTTGCTATTATTTTAATCACTCTCACTGGGCAGAGCAATGTCCTGGACCTAGAATGTGATTTTGTGATCATTTTCATTTGAATCAAACAGTACTGAGATTCAGAACTTCTTGATATCTTTGGTGGCTGACTTGAAGTTTGCAAATCAGCTTATTCAGACTTACCTTTTTTCTGTAAGTGCTGTGGAATTGCTAACCAAGCTAGTCAAATGCCAGGAGCTGCTGGCTGAACTGGCAATGATGCCTGAAATCTCACTGTGTCATAGGGACACTGGGTGCTGCTGAATCCGTTCTCTCTCATAATGAAAGAAATTTAAGACAGGTAGGTAAAAGGTTTTGCAACTTAACAGTTACAGAGAATCATCATATTCTTTTGTCAGAACTGGTTTTTTTGGGCTTGCAAATGCCCTGGTTCCTCAAAAAAACTTCCCCCAAAAGATAATTAGTTATTCTTTTTTTCAGAGAAAATCTGGTTTCCTGTCAAATGTTACATTAGAACAAACTCAAAACAATTATGATGCTAAGCAAAACCACCTAGAGCTGGCGAGTAAAAGCTGACAAGGTCTTGGCCCTCTTTTTTGGTTTCAGATGTCCCACATGGGTTTACAGACCACCATTGTCCATTTTGTTCCATGCCTGGGAAAAGGTTCTCACAGTTTTATTCTGGAATCAGCCGTGCAGCAAATATTTTATCCACACAAAGTAGGCAGCAGGGCTGAAGGAGGAAAGGTACAGCTCATGACCACTGTCATGGTACATTGACAGGATCCCAGAGACCAACCCTTACCTTCCTCCCAGCTCAATTAATGTAAATTGAAATGTGGTGCCACATAGCTTTGCATATATACACCTGCATAAATACAGAACTGAGATAATGAGAACATTCCCATTTGGTTTTTTGCCTTAGATTTAAACCAGCTTTTCTCATCTTGCTTGAAAATACTGTAACAGTGAGGATTTCCCAGCCTTGAGGAGCTCCTTTTTATGTGTAGGAAGACAGGTTCTTCTCAGAGCTCACTGGGTCAGAAAGGAAGGTTTTATAATGGTTATTATCATTTTTAAAGTAATTTGATAAGTAGGCGCTCAACTCAAAGTGACCCACTGATGGTTTTGGGTCTAGTTTTTGTTCCTAGAATTGATTCATATTTAATTAAAAAATACACAAATAATTGTCAGATGGTAAACCAGGACAAAAGTCTGCTTTCAAACAATAATTTGACTTAATGTTATTAACACTGTGGTCTACAGAAATCTGAGTGGATTTCTCGTGGTGAGACTGTTTCAGTGGGGAAGACTAGGATATCATCCTCCATCCTCATTCTACCTTCAGGAACAGCTACCTGTTGTGGTTAGGAGATGGAGATTTGACGTCTTACTGAAAAGAGAATTCATCCCACTTTAAACAGAGAAGGCAGAGTAAAAGGTCGATAGTACTGTAACAAATGTGTCCTGTAGGATGTTTGCTTCTGTCAGCATCCGATATGGTCTGAGAAACTTTGCAGATCAAATCCCAGAGGCCCCTCAGGGCGATGTGTGTTCATTCCGAGACCTTAGGCCTGAGCTGATATCCACTTACTCACAGTAGGGTGGCTTGACAAGCACAGAGGTATTTTTTTTAGCACTTAGAGGGAAAAGAAAAAAAAAAGAAAGAAAAGGGATTAGATTTAGCCAGCTTCTTAGAATGGATTTTGAAAAGTGCATTCTGCCCCATATATCTGACATGAGTCAGGTGCTAGTTACATTGAGTGTGGCAGAGATTTTTGTGGTCGCTTAAGAGTTAGATGTATCTGAAAATAATAATGCATTTGGCACGGTCTGCTGGGAAAGAAAATTAAAATGTATGTGTCTGCTCTTATGGAAAGAAATGGCTGATCAGTCTGATTCAGTTTCACATGCTGAGAGACATCATACTTCCCACATTGCTTGTTCTTTCAAGGATAAGCAGCATCTAAAATGAAGACTGTGAATAAACGAAACTGTGCTTTTGAGTGTAATTCAAGGTAAGGCAGATGTCCAGCACAAGTCTATATAGTACCTCTACCTTGAGAAAAGTTGGCTGAGTTTTTAAAAGACACTTTTCCTAATTGAAGATGTGAGCAGTTGCAGCAGGCTCACAAGAAGATTGCTAAAGCCAATCTAATCAAAAGGCTGAAAGTGTTAACATTTTAAACAGCAGACTAATTTAAATGCAGACTTCTTCAATGCTAGGCATGGCTTATCATATTAAGAAACTGTTATATGTGAAACTGGGTAAGAAGGATAACAAAAACTGAGGCAACAAAAAAAAATACAAAAAAGAGGAGGAAGAATGTGTTTTCTGATACTACTGCTGATCTAAAAGTTGTTCTTCCTGTATTTATGCATGTAGAGATGTTACGACAAGTATTTTGCAGGGTGTGGGTGACATTTCTCTAATTTTTACTGGGAACTAAGGCAGACCAATCCACCAGCATCAGCTAAAATCAATAATACCTACAGCAATCATCTGCAATGCAGAGGATACAAGGATGTGCATTTAAGAACATTGGGGGTAAAGAAAATTATACACTGGTGCTTGGATACAGATTTAAAAAGGAAAAAAACCCAAACATAAGCCCCATGTAGGCCAAAGTTATCCTCACAGAGTACGTATTTTCAATATATAGCAGAGAGCACTGACCAAGTGTCACTCCAGAAACAACCATGAATTGGCAGAGACTAGACAAGCTTTGGATAGCAAAAAGTGCTTCTAAATGAAGTCATCATGTTATCTTGTTTCTCCTCCAGTTAATGTGGGAAGGGGCAATTTAAAAGGAAGATCCCATTCTACCAGTTATAATTGAGTTTTATTTTATCTGTTTTACATCCTTACTAGGAAGAATTAAAAATGAAACATGCACTGAACTCCTGTTTGTCTCAGGACCCATCACTGAAGTGAGGAATACCTTCTGTGAACTGAAATCCAACAATTTAGCATCTTATATCATGCTGATACGAGACAGACTTTTGCCTAGAGGACACTCTAATGATACGCTCACTCTCTGCAGTTAAAGTTGCAAATGATTTCTCTTTGAGCCTGGGTTTTAATCTTGCCATTTAAAATCACCAAAATGAAATTAATTGTGCAATTGATATATTTGTTTTTTCTAGAAAATTAAAAGCTTGGTGAGAAGCTGATAAGCAGATTGCATTAATAAGATATGGCAGTTTTACTAAAGTTCCTTCAGTAAACTTCTGACTTCCTTTTTTAATGATGATTATGTCTCAAAAGCTTCTGGGCTATAGGGGCACCATACATCATTAATTTTTATTGATCTCAGAATTCAAAGTGAAACCTCTGAGTATTTTAAGATTGTAAAGTCATTACTATTTAAATCATCCCAAACATATCTGGAGAGCATAAATGAATTATATGATGTATGGAATTTAAGTTATGCTTTCTTTATTGAATCTGCAGATTTACTATAACATTTTATTCCTGACATGAAAGAAGAGTGGCTGAACTAAGGTACTTCTCATATAGCACTTATTAATATTCTTAAGTATCCAATTCATGTCTGGGAAATAACAAGTATTGAATTCCCAGACTGTCACAGAACTGGAGCCATGGTCCAAGGAATGTTCTAGGTAACACCATGGTAAGAAAATCAGACATAGGCTGCACTGGAGTGGTAGGGTTGCCCACAGGTGATACAGCTCAGATAAAACAATCTTATTCATCATCATTCCGATGATGTCACTACTGTCAAGTTTCAAGAAAAATAAATAAAAATCAGGCCCATAACTTGGTCTGACTTTTTGGCCAATACCACTCTTGACTTAGTTATGAGCTGTGAGTGATAGCTCCTCCCGCTTCTGAGCAGAGATTTTTTGTTCTTATTTTGGGGACTTCTGTTGAGGACTTATGAGCTGGAGAAGTGCAGATTAAGCTAGAAGCTACTTAGATTCAGTACCGATCTGAACAATTCTTCAGATATCTAACCTTATTTCTGATATGATTAAGGTATATAATTTGTTTTAAACTGCCTCGAAATTAGTCAGAAACCTCACTCTTCAGTCCAGGCAAACAACATCTTTGATCTTTGATTTTTCAATTTTTATTCTCATTGAGCTGAGTACTTCAGAGCTCTGGCTTTCAGCTATATTTATGGAAAGTACTGCCATGCACCAAAGCAATAGTAGTGTGTAATTAGTAGTGTAGTAATGTGATGATGCTTAAGATCACAAATTATTTGGCATCCTGTATAAGTTCAGTGACATATTTCAGGCACATACTGTGTTATTTAACTTTTAGAATTGAAATGCCTGGCACTAGACTTCAAGACTGCTGCAAGTAATAGCACAGGCAGGCCTCTCCAATTTGGCTCTGCTTAGAAAGTGATCCAGAAGGCCCTTTTAAAAAGATATTATAAGCCCATTTAAAATCAATAGACCAAATGGTTTCTAGGATCACTTCTGACTTCATTGGGCTCAGCCATTGTATCGCCACTCTTCTGATGCCCAAAAGATAAGCAGAATTACATTACTCCTGTTTTTTTACTGGTCTGAAATCTGAACCAGAGCAGGAGTGCCTCACTTTCCTCAGCTGACTGCAGGAAAAATTTCTAATTTAGTTAATGTAACCAAAATACCTTTTTAAATGCAAAAATTTTGTATAGACAATGCTGCTCCTGTGTTTTGAGTATTTATCCAGGTAAATTTGAAAGAAATGCTCTGAGGGAGACAGGTGCACCTCTCATTTTGTGGCAGGATGATGGATCTGGGAGGGGCTCATTTCACCCCTTTTGCCAGGCTGTACATCCAGGGTTTTGTATTCAGTTGCCAAGAGAGTTTCACATTTCACTGCCTGGTTCAAAAAGAAACTGTTAGCACAGGTCAAATTCCAACCAGATGTACATCATCAGAGAAAGGTTTGAGCAGTTACAGGTGGGAATTCATTAGACAAATGAATTGAACAGAAGAAGGAAGAACCACATAACAAAAAGACCCAAACCCACTCATCTGGGACTTAACAGTGACTTTGCCCCTTTGCAAACATCAAAAATATTTAACAGATGCAGCACATAGCCTTAGAAGAAATTTCTCCAGGACAGAAGAGAAGCACCAAGTCCATGGATCTGATGGAAGTGTTTGTTGCCTTTCCTCAGTATCTTCCCTCTACAAGGTGTGGTTTTAGCATGCGGAGCAGAGAACAAACTCCATCCACTAAAGTGTATCTTCTCCCTGTTAGCTGAGATGGCCTCCCTGCAGGGGGTACAGAGGACAGCGTGTGAGGGGGTGCTGCAAATCCCTGTCCCTGCAGGAGGGCAGTTTTCCAGGTCATCATGCAGAGTGGCAATACAGGCTTCACTGCAAGAGTACTAAGGCTAGTATAGCTTGCATAAACATCAGTGATCTTCCATAGAATCACAGAATGGTTTGGGTACTTAAAGATCATCCAGTGTAATGCCCCGTCATAATTATTTTTTATCTTTTGTTAGCTAGGGTTGCTCAGGACCCCATCCAATCTGGCCTTGAACACCTCCAGGGATGGGGCATCCACAACTACCCTGGGCAACATGTTCCAGTGCTTCAACAACCTCATCATAAAAAAATGTCTTCTTTATGTCCAACCTAAATCTAACTTCTTTCAGTTTTAAAATGTTGCCCCTTGTCCTGTCACTACAGGCTCTGGTAAAAAGTAAAGTCTCTGTCTTTCTTATAAGCTCTTTGTATAGTGAAAGTCTGCAATAAAGTCTCCCTGCAGCCTTCTCCTTATGCTGAACCACCCAACTATCTCAGCCTGTCTTCCTGGGAGAGGTGTTCTAGCCTTCTGATCACTTTTGTGGCCTCCTCTGGACCAATTCTAACAGGGATTATCTTTGAATTGAGGTTGTTCTGTGGGCTGCAGCACAATACTTCATATTCAAGAACATGGTAAAGACAGTAGCTTCCCATCACCCAAACAGTGTATCTTCCTTCTCTCCAGGAAGTTACAAGTGAGGATTAATGAACTTGTGAGGAGAGCAAATAAGCTGCTGGTCACTCTTCCTTGCTGTGAGAGCAAGGAAAGACATTGAATTCCTCCCCTCTCCCCTACTTTATTATACGTGGCTCATAAAGATACAAGGAAATTTTTTTAAATCTCATTGTTATATGTATTGTAAATAGATCAATTTTTTTAGGTGATCCAGTTAACTTGGAAGGGTTGAGAATCATTAAACTTCATTTTATGATTCCTGTAAATGCTATCTCACCACCAGGGACCCGCTTAGGTGCTGGCATAGTAAATACCAAGGTATGTGTTCATTCTGACATTAAAGTTGGCTCAGAAGAGTTAATTGCTCTCAGGTGTCCTCAGCTCTGCCACATAAGGGAACCTTTATTTCCAAATCACAACTTCATCCTTTAAACTCTTGAGTCTGAATTCAATCCTGTCATCACTCTCATTGGATTTTATAAGTGGTGGTGTTTGGGATAGAACCAACACAGAGTTTTGTGGCATCAGGACAATTTATCTTTCTACTTATGAATGTATAAACTGTATTTTTATCTTTTGAGCGCACAGCACAGCCTTCTAGCTCTTTGCAGTCAGCCAACAGACCCCAAGGACACTTACACCATACATTTCCCTGGGTCCAAGTTGGATGATACAACTTCTCATGCCCTTGCACAGATAGCATTCTAAACTTGTAAAATGGTGTCTCTTTATAGGTGGGGTGTTGAAACCATAACTGGGCACAGATGGAGTTAATGTTGGATTTCTGTGTTATGTCATTACGGTTCATATAGCTGGTTTATATATTTATCTATTTAACTTGAAGTAGAGCAGAGGAAGAAAAGTGTTCCTGCTGCCACACACCACTATTGGCTTGGTGATGGCAGCAGAGATGATGAGTCCTCCTGACTTTCAGGAGAGACCTGCTAACTGTGTTTCTCCTTTTTCACTCTTCTACAGCTGCAGTCTATTTGACTTCCACCACTAGAACAAATGCATGTTTGCAGAACAAACTCTGTTGGGAATGACAGGTATTGGTGCTACTTGCTGAAACCACTGTGATTTTAAGTGAAACGAATTTCACTTTAACAGAGCAGGAAAAAAAATAAAGAAAAAATTCTCTCAGCTGGGAATTTAGGAGTTCACTTGAGAAATGTATCCTGATTTGGGCTCGGAGCCAAATCACACTCTGTGTTGAGTGCTGTGATATTGCTGCTCACAAGCACTTTTTTTGGTCCGGGTTCTTTTGCAGAGTGTCACATTCTGGACTCCAGGAATGAGCAGAGCCTGAGTTGTGTGAGAGATTCAGATTCCTAGGATAAAGTGGCAACTGAGCTTATCTTACATGAGTGCTCCAAATACAATGAAGCCATTATAAAAAAAGTCAGACTCCTTTTTTTTTTTTCTTTGGATTTTATTTGCTAAGTGGCCATACATTCATTTTTGAGACCCTAAATATTGAGCAGATGTGTTAAATGTGCTCTAAACAGGACATAATCATGTCTGCTGCATTACAGCAGGGCAGGACCAAATCTAATTCTGAATCAACCCTGGGTGGGAAACAGGTCTTCCTTAGACTTCTGTTCTGGATATGTGCAAAACTGTAGATAACTCTAACATAAAAGCAGGATGTCTACTATATTTTATGTCTAGTTTTGTTTAGGCTGCAATTGATAAAGTCTGGTGAAATATTTCAATTAGATACAATTTATTTTGAATGCAAAATACGTTAGACATATTATCCCCCCACTGAATTTTCTAGACATAAAACTATTTCTGTATTTGAAGTCATCAATCCAATAGTGAAATCATGTATCTGTATTATTTATATAAATAATTCAGTGATTTTTATGTCCTTGCAGGTTATTTGTCACAAGAATTAGCTGCTAACTTGTCTTTGTTTCTTTTTTTAAACTGTGCCTCTTGCTTATTAAGTCAGGAAGGTTTCCATTGAGTCCCAAGCACTGACACGGAGGGTTTGCTCATCCCGTTCAGAGAAAGCAAGGTGATTCAAGAACTGAGACAGAGGGACTCTAGTCTTTCGTTTATTTATTTTCCCAATAAACTTGCCAATTAATATATCAAATAGTCTCACAAATCCAGATCCATCCAACTTTATTTAGACATTGAATCAGAAATGAGTTTCCAGAGGGCAATTCAAATTGTAGTTGAGTTGATTTGCTTCCAGTGATGTCTATATTTCCTGGTTGACTTCAGGAGATACGTATAGCATCCAAGCTTCTGACTAAACCACTGCAAGTGCCTAAAGCCAGCTGAGATAAATATAATGTCTAACTCATCCATTTTATCAATTACTTGGATTTCTTAAGCAATGGCAGTGAGCTGCATAACACCATGAGCACACATATAGATTCATTGCCTATATCAAGAGCTAGAAAAGCTCTTGGAGAAGAGTTATAGGGCTTAGTTGAAAACATTGTAATTGATGAGGTGATATTTATATGAATTAGGGTTTGGCAAGCTTTGCTATAAACAAAACATTATTGCCAGGGTCTGGATGGAGAGCCTGTCTCACTACCATTGATCATTATTCCCAGGAATAGAGCACAGCATGGAAGTAAGGGGCAGAAGAGGCAACAAGAAAATAAAACCTACCATCTTTATTTACTACTTTTTTATCTACTACATTAGAGACAGAGCAAAATGGGCCAGAGAAAAAAGAGCCATAGAGGTCCTGTAGAAAAAGGCAATGAATACAATGGGATGCTAAATGAAGTTGCTAGAGATGAGCATTAGAGCAAATAGGTCAAATGATTATTTTCAAGGATGGGAAATGTCTGAGATGAAAAGTGATTCACTCTTTAATAATGAGATTTTTGTTTTTATATGTCCTGGGGTGCATCATATTATGCACTTTCACTAAGGTGCAGCAATTAAACCCTCTCATTTTGCATGATGCCCTTGATATCTAAGCATACACTTTTATCGTGAATTTGGTACCATACAAAATATCATGGTTATTAAAAGAATTGCTTCAAACCCAGAATCTTGAATAGATAAATTTTTTAATAATAATTTTTCCTTCTGAGAAATTAGTAAGTTTTAAGTTTTGAATGCCCTTGTTTCAGACACACAAAGCTGCTTTTAAAATAATGTTCTGGAAAGATAATTGAAAATTGAGAAGGAAAAACATCCAAGTGATCATTGAAGAAATGGAAATGTGGCAACTCACTCTTCCTAGAAAAGCTCTGATTCCTCCAGTGCAAAAAAGAAATAGAAAGTCCAGGTAGTGAATGTAAAGCACAGCAGTTCCTGGCTGGGCAGTGTGGGAACCCAGAGTGCAGAGAATATTTCTCTGCCTGTTTTGAGGGGTTTCACCCCCCTGAACAACACAGCTTTTGACCTCTGTCCGTGGAAAAAACTGCCTACTCTTAGAAAAGAACTAGAAACTGCACTAGTGTAAATTAGGTGATAGACTACTATGTAAGATTGTCACAGGGTGAAAAATTTAGAGGTTTTGGGTTTTTTAATGTAGTAAATAGATAAAAGCAAAAACCATCAAAATGGAGGATTGTTGTTGTTCTCCAAACCTTCTTCTTCTACTACTACTCCATATTCTGCAGTAAAAGTAGTTTGGTATGATTGGACAAAGAATTCTGCAGTTCCTGGCTGTGTTACTGAATAATTGGCAGAAAAGTAAAAATACGTTTTTAGTAACCATTGGTTAATTTATCTTTAAAAGGCTGTGTAAATCTTGATAAGGGGGCTTTCTCCTGCATTCTCTGCTTTGTGCTATGTCTGGATCATGCTAGTGACTCTTTTTCTCTGATAAGACTTAATGAACAACTATCAAGAAGCAGCAAAGGCTGAGAGTCCCTGTTTGTCTCTGGAACTCCTGGCAAGGACTTTGAAAACCCTCTCCCACCAGGAGAGATTTGATTATGGCATGATCAGTGTCAGGTAGGGTTAAAAACTTCCTGAAAAAGGTCACCAGAAGTAGGTGGGGGTATCACTATAAACACCTTTCTAAAGGCCTAAGCCCTTACTTTTGCTTTTGTCCTTGGAAGAGACCTTGAAAGAAATCAGCAAGTCCATCACCTTGTGTTTTGGATAAATGAACTTCAAATGCTTGAAACAAAAGGAAAATTCCTAAGTTTGCCGTGCTGTCTTTTTCAGATTACATTGACTGTGATTCATGCTGCTATCCTTCATTTTCTAGTACTGTACTCAGGGGACTGCTGGAAGATTTCAAAGGGATGAATGAACATTACTTTCATGAAAAGGTGAAAGGCATATCTATCATACCCTGGTTTTTAATCAGGTAATTTCTGAAGAGGCTGCAAAATATTAGTAAATGTTCTAGGTAGATAGATGATTTTATTTTCCTTCTGAAGTTAAGAACTCCCTGGTTTTCTGCAATTATTTGTAAACAGCAAGAATCCCAATTCACCTGAAAGGACCTGCCATGCTAATGTGCTGTGTAATGTAATCAGGCGGGTATTGAGTGAGGCCCTAGAGGGACAGACACATAAAAGCAGCACTTTTGCTGGACCTCTGTTTCCAAAAACTTCTCTGACATGCATTTCCATGTAATAAAGGAATCCTAGAATATAAAATAAGACATGTCAATTATCAGTGAGTCAGAAGAGAGTTGTAACAAGGTTAATGTGTGTGTAGGTGGCAGAAGTCTGTTCCCTCTCCTGGCTTCTGCTCAAATTTGTTTCTCTTCTGTTCCCCTACAGAGTTTTGGAGTAGAATCTTTCTAAACAAAAGCAGTGCTGACTGTCAAAGACCACTCATTGGCATAGAACAGTCACCTACTGGGCTTTTATTTTCACCACTAACAGACATCCTGAGAATGACTGGGACACGTCTGTGCAAGCAAATCAAGCAATGCCCTGGGTCTGGCCATTGCAGGTGGGAGAGTATATATGGATCTGTATGTATGGGACTGCATGGCCCAGCAACCATTACATGGTAATTCTTTGCCCAGTTCAGTAAATAAAATGCACAGAAAAGATATATACTGATGCTGTTAGGATGAAAACAGCCTTAAACCAAACCCATATTTTCCCTTTGATTTAGCTATACATTTAATTTCTGTAGTTAGGCAGCACAGGTGCACAAAAAGTTTGTAAAATAATTATTCAGTTGTCTGTCTACTATAATCACTTGTATTTCAGAAGCCTGAAAATGGAAAATAAAAATTTTTGGCTGAAGTTCTTCAAACATTTATACCAATGTCATGGGTATTTAAATTCTGAGGTGACATTCCTAGTGCAAGAAACTTCCATGTTGCACAGGTGGAAATCTTCTCTGACTCAAAGACACAGGAAGAACCTGATCAGTATTTGCCTGTCTCAAGCTGAAGGTATACAGTGTTTTCCATCTTACTGTGAATATATGTAAAATGTAGACTCCCAAGTCTAAGGCTTTTGCTCCCATGATACATTTTAAACTTTCACTAAAAGGGAAAAATCTCTAGTCAGCAAGAGTGGTGGGATCCCAATTAGCTTACTATCCTCCATGGACAATAAATACACTACATGGGTGAAGGGAATGAGAAACTTATCCTCCCCCAGTATAAATACTCCACATATTGATATGTGTGTTTTTGTAGTACCATTAATTTCCTCTTTAAAACTTTTCATGTTGCTTATTGGTCTCAGTGGAAAGTCATCTGGCAAAATATTTGTGTTTCAAAAAGAGTCCTGTTCCTCACTATGATTAAATCCAGGTTATTTTCATTCTGTGTTAACGGGAAAAAAGAGACACCATGCCCAAATCCTCTTTCATGTAGATGTAACATCAGTTGACTTAAGGTAGATTTTCTAACATTTCCAAAAAGTGTTCAACTAAATAAAAATGTAAGTGTTGTATAGTCTTTTATGTTGTGAGCTGTGTAATGAAAAATTTTGTTTGTGAAAATTGTCCTAAAAAACCCAGCAAAAAAAAGTTTCTTTTCAAATAAACCAGTATTTTCTGGAAAAAAAGCCCAAAACTTTTAAACTTCTTTTTGATTCAATGTATGCTAAAATGCAAGAATAAACATGTAATTTACTTATATAATTTGATAGTTTTTTTTTTTTTTCAATGATGTAAGTCTATGTAATCACACCAAAATCTTCTAAGTACTTTAAGATAAAAAGTAAATTAACTTTTAGTGAGCTTTTGGTGTATTAAGTTAAATTAGAGCGGATTTTCATTATATCCTCTATATTTGCTGAAATTTCATCTTTTGCATGAAAATAAAATATTACATGAGACATTTAAAATGTGTCTTATAAAAATGGAAGGAACTGTCTTAGCATATGAGAAATGATTCCCTCAAACAGTTTATTGGGATTAATGGTCTGGCTTTTGGCTAACTCCACTGCAACCCAGAACTCACCAAACTCCAGGGAAATAACACTAGTGCACAGCCACCACAAGTGGGAAAAAAAACCTTGGTGGTCCTCTGAAAAGAGAAAATAGAAGGGAAATGTAGTAGAATTGTGTGTGTGGACTATATTTTATGTCTTGCAGAAGTAAATGACGAGCAGAAACCACAGCCCCTGTCCTTAGGGATTTGCAGTTGGATAAGAGTGATTTGAGAAAAGACTGATTCAGCTAAATAAATTATGGTGATACATCCTGGTTATCTATATACTGGAATACAGTTTGGTGAAGATATATGTAAATATTCACTACTTCTTAAACATCATGAAAAGATGTGAAACCAGGGAGATTTTATAAAGGTTATGTTTTATACCCATTCTTAATTTCTGTAGAGTTATCATTTGAAGCTTTTGAATTACCTTACTCCCTCACTCCAGTTTTGCTGTAAGTAGTAGTTTCCTGCTCTGAAACCTCAGTTTATACTCATCATATATTTGCACTTGTACTAAAGCAGAAATGATGTGTTGATCATTGCATGTTAAAAAGTGAAAAACACAGCCAGGTGCTAATTCCTCATCCATGGTGAAAACTCAAAAGATCCTGCCTCATCAAATTTCAGCTTTTCAAAGAACTCTTCCAGTTTAACATCAGGGAAAAGCACTGGGAATGTCAAAACTCTTCTTGGTTTGCTTTTAAGGTTTTGTTAACTAGAGCTCAGGAAGGCTGTAAAAGACCCACAACATTGTTTATTTGCATCCATGTTTGAGATCCAGGTGCTTGGCATATACAGTCCTTTGCCTGGCTTTTGCAACATTCCTTTCTATTCCCTTTCATCCCCCACACCCATTCTCCTTTCCCCTGCCCTGTAGCACAGGAAAAAGGGTGAACTAGGTTAACCTGCCAGCTTTACCTCTAGTTCTGATTTTTTTCTTGGATATTGGTTTGCCCTATGATAGCATGATATTAAGGTCTCAGCTTTATCTGATAATGCTTTCTCTTTTTTTTTTTCCCATGGAAATTGCAAAAAATATTACCAAGCAAGATTGGCATAGAAATGCAAAAGATACTACAGATTCCCTTTTTTTTGGAAAACATGTACTTAAAATGGCCATAAGTTGTCCACAAGGTTTTGCAAACTTTTTGCTACAATAGATCATAGTAAGAAGCTCTTTAGCTAGTATCTTATAGATTTAGAGAAAGAAACTAGAGAAAATTTGTACCTGGCTATCAAATTTTTTTTTCCTATCTATGATATTTAAATCTAATAAACTGGTTGCCAGTTATGCACATTAATAGATTACCAGTAATAGTTTCACTTATGTACATTATGGTTACAGTGGATATCTGGCAGCTGCCTCACCATCACCGCCAGCATCTCCATTAATTCTCTGTGAAGTTTGCTCTGCAATTACTGATTTTCCAGGTGATCTGGAAAACAACTGCAAGCCCAGCAGCTACAGTGATATTTCTAAGGCATTCTCTTCTGTAAATAATGTCAGAAAACAAACCACAAGACTAAAAAATTCTTACAGTCAACTTGGGGTTTTTGCATTCTTTTACTACAAAAAAAATTACTTGGATTTTAGGGTGAAAGATTGAAATTAGGGCATTGCTATTGATTGTATTATCTGAAATGATATAATTCAGTTTTTTATCCTTAAAGGCATTATCTGTGTTTGTGGAAGGGTGACAGGCACTAGAAAATGAAAACCTCTGTTTCTCATGCTGCATGCCAGGGCATTTTTACATGGACAGATAGGGATAGAACAAGGGGGAAGGGTTTTAAACTTAAAGAGGAGAGATTTAGATTAGATGTTCTTTTCTCACAAAGTGGTGAGACACTGGCACAGGTTGCCCAGAGAAATTGTGGATTCCCCATCCCTGGAAGTGCTCAAGGCCAGGTTGGATGGGACTGAGCAACTTGATCTAGTGGAAGGCGTCCTTGGTCATGGAAGGGATGTTGGAACAAGATGATCTTTAAGGTCCCTTCCAACCCAAACCAATCTATGATTCTATGAATTCATATAGATATCAATACAGTTTCTCTCCTCTTGTCACAAAGGTTCAGCTCAACTCTCCCAGTTGCAGGTGTAGGTTTTGTTAGTGTCAAGAGGAATCTATACAGCTGGATTTTTGGCATCTGGATTTACACCTCAGGCACCAAAACAGGCATAAGTATGTTTTGCCTTAATTATTTCAATATTTTAATTTACTGTGGAATAGACACAAAATAAGCAAAACAAACTCTTCTCACTGAAATTTTAGGTGCAGAAATTCAGACTTGGAAAAATATATGCATTTTAAGAGAGATTGTCTGTAAGCCACAGCTAGAACCATCTGCTAAGTAGTAGATTATCTTTCACCAGCAATGTAAGATTTTTCCTAAAGAATTTAACACCATAATGGACTTTAGATCAATGAAATTCTGTTTTGGAGATTGTTGAAATATTTCTTCCAAGAAACTTCTTAGTACAGCCCTTTAAATGGTTCCCAAATTTTGAAATGTTTTTGTAGTTAATTTAGGCATGTTATATCATAATAATGTTATATTTTTCTAAGTCCAGAAAATAACAAATGAGAAAAAAACCCATTAAAAGTATTAAGGATTACTTAATATGTTAATGCAAATCTCATCTCTTAATATCACATGTATTGTTAATGCTGTCAATGCATATTGATAATATAGTATATTTTATTCAAATGAAATATACAAAGAGTATAGCCTATTTTCAGGTTTATCTTGTTCCACACAAGTTTTACCCATAATCTGATTAATTTGCTCAGAGTCTCAAATAACACCATTCATGACAATAACAATTGAGCTCATTTCCTTGCACTCTGGTTCAGACTCATTTTGCCATTTTAAGAAAACTCACCACAGTATGATGAGTCCAGGTCTCAAGGCTATTTTAAACAGGTAAGACACATTTTGACAACTTTCAGAAGAGATTTTGAATGAGGGGGAGGGAGTTAAATGTGTAGAAAAATAACCATCTAGCTATCAAGATGTGGAGGAGGGGAGAGAAGCAGATCTTGTGGCTACATCATTAGTTTATTAAAAAATTAAACAACTGAGGACAGCACAGAATAACCCATGTCTGTACTATCAAATAATTTTATTTGATAAAATTGGCAGTTTAGCCAAGTCATTTCATTAAATGGAAGAGGAATATGTTACAGCAACTGGAGGTTAAAGAGTGTCCTTTACAAAATCTAACACCAATGTGTGGCTGATTTGTTGGTGCCCACCCCCAGATTAGAAAACCCTCTTTGTTAAGTAACAACTGCCAGCGTTCACTAATCCAGTGCTCCAGCTCTGGGCTAGAGTGTGACATCCCAAAGTGACCCAGGCTCCAGAGAGATGTGACCACCTTTTCACACCCAGTTACCCTCACAGTTTGGAGCTCTGTCCCAAAGTATGTGGTTGAGGATACTTGGATCACCAAATTTTCTCAGTGAGCTTGAAACCAGATTTCTTCCCATGGTTTGAGAAAGAAGATTAACGTTGAAATGAATGGAAGAACCTGTCAGTGCACCAGAAGCTTTCAGGAAGACTTGATGCTTGAGGAAACAGTTTGGTTATCAGCTAATCCAGGGCACCAAATCAGATATTTCAGGTTCAGTTTTCAGAAAAGTATTCCTGAGCTATATACACAAATCGGCAATTACAAAACCAGGACTAGAATATGCCATATAATTCAAGAGCATGTAATTCAATTTTGTAAGCAATGACTCTTCTTTGAAATAACCCTAAAATAAAATAAACTATGAAAGCATACATTTACAGAACAACACAAAATACCATTTGAGATTTTTTGCAATGTTTTGTTGATTTAATTTCTTAGCCTGCTCTGAAAATCAAGATAAAATAAAATGCTTTTAAACAAATATGGCAGTGCCCTTGTTCACTATTTCTATATTCATTTTACTCATAATTGAAAAATGGAAACTTGGAAATTAATTTTAGCACTTAGTATGCAAATTGCTCATAGCAAGAAGCCCCTTTATCTTCTGTGTTATCTTTTGTTGTGGCATTAGTGGTACTTACATAAAACAATATTAGAGACAATTGTTCTGAAAACAGCTGTTCTCCAAGATTTATCTCTAAATGGTATCATCAAAACATCATAGTATCCACATATATTTTGCCTGGTTAACATTTATCACTGAAGTCTTTCAATATGACTTTTCATCTGTGGTGCTGTTATTTTAATGACAACCCCTAATTAGGGTTGACATTTCACTAGCCTTATTTCCAAATTCAGTTCATTCTGACCTCAGACAAGTTATTTAAAGCTGTTGAGCTTCAACTTTTATCAAAAGGGGTGTGCAGAGTTTTACTTTTCCAGACTTCCTTTCCAAGTCTGTCTTCATTTGCAGTATAGAGATGGTGCTTACGGGAAGGTCCTGTCTTCATCTGTGTGAATCATAGAGTCACAGGATCTCAGAATGTCCCGAGTTGGAAGGGACCCTTAAGGACCATCAAGTCCAACTCCTGGCCCTGTGCAGGACACCCCGAGAATCAAACCATGTGCCTGAGACTGTTTTCCAAACACTTTTTGAACTCTGGCAGGCTTGGTGCTGTGACCACTTTCCTGGGGAGCCTGTTCCACCATCTGGCTGAAGAAACAGAGCTGAGTAAGCTGGCACAAAAAATGAAGACTAGATTTCCTCAGGCTTGCATTTTGGCGCCAGAATTTCTTGATCTGGAATAATGTAAATTTTGTATTTTGAATGAAAGCATCAAAGTAATAAAAATCAATAAGTATTGCTGTCTGGGTTTTAGTACATGGCTTTTATTATACATTATAATGTAATTCTGAAAGGGCTAAATCTTTGTTATTCACATGGGTGGAAGGTAACAAAAACTTACAGAATTAGATGAAGTGGAAATGCTGACAGTAAATATGCTGTTTACAGTTCTGCCTTTCATTGCAGCATTGAGCTTTAGCAGCTTAAGCAGCTTATGGGCAAATATGTGCAAAGAAACTTCAAAGGTTAATTTCAACAGTTTAATGCTGTGAAATGTGAAACAACTTATCTGCAGTGAAAATGTGGTGCTTACAGTGAGTTCCTCAGATCAGGGGTGATGCTTTTCCCTTTCTGTCAGTGTGACATAACCATGATCCCACCTGACAATCTTATGAAAAAGAATTGTGCTGACTATCTGTACTAAAACAATGATGTTCTTGTTTATTTCTCATGGCATTTGACAAGTATTTTTTGGTATGAGTATCCATGCTTGTATCCAGTGTGCATTCATACATTTTATGTTAAATCAAAGGATTAACTTTAGAAATGTGAATATAATGACTACTTGTAGTAGTAAAAAGTTAATTCTGTGGCAGAAATATATAAATATATAAAACTGAACATTAAAATCATGAAGTGGTGCTTGTTTCTGAAAAGATTTCCTGCAGATCTACTTGTGAGTTTTAAATCCTCATCTACAACTGTCTTTGTAACAAAACCCAAGCTGTTGTACAGAAGCTGTTGTTCTTCTTGAGCACAAATAGATTTTATTTTGCCTTTTTTTTTCCCTGTCCGTATTTTGGGTTTTCTTCCCCCTGTGTGCTGGTTTTGTCTGGAATAGAGTTAATTTTCTTCACAGTGGCTGGCATAGGGCTGTGTTTAGGATTTGTGCTGAACACAGGGTTGATAATACAAAGATGTTTTTGTCATTGCTGAGCAGGGCTTGCACAGAGCCAAGGCCTTTTCTGCTTTTTGCACTGCCGTGCTGGGGAGAAAGCTGGGGGCACGTGGGAGGGTGGGAGGAGACACAGCGAGGACAGGAGACCCAAACTGACCAAAGGGACATTTCAGACCATATGGTGTTATGCTCAGTATATAAAATGGGAGGGGTGGGGTAGGGTGGGTAAAGAAGGAAGGCGGGGACATTTGGATTGATGGAGTTTGTCTTCCCAAATCCCTGTTATATGTGATGGGGCCCTGCTGTCCTGGGGAAGGCTCAACACCTGTCTGCCCATGGAAACTGATGAAAGAATCCCTTGTTTTGCTTGACTTGCACATGTGGCTTTTGCTTTCCCTATTAAACTGTTTTTTCCTCATCCCATGAGTTTTCCAGCTCTTACTCTTCGGCTTCTTTCCTCAGTCCTGCTGCTGGGGAAGTGACCAAGTGGCTGCGTGGTACTTGGTTGCTGGCTGGCCACCCTGCAATTTGTTTAAGAGTGTTCAGGTATCTTGTGTCCTCTCCAGCAGAGTCATATTTGAAAGAGCAGAGAGTGGGTGTCCCTAGTCTTCGGGACAATCTCGGAGAGATTAATGGGAAATGAAAGATACCTTCTGCTAGAAAAAAGAGTATGGAAGGGATGAGTTTAGGATGGGAGCTCTTGAGGGAATACTTTTTGTCTGATTCTCCTTCCATTTCATGAAATCATCATTCTTTTTACCTTCACATTTTCTTATGGCTTTGGAAATAACCACACTGGGCATCTGTCCCCAGATGCATTTGTGTACACCTGTTGAGCTCCAGAAGTCTGGCTGGAGTCTGGATTTTAGCTCATAGGAAGTCAAAGCTTTATTAAAGCATTGGAAACCAACTTTTGTCTGCTTCTTTTGCATTCATAGGTCTTATGTGCCTGAAATCTTCTCTGACTTTTCCTGAGCATACCTGCTGGTCTAATAAAAACTATGAGGTTTGTCTGTAATTATTTTATCCTGGAGCATCACAGATACAGCAGCAGAATCATAGAATGATTTGGGATGAAAAGGACCTTAAAGATTGTCTTGTTCAAACCCCCTGCCATGGGCAGGGACATCTTCCACTGGATCAGGCTGCTCAAAGCCCCATCCAGCCTGGCCTTGAACACTTCCAAGAACGGGGCATCCACAGCTTCTCTGGGCAGCCTGTGCCAGCGCATCACCACTCTCACAGGAAAGAATCTCTCCCTAAAAACTAATTTAAATCTCTCTCTGTTTAGAGCCATTTCCCCTTCTCCTGTCACTGCTTGGCCTTGTCAAGAGTCCCTCTGTGACACAGGTATGCAACAGCTATAACAGCTATAGCTACCCACAAAGGCAGATGTGAACACTCACCAACATATTATTTCCTCTTTTCTTATACTACATATTTTGTCAGTACTTTTTCTTTCTCAAATATAATATTTCTTCCTGGTTTATTTCTACACTTAGAATTATTTCAGAAATATGAAAAGTTGAAGAATTATTATTAACTATTGGCAACAATTCTTCATCATTCCCATTTCTCTATATAACTCAGTGGATCTCCATTATAAAAAAAGCTTGATGTAGCACATTTTATGATCTCTAGTGCCCAATATTTGACTTTATATAAAAGGAATATGCAAAGGATTATATGTTAATTTTATCTTTCCACAAAAAATAAAATGGACGTCTTCTAGTATCGCAAAATTGAGATCTAAAAAGACAAAATAAATCAAGACTATTAGGCAGCTCTTTTTACAGTGATTAACTCTTTTGTCTGATATAAATGGTATAATCTTTCAGTCCAAAAGACAGAGTTTCTTTTGGAATTAAACACTGTATGAAGAGATATTAAACAGCCAATTCAGCTCTCCTGTTTCTATGCCAAGTATGGTTTGTACATCTCTGTCATATGCTTCTAGGTAATCTCTTTTCCAGGTTTGAAGACCCTCTGACTGCTCCATTATTCTACACATGGATACTCTTTCACACTCCTGATCATCCTTTTTTAATTTTTCTGGAAGTTTTTGGTCTCGATATGTCCTTCCTTGGACTAACAAGACAGAAACACACACGGTGAGTGAGTAATGGATTTGTATAGTAGCATAGTTGTATTTGTTCTTTTGTTATTCATTGTTCTAGTAACTCTTAACATCTGGGAGAGGGATTTTTTTTGGTCTGGGTTGTTTTTTGGGCTGTCACTAAGTCCTGAGATGATGTTTTAATGAACTATCTGTCATAATCTCTAGGTCTCACTCCTGAGCAGTAATGCTCAGCTCAAAGCCTGTTATTTTTTTTCTGAGAATCTAGGATTGTTTTTCTCTGTGTTCAGAGTTTTATGCATGTGTACACTGAATTCTATTTGTACATTTTTCAAGGCCTATGTAATTCTTCACAATTAGATCCTGTTCTTCCAAGCATTAATAACTTTGCAACTTCACAAAACTTTTTCATGGCTCTGCTCACTTGTTTCTCCATTTTTTAAAATAAAACAGTAAACAGCACATCCTTCTATTACTGTTGACCTCTCTTCACTGTTAAGAAACCTTAAGAGTTTCTTATCTTTTAGCAGATTATTTAACCATTCTAAATAGCTGGCACATTTTTTCTTCCCCTACCAACTGTTCACTTCTGTTGTAACTACTTAATTTCTCTAAAAGCTTTGGATGAGAGACTTTATCAAAAGGATGGAGGAAATTCAGATAAGTCATCTTTATCCATGTGCCAGCTCAGCTGACTCATTCAAAGAGGTTTTTCACATCTGTTTTTATTTAGTTTTTGTTGTTATTATTGTTATTATTATTATTATTATTATTGCTTTTCTATAGAAGTTCTCATCTAACATGCACATAGTTTTCCCAACTGTCTCCAAAAATTCTGAAGATTGGCCACTTCATTTTGCTCACCTTCATTTTCAGTTTTCAAGGAAGTTTTAGGTGAGAGTTTACACACAGCTTTCAGTAGTTCAGCTGTTACATCCTTCAGATCTTTTAAAATACTCTAATGAATTCTCTGTGGTTTTGATGAGTTATTTGAGTTCATTTGGTATACTTATATTCACTTCCTCTGTTCCTTCAATTTCACAGAAATTCACTGCTCAGTCCCTCCATCCCCCACAAAGTTTCCCAGGCAGGAATGTACCTAATTCCTTCTATGGCAAAAATTGGTGGGATTCTTTGAAATGGTTTTGACATCTCTGAATGTTCCTTTTATGCCTTGGACATCAGCACTATTCAGTTAAACAGAGGAACCTGATCACATTTAAACCATTAGTGTCTGATTGGTTTTGACAGCCAGACAGCAACTCCCACAGTCTCAGGCATCACTTGGAAAGTAACACAGTACAGGAAGTTTCTCCATATTATAGAGGGAGTTACCCTGCTATACATGGTAAGATACTCTATGGGGATGATCATGCTGGACCAGTAAGCTAAAGGACCAAGCAGGACACAGCTTTTTTTTCCAGAAGAGATGTAAATGGTTCTGTGCTCGCAGTCCTGTGTTGGAACAAATCTGCCTGGAGTTTGCATTTGGTATCCAATATCTAGCTTTTCTCCTTCTTCTGAATAACTGATGTGAGAAGGATTTTTCTAGTTTTTATCCTGGCAAAAACATTTTCTTCCTGCCTCCTTCAGTCAACTCTTCACTAATGTGAAGGGATTCCTCCTTACAAAATTATATCATAGAAATTCAATTAGAATACCAGAAATATTTTTTTTCCTAAAAGAAAACTGAAAAGCTGGACTGCAATTGTAATTATGGCTTAAAAACATATTTCTCTGTGAAACAGACACCAAGGGCAAGATAAAGCTACCTAGATGTTGGAATATAGGGCTATCTGAGATTCTCTGTGGTGTCTTACCTGTTCCCCATCTTGTGCTCAAGGATAAAAAGGGTATCTTGTAGGTACTTTGTCATATCTGACAGCCTAATGACAATAGGTCTCAGGTTCCTTAGGGCATCTAAAATAGCACTCAGTACCTATGTTTTAGTCAACTGAATTAAGCTTCCTGTCAGCTGAATTTCTCTCTAGGCTCCACTGACCGTACTAATTGTCGCGGGTTGGGTTTGTAACCGGGCGGAAACACCAATTTAGTGTAGTGGTTTGGTTTAAAATACTCATTACTTTTTATCTTCTGTGAGATAAGAATTAGGAGAAATGCAAAGCAGGCACCAACTTGAATGAATATAAAGAAGTTTATTAACAGACCTAAAAGAAGAAAAGAAAAAAAAAATTATACCACCTTCAGAACTCTTCTCCTGCCCCCACCTTCCTCCCTTCTCCCACTGACAATGTAAAGACAACCCTTAAGATGTTCAGTCTGTTTACCACTTCCATAATAACCTTGTTCAGTCCATTTAGAAAGAGAAGTCTCTTTTTGCTCGTGCTATGAAAACAGTATCACACCGAGACAGCCGCCCACTTCCAAATATTGTTCAGTCCATTTAGGAAGAGGAGTCTCTCTGCTCGCATGTGAGTCCCTTCCCCCGACTTGCAGCTTTTCCCGCAACTGCTTTCGAGGGTCCACTCTTGAAGGTTTTTTTGGGGTACAATTTTAAGGTTGAGCTGTTCAGAAACAAAGAAACAGAGGCCCTTCTCCTTCCCTGGGAGAACTATCTCTGGGAGCATCTCTAGGAATTGAGGTTTTTCTCCTTTCCTCTTTGGAGCAAAAGTCCTCATCTGGTTCATCTGGTTCATCTCTCTCTCTGTCCAAACTTCTCATGAAATTACAGCTGTGGCAGCATCTGCCTATTGCTTATGAGTTGAACACTCCACCCCCCATATCTTCATGAAATTACAACAGGATACTCTGATATATCATAGCTTCACAACAGACTTTCAGCTTTAAACATCTCCTCTCTCTCTTCCCTCAGGTTTTCAGCTCTTCACAGCAATAAAAGGGTTAATCTCACCTCGGCCTTGCAGCTGGAATGTGGCTTATCGCTGTTGGTCACCTGGCCTCTGCCGGACAGAGGTGCCGCTTTGCTGAATCTCGGCCGCAGTGGAGGGGGGGGTTCCGAGCCGCTCCGGCTGCCCACGGCAAGGCAGTGGGGGGGGTTCCATGGCTGGAACAGGCCCATGGCTCCAGGCTGGCCGTGGCCCGGCCCGCCCTGGCCCAAGCAGGGCCTGGCCGGGCCCACTGGCCCCCGCACGGGGCCTGCAGCCACCTGTGCCAGCGCCGGAAACGAGAGAGAGCTGGGGTGGGAGTTTGTCTATTCTTAAGTGTGTATCACAGAGGCGGTCACAACTTTAAGTGGGTTAAAGAATTGTCCATATTCAAACTGGCCAGCTGATAGGTTCTGTCAGGTCATAGAGGAAGCTGTAAGCACCCCTTAGCAAGGATATCCCTTCTGGGACTATGCTTGCTAACCTATGACACTAATTAAATTCATTGTCTATAATGAGAACTTAGACACCTACCTCATACCACACCTGAGAAACAGATATTTAGGGAGATTCTATTGACAGTAATAATTTGATTTAAATTTTATTGGAATAAGGTGGATTGGAGAGACACTGGGATGAAATAGAAAGAAAAAGGCAGCAGGTATTTATAGTGCATTTAGGAACTTTGCAGGAGAAAGAGAAAATGAAGGCATTTGGAGAGGCAGGCATAGCAAAGTGTGTCTGAGCTGCCTTAAATATGTCTTTTCTGTGAGAAGGAATGCACTAATTAAAAAAAAAAGACTAGATTCAATTCACTCTATGGTGCCTTTAATATCCCTGCCTGTGTAAGGGGACCTGAGGCAGGTATGACATCTCAAACTTCTTGTAAGCAAGGTGAAAAGTAACTAAGAATTCAGTCCTGGATAGATAACCGGCACTTCTGAGTTCAGATTTGTCCTGCCTCAACAGGACAAAAAGCCCCACCCAGGAGCCCTCAGGGTCTAAATAACAGCCATGAATAAAAGCTTCACTGGGATATGAGAATTATCTTGGGTGTGTATTAGCTTGTTCAGTGTCATCAGTAATCAGCATTTAGCAGAAAGGTTTCTGCATGCCTGCCCTACCCTTTGTAGCAGAAGAAATAATGGAGATGCCCATTAATATCTCTTCACAGCCTATTCCTACAGTTACGTCAATCAACATCTAAAGGTCAGATTCTGCCTTTGATCTCAGGCATGTATGACAGTAAAAATCTGAAGAAACAGGCTTTTGTTACAGAAAATATATCATCAACTTACAAATTGGAGATGTGTGGAAATAAGCCTTCCATTAAGAGTCGTTTTATTCAAGTTCAGCTCATGTAAATGAAATGATTTGTTTTGTTCTGAAGGGTTTGAAGCCACAGAGCCCTTCCAGCCTTGTGGCTGCGCTGTGTTTTCTCACACTGGATGTTATTACAACAAAATCTGACTTCCAGCAGAGAGTTTGGTCCCAGAGTTTGAAGTACATAAAGGTACCTATTTGACTACCTAGTGTGTTGTGGTGAGGAGGACACTTGTGTGATTGGAGAGGCAGCTGGAACACAAGTACAGGCTAAAGAGAGGACTGACACTTTAAAACCATGGCACAGAATTCTGACAGATTCTCTATTTCAAGCAATCTACAGTCATCACAGGCCTTTCTGCTATAATAACCTGAATCCATTGGACAGTTTCTCCCAGACACTTTAGGCACCAACACATTTGTTTCAGACCTGACTCTGACTCTGACCTTTTTTATGCTAACTTTAATAAAATGCTGTTCCATTCCCCTTGAATTATTCCTGAATCACATCAAAAGAAATGGGAGGAGAAGCAAGCACTGGAATACTCGCTTTGAGTCCTCCATTTTAATTCAAAATATTTTCTTTCAAGTTCTGAAGTATAGGTGTTAAAGCATTAAAAATTGAAGTATAGCTCAAATGAAAGATTGTTCTTGATGTCCCTTCAAAATGTAAAAATCTGGGATGCAAAAATGGGAGGGAAGGAGACAAGCTGGAAGGATTTTAGTTTGATTCATCTCTTTTATAGAAAAAATTATTGACAGAACAAAGTTCTGCAGAGGAATGAATGAGCACAGAGGCAGGGTGGAGGGAAGCCTCTAGGTCATGACCTCTCTTTTCACCTCTCCTCTGTGTGTTCCCCATAAGCTGATAAAATGGAGTGGGGTCAGAGGGACCTCTGCATCAAGCTGTAGCAACACAGAAGCTAAATTCTTTGAGAAGTTATTTGGCTTTGACTTGTGCATTGTCTGTCTGTCCAGTGCTGTCTGGAAGTAAAATGTACGGCTGTTTTGTTCAGAGTAGGCAAAAAAAAAAAAAAAAGGCATTACTCAAAGTTTTGGGAATTTCTTTTGGAAAGTCACCAAAACTCATTGCAAAGAGATTTTTTGCATCTGCTTATTAATGAGTGTTTTGAAATGAGAGTGGCTGGGATTTCTTCTGAGGGAGAAATATTTCCTTGCTTCCACCTGGAAGCCAAATCAGCAAAGCTGTGCAGCATCCTGGGCTCTGTGCTCAGGAGAAGCAGGAGCAGTGCCTTTGTGTGGCATCAGCTAAAATCACTGTGCAGTCCCATCTGTTCTAGCTGATCACAGACCTTGCTGGAAAATTTTTGTACTGTTATCTCTAAATAATTGTTTGAACAGGTGTATTTAAAAGCATGACTGTCTAGAGCAGGGGACCAATGTCTCCATATTCTAGCTCATCAGAGACCACCTAATTTTTGTGGTACTTATTTCTCAAGTGTTTCTTACAGAAGACCATGACCAAGAAAAGACATATCCAGAGTTTTGAAAAAAAAGTTTTATTTGTGTTGAGAGAACATATATCTTAGCATTATAGAACTGCTTGGTTTTTGTCTTAGATTTATTTTTTAGTGGTATTCCCATTCCATTCATATTTCCTCCTGGCTCAGGTTTTAATACACAGCTTTTCTTGTTTATCTGAATCTCACAAACTCCATGTCCTTTACAGCCTTTTAGAAAAGGCTGTAGGGAACTCGAGTTCACTCTGCCTGAAGATAAATCTGCAAAAGAACTTCAGTGCTACAGAGCTCAGTGCTGAAATGCTTAACCCTTGAGTGTTCTGCTCTGTGCAAACCTTGATGAGCATCTGATGCCTGATTCCACATAGAAAAGTCTAGGCAAAATAAAACCAACAAAATGAGAGAAAATTTGCCAGAATTGCTTAGTGCTGCTGTTTAAGATTCTTCTGGAGTTCAGTTTTCAAAGCAGGGAAAACAAAAACAACAGAAAACACGAAAACAAACCTTCCCTCAAGCAGAATCTGTACACAGCTAGTGGTGAGGGAGTTCAGGGGGGATGGGAAGAAACCTCTGCACATTAAGGACAGACTTTCTGTAGAGCTGGAAAAAGTCTATTAAAGGAAGTGCTGTAAGAGCAGAGATGCACAGCACTCACTACCCCTATGGAAATTGCTCTGCTTAGGATATTTCATTAAACCCTGGAACAGCAACTTGAATTTTACTTTTTTCTCAGTTCTCACAATACTTGGACCAAGAGCCCTAAAAAACAAGTTTTCTCTCTGGCTCTATCAATAATAAAGAAATTAAATGAAATATTATAAAAATAAAAGATGCAGGGTAATTTTCACAGAAAAAACAAAAGTCTGGAGAATTAGAAACCTGTTCTGATGTGTGTGGCCAAGTGTCTGTTTTGAAACCACCAGGAAGAAAAGGAATAAAAACCTACCTGCCAGGTAAGAGGTCTAGCAACTGGGTAAAATGGACACAGCTGTGGTCCTGGAAGGTCAATCATCAAGACCTTTTGCAAAACGTTTAATTTGAGGAGTTTAATTGGAGTTTATTCCAATTGATCTGGATTCTCAGGGGAAGAGGACAGGGAGAATCCAGAACGAGATTAATTATGTCTGTGATTATAGCATAGACACAGGCAGCAGGAACACTTGGGAAAGTTGAAAGTGGAAGATTACATTGAGGTGCAAATTTTGAAGTACTTTTTTTCCATATCAGGACCTAAAATTCCTGCTGAACTTAACCTTTAGAGACTAATCCTGGTCCTCCTACAGGTGTATTCTACTGACTTAAAAAAATTGGCCTTACTGGAGAATATTCTGATGACATAAAAAAGTTTCAAAGACACATTGTTTCTGAGGAAAAGTGAATTTGCTCAGTGAGGAATTAGATGCAATTTCTGCCCCTGGGAGTAACCATCAGACCAAATTAGGTACCTGTACTGGTAATGGTGCCATAATTTGTCTTGTGTAGTGAACCTTCATTCCACATTCTGCATGGTCTGAGGACCAACCCTTGTAGCATGGGTCAAAAGGAGAAGTGACAGGTGCCACGACAGATTGTTATTCTTGTATATGTACCCTCAAATTACCACATTCCTCACACCTCATTGTTCAAGATTAGACAGGATTTTTCAAGGATATGTGCAAGATGTGCAAATCAAAGCCATATGCTGCAACCTCCTCCTCCCCCCTCCCAGAGATATTATGCCTCTCCTTAAACCTCTGAGACAATAAATGTATCTGGAAGAATCTCTCCAGATTTTAAAATGACTGGTTAAGGGATGGGTGTCTGATATGGCACAAAATGCTGAGGTGTCTTTATGAAATATTTAAGTAATATGGCACAAATTAATCTCCTCCAATGGTAGACAAAGCAGTGCACCACTTGGGCCAGAAGTGTGGTTATCTGTGTCTCCCTCTATAGTCAGTGGAAAGGAAGAGTCACTTCAAGATGGCACTTCACATCATGTAAGATCTGGTGCTTTGGAAATCTCTTTGCTGCATGTGTGTTTTGATGAGGTGAAACATACCTAGAGATCTGCGTGGAAAAGCTCGTAAACCATGAGGTGAGGAGACAGATACCCTGAATAAAACTGGGAACAGTTTGCCAGCTTTTACAATGTCAGGCTTGTCCTTGCTGAGCAAAGGTTTGGATCTCTGTTCTGCAGAGAGAGCAAATAACTTTTGATGTTCAGCAAGTGGTGGGAGGGTGGGATGGCTCACAGGAAAAAATAGATTGAGACAGAGACCATGGAACTTCTGAGAAGATCTAGGGGTGACCATAGACAGACCACAGGGATTTTCCAAAGGCTACAGATTGGGCTGTGTCAAATTCTTTGCAGGTCAGGAAGCCTCCAAAAATTGCTGTACTCAGAATACTGGAGAAGCAGACACAACTTCCAAGCGTGTAGAGAGGAAGAGATTTATTTTCAAACTTCTTTTTTCTTGTAGTTTGTCCTACTTTGTTTTTTCTCTCTTTAAAAAAAGTCATAAATCATGAACCAGCAATTCATAGCTCTCTTTGTATTTTTGTATTTTCAGCTGAAGAGAACAGCAAAACCCTACAAAGCCCTGGCTGGTTTGAATGTCCTGGCTCCCCATGCTAGAAAGTTGTGAAGAGCTTTGTCCTGGTTACAGAAATTGGAGCTTCTGAAGAAGACAGATGCTATCTTTCTCATTTGCCTCTGGGCTCCTAATTTTCACTCGACTGAACAAAGAATAAGACTCTGGTTATCCAATTGCTGTATAGCAATGAACTTTCTTGCAATCTTTTGCAGCAAAGCTAAGGGACAGTTTGAGGAAACACCTTCCTGTCCTTTTTTCCTCTCCTTGCCTACCCCCGACTCCGTTTTTAGCAGGCAGAAGCACAGGGTCTCTGTTTCTTCTGCAGAAAAATGAATCTTTCTGAGTGGAAGTGGTTCTATGCCTCCTTTGAGCCCTGCAGAAATTCAGGGCAGCCATTCGGCTGCTGTTGTGTTTTAAGTGATGCCAGAGGGCAGTGACATCCTTGGGGACAATCCACCTGCCCAGACCAGCAGGAGCTCAGAGTGGCAAAGACCAGGAACAGCCAGTTTTTAACCTCTTTAACAGATAGCATTGTTCATGAGAGAGGACATGGGGATAATCAGAAACACCTTAAAATCAGCTGAAGTTTCCATAATCAGAATTTGTAGTTTCTCCCAGTGCAGCAGCTATTATTCATTTTAAAATTCTGCAGGAACATATTTGCAGAGACTGTTTCATCTCTTGAATTAATTAATGCCTGGGCCTTAAGGAAGAAATATACAATTAGCAACTGAGTTTGCTTAGCTCTTTTCTCCTGTTTCTTTTCAGTTTCTGTTCTGTGGCTAACTTTTGAGAGTGGTTTCTTTTGAGAGTGATTTCATTTTTTTTTGTGGCTAATGCAACAAAAATGCTGCAAAACATAAATATTTTCAAGTGTTTTCCATAAAACTGTTGAAAGGATGTTAATTTATTTTTTTTTCCTAGAGAAATAGAAGAAGCATTTTCCTTGCCTTGGCTCTGCTATGAAATATTGGCCATTCAAGTAGAATTAGTGCCAAGTAAATTTCAGTCATGCAGTTGCAAATGAATGTAGCCTCGAATTGCAAATTAAGTTTGAGAGATCTTTTAAAATATATTTCTGAAATTTAAGGCATGGATTCCCTTCTCTTAATTCTAGGCCCTTCAGGTTCTAGTCTGTCATCAGCTTCTCTGCCTCTCCAGTCATGGGGAGGAGCAGGTACCTCAGGACACACAGGAGAGTTTACATGGGCTGGGTTGGTGCTTCTTCGGTGACATGAACTGAATAAAACCTAAGGAAGGTGATAGTTCTGCTGCATAGCTTCCTTGGCTCTTTTCAGGCAGTCCAGGAAGCCATCTCAAGACTTTCCCTGAAAGCTCTTGTAAAAACAGAGATCAGTGTTCTCTATCCTCACATTAGATAGTACCAAACTTCAGAATTGTTTCCTCTTTAATTCATATAAATTTTTTTCAGAATAAGCAGTTACTGACTAGAAATATCAGGTGTCCAAACAGAGCTTCTAGATGAAAAGCCGTCTGTGATATGGTAAAAACTGCAGGCTCTCCAAATATATATATTTCTGCTTATCTTGAGAGAAGAAAAACTTCAGTTGTTCTGATATTTTATGAGTGACCTTTTGTGTTGGGACAGAGATCAAAGGGAACAAAAATCAAAGGGGAACACAAGCAGAACTGGCCACAATATGTCCCCTATTCCCAAAGGAACATTAAAAATACAAAGTAACAACCAGTTCCCAGATCATTGATTTATCAAGTTACGAGAAGCTTTATCATTCTTCCCCAAGTCCTAGGTAGATGGCAGAGAGGGTCAGAAGACCACCACCATAGATGCAGCACTCACTGAGCAGCCACCCCACCTCAGAGTTACTGCTTTGATTTTGGTATAGGATACACATTACTGAACAAGAACAGTTGGTCAGAGTAGAAACTGCAGTGTAGGAAGCAGAAGAGGAGATTGGATCATGTAACATCTGCAGAGCTATAAAAGTGCACACTGTGGCTTTGTAAGGCTGAGCCAAAAAGAATAAAAGGAGGACTCAAAATACAGATATAACAGAGGGGAAAAAAATCCCCAATCCCACAGCATTATACTGACCCAAAAAATGAGCACTGAGCAACACGTGAAATATGATTTAAACAATGATGTAATTCCAGAGGGCACCTTCAGCAGCACAGGGCTTGCTAAAAACCTGCTGGAGATGGCTGGCCTAGCACTGAAGACAGCACATCCTCTTGCTTCATCTGTGACAAGCTGTCCTGCAGAAAATGGGCTCCTTATTCTTTCACAGAGGTGCCTGAGGATGCCTCACATAGCTGGACTGAGGGCTTTTTTGGTAGCTTTTACACAAAAAAATGGAATGGACCAGCAGCCTAGCTGTCTTGAGGATGTACCTCACTGTGCAGGAATGGACTGGAATGGCTGCATGTCTCACTATCTTTAGTGTAGTTAATCTCAGTGATAGGAACCTGATGTTATTCTAATGTTTTAGAAGGGAACTTAAACCAACAAAGCCCATGGGCTATATTCAAACAGAGATGTAGGCATTGTTGTAGCAGAGTCTTCAGACTTGACAGCTAAGAGCTCTGGGAGCAGAATTTGTGCTGTTGAGGTAGCTACTGAAGCTAAAAGAGCTGACAGGCATTGCAGGACTGAGGTCAGTGGCCAGGCACCCAGCTGTCTGCTGGGCTTGGACAGCCAGCAGCCTGGCAGTGGGGGCTTAGGAGAAAGGGGGATTCACAGCTTGAACTTCCACAGGTACCTATAAGGTGGTGACAGCCAAGAGGGGGGTGTGCAGCCTGCTATTGAAAGCACTTACTGGAATGTGAAACCACTTTTGACTCTGAGTCTTTTTTTGTCTGATACACAGAACTTGCAGGATTTGAACTCAAAGTGCCTGTTACAGAGAGGAGAACACCAACCACAAGGATAAGAATAGGCTGTTCTCTCTCCATCTGTTTCAAGTAGGTCACCGGCAACCCAAATGCAGACTCCTGTAACCAACAGGCTCCTCTTCTCCAGCAAGATCAGCAGAACAAGGGAAGGAGAGAAAAGTGAAAGGAGAGATCCCAACGTTCAGGGAATGCCCATATATTCTGTGTTCTGAGGAGTACATGTGTCCTTTGAAGATATGTACCAAGAGATCATTAAACAGTCATTGTAAATTCCCCTGGCCAGCATAGAAGTGTTGTTTCATTAGCCAGTAACTGAACTTAGCTTCTCATGTTAAAAAGAGTTATAGCAAGTAGTTGACTATTTTAAGGATTCTACTCATGATATTAAGCACAAAGTATTGTGGACTTTAATTCATCATAACAATTTGGGAAAAAAAACTACATTAAAAATCACATGCCAATATTGAGAATTTCTGCAAGGTTTGTCCTTTAATTAGTTCTTTACCCCATATGTAATTAAAATAAGTTTTGAGTACTTAGAAGAAAGCATGAATATCTTAAAGAGATTAAAAGTCTTCAGCAATGTCTCTGTATGTAACATTTTTTGTGAGTTGCCTAGGAAATAGTTTATCTGCATGTAGGAGAGATGTAATTTTTAGTCTGAGACACAGAACATTTATCACAGATTTTTAAGTATTTTTCTGCAAGAAGGCAAGAAACAGGCTCTTTAATCTTATCGATCAAGATGCAAGACAATGCATATGCAAAAGACAGTCCAAGTCTGGATTAGGCTGTACCAAAAGGAGCAGATCTGGTTTATGTACGTAAATTGAAATGAACAAATCTCATACTATTAAGAAATATTCACTGAATCCTCCAGGAAAGTAATTTTGAAGATATTATTTTGGAAATAACAGGAAATGGCAATCTTTACAGAAGAGCCATTCACTTTTCATTTAGGATTAGAATCTGCCAGGTACTTGAGTGTGTCAGAGAAATAGCAAAGCTGGGATGAATCCACTGTCTTTTCTAACTTACATAATACAGGGAGACGTTGCACATCCTGCAGCTGAGAACACAGCATTACATCATCCCAGCCTCACGGCTTTTGGTGCCCTGAACAATGCAGGGAGAGGACACGGACCTGTGATGCTACAGTCCCGTGCAAGCCTGTTCTGTTTCTAAAGCTCCAGGATAAATAGTAATTCAGACATAAGTAGGACATGGCAGGCAAGAAAGAAAACAAACCAAACCAACAAAACCAAACAAAATAGTTTCTGTTTTGCACATAATCTTTTCAACAGAGCTGTTCAGCTGTTCAAGGAAGCGTAGGAACGTAGGGAATTACCTATGATGTGACTTCAATGCTCCATCTATCCTGTTCCCAAGAATGACTGTTGGAGATGCTTTTTGGGAAGACAGCATGAGCAACCCCACTCTCTACAGGCCTTCATCCATGCTGTTTCCCAGAATTAGATTAGGGATATTACAAGGTCCATTCCTTCATACACCTTAGTAATCTGGCTGTGCACCTGTTGTCCTTGACTTGCCTAACAGTTTTTGAACATGCTTAAATTACCAGTTTCCAAAACCCACCTTAACAGAAATTCTCATTACTCTGTATGTAGAAAGGGACTTTCTTTTATCTGTTTCAACTTGTTGCCAATCAGTTTCAGTTCTCCTTATTTGTAATATTGCTGGACTTGGTGAATGCTGTGTCTGCACTCAGTCTACACAACTTTCCAAATTTGAAGCTGCCCTGCTATGAGCAGAAAGTAGGACCAGATGACTTTCTGAGGTCAGAAGGTGGTGATCTCCTGAGGTCTCCATATAGTTAATCTTCCATCTTAAGTTATTGAGCTATTAATGATTTTTGTAAATCCTAACCATATACTCTCCATTCTTCCCCTTGGCAAATTGAAGTTTCAAAATATCTTGTCTCTCTTCCTAAGGAAGCTGCTTAAACATTTTAGGTGCCTTTCTCTGTAGTTTCTATGATTCCACTTTGTCTTTCTTGAGGAAAAAAACAAAAGGAAAGAATCAGAACTACACACCATCATCAAGATATGGGCATCCCAGTTTTATTCAATATATGTTTTCATCTGAATAGCCTTCCTCACACTGCTCACTGCTCTGTTGTCTCATTTCAGCTATTGCTGCACACAGACTCGGAGACCTGACACTGACGGCTCGAAGATCTCTCTTCCTGAGTTGTGGATGTTGCATTCCCTAAAGCTACATGACATGGCTTTCTGTGCTTCATGCCTTTCTATGGTTCATGCCTGTATGACAACCCAATTTTTACATCTTGGCTTTGACTAGTGTCCTTAATAAACTTCAGATTTCCTACTTGACATTTGTAATGCATCACGGAAACAGGAATATGATGCAACCATAGTGATTTCATGTGGTTTTCTCCGAAAAAAAGGTAAGGAAAAAGAATGAATAAAACAACACCAGCTCCAGGGCTTCAAAATAATCGAGCAATATGAAGTGACAAGTTTGCTGTGTTCCAGTAATTGTAATGCTGTCAGATTGTAACACATATCTATTCATCTCATCAGATGTTATGCAACCTCTGTGCTGTGTTTACTATCAGGGAGACTCTGCTTCTCTGTTTACAAGGTTGCTCTGATTTTTTTGTAAGCAAGAACAGCATTCAATGTCTTTACTAGCCACAGAGTGCAAGAGCATCCTCCAAATTACAGTTCTTATCATTTGAACAGAATAGAATTTAAGAGATTTATAAGTGTGTTTGCTAATTAGTCCATGAATAAAATTAATTAAAAATACCTTCTTAAAAGAATCAATCATATACAGGACTCTTTTTATCTTGAATGATCTTAATAATTGGCTAACATGGATTCTTCAAACATGCCTGAGTTTCAGTAATTAGTTTCAATTAAGATGCTTGTGACTGTCATATATAATTGTTGTTACTGGTGGATGATAGATGAAATCAAGTCAGCAGCTCAAATTTTCCAAAGTATGACATCTAGGCATGATCTCTTACATCATTCTGATATCAGAGATGGTGCAAGTGTTTATTATCCTTTCTCACCACCTCATTTGTTTTCTGTGCCTTTCTTTTTGAAAAGAATCCTAAATGAAAGTTGCTTCTCAAGAATTCATATAATTATTAGTTGATTAATATATTTCAGTGAAGTTGCACCAGGTTTTTACCCACAGACTCTCCCTTCCTGAACAAAGCAGTTTTAGTTTATTTTCATCCTTCAGAGAACTAAATAACCAATCACTGGTGAATTTGGAAGAACGATCTGATATCATTAAGCAGATGGGTGGTAGGGCATTTACAGCTCTCCATGGGGAGGTGTTCTGGTGGAGGATTAGACCTCACATACCTTTGGCTGCAAAGTCAGGAGGATGCTGCTTGGGGAGTGCTGAGGCAGGTTATAGGAACAGATGGCTTTTCCAAGCACGAGTCTCACCTGCTGCCAGCTATTTCTTGCTGCTCAGGGTGGTCCTTGTACAACATGTGCCATCAGGTTCTAAAAAAAGTACCTTCAAGGAACATGGTGAACACACATCCTATGGCATAACATATCACATTACCAAGTTGTAGAAAGAATTTTTACAACTATCTGTAGAGACATTACAGACTGAGACCATAGCTCTAATATTTTAATTTCTAAGAATTGCTTTTATCCATAGTTTTGCTAATTTTAATCTTATTATTTCTGTGGCTGGATTCTGATACCCTGGTTCTGCAACCTTTCTTGCTGAATTTTCCTGTGAGAAATTCAGCCAGAAATCCACAGGACCTTGGAACAAGCCAAGAATAAAACAGTGCTCAGGAGAAGGATGTATGAAATGAATGCTTACCAATACATGTGAATCAGAAGATTGATGGCAAGTTTTGCTAAGAATATATCTGGTAATTTATTAAATTGAAAGTGGTACAACCATTGAGGCTTTCCAGCAGTTTATGGTGAAGATTTGACTGCATGGCTGAGGGAAAAGAATTGTTCTAACTGTCCATGCACCTCATCTAGACTCTTTGTCAAATTTCTTATGTTGTATTTTTTATTGTGTTTGCATGGCAAGGGTTTGGTAGAGGGTGGGCTACAGGGACGAGTTCTGTGAGAATCTGTCAGAAGCTTTCCCATGTCTGATAAAGCCAATTCCAGATGGCTCCAAGATGGACCCACTGCTGGCCAAGGCCGAGACCATCAGCAATGGTGGTAGCACCTCCAGGATAAAAGAGTTAAGAAGGAGGGAAAAAACCCTGTGCAACTGCAAAAGAAGAGACCCTTCAGATCCCAAGATCAGTGCAGAAGGAGGAGCAGGAGGTGCTCCAGGCACTGGAGCAGAGATCCATCAGCAGCCCCTGGTGCAGCCCACGGTGAGGCAGCTGTGCCCCTGCAGCCCATGGAGGCACACGGCAGAGCAGAGATACACCTGCAGCCCATGGAGGCACACGGCAGAGCAGAGATCCACCTGCAGCCCATGGAGGACCCCACTCCCGAGCTGGTGGATGTCTGAAGGAGGCTGTGACTCTGTGGGAAGCCCCTGCTGGAGCAGGCTCCTGGCAGGACCCGTAGCCCTGTGAAGAGAGGAGCCCACGCTGGAGCAGGTTTGCTGGCAGCCCTGTGGGGGTCCCACACTGGAGCAGCCTGTTCTGAGGGACTGAACCCCATGGGAGGGATGCACATTAGGGCAGTGGAAGAGTGTGAGGAGTCCTCTCCTGAGAAGGAAGGAGTGGCAGAGACATGTAATGAACTGACCACAGCCCCCATTCCCTGTCCCCTGTGTTGCTAGGGGGGATGAGGGGACAGGAGGGAGAGGAATTGGAGTGAAGCTAAACCTGGGGAAAGGGAGGGGGTGAGGAGAAGTTGTTTTAAGATTTGTTTTGTATTTCTCATTTCCCTACTCTGAATTGATGGGTAATAAATTTAATTTTCTGAAATTGAGTCCAGTTTGCCCATGACAGTCACTGGTGGGGGATCTCTCCCTGCCCTTATCTTGACCCATGAGCCTTTTGTTATATTTTGTTATATTTTGTTATATTTTCTCTCCCCTGCTCAGATGAGGTGGGCAGTGATAGAGTGGCTTTGGTGCCATCCAACCAGGGTCAACCCACCACATATGTCAATATCTGTTTACTCTCTGAGAGCTGGATGCATTAGTAGATGTTTAAGGATAAAACTTTTAGGAAAATAAATAGCTTAAAAGCAATGTTTTATGTTGAACTGTAACTTTGCCCAGTTTCATTTCTCCCTTCTGCCTGTATATAAATCAAGGATTAATTCTTATCTCATCTGACTTTAATTACTAAAATAAAGGGTTACTAATTTTGTTTTAAACACTATAAGAATTAGTAAAGATTTTCTCTAGAAATATTTAGATACTCAGACTAGATAATGTAATTATGGTCACCACTCCTCCCCTAATGACATGATTATGACCTAAGAAGCAACATTTATCAGGCTGCAAGAACTGTCCAGTATGCCTTCTGTTTTGAGAGAACAAAAATGAATCTAACCAACGGGACACCGTAGTGATAAAAACGTGAAATCTATAAAAACTAACCAATGGAGGCTCCATGCTACTCCAGGTGACACAACAATATGGTCTAAAAAATTTGGTCTTCATACACAGATCTTTACTGTTGTCCTGCTCAGAGGGCTGTACTTCTCTCTTGAAAGACTTTTCAGAACACAATGAATCATCTACAGAACTAATTTTTTAACCAGAAATTGCTTAACTTGATTACTATGAATTTTAAACTTTGAAAAGATAAAAGCTCAGCAGCATTAGACTTAGAGAAATGTCTTGGCTTGTATAACCCATACCTCAACACACTGAGATTCTTCCACCCTATTAACAATTTCTACAATTTAGGACGTTGATGCTTCATGATAGAAGATAATTGGGGCTTTGTCATTGATGTAGAACATTGTGCCAGATCCTGAATTTAAATAGGAAAAATCCAAAGTGTCATTTTGAGGTTTTTTTGTTTTGTTTTTGCTTTAGTCTGGTCAAAACATTCAGACTTGCAGCTGCTGTGCTAAATGGCATGTATCCTCACAGTAGATAATCTCACAGGTCAACTGAAGAGATATTTATGTCACACTAATGATGCAGCATCTATATTGCTCAGAAATCAGAAGTCAGAAAGCAAGGGGCAGTGTTCTTGAAGTTCCTTTTATAATACTCATTCCTCAAAACCTCCAATGCCACCTGGATCATTAAGTTTACTATTTTTATCTTTTTAAAGTTCATCGCCATTTCGAGTATTGCTGTATGAAGTGAGAGCTTGCAGGAATGGATGCTTCATTGCCTCAGCCCAGCTGAGCTTTTGTGAATTTGCCTTTTAGTAAGTTAGTTTGAAGGCAGAGAATGATTTTGCCCCTTAGCAATCCTTCTCAACAAATTTAAGAATCCTTGTTCAGAACAGCTTTAAACACTGGCTTAAGCACAATTGGCTACACTGTGCTAAGAGGCTGTGTTATGGTATTATTGGGAGTCCCAGACTTCTTCTCAGCCAACTGCATCCTTCCTGGATGAACTCCCTCTGGCTAACGCTGTGAATGCTCCTAATCATGATGCTCCACTTAGCTGAACCTTTTTCAAGAGCTGCTCCAAACTGTGACTTTGTTTTGTACTATGTAATGATGATGATATATGACAAATATAATTTTCCTATGAAATTTCACAACAACAATGATGATTACTTTCCTTTTTGTTTTTCAGCACAGTAGATCAAGAGTTGTTATGAGGAACAAACATCATAGTAATTATATCTCTGGATATATCTCTGGTGTGAGGAGGAGAAAGGAAAGGATGCTACAGGAGTTGGAAATCAGGACTTACCCAGCACAGACATGAAAGGAAATATTTCAGAGTTTAGGCACAGATATTTTGGAGCTGTTTGCATCCTGGTATACAATTCCTTAAACTATTGTATTATGTGGATTTAACTTAATTCTGAAAGATTATCATTTAAGACCAGGGCATTCAGGAATTCAAATAATCATTATTTCCCAGGAGGGAATCAAAAGGAGTGGAAGACCATCCGTGCTAAATGGTGTTGCTCTCACCTAAGGTGAGAACAGACCTTGAGTCATTGCTTGCTTCCTGTCAGGCTCCCAGAGGCTTTTCTCTGCTCTGCCCACTTTTATCATGGAGACAACTGATGAGATGCCATCTAGGACTTTTGTCACGATCAGCATGGAATTGGGTTGGATGAGGTCTAGTAGTGGGATCTGTCAGATGGACCTGAACTCATATGCTTCACAGCATTTTAAGGAACAGCCTCATGTCATTGAGTTAAGTAATTATATTTATGGGAAATTATTGATGAATCAGTAGAATTAATGAACTTCTGAGAAGAAATTCAGCTGGAGTTGAACTGAATGAGCTAGTTTAGCCTGGAATTTAATTAGCTTGGCTATTCTCTGAAAGAACAAGCAGTTCTTATTGAACCGTTCAGGTCTCTTGGGTGAATATGTAATAAAGTATTTTTCTAATATAGTTCATTATTTAGCTGAGAAATCAGAATGAAGAAAACAAATTAGTAAAAAGTTACATCCTTTAAAAAGTATTTTCTCGTTCATTACAGAAAAAATTCCTAATTAAAATTCATATTATCTACTAGAGTTCATGAAAGTACATAATTTAAATATGCTAATACTGGGATACTTTAAAATTACAATGTATTTAAAACTAAATTATGCAATTAGTGTTTTTTAATGCGCACTGTTTACCCCAAAGATTTAACCAGCTCCAAAATATTTAAGATAGTTGCAGTAAAACACAAATCTTCTCTGAGGAACTCTTGTGTGTCACCCCATTACCACCAGTAAAGAGCACTCTGTGGCTGGTGTAGAGTAAGCTGAGTTCCTTGGCCTGGAATGTGGAATGAAATGCACACTGCTGCTGCTGCTGAAAATGTGTCTGTGCTTTGCTGAGTCTGTATGGGTTCTTATATTGTCCTTCAGCCCTAGAGCACCCAAGGACATCCTACTACTGTTTTAAAGGACTTGACCAACCCTTGATATTCTTTCTTACTCTCCTCTCCAGGGACCCACAGCCAATGGCAGCTGTTGAAAACAAAGATTTGAGATGTCAAACATGACAAATTTGGTATAAGTGGAAACACTTAAAGGAGAAACTAAGGGCCAGGGCTGAGTATATTTGGGAATGAATGGGCTCTGGTAGCCTGAAGCTTGTGGGCAGCAAGGCAGGGAAAAGAAGATGCTGTAGGAAAGGGAAATAGGGGAAAAGAGAAGGGCTGACAGCAGACAGTCTGCTTAATTGGCTTTATACTTACAGGACAGTGAATGTTACTAGAGCTGTACAGTATGAACATAAAGGGAAAAAATCATCTAAAAAAATCAACCACAGAATCTTCCAAATGCTGAAAAAAAAAAGGGGGTGGAAAGGGTTCTATTCACTCTAAAGGAATATTTAAACACATTTCTTTATGTGTAGGCTCGAACATAGTATTACTCCTGCATTTTTTTCTGTTTTCTACAAAATTGGTGCAATTAGCAGCAGTGGATGATATTGGGCACAAATAATATATCCTAGTATGGAAAGAGAGAGATCCATTGATACAAAACCTCCAACTTGGGGGTTCAATGCTGTGCAATAGCCTTTTTTCTTAGTCACATGCCAGTGGTTCTGAACCACAGGATATTTCTTGAGATGCCTGCTTTTCTGCAAGTTTTTGAGGATTTCACCAACAGCACCCCCAGAACACCTGTGGTGTGGCAGCAGCAGCCACAGTGCAGATTCAGGCTGTGCAGAAACAGTCCCTGCATCAGTTGCATCTTCATTTTTCTGACATGGCCTTACAGCTGCTGGGGACACAGGAGCAGAGGTTCCTGCATTTCCCCAGGGTCACAGTGAATACATACTTCTGACACTGTACTGGCAGGAAGCTTTTAGAGCAAGGTGCATTTTAGAGCAGGTGTTTTTACTTGCTTCTGTTTATTTTTCCTTTTATAGGCCTGATGTAAATTAGTGGCACTTCTGTTGCTATTAATTACCTTTATTTTTTCACATTAGCCATCAATCCTTTGTCTCTGAAGCAAAGATGAATATTTGTATGGATTACCAATACTGGGAGATGTGATCTGTATGAGAACATTCAAGACAGGATAAAAAGTATATGAAATAGCCCCTGAAGTTCATTTTTGTGGGGAATTTGGAAACAATTAAAATCTCTAAAAGATCAATATTCTCTAATACTGAATTTTACATTCACAGCTACTATCCAGAGATATAATTACTATGATGTTTGTTCCTCATAACAACTCTTGATCTGCTGTGCTGAAAAACAAAAAGGAAAGTAATTATCACTCTTGTTGTGAAATTTCATAGGAAAATTATATTTGTCACATATCATCATCATTACATAGTACAAAACAAAGTCACAGTTTGGAGCAGCTCTTGAAAAAGGTTCAGCTAAGTGGAGCATCATGATTAAACAGATGCTGTAGAAAGAAAACAGGAAATTCAAACTTTCATGTTAACTTTCATGCCTAAAACCCATGCATGGAAACTAGATTCATCTGGGTTCCCTGGGTCAGGACGCACAACTGTAGAGCACGAGGATATTTAAGCCTACAAACTGTAAATAGGAAAAGGGAGAAGTGTTTCTGAAAGCCCTTCTCTCCTGCACTTCACAGGGGCTAAAGCAGTAACCAAAAAAGTGCAGAAACTGAGTTTTAGGTCTTAGATTCTGTCATGGGTTAGCAAGCATAGTCCCAGAAGGGATATCCTTGCTAAGGGGTGCTTACAGCTTCCTCTATGACCTGACAGAACTTATCAGCTGGCCAGTTTGAATACGGACAATTCTTTAACCCACTTAAAGTTGTGACCGCCTCTGTGATCCACACTTAAGAATAGACAAACTCCCCCCCAAGCTCTCTCTCGTTTCCAGCGCTGGGACAGGTGGCTGCAGGCCCCGTGCAGGGGCCAGCAGGCCCGGCCCAGGCCCTGCTCGGGCCAGGCTGGGCCACGGCCATCCTGGAGCTGATGGGCCTGTTCCAGCCATGGAACCCCTCCTCCCCAATCCCCCCAGCCTTGCTGTGGGCAGCCGGAGCGGCCAAGATTCAGCTGAAGCTGCACCGCTGTCCGGCACAGATCATGTGACCAACAGTGATAAGCAAAATTCCAGCTGCAAGGCCTAGGTGAGATTAACCCTTTTAGTGCTGTGAAGAGCTGAAAACCTGAGGGAAGAGAAAGAGGAGATGCTTAAAGCTGAAATTCTGTTGTAAAGCTATGATGCATCAGAGTACCCATTGTAATTTCATGAAGGCATGGGGGGGTGGAGTGTTCAACTTGTGAGCAAAAGCACCTGCACTGAGATAGGCAGATGCTGAAGCAGCTGTAATTTCATGTGAAGTTTGAACAGGGAGAGATGGAAGCAATGAGGACTTTTGCTCCAAATGGAAAAGGAGAAAACCTCAGGTCCTAGAGATGCTCCCAGAGATGGTCCTAGAGATGAAGATGAGGAGGACCCTTTGCTCCCAGGGAAGGAAGAGGGCTCTGTTCCTAGAGATGAAATGCTCCTAGAGATGGGTGAAGAGAACTTTTATTTCTGAATGGCTCAACCTTAAAATTTTACCCCAGTAATTCAGGAGTGGACCCTTGAAAGCAGTTTTGGGAAAAGCTGCAAGTCGGGGGAAGGGACTCACATGCGAGCAGAGAGACTCCTCTTCCTAAATGGACTGAACAATATTTGGAAGTGGGCGGCTGTCTCGTTGTGATAATGTTTTCATAGCACGAGCAAGAAGAGACTTCTCTTTCTAAATGGACTGAACAAGGTTATTATGGAAGTGGTAAACAGACTGAACATCTCAAGGGTTGTCTTTTTACATTGTCAGTGGGAGAAGGGAGAAAGGTGGGGGGAGGAGAAGAGTTCTGAAGGTGCGGTATGATTTATTTTTCTTTCTTCTTTTAGGTCTGTTAATAAACTTCTTTATATTCTTTCAGGTTTGGTGCCTGCTTTGCATTTCTCCTAATTCTTATCTCACAGAAGGTAAGCAGTAATGAGTATTTTGGACCAAGCCACTACATTAAACTGGTGTTTCCACCCAGTTACAAACCCAACCCGCTACAGATTCAAAGGACTCAAACTCATGATTTTTATTCAGAAAAACAAAACCAGTGTCATAAATGATCCAAGCTATAGGGCTGTAAGCTAAGCTGAAATATGAATGTTCTCCATCTGTCCTGTTGAATCCGGGCCTTTACTCTGAAGGGCTGGGAGGACGCACAGAGAGCAAAGTGGGAAGTTATCTGAGTTCACAGCCATTTGGAAGGAAGAGCAGAGAGTTTTAGCTATGGGAGTATAATGGCATTTGCTAATGTGATCTAGATGGAAGATGTAGTGCTTGGGGACAAAGGATCAAAGAAAACTAAGACTGTGTACTCAAAACTCAGTAGAACTCAAGGATGTTTTAAACAACTACTTCAGAAACAAGATCAATAGTATCAAGATACTGGAAAACAATTTCCTCAGTATTAAAGTATAGTCATTCAATACAGGCAAAATTTTTAGTACAGCGGCAAAATTTGTCTTCTGAACAGATCTGTATGAAGAGTGAGATATTCATTACAAATGTAATATGTGAAGTTTGCAGAAGAATTCCGTAACTTTTGCAGAGCTTTGAATTGTAAGTAGATAAAAATGGGTGGAATTTACATGGCAAGAACCTTTTCCACAGATGTTATTTAGTGCTAGGCAGCCCAGCAACTACCTCAGTTCTTCCCTGTTTTCATCTCACATACTCATCTGGGGATCTTAGATATCTCTTATGTTTAAGCCAAGAGAAACCAAGAAAGAAATTGCAAAATTATGAAAAAAAAAAAAAATCACTTAAGTATTTAATTAAACTTGAACTTCTATAAAAATAATAAAATTTTTCAGAAGTATTGAACTATGTTGTACTATGCCTTCCCCATTTTCGGTTCCTAGGTATGGTTTTTAGTGTCTTTCAATAGTTAAAGAGCCATAAATACACATTTGACATTCTTGTACATTGCAGGCTCTCTGATGTTTCCCATTGCCTGTACTACCAAAGTAGTAGGAAAGAATTCCAGCTGTTTCATGGTCATAACCAAATCCCTGCTACTTGTTACCCACAAATGGTGTAAATGAATAGTCACTTGGGGCTGAGCTGGACAAATGCTTGTGTGGTGGCTGTTATCACTTGCAATAAAATCACAGAATATCTTGGCTTGGAATGGATTTTAAAGATCATCCCATTCCAGCCCCCTGCCATGGAGATGGACACCTTCCACTAGACCTGGTTGCTCAAGGCCTGATCCAACCTGGCCTTGAACACTTGCAGAGATGTGCAAGCATCCCTGCAAACCACAATTTCTCTGAGCAACCTGTTCATTGTCTCACCACCCCCAGAGTAAAGAATTTCTTCCTAATATCTAATCTAAACCTGCCCTCCTTCATTTTAAAGCCATTCCCCCTTTTCCTGTTACTACATGCTCTTCTATTAACTCCCTCTTCATGTTTCTTGTAGGCATCCTTCAGGTACTGAAGGACCACATTTGGGCCACCCCTAAGCCTTCTCCAGGCTGAACAATTATCCCAGACTTTCCTCATAGGGGAGACACTCCATCCCTCTAATCATCTTGGCCTCCTCTGGAGTCCAACAGATCCATGTCCTTCCTGTGCTGGGACCCCAGATCTGGATGCAGCACTGCAGGTGGGGTCACACCAGAGCAGAGCAGAGGGGCAGAATCCCCTCCCTCCCCTGCTGCCCTCGCTGCTTTGGATGCAGCCCAGGACACAACTGGCACTCTGGGCTGCAAGGGAACACGGCTGGGTCATGTCCAGCCTCTCACCCACCAGCACCCCCATGTCCTTGTCAGCAGGACTGCTCTGGATCTGTTCATTCCTCAGTCTGTGTTGGCACTGAATGCTGCCCCACCCCACGTTCAGCACCTTGTTAAGCCTCATGAGATGCCCATGGGCCCACTTTTTGAGCTTGTCAGGTCCTTCTGGATGGCATCCCATCCCTCAGGTGTGTCAACCCCACCCCTCAGTTTGGTGTCATCAGAAGGTTCCAGGGCAGCTGCCTATAGCTATGGCTAATGCATTGCCACGGGACAGTGCTAGACCTTGCTTCAGCCTAGCTCACTCAGACACCATTCGGTGAGTCTGTGTGGCAGGCAGGTAGGTGCTGAGCTACACTACTGCCTGTTCCTGAGCCATCACCAGCTCTGTGAAAATGTTTTGCAGTCCCAGAAGCAAGTGGGGTTGTTGCTGTGTTCCCATGCCTTGGCAGGCAGCACTGAAATCCTCAAGAGAGATTCTCTTAAAACACCAGTATCGATTTTAACTCTGCTTGATGTTCTCCTGAGGCCAGTGGCTTGATGCCACCCACAGCCAGACTGTTTGCAAGAGCAATAACTCAAATGTATTTCCCACTTGCTGCTAGCCAGTAACAGTTCAAAGGGAGAAATCATGTTATTTGTCAAGCATTCAAAAGGAGATGATCTTCACAGATAACAGCAGAAAAAAGAGTTAGATTCCCCAGTCAAGCTGATTCTGGAGAGATACAAGTCTCTCCTAGTAAACAGCTTCCAAAGTTGGGATATGTGCTGGGAGTCTGCTGAACCCACAGGATTTAGGTAAAGCAAACCCTCCATGGTAGTTTCTCCTTGATTTCTAAATAATTTTTTTTTCTCCTGTGCTTTCTGTTGGGTGTTTTATTAGTTCCAGTTGCAGTGGAGACATAAAGAAATCCATGCTGGTTCACTGTGAAAGGGAGATGATTTGCTGCCAAAACAAGACAGTAAAACTGTACCTGTTTATTTCTCAGTTCTAAAACTTGCTAATTTTTTTTTTATGAACAAAGAAGAAATCTTTCATAGTTTTATACAGTCTGTGAGTATCATTAAAGCTGTGTTCTTTACTTAGTGAAATAGGCCAAACAAGGTCTTTTCATATATCTTATGCTGTTATCTTTTTGCTAGAATGATAATCACAGGTGTCTTTTTTCCTACCTTTTTTTCCAAATCTGTTGTTCACACATTTCTGTTGTACTTCACACTGGCATACGGCTTGGCAGCCACTCAGCTGTTGCTGGAGTTGTTCTTGTGTGGTTTTGGCTATCATACCTACCTCCCAAGATGCCTTTTAAATTGATTTCATTTTATTATTGAAAATTAATTTGAACATTATAGGCACAATCTTTACAACCATTTGCTCACATTTGCCAAAATGCTTTCATGGCCCAAAGTAGGGCGTCATAATTATGTTCCATCTTCTGTTTTTACGATTTGCCTTTTTCCTCTGATTCCAGTCCTTATGCAAATAGCATAAAAGGATGCTAACATGTATAAATAAACTGCTGTTTATATTTTTATATATGTATGTATGTTATAATTTATTAAAACTTCTATGTATATATGCCCCAGTTGCACAGAAAGTTGTCACTTTTAGACAGTATTGTAGGATTCAAGAAACATGGATTCAGTTTCTAACTCTATCATCAAGTTTCTATACAATCTTTTAATTTTGTTCCCTGATTCAGTTTTCTGGCTGTAAGGGGCAGATCACATTATCCACTTTGCTTGTGTAGCTTGGTCATTTTCTTGGCTTTTGGGGGGAACAATCAGCTGATGTACACATGAAGTGTATATCACAGTGGGTTATGCTTTTATTTCAATTCAACTAATCTCTGTGCAGTCACTGAACTGAGGAGCAAAGGAGCAGGATAGAGTTTACAGGTGTGTCCAGTGGAAACACATGTATCATATTTGGCTTTTTGAAACCAGAAAATGTTGTTGTTTTGCCTTCTGACTGTTTCTTGCTGGAAGCTTTCAAAAAAAAAGTGTGTGATTTACATAAGTATTGAATTATTTATAATTAAATTGAAACATTAGTTTGATGATGCATAACCTTTTTCTTTATTTTGAATTGAAATTAATCATTAATTGACAGATAATGTAATACATTATTTATCCCCAACCTTCGTTGATGCAGCCTGGCTAAATTATATGAGCAAATACAGATGAATAAACAACCTTTTTCAAAGGGAAATGGGAAACCCATGGTCTTTGAACTTTAATATCTGCAGCTTTTGGAGTCTTCACTGTAAAGAAGGAATTAGAGCTCAAAGGAACAAAAGTTCCTTTGTTTATTCAGCCCAAACTGCTACTTTAAACACCTGTGCAGAATATTTAAAACTTACTGTAGTCTTTAAAACCCATTTACAGTGGAATCCTGTTCTTGTCAATGTCAAAAAACTGCATGAAACTTGACCTAAAACCTCAGCAGTTTCTCAGAGCAGACTATTTGCTCTCAGACCCTGAGATCAGCTCAGCTGGACAGAGCAGGGTGTTAATAATGCCAAGGTCGTGAGCTCAATCCCTGTACGGGCCCTTCACTTAAGTGTTGGACTTGGGGCCCCTTGTGAGTCCCTTCTAACTCAGAATATGTTGTGATACCACATGTAGGGCTTTGTGTGATAGGGGTCTTCAGCCCTCAGATGGCAAATCAGCCAACCAAACTGGTTGAAATAAGACTTTTTTGGGTATGTGTCATATTGGAAGTAGAAGGGCTAAGGGGATGAGGCTTTCAGTTTGAGAAGCTGATTTTTATATCTCTGTGCTTGGACTTGAATTTTATTTTATAAGCTCCTGTGAGTGCACTGGCTTTAGAGTGCCTGTCTTCCTACTTTCATAAGAAGGGTCTGGTTTAACTCAGGCAACTTACTCCAGGAGAAGATCAGTGGTTAAAGTACTCCACCTCAGCCTACCATTCCTGCCTGACAGAAATTAAAGCCTAGCAAATACACTAGAAACCAGCCCAGCTCTCTTTGGCAACAAATCTTCAGGAGAGCTTTAAAATTGCATTCATTTTGTGTTTCTCACACTGTGTAAGGGAGACTATAAATGAAACCTGCTGGGCTACCCTTCTCTACTGAGCATCTAATGAAATCCTTCAACATTAATGATAATACAGAGGACTCCAGAGGTATTACCTCCAAAGATAGATTTCAAGTGGCTCACCTTCTTGACTTTCACATAAGCAGGGAGTCTGATCCTCATCCATGCCTGACTTGAAAGCCCAAGGCTTTAAAGCTGTCCCTTGCTCTAAGTTGTACTTGCTGTTCTATCACCAGCAGAGAGAAACATCAAACCCTTGCACCTGGGTTGTCTTCATCTCCTGACCTCTGAGGTTTCTACCGCTGTCTAAAAATATTTCCAAAGTTGGCATGTTGAACTCCCTTCCCAACTTCTACTCTGGTACAAAGTTTACTGGAAGAGCTTGCATCTGAGAATGCATCTGTGAGCATCAGAGTGATGCACAGCTGTATGACCTGAACCCTGACTTCACAGCATCATCGGGGTCACAGCTGTGTCACAGGTAGGGCTGGGATTAGAGTAAAGCCCCACTAAAGCACATCCACACTTTAACTGCTGTGTCCAGAAAGCTCTGCCAACCCCCTGTTCCTCATGATGCAATGGAAATGCAAACTTGCTACTTTCTTCTACTTTCTCTTCCCACAATAGCAAGGCAGAATCACTATTTCTGGGATGTCCATCTAGCATTAGGCACAGATAATTTTTTCCTAACAGACAGCTTAAAAAGTAGCTTTAAGCACACAGGTATGAAGGTAAAAGGCATTGTTAAACACTTCATTATACCCTTGTAATATGTTATTTTGAATCTTTATTACCATCTAGGATGTATTTTATTTATATCTAGAAATCTCTGCCAAGACCATGGGTTAGAAACCACCTGCTTTTTGGAAGGAGTCTGGTCCCTGGCCATCTGGACAATTTGCCACATAGCAAGATTAAAGGCATCTGGGAATGGAACAGAAATGAAAAGTAATTCCTCACGACTGATTCCCTTTGGTGGCACAACAGGCATCAATGCAGTGACTTTCAAGTGCTAAAATAAAGGCCCAAGTGTGGGGCACATTTAAGCCAGGCATATGATGAGTGAGGGGGGATTGTGAGTCCTGATTTATTCACGAATGACATTTAGATAATACACTGGACCTTCTCCCACCTGCAGTATTTGTTGAAGAGTGGTTTATCAGCTGGCAGTTCATTTAAGGAGGAAGACAACCTCATGAGAAGTTAATGATATTACCGTATTTTACATCAATTCAGTGTGCTGCACAAAACCACCAAACCCATGGATACTAAAAAAACCAGTAGTGGTAGCACTGCAGCTCTTCTACACCTCAATCCCACAGGACATTGCTGGAAATTTTCTTCACAAACATAACAAAATGTGAGTGTTATTGAGAGCACCTAAGCTCACAAGCATCTGTGGCCAATTTGGGTGTTTAACACAGGCAACACAACACCCCAAGCAGACCTGCTGCTACTCAACTTCCTATGTGGAGTGGAAAAAGCTGATTTTCTGAGTCAGGAGTCTGAAAACATGAGGTCAGAGCAAAGGAAAGCATGGAAAGGTGAGCAAGAACATATGAAAATATCTAGAAAATTGAAAGTATTTTTAAAGAAGATTAAATAAAAGAAAAATATCATAAAGAAAAATTTATTTAATATACAGAAAATTTAAAAAAGCAAAGTGATTTTTTTGTAATAGTATGTCTAGAGATTTTCTCTGTGAGACACAACTAGGAGCTAATATTATGCTGAACAAATATCAGCATCAGCTTAACTCCAGTATTAGATCTGTCATAATGTCTCAAGAAGAAAAAGGAATTCTTTTGGCTTTTAGATGGTTGAGTATTTTGGTGTTTAAGAAATAAAGTCCAGTCTGCTCCTTAGCTTTTCCTGCCAAATGGTCATAAAGACTTCACATTTTAAGCCATATTATATATTCACTTCTTCTACCATATTAATGATATTAATTATATTATTATTATTGTACATTAATTATATCATTACCTTATCTTTTAAAAAATGTTATTATTCTATTACTCTTTTTTTCTTTCTGTGTTTAGGATAAAAGCTCTTCCCCCCAACCCCCTGATCTTATCTTTTACATAGGTGCATATGCTATATTTCGTATAAAACCAAGCATATGACTGTTCTCTCACTGAAAGCTGAATTGTCATGCAGTGTGTCCTGAGTGTGAGATTGAGGAAGACAAGCCGAAAAATACAGGAAGAATATGTGAGCATGATATGAAGCACCAATAGACTGTACCAGAGCTTGCTTTAAAGGTTGAATTCCTATTTCTCAGGTAACATTGGTATTTAAAATAGCCAAAACCACAATATTTTTTGACTTTGAAAAAATACCTTCTTTTTAAGAATTTTAACATGTAATAGAAATTCTAGAAAGTTCTGATTTTGAAAATAATCTGTTTCATTACTGTATGAATAGAGGGGGTATTACTGAGAAAGTATTTGTTTCCAGACAGGAAATTATAATGTTAACCTTGGGTTATTTTTTCAAATGTACAAACCCACACTCTAAGTCTGCTTCATTCCCACATTATCTGCAAGTAGGACTGACAAATATCAGCCCAAGATAATTAATTTTGGTTAGATATTTAACTTCTAAGGATCTAGAATTAGAAGAATTGAGTCCTTTACAAAGTGTTTTGATGCTGTGAGATGAATCAGGAATGTTGAAATACGTCCATTGAAAACATCAGGAAATTTACTATAGGTCTAAAAAATCTTTTATCTTTGTTAAACACATTTTCAATCTAAAATTCTTCTACTGACCTTTAACTAATATTGGTCTCTTTTAAAACCAATAACCACTGAACACCTTCAGTTGATACTGTGTAGAAGCATTCTTTTTCTTCTTATATTTTGATTATGCAGTTAGGTACTTAAGGAAATTTCTCTCCAGCCATTCATTTAAGAATGAAGCCTTGATCAATACTGGCCTTATAAAATTTTGCCTTTCATTTTGAAACATTGTAATAAATGAATTCAAAGTGAGGTCGAATAATTTACCAACAGTGAAATCAAGTAAGTACAATTCTAGTCCCTGAAAATAACCCTTACAGGGTTTTTTGCATTTTAAAATTAATTTCTTATTTTAGAAGTGTCCATCTCCACTCTTCCCTTTTTCTGGGGTGAAAAACCACATATCAAGAGAAGTTTGTTTCAGTGTTATAAATGACCTTGAGCACATAGGAAGTTCTATGAATGGAACATTACAAAATATGAAATTATCGTGAGGGTTTTTTCCTTGATTGTTTTTGTTAGTTTGGGGTTTTTTTAAGTAAAAACTTACAGGTAAGAGTGATCTACACTTTAGGGCCTATCATGGTCCTCAAGTCCATTCCAGTCCAACCTTCATGGTGGAGGAATACTGAGTATATTTTCACTGAATATTTATCAAAACTCTACTTAAAAATTACCCATGATAACATTCTATAACCTGACTCAATAATCTGTTCTACACCTCAATTATGTTTATCATTGTCGTAAATAGAGAGTGGAATTCAGACTTTCCTGTTGAATAAAGGGAAAGAACATTTGTTCATGGTAAAAATCTACTTGTACTTGGGGACTGAGATCTTATTGGATAAGATGGGTATTGGATAAATAGAAAAAATCTTTTATTCAATTCAGAACTGTCTGAGTCCATAACAAAATACAGTGCAGACCTATTAATATAATAAAATACAGTGCAGCTCCATTGACTTGAAATTTTTTTTAGGAGGCTGATAAGTGGAAGACTCACTGCTGAGAAACACCATGAAGGTAAAAAAGTATGATGCTTTATATAATTTTTCAGCAGAAAATTAATGCAAGCTCAATTTTACAGATATATTAGAACTGAGATGAAATGAAAATAAACAAAAAACCCTGCCTGTATTGGAAATCTCTTTTCTAAAACTTCATTTGCATTGAAATGACCAGGAAAATTTTTATTAAAAATCAATTTTTTAAAAAAAATTCAATCAGCTCTAACCATCTATTTTCTTACTGGAAATTCTGTGTGCAACCTGCACTTATCTGTATTTAAATATGATGATTCAAATCACTTAACTCTTTAAACCATCAGAAATTCTGTATCATTATTTACTTCTGCAAAAACAAATAAAGCTGTAGGCTGAGCTCTCTGCATCATCTCCTTCACTTGGTTTTCTCTGCCCAGGGAGGCAAGCTACATGAGCAGTTTGCCCTCATGAAAAAGGGGATGGATTTTTCCAGCTTGTTAGAGGCTGTCCTCCCAGCACGATTGCTCACGCTGCACGGCTGACACCACATTCTCAGCACTCACAACAATCATAGATGGTGTTTAAAAAATCATATATTTAACAACAATATCTGTGTTTTCTTGTTTTTGAGTTGAGATCATTCATTTGCTTTGCCTGTACAAGACTTCTTGATTAACACTCAGTGCTCTGCTACTTAAAGCCAATTTTGGAAATGAACACTCAGATGTTGCCTGAGATCTCCTGATAGGGATCCAGGAGCTGGTGCTGTGAGAAACCCAGCACGCACAGTGACATGCACAGGAGTCTTGGAAATGGTAACACTATGTGCAATGTGTTTTCCAGGGTTTTCCAATCTGATTTGTGGGTAGAATATTCTGGTCTAACACTTCTCAGCTTGTTCCCTGATAGACAGCCTACTATTTCCTTCCATCCTAATTATAGCCCCACACATCACCTCGAGTAATCTCCCCAGTAAGCAACAACTTACGTTTTACATCTCCCCTTTTAACTTCAGAGTCCATTCAGCTCTCTGCCTGGAGTGACTAAGATATCTAAGTCTCCCACAGGTTCCATATTTTGAGTGGAAAATAAATTATCAGTATAAAACCTCAAGGCAGCCTTGAATATCTTCTCCATCACTGGTGCTTTTTGGCTTTACCACTCTGCTCACTCCCACTGAACCCTCTCTGTTCCCAGGGAATCTTAGAGAAAAGAGTGGTTGTAGCACCCATGCCTATTAAAGAATGAAAAAGGTACAATATGGATAATTTGCATGAATGCATGGCACCGCCGTTCCAGAGAAAGCCTTTTGCTGTCCTCCTATGTGATGGAGCTCTGTAGTGTTGATCAGAATTAGAACATGACAGAGCCAGGAGGAAAGAGTTCATTATTATTCTTCTTTGAGAATTTTTACTACTATCCATTTAAGCATCTTGAATATTTATTTATTTTTTAAAATCTGGCATTGGCAGACTTTAGAGAGCATCTGGCAATACTTTATATCTCTTCAGAGAAAAATTCTTGCTTGAGACTTGGGATTTTTTGCTTGAGATTTTAAAAAAAATATCTTCTATTTGTCAGAGAAGAAATGCATTTTTAAGGAGAAAGGTTATGTAGATTATCCCGTGGCTATAAACCTGAGACTTCTGCTGAATCTCCTGAAATAAGGAGTTTGGCTAGAGGGGAATTTATGTGAATCCCTGTGTACAGGAAGCACGCAAATCTCACAGAATACAGCCCAAGCCATTAGCCTCCATTCATTGTCTTCTAGGAAATAAAAATCTCAGGAATTTGGTCTTAGTTTATGGGAGTAAGTAAGATATCTACTTCTTCCTCCCTACAATTACTGGCCACGTCTTTATCCCTGCAACTCTTTTCTTATCTACCTGAAAACTTTTTATGCCTACTTGAGAAAGAGGTGGCATCTCTCTGTCTCCATTCTGGCACTGGAACAACCCTAGATCCAAAACTACCCCTCCAATATAATTTGGGAACTCCTGAAAAGCTTAAAAAATTGACTTACAACAGTTCCACTCCCACAGGCCCATCCCCACCTGACACAGAGGGGCCAGGCTGATTCCTTCAAGCACAGCCCATGCCAGCATGGTGGCTGTTCAAGCAGTGAGTAGGGATTGGCCAGGACTGCAGGGTGAGCACTTTGCACACATTTCAAAATATTGAAATTCCTTGGCAAGACATCCTAGCCGTGCCTTGGTCTAGTTAAATGTCTTTGTGAATGCTTGCTTCTTGTACTTTATTTACAGGAAATATATTTCCTGCAGTACAACATACATTATCTACAATACTACAGTGCAGATAAATGAGCTGGTAGTTCTCCAGCTTTCTAGAGGTTGAAAAAGAAATATAGAAAATAATTTCCTTCTAATACAGATAAAGGAGCTACAGGAAAACAGTAAAATATTTTGAGATTCTTTCCTTGTTTTGCTATGGATATTCCTAGAACCTATTAGCTGCCCTCTATCTTAATTTCTTTCAGTGTTTCTGGGGAAATAGTACCTTTTATGGAGTTTATTTGTAAAATCCCCAGATGAAATTAAAAGTAAATGTATCTTGGCCCCTCCAGTGTTTAATTGCCGCTATTTTAAAGTTTCTCTTTTATTTGTTATACAAGGGAAATAAAAGACACTTCTGTTACACCTGCATTAGATAAAGAGATTAAGGATTAGTGAAAGGAAGACTTAAACCAATAACACTCTTTTTATGCCACTTCACTGCATCATCTAATTTATTCCTAATTCTTATATGCCTGGTAGAATAATCCTGAAGTACCTCACTTCCTTATGTAGGAAGAGAAAGTCTCTTCAGGGCCAGCTAAACTTAGGCAAGAGAATTTCCTCTATTGCAAAAGAACAACTTCTCTTCATGGACTAGCAGGGTAAAATGACTGTAAGGACTTTGTTAAGGAAATATTTGGCCATGATAAGGGCAGAAGGAATCTCCTGTATTTCCCTGTGCAACTTTCAAAAAGAATTTTCACTGGGAGTGGATTTTCCATATTAAACTGTGGGTAAGCAGAACAAAAGAGAAAGCAAATTATTTCCCAGATGAAAGGAAGAATCCTACCTCAGGACATTATAGGTGAAAAACCACGCAAAAATTGAGTTTCTTATATGGTATTATGAAAAATTTCTTATTACTTAAAAAAAATCCATGTATTTTGTCACGAATACCTTCAATACCTATAAAATGTAAATAACCTTGACCCTAGATATTTTGAAACTGAAGAATCCTTTTAGCCTATAACATAAAGAATACCTTTTCAAAAGAGGCCTTGACACAGGCAAATTGTTAAAGATTGACAATCATAACTTCAAACCACCATTACAAACATTCAAAACACCATTACACTGCTATTTCCTTCTATTTATCATGATTAATCTTCTCTTTCCAGGAATATAGAAACCACCCAATCTGGTGCTAACGAAGAAAGCTGCTGGTATTTTAAATGTCAATAGCATTTCAAGAACTCCTTAAAATTATTGCACGAAAACCTGAAATCTGGACTGCTGGTGGTGCTTTTACAAAATGCATTTGCTGAGGTTAAAGAAGCCTCGATAGGATGAGGCAGCACAGAGCTGTAATAGTACTGAGCATCCAGTTCTGCCGCTTGTTCCTCCTGGCTTGTTGCTTGTGTTGCCTGGCTTTGTGACAGTATTGGATTGTTAGCAGAGGTGATGGGAGCACAGTCTGAGCAGGCTGGTTGCTGCTGCTCCTATTTTTTTGCTGGAGGAGCTGCACATGGCTCTGTGTGACCACATTGATTACATCTCTTTAAGTGGTTTAGTTTTAGATACTGGCTCTTGTCGTCTGCAGTTGAATAAACACCTCTATGGGATGTTCTTTTGTGTATTCATGGCCTGAATATTCAATTTGTTTGTTCATATAGAGCTGACTTGTAATTGCTTTTGTACTTGTGATAAGAGACCTTCCACCATTGTCCTTATGGTTAGTTTTAACGTGTTAAGCAATCCTTTTCCTCAGGTGTCTTCTCAGTCTTTGGAGGGAGAAGTAGAAACTGAAATTCTGTTTCAAATGTAACTAAATTCAAAGAACCAAAATGTATCAAGACAAAAAAAGCTTATGTTCTTGCAAATAAAACTCTAAATATTTCGGAAACTATCTTAAGTGACACCTGTGAACATTTATTGTACAATTGTTATACCTCATTCTTCAAATGACAACCATATTTCATGAAATTTTGAGTATTTATTTAATTTTCCAAGATACATTTCTAGTAACTTTAATAATAGCTGGTGATTTGTTGGTATCATATTTTTGTAGCAAAAATTTTACTTGGTCCCTTACAGATACATGGAGCTGGAAAATATAAGCACCAAATATTTTGCTTCCAGCTACATGGAAAATGTTCTTAACAGAACTCAGCAGTCATGGTTTCCTGATACGTCTACCTCTCTGACCCTCATTCTTCCTGAGGACCTCATGTTTAATCAGTTCTGGAAAGCCTCTGTACTCATTTCAGAAAAACCCCTAACTATTTAATTGTCAACTCATATTATTCAATTCAGACTTTTCTAGAGAAAATTATTTCCCAAATGAAATACAGGTGCATTAATCCAAAACCACTTCTTGAAGAATAATGTTTCCCTGAGGAAGCTGATATGCAAGTAAAGCTCCAAAAATCAATATGAGATGGTTTGCTTGGAATTTAAATTACCTTTATTAATTATGGATATTATTTATTATAAATATATTAAACATAAGTATAATAATAGATTAATTCCTCACAATTATTCCCCATGAGATTCCTTCATATCATATCTATGAGAAGCTTTTTATTTTTATATCTTTGAAAAACAGAGCAGTGAATGTCTCCTATTTTTTTATTACTATATTCTTGTATTTGTAGCTATCTTCCTTTCCGTGTATGATACTTTTCTGAAGGAACTTTAGAGGGAGGGAAAATAGCAGAAAGGGAAGGATGGCAGTTAACCATGTGGCAACTTAGTGGTGAGGGCAGTTGCTTGGAGATGTATGCAAATCTTATTTCTTTAAGGAGAGATTGAGTACAAACCTCCCTTTATATCTCAGTTGTCAACTGCATCGTCCCAATACTATACGTGAAGAACAGGTATGTTCTATGGACTTGTTGAAAAAAAAATTAATCTGCAATATCATTCTTGGAAATCCTCATGTGTTGTGAATTGAGTTTATTTCATGTATCACACTGCTGTCTTCATATTGCTTCAGTTTTTTATCTTTGGGTGTATTAGTCGTAGACATGAGCAGGACTGAAACAATGCTGAGGAGAATTTCAAGTTCAGCTGGGTTGTACCTGGTGAATTTAAGTTCTCTCTAAATTATTCAAAAACCGAGCAAATGTTTTCTGGATCATGACTGTGGACAGAAGTAACCAAACTTTGTCTTACACTCTTGTTTGACAGCTGAACATTCTTTCCCCTCCACGTCCAACCAAATCCCTAAATTTAGATGATATTAAGGTGGAAGATGAAGCTGCCTGTATGGTCCAGAGAGGCCTCCAGAAGGTACATCAGGCTGCCGAAATTTGACAGTAGTTAGGTCTCTAATTTGGGCGTCCTAATTCCTGTGTGGCAGCACACACTTCTCTCTGCTGACTGTAGAGGGAACCTGGGCACCAAAGGTAGGTGCTTGCAGAGGTGGTGTCAGTGTTCTCCATTGTCTGAGAGCTTTCCATATAGGAATGGCAATTAAAACCTATGGTGTGTGTTCATCTCCTGGGTTATGCTAAAGTATGCAGCAATAAGACCTTCCCTGTACCTTTTCCTTTCAATTTACTTTGGAAGTAGAATTTGCATTGCACACGAGCCTTGCTCACATGTGGGCTCATCATTTCTAACATTTAACAAGTAGCATTCATCTTTCAAGTTAATTATTAGGTTTATGTTTTAATACTCTTTGTATACCTTCTCTGTCTGAAAGGTTGCTTGGAAAGTTTAGCCCTTTCTCTAAGTAGTACCAGAAAACATATTTTTTTCTTAATTCATATTTCCAATACATGTATACAGACTAAAACTGTGCAAAACTAAAAAAGAAAAATTAAAAAAAAATCATAACATTGACAAAGATAGGCCTGATATTCTTTATTTAGTGTTACAGCTACAAAACCTTTCCATTATACGTATATGTCATTAATAGAACTATGGTAAAGAAGCAGAGAAACAGTAATTTTTCCCTTTACCACTGAATAGGGAATTTATTTACTGGCTGCATGAGAATATGGATTTGCCAGGATTTTTCTATATTTTTTTTTCATTTACACATATGCCTTCCTATCTTGCACTTTTCTTTACGTACACAATGCTTCATAGAAATGGGTAAATCTGAGTTTCATTTCTCCAGACTTTGTTAGATTCATGCCTTTAGGACAGCTCTTCCCAGCTTCTTTTCTTTGGCTCCAGCAGTATTTTCCAAGTCAAAGTTAGCTTGCTTTGCTCATTCCTTGAGCCAGCCAGAGCCTGTGAAACATCAGTAGTGTTCCACTGAGCTGGAGTTAACAAACCCCACGTTTCAGCGGGATTTATTTGGTGTGAGGAGTTTTACTCCCCACTAATGCAGCCACAATCTTTCAGGAGTCAGCAGGAGGGAACCAGAAAAAGGATAAGCCTGTGAACCTTAAGACACTTTTGCTGAATCTTGTGCAGCAACACGTGAGCTGAAGTAGTGTCTTTGCCCTGTGATCAGCTGCATGAAGAGAGACAAAAAGCCATCCAGACACAGTCCTGAGCAACTGGCTGAAGGTGGCCCTGCTTGAATGGAGAGGTTGGATGCAATGACCTTCAAAAGTCCCTTCCAACCTCAACCATTCTGCGATTCTGTGAATTTTATGCCACTGCATTCACATATTTCATAGCATGAAAATATGTTTTCTTGATTGGCCAAGCGTAACAGCAACCAAAAAGGTGGCTTAATTATTTTCTAGGGAAATTATTTATGCCTAATGCCTATATCTTGACCTTTGCTTTGAGCTACAGAAAGTAGCTCAAAGTTTTTTTGCCTGAGGCAAAAGGAAATTTACATTTAGCATCAGGAATAACAGCCTCAAATAAAATGGAGAAATAAGTTTTAATAATATTTCAAATAATTAAGATCATGCACTTGTTTGTCTTTGCTGTTATTAGTTCTTTCATAATTGCTAAAGAGCCATCTGAGAAACCTCCAGGTTCCCAGTTATCTCTAGATAACTGATGGAACATAAAATGATTTGAATAAAAACTGTCATAATCAATTACTTGGACATGGCTAATGTACAATGTAACACAACAGAAAAACATTTGAAGGCTCTGCCAGATATTTATCTAAAAGAGACACTTTACACTAAACTTCTTGGAGAGACGAGAATTTGGCCTTCCACTCATACAATCTTGCCAATCTTCTTGTTTCAAAGCACAGTTCTAAATGTACCTGGATGTAACACCTTTGATGTGTAGAGCAAAAGGCTCTCCCAGCTACCAAAAAGATGCAAGGATTTTTTGAATTTTAGGTGGCCACACACAATGGTTTCATGACAGGCAGGTGAAACCTTCCACATTCAGAAGGGGTGAGAAAGACTTGTGCTAGTTTCTGAAGATTCAAGAGAGCAGCTGATGGAGAAGGAGTAAAGAAATGAGAAAACCATCCAGGAAAGTGGAGGGGTTGAATGAGGGGTTATACAGGTGCATCGTTGCCTTTCTGCCACATGCTTGCTGAACACTTTGGGTGAGATTCAGCTGCAGATTCAGACAGTTAAACACAGGAGATGAGATCACCGAATCACAGAATCAAAGACTATGTTGAGTTGGAAGGGACCCACAAGGCTCATCAAGTTCAACTCCCGCCCCTGCATAGGACCATCCCCAAGAGTCACACCATGTGCCCAAATGCTTCTTGAACTCTGTCAGGTTTTGTGCTGTGACCACTTCCCTGGGGAGTCTGTTCCAGTTCCCAGACACCCTCTGGAGGAAGAACCTTTTCCTGATATCCAACCTAAACCTCTCCTGACACAACTTCAGCCCATTCCCTTGGGTCCTGTCACTGTTTCACATGTAAACTTCTCATTCACCTGCAGTGGCAGATGAATTCAATCTTTACTGGATCTCCAGACTACACCAGTGTGCTCACAGATACTTACATTCAGCTCTAAACTTGGAATCGAACTCTTGGCCTTTGTCTCTGGGGTGCAGGTGTCCCAGTGCTGGGAGAGGACAGCTGTATTCTGGTAGTTGCTAAGGACTGTCCTTATGCATCAGGCATCTGTTGGTCATTTCTGCAGTAGCTACATATGTAATCTGACATGGGGAGCACAGCGCTGTCTGCAAGAGTTGATAGCAGCATTCTGTGAAGAGCTGACTGTCACAGCTTCTCTGTTTCTGTCAATCTCATCTTTCTGAAATGAAGTGGGAGTTGAGGAAGGACCAAGACATATGCACCAGTAATGACCAAGACCATGCAGAAGTGATTTTGGGATTAAACTGTGTGAAAAAAACATTTAAATTAATTCAGCACCTTATATCCAATTCTTGAGAGGCTTCAACACCTCGCTCTGAACTCATTCAGTAAAATAGTTTTATTTATTTTGTTTTCTAAAACAGAGTGAAAGCCACTTTACTTATTACAGCAAGGAAGAAATCTAAGACAAATTTGATTAATTTCTTCATCTCCTCCCTTCAGGCTGCTAACTGTGGCTGTACAAAGGGAGGGAGGGTCCATGAGGGTTGCTGCTCCGTGTTTGAGGTCAGGACTGGAGGAAGGCACTTGTCCCGTTGACATGTTTGTTCCTTGGCAGGTTTCTTTATGCTGGCATCTTGAACCTCACTTGCTGCCACATATTGGGACAGCTCTTAAGCACTTTGCTATTAAGTGATGGAGGATTATTTATTTGGCAGGTTTTTTAAATGAGTGCTGTGTTATAGCCCATTGATTCTCACACTCTGCTCTTTTTATGATCAGGGGGAAGAGCTGATATTTTAGTTGTCCCAAATCTTTTCCAACAGTGTCAATAAAATTTTTATCTTTAGATTCAGTAACAACACAAGGAGAACTATGTCTCATAACTGCACTTTGCATTTTGATGTCTGTGAGCAAAGTCACATTACAGGTTTATAGTCTGAATGTGAAGATGAGTTCATCTAAAATCGAGACGAGTATTTTTCTGTATGTTATAAAATATTTGAATGTGTGGACAGCATGTGTTTCAATATGTGGTTAATTGGGTAGAAAAAAATGCCAAATAGCAAACAATCATAGCTTGTTGCAGTTTTCCCTCACTGTGCCTAGATGATGCCCAAACTGATGCACAGTTCTGTATGAGCAGAGGCTGGAAATTCATCACAATGCCAAAGACCTCATATCTTCCAGCATTTGGGGCAGTTCCTACAAGGAGAGCTGAGTAGTGAACTCGTTCCATCTTTAGGGAAAGTTGAAGGACAGTCTGTGTGAGAGCTGTTTAAGAAAATGCTTCATTTTTTTTCCTGTGTCCCAGTTTCTCATTAAGGCTTTTGTGGGGAGGGAATCTCCTTTTCCTGTCCTCAAAGATTAAATACTTCCTTTCTGAAGTGTTGCTATGCTGCTTCAGAGAGGTTGTGGTTGTCACTGTTAACCTGTTCAGGAGTTAATTCCAGGTGCAGTAACTTGTGCCATGACCAGCCCTGGTGCTGTGCAGAAAGGGCATGGGCTGGCAGCTTCACCACCCCTGCCTGGACAGGGCCTGAGCTAAACTGAACAGAGGTATCAGTCCAGAGATAACCTAATTCCATTTTCATCTCATTTTTAATTTGTAAATTTTTTTTTTTTTCTTCTAAAAACGATTATTTGGAAAAGACCTGCAATTTGGTGGAAAATTTTCAACAGTCTGCACAAACTCTCATGACATCAGGTCTGAATTATTTCCAGTGCTATCTTTGTAGTGCCTTCTGAGCAACTAGATTTGCTAAATTGCTGTATTTTTAGGTGCATAATAGCAGGTTACTGTGATTCAACATCTCTATGAATTATGTGAGTAAGGATAACACAAGTTAATCCTGAAACTCCATTTCATTGCCCACCTGTTTCTGATCTTCCACAGACTATGTCCTTTTCCTCAGATGTCCTTGCTCTTTGGGAACATTATGTACAAAGTTTGACCTCACTACATCTCTAAATAATCCTGCCTTGTCTCAGGTCCTGACTTTATGCCGATCTGATGATATGAACTGGGTGAGGACTAATATTCCATTCTTAGGATTTTTAGAACTGTATACATTAGGTAGTGCAGGCTGTACACAGAATGACATTGCAGCATTGGTGTCTATCAATGGAACAAAACTGATGGTGTAATGAAGAATTAAAAATTTAATCAATACAACAGTGTTTATTTATTCTTGCTTTTATTGCCTTTTTTTGTAAAAAGTATTGTTAAACACATTATGGAATTAAAATATCAAAGGAAGAACACAATATATGGGAGAGAAATGAAGATGTAAAGAAGAGGGAAAGATGGTTTTTTGAGAAGAGAGCTAACAAATCAATGAACCTGTGGGATAATGGAAGGTAGCTCCAAATGTCAGGAGCTGCGCTGACCTGTTTGAATGATGAATTGCAGCACAGAGAACATTATGACACAGGGCATGTAACAATATGCCAGTGCAAGAAAGGTTGCAGAAATGTCACCTTTCAACAACTCTCACTACACACCTTTATCACTGGAGTCACCCAGTATCCTGACCTTTTTGCATGCAAAGTTAGCCACTGTGATGAGAATGCACACTTAATATATGTGTTCTGGTTAATATTCACTTCGGAAAACATTATTTTATCACGATAAATACAGTGACAAAATTACACAACAAATGATCACAAAGTGTCTGAGCAAATTTAGGAAGTGTGATATGGCAGTAAAAATCATGGTTTTGTTCATGTGTTCTTCAAAATCTAAGAAAACGATCAGTTTAGGCATTAGGCCCCACTGAAAGCATTTTAAAATTTTTTAAAATAATGTTTTGATAATCCTAGCATTGCATGGCATTTCAAGCTGGAAGCATTTCACCTGAGTGAAGCTGGTGCTTGTTCAGATGTGACCCAGCCTGAGCAAAGGGGACAGGTAACCTCCTACCCTTCCCGGGTTACCTTATGGCAGGTAACATGTGTGGTACACACAGCTCCAGGAACACATTTGCACAGGTATCCTCTGGTCACCAGCACAATCACAAAGGTATTTTTAGAAATGGTTTAAGATTCACCAGGAAAAGTCTCAGAAGTCTCACTGGAAAGCTTGTGCCAAATTTTCCAGTTAATTTTTCTATGTAGGTGAAGCAGGAAGTCAATAATAATCAGTTTGTAAAAAAACCCCAAACCAACAGTTAAACAAATTGTCAATTTTTATTTATCTGTGTAATGATCACAGGAGCTGTTGAGGATTTTTGTGAACAGACAAGCCCCTCTGGATGCAAGTGAAGGGCATAAGAGTTTTCTACTTCCATTACTCTCCCTCCCCTTAGTGTGATCTTTTCAAATCTTCTAGTAGATGTAGTCTGTGAAAAAGATTTGGGCTAGAAACACAAAGCTGTTGGCATCCTCCTGCCAGTAATCCCTCAGGCAGCAGGAATATGAGTGGTTGTGTGGGGAGATGCCAGGGACATTCCCCTGGACGAGGGGACATGGAGTGAACTGATGGGCAGCAATGCTCCATGAAAATCAAGGGTCAACCCAAGAAAGTACTTCTTTACAGATGATGGTCTTACAGCAGCCAAGGATTTTAATTTTTTTTTTATATTGAATATCCACCTAGGGAAAGAGAGAAAATATTTACACTCTATCCTGCTCCACTCATGAATGAAAAGTATCAAGTAACCAATGTTGAAGCAAATTGCCTTCACAGCTCAGTACCCCTTTCTGCCTTGTTTGCAGTTTCTCCCATGCTTCTGCAGGTAATCATGAAAAATTCAGCCTCATGATACCAGGTGTGGGAGGCATCCACAACTATTACATGGGAAGATGCACAAACATTGATCAAAGAGACAAAGATTTCTTTACCAATGTAAGGCATGCAGACAGGATGTCTGAAAAGGCCAGTAGCTTTCCTCTTTGCCTGTAGTGGTTTTTAAACTGCCACCAATTCATTCTCTCAGACAGCTGTTTATGATATTCTTTAGACCCCTGTCTGAGGTAGAGCTCCTGAAAAGTAATAAAGTGGAGAGTCGATGTCTTTAGGGACCATGGTGTTATTACTTGCAGAGCTGCATAAGCTGGCAAGTCTAAGGAGAGTTTTGCACTGCAGGTACCTCTGCAGACAACTTTAAGTACAGCCCTGAGCATAAATCACACAACCTCAAGAATACTCCTGGGAAGCATAACTCAGAAAATAGGTGGCATTATATGTAAGAGTAGTTTCTCTGAGTTCTTTCTTGCTTTCAAGGGGTAATGTTACACTTGTATAGCAGAAAAATTGCTTAAAAGCAATTCCAATCAAATGTACTAAATTGCACTTGCCCAGCCTATCCTTACTTTCTGCCTTAGGGGTCTGTTCCTGGCAAGCTATAACAGGGATAGAACAAAGATCCAGGTAATACAGTTGGATTGGTAATACAGTGTAAGCAGCATGGTTGCTCCCCTGTGCAGGCAAAGCAGCACAGGGATTAGGAGATTTCATTCTGACATGATAAGCTTTCTCAGGAGAGGAAAGCAGCCACACATCTGATGCAAAATCCACAAAATATTTTACCTTCTTTTTTTTTCCTCTCTGAATCTCAGAAAAACAAGCTTACTTTGAAAGGGAAGTTGCACCTTTGAGTGAAGAACAATACTCCAAAATATTCTTGTCTTTCCATTTCCGTTTAGCTAGAACAAAGGCAGATCTTTGTCCATACTTACTGCTCATTTCTATCCTTTCCATCTCCACCCATCTCTGCTTAAGCTTTACTTCTTAATTTAAAATAGAAATCATTCAGGATGGGATAGCAAGAAAGTTATCTGTTGTGTTAAGACCTCTGCTTCTTAAGATTCATTGACAGCCAAGTTCAGGAAGCTTTTATTCACTGCCAGCTAACCCTGTATGCCTTATTTGCAGTGTGTTAATTTGTCACTTCCTGATCAGAACACACAGTTATCAGGTCCAGGCTTCTGAAATAGAGTAAACTTAAAAATCAAAGTGTGAGAAGGTATTGCTCTTCCAGAACTCTTGTTTCCTAATCTGATCTGTGGATTAGCAAGGTTTTGAGGGTGTGCAATTGAAATCTCTGCTAGTGAGGATAAAAAGAAAGAAGGACAGATATTTTAAGTTTTTAAAACATCAACCTCCCCACAAATTCAGTAGAAATCAGTGCATTAAACCTTTGGATGTCTATACCAGGGACTGCTGCAGAGGTTCGCATTCAGTGTTAACAAATAAATGTGTGTTTCTGTAGGTCTGGAACTTGTGTCCCACAGGGCCAGGGCTAGTTTGACACTGAAGATGAGCAGATTTGTTTGATGAAGGGAACAGCTTGGTTCTTAAGACCTTAAGACCCTCTTAAGGGTTTTAATATGAGAATAATTTGAATTTACTGTGACTCTTTCATGTTTCCATGTACCATTTTTAAGTATTGTCTAATTTCAAACCAAAGTCTTTAAGAAAACAATACCAAAATGTAGCCTTTGGTCAGACATGTGGTTTGATAATCCAGCAGTCACTGGATTCCCACAAAGACTGGACAGCCCTAGAGGGAGTGCATACAGCACCTTATCAAATTTGATACCACTAGAAACTTAGCACAAAGAGGAAAAAGTCAAATTATATTCTATTTAATTTTATCAGAATAGAAAAATATAAATAATCTCCAAAGGAGTTGTTCTATAAGAACAGACATGCTGTTATAACAGTGCATAATGTGAGAGAACATGTGAACTTTGTAAAGTATCCTATATTGACAGAATACATTGCTTCTAATAAGTATGAAGAGGAGCATTTTATATAAAGAGCAAGTAGTAACCAAGAGAGAAGCCTCTGAAAGAGCTGCACATTTTTTGAGTTACTATTGGGTACTAATGTTTCAGCCTGGATGCTACTGTGATCTTTTGAACCTGCAAGACCGTAAAGAGGTACTGAAAGCCCAGGGCTGCAAACAGATGAAGGTTTGCTAAAAACTCATTCCCCTTTAAATATGATGCTGCAAACTCTGACAGCCCTTGGAAGAAATGTAGCTGATGGAAGAAAAGGACAGCATGAGACAGCTACAGCCTGCAAAGTGACAGGAAACACACAAAATAGACATTTATATATTGAATAAACTTTCCCAAGGATCCCTGAGAGGAGAGCAGGGGTCTGTCTCCTAGGCTTTGTACTTCACTTTTTGTGAAGATATTTGGATTATCCAATCTACAATATTGAAACTGCAATGTTAATGTCATATTTGAAAATACCTACAATCAAACTAAGTTTTAAGGGCTTGAATCCTGACTGTGGTTAATTTACTGGTAGTCATAGTACAGCAAAACCTTAAGACTACTGAAAACCAGTGGCCATGTTGTAATTTGACCATTCATGAATTTATCTGGGCAATATCGAGTTTTCAGGCAACATTTGGCCCAGTCTGGGTGAAGGTGGAAGGCAGGAATTTATCCACTGGTGCAGCAAAGAGGAGGGGTCAGAGGAAGAAAAGTCATCTTGGTCGAAGACTGGTGTTTGGATACACTGCTGGGTTTCCACAACATTACATTTGTTTATCACTGTCCACTATGGAAAAGCAAAGTACCTGCCAAGCCACACGAGAGAGCTGCTGCTTGCCAGGACCTGCACCAGGTCACCTTCCATTGCTTAAAGCTCCTGACATTCCTCTAATTGCCTCTTGTGTGACTCCTTTCTTCTGGGACAAGGCTGGAGGCCTGGGATGTCTATTTAGAAAATGCTGCTAATGCTTGAGAACCCATCTGGATTTTACTGACCAGGATTGTGACATTCCCAAGGGCTATTGCCAGACACAGTTAAGGGAACCTAATGTCCTTCCTCTAAGAAAGAATTTGCCCAAAAATTGCATGAAATATTAACTCAAATGAAAGCTTTTTTAATTGAGAAAGGGAGACCAGAAGGGGTTGTGGGGAATATATTTATTTTTCTGATCAAAAAGCAAAGAGTGGCTCAAGAAGAAACTTGTGAAAGGAAAGAAGAAATCTCATAGGAGTGTTTTCCTTTATTCTCATAGAGTCCATGTTTGGCACTAGGGGAAACCACCACTGTCTCTGATTTGTTTCTTACAGTTACCTCATATGTGAAAAAAGATGATGACAGACATCTGAGGTGAGAAGAGAACAGTTCCTTATCATTAGTATTTGTGAAAACATCACTCTGGTGATGTTTTCTGGTCCTTGATAAAGGGAGTCTTCTGTCCCAGCCATGCATTAGTATCTAAAATCTCGCAGAGCTAACAACTCATTTCTTTGCTACTGTTTGAAAAAAAAAAAAATAGTATTATTTCTGCAACTCAAAGATTAGCTGATGACTATTGGAGTCTTTCTATACCTTTTAGCAGAATGAGTGTTTTTTGATTGATGCTCATTCTGAAAGCAGGCAAATGATCTGACAGAGGGCAAAATTATCCAGTGACCTAATGTCCAGTCACTGATACACAAATAATTATATGAGCACTGATCCACATAACATCCGTTATGTGAATTTGAATGCCCATCTGTTCACTCCAGATTAATTGTGACACTGATAGCTCCACATTATAAAACTGTTATTTTTTTAAAGCCTTCCATGAAAAGAAACCCCTCTTTCAATCCCCCCCAACTGCAAACAAAACAAAACACCAAACCCAAATCAAACCAAAAAATGACCAATTTTCAAAAGAAAAAAAAAAAAAAAAAAAAAAGCAGGTTCATAAATTCAAATATTCTCTTCACTTCCAGATAAAGCATACCAGGACCCAAGGGAATAGGTCATAGCATAAAACCTGCTTAGAACTTAGAAAGAAGATATTATTCTCCACCCAGCCTTTTGATCCTAAATAAGGTTTAAAGCAATACTGAAAGGTTCAATTCATCTTGTTTAACATTATATATCAACAATGTGGATGCCTGTATTTGATCTAATCACTCTTTGAGGGAATGACTCCTTTGACCTATTTTGGATGTCTACTTTAAGACAAGACATTTTTGCACTGGATTTCTCTAAGGGACCCTAAGGGACCTTAGTAGCTGAGATCTGCTATGGATGCTACACTGTAAATGTCTGTATTTGGTGAGAGCAATTCCACCCTCAACTAATTTGTGGGTAAATTGATTAATTTTGCATGCCACATCTACTTTAACTGCATTTTCTCTTTGTTGACACCTAATTCTTCTCAGATATTTTGATTCTTTTACATTTTGACAATTTCTCACTAATCTACTCATTTACAAGTTTTGCTCGCTCTGTCCTTCTATTGAGCCAGAGCAAATAACCCAAAAATTAGCATTATTAAGCATTTATATCCGTATAAATGATCCCACTTGCAGTTTATGTCACAAGATCATTTTTAGTGGCCTCCACTAGAAATTATCTCCCAGATCTTAGAGATGTATTCTCAAACACAAGTTTAATTTTCTGATATTTTTTGCAGTGTAGCTATTAATTTTGAGTTGTGAACTTTTAAAATAGTGCCATAAATTTTTGCATGCATGCAAATATATATGTAGTTGTGTTTTAAGTGTCTTTCATCTATCAAATTGAGCAGCGTGTTTTGATCCACTGGTGGCCTTGTGTGAAGTGTATTAGTTATAGAAGTCTTTATACCATTTTGTGTCCATTGCTAAATTCCATTAAGTGGTGCTTAAAATGGATGGATGAAGTCAGTGGCATCATATAAAGGGTGCACCTTAGTTTTGATAAGAATAAAACCAGAAACTGCCCTGTTTCATAAGAAGAATTCATAGTGCTATTTATTATTGATATTATTTCAAATTATCCACAATGATTCTGTTATTTACATATGACATATGAAATGCCTCTTTTCTGGACTCAAATGCACAATTCATTATTTCCACACAGTGATTTTCTATTGGCAGTAATGGGAAACCTTTAATTCTTTCTAGTTTTGTCAAGAAAAAAAAGTTGATGATACCACACTTGGGAGTAAGAAGTTATGATGGCTGGACATATACCTAAGATAATATCCTTACACAGAGGCTTCCACTTTAGTTACAATTTCATACTACAGCAATTTTTTGGTGCTCATTTGCATATTAAGGCTGGGATTTAATTTGCCTATTTTAAGAATTTTTCCAAATTTTAGTATTCTTGTATGAGTCACACTTAATTACAGATGCTTAAAGTGCAGTTTTTTTCCTGTCTGACCTAGTCATTCCATTTTAAGAACTCCATTCATGATCGTATTAAGGTGCCAGGCATTATGGATGCAATGATTCTTACTTGTCTTGTATAATAAACATGTACAGTGTCAAAAGGTGAGCCATGATCTAGGTTGTCTTTGTAATTAACCAAGAGAGGAAGGCACATCTCTGCATAACTAAGGTTTCTGCAATTCTTGTGGCCTCTTTAAATGCCTATCTTAGCATGACATGAGCCATTCTCTAGAAGCTTCCTGTGTATCTCAGACAGAGGTTTACATTAGTGACATCTAGATAATATCCAGTGAATCCCACCCAATTCATCCCTGGGGAAAGTTGTTTCAGGTTGCAAAGAATGTCCAATTTTACTTCTGTTCAAAACACCTGAACTACCCTAAAGGAAAAATGAGGTGTGCTAGGGAAAGAACAATAAAGCTGCATTGATTCCAGAACTGAGAAAAGAAGCTGGCCCAAAATAACCTAAAGCACATCATTTCCTGCACACTTACACAGATTTTCATGGTGTAGTCAGATTCATCACTCTATTCACAACATAATTCCATTTGCTGAAATGTGTTATCATTTTGAAAATAGCTGGAAATCTCAGCACACAGCTTGTTTTCAGCCTAAAATACTGGAACAGATCTCAGTTTGACTTTCATAGTTTGTGTAGACCATATGGTCTCATGACGTTGCCTGTCATGTTGCCTCTGCTTTTCCTTTAGACATCTATACTCTTTGACAACGGGAAATAACAGCAAATCTATATCCAAAATTAGATTATTTCACAGAAAAGAACCTGCATACTAACATTTTTTTTCCACAATCAGGCACTAGAAAGACAGGTTATGGCCATATTTTTTCAGAAAACTTGAGTATTGGAAACCTCAGTATTATTACTTCCTTTTAAGTATACCTTGTATTATCTTTGGATTCTGTGATATGATGTATCTACACATTTTTTTGGGGCTGTGTTTTCTTTTTTTCTGAATATTTTTCAGACATTTTTGCTAGAGGAAACAACCAGTATTTTTACATAATAAGTAAAGGGTGCTTCTGAACAACCATTGACATTAGCTATCTACTATTTTAAATTGTTTTCAATAAAGTGATTCAGTTATTGATTAAAGAGATTAAACTGGGAAAATTAAAGTAGGTATGATATTTTTTCATGGTATTTTGTGGAAAAAACCCTACCCTAAGCAAAGGAGACAATGAAGATAAATTTTTCCCATGTTTATGACTCCATTAAATATAAAACTAATTACTATTGACAAAAAATTTGTCATGTTCTTTCTTAACAAATTTCTATAGTCATAACTTATTATTGTAGAAAATCATAGTGCTTAATTTCTTACAGAAATGAAGATTCACATTTAATAGTGGTTCCTTTTCTGTCTTTAAAAGATTGATCAATTTATGTATAGATAGAGCTCAACACTTCAGCAGGAAATCTCACTGGAACACGAATTAAAACAGCAGTTTTAGGAAATTAAATAAGAAGTAGACAAGGCAAGTAGCTTATGATGTCATATTTCAAGCTAAAAAATTTAAGAACTGTTTTTTGAAAAATTAAAAGGAATACTAAAAAGTATTGACACAACATTTTTTAAAATCGGTCCTTATTGGTACCTCTTGGGAAAAGGAAGGAACCCCTCTGCCAAAGAAAAGTGTAGTTTAAGTCACAATATGATTTATTATTGAAATTTATACTTAAAAATATGAAAACAAAATTACTGATTAGAAAATTAGATTTAGATTCAAAGCAAAGCTGATGAGGAAAATGTTCATTTCAGTAAATTCCACAGGTTGCATATATAGGATGAAAAACAGTTTAATTGCTAATAAAATGCAGCAATATCTTTTTAGATAAACAAATAACTAGTGTACTGCAACTATTAATTAAAAAAATTCGGTAAGTGAAAAGCAGTATGAAAAATGTAATAGATGTTCCTATACTTAAATTTTGACGTTTCCAATAAAAATTTTTATTGTGATCATTATCTCAGCCAACCTGAAAAATTATGCTATTAAAATTTTGTGGAATGGCCTGCAGTTATCTTGTGTCTTGAGCTGATTATTTTTATTATACTGTGCAGTATGTCAGTAAATGCAAGGCTGAAATTATAGAGGGGTATAAAGGTCAAAAGAAGAAAGCTACCTTGCACAATAGCCTTTCTGTATGGCTTTGGCAATAGCTCTGTGAACTTCTCACAAGACATCAGATCATGTAGGCAGCAACATAAGCTTTATGTTTGCCTAGACAAAATAAGTTTCATTAAAAAAAGATTTAACTCCAAAAGTAATAATTGCATTTTGGTTTCAATTAAATATGTAACCAAAGAAATACTAGCAAAAAAGTGAAAAGCATATTTTACCTAAGTTAGATCCGCTTCACTCAGTCATAATTGGAACCAGATTAGTTTTAATATTTCTTACTTTCAAAAGAATTTCAACAATTTTTTTTAACCAATACTTAGGGTAATGCCTCCCTTGCAGAACAGTAAGTGTTCATGGTTTTGTGGTGGCATGAATAGCTTAGCAAAATCTCCCAAATTCAATTTTTACTCCTGAATGATTTACTAATATTAGTTCCTTCCGTGTGTAGGAGTTTATGAATAACCAAGTTGATGGAGAGCTAAAAAACAGTAAAAAATAAAATCATATAATGGAAACCTAATGCACCAATCAAATGAATGAGAATGACGATAATAAAAGAGAGATATTTAAAAATATCCCTGCCTACTCAGAAAACATTAATCCAAGGAACTATTTCACAGGCTGTAGTTGTGATGGAAAGGACACAGTTACCTAAATTGTTAAGCAGCTCATTGCTTCCTTTGGGCAATATTGCCATACAGTCATATATTTAATATAAATTTTTATATTTTAAAATGTGTCAGATTTTCTTCATCTCATGAAGTTAGGTAAATAAGACCCAAGTCTTTGTCATTGTTGTTTTAAAAGGCAAGATTATTGCCAGGAAACATAAAACTATATATACAAAATTGTGTCCTAGACCCTTCTGGAAAACTCTTCACCTGTTGAAGTTGTTAGTGAATACTTCCTCTGTCACATCTGTAGGCCAAGAAATGTCATTTGTACTCACTAACACCCTGGGGAAAATAAATAGGAAGCCTGTAGTCCTTAGGTATGGTACACTACGGTACCTATCACAGTATATCAACCAGTGAGATCCTTCTGCAAAAGACAAATTGTATTAATTTTTTTATTTGAATCTACCAAGTGCTAACAACTTGGATCATCTGCTTGAGTATATTGTTTACAAGACTATCAAGCTGCAAGAGCAATCACTGTTTTCTATACGTTTCAGGCTGACAAAAGTTCTTTAACCAGGAGATAAAAATGATCAGCTCAATATTGCTGATCACACCTTTTCCAATCAAATGTATTTCAGGCAGAAAAATCCAGTTTGCCCAGATCCCTACATGTAGCAGGAAAAGGTGAAAAAGAGGGAGAGAGACAACTGAAGAACTGCAGTTTTGGGACCACCTAGAGAAGCTGTTTGCATTGAAATCCGTGGGGCTGTAGGAGATTTCCCAAAACCTTCTGGGAGTACTGGCTGCCATGAGTGTGCCACCTTTGATTTTGATCTCTGCAAAATCATTGAGATTGATTGAAGTCCCTTGAGGGCTGTGACATGAACAAAGGAAGACTGTGCTTTACTTGGGCTTTTGACTTTTGACATCCTCCTTTCCCCGCACTGTGTTCACTTCTGGAAGCTGAGGAACTAGCTGGATTGATAGATGGGTTAAAATTGTCTAAGCAGCTGGACTCAAAGGATATTAATCCATGACTTGACATCTCTTTGGAAGCTGCTGACAAGAGGAGCATCCCAATGGTTTGTATTGATGTTGGTGTTGTTCAATAGCTTTGTAAATGGTCTGTATGGTGAGACAGACTATCCCTCAGTAGATTACAGAGGGTGAATATCCCACCAGAGAGTAGTTTCAATTCAGAGATTACTTAAGAAACATCAGGAATAGGTTCAAGAGGAAAGAGCATGAAGTTTTTCACAAGGGGGGAATAGCTGCACTCATTGAAAACTGAGATGGGTAAGTAGCACCCTGCTGAGAAGCACCTGGAGGATACAATGGAGTTACAATGAAATTAAGCATGAGCCAAAAGTGCACTTTCACCACAAGTTAAGCACCACAACATATTGGGATTTATTAGGAAGATTGTAACAGGTAAGCCAGAGAAGACACTCTATTACGTGAAGTGTTAGTGAGATCAGAGCCAGAAATCTGTCTCCACTTTCTGGTCACCGCAGCTGAGGAGTGAGTGGGAGAAAAAGGGAGGAGTCCAGAACGTGACCTTCACCTGGGAGATGAAGTCTAGTGAGACATGACCTACCAGGCTGTGGGAGCTTCCCACGTCTGGTCAGGTGAAGATGAGGTGAAGGAGAGAACCATTATCAGTCAGCAGTGAGTTGAAGGGTACTTGCTTCTTGGTAGTGGCAGTTCACACAGCATCCATTGAACCCAGTTAGCCAGTTAGCCTGAACTCCTGAACCTGCCACTGGATCCTTTCACTGAAAAATGTTTCAGTGAGTATTCCAGCTGTTCCAGTTTTTTTCTCACTTGGCTAAGATTGCTCTCTTGAGAGGAGTTAGCATTAAGTCAGCAAAATTTTAACTGAAAATATGATATGCATTGTAGCAATGATAATAATTTCACAATGAGAGTAAATAACCATTTGTACTTATTCTCAAAAGACATATATTTGATTTGAAGCCTTTACAATTCAATACCTTGCTATAAAGAAATGCTCTAACTAAATTAGGAGCAGCAGGTCAAATTCAGAGATTGAACAACTGAAGTCTATGTTTTTTTCTATAGTCATGTTAAATGATCACTCATTTCAGCTAGCCCAAAAATGGAAGATTGATTTAACTTTAAATAAAGTACATTTTCAGCACTGCAAATGTGCAAAGTAGTCTTAAAATGCAGGCATAAAGCTCTGAACATAAGTAAATAAGCAGCAGATTTAGAAAATTAGCATTTTTAGGCTATCAATTTTCAAAATTTTTACAGTGTTTCAGTCTGAAGTTCAATCTGCAGAGTTTCTTTGTCATCTGGGAAATAAAAGAGTTTATTAGGAAATGCAGAATATAAAAAAATTATTGGAGACTTGAAAAAAAATTTGTTTAGAAGACAGATAAACTATTATTGAGTAAAGCAAAACAAGCAAGAAAACAAACAAATAAACTAAGAAATGAAGAATGTAAATGACAGGCAATTCGAAACCACCTATTTCCCTTGTGGCTAGTCTTCCAACGTTTTGAGGAAGCATGAAGAATAGTTATGAGAGGTTTATTTTCTTCAGCCTGGAGAAAGGGAGGAAAATGCTGTCAAATTAGATATAATAAATATCTGGTAAATAAGCAGTGTCAAATATCTGTGTAGATTGGAAAAAGCACATTAATTGTTTAGTTAAACACGCTGTTCAGTGTAAACAGTCTGGCTATGCAAAAATGTCACGGTGTCTGGCAGGGTCATGAACAATGCAAGTCCCCAGAAAAAATCTCTAATGTCCTACCCCAGAGGGTTCTTTGAATCTGACTAAAATGACACATGGGTGCAGGAGCATTTCTGGGGGCATTCACAGTATGCTGCCACGGGTGCAGATGAGGGCATTTAAGTGAAAGGGTGCTCTGAGAACACCAGAGCATTAAGTTGGCCCAGAGCAAACACCAAGCTATGAGAATGACTAATTATGGCATAAATATCTGGGATTACAGATAATCTACAGAAATCACATGAGGAGAGTGTAATCATCCTATCCACTTATATGTACATCTGAACATATTTGTGTATATGCAGCTAATTAATCTGCAGCAAAGACACTGCTGATCAAAATCTTTGTTTCACAAATAATTTGAGATTGTGATGGAGAAATAAGAGCCAGCATTTTGAGCAATTAATTGCTATTAGCATTTAAGTGATGCATTCTTTTTCCTGAAATACAGTTTCAAAGAGAAAACTTGAATTTTTACAGCAGTTATTTACTTTAGATGATGAAGTTCATTTCTGAAGTTTGACTTAAGTAGGTGAAAAATACAAAATTCTCCTAAAATTGTTTTCCAGAAAATGAAGTCCCCTGATGTATTCTGTGAGTGCAAACACTAGGCAAAGCTGGGCAAATACCACCTTTTAGAGATAGATACTGTGCTCTTTCAGCAACACATCTGACAGGCACAGAAGGATTCTGAGAAACATTTCCTTTTTTTCAATATCTGACTAAAATTTTAGACAGCATAGGTAAAAAGTGGAAATTACCATGAAAATGACACAGTTTCTTTCCTTCTCCCATTCCAGACCATTGCCTTTTTTTCCTGTTTTGTTTTGCTTTGCTTTGGTTTTTTTTTTTTATAGAGACAACCCAAGACACTACATGAGGGGTGTAGGATGATTGACAGAAAATTTTCTTATTGGTACTTTCTCTAGGGCCTCACCCCAGACTCCAAGAATTGAGACTCTTCCACATTTCTTGTGTTCAAATTAAGAAATATAGATCTTATATGCTGTAAGATATCTATAAGATATATAAAATGCAGATATGAATTTTCACCCAGTTGACTGAAGGAATTTCTGTGTGAATTTGAAATTTTAGACTCAGTTTTATGTTGTAATTTGTAGTCGGTTGACTAGAGGGATGTTCACAAATAAGGTAGACTGTAAAACCTAAAGAATAAAAAACATCTACTACACTTGCATAGGAGCCTGATACAACGATGTGTTTTAAAGGATGACTATAGGGAATAATCAATTTACTTTAAGTAGTTTAAATTAATCTGAATTTTTTATAATGTGTTGATTAGAACAGATGATCCAAATCCGCATCTACTTGTCAATTTTGTATTATAAATACTGTAGACATTTCAAACAAGATTTATAGAGGTCGTCTGACTGGCCTCATCACCTTAATTTCTTGCAAAACTCTCCCCTCCCCAGAGCATTTTAATCATAGTTAGTATGACACCTAACGAAACGTGAGGAAATTCAAATGGTGGTTAGAGTCTGCAAAAGGCAGACTAATGGCAGAAAGGTTATGAATCATGGCTTATTTTACTCAGAATGAGAATCTGCAGTGGCTCCCGTCATTGATATGACTTCCTAAGAATGCACAACATGATTTCATTTCCCTCCTTTCCATGGCTTTTGTGATTATGCTAAAAGGCATGAGAAAAGGTCAAGGGAATTGGGGTTGTTCATCCTGGAGAGGCAAAGGCACCAGGGAGGTCTTATTGAGACCTTTCAATATGTAAAAGAGTCTATAATAAAGAATGGGGGAAAATCATTTAGCAGGGCCTATTGCTACTGATCAAGGAGTAATGGTTTTATGAAAAGTAAAAATCAGGTATGTTCATAAAAATGGTGGATTTTTATTAATTCATGCGTTTTTGCAAGATATCTGTAGTTTTACTATCAAGTCCTTGCAAAAGGAAGAAGGGCTAGGTTGATGACAGAAGTTGAGGATTTCTAGCTTCTAACACCTCCAGTTTTTAAGTTAATGACTGAATTTTAGGATTTCTAGCTTCTAACACCTACAGTTTTTCTTTCAGTCACACCAAGGAACAGACATTCCCTCTCCTAGTTAAATGTATTCTTGTTAGTCTTCAACTTCCTTGAAGAACCAGCCTCAGAAGGATGAACTTTTAAGGGCTGTACAGAATTTCAATTCTTGGCATAATTCCTACTTTTGTAAGCATATATATTTATATAATTCTATAAGTCACTCTAGGTATCAATACAGATATAAATGGATCTAAAAAGCCCTAGTCCATTTTAAAATTGATAATCTGGAATATCTTTTCCAGAGTAAATGCTGTGTTTCTTTTAAAGTAACTTTTTAATTCGTGTATGATCAAAGAACAGTCCTGGAAAACAAAATTGTGAAGTATTTCTGTGATTCTATAATGTTGCCAAATAGCATTATTACTTTTTATGTACAACCATCCACTAGTCTATTGATTTTAATTCATAGTCCATTTACATTTTGTTTAACTTTTTATTGTAACATTTCAAGGTCTTTATTCAAGGTGAATTTGTTGTCCTTGTCTTTTATCTCATCGATTGGCTCTCTGCAAAGTGCCTCAAGAGAAAAAATCAAAAGCTTACAAAGAACTTCCCACAGCACTTATATCTTCTGTTCAATGGGAATTTTCTTTCCATTTTAAAAGGAGACAATAATGAATAGTTCATTGTCTAAATAAGAGATTTTCATGCTTACCGGATTGAGCATTTGACTAGTTCTGAAGTCATATATGTCCAAAACCCCCTTCCTGAAATGGAGGCATAATGCTAGTTCAATACTCACTGCAGTGCAGTGCAATGCATGTCTGTAAACAGGCATGAACTTCACTGGGCTCAGTTACCCTCACCTTGGGTACAAATGCTCCCAGTAACAACTCTTTCCCAAGAGCATCAGTTATCAGTCAGGGTGAGCTGGAAATCTCACAGACTGCAGCTTGGCTCATGGGCAGACTCAGCATAGGATTGCCAAGCAATAGTGACCAGAAATTAACTATCAGGCCCTCATAATAATCATTACTCTTTTTGAATCTTGAACCCAAGGGAAGTGAACAATTGTATTTTCTCCATGGTCATGATAGCTAAAAAATGATGGATGTGACACATCTTTTGCTTGTGGTTTGGTGGGGTTTTTCTTGTTCGGTTGGTTTTTGTGCAGTTGACCAAGAACTGTGAACGGGGAAGCAAATACCAGCTACCCTAAAATGATGATTAAACTTTGACAGTTGGAAATAATAGTACAGGATTGGGAGCTTTTCTACAAGGAGGGTCAGAAAGAGAATGAAAAAATCTCCAGCATCTATGGCATGTAGGGCAAGTACAGTAGAAGGAAGTCATACTGATTGAGAAACGTGTAAAAAGATATAATAGCTCTTTCCAACACATAGAATCATAGAATCATTAAGATAGGAAAAAACCTCTGAGGTCATCAAGTCCAACCATTGACTGAACACCACCATCTCAACTAAACTGTGGCACCGAGTGACATATCCAGTCATATCTTGAACACTTCCAGGGCCAGTGGCTCAACCACCTTCCTGGGCAGCTCTTCCAGCCCTTAAAAACCCTTCCACTGAAAAAAATTTTCTTGGTGTCCAACCTGAACCTTCTCTGGCAAAGCTTGAGGCCGTGTCCTCTTGTCCCGTCACTGGTTGCCTGGGAGAAGATGTCAACACCCACCTTGCTACAGCCTTCTACAACATCCCTGAGAGAGTTCCAGCATGACATGGTTTGTCTGACTTCAAATATATTTAGCATCAAAGAACTGGGTGATGGATTCAAGGCAGGTATTTTAATAGGTGTTTGTTAAGAAATGTCCTGTGTGTAAGAGAGGTGTGGATGATGGTTCTGTCCCTCGGTATGTGCTGCAGGAATTTGAGAGCATGTCAATTTAATTGTTCTGGTGTAGCCACTGCTCTACTGTATTTCCTTATTTGACCCTAAAATTCCAGAGGTAAATTCAGATGCACTATTGACTAAAAAATTGAAAAGGATATCTGATAACTGGGCAAGGTGGGATCAGGACTTCCATCATCCTTCTTATACAGAAGGAGTAAATAAACAGAATTTTTTCTGCCAACAGCCTTTTGTTACAGCATTTATGCATAACTGAATGTTTTTGAATAAATAAAAGTTGCATAAATGAATGATTTCATAAAAGGTTTTTCTGTAACACATAGATTTCCCAAATCCTCTGAGGTCACAGACATTAGCTTATGGAAAGCCACTGGCTCTAGTCTCTTCCAGTAGTAGAGAGAAAACCTTCCCAGAGTGGCTGTTCTTCTCACTGTCTATGAAATGAAGAAATACTGTCATTCTCTTTTAAGTTTGAAATGAAATATTTTTATAGTCAATCAGGAAAGGATCCAAAACCTCCTGGCCATTTCACTCCTCCTGGCATCTGATAGTTTATTTTCAAGGTCTCTGGATCCATCCCAGTCTTCATTCCTCAGATCCTACATAGTAGTTGTGTCCCTGTTAGAATGAGGCAGGGATAAAGTCCAGGTGGAAGTTCTCCAAGACCTGTTATGTTGTTTATGCAGGCTGTTGCAAGGAGGATTTGTAGCTAAATGTCACTTCTGTTCAAAAGTACCAAGGGGTTAACACTGGTACTAAATGTCATTTTCAGGGCAAGCATGCCAGATAAATGCTAATCTGCTCCTTAAGCACTTTCCAGTGGTTTTCTGTAAGAAGTCTTCAAAGAGTAAAAAATAAAAAAATATCCTGGTACAACGTAGGAATTACAGTGCAGACTTCAGCCAGTGTGGTTGTAAACCTTCTGGCCTGAAGCCATGAAAAGCAAGGGAGTCCCTGCCACCATCTATGGATAAACAGAAGAAAGGACAGATCCTGAGATTTTTTTTCCACCTGCCCTCCAAACATTTTGAGGAGCTGACAACTTGTTACCCAAGATGAAAATAGTGCTGAATCTGAAGTAAAGAGAGTGAGAGACTTAGGCAGAAAGGATGGTTTAGTCCCTTTCACTGAGGATTTCACAGAAATATGCAATGGACATATTTTGTCTTGAAGAGAGTTCTTATGTGGCTCTTTACTGAAGATAGAGATAGCAGCTAAATAGAGGCCAGGGATCTCAGATGAGGTCTCCTTCACTGCAGAGTCCCGGGAGAGAAAAATTAATTGTGTAGCTCATTTATGGATGCAGCAGAAGTTGAAGTTTTCAGAATAGAGCAGATACTGCTTCCCACAAGGGAAGACACATCAGCACTCAACTGTACCAGAGGACTACAACTCTTTATTGCTCACTAATAATTTTATGTTCAGTTAAGTACTTGTTTGAAGCCTTTGTCCTGCTTTTCCCTGTGCAATATCTGTAGCCAGCACATCAAAACAGGGTAGGGAATTTGGTAACTGGAAATAAAAGGAAACTTCAAGAGGTTCTTTGCATGCCACAGGTCTCTCAACACCCTGTACACACACCAGCTCCTTCCAATTCCTAAGGTGCTCTTCATTGCTACAAATAAATTCATTGAAAATGTGAGAGGTGATGACAGGGTGCTCCTGAGGGGTCTGTGTGCTGCACTACAGCTGTGATCCTCTAACAGTCAATGGGAAAATATTTTCTTTTGTTGCAGAGCCCAGGACAACCCTCCTGATCACACGTGCATGTCCCACATGTCATTTCCCTGTCCCTCAGGAGTCCCGCAGTACAACCACAACAGTCCAGCACACCAAGCAGTTGTGTGCCATGAGACTCCTGAAGAGAAACAGAAACTGCATTGCTTCTCAAGAGCCAAGAACTGCCACTCTGATGTCCAGTCTTGGTAAAGTCCTTCTAGAGGTGGTCGAGTCACCATTTCTGGAAATGTTTGAGAAACAAGTAGACATGGCAGTTTGTGACATGGCTTAGTGGCATAGCTATTATGCCTTTGACCAAATGCTTAGTGGCATTTGGTCAAAGGTTGGACTTGGTGATCTTGAAGGTCTTTTCCAATCTTAATGGTTGTATGATTCTGTGTTCTAAACTATGCATTCCTTGGCTAAAGGAATGTGCCACAGAGACATGATGTTTGCAGTAAGAATGGACGCTCTGCCATACAGTGTGATGTGAACACCCCTGATCATCAAACAGTGAACCACTCTATGTCATTTCACAATGGGGAGAAAGAGGAAAAACAGGACAAATGTTGAAAGAGCACTTGGCGACTTCTGGTTCGTATGAACAGGCTTGGAGTAGACAGACTTCTGTCTTCAAATTGCCTTAGATGTTACTCCATCACTCATTATGAAGTTGTGGTGTAGTAGTCAAAGTCACAGATTTGATGGAGGGAAAGTGTTGCCTTCTCAAACTGCCTGGACTTTTAGGTAGAGTTTTGCACTAGCAGGGTCTGTGAATTTTCACAGATACCTTCGCTTTTTCAACTAAGTAGTTGTCACAGCTGAGATCACCTGCTTTCTGCAATAATAAGAGCAAGAAATCATGGCTGGAGACAAAACATAAATGATAAGTTTTGCTTAACTGCCTGCCCACTCCTGTAACCTCCATTAACCTAAATCTCCTTTGAGGACAATTGGATTTATCATTCTGTTGTGATGTTACTTTCATTATGGTATCAGATGCCTGGCTGCTTCCCTGCCATGCCTAGATGAGTCTTGACCCTGCCTGATCCCAAACTGAAGCACTGATTTTGCATAGAAGAACTACAATAATCCATCGTATCCACCTTAGAAAATGTAGTACCATTAGTCATCACCAGGATACTGTTCACCAGTAGTTCTGTACCCCAGCCAGAGCTGGAGAGTAAATTCCAGAAACACTTAAAGGTAAGGACAGCTGAAGGCCCATTTAGATGAAGATGACATTATCTACTCTTTATAAAAGTTAGGTATCTGGTTATACAAAGCTAATTGACAAGATTTTCTGAACAGCTAAAGAAAAAAGGTATATTCCCTAAGATGGCAATTCAGCCTAATGCAAGCTGGAATAGGCCTTGCTCTGTGGAGATTCTCCTCAAAGACACAATTTAAACTGGACACATGACTTCTAGACAAGAAAAGACTTTTCCAGTGTAACTGAAGAAGTTACAATTCATGGAGTTATACAGGTTTTTTCCTCTTTTTTCTTAACCACGGAATGATTTGGTGGTAACATGCACATAAATGGCTTTTTTAATTCTATGAGCCTTACTTATCTGAAAATGCAAGGATACTTTCTCAAACTAGTTTACTGTTTTTAATCCCTGTGAATTCCTTTGACTATTTTGTCTTTTTGAAATTTTTGTCTCATGGTTTTTATAAGAATTCTAAGAATTTTTAAGGTTATAGAAAATATTTTATGCTGAAGTGAGACAAATATAAAATCCTTAGAAATCTTCGCAAGAGAAAAGAGGAGAATTTGTGTTGGTAAGTAAAAAAATTTTGTTTTGATTGCTTTGACCAGTCCCATTTTGATTTTTAGTTTTTCAGCTTTTTTTTAGTTTTTATTGTTTTGCTTTATTTTAAATTGAAAAGCAATTTTAGAGAAAAACCTTTTTTTTTTTTTTTTTTTAATTTTCAAAGTGCATATGCAGGTTGTTTGGAGAGTTTGAAGCTTTTAAGAAGTTTGGTTTTCAGTATTTTTAGAATGCTGTCCTAAGTGCTCATAGAAAACAGCACTATCTTATGAACAGTTTTGTTTTGATGAATTCCTCTTTCTGAATGAAAAATAATTTAATATTTAAAAGCAATTTGTTAACATAGATTCTGTTCTGTATATGCATTTTAAATTTACTTTGTAACTTTTTTTGAATTTTGATTTTGCATCAATCTTTCTATAAATGCTTTGATCCATAAATTGATTGAGAAAAATATTCCTTAAAGGGGGAATTTTTATAGATAAAATTGTACTAAATTTGAATCATTGTTCTGTTTCTAAAATACTTTATTAATTTAAAATATTTTTTAAGTTTCAAAATATCTGTGGTAAATTAATCCATTGCCATCATAAGCAGTACAAAAAATCTGCAATTATGTTCATGAAAAAGGGTAACAAGGAAAGAAAATGAGGAAAGAAATTAGAAAAAAATGACATTTAAAAAAATAATAGCCTATTACTCATTAATTGTGCAAATAGCTCTTGGCTATTTTAGCTTATTCATGGCTAAATATGGATTTCAACAAATTAATAAAAGAAATTAGAAGATATAAAAGGTAACTCCACAAAGAAACATATCTAATTAATCTTTAAAAGTTTATGCTTATTCAAGAGTAACAATTGAAAATCTAAAGTCTTATGTTGAATCCCACCATAAATAATTACTTCAACTCACAGAACTAAGGGATTTCATAACCACAAGCAATAGAATGGATTTTCATCCCATCTTGCCTAGGGTAAGCCAGTCACATGATCAGGTGAACAGGATAACAGAGCAGAACCAGGTGGGGTTTTTTGCTAAGGTGTTTCACAGAGTATAATATACTTTATTACCTTTTCATTATATTCCAGACATAATTCCATGGTTTCATACAATGGATAGTCACTTGCATGAAAGGGAGCACCAGTACTGTGTGGTGTCTGCTCCTCAAGAGACAGGTGGGAAGAGGAGGTAGATGAAAAATATGGTAAGTCCTGTAGCTGTGCCTGGAGCTCACTAACGATGAGTAATTATGATTAAATAGTAAGAGATTATGAAAAATGAGCAGCACTCCAAGGATCTGGTTTTTACTACAGGAAATATTGTACTGGGCTGGTTTAACTTTAGGCTCATGTAGTGTAACTAGCTATACCTTTGGTGGTATCTAGTCTGTCTTCATGGTCAATAATAAAAAGTACACCTATTTAAGGCATATTCACCGTAATTCTCTATTTCAGACATCTCCTTCAAGATGAGATGAAATATTTATAGGAGGGTGTTTCCTCTCCAGTTAGGGGAACTAAGGACAACTAGCTCAGGTATAAAATTATTGATTAGATGTATCCCGTCCAAAGCAGAGGGCGACCCTTAACTTTTTGAAAAAATCAAAATATATTTGCACTTTAGTTTGGAAATACTAAATTTTTGCATTCCAAGGAATATTCACATACACATAGATTATTCATGCACTTTCCAGTGCTCTGAGTCATTCACTGGCTGGCTGACTTTTTGGTCAGATTAGAAAAATTGTCTCATCCTGAGTTGCTTTGATTTGTGCTGTGGGTGACAGGCTAAAGGAATCAGGGTGTGGTCTTGTGAGTCTACAACTCTCCTCAGACTTCAATCTCTGTGCAATAGGTGAGGTTTTGAAAGAAACCATTCCTTATTTCATCTACATTTTCCTGTCCATGTTTCCATGTTGATGGGAGTAAATGAGATTAAGGGATATCTTAAACTAGTGTCTATAATTTTATTTCTTTTTTTGTGTAAGTCAGGATAGGTAGTCCTATAGTATCAAGCTAGATAGATAATATTTATCTGGTATAAAAATATTCTCAGGATTCTTCGTTTATATCTCCACTGCAAATGAACAAAGAAAGATGAAGATGGAGAAAAAAAAATCCAGAGAGAAAATCTCATAAAGAGCCTGCAAATAACATTGGGCAAACAAGGAGTTTGTGTGTAACTGCAGGAAAAGAACAGTAAGGAAGAAAAAAAGGGAACAAAGAAGAGATTTCACTCAAAATTTTGCTGAGTTTGTAATATCCCATTAAAAGCTAGAAGCAGGACTGTACCAACTGATATCTGTATAATACATTAAAGAAACAGGCACTAAACCTCCATAAAGCTCCTACCCAACTGGAGACAACTGTAATTAAGAGTGACCTCTTTTCTTTAGCTGTTACCTCTCACAGTTTCTTCACCATTTGTTTTTGCAAAAGTGTTTACATACATAATTTGTGAAACAGAGCACAGCAGAGAACAGTCTCATGGAGAGCACTGATGTATGAATAATAACAAAAATAATATATGCAAATCAGACCTGGTCAGACTGGTTTTTTTCCCCTACAGGGGGAAGCAAAGAGCTTCTGTTCCTGCTCTGTTTTGGGGTTTGCACATACTCTCCTTCCCATCATTTTGAGCGCTCCCTTGTCATCTTCCTCTTCCTTTTCTGCGTGTTTGGCTATTGACCATCTCTAGACAGTTTTTGTATTTAACTCTTTCATACATATGTTTGCACATTTGCCTGTAAATGTTTAGCAAAATGTGTCTTCTATAAATAAAATGGGTTATTTTTTCATTGAAAAGTAGATCTGCTTGAGACTTCAGGCCCTCAGCTGATCATACCTCCAGTGCGTGGCTGTGAGATAGCAAAGCTTGCAAATAGCAAAACGTTATCAGCAACCGTCTTCCTGTGTGGGTGTCTTTGTTGGACCTGGTATAACATGCAAACCTTCTATTTCTTAGTATTTACCTATGCATATGTGTACATTATAAACACCATGTGCACCTGATAATGTGTGCCTCGTCAGTAACTAAAGCACTAATTTCTTTTCCATGCAGCATCTATACACTAAATCATTAAAAAACAGGTAATTCTGAGCAGCGAAAAAGCACCACAAAAACCTTCTCAGCTGCTATTATTAGTCTAAAATCCCCAAAGTAGCAACTTAAATAACAGATAAGTAGCTTTTATTCTTTATGTAATCCCCATGCCTTATATTAGCATTGGTGTTGCCACCTACCTTTACCGTCCCCTTCTTTTACAAAGGAATTAGAATGACTAATTTCTCTATTCTCCCTTGTGAAGCTTAAACTCTACATCTCCAGTCATGCTATTTTTTGACAAAAACCTTTCTAAACCTTCTTTTCAAAGTACAGGGAACCTTAAAAAAAACACAAGCTATCACAAACATTTGGACTGTTTGCTACAGTCTCTGGTTCTGTAGCAACTTAGCACTGTCCTTCATTTCTAGGAGAGTAAACAAAATACTGCATTGCAGCAAATCTAATTTAAAGAGACACAATAGGGCAGAGGTCTGGATAAGTAAGGCTCAGTTTTGTTTGCCTCCTAGCAAAATATTAAAGGAAACAAGAGACACACAGAGAAGCAGCCTATTTGTTCTTTATTCTCTCTTTTAGTTATCCAAACTGAAATAGACCCTGTTAGACACATCATATTTCAACTGAGGAAGTCAGTAATATGCATTGTTGGAGGAATACCACAATGCTGCTGCTTAATATCGCTGTAGTGAATACAGAAAGCATGAAAACCAGAGATATATACTAAAAAGATAGTAATTTGTATCTGCTAAATAAAAGGTTATTTTCTTAATAGCTAAAAATGTTTTCCACTTCAAACAAGAGCACTGGAAATTAGGTGAATTGGAGCTATCATATGAGAACTCCAGAAAAACATACAGCCAATACTTTAAAACTGAGGGTTTTATTGTGTTTTATGTAGAACTCAGAGGCAGCACACACATTACCAGAGGAGTGAAAACACACCAAAAAATAAGTTAAATGAGAATTATCTCTGCCTCAAATTTGCGACAGTTGAGGTCCAGTGGACAGGGGCACAATGTGGAATCACACAAGAGTGCATCTCGCATGGAGCTTAGCTCTGTCTGATTTTCTGCTTCTTTTCTCAGCAGCACTGTGAAGAAAACATGCTTTGGACTGATGGTTTCTCCATAGAGGCAACTATCCTACTGCTGAATGCCATGATGGAGATCTCCCCCCAAGACCTGCTACTGTTATTGGGTCACACAACACAAGGTTTGGGTCCAGGAAAGGACACTTTTTTGAAACTAACACAAGGACCAAAACAGATAACTCAAGCCTTGTTTCTCCAACACGGTCTCCAAATAACAAAGCTTGGAGCCGCTGAGCCATTAGAGTCTCTGGCAACTATATCAGCAGCAGTGAGTTTTCCTCCACCCCCCAGCCTTTCTGCTACTGTTAATCTCAGGATAACATTGCATGGTGACACCACAAAGACACTTGTTTCCCTCAGAAGCACTTGCAGACCCCAGTGTCCAATCCACATCCTCAAAATTCCTGATTAGATGAAACCTGGCTCTGTCTCTCACTTATTTGAAATCTGTCTGTGTTTTTAGATCTCAGGCTGAAAGTTTAATACCTTGTATGAAGCTCATTCCTCCCAAAAGCAAGTGGCCTGTTCTGAAACCTGCATCTCTCCCTCTCCTCCCCATCCACACAGAAAATACATGAATTAGCAGGGATAGTCTCCATTTACACTCTACTGGACTCAGACCCTCAGTACAGGCACACTGCTGGATGAATCAAATGTACATATTTGAGTGAGACCCCTGTGGTCAGTATAAGGCAGCAGAGCAAGGGCAGTCAGTCAGATGGACATTTCCACCCTTGTATGTTGTCCTGCAGGTTGAATAGTTTGAGTATTTTTGCAGTAACACCGAAAATGAACTGAAGCTTCTTAAATGGAAGTTGAGCATATTGTGCATGAAATGGAAGTGGCATTTACCCACATGACTTTCTGTTCACATACCATGGACCTGTGCTTGTGCACATCTTAGTCCATATGACTTTATACATCAGTTTCTTAAAGGTGAACATTTGACATGTTTGCTTTAAAGATTTTCTATCCCTTTTGGAGGACAGGTCTGCTGAGGGCTGAACCCTCCCATCCCATGGAAGGAGGTTGAGAACAAGATGGAAGTTGCCCACTGTACTATCTTTTCACGTGGCAGTTATGTTTCTTGAAAAGCACGCTGTGCTTTGCACAGCTGATGAAGAATTTAATCTAAATCCTGATCTGTAAATACAGCCCACACACTGTACTGGCAGCTATGTTGGTGTTTTGGTAGGGACTAAATAAAATTCTCTTTGGTGTTAGCAAGTTGAATATCAGCCTTTCAAGCAGTCCAAATGTAAAAAAAATTAAATTCCTTTATGTAATAGAGGTTTATGAGACTGTAAGGAAAGCTGCCCAAAATGCAGACTGGAGTGGGAGTTAAGCCAAGTGTTGTCTCTGGAGTCTGAAGCCAAATGAGTGTTTATTTTTTCAGACCATAACACTTCTACAATATATTTGCTTTAAATTGAAGGACATAAAGTAATGTTTATATGCCACAGCACCACTTTGACTGGTGAGAGTCTCCTCATCCCCCAGGAAGCAGATGGGCCTGCTAAGGTAATGTCAAACCTGTGGGTATCAGGTACCAGCATGAAATCAGCCTGATTATTGCTCATACCTCCCTCACATCAACCAAGCTTTCTTGTTTCCTCATGGAGCACAGAAAGAACTTTGTCTCTTCTTATGCACTTGTAGACAGACACAGATATTCTGTCTTTTCTGGAAAAAATCTTATCCTGACATGATTCCTGTGATGTGCTCTGGACTTTGCTTCCCTATTGACACAAATAGAACTTCAGTATGAACAATTGGACAAAAAATATTAAAACCCCCAAATACTGCTCTCTTGAAATCATGCGTAAACTTCTGCAATAGCACATAGAAATGGCCAAACAAATGTTTTCAATAACAAAATGAAAGTCATTTGCATAGAAATGTATAAATAAGATGTAGTAAAAGGAAAAAAATTCTAATTGCTTACTCTTATGATAAGAAAGGATCTGCCTCTTCAAAAGGGCAACTCAGAGCCTGAGGACACTAAAATTCAATTTGTATTTAGAAATATCTTGATATTTTCTACTAGATTGGGAATAGCTGTCTTAGTTCTATGCTTGCTTTCGAAAGTCTTAACTGAGCTTTCATGAAATGAATTTTCTCACAACAGTTGTTACCATTTTTTGATGTAATTCTTGTTACAGATGATGCAAAAAGCCTTTTAATATGGTTTGTAAATTGCAAATGATAAAAAATATTTTTAATTACAGCGTAAAGGAGAAAAGGAAATTTGTTGAATGGAGATGATAAACTGTGTTGGCTGTGAGAGATTGTAATAATTTCTTTCATTCTAAGGTGTAACAGCAGCAGGATTTGTAATGAAAGGTTTCTTTCTATAGTTGCATTTTTATCTCTTTTTCTTGTTTTTTTTTGTTTTTTTCTTATGAATGCTTCAAAACTGTATGTATTTGTTCAGGGAGGAGAAGATAACATGTCACAAAAGAAACTGGAATTCAGGAGACAATGAAAGCCCAATGATGAAGATGCTTTCTTGGGACTAAGACAACCCAGAAGCCCTTTTCTGCAATAAATTCAGTGTACTGTGATTTTGAGCAAGGCATTTCAGGCTATGTTAATAAAATAATTTTTGTTGCCAATTATTGTTGCTTAAATTCAAAATATTGGGCTTCAAAATCCTCTTGCTGTCTAACTGCAGAGCTATCTCGATTTCCTTGGTCCCTGTAAATTATATTAGTAAATTCCAAAGGCATACACATTTCCTCTGCCTTCAAAGTTGATCTACACTGCTGAATATTGAAATAAACTTTGAGCCAGATGGTGAGCTGCAGACAGATTCTTCAGTCTGATGGTTACAGTGCTCATCTGAGATGTAAACAGACCTTGATTTTAGTCTCCATAGTCATGGGTTTATTATTTACGGCAACTAGAACAACTTCAATAGCAAACCGAGGGAGTTGCTCTTCATCACCAATAAGATTGCATGATCTGAATGTAGGAAAAGTCATGTGGGACATGAGGAAGAGAGATTTTAAATGTTTTCACAGACCCAGCTGGTATGGAAGTAAGGTGCTTATTATGAGAACTGAAGGGAACAGAAGAAAGAGGGTGTTCTGTGATGTATCTGCAGAGGGGACAAATTGATCTCTGTCAGTTCCACTTTCACCTCCCAACTAAAAAAGGACAAGGTTAGCCCAGGAACCCAAATTTTGGATGGATGACATTAGGTAACTCAACCCCTTTTCCTCACTCTAGGAAACCATACGCTTTGTTAGTTTCACACTAAAATACTCCCAGTTTCTCACTGTGAGGTAATGTGGGTTTTTTTAACAAACACATCAATGGTTTTGGTATAAATTTATGCCAAACCTTGTCTCTCCTACATATGTGACTTGTTATGCTACAGTGACAGCACAAGCGAGCCCTGCTACCCATTGTGCAGGGAAACAGTCTACCTAAACAAGGCTTGGGGATTCCACAAGATGGCTGAATAATTGGAAGTTTGGTGCTTCAATGCCAAATATATGCTCTTAGATCCCTGTTTATTCACGTGAGAAATGTGAGTAGTTACACTCCTCTAAGGACACTGAGACCTATGTGGATAAGTATTTTAATGACTGTGAGACACTCTCATATTAGGGCAATGTGAGACACGTGAGTATGTTTAAAATAGAAATGCTACTGAGTCAGGACATGGGCTTTTTTATTTTAAAGAGAGATTCTTACACTATTAGAGTGCTTCTTATTACTTTATATTATTTTTTCTTGGATAAAACATGTATTAAAATATAGAAGATGGTTACATCTTGAGTTTGAAAGCAGAAAAGTTACATGAAGCAGAAAATAGTTAAAGTAACATAGTTCAGAAATTCCAGTTAGACTACAGAGTAGGTAAGTAATGTATTACTCTTAAAATACTTTTGAAGTGAAATGTTTGAGGCTGAAAGTTATTACAAAGACATTCTAAACCCAGAAATTCAGCTTTTTTACTGCTTGTAAACTGATCTGCTGTGAAATTACCATTGAGTGGGATATTCAAAAAATTTTTGACACTTATTTTTAAATGAGAAATTTTATGTTGCCTCTGGTCTAGGATGGATTTTAAAACTTGATTTGTATTTGTTAAGGTGAAATTGTAATAAAAGAACACAAAGCCTATTTGGGATTTACTAAAGCTGCTCAGTTGTTTTAACATGTTTGAGAGATGTATATGAGATTTCTGAGAAGTCTAATCCTGATTTCCAGGAGAGGAAATTTTTAAGGTTCCATTTTATACACAGGCAAGTATACAATACAAATCATACTGTTGTTGCTACTGCTTTCATAGTGCCAGGAAGCATCACAATCCAGGGTGTTTAAGCTACAGAGGGCTGTCCCTACACAATCTATACCAATCTCAATATGCACATTTGCCATTTCTCATTGCTCCTCTTCCAGTAGGGTAGCTGATGTCATGGTCCTTATTGGTGTGATTTCTAGTGCAGGAAGTTAAAGTGTGAAGACGGGATATTCTTAGCAGCCTGCAATGGCAGCCATAGTATTGCTCCCTGAACAATAAGTTTCTTGCTGAAATCCCAACTAGGATGTCTGCATCTCAGAGAAATCAAAGAAAATGGGATGGAAGGGGCTTAGACAGCCCTGCTCCTTTCCTCTGTTCCAATGAGCTGCATCATAATATACTAGACTCACTGAGAGACAAGGGCACTTCTATCCAATCCCAAAGGGTATCAAGAACATTTAATAATTTTCCCTTTCTAGCAAAAATTGACATATTTGGATCACAGAATCCTAGAATCACAGAAAGGCTGGGGTTGGAAGGGACCTCTGGAGATCATTAATCCAACTCACCTGCTAAGACAGCTTCACCTAGGGCCGGTTGCAGGGTTGTGTCCAGGTGGGTTTTGAATATCTCCAGAGAAAGATACTCCATAACCTCTCTGGGTAGCCTTTCACCTCCTTTCCTCTTTATTTGATTTTTGCACTGTAATATTTCCAGGATTTCTTACTTTTTCTTCTCTTTTTCTGGATAGTCCTGCGCCTGATTAGTTGTTTCCCAGTATAAATTCATGTTGTTCATCATTCCTCTGCTATTTCATTCAATTGCCTTGAATTACACCATATGATTCTTTTACATTTTTCAGCTTAGTAAAATGGTTTTAAAATGAAATCCTGCCTTCCAAAGTAGTGACCCTCCCTCCAAACTCAAAACTTCAGTATCAGGAAGCTTATTAAGTTGAACACTATGTAGTACTGGATCTAGGACAGACCTCTGTTATATCCCACTTGCCTCCTTCTTCCATTTTGTCAATAAACAAATGATATCTTCTTGTTTCATAGCATTTTCAAGCTAGCTGCACGCTGACCTTAGAGCTGTCTTACCCACACTCCAGTGCTTTTGTTCTCCTATGCAAATGTCATGTCAGACAGTGTCAAAAGCTTTACTAAAGTCATGGTATGTGACATCCTTTGCTCTTCTCCCATTCATGAAGCCTCTTAGCCTGTCACAGAAAGAAATTAGGTTGTTTTGACATGGTTTGTTCCTGACAATTTCATGTTAGCTTTTAGCAGATCCTTACAAAGAGACTGTTTGATAACTCTGTAGAGTCATCCGGGCTGCATGAATTAACTTTAATCAAGGAGAGCAGAAAAAAGATTTTTCACAGAGGCTGCCCATCCAGAAATTGTGTAACCAAACGGTGGTATTGCTTTGTGGCTCCAAAATTTACATCTCTTGTCACTCTGAGTGATATGTTTTGAAGAGCTATGGGAAGGATACAAGTTGAGGCTGTCCCTGTGTTATTATCTGTTTTATCACATCCCTTCGAGCACCTCAGAAAAACAGGCAGCACAGAGATAAAAGTGATTTCTGGACTACCTTAAAGATAACTAGAAAACGTGTGGTTTGCTACTAGCTAAGAACTATGCACCTGAACTAGTCTAAACCATATTCTTATTTTTATTTCTCTTCCTTTTCAACTGTTCTAGATTCTTTGAGGGCAGGGTCTTATTTAGTATGTATTTGACAGTTGTTTTTCCACTGCGTACTCAACCCTGTGGCTAGATACTCTTTCCCTTTTTCATAGAGAACAGTTGGCATTAAGAACTCTAAATAGTTTTCAAAATTAAGAAAAGAATCTACAGTTTGTGGGATTCGTATATATATATATATTTTTTTTTTATATATATATTTAGTACATTTTTATATATAAACATACTCTGAGCTTGGGGTTTTTTTTAACTTTTAATGTTCTTCAACCATAAGGGTTTTATCATTTTCAACTTACTTTGTTTTCCAGTTAAGGGAATGATGAAAGAAGTATTTTCAAGTCCTGGAGTTTATGGAAGATTCAGTATGTGATTAAGCCATAAGAGCTTGAAACTGGATTGAGACACTACAGTAGGAAATGGCTTTGCTCTTTCCTTGGGCATTTATGTTCATAAAGCATCTAAAATGATAGATTTTAAGTCATTAAGGAAACAAATATAAATTTTTAGTTAATATAAGCACACAGGATTTTGCATGGCCACCCTCCAAACAGAAACTGCTGTTTTTGGGATCCAGATAACAGATGAAAAAAGCACAAGGAAAATATTTATTTCATGCACATTTCAAGGGATATTTAGTGTCTTCCCAAATGCAAATGAGTATTTACAGCACCTAAAGTCTGTTCAGAAGCCAACATCTCTAGTTCATGAACTGGGAATGATGCCCAGTTATGATATTATAAACTGGAAACTTTCATCTTCTCCTTTCATAACTGAGTATATTTGACTCCTTTCTCTGATGTGACAGAGTGAGATATTGGACTTTATCAAATAAAGTAACAAGAGAGAGAATAAATCTTATGATGCAATTATTCCATGGGGAGAATCAAATCAATAAATTAAGTAAATGTGAAGGTTTTTGGTTGTGCATTGGAAATGTCTTCTCTTATTTTCAGCAAATCAAGTGAATAATAGAGTAAGTGCCCCTTAAAACCATTCCTAAAAATGAAATATACTAAAAATGGGCTCTTAAACTGACCCTTCCTAAGATAAAGAAACCCATATTCTAAAAGTGACTTTCTATTTTAGGAATGTTCTTTTGCTTCCCTTCCTAAAAGAATCCCAAAGCCAATGAAGAAAAACCAAACCCCATTACCTTATACTAAATCCCCACTGGTCTTGAAATGTCTTTCCTCTCCCTTCTGCAGAAACAAACTTTTAAGCTTTCAACTGAACAGCATCAAGACAATATTCGAAAATCTTGAAGATCTCCATGTTTTGTTGAAAAGGTTAAAAATGTCTTTAATTTCACTATCATCGTCCCTAAAAACTTGATCCTGAACAATTCCTGATGTGCTCTAATAATATAAACTGTTATGTCTATAAAGTTGTGTAACAAATTATCTTTAGCAGATATGTGACTATGCAATCTCTAGACAGGAATTTAATAAAATATGTCCCAATTAAACACACATGTTTGAGGAAAATATCCTGTCTCAAAACAAACACTGAAAAGAGACACATGAGATTTTCGTTAGTGGATTACTAGTCTTGCACTCAGTTCAACAGGAAATAGATTCATCTGAGTTCTTTTGGCAGAGGTTTGCAAATATGCTTTTTATCACTTATGGTAGTATAGACAACTTCATTACTCTAACAAAGAGGTCTGATAATATACTACATCAGATTTCACGAGCTTGGCCTTGCAATTTCAGAAACAACAAATGCGAAATGAGACTAAACAGCAAAAACTACCAGGACTACTTCTTCGTTCTGCAGCAGATGCTGAGCCTGGCTGAACATTTACCTTTAGATGCCTCCTGCTTAGACCTGGGGTGCCACGTCAAATGCGTGATGCATGATTGTGGTTTTTCAGCTATGGTTTAGGTGCATTACCTACATGCCATTTTTGTGGATTCAGTATGGCTAATTTCCAAAGCAACACTGAATACCTTCTTTTTTTAATCAATCTATTATGCAGAAAAAGTGCAATGACCCTTTACAGAACAAAGCAAATTTCAGACAGATTTAACAGTGATTGCTGGAGACCAAATAACTAAATTTATCATTCATTGCAGAGGCCATTTCTTCAAACGTTACTAAAAATTCAGGAAGTACGAAAGGTCATGAAGCACTTCTGTACTCAGAAAAGCGAGTAACAGATTGCACTGCAAAGCCAGGCAAACTGGGACGCTCAGTCTTTTCATGCCCTTGAACTGGGACAGTGTGTTTCAACTAAGGATTTGTCATAGGTGATGATCCACAGATTTTCTATTGTATGACATCTCCATTTAAGAAAGATATTGGAATAAAAGTTTTGGTTTGTTTTATATTTGAAAAAATAGGAGCAGTCAAACTGCATTAAAAGTGTAGGTAACAGATAAAATACTGTAATGATACATTAGGGATCCACTGATCACAACCTTATGAAATTTTAATAGATGTGGGATTTAAACTGCTCAACAAGTTGTTTGCACAATTCTATAACAATATTATAACATTTAGCAGTATATATAATCTTTTTTCTTCTGTGAAGAAACTCCTGTATTACATAACACTATTGCGTATAACAAACTTCAGTTACATATAATTATTTAACAAACTGCAAAACTGTCACTAAAAAAGGAGATGTGTGTATACGCAAAGTTGGGAGAATGAGGTAGGAGACTGAAGCTACAATACTTGAAAATGCAGTCATGAATTTCTACCACTATAAATTATTTTTAACATTTCTAAAACAAAATATATTTTTGGAACTGTGAAGGATAATGCAGATGAAAATGAATTTCATGTTCTATTTTCTCAGAGAGTTGGAACTTCCATTTATTATAAACATATTGGATTGGCTAGGGCTACCCAAATCAAAAAGGCAATATTAATTACCCAGGAACCAGGAACATGTTGAATTCTGTTAAAGATATAAAGAAGCAAACCAGGACTGGTGGTGAAAGCAGAAACTAGAGGAGGTCTGTGAAGTGAACATTGTATAGCATGTGGTGCACAGAACACCTCTGCCAAGAGGTTGCCATCTTGTTTGAAGACAGTGTGGGAGAAGGATTGTGCCAAAACCCCAGTGGGAGATTCTGGGGCAAGTGCAGTTTGCAAAAGTTGCTGTGAAAAGGGCAACACGTTCTCCCTCATGCACAGGAGGGCTGGGGAGGAGTATTGTGAATCATCTTCAGTACACTCATGTTCATAATTCCTTGCAGGAGCTATCAAACTATGCTTCTGACAGCTCATGGGATAAAGCTGGCATAAAAATTGTTCCAGCAGGACTGCTTGTATTTCCCTGGAGACAGGGGTCTCAGCCCCGGGGGCAGAGACTAGAGTTTTCATGCTTGCAGACCTGCAGTCTGAGAGCAGGAGTTCAGTCAATAACAGAGCTTTGAAACAAATTTAGAAAGCAGGTTGATAAAAGCTGTGTGGAAGGGAGGCATGAGAAGAAAGAAAGGCTTGGTCACTGGTTCTGGAGGAACCAAGAGCTCTGTTCTTATCAGCTCTCTCCTTCCCATCAAATTGAAAACTTTCAGTCATTCCCTGAATTCCAGGAGCCTGCTAGCAAAGAGAGTGAGAGGAATTCACTGCTGACAGCATGCAAACTGTGGAGCCCTGTGAAGCATAAAAATGTGAGCAAAGACCAAAGCTTTTTTCATGAGACCTTAGTTTTTTCTTAATAGAAGCCCTCCCTTAGAAGAGCAGTGAGATCTTGCTCTTTATCCCATGTGTTAGAAGTGATAAAAGAAGATGAAAAATATGAAAACCCACAGATCTTTCAGGCTTTAGTTATGAAATGGAAATTAGGATTTCTCATGGTGGTACTTTTTCCTCCAGGACTTGTTCTTTCTACGTATTTATAGGCCACCTGACATAATTATTTTCTTACAGCATAAAAAATAAGATGAATCTACCTGTGTTGGGCTGAACAAGTTTCGTTGCAGTACCTCTGTCTGAAAAGGCTTTTCCTCCTGGGCATTTATCATGCAAGAACAGTACAAAGTCTACATTGTTACTATGTAACTTAACTGCTTTACAGCAAATATCGGCAGAAAATCACTGGGAAGGTTGTGTAAGCTATGGCTTTATGCTCTATTAAGCCTTCACACTCAGGTGCTTTGATTTTTTTATAGAATCTAAAAAGAACAGAAGTGCCCCAAATTCTTTCATCACCTCCTTCCAGTTTAGGACTGACAGGATTCCTTATAAAACTGGACTTGTCACTTTATCACTTTTTTTCACTTTTTTTTAAGTGAGCTCAGAGGTTCTTGAGAGGGGTAAAAAAGAAGATGGAAGAAAGGTAATGAAATTATAGACATGATATGTATCTATAAACCATTAAAGGAAGAGAGGTCCCTTTCAATAGGTTATTTATGGGTTTGCTTTTTATGCTGAAGAAAAACAGATATTTTCTTTTCTAACCTGGTTTCTGGGGGAGGGAAACCAAGCTGCAGTTATTTATTTATGTCTTTGCTCTGGTGGGAAAACATCTTTTGTACCAAGTGCAAGCTCTTCCTCCAGTCTCCAGGAGAGTTAAAAGATAAGCTGTTTTCCATAGAGCCAGAATTCATCAGGCAAGAGGAGGCAGGAGTGGTTATAGTATTTGCTGCAAAATAATATATGTTCAGTGTACATCTAGCTATAGCTTAGGACTACAGCTTCAAATTGCAATTAAATATAGGAAAAAGGGTAACTGTTCTCTGCATCTGACTGATTCTGGGTGGAAAAGCAGAGAAGAGGCTCTCACAGCAGCACCCTTGAGGCCATTTTCACAGGGGTCCTGGAGGAAATCTGTCTGAAAACTTTCCTGGGACCATCAGTGCAGGCTGTGACTGTGAATGCTCAGTATTGCCTTTGTTCTTTCAGCTTCTCTTTTCCATGCTGTATCTGCCTTTACTGCTCTGCCTTGAGAGGACAGGAAGGAAATGCTTTTATCCACTTGTTGGCCTTATGTATTATGAAGCATCACACTATTGGCATCTTTTCTCTGGACTGTAAAAACATAACTATAGTTTTGGTGGAAGTTCTTTTCAAGGTGAGCTGTATCAAGGAGATCTGAGATTCTGGAAATGTCAAGATCAGAGCAGTGGCTGTTTACAAATGGAGAACAGTATTCTTGTTTCTAATTGTGCTGCTGGGTTTTACAAAAACCTCATGGTTCGTGGTGGGCCTGGGACAAAGAAAACTAAGAATCTGTGTGGTGCTTGACTTCTGTGCAATGAAAGCTTTGTGTTCAAGGTGTGATGAAATGTAACTGTTTTTGGAGCACACCATGACACATACCAGTGAGGGAATGTCATTCCTTTTGCTTTGGGCAGTGGGTGGAACAAGAGGAAAATACAACATCTCATTTGTGACTTTAATAATTCTTAGGGGGCATCATTTCAGTTTTTAAAACTCCTTCCTCACTAAATGGGCAAAAGCAGCCTGGGTCAGTGAGCCCTGTTCTGAGCAGATTGACTCTGGCAATGGTGGTTGAGTCCTGTGCTGCCATCACTCTTCATGGATGTGTTCCCATATGCTGACCTGGCTTATACCATAGCTGATATGGAAGAGAGGGCAGCCCTGAAAATTGGGAAATGGCGTTCAATAATATCTGCAACTTGCTTTAATGTTTTATGACAATGGCTATACCTGGGTCTGACACTTTCTTTATTGATGATTATTTTCCATAAGTCTGCTGTTTCTACACTCATTTAGTAATACATAATAAAAGGGGGCTCATATTTCCAGATTTTTTTGCAGTTTTTGTCTGGCAGAGAGACACGGAGACAGAACTATTGAATTCTAGACTCCACAGAAGCATCAGCCAGAGGTGACATCTGTATGGAAAGAGTCACACAGTGCTAAACCTTGAGGTGCCACTTATAAACTATTCATAAATAGAAGTATTCTTAGTCGAATTTCTGAGATAGAACACCATATAATTTCTGAATAAAACAAATATGTGATACATGTAAACGTAGTAGCACTTAGCTTTTTGTTTAAAAGCTATTCACAAAGACCTATCACTGGAAATTTGTTAATGTACCTTATGCAGATTTTTCTTGCATTTTTGCTGCCAATGTATAATGCAAACATCATGTTTCACCCTCTTTTTAGTGTGTATTTATTAAGACTTCCCCCTTAATTTTCTCATAGAGATGATTTGTCACTGTGACTGCAACTCCCAGTTCTTATTTCTGACCTCTCTAGAACATGACTAGTAAATTATTTTTCCCCAAGATTTCCATGGTTTCTGTCAGTGAAGACCTAATGTTTCTTCACAGCTAGAGTTCAATCTTTGATAGTGGATTGGTTTTAGGACATGGCAAAATTCAGTCCCAGTCTGTGGAATAGGTATTTACTTAGGCCCTGAGTTTTGTAATGGTCTGCAGTTACATAATAACCTCTTGATGGAATGAAGAATTGCTTCAAAGCATCATTTTCCCTGTGCAAGAGGCACCTCTCCAGCTAAAAATAAACACAGGCAGTTTTAAATAACCCAAAAATAACATTCTTTCATTTCTTCCAAGCAAAAAAATTATGTAAGAGCATTCCAATAAAGTAAGGTAGCTGCATCACATAATAGGGGCCTGGGAAGTAGTCAGATGCCACATTGATAAGGGCTGTGTAAGAATATAAATAGAACTTTGTAGAGACTGCTCTAAAGCTCTGGAAGAAATGTTCCCTAGCTTTATAGGATTTGAATATGGCAACATGCTGAACTAATAGTAGGGCAACACTCGGTAAAACTTTTCATTGCACCTTCCAATTACCCTGGAAAATTAAAATTTTCTCAAAGGAAAGTGAAAGAGATAAAAACTATTTATTTAACAAACACACAGGAAGAGGATAATGATGATAAATAATAAAACCTCTCACTCTGCTGAGAGAAACCTGTGAAAATTTCGGAGTCCTTCCGTAGATCTCTCTCTCCCCCTCCTTGGAGCTGGGACAGGGTCATCGGCCCACCTCCAGGGCCAAGGCCTCAGTGGAAATTCTTCCCGATGTATTCTGATGTTGAAACAGTCCAGCAGAGAAAAAAGGAAAAAAAGAAGTCCCAGGAAACAAAAGTTCAACTCTCCAGAGGAAAAGGAGCTGGGGAAAAAATAACTGCCAAAAGCTGACTGGAAAGAAAAGCAAGCTGGGTGCTTCCCTTCCCTGTCGCTCTCCTGCCACAGCTGAAAAACAGTCGCTATCTCTGTGTGACCTGGAACAAGCTGCAAACTGCTTTGAAAAAGTTTTGCTCAGTTTTTCCTCCCCCCTCCCAGGCTCAGTTTAAAGGCATAGAAAGGCACAAAAATAATTCCTGGGCATAGGGCAGCGATATGGGATACACATCATAAAGTCAACCCAAGACAATGAAAATTATAGATTTGAAAATGATAAAACTGAGCTAGAACCAACTTTCTCCTCTGCTACAACATCTGACGTATACTGTGGTCTCCATCTTAAGTGCTGCATCCACACCAGTGGGCTTTTCTTATCCTAAATACTGCTTTCAAACAGATTCCTTCACAGCTGGTTGATATCACGGCAGTATCATGACATAAACCAAATCTCACAGCTTCCCTTTAAGGTGTACTGAACCCTGATTCACTTTCTAAATATTCCTGTAAAGATACAAGGACATGATGTGTCTGCTGTGTTTTCCTATCTGAAAACCCTTTTTCTGTTTTCTCCCAGCTTGCAGCAGGGATTCAGCACAGCTCTCACAAATTTTGCTGTCACGTTCCTTGCCTGACATGCACATGGGAGCTCCAGGCTTTAATTAACTCATAGAACTTAAATTGCCTGTGATGCCACCTTACTTCGTTGTGCTGTGCTCTCGTCCAAGCTGAGCAAGCCCTGTGTAATTAGAAGTTAAACTGTTACACACACCAAAATGTCACAGAAGGTGCACTGCACAGGTGGCAAGTAGATGCTTATTTTGCATTTCTCCTTAAAATAAATCTTAAATATGGCTGCAATATTGCACTTAACATATTCAGTGAAGGCACTCTTTTATTTTCAATGTCTGATTAACAATTTCACAGATTCAAAAACAGTAGACTGAAATGAAGTACACACAATATTACAAACTATGTGATACAATTCAGTTTATGAACACATTTTATTCTATTTATTTTCATCTACTTAAATTCCTTGAAAGTACTTAAATGATTACTTAAATGGTTTGCTGCTTTTCTGCCAAGTGTCATATTAAGTCAGCTGCATCTCAGCAAATCTGTGTATCCGGTGGGAATTGTGCAGCAGCCTTCCATGCATTGCTATAGTACTTTTTCATATGAAGGTCTACTTAATGACAGCTTGGATTTCCTCTATTTAAACTGTTTAAAGCAGTTTGTCATTAAAATTCCATTTCCTCATGTGCTTCACTGCACAGAATGAATAAATGCTTTAAGGCATTTTCCTGTAGCCACACTGATTCAGTTGATGTACAAGTATTTAAACATGGACAGCCTACATCAATAAGTATCACAATATATTGAGCATTTTCTTTAAAAGCAACTGATTCTTGAGCTTACCTTATTGTAAATAAGGTGCGTCTTAACAGACAGAAAGACATAGAGGCTAATGCAGATAGCAGATATTTAAGATGTAGTAATGATTAAAAAAATAAATAGGAGCCACTGGGAGTTCCATAAATAAATTTCATTCCTCTCCTCATTTGGTTAAATGCTGAAGAAGAGACCTTTTCAAAAAGGGAAAACATAGTACAATTCCACACAGTCACTATTCAGAAATGCCTGCCAAAATCACAGGTAAACTTTGACATTTTCCTCAGTTGAGTTAGATTCATAAGAAAAACTGATTTCCTTTTATTATTGCAGAAATAATATCTCCTGCGAGTAATGCTGTTTTGCCTTTCTTGCCCAGCCATTTTTACAAAAGTGGAACGGGCAAAATTACTTCATCTGCTGTTCAGATGAGAAGGAGCCTTCTGCCCACAGGAAAAAAAAAAAGGAGAGTGAGAGTGAAAAAAAGGAAATTCTGAGCTTTTTAATAAAATGTCATCTGGTTATTTTCAGAACAGTCCAATTTTATCTTCAATAGGATTTATATATTTTTTTGTCCGTGATTTTTAATGGGCTCTATGGTTTCCAGAAATTTATAATCAATAGGCTGTGTTCTCAGTGGTTTTCTGTTCCTTTCTATATTTTCTTAAAGATCTTGTTGTTTTCCATTTTCTTTGCAGTGTCCTTGCATGACCTCCCAGAGAAAGGAAGATATATCCGTCTTTAAGCTCTGCCTACTCGCAGTTGTGCTGTCAATGCACATCTCAAGTTCCTCCAGACGCAGTTTGATTTTTCCTTTCCTTGTGTTGGCTACTGAATTTTCATTTGCACTCTGACTCTGCACAGCCTGAGTGACTTATGTATTCTTTACCCCTGTAAGCTTTTTTTCACCTGTGCCTACTTGCATTAATTACCAGTATTGTGTTTTCATGCTCCACTTGATTTTTTCCCCAGAACCTTTCATCTTCTTTATTGTGCTATCCAATTTCTTCCTCCTGGCATTTGTTTGTACATTTTTCACGAGCTAAAGTGCTATCTACAGAGTTATTTCTTTTTCTCCATCACACCTGATGTGTTGTTGATCTTTTTATTTAGTTTTTAAAATCTGTGTTCTTATGGGCTGTCTTTTCCTATATTTGGTTTTATAACAAACAGACCACAATCTGAATTTCAGTCCTTAAAAAGCTGTTTGCCATAAATAGTATAATAACTGCTAGCAATAAAACTGTTGCTTCCAGCCTCTTGAGACAGCTATTTAAGGTTTTTTGCAGAACCCTATTTCTAAGATGTTTCAGATTTACATGTTGAAGAACTACTGCCTCCCCTACTGGCAAAATCCACATGCCAATGGAACATTTTACTTCCTGGGTCTTCAGGTCTGGAACACTCTCATAGTGAAGAATTCTTTATATCCAACATCCAACGTAAACATACCCTCTCCAGCATAAATCTGCCCTCTTTCAGTCTAAAGCCATTCCCCCTTGTCCTATCACTACATTCCTTGTAAAAAGTCCCTCTCCAGCTCTCTTGTAGCACCTTTCAGTACTGGAAGGTGTAGTAAGGTCTCCTCAGAACCTTGTTTTCTCCAGTCCCAACACTCTCAGACTGTCTACAGAGAGAGGAACCTATAGGAGGGGTGTTCCATCCTCTGATCGTCTTTGTGGCCTCTTCTAGACTTGTTCCAATAGGTTTACATCTTTCTTGTGCTGGAGACCTGAGCTGATGCAGCACTGCAGGTGGGGTCTCACGAGGGCAGAGCAGAGGGGCAGAACCCCTCCCTCACCTGCTGCCCATGCTGCTTTAGGTGCAGCCCAGGACACGTTTGGTTTTCTGCGTTGCAAGGGCACATGGCTGGGTCATGTTGAGCAGCTCATCCACCTCAAGTCCTTCTCTCCAGGGCTGCTCTCAATCCATTCTCTGCCCAACCTTCATCTGTGCTTGGGATTGCCCCAATCCAGGTGTAGGACCTCGCACTTGGCCTTGCTGAAGTTCAGGACATTTGCACAGGCCCAGTTCTCAAGCATGTCAGGTCCCTCTGGATGGCATGCTTTCCCTCCAGCATGCTGATCACACCACACTGCCTGGTGTCATTGGCAAACTGGCTGAGGCTGCACTCAATCCCACTGTCCATGTCGCTGACAAAGATATTAAACAGCACCAGTCCCTATTACAGCCCCTGAGGAATGCCATTTGTCATTGGTGTCCACTTGGACATTGAACCATTGACCTCAAGTCTTTGAGTGCATCCAGTTCCAGACAATTCTTTATCCACCAAGTCGTTCATCTATCAGAACCATGTCTCTCCAGTTTAGAGACAAGGATTTCAAGCAGGACAGTGTCAAATGCTATAGAAGAAGGAATTATTGTAAATACATATTTTTACAATATCTCTGATTATAATGAAACAATGTAAACTACTAGAGTAGAGAACTTCTAGGAGATTATCAGGGTATTAATGTTATTCAAACAGTTTATTAAATATCACAAAGTTACTGAAAAAGAAACACAGTGATATGTAATGATGGTATTGTGGCATTTGATATCCCACTATGTCTCATTATCACCAAACAGGCCATTAAGAGAGAACAGGGACTGCTCTGCCAGGTGGCTCCAAAGCTGGCAGATGTGCTTTATTTAATAAGTAGGAAAAATAACTTTTGCTGTCAAAGAATTAGGAAGGCAAAAAGGAGGTTTTTGCCACTAGAGGTGAGATATTTCTGTGTTACCGAGTCCACTAAAGACAAGAAAGAAAGTACTTGTCGATGCAAAGCAGAGGTACTTGGGTTTTGGTTGCAGGGCATGTGTGTGTGCTTGTCATGGGAGACACTGCACTTGAAAGAGCAGTCAGAAATGTTGAAACAGAAGGAAAGGGAGAACAGCAGACAGAGGAGGTGAGGAAAAGAGAATGTAGTCACTCATCAGAGGAAAAGCAAAAAGTGAAGCTGTGGAAGAGAATTCACAATATACCATCTTTTAAGCGCAAAAACATTGCTCAGTGCCTTAAATGACTTCACCTTTATAATTCTAGGGCACTTATACCTGTGGTGGCTGGCTAGCCTGTGGTACAAGGAACAGAGACAGTTATCGGTAAGACAGTACCTAGTACCAGAGACTTCTATCCAGTCACGGTGAGAAGAGAAGCCTCTCCCAGGATGCTTTGTTCTGCTCTGGTAATCTACCCCAGTCCTGCTTCTCCAGCTGGCTGTTGGCCACCCCGCCCCCTTGCTACCTTACATATTCCATGCCATAGAAAGTTCTCCACTCCAAGTTCCCCCCATTGGCCTTTGCCCCTCGCCACTCCCCCAGAGCTCCCCCATGGGTCCCCATTCCCTAGTCTCACCTGGGTACTGCCCCTGTGCTTAAACCTGGACCCTCCATTGTTCTCTGTCTTTGCCTCTGGGATCCTTCACAGTGTGGAAGCAATAAACTGCTCCTGTGGAAATCTGTGCAAAGACCCTTCCTGCCTCTTTGCCACCGACCATATTACTGAAGCTGTCCATGTGTTTGTGCATGCACGCCTGGGTGAGTGTGTGGCCTGTCCTGCTGAGCGGCTTCGCTTTGGAGATGCTTTGGAGAGATCGCTGCACCTCGCGCTCCAGCACAGAAACTGCAGAGCCAGAGACAGCGATAGTAACTGCAGTTCTTTAACCTGCCTTTGCCTTGGAGCTCTGCAGTGTTTCACCCTCTGTGGCAGAGATTGTCCCTTGTTGCTCTCATGATGTTATTCTCATGTTATTATTCTCAAGGCCTTGTTCCTGCCAACCCTGACAGCATGGTTATGGTGGGTTCTCTTGAGAAACAAACTTCTCCTAGAATCAAATAATTTTTTTCCTTTTCCTCTCCCTGGCCTTTCGTTATAGCCTTTGAGTTACGCTGTGACGACTCAATAATATACAAGTGCATACCTTTTTCATGATGTAGTCTGCAGCAGCAGCCCAAGGGGAAAGCATGCTGCAGCCAGCAGTAACAGCAACAGAAGCAAACACCACTAGGAGGTTTGAGTGAATTCTGATGAAGATTATATAGTTCTGTGGAAAAGGGTGGATGGTATTTGCCTGTGTGCTGGAGAGGAGCCCATGGAAGATGCTTTTTGAGGATGCCAGTTGCTTTTCTTCCCAGATGATCTCTGGGGAGACTTGTTTTTTTCTTGTTTTCTTTCTGTCTGCCTTTAGCATTTATTTTTCCTTGAAACCAAACTCACTATAGAATTGATGTAAGCCATCATCTAAACATCCTACTAATAAGTGTTTGTGCATGAAAGCCTATCTCACAACACAAGGCCAACATGTGTCTAAAGTTTTTCAAAGGTACATAGCATAGCTGTATTTTTAAATACAAACCCCAGATGTTTCAAACTACCATTTAAAGTCTCTCTGAATAGGAGCATCTTCTAGCAAGCAAAAGGGTCTTTCAGTGCTCCTTCAAATCTGAAACCCTTGCAACCTTAGTTTGCATCTAGCTTTAATACCTGTATTGGATGAGTACAGATTTCTAGGAAACCTGAGACTGGGAAGGGTCGGGAAGATGGATTCAGTACAGGTAAATAATGGGAAAGGAAAGGTTTTAAAAGAAGCCAGAATCTAGCAGATGTAACTGGCTGTGAAATGAGATGCAGCATCATTAATGGAAATGCTTATGAATAAGGAGCAACCACCAGGAGAAAAGCTGCCTTCAGGAGGTTTTGCAGCTTGTGCTCAATAACCTGCATGAGAAATGCAGTGTATCTGGCCTAGAACTGGGGCTAGGTTGCCCCTGACATCTCAGATGAAACACTAGGAGCCTGTTAATGATGAGAGGTTGATGGCTGGATGATGAGAGGATGTCAAGCCCTGCCCCACCCCTACCTGGAGACTGGTCTCCGTGAAGCAGTGAGGGAAATAACAGGTTTTGGAAGGCTTCCTTTAACCTTTCCTTTTCTCTACTTGTACTTTTCTCCCAGATTTGTGTAGACCTTGTCTGAGGAGCATAACAAGAGGTAGGTGCCCACACATATCAGAACAGGCATGCTGGAGTCCTGTGCTAAGTGAGCCCATAGTCCCTTCAGGGGAGGAAAAGGCCCCTGACAAAGGCACTGGGTAGAGGAGTGGGAAATACCTGGTAACATCCAGCCACCTCCTGCACAGGAGACTGGTCTGGACAGCAGCGACTGCTGTTATTGATTCCAAGCCAGCCTACCACAGGTGTATTCCAGGGTGACATTTTGAAAGTGTATCTTACAGCAGTTGGTCTGGCTGGCATGAAGATGCCAAAAAGTTATGGCCAGTTCTGTGTCCATGCTTGGACAGGAAGGCCAAGGTGCTTGACAAGGTGCTGCCATCTTTGGGGCTGTTCAGCTTCTATCTGAATTTCACCTTGTGCTACCCTCCCTTGCTGCTATCTTGGGAGCTGCTAGTAGAATGCCAGTAGAATGAAACCAAGACCTGACACATTTCTCATGCTTATGCAGAGCTGTTTTCAGTCACAGTATTTAAAATATCTTCCACAGCAAAATACGACTGTGTTGTTTATTGAAATGATTCAGGTTTAAAGATGAATTCGAAAACATAATTTGTTCTTTACTCAGCAATGTGTGTCTAGGATAAGCCACTATATATAAAGAAGCATGTAAAAATGTCTTACTTTTCAGCCATTTCTATGAGGAAGGCCAGACTTCCACTGCCTTACTGAAGAGGAAAAGATCAAATGCCCTCTCTGAAGATCTTCCTACTTCCAGTTTTTAATTCTCTTATTCAGCTCTCATGGGTTCAAAAGTGACCCTAGAGTTGAGGTCATGGTATATATTCTGAATTTCCATATTTTTCCTAAAATCAAAGCTCTGTGTCTTGTTTTTGGTAAGAGTTTCATGCTATTCTAGAAGCTACCTTGTTAAAAAATAAGGGAAAAATTTCCACGCTTTGGAACTTTGCAAACTTTTTTTTCTATTCACTTAAACCAAAATACATTAAACTGTCAGTGTTGACAGAAGTCTCATAATTTTCTCTATAAGACTAAAGTATGAAGACAAGAAAAAAAATATTTCCCATTATACAGTTGAAGGGCAAAATGTGAAAAACCTGGCAGATGCTGAACAGTTTAATAAAATTGTTGAATAACTGCTGAAAAACAGGTCTGAAAAACAAAAGTAAATATGTGCAATCATGTAAGATAGAGATCCATAAGATGAAAATTAAGTATATATGCATTACATCCATCACATGAAAAGCAATTTTAGTAATAACATTAAGCAGAGCCATCAAACTTCATTGTAATGACAGAAAATTATATATCAAGGCACACAGTTAAACGTGGAGAAATAATGCATTTTACAGCAAAAGTTTCGATTTTTTTTTTCTCTTTAATAAAGTATATGTCAGAGGATCTTAATGTAACTCTTACTGGGCATCCCTTGGAATCCTTTCCCTGTTATGAACTCCAGCAGCAGCTGGTGAAAGCTGATGGTCCAATGCACTTTTTAGCTTTTTTACCAGCCAGCGTGGTCATTCCCAATCTCTTTTTTGACAGTGAATTAAAGAACTGCTGTAGAAGAACAATAACTTTGTGTCTCATGTCTGCGACTGCCTGCTCATAATCTGACTTTCTGACATTATTGAGTTGCTGCTTCTGTCTATGCTGCACTTGTACCACTGGCAAATGGAAAAAAACTTGTACTGGCTCTAATGCGGGATTTATTCTTCCTAGGTGTATATAAAGCATAGGGATGAAAAGCACTGCCCATATTCAAATAATGAGCTTGAAATAAAATTTCAGGTGTTAATCTGAACATTGCTTTTCCCAGTTTCACTACCCTGATTACAATGAAATTCATATGGAAGTATACACAGCAGTGTTCATTTAGTAGACTGAAAAAAACAGTGTGTTTTTCCCTGTAGTTTCTATGAACAATTTCAGGGTTCTTTTTGATGGCAGTTCCAGTGCAAATGGCCAGATGGGATTGTAGTTGCAATTTGTCAATACACTTTCTCAGCTACTTTAAATTGAGAAGTTGAGTACTTAATTTAGTGCTTGTATCTTCATGGGAGAGTTAATAAAGATCACTTAATTGTTTTTACATGGCCCCTTTGAGGCTGTGTCCTGGGGTGACTTTATGATGCTGTATTCCCTATTGTCTGCCCTATGTCAGACAAGAGTTTTGTGCCTTTACAGCTAGCTCCAGGAGAGGGGGGAGAGCTGGTGGAATTCCTTTGGCACTGTGTTCAAAAACACAGATAACTTCTTCTTCTGCCTGGCTGCTCTCGGCTCTCTGCAGCGAGGAAGAGAATAGCATTCTCTTGTTTTTTAGCTAGCTTCTTGTTCATTAGCTAAAATACGGAGCCCTGGGACTTTGGCTTCTTCTTCTCTTCCGGACTGTTCAGCAACACCAGAACACCATCAGGAGGCCCTACACCACTGGCCCAGAGGGGCCCACACTGAACTCCAGCTCTGGAGAGGAGAAAGCCACACCCACAAAGGACTCTGGAATCTACCCAGGTTCTCTCCACAGTGAGAGGTTTTATTATTTAGCATTATTCTTTTTTTTTTTTTTTCTGTGCCTGCATGCACTCTGCTTGTTAAATAAATAACTTTTTTTTCCACTTTCCTCTGAGGAATTTCTTCCCAAACCTGTGGAGGAGGGGTGGCTGAAACCTGCCTTCTTTGGAGGAGATATTCCTTCCAGAGCATTTCCCTTAATTTGTCTCAAACCAGGACTGGCTGACACTAGACTCATCGAATTATAGAACCAACACAGGATTTGAGGTGTGGCCTCACCTGTGCCAAGTAGGAAGATCACTGTCCTGGTCCTGCTGGTGGCACAATTTCTGTGTGGGTGCTGTTGGCCTTCCTGGCCATGTGTGCAATTGCTGGCTCGTGTTCAGCTGCTGTTGACCAACATCTCCAGCTCCTTTTCCTCTTGGCCACTTTCCAGCCACTCTTCCCCAGCCTGTAGCACTGCAGGGGTTGTTGTGACCCAAGGGTGAGACCTGGCACTTTGCCTTGTTGAACCTCACACCATTGGCCTCAGCATCAATCCAGCCTGTCCAGATCCTTCTGCAGACCCTTCCTGCCCTCCAGCAGATCGACACTCCCAGTCAGCTTGGTGTCATCTGTGAACTGACTGAGGGTGACCTTGGTCCCCTCGTCCAGATCACTGATAAAGATATTGTTGCAGTGGGGATACTGCAACACGCCTATATCAAACCAGGAGTCCCGTGGAAAAGAAATATATACGGACAGATTCTTGCTAGATGTTTCAGAGATGTTTATTTCCCCAGCCGCATGGCCGGGCTCTGCCGAGAGACTCTGCTACAGTCACAGGGCCCGAGCTGCTTTGCCCGCGCAGGGGAACACAAACCAACCAATGGGGAACGAGGCTGAGCAGGGGCAGGGAAACCCCGTGCCTCCCTCAGGGCTACATGGCACGGGGGAGGGACCCCAACAAGATATTAGACAGAATTGGCCGCAACACTGATTCCTAGGGAACACCACTGGTAAACTGCATCCAGCTGGATGTAACTCCACTCACCATCACTCTCTGGGCCTGACCATCCAAACAGTTTCTAACCCAGTGAAGAGAGCACCAGTCCAAGCCATGAGCTGACAGCTCCTCCAAGAGAATTCTGTGGGAGACTGTATCAAAGACTTTACTGAAGTCTGGATAAAGGTAAGCCCTTGGCAGCTAAGGCAGGTAGAGTGATAAAATTCATACATGCTACACAAAATCAGAGTCTCTGAAAGAATCATTTTTGCATTCTGCATTCTGAAACCTCTGACTTAAGCCAACTGGCAAATGTGTTTATCCAGAATACTTCAGTGAGGAGTAGGTTTTGGCAACATTGCCTCTGATACTGTTTTTTAGAATTCCTTTACTTCCATTCAGTAGGTTTAAAGGCTGTAAATCACAGAAGCTCACGTGACATTCCTAAAAGTTATCAGCTCTCTGCATGCCATCTTCTCACTACATCCTCCCGGCTTTATATCTAAAGGTACCAGTGAAAAAAAAAATCTCATGGAGGGAGGGTACATATTCATCATATTTCCAGCTCTGAAAATGAAATGTAAGAGGGAGTTCAGTGGAAATGCCAAGAACGTATGAGAAAAATTTCAGTGTGCTAAGATCTTGCATTCATTTGTCTTAGTTTATTTGAATAACTCAAATTTGAATGCTATGCCTGGAACTCAGACCCTGTTTTAGCTGGTGGGAATAATGGAATTTCTATGGCAAAAGCCCTTAAACCATGAGCACAAGCCTGGGAATAGCCACAATGAAGCCAGTGTTTCTCCTACAAAGTATGCATTGGTGATAAGTGATCAGTAATTGAACACATGCCAAAGCCAGTGAGAATCTTTGCAAAAAATTCTTTAAAACAGGCTTTGAATCAGGCAGAAAGTACCTCAGTGGTTTGACTATTTTAGTGATATGTCATAATTTCAAAAAATTATGAAATCAGGCAATCTGCTAATTAATGCACTTGACATCCATTCATGAATCTGAAAGGGTAATTTATGCCTGTAAAGGCAAAGTTAATGTAAACATAACTATGAGAACAGAACAAGGAATCATAACCAAAGAAAATGAAAAATACTCCAACAGAACTATGGTTGCATAATTTTTTCTTGAGGATACTAAAAAACACCTTAGAATCTTCCACTGCCAAAAAGACAGGATAAGTACTGGGAAATTTGTGACATCATTATAGTAGCAAATGGAAATGACTTCTCAGCTATCAGAAGAGCTGTAAAACACATCCATTCCTAAACAACACATGTAGAAAAGGAGTGTACTTTAGAGATATGAGAATGGTTTTCATGGCTATCAGGTAAATTGCCTCTTAAATTTCTTTTTCTCCGGGGGTACATTCCTCAGGCCAGGGATCAAAGTTCTTGCACTTTCTTCCTGATGTTTAGATCCAGATGATTTAATCATCCTGTCTGACTTGGTGGATACAGGATGGATTGAGTCCTCCTTTCCTCTAAAGGAAGTACAGAAGCATCACCTAGTGCCTTTCTGCCACATGCTGTCTCATGTACAGGGATGTGATTTCCAGATAGGAACCAAAGTGTCTGGTAGATTTGGATGATCAGTGACCAAGAATCTCAGCTAAGGTCTAACGTGTATCTTCACTGAAAAAGCGGTCAGACATTGGAACAAGCTGCTCACAGAAGTGGTGGAATCCTTATCCCTGGAAGTGTTCAAAAAAAGTGTGGATGTGGCACCTGGGGACATGGTCTAGCAGTAACATGGTGGTGGTGATCTAAGAGTAAATTTGCAACATCAAAGATTCTGCGATTCTGTGTTTCTGTGTACAAAGACTTGGCTCCTGTTCCCAGGCCTCCCAACGTACGTAAGTGTTGAACAGCCAGTGGCCCCCAAACTAATTTATTCACAAGATTTTGCTGTTAATTTTTTTTTTCAAAATAAAGAATAGTTATCCTCCAATTTATAGTCTTACAGCATGTACAGAAAAGAATAACCAGAATAAAAATACTAAGCATTTTTATACTAAATAGTCTTGATCTAGTCCATAGAGGATTTGTAAGATTCTGTTTGCCAAAGTAAATAAAAGTTCTGGCTTGAGAAGGCAGGCTTTAATAATCAGAAAAAGCTCTGGTTTTGTGTTTATTTGACTTACACACATTTTAACTTCCTGAGTACCAACACTTCTTTCCAGCATCAGAATGAAGGTTAAGGATTCCTCCTCATCTTGCTTTTTTTGAGTCTGAGAACTTTAATCATATTAGCTTGGTGGAACTTCAGCTGGGACTTTTTACAGCTATGTTTCCTCTGTTCCCTAAGGAAACTGTCGCTGGTTTGCCTTTTCCAGCAGTCACCTTTAACAAGCTCTGGGATTCAGGCAGTACACTAGAACATGAGTATCAGGAGGTTTTTACAGAAATTCTCTCCTTTCTCACAAGGACGGATAAATGCTTTTCCTTAGAGATAATCTTAACTCTCTCATACAAGCATCACCAGCTCTGATAAAAGACATACTTTAATATGAATATTGGAGCTATGTGATTAGAAGAAGAGAGGAAAAACATGTTTATTTATGGTGCAGTGTAGCAGTCAAATGATAGAGTTTATATGAAGAAAAAAGAACCACTAAGGCAAAAAATATTCTGAGTTTTCCAAAGGACAGTGTCAACCAATGGCATGGAAGCAATACACAGGAATAAATAAAGACAAAAAACTTGCTTGAACCTCAATGGAACTATTTCAATTACACCACTGACTCTCAGAGATCCAGTCTTTGAGGAAGCACAGGCAGACAGTTGACCTTGGACAACCAGTTATTCCCAACAGATGAGAACAAAATGTTATCTGATGAGAAGATGAGATTTTATACTCTTGCACTTACAAAACAACCTATTTTAAACCTAGCAAAAGGCAGTGGAAGTCTTTACAGTAATTGTAATTTTTGATATGTCCTCAGACAACAGTTCAACAAAATACATAATCACGGGCTTCTGTTCAACAAAATGCATACTCACAATCCAAACTTCCATAATATCAGTTGGGATTTTAAAGTCTCTATGCTTGAGAATAGATTGAAACAGCTCACTGAGGCAAAGCTTAAACTCGCTGACTCCAAGAGTGTTGTTTTTGTCTACCTCTAACACATTCCCACTTACAGTTTAATACTTTTGTTGTCGAAAAACTACTCGATCTGGTGCAATATAGTTCAGTTCACAATCTTCAGAAGCCCGAAGTATAGGAATAATAAGCCAGATTCAGTGCTCTGTTCCAAATTATTTCCAGTTGGAAGTCAAATTATAGCAATGAGGGAAGAATGAATTCAGCTATCCTCCACTTCATTAGGGATTCATTCTTTTTTACAAGGGTAGGAACAATCCCACAAAAGTCCATCAGATTTACCACCTGCTAACAAATGCATTAGATTGCATATCTGTTTTGATTTTTTAACTTCATGGGAAGAGTTTTGGATTTAATTTGCTCTGGGTACTTAAGAAAAAGGTCAGTGATGCTGACTTTTATTTATTTGATGCTGAAAAATTATTTATTAATTTGTACAAGTTTTTCTTTGTATCATCATTATTCACCCCTCTAAGTCTGCAACATTTTTATTTGTTTTGGGCTCTGAGCAGCTGATGTTTCTTATGTTTTACTTCTCTCTAGCTGGGAAGGTCAAACAGAACATAATTTAACCAAGGCACAGAGGTGCAAACCTTATGGAATAAGCTCCCTCTCCTTCAGCTTTTGGTTGCCCAACTCTATATGCTTTATTTTTTTTTTTAATAGAAGTGATGGATCTTCCGTCTCTGTTACTCCCTCAAAAACACTTCTGAGCAGCCCTAGTAAAATACTTCCATCTACAGCAGTGAACAGGGCAGAGGAGTAGTGGTGATTTGAGACAGTCTGAGAAGAGCTAGGAATACCTTTTCTTGTCTTTGAAAATAGATGCTCTGTTTTTGGGTAGAAAACAGAGTTGTGTAGAATAACACAGAATAATCCTTGCCTGTACAAGGTTGCCCCTTGTCCAGATCTATTTTAGGGGTCATATGGCCCTGTAAGTCTGTTTGTTTGCTTTTTCCCCTTAGGTATGGTATGATTAAACATAATCTGACCTCTCCAGGAAAACCATTCCTTAATGTATTGATAAGCAACCTCATTAATATGTTGCTTTTACATTTCTTGGGGAAAAACTTGTCATCATATCTTACCAGTCAAATCAGTAGAAGAGGAACAAACTAGCCATGTTTAAGCAGCCATGTTCTACTCAACCTCAGTGGGAACAATTTTAAATGTTGTTCTAGAAAGACCTTAAAATTATTTATCATTTTCCTTTTTTCTTCTCTTTCATGTTTTGCATTACCCAAGTTACTGCTTCTAAGCCTTTTTTATCATTGTACAAGGAAAAAGAAAAACCACAAGGAAATAATCTGTTACCATCCTGGTTCTCATTTGAGATGATTTGCTGGCCAGTGAGTCAGCAAAACAAACAGCTGTGATAATTCTTCCTTCCTTTGAAAGTGTAATTTCTCTGTCCTGCCCCAGTATGACTTAGGTGTTTTTTCCACGCTGGTAGCCATTCAAACAATATTTTGATGGAGTAACACAGAAATCTCTGCAACAAAAGGAAATTAGAAGATGTTACTGGCATTTAATGATGAGCCAAATTTAAAAAATCAGTGGTCTTATACTGCACTCCATATAGCCTTCCTGACCACAAAATAAATACATGCTGAGGAAAAAGAAAAAAAAAGCTAAAAGGCAAGTGCATTGACCTTGTCATTAGGATGACTGAAATTACTATAAATAGTCAAAATACTCATATGAGGATTAAAAGACTAATGGAAAGCTCTTGCTCTTAGTAACACTGTCTTCTATATACATACAGAGTATCTCACTGCACTTTAAAATTTTTATTGAGTGTCTAATTTATTTTTATTTGGTGCTTAGGTCCCCAGTCAGTGTTACAGATAGCACTCAGGTACCTGAAACTCTTATTTTGTTTGTTTGGTTTGTTTTCTTTTTTCTTTCTTTTTTTTTTTTTTTTTCTGGTTATTGTTGTTATTGTTGTTTTGGGGTTTTTTTTGTTGTTGTTTTAGGTTTTTGTTTCTTGTTTCAAAGGCACAAGGTAGAAATGAATTCCAAAAAGCAATACCAAAACCCCCACATGGCTTTCACCTAAGGAACTGGATAAGCAGGTAACCAGCCAGTCCTCTTACCTCTAGGCCTACTTTTCTAATATTCCAGGCTTTCAGTGAGGAGAGAGAGAATCTGTCAGAAAGACCACATAGATGAGTGGGACATGATGTTTTAAATCAGTTGTTGCTTGTGTTGATTTTTTGTTACATAGAATATTTAGATTATTCTATCTTTTCTTGTTTCTGGAAAAAAAAAAAAAAGCTCAGTTGAAAAAGAAGAGTAAAAAAGCTTTTGTCTGTTGTCAACATCTCTAAATAAACTAGCAATTTGCACCATGAGGGAAATTAGCACCTTTCACAGCACTAAATCATGAATCAAGAGAATAGTCTCTGCTATATTTGTAGAATGGTAAAATTTTAGTGGCTTTTTTTTACATTTAGATGGTCACTGAGCAGGCCAACAGAGTTATAGCCCAGAAGCTATATAAAATGTTTCTGCAAAGGCAAATTCTGTTCTAATTGACTCCAAACACCAGTGTTTGCTAAGTAAAGCTGTGTTTTCAGTACAAAAAAAAAAAAAAAAAAAAAAAAAAAAAAAAGAAAAAAGGGGATTAGGGGATTTCTGTTATTGTGGATAGCAGCAATTTTTAATTTTAATGTGAACATTTCCAGTGGTTTCAATTGCTTCAATTCGGAAGGCCAAAGAATGAGTCCCAGCTGCATTTCCAGCAGAGATGAGGACCTCTGATTATACACTTGCCTTATTCCAAGATGACTGACACAAAACTACCCTCTGGAACTGTCTTTAGCTGAACCTGAGAACAAGGTAGGGCAACACACCTGAAGTGTGGACAGAGGTGCACAGCCATGGGCACCTGCCTTTGACCTCCACTCAGATGTCCCACGCAGCCTTGAGATAGCAGAGATTGGCTGAGACCCTTCCTTGAACCTGTGCAGGAAGACAATTTGAAGGCTAATCTCCATCTGCCATTGGCTTTCAAGCATCATCTTAGTAATGACCCACAGGAGATCTTGCCTTCACCCTCTCTCTCACAAATATTCCTTTGAAGAGAATGGCTGCACCTGTAGCATCAAATGAGGTTGCTTTTTTCTTCTTTCTCCAGTGAGACCCCTTCCTCCAAGGAGCCTCTCTGGAGTTAATGGGACCACTCATCTTGTATGACTCTATACAGGGCAGCAGAACGAGAACATTGTAAACAGGAATAACCAAACCACCTGGTATTCCAAATTAGCAAGTACATAAAACAGTGTTATGGTTTGACTTATCTGGTGATCAGGTGCCCACCAAATTACTTTATCCCTCACCCTCCTCAAGAGTACAGTGGAAGAAAATACAATGAAAAGCTTGTGGATCAAGATAAGGACAGGGAGATGCCTTACCAGTCATGGGCAATACAGGCTTAGCTTAGGGAAATGAATTTAACTTATTGTTAATTTAAACAGCGTAGTACAGTGAGAAACAAGAAGGTATTTTTAAGCAGCCTATCCCTACCCCTCCCAGACTCAACTTCACCTCTGGCTCTTTTACCTCTTGCTCCCAAGCAGTGAAGGGGACAGGGAATGGGGGTTCATAACACTTAATCTCTGCTCCTCCCTCCTCACTGTTCCTTGGCTCTCACATGGGGTCTCTTCCACACATTACAGCATTTCAAGGAGTCCCCTGCCATAGCATGAGTCATTTAGACATGGTGCAGTCCTTCAGGAACAGACTGCTCCTGTGTGGGTCCTGCCAGAATCCTGGTCCAGCACAGGCTTCCCACAGAGTCACAAGCTCCTTCAGGGCATCTGATAGCACAGATGCAGCTCACCTCTTGCTGTGCTGCTCCCCAGCTTTTCCTGCTCTGCCCTTTGCAGTGCCTCATGAGTCCTATTTGAGCACCACTGACTTGTTCCTTTCTAACCTGTACCTTTTCACATCACTCTTTGCAAAATACATCCCTTCTGTAATGGTGTATGTGTATCTCTGCTTTTTATTGGTGTAATAACTGATGTTTAATTATCCCTTGAAAGGGTGAAATTTGTAAAAAACCTTTGCTTTAGACAAAATACTCATTTGGGTTGATTTAAACAGCCTTTCAGCAATTCAACATTAAGGAATTTCAGTAATTAACTCTGCCCCAGCCCAAATGAGCACAAACACAGTCACACTCTCCCCAAGACAGTTTTCTGTTATCATTTAAGAGCGGATATTAGCAAAGTCTACAATAACCTTCTGGAAGACAGAAGGCAAGGTAATCCTTCAATGAGTTCTGGTCTCCCATTTACAAATCAGTCCAGTTCCCATAGCTTTTAAAAAGCCATAACAGGTATAATCAAGGTCTCTGTAGGTAAATAAAAAGCCTTATTGTTGTGTTGGACTGTATATGAGTCCATATAAAGTATATATATATATATATATGTGTGTGTGTGTGTGTGTGTGTGTGTGTGTGTGTGTGTGTGTATGTGTATAAGTATATAATATATATATATACTTTTATATATATATATATACACATATATAATTATAGACATGTATATAGTAAAAATATTCACCAAGTGATGTATTAGCTCTTGGTCCTCTGCATAATTATTTTTGTTCATTATATCTGTCTTCCTCACTTTGTGTTGTTGTTTGTCAATAGGGTCTTCACCCACATGGATTAAGGTGATATCACAAAAGTGTAATAAAGATGTGGTTGCTTTTAACGTTATTATTGCATTTGTATTTATAAATATCCTTGAACATGTTTCATGCATTCCAAGACATCATTTAGGATCTTTAACAAAGAAAAGCTACTCTTGTGTCTTCACTAAACCAGTTTGTTGATAACAAACAGATTTTAACTAACATTTGGACTATCCATGATTTCAAACACACAGATGGAATCAATAGCTGTTTGCTGTGTAACAGAATATGTCTAACATAACAAATATGCCCAGAGTGTAAAACAAGAAGAGAAAGTAAAGAATGCAGAAAATGAACTTGAATGAGTCACATAATAATGTTTACATACCCCTATGTGGTTGTCTTAGTCCTTGTAATCAATAAAAACATTTCCATGAGAAAAGAATTCCAAATAAATGAAATAAACTTATTTTTAAAGTCAGCTAAAGAAAAGAGTCACAATAACATATGCATGATACCTTAAAAGTAAACATCTCTGGATTTTCTTCATCTTAAAACAAACAAACAAACAAACCCCGAGCCACAAAACTGCCTAGTTTTGTGCAAAAATCTCTTAGAGATAAAGGCCCATCAACAAGTTTACGACATCAACATTCCTCAGCTTTGAAACTTTGTACAAGCTTCTTATTATATTTTGGTACACTTGTTGGTAAGGTGATTGCTTCCTCTAGAATCTAGACTAGGCTACATATTTGGAATGCCTGAACCCCTCTGGAGTCTGATTTCAGTGGTGAAGGAGCTCTTGACTTTGAGCTTTTACTGTTACTGGGCAAAATTCAACTGCATGAATCTGAACTCATCACAGCACTCAAAAGCTCTTGGATTGAAGCACTCTGATTTCACCAACATGTACCAACAGATCTAGTTCACACAGGGATGTGGGAAATTTTCTCTAAGTCCATTCATATAAATGAATATTTCACAAGAACGATGTATTCAATAATTTGATTTTTGTTTGTTGATGAATTCATATAAAGAGTATAAGAAAGGTAATTAAGCTTTTATGAAAGTGTCTGTTGCACAGGTGGAGCTATCATCTTTACAGTTTAATGTAACACCTTGCAGCTTAATATGCCCCAGTACAAGCAATGACAATGCAGTATGAAATATATTTTTCCAGTGTCCAGTCTTTCAGGCATAAGAAATCATGGTTGTCTTATTCTGATTATGGTAAGCAGAAAGAAAGTTTGAAAATGTGCTGTTAAATGCACTGAAAATGCATTTTTATGGTTTCATTTTGAAGGAAGATTCACATTTAATATCTAGAAAGGAGGAATTTGGGTTTTTATTATGCATTTCTCCACTACTAGTAGTCTCTATTGGCACAATTTTCTAGTGAAAAGAAATATGTGAAATAATAGATCCATAACATTCATAAAGCTGTGGAAATGCATGTGTTTCAAATTGAAAGTAGCCTTTAAATTTTGGCTATGGCTGAATTAATTTTTCACTTTCAGATTTAAATACCTACTAAGCTGAAGGATCTAACTTTGCCATCACTGACTAAAAGATGATAAATAGGAAAATTTCAGGAGCCTGTTTCTTTCACTTCTCTATCCTCTTTTAGCAATTTCAGATATAAATAATTAATATATGCAGGAGGGTTAAAAACAACTTAGGACTGGATCCATTCATATAATAATCATGTACAATAATTTGTAGTACTACTTAATTTGTATTACTACTCAGTTTGTAGTACTACTTAATTTGTATTACTACTCAGTTTGTAGTACTACTCATGATATAAAAATTTAGTCCAATTTGTCACAGAATAATTTTCTTTGCTCCCAGAGTAATTTAAAAATTCCTCCATCTTCTTGGCCTAGGGGAGAAAAATATTTTATTTACTCTCTGTCTCTAAAACAGCAGCATCCTCTATCAGTTTCACAATTAAATATGGTACATATAAAAATATATAGGAGTAAAATATTAGAAAATATCCAAAAAAACCTTGATTTTTTTAGAGCATATTTTGTACAGTATATACTACTGAAGGGCTGCATCCCGCCTCTCTTTCTAAACATGAGAATTCCTTTTCTTGCTGTTTTCTGTTCAGGGATACAGGAACACATGTTTTCTATTTAGACACTTCAGTAGTTACTGAAGTCTGGAAAAAAAATCTCCAAAGCATTAATTATCTCCTTCAGATCCTGAGCTCGTCAGTGCTACAGTCACTGTCTGGGCTAAGGGCAAGACATGAGCTTTAAAACAGCACAACTGAAACACAAACCTGGATGTAGCTTGGTGCACCAGGAGCCAAACCCTCACCTGAATATCACCTACAAAGTCAGATAAACCTTACAATCTCCAGAGAACTCCAAGTATCCCTAGCACACCACTTCTGCAGCACCAAAAAGTGATTACATATTTAACCAAGGCAGCACTTAGGAATCAGCTTTCATTTGTAAGAGCTCAGCTTTGTTTTTTAAGAGCCAGAGGTTTAAACTAAACAGTGTTGTACAGTACACCAAGGGAATGACACATTTTTTGGTTTTGAAGTTGGCCATATGTTTCAATATACTGATGGACTGAAGGCTAATGAGAGATGGTCTCTTGCCATTGCAGATTGCTTGGAATTGCTTCTTTCTTCTTCAATGTCTCAGAAAACATACTGCTGGTTTGTTTAAAGAGTTTCAGGATTTAGAGTGATAAAAGAAGCTCCATGAAAGAATACTGTACAGTCAGGGTTTTTGTCATGTTTTTTCCTTTCTGTCCTTAACTGAGGCCCAAAAACCCAGTAGATTGAGGTTTTTTTTTCACATTAAATTGTCATTAACCTGCAATAAGAGTTTTTTAAACTTAAACTTGAGATGACTAAAATTGACTTTTGGCTTTTTGATATTAATTTTATAATTAGTTTAATGATACTAAAAATCTATACAGAAGTCTGTAAGGTTATGCTAATTTAGCAGCTACCTCTCTTGATAGTCTTAATTATTTTATTTTTCTATTCCAATTTTAAGCCTCTGTAACATTAAAAAATGTTAAGAAACTATTTTCAGATGTCACTATGACCTTTTAAAATACCTAATCTAGCTATTTAGAAGCTTTATAACTCATGGGCTTATTTTAAAAGGAGTGTGGGAGTATAATCAAATAAAGTATTTTCGTACTGAGCAAAAAAAGAAATGCACAAATTCTACATTAGTAAGCACACTTACAGAAAGTTGTCCTTCAGTACAATTGAATACCACTGAATATTGTGGTACTGCAATACCACTTGAGTGTCCTTCAAGGTGCCTTTATATGTGGTAAGACATCCATTTAAAATTCCTTCTATCAGATTTTTCTAAATTATTTTTATGATCTACATACACGCTTCCATATACAACCTTATTTTTATAATTATGTGAAATAAATGGTTGGTCTTAGTAGATTTTTCTGCATGTATGCAGCAAAAGATAGTCATCAGACAGTGTGTGTTGCCTGGACACATATTTGTGTGTTGTATCCATGGGACCCACAGAGCTGCATGACTCACACACACCCATACACAGGTGTCATGTGTAAAAAATGTTTGCCTCTTGGGCTTCACATCAGAATTGGAAACGTGTTGATTTAATAATAACATAATTAACTGGCAACTAGTGAACCATGCATTCAGGATCCACTGATGGTAAACCAGACAAACCACAACATGAGACACAAAGTGCTGCAGATTTTGAAATACCTGCTGTAACTGATCACCCAACATTGAAATCACACACGCATCCTCTCACCGGCTGTATAGGTTTCAGGCACAAATATCTCTCTGGGCAGTCCCTACTTGCACCTTCCTCCCACAGGAGACGTGGTTGCTCCACTATTCTGTGTGTCTAGGATATTCCCTGCTGCATCCAAGAACACGCAGGGGAGAAATCTTCCTCGAGGGAGGACCTGGGGGTTCCTTCGGGTTCCCCAGCTGTCCCTGGGAACCAAATGGGTGCCTGCTCCCTGTGCTGTCCCAGTGAAGAATGCTCAACCCAGCCTGGACATGGTGTTGCTGCTAATTTTCATGCTGTCATCTATCTGTTACTGGAAGTTTTCACTGTCTAAAGTCCAGGTAAGAACCATTGTAAGATGCTTCCCCTGAGTATGAACTCTATCTCTCCTGTGCAGGTTCACAAATGGTAAGAAGAAGTCTCAATATTGAGAAGCTCAAATATTGGAAGCTCTTAGGTTTTACTTTATTTCTGCCTCTGCATTTTGACAACCTGAATTTGAAAAAAATTATACTGGTCCAAGAGGTAAATAATCTTGCCCTAAAGACATCATGGGGTGAAGAGCTGTCATCTCTTCAAATCTTTGTTTCCACCAGCAGCTTCCTACTGTGTGTATATATATATATATGCAACTATATATACAAATACATATCCAGGCGCATGTATATATATATGCATTCCTTCCCATAAAACAACATGGGTTTTTTTTAAAAAAATGCCTCTAGCATTAGGTGGTATATTCTTCAGCACTTGAATGTTTTAGCATTACAAAGGCATTAATCAGTGGCAAACTGAGCTCTTTAAGTGTCAAAATAGGAGGCAGTTTCTTCTATCATGCAATAATTTTCTCTTTTTTTTCAATGCTATAAAAAGAAGAAAGATTACCTCCTGGTCCTGATTCAGTTTTCCACTGGTTTTGTATGATTGCACTATACATTTGAATCGCAAAGGTACAGTGGAAACTCATTCTGAATTGTCCAGTAAACATAAAAAATCATTTTCCTAGTAGTTGTTTTCCAAAGTGTCACAGGTAAGACAAAGTAAGCCACAACTTGAAGTGGGCCTGAATGCTGGCAGTCATTTAAAAATCAGTAAGATTAAAGCTTTTTATACATTCTAGGTAGTCCTGAAAGAAGGAGAGAGTTAGTGATTCATATGGGTCCTTTCCAAGTTGAGATATGCTATGATTTCATTAATTATTTCTTATGTTCTCTTGTTCCCTCCCACAGCACTGTGCTCATAGTGCTGGACTTTGCAGGTTGATCACTGTTGGTCTGGCAAGGTCAGGCAGAAAATTTTACTGGTTCCTGCTGTACAGCTGCTCAGATTTACCTGTTTGAGGTGTTATTGGCTAAAATCCCTGGGCATCCCCAGCATTTGATTCCATACCTCTCCATGACTCTTCCTCCAGTTGGCATCTTTCCCTTCCTTCATGACTTTCTAATATCACCTCTTGTCTTCAAAAACCTCTTCACTACCTTTTCAGGATTGCCTCTTCCTTTCAGACTCCAAGTCCCTAAGTTTAAATAGAAAATACTTTGCATAAGGAAATGTCTGATCAGTCTCATAATTAATCAGAAGTTCTGTCTCTTTGTTAGATAGCTCAAAAGTTTGGTTTTGGACATTCACGGCATTGCACAGACACCCAACTATATACTGCCTGCTGGCACTCACATTTCAGCTATTTTTATAACCACCAAAGAAAGCAGTGTCTATACTGATCATGCAGTGCATATGGCTGGTGTTCCTGTCAGGTATGCAAATTTGCTATTAGTTGCCTTTAAATTTCATTTCATCTAAATAAGTTTTTCCCAAAGCTATTGGATTCACTTTATGTGATCCATCTCACCTACTTTTAGCCATTTAGAAAGAGTTTCAGTCTGAATCTGGACCTTCTATGTGTCCATTGGTAAACCACGTGCCTAAGCAGCCTTTATCATTTATAAACATCTAGTTAATGAAGTTATAGGAAACCAGAAAAATATTCTCTCACACTGCAGTTGACACCTTCACTGGGGCATCTGAATTTGCTCTAGAAAATCATGTCTCTGTTGATTATATCTTCATCCACCATAATGAGAGCCTAGACAGCTTTTATGCTTTTGGAGAAGCTGAATTTTTTCTGGCACATTAATTTATGCTGACATATAAATTCAAATGACTTGAATCAAATCCTGTCCCACCAGCCTAGTCTATGTTTATTATATCTTCTCCTTCTCTAGTCTGGATAGGAAGAGGTGCCTCCAGAGAGTGATTCATTCTGCTTGCTTGAGGATAAGGACAGCATTCTCTCTCCTTTTCTTCTAATTGCAGAGAATCTAAAATTATTATCTGAAGCAATATAATAAATGCTTAGATAATTAAAATTAGGTAAGAAAAGCACAGCCCCCTCCATTATTTAATGAGTTCTTATTTTTTTATTATAATCAACTTAGCCATGATTTACATATGTATGTGTATGTATATTTCTGTAAATTTGAGTTTCATTATTTTCAATATGTGTTTTTGTTCTTATTCAGACAGTTCTAGCTTCTAATAAAAATTGTAATAGTAGGCAGACAGGTAGGTTATGTAGACTCAGAAGATTTCCTAATGCAGAGAGACTTATCCTGCAGGTTATTTATACTTTTCAAAAGTATAGTTTGTCCAAGGGGATTTTATCATGGAAACTGCAAATCATTACAGTTCAAATCCATAGCCGTTTTTACATCTTGTATGATATCCTGGTACTAGAAGCCATGTGGATTGTAATTCATAGGACTGGGGAAATTTATGCTTGATAATGTCCCTCATATAAATCCTACATTACATGGAACAAAATTGTAGTAATTATGATAATTTTTGTTTGTTCTGGTTTTGTTTGCAAGGCTGATGAATAAGGGTATTAAGTTTGATGCTTTTTATTATACCCCTTTCCTCAATAGGCTACCCAGTGGACAACCTTATTATTTAGAGCAACTGTCATAATAAAGCAGGGTATAGATAAGAAATAAAACCAAACAGAAAATAGTCAAAGAAGATGAACAATAGTCCTTAAATAGGCACTTCCAAAATGTGAGAGTTTGTGTCTTTAAACTCAGACTGAAATTTAGTTTGACTGCTGTTCTTACAGAAGTAAGCAATGTCATCTTAGTTTCTGCTTCAGAATTGTCTAGGACTCCAAGTTGACGTATTTCATTTTAATTAGGTATTCTATATCTGCTCTTCTTACTTAAAGAAACATCAGTCCTCTACGTACCCAGACAACCTCTTCAGGTTACCTTGAGGTCAGCATCATAAATATAGCAAGGGAAGAGCCACGACCTACATACGGAGTGGGCTCGCTGCTGACAGCACTGCAAGCAAAACTGAATACTGCAAAACTGAATCATGTTGCTCCAGAGATGAGGATCCAGCGATGAGCTGGGCCTTCCTCCCACACAGGCTAAAGAGGAAGAGTGATACATAACTGGGGGAGGAATGGGGCTGAGGGAAGAAGAAAGGTCCTGGAGAGGCTTAGTTCTTTCTTTTGGAGGGCAAATTGAGACAGTTACAGATGGAATAGTTCTATGGGATGCCACCAGTTCTTATCCCTGCTCTGAACAGCAGCAGTTAACCTCATCTTAGTCATACTGCAGCCCTATTTTTTTTTGGTGTACACCATAACCAGGTGACTGTTAACTCCATGTGTGTCTGGAGCTGGCTCTATCAACATCTGGATCATCAGCAGCTATCACGAGGGCTATCCCTCTTACATGTCACCAAAAAAATGCTCTTTTTTTCTGAACTTTATTTATTCAATGCCATGTTGTACAGTAAGAATGAAAAGTTAAAGCAAAATATTTCCTGAGGAGACAATTATTTTTTTCTGCTGGTAGGGTCTAGTTTGGATGAAAAAAGTATTTTTGGTTTTCCATGCCTGTAACTTTATAAGCGGCCTATAACTGGAATTGAAACCCAAAGTCAAAAATCAATTTACTGTTTTGTAAAATAATTTCTTGAATAAAAAATTAAGAAAGCTATTAAGTATTTTCCCGAAATTAAATATTCAGAAATACAGAATTATGATTGGTCTTTTAAAATTATCCGGTCTATAGCAAGCAAACCCTTAAATAACATTGAATAGAGAAGAAGAAAAAAAGATTATGCTGTGAATCTAAAGAATATAATACACTTTCGGGATTAGACATCAAATGGAGATTGAGAAACAATGGGCATAATTTGAACCAGGAAGAGATTATGCTTTTAAAATAAAGTCAAAACCAAAAACATTTTACCCTGGAGAAATTTCTAGTAGAGGGACAGGTTGCCAAAAGAGGTTTTGGCATCTGTACCTTTGCAATAGGGATGAAACCTGGAACAATCTGGTCTGACCTCATAGATGACATGGTGCAATACATCCAAATCTCCAGGACTTAGTTGGAAGAGGAGAGTGAAACTCTTTGCTTATTTTTCTTGGTAGTTTTCAATGTTTCTGCCCACAGGACCTGAGATAAGATAAAATGTAATCCAGATTTTCCAAATACAATTAAGGATGGATTCCCCCAGTTTTTATGTGTTCCAGAGGAGATGGAGTAGTTTCCTGGAGTTCCAGGAAATTAATTGTGTATATTAAATGCATAGAAACCACCTCCACTTCGTTAAAATCCCTGTGCTATAAAAGCAGAGAGTGGGAAAATGTCAGGGAAATGTACCCTGTGTGCTTGCTTTGTATTTATACTCAGCATGAGTATGCCTCAGAAATTTTGGAGTCAGGGTAGACCTTTAGTCTGAATCAGGCCATTCTAATAATCATGTTCTGAGTGGTGATCCTGAAGGAATCTCAGCAACACACAGCCTGAAAAACATAGGTAGGAAGGGTACTGTGGTTCAACATTAATCCTCTTTGAGCTTGTTTATTTTCATTATGAATATATTATGTACAGAATCCAGATCAGAGTATTAAGCATTTCCAGCTTGATTATTTGAAATTCCAAACTGAATACATACTTTCCCAATTTCTAATATTTGGATGTAATTAAATGTAGTAAATTAAAACTAAGCTAACTCTATGGCATGTAAGAGTATCACAGTTAAACTTCATTTGCAAAAAAAGCCTGTGAGATATGGAAAGCAAGAAAATTAAAAGGCAACCCTCTAAAACAAAGGGTGTATTAAACATTTGCTGTTCTGGTTTTAGCTTGGCAGCTGCTAAGAAAAAAACTTCAGCCAAAGAGAAAAGGTTGTTACATCCTCCAGCACTAATACTCTAAGTATAAACTGTAGAGTGTTCAGATACCATTGGATTATTGGGGTTGTGATGGTTCACAAATTGGTTATTATGACAGCGGAATAAAGGAAAAAAGAGATTTTCAGCACAGAATGTACAAATGGTAAAGAGAACTGCAGAATTAATTTTGCATTAATGAGACAACTTCTCCAAAGCTAACAGGGCAGACTGTTGAAGCTAGGTTTATATTAGATATGCCAACTAACTTTCATCTGTGAAGATGCTACAGGGCATAAACAAAGCTTTCTTTTTAAGAGATACTGCTTTCAGTTCTGTCTTTCTAATATGCACTGATTTTGATTCAAAAAATCATTATTTTATTTGTTATATATTTTGCATATTACTTGGGAAAAATTGTGATGAGGCTCATGGGCCTATTTTAAGGCATCAGCAGGCAGCTGGTTTTCAGTTCTGCAATGCAGAAATCCATACAGCAATGGACTCAATAATAGTCTCTGACTAATTTAAAGAAACCCTATCAGCAAGATATGTACAGTTCAGCCCTTCAAGAGAAAGCTTTTCTGGTTTGGTGAGTGCTTTTTTTTATGTTGTGTTTTGTTGCTGTTGTTGTTTTTGGTTTGGTTTGGTTGCTTGTTTTGTTTGATTTTTTTTTCAAATATACCTCTGAAGTATATACAAGATAATAAATAGTAGAGATTGTTTATTGGTGATGTCTCTTTATACTTCACTATGGAGACATGTAGACTCTTCAGGCTGGAAATGTAGACCAGATTTTTGCTCTTGTATCCCAAACACAGGCTGTACATAGTTTTCTATTCAGGTATTGTCATAGGTTAGCCAGCTGAGTCTCGGAAGTGATGTTCTTCTTACAGCTTCCTCCATGACCTGATAGAACCTATCAGCTGGCCAGTTTGAATATGGACAATTCTTTAAGCCACTTAAAGTTGTGACCGCCTCTGTGATCCACACTTAAGAATAGACAAACTCCCCCCCAAGCTCTCTCTCGTTTCCGGCGCTGGGACAGGTGGCTGCAGGCCCCGTGCGGGGGCCAGCGGGCCCGGCCAGGCCCCGCTTGGGCCAGGCCGGGCCGGGCCACGGCCAGCCTGGAGCCATGGGCCTGTTCCAGCCGTGGAACCCCCCCCACTGCCTTGCCGTGGGCAGCCGGAGCGGCTCGGCTCTTCCCCCTCTCCACTCCGATAAGAAAAATTCCAGCTGCAAGGCCGAGGTGAGATTAACACTTTTATTGCTGTGATGAGCTGAAAACCTGAGAGAAGAGAAAGAGGAGATGCTTAAAGCTGAAATTCTGTTGTGAAGCTATGATATATCAGAGTATCCCATTGTAATTTCATGAAGATATGGGGGGTGGAGTGTTCAACTTGTACTTGTAAGCAAAAGCACCTGCGCTGGGCTGGGCAGATGCTGACGCAGCTGTGATTTCATGAGAAGTTTGGACAGGGAGAGATGGAAGCAATGAGGACTTTGGCTCCAAATGGGAAAGGAGAAACCTCAGTTCCTAGAGATGCTCCCAGAGATAGTCCTAAAGATGAAGATGAGGAGGACCCTTTGCTCCCAGGGAAGGAGAAGGGCCTCTGTTCTTGTTTCTGAACAGCTCAACCTTAAAATTGTACCCCAAAAAACTTCAAGAGTGGACCCCCGAAAGCAGTTGTGAGAAAAACTGCAAGTCAGGGAAGGGACTCACATTGTGAGCAGAGAGACTCCTCTTCCTAAATGGACTGAACAATATTTGGAAGTGGGCAGCTGGCTCGTTGTGATAATGCTTTCATAGCACGAGCAAGGAGAGACCTCTCTTTCTAAATGGACTGAACAAGGTTATTATGGAAGTGATAAACAGACTGAACATCTCAAGGGTTGTCTTTTTACATTGTCAGTGGGAGAAGGGAGGAAGGTGGGGGGAGGAGAAGAGTTCTGAAGGGGTGGTATGATTTTTTTTTTCCCTCTTTTAGGTCTGTTAATAAACTTCTTTATATTCTTTCAAGTTTGGTGCCTGCTTTGCGTTTCTCCTAATTCTTATCTCACAGAAGATAAACAGTAATGAATATCTTGGGGCAAACCACTACACTAAATTGGTGTTTCTGCCCGGTTACAAACCCAACCCGCTACAGGTATCTTACCCAAATGCCTATAATTTTCAGCAGCTTTAAGCATGTGTTGAATGTGTTGAATGTACTTCCTTTATAGGTGTAGTTTCATTGAATTCTGCTAGTTGCCTTAAACCTTAGATTGTTAGATATTTTTCTTTCTGGAATTGACTACTTTCCCAGAAAGAAAAGATGCTCTGGACTAAAATGGAATATTGAAGAAGAACAAATCATCTGACTATGCCACACACCTGAATAATCTGCAAATAATACTAGAAATACACATGGCCCTGGGTATCACATCTTATACCTGTCTTCAAGAAAGACCTTAGGGCCTGTTTGAGTTCTGGAGACTTGCAGATCATCTCTGTAGTGGTTGATATTATGGAATAGGATTAAGAGCTTCCTTAAATGGAACTGAATGTGTGAGTTAATCTCTGTTAACTTTTGCTGTTTTAAAATTGCATGCCTAGACTAAGGTTGTTACATATGTTTCATAGACAACTGCGAACTCATGGATCTCTGAGCATGTCTTGTAAAAGGTCTAGTGAAAGCTCTCCCTGTCCACAGCAGGGAAGTTGGAACTAGATGAACTTTAAGGTCCCCCCCAACACAGGCCATTCTATAATTCCGTGACCTGTTGTCTATGAAAGGATGAGGAGACTTTAAAAGCATGAACCAGGATTTTTCAAGAGAGGTAGGATGAACGGCTATGTACAAGTTCCACCTTCCAAAGCACCCAGATGAAATGTATCTTAAACCAGACACCTAATTTTTTAGGTGGTTAAAGCTAAATGAAGTGAGTCTGGTTGTTAGGTTCCTTATTCTCTGAGGAACTTTTGACAATTCTGATGAAAATATGAAAGGCTTTAATGTATTCCATTGTATTTTGTAGTTTGTCTAACGAGGACATCCACTTAAGGTTAAAATGAAAGTTTTTCGTGCTGTTTAGGAAGACTGAAGTATGTTTTAGTGTTTTAAGCAGGGACTGGGAACTGAGTGGAGTTGTTTGGTTTTTTTTTTTTAAATAATATAATATTTCTTAGACAGAGGGACTAAACACCACTATGCAAGTAGTGTCTTAGTTGAGAAGCTAAGCCCCCCTCCAGACCCTTATCCTGCCTAAGGAGCTGATTCCAGTCAGATACCATTTTGCAGTTAATCTTAGGGTATGACTGCTCATAAACCTGTGCAGTAAAACTCAAAGTACCATACTCTATGTCTTCACAAACCTGAATGTCAATTTGCAAATTACGTGTATAAATTCTATACCTGCTGACAAATGCATACTGTGCTTATTATATGTCCAGTTAATCAAAAGGAGGCAAGGATCATCCTGGGGTGTCACCATCCTTGAACTTGGAAATTCAGAGACAGTTTTTGTAGAATATGTTGTAGTGGGGTTACCCTGTCTGAATGCCAGGCATCCACCAAAGCTTCTCCATCACTCCCCTCCACAGCTGGACAGGGGAGAGAAAATAAAATGAAGTGTTCATGTGTTGAGATAAGGACAGGGAGAGATCACTCACCAAATACCGTCACGGGCAAAACAGGTTCTAATTAGAGATATGAATTGAATTTATTACTAACAAAATCAGAGCAGGGTAATGAGAAGTTAAATAAGACCTTAAAAAATCCACTTTCCCCCACCCCTCCCTCCTTCCCAGCTCTACCTCCTACCCCATTGGGGCAAGGAGACACAAGGAGAACTGACAGCTATGGTCAGTTCATCACCCACTGTTTCTCCTGATGCTCAGAGAGAGGAATCGTTACCCTGCTGCACCATGGGTTCCCTCCCATGGGAGACAGTTCTGCATGGATTTCCCCAGTGTCAGTCCATCCCATGGGCAACAGTCCTCCCCAAACTGCTGCAGCATGGGTCACTCTTCCATGAGGTGGATTCCTTCAAGAACAGGCTGCTCTAGCATGGGAGCAGGGCCCCTCTCTCCACAGGTCTCCCATGGGATCACAGGCTCCTCTGAGACATCCACCTGCCCAGCCTGGGTCTCCTCCACAGGCTGCAGGTGAATCTCTGCATCCTCATGGACCTCCACGGCCTGCAGGGGCACACCTGCTTCACCATGGTCTTCACCACAGCCTGCAGGGGAATCTCTGCTTCAGCACCCACCCTGTCTGTCCTTCTGCACTGACTTTTATTTCTGCAGTTGTTCCTCTCACGTGTCCTCACCCCACTCTTCTCTGGCCACAGTTACAACAGCACAATAACCTTTTTCTTCTTTTTCTTCAGTGAGCTACCACAGAGGCATCACCAGGATTTCTAACTGGCCTGGCCTTGGTCAGGGGCATGTCTGTCTTTGGAGCTGCCTGGCACTGCCTTTGCCAGACAGGGAGGAAGTTTCTGGCAGCTTCTCACAGAAACTGCCCTTGTAGCCCCCCTGCTACTGAAACCAGGCCAAGCAAGCCCAATACAATGTACAGTGTCAAAGAAACCCTCGGTGGGGCTCAGGGCACATGATGGTCTTTTTGGACATCTATTGGCAATTATTCATGTCTTTCTCAACAAAGGGAGTGAACAACTAAGAATCTCTTCTTCAGCTCTCACAGAGGATGATTCACTGTATGCAGAGATGATTCACTTGAGCTGAAGACCTACACAATACCAAGTAAGAGTTGTAGGAACAGGCCTGAAAAAGCTCATTTTGATCAGCAGGTAAATAAATAGCAAGTCTTCTGTCTGCAACTCTTGGGACACTTGTATTTCTGTGCCACAAATACCTTCATTAATCATATCTTGTAGCAAAACTGCAGATCTCTGGCTCTTATCACAGGAGAATTTCCCAGTGGCATTAAAGGAAATTGTGCTGCAAATGTATGCATAATTTCTAGGAGATATTTTTCAAGTATTTTCAGTTATTTTATATCTTGATATTTTCAGCCTAAAGCTGGTTTGCATGTTTTATGTTCAAAATGTCTTATGCTTTTGAATTTCTGGAAACAATAAAGTAATTTAGTATAAAGCAACTTAATAAGAAGGAGAGTCTATATACACTGCAAATTATTTTACTCCACGTATACTCTCTTATTAAAAACCATTATTTATATCCTCTCTGAAGCTACTGAGGTCAGAGGAATGAATGTTGTTGCCTCTGGCGGACTGTGACTAAACAAATACAGTATAATGTAGAAGAAGATACTGCTAAACATACCCAAATCCTTTGAATCATGTAAAAGGACTTCTCAGTAAAGAACTTCACAGAATTCGGTCTCTAAATGAGTCACTTGCACCTTCAAAATGTGAAGATGCTTTATTTAGATACCTCTGCCCCCCATGTTTGTAGCTTTCCATCTGCTTTAATCCTCTATTTTGTAGTATTGATTCTGCAGGTGTGCAGCTGCTCTTGCCTTCCCACTACTGCTCATATTACTGCAGGAAATCCAGTGGTGACTGCAAGTGATGAGAAAGAGATCACTGAACAGTTTTGGAGGGTAGATGCCTAAGTCAGACCCAACTTATGTACCAACTTAATCTCACTATCCAAGAGTGCATAGTCAGCTCTAGAAGATTATTTCAGCACACACAAGATTTACAGGAAAGGGGAGGGTCTCCTGAAGAACAGATATCTACATCTCTGGAAATTGCCCACATTTCCCAATTGAATGAGTATGGACAGTGGCACCTATTGATATTGGGGTCATTAATACTTGCAAATTAAGATTATGCACTGTTCCAAGAGCTGAGACTTAAACAGATAATTACTTTAATCTTGTTGTTTCTGTATTTCAGGTGTCAGTAATATTACTACTGGATAATTAAAAATACAACCCAAGAACCTCTGTGGTTAAGTGCCCTGCTGCAAATACCAACACACGGTGCAAGGATGGAGCAGACAACTAACTAGCAAGACACTATTGCAGTAGACTCCAAGTTGTCTTGATATACATGGAGTTAAATTAGACACAGAGGTATCATTTGCTTTATATAATATTTTTCAAGATTAATATATGAGTAATATTTACAGCAAGGCACTATCCTATTTGAACCATCACTAATTAACAACCTGGGAATCATTAAATATTTTAATGAGATGTAATGAGCTGCTATCTGCAGAATGGACACAGATGGCAAGGCTTTAAGAAGAAGAGGTGTGGAAGAAGTAGTATTGTGTAGCCATGGAAACAATGCCTCTCTTTCTTCCTCCCTTCTCTCTTTTAGGTTCAGCAATGCTGCACATCATTAGGGTGTCTGCCTCTCTTGACAATGGCAACTTTGCAGTGTCAGTCAGAAAATCTCTGTATTCATTCATACTGTCAGCACTAAGTGATAGAAAGCCCGGAGAAGATGTGAGATGCATACCAAACAGGCTCCTGCTCTGTGACAGTCTAGTCACATATTCTTATGCAACTGTCAATTTTGAGGCTCAATTCAATAAGAAAGAACAAAATGGAACAGGCCTGGCTAGACAGTGTTCTGTTAGTGTAGCTTCTAAAGTTCATTTCAGTGCTCAAGTAAGTAAAAATGCTGAAAAATGAGACTTGACTGTGGGTACATGGGACAAATGGAATAAAGCTGCGGTTGAGCTCCGGTTCAAAGCAGTTTTGTTAATCCACTGCAGTCAGACCTCAGTGTTGGTGTTTAATTGTGCTAAACTGGATGGTGATATGCTTTTGAATTGGTAGCAAAAAAGAAAATGTTAAAACCCTTGAATGTCAGTTATTCTCACACAGAGCTGTTCCCATGTGTACCAAGAGCACTTATACATGCCTAGCAAAAAGCCTTATAATTATAAGAAGCTGAAGCAGAAAAAAAAAGGGCTGAGTAAAAATAGAATAGAAACTCAGTCTAAATGCACTGAAAAAAAAATTTCAACATGAGCTCTAGCCTCACCGTTTTCCTCTCATTTTTAGAGGTAATTAAACTGATTTTAAATGTCTTAACTCATTTGGGTTTAGAGATTCCAGAAGGGGATGGAAAGGGATGAATTTATGGATCTCCCAAGTAGAAGGAATAAATCCCATAATTTTAACACATATTTGTGTTTCTTAAATCTTTTAGCCCCACAGAAGTGTGAGGCACAAATGATGACATCAGAAGAGGCAACCATCAGAGTAATTACCAACTATTCTAATAGAAGAAAGGGAATGAAAACAGCTTGGGTCTTAATTTGCACAGGCAAATGCAGAAATATATCCCCTCCATGGATTGCATGTACTACCTACATTGTGCATTGGGGAAACGTGATTTCTGTAGATCTTGGCTCTACATCTTCCCTGCTGTGTAAGAAACAGTCCTGTTAGGAATGGAGGTGCTCCTGTGCAGAGTGTTCCTCAGACCCAGGAGGATGCTGATGAGACAATGTCTGAGTCACTGTCTGCTTCCTGATCGACTTCTGGGTCAGCACAAAGTCACACAACCTAACAACCCCAAAAGAACTGATTTATCCTAACCCATAAACCTAAATAAGGCACAGGACACTTCTCATAGATCAGACTACCCTGCATTTCTGACCTGATGAGTTACAGGTCAGTATCTTATCTAGAATGGCTGGACTCGATGATCCTAGAGGTGTTTTCCAACCTTAGCGATTCTATGATTCTGTGATCTTCTCCTGGCCAGGGGCCAATGGAAATGATACATACTGTGGATCTTCAGCCATGATTCAGGAACAGATCCTGCCAGACAATGACAGAAAGCAGCTCCACAGGTAGGGAGTGCAGGCTGGTGCTGGAATTGTATTCTGGCATGATCAGTGATGTGTGCCTGAGCAGTACCTGCTGATGTTCCCTGAGAGATTTGGATTACAAAACAGGAGAGCAACTCACATGGAGCTGCACTTTGGGCTGCTTGCTCAAAAAGAATATTTAATGGGGCTCACAAATGTGTCTCTTCATCTAGACTTGACTCCTGAGCACTGAGATTGGGTCAGAAAATGTGAACCACCAGCCAAATTATGAGAATGTCCTCCATCCAAAAGGACTTTTTTGTTCTCCTGGACTGAAAAAAACCCCAGTCAGCCTATAGCTTAATACATATGCATTTTCCTTAGTATATTTAAACCTTAGTATATTAAAACAGAAGACAAAAAAATGCAGGATTTAGAAACCTTTGGCTGTTACATACTTAGTTTACAGGAGCACACATGCTTCCAGCTTATTTTAATTCTTCAAATACTCTGGTTGTCTTTGGGCATCGCGTTTATCCCTGCTGTGCTTGTGCAAATTGCAATGGACTTTTTATATTTAGAATACCCCATGTTCATGCCTGTTTTTAATTCAAGCAATGCTTCACTTAGCTATCGAATCATAATATAATTAGTAAATGGTTTTGACAATTGAAATTCAAACTCTAGGTATTACACTTTCATTTTCTCAATCGTAATTCCTCTTTTATATTACAGAATTTGGGAGCTCTATCCTGTCTGACTATTTTCATGCCTGGTCAAACTCTGATAACTGACTAACAGCAGGACATATGAACAGCTGGGCAAGCTGCAATTTGGAAGAACCATATTAGAATCCAGAGCTTTCTGTTTTAATAAAAATACCTGAAATATTGAGACTTTTGCAAAACTTAAATGCTATCTAGTTGAAAACTAAACCCCTTGTCAACCAACTAACAAGTTTTTTTTTTTTCATTTTTATTTTTCAGTTCAAATATTATGTGTTGGGGCTGTTTGTTTGGTAGTTTTTGGGTGGTTGGTTGGTTGGTTGGTTGGTTTGGGCTTTTGTCTGTTTGTTTGTTTGAGTTTTTTGTTGGTTTTTTTTTGTTTCTTGGGAGAAAAGACTGACCCCACCTGGCCATAACCTCCTTTCAGGTAGCTGTAGAGAGCAATCAGGGCAGCCCTGAGCCTCCTTTCTCCAAGCTGAACAACCCCAACCTCAGCTCCCTCAGCTCCCTCAGCTCCCTCAGCTGATCTCGTATGACTTACTCTCTGGATCTTTCTCCAGGTTAGCTTTGGACCATAAAAAAGCCCGACGCAACCAACCCTAAAAAATTACTTTGCAAATGAATATTTTGATTGTAAATACTTCCTGTGAAGGTTCAGAAATTTTTCACATAAAAAATTCAAGTTACTTTTTATCTGAACATGATGACCTTGCGAGGCAGTCTCCATGTCAGGAAGGAAGGAAAGTTTTGTTATTAAAGCACTGGACCTTAGAGAAATGGGTTCAACTCTTGCATCTCTTGGTGTCTTTCTTTTTAATTTGTTTATATTAAGGAAGATTACACAGACTGAGATTGTGCAGGTAAAAAGGCAAAATCTATTGGGGAGTGAGACATGCCATCAATTTTCAATTATGTAGAACTACCAATAAAGAGAAGGTGAAAAATTTGGTTTCCATGTGCATGATGAAAATAATGGATTTGAACTTGGCAGTGACTTGATTTATGGGTTACAAAAATAGGGACAATAATGGAAAGCAGGAATAAGAAAAGCCCATGGAAAACTGTAGACTTACTAGGAATACATCGAATGTATTCTGCCAGAAATCACCTAGATATAGCTGGTCCTACTGTAAAAGAAATAATGGCTTAGACAATGTTTTGAGTGATCCCCAAATCATCTCTGGCTGTGCCTACAGCAGGAGTTGCTTTGGTATAGTAGGAACAGATCAGAAGAGTGAGGCAGCAGGAGACATCTACACTAAATATAATATGCAGGATTTAATTCAGGATTAATTTAATCAGAACCAAACATTCTCACAGGCACATGGATGAGAACTGACTCAACTTACCAAACACTAGTTCAAATCCTTATTTTTTGGGGGGGATTTGAAGCTTATTTGATGTGTAGCTGAAGTGGAGTCTGTGGTACAGAAGCCTTCAAAATCAACCTAGTCTGAATATATCAAAACTAATATGCTAACTGAATTAATATGAAATAAAGGTTGTTGGCTTCCTGACGTTGCTATTTTTCAAACCAAATGCTAATGGGCTTGCAGCCTGTTATCTGGAAGGAGATTATCTAGACTGTACATTAGCCAGGAGTTGCCTTCACTCAATACCCTGGATAAGGCACAGTGCCAGAAAGTGAGTTTTGCAATGCACACAGTGCTCACATTGTGGCTGGCTGTGCACAGTGATGATTAAAAGGCTTCTACAAAACTTTGTATTTTTTTCAAGGTTGAATATGCTAAAAATTGCTTATAATATGCATATGAATTAACCTTACTGTTGCCTTTTTCTGAGGTTTTTAGTTATATCTGCCATCTCTTTGCTCTGTATTCAATATTGAAAATAATAATCTTCAGATTTTATTCTTCTATTTGTGAAAGCATAGGATTGTCATAGAATCATAGAATTGTTAAGGTTGGAAAAGCAACCAAAATCATCAAGTCTAATCTTTGAATGAATACCACCATGCCCACAAAACCTTATTATGTAGTGACACATCTACTTATTTTTTTGAACACTTACAGGAATGGCTACTCTGCCACTTTCCTGGGTAGCCTGTTCCAATGTTTAACCACTCTTTCAGTGAAAAAAATTTCCTTATATCCAACCTAAATTTCTCCTGGTCCAACTTGAGGCCATTTCCTCTCATCCTGTCACCTGTTACTTGGGAGAAGAGACTGACCCTCACCTGGTCACAACCTCTTTTCAGGCGGTTGTGTCAGGAGAATGACAAGGTCCCTGCTGAACCTCCTTCACTCCAGGCTAAACACCTCCAGCTCTCTCAGCTGCTCTTCATCAGACTTGTGCTCTACACCCTTCCCCAGTTCTGTTGCCCTTCTCTGGACACACTCCAACCCCTCAATGTCTTTCTTGAAGTGAAGGGCCCAGCACTGGACACAGCATGAGAGGAGAACTTGACTGGGATTTTTGGGTTCTCATACACACATGAGAGACAATCATGTGCGATCAGTTAATATGCATCTTCCCCAACTCCCACTCTATAAAACACAGCTGTCTATAACTAAATTAGACCTCTGAACAATCATTTTAATCACTTGAGACCCATGCCTCTAGGGCATAAGATCATAGAATCATTTAGTTTGGAAAAGACCTTTAAGATCATCAAATTCAACCATTAACACAGCACTTCATGGTTCTTTGCTTCCTATGGTAGCCATCTAGAGTGAGTGAGATGAATGCAGAATGTGCCACTGTTTGGAAGGAGCCTTGAAAAATAGCTTAAACTCAGAGGAAAACTTTCTAGTGAATGGTAGACAAGGATGGGACTTTGTCTGTCTTTCTGGAAGGTTATGCAGTCATGGGGCTCATAGCTTTGAGTGAACATACTCAGGCATGCTTAGCGCTCCTGCCTTACACCTATTTTTAGCATCATATTAATAAAAGCACAAGTACATATTTTGTTTATGTCAATAAATTCAATTCCCAAGCACACTTGCCTAATCAGTTATATTTATATATGCATTATATATATATATAAATAAGTATATTCTATATTTTGTTTCATATTCTATTATTATTTTTAGATTTATTGTTACAGTAATTGTATTATATTAATATATATTTATTTTCATTTGGTTTTTATTTTTGTATTTTATATTTTAGAGATATTTTATATATGTATTTTACATTTACTTTTTCAAATTTACCTGCAATATTGGAAGTTTACATAAACTCCAAATATTTTCTTTCTCATCTCCTTTCCTCTTTACATAGTTTCACATTTTACTTTAAAATAGCAACTTTGCTTGTACCATTCAAAATAACAAAACTGACCAGTTCATTTCCCTGAAGGATACTCTCATAATTTCATCTGTCATAGGAATTACTACACAAAACATAAAATGAATGGTAGCCAGTCTGAATAATTTGCATGGAAATGGGATTATTTTTATTGTTCTTTCATTAATTAACACTTAAAATGTTTGTAGTAGGCCAACACATCATTCATTCACCAGTCACAAAAATACAGAGCTTTTTTCTTGTCTAACTTTAGCTCCTGCTATGCCCAGGATCTCTGAGCTGAATATATAGATCCCAGAGAAATAAAAGGGCAGCATTATTTAATAGTTCTTTCCTCTAATTTCTGGGTTAGGGACATTGCCAACCTGGAATTTCAGAATGTCATACCACAAATGTCACCTCTGGTGTTACCAGTAGTCCCCAGGAGTTATTTCTCCATCTACTGACAAGTTTTTCAATTTTTCAACAAATTTATGGAGCTCAGACTGCATCTTTTGTATCCTTTGGGCATTTTTTAGTTTTTCCAGTAGATGACAGCCTGCGAAGGTGTCCCAGAGCCTCAATTTATAGAGCCACGACACTATTTTATGGGAAATACCTTGTTGTCTGGAGAACTTGGAATATACAAAATTTAAAACTTCTTAAGAAAATAAGGTCAAAAAGAGTGTGGCAAATGAAACAAACCCAACATCTAACCTTTTTATGCTCAAGTGCCTGCAGAAAGACCCCCCCACTTCCTTGTCATGCAGAGGTGTCTCCTGATTTCGTGGTAGATGGGATCTGTGCTTTGCTCTTATGTCTGAAGGCTTTGTCACAGAACATACCTCCACTACGCTCTGCTTATCAGCAGACCTAGGAGTACACTTCCAGATGTGTTCAGGTTTGGTGTTGGGGCCCTCCCTGTGCCATGTGGTCCTGGGAGAGGGGCCCTGGGGGGGAAGACACGGGGTTTCCCCAGCCTCTGGTCAGCCTCGTTCCCCATTGGTTGTTTTGTGTTCCCCTGCGCGGGCAAGGACCCTCGGGTCCCGTGATTGAGCAGTTCCTCGGCAGAGCCCGGCCATGCGGCTGGAGAAATAAACATCTCTGAAACTTCTATCAAGAATTGGTCCATATATATTTCTTTTCCACGGACCTTGTTGTTTGATACGCATGTTGCAGTTTCTCCACTGTAAAAAATGGTGGATGATGCTAGCAGACCAATCCCCGATCCCTAAGGACAGCGACTGATTTGTGAGTAAACTCTGGATTTCTCTTCTTGTTTTGTTTTGCTGTTCCATCTCTAAACTATGGAGGAACTGTGGAAAGACTCTTGGCTCCCAGAGACGCATATGGACATTTATCTTAAACTTGAAAAGATTCTTGAACAACGATTTGTAAATTTTAGCTTAATTCAAGCTCAAAAGGAACTGAAATATTTCCTTTCATGGCTGCTTAAGAACTTTTTCTTGGGATTTAATTCTTACCAAAGACTTTTGGAAGACCATTTGGACACAGTTTATTTTTGAGTCAAAAGATATGCCGATGGAAGAATATTTTCGTGAATATTATTTAATTACAGAGACTGTTGAGCAATGTCAGCTGTGTCTTGGCGAAGGGAAGCCTGGCTCAGAGTCTGTGCGAACCAGACCACGTGGACCAAGCGCTCTCCGAGCACCAGCGAGGCAGCTCCTGCACGTGGGCAGAGCCACACGAGCTGCAGTGTCGGTAGCGGAGCGAGGCGCAGTGGGAGCGGTGGGACCCGGTGGTGCCACCTGGCCCCATGCAGCGCATGGTGTAGCGAGCCCTGTGAACGCCTGACCAAGAGGGGCAGCATGTGGGTGGTGGCTGGCGGCGGTGGTGGCGGAGTGGAGCCATGCCTAGCCGAAACGCACACTGGAGCAGGGCACAGGGGGGTCATTGCTCAGGGGCCCGGGTGAGACGTGGGCATGGCCCCAGGCAGTGGCAGCGCAGCTGAGAGCAGAGGTGGTGGCGGCATGCTGGGAGCTGAGTGGCACGGCCCGGCCCAGCCCGTGCGGCCCCGAATGCGACCTTGGGAAGAGTGCACAGGCACGAGCAACCCCGACAGCCCCAGCAGCTCTGACAGTTCCAATACGGGAGTGACCGAAAGCGAAAGAGAAAGCAAAAACGCAGCGAGACAGAAAACAGCAGCCACTCGGAAAAAGGAAAAAGTCATCGTAGCTAAAGTTTTAGGAATAGTAAAATGGTATAATGTTAAACAAAATTATGGTTTTATAACAAGATGTGACAACCAAGAAGACATATTCGTTCATAGAACTGCTATTAAAAAGAAAAACCCTGAAAAATGCATCCCAAGCTTGGGAGATGGAGAGGTGGTGGAGTTCAAAATTTTGCAAGGTAGAAAAGGGTTACAAGCAGCAGAGGTCACTGGGCCTGATGGTGTTTCTGTAAAAGGCAGTATATATGCTAAAAATTGTAGTCATGTTGGACGATATCTCCATTGTAAGCTCCCCCTACAGTCTCCCTTTCCTAATCCCACCTTTCCCTTTTACCCTATGTCCTATTACCCCCAGTGTATTCCCAAACCGTTTTTTCACCCATGGTTTCCCTCACAAAACCATGCCTTTGCCAACTGTTTCCCCAAAAATCCCTTTCCAATGCCGAGTAGGGGATGAAGAGGGGGAGGGAAGAAATTAACTATTTTTGTTTAGAGTTCCAACAGGTACAAATAGAAGAAACCCTCTCCTGCCTCAGTTTCCCCACAAAGCATGCTCGGAGAGTCCTGTCTCCCTTCTGTCAGCCTTAAGATGTTCCAGAGAATCTGTTTGGACATTTAAAGACTCAGGAGGGTGGCTTGTTTTGTTTTGAAACTGCCCTTGTTATCTCATGTTTATCCAGTTGTTTTCAATGTTAAGTTTTAAATCTCTTTTTGTTAAAAATAAATGGGTGAAATGTTGGGGTCCTCCCCCTGCCATGTGGTCCTGGGAGAGGGGCCCTCGGGGGGAGACACGGGGTTTCCCTGCCCGTGGTCAGCCTCGTTCCCCACTGGTTGTTTTGTGTTCCCCTGCGTGGGCAAGGACCGTGATTGAGCAGTTCCTCGGCAGAGCCCCGGCCATGCGGCTGGAGAAATAAACATCTCTGAAACATCTATCAAGAATCAGTCCATAGATATTTCTTTTCCATGGGCCTCATTGTTTGATACGCGTGTTGCAGTTTCCCCACTGTAACAGTTTGGCATTGCCATTTTCTTTTATTCCTTTTTGCTATCAGACATTTGTTCTTTTAGCTAATCTCTCCTTTGAAACATTTCAAAGGCTCTAGAGAAGCTTAATTTTTTCAGTATGAAATTCATTCTGCTCTCTCTCTAATCCGAAGGCAGTCCAGCACTCCTAAATTAAAATAAAACATGCTTCTTTTTAAAAGTATTTAAATGTCTTTCTGCAAGACCAATCATGTTCTCTTTTTCATGTTCACTTTATTTTGTTGAATGTCAAAAATATCCTTCCTTATGGTGATGGCTGCTCAGTATATTTTAGTTTATGCTTTCCATAGAAATTTATAGTTATGTGAATCTCAATATTAAAGACATGTAAGGTTTTAACATCCATTGTTAAGTGTATGTAGTTCATTATTGACTTCTGTCTGAGAATGTACATGAAGGACACCCTGAATGCTGGCCAGAGCATAGAGCACTGTGACATTAAAGTCATTAAAGAAAAAATGCCAGAAGAGTCAGGTGTGCCATAGACTAGGTGCCAAGTTTAAGATGAGACATCACCATCTTCCCAATTTACTCTGGATTTCTGGGAACAGTGTGTTCACATCTGCCCCAGTTGTCAGGTCACTCTCAGGTTTTCTGCTCAGTGCTCTCAAATCTGTGAATTTTTAGCAAAGAATACTTTCTTCCCTGAGTAGCCTGAAGGGCATGATTAGAGAGAGCTTGGGCTGGGTTGAGATTTGAGGAGAAGAAAGAAGAAAAATATTCTATGATCGGAGTTACTGCAGCTGGTAAATGCTATTGGCAGGGCATCTGGCTAACTCTTCCAGAGATGCGCTGGGACCAGCACAGAGCAGGGAACACAAGGAAACCTCTATGTATAGAAAACTTTCAGGTGCTGTGATTTTCTCTTTTAAACATTAGTAATGTGGATTTTCTCTGAGATGCAGTCAGTCCCTGTGATCTTTGTCAGTCAATTACTATTAATTTGATTTAAGATATGTTCAGATGAGAAATAAAATTGTCTTTCAGGAGAGCTAAGAAAAGGCACTAATTCATCAACTTTACTAGTTTATTCCAACTAGATAAAGAAATACCATTACTATAGAGGAAAAAAAAGAGACAAAAAACCATGTTGAAATTGGAAGACTGAGTCTGAAGCCCAGAAATATACCCATAAAACCATTGTAAACAGTCCTTAACATAGTGTAACAAACACTAACATCTAACACAATTAGTGTAATCCCATTAGACTCTGCAGCAAACTTTGGTGGGGACCAAAATCTTGGGTAGGCTACAACAAATGAAGTCTTGAATACATCATCCTCCAATGGCAACTCAAAGGAGCTCTTGTGTTTCCTTACAGTTAAAAGCATTCTACTACTTATGTCTAATACTGTTTAAGCTTAAATAGTAAGTTTTTCTGTATTTTTATGTAGGAATTGTTATCTGTGAAAACATGCTAGGAATTACAATGTTCAATAATAATAATAATAAAAAAGCCCAGGAAATTTTTAGCTGTATCTTCAGTATTCTAAATAGAATATTTAATCATGCCACATTCTATATTAACAGGATGTAAACAGCAGATTTTTGATACATGAAATGGGGCAAATGTCTTTGGCCTTAGACCAAAATAAAATTTCAAGAAACTACTTGAAATGAAATAACATTTTTTAATATATATAAACTTTTCTGGAATATAATTTTTCACTAAGAAATTCTGGTGCTTCTGTTTTTCCTCATGATCCAAAAGAAATAATGACTTTAGATCTGAGAATATCCCATGAGATATGTTTTGCTTTTGGAGGATTCTAACCCATGAGTGTTAGCTTTTTCAGATCAGAGACAGCTTTCGGTTTCTTCATATAATAATAGTAAATATTAGGTTACAATGGCAAATATTATTTTGAAAGTTTAAATTCTCCAGTATATTTCATTCTAAAAGTGCCCATAAACCTTTTCCTTAAAATTTTCCAGAATGTGGAACTGAAAAGTGAAGTGACAAAAGGTATAATAAATCCATCTAGAATTTTTCTCTGCATAATAAAACCATTTTGTACATAGTTTTGGTACATTTAAATGACCAGAATAAAACAACACAGAGGTAAGAATCACCACACAAAAGAAACAAATGCTTTTGCAGAATCACACTAGTTCCTTGAGACTTAACCAGTGACAAAACTCTGTCCGATCTCTGTTTTGTCACATTCTATTCTCACTTTTCTCTGTAATTATATTTTCTTTGAGAGTGGTAAGATGGGAAAATGTGATAGATTCTGAGAAGCAAATATGCTTTGTTCTGAGTTGTACCTGCCAAACCACAGGTGATGGTAGGATGAAAATTTCTCATGGTATCTGATGCTTGATCATTCCACAGATTCTTGTTCCTGCACAATCCATGAACCCGCCACCTGTAGTACATTGTATGTTTATCCTTTGTCATCTAACTCCAGAACTTTTTCACAGTATTAGGAAACTAGATTTCTAAGTACAAAGCAGCTCCTGCCAATGTGTATCTGGTAAGGACCTTCTTAGGCAATGTGAATCTTGGAAAAACAATTTTTTTTGCTGGGTGATGTAGTGATAACAACATGAAATTAAAAGCTGAAAGAGAAAAAAAATGGCTGAAAGGGTTCTGGCTGCAGGAGACTGCCTGTCAGTGCAGATGGAAACAATACCTCAGAAGAGCTCCAATTAGAGGTAACCAGGAATGGAGGGATGGGGTGGGAGAGGGAGGTACTGGAAGGAAGGAAGGAAGGAAGGAAGGAAGGAAGGAAGGAAGGAAGGAAGGAAGGAAGGAAGGAAGGAAGTTGTGAGGTCAGCATCAGCATATATTTGTCCTCTTGAAAGAGAGCTGAGAAGAACACACTTCAGAGCTAGCATCAGCTTGCAGGGGTCATGGGACACCACTCAGAGAGCCTGCTCTAAGCTCTCCTGCTTTGCTACCTGTCTCACTTCTCAGGATGTTTCTGTCTGTAGAGAACAGGAGAGAACCTGCTGTTGCTAAGGCACCCTTGTAGTTACATTGGATTTATACAATACAGTAAGCAAAGATGGACACCTCATCTCCAGCTCTCAATGAAAGTGTAGCCTGAGGTATAATTATCATTTCAAGGTTCTCTGTTCTGGGGCTGAGAGGTACATGAACTTTCACTTATCAATACAAATTAATAGCATTGGATGGGTGAGTCAAGCAACAATTAATAAATCTATATGCTGCTAAATGACATTGTAATTAATCAAGTCAGGGGCAAATGGAAAATAACTAGCCTTTGAGTTCCAGCTCATTGTATCTCTGCCAAAGGTGACACTGTCTCCCAAAGCTTCTCAGAGCTTAAACATACAGATTTGTATTTAAGTCAGCACCTTCTCTGATACTATTGATTAGTGGGCTGTAGAAGCTGTGGTTATCCTCTCATCGAAACAAAACACTGGGCATTTAAAAATCAATGCAGAATGCGCACTGTTGCTTTCCTGAATGCTGCTTGATTTCTCTTCCTTCTGACAACAAAGGGATTGACTGAGCACCACAGATACACAATCAGCCCAGGGAGCGTCTCAAGTGTGTGTTGCTCAGTACTGTACTGCACACAGTCAGAAACAAGGAGCAGAGCTGTTTGTGCAGCATCATGTGTCTAAAACTTAACTGCCTCTCCAGCAGGGCTCCTGACATGCTCACAAGAAGTTGTGTAACCATGTGTTAACTGAAGGATTGAGTACTCAAGCAACGGGTCAGGAAACAAGTGAGGTTAGCTAGTGTGAAGCTACTGGCATGCCAAGGCAGCTCATCTTTCAATAAAATGAGGATTACTAATTCATAATTGTGGTGGAGCAGGAGTACAGAAGTGATTATGGCTTAGAAGAAAGTTAGGGCCTTCCAAAGGCAGATCTTCTTTTCCTCAAGCTGAAAGAATCCTGAAATATGTTTTAAGACCCTGGGATCTTTGGTCTTGAGCTGACTGCAGGATGCAGCCCTACACTCACTGGTTACCTTTAGTTGTGATGCTCAGGATTTTTAGTTTTTCACAGGCAGCAAGTACATAAATGAATGGATCCCCTAAGGTTTCTGAGAGAGTTAAAAATAGTGTACTTCACAGAAATCAAAGTGCAGGATGTATTAAGTGGAGGATAACAGGTTTTCTGTTGCATTGATGTAATTCCAGAGGTATTAAACTGAATTCAATAGAGCTACAAACAATTTACGTTGGTGACAATAAGAGAAAAATTGTATACTAGTAGCTACAGTAGTAGAAGAGAAGGCTTTATTTGTCTCCAGTTTGAATGCAAGTAATTTTTAGTATTTGTTGGCTAGTTTTTCAATGTCCCTGTGGAATAACATGAAATAGCATTTGTGGAACAGGAGCTTCTGGCAAACAATGCACAATCTTGTAAAAGAGGGTGAAAAATAGCACTGAGAATGCTACAGTCCGAAAGGTGTATGGGTTAAATATAACCAGTGGAAAACTGATGAGAAAGTGTTTCTGGCAAGGTGGGTGATCAGTCAAAGTGAGTGCATTGCTATGCTGCAATAAATTCCTTTCTTTTTTCTTTTTCTAACAATTGGAAGTAACTGAGAAACAAAGAAATTATAAATTGAAAACAATATCAAGACTTTTTTTTATTAATCCCAATTAGGAACAAATATGAGCAGCCTGATTTTCTGAATTAACTTTTATATGTTACAGGCCACAAAACAAAAGGTATTTCAGCCCAGAGGGAAAGTCCCCAAGCTATCCAATGTAACCTACAGTTCCGTGTTTCATCTTGATTTTCTATTGCTTTTCTTTCATTTTTTTACTTCTAATTCAGATATCACACTTGTTTACCTAATTTTGCCTGACTGAAAAACAATTAAATATCCTGTTTTCTTCAGGTTGATGCTCGTTTCACCTTCTCCTTAAATATTGTACAATGATTTCATAAGGAACTTATCTAATCCAGAGATGCTCTTACCATCCTCTCCATCCCTGCTGTGTATGTTATGCTGGCTCCTGCAAAGTGTTGTATCCACTGGGTTCTTGCAGCATTTTCCAGTGCCAGGAATCAAACTGAGATGTGATATTTGTTGTTGTTTTCAAACTGGCAGTATTTATTTTTCACCTTAAAAATCTTAACTGTAAATCTACAGATATTTCATAACATCCATAGCATCAGACAGTTGCTTTTTCCTTTTGAGCATCACTTACTAATTTTTCTGCTAAAGAAGTGGTAAGTTTGCTGTTGTGATTGTTGAGTTTTTTATTTGCTTCTTAACTGTATATTCTGTGTCTTTAACTATTTTTAAGTTCTCTTTGCAAATCTCAGTTACAACATTTCCATCAAGAGGTCTGGGCTTACATATGACTGGAGAATTCTAGCTGAAAGAAAAAGCCATTATCAGCTGAAATGAGCCACTCTGATCCTTGTTCCTTCATTACATGCTCTTTCCTCTAGTGATTGTTATTTCATCTATTTTTAAAGACTCAGTTACTTGTTTCATTGCTAACAGTCATAACAATCAAGGACTCAGTAAGTCCTACCAAACTGCAAAATTTATATTATAAGCATTTCAATACAAGACCTTTTGTGGTCTTTTCTATCTTCTCTCTTTCTAATCTTTAGAAAAAAAAAAACAAAACAGAAAACAGAAGAAACAATTTTTCTCACAACTGTCATATTCATTTGTACACAACCAGTGTTCAAATGTCTCTAATACCATTTATAAACCATGTCCTGAATTAACAAAAATAAATGGAAAGCAACTGAATACTTAAGGAAGACTTTTTCACTCTTTTTATTATTTAGAGTCATGAAAGAAAGTACAAAGTCAACTTTAACTGCTTCTTCATATTTTCAACATTAATGACTGTATTCTTTTCTTGAGTGTACCAGCACAACTTATTTTACTTTTAGTACCATGTGATCTTCAGAAACCATTCAGAAAGTGGTTGGTCTTCTTCTGGGCAGTAACCCTTGGTTTTCACACAATGTGAATTTCTGCACATCCTAATAGCTTCATGCAAAAGACCATTAAAATCAGCTTCCTAAGGAACCACTTTCCTAACTCCAAGCACTCCTAAAAAACCCTTTAGAAATAAGGGTTTAGAAACCCTGTGAGAAATAAAGAGAACATGGATGATACTGATCTGAGAGGACTTAGTCCAGGCTCAGGCACCTTTTCAGGATGCAAAGCTTTGTGTCTGTAAGGCTGACTGTACTGTGTAAGTGGTGCCAGCAAGCCTCACCACCAGAGAATTGTCTCTATCTTATTTTGTCCAATAGCAGCTCCAGCTGGAAAACGGACTGCCATGGCACAGTACTTAACCCAAAAGACTGCCTGCATAATGCCCACGGTAACCTCCAAAATAACTATGCTTTTCATGGCTTCTGACAGAAAGTGAAAACGTTATTGAAAGCTATTTGAAGATGTGCTAAAATGCATTGCAAGTTCTTCACACGAGTGACAGATTTAGGCCAAAATAATATTTTGGAGCATGAAGTCCTTGATGAGTGTGAAAACTCCTAATAATAAGGCAGATACATGGATATGAATCTTTTTCCTAGCCATACTCTGCAAGTAACCCACAGTATTGTTATAATAATGATATTTTATTTTTATAAGAATGATATTTTCTCCCACCAGCATTTTTTCATTCTGTTTTTCTGTCTTTTGGCTCAATCTCATAGAATCATAGAATCATAGAATGGTTTGGAGTGGAAGAGACCTTAAAGGTCATCTGTTTCAACTCCCTACCACAGGCAAGGACACCTTCCATTAGACCAGGTTGCTCAGAGCCCCATCCAACCTGGCCTTGAGCACTTCCAGGGATGGGGCATCCACAATTTCTCTGGAAACCTGTTTCTTTGTCTCACCATTCTGACTAAATAATTTCTTCCTCATATCTAATGTAAATTGACCCACTCAGTTTATAGCCATTGCTCCTTGTTCTATCCCTCTATGTCCTTATAAAAAGACCTTCTCCAGCTCTCTTGTAACCCTTTAGGTACTGGAAGGTGCTCTAAGGTCTCCCTGGAGCCTTCTCTTCTCCAGACTGAACAACCCCGACCCTTTCAGCCAGTCTGTACCAGTAGACCTGATCATCATCAACATCCACTTGTTCCAACAAGTTCATGTATTTCTTATGCTGACAGCCACAGACTGGACACAGAGTAGAGTTGGGTATTTGTCCACTCCCTATCCATTATAAGCAGTGGAACTGGAATTCTTTAATGTATTTTTATTCTTCTGATTCCATTGTTCACCTATGACTTTTAGAAACACAAAAATGTTGCCCCGGGTTGGATTATTTGGAACTGCATAATTTCATTTAAAATAGACAATGAAATTTATGCTGTGGGGATTAATTTTAAGGTCTGGGGTCAGTGTCAGATAGAGTTCTCATGCAGGGTCAGATTCTGGTTCAGAAGTAAGAACTCAAGTCATTGATCATTATTGCCAATGGCTCCAGAATATGAAAGTATCATATCTTTTCTGCCCTTTGCAGTTTAATTTTAATCTGTTTTGGTTTTTTTTAGTAGTTGGTGTTCAGAACCAATTGTGAGGGAATACAAATGGAAAGGGGGTTGTTAAATGCCCGTAAAACATTTATTCATAAGCTGGAGATTCTCCTGAGCCATCATACTCAAATTTCTGCATTACTAGACTGGCCAGAACTACAAACTGATAATTTTTGCTAATGATTATATTTATTTACAGGTTTTGAGTCTGAGATTCCTTCTGGTTTTATTTTTTTACATTATTCTTAATCTTGTAGATACTGAAGAAGTTCACAATATATTCACAAAAACATCGTATATGGTAAAAAGAAGACTCTGATTAAATCAATCTCCATTAATTTCTGACTTGCAAATTCCAAGGGTAAGTGTTTTGATGACATTTCTTGAAGAATCAAATTAAAAAATTGAGATTTCCCCCAGTACAGTAGAAATGACTCTTCCTTTCTCTGTGTGGCCGATATTACAGAGAAACATTTGGTAAAATCGTATTTTAGATGAGCTATTTCACATCAACAGTTTTCAACATTTTAGAGGCAGATTAATAAAACCATTTGGAATTCAAACAGTTATGAATTCTAAAGATGTCCATCTCAGCAGGGAACTGAGCTGAATTTCTGTGTATCAAAAAGCAGTAACAGAGCAGTCTCACTCCTATCTTGCCGTGTATTTAAAGCAGTCTTATGAGACATACAGGTTTTATCTTGGAGGCCAAATGTGATTAACCATGCTACATTTATGGCTACAAATGTACTGACATTTGTGCTACAGAAGATTTTTAGGTGCTACTGCTGAACTGATTATGAATTGAAATTCAAGAACATGGAGTCCCTTCACAGATTTTTTTATGGCATTTAACTTATTACATTTCAGCTAATCAGTGTTTTCTATACCATTTAAATTACCATAAAAAATATTTTTCATTCATTCATTTATTAAGGCAATGCCTTCTGGATGTTGGACCCACTAAAACCCACATCTTTATTTATTTAGGTTTACGCACTCACCTTGCCTAGTAGTCTATTTTGCAAACCAGACTACCCTTCCACTAGCTTGTATTAAAGTACAGATTGAAAAGATAATTTCTATCTATCTCAAAGAGAAGACAATTGGAAGTACCAACACACAGTACTTGAATTCCATCAGATTTTGTAAGAAATTTCTAACCTCAGGATTTGTGTTTTACAATTTCTAAATTGTGAATGTGGAAGGAGGGCTGGGGGTAAAAAACATGAGAAGTTATATTCACATCATAATAGAAGTTGTAACTGTACAGAAATTTTGTGGTAAAATACAGTTGCTACTCCCTGGATGGAATGTGTTCAGCACACTGGAAACCTATTCCAGGATGATTCCCCACACCCACAATCTGCAGCCATAGCAGCTGCTAAGGGGGATGGAACTGAGGGTGGAACAGAGTGGAGACACCATGACCAGGCTCTGCTGAAATCCTCATAGTGAGGGGAATTCAATGGTACTTTACAGCTGAAAAACTGCATAGCACCTGTGAGCCAGGGGAGGGAGGAGGAGATGTCCTGCTGCTGAGCCAATAACTGTGGTGAAATCGCTTTCCTCAGATGAACTTCATTCATTATAACCTAATTGTAATGTTAACACACATTTTCACCCCAAAGGTACCCTCTGAGGTACAGCCACCCCTCACTGGGCTGTGCTCTAGATTTTATTGACTGTATCTTTAAAAGAAACACAGGAGATTTTTGCACCAATCAGTAGAAAAGGTATGGATGACTAGAGTCACACCTAAACACAAAGAAATAATATGAAAGTAAGTAGAGAATGAGGAGAATTTAGGGAAGAATCCATTGTTACTAACTGAATCAGTCAAGGGGCTGAACCTGTCTTCTCCCCTGTAGGGACACCTATTGGGTGAGAACCACACTCTGTGTGTGCTGAATGCTTTTATTGGGGATTACAGTTTGTCTCTGTGTTGCTTTGAATATGTTTTTGCAGTCAGATACTATCAACAACAGTCCTTGAACCTGAACCTGTCATAGTTTTATATTAATAAAGAGCGTTATCCATAAACTGTTTGTGTGAGTCCTTCACAGTTGGCAGCAGAAGGGAACTTACTCAAATGAAAAGACAGACCACTGAGGGGTCATAAAGTTGAGGGGACCTGCTGAAGGGTCTCCCTTATGCTCTTGGGGTGTGTTCCCGAACAAGTCAGTCCCATTCAGCAGGACTGTTCAGTGAAGGGTCCTCATAATGGAACACTGACAGACTGGTGGGACACAAGGGTTTTGGCTTTCCTGGGTCACTGACAGACAAATCAAACACTACAGGTTGAAGAAAACTCCTCTTTTCATGTGACCGTGTATTCCAGTAAAAATGAGAAGAAAATATTCAGTTGTCTTGAATTGGTTTCTTCATTTGATTCAAACTCATGTTACTTCTTGACTGGATTTTAGAACTTGATGCTCCATGCAAACCAAAAAGTTATAGGAATATATTGTAATTCATGCTGCTACAGGGATCTCATTTTTAGCTTTATTTTTGTTGAGTCTTGCCTGTTAGCCTAAATATGGGGATAATAGACCATGTTGACCAAAATATGCTCGGTGTTTGAGCAAGGAGGACTTCTGATGACTGTGATGATGCAAAGTGGAATTCCATTGCAGAAAATCAGTCAATGTCAAAGACTAGACAACTTTTGGAGACTGTTGTTAGGGAATTCTGGCTATAAGAACAAGTAAAACAGCACAGATGCTGGGAGAAGTATGATGGTTGTGTACTTCTGTTACTCAGGAAAGTGGCTTTATTTTGGTAATAGAAAAGCTGGGATTTGTTGCTGAGAAACAAACAAGTTTATGAATATGTGCAAACCTGAGGTGGCAAAGAGCAAATTCTGTTGTCATATTGCACTGCAGACTCAATCTATGTATATAAAACAAGGCAGGTGATGACAAAGTGCAAATAGGGGAAGATAAAGAAATGGACCAATACTATTAGCATGAAAATGGTGGGGTAAATGTACTTGAAATCTTATTTCTGTCAAGTTTTTGGAAATACGAGAGGGAAGAAGCATTTAGGGAATATGTGTACTGTTTTTATGGTGAGTTAGAAATTCCACCTGAACATAAAGAATGTCATGGGAAAGTTTCCTTAAAAATTCAGCAAGTAAGGAATGTTGATATGAAAGGCACAGTACAGACTTGATAAAAACTTGAGAAAAGTTAACTAATTAGAAAAACAAGTGATACTCATGAAATATAAATCCAGTAAGGGGGTTTATAGTAAAGCTCACTAGGCAAAGTTGTGAATTTATGCTAGTTTTCCATCTCTGTACTTTCTGGAGATACAATAAAGGGAATATATGCATGTATACAATGTTGTTGATTAGGTCGCTACATTTTTTTTAAAGTTTACTATTTTTTCTGATTCTAAAGTTTATACCTGTCATGTCATATAGATTCCTGTTATGGACAAAGACTCCTTGGGTGGTCAGGAGGGTTAGAAATTTTGTAAAAGCAAGGTTTTGTCCAGCAAAATGGTGTAAATTTCATAAATTAGAGGCTTGAGATTTTCTGTGGCAGAGGTGAGCCACAACGAATTGAATACTGAATATTGAATTTCCCAGTTATGCAAAACCATAATTTGGGTTATGCCTGGGTCAAAAAAAATGCTTTTAACATTGACAGTATCTGACAGTATTCATATCTCAGTTTTGGTATTTGTGGGTGTGTTACAGCGCGGATTACTGTAACACGCATATATCAAACCAGGAGTCCCGTGGAAAGGAAATATATATGGACCTATCCTTGATAGATGTTTCAGAGATGTTTATTTCCCCAGCCGCATGGCCGGGCTCTGCCGAGAGACTCTGCTACAGTCACAGGACCCGAGCTGCTTTGCCCGTGCAGGGGAACACAAACCAACCAATGGGGAACGAGGCTGAGCAGGGGCAGGGAAACCCCGTGCCTCCCCCCCAGGGCCCCTCTCCCAGGGCTCCATGGCAGGGGGAGGAGACCCCAACATGGGTGGGTTTTACTTCTTTGTTTTTGTTTTTGTTTTTTAGAAAGGACTATGCAGTGATAAAAAGAGATTAACAAAATGTCACAGAAAAGCATGATATAAAATTCTAATCTAATAATACATCCTGGAAGTTTCTGAGTTACAACCAAGCTTTTTCGGCCAGATTCTGGAAAAGGAACAACCATAACAATGAAGATCAGAAGTCAAGGATCAAGTCAAATTCTTTTTTTTTTTTTTTTAAGTTTTAAGAGAGCAACAACACCTGTGAGGGTGTGAAGTGTGAGGATTTATTGGGGCAGCACGTTAATAGTGTCCTGCTTGCTTTGAGAAATCTGTCTTCACAGTACGTATTTGATTCTTCTGGGCTAAAATTTTTTTCAGAAAGTGCTATTTTGTCTGAATGTAAATCTTACTGTCTTACATCAGTGTTAGTCTATGTTAAGTGAAGAGGGCACATAAGAAAAAAGAAATAATGCATGGTAACAGTAGGATGTAGAGGAAACATTTAACTGGATTTGCTGTAGGTACTCAGAGTGCTCTGCATCTGGTAGAAAAGTCAAGCTGTGATTATCACCTGTTTGGGTGATTTAGCTTCACTAGCAAAATCAGCAGATGGTTTTGGTGCTTTGTGTTGTTCTGTTTTTCATGAAGTAAACAAAAGTACTACAGTAACATAGTGTGTGCTTGGCTAAGCACATATTTCATCTTGGTTATGCACCTCTCTACCTCTTTATTTGAATGAAGAAAATGAGCTCCTGATACTACTGTTGCTCATTACACCAAAGGATCCGTAACGTAGAATGCAAGCCTTGGTCCATTAAGTGTCACTGCCACCAGGACCCTTGCAGGGCAAACTGCTACAGAATACAAATGAAATGTTTCAGTGCTTATTCTAGATTTTCTCACTCCTGGAAAAACTTGCATTAACTGACAAAGGACGTTTTTAAGAATTCCTCACCAACTGAAATACTAGGATGTTTTTTAATGTAGCGGTATTTTATCAACTGTATTTGAAAAAAGAGGATTTTTCCCTGTGATTCATGGATGTAGCAAATGTCTGTCTCCATGCATTCTGAGAAGATTTTTCCAAGTTCACAGATGCCAGGTTTATACAGACATTTTTGACATCAAAACTGTACTTAAAACGACTGAAATTTTCACTTGTCAATAGGTTCTGAGTTCTGAAGTACAACACGGCAGAAAACCTTGTGAAAATATGGGAATGCATGACTACAGTGACACGGAAATATTAGTGTCATTACAGACAGTGTACTCTGTGCTGCCTTTCAAACAGATTTTATATAGAGAACTTAATGTGCTTGTTTAGATGACCTTGGAAAAGGTGTTTCTGAATCTTAATTGGATACACAAACTCATCTGCAACCTCTAAAGTGAATAGGTAAAGTAGGTCCAGGAATATCAATACTACATTGTCAATTTTTGGGAATTGTCTATTTTTTTTTCTTTAAGCACATAAAGGAGGATTTTAAATTTAAATTTAAAAATTAAGTAATTTTTACTACTTTAAAAGAAAGTACTCTAAGTACATTTTGCATTTTTTTTAAGTTCAAGAATAAATTAATTTTGGAAATCTTTCTTCTTGTAGACTTGACAGCAATAAAAGATTATGCAACACTTATAATAGAAAAATAAGTATTATTGATGTTCAGGATGACTAGGTCTTGAACAGGAAGAAAGAAAAGGAAACCACTGATTTTACAGCTCAATAAATTTTTCATCTAGAATAAAATACTGCCCTTGCTCCTTATATAAAATATTTTAGTTTTTCAAGTCAGTTTATATGTGTATGTAAAATAAGCAATTAACGAGGGTAGGTTATTTTCTTTGAATGCAAGACTAACCCCTTCAGACTACTCATTTGTGTTCTAATTAGCTGATTAGAATTGCAGGCATTAACTCCTCAGCCTGGAAGCAGTGGAAGGCAGGAGGGGATCATGTCCAACCATCCCTCTTGGCTCAGTTCTTGAGATTTAGTAACAACAGCAGAGAAGATGAACTCAGAGACATCAATAAGCAAAGATTATTTGTTATTGTATTTTCAGATATATTCGTCCTAGTTTTGCTTTTGTCTAGTTATGTTTCAAATATCATAACCAGGACTACTAAACTATAATATGTTAGTAAATTAAACAGGGCATGTGCACAAGTTTGAGCATTAGTAGATTTATCTGAGCTTTAAGTTTGTCAGCATGGTTCTTAATGAGATTTTAACTGCTGCTAAACAAGGCTCAAGCTGATGGGGATAGCATGGACCATGGACCATTCCCACAATGTAATTTAAATTTAATTAGTCTGGTAGTCAGGGATGAGATGAGAAAGTTAAGCTGTGAGAAAGAAGCAGTTGATGAGACAAAATGAGTTGGAATTATTTTTAAATGTATACTGGAGACTAGGAAACCTTAGAAGTCTTGGTTTTATTCTACTTCTCCCTGACTTAAGTCATATTCGGTCTTTCTTACATACCTCTGACTCTTCAGACATACTTCATTCACTATTTTATTAGGAAAAGGTTATAATGGAGATCCGGAAAAACCAGGCACCAGTGACTAGTTAGATAACATTGGAAAAATGGGGTTTGATTGCGTTATTGTGAAGAATAAATTTAGACAATAATATCTGCTTCCTTTTGTATATTTTTCCATTTTAAAATTAAGGAATAAAACAGAAAGTATCAAGCTGATATTTGTTATCAAATAAAAACTTAGTTTGGAAGGGATCTTTAAAGATATCTGGTCCAAGCTTCTGATGAGAGCAGTGCCAAATTTGCAGTTAGATCAAGCTTTAAAGTTAGGTTGGGTTGCCCAGGGAATTTTGAAATTGAGTTTTGAATATTGCTGAGGACGGAGATCCTTACAAAAGCTGCTCTTCCTCTTTTTTCCTCTAAAACAAATGTTCAAGAAATGCCTAGAGTGTTCTACAGGACCACAATGAGCTTCTGAAGAAAAGGCTGCAGCCATTTAGGTTATTGCCATTGAGGCCACGACAGTCACTGCCTGAAGAGGACTATTATAATATTCTGATACTTCCAAAGTATTGCTTGTTTTGTAATAGTTGCATTGTAACTGTGATAGACAAAGACCACAAGAGAGATAAGGTTTGCACAAAGAGATCATTGAGTAGATTACCTGATGGACCTGCTGTATGTTGGGGAAACAAAAATAGATGCAAACTCAAAAATGTTTCTTATATTTTTGCTGAACTTAATAAAACCCAGTTTCACTGGCATGGGACTATGTCAGCCAGTAAGTGTGTTCTGGTAAAGTTTGAAAGCATAGAAAACAAACTTAATTGTGAAAGTCTCATAAAAAACAGCAGTTATTTAAAAAGTAACCAAGATTAAAAAAAAAAAAAAAGTAGTCCTAAGTCCAATATCTTATAACCTGAAAAACTGTGTGAGCTTTATCAAGTAAGAAGCTTCCATATTTAGAAATGTGCAAGTTTTCCAGTATACCTTCACTATCCTACCAGAAACACACTTCAGAAATGAGACCGTCTGAAATGGAAATGCATCTTGGCACAGAAAAAATGTGTGATGTCCTGTGCATTTTCAGTTTTTTTGATAGTTAAAGACTGAATCTATACTATATAGAGTAAATTTGAATGATTCATCCCTTAGGAAAATGTCATATGAACTCCTGTAGAGCTCTATGAAGAACTCAGTAAAGGGTGAACTGAATTTTACAAAGCTATTACATTTCAGATACACTTTTTCTGTGTGTGTCCAGTATGTACAAATTAGAAAAAAAATCTTTATCTAAATTGCTGATCAGCTAAAATTATGTATTTATGTTTTTCTCAAATATTTCTAAGAAATGGTTTGAGCTTTATTCCTACTAATGAACTCTCACAGGCCAGTGAATGAAGTCTTGCTGACAGCAACATCAACAGGAAAACAGGGATGTACCCACACCAGTCATCAGTAACAAATTCCAGTTGATTCAATTAAACTCAAAGAATAATCATATATTGTATTTTGCTGAACCATTTACTTATTAATTTTATGCTTTTTTTTTCTTCCCCTGTACTGAGAAGAAAAATTAATTGGAATTTTCTTCCCAATGTTGTTCAATACCCAATTCTTTCCTCTCTGGTAGGCCTTTCTCATAAAATATAATTTGACCCAAATTTATATTTGGATCCCAATGGATGAATTCAAGTTCATGCAATTTAAATCAGTTCTTTGTTGACTACATATTTTCTTGAAATTATGCAGACATTTGAGTCACAAACTATAAGTGATGGAAGATTTACCTACAGCCCTTACTATCTCAAAATGTGCAACATCCTATTTCCATATGTGCTAGAACTGGCAGACCAAATTCTGGCATTAATGATATCATGCTGTCAGAAAAAAAGAATAAGCCAAGACTCATTAACAAGTTTTTAAGTGTTAACCTAATTCCTTCCAAAAAAACCCCTCTGAATTGATGAGAACTTTCCAACGTGATATGTGATGCATTTCTGCATTCAAATGAAAGGCTGACTTAGCACTAGAACAACCAGATTGGTTGGAAAAAAGTAGGACAGATGAAAAAATTGCCTTTTTGGCTGCACTGTTGTCCTTTTGTCATCTTAAGAAAAAGAATATAAAATAAGAAAACAAACAAGCAAACTCTGTCTTCTTTAAAAGAAAAATAAATTGCATTTTACCCTATTTTTCTTGATTGTCAATTGAATTTTAAAAAATACAGCAATGTGATAAAATTTATATTAATATTTTCTATTATCTTGTCTGGATAAGCCCCCTTGTCTGAATGGTGATATTGTTTTGGAGTCACTGTGCTGTTCAGTGATGGGAAGTCACTCTGTCACTTTTGAGGGTGAAAAGTAATTTCAAGAGATATTTCTAGAGACTGAGAGGAGACCAAATCCCCAGCTGGATGCAGGGAAATTAGTCAGTAATGACAAGGGAGGGCTAAATGCTAGATAGGTAACTTGTGTTATTCACAGTGCAGATGTCCACACTAGAGGTAGTCTTGCCAGTCTCCAGGGAAGATCTTTGTCTCAGCCGGTCTAGATGTCTGCCTTTTAAAGTGATGAACCATATTTTGAATTATCAATCTCTTTGAAATGGTTGTTGTTATTGACAAATTTAATATTACTTAAAGGAGTCAGTGGGACAATGCCAACATGAAGTTGTGGGTGTCCCATCCCCGGCACTGTTCAAGGCCAGGTTGGATGGGGCTCCAAGAAGCCTGGTCTAGTGGAAGGTGTCCCAGTCCATGGCAGGGTGATTGGAACAAGGTAATCTTTAAAGTCCCTTCCCACCCAAAATATTCTGTGATTCTATGATCTCTCCAAGTAGGTATCAGACCTGTGACCTAAGTTGTATCTGCCACCTGTGAAAGGATCTTTTCAGTCCTGTGAAACTCTGTGAATAGCAAATAAGAGTTGACATTAATACATAGGTAACTGAATCAAGTACACTGAGTAAGGATGTGATCTAGTTAACTAAGCATGTCTTGGGCTGATTTTGTGTTACCTAGTGTAATTTACCCTGCCTCCAGCTCCCATTTGAGAAACTCATGGATTTCTTGGGACAGCAAAGTGCTGTAGCATGTCACCAAGAAGGTTGATGAAGCAGTGAAGGGCCTAGAGAACATATCTTATGAGGAGCAGCTGAGGGAACTGGGATTGTGTGGTCTGGAGGAAAGGAGATTCAGGAGACGCCTTATCACTCCCTACAGCTACCTGAAGCGTGGTTGTAGAAAGACGTGAGTCTTTCTTTCCTAACAACTGATATTATGAGAGGAAACAGTCTCAAGCTGTACCAGAGGAAGTTTAGATTGGATATTAGGAAAAAATTCTTCACTGAGAAGATTTTCAAGCATTGAGACAGGATGCCCAGGGAGGTGGTTAAGTCACCACCCATGGAGGTATTTAAAAGATGTGTAGACATGGTGCATAGGGCCATGGGTTAGTGCTGGACCAGCATGGCAGTGCTGGATTGATGGTTGGGATCAGTGATCTTTAGGGTCCAAACCTAAATTACTTTCCAACCTAAATGACTTTATGATTCTTAAAAGTAGCTTGACAAATCTGCCAGCCCTTTGTGTACATTTGGGTATATGTTACAAATGAGGCAATCCACAAAGTAAAATGAACACCAGTTATTTCATAAAGCTTTTCTTTTTTTCTCTTAATTTTCCAAAGGGATATTGCTCTAGCATGACGGTCAATACACACATTCTATGGACACTTCCCTCATTTCCTTCGGCAGTCATAACAGGGTTTTATAAACTGCTGTGCTCAGCTGTTTATAAGCTGAGTTTAGTTGTCCTTGTATCCCCTGGAACAAGGTTTTCTAGAAGTGTGTATTATTTCAGTTGGAAGGAACTGTGCCTGTGTGATCCCTTTCTCCCTTTTCTACTTGAGCAAGAGCCACCAGTGGTGGTCACAATGGCTGCATCTGGCTTACAGAGAACAACATGAGAGTTAAGAGTCATAAGTCTTGGTCAGCAGCTAAGGGCTCGTTGAGCATGTGCAAACCCAAAATAAGTCAATAATCTCACTCGATAAACAGTGGCCAGCACAGGGCTTCTTGAGCTCCCCTGCATGGCAGCGTTTTGCACGTTGGGATCTCCTCTTGGGCAGGGAGGCCTCTCCAGTTACTCCTTGAGGATGAGGAATTCCTTGCCGTGGCACATTCTCGGTAAGTGCCCAATAGCACACGACGATGAAACCTTAGCAATGTGGTATAAAGGATTTGTTGTGCACACATAATCCTTCAGAGATAAACTCTTAACCAAGCCTGGGACTAAGTCTGGGTCCAGCCACACCTAAACCTCCCCTTTGAAAGGAGTTTGGAAAACAGGGTCCTTTCTGTATCTCATGACTCAGCAGGAGGATCTCCCTGACAACTTTGACCCTGTCCTCTATACAGAAAACAATCAAGTTGCTGTGACAAGGAGTAGAAAGAACATCTTGGTCTTGGTGACGTCCTTGCTGTGTGGAAGTCCCAGGAAACCTGGGTTGCTATGCCAGGAGGGAAGTGTGGGTTTCACAATAACCTCTGCCACAGGTGTAAATAATTTCTCAAAAGCAATAATTACTATTTCTGCTCCTCATACTGGAAGAAGAGTCCAGACTTCATCCTCAAGGCATTGCAATTCAATTATCCCTGCAGAGTTGAGAAAACAGAGGTAGTTTAGGACAATTCATAGAAAGCCAAGCAAAATAACTCCTTACTAGAGATATTTTTTCTTAACACACTTTCTATGTACCATTTCAGCTGTGCTCCTCTAAGTGAATCAATCTGCTTTGTGGGAAAGTGCAGAGTAGAAATAAATATAAGAGAAATGGGCATAATGGTACCAAAAATCAAAGTGAAGTGAAAAGTTTCTTATACTGAGTGTTAATTTCTTTTTCTTTTATTGTTTTGCCTTATCAAGAAAGAAATTATTTTGCTGCTACAGTTATTTCACCTCCTTAACAAGTTGCCAGAGAAACTAAAATTTTAAGGGACATATTGCAATGATATATTTTCCAATAAAAATGCTGTGGAAAACTGTTGGATTTTTAAAATTATAATTACATGTTGTGAACTGAATATTTCAGGTGGTATAGAAGAGTTGTGAAAGCTTGTCTATGAGAACGATTTATAAACCCGTGACAAAACAATTTCTTGGAATATTTGAAATCCACAATAATATTTTTAATGATATTGTTTAGAAAACCAATGTTTTCCCATACAATTTAGCTTTCTAGTTTATGAAACCAAGATCTAGTTTTATTAAACCATTTTTCTGAGGAAAATGTACATGTGCTTTGAAATGCTTAGAAGCCTCATCTCCAAAGAAGACAACCTTGTGCAGATGGCCAGTGTCCAAAACAACATGTAAATTAATCCTTCCTAGAAATTAAGGTACAATTGTTGGTGAAAAGCATTGCAAAAATGTTGATGTTATGTCTTTATAATAAAGCACTACCTCAATTGTGTTATAGATGCCATAGATTCTACAGTATCTGTTGGTAGGTAAAAGCTACAGAAAGGGGCATCACTTGTAAGTGATTCTGCAGACTGTAGCAGGACCACAGTTCTGCATTCAGATCTGTGCTAGTGATGCCTTTTCCTGGTCTTAAAATCAAGAGTCAAACACGGTTAGAAGGGAAAAAGGGATTTTACCTCGGTATTTATTTTAAAGATCCTTAGGTGCACCATGTCCAGGTTGAATGCACCTCCATGCACACCACAATGCACACCCACAATAGATCTTACATTATAGTTCTTACCAATTAGCATATCTATCAAAGATTCCCCAATGAGAGGCTTGAATGAGCCCCCCTCCCCAAGGAACCTTCCCCTGGATGGTTCTATCTTAGTTTACAAAATGTGTTCTGGAGAGGATCTTAGGGTCTGGGGACATTTTGATCCCTAACTACAAAGTTTCTAAAATGTTTAGTCTCCTAGCTTGACAAACAAATCTAATAAGCAAAAAGCACAGCAGTTGTAAAAAGGTATAAAAGGGGTATAAAAGAAAAGGTAAAAAATCGTAATGGAATCACTACAGTTTGCCATTAGGCATTTTGGTTTTAAATAGAATCTTTTAAGATCACTTAACAGTTTTGAAACTTCTCTAAAACCCTAGGTAATAAGCCATTTTCAACTGATTCACTTGATTCAGTGTCAGGTGTTGATTTCTGTTACGACATTGCAATAGTGTCTGGTTCTGTCAATTAAAGGATGTTTTGAAGTTAGTGAATCTCACACTAAAGAAACAAGCTGTGGAGCTTCGCTGTTTCATAAGAAAAGGATTTTCTTCACCCCTACCAAGACTATTAGTATGCTCATTAGAATACAAAAGACCCCAACTAGTCTTTAAATTAAAACTCTTTACACTTGCTTTAGGGATGGCAGAGCTGACATCTGATAAAGGGATCTGTGGTAACATGCAGAAACAATGCTGGAAGGTTGAGATTCATCTTACTTAATATAAAATAGCTGAAAATTATACATCTACTTTAAGCCCTTAACTCCTCCTGTCATCAATGGAAAGAGCTGGGAGCTCCTGAGAGTGGTTCATCTCAGCTGTCCTTGACATATGTCATGGTGACATGAACAACATTCTGAAGGTATCTGTTCTCTCTTGTGACTACAAATGAATCAAAATGTGGCTAAATCAGACTTATAATCTTGGAGTTAAAACTTATTTTTTGATACCTAACCGGGAGTAGATAAATCCCACTTCAAGTGTCTTTTTGTTTTCACTTTTTTTCAACATAAAGAAAATAAACCATATCAATCCAATCTTTAGCCTAGATATAAGCCTTTTCTGTGGCATAATATATATTTTCTGTGATTTTGGTCAAAGCTTGGACTTGATCTTGGAATATTCTATGATTCTATAATGGAAGATCTATACAAAGAATAAAGCTTGTAAGTGATTAATAGTTGTGCATTTTCAGCATAATGTACCATAATTTATTTCCTGCTGTGCTCATGGTTAAATTCATCACATTTAACTTCACCAAAGCTAAAATTTACCTGACTAGAAGTTAGAAACCTCTAAGATAAACTATATATGTAGACCTGACTGAGAGTCACTACTGAAATAAAAGCACCTCCAGGTGATTTATCATGCCATTCTAACATAATACCCATTGCAAGCAGAATAAACTGTTATTTCTAATGACAACTCCAGAGTTTAAAAACTAGAGTAGGATGGATTATCAGGAAGACGAGGTAGCTGAAGCTTTTTGAGGTAGCTGAAGAAAACCTCATAAGCCCAGACCTTGATAGTTGTTGGTGGTTTTACACCAACACCTGCTGGAAGAGAAAAAAAGTCTGAGCACAAACAATGCAGAAGATATTTGAAAAACAGCAACACAATTTCTTGATAAAGGTGATCAATGAACTGTGCAGTGAGGGTGCCCAGGAGGACGTTGTTTAGCAGGGAGGCTGGACTAGATGACTTCCAGTGGTCCCTTCCAGCCTTATTACCTATTCTGTGGTTCTGTGGCAGTCAGTAGTGATCTGATTAGTGCAATAGAGCCAGCTGAGTCATGCCTGGAGGGTAAATTCTGGTGTGTGTGGGCCCACTCCCACAGCATGTAAAGACACCCCATACTGCATGCCGGAGTGTAATACCCACAAAGCTGGCTATCCAAGAGCAGGAGATGGAAGACCATTCCTGTCATGATTAGAGATTCAGATAAGTGAAATAAATAAACAAAATCCCCTGTTAGGAAATAAGCAACAGAGGGCTTGGACAATAATTAGATATCTTCAGAGATTTATAATCATGAATTATTGTTTTAGAATATCACTTCAGTGAAAATATAACTGTTAACACAGAAAAGACTTTGATGACCCTTCCTCTATTTATATTGGCATAAATATCCTTTTTAGGCATTTTGATGGCTTTAGGATTAGTGCCAAAATAAACCCAAAATTTAATTGAATTAAATCTGAATTAAACTTAAAATGCTGACATTTTGAACAGATATTTCAGGCGCATGTTCAAAGTTAGTTAAAAGTTTAGAAAAGTTATGGAAAAGATTAGGTAATAAATAAATAAAGAGCCTGAAATATTTTTTTAAATATCTCTTTGTAAGTTCGGACACCTTGGCATTTTCATCCCCCAACAAAACATTCCTACAATGGAATTGCTCTGCTTTTAAAATTTTAACCTTGTTTGCTTTCAAATGTTATCACATGGGATCTACTTGCAAGTCTTCTCATGTAAGCTAACATAATTTTAGGGAAACCTTCAGTAATTTCTGACCATATATGTTATGGACTCTTCCTCCCAGTTCTGTCCCACTGGTGATCAATATCAGCAATTCAACTTTTACTCATTTCTGGTCTCTCTAGAATTTTTGCTCTTCTTAAAACTCTTCAGCTTTAGCTGTACCTTTAAGAATACTTCTTTTAATGAAAGTCCTCATGATCAAATCAATCTTCATTTCTACTCAGGCGTGTGTTCAGTTGTGTTTTGAGCAGCAACCAGAATGGCGGCTTCACAAGCTCCAGAGAACCTGTTTCAGTGTTTGACAACCCCCTTGGTAAATCTTTTATGTGTAAATGGAATTTCTTGTGCTTTAGTTTGTGCCCATTGGCTGTTGTCCTGCCACTGGGCATCACTGAGAAAAGTCTAGGCTCTGTCTTCCTCATTTCCTCCCATCTATGATGCATATAGATTGATAGGATTCTGTCAGAGCTGTCACTTCTACAGCTGGAACCGTGACTCTTCAGCCTGTCATCATGTGATGGATATTTCAATTTGTTACTTGTGTTATGGCTCCTAGCTGGACTCACTTCAGTGTGTCTCTCTTGTACTCGACCTCAGGTGTGTCTCACCTGTGATGGGCAGAGGGGAAGGATCTCATACCCTAATCTGCTGATGACACTCTACTTAATGAAGCCCAGGATTAATTTCTTTTAAATTTTTTTTTCCCAGGGGGTGCACAGCAGGCTCTTGCTCACATTCTTGACCATGAGGTCATTCTGCGTCTAGGTCTCTGGTGGGTCTCCAGCTTGTACAAGTACATGGGACTATTCCTGCCCAGATACAGGACTTTGCATTGCCCTTTATTGAATTTAATGAGACTCTTGTTAAATCTTTTCATCAACCTGTTGAGGCACATCCACGTGGCATATACATGACATACCATGGCATATGGTATATCAGTGACACCTCCCTGTTTTATGTCATCTACAAAATTGCTCCATTCATCTAATCTGTACTCCCTGTGTTTCTGTGAGAGAAACAGTCTTAAAAGCCTTGCTAAATTTGAGATAAACAATATCTACTGCTCTCCATTAACCCACCAAGTAATTCATCTTGTTTCAGGAGGCTATTGTGTTGGTCAAAAATTATTTCTCCTTTGTAAATCCATTCTGACTACTCCCAATCACCTTCTTGTCTGTCCCTCATACATTTTGAAATTGTTTTCAGGATAATTTTTTCCATCGGCTTCCCAGGGCTGGTTTCCTTCAATCATGCTTTATGACGTCAAAGTCTCCCCTCTCTGCATCACCTCATGTTCTTTTCTTGCCAATCTGGTCTTCACTTCCTCACTTTGGGTCATCATGTCTCTCCTGTACTGTTCCGAGTTTAAAACTGTCTTTACCAGGCTGCCCACATTTTGAGTGCCTTGTTAATATGAGGATTAGCTTCCCTTCCAAGAAGAGACTTCACAGTAAAAAAGGCATAAACACGAGGGAGTTTTATTCTTGTAACTGCCAATTGACATCAGCTGGGTAATATTTCTTGGAAATTTGTGAGACTCTCCCACAGGTCAATGGTTCTTTAGTACAAAAAAGAAAAGAAAGAAAAAAATACTCTTTAAAAGCCAAACTAACAAGACTATGCTTCCCACTGGGTTTGTAAATGCTTTGCTTGCTGTACCTTGTTAAATGTAAATTTAAAATAAGTCAGTACCTGCTGAGAAACATGTAGTTTCACTGTCTAACTGGGTCATACCCAAATCTGAAACTAAGGACATAACTTTTAAATAGTGTAAAAATTATATTCATGATCAATCCTTTTTTTATAAACATACTTTTCTGCCCCTAAATTTCCCAGCACAGCCCCACCATAGGGCTTGGCATCAGAAAGACTGACTTCAACCTTTACAAAGAAGGGACGGGTTTTTTTTTTTTTCTGATGACTGTATTTATCTCACCTAAATTTAGAGGCAAAAGTCAACTGAAGGTTAAGATACCTGAATTTTGATACCTGTATGTAGCTGTCTTTATTAGGTTATAGATGTCTACTCTCTTTGCCAAAGGAAACCATAACTGTACTACCAATGGATTTAGGAGGTGATTCAGCTGACCAACAGCCTAATAAATTATTCAGTTTCCTCAGGCTGTGCAGTTACCTAAATTGCTCAGGGCTGCTTAACCAGAGGTACCAAATGCAGAGGTTGGCAGTTATGGCACAACAAATACAGGAGAGCTCCTTCCCACAATGGCACTGCAAGATGGGACTGCCACACATGGGTATCCTGGGAGTATGACAAGGTTAAGGAGAGAATGTGGCTAATTTTCCTGCCTAAACTTCTCTTGGGTGAATACTTACCAGAATAAGGTTTCACTGATGATTTATTTTTTTCTTACAGAATTTTTATTTCTATTGGCACCATGAACCTGCAATGATCCAGCCTTTTTTTTCTGTCATATAGCAGAAATTGTTCTGCAAGAACCAACACTAATGAGAAACCTACAGCCTTCTCCTCAACCCTGTGAACCTTCCTTTGCTGAACATGCATGAATTGATAAAAGCAGGACTCAGCATTTCATTTTGTACTGGTAGCTTTCAAGCTCGGTGAACCTTCATCCATTGTTGAAGTTGTTAATTACTTTATAGTGTATATCATTATTATTATTTTTACCAAGGGCACATTCAGATATTTCCATTGCATAGGCACTGCAGTATGAGAGTTATTGGATTTATTCTGAACAGTGCAAAACAAACTAAATTACAGTTTCTGTCATATATGGTCTGCTTCAGCAATTCCTTATTGACATTCCCAAAAGGAATGATTGCTGAATTTACAATCATAAGAAGACAATATATCTATTTGAATATGGAAATCACTGGTATTGCAATGACTTTCCTTATGTAAAATCATGATCAAGCAAAATATTTGCATCTATTCAGCAATGTGAAATTTCAGATAACAGTAATTCTTACATTTGTCTGCTGCTTCGCATCAGTTGTTTTAACTAAGCCTTGCCATCTAGTGTGTGTAGTCCTAATAATACCATTATTCAGTTAATGAAATTTAGGAAGAAATTATTTCATTTGCCACAGCTACAAATGGAGTTACTTTAAAACCAGGAGTTCCTGAAGAGCAAATAAAAAATTATATGAATGTGGAAGTAAAACAACCATAATGTTTAGCAGTGGTTATGTATACCAAATGCTCCTACTGCACTTTAGTTTTGGCTAAAAAAGTATTTTAAAATATTTTTTGAAGCACTAAAATTTAACTATATTTTTACAAGTATGTAAAATACTCGTGACACCTTCACATTATTTTGGTTTTTCATTTTTTTGGGTTTTTTTTCCTAAACTCCATCAGTCCATGGAATTTTTTCTTCATTTATGTTAATTGAAAATAACAGACTGAATACATGGAGTGTCAGTCTTTCAGGTGAACTGATATAAGCAAAATGATAAGGGTGACACAAATGTCTGTGATCTGCTCTGCACCAAACACGTAAGCCTCTACTGTTCACAGAAGCAGAACTGTTGAGCTTATCAGTCACCCACATAAAATGCCAAAACATAGTTTTCTTAAAAGCAAAGGGATGTATCAGCCGTTTTCAGCATGCCACTGCAACTTTTGACTCCTACTTGTGTGTTACATTTTACACTGTCCTTCCTGTCCAGTGAACTGCTCTAGTCTGTTCAAAGGAACAATAGACATACTTTGAGTTGCTAAATATTAAATAAGAATCATTTAATTATGTAATGTGGAATATTGCAGAGATTATGAGTTCTATCCTTCCTCCATTAAGGCAACTATAGGCTAGGACACAAGCAATAGGTCGTAGATTCATTTGAAGTATAAAACCTGTTCCAGATCTAAATTATGAGATTGTTCTTATTTTTATTATTGTTAAAAAAGTGGAAGTGTCTGACACATCAGCTTTGGCTGGGCCTCCACTTGGACAATTTTCTAAGCTCCCTGGAGATGTCCTGGCCTCTTTAGAATGTGTCAAATGGCAGCAGTCTCCTTCCTTAGAAGGACATTGTTTATTATTTCTTCCTTAGACACGTGAATTCTGCCTTCATGTGTAGTGGATTTGAGTCTTCTGGACACCTCGGACTACAGGCATTCAATGTCAGTTGATTGAAATGGAGATTTAAAAACATAGGCCACTAAATGTCTTAGTCTTTTTCTTGACGTAAATCATGCTTTCTTCACCCTGACTGTTTATTTAGAGTATAAAAAGACTAGAGAAATATGGTTGCAAGAGCTTAAACTCCATAGAAGTTTAGGTGAGATGACTGCCGGAGGTAGCATGGGCAATAAAAGTCTGTCAGAATTGCAGTTTGTCAGTCATGGGCAACCCGAGACAGCATGATGCCCTTGCAGTCTTCACATGGAGAATCCACCACAAAGCCACCTGTCCTCTCAAACAAAAACACAGGTTAGAAGCACAATTAATTAGCAGAGGAAATACTGGTTGTGTTGAAGGAAATGGAAAGTTGTTATCCTTCTATTTTCAAATAGCAGTGGGAAGGGCCTGGGGGATGTCTTCCTGGCAGCTGAAATCATGCAGGCATATTCTTCTCCATCTGGAAAACTGAGCATGCAAATTCAGTTCCTGAAAAATGGAAAAATGGCAGCAGCTCAAAAAAAAGAAATGTCTTTCTTCCACAGACAGGTGTTTCTGCTGTGGCTGTAGCTACAGAAGATCACAAGAGAAACTTCCATGCAACCCCCTTTCAAGGAAAACAGTACATTTGGATGATTCAATATGCATTCTAGCAATATCTAATATGAATGCAAAAGGAAAACATTTGTTTGCAAGTAGTTTTTTAGGAAACATATACTAAATATATAAGTTCTAAGCTTATTTTATGGTATCACAAAAAAGAGAAAAGCCTAAATTGGCAGAATATTAATCCTGTTTGCAAAACCCAAGTCAGGTGAATGATCTTTACCACTTTTTGCATTTTATTTCAATGCAAGCTTTTGCTAACTTAGTGGTCTTGTAATTTTCTTACCAGTAGATTTTGTAAGAAAATAATTAACCAATAGCTACATGTATCTTGCTGTGTTTTATTATACATTGTCTATTGATGTATATTCTGAGCTCACATTATGTGGTCTAACTGAATGTATATCTAACTTCATTTTGATTTCAGGTTTTCAAACTCTGTTGTTTTGCTCAAATTCAGTATTCTTGTATCCATGGCAACAAGAAGATGTGCATACTCTGTCTTAAATATTATCTCACCAAAAAGTCAAGTGATTGAAATGGAAAGTACTTGGCATGTCAGAACTTCACTGTATTTCAGATAGACAATTATGAACAAGAAATGAAATGTGTAGTGACTTTGCTGCTGGATGTACTGTAATTACATCTCTGCTTCACAATGTACTTTTATGGCTCAAGGTTCTTCAAAATGAAAAAGAGTGCTGCATCTTTATTTATTAAATGCTAATGCATTCCTAACAGATAGGCTTAACTCTACAAATGTTTAACAATTATGCAGAATGCACTAAAGTGCTCTTAGCTTAATCAGTTTGTTTTCATCTTTTTTATTTTAATTTTCACTGAAATTCAACAGCAAGAGATTGGTTTTAATAAAAATACAGGGATAGAAGTCAGCACACTTTATAAAATGACTACAACTCACCGCCAAGTTTTGTTGAGCTAGAGCTGATGCCTTGTTGAGGCTAACAGTAAACAGGCTAGACAAAATTAAGAGAATGAAAGTGGGTATTAATTGAAGGGCTTTCAATAAGGTACACTATGGGCTAGGGCTACACCCAAAATGGATGATGGGTCATGGGTTTTTCACACTTTTATAAGTTTGGTCCATTTGCATATCAGCGTTAATTCTCCAATTACAATTTCAGGTAATGATGTCATTACCCCAAGATTGTTCCCCCTTTCTAGAGATTTAGTCTACATATTTTGGGGCCGGGGACAACAAGGTGTCCTTGAGTCCAGACTTAGAGAGGATTTCTTATGTCTAACCAGAGTGGGAGAACAGTAGCGAACAGGCTATATGGAATTTTAGAGTTACACACTAAAGCAGTACAGGATCTGAAAAATATAAAAGCTAAATCCTAAGGCATGAGAATAGTACAGACCAGTACAGCCAGTGAGAAGTTCTCCTTCAGTGTGATCTTCCCATCCAAAATAAGTCCCTAATAAGTTAAACAAAACCAGCTTTTTTTGGAATAAATTCTGACATATAGCCAGTAATTTCAAACAAACTTAAGAACTTTCTTTATGAGTGTTGGCTTCTAAAAATTTTGGGACTCTAAAATGTGCCTGGAAGATAGGTACACAGAATAAAGGTATTAGAGCAAAGGTTGGAATCCAGACAAGTAAAACTTTGAGAGAATCCAGTTTCATGTCAGGTGCTGATGTCCAAATACCTTCAAAAAGAGTTAGGACAATCACTTAGTCAACAAAGTTGAAAATCTCCATGTATGAAAATACCACTCTCATTTTTCTTTCTTGTGTAGTGGCAGTAGAACAGAGAATAAATCATCAGATGGGAATTACTTTCTAAAAACTGGTGAGAATTTTTTGAGGTAAAGCAAGAAGATTCTGAGATGAGCAAGAATTTAACTGAACAATGTAAGGAATTTTCTGTGTTGAATTTTTAAGGGGAAATGCAGGAAAACACCTGCAAAAATTAGAGTCTGTTGCATATAATAAATGCTGTTTTGAGAACATACAGTTCTTCAGCATTATTTCCATCTGCATAAAAAACCTGCAGGTCATGAGCAAATCTTTGATATTTTTGTTTCCTGATGATATATTAGAATAGAGGTACATCTTGGTTTCAAATAACTGTACCTTAAGCTGATATATTAGTTTGGAGTTACAATTCTGCTTTCCTTAGTGAATTTGAGAACCACTACTCCACACTGACTTTTCTATACCTCAGAGTGAAAATAAACTAGCATCTTTAAAAAAGCAATTCATCCTCAGGTTGAAGAAATTTCAGGGTGGTATGAAGAAATCTGTGTTGGAAACTCTTTATTTTGTGAGAATCTAAGTGAAAGAAACAGGAGAAGTTGACATTGCAATTTCTTTTCCATGTTTATAATCTGTCCTGAAATGACAGCTCTCAGAGAGAGACAAAAACATTTGAAGCAACTCATTGTTAATAAAATTTCTCTCTTATTCCTCTTTTGCTTTTTTTTGCTTTATTCTCATTTGTGGTTTACTCTTCTATGTCTTCTCTTTGAGGCTTTGGGGGGGTTTAAGTTTAACGTAAACTCATGTAAAGCACAAACTGGGTGCCAAGCTAAAGTCAATGTTTCCAAATGCTGTCTGCAGTACTTTTTTCATTTAATTTTCTCTTAATTTAATTTTCTCTTACTACAGATCAGTTCTTTCATAGATGCTCACTGCTCACTACTTCCACTAACATGTTTTAAAATTGCTACTGACTCAAGTCTTAAAACAATTTTAACTCAAAGGTGTCCTGAGTTTGGATTGGCACATAAAAATCCCAAACCCAGCAACCTGACACTCAGCTTTGTTTTCTGGTTGAAGTGAGCCTCTTGAGACCTGATATCCAATAACTTTGCCCCTTATATTGCTTGAATCTTGTTTCTGAATGAAGGACAGTCATACTTGGTTCTTGTACCTTTAAAAATTGTTATCCCACAAGAAGCTTAGGCTGAAGTGAAACTTATTCCATCCGTTGTTTAATCCTTTCTTTAACAGCATTTGAAATAGCACTGCAGTCATTTTAATTGCTCCTTGGCCTAAAGTTTCCATACTCCCTATGTCTTCTAGCTTAATTGGTCATTCAATTTTTTGATGTAACTTAAAATTTTTAAAATACAAAATTCCTTTGCTTTTACGACCTTAATGTCATGGCTTGAAGGTAAGATGCCCCTTCTAAAGATCTTTTCCAGTCTCTGAGACACAGTCTTTTCAAAAGATAAGGCTGTGGCTTCACACATTTTTAAGTGATGATCTGTTCTAATGCTACTTTGAAGAGGGCTGACATCTGGAAAAAAAGAAAATGATGTTATACTCAGTTAGATGCTGCAAGTGGTGGAAAGTACAAAAAACAAAAAAAAAAGGACACGTAGGAGGACAGCTACACTGATTTCCAGATTTCACTCCTGCAGAAACTCTTCCATATTTTATGGAGCTTTCTGCTTACAAACATTTTTCCCACATTTCTTCTCTGCCAACATTAATGCTTAACAAAAATACAAAAATCTTTCAGCAAAAGGAGGGTTGTGTGAGCTAGAGTTACCAAGTTAACTTAAAGGCAGGGACAGATAAGAGAAACAAAATACCAGTGGGTCTGAAGCATTCAAAACTGCTCCCTGGTGGATGAGCAGCAGGACCAGAAGGAAAGCAGGATACAGATGGGGGATTTGGACACTTGGGAAGAGGAGATTCCTGCTCCCTGGACGTCATTTTGTATTTTGCTCTGGTGATCTGATAAAGATCCATACACAGCTTGAAGTGTCAAAATAAGGTTTTGCCTCATCCAGATAGACATTATCTAAATAACCAGGGATAGACATCTGAAATACAGATACACCTGCACCTAATATAAACTTAATCCATACTTCCATCCTTGGTGCAAAAAGGGCAGCTGTAGGCTAATATATTGAGAAACAGTAGAATTACATGATAAATATTATACTTTCTACTTTGCATTGGCTGTTTTGTTTCGTCACTTCATTCCTAAACACCTCTATAATAATATATTTGTTAGCAAGAAAGCCATTGGAAATCTATATTGCATTATGCATATCTGCAATATTTTAATTTTCATGCACATAGTGTGCATCCAGTTGTGAGTAATTATTAGAAAGAACACCAAACAACCTTCTCAGTTCTCCGTACCTAGTAAAAAGAGATACTTTTTTTTTTTTATTGGGTAGAAGTTTCTTCTGATCTCCTAGTTTGCAATAGCAATATTCTCACTTGTCTTTTGGAAACTAAAATCACTGTCTATGTGTGGCTGATAGAAGCAATGAATTGCTTTTATTGCATTGGTACTTCTGATCCAGGATAAACATCCAGATTCTCTGAAGTCAGTAAAGAGTGCCAGACACCTCCTTTGGATCTGTAGAGATGACTGGAGACAACTTAGGCACTTCTCTTTCAATGAGTTAAATTGTTCCCCCAAAGAGGATGCCGAGATTAGATGATCAACTTCAGATTATCTTTTACCAGCGTGTTCAAAACATTGTGATAATCTGAAAAATCTCGAGTTTTAACAGATTTCCAACGTGTTTACTGTGCAGGGAAGTAGCTCACAGACTCCATGGAGGTCTGACCTCTGATCTGTGCTGTTCAACACATTTATGAATATTAGCAATGTGATGAAAAAATTTGCTTATGAGACTCGATTAATTGGGATAACAAAACTGATGGTTAATGGTGGAGAACTGCAAATGTTTGCAATATTGATTCAGTGGGCAACAGATTGCTGACAAAACTCAAATGTAATAAGTCACACAGGAAAAATAAAAGCACTTTTTTTTTTTTTAATTTACAGGAATGAGTTCTGAGTTAATGATTATTGCCCAGAGATGAGATTTTTGAGTCAGAAATCATCATCATTACATAGAAAAATAATCTCAATACTCAGCAATAGTCAAAAATCAAGTGAAACCATGAATTAATAGGAAAGGATTAGACAGCATGTCAGAAAGTGTCCCAGAAGTGGTGTGTAACTCCATGGTGCACCTACATTTGGAGGCAGGTATGATCCCTACTTCTGAGAGGGATGCAACTGGAATGGTGGCATGGAGCATCAAAAGTTAGGATGGGTCTTACCCTGACCCAACACTAAGTGAACTAGGACACTTCTGCTAGAATGAGATAGCTGACAAAGAATTTGATACCCAAAACAAGCAGAAAGAGAAGCTTCTCACTGACACATTTACATTGCAAGACTTCACTTTGATGTGCAGAGGTTTAAAGCTTAATATTTGTGCAAACCCAGTTTTTGAATCGTAGAGGGAAAAGACATGAGAGGGCATTAAATAAAAATACAATAGCTGAGGATTGGGCAGCTCTTGAGGCACAGTCTGCTGCATGATGAGAGAATGTACAAGGAAGTCTCATGTGGTGCTTTCTGGGTTGTAATCCTTCTCAGCATCTGCTACTTGTCCAGTGCCAGGAACAAGATACTTTTCTAGATGTTCTGTTATTTCTATCATTTTGGCTACTACTATATAATTTCCTGCACAATCCTTTCCCTACTATGACTGTCTTGAGTGTACATTGAATCTTGAAATTTTCCATAATTTCATTAAATATTACTTCTGAGATTTAAAGGAATAAAGATTCTTTTTTTTAGCCGAAAAATCAATTCTCTTCCCATTTTATTTCTCTTCTTGCTGTTTCACTTTTATGTATTTTTCAGAATACTCAGCTTAGAGGATAAAACTGTTACCTCTTTGTTGTTTGAGATGGAGGTTAGTGAAGAACTAGAATGATGTTTGACTTCCCAAAGCTCTCCCCATGCTGTACTTGTGCAGGATTCTGCACATTAGTAGATTTATTTGACTTCAAAAAATTGACTACTATATTTAATTTTTTTAATTAAAATTGGGCTATCAGCTCATGTTGCAAATATTGTTGGAGCCACTAAAGAAAGAGAAAAAATGTTTCATATTTCATACCTGTACATTATTTCTTTTAGAATTTTGCCTGTTACAATATTTTGTTTGTCCACCTTTTAACAGTTTATATACAATTTGCTATTCAATTGCTTCTGTCATTGGCCCAATAGTACTTTGGAGCAACTGTAGTATTTCCCACATTATTTTGTCTTTATGGTGAATTAGAATCACTGAATTTAGTTTTTTGTTTTACCTTGCCATCAGGATCATGCATATCTACAAATATACTACATTAAAGCATTTTTTCTTCTGAATACTTTAGAAGTACACTCAGGAAATAAATAATTTCTTTCTTATGTAAAAAAAGCAACACATTTTTTGCCTGCTTTGAACAGTGCAATACACTTTTGATGTATTCACTTGAGTTTGTCATATTTACATATTAAATAAATAAACTTTAGAAACAATTAGAGTCAATATCAGGTGAGATGTAGAGTTATGTAATACAGTTGCTTATAAGTTTTATTTCTCAAACTTATAGCAGATTGGCATGGATGAAACAATAGGAGTTGGGTGATAAGGTACTGAATATTCTTTCAATTTTCACCTCATAGCATAATTTTAAATTCAATTTCAAATTTAATTTCCACTTGATTTCAAGTGAACTAAATCTCTAATGCTCTAAGTCTTGTTATCTGTCAATCCTGCTTAATCATCATCCTTTATTATGGAAAATAAATTAACTCCACAAATAATCCCTCAAGGTCTCTTGTTTCTAAAGGAATCCTCTCTGCTTCTCCATGTATTATTCCCCCATCTGTTCGTTCACCCTTTTGCACAATAATGTCACATTTGCAGGAAACAATTGTAATCCTTCAGTGTGATATGTGCAAAAGAAGTTACACCAACAAATTCCTACTGAAGGGTATGGCGTCCTATTTAGAAGTGGTGTCAGGGTTTGTGGGAATAAATTAAGGAATTTTATTGCAATAACTTCTATTGGGGAGTGCATAGGCAAAACAAAGTCCATAAAAGCCTTCCTTAAAGTTGTTCATATCCTCTCCTTTCTGTCTCATTGCCCTAGCTACTAGGATGTGTCCGCTGTTTCTTATTTGCTTTTCTCTTGCATTTGTGGTTGCAGAGTCCCTTAGGCTTAGAGACAAGGATGAAGAATAGCTTTCCTGTCCCTTCCACCTTTGAATAACAGGCTTTGAAGAATAGGTGAATAGGGATTTGAATTTCTTTTGATTGCACATATATTTGATCCATAGCAGATGAGTGCAGTTGGCCTTGAGCTCTTTCACAAGCTGTGCTGCTGCTCCCTATCTGTGCATGCATGTGCTTTTTGAAGACAACCTGACACTGAAGCCTCAGTGGAAGGAGGCAAACTTTTATGTGGCCATTTTTTTTTCTCTCTTTAAGGGGAGGAAGTGATGTGATACATTGCTATATATCTCATCATCAGGCTTCTGTTCTTAAAGTTTGAGAATTTCAATCTGAAACCAAAGTCTCTCCAAGGATTGTGCAGGAAACATAAGTGGTCACTTGGGTAATTCACTTACAATCACCCTACTAGCCTGGATACCTATTTTTGGTTCACTGCATCCTCCAGGTTTGTTGATTGCAGAAGGTGCTCTGACCCTCTCCCCTAACCTCTGTGCTTGCCACACTCACATCATGGTGATAGAATATGACACTAATTTTATTGAAGTGTCCTATAGCCAAAAGAATCACACTATTTAGTGGGCAGTTGAGCATCTGTGACAAGTGAAAAATAGTTGTGTTGAGAGGTACCCTGAATTAACTGCTTTTCTAACGCCTCCCCTAGGTGCAAAATTGTGTCTCATACTCCAGCACATTCCTCTGCGAATGTCATTGAATCCTCAACTGGATTGCAAGCTTAAAGCACTCTGGAGGCTTCATTTGATGTATGTAAACAGAAATAATTGCTTCACTGAATTACTTCATTCTGGTATCTTGTTTTTAATATTTAGCTCTTAGAGTACAAGTTAGTTGGAACAAATGGATGGGCTTGTGTTTTGTTTTTTTCTAAAGCAATGGAAAGGATTACATTCTCAGGAAAGAAACAATCTATCATCTTTTACCATAATGCTATTTTAATCCTAGTCAGTATATTCCATAAGTTGACACAACAGAGAGACTTTCATTATTTATGTTTGTAAATCATTTACATTTAGACAGTACAACAGACTGGTGGGGTTTCCACACTGTGATATAACAACTTCACATCATTTGGGGGCAAGAACTACTTTGCATGCTGTGGCATTAGAAAACTCATTACAATGGTTCATTTGAGGGCATGATATGAATAATATGAATGTCAAAACTGCTCTGTGTCTTCAGTGGATTCTTTCTGTCTAAACTGATTATCTGATCCATTTAGATCCATTTACTAACATTTTTAATATCCCTAGATACATTATTTATTGACAATTAACACCTCTAAACTGTACTCGAGAGAGACTGTTGGAAACAGTTTCTTCATATATACGGAGAGAAATGTGTTGGGATTTAAAACAAACGTCAAGAAAATTGCAGTCAAGTGAAAATGACTCTTACTGCATTGCAGATCCTAAGCAAGTACTTTGTGAAAAACAGCAGACTGCAATAAGCAGCACAGTCAGGCAGCATCCAAACATTAACCAGCGCTCTGTTAAATTGGATTTCATAAATGATCCCTGCCTGCTGTGTTTTGTGTTCTTTACATACAGGCCACTATACATCTTCATCTGTTTTGGGACTGCAGTGTGCATATATGCAAAGAAGATCATCCAAGGTAACCCACTAGAAGCATGGCATAATAACTGAGCTAAATTAAATGAAGAATGTAACAGGGAGAGATGCTGATGCTTGAAGGAAATGTATCCAGTTTCTCAAACTCTAAAGAGTATGTGCCAGTTTGGAAAAATTTGGAAATATATCCTCTGAGAGAAGGCAGGTTACAACCAGCCCCCCCCATCAGGTTTGGGAAAAAATGAATTTTCCTCAAAGGAAAGTGAAAGAGATAAAAACTATTTATTAAACAAACACACAGGAAAAGGATAATAATGCTAAGTAAAAAAATCTCTCGCTGTGGAAAGAAAAACCTAGGAAAATTTCAGAGTCTTTCTGTAGGTAGCCTCTCCCCTCCTCCTGGAGCTGGGATGGGCTGGGGCCACCTCCAGAGCCAAGGCCTCGGTGGAAAGTCCTCCCAGTGTATTCTGATGTTGAAACCGTCCAGCAGAGAAGAAGGGAAAAATTGGAGTCCCAGGAAAACAAAGTTCAGCTCTCTGGAGGAAAAGGAGCTGAGAAACTGGCCGAAAGCTGGCTGGAAAGAAAGCCGGGTGCTTCTTCCCACTCCTGCCACTGCTGTTAGAAGCAAGAGGAGTCTGTGTATGTATCTGTGTGTCCTTGAAACGTGAAAACAACCTGCAAACTGCTTTCAGGTTTTCTTCTCTTCTCAGGCTCAGTTTAAAGGCATAGAAAGGCACAAAGTTAATTTCTGGGCATAGAACAGCGATATGGGATACACATCATAAAGTCACCCCAAGACAGAGTATTATGTCCAAATGATGCTATCAACAAGAAAAAAACTTGTAATATTTTAAAGAAAAATTTGAGAATGGATGTTCTTATTGTATAGGATAGACAGAATGATATGCCTGGATTCTTTCACTGGAATTAGCTGGGCTTTCATCTCTGTGAGCTATTAGTTAATTACAAAAATCAACCTCAAGCACCAAACTTACCTGAAATTCTGATACCCTGTTTTACAGAGATAGAAAAATTTCTATTTCACTCACATTTCAGAAAGAAATTTTACATGTGCATCCTCAGGATGCTGTTATTATTTGGTACTGGAAGTTTTTTGTAACATTACCAGTGAAAAGTAATGTTTTCAAAGTTACAGTAACAAATCAATATCTAATTGTGTGGGGATGTTTTCTCGTATAGGTGCTTCCAAAATTGTCCTTCTCCCATTGCAATGGGCTGTATCCAATGCAGGAATTTCCCTCAGGTGCTGGCACTGGAAAGTTCCCATCCATTCTCTTTATGAATCAACTCCTCCTGGAGCTCAAAGCAGCAAGTGGGGAGTTCCGTTCTTGCTCCACCTTCAGCAAATGTTAGCTCTGTGTATTATTTATTCTGAACACCTTTAGAGAAGTCAGTTAAGGACTCTTCCGCTGTGAGGACAATATATGTGGAATAGACCAGTGGAGACTAAATGTTTTGACAGCTGGAGAGAGCAAACTAAATCTGATAAGACTGTAAAAATATATCATAGGCCTGTAGCTGGTCAGTAGTGAGGGTTTCTAGTTTATCATTACCTGAGTTGCTCTAGTATAACTTCCTGTCCTCCTACTACCTTTATAAAACAGGTGCCTCCTGTAGGTTTTGTGTCAGGCCCCATAAACTGTTCCAGACAGCCTAGGTCACCTTGAAAAACAAGGACTGCAAAGCCTGGGCTGTAAAATTCCATTTATGGGGTTACTCTTGATTCTAGAAATGTATGTGAACATTATAGAAGTTTGTTGTTTGTTTTTTGTTTGTTTGTTTGTTTGTTTTCTGTGGAAAGGCTAAGCAGAAAAAGCAGAGCATGAGAGTCTGAGAGTTTTCCATTCTTCCAGAGTAAAGGTCGGATGTTGATGTTTCATCCCCCTAATTGAAATGTCAGAGGTACAAGATGCCTCACAGAAATGACATATCATATCTGGGAAAGCGAATTAAGTCTCATTTTTTGAATAACCATTGAACAATCTGGACAGGGCAAAGTGTTGGGAGCTGGCAGGCGTGACAGGAAATGAAGTAGCCAGAGGCATTGTTTTCCAATACAGTTGTCCTCTGCAAACTGTAGAAATTCACTTGTTTGGTTAAACAAAAGACAGATACAACTCACCAGAGCTTCACCGCTATAATTGCCTTTGCTCTGGTATGTTTGAGAGCTTCAGCAAAGACAAACTGAAAACAACCAGTGAAAACAATCTCCATGGCTTTGCAAATCTGCCAAAAGAAAACACACTCAATGAGCCCCCATACATCTTCCTTCTCCACTGGGAGAAACTGAACCATTTTACAGCAAGGGACATTGATTCCACACAAATCTTGTACTTGCTGAGGAAGTGTGAAAATAAACTAAAATAGTGCTTTAGATCTTGGCATTCTCAGGGGTTAAAGAGAAACACCCATAATAATAGCACTTTGGGATACTGTGAACCAAGGAAAAGCATAAATGGCTTGTTGGGAGATTGCTGCTCATACAGGATGAGTGCTTTGCTTACACTTCGGAAGATCTCTTCCTGAAAGTTCTGACTCTGCGCAAGAGAGGATTTATGTTAGCTTTGCCAGTTCAAAACTGATGGGAGCTGTAATATCAGCAGCAGTTTCCTAGAGAAAACAATCTTTGATACAATTTGATACAATTTGATTCATTTGTATACAGCTGCCAATCAAAACCTAACCAAGAGAAATTCCTTCTGTCATGATTTTAAAGGGAAATTACAGCTGCTAAAGAATCAGCTGCTAAAGGCCAGGTACGCTTCAGAAACATTTATATAGATAGTCCAAGTTCCAAATGGGCCTTCACATATCCATGTTCATGATCATCCCCTACAGTAGTGGCTATCAACCTGATTCAAACATGGTAATTAATCTTTCTAAATAGAGGTCTATATCTGAAAAAGTCATGTGTTCTCTCTTGATAATCAAGGCATAAACATTTTACTTATCTGTAAAGAGATAGCTATGCCTTAAGAGGTGTTTATTGATGCCTGCAACAAGTTTCAAACTCATAATAGTTTAATTGTGTTTTACCTATAGCTTCATATAGCTGCAGCATAAATGTATGGCAAAACTGAGTAGCTTTTAAAGCACAGCATAAATTGATCCCTCCTAGTCCATCCACTTTGGAGTCACTCAGAACACACAAAAAGATTGTCTAGGTTTGTATTAAAGTACTTGTCTGAGAGTCTGAGGGTTTCCCCTTTTACTGCTTCAGAATTTGCCTATTCTCAGTAAACCTCTGTATTGGGCTTACAGGACAAGGGTTTGGGAGCAGAGGCAGGGGCTGCACAAGCAGCCTCTCTGAGGAGACACCAGGGGTTGCCCCTGTGTCAGACAGAGTCAGTTCCAGCTGGATCCTTCCATGGGGGCTACACACTGGAGCACTGGAGTATCCATACTGCAACTGTGGAGGACCCCACCCTGGAGAATGTGAATATGCCCTGATGGAAGCTGCAGCTCCTGGCAGAGCTCTGGCCTGTGGATAGGATCCTACACAGGAACAGATTTTCTGGCAGAACCTGTGGCACTCTGGGAACCCACACTGGAGCAGCCTGTTCCTGATGGATTGTACTCTATGGGAGTGTTCCAAGCTGGACTAATTCTTGAAGAACTGAAGTCCATGGGAAGCACCCTCACTGGAGAAGTTTGCAAAGGACTGGGAATCATGGAGTGTTACAGCAGGGATTACTGTAACACGCATATATCAAACCAGGAGTCCCGTGGAAAGGAAATATATGTGGACGGATTCTTGGTAGATGTTTCAGAGTTGTTTATTTCTCCAGCCGCATGGCCGGGCTCTGCCGAGAGACTGCTCAATCACGGGACCCGAGGGTCCTTGCCCACGCAGGGGAACACAAAACAACCAACGGGGAACGAGGCTGACCAGAGGCTGGGGAAACCTCGTGTCTCCCCTCCAGGGCCCCTCTCCCAGGACCACATGGCAGGGGGGGGAGACCCCAACAATGGAGGGCACCTGCTGATGGAATGGAGGAAAAGTGTGAGGAGTAAGGAGCAGCAGACATGAAGTGTTAGGCTGATCACAACCCATATTCCCCAGTTCTCTGAGCTACTTAGAGGGAAAGAGGCAGAAGAATTAGGAGGGGAGTCTGGAAAGGAGGGATTGTGGGGAGAAGGTATTTAGTTTCATTTTAGTCATTCATTTTAGTCAAAAAGTCTAGCATGCAGGTGGGATGTCTAATGTAGATAGTGACTACTGTTTATCATGGGTCTTTACACAGGATGCTTATTTTTAGGGCAAAAAATGAAGAAATAAAGTATGGAAAGGTTACTGCAGTAGCAGATCTGGGAGTGAGACCTAAATGTCCTCCCTTCCTTGGTTTTATCTTCTTTGAAAATATGTTTATACATAGTGAAAAAAAATTAATTCTAATAAAAAATACAGAGAAGATTATTCATCAATATTGTAAAGAGGGCACCTTTAGTCTAAAATGTTGTAATACTGGATTGTATTTGCCTTATTAAAATAAACTTTACACTAAACCTGACAGGCAGGAATAGGGACATGAACAGGAAAAACACAGAGATACAGCAGGGATTTTGGATTCCTTATTGACAGACACCAGTTCATTCACCCTCATCAAAAATAATGGGAGAAGCCCAAAAGAAGTGATGTATTTTTTCATCATAAAGCTTTTGCAGGAGGAGCCTGCCTGTGCTTAGCACAGCTCTCAGCTCTCACACACCTCGAGCATTCTGCAGTGCGGGTCTGGAGAGAGCTCTCAGCAGTGCTGCATGCCATTACACACATCAGAAAACCAAACCAAGCTGAGCTCAAAGTGGAGGCAAAAGATCCAAAATATTCAGAGGGGAAACATATCTTTTTATTTATTTTTCATGATCCATTTCAGAAGAGAACTTTTAGCTGCTTAACTTACTTACTTAATTGTACCATTAGAGCCAGCAGAAAGCTCCGGGAGGGAAAAGAAGGCCCTGGTGTGGACTTACAAGACATTTTGAACTGAAAGTAACAGTAGTTTTCCTTCCTGCAGATCCAGCAGTGCAGAAAACAGCCAGATAATAACGTTAGACTGAGTTAGATGCTTTGCAGTCCTCAGTAACCATAACTACAATCTCTGTAAGATTTAATGTGTATTAAGCATCTTACAGTATCAAAGTATGCCCTTAAATCAGCATTTTTGAAATTTTTGAATATAGAACATTTTACAACAATTTATTAATTACTGTAAGCTTTCTATGGTGGCAAAGGGATTTAGTTCAGAATAAAATTCCCTGATTTTACAGTAATTTCCATTTCTAACTTATTAAGGTCAGAAAATAATTCCTGTTAAATAAAAAACTGCAAGAATAGACCTATTAATTTATGACAATAATGTGTCTGCTTAAAAATTTTGTTCAAAACTGAAGTGGCTCAAGACATGCAATACTGGAGGAAATGATCATGTTTTCAAGATATCAAAGCTTTAAAGAAGCACGATGTCAGTTACCTGTAAAAATGACCTCTTCGTTTTTCCTTTGAAGATGAGCTCTTAATAATGGCACAACAAGAACTTGACATAGGAAGTAACCTAAAGAAAACACCTCTTTGTGCCCTTAAAGAGTCCTTTACAGTAATGTCATTGTAAACTGGAGAACCAGACATAAACATTCAGAGAAGTAGCACATTGCTCATGCTCCTTTACATTAAAGACTTCCTTTGATCTCTGTGTCTAAGCTTTGATAGCTTCCCCACAGAACAAATCATTGTATAAAATGCACAGCATTCAAAATCAATAAATTAGTGTGGAAGATGAGCCACTGGCATCAAACATATCTAGAGCTTTGATGCTGGATTTGTGTTGCTAAGGCCCTTGTTGGAGTTTTGCTAATCATTCCCTTTTCCTTTTTCTTTCACTCTCACTCTTTTTTTCACCTTTTTTTTTTCCAGAACATGTTATTTTTCCATGGAGAGAAACAACTTCATCTTCCAAATCTAAAATGCTGGAAATTTTAGAGAAGCTTGAATCCCAAATTGAAATCTAAGATGTTGTTCTTTGCTTCCTTCTGCTTCTCTAGCTGATATACTGAGTAGCTGATGAACTGAGAGGCATGATCAGAGATCTGCTTTTCATACCTAACTCAAAATTGCAGAGGATGGAATGTGCATCCACTTTACATCCTTTAGATCTCAGATGCATCTATATAGTGGACCTTCATTTTCCAAAAACCCCTGGGCTAATTCTGTGCATAAAGACAGATTTTGACTGTGGAAATATGAAATTCCTGTTCATTTTCATGACAACTAATCTAAATTCCACGAATATTTGCAGGGATTAAATAAGGATAGAAGGAAGACCACAGAAATTTGCACCTAATGGAAATAAAGAGGGAATCTTCAATGTGGTGTTTGCCTTTTGGTGATTTTATTATTCTAATTCAAAGACCAATGCTGTGGAAAGGTTGTTCTTGAAATTCTGTCCTTGTTTTTAAGCTTAAATTGTATTACCAAAATTTTTATAACACATAATTATTCACATGCATAAGCATTAATAGTTTTAATTTATAAAAAACAATTAAGGTATTCTCTCCCTATAATGTCTTCGGTTTTTCAATGATGATATATGCCCCAAGACTGCACTGAAAGATCTCTTGTTCTATACCACTTTGGATATGGCTTTTCTCACCTAACTTGAATCCAACTGACGAAAAAGAATCCCTCTAAGAACAACAGCAAGAGGTGGGACCAGCTATGAAAGTGGGTGTCAAAATAAGTGGAAGTTACTGTGTAGAGACTTAGCTGTCCACGTGTGAAAGTTGAGATATCCCAGGGTTTACGAGGCACTCACATGTGACCACAGTATCAGGAAACATTTCTCTAGGTCAGTCCAGTCATGATCCCCCAACTGATATTAGATATCAATATTTAAGTAACTGAACTGCATCCTATTTCTACATCTCTGCACACTATCTTCCACACCCTCCATCTCAAAACAAGGGACTATACAAATTTCAACACTTCTTCTTGCTCTTAATAAAACATCAAAATTAATCTCTGCACACTTTGAAGAACAAGTGCTGTTTCACAAGTGGTACTTACCTGCTAAATGTCACAGAACCATCAGATGTGATTACAGGAAACATTCCTTTCTTCTATATTCTCAAAGTAACTATTTTTTTAATAAGCTTCACATTTTTGACTATAAGAATTAATATTTTAGTTCATGCTATAGCTGTAATATTGACTGTGAGGAAAGTCTGATTCTCATCCCACAGGTTCCTCCAAATTTTTAATTTCCTAAATAATGTAACTTTGAACTTCACTACTGACCACTGACCTCTTTCTGAACCTTTTGCCATTTGCTCAGAAGACAAAGCTGTCCTGCAACAAGAACTGTTGCAAAATTCACTCCAAGTAAATAAAAGTGAACGTTTTCACAGTAATATGATGAGTTGGGGAAAATTATGTCAGTTGAGCGTAGGTGTGATTTTTCCGCTTAGCTGCTCTATATAGTTACTTAGTAATAATAATAAAAAAAGCTGAACATATTTTTGAATAAATTATAAACCAATTGGGGAAAAAATACATGCATAACATAAAAGAGGATATATAAAAATTATACTTGAACAGCAAATGAGTTGTTTTAACATGTTTGAATCTTATGATTTTTGCAGAGTCATTTAATGGTGTATTTTATCCCTTTAGATGTATTTGTATGATGCAGGTCAACTAAAAGTTAACATTCACAAGCACTGACTTGCACTGATGGGCTAATAAGGCACTGAAAACTTCCATACTGGCATTGAAAACTGAATGATCAGACTATCCCAGGGAGATCTGTGTGTGACCAAAAGTTCAGTGCTTGTATAAATTGATTAACATTACAAATTTTCTAAGCTGAAATTTAGTGGTCATTAATATTTTCCACCATGACTGAATATTCTATTTATGATTTAAACAACTCTCTTGAATAACACTAAAATAAGAATTTTTAAAAAGGATATCTGTCTAAACTATGATGAGAGATTTCCTCCAGCCATGATATCACTAGGGCAAAACCTCAGAAGAGCTGAATTTGTCTTATGCAGTCCTCTGCAAGAATGGGTAATTAAAATAAGGTGTCTTTTAAGCTGTCAACCTAAGTTTTCTCTGTAGTTTGTGGAAGAGAGACATCTTCAGTGAGTAACTCATCCTCCAGAGAAGTCTGTCATCAGGTAGCAAGAGTTGTCTCTCAGGAGGTTTTGTCTGTTCATTGAGTCAGAATAGTTAATTGCTAAAGCCCTGAGTCTGGTGATTAGGGGGAGGAAATTCTTCCATACTGAAAATTGCTGAATGTCACTGGGGTGTTGTGCTGCCAACAAGACAGGGCCATGGTCTAAGACAGGGTAGCAAAAATTCAGTGGTGCTTGGGTAAGATCTGGGGACTCGTCTGACATCTGATTAACGCAATAGTTGCCATGCAAAAACTTGTATCAGCCCACAGGTATCACATGTCTACTCTTGGCAAAAGTTGTATTATTGAAAATATCAGGGGAAGAACACAGCTAAAATTTGACCTTTGAAGATGACTGTTTTACGTTATTCCATGGAACGATTTCTCAAATGTTAATAGGATTAAATATTCTGGATTCCTGCCTTTGAAAAGTTTTTGGTGATGATCTGGTAAACAGTTACTTGTAGAAAAGATTGTCTTATCTTCATGAAGTTTCATAAAATAACCCCCATTAAACTTCATCTTTTGGTCTTTTATTTTCAAGGTATTCAATGCAGTTTAATTATTTTTCTCTCTTTCCACTTAGGCTATTATAGCATGAAAAATTACATCTCAAAATGTGGAAGAAGAATTCAAATAATGAAATTTAGTTGCTGCCTTTTTCAATATCATTTTTGCTGTACTTTTAAAATCTAATTTTGTAAATAACTTTTGCTTATTTGAAATTATAATTTTCCAGGCATTTTCCTCTGTTGAAAATGTTGATGACTCTCTTGTCATTTTTGGACTTTTAAGGACACTTGCGTGGCCTAGAAAATTGTAGGAGAACATTTTAATATGGACTGATGGTGGAAGGAACAGCAGAAATACAAAATATCACAATCATTGCTTTATATAACAGCTTTAGTTAACGTAATTATGAGATAACCATTAAGGAATAAATTAAGTGCTGAAATGAATGTTAAGGTAAGTGACAGAATGCAAGTTAGTCAATGATAGAGCTGGTTAAATAGCACCCAATGAATAATAGATATGACTTGAACTCTCTTGAATGCATAATGCAGAGAATATTCTATTGAATTATTTATCCTGTCAGAAAGAAGGTACATGTGCCAAATTTGCAGCAGTTCTCTGAAAGGATTCAGACTCCTGGGGTATGAGGTGATTTCTCACTGGAAAACCTGAGAACAGCCTATCCAGAAGTTGATGTGCTGCTGTGATTTAGGAAGGAAAGTCTCATATAAGCGCCATTGGAGGTAAAATCTGAGGTTAATGACCTAAGACATAATATAAGGTCAAGTGTCCTCCCATCCATTAGAATGTGCACTTGGGCTAGAGGCCACATAACCAACCTAGTGCTGCCTTCAAGTCTCAAAGGATAGACTTCTGCAGGAAGATTTGTTCAATATTGAAGCATTAAAACCATATAAAAACCTGACCTCCTTTTATTATGTGAACAAAGACATATGACAATCTTTAAAAATATGCAAACTTATAATTAGCTTGACATTTTTAGATAAACATGTTGCTTATTTGGATGCTTAAATCCCTTAATATTTGCAGAAATCTTTTATTTCCCAAATTAGCATTAGAGTCTATTAGATATCTGAAAAATGGCACGATCCTTTGAAATCCCAGTTCCAGAGTGATTTCATTAGGCACTGCTGAATGTTTGGTTGCTATTGCAGATGTCTGAAAGCTAATGAGATTTGGGGTCTACAAATCCCATTCAGAAACTCCCCCTGCTGTACGGTTTTGGCTTATTTTGTATCACACATCCCTCCTACACAGGAAAATCTAGAAAGATTATTAATCATCATAAGAATAATTACTTTGCTATACTAAGACTGTAAGACAGAGCAATTTCTATGTAAACTGCTTCAAGGTTTGGTCCATCAAGCTAAGCCCAAATCTGGGTCAGCAACTAAAAGGCCAAAAAGTGTCACAGTGGCATGGGAAGGATCACAGGAAAGCCACTGCTATTGCATGGCAAGTTAACAAAGGCTGATTTAATATTACCTCTTACACAGAAAACTAATTTTGAGTTAAACACAGCTTTTCAGAGGCAAAAACATTCCTAGCACTTGAGATTGTTTACAGTTGTTTGTATATGAAAATATTTAACACGAAATTGAAAATATTGCCATCTTCATCTATCTATTGCAACGATTCTTTTTTTAAGAAGTAAAAAAAGTCATTATGAAGTGTAATGTTTTACTTTAATTTATTTCAAAGGGTTATTCAGTAAAAATAACCACATTTGTAGAAAGTTTCTCATCCATCAGAACAGAAGGATAAGTCTGACTTAAAACTCTGGGCACTAATTACACTTTGCAACAACTGAAGAAAAATTTAAATGCAACTGCTCCAGTTTAGCTCTGCATCCACTACCTTTAATTTGCTAGGGAAATGACAATAAAATGAAAAATATTCAATATATAATTGAAAATAAACTGCTAAATCCTGAAGCCAGCTCATCTTTGGTTTATTAACCTCATGGCAGAAATGTTTTTGTTTGACTTGTACTCCAAAGACTATCCTCCAGACTAAATCAAATGACTAGAAGAAGTGTCACTGAAGAATCCTGAGACAACAATTACATCATAAAATTAATTGTTGCTGCCTGCTCCGAGCTTCCCTTCCCCCTCGCCGAGACAAGCCAGGACTTGCCTCTGCCATGTGCTCTGAACCCCTTTATTCCCAGCGCGGGCAAACCCAAATGTAACTCAAACTCTTCAGCAGTGTCTCATTGGCCGCTCACCCCGGGTCCGCCCCCAGTCCTCCCCTTTCCCCTTCTCCGAATAAGAGAAGGACCCGAGAGGGGGCCTGTCCTCTTTGGCTTTGCACTCTTTCTGTGAATGTCTGTGTGTCTGTCTCTGAAAGCTTCTAATTGCAGAAATTAGGCAAACCAAAAAGCTATATTTCTCCCTCTTTGCTTCTGCTGGTGGTATCAGCTTTGCAGCTACCATTTGCCTCTTTTAGAGCTACTGAAATGCTGGATTGCCCGTGCTACCTCTCCAGGCTGCCCGAGGCTTTCTAAGGCATTAAACTACGAGTGCTAGCCGGTAAAAAGCTGAGAGCATTCCACAATTAATTATTTAATTTACAGCCTCCTTGGTGTAGGGAAATCACAGACAATGAAAAATTGTTGATAAATTTATATTTTGAGAAGAAACTAGAACATGAATATAATTAGAACACTGTAGCCTTTCCTCAAACTAATTATAGGCTGAATTTGTTTGCCTATTTGTTAGCACATAAAGGTTTCCATCAGGATTTTGTACAACACACTGGCATCAACTGCTAACCATGTCTCAGCAGTGCATTTCCCACTGAAGTCCATGCCTGTCTGCAGTCCCCAAAAGGGCAGCCTCTGGAGCAGGGTACAGCCTGTGCTGCGTTTGGTGATGAATCCTCAATGGTGCAACACCTCAAGGCTCTCCCTGTCTCAATGAGTCAGTCTAGAAAGGAAGTGTGCTTTTATTCCCTGTTAATGCTAGGCAAAGGAAAGAGAGGGCAGAATAACAGTTTTCATGACATGACAAATTATCTTTCACGCAGAAAATATCCATTGCAGAAGGGTATTCCGAAAGAAATATTTAATACAATGAATTTTTTCTCCATGTTTTCTGAACAAAAGTAGAATGCCTCCAGTAAATGTTAAAATGAAATGTCAGTTTAGTTGAGGCTGTTCCTCACATTCATTTCTCATTTTAATTACGGATCGTTGTTTTTTTTTTGAATCACAAGGAAAAGCAAGGAGGACGACATTTATAAAAGCTTCCAAAACTTTTGAACAAGCATGGGGGAAACAATAGTTTTTAGTTTCCAGTTTTTGATTTTGAGTATGGATGATGCTCTCCTCTGTTTCACTTGATCACCAAAAACAGCATGTGTGCCTACACCAGCTGGTGGGGCACAGGGATGTGAGGAGAGGGCATCAGTTTGTTGTGATACATCTTGCTATCTGCATTGTGGATGTGTCTTTGCCAGCAATGAAATTCTTTCCAGTCCTCAGAGAAAGGGAACTGTTTACAAGGGGTTGCAGTGCCAGCGAAAATGGGAAGCCTTTGATGGTATTTCCATGCATGATATCATCTGTGGTTTCACCAAGAGAGAAAAACCACACCACAAGACTGAGAACCAGGCAAAATCACACCTCAGCTCTACACTTTCAGGGCACCAAATGAGAAATATGGGCACACCCAAGGTTTCCTGAAAAAGTACCATACTGAATTGTCATGAAATACTTTTTCATGCTGTTAGGCCAAATGAGCATGCCACCAAAATATTTAAGTTTATCCAAAAGGCATATAAGGACACATTGATTGTTATTAGAAACACTGGAACTGGTCTTTCTAGACTATGGCTCAGCTATAGGTGATTCCTACCTGAGTGCATGCTATCTAATTGCATGCTATGTGGTAATACACCTTTTGATGGAGACAGTTAAGGAGTTGTGAAACCATTTTGCAGACTGATTTGAAAGACAGAACATTGCTTGGGATAAAACTTGGAGAAGCATCACTGATGCTGACTAAATTTCCTCCACATACTCTTTGGTAAAGCAGCATGCCTGATAGGCTTAGAATAGGTTGCTAGGGAACATGATGCTGTAGTGAAATTAAGTAGGCTATTCAAACTAATTAGTCTAGGAAGAATGTGTGTTTTTTAAATTCATAAGATGGCAGTTACAAATAAACAGATGACAGTCAATTATGTTTAAAAAGATCTAATGTTCAGAGGGGTGGGTCAGATTCTCTCCAAATAGAAACTGCTTTGAAAATGATTTGAACTGAAAATGAGCTTAATTCTTTTGAAACAGGATTAAAAAGGTAAATCAGTCTCGCCTATCTTCAGCAACTTATTTAGAGGCCAAGAGTAAGTTATCTGTCTGGGTTGCTTATATAGGCTATGGAGACAGACAGATGTCTTCACAGGACACAGAATCACAGAATGGCTTGGGTTGGAAGGGACTTTAAAGATCATCCAATTCCAATTCCCCTGCCATGGACAGGAACACCTTTCACTAGAACAGGTTACCTAAAGCCCCATCTAACCTGGCCTTGAACGCTCCTGGGGATGGGGCATCCACAATTTCTCTGGGCAACCTCCTCCAATGTCTGACCACTCTCATATTTCTTCCTAATATCTAATCTAAACCTACTCTTTTTCACATCAAAACATCCCCTCTTGTCCTGTCACAACACATCCTTGTAAAGAGTCTTTTGCCATCTTTCTTGTGGGCTCCTTAGAAGGCTGTAATAAGGTCACCCTGGGGCCTTCTCTCCTCCAGGCTGAGCAATCCCAATTTTCTCAGCCTTTCCTCACAGTGAAGGTGCTCCATCCCTCTAATCATATGTGTGGCCCTCATCTGGACTCACTCTAGCAGGTCTGTGTCCTTCCTGTGCTGGGGACCCCAGAGCTGGATGCAGCACTGCAGGTGGGGTCTCACCAGAGCAGAGGGGCAGAATCCCCTCCCTCCCCTGCTGCCCTCGCTGCTTTGGATGCAGCCCAGGACACATTTGGCTTTCTGGGCTGCAAGGGCACATGGCTGGGTCATGTCCAGCCTCTCACCCACCAGCACCCCCAAGTCCTTCTCGGCAGGGCTGCTCTGGATCTGTTCATCCCCCAGCCTGGATTGATACCAGGAGTTGCCCTGACCCTGGTGCAGCACCTTGCATTTGATCTTGTTAAACTTTATGAGATTCTCATGGGCCCAATTCTTGAGCTTGTCAGGTCCCTGTGGATGGCATCCTGGCACCCCACCACTCAGCTTGGTGTCATCTGCAAATTTGCTGAGCTTGCACCAGATGCCTTTGTAGATGTCATTAAGGAAGATATTAAGTAGCACTGGTCCCAGTACAGACCCCTGGGGGACACTGCTTGGCACTGTTGTGCATCAGGACTCTGAAACAGAAATAACCTCTGTAGCCTTGTCCATTCAGGTACTCACTCCATTGTAGATGACAGCTGGGTTGCTCAGGCTGGACTTGCCCTCGGTGAAGCTGTGCAGGCTCTCTTGAATCACCTCCCTGTCCTCCATGTGCCTTGGCACAGCATCTTGATTGATCTGTTCCACGATCTTCCCAGGCACAGAGGTGAGGACAACCTCTGGTTGGAATATCCCAGGGTCTTCCTTTCTACCTTTTTTTAAAGATAGATACATGGTTTCCCATTTTCCAGTTACTGGACTTCGCCTGACTGCCATGACTTTTCAAATATAGCGAAGAGCGTCTTGGCAACTACATCAGCCAATTCTTTCAGTATTCTGGGATGAATCTCATTTGGTCCTGTAGACTTAAGTACATTCAGGTTCCTCAGGTGGCCATGAAGCTGATCTTTACTTACAGTGGGAGGGACTTTGCTCCCCAGTCCCCATCCTGCTCTCCATCCATTCCAAAGATGTGGGAAGAGAGGTTACCATTGAAAACCAAGGCAAAAGAGTTGTTGGGTACCTCACCCTTCTCCTCATCTGTCATTGTCAATTTTCCAGCATTATTTATTGTGAAGGAGGAATACACCTTCTTTGACCTTCCTTTTCTGATTAACATACCTGAATAATCCCTTTTTGTTATTCTTTGTGTCCGTTCCCAGGTTCAGTTCCAGCTTTGCCTTGGTCTTCCATGGTGGCTAGTGACCCTACATTACAAGGAACAGAAAATGCTCAGTGGGACAAGTCCGTAGTACCAAAAGAACCTCTTTAGGTTAGGGTGACCAGAAAGGCTTCTCCCAGGATGCATTGTACTGTTATGGTAATCTACCCCAGTTCTATGTTTGTGGTTGGCTTTTGGCCCTTGCCCCTCACCACTCCCCTAGAGCTTCCCCATTGGTCCCCATTCCCTAGTCCTGCCTTTGCCCTGCCCCCTTGTAAAACCCTGAGTTCTCCATTGTTCTCGGTCTTTTGCCTCTGAACCTTTGACAGTGCAGAAGCAATAAATGCTCGTGTTGGAACCCGTGCAAAGACCCTTCCTGCCTCTTTGCCACGGACTTTATACTGAAGCTAGCCGTGCGTTTGTGTGTGCACACATGTGATCCCACAGAGCCGGACAGTCTTCCTCACCCAATTCCTACAAAACAGAAATTCATCTCTATACTCTTCATAGGTCATCTGTTCTTGTTTCCACTGCCTGTACATTTGCTTCCTTCCTTTTCATTTGACCAGCAGTCCCCTACTCAGCCATGATGGTCTCTTGCGTTCCTTGCCCAATTTCTTGCTCCTGGGAATTGCTAGCTCTGGTTTATGGAAGGCTTCCTTAAAGGTCTGCCAACTCTGTTCCATTCTGTTGTCCCCAATGACAGTTTGCAAGGGGACCTTTCAAGAGCTGAAAGTTTGCTTTCCTAACATCCAGGGGCCTAACTTTGCTCCTTACCTGAGTCATTTCCCTCAGGACTGCAAACTCCACCAGTACATGATCCCTGCAGCCCAGGCTGCCCCTAACCTTGATGTTCCCCATTGGCTCATTTACATTGGTGACTATGAGATCCAGGATGAGTCATTCCATTCTATCTTAATTATTTATTTAAGGGTTCCAGCATTGCAAGTTAGGTGATGGGAATACTCGGAGTCTTCTAAGACAAAAGGTGCTTCTATACCTACCTGTAGAACTTCTGCATTTTTATTCTTTGTCACTCATGGGTGTGCTGCTGCTCTTCTGCTTGGGAAATTCAGAAATAAATTTTTCACTTGTTGTCATTCCTTTCACAGATTCAGCACTTCTTCTGAACTGAGGCTTTTTTGCTTTATTGGCTGTTAACCCTGGCTATCAGAAAAGATGGACAGTAAGCTTTGCTCCTTTAGGCTGGCTTCTGTCTCCCTATCTCCTCAAATCCTTTAGCCTGTTGGACTGAAGTGACTTAGTATAGCAGACCATGTTCATGAAGCAGTGCAAAGCGAAATTGATGTGGCTTGGGTAGATGTGCACTAAGGATGCTCTGATGATAAATACCAATTGGTTCAGAAGACTCTCAGAACAGCACGTGATGGATGCAGATGTTGAGCTGATGCCTCCAATGAAATGAAAATCTTCAGTGGAGAATTTTCACTCCTCTCATGAGGAGTATTTCATTTGATCTTTTATGTAAACCATAAAATCTTTAAGGTATTAAAAAGATTCCATTGTGCACAAACTAAATGAAAAATATAAAAGAAGTTAAGCCAAAAAAAAAAAAAAAGAGAAATTATGGTTCCGTAATGTTTTTGTGTTGTCATTTAGTGTTTGCATCTATCTGTCTTATTTTAACTAAGCTGTATGTTTTGGAGAGATAAAACAACACTGACACTATGAAAAGAAATGGAAATTAAAACAAAAAAAGAAGGATGTGTAAATATGCAAGGGGTAGAGATTTCACTTTTAAAAAGGATTGACATCTTCATTAAATGCTTCATCACATATTCCATTAACATTTGCACTCTTTCCATTTGTACAGGCTGCTGTGCAGGGTAAAGCACTGGTAATTCTTGGGTTTTACCCAGAGCTCAGATATATTTTTCTCTATTTGTGTTGTTACCATCTCTCATCAGTTTGGCAGGCTATGCTTTAGTGCCCTTTTCTCTTCCTGTTCTGTCTCTAACAGCAGCTGCAGTAAAGAGTTAAACTTGGCAGCTGCCCATTCCAGAGGCTAAATTCTTGGCTTTCAATCTCACTAGTAGTTTTGTTTTTAAATCTGGCTTCAAATGCAGGCCAATTTCTCTGCAAAGTAGCTGTGGAGGTCAGATTGGTACCTATGAAACTGTCAAATTTTATCTTTTAAGTAATCACACTTGAAAATTGATATTCCATGACTACTCTCCAGTAGCTGTGAATTTCTTCACAGGACAGAAGACCTGAAAGTAAATATAGCTGTTTCTCAAGAAAATGGTGAAAGAGTTCACATCCAGATAAGAAGAATCCACTTCCAGATAAAAATAAAAAGGAAAAGTTCAGAGATGTATTTTTTTCAGCAAGTATTTTTAATCCTCTCTTTCAAATTAGTGAGAGCCAACATGATAATACTGCACTAAACAAAGCATGAAATAAACAAAATTTACTCAGTGTATCTTTTTTGTCCTTTCACCAAAAAAAAAAAAAGAAAAAAAAAAAGAAAAAAAAAGAGAGAAGAAACCACAGTAAGTAATTATATAAATATTCTGTTGCTGAGTACCACTGAGGTAACAGCTTAACAGAATGGCTATTGCATTTAGACTGGCAATGACCACATGCACAATTAAAATAAAAAGGCACATCTTACAAAGGAGTAAAAACATTTGTTTTGGAGATTTAATCAATGGTACTGATTAAAAGGAAAATTGCCTTTGGACAGGTTATTCTGTAAGTGCTTGGTGTGGCCTTTGTTTCACCTCATTCTTGTACTGAATTTTGTCTCCTGCGTGGGTATTGAACTATTGGTCTATCAATTCCTATGTGAGTGACCTCCAGTTAAATTTTACAATTGCACTCTCTTGTTAACACTAGGAATTATTTTTTTTTTTCTGTAAGGAAATGTATCTCATGTAAATTTCTTTATATATTTCATATATGTGACAATCTTCAGAACAGGCTGAACAGACCATGTTACTAGATAAGAATTGCTGCATTTTGCTTTTGATAAATAATTTTTTTCTTTGTCTCTTACCAGCTACTTTCTCATAAGTTTCTTTTTGAACTGTGAATCAATGTACAAAAATCCAATTTTTGACTATAGGAAAAGGGGTAATGGTTTTAAACTGAAAGAGGTTAGATTCAAGTGAGACAGAAGAAAGAAATTTTGTGCAGTGAGAGTGGTGAAAGACTGAGACAGGTAGTCCAGAGAGGTTGTAGGTTCTACATTTCTGAGATCATTCCAGGCCATGTTGAGCTCTGAGTAATCTGATCTAGTTGGAGATGTCCCTGCTCATTGCAGGGTGGGTTGATGACCTTTAAACATCCCTTCCAACCCAACTATTCTATGATTCTCTGATAATAACCAGTAAAAATTCAAAGGTGGTAACAAAACTGAAGATCATTTAAATAGCTGATTATGAAATGTGACCCAATAATTATAATAATTACTTTAAAGTCACAAGTTCTGTCAGGCAAATTATGCTCTCAGTTGGGAATGATGAACTCAGAAAAGACCCTTTGACTCATCATTGAAATCATCTGAAATGGAAAAGAAAGGGGAGGGGAGCTCTCTTGGAAACTTACTCATTTAGGGGAAAAGACAAACAGTACCAGCAGGTGAAACAGAAGGGTTTGGGGATTTTTCTTATTAGGGAGTTGAGGACAAATAAAAAGTCTAACTGTAGAATTAGTGGAAACACATTCAGAGTAGGCTGCCCTATAAATAAAATCATTTCATCACAGTTTCACAGTTTATGTAAACCTAATTTGTTTTTTGTGTGATTGTTTGGCTGGCTTTTTTGAGGCACGGAAAAGTCCTGGCAAAGTTATTCTTCTTGTTCCCACTTGCATTATATTGCACCTCCTTCTCTTTGGGGACTCACTGCTGTTCTGTCCTCCTACATTAGGTGATACAGGAGACCATACTTTTTTCCTGGGACCAAATCACAAATGTCACCATGGCTGTGTTCCTAGACTCTCATAGATGTCTAGGCTTTTTTCTTTAAATGAAATGCATACTTATAAAGTATGTCCTTACTTGATGGCTGAGATGTGAGTCAAAAGAATGAAAAAGATGTTTTAAGAAAAGCTGTCAGAGGGCTAGGGCTTCACTGATTACAAAGGCAGTTTGCTTAAATTTATTTCACTAAGAAGTTCAAACCTGTCCTCAAGTTTAGAACAAAGGAAAATACAGAAACATTTTTAAATTAAAGTTGAATTTTGTACATGAAACCCAACATGAAAAAAAAGAGAAAAATCTCATAAAACGTTGCTATTAAAATACAGCTACTCCACTGTATTTATTTATTTTCTTGGGGTCGGGGCGCTGCATGATTCACAGAACTAACAATTTAAGGATCCTGAAGAAGGAAGGGGATAAGACAAAAAGAATGAAGATATCTCAGCTCTGTGAGAGCTGGATGTGTGACAGCATAGGTACGGGCAAGAATTAGAAACATCTGTTTGTTGAGCATGTAGTGTGACTCTTGGGGATGGTGCTGTGCAGGGCCGGGAGTTGGATTCAGTGATCCTTGTGGGTTTCTTCCAGCTCAGCATATTCTGTGATTCTGTGATTACAGCCAAGGTATGAAATCCCTGGTACTAAAGCTGAAAACAACTTGAGCACTGAAGTGAGAGCTATCTCTGTTTTATCATTGTCTTGAAGCTATAAGGGACACTTTTGTGGTAAAGAAAAGAGTGAGCTGGCTTTCAATTACACACCAAAATAAAAAATCTTGCAGCCAGCAGGTCCAGGAAGGTCAGCTTTCTCCTCTCTATTTGGTAGTGCTGAGGCAGATCTGGAGTGCTGAATTTAGATTTAGGCTCTCCAGTACAAAGAAGATATTGGTATTTTGCATCGAGTCCAGTGGAGGCCACCATGCTGACCAGGGAGAGGGACAGATCACACAATGTACAGGGAGAGACTGAAAGAGCTGGGTCAGTTCTCCCTGAAGAGAAAGCTCAGGAGAGCCCTTACTGCTCTCTGCAACTACCTGCTGGGAGGACAGAAGACACATTATTTTCTGGTTAGACAGAAAGAAAAATACTTTTACCATTAAAGGGGTCAAATTCTGGACTCCAGAGAGCGTGTGGAGGGAACCACCCTGGAAAATGTTCAGCACTCAGTGAAATACAGGCCTGAGGAAAGTGTTCTGGTTAGCTCTGCTTCAAGCAGTGGGTTGGAACAGGTGACCCCTGGGGACCTAAATTATTCCATGTCTGTATTATAAGTAAAATCAGAGTGCTCTTGCTAGCAGTGTAAGGTCTGCCAAGCAGCACTCAAAGCAGGGGAAGTATGTGAGAATTGGAAACTCCTGCCTCACAAAGCGACAAGCTGCCCCATGCAAAAGAACATCTTCCTCCCATTTGCAGAACTGAGTGAGGTTTGGGTCCTGTTACCTCATACAGGAGGAAACAGAGCACATATTCCCTAAGACAGAGCTGCTCCTTTCTTTTGCTGCAGGGCAGAGTGCCTGTAAGAGAACAAACACCTTCCTGCATGCGAGCAGCAGCTGCTGAGCCAGCGGCTCTGCGGCACCCGGTGGGTGGAGAAGCTGCCTCCCTCAGGGAATCCCGTGGCTTTTTCACGAGGCAGCAGCTCCTGCTGAGGAACACACCCATTTGTCACCAAAATGTGCCATGTCGATGACAGACAGGTGTGTGTATGCTGTGAAGTCTCAGCTGGCTTTGGATACCCTGTCTCAGACATCTGTGAAATGGGGTTCATGTAATCTCAGAAAGCCAGTAGGTACTCACCTACAGCTTAGTTGACCACTTGGATACTTTTTGTATTCAATGAGAAGAAATGAGGATGAGGAGTTGTTTTGGTGGGGTTTTGGCTTTTTTTTTTTTTTTTTTTTTTTTTTTGCTATTGGATTGTTTTGTTGTTGTTTTCTTGGGGGGGAGGGGTGGTTTGCTTCTATTGTTGTTTGGTTTTATTCTATTGTACAATTTTCCTCACTGATTTTAATATGAGTTTCACAGTAGAATGAATTTCCCATTCTGGAGCTTATTTCTCCTCATTTATATGGTGACTTATGCAGCTGTGAGCCTCTATACTGTAGCTGTCTAGATATGATCAGAACTCACCTATAGGGCTATAAAGTGCCTACAGTTCTACTGGAAAGGCTGGGAGTTACTGCGGTTTAACATCCTCAAAAATCACATTCAAAAAACTCACAAGAGGGCAAGAATATGGATTGGATAACTTACACCACAGCCAAAAAAGAACAAGTAGTAGAGCAAGAATAGGTACATCTGTGTGCATAAATACGTGAGGGATAGCTGGACTCTGTTAGCCACTCTGTTGGCACCTCTGTACTTTGGCCTTGTATGGCCAAATTGCTAGAATAATTTGGGATATACTTACTAAGTGGGGATTAGAGGTTGGGAGTGTTTTTCAGTTTGATATTAAACTTCATATTTTTTATCCTATAACAGCATGATATGGGAAATCATGCTAGAGAGGATTGAAGGAAGTCTGCATGCCACTACTATTGTTGCTGGCTTCATAGTGCTAAAATATTCCCTGTGATTCTGATAGCTCTGCAGATTGGTGCAGTGTTCTTCGTGGCCAGTATGTAAAACACTGCTGCAAAAAAAAGTCTCTCCAAAAAGGAAGAGCTCCTTTTAGTAGGTGCAGCAAAGGTATCCACACCAACAGCACTGCTCCATTATCATTTTACTGTGAGCTGAGTGTGAGAGGCTATTTCAGCCCTATAGGTTTCAAAAAGTTTTAAAGCATTGTGTCCTTGAAAAGTCCTCAGTCTTGTCTATGTAATGGAAAACTTACAGCTCTCCTGAAAGCAGTTTGTGGTGTAGCACACCTGCACATTAACATCCAGCCTGGTCGGCAGCCAACAGTCTGCGCCAGCGAGGTGCTGGGTGTCCTTTGATCCCAGTTAGTTTCTATGGGAACTGAAGGTACTTAGCGCATTGCAGGATGTACCCAGCAGCCTTCAAGATAAAAGTATATGATTCTTAATTGTAAATTCTTTCTTCTTCACAGCTGGTGTAAGAAGTTGCCAGAAATTGTTCCTTTCCTTCTGCTTGAACATGGAATCTCAGGCAAGATCGGGGTTAAAAAATAAAGAAACTTGTTATTCTTTTAGGAACTCTTTTTCTTATACCTCATCATGATTCCATGATTAGTTAGTCACAACTAACTTTAGTCTTGAATCATGGGCTGGGTATTTTCAGAGAAGACAATAATAATTAATCCTTATGATCCTAAAACAGTACAAGTCTTTTGATGCATTTCAGCAGGACTGGAAATTCTTTGCAAATAAAAAAAACAAGACAACAAAAAATGCCAATCTGCTGTTATGAAGTTGTCTCAACTACCAGGACAGTAAATGTAACATGCTGTGGAAAACTTGCAATAGCAAACCCAGCACTCTTTTAGGGAAGGACAAACCCATTTGGAGCAGCACAAGAACAACTGCCTTATTGTCTTCCCATACTGCAAAAATCTTCAACATTCAAACTTTTTCCTGAAAATTAAGTGTGTTGAGTATGTATCTGGGAATGTTAAAATATTTGTTAATACTTTGTGGCAATCCCCAAAACAGGAGGATGTGCAATTCACATATTCTAAAATTCAGTCCTTTCTTATTTTGAACTTTGGGAAACTCTCTGTTTTATTTCACTGGGGTGATTTTGGACAGTTTCTTTGCCTTCTGAATGAGGAAACTAGCATGTACTTCTGCACACTCAATGTCTCACAAACTCTGGTTTGAGAAGGCTTATCCTGACATTATTTGCCTGAAAAATTATCTAGAAAATTTGAACCCAAGATTCAAGTCTCTTCCTGAAGAGGATACTGAACTGTATGAGAAATGTTTACCTTATGAGGTTTGGTGTGAGTGTTCATGTCCAGTTTTCACTCAGAGCTTGTGTTGATTTGAGTTTAGCTATTCCTCAGTGATCTCTTTTCAGAATTTTGTATCCGAAACTTGCTGCTTCATGAAGAACCCACAAGAAATGGAAGTGCAGACAGGAGCCAATATTCAGGTATGGAAATTCAATTCGAGTGTGATCCTCAGGCTTAAATCGGACAATCACAGATACTGTGAAACTGCAGAAAAGGCAATTTCCAGATAAACCCTTTTCAGCAGGGTGAGCTGCCAAAAAATTTTAAGGGGGAATTACAGTAGCTGCAAGAATTAACTGCAGAGTCATGCAGGCTGCTAAGTGGGGTGTGGTAGACTGAGGTGGAAGCAGACTTACATAATTTAAATGCAGCAAAGGAGTGAGAAATCACAGATGATGAAGCTTTTCCCACATTCTCACGACACTGCGGATGTTTTTCCTTATCAGAGCAGCAAAAGCAACACAGTTCAAGAAGTAAAGCAACACAATTCAAGAAGTCAAATGAATTTTTCTAATAAAAATATTCTTCTTAACATATCTGTCTCTTGGTAGCTGATTTATCCATATAAAAAGGAATGTGGGGATGAAACAGAGAGCCAAGGGAAGCAACCCACAACAGATATGAAAGCATCTACAGTAGCTGTTAGTAACAAAAAGCAAAGAAAAAGTCAAATAGAGGCATTTTAAAGATGCTCAGTCATTATGGGACATAGAATAATTTTAAGGAGCTGGTGGCAGATTCCCTGGTTCACAAGCCTCGTGGCCAACTGAGGATCAAAGGAATCCAGAGCAACTCCTCCCAGCAGGTCAAAGCAGAAGGGTTGCCCTATGTTTTGCACTTCAAATGGGCCATGCAGAACATCATATCTTGGAAGAGAGTAACAGGAAAGGCAAAGACAACTGGGGGTGTTCAGTACTGTTTTCCACTTTGCCCATGAAAGAAAATAACAGAAATACATCTAAATCAAATACCTCAGGCCACCTTGAAGGTGCTTGCAGTTAATCTGATCTGTGGATGCTGTCCCTTTTTGTGTGACACACTTCTTTTCACCATGTGGAAATGGCTGCACATTCAGTTGCACTCCTGGGCATCAGAATCTTGTCATATTCCTGAAAAGTGGATGTAACAAGTACATCGTTTACATTTGGAGACTCCCACCTTAGTATGAGATCTGAAGATTTCTTCAGGGAAAGCTGTAGATAGGGAACCAGGAGCACCTTCAGAAGTCCTGCAACCTAGAAAAGTGTCAAATTATTTCAGCAAAATACATGCTTCAGAAGGGATGCAGACAGAGTCTCAACTAGCTCCATTAGTTCTTCTCCCACCCTTTGTAGACTGGATGTAAGACCATTTGTTTTAGAAAATTATTCTTTTTGTGAGACTCTGGATCTAGATTCGAACAAAGGAGGCAGAGTGGTAATATTCAAAAGTATTTGAATGCTTCCCCATGTAATGCCGCATATGAATTTATTTAAGATAACATTAAGGAGCAGGAGAATGCAAACCATAGTTCAGCATTGTTACCTGCGAAACCATAAATCTTATTTGAGTGCAAAAAGAATAAAAATCCTCCAAGATTCTTTTCCTGGACCCCGTGCTTTCCTGTTTATGAAACACACTTCTACAAAACAGTTAACCCCACCTGTTGCAAAGCTGCTGGCAAAAAAAGAAAATAAATTCTTCCCTCTCAATACTGTGCTTAAGAGATTTACATGGCATTTTTGTAAGCTAAGGTTAATGTCATCATGTTCCCAAGGTTAGTGTTGCTATGGTCCTTGTCTTCTAAGGACACACAGAGCAAATGTCATCCATCTGACCCTCCCTCTGTGTCCCCCTGAGGGTATCACTTGGTCACTGGTATTTGCAGTAGTAACACTCACCTCTGTGGAAAGGGGAGGTGGCAGCAGTGCAGGACGAAGACCACCACCAAGCTCATCTACTCAAGAGCAGGTGAAGGTGACACCACCACCTTCATCACCACCTCTCAGTTCCCAGCTTCTTAACACAGTTCCCAGTGCAGAGATACTTATGTTGCTTGTGCCTGCTCTTCTTCTACTACTTCCTCAGCAATATGCTGCATGATATTTTTAGGGTGGCTGTGAATGAACTGTATGCATCCCGCTCGGAATATTGGCATATGTTCAAGCTGCCTTCCACAAGGCACAAGGTGACTTTTGTCTGATACTTCAGGCTCTCTGCTTCTTGTATTGCTTCATTTTGAGGAGACCCAGTTTCACACATGACACATTAGTTAATTCCCTAGGCAGCAGTACAATTTTGGTTTGTTTTCACTTGATCCTTTTTAGGAAGCCCTCTGTGTAGATAAAGGGCTATGTCGTATATATGTCTGTAAGTAATCCTCTCTCTGCACAGTGAGCTCTTTAGGAGTAAAAAGAAGTCAAGCGGTAGTGAATCCACACAATCAATGCTGTTTCCAAATCCTGTTGATTTCAAAGCACAAAGCCACATCATTTAATGCTGGTAAAAAAAATCTTGGCTGTGGGTTTTAGGTATCATTCAGCAGAAGAAAAGAAGAGGGGTTTCATTCCTGCATACAGCAGCAAATTCCTGTCTCAATTCCTAATTTTTGCAGGAACTTTAATGATAGAGTGTGGCACAAGCTGGCTTACTTCAAAATCTGGTCATCTTCCTGCTAGTCAAAGAGTGGACAAATATTTTAGCATGTGAAGTGTATTTTCCACTAATACTCCCTTCTTTTTTTTTTTTTATTTTTTCTCCCATTAAATTTTCTTCAAGGAGCTTGAAGACCCCTCTTTTGTTAATTAATCTCTGTCACCACAAGCAGGCCACACAAGTATTGGCCAAAAGTTACAGTGACAAAATGGTCTCTACTAACGTCTTTGAAAAATCGGTTTTGAAATGGTCCTCGTAAATGGGATTCATACCAGGATAATCAAGCCCATTAATTAGCTTATTTTTATCCAGTCTTAGCATGTAAAGCAAGGACATGAACCATGAGCATGTTCCATGAGGGTTGTGAATGGTTTAGTGGTGGAGGGCGGATGCACTCTGGGGAACCAGCCTGAAAGGAAGCTGCAACACTGCTCATGGCTCTGACAGGACACAAAACACTGAAACCAGCAAAAACAATTTTTAAAATGCAGTTTGATTTATTTTTATGGCATTACCAAAATTTTTTTATCATCAACTTATGTCAGAAAGACCAGTCTGTGGTCAAGACAAAAAATTTGATGTGTATATTAATGATGGATTTGGCCTGTAATCCATTAAGAAGTCTTTTTTAATTTTTTTTCAGTATTCCTTAATTGCACAGAATCCCAAGTGATGGAAAAGACATTTAGGAGATTTTGTCAGAAGCATTCTGGAGATTTTGATAACTTATTAAGGAGGATTTTAATCTATCTTACTCCATATTATAGGCACATTTTTCATCCTCCAAGGGGAGGAGGGAAATTCCTCATTTTTATTTAATTTCCAAAAGGTCAGAAGATTGTGCTTCAGGAGATGAATCTTTTGGATGGGAAAAAACGGAAAGAGAAGTAGAAGAGGATGTGACATATGGTTGCTTTAGCAATTATTTTATAATTTATTTATTCTGTTTTCCTATGAGAGAATATTGCTCTTTTAAAATGCAACCAACCTTAGAAATCAACATCAGTTAACCATAAAATAATTCACTGTGACAGAGCAAGCCTTTCTCGTACATGATGCTACATCTCCTATATGACCCCTCAAATGACTTTGGGATGCATACAGACAAAAAGGCATTAAATAATGCTGTGAAAAAAAAAGAGGAGGAGATGGTCAAAGCTTAAACATTGTAACACATTTTATGTTTTATTTTTGTAACAAAAAAGTGAGCATGAGTTCCTTAAGATTGTTTTCCTAAAAGGGATATCATATCATCTTGGCTTCATCCAACTGTAGTGAGTGCCACTGATTTGCAAAATCTTTAATTTAATATCTCAGAAATATTAATAAAATTGGTAGCAACAATGGTAATTTTGGCACTACTTTGATGGTTTTCCTGAAGAAAAGTTGGTTTTATTTACTAATATTTACTAATGTGATCTTTGTAGCCACAACTGGTTTTTTTTTCATTAAGAGGTGATTTCAATTACACTAACCTCAAAATATTTTTAAATAAAGTGGATCAGCCCTTTAATCTCCAGGACACTATGAAAGGCAGGGAAAACTGTCAAGACTTTTCAGAATTGAGTTAGCTTTTTCAAGCCAATACTAATATTGCTTATGCTAAAAAATAATTAATCTCCTACATTTTCCCATGTATTTGGTAGCATTATTCCAGACCAAGAATTTATTGTAACTAGAAGTTTCATATTAGATCATTCTAAAAATTGAGACCAGCCAGCCATCAAGAGAATGTTTATGTGGTTTACATCAATGAGAAAAACTAATTCTTCCCATGTGAAAAGAAACACAATATGCTATAGCCTACTAACTGCAGCTACAAAACTGTTCAGCAATATTTTTCCAAACTAAATACTTAGTGGAAACAAGATGGAATTTCTGTGGTCTATGGCAGACTCTACCATTTTGTTCTTAATTGGATTTCTACAGATGGACCCCAGGCCGGCCTGATTAATGTGGTCATTACAAACCATAGAAAACTGATTAAACTTTATCTGTGAAATCAGACAACATGAGAAGATGTGCCACTGGCATGTTGAACACTTCTAAAATGACAGTGTTTCAGTTCTGCAATGAGGTGATGTACACAATAACATCAGAAATACTGAACTGCAGCTGTAAAGGGGGGAAAGGAGAGTCAGCTGCACGGAGTTCCCATGGTTAAGTTAAAGTCACTCACATGAAAATAAATTATCATACTGAAATAAAAACCCATCTCACCATTGCCCAGCTCCTTACTGAGTGATTTTCCAAATTAATTAATGAGAGTAGAGTTATAACAAAAAAGAAAAGGACTGACTCAGAAGTGGTCAAACTGAGAGTAAAGGATGTGAGAATTATCCGTAAATAGGCAATATGGCATAAAACTGTGAGAAGAATATGAATTTCCCCTAACATATTTTTAGCCTGTGAAACTCTCTGTCCTGAGACCCTGTTCATAGAAGTAAAAAAAACTTAAAGGTTTACTACTGAAAAGAAGGTATAGCAAGAGATGAGTCCTTAATAATCATGAAATTAGGCACTCCCAGTCTTAACTCCCAGAAAGAACAAGCAAAATTAGATATTCCAAAAAATTTGCCCAACCTTCCTGTACTATATCCCTCCACAGTTCATGTGGATGTAATTCTTTGGCTGCCTTAAAGTGATATACTTTGGGCAATTTACTCTGTAGATATCTAAAGCGATGGATAAATCACTGGTTAGGTGTGCCCTGCTCTCCCAGTTGATTCTAGATGGAGAAAATGTTGGCATAATGCAGGGGGATGGACTAGATGACCTTTAAAATCCCTCCCAATCCAAATAATTATATGAGCCTGTAATTCTGTGATAATGTCTCAGGTTTTTTCACTTGGATATTTCTCTTTTCCATCCACTGGTTCTTTTCTACTCTTTTAAGCTTCCCCCAGTATCTTACATCTCTCTACCAATAATGAATAAACAAAAAATACAAGGTCTTGAATTAGACATATGTCTCCCACCTCCCTGCATTTAGGTTTCTTAATCATGAGTCTTCCTGGGGAATAGAGATTTCTCCCAGTACCAGATTCAAGGAGATTTTGACATTGTCAGCAGTCTGTGGGACACTCCACAATAAAATTGTTTTTCAAGAGGTGGCTAACACATCTGTGAGGAGTTTGGTTATGATTCTCAACCACACTTCTCTGGGAACATTATCCTTGTCTGTTAAATGAACAACTACAGTGAGAGGTTACATAGCTACTAGTTTTATTAATCCGGTAGAGCTGTTCTGGAATAGTTCTTTATCATCCTTCTTTTTCCTTTCCAAGGCAAACATAGTGCAGATAAAATATACCATCCTCAAGTAAGGTTTTAATACTGTCAGGCAATGGTGTTATCCAAATCCTACCTTTAAAGATGTTTGCCCCACTTACTTTATGCTTCTGTACTTAACCTGTCAGAAGCAACACTCAAATAAATCCCAAGTACTCTTTTGAGATCAATATGGAATTCACACATTCACTCCCAGGTAAGCTTCCCTTGGTCTGGCGGAGTTTGACCAAAGAAGATGGGGACTTTCTCTCTCCATTTAAATTAAGTGGTAACATTTCCAGTTAGGTTCTTGAAGCTGCAAAATATTACCTAGTTTCCAAAAAAATCCCTAAACCTTCCCTTCTTCAGCTTGCATACATAACTTCAGAAATTTAGGTCATGAACATTCACAGGGAGATTTTTAAGGAGGCCCACAGTACTTAAGGACAAGTAATTCCATTGACTTCACTGAGATTTGTGCTTTTTCCTTTCATTTTTTTGGTGATCTCTGACTGAAGACACTTGCTTAGTCTTAGAGATACAGTACACTGTGTTTTTAGTCTTGTGGCTTTCCATCCATATAAAAACCTGTTTCAGTTTGGTGAAGTAGTGGCCAGGTTCATCTGTTTTCTGGAAGAGGGAGCGGGGAGAACAACTCTATAGCCTGGAAAATACATCCTCCATGAATGAGTAGGAAACAGCCCCTTTTGCCAGGTCCCAGGAAAGATGGACCTGTTAGCACAGTAGCTGCATTGCTTTGAGAGAGCCCATCATTTTCTCACACAGCTTCCTCAGCACTCTGAAGAAATTATTCAAGCCCATTTGAACAAGTTTTCTTCACTGTCCTGCAATCAAACCTGCCTGCCTACTCATGAAGGATGCATTGCTTGGTAAATAAAAGTCTACCACCAGCTGCAGATCCTATCACCACCCTTTCAGTCTATTCTACTTGTTTTAGAAACTCAAAGGATTAAATGTGAACAGCTGCAATTATTTCTTTGTAAAATTGATCACAAATTTTTTTTAGTCTAACTTTACTTCCTGGCATATTAATTAAATTGTCATTGGGAAGACCTTTAGTGACATTTTTGTCACGTTTATGCTGACATGAGTTCATTTTTAGTTTTATTAAGACTGGCTTATGATAATCCTGATATAATTAAGTTGCTTATCTGAGAAGCTTCTGCCACTGTGTTAATACCTCTCACTTTTCAAAAAAAAGGTCTAGTTTGAGTCCATTTGAGTTCTCAGTGTCCAATAAGGGATTTCAGGGCTTTGTTCTAGTCTTACATCCATTGATTTTCTACATGTCATTTGGCTTACAAAATTTCAGTATCTTTGGTTGGTTTTTTTTTAATAATAAATGGGTTATTTTTAAGGATTCAAAATTGTTTTATCCAAAGCATAACTAAACACTAGCCCAAGTCTTTTTCTGGGTTTCATTTCTGCTTAGGAATGTTAACTTCTGCTCAGCTGTACTTTCCACTGGCACAAGCACACAGGATAATGTCTAATGCTATGCCTCTTGGGACACATAAGTGGGCTTATAAAAAGTCAAGTGAATACCTCTTGTGCTCATGGAACTGTGCTAAATCACAGCCTGAGCTTTTCCATTGTGTTGAACTTTCTTTTCTGTGGTCATGATAACACCCAAGAGAATTGAAAGAAATCTGCTTGCATCTCTTTCTTAAAAGAGCAAAAATCACTAAAAATATTTTCTAAGAGCAAAACTAAGTTTTATTAAAAAAATAAATTTTCAAATAGAAAAATCCCCATATTTTCTGGGTGAGAGAATATAGCTGGTCTTAAAGAGCATTTCATGATTCCCTGACAGCTGCGTCCCCTAAGGTGTCTTCCTCTCTTGAGTCTTGCTCCCTGTAAGTCTCCTCAAAGTTTGTCTGTTTATTTCTGGATTAAAGTTCCATACTCTTCTTTGCACTGACTAAGTTTTTATCTTTTCATCTCATGCATTTCCCAGTGTCTTCTCCTTCTCCAGATTCCCTGTTTGCTCTAATTGTCTTTCTGCACTGCAGGACCACCCCGGCTGTCTCATCCCCCAGGCTTTTCTCCTGGAAAATACAATCTACCCCTCTGCAGGGTCTGCATGGCTCAGTGAAACAGCCAGAACAAGGGGACTCCTTCCTACCTTGGCAGCCTTTCAGCCAAAACAAATGCAGAACCACATTCAACATACGGTGAACAAACCAATAAAACAAATTCCAGGCACAACAATTGTGAACATCACCTATAATAATCCAGGGTATCTTTTGAGGAGGAAACCTTATTGTCATAGAATCATATTCAGAACTTTCCCAGAACTTTTCCTCGCAGACTACTTCAACTTTGGCTGTAGTATGGAATGGATTCCAGTGTTCTGGAATATATTGATTTAAATAAACCCATCACAAAAAAAGGTCCATCAAAATGAGAATTTTCTGGTTCCTACTAAAATACTAAGCTTTGACAATATAGCTATTATTTTGTACACTATTTATTTCAACCACCAGTGTCTGCTTTCATATGTCTTTTGTTTGTCTCATGAAAGAGATGCATATTCCATATTTTTCCTACCAAATGGTGGATTCACTGTGCATATGCAGTAAGACAGCTTTCAAGAAGCACAATGTATTCCTATGACTTTCACAGATGCTGCAGTATTAATGTATGTATAAGACAGAACTCCAGAGCAAGCCTTGTGCATCCAGTGCCCTCAACAAGATTTGCGGTGCCTGTTCAGCATTCAACTGCTGTAGAGAAAATCTGGTGTGCAGAAATGACAGGTTTCCTTCCCAGAGCCACCCTCATACATTCTTCTTGTGTTCTTGCAGGGAGCAGCAGGGAAAGGCCACCAAGCTGAAAAATGGCATAAAAAAGATGCTGCTGTTCTTAAGACATCTCCTCTGGACTGATTTCACAACCATTCCTCTGTTGCATCCAGAAAGCAGGTGGCCAGGACAGGACAAGATGTGATGTGCAGTGCTTCAGCACTGGATTTCCACCTCAGGCTCTCTCTCCTAACCTATAGGACAGAAAAAGTTGTCTAAAGCCACTGGATAGAATTCATTTTTCTACTATTTTTGGATGAAACTTGATGGCGATGCTTCAGTAGTTATAGTGCCAGATGCAATAACAGAATCTGTGATAATGGCCCATTTTTTTTCTCTTGAGGAAAATTCCAAGTACTCAAAAGAATGTGAAAACAAACCTCATGGCAGTAATAACTGAGATGTGCCACCATCCAACAATAACCCTGACAAGTAATCACTGTACATTACATTCAGTAAAATTCCAACATACAGCAGCTTTCTATTCAGATAAAAAAAGAGCCACATAAATGACTACAGAAATCATAAGAAAACTGGAAAAAAGGGATAGATTTCTGGGAGTTTCCCAATATTCCTTCAAACTGGTATGACTATAACTAGTCAGATTTTACCAATCTCTCATTTGTCACGTTTAATTGGGCCAGGGTACAAAGCTCATCACTCTTAAGTTTGTCATTCTGATGTACCCTGGTGAAGTTTCGAGATTGGGTGACATATGCTGGATAAAATTTCAATTTCCTTTTCTCTAATTGTATTTCTCAGTTTTAGCTTGCTTGGATTATATCCTGTCTGTTATGCCCTATTTTTTTCTGCCATGATGATGTATGTAGAAACAAGTTAGGTTGTGTCTCAGACTTTTGGATTTGGAAAATAAACTACAAAACTGCAAAGGAAGAATGAAAATAGCAAGTTAGATTCTCTATTTAATATCTACATTGTGACTGAAAATGCATTGAGCATTATGGGATATGACTAATTGGTGTGACAGGATGTTGGAATGACTTCACCAAAGTATGTGCAATAGAAATGATACTTGAACCTACATAAAACATCCCCCCCCCAATTATATTTTTAGGACATAAAGCTCCATAAAAAAGCTGTAAGTGAAAGTCAGGTTTTATCAGGTTTTGGTGGGAGGGTTTTTTGTTCGTTTTTTTGTTAAGTTTTGGTGGATTTTTTTGGTTTTTTTTTAATTTTAAAAAATGTCATGGTGTGTGAATTTTGAAAGCTGCAGAGTAAATTACCTGTAAATAATAAGTGTTTGTTCTGAACAAAATAGGAAAAATGGAGAAGTGAAAGCTAAGAGTTCGTGGTAAGTAATCCTTCTCAAAGCAAACTCTAATGCTTTATGCATTCATTATTTGGTTATGGCCAAGAGATGGAGGGCAAGAGAGAGGGGAGGGATGAGGGAGGGTGTCTGAGGGACTAATAGGATTTTTACAGTATTTTATTGCATAAACATCACCAGCTCACATCCAACTGAGCTCCCTTTGGAAACTCTAAGCTATATATCTTAATTTCCACCTTCATTTCCGAGCAGCTGGTACTTAGTGTTTTTTTACTGAAGTCTGTGGCATCAGGCCTGAACGGGAGGGAAGATATTAATACAAGCACCCTCTTCATATAGCCTTAAAATATGTATTAAACTCAATAGTGCATTTTTTAAATTATTCTTTTTTTTTTTTTTTTTTTTTTTTTTTTTTTTTTTTTTTTTTTAACTGCCTTATATTGTTAGGGACTGCTGAATCTGGCAGCCTGTAAACATGAGGCTCCATGCTCCAAGCAGCAGTGAAGGTGAGCATTCCCAAAAGCACACATACACACGTGTACATCACATGTGACATAGAGAAACACTCTTTCCAACACAGATGGCAGCACTGGTCTTGTTCTCTGGTCAGCCTCCTGTGACAGACCTGGTTATGATGATTACCCTATTTGTCATTGTTTTTCTGAACACCCCTGTGTTTGTGGAGATGAGACCTCAACCCAAATTAATATTTTTAAAGAAGACCCCAGGTAAAACTTTTTAAGCAGTAGAGAATCCACTGTAGAAGCTGTTACAACTAGTGTGCATGTAATTTATACTCACATTTATACTGACGTGGACAGCTTTCTATCTCGCACCTATCTAGTTTCCATATAAGGCATATTTAATTTCCAGCCACTGGACATATTACCTTGGTGAATCATACATTAGAAAACACTGCTTTCAAATGATTTGTCCACAAGCAGCTACTTACAAAGGCATCAAGATATTTCATGGGTTTGTTTCTCTAAACAAACCAAATGTGTTTTAATGTACACAAAGTGCTGTTTTGAAGGAAATCAGCTGTCATCCCCACTTAATAGTTCTGGCTTCTCCTCATGACACAGCCTTTAATTTCACAAACTGGGCTCTAGATGGATCCAAATCTGGATGATACATGCTTCAGGAATTCTTTGATTTGACCCTATCACTTATAAGCATGCAAAAACCAGGACCAGAATGGAAGTAACAGTAGATAAAAATGTCATCCATTTGTAATGTGGATGTTTGGTGCCCAGCACTAGCTGTATTATTCTGCAGATTCATTGCTACAACTTGCATATTACTACTTGCCTATGCAAACTCAGGGAGGTCTGAGTGCCTCAGTTGAAGATACTGGCACCTCATCCCCATTGGTCTCTTCCAAAATAATTTCTAATTTTTGCTGCCCATGAAATGAGAAAAATCTGATGTTTTTCCAGTGGTACCCACATAAAGGAAGATGCCTTATGGTTTACAGAGAGCTCATGCTCTCTTTCAGTCAAAAATGTTGTCCTAACTTTATGATAAGCAAATCCAGGCTCCTTGGGCTTTTATATTGTTCTCTAAGGTTTTCTTTCCATCCTTTAAATTGAATGGTTTTACAGATGATAAATTTAATTTAAACTACCTATTTGTCTATACTAAATAAAGCATTACATTTAATTGTTGATCCCAAAGTCCTGCTTCTTCAGTAATCCATCATCTTCATTATTTTTTACAGCCTTGACTTCTGTGTCATCTCCAACTCTTTACCAAAAAGTGCTTTTCCAATCTAATCCCAGTCACTGATAGAGAGACCAAGTAACATAGAATGAGGTGAGAAAAATGTACTAATTGCAGCTGATTAGCAGAGTAAAACTTAGGGGTTTATGAATTGTACTCTGGGCAATTCTATTTTTTCAGTTTTATATATGAATTGTTAACACAAGAGAGGTTCTTAACCAAGTTATAAAGAGACATCTGTGGCTGTAACATCAGTACCTGTGCCTGAGTGCAGATTTGCCTGCGGGACACCTTCATGCAACAGACAGTGGCATATTCTGTCTGTGGGTTAAAACTTGATGACAGTGCTTTGTACTCATTTTTTAGAAGACAATATTTTTTATTTATTTCCCTTGTGTCTCAAGATTTTTGTGTTGATCTTGTTATTCAAAGTTTGCAGCAATCTAACTGGTTCTCCATTAAAAAAAAAGTCCTCAATTATCTTTTAAAATCCTAACAGGATATTAGATGTTTAATAGTATTTTTCCAGTTGAAATTATTAGACTTTTCTCTGAGAGTAGATGTGTGCATATACTTTTGTTTCCTTTAGGTCTCAATAGCACATCAACCTGAAAAACTATTGACAGGAGGAATGTGAGCCGTTGCTTAGTTACAGTTGGCTGTGATGATAAGGGCTCATCTCTTCTCTGTGATTGGACATACCTCACCACCACCACCTCCTACTGAATCTAACAGGAAGGTGAATCCTCCTTTAAGTCAGGTGTCATGTGAAAGACCCTACTTGGGTTCAGAAAGAAATGGAAAGGAAAGTAAATTTAGGAATTTTCCACTCCTCTATTTTGGGGTCTAATATGCTGTAGTCAGCCTGAAAATATTTTGTTCTATGTATGGAATAACTCAATAGTAAGGGTTGGATTTTTTTAAACAACTGAAAAAATTAACTGCAAAAGGGATTCAAATTATGCAGGACCCGACCCATTCTGTACTACCAGTGGTTTGCAGTAAGAACTTTGGGAATATGCTCCTTGGCTTAATAGCAATTCCTATCCATGAAGAACATGTCATTGCTGCTTGGTTTCTATGAGTGTTCAGGAAGATAAATCAAAAATTGGTGGAGACAGAACACAAAAATTCTAGATGTCACAAAATCCAAGCAAAACGTTTCATGTGACATATTCATTGGCTTTAGTTTTCATCCATGCCTGTTCAAATAAATCTTAACTGCAGAGAGAGGGAGGGCTGAGGTTTCAAAACATAAGCACATAAATATTCAACAATATAAATATTGTTTTTCTGGCATGTGGAGTGAAAGTTAAAATAATTTCTCTTGGTTTCAGTGATCTACAAGGCATACTGTGTAAGCAAGTGCTGTAGCAGACCAGGGAAGAGTGATAAGCACATTGGAAAGGATTTCATCCCACTCTTAAGATATGTGAGAAAGACAGATGGGATGAATCAACCTCTGGTATACCCTTTTTTCTCCACTGACTTTAGTGGGAACACCAGTGGTTAATTGGACAATTATCTTGGCTTAAATTAGGTGAGGTGAATTCTCCTGCAATTTGCCAAACAATTATGGTACAGAATCATATTTTCAAGCTGTGCACATGAAATAAGTTAAATCTAGAGTGTGAACTAAATGAATAGTTTGTGATTCTGACAATCGATGCTTGTAACACTGAAGTGGCAGCTGACAGCCTAAGATTTTATTCTGAGTTCCTTTCACTTCCCTAGGGAAATAAACCTATCATAAAAGCTTTCCCAGAGACATGGCTAAGAAATACAGGAGTTAGAAATTTTTTATATTTAAGATTTTATTCTACTTTGTAGAACCAGAAATATTTTAAAGTGGATGTACTAACAATAAATCTGATTTATCCATTCTTTCTTTTTATTGAAAAGGCCATGTTTGGCTACAATAACTAATACATAATTTTATTAATTTTTAGTTTAGACATGAATATATTAAGGAGTTATTTAAGTTGAAATTGGAAAAGAGAAATAAATAGTAATACTGGTGTATTCAACAAAGGAATGAGGTAAATTGGGATTAAGTACATATCCACGCGGGAATGATGGTGAAATTTTTTTACAGGGGAATTAACACCCTCATAGTCCATATATACTTATACTTTGTTTTCAAGTCTGTTACTCTGAAGAAATTATACAAGGACAGTCAAACTGAGTGACAACTAGTAGCAAATTTCTCATAGATCCAGAATAGAATACTCAGAATAAATTTCAGAAAACATGGAGAAAGCACATCTTTAGGCAGAGACTGATCAATGTTCTCTGGATGAATAAATCAGCTTCATCTTCATCTCACTTTTCCAGTGAATACTAACTTGATAAGAAAATATTTTAAGACCTTCCATACAGAGATATTTTACAAAACTGTATGTACATCTTTTTTCCTTGGGTTATAAAAACAATCCCACTTGAAATGAAATAAATAACCTATGAAATAAAGGTAATATTCCAGAATGATAATGAAACTAGAGAGAATATGGCTGGGCCTTGCAAAGATTGGCATTTTGCATTAAGCCATGTGAGAAAAGAATCTAGCAGGAGAATAGATACAGACTATGGTATTTCCAAGTACTGACACACACAAAATATCCCTTCTGCTCAGTTAATCAATCATATTCTGCTAGATGAACATATTATCCTTCCAAGAAAAGAATGCAAATAACAGATGCCAAGGAGAAGGCTGAAATGCTTACTAATATATTTTTCTGTGATCTCTTTCACTCACTCTCTATCTCTATATATAGACACATTTTCAAATACTGGCAGAACACTTTGTGTAACAATTTCTAAGAAAGCTAAAAAGAGAAGGGAGTGGTCACAATAAAGGGAAGTGGAAGCAAAACATTGGCATAAGTGCTGTGAGCAACATCAAATGCATTACCTTGTGCAGCTATGAGGAGTGACTTTATTTCTCCTAAAATTCTGTGAGAAGTTATTATAGTGCAAGAAGAAACTATCTAAAGTAGTTTATTAATTGTCAGAGGTTTTCAAAAGTACGTGGGGAGAGATATCAATAGAATATTTAGTAGCTATTTTTAAGAAAAATGAATATCAAAATAGTGTTGGAGACCAATTAGTTCATGAGGAATAACAGTCCATATAACTAAGGTCAAGATAATTAATTACATGGCAGTGCATTTAAATGCAGTACTCCCTCACAGAGCAGAGGGGGGTTTTTAGATCAAGGAAAATGAGGAATTTTTAATGCAAACCCAACATTTAAAACTACTCTGACTCAGTCAGAGCCAGATTAGTTTCAATGAAGACCTTGCTTTTTCCATTTTTATGTATGAAAATTTCCTCAGAAAATATTAGAAAATGTGACAAAACAAACAGTTGAGGATTGTTCCTGTTAATTTGTTTCCATCTGCAAGCTCATGAAGACTGGATACTGAAATAAATAAAAATCCTGAGCACGAAATTATCATGGTTCATAATTAAAAAGGCAAATTTTTTCAAGCCTTTGTCTTTTAAAAATCATTAATAAAGATTTCTTCCCATTTTTCAATGCCAATACTGATAACAATTGTGTCAGCTGATATGAGGTCAAAAGAGACAATGCCCATCAGATTAGTCTTGTAAACCTCAATGCATAATAAAAATGGTAGAAAATGGGATTCAGTGAAGACAAAGTGCTTTGTACAAAGAACAGCTCTCCTCCTCTGCTTATCACATTACCCTCATTTGGATGTGTTTACCCACATATTCTTATTCATAATTTTGGCTTAATATTTTTTTCCAAGGCTGAGCAATTTTTCAAAAACTTGTAAGCATTTTGTAAAATAAACTTTATGGCATAGTTGTGGAAAATGCATAAGGGTGAGGGATAAAACTATTCTTCCACAGTCAATCAAGTTTTCCTCATAAAATTAGTGATAGTTTTATCATTCATCAATAATCAACATCTTGAAACATCACACAGTTTCCCACATATTCCTAAGCTTTTCTTTTTAGACCTAGAATACAAAATCAGATCTGTTTCTGACAGTGAATCTAGGTAATCTCTGTGGGCATTTCAATTTGCCCAGGTTGTCATCTGAATTACTTAACTGATGCTACTTGCCACCTCAGATGTTATTCAACAGTACATGTGCTGTACCTATGCATCAGCAAAGCACAGCAGAGCAGGTATCCTCCAGAACCCTCTGTGAACTTGGGACATCACATACAATCTTTTATGGTTTATGTTTTCCAATGGAGGAATTTTCTCTGGTAGAGTTCCATCTAAATTCTTAATATAATATTAAATTAATTTAAAATTAATTAAAATGATTAAAGAATTAATGAAAAATAATTAAATTAATCTAAATAAATAATAGATTCTTAATATTATTTAAGGCTACATTTTAACTAAAATTTTGGAATTTTAGTTCAATTCCATATATTGACTCTTGTGATATTTTTGCAAGTTATGACATCTAATGTCTGACAAAATAGTAGAGAAGAAATGTGACCAAAATTTATCCACAGTGAAATTGTTGGTTGTGTTTATTATCCTTGTAAAGGTAGAAGTTTAAAACCATCAGGGATTACTCCTACCCGATCACCTCTCTTTCAAAGAGGGTCTCATCCTACATTTTCTGTTGCTGGCTCTGGACAACTTTTCATTAGCAGAGTCCCTTTGGCTTAACACAGGAAAAGTTCATAGAAAAGCAGTTTAACAGTAAGAAACATGTAGGCATTTAATAAAAATGAGAAATTATTAATAAGTCTGCATTTCTTACCCATCTGACAACACTTGCAGAAGTAGATTTCACTTCTAAAAAACTAGAAATAGTTAGGCTTGGCTCTAGCTTGTTGCGTTGAGTTCAGCACACAATATGTGAGGCATTCCCTAGTGGGATAACTTTCATCATTGTGACTTGGCAACAAATGTTTGTGAAATATGAATATGACAGCTTCACTCGTTCTGCTGTAAAGATCAAAGGATGATAAATGTTCAGAATTTTCCAGACTTTTTTCTGATGAGGCTACATTTCAGGAAGAAATGGTCCTCCACTACTGCTGCCCTGGTTGTTATGAAGGATTGCATAGGGACCCTATAATTTCTTCCTGTGTGACAGATGAACAAGCAAGCAAGCTCTTTTAAAAAAATGTGATTTCTTTTTGTGGTTTTTATCACAGTCATGTTTAGGATAAAACTGATTCATAACAGTTGATACCATCCTAATTGGATCTTCCCAGTACACCCCCACCCCCAACTTTTATGTAAGTACAGTTCATGCAAGCAATACTTTGAAAAGAAGAGTAAAGACTAAAATCTCCTACACATATGGAAGATGTGAAGGTGATGTGATTCCTGGTTTTCTGTGTGAATCTTAGCTGCTTCAGAGGCTCTGAAAAGTGATGGGAAGAGGTAAAAGCTTGACCGCAGTAGATTTGCTTCAGGTATTTTCTCACTGTCATGCTGTAACAACAATGCCACTTTATAAGAAATTAGATTGTTTTATTAAATTTTTCTCAGAAGGTAAACAATTCATATGTCTTCATCTTGTAGCTAACCTTTTTTTTGGGAGGAGGTCTCATTATATGTCTCCTTTGCTACAGCCAAATATTTGCTGGGGTTTTCTGTTTTATCAAATTCATGTCTGTATTTCTCTCTTATAGACTTGTCTTCTGTGCAGCTGTGCCTGCCACAAAAGATATGAAACAAAATTTCACCTTCTGCAAATGTAAGCAGCAGGGATGTTATGCTATGCAAAGAAAACCTAATGTCTTCCCTTTCATCTTTTGAGCAGCTCCTAACCTGATATCACAAAATGCATTTTTCAATGCAATTTCACGTTTCTGCTGATTGTTTTTTTTTACGGCAAAATCTCCAGTGCTAATGTATCACTTGATTTCTTCCTTTTACAGATGGTTTTTTAAGATGAGTTCTTGTGCTGCCTCAAGAATGGTTTCTGCTGACTGATCATGCATCAGTGTGACAAAGGGATTTAAGTTGCTTAATTTATATGTATCGCAAAACAGAACTAATTGCCTTTAGTTTGGAAATTCAAAATGCGTTTTGCCTGTGAAAGCCATTGAAGCCAAAATATAGCTTGGGGCAGGGGGAATTGATGGAGGGGGGGCAGCTGCAGTCAGCAAATTTGGGAAATGAAATGGGAATGAAGGTGCTCTGGAGTTTATATTATAAGAAAGTGATTCTCTTTTGTAAATTATGTTAATTGACCGAAACAGTGAAACGAGTGCAGCCTTCTTCCCAAAGATGAAACTCTGAATGCTGTTTTCAGGCTGTGTGAAACATGAAAAAGGAAATGAAATTCTACTTCACAAACATCATGTTTGATAATATTTCTAGTCAAAAGAACTAAGGTAAATGTATTAAAAGAAACAAAAGAGTTTAGATTTGATGGGGAAAAAGAACATTCTTTTCTATTATATTTGAAGGCACATATTTTGAACCTTGAGTTTAAAAATAAATACTGGAGTTGCATCAGCCACAGAATGCCATCTTGTGACTTTTCAAGAATGACATAACTACTGCCTTTTTCAAATTCTCAAAGAGAATTTTTGTAGATAATTGAAGACATTCAAAAGGAACTTAATATATGGAGTAAAAATATTATGATTTTCAGAAAATATAAAGTAATAGTAAAATCTAGTAGCTGTTACCTGAGAGTATTTTAAGGAAAAATTAAACTTGTTTAGATCTGTCAACAATGTCTGTGTTTACACTGCTCAAAAATGGTTTATAAAGTTGTTTTTTTTTTTCTGGAACACTGTTCTAGAGTATTTTTCACGGAGTTAAGAAGAAACAGGAGGAGCAGCTGCAGGTGTAGCCTCTCACAGATCAGTTTCTTAAATGTTCACATATCCAGCTGTCCAGCTGCAAGTAATTTACTGCGGGTGAAAGCTGAGGCTGTCAGTGAGGTTTGTGTGATGTATGGGAAAAGGGGTTTTAAAAAGGAAACAAAAAAGCCCCCAAAACCAACAACAGAGAAAAGAGGACAGAGCGAAAGAGTGAGAAATAACAGATATCACTGAGATCAGAGAAGGAGGAGGAGAAAGCACTCCAGGAGCTGGGCAGATATTCCCTGCAGCCCACGGAGAACCTGTGCTGGAGGTGATTTCCTGCAGGACTGCAGCCTGCAGAGAACCCATGCAGAGCAAGGGAAGTGACAGAGAAGTCACTATGAACTGACCATAATCTCTTCTTCATCCTCTCTCTGCTGGCTCAGGTGGAGTGAGGGAATCTATTTTAATTGTCAGTAAATGAAGTTAATTTTCCCCAAGTCTGATTTGCCAGTGACAGTAATTACTAATTAATCCCCCTGTCTTTATCTTAACCCATGAGCTTTCTCCATCCAGTTTTTTCCTAATGTCTCCCCCTGTTCTGCCAAATAGGTGGAATGAGTGAGTGGCTGGGTGGGTGTTTAGCTGTTAGACCCACCACAGAAATATATAATTTGTATAAAGAAGAATGAAAATGTGAGGGCGTGCTCTTTTCATACAATCTGTAGTAAAAATGAGGAAGAGAAGGACCTGTAGCGAGTTTGAATTATTTGATTTTGTATTTGCTTATTTTCAAAATTAAAAAATTAAACAAAAAAAAATGATTCAAACAAATGAAAACTAAATAGAGATTTGTCCTAGGTTACTGATGTAAGATGTGCCCTCAAGCATGTATTCTATCACCATCTTCATAAGCTGTTAAAAGCAGGGGGGCACTGCTCTCTGCCTCCTCCCTCAAGACTATGTCCTGTTAATGGCCCATCAGTGCCTTATCTCCTGACTCATCATTCCACTGTGAGATGCTCCACCCAGAGGGAGAAACCAAGCATCCCATCCTGGATATAAACTGCGATTTTTGAAGACCACAGGCAGCCTTTTCCCACTGGATTTTCCAGAGGACAAGAGCTACATACCTGCCATTGGACCTTCTGAGGAGGACCAGATCTTTCTACAGGATCACTGCTTCAACAGAACCACATCCATTCATTTCAGGAGGACTGCAGCCACCACCTTATCGGACTGCTACTGCTACCCTGACTAACAGGGTCAGGTCGTATCTGACTCTGTCAGTTTAAATCGGTTTTGGTTGTTTTTTTTTGTTTTGGTTTGGTTTTTTTTCCCTGCCTTGTTTTTATATATATATTAGTAAAGAACTGTTATTCCTATTTCCCATATCTTTGCCTGAAAGCCCCTTGATTTAAAAATTATAATAACTTGGAGGGAAGGGGGGTTGCATCTGCCATTCCAAGGGAGGCTCCTGCCTTCCTTTGCAGGCACCTGTCTTTCAAACCAAGACAAGATTAAATAGCACTGAGAAGAATACTTAAAGCTGTAAGAAGAATATACCCTATAATAGTGAAAAGTCAACTTTCAGAACTCATTCCTCTGAATGCTAATAATACTAAGACTTAGGCAGGTTTATAAGAAAACTGAAGGATTTGCATAGATGTTGAGAATGTCCACATTTCAACTGCGAAGGATTAAGAGATAATCAGAAGAGGATGGCTGAATGCATGTCTTCATGCCAGCTCCCTACAAGATTTCTTGCACTTCCCTTTGAAGAAGATTGTACTGGTGCCTGAAGGAGACAGGCTAATATCTCTGTCATTGCTCTGGTTTGCTCCAGTTGTTTCTGTATTCCTACTTGCTTGGTGAATAGTTAAAAATTCACTTGCAATAATGGGATTGAGTTCCAAATGGCTCACCACGCTGATTATCTAATGAGGACAATTATTCTTTAATCAACATGATGCAGTTTTAAGTGAGAGACTTTGGAAAAGCAAGTCTGGAAAAGGAAACTGACAGAATTTAGCAGGAGCTTGTCACTAATAGTAAGAACTAGCTTCACAGAATCAGAGCAAAGGATGGTTAAAAAGGCTAAAAAAAATATAATTCTCATTTATTCAGGACCAAATCCACCCAGAAAAGACATCTGGCTTGTTCCCTGTTTGAGTGTTTCACCAACCTTAACCTGTCCAGTGACAGCACCCCCATTGTGTCTTAATACCAAACCTCAATTCCTCTTGTCTTGCCTTTGGTGAATGAGGAGAGAAATGTCTGTCAGCATCAATCTAGAGAAGTTTCATGTATTGCAAGATATCTCAGGTTGTTCATTTATAGTCTACAGCAGCCAGATCCTTCAATATTTTCTCATGAGTTATGTCTTCTATGTCTGTTATTCTTGTGCTGTCTAAACTCTCCTTGATTTACCTGAATTTTGTTTAAAAGTGCAGTGACCAGACTGAGCAGATTTTTTCAGTCTTCTACCAGAGTAAAGTAAATGGAAAAAAATTACCTCTTTTATCATATGCATAATATTTTTAATATTCCAGATTAGCCTAAGTTAAGATACATTAATTTTTTTACAGTTCACCACCCTAGTAGAACAGAGTTCACAAACAAGTTTCATTCATAGCGCAGCTTTTACAAAATTAGTAACAAATTTTAAACTTTCTTTTTTGAAGAATGGCATCTTGCCTTATTGTACTGGTCAGCAACACTCCTTTTGAAGACTATTAGGTCCAACTGTCTAAAAAAAGTCAACATGGTTTACTTCCAGAAATAGATTTAAAAAAAAAAAAAAATATATATATAGCCAGAGTTTTGACTGAAGGTTCTAATTAGGTGAGCTTATTATTTAATAATATACTAAGAAAGTATATGTATGAGAGGAAAAATTATTTAAAACTTTCAACATCACCCAAATTTTGGTATTTTTAAACAATTTTTATACAATTTACATAATTCAGCTAACTATATTAGTCCAAACATGCTCTCTTTTGAAATAAAAAAAATCCATCAGATTTTCAACATTTTTATGAAAGAAGAAAATACCTGGCTTAGTAAAATCTTTACTTTCCCTTTCAATTTCTTCTTTTTTTGTCTCACAGGGCTCAGAGGTGGGAAGGGGTGAAAACTGTGGCCCACAGAGATGATTTATTACTATCCAGGTTACAGTTCTTGCCTCTGATTCTCACACCTGTGGAAGCAGTGGTTATTACAAATTCCAACAATTAAAGCAAAAGAAGGAGCAAGTTTCATGCCTAAATATTTATCCAATACAGTCACTGTAGAAGAGATGGCAACAGCATGGACACATGAAAATATCTTGATGATGATGAATCAAGACCATGAATCAAGAAAAGTTTTCAGCCTTCCTTCAGATCGAATCTGTAGTAGGAATATTTCTGTACAGTTGTCCTCCCTCAGGACCACCAGGAGCATGACTGACAGATAATCAAGGTTATGCTATAATTTACTGTAACAATTTAGCCTTCATGTTTATTTCTATTTTGAGATTTATTTCCTAGAGAAGTTTATATGACCATGCTGACTGGGTATATGTTTGTGTCCTAGATAAATCTCTTAGTCAGTGCCAAAAAAAAAAAAAAAGCAGAAACCCCCCACCAATCTCAGATTAGTTCATTTCCTACAATTCCTGGGAAATGAGTAGCCAGGAAGAAGACACCTCCTGAACACTACGTGTAATGAAAAGGCTGCAGCATGACCAGGGAACATGACTGAGAGCTTAATCTGTACTCAAAAACTAAAATGCCTCAATTCTGTATCTGTGCTGCAGCCTGGCTCTGGGTCTGTGGTTATCATGACTGGCACCGTGAGGGAAAGGAGAACAAATTGTCCATCTCTAATGACACAGAACTCTTTTACAGCTCTGCAGTATCACAAATGTGTTTTGGTGAAGTTTAGTGCAACAGGAGTTTGTGATTGGACTAGGACATACCTCTGAACATCCAGCCTCTTGCCTGTCTTTCGAAGACAAAAGATCATTTCTTAGAGAGGCTCCTGCTGGCCTCATATCCTACTGTGCTGCTTAATGGATTATCTGCTATATTACATAGGAGAGCAGTGATTTCCTGCTACTCAGTCTACAATAAATTAGGTAGTAATTAGCTTTATAAGGAACTTGATGAACGAATGATATGAGAAAATGCTATACATTACAATGGGTTTATCCATTTTTCTTAACTCCATATGGGATGCAATGTTTCTCTGGCATCTTGTTCAAATATTATGTCATTTTAACTTTTAAAATTTTTTATCAGTGAATATAGCCATCCTGTTTCCCATTTCTGGTGGTAAAAAATGGTTACATCCAACTCCAACCCTCAGCAGAACAGTCACCTCAGTCTCCAGAGCAGAGGTGCTCCAACTGTCTGATCAGCTTAGTGGAATATTTTTTAGAAGAAAATGTATCATGATCTGCAATCTTGAGAATGCAATACTGAAAGCTAAAGGGAAACAGAAAGTACCAGAAAATTCTGAATGAGTTTCAGATATTAAATTAAAACTGGTCACAGATTATAAACATTCAGATTATAGGACATATTAACACTATAAAGCATAACTGAAAGAAGAATTAATTACTTCACTACAGAAAAAAATATCAGGTCTTGAAGGAATGGAGAAACTAGTTACAGAAGAACTGCCCTCATTTGTGTAACAAGGTGAATATACAAATTAATTTCTTAGCACATCATATTAGTACTTCTCTATCAGTTAGATAAGGGATATAGAGTATGTTACAGGCAGTGCTTACATTGTGCAAGGATGCTGTGAAACAAGGTAATATTTTACACTGAGAAACAGTACACAGATTAAACTACTTATCTTAATGTAACAGAGTCAGTGATACAGATGAGAACAAACAAACAAAAAGATAATTCCTGACTCCAGCTCCCAGGCACTAATTACTAGGCAAGATGAATTCCCAGCTTTTTAAAGCTGTGATGAAACTATGTAGCAGCTCTGCAGCCAAATAATTTTACAATCTATATTTCCCAAATGAAATGAAAATCCAAGCAACCTCCCAATTTGTGAGCTTGGTATGTGTCATCTTCTGTCACCTGGAGATGTACATGCTACATTTTCATATTAGTTCCATGAGAAATATAGGAAAGGCCCTTTCATATGAAAGTGACAAATCCTTAACCGTCAAAAGAGCTGCTGCAGCAACAAAAAAAGAATGTGAAGTACATCAAATGGCGGAAACATAATTGCACGAAAAAGTAAATAAAACTACCCAAGTTACATGTATTTCTGTATTCATTAGTCATGTCCTCCATATGCCCCATGATAGGAATTTCCAGTGCAAGTTCTGTAAACATTTTATTGAAAATTCAGTACAGCCATAGTGAGTATGATACAGAGCTACACACAGGCACCATAAAAGGCTATAGTGAGGGTTTTCTGTGCTGAGAGATGCAAACAATCATTCAGGACCTCAAGATACAAGTAACCAACTGAAAATAATCGGTCATCTTGGTGATTCTTGGTGTCTCCTTTTCAATTTCTAAATATTTTGGATTACCATACAGAGTCATTTTCTTTGGGAACAGCAGAAAGAAACTTTTCTAATGACATCATTATGCTGCAATTTACCTATAATAATGCTGAGCATATTCTTAATCCACCTTTTTTTTCCAGATTTTCAATTACAGGACTTTTTTTCACCCTAGGTAGGAATGGGAATAAGGTTGTAAATCTTTACATTGCTCACAGAAACAAAATGAGTTCCAGTAAGTTTTTTTTCCCTCCATCAAGACCCTCTGTATTGCTATCTCCACTTTAAATAAGAGAAATTTAATGCAGTGCTGCAGTAAGGAAGCCACTTATTTTCTTTCACATTTCAGATCAGTTTGTGGGGTACAATGCAAAGAAGTGCAAGTAACTAAAGAAGCTCTGAGCAGTTCTCTCATTCTCGCTTAGTTATTCAGTGGAGGGACATGCCAATACTGTTAATATGGCTCAATCCAGTTCTGAGCACCAGCTGATATATTGGAACTAGCCTGTGTCAGGCTCTGCATTATTAAATTGCTACAAGAGAAATGTATTCTATCTTGATCTCCTCAAATATTGCTGCCAATCAAATGTAGTCTAATAAAAAGAATGCATTTTTTTCCTGTAGCTGTAGTTACAACAGGAAAAATATCGACTTAGCACGAAAGGCTCTATGAGACTGTGCTTATGTTGTCAAATATCTGTACCATGATCAGGTACCCTTTCATCCATTTTGACAATCTACCACACTCATTTCATCATCTGGAAGTATTTCTCTTTTTCCCGTTATTATAATTATGAGAGAACCATTCACAAATTTAATATCACGTTACTAATGACAATTTTTATAAATTCTTTTCCTTTAAGTTTTTCAAAGTAATTTCTTTCAAATGTCTGATTGATTTGAATAGAGGAAAAATAAATGGCAAGTTACAGCAGAACAAATTTCTTAACCATGACAGTTATTTTAATTATTTAAACAGCTTCTCTCCGAGGACTTCCTTTCATTAGTGTAATGTTTTTGTAGGCAGAACTCTCTGCATGAGGATTTGTGAAAGATTGAATTCTGTATATTGTATATCTAATGGAAATTTTATCCTCACACAGTCAATAAAAATAAATATATAAAAAAGCTAATAAAAACTACTCCAGACATTTCTATTGCTGAAACTCATCTTCCTTTCCTCAGCATTATGGTGACGATACCACTTTTAATAGACATAGTGAATTTTGTTTTCTTTTATGCTTCCTCTGTTTCTGATTGGATTATGGCAACTGGTATTATTCTAGCTCTTGTGAATGGGGCACAGAATCTCTGTGAATATGGATAGGGACAGTTAATAATGTTTGTCTATTCCTCTGGGCTCAGTTAGAAATAAATCCTGGATTTAGCAGTTGTAGAAACAAGGCTCACCCATGAGGGAGTCCTACATGGCCTTACCCCAACACCTCCATAGTCACACAAACACCAGCTTCCTCCCCTTGTGCCCCACAGCTGAGAGAGCTCTTCTTGCACAACCACCCTTCCCATAAAGCCTGGGACAGATCAAATCTTCAGTCTGGGAGAAGCTTCATTCATGAGAAATATTTCAGGCCACATGGAGGGACTCTAGTTAAACAGGGCCTTTTGACATGGAAAAGAGCAGTTAATTTATCTTGCATTTGAGATATTCTGAACTTTTCCATACAGATCACAGGAACCTTGAATTAAAAATGGTCTCTCTTGAATCTCAACTTTCAGGCATGGAATTGCAGCAGTATATCAGCTTTGAGAGAGAAAGTAATAAAATCAGAGGATGAAAAACATAATTAATTCACTCTTTATATTTCTTTCGAAAAGACGAAAACCACTGTGAGTTATTGTGAGCATAGCCAGTCAGCTTCAGGCATGACTTGCTTACATTTTGGAAATTATCAACTGTGTATTTTTAAATTTTTTTAACATTTTCTAAAGATCTCAGTGTCTTTTTCACATTCATTGAGAATTAAATAAAGCCTCTTTTTGACATAGATGTCATTACACCTGAGTAAGTAGAGATGGATAATTTTTTTTGACAAGTTCATCCAGCAAGCTGGTAGGATCTTGGACTCCTGTTCTCCCTCTTAGGGCATTCTAAGTATAATTTAAAAAATATTACAGTCTTATAAGTAATCTGTGACCCTTTTTCTCCCTGAGAAGTATCCAAATTTTCTTGGTTTTGCTTGTTTTGTGTAGTAACATCTGTTTTTACTTGGTCAACATTGTAGGATAACAAGTGCATTCCGCTATGGAGATACTCTGAGATTTTCTGTAGGGAAAACAGTAATCTCCATTTTTCATCTACAAATCCTGAACTGATTCTACCTGTCAGTACTTCATAATTAATGCAAACAAATCTGGACTTCATTTAGAAGTCTCTGGTCTCCTCCAGAATACTGAGGTAGGATTTATGGTTATTCAGCATTAAAACTTCAGTAGGGCCCTATTTCAACACATTTAGTCCATCAAAAGAAAGTGCATCTGGTGCACTGTGGTATAACGCACAAATGTTAAGTATTAGTGTATTTTTGTTCATCTTTCTTGAAGAAACTTGTCCAGTTGGCACAGTATTGCAGAGATATTTTGTGTGCAAACTGGAGTTCCTAGAGAAGTACTGAGATCTCTGACCTCAAGAAGACAATGTTATTGTTGAAACACAGTGATAAAAATCTAAATGCAACAATATAACCCAATTCAGTCACAACACTTTGTGGACTTTTGCTTGCTTTCTTTAGTCAAGACTTCATGAAAACCTCTAACTTGCAGGTTCAACTTCTCTTGTCCTAAATTGGACACATGTGGCGGCCTGTTGACCCCCTGATTCTGTGTGTTCCCCCTGTTCCCTCCCTGGCCTTGGCCACTCCCTCGGTTTCTCCCTATTTGTTCCTGTACCCCAGCCCCGCCCAGGGACCGCCCCTGGGCCCTGACAAAACCACCCCGCCCCCGGACCAAGGAAACGCTCGCTGAGCTTTTGGGCCGCGGCAGCCTCCTAGGCCGAGTCCAGCGGTTACAGCAGACACCAGTGGACGTGGACTCTGGGCGTGTTCAAATGTAGGAAATATGTGCATCGCTGACTGAACTCACGAGTTATTGCTGCATGTGAGTCAAAGGCCCTTTTCCATGAGTTCTCAGATACTCTGCTATTTTTTTCATACGCTGCATTTGACGCTTCAGTTCTCAAAGCAATAGAGATTTCTGTTTGTTTTTAACAGCAAGGTTTTAATGAGATTAAAAATTCAAAATTGAAACTATGTTTTATTTCCTCTACCAGGACAGCGTTTTGCAATGCCTGATTTTTTGTCTGCGTTTTAGTTAAACTCCTTACATTTAAGTTATTTCGTTGTACTTGCCTAAATTTCAGAATGAGACAGTATAGTATCAAGAATCCTTTGTTTGATTTTACTTTCTTATAACTAGTTTCTTTCTGGCAAAATGAAGCTTGCTACATCCTGTCTGCTTCTCATGGGCATGTTCCTGCTCCATGACTGGAATATAGATTTGGCAGACTCCAGACAGAAGCCCTTTCACAAACAGATGTATTCCTGAGGTGCATTATCTGGAGGCAGGCTTTGAAAATACGCAACAATTTTAAATTACTGTCACCATGAAGGAATTCCTGGGCTAGTATTTTGCGAGATGGATTCACTAAACAAATACCAAATGCCCTGTGTGGCTTTTACATTTGAGAATGATGCCTTGAAAAAGCATAACCTTCTATATGCGTTTGGCTGTTTATCTGGACTAGATACCAATTAGCCAAATATTTCAGGATGCTATGTGCATTAAAAAGATATATTTGAAATATATAGAAAATAAATAAAGTCCAGTAAAATAAAGATTCAATCATGATGGTAAAAATGTCTGTTCTAAGGACAGTGTTGACTGAATATTTCTTTTTTCTGCTTGGAAAAGAGAAGGTTTTTGTCATTGTATCATCCATAAAACGAGGAAACTCTTCTTAATTACTAAGTACGGAAAGTTTAAATACCAACTATCACATTTTAAAAAATACCATTAGATCTGACAGACTGAATTGACCAGACTGACTTTTCCAAGGCTAAATATTGTCTTCTTTAATGAAAAAGGCATATCACATGCTTAGAATGTTAAAGTATAAATTGTACCTTATTTTTTGTAACATTGTGTGTGTTATGTTTATTTTTAGGGAGAGCATTCAGTGAGTAGCAAACAGAACAATTATTTACTGTAACAACTCATTGGTCACTCAATTGGAATAAGTGTCATGGGATATCGCAGATTCTTCATCACTTGAAAGCTTTCAATCAAAATAATATTTTATGTTAAAGTGTTTCTTGCTCAAATCATTGTTCTATGACTTTGGTTATGCTTGAAGTTTCTCAAGATTACCAAAGTATTTCTGAGGTTTTTTTCCTAGATTTTGTGGTAAATACTCCATGAATAAACAAATATATCTTGGAATAAAGGCACATATCATGAAGTGATAGGGCTTAACTTCCACATGAAAGTAGCTTTAGGTTACAAACAAAATATATTGCATCCTTCCAACAAGTGTAAAATTAGCTGTCCATAAATCAGAACTACTCTCTTTCCTCACTTAATATGAGCAGATTTTGGGTTTAAGGCAGGTTTTATGAACAAATATTCAATATAACGTGATTGAAGGATAAGTTGGCATTCTAACTGATAAAGTAAATTTGACAGTACACATGTAAACATGACAGCACCATAGTAACTATACTGGTTTTGGTGTAAAGGTCTTTAAGACATTTTTACTACTTTGGAATTAGAGAAATGGTCCAAAACTCAACACCTGTTGAATTTCCTAATTCAAGTATTTTCATAATATCCACACTTTAAAAAACCCAAAAAAACTATTAACTACATTTTTTTACCCCCAGAGAATTATGAATTACCATCTGAATCTTGCACAAAACCTCCACTGTAGGACTATCTTCAAAATTATTTAGAATGTCAGATGTTGAATCTTGACCTTTATCACATACCTTTGAATGGAGTGGCAGTAATTTGCATTTCTTCCTGGGTAAGTCTGGTTCTAGTGTGATTTTTGTGATGTGTTTGATCAATGCCCTTGAACATGCCTGAGCCTATTGAACTACATATACTGGTTAGCACTTTAAAAAAATATTTCTACCAGCAAAAATTCTTTTTTTTGTGATACCTGATGCTGTACAAGCATATGCTGATCTACAGGAGAAGATTTGCATCTTCTCTGACATATTTCAAGTATTTCTCTATTTCTCACTTTAGTTTTCTGGATTAAATAATATGTGGAAAAGGTAAAGAAATAATTAAAAAGAGGGGAAAAAACTTGTCTGAAGTTAATGTCTTTTAAAATATTGACAATGAGAATCTGAAGACTGATTGATTTTACTTTTTGAGAGACAGTTTACCTTTGCTTTGTCACAAATCCAAGAGGTCTCCCCTCAGACTGAAAGGAAATAGTCCAAAAAGGGCCAGACAAGCTGGTAACAGCACATGCATTCCCAAATGCTAGTTTCCACCCTCCCTTCAAAGACATCTGAGAGATTGAGTGTGTTCCTTTCTCTCTCCTTTAGGATCAATATCATCAATCATACCAACAGGGAAACAAACTTAGAAATTCAGGTGTTTGAGCTGTCTCCCAGAAAATACCTTACGTTTCTTTTAAACTGACCAGAAATGAGTTGGCAGAAATTGCTGGTTAGCTCTAGGGCAGTGAAGGAGCAGGTTTGTCAAGTATTAATGAATTCTGTGTCCTTTTGGAATGGCAGTGCATAAAAATCTATTCTAGAGGAAGGTGCAAAATTGAAAAATATGTACTGCCAAAAGCCTGGAAAAATTATTGTACCTTCTATGCTACCATTCAAAGTATTTATTAATCAGTAGTAACAATCTTCACTTTTTAAGTTAAAAATTTTGTTTTTCCTAGGTTTCATGATAAATATGCCATAAACAGATTAGCACATCATGAAGTTACATAATTAGTTTTCCCAAATATTTTATTTTTAATTGGTAGTCTAGTTGTCATTACTTCAAAAATTATACATGGTCTCTGTTTTATAAATGGAATATTAGGCAGTTCTTGGCTGGAGATGGAAGAGGTACTGGGCGAGCTGTAATGAGCTGATTAGGAACTCCCAGTGGGGCTGGAAAAGGAAAAGCTGAGTCATATCTCCTACAAACTGTTCCACTATATGAAAGGGAATCATTTTTTCAAACTGTTGTGGCTAAAAGTCTGTTGTTTAGGTCTGAATTAATTATCCCAAACCCCATTCTGAACTTAGTGGAGAAAAAGAGGATTTTCTAAAATTTGTTCTGCTGACCTGTTTTGGATCCCCTTTTAACATGAATTCCTCATTTTTCTTTTCATGAGACAAATTTATTTATATCAGTCAATGACCTTCCAGATGAACCTTGATCCATGTGTTCCTGGCAATTTACTAAACCATCAAACAGTTCTCATGGGCAAGATTACAATTAAAACTGAGATGTTGCAATATGTACTGTGTTCAACACTCTGCCAAAAATGGCAATAGGTGTTTACCTGACATCACAGTATTTATCTACATTACATTCCATGCAATGATATCTGATTTTTTTATACCACCTGCCACTGAACCATCTTGAGCTCTTTTTTTTTTTTTTTTTTTAATTTATAAATCTCCAAGGAAGCCTGAGAGTTTTAGTGACTTGTCATTTAATGAGAATTCCCATGTTCATGGAAGTCTGCCTTGAGAAATCTCTGCTCTGGGCTCTAAGCCCTACCTGAGTCCCAAGGAGAAATGCAGCAAGGACAGACACAGAGAGAGATTCCTGTCACAAGTGATTACCAGGACGTACATGCAAATGGAAGCTAAAAAATAATAATCCTGTTAGTTGCTCTTGATGCCCAGGACTAGCAGTTTTAGGTCAACTAGGAAGCCTGAAGAATAGAGAAGAGAAACAAAGAGGTGTGACCAAGGCTTCAAATGCTCCAAGTGGATGGGGAAGATTTTTTCAGCTCTGTTCCTCATCCTGCTTTAATAAAGAGACTGATCAAGTGATCAAGGATCAGATACTTCTAAAAGAGAAAATTTGAAAGCAAAAGGGATAGATATTTCTCAAATTCTAAAAAATATAATTTGAAATTATTTTTTTAAAATCTTAGCAGCTGAGAAAAAATACTAATCAGGGAGAGTTCAATCTCAGATCTTCTGTAATACAGAATTTTGAGTAATAGATGCATTTACGTCTTTGGCATAATTGATAAGATTTGTAGGAACTAGCTGCTTCACTTCTATGCACAAATTGATTTTTGTCAGGAATCTCTCACAACATAAATGAGAAAACAAATTCAGTTTAGTATTTCAAAGCTTTTATTCCTCACAGGACTTGATTAATGTGTTGGTAGAGCGTTCATTTTGATCAACATTATAACACATTATGAGACATAGCAAGTAGCAAATCTCTTAATGAGTTCTCTGAATTTCCCTTTTGTGAGGCAAAAAATGGTCAAGAGGTTAGGACTTCTCAAGTGGTATGTGGTATTTACTTATTTGTTCCCACTTATAACTAACATAAATGGATTTAAAAAAAGGCTAATGGATTTTATGTGCTCTTCTGTTTCCAGCTATGGAAACATATATTACTAAGGTTTCTGATTCAAACCCATCAAAAATTGATTAAATAATTTTGCTTCCAATAAACATGGACAGGGCAGGACTGGTTGTTTAACAATTATAATAAATTATTATTTGCATATCTAGTAGGGGAACAGGAGCCATCACAGGTGCATTAACCAGGTAATCCCTACTCACTAGTTCTAAAGGAAGCCCAAAGAGATAGAGGATGACCCAGTATGAATTGCTGATGTAAAGAAGCTCTAGACACAAAGCCTGTTATCCTTTAATTAGCATCCTAAGAAGCTGTGATGTCAGGTTTTAGCAGTGAGAGTGAAAAAGCTATTAGTTTCTACTAGCCATTGGCTTTTGACAAAGAGAGAGAGAGAACTTGTGTACACCTACAGTGTCCCTAGGGATAACAAATTTTCTGGATTAGATATATTATTATTGTTTATGTGTTTTAAGTAACCATTTGAGATTCCCTCTGCAGAGTGCTTTTGATCTCATGAATAGATTAAAAATTAAATTAGTTCTTTTACCCACATCTTCTTTGTTTTCTGCTACACCTTTTTAACATTTGTGCACCTACTTATTCTCCTGTAGGCAACACAAAAAAAAAGTGAAATGTATCTTTCTCTCATACAAAACAGTGTCTGAATTTTTACTGTATGTGTTAAATGTCAGAAAACTGGAAACCTGTTTATCCTTATGGAACAGCTATTTTTGAATGACTTTGCAGACTTAAGTGTATAAAAAGAGTTTTGTCACAGGTTGGGGATGAGGTCTGGTACTAAACCAGCTTCCTTGGAAAGTGACAGCCAAGGTAGCATTCAAAAATCAATTCATCCCTCTGTCTCCTGGGTTGTTCTTAAATCTTATTAATTCCTACCACATTTTGAGCCAAATGGACCTGCTCAAAACAGCAGGCTGCTTTATGGGTTGCTTGGAAACGCTACAAGAGTCTGCCCTGAGACATACCTAACCTCAATCAACAATCTCCCTCTTCTGGGAGTTGCAAGTTAACCTTAAGAATCAGCCTTATCTCATGTAGTGTTTACTTAGAATAAGCCTTGCCCCAGGTGGACAAAGCTCTTACAACCCTTTCTCTAAAAAAAAAAACAAAACCTAAAAATATTTAGAAACAAAATAGAAAGAGAAAATAGAGAATAAGGTACTGGGAATGAGACTCAAGGAATACATGCATGTAATTCAATTGGACATTAAAATACACATTTCTTCGAAGGGAAGTCTCCAGCCTCTCTTTCAATACATGACAGATGATCAAATCTACTGGGATATAAAACTTTCCTAACTTACAGATTAGCTCAGTTCAGCTGGCCTTGTATAGTGCTGATTTGGAGTGTTGTCCCTGGTGTCCTGTCAACAATAACTCAACTGCTCAACAAGTCCCATATTACAGCTGTTAGCAGCTTGTGGATGCTTCTGTCTATCTCAAATCATGTGGATGCCTGTATGTGGGCAGATGAATGTAGCTCTCCAAGTGGACTCGAGCTCTGAAGGAAGAAGTTTAAAGAAAGGTGGACAGTAGAGGCAGTGGAGATCTAGCAATCAGTCAGATCTAGAAAGCACTTAGCTGACCTGGTCTGCTAGAGGCTGAATCAATTTCCTAAATTTAGGTGTCCAGTGCCATTTTTCATACTCTTCTCTATCTGAAAATTTTGCACGAAGCTTAGAGATGTGACAGAGGACCCACAAGAAGTCAGTATTTTTCCAGAACAGTAGATGGGAACACAGTGTGCTTACATGTTTCATAAGGCAGTAAACTGAGTTGAGCCTGCTCTTGTCTATGGTGCAGTGAGTCCTTCACTAGTTTCAATCAACTGTGTTGACTTAATTGCCTTAGCAACACAATTTAAAAAAATTTACACACTTCAATCACATGTAGAAACTCAAAACATATCTTAACATTACCTACAACCCACTGTAGACATTCTGTCAAGTTCTTCTGGCTTCTGAAAAGAGAAATTTGAACACAAGTTTAATGGAAATAATATCTCCATTTTAAAAAATCATTAATTTACCTTTTATACCTGTTTGTTATAGTCCACAAGTATATTTTCCAGACTTTGCTGCTGGGAAGTCTTAGTTCACTTCTTGTTTCTGATATCTAATTGTTGTACGGGTTGTTTTCTTTTATTTTCTTTCTTGCTAGCCTGATTTTGTCCACATAAAGGGAAAATCAAGCATGTATTAATTAGAATTATATTCTTTATATATTCCTTTGCAAAAAAATTAACAAAATATCATCCTTAGGTCTATTTGCATAGATTAAAATTTAAAAGGGCTTGGAACATAAAGGAAAAATTTTAAGGCTAGCCTGAAACTTGTAAAATATATTTCTTCTGAAATAAAAAATAAGATGGGTTATTTCTGACAGCTCAAGGATGTCATGCCCTGGAGCATTCACTAAGATGGCTTATAAAAAAAGATGACCTTTGGATACTTCAGACCATAAAGCTACTCATAGCTTAACACTGTATCACAATTTCTTCTAAACCTTGAAAAAAGATTGAGGAATTGAAAAGTAAAAAGATGACAGAAGATGAAGAAATCATGGGTTTCCTAATCGACACTGTGAGGATCATTTCCAGTAAAACATCAAGATGACAATCCTTATCTTTCAAAATTTCAAGATAGATAATCTCATCAAGTCCAATGGGCAGAAGTCCAGCACCCAAAACATTCTGATCTTAATGCCACTGGAGGAAAGATTTTGTCCATATGAAAATACAAAATAAAACTTTCTCTTTGCATAAGTCTTGCCTTTATTAACGACCAAGTACAGACAATAAAATATCTTCCCAGTAGATCTGTCCACAATAAATATTTGTTAGAATTGTAATTGACATTTTACAGATACCTATTTCCAATTTTCCTCTTTTTTCTTTTAAATTGGCTGCAACAGTTCACTGTGTCATGCTCTTGAATTACATTGTGAAAGGTAATTGATGTAGAATACCAATATACTCCATTCTATGCTCAATTATTCAATGTAAAAAATTTAGTAACGGCTTTAAACAAAGATAAGTAAACATAACAGAACACAGGTATTGTGGTTTTGTTGTTCTGTTTTTTAGCAGGGTTGAAACAGATAAGAAAACTATATCTAAGCAAAATATGAGTGTGTTTCATGGGGCAATTGTTGCAAAGTGATATCTCTTTCCCATCCTGCTTGCTGTGCCTGCAAATCATTATCCTATAAATGAAGAATCTTGCTGTAGAAGATATAGAAATATTTCTTTTTCTGTTTGCCTTTGTCTTCTGTAAAAGAACAAGGGATACTGAACAGAAACCATACTTGTATAGCAACAGATATGTGCAGGAGACAAGAGTAGAGACAAATATGGACTAATGTGAATTAATTTCTCTTTCTTCTAAAATATTTCCATTTAATCCTGTTAATAGTCTCCTTCTTCCATCACTAAGCAATAGCTTCTTCTATTCCACTGTTGTTAATTACAGAGCAGCCGGTTATGCAATGTTATTAAAATATGTCACGGTAAGGCAAAATTTACCAGTTAGTTCTGAGCTTCCTGGAGGAGATCCAGGCTTGAGAAACTTCCTTTCTGTTATTATCAGTGCCAAATAAAGAGAGGAAGAACAGGAAGAGTTTGAGAAATACAGTACTTGGTATAATGTGTTTTTCTAGAGATAAGCACAAGATTTCCATCTGAGTCTCCTCAAAGGTATTCAGAGTAACCAGACACCAAGGTAGGCAGTGAGACAGTTTCCACTGCAAAAAGGAAAGGGCAAAAGAAAGATAAATGCAGTAGGAAGTTTTCAAGAATATTCTCCGTGATATAAATAGTTCTTGTTGATCAGATACTTACAGCCTGTTTCCATTTACAAGCATGAAAACTATTTTAAGGAGCTAAATTTATTAACACTGATTATTTCCTTACAAAAATTTGACTCTGTTAAATTTCTTCCTGGAAATCCTTTTGTTGCCATTTCAGATTATGTTTTGCATTCATTGATTTCAGATTAATTTATTTTTGTACAAGCTGGCAGTTTGCATGCAAGCAGTAACTGTAAGAAGGCGATGGGACCAATGTATCAAGTATGTGCTTAGGGAAATGAGGGATAAGGAAAGAAAAGAGCTAGAAATTTCTAAGAAAGGATTTTTAAGATATGTGTCTTCTAATAAAGAATATGATTTAGTGTACCCCAAAAACAGTGAAAGGAAATTTTGGTCTGTCTCCAAGGAATTTGGGTTCATTTGCAGTTTGATGAAGCTGTGTGCACTTGAAGAGCTGGTTTTGAAGTTTTTCCTTTTGATACCTATTAGTTTATTTTCTCAGATTACTGTACAACATGTACTTCAGTTGTCTTCTTCCTGACAGCAATGAAACATTTTAAGGATATCAAAACCAACCTTATTCTGATCAACAAAGGGGATCAGGATGGACAGGTTTGTTGCAAATAAGAAAAGATGTAAAAAGTCACGGGTGTACTTTACGTGCTGAGAAGAATAATTGTAAACAAAATATTAATTAGCAGGGGACGCAGTCAAGGCAATTGCTGGATGAATGAACGGTTCACAAGATAGCTCCCCTTTCCACTCTGAAAGAGTATGGCAAGTTCTGAACAGAATTAAAGGTTACAAATGCTGAACTGGGAATGGTAATTATTGTCTTTCTGTCCTGTTTTTCTATCATGAGAAAAACGAAACTTGCACTATGATAGGATTAAAAGAATTTGTCTTGTGGGATCAATGACTGGAACACTGAAATGTGATATGCAAGCGTAAATTGTGAGTCTAAAGTTTCTTTTTCCCATCAAACTTGAATTAATTTACTGCAAACACCAAATGGTCTTTATCAGTGGATTGGGACTTGAGGTTTTACTCCTGGATCTGGCCATGATATACTGAAAGCTTCTGAGAAGCTGAATTTTGGAATACACATTCTGTAATCTGGGATTTTCAAAATGTACAGGTAGCGTTGACCATGTCTTTCATGAAACACTGCTACTGTTAGCTCATGAAATCACACTATTTTGGAAATTTTAATACCAAGAAATGTTAGAAATTGGAACCAGTTAATATAATAACACTATCTAAAGCACAAGTATATCCTGACACAAACTATATTTAAATTCAGTTTAGAAGTATTGAATATGGAACAGCAAAGCCAAAGGGCCTCTCTGAACTTAATTTTAGGTAACAAGAAGCTTAAAAGAACATGTTAATGTTTTAAATCACAGAAAATTGTTTTCTTTCAATCTTCATTTTACTTATTACCTTTACTTTCTCTATTTTATTTTCTTCCCCTCTTCTTTTTCCTGATTTAATTTTCACTTTTAATAAGAATGTAGAACGAGGAGTTTGGTCTTTGCTTGCAAATCTACAACATGAGGTAGGTTTAAAAATCAGGCCTCACTCCTCCTTGAAGTGATCGTACAGTGCAAGTAAATCTAGTGGAGGATCATGGGGCAAGACTTGCAAAGACTGACTTCCCCTTTATCCAGTGTATGATAATCCTGCTCCAGATGAGACTTTGTAGCTTGCTGTAAAGAACATTCCAATCTTAGTGCCTCCCAGGCTTGTTTTGGTTTTAATTTACAAGTAATCTGAAAAGCAGTTCTGGAAACACCTTACTGATAATTGTTGCTTTCAGAAACGAATACTCTTTGTTGTCATCAGACCTGATTAAGATCATTGCGAACTAGAAAAGTCAGAATAAAAAAACCCAACAAGTCAACACAGTGAGGCTTTAAGTTCTTGACTGTAAAGTAGGAAACTGATGTAAGAAAGGCACGTGAAAAACAGACTGTATATTTCAATGTCTGAACCAAATCTTGCCCACCTTTTAGTTTCTGAGTAACTTCCCAGAGCTGAGTTAGTTTTAGCTGCTATTACTCTAATCATTGTTCAGGGCTATTAGATTGTCATTGTGTACTAATGTGCTTAAGGAGTTCCTGTTCCTTCCAGTATTTTTTTATTCCCTACTAGATTACATTAATAAAACTTGCAGGTTTAGTAGTTAGTATTTACAATCCTGTAAAAAAAAAAAATCCAATTAAATATAGTGTCTACAGGAGCAGAAATGTGCACAAAGCATCTATGATAAGTTTTCTTACACCCAGGTCTTCTTCCTAGCAGGGAAAGCTGATGCTCTTGAAATCTTTCTGGCTGCTTTATTTCCAGATGATTTTTCTTAAGCTATAAAACTGTTTGAGGCTTCTTGTAATATTGCAAAAGAATTATTCTATATACAATTTACATGCTTCCGTGATACAAGATATTTTCATTTCTAGAGAGATCTCATGAAGTATAATGATACAAATGAGAACTTGACTGCCAGCTCAAGTGCCTCACTTTTCTTCATTTGTGATTTGGAGAGTTTAAGGCTCTCACACATTCCCTCTGATGCAATGCAGCAGTTCTGCTGCACACTGCTCCATTAGCCTTGATTTGCTTTCAAGTCCACTTGCTTGTAATCTGTTGACACTGCAGCCTTCTGCCACCCAAGACATCGACGACATATTCTGCACTTGGTAAACTCTAGTTTAACAGATTTGAATTAGTAGTCTTACTTTTCTATAAACATTTCAGTAGAGAATATAGCTAAAAAAGCAAAACTTCTATTGCTTGATCCTTACAATAGCATAATGTTCCCATTAAGTGACAAAACCTGTAGCTTGCTAAAGATTAACATTTTTACTAAAAACAAAGAAAAGAAAAAGAATGCAAAACCCTTATCCTGTTTCTTTCTTTCCTTCCTCCCTTTCCTATTTGAATAATCCTTTCTAAACCTTTTGCTTGGTGCACTGATGCAAAATTCAAATATGCTGTCAAAATTGGATGAGCTTCTTTTACCTGTTTAGAATGTTGATTTCCTGGATGTTTGTTTAGGGAGGTTTTATAATGCAGAAGTCTTTATAATGACAGTTAAAATGCTGCTGAAATGTGAGGTAATAGTTTGCCAATTCTACTAATAAAATGCTAGTCCTAGACACTGGCCAGTTTATTGTAACATCACCTATAGGAGAGCATGTTGTATTCTTTGGTCCTTCTTCTCGAGTTGTACTCTTAAGTGAACTGCTTAACCTGCTTCTCTTGGCCATTTGGATGCTTTAACATTCAGATGCATCTCTCAATGTTTCTATAAGAAAATTTCCATAGGTTTTTAGAGATGTTGCTTAAAGTAGATATATTGAATGTTGACAGGAGTCTACATTCATTTGATTGGTCTCTGGAAGATATTTCCTATATCAATTAGTATAAAATGGAATAAGTTGAATCAGAAGTCCTATATTTGTCCTAGACCCTCTCTGTCCTTCAGCACTGTAACCTCAGGGGATCTGGCAGTATCTTTTCTCAAATCCAAGGTGTGAGATATGCAACACACAAGAGCACAAGACCTGTGGTTGCATGATCTTGTGGGACTTTCCAGGTGTTTTGTCTTCAGTTCTCTTCTCCTAGATTTAGGGCCAACACCTAAGCATAAATAACATTTTTGAAATAAATCTCAGCTTTATTTGCCCCAGGCATCCATTCACTCCCTGTGGGATGCTCAGAAGATGAGACTTGCATTGTAGAGTTCACAGCATTGCAAAAAGCTTTATCTGCACAGCCTTGATAGATTCAGTATCCAAGATTTTCAGTTATATTTTTTATAAAACACCATGTTCTATGTACATCAATTGAAAGTCAGTTATTAGGAAAACATGGGTTTCTCCTCTTGCCTGTTCTCACAGTGGCCTCTAATTAAACCCACACTGTTTGAACCTACTGAGCACTCTCCTGGATCATTTGATCACGTAAACACTTGTACCTTTTCATTAGTTTTGTAGTCACCTGCTTTCCTGATCTGCTGCTTCTCTTAACCTTTTCCAGGCTAAATGATGCAAGGATGGCTAATTTATATCCCAATTAAGTCTACCTTCCTTCAGTTCCTGTGGAGTACTGATCCCTCATTAATCTCTCTTTCATCTTGGCCTTTATACCTCCCTAAGGTGTTGACCCAGAAAAGGGATCTTCGGGCAGAGATTTTCAGACCTGTGTAAATTCTGCAGTGAGAGGGTGCAAATATTGTTCATCTGTAGTGCTAGAGCAGTATGGCATGCACAGGTACTTGCAGAAAAGGCTGAGACAATAAAATAATGATGGAGACAATGTTTTCATAAGGAAAAGAGTAGGTGTGAGGAAAGTTCATCAGGCAGCATAGTAGAAAATATTCCTTACCGTGTTTTTTTTCATCAGTGCCCATATGTTGTTTTAAAGAGTCATAGAAATTCCATGATTCTGTAGTATATTATTAAGCTGTGCATCGTCTCATTTAGAAATCATTCTGTATCATATATATAAAACTTGATTTCTGTCTGAATAGCACAAAAACATGGAATTTTTTCTGCCATGAAATGAAGATTCATGACCCAGCTTGGGTCATAAATTTTTCACAACAGTCAGAGCACTGTTGTGAAAGTGTTCATCATCTTTGACTCAAACATAGTGAGATTGTGTGCCAAGGCTTGATTAGATTTAACACTGAAAGGGCATGTTGAAAGCAACATAACATACCTCTTTTAAAACCAGGTATACTCCACAAAACACGAAACTTTCTGGGTATGCCAAAATATCTGCTGATGCCTGATATCATTGCAGTATAATCTGGCATCAGATTGTTTCTCAAAAATGCTGTAATTCTTTTAGAACAGTCTTCCCAAAACTTTGCATGTTCATGTTTTGATAAAACACCAAAATAGCTGGAGAAACTAGACAGTTCCTCAGAGGAAAGGGACATTGTCTCAGAAAATTCAACTTGCACTCATACTCAGCTTTTGATAAGCAATTTCCAGGTATAAAATATAAATTAAAACATATAGTGAAAGTGAGATAGTTGTATATGCTGTTGACTCTGAACTATTTTTGATCTAAAATTCACATTCTATCCTTTAAACGTTTGCCCTAATGACAGGGAGTAATTCTATCTGATAGGAAGCATGGGATGGTGTACAGGCATTGCTATGGTTTAAAGAAGTTTAATTATTTTAAAATTTAATTACTAATTTCAAACGCAAGACACCTGAGCTAAGAAATTAATGTGTGGTTACACAGAGGAGTTTAAACTAATCTTATCACAGACATTTTATAAATTAATCAGTCCTGGAATTAAAAATCATTATACAGTTGGTTTTGGGGTGTTGTAATACATACATATAATGTAGTTTACATTATTATTCAGAATATGATCAGCAACTCTAGTTGATGAACACGAAGGAACACTAAAGATGACCAATTAATCAATACAGAGGACAGGTTGCAATGAATGTGATACATTTTTTCATCAGTCTCTCTCATTTCAAATTTAATTTGATGTCCCAAACTGTGTTTCAAATATTTTGTTTTACTCAGAATCAAGGAAGTAGCACCTCAGTTCCAGATGGCATCTTCTACTTGCAAGAAATCAAACTTTTAACGTTTTCATTGTCTTAATAATTTTCAGACAGCTGTACTAAGGCTTGTGCCATCTGGCTTCACAATCTGAGTCTGGAGTTCAGATTACAAAACTGTATTTGTAGAAGCAGTAGAATCAAATTGTTTCCTAAAGCCTTTATTCATAAAGATTGGAAACATGATGCTATCCACTGCCAGCAAAAGCTGGTTGCATTTTCCTGGTTAGGTGAAACTGATCTTTGCAAAGAACGAAACAGTCTAGTCCAGTTTGTTGTCATACAAGATACTGGCTAAAAAGGACTTCACTCATACAAGGTACTCCACATAAAAATAAAATAAGCTAGACAGGTTCACAACACCCTGTTACAATCAGGGAAGGGAATAACAGGGAATAGTAGCTGTTTATCTGTTTCAAATAACATCAATTACTATTTGGGCAATAATTTCATGCTCATGGAATCATTCAGCACATTTCAAGTGTAGGTGGGTGTAGACAGGGTTCTATAATAATTTCAATAAACTCATTGAGAAATATTTAATTGCTGTATAAACCTGAGGAAAAAATGCATTATTAGCTTAACAATGGATGGATTAATGGATAAGTAGCAAACTGGAACTGTTTTCCTTGTTTAGCACTAACAAATATACCCCCATAAATCTGAAGGTTCTATGGCATGATTAAGAAAGGTATTGTCCATCAGTTTTACCAGACAGTACAAAATGTCAAAAGCAGTTCAGCGGGTTTAAAAAAAAAACTGTTTTGAATGTAAATCCAACTGCTTAAAAGTTTTAAACAGCTTGGAGTCTATATTGAGAATATTTTGTTATGAAAAAGTTTGTATTTTTCAGAGACACTAGAATGTGAGTTCTTGAGAGACTCAGAATGTTCTGAAATGAATGCCTCTCTTTCTCTTATATTATTTTGTTACCTGCAAACTAAATTCATGTTTAAACAATTAAAAATAGATGAGAGTTGGGGGAACCACCTCTTCTGGAGCCATATGGGATTAAAAGTCAGAAGTTAAAATATGAACATTTCAACCACTTCCATTAATTACTAGTTAGAGGTGCCTTTATTAAACGAAAATGTGGTTCGGTGTCTAATGAGATAAAAAGTTATTATAGAAAATACTAGAGGAATAGTCATCCAGAAAAAAAAATAAAACCATATTCCTTACTGATGTGGCTATAATATAGCTTAAATATACCAACATATATTTTAATAGCTAACTGTGAAATACTTTAGGTCAGGATTGGATTTACTTTTCCTCTTTATCTTCAGTTTTCCATCCACCATTCACAGATGGTTTCATCTCCCTGTGTTTGGTCATGCTTCATGCTAAAAATTCTGATTATTTGATTATCTTCTTTCTGTAATATCATGTGTCTGATGTAACCTTCCCCAACTCCTTCGAGTAATATAGTTTTATATTATTATCAAGGTGTTAATTTGCCATTTTCTCAGAATCTTCTATATGCCTGTAGCATCATTGCAGAAGTGGATTTCTGTCTCCCTGGGACTTGCGTGTCTTTGCTTAAGTTTCCAGATTGAGTTGTCTAGATTTATTTAATTTGTTGCTATTGGAATGCTCCTAGATGAATGAAATAAGGAGTTAAGATTTTCTTTCTTGGGCTGATATACCACAGATATTCCTACAACACTGAATAGGTTATTGAGATTCTTTCTAGGAGCAGCTGATAGCCAGAACAGCTTAGATTTCTGATGTAACTTCTCTAGGTCTATTGACCTTGACTACAGTGCAAAGAATTTAGCTGTTTGGGTGTTGGTCTGTTGTCAAATCTCCTATATTGCTTCCATGAAGATTTGTAAGAGTCTTCATTTCCTTATAAAAATAGATATTTTTAGCTTTAATGGCAGAAATACATTGATTCAGTAGTAATTTGGATACTCAATAAATAGCCTAGAATTTCCAGGTTAATTTCAGATCCAGTATTTGTAATGACAGTCTCACACAGATGGCTTATTTTCAGAGAAGGATTTCAGCTTCTTACTGAAGTTAGTCACAGAGCTCTGACTATTTTAATACTTTCATTTCTGCTCTCTCCTAGTTTTATTTCTCACCTTACTAATATAATGCAACCTCTAAGACACTGAGAAAGTAAACAATATTGGTTTAATTAGGCACTCAGAAGAGCTACTGCAGTTCTGGCTCTCATGCTTCCCAGTTAAAGGCTTTCTGAAGGTAGTAACCAAGTAGACTGCAGATAAGATCCCAAGTAAAGGCTACCCAACCATTCTCACATTCCCTGCATTCCAACCCAGAGGTGAGGTGTTAATTTGACTGGACTTAATAAAATTTATGGCTAAATTTGTCATACAAGGACATTTCTGAGCGTACAAGCAAGACATTTTCCATGTTCACCCCAATGAAAATACAAATAATTTAGAAAATGTTGAACTCTAAAAATAGTGGTTTGCTGGGTTTAGATTAGATTTTATGATCACTATACATTGCACAGGTCTTGTGACCTATTCAGCTACTCATATTTTCCAACCTTGTTCCTAGCACAGGAAAGTAATTGTTACAACGTCAAGAGGTTGTCACCTTCTTAGGCAGCTGAAACAGGCACGAGGAAAAGAGAAGGAAGCAGAATGATGATTGCTGTTGAAGTGCATACAGGATAAAGAAAGCTTAGAGGAGGGATGATGCAGTTTTTAGGAAGACTTTTGAATTAATTCCTTTTAGCATGTGAGGAATGAGACAACTCTTTGTAGAAATTAAAACAATTTATTAAAACAGAAAAATTGAAAAATTGCAAAAAACTAACAAAACATAAAAATTTGGGATCCTGATGGCTCGAGAAGTATGCCCCAGGAGCGCAGGGATTCAGGAACTTTAGGCTTAAGACAGCTCTGAACCTCAGGTAGAGAGAGAAAAAAAAACCACAAACTTGCAGTCTAGGCTGGTCAAAAAGAAATCTATTTCTAAAAGCCCCTAGAAAGGGGTAGGTTTCTCCAGCACTGCCTTAGCAAGCTGGAGAGGAAGGGAGACTGAGGCACGTGTCTTTCTTTTGCTTTCTTTTATAGCTTTTGCTCCGCCCACAGTCCGCCCACAGCCCACCCCTTTGGTTCAAGGTGATTGGTGTTTTCCCCTTGACAGACCATCTCTGTCCACCAATGGCTCTTCCTGGTCAGAGGGGTGATATTAGTTGAGATAAGGGTCAGGTGCTTATGGGGGCTGGGCTGTTTGTTGCAACTGGGGTTTTTAAAATCTGCCTTGAAACCAAGATACAAGTAAAACAAAAAAATACATCCAACACATCTTAAAACACTTGTAAAAGTATACAGTAAACACAGGAAGACCATAAAAACTTGATTAGTGTACCTGGACTGATGGATTGATTTAACATTCAATTTAAAAATATTAAGCTCAAATTAATTAAAGCACTTAATATGCAAAGACCAAGCACAAATAGGGATTTCATGTATGACAAGTCCCCCCTTTTTCTCTTATGTTCACATCTTTGGTCTTTGCATTTAAGTGGAGGTGGATAACTCTTCAGGGATAGATTCAAGCTCTTTAAAACTGTCCCACACTTGCTGGGCAATTTTTCTCTCCTTTCTAGTTTTCTTATTGTTACTATTATTGACATGCATAATCTTTGGAGCGAATGGTGGACGCTGCTGTTGTCCTTGAAGGTCCTGGATCAGTGGCATGCTTTGGACGACAGTGGTGATTAGACGGATGAAACAAGGGATTAAACAAGGGAGAAAAATAAGTCCTGTAAGGGAAAGTCCAACAATAATTAAAGCTTTCTTCCACCATTGTCCTTGGAAAATATTTTCCCACCATTCAGAAGTGATCAAGGGCTGCCATTTCTGCACTGGAACATGGGCTAGTTTCCTGATGTTTTGGGTAATCTTGGTGATGGCTTCGCCGTGATCATCAATATGGATGCAGCAGTCTGAGGTGTTAAACTTGCCGCATACTCCACCTTCTTCAGCTAGTAAATAGTCCAATGCCAGCCTATTTTGGTACACGGCTGCTCGAGTTTGCCCTTGCTGTGTGTTAAGTAGTTCAAGAGCAAGAGAGGTCTCATTAGTGATTACCTCAATTAGTGCTTGCAGTCTGATGATCCGGTTTAGCATGTAGATGGGAGTTCGGTACCCCCAGCTCCCATCCTGTGCCCATGTTGCAGGTCCATAAGTCTCTAGGATCCTCTCAGCTGGCCACTCTTCTTCTCCCCATCTCTGGGTCCCTCCTATTACATGTCTCTTAGTACGGAAAAGTTCATCATAAAGGGAGATTCCAAGGTGGGCTCCAGCGTTTTCAGCAAGTAGGAAGAAGTTTGGTTGAATGGCTCCAAGAGTGCAGCTCCCTTTCCAGCGAGGTGGTAAGTTGGAATAAGCTCGGTTACCACAGATCCAGTAGAGGTCTTGTGGTGCTTCCCAGAAGTGGGGTTGTATACTTGCTGCTGTAATCCAGTACTTGGAAATTTGTGGCAGGACAGAATATGGATTTCCTTGATCCCAGCACTGCCAGAGTTTTTTAACAGGATTCAAAATGCAATTTTTGTTTTTAACCTTTTCTGCAGACCAGAATACATCTGGTTCTTGAGGTATCCACCAATGTTTTTGCCCATCAGTTACCAGGTACCTTTTGCATATTGTCTCACCAACTTCTTCTAAAAATTTTCTTCCTTTCCTCCAGATGCATTCTTCTCCAATAACAGTATTGCTTAGCAGCCAGGTTTCATTGTCATGTCTGGTTGTGGGGGAGAGATTACTCAGTCGGAGTAAATCGGGGGGTCCAAGACTGACTCTCCGCCAAGGCCAACTCTCCGATTCTGAAGTTCCTCCGCACACCCAGCAATTTGTTAAATTTAGCTGTTGTCCAATCCTTTCTGCCAGGTCAATAAACAAGTTTTTCCTTGACATCAAAGGATTGTTTTCTTTTTGTTTTTCCTTTTCTTCTATGACCACCTCTTGGATCAGGTCAGTGTCATAGGTCTTTCTTTTCAACAAATCTTCTGTCTTGGTTATGTATCTAAAATTGAAACAGAGCCAATCGTCTTGGGAGGGGCACTCTCCCTTCTGCTTATGTATTTGGGTGCCAATGTTTTTGCCAATCCAGTACTTGTGACCTTTTTCTGAGCAGATACTCAACCTTGTTATGTTGTAACAAGATGGATTAACATAAGTATGTGCTCGGAAAAAGTGTCGAATTTGAAATGAGCCTCCTTCTGCCTGGTACACAGTCTTGTAACATCTGTTACAGCGGCTGTCGGCTGCTTGTGTAAAGGGAGGCCAGAGGACCCAGAGACAGATGACACTCAGTAGCAGGATGTTGCTCACTTTCCCCTTTTGGCATACCCGAGAGGAGCTGTCAGCATTTGGGTTGCCTCTGCTGGTGGGGGTTGTCATCTTTGCTTCTTTCGTCCTTTCTTTAGGCATCTCACCTTCAGATGGTTCTTCAGTGACCTCAGGCTTCTGGAAACTCATGGTTATTTTAGGGTTGGCCTTGTCAAAGATTAGAGTTATCGTGCCCATAATTTTGGAGTCTGATTGGACTGTTATTGGAAGAGAATGCTGGCTTCAAATGGAGCCTTACTATACAGTTGATGTGACAATATGGTTGTGTGAAGGCAGAATCTGTAAAAGGGAATAACAAAGAACAGAATTAACAGCAAAATATTTTCAACTTAGTTTAACAACTTGTAGCTAGCACTTATTACTGAGGTATACCTGGGGAAGAACTGGGAGTACAGGATTTTATTAACTTGGAGTGAGGGATGCTGAGTGGAGCTTTCAAACAGGGTGTTTAGTTTGATGGTTTGTCTGGAGGTTTCTTCTCTTCAATTGGTGGTGTTACTGGACCCTTCACCCTCTTGACATGCGTCCAGCCCTTCTCAAATGTCCGGACAGCAGTTTCAGTGGTTAGCTGGACCTGAAATGGACCTTCCCAGGATGGGGTTAATGACTTTTCTTTCCAGGATTTTATTAACACCCAGTCACCTGGATTGATGTGATGTAGATTAAAATCAAGTGGGGGAGTTTGTGGTAGAAAACCTCTTTCCCTTAGCAACTCTAGATTTTTGGCAATTATCTGTACATATTGTTGTACATTGGTGTTTCCACACTCTTTCACATTCAATTCTTGTGGTGTAGCAAGGTAGGGTAATCCATACAACATCTCATATGGTGAACAACCCAAATCAGATCTTGGCTGTGTCCTAATTCTAAGAAGAGCAAGTGGAAGGCATTTTACCCAGGTCCATTTTGTTTCCAACATTAATTTTGTGAGGGTGTTCTTGATTGTCTGGTTCATCCGTTCCACTCTCCCAGAGCTCTGTGGATGCCACGGGGTGTGTAATCTCCAATTTGTTCCTAATTGCTGAGCCAATTGTTGTACAATTTGGGAGGTAAAATGAGTACCTCGGTCTGAATCTATGCGGTGGACTATCCCATAACGGGGGATAATTTGCTCGAGGATCACCTTACTCACTGTCTGGGCTGTTGCATTGACAGTTGGAATAGCTTCCACCCAGTGGGTAAGGTGATCAACGATTACCAACAGGTATTTCCACCTCTGGACAGGAGGCATTTCTGTAAAGTCAATTTGAATGTTTTGGAAAGGCCTGATTGCTAATTCAATTCCTCCGCCCGTGTTCTTTTTCATTACCTTTTTGTTAACTTTTTGACAGATTACACAGTCCCGGGTTATTTGGTTGGCTATTTCATAAACACCAGTGCATCCAAAGGTTCTGAGATAGTGATCCGCTAGAGCCTTTGAACCCCAATGATTGCTTTGGTGGATATTTTGTAGAATTTCTCGGGTTAAATTTTTGTTTAAAATTTGGCGTTTATCTGGTAAATACCAGCGGCCTTGAGAATCCTCATTGGCACCAATTAAAACTAATTTCTGTTTTTCCTGATCAGTAAAAATAGGCGTGGGTAAAATGTTAGTTTGTGGAATAGTGTCAGATGTGGTGGTGTTAGTTGGAAGTTGGTTCACTTCCATCACTTTTACCTCTTCTTCCACTGCTGCTTCTTTTGCTGCCAAGTCTGCTAGGTTGTTCCCTCGAGCTTCTTTTGTGGTTCCTGATTGATGACCTGGAATATGCACCACTGAGATCACCTGAGGCAGTTGCAGTGCTTTTAGAATTTTTAGGATCAATTCCTTATGTAGGATATCTTTCCCTTTGGTGTTTAGGAACCCCCTTTCGGACCAGATTTTTCCAAAGGTGTGGACTACGCCATAAGCGTATCTGGAGTCAGTGTAAATGGTCCCGATGCTTCCTGCTAGTCGGTGGAGTGCTTTTTCTAGGGCATAGAGCTCACAGACCTGAGCTGACCAGGTTGGTGGCAATCTGCCCTTTTCTAGCACACACATTTGGTGTCCATCGACCACTGAATAGCCAGAGCATCGCTTTCCATCCACCACTCGAGATGACCCGTCAATGAAGAGGATTTCCCCTTCATTGAGGGGACAGTCCACCAGGTCCTCTCTGACTTTTGTTTGGATGTCAATTATTTCAATGCAATTGTGTTCAATTTCTTTTTCTGATGGGGTCCCATAAAGAAATTGAGCTGGATTTTGGTGTGTACACACAACTAACCTCAGGTGGTCTGAGTGCATGAGAATGGCTTCATATTTGACTATTCTTGGGTCAGTTAACCACTCTGCAGCCCTGTGAGCTAAAATGGTTTTGATTGAGTGTGGTGTATGCACTGTCAAGTCTCCACCAAAAATGAGTTTTTGACTCTCCGAGACCAGAACAGCTGCTGCGGCGATGGACTGGATGCAGACGGGCCATCCTCTGGACACTGGATCTAGTAATTTGGAAAGAAAAGCAACCGGCTTCCTGACTCCTCCCCACTCCTGGGTCAAGACGCCATAGGCAACTCCCTTCTCCACATTAACAAATAGATTGAAGGGTTTTTCTAGTGAAGGAAGGCTTAAAACAGGTGCTTTTGTTAATTTCTCTTTCAGATTTTGTAATTTTTGTGTGTCTGAATTAGTCCAATTAAAAGGTTCTTCTTCTATTAGTTTTTCATATAAAAATTTGGCAGATTGTGAATACTGATCAATCCACAGTCTGCAGTATCCAAATAGGCCTAATAATTGCCGGATTTCTCGTTTTGAAGTTGGAGGTGGTAGATTTAGGATTCCTTCTACTCTTTCAGCACTGAGTTTTTTTGTGCCATGGCCAATTAGATGTCCCAAATACTTCACCTCCTGTAGCACAAATTGTAATTTAGGTTTTGACACCCTCAGCCCGTTCCTCCCTAGAAAATTCAGTAACTGAATTGTAGCAGTTCTTACCATAGACTCCTGTTCCCCAGAGAGGAGCAGGTCGTCTACGTACTGAGTTACCTGAATCCCTTCGGGTGGAGAAAAGGAACTTAGCAAATCTTCTAGCGCTTGGCCAAAGAGCGTGGGTGCCTCGGTGTAACCTTGAGGCAGGCGAGTCCAGCGCAGCTGCTGCCTCCGTCCAGTGTCTGGATCCTCCCAGGTAAATGCAAAGATGTCTCTGCAATGAGAATCTAGAGGACATGACCAGAAAGCATCTTTAAGGTCAATAACAGAGAACCAGGCATGTGCTGGGGGTACCCGACTCAGGAGTGTATAGGGGTCCTGCACCAGTGGGTACCTGGTTTGGACTCTCTTATTGACCTCACGCAGATCTTGTACAAGCCGGAATGACTTATCTGGTTTCTGGACAGCCAAAATTGGAGTGTTGTAACTGGATTTGCAGGTCTCAAGAATTCCATCTTGTAATAAGTCCATGATAACAGGCTTCAGGCCCTTTCTTTTGTCCTTGGAGAGGGGATATTGTGGTACACGTACTGGCTGGCTATTTGGGAGCAACTCAATTGTTAGAGGTGTGATGTCCATTTTTCCCCGGTTGCCAGGTTTGGCCCACACTACCGGGTCAATGTGTTGCTCATCTACTAAAGATAAAACAAACAATTTAGTGGTCATTTTTCCACCCTGCGGTACCACCCCAACCCTCAGAGGTATTTGGAAGTCACGTCCTAAAAGATTGATCCCAGCTTGAGGTAGGTATAGCACATCCCCTGTATGGGTACGTCCTTGTATGGAAAGGGTTACATTTTTAATTACAGGAACAGCAAAGCTTTCACCATTAGCACCATATATATCTAATGTATCTTGAGAAATAAAACATCCTGGAGGTGTTTCAGCGACACAGGTTCTTTCAGCACCTGTGTCCACTAAAAACTCCACTTGTTGTCTCTGGGGTCCAGCTTCTAATTTTATCAAGGGCTCTTTAAGATGTTTTTGCCCCAGAGAATAAAGCCCCTGACCCCTTCAGTTGTTCAAAATTTGTCCCTCCATTTGAAGGACTCCTTGATCTCTCTGCTTTTTAAAACAGTACCACTGCCCGTGGCCTGGTTTATTACAGTATGTGCAAATTAACCTCTCAGGTCTTTGAACAATTGGGGTAGATTGTTTATTGCAAACACAAACCTGTGGCTGTTGCTGAGAGCAGATTTGGGTTTGCTGTTGTGGGATGCCCCTTTGGAAAGTTCTTTGTGTAGGAGGGTTGTGGATTGGAGCATTAGTACTGTTATTCATTATTCGGCTTTTAGCCTTCATCCTCTCTTCATCCCTCCTAACAAAGACTTTTTGGGCTTCCTCCAGTAATTCATCTAGTTCCCTCTCTGGCCATTTTTCCAATTTTTCCAATTTTTTCCTGATGTCAGGCCAGGAGTGAAGCACAAAATGTACTTTTAGCATAGTTTTGCCTCCCTCAGTGTCTAAGTCAATGACAGAATAAAGTTGAATGTTATTCCTTAACCGAGCCATCCAAGCTGTTGGGGACTCATCCTTTTCCTGTTCCCCACAAAATGCTTTTTTCATATTATTAACTCGAGGAACAGCTTCTCTAATGCCTTTTATAATTAAATTTCTGTAGTCTTTCATGTTCCTCCTGCCCTCTTCTGAATTTGGGTTCCATTCAGGGTCTGTCAGTGGTAATTTTTGTTCTCCAATTGGGCCCTGATTAGAATTATTTTCTCTGTCCCAGACTGTCACTCCTGCAGCTCTAATCAATTTTCTTTCCTCAATGGTGAATAAGGAGTGAAGGATGGATTGTATCTCTCCCCAATTATAAATATTAGAGCCGAGGAATTGATCAAATTGGTCAGCTAGACCAATGGGGTCAGCCATCAGGCTTTTCATTTCTTTTTTAAATTCCCGTACCTCAGATGAAGCTAGAGGTACAACTACATAACCAATTCCTCCTTGAGCATTTCCCATGGGTACCTCCCTAAGAGGTAAAATTTTAGACTCATGGGGAGTGCTAAGGCAGGTGGGACAGTCAGGTGTTTTAAATGATTTCTTTCTAGTGCAAGATGCTGGGCCATCCTGGCTGGAAGAAATCCTTTGTCCGGTTGTCTTTTTGTGAGAGCAGGAAGGAACAGAATTTTCTTTTTCACTTTAATTCTCATTTTCTGAGTCCCTTTCGATTGGGTGGCTTGATGAAGGAAGGACCCTTTCTTGTTCAATTTGGACCCTCCTTTCTGGAGGAGTTACTGGAGGAAGGTAGTCTAGGGGGTCCCACTTTGGTTTATTTAATTTAGGTTTTTGTTTTTCTTTCTGTTTGTGTTCTTCTGCAATGGAAAAAATTTGGTTTGAATTTTTATTAAGTCCAATTGAATTAGATTTAGTTTCCTCTTCCAATTCTATTTTTTTGCTTTGGTCTTCATTTTGTTTTTGCCAATAATTTAACCAAATTTTAGCATAGTCTAATTCATCAGAATGTTTTGGAGCTTTGTAATGTACATAAGAATGCAAAGCCTCACAAAGCCATTTTTCAGAAGACCCATACTTGGGCCATCTGAGCCCATCTTTGTTAATTTTATGTTTTGGCCACTTAAAAACACAGTACCTAATCATTTGACACTGGTCTTTTTCTTTAGTTAAAAGATTTTCTTCCCACTTTAGGAGCATTTGCCCTAACGGACTGTCTGGGAAGATTTTGTATTTCTTCATTAGGTCTTTCTTTTTGCTATTCGCTTGTCCCATTTTGTTACTGGGAAGCAAACAAGTAGCTAGTGCAGAAGAAAAAAAATTTTTTTTTTTTTTTTTTTTTTAATTAAATAAACCAAAGTATTGTATTATATAAAACAATGAAAATATTGCATAAGGAAATAATGTTACAAAATAACCTAAATTCAATACACTATCACAATAAAAAAAATGATAATAAAGTTATAAACATAAAATACAATACAACTAATGTAGAGAAGAGCAAGCAGGGTTAGTAGATATATAAGGGAATGAATGATGGCGAATCTGTGGGAAAAAAATTAAATATGGCAGGCTGGTGAGGAACAAATATGGTGTAAGAAATATTAATTTTAATTATAAAAAGAATAATTAGTGAATATTTAAATTGGTTAAAGTATAACTGAAATTTAGATAGTTTTATACATATATACTTAAAATTTAAGAAACAAGAGTTGTCTTTTTAGCAAAGGAGAGATAAATTAAAATATTTATAACCAAATTAAAGGAAAAAGATTATAATGAATAACACAAACAGTAATTCAAAATATCAAAGTAGTGTCTTATGATTAAAGCAGATAAAGCAAATTACAACTACAATCCAATAACCCAAACACTCCAAACTAACAGGAAGTATAAAGGTGCTAGATAGCACTGACCACAAGAGTGCAGCTAAAACAAGTTCACACATGCACTTAGGACAGCAAAGGGGTGCAGTTCAAATTAAAAGGACACAAAATGGCGGCCGACCACGTGGCGGCCCGAAATTTCAAAATGGCGGCCGACCACGCGGCGGCGCGAAATTTCAAAATGGCCACCGACCACGCGGCAAAAAGAAAAAGAGAGGGGTTTAAAATGAGGTTTCTCCTCAGTTCTAGACCCGAGGAGACTGAGACACTAATAAAAATGAATTTGGGGCTGTGCACACCCCTAAAACGTGGAAACCTCCCCCCAGAAAGGCTGATCACCACACTCGATCTTCCCCTCTGTGTCTCTAAAGGGTGATCCCTCGTGGTGCCCTTAAAAATGAACCCTTTCAAGCACACTCACACACACACTGGGGGCGGCCAACCCCCCCACACACTCTCTCACAAAAGGAATTCCACTCGGAGGTTCCCCAAAAACTAATAGCCCTTAAAAAGGGTAAGTCCCTAACTAAGTTCCCTTTAAGAAGGGTTCAAGCCTTACCACAAGTCTTTCTCCACCGGAGGTGTCCTTTCTCTGCTGCAGTAATCCTTGTGGGAGCCCGGAAAATCCAAGGAGAAAAACCAAAAAAATCGCAAAAATTCAAAAATAGTAAAATTAACCAAAATACCTGGATTTTAGGGCAAAAATAGGCTCCCGGACGATTCCCCAAAAGAGTTGTGAGGAATGAGACAACTCTTTGTAGAAATTAAAACAATTTATTAAAACAGAAAAATTGAAAAATTGCAAAAAACTAACAAAACATAAAAATTTGGGATCCTGATGGCTCGAGAAGTATGCCCCAGGAGCGCAGGGATTCAGGAACTTTAGGCTTAAGACAGCTCTGAACCTCAGGTAGAGAGAGAAAAAAAAACCACAAACTTGCAGTCTAGGCTGGTCAAAAAGAAATCTATTTCTAAAAGCCCCTAGAAAGGGGTAGGTTTCTCCAGCACTGCCTTAGCAAGCTGGAGAGGAAGGGAGACTGAGGCACGTGTCTTTCTTTTGCTTTCTTTTATAGCTTTTGCTCCGCCCACAGTCCGCCCACAGCCCACCCCTTTGGTTCAAGGTGATTGGTGTTTTCCCCTTGACAGACCATCTCTGTCCACCAATGGCTCTTCCTGGTCAGAGGGGTGATATTAGTTGAGATAAGGGTCAGGTGCTTATGGGGGCTGGGCTGTTTGTTGCAACTGGGGTTTTTAAAATCTGCCTTGAAACAAAGATACAAGTAAAACAAAAAAATACATCCAACACATCTTAAAACACTTGTAAAAGTATACAGTAAACACAGGAAGACCATAAAAACTTGATTAGTGTACCTGGACTGATGGATTGATTTAACATTCAATTTAAAAATATTAAGCTCAAATTAATTAAAGCACTTAATATGCAAAGACCAAGCACAAATAGGGATTTCATGTATGACAAGCAGAAAACTCCCAATTTCTCAGTGAAGTGGGAACTTTTCAGACGGTGGAAAACATGTCCCCCCCAAAAAAAACCCAACCAAACCAAACCAAACAACCGAATCAGAACTGAATTTAAAAGCTCCATAAAGTGATTTCAAAAGCTATTTTAAGAATAAGGACATACCCTATCAAAAATAGAAACCTTGAAAGAAAAAACACAGCTGTATGACTACCATCTGAAGTCATGGAAAAATCTGAGGAGAGATAAAGTAGAAATTACCATTCCATTTTGCTTTAGTACCTATCACATGCTGCTAGAGCTCTCTTTTTTTGGCTTCGACAAGTGTTTTTAGCCTTCTGATTACCAGAGTTTTGGAAAGAAAAAACATTTTGGAAGAAAAAAATTGGAATCTACTAGATCAACTGAGCTAAAAATGCAAATATTCATCCATGAAACTTTAATTGTTTGATTAATATTTTTAATTAAAGAAGTCGTGTGAGTGAGTCTACCAATGACAGTCACAATAAGGATGTCAAAGAAAAAGCATAAAAAGATGCTTGTTTATACTGACAGAGATTTCTTCCTTGTCTTTATTGCAGAGATAATGAGAAAACAGGAAAAAACCATCCAGGACACACTTTAAATACTTGGTTTCATTAAACTAAGCAACCAGTAACATTAAGATTATTATAGTGCTGAATGCACAGAGAAATGTATTACATGTTCCCTACATCATATAAATATACTCCTTGTAAGATGTGATAATTGTAATTTGATGTATTATAGAATCCCAGAATGGTTTGAGTTAGAAGAAATCCTAAAGATTATCCAGTTCTAACACCTCTGCCATGGGCAGGGACACCTTCCACTAGACCAGTGGGTAGATTTTATTCTAGATTGACAGTGTCTTCACAGTTCTTGTCAAACATAAATGAACCTATCTGGGTTTCATTTGCCCTTATTAAGCTTCTCTGCATGGTGCTCATTATTAATTACAATGAATAATCTTTCAAATTGTTATGTCTTCTTCCTACATCATTTTTTTTTCTGTCAGAAATCTATGTGTGCAATGTGTCCATTTATTATAGCTACAGGCAGAAAATACATCATGCAAGAATGGAAAAATACTGAATAATGCGATCTGTTAGTTGATGTGCCAAACCAGCCTTTCATGATCTATACATCTTTAGTCAGGGTTTTACAGAACAATGTAGTCACAAACTGTCCCTTTCCTCTTGCTGGCAGGGGCTGACTGTCTCACTGTTGGGGGCCATGTATCCTCACTTCTAATGTACCAAAGTGATCTACAGCAGTATTCCCTTAACTAGCAGCCTGAAAAGTGGCACACCTGCTCTTCTGGGGAGCTGCCAGTAAACAGATGCAGTGCTGTGCATTTCAGTGACACTGAACAGGCTCATACCAGCACATATAGACTGTTCTTACCAGTCAGACAGGTGGTGTATACAGGTTTAGCCACCATCATTAGTGAATGTGAACTTGTGTTTTACTGGTATAAATGTCTTCTATTTATATATTTTTATATATAATATATATATTTATCTTTTATATAAAGAACTTTTATTAACACTGATAAAAACAAGCCCTGTTCTTGATTTGTTATGATGGTTGAGGGCTCACCCAATGCCTGCTGGCAGTGAGCCCATCTCTGCAATTCTGAGAGAGATGGGGGTGTGGAAGAAATATGATATTAGACCAGAAATAAGTAACTTAATTGCAAGTCTGAATTCTAAAGGATTGATTTTAAACACAACTCACACTGAATCAGAAGTCATTTAACTGAAATAAACCATCATTTTACAATTAAAAGAAAAAGTTACGTAAGAGGCCAAGACTCCTGTTTTGGGCTTCTCACTGCAAGAAAGGCATTAAGATGCTGGAGCACATCAAAAGAAGGGCAATGAAGCTGGGGAAGGGTCTGGAGCACAAGTCTTATGATGAATAGCTGAGGGAACTGGGGGTGTTTAGCCTGGAGAAGAGGAGGCTCAGGGGTGACTTTATCACTCTCTATAACTGCCTGAAAGTTGGGGGTCAGTCTCTTCTCCCAGGAAGCAAGAGAAAATGGAGTGAAGTTGTGCCAGGGGAGTCTAGATTAGATAATAGGAAAAAAATTCTTCATTTAAAGGGTGTTCAGGTATTAAAACAGGCTGTCCAGGAAAGCGATTGTGTCACCATTGCTTGATGTCTGCAGAAGGCATGTGGATGTGCCACCTGGGAACGTGGTTTAGTGGTGAATGCAATGGTGCTGGGCTAGTGGTTGACTTGGTGATCTTAGAGGTCTTTGTGTTTAAAACAATACTGGATGTGGCACTCGGTGCCATGGTTTAGTTGATAAGATGGTCTTATATCATATGTCAGACTTGATGATCTCAAAGGCCTTTTCCAACCTTGTTATTTCTGTTATTCTGTGATTCTGTAATGATTCTATGATTCTAAGATCCTCATTCTGACACCAAGTTTTCACCATGGTCCTCGTATAGCCCACCAGATGTGCTCAGTAGGTGCTGTGCTTTACATAACGTGTAGCTCCACGAGAGACAAGGGCAACCCAAATTACTTTCTTTCCCAGGCTTCCAGACTCTGCATCCCAAGACTTCAGGTACTGTGAAAGAAAAAAGATGAAGCCTAGTCCATTTAGGCATTCAAGTGGCTGCCTATGTGGATGATGTGACATAAACACCTCAGAGCATGGTCTGCATCTGTTTGCAGAGGCTGTGCAGCAGATGAGACTGCTGCACTCTGGGCACAGCACTGAATTTGTGATGGGTTGCATTGACTGACATGAAAGACAGTGCCAGGGATAACTTTGCTCAATAAATATATCTTCTATGGTGTGACTCAGTGAATTCCTCTCTGAAAGTGTCTCGTGGGCAAAGCATCCTCCATCCTTTCCCTTGTCCTGGTGCACCAGCAGCTGATCTGTGTCATGCCTAGAGATTTACAGGAGACACGGTACATGGGCCTTCAAGAGGTCATGCATGGTGCAGACAGGTGGAGTGTGGCACCAGCTGCTAGAAGGAATGACTACTGGGAAATGGAAATTTGGAAAGGCAATAACTGTGGAGCTGAATGGAACTGGGGACCCTTAGAGATGCCTTTGAATGCGAAAGGGATGCTCCAGTATGGATAGTCCTCCCCCACAGAGCCGGACAGAGGTGACCATTGCTATCATGTTCAAAGCAACTTGAACTATTCTGCAAATGGAATGGAATAAAGACTAATTTCAATGTATATTTATCTTTTTACAGTGGTATAAACCACAAACAACTTATTTCTTTGACAGAAAGACTATAATAGTGGAGAATGGCAGCCTGACTTCAGAATGCAACACCATGTTATCCTGATTATTCATTAACAAGAAGAAAGAAATCTGGATTCTATCTATGTCCCTTAAAATAAAACAGACAAGAAGAAGTTTATCAAGTGTATGGAATGCCCTCATTTACAATTCCTCACTCCTTAGAGATTCTCTAAGAACATTGAGTGCTTAGAATTTTCCATCTTACTGATGAAACAGTGTTCATTAAAAACATTAAGAACTAACTATAGATTAATTTTGAACATACGATTTTAAAGTTCCTGACCTGTATGATAAGTGATTATCATGGCTTTAAATTTTTTTTTTATCAAATATGAAAAGGGATATCTAACTCAAAGTCATGACATTTCATTCAATGTATAAGGTTGAAAACTCCTGAATTAAGGAAATATGATTCAAAACTAATTAGAACGAATAGAAAAATGAAGAGGGACACAAAGAGCTTCTCAATAGATGGAAGGAAAAATACTGTTTGAGAAGAATAATGTAACAGTCAGAAAGGAATTAATGAATAGGACAGGTACATACATGCCTAGAAATAGCTGTTAATACCACAGAATTATGCACTACTCAGTCATTAACATCACATTGCACCTGGCAGTTTAACAGGCAGATTTTATTTCTTTGTGAAAAGAAATTAAGGGCTCAATTATGGATCTGAGCATGCTGAGAAGGGAAAAAGATAAATACTCTCTCGTGGTGAGCTGGGAAGCCATATGCCTGTGGAAGGCACAAAATAGAGGCCTGTCATTACACCTGCAACACATAGACCATGCTGATGGGCCAGCCATTCATGGAAAAATATTTTCTCCAGAAAAACTCATTAAACCTCAGTCTGATTGTAAGGAAAAACCTTAGATGTAAGGGAAGTTGGGTTTGCCCCTCTTTTGACAACTTCAGGGAAAATATTGCTTTACAAGAAGTAATGGTACTTCCAAACAAAGTTTCAGTGTAAATTATGTAAGCTCAGGAGCTGAGGATTCAGGTGAGCATCCCTGGAGTCCTATAGGAGGCAGATCTATGTCTGGTTTTAGTCCAGTGGTTTCTGAGCTGGATGTTTGAGGCATTGGTGTGCCTGAAAGGACTGTTTTCAAAACAGGCAGCTTTGGTGATTTTATGGGACCACATGATCCTATTATCTTCAAATGAATCTTCTTGGGCTGGTCACACTGAAAATACGTCCCTGATTCCAGTGACAAGAACACACTGCGTGCTCTGTTCCTGAGCTTTGCACTGAAACATCAAGCTATGATATTTTTAGCTCTGGCCTGGGAGTTGCAAGCAATTCCTGATGCACCTTTAACTTCCTTCCAGCTTGTAGTATAGAACATATTTGTCTGATCCAATGATGATTTACACTGTTCTTGTTCTTGGTATGGGCAAAATATTCCCTCTTATGGATCTTATCCCTTCTCAGTAAATGCGCATGACTATATTTTTACCTCTGTATCACTCATCCACATATCAACTTCCATTGTTAACAAACTTATTTTTCTATTTACTTCTTATAAACCTTTGTACTGATACTTTCATCTCAGTTCTTAATAATTAAATTTTTTCATTGTTAACTAATTATAGATATTATGTATGCAATGATGCTCTATTTAAGAAATTTGACATTGTCTTTGTCATTTAATTTTTTCCTCCTACTTTCTTTTGCTCACATTTGCAGCTTTGTGAAATTTTCCTTTCTGAAGTACTAAGAAAATACATATTGATATTTTTGCACATAATAAAAGCAATTTTATCATGATCATATACAATCACAGAATTATTATTATCACAATAAACTGTTGTTTTTATCTCTCAGAAATGCATCTTTAATAAGTAGAATGCTTCTAAGATATCAATTCTTTATATTTATATGGTACTATCTGGTTTGTCCTTATTCTTTTTAAACAAGTCAGGGATGCTTTAGTAGTGATGACACAGGACTTCAAAATAAATTTTTCGTTTTGTGCTTTGGAAAGAGTTGATCCTGTTGCTGTTTCCTTGTGCCTGATCCATATTAGTTACCTGTGCTGAAACTCATCAGTCAGATAATCAATCCCTAAATATTCCGAGCTTTCTGAAATGTCAATAACTAAGGAAAACAGCTACAACATTTTTTCATGGGGATCACATCCTCCCCATCTCCAAAGTAGGGAATGTCCATGATATAGCAGTATAGTGAGAGAGCCTGACAAATTATGACTGATATCTAAACCTAATTATTTCATTTCCTGATGCCTAAATGATATGGCAATCCCCAGGCTAATCTACAACTTTCGTATTTATTCCAGAATTATAAGTGTGCTTATAAGGCACTTGACTGACTTGCTTTTAACACTTCTCCCCTTTATGAAAAAGACTTGTATATTCTTGAGCCAGATGAAGAGGGAGGTGAGTCTATACTGTAGCTGGTATCACAATTAATCTGGAATATCCATATCCCCTTTCTGTTGTTAACAAAGATTTATACGTGGAGCTCCTAAATGATGAGTGTGCTGTGTGCTATGTGTAAAGAAAAAAGTGTTATTCTTCTTTCTGAGGAAAAGCTGGACATTTTGTTTCAGAGAAGGGATCAGGAGGATGAGATTGGAAATAAACTGCTTTGTTTTTATTCTTGTGAGAAAGACACTGGAGCCACAGCAACGGCCACTTTTTATCTGAAGATTTTATTCAGCAGTTTCTGTCAGTGAGCTTGTATATGTAGTTGTCTAGTTGTTCTGGTGATTTACTGGCCATGTACACTGCCTACAAAATGAAAAACAATATGATTTTAGAAGTATTCAAGCCTTTCCATATGAGAAGGTGTGTCTGTATAAGATCTAAGATAGGTGCAAGCTCAGGGTACCCTACAGCAGTGTGACCATTCCATATGGTGCTGTATTCAGGCAAAATAACCATGTTGACAGTGCCTTTAGGTTTGGAGCTTTAACAGCTTTGCACTGCAAGGGAAAACCTACCCTAAATCACCCCACATATCATTCACAGAATGCAGCCACCTAATGAGGCCTAAAGCTGGCACTGGGAAAAAAAAAGGATCTAAAAATCTGTGCAGCAATTTTGAGATATTAAGGTAACGTTGGTTTTCTGTGGGTCACATTTCAAGCTGTCTTCAGAGTGGCAGTTGAAACTGTTGGAAGTATAATTCACATGGGTGGGAAAGTGGAATGTTTTCCTCTCAAAGAATTCAAGACATAGCCCTAGACATCAGACTACACTGCGAAGATCACAATTTTTAAGTCCTTTCTGAGGAAAAAAGCCTTTCCAAGAATATGATTAGTAAGTATTCAATAGATGTATAATTTAATAGCTTCACTGGAGTTGTGAAATTCTAACAAAAGATATCTAAGTCTTGCAAAAAGACTTTGGTTACTGAGAAATTCAGTCCTAGATAGGAGTGATTCTGATAATGGTGCTGATTTGGGGATATTTGCTAGATATTTTTAATGAATCATTATAAATATGATGCAAAAACTTTTGTACGAGTCAGTTAAATGAAGTGAATTCACAGCCTACAGACTAATTTTAAATTCAAGTATTAGAAAATATCTAAGAGGGTTAGAAACAGTGACTTCAATTGACTGCATGACACTCACAATTAACAATTGCCATTAATGTAATTAACTTGTTGAGGGGACGTCCTATCTCTCAATGTCAAAAGAATACTTTATGTTGTACTCCTGTCCCCAGGCTTTTGTTACACAAGATTTTGTTCTTTAAGATAAACTATTTATCTGTTTTTCTTTTCTAGGGAATGGAGAGAATCTTTGTCTCATGGTATGATTTATCTTTTCCTAAAATAATGTTCCTGTAGGTTCATCATCCCCTATAGGAGGCAGATTTTTCTTCTTTGACTGTAGAAGGCTTCTAAAAAAAAGATTTTTGTCTTCAGTGGTTAAAGCAGCTGCATACAAAACATCTTTTTGGGCTTTGTGGAGGAAGACCAGGTGACTATCGTAGACTTCTGCTCTGTTGTGTGTTGCATCATTCCCCTTTTGGTGTTCAAGCTATTCCGTGAGTATAGGTTCAAGTAGAAAACATGCTGTTCAAAAACCAGTACTGTACTGGATACAGCAGTATTTGGTCTGTCTGCACATCCTTCTGTGAACATGAGATGATTTACCCCATGTCACATTTGCCACTTGCTTAAAGGTAGCTGAATCCCTGCCATGAAAGCATAAGGCAATTATTAATAGTTGCAGCATCCCTAAGCTACTGAAGCATAAAAATGATTACAAACACACATGATCTACTAGTTCCAATCATAGCCAACATGTCGTGAATGGAAAAATCAGTAATAGTATGAATAAATCTTTCACTGACATGATCAGCAAACATGTGACTGAGATAACAAAAGACCTTTAAAGAACTGTTTTGATTAGAGTACTTTTATTTTCTGAGCTTCATTTGAGCCAAAATTGAGTGGACCTACACACACTATTTTCAGCTGTCAGATGCACTAATTCATTTCTTTGGCAAGTGATCTCATTCCTGGTTAAAAATGTTGTACCAATGACAGCATTAAAGGAGTGCATCAGGCAGCAAGAAGCACAGGGGAGGCAGACGAAGAAGGCAATTTTTCAGCTGGTTTTGTTTCTGGCCTGCTCAGCTGCTACAAACTGGCATAACTCAACAGGGATGCATCTATATGAAGAAATTTCCAATATTGAGTTGAGACCTCACTTTTGAGGTTGACCTAAAAAAAACAAAAAACAAACAACCTATTAATTTTAAATATCCTTTTCATAGGGACTGCCTAACTTTTTGTCCTATGGAACCTCCCATGTCTATCTGACTGTCATTTGCAGGCTTTGAAAATGACTGATTATAGCTATTCTGTAGTATCTGCTACAGTCTACCGAATCAGTCTTACATTAAAAAACCCCAAGATAGGATGACTACATCCCAAGGCTGATATTGCTATTTATTTCCATACATGATCTAGTGTCAACCCCAGAACACTGGAAAACATAAGCTTTCCTATCTAACCAGATCCTTTATCTCTTATCTTAACCTCTGCTTGGAAGCAAGGTACTACAAGTTACTATTAAGTGTGAATGAAGCTCAGATCCTTTCTATTTCCCACCTAGGAATGTGCTCCAGCCCTTGCTCAGCACATGGGAACTCAATTCCTTAGTGAAAACAGACAAGTAATTTCTGAGTTGCTGAGAAACGAGTGTTTGAACCCTAGAAGTTACCAGGGGAACCAACATACTGAAAGCCTTTAGTTGATTGTACATTAAGTTGTCTAAGTCTTTCTAGAACAATAATAAAAATAATAGCACACTCTTCAGGTCACCTACCTCTGGAAAGGAACCCTTCATGCTTCTGCTCTCACTCTTGCTGTTGTAAGATCAGCACTATCTTGGTCTCTCCACCTTTGATCTTTTTGCCATTTCAGCAGGGTATACAATTCCAATTATTCATGCACACAAAAGGGAAAATTAGATTCAAACAGATATAAGGATATGCAGGGATTGCTATTTCTTTTTCCCCTCATAATCTGCTTACACAGGAACATCAAATAGAGATTGATAGAATTTCTCTGTGGATGAGCCATTCAGCAAGCAGATGGAAGCCCCTGATTTCAATCCCAGAGGCAATTTTATCAACTAAATTTTACCCACAAAGTTAAAGTGAGTTTTCCCCAATACCCCTCTTTACTAGTATTTTGTTACAAAATAGCCATTTTTCCTCCAGTCTCACTTTCCTTGCTTTCAACCTGCTTTTATTTGAGATAGCCTAAATTAACACTTTCAAAATACACAAAGATCAGACCAATTCTTCCCAGTTGCTTCCAGCATTATGTTCATTCCTTCTCTAGGGAACAGAGACAAGGATAAAAAGCTGTGCTGCTTCTCCCTAAGCAATATACCTATTCTAATAAACCAATGCCTTTTTACTTAATCTGCTTTCTAATGTCTCAATCTTAGTGAGGAAAATATCCATCCTTGGACATTATTCCTTATAGAACCCTTTATATAGACTGTATTCCACATTACTTTATTTTTTCTTGAGTTTTCACATCTCCAAACAGTAATGAGTCACTATGTCAATGGAAGAAAATAAAAAGTCACTCTGAAATCTGTCTTTTTTATGCTTTATTAGTCTTCACTGTTCAAATCTTTTTCTTTATTCAAATATATTTCAACTGCTGGCTTTTGAGTCCACCTCTGCTTCATCTCTTTTGCTTTTAACACTTGCTTTCTACTTCAAGCTTTCATCCTAGGCACAGTGAATTGGAAAAGGCACCCTGCGAAATAACTCCACCCCCATAGCTATGAATAAATACTGCTTTGAAGCAGCTGACAGGTCTTGACCATTGCTTTTTATGCTATTTACAAATTTTCCCTCATGTTTTGCCCCTCATCTGATATCTATTTGCTGCTTTTGTACACTGAGTGTCAGGCCCTGGGGTCAGGCACCACTTCTCATTATGTGCAGAAGAGAGTATGAGTGAGATTGTGTGCTGCCAGTAAGCTGCACCTTGATGGGAGTGTGGGAAGCAGAGCCTCAGCTCGTCCTGTTAGGAAAGCTGCTGCTGTGGCCCTGATTTACACACAGTCAGATCCCACGCTGCTGTCTTTGGAAGCAATCCACCCTCAAGTGTTTGTTTTGTTTAAAGATGAGATCTAGAGCTGAGCTCAGTGCAGCAAAAAACTATTTTATTACCCTATTTATTGCCTTTAAAAGACCAGTACAGAAGCATAAGTGCCATTTTTGTGCTCTTTTCACAGTGAAAAAGAGAAGATCATTTGTTCTGAAAAATGGAGCTCTGATGTTTTGTCTTGGTTTCTGGCAAGGTTTCAGCCTACTAGACTAGGATGCTGTCCATCAGGAGCTGCCCCTTCACAGGCTCTGGTAGGCTTCTCTCCTATGCTTATTGGCTGGGAGAGCTATGTGCAGTGTTTTCTGTAAAATATTAAAAAAATCCTATTTTCTTGCACAAGCATAGGAAGATGAATCCCAATCTAATATTCACACTTCTGTTGATCTTAAGCTCCTATGCAGCTATTCTGTTCATGTATCATTTTGACATCATATATTAGAGTGTTTAAATTTTTTCTAGCAGAATTTGTCAAGTATGAACAAATATAAGGCTTATCTACATAATATAGATAATTATAACAGAATAATAGAGACAATATAACAGAAAACTTATTCACTGCTGGGCTATAAAGTTAAACAATTAGAATCTAGTATTTTTTTCCAATAACTGGTAATTATTTTTCCAGTAATAAGTTTAAAAGATCAAAGAAATCTAAGTATGTAATACAACATTAAGTTTCTTATCACCTGCTCTTTCAAGGCTCATAAACATAACAATGAATGTTAAGCAATGTTACAAATTCAGGAAAAATAATTTATATGGGTATGGAGAAGAGAAAAAAATTTTTTTAAAATTATCTTTACATTTTTTATGCAAGTTTTAGAAAAAATATTATCTCATTAGGTTTATAAGTATTTTCTATACCATTTCCTGTCAAGAATACATGGAATATATCAACATCTCAATATTGATCTTTTTCTCTTAGAAAGAAGAAGAGAACACATATCTGAGAGGGGAAAAATAGCACTGAAGGAACAGCTTGGGAGCATTTAGCATTCATTGTAAGATGTGGGTGAATGTATTCCACATTGCTGTATTCATCCTCTGATAGGAAGAATTCGGTGATAGCATGGAGTAGCTCAGCAAGAAGCTTCATGGATGCTTTGTAACAGAAGCCCTGTTGGTGCTCATATGTGCGTGCCATGAAGACCACTAGAATATGATCTGAGGAAGACAATGTTTTCATGTCATATTTAGAAGGGACTGGCATTGTTAGGAGTTCCTCCCCACTACGCTTCTGGGAAGAAGGCTGTACATGATTAAGCTGGGTTAAAGTAATTTCTTCACTTGGTTCACACTAGGGGTTTGACCCAGGGTTTCCTTTGCTCCCAGAAACAGCCAAGAGACAAAGAAACAATTTTGTTAATACTAGTCTTTACTCTCCTACAAATATATTAAAATTAAAATTGCATTGAACCTTCAAAATTCAAATGCTCCATGTTCCTAATACCATTTTTTCCCTCCAATCCAACTTTTTTTTTTTTTTCTCAGTTTTCTACTCACTTTCTTTCTGTATTTAATACTGTTTTAAATATCCCTTGTCTTGCCACTACTGCTCTGCAGAATCCTGCTGTGCAAATTGGCACTTTAAGTGGAGGCACTTCATATAAGCGACTAACAACCACTCCTGGGGAGATACTTAGAGGAACAATTGCACTAAACTGCACCTCTTGCTTTGAAGAAAAATTAGATAGAAGAGAAAGAACTCAAGCTAACAGGAGATAATCATTCAAGCTTTATATAAAATATGAAACTATGTAAAACCTTTAAGACCTGTAAAACTGCAAGAGGCTTTTCACAGTCAAAGATTAAATCTCTACTTGGGAACCAGGGCTCAAAGTCAGCAAAGCCCCAAAGTGTCATTAAAATTTTGCATCTCCTGAGATGTCTGCTTTGTCATTGTTAAAGCTGTTCTGTACTGACTGAATTACTACTCTGGTCTATTTTACTTGGAGTGGCCCTTAAAGTCAACTTATTTTTTACATTTTTATGCCTTAATCCCTCAGGATAGACAACAAGACTCTTATATAATTCAGGATTATTCATAGTCATCTGTGATCTTGACAAAACTATTTTTCACTGGCAAAGATCAGTTTGACACACTTCAGACTGAAGGAAAGGTTTTAAATTTAATTTTCATTAAGACCAGATACTTGGGGAAAATTTATTTTTTAAGGTCAAAATGAGGAGGTATCTTGTAGGTCATTAAATGGGATCATTGCCCCAAATATTAAGTGTTTAATGATCAAATCCATAATCTGAAACCAATTAGTGGATTAACTGTTACTTTCTGATGAACCAATGCCTGGATTTTTTTTTCTTTTTAATTTCTGAATAACCTTAAATTTTCCTTGCTGTGGAATTAGATAGTATTCTTTATATACAGCTTAGAAATTAGAGTATTTTGCTAAACTAATTCCATTATCTCATTTCAGCTAGGGATTCCTAAATGGAAAATGCACACACCATCTCCACAGCAGAACCATGTGTATGGACCAACTGACAGGGAAGACAATCAGTTATTGCTGGGATGGAGAAAAATCTCTTTTTTTTCTCAGGTGTTATTAAGTGTTCCATCTCCCTTTTTCCTTTTATACTTGGCATTTTAGGCCCTTAGCAAAAGGAAGAATAGACTTTGAAGCTTCAGATATTTCCTTAAGATAAGCAGAGTATATTGTTTTCTTTGGTTTTTACAGATAGCAGGATTGCTGTTTCTTCTTAACAACTTGAATTAATGAACATTAAGAGTCCAAGGGTAATTCTATTGAAATGTCAAGTTATTTTCCTTGAGGTTAATTCACTTATCTAATTAAAGCCATCCAGTCAGGATGAAAATGAAGTTTACCTTCCCTGAAGTAAAATCCAGGTTCTATTGAAATCTGTGGAAAAGGCTTTTACAGACTTCAGCAGAGCTATGATTTCACATATAATTAGAAAGTGCTATTTTAAAACTATGTATTAGGGCTTGGGGGAGGGGGCCACACAAATATGGGAAACTTCTCTGATGAGAATTACTGTCCAGTAGCCCCATTTGCAAACTGGGAAAATAGTTCTTTTTTATTGAAAAAATTATATTTTCATTTGAATTCTATAAATTATAAATAATATGCAACATGAAAATAAATTTGTTTTACCCTCGATTTTTCAAAGCAGTGGAACAAATATTTTTCCCTACAGCTTTGTGTGCCAACTAATCAGCAACTGACAACCTGTTTACAATGTTTTCTGAATATATAGTCCATATAATTTTTCTATTTCATTCCTAGCATAAAAAATAAGGAAAAATACAGCAATAAGAAATCATATCAAGAGAGAAAAGAAAGATTCCTACTAATTATGAGCAACTTGCTAGCAATATAGCAAAGAGACTGATTTATGTAGTTGAAGGTAAGGGGCAATTTCAACAGTTTCTCCTATTATGAGGATGATGAATGACCTGTTTTGCTGTTGCAATTTTAGTAAGTGCACAGAGCTGGGGCAAAATATGTTCCTCTGACTCACTCTGGAGATAAAGAAAGGAGTAGCTGTGGCCATTTCAACCTCATGGAAGAAACAGTGTTTTACCCTTTCTTTATGAACAGGAGCCCAAACTCATTTTTGTTCAGACACCCATTTTCTGTCTAAATTAATCCAAGATTCTATACAAATTTCGAAATTAACATCTGGGTAGCCCAATGTAGGCAGACCACAGTCCACAAGGAAAAGATCTAGTTTACATATTTTTACTTTGATAGCAATATTTCATTATATCTCAGACGTTGTCTTTTAAAGGCAGGGAAGCAGGATTTATTTAAACTGTATTGTTTTATGCTGAATTGCTTGCTTACTATTAAGGTTTGTTGAAGTTGAAAATTAGAATAAAAATATGCTCTCCATTCTTTATGATAAAAATGCATTTACTAAAGTAGAAATTTAAAGAAAAATCCAGTTATATTAAAAATTAAGTAATATTAAAATTTGCAAGTTGTTTTCTAGTATTTGGCTCACTTAAATGAAGCCTAGAGTAAAAAAAGCTGTGCAACTAGAGAAAAGAAAAGAAAATAAGCATGCCACCTATGATTTGTGATAGTGACATTAAAAAAATCGCTAACAAAGAAACAGACAATATTTCAAGTTTTCTTTCTTTTTATGTCAAGGAAAAAATCTTTGATTTCAGAAGAATGATAAAATAAATCATGTTCTAAAGATGATGGAAGTACAAATATTCACAAAAAATAACTCTTCTGTCAAAGATCAATTTGACAAAAGTGAATAAAACTTCAACCAAATGAAACTATGACTCCATTGAAAGTTCTAAAATATTTGTCCTAGATTGTTTCAAAGTTGCCATCAATCAAAAAAAAAAGGCTCAAAAATGAGAGTATCAGAACACAAGTGACCTTTCAAAGGTAGAAGGGGAAGACCAAGACCCACTTAGCATTATTGATTGCAGGATGGGATGTGCTCCAAGCCAGTTCCATCAGCTGGGTGCTGCACTGTTAATGTGTGTGCAATCTATTCAGCTTTTAAATATTTATTGCATTTGGAGGATTCTTGGCAAGTTGCTCACAGTCCATAATCTGTGGAAATATGAACATGTGATTTTCCTCTGAGGTGTGTGTTTCTACAACATCATTTCTAATTACAGGTTTTTTTAAAGTTTTCCACCTCCTTATCACATTCTGTAGTTTAGAAGCAGCCCATGTGAGCCAATTTCTTAGAATCAGTTCATATTTAACTGAGGATTTAAAGAGTCATAGGTATCCTTCCCTGGTGTAAAGGTTCATTGACAAATGCCAAGCTTGTTAAGAATTAAAGGGGAATTATTATGCATTAATCATGTCTGATCATTTCTTGAAAACTCTCATGAATGTCAGGAGCCCTTGGTATCCTGTTAACTCACAGAGCTGTCTGTCATTGTGTCAAACTGCTCGAAACCTGAATGACAGAGTAGGGTATTCCAAAGGGCAGGACCTCTGTTCCTCAACAGATGGAGAGCTCATTAACAAAGTTCTGGAGTCACTCTGCTGGTATTCACCAGGGTTGGGACAAAGATCCAGACCTATGAACCTCTGACAGCCCCTCAATTCACCGAAACTCCTGAAATGTGGGGTGGGCTGAGAGGAGAGGAAAGAGTCAAGACTGACATGGAATTTAGGATGTGTGAGTATGACTGGTACTGACAAAGGCTTTTGGTAACCTGAGTTTTGAAGAGTGTGAATAGTGCAATGTCTGGTAAGTGCAAGGGGCCCTGTTATCTGGTTTTGCTGCAGCACAGTTCTGGGATCAAAGCCAGCCCAAGAAATGGTACCCAGGTGTGGTGCTGTTCTTGCTTGAGCGTGGCAAAGGGGCAGCCAGGTCGGGAGTCTGTGACCTGTGCTCCAGGGACTCCTCACTGAAATAGGCTCCTCTTCTAAAGTCTGCTGAGGAGATTAAAACTGGTTTTAGGGGCTTGAGGTCAGGCTCTAAACTTGAGGAAATGTGGAAGCACTGACTTGACAAATTGTTGACATTTAAACCAGACATTTTTTCACAATAAAAATTTGCCATAAGTCTTGGCATTGCTGCTGCAATGAGCTTGGATGACTGGACGTTCCATGCACTTTCAAAATCAAGTATCTCAAAGAGATTTCAAACTGTATATTCTGTTTTCTATTTCTTTTCATCCTAAGTTTCAGCTTCTTATGAAACAAGTGCATCTGAAAAGTTCTATTAACCTAAATGCTATGAATATTTACTGGATAAATTGCAGAGGAAGGCAGAATGAAAAGCAGTGACTATTAGGAGGAGCAAATATCAGCAGTGAAATAAAATGATAGAATTTCCCAATTAGATCAGAGAGAAAAGAATGGATGTAATTTTCTTCTGTATCCAGAAGACAAATGTAATCGAGCTAAGTCATTCATGCAGCACTTTTTTGTGCATAAAAAAATCAGGTCTGTGTACTTTTTCATTTACTCCTAGTATCTGTTTTCTATTGCAGGTAGTGTGTGCCAGGTACTAAAACTGCAAATATGGGGACTGCAATTCCTTCACTAGAACTGCCTGATGAGCCTTGTTCTCCTGGTCAAATGGTGGGAAGCTTCTATTCTTCCTGCAGGCACACAGGGATTTTGTCTAGCCTTGGGGAAAAAAAAATTAAAAGATGGATAGATTGATAAATATGCACTATATACTTATATATACATATCTATTACTATATATGTAAATAAATTTAGACCACTGAAGAGTTAACTGTTGAAGGATTTCTTTTAGCTGTGGATTTTTCTGATATCTGCAGTCTAAAATCTCATAGAAATGGAGCTTCCTTGTTAGATATTTTATTGCAAGGAAAATATACTTTCTCTAAAGAATATGTAATATATGCTACTGAGGGAAAATCCCTCTGAAGTAAATATGATTTTTTTTTGTAGTTCAACTGCAAATAGAGAGGATTGTGTCCCAGTCAAGTTAAGTGCAGATCAGTAAATTATAGCAGAGCATGACTAATTTTTTTTCTATAGATGGAAATCAGTGGTTGGATAATAATAATTATGAATAGATTTGTGTTTAACAGCTCTATTAAGGCACTATCAATCCACTCAATTTCTCTCCTATGTCGTGTGTAAGTACTGGTGGCAGACTGCAGTTGAGAAAAAAGAGAGAGAGCAGTTAATGACTAAAGCCATGGCAGCAGTGTTCTAACACAAGGATTAAAACTGAAGATAGCTTTGGGTCTAAATTCTCTGGAATATGAGTGGCAGGAGATAATCACCCAAAAATGTCACAACTGACAGCCAATACAAGTGGTTAATGACAGAAATCTTCTAAGAGGGAGAAGCAATGGTAAAAGGTCATAAGCTATGTTCAAACAGACTTTTACCTCTCTTTTAGGGATTGTGGCCCTTTTTTTCAAACCTCTACATTCCCAGTTAGTGGAAGAGGACCTAATGATGGTTGTCACTTTATCTACTGGCTCAGGAGTTAAAAGCTGCACTGGGTTAAGGTATGTGTTCTGATAAGAATATAAAATTAATACCACAATATCTGGTGGGACATCTCAGGAATTGCAGATTTTCTGTTTGATATTTCCAGCTCAAAAGCCATTGATCTCTCTCCTTTCAGCTTAGTTGTCTGTGTTTAAACAAACAAGAGACTTTCAAAAGCACCTGCTTTTCACTGTAGATTACATAAGCATTTTTGGCATTTGCTTTAAGGAGATTTGTACATTAGCATTCTAAAATTTAAGCATATCCTGGTTTCATGGAAATTTTACCTTCTCTAGAATAGGCAACAGTTGATCAGATATTACAAGAGGAACAGTTTTAGCCCTAAACTTCTGAAATGTGAGTGGAAAAGAAAAGGCAGTTTTGCACTGTCTTGTATAGCTGGATAGAGCTGAAATTTTTAGCACTTACTTCAAAGACCTCTCTAAATCTCTGCACTTCACACCAGCTGCAGTCATAACTGAGCAGAGCTGAACAGAGCTAGAAATTATTTCAGTGATGACAATTGCCTTACAATCACAGCAGTTTTTTCCTTGAGTTACTTAAATGCCTGCTCCAATTTTAAATGTCTGTGGGAATTAGAGAAGATCCTGTTTTACAATGTGATTCTAACCTAGAATTCTCCATTTGGCAGTTTCTCCTCCATGGTAAATACTAGCACTTTTGCTTTTTTCCCTTCATGCTGTACCTTCTCCCAGACTGTCAGAAGCCTTTACTTTGAATTACAGATGACCAGAACTGATTATTAGTGGGCTTTATGTGAGTTCATTCCTGCACAAGTGCACATATAAACTGTAGGAAAATGTTCCCCAACCCACTAATTCTGCAGCATTCAACACCCCATGAATATGAGAAAGCAACACAGTACTGACTCAAGGGATAAGCAAAACACTTGTTTTATTGTCTAAAGTTTTCCTAAGTAAAAGTTTTCAAAAAGAAGAGATTTCAAAAATGTCTTGGAATAGGATCTCAGAGAAAAGATGTTACTTTTGCAGTCATGAGTTCCACACACTGTATCACTCTGCAATGACTCGCACAGCATCTGCTGTCCTGGCAGAGGCTGTGAATCAGATGCTTTCAATCAAACATATGCTGATAGAAAAACCCACACCTGCAAGAAGACACTCATGGTTTCACTAGGTTAACCACAGGAACACTGAAAACGGTGTTGCACTCCACACAGGTGTTAACAAAGTATAATTATCAACTGGAGCTAACCTAATGCCCTTTATTCCTAAAAATGGAGCTTGACAAATTTATCTTTATTTTAGCTAAATTCAGGATGGCAATGGGAGTTCCCTGTAGTCAACTAAGAAACCAAAATAATAAAAAATCTCCATGTTGAAGAGTGAAGTGCTTTTAAATAATGAAGGCAAGTTCCCACTTCTATCTGAAGACCTCATCTAACTGGATTCAGAGTGTAAAAGAATGATAGATAATAAGAGCTCTGAAAAAGGTCCTCTGTTTGGGGGAACATGAAACAAATTACAGGAAATTGAAACAAAAGGAATCTTCCTGATGGAAAAAAAATTACAGCAATATCCAAAAAAATTTGACATTCATGAATATGAGTAATTTGAAGAATTCAAGGATTTGAATCAGCATGTCCTAGAGAGATTCAGATTTTCATCTTTGATATACGTTAGGCATTTCACAGTTTCACTCTTGCAGTCAGTTTCCTGCATGTATAATTTGCAGTTACTTCCATGGTATATACATTTTATTGAAAATGTACAGTCAAATATAATTTTTTTGAAGAGAATCACCTAGTGTCATAACTTCTTATTTTAGTTTTAACTTCTTGCTTATATTGTTGTCTGAATAGTGGTGTATTTTGCAGGAGTCCATTTTAGCAAGACATGGTGGTATTAGCTATCAAAATCAGAAAATTTCCTCTTGTTCTGGCAATAAAGAGAGCTTCAAATTCTGAAACCTTTTTCCTCATCTGTCACGGGGTTTTGCCAAAAATGGAAGTAATCTATATTTATCCCTTAATCTTTAGGACTTCAGGGGGGCTGAGAGCAGTCAGAAGGGGTCAGTGAGATGTGTAAAATGAGCAGTCTAATTTCCAGCAGTAAAATAACTTTACGTTGTATTTTTTGTCTCAAACTTAAGATAAGAATGCTTTTGTGTGCTAAGGCTTCAACACTGTGTTGAAATTTTTGTCAGATTGACCAAGCAGCTCCCTCCTACATGTCAGCATGACATGACAAATTGTGCAAAGATGCTGGTTTTAGCCCAGTGCTTCAAATTTATTTTCCATTCTTTTGTGTTACACCTCAAAATCTGGATTTTGTAGTTAAAGCCTTCGCTTTTTACTTAGAATTTAATTTTAGTTTTTAAATTTACTTTGGTTTCTACCAGTTGCCTCAAAGAAGTTCTCTTTACTCACTGAGAGCCCAGCAATGCTCTGCAGTGCAGAACAGCAGCCCAGGGGCTCGTGCCACTGCTGCACAACAAAGTCCAGGACACACCAACTCAGGTGTTGTTCACAATCCAAATAACAAAGCATTGTGTGCTACAAGCACATGGTTTGCATTCATTCCACTGTTGTCTCCTACTGAAAATTAACCTGACTAATAACAAGCTTGCCATAACTCCTCTGTTCAGCCTGCAATGGAGAGCAGGGAAGTTTAGCCAAAAAACTCTTCAATCTAAGAAAAAAGAGCTTCTGACAGGACTCTTTTCACAAAGTTCCCCTTGATTTAGCGCTTGTTTCAAACTGTTCCCTGCAATAACTCTGCTTTTCATGCTAATTGCAGCTTACAGCTCATTATTTTCAGGGGTGTTTAAAAGAGGCTGCTGTTATAGAAAAGGGTCATTTTGAAGGAGGTGCCATCTTCTACGCTCTCTGCGTCACTCTTCCCAATTATTTCATTGTCATTCTAATTGGCTACTACTCAGAGATAGAAAATTTGCTGCTGTTTGATCTTTTGCTTGAGGATGTTCTAGTGTTTTGGGTTCTCTAAAAATGGTTGAAAGCATCTACAGATCAGGAGTGACATCCTGTTCTGTGTGTTGCTGCTCACAGCTGTGCGAAGCAGAGGCAGTCACCTCCCAGGTTTGGAGACCCTTGTGCCTTCTCCACCACATCAATAGCTCTCATCTCCCCCCAGTTCACTAAATCTGCTCAGGACTGGATGTTGATTCTCTCTGGCTTCCTAGTTGAGGGTATGAGGAGAAAAATCTTTCTACTTCTTTCAGTTACCACCTAAATTCTGTGTGCAGGGTTTCAGATGCTGTATCCTTCTACATTCTCAGCTTTCTGTGAGTTGCATAGCAGGGAAAATGGGTGGGTATTTAGTGTCAACAAGGGAAATTAACTGAGTATAGAGAAGTTCCACAGCAAATCATCATCCTTTGGGAACACAGAGTCAGTGTAACTTTCCAGGAAAGGACTATGACCAAGACATAAGCTCTTTTAAGGAAATTGTCTTTCCCAAGGTATGCAGGAAAGATGAGTTTTGTCTTGTCACACTTTTCCACTCCTCCTTACATTTGGTTTAAACTTCAGTGATGTGGACATGATGAAATTCTTTCCCATGCAGCCACTCATTTCCAGTAATAACACTGTTCTACAACAACATTATAATCCTGAATTTTCTGACAGAGATAACTGCTTGAAACAGAACACCAAATTTCAAAATTGACTTAAGTGAGAAATGACTTTCACTCATGGTTGGTTTTTGACATTATTAAAGTAGGAGAGACATGAGTGGTACAAAGTGAAATGGGAGGAACTCCAGAGGTTGATAGGGAGGGATCTGCAAGGTAGTGCTTATGACAAGGCATTACAGGACTAGTTCTTGCAGCCCTCCCACAGGTATAAGTGGACCTGGTTGGCAGTAGCCAATAATAAATGCACCTATTAAGATAGAGTGGGAGTGGACCACCTGCATGTCTTTTGTGGTGGCACAGTAGTCAGAGCAAAGTTAGGGCTTCAAATATAAATTGGCAACTCTATCTTTAAAATTAGCTATATTATTGTCCATTAAGAAAGAAAATGGGGGCTCTTGGGGAAGGTAAGATGACAGGAAGGTTTTTTTAAGAGGAAAATATTCTGGGTAACTTGTTGGAGAATCAAAAGAATCCTGGATCAGGTAAAAGGATGGAAAAATCTGTGGTGGCTCCTCTTCTCTTCAAGGAAAAGAAATATTATGGAAGAAAGGAGGCAGTAGAAGTATTCAAGGCATTTTCTGAACAAAACAATCTAACCACCCCTCCTCTCTGAGTGTGGGGAAAAGGAACTAGGAAGTGAATATACAATCTCAATCTTACTACTATAAAGGCATTTCAGGACTTTCGGCCTCTTTATAGAAACAAGGACAATGAATTTTGCAAATGTTGTCAGTCACCAAATGTTTAAGTCAAGTTCATGGTGTCAAGTGGTGCAGAATGCAATGGTAAATCAGAAAAACTGGGACTTATTCCCACCCTTGCAGGTGTATGTGAAACACTCATTTTCTCTATTTAAATGCCTGACAGCTACCCAATGTCACCATATGTTTCCAAACACATTTTCTAAATTATTTCTCAGTAATATGTTGTGAACATGTATTGTAAATTAGAATGGAAAACTAAAAAAAAAAATTAAGGAACTCCTTCAGAATTGCAATAGAACTAAGTTTTCAGGAAAGGGTCATTTCATACTGACCTTTTGGTGTGATGCTTCTTAATCCTGGATCTTTCAGATGTCTCCTCTTTTTATCACAAGACAGCATGCTTTTTCCTTTGGAAGTCATGTTATAAGGGTGCCAAAGATTTCCTTTTTCCTGACTTAAATATCAACACAAGATAATATCCTTAGAAATGGATACCTACTCTTTAAAAAGCATGAAACCTGCTGTTCCTGAAGAGCTAATCTGTGTTGCATATTAGAGCACAAAATACACATTACATGTAAAATTATTTTACATTTACATGTAAAATTATAATATAAATTTATTGAGAATTCTTTAACAATGAAACAGGAAACAATCTTCAGAGATAACAGGTTTTTTTAAGAAGCAATGCATACTCTTCTAAAAGGGGGACTACAAACAAAAATATGTTGCTAGGGTTATGCTTTTATATGTACTAGAGGAGTCATACTGTTCACTTTTTAAAGGAATGACTGTATGCCTTTAGAAGAGGCAGTGTAACTTCTAGCTATCACTTACATTCAGGAAACAACTACTGAGATTCACCTTCAACCCAGTATCTTGCTGGATCCATTCCTTGCTCACCACTGAAATCTACCCTTCACACACATCCACTACAAGCCCCCTCCCCTGGCAGTAACTCGTGTCAATTCCTGCTTCAGCCACTTCTGAATTGCTCTCCCTCCTGCCTCATTTATATCAACTTAGGTCTCTTTGTAAGGTCCTGGTGATTTAAAATGCATACAATTAGCATAATTAAAAACAGTTCTGAGGAACAATATTGGATTGATTTGACACTGCAACAATGTATCTGATTTTAACACTTATCCCAAAGTTTAGTTTAGATAGGTAAACTACCTGTGTGACATGTTTTCTCTTTCTTACATAAAGGTAGTTTCTATTCTTTAGCTAGCTTTTTTATTCAAAATATATGACTCTCATCTTAGAGCTTTTGATACTTAATGAAGGCTTATTTGTGTTATGTCTTTATGTAAGGAAAATAAGTAAAGAAACCCACCAATTAATCTTCCTCCATTTAATGTGATGAAAGTTTTTCAAATTTAATTGATATTATGTGTTTCTCATAAAAAAAAAATCTTCACTTTTATAGTGCATGAAAGAAACCTTAATTTTTTCAGAAAAAAAAGACTATTTTGATTAATACTAGGCTCATAGACCTACTGAGAGTCTTTAAATAGATACTCCTGATTCTGTGTCTTCACTTCCTCTGTTCTGAGAACTTTTGGTCAAATGTCTTAAAATTTGGTTTATTTAGGCATGGTGGAGAACCATTGATCCAACAGTCAACCCATCCAGAACTGATTAAATGCTGGTAGAATTGATCAGGCTTTTAGAAGATTCGGGTCAGTGAGGGCTAACCTAGTGAGGTTATCTCAAACAGTGAGACTGGGCACATGTAACAGTTGTTTGCAATAAACCCAACATGAGAGAAAAGGATTTGACTGTCAGCATGTTAAAAATGCTGCACCTTTCCTCATATCCTTAACAAATTTCTAGGTAGTAAAGAGTGCTATCAACATTTTTCAAGTGTCTGAAAAAATTTTGGTTTAGAACAGGGTACTTCCCATGAAAATGTAGTAATAGCAATGGCACAAAAATACAGATTCAGCTGCCCTGAAATGGATATCACCTCTATGTGAAGATGATTTTGTGACTGTATTCCTCAAACTATAGAAAAAAGCAAGTCTGCCTTTTGAATACCACTGCTTTTGAACACCTCCTGTGCAACCTGCTTTGCTCCATCTGAAGAGACATGAATTCACTTTGACACTTTTGATATCTATTCTGTATTAATTTAATCATTATTTGAACTTTGCTTATGGGCAAAGATCTGAACGGGAGCCTCCCATCCATCTAAAAATGCTCTAGTCACCACAGCATGGCATATATTCAGGTTTGTGTCCTTGTCTACCATTCCATCACACTTGTTGAAAATGTTTCTCATTCCATACATCCTGTCTGAGCAGTTAAGACTCCAGCCTTGAAGCTTAAGTGCTTTCAATCCCTGCTGTAAACAATGAGGGGTCTTTAAACCAAAATGACACCAAGCAAAAGGTGCTAGACCATCAGGTGCATGGTAGGACACCTTGGTTCATTTTCCCTAGACAGACAAAGAATTTTATCCAGGATTTCCAATACAACTCCTTTAGCCCCTAAGCTTTTTTGGGCTCCTTTCTTGGTGAAACTACCCCCTTCATTCCTGTCTTCTGTTTAACTATGAGTCTATTGACAATTTGTGCTCAAAAAATGCTATTTCGGAATTTAATTTCATAAACAAACAACTCTAGGGAAAAAAAAGAAAAAAAAAAAAAAAGACATTTTTCTTTGTTTACATGTTTGGTTTCACTTCTTGGCCAAGCATGTCCTGGGGGCATCAGGCACAGCATCTCCAGCTGGGCAAGGCAGGGGATTGTCCCGATCTGCTCTGCACTGGGGCAGCCTCACCTCGAGTGCTGGGTGAAATTTTAGGTACCACAATACAAAAAATACATTAAGCCATTAGAGAGCATCCAAAGGAGGGCAACAAAGATGGTGAAGGGCCTTGAGGGGAAGCTGTGTGAGGAGCAGCTGAGGGCACTTGGTCTGTTCAACCTGGAGGAGACTGAGGGGAGACCTCATTGCAGTTCCAGCTTCTTCATGAGGGGAAGAGGAGGGGCAGACACTGATCTCTGCTCTCTGGTGACCAGGGACAGGACTTGAGGAAACACCATGAAGCTGAGTCAGGAGGAGCTTAGGTTGGATATCAGGAAAAGGTTCTTCAATGCAGGGAGTGAAGCTGAGCACTCACTGGAACAGGCTTCTCGGGGAAGTGGTCACAGCCCCAAGTCTGTCTGAGTTCAAGAAGTATTTGGACAATGTTCTCAGGCACATGGTGGGATTCTTGGGGTGTCCCACACAGGTCCAGGAGTTGGATTCAATGGTCCTGATGTTTCCCTTCCAACTCAGGACATTCTGTGATTCTATGATTCACTACCTGATCCCTCTTAATCAATCAATCTAAAAAACAACTGACATTTGTCCTGCAGTCTTTGCCATAACCACTTCTCCTAACACATTTTCTTAAAAGTGTGCCAGCTACTGTACTGAGTGATTAAGCAGCCCAGTAATTTAATATTATATTCAGCTTTGAATTTAATGTTTTTGGGTTCAAAATCTACTTGAATTTTGCATATCTTCTATACAAAAAATCAGATGCAGTTTTTCACCTTCATCTATGAATACATCTAAGCATACTCTCACATTTTTTTAGAACAGCCTTTTCCCTTGAACTTAGCAGATGCTATACTGTGGCTACAGGCATCCTCCTCACACCCAGCTCATTTGAGCTTGTTATCACTTTTTCTAAATTACCGCTCTATATGTCCCTCGCACTTCACATGCAATTTCAGAAACTGCCTTTTCAAGGCATTCCTGTCACACCCATCATCTTCTAATCACAATCAGAAAGCAGAATCTTGCCTCTGGTCATTCTGTGGTGTCAGGCTCCTCTGCCCATGTTTTACGTTTTCAGACAGGTGTCATCAGACTTTTTATCACTTTCACAGCTGGGAATCTCTTTGTAAGCATCAACAGAGCTGGCTACCTTTAGAGATATGGCTGGAAAATACATCCAGTACTGTGATGCCTACAAAAACAGTGAGAGGCTGCTGTGCCTACTGATATCATCTCATGGTTTCTTTGTGCTCCTCATGTGTCTGTGCTTGCTCATAAATATCACCTCTTTACAGCAGGCACCATCCCCTTGCATTCTGCAACTCAAGTCCCATGCCACAGTAACCCTATCCTTATACAAAAAATAATACATGAGTCTGTGTTTCTTAGAGATATTCCAAACCTTCCTCTGTCCTCATGTTGAACGATAGCAAATTGCAGTGTTTCCCTGCTGCCAGGTATTGGTGGTGGTGCTGGAATATGAGTAAAATGCTGTTTAGAAATATCTGTTGCATCCAGGGATCCAGCAGTGGAATGTTATCCAGGCAATTATTTTAATTGGAGATAATCACTTGGGAAATGGATGGATGAATTAATCAATTCCAGTTAATTGGGATAATGACATTATTTATGCTGTTCACCTTTTTTTACCACCATCTGTAGGAAGATTTCCAACAGCAAGGCCAAATTCTTCCATGATACAGATCCACTGAGGCTACTGCAATTAAAGCAGGAATGAATCTGGTGCATTGTAAGTATGGAATAAATTGCCTCACTTACTTATTTTGGAGAAACCATGTGTGCAGCTGACCTGGGAATACTAGAAATTACTCTCTTTATTCCACTGTTGCTATCCTGTCATTAGTAATGTTGCAACAGGAGGTGTTCTTGGCACTTGTTCTAACAGAAATATATAACTTTTGTTTTGTTTACATACTTATGCAGCTCATTACTATGTGAAAAACAATCTGCAGCTTAGCATTTGTTAATGGGATATGGAACAAGGAAACAGCAGATGGAGTATTGGGCTACTGAATGCATAATAAGTTTGATCCTGGAAGTCCTTGTGTAATTTTTCAGCTCAAGATGGTTGTTAAATTCCACTGCAAAGCTGAGCAGAAACCATGCCTGTGTTCAAGCAATGAAGGCACATTTCCTCCACACTGAATGGACACCAGGGTCAGGCACTCTCTGCACCTGATCACCTATTAAAGGGAAGCAAAAGGCACAAATTTGCTTGTGATTAATTTTTTGGTTTCAGAGAGAAGCTCTGAAAATAGGATGGTGTTGTGGTTTGACCTCAGCTGGCAACCAAGTCCCACAGAACCACTCATTCCCTTCCCATGCGTCAGGATGGGGCAAATAATCAGAAGAGCCAAAATCGCAAAGTGAAGCAAAACAACAAATTCATTCACCACTTTTCATGGACAGGCAGTAGCTCAGCCCAGGAAAGCAGGTCTCCATCACACTTAACACTGACTGATGACAACAAGTGCCGTGACTGAACATCCTTCTGGTTTATATACTGAGCATGATGCCAGCTGGCCTGGAATATCCCTTTGGTCATTTCTGAAATATTCCTTTGCAGCTGTCCCAGCTATGTCCCCTTCCAACTTCTTGTGACCCCTCAGCCTACTTGCCAGTGGAGTGGGGTGAGAAGCTGAAAAGTCCTTGATTTAGTGTAAACACCCCTTACAAAAAAACTAACACATTAGTGTGTTTTCATTATTCTCATCCCAAATCCAAAACAGCACAATATCATCTACTAGGAAGAAAAGTAATTCTATCCCAACCAAAGCCAGGACAGATATTTCAACCTCCTACAAGTGATTGAATATAAGCTTTGATGTGATATTGTCCCACCTATTTCTGTCTCCATCTGAAGAGAATGTAGTTCTGACTGTCCTCCTCTGCTCAGCTGTATGTCTGATGCAGACTGGTGCCCACAAGGCTCACTAATCTGAGAACAAGTAGGCAGGGCTATAACCACTTTGTACAAAGAGACATCGTCAGTTAATGTGTTATAGTACCTTCACAAGTCCCAGAATGAGATCTTGGGTCAAAATGATTCCTGTAGTCTGTTTGTCCATCTTCATCGTCATGTCAGACTGAGTGGCTCTTTAAGTCTGATGGAATAAACTCAGACTTGTTGTCTTGCAAAGATAAAGATCAAATTGTTCTGTGGCACTTGGATCAGGATACACTGAGCCTGGGTACATCTCTGACTGCAGCATGGATTTGACATATCTGCCAGGTTGCTTCGAGCTAACTGATTTTAAGAGCTTTTTCTGTATCAGAATGACTCTCCAAATCATATAACACAGACTTGTTTAATAAATCACAACCTTTCATACTTCTGGGAAATGTCAAGGTGTGGCAAATAAACCACACATTTAGACCCACAATAGGGTCTTTACAATTGAATCCTAAGTAGCTGCAACAGTTTTCTGCAAATACTACATGAGACAAAAGCATAATTGATGAGAAATCTCGATGTTTTCAACTGCAAGGGAAAGTGCTGCTCCAGCAAACTATGATTTTTTGTTTTGGAGGAAAAACGGTTGGTAAATGTTAGGACAGGCACCAAACCTGGAATTTCTCACAGGCTTATGGTTCTCATGGTTCCTTCATTTCCAGAACTCCTTGAATTCAAGCATGGAATCTCGTGACCACAAAGGGGAAAGCATCACCTGCAAAAAGTCAGTACCTTTGAGTTCCCCTATTTTTGCAACAGACTGAATTCAGTTGTCCTGCTTCCCTTGGAAACATTCCAGCAAAGACAACATCTGTGACCTACAGCACGAGCATCTCTTGATGGAGATAATTTTTTCAGTTAAATGGGCCCCACCAGGCTGCTGTGTATGTGACTTTTGTTCTCATATTCACAGTGATCCTCCCCATCCAGCAGGACACAGTGACAGGGCACTGCAAGAGCCACTGAGTCACTGCCTGCAGGCCCTGACTCTGTGCTAACACACAAGGAGCAGCTGGGGCAGGGGGACCTCACACCATCACCCCACATATCTGCAGATGCTGTGGGCCAGGAAATGCTTCCTGATGTGCCAAAAAACAATGACATGCCACAGGAAGAAAACAGGAGGAAGTGAGAGCATTATCTGCCTACCAGATTCCTGGACCTTTGTCAATAAAATTTCCAGATGATGATGATGATGATGATCCAGGCTACAATAAAAGTAAATTTTGCCTCTTCAGAAATTCCTCCTAATTAGGAGAAAAAATTCCTCTAGGCCTCGTATCTGATAATTGGTTTAACACATTGAGCTGGATAAGCAGCTGAACACCTGTAATGTCACTGTAAAGGTTTTTAATGTCACTAAGTTTTAAGTAGGATTAAGTGCCATAAATGCTTGTAGTTTTAAAATTACTTAAAATTATTGAAGTTTTTAATTATAAAGAATCAATATATCTCATCTTTAACTTTGCTTCATCAAACTAAACCAACCAAACTCATTCAGTAATATAATACTTATCCAAAATAATTTTATCACTCTGTTGGCATCTTCAGTTTTAGTTCATTTCAGTGTTGGTGACTAGAAAAGACTGAACTATTGAAAACTAATTTTTATCAATATTTTCTATAACAGTACTAATATTTTCTTGTTTTTTTCTAAAAATACCTTTAAAAAACCAAGCTATAGCTTTATCACTGATTTCAGTGAATCCAAATGTCAGTATTTCTTTCCCCCATTCATAAAAAATCACATTTTTTTTGTATAGGAAGCACAGCCTAAGGTTTAATGCCAATGTCTTTCTCCTAGCAGCAGCTTGGTCCAGCAAGTGTTGTGGAACGAAACATGGTTCAAATGCCACAGCCAAACAGCAAACTGAATACCTGCATCTCAGTTAGTGTTTCTATGGGTCCAAGTAATCTCATGCTAAAGAAGACAGTATTTGTTTGATTTCAGATCTAGAATTAAATCTGAAACACAAATAAATCACAAACAAAACAAAAATTATCTCAACTCTACAGAGCTTTCAAGTTTCTGCAAGCTTCACTGGGAGTACTGAGAAATTTGTGTGAAATGTTTATACACTTGTTTGGTTGTTCATCCTTTATGTAGCTTTGAGTGTTTAAAGGTTTCTTTAGGAAATAAGCATTTGACTCCTAGCAAAAAAAAAAAAGTAATTTCTAAAGAAGGGAGGTGCTTTTGCTGCACACTCCATCAGCTACAAACGTAACCACAGACCCCGTGGAAGGGCTGTAAGGTGCATCCTCACTGCTGTGCTCAGCTCTGCCTTGTCTCCATGGGAACATTTCAGCAGACGTGGTACCCGCTGGCGACCAAACAAAGATTTCCCTATTGCTCTGCAGAACAGGCAAAATGTAAGCTGCAGTGAATACAGCATCTTTCCTTGACCCTGAATCTGTAAGAATTGGCAGGCCAAGACATCACATCTTTCCTTCTCCCGGGCAAAGAAGCAGTAAATGGGGAAGAGAAGGAATGGGTAGTATTTTAACAATAAGAACTCTATTTACAGCAAGATGAAAAATTTTGAAGTCAAAGACACAGCTCTTCTTTAAATGAACAAAAGCCCTCAAGTCAAAGCCACTCATAGTTCAGAGAAAGGTGTTTTAAATTGCAGAGGTGTGCTTGCTGAAATTAAGATTGTAGGACAAAGAAATAAGAATAGTGACTATATCATGAAATGAAAGAACAATAACCTCCACTTTCATTTCAGCTACTTTGTGCTGATTTGTATAGCCAGGAAAAGGTATTTTCCCAACATTGAAGTGACAGGAATGGTTAGTGCTTTTGAATAGAGTCTTCAGTTGGAGACAGCATAGAGCTGCATTAGAAGAGTAGGAAAAACAATCTATATCAGATCAGGAAAAATATAGGGAGAAAGAAACTACCAAAAGAATATTGTCTTCTGTGCCAAGTTACAAAAGAAAGAAATCAGACTTAAGGTACACTTACTTTAGCCTTTGAGAAAACTCCTTTAGGAACTTACAAGTTTGAATGAGATTAAACTAATTAATAACTGATTTTCCATGCATTTCTCTCAAAGCCCAGTGCTCATCACATGGAATAGAACATTAATTCTCCTTTTTCCCCACAGCTTCTATTCATATACGAAAAGCATAGCCAATCAAAAAAGGAATTTAAAATTTACACTGATAATTAAGGCAGGGCCAAATATCTCTACCTTCTTTTCAGTTGCTGAGTATCTTTTGAATAGGGAACAGTGACCAAATAAAAATTTTCCCAAGTCTCATCCTTCTCTGTAGAAAGCATATCAACACCATCAGTATTCTGGAAAAAATGCCAGTACTATGCTTACCTTATATTTTCTCTACACAAAATGAACCTTCCTAAGTGGCAAGGATAAACCATTGGTTTGATTACTACTAAGAGTCTGCATCCCCTGCATATAAAAAACATCCTGCAATTAAATTTGTCAAGCATGACAGAACATGTTTTATTTATTTCTTAAAATAATTATCACACTGATATTGTCAGCTTTGTTTACCACAACACTGATTATTATATTTTCTTCTAATTAGAATGGAGATTTTATTTAAAGTTCTCTGCTCAAATGATTTGGAATAAAAGCTCATGTAGATTTCAGGTGACATTAGATTGTTCTCATCCACAAACTTGAAACTATAAAGCTGATATTCTTTCTGAAGAACCTGTGATTTTTTCTTTTTTCTTAGGAGGCCAGAATAATTTCAGACTTCCAGAACTAAATTATTATAATGGATTTAGCAATAACCAAAGCTGGGTGTGCCTGTGCTACCTCCTGGGCAGGCAGGAGCTCACTCCGAGCTGCACTGGGGGTGGTGCACAGCTTGTACTGCTGCAGGGTTCTCAGCCGCAAATTAATGCCACAGATGCTGTGACCTTGCATCAAACCTGTGTCCACCTGTGTCCTATGTCATTCCAGACAGCAGGGATTTGTGAGCATTTGCTTGCAGAGGAGCGTGTGAATGGAGCTGGGTGCAAAAGCACAGTCAGCTGCTTCTCACACCCACACAGGAAAATGAAACCCTTTAAAACTCAAATGCAAAGCATGTTTTCTTAGTATGCCCCACTTTAGCTGGGATCCTTTAGTGATTTGGCTAAGGCAGGAACTTAGTGAGGATGTTCACATTCATTTGTTAAGAAAAATTAGTGATAATATTCCCCTTTTAAATGTAAAAGGATGTGATTATTTAGTAAAATAATTTCCAGGTGTGTTTAGCTGTATCTCTGTTAGGAAGACATTTCCTTCAAGAATGACTTTGTTGTACTTGCTGACCTCATGGTGGATTTGTTGCTGCCTTCATGACCTCATAAATAAATTGCATTAACTCCCCTGAACAAATGAGATGGTCCCTAATTTCTACCTTCTATAGACATGAAAGGCAGAAATTAATTTAAAAACCTGCCGCTTAAAGCAACCTTACAAACGATGACATGGCATAAAATACTTATTTCTAAGAGTAGAATTGTGTTCAATAAGATTGCATTCCTTTTTGTGGTTATGCAACAGCTGCCAATTATTTGTTCCTTTGTAATCTCCTCTCAAATTTGGTATAATTTTTAAAAATGTTACGTCTGCTGTTATCACTATATGAATAATTTTAAATCCTTATATTTTGTTGTAATCCAATGGAGAGAAAGTGAGGAAAAAAAGGAGTCTCCTGCTCCCACTTTTGGAAAGAAAACCAAAATATTTGATTTTATTTCTGAATTGCAAAACTATCTTCAATGCATTTAAAACACTATCAAAAGGGGAATATACGTGCAGAATACATATCCAAAGGAAGAAGAGAAAAAAGTATTTGAATTTCTTTACTATTCCATGGTCAGTATTGAAGTGTGAAAATCAATTTTTTACTTATATTCCAGATAGCTTTTCACAGACAGAAGGAAACTTTTCTTTCCAAACCTGTATGTATATCAAAAATTGAGACTTTTAAGATTAATTTTGAGAAAAGATAGACAATTTTTCATCTATTTTTGAAAAATAAAAGCCCTTTTGCATTTCCCTTTTGATATTTTCTTCTTTTTCCACAGTAGAATGGAAAAAAAAGCAAGACAAAGTGAAGGAAAGACCAAAAAGCTTGAAAGCAAAGTGGAATTAAAAATTAAAATTATGAAAAATTGATGTTAATTTGAAACTTCTACATGCTACCGACTTTTATTTTGCCAATTAACTTACTTTGAAAAAATTATTTAATGCTTTCTTTACAAATAAGTTGATTTTGAATGAGATACCTCTTTATAGAAATGTTTAAAAATCAAAATTCTTTGTCAGTTTTTAATTCTGCTGGACTTTACCAAAGCCTAATATAAAGAGAAAATAATTTAAGTAAAATGAAAAACTATTGAGAAACCTTTTTTTTATATGAAAAGCTTATCCGTAGCCATTCAGACTATTTTCTTCCCTAAATGCAAGTTATTTAACCAGTAAAGTAGAAATGTCCTTTCTATAGACCACACAATGTGTTCATTAGATAGAATTTACGTGAAGCCAGTTAACTCAATAAATTTTTGCTGAAAATATTTTTTTAAGTTGTCATTATTTATTTAGCCTTAAAAAGTATGCATTTTCTTGAGAGTCACATATTCATTTGGAGAAAGGAGACATTTTCAATGCTATTTTTCTAAACAAAAGCAATCACCAAAAGACACTAAGCTACTTAAATATTTAACTTCTGTTTCTTATTTAAAACAAGCAAACAAGCAAAACACAAACAAACCTTCAAAACTCTAAAATAATAATTAAACTTAAACATATATAAAGAGCATCTGGTGGGTTACAGGTCAAGCAGTGAGAAGCCCAGCCTGGAACTTCCATCAAGTTACAATGACTTTTTGCATTCATATTTAAACTTTCCAACACAAAGAAGAAGAAAACTGTCTTCAGGTTCAGAAATTAGCATGTGCACTCTTCCAAGCTAATTTAAATCCTTACAGAGGTGAGAGAAGTGGAATATGAATTTTCTAAATTTTCTTGAAAATAAATCACAAAAAATTGTTAAAAGCAGCAGCCTTTCCAAATTCTCTGTGCCATGGAAAGGCTTCTAGCTTTTTTATTTCCCTTATTTCTTACCTTGCTTTGCCAACAGCTAGAATAACTAGTATTTCTGTGATTATACACTGTAATTCCCAGTTTTCATCTCTTCACCCACCTGTGTCGCTTCCTTCCTTACTGAATTCTAAGGAGTCTTTCATGAGTGCAAGATAAGGTTCTTACATTTGGGAGTCTATTCCCTAGGTTTTGAAAACCGGAAACCAAAAGGCTTTTCTTCACTCTATAAAATCCATTCTTATTTAACTTAGATAACTACTCATATGCCTGTAGCATTCATACTCTGTTGCAGCTCAAGGCAGAAAATTCTTTAAAGGTTGTTTTTTTTTTTTCTAAAGGATTTCATACTGAAGTGATTCATCTTCTGGTGAAATGTTGTGATATTTTCCCATTACTTTTATGCAGCATTGATTTGAAAACTAAAACACCATTCACTGCTCAATGTATTAAATACTGGATTCCAATGTATATGCATACATGAAGGAATAAATAGCCAGCATCTGATATTTATCAGAATGGAGATGACATCAAAGATTTGAAAGATTTGGAAAGGCAGAGAAAGTTCTCTTCTGGCCCCTTGCTGTAGATGAAGCTATGATTTTGTTTCCCTCTTAATATGTTTAGCCATCTACAATGATCACTGGTATTATTTTTTTTATTTGTCTTAACTCCTGGTGACAAACACTTTTCCATATGCAAGCATTCTACACGTGCAAGTTTAACTGGTTGGTTAGAGTGTCATCATGAATCTATGACCAAACTCTAAGAAAGGTGATTTGGGAAAGATGTAAGGGACATTTCTTGCTGATGGGAAGTTAGAACATATATAAATATTGCATATGATACTTTCACCAACGTTGAAGTACTTAAATCAGGTTTAAGCCTTTTTCTAAAAATGTATCAAACAGAAAAGATTTTATTTATGCCTTGTGTTTCAAAGATGCTGTACCTGAGTTGTAAGACAAATGTTAGTCTAGATTCAAGTAACCCTGTAGAGCTCTATAGATTTTCAGAGCACCTTGTCTGCATATCTTAGGCTTCTCTAGTGTTTTAAATGTTTATCCTCTGCAACAGAAAAATGTCATTTTTTCCATTATTCATCCATTGTCACTGAGCCATTAGAAAATAACAGAAACCCTTGGTGTTCAAAAATTATTTGCTAATATAGATGGAAGTTGCTATCTGATAGTAACCTGGAATTTAAGTTAACTAAAAATGTTATGCCACTACTTGGTTTTTTTGTTTGTTTTGTTTTTTAATTAGCAGACAAATAATCATATTCCCTGCATTTCAAAGTTTTTGAAGATACAGTTCTTCTAAAGTACACTGAAAGTTAATTTCCTCTTCCATTTTCTATTTCAGAATTCCTTTTGAAATGAAGCTTTGTACGTTTTATCTTTTCATCTACATCCTGAGCTGAAGAAATTTGAGGCAGAATTGAGAACTATCCTACAATAAACAAGTGTTCTTGTGAACATTCTTTGTTCTCTGTTTCACTGAGGCTGAAAACAGCTATGTGTGAATGAGATACAGTCAAATGAACCTGTATTTTTTAGTAGCCAGAATTAAAAAGAAAGGCAAATTGCAAGTTAAGACAGCCCTTAGTTCAGAACTGGGACTGAGGCATGCGCTGTAAGTAAGCAAAGACTGTTTTTTTCTACTTTTTGTTGGCTATTTGCTCAGTTAATAAATTTCAAGAACACATTGGTTAAATCCCAGAAATATTTTATGGAAATTCTTTCATGACATTATTCATACCTATTATCTGAGCAGTTATTTCTGTTTTTTCCTCCTCTGACCAATTACTCTGCTAAGAATTTGGGGTTGATCTGATCCTGGATTGCCTAATTTAACCTTTATCAAATGGAGCCACCTTCAGGAAAGCCTGCAGATCTGTGAATATTTGTCATTCCACATGTCCAGAGAAGAACCCTGACATCTTCAGTTGTGAGTAATATTCAGACACTTAAGACCAAAAAAATGAGACAAAATTGCTAATTCATAACCCTATTTCACATATCATAACTCTGTGTTTATCTACATTACAGTAATTTTAAATCAAAATTCCACAAACTTTGTTACTCATTATATAGGCTTTGCTTTTACAACCATAAATATAATTTCTTGAAGAAAATGGAATATAATACTGGCTTTACACAATAGGAAATTAAAAAATGTAAATTTTCAAATGAGATGCCAGGATTGTTTTTTACACTAAGCGCTTTTTTGTTTCTACAAGCAGAAAAAGTGAAATGGCATTCCACCACTGTATGAGTAATATACAGAAAATATTATGTTAATGTAGACACAGTTATGAATTATTTAATAGACTAATTTCTTTATACCGTCCAGCTCCTCCTGCATTTCATAGAACAACCTCAGTATTTAGATGTTGCCTAAAAGAATGATTTTTATTAGCTCCGCCTTAGCAGTTAGCTGTGAATGGCTTCTTGGGCCACTGAGTATCATCACTGGATAGTGACTAAGAGCTATTTATCAAGTAAAAACTTTCCCTGTTCACAGTTGATTTCCTTAGAACAAATTATTAATTCATGAAAACCTTTCATATTTTTCTTTCTAAGTAAAGGGAAAAATATTTCTCCACCACAAAGGAGTAGAGAGAGTAGATGGGATAATTCGTGGTACCTCTTCTTGGCCACAGGAGTTTCTTCTTTTTATTCTCTAGTTAAAGAATGGTTTTTTTTCATTTTTAGCCACGAAAGAACTGTGATTGCCTTCTTGTAGCTCTAAATTTAAACAAGAAAAACATATACCTTCCAATACCTTTAATCCTGTATTTGATGCCTGTGTGCTTCAAACTGGCACAAGCTGGCATTATGCAAGGAAGAGCTGACAGAGACAGAAAGAACAAGAATGGGGAAATTGGGGATCTAACCTTAAATATGGAAAAGCAGTATCTCAGTCATTGCAAATGTGGCAAACAATAGGAGTAGTGGAAGACTTACAGAAATTCTCTAACTAGATGACAAAAGCATAACTTGATTTCTTGTACCTGCAGGGAAACGGAGGATTCAACTTGATCATCAGGAATGTGTCAGTTTTTTACAACTGGTAGAATTAAAAATACAGGAATGTGTGAAAAAATGTCTTGGTTTAGCAGAATTCCGACTAGGTAATACAGAGGAAGTTTTGACTGATTTCCGAGAAAAAACAGCCAGAAAGAATATCTGCATAATATATCTGCATAATATCTGCATAATCCCTGCTTTTCTTTGTATTTCTGTTGTTTTATAAGTATGCTATAGAAAGAAAACAAAAAGTTTCATATGCCTGAGTGCTTGCAAACAAAATGTAGCTGAACAAAAAGTGCAAGCAGAAAGATGAGTCCAGTGAAATACAGAAATAAAGTCAATCAGAAATAGACAACAACATGGACAGTGCCCAATGCAGGATGAGCACTGCCTGTTGCTGTATGGCCTGGGCACACATTCTCTGCAGAGCTGCAGTTCACGAAGGCTCATGCAAGGACCTTCAGCACTCACTGCCAATAGAGGCAGTCAAACTCAAAGGAAAACCCATTAATGTCAACACTCTCTGCCTTCCATTTCAATTTAAAATAATTGAGAAGGGAGAAAAGAAGCTATCGAAATCTTTCTTTATTTGATCAAAGAACAGCAGGTCTAAAAGTAACAGTTCCTTCTAAAGAAAAGAGGATATGAGGAAACAAATTGAACACAAATGGGAACAGTGCCATCAGTAGCAGAATCAGAGAATTATAACTGGAACACTTCATGAGCACTTTGCTATTAGACTGAAATGTACATTCAGTGCCAAGATACTGTATCTAAAGCAACTACAAATATAAATGCAGCTTTAATACCCAAGTAGCTCAGAATGTTGTTGTCTGTTTGCACAAACACTGATCAGAATTTTTTTGTCATCTGTTTGTCGTGCAGTATGAAAATATTCCAAAATATTATGGAACAAGGAACAATAAAAGCATCTTCATTCTTTAAGAATTACAGAATCACACAATTTTTTGGTTTGGAAGGGATCTCAAGGACTATTATTTGCAACCTTCCTGCTATGGGGAGCTGTACTGCATGGTTCGTAGATCTCTTGAAATGATAATGAGCAATATTACTGGTTTTAATGACTCATTTCCACACCTGTTTCCCAAATCTGAGAAATTAAGTAATAGTAAATGTTCCCCATCAGATCCATCAAATACAATAAACCTTTAAGCAGAGGTCATGATGATAAACTGATCATCGATGCAAACCAATCCAGAAAGTAAGAAAAATTCATGCAAAAAATGTCTCAAACATCAGTCTGAAATGGACAGTGAATTAGCTGTCTTGTGTATGTGCTGGGCCTTGATAAGTGTTTAATTTTGTATTACAGTGCTTTTTAGCTTTCTTCCTGAGATACACTATCAAATTATTTGGTTCTGTTTTAGAACATGATTTTCTCCTGTTGTTTGCATTTGAACAGGATTAGTACCTTAATTAACCTCTTGTTAAAAAAAGATGCTTTCCTTCCCTGATCAAGGGAAGGATTTTTCTTCTACCAACAATAGAAAAAGAAAAATTCTGAATTTAAAAACTGATGATCTGATTACAGATAGCAAACAAAAAAGAAACTTTTTTTAAAGTTCAAACTATTTTGTATGCTTCCTTCTTAACATCTTCCAACATGCAACTGAATGATAGTCTCATGTCTAGTATAAATGACCAGAATTTCACACAACAATTATTTCACGATACAGATTGACACTATAGTTACTCTGATGTTTCCTTTTGAGCAGGTGTCTTGTCCATGAATAGTGACTCACTGAAAAGAAAGCACAGCCAGATGAAAACAAAGTGATACCTAATGCAGGAATGACCAGTTAATTGAACAGAATTCATTCAAGAAAGATCTTCAGAGAAACTAGCACAAATAACACCATAACTCATGTCACACGCTGTGTTCCAAGAGAACACAGCACATGTTACTGGAGTCTCAATTATTGCATTACTCCCACCAACTCTTATCTCCCATGAAAAGTAAATCTGTGCATGCACCAAAGGTGGCTAGAGATTCAAGCTTGATTTACTGGAATTCTGTCCACTTGCTTCACCTGGTATGGACCAATAGATTAAGCTAATCTTCTGCAACATGGTCGCAGATTTCTCTTCCATCCTACCAGACTCAGATCCCAGGGTTGGATCCATTCATCACACAAGTGAATTAGAGGCCTCTGAAGCTTTAGAGGTCCTTTAAAATAATGCAGTTCTTCCATGTCACCCCAACAGACAGCTTTGCTGAGGGCTGAGTTCAAAAGTGTCATGAACAAGAGCAAACCAAGTCATTTAGTAAGGCTTGCACTGTACCTCAGTATAAGTAAATATATTTGCCAAATTTTCTGCTTTTGTGATGGGTGGAAGCATTCCATGTTAAGGAATTGCGTACTTCTCAACCTTCAGCTTTTTCAGACAAGATCAAGACACGTTTAGAGGATTGATCAGTGAATTTCCATCTGTCTCTTATTGTCTGCATCCCTTCTTCAAGCTCCAGAGCATTCAAGAGCAAGTGGACCTCGGCTGGCTTAAGTTAAATTCTGGAAGAGGATCTCGTGGCCTCCTGATTTTGGCTAAGATACCTATATTCTGACCACTACGCAGTTCAGCACAAAAATATTTCGTTAATCCAGCCCAGGTGTGCTTTTTGATAGACCTGTCAGTACTTCAGCTGGAAGGCAACTGGAATTTTGAAATGACTGAAAATATCATAAAATTAATTTTGCTCACTAGCTTATAAATTCATCAATTTCCTGCAAAAACAGACCCCTACAATTTTCTATGCATCATTTACAGTTAAATAGGAAATATAGAAGTTATGGAAAATTGGCCAACTGAAAATTGTATAAACATTACTAAATCTGAGCCCTGCTGCTTTCAAAACAGAAGTAACTGCTTACTTTGACTTGGTAGCCTGTAATTATTAAAGAGCTAGTAAAGAACAGTAGGATCAAGACAAGTAAAGTAGTAGCCTCCTTTATGGATGATGGAAATTTCTTTTACAACTGCGAATACACAATACCTACCTTCTACTTCCACATCTTTCTGCCCTTTTTGCCCTTGTTGAGGGACTAAAGAAAGGGAAAGATATTAAAATCTGATTTGTAGGGTGCCTAATTTGTACAGACTAAATCCATTCCATACTCATATCTGAAATTTTGACCTAAATTCTGAGGCCAAATTAAATAGTAAATCTAAATAACTGATTTGTTTCTTAGTTAAGTTCTTAGGGAAGATGTCATAGAATTCCAGAGGTTTCTTTATTTAGTGAAAAAAAAGCTTAGAAATAATGTGGCATGCAGTTCTCACAGAAATGTGATTTAAAATGAGGCTTCTGCCTTGTTTACTTTAAGATACTGGTCATATTCCCTGAATTTTTTCATCTTAGTCCTTCATAAAATCTGACATTCTTTCCTGCACTCCTACATTTGCTGTTCCCCAGCCTTAGGCACACCGTGTCCTTCATCTCACTCTCTTCATGTATATTTACTCTACACCAGTCAATCAAAGAATCAAGTAATAACATCTTTCATAAACTCCCAGAACATCAGTACAAAAGGCCACAAAAAAATCTCACTAGACAAAATGAATAGTTGTAATTTCTCTATCTGACAAACTATTTAACTGGCCTAACCTTTATTAGAAGTAAATGATCCTGACAGCTAAATGCAACCTGAAAAAAAAAAAAAGTAATTAAATAATCAAATAGAACATATAAGAAAGTAATAGGTGATCATCTCTGCTGAAGTCATCAGCACTTCCAAACACATTTTGGGCTTTTTTTGTGAAATGAAGATGTACAGGAAAACACACTATTCAGCAGATAACAAAAGATTAAAACAGTCCCAAAAGTTAAACATTTTACAGTTTTATGTTATAGTCTGGCAAGGAGAAGACCCATCCTAAATAGTATTGCTAATACTTATCACTCACAACCCTGAGTACAAAAACAATTATATTTCTTAAGATGAACTTCGTATAGTCCTGGGCTGTGGGAGGACGCTGATGGAGATCCTGAATAAGATATTATATTACATAAACCTGAAAATCTTTTTATAGTTCATTCAAAAATATACATGAATTAAGAGCAATGCACGACATGAGATATTTTTCTAATTATTTCCTTCCATACAAAAGGAAGTGGGTATCCATAGGCTTCCCATTTTTGACTTTTATGATTGGAATAAGGCTGGATTTCATTACATTAGCTAGGTTTCATTATACTAGCTTTATTTCCTTTGCTGCTTTAGTTTGAGCTTTTTTTAGTGGAATGTTGATAAAAGTAAACTTGCAATTTAAAGTATGACAGTTCTCTGTGACAAGAGATTGGACAGGACACCTCCAAAGCGAAAACTGATTAAAAATACATAAGCTTTGAAGAAGTGGGAGTTTTCCTGAAAAATGGGTACCAGTTAAACCTGCAGTTAATTTCTGAGCTAGGAGCAGGTGGATATAATGATATCTAATGAATGAATGAATGGCTGTTTTGAAATAAATGACTACATTAAACTAGCATTGTTGTATGTCTTTACTAATCCATTCAGTATAAAAACAAATTTTCTCTTAGAAAATGGAATAAATCTTTTTATTTAAGTCAAAGGCCCACTTCCTTTCAATGAAGCATTTCTCTGAATATTTATTAACAGGTGAAAGGAATGAACAAATCAAATGCCAGACATAGCAAAGTAGGTACCACATTACAAGTGGCTGGAAGTGAGGTCCTTCACAATAGCTCTGAATCAGATAAAGTGCATACTTCAAAAAGAATTCACTAAGGTTATCTAGTCATAATGTAGATGGAGTCAATCAAAAGTAGACTTTCTCGTTTGTATTTGGTCCTTTTCCTTTCCTTAGAGAAGGATAGAAGATCCCATAAAACAGATTGCTTTCTAAATACCAAAGTCTATTGTTCTGTTAATTTTGAAATGAACAATTAGAAATAAGAGAAACATATTTTGCTAGAATTATCACTAGTGGCTAATTTTATCCAGGTGGGAAAAAAAATTAAATTTCACAGGATGGAATTTTTATCAATAGAGGAACAAAAAATTAATTTCAAATTTCTATGTGGTTAACTGGAGAAACAGTTTTTCTGGGTAGTGTGTATGAAAGCAGATCAAACTCTGCACAGCTGAGTCAGATACCATCACCTGCAAAAGTTCAGGCCAATATGCAGGGATGGGAAAGAAAGGACAACACAAACTCAAGAAAGGTGATTTGCAGATATTTGCCCATGAAAATATGAAAGGGCTCACATGGTCTGAGTGGTATCTCCCAGGCAACCACTCCATAGGCAGAAATGGCAAGAAATACAAGATGTGGCTGCTATCTGTGACATATTCATAATATTCTAATTCTTTATTCATTTGCTTGGCTAGAATATGTATTCCTGCTTGAAATATGGGCATGGTTTATAATTGCTCAATATTTAATATCTGCATATTGAATACAAAAAGAACTCAACCAACTGTATATAATTTGCATCCTTTTATTATATCTGCCTTGGAAAACTGCTATTCAGTCCAAAATGTAAGTGGGAGAAAATAGTACAGTTCAGATAGATAGATAGAATAGATAGATAGGAACAATGAATATAATGTGAATCTATAAATGTGTACTACTGTAAGCCTATCTCTACAACATATATATGTCTGAGATGCAAATTTATATACACATATATATTTTCACTTAGGTATACGCTCGTTTATGTTAATCATGTCTGTGCTTATATACACACATGTACACACACACACACATGCCCCTATGTATATATATTTACCACATAAAAGATTGGAGTTGGAATGACAATTGTCCTTTACAATCCTCTTTCTCAAGCATGGCCTCCTACAACCAGTTGATCAGGATCATGTCCAGATGCCTTTTGAATACCTCCAAGGACGGAGATTCCACCACCTCCTGAGCAATTTGTGCCCCTGTTCAGTCACCCTCACAGTGAAAGTCTTTCCTGATGTTCATACAGAACCACCTGTGCTTCAGTTTGTGCCCATTGCCTCTGGTCCTGTCTCTGGGTACCACTCTTTGCACCCTCCCTTCTATATCCATTCATGAGATCCCCCAGAGCCCTCTCTTCTCCAGGCAGAACAGCCCCACCTCTCTCAGCTTTTCCTCACAGGAGGGGTTCTCCAGCCCTTGGCCACCTCCTTGTGTACTGAGGAGCTGAGAACTGGACACAGCATGCCACATGTACTTCACCAGGGCTGAGTAGTGGGGAAACAGCAACTCCTTCAACCTGCTGACAGTGCTTTGCCTAATGCAGCCCAGGTTTCCTTTTGCCTTCTTTACTCCAAGGACACACTTCTGGCTCCTGTAAATATATACAAACTTACATACTGAGTTCTGAGTTCTTGATAGAAAGGACTAAAAGAGGATTTTTAAAAAATAAATCTTACATGGAATAATGTGCAGTATTTTTCTCTTCATGAGAAAGAGGATTGTTTAGTATGCCCCCATTTTTTTCAAAGCACCAGTTCTTGTATAGAGATACATGCACCTTATTTTTATTTCACCAAATTTTTGCTCACTGACAGTATGAAGTTAAATAACAGCTTTAATATTCTGTTTCCATCAAACAGGATAAAACATCGTTTGGGGAATGGAAAATTATGGAATAGTATATATCTATCAGTTTTTCAACCTTGCTGGATCTTGGAACTCAGCCCAGATTTATAGTCATTAATTCTCTGAATCCAAAAGTGTCTAGGCTTCACTTTAAATAAAATTAAGGATTCAGATTCTCAATGGCACTCAGGAGCTTTCACCCAGTTTAAATTAAACCTAATGGAAGTTAGTGACTTTGTGAACCTGTGTGTAGGTACATAACACAGAGACCAACCAGGTGAAATCCCTGCCTTCCTGCCTAAATGTCTCAGCATCAAAGATGTTATATTTTTATTAAGAGATTTCACAGACTGAAGTTCTATTACTTGAGATATATCAGCACCTCAGTTTATTCGAGGTTTAAAAACCTAAATGTTTTTCTATCAAAATCCCCCATTTATATTATTCCTGTGCGTGCCATCAGTGCAATACCCCTAAGTCTGGTGAGTGAAACATGAATGAAGGAACAAAAGACCTAGATTTTAGACTCTTGGCAGGAGGGCTTTGGAGGACCTTCTTCTCCCTGAGAAAGTTCACCAGGATTGTGAAAAGAGAGTGGTTAGTAAGAAGAGAAAGCTTGATTCAAAACTGGTGTCAAAAGGGACAGTTTTTGGGTTTTTAGCTAACGTTTGAGTAGAGGAGCCTGGATTTTAAATTTCTTTTGTACACTTGGACTTTTCACCTCTGCTGCCCCTAGAGGCCAGGATGTCAAAACTCACATTACATGGGCCCTCTGCAGCCCTGTCGGGACAGCCATGCAGAAAGAAAGGAGTCGTCTGAGGTCAGGGAGAGACTAGGCAAGGGTTACCAAGCTCTTCAGCAAAGGGTGGCAATACATCTCATCTTGCTACTCTGGGTTACAATCTCTCTTTAAAAAAGAGAATCTAAGACTTTCTCACCAATCCCTTAGTAAATGCTACTGGCCTTGACACCAGGCCTATTCCCTTTTAAAGGAGAATAATCTCATAGTTTGTGGTAATTTTTAGCCCCTAAGGATCTGACAGGAAATGTCCTAATCCTAGCTTTTTTGGAAGTCTGATAGTTGATGCTATGACAAATTCCACAGGGGAAGTTATAGATTCACAAATCCTGGGCTGAGGTGAATTTCTTCTGCTTTTTTCATGGGTATCCTAACCAGAGGATTTTTATGTAAAAAAATAGGGTCTGTTGCTAAAAGAAGATAACTAACAGAGATAATTCAGTTTAAGGTGATTTCCAACTGATTTATTTCTTTGATGAGTTTCACTGCATCTCAGGTAAACACACAAATCTAAGCAAGTAGTGGATTTCCAGATACAACCATCTCGTCTATTTTTATTCCACACCTACCTACTTAGTATACACATCCTATATATCCTTTTCAATAAATATTTAACTTTCCTCACCTACAGAAGTATTGAAAACCCGACATGAATATTTTCATATCAGTTCTGAAGCCAGATATGTGGTAATACTCAATGGGTGAAAATCTGAACTGAAAAGCTTTTACTCTATGTGGAAACTTCCTCATATGTGACAGGAGATGATGAATTTAGCTCATCTCCTGGAAAATACACCTGCTCAAAAATAAAATAGCATATGTTTTCCCTTTCTTCATTGCTCAGTAAGAAAGGCCTATTCATTTTCCAAGTGTCAAAGAAAGAGCATGGGTGAATTGGACTTACCAGACATTTTTCATTCAAAAATCCCCAGAAGCTAATATTTTCAGACTGGAACCATTCACAAATAGAAAGCTTCCTTATTAACTCCTTTTGTAGTTCAGAGTTTTTTGTTTAATTCATCTGAGTACAAGGTGAATGTCCTTGTTTTTTCTTTTGACCTTTATGTTTTTAATAAATGGAGATCTGTCAGGTGCTTTTCTAGCCAAACACAGCACCCACAGTGTAGTGGCATGTAAGTTAATTAGCTTTCATGGTTTAAAGTCAGGTGAACCTGAACATCTGCTTTACTTCTATTTGTCATTCTACAAAGCACTCATGAGTGACCAGCTGTGTCTCATGCCAGGTTTTTCTTTCAAGTGGTCTCATGTAGTTTGTTCTGAGTGAGTGCATGATGAAGGAAGGACACAGAATCAGCATGGCTGCAGTAGAGCCAGAGACAATGCCCATGGTTGTTCAAATAAAACTGACAACTAAACAAATACACAAATTTTTGATCCCCTTTTTTTCCCCCCTGAAAACTCTCTAATATGAAGATTTCCAACAGGATGGATATACTGATTTTTATCTATTTCAAGGTACAGCTCAAGTGAGATTCATAGCAGCAACTGAACCTGAAGTAAACTAGGTAGTCAGAGAGAAAGTATCAGTATAAAATTCCACTGGGCTGCACACAGCACAAGTATGGAAGAAAATTAATTCCAGCATCACAGGCTTAGATATGGCTGAGGCCCTGCACTCTTTAATGACTGTGTGTACAATATGTATTTCAACGGGACAGGTAACATGACAGAACTCTGGCTATTATCATCACTATCTTCATGCAGATATGAGCTAGAACAAAGCCTCTTGAATAAATGTTACCTTTTCAAGATGCAGGGTGAGAGGGAACATCAAAAGCTCAGTGGAATATCCCAGCCTAGTTTAATTTAGGATATCCTGGCCTGGGTGTGCCAGTTCTTGTAGATAGAAACTGGAAGTGAATACAGAGACCTCTAATATAGCCTTTTTAATCAGTTCTTAAATAAGGTGTAAGAGTCTCTGTATCTAAAATACCCTTAGTGAGTCACAGGATTAAATCTACTCACAGCCAGTAACCAAAGATACAACAGTGAAAAGGCAGCAGACTGACAGACGTGTACAGCTCTGTGTTTCCCAGGATCTCTCGTGCCAGTGCTGGCATCCTGGAAAGCAGGGCTCCTGCTGCTGGGGACAGTATTGACCTGAGGCTATCTCTGAACTTGGTCCATAAAGAGAATTCAGTCTCCACCCCTTCAGTTCTGTAATGGCATTAATCCCTGGCCATTTCTTTAGTATTGACCCCACCATTTACTCCCTGTCTAGGCTCTTGCTCCTTAGAAGAACAGCAAAATTCTTGGTCTGCAGTGCTAAGAAGCTTAAACTGCTGGTGAGCAGTTTTTTCATTCCACTGAATCTGATAATACTTTTATTCACTGCACATTTTTCTCTTTTTTTTTTTTTTTTTTTTCCTCTTTTGGTCTTAAAGCATAGGAGCTTTGACAGCTGCATAATATACCTAAGTGTTTAAAAGTGCTCATTATAGTCTTGCTTTGGGAATTGCAAAGTTTTCTCCTTACTAGTCATTTACTGCCTTTAAACATTCAATATCTTTTGATGAAAAGGGATTCTTTGAGGTAATGGGAAGAAAAATATTCTCTCCATCTTGCTTTGCAACTTTCTTCAATTCTTCAAGACATTTTTATAACTTTTCACTTCAAGTGTTTGAAATCAGTTCTTTCTGCCATCAGAAATGAAAAAAAAAGGATTCATATTACTAAACTTTGCTAATATGTTCAAGAGTTCCACAACAGGACCTTTATATTTAAATGAAGCTCTGGAGACTTAGAAGAACCAGCTCCCTATATGTCCAATGCTTCTTCCCCCAGTCATTTTTCTTGCCTTTTACTGGACTCTCCAGTTCCTCAGCATCTTTTTTGTACTCAGAGAGGAGAGGACCAACTTGGACTCTTCCAGGTGCAAACACTTGTGTGTAAAATAATCATGTCCTCCAGCCATCTGTCTGCCTATGCCATTGGTAATTCAGCTCACCCCATATTTAGACTTTACTGCTGTCGGGGCACACTGCTGACTCCCATCCACCAGGTCCCCACACCCTTTTCTGCAGTTTTGCCACTGAGACAGTCAGCTCACAGCCTGTATCACAGCACAGGGTGGCCCCAGGTGCAGGACTTTACCTCTGATGCTGTTGAACTTTATGTGGTTCTTGCTGGCCACTCCTCCAGCTTCCTGAGGTTCCTCTAGTTAAGTCAATGTGATCCTAAAACACTTTCATAAAATATTTGGAAAGACATTGTGACCTTTTTGATATTTTAAGTACACGAAAATATAAGGTAGTTCAAATTTAAGCAGATGAAAAAGAAGACAAATTGTATTGCATGGCATGTAAACATGCACAAGCTGCATAAATGAATGTATTAGAGGTCTTGTAATATTAATAGGAATTTTTGAGATATGGGTCTTTAATATTTTTAGCAGATATATTTGGGAATATTTACATTTAACACCTGCTAGTCATTTTATTTTGCTGTCTTAAAGAAATTATAAGTGTAAACCAGAAAAAAAAAAAAAACAACAGTCAGTAAGGCTTTGCTTGTCAGGAGCAATAAAAATAATTATCTTTGCCACTGATTCAGTGAAAATAATCTTGCAGCTTGGATTCATGAATAATACTTCCAGTAGCTAAAGAGAAGTGGTATTCATGAACTTTAATATAACTTAGAAAATGCTTTTGTTTCATTATTTTTTTTCCTGTTCATTTTGCTAATGGATTTTACTAGGGTTATCCAAGAAAAAACCCTAGTTCTTTAGCAAAACACTTTAAAAAAATAAAAAAGAACCAGGAAACTGTTTAATTAAAACCATTAACAACTCAACACTATTCAGATAAATAGAAAAGGGATTTCCACACCTGAGAATAACTTTAATATAGCATTTTAACCCAACTCTTTAGAGTAATGCACACATTGTTGCCTCATTCTTGTTCCTCAGGAACCTTGCAGCAGGGATCTCAACACCTGGACAGGGAGCAGCCTTCACTGAGTTATGTTTTAGGAATTGTACAGAGTGAAATACAAACAACTCTTTTGTCTGTAGTGTCACTTAATAAAATATAGGTTTATTTTAAGCTCCATTTTCTAGATTCAAGCTTGTCATTCATATTAGGTTATGGTACTCTGGAAAATGTCAAACAGAAATTTGAATGTGCCAGAGGCATTTCACATACTGAAATGTCTCCATTTCAGTGTAGCTGGGGTAGGAGCATTCTAGAACAAATTTAACTAATTCTCTAAGATTTCAAAATGCCCTTTTTAATCCTGAAATTATAGACAGTCAGCTGTGCCATAGCCACACATTCCTTCAACCACATATCAGAATTAAAATGAACATATAATTGCATAATAATAATTACCTATTTCTATGAAAATACTGTGCATTTCTTAATGTGAAACTGGGTGCAAACATCAGTTTGTATTGTCACTTCAGATTACATAACATTCATTGACTCCTGGTATATGATATCCACCATCAGTGAATCTATCATATTTATTTAAAATGCTGCCTACTCTCCATTTTCATCCAGGAAATATATTCCTCCTATTGTCAGTACATCTTGACAGTTGTACAAATAAGACAGATGAGTTTTTGGACCTTTTTGTTCTACCACTTTGCTTTTGCAGAATCTTTGGAACTGTTGGTATGACCCAGCCCACTGTGGGGCTGGGGCAGCGTGATGCCAATAAATCCCAGCCCATTCCCTGGATGGAGTTTCCCGAAGAGGCAGGCTCAGAGGGTGGGTCCAGGGGCAGCTCAGAAGCCTCAGCTGCACCCCCTGGGCAGTGCCCGGGTCCAAGCCACCTCGCCGGGTTCGGGAAAATTCCCGGTTACTCGGTTGTTCATTGGTTCTGTTATAGCTCCCGCATCTCGGTTTCCCCCCTGCAGTGGTTCTTGTTACATTGTATCCTCACCCTGGCTTGTTTTCCCCTTTTGGTTGTTTTCCCCTTTCATCGGGGTTTTCAAATTCCCTATAAAACTGAGCACAAGGCTCCGAGGAGCCATCCCATCACAATCCCATCATTCCCATCACACTGGATTCCAGCCTTCCGAGCTCGTTCGTGTTTTGAAACTCCTCACAATAAACCTGTTAGAAGCCAGACCAGAACAGCCTCTCTCTTCCTTTGTCTCCGAGCCAATGTGAGCCGATCCCATCGGCTCCTGCCGTGTTTCCTCTGCCGAGAAGCCAGCCAGCCCAGCAAGCAGCTCTTCTCCTGATGCTGAAGTCGCTTCTGTGACGGGCAGAAGTAACGCAGCTGGACGGTCTCTGACCTGAGGCATGCCAGAGCTCGTGCCTCGAGCACCAAACGCTGCGTTAGAATCCTCTTGTGTATCTAGATTTTAGGAGCCAAACATCTTGGTTGTGTTTAAAATAAAAGTTCTGCTATTTCTGCAGCCTGCTGAAATTTTCATGTTCTCACAAGCTCAAGACTAGACTGCAGGTGTTTAGATCCGGATTATTGGACTATGAGTGCTAGAAAAGTCTTCCAGGGTATCTGGTAAAAAGCACTTAACAATGTGCTCTGCTTGGCAGCATCGCTACTCCTTGAGTTGTGTCACCAAGGCTTTGCTCCTCCAAGAGCACCGGTGGCCTCTCCATATCCACTCTTTCAGATGGGATTCATTGTTTTGCAGAGCTGCTCAGCAATGACTCAACCAATGGGGCCAGGAAGGTCTTTGTTAGTGAGTAAATATCAGAGTAAGAGACAGAACTTACATGTTATAATTTCACATATTAATTAAGCACACATATAACTACCAGCATGTGATGGATCCTGAGGGCTTCTGTGTAGATACCAAAATGGAAATATTGTCACTTACTTCCTTGGAGCTTTTCTTCCTTGTTTAAACTTTCTGGTTTTCTTGTTGTTTTCTAGTAGCTGACAGATCTGAATTACAGTGAATTACAGTAAATGCCTAAGAACCAATTCTTGATCTGTCACTGTGAGGAGTAGCTGTTATCACTATCAATGGTGTCATACACTGGCATTTTAAAGCCAAATCCCTCATCCAGTTTTTCCAGTCAAGGTGGTATCTGCTAATCTATTCACTGAAATTAAACTGTTACTCATTTTCATTCAAGGTCTCATTTTTCTTGTATTACCGAATGACCTCAATTTTTTATTTCTTCTAGAGGAACACTGTATGTGCTTTCACTGTCTTTCCAGGTTTTATATTTCTGATACAAAAATTCATAAGGCAGAAACAAACTGAACCAACAAAACATTCCTGAGCATTTGACTAGTAAAAAGAAACTGCGTCCTTATGTGTGCTATTAAAGAAGTTCTTAGCATTCTTCAAACACTGTGTATTCTGTTACATCTGTCACATCCTTTAATAGAAGGACATTATGCCAAGAAAATTGCGCTATTGACAATGTTCATTAATTTTCTTAACATCTTGCCTAAACTCTCACCCTGAGCAAAGAGAAAATAGCCAGTGAGTGCTCTGATCTACACATAAATCCAGCAACTGCTGACAAGGAGGGAAGAGGGTGTTTTAGACACACTGAAATTGCGGGCCCTGTCTCTTGGAGCCTCAGGACTGTTCCCAAATAAGTATGGGCAAAATGTTGTCTGAGCCTAGAAAGGCGTTTTTAATGACAGTTGCTTTGTTCGTCTTAATGAGAGGTAATAAGCTTTTTTAATCATTTGGTTGTATTAAGATCTGTAATGGACCTCTACTCTGTAGAACAGCACTCCTTCTTTTCTTATCACAATACAAAAAGTAGCCTCTTTGTCACAGTATTTCTATGTTATATGTTCCTGTAACTAACTTTCTTCTTTTTTGGCAGCGCTGAAGTGAACAGAACAAAATCTAGTCCTTATTTTCATATCCCAGTGTGAAAAGTAGTCTTCATTTTCTTTATGTTTTTTACTAAGAATGAGCTTATTTTAGTTACATTTATTTTCTCGTGCTTTAGTCATGGAGGAAAACATCTGTCTTAAAGCTGAAGTAGGTCTTGGTCACAGTTCTGATGCTTAAACCAACAGCCTAAGAAAGAGTCAGTAAGGCAGGAAGGTTAAATTTGCAGAGTTGTCCGGAATGAATGAAAAGTATATTGTGTAATTCTTCAAGTTGTGAGATGGTATAACTCTGACTATACCGTGGTTAGGAGTATTTTTGTAGCAATAAAAAGCTAAGATAGAGAGAGAGAAAAAGTTTAGTTGGAGGGGCAAATATGCAGGGAGTCTCCAATCCAGAGTTTAATCATGAGCATGAAAAGTCAGGCTTCATTTTAAAAATAAAGCAAGAGACTATATACCTAATTATAGCATTTGAAAATGTCATTGCAGGAAAAGAGACAAGAGAGCAAAAGTTTACCCTTAATGTCCTGTATTTCAAAAATCTTTACCAAAAATATTTTAAGAAATACTTTTTAAAAATTTAAGGCAAGACATACCCCCTCCCCCCCCCCAAAGAAAGTCTTGATCCCTAGAAGAACTGGTTGATATTGATATGAGTGAAAGGTATTTGGAAAATAATTTGGATTGTATCATTGATTGTATCATTTTGATAAAACAACCTAATCTCAGTGTACATACACATAAAAACATATATTGATATTAAATTTTCCCTCATAGAAAAATGAAAAATTCAAGACACTTTCAACAGTTTCTATCTTTTAAATCTTTAATATCTCAGAAAGACTGTTAAGCAAACTTATTTGATAGATCAAAATATTGATCAGTAAAGTAAAAGATTTTATTTTAATTTTGTTGTTTCTCAGATGATAACTGCATATTCATCTCTTAAAGCTTCCCCATACCTAATATCAAACACCATAAGAGAATGAACTTTTATTCTTCTCTCTGCACTTTTTAACAGAAAAAAAATTAAAGTCAGACAGATCCAGGAAGGAAGGAAGGAGTATAGTTTTCTCTGAAGGTTCTTGGTGTATTTCATGCCTTATGACTGATACTTGAGCTCTTGCACCTGAGGTTGATATCCTTGGACTCTGGAGGTTCTGCAATGTAGACATCGACATCCAGGAGAAGGACTGCAGCTTCTTAGCATACAATAAATAAACATTTTGAAAGTACCCTTCTTCAGAAATTGTAACTACATCTTAATTTTATATTTCATATCAGTTTGTCAAACAAGTAATACTAATCATCTTGTTCCTATTTGCCTGCATTGACTGCAGAAAGGGGCCAGATGACTTAAGGCAGAGGACTCTTTTTGGAGTTAAGGATCAAACCTGTACAGTTTTGTCGTTATCCAAGCAGCAAGATATCCAACTCCTAACCTGAATCCCACTTTCATCTACAAAATAGGTAGAACAGTGTGGGGTTTTAAAATACATTAAGTACCTATGATCAAAGCTACTACAAAAGTGCAAAGCTGTTATCATCCTTGACTACACATCTGCAGCTGCTTCTAACATATTTGCTATGTTATTATTTCTAATGTCATTGCTCTTTTCAGCTCAGATGACATCTTTGATGTTCACATGATTTACTGACAATGCTTTATTTATTATGCATGTCTCTGTGCTACCTTTTTAAAACAACTGATTGATTTCATGGTGTTCTTTTATCAGTGTTCCTTTGTCAATAGATAAACTATTAACTTCCATGAACCAATTAGTTTTACAGTAGTTTTAAATTCTTTCTTCATGCCTGTCTCTGTTGTCCTATTAAGACACTCTATATTATCATCAAAGTATATTTTGAAAAGCCTGTCATGACTTCAGGCTAGAAGGGACAGACATTACAGTGAACAGAAAAAATCTTTCACTGTATTTTCAACTAGATATTTCAACTTGTTTTGAAACTGAATTTATGCCAGATAAGAAAAAGGACTGAACATCTTGAAATGCTTTCAGTGCACAAAGAATATTCTGTAAAGGCAAAGTATTCACTTCTATATTTTGTCCTGCATGCATTTCTCATAGCATATATTGGGTTTTATGTAACTTTTTAAATATTCTCACAGTAACTAATATTTGAAAGTTAAAGCAGTGATGGTTTCATCCAAATATATCAGTAATATCATATTTTTAATGTATGGGATTGTAGCTATTTTCAGGCAAGCAATAAGTATTTATAGAGGCTCCATATACACAAGACTCAGTATGGCATATATTCATTTTTTTTTTCCTTTTCATCTTAGTTCTGAACTCCATAAAAATAATTCACAAAGTGTCAGGGATATAGAAAACCAAAACTGTAAATGAGGGAGTTCATAATTGTTGCCCAGTAGTGGATAGAATTTTTTTAGACAGTTATTTAAGAGTTAAGTAAGGAGGGTTTTTATGCATTTACTTTATTGTTGACAAAGATGCTACAGTGCTGATGTTTAATATATTGTTGTACTTTAGCACAGCTTGCTAAAGTTTGCTGCAATATGGAATTTCTACTCTTCAGAATAAGTGGACTTTAATTTTCAATGACCTGTGTCTCCAAACTGGGTGAAAATGTCAAAGTAAATTAAACAAACAAACAAACAATCAAACACCCAAACAAACAAAAAAACCAACTCACAAACAAACAAAGAAAAAAAAGAAAAACTCAACCCAAACCAAACCAAAAAACCTCAAGTCAACAAAACAAGCCAAACCAAACCAAAAAAACAAAACCCAACGTAAACACAGTTCTAGTTCTACCAATTTAATTTATTTTTTCTTTTGGCTTGAATTTGTCTGCCAGGGCACCAACCTTCAGATACTTGAAAAGTCAGGAAGCATGGAGACATGGATGTTTGAAGTGCCAGGAAACTCCAGAGGGAGTTTCTGCACACTATTTCATTCCTAAGGGTCTGGAAGCTGGTCAATGGGGTAGTGCCTGCAGGGAGATGTTTCCATGACGCCCAAGGAAAAGCAGCAGAAGACAAATCAGCCTACTAACCTGCTTTCAAGAAAGCTTCAGCAATATACTGTGTCCTTGTAGGACCCTTAATTCTATCACATTATTATGCTATGGTGGGAAAGAATCAGTGAGTACTGAGTTTTGATGTTTGAAAGCTGAAGAACTTTATGATTTCTGAAGCAAGAGGGACAGGTTCCCTCCTTTTTCCATTATGAAAACTGTGAAATCTTTTACCGGTCACAGAGACATGCAAATACTACTCACACAGTACTATCTAATCTATAAGTGGTTACCAAATTTGACATCCAAACCTAACCCTGAAGACACAATACTCACATTTCACATGTGGAAGGAACAAGATAAAGCAGTGGAATTCTGCTTATGCTTCCATTGCAGCATTTATTGCCCTTTTCAGTTGAAATAGTCACAGATAAGCCATGATTGGACAGGTGAATTCTGAGATGTCTTGGTGATACCTGAGCATTTGTTGAGCTCAAAAATTACTAAGTTTTATTTACGGTAAAAAAAATCTAAAAAAAACCCACCCCCCTCCCCCCAATACAGAAAGATTGTATCCAGGAAAAACAGCAAAGCAAAGTAAAAATGCAATATTGTGGGTACTGCTTATGACCTAAATGCAGTACCAAAAATTTTGCCTCCAGTGAAGCAAGTTAAGAGTTAGATCAGCCAATGAGCAATCTTTCATTTGGCTTTTATTCTCCAGATATGCTGACAATGTCAAGCATGCTCACTAGCTCAGATTTCCAAAAGCACTGAGTGGTGGGAGATATTTTTATAGTGGAAACATTCATTGACATATTTTCAATGTGGAAAGAGGTAAATGCAGTTCTAATTACGAAATCTTGCATCAATCTGTAGAGACATTGGGACCTGGAGTCAAAGCAGGGAGCAGCAAGGAGGAAAAATGGCTTCAGAACATTTGCAACGCTGTATGGCAGTGGTTTCACCTTGCTAATATTTTGAGAAAACACTTAAGAAAATGATATGGCACAGTTTGGAAGTAATGTAGTACAGAAGCCAGTGGCTTATGTCTTTAAATTAGAATCAATAATTAATTTCCAAGCATGAGGGTCTGATTCCATCCCACCTAACTGTACAGTTGTGAAATAGTGCCTATTAAGCATTTTAATTTCTTATAGATAACCCCTAAAAATGGAAAAAGAGGAAACATTTCAGCTACCATCTGGATATTACCACCCTGCTTCTATATGCACAGGATCATCCTAATTTAGGAGCTTTCTCATGACAGAGTGTAATGCTGGGTAGATTAATCCAGGTTTTTGTTTCCACTATGAATCTCACACCCACATCTCACATAGCTACCTATGCTTCAATACAGCACACAGAATGTCTCAGAAGGAAGGGCTGTTCAAAACCATCAGAAATTATGTGAGGAACTGGCAAACGATGAAGGAGAGTAGACCCACACTGGAGGAGATGATGATGGTGCCACCATCACAAAAAGACAAGACCATATCTGTGTTTCCAGCTTGAGAAGACTCAAGCCCATGTCATCTGTTTCCTGGTAGAACACTCCATCCTTCAGGGTGCAGAAAGGACTGGGGAAAGGGGCCTTTGCCCAGATTCTCACGGTTTGGAGTCAACAGAAAGCTAAGCCAGGAAAAGCTTGATGCCAGGGAAGCAAAACCAAACCAGGGACTCTGTACCTTAGATACTGCACTTCAGCTCCTTCAGAGGGAAAGGATTTCTCCTTCCTCCAGAATTTTGTATAATTTTATAAATTAAACCAGAGTCCAAAAGAGACCTGCAATGCAGAATTATGCTAATAGCATACAGACACAGGGACCTCCTCCTACTTTTGGTATGCAATAGCTATTTTTCAGTACTCGCAAACGACAGGGTGCTGAGTTCTGAGAAACTAGACTGGCACAATTTACCAGCACTGTGCCTTAATTTTGATTTATGTTTCCTTCACTCCAGAAATAAAGAGAATTTAAAAGTGATAAATGGTTGCAATATATCAAGGTCTGATTTTATTTTCTGGAATTCTCTTTGTTATGTAAAATATTGTGAGAATAATTCCAATTATACCGACTTTAAACCTTGCCTGCAGTGAACTGCCTTTTTGAATATTAATGAGAACACACACAACACATAAAATTTCAGGCAGAAGTTACAATTGGGCTAAAATGAAAGAAAACAATTCTTCTGCTACCAAAAATGAACAAGCTGACGATCTTCCATGGCTTACAATAAATAAATCAAACAAGCAAATTTAATAAATTACTGATTTTAGAAATATTATGTAGTAATAAGTAGAAAACACAGGTAAATAAGATTATGTTATAAAAAGTGATATATTACTCCTACCAGAAAAATGAACTATGAGAAAGAGTTTACTGAAAAAGAAACAGGTTCATACAGTAAACATGATATTGAATCAGGATAGCAATGGCACATTGCACAGAGCAGCAAACTTGCTTGTGGTAGTGTCACAGGTTAGCTCATTTAGTCTCTTTGCTTTTCCTACAGATATAAATATAGACTGGGATTCCAACATGCTCTTTGGTGGAACTAAAAAGAATATCAATTTCATGGAGCAGCTGCAGAGAGCCCTGGGGATATATTTCCTGTCAGAAGTGCTGAAATTACTTCTTTTGTGAAATTTCATAAATTTTCATTTCAGTCTGATTTGAACTGGACAGGTAGTCCTGCTTTCTTGTCAATTATAACCTGTGATGGCATTCTGGAATACATCCATATTTTCTTTGCTTTTTACCAGTAGAGATAACATAGGTTATTGAAGCATACAAAAGGTGATGCAGGTTCAACAGGATATTCCCATGCAATTTATTGAATGATATCCTGTTAAAAAATCTGATTTATCATAGAGATACTGTGCAGTCTGATCCATTTATTTTATTCATTTTGTACCATTTTGCTAATCCTTGGCTACTGTGGATAAACACAAAGGTAGTTTGGGCATCTGTATTTTAATGTTGACATGATTACATGTGACTACAGTGAGTGAACTCAAGGGAAAAATGTTGATATTAAACAAAAGAGAAAATCCTCTAGGAACATCTGGGATAAAGTGAAGACTGCATAACTTAGAGCTGCCCATGGTCACACTGAATTTTCATTCTGTCTGCTAAACACACTTTCATCACCCCATAGTGAAGTTTGTGAGTCCTGCTCTGTGGAGTTCTAATGGAAATATTACACATTTGTCAGCATGCTTCATGGAGCCAAAGATCTAAATCCTATAGAGACCCCCCACACCATGATTGTCATCTTCTGCAACTCATTCTAATACAGACAACCAGATATTTTTTATTATTTCATGTTGCTTTAATAATGCAGTTTCATATCCCTGAAGACGTCAATAGCTGCAGTGAAACTTGGCTTTTCAGAGCACACTCATTATACTTTGCAATGTTAAGAGTTACTCTGCTGGCTTTGGGCCAGTAAGTTGTGTCTTTGTAGGGAAAATCCCATTTTCCTGTTTGTTTTCTTTTTCATTTTTTAACCATTTTTGTAAGTATGCAGTTTCTAAAAAACAATACTGTACCATGAAATTAAAAGAAAGGGAAAAGTATCATGGAGGGAAAGATAAATACTTCATGTGATGAAAACACACTGCATTTTGAATCAAGACTCTTGGCTTTGAAAAAAGACCCTGAAAATAAATCTGAGAGAAGTATTTTTCAGTGTAAATCCAGGCACTTTATTAGTGTTATTAAAATAATTTTTCCACGGTCCTTGGTTGATGAGCTAATTTATTTCTTTCTAGGGAACAGCAAACAATGGAGTAAAAAGGAAGGATGGAGAGGGACAAAATTCAGAGATGCAAAGCATGAAGCATAATGCTTCATACTTTGACGGCTTGTATACCTTGGCAATTCATGGCATGACAGCAAAACTGAATCCCTTAGTTGACTGGAGAGAGGTTGCTCCTTTTAAATATCATAGAATCATAAAATGGTTTGTGTTGGAAAAAACATTAAAGACGATCTAATTCCATGCCCCCACCATGGGCAGGGACACCTTCCACTAGACCAGGTTGCTGAGAGCACCATCCCACCTGGCTTTGAACAATTCCAAAGATGAGGCATGCACAGCTTCTCTGGACAACCTCTTCCTGTGACTCACCACTCTCACAGTAAAGAATTTCCTCCCAATATCTAACTGAAAGCTTCCCTCTTTCAACTTAAAAACGTTATCCCTTGTCCTGTCATTGTCTGCTCATATAAAAGATTTTCTCTCCAGCCTTCTTGTAGGCTTCTTTTAGGTATTGGAAGGAATGAAGTGTCCCCAGAGCCTTCTCTTCTCCAGGCTGAACAACCCCAACTCTCTCAGCCTATCTTCATAGCAGATACCCTCAGAAAAACCCCTTGGAAGAAAGACCCCAGAGGTATTCCAAGTTAATATTGAGAACTGTAGGAACAGTCAGTCTGCTCCAACCAATTTGCTCCAGACCATCTCTTAAACTTTTGGGACCCACTGTATCCAGAATAAACAGATCTATCACACTTCTGCATGACGGCTGACAACTGTATGAAGGAGGAACCTCACATTGTTAATCTTTCCCTTACAAAAGATGGAGATGGAGAGCCTTTGAGATGACTAAAGGTGCAAAGAGGCATCATATTTACACACTGAAGAAGAACAGAAGTCCTAGGAGTCTTACTTGCTGGGCGTTTTTACTTGGGGGGTGGTCTTGCTCTAACAGGAAAATGTAATAGTCAAGGCTGGAGGCGCTTCTGCAAAAAACACTTGTATTAGAAGAACAAGAAAAACTAGTAGCAGTTGTAGTCAGTGATGCAATATTTTCATAGTTTAGTTAGTTGCCTTTCCATTTCTCATAAAATGTGCTAAAATTATTATTATTTTTTTTAAAACATTTAATCTGCTGGAGCCTAGTTATATATCCTAAGTGTGGAGCTGGGAAATATCCAATAACAGGTAGCTTAGGGGTAACCTAACAAGAACATTTCCTAAAATAACCTATTGCTTGATTTCTTCAGCAGCTGCTCATAATCCAGGAGCCAGGTTTGTGCAGTGTCTGATCAGCAATGCACAGACCTATTCCCATGTGTTACATGGAAAACAGTTTCTCCCTGGTCTTAAATGTACAGTGCTCTTTGGTACTCTTCTTGTGGCCACAGAGGAGGACTAGGAGCAGGAACACAAAATCACACACTCTGTTTAGGTGGAAGAAGGAAAAGATGAGAGTCAGCCTTGCTGAGAGAAATGGGCTTGCACACACTGTCACAGTAGCTCTGTGAAACATCCCTAAGTGCCTTCGTGCAGAACCAGCCTCCTTTATGGACACCTGGCACATTTACAAACACCAACGTTTAGACACCTCTGTTTAGCTGCCTAAAACTAAACTGCCTGCTTTAATGTAGGAGCTAATGCCACTGTAAATATTTGACAGCATCTCTCCAGGCCTTCAGCAGCCTCCAGGAGGATTCAGGCCATCCATACATCCAGCCCCAGGGATGTATGTCTCTGTATGTCTCTGTTGCAGCCCTGGAATTGAGCCTTTTGTCACTTATTGGCTGAAATACACACTGGCCTCATTAACTGTATTGATCATTGACTGGTAACTTGTGAATGCTGATGTCTGTTTCTAGTTCTCCACACACACATCTGTAATGCCACGTGAAATGCTTTAGGACATGAAACCTCTCTGAGTGAGACTCACATACATAACACAGGATTTGTGGGAAATCAGCTGGAAGACAGGTGAACTTCCTGACACAGAGAAAGTGACACAATGTGACTGCATGGGCTGCCCAGTCTTGCTTCCAGGTGGCTTCACAGGGAGCTAAACCCTACAAGACTTGGCAAGAAAAAAAGCCAATGATATTATTATTCATATATATTTTTTGTGTCTTTTCACGGTAATTGAAAAATTAGACTTTCATCAGCAGTGTCTAAAAGCATCCTCATTTTAGATGCATACCTTGCTACCAAAGACTGGTACTTCTGAGTAGCAAAGAATTTTTGTAAGGAACTACATGATCTTCTATTTGAAAATTTTAGTCCACATTGGTATTAATATGAAGGCATTCTGTCTAAATAGTTTCTAGTATGGCTTATTCAGATTAGCAAAATTGATGAGATCAGCAGTACATACTTCAGGATGGAAAATCTTTTCCTGAAATGAAGGTCAGTATTTTTTGTTTGAGAAAATGTTTGACTAACTCCTTTTGTATATGTCAAGATCATCAGAAAGCAGAAAAACCTTTGGTCAAAAACTCTGGGTCAAATCCCTCTCAGAGTGTTCTATAAAAAGTAATACTTATTCCCTCCTTCTTCTGTTGTTCACATACAGTTTGCCTAGAGATCGCATCTCAAATTATTTGGTTCTTTGCATTTTGAACAGATTAATCTATTATGATGGGGGGGGGTGTTTATTTACTTTGAACTAACATGCATTGTTCAGATAAATTGAGTTGTTTTCCTATTTAACATTTTAGGATTTTTGTTTTAGTGTTCTCATAGCCCTTTAGGCAATGAAACAAATTGATGGAAAGTAAATTATTAACGTACATTCAGTCAGGCATATCTAATCAGCCCAATTTAAAGTCATTATGCCTTATATAAACAAGCACTGTATATATTTAAATATTTACCATAAAAATTCAGAGTGGCTAGGATGCAGAATACCCAAACTCTTTTAAAGAGTATCTGAAATGTTACATACAGTTTCAGCAGCAGTAAGCACAAGATCTTTAGAAAGGGAAGAGTGAATAGGTGCAGAACCAATTTGTTTGTAGTGAATTGGGTTGTGGTGGCTGAAAAAGGACATAATGATCTGTTGTGAGGATGAGACTCAAAACTTTATTCCTCTTCGGGCATTTCATTTCTAATTTGAACCTTATTAGCCACTTTTTCCAAAATGTGGTTAATGACTGGGTGCGAAGTTAGAGAGGATGTAGGGCTTCCTTGTCATTTGGTAAAATCTACTTTTGGCTAACACTGGGTCAAATAAATGGAAAGAAAGCAAGTGAATGAAAGAATTGTGAAAAGATGCCCACATTTCAAAATTTGGCAGAAATTTCTGATTGATATATTCCAGGGAAACATATTAGTTCCAAAATTTTGTCCTTAGAAAGATATCGCAAGGAAACATTAATGCAGTTGCACGACTGCTAAAACTCTCTTTAAGGTCTTCTTCAGAAACCACTTTTTTTCAGAAGAAGAGGTTTAAACCTGTAATAGAAAGGACTTTATGCCAATAATATCTTCCAAGGAAGGAAACCAAAGTTAATAGAAGAGATAACAAGTCAGTGCTGGAATCTCACAGAATCACAGAATATTCTGAGCTGGAAGGGAACCATCAGGATCATCAAAGTCCAAGTGCTGGCCCTGTGCAGGACACCCCGAGAAACAAACCATGTGCATTAGAGTGCTGTCCAAACACTTCTTAAACTCAGACAGGCTTGGTGCTGTGACCACTTCCCTGGGGAGTCTGTTCAGTGCCCAGCCACCCTCTGGATGAAAAATCTTTTTCTGATGTCTAACTTAAACCTACCTGGATTAAGCTTCAGGCCATTCCCTTGAGTCCTGTTACTGGTCACAAGAGTGAAGATATCTGGGCCTGCCCCTCCTCTTCCCCTCATAAGGAAGTTGTAACTGCAGTGAGGTCTCTCCTCAGTCTTCTCCAGGCTGAACAGACCAACACCTTATATGACTTACCCTCAAGCATGTTCACGATCCTTGTGGCCCTCTTTGGACACTCTCAAATAGTTCAATGTATTTTTTATATTGTGGCACCCAAAACTGCCCCCAGCACTCGAGGTGAGGCTGTCCCAGTGCAGAGCAGAGGGGGACAATCTCCTCCCTTGCCCAGCTGGCGATGCTGGGCCTGATGCCCCCCAGGACACTCTTGGCCCTCCTGGCTGCCAGGGCACTGCTGGCTCATGTTCAACCAGCCAGGGACCAGGACCCACAGGTCCCTTTCCATGGCACTGCTCTCCAGCCTCTCAGTCTGAGCACGCAGCCAGGGTTGCCCCATCCCAGGTGTGGAATCCAGCACTTGCCCTTGTTAAACTCCATATGGTTGGTGAATGCTCATCTCTCTGATTTGTCCAGGTCTTTCTGAAAAACCTCTCTGCCTCTTATATTTCTCTCTGTGAAATTCCCTAATTCAAAAATTTTTTTTGAAAATGTTGCTTAAATTTTAATTTTCATATTTCAGGTTTAAAACTGAAAGAGAAATAACAAATATTTGGTTTGAGATTTGGGAGAATCTGTCTTCGATCCCTCTTTTCCCTACCATTTTGATTTCTCTTTTCTCTACCTGTATTTTCACCTAAACAAATGATGGAAAAGAAAGAAAGAAACGGAAATTCATAGCAAACTTTGGAGTAATTTTAATACTTTTCAAACTCTCAAAAAGCTGAAAATTATTGAAGTAGAATACTTAGTTTATAAAACTATTTCTTCAAAAAAAATATAGTTTTGATGGTTTTTTCTTTATTTTTCTACAATCATTTGCCTCTCTTAAAATACCCGAGAGCTTACTATTATTTAAATACTCTTAACAAAATCTAACAGAGAAATAGAAATCACTAATGATTAAATGAGAAATCATTATTCACTATAAATTTTTATACTGGTCTCAAAATGAAGATTTAAAAGCCTCTTTCCAAAATGTCTATAGACCTCAGAAAGACAGATGTTCATGGAATATTGCTAATATCTCTTCAACAATAAGTTTTACACATGGTGTAAAGCAAGATATCAAAAAGATTTTATGCTAAAGTATAAAATAGTAAAAAGTGATGTGAACCTTCAGATTTGTGAGATATTGCTAACATGAGGGAACTGAAAACTGGCAAAACTTAACAGCTCTCCTTTGCCTTCCAAGTGTTACTAAAAAGATAGAGCAAATGACATGATTAAATAAATCCAGCACAGACCAGAAGACCTCTACAACTCAGGATATGATTATGTTTTGCTTTGGATGACTTTGCTCAGTCAATAACGATAAAGCTTTTAACGCTGAAATGTGGCATCATCTAATCAAAATATTGGCAAGCTCTCAGACTAAAGTATCAACTTTATATGGAAATTGTAGGAAAGTATAATTATTAAAAGATATTTTTGAAGATACTAATTACAATAATATTCTTATATGTCTGTTATTATTGATGGAATATGACATACATTTATTTAACCCTCTTCACAGTTTAGCTGGGATTGTGTGGTAGCACCTGCAAGTTGTAATTCTTGCACTTTCTCTTCCCTGTATTTTCACATCCAAGTACTTGAATTTAACGTTTAACTATTTTTATTGCAAGCAATTGTTAGTAACTAGTATCCAAATTTAAGAAAATATTTTAAAAAACATTTAAGACAGCATCAGCAAATCATACTTGAGTGTTTGAAATTCTAAATTCCTTCCCATGCTCATCTTTGTACCATTTTCCTGTTAAAAAAGTATAAAACTTGACTGTTTCAACACAATACGTGTGAACTCAGTTTATGTATTACAGCATATACAAGAAGTAATATTTTACTAAAGAAGAAAAGAAGCTGGCTTTGGCTTTACTGCTATAAGAAATAAAATACACATTATTGAGATTTCAGAGTGGTTGTGAAGACTCCTCTCACCTGAAAAGTCTAAGAATTCTTTTTATAGGATAATAAAGCCTTTCGTATGGAACACAGTAAAACAGATGTAGCGCTGGAACAAGATTCATGACATTTGTTTTAGCTACCTATTTATTCTTCTAGAAATTCTCATTCTTCTAGAAATTCTCATCCTTCTATAGAAAGCTTCCAAATGATGTGGCTTGGACTTGGCTAGCTGAAATCACTTTATATATTGCTTTTCATTTTTATGGTGTTTTGCTGGATTTTTAAAGCAATACCAAGTAAAGATGGCCTTGAGATACAAAGGTGACAGTGTTTTTTCCTTTGCAAAATAAATAATCAGCATTACTAAGGTTTGGCCCATATTGGGAACTAAATGGTTGTAGTGACTGGCAATTTATGGAATTGAAAGGGGATTCTAAATAGCACATATATGTATATGTATATATATGTAGTGTATGCCTTGTTGATTTCCAAATCTACATCTAAGCATACTTTAAATTAATGCTTCAGTAATGATAAAAATCGTGTTGTGATATTTATAGGAGAGTGTTTATAAAACCTAAAATTTCCTCATTAGCCTAGAAAGCTCAACTTGAGCAAGGAAACAAAAGCTGCCAAAGATGACCATATCTCTTGACCAACAGTAAAAAGACTTTAAACAGTTCTCTCAGGAGGATTCTTTGACCAGGCACCAAAATTTAACATAAATATTAAGAACTGTGGAAGGTGTCAAGGAGGTGACACCTGTACTTTTCTGTAAACTCACGAGTGTTCCAAACTACCCAGAAACCACAGTTTAGAAGCAGAATCAGTACTAGTTCTGTTTGTTCTCCAAATGAGAGACACACATCACACAAGCTTTGACACTAAATATTTCAGAGTGGGTACGTCATTTCTGCTACACTGAGTAGAGTGCCTGTGGAATAATAAAAGCTGCTGCTGTTTCTTTCTTCTTATTCCTGGTTCTTGTTTATTAACAAAACATGAGAAAGAATTAAATATTAGATTGGCAAAACTGAGTTTCTAATTGCCTTGAGAGTTTGTGCATCAATATTTCACCAAGAGAATTTTAATCTTAGTTGATTCTTTCAGATTGCTTGGACAGGACATTCAAGGTCTTAAAACAAGCCACTCTGGCAAACTTCACAAAATTAAACATGACACAAAAATGAGAAACCCTGATGAGGGGCAAAATGTAATTTCATAATTTCAAATTTAAAAGTACATTCCATTCCCTTGGAAAAACACAGGTCTATGGGTTCTTAGTGAGTAAAACAAACAACAATAAAAAAATTCTGATATTGCAAATACTTTGGAAGGCTAAAGGCCAATTTAGAATAACCTCAAAAGCTTTACTGTTTCAGTAAGGTCCCAAGATAATAAGATCCATGAAAGTCTCATTTTAAAAAACACATTCTTTGTCTATTTGCTCTAATTATACCTACCCTTAACCTAACTACTAGGTGCTCACCTGCTGAAAATATTTGAGCAAATCTGACAGGAGAGGTAAGAAAGCTTATTTACTTGTGGGATATCTTGAGTTTTTGTTTCCTCTGCAGTATTGAAAGGGGTGTTTGGAGGTTTCTGCCTTGGAAGATCAGAATGCTGACAGAGAAAGGGTGGGCAGCGCATTCATTATCATATTTTGTGAGGTTTTTTGCTCTTGTATTCTTTCTGCATTTCTTGAAGTGCACAGATGAAACACTGATGTGATCCTCTGATCATCCATAGCTTTTTGCAGTGTCAGCCCTAGAGGAATATGAAAATTAAATGAAGCCTCCTCCCAAAAAATCAAGCCTGATAAGGTTTCACAGCCCTACTTTTTAGCTGAGATGCTATTTTATACCATTGACAAAAGCTGTGAGAATGGAAAAGACATATTCCCTTTAATGCACACGGTAAACCTGCATAAAACCAGGGGGAAATTCGGTCTAAAGTAGTAATTCTTCTATCTATAAGGGGAAAAAATAATCCAGTATCTGGGCTGTGGAAGGATTACTTGTAAGTTTCATACATTTAACTTGAGAATTATTACATTTGTAGCTCGCTTTCCTAGGGCACTAGATCTGCATCCCAAAACCTAATTTTTGGGAATAGCTCACTGGGGTCTCTGACAACCTTCCAGTGCAGGACAGCAGATTGCAAGTAGCTCATTCAGAGCCTGGCAGGACTTTGCTGGCAGGAAAGGGAGATGGTTGCTAAAGGGTGAAACTAATAAATACCAAATGGTGATGGTTCAAAGAATATAAGCATCTCTAAAAAGAGTTTTGAACTAAAATCAGTTGCTTCTCCCTCCTCCTGCCCACCTGATATTTCCCCTAGAAATGTCTTATATTGTTGCAGTCAAAATTTTTCTACATAAAAAAGAGTGTTAACGACTATCCAAAAGATATATTTCCTTATATTTTTTTTTAAATTTCCCTTTATTTTCAGCCAACCATTCTGTAACTGTGTTCCCTTCTCCAAATACTTGAATACCTGTACTTACTTGCAGGACTTGTAGGGTATTAGTTGAAGGAAAAAAATAATCATTCAACCAGGCCTGCCTTGATGGTTTTAATACAGCAAGATTTACATCTCCCACCAACAAAGATGGCTATAACCTTCAAACCCATGAATTGAGATAAATTTCTCTCCACTTTTTCTATTACAGCCACAAAACTTCCCAAACTTGCTATAACTGATTAATAGATCTCTTTTCATTGAAAAGGGCTACTTAAAATGTTTTTTACTTGCTGTGGAAGTTTTTCCCATGATAACTTGCATTTGAGTGTGAGGAAACAATCAATCAAAAATTAATCCCTAGCAGCAACAGATTAGTGGAAATAAATAAAATGAAAATAAGTTGACATTTGAGTGAAGAAAACTACTAAAAAGCAGCTTTTCAGGCAGAACAAGAAACATTAGTATTAGGCAAGCAGTATTCCACTTTTAAGATTATATATTTTGTAAAAGGTTTAAGAGTAGCAATTATTTTTCCTGTATTAACAAAGCAACATATGCTACAGGATGTAATGCAAGGGTAATGCCTAGGTAATCCACAATCACTGTTAGAATTTGGCATAAATGTGAATGCTACAGCATTGTCTCCTTTGCAGTTATTATTATGACAAAATTCCAATATAAAATTCTACATATAATTGGAAAAATATATACTAATTCTACTTCCTAGACTTAATTCTTTTCAAGAATTTTTTATCTTTCCTGAACACCTTGCAAGATAGTAATTCATTTCCTGATGAGGCACAGAGGAGTTCAACATTTAAAATGAATGCTCGTACTTTTAGATTTATTTTATAAATAGTTTATAATAAATATCTTCTTAGGACCAATAGACAAATAAATTACATACAAATAGTAAGTGCTGAAAAAATGTAGCATATGCCTGCATGGTGAGTAATAAGGGGAAGTCAAGTCTCTTGTTTTATTCTTTAACTTCTCTGTTGCCCCTCCTGGTTGACCTAAATGATGTGTAAGTTTAAGATATATTTTTAGGCTGTTCTGAAGCATTGTATACAGTCTTTTACCTCAGTCTTTAATAATATGGATAAACTTGGGCTGCTCAGTCCTCCAAGGACCACAACTGCAGGAACAGTGATTTTTCATTTGGGGACACTGAAATTGTAAGGGAACAGTTGCATCAGTTAAAAGCCTGATGGAATTCATCCCAGAGTACTGAAGCAGCAAGCAGAGGTTACAGCAGAACCTCTGTCAATCATCTGCCAAAGGCCTTGGGTGTGTGGCAATGTCTGCACCTGCAATCTGACGTGCATTAAACACAGCCTAACCAGTTGGTAAAAAGATCTCACCTCAAACACTCTGCAGTTCTGGCACTCAGTTTATGTAAAATATGAAGGTCCTTCAATGCCTCCAGAGGAGGCCAACAAAGCTGGTGAGGGGCTGGAAAGAATGTCCTGTGAGGAGCAGCTGCAGGCTCTGGGCTTGTCCAGTCTGGAGAAAAGGAAACCAAGGGGCAACCTCATTGCTCCGTGCAGCTTCTTGAGGAGGGGAGGTGGGCAGGGAGGTGCTGAGCTTGTCTCCCTTGTACCCAGTGACAGGATGCATGGGAATGGCTCAGTGCTGCACTAGAACAGGTTTAGACTGGACAATAGGATACATTTCTTTACTGAGAGGGTGTGCAAACTCTGGAACAGGCTTTCTGGAGAGGTCATCAGTGTTCCAGGCCTGTCAGTGTTTAAGTCCTTAAGGACATGCTTTAACTTTTGGTCAGCCCTGGAGAGGTCAGGTAGTTGGATTGGATGATTGTTGTAGGACATGTACAACAGAAACAGACTACTCTTATCTATTCTACTCTACTTTCTTCACTCAACATTTGTCAATTGGTGTTTGAGAGAAACAAGTTGATGGTAAAAATTCTTTCTTTGGAACATGGGCACTTCTAATTATCCACTATTGCCAGAAAAGGAGGATCTTCTTTGGTGTTTGGGACAGAGCTGCCATTCTGCAGTTCTGATGCATGCTGAATTACATGTAATTTTAGGAAAAGACTGAGGTTTCTTGTCAGTCTCTTCTCATAAAATAGTACATCATCACGGAAACTGTATTCTATCAATACATACAAGCCATGCAGGTAGTAAAAATGATCTTGCTCTTGGTAATATCAAAATTACAAAGCTGCATAGAAAGCCAGGTAGTATCAGCAGTCTCTCTTTATTTTGCCTCATGCTCTGAAAAGAATGCATAGTATTCTATATAAGACCTTGATTCTCTACAGAATATCTAGATCCAGCCAAAATAAAACCCAGTGTCTGACATCAGGCAGAGCATGAAGGGTTGCCTTGGAACTGATAGCAAAATACTCTGGGTTTAGAATCAGCTGCCTCAGGTAAATGTGACATCTGTTGCTACTATTGTTGATAGTGTTTGTCCATATACATCCATCTATAAGGTGTACACAGTTTAGTTTTTAAGTCAACAATACCAATTCTTCTTAGAGAAGAAAAGCAACCTTAAGTTAATTATTCATGCATACTAATAAGTTTATAAATGGATAGAAATCTTTTTTTGATGCAGTACTGGAAAAAAAATTTTTCCAGAAATGTTTTACCTGTAGAAACTCCAAGACCCAAGATGCAGAACTTCAAATATAATTAGGTAATTAATCAACCAGTCAGCTGCCCAAGAGAGGCAGAAGCTCCTAAGATCTTTCTCTCACTGAAAGATAAGTGACCAAATGTTAGCATCCTGCTTAAGCAAGGCATTATAGATCTTTCCCTTGCCAATGGAGGTAATGAGGCACTGCTGGAGGGTTGTTCATCTTACTTGCTGGACAGACATTTCTCAGTATGGGAGAAATCTTCCTGTGCAGTATTTTATTTGTTTTTTCACTTCATTGACTCAAAAGGAAACCTTTTAGCAGATTAACTAATTGACTCAAACCTTGAACCAGCATAACTAATGCCAGATCTCACCAAATTCAATGCTTTATCCAATTCTGAGAGTTCTTGGAGAAAAAAAGTAAACTCCTTTACTTTCCTGATGATATACAAGCAGTATATGGAAACTATTAACTACAAAAGACAAACTTCCTCAGGGAAGGAGGTGAGAGTTCCCAACACAAACCAGGAATTAAATGAAGTGCAAAATGATACAATGTTGGTAAATGTGCAGCCAGTCAGGTCTGAAATACTACCCTGTCTTTTGACCTCCACCCACAATGTTTTCTTTTTGTCACTGGCCCAGTGAGGGCAAGATGTGTTCAATGCTCTGCTCTAAACAAGGAACAACAAATCCATTATCACGACTCTGTCTAGACAGCTGTAAAGGGCGTGTCCAGTTCTGGCAAGACCTATGCACAGCTAGGAGATCCACAGTTTCAAATTTTCAGAGGTAATTGATTTTTTATCTTGTTTTTCATCACTATTTTCTAAAAATAAACAGTTTTTTCATACTTTCTTGGTTTTATGCATATGATCTTAGATTTTATTAAGAGTGACCAATTAATCAAAAACCTATTTTTCAAAGCACTAGATATGAACAAGCAAATAGGAAGTATGCCAAGTATATTAAAGATGTGAGAATAGTACTGAAACTAATTTTTTCTTGAACGGCAAGAGATTTTTTCATGAAAACATACTTTCCACATATATAGATATAGAACATACATTAATTGTTCTGCATTACATTCAGAAAAAACTCATCTTATTGCATCTTTCATAAGATTCCTGCTAACTTTCAGTGTTGCTATTGCAAACATCACAGACATAGAGTTTAGCTTATACAATATTCAAGAAACATCAATATGAGATTGAACAAATGAATATGTCTATTTATAGAGAGATCTCACCTCCAGTTAGTGAAAATTAATAATGTCTGCAGATATTTGGAACCATGTGTCTTTACAAATGATTCATATAGTTAGTGATTTTTTTATTGATAGTAATGATGGTTTGATATTATATTTATTTCTGCATGACAATTATAAATACTTGTTAGGGCTAACCCTGGTGGTCAGCTGACTTGCTTGCTCACTTTCCCCCTCCCCCCCGATCAGCCCCAGTGGAACAGAGGAAGAGAAAAGAAAGAACAAAAGCAAGAAATCCTGGAAGGTCAAGAAGAAAAAAAATAAAAGAGAAATCATTTAATAAGTGAAGGATAAGTGGGATAAGAAGAAAGGAAACAAAACAAGTGATGAAAAGGCAATCACTCACCTCTGGGTAGACTCTTGCACAGACAGTTCCTGAGCAAAAGATCATCCTAAACCTCTCTCTTTTCCCTTTTATTGCTCATTAGGATGCTGTGTGGTATGGAATATATCTTTGGTGAGTTCAGGCCATCTGCCCAGTTGTGCTTCCTCCCAACCAGTTGTTCACCCCCAGTCTAATCATGGCAGGGGCTAAGAGAGAAACAAAGGACTTGATGCTGTATGAGAACAACAAGATCTGTCTGTTGGGATTCAATGCCTAAATAAAACAGATATAAATAATTTTTCTTCTCTTTCAATAAAGTTTTTTTATTTTGAAAATGTGTAATGTTTTGATATTTGTATTAAAATCAAAAAGGTGACCCTGTGACTAAGTAAGTTGAATAGCTAATCTGGCATAAATGTAATAACCCTCTTGTGGTTGTTATCAGGTTGGGAAAAGTACAGTTTATAATCTCAGCAAAGATACCAACAGAAGTAAAGTCTATCATTCATCTTCAGTAAAAAAGTGGCAGAAATAACAGGGGCTCTGATCAATGTACTAAAATAATTACTTTGTTATATTAAGGCCAACCCAATTGATCATATTATTTTATTTTATTTTACACATCTGTAACTGATAAGGCAAGTCACAGGGTTGGAAGTGCAATTTCAGATCTGGCAATAAAATGACTGACGATTAAGAATGAAGTATATCAGCTATGAATAACTGCATAGTACATATGAAGCTAGAATGAGAAAGAAAAGGACTAAATAAACAGTCTACATTTTTAGGTAATTCTCTGATCAGAGTGTGAAAAATTTGTCATGGAAATCTGAGGCTTTCAGAGCCATAAGATACCTTTATTTAAACAGGAAAAACACCTGGCAATAGATAAAACTGGTGGGGTACATTTTAATTATTGCCTCACATAACACAGCGTGGCAAAATGGGTACCTTACTTTGTGTATTCATTTATTCAAAATCTCCCAGTCTAGATACATTTAACTAACTAGAGTATTGAATATTTATATCCTCTTTTGGGGAGTTGGGCTAGACTATCTCTAGAGGTTTCTTCCCACCCAGTCCATTCTGTGATTCGATTTTAGATTATTTATTTACTTACTGCTTCTTAACACTTTGTTAGGGATGCAACCTTGCAAGTGACCTTGTTTTACAAACCTAAAAGCACTTCTAGAAAAAGACCCAAACTTCCTAAATTACTTTTTCTGTTCCAACCAGCAAATTTTTCTCTAATGTAGGAATATGACTTCCAACATCTGCATAAACATATATTAATCTGCTTGTTTAAAAAAACCTTTTCCTCCTTCTTGTACAAAACTGAAGTGTCAAAAGCATCTACAATAGCAGATACATTCTAGGGCACCTTTGCATGTTTTGCCAAAGGTAATTAAACTGTCCTGCTTCAGTCTGTACACCCTAGTGACAATGTTCCACTTGGTTTTCCACAGAAAAATGTATCTGACCAGTGGCTTGGAGGAGGCACTATTCCCTTAGGTGTAACGCTCGGCTCTGTCCCCATACACCTAGAGGAAAAACAGCAGAAACCATGAGGACCCTGGAGATGCATCTGGATATTTGTTTTACAGATTACATATGCTGATGGCCAGAAAAACTCAAGTAACACCATACTTTCTTAGTTATAGATCTCCAGACTAAATCAGAAATCCTTCAGGTTTGCCCTTAACCTTGAGCAAGGAAACAGAAACATCTACATTAAGAAAGCTCCTATTTTCTCTGTGTTTTTCTTTATTATAATTCATATCAAAATCAAGAAGATCATTTGACTTCCTATTTTAAGCAATATCTACTGATGTTGACATGTTAATATTTATGTGCTATCACCAGAAAAAAGCAATTTACTGAATATGAAAAACTACAAAATGAAAAAACCCCAAGCCTATGAAAGAAAGAATAAATGAAGGTCTCATTCTGGAATTTTTATCACGACAAACTAACTTTTCTTATCTTTATAATCCTTTTGAGATGTAGATATAGGTTTCTAAGGCTTCAAATCTGATAAACAATGTTCACAGTCTGCTGATGAAATGAAACTGCAGACAGTCATTAAAATGCAGAAGAGGCAAAGATTTCTAATTCAATTAGATTGTTTTGCACACCTAAATTTGAATACAGGGGTGCATGCTGATTTGTAGTACTTACACACTGATTAAAGTTAAAAATTAACACCTAAACTTTCAATATATTTGGGTATAAACATATGGTATCTTTTTACATACATGGGTGAAAACCATAAATATACATATAAACTATTACTTACACAATTCTAAGTGGAATAAGAGGCTCTTATGAAATGCTGGCCCTTCTTCTGACAGCTAATGATTCTTTTTGAATGATCCAAGAATTAAATTAATTGTTTGAATGCTTTGGGTGTCACAGATATTTTTATTAGCCACATGGCTGTCAGACATTAAACAAAAATTGAAAATGTGTTGATAATTTGACATGCACTCAAGGGTTTTGCTTTGCCCTTTTTTATCTTGCTTTGAGACTGACTGCTCTGAATGTGTACAGTGTTGGGGTTTCTCCACCAATAAACTCTTTCCTAGTATTCCTTCGATGGATGCTGCCATTTCCACTGAGACAGTGTTAATTACCTGTGTTAAATGAAATGTGCTGTCATCCCAGAAGTTGCAGCTACAGCAACAGAAGGACAGCAAATACTTTGGAAGACCTCCACAATTAAGATCTTGGCTACTTTAAGCCCTGCATGTCCCATGACATTTGCCAAAGTGCAGAGAGGCCTTAGCTTGGTTGCCCAGCTGAACTGTAAACATGCAATGAGATTTGGCCTAATTTAAATTCTTCTGTAACCAGAGTCTGCCACGTACAACATTATCTTTGTCTGCAGTGAATAAAAATAACAAAATGTTCAGCTCTAAATCTGGTATTTTGCAGAAAACTTCAGGATATGTAAGGCGGGTTTTTGTTTGTTTGTTTTTAATAAGAAAATCACTGTTAATTCTACAGCAATTTTTCATTTTATAGTATAGCCCCTCGTTCAATGTATTTCCCCTTTCAGGAAAATACTTAGATATGTGGCCAGGTACAACCAACTTAAGCATAGCTAAAGGCATTTAAGCACTGTTCAGACATAATATTTGCACTGAAGCTGGAAACAAGAACAACAGGGAAAAACACACATTGTGATAAATTTTTGCATCCAAAGTAAGTGCAGAAAATAAACACTGCTCTGAATTTAAACCAAACAAAAATCTCTGGGAAAGCATGTATATACTGTAAAATATTTGAAGGAGGCAGACTACACAGCAATAAGGAATTAACTCTTGATTTTAATTACAGCTATTTGAGTTTTACTTTGAATACTTCACCTTCCCCTCTCCCAGGCTATACAAAAAGAGTATTTGAATTTTGCTCATCATTAATTTGATTTTTGGAAAGAATGGGATTACCTCGGAGCTTTTTTGGTTAGTGTGTAACAAAACAGGAATTTTGCACTCATGTTTGTAACAGGTAGAGTGGTAGATGAGCCAAAACAAATTCACATTTATCAATGGCTCTGAATATAGTTTATTGACAATGTGTTCTCTGCATGATCCTCCTACAACACCAGAGGCCAACGGAAGCTGTTGCTGGTAAAGCTGAAATATGTTTATGCAGAGTGAGCTCACATGTTTCTGGCAGCATATTTCTCCTCAGGTAATGTTGCCAGAAAGCTGGAAAAGTTTGGAAACAATTGAATGAAAGAAAAAACTTTTCTTCTCTTAATGTAAGTTCTTGTGCTTCTGCGCCCATCTCAGGATCCCTTCCAGCTACCAGGCAATCAAAACAGAGAAAGTCAGAGTTTAAGGTCTCAAACCCTAGTGATGAGACCAATCTTCTGCTGATTAAATAGGATCCAGTTTTGTCATCATAACCTAGACCAATACTTGCTGATAGTTCAGAAGCACTATCAGAACATTACAGAATTAATAACTGAAGGATGGTTGCTGAAATTCAAGATAATGGTACACAGCTGGTGTTTGGCAGAGACAGCTGTTTTTGTTCTGGCTGATCATGTATAATATAACACACTGCATGTGGAGGAAAAAAATCCACAAACTTTACATCTTAAGCCATTATACTGATATTTGGTATACTGGGAACTAGTATTTGTGCTTGCTATACAATTTCACTCAAAACTAAAATGTAGTCTTTACTTTTTCTCCTTCACATCATAACCATATATTTGCCCCTTGACACACAAATTAAGAAAAATATCTCATTTATATGTTTTAGCAAAGGTAAGTAGGACTTTGGGTCTCTCTGAGTAACAGGAAAGGGAAACGTGACTGCTGTGATCACAACAGAAAAACACAGATTTACGTCTGGTCTAATGTCATAGTCCCCATAAATATTAAATTCCATAGCACTTAGATACATGTGCTGCTGCAGGGTACTATTAAAGCCTTTTCGTTTCTGCTGGCTGCATTCAGCAAATTTTCAAGTGTCTGTAGATCACCTCATTAAAATGCAGACAAGGACTCCAGGCCTTTGTGAGATGGAAAAAAAAATGAAGTTTCAGCTGACATGGGTAACACAAGTTTTACAACAGCAACTGAAGAGAACAAGGACTCATTTGAAATAAAAATATGGTAATGTTTTCAGTATTGTGAAGGACTATACAAAACAGCAGAAATTCTTATTTTCTTTTTTTTCTTAATAACCAGAACACAGATCTCTTTTTTCCTCCTACCCTAATAAAGAATATTATCTACAGAGGTACATCTAAAGATGGATTTAAGTACAACTTTGGGTCTTGGGTGCACATATAATTAATCCATGCTAGGATTTTACATGGGATGAACAACTGTTCATATAAAAATTAAGGCAATCTAAGCCCTCACTAAGATATCATTAACACATTAATGAAATAGTTGTCTGTTTAGCTTCCTGCCCTCTGCCATTTGTATGCAATGTTGTAGAGACTTCTCTGCCCTGCCCTTTTGCTCCACACAAGGATGCTCTGAGCCACTATATCAACTCCTGGGCAAGTGTGCTGTGCTTGTCACTTTGTTCTAACAGGACAAGTCAGATGAAGGGGAGAGAGAAAGCTATTATTCTTCTGAACAGGAGGCAAAATGAAGAAATATTAAGTAGCTAATGTGAGGTTTCACAAGAAAACTTTGTCTGGCAAAATCTAAATATAGATCACAAAACCTTAATACCCTCTCTCCCTTACATGGCTGTTGTCTTTGCTGGTACCCATAAGTTCTAAGATGCTTTGATGTTCTGTTCTTGCTAAGGGAAATAACAAAATAATACTAAAATACATTGAACAAATGTATTCTAGATTCAGTGTGGTTCAGGCATGAAATCAACATCCACAAGAGTTTAGATCTGGATCCAATAAAGCTTTTATTCAATGCTATAAGGACTAACAAGAAGAAAAAAAAAAGGCATTTGTTACTAAAATAACTGTCCTGTTCAAATCTGGTGCTTTTGCATGGCTTCCCAGAAGTGGTATAATAAAGTCTCTGTTCAAAGTAATTAAAGATTCTAATTAATAGGGGGAAATCATATTTGCATATGGTATCACTGCAAATTTCAATTAATTGCTCTAGACAAGAATTTATTCCAAATTCTCTTCCTGACAAACTGCAAAAGTCATTACTAATCAGTCAGGTTTTTATCAAACATGATATCCTGACAGAAAAGTAGAATTGTCATTATTATAGCACCAGATAACAATCAAAGTTTAAATGAAATAATGAGTATATGACAAATCTTTTTATACCTAGGAGTGAATTTAGTTATCAGTAATGGTTCTTGTATTTTTCAGATAACTCTTGAATGGAGAATCTGGATCCACTACTGGAAATCACAATGTTGTTCCTTGGGATTTGAAACAAATAATGAATTATTTGTATTTATACAGTTACTTCTATCATCACATTTATTTGCTTACCATGAGGTCCCTGGAAACATTCTAAACTCATTTCCCAACATAATAGGATCAGCTCTCTGCACCTGTGGACAAGTTGCCTTTACAGGAAATTGTTTGTAAATAAGACATGCTCAGATATTATGGGATCATCCTTCCTGCTTAATAAAATGAACATGTGACATATGAAGATGAATTTGTCATTGGTTTTGTTTGTGTTTTTTAATCAAGAAAACTGAAATTAATCCCCTGTCAATTATAGCTCCCTCTACATTTTTCAGACAATCCTTATTCATTGATGGAATTTGAGGTAAATCAATGCAAATAACATTTTCTATCACTGCCTATCCAAGTCTAACAGACTCATTCACATAACTTAGTTTCTGGCCCTGCAATTAATTGAATTTGATTGAAGACACATTATTTTCTAGCTGTGTAGTTTCTGAATGAAACACTGATTAATGGTGATCCATGATATGTTTTTACTTCTGATTCATGTTCAGCCCAGGATAAAATTCACTAGAAGCTGTTTCTAAGTAATGATTATAGGAGACTGGGTAGATGTGAAGGATCTGTCGGCTCTTAAGCTCTCACAAAGCATCTATCACATCTCTGACACCTGAATATTCTTTGACAATCTGCCCCTAAGCATGTGACTCTTTCCTGATTAACAGATTACAACTAGTTTTCTGATTTAAGATAATCACTCTAAATCACCCTAAATTGCACTACAGTCTGTAGTGAGAACAGGATATCACCTAAAATGAGATTAATCTACAACTGTCCCTTTTAGGTTAAGGGAAATTCTTGTGGTCAATTTATGCTTTGGCCTTGAAATTACATAAGATAATTTATTTGATACTACATCTGTTCCACTGCTGTATCCATAAAGTAAATATTGCCAACCATCTGGACTGTTTAATTATTACAACAGTCCCTGGCACAGCATTGTCTGTGTGCAAATTGCACTGTCCCAAGTGGTTTCTGGAAAGGTTATGGGCTAGGATGGGCAAGGAACCATTCTTAAGAGAAATCCTGCATGCAGCATATCTTTTTCAGAAGATTAAAAGAATTTAGCATCATGGCTGTGTCCTGCCTATGCCAGCTAGCCCAGGGAATGTGTCCCAGCTCTGCTCAGCTCACTACCACAGATGCAGGCTCAGCCTGCAGGCCAGTTCTAAAGAAGGACTTAAACAACACCCCAGGCTGAGTGCCACAGCAATAACCTCTCCTGGGCAGTTCATCACACTCTTCCTCATGCAGCCAAAGATGCTGTTGACTGTCTTTGCCATGAGATCACACTGCTGGCCCTTGGTCACCATTTTGATTTTCACAATCCTCAAGACCTTTTCTGAAAATCTTTTCCAACAGGTTGGCCTCCAGCTTGCCCTGGTGTCTGGGGTTATTCATTTTAATTATTTCATGAGATTCCTATTTGTCAAATCCTCCAGCTTGTCAAGGTCCCTCTAAAGAGCAGCAAAACCCTCCTGCATATCATTAAATCCTCAGAGTTTTGTATCATTTGTAAAACTGCTGAGGTTCATGATCAAATTATTAATGAAAGTTTTAAATAGTACAGGCTCCACTGTTGACCCCTTAGGTGCACCTCTAGTGACTAGATTCCAGATGGATTTGATGTTGTTGGTCACAACCCTTTAAGCCCAGCAGCTGAGTCCACCTCACTGCTCACTTAACCTGCATTTGAACGGCTTCTCTGCACAGATGTTGTGGGGAACAGTGTCAAAAGCCTTAATATGGTGGAGACAAAACATCAATTTCTCTCCTGTCCTCCACCAACACAAACATATCAACATAGAGAGCTATTAGTTTGGTTAAGCAGGATTTGCCTTTCATGTATCCATACTGACTACTACAAATCACCTCTGCCAATGTCTTTGTTGAAAGAATTGCTACTGAGGCTGGTAGAACATGACCCATCAGTGAGGACCTTGTGATTCCAAAGTAGCTATGGTATATGGCAAATAACAACAGGCAGCAAGCCAAAGAAGGTAAAGCAGCAGATAAGGGGGAGATGGGTAAATTATGACCAAAAATTATAGGAAGGAATTTGTCATTAGAATTACAGCATTAGATTACAGCAGTGAGGAATATAGAGTACACAGGAGACATCTCCTGTGCATATAATATGCTGTCAGGCACCATTAGTTCTGCTTCTCGTAGAACAAATTGAGCTGATAAAAGTGGATGACACTGAAGTTTTTGTGCTGCAGTGAATGTTAGTGCTTACTCAGTACAGGCTCTTCAGCAGGCAAAGGTGTCACACTGCTTAATTTCTGAATCTCTGTTTGCTGACTTACTACAGAGCAGGGCAACTTTGTGTGTAGCTAGATGTAAAACTACAAATGAAAAGTGGTCTTTCAACATACTCAGTGGGATACTTTGAGAGTTCACATATAGTCAAGTCTAGGAATTCACATTACAAAAATGTTGTGGAATACAACTTTGGGTATGGAAATGTAACAATCACGTAAATTTTATTGTATATGTCTATTTTTTTATCTTCTCTCTCTTTTTTTTTTTTTTATTCTCACCTCGATATCCTCACTCACATTAGTTTCATATTTTGACTTAAAATGTCCATTAAATAGATTTGGAAGTGCACTTCCTAAACCTCATGACACAGACATCTAGTTTTAAAGGGATGTCAGAGCTGCATAATTGCACACCACAAACCATTTGGGGGCAGGTGGTCAGATGGTGCAAGGGACTGTATTGTATCTCCATTTCTGCTCTGTTAAGCATCTACTTTCTTGCCAGCTCATACAGTTCCATTTCTGTACTGGAAATTTTCAACATGTAAAATTGCTGCTTCAATCCAAGAAAGTTCTGCTTATGAAAAGCCTGATCAAGGATGATAACACAACATAATGTGCTTCATACCTAACAGTGTGTAGCCAGAACATCATGCTAAAAGTAATTCAGACCGTATTTAAAACAGACTCAGAAGCAAGGATTAAAGTGCAATTTTGATAGTGATCAAGTTCTTGACATGCAGTTCCATGGTGCTTAGTAACTTCCAAGCTCATATACAACAAATAATTTTAAAATTCTGGCACTTACTTTCTCTGATGTCCAGAATTTTCAGAAAAAGAGGTGGAAGAAAACAACCTTTTCTTTTCAGCAATTTTCTCTATCTTGTTCAGTTCGCTGTTTCATTTAATACATTATTGATGGCCTTTTAGACCTGGTCTACTGCACCTGATAATGTTCCTCAGGATAATGCTGTCAGGACGATACTGTCAGCTAGGCCAAACAAAACAAAACAAAACAAAACAAACAACAAAAAAAAAGAGAGGCTAGGAGTTGAATGCAAACAAATCATATTTGATTGCATGGCTTGTAAAATGTGAATGACCTTTTCTTTGTCTTACTTGTATGGCTTGGAAAGGAAAAGCAAAGATATGTGTGGAAGTGGGAAGGAGAAAAAATATCAAGTAGAGGTGTAACTCAACCAAGAGCCTGTGTGTTGGTGTACTATGTTTGCAGCAGCTCCCAGTAAGTGCAGAAATCCTGTTTAAAGACCTAAAGATTCTGAAATAATTATGCAGGTGTGCAAGTTATTTCTTAGCAGTTGTAGAACATTTGTGACACAGAACAAGAATTTGTACCTAACCAATGGTGTGACAACTAACAGATGTCAGGAGACAAACTGACCCTGGAGAGGGCATGAAAATGTCTCTATATGTGGATGCAGTTTTGAGACCAGAGGCAAATAACAGCCTGTTACCAAAGGATACAGAACAGTTCTTCAATCCCAGAACATATCTTAAACCCCAGAATTTTTTAATCATCTATAATAGAACATCTGTCCTTGGATTTATTTATTCCCAGACAGAGGATGTGTTTTGTCCAGCAACAGGAAGCACCATCCCTCACATTTGTTTTACAATGTTTAACTAAAGTAATTGGAAAATATTATCCACCATATGCTACTTCATGCCAGTGAATCATAAAATGTACAGAAGCACAGGCATAGAAATGATTAATAGTTAGCCCTGTTTCAATGAATACAGACCCTGGCATGCTAAAATAGAATGATATCAATGCTGCCTGGCTAGGATTCCTTACAGCATTAGTACCAGTGGAGTAGTAGGATGTTATTAACACTTCAGAGGAGGAACCAGATTTCTCTTTGGTGGTAGTGGCAATCCTTAAATGACATCTCCTTATTTACCAGCACATGTAAAACTAGCTCCTTGTTTTATGTTATACCTTTGGCCTTTGTTTCACACTGTTCAATAATTATCTACCATGCCCTCTGTACTGCAGTTTTGTAACCTGCTCCTTTATTTCAAAATGACTATTCTGACACTTTTGACTTCAGCTGGCCTCCAACTGATAAAATCTGCCTTTATGTCTTTGACTCAGTGGCCCAAGAGTCCTGTCTTTGCTAGGCATTGTCTTACATTCCCTTTCAATTCATTTGTAAAAAGAGGCTTTGAGCAGTAACTAATTCCTGTATTGTCTTAGTGCAGCACATAATGTGGATGCAGAGTTTCATTCCCACTATATTTTGACCTCTACTAATTAGCCTGTAATTTTTCAGTTTAAGATTTATTTATCTCCTTTCACATGGAGCTAACCTAATTTGAATGTTGTGGGAGTGTCAAGCAGAAGTGCAGGCCTGTCTCACAATCTCCACTCCTAATCCCATGTGCTCTGTGGGTACACTGTTCCTGCGAGACTTGTTTTGTTAACGAAGTCAACAAAAACAAATACTTATTTAAGAAGGATATGAATCAGTGCTTACATCTAAACATAATTGCAAAGTATAGATTTAAATTTTAAAAAAAATGTTCATCTGTAGAAAAATAATGGTAGTCCATCATTTGCCCAACCACAACTCGAAGCTGGAGCATCTGGCACCTCTTTGTAATGTAATATAAATTAAATTAGATTCTAAATTGGAACTGAAGGAATGCAGCATAATGCAATTGTATTGTCAAATATCTATTTTGGCACTGCATATAAATAATTGTATGTATTTTTGTATTTATATATATTACGTAGAATTTAAAAAACCTGCATTGTGTCCTTTTCAAAAGATCTATAATGGTCTATAATTTTGTCTGTAGAAACACACAACTGCTGCATCATCAGTTTTGACAACATTTTTACTTTTCTTCCACAGATTCATCGGATGAAAAGAACAGAACAGCTCTTTCTAGCTCTTTCTGGTGCTTTGCTCCTGCTCTCCGTTTCAAGCTAGATACATTATTTACCCTTTACCTAAGAAGCTTTTAAAACCTTGTCTCCCTTAATAAAATGAAACAAAAGACATTACCAGAACTAACTGCAAAGATTGAGCAGTGGGGATGACATCTGGTCACTGTCTAATTTTCAGGCAGCTGTACCAGCAATTTTTTTCTGTTGCAGCTGACATTCCTTGTGTCGGGTTGCAGTGAAAAGCTAGCAGAAGGAAGGTGGGAGACAAAAGGTGATAAATAGCTAGACAAAGATAGAGGAAAAACAGTTCCATTCTTCAGGATCCAAACAAGTAAAATGCTTCTATCTAGATTTCAACACACACACAAAAATGTAACAGGAACCTTGCTTATTCCTCTTTTATAGAACTACAAATCAATATGTTCTTCGTAATTGCCTTAAAAATATTCTGTGTCATTTTGTTATCTTGAGAGAATTAATTGCCTCAGAGCTCTCTGCCCTCTTACTTTTGCGGTTTGTTCTTTTATTTTTTCACCTGTGACTTCAAACTTCAATTGATGTGAAATATGTGACTCTGAAAGTGGCAGGGGATTAATTTCTTTAGTGATTGGCTCAAAGAGAAAAAAACCAGGACAACTGAGAGCCAAAGCTGGCTCCCTGTTTCAGGGGACTACTTCTCCCTGTAGTACAAGAAGTATCTCTGTGAGCTTTATTTCTTTTCCCAGAGAGTACAAAGGGGTCAGCAGAAATCAGTAGCTAATATTAAATTGCATTTAAAAACCTTAAGCTTCCTGTGCTAAAGATTCATAATTTCTATGGAAAATTTGGTTCCTTATGGAAACATTATACATCACTCTGAATATTGCTGCTGCAAACTGCTGAAGGTACAGAACAAATGAAGCATTAAGGGTGCTGTATATTCACATCTTTTGCTATGGGGAAAATCAATGCTACCAATTCTTCTTTCAGAGGCAGAAATTCCTCTGAAAATGCTTTCCCTGCAGGTCTCCTAAGACCATGCGATTGCATATATCTTTGATAGATTTGGGAGTGATGCCTGCTTGTGCTAGTGGGGAGGAGAGGAAGCAGTGCTGTATTTTCTAGGGTAAGTGCTATCCATGTGCTGATTGCTTCTGACCACATGAGGAGAGAGAAGAGCTGACCTGTGACACTATTTAACAACAAACAAAAAGATATGACTATATATTGTTGGAAAAGTAAAGGCTTTAACTCTCCCCCCCCCACAAGCCCACTCATCTCCCATATTGCATCTCGGGGATAAAGAGATTGTTAAGATGAGAACAGGTGTGGGGAGAGATAAGATAGAATTGGGTTGTGGGCTGTAGGATGTGCCTGCAGAGACACATGGCAGCACAAAGGAGCACAGGCAGCACAGAGAAGCTTGTCTCCACTGGGCCCTGGGGGGAGGAGGTGTCACAGGGCAGACCCCTACAGAGAGGAGCCTGCTGGGAGCTGATGGATGGGTGAACAGTGTGTGATCACCCCATAGAAGGACATTTAGAAAGTGTGTTACTGATGTGGCAACATGGGATAGGTCACATGGTGAGAGTTACCATGTAAGGAAATACTGTGCCTTGGAAAAGTGTGTAAAACCAGCTCATTCCTTTGAATAAACGATTCAGTTTCGCTGCCGGTCTGGGTCTGTGACTCAATCACTACAAACAGGAGGTAGGAGCTGATCCTGACGGGTTTGAATGGTTGCATGTTTCAGCTGATCATTTGCTCTCTTGTGATTTCTAAGTAACATTGATCTTCGTATCCCTTTGGCAATCACAGAATGGGTAAATCCTGTTCTTTCTATCCAGTGTGATTTTACGTGGGTTTGTACAAGCATATGGTCTTCTACATCGGATCTTCGATGATTAATCATGCCCTTATTTACATTTTACTCATATTAGGATGATGTGTGAATTTCTACTCTGTCCAAATAAGATTATGAAATTGTGCAGGACCAGAGAGACCGTGCAGTTAATATTGACATGAGTGTGCTGGGAAAGTGGGGAGGGTATTAATTCTCCCTGTAGAAAAGAGATCATAATTGTGAAGCCTCTTTTTGATCTCTGGTTGTTGGTTTTTCTTCTCTTTGCTAGACTAGAGGTGGTAAAATCAGAAACATTAAACATTTATTGCTCTCTTGAAGTTTCTAGTGGAAATTGACAAATTTAGAAGTGATAAATCAACTCATTTTTGGTACTCCACTGGAGACTTAGACTACTCAGCAGGCCTTTTACTGTGCTGAGAGAACTTCTGACCATTCTGAATGAGGAAAAATTGGAGGAAACAATACAGGGAATAAATGCATATTATACAGTATATGTATTTTTTATATATTTTGAGAAAAACATAAAAAAATCTGAGTTGTGTCTCTGATCCTGGCCTTTCTGTTTCAGTTAGTTTGTGTCCTGGGGTGACGTTACGAAGCCGCTTTATTCCTTAACCTCAATGCCCAAGGACGCTGTGCCTTTAAGATGGACGCGGGGGGCGGAGCCACGGCACCGAGTGCGGGGCGGTTGAACGGTTCAGCCCAAGGGCTCGGAGGCTCTGGGGGGTCTGGGCAGGGCTGGGGAGGGAGTGCGCCAGGAGCACTGTGCTGCTGTTCTGGGTTTCTTTTGTGTGCCAGCTAGCTGGGAAAAGGTTCTGTTGGGGTTTTTTTCTTGTTCTTTTTTCCCTTCCCTTCCCCTTGCCTCACTGCCTCCCCTTCCTCCTCGCTGGTCTGGGGAGCCTGCAGGGGCAGCCCCGGCGGGCCCGCGGAATGGCCCCGGCTGGTGCGAGCCTGGGGGTCTGTTCCCTCTCTGGGAATCTGTTGTATTTTGAGGGTTTTTTTTATCCTGTTCTACCCTGTTTTGGTTGTGTGTTAATGAACAGTTTGGTTTCTTTTTCCCACTTTCACTTCTTGTGACCCGTTTGTCTCAGTGACGGAGGAAAAGGGGAGGAACACTCATTCCGGAGTGTTTCCTCCTGAAGTTTCGTCTCAAAAACTGAGACAGTTGGTCAGAGAGATGTTGACAATACTGCATATTACGACTATAGACTTTATTGGAAAACAGCTTGGTTTAAGTTGATACTGCTGTTTTCCAAAAGTAGAAGCAACTTAATAGTTGATATATCAATAGCATTGATAAATGCTACTTCTCAGGTCATTATTACCATCTCTTCTTAATTACTGAGACTTGGTTCAGTCGTACTGATTGCCCATGTACGTGATCTTCATAAAAGGCAAATCCAGTCTTGTCAAATGCCCTCAGTATTTTGCCAACTTTCTGTTTTGTTCTCATTCAGTCACACTCAGCTATGAAGGATGAAGATGATCTAGAGATACAGGTGCCTCCTCAGTGGTATCTATTATTGAGCTGCTGTGCTCCCTGAAGCTGCATTTTCTATTTCCCTGATTGACAAGAAGGCCTGCTCCTTCCTCTCGATTCCTTGATCATAAATATGAGAAATCATCATGGGCCTGTACCTTCTTATTAGAGACAAACAGTACTGACACCTGTGAACATATATTCACTTAAGAAGGCTGTCCACATGCAGAATTGCACAACAGATGCAAGGAATAATCTGGTTTCTTTCTTCTTATTATTCTGTAACTGGTTATAGATGTCTTATTTTTTCTCTCCTCCCACTCTTCAGCTTGTAGCATAAGTTTATCCATATTCCAGGCAAATAACAAACACAGTGAAAATAATTTAACTGGAAGAGACCACGTTTTAATTTTTTTTTTCTTTTTAATTGGAAGGTGTTACTAAGCTTCTTTTGCCTGGCAGTTACTTGCAATGTTGATACATGTGCAATTATTTACAGCACATTTTTTTCAAGAAAATTTTATATTGCTCAACAAGTGTATCCTAAGACACTGAGTGCTATTTATCACAAATATGTGCTGTCAAGAAAGGCATCCCAACACAAAAGAACAGGAGCAGTTGTGCTAAATCTTTTGTGGTACATGTACATCCTGTGGTACATGTACATGTCATTTTTTGTGAAAAAATGATGAGGGCACTAAGGTGCAGCTCTGGGAGACAGCAATGAACTGTCAGGGCTGGAGATGCCATGAATGAATGGACAAGCTGCTTGTTTTCTGCAGAGTGTGTGCTGTTATAGCAGCTCAGCTGAACAAGGCTGACATTAAGATTGATACAACTTTCTGGCTGTGGAGCTTCTCTGGGAGCTGTTCCCAGCCTCTTTCAGGAGGAAGGTGGCAGTGAATTGCTCCATGTATTTGGTGAGGTGCGACATACGCTTTAATGGGGTCTAATGCTCATCTGCATGTTTCTCCACGTTCATTCCATCAATGGCTTATTTCAAAATGCCATCATTTTACTTGCTGCTCAAAGTCCTAGAGATTATTAAAGCAGTGTAAGGCTGGTTCTTCAAGCATATACTTGTTTTCACAATGAGAATAACTTCCTCTGCCTTCAATGTTGCTGTTCATGTATCTAACAGTAAATGTACGCTTGCTCATCTAGATTTTTGTGAGCATTCCTCAATTTTCACTGAAGTTAGTGTGAACTTTTACATTACATTTCATAACGCTTTGGATAAAGCCTTACATATACATACATGGGAAATTAATGTCTACTAATTGCAGAGCTTTCAAAGTACCATAAAGGCTAATAGTGCTCTTACAGCTGATCTACTTTGAGTTAATTATCAGTTTCGCTAAATTTATGTTAAAAGCTTGGTACAAATAATGTGTCAGACAATAGAACTTTTGCAATGTGGAATTAAGTCCAAATTTAGATTCCCCATCTCAGGGAGAAAGATAAACATATGTCTCAAACTGCCTGAAAAGCTGATGAAATTTAAACTGGGTCCCATTTGTCAAATCTGAAAAGAGACAAAATCTTATTAAATTTTGATTTACATTACACTATTCAGTTCATCTTAGATTAGTTTGTCTGAGACAGAAAACTCACACTTTGCAACTTGATTTTGTTATCAGTGCAACACCACAGGGCAGTCATTTTCTATACTGATATTATTAAAAAAATGAATATGATGAAATATGTACCAAACACCATGACTAGGAATTTAAAAAAAAGAGAAAAAATGTTTTTTTATTGTTTTATTAATTAAATCAACTATAACTCAGATATCTGCATGCAATAAAAATATTATTTTAAGTTCAGGGAAGTAACTATACTAATTAACTCAGAGATTTTTTAGACCAAATTTTGGTTAAATAGAAAAGCACTACATCTGGATTATAGTATGTATTTTTCAGCCTAAACACAACTTCTCATACAAACAAAAAATTTACTTGATTTGTTGAACATTTATTTTGCTTATAAAGGGTTCAGATGAGGACTTTTCTCTATATCTCCTGGGAAAAATTTTTTTTATGTACAATTAACCTTTCAAGTTTCAAGATAATAAAAACCATATTTTTCTCATAAAAGAAAATTTGATAAATAACATAGACAAAGTAATAGAATTATTTTTCTTTTGAAACATATATAGTAGTGTTTTTGTCCAGTTTGACTTCTTAGTTTATAGCATCTTCAAAAAATCTGATTTGCCTAAGCTATACAGCACTCTTGAAAGGCCTTAAAATGTCAGCTTGTAGTATTGTGTTTCTGCATTCAGTCTGAGCACCACATGAGGAAGCTGGAACTAGGTATAACATAACACTGTAAAATACGGCTGCAACAAATTTGTACAATTCCTCTATAAATAAAAAGGTACTTATTAATATTTTTTCATTATATTTACACTTAAAACATTACTAAAAAATCCTTAATCACATATTTTACTCCTTAAGTCTTCAAATATTTTTTATCAAGATAAGGGGTTTTTTTTTAATATTATAGTTGTGAATTTGTAATATTTACAAATATTATTAGCACTTTTCTGCTTACTTGAAGAATTTTGAAGTAATGAGAATTTTTAATTACTTTTATTTATTTGAATCCATTTATCTGAACCTACCTAGCTAGTTGGGGAATTCTATATCAGTCAGGTACATGAACACAAAAGCATACAGAAAATGTTGAGATAAACAACTGATAAAATTTTAAACAAAAAGAAATCTGAAAAGGAGACTTGACAAAGACATATACTGCAATAGTGTAGAGTTGCTTATACCTTGGAAAAGGCCATGTATAATGGACAAGAATTCTATTTGCTTGAAGAGATATTAGAGAAACCCAGTACTTTATGAAAACATGCTACAAGTACAATTATTTCTTAATATGATAATAAATAGATGACAAGGAGACAATTAACTGGTCGAAATAAGCAAGTCAGCTCTATGTAAGGGGAGACAGCAAAGGACTCCTTAGAAAAAAGCAAATGATGTCAGACATTCCATAGCAGGAAAACCTGTAGAGTGATCACTGCTTTCCAAGTAAGACCCAGTTATTCTGGCTTCACATCACACTTGGAAACAGAACTACTACAAGCCAAAAGCTCTTTTAAGAAGGCTAACCTGTTTTAGCAACACATTTGCTGAATCTACAAATGTCTTCAATTATGAAGGACCCATATTATGATATTGCTGTTGTGAAGTTGTATTGTTTAGGCAGTAATGCTGAAATGCAGGCATTTGCTATTATAGGCACTTAATGTTTTGTCTCAAAAGTTTTAGATATATGCATGCTGTTCCTTCTTCAAATTAGCAGTGAAGAATGAAAAATAATGTTTATGTGGATAGGAAATCTGACATATTTTTATAAATGATCACACAGTTTTTTTCACACAATCAAAAAAAGTAGATTTTTAGCAACATTTCTCCATTGCTCTATGCAACAAAAATGGAGTACAAGCACCAGACACACCAATATTAAACTGTCTGTATGTGAGTCATTTCCCATCAAATGCTGCATCACCTGATCAATATTTTTCTCTTTTTTTCCTGACAGTTTGAATCTTCTGGCATCATGAGTTTAGCTTTCAGGAATTGGGTCTTTCTCTTCAGATTTAGGTAAGTATGTTCCACAGTGTGCATGCAGCCATTGTGGCACACACATTGATCAGTCAGGTTTTTTTAATTCTAAAAGGAATAATTACAGCTTAAATATTGTAAAGCATAGCTCAGATGTTCCTGGGGTTAAGTTAGACACTTATCTAGTGCATGAACTGGGTGTCCCACGTTAGTCACATAGTGTCACTTTCGCCTGTCATAAACCAGTCTTTCTCTACATGTGTGTATAAATACACATGTAAGAACTTGTGTATTTAAAGAAATATGCAAATGTCAGGAAAAAAATGGCTAGTTTTCCCCAGAGAACATCAGTGTAACACGTTTTGCCCCTCAGAGTAAGAAGAGGGGCCATAAAACTCCTTTGTCACTAGCTTGTTCTTCAGTTGGTGTTCATTGTTGAAAAGAGCATGGTCTGAAATGCCTTGGTATTTCTTGACACATTTCCTGAATGCTACATCTCATATAGATAATATATATAGATATAGACATGTATACTCAGAGTATAAGGACTTGAGAAAAGGATGATGGTTTCAATTTGAAGTATGACTTTCAGTAAGCTATTTCAGTTGGTAAGGCATACATCCAACAGAAAAAATTGGACGTTTCATGCACTAGCAAGTATTTGGAATACTATGGTGATGGAAGACAATAAATAAAGCTTAGACAGAAACTTAATTTTTGCTTTATTTCAGTAATATAAATAGTTATACTATCAAAATGCCAGCATGCTAAAATAAATTTGATATGTTTTTAAGCTCTACTGTGAAGTAGGTGTTTATAGGCAGGGTTTAAATACTTTGGCTCCACAAAGTGGCTCAAAAAAGCCGCATATGTGAGGTATATATAATAAATTTCCACTTCAACCATACAAGTCCATATGTGTTGCTTTAGGTTTACAAACTCTTGGTGGAATGTCTTAATGAATGAAGTACCGAGTTGCATAATTGCTTTGATCTCTTTTCAGACTTCTACAATTTGGAGTCAGCTCCAAACGAACATCTAGTTTTCCATCTGATACTCGATCCTAATGACACATTTTGTAGTTTCTGTATGAATTGTGTGAGCTCTTATTACACAAACATTGAACTATTATTATAGTGTAGAAAACTTGGAATAAAGCAATGGGTAGCTTCAAATTTTGTATTCAAGTGTTAAAGAAAAAGCCAGCTTCTAGATAGCAAGTTAAATTAGACTGCTGCTGTAAAAAGCATTTAATATGCTTTATTTGTTTCAATATACTAGAGAAATGGCTGAGACACTGTATTTGACTTCTTACCAACCTAATGCATAAGCTCTAAATAATACATAGAGCCCATAAAATACAATAATTAACTTCTTTACACATGACAGTTTTATAAAATGCTTATTTATATTATAAAAATTGTATAACCAGTCTAGCAGGGACTGTCATAAATGTGCTCACCAAAATGTAAAATAGGCAATCCAAGAGAAAGGCAGTAAAGAATGAACCTACTGAGACTGGAGAAGATGGATTTCACAGTCAAAAGATGCATAGTTACATGAAGTGAGTGACATACAGTTGCCATTTTTGATAGCAGACATCATAATTAAATCATATGCCCCAGGAAGAAAAATGAAAAAAGTTAAAAGCAAGATATTAGCAAGAAAAGAGGTGGTGTAAGATTAAAAATTCATTAGACAGATATTAAACGCAGGGAAAAAGTTTGAAAACCTACAAAATAAATACAAGACTTCTGGAAAACATAACTCAGGCATGTGAAAAATTAAGGAGACAAAAAACTGAAAAAAATGGAATCTCTGAGTGTAGAAAGAGCAGATATGATAATGAGGGGAAATGAAGTCACCAAATTAATGAAGCAAATGATGCACCATAAAAAGTTAATATTAAAAGTAACAGAAACATCAAAACCTTCATAGATGGCAAAGCAAATTATCATTGTCATCAAAAGGAATAGGACAATTATGTTTACACTAGTGATTAATGCATAAAATGGGTATTTTTTCAAGAGATTCTGAAAAGCTCAGGATAATCTTCCCATTGCTTCCCAAATCTATTTATCTGCAAAGAATGATGCGTTACAAGGGGAAATGCAAATTCTACTCAGAAGTTGAATTAACCTCCTATCAATAATTACAAAAAACTTTTAAAGATGACAAAAATATGACTGTCTACACCGTTTCTGAAACAATGTTTGAAAGGAAGAGAAAGTGGGAATTACAGTGGTTTAAAATGTCTAACTGCTGATGCAAAATACTTGCCAAACGGCAACTGATGTCACAGCAGAGCTTTGCTGACAGATTGTCTACACTGGAAGAACCCAAAGATATGAAATAAAAATTAAAAGTAGGAAGTTTCAAAAGAGGAAGATTATGTATTTTGAATCATATAGAAAGCTTGGGAGTAAATTGCTAGTCATCATTAACTGTACTTACTTTGATGCTTTGGTGCTGCTCACCAGAACATTTTATGGCAGGATAATGGGCAACTAGAGAAGGCAGTACAGATTTTTTTTTATTAATATAAACAACAGCTGAGTGCTCACATGTTTTATTTGTTATTCCATGAATGGCATACAAGGGTTTTCCAAATAAATTGTACCCTGGCTTGAAACAGCAATAGAAGATGAGTAGTAATGACACGTGCACTCTTGCTGCTGCGACCAGTGTTAGACTGACTCATAGAAGCAGAGAATCTATGGGATTTGGAGTGACAATAAAAGGCCAAAGATTTGTGGACAGTGTATCTCCTCCCTTAGTTGCTATGTGCATTATATACACAAAATCCTAAAAAGAAAGAAGGCTTGGCTGTCTCCAATGACCAAGCATGAAAGGTTTCAAATTAAAAACAAAAATAAACAAACAGACAAAACCCAAATAAGCCTACTAGAAAAGCTAAACCAAAACAGATGCTGAAGCTAAGTTTGCAGGAAGAAGTATCAGATGGTATGAATGACAGTTACTGATAAACCTGAAATGAAGTTAACAAGCTATTTGCAAATAAGTTTTCGTTCAGGTCAGTTTAATTGTACAGATTATCTTTACCTGGAGAAAAGGACTCTCGGGGAGACCTTATCACTGTCTTCTACTACCTGGTTGAAGGTTGTTTGTACTGAAGGAGGTTGTAGTGAGGTTATGTGTGGTGATTCTCCCACATAACAAGCGGCAGGGTGAGAGGAAATGGCCTCAAGTTGCACTGGGGGAGGTTTCAATTAAATATTAGGAAATATTTCTTCACCACAAGGGTGACCAAGCACTGGAACAGCCTGTCCAGAGAAGTAGTTGAGTCTTGGTCCCTGGAAGTGTTCAAAAAATGTGTTGATTTGGCATTTAGGAACACAGTTAAATGGTGAGCATGGTGGTGATGCTGGGTTGACAGTTGGGCTTAGTGACCTTAAAGATGTTTTCCACCCTTAGCAGTTCTATGGCTCTGTGTGGCATTTGGGAACATGGTTTAGTGGTAGATGTGGCAGTGATAGGTAAACTGTTGAACTCACTGATCTTACAGGCCTTTGCCAAACAAAATTATTCTATGATGTCTTTATTTCATGAAATTAACAAGTTTATTTTGATGCCATCTATGGATTTTCTATATTTGTCTTCCATTTACAAAGCCAAACACAGCTGTAATTAAGACCCAATGTATACTAGGCATTCAGACATATTTCAGTGGAAGCTGAATCAAGCTCTCTATTGAATTTCCTGTGATATCAGTCCAGCCCTTCAGACTGAATTTGTATGGATCTAAAGAAGCTGTCTTCTTTGGAGTGTTTCAACTCTTCATAACTCAAGTGTTAAGCTTATAAGAGGAATCTTTTCAATCTCCGTGTGCTTTAACAAATAAATTTGTGTTTGCAATATATATTCATGACAAGTCAGGAGCCATGTGGAACTCCTGATTCTCTTTCTATGTGCATTTGTGGCAAGGAACAGTCAAAGACACTATTCACTTCCTTTCTGAATTTTAAGGACTGTTATGGGAGTGATGACTGTATAAAATAGATGACCAACATTTTCCCTCCCTCCCATCAGCCAACATGCTCTTTTCCAGAATGAGTTTTACCAGCCATTGAATATATTTTCTCAAATAGAGCAATTCGTCTATTTCTCACATGCTGATTAAAGAAAATGAGAAACATTTTACAAGCAACACTAATAATCCCCTTCAGATTTGTTTCAGATGTATTTGAGTAATTTAGTCTTAGTTTAATAACTGTGCAATCATTAGTATACTGCAAAGGTCACCAATGTGTCATTTATGCACTGAGTGATTTAAACAATTTCTCTTTTACATTATGGCATAGATGTAAACTTTTTGACTTGAGAAACTGCTTCTGAATACAGCAGTTGCTCATTCATAATTTTTTTTCATTTTCATTCTACCATGCTTTGTGTTGCAAGAGGAAAAAATAGCTAAAAAGGAATACAGGCTAAACTCAGGCTATATAAATAATTGATCTATGTAGAATTTAAACTAGTTTCATTTGGAAAAATGTTCTTTTTTATCCTTTGTATAAAACCACAGGCATACTTTCAAGATATGCAAAGAAATCTATGTAGTTCATTAGAAGTTTTTTTTCCTTAGCTAGCATGAGAATTTAAATTATTAACGTTATTTGGTTTTAATCCTTCAGTTCTAGATATTTAAATCCTATTCAGAATATTTTTCACGAAAGGATGGTGAGGCATATTGGAATTAATCAATTTTACAAGTATAACAAAAGAACATATAGTTTATAGCTGGAAATATACTGTGAAAAACTCAATAGGGAATAATGTTGCACTGCTCTGGGGAGGCAACATGATGTTTAATGGCTTTTTCAGTGTTTCATTTCTTGGACATAACAACACTAAAACAAACTGAGCTATTTAATTTTTCTATCTACAAAACAAAACTGTGGGCAGATATATTTAAGAAGATATATTTAAGCTGTGCAATAGTTGACTACTGCAAAACCTCACTAATTCACAGAAACTCTAAGAGGAGAGTCATCTAAGAACAGAGACACTTTTCCAGCACTGAAAATAGGGAACGATTTCAACGGGATTCAAGAGGTTTAGCAACTTCAGTACTAGGATTTAGGCACCTTCTCTAATGTCGCAAGAGGAAACAGGGATCCATTTTCTTTGAGAAACATGAGATGGGGATTTCAGTACCAGTAGATTCAAGACAGGAATGAAGCAGGACCTTTGACATTCTTTAATCACTGAGTATATTGAACAAAATACATCACCTTCATTCCAGTTGTGTGTAGAGACTCTTAGGTCTGGAAGCTCTAAGAACCTTTCTTCCCTGAGTCTCTCAGCAGATTTGGGCAGAAAATAAACCAATGTTTGGAATTTTGAAGAGGTAGGCATGAAGCTAATGCACACCATCAAGAGAAAAGTGTTTACATAACTTCTATGTAATATTCTGGTAACTGGAGACCTTCTGGTGCCTCTGGAACTGAATGGTAGCTGGAAATTATTTGTGACTCTAAATTTTGGATACAGGGGTATAAAATGGCAGCTGAAAAATTCAAGATAACATTGTGAATCTAGTTTCCCAAACACTAATTTGATGGTGACCCCTAACTATATTGAATTCCATTATTTTTATACATTTCAAGATACCAAAACCAAATGGATGCAGTCTGACCAGAAGAGTTTCTATAAAGTCCTGTCAGAAGAACTAACTGCACTAAACTAAATTTAGACATTTCAATTTTGAACTGAATTCTGCCATTAAAGTCTGACACTGAACTTAAGTGTAAAGGGCACTATTCACATATCACCTTGGAGGTGAAATATTTTCTTTTTAGGAACGGTGTTGCTATAACCCTTTGAGTTTTTTTCCCTAGGCTTCTGAAGACTGTACTTATCCAGTGGAAGCCACAGCAGATGTATCAGACATAAATATTAAGCATGAAATTCAGAAGATACATCTATGAAAAGAAGAAAATCACATTTAAAATGCCTGTGTTCATTTATATCTGATGTAAGAATAAAAAGGAACACCGAATGAAGTGATGATTCAGCTAAATTTAGTTAATATTTTTTACACCAGCATAAATTCTAAAAAGTGTTCATTGACCTAAATGCATGTGAGCATATCAGTTATTCACTGGAGATTGCACTGCAGTCTTTTTTCTGTCTCTCAATCCTGAAGCACTGCATAAATTAAAAAAAGAAGTGCTGAAGGATTTTTGAATTAAGACTCTCTTAAAAACAAGTTGATTGATTTTCCAGGCTTGCAAGATAAAATAAGACTGCCTTTCCATCATAACCAAAGTTTTCTGTTATTGCATAATTAGTGTGTAAGGAAAAGAGAGCTTCAAGAGGATGTACAGCAGTCATGAGAAGACTGTTTTGATATATGGCAGTCATTTGTGTTGCTATCTTCTGCTTGACTGTCTAAATTCATACATTATTCCACCCTTTCATGTTAAAATTATGCAGTCACAGTCTTGCATTTTTATTGTACTTCATCAGACTAACGAAAAATTTTAGAAGGGGCATGAAAAATTTTATTTTTTTAAGTTTTTGAAGCAATTAATTTTTATTCTATCATTCTATCTGTCTTGATACAAAGGAGATACAAAAATTTTACAGACATAGATGCATTTAATCTTCATTTTAATTATAAAAGAAGTTATTCATATAAGAGATTGTATTGATAAATGAAAGTAACAAGAATTGAAATTGAAAATGCATTTTAAAAATTGTTATTTCTGAAGATTTTGAAGAAACCACGAATGAAAGTAGTGATTATCAGAATACCTTTCTACACTGACAAACACTTTCATAAGGACAAGATTCTCAAAATGTTTTCAACATTGAAAGACATAGAGTTCTTGGAAAATTATACATGAAAAGTAAAAAGAATGCTCCTCATGTGAATAACAGCTTGTTTTTCCCTCTGATAAAACATATATATTGTATACTTAAATGTATTTGTGTGATGACAGATGAGACCCCCTGCACTTATTAGGTTATGTTTAAAAAGATAAACACAGTGGAAACAAAGACTCAGAAAGCATCCCAGGAACCATGGAAGACCAAGGCACCCAGCAAGTAACCTGATCAGTGAATAAAGAGCACACCAAATCAGATGTTTTAAGATTATCAAAGAAGAACAATTGGACCATTATCCCTTGTCCCACCTGCCAAGACAACTCAAGGAAAGTTTGAAGTTTTCATCATGGAATACCATACAAACCAAGGGGGATGATTTTCCAAAGGGGTACAGTACTTATTTTGAGATGCAGGCAGAAGAGGATTTTGAGGGGGAGCAGAGAGAATTTGAAGATGGTATAAAACTATGGGGTGTCTTCAAGGGGAAGAACATGTGAAACATTTAGAGGAAGGAACAAAAGTAGGGGAAGAGAGTGATCAAGCTGGGTCAGCAAGAAAAAAGGGGAATAAAAAGGAAAAGTAGGCAAAAGCCTGGCAAATCAGATGATTTATTACCACAGCCTCTCATAACTTCTTATTAAATACATTCTAATTATTTTCTGTTTAGATCACTCCCTAAGCCTCTGAATGAAAATTGCTCATGAACTTCAGATTAGACCAGTGTTAGGTAGGAAGAGATCCATACAGGGAAATACCCAAGGTCACAGTCTGTGTGTGGGAATGGGCCAAGGATGGATTTAAAAAGTGTTTTAAGATTCAAGAAACCCCCAGATGTGTTTTTGTGAATCCAGAGTGAGGGTGTGACTCCAATCCCAGGCATGGAAGGAGGAACAGGACAAGGCCATCTTTGACCTTCATGTCAGTGTGACTGCTGTGGGTGTTTATGTGGGTGCTGAAGCCTCTCTCTGTGCTGCTTTGTGTGTTTGTCCATGTGTGCCAAACACTCACTGTGTGTGAGTGTGTGCAGATGTATCAGATGGGAATGCATGCTCAGCCGCACCGTGGCAGAGAGAACACAGACCCACAGCAGCTTCCTTTCTCTCTCACTGGGATGAGAGGGACCATGGAAGGATTCATAGAACCATAAAATTACAAAGTATGACTAAATTCCATGTATCGCTAGTCTGCTTCCCCAAGGTGCTGTGCAGATGCAGCTCCACAAGCTCATTCTTAAGTACAGCATTTAAATCCTCCTAGTAAGGAAATGGAAGCCTTAACTGAACGCTAGCTTGCTTAAAAATGAAGGCATTATTCCTTTCCATTTCTGAGAAAAGTATGATAAAAACTTGGTGAATTGGTACATTTCATTGTCGAAAGTGTTGACAGTGAGCAGGAATTGAAGCAATGAGAAGTTGCTCATGTGGGTCTCATAATCATCCAGGATGCCACTGTGTGTTGGTTACTAAGATGAGTAGCACAATCTTCTGCAGAGCAAAGGACTTGAGAGGCAGCTTGTGTAAGAGAATGTGTTCCCCTGCAAATATTTCTAGTGATGGCTCTCCATTTTATTTTTTAAATAATGGTCCTTTTTCATGCTGCAAAGAGGTTGGGGATTAAAATAATGAGGGTGTTTCCATCATTGTATCTCTGAAACAAGATTTCAGAGGGATATTTTATGCACAGATTGACCAGGCAGAATAAACTCTGCTATTTCATTGCACATCTGTTACTGCCTCCAAAAAAAGAATATTTAAGCAGCTCACACCCCTGAGTTGAAGACTCTAAATTCTTTATAAAAAGTCTGTCATTAAAGCACTGTCTTATACCATCCTTGCTTAACTGGGTGGACCAGATGGGATGATGACATGTTTCAGATATTCCCAGCACGTGCAGTGCTGCCAGAATTGACAAGTGTGTGTCATTCCTGCAGTTACACTGTTGACAGAACACTGACACTCTTGCTAGTGACATAGCAGATAGTGCTCTTGGAATTAACTTATTGACAGAAATCTATCAATTAAAAACAGTAACAGCAGTATGTCAGAAAGTGATGTGATGTTAACCGTCTACTATTTGAGCTTTAATTGAGAGAAGAACTCCATAAAGCTCTGTAGTGTACATACTTAGCATGTTAGAAGGAGCCATGGAAAGCAATCCTATTCCTTTGATCTATGTATCTATTTGTGTGCCTTTCTGTTGTCTGGGAGGAGCTGCTGCGTTTAGTGTGAATTTCTTCTACTTCATCCCTCAAAAGTAAAGACCACATGTTATTTATTTTCTCTCCTCAGAATTCATCTTCTCTACCTGGCTTTTAATATAGCTCCTGCAAACCTGGAAATAAACTGTTGGTCATTCTGAGTTAATAGGTTTTAGGATTGGCTATTAAACATCTACCGGGGTTTTTTTCCTCTCAGACTTCAACAGTCCATCAGATTCTTTTATCTCTATTTCCCACTTCATGAAATTATTATTTTGAAACTCTTCAAAATTATGTTATCAAGCCTCTAATAATCCACCCTGATTTGTCCATTTATCTGCTTGCTTTCCTAATTTGTCTTGATTCTCAGGTTTCTTCTCTGGTTTCAATACCAGTGCAGCTATTGCTGTAGCAAAATTATGGAGGCTAGTTCTAAGGACACAGTTATATATTCTCTAGGATCACATCAAGAAAACTTCAGTAGTTCACATGGTCCTTAGGGTAATGCTTTAGGACAGGACTGAGCAAGGTGGGAGGAAAATCATACGTGCATTATAGATAATCATGGATTTTGTTCACGTGCAGAAAATACCCGTGGTAGACTACAGCTTTGTTTTCTGAGTACAGTCACAGAATAAAAAGGCCATAAAAGCTGAGGGAGTAAGTAGAGGCACAGTTCCTTCAGGATCCTGATCCCTGTTCATGGAGCACAAAATAGCTGCAAGGCTGTGCTGGAAATATAAAGCAGGTCCATCACTATACTAAGAACTGAGACAGAGTTTCTTTTTCTTTCATTCCCATGCATGCCTTGGCTATTTGGGTCACCAAGACAAATATCTATGAGCCCAGTTTCAGACATCCATGAAATCCTATGAAATGCAGATGCTGAACAAAAGCTTCTGTAAGCAAGACAGAAGTCACTATTGAGAATACCACACAGCACCAGAACAGAAGAATAAGGAATAGAAAGGAAAAATACCAAAGAATGCTCACTTACATTCAAGACACTTGGAAATAAATTAATATTAAAAGCTGTGCAGTAATTCACCATGCACAGATGAAAGATTTACATTTAGAAATAAAGTTGGTAATGCTCTCTGCAATAACTCCATGCCTCAGCATTTAATCTTGGAAACATACCCACTCTCCCAGATAGCAGCAATGTAAATAATATCCTACGGTTGGTAGCAGCAAAGTGGCTCTTTATTCTTTCAGGTCAGTGGGAGTCTCAATACTTTTGCATAAACCTAAATCAGAATCTTGAAAGTTCTAGAATGAATTTGGTGCATCAGCAAAATCAGGGACCATTTATTAGTTTTTATAAAGAAAAATCTTTGAATAAAATAAAAGAAATTAAGTTAACCAAAAATAACTCTTTCTGTTACTAACAACATGAATCCTGGTAGAATTTTGCATCATCATGAATAGCAAATTGCCAGGTTTAGGTGAAAAGCCCTATTCACCAGGAGTTTAAAAGGTAGAATATTAGACTTAATGTAACTGAAAAAACATATACTCTTAATTCTTTACTATTACAAAAACCTTTCAAGTGTCTGACTTTGAAGATAGACATAGAATATCACTCCATCAAATATCCTTTATCTTCCCAATGACTCCCACATGCAAATGAGTAATATCAGGGTAGCATCTATCTATCATTAATACATGCATGAGAAACTTAAATTTAGAATCTGAGATACACTGTGGCTACACTAGATGTCGAAAACCTACATCACGTTCTATTAAAAATATTCTGTGTGTTCCACTACCCAAGTTTTACTGACATGATAGTGAGCTTGACTAATCTAGAACAGATTGAACTCTTCAGGGTATTTAGGTGTGTGCATGTATATATCAAATTAGATTTTGATCAAGAAGGTGGATGGGGAACAATCAAGTATCAATAGCTCTTAAAAGACTCCACCCACAAAGTCAAGGAGTTTGGTGAATCATTGTGTTGATATGCAAGAGTCTTGGTGACCAAATCACGACTTGCACAGTCCTTCTCATCTCCCACATAGATCCGGGTTTTCAAGCAATTTTCGTTACAAGAAGAGACAGTCAGAGAAAAAGTAGAAAAAGTCAGAGAAAAGTAAGTCAGATCTCTCTAGAGGGAAGAAAACTGAAACAGATCAAGAAAAATGTAACATTTTTCCCCCAACCGCTCTCTGAGGATGTAGAAGACAGCTAAAACCTTTATCAACCTGCATTGACATTGCCAACTCCACATTAGGATTTATAGCAGGTAATAATTCTGAAAGCCACAATGTGCATCCAAATTAAGCACCCAGCACAGGGAAAAATGTCATCCTCCTCTGATGAAAAGTTCAATTTTCTAGAATAAGGCACACTTTCATACACATTTCCGTGGTCTAGAGAGCATAAAAGAGAAAAATAGATGGCAAACAGTTGTTAGGCTTCTTAAAGAACGACTGTCAGGAATTTAGATGCTGGTAGTGAGAGCAGAACTAGAGGCAATACAGACATGGCAAAAAAACTGATCCTCATTACATGGCCTATCCATGACAGGAAAGGGGAAAAAGGGTACTGTGAAAATTAATTTCATGATTAATGGGATTCGGTATCCATTTTGCTTTTGTTCTGTGTTGATTAATGCTATCGAATCTTTCTCTTCAAACACTGTGCCTGGATTCTCCCTGTGCACAGTTCAATCACAGAGGGGCCCATGCTCACTTTAGCTCTGTATCTTGCAGCGTGGTACAAACAATAGTGAAAATGGTGCTGTAGGTTGCTCCATTGGTCTTTTAATTGCACTAGTATACTTCTGCTGTCATAAAATTTTAGATACAGTTTAAATTCAGTGGAGCCGTGAGACATAAACTAGATAAAGGGGGAGATTTATAAGTAAATTCAGCACTGAACTGGAGAATTAATGAAAAATGAAGCATTCTGGTTGCAACATTAGTCTCTGGAATGGCATTAATAATGTTATAGAGGAAAAAAAATGTATTTTATATTATAATCAAAATTTCATTAGCATTTCAATAAACTGAAAGTCAGTGCTTAGAACACCAGCAAAACTAATCATTTTTAAAGTCCATAGTAGGTCTGCAGGCAGCTTGGTTCATTTATTCTAAATGTGCATTTTAATGGTCCATTTTGCCTTTGGAAAAACAAAAACTTTCACAACTTCAAGATTAATCTTTGCAATTGAGGGTGCTGTAAATATGGAAGAAAATAAAACAGCATAAATTGTCCATCTCCCTCTTCTTCTCCCTCCCTAATCCCTCTGCCAGGAACTACACTTGAAAACAGGACCCCATTTTATTTCTAAGGTAAAGTGCCTGTACATATTTGAGTAAAAGGAGTAGAGGAGAGAGTCCTGATTGATAAATCACTCAAACAAGTGGTCCAGCTTTATTGGGTTACTTTTATTGTGTGTGATGGACTGACCCTGGTTGGATGGCAGCTGCCCACCAAAGCCGCTCTGTCACTGCCCTCGTCAGCTGGACAGGGGAGAGAAAATATAACCAAAGGCTCATGGTTCGAGATAAGGGCAGGGAGAGATCACTCTGTCATGGGCAAAACAGACTTGACTTTACAATGTTTAAAAATCAAATGACATGTTTAACTCAGTTTTAGTTATACTTTTCATTCTTCAAATCACCAGCCAACGCATAAATCCATCAAGGTCTTCTCAACAAAAAAACATCTGCTATTGAATATCGAAGTCCAAACAGATTTACCTTTACATTCAGTAGAGAGAAACAGACATTTCTGTTGATGATTCATCTAGTCTAACAGATGTCTGAAATGAGAAGAACCACATTCCTGGACTCATATCATGTAATTTAAGACACCACAGTATTGATGACCACATGGAGAAAGTCCTGTTTAAAAGGTGGTTCCTGACCCTGAGATAATCAGCTTTCCTCTCTCACCTGGCTGAAGACATCCACACTAAGAGCATTCATTAGATATTTGCCCTCCCCCATGACTGCCTACAAATCCTCTTGCATAAACATCCCTGTGAGTTCCTATGTGCTTCCCTTCCATCCCTTGTTAATGCAGGGGATCCTTAGGCAGACATGAGAGATTTCCAACAGCTGAACACCCCAAAGGAATGTACTGATGGGGAAAAAAGGAGGAAAGAGGGGGAAAATTTGTGGGAAAAAGGCTGCATGCCATAAGAAAGAAATAAGCTCACCAAGACTCATTTAGGTAATATCCCCAATCAGGAAACTGTTGAAGGATGTGATTTGAGTCAGAGGCCTGATTACATACTGAAGTTCATCAAATTAAGGCCAGCATGTTTCAGATTGTTTTTTTCCTAGATTAAGCATTCTTTATAGAAAATATGAAAGTGGTGTGGATGGGGAAATTATTTACAGAACAAAATTCATTTAGGATAGCTCTGGTCTCCAGCATGATCAGAGTTGAGAGGATTACACTGAAAGACTCCTCTATCAATCAGCTGTGTAAGGAATCCTCCTCTCCCCACTGCTTTCTTCCAAATTTTTCTAGACTCCTATATCTCATAACACATATTACTAAATTAAAAATAAAATGAAGGGCATTTATTCTATCTGGTTTTTTTTCATGCTTCTCCCTTTTCCTATAGTACATAAAGTCTGTTAATCTGATTTATGTTTCTCCTCTTTTTCCTATGTTTTAATCGTTTGTAGTTTCCTCCAAGCCAGAGAAGCCAGAAGGTGGTAGGGATTAAATGAGTCCTGGTTTATTTATGTGCAAGAAATAAAAAATGCACTTCCATAACTGTAATTTTTCTCTTGCAGCTCTATGAACCCCTGAAGAGTCACATCACTCAAGTTACTAGTTTTCAGTAAACAAGCAGCTGGATTTTGTTGTACTTATTCCTTCCTGATAATTCAGTCTCATCTACTATAATGATGTAGAAGAAAAATAAAATCTTGAGTAGTATATTTTTAACAGAAAATCTCATGTAAGAGACCTCTGAGACCATGCTTAGTGTCAACCTTTTAGTATTTTCCAGGATTTAGTTATGGAAACATCCACATTATCTATAGAGAATGACCCTGGTTTACAAAAGCAGAGCTGCTGGGTGTTGATTGTTTTCACACAGGTAATTTGCAATGAACAAATATATTTTTCTGGAAATTTCTAGGACAAAACCAAGCTATTTCTTAACTTTCTTACCCCTGTTAAAAAAAGAAAAAAAGAAAAGGACTGGGGGAAATAAAGGCTGTCTTGCGCTTGCATGTCTGAACCTTGCTTTAGACAGGAGACTTCAGCCTTTATGGTGTGAGGCCAAGTGACTGCCTTCTAGGGGAAGACCCCAGTTAGTCCCAGCAGCTTGACAAGTTACTGCCTTCACCCAGACCCTGTGGAAATCACCTCCCTATCCTATGAATTGTTCCTCCATTGCTGCAGCCAAAATAAGCTGAGCTAGCAAAGACCTGTTTATTTTTCCAGCCTCTTCAAATGGCAGCACTTGCTCAGGTCAGCAGAGGTGTCAACAGAAAGCACCGAGGGCACTGAGGAGGAGCAGAGGGCAACAGCAATTAGCAAGGGAAGCCTACAGGTTGCAGCTCTGATGGTGACATATTTGCAACCTGAGGAGTCTTCTCTTTAGAGGAGTAGCCACCTCTAAACCCCTGCCCCCTGTATAATCAGTAGTCTTGCACTATGCAGTTTCCTGTAGCTGAGTAAAGCTGTGTGAATTAATCAGTTACCATCTATTTTCTACTCAAGAGGCATATAAACCTAGTTTCTCTTCTCATTAAAGCCCAAAACTATGTCCTCTGCCTCTAGACGTATAAAATTCCTTTCTTCCCTCCAAACTAAATGTGGCAACTAAAAACACCTTTAATTATCTCTCCCACTGACCTCTAATTGCTATCTCCATGAATTTATGATCAAGAAAACATTTAATTTAATTTAATTTAATGGAGAGGTGCATGCTTACTTCAGAAATCTGAATATATTATAGATTGCCAAATGATAAATTTGATAATGCAGCTGCTGTGTTCTGCTCAAACAAGAGAAGAAAACCACCATGAGGGTTTTCACTCACTTATTTCTCCTGGTATCAGATAGCTTTGTGGAAACAATTTTCATTTCAGTCACACAAAGAGTTTATTTGATCTGGCTTATTATTAAAAATTGAAAGTCTTATTATTTCTGAGTTTAGTCAGGCTTCATTTTGCTCTATTGGCAGATTTAAATTTTCCCTAATCTTTGTTTTCTAATGGTCCATGGTATTCCTAAAACTTTTAATCTACTGCGCTTTTCAGATTTTTCTGTTTTACACTTGCAAGGTATCTGAAGGGATCTGTTTTATCTTAAAATTGGGTATAGGTTCACAAAGAAGCAACACAGCCTGCGGGATGACACTTCAAGTTGTTAAGAGGCTTTTTCTAAAACTGTATCTTATTTTTAGAAGGGATTGGCTTTCAGCTACTTTCTCCACATTTTACACCAACCTCTAACTCTTGTAAACCCTTGTAAGGCCTTTTCACAGCTCTCCACAGGAGCTTACCACTCCAGGTGACAAGACATGGGATTTCAGTATTTCTCACTCTTTGGAGCAGGCTGTTCTGATTTCCGTGTGCGGACCCGGCTGGGACAGGGTGATGTGATCACACTCAGGAGCTCAGTTGGTGTTAAAAAAAGAGCAGCATGCCAAGAGCAGATTGAACGTATGTCAACAAGGCAGCACCAGTGCCACGCGCGCTGCAGCAATCCTTCAGAGGGTGACAGGCAGCAGAAACGGGGAGGGATAGGAAAGTGTTTGTTTGCTACTGCAGCACTTCAGTAAAGCCACCACATCCCTGTGGCTACACTGTGCGTGGTAGGGATCACACAAAGTCAGAGCCATCAGTGCAGCCTGGGGCCGGGAGCCATGGCCCGGCCCAGCCCAGGGGGAGAGCAGTGCTGGTGGCAGCCCCAGCTCTGGGCCCAGGCACCATCTCCCTGAGCATGGACCCATGGCCAGGCAGGGCTGGGCTGCAGGGACCTGGAAACCAGCCCTGCTGTGGCATCACTGGGGCAGGGGCTGACATGGGATCCTGGACAAGGTCCAGGGCAGCTGATTCAAGAAATTGCTATTTCAGTGACAACTCCTGCCTGAGCTGGTATTTTTCCAGTTTTGAGTTAAAAATTCTGAAAATTCTTTGGTTGTGGATAGGTTTGAATTGCTTTAATTAGAGAAAAAGAGAACTTAATGGTCAGGGAATGCAGGTTGTATTGAAGTCACAACAGAATTGCTTATTATGAAATTATGAAATTACTTTGGGGTAATTTAGGATAAATTGTACTTTGTTCAGAGACTGTAGAACTACTTCTAATCAATTTTCTTTCTCTTTTTTTTCTTGACTGGAGCTCTAACTTTCTCTGATGTTTAAAATACATTTCTCTTTTTAGCAATAGTTTCTGCAAGGGTTGCATCTTGAAGACAATTGCTCACATGCTAATGGAAAAGTCTATTTGGAAAGACTGTGACACGAAATTTATAGTTTCTAAACTAAATACATAGGTTATAATTTTTTTCCTAAGTTTTGTGTAAATATCCCAGTTTTTGAGAACTCAGCCTAAGCAGTCTGAGAACCCTTTATCGTTTCACTACATTTATTCTATGTCAAAATAATACATGGGACAGAAAGACTTCTTTGGAAACTCTGAATACAGATAAAGCTGGTGTGCTGTCTTTAATGGCACCTTGAGCTCAAAATACCTCCTCCAGGAATCACAGGTCACTGTTCTCAATCCCTCAGCTCTGAATTTGGTAATAAGCTCAATTTTTCTTCTACTGCAGAATTGCTTAGTATGGAAATCCTTAATTGCACTAAGCTATTAAGATATTAAGATATTAATTGCACTAAGATACTGTAAGAGACAGTCTGACGATCCCTCATCTGCCTCAGGATCCTTGCCGAGGACAGAGACTGAACACAGGAGTCCCGGCCTGGCTGAGGTGGGATGTCTGCCCAGTGCTGCCTGCAGGTGAGCCCGCTGGGAACTGGTACACATTCCTGAGGAAATTAGTGCAGGTCACGGTGGACTGCGCTGTTCTTGCTGCCCAGGCAGGAAGGACTGTGCTGAAGTGGAAAGGAATGACCTGTCCTGTACACCTGTCCTGTACCTGTTTCCCAAAGCAATGGGCCTCATAACAGTGGTTGGAGATTTCCCCACCTCTTGGCCAGTTGCCCCTCGCCTCTGAAAAGGACTATAAAGGGACTTTCTAAATTAACCAAGATGAGATCTCCCCACGGAAAGAAGACAAATCTATTGGCAGAAGACCACGAGGACTTCGTCTCATCTGTTGGCAGCTATTACCCCCCTTTTCTTCCTCTCTACTCTTTTACTTTGTTTTCTTTATCTCTCTGTCTCTTTCTCTCCTCTATTGCATTGCTGTGTTGTGGGCACTTAATAAAGGTGCACTCTTTTGATTAAGACTGAAATCCCTTGTGTCCTTTTGCACTCTGAGATCTATAAACGAACCATCATGACCCTCACTTGTATTAGCAGATTGTGACAGATACTAAGAAATACTAAATACTTAACTAATAATTAATACTTAATACTTTCCATAAGTAATACTTATGGAAACTCCAGTTCCATAGGAAACAATTGAGGCTTTTATTCCCTGAAAGGCCTCAGATGTAATATTTTTTAGTAATATTATGTAAAATGTTACTGATACCCATTAGATGGATGAGGACTCTGATATCAAGGATTTTGGTACTTGGAAAAGAAAGATACTTTATCGAAGCACTGAATCAAAGAACTGAATCAAAAAACTGAGAAAATCCCATAATCTTTATTGTGAACCCCTAGTTTTTTGGCTATGACAATTACTTTTTCTAGTGCCTCCTCCTGAGTACATGATTCTGGAGTTTCTTCCTACAGTCCTTTAAGCTGAGACAATGTTAGTTCTGGCCAAACACACTCAGAACATAGAAAATCAAAATTTTGACAAATTTTTAAAACTTTCTTCTTTTAATCTTTCTTCTTTCTACTTTTCTTTCTCATCTACTGCAAATTAACGTACATAGTTAATGATTATTACTGTTACTGTTCTAGTCAGCACAACAGTCCCCAAAATGAAGACAGACTGGTGTCCTGAGGAAAGTTACTGGATTGCATAAGTCTGATATTGTTATTCCTCTGAACAATTTCTCTGCCTGATCCAGGTGTTCTCACATCACAAGTGGGAGGGAGAAGGGGATTACTGGAGAGATGGCACACACTGAAGCTATTACAGAATCATAGGGTTTCAGGCTTGTAAGTTTTGTCCTGAAGTACAGTTATGTGACACTGTAAAAATAATTGGCAATCATGAAGAAAGTTGAAAGGATATGTAGCAACACTGTGCAGTATCATGTTCTGATTATTTGTTGTTTAGCAGCATTAAAGATGAAAATATTTTCCATAGAAACTATTCACATCTAAGCAGCATTAAAACATTATTGTTTGCACTTAGGAGAAAATCTCAGGGGTTAAAAAACTGGCCCCACTTTCTCCTGGGCTACAGAACTTATTCAAACGTTCATCTAGAGACACCTCTGGGGAACTGGCTAAACAATATGACTCTGCAAGGGCTTTGACCTCGATGAGACAGACCTCTAGATGAAAAATAATAATAAAAGCTGTAAATTGCTAGTAATTGGAGAAGAGCTGGCTTTGCGGAACTCTAATGAATGCAAACATAATTAAAACTCTTAAGATAGCATCACTGGCTGCAAATTTCTAGTAAGTATAAACATAATAAAGTCTCTTTAGATGGTGTCATTCCTAAGTGTTAGGCACTGGCTCATGTGAATAGCATGGATATGAGGAACATTTGTGCAGACAAGATGGTTCTCGTAGCCTCTTAAAAAGTCTGCTGGGATCCCGAAACATAGTTGGGGTAATGGTCTATTTATCAAAACTGAACAGGAACTTAAGCTTATTAAATGAGAACTCATGTGTGATTTAAACCTGGAAATCACAAACTCTGAATTCTGTTAGGCAGCCTGACAATAAGTCCTCTGATGCCATGAAGATTTTTGCCTTTTCTTTTATACCCCTGTTGTACCTTTTTACAACTTCTGTATTCCTAGTGCTTTTTGCCTACATTCTTGGACTTGTTTGTTAAGCTAAGAGACAAAACATTTTAGAAGCTTCGTAGCTAGAGATCAGTGTGCCCCAGACACCAAGGTCCTCTCCAGAACACATTCTGTAAACCAAGATAGAACCATCCAGGGGAAGGTTCCTTGGGGAGGGGGGCTCACTCGAGCCTCTCATTGGGGAATCTTTGATAGATATGCTAATTAGTAAGACCTATAATGTTATACCCAATGTTGGGGGGGGAAAGAACAGAGAGAGAGAGAAAGGATCCTTAAAATAAATACCAAGGTAAAATCCCTTTTCCCCTTCTAACCGTGTTCTAACCTTGATTTTAAGACCAGGAAAAGGCATCACCTCCATATATTATTTTATTAAGATGTGGGGGGGTGGGGTGGTAATACTATTGTATCTTATGCATCCTATAGCACTACAAAATTAGAATGTGTGGATCAGTGTTAACTGAATTTCTTAAGAACCTTAATGGAAGAAACTGAGGTCACTATAGGGACAATGCTTAAGGTTATTTTTGCTTTATGAGTCGGAACTTACATACATTCTTAGAGGAGAACAGCAAGTTAGGATGCAGGTTCACAAAAAAAAATTATTTTTGTATTATATTCTCACATGAAAGGTTAGAATGAAGACAACCTCTGTTTATTAGAATTTTGAAACATAATTCAATAAAGGTCAGAGAGAGGGGAATATTATCACTGTATTTGTTGCTGTGCATCTGCACTGTGAAAGAAGTGTTCCTGTTAACCATAAGCTTTGAGCTGGCAACTCTCCCTTTATTTTATTTTTTTTAAATGAAATAATGCATCCCTCCTGATCTTTAAGAGGTATAAAATAGAAAAGATTAAGAAAAATCCCCTTCCTATAAACTTTCAATTCTTAACGGGACATAGGGAATTATTTTTACTTTATGATTGAAGGAAGATGGACAGTTCATACCACTAGAATTTAACTAGATCTGAGCATTTAAATGAGCTAGATGCTGGCATCTAAATGATCATTCATTTGGTGCAGTATTTCTTTAACCAAAGTAGAGTCCTGCCAGATTTCAAATGGGAATGTGTTTTAATGGAAATGTTTATTTCAGCATTTGACAAGAAAAGTAAAAAATTTCCATCTCTTGTTTATCTTTGAAACTCATTTGTGAGGGGGTTTTAGATGAAAAATTATACATTTTTAAATTATGTATATATATCAGTAATGTAAATTTTTATTCAAAATTATGAAGTCAAAATACATCATCCAAATTAAACATTTCAAATCAGTGGGAGCAGAATTCCTTTTCTGATGGAGATCTTAGTTTTCCTTTACTGTGTGATCCACCTCATCTGTTGGGTTTGCCAAGTGCAGGGCACGGTTGCCCCCTCCATTTGTAGCACAGGAATATATAGCCAGGCCTTCTAGCATCTCTGTGTGAAAGCACTTGGTGGCTGTCAGAATAGCTACAAATTGTGCTCTGGCTATTCTAAGAGCTTCAAAGACTGTCAATCATATGTAGTTTGTCTAGGAGATAAAATGCATATCATGTTTTTTCACATCAAAGCAAGTCTTAATTGTTCCCCTTACTTTCCAAACTAAGTATTTGTTTATACACATATTTGCATATTGCATATTTTTCATTAAAAATAACCATTTTCATCAAGTTAGTCTCAGTTTTGACCTCTGTGAAGTCAAAAATCATATATATTCCTTAGAATGTATTTGTGTGCATATTTTATGAAAGCATTGTGTCCTTATGGAATTGATAAATTGAGTATACACAAACTGCTTTGAAATAAATTTAGTAAGGAACTATCTGTTTATTACTGCATAGATTACTTGCTGACAGTAAACAATTTTTTAGATAAAAGAACTTCCAGTGAGGGTTAAAACTAATTGATTTTTGTTTGTTTGTTTTTTTCATTGTAAATCCTTAGGAAGCTTGAAAAGATTGCTTTAGTCAATTTGCTGAAGCAGGCTTTCATTAGAGATATACTGAGAAGTGCTTTAATCAGTACATAAATCCACCAGTTTCAGATAATTGGTGCTAATCATCATTTCTCAACATAAAAGGACTTGAGCAAGGACTTTTGTCAACAGCAAAGTTGAATGATACACAAAGGCACAAGGCCTTTCAGTCACCTTTCAAGATCATCCTCACTCACAGAACAGAGCTGCTCATTGTGCTGAACTTGTGCTAGACATACCAAAGGCCAAAGACTAACAAAAATTGCATTCCTGGAATTATGAATCTTGGCCACCTTGCAAGAAATCAGCTGTCCAGTGTAGACACCCACCTGCATTTCCATAACAGGAAAACAGGACAGGTGGCAACTCTATCCATCTAAGGCACTGAGTGGCTTGTGTTCAGGCACCTATACTTACTCCCTCCTTACCAAAGCAGAGTAATTGCATTCAGTCTACATTCTTTTGGATGCTCCTGGGTCCCTCCTCACCCCTCAGCAGTGACCAGACATTGTTTGGGAAGCATGAGTTTAGACTGCCCACAGTTTTGCCCTGAAGTCCAGCAGCAATTCAGCACCATGTTTTGTGTTCTATTACAGATGTGGTCCATTTTTGCAAAGGCTGAGGTGCCTGACAAATACTGTCCAAGATACTCCAGCCATTCAAAAAAACCATGGGAACTGGGAAGAAACTGGAATTTGTTCTCATCTATCAGGTAGTAATGGAGCATAAGGATGAGAAAATCCTTGCTTTTTTTAAGAAGTGTTGGCTATCATGTTTGAATATATACTAATTATTTCTTAGATCATTTGCTTGAAAAGAAAACTGGTGAGTCCAATATCTTTTTTAGCCCTGAAAAAACTCAAAGGCCCAACTCTCTGTCTATTAAAGACTAGACTTCCCTCAGGTCATTCTGGAATGAAAAAAAAAAAGGGAGAGGATTATCTTGCCTTGCTCTCACTAAAAATGGTCAGTTGTACAGCAAAAAGAATTACTCATATGTGACAGAGAAGAAAAAATTGTTACTGCACAGTGGGACATCAGATTGCAATAGGACAGCTGTGAAGTAACCAACTGTTCTGGAATGCAGCCTCGCCGCCCACTCACATTGACAGCCAGAACAGGAAGCTCCAAGCACACCTTGTAACTTGTTGCAGACCTTGATCGTAAGATTTGGGCTATAATTGTCTAAATGGTTCTCCTCACCTGACCCAAACAATAGGCTTTTGGTTAGGATTGTTACCAGCCATGGAAGTGTTCTGGGTTTGAATCCTTTGAAGGTCGAAAAGGGAATTCAACTGGTCTCTTTTCTTCAGGATAAGTGCTTTAAATCATAGTTTATGATATAAAAGTTGGGAACAGTGTATCTATGTTGTTTTAAAGGTAGAACCGCTGCAGTGAATTTTTCAGCCAACTAAATCAAATGTGAGTTTTCTAGGACAGGTAGAAGAGGTCTCAGCAGACTTGGATAAATGAATGCCGTGTTACTAGACACATCTAGTCCATGAAGTTGGGTTGTTGAATCAGGTTTTTGAAAACAAGTATTGTTGGGGAGGCTGAAAGTTTGGTAAGAAAGTTTCACAGGTATGTAGGCTTGGCAGAAAGATCTCTGAATGTAGAAACTGCAGATGAGATAGAAATTAAAGCAAGTTTTGATATAGAGCAAAAGATGTTTTGCTGAAACAGTGATCGATGAGTAACTGAGGAGGCAAAGGTTGGAGATGAGTTGGAATGAGATTTTTAGGAGTAGGACAAAGGTATGTGACTACAGACAAAGACATGTTTTTCACCAAGTAAATAAGTCTCAAGAAGAGCATAAGTAAATAGAAAACATGTCTTTACCAAATAGAGAGATATGGCAGGCAAACAAGAAATGTCGAAGTAGGAAGAAAAAGAGAAGTCTGACAATTTTCCATTGTAAGCTTAAATTGTAACTTATTTACTCTTGTGATTGGATAATAATGACTATAATATGGTGATGGTAGTAGTTATGATAGGCTATAGGCAAATGTAAAGGTATTGTGTATGGTGCTTATTGGTTGTTATGTATTAAGATACTCTGCAAAGAAAAGTATAAAATGCTTTGTAACTTGAACAGAAAGGGGCTTCAGGTATGCCTACAGCTGGAGCTGGCAGCTGTAGGGCTGGCTCCGGATACCCACTCCCTGAAATGCTGTAACTTTGCCTATGCAATAAACAGCTTTCAAGAGAGCTGCCTGAAGTCCAGACATCCTTTGTGAAACTTTCTCCTATAAAGTATGTTTAAAAATGCAAGTAATTTTTTACACATTTGAGATTTAAATTATTTAAATGTGGCTTTATAGCTCTCAGATGTCTTCCATGTGAAACAGATGGCATAAGTCTAACAATAATGTACAGGACATGGTCTCCCTTGTAAAGTAATTTTAAAAATTTCAGTCACAGATTTCAAGGATTGGCAAATGTTGCACCAACATTTTTCTAGAAATTGTTCCACCGGACAGGAAGCATTCTTCATCCAAATGTCTGATTTTAAGGCATTTTTTAATGTTAAGAACATAAGAACCACCTTCTTGGAACAGAGCAGTATTCCATGCTGTCTGCCAGGGACCAGTGTTAGAGGCATAATGTCATAATGTTGCATCTGACAAATCAATGCATAATTGTTACCAATGCAAAATCTTGCAGATTTTGGCTATATAGTAATCTGTTTAAAATCATATTCCTCTTATGTATCATCTTATACAGGCTTCATTTTTAATTATCCACTTTGTAAAATATAAACCAAGTTTTTGAACAAAATACCATCTTCCCCAGAATCAGCTATTCTTCTGCAAGATGAAGTAATCATCTCTCCACTGCAAATATGTCTGAAATGCTGTGGTCAGGAAAAAGATAGGTCAGAATAGATGGCCATTGTGGTGTTTTCTGGTGTAAAATCTTTGCTACATAATACTGTAATCATGCATTGTATGATCTTAAACTACCTGAAATCCATGTGAGCTTAGCTAAATTAATGCACTGGCTTTACAGCCCATGTTGTCTTCCATGTTGCAAAGTTCAGCTGGCAAAATATAACACGATGAATTTAGGGCTTTGTTAGGCATTTCTGAATGGAGAGAACATAATGTTTTCAAAGTAGAAGGTAGACCTTTAGCCACCTGTCTCCAGTTATGCTCAGAGTGATTGCCAGATTAAAATGCCATCTAGCTCACTGTGAAAATATGTCCCATAGCATCTCCTTTTAGCTCAGGAGCATTAATGCTAATAACAGACCAACAGAGAATCAATTTTATTTTTATACTCTCAGTGATTAAATGTTTTATACAGAGCTCTGGCAACACTTTCAAAAACTCTCAAACACAAAATTGGAGTTGAAAACATGTACTGGCACTGAGAAAAACTGCATGTGAAACAGTTTTTGCTAATTGAATGACTAGCACAAATGGTAGCCAAGAGAAGTACATTCACCAGAAATATTCATATGAAGCAGAATATGAAATCAAAAAGGCTGTTAAATAACTATGCTGACAAGTAATGATTTCAAGTTAAATTATCAAACTGGAATGATACTATTATTGTTGTTGGTTTTGTTATCATTATTATTATTTTGAGTGCATGGCTACTTTGCCCTTTAAAAAGTCTATGCAAAACTGGCTAGCACTTTGGTTACTACTATGCATAAAATTCAGTAAATGGTATTGATGCCAAATTTACTTTCTAGACTTACTGTATTCTTATTCTGAGTTCCAAGGCTCCAAGGCTGTAACACCCTTAAGAAATCAAGTGCAAGCCATAACCTGTAATGCACAGTCTTTCCACTTGATAGTTAAATATTATTTCTGCCAAACTCACACCTTGGAAGGTAAAAAGATTAGCAAATCTGGGCCATCCAGACAGAAATGTTAACTATAGGGATACTGCTGAAGGTATCATTATTATATTTAGAGTCTTCAAATGTGAATTTCCTTTTTAAATTTTGGGTGTTTCATTTCAATGTACAAACAGGTCCATTTACATTAATGATAGCCAAGATTTTCTGTGTTGCTTAACAAGTGCTCCTGTTTAAATTCCTTTCTAGAAAAACAGGCTGAAATAGACTCTGAAAGAGAGTAGCCATTGAATCAGACCCAGAGATTTCTACCTCACATTTTTCATGCAAGATTCTGAGCCTAAATAGAACAGTTAGGACTGTCTTTACTACCTCATACAGTAATATACTTTAGAGATGCTAATTCCAGAGAAAGTTAACAAGCCAAGTACTAGACCTTTTCACAGCAAGGGTCTTTGAATTATCTTTACATCAATGCACTTTTTTTTCAGATAACAATAATTCATAATCATTACATGGGAGAAATCTAACAGTATGCATTTGGTATACAAAGCACTAGAGATGCTAATTTTATAGAAGCATTTATATTAGAAAAAAAATGTTGTTTCCCTTTCTGCTCCTTAGTGCTGAGGCATTTAATCTCTTACTGCCTTTGGAAAAGTAACACCTCCCATTTTCAAATGGAGCAGATCAGACATGCAGAACTGAATCCCTGAGTGTCTATAAAGTACAAATTCAGCTTCAGATCTTGTGATGCCCTGCTCCAGCTCTGGAAACAGCAAAGACTATAAATTACATTACCATGTTGAGAATTATAATATGTAACCTCCCCAGGTGGTGCAGAAACACTGTGGCAGAGATGGACACAGACCTCACATCTTTTCTATACGTTTACATCATATTTGATCCTTCAGCACTGTACTCTACATAAAAGAATAAATTTCAAAAGGAAAGGACATAAATGGTCTATTTGTATTACCATTATTTTGAACAACATAACTCCAATGCTATTCCCTGTTAAAAAGAAAGTCTATCATATAAGCCAGGACAGTATTTGAACAAATGGATCCAAATGACCAATGAAATGAATTATGAAATATAATTCAATGTTGCACAATTTAAGTTGAAAACACCAAAGTATAGAGGACCCTGTACAGATGAGTAGCACAACTGTGTTTCGGCCCTGATGAATAAAGGAGCTTTCCATATCTTCTAAATGCCAGTGGGGCTGTAGAATTGCTCTTAATGAACTCCTTGGCATTTCCTTTCAACATGCCTTTGTGTTTGTTGGACTTCTTGTCATGCCAGCCCACTGCCATCTCCTCTGCTCACTCAGGCAGCTTTACTCTTATCACTCATCACCTGAATTTTGTGCAGAATTATCAGTACTGGAGAGTTTCTGATACTGCTAGAGGCACAGCAAAGGAACTTTTTATTCTTGTGCACCTGCTGCACATTTATTTGCCTTTCTTTACAGAAGATTTATACTAACTCTGGAGAATACCAACACACTCCAATTAAACTGCATAGGGTCATAAAATATCCTGAGCTGGAAAGGACACAGAAGGATCAATGAAGTTTGACCCACTAGGATCGTGAAGTTCAAACTATGGTCCTGCACAGGACACACCAAGAGTCACACCATGTGTGACTGAGAGCATTGTCCAAACACTTCTTGAGCTCTTTTGGCCTGGTGCTGTGACCGCTTCCCTGAGGAGCCTGTTGCACTGCCCAGCCACCCTCTGGGTGAAGAACTTCTTCCTGACATCCAACCTAAACCTCTCCTGACTCAGCTTCATGCTATTTCTTTTGGTCCTGTCCCTGGTCACCACAGAACAGAGATCAGTCCCTGCCCCTCCTCTTCCCCTCACAAGGAAGTTGTACCTGCAGTGAGGTATCCCCTCAGTCTCCTCTTCTCCAGGCTGAACCGCCTCATATGGCTTCCTCTCCAGATGCTTCCCCACCCTCATTGCCCTCCTTTGGATGTTCTCCTATAGTTTAATATTATTAATATTCAATTAATATTGCTGTGACCACTTGCCTGGGGCTGATAAGGTTTGCCTTGTGCTTTACCTCACAGTCACTGGCACGTTTACATGCAACATCTTTGGGCATCCAGATGTTTAGGAAGTAGCTGGCTCACATACTTCTGGAAAAATGTGTCCTTTGCAACGATATGCCACCACAGCCAGGCAGAAGAACTGTACAAGTTCTTTGCTGAATGGCCTTCAAAAGAAAGCATGAGCTATGTAGACAGGCTGAACAAAAACAGCCTGCAAGGGCAATGCCTGGGTGTATAAACTCATGTCTGGCAGCACTGTTGGAGAAGAACACATGGTAATTTTTCAGTCTGAGGTTCTTTTACTAGAATACCTAAATGTGAGGTATAATACATGTGTCTAGCTTGACAAAAAGTGACAAAAGCATAAATATTTATTTAACATTTTGCCTTTCACTTTTTTCTGGACTTTTCCTTCAAATTTAAATCAGTTTTTGCACTTACCTGGAAATATCTTGGAAAACACTCATATTTAATATTTTAGATGTTCCAGTTTTTAAAGGGGGAACCAAACAACCAATCCTAAAAACTGTGTGTCAGGCTTTTACTGTTATCTTCAAACTTCAGCAGTTTCTGCTTGTGGAGTCTCAGCTGCAGACATGGCAGAAATGTGTGCAGTCCAGAGGCTTCAAGAGAGTTACAGCACAGCTGGTTCTGGGAAAAGGAAAAAAAGACTTGTAATATCACAGTGGTACATCCAAGGAAAATTTGTAAAAACTATTTCCAGCACCATGGCACTGTGTGGATGTCAGAGTGTGGTTGCTTTCATCTTGTCGGAGCAACACTCCTTTGTGGACTGTAGACATATTTCATTCTAAAAGAGCAGTCTGACCATTTTTTACCTTGAATTAGAGGAAATTGCAATAATATAGAGAAAAAGTTGATATTATGCACTTTCACAGCCCTTCTAATATTTCCCCACTGCTGTCTAGCCGTTACAACCAGTCATTCCATGTATTTTCACACAAGGAAAACAAGTAAAAAAAAGTAACCTTTCCAGTAACAGAGATGGCACTCTGACACAGGTTCCTTTTGATAATGGCATAACCCTAACTGATTTGTCTCATTTAGAGATAAATATAAAACCAAATAGAAGATAATTTAATGTCTGGAAAATGTATCAACTGCCCAATGGATATTTATAAAATAGGCAGGCAATGACAATTTTGGGGGTTTTTTTCTGACTTTCTGGGCTTTTAGCCATTTGCTTCTTTCTGCTTTCCTTCCATCTTGCTGTGAAGTTATATGTGCCTCAAAGTCAGGAAGGAGTGCACTTAAAAGTGCAGTGGAAGATGCACTAAAAGAGCTGTGTCTGCTGGTTTTGAACCTGAAGCTAAAATAACAACTTTTTCTTCCTCAGCAAGTGAAAGGCTAGTAATGATACAGTTGTTTTCTCAAATCTAAAAGTAGGAAAGAAAAATGGCAAAGCCTACTGTTGTAAGTTTTGGTGACAATAAACCCCCATCCAGTTCAAGAGGAGCCCTCACTGCTGCAGGGGTCAGCATTTATAGATGTCAGGTAAATTCACATATGAAAGGAAACCATCAGGTCAGAGTTGGCCACTGTGTGGAGAACCACTAGACATGCCGACAATAGAACAAGAACAGTTCCTTTTTTTATCCTTAATTCAACCTGACGTACATCAATTGTACTGTTCAGTTGTACTGTTAAGACTTAGTGTCCCATTGCTTCAAAATGAAATAAATATTGTGCTTTAATAAAGATCTCTGTATAATATTATATTTAGAGATTTACTTTACTTTTTTCCTAGGCTCAGGAACCGACCCAGGACAGACATGCAAAATGGATTATATCTTCTGCATGTCAAGGGATCAGGAACAACAAAACCCAGATTTGTCATTTATTTTTCTCTGAAACTGAAGGAGAGATACAAAACATACAAAATTTATAGACAAAACAAGTGAAAATACCCTCCATAAGCAACTATATATCATAATAAAATACACAAAGCAAAATGAGTTAAATACAGAAGTAGATGACTTGAATCCCTGATAATTGGAGAGCCACTCCATCCCCTGTTGGAAGTTGTTCCTGGTCTGACCCTCGCATCAGAATAAAGAATCAACAACTCCTTTAATTTTATCTAGACATTTTCCTATTTTAAATTAAACTGTTCTTCTGTTGTTAGTGAGTGATCTGTGCTGGTACCTTGGCAAGTAAAGTCTTGCTATTTTCCTACTTTTTATATTCTTTTATCAAGAATCATTTATGATTTGTAAGATGTTTTTGAAAATACAATGTAATTGAGTAATTTAAGGATTTTCAGCCTCTTCAAAAAAAATAGTCAGCTTTTGCTGCACTGCATTTTCAAGTTCTATAGTTTGTAAACATGAAGGGGACCTTTATATAAGGGATTGAAAATTATTGCTATTGAATGAACTGGATGACATAGCATCTCAAGAAAGGGAGATTTATAATAATGGTTAATACTCCCAACGGAAAAAGCTGTAATGGAACCTAATGTTTGAAAAATGAAGCTGCAGGGATTCAGATTAATATTGAAACATAAAAGTTTAATAAAAAACAATTAATTGCACAAACTAGCCCTAAACCTTTTGTTGTAGTTTTAAATCAAAACTGAACATCTTTCAAAAGTTTACGATGTAGATACAATATTGCAATTATGTGCTTGAGGCAGATATTCATCAGTTCTTCTGTCCTCAGAAATCTGAGAAACAACCACTAGTACTTATAGTTTTACGATTTATGTAATTAAAACTGTCATTGATATCTTGATTGATGAGGATTTAAAAATTCCATTAATGAAGTAGCACTGTTAAATGTTCGAGTGCTCAAAGTTGCAAAATGTCGAAACCCAGTTTGCCAACGTAGAGATTTATAAATTGGGCAAATCCAGCTATATTTTTGTGTCAGCAGTCAATGACATACCTAAGGCAAACCAACACAATGGAATATTATATAGCTTTTCCTAAAGAAGGCAATAGGGATTTATTAAATTCATCTTGACTGACATATATATATATATGAAGAATAGAATATAATTTTGTAAATTTAATTTTAGACATGTCAATTGCTTCTTGGTTGAAATTTCAAAAATATTCATGGGAAATTTCAGCTTACATCATTAAGGTGGACTAAGAAGCGGATGAAAATGCTTTCTTACAGAGAAAAATCTTGATCAGTCTTATCTTTAGGTAAACTCAGCTGCAAGGTTTTGCTACCTGACATCTACAGAAATTTGTCTTAATTCATACTGAAAAAGGCTATGTATTTTAGCCCTCCATATTTGCTTCTTAACAAGCCATTCATAAGGAATATGTGGCAGATCACAACCCAGTCCTCCAACATATGTTTATGTGAATACATTCTAATTCATCCAAATGCTGATGTACATGAGCATTTGCAATGGGGCTGTTCCTTCCATAGTGGAATGACAGTGGTGGATGGCAGTTCCAGGACTGTAGCACCAACCAGTCCTCACCTATCCTCTCAGACCCAACAGCAAGTCCTCTGACAGAGATCAGTGTCTTCTTATATAAAAACTTTAGATTTTATGTGCATACTTCTCTATGAACTAAAGTGGTGATACAGCACTGGGCCTATTTTACAGCAAATCCGAGAATGACCAGCATCAGTTTCACAGTGGACTGTTGGTTTGCTGATAGCCTATTGGGCCAGATGCCCTTCTAAAGTCAAAGTAATTAATCTACAGTGTTTTCAATCTACCTATGTTTCTTATCCTGCAATTTTTCTGATAAAATAAATATTTGTGTTCCCTAATTAGATTGGAAAAATAATTAATGGAGTCCTTCATTATTGTACTAGCTGCTGCATATACAAATATGCATTTGTGGAAGTTGTCCTCCAGACTTTTTATGGCCCTAATAGAAACTAATTGTCATCTAAATTCCCCATTGGCAGCCACTTTATAGTGCCAGTTCACCTATTAGTATTCTCAATTATGCATGAACAGAATAAGAGGTGGAACACTGCAAATGTTAATTTAGGAAATATCTAAAATGCTTTGTAAATGGAAAATACTTCTATGATTTAAGCCATTCACTGATTAGGTTATGAAGGAGAGGCATGTTAACCTTGGTACCTCAAAAGTATTATTTCCCTTACTGAAGGTGAGTCCAAAATATCCATAAAATCCTATCCCCAATGAAAACAATGGTAAACGTCATATTTTAAAGGGAAAAGGAATTCACTTTGTTTGTATCAAATATCTCTCAGTAAATTAACTAAAAATTATAATTCAAATCAATCAGCAAAGTACAAAAAAATAAAGGAGTAAGGTGCAATTTTTGCAATAAGTTTCAGTCAGGAATTACCACACTGAAATTTAGCCAACTACAAATTTAAGATTTTAGTCATCTAGTATTTCTTTCTAATCAATGTATGGAAATAGGCATTTACAAAGAACAAGTCACCTACCTTAATAGTAGGGAAGAGAAACTTGTCTCCCTGTGTTGACTTAGAAGAGTGTAACAAACTGAATACCTGACTTTGACACGGCTGCTTCCTCAGCACCAGGAGATATTTCTGCTGATGAGACAGGATCTTTCAACCATGTGTAATATACAGTCTGAACTTCTCATTACCCTCTTGTTTTTAGATCTTGCCAAAACTGCCTGTTGGGGTTTTAGGAGCTCTCCTGGTTTGTTTTTTCCTGTTAAAGGAATTTTCCCTATATGTGTTGCTAGGGGCACAAATTGCTGGGTACTTAAGAAAAACAAAAGACCTACCCATTGGGGATGGGGTGCATCTGGCTACCCTTTTGTTTCACCTGGGTGTGCGGACAGTTGGTCCCCGGCTGTTTGGACAGAGAGGGAGGCTGCTTCCTTCGGCTGCTTTTCCTTCTGCCAGAGAAACTCTGGGATCCCAAAGCCGCCTTCCCTGCCCTGCTGGGAGCTGGGCCGTGGCCGCCCTGCCCCCGCCATTGCTTTGAGCCTTCGCTACGTTGTAGCCCTGCTCACCCTGCCTGCCCAGACCTCCGGGGGGTTCCCACCCCGGCTCCGCCATTTGGATACATCTTGTCTGCCACCCGGGATTTGTGCTCATCCCTGCCATTCCAGCCTGCTGTTCCCAAGGGTCCGGCTGGACACCAGGGCCAGCTGCCCAGGGGTTTGTGAAGCCTTTGTCCCATCCCTTCCCGGGATCCCAGGGCGCTGGTGCCGCGTGTTCCCCGAGCTCGCTCCGGAGCGCCCCCTGCAGCCGCGGGGGAACCATCGCACCTGCCCTGCTCACCGGGAGCCGCCAGCGCCCCTGCCGGCTGCGAGCGGAACTGCACCCGAGGGGAAAGGGCCTGGCAGCCGAGAAGGCTGGGACTGGGTTTGGGATTGTTTGCTGTTACTGCCATAGTTATTGCTGTTTGTTTGACTGGTTATACACATATAGATATAGATTAGTAAAGAACTGTTATTCCTATTTTCCACATCTTTGCCTAAAAGCCCCTTAATTTCAAAATTATAATAACTTGGAGGGAAGGGGGGGTCACATCTGCCATTCCAAGGGAGGCTCCTGTCTTCCTTAGCAGACACCTGTCTTTCAAACCAAGACACTACCAGAGTTTATGTGCCTTGAGGGATATGGCTAACTCCTGGTCAGGGTCACTGCTCTGCAGCTGCATTCAGTCCAGTGTGATGTGCAGAGAAGGTGTTGCCATGGGTCACCCACTGGAAATTTCGCAATGATAGGCAGTCTCAGGGCTTGCGACACCACAATAAACAACAGAGTAAGACAATTACATCTCCTTCCCTCCAAACTGGTTTTTCTCCATGTTAAATGTCAGATAAGCTTGAGATATCTCAGGAGGTAATGGGAATAACTGGGGAGGGGTTGCTTTGATTTCCTGGTCAGTGTTCAATACAGTATTTACTGATATTCTTAGAAGCTCTGAAAATGAAGTATGACTACTTTTTCTCTCCTCTGCTAGCATATTTTTGGTAGCTACTAAATTAACCTTTCCCTTTTTTTCTTAAATCTTATCTTTAAAGTTTAATTTTACTCTGGAACTGTATTTTTCTGTCATAAATCTCAAGTCTGAGAATCCACCCACCTCAGACAGTTGCCCAGAAGGTGATAAAACCTCAAAGTATGTGATGTCCTACAACATCAGCTGAAAATAAAAACTATCATCCATGATCATTCCTGGCCCCCGGTCAGAAGTGACTGCTTCACTTTTTTGACGTTCCCCCAGGGAACATCAAAGAATATGTTATTCCCTTTTCATTCATGTTAAGCTTAGCAAAGAGCATTTATACTTCAAATGCATCTGCAGTTCCTGTAGGTATATACAGTGTGCCTGTACCCAAACAGGTTTTTTTTCCTGAGGATAATTGTTGACATATATTTTCTAAAAAAAATTATTTCCCCTGTATGACATGAGGAGAGATGATGCATGAGTGATCACACAGAGGAAGATACTGAGATGTGAAGTCTCAAGTATGTATTGGCAACAAAAATAATTCAGAATTAAAAAATATTTACTTTATCCTGTGTTGTTGTGAGTGAGGGACTTACAGAAACAGATTCAGGGATGGAAAAGTAAGGAAGTGAGTAATTTATATTTATGTAGTGGGGATGATAAAGGGATGATGTGTATTACCTTGATGAACTGGCAGTCGCCTTAGCAGATCTGTTGAGTCATCTGTGTGGTACCGTGTTGAGTCATAATGTATTGTTAGCTGCCACTGCAATCACAGAAAGACTTACTGAGTAGAAGTAGATCATGTAAGAAAAGTAACTAAATCCCCATTAGAATTCTGCCTGAGACAGAGTAAATTCAGCCTATGTGCTCATTGTTTGGAAGAGTCTTGAGTGGCTGACAGCCTCAGTGTGTAATACAATATTTGGGGTGCCTCAGGGCTCCCCTTTTGGGGATAACACCATTGTAGGGAGCTCAGCTGCTCCGTGTCACACAGCCTGAAGTGTGAGTTGGCTGGAGCAGTGAAAGCTGCCCTCCTGGAAACCCCTCTGCTCCACACACGGCACAGCAGAGACACAAGCAGGAGCAATGTTCACTTGTGAGTGAACAAAATACAGCAACAGGACAGTTTATGGTATGCGTTTTAACCCAGTTTAATGCACTACTTCTTTGTCTACTGGAGAAAAACAAGCGCAGTTTTTCTTTTGTTTATTGTTAAATGTGGGTTATGGGTTAACTGAGATGGTGCCATGAAGGCCAGTGGCTGAATTTGGACTAATTTTTAGTGGGAACAGAAGCACAGAAGAAAACAAGCTATATGAAAACTGTAGACATACCTGCAGCTTTTTATCCCAGGAAATCAATGATTCCTGTTGAATTCAAATGTTTTTATTATTCTCCTTTGAGCAAGGATTTTGTAGACAATTGAGTGCATATGTAGGCACTGCCTCAACTTCTTTGATGGTAAATTTGAATTCTGACACTACAGTAAATATAGTCAAGATAATTTATCTAGTCTAAGGACAAGACCCCTAGCCAATACTAAATACAAGACCTTTTGTCTGGATAAAGTAATAAATTATTTCAAGGGAGGCAGCACCTGATTCTTTAACAAAACAGGCCAACAGTATCAGGCTATCCTGTTCTTTGGTTCCAAAATAACTTTGCACAGGGTCTCAGAATAAAGTCTTTAAAATCTTATCCTTGATTCAGTGAGATCAGAAATCAAAAAGAGTTTTGTGTGAATTAGATTTCAGGCTTTAGCATATATGTTTATTCCCTGTACTATATTACTTTCATTCTTTTTTAGGTTTGGATTCACTGTTACTTGACTGCTGAACAAAACTACCCTAAACGTTTTGCACATTGAGAAAAAAATAATTAGCTTTTTCTGGCTTCTTTACTCACTGAGCTCAGTTGCTATGACAACCAAAAATTTTACCACTTTCTTAACATCAGTCCTTTTGATTTCTGCAGTTTAACAAAACCCCCCACATTTGAACTGTGTAAAAACTTCTATAATTTCAAATATTTAGAACAACATAATTCACCTTCATTAATAGTGGCCATGCTTAATAACTTTCTTAGTGTCTTCTAGGAGTCAAAGAGGTCTTCTAAATTTCAAAGAGGTCTTCCAAGGGCTGCTGATGGCTCAGTGAAACAAGTATTTGTAACTCACCACTGACCTCTACAAGCTCTCTTATCAAGGGACAATACAGACATTACAGCTGAAATAAATAATTGATGGAGATCTGATCTCAGAAGATGGCATGCAGCACATCCCAGTTTGGCAAACAGGGAGCTTTTATTATTACTTTGATTGCACTTGGGAAATTCAGGTAATGAGGCATTTTTGTGATGGGGTGACATGATGCTCATTTTTTTAGATATAGCTTTTCCTGACTGGGAAACTTTCAATTTGCTTCCAGCTGTTCTTCACACTATTGTAAAAACAAGTTTCGTTTCCTATTTGAAAAAAAACTCCTTTTAGAAATAATATACCATATGATCTTTCATTGAAAGAGGATAAAACATTTATGTGCCAAAGGCTAGGAAACAGAGGACAGTATTGCTAATCACTGGAGATTTGTGTAAGATCTTGTAGATTTGTGAGGTAAAGAAAAAGAAAAAAATTTAGAATGGGCATTAATATACTCCACTCTATTAGTCACATGGAGAGTAAACCAAAGGTTGATGACTCCACACCTGCATTCCCTGAACATGGTCTGGACAAAATTAGGTAATTCAAAGTACAGCTGCATTGAAGGACATAGAGTCATAAAATAATTTAAGTTGGAAAAGACATTTCAGGTCATCAAGTCCAAGCGTTAACCCAGGAGGGCCAAGTCCTCCGCTACAGCATGTCACTAAGTGCCACATCTACCCATTTCCCTGGGCGGGCAGTTCCAGTGCTTGACAACATCTTCCATGAAGATTTTTTTCCTAATATCCAATCTAGCTCACCCTGGCACAACTGGCAGCCATCTGCTTTCATCCTGTCATCAGGCCAACCCCCACCTCACTACAGCCTCCTTTCAGGGAGTTGTAACAAGTGGGGAGGTACCCCCTGGACTAAACACCCCCAACTCCCACAGCTGTTCCTTTCATACTGGTGCTCCAGATGCTTCACCAGCTCTGTTGCCCTTCTCTGGACGTGCTCCAGCCCCTCAATGTGTTTCTTGTCATGAGGGGCCCAAAACTGAACACAGGATTCAAGGTGCAGCTTCCCCAGTGCCGAGTACACAGGCACTGGCGATCACTGGTCAGCCCTGGTCCTGCTGACCACACTATTCCTGACACATGGAACGAGATTACATTACTGATAAACAAAAAGGTAGTTCTGCAAATCAATTCCCTATGTACTTTTATACATAAAATGAATGGGAAACTAAGAAAGTTATCTGCCCACAGGGGTTGAAATCCCTCTGCTAGGTAAATATCCATGAGACATGTCTTTTAAAAAACAAGTAAGTTTGATTCTTGTTTTGAAATGTGGTAACCCAAAAAGGTGGAGATTTGGCAGAACTGGAAATGTTGCTCCATCACTTACAGTTCTCTTTCCAGAGGAGATGGAACCATTTCAGAAGGCATTTCAGGCAAACCAGCTCTTTGTAACTTTTTAACTGTATTCCACTAAATTGGGTTCAAGTCTAGAGCTACACTACATGAAGCAAGGGCACACTCAAACACAAACATGATTGTCAACATTGCTTAATTTGCACCCAGGTCCTGTCACAGTTTTGGCCTTTGAATGGTTTCGTCTATTGTGTTTTAATCACAGCAGTAACAGAGAACAGTTGCTTCTCTTCACTCATCTTTCCTGTTATCTTCTTTCTGCCTGCTATACATGGTTTCTCAAGCTGAAGGCTGTGATATTTGGAGTACAGACTCATTGCTTTGCTGACAGAGAGATCAGACTCACTGCAACCTTTCCAAATGCACTGCTTCTTCATTTGTATGCACCACAGCCGCCTCTTTCCCTGCAGACTAGATCAATCTCAGTATTAAGGAGATTATAGTGCTGTCAGTAAGCCCTCAGCTTTTGCCTCACATTGCTCTAGCATGAGGCTACACATTGAAGCTAGATGGGCTTGTCATTTCATTTCACCCCTTCAATATACCAAAAAGGAATTTTGCTTGAGGAAAAAGTGATTCCAATAGAACATTATGTGGTTTGTAGGAAACAGTTCCTCTTTGTGATCTAGTTAAAGACAAAGGTCCTCCTTAGGTACAGGTGACCAAGAACTCATTTAGTGTTTAGCCAAAAGCAACCTGGAAATGTTATAAAGTCCTGTAGGCAACATTTGGTAGAGCGATAGAAAAAATGGGGAAATATAGTCAAGATTTCTGAATTCTGATCCTATCTCTGACTCAGTCGATGATGTGGTTTAACCTGTCACAAAATAATTCTTTCGCTTTCCTTCTAAAACTTTTGAGAAACTTGAGAGACTTTTACTGACTTTTGGAGAAAACTTGCCAAATATTTTGGTATCAATGATGTTTTAAAAAATACAAAACTGCATAAACTTGCCAGATTTTTCTCCCTAGCAAAGCTGCATTAACACTTCCAGCTTTGACATTTCTGGTGCCTATGGTTTGGAGTGGATGATAGAAACAACAAATTTCAAAAGAAACTTCAGATTTGAAAAAGTACTTTTTTTCAAAATAAATCACACATTTATTCAAGAACTGTGTACTAGATAATAATATAGCTCTGTTTTAATAATGGCTTCATGGTTGCTGGATTTTTTTTTTTTTCCTAATGTAAATCACTCCTGAGGGAAAAAAAATTCTAAACATTAATAATCTCAGCTATGTATTCAGGGGGGAAAAAAAGTAAAAAAATAGAGAGAGCAATGAGAAGATTTGCCCAAGGTAATAAATGGACTGGATCATTTCCAATGTGATTAAAAGAGAATTTAGGATGTAATTTGAAGGGAAAACAACACTTAATTTAGAGATATTTATTCTGTAAGGCAAGATTCTTCTATCTTTCACTGTCTCACAGCATTCCTAATGCCTTAATTTTCACACTTGGCTTTATCATTGTGTTGTTTTTGTTTAAAAAGTAGACATTAGAAAGAAAAAGTGACATGCCTGCAGCTTCTCAGAGGATTTTTTGGCTGCATCTCCTGAAATCATGTGTTGATGCCATGATGATTTTTTGCCTTTTCTTTTATATACCTTTTATATATACCTTTTATATAGCTTTTATGTATCCTCAGTGCTCTTAGAATGCATACCTGTAATTCCTTAAGTCTGATAACTCAGCATAGCCTTAGCATTCTGTTAAGCCAGGAGACCAAACATCCTGGAGGCCTTGCAGTTGGAGGCCGGAAAGCCCCACGCTATCCTGAGAAACCAAGGTCCTCTCTAGAACACATCCTGTAAACTCAGATTAGGCCCATCCAGGGGGGAATTCCTCAGGATGGGGGGATAGCATGGTATCCATTCAAGCCTCTCATTGGGGAATCTTTGTAGATATGCTAATTTGCAAGGTCTATAAATTGTATACACGATCTATCGTGTGTGTGCATTTCGGCGCATTCCACCTTGGTGAAGGGGTGCACCATAAGGATCCTTATTAAATACCAAGGTAAAAAAACCTTTTTCCCTTAACAGTGTCTGGCTCTTAATTTTTAAGACCGGGAAAAGGCGTCAATGTAATCTTTGTGTATATGAGTGGCTCAATTGCTGCTTTTAATGTGTCCATTTGGATGTGTAAGAATTGCAAAAGTGGATTGCAGTTACCAGACCTGGCAGTAAATTTTGCGTTCTTGGTTATTTTGGGTGACTGCAGGGATGTGAAATAAACCCAGAAATCCGGGGCAAGTCAGGGTGGCTTATGGACTGGGGAGCACAAATGTACAGTTAAAATTGTCCTAGAGTCAGAGGAAGACAACAGGATGTTCAGGAAAGGTTGTGATGGGCAGAGGCCCTGCCTTATGTAACTGATGGTGCTGTTAGATGAGTTGTTTTGTTATAATGAGATTAATATTATTAAATGTCTTTACATTTCTTACCAGAAGGGTTGCTAGAAAGAGGGAGCATATGTTACAGTGGGGATACTGCAACACGTGTACCAATCGAGGCCCATGGAAAGAATATCTATGGACGGATTCTTGATAGATGTTTCAGAGATGTTTATTTCTCCAGCCCCATGCCGGGGCTCTGCCGAGGAACTGCTCAATCACGGGACCCGAGGGTCCTTGCCCACGCAGGGGAACACAAAACAACCAATGGGGAACGAGGCTGACCAGGGGCAGGGAAACCCCGTGCCTCCCTCAGGGCCTCTCTCCCAGGGCTCCATGGCAGGGGGAGGGACCCTGACAAGCATGTATCTACAGTCAGATTTATGGTGAGGAGTATTGTCTTTTGTTTTATTGTCTTTTGTGGGGTGAGATGATTTTTCCCCCTTCTTCCTTTTATGTTTTCTGTTTCACAGCTTCTGTTACTCCTGTCTCACCCCAGCACTTCCTTCTCTAGAATAATTCTTCATTGTTTAAATGCTCCTCCTGCATCTTTTGGTTTGTGTAAGGGCAGCATTTTAGTAATGGTTGTTAATGAAATTCATTGCTAAAGACTAAATGAGGCCAGAGAAATATGTTAGCCAGATGTCTGACCTCCAGAGCACCTATCATGTGAAGGGGTTTGGGATTTATTTCTTTGTTTTGCTGCATTAGAAAGGTTTTCATTTGTGAGGAAAGTGCTGAAAGAAATTGGAAAATTTAATCTTATCTTCTCCAGTGTTATTTCTGGCAAATATGAATCGGAGCAGGGCCCTGTGATAACAAGGAAATTACCATTTCTGTCACTTTGTCCAGATCTGAGCATGAAATAAGCAATGGAGTAGAGCAGCAAGACCACAGAGGTTCAGACACTACCGTGGAAGGCTGGTTTAGCACAGGAAGACAAAATGTGGGCTGTTCTTTTGTCACAGGCCAAAGTGGGCACAGCAGCAAACCCCAAGCCCCATGTACAAGTACAAGTACAAAGCAAGAAGCATGTTTAGGTGGAGACTGGGTTGAGTTGCCAGAGGGGTGAACTCCCTTCCCATGCACTTGGTCTTACCTGCAAGACACGTCACTTCTTTGTCCTTGCCTTTCAATTGACTGCATGTGATGAGTTTATTTTTAGTTTTATGTAGAAATACCTGCAGAATTATGTGATTTTTAATTATTGAAAGCTACACATGTGTTATCATTTATGAAATTATATGGAAATAACTGTTCATTTCTCCACAATTTTTTCCTAAGTTTTTATGAAATACAAATAGATTAAATACTCCTGTGAGCTAATGAAAGAGAAAAAAAAATGGAAAACTGAAACTTTAGACATCAGGAAACACAGTTTGTCAGGAAATTTTGGAATAGTTTGGTTTCTGTGCCAACCTGTGCTTTTATCCTGCTTTTATAGATTAGAATTTCATCTAAGAACAGCTGACTGGGCACTGGATATTTATTTTTTCATTGTACACACCTATTGCCTTGAAAATAGAGCTGCTCATTGAACAGCTTACACTTGCCTTTTCTCCTTTCTACCTGCAAGATATTCACAAAAGCATTTAATGCCATTATATTTCTTCCAAATCTGCAGCACTTTGCAGGAGTCTGGCTTCACCATCAGGAATTTCAGAGGAATTCACAATTCACATCCCTGAACTGGAATGTCAGAAGTTCTAAACTAGGATTTGCTCTTTAGATTGATTACATGAGGCAGGAGGCAGCTGGGGAAATCTGACCAGTCATTGTCTGAATTGAATTACTTCCATGTGGACTGAACTCTGTCAGTTAAGAGATGTTTTTTATTGCAGATTTTTTTATATTGACATTATGACCCATGATAATAAGGTTACTGATAACAGATAGAAAAAGATGACAGAACGAAAGCAAAAAAAATATTTAAAGAAATAATATCAAGTTAAGAAGACCTCTGAGTTAAATGTGTTGCATAGGTTTGACTTTCAGAAAAATGGGGGAGCATTGGTTGTTTTCCACAGTGCACACCTGCAACAGTGATGTGAAATTGAGAACAGTCAGTCTGTTGAACTCTTACTCATGTTGGTGACTTCTTATTTTTATGAGAGTTCTCATCCAAATGAACAGAACACACCTGAAGTTACCTGTTACCAGTATTTAATAACATTACTTGATATTTGACCTGAGCTTTGGTTTTCCTTCTTTCTACAAGCATTCAGCTCTCACCCAGATTTCGTGCAGTGCATGATCCTTTGAAAGCAGTGATGCCAAATGCCTTCTCCTGTTCCCCTTTTAAACCATGGCTACTGAGTATGTGAGCATTTGCAAAAGCTATTACACAAATACAACTAGGACATTTTCAATTTAAGTGTACATAATACATTTGGCTTATATGAGCCATTTCAATAAACCAGAAGAATTGATGGAGTTGCAGCTGTCAATAAAGCCATTAGCTTCAGGGAAATTACTCATTGAAGCAGGATGTGTTTTGGATTCCACAAGGGAAGGGAAGATACGAGCAGCTTCTTTTTCACTGAAACAGCCCTCCTGATACTCACTACTCCCTGAGCTGCTCATATTAAGCTTGTGTTTTGAAGCACGTCAAAGCTGCAGGGCTACTTTGAGAAAAGCACATGCTGGGGATCAATAAGTTTTACTACAGTTAATAATGTGGTTTAAGTTTTGAAATATGTAACAGAGATATGAAATCATACAAAGTTTTTTGGTTTTTTTCTAATGACAGACTGTGCTCCCACAACTGTGCAGCAACACTCTTGCCTTTAGTCTAAACATATTTTTTGCCTGATTTCTTTAGCATAATTAGGTGCTAGTCAGTATAAGAAAAAATCATAGATTTGAGTCTGCTAGTTTTGGAGAGGGGCACAAAATTGCTTGTTTTACTTGAAAATGAAAGAATATTTATATCCAGAGGCCCATCCTATTCTCTTCTCAGCTTTGATTAACTTATTTACATATTAACTTACAGGCTATCCCTGAGTGGGTCTCTAACATCACTAGCTGTTGCCAATACTGATCCTCTATTGCACTCTACCCTGTGCAATATGGATGGATCTGACTGCCACACACAACATTGTGACCTGAATTCTTTTCCATAAAAGTCTGGGCATAGGATGTGGCTCATCTCAGACCTCCATGTGGAACAGGATTGATGCTGAGCAGCCCTAGTTATGCTGTGCAGGAGCCAGACTGAGGGCACTGCTGTCACAGTTTGAGTTTTATCAGGTGGCATTTTGGAGATAGCTGTAAAGCTGCACAGTCTCATTAAACTTCTTCCTGTGATACAACATGGGACAACAATGCTCCTTCCTTACCAGAGGGGGAAAAGGAAACTGGAACATTAATTAATGCCTGGGAGTATGTTTGCATTGTGGGAGATTCATAAGCAGCAAACTTTACCATGTCACCACATAAGATCATTGCAATATAGTGATAAACTCTCTATATGTATGAATATTAAAACAATATTTGTTGTAACACAGCTCCTCCTAGGCAGAAGTAGAGCAATTGTATGTTTGGAGATAGATACATTACTATTTCCAGAAACTTCCAGTATTGTGAAGGGAATAAGGAGTTTTGTAAAGATGAAATAAAAAATTAATAAAACCACCCCAACTTATTACTGTTGTTGCTATGGAAACTGAACAAAGAACAATAACTACTTGCCAATTTCTTCTGGCTCCTACAGTGAATAAGCCTAAAATACTGAGATTTCAAGGACAAGACTTGCTGTCAATAACTAAATATCTTGCTATTCTGGGATTTACCAGCACATTATCTTGGATGTGTTTAGTTTCTAAACCTTTGTGAAATTCTTTCTGAAGTACAAGACATTATAAATACATGAAGCATGTTGTTATGAAAAGACGAATACTTTTTACATGGAGAAATCAATTGAAGAGTCAATCTGGTCCTGAAATTAGGAATGTATTCACTGCCTTTTATTTATATTTATAAAGGACAATGCTTTTATAAAAAGAAGAAACACATTAAATTTATGGGTGTACCTAGCCCTGCACAGCACCTGGGAGCTTATAAGGAATGAAACATCCTGGTTTATATGTTTATTGCCACTCAGTTATAGTATGCTCAGTGCAGCTGTATCTGTATAAGAGGCTACTGCTGAGACTCCCTTCTTCTGACTCACAGGTGGTTTTTATCTATTCAGGAGAAGCAGCCAAAGCATTTCTGCCCAGTAATAACTTAAGGTTTACAATATATTTCTAATAGCCTGTACTTTGGACTTCATCTGGAAATGGAGGTGTAGTTATTTTAGGGCACAGAATAAGACTTTCAGTATGCTTTCATCATGTCTTCCCACTTTCAAAACAATAACTGAATCCTAAATTACTGGAATGAAATGGCAGAATTCATAGCTTGCCTTGGCAAAAATTTTTACTTGTTAAAATTTAGAATAGCATAGGCAAAATTAACCATGGGAAAGTTTGTATCTGTGGGGGGAAATGTATCTAGACTCTTCTGGCAAGTAAAAGGTGAGAGAACTTCTGTTCTCCTTTGCCTAGATTTACAGTGGGTGTTCTTGTTGAAAAATGTCTCTTCAGTAAGAGATGGACTTTCTCTTATTCAAGTTTCCCAAAATATTCTCCATCTTCCTCTTTCTCAGCCTGTGTTTAAGGCATAAGGTATTTTTCCAAGTAATTCTCTCTGCCAGAGAATAATTTGAGTATCCTCCTATGTGCAACAAAAAGATACAATCGAAATATGTCTCAACTATAATTTATTCTACAACATCTCAGTGACATGAATATTCTTGATGTGGGTTGGAGAGGAAATGTGATGGGACATAATGGGTCCTGAAAGTCTTTCAAATCTGAAGGACCCCTTAAGTATGAACTCTAAGAAATATTAAACAATTGTCCAGTAACATTTTTTAAGGATCTTTACAAGCAGAATATATTTTTTTTTAAAAAGTCTGAATCCTGAACAAATTAAATAAAAAGTAGTCATGGAAATCTCAGTTGATAAAGAAGGCCACTTCACCTGTTGCCACCATCAGCAACATTCTCTAGAAAGAGTCGGTGATTTTCCTATAGTATCATTTCTAAATGGTTTTGCAAGTGCACTTCAGCCATAATGGGTGTGATAATCTGGAGGAGGAGATGCTATCTTCCAGAATACTAGCAGCTATAAATACCAAACCCCTCAAAGTTAACACCTAAATTCCCAAGCATTTCCAATTCAGTTAGGCTCTTTCCTACAGCAGAGTTTCATAAATTCATTTCAGCCATTTACAGGAGCATCTGGAATTTCTAATATGTCTTCTAATGCAAAACTTTCCTGAATATAATATAAGCACAATACACCATTGCCAGTTGTTACTTTGTGCTTTTATTACATACTTCTTTCTAAGATAGACAAGTTTAAAGCATTTTCCTGTCAAGAGTGCATAATTCTGGAAATCCCTTGCTGTTACAGCACATAGCGTGAGAAGATTCTGCCTTGAATTAGAAGGAGTTTCCAGTTGTATTTTTCTTCATCATTTTCCCAGTATAGCAGTGAATGCAAATGACACTTCTGCCTGGGGCTTTTCAGCGTGCAATCCACTTATGACACAAACCTGCCTCTCATTTGTCACTCTGTGTCCATAGACAGCAGTCAGCCCACCAAATGTGGAAATTTAAATTATCTATAAAATCTTAGAATTATAGCATTGCAGAACCACTACAGTAGGTGGGGAAAACAATGAACTTAAAATGAAACTACAGAATAATTTTCTTACTGTTTTAATATAACTGCAAAGTATCTATCATACATAAAGTTATATTTTAAACAAATTTGCTTGTATAGCTTGTCTTTGTCTTGTGTTTATTAGTAATTTTAATTCAATCATTTCAACAGGATGCAAGTAATAGTAGATATAGTACACTAAATAAAGATTCCTTCTTGGCTCTGCTCCAATAAATAGGGCTACTTTTAAAATTCCTGATAATTTATTTACAAGTTAAATAGAGAGAGCTAAAAGATATTTGCAACTCAAATCATCTGAGTTTTGCCATACCATGAGTGGAAGGGAATACATAAACTCTGCAATCCTAAATATAGGTCCATTAAATTTGTCTACTATTATATTGAGACTAATCAGAATTTTGTCTACTACAAAACTTGTTCATCGCATGATAGCAGCTCACTCCAACACTCACAAAATAACAGGTGGATTTTTGGCTGTATGAAGCTGAAGGGTTATTTATAGAGAAACCAAGATTACACACTGCATTTTTAGGTGTTTGCAGAATAAAGACATCAGGAATGTTCATCTGCAGGAAGTGATTTTCCTTAGACCAGATTTCCTTTAAAAACATGTCATAGCTTGAAGTGAAGTCACAGCTTACACTGGTAAAGTCATGTTACTGAAGGAATCATTAGTACCAGACTTCCTGGTCTGTAAAATGTGTTCAAGACTATGTCAATATATTTCACAAGTTGGTGTCAGCAATTTTGAATGCATTTGAAATTTGATGCACATCCTACATACACACACTAGAAAAAGGATTCCTACACTATAATATCCTAGAATGGTCATTCCTTGCCCCCAAACAAGAAGTAATATGAAATGAAGCTGTAATGACACTTTCAGTTAGAAATGTTCAATAGTTTAAATGTCACTCCCATTTGCTGGATGACCCCTCCTTCCCTCTGGAGCAGATATAGTGGAACCATGGAAGAAACACTGAAATAGAGGTCTTAAAAGGGTTAATAAAAACTTACGAAATAACTTTACAGTTAAAAATTGGGATCTTCTGCATAAATGTTTCTATTTATTCATACAGAGAATGGGCAATACAGATAATTCTAGGATTTTTTCTGACAAAAAACATAGTTGATCTCGTTGCTTCTGCACTCGTAAACTGAGCAGAGAATGGACCTGAGCTCTGTGACTGTCATGTGACCATTCCAGCTCTTAAATTAGTAGGATCCATGGCAAGGGTCTGGCTCCAGCTCACTAGTGCTCCCTCAGACAATGCCTGGATGCACTGCAAGGTCAGCACCTGCCAGCACCATGAGCAACAGAAAGTTTGGGTTTGAATCCTCTGTATTGTGGGAATAAGGAAGACCAGCTGTAAGGACACAGACTGCATCATGATCATGAATGTGCCTGATCTATTTTATTTGCAGATATAGCAAATGAGAAGAGACAGAAAACCTACTCCTGGAAATGTTTTTGTAGACGAATAATATTCACTAGGTGAAAATTATACTTCTGCAAGAAGACTTCCAAATATTTCACTAACAGCAATCAGGTTTTGTATAAGATTAAACTGAATATCACTAGAGCAGCTTCTGCTTTCATGCCACATTCCCTCACTGGGGCCTGAAAGAAATGAGGAATATTTGAGCTACTTACTAGTGGCATCAGAAAAAGGCATTTGGTCTTCTTTTTGTATGTGAAGCCATAAAAGCAGAAAGGTAGTATGGGTATGTGTGCTACTCGAGGATTGATTTGTCACATCAAATAGGTAAGAAAAAAAGGGGGTTCAAATACAAAAGCACATTGTTGTGTTTTAAGTAATTATCTATTTATATCTTGTGTTTTGTTTTGCTTGCTTCCTTGGTTTTTTATTAGTTCTTCCTATGTACTAATCTTTCAGCTCTACTTATTTTTATCTTTTTTTTTTTTTCTCCAACCTGTTGATTTTGCCTTTATCTTTTGGAGCTATGAAATTGTTCATTTCTTTTTGGCAAGCATGAAACCTTGGTATTTTATCATCAGTCTTCACTGCACTATTCAGATAAGAATTCACTCTTAATATAACCCTGTGTGAGGAGATTTACTGCAAATTACTGCTCTCTGTCCAAGGTTACAAATGCCAATAAGATACTGGTGGCTCAGAGATAATGCTCAGCCAACATGTAAGGGTCAGCTAGATAAGTAAAAGGCAGATTGCTTTCCATCACACTGATAATTTCTATTTCATTTGGCATTTTGTCCCTGCTTAATTATATACTTTATCTAAATCAAGTAGAATCCAAGCAATGTTTTCATTAAGATTTTTGCATCTAAATAAAAAATAATTAAAATCATTTCTATGCAAAAGAGTGGAAAATTTTGAATTTGTATTGAACAGATCATGCTAATGCAAGCAGCCACATGAAAAGATCTCTCTAAATTGTCTTTTCTTTCTCTCAAAGTGCAAGAAGTCACAGTGTCAGCACATGTCACTTGCAGATTCCTCACTCGGATCTTAGTGTTTTTCATCTCCAAAAAGGATCAAAGTGGGGCATAACCATCCATTTCCTTTCTCGAAGCTCCTAAATATTGCTGTTGTATTAGATCTGCTTCCAGCAACTCCCCTTTTCCCAAGTATATCAAACCCTGCGTATGTCAAACATCAACACAAATAAAAGCATGGAGAGTAAATATATTTGGATACTACAGCACTTAAATCACAGATATTTGCAATTTTCTTAATGACATGCCTTCACTGGGCTATGGTGGAGATGGTGCGGTGGGGAAGAGAAGCCAATTGGGTTAGCATAAGTACACAACCTCTTTGTTCCATGTGAGAGATATGGTCCTGCTGGGAGGCTTGGTAGTGAGCACATGTTCCTGCTGGGAGGCTTTTATGGGCTCTCCCCTGCTCCATGAGTCCCCCAGATGGAGAGATGATCCCCAGTCCTGGAGCACGGTTGGGGGACTTTCCTCCCTAGATCTGTTTTTCAGCCACTTTTGGTTATCGCAATACTCCAGACACTTGAGAGTCCTTATCTTTAGTACTGGCTAAAGAACACCTTGCTGATGATCAAATAGTTTGAGTTTTGATTTGCTTTTGGTGTCTGATTTGCTTCACTATTGCTGGCGCTCATGATCTGCTTGTTCTGGACACTATGAGTGGGACTTCTTGAAGATCTACAAGTTGTTTTGCCAATTTGGCTACTTCTTTGGTCACAGCAAAACTATCCTATTGCCTGAGACACGGGGATGATCATGTTTTCATCAGGGTTCTATGGCCATAGAATCATAGAATGCTTTGTGTTGGAAGGGACATTAAAAACCATCCAGTTCCAGCCCCCCCTGCCATGGAAAGGGACACTTTCCCCTAAATCACATTTCTTGGACCCCCATCAAACCTGGCCTTGAATGCTTCCAGGGATGAGGCATCCACAACTCCTCTTGGTCAACCTCACAGTAAGGAATTTCTCCCTAATATCTAATCTAAATCTACCTTCCTTCTGCTTAAAGCCATTATGTTTTCAGCTACTTCTGCTACCAAAAAACTTGATTAGAGTGCACATTGGCACAGCTGTATTACAAGTGGGACCCATTGGAAACAGTGGTGAATCCTAGAGCTCAAGGAGCAAACGTCTGAAAAACAGACAAATGATCCAGAAGCAGAAAGCGTTGGCAGCTTCATTTCTATATTCTTGACCCTAATCTCAAGTATTAGACCCCCAATTTCTGAGAAATCTGACTGGGATTCAGCACATAAATATATTTTATCCTGTTCTAGAAGGAGATCCAGAAATTCAGTCTGGACTGTATTAATCTGTAGTCTTTTACTCTGCACTTGACCTTCAAATTCTAATGCCTTAAGTAGAGAAATTTGTAACCAAGGAAACATGAGCTATTTCCCTTATTATTCAGTAAATTTGACACAAGCTACAGAAAGCATCCATCCATTAGCAATCTAAAGCTGGAATGTTGTCCTACATCTTTTCCTATAATTTCTTTCTGTCTTTGATGAATGACTTATAGCTTCAATGTCAGATATCATGGATAGTAGAAGAAATAAAAAGAAAAAAAGCAATTATTCTCCTTGACATATATGAAGAAAGATTTATTTCTCTTTCCTCTGTAGATGAAATGTTTCTTGCAGAGCTATAGTACATTACCCAGCAGTTCCCTCTGAAAAGGGTTGTAATGGGAGGAGGGGCAGTTGTGTCAAAGATTCCAGATTGTTATGATTATCTCTGGTTTTAATTAACAGTTTTGACACCTTTCAGGCAGAGCTAATTCTGAGAAAGTGCTGATAAGAATAGTGATAATGTTATGATTAATGCACATAATCAGGACTAAAAAGACCAAAGTTAATCCTGTAGGTTGGCTACACAATTCTCTGCTCTCTTTAAAAAAATGTTCAATATTTCCTAAGCTTAGTTAGACCTCAGCCAGGCTGAGTATTGGAGAAAATATGAATATAGCTTTTTAGTGAAAGAGAGAAGGTGATTAGAAATAACCAATTAATGCCAAATGAACTCTTTGGCTTGCACTGCAGAAGTAAAAATAACATCCTGCATGACTTTTTAAAATAATACTGAATTTTCCATTCTTTGGGGTTATATCTTCTGTGTTTCTTCTTTCTCTGTCTTCAGTCATCTGAAGTGTAAACAAATACGTGCACAAGCCAGAAGAGTTTCCCATGTTGCTGTGTATGAAGATCTGCTGTAGGCAGGAGTCATCCAACTGAAAACTTGCAAGGGAACCTTTCTGTGAAATTTCTTACCAATTTGAGTTGAAAATCAAGGTGTCAGATTGTGAAGGTGCAAACAGCAATCAGATTGTTCAGAGCCTTTTACTATAAGTACATGATTTATTATTACCTGTCATAGTACCAAAACAATTGGTGATCAGGGGAAGAGAAAGAAACTTGACTTGGTGTGCATAGAAATTGAGATTAGTTCAAAGCCTTCCAGTGTAACTATATCAGATTGTCAAAATGATATGATTTATGGACTGTTAATTAAATTTCCCTTCTCTGTGTCATTATAAACATCTTTATCCAGAGAACCAAGCCATAACTTATCTGATGACTGTACATGGCATACTGATGAACTAGATTCAAACAACTCCAAACTTGGCAAATATGACAATAAGAGACAACAACAAGCAGAATACTTGACAACTATCCACAAATAAAATTGAGCATACAATCAATAAATAGTCTTTGCATTTTCTGTAATCATGTAATAAAAATACTTTTATAAATATATTTATATTTAAGGGCAAGTTTGCTGATGACACCAGGCTGTGTGGTGTGATCGACACACTGGAGGGAAGGGATGCCATCCAGAGGGGCCCTGACAGGTTTGAGAACTGGGCCTGTGCAGACCTCATGAAGCTGAATCAACAAGGCCAAGTGAAAGGTCCTGCATTTGGTTTGGAGCAATCCCAAGCACAAATAGAGCCTGGGTGGAGAATGGATTTAGAGCAGCCCTGGGGAAAAGGACTTGGGAGTGTTTGCGCATGAAAACATGGACATGTGCACCTGCATCCTAGAAAGCCAACCATTTCCTGGGCTGTATCAACACATTATATGGTTCAGATTAGACCAGGGAAAAAGAAAAATCACTATGAGAGGGATTAGACACTGGAATCAATTGCCCCGGGAGATAGATGGTGGAGTCACCATCTCTGGAAGTGTTCGAGGTGTCTGGATGTGACCTTTGGGGATATGGTTTAGCGGTGATTATGGTGGTTGACAGTGGGACTAGATTACCTTGAATATCTCTTCCAGCCTTGATGAGTCTGTCATGAGCAGTGTGACCAGTGGGTCAAGGTTCTCATGAGACCTCACCTGGAGTACTGTATCCTGCTCAGGAGTCCTCAGCATAACAAGGACATGGATCTGTTGCAGCAAGTCCAGAGGATGTCACAAACCTGCTCAGAAGCCTGAAGCACATGTCCTATGAAGGCAGGCTGTGAGAGTTGGGGTTTTTCAGACTGGAGAAGAGAAGGCTTCTGAAAGATCTTTTGTGGCCTATTAGTACTTAAAGGGGCTTGTAAAGAGCTGGAGAGGGACTTATTAAGAGGACATGGAGTGATAGAAAGAGGGCAGGTTTATATCAGATATAAGGAAGAAATTGTTCATTATGGGGTTGATCAGACACTGGAACTGATTGCCCAGAGAAGGTGTGAATTCCCCATCCCTGGCAGTGTTCAAGGCCAGGTTGGAGGGGGCTTTGAGCAACCTGGTCTGGTGAAAGGTGTCCCTGGCCATGGCGGGGGATGGAACTAGATGGTCTTTCCCTTTCAAGCAAATCTATTCTACCATTTTATGATTCTACATTCAAAGTACTTTATTAAGGTAGAACCACCTATGGTAGTTGCTATAATAATATTAATTCCTTGATTCTATCTGACTGAGCAAGCTACCAAAGGTAGGGTTTTTAATTTGAGAACAACTTTAAAACTAAAAAATAGCTAATTATTGTTACTATATTATGATTGATCTAATGACAATTACATGGGAATTACTTTTGCCCAGCAAATAAAAGCTATATCTGTAGCATTCAATTTTATATATTATAATGTAAGCAATCTCTTTCATAAAATGAGTCGTGCAAGGATGCATCTCTCATAACTTGGTTCATAAAATAAAAATACTTTCATTAAATAGCTTTGAGCTCTAGCAGCTCCAGATAAGAATTCAGTACTTTTACAACAAAGTTGGGGTTTTTTCTATCTGGTCTTATCATCAGGTCCACAACTTCTAGTATACATAACACTATGGGACTCATTACAAGAAGCATTAAAATGGAGCAATAGAATATTTTAACAGTTAACATGTAGAAGAATATTATAAAAAGTTAGATTTTTGTGCCTCTTTAAATGTTCACTAAATCTTGATTTTCTTATTTGCTTGAATAATTCCATTTTAATTGTTATGAGAGTTCAGACATCTTTGTGCTGTAGTATTCTGTATTTGCATGGCACCTCTCCTCTAAAAGGGTGACTACATGTGACAGATAAGTATTGTTTATATTTCTGTCCTTCCTTTATGCTTCAGCCACACCATCTTGGCCTCTATTTCTTGTTGTCTATTACATTACACCCTATTCAGCACCATGGAAGGCCTAATGTTGCTGGCATTGCAATTGTACTATTTGTCAACAGAGGGTAATGCTGAAATGGGAAAGGATAATCTCTGAATGTCAGAAAAGGGGACAGGTGAAAGCATTCTATAGTTCTGATATTACTGACATTACATTTCTGTGAAAAAAATGAAGAAAACTCAAATTATTATTCTTCACAATATTTGCTGGTTCCAGTGCTATCACAATTTCTTTTGTAATAAAAGACAAGTAATCACCTTAAAGTAATCAGATAATTAATTCTGGAAAAGTTATATGGGATAGAAGGGAGAGTTTTTGCCTATGGTACAAAACTTTTATCACATCTGCACAACACTGCCATCCATCACACCAATTTCACTTGATTCTGTGTGTGTTTAATTGGATTTATTTTTCCTGATTAGTGTCTCTTGCTGGGGCAGTTTGGATGCCCACCAAAGACACTCTGTCACTGCCCTCCTCAGCTGGGGAGGGGAGAGAAAAGATAAAAGGCTCATGGTTGAGATAAGGGCAGGGAGAGATCACTCCCCAGTGACTGTCATGGGCAAAACAGACAGCTTGGGAAATCAGTTTAACTTATTAACAATCAGAAGTAGAGCAGGATAATAAGAAGTAAAACAAATCTTAGAAACACCTTCCCCTTACCCCTCCCTCCTTCCCTGGCTTAACTTTATTCACAGTTCTTTACCTCCTCCCCTCCCAGTGGCTCAGGGAAATGTGGAGCGGGGTTTATGGTCAGTTCATCACATGTTGTTTCTCCTGTTGCCTCCTCCTCAGGGAGAGGAGTCCTTCCCCTGCTCCAGCATGGGGTCCATCCCACAGGAGACAGTCTTCCAAGAACTTCTTCAGTATGAATCCTTCCCATGGGCTGCGGTTCCTGATGTGTGGATGTCTAGAGTGGGTCCCTCCCATGGGGTGCAGTCCTTCAGGAACTGCCCGCTCCAGTGTGGGACCCCCACAGGGTCACAGGGGCTGCCAGCAAACCTGCTCCAGCGTGGGCTTCTCTCTTCACAGGGCTACAAGTCCTGCCAGGAGCCTGCTCCAGCAGGGGCTTCCCACAGAGTCACAGCCTCCTTCAGGCACCAACCTGCTCTGGGTGGGTGTCCACCATGGACTGCATGATGCTCCCCCATGTACCTCCCGGGGCTGCAGGGGCACAGCTGCCTCACCATGGGCTGCACCAGGGGCTGCAGGAGAATCTCTGCCTGGAGCATCTCCTGCCCCTCCTTCTCTGCTGACCTTGGGATCTGTAGGATTGTTCTCTCAGACGTTCTCACCCCACTCTTCTCTGTCCACAATTACTTCTGCCCAATAACTTTATTTTTCCTTCTTGAATTTGTTATCACGGAGCTGTTACCACCATTGCTTAATGGCTTGGCCTTGGCCAATGTGAGGAATGAGACAACTCTTAGTAAAAATTAAAATAATTTATTAAAAATAGAAAAATTGAAAAATTACAGAAATTAGAAAAATATAAAAATTTGGGATCCTAGTGGCTCAGGAGGTATGCCCCAGGAGCGCAGGGATTAAGAGATCTTCAGGCTTTAACAGCACTGAACCTCTAGTGGAAAGAAAACTTGCAGTGCTGGACTGACTTTTAGCTAGTCTAAAAGTCAAAAGGAAAAATTATTAAATGCTCCCAGATAGGAGTCAGGCTTAAGTACCCACCACTGGCACTCACCACAGCTGATCTGCAGTGATCTGCACTGCTCTGATGGCTGCCTTGTTGTTTTATAGTGCCTTTGCTCCGCCCCAATCCGCCCACAGCCCGCCCACAGCCCGCCCACAGCACACCCCTTTGGTCCAAAGTGATTGGTGCTTTCCTTTTGACAGATCATCTCTGTCTACCAATGGCTTGTCGTCGTTAGGGGGGTGGTATCAGTTGAAGTAAAGGTGGTAACATGTCCTCATTAAGATTCAGGTTTCTATGGAGCTTACTTGCAGAATAACGGCTATGGGGCTAAAAATAGCAATTGGCTGTTAGGAACTGGGGTTTTGGAGTTAGTCCCAAGACTAAAGTGCAAAGCAAAACTTTAAAAAAACCATTAAAATACATTCAATACTTCTTAAAACACTTATAAAAATAAACAATGAACATAGGAAAAACAACTCTTACTGTGTACAAGTAGTTTGGAGTTTGAAAAAGGGATTTTTAACTAGTAAACTTTTAACTGGGAATTTTAACTGGGACTGTTACAGACAAACTGCTTTGAACAAGTAAAAACACTACTAATAAAGCTTGATTTTTGTACCTGGGCTGATGGGTTAACTTTATCATTTAATCTAAAGAACTGTTTAATTCAAAATTAACTAATTAAGGCACTTAACATGCAAAGACCAAACTTAATTAGGGACTTCATGTATGACAGCCAGTAGTGAGTCCATCTTGGATCCAGCTGACCTTGGCTCTTTTGGATGTGAGGAAGCTTCTGGAAACTTCTTAGAGAAGCCCTCCTTATTGCACTCTCTGCTATGAGAACGTTGCCATGCAAGTCCAAAACATTTGCTCTCTATCCAAAACAGAGACAACAGACAGTTCAATTGTCTGAACATGATCATTCTTGTCTATTTGAGTTACCCTAGAGATGCCTCCAGCTGCTGCTACAGAAGGGTGAAAGACTTGCCAAGACATGTGTTGCATTTGTCAACCCCATGCAAGTGTTTGGACAGAGTTGGACATCCCAAATCACGTCTTTAGGGGTCTGAATTGAGACCACACATATTTCAGAATATAACTCATAATCTTTGTTTGAACCATGTGACTCGCAATGGTGAAGTGTGTTAAGAGGCGATACCTACCCTTTCTCTACATTTAACAGAGAGAGTTCAGGGATTTCATTCAGTTCTCTTCTGTGGCTATGCTTGCCACTAAATATGTGTTCATCATAACTGACAAAAATGGAAAAATATATTCAAACAGTAATATTTCATAACATCAGCTTTAAAAATTGAACCCAAATTAGAAGTAGCACCACCATCCAGTGTCCCCAAAAGTGTCAGTAGAGGTTAAGGTTATCCTCCCGTTGTAAAACTTAATCTTCTACTAGGAAAAAGCCATTGGAGATAAACTAGCAACAAAGACCTATGGGAAAGTCTTTAAAAAAAGGACTGGAATACTTTTTGTGTTGCTATTGCTATTGTCAGATATGTTAACATGGAAGATACTAAACTTTTGGGGAAGACACTTCAATTGGATATTTTTGCAAATATGTTAATAAACTACACAAAATCATATCTTCCATGAAAAATTGTAGCACTAAAGTCCCAGAAAATAAGTAACTCAAAAGTTAGTTAAATATGTTTAATTTCTTCCTCCAGTTTAGGACTTTTTTTTAAAATTTGCAATAATATCTTGGCCACTAGTATACAATATCCTTCTAATTGTTCCTGACTGATCTTTTCAGGTTTGTACAACATACCTTAATAGTCTTTGGAACATGGATTAGAAAGCAGGTGTTTGACTTCTCAGGGGCCTGTCCTGACCCCCCACCCTGCAGAATTGGTCAGGTGCCCCATCCCACAGTGTGGCTTCTTCCACAGAAGCTCCAGAGTCAGGAAAGGCTCCAGTACGGTAACTGGAGGTAAATCCTATAATTATTCTTTTAGGTATGAAAAAATGCTAAATATTTTCAAAAATTCATCGTTATGCTGAATCCAAAGCAATTACTCAAACAGCTAATAATCCAGTGCTTATTAGTACAACATGATTTTTTTCAAGCATCTGGATGTGAGTGCTAAATCCCTAACAGATGTTAGTGATTCCCTGCTGTATTCGTGTATTTTTATTATTGTAATCCATGTATCTCTTGAATATTAGAAGCATTTTAACACATAGAGTTACCAAGCAACTGCTCAAGACAGCTTTATTATGCGCATGTCTTGCATGTTTCATGAGGCTTCTCTGTGAACAGAATTATCAAAGCACAAGAACAGAAGACTAAGCTGCAGAAAGAGACCAGCTGAAGGAGACAGCAATTTTAGAGGACTAATTCTATGAAACTCACTCTAATAAACTTCAAAGACTCAAAGAGCATAGAGGCTGTTAACGTTCTACAGCTTCAGGCTTCACACTCTGACATGTGAGGCTGGCTGCAAGCTTCTTGCCACAAACAGGATTTTAAGGACTTAACTCTCTCTATCTTGGTCCTAGAATTATACTTGTGTAGAGCGTATTCTCAAACATTCAGCCTTAAGTACAAACCTAATGACCCCAACGTAAATGAGCAGCTTAATATGACAGTGTTTGTATGTAGCAGTCCTACAATGCAATGTCAGTATTCCTCATTTTATTTAGTCTAGTTTTTTCACCCTTTATTTGCACTTCATCATATTTTTAGGCCTTTTCTCCAATAACGAGAGAGCTCGGACCTTACATCTTTTATAAAAGTCAGATATTTTCTGTAATCACGTGATTTCACAAAGCTGCAGCTCTTGGAAGCAAGCAACTACATATTTATTTTATATATATTGGTCAGCATGCTTTGATTATGGTTAGATTCTAAAAAACTGTCATTCCATGGTGTTTTTAGAAAACTGTAATTTATATACACATTAATGATTAAACTGTAACAAATATACAGTTTTTTTAGAGATATGAGAAGAAGATGGTAATAATATTCCCTTCTGGAAGACGAAGTGTTTCTGAGAATGATGATACCAAACAGGACTAGAGCATAAAAGAAAGTGAATATATGAGATGTGAAATGTTGTTCATTGAAAGGATTTTAGGTTTAAGGCTAAGTACTTTATAAGAAAATATTATTTTTTCAGTCTGAAAAATAGAAACTGTTTTTCTTTCCTTCTGTACTTCTAACTCCAAGTGTGCTATGGCATTGGAGAATGAATTTTCTGTATTTTTTTTTCTAGCAATAACACCCTCAATAGGATCTGTAGGAGTTAGCACATCTCCTGCAGAGCTTGTGTTCAGGCAAAATTAAGAAATCTTTCTGGATAGCAGCTGACACAGAATAGAGCTGTTTGTCTTTTCCCTGTAACCTTGAGAACTCTAGCTTCCAGGAACACAGCTTAGTGCTATGCTAACATGGCTGTTACTGACAGGCAGTTGTCTTAGGCTTTGCTGATTCCATTGGGAGCAAAATAAATGCATTTACTGGCTACTATGCTTGGACTCATATTGATAGTTCAAGCAGAACAAGCAGCAGTGTCTGATCTACAAGTAGGATAAACTATTTCTATATAAATGAGAGTTTTCATAGTTCATTTATAAATTAAGTATGCTTTCACATAGCTAATCAAATGGGATGAAAATATGCTGAAAAGCTGTAGTATCCATATATCCCATAAAAGGATGCTCACTTTAAAGAAAGTGAAAAGCTCTACAGTGTAACTTGGAAAAAAATAGTTGTATGATATTAGCAGGGCAAATGTGATCGTTTTTCCAAAGTGCACTTCTGGGTCAAATTGATTTCAGATTACTGGGAATGTGAATTCACATCAAAAGCTGTGGCAATCCTTTCTAGAGCAAGTCACATACGCATACTGCCATAGTGGTTGCCATAAATCGCCACCAGGGAGAGGGAGCACTGAAGGAATGATGGGATGACTTTCCATCCCACACCTAAAACCATAGTGGGAGCCATAGCAACAGCTGGGCAGGAGACTACAGCATGTTTCACATGGCATAAAGAACACGATAAATCAGGTGGGCTCACACTGGGAGCTTTTAATTTTTAAGTGGTTTATCACAACATGCAAAGCCTAGTTTTATGTTCAAGGACACAAAGAAGATTTGCTTATGGTCCATTAGTAACTGGCCACACAATTTCAGACATTAACATCCTGCTTCTCTTTCCCCAAGCAGCTCCAAAGTTAAACCTGCAGTTGTGGGTCATAAAGCATTAATCTCTCAAGCACTATCTGAAAGACTCATCTTTGTTAGTAAGTAGGTCCACTGATTTTTGAAGATAGACTAGCAAAAGCCAGCACTAGAATGGCACAAAGCATTATAATGGTCATGCTGTTGCAGGCATCTTCTCTGGAAATATTCACCAGCCTTTCCCCACTCACCTGAGGAATTGTGCAGTATAATAAAGATGATTTAAACTCCTTTTCTTTGGGCTACTCCATTTTAGCTGCAGAAGGAACATGGCATTGTAGATAGAATATGCTTCTACTAAACTGCTTTTTTTGTGTAATATGTGGAAAAAGAAACCAGCTTTGTGTTTCCTTTTGCATAATACATTAACACCCTGTCACCTATAAATACTCAGACTCAACCTCCTGTCAGATTCAATTTGTATTTCTATTTAATATTTTCTTCCCCTTCTTTCAGCACACTCTTTGGTACTCTTTGCCTTTTTACTGGCTTCTTGGGAGCTTGTCTGCACATGAAATTAATTTAGCAACTCCTTTTGAGTATTCCTGTTTTGAAATCTTACTCAGTTTTAGGTTGATTTAATTTCTGAAGCAATCTAAATAGGTGATAAAATATCATAATGAAGATTTCTAAATACATTGGTATTCAGGAAAAAAATACTGCAGATTACAATCATTCTCTACCTTAATCCAAAATAACATATTATTTCTGCTCTTAAAATAAAGTCTATTGCTACTAAGACTCTCCCTAGTGAAGTGAGACTATGATTGATGTTGAAAATATAATTAAATGAATAATATAATATAATGTAATTTGTAATTTTAAAGTAGCTCTACCATAGCAATCTTTCTTTAATTCTACTTTAATCATATTTATATGATTAGGCAATGAATCATTCTGGGAACAGAAGACTTCTCATCTGATAGACTTCCTACTTTCTACATGACCATTGCAACACGGAAGTGTCCAAAGATTTTCTACAGCAAATACTTTTAATTTGATTAAGAAGGTCCCTTTAAATAATTTTGTTTCATATATTCATTGTACCTCTCATCACTCCGAGCCACTAACATGGGGGGCCCCACATCAATCCGTTGACTATGGATGGAATCTGGAGGGTTTGAATAAGGAAAAATTTTCTCTCCATTTCTGACTTCTTTTATCATGCAGGCTGCCTCATCTGGGCACCTTTGACCTCATGATTGGGATCTTGAATCCACAACTGCCTTCTCTTCATTCTCATCCTCCTCTTCCTCCTCCTCCGTGGTGTCTTCATATGTCTGCACTGCAGAGCGAGACATGTCCCGGGAGGGACGCTCAGCACTGAGACCCTTTTCCTACACTCAGCACTGTTTTTTCCCTACCTCCTTCTGGAAATCTACAACAATATTTCTCCAAGAAAAATCCTAGGGCAATCTTGGGGGGCAGTTTACCTGCTTGGAGGCGATATCATTAAATCTACCCATTTTCCAAATGCAAGCATCCCTAACTCTCACTCATGCTGGGGGGCAGGCAGGTTGCACCATAACTGCAGAAAAACTACAAAAATGTTGTTTCTAGACCATAAGGTCATCAAATGTGGACACATAGTGCTGTTCTGTGCTGTATGGTGACATACAGTCTGTCACAGAGGGAGCTAGATCAGGACTGTGGGGTGTTTTAAATAATGAGTTTAATTTACTCATTATTCTTACTCCTTCACCATCATCCCCCCCAGAACAAAGAAAAATTTTATTACTATCAACTTCTTCCAGTGAAACATTTCTTAGAATTGGCCTTAAAGGGACAGAAAATTACCTCAGTGCAGTTATATAAATTGTTGATGCCAGTCCAGGAAATCTTAACATTTCTTTTTGTTTGAAAAGTACATATGTGCTTGTATACATATATTGCAACTCAGAAAAGCTACTGCTTAGCAAATAAAAGCATATTGTCAATGGAAAATTTGTCGAAATCCCAATTTCTAAAGGCTCTTATTTTTCTAGCAGCTTTCATATGTCACCAGTGCCATTGCTGAGAGTAGAGTGATTTTGGGGGTTTACACAGGTTAAATTACCTTATGACATTGTATGATTGCTTTGGAACACAGCAATATATCTACTAGATCCAGTGCTTAGGTTCTAGGCACTAGCAACATTACTTAAAGCAAGGAGCTGTCATGAAGATTCTGCACTCACTTTCTGCCCCCATACAATTCATAAGGAGGATACAGGTGCTTCACGCTTCCAAAGATTTTAGCAAAAGAAATACCAATTTTTGTTCCACACTTTTTATTCAGCTTCTGCTATTTATATAGTTAGGATATAGACCAAAATAAAGATTTCTTGCACATTAAATGTAGTGAGAGCTCAGATCTGAAGGGAGATGGTTCAGGAGCTGTAGTTCTATTATCAGTAACTTTGGGCATCTGTCCCTGATCTTTCCCTGGGCCCGGGATTATAACAGTTATTTTCTGCATTGATGGAGGAGGAAAAGAAAAAGAGGAACAAATGTCAACACAGTGATGTGTTTAAAAGGTCAAAATAAAACATGAAGTTAGATCCGCCACAGGACAGGACAGCAGTGCACTAAAAAAGGAATGACCATCCCTGAGGAAGTGTCCTGGCAGTTCTGCACCAGGGCAACAGCCAGGAGTTTTCACTGTATTTGCCAGCAAGGACACAACTTCCTGCCACAGTGGCATCAGGGACAGTGAAAAGCCAGTCTCTGTCCTCTACATGGACTCCACCACTCTGCCCAGCTGCCAGTGGCTCTGCACTGCCCCTTAAGCATGGAGATGTCACAGGTCCAGCCTCCTGAAAATCTGCTAGGCAGTTTCCAAGCCATTGTCAGATCCCACTGACAACAGACCTCGAGGCTCTTCTTTCCTGTATGAAAACAAAACAAATATCTGATACAACCCTGGTTTTAATTTATAATATCTGACTGGAAACAAGTAATTTGTAAATATGGACGATATTTGACTTATTTTAAATTTTTATTTTAATCAATATCCCAAGGCATATCGCCAAGGATTTTTGTTAATACTGACTTTAAGCAATTAACAGATGTGATTCTTCTGCCAAATGTTAATTAAGGTAGTATAGTGAACAACCTGTACTAAGACTAGCTCTTGAAAGGATGTGCAGAAATTCTTCTTAAAAATCTGGTGCTTTTCCACAGCAATTAACAATCCTTTCCACTCATGTTATGATGAATCTATAGGAATTTACGGGAATCTCAAAGCATTCTGGATCCCAGAGGATACCAGGGGGTGATGCCAAAGCTAATCAATGCTCTCTCTCTCACCTATCCACCCCCTAAAACTCATTATGAGCAATTGTCAATATTATAATATTTGCTGCAGGATGATAAATAAATAAATTTAAAAAAACCAAAAAAACCAAACAAAAAAAAACCAAACAAAAAAAGCCCCCAAACAAATGCATTTTGAAACAAACAAACAAACAAAAACCCCAATACCAAAAAAACCCTCAGAAAACCCACCGAAGTAGCTGTTGGTTACAGGGAAATGTAAACGTCAACGAGAAGCTTTCCTTACCTCTCCTTTTTTTTTTTTTTTCTTTTGGTAATATATTTCATTTTGTTTGTTCTGAGCACCACCTGCTGGATGTCGCCAGCTTGCACGAATATCCATTCCTGGAATGAGAACAGGTTATTTTCACATACAAGCTTGAGTGAGGTGGATCCTGCTTCCACATACAAAGACAACACCTTTTATATAAATATCGCCCCAATCCTCATAAAACAGAGGCAAGTGACATATGTTTTACCATCTATTTCTAGACACATGAGAGGCACTCAGTAGGTCATGGATTGCATCAGTGTTGGAGGTGCTGAAATGAATCAGTGGTCAGTGGTACAGCTGAGTGCTCCTGCATTAGGCACTAATCTGCTCTGACCTCCAGACAAGCACTGGCCAGAGTGTGCCTGGGGAAGGACAAGCTCTAATCCTAATTATCAGACTCATGTTTACTTGGTGTTAAAAGGTGTAAAAAGAGGTGTTTAACCTTCCACTTCTGTTTTAGGCTTATTATCCTGTCTTGTAATGTAGCGGCCATATTCTGATGTGTTTGCTCCTTGGAAAATCCCATCTGAATTTCCCCAAAAGGTCTGGTTTCACTGACTCTGGTACTTCCCCATTAGAGCTTACTAGACTTGTATGAGGAAAACACAGTTCTATCTCATCTTGTGATCCCCAAGACACCTACTTTAGAAGCCTTTCAAGCTATGTGCATGTAAGCTGTGACATTGAAGTGTCCAAACTGGTCTTTATTAGCTGCTGCTTAATTTTTTTTACATTAATTTTGCAAAAGTTAGGGGGTTTTGACAGGTATTTCATGCAAATCTTCGGGGAAAAAAATAGCAATATTATAAATTGTTATCTGCTGAATTGCTAACATACAATTATTATCTGTGTGTAGCTGATACAGTTATGAAGAGAACCATACCAAATGCTTTTGAGCAGAAAAGTATCCCTGACTGAGCTATACCTTGAAGAGAGAATGAGATAAAGAAGGAATCATCTCTTCCAGAATTGTCTTTCATTTTTTGCCACAAATCCCCTGACTTCTCCCTGAAAACTGAGGCAAAATGCAGATGTTGCTACGGGCAAGGCAAAGCTTACTAGTGCAGAGAGAAGGAGCAAAATAGAACAGATCTAGAACCCCGTTTGAGAAGGAGTCTATCCATGTGCCCCAAAATTCAAGCTATTTACTCCATAAAGGACACATCTTAAACAGAAACCACTTCAGGACAATTTCCACTTGTTATTTTTCCTTTGGTAGCACAGGATATATAGACCAAATTGAATATACAGTCTACAGTGTTTACAAAAAATAAATTTGTTCTACTTTGGATTTTATTGTGAATATATGAAGAATATAGGAGTCTAGATAACAGTATGTCTCTGCAAAGGGTAGATCAAGAACCATCACTGTGAGTTTTAAAACACCCTCATAATTCCTTAGAGAATTCTTTCCTTAGAGACTTTCTTTTCTGAAGTAGAAAAATTATTAAAAAGTTGCGTTTTTTTATTCCTTAGCCCCACTGTGATTGCTCTAGCATTCCAAAAGATAATATCCAGGGTTCATAAGCAAAGAAATAGATTGCTGGGTGACAGAACAAAAGAGTGAGAAATCATACGCCATCATCAAAAGATGAAATCAGATGCACTATTGTTAATAATTTACTCCAGATGGCACAGCACTATTGCCACTGTGATCCAACTGAAGTAGAAACAAAAATATTTAAGATTTATGGAAAGATGGAGGAAGCTGATATTCTTATTGCCTGAGAATGTTCTTGCAATATCTGATAACATTAAAATATGTTTACTGAGGTAAAATCAGAGCATTGTGCCATAACATAGGTTGAAATGGATCTTTGGAAATCACGTGTCCAACTCCCCACCCAAAGTAGAGCTGGTCACAAAGTTGAATCCAAATTTGAAACCATAAGGTTTGTCAAGCCAAATTTTGTATCTAAGGATCAAGATCCCACAGCCTCTCTTGGCAACACCTTCCAGTGATTTATCATCCTCATCAGAGTAATTGGCTTTGTCTTACCTCTTAATTGGGATTTTAACTGTCTGTGGCTTGTGCCCATCTCCCCCAGCACTGGAGGCTGTGCACCTCTAAGGGGAATCTGGCTCCATCGTCACTATAAACACTCACTAATCCGTTGGAGAAGAAGCAGTTTGTTTGCTCTTCTGTGGGCTGGACAAACCCACCTCCCTCCAACGTCTCCATGTCACATGTACCAGTCCCCCAGTCATGTTGATGGCCCTCTGCCACACTCAGCTCAGCTAACCAGTGTCTTATTTGTACTGAGAAGCACAAAATTGGACGTAGTACTTTCAAGGCAGTCTTAGGACTGTTACACTGAATAGACAGCAGCAATCACATCCCTCTTCCTGTACCTGTGGTCTTACTAGTACAGTTATTGATGTTCTTAGGCTTCACTGCAATACACACAAACCAGTTGCATATAAACCAAACACTGCTGTGTATTGTGTTGCTCTAATATAATTGTAATGTTGTTGTGTTGGACTGTAACTGAATTTCCAGACACAATGTGTTGTTAACTGCTGGTGTTATTTAATTAATAAACATGCAATGTAAGCTGTATTATCTATTTTTAAGATAATATCTTAATGAAGTTCTGTAAACTGGAGAATCTCTCCTATGAGCTATACAACAAAATACCATGTGGAAAAACGCAGCAAATGCAACTGCAGTAGAGGCACACACCACATTGCACTGCTGAAGTCAGTTTTATCCAACACTAATGAAGCTTTGTAGAACTCCTACAGAGCAGATAATTGTTATATTATACAGAGGGGAGGAACTGAAGCATAAATAAGCAACTGAACTAATTTTGAAGTCCGCAGTTATGGCCTAAATGACCTCTTACTGAGTGGGAGTTTTAGGAATGATTTAATTAGAGAAGAACTGGGTCAAGGCTAAATGCTTTTGAAAATCTCAAGCTACCTTTCCTAACTCAAGGTCAAGCAGAGAACAGAAATCAAAGAAGGCTCCCCTCCTAATCCTATAATTTATTTATGCATATCTTACTCATAAACAGTAAATCAGATTCCTCCTATCCAGGTTCTAACATTCCCATTGGGAGCAACACAGAGTAAAAATTGGGAAAATTGGTTAGTTCTGCAGTTCTGGGGAATAAGAATAGTCAGCTAGATAGTGGATGGATGTGATAGTATATGGATTTTTTTAAACCATTTAATAATTCAGATATTTAGCTTTTATGTACAATACATTGGTATCCAGAACACTTTTCACACATTGCAAATAAATGATATCCCATGAACACCATGTTAGCAGGGCAACGTGTCAAGCTACCTTCTTAAGAACATGTTTTCATAGCATGATAAGACACTTTGCTTACCTTCAAATCCTGTAGTATCTTTTAGAAGATGTAAGGACTTTTTATTTAACAGAATGAAAATTTTTGTTAGAAGTGAGATAAAAGATCTCAAAAATGTTTCTAGGTGAACAGTGAGATTTTCTTTAATAGTTTTCTTGGAGAACATTTCACGAATAATATTAAAGACCTTAAAATCAAGGGTGCTTATTGTATCACAAAGAAATTTACACTCTTGAAAATGTCAACTTTATAAAGTAATATAACAGAAAAATCAGGAAATAGCCACACAAGTTATGAGTGCCACAAGATGGCACTGCTTCGTGCCATCGGCTCTATTCTAAGTGTCCTAAAACTACAAATAGGTTAACAGAGATGGTAAAATAAAACCCATAAACGATACATGTATAGGTTTATATATATAAAATTAATAGTAATAAATTAACATAAAATATGAAATATTAGCTAAATAGCAGATTCCATAGAAATAGGGTAGAACTCATTCAGCAATGACATATTTGCCTCAATGTTATCCAGAGGTGGAGAGGGCCTGGAGGTAAAGAACTCATCATTAAGATGGTCTAGTGTTAAAGCTTTCATTGTAAGACTTAAGTTTCAGGAAATATTTGTCTCCACAGAATTCCTCAACCTTTTTCTTTTCTTTGAAAGATAACATTCATCTACACTGGTTTCTATGGTCAGAACAAGTATTTTGCAGAAGAAAGGAATTCTGTAGCATGGGCACTTACATATTTGTGCAGAATGTGTGTATTAACATTATTGACAGACCTATGAAGAATTGTACCCAAGCTTCCCAGAACAGCAGCGTGACACAAAGCTCCATGTTTTGATCCTGGAGAACAGAAATTTGTTTCAAGTTGGGAGAAAGTTGTATCAAAATAACTTCTTGGGCACACCCAATACATTCAGTTTGGTATTGTTGGTTGAAACTTAAGACAGCTGATGCTTATTCAGACCTTAAAAGTTGTGTCTCTTCTATTAGTGGGTTGCTCCATAAAGCTCAGGTAGCTTTATTCCCCACATTCCTGCATGAATGTCAAGATCAATTTTAGCTGGAAAGTCTTGTCCTGCACCTTCTTTGCATTTCTCAGGGAACAATTTGTTCCCAAAGGCCTATGGAAGAAGGCATTCATTCCCACTGACATCACTGGGAAAATGTAGGCCGTTAAGTCTTTGGTCAGCAGTCTTAAGTTCTACATACAAGTCCTGCTGGGGAGTGCGTCACAAAATTAATGTGCAGCCTGTCTGTATGTCTGTCTTTATGTCAACACAGGTGAGGGCAACTTTCTCTCTTGTGGGAAAATGTTAATTTACAATATTTTTCAGGTGTATCTTAGAAAAACAGGCCTGGGACATTTGACTGTGTTTTGAGTTGCAACTCATCACAAGTAGATCTGTGTCTTCAAACAAAGCCAACAATAAAAGGAAAATCTCTGCTGAATTTAAAGGGATGTCTGAAATTCTTTCCTTTTTGGATTATTTAAATATTGCCCTTATTTTTTCTACCTCTGTATTTGGAATATGCAAGAAAAGAAAATATTTAGCTATGAAATGTGCATGTCTGTTTACAATATTACCTCAAGTAAGAAATATCAAATTTGATAAGCGTTGCTAGAAGCCTTTCTAAAAAGTATTAATTTGCTATTCTAAAACATTTTCCAACCCTCTCTTAATAGTAGAATCAATTAGGTTGGAAAAGACCTTAAGATTGAGTTCAACCATCAACCCAGCACTGCCAAGCCCAGCACTAAACCATGTCCCTAGCACCACATCCACATGCCTGCAGGGATGGTGACTCACTTCCCCATCCCAACACTTGACAACTCTTCTGGCGAACAGATTTTTCCTAATACCCAATCTAAACCTACCCTGGTGCAACCTGAGGCCATTTCCTGTCGTCCTGTTGCTTGTTACTTGGGAAAAGAGATTGACACCCACACCACTACCCAACATGGTGAAGTGCCCTGGAATAGGTTGTCTTGAAAAGCTATGACTTCATTGATCAAAGGTCCATTCACCTCTACTACTGTAAAAAATATTTTTTTGCAGGCATTATTTTAGCAGCCTTCATGGAGAAGGAAAGCAGCAGCAAAAAAAAAAAAAAAGGGGGAGTAGGATGAGGGATTTGGGATATTTTAATATATTCAAGACAGGAAACGAATAATAACTGTGAATCTTGGCAAAGGGTTTCTCAGCTCAGATCTTTATGTGTTTGCTGGGAAGGGAGGAGAGACAGGAGCAGGGAAAAACAGACATAGTGTTTGGAAGGTTGGCTCAGGACCCTGAAAAATGTGTTTGTAGAGAGTTTTATTCTGCAGATAGTCCAGCCTTGTCATGTCTCTAAGCAACAAGATCTATAATATGCACTTGCACTGAGAGAGAGTAAATTGCCTCAAATGTGCATAAATTTTAAGCCAGACCTGAATCTTTATTTAGTGATTGCTTTCTTATCACAGTAAGTGGGGGAGTAAATATTGTCATGGCTTCAAGACCTTCATAAAGCTTATTATTTTGCAGTATTCATGTAATATCTAGAAATTATTTATATTCAGAGTTCTGAGTAATGCTCAAAATTACTGTGTGGGCAAGGCCCTTCACCTGCAAAATTCACCTCTTAATATTTTTCAGACGATGGTGATGACAGAATGTAGAAATCTCTGGATTATGGAATATTCATTTGTGTTATACCTTTATGTAAAATACGCATTTTTATCAGTGCTTGTGACCTATATGACACTAAACATTTACATAAATAGTAATAAATGCATGCTCTAAATCTAGGAATAAATTGAGTTGAATTATGAGTAAAAGATTTCATAATTCCATTAGAAGTAGACTTCTAAATTGCCACATGTAAATATGAAGTATACTATCTCTATTCTAGGTATATTTATATATTTACATAACTATATTTAATTTTTTATAAAAAATGTCACAGATTCAAATCTTTCTGGTTATTTACAGCACTCATCAAAAACTGTACAGGAACTGAAATAATATTTTTAAATGGAAAAACCAATGTTTTGAAGATTAGAAAAAAACCCAGTATTTATGGGACTTGAAAATTGGACTTTTTTTTCTTTTATATACCTGCATTAAGGTAACTAGAAACATTTCAATATGACTGAATAAGTCTACTATAAATGATTGAATTTTACCGCACAGAAGCAACATTCTACAGCTCAAAGAATAAAGAGAAGATAGTAACAGCTCAAATGACATATTAAAAGGTGTGAATTTGGCCATCATGATAAAGTTGGTGCTATTGAAGATGTGGGAGATTTATTTTTTCATTAAATATGCCAAGGTAGGTGTATAGCAACAACACTCTGACTGGTAACATTGGCGGTCAATGTGTAATCAATACAAATTGCTATATAACTATATACACGACAATACAAGTTAGCTAGCTTGGACAAGAACTTGGGGAGAATTTGGTGTCTGTACTTCCCTTGATAAAGTCTCTTTCATTGGTAATGTCCTCTGAACTGGATCATCTTGTCGAATAATAATAAACACCAAGCACACATACAGACTCCTACAGTTAGAAACATAAGCATAGGTGCCTCCATCTCAAGTTTAATTCCATCCTAGATGCATTTCTAGAAGACCATTAGAGAGCTGATGTGATGGTCCATGCCTTGACTTCTAGAATTGTCAGATACGTGTTAGTGTTGACTTGGTCCCTACCTGCCACTGCAGAATGGCCTGGATCACCTTTGCATTTGACACATCTCTTCAAGGCTTCCAAATATGCAAGGCATGTCAAAAAGCAGTGGGTACTTATGTGTGAGCAGATGAACAGAGGATATTTTGAGTTTATGTATCCCTTCACAGCAAAAATGGCTCAGCAAGTACTCATCATCTATAATTTTCCTGGTACCGACTAGCTTTAGTATCCTTTTTTTTCCCCTTTCTTTTGTGGAATGCCTTACATAGTCAGGTCTCTGTTTTCAGATAGTTTAAATGGTATCCATCTGTCCTATTTTTGATACTTTTATATGATCAGATCTCTTAGAATAACTTTCTACTCAAGGTGGCTATGACACAATTTTAGACTGCAATTAAACTCATCCTAAGGTACGTGGTTAAAATAGGTCAGATGAATCACATGCCCATTTCTCCTCATTGTCTGTACAGTATGGCTAATTCAGGTGTACACCTCTAAAGTCAGGTCAAATGAATCATGCAATGTGGTATCTCCTCAAGGACAGATTTGGAGGGAGGAGTTGCATTCCTTCCAAAGTGACTTGTTACCGCAGTGTTGTCAGAAGTCAGAAAGATTAATTCTACTTGCATATTTGTGTGTGATTGTCATTTTGCATGTTATTGTTTGTAAGTCTGAATAAGTGAAAAGTTTCACCGTGGGAAAATAGGTATATGATTAATATTTGACTGAGCATTTTAAAATGGTTTGGTTTAAAAAGAAGCACATAATCATGCTTTCACAGCATTAGCCTCAAACATATGGCACAAAATTTGTTGGCTTTATGTCTTTCTGCCATGCTGAACACAGAACAGCAAGCATTTTATGCAGCACAAGGAGGACCAGATAGACCATGACTTAACAATGCATAAAACCTAGCAGCGCAAGGTCCATGCCTCACATAAATTAATCATTAAAAGAGACTTGAATTTACACAGCTGGTTTATACCAGAATAATTATTATTATCATGTGCTTATTTTGTTCTGGTGCTAGGAGTCCTAGACCTAAATTTACTCTGTCCTCTAAACAAAGGCTGAGAGTTGAATGAGGCCTTTCTGGGATGAATATTCTACCAAAAGCTTTTTTCAGCATAGAATAATCCTTTTCACTTTTGATCCAATTCATCAAATATTCCTTCATGCAAATACAGTTCCTACTGAAACTGGATTGTACACAGATCAGTGAAATTATGGAAGCTATAAATAACTGGCAGCATCTAAAAGTTCAGCAAACAGGAGCAGAAGAAAGAGCAGAAAGCAGGAACGAGGAGGATGAGGGAGCTTCACTGTCAAGCTGGCTTTGGTGTCAAGAAAATGCCACATGTTTACTGCTAGGCAATAAATAACTGCATATGGTCATGACATATGCATATGCAAGTTGCTAAAGCTCAAGGCACTGAACAACTATGAAATGACAAGAAAGTTGAAATACCTTCCTGATGGAATTGAGGACCAAGAAATCCTTAAAAAGGAAAAGACGTGGAGGACTAAACCTAAATATCCTTGAAGGGCCGTTCTGAAGAACTGTGTGAGTTCAGATATGTACCAGCTCTAGTGCAGCCTGGAGATTTAATATTGGAGGAGGTACATGCATATGTGACTGTGAAGCATCTATGTTAGTCAGACAAAGGATGAGAGAAACTTTAGAATACAAATATTACATAAAAGCATGTGTTACTAGTATTTACATTAAAACTGTTTTCTAAGCCTTTATGACAGTATTGTTTACCTTTACACCTTTACACACCTTCTTAATGAGAAGGCTGCTCTCTTTAGCAACTCCCAGTTGGATGACCTGGTTCCACATCCCCAAAGCCTGGAACTTGCAAGAGCTGGACACCATAGTAATGGATCAAAGTTATGTTTAACACCTTGCTATTTCACAGGAATTGAAAACAGAGAGACACAGAAAAAGAAGCTTTATAGAAAGGGAAAAGAGATAGCAAAAATTACCTGTAGTTTGCAGTAGTCAGGGAGATGTGAATCTTCGTTAAAAGGGATGTTATGTGCCTCAGAAATTTTTTTGCCTCTACTTTTGAAGCACATTAATGATTATTATAACATGGCATTTTTTGTTGTACCTCCATGCATTATACATTATCTATAACTATTTTGTCTCTGAGAAAGTTATGAATATTGAAGTTACTTTACTGTCTTGAATTTTGCATCCTAGCTTTCTCACAAAAAAAAAAAAAGGGAACAAAGCGGGGAAAAAAGCATTAAACGTGTATTCAAATGAAAGATAGTCTCTATAAAAAAGATCATCTTGAAATAAGCCAGTAGACCTCCCAGGAATGTTCTATTACAAATATTGTCGCAGTTGGAATGAATACCTCCTGCAGCCTAAGCCTGCTACCATAACTGGTCTGACTCTGTTACAAGGCGTCCCAACAGGAAAAAAAAAAATAAAGAAAAAAGTAGGGACATTTTAACGACGTGCGATGACTCTTAAGGGCTGTCCTCATTGACTATGACACAAACATCTAATGTTCCTAGTGTCACTTTCTACAATCAGCACTTTAGTATGTGCAGCAATTTTTTTTTTTTTTAAAGGAGATCCTATTTCACTAGATCTTTTGTAAGGGCTTTTTAGAACTGGTTGCACAGAAGCTGCCAAGACCCATATTTGCCAGTTCTTTGAACAGTTAAGCCTTCTCTCAAGTGACCTCTCTGGTTGCAGTTGGGCCACCAGCCCTACACTTTGTTCCTTTTCTTTTAGCATGCTTATAAACAAAAGTAGCTGCAAGTGTGTATCTATAAAGAAGAAAAGCCATACAAGGTTTGATCAAGAGCCAACCTGTACCTTTGCAACTGCCTACAAACATTTGGCTTGTGACAGACTCCACATTACATCCAAATGTCTGTATGGATCTCTGAGGCAAAATGACATGCTCCTGCAGGCATTTGCAGGTCTGACAGAAATGCTGGCCTCTGATGAAGATTCAGAATAGACATGTACAAAAATGGGCCACTGGATTTTTAAATAACTGTTAAGAAAAATAATTACTCATTTCTGACATAACCAGTGGGAAGACAGGAGTTAGGAGCTTTGCTTTTCTAGAACACTTTTTGCTTGAGCCTAAGATACACTAACTTCTATTAAAATTCATGTCTCTTACAGAAATATACTGTTAAGTAATTATAACAGGACTGCATTTTGCTGGCCTTGGCCACATGGCACCGTAGCAGGGGCCATGACTGACCCTATTCCCCCATCCTGGGCTTTGGCACTGGGAAGCGGTGCTGGCGGGGCGAGGGCACCCTTGGTGCTCCCCAAACCGACCCCTGGCCCACACCCCACTGCTCCATGACACCTCATTTGAAACAGAGACCCCCAGCCCTTCCCAAGGTGCCTTCTGCAGAAAATGAATGGAAGCAGCTCAATATGCCATATCCTTTGCAGGGGACCTCCAAGGGCAGCTTTGACCCCAAGGAGGGGCTGGGCTGGCAGGCAGAGCTCTGCTCCTACCCTTAGTGGGCTCCAGGAATGTGTTGACAGTTTGTGCTCATCACCTGGCTGGAGCACAGGGCCTATTCCTGAATCCTAGAATGGGCTTGATTTGTGAAGAGAGGGTGTAGATGCTTGCTCTAAAATGACAGTAATTTTAAGTAAAGGCTCAAATCAAAGCTGTAGGAAACACAACTGATGAAATATTGAGATATCTGTGAAATAAAGTAGGGATTTTGAGAACTGCTTTCCAGATTAAGATGCCTCAGCCACAAATATCACAACTTGCACTCATTGCTAGGCACCACCTATGTTTTGAGGTGACAGCTGCTGCAGAAAAAAAAAGATTTCTATTATCACAATACATTTTTGTGAAATGCATTTTGAGATGTCTTCTTTTTCTTTCCTTCATAGGGTGTATCACTGCTATGTCAATTATCCCAGCCCTTTATTGCTGTTCTTAGCAACTTATCCAGGCCATGATAGCCATTATGACTTGCTGAGATGCACATAGCACAGCACAGTACTAATGCTCCAGCTGTGAATGGGAAATCAGGGATGGAGTCACATTTTTCCCTACTGCATGCAGGTAGTAATTAAAGCTACCAGAGATTTTCTTCATTGGATTCTCCCCTGGCTCCCTGAAGTTCCACTCACAAACTTTATTAAAATACAATCTGTGCAATGTTTTTCTGTGGAAGGTATAAAGTCCCCTTGAGAACAATTGTTTGTGAAGTGATGGGCTTTTGTTGTGCTTTAAAGTAGTTCTGATATTTCTGTATATACAGGAATACACGTCACTGTACACATCCAAGTACTTTGTTTGAAGTTTGAGTTTTATCAGTCTACGCTAACATAAACATGCCCTTGACAGTTATGGGACTATGTAGATACAGTGTCATAACATTTCAAGACTTCAAAGATGAATTCTCACTATTAGAGGGTTTTGGGTGTTCTATTATATGCACAGAAATGGTTACAGACAGAAGAGAAGGGAATCAGAATGCTCAGGTTTATTTAAGAAAGTCTGATAAATATTGCTGCTCATTTTCAGCTCTTACTTTACAACTTCATGCTTCACATTTTATACATAAAACTCCTCTTGGTATATTTGTGACTTTTCCAAGCTGCAGACTAAAAGTTCAGTGCTAGCTAACTTTGTCTTCTATCAATTTTTTCAATGACAAGAACGTGTGCACATGTGTTTCCTGCTCGAGGTGAGATTCATATTTACAGGATATGGAAAGTTAGCATGACAAAAGTAATGACTGTGTAGAAGGAAACTCACTTTCGTTAGCAGGCATCCTATTTACTCTACTGTCACCTCCCATGATACGCCACATACCATTTCAGACACCGAAGTTCTTTCAGTGAAAACTTCCTGCAGAGAAAATGGAAACTTTGACAGAAAAACAACAATAACATTAAATAAAAAGGCTGAGTTTACCCTGGGAAAAAATGTATCAGTGAGATCCTTTCCTCAGATATACCCACCCAGCTTCTAATGAGTCCTCTGATCACATATGAACTTGATCAGAGAAGATTATTGAGAATTATTTGGTTTAATAAATAAAAAACCTACTTTTTTTTTTTTTTTTTTTTTTTTTATGCCCACTTCATTCTACTCACTGAGAGGCCTGGCTGTCTTCAAAATAGTTTTACCAAAACCTTTCAGTTATGACCAAAGCTTAATTTTTCTGTCAATGGCAGAACTGCAGGTCTCACTGTTACTACCCATCTGCCTACAGATGGGCCCCACAAGAACTGGAAGTTTAAGTGAAATCATTTTCCATGCACTTTACTCTCCTACAAGTCCTCTGCACTTAAAACTGGGCTCCATGTGATTGCAACTCAAAGCACTGAAATTTACATAAAACCAGGAGAAATTCCTGTGAACTGGTGCAAAGACTAATTTTGTTTAAATTTTTTTAGGATTTCCAAAACATAATAAGAAAATAACTATTAATTTGAGTGTTTCAAGAAATGGCAAGCTTTGCATTTTTGTTTTTAAAATGAAAGTTTAGGATGCTGATTTCACCCCAGGTTATAATCACCTGCAACTTTTTTTTGCAAAGGCTATAACACTAAAATTTAAAAGGATGCCATTTACCCACATGATAAATTATATTCTGTGAAGCAAGATTTGACTATAAGTCAGCCCATATGAATGACTGAATTTAGAATCATGGAATAATATTCTTCTGTGCTCTGTGATGCATGAATTTAATTTTGCACAGTGATACGGATCACTGAAAATGACCATTTGCAGGGTTATGGAAGAGCTTGTCACTGATTAGAAACCATTGAGTGCAGCTGAATTTAGGAACAAAAAGGCTGAGAATGAGTATAAAGATCTGAAGTTTTAGCTTCTGAGAAAAAAAATGTGTGAATGGTTCACTAGTTACTAAAATAGATCGAGTGTTACAACAGCAAGAGCTTGTAGACGTTACTTGTGTAATAAAAATATGGGTGGTAGCAAATTATATTGCTGTGAAGAGCAGATGAGGAGAGACGCCTACTGAAACCTGATGCTGCCTTTGAACTTTAAAATTTTGACTTAATAAGCTTTGCAGTGGCGCTGCTTAGCAAAGAGCTGTCACGAAGGGCAGATTTGTTTCACAGCAGAGTTGCTTTATTAAAAATCCTCAGCATTTCCATGAAGTCCTGATTCAGAAACAGAAGGAGGAGTTACACTGAACTTGACTGCTGACCTGACAGTGAGAATGGAGCTATTGTGCCCAGGACTGAATATGCATATCTGTGCTTCTCGCCGAGCTTCACAGGGCAGTTCCCCTCCAAGAGAGATGAACCCTTTAGAGATCTGAAAGCTTCTACTGCCAGATACTGAAACCCCAAAACAGACCCGAAAGTCTGTAGGTTTCATAGCCATTAAGAGGTTAAAATACAACTTTTAAACTTCTCCCTTTTTTTCCTCTGTTTGCTGTAGGGTAATCAATGGACTGCAAGCCATGTGCAGCAGCGTGGCCCATGGCGTCATCTTTGTGCTATTCAGCAAACTGCAAGCTAGATGTGCTCAATTAATAGTAAGATTGTCAGGAAAGCAGAGCTGGAAATGCTTATTTGGTACTGCATGAATTGAACCTGCTTGTTTGAATAAAATACTAATTACCTCACTGACTCTTTTGCATTAAGCCTTCTCTTTATACTGCGCTTTACTTGGTGGGAAGGAGTTAGTACAATTCAGCACAAAACGTGATACAAACTAATGCTTGGGAAGGAAAAACTCTAATGGCACATTAAGTGTTGTCAATTGCATGGCTTTCTCTATTATTGCTGAGCTTTCAGGATAAAGAAAATACCATCTGTAATCATTGGTTGCACAAATAAAACACACAGAAAGGAAATTAATTCCCTCATCTTGAACCTCGGAAAAAGGCAGGGCTCTTTTCTGCTCTGCATGTGTTACTAGGAAGACTGGCATGCAACTAAATCACATTTTTTCCCAAGATTTTTAACTGAATTTCAAACTCTGTGATGCAGATAGATCTGCTTGTGATTTTATCTAGTAACAATGACAAGAAAAGGTATTTTAGTTGACTTCTTCTGTGCCATCCTTGAGACATAGAGGCTGTCTTTTCTAGGAAATTTTTTAATCCTCTTTCAATCTTCATCTGTGGTTTTCTTCTTTCTTCATCCTGATGGAAGCTGTGGTGCAGTTAAGCATTTTCTTGTTAAGGCTGCACTGAGACAGAACTCTTGGTTCACTCTAGCAGCTCCTTCTAAAAGTGATACCAGCAGCAGTAACCACTTCTTTTAAGCAAAGACATGCAGAAAATGCACTGAAATTAGAGAATATGCTTCATTCCTGTTTTGCTATCTGTAAGGAGTCAACAGAAGGCTTTTTATATTTCATTTGTTTTATGCAAAATCATATTGTTCTACAATTCAGTGCTCAGTTGCTCCTCTAACGACTGAATGAGTGGAATTTTTGTCATAGGAGAAATAGTTTTCTATTGCCACCTATTAATGAGCTAGAAAAGATGTTTGCACATCCTGTTGTCCGAGAAATACTTTTTTTTCAGTGACAAACTGAAATCTCTCTACAAGCTAGAATTGCAGGATGTCTAACTAGGACCATTGCAATAAGCAATGCCAATGAAAGGAGACCCTCTGAGCTCTTGTCACCAGTGGTGAGAAGTTCCTCTCCCTAGAATGAAAGCTCAAGGCAACATCATGATGGAAGATGGCTTTGTGAGCTTTGGGATTAACGGATCTCAAAAGACACAACAGGGAGGGAGATGAGATTAGGAAAGGTGCTGTTATTGGGTAAACAGAAGAAAGTGAGATGGAATAAGATATTTATTTCCTATTCATAGCAATGGATGGGAAAAATGAGGCAAAGATTTATGATCTATTGCTTACCTCTACTAGGTGGGAACTAAGAGCAGCTTTCTAACCCTTGAAAAGGTTATCAAGAAGACCCATCCCTTCTGCATCCCTGGAAGTTTTCAAGGCCAGGTTGTATGAAGCCCTGAGCAGCATGGCCTCGTGGAATGAGATGATTTTTGTAGAGGGATTCCTTATGGAACAGGGGCATATGATACCCCTGGAAAGATTGGACAACCCAGGGTTGCTGAGGAAAGGCCCCTGAACAGGCCCCTGGCTGCAGGCAGGCCTGGAAAGCACCTGGCTGCAGGCAGCCCTGAGAGTCCTTGGCAAGGTATACACTGGCCAGCTCCCCCCTGATTAGAGGCTGTCTAGAGGGACTGGGCGTGAATCTTTGCAAAAGTAGATCTAAGTTGGCATAGTTGAACAATAAAGGGAGAACGATGCTTAATCGTATTGGTGTACGTGTCATTTATCTGGCCAGCTCTCCGGACTCGGTCCCTACCAGATTTTTAAGGTCCCTTCCAACCCAAACCGTTCTGTGATTGATTCTAAGAGTGGTGCATGGCAGGTGGAGGAGTTTCAACGCATGTATGGTGAAAAAAGGCAAAGTTCAGACTGGTTGTAAGGCAGTGTCCTCAACACGAGGGCAGTCACGGGCAGAACAGCTTTCACACAGAGGCTGTGCAGTTTCCTTTCTTGAGGCTTTTCAAGGTCCAACTGGATAAACACCAGAGCAACATGGTCTGATCTCACAGATGACCCTACTTGGAACAGGATGTTGGACTAGAAACTCCCTGAGGTCCCTTCCAACACGAATTATTTTATGATTCTGTAAGCCTATGATTTTTTAATTTTTTGTGGACACAGATCTTTTTCCACACATACAAATGAACCTTCCATTTATCCTTACAATTGACTCAGAATTAATCATTGTTCATTATACTCATCTGTTTGACTGCTGACTACTGACTTTCCATAATTACCGCTGTATTTATCTTTCAGATTAGTGATATTTTATTTCATTTACATGTAGACTCAATGCTTGTAAGAAGAAATGTAAGGTTATTTAGAGAACTCAGAAGAACATGTTTAGCTTTTCTAGTTCAGATGCCAGAAAAGGACAAAATAGTTTACCAAGAATAAGGATATTTACTTTTTTTTAAGTAGTTTTAACATCATCTAGCTGAAGGATAGTATATGGGCTATAATTATTCTCATTCTAATAAGACAGAAAAAAGAATAATGCGCTTTTGGAAGTGAGGAAAGCATTATCTCAATGCTCCTAACACTTCTGTTGCTGTGCTGTTTGAATTACGTGCTAGAAAAATGATAGTCTAGGCTTGGAATGTCTAAATTGTAGAGGCCTAAATTTTCATGTTGGCACCATCTCAAATGGAATCTAACAGTACTGATACATGTATACTTTCTTTGAATTTTTGTACTCCTTTTTAAAAAGGTAGCATTCTTGATTTTTCAGATTTTAGGTGAAAAAATAATTATAGGAATGTGAGGATTTTTTTTGTCAAATGACATGTAAGACAGTTTTAAACTTATCTTCCTTGTTCTCAAATAAAAGAAAAAAGAAAAATGAGAGAGGTCAGTCTCCTACTGGCTTGCATGTAGTATAGATGTTCTACAGTTTGTCAAACATGGATAAAGAGAAAAAAGGGCCCTGCAGAAAAAAACTCATTAGATTTACTCCAAGTAATTTTTATACATCCTGATACTTGTTTTGACACAACAAAGAACAGATAAATACAAGTGACTTTAATAAAAGCTATAGCATGTGCTTCAAGTTATTTCCTATAGCAGAAGAGCCAAATAATTGTAGGAGAATTTAGTTTTTTAAATTCCTTGAGTTTGCTGGGCACTAAGCTGATGCCCACTCCAGGAACAACCAGATCATCTCTCTCCACACTGTGCTGGATGCTGTCACATCTGCTCATACCTTCTAGAGTTGACAGGGTGAGCACCTCTTAATATGATTCAGTCAAAATGAAGTGACCCAGGAGAGACCTACTACTTAAACTGTTTAATCTGTCTCATTTTTGACTGTAATAGCAAATCATCCCAGAAAATCTTTGGAGACAATAAATACAGGCAAGCTGGGAGTGGTGATGTGGTGGTACCAATACAATGGAACTGAGAAGATGACATCCATTCACAACTTAATGCTCCTGCAAAGGATGGTCTGGATCCTGCAAATCCTTTCCAAATAGTCAGTGCAAGACAGGGTATTAGATCATATTTGGTTTGATGTATTCTTTAAACAATGGTACTGCATACATAAAGCATGCGTTAAAAACAGTATTTTAAGCTGCAAAATTAAAATTTCAAGAATTAGGAAATATCAGAATCAAGATATTAATGTACATTTCCCATGGTCCGATTGGGCCCCTACCCGACTTTCTGGCTGAAAATCAGAGGCTTGGAGAAATGGTTTATAAACAATGAACATTCATGTACCTGGATTTTGCCAAAGTGTATGTATTGGATCCACACTGAGATAATATGGGAAATTCAAAGCCTGGCTTTTCCTATTACAAAAGATAGGAATCTAATTTAGCAACCCAACTGTTACTTCAAAGCACTTGTGTAATTTCCTATAACAACTGCTCATCACTTCATACATCTTCAAACTGGACTCCTGACCTTTTAAATTACTAACAAAGATTTCAGCTCAATTGAAGTTCGCTGACTGCCACGTAGCAACGGGGAAAAATCAGACGGCTGAAATTCCATTTCCATCAGCTCTGTCCTCCTCTCCTTTGACAGAGCCTGCTGTACTCAAGGAAAGCTCTACTGCTTATTTCCTGAAGCATATTTTGAACATTGTGTTGGTCAGTAGCTCTATGAAGGTCTAGGCCACCTGAAAACTTCAGTGGCTCAGGAGTTGCTTCAGAAACTGTTCTCTTGCTATATGTACATTTAACTCTGATATGAGTACAGGAAAAGTGACTGAGGACCATTTCAGCTGTCTAACTTGAATTTATTCTGGGTATAACTGAGTCCTACTGGTCAGCAAAGAAAAATAATTTCAGGAGTAGAACAACAGCTATCATTTTCACTGAGGAGTAGCTGTAGGGTTGTGGTTCAGCCTACCAGCTATGCTTCTTCATTTATTGTTGCTTCAAAAGGAACTACCTAGGCCTGGATGTTCAGAGTATTCAGACTCCATGATTTTGATCCAGGCTGACAGCTTGTGAGGAACACAAATTAAAAAGAAAAAACCAACAGGAAAGAATAATCTACTTTTATAAATGTTCTGCATTTATAGGGTACTATACATGGTACATTTCTATAAACAAGCTTTGTCCCTGCTGAACTTCATGGATCTTATCAAATTTTTTTTTAAATGTTTCATAATACTAGAATATACCAAAGATACACAGGTTTCTGTAAAGTGTCTTCTGTAGCAAATATATTAAAAAAACTGACACATGACCACCAAAACCAGAAGACATCTCTCTGAGAAATGTCCTTTCAATGACATTCACAGATGATAATGATAACACACATATATAGCACCTCAACTTCATGGTTGCTGTAGATGCTGTGTTAGCTTCCCAAGCTTTCAAGTCAGCATTTCTAGGTGTGGTAATGTTGGGAGCCTTTGCTCCTCTTCTTTTCTCCATAAGTTCTATGTGAGTTTGGTGAAAAATAGAGGATTTTCAACACAGAAAATAATAGAGAAGAAGCAGGGCTGTGGTTTGGGATAATCATGACTTCACAACACACAAGTTGGGATGCTTCTTGCTTTCCATGTTTGAGTAAAAGTATGTGAATCAAGCCAGATACACGTTCAAGCTGGATAAATACACTGAAGAAAATGATTAACAGATTATTAAAAAAAAACCTAACTCACATTAATTCCTAATCATCTATCTATAGCTCTGAACGATGGAAGCTATCCATCTTGTATTCTCGTGATTCCTGCAGTATTGGTTACCTCATTTGCATAAAATGAATAGAATAAATTGTTACGAATCCAAAAATATACGGTTGCCAGGATACATCTTGCTCGATGCAAATGAAAATGGGTTTGTGCCGACCAGCTTAAAGTAGTTTGGAACTTAGACATTTTCTTATTAACATTAATAGTGATAAATGAAACATTACATATCCAGTGAGCTATTGAAATTATTAATATTTGTTTTGCAAAAGAATGTTATTTCAAGAAAATCTGAACTAATGGTTGTACAGTGTAATTCTATTAAAATATCCTGAGGTTGCATTGTAGAAGCACCATTCAGAGTGAATATTCCATGCTTGCTTCTTTATAAACTTTTTAATTTAAAAGGTAAGTTTCTTGTTAATTGATTTTATGATTTTCAGTGCTACAGCCTTAACAACAAGCATCTATCAGTGTATAGAAACACTATTATTATACTTTATCCATGCATAATATGGGGGTAAGTTAGTTACAGTTGACAATCATCTCCAAAAAAAATCCTAGGGTCTAACCACATTTCTATACAATGACATAGACAAACTCTTATTTAATATATATTATTCTGACTTGCTAAAAATGACAAAAATATAATTTTTTATTTTAAGCACTATATTTTATAAATCTCAATTTTTTTAAGCTGTACACATGCATATCAATATTTTTGACAAGCCTATATCAGAAGTTAAACTATATAACTTTTTTGAGTAAATTTCTTTAATTTGCACTGAATGCCTAATGAAGATAATTAATGCATAAAATAATTACGTTTTTATTGTTTGTCATTCAAGGTGTGTACATGTCTTTAAAGGGGGATTATACATCCTATATATTGACTTCCAAAGAGGTAGATAACAGACCAGATTTCCAGCTGTATTCAGATGAGACTCCAGTGTTTTTGGTGAGTGTTGTAGCTGCTCTATTCTGCCATGGCTGGTCCCTTGTCAGCAATGCCATGTGCCAGTTGATACAAGAGATAAACTGTTTCTGCAGTAAAGGCTCAATGTGCTCTGAGGAAGAAAGCTCTTCAAGCTAAAGATACCTGAGACAATTGAGGTGAGCAAGTTTTCTCTACCCTGTTACTAATGGCTGGTTCTTTGAGAGGAGAGAAAAATATTGACAAAGCCACAGCAGCACTGTTCTTTCATAGGAAACAATTTCAGACACAAGTCAGAGTTGTAAAATTATAGATTAACTCCCTCCTCTCCTCTTTTGGTTTGTTGTGTCTCAGAAGTTACTGGCTTCACTGCTAATTTTCAGTCATATAACTGAAAAAGAAGATTATGTCCCTAAATTATAAAATAGCACTGAGGTTCCTCTTCACAAGTTCCCATTAAAAACAATATCAGTGGTACTGTGAATTATACAAATGACAGGATCGTACTGAATATTCATATAATTTACTTCATAGAATATATAATTATCCTTTTTTTTTTCTGTGTTAACCACAAAAATAAAGGGCTTCCAGACTGAGGAAATGATTAAGGGGCTGATGGAATGGGCACTGAAATTAAAGACCTTCTCCTTTGAATTTGGTAATTTCTGAACAGAGCTCTAAACCTTTCTTTTCCTGAAAATGCTCTTTGTACTAACCTTCTTCCTTTCAGTCTGCACAGAGCTAAAATGAGCATTAAGGAAGATTTCCTTTTATTCTACAAATATACTCCCACATGTAATACTGGAGAAAAGTGCTAGATAAATACATTAGTTCTGCCTAGCAAGTTAAACATCAAAAGCTGAAAACTCATGTGCCCGTCTGTTCTGAGACTGCTGGTTGCATCCAGGTGATTTTGAATGCAATTCTGCATAAAGCCATGAGTTTCAAGACTTGCAAAGCACCATACTCTACAAAAGACTAAACAACACTGTGCCAGGTAAATAAAAAACCACGTATTTGCCACTATTGCAGATGATTTTATGAATCATTCCTTTTTAAAAAAAGAATCTATGCCACCATTCAAATTTCAGCAGATATTATAAGGCCAGCACGAACAAAATCCAGAGATTGCTGCTATGCTGCTGTGTCTCAGTTGAGCCATGGCAAATGGTTGTGTATACATTGTCATAACTGTGAAATAAAATGTGTTAAAATCTCCTCAGATTTCAGATTACAAATTGATTTGGATGGGATTCAGTGTGAGATTCAGACTCCTAAACTTTAGATGTCTGTCAGCAGGTGTGTTTAGCTAAGTAATTTAAATACCCACTGCAGTGATGACAGATGCACTTAGCAATGGGCATTCTGAACTACATCTACAGGTCACAGGACCTACAGGTGCTTCTGGAAGACCAGTAGAAAATAAGGCAAGATACCCAAGGGTAACTTAAAAATCACTGGATGTTTGTGCTTATCCCACCCATGGATCAGGACTGGGGTAGCTTTAAGCTGTGATAACACATACTGTTACTGGCTGGCCCGTTGCACCTCTCACCAGAGAACTGAGCGTAGGTGCCTACCTGCTTCTTGTGATGTGTGAAACAACCTCATGAAAGCACCAGACCTGGATTTTAGCACTGCCTGTAATGGGAGATTAGACACCTAATTAGTGTCTGAGAAATGGAGGTGTCTGTATACCCAAATTTAGGGTATATGAAGGTCTTTTCTATTCACACAATTCACCTGCGTAAAGGCAAGCACATCCTTTCACCTGAAAAAGTTTAGGGTGCTTGAGGTATTGGGATGGCACTGGTAGAGATGAACCAGAAATTTATGGGTATCCTGAATCTCTTCAAAGAAAAAACTAGGTGATATGTGAGATCACTCACAGAGTCTAAGTGATAAGAAATTACTTTATTGAGGAATCTGATCCCTTTGTGCACAAACTGAATTTGTCTCACACAAGCACTAAGATAACAGTTTCACACATACAGTTGTGGCTTGGCTAATATGCCAGCAGCCAGTTAAACAATTGTTTTCTGGTCTCTAACGTCATCGTCCAAAGCTGAGAATCTGAAATCTATCACTCGCCTGCCATTTCCCCTACAGGCTGATCAACTTCACTCTTATGGCAGTATGTGACACTACATGTAGATGTTCTACAGTTCATTTCATCAATATCTAGCAGTCTCTTTGTTTTGGCAGGATTTAAAAGTTGGATTTTTCTAACTCCTAAATATTATCTGTATGCAGAATAAAAATATTCTTCTGGCTAAGTCCTTGATGCATTCAGTGCAGACAACTTGAGAGCATATATAGCATGCGCTCATAGAGTCAGAATATTTCCAAAAGATGGGTGATAGCTGCCTCTTCTTTTGTAAAAGCATCCAGTTAAAGACACGACCATTATAAAGCAGTCAGAATGCATGCCCCAGAAAAATAATTAAAAGGGGACATTACGTTGCTAGCTGGGAATCTGAGGTTCAGTTCTTTCTCCTGGTTCAAGTTTTCCATGTGACTGTTCTTCCCGCTTGAAAGTGGAGCAATGCCATTTACTTCTTTTAAAAAGTACTTTGAGACTCGTGGGTAAAAAAATGCAAGCCAGCAGCTCAGTGTTCTACTAAGCTGGGTGCTGAAAGGGTAGCTATACTAAATATGTGCTACAGCAACAGGCACACAGCCTTTTAATAGACTAAGTATGTCACTTGAATTATTTTCTAGACAATTTGGAATTTTCAGACCAAAAAAAGAACAATTCAAGGACATCTGGATCCAGCCTGGGTAAAGGGAAGCAGTTAAATCATGGAAGTGATGCTGCTCTGGGGTACTTGATCAGAGGGAGTGACAGGCCAGAGGGTCAAGTCAGCAACAGGCCCTACATCCTCATAGCTCCACCAAACCACTCCACTTCTCACAGCGCTCCAAAACTTGCCTTATTCATGAGAATCACACCTCTCGGAGCACAAAGCTCTCCTCAACACATTTGCCCGAGGCAGGAGGCAGCTGTGAACTCTCAGGCTCACAAGCATAGAGCTGTGATAGCTTTGTGGTCAGCATCACAGCTTCTCACAATTAAAGAGCTCAGCAAGCAAAGCCCTGGTATGAACAAATAAGAAGATATTTCTGTACTGTACTCCCAATACTGTCACTTGTAGGCTTTTTTGTTTTGTTTTTCTTTTCTTGCTTTCTTTCTTGCTGTAAATGACGCACAGACTGGCTTTTGGGGAAGGGGGAAACCGAGTGCTGCACAGCCGTTCTGGCGACTTTAACCTCATTTAACCCTCCGCACAGCAAGAGGAAGTACAAAGTATTTTCACGAGCTGTGAATGGGCTCAGATCTGGTTTTGACGTCTTGAGGAAGCGCTGCCTTCTGCAAAGCCAGAAATACAAAAAAAAAAAAAAAAAGAAAATGTATGTGAAGTCCCGAACTCCAGCGTTTACACAGACACCGTCCCGTCCCACCTTCCCCCACCCCGAAACAGAGGCCACCGGAGAGAGAGGGGGATGGAATCTCTACGAAACGGGGAGGGTTTGGGTCAGCGCCGATGTTCCCCGGCGGGGCGCAGCGCGGGCGACAGCCACACGCACCCCTGCACTGATTCCTGAGCGGACACCCCAGCGCCCCGACCCGCCGACTGGGGACCCAGGGCGTCCCTGCGTACGGTCTGCACTGGGTGGGGGACCCATCCCCATCCCCATCCCCATCCCCATCCCCATCCCCATCCCCATCCCCATCCCCGTCGGAGGCCGCCTGGCCCCGCGGCGGCGGGAGGCGGGTCCGGGGAGCCGCGCCCGGGGCGGCCGCCGGCGGGAGCCGCACGCAGCCACCGCGGGGCGGGGCGGGTCTGCCAGCGTCGCGCTGGGCCGGGCGGGCTGGGCCGCGCCGCAGCGCCGGCGGCTGACTCGGAGGCAGCGGCGGGGGATGGACGAGGGTACCTGCGGCGGCCAGCGGCGACGGGCGGCCCAGGTAAGAGCGGGGAGGCACGGCGGAAACGGGGGCTGCCGCCCGCCCGGGGGCTGCACGGGGTGGGGGTTGAGCCGCCTCTGCCGCTCCTTCTCTCGGCGCCCCCACATCGCGGCGGGGCGGGGACGGCGCTCTGCAGCCCCGGAGTTTCTCCGCTCCCCTCGCCCCCTGAACCTCCGCAGCCGCCTTTGTGCCCGCTCTCCGGCCCCGGGTCACCCTCCCCGCGATGCCCCTGCCCCTCGCACCGCGGGGGCTGCGGGCGGTGGCGGGGGGACGCGGAGGGACACAGCCAACTGTTGCCTGGGAAGCGCCGGCCCCGGAGCGCTGCCAGCGGCCCCGGGGCTGTGAGCGCCGGGGGGCCGGATTCGCCCCCAGCCCCGCTCGGAGGGGCATCGGGTGCGGTGCGAGCCCGAGCGGAGGCTCCCGATTGGCCTCGCCCAGCCGGGGAGACGCTTCCCCGGCCGCTGGCTCTCCCGGGTAGGCGTCTCGGTTTTCGCTGCCGGGCGGTGGATGCCGGAGCCGCCGCGGTCGCAGGGACGAGCAGCGCCGGTGCGGGAGCCGGCTGTGCCCGCGGCAGGGCCTGGGGGAGCCCGGCGGAGCTCCGCGCTGGCCCGGCTGTCGGTCAGACAGCGCGTCGCTGTGCCTGGCTGGACTGAGTGCGGTGCGGGGCAAAGGGAGATTAAGCTTCAAACTTTGATTGTACCGAAAACTTTCTGTTCCAGCTGCTGGTGGTTGCTGGATGCGGGGTGCCATAAGCGTGGTGTTTCTAGAGGGATGTATCTAGAGAGGAGATGAAAGACAGGCTCTGTAATGCTGCATTCATCTCGTTTGAATCGCTGTCCATGTTGGGAGGTGTTACAGTGAACAGATAGCACGCTTGCATCTATTCTTCCTATTATTATTTTTCTCATAATTTGATTCCAAGACCGTTTAGTTTTACTTTTTTTTAAATCTGGGGTTTGTTCTGCTAAGGTCTCAGTAATACATTACGCCACTGTGCAAAATCGAATGCTCCATAATTCACTGGCAACACAGCGAGTCACTTAACTGCACAGGCTTTCAGTGGTGCTGCTAATAACTTGCCGAGGGTGATGATGTGAGTTGGTTTCCAGCCTGCTCCTGGTCTGTAATTGCCATACAGACTATCTTTACACTCTCTGTTTTTGTTACCAGTTCTAAAGGCAGTTTATATGTGTTTGGGGAAAGGGTAGGTTATGTGGGACAGATGTGTTTGCTTTACTTCTTCTGTTTTGATCATCTGCAAGGCCAGAACAAAATGAAAATTGCTTTGGCAGTGAACTCTTAGGTGGGGAGATTTGGAATGAAATGCTGTCGTGACATGAGGTTGCCTTGTGGGCAAAGATTTTCACATGCTCAGCACAGCTCTACAAAAATACCCCAACTCCTGTTACACAGGGAAGAACTGAGCTGATACTTCCCTTTTCTCTCTTATGGTAACTTTCGTATTCCTATGACATGTAAGGAAGACTGTTACATCAGCAATGTACTTTTTAAAAGTAATTTTAAAAAATAAACCTAGTAATTTCTTGTGTTTAAATCTGCTTTCTACTCTCCTGTAATACCCCAGCTCCCCCATCTCACAAGGCCCAAATTAAAAACTAATGATAAAGTCCTACTAGTTCCTACAGTAGACTTTAAAAATATGTTTTAATGAAATGAAATTACAGATTATGGAAACATCATGAAATGTTTGACTTTATACAAAGCATAAGGTAGCAACTAAGAATAAAATTTTTCAATTTGAACTGCTGTAGTATTGTTTAACCACTGGTCTTTAAAGTTTCACTTGATGTAGACGATGGCAAGTATAAGCAAGGCTTTCTGAGTTACTTATACGGTTTCTCAAAGACTCTGCAATATTTTATTGTATTCTGCTGTGTACTTTTTCAGTACCCTCCTGTGCTGCTGCTTTTGCAGTGACGCTTTGTTTATTGCCCCATGAACTTATGCTCTTTATTAAAAACTGAAAATAAACAAACCACAAGTGATTAAAAAGACAATGTATGTCAGTAATTAGAATAAAACCTCCTTGATTAAGTCAAAAAGGAAAAATGGTGATCATCTTGGATACTACTGCATAGTTACTGTCGTCAGATGTCATTTTGCCATGACAGTAAGCCTATTAGTGAATTTTACAGTGGTGAGAAGATAATTCATTGTTAGTGTGCTTAGCTTGTCCTCATGACATCATTTTTGATGCTGTTTTGTCAGGCTGAAATATCTTGTCCTCAGCAGTATGGCAGCCTTACAAAAACATTGAGGATTTGCATGTGCAATATGTTGCAGATTTCCAGGTTATGTGATATACAAAATGAGCTTAAAATGTCTGTCAAAAATACTAGATGTTATTTAGATGAATAACAATTCCTATACTTGGACAGAAATAATATTTTGTAGGTATACAAATACTATAAGTAAGACCTCTGTCATATTTTCATCTACTTCCAAATGCCATTCTAATTAGAATTTTTGGAGAAACTGTAAACTATTTTTGTGGAATTACTGGCATTCTTTAGCAATGGATGCATATTACATTCAATAGCACACGAACTTAATCATTCAGTTCACATTTTATACAAACTAGAAAAATACTATTCTATATCCAAACCCTATATATGATCCAGACATCATTAAGTCTCCTTTTAAAATCCCGTTGGGACAAACTGAGTATGTTACTGGGACCTATAACATCAGTGAATAGCAGTGTATGGATGCTAACAATATATGTTAATTTGAAGCAGCCAAACCTCTTAGTGTTTCCTCTGTACTGAATTCAGTATGTATTTGGATCCATTTCAATATTATCAATCATTCTTTTAGCAGTGCTTTCTACTCATGTTATCTCGGAATGCAAAACAGTAACACTAAATCAGAGAAAACAGTTTGAGAGGCATGAATTAAAATATTTAATATATGGGGCAGTTTGAGAGCTGCAAAAAAATGCAGTCATAAATTTGAATTTTGTTGTTTAAATTAAAATTGTAATAGATGCCGCTCTGCACTCGTGTGAATGATGAGAGCAATGTGACTGATTTGAGTTGTACAGGTCTTAATTCTTATGAAGTACCAAGAATTTACCATTCTTCTACTTACATAAAATTCCAATTCTCACTTCCAATTAAAATGAAAAATGTGCCTAATTTTCTGTCTTTACATACTGCTCAATACAAGTTCTTGATTTAAAGTGGTAGCAGTAATTTAGTATTTAGTATTGTGGGTTTAAAATGTTAAGAAATGATGCCATCATGAGGATACCAACCATGAGATTTAGTTAAACATCAGTCAGCCTTACCTTAACTCAGGAATGGTTACTTTTGCATGCTAACAACTAAACTACTCTTGTCTAATTTATAAACTTGTCAATAGACTAGAAAACCAGTGCTCTGAGGGACCTCTTTGTGTATATTACCTTTTTTTTTCCCCTCCTGTCCACTACAGTACTTCTGTAGTGCTTTTCATCGTGGACAGGTTGACTTTTAACAACATGGTTTGGATGACCAGCGGTGCAAAAGGTGAAGCTAATGCATAAGTCCCAGGATTATCTTTGAGTAAATCTGTGTAAGGAATTGATGATGTTTATAATGTATGAAAAGTAAATTTTGAAGGTTCTAGTAGCAGTGCAGGTTGTGGTGTTACGTGTGCCTGTCATAAGTGCTAGTCTGGTTTGGTTCAAGTCTTGGGTTAATAAATGTGAGTCATGAACACAATGTTCCTCAGGCCTGGTGAAGAGTATCCATGGCATCCATACAGCATGGGAGTTGTCATGTCTAGAATATGGCATGGAGTATACTGGAATCTTGAGTTTCATCCCATTTGTCTGTGGTGAGCTCGGGATGGCAGAGTGTGAGTTCGCACAATAAAATAACACCGTGGAGGTGGTTTGGTGTTTTAAGGGAATGTGTAGACTTATTTTAGATAAAAGTCATTCTGTACTGTCCTGTATCTCTCAGATACACAAAGGTTTAACTTAAAATTTAAATAGTTGTTAGAAGCTTTCTTATATATAATTTATGGGATTTGGGCAGGGGGGAAATCCTTCTCTCTGGTGTGTTACTGCCTGAATTCATAAATTATTTGAGTGGCCTATTTTACAATTAGATGCCTCAAAGCTGAGGTTGATGGTCCTAAAACCCGTGTCTGAAAGAACACTTTTCTACAATTTTTACTGTGAAGAAAATGAGATGCACAGAGCTTCCATTCTGCATCCATCCACAGCTGTTACCACCGAGGCTGTTCTGGAGAGTGGAATCTCTTTCCTGCCTCACTGCCTTTGGCATCCAGAGATGGGAATGTTCCCTCAGGATTAGAAAAGCTTGTTTTGCTAAGAAATAAGTGTAAGCTATTTACTCAAACTTGAGTAGAAGCATTTGCAATGATGTTAATCTCTCCTCATGTTTTATGGTGCATTAGTTGCATCCCATATTCATTCTGTGACACTTTATTCTCTGTCCTTTTCAGCTTTAAGTACCTTGAGCTCACATCACCCTCTTCCCGAGAGAGTGAAACAGTGTGTCATAAGCTGTCCTTTATTTAACCTGCAACCTTTGGAAAAAAACCCAAAACAAAACAGTAATTAGGCCAGAGGGAGAGTGACTCCTGCCCTGTGATTAAAGCATTCAGGTGAGGGAAACCTGGTTTCTATAGGTGTTTCATTCTTTCATCCAGTAAATATTTTTCCATTTCATAACTTCAGCACGAATAGTCTTAGGACAGACAATAGCCTGTGGTTTAGGGCACTACCCTGGTGTGCAGAGATGTGGTTGGTAGCCAGTCTGTCAACCTGAAAAGAGCCTACCACCCACTTCCACTTCCTCTGTGGTTGCTTTCCTGATGCTTTTAAATAGCTCGGTGGTGCTTAAAGGCATGCTCCTGCCCTCTCATCCGAAACTTCAAAATTGCATGACTCCTTTCCTTGGGAGCTTGTGAAAGGAATGACTTTGTATCTTGGTTCTAGAGAGGCCTGAGGGGTTTTACAACTCTTTTTAATAACATAGGTACCTCTTGAGCTTCCAGGAATAGGTGACATCAGTTTAAGGTACAGCCTTCACAACTTTCTTACCTGTTAGGTTAGATGGCTTCCTGCTTGCTATCCCAGTTATCTTACTTTCCCTTATATACCCAAATATGTTGCAGCCATGCTCAAAATTCTCCTGTGAGTCCAATTTGGGCTTCTAGACTTATATGGATTAGTAATTCTAAGATGAGTGTAGATTTTGAAGGGATGAAGGCCAGAATTCAGCAAGACTAAAGACTTCCAGAGAAGGTCTTTTGGGTTTAGGACACAATTTGAGTCTGGTTTGATTCAGTTGTCCAGTGTAAATGTTTTTCCTTGATGAGATGCTTTGCAACATCTGTTGCATCTATACTTGGTTAGCAGATGCAAGGAGGCTGGAAAACCCATGTCCTGCATAGGCCCACGTCCTGGAGTGTCTACTGGGATATTTTAAAGCAGCTCAGTACTATTTGCCTCTGCAGCTGAACTGAGCCCAGTAGAGTCCTAGGACTATTGTTGCTTAAGCTGAATGTGGTTATACTGAGAAGTGGGAGGGAGGGGTTATTTTCATGTTTTTCAAAGATATTTCAAAGCAAACCTGCTTTCTGTTTTATTTTCTTTATTTGTGAGTGTTTTTAATATCTAGCTTGATAATTATAATTTTCATTTTGCAGCTGCCCCAGATAAAATCTGGAAGGTTAGCTTGAGTTAATGGCTTTCTGGGAAGAGGGGAGAAAGTTCATCTTCTGGTTTCTCTCGTGCATGTTAATAATGGTGTGGAGCTGTGGGGCAAAAATTCATTACTGATTTTAGCTGGTATTGAAATGCTGAGTGGTAGTGCCACTTACAGAGCAGAACTGACTTTGAGGAAGAAGGAAAATTGTCTCTGATAACTGATCCGTATGATTCTATCTCCAGTAAATTGATTCCAGAATTGTGTTTAAATAGCCTCCGTAGGAGACATACAGTAGTATTTATTTGGTATGGGTGATCTGTTGGTCCTAATTTTTCAGAGGGGATTGCTATTATGCTGTGGAAACTGGGGAGGGAAGCAATGGCAAGGGGAAAATTCGATAACATTTCTCAGAGTTGTGAGATCTCTTCATATTTGAGAAGGCTAGATTGTTAAATTTGTTATGCTGTATTTCCAGGAACAGTCTAATTTTGTCTGTTATACTTTGTCCCACCCACATACACACGGTCTGACTCCCTGTACTGTATTGCTCTGTAATTGCAGTGTTTTGCTTCAAGGATCATCTGTAGGCAGTTGGCAACTTCTTCAGATACAGATTTCATGATGGATATTGGCATCTTTAGAAGCTTCTGGGAATAAGTCCTCTCCCTAATAATTGATGGTGGCAGAGGAAATGGGTTCTGATATTTTGTAACTGTTTTCCCTATGTTTTTATTGTTAAAGCATAAAAGCCCTGTAGGACTGACTGGAACACTTGCCTTGCCCTCTCGTAAGGCTGTGCTGCAGCAGGGCTCTGTAACACCAATTACTGCGGGGACAATTTTGCTGTTCCAGATGAGATTGTGATGGGGTGCTGGAAAATGAGTCTCCCTCAAAATGTGTTTTATGCTCTGAATACAAGAGATTGTGTTGTTATAGTGCAATGCTTAGGTCTATGGGGTTTATGTTTTTAGTTAGTGAAGGTGAAATCCACTTAGAATTTTTTATCAACGTCTCTTGTATTCGACAGGAAAACAGAAAATATTTCCTGATCTTGAAGTATTTTGGGACTGTGTTGCCTGTAGAACTGATGTGTATTTCCATAACTAGATAATCTTACTGCTTTTATTAATTTTATTTTTTTCCCTAGAAGACAAGGACAGAGCACACATATTAGAGGTCCCACACGTATAGGTAATATGTTTGTCCGTTTTTATACTGTGAGACAGAAAATGATTGGGGTCTGACTACTTACGCCTTTGTTTTACAGAGGTTTTGATTCATTAAGGCACAGACAGTATCATGTTGTCCTTTACTGAACTAAAAGTAAAACTGCCAAAAAAAAATCCCCTTTTGTTCTGCTGCTGAGGAACACTGTGGGCTGCCAAATCCTGACAGTCTGAGTCACCACAATTGTAATAAAGTGTTTGTACTTTGGCGGTTGCTGTTATTCAGCATCTTCTAAGTTATTCATAAGGCAAAGGGACACCTACAGGTTTAAAATACTACTTTTAAAAGAAATAGCCCATGTTTATAAAGAAACAACATTTTCAATAGAGAATTAAATAAACTGTGGTAACACTTCAAATCTTCTAAGGAGTATATGGTTAATCTTTAACAGTAAGAAATATGCTTATATACATATATTTTACAAATTCCATGTTTTGTGTAAGAGCAATGCTAGACTTCAGAAAATGATGGGATAATTTTAAACTCCTTACTGAACTCTGCTGTTTTGGCCATCTGATCTGACCTGATAATGATCTGATAACCAGGGAGACTGCTTCCTTCCTAACCCCCCCCCCCAGAAAAATGTTTTGAGGACAGGGCCTCTGACCCTGGAAATGCTTATCTACATTTTAACTTTGAAGTGTGGGCTGTGACCCAGCAAACATAGCTCATATAATTGAATTCAGTTGTTTTCAGCATCATTCCCAAACAAAGTAGTCAAAGTTTAAGTTCTAGTAGTCAAATTAAGTTGTAATAGCCAAATAAAACTCAGAATGAGGGCCCATAAAGAGCTGGAGGAAAGCAGGGTGGCTCTGACTCAGGGATGATACCTGTAAGGCTGACAGGTGTGTTCCCAGACTCACAGCAGGTGTCCTGCCTGTGGCCATATGCACACTGTGGTGCTCTGGCTGATGGATGATGCTGCCTATGCTTGGGTGGGACATGAGAGTACTTACAAATTCTTGATCCCATCACCTGTGCATGGAGAGGAGGTGTGTTTCTTTATAATTTCTCAATACTATAGCTGTTTATGGATGTGAGTCCTCATACTGTTTAATATCAGTTATTGAGGCAGAAACAATGATTCCTTTCTTTTCATTGATAAAATAACAATAAGGCTTTTATTCTTGATACATAGGGAATTTTGTATGTTATTTACCTTTCCCTAACATTAAGCTAATGAAATTTCCACAGTTCTCTCTCTTAAAAAAAGCAACAAGTTTGCTAAATGGATTACTAATAACTTTCCCAGCTTCCATCTTATAGAGCTGCTGAGAAAAAGGATCGAGGTGGATGTGGGTGGTAGTCACTGGGGCAGTGTGGGACACATGTAAATTCTTGCAGCAGAAAGTACTATAATTTTATTGTTGCTCAGTGTCATACTATCACTACAGCTGTTTCCCAAAGAAGAGGTTTGCCTGCTATTGACAGGACATTCAGACAAAGGAAGGAGATGGTAGATAAACAAATGCAAATATATTACATGCCTTCTATCCTTTGGTTTCTAATGCATGCTGTGGTGACGAGTTCAGCGTGAAACACTCAGTGACATGTAATTATATTTGCATTAAGTGGAAGCTGATTCATAGTGTCCCTCTCTGAGACTACCTATCCATAAAGCACTGAGGTAGGGATGCAAGAGGAGCAGCACAACTCTGGGCTGCTTAATTCATGTGGCAGTGCAGTCCTGCTCAGCTGCTGACTTCCTTTCTCCTTTTTTTTTTGCCCATAAAAGGAGAAAAGTGCTGCCATATGACTCGCTTTAGAGAGAATCACAAGATGAGGTTGGGGCCAGAGGGAGGGGGGTATGGGGGGGGGAAATTATTCAGGTAGCTTTGTTTCTTGTACATGGTACAAAACATTCTGCTTTCTATGTTTAATGTGGTATTACTAGCAAAGTATGTGGTAGTATTTCCTTTAACTGACATTGAAATCAAACATTTCATTCTTATAATAACTTCTTTTTTCTTTTTTTTTTTTTCTGCATGGATGAGAGATTTGGAAGGGAAGGGAAGGGATATAAATGAGTTTGGGAAGGAGATAACTTCAGTTCTTGGGGATTAGGCTATCCTTCAAACTTGCAGACACTTTCCTGCTGGTTGTTAAGCAATGACTGTATGTGGTATTCTCCCATCTTGTGCCAGTGACTGTAGGTAGGCATGCCTGAATTCATTGCTTAATTTTGCACTGTTAAAATCTTCATCTCCAGTTTTTCCAGAAAACAGGCTAATTGGGTGATACTCTGAAGACTTGCTCAGAGATCAAATCTGGACAGCTCTGTGCCTTTTCACAAAGTGTTTGAGCTCTCTTACTCTGCAGTCTCACAGTGACTCTCAGTGTACAATAAAGCAAGAGTTGCTTGAGTTCCTTTGACATATTCTGACAAAAAGCATAGCCCTCCCACTGACAGGGGTTACAGTTTCAGGCAATTAGCAACTTTAAGGAGTTCCACCCAGTTTCTGGCATGGGTTGCTAGGTGGTGTTTGATAGGCTCATGATTCTACATCAGAGTGCAGAGCAAGCACCAGCATGGTCAAGTCCAACCGTGCTGCCAGCTAAAGTCCTGTGTGTGTGTGTGTGTTCAAAGCCATCTCTGAGTCTATGATTCACAGTATTGATCAGGTTGGATTTAGTCAGCCTTGCACGTTCCCTTTATTTACTGATGCTGTGAAGCGATTTGACATGGGGGCATATAAATCAGATGTCTCTCTTCTTGCTCACTCCAACACAAGATGTTTTAGAAATCACAGCAAAATGGATGTGTCTGTGCAAACCAGACTTTTTTCTTTGACAACTATGAAAAATGGAGATCTTCAACCCAAACATTTACTTTCATATGAATTGAAACATTTTGTCAAGGAGTCCAAAGGGAGCTGGAGAGAATTAAGATCTTAGTAATGAACAGTAATTTCCTATATTTGCTAGCATCACCCTTTTCTTGTAGGTATCCTGGGAACAGAGCAAAAGGACCATACTAATTATGGATCTAAAGTAATTTTTTCTTTTTTCTCTCTAGCTGTTGTTTTTGTGGATTTTTTACATCAGAACTAGGGTGTAGGCCAAGATCTTTGAAAAACAGATGTCTGTCTCATGCCTGCAGTGTTATCATCACTGGGATTTAATAAATTTTTTACTTCACATATGTGGGTGGGTTTTTGTTGTGTTTTAGACTTTTGGTTGTTTTTCTTGAAACATCTGATGGTTTTATGGTTTATTGGAGTGATGGTCTTTAGTTGAGTGTTGATGTCAATGTTGAGATATATTTGTCATCTTTTCATCTCTTTGGAAGACTGAAATTGTACCTGTAGTTCAAGGCACTACAATTAAAGTATTCAGTGGTAAATGAGTGTAGGAGTTCATCTGGGACTATTAGGTTGGAGCAGATGGTTATTAGGTGGATTATTAGATGGACTCACTGGACCAGATTGGCAGCTGGTATCCCAACAGTTATAAATGGGTGCTCAAGGTTTTACAGAGTAATAAGCAGTTTTGTCAATACTGAGGTGGGTTGACCCTGGTTGGATGGCAGGTGCCCACCAAAGCTGCCCTGTCACTGCCCTCCTCAGCTGGGCAGGGAAAACATAATGAAAAGCTTGTGGGTTGAGATAAGGGCAGAGAGAGATCCCTCATCAGTGACTGTCATGGGCAAAACAGACTTCACTTGGGGAAATTAGTTTAACTTACTACCAATCATATCAGAGTAGGATAATGAGAAATAAATCCAAATCTTAAAACATCTTCTCCCCACCCTGCTCTTCTTCCTGTACTCAACTTCACTGTCAAATTCTCTACTTCTTTCCCTCAAGCAACACAGGGGCACAGATAATGGAGGTTGCAGTCAGTTCAGCCCACCTCTGCCACTCCTTCCTCCTCACATTCTTCTTCTTCTCCAGCATGGGGTCCCCCCCACAGGAGACAGTCCTTCATGAACTTTCCTAACATGAGTGCTTCCCATGGCCTGCAGTTCATGAAATGCTCCAATGTGATCCCTCCCTCAAGATGTAGTCCTTCAGGAACAGCTTGCTCCAGTGTGGGCTCCTGTCTCCATAGGCCACAGGCCCTGCCAGGAGCCTGCTCCAGCAGGGGCTTCCCACAGAGTCCCAGTCTCCTTCAGACATCCACCAGCTCAGGGGTGGGGTCCTCCATGGGCTGCAGGTGGATCTCTGCTCTGCCGTGTGCCTCCATGGGCTGCAGGTGGATCTCTGCTCTGCCGTGTGCCTCCATGGGCTGCAGGGGCACAGCTGCCTCACCGTGGGCTGCACCAGGGGCTGCTGATGGATCTCTGCTCCAGTGCCTGGAGCACCTCCTGCCCCTCTGGCACTCACCTTGGGTCTGCAGGGCTGTTGCTTTCATGCTCTCACTTCTCTCTTTGGCTGCTGTTCTGCGGCAGTTTTTTTCCCCCCTTCTTAACTCAATTATCCCAGAGGTGCTGCCAGCATCACTGATGGGCTTGGCCTTGGCCAGTGGCGAGTTGTGTCATCCTGTCCTGTTCCCCCTCACTGCCCTCCCCAGTACCAAAACCTTGCCATGGAAACCCGATATACAATACCATTGCACTTAAGACTCCAAGGTAAGGAGTTGGCACTGAAGATGATGATCTGTAGGTCAGCAGTTGTGAAAGGGTTGGTTATACTGTCAGCATGATTTTTCAGTCCCCTATGACACTGCATAATCACATCTATACAAAGTTTTACACACAGTAATTCTGGCCAAGTGCAATATTTACATCCAGATTTGCACCATGGTAGTTGTGTTTTCCTTTGGAAGGTTTTATGTGCCTCTCTGGTGTTTACAAGAACTTCTTGATTGTGTTCCTTTTTGAGAAAAATAAGGGCAAGTGCTTACAATTCAGGTTTACATGAAGTTTTTTAAAGTAATTCGTTTGATTTCTGACTTCCACAAAAGAAACAAATTTGTGAAGACATATGTAACTTTGTGAATTATTGAAAAAAAAGATTTGTTCTTAAAATGCTTGTCAGCGTTAATCTTGTAGGATGAATTTCTTCCTTGCCAATCACCACGATGTGGGTGAAGCTTGGAGAAGCAGAGTCTCAGCTGTGCATTGGGATGCAGTTGATAGAGCTATGCCCACTTCATACCAACTGACAGTCAGGGCCAATGTTCTACTGGCAGCAATCCAGGCTTGCCGAAATTAAGAAATCAGATGCTCATGTTCAGTCCATCTGAACACATTAAAAAGCCCCAAAACCTAGAGAGTGCAAATTTTCACTTGTATTGCCTATGACACCTGTGGAAACACAAATGCTCAGCTCTTATGTTTATGTGGTTCTGTTCCCCTGATCTGAAAGCAACAACCACCTAGGTGAGGGTGACTTGTTAATTCTGAAATGCATTTGGCTGGTTATGGAATTAACTTCCAAAAATTATGTTCTCCAGAAGCAACTGGGTACTGTATTTGTGATGCATGTTCATAGTAGGAACTAAATGAGGAGTGGATATGGCATGCAACTCTACTGTTACATTTTTAGTACTTCTCATGACACAGTTCTGTTCTATGCCAACTAACACTCTCCCAGATAATGCCCAAGCATAGTTCTGGGGTTAGGAGACACGATGGACCATTTCCAAAAGGCTGTTTGGATCTGGCCAGGCTGTATGGAGGAGTAGGATTTTAGTTGTCCAGCTACAAGCTGTGACATGTTTGCTGGTTCCAAGCCCAGAACGTGGCTGTGTGCCCTGGTCTGTTTTATTTTTTGACATATATGTGGCCACAGATCCTGCTTTCCAGGAAGCTGGGATTCAGCAGCTTCTTTGGGAAGGCAGTGGCAGCATTGTCACTGTGTGCTTAGGAAGGTAGAAGAAAAATTCTTTCAAACCTGGAAGTGAGAAGCTGTCTGGAAAGCAGGAAAAATAAGCCAGAGCAACTTAAAATCATAGAATAATTGAGTTTCATATTTTTTTAATAAGACAAACCCCAGGGAATACACAAGTATAATCAGCCATTTTGAAAGCACTAGTTTAAAAAAAAAAAGAATATATTTGAAGAATTATGGCCTGGCATTTTAAATCAAAATGAATAAACTGAATGTTAAGCAGATGGCACCTACAACATCCTCAACCAGAGGATGTATATCCTGGCAGTAGAGTAGAATTTATCCCTGGCCTAAGCTTTGCTTTCTGTTAGCTAAAGGAGCAGTAGCAACATGCTAGTGCAAACCTGAGTTGGCATGATCCTTAGCTTTTCCCTGGGGAATCCCTGTCTTAAGCAGATGTCTCAGCCCTCTTCTTCTAATTGTCTGTTTGCCTCCTGTCAGGGAGGTGCAAGTCTAACCTTATATTTAGCAAAAACTGTAGGGTGTGAAGTTTTGTGTGTGGGTGTTTTTTACTTTAAGCAGTGTTAAAGCTATTAGCATCCTAATGACTTAACAGTGTCTGGTCCAACAGACAGCTCAAGGGTTGACTCTAGTCAGTTGAGCACAGCCATCTGTCTCACCACCTCGCTTCTGCAGGACACGAGGAATAGCTGCTGGGATGGCATAGGCTTCTTGGTAACCTTGTCATGTATTTCCCCACCTGGAAGTGGTCCAGCAATCAGAAACTGAGCTCCCAGTCCCCACACTGACAGTGACAAGGCTGAGTGCCATCCCTGGGCTGGGAATTCCTGGTGCAGTTTGTGCTTTGATGGTTGTGTGGGGAGAGAATTGGAATTATAGGTCAGGATGCTCTAAGGATGAGCTGCCCTGAATTACCTCTATTGCCATTGACATCTCTTGCATTTTTCTGCGTAATATTTAAATAGTACTGGCTTGGTAGTAGAAGTTTTAATGATTCTGTGCTTTTTCAGTTTATACATAGATAAGTGTGTTCAGCTGCTGCTCCTTTTTTGTATTTTAAATCAGAATAGAATTCATTACTTCATTTTGGAACTTTTACTTTCTACTTCTTGAGTAAAGGACTTTAAAACATGAAATAATGTTGTGGTTGCCTATTTAGGATTGAGAGTTTGACCTCTGATGCACACTTCATCTCATTTAACTCTTCTCTTTTGCCTTTGAGCTACAACATTATGTATTCTGTTCTGTAGTGCAGCTTCACTTAACTCTTTATTTCCAAATAGAATTAATTTAACATCTTTGCTATTTATGCTTACTTGAATACTGATTGTACAGCCTTAATTATTTCTTACACAGCAGGAAACTTTCAAAATAGCAGCTGTGTTTTTCCTTAAGTCAAATTGGTTGTGAACTACGACTGCTCAAATCCCTAGGTGGATAATAAGCTTTACTCCCAGCGGGTCCCCCAGACTACTACACTGAGGGAACTGAACTGTCTCCCATGTTTCATTGTATAAATGCATTTTAACTATGGATAAATTGACTTGCTGGATCTTGCCAAAGTAGTAAAAGAGAATTTTCTCTTCTGTGTTAATATGTGATGCCTCCTTGTTAATATCCTTCCCTTAAAGCAGCATTAAGGTTTCTACTAAAGTTTCCAGAGTGCCTTATTTATTTCAGTCCATTTTTATCAGGCTGGTGTTTAATAAATGATCACTTTCTTTCTAACTCACAAATTATCCCAAGGACAGGAGCAGTTGCTTATAAATATGTTTCTTCACCCTGTGGTTATGTAACAGTGTTGTAAGAAGTGTCTTGATATTTAGTTATTTTCTAAACTCATTAAATTGTTGTTCCTCTTCATTCCCCTCAGCTTTCCTATGGAAAACTCTTGATACCAATCTTGGGATGTTTATCTCCACTTTAAAAGGAATATTTTAAAGATATGAAACTGGAAACTCTAAACTTTTCAGAGTAGTTTATCCTCCTTCCCTTCCATGGCATTGGCTTTCCCACTCGATGGCATCTCAATCCAAATGTGATACCTCAGTGAACTTGCCTTGCAGCCCATTCCATGCAGTTATTGCTCACGAACAAGAAATGCTTCCTGGCATCTGTTTGTAGTCTTTTTTTAATGCCCCTTTCATACCTGCTAATCACATTAACCCCGTGAATTACACTGACATTGTTTTTACATCCCATTTGATTTGGTGTTTCATTTTGTTTTATACTGAAAGAAATTTAGATATCTGAGATAATTTTTTTAAAAGATTAAAAAGCAGACTTCCAGAATGTTGTGTGTATTTGATTAAAAAGCTAATTCAGTCCTAGTTACTACTTAAGTTGTGCTGAGGGACAGCTATTCTGTATAAGTTTCAAAAGGTTTGTAATTTTATAATTCAGCTGAAAAGGAGGTTCTCCTTGATGGCTGATGGGTTTTTATTTCCAAAATTTAGTTTTTCTATATAAATGTAATCAATGCTGGAATTACAGAGTCTTTCAGACCTGTCATTTTTGTTGTTGTTGTTGGGTCAAAAGGTAAGGGGACAAAACAATGGTATTTAGAGCTGGTTTTTGCAGTCCTGTAGCACTGGAGGGTCAGAAGTTGTCTCTTACTACATCACTGCTCTATGGGAAAGGGTGGGTTTCTGGGTTCTGTGAGGTGCTGCCAGTCCTTTCCCTGTCCTGAGGTGTTCCTGCAACAGTAGTTCACTACCCTGGTGTGTGGCACTATGAGATTAATTGACCTTTGGCTCTGGGAGTAATGCACGGTAGACGACACCTTGCAGAGTGCTCTTTGCTTTTGAAAAAAGGGAAGTTATTCTCTATTGAAGGCATTTAAGTAACTTTTCTGATTTTTACTCAGTAATTAAAACAGTTTCATTGATAACAATCCTTTTAAATAAATTTTAAAATCCACAGATTGCAGCCTCTGTCTAAGTATTGGGAAGGCTCTGGATCATCCTCAACAAGGTAAGAGTCAACTCTAGTACTTTCAGGCTTGCACAGAACAGCTGTTGAGCAGATTTGAACATCATCAATGATAAATGAACACTCAGCCCCCCTTGAATACCATCCTTTATGCAGTTTTACTCTTGCACCTCACTGATGCTTTCAGAATGCTATCTGGGCATAATATTCTCGCCTTGAGGTTTTTATTTGTTTGCTTTTCTCATTATAGAACAACAACTGAGAATAATTCTTCCCATGTACTTTTTTCATTTACTCCACTGTTTGTTTTGAGTCATTTTACTGTTATTGTTCTGGTCTGGGTAGACCCTTGGGACACAATTGGCTTAGGCAGAGAGCAGGATTTGTTCAAATCCCTTTTGAAGTCCTGGTTCTGTAATTTTTATGGGTCTCCTACTGCCATTTTTTTTTTCCAAATCTTGACCAAGTTCCCATCAAACTCTCTGAAATATAAGTTGTAAATACCATGCATTGCTACAGAACTGGAGAGAATTTGCAGCCAGCAGCAAAGTAAAGCGATGCTAAAAAAAATGTTTTTCCCCTAGAGAAAGGGAGTTTCCTGACTTGACTGGCTACTAATTGGTACAAAGATTTGTTTACACAGAGGAGCTATTGCTAATTAGTTCCCTGTGTGGGTGTTCTACTGGGAAATTAGTGTTACATTTTGATATAATTTAATCATCTTTTATAATGAATTGTTACAATTTGCAGTAAGGAACATCTTTTTAGGAAAAAAACGAATCTGCACTGCACCACCCCTGAGTTTCAAAAGATAATGCCTCTCTAAGCAGCAGTCAAGGTTACTACTTGGAAATTAAATGAATAAAAATCCATAATTAGATTAAACCCAGTTTTTAGTCACATGTTTATAAATATAGCTCCAGAAACACAACCATGTGTTTTTCAAAGCCAAAACTTAATTAAGCTGATTTATGAACCGGATAGCTTGACCTCTGAGATTGTGAGGACAGTGAAACTGAATATTTGGGAAGAGTGTTTGTGTAGTTACATTAACATTATTGAGGTTATGGTCGAAACAGAAGTTCACTTCCAAGCTTTTCTGTGGGGAATTTATTTTCCTTGTTACCTTCACTATTATTTTGGGAGCAAGCTTGCACTTCTCTTAAGTTATTTTATTTAGAGAGTTGAAAAAGTAACATTAAAATAGCTGTCCTATAGAACCTTATGAAGGAGCTGGTCCCCTTGTTTTTCTAGTGGCCTCCCCTGCCTCAATACTTGCAAAATGAAATGACCACTATTGGGCATTTAAATTACGTTCTTTATTTCAGTAGTTTCAAAAGATTGGAAAATTAATTTCTGAATTTAGAACTGCTTTAACTGGACTTTTTTCAATATAAATATTGTTTTACATAAATACAGCCTTTATACTAAATTGCTAAATGTTTTGGAAATGTATTCCTATTTCCATGATTTCATTATTATATCTTTTAATTCTTAATATAATGCATACCATTACCAGTGCACATTATTTTCCTTTGGCTGTACCAGTCTTAGCAACAGCTTATTATAAAATCCAACTTAAATTGAATCTGTTCAGCAGAATTATATGGAATAAAATCTAGTTTGAATACCTGATCATTTCAGCCCAGCTTCATTTTTAATGGTATTACTACAAAAATTTTTGGACGTTACAAATTTCACTTTGAATAGAATAATTTCCATTTCTCATGGGAATTTCTTTTTTAAGCTAGAAAGTTGCATTGCAAAATTGAGATAGGGAAGAGCAAAGTGATCCCAAGTGTAATCTTGAATGTTTTTCATGACAGACGGACATTGAATGTTTAGCATCACCTCCTTGGATTTTTGAATGTGAATTGGAACCACTGTATTTCTAGGTAAGACATAACCGAGTGTTTGTGTTAAGCACCCTCTTCCTTTTATACCTGAATTGTGGGAAAGCTAAAGAGTGCAATATGCTGGACTTTGCTTTGTTCAATGCTTATGTATTTGTTGAATTAGTCCAATGTTATTTGAGATTTTAAGTACTAATAGTTCATTTGTCCTAAATTTCTATGTTCCCTGAGAGAAACCACAACAGCCACTCTTGTATGGTCAGTATACGTACAGGACTGAATTTTGTGATCAGGTGTATAGTTGTTCTATTAGCTTATTGTCATCTAGAGGGGTAGGTGAGTGCTGTCTGCCCCTTCTCTTGCATCAACACCTTCACTCAGCAGGATATGCTGGTTTAGGGAATTTGCTGCTGAAAATCTGTGGGATTGCAAAGGCTTCCCAGAGGATTACTTTTCTGTCAGTTTAGACCTCTGCATCAGCTCACTGCAGATTCACACAAGTACTGGTGTCAGTGCAAGGGAATCAGTGCCAGTACCTGCAGCAAAAAATTGTTTTATTGGCTTTGAAGTCCTTATTTCTCTCTGCTCCAAGAAAATGTTTGATACATGAGGAAGACTATGAAGGGGTTGTGAAGAGCTGCAGACTTTAATAGCTGGGGAGAAAGCAGATGGGGATAGAGATGAGCTAGAAAGTTTTGATCTGTAGATGTAATTAAGAGAAAATTTGTCACTGAAGATTACCTTCTTCTTAGTGAAATGCTAGAGGTCATGCCAGTCTGGCTTCGCATGTTTTCTACAAAGGTTCTAGGGACCAGAAGGGAGATCTCTGTCACACTTCTCATGCAGCTGAGTTGTGGCCAGCACTGCACTGGGGCTGCACGGCTGAGAGTCACAGACATCAGTTCTGGTGGTTGTGACCCAAACAGTGCTGTTTGCCAGCCCTTCCTGGACTCCAGGGAAACGTGAAGCAGACAGGACATTTGACCTGGAGTGCTTTGCAGCATGCAAAAGCCTAAAATCTGAAAGGCAATAGTATCTTAACTAGTAGTTGTGTGGATATTGAGTATTGTGGATAGTAAGGCTGTGCGAGATGGTGGCTTTGATCCAGTGGTTTCTCAGAGAGATGGAAGCCACTGAGTATGGAAGGGATTCTTTAAGCTAACCCTGCTTTAGTAACAGTGCATGCTGTCATTAATTCAGCTTGCTGTGAGAGGCATCCAAAAAGTGGTGCTGTGGGCAAAAGCCTGCAAAAACTTCCATTTGTTGTAGGTGAAAATAAGCCCAACATGGCAGCAGCCTGACTGGCTTTCTGTCAAAGCTGGTTCACAGTACCCAGGTGAACCCAGGGCAATCTGTCAAAATAAAGGTGTTTGCTGGTCATGTGGAGGTTTGTTCAAAAGAAATAAAGCCACCTGCAGAGGTGGAAGGTGTAGAGATTCATCACTTTAAGGTCGCAAAGGATGTGGAACCAGCATAGCTGACAGACTGTTCCTGTTTCATTTCACTGGATGGCTGAACAAACCCAGGTCCAAGGGACAAAGTGGATGGGAGGGGTGGCAGGAGAGACTTAAGATGAACAGCTGCAGTCAGAGCTTGACAATTTCTGCAGTGGAGAAAATTATTCTCTGTTTTAAACTACTGATGTGAACTTGTAAGGACTGTATACATAAGCAGCAAAGCTATTTTGCTTATTTTATTTTTAGGTTTTATTTTCTCCATTAAAAGAGCTTCCAACCTTCTATTTTGTTACAGTCATATGGGATTTGAAATAGGAATTATGTATATTACATACCTATTAAATTTTAGAATAGCACTTCAACTAAAATTAATGGCCCAGGATGATCCTTCGGGGCCAGAGAGGAGAGAAACTCAAAAATGAGTGCTCAGCATGGACTTATCCACTCCACTGGGAGGGACTGAGATGAGTTGAAGGGAGATCTTGGAGGCAGTACAAATAGAATGAAAAGGAAGAATAAAAGGAAAAAATGGTAGGAGTGGTGAATAATACTCTTGGTGTATCAGAAGAAACAGGAAATGAGGAGGAAAAAACAAAGGAGTGAAATAAGGGAATAGAGATTTGTTAAATTATGGGCTATTTCATATTTATTCCATAGAAAGTTAATATGACTGCAGTGTGGTTCACTTTTATTAAGTTCATTGGGAGGAAATAATAAACTGGTAGGAATTACACCTGGTAAGAAAATTAGTTAGTATCTTGTTTTACCTGCTATATTTGTGAAGTCCTCACTGTTTGCTCTTCGAGATTTTTTACAGTTAAGACTTTTTTTTTTTTTTCCAAATGAAACCCTTAAATATGACTTCACTGATCTTAAATATTGGGTTTTTTTCAGACTGGCAAAATACAAACTGTAGAAGCATATGAGGATTTTTTTTGTAAAAGGAAAGGTTCTGAAAATCAAATCTCAATATAAAAGTGACAGGCCAGTAATAAATTTTAAATACTAATGCATCAGAAGCAATATTTTGTGCTCTTAGCTGTGAGCTGTTTGAGCTGTGCTGGGAATTTTACATGATAAGGTTTTAACTTCTGTCAGTGCAAAGAGAAAGACTGAACCTCGTACACTATTTTTAAATGGCCAGTATCCCTTACGACTTTTGAAAGGTGTGACATGTATTATTGCTTTAATTCTACAGAGTTTGAATGTTCTTATCAGATTAAATAATTGTATAACTGTTTTCAGAAGTGTTTTGTATATACATGTATATGGTGATCTATTACTGTTGCTTTTTTAAATGACCTTGGGAGCAGGAGCACATGGGGTCGGAAGAGAGTAAACTAGTTTTCATTTTCAGTTTCCTGTTTTCTAAGAATACATTGGAAAGTTTCTTAGTTAAATAATAGCATAACAGACAGTTGGAACACAAACTATGATGATTATATTCAGGTCTTCACATGGTAAGTATGTTCTTAAAATAGTAACTGCTTGACAAGAATTAGGCATCATTTTCTACCAAAAGTAGTGTGAACTGTTAAGATGAAGTTAGCAATGCAGGGAGAGCAAGATCAAACATTTAACCTAATCCAGACAATTAAGTTGGATGCCTAAAGTAGGCTTCACTAACTGCTTGAAGATTGATGCTTAAGTGCCAGAATTAATATCTAAAGCTGAATCTCTGGAGTGAATTTGTACTTCACACACAAATGTGTCCTTAGTTTACCTTAGGCCATGATAACTTACTAACATCTCAGCTATCTTGATACAATGAGGAGCACGGTGGTCGTAGAAGTTCAGAATGCATTTCAGACATTTTTTAGGAAGTAATTAAAAGTCCATAAACAAGATGATAACTTTCCATGCCTGTTGCTGTGCAGTTTTTGAGACTGATTTTATCTCACACAGTATCTTGTATGGGCGTGTTCTGTATGGTTATGAGGAGTACCATGTAATGAAGTTTTCAACACAGACCTCTAGTCTAATTCATTGCCAGGTATTTTACAGATAAAATGCATAAATGTGTTTCAGGGAGAACTCTGAAGAAAAGTACTGTGGTAATTGTAGGGGTTGCCTTGTATTGTTGGCCAGATGTGTTTTCCCAAGTACTGGGTACACTCTCAATCTGGAATTCAGCTTTATGCCAGATTTTGGTCTGTAGTGCTAGACTGTGACTCAGAGCCTAAAATTAAAATGTTTTTCCTGAGTTTTATGTCTTCAAAGAAGGATGGTTTTCCAGCAGGTGTTAATGATGAGATGTCTGCTTATTTACAGACACCTCAAACTTAATGAAGTTTTTGAAATTAAGGGTAAAATTTTTCAAAAGTAGCAAAAGACAGAAACTCAGTCACTTCTTCTGAAACAAAGGCTCTAATTTTTCACCAATAGGAAAAAATAAGGCCTTTTGTTATCTCTTTTTTAATAAAAAAACCTCTTTCACATATCTTTTTCTTCCATGAAAAAGATTGTAAGCTCTTTTTTTGCAATGTTCACCTTCATTAGCACAACTTGCTGACTTCCTTCCTCAGCTGCAGTTCTTCCTACACTCAGAGGTCAGAAAAGAGCAGGATCAACAAGCCACACATCTGGCTGTCTCTCTTTCCAACTGGAACAAAGAAACAATTTTTTAATGGCTTTTTGAGTTAATTGTAAACAATTTGGTTTTGGAGTCGCTGACTTGCAGCAAATGTTTGTCGTAGGCGGATGTAGGGAAAAAGGACTATGTCCTAATGCAATTCCTCTGTGGCCAGCGAGGAGAAAAAAATCACGTAAAAAAAAAGAAAAGGAATGTCTTGCTCCTTGTAGCACTGAAGTATGCTGAGAATTTTGAGTGCATATATGAGACGTTTCACAAGCTTAAAATATATGTTTTGATGAGGCTGAGAGACAGAAGTACTTGCTCATTTAATTTTTCTGTAATCTTCTATACAGTAATACTGATTTTTTCCACTTCCCTTTATTTTCAGGAGCTGTTTATGTATGAACAAACTGACAGTGATAAAAGACCAGGGACAAACAATAGGAATAGGGAAAAACTATTTTAAAATGAGAGTTCTGTTCTAATACTTTTCTCTGGTATTTATATTGTTCCTAAAGGCATTTTTCCACTAAACAATTGTCAAAACCCTATACTTACAGTCATTAACCCTTAAGTAATATTTTGAAAACAAATCCTTAAATAATTAGTGTAGTCATTTTCTTACTTTCCCAATTATTGTAATCTTTAATACTCTCTAGAATCAGGTAGCCTCATATCTAAATTATTAGAATTACCTATTTTTTTTAAGTGTTTTATCTAAAATAAACATCTGGTGTGACTTTTATACTTCACAACAGGAAATACTACATTTGTTGATTTACAGCACTTCTGAAACCCCAGCTACTTTTAAAATACCTTGTTGTAGTTTAATGTGTCTTATTTTAAACTCACATTGCTCCCATATCTTGGTTGCTTTGTTTAATAGGTTTGTCATGATGGTTTTATTTCTAATAAATGTCTTGATCTGAAAAGTAAATTGCTAATGCTGTTTGGAATTATGCCAAAGCTTATGACAAAATTGAATAAAATGAATCATTCAAAGGAAGCGTTTTCCCTCAATTTGTTTGTAGGAGGTAAAGTGTGCTGTATTATGATCACTTTTTGTCAAAATTAGGTGTTTGGGTTGCTAATGCCACTTAGTGGATATATGCCTTAACTGCAGCCTGTTCCAAAGCCAAATCAGGTCCCTGACAGCTCTCTTGATTTGTATATTGGAGTTTTCCTCCTGCCTAGAATATGTTGGCTATAGCATGTTTTCAAGAAACTTTTAATTATCAGGTGCATTTTAGGAAGTTTATTACAGCTAGTTCATTTCTTGGATTAAATGTATTAAAATGTAGGAATTATTTATTACAGAATTTTAAACTTAGAGGAAAATGAGGATCTTATTTGCATATTCAGTTTTATTTGAAACATTAAACAACCGTCTTGGTCACTTTGCACGGATTCTTTAGGTTAATGAAATATAAATTGATACTAAAGGGATAATTTTGGTGGTTTAGGCAATGCTTTGTTTTAGCCCTTTTGGTTGGAAGATTGGTGGCTGGGCAAACACTAACCTGGAACAAGCTGACAGTTCAAGAACGGAATTGAAGAGATGAAAGTAGTGAGTGCCTTTTGTTTGGTGTATCCAAAATGGGAGTGGGATAGGCCCTGCTGTAGCTGGACTTCCTCAGACTTCAAATAATTGGTTAGAGCAGGGTGTGGATGATGTCAAGGTTGGGGGTTTGATCCCTGTATGGGCCATTCACTTCAGAGTTGAACTTTATGATCCTCTTGGGTCCAGCTCCGAGTATTCTGTGATTCTGTAATTCTCCTTTGGAAGATCAGAAAGGTGAGATAGACACCAAATGTCCGCTCTACCACCGTCATTGAAAGTTATAATTTCTTGAATATATTTTTTTAATAAAAATAAAAAATATTTTAATAATATTGCTAAGTATTTTGGATGGTAGTAATAATAACTTGTTGTATTTGACACAAAATTTAAATATATTAAAAAAAAAATTTATCTGATACCAATACATATGCACATATATAATCTATATTGTATATATTTTTTTCTAATATTAGTGTTTAAAAAAAATCTATAATAAAAGAATATCATCCTTTTTGCAATTTAAAGGCTTTTTTTTTATGGAAAAGATTTTTTGCACTTTTGAAATGCGTATTGATTTAGGTCTTTCAGTTTCTTTTCAGTCCTTAAACTCTGTTCTTTGAACTTTTTTTTTGACCTCAGTAAATTTCCATTATTTCCCATCAACCCTGATAATCTTCAATCACTAAGTATTTTTTACGTAATCTTTCAGGCTTTTCTGAAGTTTTGATTTATGCTGTTTTTATTAGTAAATCAGTTGAATAATTTGCATCTAAAATAGTAATTGGCTCAGAGGAGAATAAACCAAAATTCAGTTTCCAGACATGTTTTAGTGCTGTATTACAGGCTGTTTAAATTAATGGTGAAGTTTGCAAGACTTTTGTTGGCTTGAGTAACAATATTTTTTATAAAATTTCTTATCTTCCATTTGTTTACAGTGAAATTAGGAATAATTGCAGGGTTTTATCTGCCTTCTGCCATCCTCCAGTAAACTCCTGACATCTTAAGTCATGAGCTAAGAGGAACCTGAGCTGTAGGACTCTTTCTAATGCAGCTGAAGTCACCCAGGCGTTCCGCCTGCCATAGATGGCTTTCAGTCACCAAACAGAAAGCTTTGGTTAAGTCAATGAGTTTAATGTTTTGATTTGTTACAGTTTTAATCTTGATGTATCTGACATTTTTATCTGTAATAAGCAGCCAGTTCCCAGTTCTTGGTTAAACAAGCTCATTTGCAAGTCCCTGTGTACATGCATACGGTGGGTGTTTGCATGTCTGCGTTTGTAGTTTTTATAAAATTTAAGTTTTTCAACAAAGTTTTAAAATATTTTTACATTTCCTATTTAGATAGTTGTTTATAATTTGAAATTTTCTCAGAAACTAATGAATGTTGCCTTTTCAGGGATTAATTTATTTTAGATGTGACTTCTGTCACCTCCAATGTGAATGGCAAGTTAGTTACAAGTGAAAATGAAACAAGGTTATGCAAAAGTAAAATTTTAAATTTTGCTCTAAACCTAAATATAGTGTATTTTCTGTAGTTCCTAATTCTAAAAGGCATGATTTGCCTTTGAAACAGGATTCAGCAAAGGCAGTAAGAAAGTCTTGGATGTGACTGCTTCCTTCCATTTTTGATAGCAGGTAACTGGCATTTTAAAATTAGAGATGTCATCCCGTGTATCTTTTAGTCAGACTACAAAACCATTTCTTCTTTCTCAACTTCTAGGCTGCTCCTTAACTTCAAATGAAGTCATGTTAATCCATACTGCTTGAGAAAGTGTAAATAAAACCAGTGTTCCTGTACAGATGGAGAAGACAGGATTGGTGCCAGAGCTGATGTGGCATGTGGCAGATGCTGGGCGGGGATGCCCTGCTGAGAACCCTCACCAGCCTCAGGATCTCGCTGTGCTAAGCCTGAGCAGCTCCCATGTGCTGTTCAGTGTTTGAGTGGAAATGACACTAATGATAATTTCAGATGCAGTCACAGTTACTTTTAAGCTAAATTCTGAATTTCAGCAGGAAGAAAGGGAAAGCAATATGATTTGGTTTTTAATATTTGTATTAGTTCTGAAATGTGGTCATTATATTATTGTCTGAATTAGTTTGGGTTTTGCTTGAGCCATAAGAGTAGAAGAGAAGGTCATCCACTGGTAAAGGAGCTGGAGCCCATGCAGAAATCCAGGCTGACTGTGCTGAGGGAGGTTGGTGCTGTTGGGCTGATCTCAACTGGTGTGAGGGCTCTGTGGCCTTTACTTAGGTGGGAAGGTAGACTATGGAGACGGTCAGGGAACTGGTGCACCTCATTTGTGAGAAAAGGCTGAGGGAGCTGGGCCTGTTTAGCCTGGAGAGGAGAAAACTTGAGTGTAGGCTCCATCAATGTGTGTAGAAGGAAGGGTGTCAAGAGGGTGGACCAGGCCCTGCTCGGTGGTGCCCAGCAGTAGCTCAAGAGGCAATGGCAGAAACTGATGCCCAGGAAGTTCCACCTGAACATGAGGAAGAACTTCCTTGTACGGGTGCCCGAGCAGTGGAGCAGATCACCCGGGGAGCCTGTGGGTTGCCCGGACAGGCTGTGGGTTGCTCGGGGAGCCTGTGGGTTGCTCGGGGAGCCTGTGGGTTGCCCGGAGAGGCTTTGGATTGCTCGGGGAGCCTGTGGGTTGCCCGGAGAGGCTGTGGATTGCCCGGGGAGCCTGTGGGTTGCCCGGAGGGGCTGCGGATTGCTCGGGGAGCCTGTGGGTTGCCCGGACAGGCCGTGGATTGCTCGGGGAGCCTGTGGGTTGCCCGGACAGGCCGTGGGTTGCTCGGGGAGGCTGTGGGTTGCCCGGAGAGGCTGTGGATTGCTCGGGGAGCCTGTGGGTTGCCCGGACAGGCCGTGGATTGCTTGGGGAGCCTGTGGGTTGCCCGGACAGGCCGTGGATTGCTTGGGGAGCCTGTGGGTTGCCCGGAGAGGCTGTGGATTGCTCGGGGAGCCTGTGGGTTGCCCGGAGAGGCTGTGGATTGCTCGGGGAGCCTGTGGGTTGCCCGGACAGGCTGTGGGTTGCTCGGGGAGGCTGTGGGTTGCTCGGGGAGCCTGTGGGTTGCCCGGAGAGGCTTTGGATTGCTCGGGGAGCCTGTGGGTTGCCCGGAGAGGCTGCGGATTGCCCGGGGAGCCTGTGGGTTGCCCGGAGGGGCTGCGGATTGCTCGGGGAGCCTGTGGGTTGCCCGGACAGGCCGTGGATTGCTCGGGGAGCCTGTGGGTTGCCCGGACAGGCTGTGGGTTGCTCGGGGAGGCTGTGGGTTGCCCGGAGAGGCTGTGGGTTGCTCGGGGAGGCTGTGGATGGATCTCCCCCGCTGGAGCCGAAGCCCGGGGCGCTGCGGTGGCGGCCGTGCGGCAGCAGGGGGTGCTCCCGCGCCGTCCCGTCCCGCGCTCCCGGCTCGGGCGTGCTCCGCTTTCCCTGGATAATGGATAATGGATAATGAGCCTCTGCAGGCTCGTGCATCCCCCAGGACAGAGAGCAAACTGGCATAAGGGGGCCTTGGACCGGCCGCCATCCGCAGTGGTCAGTCAGCAAAAAATACATACATACAGGAAAGTGAGAGTAGGGTATAGAGTCACTACGGTGCATCAATTTTACTGTCTTAATAAAAAGTTATTGTGCAAATTTCATTACTATACTAGGAATGGCTTCCAGGAGTGATTAGAATTAATTACCGTGGAGCTTGACAGGATCAGTACATGCTTTCAATTTTCATTTACACTTACAAGAAATCTAAGTTTTAATTAAAAGGATGGTTTTAATTCTGCGCCATCCATAGCAGTCCTTCCCTGTTTGTCATTTTAGGCAAATAGTAGACTTACTAATATACCCCAAAAAAGTTGCAGTGGTTTTAGCAGCTCATGTTGAGGCACAAAGCTTGTTTGCCAATCAATGTAAGTAAAACACGTTATTTGAAAATAGATTTACAAGGGAACGTGCTTCTTAAAGTATTAGGCACAATGCAAAATTAAGAATCTCTTTGTGTTTGCATCATTAAGAGGGCTAATGTGCTTGTCTATTAACACAATTTTCAAGGCAGGCCCTTTTGCAGAAAAATGTCACGCACCTCTTCTGCCCTGTATGTCTTAATGAATTGAGTCTTTAATTTGAAAGTAGGTGCACTAACAAAATGCTGTCAGAAGGATTAAAAACATTACACAGAGGTAATTAAGAAAAAAGGAAGAGTTTTGTTGAAATTTATACTTTTCAGTAACTCCTGCATACTTAAAGGTTAGACTAATGTTTTGGAGAAAACCTCTTATTGTTCAATATTCAGTCTCCTCATCCCTTAACTTGACTGTGAGAGCAGTCATTGAAAAATTCCAGAGTTTAGCAACTTTCTAACCTGCCTTATGTTTAATTTATAGTCCAGTATAATGATTAAATATTTTCTTCTCAGTCTTTCTGCTTACCAGTCTATCTGCATTTGTGGGATTGATTGGCTTTTTTCCTTGAGTGGAATAATTTACATTTATATTTATGGAATGTCTTCTGGATAGTATCTCCAGCTTATTAAAGTATTTTGAATTATGATCCTATTTTCCAAAATATTTTAATTCCCTTCTAGCCTAGTGCGTATTTTAAAAGGGTATTTTCTTCTTCTTTGCCTGTTACTAATTAAAAGTATTGAACGAAACCAGATCTATACAACCGTTACTGTTTAAAAATACTGTTGTCTTTTTTTTTGCCAGTAAACTGCTGACAGCTGCTTTTCCAGGTTTTTCAGTGTTCTAGCAAATTTATGGTAGTAAATAACATTTTCTCATTCCTCATCTCTAGTGCTTTGTCAAAGCTCCCTCTATTTCTTCAATTCTGCCCTATGCTTATACAGGTGTATTGATTTCTGAGCCTCTGTTTTGTCTTTCTTGTCCATCAGAATAACCTGTTGTGTATTGTCTTAACTGCTGAGCTTTCTGCACTCCCTTATCCCTTAAATCAACTTGCCAAGAGACCTGTGCTTCCAGGTACCTGAGATTACTGAAACTGCTTTTGTAAAATCAGTTTAATTTGCTGTTTTCACCTTGTTTAGTAACCTCCTCTCTTTTTAATTTCTCTTGTATTTTCATCCTTATATTCAGTTATTTCTCTCCATAACTACCATAAAAGTAAAAAATAGCCTCTAGAAATGGCATTACTTACTCCGGAAGCCTGTGTAGATACATGGTTAATTAATCCTCCTGAAGCTTCTTGCCCCATTCTGTCACTCATACACCTCCATACTTCAGCAGAACCTTCTTAAACACTTTCGTAGGTTGGGTGGTCTCTCGAGTTGCTGTTTTGGGATGTTACCTGTTGTTTCTTTTTTCTGTTTCCCAGACACACATAGAAGTTTTACTTTTTTTCTGAAATATTGAATACATTTTTTAAATATACATTATCCTCCAGTTTATTTACAGTGGTTTTTGGTATTTTTTTCCTAGTGGAACTCTTGCTATTTCCATCAGCAGCCTTGCAACAGCCTTGTAATAGGTCAGCAAGTTTTCTTATTTTTGTAATGAGATATTAAATAAGACCACTATGACACAAATGGAAATATTTTAAACTAAAAGCAGCAAATCCCTAGAAAGATCCACATTTCATCTTTTAATTCCTCAAATCTTGAGCTATTGGTAAATATTGTCAGCCATATCTGTCTTAATTCCACTAATGTCAGTATCTTTGATTGAATTAATTGTCTGTTTAGTATTTTAAGATGTTCTTTAACTTCTCTCCCCTTTCCTAGGAAACAATACTTGTAAAGACTGTTTCAGATCCATATCTTATAGATTATTACCCTCCAAACCATAAATACAAAATGGCAAAATGCATTATATCCTAGATACTGACACATTCAGAACAGATCGCTAGGAAATATGCACTAAGAAATCCAGCCCCTGTAGGATTTATGTTTGACTTACTGAGATTAGGTGTACTGTTTTGGCATTTATGTATTAAAATATGAAGTAGAATAGAAGGAGAAGAAAGCTAGCATGCAAAGACTTAACTCCTGTTATCAACTGGCACAATAAATAACTGGAAAATAAAATCACTCTGAGGAAAGTTTTTACCATAGTTGCCCAGAGAACTAGAGTATGATGGTTTTCATCTTGCTTTTCAGACACGTGCATTGGATTTTTTGTGAGTATAATAAAAGTACTCTGTGTGGCATAATCATAAGGCTGAATAATTGAATAATCAGCAGTCATTTACAGGCAGAAAGGACCAGGAACATTTTTTTTCTTTTTCTGATTTTTCATCCAAGAGTCATGTTTCTGATTCTATGTCTAAGAGCTTACCTGATGTCGCATACATTTTTCACTCATTATACTCACAAGTGTTGAAACCAGGTACCTTCTCAAATGTTCAAGGCATTAGATTGCCAAAACTGAGTGTGTTCTAAGATGGCTTATATCCTTTCTCACTATGAATTTGGTGAGAGATGATGAGGACAAGAAAACTTTGAAGAGGAAGATGATGGTGTGGCTCTCTTACAAGATGTTGGAGGAACTAGGTCAAACTCCACTTGGAACAAAATACAGTGGTTTTATTTTGAAAGAAGAAACACTCAAACTAGCCAAACCTGACGTGTATCTTTTAAAAGTGTCTCCCTGCTGTGAAAATTGATGAGAAACTTCATTTATTGTGTACAGAGGAATTGTGTCTTTGGTTTGTGTGAAGCATCTGTGCAGGCAACGCCATATTCAGACTAGGTTACTGTACTTACTCTACACTCAGGCAGAAGGATCAAAGTGCAACAGTGCTTTTTTAAAGTCAAATATAATTTTACTCTAATTACTTAATTGGATTCCATTCTACATTTTTGGTGGTGGTTTTTTTGTTTGTCTGGTTTGTGTTCTGTTTTGTTTTTTTTTTTTTTATTATGACCTATGAATCAAAATCCAGATATTTTGGTTGCCTGGTTTTTGTTCTTTCATGATGGCTGCTCTGACATTATATACTTTAAAAATATACAGGAGTTCAAAGTAAATTCAGGTGTGGGGGTTGGTATATAGAAAAATCCCCCCGTTGGATACCTTTTAGGTTCATCTAAGGTAATTTTTTCTTTCTTTACCTTTTAATTTTAGAGAGACTGCAAGCCAAGCTCTGTAATCCTTGGGGCTACAGGTACTAATGTTGGCCAACTCTTTAAACATTTTATGATTAGTGAAAAACATATTTGTCATTACAAAGCATTTATTAATTCCTTGTAACTTGCATCACTTTTTTTGTAGGTTTTAATTGTCAATTAAAACCTACAATCTGCATATCAGTTAGCAGCAAAAGCTCTTAGCTGGAAGTGTTCCTTAGTTAGGAATTTTAATAAAATGGTTGTTCAAAGAGGGAATGATTCTTTTATCTTGAGTTACTTTCACCTTGAGCGACTTTATTCTCTTATTCCACTCCTCAGTTCTTTATAGCTATTTTCTGGCTTTGAGTTTTGTTGGAGTTTCTTTTTGTCTGTTTATACTTCACCTGCCTATGGAATGTGTGGCACTGATTTTCCTTTGCTTGCATATAGGTTGCCACTTGGTGGACTTTATGTATGTTATTTATGTTATGAAAACCTTATAAATACAGTGTTTAGAGGCCAGCATTGGGGATAATTTCTTTTTTCTGGAAAATGAATATAGCTTGCTTTCTGAAAAGAATTTGGTTATGTTTTTCTCTTATCTCTACCTTTCTAGAGAATACTGTACATACTTCATTACCAAATATCTTTGGGGGTTTTGCATAATTAGCACCTCAAACACAAATGTATGACTAATTTTATTTTTTTTTCTTAGGATAACAATACATTTTTTAACTTATTTCTAGAATGAAGTCCACAGAGGAATAATACCATTTTTAAAAACAAACTGTATTTGCACAACTGAGACTATTAAAGTATCAGTTGTTATATTTTTCTTCATCGATGCAACTGCAGTTTATAAGATTTAAACACTTAGCAGTAAAACAACTGAAGATAATAATACCATATCCATGCAAATATTCTCATTTATAAGAAAATTGAAGTGATTATTAAAAAGAAACCTACTGTGGAATTTGATGGGAAGAAGTAATAGAAACATAGAATCATTTAGGTTGGATAAGACCTCCAAGTTCATTGAGTCCAGCTGTTGACCTGCTCCTGCCAAATCCATGATGTCCCTAAGCATGACATCTATGAGTCTTTTAAATACCTCCAGAGATGGTGACTCTTCCACTTTCTGGGGCAGCTTGTGCAAGTGTTTGACAGCCCTCTCAGAGAACAAATGTTTCCTAATATCCAATCTAAACCTCCCTGGTGCAACTTGTGGCCATTTCCTCTTGTCTTACTTCTCTGCCCTGGTCCTGCTGGCCATGCTATTGCTGATACAGGCCAGGTGCCATTGACGTTGTTGGCCACCTGGGCATACCTGGCTCATGTTCAGCTGCTGTTGACCAACACCTCCAGATCCTTTTCCTCTTGATCACTTTCCAGCCACTCTTCCCCAGCCTTTAGCGCTGCAGGGGTTGTTATGAGCCAAGGACAGGACCTGGCACTTTGCCTTGTGCAACCTCCTACAATTGGCCTTGGCCCATCAATGCAGCCTGTCCAGATCCCTCTGCAGACCTTTCCTGCTCTCCGGCAGATCAACACTCCCACTCAACCTGGTGTCCTCTGACACTGAACTGAATGAGAGTGCAGTCGATCACAGAATCATTTAGGTTGGAAAAGAGCTCCAAGGTTATTGAGTCCAACCTTTGGCTGAACACCATCAGGCTGACTAGAGCATGGCACTAAGTGCCATGTCCAGTTGTTTCTTGAACACTGCCAGGGGTGGTGACTCCATCACCTCCTGGGCCAGTCTGTTCCTATGTTTAACCACTTTTTCCATGAAGAAATCCTTCCTGGTGTCCAACCTGAGCCTTCACTGGTGCAATTTGAGGCCATATCCTCTCGTCCTATCGCCAGTTGCAGGGGAAAGAGACCAACCCCATCTGGCTACAACCTCTTTTCAGGCGGCTGTAGAGCATGATAAGGTCTCCCCTGAGCCTCCTTTTCTCCAGGCTAATCACCTCCAGCTCCCTCAGCTGCTCCTCATCAGACTTGTGCCCCAGACCCTTCACCAGCTCCATTTCCCTTCTCTGGACACCCTCCAGCCCCTAAATGTCTTTCTTGTAGTAAGGGGCCCAAAACTGGACACAGCACTTGGGATGTGGCCTCACCACTGCAAATCCTCTTGTCCAGATCACTGGTAAGTGTTAAATGGGACTGGCCCCAGTACTGAGCCCTGGAGAACACCACTGGTGTCCAGCCACCATCTGGATGTAACTCCATTCACCACCACTCTGTTCCAGACAGTTTTTCAGCCAGTGCCTGGTGCACCTGTCCAAGCCATGAGCAGCCAGTTTCTCCAAGATAATTTTTTGAGTCTTGCGCTTTTGCTGTTTCCTTACAAGCACCTGAACCAACTGTATGAATGAATATCAGAAAGATTTGGAATCATGCTTTTGATCTGAGAGATCTTGAGATTGCTCAGATGCTGGTATATTTTTGAAACCACAATTAATTATTCATGCAGGAAGGTCGGTTCCAGTGCTTTAATGATGCTGATGTGTTTAGTACATTTCCCTCAGACTGTGGACTGGATACCTCCTGTCTCTGCCCACTTAGGTATGCCACTAGAAGTTATCATTCTGAATCATCCATTGCCACTCCTGAGCTGGGGAGCCTCTGTTTCTCCTGATACTCCCAGTGGAGTGAAAACACGCACAGCCCTGCTTTCGTTAGGGTGATGTAAATGAGGTTAAGCAGTAGGTATTTGCTGATCCAGCTCATTTTGACAAAAGCCTTTCAGACCATGTTTATGTGAGCAGGCAGATTTAGGAAATATTATCTGGCAGAGGAGTACTGGTGAGCTGCAAAGGCTTGAGCTGGTGAATCTGTCCTTCACTAACACAATGTTTTAAAGCTTTGTCTCTCTGTTAGATCTTCAGTGTACTGCAGTGCTGCTGATGGTGTTGAATTCATACTGATTAAATTAGTCCTGTAAGAGAAGAAATTAGTCAGTACTTCTCTAGCAATGTGTATAGTACTTTAACTGTCATTAGAAAGTGGTGCAAAACTTCACACTTGAAAATTGTGTAGTTGCTTAAAACAGTGTGTAAGTAAAGATTTTAAGGAAGAGTTGAATAACATGATATTTAGTTGTGAACATTCAGTGTTCAGTTAATAATACTGAGTTTGGGAACACTTACTAAATTTTCAGAAGTGGATTTAAGTATATAATAAATATATTTCAGTATACTTTCAGTATATGTTAGTAAAATCCATGGCACTTTTGTAGGGTTGAATTCTGATTTGTTTTGGGGGGGATAGTATTTTATATATCACAGCTCAAAAATAAACTAATTGCTTTCGTGGGGTAGAAGGAGTTTATTTTCTCATACAAGGTAATACCTCTAGAATGTTGAAACTAAGTTTATTTTCTCATACAAGGTAATACCTCTAGAATGTTGAAATTTTAGGAACACAGTTGTGTTGGAAAACCAACCTGTGATATTTTGTTCAAAGCTAAGATTTTTAAACATGCTACTGGAAAATGGTAAATAAAATGCAAAATGCTAAATGTACTTTCCTGTTCATTGCTGGGTTATGGTTTATTTATGTCTATGGGCTACAAATTAAGTGTTGAGCATCAAAAATCAAGCAATGAGCTTTAAAATGTCAACAGTAGCTTAAAAGCTATTTTCTATATGCTTATGTAATATCTTAGGGTAAGCTTTAATGGTTTAGAAAGCTGTAGGGAAAAATAAAATGCAAACATCATTTTCAACATGTCATAATTTTAAAAGCATAGTTAAAAGTTGAACTTTTAAGGGATTTAGACACTAAAGAGAAGCTGCTAGCATTTAGTGTTGCAGCATCAGCAATATTTTTATATATGCATTGAATCTCAGTTCAACATTTAAACTGATTTTACAGTAAGTAAAATAAAATGCTTTCCAGTTTAATGAAATAGAATTTTATGCTCTTACGTTAAACCTTTATGATTTGCTTCTGTACCTCAGCTGTTATTTGCATTTCTCCTGCAACCACAGTTTATATATTGACCTGCTCAGAGTGTGTGCCATTAGTTACTTTGAAATCTCATTAAAATTATCCTGGAGGTGACTTTCAGTTCCCGAGGTTTGGAGTATGTTAATAGAGTTTTTAAGGAAAGACAGTTTGAAAGAGCCAAGTACTGGGAAGCAGCAAGCTATGCAGAATTAAATAATTCAGTTTGAGGCAAAGATTTGTGTTTATTAGCACTTCCTTTAAGGTGAAGTTTGGCCCTTTAATTCGGAATTAAAAACTTAGTGTTGAATGATGAGTTACACTTGAAAGTGAAAATTTCTTGGAACCAGGTATTGCTTTTAGTTTGTTTTTTTAGGAAACCATAAAGAAATTACATAAAATCATAAATAATTAAAACATGTTTAGCCGCTGCCTGAGCCATATTTTCTAGATGTTGATGTTGAATATGACTATTTTTGGGGTTGATGTGCTTTGAAAATAGATGGTGTCAAACCAGAGCCTTGAGGATCACTGGAAAACGCTGCCTGCATGAACACGTGTACATAAGTTTGTGGTAGGGTTCTGTTTCATACTTGTGACCTGAATAGCTGGATCAGTTTCTACACAGGGATTGAAGGAGAGGGAATAAAGTGAAAAACAAGCTAGGAAATATAACAAAAGTTCCGGTGCAATACTCAGAAATCTCCCAAGCCGAGATGTGCTGTACTTGTGTAAGAAGGATCAGAGGCAGAGCTTGGGCACATGACCTCAAGCTGATACTCAATGCAAATGAGGGAGCATATCCTCAGGTTTTTGGCACAAAGGGTTGCTCGCTGTTCGAAGCATGCTATCAGCTAAACCAGTTCTGGATGCAGTGCAAGCTTTGGCAGTAGAAGAAATGCTTGGATACTCTCTGAAGATTGAAGGCGATGAGGTAAGATGTGGCTTAGAAAGAGTTGAAAGTGAAGAATTCAAGCTGAGTCAGTCATTTAGATTGTGATAGTATTACATAATATAACTTTATCTTTCAAGGTTATGAAAAGGAAAATAAGTGTGTGTATGTTACCGTGTTTCTCCTCGCTGATGCTGATAAAATGTATTATACCAGTGTGATGAAGATGTTAAATTATTGAAGATACAAGTTTTAACACTGTATAAAATCTATTTTGCTCTGTTTGCATGTTTTTCCCCTTTCCAGGCTAATCAGAAAGTCAAACTCAGTTTATAAGGTGCTGACCTTGTTCAGAAAGTAAAAGTGTAAATATTTTTCCGGCATATAATGAATGTAACTTTACAAATAATGGAAAATGTTTCTTTATGTTTCAATTTTGTATATGCAAGATGTTGCTAATTACAAAGGGCTTGACAGTCTGCTGACTGGATTTGTTCTGGAGAGAAAATTTTGAAGAAGTATTAAATGCAAAACAAAGCCATTTATTTATCAAAAGCCTTGCTTACATGAAACTGCATGTTCTGAACAGACTATTGATTAAATTTATATCATTTTATGGTATGACTGTGGCTACTTTGAAATCTCCAAGCCTCACATTGCTTTCCTAGGTCTTCCTGATGTAGAAATACATCCTTTATATGCACATAGAAATTAGGGTTGATGGTACTTTTCCTACTGTAATACTTGTGGGAAAACTTGAAAAAAGCTTTCTCTCCTCATGTGGAGTATCAGCCATGTACATGCTTAGAATAATTTTTTATGATCTGATATCTTAAGTGGGAAGAGAGTTAAACTGAATCGCAGATGAACATCAGATGTGATCCCCAAGAGCCGTGGTTTAGAGTAATGAGAATATTTCTCTTTGAGGCAAAAATCAGTTTTCAATCTGTGTTTTAAATCTAAAATTACATTTTACTACATCCCTCCAGGCATATCTCTTTATCCTGATATGTGCTTTTCATGGTTTAATTTTTCTCTCTTCTGAGTAAAAGTTTATGTTTGACCAAGAAAGCTCTACTTTTACATAGTTTTAGAAAAACTTATCTTCATAAGGGCTGCACTGGTAAAAAACATTTCTTCAAATCTACTTCCTTTTTATCTTCCATAGAGACTTGCTCTTTGAGAACTGGTCACTTTTCCTTTTGGGAGTTGTTCATAATTTGAAATGCAAAGAATTCCAAGATGATAAAAGATAGGAATAACAGATAAAAAGAGTTCAAAACTCCCTTTTTTCCTCTCTTTTTTTTTTTTTTAATGCATGCTTACATTTTTAAAAGCTGAAAAGCTTTTTAGCTGTCCTTTTTGATAGAATTTTACAGTAATATATTATAAAATCTTACTGATTGGAAATAACTACATTTTTTTTTCCTTATAGTGAGTTATTTTCCTAAAATGACATGGATTTTTTGCTGAAGATTCTAAGACCTCAGTTTTTACTTTGAAATGATATTCAGTAATCTGGAGTCTAGCAGTTTAGAGAATTTACAAATAGAGATGTAGCTCTGAGTTTGTTTCTCCTGCTAAGTAAATAAACTCATAAATATCTGTTTATACACTGGGATGTTATCCTGATGTCTAAATTCCAATTTGTTGAATAGAATTATTTCAGTGTTTATCTGAGGTCTTCCTCTTTCTGCCCCCATGCGTAAATATCATGACCATCAAAATGTTTCTCTTGGTCCAGAACTTGGCAAAATGTTGAATACATGATGCAGACTGTGTCAAGCCCTTAGCTGTATGAGTTTACATGTATAACTGTTTATGATTTTGTTGCATTTACTAGGTTTGCTGGGATGGGTAATCTTCTTAAGGTCCTTACCAGGGAAATTGAAAACTATCCACATTTTTTCCTGGATTTTGAAAGTAAGTTCAAACAATTACAAGACAATGAGAGAATCTTTTCCCTGACTTAACAGCAAGCTGAGGAAAAACTTTTAAAATCTAAATGCTTACAGTGTGTATTTTCCAGCACAACCAATCTGTCCAAGTCCTTGTCTCTAAAATCATTTATTCACTCAGGACTGCTTTTCTCTTCCTTTTCTATTTTTCAGGAACCAAATGGGAAATCTTTTAAAAGTTCTCACTTGCACAGAGCTTGATCAGGGGCCAAATTTTTTCCTTGACTTTGAAAGTGAGCAAAGCTTCTTGCCTGGCTTGCCTTCTTTGCTTATTATCTCTTAATAAACTGCATGTGCTTATGCATCATAAAGCAATTCAAAAGGGATTTGCAAACAAATCAAATTACAATTCAGTAGAATATTGCTTTTTGATTTTTATAAAACCGTACAAAATTACTTCATTCTGAGCAGAGAAAGGTAGATATGCAAGTAAAACCTTATCTTGAATTAAATTCAAAACATTTATGAGCCACTGTTAAATTTACACATGAATAAACTTGATCTCAACTTTCTTTAACAAATCAGGGCTAAAAAAATTATGATTCTTTCTTGAATGGAAATACATGTTGGAAATAAAAAGCTGAAAAAAAAAAAAGCAGTGGAGGTGGAACTACTTTTGCTTGGTTCAGTGATGATTTAGCTGGGATAATAGTTTCTAAAAAGTAGAGAAGTGGTCAAAGTGTATGTGCTTGATTGCATCTCTCTTAATTGCATGGTTATCAGTTTGCAGAACAGTGTTTCCCATTCCAGTTTTCTTGCCACATCTATATTTGATTCAAAGCTGTTTTCACTTTTGCTGACTACAGTTTCCCTGCATGTACTTCTAGACACTGTTAGCAAATCCCTTAATATGGGTTTAATCTGTTTTCACTACATACATGAAAAGCATTTTCTTTGAAACACTAACAGTGTGTGATGTTTTCTCTCTTAATACCTCTATTCTAAAAAAATAAAGAAAAGCCAAAAGTTTTAAGAAAATCCAGTGTTTTAAATCCAGTGTTTGTAGCATGGTTTCAAAGAGCATTTCAGGTGATTATACACATATTTTGTCATCTTGAAATAGTTTTGTTCTTCAATCATTTATTCCTGAATTATTTTTCTGAAAAGAGTAACTGACATGCTATAAGTGTATATGTCTGTGTACACTCAGAATCACCACTTCCAGAAGTCATTTAGACACATACTTAAATCTCATGAAATCGCTCAAACATGCTTGCTTAGGTGAGAGCTAGAATGTATGACTGGAACTGTATGCGTACCTTAATCTTCTCATCTAGATCTTAAAATTACCTCATTATGAAAAATCAGTTTTAAGTGATGAGAAAAAGGGTAATTAGTTAGTTTGGGTTTAGGAGAAGGTACCATGAGCCATGGTATCTTCTCTGTCTGTAAAATTTGAAAATTTTACTGTCATCCCAGGATGTCAAACCTTTATCCAAACCACCACCTAATTTTTTTCTACCAAACTTTTGAGGGCCTTGGCAGTGCTCTGTGGCTTTGCCAAGCTATTGTGAAAGTTTTCAGCTGCTCTGAGCTTCCACATTTAATCAGCCCCATTGTGTTCTTGTTGGCAAGAATGTGTTCCTGACCCAGGCTGCAGGCTTGGCAGGAAACAGCTGGTCTGGCAGCAGGGAGCTTTGGTAGAGGTGGTGGTGAGAGGGGGAAATACTTAATTTATTGCCTTGGCAGTGAAGATTGGTTTTTTTTCCAAAAGCATGTGGCCAAGAACTGAATGAAGTACCCACTCCTGCAGAAGATGCCAGTGGTTAGGGCACACTAGTAAGGCACATCTACCTGGAGAGGAACAAAACTGTCATCTCCAAATTTCAGGGAGTTTCATGCTTGTGAGTGAAAGCTTAAAAGTTTTTCTCACAAAATACAGTCCCAGAGGTTTTTAGTGGCACAAAATCTGTATTGGCTCAAGGGATGTGACTGAAAAGGGCTGTGGTTCTGTGGTTTGGTCTCCTTTAGTTGGCCATTGTGAAGTGGAAAAGGACTCTCTGAATGAGTGAACACGGGTCAGTCTGGTGTGGGCTTGCTGGATGTGTGGCCTTCTGTGGCCTGAGCTGTCAGTTCAAGCTCATGGGTGAACATGATCACTACAGTTGGCCATTCTGAGGATGAGGGGTGTGCTGAGCTGATGTGTTTACTGTATTCATTATTTGCATCAGCATATTGCTTTCTAGTCTCTGTGTGCTTTTTTGTTAGCTGGCTACAAAAAAAACCCAAAAAACAAAGAAGTTTGACATCATCTCTTTTCCCCTACTTTCATGCAGGTGACCACATTGTCAGTTGCAATTCTTTTTAATACCTAAGTTTATTCTTCAATCCAAACTGGAAACCAAGTTTTGTAACTTCATGGTCATACTTGAAAAAACTTGAATCCAGCATTAGTTTCAGTTTATGCTGTAGAGCAAAAGCAGTTCTGTTTGGTCCCCAGTAATAATTTTAGAGTTGAGCAGTTACACTGGGTCTCTGTGGAGAATAACATTGTCCATGCAGGTGGAAAGGCCTTTTCTTTGAGGGGTATTGCAGACTAAATGCATTCAGCCAAATTACTCTTTTTTTAAGGTCTACTGAAAGGTTTACATAAAGAAAAATAATTTCATCCTTCATAGAAAGTGCACCATATTGCTATTTTACACTTGGATCTTGATGGGAATATTTTTAATCAAACTGCTATCTCTTAGGTTTGATTATATACACCACTTACTTTACCTTAATTCCTTCTTAGCTCTCAGTTTGAAAATAATGTTAGGAAAAGTCTGGCAAATCTTGAGAGTCTGGATTTCAGGACTCCATGGCAAGTTCTCTTGAATGGATTTTGTCAGTTCAAGAACTGTTTTGTTCTCTAAATTTTGACCTTATTTAAATTAGTTGCAGATAAATGAATTCTGGGTATTTGAGCTCTTTCTGTACCTTTTTAAAATTGCTCTTTTTTTGCAGAAAATCTATTGTCAAATTACTGCTGCCTTTTTCAGGCAAAGTAAACAAATAATTCCACATGAATTCTTGGAAGCAATTTGAAAGTGGAGGCAACAATTTAATTCAAATATAAAAGACAAAAGTTTATAGATTATTTGGAGGAGATGTCCTTAAGTGACACCTACAGTCCCATCCTCTCCTCAAATACTTTTTCTAGACCTCTCAAACCTTATTGTGAGCAGGTTCTTTTTTTTGTTTTAAATTTTGGCTAGGTGGATTTGATCCTAGTTAAATTCCTCTCATCCCCTTCATGAATCTTATTTTCTAGGATTCCCTCACATGCCCAGAAAGATTCATGAAATTTTTAGTTATTGTTCATGTATGATTAAAAGGGTCTGTTATTAGAACGTGTCTGGCAGCAGAGCAACTGCCCACTTTTTGCATAATAGGCTATTAATTAATACCCTTTCTGCACAGACAGCAAGGCTGGGGATATAGTTGGGGTCCAGCCTGAGGGAGGGTGCACTCTGTTCCTGAGCTGTGGAGTGCCCTGAGCCAGAAACTGCAGCTCAGAGAGGTGCTGTGTGTCCATCCCCTGTCTACCATGGAGCTGAAGCTGGGCACTGATCTCCCTGGCACAGCACCCTGCCTGGAGCCAGTATTAACAATTTAGTGAGCTTCACTTTATTCCAGCTAGTTTAGAAGGAATGAGATTCAAAAATCCCTTGTAGCCTGGATGGGGTACTGCTTCTATCCAATACTGGGTGTTCTTTAATGTATGGAGTACAGCAGGTTCTGGTACCCTCTAGAGTGCATTACTCACTGTAATTGTAATGCCTTTGCTTATTTCTAAGAGTTTTTCTTTTAATTTTTGTCCCAGATTGCCATGGAAAAAAATCATCGTCATGGTGATAAATCTGAAATAGGACTTTAGCATTATGCATTAAATATGTGTACTGCTCTCTAACTTGCTGGCTGATGGAATTATTTGCCACATTCAGCAGTGGACAGGACAAGAAGGGCTGAAAGCAGAGCCCATGAAAGCTCTTGTTTAACTTGCTTTCTTTTGCTATGTTGTTGAGGCCAGAAGGGTATAGTATTTTTATGACAAATATGATTCTACATTCACTGAAGTGAAAGAACTAACCAACCTCAGTGGGAATCTTCTTAATCACCTGAGGGTGGAATAAAGTTCTGAGCTTTTGATCTGCATTTCATATTCAGAAAGGGAGTGTGAGTTGGAAGTGCTTCTTTTAGTACTGTTCATGGTACTGTTCATAGTACTGTTCTTTCTTCATTAAAATTAATTACTGAGATATTGTTACACTTCATTTGGTATTGGTAAATACCAAATGAACACATCCTTTCTATATTTAGTCTTGTCCTACGAGTACTAATGTTTGACCTACCTAGCAGTTTCTGTGGTTTTTTTCTAATGCACATTTGGTGAAGGATGAGGTAGATACCTTATACTGTTAGGAGGGCTTTCTGAAACAAATGACAGGTATCTTGCTAAGAAAATAATCATGACCCCACTTTCATGCTCCACTATTCACCTGAAATGCTTAATGCATCCACAAATGAATTGTAGTGGGTCCAGGTTTCTGCCTGCTCTTTATGAAGTCTGTAGTTCCATCCAAAACATGGCATAGACCATGTGTAAATGTGAAAGAGAGCATGTGTTCATGGAATGGATGAATTACCATATCCTGATTATTTCTGATGGAGCCAATGGAAATGTATTTCTCTCTAGAGCTAAACTTTTCCAGTTTTGCTGGTAGAATCTATATATGGAAGATTCAAGCCTCATCTGACTCTTGTATTAATTTGATACAGGATTCATGTAGTTGTTTGGTATAGGGTTCACATTAGAAACATTTGTCCAAAGGGAGGTAAAAGGGTTCTTCTCTATTTTGTCTTATTAAAGACAGAATACTCTGAATGCTAATCATGAGTACTCTAAAAACTCAGACTTGAAATGCAGTGAGTCTGGCCATTATGGTAACTTGTTACTGAGAGGACTTGGAGTCACTGTAGGTTAGTCAGTAGCAGTGGTTTCATTTATAGATGGGCTCAGGTTCCTGAAGCACTTGCTGGTTCTCTGGTGGTGTGGGGATAAGAGGTGAGCACTTCCAAGCAGTGATTCCACACTGTGATTCAGGATTGGCATTTTTTAATTGAGAGCAGAGAAACTAGCTTTGGTTTCGTTGGAATAGAAACCAGTTTTAACTGTCATGAAGAAGTCTCGATTTCTTTTAGTTGCTGTTGCTATTATTGTTGTTGTTGACAGTAAGATTAAATTGTTTTCAAAGTGATCCATTACAGTTATTTTAGCTGACCATTTTTGGCAGGATCTTCTTGTAAAATCCCTTTTGAAACATGGCCATGGTCTTATCAGAACATCTGATTGCATAACTTCTATTTCATAAATAAGATGCATGCTTTTTTTAAAAAGAAAGCCTGAATCATCCTCCCTACCTTTCTTTTTGAGCTAAATACTTCCAACATAAATATAAACTGCATCTGCAAATGCAAGCTAAGCCTGTTGCTCTGGAGCCTTTGCAGCCCTTTTCCTCTCCCTTCCCTTTCTTTCCCTCTTCCACATACCTACCTGCCTCTTGCTCCTTCTTCCCCAGGTGCTGGGATACTACAGAAAGCTCAATGAGTTTCAAATATTCCTCCTTCCACCAACTTCCAAAAGACGAATTCAGAAATTTTGAAAAACAATAAAGGATGTTACTAAAGGCCATTTTGAAGTCCCAAAGTGCTGGGCCATCTATAACATTTACATCCCCCTTATGCACTAGTACTTTTAAAGCAAATAAATTGTAAAAATTAACATATAAGTACCTTGTAAACCAACAAGGTTAAACAAGATGCTTCAGGTGACCTGCACATGCAAATTTTACATTCATGAACTGCACTAACAAATTATTTATTCTCTTGTGCTAGTATTCACTAAAAATGTTATTTTCATTAACTAATTTAACTATTAAAATGCCGATACTGATTTTTATGTGACTCCTACCTTCCCCTGCTCTGTTGTTGTATGGTATGTAACTGTTTTGCAGGGTCTCTTCTTTCGTTCTTAAAGTCAGAAGGGTTTTCTGTTTTGCTTTTTATCACAAGGTGGCAAACGCCTTATGGTGTGTACCTGAGATTTCTTGCAGCTTGAGGAAAGAACCAGTCTGGAACACTGTAAATTTAATGTGACTGATGGGTCAGTTCAACAGCCATGTCCCAGTTGGGATTTTCCTGTGGGGACAGTTTTTTCCTTCTGTGCTCGTTTTCCTCACTTCTTGAAGGATAGTGGGATTTTTAGTTACATGAAGTATTTTGGCTATAAAACCCAGCTAAGTTCAGTTTATGTTTATTTTCACTTTTTAAATAAGATAAAGGAAGACTTCCAGAATAAAAGGAAAGTCCAGTCAGTATTATGTGCCCAGTTTCATGGGACTCATGGTACACAGGAATATGGGAAAGGTTTTAAGTACAAGTTGCTTTGGAGCTACAGATATGTAAATCTCAGCCATTTGTGTCCCATTCATGCAAGGTCTATAGATAACTTGAAACATTTAAACAAATTATCTGAACCTGAAACATTGTGGAGAGAATGCCAATTTTCCATACACTCCAGTATGAACCAGTGCTTTTGTTTCTAATGGGGACTGGGTAAATGAATCCCATTCTGATACATTAGTAGAAAACTCTGTCAGTTTTCTTAAGGAGAGTGAGACAACTAAATAGAAAAAGTATTTTTAATATTTCTTGTCTATTAATGTAGAGATGAATACAGTAGCTTGTCCTAATTGGTGAGCTTTGAACTGAACTTACCTTGTTGCTTTTAATTCAAACAAGTAGTCTTTAAGTTCTAAGACTCAACTTCAAGGTAATTTTTTTCTTTCATAAAAATTAACATTCTATCTTTACAAGCTAATACAAATATAAGGGAAAAAAATAGTTTTGTCTCTGTAGAAATCTGCTGGGACAATGTAATTGTTCCTACACATATAGACTGCAATCCCATATATAGGTTATCCAGTCTTTAGTCAGTGCCTGTCATCTTTATGTTTTAAAGGAAAAGAAGACAGAAGAACTCTACCTTGTCTAATGTGTTAGTGTTCTGGGGATAACATCACTCTCTGGTGTCACACTGCTGTGTAAATCCCATAGGAGGAGATTTGAATAGGAAAATTGATCTACTTTCAAATGTCATTTCTCTCAACAATAAAGGTCTACAGGTCACTCACACCCTGAAAACTGATTACTGACAGAGCTGGATTTATTTTAGTGGCATGAATGATCCCTGACATACATGAGGAAAAAATTATTTTTAATAGTACTGTATCCATGTTTTACAAAAGGAGAAATAAATTACCCTGGTTAAGGAAGCCTGGAGGAAAGTCAAAGTGGAGCAATATCCCACTGCTCCATCCATTGAAAGGCCTGATTTTATCCCCAAGCTGCAAGAAAAGTGAGCAATTTTTTGTGATTGAGCCATGGAGCTAGTGAAAGAGAGGGACTGATGCATTATCCTATTTTCTAATAACATTGCTTTATGATACTGCTGCTCTTTAAAATGCTGCATTTTGAGAAGAGGCATTATGAGCCAGAGCATACAAAAACTGTACTGTTTTTCCTTCCTTGCTATAAAAAGCAGAAGCTTGGATGTTAGCAGAATGGCAGTATAATTGTATATTTGAAAAAAACTACATCAGAATGGAGTTACACACAGTTAAGCTGGATGTGGTATTGTTAAGTAGAACTGAGTAATCTTGCCATTTGTACTGCAGCTTCCTTTTGACTTTGTGCATTTTGCTTTTCTCGTTCTTAGATGCACAGCCCACAGATGGAGAAAGAGAGGTCTGGAACCAGATCAGTGCAGTTTTACAGGACTCAGAAAGCATGCTTGCAGACCTTCAGGCTTACAAAGGAGCTGGACAAGAAATTAGAGATGTATGTTTGTTAATGACAATTTTTTGGAAGCAAAATCAGGCAAAACTCGATGTGTTCCCTGCTTCTATTCTCTGTCCAAGCACATTCTATGAACTCAAATGAATATCTCCTTAAAATTGTATTTATAAAATACGTAACAGATTATGCATAACATTAAGTATAAAGCTCTAATTTGAAATCATTAAATGATGGCTGTTGGAACTTCTTTCAGGTTTTCTGTTAGTAATTATTATTTTTCACTTCAAGAAGCACCATTTCATATACCTTGTTTCATGTATCTCATGGCAGAAGTCAAATTTGAGGACATGGAAGAATACTCAGGTGTCAGAAATACATGATACAGATAGTTGTTCTTTTGTGTAAATGGAATAATGAATGCTGGTAAATTATAACTTCACATCCACTTTAGAGGCATCTTATTCTGTGAAACTGGTCCTGAAGTAGAATTTTGAATTGTAACTTAGAATTTTTCTCAGGTGACCGAAACTTTTCCTTCATCAGATGCTCTTAGTGTGAGCTGCTGGTTACTTAAGAAACTCAGCATGTTGAAGATTTCAAAAGCATCAAAACCTGAAAAGAAGGCTACTTTTGCAACCAGTAGTAACATAAAATGTTTTGCCTGATGCTTCTACAATAGTTTTGCTCCCAAAAGAATATGTCAGTGGTTCACTGTAATGATTGATTTTAAAACAGTATGTTACAGGGGTGAGGGAAGGTGAAAAACACTGTATTTTTTGGAATCCTATGCAATGTAGTTTCTCAGAGTTCTTCCATGCTTTACAATACTTTTTAAAATAATGTAGAAAAATTCCAAGCCACCTCTTGCTTGTTATTTGTTTATCACAGGTCTTTATGGTAATATTTTCATTTCAGGCAATACAAAATCCCAATGATATCCAGCTGCAAGAAAAAGCATGGAATTCAGTCTGTCCCCTGGTTGTAAGGCTAAAGCGCTTTTATGAGTTTTCACTCAGACTAGGTGAGCCCTGTTTTAGTATGTATGTTTATTATGTTTTTTATATAAAATGAAAGAGGAAGTTCTGTCTTTCCACAAGCTTTTAAAGAGTTTTAGTGTAAATATTATTTCTGTTTGATATCAACAGACATTTATCTGCAATTGCATTTATTGAGGCATCTCTTTAATCTTAATTTCATAGTTTGTTAGTTTGTCTATATTACCTAAATAGCATACAAGCAAAAAACATGATAAAACTATAATGTTTTTCACTGTTTCCTGCCACTTTTCTGCACTTCACTGGTCCTTGTTGGACTAATGCAATTTATTTATTGTAATTTGGATCCTTTGGAGTTTTAGAAGGAATGTGTCTTGGGGTGATGTTATGATGTGTATCCCATATCGCTGCCTATGCCCAGAAATTAATTTTTTGTGCCTTTCTGTGCCTGTGTACAGAATGTAAGCCAGTAATAGTTTGAGACTTCTTAAAAGCAGGGATAATGGGGAAAGAGTATCAATAAACTCACAGGGTGAAAATCCAAAGCTGGATGTGTTGTACACTGACTTTGTCATCCCAACAGACATAAAAGGTGATGTAGTTACTTTTTGAATTAGGACTCTGGAATGCAAATATATGTATGAAATGAGAGGGCTCCCAGTGCAAGGGAATTCTTCTACAACGTCCTCCTATGTCTTTCACTTTTTGAGTTATGCTAGTAATTACAGGCACAGAAGCTGATTTATATTGCTATCAGTGCCTAAGAGTACACTTTTAGTAACAGAGATGCCAGAATAATCTCTATACTGAGCTGTTCGCTAATTGAGGAAGATGAAAGTGCTGGATATCTGAATGCAAGAAAAATGCTTCCACTAGCATTTTTGATAGGGATCCCAGATAAAGGGTGACAAAAATGGAAAAGAGTTCAATGATACAAAATGGAGAGAAATGGCAGAGCCTGAAGAGGGAAGTGTCTTCAATTAATGCTTCTCACTTCAGAATAGTAAGAAAAACCACTTCTGTTACGTCTCTGCATGTTTGGAGGGTTCCCTCCCTTCGAATGCAGTATGTTTAGATATGTAGTTAAAACTTTGTCTTTGTGTGGACTGACTACAATTTGTGCTTCTGATTTTTGTTCAGAGAAAGCCCTGCAGAGTTTGCTGGAGTCCTTGACATGCCCTCCCTACACTCCAACTCAGCACCTGGAACGGGAACAGGCTCTAGCAAAAGAGTTTGCAGAAATCTTACATTTTACTCTTCGTTTTGATGAACTTAAGGTTAATAAAGTCTTTCAATACATGTTGACTTTTGCCATGTAGTTTGAACCAAAACTGATTATTTCCTGTTTTTCTTCCTGGAAGATGAGAAACCCAGCAATTCAGAACGACTTCAGTTATTACAGGCGGACAATAAGTCGCAACAGAATAAACAACATGCATGTAAGTAAATAAACTCTGATGTGCTGCACACAGTGAGGTATTTATTTATCAGGATGCATTTATGCCATTTGTGGTAAAGTTTTTGCTTTTGGTTCAGTAGCTGTCATGTTCTCTCCTTCACACCGAGAGTTAATCTGCAGTCCGGATGAAGTGATTAGAGAGAACTATTCATGCAACAGTCTGCTTGCTGACATGAACATGTACTGTATCTTTTTCTTGCTGCTGGCAAGATTTTAAAGAGCTTTACTGACTATTTTTTCTCCTGTTTTCATCAGCTAGACATTGAGAATGAAGTGAACAATGAAATGGCCAATAGGATGTCCCTGTTCTATGCAGAGGCCACACCAATGCTGAAAACCCTCAGTAATGCAACAACACATTTTGTATCAGAAGTACGTAAAGGGGGAGAAAGGTCTAACACAGACATTCTTGATTTTAATTTTAAAAGATAGTTTACTGAACATTGACTTTTTCTTACTCTTCCAGAACAAAACGTTACCAATTGAAAATACAACGGACTGTCTAAGTACTATGGCCAGCGTATGTAAAGTCATGTTGGAAACACCGTAAGTTTTATCTTAAATCTTGGGAGGTTTGTACAACAGCACTTGTACTTTAAGGAGTCACCTGGGCTAATGCAGTTTTTTCCAAGTGAATTCCTGTATCTTTGCCTTAAGTTGTTACTACTTTTGTATACAAAGCATGACCTGGTATTAGAAAGCCTTGCCTCCTAACCACCTTATGATATCTTTCATGAATCAGTGCTGAGTTTTGTTGGGGAGAGCTTTACATGGTCAGCCTGCATTTCAACAAAAGGTTAAAATATGAGTGTAATAATCTTATGCACTCACAGGCTTCAGTGTCTGTGTCTTGTCTAACCAGGGCCAAAGGCTGACTGCTGCCTCCTGCTTGCCCATGCTGCTCAATTATTAGCACACAGAGGGGCAAGATTTTGGCACTTCCAAGCAGCACTTTAGCAAATATACAAGAACTATTTCAAAGATCATTTAAGTAGATCTTTTTTTTGTTTGCAGCCATCTTATTCTAGATATGAAAAAATTCAGCTGTATGAATTTCCATTCATATAAATGTATTCAGCTGTACAATTGTGTTTGTATCTGCTAGGGTAGATAATAGACATTGGGCTATTTTTTTTTTTAATTATTATTTTACTATGCATTTGGTGGAGTATATTTTAGGTTAGATGTCTCTTTGACTGGAAAGCACATACAAGATAGAGTCAAGGTAGTCTTTCTGCCTGTGAGTCATTTGTTCATGGTACCATGTAAAGAGTAGAATTCCTGAGGTTTGTGTTTGTTCATGAAAATTCTGGAGAAGTGTCTGTAGGGATGGGACTCATCTCACAATCCTGAGGCATCATAAAAGTAGTAATTGAAAAGTAGCCTTATGACTCAGCTCTTTTTTTTTGACAAAAGCAGAGAAAAATAGTTGTGAGTCATCGAAAAGATTATCTGATATTTAATTCTAATTGTGGGATAATCAAGCATTTTCACATCAAAATTTCTGTAGCCTTTAAATCTGCTCATGTTATGATGCTGTGGAAGAATAAAAGTTGAAGTTATTGTAAACTGAGAGGTTCTACAATACAGAGAGAGAGAGCACAATGACTATTACAATCCACCTTGGTGAAGCCCTGAACTTCCCAGCTGCTGAACTTAGATCCCACTTAGCTATTCCAAAGTAGGAATTTAAGCAAAAACATAGCTTTCCTTTGAGGTCCCAGCATGTGGTGTTTCTGAGATTAAACAGAAGTATGATCAGTCTCCATTATATTTCATGAAGTTTTCCATGAAGCCATCATCACATACATTTTGAGGATCCCAACTGTTCATGGATATGACAAGAGGTTTACATCTTTGTACTCCCTAACCATTCTTCTAAGCTGGCAAGGCCTTACAGAATTCACAGATATTTAAAGTCTTACTAGTGAGCATCTGCAACCTTAAAATACACCTTTGGTTCAGATTTCATGCACTCACAGTCTAGTTTTTAAAGTTGTCTAGTAAAAGGTCTAGGATGTTTATTTCTTTTGTTCTGTTTTCCAGAGAGTACAGGAGTAGATTCACGAGTGAAGAGACCCTTATGTTCTGCATGAGAGTAATGGTGGGAGTTATTATTCTGTATGATCATGTTCATCCTGTGGGAGCTTTCTCAAAGACATCAAAGATTGATGTAAGAGAGGCCTTTCTTTAAAACTCTGCAGGTTTGATAATACTAGTCTGCACCTCTTTTTCAGCACAAGCTTACAGCTTGGTATAAATAATTTTAATTGCTTCTGAATGGCAAAATTTAGAATTTGTCTTCACCTGTGCACTTTACTACATCAGTTTGTTTTAAAATAAAATAAGGACCAGCTATTTTTATTTTCTTGCACACACAGATGATAATTTTTTGTTATCTCTGCTTTCTTGCCAACTGTATAGTTAGGCTAAAATAATTTCGTATTAGCCTGGAATATGTTCTGTGGTCATAATTTTTTTAAAATCATGTAGTTTATCAATGCTGAAATGCTCATCTTAGGCAGTAATTCTCTTGTAAATAAGTAGATATTCAACGCTCTCTCTGCTTTGTCCGAGATCTGCAGCAGCAGAACTGAAATGTTTCTGTTGTACTGTTGATAATGACCCTTCAGTTTTATCTTTGGCACGGCCAGTCACAGAGAAATTAACGTTATTTTTCCGTTTGAGGAATTGCAAGCACACATGAAAAGAGTACTGATTTTTTCTACATGTTTTTACAAACCTAAATCTCATGCACCACTTTGTTATTACTTAAAAAGATGCCAAGTCTTTCCCTTTACAAGAGAGCCTGCTACAAAAGAAAAGAAAAAAGCATATATTGTTGTCCTCCATGACACTGGGTCTTTGTTAGCATTTTGCATCTGCAGATACCAGAATTTTGCCACATCTCCTCTTTGACTCCGTACAGGGGGAAAGATTTGTCACAACAAGGTGAATAGATTAAATCAAGGTCATGAAGCAGATAGAGCCTGGGACTTGAATGCAGATTTCTTGACTGCTAGTTCAATCTCTTGCCTACAGAAGCAACACAAATTCTGATAGGCCCTAATATACATTGTGTGTACTTTGTTTCTCACATTTATCCTAAAGCCCTGTAATCGTACAGGAGAGTTAGCTAGATGTAAGTGGGAGGCAGGAGATGTATGACGCAGTTTTAAAAATGACTACATGGTTCCAAATCTTGATTTGTGTAATTAGTTTAGCAATTTTTCTGTAATTAAAAAAATCTCCTAATGTTTCAAATGATGAGTTTGTTTTATTGTGGTAAACAAGTCTTTTCTCCAAATTACTCACTTCAGGCATTCAAGCCATTTCAAGAGAATTTCAGGGACAGTGGAGTATATTACCCTTTCCTTATTCTTTCAAGACTGGAGGCTGTATTTCAAGCTATTAATTACAGTCTCCTAGCTTAGACATCCTAATTGTTTTAGGGATTCTGATTCTAACAAAAACTAAAAAGAATCATTTGAATTTTTATCCCCTTTGACCTGGTCTGGTCTGATCAGATCTGCTGGGGCAGGTAAACCTGTACTGAGTGATGTGCACTTAGACTTGAGTTTCTCTAACTTAGACAAAATAACTGTCACTTCAAGGCACATGATACTGGCCTGAGAATCTCACCTGATCTGTTATTTGCAAAGCAAGTTAACACCTTCCGGGTAAAAATGAGCCAGCAGAGCAGTGAGCAGTGTCTGGTGGGCTGATCACTGTTGAGGATGCTGAGCTACATTTTCTGATTCATTTTTGCTGGAAAATAAATGGACTTCAATTAAGTATTTCATCATCCATTTCCTTAAAAAGGCAGAAATGCTCTTTAGCTGAAAAGAAAATTCTGACATGTAGATTTAGCACTCCAGTGTGACTTGGAAAATTAAAGGATTCTGATCTTGACTCGGCCGTGTCTTTACCTGTCACTTTGAATAAAATGTAATTAATCTAGGCTAATTTCTGGATAGCTAGATTAGGATGTCTTCATAGCAGTGGGAAGAAAGAAGTACTTCTGGGGCATAACTCATTACATATGAAAATACGTTCTGAATAGGTGAGAATAATTTCTTGTTTCTCTCTATGGACTAGCTAGGGAGTCTGTACAGTGGGTAAAATGAGTTCTACTCCTGCTTTCTCTGCTTCATTTCCCCTTTTGTAAATTTGGACAGATTTCATCCCATTATTTACAGTCTCCACAAAGATGTTCATTCGGTGTGGTGTTAAAATCAACACCATGGACTTCTTAGATTAAATTTTTAACCACTAGTTATGAAACAAATCATAAGTTGTCACTGGTTAGGTTTACAGTTAAAAACTGAATACTAAAAATTACTTCCTTGTATGCAAACATAAAAAGTCTAAGTTGAAACATCTCTTCTTAGAGTTCTTAACAGCAATGACATGGAACTCCCAAACTCTCTTTTTTTTTTAGCTTATATCAGCTGGTTTTGATTTTTATATTTTTAGTTTGGAATTGGAGAAATTGTGTGCAAGTTAAAATATAGACACTTGATATATAGTTTATTCTCTACAAATGCTTATTAAAGTAAATGTTTTCTCCAAAATTGGGTTTTTAACTTTGAGATAATTTTTAATAAGTTACAATGCTTTTATTGTGTCATCTAAAGCAGCATTAACACTCAGTAAGAAAAGAAACCTGCCTGTATATGCTGCAAATTTTCCTTGTTTTCAGCTAGTGCAATTCATATATTATTGTTCAATAGTGGCATGCTTCTGTTCCCAGATGAAGGGATGCATAAAAGTTTTAAAGGAACAACCACCTGACTCTGTGGAAGGACTTCTGAATGCTCTCAGGTATGTGTGGTTCAGCCTTAGAAAATTCCTCTTTGTTTTTCTCCCACTCTCTTTATATTTAAGACTTCACTTTAGAATCTTGATTTAATAAGATTATCCTTTCAGGTTTGCCTTCATCACCTGGGGTTTTCTTGATATTAATTTCTTTCCATTTAATTTCACTTGAATAAACAATTACTATTAATATTGTAAACAGTGCATCCTAGCTAAGATTTGCTATATAAAATATCCCAGCATCTAGAGCATTTTAGAAATGTAGTATCAGATTTCTATTTCTCAAACCCTTGGTATTTCCCATCTCCCTTTCCATCTTAATAAGACTTTTTCTTTTGTTAATCTTGCTAAATTAAACAGCTTCAAGAAAACAGCATCCTAAATCCCAGTCCTGTAGCTGAGTGTTTATGGTGCTGTCTTGGGAAGGAAGACACACAGGAGTCTGACACTTCTCTGAAGCTGAGAAGGGAGTCAGTACCAAGTTTTTCAGAGCTGTTTTGAGTTCTCTAGCTGTTGAATACTTGGATAGAGGGAGAACTGCACCTCCATATTTGCTTATCATGTCTTTTGAACTAAAGTTGATGTGGAGTTAAATCTACAAGTATCAAGTGTGTTTTGAGTTTATGTAATAATCAATCTCCCTATGAACCTAGGTGGTGGAGAATGTTTGGGTTTAAATGGAAAAAAACACACTAAAGCTCTTCAGTCCTCTCAGGATGTTTAAGAAAACTGCTTAAAGTCATAGATTGTACCGAAATTCAGTCTAGGTTCCTAATTTATTTTAGTATTTACTGTATTTCTTATGTCTTTTCATGATTTTGCTTCTTTTGAGGCTTTCAACTGGAAAAAATGAGAAATAATTTTGACCCAAGATGATGACAGTGTCATAGACAGATCGCAAACAGGATTTAGCCACAGTTCTCCACCTTTTAACAGGGAATAATTTATTGCGTAGAGTATTTAGAAGATAAAGAGCACCAGACTCTTGCCAGTTAAATTCCAGTGATCAGTAGAGGAACATGTAAATTCCTCCTTTGTGTAACTGAACTGTGCTGATTTCAAAAACAGGTTCAAGTGTTCAGACTTTTCCTATGCCTGTTCATTTTATAAATTATTGTTCTAACTTGTAATTTCTAGGTTCACTACAAAACACCTGAATGATGAATCTACTTCAAAACAAATTCGAGCTATGCTGCAGTAGTATCCAGAGACAAGTAGATGTTTGTATTGATCACAGAAGATGTGTATGTTTACATAATTTAATACAGTTTGATGTTAATACTTGTGTGTATTTACATAACCATTTTCTTCACATTGCTAAAATATATGAATCTGTTCATAACCTAACTGACTTTATATAGTGCAACCTAAGTTTTTATGCTAGCCTTTATCTTTTGACTTTTAAAATACTTTTTTTACTTAAATACTTCAGTTATGACAGTTTATCTGTGCATTTTAATCCTTAAACACCTTCTCTATCAGAGAAGTAAGCAGTAGTGAAGACAAAGTGGAAATCAAACTGAAACGTCAAAGGTACCGCAGAAAAGAAAATTTAAAGAAGAAAGTTAATATAAGAGAAAATAAAATGCATTGGGTATGTTTTAAAGAACATGTGCACAGTTTTTTGGTCAGTTTTAGGATCTTGTCAAACTAGTATGCATAGAAGAATACCTGAGTGTTCATCACTCTCATAAAAAGCATTGTCTTTCCTGTAATAAGTGGAGATCCACCTGATTTTAAGGATTATGTGCTGTCTGGCATCCAAAAATGTATTTCAAACAGGTACTTTTACCTTTTTAATTAAATATAACCTGTACCTTTCAATAATTGAAGTCATTAATATTCATTTTCAGATTCAGTATAAATATACAGAAAATATGCTTAAAGATCGTTGATAGATTTTGAAAACTCTGTATAATTTTATTTGATTTAGAAAGGAAAGGGAAAATACTAATGCCTTGACTTAACTGGAAAAGGTTTGTCAGTGTAAATATATCACAATGAACATTAATTAACTCCCAGACAGCTCTAGCTGGTAAGTAAGTATTTTGCTGATTAGACTAGTACACTCTTCTGTAGCAAACTTCCCTAGTGTCAAATCAGCCTCATCAGACTAGGGATGGTTCAAATTTAAGAGCTGAACTGTTCTTAGGAACTCCATCAAGTTCCTGATAGTGTTATTCATTACATGATTCAGAGTCAGCACAGAAATATTTATCAGCTGACTGCTCTTCACTGGCTTTTGAGATTTGATTGATACTTCAAGGAGTTAAGTTCCTTGCTGAGTCGTTTGTTCCTACTTTCTGGTAAATTTTCCAATTAATGGAATAGAAATACTTTACCAAAAGCAGCAAAGTGCTTTTGCTCTGTTAAGTGTGTCTACTGGGTGGTCTGCAGTTGCTGTACATATTCTTGCAGAGGTCACGTTCTGAAAATGTGTTTGATTTTGTGTACTTTGCTTGCATGTATGTGTGGAAACTCCAGTGCTTGTGCACAGATTCAGATTTGTATTCGCTTATTCCCATGTAGATAAATCAGGGTTTGTGTGCCTTCACTGGAAGTTTCATGCACATCTCTTCTAAAAACATTACCTTAAGGCTTTGAAGATGCATTTGGTCTGCTGGAACTCGGCTGCACTGTGACAAACTGTCATTGAACTCAGTCCTTAAACAGTGTTAATGTCACAAGTTCTCTGGAGTAGGGATTGACTTAAGAGTTTATTTCTGAGCAGAGCAACCACTGTGAGGTTTCTCAGGCCTGATCAGAACCCACAGGTGCCAGTGTCACACATGCCATGATGCTGGACAGCACCACAACTCCAGCATTCATGTCACACCTCTGCAGGTGCAGCAGCCGGTTGCTATGTTGTTGTCGGGGACAGAATTAGAGCTCACTCACATTAGGTTTTATTCTTTTTCCAAAAGCAATGATTACACTTTTTTCACAGTAGTAAATCCACTGTTTACAAGCTCAATTTTTAATTGGGGGGACATTTAAAAATGTATATTAGGGAAAATCCTGCTTTGTTCATAGTCACTTCCAGTTAGGTGAATTAGGTGGATGACAGGCTATTCTGGTGAGCTTTGGTAACTGAAGTTAATATATGCTTACCTGCAATCTTTTTGTCAAACAATGAAGTCTTATCTTTAAGTAGCCCAGAAAAAAGCTATTTGTCACTTGTATAATAAAAATGTAAACCTTAAAGCATTCTGTGAGTTGTCATGTGCTGTTTGCTGAAGTCACGGGATTTCTTTGCCTGCTTTGATGTTTTTGTACAGGAGTTTGTTTGAAATAATAAAAAATTTGGTACAGTAAACTTTGGGACTCCCTATATTTAGAGACAACATAAACAGGTTGAGAAATTCATCATTTAGAGTTCTGGATCATATAGTAGGCTCACCTTTATGTGTCCAGTTTGTAGTTTATTTTAAAAGCACTTGTTTCATTTGTATGCTACAACAGTGTAACCTCACATGACATTAAAAATCCTGGTTTTCTGACATGTCTTAGCACTTGTTTGTCATCATGACCAAGGGAAATTGTTGATACTGCTGAGGGCATGAATCCCTTTTCTGACTTTCATATCTTCACATTAGCCATCCTGGCCTATGGGGGCCATCTCAGGTTGTGTTTGTAATCAATAAGGTCACCAGAAGATGATTCATTTAATTGTAAGATAAATTCAAATGAATTGCTTTTGGAAGAAGAGCTATATAGATTAATGGTCAAAGTTATTGATCTCCATTTTGTCAGTGCTTCTTCTTATTTTGTCTCATCATTATGTAAGAGTACATGTTTGTGGTATGATAAATATTTAAGCCTCATAATGACAGCACTTCAGAATGCTCATAAATGACCATGAATAGTTTGGGTCAGAAGAGCCCTAAAGATTTGCTAGTTTTGTGGTGGAAGAAAATACTATTTGAGGGTTGCATGAATTTGAAAGACTAAGATTTGTCACTAAGAACGATTGAATGTGTTTGAAACATAATTTTTGACTTCCAAGCTTTGCTGCTAGTAAGTGGCTGTCATGAAAGATAACTTCTGAGATTGCATTTACTGGTATCTGGTAGACCACATCACTCAGATAAATTATCTTACATTTTCCATGTCTACTAAAATTTACAAACCAACAAAAAGTCTTCTCTGTGTTGATTTCTGTGTTGTATTTCAGCTAAATCTAAACTGGAAGTAAGACATAAATATATGAAATTGCTTGCATTCTTACATATGTTCTGAATTAAAACAATGTAGGACATAAATTCTTCATGCAAAATGATCTGTCCTCCCCCTCCCCCATTTACTTCTTAAGCCGTTAATTATGAGCAATATATTCCTAGGACAATACAGTGCCAGTTCAGTAGATGCCTGTTTGGGAAATAGGGCATCACTTTTTCATGCCACATCTGAGCCAAAGCAGTACAGGTGTCCAGTTCCCAGTCTGTCAAGGTCCCTCTGAATGGCAGCACAACCATCTGGTGTATCAACAGCTCCTCCCAGTCTTGTATCAGCTGCAAAATTCCTGAGGGTATGTTCTGCCCCACCCTCTGGGTCATTAATGAAGATATCAAACAGTATTGATCCCAGTACCAACCACAGGAGAACAGCACTAGTAACTGTCCTCAAGATGTATTTTGTGCTGCTGGTGACGCATCCCCTTTGAGCTTGGAGTACAGCCAGTTCTCAGTATATCCCACTGCCAGTTTATCTCATCCAGGGTTCACCAGTTTGCCTCTGAGGAAGTTACAGGGCCAGAACCCTTGCTGAAGTCAAGATAAACAAGACATTGGCCAGCTCAGTCCACATTTATGGTGCATCCCATCAGGTCCCACTGATTGTGTAGGTCCAGCTTGCTTAAGTGTTCCCACCCTGATCCCTGATCTGCCCAGAGTTAAGTCTTTCTTGCTCCAGACTTTCTCACTGGTTTCAGAGGTTTGGGATTCCCATTAAAAGACTGAGAGGCAAAGTGGACACTGAATTCCTTGACCTTTTCTGTGTACTTTGTCACAGGTCCCATACCCCATTTCGCAGCAGGAAGACATTTTCCACAGCTTTCCTGTTGCTGCTTATATACCTGTAGAATCCCTTTTTTATAGATCTTTGTGTCCTTCACCAAATTTAATTTCAGAAGGGTTTTGGCTTTCCTAAGTCCAACCGTGCCATCTTTGCATGTCAGAAGAGACCATTCTTGAGCTTGGAGGAGGTGGTCCTTGAAAGTAAGCCAGCTCTCCTGGACAAATCTTCTCTCTTGGGCTGTATGCCATGCAATGCTTCCAACCAGATCCCTGAACAAGCTAAATTAAAATTCCCAAATTAAATCTTTTTTTGTAAATCCTCTTGTGGCTGTGTAGTCAGAAATAAGCTTTTAAAATTGTACGCATTCTTGGACTATTACAAGTATGTGGTTCTGTGAACATCGAAAGTCAGGAAATACAAAATCTTGTATATCCAAAAGTTTGCAAATAGATGCAAATAGTTGGAAGAGATGGGGTTTTGGTTCTTTTTCTTTAACATGTGGGACACTAATTACTGTTTCCTTGCCTCAGATGAATTCTCTAATCCAAAATTACAGAATCTGTTACTTTGTACTGTGAAGTGCATTAGGTGAGCAGTGAGCAGGCTGAAGCAGTGGCATGGATTTGAATTGCCAATAAGAGAATAAAACCCAATTTTTGCTAAAAAGCCAGTATAGCAAACAAGTATTTTAATTTAGCTGTCTGTAATGCTTCCTGCTACGAACTAAGAAATGTGAATTCCTTGCTGCCACATAATCCAGATTCAGCAAACACAGAAATCTTTCATAGGGATTTGAGGCAAGTATAACGCCTTGGGTTTCAGTAGAGGGGTTTCTGATTGACACAGGTGTAAACAATGCCCTTTGTCTTTCCTCAGTTGTGGCCTTTGACCCGGGTTGCTTATTACTGAGCAAATTGAGTCTTCTTCTCGTGAGGATCAATGGCATAATGTTATAATCTTGCAGAGATCTCCTGTGCATGACTGCTTTGAAAAACAAAGCTAAAATGAACAATGCAGTATGTGTTCTAGAAAATAAGTATATAGTTAAAAGGCAGGCCAACCAAGCACTATTCCCTAGTTTAAGAGGAAGAAACATAATGATTTTCCAAAACATCTTAATTGGGGGTCAAGCTGGAATTGATATAACTCTCTTGTCTTGGGTATTTGGGCTGTTGACAATTAAATAGTAGACTTTGGTATTAAGAACTTGACATACCTCTTGACATTTTAAAATTGCTCACAGAACTTAAAGGTTAGAATATCTGTATGTGGCTTGTATCAAAAGTGCTACTACAGCTTGTGAAAATTCTCATTCTGTGAGAATCCATTTCATGTAAGATAATGGATCTTGGTTTTGGTTTTGTTTTCTTTTTTTTTGGTTTTGCTTTTGTTTGGGGGTGGGTTTTGTATTGCATACATGGCTGTGGTTAACTACAGGCACTTTCACTATTAAACTCAGGCTTAAATAACATGCAGGATGAGAGCTCAAAGACTCTTTAATAGAAACCTTCCCAAATAAGATTCCTTACAGGGGAATTGAATTAGGTTTCTTAGATGAACTTACTGAACAAGCTAATGTGGTCCTAGTTGCTGAGATACTGAATATATCAGTATAAGACTGAAGCAAGTATTACATCTCTATGGAAATTTTTAGTTTGGGGACAGAAAAGTTGTGGTATATAGCCAACCCAATTAACGGATTTTGTAGAGATTTTTGTTATGGATCAAATATATCTATCAAATGAAACAAACATATTCTGATTAATTTTGAAATGCTCATATTCAGGTATACATTCATAGTAATATCTATGATATTTATACAATGAGAGATTTTTTGTAACCACTGACTTAGCCAATTCTTTGCAGCTGTGTTTTAAAACTACAGAGTGAATGCCACATTTGTTTTACACAGCCTGTCAGATTGACATTTATAACATTTGAAGCTTAAGATTCCTTTTGTTCAGTGGTTTCAGATTCACAGAGACCCACTGTTCTGATTATATGTTGTACAACTGCAATTAATTTGAGATACACACATAAGACCATTTTTTTTCTTTATTCTTGTCATTTGCTATATAATTGGCCAGAGTTTTACATAATACAAGTTTGGGTTAAATAAAATCAGCAAAGGTACTCAAATACATGCTACCTGAAAATGACTTTAAATTATTTTGTTGAAAAATATTACTTCTGAGACAATATTATTTTTCAAACAAGTAACAGTATTTTTGTATTTTGTATTTTTCAAATAGAAACTGAGAATTTACTGTTACAGATATTGCCTGGGTATGTGAGTAGTTTAAATCAAGAGGTGCAGTGTAACTGAGCTGAGAAAAAGACAGAACAGTTTTGTTAGAGTTTGACACAGGTTCCCAAGACATTGATCACTGTTCATGTTGGAAAGTTAGAGATTCCTCAGTTCTTTCATACTGATGAAATTAGGAAAAAAAAAAGTAATTTGTCTTTGACCCCAAGAACAATTTGAAATGCCATACTTAATAAAAATTAGCCAGTCTAACAAGCAATATTGTGGGTTTTAGCTTTGAAATGTACAGGCTTAAATTTAATTCAGCGTATTTTCATGCCAGAGAGTAGTAGGGTCATTACCATGTGAAACAAAAGGTCCAGGAAACAGCAGAGATTTGGCCCTGCCAAAGTCTGGGATTTTGCATGTGTGTGGAAAGTTAAATTCTCCTGGGGTTTTCATTCAATTGTATCATAGTTGTATTGGAAACTTCTGCTGGACGAATTCTGGGACATCTTCTCTTGACTTTATGGGTCAAGAAGGAAAAAAATGAAAGATAGCCTTCTAGACTTGGCAATATCAGGTCATTTAACTCCCTGATCCTAAGAGCAAAATGAAAGTAATCCTGATCAGAGTACTGGTATCAGAGTTCCTAAAATGTCATCTCTCACATTCTTTTTAATGACATTAATTTTTTGATTTCTTTTTATTCTCTCTTTTCAAAATTAGAAAATGTATTTTTGCCTCCACTCGAAGTAGACTAATTCTTCCATAGCTTTGTTCATATTAACATGATATGCTGTTTGAAACACAGAATTTTATGTCCTGCCTGACACAAAGATCTTGAAAATACAGGTGAGAGGTGTTACAAGCTTAGTTTTCATATGAAATTTCAAGGGAGAGCACTTGGAAGAGCCATAGGCTTTGCTTGCAGTAGGAAATTATGCCATGTGTGCAGTCCTCAAAAGAGTATGGACAGACAGACCTCTAAACACCCTTGTTCTTTGTGTTAGGGTAGACTAAATTGTCCTGAGAAGTCATAGAATGGTTTGAGTTGGAAGGGACATTAAAGTTCTTTCAGTTCTGACCACTCTGCAGTGGGCTGGGACACCTTTCACTAGACCAGGTTGCTTAGAGCCCCATCCAACCTGGCCCTGGACACTACCAGGGATGGGCCATCCACAGCTTCTTTGGACAGTCTGTTCCAATGCCTCGCCACCCTTACATTAAATAATTTCACATTAGATATTATTCCTAATATCTAAATTGACCTACTGTCTTTCAGTTTGAAGCCATTCCCCCTTGTCTTGTCACGGGATCTTGTAAAAAGTCCTCCATCTATCTTGGTGGCTCTCTTCAGGTACTGGAAGGACACAATTAGGTCATCCCAGAGCCTTCTCTTCTCCAGGCTGAAAAATCCCAATTCTCTCAGCCTTTCCTCACATGAGAGGTGCTCCATCCCTCAAATCATCTTGCTGTCCTCCTCTGGACTTGCTCCAACACATCCATGTCCTTCCTGTGCTGGGACCCCAGATCTGGATGCAGCACTGCAGGTGGGGTCTCACCAGAGCAGAGCAGAGGGGCAGAATCCCCTCCCTCCCCTGCTGCCCTCACTGCTTTGGATGCAGCCCAGGACACAACTGGCACTCTGGGCTGCAAGGGCACATGGCTGGGTCATGTCCAGCCTCTCACCCACCAGCACCCCCATGTCCTTGTCAGCAGGACTGCTCTGGATCTGTTCATCCCCCAGCCTGGATTGATTCCAGGAGTTGCCCCAACCCTGGTGCAGCACCAGCACTTGGTCTTGTTGAACCTCATGAGATTCCTATGGCCCCCATTCTCTGTCTCTCCCCTGTTGCCTGTGGAGATCCTGGGTTATTACCTTGGATGAAATGCCGGCTCTTGCAATCATCTTCATCAGAGGCAACAAAGTATCTAAGTGTTCTCAGTAACTGAAAGTTTTTGCTTTGAGCAGTGTCTGTTGCTGTCCTGTTCTGAGATTTTTGCAACAGCAAGAGGGAGGCAACACAAGCAGCATTATAAAATAAATGACAGGGTTTTCATTCTCATTTAGTTTATCTTTGAGGATCTGATTCAAAGCCTGTTTGAGTCATTAGCTTTTAAATTGCCAAGCTGAAAATAAACCAAAAAAAAGCCAAACAAAACTTCACTCTTACAAGCTGTAACTTTTTCTTATGTGTGCTTATAAATCATCTACTCTGTCTAGTAGCACTCAGCTTCCTGACAGCATCACCAGCGATGCTAATTTCCTCGACAGGGTTCAGCAGTTCAACCTTACTGGGTTACTAGGAGCTCCTTTGACTTACCCTCTCAGGTCTCTTCCATCTGTATCCACTTAGAATAAATGTCCTCTAAATACCACATTTTAAGACATGTTACCTTACATTTGCCAAAACATGAGTTTTGTGCTCTGCCACAGTAGTGGAGACTTACCCAGCATTTCTTTAGTAACGTCTGGGTGCAGTTCTGCACTCATTGTATGTTTTAATTACAAGAATCTTAATTGTAAGTACAAGTAATTTTTAATTCTAATTACAAATAATTGTTCAAATGGAACTATTCAATAGATAAAGCATCTACGTTGGCAACAGTATGCAACAGCTCATAAAAACACAGAGCTTTTTTATCACATAGATTCTAGAAACAGCAGCATTTACTAAAATAAAACTAAACAATAAATATAAATAATATCTATGTATATTTATTATATTCTGGGGGTTTCCTTACATTTTAAAATAAATATATTCCCCATTTTATGCCCATTACTATGTTTGTTTTCTTTGAGATATAAGGAGTGTTTGCTGATAGAACAAGGTGTAAGTGTGTATTCTATAGCACACAGAGGAAAGATTTTACTCCTGAAACCATTCCAAAGGTTTGGCTCATCCTAACAAAGAATAGTAAGCATTCAGCTCAACTAGAGATCTCAGCATCGGAACAAACCATTGTTTAATAACAGCTTTTAAAAAATACTGATATTTTGCATTGGAATCCACTGAAGAAAATTACAAAGTACTGATGGGAAAAAACTACCAAAATAATTCAAATTTATGTTGAGTTTCAGCTTGCGTTCAGTAGAAACATGGCATGAATCTTGTCTGACTTTGGACCAGGTGTAAGCTGATTTGTAATGACTGCCCTTGTTTTGGTCAGATCAGGTGCAACTAAACATACATCTCATTCTCAAATTTATTGTGATAACATGAGTGAGAATTTTTCTAAGTAAAGTTGAGGGACTGGGTTGTTTAATAAGAGTGAAATTGCTTTTATTGTTTGTATTTTTCCCTGAGTTAGACTTGATTACTTTGCCCAGGGCTGGCAAACATTCTGCTAGCCATGGGCAAAGAACTCTCTGCTGGCATAACCCCATTAATATAAGTGTCCTAGACATTAAAACCAGCCTTTCTCACACATGTGGTGTGTTGCATGAGGCAAAGGCTTTCATGTGCTATTTATACATTGTGAAATGCAAGACAGCATAGGAAAGGACAGAATTTGGCCCTTAGTTTAATCTTATTAGGCATTTATTTTTTCTGGGCTTTCACTGTGAGACAGATTTCTCCCTTATTACCAGTCCTACTCTGGCAACTTTTTTTTCCTGTACTTATATTTCATATAACTTTTTTATTTTACTTCTAGTCAGATCTGCTTTTGTCTTATAGGGAAAGAAAATTAAGAGACTGGTTCATTATCTCACATTTCAGTTAAGTCTAACATATATTTGCTTAGGGGTAAAAAAGGTTGAGGAAAAAAGGGAAATGTCAGAAATGAATAATAAATGGCATATAAACAGAAGCAGATTTTCTCTGATATGTTACCCCTGATAAACTTGATAATGTTTCCCAAATGTGTTGCCTTGGTTCAAATCCAAATCTACTGGTCAAGTTTTACGTGCTATTTTTAATTTTACTGCTTAAAAAATTTTACATCATCTTGTAGGAATTCCCTCCTACTGCATAGCTGTATCTAGTTATTTGTAGGTTAAAATTCATCTTAATATAGATTCATATAAAACATGTGTCAGCACAGAGGCAGCAAAAAGGCAGATCTGGGTGGGTAAAACAAGCTGGATTTTCAAGGAAACTCTTTTTTCTTTTCAATGAAATATGTTTTCCTTTGAGGTCAGTCTGCTGTTTGATATTGTAGACTCAAGGTCTTTCCATTCAGTAAACTTTCCTTGCCCTTTAAACAGTGAAATCAGAACGTGAAAGGCGAATACAAACAACCAGGGACAGGGAGACCTGGAAACGTTTAGGATCCACAAAAAGCCTCTAGAACTAGGCAGTGAACTTGAGACATTGCAGAGCAGTTCAGCTTTTTGGAATGCTTAAAAACAGAAACTGTCTCCTATAAGCATTGACTTAGTAGAGTTACTCTACTTCTACACTGATAGTAGTAGAGATATTTATAAAGAAACTTTCTCAACATAAAATATTAAAGATGTGGAAGCATTAAAATTGATGGAGAAAGGAAAGGAATTATGCTTCCATTGGCAGAATACTGAGGTGAGAAAACAGAACTCTAGTAACAGAAGAGCTTTTCAGTGTTACTTGCTGCTCAGTCCATTAGCTAGTGTTTATTCACCATTATCCCACAGCACGAGATATCACAGAATCACAGAATATTTGGAGTTGGAAAGGCCCACAAGGATCAAGTCCAGCTCTTAAGTGAATGGCCCATATGGGGATCAAACCCACCATCTTGGCAGTATTAGCACCCTGCACTGACCAACTGAGCTGATCTCATATGCTGCAAGTAATATCCTTAAATACTGAGTCCATGCTTCAGTGCCCTAGCCTTAGCTAATTGCAATATTTTGGAATAGGTTGGGCCTGATGAACTTCATCATATGGAATTTGATGAACTGGCTTAGCACAGAGTGTAGTTACTTCTAAAGGGGAGGTGAGTCGTGTGCCTGCCCTTAGAAATCAGGTAGGGGTATGAAAATAAGCCTGCATAGATAACAGACTGTGCCAGACCATGTCAAAGTTTCCTTAACAGAAAGAAGTAGCGCAGAAGAAGCAGCAATATCAAGTTAATTTGCCTCCATGAGGCTTTTGGTACTACCCCACACAGATGGTCTGTAAGCAGCTAAAGCAATGTGGTCTAGATAAATCTGTCAGAGGGCAAATAAAACCCCTTTCTGGAATGCAGACACTCCAGCTGTACAGGGCGCAGGGTGAGGACTGAGAGCCTCTTCAGCCATGCTCCAGTCCCACCCTGTGCCCTGACAACCCACAAAGGTCTGTGTACAGCTCGAGTTTGCTCTGTCAGTTGTGGCAGGGTTGTTTTGGAGGCAGAGGCAGAACAAGGGCATGGCTGTGGCCACATCCTGCCAGTCACCCCACTGGCCAGGGACATATTCAATTTATTAGTAGTGATGTAGCCTTTATGTGTAGACACTTTGGATCTTACTCCAGGTAACTGTACTTCAAGAAGACAGAGCTGTTGGGTGGGGGAAAAGAAATGGTTCACCAGACATGTTTTGTATTCCATTATACCTTTTGTGTAGTTATTCCTTTAAACAAACAGCAAAATCTGTTCATTTGTATTAAGGAAAATGTTCAATTAAGTGGTTAATTATTAAGTGGTATAATATAAAAATGTAGCTAGCTGATGAAATACAACCTCTGCCATGCAGTCAAAAATGTGAAGGACCTTTGATGTTGTCTCATACCTTGCTGAAACACCATAATTGATTTAAAATGTAAGAGTTTATCCTGACTGAATTTTGTGAACATTAAAGCAAAATACTAACTTTCTAACAATATTTTTAAAGCTTCAGTAGAAATTTATGGATAAGATATCCTTGTACTGGCTCTCACTAGCAAAGCCACCTTTTTGCCTTTATTTACCAGTTCCCAGAACAGGAATAATTATGGAAGGCTAGATCATTTAATCAGTGGGTTAACAGGGCTTGCATGAGTACCCTGGAGTCAGAGATTACATTTGTTTTTCTTCCTTATTTGAGTGCCCTTTAACTATGAGTGGTTTGCAAAAGCCATGAATTATAATTAATATAATCTGAGAAAGGTGAAGTGTAGCATAATTGAACATGGGTAAAATGTTACTCTCACTCTCTTATTCCTGCTATATAATCATTATCACCAGATAGTCAAAATAAGTAAGACAAAAACAAATTAAAATCTAATTGTTATAATGACAAATTTAATAAACATAGATGCCAAACAACAGCAGAATTTTGTGAACCATTCTTTATCTCACTTCCATCAGTCCTTGATCTTATCTGGGGATGAAAAGACTCCTCCCTTTTCAGCATGAACTGTTGAGAACAATGTTTTTGCAGCAAACTTAAACAAGTATTACACACTATATTATTTCTTCCCTTTTTTTTTTCCCCCTCAGTATGGCTGTAGAGTAAAACCAGGGGCGAGTGAGTTACAGCTGACACGGGCTAAATGCTGAGCCAGGAGTTCCCCACCCTGTGGCTCACTCTGCTACCAGCAGCTGAGGGTCTCGGGATCTGCTCAGAGGAGCTCCCTGTTCCTGGCCAGGGCTGATCCCACAGTGTGTTTCTGTGGTCTGCAGGCTGGTTTGGAGAGAGCCAGTCTCGTGCTGAAAGGCAGGAATCCAAGCTCTGTTACATCCTGCAAAGAGGCCAAAGAAGGAAGCAGGACACAGCAGCAGTAACAATAAAAGGAGAAAAATGGGCTGTGTACAGGACTGGAGGAGAGGAAAGCAGCAAAAAACACAAAAAGGCCTCTGAATGAGCTGGAAGAGGGAACAATACAGCTTTTTACAAACCACACTCCGTGGAAAATGATGTGTGTGCAGCTCAGAATAAGGGTTTCCTCACTCAGACTCCTGTGTAAACATGGCTGAGGAGCCCAGCTCTCTTCTTTTGCATATTGTTTATATTTTTATGTAATTCCATTAGTTTAAAACCCATCAGAAGGCAATTCTCAAAAAAAACCCCAAAAAAACCAACAAACCTTTCCTTTAATCTAAAAGTTAGGAAAATTAATTATTATCCCTCTGGTAAAAGCCTAAGAAGAGAAATCTCATCTGTTAGATACACATAATATTGTGCCATTCATAGTGGGAAGGTAACAAGGGCAGGGCAGTATAGAAATTATATATGCCTTGTATCCTGTTGAGGCACAGAAGGGTGCAGGTGCAGTTTTTGAGTGCCTGTCAATGAAAGCAAATTAATACAAAGATACAGTGATTTCTAGAGAAGGCAGCCGAGATCTCTGGTGAACTGAACCCTTCCACAAGGTTTCCACCTGAGTAAGGTCTTGAAAACTGAGATCAGTGTTGGGTTTAATTCTGGATATATAACAGGAGACATATGAAGCCACCTTACCATGTCATTTAGGCTGTGATTTTTGCCTGTGAGAGCAGATTCTTTGCTTGTTTTGTCTCCTGCCTTGTTTACACAGGGATTGCTACAGGTGTTATCTGCAGTAAGCATTGGCAGCAGGTTAAGTATCAGCTCAATGACTTGTGGGACAGCCTTCTCTCTGTTTTGCCCTACTACTTAATCATAGCCAAACTGGAAAGACAACCCAAACCCCACATAGGTACCAGAGAAGCACAGAATCAAGATGGTGCAATCAGAAGTCAGAATGGGCATAAGAAAAAAAACCATCAAAGGGGGAACTGCAATCTTGTAATCCACCTACAATGGACATTGATATTTCTTAAGTACATTACTTTACTCCTATCCTATTTAATCCTATTTCCATTAAATTTCCTACTTGTCAAGATTTTGAACTCTTTTTCTGGTTTTCAGTGTTTATTGGGATGCAATTGCAAGATGCCTTTACAAAGTCTGTGGCTGAAAGGACACACTGTTCTGAGCCAGGTGTCATGTTACTTTCCCATATATCATGTGCCATGTCAACTCCTGTAAATGTGCCTGAGAGAAAGCAGGGGAAAATGGCATTTTTCAGTAGCAAGATGTACCTAAGTCTTTTTTCTCAGTCTTTCCTACACTGATATTGCCTACAAATGTATTGGAAGTATTCTCTAGTCTATTGGCCATGACTTTCTCGGGAGATGAAATTTACACCCACAAATCTTTTCCTTCTGGCAGTGAACTACTGATTACTCTAAGTATATTTTTCCTTTATGAGATTCATTTAAGTGAATTATTTTGGATTAATCTAAATTTTTTATTTTGGTTTTTTTTTTCATTTTTATAGGCAGATTCGTCTACAATAATGTTCATGCTAAGTTGGTAACTTCTAAGGACAAGTATTGATGTGCACTTTTAGGGTATCCTTAGACAGGCGCTTTATATGTGCAGAGATGTTAAATCAAAAAACTGTCCCTGCCAACTCTGAGGAATATATTCCTTCATCAGTCTTCAAGGATGCTGTGTCTAATTTTTAGGAACTTTTTCTTCATATCAAAACATCTCCTGATTTGGCACAAATCAGAATACCTCTAATGAGTATCTCTAATTAATCCAAGTAGAGGATGTGACCTTACCAAGCACTGCATTCTGAGGCAAATTATGGACAGTTTACACTTGAACCCTGTGGAACTACGTTGTCTGTGTAGAAATACAGGCTCCTATTTTTGATGTTCATTTATATAACTATATAAAAAAAAGGCAAAAATAGAAGACAGGGAAGATTTCAGTGTGAGCTGAGGATAAAATGTAATTTTTACCTAATAGGCCACAGCAGCTACAGAACTACCAACAGTAGAAGTGATGATGATGGGGACCCCTGGGCATCAGTGGTATCTTCATCAATGCTGGGAAAGCTACACACACAGAATCTGCAGAATGGATTTTAGCTATATTAGTTTTGTGCAAAGCATGGAGGATTTTGGATGCATTCATCTCTGAGGTCAGGTGGTAGGTGCTGCAGACTTAGAGTGTGCTCATGCACTCTGCATTCTGCTCCTCAGAGATGATAAAATAAGAGATGGGTACACCATGCTGGCTTTCTAGGCAGGAATACAATTTCATCATCACATCCTTTTCCACCAGTCTCTGCCAGAGTGTATGACAAATTCAGAAAGCTTTCTCATTCCCATGGGAAAAAAGGTGCAGTGCCACTCTTTTGAAGAGAGAAATTTATCTGACTCTGATGAAACTTTTTATTCAACTCTCAAAAAAATTAAACAAGAAAAATCAAGAGAAGGATGAGAGGCATGTGCAATTTCACTACAAGAAAACAAAGCTTTTACCTGAGGAGACACTGGTTTTGGAGGGAAGAGATCTTACTTGTATGAGTGTAAGCCAAGCTGTGATCTTTAGCATGGTTTATTTTCAAGCATAGACATAGCCTGAGGTCATCAGGCACATATTTCCCACTTCTTTAATGTCCAGTCGGCAGATCAAATTGAAGAAATGTGAGTTGCATTTCCCCCTCTTCTCCAACAAATGAAATGTATGTGGTGGGGGCAGGACTGTTGTGGCTTATTTTGCAAAGGAAAGAGCCCACAGATGGACCTGAGATGAGGGAGAGTGACCTGGCAGAGTTTGCATCCATGTACAGCAGGCCCATGTAATAACTAAGCAACATATTTGGGTGTATCTGCCTTAATTTTTTTAATATATATCAGGGGAATGGAGTTTTTGGAGCATGTCTCTGACCCATGTGGTAGAACATGTCTTGGAGCACACAAAACAATTACGGTGCCCTGATAGCAAATGAGGTGACATGCTCCAAATATCACTTCACAGCTCTGGCTTCTAATGAGCATTCAGTTCATGTCCCCAGAATAGATCTGGCCTTACATAAAACCTCCAAAACACCCATACAGGGGACATCATGTCAGCACCATGAATTTTGCTCTACAGATTCATTCCTTTTCAGCCACAAAAGTAAATTGGGCCAAATCCATTGTCATTTAACACTAGTCAGTTATATATAACTATACAGTTATTACAATGCATTTTATCACAATCAACTGGACATGATGGTAAAAGGCTCAGCCTCTTCCCTGATCTCCCAGCAACCACCGGAAGATGTAACTTGCATCAATATTCACCTTTAGAAAAAATTTCTATCAAGCTGACCAGTGCTGCAGCATATCAAACAGGAACCAATGAAAAAATAAAAAAAAACCAGTCCTCCCAGAAAATTATACCAAAAACCAGCAAAGCCCAGTTCCCTACAACCAAGTGAACTGCCTGTGAACATCAGGGAGTAAAGCATACTACTATACAGCAGCTTACTTACAAAGTATTTTGATAAAAATGAACTTCCCTTTAAAATTCTGCTGTTGCAGTGTTGCATAATAAAATAGTCCCAACATTCTGTAAAACTTAGAATTCCCAGGAAACCAGCCTGAATTTTTGCCCATGTCTGGAAGTGTGCTTCACTGGAGGCAATTTCACCCAGATGACTGAGCTGGGATCCAGTTTAGGATGATCATCCCACGGGGCCAAAACCCAAATTGTCTCTCCACTTTTTCCCATGTTCATCTTCTTATTTCTAGCAGTTGCTTGTAATAATTTCCAAGTGTGGAAGCCTGATAGGGTGAAATGATGGAGAACTTTTTGCTGTTAGCAGCAACCTGAACTAATTCTGCTTTATTAACATTGTGCAGGATAATTTCTGCCAAACTGTAAAGGCTTCCTTGGGAATATTTCTAACAAAATCTTCTAGAAGTTGGTTTCATCATGAGATAAAGATGTTTTCCAAATTCTGTACTGTATGTTTTCTGTCAGAAACATTTAACAGCTGATTCTAATCTCACTAAGCAATCTCAGTAATCTAAAACTAATATTCATGTATAGAAAATTGCTCATAGCAAAGTTTTTCGTTAGTGAGAACAGCAAGGAACAAGTTGGAGTTTCAACACATGGACAGAGACTGTACACAGAAGGATCAGGTACTATAATTTATGGGAGCATATTATCAGGGCAATTAAAAATAAATACTGTGACACAACTAACTTTTATCAGTGCAGGTAGCCAAACATTAATGGCATGATGTTACACCATATGGTAGTGCTCCTCAGAAAATGGCATAAATGTTGCACAATTCCCCAATGTGAATAGTTTCATTAAACTATGAGGAACACATGAATGACAAAGCAAGCAGGTTTTTAATTGTAATTTAATATTTTGACTATGCCTAGCAGTCCTTCTCTGAGTCATAGTGAAGAGAAGTATTCCCAGGGTTTCTGTTCAGCTGTATTCACTCATCTAAGTCAAATTCTTTGGACTGGATCCAGCAACTGTACACAAGTGCAAGTTCTGCCTGCTAGAAATGTCAAGATCACCTGTGATTTCAAAGCAAAACTTATGTGCTTGCAAACAGTTGTGCCCCAGCACCCTAACAGCCTCATTAAAGATGGTCTCAGGAATGCAGAAATCCAGCACCAGAAAGTGAGCAAGTTAAAGGGGGGTGCAGGAGGAACATGTAAAGCACCAGTTAGGGAACTTCACCAGGGTCTCAAAACTAAGATATTATCTCTATTAGCTAGAGATATTAGCTAATATCTCTATTAGCTAAGGAAGGTAAAATACAAATTGTTTGAACCACTTATTAATTAATTAGAATCACTTTCACTTTCTGCAAAGTATCACAGAAAATTATTGATAGATATCACCAGTTCATGCCTTAAACTGAGCACAGGAGAGTGGTTGCATCAAGCAAATTCATTGAACAGCATGGAAATGTCAGCAATGGTTTGAGAACGAGCAGTCTAAAATCATTTATTGCAAATTATAGAAATAAAGGAATTAGGGGGTTTATTTTTTTAATGTAAATCTATATAGCTTGCAGCTGGTGTATTCAACAAGAAGGGTAGCATTTGGTATACAATGCCAATCAGAACTTGAATTTTTTGAAAGTCTCTCTAATACTGTATTGAATTCAATTTTTTTTAAATTTAAAATTAAAGTATCACTGCCTAAAATGACTTTAATGCACTCCTTCTAAATGGCCTGTTTATATGCTGACAAAATCTAAATAAAATCTGACCATCAGCAGTATGAAGTGCTTCATGAAATCACTAAGAGCAGGTCTGTGTGTTTTGTGAGGTTCGGAAATTGCCAGACGTAAGCTGATACCGGGTTTCCCTTTTACCTTTGAAAGCCGGAGCAGTTCACCTCAGCTTTCTGTCTTGTTGCTTTTCCAGTCCATGTAGCTGTTCTTTGCATGGCTGCTTTCCTGTCCGGTGTCTCGGTGTTATTGCCCGTGTAGCAGCCTGCATTCCTCATTGCTCACCTGAAGTTTGAATGAGTCTGAGTTCCTCACCTGTGAGCTATGTAACACTGTGGACTCAGAGGCCTCTCTGTCAGTTTTGCTGTGTTTCACTGAAGTATTAGTCTTTGTGTACTGGCTGTTAGCTGGGGCAGTAATGGGTACATTGGGCAAGGTCTGTCAGAAGCAAGCTCAGACCATTTCTTATCGCTTCCCCAAGCTTATTTTTATGTCTCTGAATCATCATCTACAGATACAACTACTGCACCCTACATGCACATCAAAGACGAGCATTTAATCCTCTCCCTAAAGCACAATCTCCTCCCCCCACCGCAAATTAGCTATGCTCAATAACTCTGTTTGCAGGGAAAGCACACCTGTATGCTGGTGATCTTTTTAAAGATCACTTCTTTTCCATTCAGTCCTTATCCCCTTCCAAGGCTAATTAATTACATTATCTCTTTTATAATATTTGTACTTAATCCTTCATGACCCTTCTTCTCTCATTATCTGATATATAATAGAAAGTGAGTGAAAAAATCCAGGTTAAACTGCAGGGCAGCTCCTGCTTTCTAATCAGAGATCTTTTTTAGCTTAAAAGTGTCACTACTGCTGTGCTAACAGAATTTTTAAAGCTTCTTTTTTTTTCAGTAAATATGGGTTTGAAGTACATATCCAAGAAAACTTTAGATACTTCACAGCATCAATAGGGCTACAAAGATGATCAGGGGAGGGGAGCATCTCTCTTAGAAGGAACAGCTGAGGAAGCTGGGCCTGTTCAGCCTGGAGAAGACTGAGAGGAGACATCATCAAAGTCTGTAATTATCTGAGGGGAGGGTGTCAAGAGGATGGACCAGGCTCTCTTTGGTGGTGCCCAGCAACAGGACAAGAGCCAACAGGCAGAAACTGATGCACAGGAAGTTCCACCTGAATGTGAGGAAGAATCTTTACTGTGCAGGTGACCACACACTGGATCTGATTGTCCAGAGAGGCTGTGGATCTCCCTCACTGGAGTTGAGGCACAACTCTGAATGATGTGATCTAGGGAACCCTGCTTGAGCAGAGAGGTTGGAGGACATGACCTCCAGTGGTCCCTTTCAGCCTTAACTATTCTGCGATTCTGTGATTCTGTGATTCATCTTAGACAGCTTTGAGGGAAGTGATTGAATCACAGAGCTAAATGTTTTGGTTACTGGAGAACAAAATAAGCTGCTGTAGAGGTGTGGATATTTACTCATATGGAAGCAACTAGACTGAAATATCTTGACCTGCCAAGGAGGTTAGATAGTTCCTGTCTTTTTGGAAAAGAACCATGTATGTTCACAGGCTAACATCTTCTTGAGCTGGGACTTGTGAAAGACTACTTTCAACTGTCCAGTGAAGGATGGAGCAGGAGGAATCCACCTCTTGTGCTCCTGTTCCTCTCCAAAAGTCTCTTTCCGGGAGTCTTGAGTAATATAGTCAATAACATTTGTGCAGTAGTCACATCTGATGGCAATTACAACCACAAAGCACAGAGTACCTAATGGATGAGAAGGCTATCCAGTGCCATCAGGGACTAAAAGTGTGAGGGAATGATGGCACCCAACACCCAGGAACATGGATCAACAAAAGGTCTACAGGCTTGGGTCGTGTCAGCACACACACAGAACACTGCACACACAGACACCTGGATAGCACTGCCACCCCCAGCACTGTCACCCCGTAGTAATGTCACCCTCCAGCACTGTCACCCCCCCGGCACTGCCACCCCCAGCACTGTCACCCCCCCAGCACTGTCACCCCCAGCACTGTCACCCCCAGCACTGTCACCCCGCAACATTGTCACCCCCAGCAGTGTCACATACCCCAGAAGCCACTCCCCCAGCCGTGCCACCCCCAGCCGTGTCCCGCGGGCAGTGCCGGCTGCGGCCGCTGGAGGCCCGGGCGGGCAGGGACGGGGATCGGGCGCTCCGTGCCGGCCACGGCCCCGCAGTGCCGGGGAGCGCCGGGGGAGCCGTGTCGGATTCTGCTCATCCATCACCTGCCGGGGCTCTGCCCGGCAGCCCGGGATGAAAGGGCCCCGCTTTGTCCATTGTCGCTCTCGCCGGCCGGGCTGGAGCTGCTCCCGCCCCGCCGCGCTGATGCGAGTCCCGGAGAGCCGGGGCTGCCCGGCCGCCGAGTCAGTGAGAAATCGTTTTGGGGCAGATGTTCTGTTGCTTTGCCTTCCCTGCGATTCCCCTCCCTGTCTTGAGGCTCTGGACCCTTGCCAGACGCGCCGAGCGTTTTCCCATCATCGCCAGGGTCTGGTTCGGCTGTGCCCGCAGTCCGCTCCCCCGGGGATGGGATCACTGACCATATGGACTCTGCAAAGCCGCACACAAACCCTGCAAGCTTTTTGTTATCCGTTAGGAACATAATTTTAAAATTATCTATTAGACGTGTCCTAGTAGAGTGTAAGGAGTGGTGTCTCAACACTGAACTACAGGGACAAGAGTCTGCATCTTCAATTCTGCAAGGAACACCTTGTCCCAGTAGCAATCTGAACATGGGCAACCTGTTCTGGAAGCACCACGAGTGGTGATGAATGATGTCCCTCAGGGGTCCGTATTGGGACCACTGCTGTTTAATATCTTTATCAGTAACATTAGGATCAAGTGCACCCTCAGTGAAGACTGGGAGAAGAACTCATCGAGAGCAGCCCTGCCAAGAAGGACTTGGGGCTGCTGGTGGGTGAGAGGCTGGACATGACCCAGCCATGTGCCCTTGCAGCCCAGAGTGCCAGTTGTGTCCTGGGCTGCATCCAAAGCAGTGAGGGCAGCAGGGGAGGGAGGGGATTCTGCCCCTCTGCTCTGCTCTGGTGAGACCCCACCTGCAGTGCTCCATCCAGATCTGGGGTCCCAGCACAGGAAGGAAATGGATCTGTTGGAGTCAGTCCAGAGGAGGCCACCAGGATCATTAGAGAGATGGAGAGCCTCTCCTACAAGGACAGGCTGAGACAGTTGGATTGTTCAGTCTGGAGAGGAGAAGCCTTTGGGAACACCTTAATACAGCCTTTCAATACTTAAAGGGAGCTGATAAGAAAGATGGGGACGAGTTTTTAGTAAGGTCTGTAGCAACAGAACAAGGGGCAATGATTTTAAACTTTTAAAAGAGTGTAGATTCAGGTTAGCTAGAACCATGAGGATGGTGAAACAAAGAAACGAGTCCCCCAGAGGTTGCAGATGCCTCACCCTGGAGACATTTAAGGTCATGTTGGACAGGGCTCTGAGCTACCTGATCTTGTGGAAGATGCCCCCATTTGCAGGGGGGTTGGACTAGATTACCTTTAAAGGTGCCTTCCAACCCAAACTATTCAATGATGCTAAGAGCTCAATACTGTGGATGCAATCAGCTTGTGCTGGTTGACTTGGAAGCCCAAGGACAGGACTTTGTCTCTTTCGTGCTCCCAGGATTCTGGTCTCCAAGGAGTTCACATGAAGAGGAGAAAGTGAGGCTGCAAAAGGTGCATTGCTATAACAGTGCACACAAAGTGAAGGCCATTAGCAAAATTCATGCCTTCTTGTAAGGTCTTGAGTTATCTCATATGGAAAAACATAAATTTCTTAGAGAGCTAAGAGTTCTGGAAATAAAATACAATCACGTTTTCAATCAATATAAATCTGCATATCACCAGTATGGTACGTAACATAACTGGAATTTTAATGATCTGAAAAGAAAGAAATGTCTTTTTCACATTAACATTAGCCTCTCACTATTATTTCTTCACCAGTCAAAACAGGGGGTTCTGTCTCACTCTAAGTCATTTTGCAGTAATAGGCCCTTGGTTAGTGGTTCTTTGGATTGTTTATCATTTTTTCTCTGAAAATCTGCTACCTTTGACATACCTCTCCTCTTTCTGGAGTTTTTCCAGTGGCTTTGGTTTGTGCAAAATTCACTTAATGACATGCTTTTTGAAATCCCACCTTATAATTTTCATTTAGAAGCTGTTGGAAAAATCAGATTTTAGTGGGAAACAATCAGTAAGGTTGACAATCAGTAAGTAATGCATATAGAATAAGGGAATATGATGCATTTTCAATCCGTTTTTACAAGAACTAGGGAAGAATGGACTTGCAAAGAGACTTCTACATTGCAGGTTTTCTCAGTGCAACTAACTTGACCAAAAGTAATTTTTGTGATTAGTGCACAAGAGGTCTGGATGCAGAGGTGTCACAAACATATATGCTGTACTCTTGTATTTGTATGCTGCTAGCTTGAATTAAGCTCAAGGTGAGATTTTACTTCTCCTGGCCCATGAGAAGACTCTATTCCCTTAGAACAGTGAGGCTGAGTTGCAGCTGCACAATAACAAAATAAGAACAAATATGAACTGCTCCAATTCTCATTAAAGTGCCACCCGTGAAACATCTTTCAGGGAAGGAATTTTGAAAGCAAGGATCTAGCATTTCTTACACCTGCTGTCCCATAGAAATTTCTCCTTTCCTAACATTTGTGTCCATAAACTTTTGATGATCATTGTAGCGTAGCATATTTTCCTCCTTAGCAATACCCTTTCAAGAGTGTTCAGTGGCTTCTGCCCCCTGTGATCATGCAAAATGCCAATTACCTAGTAGTATTCCCACTCCCTGCTCCCAGCTAGCTGGTACTATCTAAAATCAAAATATTCCTTGTGGATAGATTCCATTTGCTATTTTCTACAGCAGAAAAAAAAAAAAAAAGGGAAAAAGCCCCAAATCCAAGTTATCTCCCAAATCCAGAAAAGCCACTTTTTCAAGACATCTTTGCATGCATAAACTTGATATTGTTTAAAAGCTTTGTAGTGCTACATATTGAATAGGAGAGGACCAGACTGAGACATCTTACAGAGACGAGGCTGCACTGGTCAGCAAACAATCTCTTCGTTCTCTTGGCAAGGGCATGAAGATGCAGAGATGTTCTGGTGAGAAACGAGGTCTTTTGGTGTGATTTACAAGCTCCTTGGGTGGTGGGAGAGCTTAGGAATGGAGGCTGTTCTCTTGGCAGCTGAAGGATGTCTTTTTTAGCTCAGGAGATATTTTCTAGTGCTTTTTCTACCAAACTGACATTTGACATTGCATTTCAGAAGTGCATGAGCAACTTTGATGAATCCTGATTTCGCTGTTTCCCTTGTGACCAGAGTTTCATGGCCTAGGGCCTGTCAGCTGAGTGGTAGTAGCTCACTTTTTGTGTGTGCATTTAGTCTGTAGCAAATGTGGTTAAAAATAATCACACCAGACCTAGGTGAAAAAGGTAATACTTGTGTGTTATCCTTGGTGGCAGCAATGGGCTGCGATTAAGTACACAGGAGCTGCTGTGGTTCAGCTGATGCAAGGTAACTCATTAATATTCAATAACTTGATCATGTATCAGAGCCCTCCATTTTCTTTAACTCCTTTAAAAATTCTTAGGCCGGGATTGTACCTTGGGAAGGACCGTCTGCCTTGGACAGGTATGATTTTCCCAGGAGTTTAAGCCTGCAGCAGCTGGAAGGTGTTCTGCCCTTGAGATTCTGCTGTGAATCACATCTAAGTATGAAAAAATTCAGATCCTACCCTGGCCTATGGCTGCTACAGTAAATCTGTAAAAATCACTCTTACTGAGCTGTATGGATCCACGTAGGCCTGTGCAGAATGTAAATCACATAATCCTGAGAAAGCTGCTGGGGCCGCATAGGAGAGAAACTGCAGCATGCACAGAATATGTAAGAGTGTGGAAAGGCAGGGTCTTCTCCCCACAGGTGATTTGTGAGAGTTAACATTTGGGTTGTGAGATATTTGACCAGTGCCTTATTCTCTCTCAGATTGTTTGGTAAGGGCTAGAGGGGAAGATGCAAGCAGTCCCCTGAAGCATAAAAACCCCTGAGCTGGGGGATGGGGTGGGGGGGGGCAGGTAAAAATAAGTGTCACAAAGCAGGTTTTTAAAAAGCTCAGGATATGATATGCCTTCTGTCAGCTAAAGTGGATTTTTATGGATATCATTTCGTGGTGCTTGACTGAAAGTATGCCAGGAATGCTGGATAGGTCAGCTGGGTGAGGAACTGACATGTCCTAAAGGATAAAGATATGATGCAAGAGAAATACCACCATTAAAACATGTGTTAGGGTATGTCAGGACAGAAAATGATCAACTTTTAATAGTCTTCAGTCTGCACAGCAGCAGTGAGTGGACCATGAGATGTTTTATTGATGACACCTTGAACTGTGAGACAAACTCCATAGATAAAGATTTTTAGGTTTGCCTTATGGCCTTTCCAATAAGGAACAATCTTTTTTCAATAAGATAAGAATTATTGGCAATCCTTTAAATTATAACAGATGTCTGAAATATACTTTAGCTCATTTAGCTTTAATAGTAAGATAATTACAGAGCCAATACATACCTATTGATTGCTGCAATTGTGTCTACTGACCTTCATCATCTATCTACTCTTACATGCACACAGCCTGCCAGATCTTCAGTTCATTTTTTAAAGTCTTAGAGGGAGCCCCTATTAAGGATACTGTTAAGGTTATTAGGTATTAAGGTTAGAGAAGTTTCTGCATACAGGAATCCAATTTCAGTTATTTAGAAGTTTTCCTATTTTCTCAGCTATATTTTTTTTTTAATCCAAGAGTCTGTCTTGTATGGAATTCTGAGCATATGCACAGAAATTTTTATTGAAAATTCTTCAGCTGTTTCTGAAAACTAATACATTAGTTTTAAGAAAAGATATATGATTTTATAGATGTTACAGAGAGGTGATTTACTTAAAGTAATTGAATTACCCACATGCTATGAGACTTTAAATATGGAAGAGGGGGAGATTGTGCTTTTTACATCTTGGTCTTCATATTCCCACAGCAGCACAACATTCTTCCTGTAAAGTCATTCCTTTTCTCATTTCATTGTCTGCACTTTTACAGACCCACATGTTCTCAGGCCAAGGCTTTTTTTGTGCATGAGTGAGAGCTTGGACAGAGACCTCCCAAAGCCCTGGCCCAGGAAGCTGGTGTGACCTCTCTTTCTCTGTCCAGCCTCAGTTACATCCTGCTCACAATTTCCTCCCAGTTTTCTGCCACAAGCTGCTTTTTATTATTATTATTATTATTATTATTATTATTATTTTGTTGTTTTTGTTTTGGTTTTTTTTCACAGAAACACAGTGTCAAGTTCAAACCCTCATTTCATATTCCTAAAACTTTGCTGTTCGTGAACTTTATTGTGGATTCCTTTTCCCTACATTTTTTTTCCTCAATTTTCCTGGGATTTTTTCCTTTTCTGAGGCACATTTAACCCTGTCTGGATGCTTCTAAATTCCTGTAGTGCCACGCTAAAACTGCAGCCTTTTCCCTATAGGGGACCAAAAATATTAGAAAGAGTGGTGAAGCTCCTTGAAATTTCACCTGCACACCTGCACAAGGGTGAGGCTCCATTTGCTTCCTCGGGGCTCACTCACACCTCATGGCCTCATTCAAAATCCTCACTCAGGTAAAACTGCCCTTGAAATCAATGGCTGTAGAGACTAATTAAGCACGTCTGGTCTGGAACCAGACATCTTGTTGGAAGCTAATTAGGGATGATTCAAAGTTGATGGTCTACAGCAAATAAAATAGGCATTCTTGGTTTTCTTCTCTCTCTTCTGGGAAAGCTGAGAGTGGCTGAAGAAAAAATGTTTGTGTTGATGTGCTTCATGTGTGGCTGTATGTTGGTGGCTTCTCTTTGTGACTGTTCAACACTGCACAAAACTTCTTGCTAAAAGAAATAAACAAATGCTAATAAAATTTTGAAAAGGTGCTAACATTCACAGCATTCTTTCAATGACCATGTCTGGGCTGTGTACAACAGGATATAGTTCCTGTAGACACAAGAATTCCTGTAGAGCTGAGTTCATTATTTAAGAAAATGTGTTCTCTGGTAACAACAAAAGAAACTAGTTTGTACTTAGGATGATGTTGTAGAAGCCTGGGTGCTGATGTGTCTTTGCCAGGCAAATTGGCCTGAGTATTTTCACTACAGTCTGAGATATGTAGTTTGTGTGAGAAATTTTCAATGAACAATACTAAAACACTAAAAATTGTCATTTATGACTTTATTTTTTCTCTCAACGACCTTTGGAATTTCATTCATGCTGATATTCATGGACAGCAGTTTTCAAAAAAAAAGCACAGAATAGTAGGGTTTTTTGTGCAATATATTTCAGATGTGGTAATATTTCTCTGACTCCATTTCTTTCCTTGACCAAGTGGGGGTGTTCTTGGCATAATATTTCTCAAGAATACAATCCAAATATATGAAAATTCTCTGCTGACACCTGAGAAAAGCTGGTTTCAGTCTAGGTTCCAGGCCTGACAGCAACCAGGTCACCACTTTGACTGGATTTTAGGAATGGTCTTGTTCTGAGAGTCCTATTACTACAAAATCCACAGCAATAGTTCTGGAGAAATGCATTATAATTAACATAATCATAATCAAACATAACAATGTGAAATAATTGCCCTGACAAAAATGTTCTGTTTAATGTTTAAATCTCTAGCTGAGGGAAGATTGGCGGGGGGGGGGGGGGGGGGGGGGGGGTAGAAGGTTGTTTATTTGTTTTGTTTGTTTTAAGTAATGGAACAAAACAAGAATTCTGCAAATAGTTTCCTGTAGTCTATAAAAAGTTAGCCTTTTTTCTGAACTCAGTTGTTTATCCTACCTCTCTGATTGATTAAGTAGGTCTGGAATTACATTAATCTTGACTTTATGTTTACATGGTTGTATATAGACTTTTATGCTTTAGTACCCTTATACGTAAGAAGAGAAAGGAGTCATCATTTGCAAGGACCCTGTTGGACAGGGTGAAAAATGGTACAAGATTTCAGGTCACAAAGAAAGGCCATGACCAAATCAGGAAATGAAGTCAAGGTAGTGCCAAATATAACACCATCTTTTCTATTTTCTTGTCACTCTTTAATGATTACTAAAAATAAGAGTTAAGTAAGTAGCTCAGAAAACTGATCCACTTGTCCCACTGCCAAGAAGAACTGAGCATGAAGAAGATTCAATTCAGTTTTGCAGACCTTTACATTAGAGCTGTGGAGTTTCTCTTGAAGGTGACTTCTACTTCCCAAAAATGAAAGTGCTGTCACCTGAAATATCTGCTCCCTGGTCATGTAAGTGGGATAACCAGCAATCAATAGTCATGGCCATCACCATCATCATCGTGTAAGGCAAGAATTCCTCAGCTTACAGGGACCATGAAATTGTGATGTGAAAGTAATGAAGAGTTTAACAATGTGGATGGAAGGGATACTATTTTCTGTTACTAACAGGAGGTGTTGCTGAAGCTGCTTTTCCAAATAAAGCATAAAGTTAGATTTCATGTTTCCTTTGTCCCACAGTGCTCTACGCACAAGCCTGGACTGACTCTTCAGCCAAAAGGTGTGTGTTTTCAAGAGCATATCTGTACTCACTGTCATCTCAGCAGACATCATAACCTTGACACAAGGCATGTTTCTGCTTTTGTTATTGAAATCACAAGCCAGGAGATAATATTGTAGGTCCATGTGATGGTCCCTGCAGTGAGCAGTGAGAGATTACACTCCACTTGTGCATATACAGGAATCTGTGCACATGGGTCTGCCATACCGTCCATCTACATCCCAATGACTCTGAATCACTTAACTAGTTTCAACCCAGGATAGCAGAAGTTAGCAGAATTTAAATATCCAGTTCTGTAGGAATAGGTGGCTGAGCAGGAACAAGAGGTGTCATTAGTGGTCCAATCAAGTCAGATCTTCTCTGATCACAAGGTTGCAGTGTGGTCTCCACCCACTGGAGAATTCACATTATTATGACTTCACATTATTATAAACTTATTATGACTGCCCCAACCACAGGAAGAGTTTTAATTGGTACTCACACCAAAGAACCCAACCACAAGGCACAAATCCATTACAAAACCCAAGCTTCATTAGATCTGTTGCAGATGGATCTGCTTGTCTCTCCAGGAACCACTCTTTACTTTATTTGTGGCAATTTCACTAGACTTTTCATGTTCCATTTCATTTGAGCTAATCTCTCTCCATCACAGCTGGCCTGCTGAGCTCTGAGGAACAGATGTATGTGGTCACTGACTGCTGCTTGGCAAGCCTGGCTTGTGCCATTTCAGCACTGAGTGATTCTGCCACATCTGCTCCCTTTCTGATCTCTGAGCACTTTGAGCTATCACAGGGCAGCTGTGGATCAGTGAAGGTTTCACAGAGAGTCCTCTTATATTTACAGGGAAAAAAAAAATGTCTGCAACTCCTTTATTTGTCTTCTTTTTCCAAAAAAGACCACCTCCAGTATCCCAATGTTTGCTAATGGAGACAGTGAATTGGTTTTGGAGCATAAATATTTCATCCCTAAACTAAATCCAGTTGTCTGAGCAAGCTTGGTATGACCTCCTTTTATCAATAAAGTGTTTTTTCCTGTCTCTATAAACTGCAGATTTTCCTCTCTGTGTGAATTGCTTAAAGGATCACTCTTTACAGAGAAAGGCAGGCACCTCTGCAGAGAGACATTCAGGCCAGCTGTTTTCAGGACACATTATAGGCACTCCTTCACAGTGCCTATGTATATTACTAATGTGCAGGAGGGATGTGGTTGATGAGTAGCTTTGATTGGGTATCTAAACTTGAACATTTGAAAATGTTACAAAATATTACTCAGAATATATGGACTATAACCTGTCGCATACATAACATAAAGCAGGACATAATTTCCAATTGAGAAAGGAGATTTGAAAGTTAAGTGATATTTTTGGTGACAGTCCAATCCTAATTTGAGATAAACTGGCATTAGCAGCCATCAAAATCAATAAGATCACATAATAAAACAGCAGCTAAGGATGTGGACTTTAAAATTTTTATTTTCACTAGGTAGAAAATGCTAGGGAGGCAGCTGTGGCCTTGAGAAGAGCCAAGCAGAACCATTCTTTCTCTATGCCCATCTCTATCAGCAGGGAAGAAATGCTGACACAAAAAAAAGTGTCAACCCAAATGGACAAGAGACTGGTGAAGTCAGTCTATTTCCACACCAGATGGGAGCTCCATATTCTCTTTGCCAAGAGTGGACAAGAAGATACAATTCCCCATGATGACAATGGAGTCATAGAGATGTTAGCTGCCCCTTCATGTTTTATTTGTAGTGCCCGTCACCTATGGAAGAAGGAAAACCCTTGAGCTGTCATCGTTAGGTTCAAATCAGATGATCTGCTTTAATTACCAGATTCCTAAAGTCCTCCAAATGCTCAGGCCCTTTATATAGGTTACAAGGAAAAGGAAATCCAACAGTTAATGCTTATTCAAAGTTATATCTTACCCTTGTGGGTTATAATCAATCCTTTATGTCTCTAATTATAATAAATCCTATTTTATATTAACATATAAGGCTTTTTGATTCAGATTGCTTTCCTAATTATTATAAAAATTATTAACCTCTTTATCCATTTTTAATGTAAAATTCTGCAGTATATTGGAAGTACATGACAGTACCACTCTAGATTTTAAGACAGGCTAGTGGAGAACAGCTGTAACTTACTGAGATAGCCAAGAAATTTCAGAAAAATGCCTATCCCCAAACAAGTTTGGCTGCAGATTAATATCCTTTTGCCTTGGAAAACATGCATTGCAATATGCAAAAGCCTCCATCACATTTTTATGTCACCCAAGGGCAACAACACAGAGGACTTTAACACAATTTAAGGAATACATAATCAAAATTTTCTGAAATATTTCTTCTCTAGGTACAATTCTAGAAGTCCTTGATTTATGTTAGGTCTGATAGGTTTGGTGACTACTGCAGAGCATATTCCATTATGTGTGATGTGTGATATTCTTTTATAAAATCAGCTAAAGGGAAAGATGGGACCACAGTAGCCCTATTACCTTTTAATTTTTTGAAACCTCAGGATACCAGAATTTCTTACTTTTAACATCTTCATGTAAATATCAGGAAAGAAATGACCACTACTGAGATGTGCATATTCCTGGCAAGATGCCAGGTGTTCCTGTTCAGTTACATTGCAGTGCTGGCACCAAGCCAAGGAATCAGCAGTTTTGCTTTCCATAAGGAAAATTTTTTCCCAGAGAGTTTCTATGTGATGGGGTTTTAATGTGATCCAAGATGTTTCTTAGGTCTGCAAGTCTTTTCTGTGTGGTGAAAGGAAGCATTATGAAGAGGAAGGCCCTAAAACCTGGCAGTCAGGGTGTTTTTGGAGGTAACCCTACCCCTGCTCTTGGCGTGCTGTCCCTCACTGCATGCAGGGAAACGGTGTTTGGTTAATGATATCCGTAGCTGGGGACTTCAGAGAGCTGTGACAAATGCAGCTGATTGATTGCTTTTCTCAGGAGTTGCTAGCTCTGTTTTTCAAGTGCAGACCAGCTGCTGGGAGATGTTACATCAATTCTTGCTGTAAGCCACAGCTCTTAGTCTGAGGTGCTACTTCAGCCTTTTCTGTAAACATCAGTTCCCCCAAACTGAAACCATGGACACTGTACAGGGGCATTTGATTAATTTTCTTTTTGTATTTTAAGCAATATCTGTTAGCATTCAAATTAGTCTCTGCTTCCTGCAATGCTCCCTAAGATAAGAGTGGTTCAAGAATGTTCGTTTGTGGTAATTAAACCGTCTTGAAAGTGCAGTGTCAGGAAATGTATGGTTCTCTGCTCTTTTTTTCCCTTCTCTTTTTTTTTTTTCCCCCTCCTGCCAGCTACTTGTCTATTTATATAAATATACCTCACCATTTACTTCAGAGCAGTGACATGGAGAAGCAGACATTTAGAGGAAGTCCATTCACTTGACAAAAACATCCATTACCTTTATCACCAGTGGAGACCAAAAAAAGAATCAATTACAATACTTCACTTGGGAATGACTAATTGAATTGTGAAATATACTGACACTCTGAAGTCACTGTGGTGAGCTAAATACTGGCACATGTAAAAGTCAGGAAATGTAGATAAGATGCTGATTCAATTGATTTGAGGTTAGAATGCATTTTCAGTTTGTGTTGATTTCCTTGTCTAATTTCCACCAAGTCTTATTAATCAATGATCAGGGAATTAGCTCAGAAGAGAGAACTGCAGAGGATTTGCACCTACTTGGTTCAACTCTGAAATTAGCTCTGAGTGCTAAATGCACCACATCTCATCCTGCAGTCACAGATCAGCTGTCAGCTCCTTGTTTAATCACAGAACCACTTAAAGTAGTCATTTGGCTGGCTCTAGTGGTGCATCTATCATATGTCCTCTGTCATCCTCCTCCACACTTGCTAGCACCTTCAGATTCTGCATGTGAAGGCAGAGAACAGAGGCAAAGGGTGTTGCTGGGTGGCCTCAGCTGGATGTGCTCTGACTCCTGCTGCTGTTTGTCTGCATCATAAAATAATGTACTTTGAAAAGCTCCACTGGACGTTCCAGGAGACTGGAACTTCATCTTAGGAAGATCCGTGGCACAACTTTAGCTGGAGCCATCCTTTCCATTCCAAATGCCTCAGGAATGGTTCAGAAGTTATCACAGGGCAAATACCATTTCCAGAAGGCACTTTGGGTGAATGGCCTCCATTTGGGCATTCATGCTGGGTGCAATGTTCTCAACACAGGTTTTTTACTTGTGTTGTTTGACCTCAGTGGCAGAGAATGATATGTCTCAAGTTTAATTTACTGGTGCAAACAGTTTCCATGCTGCAGTAAGTAGCATTTTCAAGATAAAATACTGAAACTCAGGAACTCTAGCCAAAAAAAATGAGGTTTTTTATATATACTGCAAAATTATCAAATAATGTGTTAATAAAACTCAGTTAATTCAAATAGAAAAAGCTGCAGATGGATATAATATAATTATTATGCTGGCTTAGTAACAAGCATGTGGTTAATTACTGAAGGAGACTTGCATGTGCTATGGGGATCCTCTCTTTCCCATTCCCCTGAGCTCCAGGAAGGAAGAAGGGGTGACCTTCCTGCCCCAGTGGAATCCACCCTACAGACACATCCAAATCAAAAGGTAGCTTTTATTTCTAGGGCTTTCTGAAAAGCTTCTGAAGAGGAAAATGCTTTGGTCTTTGCAATGTCCTGGGGGCCTGATCCAAGCACTTTGCAAGCAAAGAGAATTGCTGAGTTTGCTACAGAAGGTGAAATCTCAGTGCCATTGAAATAAATGCTGTCATCGCCTTGATCCACTGAAGTTAGGATTTAAGTTCATTTCTTCTTCAGTTCATCGTATCGAAGAATTCTATCTCCATATCTCTCAGCTTTAACACTTTGAAAAAACAGTAGTTCAGCAACATGCTTCAGTGTAGTCAATGCTTCTTTTACCTACAAAGGAAATAAAAGAACATTCTACAGGTATACTTAATTAAAACTGGTTTCTAATTGATTTTTTCTAATATATTTGGTTTAAACACTAGAAGGGCTGGTCTTGTTTACAAAATGAAGTGTTAGATTCTCTGGATTCTCTCTCTGAAATTGACTCAGTCTCCTTTGTGTCTAAGGGATTTGTGATTCATCATGGTGTCAGGAAGGAATGCTTCTGTTAGAACTGATCAGGTTATTCACCACAGCAGAAAAAAAATATTCAGGAAAGAAATGTGTGTTTATGACCTGTGATCTGAAGAATAGATGCTTTGAAGGGTAGAGAGTAAGAGCCTATGTCTACTACTAAGCTCAAGGCGGATGCAAAGGGAAGGGAGAAAGTGAAGGAGAGGTAAAAAAGGTAATTTACTGCATATTTTTAGTTATCAAAAATAATATATTTTTATATATTTTAAATATAATAATATTTAAGTATTATTATTAAATAATAGTAATTTTTATTACCATTAAATAATAATACTGCATATTATTTACATTGCAAGATACTTTGATGCTGGACATCTCATGAGAAATGGTATTTTAGGTACATTCTACCAGTGTGGAATAACTGGCACAAGAACCTTTCCATTTTCAGGCAGGACCAAGGTATAATTTTACATTAAACAGAGTGCACATGGCCCACTGGATGACATGATTCTATTGAGTGGGACTTGGCACTAATTCGGTGTCAAACACTGCTGGGGAGAGCAGTATCCATAACTTAGGTGGACAAATATCAGGGGAGGAAACATCTGAAGTTGGAGTAACTTGCCTATGGACAGACAACAGCAAGCTGGCAGGACTGGAGGTTAAACTTGGTTTTCTAACTCTTAACCCTGCTTGTTCAGTGATAACAGGCAGAAGTATAAAACAAAACAGAAATTGCAATGAACTCCTCTCTCTCTTTTCCTTCCTTTTTCCTTCCCTTTCTTCCCTAGTGGCTTAAGGTAAAGCTTTCACTTAAAACATGACTTCCCAGCTAAACTGTTTCCTTAAACTTCATTAAAATAAGTTTTGAATCAAAGAGGATACAATGTTGTGTTACATAATTTTTGATCAGTTATTTCTGCTTGTGGATAAGACACAAATTTGTTTATTAATATAGAGATGAAGGTTTGAGTCCAAAATGTAGCTTCAGAAAAAGAACTTAAAGAACACAGGCTTGTTAAATAGAGATGCCAAGTGATTTCTGTGTTCAAACACAGGGCACATAGCAATTCTGTATTTTAGAAATGTTTTCACACATGGTGTGTATGCCTAAATGAACATGTCCTAGAGCTCTTGAAATCCAACAAGTTTAGAAAATTGTGATGTCATCATGAAAAATCAGATGTTTTTACAAGGAAGCTCTCAAAGTGTATACAAGAACAAGTACACATTTTTTCAGTTGTGTCACATGCAAAAAAATGACACTCACACCAACATCATTGCCAAGGGTTTACACCACATATTTCCAGTGCACCTGTTATGGAAATAAAAATTTCACTGCCAACTGAAATTTTATCTGACCATGTCCACATTCTGTAGCAAAAGTTGGCTTGCAACTGAAAAGTCAAACACTAGAGCCTGAGGATGGCACTGAGGAAAAAGACCCTCACTTTTCCCATGTTTTCAACTAAGTAGAAGATGAGCTTCTTAGATGAACTTAATTTTGTATAAAAAGGCATTCATGATTATAGATGTACTGTGGGAAAATGAGTCTGGCCAATGAACTGGAATGAGGTGGACAGGAATGCTAGCTGTAATTTCTGTAAAGTCCTTTGGCAATATCTAGTTAGGTTTATCACAAAACAAGAATAATATTTGACACAGTAAAATCTTTGTGTTCTCTTCCTGTAAATCTTTACACTAGCACCTATTTACAGCATTTCCATTTCCTGAAAAATTACCTTTGGTAATCCTTTATGGGAATTATACCCATGTTGCTGTCAATAGATTTTACATTGTCCTTAAATGATGACAAGTGTGCAGAGACCCCAGCAACTGGTTAGAGCCTTGACAACTGCAAAACAAAGATGTTCTGTGCTGGCCTAAGCTTGCGAGAATGAGAGAAGTGCTGGAGCCAACCACATATTTTGGGAGTTTTCCAGCTCTGTCAGAAAACCCTTTTTTTTCTTATTTGGCAACAAATGGCACTAATGAGAACAATGAATTTCAGTAATTGGGTTAAGAGGCTTAAACAAACAGCCTAACTAGAACAATGAAAGATGAAGATGGGAATATAGATTATTGTGAGCTTATTGTCATTGTAGACTGATGACAGTAGTGAGCTAGCTGACATTACCATTATTCATTTCATCACAAAGTTCATTCCAGACCTGCCCATTTCTCTATCTGCTGTTTGGGTTTAGGAGCAAGAAAGCTGCATAACAGAACTGGAAGAAAGTAAATCTGAGAGATGCTGCAGGGTGAATTGACTGCACAGGAAGTACATTCCTTGTTCAGCCAAAGAACAGCTGTAGTTTTTTTCAGAAAGGAAGCTCAGTCCATGAGTTAATGTCTCATAAGTTTTTAGAGAATAGGGTTCAAATCCCTGCTCTTCTGCACATTTTTTGATCTTGAACAATTCACTTGAAGTTTCCGATTAACTAAAAATGGCACTAAAATATGGAAACAATTCTATCTTGCAGGAGTGTTGCAAAGCTTATGACATGCTCAGATACCAGATAGTGAGTTCATTTAAACATCTTACAAACCACTGAATAATGTATTGCAAATTACCCTACTCATTGGCTTTGGCTGAAACCTGAAACCTTGTGCATGCAGGTTGATGTTTTTTGGTGGATTTTTTTCTCTGTAAGATTTGTTCAGTGGCTCTTTACCTGGGAAGCTGCTATATGTTTTCCAAATTTGCCCTTTTTTAAAGCTGTATAGTCAGTCATGGCAAACATGTTCGCAAAGAGAGTTCATGTTTAGAACAATTAGTAGAGAAATGAGGAGGGACACTTCACTGGAGTGGGAACAACTTCATTTTAGTATTCAGGACAGAAATTGATGTAATCATAAAAGTCAGTTTTGCTGATAAATTTCCTCAGGAACAAGTGAAGCTTCTTTCCCTGCTTTCAAGCTTCCACAGTGGTGTAACAGGATGTGTTCAGGTAAGAATGGTCTTGGACTGGAAACATGCTGCTTAAAGACCAGTGATTGTAATATTTAAGGTGAAGAATATATATCTCAAATATTAATTATTTAGTATTTACTTCAAAGTGTCTTCAGAAGGGTTCAATTTATAAAGGCAAAACCATTTTGATGGTGAGGAGGGTTTGGACTGGAAATTTAGACTGATGATGTGTTTTGCTTTAACACATATTTGCTACATACTTAAACTTTCTAATAATTCACATCCAAGTCTCTCAATTGTTTATAAATAAACCTGATTACATTAAGAAGTAAGACAGCAGCTAGGAAAAAAACCCAAACACAGTGATATAAAATATGTAACTTGCATGCTAAAAAATACTGAAAATAATAATGTTAGAAACTAAAAATATGGAGGAAAAATGTTAGCATGATAAAATGTAGGTTTTTAAAGTATGTTGGTATAAAAGTATATCGAACATAAAGTGATGTTGGAAAACATCAGTGTCATAATGTTGGAAACAAATCCTCAAAATCTTTTTAGAAGACATAGAATAGTTAAAATTCATAAAAATAGCTGGATTCCTAGAAATAAAATACAGATGCTGTACTTCCATATAAGATCAACAAATTTCTGTCTTCTTGTGGTCTGAGGGAAATACAAAGCAACTTTAAGTAGAATTAAACACTTCTAATTCAGTGGAAACAGATAGTTTGCACACAAATTGCCCTAGGAAATTTTTAATCTTTAATTCTCATTTTTAACAAACTCTGGAATACCAGGAAAATTCCAGAAGACTGAAATTGAGTTTACAGTGAGCCAATATTAAAAAAAATCTGACAAGATGATTGGAGTCAGTGTAGGTCAATTAGTCTGACTCTGTTCCAGAAAATATAACAGAAAAGCTAGGAAGAGAATCAGCTGAGAAATAATTAAAGGATAGAAATAAAATTAATTCCAGACAACATGGTTTTATGAAAAGCAGATCATGTCAAAGAAATCTCACTTTATTCTTTGATGAAATTGCAAGCTTGTTTGAGTAATCTGATTTTTGTAAAATATTTGAATTTGGCAGCACAGCATGTTCTGATTTAAACATTGGCATCATATACTATTAATAAAGCAAATGTTTTATGAATTAAGAACTGGTTAAGTGATAGATCTTAGAAAGAGATTGTCTCCAGGAAATTATCAACAGCTGAACATACTTATAATGGAGTTTCATGGGGATCAGTAGCAGACCTGATACCATTCAATGACTTCTCTGATAATTTTTGAAAGTAAATAATAAATCACTTATGATAACATTTGTAATTAAAACTGAAAAAAGAAAAACAACTTGGTAAAATAGTACATAAGGATAAGACAATGAGGCAAGACAATGATCTTTTCATAAACAGGACCTTGAAAAAGACCTAGGGATCAAAATGAAGGAGCAACCTAATGTGAGGTCTCAGCATGGTAAAAGTGCTGATAATTAGCTGAAATTGCAGTCTACCTGCAAATGCAGCCATGCTATTCTCTGGGTTCTGGCTCTTCAGTGTGCAATCAGCACTGGGGTGTCTGTGCTGCACTTCTCTACACTTCTTCTTGTGCTGGTTTGTATAAACTGAGACAGCTCAAATGCCTTGGATGCCTCTGCCAGCATGATGTAGTTTTGCCCTTGATCACAATCACACTACTTTCACAGGGAGAACATAATGGGTATTAAATAACCCTTCAATCTAAGAGGAAGGAAGTAACAAGAACCAATGTCTGGAAGTTGAAGACATGCACATTTGAGTTAAAATGTATAATTGTTTCTATATACACATCACTGGAAGAAATTATCAGGGGAATGTCCAGCTTTGGTCAAGCCTGTGCCTTTGGAAGCATGTAATTTTGTGAAAGGGGGTGGCAAATTCCATGAGACCTAGGTGAAAAAAAAAAAACTGTGTTACTCTCATTACTGTTTTTAAGAACAGTGACCTGGTTGCAAGTTCTGTTTACTGCTCAGAATATTATTCTTGATTAGCTTGCTGACACTGATTTTGGAGGGGAAAGGGTTGAAATCTCATACGTATAGGCAAAGAACATAATATGTACAGAAGAATCTGTTAAGGAAAAGAAAGTTCATAATACAAAGCACTAAAAGTCAAATCTGAAGCTCTGCTCTCAGGCAACAGACCTGCCAATTGAAAAAAGAAGTCTTAGATTGCCCATGGTTAATGCTTTTCAGATGACAGAAAGGGTATGACCTTGAGAGGTCATCCCCTATCTTAAGTCAAGATCAACTCCACTGAAAGCTGATTAAGAGAAAAATGAAATGCCAGAAATGTTAAACTCACAGGTATAAAAAATGTCCTTGCTGCAACAACATAAATGACTTCTAATCCTCCCCCTGTCCCAGGCATGGCAGGGAAATATGAACAGCTTCTCATGCAATCTGTGAATGCATGGACCCTTCCAGAAGAATCCTTAAATTTCCCAAATGTGTTGTTCTCTCAGACACTCCAGGCCACAAATCTGTGTATTGTAACTAGTTTGAGTCAAGGATTAAAGTGTCCTGACCCTGAGTAAGTCCAGCTAGTGTGGAAGTGCTGAACAGGTTGCATTTCAATGGCAGAATGAGAACAATTAGGTCAACTACAAGTGAACGAACTTCTCAGCATAGAAAAGACTCCTTCTTCAAGAATATACTCTTTTAAAACCAATTTTATAGAAAGATTCTGTAGTCATTACCCTAACTTGCCTGTACTTCTCCTTCTGCCCACTGCTGAAACTAACCCTTCTGGACTTCAGTTCCTGTAGAATCACTTTTCCTATCTGACAATAATTCCTAAGGATTCTTTAAATAAAGGTTGTTGATTTGGAAAACCACAGTAGTTTGCAATGAAAGAGTGATTTTGAAACATTTTCTTGGTAAAAGGACCTTAAAAATCACAGCCTATTCAGTATTTTTTAGATGGTGTGTAGTTGTACATCTTCAGTGCAATTTCATTTAGGAAATGTTGACATAAGATGGGCTGACTGGGGGAGCATGCTGCTGGCAGTGTTCATTTTCCATTATGAATTATCTTGGGATGTAGATGCTCTCCCATTAATGATTTGAGTACAAATATTTAAATATTGACTACAATATTGAAAGAGATATCCTCCTTCCTTCTAGACAAAATAATGCAAGAAATAAAAAAACACTGATACAGCTGCTTTGGGAACATCTGAACTGTTACTTGTGTAAGACAATGATTGACACAATCTACTCGAATTGTATCTTACAAACCCCAGACCAAGAGATAAAGAAATGTAGAATTGATAGCATTACATCAATTTTAATAAGCAAAGCTTGACCTAAAAATAGTCCAGAGGAGGCCACAAAGATGCTGGAGCACCTCTCCTGTGAAGACAGGCTGAAAGGACTGGGGCTGTTTGGCCTGAAGAAGAGAAGGCTCTGGGGAGATCTTATTGCATCTTCCAGTACCCAAAGGAGCTGCAAGAGAGCTGGAGGGCCACTTTTGACAAGGGCATGTTGTAATAGAGGGATCAGCTTTAAACTGAAAGGGGGCACATTTAGATGAGGTATTAAGAAAAAATTCTTTCCTTTGAGAGCTGTGTGACACTGGATCGGGTTGTCCAGAGAAGTTGTGAATGCCCCACCCTGGGAAGTTTTAAGAACAGTTTGGATGGGGCTTTGAGCAACCTGGTCTAGTGGAAGGTGTCCCTGGCCATGGCAGCAGGGCTGGAACTGGATGATCTTTAAAGTCCCTCCCAACCTAAACCATTCTATGACACTATGAATGCCATGGTCTCCTTCTGCTCCCTCTCACTTTCACAGTGGTGTCTGTTAATAATATATTTTACAGAATTACAGAATATGCTGAGTTGGAAGGGACCCACAAGGATCATTGAGGCCAACTCCTGGCCCGGCACAGGACACCAAGAGTCACACCATGTAGCTGAGAGCATTGTCCAAACACTCCTTGAGCTCTGTCAGGCTGGTGCTGTGACCATTTCCCTGGGGCGCTGTTCCAGTGCCCAACCACCCTCTGAGTGAAGAACCTTTTCCTAGTATCCAACCTAAACCTCTCCTGATACAACTTCAGGCAATTCCCTCAGGTCCTGTCACCAGTCACCACAGAAACCTATGGTTTTCAGTTTACAAAGACTAAGAAATTGAAATTACTTTTTACATTTTAAATTTATTTTAAGTGAGAACAAATTTTGAGACAAGAATTGTAGGTTCTATCATAAAGGCACTTGCACTGGTATGAGAACCTGTATTAACTGGGAAGAAACTGGGGTAAGGAGAGAGCAGGATTACCTTGTCAGAAGAAGGATAGGTGAGCTCAAGGCAGCTGTGAAATCCACTTGAAGTCTCTTTTGTCAAGTTAGCCTGTAGCCAAAACTCCCTGATGGGCCAGCTCTTGTCCAAAGCAAGTGGAGCAGGTCTTCAGGCAGGGGTCCTGTCTTACATAGGAGCTCTGGCCACACATCTGTACAGTAGGGGTGGCTCAGGCCCTGGCTTGATCTTGCACTGCTCAAACCAGTGGTGCAGACATCACAGTGCTTCACAGACCCTCTTATGCTGTGTGTGATGCACATACACCAGTAAAAGAATGTGCCTGATCCAGTTTTAAAGAACTTAAAAGACCAGTCTAAAAACAAAGTTAGGAGGTGGCAGAAACCACCAGATGCAGCAGAAAGAGGTGTGTGGGAATTTCCATGGGAACAGTGGATCAGTTGTCCTTCCATTAAGCAGCTATTTATACACAAGGTGAGACTCTAACAGTCACCACGCAGCATGTAAACCACTTCTCAAACTCAGATCACACAGATGACATTGCCATTTTCTCCCAATACCAAAGGCAGTACAGCAGCAGCTTGTGTCTCCTAGTGCTTTCTCTAATGGACATCACAACCATTGTCCTTTGGGATAATGTTTGCTTTGCAGTGCCAATCCCAACTGATACGCTCAATAACAACTCTTTGGTCACAGGCTGGAGGCCCTGTTTGATGAGAAATATCAAGGAGGTTATATGTTTGCTATCCAGATTCCAAGGCCTGATGATCAGGAGGATGGAGAGCAGCCAGAATAGCCTCTCCCACAAGAGTGGGGGATTACTTCTGCTTCTTTGTGGGCTTACCGACTGCCTTCTCCAGGTTAGTAAACACAGGTGGAGGAGACACCTGTGTTATTCCATCCCTGGAAGTGTTCAAGGCCAGGTTGAATGGGGTCCTGAGCAACCTCATCTAGTGGAAGCTGACCCTGCCCATGGCAGGGAGGTTGAAACTGGATGATCTTTAAAGTCCCTTCCAAACCTAACCATTCTATAATTCTATGATTCTGTGAGTCTAGGAGCCTATGAAATGCAATTGATAAAGGAGGAGAGGAATTTAAATAGTCTCTCTAAAAGAGGTCACACATTGCTTTTGCTCAAGTAAACCCAACCTTCGAGCCTAATGTATCAGAGAGGAATATGCAAAGACTTCATGTAGGAGATAGAAGCATTCTTATAGACTTAGGTTATATGAACCCCTGTCACACTGTGTTAGTTATGTGGACAGTAAATTACTCTTTGCTTTAAGAAAAGTATGTGTTGGCTCATTGTTGACAGTCATTAAAGGAAAACCTTTACGCAGCTTCAAGATGTGTTCAGCAAACATATTTCTCAGTCCCTGCAGTGTGGATTGAATTTACTGCTCTGCTCCTAGTCTCAGAGGTTATTTAAAATAGAGTCCTTAATAATTTTGTTGGAACACTACTCATGCTTTACTATAAGCACAAACTTATATTGCTGTAACTTTCTAAAGAGTTACTCTGGCAAAAACTCACATACAGATTCAGTTACACGAGTGAACAATATCAGCATATTCTTGTGTCTATGCTGGCTACCCTCAATTGAACACCTCTGTACAGGCACTTCTTCATTGCCTGGAACTGTAGTCACACTGTGCTTGATAAAGCACCCTATGCTGTGCTGTTGTCTTTCTGGCCTGGGGCAAGAATTGACGCTGAATTTTTAACTTGAACCATTAAAAGCCAAAGGTAGTGTAGCTGCAGAATGACAGCTTTTCCTCTCTACCTCCAGCTGCCCACATCACACTCAGCTTTGCAGAACTCTTTGAACTTATTGGTTCTCTTTGGTGCAATGCACAAGTACAAAGAGTAGAGGCTTCAGCTGTGAGTTTTCATACATGTGCAGACTTCAGCAGTCCTGAATGCATAAACTTTACCAAAAGTGATGAGGTTGATTCATTTAATATTTATTTAAACACTGTAATAATATTTTGTCATAGAACATTCCCGTTTCGGGCATTATCTTAGGGCTTTGCTACTCAGATGTAACCATTGCAGAACCAAAAAAGAACTACCAGCTCAGAAGGTGGAGTGGATGTCAACTAAAGGGCCACTGGCCAACAGAACATGAGAAAAGAATTAACACATTTTGAGAGGACAGCAGCTGGGCTCTGAAGGATGAAACACAGTTCAGTGTTTCTGTCACTGCTCCAGCTGGCTGACCTACAGATTGGCTCCAGACCTGGGAACAGCTTGACCAGTTATCAGCCCAGAAACAAATGCTTCAGCAACTGAGCATGTCAAATAGAAAAGAAAGAAAGAAAGGAAGATAAGTGCTAATGAGATTTTATATAGAATTTTGTAAGTGAAATATAGAAATAATGAAATAACACATCCAAAGTTGTAGTGCTTGGGAGGGGAAAAAAAAAAAGAAAATTTTGTCTGGATTTGGAAAGTGCTAAATTTAAGAATGTAGAAAGTAGAAGACATTAAATGAATAAATAATGAGGCCCACAAAGATGAATAAACTTTACAGACTTACATTACCAAGGGTGCTAAAAAGAGTGTTGGTAATTATTAAATATACTTCCTAATTAACTGGCAGCCTGTTTAGATCTGTTTATTGTGGAAATGCAGAATCTCATTCTAAATCTAAATATGGTAGCATATCCACCTGGGGAATGTGAAGCTCATGTAGAGGAGTTGTCTCAGTCTGCAACTGTATAATTACATCTGTTCATGATGTAAGTAAGTAAATGAGTTCCTTATGGGAGGACTAAAAAGCCATTGGATATAGGTGGAGCATCAGTTCGTGCACTGTGTGCTTGAAGACTGAGAGGAAAGGTATAAATGTGCTTATTTCTACACACAGTAGGTACATCTTTATTAGCTATGTAAAAATCTGTAGAAGCTCTTTTTTCCTCCATTGCCTGAGTCACTGAAAAATGAAATGTTGAGAAATACAATAATGCAGAATGTTTCTCAGCTACTGGGGGAAGTGAAGAATACAGGAGAAAAGTGTAGACTCATGAATGAATAATGCTGAAAGGATGAATATGACGGGAATGTATGAAAGGCAGAATGTGCCAATTCTGTGGGCGCAGGAAGGACTAAACACCAGTTTCTTTCGTGAGTGGAGGTGCTGCAGTGATGTCTCATGGATTGCTACAGCTTCAGTGTTTCATTCAATAGTAAGGTGCAGGATTATTGTGCTTAGTAAATGGATCCTGGATGATGTTTCCTCAGACTTTGAACTGCACTGGTGTCTCTAGGTCTTCTTTTGTGTCATCTCAACTTCTCCTGAAGTTATCACAGCATTTGCTTCCTCAGGTGCTGCAGTCAGTCCTGCAATGCCCTGTTTTGGTACCCAGTGAGTATTGGTTAGATGATGGAGCATAAACCTGCTTTATCTGTGAGCAGTGATAACAGGCCCAGCCACATATCCACGGCAGCAAAGCAAGAAGTTGGATTGCATGTTTTGGATCTTATCCTCCTCTCTTTCCTGCATTCTCAGGAGATACTCAGCTTTAGAGAGATGGACTCTCTAGCATGGCTTTAGGCTGTCTTCTCCCTCTGAGTTTCTGCAATACACAATAAACATGAACAGGAATAAGGGGAATAAAAAAGGGAAATTCTGAGTACAAAATCAAAGCAATTCTTGCAGGATGAATAAAATACAAATGTGCAAGCAAAGAAAAGGACTTGAACACCTGTAGTAATAAAGGCTCTTCTGCAAAAATATGTTTCAATATTTAAATAACCATCTCTGGTAGCCTTTTGGGCAACAATATAGCTTGATTGCTGGCCATTTCCTACAATGGAAACTTGAGGGCCATCCAGTATAATTTTACTGTAATAAATAGAATCTGAAAAAAGCAAGCTGTAAGGTGGCAAAGCAGACTGTTTTTCTGAACTGCTTTTCCCTCTGAAATATTTTGTTGGCATGACATACACTGTTTATTGTTTTACATGTCTTTATAGCCTTCAGCCTCTCTCTCTGTCAACACATTACTCTTCAGCTTCATTGTGCTCTTCTGTCTTCTCTGGTGCCGTGGGAACATAGAGCAAATGATTCTACTGTTCCCAGCTAGAAATTGTTTTTCATTATAATTTCAAGAGGGGCTTTGAAGTATCTACTTAGGCTCTCACAGCTAATAAGCAACAAGGCAGTTGCTATGCTACTTGTTGATTAAATGAAAACCAGACCCGATAACATGTCAAATCTTCCTGAGGGAGGTGTTTCTCTTATGGAGATGAGTACTGAACAGTTAAGACCTGAAGTTGTATGTCTAAGGTTAAATGCCTAAATGGTCATTTTAAGCTCTGAAAGCAATGAGCTGGCTATCTGGAGCCAGAGTGTCAGCAGGTGTAAAACATCACTGACACTTCCCAAGCATTTGGGCACTAGGGGCTTTGAGGACAAAATGACCATTTTATATTCTGAGCATTAAAAATGCTAAATTTTCATTTAAGAGCTAAATAAAAAAAATTATTCTTCTGAGGTGCAATGTGACAGAAAATTCTAATGACACCCAGGAGAAGATCCTCAGTTCTGCCAAAACCAAGATATCATATTTATGGCAATAAATAACATGTAATATAACATGAAATAACATTTCATACTTGTCACAGTTTGAAAATTACTTTATGCTAAAAAGCCCAAAATACTATTTATGTTTCTGAAACAGAGTATAGACCTCTAAATTCAAGACATCAGTCTAATCTAAAGCCCAGAATCTGTTTAGACATTGGAAGTTTCTCATATATGTTGAAACCCTTAAGTCAGATTTAACACATTCTGAGAGCACTGAGTTCAGAATAAAATAAAATTCACAGTGACTTTCACAGTGAAACACAATAAATAGAGGTTCCACAGAATTAATGGTTTTGTATATTTAATTTAAAATATCATACTTAAAACTGCAATTCTCTTTTTTTTCATTTGCTGTTGAAAATGGGTAACTCTGCAGCAGAGGATGTGACAGTCATGAAACCAAAGAAGGAATAAGTAAGAGAAAGCATAATTTTATAGCCCAGTGATTTAAGCATTGTTGGAAGAGAATAGAACTGGTTCTGCTCTGTACATCATTTCCTCTTATGTGTGTTTATCTGGTTCAATTGAAATGCAGAAGCAATCTACAGCAGCAGAATAAAAAATAATATTACACCATGTCTCATTTACTGTATTTTTGGTCCACTGTGGTTAGCATGTGAACTGCTTGAGGAGTGGTGAATGTACCTACAAGATAGTGGTTATTGTCTTAGAGATCTGAGTTTAGCTCCCTTAAGCGAAGATGGGCTTTCTTCTGTTCCATTTATTGACAGCAAAACGCTTGATTTTGTAGCTGCTCACAAACCAACAGGATAGCAAAGATCTGCATTCTGGCTTAACTGAGGAGGAAACATCAATTACATGTAAACACTGGATGGCAAAATTCAAGGCAAAGAGAGATGCACATTTTTCAAATACATTTCTATCTCCAGCTGGAACAATCAGCCAGCTGCTGTCTGCACGCTCCTCTCCCATGTGTGTTTTCTACCCCTTCTCCAGATTATCTAGATTTGAGGTGATACATTACTGTCTGTTGTATCATAGGACTTTTTTGGAATGGGCTTCTACACAGGAGTGATCAAGATGTGTTATCTACCAATATATTTCTTGTATATGATGTGTTAAAGTTGCAATGATTGCCTTAATGCCTTCCCCTGTATACTAGGGATGAAATAACTGTTCATTATCAATGTGTTGTTAGACAGCAACACTGGAATTTTTCTGAAAATGGCAGTTTCTGAAAGAAAAAATACTTTAGATGTTACAATACTAGCACACTTATTCTATTAATTTGTGCTTTCTGAAAAGGACATGAAAATAGGGAGATTACCCTACGGCAGTAGTGTCCACAGACACTCCCACTTTATACCTTTATTTCACCTTCATAAAAGGAAATTATATGCTGGGATAATTTTTTGTTTATTATGTCAGATTTCCTTTATTGTACTTGGCAATTTCATCCAATCTGTGCACTGAAAAAAAGAAATCTTGTATTTCCAAAACAAACAAAAGTTCCAGTTGCATGGTAACCAGCCCACACTAAGGCCTAGAAATATCGCATCCAGAGGACTCAGGACTTTGCCAAAGAAACAGAGTGCTTTTAACTGATTTCTTCATAAGATAATAACAGTGATTTTAACCACTAAATCATACAAAATGATGCTGTAGCCAAATTCTTTACTGCCACTGAAGTCAAGGAAGTTACGTTGTTGGCGAAGGGGACTCCAGCTCTTCCCCAGCAGTTTGTCCTCGTGCAGCCTGAAGAGGGGAGTTTGCCTCCAGACAGGGGAGGTCTCACCAGGCCACATGCCTGTTCTGTCGAAAAGGAACTTTACTTTAAAGACACTGTGAACTTTAGAACCATAGAGCAAGAGGGCATAAGAATAAAGGGCATGGGGGGGGATGAAGAAAGGCCCCTCAGTGTTTGCCATCCATCTCATATTACAGAGATAAAAAGACAGACACAATTGCATGATTTTTCTCTGGGCATTTCATATTGACTTGATAGTTTCAAAGGCTATAGTTACTTTGGCTCCCCTGATGATGTAGAACCACTGGAGATATGTTTCAAGAAGCTGGAAGGAGCCACAAAACTGGTGGAAGTGCCTTGCTGAGTATCATGAGACAGGGTACCATGGTTTAACCCCAGCCAGCAACCAAGTACTGTGCAGGCACTCACTCACTCTTCTCCCCTACTCCAATGGGAGGAGGAGCAGAATCAGAAAGAAAAACTAAAACTCACAGGTTGAGATAAGAACAGTGTAGTAAATGATACAAAGTAAAATACAATTAATACTACTAATAAAAAGGAGACAGAGAGATAAAATACAAGAAAAGCAAATGATGCATGACACCACCCACTGACCAACGCCCAGCCCATCCCTGAGCACCAGCTGTCTCCTCCCAGTCAACTCTCCCCCAGTTTATGTACTGCTCTCTTAAGCAAGAGAAAAGAAGGTCCTAAACCAAAAACTTCTTCACAGTTCAGTTTGTAATTCATCTTAATGAATAACAAGCTAACAAAATTTCTTATTCATAGTGTGTGGTTTCTCCATAATCATGAACTTAAGCAAGTGAGCTGACATCAAAGTAGTCATTGAGATAGTCTTGATTTTCTGCCTAACATTGAATGCACCTTGGACTACGGCTTTCACATCAATGCTTCATTCAGTTATAGTTTTTGATTCACTTAGATCCTCAACCAACCTTTAATCCACAGACCATGGCTGGGGTAAAAGAGTAGTTACTGTCTATGGCAATGTAGATATTGTGCATTGAAATCAGTATTGGGTGCTTAACAGAGGGAGCTGGAAATACCTGCCATAATATAAAATTTCAAAGAAGGTAAAGATCACCATCATTGCTGGATACATGTTTGAGTGGGCAGGGTACACCTGACTCTCACTACCAAAGTTTGGAGACTCTTTTGATTCCAAAGTTGATTCATTTTGAATGATGGAGTCGAAGTGCCATTTTTTCAGTTGTGTTTTCAGCCTGAACACAAACACATGCACACAGAGGCACCTGGTATTCCAGGGGTATGATTCCTCACAAGCATAGGAACTCCAGGAGAGAACGGTTAATTACTGGGAGGACTGGTGATTCAGCAGACTGACAGTGGTGAATCTCAGCCGCAATGAGCCATGTTTCATTCACACCTGTTGGTTTGCTCTCTACATGCCCCCAGTTTTGTGAGCAACACTTGGTCCTCAGATTTGCCATGGTTCAGTCTGACACACCTGTTTGTGGCAGCCCAACCCACGTGGTCTTTTTGATTGCCCCTCCATCTCTCCTTCTGTCCCAGGTCCTTTACTTACTGCATTCTTGACTCTCTGCATGTGACAGAAAGAATCTCTTTTGACATTTTCAGGTCTATAAGTTTGTCTCTTGATTTAGGTGTTCTTTCTCTTGCTAACCACAAAAGTACCAACCAGACACAGTCCCAGTAATACATCCAGGCTTGTCCAGTCTGTCTGGACATAAATCTGGATAGCACAAGGTCAATAGTCTCCTGCTCTGTGGTTGTCACTGAAGGACCTATGCTTCCCATGCCCTCCAGGGTGGACTATCAGACTTCTAATGATCTAGTTTCAACTGGTGTGGTTGATTGACCGGAAAAATAAATGGGTGAAACTCAGACTCTTTGATCTAGGTATGGTGCTTTTGCAGCAGATTTGCTGTTGGAATAAGACAGGATTCAAGAGAACCAGCTGGAGTCTGGTATGTAGGATTTTCTGGACTAAAGCCAGGGAGCTTAGTTAATAAGTCAGCAAGACAGGCTGCTTGATCTTCTAATTGGCTGCCAGCTTCAGGCTCTGAGTACCCAGTTACTTATTCAGGGACCTGCACAACTGAAAAAGATCTGTATTGGTACAGCTTTCATAGTTGGTTTATTCTGCCAAAAGTGGTTGAATTAATGTCTCTTTGCACATAAAATACAGGTTGCAAGTGGCTTGTGGGCTGCAGAACCTCTGAATCAAACCGTGCCCTTTACTCCATTTCAGCGTCACCATCCTTATAAAGAGCTGGTGTTAAGTTCTGTGTTGTTTTCTCAAGACAATACCAGACCTGAGGTCCAGAAAGCCTTCTGTATTGTGTCTGTCTGAGATAGAGATAAAACAGCATATGTGATACCAGATGAGACTATTCTGTTCCACAAAATTGTCTACACTCTCAGTAGTTGTGAATTACAAACCTGTTGTAATGGGGAACAATATCTGATTGCAAGGGATCCTTCTCTAAGACCTGTCCTACTTGTGTCTTTGCCTTTGGACATTTTGTTTCAGAATTATAGTCTGAGCTGAACCTCACAACCAGGAACCTGTAAGATTTTTTAGGCAATATGAAGTTAAACACCTTGCAAACAGGCAGTTAAATCTGTAGAAAACCTCTTGTAAAGTGCATGCACCAAAAACAGTGCCATTGTGATGTTCAGGCTGAGAAAGGATTTGGGGGAATGCTGCCTTAGGAGAGATTTATGTGTGCCCAGGACACTGAGGTGGGAGAAACAACATTTAAAAGAGAAGCACTGGTCACTCTCCAAACAAGTGTTGAGAGCCTACTTCTCAAAACAAGCAAAGAGAGCTTATCAAGAATGATTTTTTGGGGGGTAAAGTGCTGGCTGAAAAAGGCACGAAACTGTTCTAATAGGAACAAACCTCCTCTTGTTTGCTTCTTCCTAAATTCGTCTGAATAGATCTTTGTATAATCTTTAAATAAAAGAGATTGGTGAGACACGTGAGTTGAGCATTCATACCTCCTGTAAACTGAAAGAAGCTTCAAGGCTCAATTGTTCTCTAACCAGGAATATCAAAGGAGGCACTGTAGAGAGTCCCTTATGGAACTGAATTCAGAAGAGGCACAAAATCCTTGAGCATGAAATAGAAAAGGGTATAGCTGAATTATCCCTGTGGAAAATCATGGCATTGCAGAATAGAGAGATGAAAGAGCAGGAAAGCCACCATGGTGGTGGCAAGAGAGGCAGAAAATATCTACAACTGTATATGAAATTATGTGGAAAGTAAGGGAAGAAGGGAGGTCACATAGTCTAGAAGAGAAATTATGACAAACAGGCAATATGGGCAGCAGGGATGTTGAGGACAAGACTGATTTTGTTGGTACTTTGGAAAAAGGAGCAGCAGGACATTAGGGTGGGAAAAAGGGTGAAAGAAATGAAAGGTGACATGAAGGTTGAAAGCCTGAAAAGAGAAAGAAAATGTTTCAACCTCCAAAGATCCAACTGTGATTATGCAGCTGTCAGCCCTGCCCCTTTAATTAAGTAATTGATTAATTAAAATAAAGCACTTAATCTCTCCATTTACATATTATGCCTCCCACTAACTAGCACTGACTGCAGGGTCCTCATAAGAAAGCTCCTTCCTATTTGAATTCATGTTGGTTCCCAAACATATTACTTTGTAAATAGGAAATGACAACATTGGCTCGGTGCCCCAGTATCGTGGCAGCATTGCCATATGTCAGTATCATGCTAAACATAGTAAGCAGAAGACCCAACAATATAATTATTGAGGACATCTGTCAGCAGCACAAGCTACATCTGGGATTAGTAGCTGTAATACTGGGAAGACCTAAGAAGCAGAGAGGAAAGTCCTTTTGTGTTGGCTTGGATTTTCAAGAATAGGAGCCAGATCCTCAGCTGGTGTAAATTTAAGCCATTCGAAGAAGCTAATGAGTCCCGCATCAGCTGATACTAGCTGAGGAACTGACACTGAAAATGAGGCCAATGTCATTAAGTATGAGGTTTAATATTTTCTGTGTGAAGGTAGAATGCCTCAAAACAATCTGAGTTTACAACATGGAAGATCATTTATTAGTGGAGCCAGCAGGTACAGACTGTCTTTTATCTCAGATCTGAAGGACTGTGGACAAGTCTGGAAAGCTCCTGAAGAATATTAAAAATTCTCTTTAATGTTCCTTGTACATCAAGCATGCGGTAATTTTATATTTCAAATAATTATAGGTAGAAAAAAAAAGAATCTTTTGAGCACATTTAATAACACTTGCTAAATTTTCTTCACCCACAGCAGAGTTTATCTTGTAGTCTGCACAGGCAGACTGTCCTGTGAAACCATGGACACTTACAGATTATACCTATTTATTAATCTGAGGGCAAGCTCCTGTTGGGAAGCCAAGTAGCTGCATTAATGGAATGCTCCTTTTGAGTTAATATCCCCTGTAGAAATCATATAGCCATGTCTGTACCATGCTGTGCTCATTCTGACATGCTGTAGTTCTCAGCAAGCCTTAATATTTCAACCACCAGGTTGTCCTAATATTGGTTATATGGCATCTAGGATGGAGGCTCTCTCTGTTTAAATACATGGCAGAAAGGCTTCACTCCATGCATCTGCACACAAGCCCTGAGGACTTCCAGCCTGCTCCCAGCCCTGTTGTTTGAGCACCAAGTATTTGATGATGAGTTGTATAACTGCCTTTAACAGAGAAGCTGAAGGGATTATGCCTAAGAAATGTTAACAGGCAGATTTTGGGCAATACCAAGAAAGGTTGCTTTCTGAAGAAAGTGCCTAGTGATGTATTAGATGAGAAATAAAGGAAAAGAAAGGTTAATCTCCCCAGAGAAAGCTCTTCCTTCGTGTGTCACATGAAACTTTTCACTCCTTTACACTCTATATTGATCAACAAGGGCATCCTTGCCCCCAAGTCAGGTTTGTAAGAAAGAGAAAATGAGCTCGTGTACTGAACTCTCCCCACTTTTTAATTTTTTTTTTGCTTTGCAAGATTTCTTTGAGCCCTAAATCCATAACCTATATGTAACAAAGGATTACAATAAAACAGCAGATTACAGAATTGACAGAATGTAAGGTTTGGTTTTTTTTCCTTAAACTGAGAAAAATCTTTCCTTATACACTGCAAGTTTGGGGGAAATCTAAGAGAGGTATGCCTCTTCACTCATTCAGCAGGAGATTCACCAAGACACTTATGCTTATGAATGTCTATCTGTGTGCCTGTACATGAGCTAAGTGTTTAAACTCTTCCTGTAAGTCAGCAAAGACTCATCCCAGGAAGCCTGTACATCTACAGAGACACCCAGCTGACTAAAGGGTCTACTTGAACTCCAATGCTTTGAATTGCCTTGCTGAGGTGTTCATTGCTCTCTTGTGGCTGTAGAGGAAGCATATGGAGCCTAAAGCCATAACTGAGTGCCTCTGTGCATCCCCCCAGCAGCATACTCTGTTTAGGCTGGCAAACAAGGTAGCCAATTAAACGAGGTTAGAAATATTGGGTTTTGTGACGAGACGTGAAAAAATAATCTGATACAAACCTATGACAGCACTAAAGCCATCAATATATTTTCAGGTGCATAACACATAAAGAACTTTTTCCTTCCAAAATTCAATTGTGTCCTTGCTGGATAGGACAAGAGGAAAAACAGGTATGAGCCCTGAAATACAGAGGCCTCTGTCTTGCTCCTGTTGATGCTTTTCAGTGGTCTGGACACTGCTTGAACACTGTGTGAGTGTGATGATGAAAACACGTGATTGTTAGTTGGCTGCAGGTATTTTTCTGTCTAAGGCAGGATCTGAATGAGCAGTGGCTTTGTTTAATTACGTTTTCTTAATAAAACAGAAAAAAAGCTCACTTAAAATTGTTTCAGGCCTCTGGTATCCCAGCAATACATCCTCCCCTTTTCACATGACAGACTAGCTGAGAAAATTTTTCCCTCAGGTAGAAAAATAACAAAAAACCAACCAATCAAGCAAAAAAAAAACCTAAAACCAAACAAAAACCCAAAACCAATCCCCCCCCCAAAAAAACTCCCCATCCCTACACACACCAAATCAACCAACCAACCAATCAAACCCCCCTAAAAACAAAACCAAACAAACTCAAACAAACAAACAAAACGTGACAGGTTATTTAGATGGCAATGGAAAAGTTAAAAAAATTAAAATTGGAAATTTTTTATTTTTTGATTTTCAGGAATTTTTTTCCTCAGATAAATGAAGATAGCTGTTTTTTATTTTTTTTATTGAAAGGGAAGACAATCCAAATGGCTTGAGCCTATGGTCTAACCCTGAAAACATAAATTTTTCTGCATCAGTAAACCTATCCACCTCATTGACATTACTTACATTTGGAAATTTCTATCTTGTTCCAAGTGGGGCTAAAGTGAGACTCAGGTACACATCTTTACCTTGGGGGTAGATTTCACTATTACTGTGTGGGGGAAACACCCAGTTCAGAAAACTACTCTCTTTCTTTCTTTAAATAAAAGACGTTTCAGGAACACAGCCATACAGAATGAATAACTAATTCTTGTCTGATTGCAGCTCTGGAGTGAATTTTGATGGTCGAGTTGAAAATAGTGCTTGGATGAAAAGGAGTCTATAATGGAAACCATGCAGGAACCACCAGGAGTGCCAGCAGAGAGCTCATAACAATATCAGTCATGTGGGGAACTGTGCACCTATTGGACGTGTTCACCAAAAGATTACCTTCAAAATCTGTAGCCTCCGTTTCCTGAGTTTAACTGTGTTTGAATGATCTGTGAATTTTAGGGTAATGTGTATTTAACATGCATCTCTATAGGAACTACACAGTGTGTCTTTATTTGCAATGCTATGGACCTTACAAGCATTCATTTAGGTGTAGCTTATTTAATTTTTTAATGGGCTAATCCTTGTTCTTTCAGGAGAGTTTTTCTACATACAAAGCAATTACTTAAACTTGTGTTTGTTTAGCTCACCTAACCAGAGCAGTCACGTAATCTTTGGGCTTTTTCATATCTTGCCAACAATTTTATTAATGGAATCAGGCTGTTCCTGTCTGAAATATTCTCTTGCAAATGTTTCCAGACAGAACAAGAATGTGAATAACCTAGTGTTCAGCAACGAGTTTTAAACAGATTCTTATTCTCCTGTCTGATTTTGATAAAGTAAATGCAGTAGCACATAGATGACATTTATACCTTTGCAGCTGATTTTTGTTTATGGCAGTTAGCTAATGTTTGTGTTCTTGCAGGGAGGATTTGAGAGAGAGATGGAGGATGGAGTTAGGAGCTTTATTTGTTCACATTTCCAAATCTCCCCCAAAGCACTATTTTTTTTTTTTTTGTATCATGCTGCAAGGTGTGGCTGAAATGTTGACTTCCATTTTCTCAATTTCCTGCTGTATTGTTTTGTTGCTCGGACTTCTACCTCCATTCCCCCTCATGAGGGCACATCCATACACACACATCAAACAACAAAGAGAACTTAGATTCCAACCTTTGTTAAAACCCAAACTGTACATCCTAGCCATTGCAACAGCTGCTTTTTTGACTACCAGTTTCACAAAGGCATTTCATGACTCCTTATGGCAGCTCTTTCTTTATGGAATTAATTCAGTTTAACCCTCAGGATAATGGCATTTACTAAAAATAAATGAATAAATAGCATCATTATTCTATTTTTGTACTTGAAAGAACTGGGGACTGACTCTCATTTTGGTCAAAATCATAAAAATTCTCCCGACATCAAAGGAACTACCTTCATGTCGAAGTGCTGTAAGCTACTAAAGAATTTGGCCGGGCCATTTCTTGTTGTATGGGAAACATGGAAATTGTGATTAAGCCTGTAAAAGTGAAGCAGTCACAGCCCCTTGTCTGCTGTACATTCAGCAGTCAGACTCACCATTGCTGCATCTAAGGCCAGGGTGCATTAGGGCATGGCTAACATCTATTATATATTTGTTTATTCCTCTCCTTCCCAGACAATAATCATGTCCAACAACCAGTGGAGTACTTAGAGTACACCTATGTGCTTGTCCTGCTCAAGGTAAGGTCAAAGATGTGCAGATTGCTTTCCCAGCAGGAGGTGGTGAGGTTTGTTGTAACTCTTTGTTCCCGTGGGAATTTATTTCCCAGTTTGGGTCAACTCTGAGGGAACTTTGTCTCATGCACTGACACCCTTACAAAAGTCTTACCAAAGCAGCTACTTCCTTCAGCTGGGAAAATTTTGCTGTGTCAGCTTTATGTGTGCTTTCCTCTCAGAATGCTACCAGTGGGCTCACTTTGCCTTTACGTTTTTCTCCTTCACAAAAAAAGAGGTCTTGCTTAACTTTGCGCTTTCTACTTCTAAAGTAAACCCATATCCTTCAAGGGGAAATGTCTTTATTTTATACTGCACCACACTGAAAACAGTGCCTCCAGAGTACTCCTGGTTTCTGCCTCCAAAAGCACCACCTGGAGTTTACAGTTGTTGCAAGCTAACCATCCAAGGGAATTAAATGAAGAAGAATGTAAAAATATTTCACATCAGGAAAGCAGGGAGAAGGGGAGCAATCGATGCAGAAAAGTAAATATATAGGGGAAATTCATTATAATGGAAGAAACACATTGAGAAAAGGGGGACTTAAAAACAAAAGAAAATTCCACATTTGAAAAATATAGTAATTGTGATAAAAGCCCATAAAAAATAAAATATAATTGCAAGGCACAGAATTTGAACAAAAGAGATGCCTGATTGGTTAACATGCTGGCTTTGCTCCCTGCCAGTATCGTTACTTCAAAGTGGTGTTGAACAGTGTTACAGTCATGAGTAGGAGGCAGACAAACTGTTAAAGCATTACCTGCTACACAGAACATTTTTTGCCAGCAGACTGGTCCCAGGTTCTTAATTTTAAAAGAGCATTTCCATAGCTGTGAACGTGCTTAATTTTATGGCACACACTGCCTTCAAATTGGATTGAATTATTGCAGTGTTTTAAAAACTTGTGATCTGATTCTGCAATTAAAAAAAATATTACATGTTGTTGCTTCAAGTACAGCAGATTCCTTTCGTTTTCATCTACAATGAAACACTTCGGTACAATGGGCTCTGAAGACAATTTTTAATGTTGACTCCTCTGCATTCTGGCTTCATTTGTGGAGATACACAAGCAGACACAAAAACAGCCTCAAACATGACTTTCAAAACACACAGCTTTTGTACTTCAAAAGGGATATGTCCCCATTTCTTTCTCATGCCTTTTATTCTTCACAAAGAAATACAGAGCTGACCTGACAAAAATACTTTTCTTGACACAGTAGTCAAAATTATCCTGCCTGAGTAAATCTGAGAACTCTTTTCCTGATAGAGCTACCTGGGAGCATGAAGAAATATTTAATTTGTATCTCTGGGAAAAACTGTGGGCTGAGATGTAGAACAACATAATTATAATTAGACCTGGAATCTTACCAGTCCCTGATCTTCATGAGATAGATAGCTCTCTGAATGTACACAGGGTCTTGAGGACTATTAACTGTATTGGGAACCTAGATGCTGACCTGCTTCACCCAAAACATCCCTACCCTGGAAGGCAACACGCTCCCTGGTCTTGACACCCTCCAGTTGTCCAGAGTGCTTTCAGTGCCAAAGCTGGTGAGTATGCTGTGAACTGATTTCCTAGAGTACCCCCAGAAAGAAAGAAAAACTGGTGTAGCTCCTTTTTTCACTTATTCACCTGGAACAAAGAACATGCTGTGATATATTGGGTTTGCTCTCATCTGCTTTATCGCATTCTTATTGCTACATAAAAAACATTTCTTTAGAATGCCTTATTTTCACCAGTTCACAACTAAAGAAGGTTGTAACTAAAGAAAGTAGAGAAACAACTCAGCACAAGAAGGGCAGAGAAATATTTCTGTGGGAAGGTAATAACTACAAGTCTTTACACTAAAAAATATCAACCCCCCCAACAGTGAAATCCCTCTTACTTGGCAAGAAAGGCAAGTCATGTGTCTTTGCAGCACCTTGACAGAATTTATGTTGCACCCTTACCCCTTCATCACGGTCACCTGTTCATCCATGTGAAGCTTGGGTCATGATGGTCCTGCCTGGAGCAGCACACCTGTGTTTTCTTTGCATGGAAACCAAGGATGGGAGGGAAGAACAATTGACTTTCAGCAAGGACAAGGCACACACTTGAGATGGGGACCAGACAAAGTCTAGACAGGTTCCTTAGCTGTTTGGTTATTTTTTAAACATTCTTTAATACTAAGTATTTGGTTTTTATAAAACATTCAGAATGTTGCATGTAATAATCTTCTCTGGGTGAAGTATTAAAAAAATCTTTTTCTGTTCTGAGTCTGTTATTTTAATAAATGCAACATTGTTGGGGTCCCTCCCCCGCGCCATGTAGCCCTGAGGGAGGCACGGGGTTTCCCTGCCCCTGCTCAGCCTCGTTCCCCATTGGTTGGTTTGTGTTCCCCTGCGCGGGCAAAGCAGCTCGGGCCCCGACTGTAAGAGTCCCTCAGCAGAGCCCGGCCATGCGGCTGGGGAAATAAACATCTCTGAAACATCTAGCAAGAATCCGTCCGTATATATTTGTTTCTTTTCCACAGGACTCCTGGTTGGATAAAGGTGTTGCAGTATCCCCACTGCAACATAATGGTGGAGATTTGAGGGCAGAACGATCCCCGATCCCTAAGCGACTTTGTGTGAGTAAACCCTGGAAACTTTGGATTCCTCTTCTTGGTTTTGTTTTGCTATTGCATATCTGGACTATGGAAGAATCGTGGGAAATGGGGCTCTCTGAGCCACAGAAAAAAATGTATCTAGAAGTAAAAGGAATCCTTGAACAACAAAACAAAAAAGTATTGGAACCGGGAGATCTTGAACACTTCTTTATGTGGCTTTTCAAAGAGTTCCCCTATATTTCCCGAGACTTACTTTTTGATATCAAACCTTCTGGATATCATCAGGAGTGTTTCTGGAACGAGATCTGCGATAAGCTAAGGGATGGACGAGCGATAGAAGCTGTCCGTGGATCCTTTATAATCACTGACGCTCTTGAGGAGCATCTGTATGATCCCATTACCCCTAAAGCAGAAGATCATACTTCTCCCGTGGCCGAGACCGCGCGGCCGCCATCCTGGGAGCGCATGACTGCAGCTGTGCCGATGGAGGTGCCTGCGCTGGATGCGCCCGGCCCCCTCGGGAGCGCGCGCCTTACTGCGGACCCCATCCCTGTCTCGGGGTCCCCGGCCACCCGGCCGCGAGTGAGGGAGCGACGCCGCAGGCGCCATGGGTGCCGTGGGCCACGAGCAGCCAGGAACCGGAGGTCAGCGTGGAAGCCCGCTCTGAGCATACGGCTCGGAGAGCCCTATGCAGGGAGAAGCGGCGGTTTCCACAGCGACACGAGAAGCCGCGCAGCGCAGCGCCGAGCCGGAACGGGGCCGCTCTCAAAGCAGCGTGGAGTTTGCGGAGCGGAACCACTCACAGGGCACGGAGCCAGCGGCGATGGCAGCGTGGGGCCGCGCAGAGCCCAGACAGGCGCTGGAGCGGGGCCGTGCAGAGCCCAGACACGCACCGGAGCAGCGTCGTGCAGAGAGCGCAGAGCGGCCGCGGCGCGGGGGCCTGACCGAGACGTCGGAGTCGGCGAGGCGGCGGCCACGCGGGACCGGCACCCACGACAGACACGCAAGCACGTGATAGGAGAAGTTCTAGCAACGAAAGTCACAGGAACTGTGAAGTGGTACAATGTAAAAAACAACTATGGATTTATAACACGAGATGATACAGGGGAAGATTTATTCATCCATAGAACTGCCATTAAAAGGAATAACCCTAAAAATTACCTGCAAAGTGTAGGAGATGGGGAAGTTGTTCAATTTGATATAGTGCAAGGAAAGAAGGGTTTACAAGCAGCGAATGTTACTGGGCCTGGAGGTATTCCCGTCAAAGGCAGCCGTTATGCACAAAATTATAAACAATATCCATTCCAGCAATTTCCCTACCCACAGCCTAATTTCCCCTTTTACCCTATACCCAATATGAACCCTTTCCTAAGTTTACCCTATCCCCAGTTTATTCCCAATCCATTTTTTCATCCATGGTTTCCCTCACAAACCCCTGCCTTTGCCAATTGTTTCCCCAAAAATCCCTTTCCGATGCCGATGGGGGGATGAAAAGGGGGAGGGAAGAGATTGAACCCTCTCCTGCCTCAGTTTCCCCACAGGCATGTCCAGAGAGTTCTGTCTCCCTTCTGTCAGCCCTGAGATGTTCCATAGAATTTGTTTGGACATTTAAAGACTCAGGAGGGTGGCTTGTTTTGTTTTGAAACTGTTCTTGTTATGTTTATCCAATTGTCTTCATTCTCCTTTTATTAAAATAAAACGGGTGAGATGTTGGGGTCCCTCCCCCGCGCCATGTAGCCCTGAGGGAGGCACGGGGTTTCCCTGCCCCTGCTCAGCCTCGTTTCCCATGGGTTGGTTTGTGTTCCCCTGCGCGGGCAAAGCAGCTCGGGCCCCGACTGTAAGAGTCCCTCAGCAGAGCCCGGCCATGCGGCTGGGGAAATAAACATCTCTGAAACATCTAGCAAGAATCCGTCCGTATATATTTGTTTCTTTTCCACGGGACTCCTGGTTTGATATAGGCGTGTTGCAGTATCCCCACTGTAACACAACATCTCCTGTTTCTTATATGATTTAAATGCTAACATAAAAAACATTCAAAAAGACTAATTGGAAAAATACATGTCTGAAAAAAATGTTTTCAACTCATTTGAAGGAGGACTGAGAGTAATGCTATGTGTTCTTATTTATAAGGCTTTAGTAAATGAAGGATTTTCAGATGCTGACTCTCTGCTTCCCATTCTTCACTGCCTTGTATAAAATAAACTCTCTTGCAGTTTGGGAGGGGTGGACATTCCCAGGGCTGGACTCACACAGTGTGATGGGAGTCTCTGTTCCATACACAACTGCTGCTGGCCACCTTCCCCACACAGATCCGACAACAGCCCCACAGTAATGTGGAAAGCTGTAAAGCTGATCAGTAGAACTTTGGTCAGCTGCTTTAACAATGCTGCCTTTAAATCATGTATTGTTAAACCAGTTATGTATTAAAAATAACCTCCATGAAAACAAGCCTGAAAGATAATGGCTTGGATAATGAGTCAATAGTTCCAGAGATTCTGAGAGACATGACTCTAAGTCTGGAATTTATATACATTCCTGGTATTTTCCCATCTCAAAGGCACAGTAAAGCTGCTTAAATATAATGGAGTGGGGGAAATCAGCCACACCAGATGATTCATGTGTGCTTCTGCCTCCACTCAACTCATATTTTAAACATCTCATTGAAATTTATAATCAAATACTTCTATAGTTTTCTTTATGGTATTGGTAAACAATGGTCCCTTTGTCTACAGTCTGTCTCAGAAATATAAAGTCAACTGTACTTCATGTTGTATTAGATCTAGGTATAGGAGACCTTTGTTAACCTAAATAGTTTAGAATTTTCCTAGTTATTACTGATTTTCTTAGAACCCTGGAGTTAAATTTACATTGGCAAATTCATAGGTCTTTGCCAAGAGAAAAACTCATATGGAAAAAGATATTTCACATCCATGTAGTTGATGAATATGTCTGATAAAGCAATTGAATAATATGTTATCTTTAAAATATGTATGTTTTTACTCTGTGAGTGACATAAAAGTTTAGGTAGCTTTAGCACCAAATCTCTTTAGGAAATAGGAGGTGCGGAATCAAAATGTTTTCTATTGTTATTTGTTCTATATTATTGTCCTCTATTGGAACAACCTAGATGCCAAAATGCAACTGTCTTAGTCTTTGTTCTCTTCTGAATTTTCCAACTTAAAATGTATATAACTTATCACAATCACAGTGCTTTTCACTTGGGAAAACTGACTTTCCCAATCCGTTTTTTTATTTTGTTAGAATCATGCAGGACCTTATGATTGTGGAAATTGTATCATTATAGAAATTCAAAAGAGTGCAAATAAGACATTTCAATGAACATAGCGGGGTGCTAACACATATAGAAAACAGCAAAAATGAAGGAATGTCAAGTAAATGCATGCCAGACTCCAGGTCAGAGCCAAGAGTGATCCTACCATCATTGTCTATGTAGATACTTTCTTTTTATTCAGGTCTTCCAATAAAATAGAAGAATCACCCAGCAGGCTTCACACAGTTAAAAGGACATGGATCTAGTACACCTTCTAAATCTCTAGTTTTTAAAATCTTTCTTTAAGGCTGAAGTGTAGATCTGAAGCAAACTCATTAAAAAATGGGATGTGAAAACAGCTGTAAATTTGTAAGGCGATGAGGGACCTCCTCTGGAGAGTGTGAGACAGAGAGTACACAGAGCATCGGGCACAGATGCGAGGAGCCCGCTTTGTTGGGCACTTGCAGTATCTCTTGTGCATTTGATCCCAGCAAGCTTGACTTACTGAAATGCAGCAGGGTGGGCAGTGATCTCAGGATGACTGTGTTCTGGGCTTTCAGTATGCCTGGCAACCACAACCAGAAGATGCCTGATGACCACTTCTGGCATATCTGAATATCAACCATCTGGTCAGAGCCATTATTTTGTGTGGTGCATCAAGCATGCTTCTGGAGCAAATGTATTTCATCTGGCAGAAGTGGTAAGAGGCAAATGTACCATTAGTCCCCACAATTTTTCAGGCTGAAGCCTGATGTGTTCCTCCCTTGAGCTGGAGATGTCTCTGTCTTCCAAATGTTTTAACTTTCATTTGCAGATCTCTTCCCTGTTTCACTCCACAAAGACTCATTATGAAATAGGGCATTTGCCAGATAATCAGGGAATCATAAAATACATCTCATTGTCAAGGAGTTTTTCGTGGTAACATCCTCTTGAATTGCTCCAGTATCGTCTCTATGTAGATACAGAAATAGCTCCACACTTCTTTCTTATTTACATTATAAGGTTATTTGTGAAATATAGAGCTGTCTACCATTGTTCAAATACATGTAGTTTAATTATCATTTCAAGAAATAGGCTCACTGTTTCCACAGAATAGCCATTACTTTTTAGAGTTCAAATACGAGCAACCAATTCAGTCGCTAGTTCACATTCTGGCAAAAATATTATAAAGTTTATTTAGATATTTTTCAATCAAGTCTTGCAGACCAATTATCACACTCCTTTGATAGTTCCTACTTGGGCAGAGTATAATTTGTATTTTTTTTAATCACTTTTCATGTGCAGATTCCTTTAGTCCCTTTGAGATATGTTAAAGGACATCAGAAACGTGCATTATAGTTATACATACCATTATGCCTGAGTAACTGCACGGTACTGCTAATTCTGCTGTTAAAACATTCATAGCTTTAACTGAAATACAGTTTGGATAACAGACACAGCTCTCTTACCCACCTCAGTCAACTCTTTGCAGTACAGTTTTGTGATTTCTCATTAGCTAGCATGTCTGCCTTCTGCCACAAACTGACTTACATTCCTCCCATCTGTTGCAAACCCAATTTAATTATCAGTCACTACTGATATGAACATGAAAACAAACACTTTTATGCACGAAGGTTCTGCCCTTTTTCCCATTGTCAGAATTTTTGTGAGGTAGTGTTTTGAAGTTTTCATAGAAGGTTAATTCAAAAGATCTGTTTCTGAATACACCAAGTTTTTATTAATGTTATGTTACAAACCCAGTAAGATCAATCAGTAATTCAAATGAAGCCTGTATTTTCATACTGATTTATCCTATTATTTTTCTTCTTGAATGTTTGCAAAATGGAACATTTTTTAGAGTATTTCTACAAGTAAGTTAGAGATTTTGCAATTATTTAGTATTCATATACTGCATGCATCATGCCATTGTCAGTTATTAGGACTACCTGAACCAGAATGGTAAATAGAAATGAGAAATCACTAAAAAATTAATCATTATTAAACTAAAAGGAAATTAACTGAAACACAACAATCAATACATAATGGAAATACAAAGCAGAATATTTAAGTGCTGAAGAAGAATGGAATGATTTAAATATAATTAAATATAATAATTTAGTGGGAAAATAAATATCTCTAACAGAAGACCCTGGAACAGGTTGCCTGGAGAAGTTCTGGATGTCCCATCGCTGGAAGTGTTCCAGGCCAAATTTGAGCAACCTCGTCCAGGCAGGGAGGTTGGAACAAGATGATTTTTAGGGTCCTTTACAACCCAGAACATTCTATGGTCCTATGGATTTTCTCTGGACTCCAGGTGATTTTAAGTCCTAGTAATTTTGGGTGAGAGCATGATTTTGGCAGAATTGTTTTGTTATAGCATCTCTGAGCATGTGTGATGCTTATTCTAGGACAGCACTGGAGACACTTGAGAGAACAAGACCTACCCAGGAGGACTTTGTTACGCAGAGGATGCTAAACCTGGCATAATTAATGTTCATGTTATCTGGCTGGAACATGCTTTTTTGTGCACAGTTTTATCATTCATAGCTGTCTTTCATCTGGGAGAAAGCTGTAATTTCAGCAAAAGATTGGAGAAATGACCTGGCTCATATCCAGGACCAGACCTGGGAGTAGTTGCCATATCTGGAAGACAACTCTTTGATAAATGCAGGTGCATCCTAAAGCCAGGACGTGAAGAACCTGCATAAATGACCGGGGACCAAGGAGGACATTGAGGGAGTCAGGGTACTGAGAGAGCTGAAACAGCATCTCTAATGACTGAACAAGGAAGGGGCAATCACTTATTGGAGAAAAGACAGGGAATCAGAAACAACAATAAGGTTTTGTAATTCTTCATTTTCAATTTTATTACTCCCGTTCTAATTTTTCTGCCTTCTTTATGACCTAAACTGCAGCAGCCCTTTCAGTTTCTCTATAAAATGCTTTCCAGGTCCCATTGTTTGAATATGCTCAAACACCATGGACACATGCATGGGTCAATCTGAAGAAAGGCTATTTGTCTATCTATTAAATGATTTTGCATCACCTCCAAGAGTAAAATAGAACCCTGGATTATCAGTGCTCACCTTTCAAAGCAAAAGCTTTCCATTTTCTCTGCTTTAAAATACAAAGTCTAATTTTTTTCCCCCTCTTTTAAAGCTACTTTTTCACATTTATGCCTCAGGCTTCACCTCTCTCTTCATTTATTGACAATGTGATCATTTGATATTTTAGATTGCCTTTACTGGCAAGCTCAAGAGAGGATCAGAAAAGGCTTGGCATCCTTTGAGAAGGAACTGCTTTCCTACCTCTGACACAAAGTAGGACAAACTAGTGATGTGCTTGCTGCTCACTCCACCTAGGACATCCTCAGACAAGTCTGTCAAAACAGAAGTCTTAATAGCAACTGATATATGTATTAACCTCTCCTTGATCAAAATTTCTGTGGAAAGAGACACTTCTATGATCAGAATTTCAGCAAATAATACCCTTTAAGCTACATCTGATGTGATTTGCAAATTCATTTATAATCATTGCTTGAATGAGTAGAGGAAGACACTATTTAAATTAATTTGTAAAAGTGAAAGAAGAGAACAAGTAGTTGGGATATTTAAAGCAGAGTGAGGCAATGAAATGATCAGACTTAGTTGTCAATATTTGAATTTCTTTTGAAATATTTGAAAATCTAATGAAGTTCCTATATGCAATCTGTTAAATAATTCTGGAGAGTAGAGATTGAAAAGGCATCTTTTTGATATAGATATATAGATCTTGTCTGACATTATCTCTTGACAATTGTTTGCTTTTTGGTGCTGAGGCAGTTGCATTGTGAAAGGAGAGGGGTGTAAAAATTTGCAGCTCTGTCTCAAACTGTATGGATAAATTTCAGCACCTTACATATCACTCCATCAAATCTAAATTTCATGCAGAGAGCTTCCATTGAGAACCATGATTGGATTTTCTAATTCAGGCCTTGAAATGTCTGTGTTGCACCATCTGGCCTTTATTTGTGGGTTTGTGTAATAAAATATTTTTAAAGACCACAAAGTACAACTGTAATTACTAATTTTTAAATTTTTTTAAATTTAAAACTTCAGTAGAAATCAATTTATTTCAGCCTAAATAGCTTTTTGGCTCAATTGCAGTATTTCTGCAAGTGGTGACATTGCATGTTGTAAACTGACTGTGCAGTGCTGACACCAGCAAGTCCAAATGCAGGCCAATACTGTACACAGTAGTAGTCCAGGGACAAGGACAGCAAATGAGCCTGTATCTAATTAAAGTTCTCTGATAGGATTAATCAGTCAACATTTTGCCACATAAATCAATAGCTGGATTTTCCTCCCAACAAAAAGCCTAATTTTTGCTGAGGAAACTGTTCACTCAGCTAGAATGTCAATGTTCTTGGCAGATGATTGATTCCCCCTATATTTTATGCATTCAGATTCAAAATACAAACAACAGATGGCTTTCTCTACAGTTCTAAACCTGGATTTGATTGCTATAATCCACTCAACACTGCTGGAATTCACACCGTGCAAACTTAAGGTGATCTGTGGATCTCTCTTCTACTCCATCTCATATGTAACCTCTCCAAATTATCAGGTATAGCGGCAAGTGATTGAGACCTCCAAGAAGGGTATGGTAAGACAAGAATTATTGCATCACTCTGAAAGCTGCCATGACACTGAAGCAATGGCCACAGCAACCTCACTCTGGGTAGGACTGTGTTAAGAATGACTGGAAGCAACCAGACCACTCTCCAGATTAGAGCCCTCATCAGCTGGACCCTCCAATTAGTGTGTGATACTCAGAGCTGTTACTTGTTTGAATGGAAATTCTTGGGCTGGGCATGAGAAGATTTGGCTTTTAATTGGGTAATTATAAATCCCTAATTATAGGCTGATAATCTTTTCAATATCTCTTCTTTGGCGCCAACTAGACCAGATGACTCGGATTTATCCACATCCTTGAGGAGAAAGAGATTTTTCTTCCAGAGATAAGAGTTGTTGTCTGTAGATCATGAGTGATTGGGTGTAAAGATTACTAGTATTTCTTAAGCTGCTTAGACAAGGCATTATGGTTCATTTTTTTAAGTTGCAAATAGCGAATATGTTATAATGTCCTTTCTAGAATTAAATCTGGATCTGTACGACAGCAATACCAAAATTAGCAGGAAAATTAGTATCCATGCATAGTACCTGTGACAACAAACAACATGATTTTTCCATGTGGAATGCAGAATTCTGCAAAATTCAGTAAAAAGCTCTTGTAAACAAGAAGAAAATTGGACACTTTATATATGTAATTGAGAGGCCCTACTGTTTCTTTAGTGAAAGCTGGCACTAGTGAAAGATAACAGACTGTTAGGCTTACTCAGGAAAACTACTCACAGGATCAGTTTAGCTTCAGGAAAATACCAGTTTCACCCCAAAATTGATTTTGAGGAATACCAAACCTACTTAAGAATCAGAGTAAAATTCAGAGAACAATCATGAAAACAAATGGAAGAGGGGTTAAAAAATATTAAGGATTACTCCTTAGAAAAAGTCACCTAAATTAATGAGAACTCACATTAGACAACTGAGATAAACAATGCTAAAATAAAATTAAATATTTAGTTTTGGATCACATGAACTATGATTGTTTGCATAAAACCTTGAAATATTTGTTTAGTTCTGAAAAGTTCCTTTTTTTCTCCTGTTAAAATAATGACTATATTTGAGCAGTCTACCTGCCTCAGTTTTTGTAATTATGTTTATTGGTATGAGGGGTGGGACATTCAATGTATTACTATAGTTATTGTTATTATTATTATTATTATTATTATTTCTTCTTATTTAGACCCTTTTCTCCTCTTTTTTTTTTTTTTTCTGTAAAGAGAGTTTACTTTTAAATAGATCGGCAAGATTTTCAAGTTTTAAGAGTTACTGTTAAGTAACACTTCTGATATCCATCCTGATACCTAGCTTGTGGTAGCCAAGAAGCTAGCCCAAATTAAGAATATGCAAAATCTACAACAATCCTCATCAAATTACTAAATGTGTTATGTGCAAGGTAGCTTCCTGATTATTACAAAAGTTTTTTAATTTTAATTTTTTATTTTAATCAGTTTTGGACACATTTTCCTCTCTGGTTAACCTACTTCTTACTGGGATGAAAAAGGCATTGTCCTCTGCTGGAAGAGTGATATGATGAGGAAACCACTTCTGCAGGAGACAAGCTTGTGGTCAATTTTCTCCCTGCGTACAAAGCAAAGAAAAAGCTTTCTGTAAAGGAGAATTTAAAATAAGGTTTTCATGAATCATTGTTTGCTGGACATGCCGGGGAAATCTAAATTAAGGAAGACATCCTTCCACTTAGTTAAGGAAAACCACAGTTCATAATTCTTTCAGAAACACACAATGGCAAACTTTGTACGACTTAGATACTGAAAGCCAAGCCAGATTAGATTTAAAACTGGCTAGCTGTATTTTATAATTCTTCAGGAAGAGTTTTTCTATGAGAATTGGACAGGGAAAATAATTAACTGCAGTAGAACTGATCAGGAATTTTTGACTGCATCAATTTTCATTGGAAAAGTTAAATGTTCAAAACCTAAACTTTATAGAAATTTGAACGTTTCGAAGGAATTACTTTTGGAAAGCTTCATGGTGTCAAAAAAGGATTTCAGGGTTTGTTAGACAAAACTGCAGGGATCAAGAGTCTGGCCAATGTCCCATTGCCCTGAGGCACAGGATAACAGGCTTCCAATGTAAAACTTGGATGACATGAAACATGAACACAGATTTGCTATATTCCAGGTGAATGTCCTAATGAAAGGGTACATAGTTAATGTTGCTTTTTTTTTCCTGAAAAAAATGTTGTTATTATTACAAGCTTAATTACACAGCTGGTGCTAAATAGTCTGATGGCGTAACATTCACCAGAAATACGGGAGGCTGAGAAGCAGTTCCCAGCTCCAAGAAGGCCAGAAGAGTAATTTTCTCTCCCCAGTTTCATGAAAAGACAGGGAGGTACCCTAATTTATCAAATAGTCATCACTCTTATAATAGCATAAGTGAAGCTGTTACTATGTCCAAGACATCTCTAAACTTCCTTAATTCACTAGCCTGTATCTTCTTACAATAAACTGGTCTTTCACCATTCCTGACGCTTTGTTTTTCTGAGAAACTTATTATTTCTTTGTTTTTGCTGTGAAACTTTAAGGTGAACATAGAAGTCTGAGGATAAGATGTTAACCAAAAACAAAACCAAGATCCAAAGGATTATGTCCTGAGAACCTGTGTTTCACTTACATCTAGATCTGGAACCAAATTTTGTAGGAAGTCCTGGAGTAATTAATTATAAAATCCTCAATGATGAATCTAAAGCCTTCAAATTAAGGGTGTTTTAAATTTGAGTCAATATTATAGCAATGCCATCAGAAGTCGTGGAAATATTTGGAACATTATAGACCACGAATAAAGTGAACCTAATTTTGCATTTGAACAGTATTCAAGTATATTGTTATTTCAGTTATATTTGAACTGCATAATCATCATCTGAATCAGAAACAGGTATTCAGGAACAACTGGCAGGACGCGAAAAAACAAACAAATCCTATCATTAAGTTTTGAGGATTCATTATAATCCTTTATTAGCTCATTCCTTAACTCCAGCTAACTCCAACTCAGTATTGTTCCCTGAATTGGCATAAAATTCTGAAAAATTTAGAAATGTTACTAGCATTTTACTTAGAGTCACATAAAGATTGGACCAAATTTTATTTTCATTGAATACATTGAGTTCATTCATGTCCATTAGTAAGAAATAGAGAACATACAAATTCATATGGATAAGAAACAAAGGAGTTAGACACTTGCAACTTCATTACTTGGCCTCAAAAAATACAGTACACTTCCAGATAATTTCCTCTGAGCACTCTTGATTGGCAAACAGATCAAGTCTTAAGAGAGACAGTCACATACACTAAATGAATCAAGTGCAAAATTTGTGTTATTACATCTGCATCTGATACACATCCATACTGGGCTGTAAGAGAAAAAATTTTTGCAGAGTAAATTAATGGAACTCTTGATACAGAGAGGAAAAATGAGGGTGCTGAGCAAGCCTTTTTTAGTGCTCAAGTCAAAGCAAGTTAAATACATGCTGAGAATAATAACATCTCTATTCTAGGCTTGACTGTGATAGTCAATTAGCCAGTTGGAGAGAAAAGGGCAGTTATTATAGGAGTGGAATATTACCAGAAAGAAAGTGATAAAGGCTGTCAGCTCTGTGAGATACAGATGGTGGCATGAAAGTTAGCTCCTGCAGAACTATAATCAGAGAACATAAAAACGTTTGTATATGCTATGAAATAGCATCTCTTTTTCAGTCTGTGCTTTTTAGAGACACCACAAAAACTAATACCAAAGCCATCTTTTGCAGATGTTTTAAGAGGCTGAAGAAAGCCTAGTTACTTTGAAGAGGTTTTCTTCCATAGTCCCTTACTGACTGTCTTTGTGAGCTCATTTGGATGCATAGCTCTAGTTTCACAGATGATGTTGGATGTATTAGCTGAAGAATGTTGCATTCTGGCATGCACAGGTTTAAATCTTTGTGATTTAAATAGTTCTTTCAGCATTGGGGGCATTTTCTTCAGGGCCTGTTCACAGATAATGGCAGAATTTGCTTATACAGAAACTAAGAAATGGTCCAGAGATATCATGAGACCTTCATCATACAGATTGAGCCCTTTGCTAGGAAATAATGATTTTCCAAATTATTTTAGGCATTATGGTAAGTGCTGGATTTCTCTATGGAAACACTTTTGAATTCCACTAAAGCTGGTTCACAGCACTGAATCAGGTTTCAAACTGTACCTAGATATAATCACTAAAATTAAAAGGTGAATTCATAAGTAAGGGGTAGAACATAACTTCATAACAAATAAAGACCACAGAAACCAAGATGATGCAATAAAATATCTGCTCTCGATGTAGCAGTCTTGTTTCTGCAGTTCTTTCCATATTAGTCTACATCATCCAGCTCCTGGGAAATCAGGTGCTTTCTGACAATTGAAGATCATTAATACTTTGAAAACAAACACATGGGTTTCTGTATATTCTTGATAGCATAATATTAAGGCTCTTGCTTTATGGGAATAGATTTTGATCTAACTTCAGACAGGAAGGCACTTCAATGTATCTTTTTATCTCAAAAGAGACAAATATTTAGTTTATATCACATCATAAAGAAATCAGGATAACAAAAGAAAAGAGAGGCAAGAATGACATTAATCTCATCTAAATTTGGTTATCTGTAGTGGAAGATGTCTCTATCTAAGCTAATAATCTCCTCAAGCTCCTTTTATCATAAATGAAGAGGAAATAGGTAATTTTGGTACTCTAAACAATTAGCTGAGATGTCAATGCTTACAGTGTAAAAGTTTACATTTATTTAGGTGAATTCTACTCTGAATTGCTTTAACATGTAACATTTAAATGATGATGTCATGCCCCTAAGTCTGAGTTGATTTCTGTGGCTTCAAATCAGCAATGTACTTAAACAGTATCCTAATTTTAAGCATATAAATAGTCCTATTGAAGTCAGTGGTTTATTCACATAGCAAAGGTACGTTCCAGTGCTTTGCCAGTGTGAGTAATGTGCCACATGTGTTTTTCTTGCAACAACTCTGCTACATCACTTTACCTTTGGGCAGTAACTTCACTGTACTGTGGAATGAATATTTTCAGAAAGCTCTCTTAAATTTTTAAGTTTTTGACATTTTTAGAGCAGATGCTGGTAAATTTATAAGGTTTGTATCCTTTCCTATGCTTCATAATAGCACTAAAATCCAATAAAATATAATTCAATGTTTTGACTACTGCATTAATTGAACACTAATGCTGTTTCCATCTCTTAGGTTCAAAATATAATTAGAGACATGCTAACTTTTATTTTCCATGTTTCATGTAAAAAAGATGAGACCAAATAGTAATATAAGTCACCAAAGCAGTAAAGGTCTTTTTAGCTATGCAACAGTTAGACACCTCAACATACCCATCAGTCATCTCTGTAATTTCTAATCCTTAAAAACATAGATGACCCTAACAAGTGCTGAATGCTTCTAAATTTTTCAATTGTTTTGTAACTGTCCATCATATACAATTTATAGAATTTCATTGAATGAGTGTAGTTTAAAGAGTAAATGTTTTACCTGGATCAGACTCTTGTTTCAGCTGCAAGAGGAACGCTTGGTTATAGTGAACTGAAGCCTGAAGTTGGAAATTGTGAGGAAGGAAATCTTGCCACTGAGGTGTTTGATGCTCTGTTTTGATCTCAGTGGGCATCTGAGCAGAATACGATATTCTGGGCTCAGCAGCAGCCCTGGCCCCTTGGACCACGATGGAGGAGTGCTGCCAAGAACAGGGCATCCCATCCCCAGTGCTGCAAGGGAAGTGCAAGCTGTTCAGCTGGGTGCAAATTAAAAATGTGCCTTAGGTTTCTGATGAACTCCCAACACAGCCTGTAGGCTAAAACCTTGGCCTCTTCTCCACCAGGTAATGAACAATGTTTGGCTTGTAGTTAACTTCCATATCAGTCAGCTACTCAGTATATTGAGATCTTCCCAAACAGGCCTCCCTGTAAACTATTTTTATACCAAGATATCCTGTAGCAGTCTTTATAAAAATAAATGAACTAGTGACATTAAGCTGAAAGGTAAGCAAGGTGTTGAGTGTTAAACATATTAAGAGCAGGGGAAAAATCTGTTAATCGTTTTATTAATGTTTTCTTTTCTGCCAAATCCTTGAAAATGCTTGTAATTCTTTGCAGCTGACAGGCTGCTGATTTTGCAGAAAGAAGAGGTTTTTGAGTCCCTTAACTCCAAGTCACAGTTGTTCCTTGTTTTGACTCTTGGAGTATTAGTTCTATAACCTCCCAAATAGTAAGTGCCTGTGTTCTTAGAGTTTAAGAATAAGAAGGTCTGCATCTGCGAATAATTATAGCTAAGCAAACACTACATTGAAACACAAGCTTAATGAGTTGCACTGAAGCAGCATAAGGGACTGTCAAAGTCATTTTGCTGCTGTATGGATTTTTACAAATGCTGTTACTTCACTTATTTGAAGGATTCCCCTCTTTCACAAACACTAAGTGACATTCAAGCATTGCCAGGCTTGTGGGAAGTGGCAGCAAGGGTGAGGCTTTGAGTCTGTGATCTATTCTGTCCTTTTACCATGTCCATGGTAAAATCCATGAGGCCCAGTCCCAAACTGTGCACTCTGTCCAGAACTGGTGCTCTCTTGAGGATTGTCATTGTGGCTGACAGCTTTTCAAAACTCTGATGGGGAACCTTCCACAAGCCTTCAGTTGTGCCAGAAAGGTTTAGATTGGATATCAGGAAAAATTTCTTCACCAAAAGGGCTGTCAAGCATTGAATCAGGCTGCCCAGGTTTAGTCACCATCCCTGGAGGTATTTAAAAGACCAGTAGATGTGGCACATATGGACATGGTTTAGTGGGAGACCTGGCAGCGCTAGGTTAATGATGGGACATGATGATTTTAGAGGTCTTTTCCAACCTAAATGATTCTAGAATTCTGTAATTCTATGATTTTAGGCTTTCCTCTGATTCCTGTCTCCGAGCAGACTGGATATTTCTCACTTTGAGAGGATATACACCACAAACCCAAGTCCACCAAGACACCTCCTGCAAGATGTGCTGCAGACCAGCAGCTTTCTCAGCTAAGCCAGTGGGTTCCTGTGCCTGTGCCCTTGCTCACTGTTCAGAGCACATGGGTCACCAGACTGGCGATGGAAACAGGGGCACAGTCTCCCTGCAGTAAGGCATAGAAAGCTATATAGGTACACTATTCCTACCAAGCCCCTGAGGCTTTTTTGGCTTTCTAAGCAGTGTGCTGAATCACCTGATGTTCCTGCTCTGGTCAGACACCGAGACTGGGCTTGTCACTGCCCCAGGTCTGAGCAGCAGTTGGATTTGTGTGACCTGCAGGTAACAAAAGCCATTTGCCATTTTACATGGTCATATCAGCCTCCACCACTGAATTTCTCCCCTTCGACGCTTTTATCCTCTCCTTTCCCTTCACCTTCCAAGGTAGTGAAAGGTGTAGTGACAGCTCAAAAGTGACTAAGGGAATGCATCTTTCCCTTCCCACCAAGAGCTATTGCTTGGTGGACCTCTCAGTGTAAGCATAATGGTTGGATACAATAATCCCAGAGTAGTTTTCCAACCTTAGTGATCCGATTCTGTAAGAACAGGAAATTGCATCTAAATTCTCATTTGATAAATTTGATAAATTTATATTTTTGAATACTTTGGCTCTTGTTTTGATTTTCTTCACATTTATATAATAATAAATACATATTCAAATTTTGCCATGTGTGTTTTTGCTGAAGTGCTAGGCAGATTAAGGTTCCTGTACAAAAACACCTATGACATTTCTCATTGTTTTATGCTGACAGAATCACTCTGGCAGCCTTTTTTTTGTGGACCAACTCCTTCCAGAGACACTGGGAGAACAGATGCCAGGGTTTCAGGTTACAGAAATCTGGAATCACTGTATCACACAAAGAGCATTTGAACACTTCTTATGTTGTATGAAAAGCAGAGGCCCTTAATATGCTACAGTTGAATGAAAAAAGTTAGATAAGCCTCAGCCTTCCCGATTATAAAATAAGCAAGCAAAAAAAAAAAGTCAAAATGAAAAACTATTGTCAAATCATGTTTATTCTGCAGTTTGAGCATGCTCTTCATATTTATCTGAGGACAATGTTAAACTTGGATAATGAACTGTGTTAAATCTTTTTAAAGGCAAGATAACACTATACAGTGAAGTAGTTAGAAAAACGAGGAATTTTGTTTTATTTTCTCCTCCAATTTCTATGAACCATGTACAACTGTTAACCTTTCAAATGTACTATGGTCTATCATGTATTTTTCTTGGCTCTGTCCTCAGTCTTGCAATATGAACATTATGTTATTCTGTGAATCAGCTGTGAATAGGCCCCATTAGCAGAGACCATGGTCTGGACTTAATGAAATAAATGATGAAACGAATTATGAGATTGAAACTGACTTACACCATCTTTTTTTCGGGCTGTTTTTCTAGTTTTCTAATGTAAATCATTTTTATTTCTTCTGAATCAAACATCATTATGCATTATGCAGTCTCAGCTAAAACATATACCTTACACCAGAAAAGCAGCGTTTCCAAAAAAAACTTTGTTTTGCTATTTGAAGTATAATTACCTGGTCAGTCTTAAATACCACTTTCACTACAATCTCTTCTACACTCCCAAATTTCAGAGTAATTACTGGGTTAATTCAGGTCAGTGCCTTTAAATTAAATCTAAGAGCAACAGGAGCAGAGAAGAAGTAAACAAGAATAAAGTACAAAGCAGACAGTTACAGTAACATATAGGAATTTTTTAGGGTTTGCCAGAAATTCCAATCTCATGTGGAGACAGGACGAATTACTGCAGGGTACATATCCTCACATGGAGAAGAATGGAATAAAGAGTTCTTATTTCCAGCAAAGAAGAGTGGAAGACTGAATACTAAAAAAAATAATCTATTTTAACCCAGGATTGAACAAAGAGATGACCAAAGCTGCCAGCAGCCCTGAGACAGTGACTGCACAGTTTTAGGACCATGCCATCATACCAGTCTCACACCTGTTTTAACCCCAACTTCCTTGTTATTCCCATGCAATCTCCCTGTGCCCTGTGGAATTCATGTTTGTTTTCATGGCTAATGGGCATGGGTAAAAGCCAAACTCTGCTTCAGTTTTTGTTGGCATCTCTCCACTTTGCACTGAGAATGCAAAAGCACTAATAATCTTATGATGACCTTTCTGTATGTCACTGGACTTTCACAGCTGAGAACTTTTTGCAACTGGTATTATGGACTGAGAAGGATTTAGAAATTTTAGTTTCTCCTTGTAACAGGACAAAGGAGTGAAGGTGAGTTTTCCCTGTGGAAAACAACATGCACAGGATGGTTAACCTTGACAAAAAACCAAAATATGTGGATGTTAGTGGTATAAAAGACATGAGCTGGGAGATGAGCCCAGCTTAGAAAGAATTATTCCTTTGCAGAGCAGATTGTGCTCAGTTTCTGCTTAGTTAATAAAGATCCTCTCTAGATGTGGCATCAGTGACACTGAGAAATCAGACACTGCCAAAATTAATGTAAAAAGCTCTTAACATGCAGTTAGAACATTCATAATTTCAGCACAGTGTTACCTCACTGGTTGCAGGGTATTTTGGGGCTGCACATTGCCTGTCTGTATTTAGTTATACCAAGTTCAGAGTGACATAGGCAGTGTATATTCTTGTCCTTCTAAAACTTAAGTAGTATATAATGATGACTGGAAACAACATTCAATCAGTCCAAAGAGGGCTATGCCTTTTTGATAACTCCTACAAAACCTTTGGGAGTGCTTTGTTTCTCAAATATAGCCTGAATTTTAAATTTAGAAAATGATCCCTGTCATGTTAACACTTTTTGATGTGCTTCCAGTGAGTTCAGGCAGCTTTGAGTAAAGCTTCTGAGGGGAAATGTTGGCTATCCTGTTAAATTTGAAGAAATATGTGAAACAAATGAAATAATCAGAAAGAGATGCAATTCCTTGAAAAGGAAGGGGATAGACGTGCTCTCTAGTATCAAGAAAGGGTTGGCTGTGAATTGAACCTAAACATAAGGTGCAACCACATCTATTTTGGATAATGGGCTTTAAATGACCCAGGTATCAAGGCTATAAGTGGCACCTTATTGAGTTAGTTCTTTGCCTACCTTTTGTTTACAGAAGTCCTTATAACTTTACCACCAGTTGGGTGCAGACTTATATCAGTCTTGGCCATGTATTCTTACTCAGACACAGAATGCAAATGCTTTGATAGATGGTTCCTGCAAGATTTGGGATGAGGAGACTACAGTAGGGTTTATCTTTCCCCAGTCTTCTTCTTTCTAGACTGAATATATTTGGTACATTTTCCCTAATACTGTTTCAATCTAAGTATCTTTTTATCTGTCCTCTGCTGGTTTTGACTCTGTCCTGTTGGGTACCTTGTTTAAAAGCAGTGTAGTCAAAACTGGACTCCAGCTGAGGCCTCACGTGTGCAGGATAAAGAATAACTACCTCCTCTGTGTTACTCCACAGCCTGTTGCTTGTTAATAGCATCACATTTTTCACCTGGACTTAGTTTAAGATCCACTCTAACCTCCCTGCCTCAACTTTTCTTTTTTCTAGCATGCTGCCTAGCTAGTTATTCCTGATTTTCTGTTTGTGTGTTCAATTTCCTCTCTCAACTGCTGCCCTTTTTTTAATTTCCATTTCATCGTGTTGCTTTTGGATCATTCCTCCAATTTGTCAGGATCGGCTTGAACAGCAACCTCAGCCTCCAATGTGCTTCCAGCTCTGGATGACTTACAAATGGCACGAGTAGTCTCTGTACTGTCATTCATATATTTAATGAAAGTAAGGAATAGAAGAAGGTGCTGCAGAAATATGTTGCCAATTTGTGAGTGAAATGTTGGCAACTTCTCTTTGAATATTTTTTTTCAATAACTTGTGCATTTATCATAGAGTCTTTTGTTCAAGATAGTATTTCCTTCTTTGGTTGAGGACAATATCATGCAACACAATGTCAAAAAAACTTTTCAGACTCAACTGGAAGAGGTTACTGCTCTCAGGATATCCAGCAGACCCTTCCAAAGGTAAAGCAGGTAAAACAGTGTTTTATACCTTGTATTTGCTCTCCATTTGTTTCTTTTTTTCCTCATACACTGTCTGCCTGTTTCTTTCCCTCCTCTCACAACTCAGTGGGCTGCACTGTACTGCAGATGCTCCTGTGGACTGCAGGAAGATGGGTACCTTGGCATGTTTTGCAAGAGCCTTGAGCAAACTAATGCAGAGAAGCATGAGTAAGCATCTTCTGCAATTGCCCAGAGAAATGTGGCTGTGCTACTGTTTAAAGGGAAAGCAGACTAAGAAAAAAAACCCACTATGTAAAACAAATGTTTCTTGATATTTAGGAATATTTACTTTTGATTTTTGCATTATTGTGTGGCATGTTTATATTTCATCTCGTATACCATGTTTACTACTGATTTAACTGTATCCTAAAAGTCGTCTCACTCCTATGTCATTCCTCCTGTCCAAGAACAAAAGGAAAGGTAACATTCAGTGAGATGAAGTGTCAAAGGTGCATCTGATGCAAAAGAGATTCTTTCTGCAGAATATAAGATGATTCTGTGGAAACTGCTGCCACAGATCACAGTGACCAAGGCTGCTGTGGGCTATCTGACACACAGATGAGTAATGAGGAGATAAATTTAATACGAATGGTGATAGATAGCAGTTTTGAAAAAACTAGTTAATGTCCAAAGATTTGGAAAAATTATTAGTCTAGGAATTTAAGAAAGAGCACACTACTGCTGACTAGAGAGATGTCAATCTGTAGCTCTGGTTTAGATGGACAGCTTCAGAGCTGGTATGACAGTTCTGTTTCAAAATCCCCCTATTTAGCACCATGAAGAAAATTATTAACAAACCCATAAATGCTTTATTTTACCCCCAGTGTAAAAAAAATAGTAGCATAAAACCAAACTGGTTTTCCTGCCTTAGGATAAGCCAATTGCCTGAGCCTCAGGCTCTGGATCCTGGTTTTGCTATGTTCTTGTAAATAGGGCTGGTATCTCCTGGCTCTGCTGACTGGCTGTGTATGCTGGGCAGCCCCAGCACCTCTGCCTGTCCAGGTAAGGTTATTGGAGCAGCTGCATACAGCTCCTGAAGACAAATACTTCTCTGCCTTTTCTTGGAGAGAAATTGTCAAACTTTTCAAAAATGACTGGCAATTCATCAGGTAAGCTGGAGGTAATATGGGATGATTAGCTTCCCTCATCCTCAGAAATGTGCAAGAAGAAAAAGGCTTCAATAAATCAAGACATGTGACTTCTGTGAGGTTTCAGTGTTATAACTAAAAATCATGGCTTTGTCTTTATTCACAAAGGAATTTTTAAAATTTCTGACGTTATCAATATTTCAGATGTTGTGGAAAGGAATAGGCTAAAGTAGCTGAAGAAATGTTGTCCCTCATTTTGACCAGATGTATTATAAAACAAATTCTAAAAAATACCTTTGCATATTTACTCTCTGAGAACAAGCCTTATTTTCTACATGGCAATAACAGAAACGAACTCAAGGGAAATTACTCACATATGTCAAGAATGTAATGTGCCCCTTCACTTTCAAAGGGTTGGCATCAGTGTAAATTATTGCTTACAGGTGCTAAGTAACCTCTTTGATGGTTTTTTTTTATTGACTGACTCAGATTTCTCAGGAAGATAAAAAGCTACTGTAAAAGAGTACTTATTTAATGAAAAAGAACTAAGGATTTTCATAGTAAAGAAATGGGTGCAGATGGGTGATTTTTTGTTGAATGCACTTGGGCCAAGACTGAAAATTTTTTACCAAGTATTCTCTTTATCTTTCATTTTCACATTGCTATTTCTACCATTGAACATAACTTTTGTTTGAATAGAGACTATTACACAGACTTATTTTTGTCATTCAGTTAACACAAATAGCAACGTTTAGAAATTGTGTAAGCACTTTCTTGTGATTTTGAGTCATTCATGTAACACAGTCCTTCAGATGTACTGTTTTGAACCGTGTCCTAGATGCTATTTCTTGCTTTCTGCAAGTTCAATGGAAATGAAACTTCAGTCAAATGTAATACACATGGACAAATTCCAAGAAGATTCTTCCTTTTGTATTCACAAAGTGATCATCAAAAAGGCCCAATTTAAATAACTTTTCCTCCAAATTCAAAATTTGTTAACACATTTGAAAGTGCAAAAGGCAAAAGCTTAGTCTGTCTTGTTTTAAATACCAGTAATTTCCCATCGAATTAATTGCTTTTCTTTGTAGTGAAGTAAAGATAGATAAGAAAATGACTTCATGAATTTCATGCCTCCAAAATACATTTGCAACAAAGCCTGTGATTCTTTCCAATAATTTTTTTTGATGGAAAATTCTGATAAATTTATGTTTTTCTCTCCTCTCTCTAAGACAATATTCTCCTTCTCCCCTAAAAAAGGAACACAGAAAGTCCTGCTGCTGGTTTGCATTACAATAAAGCACCCAGACACATAGTTTAATCAACTGTTAGTATGCCTTTAACAAATCACAATTAAATATTAACAGCCCATGGAGCAGCATGGAGGGCTCTGCAATCCTTTGAAGGTATATTTGCCAATTAAACAAAGTCTGACATTAGAGTAAAGGTGGCAAGGATCCAAACCAGAGAAATGAGAGTCGAACACTTCAGTGGCATTCATTAGCTAAACAGACATTCTTTGTGTGGCCTGTTTCTTTGCTACTGCCAAATCCACACCCTGTTCAGGAACTTACCCAGGCTCAGATAAGCTTATTATGGAAACAACACTTTGTCACCCCTTACAACTTGCATCTTGTTAAATTATCTTTTATCTTCTTTGTAGTATTTGTCACTTCTCCTTGGGTGCCCCTTGTGTAGCCAAATGGTATTGTGATTGATTTGGAATAATCAGGTTCTAAGGTTAAGTTAATAGGACAATATTTTAAAGATTCCCTCTTCAGTATCATCACACAAGAATGGTTATAGAGAGACATGTGTGTGCATACATTGTGTTGGGATTTTGGCAGTGTGTGAAAGCTTAGGTGATAGTTTGGGTTATCTTGTAATAGTTGCTGATGGGGGAGAGCACAAATTTTTCTGAGAAGGAAAATTTGGTTGGGAATTCTCTAGCCTGTACATGGCCTTCCAAAATTTTTGTTTCTACTGCAAACCTTGTGAGATATTTCATGTTGCCTCTGCATACTGAGGGCACGAGAGGGAAAGAAGGAGCCTTTCCACTGCTGCTATTTCTGCTGGCTGAGATAAAAGCCAGAAAATCCTGGTGTTGGACGCCAAGCACCATGGAGAAAGGGGGCATGACAGCCTTAAGTGTGCATCAGCCATGGAGCCTGCAGAATGCACACAAACATGTGTCCCCTTTTCTTCATTCTGCAGCTTCAGAGACACCTCACTAAAGGTAAGTTAGTCTTCAAAGGCTTGGTCTAGCTTACATCTGTGCCTGGAAGAACATCCACGCAAAGGAAGTGATTTTTGCTTTTGTGCCTCAAAGAGATAAAGATGTGGTCAGAGTAGAATTCAGGCTCCTCAGAAACAGTTCAAAGTGGTAAAGGGAGAAAGAAAGGAAGGAAGCTGGGCTTGTTCCCAGTAGAAGGTGCAGAAGCAGCCAGTACAAAGACTGTCTCCTCAAGTGGCCCTACTTCTGTGGCAATAGGTAGTTTTGCACAAACTCTGGGCCCAGCCTTAGCACAGACACCAAGAGACAAGTCCTGTGGATGTCAGTGGGTGGCAAAACACATACACCAGGACTGTTTTTCCACGTCCATGTGCGTATTTTCCCTATACATACACCTGCCTGTTGTTGACATCTATATTTCAATACAGAGTTGTCCAACCTTGTGGTGCTATGCACATATCTTTGGTGACATTCTCAGCTCTGCAGTTAGATACTTTTCTTCCTCTTTCTATGCTGAAACACTGCATTTCATTTCACTCATCCTCCCACACAGACGCAAGGAAACAGGATATCCATCACTAAGTAACTACAAAAGACTGGAGAGCCAAGTGAGGAGAGAAAAGTAATTTCTTGGGCAAATGCTTAAATGACTATCATATTTTGAATGGTTCTTTATATTTGTCATAATAAAGTTGATGCCCTAGTCTGTGCTATTTAATATGTATTTGTTGATTTCTAGGATTTATGACAGAAACTTTACTGGCACAGAAATTTTTTTCTATATTCTATATTTTTTTCATATATATGCATCATGTATATTCACTGTATTCACACAAATTACATTTTCCATATACAAATAGAAATGTAGCTTTCACCAAAGCAAGAAAGAACAAGAGTATCTCAGAGTTGTGTTGGTCCACTTACACCTCATAGGCAACACTGAAATATATCTCATTCAATGATATTACTGCTCATATCTCGCATATTACTTCAGTTCACTGTTTTTAAAAAAGGCTCTCTTTAGTGTTCCACATACTGGAAAAATCCTCACCCCAAGTCACAAGAGTATTCTCCTGCCTGAGACAGATATGAGAGAAAGGGAATTAAAAAATAGGCTTTCTCTGTGAGCATCAGGATGAAAACATCTTTTTTTCCTTGCTCCAGTAAAGCACACTTCCTCTGAAGTTGCCAACCCAGTGCCTCAGCAGGTGTATATCTGCCTCAAAGTTGCTGGAGCTGTGCAGATTTGCAATAGTGAGGAGTTTTTCTTCTAATCTGCTGATTTTGACATCACCCTTACTGCTGATTTAATGAGCCCAGTGTCATAAATAGGATTACAGACCCCAGAGGTCTAATTCTCAGCTCCTTAATACACTGAAGAGTAACAGTAACTATGGTAAATAATTGCCTCAAATCAAATAAAAATTACAGCTTTAAATTTGAATGCCGGAAATGTTTGTTCAGTGATCTGTATGGTGGAAATCACTTGCCTTTATCTAGCTCCCAAAGGAAAAAGATGGCACCCAAGGAGCAAATGTCAACATCACAAATACTGCCTTTGTGAGCATTTTACAGAAGGCAATGCCAAGATCAGCTGGAATCAGCTGAAACCAGTGGCTCTGAAGCAGGAACATGGCCAAACTGTGACTGTTCTCTTCCACCAACAGCTTTTTTTTTATCTTTTGGACTTGGGCAATATCAGGATCTAATTCTCAGCATACAGATGTACCATGCAGTTCTCACAGAGTGTGATGGGAATTAAATAGATGCTTCAGGAAGCTAATCATTATCAGGAGACTTAAAGCTTGTTCTGTGCATGCTTTATGACTCTAATTTTCCGATATGGCCTGACTACCAGGATGTCCACATGGGATATTTGGTCGCCTGGGTAATTATAACAAATATTCTGCTTTTATTTTACTATTCACAAGTTTAAGTTGAGTTTGTAAAGGAGGGTATTTTAGGGGAAGTGGAGATACTGTGAAGCCATTTGCTAATAACTCAAAGATGTTAGTAGATGACCAAAGTAAGAAAGGACTCTTGTCTCTTTTCCAGTATCCTCAATCACATTGTCTTTTACAATCATCAGACAGTCTTCAGCTGCTGTAATTTGGGCTGACATTAGGGAATGTAATCTGCTTTAGGATACATAGATGCAAATTCTTCAGGGTATTTTCTAGTATTCATGAGCAATGCTAAGTAAATGACATTTCTAGATGTGATTAGCTCTGCATATCCCCAGATACTGATGTATATATGTAAAATAGATGCAGCTATATATTTTAGCACACACAAACATGCAGGCATAGGCACATAAAAACACTTCCTCTCTCACACAGAGATGCATGCACATAGACCACTGGTGGCAGATAAAAATAAATACACCGTAGGGAGGCTTTTTAGATGAGCACGTATTTTGCTTGCCTTAAGAACTTTATGAATTTGATTATAATTTGTGCAGTACTACAGAACTATTTTCTAAATGAGATTAAATACCATAAAGATGCAAAAATAGAGTCCATATAAGACCAATTTCCTATGGAGAACTGCAGAGTTAAACCAAAGAAGGCAGGAAGTATTCCAGTAGGAGAGGGAAAAAATACATGTTTAAGCAATAGACTTGAAAAATTAGGCAGTGAAGGAAATAGCAAATTGAAAGCTGCTTAGATTTACTGTAGCTGTAATGTGTGTTCTGCTTATTTACATAAGGTCTATGTGATTATCTCCTCTGCTGTTCAGTAAGAATAGTCCCTACTGTAGTATCTGCTGCAACACATGGTACTTTTGTTATCTCAGATATGCAGCCCACTTACTAAAGAAACACACTAACCAATAGGTAACGTGAACTTTTGGCTGTTCATGGAGTTTGGAGACAGAGAATTTATTACACCACCAGCAGATACTAAGGGCCAAGTCTGTATTCCCCAGTGGGCAGAGTGCTCTGGTTTTATTTTAAGCTTAACAAAATTTCTGTTTGTTCTTTTTTGTTGCTGCCTGTTTGTTTGAAAACAAAGGTTCTCCATTCTGGACTTTATTTTAATACAGTTCTGAGACCAAATATTGCACCCTATTGGTTGAGAAACCAAGGCCTTTTTATGAAAATGACAGATTCTCTTTTAGGCCTTAATGTTCCTCAAACGTTCTTGACTCACCCTCCATACTTAGATCTCTGTCTTTGATGTTCTCCAAGTGTCATCCTTGTAGTCTGCACGCATTCAGTTACCACCAACTTTTACCCATGGAAAGGCAAACAAGTGTGTGAAGGTCACAATATGATGAAAATAACATGGACATTTTTTTTCTGAGACTAGCAGCATCATATCCTTCTAATGAGCACTCAGCTATAAATTCCTACAGAGAAGGTAGTGGTTTGACTTCCAATCATTTGTGCTTTGTTTACTGGAAAGAGCTTTTTAATTTTATTTTTTTAGTTAGGTTTGTTTTTTTTTTTAAATTTTTACCTAGTTATCTCTTGAAATATAAAGGAACTGTGGCTCAGATCCCATAAGGGAATAAATAAAAGACTCCAACATATCCCATGGCGACGGGAGAATCTGAAGCTCTTTTACAGTTTTCTTCTTGGCAAAGCAATATTCATGGATATTTTAAAACAAACAAACAAACAAACAAAAAATTACTTGTCCTAAACTAGACTTTCATGCATATTAGATGAAAGAATTTTGAATTCACCAGTGACAGGAAATTATTAACAGGTTATCTATTTTTCCATCATGAGCAAGAGCTCTTGGTACTGTCTCTCAGACTGTTCTATGTGGGAGAACAACATTTCACAATTTCATGATTTCTTCTCATTTCTTTTCCTTTCCAGAATGACAGGACCACTATAGTGAAATGCTACTGACTCACTGGAAATTAGTCAGTACATTGTTTGAATATGAATTTGGGAAAAATAGAGCAAGATATTGTTTCATAGTTAGGTGCAGAGGTAATTTATCAATTGTTCTAGGAAAAGGGAAAGATTTTAATAGGAAATATAATTTTTATCACACATTTGACAAAGCAGTAGGGGAACAACCCTGGGAGATGTGAAGCATTGCAAAACTGCACAAGTGCTGAAAAGCTGCATTTGGGAGCTCTCAGATATCAGATATGTGGTTATTAGTAACTCAAAATGAAGAACTCATAACAGTTTAGAGTAAATTTTTGCTGTTTAACCAGCCTGTACCAGGTCTGGTCTTCAGCCCATGTGTCTGGTCACAAATGTACTATTAAACTGCCTTTCCTCCTGGTGGCTATCTTTATGCTTTCTACTGGGGACTAAATATACCCATCAAACAATAAGAAAGTTAGCCTTAATTGCTCCATCAGCTAAGAAATAAGGAAAAAGGCTGATATTCCTTCAATGCTGTCCATGTCTGAACAGACAAGTTTTCCTATCTTGAATCCAGCATAGCCTCAGACTCCACTCCCAGTAGTGCCCTTATAACCAACTTTCTTCCAGAACCCAAAGACCTGGGTGTCCAGTGAGCTGCATGGTGGCTGATGGCAGTAATGCCACCCAGTAGTGACCTGGCCACAAGCCTCCAGCTTTTGTTCTCAGCTAACGACAACATTCTTGGCAAATGCTTTTGGTTTAGGCCACCTTGGACTGGTCTAAAAATTCCAATTCAAGTGTCGCAATATGAATGTCCCCAGCCATTGCTCTTAATTATGGCCCTGCTTCCAAAAAAACAACAAAAAAAGGCCTAGAGTCCTATTCTGTTATTCCCGGCTGGAGTGCCCTGTTGGCTAGCCAGCTTTGAACTCTTCAATTTCTTCAAAAAAATGTATCAGGATTCTCAATGAGTGTACTCTACAGAATTGTTAGTTTGCTTTGTAGTAGTAGTAGCAGTAGTAGTAGCAGCAGCAGTAGTAGTAGCAGTAGTAGTAGAGTTTTTAGTGGAGGTAATTCCAGCAGAAAGGACAGTTTGGCAAACTGTTTTCTTATAGTTTTTCTGACTGACCTTATTCTAACTAGCATGGGCAAGAGCAGCTCTGGATTGGCAGTGAGAAGAGTTGTTTTTTCTTCAAAGCCTTCTTTCTAACCCACAGTGTAAAAAACACTCTGTTCTGTTCCTTCTCTGCCTCAGTTTACTTCAACTATAAAATGGAAGTGATAATTTCTGTTGTAAAATACTTACATCTGTGAATTGAAAGCATCACAGAAGAACTAATTACTGTTATGCTTAAACATTCTAGCCTTGCGATTAAGTGATTTTTATGCCTTGATAATTATATTTCACTAGGGAAGAGTGGGAAACCATCCATCAAAGTCCCTGGCTGCGACTGAAATCTTAAACTGACAGGAGTTTTGTGGTGCAGTCATTGATAACCATGGTTTTGAATAGCTCTGAAACAAAGCTGTGAAAAATTCACAGTCTCTTCAGATTCACCTTATTTATAGCACACCCCAGTATGACGTAAATTTCAGTCACGTACAGCTTGTTTTAAAAGCAGAGTAAATTTTTATCAGTCTCTTGAATGCTAACAGATGAAAGACTATGTTCAAATCTTTAGGCCTTATACAGCAGACAGGATTGCAAGGCTAATTGGTGCTGCTGGCATTCAGTGTCGAGGTTAATATGAAATAAAGCTGGTTTAGAGAATTATTATTTATTGTTTTGTACAGATGGATCTGATTTGTAGCTTGGAAGTTTCACAAAGCATCTGTAGTACCCAGAGGAAAGTAAAAGGAATAGAATAAATAGGAAGTGCAATAGGTACATAGCATGGTTTTAGAAAAATAACCATTTCAGACAGCTTCACTTTAAGTATAGCTTCTGAAGTCTGTATTTGGCATTCCTTCTTAATAAATCAGTGTTGAATAAGGGTTCCATGATTTTGCTGAAAATTAGGCAAGAGCTGTTTTTTCCAGGCTTACATGGAACAGAGCCTCATTTTACTTCTTCCTTTCATGCCATGGGAATTTTAGAAGGGCAAAGATATCAGTAAATCAGGAGCTGCAAAATGTTGGCCAAGGAGTGGTCATATCTTGATCTGACCACAGTGTGGCTAAACCAGACACCAGGTACCAGAAGTCCAACTTCTATTCATGCACATGTAAACTGCTGTCCCTCCCTGTGGCATGACAACATCAGAGCTCCCAAACCATCCAGAAAGCACTTCTGTTGGCCTTGATTTTCTTGTGGCAGAATAACACCTCTGATAGTCTCTTTGGTGGGACATAGAGCATGTTTTGGCTCCCCAGAGGACGGATCAGCCACTGTTGACAGCAGCAGCCAAACCAGGTGTTGCATGCTGGTATGGAGGAAACCAGTAAAAATTCAAAACACTGTTCTGCAAATCATTGCTACTGCAGTAGGGAGTGAGCTGACTTCAGTATGACTACATTCATAGTGAAGGAGTGCTAATACATATTTCATGGCCTTTACAAAATTGTACCTTTCTGTGCAATAACTAATGAATGACTCAGGCCTGGACTTAGTAATTGTAACAAGAAGCACTGTGTTGCTGAAAACTTGGGAAACGTCTTCTCCAGTAGTGTTGAAATTACTGTATAAAGCTTCTAAATTCCCAAGATATTGAAGACAGAGATCTGTATGCCTAAAAATAGGATTCATCATCTAGCACACAGAGTTTCAGCTAGCAAACAGAAAATGCCTGAGAGAAAAAAAGTTCTGTTTATTCAGCTCTCTCCCCACCTTTCCCACTGGCAGTTCTGTGGTAGGTACTTATGTTAAACAAGGATTTAGTGCCAAAAGCTTTCCAGATTCCAAGTAACAGCTTCATACATTTCCAAAGAAATGACTGGCTCACTTTCTTACAAAACCTGCAATCAGTTCATCCTACTCTTTCCAAACTAATCTAATGGTTTAAACATTCCCCTCCTCAGCCTGAAGCACTGTGAGTTGCACCTCCTGCTCCCCTATGCAGCAGGTGATGGGTATGGGCTGTGTTTGCCCCTTCTCCTGCACATGAGCCGCTCTGAATTGTGCAGCTGAAAGCTCAGCGGTGGGAGCTGCTTCTGCAAGCCTGAAAATAGAGGACAAGATCTGAGGAGAATTGAAAGCCCACAGCTTCATTCTCTATCAGGAATGTCCTATCCATAACCTTTAGCCTCACTTGTGTAGTATTGAAGCTTTGTTTGGTTCATATGGGCTATTAATATGGGTAGCATGTAACTCTTAAGCATTATCTTAGGTGAACTAAGATATTTGTTTTTGCTATCCTTTATGTGTGAGCATTTGTCATTCTATACCTCTGACTAACAAGAGTTGAGGGATTCAGATTGAGAGAAGAATTAAACTTTTTCCAGTTAATGACATCAATGCAGCCTTTGGGACATTTTCAAAAAGCACTTTTCTGTGCTACCTAGTAGTACTGCGTGGAGAAATAAGGGCAATCTTTACCCCTGGAGTTCAACTGACTGCCCCCAATACTCCTTGGAAATGAGCTGGATAATCTATCTCAAGAAAGAGTGTATGAAATAATAGCTGCTACAGGCAGGGAAGTTATAAAAGTTATTTATTTCTCTCATAATAACCCTAGTTGATTAAGGAAAAAAGAAAAAAAAAAAGCCAGAAAAAACTCCAACCCTGTACAATAAAAGACTCACATTGTGTGTTACTTTAATTTGATTTCACATCTAGACACCCATATGCATTTACTGTTTTGCTGGGAGGGTTTAAGTACCCTGAGCTAATTATAGGACAATATTTTCCAAGTTACAAGGGTAAAATTGAAAGCACAGCTAATGAGATACTATTTCTGGCTATTAAACTGAAAGAAAAAGGGTCTATTTAATTATAAAGTATGTAAAAGAAGCATAATCATCTCGTAATGTAACAGCTCTCATCTGGATTATTATTTTGGTGCACATTTATAAACACTGCCTGGCACATTACTGAATTGTTTAACATTTATGTGAATGTAGTTATTCTACAGAATAGCAATATTGACACTGAGCTGGTTGCCTTTTAATTTCAAGAGTATTTCATATCTATCATATTTTCTCATTTATCAGAAATAGAAAATAACAAAATATAAAGGGGATGGGAAAGACAGGAGGAACTATTAATCTTGTCTGCCAATACCTCGGTATGTTTTCATGTGGTCATTTAAAATAGTACTTAATTTCACTTTAAAAACCTATTAAGTGAGTTTACTGTAACTTGCAATTCTCAGCAACATGTAAGATGAACTAAAAAGCAAATTATGGGGTTTTTTTTCCTTATTCTAACAGTTACTATACCATTTATAGTACAGGTTGATCTTCCAGAATTACTTGTTAGTAAAACTCATGCTTCTAACAAACTGAGATGTGGACAACTTTAAAAACTAATTGTTGAAAATATGCCAGAGTTGCTTGGATGTCACTTAAGCCTTTAGTCCTCTTTCTTCACAGCATCCACAGGACTTCTGCTGATTCTTTGCCTTCCTTCGGCTGTCAAGACCGGCTGGGACTTGTCAAGTGGCACTGGCTGCACCCTCTGCAAGGCTTCTGTGAATGAAAAGGTGAGCTGTGACTCAGGTATGAGCCAAGTGAGAGAGGCCATGGAAGGGAACAAGGTGAAGCGAGGTGATTTCTTTCATTTGGCTGACCTGCAGTTACTACATGGTTAAAGGAGAGGCACAAGTAACCTGAACGTTTTGGAGCACATCACTGAGCCACTGTAAGTTCTCTGGCAGATTGCTGGGGAATTCTTGCTGGAGAATTCTTGCTATGGCAGCTCTGTCAGCAGCTAAGTTGGAGATGTTTATGCCTATGGGTTTAAGGACTAGTTTGTGAAGTTAATTGCATACCTAATAAAGGCTTTTCTTGAACTTCTTGAACACACTGAACTTCTGTGAAATAAGCAAAACTTTTGACTGGAGGGAAGCTGAACACATCTCCACATCTCCCAGGAGATCAAAGACAGAGTAAAATATATATCTATTATGGCTGTACTGAGGCATTATATTTCACTTCAAGGGGGTGAAGTGTCTTAACTATCTGTCTCCTGGATTTAGAAACTGAGCTTTTACTAAACTAGATGTTCTAAAAGGTCACAAATAATTACCAACTGTCATTAGCTCCCTGTTAGCAGCTTTTTGTCATGGAATTTCCTTGAATTTGTTATAAAAAGAGAGTGGAAATATAAAAAGAATTTGTTCATAGTTATCTCATGGTCCTATAGCTGGAACCAGTAGTCTCACCAGATACAATTTGAAGCCACTATTCCTCTCATTGGAGTGGAACAGGGATAAGGGCCATAACTTCTTTTACATAATTGCTCAAATACATGCTGGGAGGAATTATAAACATTTGTGACTGTTATTTGTGGCATTATCTGGAAGTCACGGATGTGAAAAAGAATCGATGTCTTTCTGTCCTGTCTTCCACTATCCCCTAAAGCGTACAGGTCCAAGCCTTTCTATCACTGCTTTCCAGTTGATTTTCATTGATTTCTTCTCTTATTAAGCATCTAATTACCATTTTAGAAGCTACTGGCATACAAGATATTGCTCCTTTATGTCTGAGGCTCTTTGATGCTGTCCACATGTGTCACTTGCAGAAGCTGACTACTCACCGGTCACTTGGAGGTGGATAATTCTTTGATCCTCTTGTCTGAAGCTGCATATCAATAAAGGAAAAACTTTCCCCAAAGAACTGCCCTGTGAACAGAAACACGAGGAAATGTTACTTTAGATGAGTAAGCCCATGTGTTCCTGTGGGGAGACTGGAAGAAGAGCTAGCCATCACTAGATTCAGTCCAGGCTTTTCAGATCCCACTTTATGCAAGGGAAAATGAGGATTTCCTGGTAGCTGCCTCATTTGGGAAAAAAAAAAAAAAAAAAAAAAAAGCTTTTTTATGGAAGAACAAGAAATAGAACAAGTTGCAACATGTTCCTCATCCTTTTAATTACATGGGAAAGGAGAATACATGGTTAATATTTCCATTTGCAATCCTTTTACCTATTGTATTTCCCACCTGTTTAATTAGTGTTTCTTACTTTTTTTTTAAACTTCTCCCAGTCATTTCCTGATGTCTGAACTGTCTCCCATCTTCTTGCATCTTTTCCCTCTAACCTTGCCCGCAGGTTTTCATCCTTTTGTGTGATCCTCATCTTGAAAACATTTGCATATGGATTGTAGTTTCTTTTTGAGCATAATTTTTATGCTATACAGTGAAAACATTTCCCCATGAGTAAAAGAAAAAGAAAACAGAAGAGGGTTTGCTAGAGGCACAGAATATGCCTACATTGAGCAAGTGTCATGACCAAACCGAACTGATGTGTGTCTGTGGAGCCAAACAGAACCAAGGACCTGATACCGGCACTGAAAGTACTTTGGGGCTTTTACTTTGGGCTAGTTCTAGTCTGACTGTGCAGCTTAAATACTTGTCAGCTGCTAAAGGGCCTTTCATGTCCTCCTGCAGTGCATCTTTCATTTTAGTTTCATCCAAAGGAGCAGTTTGCACACCCTGAGACCACTTGAGACTGCAAACCAAAGCACAGCAGTGGGGAGGAGGGTGCTGCAAAAGCATCTTCCTGGTCCACATTAAAACACTGATGTACCTTCACCTATACTGAGGCAAGATATTTTCTCTCCCTTCCACCTTCTCCCCTCAACTATGCTTTAGAAGGACCTGACAGAGCTTGCTCCTCTTCAGTGAATATATTATATATTCCAGTGGAGCACCCACTTCTTAGGGAAAAGGAGTACTTATTTATTTTGGCTACTCTGTCTGTGAAGGCTCAGTATAATGTGCTTTGTGTTGCCTAGTCTTGTTTCTGTATGGAAATGTGATTTTATTATTTTTTGCCCATATAATTTTTAGTTAGGCTAATTTCATTAAAATAGAGAAAAGTACTTCTCTGGAAATCATGGAATCATGTATTTTTTCCCATATACTTAAATGAGTTGTTTAATTCAATTGGATACAGACATTAAAACCATTTATAAATATAGATTCTATTCTAGTAATACTAAGACACATTATTGATAACAAAATCACAATTATTATGACTGGTCAGAAAACATGTTTTGCAAAATATATAATGTTTTTACATTTTTTGTAACCATATATTCCTTAAAATTTTTCATTCCCCTTGGAATTATGAGACTTTGCCTCAGGTCTGACTTTCTCCCTATGGCTTTTCAATTGATGTCACTGGCTTCCAAAAAATCTTCCCAATGAGATAGATATATTTCTGAGAAGATGTGAGCATTTTAAGCTTTAAAAAAAAAAGGTTCATTGCAAACTCAGACACAGTAATACATGCAAGGGGACTTCTGGGACCACTGATTTTATTTTCATCCTTCTGCAGGCAGGTATTTTAGGAAGAACTTTTTCCCTAAACCAATTCTGTAGTATATATAGTTCAGATTTTTGTTCCTACTACTCCCATTGGAAAACTGCTCTAGAATCTCACTTATGTCTGGGTGAATTAAGTTTTAATTGTTTATATCCAGTTGTTCTCAGGTCACATTGTTCTTCCTAACTTGATATTGAATTGATTGATATATAAATGGAAATCTCTGTGATTTTTTTTGCAGCCTTTCAGTCTTCACTTTGTCAGAATAACATAGCAAACATCACCAAATGAGGAAGAATTCACTGCATCATTTTTAAAACAGCATAAGTACTTACTTAGCAGATTTAACTTGGGATCCCATTTACCATTTTCACAGGAACAGCTTGTTGATGATGTATTCATTTTGTTTATAAATGGATCTCTCTGTCTTTTTCCTCGGTCATTTCTAGTTGATGAATACCTAGTTTATAACTGCAACCCTTTTTTATAAGTCCCTAAGCAAAAGTTGCAGCCTGGCCTATTGAATTTAATTTATTACTGTGGTACTTGACACCCTCCTGCTATTCACCCTCCCTGACACTAATCATTTACTCTCATACTTCTTGGGCGCTGAAACCTTTGATGCTTCTTCTTTTAGCATCATCCATGGACATCTCTTTCATTTAAACAATAATGTCCTTTTAAAAAAATTACTTATAGGTGTAGAAATGTACGTTTTTTAATCCCCTGTTTCATCAGAGAAAGCTATCAGAAAAATATGGTATAGGCAAACCTTAGCAAATCCATGTTACAGTTGTTAGGATTTTTCCATTTATCTTTAGCTACGAATCTATCCAAACTATCTTCAGGTTTGATCTTGTAGTTGGGTACACAACTTTCCTTTATTTAAATATTTAGTGCTGACTTGCTGAATAATTTCCAGTTATTCAGTACTAATCTCAAAAAGTTAAAAAAAAAAATTTAAACTATTTGCTACGAGATCAGAATTTCAGAATTCTGGATGATTTTCACACAATGATGTACTAGGATTCTTGATTTCTGCTTTTAATTGTATAATTTCTATTTCCATGCCAATTTTTATACTTCCATTCACATTAAACCATTAGTCCTCTGATTCCATATTCAGCAGAACTATTAATGTTAAAAATTGAGGTAACATTCATTTACTCTTTTCAGTCACACCTTGAAGTCTTGCTGAATCTCCCAATACTCGCTGCATAAAAAATAATTTTTTAATTGCCTTCTCTTATTTATTTTCTCCTTTTCCAGGTGCAATTTTTAATTGTGTTTGGTTCCTGACAGTTGTTGTTATGACCTTTCATGACTTGTCTTTAAAATATTATTTTCTTTACAGAGAAGACCTTATTTTATTTTTGTTTGGTTTTGATTTTGCATTTCTTGTACAATCTCTGCTTACTCTTAAGTATTTTCTGTGATTTGGAAAAGCTAGTCTTCTATACAGGGGTAGGAGTTCTTGTATTTTGTACTATTAATAGAGACAATTCCCAAGCTTACAGTACAGTGAAGTCTATAGGCTCATTAGTGCAGCTGACTTTATTAACTAGATAACTTAATTTGTCCTTTTGAAATTGAGAACCCTAGTTATAACCATACCCATGAGTAGCTCTTCATTTCATTTATGTGAATCAGACCAGGACTGACTAATAACCTTCTGTGAATATCTCCAAAGATCATGAGCTTAGAAAAGGCAAAACTAAAAAAATCTTACTGTCTTCTTCATGTTTATTTGATTGTTATTTTCTTCAAAGAAAATTACCCAGAAATAGCTGGGGCCTATTATTTTTAGCACCTTTTGTCTTTCTCACTATACTTGAAAAGAGAAGTCATTCAGGCTACAATTCCAAATAGTATTTAATGACTTTATACATTATTCAAGTTCATCATTAGGTTTAGAGGCACAGAACATGTGCTAGAGCACTCTCCAGGAATGATGCTGACATAGGCAGACTTTGCTCTCTTCTCAATGTGTGTGGTTGTATTCATCTGTCATTAGTCTACTTTAAAGTCAATGTGAGAATGTGAATACATTGATCTACCAAGTCCTGCTTTAGTTACAGCTTTCCCGAGAAACACATATCCTTAAATACCTCTGTTTCAGTCATGTTTCCTTTTTAACAATTTCTTTCTTGTCCTATAGTATTTCCTGACAGTTCTTTTTTCAATATTTCAAGATTCTCCACTGTATTCTAGAAACATTTCTAGTATTTCCAGTTTCTCAAGTAGATAAGATAGGTCTTTTTGCCAATGATTGTTGCCTCAGATGAATACTTTTGCAGCATTAATAGTGTTGTTTGGTTATGTTCTGGGGTTTTTTTCTGTTTGGTATTTGTCCTCTACTTTCTGGCATTCTTTTATAAATAGCCTTAACATTGACCAGCTTCATTGCATACATTAATGGAAAACTCACTGAAACAGAGTTTGTGGTCTGTTTGAAAAACATGCAGATAGAGTATGACAGGGAGGCCACAGAAAGTTAATGGACCAGAGAATCTGGGCATAGGAGATACCTGAGTTTTGTATCTGCTTGCTGCACACTGTGCTTCAGCACACGTGCTCTAAAACACAGCAGACAGGGCAATGTCAGAGAATATGCTACAAATGCTACAAGCACAATCTGCTACTGTAGCCAGCCCAATGCCCAGAGTACGGGGAGATATTCACTTTGTCCTCTGCTTCACTCAGTGGTGAAATACAAGAGGCTACTATGGCAACATCACATGGTACATTTGTTATCGCTGAACGAGAATGTGTTGAAGGAAGTAGCAGATCAGTATGCCATGTGTGCTTTCATTTTCTGGAATGTTTTCAAGGGAAAACATCTGTTCAGATATTTTCCCTGGGATTATGGCTTCAGTTAACAAAAATGTGAAGAGGAAGGGATGCAATTCTCTCTCACACTGCAAGCTTTTCTTTTCTTCTATAAAATTAACTTTTTTTCCCAAGAAAGTATGGCTCTTGTATCCTATACCATGCTGTTTTTCCTGGGCTGAATGTATTATTTGTGTCTTTACTAGTTTCCTTAAATGAGTAAAAAGCTAAATATTCCTTTGAACGCTTGTGTAGAGATATTGTGGGTAGGTGGAAATGGAAGGTATGGCTGGGAGGTTAGCCAAAATCTTTCTGTACTAGCTACAAGCATTACTTCAAGATGTGAAAAAATTTATATTCCTATTCATTTCATAGAAAAGATAGTCTGTGGTTAAAATATTAGAATTCTGGAATTTGAGAAATATGTATTCCATTCTTGGCACGGCTACTCAGGTGTCATCTCTGATGCTAGACATGTTCTTTAATATCTGTATGGTTCAGATCTTCTCAATATGATATCCACATTCTTGGTTTTGGATGCTAAGCTCCCTGGATTCCTTTCACTTAACTTCAGACATCTGCAGTATAGACATTTACATTTGAACAAGCTGTCTAGGCTTCCTTTATAGTCAATGGAAAAATGTAGAGGCTTTGGATGCCATTCATCTGGACAATTTTAAACATCTCAGTCAGACTAAGACAAATTGCATCCAAAAAGTGCCTTTTTCTTTCCACTGATGACATCACAAGCAGAAATTAAAGATCGTATATATCAAAATTTGGACAGATAAGTACTACCTTTGCAAACAGAATACTCTATGTGTGTTAGTAAAGTCGTTTTGCTGATGTGCCTCTTTGTTATGACTGTAGTTTCTGTGTGATACTTGAACACCAGCTACAATCAAAAAGTAAACTGTAGGAGGCCCCAGTGTTCTTTCTTACTTAAAGACGAAGGCAAATTTCAGTCAGATAAGAAAACTGATTGAGAGAAAGAAAAAAATAATGTTGGCCATAATCCCAATATTAGGTTATTTTAAATACTAAAAAATAAACTATTCATTATTGAAAAATGTTTTTTAAAATTGTTGTTTGAAATTATATCTGTAGCAATAGCCAAGTATTTTAAAAGAAGAAAAAAACAGAAACACATTTTTCTTTGCTAGAATATGCTTGTTATTGGCAACTGAAATGTCTTCTGCTGCAAAAGGTTTTCAGTTCCATGCCAGGATACTTGGTTGAAATACAATTGAATGAATCTGACTGCTAGGGAAGAAAAGTTCAATTAATTTCTTTGTTCATGGGTACACACAGCTCTGAGATGCTCTCGTGTTCAAGATGCTCTCATGGGGAAGCAGGCAGCACCACATAGGACCTATGAGAACTCCTGATATTTGGGAGAGCCCCTCAAAACACACCAGACATCTAAAATGGGGCTGAGATTCCCAAGTATGCACAACTGAGCTGGGCACACAGAGAAGGGAGTCACAGCTCCTACATTAAGCACTGCTTTTGAAATGCTGAAGTAAAGTAATTAATGTCTCTAAAAGCCAGACTCATACTGTCACAGTATTATTCAGAAGAGACATCTAGTTTAGGGGTTCTGAATTGCCTTATCTAGGTTTTATATCTTTCAAGTATCTGCAGCAAGTTAAAAGGGCAAGATCTGGCAATCCTGGCCTTTGAAAAACAAAGTTAGGATATGACTCATTTTTCACTTCCACTAAAATCAATGGGGAGAGATGCTTCTAACATATATTATACAAAGCTTATATAGGCACAGGAAGATATCTTATTCTGGAAGTTCTTTTATTTTTTCTGTGTCTAAGGTTAAGGTAACATCATTCCATACCTACTCTAGTAAGAACTGTCTCACAAGCAAAACCACACCAAATAAGTAAAGGAATTGAATCTGAGGTGAGTAGAGGACAACCTTAGGGCAAACTGTATCCATTACTTCCAAGTTTTTAGTCAAAAATTAAAATGTCATCCAGATGCAAAATCCAAAGTTTTATGATAACTCAGTAAGTGTGAGATACATTAAACGCTTTCTTGCAGAGTTTTGTCACAAATGTCTGGTAACAAAGGCCAATTTTGTAAAGATCTGTAGCTAATTTTCAGGCTTCAAGTTTTACTTGTAATTTGCATCTCAGGTTAATCACATCCGTGCACAACTGCAAGATGTTTGATGACTTTAACTGAAGCAACTGAAATAGAATTAATGAGCAAAAACAAAAGCACACAGAAATTTCCAAGACTTTAAATTTACTCACAATGTTTTAGAGAATATTTCTTCGTGGCAGCTGCATTGACTTGAAAGGTATTGTAATGTTAGGGATTTATGAAGAAGACAAAGAAGTCATCTAAAATACATACAGTCAGCTTAATAGTAACTAGAGCAAGAGGCAGTGAAATAAAACCAAAATAATAAATAATAGAAATACAAGTAAAAAAACAGTTTAAAGGAAAAAAAATAAACTAGATGAGCAAGAAAAAGTAGAGTGGCTCTGCCCTTGGCTACATTCTCAGAGTACGTAAGATGTCACACAACAAGACCTAAGATTTTTCATTAATGTATAAGCTGAAGGAGCTTACAGTGCCTAAAGGAGATAAAGAGACCTTAACTGTTTCCACTAGGAGGGTCCACTGCCCTCACAGCAGGAGATGCTGCTCTGACTTCTCTCTTCGGGACAGTAGCAGCTAAGTTTGCCTCTTCTGGCACAGGAAGAACTGGAAATGGGACTGTGGCTGTTTTGCCACTGTCAATAACCCACTTCCTTCAATGACTGCCTGCTTTGCCTCTGCACAGAGCCAGTCCTGGTGGGAAGATTTAGTTTAGTCTCAGTGCAGGAAATACTTTAAAAGTCCCTTGTTACTCCTCTGCCTTTGATGTCAATCTCAGAATTCATACCTTTCCTGAGGACGATTGCATGCTGCTGCATTTTAAAAGCTTACCTTTCTGTCTGACTGTGAATATCTGCAGGATGAGAACTTTCCCTGGTAAATGTTAAAAGAGGAGTTTTCTGTTGAACCATTTTACATTTTTGCATATTGTGCATTGAAAGAAGCAGGAAAGATTTGCTGATGGCAGCTGGGCTTGGGCTATGTTACCTTCTGCAAGGCTTTTGGAATGGGTTGACTTACAGAGATTCAATGAAGACTGGAGTTTCGTGTCAGACAGAGATGTTGTGAAGCAGGTGAAAATTGGGAATAGGACTAGACAGAACCAGCATGATCTGCCTGAAAAAAAAAATTAAGAACTTCTCTCTGTAACTCATGCTCACTCAGTTCTACAGATGGACTGTATAGCCTATAACAGACTCCTTTTACGGGATCATGTAAAAATATTCCTGACCACAGACAGACTTTGAGTCAATGAAAGCTAATTACATTTTACAATTCTACAGACATGTACATTTGTTAGGATGAAGAAAGGATTTCGGAACCATGTGAAGTGTTTTTATTGAGTCTAGATTTTGTATGGTAACCTGACGAATTACCAGGCTCATGTAAAAGTTACTATTTTGATTGTTTTCTTTCCTGAGAAAATCACTTTGTTCCTAACCTGGTGTTGGTACAGCACACTGGGTACCTAGGTAATTCCCACTGATGCAGTGATGTGCAGCTCTTGGAAATGAAGCATTATTACATCATAATTCTCAGTTTCCATTTCTAGGGAGGTAATACTGTGTATATGCCATATTTAGCCTCTATTAGTTTAACAAGAATAAATGTCCAACATTGAAAAAAATTAGCAGGACATAAGAAATGGCATTATGGGTCAGATGAGTAGAAACTGAGCGTTCTGCTTCTGACAGTGACAGTATGAAATGCTGTTTTGGGAGAGAACATGAACCTGCTCAAACTCTGTAGTCCATCTCCCATCAAAATTTGTTTATAAGGAATGGAGAAGACACATCTCTGCTTAGCCCTGCCATCACTGATCTATAATCTAGTGTTCATGAATTTATCCAATCTACTTTGAACCTGCTAAAACTGTCCTCTCTCACAACTTCCCATGGCCATATGTTTCAGAATTTTAACTAGCTACTGCATAAAGAAATACCTTCCAGATAACAGTTGTACATGCTATCAGGATTTTGCAGGAGTTTTTTATATGCTTTTTTCTCTTGAGACAAAAATGCTCAAACCTTTCTAATGTTTTCTTGTAAAATAGCACTTCCATCACCTGCTTACTCTTCTCTGTACTCTAATTCCACTACATCCTTCTTGAGATCACAAAACAACAAAGAGCACTGAGGAGGTAGGTGCACAAAAAGTTTTATATACATGTAAAACAATGGCATTTGGGTGGTCTTCTTCCAATGATATCTGAGGTCTTGATGGCTATTTCTAGCTGCAGCCAAAGACATTGTGAGATCCTCCTGTTTCTTGTCACTGAGATAATATTTAGTTATCTAAAAAAATCTTAATTTCATCACCACACCTGGAGATGTCACAGTTCATTTCCATTTTCAGGTCATTGGTGAGGAAATTGAGTAAAACAGGTTCTAGAATGAGCCTCTGAGGTACAATGCTGCCAATTCTTCTCTATCCTGAAAATGAAACATTAAGTCTTATGCCTTGCATCCTATTCTTTAATTCAGTTTCAGTCCTGAAAAGAGCTGTGTTGTCATGGCAAATGAGTGTTCTAATTATTGCTAAGGTTTTTTTAACAGACTTGTGTCAAATAAACCCTTTGAAATTTCAAATGCATATTGTCCACATCATTCTCCTTATAGATGGGCACCCACATTCCCTGGTTCTGTGTTCTGAAAAGCTTCCAATCTAAAGAAAAGCATAACTGTATCTGTTACCTTAAGAAGCTGAAACATAATTCTTGTCCTTAAAAATTTCCTATTTGGTCATTTGTGGTTCAGTTGGGCCCAATAACTATAGTAAGCTCCTCAAGGCAGAGACAGACTTTGTGCTCTGTCCCTACAGCACCAGAGCTCCAACTCAGAGCTGAGACTCTTGGGAAAACAGCAGAACAGAAATCTAAATTTCATGTTATTTTTTTTTTTTCAGTTATCTCAAACCATTCATCATTTCCTTTCCCAGATAAGGAAAGCCAAAGAGGGAAAGGCACTCAAGTGAAAGAAGCAGCAGATAAATCCACATCATCCAAATCCTAGCTCTACTACACTGGACTGTCTCCAAAGCCAAGGGATCCTAAATGTAAAGATGCACTAGCATTTTGTCCATATCTCTTGTCTCTTTCCATTAGCAGTGAGGTGGATTAAATCACTGCACCTGAAGAATGGAGATACTCCAGTCCAAACACTGTGGAAATTTAGGGTTATATGCATTCCAGATTCTCCTTTTTTTTTTTCAGTTCAGGCTCATCTCATATCTCAAAGATATTTTTTTCCTACTTAACAAGTTTTAAATCTTTACATTTACCCCATCCTCAAGCTTTCTGTTCCTTTCTTTTCAAGCTGCAAGTCTTCCAGCCCCCAACACTGCACCACCTTTTGTCTGCTTCACACTTAATCAGCATTCCTTTATTAAAAAGCTATTAATTAGCTTCTCAGTGGTCCAATCTACTGACTATTGTGATAATTGTAAGACTTTTAGAGCTTTTACCCCCCACTTTGTTGACAGACTATTGGACTTAGAAACAGCACCACAAGGAATGCAGGCTCATCTTTGTTTCAACATACTTAAGGTGCTTTTATCTGTAAGTTTGCCTTGAACAAAATCCTGTTCAAATTGTATTAAGCCCCAGATAAACCTCTCTTTCAGATTATGGTTTCCAACTGAACTCCTGTGCACTGAAGAGAGGGCACCAAATTCTTGATTGTTTCAAGAAAACCTCTTTGAGTAATCCCTTGAGCTTGCCTACAGGGCTTGGATTTCCTAATGGATGCTTTGATGACAGGAGATAAGAGCCAAAGGTACCCTTATTCTCTTAGAAATTGCTCCAAACAAACAACCTCAATGATTAAAGCTAATAGAAATACCTGGAAGATTGATAGTTTGCAAAGCACTGCTGAGTGAATGAATAACTTCCCCTTTAGTTCCAAAAGCTAATATTTGTCCACATTTGCTGCCTTTTAAGAAAGTGCAATGGGTTTTTTTGTATGCAGAGTGTTGATCAGGAACAAACAGACACCATTTAACTGTTATTTGAATTTTAAACAAAGCCTCCCTACTTCAGCTATTGAGGCAGATTTCTGCATGGCCCCATTTATAATAATTCAAACATGGCACGGGGAGGGTCGCTAGAGTAAAGTACATATAAGTGTGAACATGATACTCTTGTAAAAGTCTTTAATGATGTGAATGGGCAGTGCACTATGGTATTCTATAGAGGAGTTTTAAATTGCACAAAGGGCCTGTAAAACTTCTATATCTGTTCCCAAGCAATACACCTATCAGAGGGTTGAACAAATGGAAACCAAACTCTGCAGCAAATAAAAATCTTAAATTTACAATGCTGTATTATAAAATGGTGTCTCTCAACAGCAGCCCTGACTTATTTCATGTTCTGATGAAATCATTGCTTGTGAATGCCAAGAAATTCAGCTGTAAACTTTTGGCAATAAGTAGACTTTCCTCGGAACTGATGGTTTTGAAAACATCTGTAAGTAAGGAATCAACTGCAGAACCAATAAAAGAGGCTGAAGAGACCAAAACTTTCACTAACACCTCATAACACAGGCAGTGCTGTGAGTGCCACCAAGCCCTGCTCCCTGGTATGTGGGTTATGTACATACCAGAGTTCATTTCCAAAATGGAGGGTTTATGATTCCCAGTGTCCCAAAGCATGCAGTGGGGGAGTGTATCACATAACAAAGTAATCTAACAATAGAGCTGAAAAGAGTTGAACATTTGGTTTTTGAAGTAATGCAGCCCAGGGTGGGTGGTTCTCATATTGAAAATTCCTCAGGTTTCTTAAACACAACATAAGTAAAACCTTAGAAGGAACTACTCTGAGTGAGTGTTTTAAGGAAATTCTCCTTTTATAACCACATTGAGGAAGGATTTGATTTAATCTCATTTTCCTTAAAAGATAGTGGAGTATGGAGTTAGGAGTTGCAGGAAAAGACAGGAGGTTTGAGGGTGAGGAGGATATGGGTATATTTTGACAGTTGAAAAGGAGATTGTGAGCTGCTGGTGCCTCAGAGCTTTGTTCCCTTAGCCCAGGTCACCACGAGGCCTGTGGCGTTCAGCTAAAAGGACTTACTGAAATGGAAATAGAAGTGTGAAGTGAGACTTCAAATTATGTTTAGTTCTCTGACTGACGCTTGAGCATTCAACAGATTTAAACATGCCTTCTACAAAACCAGCCTTGGGAAAGAATTTAGATACAGAGAAGGCACAGATTTAATCTAACTTTTCCTCCCCTTGTTGCATTTTTCCCCCATTCCCCCACACTACTTTGATACATCCTGTCATCCCCTGAGAGGATGAAGGTTCCCAGACAAGATGACATTTTGCTCTCTGAGCAGAGCTGCTCTGATTACACCTGAAACTTTGTGACCAAATCCTTTCCCTGTCCTCTGCATTGTGGGGAAGGAAAAGGCTGTCTGCCCGCTCTTCTCTCTCACAGTTCCCTGGTCCCTCACAAACCATAAATCCCCCCAAGTGAGAATAGTGCAGCTTGTTCGCTGATGCCTACCCAGCAGGAGTGAAGCCACAGCTCTTCCTGCCCCCAACATCAGTGCTTGGCAGAGAGGTGAATGAAATCTATTTTTCAATACTGTTGTCACCTTTTAATAAAACATGATGAAAAAATTATTAATGATCTTATTGAAGGGAGTCAAAATAATTATTTCATATTATTTTTGACAACTGTATTGATGACCCCACTGCATGATAATTTTTTTTCTTTTTTTTGTAACAGCCATGATTTCATGCTGAGGGACACAATTGCACTTTTTTTGAGTACACAGTTGCACTCCAAGGCAACTAGCAATAGGACAAGGGGAAATGGCCTCAGGTTGTGTCAGAGCAGGTTCAGGTTGGATTTCAGGAAAAATTTCACCACTGAAGGAGTGGTTGTGCACTGGAACACACTGCCCAGGAAAGTGGTGGAATCACTTTTCCTGGATGTTTTCAAAAATAAGAGGACATGGAACCTTGTGATATGATTTAGTGGGCTTGGCAGTATTTGGTCAAAGGTTGGACTTGATGATTTTGGAGGTCTTTTCCATCCCTAATGATTCTATGATTCTCTGATCATTTACAGCTTCCAGGTATTCAGGTTCAGATAATCTCTCTCTTACACTGACATACCTTCCACAAAATAGGGTTTATGACTGATAAAAACTGTCAACTTGACTGCATCTGAGGTTCTTACGTGGGTTTGAGGGATGATGATAGCTTAGATGAACAACAAAATATTTTTGCCTTTAACAGCCCCTTAGAAGACTAGGGTACAGAACTCCTGTCTGTCTACAAAGCTTTTGGGAGCACTGCCCACCAGGCCAGACTGGAGGCAGGAAGGGTGAGCGTAGAATGGGAATGAAATCTGTGCAGGTTTTGGGCAGTTCTAGGCAAGGTGAATCTCAGGCTGAGTACAAAAGTGCTTTCCCTTGTGTTATGCTAAAACATGGCAAATCCTCACCTTTGAAGGACACTCAGCATGACAAAGAAAATCTCTCTCCTCTGAATTTATGCTCCTTTAAAGGCTTGTGCAGGAGGAGTTTGAAGCAAAACCTGTGGTGGTCTTTCAATCAGGCACTGGGTCATACCAGGTTGATCTGACCCATGACTCCCTTCATCCCCAGCAAGGAAAAAAAAGAAGTCTATCATGGTGTATAGTACTCAGTAACTAAGAATTTCAGAAGTAATCCTAATATATGTAGCATACACCCTTCAGTGATGGAGAAATATTAAAATATCACTTAGCTGAAAAGACTTTATTGCGATATGCTTTTAACTTGTGCTTTCTGCTTCTTTCCAGTCTCCTGTTTTCTTTTCACTCCTGTAGAGTGAAAGATTGGTCACACTGACCCACTGCCAGTATTTCTTAATTCTCCTTAATGAGGACAACCTGCCTGCCAAATCTGATCCTGGAAACCCACATCATTGTGAGTATGAGAAAGATGAGATTAGTACTTTAGAGCTGTTATTAGTGATATAAAATACAAATGAATATGGTTTCTCACCCCAGATGCTATGAATGGTCTGTGTAAATGTTTTTTAAAGCCCACATTTTAAAACACCTTAACACTGAGTGAAATGAAAACTTACTTATAAAGAAGGAAGTTGAAAAACAAAAACTCAAGTAATTTTTGTTAGCATACTTCATTATGTAAATAAATAGAGAAATACAGATCTGATTTCATGTCTCATTAATATTAACTGCTGCTTGTCAGAAAGTATTTATGCAATTCTATTTTATAATACATTTTCAGATTTTAGCATTCTCTTTCTCTTTCACATAATCAAGATGAAAATTTGCTTATGATTCCTCAGAAACACAACAGAGAAATCATTCAACATACCAAAAAAACACACCAAAGATGAGAGAAAAAACTATATTCTGGAATAATCAAAAACCTCCTAGTTTGGTTACCCTTCTAAAGCTGGTAGGTGAAATCCTTGACAAGTTCCTTTTAAACCCAAATGTAAATGCTGATTTCCTTCACCAGGGCACTGTGTCTGAAACCATCATCTTGCTGGTTCTTTTGAAAGCAGAGAAACAGAATCTTTTCTGAAGCATGTTTGTAAAAAATAGCAGGTTCTCAACATCAACAAAAGTAGAACAGCTCTGTAGCTACAGCTGAGCTTGGAAAGTGCTGGAAGGACCCTCTGGAACTTGGGATTTCTTAATCAGAACAGAGTTCTGCAGCCCTTTGAAGGCCCTGGCTCATATTTGTGGTGGTGGCAGTGGAGTCCCACTCCCTCTGGGCATACACATCTGCTCTCTTCCATGGACAGAAAGTAGAATAAAGGTGGAATTTCATGTTCCTTGATATCACAGATACCTTTGCAGTGATGCTTGTTCACACACAAAGAATATCCTCACTTGTGTCTGACTGGTCATATTCCTAGAGAATTGCCACAAGTCCATTGCATTCCCAGCTCATCTCTTTCCCAGTTTTACGTCTGCATCGTGTCTGGTGTTGCTGCCATGGTGTGGTCCATAGGGGTCCAAGGGATGACCAGAGCTCCTTGTCCAAGGCCACAAGTGTGTGCTCAGCCCAGATAGTCCTGTGCTCCTTGCAGAGACCAGCTAGGGAGACATTTTTGGGAGTAAAGGGCCTTTGATGCTCAGCTTGTTTCCTACTTCTCTAAGTGAGAGAAGGTGGTAGGGAAGAAATTATATCATTAAATCTGTGCTATCCCATTATATGGGAATTTTAGATTAAAAAAAACATTATAAAGAGAAAGCATGAGAGGTGAATAATAAAAGAATAAATGTGTATCGAAGTTTATTGTCATTATCCCAGCGGATGAGTGGGGGTGCATTAAGTTCTCAGCTTTTGACACCATTTGATGCCAGCCCTTGGGAGCTGGGCTTGGCCACTGCTGAGGGCGCTTGAAAAATCCCACCTACGAGTCAAACAAACTATATTAGTCTAGTGACCTGTGTTTGAACCCACTTGCCTTTTAAAAATAAACCCCTGTACAAATCCCAAAAGAAGCATGTGGTTAGTTCACATCATGGACTAATAATAGCTTACATCATCTTATTTTTAAAATCAGTCTTTTTTTGAATTATGGGAATGTCAGAAATAGTGTTGGAAAATTCCAAAGTCTACCAATACTATCTTAAAAGTGGCCAATCCTTCTTTTTTTCTGAACCTATTTAAAATTTAAAAAAATAAAATAAAATCCCAACCTCTAAAACGACAATCTTTTTCTGCCAATTTTCAGCCTGGAACACATTTTTACAGCACTTATAATCCCTGAACAAACCAGGTTTATGCTGGAAGTGCTGACAGACCTTTAGCTATTCCAGCTATCTTACTAGCTCAGCTGTATTTATTTTTCATTATATTTAAATATAATTGGTTGAGGTTTAAGTCTAGTTCAATTTGATGAGAACCTTTTCATTTAAATATCAGTTCTTGGAAATGAGTCCTTTCTTGGGTGTCTTTTGCGGCTATTATGAATATAATTTTGGGATTGCTTTTTAGATTTTTCTCTACTACCTCATTTGTGTGGTTTTGCTTTTAATTCAAAGTGCAAGAGGAAAAATAAGCATTCTTATGAAGCATATGGTATTCAACTGTGGTTTGAATCCCAGTGTGAGGAATTCCACTAGAAATTTCACACATTCTGTTCTGGTCTCAATTAAAAAATATTGGAGCTGGCCTGGCACATCAGTGGAAAAGCTATGGGCTGGTGTGCATGGATCCTTGATGCTTTCCTGAAATTCTTTGGACAAATCTGAGTGGGGGCAAAGGGAAAAGGGTCAAGGTGCAAAACAACTGTGGAAACCCAGAACTGTTTGTGTCAGGGATTGCTGATGGGATAGCTGTAGAATTAGTTTAAATATGAAGTGTCTGTGCTCTCCAGATTAAAAAATACTCTTTTCTGATGAAATATGACCAAGATGGAAGACCTTTGAAACTGAGAATTAGGAAACAAGAAAAATAAATTCAGTGAAATGACTTTGAAATACCAAATCTAGCCAACAGTTGTCTCAGAAGGAAAAAAATCTTCTGAAGTGAGAAATGTAGGATTTGAACTTTAACTACTGTCATACATAAAGGGGGATGGCAATGGAGATGAAGTCATAGTTATTAATGTTATTATTGATATTAAGAAAATGTTAGAAGTGTAAATTTAGGAGAAATGAGAACAATATTTTTATATAATTTAGAGGAACCATTTCAATAACTTAATCTAATATTTCTCATAATACAGGATAAAGAATCACACCAACCTTTTTCTAACTGAAGACTTAAGCTTTTTTTTGAAGACTGTGATCTTTCTCTAGAAGATGTGATTTAGGTAGGAAGTCTTAAAGAGATGGATAATCCACAGGGGAATTTGTCCCAATGGCTCTCCTTCTGGTAAAAAGATTATTTCCATTTTTTAAATATTTTTATGCCTTTGTCTGCATGATTACAGTCTTCAGTATCTCTTTCCCGTATGATTATATGACTAGTGATTATATGCAATTATCATTTGGTTTGTTAGTTTACTGTTCTATAAAGTAAATATACTAAAATATTTAAATCTCCTGTGTCACAGATATTTTTCAAAATTTTGAATAATTTCTCAGGGCAAGGACCAAGGTGCCTTTTTTAGCTATATTGCTGCATTGCAGGTTCATATAGATTGGGTTATCCAAATGATTTGTAAAGCCCTTTCAGAATCTCTGCTCTCAAAGACACAATTTCACATTTTGTGGTTGTGGTACCTTCCTTTGCTCTTTGAGCATGAATCTTGTCTGTACCATGTTAGGAAACATCTTCAACTGCACTCACCCTGTCAAGCAACCTAGATAATGTGAAATAGAGTGGGGTTTCATTATCAATTTCTGAATTATCAGCAGTAATTGAATAGAATACTTTCTTTCAGATAATTTGAAAAATATTGAATTGCAGCTGTCATGATTGCCCATTCATAGTTAAATTAAAATATATATGTCTACAATTTCACTTTTCTTCACAAGATTAGGTGTGTTTTGGCCAAAATTGTATGTCATAGAATGTGAAATGTTTAAAAATGTTTAAAAAATTAATATTAACAGAAACAGTTTTTAAAACAATCCCATTTTTCACTTCTAAGTGCCTGATAAAAAAACTTCTAGGGAAAGAGCTTCCCTCTACTCCTCTTTTCTTACATCTGCCAGAGATGAAAAAGTTAGATGGTCTCTTATATGACCCACTGTGTCACTTTCTGAAGTCTTATGGATGAGAACTTGTTACTTAACCTTTGATGAAATCTCTTGCACTTCAATATATCAATGAAACACATACTATGCCTGACAGACATACAGAAACAGACACAGCTGTTTCCTGGTAATCACCAAGGTGCTCTGTTCTCTAATGGAGTTCAGGAAGGGTTGACACAGACACAAAACTATTGCAAATCAGTGTCTATGAGTGTGTAACCAGAGAATTTAACCATGTAACACATACTGTGCAACTGATCAAAATGCAAAATCAAGTCAAAATACAGAGCTTCCAGAGTGCATTTTGTGTTTGGTACAGGAAAATATACCACTTCGAAGCTAGTCAATAATACATGAGACACAATTTTTTACAGCGCTTGCTATCGCTTTTTTTTGTCAGGAAGAAGAAAACAGACATGGGCAAAAGAGGAACAAAAATGAAAGTATGTGGAAAATAAAAATAAAGAATGGAAAAACTGGTGTTAAAGTAGAATGAGTCTGTTTTGCATCTGGTCTGCTTATATCAGCCAGTTAGTAGCCACACAAACAGTGAATTTAAGCAATTAACAGAGTCCACTTTCCTTGGGTGGATTTACTATGTTTGTGCTCTGCTCATTAACACACCCAAGATTTTACCTGTGACCTTTGTGATTTGCAGTCACAGTTCTGCCTAGAAAGTCAAAAATTAGCCTGGATCTTACCAAGCCAGGAGGAGCTTTGTTATGCCCACCTTACTTGCTTCTTGCACCCCTACTGATGCTTGTCCCACATCAGATCTGGGAGAACAGCAGAAGAATAATGAGATTTGCAGGTGGTTGGGCTGATCCAGCAAGCAGATTTCTGGGCTAGGTGCAGATAGGAGCTGTATCTGGCTCACCCAACCATCAATGGGTACTGAGGCTGCCAGACAGAGCCAGAGCCTAGGACAGGTTATGAGAGATTTCCAGAACTCAAACAGAAATCTAAGTCTTGCTGAAATTCAGATTAATAATATTTTTGGTTTGGATTTTTTGTTTTTTTTTTGTTTGTTTGCTTTTGGGTTTTTGTTTGGATTTTTTTTTTTGGTTTTTATGGCTTTTTTATGGTTTTGTTTGTGTATATGTGTCCTTTTTTTTTTTCTTTTCTTCATGGTTATTAAGATGAACCTCAGGTCCAAGTTTATTGCTAGGAAAATGAAAAAGTAAGCTTGTTTCTGGACCCAAGAAAGTTCTTCAAGTTGCTTCTCACTTCATATCTGGAATAGAGTCTGTCATAGTATTAACATTACTTGATAGTATATTAGTAGAACTGTTTGAAGCTTGTAATCTCTTAAAATGAGATGGTTGGTAATATTCTGATTTAAAAAAAAAAAAAACCACCATAATTTTTCCTCCTAAAAACATGCATCCCTATGGCAAGAGGAAAATACTGTCCAAACAGATGTCAGCTCATTTTGGCTTTTTTTCCCATTTTAAAGTCTTCCCATTGTTTGAGACACACTAACACATCTATGATGCCCAATACTTCACCCAACACAACTACTTGTCCACAGTTTACGACTGCAGGACAAGTGTAGCACCTGGATTCTCCCAGGGATACCATGTCTGCCAGGATCATAAGCAATTTTATCCCCTCATCCCAGGAAATTCTTCCAGTCCAGACCTGTTTACATCCCCAAATAGATATTTTGAGACATCCGGGAGAATAGCTGGGATGGCTGCCGTAGAATCCTGAAATCCATAGGTTATGTCCACTGTATTTTGAGTCACCATGTCTAAGACCACATTTCCTTTCCAGGCAGTTCCTCATCCCAGCATTGCTTGAGCTGGGGCTGGCAGAACTGCAGGGCTCCTGCCACCTTTTGCTGTGGAAATCAAGTACCTCTGGCAGGCAGTATTGGCGTTATTCAGTGTCACTGATGCTGGAGCAAATGATGACCCAGTTACTAATTCAAACCATTTGACAGTAGTTTACTTTCCTTTCTAAAGCAATCCTTATGCTATTTCATAGCTTTCTGGGAAGTGGCCAAGAAATGCTGGATTATGGCACTAAAAAGTTATCAAACACTTTAGTAGTTTCATGTTTTCAGACATCAAATGCTTCAGAGGAAAAATATATAATTTTCTTTGTAGCACTCTTGGTTGAAAAAAAAGCTAGTAGAATACTAACAGTACACAAAGCTAGTATGTTTTTTGTGCTAAAATGTATCTGAATCTTGAAATACAGTCGTTAATTTACCTATTCTATGTTGATTTATTTGGATAATATTATGCTCTAATTTTTCCTGTACTCAGCATCATGTATATTTGCGTATCCTATTGTTTTTAACTATGAGAACTTGAAAAGTTTTTGTTTTTCTTAAATCCCATGCAAGATTCTTTTAAAATAATTTGCTCTACTTCCACACTGATGCTACTGACATCCCCCTATAAATAAATGAGAAATTCCTTCTATAAAGAGTAAATTAAGCCTTACTATTATCTTTATAAATCTATACCGAATAATTTTCCCGGTCAAATGTGAAAGCTAACTCATTTGGTAAAAATTTTTATTTGTTTTCAATCTTTTGTTATTAGCAACCAGAAGAAGGAAATATACTAAATTATGTTTAGCTCACCTCTTACATAATTTGCTAAGTCAATAGATTACCCAGGTATGTATCCAGGCATATCCAGGTATATCCCATCCTTAGCCTGCCATAAATATATTGGATAGAATGGTCTATAATTGCTAAAAAATTAGTATATCCTGTCTGCAGTCTGTAAGAACAGCTCTACGGAAATACATTTCAATCTATCTTTTTTATTTTTCCATTTTAGTGGTACTAGGAATCGTTCCATGCAAAATTTGTAGAAAAATATAGAATTTTTTTTTCAAGTGCTTTACCATTATGCTAGTCTGTACAACATTGGTTGGGGGACATGAAGCAAAATTCAGCACACATAGCTCAAATACAGACATTCAGAAGTCCCCACAGATCTTCACAATTGTCCCCACAGCCAGTGCAATAGATCTACATTTCATAGTTCTTTGCCTCACTCTGGACATACTGGTCCACCTTCAACCACAATTTTTAATGCAGGATTTGAGGGAATTTCCATCACCATCTTAACAAGGAATTTTCTACTTTATTATTATTACTATTCTTTTAAAAGAGAATTTAATACTTCTCTCTGTCTTTTTCCCAAGATCACAAATGGAGACATTTCTGCTTCCAGTTTTGGCAAAGCTTTGAAGCCCCATTACAACTCACCAGCAGACTCTAAAAGCCTGAGTCCTCTAATATGGATTTCTGGATTTGGATGAACCTTTTCAAGATCTCCAATAATGACTCCACCTTGGAAATGCAAAGTCTTACAAAAGGATCTGGTTCAAGTCTGCTTTCCTGGATCCCTACATGCAGAACACACTCAAGTGAAAGTACTTGCACTGTTGACTTAAGGAAACTTTCTGTATTGTTCTTTCTTACAAGCTGTTTACCTGTTTTATAGGTGTCACAGCAGAAGCTGAAAAAAAGTTCACATTCTAAGTTGTGAAGTCTCAAAGAGGAAACCACATCCAGACTTAATTTCAGGAACCTATTTCTGTCACTTCTAGGATATATTCAAAGACAGTATAGTTGCTGTAGTGGTGGTTTGGTTTATTTGCTTGGTTGGTTTTTGTTGTTGCTTTGGCTATTTTAAAATTTTGTATTTCATTAAAAGATCTGCTTTTATTCCATATTCATTCCTTCAGCAGGCTTAATGCTAAATTTGATGAAAATGTGCAACCTCTTTTTATGAGAAAAATTAATTAAGTAAAGGTTTTCCATTAAAAAAAGAAAAAGTGTGATCATTTTTTTCTTCTAATAGTCTTCAGTTACATCAAAAGCTCTTGCAGAGAGGAAGGATAAACTCTTTTTTTATGTCCAAGTTGCTATAGCAAGAAGTAATGAACTTAAATTACCAGCAAGGGAGTTAAACTGGATACAAGGAAAAATATTTTCTGATGCTAAGGCCAATTAAGCATTAGATGGTCTAGGGAACCCACAAAATATAAATTATTGAAAGTTTAGAGAACATATTGGACAAAGTGTGATGTAACTACCATTCCTTCTGATTTCAGCAGAGGGAGAGATGGTAGATAATCCCCTAATATTCCTTTCAACTCCGCTTTATGTTGTCCTATTTTTAAAATATTTTTTTCACATTTTAGATATCACATTTCAAGCTTTTTACTGATGGTGCTTTGATTTTATTCATAGCTTGCCCAACATGACCTGTATTTTTGTCTTACCCTAAACAGATGAACCTATTATAAGATGTACAACCTATTTATACTCTATATGTAAAATACTTTAATATAGAACTTACCTTTCTGCATGATTTTGCAGCATAGAACCCAGCATCAGATATTTTGGCAGCATGAAATGAAATAGTTCGCCTCTGTTTTCCTGCCTGCAAGATAAATATCACAACAATGATTTCATCCTTCTGAGAAATTCTCAAGATGTGAATATTCTTTTCAAATCTGAAGTAAAGATGAAGAAATAAATTCAATATTATGTGGAAGCATTCAGGAAACAGTTCTGCCACTTATCAGACTTGAGAGGCCTTAGAAAATAATTTTGCTTCATCTCCTTTTATCTTTTAGACTACAAGCTTGCTGGGACAGGAACAGTCTTACTTTGTTTACATTATACCTAACACAAAGCAACCTCATTCTGGGATTCTGTTGCCCATTTTCCCAATGCAATTCTACACTAAGGAAATCAAAGCCTAATGATATAGCATCAAGCAACCTGCGATGAAATATAATCAAAATGCAGCGTGTTGCCAATATATCACATTCTCAGAACAGCAGTAAAGACTAATTCCTCTTTTTCTCCTTTTCCTATATTTTAATGGATGCACTGACGGTGTTAAGCAGCTGAACAAGGCTTTGAGTGTTCCCATGAAAACGGCCAGGAAAGCCCCCTGCCCACTGTGCAAAGGGTAATGCTGAACAACTGCTGCTCCCCTGACTCGGTGCTTTGTGCGATGCCGCGCACGGGCCTGCAGACACACATTTTAACTCTGGTGTAAGCAGAAACCTCTCTGACATGAAACCTCCATCAAAAGGAGCCTGTGAAAGCAAGTTTCCTGTAACTTTTGCTTTGCCATCTTTTAACTAATTCATGAAAGCAGAATAGCAACAAACAGCATTGTGTCACTACTTGTTATATCATGGAAATGCCTTCAGCACCACAAAGCACAAGAAAAGGCAATCTAAACAAGATATAATATAGATTTAATACACTGGGAAAGCATTAGAGTTCATTTAGGCCCTGATTCAAATATCAGAAAAGTCATTAGGAATCTTTCCACTAACTTTCCCTAAAGTCTTTTGAACATGTATATTTAAAGTTACATTTGTCTTTCCTTCCCAGCCAAACACAGAGTGCTGTTGGCCTCTGTGAGGGAAATTATTAATCACCTCTTTTTTTTTCTAAAGATACTAACAGTTAAATGCTAAAATTATTATATCATTATGTATCTAATTTATGACCATTGCCTCCTACAAGAAAAACTATTTTTGCCTTCAGTACAAAAAAGCTTAAGGAATTGCAACTTCTATACCATTGCCTTAACAGCAACATAATTAATTAATGTAACTCATTAATTACTGTATCTCATTAAGAGTAATTAAAATATTGTGGCACAAATTTGGATCCACATTACTGCATTGGATTAATGATTAATTTCAGAGTTAATTCATTCCTTGGTGTAACTGAGATAAAAATCAAGACCACCAAGAGATTAGAAGACTTTCTGAGTATTAAAAAATTCTTTCTGTTTTGTTTTCATACTTCTTTGAATTTGAGGGCTGTCATCTGCCTCTTGTTGGGTGGTCATTTTCTTCACTGTCTCCCTACTCAAGTGCTGCTTCATGCTCAGGAACTTGCTAGTGGTGCACTCTTCCCTCAGAAACAAGGATCAAGCAATTTGGGAGCAGGTATTCTTGTAGAGAAGGCTGGTAGCTCGTTGCTCTTTTGTTTCAGCATAAAATAAACCGACACATTTAAATTTAATTAGAAGTCTTTAGGAGGAGAGTAAAAGACAAAGTTGTGTTTTCAACCCAGTATGGAGTTCAAACTGAAACAGAAAGTAAAAAGAATTGTAAACTGAAAAATTCCTAAAGTTTCTAGCTAGAAATGACAAAGAAGAGAAAAAAATATCTAATTGAAGGTAGCCAGCATAATAAAACATATTAAATATAGAATATTTTTTTCCTTTAGATTTCCCTGAACAGGAAAAAAGTCCAAAAAATGTTACAGCAGCATAACTATCTTTACAGACCATCTTTTCCAAAGCCAGTATTTAGTGTTGAAAAGAATCTATTAATAACAATAACAATATTATTGTTTTAAAATAATAATAACTTTAAAACCCCTATTTGCAAGTCTAGCATTGTCAGATAATTCTCTCCAGAGACTTCCACTGACTGAATTGCAAACATTTCTTTCTGTTTCTCTTTCAACCTTTAAATTTCTGTCAAAGAAAGTAAAAAAATTCAGGCTATTTTACATGAAAGAAAAAATCAAATTCAAGCATTATTTTTTTTTACAGTGTGCTCCACTCAAGAACCATTCCTACGTAATTTGGAGGATCTAGTTCATGTGTTGGGTTGGAAGGGAAGGGACTGATGACCACAGTTCTGACAAGATGGCACTTAAAAACCTGATAACTTTTGGATAAAATAGATTCAAGCTTTTAATCTACACAAAGAATTTCTGGTCATTTACTGAAACACAGTTGAACTTTTTGTCCCTATTTCATGCACAGTAAGATAAGACAGCAGATTTTTCAATTAAGTAAAATATTTACTTAAGCAAGATTTTTTACTTCAAACCCTAGGAGGTCAGTAAAGAATTGGATCCACAAACTAAGAGAAGACCACAAGTGTGGATTTACAAGACACTTTTTTAAATCAGGTGTCCATCTGCAGTCTTAGTCTCAGGAAATATGATGTGGCTTATGGTACTTCCATCAAGACATGGACTTCTCTGCACTGACTGTAAGGAAAAGTATATAGGAAATATTTTACCCCAGAATGATTAATGAATAGCAGGTTCATAAGGTAGTTTACCTTACCTATACACTTACTTGTCTGCGAGGTCATCATACCCTGAACTAAAAGGGAAATCTCTAAGGTCCAACTGCCCAAACATTAAGGTCAAAAGTTGGAGCTAAATAAAACCTTTGCAAAAATGCTTTCATTTTAAACTCCAGCTTGCTAACTACAGGGGTTGAAAACATGCAGAGGTAATTATCAGTGATTCAAAAGCTATTGCTAATGTGGTAATTTATAGCTGTGCTCTTTTGAGTGTCTCTTTACCTTTTTTGCTACACAAATAAGGTTATTTCCAGAATCGTTCTAACCTAATTAAATCCTATTATCTCTCAGCCAAGCATAATTCACACCCTATTCTCAACATCAAGCCTGGCAAGCATTACAAGGAGTATGCAGTGGAAAACCTTTCAGTGGAAAAAGCTGGTGGATCTCAGCTTTCTACGTTCAATTATCTGATATTGTGGTGAATTTAAGGAGAGAGAGAGAGGTAGATCAAGAGATCAAGAGATTACTGTGTGATAGGAGGTTGTTTGATAAAGTGTTAATCAGTTAAGGACAATTATGTTCAGTAAAGATTGCCATAGGTGAAAGATAAAAGCAAGAAAAATGAGGTATCATGAGAAGAAAAAGTAAGGAATAGAGATTTAAGCCAGGATTTCCACTTAATCTTTGCTCTGGTTATTTCTTGGATCCTGTATATCTGTGTGTTGCTACTATCTAGGGATGTATACAGGAGATTTTATTAGTGATGCTTGATAGACACACAGCAAAAGGGGCATACACCCATGGAAATTAACAACTTCCACATCACTGGCATTTCATGTACCAGATGCCATTTTTTTTTCCTGTCTATGTAAAACTAAAACCAAGATGTGTAACCTGTCTGCTAGCTGGTACTGGCAGCAGCCAGTGTGTTTATTTTACAATCCCATCTCAAGGATACTTCCATAGTCCCAATATGGAAATAAAAAAGAACCAAAAAAAGTCTTTTCCTAGCGGTCTTCCAGGAAGGAAGCGGTCCTTCCTGCCTAGAAGCACACTGGAGCAAATTGGAAAGAACTAGACTGAAAAGAAAGAGAACAAGACCAAACAATACAAACAAACAAAACAACAACAACGAAATATATGGAGAGCTCAAGTATATTTACGCAGTTAAGAAACCTCAAAATAGTTCCCAAGGCCTCTGTTTGACGTCCATCATATAAGTACCTCCTTGAAGCCCAGAGTATTATCAGAATGGGTAACCTTGGTAATCCAAGACCCTTTCTACAAGTTCATCTTAGCTATCCCTCTCTCAGCAGCCCATTCTGTTCTCCTAAAAGTGTCTTCAGAGTCTTCAGACCTCCAGGTACTAATACCCTCAGTTTAAAAAGGCACATCATCCCTTGTACCTGCTCTATCAGCCGAGCTCAACCTGCTGGGTGCTGCTAATTCTAGAGAATGAGGGTAATGAATCAGACATAACTGTTTCTTTCTCCCTCTTCTCTTACACATTAACTGAAGATGAAGGAAAAAAAATTTTCTCCTTCACTCAATGCCATGGGGGTCAAGTTGGATCTGAGCCTTGCCAACAGTAGGTTTCTATGCATAGGAAGACAGCAAGGATATTTTCATATGGATTTTAACCTAGGTCTTCAGATGTCCTTGTATTTTCAGGGTATCACACAAGGATGACATTGTGTGTCAAAATGAGACTCGAGGACTATGCTGTGAAACTAATTTTGGAAACCTCACCGACCAAATCATTTCTCAGCAAGATTTGTCTGTGAGCAGTTGTACATTTTTAAGAGTTTTTATTTAAGTAACTGCCAATGCCTTTAGTACAGTTTAGTCAAATACCTGAAGAAGAAGCAGGCACTGAATGAAATTTTTTAATTGTCTGGTTATGTATGAACTTTCAATGATTTGGACCTTAGGGCTTGGAGCAGGACTGAAATGATGGAGGGATAAAGAACAGAAGGAATGATGAAAGATATACCCTCAGCTTAGTTCAATCGTTCTATTACTACCATACAATCAATCAACAAAATCGTATTCAAAAAGGAGAGTATCCTTCAGGCATTCAAAGGGCTAGTTTGGGGAGTACTGGTGAGGATCCACCTTTCCACATGGTCTCTGCACTGAGGCAGGCATGGATTCTCATGAGGTCTACTTTTTAATTTTTATTTTAATTTTTATTTTGTGGGTTTGATTGTCTGGTTTGGTTTTTCCCCCACAGAATTCTTTCAAACTAGAGTAAGCTTTCCTAAAACTGTTAGTGGGGGGAAGAAGAGTGAATAGAGAGCATCAGGCTGTCAAAATGATGTGTGGACTAGGAAGCAACTTAGCTTACAAGTGCAGCTAGTTCTGTAGCCAAGGGGAGAAAGCTGGAGATAAACAATCTTTTTCCTCACTGGCCTGAGTCCCTGGAAGTATGCTAGGAATGCTGTTCTCCTTCCAGAGGAGCTGATTCAGTTTCACTTGTGGCGGTTTAGTTCCCACTGTCATCACTCTCACAGTGACAGTTGCCATAGTGAGTGAGAGAGAGCCTTGCCTGGCTTTGGGTACTAACACAAAAGGCTGCCTGTCTCCTCTGCAATTTGGCAGGAGATCCTTTAGTGTGGGATGATGTGTAACTGTGCCCTTACTTGCTGCAGACCTCTCTGGAGCTTACTGGCACATTCATGGAGAGAGCAAGCAAGTACAAGCAGTGCTGACTGGCCATTTTCCTGGCAGGAAACCTACCACAATATCTGCACTTGACCCATGTGTTTTCCCAGCTGGTCCCTCAGCACTTCATAGACTTTGTACCTGCTGCAAAAAGAGAAAATATTCATTCATTTGAATGAAGCATAAAATGACTCAGCTGGCCACCAAAGATCCCCTAGCAAAAAACGGGGCCAATGTTTAACTCAGCGGTACAGAACAGCCCTTGGGATGAAATTCAGTAAAAGACTGCACTTCTCTTTTTGGGGAGGGATCCCATCTTCCAAAATGGAATTTAGGACACTTCATTTTACACCATTAATCTCCATGTACAGGAAGAAACATTAAAAAAAAAGGCAGTCAAAAAAGATACATATTTAAAAAGAGGGAACACCAAGTCTTCAAGCTACCATTTGGCACTAGCTGAGGATGCAGCTGTGAGGTTAGCTGTATCCATCAACTCGGTGCCAGAAAGTTACTGCAAAAGATTTGGTAAGAATTTCTATTTCATGTAGATAATTAGTGTTTTTCCTTTCCAAATGCAGGACACTAGCCCTATAACACAATATGGTATTTTAGAGACTGGGCCACTCCCACCTACCGAGGAAACCCAGTTTCAATCCCTTCCTTAGACAGAAGATTTCAGACCTGTATTATCCCACTACCAGAGTAGAAAACCACCAAAACAGAGGTTTCTCACAGGAGGAAATTTGGTTACTTCCTTAAAAGCAAAGAACAGTCATTTACTTGTAATGCCACGGTCAAGGATGAGATGCACAGATTCCAAAATTCTGAGATGAACACTGAACCCGGAGTGAAAAGCTGGTACTTCTTTTCCCAGTGGAAATGAAAGGGCTGGCCACCACTGCTTTTTCAGAGCCTTCATTTTCGAATGCTCTGAGAATATCTCCACACCAAGCATTTCAGAGAACTAAAATGAAAGAATATTCTGCTTCTAACCTCTGAAAAGACACAGATATTAGCCCTCCATCAGACACAGAAACCTGATGTGTTGAAACATTTCTAAGTCAATGCCAAAGAACTCAGATTTTTTTGTTGTTGCAAATTGAAGCCATTAGCATTTATCTACCTCCGAATTTGACTGGACAAAGACATTACTATTCGCTGAGAGGAAGTGTTGGTTGAAAATATCTTGAAAGCTACTTTAACAACTTTTTTGCAAATTGAGTCCTGTCAAGTCTGACTCATTTTGGAACACTTAACACAGGTGCTTCTGAAAATATTCTGCTTTTCTGGTTTTGTGTGGCTTGCTTCAAAGAAGAAAAAAAGAAGAAAAAACAGAAGACATATACACCTTCATTTTACAAATACCTGACCCGAAATGGAACAAAAGAATGGCCTCATGCTTAAGGCATTGAACAGTTATTCAGGAATGACCCGAAGCAAGTCATTTAATCTGTCTCTACCCTGTTTCCATAGCGAAGGTCTCTTTTGCTTCCCCAGCAATTTAAGCAGTAAGCTTTTCATGAGAGACTTTGTTTTACTTTGTGCATTTGCATCTGCGTTACATGAGAGCTTCTTTCTGCAAGAGCTTCTAAGCACAACTTAGTTATAAAGATAGACATAAAGAATATAAATATAAACTTGGCAATTTTTATGATCGTTTCTGAGGACAACAGTTTAGATTTCAGAAAAACAGATTTTCCTCTGAATATAATTTTGAAGATGTTGCTTTAGTTATATAAATCAAATATTGCAGAATAGAGTTTCATTTGCACACATCTCAGTTTTCCCCAGTCTTAAATGAACACTGCATAATCTGGAAGGATGAGCTAACGTCATTTTCATTTGGTGACAATCTATCATTGGCTATATTCCCTGAAAGCATCATTATTGGAGATGTTATTATTACTGCTATAGAAATTAAATTATCTCCAAGAAGGAGATATGCATTTAAAATGGAATCAGTGCCCCCTTATCTTCAGCAGTATTTGTGTTATAAATTATCTCAGGGACTTCAATTAGAATGTCAAAGGAATTTGGCAGTGGAAAACAAAGGAAGTACATGAACCTCCTTAGGACAAATCTGATATCTCTTTCTTGCATGTCAAGTAGGCACTGCCCTTACCACATAACTATCAAACCCCAGATCCTCAGCTGGTGTAAGTCAACATCTCTCTGCCAATGGAGCCCTGGCTGTTTACCCCAGCTGAGGATCTGGCTCACATGTAATTTATTTCGAGCTGCCATGCCCCAGACTATGCAGCACAGGGTCTTTATTCAGGGATCCTTACAGCAGTTGTGATCATATTCATTTAAATGTGGCAATTAGGATTTTTACACATGGAAACAAAATTTTGTTCTTTATGTCAATAGCATGTAAACGGACACTTCAGAAGTTTCATGGCTTAGTATAAAGAGCAGAAATAAGGTAAGTGGGCAGAAAGGTTATAAAACACTTTCTTCAACATTATTCTTTCTGACTGTATTCAAATAAACTCTACTGTGTACCAGGTCTGCTGCCAGTGTATTACTTGACAGGAACTGCTCTGAATATTTTATTAACAAAATTAAAGCTCAAATAAAAAATTTATGTCATGTGCAAATGACATTAATTTTGGCAACATTCCTATTTCCATACCATTTTGTCCCAAGTCCACTCTGAACCCTAGATTTTCAACCTGAAAACACTCCAAGAAAGACTTCATTTGGAGAAATAACAGGATGTGGCCTTTTGCTCAGAAGTCTAAAGGTCAATGTCTTTGCCACATAAGTGAGACATTTGACATCCATGTCCTCTTCAACTTGAGTGGGTTTGAAGTTCTTTTCAGGTGAGTTCTGCCACCAGCTCCCTATGCAGCTCCCTGGACAGAAGTGTTCTCCTCACCCTCCAGTTGAAGTTGGGCCGCTCTGTATACCGTAGAAAGAAGATTACTTGACTGCAGTAAGTAGAAAAAGAAGACATCCATCTGTCTCAAAATTAAGCATATTCTTCGCCTCTGATTGCAATACTCATTATGGAGTCAAAAGAAAAGGGATTGCCAGGAGTTAATGTCTAGGAATGAAAACTGATATTATGAAAGGGAAACCAAAATTCAAAGTTGTGAGCTGGGAAGTCCAAGTAACTGGAATCCCCTTTCATAATAGAAGGATCCCAGTGGAATTTGAAGTCCTGTAGGACGATTTCATAACATGTAATTGTACCAGGTAGCAAAAGGCAGTGATATCTGGAGCATGGGGCGCAGTTCTGGTTCCTCAAGTGCAAAACAGATAAACTAAAAAGGAAAAAGACAGAAAGAAGACTATCAAGCTATAAAATTAGAACACCTTCCTCTGGCTGATTTGGAAAAAAAAAAGCATAAGATTGTTTTCTTTATAAACATATCACTAAATTTACTACCAGGAGGAAAAAAATGGGATTTTAAGCTAGCAGTGTTGGACAGGAACAGATGGATAAAAACTTGCTAGGAAGAAATATGCTGAAACCTTCACTTCTGCATCAAAGGAGTGAGGTTCTGGAACAGCTATCCAATAGCAGTGGTAGAGACAACTCCCCCAAATCAAAACAACAACAACAAAATTAGTTTTTAAAAGGACTTTGATCACTTCATAAAATAATTCCCACCATAGCTGACTCAGGTAACAGTACATGGATTTCTGTGATCCAAGAGGTGCCTTTCAGTCTTGAGTTACTCTGAATTTAGAAATTGTTACCAAAATCACATAAACACCTTAAGGTAATTTAAGTACTTAAGCAAATTGGTAGATTCTGTTCCATGTATCTAAGACTGTTCATTAGCAGCACAATGATTATCTTTTAGCTCTATTTAAAAGGAAATGGTTTTCCATTTCCCACTCTTAATCTTTCCTCACTGCCTGCATTAATTATTAACATCTGTGTTTTAATTCTTTTTTCACTCTTCTTAAATGTGCTCGATGTGAGTTTGGTTTGCCCAAGGGACACTGAGAGATGGATGAATCAGCTGCTATTATTTCAGCTAGAAACCATGTTCTGTAACAGATTTGTATTTTGAGTTGATCAAATTCACAGAGCTCAACGGACAAAAAGAAGAAACCAAACAAAAAATAGCCAACCAACCCCCCTCCCCCCCAAAAAAAACCAACAAAAAAAACCCCAAAACCAAAAAGAAAACCCAACCCAAACCATCCTAACCCAAAAAATTTAGTGGCCATCAAGTCATATCTGAATCTCTGTCTGCCATACAGAACTGGCATATTTCTTTTTATCAACAAATTATATCACTTTGAAGTTTGTAACACCAGTAGACACAAGCTACTTTTGAACTTAGAGAAATCTCTACCCTTTTTCTGCACTCTCTTAGTGCCTGAAGGCTTCAGGGACAGTTTTGTGACAGCAGACATGACCCAAGTCCTACATACATGTATACTGGGTGGCTGCTGCATGTACTTACCAACACCTTTTGTCTGAAAGTCACTAATTACCTCAGAAACGATGTGGAAAGCACACAGAAAGTGAGTGAGTAATTAGATTGCAATGCTTCCTTGTAGCCGGAGTTTCTTGTAAGCCCTGACCATGTTTTGCTTTCAGCAGCAGCTCGTTGGAATCACATTACCCTGTAACAGACCCGGCTCACTTTAGTCATGAGCAGCTGGATCCTAAAACCTCACACTGGCCCATATGTTCATAGTACTTAACAATGATTTTTTTTTTCTTCATTTATTTGTGGTAGGAACTTCTTCTGAGCAACATTTCTAAGATTTTTCTCAAGCTTCAGGAAGCTGGACATGATGAGCAATGCATGAAGTCTACTACCAGGTTAATTTTATTTCAAACTGCAGTAAACTCATCTCAGTCTGAAGAAATATATGATAATGGGTAGTCATCTCCTCTCACTTATGTATTGCATTTCAGTTACAGCAAGAAATTGCAGTATAATGGAACAGGATAGAGGTTGTCAGGACTGTGAAGGAAAATGTCTGATTTATACACTTTTTAAAAAAATGGGCAGCAACATAGTGCTGGTGAGACTATGTTGTGGTATAAAATTAATCTTGTCTATGAAGCTTTTCTTCCTATTTCATGCATTTAGCACCCTTTCATCATGTTTGCACATTCATAGGCTAAAACTAGGTTTATGGAGGAATATATTTTAACGTCTCTTAATTTTCAAAAATATTTTTTTATTTGTCCACTTTCTTCTTAGAACCACTTATTCTTCATAAAATTTGTAATGCTATTTTCCAGCAGAACAAAATAAATCAGAAGACCAATAAGAATATTTTTGTCCCCTTAGGGAAATTGACATGAACAAATAAATGAACAAAATTAAGCTACAGTTTCATATAATATTTTTGAATAATCTATCTTTAAGTGATTTTTGAACTTTAGGTTTTTAATCAAAAATCAACATCTGTTCATCAAAAGTCCTGAGATGGAGTAGCATGTCATACTCAGGCCTTCTGGTTACCCTCAATCTAGTTTCCACAAACAACTTTACACCAGTTTCATTCACATTAAACAGTTGGGCTGGGCTGCCTTAATTTAATTTTGTTCATGTGGTTTCAGTATTATTGTCTATAATTTGTGCAAGTTTATTAATTATTAAGAAAAGCTGGTAGCTATTTTGGATTCTATTGTAACAATAGATGCTACCTGCAATTTTCTAACAGAAATTAGTGAAAATTCTTAGATCACAGGAGTAACTCTGTCCTTAAATCTTCTTTTAAAGAGTCAAAATGCATTCTTGAAACTCAGGGGTTTTCTCTCTGCTATTTCTATCAGAAAATGTGTTGGACCACCCTTCTTTGTTGGTTTTAAGGTATTTCTTGCCTCTTGGCCAGGTTTTTTTTTCTTTTTTTTATTTGTTTGTTTGTTTGTTTATGACAGCACAGCCCTTTATTTTAAAGTTTCATTTTCCCCCTAATTGCTGCATTATAATTTTATTGAATCAAATAATTTATTACCTTTTCTCTTCCTTAATTGTATTTAATGTAATAAACCAATTTTCTCCAATAATTATCTATCCTTCGACTAATCATTCCTTTAAGATTTTTGTAAAACTTGTTAATCTGTCAGTGACAGGTAGTGTTTGACCATTAACCACAGAACAAAGCCAAAACTTTCCTGTAGAGAAAGATTTCCAGTCATGCTCTTCCAGTACTTTTCAGGCACCAGTTTAATGGTCACAGAGAAGAGGTAAAAAAGTGTTTTCTTCTTATATGTTTTTAAAACCAGAAGACAGACTTCAGGATTACCTAACCGTGAGTAATGAATTTATGAACACTAAGAACTATCCCTAAAACCCAATGTCAGTGGAGCACCTGTACCTGATGGATCTGCAAAACGTACAACACAAAACCCTTTTTTTTTTTTCCACTTAGAAATATTGGAATTTAAGGCAACACAGTTGAAAAATCTGAAATAAAGAAAATCTAGATGAACTAGAAAAGGCACAGTGTTTGCTAAAGGAGCTGGCTGAGATGAATTTAAACAAACCTCTCCCAACTCTGTGGAACAAATTCAGGATGAATCCATCTTTAGTAGAGTCATAGAATATATCAAGCTAGAAGGAACCTTTGTTCCAATGTTCTAATGCTGTAATGCTGATGACAGTAATAACTAAAACTAAATTAATAATCTAAATGCTCCTTAACTTTGACAGACTTTGCTACTGTGACCATTTCCCTGGGAAGCATGTTCCAGTCACCGACCACCCTCTAGGGAACATTTTCCTCATGTCCAACCTGAGCTTCCCCTGTCCCAGCTTCGTTCCATTCCCTTGTGTCCTGTCACCATCACTGAAGCTGGACAGCACATGTCTAGCTCCTTGTCCTCTTCCTCACCACCTTCACAGCAAAGGCTAGTTTCCATGCTATTTCAAGCCATCTCTAAAGTTTTAAAAGGTGTTGATAAAACTAATGCATTGCAATGCCTGGTTTGGTGTTTGGGGTTTTTTTATACTCAGAGAAGTTTTGTGCAAATATAATTATAGCACCTGATAAGCACTTAGGCTTTGGGGTGATTCTGTGAATTGAATTACATCTTTGTATAATTCACGGTTTGTTATCACTACTCTGTTCACACCTTGCTGCAAGTAACTCCCTGTTGTGCAAAATGCAAATGAGCTTTTTTTAAGAGCAAACTCAGTGTGAAGCAGTGCCTTAGGACTTTCTTAAAAAATAACATATTCTGGAGGTATTTTTGATACTGAAAATGCAGTCAGATAATCATAAATTACAGAACTTTCAAAAACTTTCCCTTTTATTTCCAATTCCTTTTTTTATTTGTAGTGTTGCAAGATTGCATACGCCAGTACAGCAAAAGCCAGGAAGCCTCTGAGGATTTAAGCAGTATAATATATTTAACAGCAGTGTTTCAATCTAGGGAGAAAACAGACACTTTTTAGTATGGTACAAAGGAAAAGAGTGTGAATGAAATAAAAATAACTTAGAAACAAGAAACTATGAAGACAAAAGGAAAGACTATTATTTTTTAAGTGAAGCCTGTACTTTTCCAAGTAGTCTGTAGGCAAAGGCACCTCCCTTGTATAACACATCTGAAATGCAGAGAGAAGGTCCTGTACTCAAACTGCATCAGTTAGCTTAATAGTGGATATACTAATTTTTAAAAGTCTTTTTTTTCAGTCTAAAATATCCCAGAAATCCCTTTCTTTACTCTCCTGAGTGCCCATCCTTCCTGGCACAGGGATGACACACGAAAAGCCACTGCTGTCCAGGTAGTGAGGATGTGTGAGGGAGCTCTGAGCCAGCTCCAGATCTGAAATGAATTGCAGGGTCCTGACAGCATGCAAACAGCTACAGATGAATCCCTTCTGCTTATTTACTCTATTCCCTTGAATCCATTTGGTAAACTAGAATTTTAAGGCATGATTTAATGACACTATTGGGGAACTGTTTTAATTAAATATATAGAATTCTTTAATGATTTGGGGATATATTTACACAGAACTAAGAAGTGTGATGTCTGCTTTTTGCTTTGTTGCATGTTACCTCATTTGAACTTAGAAAAACAGAATTTCTACCTCAAAGTTGTGAACTGTGTTAAATTATTAGGTCTAGCTCATTTTCTGTGCTTCCAGATTATCTCTCCTAGAGAGATCTTTGTGCAGCTAGTGTCTGGAACATATCTGTGGCTTCCTTGTAGAATTCCTGTGTGACCTGGAGCAACTATTTTGTTTTATCAAATAACACAAGGCTCTGACTGAGCACATGTTAATAAAACTTCCCTACCTCATAGGCACGCTGTGGGAATCAGCAGCATTAAATACCTGAGGTGCTTGATAGCCTGGTGATGAGGACCATATAAGTAGTTGCATAGTCAATCTCCCTATGGTTAGAACGTTGTCAAAGTGTGTGCTCCGTGTATCTGTGTCTGATGTGACATTTCACTAGTACCAAACTATCTGGAGACATTACAAGCAGAATTGTGGAAGGATCAAAAACAGCTCAAGTGGCTCACCCAGTCTCTTGTTGCAAGATAAAATGGCATGCAGCTGACACAAAACATCTCAAAGCCCTTGATTTGCTTTAGTGCCTTTTAAAGTACTTCTTCTGAAGAAGGAATATGTGTGTGCACACAGGAGTTATTACCAGCTAAAAACTCTGTCTGCTGATATCCCACGTTAAAACACTGCATGTATCTATTCTAAAATCAGATGCAACATTGAAAAAATATTTGAGAGGTATGTTTGTCTTTTGATCTTTATGAATTCCTCACATATTTCTACTGATCGTGACCTTCCTGCTACTTTCAGAGGTGTACAGAAATGAGAACCATCCCTTATGTGCTGCCAATTTTTATCTTACCAGTGAGTAGTGATAATTTTTTTCTTTTGGTACAGGGGGTCATTCACAGGCCTGCATAGGAGTTTTAGCTACATCAACCAGAAGAATAACATAATCATGATTATTAATGTAACATGTAATGGCTGGTCCTATTATATATGTAACTATATATAATAGTAAAGAGGCTTGCTGTCTTGTGCATTAATATTGATTTAGAGATGAGATCACTTGCCACAGAATTTACTGCATCTTTGATTTCAGCTGCAAGTAAAATTATTAAAGCATGTCCTGTTTTTAAGAGCAGGCCCTTTCAGCTGTAACAGAGAGTTTCTCAGTGGCTGATCTAAACTGGTTCATACAGTAAATATGAGATCACTAGAGCTCTTGAAGTTTTGGGATGTTGACAAGCCTGATAAGCAGACAAGAGGCATGTCTGTAGATGCTCTGTATTGCTTCTCTGTCAAAGCTTCTAATTTGTCCACTTACTCTTATGCTTGCTTCCCCTGAACAGAGGTTCAACCCCAAACTAAAACCATCTAACTTTTGAATGGGGTAAGAGCTCAGGTTTAAAAATTAACCAACATGGCTGATGGACACATAGTTTCTCTGTTTGCACCCCTTTATGTAAAGAACTGCAATGCTGTGATATGTCTTCCATATAAGTTCTGAATTCATCAGCATTTAATGAAAGTAATCTGCTGTCTTTTCTAGCAAAATTTTTTGTGTGTTTTTCAGATCATCGACAAAAGTGTCATGTGTCGTAAGGACAAATCTGACACGTTAAAACATATTTACTGTTATATCTCCCTGTGTCTAAACTAACCGGGTTTTAATGCACTCATGTGATGTCAAGTTGCTGATTTTACTAATTACTGTAACTTCTTAATTGAAATGTTGACTAGTTCCGAATTTAATACTTTGTTGAAATCCATTATAGCAACAGTCTTGCTTGTAACAATTATGCATTCAAACTTGGGATTGATTTTTATCTGCTCAGGTAGCATGAATGGGTTTTTTTAAATGTATCTCTGCTTATTTTCTTCTAATTCTGTATTAAACAATCATCGGCCATCACTGCCCCAGGGTTGATGTCAACCTGATGGACTCCTTATTACTCATGCAAGGTAATTGAAATGGTAAAAAAATGTTGGGGTGGGAGGGACGCTGTTTGGGTTTTTTCCTCTGGAATTTCATCAAGTGATCTTAGAGTCAATGAAAACCACCACCAAGGAACCTAAGGGTTCCGTCTCCAGTGCATCATCTTGCTGTAGACCAATTATCAGTACTTGCTGACATCAAAAATTCTAACTGAAATTGTTGCTGTTTGCCATCTTCTGAAGATTCCAATGGGGAAATGTGTGAAAAGTAAAATACAGTTGCCTTTCCACTTCCCTGTCTTTTTAATCTTTTTGTCCAGCAACACAAAAAAGAAATTGTATTTAAAATAAGTATGTAAACTTCCAGAAGGCCTTCATTTGTGGGCTTGATGATCAAGCATTCTTTCTACCTCTGCATCTCTTATCAGTTCTAAAATTCTAAAATATTCTTATAAAGTTTATTAGTTATTAATAATATATTCTTTTTTACAGTCAGCACACAGTTTACTCATATGTGCGTACACGTGTGAGACAACTTTGCATATATGTATGTGTAGCTGCTCTCATTTCCAAAATCAGCTTGTGGTTTCAACCCCTGTGGCCTTTCACAGATGTGAAAGTGTGTATTTCTGAATACCTATTAAAGTGTTCTTAAACAATTTCTGATTATTATTCATGTGTTTTTAATTAAATTCTGCCTGCTGCCTGATCTGGTTCATAATTGTTTTCAGCCTTTTGAAACTGGCCCTTTGAAAGTATCAAGTGTAGATATTGCTGGTTTGGACTTCCTTCTTTCTAATCATTGCAAATATTAAACAAAATCACCTCTCTCCCAGGCTAATGATATTCTCTATGAAGAATAATTAATATCAAGTAAATTGTTTCATATCCTTGAGATTTTTGCATTTGCATTCTTATCCCTGATTGATTTATGTAAATGAATTTGGGAAGAATTAGCATCTTGTAATGCAGCTTGGGTAAAAGTCAGTGCAAAGTAGAACCATTTAAGGAGCACCAGAAGCCAAGTTGTTTCTGAGGCAGAAGCTCAAGACCAGGCTTTTTCCTAGGAGACCTGACCTTTTCTCTGTTAGGGCTAGTGCTGCACTGACTACCTGCCCTCCACACTCATGTGTTACCAGCATGCACTTCTGTCACCTACATGTTTTAAAAGTACTGAATCCATCATTTTTCCCCAAACACTGTAATACAAATATAATCCTCAGCAACAAATGAAGAAATTACATTCATGCCTTTAAATACAAGCCAGATGCTAAAGTAATTTGGTTTGGTTTGGTTTGGTTTGGTTTTTGTAACCAAATTCATGAAAGCTGAAAACCTGGATGAGGAAGACGCTTTTCTGTGATGACATAATTATACAATTATATTGGTTTCTTTTGACAAGGCCAAATAAAACAGAGCTCTCAGAATTTTATCTTATGGTGGTAACTGTCAACTCTGGTGAGTTAGAACCATTCTGCAGGAATCTGACATATGTGGAGAGCAATGAAATGGAAAACACAGGCTTATTTTTCCCTCTGAAATATCTGCATTTTGGGTAGATCTTTTGATCATTCATTGAATTCTGAAAGACAGAAACTAATGATACAGTAGACACAAATAACCCCAGAGACATCAACATGTTGTAAAAGCTTTCACAGAAAATCTACTCCTCCCTCTTACATCTGACTGCAGGTGCAATAATTTCCAGCAGTGACCTCAGCAGGTTGGACAGGCAGATCTCCAGGTCATGCTGAGAGTCTGATGTTCTCTACTCTTCACCCAAAGGACCTTGGGCCTCACAGTCATGAAGTCCATGGCACCTGCTGGTAAAGATGTCATCAGTTCACCCTTTGATCCATCTGGTTGGGGTTCACAATTGCTTGCTATTGCCAGACCTCGAACATCTTCCACACAAATCTCTCCTTCACAGGACAAACATGACAAATCAAAGCCTACAACTGTAAAGAAAGCTACAGTGGAAGAAAGAGGCTAGTCGAACAGACATGGGTGGGTTTTGCCTAGGTGCAAGGCAGAGGAGGAACAGTGACAGAGCATCACAAACCTCCATCTGTCACACAGTGGGTACCTAAAGTAGGTGTACTGTTCTCAGCAAAAAGAGTGGTTAAATAAAATAGATGGTTAAACCTGTATCTTCATCTTTTGTGCTTTTACCTACCTACTGTGCTTTTACCCTGACTTGTGTGGCCACAAATCAATGCCCTGAGTGACCAGGATGGGAAACAGAGGTAGGGTGCAGAGTCTGTCTCTGTCAGGCATCCAAAATTTCAAAGGGCACCACTAGAGGTTCAGGGAGCAAAGGTGAACTTGGAAATTAAAATCTTGATCTCTGCCACATGAAAAAAAAAAAAAAAGAGAGAGAGCACATTATGACATAATTTAAAATAAAAGTTTTTGCTTCAACTTTCTTTAGACAAAATTAAAGTATTATATTTTGCAGAAAAGTGTAAGATCTTCCGGCAGAAAAATCCTCACTCAGCTGTAATGAAGAGATTTCCCAGTTCCTTCCATCTCTGCTACAGCTTTCTGCACTTTGTCTGTGACTTAACATTTTGAGAAGAAAAAAAACTGCACAAAAAATCTGTGGTGTACTGAGCCACTTACTGGCACAGGGCCTTGTTTGAATATCTTCCTCAAGTGGTTGGCTTGGCTCACCCTTTCTCTCAGGATTTCTAATGGATTTCTCTGCTTGAAATTAGGCCAAGTAGTTTCCTCAAAAGAATTGAAAATTTAAAAGGGTTACTACCATTCCTTTTCAGTTTAAATTTATGAGCTGATTTCATCCATGGATTTGTAATGCTCTTCCTTCCCCCCATCCAAACTTGTGGGTTTCTGGTTGTTCTCTACTACCTTGCCTCTGTTCTGAAAATCACCCAGAACTTCTCTGGTTGTTTCTACACTCATGGGACTGGTATTCACCCATGAAACAGATGACTGCTACCTCAGTATCACAGTAGCAATTCAATAAACCACCCTTCTCAGTTTCTCACACAATTCCCTGGAGGATGGTCAAGCAGTGGAGCAGGCTGCCCAGGGAGGCTGGGCAGGCCCCATCCATCCTTTGAGGGTTCCAAACCTTGCACAGCCTGGTCTGACCCCATAACTGCCCCTGCTGTGAGCAGGAGGTTGGACCCCTCTGGAGGTCCATTCCAGCCTTCATGATGCCACAATCCTTTCCTGGGTGGCTCTCCAGCAATTGGTTTGTTTTTATTTTAATACAGTATTAGAATTCATTTATAGTTAAAGGTCTTTGTCCATATCCTGAAATTCAACCATGGCTTCCAAAATACACAGCTAAGCAAACATAGATCACTGCACCATTGAATTGCACTTTGAGATTTTCTTTATGTAGAAGTAGGTTAATTATCAGAGTTACCTTCACACTGTTGTCATAAGCCTACTGCTTCTCTTAGTAGCTCCCTATCAATTCAGTCTTCTGCTTCTCCACACCCCTGGCATCTTTTTTACCTACATGGTCCTACTGACAAACAGCAGTAGTACATAGTACTGATATAAATTGCTGTAGAACTGAAACTGTGTTTTCCCATAATGAAAACTTAGCTCCACTTTTACAGATACACTCCTATCTTTGAATCTAATACTTTCTGACACTGTCTGGGAGTCTAACCAAATGTGTTTCTCTAGATTTTTTATCTTCAAAATGAGTGTCAAATTTTCTTGTGGCAACTGAAACACCTCAGAAACATAAAGTAGCCCAGCTCATACAGGTGTCTACAAGAATGAGCACATTTTCCAACTCTACAGGAAGATTTTCCTTGACATGTGCCACAAATTAATATTTTTCTGGGAAACAAAAAAAGATTTGCTGTCCACTTGGCATGCTCCAAAGCAATTACTTTTGCAGCCCTATTAAGAGTAGGAATATTAAATACATTATAGAATTCCAAGTATCAAAGCCCTTGCTAAGGACTTGATTGCACCAAAGTGTCAGAAATTCATAACATAATGTACAGAGCTGTCAAAAAAGGGGAGGATTTGGAGGAATTCCACCTCTGTTTTAAGTACAGTTTTATATATGGAAACACTATTCTTAAGAAAATTCTCACTCTTTGAAATTTTCAAAGATGACTTGTTATGTATTCTGTTGTGGAGAGAAATATATATATCCAATACTGAGAGGGTTTGTATAAAATCAGTTTCTGCTGTCTATTTCAACCTCACTACTCCTCATAATTTATTTGAAAATTCATTTTAGTACAACCTCCCAGGAGAAGTCAGTGAGTTCATTCTTTGTATCTTTGGTGTTTGCTAAGAATTTGCATTTTTTCAGCTTAGGCAAGCTAGAAATAAAACTGATAACGCTGAAGAGTTGATGGTGATTTTTATGGGAAAATACAAAACATAGTGAATGCATCCCTGCAGTTTTTGTTAAAAATAGTTCTGAAGCTTGTGCAAGACCACTTTGAATTCTATATAAAACATCTAACACATTTATACTAATTATGATATATTCAATTATTTATATAAAACCATAACAAAATCCTGGACTTGTGAAATTGGTATGATTTTTGGCATTCATTTCAGAGAAAAAAAAAACATTCAGTGTGAATTTCCAAAAGTAATACAATAATCTTTGAAAAGTGATAACATACTAGTTCTTGGCAAATTAATCTGTAGTTCAAAATATACGAAAGAAGAGGGAAAAAGGTCCTTAGAGGATTTTGGGGCTATTCTATGTGACAACAGTAAATGTTCTTAACTGTAAATTACTTAAAAGTGTAGCACACCATGACATTTCTTTAGTTTCAAATCACTGAATTTGTAATGCGGTTGCTTCTGCAGACAGAACTATTTCTGTGGGATGCATGCAAAACATTTCTTCGCCAAATTAAAAAATATAACAAACTGTATGATGTCCAATGAGACCACATATTAGGCTAATCTAAGATGTCATGGAGCCATAGACTAATGAAGAAATGATTGAAAAAATTAACCCATTTTTACTCTATCAGTGGACATTAGGGGACCATGAGTCAGGTGAAGTCACTCAGTCCTTGATTCTGCCAAATCTACAGAATTCTTTCATATCATTATTATTTGTCCTTAAAATACTATATGTGAATGATGTGTAGCTTTTATTCTTTTTGCTCTATCTCAAAACACCCTCCAAATGGGACAGATATCTTTATTGGTTTTGTATAAAGAAAATATTTATTTTTCTTACATATCTTAACATTCTTACTTCTTTTACCTTATATTGAAAAATATATTTTAAAAAATCTTTATTAAAGGAAAATCAATCAAGCCGGAGAGGGGAAAGGCATCAGACTGCCCCTTTTGATGATGGGACTATTCATATTATTACAGTTCAGTTTAGGCTGGGCAGAATCCAGGGTGTGATTTGTGTCTGTCGAGGCACTGGGGTTGAGATGTGACATGTTTCCATCAGGCAAACCCAGCACCATCTTTTAGGCATAAGCACATTTCTTTCAGATTGCTACTGTGAAAAATGTTAAAGTAGAGGATGCATATCTTTATTTTTTTCCTTCAATATTTATAAACCTTGTCCCATTGGGCTAGCAGCAGGTTAGCAAGAATAACTAAAGCTTTTCAGTATGTTGAAAGAAAAAGCCTTACACAGGCAGTAGCTCTCGTTTGCAGCTGTCCCTCACGGCACTTAAATGTCATTTCAAACTTCACTTCATCACCTTGGTGAGCTAATGCACTCTACAGCCTCACCAGATGTATTTCTCTCAGATGCAGTAAGCACTTCACATGGCTTCACCCTCTCACCCCTCTCCTGAGAAACAGTCTTGGGAGAATATTTATATGTTAAATTGCAGGAGAACTATGGATGAGAAATACCAATTCTACTATAGCCTATGAACTGATCTACATGTCTTTCAATGCAGTGAAATGGGGTCACATAGTTAGAGACACACAAACCAGGGAGGAAAAAACAGTGGATTACCTATTGTAAAACTGGAGCCAGATGCCAAGGATATAACTGAAAGAGAAGCAAGCAAAAAACCAAGAAAATTATACTGGTAAAGCCATATACACGTACCTGTCTCTCAAGATACATCTGCAGTGAAGACTTGATTGTCTTCTGGAATGTATTGCCTACAAGTGTAAATCCTTTTACTTTAATTGCATTTATTTCTGGTTTTACCAATCTGATGAATGATAGATGTTCATGGTGCCAAATCACTGCCTTTTCTTCTAAGATCAATACCACCTTTCTGCCAAGTAAAGTGTGTCCTTGGGCTTAATTTCTCATAGAATCAGAGTTTTAAAATCATCAAGTCCAACCGTTAATCCAGCACTGCCAAGTCCACCACTAAAACACGTCCCCAGCTGCCACATCTACACATCTCTTAAATACCTTCAGGAATGTGACTCCACCACTTTCCTGGGAAGCCTGTTCCAATGCTTGGCAGTCTTTTTGATCCTAATACCCAACCTAAACCTCCCTTGGTGTCTTCCTCTTGTTCTGTCACTGGTTGCCTGGAGAAGAGCCTGATTCCCACCTGGCTACAACCTCCTCTCAGGGAGGTCTAGGAAATGTGAGGTCACCCCTGAACCTCTTTTTCTCCAGGATAAACTCCCCAAGCTCCCTCAGCAGCTCCTCATATGACTTAGTCTCTAGACCAGCTCCATGGCCCTCCTCCAGACACACTTCAGCACTTCAATGCCCTTCTTGTGGTGATGGGCCCAGAACTGGACACAGCACTCAAGGTGTGGCCTCACCAGTGCCAAGTACAGAGGGACAATCACTGCCCTGGTCCTGCTGGGACCACTATTTCTGACACAGGCCAGGATGCCATTGGCCCTCTTAGACACCTGTGCACACTCTAGTTCATGTTCAGCCACAGTTGACCAGCACCATCAGCTCCTTTTCCTCTTGGTCACTTTCCAGCCACTCTTCCCCAGCCTGTAGCACTTCAGGGGTTGTTGTGATCCAAGTGCAGGACCCAGCACTCGGTCTTGTTGAACCTCACACCATTGGCCTCAGCATCAATTCAGCCTGTGCAGACTGCTCTGCAGAGCCTTTTTACCCTCCAACAGATCAACACTACCAGTCAACTCAGTGTCATCTGTGAACTGACTGAGGGTGACCTTGGTCCCCTCATCCAGATCATCAATAAAGATATGAAACAGGACTGGCCCCAGTAATGAGTCCTGGGGAAGTGACCCATTAGTGACTAGACACCAACTAGATGTAACTCCACTCACCATCCCTCTCTGAAACTTGCCATTTTTCACCCAGGAAAATGCACCTGCCCACACCATGGGAAGCCAGTTTTTCCAGGAGAATGCTGTGGGAAATGCTGTCAAAGGCTTTACTAAAGCCCAGACAAACAACATGCACAGCTTTTCCCTTATCCACTCAGTGGATCACCCTGTCATAGAAGGAGATCAAGCTTGTCAAGCAGGACCTGCCTTTCCTAAATCCATGCTGGCTGGGCCCGATTCCCTGGTAGCCCTGTACATGCTACATGATGGCACACAAAGTGATATACTCCATGAACTTCCCCAGCACTGAGGGGTGAATACTGGGATTCTTCTTCCAACCCTTCTTTTTCCCCAAGTTCCAGCCAAAACTATCTGTTCTTCTTTGGCTGAACAAACTGTTCAGCCGGGACAGTTTTTCTCCCTCATCAGCTCCTCTTTCAGCATGTGGAGATGAAAGCACCCATAAGATTTTCTTCTTGAAGAATGTCCTCAGTAGAAGACATTGATGGTCTGGGTAGTTTTTGAGCACAGCTTCATTGAATTGCATGTATATGTGGAACAGTTAGGTGCAATTGTTGCTGCCTGTTCTGAGCTTCCCCTCCCAAAGACAGGCTCTCCTGCCACGTGCTCCGAGCTCCTTTGTTCTAAGCGCGGGCAAAACCAAATGTAACTCAAACTCTTTAGCAGTGTCTGATTGGCCAGTTACCCCAGTCCTCCCCTTTCCCCTTCTCTGAATAAAAGAGAAGATCAAGGGAGGCCCCGCCCTCTTTTGGCTCTGCTACCTTTCTGCGAACATCTCTCGTCGTCTGTTTCTTTTGAAAGCTTCTAACTGCAGGAAATTGAGTGGGCAGGGAGCTATATTTCTCCCTCTTTGCTTCTGCTGATGTTATTTGCTTTGCAGCTGATACAGGTACTGAGTTTAGAGCTACTAAAATGCTAGATCGCCCGTGCTACCTCTCTGGGTTGCTCGAGGCTTTCTAAGGCTCTGAACTACTAGCGCTAGCCGGTAAAAAGCTGTAAGTATCTCCCCTCAGAGAATTACCAAGCAGCTGTGACAAAATCCGGCCGGACTTCCTAAGTGCAACACTGTCTGGGAACAACTCCAATCAAATCTACCACAAGCACTTTTGGTGTTGACACCACACTTTTTCTACATGGCAAACAAATGAACAAACCAAACAAACCCCCCAATACTTAAATTTTCTTAAATTTTCAGATGGTTTTATAATAATGTTATAGATACTGTAACAGCAGGATGCTATGTCATCATGCCATTACTCTATAAGAAAATATTTCAAACACAGACATGCACTTCCTCAAGAATGCAGAACATAAGCCCTTTATTATTTTCATTATTCTTGAAATGCACTTTTATAACAGCTCTTGGAGTGGCCATCAAACATTCCTTTGTTGAAGCAATTTTGAGAAAACTTATGAAAAATATTTTTAAAATCCACTCTTTTTGAGATCTCTGGACAATAAGTGTTGACTTTGCTAACAGAAATTGTGTTTTGGCAGCAATCCACATGCCTGGGGACAGATTATTTCATGGATTTGAGATGGAATTGTTTCAGTGGTATCTGCATTCAAACGAGCTAGGGGCCTGGACCACAGCTAAACCTCAGATGTACCTATGTAGTTTGCTGCCTATCTAAGGTGTGTCATAACTACAAAGCAGTGTAGAATTCTTCATACCATGCTCATAATCACTAAAAGAAGCAGCACAGCAGACAACACTTACTAGAAACTTCTGTAAACTAGACACATTCCTCATATCTGGAGTATAATGTATAATTAGCAACTAAGTAAATGAGTAACAGAATACAGGAAGACTATAACAGTTAAAACATAGTCCCAAAGCAAGATTAAATAGTTTCAAGGATGTGGCATGGTGTGTAGCTAAGCTGATTTATTCACAAGCTCAAGTGGTTTAGAGTAATATCTTTAAAGGCCAGTGGGGCAAGGCTACAAAATGAAAGTCAAATATTGCTTTTTTTGTTTGCTTTCATTGTACCTGCTTTCTTCCACTTTTTATCAGTACTGTTCTAAAAGTAAAAATTTAAACATGAATAATAGCAATTAAGAGAGAACTCTCATACAAATTTGCACCTCCCATATGATCCAAGGCGTGCAGCCCACTGTCATGTGCTACTGCTGGCACATAGCCCATAGGTGGAGTTTGGTAGGTTTATAAGGGATGCTGGAATCAAAACCACTGAGCACTCCTCTCACTGCCTTTAAACTGCCAAGCTGGATAATGGTCTCATTCCATTTCCTAAATGTCAGGTTTTCGCGTGCTAGCTCCAAGAGAGGCCGGAGGTGTACCGCATCCCGCCTGCACTAGGGCAGCACAGACACAGCAGCGCAGGCAGACGGGGCTGCGCTCCGCACCCCAGGGAGCCGGCCCTGAACAGGCTGGGAGGGCACGCAGGCAGAGGCTGAGGAGGGAGAGAGGGGACTCTCCGTGTGAGTGCCATGCAAAACATCCATTGAGGTGAAACAATGGGGGGATGAGACAGCCAAGGAGCTGAGGGTGTCCAGGGATTTTATAGTGGGGATAGGAAAGGCGGGGATAAGGGATACAGCCAATGGGATACTTGAGAGGAGACAGGGTTGAGGGCAAGGGAACCAATGGAAATAACACAAAGGACGGATTTAGGGAAGGAACCAATGGGGTGTCGAGTACAACAGAACTTTCTAGAATTAATCAAATTAACTTAGGGGAAATGAATATTAACAAACTTATACATAGAACAGGGAGGGGAACACGTGAACCTATCACATAAAAATATGTAAACTGCAGAACCGGGGGATTATGGGCTCTCATCCTAACCACGGAGCGGGGGATTGAGCTTCAATGCCTGACCAGCACAGCTTGGTGTCTGTGGGATCTTCAGCGGTCAGGGTGGCTGCAGCCACTTGCATCGCTACACCTAAACTGAACTAGAAGGAAACTATTTTCTTTTGTTTGTCCCTTAGATGAATAAAAGATGTTCATTAGTCTGTCAGCACTTATGAGACAGTCATTAAAATCTGTCCCAAACACAGGAATTCCCTCTGATTTTACAGGAATCCCAAGACAAGATTTTCAGTGGAGGTATATAATAATTTCATGGAAAGTAGTAGCATTATACTCATCTACACTATCTAAAGAGATAAGCCACATATACAAGGTTAAACTGGGGTTTTGTTTCCAAAGCACCAAGAAAAGTCACGCAAGGCAAGTCTCTGGTGAAAGGATTAGAAGGAATGTCCTGTAAGGAGCAGCTGGGGGTTCTGGGTTTGTTTAGTCTGGACAAAAGGAGGCTGAGGGATGATTTCATTGCTTCTGAAGCTTCCTGAGGAGGGGAAATGGAGAGGGAGGTACTGTGGTCTTCCTGGGATCCAGGGGAAGGACATATGGGAAAGATTCAGTGCTCTACCAGGGGAGGTTTACACTGGAGGTTTACATTTCTTTACAGAGAGGGTGGTCAAATATTGGAACAGTCTTCCTAGAGAGATGGTCAATGCTCCAAGGATGTCAGTGTTTAAAAGGCATTTGGACAATGCCCTTAACAACATGCTTTAACTTTTGGTCAGCCCCAAATTGGTGAGGCTATTGGACTTGATGATCACTGTGTGTTTCTTCCAAAAGCAATAGACAATTCTGTTCTCTTCTATGTGTTGTAAATAATAATTTTCTTATGACTTGCTGTACAAATGCATCAGGGTTTACTTTTTTAATTCTTTGCTGTGCCACAGAATGCTGTTACAACACTATATTTGAGATAAAAATCCAGTGTTTCTGAAAACATGATGACAGGAATGTAACCATGGCTGCAAGAACATTCAGTTCAGTCATAATTTAAGCAAAACGAAGGGTATTAAGCATCAAAAGGGGCACTTCACATCTTCTGATTGGCATTTGTAGTAGTTTGAAATATTGCAAACCTGACACCACAGAACAGGATAAAATATTATAATAAGAAAACTGATTGATTAGTTAATGTCTGCATAGAACTTTTGAATATGAAATACTGCCAGTTTATTGCTAAGAAAGGAGTCAGATTGGCTTGACATGTATAAGCTGAGATAAAAAAATTATCCTTCCAATGAAGTAATGTACTTGTTAGACTGTAGCATTTAAAATTCTTTTGTGTTCCCTCCAATTATTATGATGGTCAAGCATTTTCTGTTGATCCATTGAATAAATGGTCAATTTTTCTCTTGTACACAATACAGAGAAGCTGATATTACAATTGCAATAGACCTAGAGCAAGTTTTATTCATCAGCTAAACAAAACATTTTTCCTTAGAAAGCCAGTCATGGTTCTCCTTGAAGAAAGCATGTAGGAAATGACAGCTTGCAGCAGCAACTTTCTGCTTCAAGTAGATGGCTAGAGTGATGGGAAGCTTTATGGGAATCCTGTACGCTGGACCAAGAGAAACTGATTCTCTTTAATGTGGTGAGTTCCATTTAACAGAGTAAATAAGAAGGCAATACATAAACATCCTTTAGAATACTTAATTTGCAGAGAATGGAAGGGACAGGCGATAAAAGTAGAAATAATACAGGAGTTTCTTGATCAGAAAATTTTAGTAATCTGAATGATACAGCAAAGGACCAGTGACTTTCAGGACAAAGGTTTCCAGACCAGCAGATTAGCAGTTTTTCATGCACTATCAAAATCTCAATATTCAAGCAAATATTCTCCATATTCTGCACTCAGATGTCACTAGCATGACTACAGAAGCAGAGTGATGAAAGGCAGATTTTGACAGTAATATGCAATGTTTTATAAGTCATAAAAATTATAATTATGGAATGTATTTTTTATACACTATGCAGCTAATCCAATTGAAAATCTTACTTTATTTTTTTCTAATTATAGTAAATTGTAAGCAGAACTGATGCCACTGCCTATATCACAACTTGTCAAACTGCACAACAAGAGGCTATTATCACATAATTTCTCACATAAGGCCTCACATAATTTCTAAAGGAATCCTTTGTTTAATGCTCCATGCAGGGTTTCCTCCTCAGATTGGCTACTTCTGGGAAATTTCAGACTTTTTCCACTTATTACTTTCTGGTAAAATTTTCTTTCAAAAGCTGTGTGGCCCTTTTATCCTGGATGAAGGTTTGGCAATTTGACAAGCTGTGTGTTTACTACTATCCCACAAAAGTAAACATGAAGGAAACCAAGGTAGAAGGCTTTGTAACAGCTCTATCCTCTCAAGGAGGACACGCTGGGTGTCACAGGCAGCTGTAGAGAGCCTCGGTGCTCGCTGTGTGCGTGCCACAGCTCCCAGTGCTGCCCCGGCTCTGTGTGTGTGCCAGATGAGAGGTGGGATGGAGCTGCTTTCATCCTGTGTCAGCAGCAAGGGGCCAGGCTGGAGAGCTACCACCTGGAGCACGCTGCCTCCAGCATGCAGCTGCACTGGGCTCAGCGAGACTGCAAGGCTCATGCTGAAATCGTGCTGAGTTGGGGCTCTCGTGATGTGATTTTTATCCAGATGGCTGAGATTAAATCAGCATAGGTATGCCAGTCATGCATATCCACACTCACACTTTCTGCTTGCAATGAGGACATGCTGCCAGTGACTAAGCACTGATGTAACTCACAGCCTGTTCACCAACCCTCTCAGAGCTTGGCTCCATTTGAGGTTTACCTTCATTTTGGAAATTGGAGCTATTTTCAGTTTAATACCAAGTACAGCTTGAAAGGAATTCTATATATGCCTGTTCTGATCTATTCTTTAATGTGGCTTAAGTTATGACCTAGTTCTATATAAACTCTAGCTTCAGTGTCTTCCAGATGGGCAGTAAATCTGAACACAAGGGAGAGGTTCTCAGCTGCTCTAAGTCAGCACATATCCAGATGAAGTAACTTGTGCTAAGGGTTATGTATTGCAGCAATTATAAACCCACAGTTTCTGTAAATGATATACAAAGTCTTGGTGGTTATTTGGTGGTGTGGCAGGTTAGGGAAAATCAAAGGAAAGGAAGCCCAAGCTGGTGTTCAGTAATGGACAACTCAGGACATTGCAAGGCAAATATAATCTAGTTCTTTACTTGGTCATTAATAATCACTTCCAAGAAAATGTATTTCATATTTATATTGAGTGTAACAGATAAGATTTTCCTCCAGGAATAAATTTTAAAAGAGGGGAAAAAATAAGTAGATATAAAAGTATAAATAAAATAAAGTATTACATCAATTCTCTGTAGCCACATCACTAACTATTTTGTTTTTCTGATAAGACAGTATTTATTATTTAACATAAATTAAAGATGTATGTTTAAGAGATCTGGACTTCACTAAGGTGTTCAGTATTGAAAAATGGGATGTTTATGAGCCAAATTGGAGAGGATGGTACCTAAGGTACACACAAAATGCAGAAGAAACTAGCCAAAGGGATAGCCCATGACAAAGTTGTCCTGAAAGGGGGATGAATGATTATGAGAAAGACTATTTGTGAAGTTCTCTGTGGATCACTCTGAAATCTTGCTTAATTGAATATTTTCCACAACGATCTATGTTACTGTAGTGACATCTGCTAATGATACAAACATGGGAGATGTAATGCCTCTGCAGGGACAGGAGTGGTATTTGATCACAGCCAGGAACCTGGTAAATGCTCTCCCACTTTTGAAATACCACAGGCAGTGACTTGTAAGTGCTCTTTGTTGCTTACCTAAACACAAACTGAATGTGTTTGAAAAAGTAGCTGTATGAATAAAACAATGTTTGGTTTTCATGCTCCTATTCTGTGAAAAGTCCAAACTATATAAATATCTACTGTCAAGAGAGAACAAAACTAATGACAATAAACCAAATTGAACTAAATTCTTATTCAGAATAATGCAAAAAAGTGTCAAAAATAATGTAGTCATTAGCTCTTGCACCCAGCCCTGTGGTCAGTTGAACTGAATGGAAGAAGATTGTTGAGAGCATTTTTGTAAGGAGCTTAGACAGGTAAGTTACCTTCATCATGAAGCACACAAATTTGATGAAGTGCCATGGATATCTTTGGAGCCTGGATATTTAAATAGTGATCAAACTTACTAAAGTACAAGAAATTGATTGGGCCTGATTGCTTAAGCTATCAAAGAAAAAGAGAATTTTTCCAAATAAAAAAAGGCAGGGTCATAAAAATAATTATGAGGTGTGAAACCATACAATATTTAATGATAAAAGACTGGACATTCAGAGATGGGAATGACTTACAGAAGGAGTTAACAAGATCACTAAAAAGAAACAGTGGAGGGAAATTTAAAGAAGTTTTAAAAGACAAAACTCATGACCCATCCAAAAGCAGATGAAAGTGCTGCCAGAACCAAGCGTGAGCTAAAGTGAGAGATCTGACTATCAATCAAATACTTGCATGAAAAAGAAACAATTGTAATTGTACAGGAACAGGGTCATATTCAGCCAGGAAAGAGACATGCATAGTAAGGGCACAGATGCATTAGATTTGCTTTCATATGGACATCATCTTGCAATACAAAAGGAAACTTAGCATTATGGAAGATACGCATGAAGTGCCACACGTAATTTGTTTGTATAAGTCTGCTACTAAGCAAATCAAAATAGGGAAAACTCTGTAGAACAGAAACATTTACACTGGTAGTACAAAATTTCTTTAGGCTCATACTGTAAACTAAGAAATAGAGCAGATGTGACTAAATAACTACTTTCATAAATCCAAAGGATGTGCATTAGCAATTCAGTAATTTCCTTTCGAGTAGTTATTTATATTGTTTCACAGATTTCCTTCACTGTGACATTTTGGGTGCTATTGTCAAATAAAGAATAGAAATAACACAGAATTTAACTTTGCATGGTCCTGGAAGGAGTTTAGTTAGATCCCTGCAGGACTTTGACTCTGTTCAACTCTCATTTTGAACTAGTTGGATTTGCCTAAAAAAGAAACACTCCATCCTCATGTTTGGATACTCAATCTGTAATGCAGAAAAACACCAGTAATTAGGAGAGCAGCAACATCTTTTTAAATTCAAGTTGATTTAATGCAAGTAAATACTATAAATTGAGCAACTAATAAAGCTTAGACCTGTGCTGAGGCCTTAGAACAAAACCATCCTTCAGAAATATTTGGATTTTAATGTTGTTTATTGTAAGGACACTCTTCTGAGAGGTCACTTTCCTGTGAGGAAAACCACCACAGAAGTAGGTGTTTCACAGTCAAACAGCAGAGTAACACTAGGCACACAATGCCTGGGTTTGAATCAGGGCTGTAATATGAATCCCAAGACGTTACAGCTTACACCAGTTATTCCCCACATTCCTACTAACAGGAGCTGATATGCTGTAGGCAATGAAAAGATGGAGGCTTTGAGAGGAAAAAGGTAGAGATAAAAGGAAAGAAATATCAAGGAACAACTCCACGTATATTAAATTTTGGGGGAAGTTGTTAGACAGATGCAAAGTTTAAACATTTTAACAAAAACCAGGCCACTCCATGCTCTCTTTGCACTAGTGTGAGAACTTCAATGTTCGGATACCTCCTAAAGTATTTGATGAGAGACTAATAGCCTGACAGGCTAACACTTCACTTCCTTCCAATTAGGAGACTTTAACATCAAAGCCAAGGTCCTCTACTCAGCACGGGCTTACTTGAATGAATTATAGAGGAGAAAAGTCCAGTAGTTTCTTGGTTTTTTCCCTTGCAGAGACACAGTCCAGCAAAGGCTTTAATAAGATGTTTGAGGTCAAAAGGTTCAGGTTCCTCACTGTGAGCACTAGGAAGCTGCCAGAGTGTTTCAATATGTGTGGTGTTTGCAATGCAATCAGACAAAGCTGAAAACTCTATTACAGTGTCATGTGCCTGACTTCCTTCTGGAGTGCTCTTGTGTACAGCCAACAGCCGAGTGAGGACTTGGAGCACACTGAATCTTCCGTGCTGCCGCTTCAGCTGCTGAAACAAACAATGCCTTCACCACCTCAGCTTGTGGCTGCCAGGAGTTGTGTTAACAGGGGCTTCCTCCAGGGAATTGTGCCAGTTGGGTTGTTATTGATTGGTAACAGACCTCCAGGATTTAGAGGTTTTCAATGAGAAATGATGAATGTGTTTGATATGAAGTTATTTGACTTGATAAGCTCAAGTCTCTGGCAGAATCTAAAAAAACTACCATAAACAGTTTTGCTCCTATTTACATCAAACCAAAAAATATTTAAATCCCCTTGAGATAAGTGTAAAAGATGCCTTGTTTCTCCTTTTTGTCTCAAATATTTTCAGATTTCTTTTTTCCTTTACATAATAACTATTTTTACTTTTTTTATTTTTTAATGTTCCCTACTTTCATAACTGCATCTCTCCATCTTTAAGCAACATCTTTTATTCTGAAGTTTACAAAGTACATGTATCATTGGTTTTAATACTATTTCACACAGAACAATTGACAACTGATTGTAATATAGCAATTGCATTATTTTATTACTTCATTTGCATTATTTATTACTTCAGTATTACAATGGAATGGGGAAAAAAAGGGGGAAAGAGACAAAGGAATTGCCTTCTGTTTAATCACACAAGGGACTGGATTCACCTCACCTTGCTTTAAATCCTTCGTGGTCAAAGAAGAGATCAACAGTAGTTAACATCAAAGTCTCATTCCATGCAAAACAGCTAAGCTATAACAAAGACCAAGGACAACTGCAGAGGTAAAAGTAAGTGGGAGACAAAAGACCTTTATCTGACATGAAGATCTCATAATTAACATCTTGGGAAGAGTTTCTACTGTAGATGGTCCCTACCTAAATAATCAGCAAATGTTTGGATGAAAATGATTTATGTAGCAGTTCACTGGTCTCTGAAAGAAATTCTCTCCAGGCATTAGTTTCCAAACCACAGTATCTAAATTTACGCACTTTACAGAATCAAAGAAAGTGCTGTTAATTCCCTGTGCTGCAATTCACAGGTAAATCTCTCTTTTTTTGAGTTGGTATTGATGCACATTCCATATGGGAGGAGCAAAAATCAGCTTTGAAAATCAGCTTCAGTGTGAGGCACTTTCATAGCAACTCTGCTGTGGTCACTAAAGTTTTGGGGTAGTATTACTATTTTCATTTATTTTCAGATTGTTTGGAAATGACAATTCCTAATTGGAGTACCATCACTGATAAAATAAGACCTATGTGTATTGTTTCTTGCATCTCTCCTCCAGTACCAGCACCCCTTATTTAATGCAATTTACTGAAAAACCCTAATTTAAAAGAAAATTTTACTCAGTAGATATAATAAACCAAAATCCTTTTAAAAGTCTGTTTTCTTAGAATTTCTTGATGCATCTGTTGTTTCTTTTTTTTTCTTTCTTTTTCAACTTCCTTTCTCAACACACTTGCCTTTCTTTCTTCCTTCAATTTTTATGTGAAGAAGAGAAATTAAATAAGATTACTATGATTATGATTATTATTATTATTTTATTAACAGTTTAGGATGGTGGTTAAAGCCAGTTAAAACACTAAACTAAGCTTCAAGGATAGTCCTTCAACATGAAGATTTTGGCCTTGAAAACTCTCCTGGCAGTGGTCATTCAGAGTTGTCACACCCATAACAGCTATGAAATTTAACCTCCAGAAAGTTATATCACAGATTGTCTCAAGGATGTGTCAGGCCAAGCACAAAGAAAACCTTAATGAGTTCAGTTGAATGTTGGAAAAATCTAGTGTACACAGAAGAGAAAGAAGGGAATGGGAAGATGAACTCAGCTTCTTCTTATTATTTAAGTTCTTAAAAGTCTGTTCTTTGTTCCTGAATAAAAATGGCTGTGCATAATTCATAGGAATTCACTACACATGTGGCTCCCCTACAGGGGCCCAGCTTCTAAACCCCTTTTGATAGAGGAAAATATTGACAAAGTTCCAGCTGTTTGAAATTCAAAATACATCTAGTCATAAGATGGTCTAAATACAGATCTTTTATATTCTACAGTATCTTCAAAACATGAGGTGATGCAAGTGCATAGCTCCTTAAAGGCTTCCCTTTTCCAGTAACTTTTCTTCAAAGCTTCTTGGTGCAAACACAAATGAAGTTCCAGTGACACTTCTATATTTTTCATCCATCTTTAAGTAATATATGTTGAGGCTTCTGACTTATTTTTACACATAGAGACATTTTCAGTTTGGATCTAACTCATAAAAAAACTCTGTAGATAAATTAAGCTCAGTGATAAGAAATTAAAGAAAGTTCTCTTATGTACTTTGAGAAAAATGCATGCATTTCAGAGAATTCTGATTAACATCAACAGCATATGCTTTTTGCCTTAAAAGTAAATAAATGTTACAAAAAATCTAATTAGTCATCTATTACCAGACTATTTTTAAAAATAACTATAAAGTAATTAATCACAACTTTTAAAGCAAAATTAGAAAAACTATCTTTTCCTTCTTGGTTTATGCTTTTTGAAATAAAAAAGAAATTTCCATAGGCAGATTTTTGAATTTAGGATTCTGAATAAATTTTTTCTGTGCTTCTGCAGTGTTGTATGAACGCAGATATTACTCACGCTGATTTTGCCTTACATATATACATTTTTCTGCAAAATAAAGGTTGTGTGATGCTAATCAGATAATATTATCTGATAACCACTTTTTTCCACATTTAAATATGTCTTCAAGGTTTTCACTATATTTCAACAAAAATTAACAAAATTAACTGAGAGTATACTACGAATAAATCTTTGTTAGGAATAACTTTAGGCTGATCATGCAAAACCCTGTATGGATAAACTTTTGCGTGTTTTCTGTACACCATGGAAGTCACTCTGAGCAAGCTTTTGTGTGATTCCTGGATGTGGCTGAATAAAAGATCATCCTAAGTATTATTTACAGTCCATTTCCATTTCCATACTAATCATATTATTACAGGAACTCAGTCTATATACACTTGCCAGTCCCCGCTGGTGAAAGACAATCTTTATTATGTTAAAAAATGGACATGAGAAAATTGTTTTTGAAGTGTAATGAAATGATTTAATAACAATATATCTTCATATTTCCTAAATGATTTTAAAACGTTAATACACTGCAGGAGTCTGCCTCAGTGGCATAATGAAATGGGACAGTTCAGATTGCAACCTGCTGTGTGAGGTTCCCCCCGTGTACAGAGCAGCATGACAGCTCTGTCTCCTTTCCTTTTTATCTTTCTTTTCCTCTCCAAGTGCTGGGTCATATTCTTGGAGAGGGAGGCGTCACTCAGTATCTCATATATCCAGCTGGTGTTTAATTTGCACAGAGTAAAGATGAGGTACTTCTTAGAACTAAATCTACTGCTACAGTTGGATCATGAAAGTTGCCAAAAGATTCAGAACAGAGCTCTGCTAACTACTGGGTTAGTGGAAATATTAGCCATTTACCTGTTATAACCAGCAAATTGGCCTCTCCACGCACACACCCTGGACACATAGAACAGATGTGTAGCTCAGCACAGAGATAAACATATATTTAGAGAGAAAACAGGAGAAAAAGAGATGTGCACTGCTGACATGATGATTCTACCTTGTCTAAGACTACAGGCAACTGCAAGGGGAAAATGGATGTGAAAAAGATGTGTAAGTACACAGCATGAAATAAGTTCACAAGAACTTGGGCAAATCTTACAGCTATGATCCTTTGGACTTTGTACATTCAAATGATCTGATATTCACTGCATTACAACTACTTTTCTTTATATTCATTGGGTATAATCCTGGAGCCTTCTTTTAGCTGTGGCTGTGGCCTGGACACTGTAATAGCCTAAAAAGAAGTAAATTTACTGATTGCTGCTGCAGCCTTCTACAGAGAATATTTGCAGAGCAATAACATTCATGAAGGAAGAAAGCAAGAGCAGCTGTGGCTGGAAAAGACTTTAGCAGAGAGTGTGAAGTGGTAATACTGACTATACTTGTTTAACAAATTGTCTCAGTGTAGCTTTGCACTGAGGCAAAAGTTCACCTGAATCTACTGGGCAGGTAACAGCACTGAATTTCCAGTATTGTTTTGCTCAAGTGAGCTAAAGCACCAGTCCTGGGTTAGAGCTAAGGTCTACTAGATATTACACAAAGTCAAAATACAGGGAAAATTTTGGTTCCAAACTTTAGAGAATCTTGACTAAACATTCAGGGTAAAAATTGTTTACAATTTAGTGCATAAATTTCTGCATATTATAGGCTCCTGTTTGAATCAAATGGGCACTTCTGGGCATTCCTCAACCTATTTTAGAAGTCTGCTTAAGGATAAGATGGTTTGGACCCTATCTTTTTTGACCAATCTTTTTTGGTAGAGAGAGACCCTGGGGTGACTGTTTTGTGTGTAGATGGATGAATCCCTACCCATCTCTTCTTAGAACAGTGCTGCAGCTGGATTATTTTATGTGATGGCACACTCTCTAGCAGAGCTACATTACTGCATCAGGATTAATAATGTAGGTGATCCTGCTCCATGAAGAAGAATTTCTCAATTGGAAGATGAGCGAAAAGTTATTTTAAGTCACATCTTATTTTGTATTTAATTGTAGCACCCTAATGCTCAGTTTTGCTCTGTGTACATTGTATGTGTAGATTTTCCAGTCATTGAATTGACATGAATAATACTTCAGTCTATAATAGGTTTAATGGAGAGGGAAGAACTGGACCATCAGCAGCTCACCTGCAAGTTAATGACATGTAAAATAGCACGTTTTTTGCTGCCAACCTGTCCTTACCCTAAACTACACCTAATTCCATCATCATTTTTAATATTGGATTTCATCTCTTTCAGGACTGCACTTTACAAACACTGTTTAAATAGTGACACATATTACTTTACTGTGATGTAGGTGACAGAAGATGGAATCTACTCCAGATCACAGGACTTTTTTCCAGATAATTTCTTGTGAAATTTTCCTGAGCTAAATGTCATGAAGCCAGTCTTTCCATATATTTCAAAGAATCTTAACTCAGTCCCCTAATGGCAACCCTGGATGACTATAAATACTCCATCACATATTCTTTGCTAGTTCTTTAGACATGGTTGCCCATATAGGACTAAGAGCTATCTGTGCCTTAACTGTAAGTGTGGAGATACTCTTTCTTCATAAACTTCTAGAGTCATGTAGTCTAGTAGGCAGCTGTGTGACTTTATCTGAAAGTACTCATTTTTAAGGGTGACACACTGGTAGACCCAGATCAGAGGGAATTGTAGAATAATTTGTGTTGGAAAAAACCTCTGAAATCAAGCCCAACTGTTAACCTAACACTGCCAAGTCCACCACTAAACCATCTCCCATGGTTTGTATGTAACCCGTACTGCTTTGTTTCAATTCTGGCATTGCTTAATCTTTATTTTCCTTTCAGTTGCTCTTACATCTTGGCTATGAAAGCAAGAAAGAAAGGTAAAAAAAAAAAAGGTAGTGTCCTGAGAAAAATATTTTAAAGCAATAAAAATCTGGAACCTCACCATAACCTTACCACTAATAGCAATACCAAGATACAAAGATTGCAGTTGTGTTCCCAAATTATCATCTGAAGAACTGATTTCTTCTCTTGTGCATATTTGCAGAGATGAACAAGAGATATGCTTGTAAGAAACTACTTCTTTCTATGCAGTGAGATCTTACAACTTTTTTTTTTTTTTTTTAGTCTGTGGGCTAATCGAGGACAAAATGCCTAAATTCACAATGTTGTACATGCATGAATACAATAACTTCCCCATTCTAATTAGCCTGGCCACTGATTGAGGTGACTTGCAAATAGCATGTTTTGTTTTGTTTTGTTTTGTTTTTTAACAAGAAATGAAATCACCTAGAAGGTGACTCACTCCCTTTAAGATATCACTGAAGAAGAGCTGCCTCGCTCCTATCATGCTAATGCAGATGAAGGTAACTGTGCCCCTCGGATGGCGATCTGCATTTATACAGAACCCGGACCAATATTTTGAAATAGAGAAAACAAAAACATTGCCCTCAAGCTGATGACTTTCCCCTGGTTAGCAATGCTGCACACGGCAGCAGAACCGGGCTGGGTGGAGCGTGGAGCAGCTGACTTGTGCAGCCCTGGCAGGTGAAGGGGGTTGTCCGGGAGGCAGCGGGAGAGCACAGCTGGCGAGGGACCAGAGGGCAGGAAAGCCCTTCACTGCTTAGTTCCAACGTGTTCAGGCAGCATCAGATAAGGAAGCAATTGGTATGTTCACACCTGCTTACATTCAAACTATCTGCTAACTGCTGACACAAACCTATCTTCTTACTGAGACATCGAGATAAATTCAGAGGAAATGGAGCTGTACAGGAAAAAAAAAAAAAAAAAGCTACTCTGCTAAATTGAGTGATTCCTCCAGGCTCTGACCAACAGCTTGAGGTCAACATAAGCAGGAAAGACAAAAGAGAGTCCCTCAGGGATTTTTCAGAAGCTAAAATAGAAAATTTGCTCAGCTGTTTATCACCTGAGTTTGACCTCCCAAGCAATATCTTTTTTTACAATAAGAAGGCAATGAAGGATTGGGCAATGAATGAAAGGGAATTAATCTTCCCGACATTTTGTTAGTGACATTCTGAGGCTCTGTTTGACTTGCATTTCCTTTGGAGTTAGATCCTTAGGCTCGTTAGGCCTCTTTTTGTTGTTGTTGCTTGTTTTGTTTTGCTTTGTTTGAATGAGGTGGGTTTTATGTTGTTTTGTTTTGTATTGCGCTACACCCATGAGCAGCAGTGTCAGATACTGTGTATGTTTGCAGGGTATGACTGGGGCCAGGCTTTACCTGTGATTTTTTTTCACAATTTCTTTCAAAAAGGCACATCAAAAGCTTTTTGTTTCTTCATACCTTTTTTATTTTTTTTCTTTCCTGTAGTGAATCTGTTGTCATTGAAAGGACTGATCTTATAAGATGTCTCGAATCCTCCTCTCCCATAGATACTGTCACAGAAGCAGGTGCTTGGCATCTCTCAGGATCAAACCCTAAAATGCTAGTTGCCATGGTGATTGAATGTGAAAGAACAATAAAGAGCTGTTTACCGCGGAAACTTATCAGCAAGGCTCGACAAAGCACCAAAAAACTGTAATTAGGGTTGCGTTGAAACAGCTTTATTTCTGCAACTAAAACTAGGCAACAGTCTTTGCCTTTGATTTCTTCCCGATATTATCCCTTGCCCATCCCTTGCATCCCTTGTGTAAGATCCCACCCAAACTCTAAGTAGCTTATAGCAGAGTAGGCAAAAATTAGCATTTTGAAAAATCCATTAAAAACAAGACTGCAAAACTGCATGCAAATGACTGTATGAAAAATGATGCTTTGAGAAGCAAAGCGCTTTGAAGTATCCTGCACACCCAGAGGTTGCTACACTCCACAGCAATCTGCAGAAGATCATGATAGTTTAGCATACACATTTGGATGTAAGGATTCTTTTCATATTTGATTGAAAGGGCAATACCCCAAACAGAACAGAGTCCTTTTTCATGTTAAATTTTGCTTGATTTTTTGCTTCTTAGGATTCTAGTTTCCTACGCTGTTAGTAATACTGCTGTCATAGCTGACAAGTTAAAACAGAGATTGTTAATAGTAGTAATCAATGTTAGCTTGGCAGCTCTGTGTCCTGAATGAATTCGGAGGTGCACTGTGAAAAGCATTTCACAAATGCCTGTGAAGGGAAGGTCTTTACAGAGAAGAGCTTTTGCTTTAATTAAGCAAAGCAGATGGTGCTGGAAGGGAAACAAAGGCACACAGAGGTGAAGCATCTTGCTCACAGCTGATCAGTGACAGGTCTCAAATTGTTATTCCCAAATTGTTAGGATCCTGAGCGAATGTCAGTCATCAGCAAAAATCACGGTGCACCTTTAGTATTCAATTTAAACATAGTGTGTCTGCAGGGCAGAGGTGATGATGTGGATCACCACCAGCCCACAGGCAGCAGTTTGGGAGTCTCTGTATTAGATGCACATCAATACTCCTGTTTCTGCGCGCAGGAATTGCACACTGAGGAAAGTTCCACTCTTCTGTCACGGCGTTCAGGAGGGTATTGGCAGATTTCTGTAACTCCGCAAGAGATACTGGGAAGCCTCATGTAGTTGTCTCATTTATGTGCTGGAATATACAATGAGAAAAGTAATGGTAAAAAAAAATTTATTTAAATAAAATCCTGTATTAAGGACGCCATAGATTGTGATCTGCAGCATTCATCCTCCCTGCTCTCCACAAGGTGTTTTTGTGATGCTTCCATTGTTTCTGCAGGTTGTGTTGCTTCAAACTTTCGTGTTGGTGGTTCACCATGTGAGTCCCAGAAATGGGGCATCTGTTTCTCTTAGTGCAGTGTTTGAATCAGTTAAATCCAAAACACTGACACTTCTATTTTTAGTGTGCATCAGCAATAGATACCTAATATGTTCACCTGAGAATAATTCCGCTGAATATATAAAAAGCATCTCTTGTGTATCATCTAAATCCTTCTTTTACATATGTAGAAGAAATGGATCATCCGTGCTTCCAGGCAGCACCCTTTAGCAGTAGATAGGGAATGATTTTCTAAGAAGGAAAAACTATTTCCTTTGAGGATTTAAATCTCTGAACTGATTTCTCTTTCACTTCAATGTAAACCCATTGCCTTTGCTTCGGTGTGTTGCAGCTGGATGACAGAGAGAAAGGTCAAATTCTTTGAAGTGATATAACCTGAGTTACAAACCAGGTCTGGAAGAGATAGTGGGTGGAAAGAACACAAGCCAGGGCTGATCTCTATACAAGCTACAGCTGCTGTCAGTATTTGTACTGCTGGTCTCTGATAATTAGCTGCTACATGAAGTAAAATGTCTGGTGTGCCCCAGGTAACTGCTGTTGTTGTGAGAAACTAGGAAAGATAATGATATCTGTTTCCTGCAATCGTTTCTAATGTTCCCTCCTTTCCATCACTCACCTTTGGTAATCAGGAGGAAATCTCCTGGCATTCATTCCTCACCCTTGGCCCGGGGTGCCTCACCCTGAGGGGCAGGGCATGGGGGCAGGTGGTGCCTGCTTATTTCCTGGCACGTGTGGAGACTTCGGAGAGAGTGGGAGGGGGAGGGAAAAATACCTCCTGGAGCAGAAACAGTTGCCAAGACATCATGAGTAGGAAATGAGAGACAGGAGTTAAAAGCTGGATCATAGAGCTGCAAATGATTGTTCTCTGTAATGTGTTCTCTCCTCAAAAAAGCTACCAAAAATTTGTCATTGATTACCTTTTTTAATTTGAAATATGGGACTCCACGCTTAAGTGTCCAAGCTTTCCTGGCAGTGAAAGCAGAGGCAAAGGCCTTCCCCTGAGATCCAAAATACTTGGGGCTTGGGGCGTGCTGCAGTTTCACTGCTTCATACACAGGTCTTGCCTGGTTCAAACATCTCTTCACTCCAGGTGAAGTCCTGCTCCACTGGCCCATGTAAGACTTGAAAGGACACAGAGATCCTTGTGTTAGCCCACTCATAATGAATTACACCCATAATGAAGATGATTTCTTATGTCATTTAGCTACACAACATCTGAAATTAATTTTGTGGGAGCAAGGAAGTTGTTCACACTGGGCTTCAGGGGCTGCAGCCCAGTGATTCTTAGCTATCAGAGGTAAACCAAGACAGCATCAAAGCTAAATGAGTTTGGTGAGATGAAAAAATGTTTTGCTTAAGAACAAGAGCAAACACTCAGTTTGGTGGGAGACATTTCACACTGTTGTAGCTGGTTTAAGTTAGGCTTCTGATGGAGAAGGAAATGTTTAAGCCCACTGCAATCAGTGGGGGCCAGTGGACACCTCAGGTAGTTCTCCACCAATTTTCAAATTAGGATATTTCTTGTCCTCTACAAGTAATGAAGTAATATCTTAAGACAGAGGCCTAAATTTGAAGGGTGAGATGGGGACCATCTTGTAGAAGAGGCAAAGTTCTCATGAACAGAGTGTGTCAGCTGCAGTAACTAAAATATACGAGTCAGTGAGCTTATCAATTTAACACAATAGGTGAAGCATAAAGCCTTGTTATAAATCCTTCTCCAATATACACACACATACTAAATCTTTCCACAATGTACTTTTCTTTTCCTTAAAAACTTCATTTTCCTCCTAAGGTCAGGAGTTTCCTGAAAATCCATCAGTTTGAAAACTCATTAGGTTCCATTAAACTGAATGGGCAGCTGAGCCAGGTTGTACCTCGGTGCCTCTGAACTCTGTCTCTGAAAACAGGATATAGGGATGGGTGGGTCAGTGGTGACAGAAGTAAAGTACTTCACTGACCTACTAGGAATTTGGGATTTTACTCACATGACCATTCCTTTACAACCAGCCTCCATATGTACACTCATGATGAGGGGAAAAAAAGCATTGCTGAAACCAGAAAAATAACACACAAAAAAGTTTAAAGTTATGTGTTGCACTATGTTGAGTGTCAGCCTGTAAAATGGAAGCTATTACTTCTTGAGGAAAACGATCCAAAATACAAATATTCCATGATATATAGAAGTCTGTGAAAGCAAGGGCAATACTGATGGACTAAGGCTGGTAGTAGACAGGAAATTAAACATAAGTTTACAGTGCATCCTAAAAAGACATCTGGGGCTCCATTCAAAAACACGTTATTGCCTCACCAAAAAAATGGTCAAGATTTGGTAGGGCTTTTGCTCAAATACTGTTTTTAGTTATTGACACATAGTTAACAGATAAAAACAGGAAAACATCACAGAAATGATTGTGATAGAGGAGAAACTCTCAGAAAAAAGAAAAAAAGGAAAAAAGAAACACAATATATAGTTTCTTCTGCTGCACATTAACTGTGAAAGTCCCACTGAATATCAGCTCTGGTCAGCCTGGGTACAGTATTAACCCCAGTGAAGGGAACTGGAGACAGAAACTCTATTAATATTTGTCAGTAATACAATGTAGGGTGGAGTAAAACAATGAAAGAGAATGGAGCAGCACATGGAGATAGTGTCAAAGGACAAACTCAGAGATCTGAGTTATTTCCCAGATTTGCATAGACTTTCTATATAATGTTGACCAGAATCACCAAATTTGTTTTTCTCAAATTCCTTCCTCTCTAAATAACTATGTTGTCTTTTATTTTGCCTTCTAACATTAGAAGTATGATCAGTCTCTATCCGTGCTGCTTCCTATAACGGGACATGGTCTATGTTACTGCTATGGCTACTTAATCACTTTCCTTAAGAGAAGGGGTAATGTGGAAGAGAGGAAATAAATGTTCTTGCGGGCCCCAGGGGTGCTGGAGGACCTGTTGCTACCTTTGTTTAAAACTGGGTTCAATGAAATACAGCAAAATTTGCTGTTAAATGCCCTCTGGCAGTAGGAAATAGGAGACAAGACATTTCCATCCTAGGGATGTTATGTATAACTGTGTGAGTATTTCACCCTTTTCAAACACACACAAATACACCCACAGTAATCTTGATTATAGAGTGCCAGCAATCAATCTCTGAAGATATTTTTTAAAACCTTTAGAAAGTATTATTTCTCAACAGGACAGAAGTAACTGCCATTATATTTTTCAGTATTTTTGTCCACTATCAAAAGAAATCCATAAATGATATCCCAGATTGCCATATTTTTCTAGTTTTCACTTACTATCAAATCATATTTAAGTGGAAGGCTGCTAGGTAGAAAAGCTAGTTGTAATTAATACACTATCAAGGAAAATTAATCAAAGCTCTTCTTCAGACTCCTGGATAAATTCTGCAAATTTCCCTGTCAGTGGTCCCAGCCACAATTTAGCTCAAAATCAAACATAAAGTTAGAATCAAACTTCTGAGTTTCCTTATTTGTTTTCTTTCCCCTTCTTTCCCTTCTGTCAAGATAAGAAGACAGAGCAAAGCTCAGAACTCTTTTTCTTCCAGAGGATGCTGTTTTAACATGTGCTGTGACCTCTGGGGGGAAAAAAAACCTACATGTATGCATACAAAGAAAAAACAAAAATACATCCCTCAGCTGCCCCCCAGATCCTTACTAAAGCACTAATTCCAGCTTTAATCTGGCCCACATTATTTTCCTGAGCATTCAAACTTTGACAATAAAGCCATTTATAGAGTAAGCAGATTTATTGTTTCACTAAGCACACTGGACTGTATGGTCTGTACACTTTGAGTGAGCCTAGAAACAACAGTGGAAGAAAATACTAGATTATTAGGTTATGTTTCACAATTTTATGTCAACAAATAGCTTCTACTTTTCTAGCTATGCTACCTGTCTTTTCCTGTCAGCTGTCAATGGCTTGCTTCTTTTTAATGAATGCTGCAGCCTCCAAAGTTCCCCCAGGCACACATACATCAAGAAAAATGCTGAGATTTGTCAATTCCCCTAACATCCATTTAGGATTATTGTCAACATTTATAAATCTATAAGCAAAACATTCCCTTGAGACTAATTCTTTTTGACGGTTAGTTGAGGTAGGTCACCCAGCAGGGAAAATCTTCTTGGTGTATGGCAAGGATGTGCTGCCTTTAATGCCTTCTTCTTATCAGTGATCTTTGAGTCATTTGACTGCTTCTAGAGCAGGATTTATCATTTCTGTATGTGTCAAACCCCTTGATTTTTTAATGGTGTTTGTGCATTTATATAGATTTGGTTAGTACTTGGCATGGGAATGAAGAATGGAAAGGCATAGAAAAACCTCTGTCCTTAAGAGTAACACAGGAGACTTTTATTTATTGTTTTTTACTAAGGCTTCTGCATAAATGCTTAGCTTGCTGAGATAGAAAAAGAAATATCAAGTACCTCAGAAATTGTTTTAGTTTAAGTTCACTCAGAAATTTGTCAGTTCTTTTAAGAAAAGGAAAGTACTACTCTTATGCAGGGCTAAGGAAAGCAAGCACACATGGAGGAAACTGATACTGCCAGGCCACCAGTTAAGGGGGGCTGTATTTGTATCCTACATCTGATATTAGAAATTAGGTGTAAAGTATCCCTAAGGTACATCAGAATTATTCTCAGAGAAGTCTGTCTCAACTTTTTTAATTGCTCAGACATATACCAATTTACTAGGTTACTAGGAAAGTCTCATGGCATTTTGGTGAACGAAACAACTTGCTTATTACCAAATATTCTTAGAAAGTCCATTTAAGATCTGTACATAGATCTATAGGTAGAATCAACAATAGGAAGTTAATTCAAATGCTTTCCGACATCCATGAACACCCTGGTCAATGCAAAGTATCTGGGAAGAGATTGGAAGAAAAGTGAAAATTCCCAGTGTGTAAAGGAGTCCAGGGCAGTAGAAAGCTTCAGAATATAAATGGGTTTGTAATGGTTCAAGTCAAAAGTTCCTTCAGCTCAGTAGTCTACCGGCCACAGGAGGAAGAATATGAAGACCAGGCAGGGCAGAACAATTTCTCATTTGCATATGTTCCAGGCCTCCACAACCCAAGGCTGACAGACTTCCTGAGCTGGATGTAGGGGTGTTACAGCTCATTCCTCACGAGAGGAACTCTGTAGCTCAGTTTTGAGCCCCTGTAAACTGTTAACTCCAATGTCCTGTATTTAATTTCACTTTAAGCAGAATTGTGTGAATTGTCACTTTGTGAACCTACCATCTACTTGCTACCTACTTCCTGGGGAATCTCAATGAGCTTGATATATATTTTTTTAAGGAAACTTAAGACCAGCAAAAGGAGAATGGTGTATCAGCTCATAGACTGCAAAGACCATGAAGAATTAACCAAACAAATTGCCACAAAAAAAAAAAAAAAAAAAAAGAATAAAAGCACTTGAAGCTTTTATCTGCATCTGAATGCTTGTTATTAGGAAAAACAAATGCCAGACCTGCTAAAATTAAAATGGTTTTCAAAGTTTGATGAGTTGGAAAAGGAAAACAAAAAGATTCTGACACTCAACTCAATGAAATAAATGGGGGCTGTATCTGCTTCTTCTCCTGTTAGGATAGGCACACTTTTGAATCCTGGTTCAGAAGTGGTTGTCCCATGTGCCTGTCATTTTCCTGCCCATCCAGGTTGGTCTTTAAGAATTTAGATTGTTGCTCAGGCTTTCAGAAAATGAATGAATGCCAGAAAAGGGAAGAGTCATGTGCAATCAGCAAAGCTTGCTTAAGAGTACAACATTTCCTTACAGACAGAACTGAGCTCAGTATGTGATTTTTCACACATAAAATATGCAATTTGACTTCAGAATTTCTTACCAATGGTTGTAAGTGAACTTAATAACAACTGGGAGAAATGCCTGGTTACTAGAGATAAGGAAGCTACCAAACCCAGCACTGTAAGAGGAATTTAATGAGACCTCAGATTTGATTGCGAGGCAGCAGGATTTGAGTAATAGTAGACCTTCTCTGCCTCATCCAATTTGTGCCAAAGGCAAACAACTAACAGTGACATGAAAGGCCAACACCTCAGTGAGGAAAGCTGGGCTACAATGGAGGAAATTGCAATATTTGGTTATGGCACTAGCAGAATTTAGTCTTTGTTATGGAGTTTAGTGCCATCTCTATAGGGAAGTTCTCAGGAGTACCCACATAAAGTGCTCAGGCAGCACATTTATGCCTCTGTATCAGAGAGAAGGGGGAATTGGAGCAGAAAGTGGGGGAAAGAGACTTTAGAGCATGGAGGAAAGGAGAAGCCTTAGAGTTCAGAGAAGGAAAGCAAAGAGAAAGGCATGAAGAAAAATGACCCATGAAAGGTTAGAGCTCACAAAGACAGGGATCGTGTGTATGGCAATCAGGGGAGCAGAAAGTCCTCCTAGGTTGACTAAGCAGAGCCAGTTTAAAGGCATTCAGTCATACTAGTGATTATTAGTCCTTTGAAACCTGTTAATCCTATTATGAGGCTGTGGTGTAATTTTAGAATTTAAACAGGCAAGCAACTATATTTAAACTTTGTTGCCATGTATTTTCTTTTGCCTTTTTTATTTCATTTCCATATTTATTTATTTTCAGTTTAATTTTCTTTTTTTCTCCTTTGCAACTTTTCTTCTCTGACTCATTTTTTCCTTACCTCTCCTGTTTCTTCCTACATATTATTCAACTGAAGATTAAAGGGGAAAGGCTGTGTGACCTTTACTACCAGCATTCCTCACATTAGGAGGATGGGGAGGCAAAATAAAGCTCCTGTAATCTTTCAAGCAAAGCAGAGTATTATTGCATACACAGTAAAATAGTTTACAAAAGGAATTTAGAAAGAATACAGTAAACATATAAGCAGCAAAGCTTGGCCTCAGCCCACAAGCTCTGCCAGGCAGTTGAATACTCATCAGGCAAAAAGGCAACATAACCAAACATCTGTGTGCTCCTTGGAGAACCTGTAGAAACACATGGTCTTAGAAGAAAAAGGGACCTTTCTCTTCTTTAGGCTTACAGACATTCTGCATAACAGTCCAATTTTTACTCTTAAGGAGATCTCTGTACCTGGAGAACCATGGGGGTATGTGTTTCATGGACTCTGTTTTAGGTAGTTAACATTCACGTTATGTTGAATTTGTAATTACTCACCAAACTGTAGTGAGGGACACTTTGTCAGCCTGGACATGTCCCATTCTCCCCTGGCTGTTGCCACACATTTGCCATCAGTGCAGAACGATCCTTCCCTGGGCAACAGCCACTGTATTTCATTCATGTTTGCTTCCAGTTCAGAGGCCAAAGTCATAAGACACATAGGAAATTGTTCTGGATCAATTTCAGTCCATGTATATATAAACAGTCAGCAGCTTGCACACCACTTTATAAATCATAGCTGGTGCAGGAAAGATATTCACAACAAAGAATGGGGAGTGCTGTGAAATTCAGGAGTGCTACACACTGTGATCTGCTGGCGTGAGGGACAGCTTGCCAAGTTACATAAGATCTCCAGGATCTAAGGGGATGATTGAGTCAAGGTGTTGCCAGTCAGTTAGAAGTGTAAGGCAAAGCCGTGAGAGGCTCAGGAACACTTCCCTCCCAATCTGAAAAAAAATACACAGCCAGAGGGTTACAAAACCTGCAAAGCAACATTTGTGGAATTCACAAAGGGCAAAGTGCTATTCTCCATAGCATGCATATTTATTTTGATGTGGTTGTCTGTGGGCAGCAGCGTATGAAATCAACTACATGACTGACATTTACATTATGGCAACTTCACCGTGGTCTGGCAAGGGGCAGAGACCTGAGGGCAGGTACAGTGAACCTCGCTCTCCTCAATGTTCCTTCTTACTGCTAGGTGTAAATGACATCAAAAGCCAAGCAGATACTCTTTCTGCAGCTACTGGAGAATTGTGTCCCCATCAACTTAATTTTTTTTTTTTTTGTAATGAAGAAAGGATACATCTTTCTGGTGGGCTGATTAGGGTAAGAACCCTTTGTTTCTCAGGGCCTTGTGTTTGAGGGAAGAATCCGATGTGAAACTTGTATGACACTTTCCCCATGCTACTGAATGCCTATAAAGCACATGTATGGGTGAGGGTCTCTGTTAGGTAAGTTCATACCTGCTGTTCATCAATGTCTATAGTGCTGAAAATGCAGACAGTGGATATGTGTGAGCCAAGCAGTTCTACTTGCATTCCCAAGACTTCATTAGCCACAAGAGCCATTTGCTTGCTATTAATTCATTAGTCATTTTCTAATGTAAAAGACTGTTCCAGAGGAAAAAATAATTCTTTCTACGCAACTTGCTCTTATGTGTTCTACATTTTAAGAGGACAGAATTCAGATTTCATTACACACATAAAAATCCTATTTTCTATCTCCATGAGTTCTGAAGTTTACCATAGCAATAGGCTATCTCAGCTCTTCTGCATGTGTTAATACCTTCCACATGAGAAAGAAGGCACATTTCTGACAGTGGTTAGCTATTGGAACAGACTCCTAGTGGATTCTGTGTTTCCTGGCCTTATCAGATAAAGGCTACAAACCTTGCCAAAAGTCTTGCTATATTCAGATGCAAGTCTCTACAGTATTAAGTAGAAAGTATTATTTGAGAAGATACATAGAATGGCTCAGGTTGAAAGGGAACATAATGGATCATCTTGTTCCAACCCCCACATTGTAGGCAGGGACACCTTCCACTAGACCAGGTGGCTCAGAGCCCCTTCCAGTCTGGGCTTGACTTCCAAGGGTGGGACCTCCAGGACTCCTCTGAGAATCCTGTTCCAGTGCCTAACCACTCTTGTGGTAAAGAATTTCCTCCTAATACCTAACGTAAATCTACCCTCTTTCAACTGCCTCTTACATTGTTAAAATAGATGAATGTATGAAATCAGTTCCTGTTTCTCCTTTATAGCCTAAATTCTACACATGATTTCTATACAGGATGTGTGGCAGCACAATTTGTTAGGTGTTTTCTGAAGGGATATTTTGTTTTTGCAAGAAATGTGTTGTAAAATAGTACAAATTTCAGCAAACATAAAAAGGGAAAAATAGAAGAAGCTTGGAATTTGATTAAAATTAATAAACTCACTGATAATCAGTAGATAATGGGCACTAAATATAGTTATAAAAATAAGTGATCCTTTATTATTTAACTAAAGGATGGTTTAACATTTTATCACTGCAATTTATCATAAACATTTCACTATTGTATGCTAGTGTTTATATATTTATGGAAAAAGAGCTCTAACACAAGAAATTGGGATTGTACTTAAAGTACTCACACAGGACACTGGGGATCTAATTTTAAATATCCACTCCAAGTCAGATGGTTAAAAATCTTTGAAAGCTAAATATTTGAAAGTTCTTGATTTTCTTATATTTCAAAACCATGATAGAAATTATAAGCATAATAAAAAAAATATTTCTGTCCCTTGTCTGTCAGAAAAATTTCATAACAAAATAAAAATATTTAATTTCACAAGTATATGGAATTTTGTTTTGTTGACTTAGGCATTGTGTAGCTACTATTTTTCTTTGTTGTAGAAGTATCTATTTAAAAAAAAAAATTCTGTTTTACTCTACTTGCTATATTTTATTGCCAAAGTAATGACCAAACTAAATGATTGAGCTCAGCCCAGCATCTCTTCTCTGACAGTGGCCAATGCTTCAGACAAAGGTACAAGAAAATCAATGGCCAATTATGCCACAATCCTCCCAAAGTGAAAGATTTTTTTTCCTCCTAATTCTTATTAGTTAATAGAAAGCAGTAGCTTTCTCTTTTATGTCCCTTATATATATATATAATGTATCTTGTCTGATGCATCTGTGAGGTTCCTAGTCACCATTCAGAGCTTTAAACTCCTCAAAAATCCTGTTATGTACCCAGTGTTGACATGGGGCAATGAGTTCCACAGATGACTTATATATGCTGAAACCAAAATATTTCCTTTTTATTTAAAAAAAAAAAAAAGTAGCCTTTCAATTTCAGTGCACTCCCTTTTTGTTTTTAAGATGCAGTAAGAACATCAAGAAAATACACTGCTGGCACGGGCAATAGTGGTCAATCTGGATTTGATTTAGACCTTTGTTCTTGATTTAGGAGGCTTTAGCCATTACTGGACCAGAAACTCAGGTTCTCACTAACTTTTTGGGTGTTTTGTACACTACAATCACTCCCCTTCTGTTGAATTATACAAATTTAAGGTCCAGACAGCAATATCCTTTGGTACCAATGGTTAAAGCAAGAAGATGATGCAAAGAAGCATGTTCTAAACCTTAGAGGTGAGAGAATGTATTAAACTTAGGTTCCCTGTTCTCTGAGAGCATCACTAGGCCACACTGTGAAGAGAAAACTGGAGGAAAACCTAATTATGAATATATTAATATTTGTAACTCTTATTTATACCTTAAATTTTGAACAATAATAAAGCCACATTTTTATTGTATTTCAAGCAACACTTATAATTTCCATCATTAAATGGAAATATTATCATACATCTACTATACAAAGATAGTAATAAAATATATTTTCAAGGAGTGATTCTCATGGAGCAGGAGACCATGGATGAAGAATGCACTTTGAATACACAGTATGATCAATGGCATAATAATTGATACCTGTTTTCTTGTGTGTTCTTCCATGTATATCCTTTATAGGCATCCAAGTGTCTTTAGAGTCTCAGAAGAGCTGAGAAGCAATTTGAGAGTCTCAGGTGTGTAGAAGGTACTTTCTAGGCACAGACAGGAAGGAGATTTTCATTCTTATGGGTCTCTCAGGGGGAACCCTGTGTAACATTTTGAAAGGCCACACATTTCCTCTCTTCACATGGTTTTGTTTTGTGGGGTTTTCTTGGGGGTGAAAAAAGAGGAAATGTCTAAATAGTTAAACTGACTAGATACAAAGAGACAGATTTGGATCCCATTTTAGGTACCTAAACAGGCAGCCAGATTCTTAAAAATCTTGCATCCGTCAGGTCCTTCTAAGACCAGTTTGCTGGGAACAATGGCAGCTGCTGCATGCCAAGCCCTTTCTAGAACCTGGTCTGTGTGCCCCACCAGTTTCAGTTCTCCTCCTATATGGTCAATTAATGAGCTCATTGTCCCTGGTATTTGTGGGACCTTTGGCATGTCACTGAGGGGAAAAAAGAAACATTTCCTAAAAGGAGTTACAGTAATCCCTGACATCAGCTTAGGAATAGCAATACTACTTGACCCAACTTGGAATGTACTGTTCACACCACTAAAAAGCGTTGTTGAGGTCTGGAACTCTTAGACAACCTTCTGCTGGTTCCCAGCCTCCAAATCCAAATGAGTGTCCTCTGTTGCATTCTGGGTTACTGGTCTTGTATGAAATTGATATGAAATTGGTGCAAGTAAGACTGGCACCCTCTTCATAAAGGAGCCATATAGAGCAGACTTTTGTGCCTTCCTCTGAGGAAAGCAGAGCTCTTCTGAGCTCTGCACTTAAGCTTCATAAAGGAGGGGCCTAGCCACCACCAGCGGATTCCTGTTACAATAGGATTAGACAAAAAGCTACTACAAAAGATTCAGAATATAATGATACTCCTGATGCTTTCACTTTTGATGCCTTAAAAGCTGTCTTTGCATTATATGCCACTGGCTCCATTGCAGACTCTGGGGCATTAGGGTAAGTGAACATGCAGGGAAAAGGAAAATCAATCTCCAACCACAGATAATGGAACTACTGGTGCAGATGGTCACTAAACACCAGTGGTTTATAGGCTTCACTCTAGGGCTTGAGTTGCTCAGATGATTCCCAGTGGAAAAGAAGGAGCAAACTTACGAAAAATTGTTGAATATCCTTCTCCTTTTTGGGATCATATGTATTTCATTGCACTGACTTTTTAACATTTGATTGTGGCCTGCTCTGTATCCACAGCTTGATGCAAAATTGGGAGGGGCGGGCCCTGTTTTGTTTTAATTCCACATTCAGTCACTGCCTCTTTTAGGTCTCAGATACCACACTTCATGCTGGAAAGTGTCAAATACGCAGCCAAATGTCCATGATGATGGATTGCAATGTTGTGTGAGTTACACAGGAGAGCGCCATTGTGTGCAGTTTTCATGTAATTAGCAAGGAAACAGATCTTGTTGGGCACATACAGCCTTTGGAAACAGAATTTTTATCCTTTTTACCACAGCAACAATAAATGCTGATGTTTTTATGTATAGGAAAAAGATCACTACTTAATGAGCACCACTCTGTGTGGTTTAAACAAGTGAAATATATATTTAGGAAAAACAGGCAAATTTAAAAACGTGTTTCCGCTTCTCCAGTTAGCCAGTCTGATAATTTGAGTTCTTAAGAATAAAATTCAATATCCAAATTCCTGTGGGCTTCTAGTGACTTTTTCTTTACTCAGATGTGTTTATGTATTAATGAATCTAAGGTTTTCCTCCTGATTTTTAGAATGGCATTTTCAAAACCACTCAGTTATTTCACTAATAGCAGAGTTGTCTCTTCTGTGGTGATCTTTGAAAAACCCAGCTCCTGGGGATTTTTTCCTTGAGGGAAAAGGGGGAAGAAGGATAAGAAAATGAGTAGGATTTAAAGAAAGAATAGGAAGATATATTCAGAGGACATATTTCTGCAGATATTTTAGATTTTAAACTTCTCTTAAATTTTGAAAAGTTAACATTCTTTTTACACTTTTTGCAACCATCACTACATGTATTTTTACATACAGTGGACATGGAGGTAACTCATGGATAATAGAGGAATAGCTGAATTAAATGTAGTATAAGTACATTTTTCTGGTTAAATGAAACTCTATATTTTATCATACCACATGATGCATTAATGAGGACTGGAACAATAGTTACAGAGCTATGCTAACTTGTATTTTCAATTTCATGTATGATTTCTGTGGAAAAAAACTATTTGCTAAATTATTTTACTGCTTGCTATGTAATTTTATTTTAGTTTAATGTTTAGGCTTCTTTAATTTTTAGACTTTTAGAATTAAATTATGGGGTTTTGAATGCATATATTCTGCACAGTTTCATTTTCTTTAATGGTTCTTAAAATTAAAATATGCAAGAACGAATTTATATAGACTTTTTTCGTTACTTTTATTTGGAATTTTTTGATACACAACTCTTTTCAGGCTCTGGTTAATTCAGCCTGTCACTTTTGGAAGGCTTGTCTGGTTTTTTTATCTTCTGACTTTAGGGTTTTTTGGGCATCATTTTACACACATCAATACAAACCTGTGTTCAATACAGCTGTAGGGAAGAAATCTCATAAGATTTCAGTAGGTTTTCCTACAGAGGGGATGGAGAAAAAGAGAGTGCTTCAGGGAGCAATTCAAAAGTGTGTCTCTCTTCTCTTTCTCTTCTCCTCCTCTGTCCTCAAAGTATTACTGCAAAATCAAGAAAGCCTAAAAAAATCAAGAGTAGTGGTCAAAAGCCTAAAGAAGTATTTCTCACCAAAAGTAATAAAAAAGCATAGATAATTTAAATAGACACAAATCAGGGGGACCATGGTGAAATTATATGTTCTGAAAATCAAAATGATATGAAAACAAAAGTCTGGGGAAGATGAATAGGAACTTCTGTTTCCTGAAGTAAGAACAAGGATGTATAAAGGATGGCAAATACAGAAGAGAAACACCAAAATGTTTTTCCACGCAGCTTTGTGATTAAACAGTGGAACTTAGAAAGCAGATGAAACCAAGTTCTTGGCCAGGTTAAAAAAAGGATGTGCATTTATATGACTGCCAGGACCTCAATTAAGAAAAATAAATAGTTCCAAAGGCTTTTTTAAGCATTCCTAAACCTGCTAGAAGACAGAATGAGGTGCTGCAGGGGCTGTTTTATTCCATGTGTGCTAACTACAGAATTTTGCTAAGCCTTACGTAGCAACAGTTTTAGTCCTGATGGAAAGGTGAAGTGCCATAACCAAGGCTTGCACTGTGCCTGTGCTCCATTTCTAAATAAATACATAAAATTTCATGTACTTGTATTTGCTGAGATGTGAGCATTGGTCCCAGCATAACATGATCCTCTTTGTACATTGGATTCCTCCTGTTTCTCCTGTTGCAGGGTTTCTCACATGCTGCTACTTCACTTTAGAAGTTTGAGGAAGGAAAGGAAACATCTGGAGCAAAGGCAGAGGGTAAAGAGGTTAACGACTGATGGAAAATAGTGTACTTACCTCCAGTTCAGTAGCCACAAGAACTCCTCTAGTTCTGCATTCCTTTCCACAGGAAAAACTCACACATGTGTTCACAAAACTATCAGTGTTTGGTGTCAAAATGCCAAACCTCCTTCATTTTCTTGTAACAATCTGAATGTTAAATTTTTTTGTGTATGTAGGACCCAGCTAAGTGACTTCAAGGATGATGCACTGCTTAGTGAGTGGCAAAGGAATTCTGTTCTCTGTTTGAAGTGGGAGCTCAGCAGTCCCAGGGGTGCAAAGGCAATAAACTGGCAGAAACACTTTTTAACTGCATCCCCCAAAATTGGCAATCAGCCCTCTAAGTGGTTGAGTTTATAATATTATTTAATTAAACAATACCAACTATAATATCAATTGATAATAGTGCTCATTGGGAGGACCTCTGTAATAGGTCTCTACTGGTAGAGATGTGATTTTGGTAGTGAGAATAAAGCCCCCTAGTGCTAAATGATTTTAGAACTATAAACTCCTCTTTTAGGGAAACTGTGAAATCACTTTGGCTTCAAGGCGCTTAAATGAAGTTTTATATTGCCCCATGTTCTTTAGATTCTTTGGAAGAGGTGAAAATGATAACATACTGTAATTATAAATGGAGATGCCTTTTAGACAAACTACAGTACATTATAGACTCACTAGCTCAGTTTTGATTCCAAAATGACCCTTCTTTTAGCACATTTACTTTGTCAGCCCTGTGTTTTGCTGAGGCGGTCAGGCTGCTCTGGATTTATATTCCCCTCTGAAATCAATAAAATAGTAATGAAGCAACAGTGGACACAGTCAGGGCCTTGAAACAGAGATTCAGGCCCCATGCTGGGTTAATGTACTAAGAGATTTTGCAGCAGCCAGATTTTCATTTAATGAATTTCCTCTTTCTTTCCCCCTTTTTCCTGAACACCCCCACATTTCAGTTTGCTGCCCTTGCTCTTGTGTGCTTGCTCCCTTTCATGTGACAACAAGTCAGACTTTGCCAGCTGTTATAAAATAGGAGCTGTGAAAAAGATTGTAGGGCCAGGAGGGGCAATGATGGGTGCTCCTGGCAGGGGGCTCCAAGGAAATCTTCATTTGTGTCCAACTGGAAGTCACTGCCTGTCACTGCTGAGGTATGTGGTATAAATGGTATCAGCCCTCCCAATGCCAGCAGGGATGTGGCTTAGAGGAAAGGTCCTGCCAATATTTTTGCATCTCATGATGTGTCCTGGGACAAATAATAAGGCTTATTACTACAATGCAAGAGTAGAAATCATTGCTGCTATACCTAAGGTTGAATACAGTCTCCTCTCTCCTTGCCTGAAGTGACTTCAAACTCTGTGAAAATATGGCTTCTCAGGCTGAAAACCTCCAAACAAAGGTTGTGTCTTTAGGTGCTTTTCATTTTGTTAGATATACTGGGGGTCAAAAAAGTCAAAGAATTTATTATCTTAAATGGCAATGAAAATTTCTATTTTGAGAAGTGCCATTTCCTCCCCTGGAAAAGGAGAAGAAAATAATAACTCCTGTTTCCAGAAATACTCAGAAAGCTTCTGCTGTGTGATCTGCTATGACTGTATTCTTGCCAACTCCATTACATTTTCATGTTTTGTCCCTATGTACCGAACACCTCTGAATGCTGGGTGTAATCTCAGTTGCGGGCACAGAGCAATCCTGTCTCACATGTGCAGGGACTCTGACACATCAGGGTGCATTTGGACATGCAGTGCACACACCAGCCACCACATCTGCACTTGCACAGCAAATCCCACACAATTCGTGTTTGTTTCGGAGTCATTGGTAGTCATCAGAATCCTCTGGTAGATATTTCTTTTTGCTTAAAAAATGCCAGCTGGAGAGGCAGGGTCCACTTCTGAATTTTAAAAGTTGGCAAGCATGATAGATTTGCTGAAACATTGGAAAAGATTGCTGGCTCTCAATGCCAAAGCATGTAAGCAGCACATGGGTGAGTGTAATGTGTTTGGCAGTGTATTTGCATCTTCTAAGCCTGTGTGTGCCACTGACCTGGCTGGGAGAGCCCAGCCATGCTGCTGTGGTACCACTTGCACAAGCTCCTGGCATTAAAGCCTATCTCTGAAAATATAAAATATACTTCTCTCATAACAGGTCTACCTTGGATATTCCCAGCACTAGAAACAGGTTGTTAAAGCTGACTGCTGACCTTAAAAAGAGCTTTGAAAAAACAGGACTAGTTCTGTTGTCCAGGGCATAACAAGTGTGTGCTCTTTTGACTGGTCTGTGAGTAACCTTTCACGTGGACCTTTTTCTACCACCACAGAAAGAAAATTTTCATTAGGATTAACCATTGTCATACACACTCTCTTGTTAAATCACCCCAATGATTGATGCTTTTTGTAGCCTTAAATTCCATTGTGTCATCTACTTTTGTGTGTCTTTTTTCACACACACGTTTGCAATGCAACACAGCAATAGGCACTGGATTGTTAGTGAGGATGGCAAAATCTCACCACTGAATCTTTAATTCTCTCATATGGAATAGGACCAGAGAGAATTGGATTTGCAGAGTGGAGAGTCAAGGGATGTAAATCATCTTCTAAAATTACCTCTTTCTTTCTACTTGCAGTAAAGGAATTAATTCTGGCAACTAAGTTTTCTAAATATGACATGAATAGTAGACATAGAGAGAGCCAGGAGAACAAAATTAGGTTGTCAAACTTACTAGGCAAGTACCTGTACTCACTGTTTTCTTGTTACGTATTTTCTCACCAGCTTATGTCAAACTGATTCCCCACCGGAGGTAGATGTCTAACAGGAGAAAAATAATCTTTTCTCTAGGAAGTTCAGTGATTACCTAGGAAGTGCAAGATCTGGATTTGGCATCTTCTCTGCCCCTCCTACTGTACAACTGGCCAGGAAAGCATCAGGGGGGAGTACCAAGTGAAAGTGCATCTGACTATAACTCACAAAAAGGACTGTGTAGGGTGCTGTTCCTTATGCTGCTTATATTCATTTTAATCTATGATATTAAAATGAAAAATGCATATGGAGTCTGTTGAACAAGACAAGATTCCCTCTTCTTTTCTTAGGTTAAAGTAGAGGAAACCGAACAGCATGTTGGACTCTCAGTGGACTATTCACCAGTGTGGAAATTAAAAAAAATCCTGGGAATTTACTCTTTCTGATGTTTAACTAGATATAATTTTATTTCCTTTGTGTCTCCCTACCTATGTGTGAAACACTGGAATGCAAAAGGGATAAGTTTTAAAAGTAGGTAAGGCAAATGACAGTTTGATAAAAAATAAACCCTGCCTAAATATATCTAAACCTGTAAGATTATAGACCCTGTCTCTGACTTCTACTTGTGGCACAGTCTGATGGTAACAAGTGAAATTCCTTGTGTTGCAAGAATTATTTACATGCATCCCTGTCCTGTGATAAACATCAGACAGCCACTGTAGAGCAAATCTGGATTAGATGTTGCTGCATCATGTAAAGGGAGGATAATCGCTCTCTGTGATGAATAGATGCCTTTGACATTAAGATACAAATTATTTAATTTATTCTGACAGTTTTAAATGAAACATACCAATCAGTATATTTAAAACAAAAATTTTTAATTTAATCTGAGTAGAGAATAGCTAAAGAAGACATTTCAGTCTTTACTAAGGCAGAACTTCCACCATGCTTTAAATCATACTGTCAAACTAAGAAATAGCAAAATAATATAAAAATAACTCCAATAAAACTGAGATTTTTACACACACTTAGAAAAAATGTAAGCAATATAGTGTATGCAATGTCTTTTAATATGGATAATACTCATATGTTTAAAGTTATGCACATTCTCAAGCCTTAGTGAGAGCATGGTTGGACAAAAATCTCTGTATATTTCTGTATATCATGCAATTATGTCATATAGAAGTGCTTGGTATTACTGATCATACAATCATGTGCAAACCATACAATTATAAAACACCTTTGGTCCTTTCATCCTTTTCAGAAATGTGTCCCACAACACCCTGTTCTCTGTTTTTAGATAAGAATAGTGTTCATATATAGATTTTTTAAACTCCAACTTAGAATTCATTGAATTGCCTTTTCATATTGACATGCACATGTATATTTGTTCTTTAAAGCCTCATTTACTTTCTTGCTTTTTATATAAGCAAAAAAAAATTTTGTAGCTAAAATTGCTTTTTTGGTACAGTTTGACTCAATCAGCTTTTAACTGTGCTGATATTTACCGGATGGTCATAAAAAGAAAGCAGAGTGAAAATGACAAAAAGCCCCATGTTTTGCAGAAGTTCACATTCAGTGCATCCAAGCTGCAGTCCCTGGAGACAATAAGAGAAAAGAGCAGGTCTGTAATGCAGCTGCCAGTTTAGTGATCAAACCCAACAGATTGCGGTCTGGCCAGATCTGGTGTCCAGATAAAAATGGCATTCATGCTAACCATCTGCCTACAGGTCAGTGGGGACAAAAATTAAAAATAATTACCTCTAATGAATGAATAGACAATGGCAATTCTGTGTGAGGTACGGTATCATCTCTGTGTGTGCACACATACACACAGATATCCACACACACACATATTGAAGAGTCATTAGGTTATTTTTTTTAGAATGCTCTCAGTTACACTTTTCATTTATGTTTTTCTTTAATTCCTCACTTTCTGGCTTTATGTTATTGCAGTTCAAAAATACACAGCTGTTTTTTTCTGAAACTAAATAGCACTAATGGTGATACAAATAATTAATAACTTGATTATGTCCAGTGCAAGACTCAAAAGTCAGCTTCTTATTCCTAAAATCCAACTAACTCCAATAAGGAGAATTCTAGACGTGTAATCTCCCAAAAAGCAATTTGGATTATTTACTTTCAGGTACAAACCCTATGGAGAATTAGGAGACTTGAAAGAGTTAAGCTGAGCACTGATTACTGCAGCTGGAGCTACTTGGAGGGGGGAAAGGAAAGGTCCAGTTTGGGGTGTGAAGCTGCCTGGGGCTGTCCGATCTCGCTTTCAGGTCTACAGATCCAAATCCACCATTCAGAGCTGCAGCTGGCATCTCTGTGTCACAAATTCGTGGGTTTTTAGAAAAGGAAACTCTTGTATGTGGTGAAAAATACAATAAATCACAGAGATTCATGAGAGTCTCTTCTTAATAGCCCCTGAAATGGGCCTGCTGTTGCTACAGAGAGACTACATAGTCGGTAGGGTAATTTCAAGAGATTGTACTTCTTTTCTTTATTTCTACAGCTATGGAACAAGATTTATTTCTGTATTAACAAATACATTCTCCAAACAAAATTATTCTGCTGTCTTCTATACCGAAAAGCCACTAACTCATCATTTTTCCCAACTGTTCTGGAACCAAACTCTGAAGATATACTCCAATTTAGCCAATGTGCATTCTTTTTACATCTCCATATAAACAAATCTGAGTGTCCATGTAATTAATTTATTTGTAGAGGAAGCCAATAAGAAACTTTTAAGAAAATTTTACTGCTGTAAACTCTAAGGCTTTGAGCGAGCTAAAGGATACCTGTTCCTGTAAGAGGCTTGTAAGACCCATTATTGACTTCATCTAGATTCAAATTACCTCTTTTCTACATATATATGTATTACATTATGGTAAAAGATGAGTTAATTTATTTTAAAATCCAGGAATGACAGAAAAAGTATAAGGAATATCTATGCAGAAATGTGTGATTCAGCTTCGATAGAAGAAGCCTAAATTTCCCAACGTCCAAGAAACTGCAGTTTTTTGAACTCAGAGTGAGCTTGGCTTCATTATTCAACTTTGCACTATGCCAAAGTTCATAAGAGCCTCTAAGCTCAAGTAGGTTGTTGTAAATTAGATCTTCATCAAAGAAAGATGAGCTGGTTTCTCTCAGCACCCAACATCCTCACCAAGTCAAGCACTCTGCCTGTGCACAAACTGCTCCCAAAGAAGCAGGAACTGTTCACAAGAAGCTTCCTTGGAAAGATTCAGCGCTGACTCTGCAGGCTCAGAAGAGCCCACGTTGCAGAAGGAACTGCACTGTAGAGTCAGCCCCTATTTTGTATCAATTGAAGTTCAAAGGCAAGATGTTCTGGGCTCATGTCCTTGTCTACAGCTCTCCAAGAGTGGCACTGCTCCTGTCAAACAGACCCCAGCAGACATTTCCTAGCAAGGTGCAGTCAGACTGCTGATCTGTGATTTTTGTTAAAGTCTGCTCAGGCCATTGTTTTGTTTTTAGTAGAATATTTTGCCATGGAAACCACAGCAATTAAAAAAAAAATCTGTGAAACAAAATTACTACAACTCGTAAAGTACAGGTCAGTGTTAATTTCAGAGTTGCCTTCAAATGCAAAGCTTATTTATTTGAAATAGTCATCTCTGCACAGTCCCGAGAGCAAAGTTTATGTACAGCTGCAAAGATGTCCACAGACCTTTATATATGAAACTAAGAAAAAAGACATTATATATCAGAGTGAATTAGTGATTATGCATGTGATACTCCTTTGTGGAATAGGATGAAAGAATTGCGGGTGGCCAATGCTATTGCACTGTGTAATGCAGACAGGAGGCACTCAGACATGGTAGAAACTGAACTATAATATAAGAATATGTACATAATGAAGTAGAATACTTAATAACTTCTTAAAATAGTATTCAAAACATCATGTTGTGCCTGTCACCATATGAGATCAGGATCCCAGAAATCCACAAAAAATATAACTGAGCTGAAAAAGTTGTTTGCAAAGCAGCCTGGTGAACATGTTCCTCTGCATTTTTTTTAACATTTCTTCAAACAAATCAGGTTGACAACCAACCTAGCAACCAAATGCACTTACACATAGCCAGTCCTCAATCAATTCAGTAAAAATGAAACTGGAGACTGTTGGAAGTTCAGAATAGGAGTAATATTTCCACATGTATGCTGTGAAAGAGTATGCATACACCTTGGCAAGTTAAATAAGTTAGATAAAAATATAGGAAACAAATTTGGATACAGAATTTGGACTCAGAACTCATTTTTAGAATTTTTCCAGCACTTTTGTCTCTCCTGGAAATACAACACAAACTACTTTCCCTTCACATGTATTGAACAGATGTAAGAACTGCACGAATAAGGAAAGGTACCTTGCTAACTTAACTAAATTATTTAGAGCTCTGTAAATATGTTAGCATTCAATATACTTTGTTTGCTTGCCATTTATGTGTTCTGATTTGTCTTAAATCATTTTTATGGCTACTCTGGAGGGTTTTTTTCCCGTTCTGTGGAGGAAGGAAGAGATTATGTCTCCTTTATGAGTGATAGGATGTGCATTGACTATTCAAGCTGAGTCTTATTAGCACAACCTAGAAGAAACTTCTAGAGGGTACAAGGTGGTAGGAATAAAGCCAGGGACAGCTTGCAAAGAGCCTGATATTTGAGAGGAGATTAAAAGACTGTTGAGAACAACGTGCAGACAGCCAGGGGTGGAGGAGGTGGTGGAAGAAGAAGACAGCTAAAGCTCTTTTTTATAGACTCTGTTGCAGCTCAGAAAAAACATTAAATGTCAGTAGACATTACAGGACATTACAGTAGACACTACATTACACCCTGCCTTACTCTGTGTGAGTCCCTGTTGCAGTAATCCCCGCTGCAACAAGTTCCTATATTTTGAAAGTATCTACTTCTAGATTTTGGTAAAACTACCTTTAAAATTTAATGGCCCTGCCCCATAGGTTTATTGAAAGAGAAAAAGGCTTTATAGTTTCATCTAAATCACTAGCCTCACATCCATATATTCTCTTTTTATTGATTGGTGCTTTTATCTCATTCCTTTTAAAGCTATCTACAAAGAGAATCTTTGTCCCACACAGTGAGACAAGGGCTTGGCAGTGCAGGGTTAATGGTTGAACTTGATGATCTTAAAGGTCTTTTCCAGACTAAATTATTCTATGATCCTATAAGTTCTCTTCTCCTTTTGTCTTCTAGTTACTTCTCATGCATTAAATTTTATGTTTCAGTCTGTCCTTATTTTCACATCCCTTCAGCTGCTGAATAACCAGGTTCTTATCCTTTTTCTGACTGCATGTTTTCCAGGAAATGAAGACCATTTGCTTGAGACAGCAGCTGGTCCTATGCTTCTAAGTGGATTTCCCTGCTGTGTAGTTAGCATTTGTCCATGGCAGCAGTGGCTAACCCCACCTTGTCACACAGTGTGCACCAGACACAATGTTCTCCTCTAACAAGGTAATCACTTTGAGCCGAACGCCAACTTGGATATGATACATTGGTGACCCTAGAACAGGGATTTTTTTAGGTAATATTTGCTTTTGGGGACTCCATAATCCCAAATGATGTATGAGGAGACATTTGTTTCTAAGCTTCTGTGCCATCCTTGGCAGAAAATTGAAGCTTAAGACATTTTATATGCAGTGTTACTCATACTGCCCATCTAAACCTATTGTTGCTCACTGTTAATGCCCAAGGCAAAAGTTTTGCCCAGCTTCTGCCTGGGCATCATGCCATCCCCACAGATGGGTATGAGTATAGACAATCAAGAAAGTATGTTTGTTCATCAAACAAGAGTTGGGGCGTTTTTCCCAGCTGACACCGAAAACAGCTGTCTGCCTTGAGCATGCTTATTTCTAGTTAAAAGGTCTGTGATATATTAGTAACTCCTCTCTGAACTATGCAAACTGTCAATAAATAAAAGTCATTTACAATTAGCTATGGTTACTATGTTTGAGGCTACTTTTAAAGAGTAGCCTCAAACAAGTGCTTATTTTTTGCTTTCAGAATTAGGAAGTGAGGACCAAGTGTCCATGACTCATTTGAGTTGCAATTAGACAGAACTCACAAATGTGTTCTCAGTTCCTCTGCAGCACTGTGCAGCAGCCTGCCCTCTCTCCTGATTGCTGTGGACCTGAAGGACCTGTGGTACCTGCACTCCTTTGTCAGCAATGCTGTTTGAATTCTCCCTAACCCTAAACAAGATATTTGGTTTCTACTGCCCAGGGAGAGGGAAATATGAAAGATTTACTTTTATTTTCCAATGAACAACTTTTTCATTAAAAAAAAGGCAGCTATATAGTCCTTTACGATCTGCAGGTGCATTTAAAAATATTTCTTTCATGTTAAACAGAGTAACTCACAAATTTTTGCATTTCATAATCTCCACACGTAGCCATCTGATATTTATATTCCTGGAAAAGATTTTAGCCAGCAGCAGAAGGGAATTAAAAACCCAACATTGACTCATCTACCAAGACAACAGCAGTTCTGCTGTTTCACGCTGTCATAATGATCTATATGCTCAAGATTTTTGCTGTATAGTAGACAATGATTTATAGACATCATGTGTATATGCAACCCCAAGCACAATGGCTCTTCATGAAATCATTTACTTGCTATTTGCAACCTTTTATTACAGATGGTCAAAATTTTTCCTCCTGTAAATTGCTGTTATTTTACTAAAGTCAATGGATTCACATGGGATTAAATAAATGAATGTATCCTAGTGTGCCTCAGACCACTGCCATCATGGCATATGACGAGTGTTCTGAAATCTCTGTAATCCCAAACTATTTTTGAAGCACACTCCAGAAAAAGATCTAAGACACCAAAGTTCAAATCTCAACAAGCATGTTTAAAGTCAAAAAGACCCATGTCACAGTATGAACACTGACTGCAGGATACATAACCTGCACATATACAAAAAAGAATTCATGGCATATTGTTGTTTCCCACACGAAAACCTTTGAGAGCTGAAGTTATACAGAATATTTTCATTTCCCAGTGTTTAGCAGAAGTCCAAGCATAAGAAGAGACAGAATAAATGGGACCACTGGGCTGTCTTCTTGGGATGGCAGCACTCAGTTTTCTACAGAAACATGCCACTGTATCTATCACACATCCACATTTGGAACAAAAAGAGCTGGAATATTTACAGTGATTCCCCTGGGAATCCAAGCATTAATTCACATGGCTATTTTCCCACAGGTTTAATGGGGAATATCTTTGTCCTTGAAAATCTGCCAGGACTGAGCCAGGCTCTGCAGCATTTATATCTACAGGGCACTCACTGAGTAATCAGAGGGATGAGCATGCTCCATCTGGTCCTTGCCATCCCACTAACATATGCAGTTACTGGCTTCACCTAGGAGAGGTAGGCATCCATCCTAGTCCCTGTGCATGTGACAGTGCCTGGCGTGTCCACCAGGCTGTCCTCACCCCCCCCAGGGCTACCACACTCCCAGCACTGCTCTTGCCTGGGGGAGATGCCAAGCCACGTCCCTGAGTGCCATGAAATGGAAAAACATTGAAAAAGGAGAACTGAGATGACTCTGGAAAGGATACTGGACAGGAATTGGACAGCGGAGCAGAACTGCTCGTCTGGTTGTCTGGTGAGTGAAACACAGGCATGCTGCAGTCATTTCATGAATGGAAGAAAAATTCCCAGCAAGGGGAAACTAATCCCATGCACGTTTTTCTTTTTTTTTTTTTTAGTAAATATAATGTAAAATTTTTAGAGGACTGAGATGATCTCGTGTCATTGTATCACAGGCATACCTGGGCAAAATGATGAAAGGCCAGCAATTGCAGCTCTTCCGTGTGTTTCAGTGATAGGTGTCTGATCCTCATCAAATATGGAAGTGGGAGCTTTTTCCAGCAAGCTCATTCCTGAGTTAAGTGAAGCTATTTTACCAGACCCATGCAGTATCCATGAAAGGTAGAGAAAAACTGTTTTGAAAGACAGAAAAACTTTAATCTCTAATTCTTTCCCCCATCACCCATTCACAACTATGTTTAAAATGGGAACCTTCTCCCAGTTTCATGAGGAAACCAGCTTCAGGACCACCCAGAGAGCTCTATTCCCTTCTCCTTGTCTAAATCACACAAAGAAAAATAAACAAATGAACACAACATTTGCTTTCTCATCCCTTCTTTTCACTAAAGGGTCAGGAAGGTCAGGGATCCTTCTTCTGCCATCTCTGGACACCCTCACCCTCTTCAACAGCCAATCCAGATGGATCATGGCCTTTGAAATCTTAAATCCTTTAATCAGTTTCTCCAACTTTCTCCGTTGGCTCCTTTATGTCACATTCCAGGGCTAATTCAGGTGCCTTCATACAGCATAGGATTTGGATGACAGAAAACACATGGGGAAGTACAAGTCCAGAGATCTGTGCAAGCGGTGGGTTGATTATCCTTAGCTTCATTAAGGTTGCTCAGCAACATGAGCTTGTATTAATCATGTCAGAGCAGCCGCATCCTGACAAGCTATTGGCACTGCCAGGATACAGAGCCTTCCCTCACACTGCTGAGAAAACATTGCCATGAACAGTCCCTCTGCTTCCAGTGAGGTAATGAGGGAATAAAATTTAGACTTGAAAAAAATTTAATGAAGAATTATTCTCACTACAGTTATGAGTCTAACAGGAAAGGAACATAGGATGTTGCACAAAAGACTTTTTCAGTGACTACAAAAAGAGATATGAAAAGCAGCACTTGAAATATTAAATACTGTGGCTAAATGATTTAGGTAATTGAACATGGGGTAAAGAATTCCTGAATAGATAGATCACTGGCTGCACAGTCCACAGTTTTCTATGCCTGGAAAGATGGAGACAACGTATCCTTGAGAGATTCATCACTAAGTTCACAGTCATCATTTCCAGCTGGATTTTTTCCATTTGATAATTTTATACAGTTAATCAGAGCTCATCAAATACTGCAGAAATAGCATTCAAGAAGTTCAGTTTAAATTCCAAACAGCTTCCTCATGTCTTTCTATTTCTTATTAATATAATTATGTTCGCTCACAAATGTTCTTTTTTTATCTCAGCTTTTTAATGATTTCAAATTACCAGCCATTCAGTAGAGCAGCACTTCAAGTAGCATTACAGAACAAGGCTGACTCTTTCATGAACTACCCTTACACTGTAGAGCCAAACAGGAATTTCTGCGGACTTCCAATATTCAGTATCAACAACATCAAGCTACACCTGGTGCTTTAAATTTAAGGCAGGGCTTACTGAAGAATTACTGAAGAATGGATTTATATTTTAGTAATGGCAGTTCTGGAAGTGGTTTTCCTTTAATGATATGTGGGTGAAATGAATGGGAGATGATGTCAGCCTTTTAAAATGAAGGGAAGGTTTCTCAAGCACCTTGCAGATGATTTTAGGACCCTATCCCTAAAATCCATGCAGATAATACAGTAACAAAGCCCCACTAAAGTCAAATGTGGTGCTGGAAAAGCCATAAGGATTATTCCAAAGACAAAGGATTGTTACAGAGAATTTTGTATTGAAACACTCTAGAGGAGATATAAACCCCTATCTTAAACACATATACTTTTATTGCCTACCACCAGCTTTAATTATAAATTGAAAAATTGTGCTTCAAATCCTCTATAAATGACACATTGGCTGTTACTACACCACAGATGGAAAATGGTCAGGAATGGTTTGGGTTGTTTTTGGTTTTGGTTTGTTTTTTTTTTTTTAAATCCTTCACTTCATGGAGCAGGAAAAACTATCATGTAATTATAGGGAGATTTGCTTAAAACAAACAAGCAAATAAATAAACTCAGGCTTCAAAGAGCAGTTTTAAAACTCTAGGAAAGATTTGGTTCCTATACTCTGCACAAAGACAGAAAGATTTACTGGTTTGTTCTTACTTGAAAATATGAGTATGAAAGAAGCACCTAAATCTGAGAGACCATTGAGGCAAGAGGGTTTGCTTCTGTTTGTTTGCTTATACAATTTTGCAGAGGCTTCAAATACTTTCAAATAAAGAACACTTCAGGTCATTGATTGCTATGTGTGCTCCCACACTTTTTTTTTTTTTAAGTTACACATACTAAAAGAAACCACTTGCTGAGAAGGAAGGAAGACTACTCTTGGCCCACTTCTCTGCTGAGAAATACTCCAAATCTCTGAGTGCATTAGACTTAAAAAGACACCTTAGATCTGTGTTGTCTATATTTCCTCTTCCTCTCCCCCTGCCAGCTATAAAACTAGAACAGTGTAGTTTGATTTGGCAATCACTATTTACAGCCTGGACTGTAAATTTGAATGGCTGGGGGCCGCCTCATCCTATACACAGTATTAGCATGATGAACTTTTACTCTCAGTTCAATTTGGCTTATGTAGCAAACAAGTTAATTATTATTTCTAAAAAAACTTGGTCTAGCCAATAATTTTTATCAAACATGTAAAATATTAAAACATAGAAATGTAACTTCCAGTAGTGATATGCTTACTAATTAAATGGCTATGGGATAAATTCCGTGTTATTAATAGCAATAGGAAGAAATTCTTTACTGTGAGGGTTGTGAAGCACTGTTTTCCCAGAGTAGTGGTAAATGCCCCATCTCTGAAAGTGTTCAATACCAGGTTGGATGGGGCTTGGAGTAACCTGGTCTAGTGGAAGGTGTCCTGGCCCATGACAAGGGAGACTAGAATGAAATGATCTTTAAGGTCCCTTCCAACACAAACCATTCTATGATTCCATGAATAGCTTTAAATGCCATTTATTTCTAGTTTAAAGGTAATGCAAATCTGAAAATCACTATGATGTGTATATGTCATGTGCCAACATTTTAGATCACTATTACGTTATTAATCACTTTATTCATCATAAAAATAGAGTATTGTATCAGCATAAGTACCAGTTGACATATACATGTGTGTCAGTACATATATAGCATGGATAAATCTTTCCTTTTCCATCTCAAAGGTCTTTTCATCCAGGAAAGTGATTCCTCTAGTTCATGAAATTCCTCTTTTTCCTGCTTTTATTTCAACCAATCTTTAATCTTAGGCATTAGGATAAAATTTTTCTCAGAGCAAATAATTTGTGTCTGCCAGCTACAGGAGCTCCTTACTTTCATCCGAAGAATGCATCAGGGCTAATGTCAGAGTTAAAATATTCAAAGGGGTGTATCTTCCACCTTGTTGTATTAGGAGACTTTTAAGTTGGATATTCTTTTTTATATTGACTTTAAACATGTGGAAAACATCTAGCAGGGTAAGTAAATAAGTTTGTGATGTTCCCCTACACCACACTCTACTACCTCAGTGACCAGGTCTGACACAGAGGTCAGCCAACTCAGTCTATTCTACTCTTGTTCAAGGGCAATGTGGGCTTGCTAATGACAGACTTTTTCTCCTCCACACCCCACATCCAGGCACTGCCCTCTGCTTACTGCATACACCGTGATTTAAGTGAAACAACAAAATAAATAAAAATAAAAATAAATATTTTTTTTTAAAAAGTACCCCCAAATAAACCACAATGGTTTAGCGAAAATATAGAACCTCTGAAAAAGCTTCAGTTAAAAAAAAGAACCTTTGATGCACTGACTCTCGACACAATGTAAGTCATAGCTAGAGAAAATTCACACAGCAGTGTCTCATTTCTGTTTTCTCTTTTGTGGTCTATAAATAAAAGGGGGATCCTGATTTTCAGATCATGACATTATTCTTCACATATTTATTCACATGGGGTTACCTCATGAACTGGCCTCCAGGGGAAGCAACTTCTTCTGTTCTTATTTGTCTAACAGGTGAATCTCTCAAGATGGACAGAAGTGTTCAAAGAGACCAAGCTCTTCCATCCTTTCTTGGGTTCCTGTCCAACATCCCTGCAATGAGTAGTGACACCTGCAAGTGGACCAGGTTGCTCAGAGCCCTGTTTAGTCTTTGTAAAACCCCTGAGAAGCAGAGGACTCTTGAAAGGGGGAACTGAGGATTTCTCACATCAGCAGAATGATGTAAGAAGCTCAAAGTGTAGCAGACAAGTTAGTGTAGGTGTCCTATGACTTATCCCATTGACTTAGTAAGGACCGCATCTCTCTCTCTTCTCTGAGTAAACTGAGATTTCATTTCTTTCAGACTGGCAGTGTGACAGTGCAGACAACTTGATTCCACATAAAAATTATGATTCCACGTGAAAACTCCACATGGAGGGTCTGCACATAAAACCTTTTAAAAACAACAAATCCAAGTATCTTTCCTTCCCCTCATACTTTCCATATCATATACATACTTTAATGGGGAGTATTATTTTAAAAATACAGATGTATAGAAAAGTTCATCCTAGAGTTACTCTGGGCTATGTAATATAATTATCAGTGACCTTCCTTCAGTCACTTTCTTTTGGATGGGGCAGTCTTTCCTCTCTTGCAAGTGCTCTCACTGCAGAGGGAAGACCATCAGATTTCCTGCCTCTCCATGTCCTGCAATCTTTGCCCTGCCACTCTCACTGGAGAGCTCACCCCGAGACATTCCCATGCTGGTGGGAGTAGAGGAGTTCAGAGCTCTCCAGCTCCACCCTCTTCCAGAGGAAATGTCATGAGAAAATGTTTTCTTGAGGTCTTTGCTGTTAAAATGCTATGAGAATGCCTGCTATCAAGTGTGCATTTTTATGGCATTTTGACTGGAAGTAATGTGAGAATGTTCTTTCTCACATTATTTCTAGTAGAAATACCCTGAGAATACTGTTGTTTGTGATATTTCTGCAAAATGTTCTTGGAGATGTTGTGTGACTAAATTTGCCTTTGTAATCATGGGGTTTTTTCTTTCTTCCAGCTGAAATTTGGGCAGCATCTAATGTCTCTCTATTTTAAACATTTCTTTTATCATTAAGCCTTGTCCAGATTTGTGCCAAATGAAGCCTTTATCTGAAATAGCCGATTTGTTTCTTTTGTGCCCTAAGATCTATCCAAACTGAATCAGAGGTTAAGAAACCAGATTAAACTCCACAGCAATTACAGTATTTATAGGATTTTCTTCTGAGATGAAGTTGTTTCGACTGCCCTTTCTGTTTCAAAGTGGACCCACAATAGGGTTGAATAAAACTGTGGAGGAGTAGAGACCTGGAAGAACAAAGACCACATACTGTAAAAAAGCCATTCTAATTAAATCAGAATGAAAACAGAAGAATGCCTTTGCTTTCAGAGAAACAAGTAAGCAACCTAGAGAACCTTATGACTTGGCAGTCTACACATTTCTTTTTTAAAAGACAACTCACATCTTTTAAAGGAAATAAATCCTGAAAAAAATATAAGATGTGTCAAGTCAATCAGCTATTTATGCCATTTCCTCCGATCCTGATGTTTCCTTCATGAATTATGCACTTTCAGCTGCCACTACTTACATATGTGGGCCCTTGTGGCATGTTTCCCAGGACCAGCATGTGATTACAGATCATAAAAAATGAACATACACATTGCTCCTTCACTAAAGGCTGAGATGCGTGGTTCCAAATGCTCCATGTTAGAAATGTCTCTTCTATTTGAAAAATAGCAGCTGCTATTAAAAACATCTATAGCTATAATAGCTGCAGCCGTGAAAACTAATCACCATATTTTAATTTTAAATTGCAACAAAAGAATTAAGAAACAGATGCCCCTGAGGAACAGAAAAGGTAAAGCAGCCACTAAGACTTTCCCCATAGCCAGAAGGTGGTGCTGCATTGTAATGTAGTCGCAGGGGGTCAGGTTTGCATCTTTGATAACTTATGCTGTTTGATTCACTTTTTTAAAGTGAAAGGGAAGAAGAGATTAAATCATCACAACTGCGCTGTAGGGTAGTGTTCAGCAGAGGTAAAACGAAGCCTAGAATTTAGTTCCTGATTTATTAAAAGCCTGTGGTTGTGCTGGTGTGAGACTGGATCTTTCAGTGGAAGCTTTAAGTTCTCTCTTTGTATTTCTTTTGTTGCTGGTTTTATTAAACCTTCCTGCTTTGTTAACTCTTCTGTTTCATTGAGACACTCAACAACCCAGAAGAGAAAAATCTGGTCAACCATCTCATGATGTGTTTCCTTGAAGAAATCTTTCTTCTTGAAACATATTGCATAATTTTTCCTAAGAAACTTTGAGCTTTTTCCTTTTGTTTAATAGAATCTGAGATATTCAGCTCCAGGCAGACATTGTTGACTTCAATGAAATTCTGCAAGACTTTGCCAGCTGAGGTGGTGCAATCTCCTTCCTTAACAGAAGAAGAGAAGGAGAGCAGAGAGCAGATGCTGGCTGTCAGTAAATGGGTAGACATGCTCTAGCAGCCCACCCTGTGCACTGCTGCTCCGAGGGACAGTCATGACACAGGATCTCTCCCTTCCTCCCTTCTTCCCTCCCTCTCCCAAATTCTGCAGGGTTGGGATGTAAGGCCTCAGCACCAAGTGTTTCTCTCCTATAGATTCATTCCTATTGATCTTCTTTAGGGGCTCATGTAGCTCACGGGTACCTCTACACAGGCCAAGGGTCATACGAACAAATCCCATGTTCTCTGATAAGAAAGATATCCAAATTTGATGTGATTTTTTTTTTTTAATGGGAAAAAAGTCAGTAAGAATCAGGCAGCTGCCTCATGGGAATAAAGTTTTGGCTGGGAGGAAAATGACCCTGACCATCAGAGCAAATCATCTCAGGGACATGGAAAATTATTGCCAAGTAATGCCATTGTTGTTTGCATTACTGAGGCACATTGAAGTCGTGGGCCAGCACTCACTTTTACTAACTACTAACAAAACTGTGAAGTTTTTCACAGCAAGGGAGTGAATATGGAGGTTAAATTTTTGCATGGATTAAAGGAGAGACACTGTAAGTTCATGGAACTGAAATCCACTGAGAATTAATGAGTGCATAAAAACCACATCCAGTTCAGGAAATCGCTGGGCTGAAAGTAGCTGGAGGCTGGGAGATCAGTGAGGGGGATGGGCAGATAGCTTTGCTCTCTTCTTACCGTTTTCTAATCACTACTTTGACCACTTCTCTGGCTGCTCTGGGACAGATAAGAGGTGGTCTTCTCCCCTGAGGTCAACTTCAGCCCCTTTCAGTCTTAGGGCTGAACACCTTTGTCCTCCCAGTGCTTTCCAGAGAGCTGCCTGTGCAGCTCCCCTGAGTTCAGTTCTGTGTCACTGGGAATCAAAAGAGGACTTGGTCCCCTGAACTTTCAGAAGAAAATTTTCAATCAACTTGTTCAATTAATTTGGGCTAATTTATCCTTGGCATGACCTTTCTTAGTGATGGCTACTCTCACATCAGCATGGAACCTGTGATTATGCAGTGACTGAGATACGCTTACGTCAGCCAAAATGGAAATCCCTTTTCCACATGAGATGCCACCTTTGCACTGTGCATAATGTCTTTGACAGGTTGTAGAACCTTTGTGGATTAACTGCAGATTTTTCCCTAAATTAGAGTGCCAGAAAGCTGCTTCCAGTTTGGAAACATACCAGTTGTTCCTATGGGGGATGCTAAGATGTGCAAAAAAGTACACAGACTTTGATACAGATGAAAAATAAAAAGAACTTTTTTTCCCCTGACAAGGTCATATGGTCTGACCAGCCTGATGTAGAATAACTTCATGAAAACTTTGAGTTCACATAGAAATAGATATGGCTTCATTTTTGGTGATTTTTTTCTGATTTAAATATAGTTGCCCCTCTATGTATATATGCATAGTTATACAATAGCTTTTAAAATCACCAGATGCTTAATGACTGCTTTCAGTCTGAAAAGTGGCCCATAGTAGATGCAATATGCCTAACCATTCCCAAAATCATGGAGTTCTATTGTCTTAAATAAAATGAAATTTGATTAATGAGGGGGACAACTGAAACCTTGCTTTAACTTACATAATGACAAAATAGGCAAGTTATTTAAATAAAATATTATTTAAAGCATCTAGAGGTCTAAGATCTTTCCTGGCAGAGATCATGTACAGCTTGGGGTAAGTGCTTGTGTGAGAGTTTCTTATTGCTGGAAACAGAGGCCCATAATGGAAGTGGTGACAGACCTTAAATTAGTGTAGTGCTACTGTACAATAATGTGTATTCTCAGTGCCATATGGTTGTGATATGCAGCTGTTTTCCTATGCCGATTATAAATTTGGACTGTCTGGCAGACATTACAGAAGGGAAAGACATCATTGATCATTTTATCTATCCACTCTGGGTCAGTGAAAGATCATTACTGCCAGTCTCGATTTCTGGTTTTTAATTATTTGCATTACTGTAGTGTCCCAAATCCCCAGGCAGGTCAGTGTCCCCTTGTTCTGTGCATTACACGCATCAGGGTAAGTGTTGCTTGCTTTGAAAATGCAGAGCAGCTAATGTGCAGATATACTCAGAGGCAAGTAGAAACTGAAGCCAAGGTGACACGATACTAAATTTAAAGGCTATGAATTCTTTGCTGCTTCACTCTTTGTTCTTTTATTATAACCCAATTATCTTGGTTTCCTTACCAGGACACCTTAGCTGGCTGAAAGTTCACAAGCACCCCAGAAGACCTGGTGTGTGGAGAAGCAGCTCCTTGTGAACAAATGCAGAAGGGATGTTCCAGAACCAAGAACCACCACAGGCAAACTTGAGTCATTTGTCTGAGAAGCCAGCAAGACAGAATATCACAGGGAGAGAAGTGGAAAGGCAATGTCATGGGACAGAAGAGTGGGTGAAAAACATTTTCAGAATTACTGGAAATTTGTCTATGCCATAAAATGATCATGTGGTAGAAATCCTAGAACTAGTGGGAACTCGTGCCATTAAGTGCAGACTGTATATGTAACACAGCACTGTGGCACAGTGACCTGTCACTGTATTTTCTCAGCAAGGCTTATTAGCTTGGGCACAGCACTGTCTGATGTGGGAACAGCGCATCAGATGTGAACTGGCTCAGGTCCAGACAGCTCAGTGCATCCCTGTATCACACGCCCCAGCACACCAGCTCTGGCATTAACTTGGAGAGACCTCACTTGGGTCTGTTTTAATTGGTCCATAAATGATAAGAAGTCCACATTTCTTCTCTTATTCTACTAATCTCCAGTTTAACAATGGAAGTTCTTTCTGATGATTAGACAGGTCTTTTCCTTTTAAAAAATATTTCATCCTAGTATAAATTAATTGCCCTCCAAAACCAGAAGAGAGTCCTTTGAAAAAGAGACATCCTGGCAGGGCAAGCAACCATGTGTTGTGTTGCCATTTGAGGGGACTTGCACTGAAATCCCAGCCTTTGCTGCCTTTCTCCTGCTAAGGAAGAAGTACCTCGTATCACAAACCAGCAGCCCCTTCAGGCAATTGCCATTTAAAGAGTGGCATTGATGGACTCTGTAAGGAGTCCTATTCAGTGCTCTCTGGCTGGCAGCATGATGTCAGTGATGTGGGCGGCAAACCCCTGAATTTGCTTTGATGGTATTTGTGCTCTTTTTTTTCCATCTTTCACGAATGAGTGATTCATTTCTTTGAAACAATGTGTTTGGAAAGCCTGCCCCGCTAAGGAATTGTCTACGCAGTGGGGGAGGCTTGGAACATTGTATGTCCTCATGGAAGTACCAACAGGGGTTGTGCCAGATCCTTAGTGCAAGAGGTAACAGGGATGCTTGTATCAAAGCCAAAGCTTCATGAATCAAAGGCGCTGACTCTCAAGCACAAATGCCAGCATTTGGGCAGATAACCCAGCCCGTGCCAATTTAGGGTGAGAGAAATGCCCCAGACTAATCCTGTGGATTCAAAGAAATGCAACATAATAAATTTTGAGTATCCCACAGCCTTGAGAGACTTTATTTATAGATATTAAGCAAAGAAATTAGGGTAATGATGTGGGCTTATTTCCCAAACAAGAAAAAGCACAAAAATTTCTGCACCATTTTCTACCAAAAATTGATGTTGCCTCATGTGGTTTGTACTAAAACACAGGGGCCTGGGGAAAGCAGCACTGGAAGAAGAAACTGTGGATGTCAAATCACATGGTTTGCAAGTGGATCAAGTACAACATAAAAGCTCATGTGGCAGGTCACCAGAAGCAGATTTTGGCCAGTATGAGGGCTGTTGGATAATTCTGTGCTGTCTCCAGTAGTAAGCACCTGACACTCGACATTCACCAACAGGGTGATTCGGACTGCTCAGGTTAGGCTAAGGCAAAATGTTATATGCAATGGAGACAACAAGGCAGCCATGGAAAATCATCACTTACCCTATATCCACAGCAGAGCTGGAGGCAGCATTAGATTAAACTCTAGAAGCAGAGTGATGTCTGAGCTGTCACTCTCAATGAAATTCCTGGTTTGGGCTGAAAATTATGTGCCTGTGTTCACTCAGAAAGAAAATGTGGAATCCCCTTCTGCTCAGAGGTGTGTAATCAAGAATTTCTCATTCTCTTAAAAATGCCACTAGAAAACAAGGTGACTGCAAAAGTTTTGCATAATATTGTTGGAATTATAAAGAAAAGTGTGAACATATCTCTGTAGCTTCAGACAAATACAAGGATCTTAATAATTTAACTTGGTATTTCATATATAAAATCTTAAGTGGTTCATTGCAACAGCTGATCTCTACCTTTCTGAAAAAATTGGCTTCCTCTCCCAACAAGTTTTGCAGGGGGAGTCCCTATGGGAAAACTGATTTCCTGACTTCATATCACAACTAATATCTGGTTCAAAGGATTGGTCCCAAACAGCAGGACAGAGGAGTTTGTGTTAGCAATGTCCAATGTGATTATATATATCTAATCAGTGTTTCCTTAGCCCTTTTAATAACAGCAAATTACTTAGACTACTTATTCAAAAAATGGAAGACCTGACTCCACTTTCTTCTGAAGTTTAAATTCCATAACTCCTACATGAGAGAAAATGTTGGATTGGACAATCTTCATACCTTATCTTAAAAGTAATCTTGTGGGCAGGTGTCTAAGCTTAGTATCAATGTTGCTTTATTTGTATTTAATGTGTCCTGGATAGAAGTGGGTGTATATGCACTTTACAGCATAAACATGGAGCCTGACCCACATCATTATTAAAATGGTCTGCAAAATTCAGTAAGTCAGTGCTCCAATTCCACCTCAGTAACACATTTTGAAGGGGTGAGTTTACAGAGATACTAAATTTAATGAACTCTCCAATCCTACAAGAACAGAGGGCATTCTGTTCTCCTCCTTTCCTTCCCTGTCCCAGAAGATAACGTGCAAGAAGATGCTGTCCACAACAGATAGCTCAAGCTTTCCAACTCAGTTTGTCTGTTGGGCTCCTCAAGCTCTGTGGTGCTCAATGAGAATAGAGAAAACATCATTCTTGTTAAACATTCAAAAGCAGCTCCCCATTTGTTGTGCAGTTACATACACACCATAAAGTGAGTAAAGAGAAGGAAATGCTTTGAAATCAGACCCCCCTATTTTTTAGTCTCTGGAACTTGATATTCCATATGCATTGAGTAGATTTTTCCTTCTGGTTTTGACAATAAATGCCATTACAAGTCTGAGAAACCTGCCTGGTTGAAAGTGTTGTCAAAATGGCACATACAAAAATTCATTTTCTAACAATCTCATTTTGGTAGGAATTCCCCAACTGGCTCCCTTAAGTTATTTACAAAGGCATTTTTATTCTTTAATATGGGGAACGTTGGATTTTTCAGGGCAAATGTTATGGATATTATTTTGAGTGAGTAGAAATATCCTTTCAAGAGGAGATATTCCTTGAATCATTTTCTTCCACGTGTTTTGTCACAATATTGATGCAAAATAAAAAATCAAACATTCTGTAGAACAGAAAGTCTGAAAAAGTTTACTAAAAGTTTTGCATAAATTATAATAGATTGATATAATATTAAATATTGTCTTGAACATTTAATGCTTATTTTTATATAAACCAGTTTATTTTATATTTGTGATACTCTATTAACATTATCAAATGAAAACCAAAGTACTTTCTTATTTTATAATAACAATTAATTTTTTAAAATCCCAGCATTGACAGATTCCTGACAAATGTTCATGGTTTTGTAAAACTGTATTTTCTGGTGGAAGTCAGCATAACTCAAATATTTTCAGTCAACTTCAGAATTATACATACAGGAAAAGACAAGTGATGTTGTGATTTTCAAACACTTGTGGAAATGAAAATCATATGGATCCTAATGAAGGCTACTGCGATTTGGGTACCATATCCCAGAGGATCCCTTGAAAATCCTGAGTGTCTCAAGCACACTATGTGCTTGCTGCCTAATACTTGTTAAAAATAAAAAGTGTTGGAGGCACATGTCTAGGAAAACTTGAAGCACTGTATGCCGTCTTTAAATTCGAAGGAGCTGTAGAACAATACTTTCTTTTTTTAATCCTAATGATAGATTATTCCTACTTATAGATAGTAGAAATTTCAATATGTGTTATATGTTGGTGCTTTGTGGCTTCTGTTATACACTTGTATCTCAAAATAAGAAAAAAACAAAGAACCAAAGATGAACAACCGTTCAAATAATGTCTTAGAATTTTATTGGAACTCTATGGAATACTTTGAAATTTTATTTGAAGTTCCGAAACTGATCTTAAGTCATCAAACAAGATTCTCTGCCTTTATATAACTGATTGCAATTCATTCTAAACTTCAGTTGTGTCTCCCTGCATACTAACTTCGCAAACACAAAACTTCCCACTGCACTTTTATTCACAGGCTTGTCAATCAGGTGCTCACCGTTCCCTTAAAGTTTAAGCCTTATTAACCTACACACTGGATTTGACTGATGATAGGCCACAACAAACAAAGAGCACCAACTCTCAGGTTCCAAATCCTGTCATCCTAGTTCAGAGGGTCCCTGCAAACCCCCTGTAAGAGATGAAAGGATCAGTCAAATGTCTGATTATTCAAACACACAGGCAATGAGGGCACATTGTGGAAAAAAAAAAGTTAGTGGAGTCCCCTGCTGATTGAGATATCTTCTAAAAAAAATAACTTGGTGCTGATCTTTGTATGCAGATAGCATTGGTTTCTAGCCCAGGTCTTCATGGGTTATGTCAAATGCACACTGGGAGCACCATGTGGAAAGTCTGGACTGAACATATATTTGGCAAATATTGTTAAATTGAATTCACCTCATGCCAGCGTTGCCCAGCTACATTAGGAAGCCAGCATGTCAGCTACTTCAGAGGATCTGAAAAATCACCTCAATTCTGGAAAGAACAATTTTATATCATTCATTTTCATATGCAATTTCATAGTTTAAGGCTTTAGTATAGGCAGATACATACACTCTGATTTGATGTATTACAGAGATTATTTTATTATGACAATTCTGCTCATTAATGGCTTAGGCATGTTGGTGAAATGTAACTCCTGCTGACTAAGCATCACTGTACTTATCAGGATTTTCATTCCTGCTAGTTAATATTAGAGAACTGCTCAGAGACCCCACTCAGGCATAAGACCCTATACATAAAAAGCAATGGTCCTTTCATGTTCTGTAAGTGCAAATCTAAATAATAATTCTGAATTGTAGAATGCAAAGTAGAAAAGCTGAGGGAAAGAGAACAATCATGTTAATGAAGAAATCTGGAAGTTTTGGGCTTTTTTTATTATTATTATTTTTAAAAAACATCTTTGGCCTTTAATATGAGAAAAATCAACAGAACACAAAGCAAGAAAGAACCATCTACCATGAAGGCAGACTACAAAACAGAAGCTGACCTTACGTTTTCCAAAAAATATTTGCCTCCTTTCCTGCTCTTTTTTATTCTGGTTTTCTCCTAAATGAAGAATAATAATAACTGCAGGATTCCAACAACTGTTGAACCTACACGAAACAGCATTCAGCTTCTGACTGTAATGCCTTGTGAGCTTCCCACTGAGCTAACTACCAGTTAGTAAAATGTAAATGACACAATAAACAGGGCTCGTGAGAGGATCAGATCATATGAACATTTTTCTATAATACCTTTTGAGAAGGGGGAAACAAGTGCAGGTTGTAGCTGATTAGTGCAGGGAGCACGTGGCAACAGGTCCTTTATTCTGTCTACCAAAGCAAATTTTTTTTTTCCTGGGGAAAAAAAGGCATAACAAACTGATGGGTGAAATACTTTTTTCACTGAAAAGCTAGTTTTCCATCCCAGAGTAAAAGATTCAAAATGAAGATGGCTTTACCTACAAGTCTCAGGACAATAAAAGAAATTAGGGTAAAAAGCCAGTAACAAATATCTCATTAGGATATGACTTTCTTGTAAAAAGTTGAGCATCCCACTCAAACAATATTTTCATCTTCCTGAATCACAGTGGTATAAACCAGATTATTTAAAAATGTTTTATTTCATATTTTTAGTATGATGCTGCATCAACACTCAAAGGTATTAAAATGTGCATCTTTAACTTGTTTTTTGTAGTCATTCAATATGTCTGACCATTTCTTTAGAAAATGATAATGCTAAGATTTTCATCTGTTTTCTGTGTCAGCTACATCTTAATACTTCTATCCTCTAAGAAGATTCCTGCTCATTCAATAAGCATGTTAAATAAGGGGTAAATGTATGAATAAACTTGTTCTTATATGATTCAGAAGCTCACAGCAAAAAAGCAACCAAGCATATACAAGTAATACGCTGTTCTTCAGGGAATACAATACTTGTTCCATAGCTCTGGCTTTATGTTGCAGAGTTGGACTGAGCCTGAGAGATGAATGTAAAAGATAAAGAAGCATTGTAAGGTCAGTGACTGAGCTCCTCTTTTTGCTAATCGGCTTCCCTTGTTATCCATCCAATTTACTAGAAGGTTAACCTTTTCACTACTGCTAGAAATTAGCTAAATTTATTTTTATGAAATGGCCAGGGCAACAAGTTGAACTTGTTGCTGTTCATACAGCTCTGTAACAGTAAATGAGATTAAAAATAAAAAAAAATAAATTAATAAATAAATAGACAAAAACTCAGCAACTCAGCATAATTTTTTCCTCCAAAGACCATTCAAATGCAAATGGGTTTACATGAAAAGAGGTACCAAGCCTTCATAGATAAAATATTTCATGGAGATAGAGCTTCCAAGGCCATAGGAGGAATGCCAGTGTCACATATTAAGAAAATGCTTAAGATGTACTGACCTGGAATTTTCCAAAGGAACATATTCCTGTTGAAAAAACATTTTCTTTTAAACTAGAACTTTATATGGAGATCCTGTTCCAAACGTCTTTTAAATGTTAAATGCATAGAATATTGTATTTTGGTATTTTTTAAATGTAAAATTCATTATCCAGGTTGAAATTATCACAAAAGTCAGAAAAAAAAGCGCAGAATAGTTATAGATAGGTGAATCAACACTCATTATGTATCCATAAGCTTTTAAGAGGTTTTGCTTTTCTCCTTCAATCAAGACTAACAAGTAAATTTGTTGAAAAAGTGCAAAGTTATTTTCTTATAAGCTGTATTCTATATCCCAAGGTAAGAATGAAAGAAAAATGATTGAATCAGGATGGGTAACCCAAACAGGAGGGCTTTACCAGTTGAAAGATCAAGGCTGAGTGATTGGTTCCATCACAAGATATTTTTTGGGGCTTTGCCCAGACAGTTCATTCCATGTTCACCTGTCCTAAATTCATGAGAGAAGTTAAATCTCTAGGTCTCAGACAGCACCATTTGTCCCCTAGAAAAACAAATTCAAGGAATTAGTACCTCTGCTCTAGAGCATAAACAAAAAATGCCCCAAAAGCTGCCTTAACATAATGTGGGAGATGGAGACAAGCTCCTTAGGAAGCGCTATCTCAGGAGAAAAATCGTCCTAAGTTATCAGGACTTTGAAGAGGCTGACAAGGAATAAAAGTCCCCAGAAGGACCACATTCATCAGATGTACCCCAGCTATGGCTAATTTGCACAGGTAGCACAAACTGCAACCACTCTGCACTGTAATTTCTTGTATTAAGAAAAAGAAGTTGATGTGTAAAAGACATATTGTACTCAAACATTCACAGATCATCCTAGTTATTAGTGGGACCCTCCTGGTATCTTCTACCACAAAGGATCAGTCTAGGGGTTAATATCCTAAGTTAACATTCTGTGGACATCACACTGTGGTGGGAGAGGGGGAAGTGCCCTAATTCAGAAGACTGGGAGAAATGTCTATATTTTGCCTATCTTAAATATGTATATCAATGCAGAATATAAGGGAGGAGAACATATGAAAACACTTAAAATATAGGGAAGCAGAGGTGCAGGAGAAAACAAAAGAATTCAGATCATCAGTGACTATGTGACACATTAAGGAAATTCAGCTCTAAAGATAAAGGAAATGATGTAATGACGCCAAACATCAAAGAACAAGAAAACCTTAGTGGCTGTTCCACATTGAAAATTAAGCTTTCAGAGTTCGAAAAATGTGATCTTAAAATTTAAAAAGATATATTTTCTGGGAAAATCTCCATGGGCACTTTGAGTGTCATATTCTATCGCAATGGTAAAAGAAGAAAGTTGAGAATTTTTATGAAAATTATAACAATCCATTGGACTTCAGTCATTCCATTGACTTGTCTTGCATCCTCAATCTATATACTTTCACCTTCCCTTTATCTTTCAGTTCTTACTATAATACAAAAAAACTGTTGGATGAATCTCTGAAAAATCTTTATTCTTTAGGCCAGGCTTGTTTTTAATTATTCTTCTTAGAATATTTTAAAATAGTGATGAAAATAAATGAACTCTTCTGTCTTTTAATTTCAAGAGTAATAAAAGCATTTTAATAGGTCTACTATTTATATACACTATTAAGAGTATAAAATATAAAAGAAAAACGAAGTATTTGTAAGCTTGGTATCAAATCAAGATGAAGATCCTTAGGCAGAGAAAGTGGGAAAGATCTTTGGGATAGTTTTCAAAGGAGATAAAAAGGGAAGGATAGTGAAAAATTGTAGGAAAGTGTTCAGAAGTTTAAATTTAAGAACTTTGAATTTAATAAATGTTTCCACCCACTCCAAGTCTTTATAAACCTAATGTGACCCTTTGTACCTTCTGAGTGCCGAAATTAATAACAAAGAAATAGTTTTGTGTTCTTTGCATAGTAAAAAATTTGCACCAGTTTTGGACTTTTAATTTTGGGATTCCAAAGTGCAGCATTTAGGGGTTTCATTCTACTCTCAGTTATGTATTGCAGGTGCTTGACATCTCTTAAGTACTGCGACTCATCATCTCAGTTTGGATCCCCAGCAGTTTAGCCTTACTATTTTGACTTAATGTTGGCATTTATTATAATCATGGATAATTATGTATAATTATAATTAAACCCTAATCCTCCTCAATTACATTGACATAAATTAGGCACAAGGTATAATTTAATCAAAATTAATGGATTTGCGCCAGTGTGGAGCTGACACAAGGATAAATCCAGATCTTGTATCTTATTTTGAAGTATAATATTCCAAATATGCCAGAGTGAACCATTTTATAGGTAACTATTGCTCAGTTACATTAAATTTTTGTTATTCTTTGACTGACATTACTAACAAAAAAGGAAAAATGTATCGGTTCAGAAAATAAAGCAAAAATTTCAAAGGAAACACTGAAATTTGAAAGAATTTCAACTCTTGTACATAAGAAAAAACATTTGCAAGATCATAAGGATGTTTATAAAGATTACTTTTGTTAAAAAAAAATCAAAGGAAAATTCATTCCCTTGGGCATTTTAAATGTATGCGGTAGAAATACTCACATCCAGATGCTAACTTTTCTGACTGACCAAGAGTGGCCTTAGAGAGGTGGTTGGGGAAATGATCCTTTACAAAACATGGGATACAAAGCTTATGTTGTTGAAAGGAGAAGCATGTAATCAGCTAAAGAATTCCTGAGAAAGACCAAGGGCAGCAGATACTGAAACCTTGAACTTCCTTACTTCAATGCATTTTTTGCATGCCTCCTGAAGAAAGGAGCAACCAAGGGAATTTATTAACTTTTAACTTAATTAGGTAGATGCCCAAAAAGTGTTCATTCCTGGACCAGTCTATTTAGACATTGCAACCTTCAAAAAATGGTAGCTCCTCTCTAAGGACTCTAGTGGGGATTTTTTTTTAAGAGGCTATGTGAACCCTTTCATCCTCTAAATATAGCGAAAGAGAAGCTTTAAATGAGAAATTTAGGTACCCAATTTCATGAGAACATATCTAAGGCAACAGAAAGTATGGTGTGTATATTATGTGTGTAAGCTTAATTCAGATGGTCTATGGAAATCTAAAATAAATCTTTACAGAATAATACAACAGTCAGTTCCTGTGAAATCTAACAGATCTCTCTCACACACACTATATATATATGCAAATATACTTTCTTTCTAGCTTTGATTCCTATTCATTGCTCTCTGTCAGAGAATAAATAACCTAACTCTAACTTTACCAACCAACACTATCAAACCTATAAAATAATTTAAAGTTATGCTCTCCCTTATCTTACTTGTATAAAACTTAGGTTTGGTTTTTTGCTTAAATTTAATTGTCTCTTATTGGAAATTGTGGATGAAATAAAAAGGGACACTATTTTAAACTTTTCTCCTGCTAAGCTCACAAAAAATTGCCAACAGAAGCAACATAACTCAGATTCCCTGCTTCCCCCTAAGCTACAACCACTGTTTCACATGGTGTCTTCTGTGTCAATCAAAAAGAGATGAGGAGAGGATGCTGTGCCTGGCAATGGAAACTCAGTGCTGGCCCTTCAGCCTGACAGGAGCCATGGGCTGTGTACAGAGCTAAGAAAGAAAACAGATTTTAAGAACCACTTCTATGGCAGAAACAAGCTATAGGTGCAGAACAATCACTCAATGCTAAACCATTATCAGATTAATTTTATTTGCTGGGTTGATTTAGAGTAACAACATCGCAAAGGAGGTTGAAACAAGTCCTGTTGACAGAAAGTACCTAATTCTCTAACCTAATTCACTGTCTGCTGGTGGTGAACTCACTGGACTTTTTCCAAATAAATTACAATGTATTGGAATTAAGAGTAGATAAATTACAATAAAGCTGCCAGACTTCCTCAAAGCCAGGGCCTAGAACTCCAAGACAAAATTTATATAGAATAATTTCATTTTAACAATGGATTCTCAAATTCATTCAGAGGTATTCTCTGCTGCACCTCTTTTGAGGTATAAACATTATACAAAGAACAACACATAAATGAAGGCTATCACAGTCCTGAGATAATACTAGAAAACCCACCTGTAGTAACTCCCATGTTATCTGAACTGCTGCGAAAGTTTGGGGGGTTTTTTTGTCCACATTCTACAGTGGTGTCACCAGTCTTGTATCCCTACTAGCAAATCCTACTGTTTGCTACCAGTGTTGCAGCCCTTTTAATATTGTCATCAGCTGCATATTCAGTCTCTGAATCAATAACTTTAATCATCTTTATGGTTGTTCTTTTATTCATGTCTATTGATTATAGTACCACAGCATAAAATATCGAAGGAAGGAAATGACAAAGGACCATTGCAAAAAACCAAAACCAAACAAACACAACTAGGAAACATCTGAAATTAAGTAATTCTTCCAAAATGCTGTCTCTGAAGAATTTTGATGTACCAGGTATTCCAGGCAATTCAATGATTTATCTAGAGGCCTTGGGAAACTTTCATATATAATATATTTCAGTAAAGTCAAGATTAATATAATTTTGGGGAAAATTTATATACATTTATATGCACGAGGAAAATTTATATACATTTATATACATTTATATACGTGACGATTTTTCTTAACCATGCAAAATAAATAGCAAATAACAACTTAGGTTAGCCAGCATAACTGAACAACGGCTTCTGCTCCACTTTTTTTCAGTCACCAAGCAGTTAAGATGCCCAAATACTTCCTCATTTTTAAATAAAATTACTTAGCGTGTCTGAAATAATTCAGTAGACTACTCCTCTGACTAAAACCACATGGTTGTACATCATTTAAGAAATTCCTGAGTCATTCTATAGAGATTATCCCAACTCTGGACCTAGGTTCACAAAGGTAGAAGATGCCCAATTGTTAAATTACTCCTTTGTTTAACTCCTTTTTTTAAAGTTAGCTCTTTTGTTTTAGTCTTGGGAAAACTATTTGCTCCATCTCCTTACTGTCCACTTAGGAGAGTCTTGAGGGCATGACAGAAATTTTCATTTTCTGCTTGTATCATGATTATAATGGAATCCTTGGGGAGGAGGGAAAGAAACTATAACAACAATGAACAAACAAACAAACAAAAAACCCCAGAAAAGATGTTGCATTGCAAGGATTAATCTCAGAGGTTTGGTGGAATCTGGATTATGTTTGGACTAGGAGAACTTCTACAGTAATCCCTGCTAAAGGCTGTGTCTGAGTAAATCAGAGTCTGTTAGCAGCTTCACATGGGTGTCAGAAAACACTGAATTCAAACCCTTAGATTCAAACCCTCAGATTTATACCCTCAGAAAGCTCTCCGAGGGGTGCATAGGATTTTCTACAGAAGACAGGATTTTGAGGAGGTACATGCTCAGATACAGACCCTGTAGTTTATATCCTTTCTGAATAGTGAAAGAATAAAATCTATTTTGATGTGCTGGAAGTCAAAACAGCTTCCTGCATGTGATTCATCCATCCCTGTTACATTACACAGAACTGGGTAAAAACAAGCTTTCTTTTTTTTCCAGATTGAAATGTGGGCATCAGGGGGCTAAAAGAACAGTTTTTTCCCTCTCTTTTTTTTTTCCCCAAACATTTTTTTGCCCCTCTTCATTGGAAACATAATGCTGTCAGCTGTCCCTGCCATCTTCCAATTTCAAGTTCTCTCTCTCCATCTGTGTTCATACTTTTTTTAACTCTTAATCAGGTCCTGCCTTGTCTTTGTATAGGAATTCATCATCATATGGCACCAATTCAGACCTGTAACATGAATAAGGGTTGGTATTTATCATAACTGCTGTAAAGGAAGCGCCTTTAAAAGGAAAGGGAGCATGTAATTCCCTGCCATTCACTCTCTCCTCAACCTTTCACCGTTTAATCAGTAGCCATAACCCAAGAAGATCTCACAATGGAAAGTTAATTATGAGGTCATGAAGATGAAAGCATCTGACTTGCATTTTATAAAGGTACTTTGCTTTTAAATTATCCCTGATTTACCTGCATGAAAGGAAAGGAAGTTCCCAAAGATTATTCTAAATGGACCAGACTTTCAGATGCCAGCATTTCCAAGTGAAAATGGAAATGCAATCTTGTCAAACGTCCTTTGCATATTTCTTAGAGAGGAGGCTTCCATTTACCAAAATGACCTGACTCATAAATTGAAAATACGTTTATAGATATGAGTGTATGGAGCACTCAAAAACAATACTCCATGGAGACTGTACTGTTCATAACTAGAAAGGCATCTAGAGGCAAAAACTCCAGAATTTAGGTATTTGTTCTACCAGCTTTGAGAATCTGGTGTGTACTATTCAGAACTGCAGGGAAAAGTGTGTTTGAAGGGCATTGTCCCATTCTATGCTGAAAATTCTAAACTTAATCTGTCTTAACATTTGCATATGTTGAAGGCAGCAGGAATAACCACAGAAAAAAATAGTAGTTTGCTTTATAACATCTAGTATCCAGGAAAGTAAGATGGAAAGTTTGCCAGCTGTAAATAGTAATAACATGTATTCAAATTGCCTTTTTTTTACATAAGAATGAAAACACACAATAGTTAAGGCAAGCACCCCAAAGACAACCAAACAGTTAAACAATATATTAATTTTAGAGCTATCCAAATTGAATTACCAGACTACAGAATACATGGTTTGTCTATCTGATCTGAACCCCGTCAACTTAAAAGGTATCCTCTTTGAGAAGTGAGGGTTGCTACAGAGAAAGAGTGGCTCCATCAGACAAAGGGGACATAAGCACCTTTGCCCACTGGCCTGCTAACCTAGAGAGAAGTATCAGTGCATGATGGCCAAAGCTTGGGGAGAAGCAGAGGCAGGGAATAGAAAGAGGCTGCCTGGGGGCCATCACACTTTCCTGAGGAAAGCAGCCTGAGTGGAGAACTATCCCCTCTGCACCCAGTACATGAGCACTGGAGAGGATCATGAGGACATGACATTTTCTAGAAATGTCTATTTGACATTTCTATAGCATCTTTTCACTGAATTTCCATATGAATGACTGATTGAGAAACAGACCATATTTCCTTCTCTGATCATAAATCAGTACAGTGATACCAGCTTTCTAAAATATTATTATTGGCTCCACCATTCTTCTCCTAATACTGCTTTAAAACACGTCTACTTGGTTATTAATAGTCCTTAAGTTGTTTTTGTTTCCTGTAAGGGATGGACAAAACATTTTCTTTGGACTTTTCATGTCAGTTAATGGTAGAGGATGAATGGAAAAAGAGAGGTTGTGATATGAGTTGGCAAAGTATAAATTATATATTGCTTCTCCTGAAATAGGACTTAATTCTGAGAACTGAAATCAGCAGTTATAAGGAATTTCTGCTCTTCTAAGAGCAAGCCCAGAGTGTCTATACTTGATAAAGTAATAGTCTTTTAGCAAGTTTTTTAACATGAACAAGAAAATGTTTTGTGCAAAAGAAAATTCTCCTTATAATGCTATAAACTATGAGGTCAGCTGCAGTATATAAAAGAAAAGAAGCACGAAGCTTAAACAAGAGTCTCATGTCTCTGGCATTTCCTTGAAATGCCTTGAAATCGTCATTTGATAGCACTACCCCTTTCTGTAAAATGCAGATGCTGAGTGAATGTATGTGTTCAGAGAACTGTTGCTATACTGCTGAATGAGGATCACAGAAAATATGAATTAATAAAAAGATGGAACAACAGCACAAACCCAATCCAAATCTAGTTGATGTAATTTGTTGTATAATATTACAGTTCCTTGAAGACATGGAATGATGAAACTCCCTTTCATTACAATATTATCAGTTCAGCTGGGACAGGAAGCCCTCTGGATACTACTCTCACAGGCTTCTTGTTCACGTTTTCAGATAAAGGGAGTTTCTGATAGGTTTTGAAGTTAGGCATAATTCAAACCGGAATTTGCATGAAAAGCAAGAGTGAGTTTATAATCTATGGATCTGGTAATCCATGCCCCTATCCCTCCAAACAGAAACAAGCCTCTTAAGTTCACCATGGAACTTGGATGTTTAGTAATTTAATAGGCTTAAGTTTTATTCCTTCAAGGTAATTGTGCAGATACCTTTAATAAAATACACTCAACATTGCCAGCAAACATTCTAGATAAATGAACACAAGAAATGTTAGATGCAACTTTATTATACTGTTAATCCTCGCTGGAAGGCTTCCTGGAGTGTTTGAGGGTAGTGTTAGTAGTGATGATAAACTAATTTGCCATGGCTCTTAAGTTCATGTTATCTTTTCTTATCAGCCTAAGGCTAGGTCAGAAAAAAAATTGGAAACATTTGCCAGAGACAGCAAAGTGGCTAATTCAAATACCACTGCAGAGTGTCAATCCATCCATGTCTCCATAACAGTTAGTTTAATAGTCCATTTAATTCTTCAAAGCAATAGAATTTCCACCTTTATCCTGATACGGTGATACGCCACAATAGTGTTTCCAGAATTTATCTTTTTTATATGCAAGACAAGGTTTATATGCAAGACAATGTAATTTTTTCAATGAAAATTGAGCTAAGAGCAACAAAAGACTTGAGATTTTTGCTCTTGTATTTTCAGAGTGAAATAACTTCTAAAATCGTGGGTATTGTTGCTTTGACTTATTTTGTTTGGGTTTTTCAGTTGTCTCAAGAAAGTAAGGCTCAAAATGATAAATAAATTGTGGAGTAAGACATAAAGAACAACATAATGAATCACCAGCTGTTCCTAATCTTACAATGTGTGTTCAACTCAGTGACGCAGTAATTCTCATTACCTTCAACCTGTGGGATTTGCTATACCCAGGACCTCTCAGATCTCCCACTTTTTGCATTGGATTGCAAGATAAAGGATACTGAGCTTTCTTCTGTCTTCTACAGCTCCTTTCTATGCTACTTCACAAATTCTGCTTATGTTCATTCTGTACATCCTCATGAAGTCAGTCTGTTGTTGGCTGGTTTCTGGCTTCTGCTTTGTTTTATCCAGGTTGGATTCCATGAAATCACACAAACTTACCAGATTAGAAACTACAAGAAAAAGAGTGAAACAAGACTTCTAGATTATGTCCTTGAGTCTCCTGCCAATTTATAGTTCCTGCACAGTCCTTCCATTCCTGTTGGATTTGCAGGTATAATGACAACATGCTTCCTATAGGCTGTGCTGTTTATATCATAAATACCTTCACTTACATATGTTCAAATGCAGGATCAGGTGAATATAGTTCTCTTGGGGTTTTGACACTAGCTAAGTGCCAGGCACCCATGAAAAACTATCCACCTATTTTCTTCTGCTATAGCTGAGCAGAGGAGGGGGAATTGAAAATTTCATGAGTTGAGATAAGGATTGGGGAAAAACATTTTAAGGCAAAACAGGCTTAAAACTTAAACAGTATAAAGAAAATTTATTATCAGAATTAAAAGTTAAAAGGTTAATGAGAACTAAAATAAACCTTTGAACATCTTTCCCTCCCAGTCCCTCCCTCCTTCCACCAACTGTGCAAGGAGACAAAACATGGGGTGGTTTTGGTCAGTCTTTCACTTCTTAAAAATCTTTCATCAGTATGCTTAAGGAAAAGAGTTTCTTCTGCTGTGCCATGGGATCTTTCCCACGGAAGATAGTTCTCTGTGAACTTTTCCAGTGTGATTTCAACTTCCACATATAGCAATCCAACCCGTACCTTCTGTAATGTGAGTCCCTCCCATGGGCCAAACAGTCCACAACTGCCCAGCATGGGTCATTTTAGTTCATGGGGTTTGGTCTTTTAAGGATGAGCTGTTCTAGTTTGGAAGCAAGGGTTCTCTTTATCCCTAGAAGCAAAGGTCCTCTCTCTCTGTTTGAGTTCCTTACTAGATTACAGCTTTCCAGCATCCCCTTGCTCCAGAGTGGACACCCTTGTTTCTCATGGGCAGCGAGTGGATCTCCACATCCTCCCATGCACTTATGAATTACAGGGAAACAGTTTGTTGTATTATAGTCCTCACCACGGCTTGCAGAAGAATCTCAGTTCTGGTGCTTGGAGCACATTTTTCCTCTCCTTCTTTTCACTGATCTCAATGCTGCCATGTTGGTTCTCCTCACGTGTCCTCACTTTTCCTTTGTCTCTGACCCGGAAAAAAGTTGGCATCTGTAGGTTCGTTTGTTCTCAAGTTCCATCAATTGAAAAGTTCTTATAGAGCTTCGCTGTGCTGAAAAGGTTGATTTTGTCTGGGCTCCATATCTGGGAATTGTTTGCCATTGTTTGCCACATGGTCTCTGCCCGCATCACATGGGCGGCCCCAGCCGCATGGTCCCGGCCTCAGGATGGCCCCAGCTGCGTGGCCCCCAGCAGCCTCTGCTGGGATGGGCCCCAGTGGCCACCTCACCACCCCTCCGGAGAAGAAAAGAGAACTTCCCATGGTTTTTTCCTCTCTTAAATATGTCATCACAGAGGCATTACCAACTTGTCTAATTGGGCTAGAAACCTGCCCATCATCAGAGCCTTCAGCGATTGGCTCTGTGCTAGACAGAAGTTTTGAGCAGCTTTTCTCCCACCCCCACCAAAAACCAGGCTGTGTTAAACCAACACAAGTTTCCAAAATCTAATGACAATTTCTAAAAGGTTTAACATATTATATTGAATGGAATTGGTGCAATTGCCATAATTGCAGCTAGATGTGCCAGAATGCAGTTTTCCTATGTGGAAAAAGACAGACTCTCTTCTATGTAAGACTTTTACCTCTTATGCTTATAGTAAATATTTTTGTGTAAATGAGCTTCAGCTGAAATATGGTTAATTAATATTCACTCCATTTTATCAATCAGCAGAAAATGATAAGATTGTGTACAATAAATTTGAAAATACTGAAATATCTTACATATGTTGTTACATATTTTTTAATTTTCATAATGTCTAATCTAATTCACACCAGTAATGTAGTAATGGTCCATGAATACAGAAAACCTTTCCCAGATGAAGATCTATTAAGAGTAATGACTTTATTTTCAAGAAAAAATATTACATTGCTTTCAAAATTTGACAGTGGTTGTCCTGGGGTGACGTTACGAAGCCGCTTTATTCCTTAACCTCAGTGCCCAAGGACGCTGTGCCTTTAAGATGGACGCGGGGGGCGGAGCCACGGCACCGAGTGCGGGGCGGTTGAACGGTTCAGCCCAAGGGCTCGGAGGCTCTGGGGGGTCTGGGCAGGGCTGGGGAGGGAGTGCGCCAGGAGCACTGTGCTGCTTTTCTGGGTTTCTTTTGTGTGCCAGCTAGCTGGGAAAAGGTTCTGGGGTTTTTTTTCTTGTTCTTTTTTCCCTTCCCCTTGCCTCACTGCCTCCCCTTCCTCCTCGCTGGTCTGGGGAGCCTGCGGGTGCAGCCCCGGCGGGCCCGCAGAATGGCCCCGGCTGGTGCGAGCCTGGGGGTCTGTTCCCTCTCTGGGAATCTGTTGTATTTTGAGGGTTTTTTTTTAATCCTGTTCTACCCTGTTTTGGTTGTGTGTTAATAAACAGTTTGCTTTTTTCCACTTTCACTTGCTGTGACCCACTTGTCTTATTGGTGGAGGAAAGGGGGGGGCCCTTTTTCCTTCGAAGGAGACACTCACTCTGGAGTGTTTCCTCCTGAAGGTTTGCCTCTAAAACTGAGACATAAAGGTGAAATTAAAAATAGAGTTACTTTCAAGTCAATCTGAAAAGTCTTTTAAAAATGTTTTTAATCTCTGTACTTAACAGTTGAATTGGTTTTGAAATCTGCTCAGAAAGGCATCTTTCTCACACCTAAATGTTGGCTCAGCAGAACTTTATTCAACCTGTGGCTTATTGTTTTCAATAAGAGGTCAAACCCAGACTAACAACATAAAAATGTAACAGAGTCACATCATGACTGAAGTATGCTGTATATGCTTCTCCTGAGATATTAATGAGGGTTGATAAGGTTTGTTAGGTTAAAAGTTTAGGGAAAAAGATTAGTAAAAATGTCCAGATTTTCACAACCAAGGTTTGATTAGAGTATCAATAGTCTGATTTTCCATGGTCTTTTCCTCTTGTGGAGCATTATTTCCTGAGACTCTGGTATTGGTTAATATTGAAAAATAATGTAATTCCAAAAGAAATTAAATGTTTGTCAAGACTGCTGAGAAAAAGGGACCAAAGTGAAGAAAACGAGAATTTTGTCTTTAAATGGACTGGAATTTTGTCAGCGTTGCATTACTTTCCCTCACTTACTGCCTAGCTCCAAACGTCTGCAACTGCTTTCTTTCTCCCCAGAAAAACATGATTTGAACTGTTTCATTAGAAAAGCAAAGGCAAAAAAATATCTCGAAATCGTGCATGAGCACTTTTTAAACATTTGGAAGAGCCTTCTTAAGATTAAAACTTCTTAAACCCAGGAAAAGCATTGCCAGCAGGTCGAGGGAGATGATCGTGACTGGTGATGTGGCCACATCCAGAATGCTGTGTCCAGTTCTAGGCTCCTCAGCACAAGAGGCACATGGAACTCCTGCAGTCCACTGGAGGGCAACAAATAAGTTTAGGGGACTGGACCACCTCATTTGTGAGGAAAGGCTGAGAGAACTGGCCCTGTTTAGCCTGGAGAAGAGAAGACTGAGAGGCAACCTCATCGATGTGTGTAATTATCTGAAGGGAGGGTGTCAAGAGGATGGACCACGTTCTACTTGGTGGTGCCCAGCAACAGGACAAAAGCCAACGGGGAGAAACTGATGCACAGGAAATTCCACCTGAACACAAGGAAGAGCTTCTTTACTGTGCAGGTGACCACAAACTGGAACTGATTGTCCAGAGTGTCTGTGGAGTCTCCTTCACTGGAAATATTCAAGAACTATCTGGACTCAATCCTGTGCTATGTGCTCTGGGATGACCCTGCTTGAGCAGGGAGGTTGAACCAGATGATCCCACTGGTAGTCCCTTCCAAGTTTAATTCTGTGGAATTCTGTGAAATTCTATGAAATTCTGTGAAATTAATATTAGGAATCTGAATTATATAAAGACTTGTGTGAAAATATATATATAACATCCTAGAATTTAGTAAATATTATAGATAGATAAGACACTTATAAAACAGAGAAGGTGAAGTTAGTTTTAAATCAATGAAATCTAGATTTGGATCTGCTTTCTTTGGCTTCATCAAAATTTTTGTGTTAGAATTGATAAGCAGCTAATATTAAAAAGAAGAGGAAATTAAATAGAGGAAAATATCAGCTTTAGGACCTATGAATTATTTTCATTTGTGCACTTTAATGAAAGGACATTTTCTTTCCTAGACGCCAGATAGGCAATTTTCTTTTCTAAAGATAACGCTCTGACTTAGAATAGTCTCATCTTAAATATAGTATTCAGTAGAAAAGCTAGTCTGGAAGTTACCCCATTATTTTCTTGTTGTATGAGTGCAGACAAGGAAATATGAGACTAAGTTTTGTGGAACTGCTCAGGGCTTGTAGAAGGTACACTGAGAACGATAAGGGAAGAAACACTGCAGGGGTTTTTTTTGTTGTTGTTGTTTTTTGACATAGGTGTTACTTAGTCAAAAGTATCGTTAGATTCCTTCTTTCTCACACTGCAGCTTTCAATCAGAAGCTGTGTGGTTCTTTAAAAAGTAAGCTGCAAAAGCATAGGAAGCTTACATTACTTAGTACATAAACTTGTTTCCAAGCTTCTTCGTGCTCAAGTGTACAAATTGCTGGACTGCAATAGGTGCAAGTCCAGTTCTTCCTACCTTTCAGAAGAATAATCGATTCCTGATTACAAGACTCTTCTGCCTATTGAAGACCACATTGTGTCTAGGCGTGTCTTTTTGGAAGATTTTCTCAACTCCCTGAAAGGCCTTTGGCAGGAATCTCTTAATGAAGTCTTCAGGTCTGTGCTACACAGGAAGTCAGATGAGATGGTCTTAACACTTCTGGTGCTTTCAGTCTGGAAGAATGCTAGACCTAAGTCTTCTTAGAGAATATTGGCTTTGGGACAGAAAATCAAAAACCTCACTGTCCTTGCTGCCCACTCTCCTTTGCACTTAAGCTTATCTCACTTTCAGAGAAGGTTTGATGGTTTGGGGAAAAAATATTCATCCTTAGTTTATTTGTGATGCAAATACACTTTGCAAATAGAAAAATTAAGACCTTATTTTGGGGGTTTCTCTACCCAAAGTTAATGAGTGAAATGAATGCAAAGCTTCTCAGGACTCAATAGGGAATAACTCCTGCATTAAACAAATACTGTGGATAACAGGGAACGAGCACTCTTAATGTGCTACAACAACAGGAGAGCTAGAGACTTACCCACATTTCATTGTAGAGTCTCCATCAGGATTAGAGAACTTTGTTCCTTTAATTAATACAAGGCAAAACTTTTACTCCATGGCTTCTCATCCTCTTCTGTCCTTTTTCATTTCTTTTTAACATTAGTTCTTTAACAAATCCTTCTTTTCAGGGACCAAAAGCTGATATGTTCTGGGGAAATGCCAGCAAGATGTTAGAGATTGGCACAACTAGCTACTGTCATTCTATCAAGACAATAGGATTTGAGCGAAAGGGGTAGAGTTCTCCATGCAGAATTTAGCTGCTTAATCCTCTCTTGTGGGCTGGCACAAAATCAACAAAAGAAAGAAACCAAATTACCCAGCTCTGCTTTGGCAGATTTAGCCACTGTCAGCAGGCCAGAAGTTAATTCCCTCATATTCTTGTTTGCCACCAACTACGGCAGGCCTTGCTGAGCCAGCTTTCCTGTGTAAATCTGTCAGCTGAAATGATGCACAGCATGAAGAAGGAGAGAAAGGACATGCAAAGAGTGTGGTCCTTTTGCCAAATCAAGTCCCCAGAAGTCAGGGGCTGGCACTGGAACTGCCTCCTTGCCTTCATCCTGAGTGACATTTTGGACACAAGATGAGAAAGATTTACAGTTTCTTAAACCTCCATCACGCACACACACACACACACATATACATACACCCCACCCACACCCACACACACCCTTCCTTGCCAATAAGTAGGGATTGCTGTTGCATTAAGTTCTGTGCGTGGGAGCCTGTTTCCCTTCTGGCACTCAGCACAAGCTTCCAGCTGCTTAGCATCTTTCTGAGACTCAACAGTGTGTAGGGTATGATATGTTAATAATGAGGACTACACAGTCATCAAGGCCAGTGAAATTGCAGTAAGGGTAGGAAATGCATCATCAGTTTGCTCTGTCACAAATACTGAGTAGTCACAGCGTATGGTGCCTTTTATTGTGTGCCCAAACTAAGCTCTTGGGTGGATAACGTGACACAGGGGAATCAGGCTGTGGTGTGTCATTCATTATTCTCCTCCTTCCCTAAAAATCAAGTAGGAACATTACTGTGAGACAAGGTAAGTTAGGTGCAAAATATTTGCAGCAATATGCAAAGAAATCACACAGCTTTCGTCTTCTCATTATGAACCCCAAAATGAGGATTGATTTATGAAACTTTTTACTTAGGGATGTTTCTCTTAAAGCAAAGAAAATCTTGAAAGTTGGAAAATTAGAAAGAGAAATACAGTCTCCTTAAGAGAGAAGTGAAGGAATACAGATCTTTTTTTTAAAGGAATTGGTTTCCACATGAAAATCACAAATGCCCAAGAATTTCACATGCTGTTAGTGCAAAAATGAACATTTCCTTTAAGTAGTTAATGAAACATGTTTGATAGAATGAGCAATCCTGCAAAAATGTAGAACTGAAATTCTCAGTTAAATTATGTGTTAACACTTCTGGTTGACTTTATTCTTATACTGGAAACATTTTTCACTAATATTAGACCAGTATATGCTGTGTGTGATGCACTATAACAGAGTATATCGCTAATGAAAGCAGTGTAGTTTGGTGAGTCGTTCTTAAGTTCTGATCATTTCTGTTTCAGATTATGTAAGTGCAAAATGATTGTGCAGTAGAATTAGAAAAATCCTTTCTTTTTTTTTGCCTTTGTTGAGACAAACCTTTAGACACTCATCACAAACGTATTTATTGATTGTAATAATTGCATTAAATGAAAGGATAGATGAAGTATTTTCCTCCTAATATCTGGATTCCTTTCTTGACATCAGCCAGCTACTTCAAGCTATTACAGCATCACCTTACGCAAGTGCCAGACTTGGCAATTATGCCTCCTGAACCTAAACATTAATGGACAATTTCCTACTACTCATGTATGCCAAATCTTGACACAATCAACAGAGCAAACTTGCTGCAATTTCTGAATTAAATGGACAGAAAACTAGTACAAAAACAGCCTCTCGTCTATTTTATTTCTAGCTCTAACCCAAGACAGATGTTTGTGTTATTAAAATCACTATGGAAATGTTGAACAGAGAATTGCAAACATTCTCAAACAGGTTAACCTGGGTAAAACTGGATGGCAGGATGCTACCTAGGAGAGACAAGTGGAAGATGACTTACTTACAGGGAAATAATCAACTGCATAAATACAGGTTAGGGAATATTTGATGGATGGGGTTCCAGTTCTGCAGAAAAGAATGCAATTTATCACTTGTTATGCCATATTTTTTGTAATAGCCTTTCAGCACTAAAACTGGATTTTGAAGGCAGTTTAAATGGGAAAGTAGCAAGATCCTACTTTGGTCCCAGCTCTAAATAGAAGTATTTCATTGAAACACCTGGCCCAGAAGTGAAATCACTATGCACTTGCCCTATAGTTAACGGAGAGAAATTGGAACTTCCAGAAGAGAAAATATCTTGATAAAACTTTGGAGATCTTTCCTAACTGTTTCAATAAAGTGCTTAAATTTACATGGAATAGGTCCAGGTCTAAGTATCTGTGGAAACTGAATTTTAGAAATCCTATGGCCCTATTAGTTACCTAAGTGACTTAGGTGAATTTTTGAAATGTGCTTCTGAGCTCTCATGCAAGCATTCCATCTAAACTCCTAAAGCCCCATAGAAGAGACAGCAAGCATTTTCAAGACATTGGATGTGTTTACCTCATGTCTATGACTGCAAAGAGGTTTCAGTGATGCAAGACGATAAACCAACTCATGAATTAAAATTTATAAGGTTGTAATTATACATTAGGGACATGGTTTAGTGGTGGTCTTGGCAGTTCTAGGCTAACACTTGGACTCGATCTTAGAGGTCTTTTCCAACTTGAATGACACATTTTATGATTCAAACGCTGCAGTGCTGTACTTGCTGAGGTGTTATGCAGAGGTCACACGGCCTTACCCATTGCATAGATGGCACTTTTCTGTACTTGCAAATGGTGTATAATGCTGAGGTACTTCTCAGGCATGTCTTCTGTATTTTCCTACATGACACAGACATACTTAACATACTTAACATACTTTTGAGCTAGCTCGAGATCTAGCTCAAAAACCAGTAAACACAAATCCATCCAACAGAGAAGATCATGATAGTCCCTGAGCCTTATATCTCTGGACATCCCAGCTGGGCACCTGGACATCTCATCCAGCTGGGATGCATACTTAAGAAAGGGTTGGGGAGGAGGGAAGGGAGGGACTTTGTTTATGAAAACAGTCTGGATGTTTTGTTGTAAGCTTGATGTAGATTAAGAAATGCTTCAGAGAAACAAAGCAAAAATGGTTTTGTCTGTAGAGAAGCCTTCACTTTTGTTGCCTAGTCAATAGGAGTGCATGGATGTAGATGAGAGCAAGTTTTGGCTCACATAGTTTGAAATCTATTTGAACTCTTAAAAAAATAAGTTTTAAAAAGGATTTCCTTCCTGTCAGAAAAAAGCCAGAGACATCAGAGGAAAAGAGTCAACCACATATGTGTTTCTTTTTATGCTTCCTAATCAGATGTAACGATTGCTCACACTGAATAGATAGTTTTTATTCAAGGATGTGCATTCCTGAGTCTTAGGACCCTGCCAAGTATAAAAGCAAACAGAACAAGACACACATGAGGTGATATATGCCCTTAGGCTTTCCTGACTGCAGCAGGACTGGGGGAATCTAACAAGAATCCCTCTTGCATCCTGACTGTTGTAAAGTTCTCAAGAGAAATCACAGCTGGCCTAGGTCCAGTAATTATCCCTTTATTGGGAGGGTAAATTACTTTTCCGAGAGCCAGAAGAACAACAGCAGAAGGAAATATGCTATAAATAGGTCTGCAGAAAGCCTAACAAAGGTGTCGTAGTGAGTGACTTATTCCACCATCCATGATACCATTATCAACAGTGATTCTCCAGTCTGTTACTGGGATAGAAGGGGAGAAATTAAAAAGTATATTAATAAACTGAAGGGCTGAGGAATTATCAAAAATGTTATATGATTTTTATATAAAAAGCTTCTAACTAGAGTCCACTTTTTCTAGTCTGTCTGTAGTACAGATATCACAGCTTTTGCATGTGTAGCTGAGCTAGTTCAGGTGTTACCACAAAGTAGTAACAGCAGTGTAAAACTGAGTAAAGATGAAGTGCCTAACTTTTCACCCCATTTTTCAAGTAATATTGCAGCTTTACAAAGCTCTATGTCATTACAGACAAAGTGGTACCAAAAAGAAATCATTAAGACTTAATTAGGTATATCCACACAATCTGCATTATTATGTACACATGATCTGCATTATTATATACCCTATATATCTCTATATCCCAATACTGTACTGGTAGACAGCTGGTATCTTTGGTTTCTTGAGAAATCTGAAGAACTAAAATCACTACTGGACTGAGAGCCTGGAGAGATGGGATTTATTTGCACAGTTTTTTACTCATCTGTGATCTTGAATCTATAATTTCCCTCTGCCTTTCCTCTTCTCTGTTGATTGTCTTTGAAGAGGGAAGGCTGGTGAAAATACAATGCCTATTAAAACTGGTATTAATTTTTGTGACTTCAGCTTTTCCAGTTTAAGTCCTATTTCTGGACAGTACTGTGCACAGTTTCCCTGCTGTGCACGCATCTACACGCACCCCATAAAAGAGCATAAAGAAATGAATTCCATTCAGGCCTGCCATTAGTCATGACTTTTGCATCAGGAATCACAACTGTTTTCTTCAAACTGGGGGGAAGAGGTTTCTCATGATTAATATTATGTTACACTTTTTCTGCATTCCTTAGTTTTGAATGGTGATGTGTGGACTACTCACAGCTTTTTACCGGCTAGTGCTCATAGTTTAATGCCTTAGAAAGCCTCGGGCAGCCTAGAGAGGTAGCACGGGCAATCCAGCATTTCAGTAGCTCTAAAAGAGGCAAATGGTAGCTGCAAAGCTGATACCACCAGAAGAAGCAAAGAGGGAGAAATATAGCTTTTTGGTTTGCCTAATTTCTGCAATTAGAAGCTTTCCAACAGAGACAGACACACAGACATTCACAGAAACAGTGCAAAGCCAAAGAGGACAAGCCCCGTCTCAGGTCCTTCTTTTATTCAGAGAAGGGGAAAGGGGAGGACTGGGGGCGGACCCAGGGTGACCGGACAATCAGACACTGCTGAAGAGTTTGAGTTACATTTGGGTTTGCCCACGCTTGGAACAAAGGAGTTCAGAACACATGGCAGAGGCAAGTCCTGTCTTGTCTCGGGGAGGGGGAAGGGAAGCTCGGAACAGGCAGCAACAATTCCCTATTTTTTTTTCTTTAAAGCTGGGTTGTAACTCTTAGTAACTTAAAGTGCATAGAACAGTAACAAAGCAACAGTGCAAAACATAACTGGACTCTATCGTCCCCACAACTCGACAGTACCTAGGATGTCTTTAAACTAGTTCCCCAGTTAAAACTCAGGGGGTTAGTCAGGACATCTATGGTATGGGGTATCAGGACGAAGATTTACAAAATACAGTGCAAAATGTGAGTGCAAAACAGTGCAACTTAAGGGATTAACATCAAAATCTGCAGTAGGGGGTTTGTATGAGGGTGCAAAATCAGGATCCTTTTTACGGCGTCTCCTCCAGGAGGCAGTTTTAACCTCCTTAACTTTTGAGGAAGTGACATAAGGTTTTACCCATTTCCCTGGGATCCACCTCAGTCCTTGAGGGGTAGATACACTGGCATACCCACATCCCCAAGTTACAAGTTTGTATGGTTCTTGGATTTTTGACTCTCTGGGTCCTGGATCAGGACTTCTGGATTTTCCTTCAGTTTCTTTCTCCCAGTGTTCTGGAAATGATGATAGATAGGAGGGTTTGAATCCTCAGAGGTGCCGTTCTGGAAGTTTATGGTAAACAGTGCTTTGCTGAGTCTGAGGACAGGTGAGTTGAGTTTAGTGGTCCCTGACTGTTGTAGCAGCATTTGCTTGAGGGTTTGATGGGCACGTTCAACAATGCCTTGTCCAGCTGGGGAGAGGAATACCTGTAACATATCAAAATCCCCACTGCTGACGAAAGTTTTTAAACTCCTGAGAGGTGTAGGCAGGTCCATTATCAGTTTTTATCTCCTCAGGTATACTGAGCCCAGCAAAAGCTTGGACAAGATGTTTTTCAACGTCCTTAGCCTTTTCACCTGCATGTGCAGAGGCATACATAGCACCAGAGAAGGTATCAATAGAAACGTGAATGTATTTTAATCTCCCAAATTCAGGGAAATGTGTGACGTCCATCTGCCACACTTCACCGCTATTAATGCCTCTGGGATTGACTCCCATGCCCAGTGATGGAAGCTGTAGCTTCTGGCAGTTGGGACATGTTGCCACTAATGCTTTTGCCTGCATCCACGACAGATGGAACATGCAGATAAGAGCAGGAATATTTTGATGGTACATGGCAGTGATGGGCAGACAAAATGACATCAATTGTCTGAAATAGAACAACTGAGCTTGTGACATCACTAAAATTTTTCTCTGTTTTTAATTCGGAAGACATATGAAGACTAGTTCTCAAATATCAAATCCATTCTCCCTTTAGGAGGATATTAAAGCCGTCTGTTGCAAATGTTCAACTCGGCAAACCTAGGTAAGGAAAAAAACTGCTACAGTTTGTAGCTGTGAGTATATGGCCAGGAGAATAAATTGCTAAAGAAAATCTAGATTAGCAGAATGAACTATTTTTAAAGTGAAATGGGCTTTTTATTTTAAACCCAGAATTTTTAAGAGAGTGTCAACTTTAGTACAGCCACATTTCACTGAACTATAATATTCTCTTACCTTTGAGAAGTGGATCCTATTTTGTCTTCATATGTTGGTTGGCTTTATTGAGATTGTTTGATGTCACTGAAATATCAGTGGTTTAAATAAACAAAATTAAAATAATTCCCAAAACTATGCTGCTTGATGTTCCTCTGATTTCCAAAAGAGGAGACACTACACATTGGTGTCCGTCTAATACAGCCACACCATCCTACTAGACAAAATGTACCCAGGGATGTTCTCAGCTGTGGAGGCCAACTGGCACAGAGCAGTCTGTGTACATAGCAGTAAATTCCACTAGTAACCAAACTGCCCATTGGGAGCAGTTTCTGCCCATATTAAATCCCAGGAATTTTCGGGGAGAGTGCTAGCTGAGTTCAAAAATCAGGACAGGGACCATTCTGACAATTTCCTAGTCTAGATCACTGAATAGCAGTACCACAGAACATGCCTTGACAGTGTTTAATTTATGAGTTTAGATGCAGCTCAGGAGGGATGCAACTTCTGTGTGTTTTCTTTGTAAACAAAAGGAAATTGACTTGTTTTGGGTGCAATTGGTCCTATACTTTCAACTATAGTCATGTAAAACAGGTTGAATGAAGCAAGCCCTGAAGGTGTCTATTCATTTTCATTGTCTGCAAAGTCAGCCTAGAGAGACTTACTAAGATAAAGAAGAAAAATCTAAAGGGATCAATCTCCCTCATATTATTAGAGCAACAACTTAGTGATGGTGCACAGCCAACAAACATCTTTACTTTTCCAGCATATGAGGCTACCAGCTTGGATAGCAGCTTCTTTCAGGCACAAAATCAAGATTGACTCTTAGTTTTCAGATATCAAAAGGTTTCTGTGTAAATCAGTTTTTGCTTATTTACATGTGCAGTACAGGTTTTTCAGGAATCTGAAAGAAGCTGTTATTTTTGCAACTGTGGTATGAGATAATTAGACACACAGCAGTAAGAACTTGTATGATGACGAGTTTGAGAAGTAGGAACATAAGATCAGAAGAGCACTTTCATGATACTAAGACCAGTCCCCTACAGTGCAGGCAAATCACAGACATTACAAAATCCCTTTCTAAATATTTATTTGTACGAGTAGATATTTGTTCCTGTGCTCTTGCTGAATGATTGAGTCAAATAACTTCCCTTCTCTGGTTCTTACAAAGTTTCTTCCAGTTTACAGATTAAATTTATGCTTGAATATTCTGTCTTATTCTTGTGCCAAGTTTGCCATTTATCTGAAATAATAATTTTCCTGCTCTGCTGCTAGCCTCCATGACATCCTTGTGGTGAGAAATCATATCTTCTCTCAGTCTACATTTCAGTGAGCGATAGCAGTGAAGGTCTTTGGGTCTACTACCTGTATCTAGTCTACCTTCTGTGTCTATTTCAGTTTAAATTAGCCTTTTTGAGCACAGCTTTCATAAAATGTACAGTTAAAATTTCTCTAATCCCTTGCAAAATTATTTAGCTTATTATTTATTTCAGCTGGAAATTAGCCATCAAATGCATCTGTTCTCACTTGTCTTTTCTAGAGAGACATCTTACTTAGTCTGGAGGTTATCCCGGTGCTTATTCTGTTTCTTTATTTGAACATAATGAGATCTTTGACTTTTTCTCACATCTGAGGTGTGATTGATTTCCATCCTGTTTGCATTAGATGGCGGCCTTTGCCCCATGTTCAACTTCTTCATGATTTTTGAGACCTGTGGAAAAAAATCATACTATTTCAAACAAAGCTTTATTATCTTTAGTCACATTCTCATTCTGAGCAGCAGAAGTTTTGTTTCTTCTTCCTAAGGTACTTTTACAGCTGAACAATTGTTTCTATAGCTGCAAGGTTTAACTGATCTTTTAAGTCAAATCACTTGCTTTTACTTATTTCTATGACATAAGGTTTGTTTGCATATCTATTCATTTTTTAATTCTTTATGGTTCCTCTGCCTAATCCTCATATTCCTTTTGGAAGAAGTGGTTTATCCATTTATCCATTTGTCCACTGACTGGTAAGGATAAAACAGCAACATTACTTCTGACCCTTTAAGGTTATCTGACCTTCATGTTGCAGTTACCAAGTTATGAAATTTAGTAGTAAATTTTATATAAATTTTAAGCTTTATTCTTGAGTATATGGTTTTAAAACTGAAAATTTTAGTTGCTGACTTTATTTTCTTTAACATGTAATTTAAATTGAATAAGTCCATGACGACTTTAGGTAAAGTTGTTTTCTACAACTATTTGGCTACTACTAATGGGAAGAGGATATAATTTTTTCAAGGTTCCATTACTTTGGCAAAATTCTGTCTTAGCTTTTGTCACTATACTATAATTAGTAGAATATGTTTTCTAACCTTTATCTGTGGTGTGATATAACATAATGACTTACTTCTTCCCAGTATTTATCTTCCTGACAGTAATAAATCTGTTCCCTTTCGAATCCCACCTTGGGAGCCTGTAGCATAACTATGGTAATGAGAACCCTTCCTTGAGTCAAAGGAAAATCTGTCACACCTGAGACATTTTGTCATAAACACTTAAGGTTCGGTGCAGAAGCATATTTCTATAAAACTTTGTTTCATCAGGAATTTTTCTCACCAGTTCCACACACATCCCCCAGACAGATGATATAAACTTTAATCAAGCACAGGTCTTGCAAGCGACAACCAGACAAATTACCAAGCAACTGAGAAACAAAGACTTGCTCCTCCTTCTATAGAATACCTCATGCTAATTCCAGTGTTTTATGCTTTTTCCATGCTGGTTCCTTTAAATTGCCTGAAGTATTTGATAAAGGGGGGAGCTATTTGGACCCCAACTATAAAAAGCCAGTATCAGACCCATTTTCTATTTTGGGAGCTTCCACAGAAAGAAAGTCTAGAAAATATCAAAGTCTAGAAAATATAATAAAAGTTAATTTTACAATATAGAACTAGTGATCGTTGAACAGCAGTTTGACATCTGCAAATTGATCTACAGGAGCAGGAGTGTAGGTATACATGTACATAGGTACATACATACATGAAGGACAGAGAGTCAGGATTTAGGAACTTGAATAAAGCAATGGGCGAATCCATCAGTATTTTTCCACCTCCCAAAAAAGAAGCCTACAAGCTGTGACTTTGTGACATGGCTTGATGTGAGAGGATATAAGAAGCATAGAATCATAGAAAGGTTTGGGTTGGAAGGGACATTTAAGGGCCATACATTCCAACTCCCCACTACAATGAGCAGGGATATCTTCAACTAGGTCAGGCTGCTCCGGGCCCTGAACAACTTGACCTTGAATTTTTCCCAGGATGGGGCATCCATCCTACCTCTCTGGGCAACCTGTACCAGTGTTTCACCACCCTCATCGTAGAAAATTTGTTACAGCTAGTGTGAACCGACCCTCTATTAGTTTAAAATCATTACCCCTTGTTTTATTTCTACAGGCCCTGCTACAAAGACTGTACCCAGCATGGCCTCACTGACTAGCTCTGTAAGTGAGAAATCAAGACTAATCCCTGATTCCAAGACTCTGTGGTCCATTGTGTGTCTATATTGATTAGAGCTAGCTCCTTCACATCCATAACACTTCTTTTAGTATCTCCTCTGGATCATGTGATTTATGTGGTCTTTCTTACACTGAGATATAATTATAAATTTTCAGTGATTTCTAGGTCAAAATGTACAAATTAATGGAAAAGGTGTGGAGCAGCTGCCAAAATGCTATTTTCATGGCATGATACTTAGGATCTGTGTTGTACTGGTTGGGGTGACATACAAGGCATATAGGAAATGACTGAGATTGCTTTGAGATTGCAAAGCCTGCTGGGGAAATACTGAATGGGTCTTCAATAAAGAAAGACCTGGTTCAGGTTCATACTTATTGCCTTGAGACCTTCTTTATATTTCTGAAATCCTGTGCAAGCTTGGATCAGTTAACACCAGAGCAAGCTAACAGCCAAGGAGTGCTGACTTCCAAGAGTCCAAGACTTGAGGCTGTGTGCTGATATTGTTATTTAGTAAAGTAATATGGCCCTGGGCTCTTTGCTAGCTCAGATCTTACATTTCTACCTCGTACTCCCTTTCATTAAAAGTCTCAAACCACTTCATGGAGCAAACTTGCCCTACATCTTTAACAAAATGTAAGACTCAGCTTAACTATGCCCATAGTGTAAAAAAACTCTTTCAGGGCTGGATCAAGTGTGTCAGTTTGGGTACATTTTTTCTTAAACTGCTGAATCCAGACATAGTTCCAAGCCCGTGATGATCTTCTATCTAAGCTGAAATCACAGACCATGCTGACACTTTCATAATGTCTTTTTATGCTTCTAAGTAGACAGTAATACAGTTCTGTTGAATTTGACTGACAACTGATGAGCATCTTCTACAGCTGTATTCCACAGCTGCATGAGAAATAATGACCATCATGGCATTTTGGAGATTCCTGAAGACTGAAAGAACGCAAATGTCCCTCTATCTTGTAGAAAGACCAAAAAATGTTTTTAGGACTAAGAGCAGATCAACCTTATCTCAGTCCATGAAGATGTGATAGAGAAAATAATTCTGAAAATAATTTCTAGACATATGAAGGGCTAGAATATGGTTGAAAGTAGTCACCACATATTTAAAAAAGGATAATCTTGCTTCACCAAACTCATAGCTGTGATGAAATGAGGGGAGAGCAGTGGCTGTTCGTCTTAACTTCAGGAAGGCTTTTACTGTCTCACATCATGTCCCTGTTTACAAACAAATGAGGTATGGACCAGAGAAATGGAAAGCAAGGCCAACAGAGTATTGTATCCTTTAGGTATTTCCTTGACAAGAAGGTAATTATAGGTCAAGACCTTAAGCAACCTTATGTGTCTTCAAGTCAGGCCATTGCAGACTGAAAGACTTCTAGAGGTCACTTCCAGTTGAAATTATTCTTTACTTACTATAATGCCAATACAATGAAAGAATATAGGCAAAAATAAAGAATATAACTTTCCCTCGTGTTTTGCCAGTTCCAGTCCAACACAGGCCATCACTGTGTGAAAAGTTCTGTCAAATAATGATTACTTTATGGTTTGAGAGTTGGAGAGTAAGTTTTTTTCCACATCTGTTTCAGGTGATAGACACTCAGTGTCCTGGTTTGAGAGACTGCTAGAAGTTGTACCACATGAAAACTATGGCTTTTGCTATTTATATTGTAAAATAATAGTGGGGCTCACAAGTACAAACCTGATTATGATCTGAATTGCTCCCTTATTCATGCTTGGGACAAGCTGAAGAGGTCTTGTGCCTGTGCTAAGTGTGTACGTCCTGGGCACAGAACAGAAACCTTCAAATTCCAGATATGTCTACTATACTTTATGGATGATGAATTCACTGGCAAAAACTATTGCTCTCCTTAATAATTTACATGCATTTTTAAGCAAATCTATCACCCCATGAGAGGATATGTGTGTGTATATTTAAGACCGTGCACACATGTTTTTCGGAAGAGGAGGGCTATATTCTAATGTTGTTTGCAAAACCATAAATCCAAAATAATAATTTGTGGCTTCGTTGAATATATTTTGGGTAAAAGAAAAGAGAGTTGGAATTGAAATGTGTTAGACCCTTCTGTTTTAATGCTCGAAATAGAGGAATGGTCCTGAGCAGGGTTTTGGCCTTAAACTAACATTTTCTGAGTTCAGGAGCCATCATGGCCCTAAGACCATTCCAAAAACACAGTTTGGACTTACAGTGGTAAAAATTGCTTAATGCTGCAGACATGGCAAAATAATTTCAGTTGGCTTCTGGACACCCTGTTTTTTATTTCTTTGTTCACTGCTGTTTATTAACAGAGAGGTGGGCAGTGTCTCTCTCCTTGTAAACTTCTGGTAAGCTTCTGGTAACCTCTGGCAACCAAGTCTCAAGTTTTGGTAAGATTCTTTGCTCTGGCTTTCCATAAATTTGAAAATGTAGCCCCAGTGGCCATTATCATAATTTTAGGAAACAAATGATTTTTCCACAAACATTAAAATAAAGGCTTTCTCACTTAAGATCTGGCATTCACCTGAAATTAAATATGTATTCAGTAGCTTCAGCTATTCTCTGAATCGAGGATTTTGGTGGGAAATAACATAAAAAATACAAACAAACTGGAAATGTTTCTCCATAGCTCTTTTTTTCTGACATAAGCTGTATACATATACATAGAATCATATTTTTTTATAGCATTATATCTATGTTTTTATATATATTGATAATACCTATCTTTTATGCTTACCAGGTTAAGTATCAATCCTGGTAAGAGTTACCTATTCAGAACTTAGTTATCATGTTGTTTATGCATATAATTCTCATTGCTTTCCATAGGCATCACATAACCCAAAACAACAGCATAATTACGTCCCTGGATTGACTCCACTTATTGTAATGAAATTATCCCAGATTTACATTAGCATAACTCAGACCAGAAGTTTACCTCACAGTCTTTATACAAGCTGCATCTTAACCCAGTTAGATTTTGGTCAATCCCTTTAAAATATAAAAAGTGCCCTTCATAATAAAAGTCATAAGACTTTAGAGCATGACCTTCAGCTTTAACAATTCAAAAGCTCCTAGGGTCCTTCCCCTCTTTAAAGAATGAGAATAAATTCTGACAGCTGAATAAATATAAAGGGTCTAGTGTCAGTCTGAGGAAACAGGTTTTCATTTTATCACAGATGACTTCAGTTCACAGGTTCTCAGTGGAAGGGGAAATCATCATCTACTTAACACAGGATTAGTTGTTCAGAACAGCCTGTGGTCAGTGGCAAAAAGCCCCTGCCCCACACTTACTACAGTACTAAACAGGCAGTGACAGAATAGAAAACTTTTCCATGCCAATGCAGTATGACAGATTCACCTTCTCCTACACTTACTCTTTTTCTCTTCACTAGGTTCTTCCCCACACTGTTACAGTGTTATACCTTCCCACGTTAGCCCAGCTCACTTGGTTGGTATAAGGTCACAAGAGTTTCTGTGTCACTGATACCTGTTACTGATTTCTGTGTAAATGTGACTTTTCTTATATTGGAGGGAATTTGGTTTTGGTTGGTATTTGGTGTTTTGGATTTGTTTGTTGTTTTGTTTTTTTTAATACAGCTGTAAACATAGAAATAATTCTACAACTATTAATTTAGTCTTTCATCAGTGTTTTAATATGTTTCTGATATTATCTTTCCTATAAATAGATCACTTTACCTTACATTCAAGGAGTCTATATTTACATTCACCATAAAGACAAAGTAGCTGACACTTTCTGCAAAAAAAATGTCCTTTTTTTCTTATGGATGCATATGAGAGGGAAGGATGTGTTTGAAACCCTAACGCTGAAGGAGGCCCTTCCTTTTTTATGAGTATTTTAATTTATAACAGCCATGTGGTACTACTCTTTTCTTCTCCCTGTCCATTTTAATAGAGAGTAATGAGACAAACTTCCAACTGAGGATCTTAAAGCTCATCAGGGCATTTGCTGCAGGAGTGTGTTACAGAACAGGACATTTACATTTTTTATTTTCTTCAGCACTTTGTGCCATCTGGCTTAGACATCACTCTGTTCATGTCCTCCTGACATCAGTGCCGTTGTTCACCTAATTCTGTATGGGATTTTTAAGAACTTTATTTAGACCTGTGGTTTCTACTCCCATTTGGGTTATCTAATATTTGGGTCCTGAGATGCCTTGTGTGGCAGTGTCTAAACCTGGGCAGAGCTGCTACTATAAAATCAGCTTTAACAACAGAGTTGTAAGACACAGTTCTACAGGCCCCCCTGTACAGTTTGCAGCTTCTGCAGTCACATACACAAACATGCATCTTGAGGCATGCAGCCAAAAATCTACCTAATGTAGGCTGTAGTAAATAATTCAGAATGACTAATTTATTTCAGAAAAGAGCCATGATATGCCCATGAACAATATGAAATAGAGAGAGACAGAATTCACTGAATACATTATTTTCTACTGATTATTTGTTCAGCTCCAGCCAGCAAACATCATTCCTGATTTGCGTTACAACAGAAAAATTAATATGGGTACAGTCACTCTTTCTTGTATCTTAAAGTCTTTAGCCCATGAAAAATATCTAGGAATGTGTGTGTTCTTTCCCACAACAGATGCTAAATAACAGCTTGTAAGTAAAAAAAATGTTATCAAAGTCAGTGGTTCAAAAAATGCATGTGATTTTTTCCTTTGAACACGTTTAATATATAACAGAAGATTAAGAATTATAAAGGCGGGTTAAGCTATATATCAATCACAGCTCTGATTATGCAGCAAACAAAAGCTAGCAAATGTTGACTTGATACAAAACATTTTGATCTAATAATATCTCTTTGCCTCCAAAACTTCAAAAAGTATGATTTAAAGGCTATCAAAGGGCATAGAATTCCTTCCGCTGAACTCAGATAGTCCAGAGCAGCTTCTCAATCACCAGCAATGGTACAGTAAAGTAGGACAATTCAACTTGGCTGCAAGTCAGTCAGTGGGCTTCCCAGTAGATCCATAGTCACACACAGCTGGAATATAGCTGAAGGAAGGATGAATGGCTAATGTTAATGACATAAACAAGCACAGTAATGGGAAAGAAATAATTGTTTACACATGTTGAAATGTTGTATTATATGTTCAGCATCCACATATGGTACATTTGTGCCATAGGAAATAATCAGGTACATTTTACTACCAGGCTGTGTGAATGTTCAGAATCATTAAGACCTCCGTGAAGTCCTTACTGATTTTTCCTATTATTGCTCCTCACAATTCCAGCAACACTACACTGCTCCTCTGTTACTTTAGATTGTCTGGTGGGGCCATTGGATGCAAACTGAGGTCAGGATGGGTCTCAGATTCAGTACAGGGTCCAGCAAACCAACATCTGTCCTTTAATAGGTCCTCATTTGGTCCCTGCACTAGACTGAGCACAATAGCAAAAATTATGTTTCCCACAGGAAAAAACATATCCTAAACAGAAAGGAAGTGTAAAATTTATTGCAAAACCAAGAAAAATGTTCTGTCTTATGGATATATTTTTAAGCAAGTTTTCTCAAAAGTAGGTGAATGAAAGCAAATTATCTATTTTTGCTTCTGTTTGTCTTTCCCATAACTTTTGACCATTCTGGACAGAGTCAATCAATCTGATAGAGAAATAAAAGTTTTACAAAGCTCTTAAAACACTTGGAAAACAGGGTCAAAAAGAGATCTAGAAGTCTCTTTCAGTGCTGTGATGGCAAAAGAAACAGCAGCAGAACCTCATAACTCAGCAGATACCAGGTACCCAAATGCAAGTGTCCAGCCACTGTGAAATTCCAGTCAGAGCCTGCAATGAAAAATAAGTCACAAACCCCATAGGAGACCATGCTTCATTCAACCAAGAAGACCAAGTAGTTTATAGAGCATCCATGCTTCATTGTTGGAGTTCTTAATATAAATGTAAACATGTTCACAATCACATACAGAATAGATTTTGTGTTTAAGACATCCTTAGTTTCAAGAGTGCAAATGATGAGCTATAATCAGTACAACAGCTTGAATTTTAATATTTTTTCCTTTTCTTTGCCACTTTATGATCTCTTTCTTGTTGATTCCTAAAGTGTTTATTTAGTAAATTATTATATATTATATAGTAAATATATTATATAGTAAATATATTATTATGAGAGATTCACTGAAATTTTTGTAGCTTACTTAACTCATATTACAGTCTAAGTAGATTAACCACTAGACAATATGCCTACTGGAAATTATATTGAAAGATTTAAATATGCCCATGGAAGACAATAATAAAATAAATATGTAGCTCCTATTCACAAATTCTTTACAAATATAACAAATCACAGTCAGAAAGACAAAAGTAAGGATGTCATAGGTATTTCATCAGCTCTGGCTCAGGATCTAGCACAGCAAAATGCAGCTCTGCAGCTCGGGACAAGAAGTCAGATTCAGTTGATGCAAAGGTTCTTCACCTAAAATGTTGATAAAGTGCTTATTAAAATGTACATATACCATACAAACCCAATCTTGCTGTTCCATATCAATCAGAATTCAACTTTTATTTAATAATTTAAGAATTCAGTATTGACAATCTTAAATTTCATGGAAAATTTCACCCAAGACTTGGCTCCAGGTTATTTTTATTTTTTTTTTTTTAAAGAAGGGTTAATTTAAAACAAAATCTATGTCTAGTTGCTCTAAAGAGAGCCATATATTTGGATGCTGACAAAAGTAGGATTCAAGGTTATTTTAAAATTGTGAGTCTCCCAGATTTTTGACATGTAAATCAAGGAATTCAAATAAATTTCCATGGAAAGAACACAGACAGATTTGGGATTTTTTTTTTTTTAAGAATGTTTTCTGTCATATAAATTTCAAAATGCAATAACATAATAGCCATGACATGTAATTCTGAATTACTATGAAATTCTTTCATAATATTTAACAAATAGTTTCTCATAATTTCTGGCCAAGCTGGAGGTATGTTTGAAAAGGGTTTGATTAGAATGAGCTAAAAGGCATCTCACCACCACCCACTACTACTTTCTTAGCTACTATTGTTTTTTCATATGGGATTGCATCGTGTGAACCAGAAATCTGCAAGATGCCTAAAGTCACCACAGTGTCTTCCAGAGCACAATGGTATACCTACTGCAACAAGTAATTAATCTTGGGCTCAAGATTTCCTGATGGGAGCCTATTGACCCCAGCACAATAGATGAAAGTATTTTATCCTGTGTGTTCCCCTACTGACCCCTTGTCACCTTTTTTCATGCACTGTCTGCTCTCATACCAAACCAAAGAATTCATCCTTCACTCTGATATTTGGGGTCTGCTTGACCCTCTCTTGCTCTGTGGAAGAAGATTTCGTGATTTTGCTTAAGAGGATCACTCAGTAAGAAAAACCTAGCAAAGTTTTACCATACACAGTGACAAACATGAGTGAGCTTGGAAGTGTCAGGGATGCTGGGCTTTACTCACACCCCTGATCCCACACAGTTTTTAATGGGAAGTTGCATGCCATCTCTGCACCTGCTGGGAGCGTGCTTGGAGAACAACGGGGCACACTCAGGACTAACGAGGGGACCTGCGAAGGGACCTCAGTGCAGGTGCTCACAAATCACCATCATGGTCCTTCTGGAATAGCAGCTGCAAGCTTGGAAAATGAACCTTTGAGCGCTCTGGTACACGGAATACTCATAAGGGTGGACGGGAAAATGAGATGTTGAACCACTGCCCATCCTTCTGTATTAACCCCAGTACCCAGGTCACCTCTAAACTGGCCCTGAGGCAGTTACACATGGACAGTTTTTGTCATGAGTCCACTCTTGGGGCTAATGCCCATAACAAGGTTAAAAAAGGTACATCTAGGCTAGGTATCTGAAGTGAACCAGATTTTTAGAGAGTTGCTCTTCAGTGTCTGTTTTCTCTGGGGTGTCTCAGACTGCAAAGCCAGGAAGGGAGGTATTAAAACTGGTTCCTCAGCAGTGATAGAATATTTTTAATCCCAGAGAGTTAGAAAAGGGGGACAGTAGCTTAGAGACCCCATCCAGCCAGTGCAAGGAGTGTGTAAGTACTGCTGCTTTCAGCTCTTGGGACAACAGTGCAACAGCTTACACTGGCTCTTGCCAACTTAAAAATTAAAGAGCTGTTTCAGACTCTCCTGTAGCAGCAATTACCCTCTGCTGAAAAAGTTGTGCTGTAAATCTTCACAGGGTCCCCTGACACTCTCAGTGACAGCAGACCTCCAGCTGTTGCCCACAAGACACTTCAAAGGCCATCTTGGATAAATATGTGAAAACTGTCCTAAGCTCTTACAGTAACTGTAGTCCCAGAGGGAATGTCCCCTCCCCCATCCCTACCCATCAGGCTCCCATCTACTGTAATTACTTAATCTCCTTGCTCCTCTGTGCCTGTCATTGGGAATAGTTTCCAATGCAACATATTCACTCCCCCACACAGGCTTGAAAGAGGGTGAAAAAGAAAACACTGACAAATGTTTCCCCTGCAGATAATCATATTGTCATTAGAGCTTTCAAACTATTCCACTGTCTTCCACATTCCATTAATAAACCACCCTGGGCCCAGATTCCCACTTCTCTAAGTTAAAATAACATTCTTGTCATTAGCAGTAATCCTCTGGTTTAGTCCAGCTACATATCTGGATTACCTGGACTCAAATGAAGTTTTCTGCTGATTTGAGCAAAATGAGAATTTAAAATCTGGATTTTTCCTCTCTTAAATAGTCCCCTACTATCGACCATATAAGAGTAATACAAGCAGGAGGCTGAAAACACAGTTGTCTGTAATGATGCAGCTTGGGCAGGCTGTCTGAACAGCATAAAGTGCTGCAGTCCTGGTTTGAGGGTGACTTGCAGCCCTCTGCAAAAGGGTGATGACCAGAAGGTGACCTGCAGAAGATGCTGTGACCTCAAGCAACTGCCTAGGTCTGCTTGTTGTTTCTCAGTTGGCAACACGGTGAGCAAGTGCGAGACTCTTGGTTGCACTCTGCTGTCAACTCTGGAAAATATATGGACAAGAGCAGATGAATAGGTAAGTCCAAGAAGCTTTAGGAAATAGAGACAGTGACACATGGCTGTGATGGAAGTTGAGGCATGTAAATATGGAAAAAGTTTAGGTAGATATACATAGAAATTTTTAAACAAGTTATGTTTTTTGGAATATTTAAAAACATGGAGAAGGGACACTGAGCACAGAGAAGCTGGAGAAGGTGTGGGCAGGGAAGAATGTTGAGGAGAGATGGCAGTTGGAGAGGGGATTTTTAGTTTGCTTCAGGGCCCATAACAGTTCTTCTAAGGTCCTGTATGTTTATGTACATGGATACACTCATGTGTGTTCAGAAAAGATGTATAAACAATAAAGTTTTATATTTCACATATATCTTCTCCATACTTCAAAGGCCATGCTATGAACCACCTGTGTCCTTCTCCCATGAATTTTCCCAGTAGTCTCTTTTAAATGGAATTTGGTCCGTTGGTCTTTTTCTCCTTGGCTGAAAAGTCACCAATTTTCCTGTCCTGCCAGCCAGCCTCTGTCTGGAGCAGATATTGATGATAAGGACTTAGATCTACTTTCTTTGAGTAACTTGTGTATTTACATAAGTTTCATAGGGTTTATTCACCCCGAGAAGTGGCAACAAATGTTATGAGGTATTTGTATTAATTACCATCAGGTAATTAATTTGGAGGCAACTGTCTTCAGACACTGTGTTTCTGTAAAGCTCATGCAATACTAATTGTTTGGCAGAAAGTTGAAGTCCCTGCCCCAGACCATGACTTTTACAGGTGGAATTCTCTAAAGGTGAGGGTATTCACAGAGATAGCAGGGGCCAGTGGGTGGGTGGTCTTATATGTCCACTGGTATGATGCATTCAGCCTACCAGCAACACAAAGGAAACACAGGAGTTCTAGGAAAACAGAGCAGAGCATAGAATGATTTTATAGACACAGTTGTTCGGTGGCATTTTTGGGACACCTTAGAGGAATTTCATCCTTAGTACTCACATATCACCAGTGTCTAACACAAAAACATTCTTTTTTCACATTGCTAAATGATGTAACCTTACTCACAAGTGTAAGAAAAAGGGGATTACTTAATATTTATAATATTATCTACTGTGCAGCATGCACATACCATATTTTCCTTTCAAGTGTTTTGTGCTGTTCTTCGCCTTTTTTAAATCAATGTCAAGGGAATGGTGACACGATAAATATTCAGTGAGGTTAGATATAAACCTTGTTATATCCACGGTACCTGATTCTGTCTATATTATCTCATTCTTTTATGTTTTTGGTTTTTTTTTATGGGCCCCTTTTTCTTAGTATGAATTGGACTGAATTGACTACTTGTCGAGATTTTGCATCACTGTATGAAGGAGTACTAGGACAGATTTATTTACTATTTTTCTGGGGAAGGGAAGGGAAGGGAAGGGAAGGGAAGGGAAGGGAAGGGAAGGGAAGGGAAGGGAAGGGAAGGGAAGGGAAGGGAAGGGAAGGGAAGGGAAGGGAAGGGAAGGGAAGGGAAGGGAAGGGAAGGGAAGGGAAGGGAAGGGAAGGGAAGGGAAGGGAAGGGAAGGGAAGGGAAGGGAAGGGAAGGGAAGGGACCTGCAGTGATCATCCAGTTCAACTACCCAACCACTTTGGGGATGATCAAAAGTCAAAGCAAGTTAAGGGCATTGTCCAAATGCCTTTTCAGCACTGAGAGGCTTAGGGCACCAATCACTTCTCCAGGAAGCCTGTTGCAGTGTTTGTACATCCTCTCAATAGAGAAATGCTTCCTAATGTCCAGTCTACACCTTCCCTGAAGCAGTTTTGAACCATCCTCATGTACCCTATCACTGGATATCAGAGCGCAGAGATCAGCACCTCCCTCTCCATGTCCCCTCCTCAGGAAGCTGTCAGCCTCCTTTTCTCCAAAATAGACAACCCCAAAGTCCTTAGCTGCTCCTAAGAGGAAAGGAAAAATTTATCTGATGATGGAGGTTGCCAGTCTGCTGGGAAGAAACCTGTTCTGGTAGTACATGTCCTCAGTAACAGAAAGAATTTTAGGAAGAAGCTTCTCATATGGGAAAAGGCCAAGAAGGATTTTGACTTTGGGAGACAGGGAAATATAAGCTCATGATTAATAAATTTGGATGGATACATAGGGAAAAATGGAAGAAAACATGAGCACTTTATTCAATTTTTCTATTTCTAATATTGAACATTTCAGTAGTAGCTGAAAAAAGACCTACATGAATCAGAATATTTATTATATATTTTTCTTTTATACTTAATGCACCTTTTCCTTAACTTTTTGAAAAAAAAAAACTTAGTCTGATTCTGACCAAAATAAATGAGTAGTATGGATTTTGAAAATACTGTACTACTGAAGCTGATGTGCATTGATGGAAATGAGATCAGACAATATAGGAAATTTTTTCAGATTTTTAGAGGTGTCTGGCATCATGAACTTGTCTGTCCAGAGATATAACATTGTGGGAGGAGCGTTATGACCTGATATTAAAAAAATCCTTCTAATATTAAAGCAAGATCAGATCTCACACATTTTTCAAGGAAACTTTTTTCTTAAATCCCTCAGGAAAAAAAAAAATAAGCCAAACAAACAACACTTCCTTCAATGCAAATATAAAGAGATGAAGTATTCTAATGTTCATCACCTCCCTTAGTGATTCTTAAGAATTATATTTTTTTCATGAGAAAAATATAGTTAAATGTTTTCTCAGTTCATATTAAAGTAAAAGATGATCAGAGACCATTGCTGGTTTATAGATATCATTAGTCCAAGTGAACTGTCTGAGATTTATGTTTATTTTTTTCAAAAGATGAATTATCTTGATTTTGAGGTTTTAAATTTTTCATTGACTTGAAGTTATGCCATGAGGTATAAGCACCACTAGGCTCCTGGGAGTTGTTAATTTAAGTGATCACAACAGACCAGAGAGTTCTCCTGACTGTGACTCCACAGTTTGTCGCTGGGAAGAAAGCAAATGGGAATCATTTTCTAACCTTGAACAAGGATGAAAATGCTGGTTAATGAGTGGTGAACACTAGGCATGTACTGCTCTCCAGGTCACTTCTCCAAAGTAGATGGTGGGGTTTTGTGGATTTCTGAATTTATGCAGTCTGTGTTGCTGCTGCTGTCTGCAAATAGTCTACTCAAAGCTAAGCAAAATATCCATATGAACTTCTGGCATGGGAACTTTTCTATTCTTGTACCATGTTCTCTGACCAATTAATATTTTTTTCCAATTCTGAAATGGTTAATTGTGAAAATTTGCCATAGACATTCATAATTCAGAACTTGATGATGAGTTTTGAGTATTTATACCTCGTCATTTAAATATCATGGTGTACTTAAGTTTGCCATATTAAACATTTCTTTAACCAGAAGTCACATTAATTTATCTATTCAATTTTCAGTGTTGCTAATTTGAGTAACTACAGCAGTGAAATAGGCCAAGCCTGCAACTGGTTGGTGTTACACAATCCCTGCTGCACTGGTGGAGCCTGATCAGCTGTAATCAATTATCTCTATGCATCTTTCCTCTCTCGGGGGTACCTTTTCCACCTGTGGTGTTTATTCTTTACCCTGGACAACAAGTTGCTGTCTGTGAAGGGATATCCAAACTATGTATTTTATAATGCATGTCATTGCCCCAAAGTCTATTAATTGGCATCTTCATACTTTAGTTTAGCAACCGTTCCTGTTAGGAAGAGATCAAGGAGAGGAGGGAGACAGGGTGGAGAACTGAGACACTGGGATCATCAGGCAGGGATATGAGACAGCTGGATCCAAGTTAATCTTGGTTACCAAAGTGTAGGAGAGTGTGATGCAAAGATATCCACATGGGCAACACATCACATGAGGCTTTCTAAGTAGGATATCACACCCCATCTAGGAGATGCTGATAAATTCTCTCAAAGCACTCCACTGAATGGACTTACTGGCTCCAAACTTCAAGAATTTCTCTTGTACATCTTCACGGTGTATACTTAATTAGAGATGGAGAACACCCTGGAGAGAAGGAAGTTAATGTTATCCCTATACTATCCATGGTTAGCAATATTCAAGTTTTAGTCGAGTTGCAAATTTTGGTTTTCATCAGACAACACTTAGTTTTTCTTCTCCCTACTCTAGTCACAGAATAATTGAAATTACCTTGGCTTTTGTCTTTCATGTTTGCTAAGAAGAAAAAAAAGACATTCTCTGCACTTATTCTATTTTATCTTTTTTTTACTTTGGATAGCCAGGACTATGTGGAATATTCTGGGTGATATATTACTGTGACTTTTTTAAATGACATAATTCCAATTTTCTGTACAGGAAAAAGTCCCTTTACTAGGATGATTCATAACTACCACTTGTTTTCAACTCACAATGCAATCCTTATCAGTCTGTAGGGTCAGACTGATCACAGCCAAGATTACATTTGCAGACATGTAAATTAGGAGAAGGGTCATAGTATTATCCTTAAATTAACAATGGTGGGACTGGTTCAGATGAAAGGTGGATGATATCCCTTATCTCTAAGCCTCATCTGAATGTCTGAAATTCAACAAACTGAATCTGAATTCACAGTTCACCCATTTTTGATTCAACAATTTTAACCAGCACAACTCCTGTATTTTGTGCCAAATCTGTTACTAAAAATATTCATTGAGGTCATTAAAACATTGCCAAGGATAACCATAGGGAAACTTTGTTGACAAGTCTTTCAGTGTGAACTGTGGTTATATAGTCTTGAGAACTTGTCTTAATTTTATTACAATGCTTCTGTTTAATACCAAGCTTTTTGTAACTTGTGTATTTACATAAGTTTCATAGGGTTTCATAGTGACCAACACTACAGGGCCATACTGGTCTGGCACAATATTATGGGCTTCACTGAAATTTTTTTATTTAGAAGTTCTGTTTTCTCATCAAAAACTATAAATTTGCATTACACCTAAGATGAAAGTGTTTGCTTTTTTCAGGATCGGGCCACACTTTAGATATGCAAATGAATCTGTGACCCGTATATTCTACTCATTTTAATTATATCATTTCAATAATAGAAGGTGTGAACAAAAGGCCTTTACATGTCTTTAGAAGTCTCAGCACATATCTACCTGTCTTTAAAAGATGTAATCAGCCAGATATTTTTTGTTAAGAATATTAACAATTATATTAAGTAGCAATGATAACAGCAATCATAATAAGTCACAAGTAATAAAGGGATACACATGATCTTTGTGTCAAGAGGAATGTGAGGTCAATTCAGTTGATGTCTGCAAAGACTTCTGGATCAGTTCAGATAATGAAGCATTATTTTTCGACAGCCAATGTATTTTCTAATTGTTGATGATTTTTGAGATATAAAAGAGAATACTAATCTGCTTAAACTATCATTAATTTTGCCAAAAAAAGAGTAGTGTTTTAAATTAATAAATCTGTCTTTCATTAATACTGTATTAATTTAGGAACACAATAATCCTGGGGCTCTTTTATTCAAGAATGCCAGTTTCATAATTTAATGAAAAAAAGGAGAATAAAAATTGAAATAGAGTGCTCATCACTACCATTAGGAAACAGAAGTACCTTTTCACATTTCTCCAGCATACTTCTCCCTTTGAGGATTTTCTCTTACAGAACTCAGAGTACAGTTAACTTCTCACAGTCAATAACTGCACACTTGAATAAATCAAAATTAAGCCTAATTCATTTTTAACCCTACACTCAGCAACAGTAATGATTGAGTATTTGTGACAAAACTGCAGAAGGGAGCTTGTACTTTAAGGGTCCAAACATTGCCTGTGTTGAAGAAAATGGAAAGCTGAGGTGACCTGATCTGCCTCTGCCCATTAGGGACTTTTTGATAGTCATTGTCTTTAAGAAAAATAATTGCTTCCCAAGAATGCTCAGCTAAATCATTTTATTAGTGTGAACTGGATTAAGGTTATAGGAAGGTCCTTCTTGCTTCTTACCCAATAATATCTGACCATGCATATCAAAGAGTGGAGGAGGCAAATTATTCATTATTTCAGCAGCATAATGAAAGCATAAGGGAGGTTTAAAAGGACGCTATCTGCAGCAGGAAACTGTCAAAGAACGTGGGAACACAGCCCTCCTGCATTTTTGTTTCAGCTCCGTTGATCAGAAGATTGAAAGGCCTGCTCTACCTACAGGGGTCCTCTGTTCAGGCCCCACAGTGCAATTATAATCCGTCCTCACCTCCTTTAGAATGACAGCCCAAAAACAAAGCCCAGAGCTTTTGTACAGCTTAGCATTCCTAGGAAACACAAATCTTCATTTCTTTCTTTTCTTTTTTTTTTTTCTTTAACTGTTAAGAATTAATTAAAATTGCTCTTATATAATATCAAGGGATAAAACAGCTTAAAATTATCTAATACTTTTTAAGGGCAGAATTTTTTCTACAGAAGGATCAATTGCTCACTGCCACAAGGTAGAGCAGCTCTGCTTTTGTCTTCCTGTTGCCTCCAGGAATAAGGAGCCCAATTGGCAGTATTTTGCATGAGGCTGTTTAATTTCATTTTTTTTCTGCCATTATTCTTGTTGTTTACACGTTAGTGACAGAAGTTTGCAAGTAGTTGGATCCTCAGTTGTTCTTGCCATTAATTTTGCTGGATCTCTGCTTTTCAAAGGGTGTCTAAACAAAAGCCATGCACCTCCATAACTAACATGTATACTAGGTCACTGTAAAAGCACCAAGTGGTAGGAAATGGGATGGCCTAAGTATATTAAGAGATGCAGGAGACATATGAAAAAGTAACATTTTTATTTTGCCAGTAGTCTTAAATAGTCTTTTTTGCCAGTAGTCTTTAAATAGTCTTCCAGCAGCAGACTATTTTGGAGGCCAATTTTAAAACAACCTACTAAACATATTGGCTCTTTAATGTTCCTTCATCTGGCCCACCACATCATTGTGGTTATCTGAGGAATGCTGTAGATTGCAGGATTATAGCTGTTTGAAAATTTCTGTGTTTAACATAAAATGTTGAGGTGGCATTGCTTTACCCTGCACAAACCAGCACCCAACAGGCTAAAGTTAACTGTCAGGTTCCACTGCAGAGTGAACACACAGAATGCCTTTGGCCAGCAAATCTCACATCGTGCATGACCTTTAAATGCATATATTTGCAGAAGGTTAGACAAGATTGCAGGCTGCTTGAAAGATTTAGTGGGTGAGATCAATCCGGGATGCCACAATGTAGTCTAGCTATGGATGTGAAAGTCTGCTTTGGAAATGCAAGACCAGGTGATAATAAAAACTATGGCAATGGCATGAATCAATTTCACTATTCTCATCCTCTCATTCTTATTTCTCATGCAGGACAACCTAGAATTACTTTCAGGCTGATTTGGGTTTTTTTCTAATACCTTTAAATTGTGCCGCAGCTACAATGTGAGGAGTGAAATTTGGCTTCCAAGAATACAAGTGTATTTAGGGGTCAGGTTATATCTCAACTGTTCTGGTACTTACTGGCGGGTTCACACTATTCTTGTTTCACTTAAAATTCACTTAAATTATTTGCTTTATTTAGCAATTGCTTTACAATTTTTTTCTTTAATTAGTAAAGAAATTCTTAATGTGAGTTAAATTGAGTGGTTCAGGATGTTTTACAAGCATTTAAGAAGGCATTTTAGCAAAATCACACTTAAAAAGAAATATTTTATTATCCCTTTCAAGATTTATTTTTGGTGAGGTGTAAGGCCATTTAAATAGGAATCAGGCTGCTCAATCATAAAACCTGTTCTTTTTGGTCTGATATATATTGACTTCCTTTGTTTGAAAGGGACAAAGGCATATTATCTTATTCTTTTTCACATATGGTTTATCTCTTTGCCCTCTAAATGACACCAGTCGGATGGTTCATGTAAGATACCCAAGAGCCTCAGGACAGAAGGGAACCAAGCACTGAATAGCCAGTGGGGACATATCAAAAGCCAAGTGCCAGGTCTGTCATCCATTACCTATGCTATTATGTTTGGAAGTACTATGGCACAGAAGATCACTTCTGGAGCAATAGATGCATTCAGGGATTTGGTGGAACATCTGTTCCTGATATATTTCTGTATCAGAACCTGTGAAAAAATCTGAAGTGATTCTCTGAACTGGCCAGTGGAGTCCCACCAGCAAGGCATTTGCAGGGAAATGTTCAGAAATGTGACATTCTTCAAACATGTAGAAATCATGCTCTTCAGGATGAGGCATTTTCTATTCTTGCTACATCCTAGTAATACTATTTAGCAGGTAGAGCTTTTTTGTTTTATTTTACTTTCAGTAATTCTACAGGTTTGTATGTCCGAATGGATGTAGTGCTTGACTGACCTTCAAAAAATTGGTGCAAACACATCCCTTTCTGGAATTCAAAACACCTCTTTGACAGCCTTTGATAATGTGCAGGACCAATCAGACTCCAAAGGCTAGGCATGCCTTAACACTAAGTGAAGGCTCAAATCAGGTCGGTCTATCTTGAGGAAGTATGACTCAAGGAGCTCCATCTTCCATGGGAATATTGAGGTCTGCCTGGAAAACCAGGAGTTTTAGCTGAATTTGGACTTCTTTATAACTTACATATAATTCTGCAGAGCTTCATGTCAGAGTTGGCTGAATGAGCCACGGTAACTGCAGGTTTAGTTCCACAGTTGTTAATGAAATAATTGTGGGAGTTTTACCCATTTCTATTCCAGATTCCTATTCTACTACCTAACACCCATTTTGAGAGTCTAATTAGCTGGAAAAACCTACTTACTGATAGAGTTTATGGGGAGAAAAGAGCCTTTGGACACTATTTGTTCCTGTTAGACCCAATAGAATTAATAATTATTTTTTTAGTGGTTTCACTTTTGCTTTGGTTTGGGTTTTCTCTCTTTAATAGGAAATAGAACTAATGAGCTTTTAAGAAACTCTGAAACACCTAAAGGAACTATGAGATATTTTTCAATATTAGCAAATACAGGATGGCCATAGTTCACAGTGTTTCTGGCTTTAGCCCTACCATCATCAAAATATTGCCTAAAGAAGAATGTATCATCCTGAAAAGTCAGCTTGAGCTTTTCAGTTCCTTTAATAATTTTTTTAATAGTGTTTTTCTACAATGTTTCTCAGGTCAAATGCTTATCGTTTTCCAGCAAATGCTCTTAAAATGAACAAAAGCACAGATATATGAAGTTATCTTACATTTTATTTCCACCTTTTATTCATTGTCATCTTTCAACTATAATTTCTTCAGAACAGCTTTTCAGGTACGGAACCTCTCAAAATTTTAACTTTTAAAGAGAATGATAATATCATCCTTTCACTGTAGACTGAGGGATTCACAAGAACAAAGCAGTAGCATTGACTCCCCAAAGGAGCTGAAAGCCAGATGGAACATCTATTCATAATGGTGTAGAAGTATCTGCCTCTGTTTCCTAATGCAAGGAAATTGCCTTGTGATGCATTTGAACAGAAATACATCATTAAGAGTTGGTGGACTATCAGTAAGAAAGTAGGCATTTGGGTACTAAAGAGATCTTCCAGCATTTTTTTTGAACCTCAGCTGTTTCAGCTATGAATCCACCCTCTTTATGGTAGATTTCAGGAACTGGAGAAACCAAAAGCTGTTTGCTCTGTGCCACCAAAACACCAGATTCCTTGTATGTGAGAGTGTGTGTGTGTATGCACCCCTGTCCTCAAAGGGAAAACTCAGTTTCTAATAATACTTAGGTGGTTCAGGTCAATCTCTGCTCAGCCAAGTCGGCCAGCTGTTCCAGCTGCTATGGCCACACACATCCTCCCAGGAGTCCATAGCTCTAATGGCCTTCAGGCATGTAAAATCTGTTCTGTCTGCATAGTCTGAACTGTTCCTTGTATAATAGCAAAGTTATATTCTTAGTCTGATCCTTCCCACTGTCCCTGTGGATATGAAAACTCAAGACACAGATCTGGCACTCTGCATCTTTCCTTTTTCTGACAGGACCAGAGCAAGACATGATTGGATTTTCTCCTTTAAGAGCTCAGATATTGTAAACACTAAGGGGAGCATCCTTTATTTTTTCCAAACATTTCTTGCATCTGAGATGTCTTTCAGAAAGATTCAGAGACTTGTGAAACTACCATCAGCTTGTGCAAATTGTTATGGCTACAAGCACAGCTAGATATGGATAACATCTATTTTATTCCTGGATTTCTAAGACACAAATGCCTCCAATAAATGCAAATGTTAATCCATTTATTTCCATCCACGTATGTTGGGGTGGCAGGGTTGCTTCCATATTCTGAGTATTGTTTTTTACTACCTACTGGAAAGTAAGTGGCAGCACAATTTTTTTCCATGCTTTGAAATTTTGTCCTGAATGCAGACATTTACCTGGACTGCATGCCTTCCATATCTACTTCTCATCTGTGTCAAATCTGTTTCACCTGGGGAAATTATGATTTGAAATATTTTTTTTCCCCATTTAAATATGAGTGAAAATGAATTTTTGTCCATTAGCTAAAAGTTATTCACCTGGACATGTTCTCATCACGAATCACTTTCAAGTGTGAATACCTTAATGAAAGAAGTGAGACAGAGGATAATTAAATTTGGTGATTAATGTGTCTAAAAATGTACAAAGTAAACAGTAAAAAATATTTCTTTGATTTTCAGTTTATTTTATTTCAGCAGTCTGTTTTGGGCTTGTACCTCAGAATTAGTTTTAAATCCAGAATAGAGACAAAGGATGTGCAAAACATGAGAAATGGGCAGTTTTCACAAAGTTTTTTGGCAAAACAACATACTGACACAGAGTTTGTTCTTGTGAGCCTAGAGCTAGGAGCTAGGAGCTGAAATTCAACTTTTTAGGAACAACCAATGTCAATTCAATTCCATGCCAAATGTGCCAGCTATGTTGAGATAATTTATTGAGGGTCACACTGAAGACCAAAAATTTCAATCAAACTTGCAAATGTTGACCAGCCATGGCCAGAAGGTACATTCTGGATGCAGAAGGTTTATTCTGGATGCACATACCCTGGCCCATCCAGGGCCTGGCATATCTGAATAGTACAGGCAGATAAAACAAGTTCTCATACCCTGTCTGTGTGCTTATAAGAAAAGTCAGACCATGACGTGCTTATGCCATGTGTCCTGGTGCCCATCAGCTCTGGTGGAGACTTCTGCTTCAGCTTCCATGCTGTGGGATGGGTACCTTTGTGGCTCTGAGAAGGTCCATGAGCTGCACAAGGGCTAAAAATATGATTATATTGTTGCTGTTATTTTGAAAAAAATTACCTACTGATTTGAAAGGGACAAGCATCTTCTCCCCAAAATTTAGCTTCCTTGTTCACATCTTCTTCAGAAGGTAAAGAGGCGTCTGGGTTAGTTGGGTTGGATTACAAATTCCTCATGGGTTATGCCAGTAAAAAATTCAGCTACAGCTGATGTTGAAGGGAGGAAACTGCTTATGTTGATGAGTAGTACAAACATGCTGCTCTCTACCTTGTCATTACAGTAATATATTATATGGAGATAGTGCTGGAGGCAGTCACTCTGAAGCACTACAGTCAATGAAGTTGCAAAATATTACTGCTTTGTAAGAACACCCTAAGCCTTTCTGTTTAATTGCTGCAGTCGTGGAGTTAGTATCAAGCAATTGCAGTCATGTGGATGCTTTTAGTACCTTTTAGTACTTTCTTTTGAAACATTTTCACAAAGGTAGTTTGTTGCTTAAGGCTTTTGCTTCAAATACATATTTTTAGCTCTGACATGCTAGTACCTGCAGGGAACATCAACAGTTTTTACTAAGCTTTAGCAAGGCTCTTCCCTCTGGCAAGAATTTCGCCTGCCTGTTGATGATTTTATGGACAGAGGAAATGACACATTTACTGTCTGCAGCCTGTCAGAAGAAGGACAGTTGTAGCAACATCATGGTAAAATTTCGGAGATGGAATGAAAAAATAATCAAGTTGAAAATGGCCATTAATTTTTTAGGTGGAGCTCATTCAGCACGTTGAGAAGCAAAAGAGCTGATTCATTGTTTCTCAGCCCTTTTGAAGTTATGTTGATATTTTCCATGCAAAATTAACTTAAAAGGCTTCTTCCAAGATATCTGTTTGAAATGATGCCTAGTCTTACTTTTCCCCATGCCAGCTGAAGCAGATGTAAATGAAGATCTCTGCTTTGTAGCATCAGATTTCTATTGCTGTGCCAGCAGTAGAAGTCGACTTTCATGCCCATACTGACAGAAAGTAAAACTGGAGAAGAGTTACAGCAGCACAAACCACCAGATCTTCTAATTCCTTTGTAGAGGGGAATTTAGGCAGGGAAGAGTTATGTCTTGTTTAGATCCACAAGGTAAAATTCCCTACTGTAACCTGTATGAAAGGCATCACAAAGGTTGCTGCACCCTCCCACTGCCACAGATATGTCATCAATGCATACAGGAATGAGTAAAATCCACTGTTTGAAAAATGCTTTTAAATGCCTTTTTTTTTTTTAACTGATAAACCCTATGAAAATATTTTCCTTAACTCCAGTTTCCCTGGAGACATTCTGCTTTGAAATTATAAAGAAGATACTTCCAGTGCATGAGTTCTTGCCCTCACAGGCACTCGTTGGACAACGAGAGGAACTCTTTAAACTCGAGGGTAATATCCATAACAACACATGGCTTGTTATATCGTGCAGCTTAATCAACCATAAAATGATTCCAATTTGAATATGTTCTATTTTAATTGGCAATTGTGTTGCTATCTGTGCTTACAAATAGAAGTCAGAATAGTCATGTTAACTTCATGCTGCTCTGCAGACTAATTTGAGCTATATTAAAGAATTTTGATTATTCAAAGTTGAAATAATTTTTTAGGTGTATATATTATATCAGAGTATAGATTTCTTGTTTTGAGAGTATAAGTAGTAGAGGAAAAGGATTAAAAGCAATAAAATATTTTACATTTTTGTTGGTTTACTCTTCAAGTACGCTGACAAATGCAATAGAAGGATTATCTAACCTTATATCTGATTCTGCTCTGAGATTGAAGCTGTACTGGACTTCCTCAAGTCCCTTCCCATAGGAATTGTCCCACTTTTATAGATGCCAAAACCAAATAAAAGGCCAGAAAAATTCCAATTCTTCAGAATGATTCTTCTGTCTCCATGTTAACTATGACATAGTGTGGAATTCCTCATTTTCATTACTGTTAACATAACTGCACAGTCAATTTTTTTTTCATATTATATTTGGTACACCTAAGCAAAATACAATGTAATTTTAAATTCTTGATCTGTTATATTCCTGTTCAAGACGTTTCTTACACTGGAAGAGAGGGTGAACTTCAGTAAAGGCATGTATGGAAACTGGCTGTCCTCTACTGACTTTGCTTTTCCTCTAATCAAAGAGAAACTTCGTTCATTACAATGATGTAAGATCACTCAAACCATCAAACTACAAAGGAAAACATTTGACATTTCATACCCCTGATTAAAATGGTAAGAATTTTCTTCACAATTAACCTCATTTTCTTACCCAACATTCTAGAGTAAATATAAGAAAAATGTTAATGTAGACACTCTGAAAATCATTCTATTTACCAGGTGCTCTTTATTTTTTAATACTTTGTCACAAGCTGTCATATTGCCTTGATGGTTATGATACAAAAAGAGATTTTAAAGAAAGGAGAAAAAGGAGCCATTTTTCCCCCACATGCATTATTGTAGTATCATGGATTATCACAGAAGCAATGGAATCAAGTCAGCCATCTCCTCACTTGACACTGCTGTAAAGAATAAAGATATACTTCCTTGCATTCTAATGAGGGAAAGAAATCTTGGGCTATCTTTGGAAAAAAATATTTTTAGGGTATGGAAAACAGTTGCTTCTTCAACTCTTCATTGCCTTCAAGCAGAAGGCTGGGAAGGTCACAGCAGCCGGGCATCAGACTGTACGGGGGGAACATGGTGGGTCAGCCAACATTGGGAATTTGGCTCAACAATAAACACAGACAGAGTAGTAAAACATAGGATCATTGCATTCAGGTAACGCTGTCAAATAACAACCTTTGCAGAAAAAACATCTGGATTTACGAGATAACACTCATCCTTCTTCTTCATGCTTAAATCAGTGTACAGGATCGAGAGCTGGTATCTCTCTGCACTTTCAGCTTCCCCTGACTATTTCAGAACTCCACAGTTCACTGCTCCTTCCCTGCAGTGCAGAGTGAGCCTCTTGCTATGTAAACCAAAGGAGCTCCACTCAATTTTTGGAATTCCATTGGTAAAACTATTTACCCACACTACCTATCTCTATTGGGCCTAGAGATTAGCTCCATAAAATTTGACATTATGCCTTTTTAATTATATAGGGGATCCTTTCCAGAGGGAAATCTCACACTTCTTTCATGAAATAAAAGCATTGCATATAGAGGTAGTAAATAAACAAGTAGTGGAATTAGCTATTTAAATTCTGAATAGTAATAACAATCAAAGTAAAGGTAAAGATATGTACCTCCAAAATGAAAGAAAAATTTCTTATCCAGCAATACCCATATGGCAGAGCTATTGCCTATCCAATGCACCACAAATGTACTGCATGTCCACTAGTGTGTATGTGTAGACTTTGTGAAATCAGGAATCCTTCCCAAGCTTGTCAAACAGCTAAAAACTTCTTTCCAGTGATGCAGCACCTGATGAAATTATTCTCCAAATTGATGATTGCAGGAGGTGGAAGATTTGAGCCCTGACCAATCACCATGTTGAACACTCAGGTGATCCATTTCTTGCTATGCAGACCCAGGTGACTGCCAGGCTGCTCCATCAATCAGGTGGACAAAAAGAGGCCGGATATGATAAACGGGACAAAACAGGATTTTACACTGGAGATCAGAGGCATCTATAGCACCTTCTCACATAACTGCCTTGTCATGTGGACTGTTAAATTTCTGGTTTCTCAGTAGTTTGCATGGAAAGTGATTGCCATCGAGCTCCTGTGGTGTATCCTTTAGAATTCAGCAGTCAGTAAGTAGAAAGAAAGAACAAATACAAGGAGCATGGTAAAAAGGGAGCAGGTTGGCAGGCTGCATGCTAGAACCTTCACATCACACTATAACCTGGGCAGTTCCAGAAAGTGTAAGGAGTATGTGTGCTCAAAAGCTACAGTTCAGTTCTCTCAGCTTTAGGTCATCACATCTAGTCAACTATTAACAGCAGCAGCAGTCATACCATAAATACATACTGCTTAGCCTTTGAAATAGTTACTTTTTGTTCTTGTTGCTATTGGGAGACTCTTGTCTAAAGACCAAAAAAATGGCCTTCTGATTTCCTAAGTGAATTCCCAGCCACAGCTCATTTGTCCAGGTGCCAGACTTTCCTTTATTTTAATGTTTTCATTATATTTACCAGTGGACATTTTAGAGAGTAGTTATGTCCCCTCTGCACCTTCTTCTGGCTAAGCCTGTCAAATCAAGCTGTTCCAACACAACAAATTCTCTCTTCTTACTGATTATCTAAATAACACATCACCAAAAGCACAGGTGATTCATACATTTTAGGAAGAAACATCCTTTTGCTTTAGCTATTCTGTGCTGTTCCAGCTGCTCTTGAGTTGTAGCCTCTGACTTCCTTATTAACAGCTTCATGAACTGGTGTTGTACTGGAGGGAAATGATACCTCTGTCCTGTCCCTGATAAAACCTTGTGTTTGCCTGGAATGAGAGGTAGCCAAGGAAACTGAATGATCTCTTTTTTTTTTTTTTTTTTTTTTTTGCCCATTCAGCGCTTTCCTCAAGCCCTGAAGAAAGCTTTTTAGTAAAGGGTCCCTAGTCCATAAGGACAGCAGGGGTTTCTGCCCTAGATTAATACTTGGTAATGTCCTAAGCTGCTTGAGCTTTTCCTGACACTTAAGGGAAGCAGATGAGGTAGACCAGTTTTTTTCTTTTGCCCTTTATTACCATAATGATTTCACCAGCAGGTAAAGGAAGTCCTTCTTGCTCCTTTCCCTTTGAGATGTGAATGTGGCAACATCCCCAGAATGCTCCTAACCTGCTGCTTCTCACCATAACCTGAAGCAGGTGTTTGTATCATATTAACAAATAAGTTGTCACAGAGACTCTGTGTTCCAGCCCTTTTTTCCACCTTGGTTATGTCACAACTAGTAATGTGATTCTGAGACTACAGATTCCTCATACATGGGAAAGTAGCTCAGTGATTCACAGGACAATATTAAGAGTCATGAATCAAAATATGTGCCTGTCTCTCAATACAATTAAATTGTACCTTCTTGCTTCTGCACTATCCTTTCCCTAACTCAGAATCAAACTGACCTCTGTGCACACATCTTAGGAATCCAAAATGCTTTTTATTTTCCCTCATTTTGCCTTCTAAATGGCTATGAGATGTTCCAGAAGGTAACTATTTCTGATGACTGTGAAGAATTCAACACTCAACATATCTTCTTTTCTTATAATTTGCAATAAGAATGCATTGATTTGAACCTTTTGCAAAATACAAGCTTTTTAAAAGGCACGTTGTCTACAAATGTGTCATGCTAATTTCCCATGTGTGATTGGTTCAACATGCATCTGCTCAATGGTAAATAAAACCCAAGGTTTGCAGAAAAGAATTTCTGAGTAAGTTTATTAGGTTAAAAACTGTTTTGTTTTGGTGTGCCACTGTTGTTGTTTTTTCTTGGTCCCACATGGAGAGCAAACATGGCCTGGAAGAGTGTTATGTCAAGTACCTCCCATCATGCATTGTCGCTGCTCAGTGAACTGGAGTCTAAAAAAAGTAATTCCTCATTTTCATCTTGACTAGGATTCCCCTTTTCTTTGCTGTGAAGCTGCACTAATCCTTCATTCAGCGCAACCCACACCCTCTGGTTCCACTCGGAGTTCTCCCTTTCTAACATCATTGTATTCTTTATCTGGGCCTTCTTCTTCCAATAGTACTCCTTGAAAGCTCTTTCACAGACAAGAAAGGACCAGCTCCATAATGGCCAAGTTGGCCCTTTTCTTTTCTCTCTCTTTTTTTTAAGCTTCCGACTGAGCTTTGCTATTTAATCTTTTTGAGGCGTTCAAGATGTCACTTGCCTCTGATGACTATAGACAAAAGGGAAATCCATCCAACTTGAATGCAGTGTATACTTGAATACATAGGGTTGCTTTGAAGAGGGTTTCTTGAAGTCTCTGTGTTTCATTGGCTGTCCTGGTGGCCTTCGTGCAGGTCTTTATGTGAAATCATATGCCCTTTCACAGATCACGTTTCTTGGAAAGTTACCTGAATTTATTCACCCCTAAATGTTATCAGGTAAGATATAAATCAAAAGAGATTTTTTTTTCAGTCAGGTGTTTTTAATAAGTTAATGAGAATTCCTTCATCACCAAAAGTATAGATGAACACTTGATGCTTTGTGGATGATTTGACTGCTGAGTTTGCACATATTCTACAGGTAGCAGTTTTATATTCTCCCTTCTTGCTGCTGCAAGCTGAAAAAAGGGACGATAAACAGAGGACAGGGTGCAGCAACTCCTTGCTCCAGGCCCTTCATTCCCTGTTGGAGCACTAAAAAGTTAACATTTGCCTCTCTGTTGCGCATTATGTCAAGACTGATTTTACACTTCCGTTGTTTTAGGAAACCTGAAACCTTAATACAAGGTATTTTAGTAACTGTTGTGGACAATATAGGTAAAATGCATTTACTAATACTTATGAATGCTCTATGTTTTATATATTGTTTAGAGGACCCTGGTTTTCCTGAAGTGCTGAATGTCCCAAGACAAGTAACTCTTTAGCTGCTGGTTACCTATGAATATTTATACAGACCGACAACAGGCTGGTGGTGTGAAAAATGTGGATGAACAGGTATTTGTCCATACAGGTTATCAGTCAGTATAGATTCAGCATAGTCTTTGTACAGAGTCAGTTTCATGAACTTATTTTTATGTCTCATCTATAGCTAAAATTCTAGAAAAACAACAAAACTGGTAACATCCATTGCAGTGTGGACAGAAGTGCAAGTACTTTTATTAAATGGAAATATAGAATAGGAATTTCTGCATTAAAATATGAATCTACCAATTCCTAGCATTGGTCAGGAGAAGAAAAATCGCAGTCTTTGTAGAGATATATACAACTTTTCATTTCCCATATCAATCATGAGAACAAGTTGAAGTTCAGATAATGGCCAGTTCCATTTACCCTAATTGTGAAGGACTTAGCCTGACTGTTTGCATTACAGACTGTGGCCACTGGGTTCTCAGTAGGGGTTTTCGGCCTACTCCATCCCGTAACAAACCCATGTTCATGCGTCGATTCAGATCCATCACCCTGAGATAAACTGTGAATATTGCCCTTTGTCCCGCGCTGCATTCTTTCATGCATTGTGTAGTGACTATTTAAGGATTTAAAGGCTCATTTGCACAATTCTTTTGTCAGCAGCCTGGGTGCAGAATGGAAAAGTGATGGCTTCTCTGTCTGGGTTATGCCCTGAAGCTCTTGTGAGAGGAATCTACATACATAAGTTTTTCTTACACATGCAGAATGTCAACACTAAAAAAAAAAAAAATGACCTGTCTGTTTCTGTAGCTTAAAAGGTTATGGGTTAATATAAGATGTGATTTGTTTTCCTCTTTTGTGGCATTTAAAAAAAAATCAACACTTGAAAACAAACAGTAAAGGAAGACAGAAACACTGGGTATTTAAAAATTCAGCTGATTGGGGTTGCTGGAATTTGCAAATAAATCTCCTTCTCTGAAGGAGATTGATAACATTAATAATTTAGATGCTCTCTGTTGCTCAGGAAATGTAGGAGAAGATATTATTTCAAAGGTCCATCTCATCTGCCCATTATGCATGTCTATTTTGTTAATACATGTTTATTTAAACAAAAAAACCCTTGAAATTACAGTTGTTTTATATATAATGTGTGTGTGTGTGTATAAATGTATATGCATGCATTTATTTATTTATTTTAGAAAAAGATCTTGTTTTTCTTCCCCTCACAACAAATTTGGTGGGAAGGTTACAAAAGAGGTTAACATTTGGGAAAATCACCTCCTTGCACTCTAGCTGAGAGCTCAGAAGGCTGTGCTTACTCTGTCTGAACCACTCACCTGCCTTATTTATTATATCAATGATTTTTATTTGACAGAGATGGATGTGTCATTATGTTAATGAAATTTACAGTAATTTCTCACAAATAAGTAGGATTTGAAAGCAGATAGCAAAGTCATATTTTAGCAAACTCAAGCTGCTTTAGCTAGTACACCTGAATTGTGGAGGAATATCATTGCCCTTTCCATACAGCATTTTTCATTAAGGTTTATGACTCAGAGTGCTTAGGAATCAGCTGCACTTCTTTTTCAATGTTTTCTAAATAAATTGTTTTGTAATATTTCTCCTATCATTTGGTCTGAATAAAATGTGTGACGCAAGTGGCTCATGCCAAAAACCTTGAAACATGCAAGATTTTGGCCTTCAAAGTAAATCTGGTTGATATTTTTAGGCTGTTACAGCCACAAAAATATGATTATAAAAATGAAATGCACTTTAGGCTGTACTATTTTTCTATTTTCCACCTACAGGTTATTAACTGGGTACTGAATTCTGCCCAGACTGGTTTTAATTAGACTTGATTTGATTTTAATCAAACTCCAGCTGTTGTTGTTTAAAAATACTATGCTGGGGTATTCCAGTTTTTATATCAGTCATCCAACCCCTCTGCTCTGCAAACATGATGAGTTTTTATCACCCAAATGTTAACTTTTCCCAGAGTTATTAAATCATTTTCTAGCCTATGTGGTCAAAGTCTCTAAAGATACCATTCACCAAATTTCTCCTTAAAGCTTCTCTTTGCTGGAGTCCAGGCATCATCTGGTAACAAATGAAGGTAAGGGATATATATGGTCCAAATTATGTTATTAATGATAACAGTTGGTTTAATCGACCTACAACTAAGGCTTATAACCAGTATAACTCTTGCCAAAGCTTCTGGTTGTTATGGTGACCATGACTTTTCCCTGTCTCTTTGTCAACCTGCATGATTTTGGCTCACGTTTCACCTTGTGTTACAGATTCCAGGTTGTGTGGCACAAGAGCAGCTACCAGTTCCGCAGGATCTCAAGGACTAGGAATTCTTGTCAAGGACAAGATGTGTAACTGCCTCAACAACCAGTTTTGAATCCACTTCCAGTGAAACAGCTGCCTGTTTGAACTTAGTATAGAAATTGTTGGATTGTTTGGGGGGTTTTTGAACCAGTAAAGAATGTAAATGCTTTGAAAACCAAGAATTAATAATTTGTATTTTTATACGGAACATATTAAGACTACATTTATAATGTAGTGAGATTTTTTTCTCCTTCTATTTGCTAAGCTTTAAGTAGAATGTTGAGAAATAAAAAGCAGAGAAATCTTGAGCTGGATACTTCTGATAGGATTGCAGAGCCTTAGGAGTCATGTAGAGCATGGTCTATCTATATCTGAAGATTTGTCTGTCATCCTGAAGCATAATGTCAACTGCTGGTCTCCCCTCCAGGGAATGCCATGAACTTTTATGCTATGATACATGTCTCATTCAAGCATTTGTATTACTTTTCTTTTTTTATTACATTCCTTAGCCTGAAGAGATGCAAAATCACGTGAATCCCAATGTAATGTGCTCTCTGTGAAAGACTGATGTCACTGACATGAGGTAGCCTTTGAACTCTGGCTCAGGGTCCTGGCTGTGAGAAATGGCTGTACCAGAGAGGATTCTAAATATTGCTCCAATTTCAGAATAATGGGGGCTGAGCTCTGTCTTGATGCCACTACCTCAGTTGAATGCAAATGACAATTTAAAAATCTTTGTCTCCAATGTGTATTGATAGTTCATACCACATAGAAAAGATTCTGGTGTCCAGGAGAGTGATAAACATTTATTCCTAATTGCAACAGAAATGGTGAAAGGTTCTAGACTCTGCCAGCTCCTAAACTGTGCATAGGTCTGGGAGAGCACTCACAGGCTGTCAAGGTCCATACTAACAATATCATGACATGGGTGATGCAGTTACAGAGGCTTGGATCTGGTACATTTACCTACAGTAATACTGCCACAGCCTGAGACATCTTCCAGGGTGGAAAAAAAAATGGTCAGGTGAAGGAGAATGAAGTCTAGGAATTTGTTACAATGCTACCATATTGCTGATGGGAGCAGGGAGCCAAGCAATGGATGGACAAAATGTGATACAAAGAGCAGCAAAGACAGCAAAATAAACCAATTATCATGAGGTTGCCTTTCTATTTTCCCTTGATTGCTTTTGGCAGCTGCCCACCAAACATGCCATTTTTTTGATCACCAATCAAGAGTGCATAACTGCACAGGGACTCTTGGACCATGTCTGAACAAATTACATTGTGCACTCCTGTGCCCCGTCCCACTGTCATCTGAAATGTTCACCTGATACGGATCCCTGTCCCTCACACAAAGTGCTCAGAGCGCCTTCTTAAAAAAGTTCCTGCACGTTGCCTGGGGATGCCTGTTGCATAGGTGCTTAGATGTGGCCAGCCTGTTTTAGAGCCAGGGACTGTTTCATATCCATGTGAATCCTGGCCATGCCACACCACTGGCCACTCTAGTGCACAACTGTGCCTGAGTTATTTTATTTTCCAGCTCACACATAGTCTAGGTGTCAGATTCAAGGCTGTGAATTCCCACAGGTATGAATTTTAGTGAATCCCTTTAGAGCTCTTGCCCTCACTGTCTAATCCCATTGACTTTGATAGGAGTTATGCATTTAGACACTTCCACAAAGGGCTCATAGTGGAATTTTTTAGATCTTTATGTATAAATATATATGGCTTTAAGAAAAAGGACTGTCAAATGTAATCTTTGGTCTATAGCTGTAGTTTAATTTGTCTTCAAAACTACAGTGTTGGTGACACTGTAGAAATTATGTCAGCATAAAACATAGAGAATTGCATTTATTATCCATGTTATTTTACTTCATTATTCTTATACAGCAATGCCTTTACTGTAAAAGAAGTTAACTAGAGGTATTAATATTCATAAATATGTATTTTGAGGACATTATTTAATTTGTTTTATTTTTTCATGTTATCTCTTCCTCCTTGCCCTTTTAATTTTTTTTTTTATTATTATTCGCCCTTTGGCACTTTTAACTGATAATATAACAATATTTGCATTTAATAATTTGCATAATATAATTGTAACAAAATTTAAAATAAGTGAAAGCTTGCAGATTACAAAACTGCAGAGCTCAGCAATACTTAAGTATACACAGAGAAGAATGATGCTGATAAGGCAGTCTGCCTTGTTAATAAGTGGAGTAAAATCTGGCTCCTTAAGCCACAAAACAAAGCTAATTAAGACAGAAGAATTCAAACACAAATTGAAAGTGATCATTTTTTTTCCCCCAGCTGTAAAGAGTTTTTCTCTAAAAGTGGCATATATAATACAGTGTATCTTGGATTTATTCCAAGAAGAATTGTGAGCCAGTGAAGAAGGCCATGCTGGGATTAACAAATATGTAAAAGAATTTGCACCAGGAGTACAGCTGGAAATAAACAGTGTAAGATGACCTAACATTTAATTTATGTTTACAAGAGTAAGAGAAACATACTCAAATTTAAAAGGGAAGATGTCTAACTCTGTTCTGCTTGAAACTGTAAACGTTTGAGAGGCAACTGAAAAAATTATATTTCATCCTCATTGCAAAAGACTTTTGAGAGCATAATTAAGTTCTGCAGCCCTGATTTTAAATTTTAAACTTCCCTATGATATGAAGGGTATTTCTTACTATTCTATGTCTCTTTCTTTGAAATACAAAAATCTATCTTTCCTTTCCTTCTTGCCTCAACCTTCACACTTAATATGCCTCTAGTCATCTCCTGCCACTGACACCTAAACTTGGGGCCTGTTCAGTTCTCTGCTACACTTTGCCTCATTTTTCCTGAACTACCCTGTAAGTCTCTCCTTCCTACACACCACCATGTGCCCTCTTTGTGTTCCTGGAGGCCATATTTTCTAGGAACATCTCTTCCATTAAATGTTTTCCTAGACAGTCCCTTTGTTCCTTCTTGGGCACCCTTACTGCCACTTGTCCACTTTTGCCCACTCTCAGCTCTGTCCCTTAATAGTCACTACCTTCTACCATGGCATCTTCCTGCAGCCCAGGAAAGACTAGTATTTTCCTAAGAAAGTCTTGGGATTAGTAAGCCTAACTTGTCCTGGTGACACTGCAAAACAGTCAGTCCTGTTGCCAAAGTAACACTGATCTCCAAGCTTACACGAGGCAGAGGAAAACCAAATTCATGTTCCTTTCAGTGAGGAAACACATGAATAAAACTCAGCATTTGGACCTAATTTGTTGGCTTTCAACCATCTCTGTACTAATTTATACAGATGTACCCAGAAAGTTTGAAGAATGAATGCCTTGGGCAATTTCAGTGGAGATTACTGTAAATCTTCATTGCTACAGTTATTCTGGGGACAGACAGAAGTTGTGGCTAGCTTGGCATCACTTTGCATTACCACAGAAGTGAATTTTAAAATGAATAAAGGGAGTCAGCACAGCCACAGATAATTGACTGTGGTACAATAGCAGAATATATAATGCTTAAGAAGAGGGCATTCATTGAGCAGGATGCTCCTAAGACACAACAAATCTTCATCCGAAATTCTGTAGCTTACTAAATGAGTTAACAAAGACACAGAGTGATCTGAAATTTAAAAGCATTTGCCTTCAATTCTGAGACAGCAGTTTTTCCTCTTGCATCACAGATTTACAGGGAAAAGTAGAGTGTGACTTTTAGCCACTGCTTCAAACTGTACAGTAAAGAAAGCAACATGTGGGGGACCTTCATTCTTCTGTAACACTTAAGCATAACTCAGAGTAATAAGAAATTAAGAGTCAAGGTTTGACTTCTCATGCTTTTCCCAGGGTTGTATGGATGTATGCTTTAATATCATCGGCTTTTGTCAATATAAAATCAGCTAGTTCAAAAGCTGCAATACATATATTTATCCCATTCCTGATATTTCAAGCACAGAGGCCAACTATTTCTGGCAGTAATATCAATAAATTAATTGTGGAGAAAACAAAGTTCTCCATCATTGTCTTAACCCCTAAACCTACTCCTCTCCAATTTAATAGAGATTCCTTTATTCATTGTCTCCAAAAGTTACTGTGAGAGTGCTGATATGTAGCATGAAATCTTTTGATGGTAGTGGTTAGGTAAACTACAGATGGCATTACAAAGGGTAATCTTGGAAGAAATCTTAAATAACAGTGACTATCTGAACTTATGTTCCATTTATTTGATGTTCTGTCCAGTCAAATACCACTACCATTTGTTTTCAAAAAGGAAACTCAAGAGAAAGATGAATATTATTGGCAGGAATTTTGTTTTTAATTAAAGATATACTTTCAGATATAACTGAAAAACATGTGCCACCAATCAGTGCCTATTTGCTTCTCCTGTCTCACTATTGGCAAGTTTAAAAGCAAAATCCTGCATGTTTTCTAACAACATATCCACAATCTTTCCTCTTCCCAAAAATTCACATGGAATGTGCAGTTCAAACAACAGAGGAGCTGTCTGAAATATTTTATCTTAAAATGTTACTGCTGTTAGATATTTTTAAACTCCTGTCCTCTCCAAAGACCTTATGGGGATTTTTTCAGACTTTCACAACATATTATTTCAAGTCACCTTTTGAAGAGAGAAAAGCCACGTGTTCTTAGAAATACACAGTCTAGCAGAAGAATGCTGGACTGCATTCATAAATAGTATGTAGGACAGGAGTAACCCCAGGGGCCAGTTCGCAGCGAGCGCGTGCTGCCTTGGAACCAGAGAGCAGTAGCAGAGCTGCAGCTGAACAGAGGTCTTGTCAGAGCCACAGAGTAAATCCCTGGAGCAGGCTGACTGTGGCTGACTTGAATTTGTTGATTTACATTCTCTGAGACAATGTGTGGTTTCTTCTAATAATTACATGACCAGTTCTCTTAACTATTCATCATATTTAGCATATGCTATTATGAGCCGTTTTTAAATGAGTCTTAAACATAAACATGATACTTTGTTTATTTTCCTCTTTCATATGTGATCCAAAAATAGACACTTGAAAGCACCCACAACTTCCCTTGTTTTAAAGGCAATTTCTTTCCAAATTGATTAAATTAGTTCCATGAAAAAAGGCCCAAGATTAAAAAAAAAAAGTTGGAAAATACTACCATAGATTACCATTTGTGTACACCTTGGGGACCTGCCATGGGAAATGTTTGCATAATTTATCTGAGCCCCAGTTGAGAAGAAACATCCTTAGAAATGAATATCATCATCTTGTTAGACTGTGCCTGAAGTCTGGAAATACTTGTAAAAATCAGTATAAAAGATAATAGGGCTAAATTAATCTTTGGCCTAGGTTTAAGAACATTAAATAAATGGACCCACCAAAGAAAAATAAACTATGGATCTGACACAAATTTTCTTCAACTTTTCTGGTAGCAGAATGTAGGTAGCATAAAACCATGCCTCTTATCCTTAGTCACATGATAAAATAACAGAACATCAAGAATAATTACCCAGTTAAGGACTGAAGTACACTGTTTGAATAGTAAGAATTAATTCAATAAATTTAAAAGCAGATTATTTTAAGACTTGTAAAATAAGTTGTTGTTTAGTAAAATGCCAAAATGATAATAAAACACATGGGAAAAAAATTCTATAAAAAAAAATTAGGTCATCTGCGGCTGTATTAGTTTCCAAATGTTTTTACCTAACATTTGCATCAGTGTAAAGAGTTCTGTCCATAGAGTTGTCCATAGAGTTCCGGTTTGGCCAAATTTAGAAATATATCCTCTGAGAGAAGGCACAACCACCCCTTTCCCCCCAGGTTCGGGAAAAAAAGCCAAAAAAATGTTGACACACTAGAGGATCTTTGCTATGACAGTTTCTCTAATACAGAGATGTCAACAGGGTAGTGATGGTTTATATTGTTCTTGCTTTGATATTGCCTTTAATTTTGTGAGAACTTCTGAGTAAAACTGACACTGAGAGAGCCTCCCAAGCCAAGTCAATGTGTTTCTGCTCAGTGTTCAAGCAGAACAATCAGCAAGTTCTTTCTCTCTGGCCACTTCAGACCAGCATGAATGTGGAGTAGCTGTAGTACAACTGCCTCCTACACTCAGAAGGTGAGAATACCAAAAGGGATGTACTCAGATGACATGAGGAAAACAGGAACACCATGGAAAACACCGTGGAAACAACACTGCAAAATATTAGGTTTAACTTACCCAACATCAGGACTCTTTCAAGTATGGAGGACATTTCAGAAGGAAGACAAAGAAGCATCTTTGTGGTTGGTAGATTTCAAAGGACGCTTGATAAAATCATTTATGTCTTGGTGATGAAGACAAATATGAAAGTGAATGCATACTGAGGTGTGAACACTTAGGTTTAGTCAGAGGGTACCAACATCCCCTAGCTCCCCTATGGTTTCACCAGTGGTCAGTTAGGAAGCTGCTAGACAAAAAGAGAATTCAGTAGTGCCATCTTGTTTTTGAAAATTCCCTCCCCACACACCTGTCAACAAAATATACAAGTCAGAGCAACTTCTGCTCTTCTGGGCTTTCCCAGCTGTGTTGGGATTACTGATGGAATGTCATCTTGTTTCCTTCTTTTCCTCACTCTCCTGCTTCTATAAGAACAGATCATTCTCCATCAGGCTGTGAGCCACTGTATACAAACTCATTTGTTCTAATGAAGGATTTTACAACTTCTTCATGGCCTGAGACAAGCCAGAGAGGCAGAATCTCACATGCCAGATCTGGTAAACTCATTACCCTTCTATTCCATCCCTGTAGTTTGGCAAACACTCATGATGCCTGGGTGCATGAGATCTTCCAGCCTGGGCTGGCAGTCCTGACTAGGTTGTGTTTCCCTGAGCAGTTCTCAAGCCCCAGGGAATAATATGAACTTGTCTGTCTGAAGGCACGTTCTGATCCCTTTTATCAACAGTGCAGCACCAATGCCCTTTGGTGACTATTGCCTCTTCAGAGCACTTTGGTCAAGTTTGTTCTGGAAATATGTAGTTCACCTCTTTGTGCTTTATGAATATGGCACTTTTAATTTTGAATTAAATGACCTGAAACTGAACTACAAACAGAAAGATTAATATTTTGTTGCTGAGCAGTGTGGCTGCAAGTGATCATATAAACTTACAACTTATTCTGTTGCTGTTAGTCTCTCCTGTTTGACCCTTTTCTTCTGCTCTGTGTCTCTGTCATGATTGCCTCTCCTTTTGTTGGTTTATGCTCCTCCCATAGCATTTTAAAGGCTCTTCTATTCACTGTGTTTCTCAGAGTTCATAAGTATAATAATATATATAAAAAGTAGGACTGTACAACTTATTTCATCTTTTAAAGGTAATTAAAAAAAAACCCAAATCCAAACAAACAAACAAAAAATGCAAACAAACAAAAAACCCCAAGAAAACCCAAACCAAACAGAAAAAAAAGGAAATTTCTATTACAAGAAATTGTAATAGAATGAGCATTTTTATGGTATGCATTTTGGTTCATATACTGGGAAATAACAAACTAACAAGCACTTACTAAGACTACAGCAAGTTTAGCCTTGAACTTTTTGAAGTAAATAGCTTCCTAGTATTTGGACTTTCACACATATTTTACAGCCAAGTTATAGTGACAATCCATTTCAGCACTTCTATCCCTGTTCCCTATGCTCTAATAAGAAACTATTGGTTTATCTTTATGGATAAATGTTTGGAGTCATTTAGTCCATAACACTGACTATCTCTCTTTATAGGCATTATTGAAAACCAAATTAAGCAGCCCAGTCAAAATGATCAGTTAACAAAGTGTTACAGGCTGTAGACAAGCTGGAAAAGCAACTGTTCACACAGGCTTCAAGTACACTTGTATTATGATAACTTGCAGCAGTAAGCTAATAGTTCTTCCAGCTGTTTATTAAAGCGGCTACCGTGCAATGACTACTGAGAAAACAAAAATAAGCAACATTTAAAAAAACCCACATAGCTTAGAACCATAGGCAGGTTTTTGTCAGTGTTACCTAGTTACCTGTTTTCAAAATTAATAAAATCTCTCAGGGAAGCAATTGATTCTCCCATGCCAGTTTCTCCTTGTTAATAAATTCACAGTGGAGGCTATTGCATTAACTACAGTGGCAGGAAGAACTGCAGGAGAAGGTTCTGCCCCAGAAAAAGTTATGGAACTTTGTCAGCAGGACTGCCTCTTGTTGGTTAAGCAAAAATTTAAAAAAATAAATAAAAACCCCAGCAAACTACAGGGGTTTTACAGAACCACTGATACATGGGTCTACAAATGATCTCTCACAGTGCAGAGCTTTTAATTTCTAGTCAGACGTGAAAGTCTGGTAACTGTTTTGAAGGGATCTGTGGAAGGTAACTAAGATCAAGTCCTGTATACTCTGCATCAGTAAAGGCTGTGATATTTCTGTATCTCCAGTGGAATATTCTAGGAGCCCACAAATAAAAAATAGTTGAAAATTTCTAGTTTCAGCCCAACATTCTGCATTATGTCAGAGTCCAATATCTCTCCCATCATTCACAGATGTTTGTCTAACCTGTTCTTACAAAGCCTTGACAGGACAGGATTCTGGAAAAAGTTTAGAAAAATGTTGCAGACAAACATCTGTTATTCATGATAACTACGTGGTTTTTGCATTTATATAAACCATACTTATATAAAATATCCCATTCAAAGCTATTAATTCCCTCCAAATCTACAATAACTGAAAGGAAATGGAAGCACTATCTGACCTGGAAGGCAGCGAAGTGAACATGTAAAAGTCTACATGCCTGCAATGTTTTCAAGCATATGGAAACATGTTGATTATAATGAACATTTCATAGGAAAGTTTTCCACTTGTCTTGGGAAAAAACCTGGTGCAAAGCAGATGTTGAGGCATGTCTAGATACAAAGGAAGGGCTGCAGCTAGCTGCAGAATTACAGCACCCACGTATTTATCCCAGATCCTGGGATAAATATTTTCCTGGAGTGGCATAACTGTTGGAACCCAAGCTACCTTGTTTAAAGAGGATATGGTATCTATCAGCTCCAAATTTTCATTGTAGAGCCCAGGTGCTGTAGTTTGGTGGTCAGGTTCATTCTTTTAGAATGTGGAGGTTTCAAGACTTTGTTGCAGATTAGTTCAGACAGAACATAGAATTTTGCCTCCACTTTCTCCTAACCCAAGGCAGGTTGCTCAGTTGTTGAACTCTTTCAGACAATTTCTTGTTTTCTATACTGGGATAGAAATAAATACTAGGCATTTTTCAGACATATAATTTTTATTTTCAAGCCAGTTCTCCTAAAAGATGATACCTCCTGTGTTCCTTTGGTCTGAATCCTTGTATGTTCTTAATGAACTCTGCAGCCATATGTCTCTGGCCTAGGTATACATTGAGTTAGTATCTATATCCTTGCATTATATTCCTGAGAAAAACAGCAACTAAGTCTGGTCTTAACACACTTAAACTCCAGTGAACAAAGATCACAGTTCATGGATTTGTACAACTCAGTGGATCATTTGGATCCTAAATTCACATGCATAATACCCAGAAATTGATCCTATTCTCCAAGCTAGTAACTTTGGCATTATTTTATGTTTTCTACTTCTCTTTACTTTTTCACCACTTAAGTGCTGGTCCAAAACACTCTTTGTCAGAGAAAGAAAAATATCCAGGGAGCAGATAATGTAAATATATTTGTCTATTGTACAGCAAAGCAGAATTACATAGACCAATTAGTTAGTGTATGTGTAGTTCTTTGAAGATTTAACATTTAAGTGTTATTTAAGTGTTTTCGGCAAATAACCATAAAATGTTGGGCTTTTTTCACCTACTAAAGAGTTTGTCTGTGTTGTAGACCTTCTTCCCAGAACTGACTTGTTTTAGTAGCTAAATCTCTGGAGAATAAACTTCAATTATTCACATGTGAACATACATATATATATAGTGGTGAACTCCTAAAACTATTCAAGATATTTAACTCATAAATAACATTTTTCATGAGACTAAGAATCCTGCAGCTGTTATGACACAAACTACATGTTGAATGAATAGCTCTTCATTATCTACAACATACTTTCTAGTTTTTATTTTTGTTACTCTTTTTTTTTCTGTATGCTTTTTATTTTCATGATAGCTCAAATAGTCAACATAGATCATGCATTAAATGAAATCCTTCAAGCATATTTCAATCTTGTGACATGAAAGGCCTATGAAATATTTGGTATGAACTGGAAAGAGCATATGATTGTACAAAGTGATTTCATAAGAAGTGGATTGGGCTAATTTCCATAATTAGAAAGGGCATAAACAGATCGTGTGCAAAAAGACAGTTCTGAAGAGTGTGATATAAATACCTTCTTTTCAAATCAATGCAGTTTATTCAATGAGGTTTATTCAATTAGTAGCTCTGAACAAGCTGTGTTTTGAGCAAGTTTCATGTGACAAATGACTGGTAGACTGTTCTGACTTACAAATCCAGGTCTATCATTTCCTAAGAACATTTCCCAGTTCGCTTTTTGTAACCCAGCCCTTCAAATTTGGTGGATATTAATTGCTGGTTTTTTGAAGTGAAGGTTTAAAAAGAGCCTGTTGCTTTTTGTCAAGCTCTTTTATTTTCTCTTAAATAATGCTTATTTTATCTTTTATTCACCTCACTCCTTAGACAAGAGCAGCTTGTCATTGTATTTGTGTTGGTTAAGTAAACTATCTAGTATTTCAATTATTAAACAAAGCCATTTTTTAGCATATAAAAGTCACAATAACATGGAAGCTTCCATTTAAGTATATATCATACATACATAGATGATAGATACAGACAGGTATGTGTGTGAAACTATCAGTGTGATTTCATTGTGATGTCTTTAATAGGCAATGTCTCAGAAGGTTTTTCTTTTACCTAAGGAGTTAACCAGCCATGATGCTTTGCTACAGTCACAATTTGCTGGAGAAAATAAAAACTTTTGCATCTTTTTCTCTTCCCCTTATATGCAGCACCAGTTAACTAAATTCAGGTGACCTCCATTGTGCATTCTGGATGAGTGTAGAAATTATTCACTTAGCCTGTTCTGACTGTGCTGTAATGCATTTTGTATATTCTAGAGCTCATTTATTCAAAAACAAACTTTAGATTGTTCTGAATTCGTGGGAAGTGTCAAGTGTTTGAAAGAACTTCATCTATATTTTGCCTTGATAAATGTTTTTGGTTGGTTAGATGTACAGGCAATATGAGTGTGGTTTGATCCTTTTTCTCTTGTCCGGTAAATGCTTGTTATTTCCTCTGAATTGCAAGTGATCTATTTTCCAGAGAAGAGCCTCAGATGCATATAAATTATAGTGGCAGTTGTTTGTTGTTTACTAAAGTCTTTGGGTGGCACACTCTGCATGTAAACATGTCAGTCTTCACTAAGTTGTTCCAATAATTCTGAGCTGCTTATTTTACCTTCAGCTTTTGAATTCCACTTGCAATTATAATTCACAGTTTATCTTATCACAGTTGATTAGAATCACAGAATAATAGAATGGTTTGGCTAGAAGGGACCTTAAAGACCACCTAGTTCCAACCCTCCACCATGGACAGGGATACCTTTCACTAGGCCAGGTTGCTGAGAGACACATTCAACCTGGCCTTGAACATTTCCAGGGATGGAGTGTCCAGGACTTTTATGGGAATAACCTTCCAGTGCCTCACCAGCCTCACTGTAAATAGTATCTTCCTTGTATATACTCTAAATTTCTTTCAGTTTGAAGCCATCTTTATCCTTAGCTCACTACCCAGGAGAGAAAGGCAATACCAACATTCCATACAGGGCTCACAAGAATAACTTCATTACATTTGAAGTACTGATACACCTATTTTAAGTACTTATTTCAGATGTTATTAACCTCACAGCATTTTGCATGCTTTACAGGGACTCATTAGGACATTGTGATTGAAACACAAGGATTGGAGGGTCATTTAGAGATAATATGCATAGTGTGGGAAAAATACTGGCCTAATGCAGCAACAGGTAACCCTGCTCCTAAGAGATATTTGTCTAAGCACTTCTTTAAAGCTATTACAGCTTCTGATAAATTCTGTTTCAGTGCTTAAAAATCCCTGCCTAAAGAAAGCTCTTTCCAAGCTAGATCTTCCTTGGTGCATTTTACACTATTTACAACAGATGTAGTGAACAATATCCAACCTTTTTGCTACTTACTATCTTTAACTTAATAAAATCTTTTCAATATTCATTTCTTTATACTAAATAATTCCAGTTTTTTCAGACTTTCCTCAGAGGTGATTTTTTTGCCGACTTCACCATTCTCCTCTGGACTCTTCAGCTTGTTCACATCTCCCTTGAAAAGCACATGAGATTAAGTATAGATTGGACATCAGGCAGAAGCTCTTTACTGTGAGGGAGTTGAGATCCTGGAACATGTTTCCTGGAGAAGCTGTAGAGGCCCCATCCCTGGAAGTGTTCAAGGCCAGGTTGGATGGGGCTCTCAGCAACCTTTTGTAGTGGGAGCTGTCCCTGTCCATGGCAGGAGAGTTGGAACAGGATGCTCTTTAAGGTCCCTTCCAACCCAAGCCTTTCTATGATTCTGTGATGCCATGTCTCCTGTCTAATGTGCTGGAGCTGTAGCACTGAAGTGTCTTGTGGATGGAGAAGTTCTGCAGCAAAGCACAGCAGTGAGAAAAGCGAGCTAATGCTGTTCTACCACACCGCTTTTCCAAAATGCACCCAGCAGCACCCCAGAGATTATCCTGCTGTCAAGGGGGTTGACAACCCTCTATTAAGAGGCCAGAGAGAAGAAGTTCATCTCATTTGTGTGTATAGAGAAAAGAATTGAACACAAATCTCCCACATCCAGTGTCAGTGTCCTGACCATCAGTTACAGACTAAAGACTGAACTTCTCCTGTTTTGTGCAGTCTGGCTCAGATGACAGGCTCTCAGAGCAACCTCAGCATCCTCAGCATCCTCAGGGTGCTCACCAGAGCAGGACCAGTGAACATAAAGAGAAAAAACTTACCCATGAGATAGATAGAGGATTAACTTACCTGTGAATTCTGACAAGCTTTAAGTTCAACCATGACCCAAAACTGCTAAAAAATCTTTCAAACAGATGGAAATAGAGGTGCAGGTGCCTAGGGACTGCAAATGACTAAAACTCATCCTCTGTGTAAGCTGCATACCAAAATGCCATATTGATATACCTGTATTTTCATTGTATAAAATGGTACATTGTAGGCATTAAAATAAGAAATTCATTATTTTAACTCTGAGAATCAGACCTATCACACTCAAATCTATTTTCCATAAAGAAAAAAATAAAAATGTCTGCAGAAGATGGAGACTTGGAAGCTCATAGTTCAAATACATATCAGTAAACATTTCACAAGGCAATCTACAAATGCAGCTCCCTTCAGTGAATGTTGGTGGTTAAAATAAAGCCATTTTCATTGTGGAATTGCATGTTATCCAGATAACTTTATAGCAAATTTACAATTTATGTTCATATTGCAAATTCAGGTCAAGTTATAGATGCTGTTAAAGAGCAGATCAGCCAACATTAAATTACAGTAGTTCCAGCTTTTCTATAATGTTGACCCAACCTGACTGAGGTGACCAGGTAGCTCTGTCAGCTCCTGTAAGGTTTTTAGTATGTTATAGGCTTGTATAAAAACTACCCATGAGGAAATTAATTCTGCATTTGATACAAAAGCTCAAACTGTAGGCTGTGGAGCATTACCAGAGTTAGGGGCTGCAGCACAGGCAATTCTGTTCAGAGCCAGATTTTTCCACCCCTTCTGGTTTATTTAGGACCACATCCTGGGATTCATTCACCTGAAAAAGGACAACAGGGAATTAACTAATTCTTCATGTAAATCTAATTTTGTCAACAGCCAAGATCAATTTGGATCAAATGTTTGATGATGCTGACAGTCCCATCATGCTTTCTAACTGAGCAACACCAGAAGTCCATTCCAGGCTGCACAAGGGGCAAAGTCAATGCCTACCAGAGTTTGATTTTGAAAAGATTCAAAGCTTTTTCTAAAATATGCTGCTTTTTGATAAATTATTTAGGTTGGTGTTGTAGCATCAAACCACAATGTCTCTTAAACTCTTAGGGTAAAACCATGGTTAATCAGCATTTTACCTATAACCCTCAGTCTGGTATTTCACCACTGACAGTGCTCAGAGGCACAGCACTGGGAACTGCCAGATTATCAAGGAGGTCCCTCATCATTAAACTGCAGAGGCTGCTCTTAACTGACTCCCTTCACATCCACTCCCCCTGCCAGCTGGAAGACATGCTCTGATAGGAATAATTTAGCCAAAGGATGGGTTGTAAAAGGTCACTAATGGGAAAGAGTGGTTTTTAACTTAATGTTCTTAAAATAACATAGATTATTAATTATCATGGAGTCATAAGATTTACTCAAAAGAGACTTGATTGGTTCAAAACAAGAAGTCACTGCAAGATTACCAAGGAATTTATAATGACAGAATGTTATCTGGTGTTACAAAGGGACCACAGACCTCAGTACCAATGCCTTTGGGAGGTTTCATTTTCAGTCTGCTCCTTCTCAAAAGAGAATCACTCTGCTAATATTGCTGAGCTTCTCTGGCAAATGTGTTCATCAAATAAATAATTTACATTATAAAGGCATAGGACAATAGATGCACAAAAAGCCATCAAAGGCGATGTTTTAATACAGTCTTTCCATTTAAGAAGTGGAGACAATGAGAATGGCAGTTTTTGCTCTCTCAAAGCCTGTGTTAATTCCTGTGCAAACATCCAAAGCTACCTGTGACAGCAGAAATGCTCTAGAATACAATGACCCTGTGAACTGTGCATTAGGAAAAGATGTATTTTGAATAAAGTTATAATCAGTTCACAGGGACATTGCTGTTAGCTGCCAGCCAAGAGAGTATTCACCCTGGCTGTCCTGGTTTTCTCATCTATGAGCCAATATGAAACCAAATGCTCAGTGAGCTGAATGATTAATTTGTGCTGTAATTCACAGTCACTGCATGATACTATTTTGTATATATTATTTCAGGGAAGGAAGGAGGGATGTCACTGAAGTTATAAATGTTCTTAACTGCATAAGTTCATTCATCCCCTCTTTCATCATTTGCACTACATGCACCTTTGTTGCAAGACAGATGCTGAATAAATGTCTAGACCCAGATAGATCTATGCACAAGTGCACCCTGGCCTTTCTTCTGAACCTGTAAGAACAGTATCTTGCTGAGGCATGTTCAGGACCAGATTTTGTAATGTTTTAGTCTGTCTAGAATTAGAAGCACTACTATGTGCCCTCATTGCAATACCAGTACTAACTGAGAGAGAGTTATTCTCAACTTCCAAACCAGGACTAGGCAAATTTCAAATCCCCTTTATAACACACTGTAGTGGTTTGGTTCAAAATATCAAAATACTTACTTATTTTCCTTCTGTGAGATAAGAATTAGGAGAAAGCAAAGCAGGCACAAAACTTAAAAGAAGTTATTAACACCCGAGATTCTACCAATAGAGCTGGTCCAGCCCAATCTGAAGCCCTCTTTACTAAAAACCCAAACTATGCTAAACCATGACACAACACATCCTGCTTTTCAGTGTACCAGATTACCACTTCCAAAGCTTTTCAAAACTCTTAGCCAGCAAGTTCATTGCTTTTTTCCTCTATCAGATCACACATCATCTACTATTTTCTCCTTCCTCCTGTGGATGTCAGCCAGAATTGCCTGTCAGATTTGTTCTCCAATAAGCCTCACACTTATGTGTCTGCCTGTTCGTGGAATAGCTAACTTAAAGAAAATAATAAAATAATAGCATCTTTTTATAGCATCTTTTTATAGCATCGTATTTCTTTAAGAGTGTAGTAGCTAGAGTTCCTGCACAGGGTGGGGAAACATGGATTTTGAGGTTTTCCTGTCAGGAAAGCACATTTTGCATTTCAAGAGACAACTCTAAAAGGAAAAAGTAGAACCAGATCCCTTCTCCCTGTCTTTTAGTTTATGAATTTTTAAATACTCGCTGTTTGATTTCCCAGCTCCAGGAGGAAAGATGGAATGGAGCAGGAGGACATCCTTGGTCAGGACGTTGAAGAGCATACTGGTAAGGACAGTCTCTTGAATGATGAGACAAAGCTCCCAAATCTGAAGACAACAAAAATCCTAACAGTCACATTTTCTAGGAATATGTTTTAATCAGCGGCCTACTGCAAAATATAGATTATGGCATGACCTTTCTGTCACTTGCTGGGCAGGTAAAACAGTGGACTTCCTTGATAAAATGAGGCATTGGCAAATACTGGAAGGAGAGAGGCCTATCTCCAAGAGCAGGCTAACTCAGTAGGAGTTGCACTGTGAGTGTGTACCTTTAACTAGAATGTTAAGGCTGAAAGGAATAAATTATAGCAAATTTAAACAACCAGGATAAGCTACTGAACAACCTACCAGGGAAACCTTCAGTGTTGACTGTCTACAGGGTGGATGCCTGTACCTGTGCTAGTCACCAGGTCCTTTTTAAAGAAACCATTGACCTAATCTCGTTTACACATTTATTCTAGGTAGCAGATTGAAACTTACAAGTGTCTATTTCTCTCAGTTTATAAAAAAAGACTAGAAAATTAGGTGAGATGTGAATATATACCTAAAGTCAAATAAATAAATAAATTTGGAATGACAGAGAGTACGCTGTATCACTGTCTAAAACTTTCTAGGAGTTTTAGTGAAGTTTATTAGCTTCAACCAGGAGCTGTCACTCTGTTACAGAGAGTGCCAAAGTACTATTATGCAGTAGATGCTTGATGGCCCATTCTGACCTCATCATTTATGAATTTACGAGTCAATAATTTTAAAAAAAGTAATTCAGACAATTGGTGTAGCAGTACAATGCCAAGTGTCAGACAGGAAAAGATTAGATGTTGATGCCAGGCTGGTGGTAGCAGACTGTAGGAATCAGTGTAGTTTTGCTATGCACTACATCTTTCAGATAGTTAGGCAGATGACTTTTTTCCCAATGCCTTAATTTTGGAACCCGTCTTCAAGTTAACATTTAAAAAGTATTAACAGCGGTAATAATAGTAGTAACAAAAACACAGCAACAACAATAATAACAATAAAAAACCCCTATTATTATTATAATTATTACTAATATATCATCAGTTCTCTTTCTCCATGCCTTGTTGCCATTAAAGATAGATGCACCTACAAAACTTTAATAATCATTGTTACTGTTAGTAATATCAAATCAATTTTGTAGTAATCCTTAGACTGAGATGAGTGGGTGTGTTTGTTTGCATTTATCATTGCAGGAATAAGAGGTGAAAAACTAAGATTCTCTTTCTGTTATAAAAACTTGTGTAACACTGTCTGACAAGCCCGTTTAGCACTGAACATTGAGGTATTTTTGTGCTACTGCAAGGCAGCTGTAAGAGTTCCATTTGTCATTGTCTAGAAACTGCTGTTAAGTTCCACACATGGGAGGTGCTGCAAAACACCTGGTCTGCTTGAGGAAATGTCTGCTAAGATTTTTCAGGAGTGATATCTATCATCTTTATTCACAATTAGGAGGTGGTTGTTTTGCCTTCTTTGCAAAGCTTTTCAGCAACACTGGAGCATGGTGGAAGCATATGAACAATTTAAAACATATTCATAGAAATACATCCACATCACAGTGTATATGATAATGCAGGTTGGAAGGGACCTCAGAGGTCTTTAGTCCAACCTCCTGCTCAAAGCAGGGTCAGCAATGAGGTCAGACCAGGTTGCTTAGGCTTTAATTTATTTATTGGGTTGGTTATTAGGTTTCCTGGCTTGAGGAGGAATTCTTGAGAAATATGGGCTTTTTTTCACATGTCTTTTTGAACATTTCTCCACAGTCTGTCTGTCAGCTGCTGAGGTGTACTGAAATTTCTCCTTTGCCTGCAGGCATAGTAATAACTTCAGCAGTGAATTATTGAGAATATTTTCTGTTTCTATTACATTCACTGTTTATTATATCAGAGTCAGTATTAATAACATGAATAATAACAATAATAACAATACTGAGAAACAATATATAAAATATTAATAAAAATATTAGAAAAACAGGAGGGTATACTTATTTCTTGCAGTATTTTTAGAGGATTCTAAATGCAGACCAGGAAACTTGGGTGGTAATTTTTTGTTCCAATTTGTAAAAATCCAGTTGAAATGAAAAAAAAAAAAAAAAAAAGTAGAAACCACTAACAATAATTCTATGTTGAAAATATTGCTAAGAATATGCAGTTCAAAGTGCATTATACCAGTAATGGTAAAAGTGGCACTTGAAATCCTTGTTAAAATAGTTCTTACTCCCCACAGGATTATCACGAGAGAAAGGATCATATTAGGCACATCATGTCTTCATATTAGTAGAAACAGATTTTCGTAACTGCACAAAGGAATTAGTGCTGCTTAGCCTTTTTTAATAATTATAATTAATCTTCACCTAAAGGGACATTTTTTTGCCCAAAACGTCCTCTATTTTTCTTAGCTTAATGTAAGGCTAAATGCCTTGATTAAGAGTGCTGGATATAGCTGAAGTGTATTTATGGCATCTAATATAGAAAAACCCTTCCATTTGCATATTTATTTGAGCATTTCATGAATTAAACATTGTGCAATATAAACATCCCCATTTTACTGCATTCTTATAGTTCATCACAAATAAGCTAAGACATACAGTGTATTGTGTATCATTAAAGTGATCTTGGAAGGGAAGAGGGAAATGTAATCTTGACCTTTTCATATTCTTTCAATCCATAGGTAAATCAAACTCCTTATTCGAAATAGCTGTCAAACCAGTTTTTCCATTTCCACTAAATTTTTCTTAGAAGTGTAAGTGTTTTATATCATTTGTTAAGTTAAAGCCCACCAGAAAAACAGTGTCCTGGTGTAGCTACAAGTAAATGCTGGTTTTATTCATCTCAGACTACTGAAACTGGGATTCTCTGGTGTAACTTCATAGAATATAAGAGACTTTCACCAAAGCATTTTGTGCACTCTGTATCCAGTATGATTTGTTGTTAAAAAAGGTAAAACCTGTCAGGTATCTCTTCTCAAACTCCTGTAAATATGGTGAGGAGGCTCTTGTGCAGAAATCTTGTGGATGGTGCCATTTAGATGTTATTAGGACAGCACTATTGCTTTTACTCCTTTTTCAGTCTGAATTGGGTTTTTAAGAGGTGATTCCTATCAATATAACCCAATGTAGGTCAAATATCAAATATAAGGAATAAATTGGTTTGATGAATGAATGAAGACAACTTTACAAAGGTTGGCAGTATTTAGCACGTTACCATTCAGTGCTATTGCTCAATTCAAGCAAAAAAGGGCTCTAAATGTATGACACTAGTTTAGTAAAAAAAAAAAAATTAATATCAGAAATATCCAGAATATTAGTCTTTGCAATATGACAATTGGTTTTAAGAGCTCTCCACATACACAGTTCTTTTGGTAGAATAAGAATAGTAAGTCCTAAATTGTATTTGCATGGGAAATTGCAACACAAGTGGGAAGAAAAACAATTACAGATTCTTGTTAATTAAAGTTCTAAATATGAATTATGCAAATAAACCTCAAAAGATTTTTAAGCTCTTTCCAAGATTTCTCTACAGTTTTCAATGAGCATTTTTTAATTACTATATCTTCATTAAAGGCAGAACTTTAAAATAATTCAGCATATATATTGTCGTACTAACAAGATAATAATTTTGCTTTAGCATAGAAAAATAAAATATTTTCTTGGGATCCTAATTCAAGATTATATATTTTACACTGTATGTAGTAGAAAAGCTGAATAAATACACAAAATCAAACTTAGGAAGTTAAGTTTAATGATCAGCTTGGAAATATCAGCAATAAAGATCAGAAGCACAACAGTTTTAACCAAACTATTCCAAAACCATAGGCAATGAAACAAAACTTTTCATGAAGTCTTGTCAATCTCAGCAAATATGTTCAATCAAAAAGTAAATTATAGAGAATAAAAGTGTGTTCATGTATAGATACAAGTATTCTTTCTCTGCATGTTCAGAGTATCATACTTTCCCTTTTTGTTTGATTTAATTGACATAATTTATGTTGATGGAATTTCAGAATTTGAGAAAACTCCAAACCAAAGCAGAAGTTGTTTTACATGGTCCTGAACATTTCTGTTCATTGCTCTGGGTCCCAAAAAAATGTGAAAAGTATTTTCTAATACATCCAACATATTTTAGTAATTGACAAAGAACTGATATTTTCTATGGACGAACATGTCAGAGGTTCAACAGGGTATGTAACAATGTAATGGATTAATAATTTATTTCATAAGCTGTTGCAGCAGGGATTTCTGCAACATATATAGGACAGTGAGGCCCATGGAAAAAATTAGGGACTGATTCTTGATAGATGTGATAGAGATCTTTATTTTCCAGCCTCATGGCCAGGGACTGCCAAAGAACTGAACAATCACGGGACCACCAGGGTCCTCCTCTGGGCAGGGGAACACAAAACAACCAATGGGGAATGGGATTCACCAGGGAGTAGGGAAACCCTGTGCCTCCACCCCAGGGGCCCCTCTCCCAGGACCCCATGGCAGGGGGGAGGAACCCCAACACTTCAGTAAGCTATTTACCTAAGATAATTTGATTAAAGCTCACTGAAGGCCTTAATTAATTAAGTAGCTCAAACAGCCCATAGGTAAGATGGACAAGGGCATCAGGTTGCTCCAGGTTCCTACTATAACATGTAGAGGAAAGTTTATTAGAATTGAGAATAAAATGGAATAGGGCATCTGACCTTAGCAACACCTCAGCAAGGTGTTCTTCGGGGCAGCCCCTACCAGGCTGCAGGGGAGCCTGGGTTCCAGGTGGCAGCAGGAACAGAGGAAAGTCCCTAGAGAAACCAGTAGCTTTAAAAGGACAAGAGTAAGATTTGAATCTGAAAAAGCTGGAAACTCTTATTTGTTGTGTATCTATATGCACTTCCAGACCTGTGGGAAGTTATCATGCATGTGTATCTCTGCTTGAGTTCTTTGAAACAGTGTAAGACAAATATACTGAGGAAAAGAGCAATATTTCCACTGAAATGACTCACAGAGAATAATTATGCATTCTAATGAATTGCAATTTGTCTTCTTTTACTCAGTCCAGAAAGTATTTTATCACCTAAAGAACTAAACAAATGTGAACAGCCCTGAAATTCTGGAGGATAGAAAGGCAGCACCACTTGAACCCAGTGCAGTAACATTGAGGATTACTAACAGAAGCATGGTTTCCTGCTTTTGTTCCCATGTCTGATTCCCATCATGTGAACGAGAATACGGTGATGAGTAAATAACTTGTTTCAAGTTTCTGTCATAAACCCTAATTTATTGAACTAGAATGTTCTTATTCCTTCCTAAGTAGTGCAGTCTTCTAGACAGACAGGTATGATACATACATCAGCAGTTGTTTTCTGGTAATGTTTGTCAACATATTAAGGAGAAAAATGTGCAAACAGCATCTGTACAATACATAGTCTCAGTAATATCTGACATGAAACATTCCCAGTTCCAAGCCATCTATTTTTTACCTTGCCTTCTATTATGGCTGCAGCAGTCATACAGCGCAGGCATAAACCACCATGAAATATTTACTGGCACTGTTTTTTAAAACATATATTTTGTGTAAATCGTTGTTCTGCCTGAAGAGCTTCATCAGGAGCCAAGAAAAAAAATGCACAGCAGCCCCCATGAAGTTCTCTCTCTACATATATCTGTGTCTCTTAGAATAAAAATTATTTTCATTCTCATTGAAGCTCTTTCTTAAAGAGTTGTAAGATTACAACTCTTTAAGAGTTGTAAATAGATTTGGTCCTCTGACTTCTGTTTCTTTAATAATTAGCAATTGCAGACAGAGCAGTTCATAGGAAAGTCCTTCCAAAGAAGTTAGTTAGATTCTACAGAAATTTCCTGATTCCTACATATATAATTTTACTTTAAGGATAATCTTCCAACTAGAGTATTGCATTATTTCCAAAATAATAAAAAACATATTTAGTTAGAAGGAAGCAGATGAAGTCTTCATGAACTTCATGAGGTCATCAGCAGCGCAAGTAAATAAAAATTACCACCTTTTTATATTAGCTAATTGTCCCATAGGAAAGACCACTGCAACCCAACAGAAAGTAAAAAAAACCATAGTTTGACAGGCTTTCTGCCTTCTTCTCTGTGGTGTTGAGAGCACAAAATCACACCCACCCTTGCAATGGTAAACCAGTAAGAATGGCCTCCACAGAAATGTAATTGTTATTTTAATTCTACATTTAAAAGACAATAAAATGCCAAGTCAGCGTTTGCCATTCCCTTTTTTGATCACTACCTGTCAGCTTTTTGTGGCTTTATCACATGGCCTCCAGTTTCATTAAAAACAAAACAAAACAAAACAAAGACAGCCAACAACAAAAAGCCCAAAACAATGCACACACAACAACAAGCCTACACATCAACAGCTAAAGGGAAGTCATTCATCCCATAATTGCCCTGGCCTCAAACAAGCCATGAAGTAGTGCACACAATAAAGGCAATCTGTCCTCTTTTAAAGGGAAGTTCAAACAGCTGCCTTGAGTTTTCTATTGCATATTCAAAGTGATAATGTATGAAATTATTAACTTCTGCACTGGGGTTTATGGCATTAAGAACCCCCCATCAAGCAAACAAACGAATGATGTGGCTGGTTTTAAGGATTTCTTTGTTAGAGACTTCTGGGTCAATTGGGCTTTCAAAAAGAGCTTGGATACTTGAAACATTTCGGAAGCTAACTTAATTGAAGACGGATGGTGTCTGACATCAGAAATGCCCGTTTTCCTTTCTTTGCATGTCATTCCCCATGTCGATTTGTAAGGATACCTAAGGGTTATATGCCAAGCTACCCAGGGGAGAGACTTTCTGGTTGTTTGACAGCTAGCGTAGCTCAGCTATAAGCCAGTGAGCTGCACAATTCATCAGGGGTTTGATCCAAAGCTTGTGAGAGTTAATGGGGGCACTTCCTTTGACTTTATTACTTTGGGTCAGAACCACTGCAAGTGTCACTTCAGCCATACCTTGAACCTGCCCAAAGAAGCATGGATTAGGCTAAGACTGCTCAGCTTCTGGTTTATTTAATAAAACATTTTCTGCAATTCTTCTTTCCTTTCTAAAATAAACATCAGTGTTTACTGTATTTTCTGTGCTTCTCTTACCCCCTGCCAGCCACCATGCAAATGTTATCCTATTGCTCAAAGGTGTTGACCTCTTTGCTCCTCCTCCACCTTCACAGTCCTTTCCCCTAAGAATTTGAAATCATAAAGGGAAACTAAAAAGTTTTCTTTTCCCAAATCAAAGTTCACTGGATTTTTCTGTCATCATTTCCTCCCTGTGTGACACAGAACAGAGCATTCTACTGAGATGTCTGACTACCCAACATCTGTGCAGAGCTTCATGTAGCAAATGTTTTATTCCACTTTAAGTAAACAGAAGGAGTTTTCTTTATCATTGCCATTTTTCATCTTTGATTTATGCAAAGGCAGGAAGCAGATAAAGGATCATAAAATCATAGAATATCCTGAGACAGAAGGGACCCACAAGCATCATTGAGTTTATCAGCTCAGTTGACCCAGGAAGGACAGTGTCATCCCGGGGACCAAAATCTGAGTGACCAGTCTCACAAAGGGACATAAATTTCTGGCACAATTTATGAAATCCATAGTCCAGAGTAAAGTGTGACTATGGAGGAGCCTTAAGTAACTTACAGGGAGACTACACCCCTTCAGCCTGGGGCTCACCAAGAACCAAGCACGGAGCTGCCTGAGATAACCAGTATGAAATCCTCAGGTTAAAAATGGGCATCTTAAATCCCACTGCTTTGGGGGCACTCATGTGTTCCCCAGTTTCCACTTGTATTGTAATCTCTCCTGTGTTTGAATGTCTAAGATGCTCTATTTTCCACCTGTGAGGCATCCTCTCTCCTAACTCTGAAGGAGAATAATTTGAAACTTTTAATTCCATAGAGTAACTGAAGCCCTACACTTTGCTAACCCATGAATGACATCCAATGGCAATTAAGTTAGTCTTGCCTGTAGTTCCCTGCATACCTCAGAACACATCACTTCCCATTAGAATCATAGAGTCATTTAGGTAAAGTTCAACTACCATACCTCAAAAAAATTCTTGAAACACTGCTTCAAGAAAAATAGAGAATCCACTTTATTCCATTATTATTATCAATGGCATTCTGAAAGAATACATGAATTATTTGCCACCTTCAGGTAGCCTGCATATTTAAACAAACATATGCTAAGACTCTAACCTCTGGGGCAGAATGTCTCCTTGATGCTAACACTCACTTGTTCTGGCACAACAGCTGGAGGAATCTCTTGGCAGTAGTCTAATATAAGCATTGCTTAAAGTATATTTGATAGAGAAATAACCTACTTAAATGGTTTAGTAGGGATTTTATTGATGAATAAACTTTTACATTCTCCTTTGCTGGTCTGACTCCTCTTCAGTGAATAGCTGAAAACAATGCATTATTCTGGTTGATATAACAGGCAGCACAAAATCTGTTCCTGGGAGATTTAAATGACAGGAACTTAAGGGCAGCTCAGTAATTTTAAGGCATGTTGCTTCTAACAGTGAAGTTGCAGTGATATAATGCCCGATGTATGGCAGAAGCTACAGTCATATCCACACTACTGGGTCCTTGTGCCTGGGTTGTACTGCTTCAGCCTGACAAGTGAAAACTCACCCTGCTCCGGACTTAGAGCCACCTGAGCGAGCACTACTCACAGAATGAGCTTAATTGTCTGTGTGAAACAGGCAGGGTTGCAGATGTAAATTGACCACTGCTGAAGGTAGCAGTAGAGTTGTAACATTCTATAAATTACTTTCGCTGGCCTGGCTCAGCACCCCTCACAGAGCTTTCAGCTTGATTCAACAGGGCTCTAAGCAACCAGGGAAGAAAATTTCTTTTAAAGAAATTTAATGCAGCAGAACTGATTAACTGAGGAACAGCCTACAAACAGGCAGCTGAGAGAATGTTCTCGGCGAGCCAAATAGCCCTGTTATGTTGGTTTTATTAATTAACATCTGGCTTCCTGCCTCTAAATCGGGTCCCCTTCTTTGCTGCTTTAATGCCATGTTTTCACCACTTTTACTCTGAAATGTACCCCGAGAATGTGAGATTAAATCCTTTGGCTGTTCAGCTTCTGAAACACAAGTCAATCCCCTCTAAATAGCATACAGCAACACAGCTCTAGTGGTCTCAGCAAACCTCATTTTCTTGCAGGGGCTTGGTAAAGAATGGCAAAAAGGAAGAGACAAAATCCTGCACCTAAGAGAGAAAAATAATTAGTGAAGTAGACAGGGTGTATAGGAGACAGCTTTTAACTGAAGAAACACTCTCCATCATTAGGAGAGCTTGGGTAGGCATACCAGAGCAGCATTATCTCCGTGGGCTGGGCTAGTCCTAAACAGGAAAAATAGCTATGTGTTATGGTTGTGGTTTTGAAAAAAACAAGACCAAACCTTCACACAAGTTGCAAAGCAATGCTGGCCACTGCAAGCTGCTCCTCCAGTTTCTGAATGCCACAGTCCAGCCTGCAAAAGTACAGGTTTTGGTCTACTCAAAAAAAGCAGAGGTCTTAAAAGACATAAACTACATAATACAAACTTTTTAGCTGATGGTTTTCAGAACATATAGCAGAAACCATACATGTAATTGAAGGCAATAACTTAATCTGAACAGATTAGAAAATTCTGCATATATATATTCACAGTTGCTAGTCTCTTTTAGACTGTGTTTCCTACACAATGATATATTTTAGTAACCATCTTGGCTAGTGGCCATGTATTTTAATTGATAATTACATTACAACTATTATAAAGCTGGGCTTATTTTTAAATTTCAATTGATCATCTTGTATTTCTTTGTCTGCTTTTCTGCCACTTAGTTGATCAGACATGTGTGTGTTTGTTGGATCCTGGAGAATAATTCTTTGGGATTGACTGTGTTATACTGTATTCATTGTTCCTCATAATATGCTGCCTCTTTGGGAATTTTTATTAACCCTTAGGCTATCTTTAATTTCACGAAATGCTTTGGTGTTTTGCTCTTCTCATATTTTCTGGTCTCTCACCACATATTCTGTCACCCAACAAACTGCAAAATTAGTGACCATCTTGCCAAAAAATGGCATCTTTATTTTAAAAGAGCTTTTCTTAACATGCGCAGTTGCATCAAGTGATAGAACGTGATTGTCACTAGGTTCACATAACTTGTCCCCAAGTGACATGTTTACTTACTGCTGAGCCACCAGTTCATTGGCTGTAAGATTAGTAGAGATTTACAGAAAGAAAAATATATCCTGCTAATGCTTCACAAGTTAAGTTTTGTAGTTCAGTGTTACCAAATAAACTGTTTTTGCAGTGTTAATGCACAAGTTGAAGCAGCTTATTAGGTGTTGGGAGGCTGATTTTATTCAGTGTGTAACAGTATACCGTGCTGACTTCCTCACACACAAGGGTTTAAAACTCTGCTTTGGTAAGACCTGAACTGATCCCACTTTTTAAAGAAGTCTGTGCATATGTCATGGTTTTAGTCCACTTACGGCATTGCCTAAAGTGGCAGCTGATGTCATCTGGTGAAAAGAGTGTTTCTGGGCCATGTGCTCAAGGCTGCGCTTCACCGTGAGTGGAGCTGTAACTGTGATAATCTCCTGCTGTAACAGATAAGAAATCTATTACTGGCAACTGCACATGAATGCAGAAATCAAGGGCCAGCACAGGTTCTCACTTTAACTGGTAGAAATTTTCTAGAGATTTTATTGTGCATTAAGTATAATTAAGAGGAAAATAGTTAAATATTCTTATGAATGGAGCTCCAGCATTTTTGGCTCACAGAATTCAAAGGGAGAGGATTATCTCATCTATCTTTGGGCATCTTAGTGTTATGTCTATAATCTAAGTTAGTCTTTGTTTCTCCTACAGTCAGTGGGAAGAGGCGGGTAATGTAGATGAGCCCATTTCCTACACGATTTGACAAGAGAGCACAGGCTTATATTGGCTGCACAAGATTTGGACTGCTGAAGTTGACATGAATTTCATCTAGTGTTATGGATTTCTAGGAAATGAATGATAATGAAATGCAATTTTGAGGGATGTCTTACTTCTCTGTTATTTTCTTCCCTGCTGACTTCCTTCATAACAATAAAACCTATGCATTTTCAGATGGCCCTACATTTTCTGTAACTGATCTGTGTGTGGTAGGTCTGTGCCAGACAGTACTCCATGCAGCCTCTAAAATTACTCTTCTTCTAATTGATATTTGGTGAAAGAAAGCTTGTGCTTCCAGTAATCTTCCATGTGTAACTATTAATTACATTTCATAACCAGACTGAGGTTTGATTTGCATGGTAAGCATGCTGGGGGAGCCATATACATTAAAGACAATGAACCTTCCAGGGTTGTCTAAAAAACAGTTTCAGATTTGTCAAACATGCGTTGCCTCTACAGCTGCTGCATAATGTAAAGTACAAGCATTAATTTCATTTTAAGTAAATAAAGCATTTTATACCATTCCTGAATTCACTGAAACTGGTGGTAAACCCATTTTGACTTCATTGGTGGTCAGGAAAAGTTTTAAAAGTACCTTGCAAGTTTTAAAGTGAAAGGAAGTTATTCTGTGGTTTTGGTCAGTATTTTCTTTCAAAATCACTTCATGGATGTTATTGTTGCTGAATTTGGCTGAGCATTCAGAGTTCTCTGAATTTCTAAGAGATTCTGAGATATTTTGTCTTTTAAGATGTATCTATCACCAAACAGAAACTGTTACCAAATTCTATTTTCTTAGACACAACGATTGAAAAAGTATGCCTACTTATTAGTTTATGAAAGCAACTTACTTTGATTTTCCAAAAGATATTACAATGAGATTCAATAATTTTCAGGAAGTTAGAAATTATTCTCCACTCCTTTAAGCAGGGGGATTTGAAGCATTCAACATTGCTGCCTGCAGCAAGATCTTCATGCAGCACAGGTATTTTGAAGGGCTAGATCTCCTTATGTAAATAAGGTAAAAAATGTTATTTTTCTATTTGTTCATACAAGTCAAGAAAAATAACCCAATTTGAAATATTATTTTGTACTTTGTGCACACAGGATCTCCATAGGGCAGTGTTGGCTGGAGGTCTTGCAACTAAGAATGTGCTCATATTAGACATAAAGTGGGATAATAAATAAGCTTGCTGAATTTAGTTCATCCTGTGTGCTCAGATAAAATTCTCTAGACATCAGCACGTTGTAGAAATAGACCCAGAACTAGGAAAATAAATGCTCTTCATATTTAATTACCTTTCTTAGATTTGACCCAACTCTTTCACGGCTGTGATAGTTTCCAGTTTTGGTGCACTTCCAAAGACTTCCATGCCTCCTGAAGTCACACAAGTCCCTAAATACCCAGCTATGAGCAGCTGCACAAGGAGGAATCCAACAGCTGTTCAGCTTCTCTGTCCTGCCAGCTGCAAGCCAACATCACTGAGAAAAGGTGCTGGACTGGAGGAGTTCATCCCAGAGGGCACAGCTGCTTCATGCCCCATCAGCCAGCATGGGGATAATCTGGCTGCAGTGGCTCAGGGGACTGAGACCTGAGCACGGCCAGGAGGGCATGCCTCCCTACCTGTGGGATACCAGCAATTAAGCAACTTTCATTTTTTTCTCCTGCTCTTTGTCTTTAATACATCTTAGATCACAGGCTTTCCAGGGTAAAGTTTCCTCTTATTATGTGCCCAGTGCAGTAGAATATCCTCAGCTTTGCTGCACAACTCAAACCTGAAATTTGTACATCTCCTTGGGAAGGTGAAAGGTCTAACTACTTCCACTTTGAAAAATACATTCTGGGATCATCCAGCAAGTTCTTAAGGACTGATCCACCCTAATTCATAGATTTTTGATGTATCATTCAGCTTCTTTCCTTTCCCCAAGGGAAAATGCTTCATGTTCATCAAAAAAACTGTATCTTTTTAGATGTTTTTTGGATTTGTGTGGGATTTTTAAATTTTATTTATTTTTTACTAAAATCCATGTTCTATTGTGGTGTGGGGAGAACAGGGGAATTGCTTATTTTTTTGTTATTTGTCTTTCCATATTTTGAGATAATAAAAATATGCCCTAGTTTCAATGTTTAAATTTTTTTCCTTCATAACTACATACAGAAAATATACACAGGCTGTTGCTTTCCTCAGTGAGAGATTTAGGCTCTCAACAAACACTGTCAGACATTACTGAGCATATTTCCCATTCTGCAAAGAGCTCCCAAGAATAGCATGTGGCAAAAGATATTAACAGAACCAGGAACTCTGAAGAATAGCTAAGGTGTCCCTCACTATTCCTGCGATGGAACATGAGTCCCACTGTTGGAAAATATTAACTCCGTACAATAAATAAATATCCTGGGATTCCTTCTTGCTCTCCACTTTCTCAGTAAGTTCTTGTTCCTTAAAAATTAGCATTTTCCTTTCATTTAAAGGAAGAAAATGGAACAATATTTTGTTAGTATCGTAAAATGGAATATTCACCAAAGAAGTGAAAACAAATGGTCGAGAAAAAAAAAATGAATCTTTTCTTTCTAGGGAAAGGGCAAAATTGGTTGTGCAGAATGGGGTTTCTCTTGAGGGAGGGAAAGCAGAAGAGTGTGGTGATTTCTTGATGTGGGTTGACCTGATGCTTGAGAAAATAAAGAAACCCCTTGCAAACAAATATCCCTTTCCCACTACTCCTTATAGCACCTTCCAGTATCTAATGGGAGGCTACATAAAGAACTGGAGAGGAACTTTTCACAAGGGCATGGAGTGATGGAACCAGGGGAATGGCTTTAAGCTGAAAGAATGCAGGCTGAGACTGGATATTAGGAAGGAATTTTTACCACGAGGGTGCTGAGGCACTGGCACAGGTTGCCCAGAGAATCTCTGGATGCCCCACCCCTGGAAGTGTTCAATACCAGCCTGGATGGGGCTCTGAGCAACCTCGTCTGGTGGAAGGTGTCCCTGCCCATGGCAGGAGGGTTGGAACTAAATGATCTTTAAGGTGCCTTCCAATCCAAGTCATTTCATGATTCTACTTTTTGATAACTCTTATCTAAGGGACAGGTTGAATGGCAACAAAGTTGTCATTCAGTCTCATTACCCACACATTGTGTCCAAATGTGAAAGTGAGAAACTGCAGCAAGCAAAAACTGTGCTGTTAAGCAATGCATTTTTCTTTTTCCCAGAATGAACAGAAATGAAATGTTTGTAACTAGAGGTCATCTACATCAGTGGGGTGATCCAGGGTGTATTTTAAATATGGAAATGAGATGAGTGTTCAGCACAATTGGTTACTGCACATCAGCACAGCCCAGGCCATCTACCACATACCCACAGAGGCTCCACTTCAGTTCTGGCATAAAACACAGTAAATTAAAATCCTGTTCTTGAAAAAGATTGAGAACATGAATATGAATATTTGTCAATGAATCAGTAGCCTTTCTGGTAGTTCATTAAATAATCATAACTCCCTTTTACCACCAGTCAATGCACAGCTTTTATCCTGTAGATCCCTGTCAGCAATGAGCTAAAGTTTGCATCTCTTCTACAAGGCTGCTCTTGAATCAGGACTGAAAAGTGTGACCTAGATTTTAAAACCTGAGATCTCTTTCAAAATACAGTTGTTCGGGACTCATTGCAGTACTATTAAACATATATCAAACCAGTTAGTGAGATGAGTAGCCTTTTAAGATCTAGATAAGACAAATATCTCTTTCCAGAAATCCCTCTGTTGACACTTAGATGACTGACAGCACAGAGAGCTCATCACTGCTTCAAAGGGTAGGGAATCTGCCCCTGAATTTTTCAAATATTTCCTCTCTCACCTTATTAATTTCATAAATATGGCTCAAAGGAAATTATTCTTTCTATAAGAAAAGTATGCTCATTTTTAAAATCAGCATATTCCAGCAAAACTGCAAAGATCAGTGATAATAAAATATAAGAGTTTGAGGAAGAATGAAAAGGACACCCACTGCTGTGCCCTGCAGAAAAACAGGAGGCTTTTGTCTTAGAAAGAGGAATTTAAAAACTCATTACACTGGAAGTGATACAGTGGGTTAATTCACTGCCCTTTGGAGACCTGAAATGTATTTGTGCAGTGATTGTGTTTTTCCAAATCCCCAACCCACCACCACTCATCTTGGCAGGGAGGGGAACAGCTGCCACTGCAGGTCAGGGGGACGTGTATTGGCAGAGGCTGAGCGGGTGAAGCCTGTCCAGCACCTGCCTGCGTCGAGCCTGGCTTGAGCCAGTGCTATCAGTTTCTGACTTTGTTAAAATCCTTCAACTCCACCACGTTCACAAATCTTTCTGCGAGATAACTGTTGCCAAAAGGAGATTGCATTTGCCTTCCTGCCTACAGTTTTCCCCTCCACATGTATTTTCAATTTTATAAGAGCAATGGAGGGAATAGAAATGTAGGTTTTTGTGTAATTTAAGTGATAGAAAATGCTTTAAATGTTTAAGAACTGAATTAACATGAACTACATCAATTAACTAGATCATGCAAATAGTCTTATTGAAAACAAAATCAATTTAATTCATCTTGGGCTGTTAAGGAATTTCAATTACAGAGGAATATTTACGTGGGATTTGAATGATCATAGAGTCATAGAAGAGCTAGGGTTGGAAGGGACCTTAAAGATCATCTAATTCCAACCCTCCCACCTTCCATTAGATCAGGCTGCCCAGGCCCCCACCCAGCCTGACCCTGAACACTTCCAGGGGTGTGGCATCCACAGCCTCTCTGGGCAGACTGGTTGCATTGCCTCATCACACTCTGAGTAAAGAATTTCCTCCTAATATCTAATCTAAATCTCTCCTCTTTTAGTTTAAAATGGTTTTGCCTTGTCCCACTACTATCTGCCCATGTACAATGTCTCTCTCCATCTTCTCTATTAGCCCCCTTTAGGTATTGAAAAGCCACAATAGGGTCTCCCCAAAGCCTTCTCTTCCCCAGGCTCAACAACCCCAGCTCTCTCTGTCTTTGTACGAGAGGTGCTCCAGCCCTCTGGCCTCCTCTGGACTCACTCCAACAGGTCCATGTCTTTCTTGTGCTAAGGCTCCAGATTTTCAGACCTGATCAGCCAAAATTAGGCAGCCCCCTGGGTTACTGTCATTAAAACACAAGAGACTCCAAGACTACATGTCAGAAGAGGTGAAGTAACTCCCCCTTACTGTCCAAAACTGTTTGACCTGCACAGCGTATGTGTCTTTACAAGGGAACTGGGCTGTTTGCCTTCACTTCTGTGTAACAAAAGAAAGAATGCATGTGATTAATTTAAAGATTCCAGTAGATTTGTATATAAACTGTGTATAAAAGTATTTGATGGCATGCTTTTCTAAAAAGGATACAAAGGCAGTGCAATATTTCTTCTACAGACTTATGGGGTGATCTGTGCCCTCCATTAAACTCACCTCCTTACTGGTGTGTAACTATTCTGCACCAGACACCCGGGAAATATTTGAACACATTGGTTTAAGAAGTGCAAAATTAACAGAAAAATGCAATTTAGTACTTTTATTCTCATTATCCTGTATGCCAAATGTATGGGACTTAATCAACAAAAACACAATATTATCAACCAGTCAACACAATATTTTCATTCACAAGTTCTCTTTTTATGCAAGACTTCATTTATATATGAAGCATTTATTTAGGAAACAAAAGACATAGGATTGGCAACAAGGTCTGGGAGGAGATGATAAAATATTCGGCTTCTAACAGTGGTGTGTACAATTTGACAGCCATAGTCCTTGGTCATGGCTTATGAGAACAATGTTCAGGGAGTACCTGATTTAGATCTTCTCAGCTAAAGATGATGCTGAATATAGGGATTTGCTTTCTGGGTATGTATGTTAGATACTCAGATATTGCACAGAATAAATTAATTAATTCCAAAGCAGAAAAAATTTACTTCGTAAAAAAAAAAAGTAAGAAAAGACTTATCTTGAGCATGACAACATTTTCATTAGTTTAACATGTGAAATGGAAATTTTATATGAATTTTACATAAGTGAAACTTACCTATATGAAACTTACATATTACTGCAAGAAGCAGTTAAAATGGTCAAATGACGGTGTTCATTCCATAACATTTTTTACGAGCTATAGCCCACAGCTGCTGGAGTTGCATGTACCACTTTTCTCAGCTGCACTTAAAAGAGTAATCATTTTGCAGTTTAAGTGTTTATTAGACCCACTGTTTCTGGGTAAAACCAGAACTTTGCAAATGTTAGTTTCATACTCATACCATTCATTTCTCTGTGCAATAATACATATATTTAATGGAGAGAAGGTTGCTATCATTTGGCTGCTGCAGCCAGTAATTCTGTGAGCTTTACAAGACAAATATTGTTTTCTTTTCCCTCTTTAGAGCAGATTCTAATAACTTTACTCATATCCACCAGTATATTACTTATAAATAATTCCTATGAACTCTATAGAATTGCTTTTAAAGTGTTATTCACTGAAAATGGATCAATATTTTATCCTTTGTTTAGATCTGACAAACCACTAAAATTTCAGCCCACAATACTTATATAATATAGTATCACTATATTTTTTGTGTCATAACCACCAAGTTTCACTGAAGTAAATTAAAGATTTTTTTATCAACATCCAGTGGATTGGGGTCATACTCTACACAAACTTAGTCATAGTCTGGCATCTTTAAAAGTACTCAGCTTTCTTGCTAATCCTGCTCCAAATTATGTCAAAGCTAAAAATCCCAGTAAATTCAAAGGAAACACAGAGAATTAATATGAAGTGCTTTTGAAAATCTTACATATAGTTAATGTTTCAGCTTTAGCACCTAAACTACATCTCACTACATATATTCACAGGAAATATATATTGAGATCAGAGGTGTTTCTGTTAATGATCTTTCAACTGCTCTTTGATACAAATATTAATACAAAGGAGTAGGAAGAAGAGTAGAATAGCCTTGCTGCATTTGTTTAAGAGAAGGCATAAAACAAGAAAAGTGATATTCTGCTCCTGTTTAAATCAGTAGTACAATATCTGCTGACTTCAGCAACTCCAGGATTTCCTCCTAAATGTATTTCAAGTTACTTAAAAGCTTCAGAGCATTCCTTCAATGAAGTAGTTTAAAAAAAGAATAAAGTCCTATTTGGATATTAATAGATGACTGTTGCACAAATATCATATGTCACAAAAAATGTAGCAAAAATGCATACAAGCTTGAAAGCATATTTTCCTGAAAACATGTTGGGAGCATATTTCTGACAGCTAATTAAAGCTTTTCCATTCTATCAGTCATGTTTCTGTGAGGTCCAATGAAACCTGAAATGAAATGCATTATGAAGGCTATGCTTTAACAGTCAAACTCATTTTTCTCAGTACATCCAGAAATTAAAATCTTGGTATCATTGAACTCCAATGGAATTTTTACACTTGAATTATTCAAGTTTCTTTATTCCTAAAGCCATAGAATTATAAACAGGATATTCTGGGAAAACCCTAGATGCCCTTAGGCAAGCAGATTTTGACCATATTACACTATCTGAGTTGAATCTCATATACAGATCAAAATGTCATCCCAATTCTCAACCAAAGAAATTTCTTCCTTATACAAAGCAGATTATTTCTGAAAAGACTATTGTTGCACAAACTCTTCAATGCTCTTACTTCTAAGTTTATGCAGGAGTTTTCTGTGTGAGGTCAGTTCCATTCATGAAGCCATATCCCATGCAGAATTAAAGGGAAGAACGATCTTCCCATGAAGCCCCAGGCACAATCATTCTGCAGGTACCTGGAATTAATCCAAGCAATATCTGAGTCTGTACCCTGACAGGAACAACTGTTTCATTCTACAGCATGGTCTATAGCCAAGATCCCTTCTCTGTAGGCCACTTGTGCTTTTTTCATAAAATCTCCACTTCTCAAGGCTCTCCGTGCTTCATTCACTTTTGGTGGACCTGCAAGATGTGGAAAACTTTCAGGCCTTGGTGTTTTTTTCTGTTCACAAACAGCTATAAAACAAGTCTGTATAAGTAACTAGACAATGAGAGTGTGTCCTGCAAATACAACATGGTTGCATCAGCAAGAAGTAGAAAGGCAAGGAGAAATATTCCAGTAAAAAGTTAATTGAATTCAACAGCAGGTGTATCAACATGCAAGCCTCTAGGATCAACACAGAAACATAAAGGTTGCTTTAAAATGTAGTAAACCAGCCATGTCCTTTTACTTCAGTTTAGAAACTGTGGGATTAAATGGACACCTGTGGTGCTATAAGAAATCATCCTTACTTCTGATTCATGTGCTGGAGTTGAACCTGATGTGTGCAGAGTATCACTCACTCCGTGAAACAGAGCATGAACTGTTCTCATGAGTCTTTGTAGTTGTGTGCAATTATTCAAGAATGCATAGAAGAATTCATAGTGGGTTAAAAAATAGAAGCAAAGAATAACCTTACAAATTGCATCAGGAAGAGATTTAAAATTAAATATAATTAACCTATTTTGTGCTGTGGCTAGAATATGGTAGTTTTGATCAGATGAGTTAAAGAATAAGCCCAGGGAGACAAATTTCCTTTAGAAAAAAATTGTTTAGGTCAACAGAACTTGTATTAGTATGGCAAAAAATCACCTATGTTAAATTTTACTGTAACCATTAAATTTAATTTATCTCTGTTTATTGACATATTCCTCAAATAATAGTATCAAATATCATGTATTCAATGTGATATACTATGATGCATTTTAACAGCAGTAAAGACTTGGATCAATTAAATGTTTATTAAAACTGGGTGTTAGCCAGTGATATCAGAGATGGCTTCCCTTTTTATGAATCGACACACAGACCTCATCAGAGAACAGAGGCTCTTCTGTTTGTGGCTGGTAGGAAGAAAGGAAAACAGTAGTGGTACAGAATCTTCTCTTGATCAGTGTCTAAATCAATGACAACTCTTGCATGACTGCTAATTCTTGCATCAACTGACAGTGCATGTTCGCTAAATCCATACATGTGATAAGATTCTTTCAGAGCATAGGAAAGAATACACCTATTAGCCTTTTCTTCCTGACAGCTCGCTGACAGATGTACCATTTGGATTAAAATATTTCTTTTAATTGCAAGAAAGAAGAAGAGGTAGCAGTACTTGAACCAGTCACGCCACAGGACCACCATAAAATGACTTCTCTTTGTTGATGTAATTTACAAACTGCAAAAGTAACATTAGTACGTGGAAGCACTTGATGCTACGGGAATTAACCATACAGTAAAGGAACTTTATGGACAGACAGATCATTAAGCTCTGACTGCAAAGAGTTATACTTGATTTTATGCCAAATGTTTGACTCTAAAGACTTTGCCAAATGGCAAAAGGTAAATTATAGGAGAAATACATATTAAAATAAGACCATTTAAATTTTACATCTACTGTGAGAATAGGGAAACACCATCACATTTTTAACATAATCTCAAAATTCAATTCCTAATCCAATAAAAACATCTAATAAAAATTGGCATAAAGTTGTAATAAAATTAATTAATGAGTTGTGTACCACATTATGTTTTCATTTCCAACTTGTTAAAACAGCAGGTTTCACCACTCATTCTCATGTGCTACATTTCTCTCACTTTTCTTAGTATTTGTGTGTGGGCACAAGAGTAGTTGAAACTATACCTGTTCTGCTAATAACACCACCTGACAATCAGAAAATATTTCATCCCAGTGTTTCGAGGAGGAGGAAGAGCAATATTTTTGCATGCTAAATGGGGTGAGAGGGGCAGAGGGCTCTTTTCAGGCCATCTACTGTAGCTGTTTAAAATGGCATCAATATTCCTAGGACATTAAATTTTGACAGAAGATGGAACAGATCTCTGCCTGGCCCATGCACAGTTAAAACAGGGAGGAGTGGTTTTGTTTCCTAAGAGAAGCTGTCTACAGTGACTGTCCCACGGACCTTGGCATCCCTTGGAAGATATCTGTGATGTGCAGAGGCCCTGTGGGCAGCCCAGGCTCCACCCTGCACAGAAGCCAGGCCAGGGCAGAAATCTGCCTAAATTATCCATGCCTAAACTCATGAGCTAACAAAGCTGGAAGTCATCTCTCATCCTGGGAAGTACAGTCACCTGCATCCATACAACTGAGCTGCTTCATCACCTACAGCTACATCCAAGCCGTGATTGAGTCCCTGGGCTTTGCTATGCCCCAGACCATGTCTGGCAGATGTTTGAGGGAGCAGTATTGGGCACAGAGTGAAAGCATGAGAACAGCCATGCCACAGGTCACCAGTGCCTGGTCCCACACACTTCCACCCTGGTTAGTCAAGCGCAGCAAAACATAACCTGTAAGTCTTCAGCTTGCCAAGAGGGTGGGAAGTGATTGCACTCAAAGATCCAGCAAGAATTACTCCCCATTTGCCTGCCTGAGGGTGCCAAATGACTGAGGGTGCCAAATGACTGATGGCATTAGCACACCCCCCCTTATGCCAGCCTGTGAGCATAGAGCAGTGCTGCAGAATCCAGACAATGGCAAAGCAAGTTAACCAGCTACCAGGAAGAGTGTGGTGGTGTTAAAGGAGGTGCAAGAGGAAATCACCAGTTCTGCTTCTTGTATATTACTTTGGCCAATATCAAAAATGTTGCAGAGAACAATTCTTTAACACCAGTAAACTGGAGATTATTAGTGCAGGTATGGGACTTACAATTATTGGCACTTTCAACTCAAGAGTGAATTCAAGAAAAGGAACTCACTTCAGTGTAATTAGATTATTTACAGGTGGTTACTTTCATTTTATTGCAAATAACTGGCATGTTTAATATTTACTTACAGGAACTGCTATGCTAAAACAGTTACATATTTCTGACAAGGAAAAAAAGTTCAATTTCCACAAAAGTGTGCATTGCAAAAAAACATCTTATAGGGATAGTTCTTTACATCAGATGCTTAACAGGAGCCTACATTAAAAAAAATTAAATTATTATATAATTTTAATGTCCATTTGTCAAAGCACTTTATAATACTCTTGTAGGAATCATATTTATTTGCCTTTTTCTGATAAGAAATAGACACTTAACAAATGTCAATTTGACTTTTGATACCTGTGATAAGCTGTCTGTATTTTTTTGTCTTTTCTTCTTTTCCAATGATAGCACAAATGCCATTATTCTATAGACTAACATAGGAGACAGCAGCTTCTGTGGCAAGCTTCTCTTTTAAGGAGAGAGGTTTGGTCCTGGGACACAGAACGAATCTGACAAAGCTATAATCGAAACCTATGTGATTCTTGCTTAAAGAAAACTGCCTGGTAGATTCTGATGACTTATTTATGCTTGACATTGTAATCACTTGGGTTAGTCTTCCTTGGATTTGGATGGAGCAAATCAAGGTTTTGTACTTCCAGATGTTCCTTTGTGTTAAACTAATCTGTTTAGGGACCTGGGGGTACATTCAGCTGCCAGCACACAACCATGCAGTGCCACGGGGCACCTGAGAGGTACAGCACTGGGACATTTCTGCATTCCACTGGAAACACGGGTGAGATGCCATGGGCTGTACTGATGGCTCCTCCTCAGCTGTGTCTGAGCTCTGGGGTGAGAGGTCTCAGTCTCAAACCCAGTTCCAGCCTGGCTGCTTTGCCATTTTGAATAAAAATAAGTCCGACACTGTGCTGGGTTGAGACCTTGAATCAAAACTCAAGATGGGGTCAGCAGCTTGGTTCCAGCTTGCCCAAGGTGTAAAGGAGACTTGGAAAAGCACAAGCATTGCACTGGAAGTTCCCTGTTTGCTTCATGCCATTTGCCTTTAAAGAACCCAAAGGTTTTAGAAAGTATGAGCAGGATCTTAAATGTGCAGCCTCTACACTGACACACAGACATTTTGGGCTGAATGCTTCCTCCAGAAGCCATAAAGATGTGCAGTGTCTCTAAGGAGAGGTCTGCTGGCAGGGTAGCTCTTTATTGGGAGGAAGTCGTCTACAGCGTGGATGTGTGAGTGTGAAAGAAAGAACTGGCATCTCTTCATAAACAGTTGGGTGATAAAGTGCAGTTTTCTATAAGGCTTTCTGTGAGGAGACAGGGCCAGTTGAAGGAAGCATGCTCATGTGCCTGAGGGACTTGGTAAGCAGTGTTAGAATAAAATTAATTTCTAGCTCAAAAATAGTATTACCTGCCAAAGTCACACCCTGAGGTTAGAAATCAAGATTTTTAAACTTCTGGCATTTGAGCTTGCAATGAGGATTTACTGGGATCGTGTTATCAAGATTTCCCTGATTTCCCTGAAACCACAAAAATGAGAAGCATGCAGAGAGACAGACAGACAGAGAGAAAAAAAGAAATAGCAGATTTTTCCTTGTTTGACTCTGGGGGCTAAAGCCTGAAATATTGAATGCAGTAAGATGCAGCGGTGAAAAATGGAAATGAGGAAGGGAATGAAGGCAGGAGGGGAGCATAAAACTGAAAAAACAGCTGAAAGCTTTAGGGAGAGGGATAAGACAAATAAAGCCATGGAGGATCAAGTATAAAATAAAAGGGAAGTCCCTCAGGGTTAATCCAGAACCACAAAGTAGCTTTGCTATGTTATTAAATACCAAGTTTTGTATAAGTATCACTTAAACCATCTCTTTAATGGGATATGGCAGCTGCAAGCAAGGGCACAGTGACACTTAACAAACAGCTGAAGAGAGGAAGGACATAATACTTTCTACAGGATGAGCTTTATGAGTTCATGATGTAATGAACTAAGTCAGAATCTGGCTAGGATCTTGTAGTTAAGCCTTTCAGTCTTGTAAAAAAAAATTCTATTAGTTATTTAACAACCCCAATATTAATTTTGCATTTCACCTGGGAAAAATCCTGTTCTCTCTGCCAGGTGACTGCTTGAGCACCAACTTGGATCTAGGTTCAGTAACATCTCCACTGAAAAAAAAAGCCACTAACTTTGTTTCTTCCTGTTGTCTTTTTCTTTTATTAGTATTGTTCCAAGTAGCACTGATCTCAGAGAATGCTACCAACCCTGCAAGGTATGACAGGGTGGCATGCAACAGTGGTGCATCTCCCAGAAAAGTCTGCCTAAGAGCAAATATGACAAATTCTTCTGCTCTCAGATCTTTGAACTTGTGCAAACCAAAACAGTCTGGGAATGGGTTTCCATGCTGTTGACCTTGTGCTTAAATTGTTGGCTTTCATCTGGCTTAGGATGAAAGTTCACATTATTTCCCTCAGGAATAGACAGCAGTACTTGCACTCAGATTTCTCAAAATTTACTCAGTTTGTCTTCATGGTATTTATGAGGAAACTTGGAGGAAATATTATTAAAAATACTTTTATATTATGAAAGATACTTTTATTTAAGTAAACACTGGTGACTACTGTGGCTGTAAATGCTGTGACTACTGTGGTGACTATTGACATTTGGTCAAGAGGAAACCTAATTCCAACTTTTACCCTCAGTTAAAATTGGTATTTAAGGACTTCTCTTGTTTTAAAAATGGCCATAATTAAACTCAGTTTGTTCAATTAAATGATTCAGATTTCACATGTAGATTTATATCAGTTTAAAACACAAAAAGCAGCACTTGCTTGCATCCATTCTAAGATATTGTTTCTTTCATCCCATAGATGAATTTTTGGTTAGACACAGTAATGGTCATACATCAGCATCTCTGAATATTTTCTCCAATATTTCAGTTGGCACAAACACATGATGTTATACCCTGTAGAGCTATTCCACTGCATTCCTACAATATTTTTGGTCAAAAGCTTTTAAATTTTAGCTATCTTTACCCTAAATAATTAAGTTTCTTTTTAGGAATCAGAAGTGAAAACATGGTTCAATTCTGAAAAATCTCCATTTCCTAGCCAAACCTTGCTGGACCACTCACACAAATAAATGTTGTGCCACAGTACTCCACTGCAACCACTACAGATAACATAACACTATTTAATGAAATAAACTGCAAAGAATAAATCTGAAAGGCTTTTCTTTTCAGAGGATTGTAACACTGTATTTGGACTGCTGTTATACCTGGTGGATGACCTCATCTTACATTCTGTACACTTAAGGTACCTAAACTCAACTCTAGGTACCTAAATTAAATCACTATCCTACTGAGCCCAGGTATGGTGCTCTTGACTAAAATATAAAAGCCAGAAGGGCATCCAGTATTGATTTGAAAATACCTTCAAGTAGATTTTTTCCAAAGTTCATCACTCAAATATTCAAACTTAGCTATCCTATGTTTAGGTCCCAACCAGAATTTCTTCAGTACCACTATTTTCTCTGAAGAATAAATTTATGCAGAGCCTTCTCACTGGTGTATGAAAAAGGGTGAGATCCACAAGGTTGGTTAATGGTATTAGCCAAAGCTTTAAAGTAGGGAGGTCAGCTATCCGTGTACCTCAGCAGCACAGAGATCACTTTGCCTGTGGCTCAGGTGCTTGTCTGTAGACCTGCACGTGTGTCAAGGATCCCAGCGGTGCTCTGAGCTGTGCTGTAAGCATGGAGTACTTTAAATGATATTATGACTACACTGTTATCAATGGTAAATGCCAGCTTAAAGCCAGCTATCTGTATAAGCTGAACAGACTTCTATGCTAATTCTTTGACAAGTATTTCTTTCCCATCCACAAAGGATTTTTGTGATTTTTTTTTTAATTAAAAAAACCCACATTGAGGTAGACACCAAAATTAGACTTTATTCATTTGTAATACATTGTTTTGCATTTCCCTGAACATTTCCAGGACCACCCTGGAGTCACCTTCTGTTTACAATTTGTGATGGTTTAAAAAATAAAACTGCGAATTAAGCAAAAGAGGAAACAATCCAAGTATAGTTTTATTTATCTCTCAAGTCATACAAATGAAACTTAGTTTTATTCATCACAGCAGCAGCAATGTGTTTCCTAGCTTTACAAAAGAACAGAAAAAAGACTCAGCGAATAGCTTTAAACTAAAAGAGTAGGTTTAGATAGATATTAGGAAGAAATTCTTTACTGGGGGGGTGGTGAGGTACTGGCACAGGCTGCCAAGAGAAGTTGTGGATGCTCCGTCCCTGGAAGTGTTCAAGGCCAGGTGGGATGGGGCATTGAGCAGCCTGGTCCAGTTGAATGAGATGATCTTTAAGATCCCTTCCAACCCAAGGAGGGGATCCCAAAGATGACTCTCCGAGTCTATGATCCAGTGAGATTTTATGGATAATGCAAGCATCATCAAACTGGAAGGACTCTGCCCAAAGAAACATTATTTTTATTCAAATATATAACAAAGGGAGATGCTATCACCCACAGTTCCATGACTCTTATAGTGGGTCTCATTTTCCATGATCTTTTTGACCTTTATTCACAAATAAATGCAAACAGGGTTCCACGTCTAGAAATACCTTCAAGCAACCACACCTTGCTGAGAAGTTTCTGTACTGAAAAGATACAGAGATACCTTTAAAATTCCCTTATTCCTCCATCTTATTGAAAAATTATGTCAAAACTTAGAGTACTGTACACAGAAGAGTATGTTTTTAGACAAGTTTGGTAACAGAGGGGAAAGGATTAACAGAGGTCCCTTTTAAAACCTTTTGCTGTCTAGTTCTGTGAAAATTCCTTCTGGTCCATTGATATCCAGTGTTGCATCAGACTGTGTCAATTAACATTTTCTTCATACAGCAAAGGGTCAAATGTGTTTTTATAACTCATACAAATTTTATTGCACTGCAACTTCATCTATTCCAAAAGACTCATCTCTGAGATACACAAGTACCAATGAGAAAGCAAACAGACCCATTTTCTGGAGATAAGTTCACTTTGTTTTCTTTTCATTATGCACTTCTACTCATTATGTTTGTATCCCTGCTCCCCATGACAAATCCCAAGAATTCAAACAAATATTTTAGAATTTTAAACAATTTTTTTTGACTAGGTGACTGTAGATACAAAAATGCTGCTAGCGAGGATTTTCTTGTTATTTTCTAAGTCTGTGAGAGACTTTTCTCTCTCACAGAAGAGGTAGCAGGGAATGTAAACAACCCAGACACCTGCAACCTTGAAAAGTCTTGTTTATGGTATAGTAGAAAATATTTTGACAATGGATGTTTTAGGATTTTAGCCAATCACCCCCAAGGGGTGGCTGGCCCTTTGTCCAATTAGGCTATGAAGAAAAAAGTCTATAAAAGAGTTTGTAAAATAATTAAATAAATCAATCTTGCTGCACAACTCCTGCCTGCTGGATCTTCTCCTCCTCCTCCTCCCTATGGCTGCGGGACACGGTGCTATACCGTAGGAACCAGGCTTGCGGTAATAGGTGACTTTTAAAGTTCCCTTCAAACCCATGATTCTATGATTTTCTTTATCCGTGGAAGCAGAGATTATCAGAAACTATCAGAATGCATCAGCAGCTTTCAGGTACTCATCTGCCTATTTCAGTGAGTATTATGTTAGTTTTCTGTTTTCACAGACTTCCTAACACTTGAAATAAATATTTCAGTTGAATGTTGAGATGGCTCTCAACTACTATTGATTTTTTTTTATTGCTACTTGACATCCAGGAAATGAGAAACATGGGCAAAAGTGGAAGAGACAGCATGGACAAACCCTGAATCCATCTTTTTTTTAAATTTTATAGCTTGCCTGGCTGCATAATAACATTTTGGACATTGTGAGAATTTAAATGTGCCTCAAAGATGAAAATGTTAAGGCATGAGATCATTCATGGATAAAAGTACATTTTAAAACAAACATGTTTTCCTGACAAATATTTTTATGAGACAATTAACAGCCCTTCCCTTCACAGTTCCTTTTGAAAATAAGCAGACACTGATTCACTTCCAAGCTGCTGATGAAAAAATAAGGACCCAGAGGAAAACAAAGCAGACAGGGACAATACTGTTGATATAAATGAATGAATACATTCCATTGACAATTCAGTTTGTCAGTGAGACTCTAAATAGCCAAAAAACCCAGACTTGCAGGGAACGTAAGTTTCCTGCTGAACTCTGGCATGTGATAGAAAATGAAGATTAATATCTCAAAATATTTTTTAGATGACAAAATTACTAAAATTTTTTGGTTCATAAATGGTAGAGGGATTTTATTAAACATTTCCTTTTTGATAATATGTAAATAAAATGTTTTGAAATTATTAAAATATTAGGGTTTTAACAATACATTTAAAAATGTAAAATATTGCATTTTAGAAGTGCAAAACAAAATGCAAAAATAAAATGCATTGCATATTATTTTATTATGTAGCCTTCCTTAAACCAAACACAAAATTTAACATCATCATTAACTTTGATTTAAAATAAAATGCCTGTAAAGGCATTTATGCTAATCTATAAATTAATAGGACAGCAGTTTGAAGTGATTCCATTAGAAGTACATATTGACATAATCACTGGAAACATTTTTATTTTGACAGAACAGCATTTCACCTCAAAGAGTGTTGACTAACTCTCATGCTAAGAAAACAGCCTAATGTTGGGTTATGCATCATCATAACTCATAAATTCATGAGAAATCTCATTTTATACACACTGCAGACAGCTTAGGACTCTGCTCTGCCTCTGGAAGTGACTCACTGTGACACACACACAGACACATCTGGTATTTATAGTTTCTTTTGTCCCAGCTTTGGTTGCCTTTGCTCTCATGTCAAGTCATAAAGATCCTAGGGCAATATAGAATTTCCTGAAAATAGTTTAATTGCTCACTGACATTATCTTGAGTGAAATCTAATTTAAAATGAAGACTTTGCTGGTCTTGCCAACTTGTGAAACATGCAACACTACATTTATTTCTGAGTAAGGGAGTATCTGTCATGGCATTTAATCCATTCAACATGAAACAAAAGGGCGAAATTCTTCATTTCCAGCTTTAACCATATAAAAGTTAGATGTCTCAGTCTAAGCTATCGACCTTAAACTGCCGCGGTGGTCACTAGAGAGAAATAGCCATTTCACACGACAATTCATCTGACCTTTCTTAGGTACATATTTTAAGATGAGAAGAACAGTCCTCCAGGGAATTAAAATTAGATAAACTGCCATCTAGAAATTTGATATCTATATCTAACCTAATCACCGGAGGCTTCCTCTGCAGTCAATAGAGAGAAATAGGCTTCCTCACATGACCTTCATCGTCCCCAAGGCATCTAACCTCATGAAATATGCCTCAACCAGGCTGCAGAGCTAGGGAGTCTGGCAGCAGACAAAAATCACTGTATCCCTGCATGCAGCATAACTTTGTAACCCATCTGTCAGAGTGCAGCCCCACATCACTCTTTTCAAACAAACTCGCTGCTTAGGGCTGACACCTTACTCTGTAATTGCACCAGGGCGTCTCAATACCTGCCTGTGCTGCTCCAAATGCTCACACTCATACTTCAGTGGTGATACAACAAAGGAGCATTAAAAACACTCAGTAAGTCAGGAGCTAGGAAACATCCCATCTGTCTTTTGTACTGGATTAAAACTTAATGCTACAGTGGTGTAGTTCTGAATTAATCACATCAACTTCAGTTGCAGTTATTGTGGCCTGGAGCCAGTAGGAGAGCACAAAAGCAGTGTTTGTGAGGCTTTCTTCAGCTTATGGCAGCTGTTTAGCTCATCTTTGATCATGCTTACTTTTTTTGCAGTTAAGCTTTTTGGTCACACTATCTTTGCAGAGATAGCTGTTCCGAACAATACCCGTGTTCGCATGACAGCAAAGGTATTTGTGAATGTGGATTAGCTGGTTTTTGCTTGTCATGCACTTATTCGCCTTTGTGTTGTTTTTGTTTTGTTTACAAAAAGATATTCAGCTACTCAAGGAACATAAGCAGCAGCATATGACACAGCTGAGCAGCTGTACACGAGTGTTAACTTTGGTGCAAATGTTCCGCTGTGGGATAGGAAGAGATGTGCCATCCTAGGTCAAGACAAGGCTGGTGGCTAATATAATACAACAATGAGCAGCAGATGCTCTTAGGAAAGACTAGCAGGACAGGGCATGCCTCTGGCAATGCATCCCTAGAATATACATCCAGTTTTCAGTGGCTCAAAGACTTCCTGAGCTGGTGTGAATGTCTTTGCATTTAACAGCCCTGAAAGGATTTGTTTCCGTGTGAATTTATTACCTTTTTAATCCGTGTAAACTTCGAGCATTGCAAGCATCCAACGGCACAAAGTTTCCCAGCTTAATTATACACCGAATGAAGGATCCTCTCCCTGTTTTCATTTGCCAGTTATTAGTTTTATTTGATACTGCCTGGGTTTTATGGCCAAAGAGATACAGAATGATTGTTCCTTATTAACCCTCTCCAGCTCCTACACGATTTTGTAGCTCTGCATCACGTGTCCTCTCATTCATTTGTTCACAAGGCTGAGTGCCAGTCAACTGAGTCATTTCTCATTTCCAGATGTTCCATATCATCGATCACTTTTGCTGTTCTTTTTGTACCTTTTCCCGTTTTACTCAAGTTCTTGTAGGCAAAATATGAACCCAGAGAAATAAAGGTTTATCAGGATAAAGGATGAATAATACAGTATAGATTTGTAAGGAGTGCATATTTTAGGGATATACAATGAGAAAAAAATAGAAGACTAACTGACTTTTGTTCTTCCTAGGTGAAGGTAGTACCAGCAATTTAAACAGATCAATACACTTGAACATTCTTAACAAATATCTTCATCTTATTTGGTTAGAATCTATATAAGGAGATCTCTCATAGATGATAATAAAACATTTCCATAGAAATTTAAGAATTTTTTACAAAACCAGTATGAATTTTAATCCTCTCCAAACCTCATTTCAGTAATAAGTCCAGCTCAGATCTTTTTTGATGCTTTTCTGTAGAAGTTCCAGAATGTAAGGAAATAAAATGCTATGCAAATTTTTGAAAAGGACAGCAAGACTGTTGTCATGATAAGTTGTCAGGTTGACACTGAACTTAGGAAAACAGGCATTGAGTCCCACCTGATACAGGACTAGGCAAAAAGCTAAATGAAGGAAATGTAACTGATGTCAATCTAGAAAACTATGGAAAATAATTTCTGTCAAAGTAGGATTATATTTTTGTGGGATTATGGGCCTATTGATGAAGAAAACTGTATTAACCCTGTTTTCCCTTTTAGACTTTCAACTTGAAATTACCTTACATTTAATTAGATGATGTTAAATTAGTGTGGTACATTAAAATTTAACAGGACATACACCCATGGATTAGAAACAGAAAACAGGCATCCCTCAAAATATTTTTATAAAGTCAGACCATTAGTATAGGATTGTTCTTGAGTGTATTTTTCCAAATGATTTATTAAAAAATTGTAATAAAGATTGCTAAAATCTGTATTACAAAACAGAGTTAAACTTTGTAAGTGATCATTGTGATAGTAATCAGTCCTGAGGAGCTCGGGCCCTCTGTACACAGCTTGGAGGACTGCATGCAAATTTTATTTTAATTTGATCAAGTGTGAATGGTAATGTTGATCAAAGCTCCCCTGTGTCAATATTTTTAGGAGGGATAATACAATTTTTCCATGTAGAAAGCATCTTGAATAGGTGTTCAAAGTTCATGTTATCTCAGCATTTGACCTTCATGCAACTGCTCCTGCAGTATTTTGTTTAGTTCTTCTGTCATTGTTTCAAAGGTTTTCAAAGGACCAAAGACATTCAGACGAGAACCACTAAAAGAACTTTCCTTGCACCAAAAGATTCCAGAAACTCAGTCTGAGAGGGAAGATGAAGTTTATAAGGGCACAAAGTAAAACTTTGATTGTGATTTCTTAGGTCTCACATATAAAATACAGTGGCCAAAAGCTGAAGCTAAAAAAATCTAATGCTAGAAATTAAGAACAAATTTTTTAACAGTGAGCCAATGAAACAACTAACAAATGCTCTCAATCAAGACCAAAAGTTTTTCAAAACATTTCCTACTCAGTTTAAAACAAAAAATATATTTTTCAGGCTAGATGATTGCAAAGATCCCTGTGACTTCATAATGTATGGCTCTGTGGATCTAAGTGCACTCTAAAGACTAAATCTGAAAACAAACACAAAATAAACAGTGTACAAATATTTTTAAATACTGTGCTGTTCTAGAATCTAGAATTACTTCGGAAATCATTCAGAAACAGAAAAAGGAATAATCATTCTTAAATAATTCATTATTTAATAAATCATTTTAGACTACTCTGAATGTACTTTTTTATATTTTTTTTGAGTCACTGGAAGCTGAATAATGCCCATTGACTGTAAATAAGAGTTCAGTAAAATAAGAAAAACAGAAAACACTCCAGTGACTTTCTGAAGTTATTTTTAAATGATTTCTGGCATTTTCACTTGAGTGTCATGTGATTTTTCCTAATCATTGTCAAAGCAAAACTGTCCAGGTACAGATAACATACAGGAATGTAAAGATGCTTCCTGTCTCTTTTGAAGCTGAGTCTTTATGCTCACTTGAACAGTTTTGTATTTGAAACTATCTGCTGATTGCTTACTAGAAAGATATTGTAGGTGTTAGAGGATTTCTAATGCAGAAATACTATTGTCTCTATTTTTCTGTTCAGGCAATTTTTCATTAACACTGTCTTGGTTTAAATAAGATTCACCTCCGTTATGGTAAAAATGAACAAGCAATGTTTTCCCAAACTTCAGATAAATGGCAATCCTTACATAATGGTGGGCATTTCCTCTTTGGAGCTCACCACTGAATCAGGACATTCAAACAAACTCACCGCTAAGCTCTTCCCTGGGGCCAGGCTCAGTGTGTCCAAAGCTGTGCTTATTCCATGTGCTTTGGTCAGCAGATATGCAATCTTAGACAATAGCCTCTTTCTGCAAACAATGCCCAGTATTAAGAATGTCATCAGATATAATGGCTATGAGTGGGACAATTCTGCTTTCTTATGAAAGCGTTCATAAAGGAGCGGTCACAGCGTGCCTGTGTCTGTGCCTGTGTCTGTGTGTGTGACTGTGTGCCTGTGAGTCTGTGTGTCTGTGTGTCTGTGTGTCTGTGTGTCTGTGTGTCTGTGTGCCTGTGAGTCTGTGTGTCTGTGTGTGACTGTGTGCCTGTGAGTCTGTGAGTCTGTGTGTCTGTGTGTGTTACTGTCTGTGTGTCTGTGCCTGTGAGTCTGTGTCTGTGTGTGTGACTGTCTGTGTGCCTGTGAGTCTGTGAGTCTGTGTCTGTGTGCCTGTGAGTCTGTGAGTCTGTGCGTGTGTCTATGTCTGTGCCTGTGAGTCTATGAGTCTGTGTGACTGTGTGTCTGTGTGCCTGTGAGTCTGTGTGACTGTGCGTCTGTGCGTCTGTGAGTCTGTGTGCCTGTGAGTCTGTCTGTGTGCCTGTGAGTCTGTCTGCGTGTTTGTGAGTCTGTCTGTGTGCCTGTGAGTCTGTGTGTCTGTGTCTGTGTGTGTGACTGTCTGTGTCTGTGCATGTCTGTGTGCCTGTGAGTCTGTGTGTCTGTGTCTGTGTGTGACTGTGTCTGTCTGTCTGTGTGTGCCTGTGAGTCTGTGAGTCTGAGTCTGTGTGTGACTCTGTGTGTCTGTGCGTGTCTGCGTGTCTGTGTGCCTGTGAGTCTGTGTGTGACTGTCTCTGTGTGTCTGTGCATGTGTTTATGTGTCTGTGAGTCTCTCTGTGTGTCTGTGAGTCTGTGTGTGTGACTGTCTGTGTGTCTGTGCATGTCTGTGTGCCTGTGAGTCTCTGAGTCTGTGTGTGTGACTGTGTCTGTCCGTCTGTCTGTGTGTGCCTGTGAGTCTGTGAGTCTGTGAGTCTGTGTGTGTGTGCATCTGTGTGTGACAGTCTGTCTGTGTGTGTCTGTGTCTGTGTGTGTGCGCGTCTGTGTCTGTGTGTGTGTGCGTCTGTCTGTGAGTCTGTCTGTCTGTGTGAGCCTGTGTCTGTCTGTGTGTGTGTCTGTGTGCCTGTGTGTCTGTGTCTCTGCCTGTGTGTGTGTGTCTATGTCTCTGTGTCTATGTCTCTGACTGTCTGGTGTGTGAGTGTGCGCGTGTGTGACTGTGTCTGTGTCTGTGTGACTGCATCTGTGTCCATGTCTGTGTCCGTGTCTGTGTCCGTGTCTGTGTCCGTGTCTGTGCCTGTGTGTCTGCATCTGTGACTGTGTCTGTTGTCTGTCTGTGACTGTGTCTGTGTGTCTGTGTCTGTGTGCCGGTGACTGTGTCCATGTCTGTGACTGTGTCTCTGTGTGTCTGTGTATGTTTTAAGAAAGATCCACCAGCTCACTGCAGAAGCAGCCTGCTGGGCTCAGAAGAGCTGGTTCATGAAAGGTGCCATTTATAGTTCTTTCATAATACCATAGAATGGAAACATTAGGTAATAGTAAAATTCCAGAACTAGACTTACTAAATTCTGAAAACTTACTCACATTACCATGCTTTATAGGGCTTTAGGGACTTCATAACAACAATCTGTGCAACTGCAGACTTTGTTTAATGAAAAAATAAATAGAAATAGTTACCCAAAAATTAGCCTAAAGACTGGTATTCCCTTGTTAGTGCCCTTTAATAATTTTCACTATGCCTCCATTTGCACCCTGTCTAGAAAATAAAAGGCTTATTCATGCACAAAAACACAGATCTGCCTTCTCAGTGAGAAATTTTGTAACATTTCTGAAGTAGAATCAAATGCAGCAGCTCAAGGTCTTTTTCTGAAAGAGGAAAAGCAGTTAGCTGGATATTGCATTACTTGCAGGAGATTTCTTCACTGTTGTGTAATTTATCTGACAGTTGCCACAGGGCTTACATGCCACTTTAGTTACCCTACTGATTTTTAAGAGATGGATATGCGTGTAGAAATTAGGGGAGCATTCATTTTTCCCCCTAATTTCATCAAATTACATGCACTGTGATTTTAGATAAATCACACTATTGCACTGTTTCCCTTTCCACATTTACAGAGTCTTGTGGGTTCTCTTTGGCTTGCCTTTAAGCAGTCACCATTTGCATCAACACGCCACCCGACTGGGTTAGTCTGATGTCTGGGTTAGTTAGAGGACACCAGTCCTCTAACTGGTGTCCTCTCAACAGCTCTCCTCAATGCTCTGTCATGAATTTGTTTGGGTTCTTCATATCAGGAAATATCAGAGCCAAAGGTCCAGAATGTCTCACTTTCATACAAGGCTTCCTGTGTATTTTAAATGAAACAAATATAACAAAGAAAGCAATGTGAATTTATGCAGTTCCAGTGTGGCAGAAACAAAGTTGGTTGAAAAGACAGGCAGGAATGTATCAGCCTTGCAATCTCAAGCGACCCTCAGGCAGGTACAGCACATACGCCTTTTGGCTTTAGTGCAGACAATTCAAAAGATCAGCCTTTTTCTGACCCCAGATATGAGCATCTGGTGAAGACCAGCATCCTTCACAATTTTGGCAGTTTGCAAAGACACAGACTGGCCTGGATTACAAATCGGAAGCACTCATTGCAGCTGAAAAGTGTATTTTTTGCCATTGGGGTAGTAGAAAACTGAGAGAAACAGACACACGGTAGAAGAGGAGGCAAAGTAACACTGCTTTTTCTCTGCTCTTGAAACCTATGATGCAAATATTTATGCACGAGGCAGAGAGGAATTCTTGGGTCATCCTTCTGCTCTGTCTAAAAACATACATCTAAAAGGAGAGCTCACAATAGTGCCTAAGTTTGAAAACGTGCTGATGTCAAAATTTTGCTCTATTTACATGCCTTTGGCAAAGAGCAGCCAACTACCTGCTTATCATAAATCTCTCCCCTCTCTCCCTTCATCCTCTGCACGGAAACCCCTATGATTTTCAGTACAGAGCACAAGTAGGTTATTCTGTGTATGAAAGCCGTGCTTGTGAAAGATGCTGAATGCACAGTCCCAGAGACCCATGTCCTCTGCAGTATAGCACAAGGAAAAAAAGATACATCATGGATAGAAGCACTGTCAGCTCCCTCACTCCAACTTACCAGTTTCACTGAGCTTGAAGAAACACCCATTGGGGCAGAAGGATCATTCATCCCTTATAGTCAAGTTGTTGTCCTAACTGCTAAAATTGCCACGTAGGCTGCTAATTAGAGCCAGTTATGGTTATGGCTTTTGCAGTGCTGACAGCTGTGAACTGGTCACCCAAAGCTTACCCTGAAGGCTGGGCCACTTATAAAAGCTATCAGATATAACAATCTGCTACACTATGGCAGATTTATACCTGCCTAAAGACGAAATCAGAGAGAATAGAGATGAAAAACCCCTCTAGAGATTGCTTGATCTGTCTCCCTACACCACAGGATCATGTCTAATGCATTTCTGGAAGCTGTTTGTCTAACCTCCAAATATATTTGCCTATTCTAACAGGGACTCCAGAACCTCGACATGCAATTCATTCCAGTGCTTTGTGAGAACTTCCAAGAGAAGGATTGTTTTAATGGTTAGCCTAAACTATTCCTATACTTTCTATTTGTTATATTCCTTTGCTCCCTGCAAGGTCCTGTAACACACCAGGTAAATATGTCTCTCCAGTCTTTTCTCCGTTTATGATTCTTTCTGTCTTTCTCCAAGTGTGACATTTCCTGGATCAATCTCTGATCATTTTATCATTTTCTTTGGATTCTGTCCAGCTGGGTTACATCGTCCCTGTAACACATAGGCCAAACCAGACTAGACACTGTCACAGCTGAGTTTTTGCAAACCTGATGAATTCAGGAGTGTAATTGCAATGTCTTACAGGCAATGTTCCTGCCTATATATCTCAGACTATGTTCATGGGAATGCAGAAACAAGATGCAGCTCACTCATGTGTTATGTGAGTCAAATGACTCCTTGCTGTCACTCCATTTCTTCTTCTCCTTTGTCTGACACCTCCTCCCCCACAAAAAAGCGATACTTTAGCCACACTGCAAAATCTCTACAGAAGCTCTGAGAAGCATGAAATGTCCTTCAATGGACAGCAATATTATAGATATTAAGGACAGCAATAAATAAAAGGCAAGAAGAAACCTTCATGAGCCTGCTACTTCTCAACAGTGACACTGGGTAGGAGGTGGGCAAGTCTCCCAATAGCAATATATTTCCCAGCATAGGAATAATCCTGGCTGCTTTCCAGTCACCATCTAATTTGTGCCTTGGTCCTATGACGAAAAAACTACATGTCATCTGGAAAACGATCATGTAATTTAAAACAGTACGTAACAGTAGAGATAGGTTTGGGGACTGATTGCTTTTCTTAAACCTGATCTCTGAATACAGACAACACTCAAACTGCACTAAAACTGTTATTTTCATGGCAGCAAATAAATCTGAGCTCATGTATTAATCTGGAACTTTCATGTATCACAATGCCCCAAACACATAGCTGTCAAACAGATTATTTCTGTGATTGATATAAGATGTATGGATATGGCATTGAGAAAAGGCTGCATTGTGGGACAAATGTCCCTGAGCTTTTGCTACTATAGTTCCCAGAGAACTTGTATACATTCAAAGTGCTTCATCTTGGTATAATAAAGTGTAGAATTTCAGTAGAAGCCATATTAACTCCCTTACTAGAAAACCACAAAATTCCCTTTAATTTAGCATTTACAAAACATGGGGTTTTTTTAATTACCCATGTAAATGACTATACACACAAACACAAATAGATATATAGAAAGGCATAAAATTATGTCTTTGGCATAGTAAAGTAGTTAGTCATACACTATGCATTCTACTAGGAGCAAAGGGTTTCTATAAAAATTCAAATATTTGAATATGTATTCCCTCTGGGAATTTCCCTATTTAAATATTTGCACTTAGTAAGAAAATGTTGAAGAAATTTAAGAATAGGCATTATATTTATTATATTTAATGAGGTTCCTGTATTTAAAAAAAAAATCACACATATCAAAAATTTCCCATGACAAAAGGGGGCTGTAATAGCCTAGGTTCTCCCTTAGAATAAGAAGTAGACTTGTACCACTGTCAAATGATATTAGCTCTATATCATGCTCATGTCAGTTTCCTGATGAAATAAAGGCCCATATTTTGCCATCCAGGCTGAGCACTGTCCTTCCTCACAATTTGTTCCACTGAAATGAATTCTTATTTTGCTATGAAAAATTTTAGGCTGCCGTTGTCTGGATCTATGTGGTGAGAGGAAAGAAACAGGTTGACTTTCTATTGATTCCTTCAGGATGCTATCATTAAACTTCAATGACATTAAGTATATATAATTAAGTGTATATCATTTTAGACGATTAAGTTACTTTTCACTTTTCACAAGATTCATCCATAATTTCACATTTTCTTTGGCATTATAGCTTAAAATAGTACAAAGATATATGGCATTTAAGACTCAGAAAGACCTTTGGCCTTTGACCTTAAAAGATCTTTATGTGGAGGCCCATGGTAGATTGATTTTTGACAGTACAGTGACAGAGCCATACAAAAAAGGTATTCATATTGACCAAGTCAGTGGATATTTCAGGTCAAAATGTCAGCAGTTGTCTTTTTCAGCTGACATCCTGGTCTCAGAAAGTTGGATTTAATGTTTGCTTGACTCTCATATTTTGATTTCATGCCATACATGGCTGTGCCATTAGCTCCCTAGAATGCCTTTCAGTTTCTTCTTTGAAAAATGCTAAATAAGTTCTCATTTTACCTACTGACTGAATAAGAATACAAAAACAACAGACAGCTGTGAGGCATCTGCGTGTCACACAAACACTGTTGGCACAGTTCCTGCATTCAAGAGATCAGCAAGAGCCTAGTAAATAAGCTTTCTTCACTAAAGACCACTTTTGTCCATGATCATTGAAGCTGTGCTTTACTCATACATCCTCTGAATTCCTCTTTTCTTCAGTAATCACACATGCCTAGCATGATGGCTGATTCTATTCTACAGTCCTGGGCCATGTAATTATGTGAGTAATTGGCAGACAAGATGTTGTGAATACCTGAATCCCAGGTTAATTGAAACTAACACCTGCCTGAACTGTGCTGTTGTAATGGATGCAATAATACAACAAGATCAGGTCCAATTGAGTTGCATAATCTTTTCAAGACAGGGTTTTTGATCTCCCTCCTTTGAATTGAGGGCAGTAGAAAACTAAAGTATTATGCCTTTGTTGAAGGTTATAAAAGATGAATCTGAAGCTGAAAATGAAGATCCTTCCAGTTAATCTGCATTGAGAAAAATCAGTGAGCACACATCTTTTGCATCTTTCAGTTAGAAAAGAAACAACTGATATAGCTGTCAACACAACTGTAGTCAGTAACAACATTGCAATTCACCCTAGAGTAACCCAAGTTGTTACCCAGGTAGTACAACCTGCAAACTTGGGTTAATGAGGTACAGAATGGCCAAAATTCCCACTACCATCACTGAACATCCCTAACTGGGCAAGCCTTATGGCATTGCTCAGAAGAGGTTGTTCTAGAATGCATGAGGCTGATTTTCTTTTGCCTTGTTCTTCGTACCAGCAGCTCACAGGCAATGTATTCCAGCGTTTCCTGTGTTACTCTCGCCCTGACAAAATGCTGATTACAGCACACCCCTACAGCACAGACAGACTGGCAGACCTGTCAGAAGAGCAGACAAAGCATTACAAAAAAGACTTCCAAGCCATAGAAAGACCACAAGAACACATATGCTTCACTTGATAAAACCTCTCAAGAAACCACATCTTTTCTTGTTCTTTTAGTGAAATCATGGCAATTTTTTTTACTTTAAATCAAATATTACAGACTATTTTAAACATAGCTTTTATCTAACTAGTTTTTGGGAAGTATTTCAGTTCAAACATATCTCTATTGAAAGAGAGTACTGGATCAGGGCAGAAAATGGAAGATATTTGGCAATAGAACCTGGTAGATACATGGATAAATATAGATAGATTAGGTATAGTTATAGATATAGATTATATACATAGATATAGATATAGATTAGATATGGATATAGATATGGATATAGATATAGATATAGATATAGATATAGATATAGATATAGATAGATATTTATGAACAAAATAATGTTGTGCAGTTGCTTGCAAGAGCAAAAGACAGTGCTTGATAATCCAGAAGGTCATCTTTTTCTAAGTTAAACAAGACAGGATATTTCTATGTTAGAATACATGTTGGTTCTACTTATAACAGTGCAAGCTCTATAAAGCCTTTCCCTTTGTAAAGGGAAAGCAAATTTAAAAAAAAAATTTAAAAGCCAAAATGTAGCCAGAAGATTTGGGATTTTCAAAAGCCCACGGTCCTGAGATTACTTATGCAAGTAATCTGATTACTGACTTCTCTGGGAACTGCTTGACCACCCCAGTTGCCTCTGAAAATCACAATCAATTTATTTGTCTCAGGACTAATGGGGGGAAAAAAGATTTCAGGAATGAAAAGATTTTACTGTAATGACCTGAAGCAAATGTGAGAACAAAACGCCTGCTTTAGAAGTCAAGAGAGGCACAATCACAACAATTAACAGCAAGAAAGAGAAGTGAGGAGGAGGAGGGAGTTGGGGAGTTCCCAAATTTCTGCCGTTACATAGGCCTCTGTTTAAATGTAATATGGCTGCAAAAGGAAGGCAATATACTCTGGCTGACACCTTTGCAGAGACACTTTGACATGAAAAAGCTGGTAGTCTTAAAGGGGGACAAGTAGTTAAAGGTAGGATATTGTGTCTCTCTGGGAATCATATAACTATAGAAAGGCTGTAATAAAAGTAACACAATTATTTCGTGATAGAAGATCAGTGTGGTTTTAGAAGCTGAACAGCAAACCTGAGCATGTTTGTCAACCCAGTGTTTTCAAAATCTTTCAGTAAAAGGCTCTATACATCTTACAGCATCATTTTTTCCACCCAACAGGGCCTGATTTTTTTTCAAGCTGAGCACTGTCTGAATAGCTTCCCTAATGTCTTTGTTTAGGTCTGCTCTATAGATCCCACCTTACTCCCACTGATGTTAGAAGGAAACTCTCTTAGCAGACATCCTGTGGGATGACAATACCTAATTCTGTATTTGCTTCCAGCATCTCACATCCACCCCATCAGAAGCTGTGAACAACTCTTATATCTGGTATTATATTCTCATTTGTGAACACAAATGCTAGTAAAGACATTCTCAGAACCTTTTTAAAGGTGTTTTTCTACTAGGACATTGTCAAATCTGAATTGCCTACTCCAGTGTTAAACTTGGGGTATGAAACAGTGGAAATAAATAGAAAATCAGATGAAAACTGTGCATGAATATAGGGTTAATCTGACTCGGCTGCCTCAGTAAAACTGGCAGGTATCCTGTCCAGATTGGATTTCACTGAGAAATATCTATGGTACATAAATGCCATCTTATCAAGTGTGCCATCCTCTCACATCATCACCTCTCCTGCAGTAAAGACAGAAGTATGGTCATCCTTTCCACCACACATCTTCTGGCAGAAAGCACAGACAGTACTGGAAATTAAGTTCTGTACTCTATATTTGGCTAAGATGCTAACAAAACCCTACGGTAATTCCCTGAAAGATTTCGAATGCTGAGGTGACAGAGTGGCTGAGGCAGTGATGGGGGGGAGAAAGATACTGCAATGATGGGAGAGAGCCATAGCTATGTTTCAGTCAAATCTGACCTACTTTAATGAAATCAGGTCATCTGTGAGCTCTTCATTACCCCCAGACTAAACAGTGCAAAACACAGCAGCCAATGTCTCTGCCTTTTCCGAGCACCGCTAATTCTCATTACAACATTGTTATGTATTCTTTAATATATATTGACTTAGTCATCTCACCACACCAAAGCTGGCAAACAGCGCTGGGGAAGGAAGGAAGGTAAACACGATTACTGACTTAGTAAAAAAAAAAAAAAACTTGCAGGGTAAACACAGCTATGCCTCCAGAACAGTATGTCCTCAAGGGAATACGGAAACAAAAGGAGGCACAACTGTCTCAGGACATTAGCCATGACAGATGAAGCTCACCTATCACACCAGCAAACTCTTAACTGTTACCAGCAGCCTTCACAGACAAAGCGAGGCTGGAGTCAAGCTGAAGCTGGTACTGCATGCTTACACTCAAATTCCTCTCAGTGCTCAGTCTTCTGTAAACTAGGAAGGTGACAGATCCATAACAAAAAATGTATACTGGCAAAGCTTTAACGTGATGCCCATGACTGCCTTGCATTTCATACCGAAACAGGCTGTATATATATATATATATATATATATATATATATATATATATATATGCAGCTATGGATGTGTCCCCACACATGAATTTTATTATGTAGAAGTATAAATCCATTTGTTCTTACACCAATATGTCTGTGCTTGATAGTAATGTACATTGAGATTTATGCACTGCTTTTAGACGTTAAAAATATATATACCTGCGTATCTGTAGCTGTAAATACATATGGATTTAAGAAACACATAAATGTATATATATTTTGTATATATGCATAAAAGCATATTCAGCAACAGACACATCCTTTTGAGGATCACATTAAACCTACACTATTTACAGTATGCACATTTCTCTATTGTGAATAGGGTTTATGTATTAAAGGCTACTGTGTTCCAAAGAGAAATATTTCTCTCTTATTAAAAGAATTAATATGGTTTTTTTCTATTTTTTCAAAAGGTACTGTGCACTAATTTATGGGCAACTGCATTGGGCCCTTGCATTCCTTTACTGGCAGGCAGCTATCATTAAAGCATTTTTAATGCATCTCAATGATTTTCTGCTTTTTCCTAACCCATGTTTAATTGGAAAATCTATTTGGTACTTACTACAGAATTCTCTTTCTTCACCTACTGTGTCATTGTCCAAATTACTTCTCAGTCTGTCTCTGTCACCTCTGTGGGTGGCTGAGTGTATTTCACCTGGCCCAATGCAGGGATCTACAGTGCAGGAGTGCATGTGTGCCAATGCTTTGGACAGAAGTATTTAGGTGAAATAAAGACTTACAGAGATGACAACTTAGACAGAATAGCCCTGAGGCCATGCCAAATTTTCTGTGGCAATGCCAAGTTAAGATAATTCAGAGGGTTCGTGCCACTTTCACTTTTATCTATTTGTTCCTGTTTCTATTTCATTCCCTACCTTTTACTGGGAAAAATGACTGCACAGCCATGTGGGGTAACCAATGATCCAGATCTTGCAGAAGTGTGTAACTAATTTCCATTGAAACCAGGATCATACATAGAAATACTCCTCAAATTATGATCATTCATTCATTATATAGTGTCATTCTATTTTAAAATCATAATTTTGATGACTGGAACTAGAGGAGGGGCAGCTCTCAGGGATTCAGCTGGCTGTGACAGACTCTGTGCTTACTATGGCAAAATAGAGTAGCCATTTTTTCATTTCTTGCAACATCTGGAAAGTTGTTCCCTTCCATCTTCTATTTTCTTACAGCATCTGCTGCTGCCTAAATTGCTTATTTCTTCTGGTTCTAGCCAGCTGAAACTTCTGTGTCATCCATATGGTGGTTTTAAACTACCAGAGAAGCAGGACTGAGAGTAGTAAGGGAAGGATGACACATAAAAGAACAGGTGACTTCCCATGCACTTTTAATAGAGAACACAACAGCGGCTAAAATATTGCAAAAATATACATCATACAGGAAATCTGACAATTTTTGAATAAGCATAACTAAGAACTGTGTCCACACAAAAGTCTTTAGTCACTTTTCTAAGAAAAGTTGGTGATAGAAACTGCTGAGTCTCCTTTATAGGCTTGCAGTGATCCCTTCTCTGAAGGAGGCAGTAGGAGGGTAGGAGAGGCTTAGAAGTTAGGGTAGGACAGTGATTACTATCTGCAAAGACCAGCTCTAAGAAGCGTACTTAATGGTGGGATTTGGGCAGACAAATATTGACAGCTCACTGATGTTGCTAAGCTAGCAGTGCCCTGCTGAAGGGCTGGAATGTGCAGTCACACAAAAGCCTGCCGTGGGACAACCCCAGCACCACTGAGCCAGCAGCACCTATTGGTGCTACCATGTGCATCAAAGCAGAGGCTTTTCTTGCTCCTTCCAGTGGGATAGTCTTTTCTCAGTTGTGGTGGTGCTTGTTGTTGCTTTTCCTGTGGAAGGAGCTGAAGAACAGGACTGAGATAGTGGTTTTTCCCTCAGAAGAAGCTGAGGCTGAGCTGCATTCTCCTCTGCCACAGAGAAATGCCTAACATGATGCTAATCCCCACAGGAGCAGACCTCACCCCGGCACCTGCATGTGCTGCAGCTCCAACAGAGACTGTGTCTGGATCCACATCGTGCCCAGACTCACATCCCACCTCACTGTCACCTCATTTACTGGGGAATTTCACCCCTTCAGCCTGTGGCTGTAAATGTAAGGTCATTAATGGAGTTTTGTCTTTTTACCAAGGCTGTGAGAAAATAAACCGATGCAAGGTAACTGTCTTTACATCTGAAACATAATATCTGGAGCTCCACCTGGTAACTCAGCATGTGCAGTGATCTCCTCGACTCCCCATGGCTGAAACTGAGATATGCTTTCCATGCACTGTCACTGACATAGACTACTTGTATCTATATTTTCTGTTAGAGGTTTTAATCTTTAGATGTTTTCTCAAAAGGAGTAGATTTATTTCAGCTTGTATATTATTTTGAAGTAAATAACTGAGAAAATAAGGATTTTAGTACCGACCAAATCCTATTACTGGTTTTTCTGAAAAGTTGTTTGCCTTATATTCCAGTATCAAATTTACATCCAATTGCAGGCTTCTTCAGACCACATAAAGGTTAATCAAACACTTAAAAGTGGATAGAAAGGCTCCCATCAAATGCCAGTAGCTTAGCCAATGTTCATACCAGTGGTCAGAACTGGTAGCTAGGTCTGATTTACTTAAAAACTTGCAGGGAAATTTCACTGTGAAGCTTCACACCCTCAGTTACAGCTCAGTAATCCCTCAAGCACGGTTTAGGGTGTCTCCACAGAATGCAATTCAGCCCATGTAATGCTATTTGAAATTGCAGAAAAAGAAAATACAACAGTCTTCAGACATATCTTCTGTCAAATTAATCATGGATTGTTGGTTCAGAGATACCAAATGTCAAAGATTTTTTTTTTTTTTTTCATTTTACTATAGCCCAGGTATGTAAAAGCATTTCTGTAAAAGCTTGTGTGTCTCTTGGGAGAATAGACAATGCTGCACATACAACTCTATTCACAGTAAAAGCCAGACAAACCAAAAGACCCGCTTACGGCAAGGCAGATGTTCATAACCTTAATTTTATTATCTCCAAACAGCAGTGTTTGGTTCAATACATGAAAAACAATGAATCAGGAAATGTCATGATCATGAAAAAGTAAAAAAGAAGCATGGCAAAAATCTGGGAAAAACACTTCTGATTTAGATTATCTGTGTCTTTCCTAACTTGTGCCTCAGAGATGTTCAGGCTGTGTATGGTATGGGCTGGGTTTCAATAGCTATAGTATGTTATTGAGCACATCAGTGGATTAGATAGCTGAGAAGAAGAGAGAGAATTCAGAACTGTACAGTCTGGCAGTTTCCTGAAGGCAACAAGCAGTGGATACCATTGAATTACAGAATAACCACACCAGGTAGAAAACCCAGTCATATATAGAAGCATCAAACCATACATAAAGGTGCTTGATACAGACTTTTTCATTTTTTCATAAATTATTTTACTAATTTGACTATGTGTGGAGAAATGACACATTTGCTGAACTGAGCTGAGGCCAAACAAGGGCCACATCTTTTCTATCACACTATGTTGTTCAAGTCCCCTCTAGGATTTATCTGACAGACTTATAGCTTTATATCCACATTAATTAAGAAACTTTCATGGGATTTCAGTTTAACTGATTATATATGCTAGCAACAATACTAAGCATATGCATGGAGTTATTGTGTACTCACAGCATTTACTGCATGTATAATTCTCAGCAGTAATGTCTAGGCTTTTTCACACATCACCACTGTCAACTAGATTTGCAATCCATCCAACAATTCCCACAAAACCATTTCTATGTAGCTTCCGTAGGAAGAGAGATCATCTTAACATATTGTAGAATGATGCACTGGCTCATGTGATTTCCTCCAGGCAAATGGAGGAAAAGGATGTTGGGAGGGGAGAAATAGCAAACCCTGTGAAGACTCAGGCAGACATCATTTATAGTGGTAACTCTTGCCCAAAAAGATGAGTCTGTCTGAATTCTGGAAAAAATGGAGGAAGCCTTGAGATCTCCAGAGGTAGCTCAGAGCATGAACCATGGGGGCTATTAATTACTTCCAAAGAGTGTTCTCTATATTGACCCCAAGATACACTTAGCTTCTGCCAATATGTTCCACAGTTTATGCAGAACTACCTTGAAATGAAACTCTTTAATCTTGTTCAGCAAACTAAAATAACTTGACCTGGAGAGATCTGACCCCAAACCAAGTGTTTTATTTTGATTTTGGTAACATAAATGTTTGATTTTCAGATGAAACATTTTGCTTTTCAGGTTAAAAATGGCAATAGGGGAAAATTCAACATAGATATCTCTGCAATGAAAACATAAGTTTTTCTTCTAAAAAATTCTCTATTTTTTTTCTGTCTGAATGTTTCTGATCAATACACAGCAATGGTGTATTCAAATATACACAGGAGTATATCTGTTAGATGCATGCACATAATCTCATATTTATTCACTCTTTGGAAAGATAGCAACAATCTGCTAGCTGATAGGTCAGGATTCTCCATTTCAGCTGAGAAAGATGATAAAACATGGGAAAGTTGGAAAAAAATCATAAAAATGAGCACAAAAAAGACCTATTCCTTTCTTAGTATGTAAAGAAAATGCTAAATAAACATTTTGCGAACTCAGTAACAAAAGTCAACACTTAAATCTGTGTGAGTTCTCCCTTTGTCTATTTATTTTTCTGTCTCAAATATTAAATGCAAACCTCAATACAAAGGCAAGAATTAGGTTCCATACATGGAAATGCCTTGGTGATTGTGAAAAATAATGCTGTGGTGTCTCTAGTTGGGAGGTTTGGAAGAAAGAGAACTAAAAAAAAAATACCAAGGGAAAAAAAAGAAAGAAAAAAAAAAGAAACTGTTCCACTTCATCTAGCAGTGCTGCAATACATCACTCCAATTAAATCCCAGCCAATAAGCAAAGGGACGTGTTAAGTAAAATTCATGAGCTTTGAATGCATGTGAATGAATATGCCAATCAGAATCAATGCCACCCATTCATCTGGTGTAACACCATGGTGATGACAATGAGCTTGAAACCAGCCTTTGTTGTCATCAGCTGTGCAGTAGTTGCCACAGCCCCAGCCTGGATCAAATGTGTTGGACATTTAAATCTTCAGCATGGCACCAACACACAGAACATCTTATTCATGCCAAAAAAGGAGCTATAATCAGACTCCAAGTAAATAATTCAGGATCAGTCCTTACGGGGCACAAATTACCTTCTTTTAAAATTACCAAAATGCTGTTCCTCTCCTTGCTTGACTTTACTCCATGGACACAGGCACAGCATTTGGTAACCGTGTAGAGTATTTGTCCCTTTAGAAAATCTGTTGCTATATTAATGTCTGTAGCTGAGCCTTCTGTGGGCCCTAGCTGATACTGCACTAAGGAATATCTTTGCAGAGACCCTGTATCTCAGCCCTTTTGAGTGCTGCAGTGGCAGATGGCTAGCTCTCACTGCTTTTACAATAACCATTTCATTTGTGATGCTTGACCTGAATTCCATTCCTTGTTTAAAAGTGTGTCTCAGTTCTCAAATGGTATTTCACAGAATTGCCATTTCCATAGTGTTTCCACATGCTGTTCTCCAAATAACACATTTGCCCATAAAACAGGGTGGAAGAAAAGAATATGGAACTAAGTGTCACAATTGAAAATGTTTAGACTAAGAATACGTATCCAAATACTGATGACAGCTTCACTTTTATTGGATTTAAATTATCCCACTGATATTTTCTTATATGTCAGCTTCTATCACTTACAGATCATGCTGTATTTTTAATGCTTTGTGCTATGAGTTAGTTCTCTTTCTTCCATTGAATTGTCAGTAGTTATAACATTGTAAATGTGAAATGCTGTGCTAGAAAAACAGGCCTTGGAGTGGTTACATACACTCAACTTCTCTGAATAAATTAAGCATGCATGCTTTCAGTAATAGATCCACCCATTAATCAGTGTGTTTAAAAAGATGTGACAATCACTGCATAGAACCGATAGTCCCCCAATTTACCAGCGGATATTACTCATTCCTGAATACTTTCTCTGCACATTTCTCATCTTATTTTTCAGTTCCTGTATAGGAAATTAATCTTAAGAGGGAGAACAAGTGATCTCAAGGAACTTTATCTGGAAAAAGGTTCTTTCTGAGGTTTCTTCTGCAGCCAATTAAAACCCCAAGCAGAGGGAGCTGAAGACATCATTCAAGTACACATTTGATTAAGAGATATTAAACATGAAGCATAGATTTGCAAACAAAACCATGTATCCTTTGGTCATTCCCTTCCATTCTCTGGGCTTGAATCCATAAGGAGAAAATTAAACTTAATAGAGGGAATAAATGTGAGGACCACAAAGAGCTAGAGAAATGATGCTGCAGAAAAAATGCTGTCTGCCCCTGTTAAGATTGTCTACAACCCTGTATTGTGATCCTTCTGGCAGTGACCTAGTCTTTACCTACTGGAAGTGATCTGATTTTCTTCTACTGGAATTCTGCAATGTACTTCTTAAAAAAAAAAAAAAATTTACAATGCCTGAGCTTTTTGCTGCCCCTTGAAGTGATCCACAACGGTTTTATGTAACTTCATGCAACAAACCCATACTTTATGGCATTGTGCAGTCAATTATAGCTCAGACTTAAACAAGTTATGTATCTCTCAACATACTGACAGTTCTTTCAAAAAGAGTAATAAGTGGATGCTTTTGTAATTTGGGACAAAAACTTTTCAATTTATCTGTGTTAACATGAAAGCATAGGAAAATCCTCTGCTGATACTGCAGCCCTTTAGTTTTTTACCTGTCTGTTAACCTGGCCCATGTCAAAAATAGTGAGACCAGTGAAGTCGGGAAGATTGTCCCTCTGTATTTGGTACTGGTGAGGCTGCACCTCAAATTCTGTGTTCATTTCTGGGCCCCTCTCTACAAGAAAGACATTGAGGAGCTGGAGTGTGTCCAGAGAAGGGCAATGGAGCTGGTGTAGGGTCTGGAGCACAGTTCCTACAAGGAGCAGCTGAGGGAGCTGAGGGTCTTCAGCCTGGAGAAAAGGAGGCTCAGGGGATACCTTTTCACACTCTACAACCACCTGAAAGGAGGGTGCAGCCAGGTGGGGGTCGGTCCCTTCTCCCAGGCAACCAGTGACAGGACATGAAGAAATAGCTCAAGCTGTACCAGGAAAGCTTCAGGTTAGACATCAGGAAGAATTTCTTCACTGAAAGGGTTGTCAAGCACTGGAACAGACTGGCCAGGGAAGTGGTGGAGTCACTGTCCCTGGAGGTATTCAAGAAATTACTGGATGAGGCACTTAGTGCTATGGTTTAGTTGATGTGGTAATGTTCAGTCAAAGGTTGAACTTGATTTTCTTGGAGGTCTTTTCCAACCTCAATGATTCTATGATTCAATAACTCCTTCAAAGACCCAGAAAGCTCTGTTTCCCAGTGAGTATAAGGTAAAAGGAGTCCCAGAACCATGATCGTTTTACTCATGTTTATCCTTAGGCAGCCACTAAGTAAAAATGAAAAGCTGACAAAAATCAAAGTGTTATCAGGAAATAACACACATTTCTACAGCTATTCTTCATGATAAAAATCATGTCACTACCACCAAAGCAAAACCACTTTTAAGTTGATCAAAGAGGATGCAGGTACTCATGGTGAGGAGGTTCTGAAGTGCATTTCCTGGTGGAATTTATGGTTAAGAGTGCATATCTACCTTTCATAAACTTGGAAAGCTCTTGGGAAGCTCCTGGAAACTTCCTGGTCTCTTTACTTGCAATGAGTTATCACATTAAATATATGAAAAATACTTTGTCCCACCAGTGAGGACAGAATGTCATCCCAAAAATGACCATAGCATTCTTACACACCTGGATAACAGCAGCACAACCAGCATGAAGCTATCAACAAGTTCCAGGTCACCTGAATTCTTTTGTTGCTCTCTGCTCTGTCCCTCAAGCTGTCACAAGATCCTTAGACTTTTCATCTATTTATTCCACCAAATAAATCTCAAGGTTTTGCTTCTTATCATCAAACAGTATCGAGCTCACACCAGCTAAGTGATTGTACAAAGGATCTGGTCTACAGCTCTTCTATTAGGAAATGGTATATGAAATTTGCTTTGGTATTCAGAAAGCTTTGCAGGAAATAATTTTTTATGCTATTCTATTTGGGTTTTGCAGGAATAGACTCTGGCCTGAGAGGCAATTATTTTCAGTTATACCTAAGAGGACTGATGGGAAAAAAGTCACAAATTTTGTTGTTTTTTTGTATGTTGCTATGGTTTGAATATCCATTCAATGAATATGAACCTACTTGTATTTGAAAATATATGACAAATTAGATAGAAAATTACATGCAATCTGTCTTTCTACAAATGTTTTAAAAACACATTCATACAGAGGATTTGAACAGTTTTAAATGTCACAATTTTCACACTTAACCGTACTTTCAGGCAGGTAGTCCAAGAAATCTCATTGCATTTATCAAAACATATTTCACACAAAACTTAATAAGAAGTTGCTTAATGGGTATGCAGAGACAAATTAAAAACAAAACAAAACCAGGCAAAATAGTAAGGCCACAATAGCTTTTCAAACTTGTCATAATCAATATCAATATTATATCAATAACTTTCCTCAGCAAAGGTGAAGCTATATTCTGTCTTTTGACTCATTCAACCTTGGACTGACTTACGAAAAAAAAAAATAGAAAACAGTTAACATTGAGCACAGTGATATTTTCTGTATTTTATTGGGATACTGGTCTGTTGGTATTAATGAGAAAGCCCAAACTCATCTCTATTTGCCCACTAATTAGCCACAATTTTAATCGATGATGACTAAAGCTGGAATTTTTGAAGTCTCTAAAGGAACTAGATTTATACTGAGTTTTAAAATCCGAGCTGCTCTTGACTGAACTGACTGAATCTGAAGCTACAGCTGAGAGGTGCTGCATTTATGTTTAGTATAAGTCTGTCTCAACATTAGAATAAATGTGATATATCTTGTGAATTAAGAGTTACTGTTGGAATATTTCTTTTATGGGCAATGAAATCACAAAAAATGTTCACATTTGCAGGGTGTTTCTTAAGATCAGAAATATACTTTATTATATCAGAAGATTTAGAATCAATACTTGCAATCACAATAGCGTTCACATATAAAGACTTAGCAAATAAAATGGCATTATTTAAAAAGCATAGCAAGTCACCAATTATTTCAGATTTAGGGAGCTGCTTATGGGCTAACTTGAGATGTAAGCAAATAAGTGCCAATTAATTAGAGTCTGTGACAGTCTTCAGCACCATCTCTTTGATCTTTCACTAGCAGCTGACAACAAAGCACACATACTCACAATGCTTTAGTTTCAGTCAAGTGATCAGCAAAACATGTTCAGCTCATTTAAATAACAGAAGCTGGTAAAATACAGCTATCTTTCATAGCATTAAGCAAAGATTTGAGTTCAGATGACAGCCTCTCACATTTATAGAACACATAACTTGGAGCCATTTGCATCAGATGGGTAACTTGAGTTAAACTTAAAAATGGATGAAGCCACAAGCCAGAGGCGAGAATAAATTCCACAATAACTTCCCCGATCAACCATTGGTATTCTGGCTATTTAAACAGAGATATACCATTGCCCTGTGAACAGTGTCACACAAACATCTGGGCAGAAAGAGTCACTGTGGGTAGCTCGCTAACAGAAGATGCATTTGTTGCAACTGTATCAAAACTCAGAGGAAGCATAGAGCAACAAAAATAAGTGATGTATACAGGCTAGAATCTAGAGTTCTGAATATACAGTTATCACACATTTTCTGAGCTGGAGTGTCAGGATTTTTTCCCTGCATGTTTATATATTTTTGAGACTTATTCAAAGGAATAGCTATTTGTCTGTGAAAATGGGAGGTTTATAATACAATCAACAATATATATAGTGATATGCTCAGTTAAAAAATTTAGAATTTTTAATACAATTTTAGAATTACATCATTTAAAAAAAGACATTTCTAACAGTGTCATATTTTAACCTACAAAGATAAAGCAGTCTTGCTTGTCTATTTTCTTCTTTATTGCTCCAAGTATTTTGGCTTAGTAGGATTATGTGGTTCTCTTCTAGGAGCCAAACTGTTGAGAGGAAGCAAAAATTTAACTATAGTGCTGTTCTAGTTCAATGGAGCGCTTGGAGTTAAATCCTACCTCTAATTAACAACCCAAGTTGAAGTCATGTCAAGTATTCTGTGGAGTCAAGACTCAGAGAAGACAACTGTGGACAGACACTGATTTTATCAGGTGCTGAAGACCTCAGCAGCCCCACACTGCAGCAGGAGTGGTCTCCGCCTCTGCTGACCTCCAGACTATTCTCTGAGTTTGTGTCTGTGCCAGTGATGGTTCAGCTGACAGGACAGCAGAGCTTAGCAAGTCCCAGTGCTCAGGCCTGAGCACTGGCAGAGTTTAATTTGCTCATATAGACTTAGCTCATGTGCATCCATGTGCCCTAAGAGAAAAGGACATTAAACTGGCAGGTATTTTTTGGCACCCAAAAGTTTAAAAGTCTTAGACCTAAATAATGTCTGATTATTTGTGTGTCTGCTACCTACAGGAAACAAGCATGTTCTCCAGAGTGAAATATCTTCAAGAAGCTCTGAGATTTGGCTGTCTAGAGACACATAAAGGTGCTCTGCTTTTCTGTTTAATTGTATGTCTTTATTTTTTCCATTTCTTTTGTCCATGATTCAGAGTGCCCCTCTAATGTCCCAGAAATAAGCACAGTCCTCTCCTTAGGCAGTAGCCTGTAAATTGTGGGCCATGAGCTGTCTCCACAACAACAAAACAGTTTTGTTTGTGAACAGGCTGATACTCTGCATTAGAGCCATGATTGATCATATCATCCCTCACTCTGACTGTGAGAGGGCCAAGGACAGGAGGCAGCTGCTCCTGGGGACACCACTGACCAACCCCTGATGTAACATGAGAGATGGCACCATGACCCCTGTGCCATGGCCGTGGGCAGCCTTGAGCTCCTCCCAAGATTGTGTGCAGCACATGTCACACAGAGGGGGCGTGCAGAAGAAGGGCTGGGTGTGCAAGGACTGCTGGTGCATAAGATGGGTTCAGAAACAGGTGCCACCTCCACGGGATGAAGGTTCTGAAACTCCCTCCACCTCCCTTCAGGAAATGTGCTGCCCCACATTCTTCCCCTTTGATTTCAACAAAGCTTAGACAATTTTTGTGAAGGGAGGGTTCATTTCAAGAAAAATATTCTTCCTGCACACTCTCCTGTGGCCAGGGAAGTGGAGCCCAAAGGTAATATTTTCTACGCAGAGTGTAAGAGTGGCCATGTCATGTAAAATTAAAAGCTCTTCTTGCCCAGCATCCCATTCCCATCAGTGGCCAACAGTAATACCACAGAAAGACACAGTAGTGAAAAATATATCTCATTTCCTACAGCAAAAGCTTCCAAACATCAGAGGTTTAATGGTTCTTTGAGACCTGACACCTCTGAAATGGTAAGGCTGCAGCTTGCAAGGAGGTTACAAAATCATGTATTGGGCATAGATACAGCTCAGGGCATTATCACTTACATGTAGACCTAGGAGAATGGAAGATGGGAGGAGGGCAGGTGTTTTGCCCAAACACAGCCCCAGTTTTATTAAGCTTTTTGGGTAAAATCACACATTTTAACACTTTTTTCAAGAATTTCTTATTCTGGCCTAGCTTAGCCCTGTTCCAAACTGATTTAGGTTAAAACATTATAAGCTTAGCCTAAGCAAAAGGAATTTAAATGGAGTCTTTTCACATTGGATTAACCAAACTAGTTGAAAAGCATAATTTAACTTAAACTGCTGTAGCATTTTAGATGTAGATGTGTAACTGAGAGAACATGGCCTCAGGCACAAGTTAAAATATCCAGCTAATCACAGTAGTAAGATGACTAGCCCAGCTCTGAGCCACAACATGAATTAGTCTATCAGCTCTCATACTTAATCAAATCAAAACACCATACTATATTTTTCAGCCACAGAATACAAAATACAGCCTCAAACCACCCGCTAGCAATAGACCAAGAAAATAACTACCTAACTACCCTTCCTTAGCTTGTTCTGAAAACACTGAGGCCATCAGCTTGAAGAAACGTGAAAGTTGAACACAAGCTACCAGTTCAGGTAAACTTTCCTTTTCCTTAAAATAATGAATTTATTAGATAAAAAAAAAGGACACATGTGTCTATCATTCCCAGATGGTGACACAGACTCTGCCAGAAGGAACACTGGAGCTTGTTGCAGCAGTCTTGTACCCCACTTCAGTCTTTGCCCCAAAAGGCCTTTTGATTACTGTTAACACAGGTAACAATTCACAGGAATACACCAACTTAGAGGGAGCTGCACAGGCTAATTCCCACTTCAGAGACCTGCCACATCAATTCAGAGATGGTTTATGCTTTCATTCTGAAACTTCAAATGCCACGCTGAAAAACTAAGCATTCTCATCATCACATTAACATTCAATTCAGCCTTTATGGCCCTTTTGCCATGCCTTAAGGTCATCTACAGAAGCAATAATAACAATGCCAGACACTCAGCCAAGCCAATGTTCAGCTAAAACTACATGCAGAATCCACTGTTCTGTACAGCCACAAGCAGTACAGGTTTCCCTGTCTGGAAAAGGACAAATTATTCAAAAGACTGGTTTGATACTCAGGAATCAATGTTAAAATTGTACTACTGTGCTTCTAGTGAAGTAACTAAAAAAATTATTTTAACTTTTCATTTATGATAAAATCATTCTCACTCTCTCTGCCAGTTACTAAATTTAAGCATGTAGGTGTTAAGTGATTTGAATTTCTTAATCTTAGGGATTTTAGTTCAAAGCAAGTGCAAAATATGACTTTTAAAATTCATTTGAAGTTTAAAGACATTAATTTTCAATGATTTCACGCATATTTTGTGTTTTGTTTCTGTGAACACTGAAATGAATGGCTTGACAGGCAGTAATACCAAGAATTTAAGGAATTTTTATTTTTAAGCACAAGAATTTGTAGGAAACTTAAGTTTAGAAGTTAACTCCATAAAGAAAGGCATCACACATTCACTCTTTCATTCATATAAAATAAAAACAGTTCCAAATCCCAGACACTGAAAATTTACAACAAGCTTCTAGAGACAGACCTGCTAAATGAAATTTGTTCCTAGAACTTTCAGTGTTAAATCTATCAAGCCCACTTGACAAAGTTGTAAGTTTCATTCTTTTTCAAATTTGTGAATACAAAATGATCTGGACAGCTTTTTAAAGTTTTTTTGGTTTGTTTTTTCTTGGTTTTTTTTTCTGAGATATTCATAATTCTTCAAGTAAGATTAAAAAAAGATTGCCTTTTGTACTTTGCCTATGGTTATATAGCACAATATAGAATTTGGATGATTTTTAGTGGCTTTTATGACTATAGCTCACCTTTGCATTAAGGAGGTATTTCTTTAAAAATAACTGACCCTATAGAAAATAATTTGAACCTCATAAAACAAGTCTGTGCTGCAATAGAAACAAAGGCAAGCCCAAGGGTTCAAAACCAAAATACAAATGTCCCTTTCCACTGAAAACTGGACATAAGCAAGGATCATCACCTGGAATTTTATCAGCTGGGAAATATGGGCACTTCTACTGCACAACATGTGGGAATGAATCTCTTATCTCTAGGCAACAAGATACATGTTCTGGGTACACCAGGCTTGATACCAACAGCCAACAGAACAGATGCAGCAGTCAGTTAACTTGAACTTCTGGAAACTTTCAAGGAACTGACACGACAAATATTTTCTGTACAGAAAAAAGACAAAATTCTGATAAATTATTGCCCCAAATGCAGCCAGTGAGGCCAAGTATCTGAGCAGGATTTAAAAAGACAGTTGTTCCTCCATAACATACCCTCTGGCAAGGCTTGTCGCAGTGTTGCTGCCTCCATCTAGTCTCCTCCCAAAAACTCTAGTGAGGAAAATAAGACATATTGAAGCCTTGTGAATAGTTTGCTCAAGATTGTCCAAGTTTCTTTTTTAGCATAGGGAGCATTGGAGTTGCCTGGCAAAAGGAATCCCTGTCAATCTGGGTGGAAATAGGTGTATTTGCCATTTGGTTTTGCATGCTGAGTTACTTGAAATGCTGGGGGTCCAGCAGATGAGGCTGAAGGTAACATAAGCAGCTGCTAACAGCTTTGCTGTACTCATGAAAAATCAACAGCTTATCACATTAGCAGTTGTGAGTCATACTCTTACTGTTCCATTTGCATTTGCTGTTACTCGTAGAGTATGAATGTTACTTTCATATCACATTAGTACATTAATACAGCACTAGTCAAATGTGTTCACACTGATCCAGCTATCTGTGCTATGTAATACTGTGAGGCATCCCCCAGTATATTATATGATCCCACTTTGACCTAAATTATACTTTTTTCATGAGGCAGAAAATGAAAAAGGAAAAAAACCCAGAGTACATAAAAGAATGACTAAGTGGCTTAGACCCCTTCCACCTGAAAAAGAGAGAACTAAACAGGGCGACCATGATGGAGACCTGAAAGTCCAGAGTAGTTGCAGGTCAGAGTTTTTCTGCTGTGTTCCTTCCAAAATAAGAACTAGGAGTCCCAACAACTGAAATTGAGTATTTTGTAAAGTGTTTCATAAGTAAGTTTTTATCTCTTTTGAATAGGGTGTAATGGATGTTAAATAAACCACATGATGTTTTAGAGTATAATGTAATGGAAAAAAAGCTTTCAGGGATGATCACTACACACACACACACACACACACACACACACACACACACACTCTCTCTCTCACAGAGAATCCCCACATTTTAGCCCTCAGAAGCTCCTGACAATCAAAGTGATGGAGGGAGTAAGAACATCCTGAGGAAATATTCCATGTGCTTATTCTGTTCATTAATTTTTTCCAGACCAACCATTTTTGGTGTCTGTAGGAGAAAAGAAGGTTTTAGACTGATCTAGAATGACCAGTGTTTGTGAAAATGCACTGCAGAAAGATAAAACAGCCATAAGTCTCAATATCTGGCTCTCTTACACGTTTTCTGTGTGATCTGGCAAAACTTTCAGCAGATCCATTCATGGGCACAAATGGTGTCTATTTTCACACTGAAGTCTCTGGGAATTAAATGGCTGGTTGCTATTTGTAAACCTGAAAATCAGTCACCATTATCCCCGTTGAAAATTTTGCAATAAAAAACTTCCATAGCTGCCTGGCAGATTGGTGAACTACAGTCTGCAAAGCTCTCAGACACACTCAAGAGTTCAGACTTTGGACAGAAAAACACAAATCTTACAAAACAGGCTTGTTGGGTTCTGCTTCATCCCATCCTGTGTGCCTGACCCCAAAATGGACAAGCTATGAGTGCACTTAAAGATATTTGGATCACCTGGAATTTGTGTCACAAGGGAAGTAGATGTCTGTGTTCAGATGGCCATATCTTCGGATAGGAAATCCTATATTCACTCCTGACAGTATTTACAAGATATGACTGGCAGAAGGTTATTAATTTCAGCCAATTAACCTGATTCTGCAAGGAATTTGCCATGTCAGATGTTGAACATTTTGGTCCTGTTCAGGGCAAGTTCTGAAGGATATGTATTGATTATTATAGATATTCAGACACAGAGGTTGAAAGTGGCAACCTGAAAGTAGAGAAGCACCTGGTAAGCAGTCCTTAGTTTTAAATGATAGGTAGCTTGACTTTCACCCAAGGGTAATTACTTATCCACGTCTTTGGCTACAAAAGCTCTTAGGCAAGTCTTGATCTTTTTGTATGCTCTTAGTGTTCAGAAGATCTTAATCTCTTGCCTCCCAGCATCTTCCTTGAATTATCTGCAATGAGTGAGTCAGTTTTGTATTTCTAAGTAAGGAAAGACCAGCTCTTCATCAAAGGTTATGGTTACAGTGACTACTTCCATATCCTCTGGGCTGTGACTAGATGAAGAATGTTTTACACCTTTTAGCTCTATCAAACATCACTGTTATCAGATCTTGCACTGACAACAACCAGTAAGAAAAGGAAAGATGTGCTAAAGACTTTGTAAACTACTGGGGGAATGACTGAGTTAAACATATCTGAAATAGAGACACTATGGATTATGTAATCATATAGCTCAAGAATTAGAATTGAAGTGGTTTATTTTAGAGTACACACACATACACAGCACCTGCATCCTGTTCACAAACCCACCTGACTATATATACTCAGTCGTTGTAGCATATGGTGGGCCCTATAGAAATGGCCACTCTCCCTTACTACCACAGCTACAGTAGACAGTGTTTTGCCTGCAAGCACCAAAGAAGTAAGAACTTGTGATGCTAATTATGCCAAGGGATACTCAGCCATTAAACTATTTCTGGTAGGGCCAGCCTATACTATTCAGTGCAATTATGTAAAACAGTGAAATGGTAATTAGTGACAAAGCTTGGTACATGTGAACCTTACAACAAGACTCACATATCTGGAAATAAGATTTCATTAGTCTGTAATTGACCATTAAAGCATGAAATTTTTTTCTACACTCTCACCTTAATGAGATTACTCTTGCCATTTCACTAGCAAAAATCAGCTCCTGAAGCTCTGACACTATAATGCTGTGTCAGAAAAACTGCAGTGAGAGTTTTCATAGCAGTCAACCAGACCAAGGTTAAGGTTAAAACACTATATCGTGATCTCAGATGCCTCCATTTCAAAATATGCTTTTATGCAGTTGTATGGTGAGTAATGCCATACAACTGCACACTGCAGTACCATGTACTTGACAAAACTGATCAATTTTGTTTCACATGTGTATAGAGGTGAAAAAATAAAAAGATTCTGAACTGCTTGTATGCAATATTTTAGTACCATGTATATGTTACAATCACATTTTAGATAAAAACAAAGTTAATTTGACAAATATTCATAGAATTTTTGGTCATAACCATGTGCAAACAGGGCTTACCTGTCTATGTGCATTTAGCTGGGGAGGCAAATAGTTGATACCAGCATATTTAGAGCAGTTTTCCTAACAGCAGTCTTAATCTGATAGTAAAGCTGGATCTTACAACACATATTCACATTGAGTGGTGCCTTGTCCTCTAAATCATAGAAGGATCAATGATTTGCATTGCTTATGTTCTTGCTTAGAGTGGTATTTTTATTGAAAGACAAAAATGTATTAAAAAAATGACAACTGACTTGAATGTACAGGGGAGACAAAAGTATTACAAAGAATCAAGAGGTATTTATTAGGAAAAGGTGCTATAAATATTTTTTATAATTAATACAGGTTTTTTCCCACTATGATTAATTTGGTTTTCAGAATAGACAAAACAATCTTTCAGTGATGCTCTTTCAAAGAATAAATATACAAATCTACACTTGCTACAGGACAAAGAAGAATACCTATATGTAGAAATAATTAAAAAAAAAAAAAAAAAGAAGATATTTCCTTGTGCTTTTGAAATAAAACTGTGCAATATATAAGATGATTCATGTGTGCAACTGAAAGAAAAAGATAAATGACAGCCACTTGGAGGAAGATTTTTAATGACACCTGGCAAGGACTGATCTTAAAAATCTTCATTAATGCTCTAAAAGAAATGAAAACAGCATGTTGATAAACTCATGATTCATTTCACATTAGGAGCTACATGTTAGCACAGAGAAATGATGCACAAAACCTACAGAGATTAAAAAAACACTAGTGACTTTGATAAATGCATGTTAGCACTTCTCAGGAAAAAGAATCAGAAATATAAAATATTCAGTGGGAACAGAAATCTGGAAAATAATGCTGTCAACAAGCTAGTAAACAACAATTATATGGAAAATTTAATTACAAAAGTCGTGAATATGCTGCATTTTGGCATGGTGTGCAGACATGTCTGAGCACAGAATACACCACTTCCATTTGGCTCCTGTCCAGCCATACATACAGATCATTATTATACCCTCATCCCACCATAACTTATGAAAACCTGAGTTCTGTTGGGTATTTCACCAACAAAAGGAAATTGGGGAGACTGAAGTGTTTCTTTAATGCAGTCCTGTTTCTCAGCACTGACGTGCAGGACCTTCTTTCCTGGAGCAACAAGGAATCAAATTAACAAGCCAGGCACCAAACTTCAAAGACCATTTTGAGGCTAGCACCTGTTTGAGGACTACTGAAATTTTCTGCAGGCCACTGACTGTGCTCACCAGCTGTGCCTATGCTAGTAAATTTAGCAAGTCCAAGGTGCAAGTCTGCAGTGGTCCATATCACAGCCATAACATTACAAAATCATGAAATGGTTAAGTTTGGAAGGGAAAACTGGAGGTCATCTAGAGCCTCCCTGCTGAAGCAGAGTCCTCTGAGCACATTACTCAAGGTTGTATCCAGTGTTCACATATCTGCAGGGAAGGACACTCTGCCACTTCTCTGGGAAACCTGCTCCAGTGCTCAGTCACCCTCAAAGAAGAGGTTCTTGCGCATGCATCGTTTCTGTAGTTCAGGTTGTGGCAACTAAAAGCTGTCCCGGCCAACATCAAGGCATATTTCAGGAGTTAGCATGGCCCAGGGACCATTCCCAACAGCGAACTTTGATACAGTCAATATATTTTGGGCAGGTATGAGAGTTTAGCTGTATGGATAAGAACCATGCCATGCCCAGATTAACCTCAGGGCCAGAACAGTTCATGGAGTGTTTTATTATTTAGCATAAATCTAGACATGTGCTCAAAGGTCTTCTGCTTCAGACTGCTGGCATTTTCCCCTGCTTCCCCCTTCTTCCTAAAATATATTGTTGAGCTGCACGCTTCCTGTCTCTGTCACTGCCTTGTCTTCCACTCAGCTCTGCCATGCAGGTTTTGCTTAGGACATAATAGTTATGTCAGACCTCTGTCATCAATCATCTATTTGCTTGTTCCTTCACAGCACTTAGACATTATGCCCACACATTTCTAGGGCCCCTACCCCCTTGACACAAATCCACCATTTTCAAAAGCACTGAAATTCCAAATAATCATCTCTCAAAGTCTCTTTCAAACACAAAGTTTAATTACATATGTATACAGAAAATGTCTTTTTAGCGAATATTTCCAGACACCAAAATTAAACTAAACCCTATCCTAAACTCTTTAGCATTATTTCAGTCAATGCCCCATTTTTTTCTAAGCATTGGGAAGGGTGGGAGTGAGACACTGCTTCCTATAAGTCCCTAGAGAATTCCTGCTCTTTCCTGCAATATTTGTGATACACAACTCCAGAATATTTCAGTTTCCCTTTGCAATGTCTTGCAGAATCACTTTGTCTGGGAAACTGCATTAAACTTTAGAACTATGGTATATAGATTATCTTTTTGCATAAATTTAAGTGTATTCATAATGAAGATCTTAAAAGGAGCTTGGTAAGGGGCTGTTATTACAGAAGATACCTTTAAAATTTCTTAAGTTCTGAGCACTTAGCTTGTGCAAGACAGCCCTAACAACGAAACCTTTTGTTTTAAAATTTTCTCGAATCAAATCACAAAGAAATTTTCATTTTAGAAGAGACTATACCAATCTTCTTTAATACAATATGACTTTTTTCCAATTTAAATTGAAATAATCCAATGAGTCATATTTTTCTTCTCTCTTTTAAGAGCATCACACGTGAGGATGATGCAAGATTTTAGCTTTTCCCAAGTATAACTAATACTAAGCATATACCAATATAGTATTTTTTTATACCCTTTCTAACTTACATTCTATGCTCATCGAAAGAAATGCATTTATTTTTCTTTGAGACAATAAGTGGCTGTCAATGTCGTGGGTGCTCATTCCAGAGCTGTATCTTCAAAATCCAAAGTTTCCTACCATCCTGTCAGCCAGGGGCTATGCTGGCCTTCCCAGTCTGGACAAAACAACTTTAAAACCTCACAAGCTTTCACAAACTGTTTTATGAGTTATCAATGAGGACAATGTCCCATGGCAGGGAGGTTGTAACCAGATCATCTTTAAGGTACCTTTCAATGCAAACCATTCTTCCATTCTGTGATCTCACCTCCTCTCTACAAATTTGGTAGATGCATCCTTTTAAACTCAAATGGCACTTTAAATTCTCTCAATCATTGGTATATGAATTTATGATTGTGTTTGAAAATTTTATGGTGTCAAACACTACTAAGGTATTAATGACAAAACCAAAGCACAGTCACTTGGGGAAAGAAGTTCTGTTTATCTACAGTTTTCCAGGATTTATAGCACGTGTAGGTCCTGTACTTGCATCTGAGGACTCAGGCATACCACGACAATGCAAATGTGAAATTGCAATAGTAATTTATTAGTGAAATAAGCAAATAGTACCAAATGAGCCTTTGAATAACAAGCTTTGGTCCCTTTCTGTATCTAACAGTAGATGAATGCCATTAAGATCTTAGAAATTAATGTCAAGCTGATGCTTCCAAATGGAAGCAAAGGTCACAGTGCAATCGCACTTTCAGTGAAGAGCAACTGTATTAGTTTCTTACTGAAATGACTTTAAAATTTGTTCTTCCGTGTTTTCAGGCATTTCACACATTATTCAGTTCCCCTGTATTTCAGGCTGTTATTCCTTGCTGAAGTACTTAGCATACAAAGCCAAATATGTAGCAGCTTTTATTTAAGCCCATCTGATTTACTACTAGCAGACACAGCTGAGGGTTAAGACCTGAACTTATTATTATTAATTCAAGCTTTAAGGTAAATGGTTGTACAGAGCTATTGGCCAACAAATATTAAAAATTAAAAAATGGATCTCTTTTAAAAATGTATTTTGAACAGAATACTGAGTGCCCTCAGGTCATAAATCCTCTGGTACCCTCTGTGTGGTCCCCCAGCATAAATTAATGACTTCTTATAAAAGCATCTCTTTTTAGTATAAAACATAGGTTTGATTACCAGTTCTAGACATCTTAGTCACAGCAGCAATGTAGGCTATACTCACAGTTTTGGTAATATTTTCTGGGACTAATTAAAGCCATGAATTATTTACCTGTCTAGCCTAAACAGGTCACATTAGCTTTCTCTCATTATTATAATTTGTATCTGTTATAAAACTGTTCCTCTCAAAAGTGTAATAACTGAGCAAAGCTCTTTCCTGTGGAAGTTAGTGTATGTCAGTATAACTTTTAATCACAAATCAGGGAACAAGTACTTTGCAAAATCACAAAAAAGATGGGTAGCTCTTCTAATACTGATTTCCGAAGCTTTCATCTGAAAAAATAAACCCTGAACACCTGCATTATAATTTGCAAAAGGGGGTTCACCATTACAGGTTGTCCTTTCTCCAGTGGCATTAGTTATTATCTGGGAATATAGATTTAATTTTAAATTGAGCCAGCATTAATTTATGAATTTTTATGAGCTACAAATGAGCTTCATAGAAATTGTAATTTCTGCTCCTTTATGTCATTTGATTACTTCTTGAATCACACACTTTAGATATCTGGACAAGATGTTCCAGTTCCTCCTGCACATAAAGTTTAGCAGTTGAATCTTCTTCTGACCAAAATACGGATTTAATTTTTTTAAAATCATCTTGCCCTATTAAAACAAAAATAGGATTGGGGCTATAAGCATATATCTGTCACTTTATTGGGATAAAAATACTTTTCTTTGGGCTCAATTTCTGCTGTGCTAAAAGCCAAAAGCGTTTGACAATTGTGAAATGCACTGCTTAGTTCCTATGATGCTACTTTTTAAAGGCATGTTTCCACCAAGGAAGAATTTTTCCAGACAGAAAACACCTAGAAGGAGAAAAGGACAAAAGTGTTTTGTTTGAGGAGAGGACCTTCTATTAGATTTCTGTTGTCCTTTATCACTCTTTTCCTACCTTTTACATTCAAGAGCTACAAACAACAGGTCCTTGTTCTCTTGTTTTAATCCACTATCACCAGAAAAATCTGCTTTAAGCAATCACTCTTCTTTCATTTAACCTGTGGAGGCTACAAACAGAAGAGGGAAGAGGCCCAGAGCTGCCCACTTCTACCCCAAATTCTCTAGTTTCTGGAGGCTGCTGGGGATACTGTCTGTGGCCCATCTCATCCTGCTTTCCCCTGGAAAACACTGCTCAAAAGGAATGAACCCTCATGAGAAGGTTGATAAAATGAGGTTGTAATTTCTGAAAGCACTGAAGGATTTGGTTCAGTTCTGCTCCCACTGAAATGAAAGCTAAAACTCTCGTTGATATCAAGGGGAAACAACAACCTCTTGGCAGGAGCTAACACACAGCATGTTTGAAAAACCCAGCTCCCCACAAGTTGCACACATTACTGTAAAATTAAGGATTTGAGGCAATTCTTTCAACATATTCATATTCTTCCATTCATATATATGTCTTGCAAACGGGAATACAGTCACTTATGCTCGTAGATAAAACAGTGCCTATTTTGTCAGCTCAGCAGCTGAAGAGTGGGGCAATAACAGGTAAGATCAAAGGGTTTAAATAGCCTTTGCGGTCAGAATGACAAAATGCTTACAGCCTCGAATAGGAATAGGATATAGTCATTAGGCTGGGGAAATGAACGATTTTGCTGAGTGGCACAATGGTAACTGATTTGGTGTGAAACAATGGGCCTTCACCTCAATGTAAGATCAGGAAGATTTGCTAGGTACACAGGAACACTGCAGCTTCGTTTTGAAGTTAATATGGGATGAATAAAACAATGGGAGAAATGATCCAAGCAGGGCAACATTAGAGCAAGAACATTGATGGGGTCAGGGTAGTTTGACCTTTAGGGTTAACCAGATCAAAGGGTTTGCTGATTAGCAAAGTTGCTTTTTTTCTTTTTTTAATTACCGTAAAATTGGCATCTCCATGGTTATTCTTTTAGTTACCTTTGCAGGTAGACATCATCTATATGAAGCAGAAAAAATAATTCATGACAAGCTCTTTGTAATTTGAGAAGAGAAGGTGCATCCACTACGGGAAAACAAATTCCATGGAATTTGTTTTCTTAAGAATGGTATTCCTCTTATGACATAAATGCCTGATCAAGTGCCCACTGCAGTCAATGGAAAAGCTGCTTAAAGGCTTCAGAAAATTTTGTCCCAGCCTTAAAAAAAAGTTACATAGCATATTTTATCAATAAACTAGGTTTCCTTTGCTATTTTCATTCTGCATTTTGAATGTATGAGAAAGTAAAGTCATTGTTTTGATTGCAACTATGGTACCATAACAATAAGAAAGAAGAGGGCTAAGAAGGTGCATTTTTTCAATGCAGTGTCCTTCTACATCAATAGGTCATACTTCTGTGGTCCTTTTTTGCTTCCAAAGTATTAGAGGCAGACCCACATTGTGGTCTACTCCTCTCGCAAGGCAATGAGAAGGTAGATTTAAAATCTTCACTTACTAGACTTAGACACCTCCATCTGTATTTAGATAAATGGATTTTAAAGTGTGGCAGTAAATGACATGCCTCTAGCCACCAAAACTTTCCATGTTACTCTGCCCCTTCACAGTTGTTTTAATTGTATTACATGAAAAAATTGGCCCAGTATAAATTTCAGTTCTCCTTGTCACTCCTAAAGCAAAGGAAAATTAGTGCAACCAAGCCATTTAAAATAATGATCAGTTACCTCTGAGTATTGCATTGCCTCCTTGGTTACTTGGAAGCTGTTTCAAATTAGGACAATTGGCCAGGAAAACAGGGAGCAGATTTAGATGTAAAAACCCAGATACCACTTAGGAAAAGACTGGAAGATCTGCAGTCCTTCCTCCATTGCTTTCTTGTTTTCTGGTAACTTGTTATCCTGAAATCTCACATAATTTCCTAATATTTCTGTAAATGATGTAGAACCTCATCCTCTTTGCATCTCCAAATGAGGAGATTCTCCTTCAGAAAAACCTGTCTACAAGTTAAATGTCTAGGTCCAAGGCAGTAGATTTTGGATCCTTGTCTTTCTAATTAAAAATCAGCCCTCTGATATGGAAATATCAAAAATCTAAACAAATTTAACATGCTTTTATTGCTTGGCTGATAAACTCAGTTTTATATTTTTAAGACTGTTGAAAAGAACATCTGCCAAAGTCAGATGAGGACTGTATCTTCATATCTCCCAGATGTTAATACACACATTTTGTGCACACTTTGTAGACAGCTGCATCTATGCTCACCTACTATGAGAGAGAAAGGTGCTTTCCAAGTCTTTATTTGTAAGTTAAAAGCAGCAAAGCATAAATTTTTCATATCAGAAAAGGGACATGATTTATCAGAGTAATAATGCATTCAAATTACCCTTGAAACTACACTGTTAGAACCCCACATACCTTTTGCCTTCCACCTAGAAGTGGTTGCTATTTAGAGGCAGACTGGACACTTGGTTCAAAAGACTGATCCATTCTACCAACCCATTGTTTCACGTGTAGACGTGCTCTCACACAAGTGACAATTTTTAGGCCATGTGTGGGGTACTTTTAAAAGATTCCTTATCAGAAATATCTTCCAAATAAATACCTTTACAGTTGGAGGGGCTGAATAATTATAAGAATTTATTTCAAACTGGCATTTCTCAAATCATTTCTCTTTGAGAATTACATGGTTATAGACCAAAATGGAAATCTGGAGGCAAGTTATGGAATAGAGAAGTGAAAATGTAATAAATCTGGACTCAGATGTTAAATGCTTTTTAGATATGTCCTATAATTTGTTCAAGAAAAATATTTATCTATAATACAGTTTCCTTAGATTGTAAGAAAAGTGAGAAAAATAGAGCTTTCTCCTGTATTTGTTAAACATTCCTACCAGCTGCATTTTAAGAAGTAGACAACCATACTCTAAGTATCTATCCATGAATTCTAGAATATCTTGTGAACTCAGCACAAGTCATCTCCAAGAAAATTTGGTATTAGAATTTGTAGGATTTTAACAAATTCAGCATCAACAGATGACATCAAAACATTCTGAACTGGGAAGTGTAATACACACTAAGAATCACTGTAGCCTGTCTGCATTAAACCAAAAGAGAAAGCAGGCATTTTCCCGAAGAAGATAGGAAAGCAAGCACACAGCTGTACAGAAGTATCTCATAAATGCCAATGTATCTGTCCTGAAGTAAGAAAGTTATGTTATTTCAGCTTTAGAGAAAGAGAACTGAGCACAGAAGTAGAAATTCTAATCCTGTAGCTGTCAGTGGCCACCTTACTGATTTGAGTGAGGTCAAGCTTTCACTTAAAGTCATTGAACAGGAGCTTTAATTTAATTTCATTTCAATTTCAGTAATTTAATTCCTGAGCTCTAAGTCTCAAAGTTTAGCTAATGATTCTGGATTTTACCAATGACATAAAACTTTTCGGAGACCCGAGTCTTAAAATTTTTATGGCTTTTAATTACTTGCAATAAACATTTGCTTTAAAATAATTTCCACATGAGCTCTGTGACACTTGCTAAAGTAATTGCAGGGGACCAAAGCAACTCAGACCTACCACTATGGGGGAGCAACCAGGAGGACACTCCTCCTGGACAATCCTCCTAACCACTGTCCTCCTGCTCAGAAGGACAGTGGTTAGGACATTCTTGGACATTCTGTGATTGCGTTCAAAGATTTTGGAAAGCAGCCTTTATGGAAAATATCTGGAACTCCCTCAGACTGGCATAATTTCAGACCTCATAGACCAAGAAGGCATTCAAAGCAAAATTCAGCTCCTGAAGGGATAATTTATATGGAAATTTTGCAGTGTTTGGTATTTAGGAACCTGGATTCTATCCATTGCTAACTTATTATTTTTTTCCTAATTTGCCCAGAAGGCTTATGAAATGCATTATAAATCCTACATTTAAGAAAAGAGATACTATTGTGCTCCCCCACAGTCATGCTGTCACTTAAATATGAGTCCCAAAAAGATCTCTGCTCTTGTACCCATCCTTGTTCTAGCCAGGATTTATATGGTAGCCCTATACAAAAGGAACAACATGTTCAAAGAAAAGATCAAGTTAAATGTGTAACTAAGGCTCCAGTTTGGCATGCACTGTGTTAGATCCTAAATCAGCTGCTAGAACATACCTGGTGAGCAGCTGCAGACTGCTGCTGAGTTATTGGAGACCTCCCACTTGGTTGCTCTCTGTCTGCTGGATCTACCTCTACACCCTAATTGTACATGAAGTGTCATGAAAGGGGAATTCCTGTGCTGAGGGGAGAGGTGGAGGTTTGCTTTGGGAAAGGACAATATGACTTGCTGTGCAGACACAATGCCCTAAGAAAGCACAATGTCATGAGTGCAAGTCAAATGAAAATCTCTTACACTGGGCAAATAAGAAAATTAAAGTACTGGTGGGTTTAGTGCATGCAAATATTTAAGGTTTATTTTGCCTTTTAAAGCTGCAATTTTCTGTAAATAACAGATGATTTATTTATGTCAAAGGATGGACATGCTAACACAGTAAGCATATACTCTCAGAATCCTTGGCATGACATAAAAAATCTGAGATGAAGTGTTTGGGACAGAAAAATCTCTCTCCCTGCAGCTCATGTATGATAACAGTTTCCACTACTGCTAATTTTTGCAAGCCTACAGGAAGCAATGCTTATGGCAGAACCTGTGTACACCTCCCAGTTCAGAACAGTTTTAAGGGCAGAACTGCAAATCTCAGGCTACTGAACGTACAGCAGAGGCAAAGAGCACCCCAAGGTCTCAGCTCTGCCCCGGAGAAGCTGGTGCAGTGCAAAGGCTGAAGGAGACACTCTACAGCCACCAGATGAGCACAAGGAGAGGCAGGGAGGAAGCACCCACCCCAGCAGTAACCAAAACTCTGGAAAAGCCTCTCCGCTGCTGCCCTTTTCATCGTGCCCCAGACCTCAGCCCCACATTCTGCAGCAGACAAACAGCCCTGAAAATCAGGCCCCTTTAAAGAGCTCATGCTAAGCAGTCAAAATCAATTAGCACTCTCAAAGTAGGATGAATGATAATGGACACAGAATTGCCTTGGTACTCAGGGGACTAGGATTCAATTCTTACCTCTCTTAGACTTCCTCTGTGACCTTGGGCAAGCCTATCTGTTGCTCTTTTCCTCTAAATCACGTTTTTATATTTTTACCTCACTGAGCTTTTGCAAGGTTTTGTAATCCATTGATTGCAAAGTATTTAAATGCCATATAATGAATCTATACAGAGTTTTGAAAATGTAAGATTGTGTGATTTTCACCTCCAGACACACTGATCTAATTGCAGTATCTTTTGAAGCTATATTACTAGTTTCTGAAATGACCTATAAAAAAATTAAATATGGAAAGAAATATAGCATGTGCAATAATTTATGGTTTTTTTTTTTTCAAGAGTCTTTGGTAAGGAACAGGAAGAAAATGAAAAGATTTTTTTTTTTCATTAAGACAGGTGGACGGCCCAGACAACTAATTCTCCTTTCTTTCAGAATCAGGAACTGATTCACAAGTGTGATGAAATCATCAGGCTGCAAACAGCAAGGAAGAAACTGAACCAAACACCTATGGTACTGAACTGTTCCAAAGGCAAAATTGATAATTATACTTGAAAATCCTTAAAAGATGAGCACCTTTGAAAATCACCCTCTATTCACATACAATGTAAGTAAAGGTACCTACTATGCTGGTAATTATATTTTGACACCTACCATAAATATTCATGCAAGGTAGCATCTTTCTGGATTTTGTGGTCAGTAAGTCCTGGACGTTTCAGAGGAATAAAGAAAAGTGTTCCATAAATTCATGACAAACTAACTCTTACAGCAATGATTTCAAATTTAAAATATATAAATACATCACAAGGTACCTACACATGTATGTATGCACACATATGTACACTTTCAGATTCACACACACACAAAGGAAATGCACTAAATTCAGGGTTTGCGTCTTCATGCTCTTAGTTGAAGGGAAATTTCTTGCTGCTTAACCTTTGGGTTTGTTTTATTTTAAGACTGTTACACTTTGCTTTATACTTTAAAAATTAGGGTGCTTTTTCTTCCCCCTATCCTTGTTTCATGCAGATGATGAACCCTTTGAAATGTGCTTGCTCTTGTTGCCCACTAGAAGGAGAGGGGTGAATGCCACATATCTAATTGTGTGTCTCCACAGAAACTTTCCTCTAATTCCTGGTTGCTAACCCACATTCTTTAAGTCCTCTGGCCTCTTTCCCAACACTCCTCCTCTGTCTCACAAAGAAAAGAATTTGCTTTTTTTCCCCCCATCCAAGGTCTTTTCTCATTTCAAAGCAAGCTACTTGAATGACTATTCAGTGTGTGCAGAATGAGGTCTCTCCACAGCACTATGCTATAGTAAAAGCCGTGTGTGCTTATAAAGGCTGCTTGAAGGCAGCCCTACCCCACAGTGGCCCAGGCGGCATACACAGCACCCTGACCTAGCCATCTGTATGCAAATCTCCACAGACTAAGTAAACTTTCATAAAAATGTTCTGGCCCCTCTTTCTGTGTGTTTAGCAATTATTAGTGCACATTGGTCCTTTGTGTTATATTATTATGCTTTGTGTGCAGAGGAGACTCCCTGGCACCTGCGCTTGTAGGTGGCAGATGGCAGTTCTTGGCAGCAATACGGAAGTTTTCCTGAATGCAGCTAAGCCACAAACTGGCATCTTTTATTTCTTTATGCGTGTACTGAGGAGAAAGGATTAGTGGTAGATTACCAGTAGTCTATCAAGGTATTTAACAAAAAAAAAAAAAAAAAAAAAAAAAAAAAAGAGCGGGGGGAGAAATTTAGTCCATGTTTTGAAAAAGAAAAGGGGGGAAAAGAGGAGACTGTTCAGCAATAACTTGCATTAAAATGGCCAAAAAACAACTGTGTATTAATTCAGCCTCTTACACACAGGTTACAATTTTACTTTTCTCACATGGGTGAAAAACGGATGCGTTGCTGCTAAATTCATATTTCTGGAATACTTCCTATGTTTTCCTTCTATGTACTTCTGTGGAGGTTTAACATGACTGCTATGTTATTGATAAAGCATCTGTGATCATAAAGGATCACAAGGTGTCCAACAATCAGATAACACACAGAGCAATCAGAATGCAGCTGGTGCTGGGATGTGTAGAGCCACTAAATCAACCACAGCAGCTCAGCGTGCAAAAGAGAAATGTTGGCTAATAACACCCACTTAGAGTCATAGGATGTGCAGAGTTGGAAGTAACCCATCAGGATCATCAAGTCCAGCTTCTAGCCCTGCACAGGACACCCCAAGAGCCACACCATGTGCCTAAGAGTGTTGCCCAAACACTTTTTCAACTCTGTGAGACTTGGTGCTGTCACCACTTCCCTGGGGAGCCTGTTCCAGTGCCCAACCACCCTCTGGGTGAAAAATGTTTTCCTGATCTCCAACCTAAACGTCCCCTGATTCAGCTTCAGGCCATTTCATTGAGTCCTGTCACTGTCATCACAGACAAGAGATCAGTGTCTGCCCCTCCTCTTCCGCTCACAAGGAAGTTGTAACTGCAATGAGGTCTCCCCTCAGTCTCCTCTTCTCCAGGCTGAACAGACCAAGTGCCCTCAGCTGCTCCTCACACAGCTTCCCCTCAAGGCCCTTCACCATCTTTGTGGCCCCCTTATGGATGCTCTCGACCAGCTCAATGTCTTTCTTATATTGTAGTGCCAAAACTGCCCCCAGCACTCGAGGTGAGGCCGCCCCAGTGCAGAGCAGAGCAGGACAATCCCCTCCCTTGCCCGGCTGGCGATGCTGTGCCTGATGCCCCCAGGACACACTCGGCCCTCCTGGCTGCCAGGGCACTGCTGACTCATGTTCAACTCTCCATCAGCCAGGACCCCCAGGTTTCTTTCTGCAGCATTGCTCTCCAGCCTTTCATTCTCCCATCTATGCACACAGCCAGGGTTGCCCCTCCTACTTTAATGCAGGAGTGGTTTCTACCTGAAATCAGATATTTAAGAAATCAGGAAATCAATGAAGTGGATATAAAACTTCTAGATGCTAAAACAGAATATACATTATTGAAGAGTATGAGCTAGGAATGGTGGGCCCAGGAGAATAGGAGGGGGAATGATTCATATGGAAAGAAATAGCTGAAGGACAAGGATCTGGGAAGTTATTCTTGGTCACTTTCTAGCTCTGTCAGTTCCTGAGGTAGAAGGCCAGCTGTGATTTCTAAGAATGGGTGTTTCTATGACTTATATCATCTTTTTCAGTAACCACATTTCCAGGATTACAAACAGCATCTTAAAAGAGCCTTTTTCTGTGTGTTTCATTTTTATAGCATATTTCCGTGGTTCATGATTTCTGCCTTTTAGACCATTTTAAATAAATGCTATCATTCTCTTAGACAGCATCCAGTGTTAGACTTCTCAGAAGATCACACAGAAGCATAATACTCAAGGGACAAATAGTCTGCTACGGATAGAGCGGTTCTCACCCCATTAGGTAGGCAAAAGAGAGAGTGTTTGAACCACAGACCTCAGAGCACAGGGAAAATATTGTTTCACTCCAAGGTAAGCCAGGGAGGCTGTACCACAGCAGGGCAACCTTAGGTGGCCTTTTTAGAGCAAAGATATAGGAAAAATATACGGAAAGAAAGCAAGGCACATAAAGCAGGAAACAGGATGGGGAGAAAAAATAAGGGGCAGAGAAATGAGGAGGGAAAATAAAAATAAAAGTATCAAAATATTAAGTGACAAAAATAATAAAAACAATCAAAGAAAACATATACACATTCAAAAAAAATCTCACACCACAAAAACCAAACCAACCAAACCAAAAAAAATCATACGCCAAGATGTATCAAAATAAACAGGTAGAGAAAAAGACTTAAAGGAAAACAGAGGCAAAGTGAAACACAGGCTGATAATGTACTCAGACAACAATAATGGCATTCTCCCCCAAAAAGAGTAGGAACGATTGTTGAAATACAGGTTGATTCTGACCTTGCAAAAGCCACTTGAGGTAGACACAGTAACTCCGAACTGGGCATGCTCTTGGAAAGGACAGGGAAGTCCAGTAGCTACCAGGATTAGACAGTATAGAGCACACCCCTGCATGTTACACACAATGCCTGTGCAGATGCCTTCAAACCCCCATCCAAGAACACACTTAACCTTGTTCCATATGTATGTTACTTGTGACTAATGTGGTTAATGTTGTTGTTGTACGTTTCTTTTTACCCTTCTGAAGACACAGGTAGTCTAGCAAACACCGGGATGGAGCCACCGCAAAGACACAGCACTCATTCTTCTGTTAGGTCCATTCCTCCACAAAGTACAGGTTAAACCTGCTAATTTGTCTTTCAAAATTTCTGTCTGACTATAGAAGATGACACAGTCTTGAAAACACTGGGGCAATATTCCAGCTATGTTAATTATAGGAAAGACTGAGAAGTGAGAAAAAAAATGCAGGTATTTTTCAATTACACTAAAAAAGGAGAGATACCTAGATTAAGCCTTCCTGCTAGAGAGCGATATATTGTACAGAACCTGAAAAATTGATTTCCCATGTACAGGCAATAAAACTTTTTCCAGAAGCTAAATTAAAGCATTTATTTTAAAATGCAAAATTTATTTTAAGGACATGAGGTGCTAGTGTAAACCTATAAAAGGAAACTATCCATCCTGCAGAAAGCAAGTGCTGGCTTTATTGCAGCTCAGTTCATTCTTAAAGACAGAGAATCCCCTCCAGGGCAGACAGGCAGTAACTGCTGACACTGACTTTCCTTAACTCATAGAATGACTTATAATTACTCCTTTGGAATAAACGTTATTTTGCTTCTATCTTAGAACTAGTACATAGAAGATTAAGTAAGCATACATACATGTAGATATGTATATATATGCATACACATACAGACACACACAGATGTTTATAAAAGGCCTTCTGGTGTCACATTTAAAAGAAATTTAGTTGAAGAACTTCACAAATGACAGCCCTAGGCTCTAGCAGAAATTGAGGAGCTTGTGACCCCTGCTAGACCGAGCTATTATGAATGTAACATACTGTAAAGCAGATGTCCGCACTCAGAAGTGCCTCAGGTGCATCATTCTTCCTCAAACATACGGCAGAGACATTGAGCTTACACCATCTGAACTTTCTGAGTTTAGCATTAATTCTTCCTCCCAATAACAGCTGCCTTATGCAGCTGTCAGAAATTACAGCAGGACTGAAAGGAAGAAGAGTTTTATTTCTGTTTCCATTTATTTTCTTTTCAGTGTTAAGAGGCTGAAGTGATTTTACAGAGTACAGAACTGTATTCACTAAGGACCAGTGCACACCATGGTTATCTGAGTGTGATGCTCTAGAAGTTACTACAAAGCAGGCAGACATTCTTCTTTGAAAGGCTCAAAAGGCATCTGCTTCTCTCCAGATAACAGGGCACCTTGGCACTTACTTGCGTTTACCAAGCATTTAAACGGTAAGTTCAATTAAGGTGCAAATTCAGAGCAATCTCAAAGGCATTCAGTGAGTACTAAAATGTCACTTTGACTTCAAATTTTTGTTTATCCAATGATACAGAAACGGAAATCCTGCTAGTTCTCTTGGGAAACTGTTCAATATCTTGGTTGACGTCACTTTGGTATCTTTTCACAAGATGCCTCCAATTCTGCTGCATGATTGCATCCTCCTCTTTGATTAGCTGATGAACCCATGGGTTTTGTAACTTGTAATTACAGAAGGAAAAGTATCATTTTGCAAGGTACCAAAATCACATGGCACTCATTAAAATTACCATTTCTAAGAGTATGTTTGATGTCCCACACTGACCCATCCAAAGGCTCTACTTTCTCCCTGATCACCTCATTTGTGTACCAGGTTGTAGAGGCACCTGAGCTAAACACTCTTTCCTGTGCAAAGGCAAAGGCTGGAAGTGTCACCTGTGGAGATCTGCCAGCTTTGCAGTCTTGCCCCTATACTGAAATGCACAACGCCATACTGAAAAGCACATTCATTTTTATCATTTAATAGTTGGAAGTTGCTGGTATTAGAGGAATTAGTTTTTAAATGCTGGATTGAGGTTTATCACAGCAAAAAAAAAATTCTGCATAAAAGCTACTGTAGATTATTAGATCACATTAAGTAGACCATTATAAAGGAAAGTACCTTTTTTTTTGTTAACTAAAAATATGAAAATTTATATAAACTGTCCTAAATAAATGCCTCATCTCTTTGCCATGATTGTATTTTTACTGTTCCTAGGAAGGAAAAAAAAAGTTATAATGGCACCAGGACAAATAAAAATACTCAAAAACCTCAGTTGTGATTCTTCTAATATTTATACTCTGAAGGCAAGGAAACATTTTTTCAGATCATGCAAACTCAGATTACAGCACATACTGATGCAGGAAATGACTGGGAACATCCCTACTGATAAATTAAACCTTGGCAAGGCTCACTCCGCACTCCACCATCTCAGACACCCTTTATGGTGAATATCTCAAAAAACTGAGTCAGTATAAGAAGGCAAATAAGTCTTGTCCCTTGGGTTTGACTACAGAATTTTACTATTAAATTACTTACAGTCTGTAAGAGTTCAAAATCTGATCGTTAATGAGGTTTTAGCTTGTCCTGTGCCCTAACTCTGCAAGATGTGCATGTGTACAACACTATTCAATAGAGTTAGGTTACTTCAGACTTTCCCAGCAAATTATTTGAAGTGCTCCAGACAGGATGCCTAAGGTGACTCTTCTTTTAAATTAAGGAAGGTATCCTCATGAATTAGTGTAGTAGCTGCTTCACTCAAATACCACTGAAACCACTGGAATTTTTCCAGTGACTTTGTGAGGTTTGGTTCAGGCTTTATGTAATCCCATCCAGATATTGTCTGATGAGAAAACATGGGTGTGCATCAAAATTCTCCCACATTTTGCAAAAGGGATGGGTGTGGGATGAAAAAGCTGAAGGAAAAAAATAATGGGAACACTTACAGCAAGTAACCTTTGAAACTGATCATCATAAGATGAAAGCCAGTATCTCACCAGGAGGGTGAAACACACCCAAATCTTGATTGAATAATTCTTGATCCCGGTTATCAAGGTGCTTCATTCCTTTAATGAAAAAGTCATGAAAGTCAGTATGGTCAAGTCTTGCTGAACTCAAACAACTCAGACAGCAAACAGCACCTTGCAGAACTGAAGGAAAACACTTTTTGAGGGAAGACATCATCTTAAAAATGTGCTTATAGAATCGCTTAGGGGGGAAAGGAGTTTTAAGATCATCAGGTCCAACCATTAACCTACCACTGCCAAGTCCACCACTAAACCATGTCCCCAAGTGCCACAGCTACACATCTCTTAAATAAATCCTGGGATAGTGCCAACCACTTCCCTGGGCAGCCCATCCCAATGCTTGACAATCCTTTCCATTAATAAGTTTTCCAATCTAAATCTCCCCTGACACATGCTGAGGGTGTTTCTTCTTGTCCTGTCACTTTTTACTTGGGAGAAGAGCCTGAACCCCACCTGGCTACAGCCTCCTTTCAGGCAGTTGTAGAGAGCAATGAGGTCCCCCCCAAGCCTCCTTTTCTCCAGGCTAAACAAGCCCCAGCTCCCTCAGCTGCTCCTCACAGGAGTTGTGGTCCAGACCCTTCCCCAGCTCCACTGCCCTTCTCTGGACACATTCCAGCCCCTCAATGTCCTTTTTGTACTGAGGGGCTCAAATTTCAACAAAGGATTTCAGGTGAAGTCTCATGAGTGGCAAGTACAGGGGAATGATCCCTTTACTGGTCTCACCAGCCAAAAAAAAAAAAATTATTTTCAGACATTCAGTTGAAATGGGCGGCATTGGTCTCATCTTACTGCAACCACTAGAAGTCAGGCATTAATCAACCTGCAACTCCTTTTTGTCAAAGGAGAAATGGCATACCTTGGTAAGAAGTGAATTCCCTTCTAGGGGTGCCTATGTCTCATCATGGGCTTCCAGGACACCCAGGAAGATTTTCTTGGAATATACATATAACTGAGGTTCACAGAGATATGGGAAAATCTGGGAATATCGGTACTTTCTGCATGTTACATAAATTACTGCCCACTTTACTATGCAGATGTGATCATTTGTGCCAGCTTTACAGGGTTGATAGGACTATCCATTCACCATCCCACTTCCATTCATGATCTTCACATGGGACTTGAGCCACTTCTATAAAATCAATGACAGATTAATCGAGTATCGTGTCAAAAACAGAGCTAAAGAAACTTCAAAGAAATCCTGTCCTGACAAACTGCCTCTTCACCAGGGGAATTCTACAGAATAAAAAATTTAAATAAAAATAATATATTTATAAAAGAAGACAAACCACAACCATAAACATCAAATTCCTGCAGAACTACTGAAATTATAATGTTCCAGGACTGCAGATCCAAAAAGGAAAATTTTAGCAACTAGAAACAGTGAATGGGGAGGAAATTTCTGAGGAAAAGATCAGAAAACAGAATGAAATGAGCAATGTAGTAGAAGTCTATCTTTAGAGATAAAGCTGAATTATTTACCTTATCCTCTCTGCAGTGAACATGGACAAACCTTATGCCTCAATATGCTCTGAAACAGGTGTAGTGTACAACATTTAAAAACATGAAACCATGTTCCTAACAAACTGAAAACCTGCAATACAAGCTAAAATGAAAATAACTTCAATTTTTACAGAAATAATGCTGCATTATAACCATAAACTTGAGATTTATAGTATGTGAGAGATTTTTAAATGTTGCTTGACATTCATTCATTGGGAGGAATTTACTGGCCTTGAGATAGATTGAGGGCAACAGGAGGATGTAAAAGGCAGGGCTCATATTCACTGGAGGATCGTGGCGTTTACAGTGTTTTAAACAATCATGTTCTAAGGTTGATTTTGCAGGCTGTCTTAGTCACTATCTCCAGTCAAGGCTCTTGTGTAAATGGGGTTTGTTCTACCCCAACAGTGTGCCTATTGTAACTTGGGGCCACCTGTTAGACAGCATGAAGTGTTGCCTAAAAAAATACACAATAAGCAGATTGTTTGTTACAGTTGTGCACAGACAACTGTATTAGTGTTCTTCTCACCATATGTCTATATAAACAGAGCTGCAGTGAGCTATTCACCAGCAACTCAAACACTGAAGAAGAAGCTTCTCTTAAAAGACCCAGGGCTTACAATCGTTGGTTCACCTGTTAGGCTTACAAGAGGGTTTCAAATGCTTGGCTTCAATGGAGAATTAGTCCTTCAGAAGTTTCTGTAGGAAGTTTTATTCTAGAAGCACAAAAAAAAATCCCCACACAAAAGAAAAAAATCCACCCCAAACCAGCATAATACTCCACATTTGGTGGTTTTAGTAGTGCAGTGCAAAGGGAAAGAGAGAGAAAATGGCTTCACAGAATCAGTTTGACTACCTTCCAAATTAAAAATAACACTAGATCATGTTATAATACATACTTTCATTGTTGTTGCTGTTATCAAACACACCTTCATCCATGCATCAAGACTAAATCTGAAGTCTCTCATGGCATGAATTTGTGAGTTCAGTCATATCCAGGGTTCTTGCAGTCTTGGGGAGACTACCTTGGACAGTTTTTCTATTCATTCCACTTTTTCACAAGGAGGTATTTTGAGGGAGGGCAGGGAATGAATATGCCTCTTTTTGTTTTGTGAAGGAAAAATATTACAGTAAAACAAGCAATGACACCACTGATAGCCATCGTGTAAAAAAGGATAGGATAGGATGACATGAATAGAATAGAATAGAATAGAATAGAATAGAATAGAATAGAATAGAATAGAATAGAATAGAAATTACACAAGTCTTTTAACAAGGTCCATTAGCAAGGTTACTCAATTTTATAAACCCAGATCTCGGTAATGGTTGTGCAATGTGACCGTAAAAGGCACATCAAGGCCTAACAAGCTCTGTTCCACAGCTGCCTGACTAGACTGAACTATACTAATGTCTATATGTCCTGTTGCTCTGGTAGCAGAGAAGATGCATGGAGCTAAAACCTCTTTGGCTACCATCCTGCTGCATCAGCTTGCCTCCTGGAGCTGCTGCAGGTGTGGGAGAAAAGCCCATTGCAGCTAAGTCCTTCTAGAGCAAGGATGCAGAAACAGTATGAAACAGGGGTCACATCTTGTGCCTGCTCTGCTCCTGCAGCAGCCTCGCTCTGCTTCCCAAAGGTACATTACCACATGACTGTGCAGCACTATCCAGCATCTACAAAGAAAGAATTTTGGAGAGGCTAGCAGCATTCTTCCTACACTACTAAAGTTGATACCCAACATGCAAAATACCTATCAGAGAGAAGAAAATGAAAAAAAAAAAAAAGAAAACAGAAAATGGGGATTTTTATTCTCCAGTTTATTCTCTAGCATAGAACAAAAGAACTGCAGCAATTATTTTCTAATGACTGTTGAAAATGTTCACTTTATGGCTGAACTCCTCTAAGCAGCACAGATCAACTGTTCTAGCTCCATATGCATATTGAAATTATTTAATGTAAGAATTGTTTACTCTGATATTGTTAAAAAGTAGTTATGCAGGTCTGGGGTCCATTCAAAACAAAAATATTATGAACCCATCCCCGGTCTTTTTTTTTTTTGTCTTTTTTGTTTGTGTGTTTGCTTTGTTTTATTTTTCAGAAAGGAGTGTTTGCTCTAAGCAGCAGTGTTAAAGAGAAGGCTTTAAAAGGTTCTGCTTCAAGGTTAGTTAACCTACATTTTTGCAAAAATTACCATGAAAGTTTTTCCCTGTGCTGGTTCCTTTCTATTAACACAAAGAATACAATGCATCCAGTTTTAAAGATTATATTGGTCTCTGTTTGGAATAATATTTAATATTTTTTTTTAAAATCAAGCTTTTTTTTTTCTCAGCACCACTCTGTTTCATAGTTCTAAGTTTCTTTTACTTCATTGTGGTAGCATTTTTTTATATCCTAATGCAAGTTAGTGTCTGAAGCTACACACGTTTCACATCCTTCTTTACCAAGTTAAATATCCAATTAGCTCATGATTAAATCAGTCCAGTTTGGAAGCAGTTTTCCTAACTCTGCATATGGACTTTGGATGGGCACGGAAATTAATTCAGAATGGTAATACTTTGACAGCCTTAGCTGAGATATTATTGAGTATTCAATAGTCTCTATCACAGAGACCTCAAGCCTCAAGCATATTGGGAGGATAACTAATGGAGGAAGCCTGAGTATATTTCATGAACAATTTTGGCCCATCTTCTACAGTTAAGAGTAGCCATGAAGATACCATGGCATGATTTCCACTTTAATGCTAGCAAACCAGAGAGAGTTGTTGCTCTGAGCCTTAACAGGGAACACTGCTTGTGGAACTCCGGCTCCTGGCTAGGCAAATGGCATAAGAAGGGGAGAGTAGGCTGGTAACAGACTACGGAAGGATCCTGTTTTCTTTACTCTTCCAGGATCCACTCCAACCACGACGACTAATGGCCACCCAGCAACTTAAATGCTGTATTCTTAATAAGTCAGAGGCCATACTGCTCCTTTTCACTTTTTATCTAAGATTATCGAAGATTAAAATCACCATGTCTATGGAAACATGCCCCATAATCCCACAGTCTACATCTTGTCTGCACAGCCCTTCAAAAAGTGGATAGAAGTTTTATGAACCCTTTCTTACAGAGATATCTAAAACCCTGTGACCATGTCAGTACCAAATCACAGCCAGTCCCAGAAACAGCAAGAAATGTGGGCAGGAAAAAGGGATTGAGACTGATGGAAGTCCACCAGCCTGCCAGGAGTGATAGCTGGATTGTTCCACAACTGAATTGAAGGAGTTCATGTAAACAAGCAGCGCAGGGGGATGGCAAATTTGGCATCAAACCCCACTCCAGTATTGACACTTGCACAAAGTCACTCAGACAGTTCATAGAACTCACAAGGAATCCAAGTGCCTAGAGGAGAGACCAGTCCTAGCACAAAATCCTAAGTAGAAAAAGGGTAAAATGGATTCTGTACAGTGGCCAACTTGTGAATAGTGTAGAGTGTGTTCATTTTCCTGGCAGAACAAACAAAAGGGAATCCACTTCCCTCCCAAATTTGGTCTTGGGTTACATGAAATCTTTCATTTTTTTATCAAAGCTGTTCTTATATACTTGTGTTTGCTTTATTTTCTTATTTTAAAAATCTGATTACATTTAGGTTAGAAACTTTGAAAATTAAAATTTGAGGCATTTATTAGCAATGTTGAAATGAATGCTTGTTTTCTTCAATATTTTGGTTTGGATGAGAAGGAAATAATTAAGAAGAGGAAACAGGGAGTTTTCATAATCTAACAATGAGATGAATGTTTCTTACTTCAAAATCCCATTTCTTGATGATTTTAAGAGGTGCTACATGCAGATTTCTTCTTTCATCACCAATCACTGCTAATACAATGAAAGTGTAGATTTCAGCTGGTGAAGAAATTGTATTTTCCAGTAGCAGTTTCTCAAGTTCATCCTACAATTAAAGGTTTCCTTGAAAAATGAAGTAAGGCATACAGTGGAATTATAAAAGCTGTTTTTATTCACTGCTAAATACAACTGCAAACATATCTTATTCCATGTGAAAATCTATATAAAATGGCCAACAGAGAAGTTGGAAGGCTATGTGTGGTACCTCAGTACATGGCCACACACCTCTTTGCTTCACAAGGAACTTTAGGCTACTTTCCCCTCCAGCTCTTCAAGAAACTTTGCTCTAGGAGAGATGAGGACAAGCAATATAAGGGCAAAGCAAAATCAGAAGGGGTCCAGCAAAGGCAAACAGAACATCTGTTGCACTGTGCTAGCTGAGATGTCAAGAGCATGCATCAGAAGCAGAGACAGCAATATGCAATATGCTAGAATTTGAGGCACTGTGTGATAGCAGCAGCCAGCCTGGCTTCACATTTGTCTAATGAATACCTACACAGGTTTCAGGCCTGCTGGTGACATTCACACAAGATGATGAGTAGGAAAATAGGAATTGTTTTTACTGAAACAAAGATTTTTATTGAAAATGTCAATGTTCAACTTTAAAAACCCCAAAACTACAGAAAAGCTAAAATATAATATATAAATAAAATAACTTTTCACTTTTCTTTATTTTGCTTAAAACTTTTCATCTGAGCATTCAGAGATTTTGACAAAAAAAAAAAAAGAAAAAAAAAAAATAAAAAAACCCCCAAGCAATACTTTTCTATTTTTTTTCGATTTGACAGATGTTTTCTGAGTTTTGTCACCAGACTGAAATGTTATCAGCTTCTTCATTTGCTTGTACATTAGCAGTTCAACACCAATCCTTCCAAGTTGCTAAATGACACAGGTCCTCTAGTATTTAGGTTGTAAATGCCCTGAATCAAAGACTCTGTCAATGGGGGCCTGACAATATTCCTGGCATGCACATTATATTGAGAGCTTCCAGGCTGCTCCTTTAACATATACGTCCATCACTATTTGTTCAGCTTCTTCTGGGATCAAAGTTTATTAAACAAAAGAACAAAAAGCAAGCAAAACAAGAAAATTTCAGACTAAGGCCTCATTTCCTTAAAAATGTCTATTTTCTTCTGTGTCATTTCTTAGAAGTATTGCAGAGATTTCTTAAGATACTGGACAGTTAACATCTCCCCTGCATCCAGCAAGAGTCCTGCTGTTAAAATAATTGAAATTTTAGAAGACCATGAACTCTTCTGGGCATGAAACCAGTTGTTTTCTTTTGTTTTATTTTTGCTTCAGTTTTTGTCTTCTGAGTGCCTAAACATACACCGGAGCTCTGGAAATGCAAATCCAAATGATGCTAAAGATCCACCTCAAAAGCTTTCTTCTGTTTAGATCTATCCTTATCCAGCACGGCCCTGTGCTGCTCAGTGCACTGCTGGGATATGGCTGTACAGTGAGAATTTGTTGTAGTTAAGCAAATTTTAATTTACTATTTCCTTTAGAAATAGTGTGGCCAGCAGGATTAGGAAAGGGATCATTCCCCTGTACTCACCACTGGTGAGGCTGAGCCTAAAACTCTGTGCTCAGTTTTAGGCCCTCCATGAAAAGAAATACATTGAGGAGCTGGAGTGTGTCCAGAGAAGGGCAATGGAGCTGGTGTAGGGTCTGGAGCACAGTCCTACAAGGAGCAGCTGAGGGAGCTGAGGGTCTTCAGCCTGGAGAAAAGGAGGCTCCTTTTCACACTCTACAACCACCTGAAAGGAGGGTGTAGCCAGGTGGGGGTCAATTTCTTCTCCCAGGTAACAAGCAATGGTACAAAAGGAAACAGTCTCAAGATGTGCCAGGGGAAGTTTAGGGAAAATTCTCCAAGGAAAGAAAGGCTTGTCAAGCATTGGAACAGGCAGCCCAGGGAAGTGGTTGAGTCACCATCCCTGGATGTATTTAAAATATGGTGTTGATGTGGCACATGGGGACATGGTCTAGTGGTGGACTTGGCAGTGCTGGGTTAATGGTTGGTCTCATTTATCTTAAATGTTCTTTCTGACCTAAATAATTCAGTGATTCTATGACTACTGTGTGATTTAGGAGAAATCATAGAAAATCAACCTTCTGCTGAAACTGATGTCATTTATCTCGTAGGTATTTAGGACCCCATCTGCAAAATGTACACACATTACTTTATTCTACCCCATTACAAAATAAAGACTGGGTTTGAATTTTTAGTGGGATAATACAGCCTTGATAGTGACATCGAAATCTTCCTGCACTTGGAGCCTGTTGAGATATTTCTGCACACTGAATATGTTGTAATCAAGCAAATGTTAATTGACTACTTGTATTAGAAATAGTGTGTATCATCTTGTCTAATGGTCTGTCTGGCCTCTGAATAGTACTGAGTGTACCACCAGACTAAGGTGATAAACAAGTGACCCTACATTCATTTGAATTCACATCCACAACTAAACCAATACACATTTCCCTGCAATAAGAGAGAGAAGAATGGGGATACAGAACAGAGAGTGGGAATTAATCCAGGTTTTCAGTTTTCTAACTATCTCCTATTATTATTCAGAAATGTTTAATAACTTTTTACTTGGAATCTTAAAACTTTTAAAAAATGTTAGTGCAACCTTTTGATTCTTTCTTGGAATGTTTCTTGGTATAACTGATTAGTTAGAAAAAATTTACTATACTTCACTATCAGTTTAGGAATAGAGAAATGGGATTAATAATATGAATATGAATTTTTCATGAGCCATATTACTGAAGACTGAAATTCAATAGAATATGTATTTAACTGTATAATTCCTTATTTTATATTTTTGACCCACTTACAACATACTATTTCTGAAAAGTAGGCTTTCTAGGGACTAGCTCCATGATGTGGTACTGATAATTAGGTGTTAATAAATCAGTTTTAAAGTAGAAGGTTGTATATTTCTGAAGCTGGCCATTCAAATTGTGAAGAAATAGATATATATATAAAAAATAAGGAATATATTGATCCTAAAGTAGTTGTGTATATTTAAGGATTCCAAGGCATTTTCACTAATATTCCTGTATTTAGAGTATTTTAATTTAAGTGATTACATGCTGCCTATCAGGAAACTTCTCTGACATTTTGTCCACTCCTTGCTCTTGCTGGATGGATGCTGGCCTGCATTTTGCTCCATGGCATTATACTGATTTACACCAGCCCAGGATCTGATCCATGTTTTCTATCTCCGTGACATGATTTTGGCAAAGTTACACTCTATAAATCTATTGTAAGCTGTTATATTCTGCCTTTCAAGCTTCCAAGAGGAGAGCCCATATTCAGGTTTCACAGCCAGGCAACAAAGGGCTTCCCCTGGGTACTCTGCTACTCTTTGAAACCCTGAAGCACAGGGGCTGTGGAGGCAGAGCGTTTAAATAGCAACATTCATTACCGGCCGGAGGAAGAAAGGTCAGCCCCAGCAGCAAATCTCCTGCCGTAAATTTGCGAGAGAAACAACCTGCCAGGGAAAGCGCGCATTAAACACAGTGGCGGCAGCGGGACTGCCGGCCCCCCTGCCCCTGCCGACAGCCCCACTGCCGCTGCTGACAGCGGGACCCATCCGGGGGAGCCCCGGCTGCCAGGAGCGGTGAAGGCACGAGTCTCTCGGCGTGTCCATGGGCACGCGTGTGCGAGTGGCTTCCCGCGGGGAGCGTCCCTGGATGCACCGGCCGGCCCCGGGCGGACTCCGGGCAGGCCCCGGGCAGGCTCCGGGCCGGGGCCGTGTGCCCGGTGTTGGCAAACACGGCCCGCAGCCGCGGCCGTGCCACGGGCGGGGCGGGCGCTGCCCGGGGCTGCAGCCAAGGCCTTCGGCAGCTGCTCCCGTCGCCGCGGCAACGGCGCCACAATGGGCTGGAAATGCAGCCGGCGGCCGGCCTGCGGCGGGGGCTCCGCGGTGCTCACTGCCCGCCCCCTCACCTCCCCCACAAAAAGTGTACACCCTAAAATACGCAAAAAGGCACAAAAAAAGCGTGTTATATCTCACAGCACCCGTCCAGGCACCGTCTCCTCTCTCGCCATCCAGGTCTCCGGGCTCCATTTTGGTCCTGCCTCCACAGGCGGAGGGGCAGGTTTGACAGTAAAGGTTTGTGTTAAAAAAATGGGAGCTGAATGTAAATGGGCATTTGTTGAGTCTCTCCTACCACAATTTCAGACCTCCATCATCATGGAACCATAGAATCATTATGGTTGGAGAAGATCTCTAAGAGCATCAAATCCAACTGTTGACCCAGCATCACTGTGTTCAACCACTAAACCGCGTCCCAAGTGCCACATGTCTTTTGAACACTTCCAGAGATGGTGCTTCCAACACTTCCCTGGGTCTGTGTGTCAGAGATTAGACTTCTGTTTGCACCTCATCACTCTGGGAGATGGAGGGAGTTCCATCCCCATCTGGGGGCAGTCCTCTCAGTTTTACACCAAATGTCCACCCTACAGCTTGATTCTGCTTTCAAATGTAACCATTCTCCTCACAGGCTACCAAAAATAAAGGCGTGGCTTTAACACACCTTGAAACCCTCTTGCCAGGTAACTGACCTGTCTTGCTGTTGCTTACCTGGGGAAAGCAAAGGCAGCCTCTCTCACATGCACTTCAGCTGAAAGAATTTCTCCCACTTGTAAGACCTCTGCAGCTGTGCGCAAACAAGGAAATCTTTATAAGTGGAGTGGACACAGTCATAAACTTGCAAAAATACAGCAGCAGTCTCTATACGCAAATAAAAACCCCATCCTCTCCTATTAAGTCCAACACTAATTTACTGAAGCATTTTCCCACCAAGCTGGAATATTCTCCTACGTCATTTCATCCTCGTGACAAACTCCACTTGCCATTCAGACAGCAAGTCTGAACTTCAGGGAAACTTTATAGGGAAAAGCAGCACTTCCTTGGAATATAGTCATGTCTTCTGCCCCTGTCAGCTACAGAATTTTCAGAAAACACAGATTCTTACAACAGAGCCCTTGCTTCATGCAAAACTATGCCTTTGGGACCAATGTCTTTTTTTGTACAAGATCTCTGTGGAATACCTCACAACTTTTAGGAGCAATTGATTCTTATTGCACAACCAAGAAACATTCATGCTTTCCTCAAAACCTCTTGGGAATTGGTTCCCCAGCAGAAATCTGTGTCCTTGTATAGTTATATTGACTTACCAAGTGTCTCTAAAGGAATTGTGTGTCATAAAGTACAAATGTCCTTGTCTGATGATAAAGGACCATATGGAATTCTGTACCCCTTTTCTGCAGGAGTGTGTGTATGTGTGTATGCAAAATGACATGAGCTTACCCTAAAGCATGGGGGGAAGTAATTAAGAAAAATATCTCCATATGCCAGGTATGTCATCTCTATTGGTAATATGTCATGTGTGGTCCTATGGAGATCCAAATGAGAGCCAGAACTTTTGAGTTTGATATAATATATGTGCAATGAATATTTATTATGATCATGATTTATAAAATGTAGTGATGCTCTTTGGAATGTTCTGAACTGAAGAAAGTTCACTGTGTGCAGAAAGAGGTTCTAATTAAGAGATACCATACACATACCACATCACCACATGGAATCTTTCAATTGAGCAAGCAATTCATTGCCTGTATGTGCATTTTGCATCCAAGACCTAATTCTAAGAAAAGCAAAGGAAGCAGGTAAGCTGTTACAGCTTTGTCTGCCTGCATTCCCTTTGCATAGAAGAACCAAAAGGAATGAGGAAGACAGTTCCAGAGCAGTTCAGGGGCAAGGGACAAAGGTGAAAGGCAAAACTGGAGGCTGGATTTCATACCTGCCTCTGTATGTCAGTTGGAACCAGTAAATGTCCAAATGCTAGGACATCCTAGCCAAAGGAGTCAAAGGAGACATCCTTTGACCTTGGAAAAACTCTTTTTGGCACCACATATGAGTATGAGCTGCAATTAATTAAGTTACTTGTTATAAAAATAAAAGCTCTGTAAGAAGACTTCTAAATTTGGATGGGTCTGGTTGCTGTAAAAGTATCTTAAAGACTGAAAGACCCTTTGTCCATTAGGGCATGAAAAATTATTGGTAAAATTTATTACTGTAGTTTCAGTGGGCTGTCTCTGGGTGTAAGTCCAAAACTAGCCTGGCATGGTGCTTCACATGTGGTTGTGCACAGTTGTGGGGCAGCCACATCTCCTTACCTTCCAGCAGCGGGTGGCCACATCCAGCCTCCTTACTGGGAGTGCTCTCCATCCCATGCTAACCCCCAGCTGTCCCAGACCACTGTCACCATCAAAATTCTGCCAGGATACATTCTGGCCATGTAACTGTGGGGACAGTTACAGGCCACTGCCACCACCGGTGTCCTGGGCCTCTTTCCCTTGCTAGCCTATACATAATCTGGCAGATCCAAAGGCTAGATCAATAGGGCTTTGGCAGGAACTGGGACAGGCTCAGTTGGTCTTTCCCTGTTTAATTTTTCTAATTACATTCTTAATTTCTGCAGGTCTAATTATTTATAGTACAATAACAACAATACCAAAAGAAAGATAAAAGAAATGGGTTTAAGAAGTTCAAAGTAAACCAAAAAAATCTTGCATTTCTGAAAGTGTATAAACCAGACCTTTCTGTCAAGGCCCAATCATGCTCTTTGCACCTAGACAAGACTTTTGTATCCATGGAAATACATTTGGGCTTCACATCTCTGCTGAGAAACTCAAGAGACTACTGGAAAACACGCAAATGTGCAGAAAATTCAGGATGGGTCATAGTCTGAAGAAGGTTTTTAAAGCTATTTTGTTTCTTTGAAAGAAAATTGTGGAAGAAAGCAACATAGGAAGGAGAAGGGGAAGTTTGGGCACAGGATTGGGAACAAAAACTTCTACTTTGAAGCCATGATATCTTATTCTTCAATAGCTCTGTACAAGTCATTTGGTCCTTCTACTTTACCTGTCCACCTCAGCACAGCAGGGAGCAGAACATGTGGAGCACTTGGCAGTCCAAAATACCGAGGAAGCTTACCCATGGAAAAATACTTATGAGTCCCATGCAGACAGTGGAACATCACAGATTAACTAGAGCCTAATGTGAAAGGCCCTAAAAATGTTGCTCAGCTTGGGTGGGGTCATGTACACATAAAAAATTTTGGTAAATCTTGCACTGCATTGCCCAAAATAAAATGCAGAAAAATAATAAAACTGCCTTCCCCAAAGAAACAGCTCACTGCAATTTAGGTCCTGATTCACAGTCCAGTAAAGTAGAAAATACTCTTGCTGTTTCACCGGTCGGTTCACAAGTACTTGCTATTATTTTTGTTATTGTCCAATTGTTATTCCTTCTTTTACAGTCTTTCTACTCTCTTACCTTAGTTCATTTGTCAATATCTTACATGTAATACTCCTAGTAACAAAGCACAATAAAACCCAAATATACTCACTAGGTTCTACTTAGAATAGGAAACAGGATTTTTTCAGCATGTTTGAAAAAATCAACACATTTCCCTTGTAGTGTCTAATAACAAGCATTGTTCTCATTTTACAGTTTATGCTAGAAATAGACATTAACTCACTAGACTTGATGAAGCATCTGTATCTCTGTGAGCTGAGTCTTGCTTCGCATGTCCTGGATTGCACATCGTGCACTGTGGAAAGTGCTACTGCTGCTGTCAAGACTGCAATATCATTCATGAGCTTGACTCAAGCAATTTGGAATGACATTTCCAGCTTTTGTTTTCTTACTTTTTTTCTTTCCTTTTATGTTTTACTTTCTTCCTCTACAAAACTATGCCCAGTATGACATGAGGATAAAATTGCAATGTTTACTTAATTACTGCTGCATTACACTTGTATGAACAGTGCAGATACTGAACATTCGGCAAATTGCTGACACAACAATGCAGCAGTTCTTTCTGTGGCACAGGATTTCTCTGGGAATGTTATTTTATTGTATTTCATTTAGCACTTGTTTGTTTAGGGAGGAAGAACAGACATAGCTGTATTTCAGTTTGATTCAGCAAGCATTCTGGACTTGGTCCAGTAAATCATTTAAGCGTGTGCTTAAATGTAATGAAATGAAATTTAAGTTCATAGTACTGCCTAGGTATTTAACATACAGCATGGGCTTAAGTGCTTTATACAAAGCAGGACAAGAATGATGAAAAATCTTATAAATAAGGCCCATGCATTTTTACACACCTTTTTTTTAAACCCTACTACTATTACAAGGGACATTTTCCACTGCCTATGCTATGAAAACACTCTGTAGTACCCCCTGACTCCCACCCAAAGCCAACTGACTTTTCTTGATCTGACAATCTGACAGCTATATCCTGTGTAACTGCTAGTCTGGCCCTTTTTAAAAATATCCTATTAAGTGGAAGCTTTGCCTGGGCAAGGTATGCAGAAATGAGTCACAGGGAGTATATGGAATTTTCTCAGGATTTAGGTCTGTGCCTGTTGTAGCCAAAGGCTAAATCTCTGGTGGAACTCAGTAGTGTTCCTCTGAGTACATTCACTTTCCATACCAATCTCTGTTTTAGTGGGAAACATAAAACCAACATGAAAGTCATGCTGAAACACACCATGAAGGAAGGTGTGTTCTCGACCTGAGTTACCTAACCCAGGTTAGATAATTTAAGATGTGGTTGCACATCAGTTTAAACCAATCTGACTCCTGACTGCCAGGGAGGGTGGAACCGCACCAGCCAACAGTCAGATGGGCACTGGCTGTGCCACAGCCCCATCCTCGGCCAGCAACCAAGCCAGACAAGGGGCCTGAAGATAGCCAATATGCAATGCTTACAGTGCATAAGACCCCCAGTGCTTTCACCTGTCCATGTATAGATATGACTGAAATTTTAACGTGTTTTTTCAATTTAGACAGACCTGGAGGACCTTTTCTGACACATGGAAACTCAGTAGAGCTGACTGGTGTCCACAATAAAGGAAAGCACAGTTCCTTCCTCAGAAGGTTTACAATTCATATGTTATATTTCCACTGTAAAGGCTCTTAACTCTTAGCCAAAGAAAAATCAAAAGATGGCTTTACTATTTATGAGAAGCTCCCAGCATTAAAAACAAGCAAGCAAGCAAACAAACAAACTACTTTGTTTTGCAGGTTAGATGCCTAGGAATTTGTTTGTGTGTTTGTTTCTGAAACACTGTCTTGAATTAGTCTGCAGTGAATCAATTTATTTCCACAGAATCATTAAAACCCTCTAGGTTTCATTCATTAACAGAATAATACATATGTTTTGCTTGGTAGTGTTTTTTTGAATTACAGCCTTATGGAATTCAGAACAAAGCTACTGTGGTTGCATGGACCTGCTCAAAATTCTCAAAATTCCATTTTATATAATTTCTGCTACAAGAACTGGTTAAGCATACCAGTTATCTAAAATATAAAAGTTTTTCTGCTCTTCCATTTTTTTTGCCATCTCAAGTCACTGCTTGCCAAAAATATTTTTAAATGGCTATTGCTTTGCATTTTTAGCACATCTCAAAAAAGTGAGGAAACAATTATGCTTCGATCAATGAACAGAGCATGAGCTAAACATACATATTTTTTCAGCTCTCCTCATGCCTTCATGCTGGAGAAAATGTCTTTCTCAAACTTACAATTTGTTTAGTGTAGACCTAAAGAACATCCCCATGCATTTTACAGAACATAGGAGGAGCTGAGTGCCTCTGGCCAAATGTCTGTAGCTTTCACTCACAAATAAAGAGGTGGGAAGTAAGAAAGCAGAGATGTGCACAGGTATATATGAACAGATGCTAGCATTGTTTTTTTTAAATAATATTACATTGCCACGTTTATCTGAATCTTTAGTGGTATTTTCATTGATAAAGGTGGGCACAAATTTGCTTCTCTTGCATTCTTGTGTTTTAATCTTCATTTCTGAATGCTGATGCCAACAGCAGGTTTCTCTGCACATGAGAGGTGTAGTCTCTGGGGACAGAGGGAAGTGAAAAGCATTACTAGATGTGGATTCTCTACATAGTCGTATGAAATTGTTCAAGAAGTCTGTTCCTATCCAGAATACTAAACAAAGGAAAACAGGCTTTATAAGCCCCAAGGCACTCCTCTGTGCTTCCTTGTGCAGAATGTCTGTCCCTGAGGCTTACAGGAATGCCCACAACCAGGAGAAAAGATTTATCCCAGCATTGAAAGACTGTAGTGTTAGGAAATGGAAAACACATTAGAAATGTGTGCTAACCTCAACTGGAAAATCTAAGCAACTCATTTTATTTCCAGCCAACAAAACCTTCAAGAGAACTCATGCTGGTTTATGTTCAGGTATCTGCATTTAGATCTCCACCTTATCTCTCTGGAAAAGGCTTGAGGTTTAATTCAGCATAAAGGTGAAGTGAGGCAATGTTCTAGGTGTTTGCATGTTGGATTTTGCCTTGTTTTGTAAGAGGTATAGAATTTCCTGTCTGGAGATTGTTGGTTCACTTTCATCTTCTCGTATCTTTACGGTTATTATATCCTGGAAGAGTAGAAAACCACTGAATTCTATGCTAACCTGAAACTTAAGAGCAGAGTACACGTATAAGGGCAGAGAATTTGTTTAGTTTTGATCTAAGGTAGATCAAAACCAAATAAAATATTTGGGGCCTGAGAAATTAATATACTGACTCTCAAAATTCCCTCATTCACTCAAATCTTCTCCCCTGGACTAGAGCTAAAATGTCTTAGCACTGAGCTAGAAGAAACTGGCTGGGTTTATACCTTTCTTTCACTCCCTTGCAGTTTCCTGTAGGTCAGCGAGCTGTACAGCAACCTCTCTGGTCTGTGTGGCCCAGGAAATTGCAAATATTTTCAGCTGTGTCAGGTTCTGCATATGCAAGTTAGGAGGTTCAAAGGGAAGTTTAATTGACACTAATCCTCATCTTGACTTTTGCTCACCTCCTCCTCTTTTCCCACTAAGTCTTCCCACCTTCCCACCTCAAAGCCACAGAAGCTTTACAATTTTTCTTATAAAAATATATATATTTAACCCTTTGGCAATCTCTTAATGCCCTTTTATTAAATCCCTTAAGTCTTTTTATTAAGTCCAGGCTAATTAAAATGATTATAAACCTCTCTTGAGAGATTATACCCTTTAATCACAGTGCATATTTGCTGAAATGTAGGTGACACTTGTGGTATATCAAATATAAAAATACTTTGGGCAAAGACGTTTAATAACAATTTTTAAAACTAAGATCTTGATTAAGGAGGTTTAAGGCATTAAAAATCATATCTACATGCGGTCACAATAATACATGGAAGGACTTCTAATACTTTTCCAGATATACAATGGCACAGTTATAATCAAGTTTCTCAATTTATTTCAACTCTGGCTTCTCAGCTGACATAATCTGTCCTAATGCCAGTGACTCCCAAGGTGCTACCCTGCTTTAGAGCACGTTTCCTGGGCAACCAGAACAAATACACGAGTAAAATCCCTTCTTGGGCCATTACTCCCCAGCCAATGAAAGAAAAAGAAAGGACTTTTCTTGTGAAGTGAGCTTGGATCTCCTGTCTGGGGGCGGAAGTGTTAATGCACATGCTGTAGACAGAAGGCATCCTTATACAGCTGTGTAAGTGGCACAGATCAGTACAGAAAGTATTTATTTACTCTGACACTTGCTACTAGACTGATTCTTGAAATTTCAAAATTAAGGAGTTCTTATTAAAATTAAAGAAATAAACTAGCCATTCAATATTTGTTTTCTTTACTGCCATTTTTCATTAACAGTGAAAAAAACCATTTACATGGGGTTTTTTAATGTAAATTTTAAACACTTCCAGTAGGATAGATGGCCACATGCCTTACTCTTGACTGCTTCTAATAGGTATTTATTTTCACTCATGCTCATATACCTAAAGCTTGCAGCTTATTGCATATTGTCAACACCAGAAGCAGAAAAGAAATGTATGATTTTCTATATCAAAGGAGTTCATGGTAACTTAACTGCTCCTAGGTTAATAGTGAATGGGAAAGAATGTAAAATACAGCACAATTTAACTTGGCATACCTACAGTTTTCATTTAAAAGTCTTGGAAGGTCTGAACATCTTACTTTATAAACTCTGACTGAAGTCAACAGACTTATAGCCATCCAGCAAGTGTTCACAGAATGGGACTCTGTATTTTAGAATTAAATAAAAAAAATTACATTGAGACATAATTGGAACTAGTAGGAGAGGTGAGACTGTAAAGCATGAAAAAAGGTGTGACTCATTTAAGTGTTTGAATGAAAGGAGGAATAGGCGTAGGGGAATATGGAATAGTTATTGAAGACCACAGAAGCTGTGAAAAGACATTATTTTTTAAAGGAGCAAAGAAATATGAAAACTACCGGAGTAAGGTTGTAGAAACAAGAAAAGGGAAACACTGAAATAGTTCAAACTATCAGAGATCCAATAATAAATTTAGATGTAAAAGTTAGTGGTGATTTTTCTAAATGTTCATCTACTTTCTGTTTTTCTCTTCTCATGTTTGTTTGGTTTGTATAAATAAAAAATAAAAAACTGATATGTGCTATAGTTTAATTTAATTTAGAATGTTGTCAGTATATTGCCGTCTGAAATGTATCAACATGCCCTGTAAATGAGCTTTGTGTAGGTGTGAGAAGGAGAGAATAAGGTCCTGCCCACCATGCAATATGGTTATGTGAGAGATGTTTTAGGGAATTTTATCAGTAATGCAAGCAATTTTCTGGCAATGATGAATATTGCTATATATTGGTGGTAAACAATGCTTGTGAGAGGATGAAATAAATCCAAAGAGGCTAAAGATAATGGAGATACTATTATAGACAACCAAAGCAAAAAGGATATTCAGTGTTGCAGAAAAGATGAACTAGACAGAACTGAGTTTAAGATTACTTGACTAGTTCATGAAAAACCTTTTAAATGTATAAGTGAAATGAAATGACTGAAAAACAGGAGTATTTGGACTCAACTTGTAGCTTAAGGCACTGAAATTAGATGTTAATTCATGGGTGTTTATATGTTCACTATATACCTGAAGTGCCTTTTATAGGAAATGGAGAGCTGATCAGTACAGAGAACTGAACCTCAAGAACTAATCCAGTTCACCCTAAAACAGACATCCACACTGAATCCTTACCCAGACTTCACTGACTATAACAGCACCTAGATATCAAGCTTTCAGTTAGATATCTACAGATATCCAGATTTAGGTATCTTAAACCAAACCCCACATTAGACATCTGCAATGTTGGTTCCTGTATCAGGGTTTCTCCATAATCCACACCAAAAATGAGCACTTCCAGGGTGAGATTAATTTGTGTCATTTTAAATAGTCACTTAACAATGAAATTAATTGTGCACTAAAAAGACCTGTTTTCCTTATTGACCAAAAGGAGTTTATATTTGGTCAGATGAATCCCCCTTGCCTCCTGCAGGGCTACTTAGCTAAAGGGAGCAAAAGAAAAGACAATTAATCAGACCAGCATGAGAATGTTTAAAGGCTGAAGATAATAAAAATTATTTCAATATATTACATCATTACATAGCTTCAATTAGCAGCATATGTTTGAAGAAAGTGTCATAAAGATATGGCTTCACAACACAGCACTTCACAACTGTCGCTGTTGTAGCAAGAACGGTGAAAAACGATGCAAGTCCAGGTTCGGGTTCAATGGCCAAAAGTGGCTATATTTAATTATATAAATCAGCTTATATAGTGGCATAGCATCATTGGGTGCTTGACCATCCACCTCTCAGAGTGATTGGCTGAACGGTATAACACCCATTTCCAAAATATTTTTCCCAGTGTGGAAAACAAAGACACAAACAGCCTGCACCTGTGAAATAGTTTACAAATTCTCAAACCATTTCCCAGCTAGTTTGCGTGAGAAAGGAGACTTTCACAGGCAGCTGTAGAAAGCTAAAAATCTCTCTGCTAGCTTTTTAGTATCCACGCACAACCAATATTATCTTGTACACCTGAGAAGTAGGGATTGTGGTTTACTCAGGCTTGTTTGGCCTGAAGTAGAGTTTTTAGAGAAATGTTTGTAATCATAATTATTGAGGATATGATTCACGATCTTTGCCTTGGAACCATGACCAAAACTAACAATTGTAGGAGAAAATGAGAAATAGGAAGCCCTCAGAACCACAGCTTGCAGTACATTTCTGATGACCATGCTTCTAGGTAAAACTGAATATGTTTGCTTTCCTGTTAGATTTTGTTTTACTAAGAATTTTCTAACTCTTAATTAGGAGTACATGCAATTCTAAGGGGATCAACCAAACATGCTCCAATTTCTTGTAGAGGAAGAATGTCAAGCATGAGCCTCTAAATATCTCTTAAAAAATAAAAAATCACTTTCAGGGAGAGGGTGTTATATGTCACCACTCTCATTTCAGCACATGATTTAGTAATCTAAGTATTATCTTCTAGCTCTATAGGACCAAATTCTGAGGGTGACTGAGCACTGAAACAGTGCAATTTCCTTTCGGTGACATTGTTCCTTTCTGGACATTTGCTTCAAAAAAACTGAAGTGCCAAATTGCTTCAAAAAGAATAGAGTGTCAAATGTAATGACAATTCTATAATACAGAGATAATTTCTCTACTAAAAAGCAAATTCATAACAATATTTCAGGGATATTTTAACATTGATCTTAGGAATTTAAAAGAAGAAATTACTAAGTGGTTTTAAGAATGTTTTATGAGGATTTGTAGGTATTAGCCGACATTGAACTGTGTGTATGATATTAGATAGTTCCTTCATCTCCTACACCATGAATTGCAATATTAATTAGATATTGGAATTAAATTGATTACAATATTAATTCCAATGTACTTTTTATTAAGTCTGTATCATACTGAAGAAGCAAGATTTTGCCTAAATGCAATTGCTATGTATTACAGAAGAAAAATGCTATTTGTATACAGATACTAAAAATATCCATCCAGATAATATTCTAATTATACTGATTTGTTCTGTGAGGAAGTGAAATCATTGAATGCTAAAACACTACGTGTTTATTTTTGATGGTGTTAGGAAGCAAAATGGAGATAAAGTGCCATTGAAATATTTTATTTAATTGCAACTAAAATGACTATACCAATTAAATTAACTATCCTACATTCATGCACCATTTTATTCTAAGTAACAAATCTATTAGCCTGCAGTTTTCTCCAAATCATTGCTTCAAATTTCATGTGGTAAGTAAGATCAGCTACAGATCAAGTAACTTGATGGTACCCAGCAGCAATAAAGCAGCCCTTAACACAGTTCCCATAATCACCCCTTTCATGCTGTGATCACTCTTTCCTCAAGGTACAGAGCAGTGCTTGGGCCCCCGTTCCAGGTAAAGCCCAATGCAGATGCTCTGGACTGTGCTCTGGGAAGAGTTTGCATCTCTCTGCTGGCTATATAAGGAGAATTAGGAAGCTAAGCAGCTAGGTGCTTAAAACTCTGTAATGCTTGTAAAGCTTGTAGATTAGAAGGTGAAACTAGACAGATGTAGACAACATGACTCATCCTACCCCTAATATAAAACTAAGCTATATGTAGCTGTTAGACAAGACTCTTGTTATAGCTTTATGATTGATACAACCACTCACAGAGACAATCTAACCTTGGCTTCAGACAGATAACATAGAAGACAGTTCCTTTCCCTAAATGCATGCAGTATAGAAGATAGAAAGCAGATAGAAAGCCACAAACACTTAAAGCAGACAAATGAGGTTGGGAAATTGGGAGCACAGAATAAGAAAAATTAAATAATCTTATTTTACTGTAAAATGAAAATGTCTCCACTTACCGAAATCGTATCAGATGGAAACACTATATGATGGCAAATGATATAGCTTACAAATAGAGCAGCTGTAATAGCATAAGTGGAGCCTAACAATGATTATGCATAAGAAATGTAACAATCAGTAACAAATAATTCAGTTATAAATCTGATAAATTTTAAGTCTGATAAGTCTACACACTCATCTGTTTCACCATGGAATTAAAAAATACTTGCCATTAATTATAATTACACTGTAGGTACTTCTTTTAAAAAAACTTCTGCATTATTTGTGTCATACTGTGATCCTAAATACAGGAAACAAAATGTCTTCGTTTGCTTTTTCTTCAAAGGGCCAAGTGGACAGCCTTGTAACTTACTCAGTTAAAATATACACTAGGCTTTATTTAGCAGGGCTCATGGATCAACACTTACGGAATCCCTTGTGTGCACACAGCATGTCTCTAAATCCCTACATACAGCACACATACAAGGAATCTCCATTGTTCAGACATCAAGAATTCATTTTATCTTCTCTGTGTTGACTGTTTCGCAAAAATATCAATAACCCCATCGAGAGAAGGATCTGGCCAGTAAAGGCACAAAGCTGGATGAGAATTGCAGATCTGCAGGCAGCAGGAATTATCACGTCATACTACCCAGCAGCAAAACACCTGGTTTACTGTGGCCAAGCCTCATTGCGGGGCCAGCACAAGCAGATAGGTAGCAAAAAACTACTGTAGGGTAGCAAATTGGACAGGTAGTCCAGCAGACCACAGGCTCTGAATTCAGGCTTGTCAATGCTCCAGGAGCAGCCAAAAGTGCTGAGGCAAAACCCATTATGTTGGCTTTACAATCAGCTGCTCTTCCACATTTTGCACCATTGCTTTCCTCCAAGATTTCTGGAAGTGCTCTGTATCTGCTGTTCCTAATGAAATCCTGCTTAGTTTAAAGGAGTTGCTGTGACACCTCAAATCCCTTTAAGTTTGATGGCTTTGGGTTCCTGAGAGAAGAGACAGGGAACAGGAAAGGGAAACAGGAAACGGACACAAAAAGAAGAAAGTAACCCAGGTATAAATCATGTATCATTTGGCAATTGTACATTAAAAATTCATTAATTACCACAAAATTAATATTTTAAATAAAATGACATCTGATTTAAACCAGCCAGAAGCCAGGAAATTCAAGCTTAAGAATGTCACCCATTTGAAGTCATTTTATTCTAGCTTGGTTTATCAGTATGCTTCCCAGGAGCAAAGTGTAAATTATGTACTTCATGATCTCTCAAGGAGTCCTGCCAAGACCTGGTGATAAGTTGCTACAACAGCAGCTTGGGGTTTGAGAAATGCACTTTCCTTAGCACTCATGGCAACAGGTGACCAAGTGGTAATGACACCATTAACACATTTCACCTTTTTAAGGTCTCCCACTGGTGGTTTTACTTATACTAGTTTATGGAGGAATCATTTCACTTTGGTGTTACAAGTCCCCTGTGTTCTTAGTGGTATTTTTAAGAAAATAAACAGAAAGGGGGAAAGAGAGCATCCTCTGGGATATGTAATTTTGGAGAAAACCACCATCAGCAGATTCTGTCTTGTATGAAAAAGAACTTGGGATTTTTTATAGCAGATCCAATAAGACTGAGATCAACTTAATTCAGTTTCCCCTTCAGGAATCAGCAATATCTGCTTTGTAATAAGCAGCTATTAGGTACTTGCCACATCTGATTCTCCAGACAGATATGTTTGCATTTGTTATGCAGATGTAGGTATGTATTAAAAAAAGGGAAAAAAAAGGCAGTAGTGTCTCAATTAATTATTTGATTGAGTCCTTGTGGACTCCCCATTCTTGCAAAAGGATCTTTTGTTATGGCTGTGGCTATGTTTCTGTGTCTTTCTCCAAGTAGCCTTCTGGCTACTGTACTGATTCTTCAGAAAATATTATATTACACAATTAATTGCTTACTTCTTCTTTTCAAAAGCTATCTTTCCTACAACTCTCAATTATTTTTATCATGTAAATATAAATCTTCTATTTAGCAACTGTAACTTTATTAACATTCTACAACTGAGATTTTTTTTACCAGAAATATTTGTCCTTGACAACTTTGCTGCCTACAGCAGTGATATGAAAACAAAACTATTAACTCCTTGAAGCTGTTTAAAGGAAGAAAAAAAAAGACAATGTAAAAGTACTGCTAGTACAGCACAGAGCCGCAAAGAGTACAGTATATGGGAGCATTATGAGGCCAGATTCTGTCTCCGTGGACATCAGCTGGATGTTTATCACTGAATTCTAAAGAATCAGACCAAGACTCCCACATTATATAGCAAGAAATAGAGGTTTTCAGATGGGATTTGTGTTGAATATCCAAACAAATCTGAATATTTGACACCTTATTATACCCTAAATTCTTGGTTACCACAAGACAAGACAGAACTAGGTTGTCTTGAGAAAGAAGTAATTGCTGTCTTCAACTTCCTAATAGGAGGTTACAGGCAAGGTGGAACCACTCTTCCAGGAGGTTAAACATAAAAAGACAGGAGGCAATGGACAAGGGTTGCAACAAGGAAAGTTCCAGATAGTATGAAAATTTTTATCAGTCATGGTAGTCAAAAAACACATGTCCCAAGAGGTTGTAGAATCTCAATCTTTTAAGATATTCAAGCCTTGGTTGCATGACCCTGAGCAACCTGATCTGACCCAGAGTCTGCTCTGAGTGGAGGAAATTTGAACCAAATTTCTCCACTAGTGTGAAGGGGAAGAAGGGGAAGAGGAAGGGACTTTCTTTCTTCAAGAAGACTCATTTAACTTGTACCTTGTTTGAAAACAGTACAACAAGAGTTCAACAGAAATTGCTAAAAAAAAAGGGGGGTTAAAATTGTTTTAGCTAGTAAATTTAATGTACACTGTGATTGTCCAGACCAATTGTCTCTACTTAGGCTGTCTTTTACTGTTTTATTACTGTAGTTGGAAAGTGGAAGAAGCATCTCAAGGGAACCAAAACAAAGATTCTATATAAGGAACAACAGTGGTTGAATCTGAATTTAGATCTTAAGTCTATTCAGGCCATTTCTTCAAATGCTTGTGTAGGCCTAGCTGAATCCAGTGTTACAGCAATTTGTGCCTGTTGAAGATCTGGAATTTACTGCACTGAACTACGTACAGTTGTTGGTGGTCATGGCAGAGAAGCTGCCTGGGGCCCAAGAACACACGGGTTATGAATGCATCAGCAATCCGTAAGGATGGACATATGCCACATCCATTCTAGGGGGGCTATTTTGCCCCCAAGCTGCTTTTCCTCATGGCAAATACAGGGTTTCTGTACCTCCATCACCAAACAAGCTACTTCTTTCGTGGCTAAAGCAGGGGCAGATGTCCCAAACAAACTTCTTGCAAGTGGATCCTGAAAGTACTTACTAGCCATTTGGTCATTAATTCTTATTTTCCAGATTCAGTGTGAGGAAAGACAATATCAAAAATACCTGTACAGACTAGAAATAAAACAACTACCTGGTCTCAGTGTCTTTAATACAATGAGCAAACAGATTTCACAGAGTTGAACATCTTGCTCCTGTCACACCAAATGCCACCTCCTGAGACAACCAAGTCCCATGTTCATCTGATGCACACTTCACGGTTCTGTATCTTCCCTGAGCTTTTTAATTTTACTAATTTAACACAAGTAGTAACAAACAGGACCTTCAACTACAAACAAGAACATTAATTCTCTGATGCAATGATGGACAGCTTTAAGCCTTTAAGATCTTTGTTTACTACAAATATTTAAATTTTCTGTGCTTCGGCACATCTACCTCCATCATTTACTTCACCTGTGTGCCACAGAGGCCAGTCCCTTAGCAGAAGTTTGCCAGCTGTGTTTCTGGTCCCTCACAATTCTCTGGGTACAGTGGATGAGGAGTCTTTGCAAGACACAGGAATCATTCCATTAATTGTGGTTCATCCGGTCCCCTGGGATGATCATGACAACGCAAGTATGACGTAACACGAAAATACTTCTTACTACAATTATTTTTTAACCAGAAAGAGAAATGTCCTGCCCAACTGACCTTTGTAAAGTGTCACCTGTAGTCTGAGAGTTGAAGTGCCCAGGGTATGGGACCACGCTTTTTGTATTTCATCAACATTGCAAAGTTAAAGATTTTATTTAAAAGAAAAATAGTAAATGGCACATCATGTAATTGCTATTTATTTTCATAAACATGAGGTATTTCAAAGTGCTATAAGACGCAGCACTAAATGTACATCATTGGAAGAAATTAAACACAGAACTTTGCAGTTACCCAGTTCTATGCACCAAACATTAACAAATACATTAACTGGAAGAAACAGGCTAGGAAAAGGCATATATAGTAAATTTCTTTACAAAAGTTTCTTAGTTCAAAAAAGTGATAAAGTAATATCTACTCAAAACTTTCACAACTCATTTTCATACGAAAATATAAGTATCAAATTTAGTTATGTATCAGCATCATACTAAAGTATACAGGCAATGTAAGAATTAGTACAGTACATAACAGAGATTAACAATATATTTGTATACAAAAACATGCTCCTCAAACATTGAGGTATTACAGTACTTAGGTATGAACTTCCAGTCTAATACTGGTAGCAAAAGCCACCTCTCATAACCCAAGACATGTACAAAAGGCAAGTGTGTAGATGGTATTTACAGAAATTCCCACAGGGGTACAAAATGCGAACCCCTAAAGTAACATCTGTTAGAACATAAGCACCATAAAACTTAGGAATGAACATTTTAAAACCCAACTAGATGTCATCAGCAGCTCCAAATGCTCACAACACTTTAAAAAAAAAAAAATCCCCACCATCTACAGTTCTTAAGAAGGAAAAACAAAGGCAGTCTATTGTTGTTTGGTAGTCTTGCAATAAACTCCTTGCAAGAACATCCATTTGCTCCGTACCCGGATAATATAGTCTGTCGATTACTTCAGGGACTGGATTGAAATTAAAACCAACATTCTTAACGTCAAAAAACACAAGTTTTTATAAAGAATCAAAAATGTGCAAAGTGGCAATGACTGTCCTGGTCAGCCAAAAAAAAAAAACCAAAACAAAAAAAAACTTCAGCAAGTCCGCTTGTAATCTATTTTCTTTAGCAACTGTTCTTGTCTGGCTTGCAACTTTTCCTTTTCTAGCAGTAACTTCTGCTCCTCTGCCTGAAGAGAATGAACATACTCAGTGGCTTTTTTCAAGATCACAACTTTTGCAGCTTTCTCATTTTTAACCAGTTCTGGAACATGGTCCCTTAATGTGAGGAAACTTGACCGTAGATCATTACGTCGTTGACGCTCCAGGATATTATGGTTGCGTCGGCGTTCACTGTCCTCTGAATCAGAGTTTCGGGGACTTGAACTCTTAGGCTTTGGTTGGATCATGGGTTTTACTGGACGGGGCACCTCGATTTTTAACTTTTTCTGCGGTGGAGCCTCTTCAGTCTCCACAAATGGAGAAGGAGCGGCATAATTATGCTGCTGGTGAATTGGGGCACAACGCTTTAAAATCAGTCCATTCTGCTGTGTCCTGACTGATGAAAAAGTGGTATTTTTAGGACGCACTGTAATAGTAAGGGTGGTAACAGACTTGTTGGTGGAGGAGCGCCTTTTCTCCACTGTAACAACATCTATTTCTTCTTCTTCATCCTCTTCCTCCTCATCTTCATCATCTTCTGGTAATAAAGGACAGAAAACAAAACAGATGTTATTCTCCCTGAAAATACTCTGACCAAGTATCAGTATTAACTGACAAAATACATCCGGTAAAAGCAGTAATGAAATAACTGATGGCAAAAACAGGGTGTGCCCACAATCTGCAGTCAGATACAGATCTGTAAAAGTATGTAATACACATGAAATGAGCAAAGAACAGGGATTTCTGAAAGCTTCATAAGTTTAATAAGATGGGGTTTTTTTAAACACATCTAATTTTCAGTCGAAATGGGGCTACCACCCACAAAATCGCAGAGGCAGAAAAGAATTTTTAGACAGAATGTATGTAGTTTGAATGGAATCGTCGAGCTGCAGCACAAAAGGCAAGCACAGATCCACAACACAGTCCCTGCTTGGTAGAAAAGCAGCCGGAAAACGAAACAATCGCTGGGTTTGTTCTGAGGCAGAAGGTGAAGCCGCTCTAGCCGGGGACCCTTTAAGCCGGCGCTTGGTGCACTGCCAAGAAGACAGCTGTTGGAAGTGCTTCCTCACCCAAAGCTGTCAAACCAGACATTAAAGGGACAGCAGGCTCTGAAACCCGGGACGGATCACCAAGTTTGTGGCGGTGGTCATACGGACCAGCTCATCTACACACGCCAAACCGCGGTTCAGCCCAAGTGGACTTCTCTGCGTGCGCCCACAGGGGATGTCTCGAGCACTTTGGGCTCTCTCAGTACAAGCGCTGTTCTAAGGGGTCACTAGCCTGCCTCCAGCCTGCCCGGAGAGCGCCCAAGGGGACACGCACGCGGTCATTCCCCATGAACCCCGTCCCCAGGGTGACGGTGGCAGCCGCGCGGCATGCCCCCAAGCCCCCCCAAATCCCGCGCTGCCCCCAATCCCCCGTGCCCCACGGCGGCAGGAGACTGTCAGGGGGCCCGGACGGTGCCCAGCACCATGCAGCCCCTCCGGGCCGGAGCTGCTGCCCGGTGAAGGCTCCGGCCCCACCGCAGCCAGCACGGGGCGAGGGGCGGGCGGGCGGCTGCCGCCGAGCCGTGCCCGCCACCCCCGCGGGGCCCCGCGCTGAGCCGCGCCTGCTGCCGCCTACCGGCCGCCCCGCGCCCCGCCCGGCCCGGCCCGCTCCGCGGCGCAGCCGCCCCCGCCCGCCCCCGGGGCAGCTGGCGGGGGGCCCGCAGCCGCCACCCCCGTCCCCACCCCCGCTTACCCGAGTCGCTGAGCGTGTCGTCCCCGGAGGAGCTGCTGCTGCTGCTGCTGCTGGCCCGGCTGTCCCCGGCGGGGCGCGGCGGGCGACCGCCCCGCGGAGCCCCTCCGCCCGCCGCCGGCGTCTCTCGCTTGTTGACGGGGAAGGGGAAGACCACGGCCGGGTCCACGCACTCGGGCACGGCGCCGGCCAGCTCCGCGCGGGCGCTGGCGGCGTTGGGGCTGCCCGTGGCCCCCGGGGGCGGCGGCGGCGCGGCGGGCGCCTTGCTCTGCAGCTTCTCGCTCACCGCCCGCTCCAGCTTCTCGCGCGCGGAGAAGCCGCTCCACATGCAGTCCTGGATAATGATGGAGTTGAGATTGTTCATCACGCCGGGGCCCGTCTCGAAGAAGTCACCTCCGTCTACGCCGCCCCACAGGTCGGCCTCGGGGGGCAGCAGGAGCAGCTCGGATGCCCAGTCCACGGGGTCGGTGGGGCGGCAGCCCCACAGTGCCGCCCCTCCCCACGGCACCGGCACCCCCCCTGGAGGGTGCTCCTGGAGCCCGGCCCGGCTGGGAGACAAGGGAGGGGTGGGCAGCAGCTCAAACTTTTTCCAGATGTCCTCGCCGGGGGGAGCGGCGTCCGGTCCGCACAAGTAAAAATCATCTTCGTCCGGGTAGAAACAGGGCTGCAAAGAGTCAAACTCGAGGTCTGGGTTTTTACTGACCATTCCTGGCATTACGGGTCTCTTTTTCCTGATCCCTCAGTCGGGCAATAGTTTCAAACACAGGTTTTATGGGTATTTCCACCAAGGGGAAGAAGAGAGGTTCTCCCAGGACCTGAAACTAAACCAAAAAAAAAAAAAAAAAAGAACAAAACAACAAAACCACAATTAAAATACGAATAAACAGACACGAACGTGACTCTCTTCCTCTAAATGGAAGGAAAAAAAAATTAATAATCCCATCATGAACAGCAAGCAAGCAGAAGCCTTTAGAAAGTTGACCAAAAAAAAAAAAATGCATCTCACACACCTTTCTCCTCCCGACTCAAGATACTGAAATCAAAGCGCTCAGGTAGTGCTCCCCCGTGCAGACCCTGCCCCGCCGCTCCGTGGAGACACAAACCCAGCCTGGACAGTCCGGCGGAGATGCACAGCCTGTGCACATAGCCCTCGCCTGCTCTCCCCAAACCGCTTCAAACGCTCAAAACAGCACAGTAACTGCAGACAGATGCATGGCTTTGATACCGTAATCTCTCCAGAAAGGCTTCTTAATATGCCAGCAAAACTAGAGGAAGTTTACTCCTTTTGTCATCTGAGGAGCAGTGCAAAGGGGAGAGGAGAAGGATGCAAAAAAAAAAGGGGGCGGAGGGGCTCTTTGCAACTTCGCAAATCGCCAGTTCATTCACTCAAAGCGAACCAGCGAAATCCGCACACAACACAAGGGGGGAGGGGGGGGAGGAGGGGAAATCCAGCAGCAACAGAAATTATCAACCTTATGTAATAACCTCACGCACAAAAATGCATTAAAACCACCCCGGCGCCACCAACAAAGCCTCCTGATTTGCCAAGAAGGCACGGGAAGTTTTTCTCCCCCTTTTCCTGCAACAGTGAGGTTGCAAGGACAACAACTCTGCACATTCTGCCACTTCATGCACTCAAACCTCCTGCAAACACACCAGCTCTCCAGCTCTCACCTCCGGCGAGTGCACGCTGCTGCCCTTACCTCGGCCGGACCCCCCACTCACTACCCACGGCCAGTCAACCACAGCCCCATTCCTCCGCCGACAGCTCCGTTGCATCAGACATTAAAAAAAAAAAAAAAAAAAAGGTTTAAAGTCCAAAAAAGCCACTCAGCGTCTCCCTTTAGCTCGGTCAAGGTAATGCGAAGGGAAATCGTTCTGCTGGGTTCACAACAGCTGACGCTGAGACGGAGACCAAAAGGGGGGGGGGGGAGGAAAAATCCCTGAAAAGCCTTATGATGAAACGCCGAGAAACCCGCTCGGCTCGGCTCAGCTGCGCTCCCGCCCCGCCCCCTGAGCGCCTCCAGGACTGTGCATTTTTCTACTCGGGAAATACATTAAACCGTTTAAAATGCAAAGCAGTAAAGAGGCACCTACAAAACACTAGCGATCTCAATGCGACAGCTCCAAACCAAAACACAAATATCATCCAGGATTTTCTTGTGCTCAATGAGAACCCTATTCAGGCTCCGTTCTGTCCCAACGCTGCCCTTCCCGCCCCATCCTTCCCAGTTCGGCAACTCAAACACCATGGGGAATTGGATTTATTTCATTGGGGTTTTGTCCTGCAGCCCAAAGCCTGCAGCTTTCTCTTCTTACCTCCGTGGTGATGGTGGTGGGTGTGCGAGGGGGAGGAGTGGCGGGGGGAAGGGGAGAGGGAAAAAAAAAAAGGCAGCTGATGGTGTCTGTAGCACTTTCCGCGCCCGCCCGCCGGCCGGCCCCTGCGGCCGCCCCGGCCTCCGCATCCACCCTCCGCTCGCAGACAGATGACTGTCACTGCCTAGCTTTGAAGCGGCTGGGTATTATTAACCCCCGCAAAAAGGCATTAAAAAAAATTAAAAAGTGGGTTAAAAAAAAAAAAAAAAACACAGAAAGAAACCTGACACACTCGGGAGGGAGCACTGGAAAACAGCGGGAGAAAGGCGGGAGCGGCGGCCCCGCCCCCACTCCACGCGCGCAGGGCGGGGCCGCGCGTTTGGCGCCAAAAGCCCCGTTCGCTCTTTATCCTCCGGGAGGGCGTTCGGCTGCCGCTACCCTGCCCCGCGCCGGCCCCGCCGCGGCCGCTGGCCCCTGTGCCGCCCCCTCCCCGCGCCACTGCGGCCCCGAGCTCCGGGGAACGTCGCCTCCGGAACGGCTCCTCCCCGCCTCCCGCCGCTGCGACCTCGCGCGCAACCCCCCCCGGGGCAGCTGAAAATAAACAAGGGCCAAGGGAAGTGGCTGGGGCGAGGGAGCCGCTCCGACCCACGGCGCTGTAAAGGATAGGCAGCGCTCGCCTCCCCGCAGGCCGGCGGGGCTCTCACGCCGCCGCGCTGCCGGCAGGGCCCCGTGCGGGCGGCCCCGCGCTCAGCGCTCCGCGCCGCTGCCGGCACCGCGCCCGCCGCGCCCGCGTTCCGCTGCCGACGGCGACACCTTGCGGCCGCGCGGCGCAGCGGCGGCGCTCCCGGCGCCCCCGCGCATTGCCCGGCGGCGGCACCCACCGCTTTCTCGCCTCCTTCCCCGCGGCGCGGGGCCGCGGGACGGGACGGGACGCGCCGGGACGGGACGGGACGGGAGCGCGGCGCTCTCCTCGGCGATGCGCGGCGGCGGGCGCGGGTACGATCCCGATCCCGCCGCCGCTCGGGGCGGTGCCTCCTTGCTCATAGGCTGCAGGTTGAGGCGGGGACTGGGGCGTCGCTCGCAGCAGGCCGGTGGCGGCGGGCGGGCGCTTTGTGTGCGGTGGTGGCGGGGCCGCCTCCCTGTCCCGCCCCGGTGGGGGCGAGCCCGGGCTCTTCAAACCCGGCGGGCGTGGTGGTGGGAGAGAGAGTTGGGCGTCGATGGAAGCGACTGAGGAGGGGGAGGTTGCTCGCGAGAGAGCGCAGTAAACCCTGAGTGAGGCAGGGATGTGCCATGTGTCCCTTCGCCTTGTCCCCTCTGGCAGTTTTGGGCAGGAAGGTCCTGCCTCTCCGTGTGGTGATCCACCCTCGCATCCATGTCACGCTTCACTGCCCAAAACCTGGAGGCTCCAGCAGTCCTTCAGTGTTCTGAGGCGGCCTGGAGAGCCGTCGGAGTGCCGCCGATGTCCCGCAGCCGGCGGTGTCCGAGGCTTGGTGGTGCTGGGCACCGCGGGCAGCTGCGCGGCCGGGATGGCTGCGGGGCTGGCTCACCGGTGGTGGCACCTGCTCTGCGATGGCTCCAGCCAAGCCTTGAGCTGCTGTCAGGCTCTGCTCACCCAGCTCGCCCCTGCCTGCCTTCCCCTCACCATGGAGTTGGCTGGTTGCAGCTATGCTCAGGAGCCTTCGATTGGTCCTGGCTGAGAGCAAAAAAAGGCGCCTGGAAGGTGAACTCTTTGTACCGGAGCTTCCAAGTGAGCACGATTCACGCGGGGGTGCTGAAGGTGACCTTTAGATGCCCTGTTCTGAGTCACAGCTTGGCTGGAGGGAGCCTGTGCAGGAGCGAGCACCATAAAGCAGAGGAGTGCTGGGCCTGCTGCTGTCGGGGTCGCTGCCAGCCCCTGTGGCATCGAGCTGGCCAAGTGTTTGAGGCCAGGTTTGCCTGAATTGTGGTGATTTGGACCCCATTCCTCTACGTCACTTCGGATTCAGGACAGGGGAATTCATTGATTGACAAATGTGCGCTCGGTACTTTGAAGATGTGAAGTCTTACGAAAGCACAGAGATTTATTAATTTTTTTTTGGATGATTTCTCTGGACAAAATAAAAGTGTGGGTGGTTGGGATTTTTTTTTTCCCCTCACATTTCAGTAACCTTCAGCAGGTTGCAGCTTGTGAGGAGACATGAACAGTTAGTATGTGGCTCACAGAATATGTGAACAACTTATTTATACTCATCAATCGATGACCTTTGTGGATTGAAACAATTATATATTATTTTCTCCTTTAATTATTCTTGTCTTCTATCTTTCCTCTGGTGTTTTTATATATGCAAATATTGTTATGTCTATACCTTAGAAATGGATATGGGCTGCTACCTTATTTCCTGTTAATTCATTATAATTTTCACCTAGATTTCCTCAACAGCCTTTTTTCACTTTCCCTTTTTTTATTTTTCCACATGGGAATAAAGCCATCAACTTCTAGGAAAGTTCTACTGTGGTGTGTGATATTTTTTGTAGTACTTGGGGATGAGAACATTAATAAGACCAATCTTTAAAAGTAACTTTCATTGCCAAAAAACATCAAACCAATGAAAAACAACCCCCCCACCCCCCCAAACAGGAAATGGAAAACAGTACAGTGAGAAACATTACTGTGTATGAGCAGTAACTCTGTTTAGGTAAAAAGATTTGTTAAAACCCCAGATCTATTGCTTTGTCTTCTACAGTTGAGAAGGACATGGAAATCTTTGGAAGGACTGCACAAATCTTTGTGATGTTTTGACTGACACTTACCTTGGGCTCTTTTATCAACATTTACTTCTCTTTTTCTGATCTCGTCTGTCCCTGAAATGACATGTATCAAGAAGCCTCAAGGCAAATGAAAATCTGAAATTACTAGTAGTTACTGTAAATTTATTATTATGTTGTTTCACTGGAAAAACTTGGGGATTAAGATGTGCTGATAGTAGAAGTGGGCCCCAATATAAACCAGTTGTGTAGCAAGTATATTAAGGCATTTTAAGAACTCATTATCTGTAAAAGTGGAAAAGTATGTGTAAAAAAGTATATAAAAGTCTGAAGGATGCTTTTGCTTATACAGTAGTTAGAGTCTAAGTGGATCCAGTGGTCTTCAGTGTGGCCTAGCCACGAGCCTGGGAAAGCCCTGTGCTGAAAGCTTGGATGTACATACCTGGACTTAATACACAGGAGACTTACTGATGGTCAGGGCTACTGTCAATCTTCCTATCTGTTGTCATTGATTCATTAAGAAATGCTGTGTGAGGCAAATTTCTCTGGCCACACGCACCTCTCCTTCACCCTCACAGCCTGCAACTATTGAGAAGATCAAAAGAAATGGAACTATTACTTGATATTTATGCAGTTGTCTTCCTCAGAGGTGCCCAAACTTCAGTGCATTTCTGAGTTTACTTGTCAGATGTAATGTGTGTATTCTCTTGTCTCCATGTTACACTGTGAAAGATTTTTTAAAGGGTCTAATTGGGGCACGGGGAAAGTGGCTCAGTGTTCTGAGTTCGCTTGGCAAAAGTGTGACAGAATTAGGACAATTTACCCCTGTTCTGGATCAACCAGCAGAAGCTACATGTGAAACTCTCTGTGTAGGACTAGAAAGGACATAGGTATGAACACTCATAGACTTTTTTTTTTTCCTTAGACAAAGACCTAATACACTTCCTATTAGATAGCAGTAGTAAAATTTTCAGGTGGATTAAGTATTTGGAGGTAAGTATTAAAGTTAACAGTTACAAAAACTGCCAGATTTAGAGCAGGAGATTTACTCCTGCATACGTTCAGTAAACTTGCTAGGGAGTTGTGCTGCTCCCTGCTCTGTAGTTGCTGAGGGTGTGTAATCTAAACTAATTCTCTTGCCAATCTTACCCTCATTCAGGTGAGACAGGCTTAGGGACTTGCCCAGTGTCACAGATGGAAACTGAAGCAGATTTCCCCGGTAAGTTGATTGTAACAGTCTGAGGTAGCATTTGCTTTTCCACAAGTTCTTGCAAAGTGCATTGGCATCATCCATTAAGATGAGAATATAGTGCAGAGTCACAAAGGCCTTTGGATGTCAGAAAGGCCTGCAAAGAATACAGATGTTCTTGTGACATAAAAATTCTCAATTACCAGCCACAATACCTAGTGCTTGTATAATGTTTCACATGACCAAGACATTGAAAAACATGAGTTATTTCACTTACAGTCACCACAGAGGTCTCTAGCCAATCTCACCTGTGCATCCGGAAGCACTTTAAGGAGCACCTAGCTATCAGAGGACTAATGCTATTTAATTAAAACTAATTTTGAAGCCATATGATTCATAAGAAAAATAGTCTGATAATAGAATGGTACTGTGGCTGCTAAAAACAGAGGAGATACTGGATTTATCTAGTGGTAAAGGTGGCTGAATGCTCCACCTTTAAGTGTTCCTAGATATATTAGAAACCATCTTTCAAAAGGTGGTGAAAAGAAAAAGAGCTTTTTTTCTTCTGTGGTTTTTGTGTATATTTCTTCAAAAGCAGTTGCTCAACCAGTGTTTGTGTACTAGTCTTCTCCCTCAGCTTCCTTTGTAGCTGCTCAGGGGGCATTGGAAGCTTTTCATTGAAACCAGAAGGCCTAGAAATGTATTTTTTAGATTTGACAGAAAGTGATAGCACTTTTTCAGGAAAACATTCTGTTTACAACAGATTTTCAAATCCTATATATGGCTAAATAAACATCTAAGCATTGGTTATCTGACCATTGTATTCTAAAGCAAAACAAAACAAAAATAACTTCAAAAAGTTGCAGGTAAGACCACTAAATGACATGCTTCACAACAAGGCTGTGTACCTAGAATCACAGAATCAGTTAGATTGGAAGAGACCTCTGAGATCGTCGAGTCCAGCCTGTGACCAAACACCACCATGTCAACCAGACCATGGCACTGAGCACCACATCCAGTCTTTTCTTTAACACTTCCAGGGATGGTGACTCCACCACCTCCTGGGCAGTCCATTCCAATATCTAATCACCCTTTCTATGAAGAATTTCTTCCTAATGTCCAGCCTAAACCTCCGCTGATGTAGCTTAAGACTATGTCTTCTTATCAGCAGTTGCCTGGGAGAAGAGGCTGACCTCTACCTGGCTACCACCTCCCTTCAGGCAGTTGTAGAGAGCCATAAGGTCTTCTCCGAGCCTCCTTTTCTCCAGGCTAAACAGCCCCAGCTCCCTCAGCCACCCTTCCTAGGACATGTGCTTCAGACCCTTCACCATCTCCATTGCCCTTCCCTGATCTGCTCCAGCCCCTCAATGTCCTTCCTGAATTGAGGAGCCCAGAACTGCACACAGCACTCAAGGTGTGGCCTCACCAGTGCCAAGTACAGAGGGACAATCACTGCCCTGATCCTGCTGGCCACACTATTCTGGTACATGCCAGGTGCCATCGGCCTTCTTGACCACCTGGGCACACTCTGGCTCATGTTCAGCTGCTGTTGATCAGCACACCCAGATTCTTTTCCTCTTGGCCACTTTCCAGCCATTCTGCCCCATCCTGTAGCACTGCAGGGGTTGTTGTGACCCAAGTCCAGGACCTGGCACTAGGCCTTGTAGAAAGAACTTCATACTCTGTGTCCAGCCTGTCCAGGTCCCTCTGCAGAGCCTTTCTACCCTCCAGCAGACCAACACTCTCACCCAACTTGGTGCTGCAAATTTGCTAATGGCAGACTAGGTATTCTCTAACCCAACTCCTTGATCATGGGAAAGTCTTCCAACATTCTATTTACCTGGCCTCATGGATATGAGAGCAATGATAAACTTGTTTTTTGTTAGAATAATTTGTTAACTTCTGAAAAAAGTTAACAAAAGTAGTTCAGTACAGTTGCTGCTTTTCTACTTCTTGGGTTTTTGGTTTTTTTTAAAATTATGTTGAATGTAATACACGTTCAGCACACTGAGACACTGATCTGTATTACCCTGCTGCAAATAAACAGTTAATTGCCATTTACCAGTTATTCTGAAGGTATCAATGATGCAAATTTTTGCTGTGTCCTTCAGCCAACAACAGATGTGTCAGATCTCTTGCAGGGTTAGACATCTTTATAAACTCATCACAGGTCTTCAGTTTTTCTTTGAAAGTCAAGGTTTTGAGCCTCTTCAGTCAATGCCCATTCCACTGTCTGTTAAAGCCAGGGAAGAACTCTTTGGAAAATTAATTTGGTAAAGCCTTAGGAGACTCATATTTTGCAGTTTATAAGCGTGGAGAGAACTACACTGAAGGGCAGGTAATAGGCAGGTGGGAAGAGGACTGGTGAGGTCTCACAGATTCATCAATAAGACTTTCTCCTCACAGTGGTCCGTGGGAAAGCCACAATGTCACTTCATCAGGAAGACTTGTTCTTAATTAGTTTAATTCTCGGAAAAGCTTAGTTTAGCTAAAATCTTTTTAATGCCACAGAAGGAAAAGTTGGTCAGTGAACGCTGGAAGACCTTTGAGATTGTTCACATGGCTTGTAAAATGGCTACTTGTATAGTTTGTTCCCCATTGTTACCCAGTTCCTTTTCTACCTGTACCCCTCTGCTTTATCATCATATGGTCAATCATTTAGTTGTTTGAAGCATTATGACATTTTATGTTTATATGTGCTTAAATATTTAAACTTTTTTTTGGAGCAGTTAGCCAATTGTGCATTTTTATGCGAGCTCACTTTTCTGACTGTTTTTGAAACTTTAGCTCAAAATGTTTCTCTGCTTGCAAAGCTTTTTAAACTATTCATTATGATGAAATATTTTACCAGATAATTCACTGAGACAAATGTGAAATGTGCAGTTGGGAAGGTAAAATTATAACCAGTCACATAAACCTGTCCTCATTAGCTCCTTTCAAACATCTCCAAATGTTACCAATAGAGAAAGACATCCTCGGAGAGTGGCTTGAAACCTGAATTCTTTAGTTTTCAATTGGAATCTGCTTTATGTTTGAGAGGAAGGCTTTAATTTCCTACATCTGAGATTCATTTTCAAATGCAAGCTAACAGGAAGATTAGCCTTTAAGGACTATTAGTAACTGGCCAGAATGGTGCTGGTGACTAGAACATAAAAGGGAAAAAAAGAAAAATATGGACTTGAGAGAGTGAATAAGGGGATGCATCAAACTATACTCTCAGCTGGTGTCAATTGAGATGCCTTCCTTCCACTGGGACTGTGCCAGATGAGACCAGTAACAGATCTGTCCTTTGTGATTCCAACTGTAGTCCTGGCCACAACTTAAAAGTAGTTTTCTGGATTGTTTAGTTGGTTCTTATTTTATATGCAACATATAGAGCCTTTACTGATAACCTGTGGGACATTCCTCAAAGTTTTGTTGTAAAGACTGTTAACAGCAAAGGAAATGCTTAACACTTATTGCAGTAATGAAAATATCTTCAGACACATTAAAGGCCTTTATGGAGTTTTGGTGGTTTTATTACCATCCCTGTTTTAGTAAATTCGCAGGTCAAAGTTTTGTTTATTTATGTCAGAAATTATCGATGTATCTCTGGCTGTAAGCAGAAATATATGAAGGGCTATGCCACGATCTTTGGATGTCTTACTATTTCCTCCTTTTCTGCATGTCTTTCATAATCTCCCAACAGAGAGCTGGCTGTGTCCTTCATGTCACTTGAGCTAATCCCCATGGGCTTCTGTGAAACTCTCCTGTTGTTTCCTTGCCAAATCATGGATACCCAAGCCTTGAAAAAGGTGTTTGCCTCCTGGTAAAACAAATGATTGTTAGAGATGAGAAACCAGACTCAACAGAGCCAGGTTTGCATTTGTTTCAGTAACTTCTGTGATCTATTCATATGTTTGATATCTTTAGATGTTTTTCCAGGCAAATGCAAGGGGGTTTTGTATGAACCACAGCTTGTAAGTCAGAAAATTGCTTTGAAGTGAGCCATGATCAATAGGAGGTTGAAGGAAGTGTCTTGTTCTGATCATTGTACATAATTATTGTAAAATGGTTTGACAGGTTACAGACTGTATGTGGTAAACTAAGGTGAAGTTGAAAAAAAGATAGTACAAGACAGGAGACAGGACAGCATGTTAGTCTTGTAGCCACCCCAAAGAGGGTATGACTGAGAGAAGATTACATGGAGTTTTGACTGAATGATATTATAATGCATCACTAAAAAAATCCTTTAAAGTTGCTCACTTGTTTTCCCTTTGCTTTTAACAAAATTAATTATTTTATGACATAATTTTGGTTTAGGTAATTTGAAATGTCAATGCAGAAGAAGCAGTTAAAATCAGAATGTCCTAGCACCCCTTAATTAAAAGAGTTTAAAAATATTGCTGCTTGACTTACAGCTGAGAAAACTGAAAAACCTATATTTAGTGCTGTTTACCCTGTTATACTTTTTGGATGTTAATTTCTCTTTTGATCATTGTATGGAGAGACTTCCTTGTTTTACTGTTAACTGAAACATGCAAAACTGTAATCCTGCTTTGGTAGTGCAAAGCGGTGTTCATGTGATCAGACATCACATGTTAAATGTTTTTTCATCAGTAATCTAATATTTACGAGCTATTTATTGAGGCTTTCTGGTAATGCAGGTATTTGTTTTCCAGTGACATAATTTCACTGCTAAAAACAATTTCTATTTAACAGAACTGAAATGTTCTTGATATCCGCAGATGTAATTCTGTCTAATATCAAAGTTTAGACTAGATGGGCCACATTAGCAAAGGAATACAGAAATGTGCATTATTTCAAAGAGATAAAATTTATATTAAAGAATGAGAATAATTGTGAAAACTTATGATGTTTTGTTTCTATTCTGAAATTACTGAAGTCTTCTAACATCACTTTTCATTGCATCACTTCCAGAGTGCTAAATATGTTACATTTTGGCAAGATCATTGTCTCAAACATACTAGTACTGTGCTGGGATCCCTGCTCCTTTGACATGTATTCCAGGTGAAGCATTAATCAGTGCAGAAAATCGTATTTGTGTGCCAGAGTTTCAGACTGCTGGTAAAGACTTATTCTTGGCAGGCCAGCAGGACAGATACAAGGCTGGAAGGCATCATCCTTGCAGTCCATCATGGTGTAGAGGACTCCGTTTTTGCCTCCTCTGGAAAGAATATTACCAAAATACTTCTTTTCTAAGCAATTAAAAAAAGACCACACTTTGGTAGTTTAATGTACTTACAAGTAACTGCAAAGTGAATATAGGTAAACATCAGTGAGAGAAGAGTGTTGTATTTCTGCAGAAGCATGTGTCTGTGTATGTGTTGATGTACACACGTGTGTGTGCGTGTGCATGCATGTGCACAGGTGTGGTTTTATGCTCCAGCTTACCCTACAGTAAATTTTGAAATGGTTTATATTTTTCTGAAATTAAAAACCAAAGTTGAATCCTTGTCTATTAACATTTTTCTTTTTTAAAGGATTATCTCAATATTACATTAGCTATCTGCTTCTACAGAGGATTTAGGATGTGCCTATGTGGGGCAGCAGACCATGAAGACCATCCCCAGTTCACCTAGATTAACTAGGGTGATAAATCTGTGAAACATATTTCACTGTTGATAGCTCAAGTACCAAAAGATATATAAACCATATTTACTTGACCTGCTGCTCAGGATAGTAAGGTTTCCCCCTTCACAAGGCTAATAACCTGGGCTCAGCATAATTTTGAAACTTCTGTAGTGTATCATTGTGACACTTAACCAATGCCAGCTGGGCAACTGCATCATGTTCTAGCATGCTGTGTGGATGCACCATGTGTAAACAGGAAGAGTATTTGTCTTAAGCTGTTAAAATAAATACTGAATATCACTCACTGTCCATTTTATTTTTATTATTAATACTTATACTCACCTTTCAGGCCTATGACTTTGTTGAACAGCATGCAGTAGAGTTGGACTCATATAGATGATCATAATTCTAAGGTAGGATAAAATGCAGGATGAAATAGTTCTAGTTTTAGTTTAAGCTTTGGAGCTGTAGCAGATCATGCTCAAGGTCATGTTAACTTTCATGTTAACTTTCATTTTTCCTCACTTGTAAAATGGGGTAGTGATGGTTGGCACCTCTGTGAGGTGTTTTGAGAACTTCAGGAAAATCACGTTGGTATCTAAGCCAGTGAAAAATGACTAGATTTTTGTTTTGTAGTATGTTTCTACTAATATAAAGGGGGAACAATACTCTACAGTGAAGGTGGAATTGCTCTGTGATGTACAAAGTAAGGCTAAATGTTGGAATGAGACAGAGGAATTCATTTCACCTTAAGGGATGACTACAGTGCAGAGATGTACATCTACAGTAGTCATTGTAGGCTGCCTTTCTAGTCAGTGGAGAACACTTGCCACAATCCATTTGACTTTCTTTAGATGTCTGCTTGAGGGTGAGATATATAATGCCTTATGAATAATGCTCACTACATAATTTAATCTTACATCCTACTATAGAGGTATCTGGTCTGTATTGGTTGTGGTTGCTTTTGTTTGGCTAAAGCATCACTTTCATAAGCTTTCCTTAAGACTAATTTGTACAAGTAACCTAGTATTTGTAGTGATGATACTACTTTTTTCCCTTTCCTTCCCACCCATATCTTGCATTAACCTTCAAAAGTAGTTAATGAAGCATATAAATAGCAGTTGAAACCGCTTCTCATAGAGTACCATCGTGTTTGACAATAAGTGCTGAGCGCTGGTCAGCAACTGGTGTAAAAAATGAAAGCTACGTTTGGCATGCACAGTGAAATGCTGAGGTAGTGATCAGTATTTTGACAAACAGCTGAGTCTGGCTTGGCCAGCTATCGGGATGGTTGCATACACATTTTGCTATATTATTTTGTTTGCATTATTTTTGGATTTGAACTGAGGTCAGGATAATTACAGAGAGAGACGTGTCACTGCTTAACAAGGTTGTAAAAATGTCTACTCACTTTCTGCAGCTCTTTCTGAGATGCAATGACACTTCTACTTGGTCTATGAATTGTGTCATTGCAGGTATTTGCTTGATTGTTGTAATATGGATACAAGGCTTTTTAGTATATTTACAAAAATACGTTTCGTCCTCTGTGGAACTGGAATATTATTATATACAGAGAGTAACTACATATTAAGACTCTGTTATTTGTGCAAGCTTGTTCTCCTGAAATTAACATAAAGAGAGTTCTCATATGCACATAAGTGCTGGCATTTTTTCCTGGAGCTGGCTTAGGAATCTGAGTTAAAAGTAAAGGTGGGTAATGAAACGTGATGTATGTGTATATTCCATGTCCCATTATGCTGATAGCCCTGTGTCTGTCATTTTGGAAATGACATGAAAAGATAATGAGTAAGCCTTTGTGCATATCCTGTGGCTCAGAGAAAGAAAAAAGCTCTTCCGAGGCTTGCATGTCGTTAGTAGTGAATATTGGAAAACCCCCTTCTGCTTGTCTTGCCTTGTGAGATGTGAGACTTGAAAGAACTTTAGCTTCTTTTCCTGGTTTGAAAGCATATTTAACCTCTGAGAAAGGAAGCCAGGGAAGGCATTGAATAACTTGATTTACCATCTCTTGAAATACCTCCTTTACTAAAGTTCTGTGCCAGAATCTGAAGTGCCGTAGCGACAGCAGCCAAAAGGGAGTGAGGGTTTGGATAGAGATAAAGGGAAAGATTAAAAAAAGAAGTCTAAACCTGTATTTAATCCAATGGTCTCGTTATCTGAGGCTGGCCACTTCCAGGAGCTCTGCAAACCTTTCCATTAGTGAATGAATTGAGCCCTGTGCTATAATGACAAATACTCCTGGGAAATACTTGTGGTACGTTAATGCTACAGTGAAAAAGTACAACTGAATTAGATATAAAAGGTATGACTTTTTACATCTGTGGTGCATGTGGGTTATGGAGGCATAGATGACCCAAGAGAGTGTCTGAGTTGTTGAAAAGCAGGTTTTGAAATGACATGCCAGGAGCAGCTACTGCTGAATATGCAGGACTGGGGGCGGGGGGAGGGGGGAACAGTACAAAGTGCTTATCAGTGAAATGTCCAGTTTTCCTTTAGTCCAAGAAAAAAATGGGATTTATTAATGTTTCTGATGGATTTATTATAAAACATTTCTACTTGAACATGATTCTAAAATTTTAATTCACCTCTTTGTAGTTGACTTTCAGCTGTTTGATTTTGGTAAACTTCTACTGGCTTAAACCAGCTAAGAACCTTTTTCACAATCATCACAGTATTATTTACTTGAAGTATCTCCTGTACTATAAGCTCTCTGGGACAGAGAGCTCTAAAGCTCTAAGAAAAATGGTTTCAGGTCTCTTAGGAAGTAGATGTTTGCCCCTAAGTAGAAGTGTTCAGCAGCATACATCCTAATTTGAGGATGTCTAGTCGTAAGGCTTTGCAGAACTGAATTTAGCAGTACCTAGGTCACCCTTGTGATTACGTGTTGCCTTTGGAGGTTTTGGCATTGGGTGAGCTGTATGCTTCCTATAATTCTACTTGAATTTGACATCCTCCTTTTCTCCCTTCATAGAAATGTCTGCTTGGTGATTAAAGGCTCATAAGGCAAACATGTAAGGCTATATTATAGATTCACTTTTCCCAGACATGATCTTTTTACTTCTGCCATTAGAGCCTCGTGAAGGGTACACAGGGAGTACATCCTCATTTCTAGCTGTTTTATGGAGTCACTTCAAAGCTGCAGCTGAACCAAGTGGACAAAGATGGACAGAGAATCCTAAGCAAGTTTTGAGCAGTCCATAGGAGTGTGCATAATGACAATTTTGGAGAAAGGTGCCACACATAACATCATGGCAGTCACAGCAAGAGGCCACAACTGTTTTTTTTAATCAAAGTGAAAAGCAAGGCGTGGCAAAACTGAAGACTTTGGAATGTTGTGAGGTCTTGAGAAGAGAATCTGAGTAAGGTTGAAGGCAAAGAGGCTTGGCATAAGAAGCTTTTCAGCGGCTGACTTGCTTTAATTAGGAGCAATGGATTTAAAGTTCAGCATGCCGATGGAAAATAATTCTCTTGCAAAGCCATTAGTGGGAATCTGAGTCCTTTACTTTTGTTGTTATTTAATTCCACTGGTGTATGAGGTTGTCCTCAGAAGAATGTTTGTTGCTTGTTTATTCAGGTCAGGAAAGCTGTTAATGAAATATATAGTAATTATGTCATCAGATACACTGCTACAAAACTCTCCTTAGTGAAGAGGAATTTCCTTGCACCTGATGATAACATTTTTCAAAATAAAATATGTCAAAGCTTAGAAGATTATCTTGGCAGAGCATCATACCATTAAAGCAAGATTGAATATATCCTGTCCAAATCTCTTGCTTCTTGTAATGGTGCCTAAGGCTATAGTCTTCCAGATGTTGATACTATCAGCATTTACATTTTGAATGAAAAACCCCTCTTGTTACCACAGACACTTCACAGTAGAATTTCTGCACTTTTTTTCAGAACAGTTTGTGTGATGTAATGCAAAATATTGTGATGTGAAAAAAAAGCAGATTTCTCTCCCCCTTCAAAATAATTTGCCTTTAGCAAATAGAATGAGAAAGGATGGGACAGCAGCTATTTCATGCTCCTTGCTTCCCAATCTAGGTTAAGGTTGCAATGTTTTCCCATAAATAGCTAAAAATTGACTTGGTCTCAAGAAAGAAACAGAAGGTGCTGCAGTAGAAGCAGTAGTGAAAGGGCAAGCAAAACCTTCCTTTCACTAGCACTGGCCAGGCATCATCAGCATTAAACTTAATGAGCCATATTTACACTGAGTCAGCTCACACTGCTCTAGCTTTAAAGGGACCTTAAAACAAGTGAGAATGGGAATAATTTCTTCTAAGTTTTGGTAATTGACACATCTGCTCCCACAGGGGTTCGAGAGAAGGGGGTAAGACAGCTCCATTTTCTTAGTTTTGTTGGATACCAAAGGCAGCTTGCAGCCTTCTAGCTGTGGTGCTACAGTTTCACACAATTTTGTGAATGAGAGGCAGGACTAAGTGATCAAGGGATGACAAAGGGATGAACTAACAGGACACTGAATAGAAAAATATGTCTTTCTTGGTGTATCTTACTAGTAAAGCCATATAAAGTTGAGCAAGATTGGGCAGGCTTCAATTAGAATTATATTATTTTTTCAAGAAAAACTGTATTACCACCTGTGCATCCCAAGATTTCTTCATCCTGCTCTCGTTTACGAGTTTAGCTATCTTATGTACTTCATGTTTTTCTGGGTTAGTAGCTGAGGCTTGAATCTGGTAAAACGATTCATGATGCAGATGCATAGACTAATTTTCCAGTCTGATGCTACTATTTCTGTCCTGTACACTTTGAAATGGAGTTTACAACTATCAGCCTGAAGAAGAAAGGCGTGGCTTTGGAGGATTGCTGATACTTTCAGGATCAGATGTTCAGCCCACCAGCCTCCAACAAACAGATCTTGGTCAGACCATTAGTAACAGTTCCAAGGAAAGTCACGAATACTCTACCAAGCAGGACATGTATACATTACCTTTGTTATGTGTATGTGGTTTTGTGGTAGTGAAGTATATTTGAGAAGAAATAAAAGTGAGAAGTGACACACCGAGTCTTCCATACAAGTGACTTATAAAGGTAAATGTTTTTCCCAACTGCTGTTTTCCCCTACACAGCAGCTTTGCATGGGAACACCTTATTAGAAAAAATATTGGGATTGTGATGTGTGTGGGATTCATTTACAGGTTATACTTATTCAAAATGAGAGGGAACAATCTTCTAAAACTCACTTTATATCATGACTTTATATAGTGGCAGAAATACCATTGCATAAAGTATATTCAACAAATACGCACACATACATGTGCTTCAGAATGTCATGTCCTCTTTGTTTTGTGCTTGCACTTCAAATAATTTCTGTTCAACCATGATATCCTTTGGCATGGATGGATGCTTGTTTGTAGAACAAGTAACATAATTCCTGAGTTAGAAAGGTCATAGATGGGGCAATGGGACTGGGGACCAAAGCTGGAAAATGTATTAACATAGTTTAATCAGTCATACTAAATTCCACTGTGGCATATTTCCTCAACAAATTAGTTAAAAGGATTCTGGGTTCTGTCACTGGAAAACACTTATCTTTATTCTAAAACGATTTTTTTTCCTTTAATTATTGTGTCTGAAAGTTTTTGGGGTTTTTTGTTTGTTGGGGTTGGGTGTTTTTTTTCATTTTTATGAGTGTCAGTTAAAGTTCATGCTCTAATGTTTAAACCTTATATTAGGATATTTGGCCTTTCCTGTAAATTTTGCCAGAGCTTTGTTGTGTAGCCTTGATCAAATTACTCATTCCTTCTGTCTCACTTTCACTGTATTCAGGTGATTCTCCAGTACTGTCCTAAACTTCAGTGTGTCTGTAAAATGCATAGTGGAATGTGATGTTAATATCAGATGGAATTTCTAAGAATTATTGCCATTCAAAGAAGCAGTAATTATCTGGAGTTTATCTAATTTGTCTTATTCAGCATATTCTCTGGTGAAGAGCCATTACTTCAAATACTGAAAGAATGTGCATGCAAACCATGGGTGAGGCAGTGTGGGTTTTGGCAGAACAATATGCTTAGGTGAGCAATCCCAAGCAAAGGAGTGCAAATGTGGAAGGATATGAGTGAGATCCATCTGAATAATAACTGTGGTTGTTTCATTTCTAGGATAACCCTGTGAGTTATGCAACATTAACTACCTCTTGAATAGTTTGAAGCTGAATGGTAACCAGTTTTGAACTGCTTTATTGTGGCCATTCTTATGCACCCTATACAACTGGGACCCTGCCTGTTTCGTCCCTTGAGAGGAAGGGTCAGAAAGGCACTTCAGGAGGGAATACACTTCCATTACTCTGTGGTGACTCTGCAATCATTAACAACAGCACTCTTGTTGAGTTGCACTCTTGGTATACATTCAAATTGAAATTCCTCCTCTATTAGAGTGCTACCTCTTTTTCACAAGTACCTTGTAGAGCTTTATAGCTTATAAGCTTCATAATGGTAGCATCCCACCCTCAAATACAACTGTAGTATGATACACTGTGCTGAAGAACTCATCTATGGTTACTTTTTTCTTAAATAGATATACCTAATGGAGTTTTAAAAAGTACAGAATTAATTCACAAAATTCAGTAATTAGTGATATGGTAAAAATAGAATTCCTCTAAATCACTTTAAAAGTTGGCCTGTTTCCATCTACACCATTTAAATAGGTATTAATTTAAAGCCAGCTGCTTCTTGCCTTTTGCATTTCAGTATTGCTCTGTTAGCTTTTTGTTCTTCCTCCTGAGGATTAAATCTGTGTCCTGCAGGCTTATCAGCCCTGACTTTTTGAATGTGACAACGCTCACTGTGATCTCCTAACTCATCAATCAAGTGGGACCACAGCCTTCGAAAGGGTTTTACAGAGCCTCTTTCTTGAATAGCGCACAGTATTTCCATAGTAAGGGCATACTATGCCATAAAATAATGTTTATGTTGCTTTAGGCTTAATACCATACCATTTATGAGCACAAGTGCTGAAGCAATTTGGAAAGAGATGTTAACTTTATATCCTACTAGGGAAGTAGTTTTATTACTATGTATGCAAAGCAACAGGAAAGCAAAGCTTTGCTTTTATATTTTATTAGCTATCATTATCATGTTTCGGGGCCTTTTCCTGTATCAGTATTTGCAGGCATATAGAAGTCTTTCTTTATGAGCATACTAAGAAGTTAGGAAATTAATAATGTAGCTTCTGAATCTTTAGAAAAAGCACTTGCTTTAGAAAACAAAGAATTGCTTCAGCAATGAGGCTTAAAAATGCCGGATGTAGAAAAGTAACATTGTGCTTTGGCACTGAAAAGTGGGATGGAGATGAAAGCAGTTAACCTAACTGCTATGCAAAGGAATATCACTGTTGGTAGCGCCAGCCATTTAAATATGAATCAAGTCTCAACATAGTCCTGAGATATCCTAAAATCATTAAAATATACTTGAGGTTACTTTTTGTCTGCCCACTGATTTCACTCTTTGGGGTCTCTTTCCGAGTGTTTTGTCATAATTGGGAGATTGAGAATTAAGATTTTTCAAGTAGCGACAAGTTGTCAGAAGCATGCATTTTAATCAGATTACAAAGTACTATGAAATTCCATAAACCTGTGAAAGTTTGTAATACTATGATAAGCAAAATTCTGAGATACAACTTTTTCAGTCTCTGAAATGGCTTTTGACTGGGTTTGGAAACTGAAATTCTACACTGAGAAAATTAACGTACGATTAAATGTTTTGGTAAGGTTTAAGGCTATGTTTATTTTTTCATACATATTTTGGTTTACTTTTATACTATAGATGACATCTCAAAAAACACTGATAAGAATACTGAGAAGTTGCTTACTAAATGAGCTTGACCATGTTCAGTCCATTTTCCATGGAAATTCTAACAGAATGGAATTTCCTATGGAAATAAGTGTTGTCCTTGTTGTGAGAATTTACTGTGTAAGAGTATATTTGCTAACCCCAAAGTATTAATTACACCCAGGAAATGGAATCCTAGAATGTAGATTGCCTTGTATTAAAAAAAAAAAGAGTCTACAACTTTACAAGGTATTCTGTAGGAACGAGAAGATTATTCTGTAGGAGCCAGTCTGGAGAGCCATGCAGATCCCTTGCTCATTGCAAATGAGTTTTGAAAGTGGAGTCTAAATGAAAGCAGCTAATGATATACAGATGTGGCACAAGCATTGCTACATTGCAATTGCTACTACTACTAAATTTTAGATGCCCATGATCATCAAAAAAAAAAAAAAAAAGAAAAGAAAAACCAACTCAAAAACCCACCCAAACCAGTGAACCAAACAAACAAAACCACAAAAAAACCTCCTAGGATGACTGGTTTTATGATGAAAAATGAAATGACTGAGATAGCTCATAATAATCTGATAAAATATTATCTTGTGCAATATGAGATGTTAGCAAGCATTACTCAAGCTGCAGGTTTAATGGTTAATTGAATGCGTAAATTATCATTAAAACCCCTCTATCTTAGCTAAAAAATTTTGAAATGTTTTTGCTGAAATTAAATGCTTTTTGTCATTATACCTCTTGTCTTCTTGAGATTCAGTCTTCTGTTCTGTACCTAGCAACGGATTTTATTTAAGTGCTGATAATAATGAGGAAGTCAAATATTAGTAGAGGAAAGGTTACAGCTGTTCTTTATCCACTGGTTGCTGACACAGAATTTGTTCAATTGATATTGCATGAAAAATTCTGGCACAAGCAGAAAAAGATGTGATCCTAGCAATTAGAGAGATTTCCCTGCCATTCTGGTTGGGTATATCATTCCAGAGGAGACCTGAAGCCTCTTGCACATGGAGCATACCCTTTCCTCTCAATAAGATTTTATGGTTGGCCAAGTTAAGCTGGAAAGAGATAAAAAATGAGAACTATCTGCTTCCTGTGCATTTGTAGTAGACCATTAAGGTATGTTCAGTTCTGGATCTTGGTATGAATCCAGCAAATGCCAGGTCTGCTTTCCTAACCTCATGCAGATGAACATTCATGGGTTTTGGCAAGCTTCAGAACGAGCTTGTTCAGGAAGGAGGGATTTGCTATGTTTTTTGGTTGGTTTGAAATCATGAAGTGTCTCAAACAGTCAACCTTCTTTATTGCTAATCAGATTAGTTTTGGCTTGAAAGACAACACAAGTTTCTTTCTTTGAAATCCATATTTGTAATTTCTGTAGAAAAGGCAATTCATTACTATTTCATGAATCAGTAATAACATGACTAAATACAGATGGTTTGGGCTGATATCTAAGTTTAATTTGCAAAAGCAAGTAACCTCACCATGAAGTGTGAACTGAAGTGGGGCCATGTGGAATTACCCTTGGAGTTCCCCAGTTGGTCCAGAATCTATTATTCTGCTGGCATGCACATCTTTTATTTGTAGTTATTTCAGTTCCTCCAGGTGATTAACTATGTCAGTGTCAGTGTTGAATGATAATTGAGGATTTGATCTCTTGTTATGCCCAAAAATCCATCTTAAAGAAACATCAAATTTATGAGGAAACTTCGCATTTCAAAATAACTGTGTATTCTGAGTTCAACAGTTGCCTGTTTGTGTCATGGTCTATCTTGATGGCAACACATCCAGTTTTTACTCTAGAGTTCCAAGTTTACCCAGAGCAAAGGATGTCCTCCTCCAAAATCATTCTGACTAACATTTTACACTTTATAAATTGATTAGAATGTCAAAAGAGGCAGAATATTGCTGGAAGAGAAAGAAAGATCTCAAGATCAAGTAAATAAGAAAATGTCCTGTAAAAAATTAATTTATACCAGTTCTCCTCCTGCTTAGCAAGTTACTTGCAAACAGATTTTCAAAATTAGGGAGGAGTTTCATGTTCTTTATTTTCAAGTAGCCCCAATGTTTTGGGCCTAGACTTAAAAAAAAGGCTGAGCATTACAGACCTAATTGGTGTGTGTACTCGTAATAGGTAAATTATTATAAAAAAAGAGGGTGCATAGGTAACAAATTGGACATCTAGAATTAATGGTGTTTTTATTGTTTTGTCATTGTTCCATAGAGAGACAGAATGATAATTCTTGTTCACAGAAGGGGTGTGAGATAAATTCACTATCATTTGTAAAGTTCTGAGGTGCCATTATGGTATTGAAACTTAGGAGGAGCCCGTAATAACCCAGTGTTTAAATGGCCTGCATATTAAATATGGGCCAGGGAAACTCAGTTGTGTGCCATATGGGAGAGAGCAGAGGAACAAATATTCAATTACCTATGGAAATGTAATCAGTGCCTTGAGTGGTTTTAGTTATATCCTAAAGCATTTACTGCAAGACCAGTGCATACACCAAAACGTCTGTATCTTTTGCCCGTGTTTTGATTTTACAGATGCTTAGTTGAGCACATTTAAGCTCATTATTAAGCATAATATAACTTTACATACAAATTTATTCATGCTACAATAGATCTATGAACAGATTCATCATCTTAAATAAATAAATACTGCACCACTGGATCATTGGATTGGAAGTAAATGTCTAAACTCTTTCCTATTTCTAGTTAGCAGTAAGCATTGTTGATCACCACGTTGCCAGGAGATGAGCAGAGAGAAGCAACTGGTTAACAGCTGGTTGCATCTGGTCACAGCCAGGAAAGCACAGCAACAGAATAAACAATCCAGTTTTCAACAGCTGCATTTGAAGTTACAGTCTACTGAATCAAATAAGTACAGTATAATTTGTGAGTTGGAAACATAAATTATCTTTAGAAACATTTAGAAGTAACAAGAAAAAAAACTATCCTTATTTTATAAATTTTCCCTCTTTTACTATTGTTATTTTTAATTCCTGTCTTTGTTTTAAACATTGAGAACATCTACTAATAAACAACATGTTTAAGCATTTTAATTCTCTTCTGTGTTTTGCACCCTGATATACATTTCTGTGTTTCAATCTCCAGAGATCCTATGCTCTCCTCTTTCACTTCTGGGAACACTGAGTACTGTTAGATATTTCCTGATAAACACCAAGGACCTTGCTAACAGTTTTTATTGTCCCTGGGAAGTCACCAGATACAATATTGATGGGTAACTGTAGAACACATTATTAAAGAACTAATTGGATTTGGAATGTTGTCAAGTAATGGATTGCCTGAATATGCTACTGAAAGCCATCCAGAGAATGGGAGATGGTCATAGTATTTGAAGACATCATGCCTGGGGCCAAAAATATTTGTATCATTTCTCCATCAAGATGTCAGCACTCTCAGATGCCATGTTAGTCTGCATTATCTACCTGTCCTGGACAGTAGTAGTCTGTGAAGAACAGAAAGAACCATAGGATCACATGTATAGCAGATTATTAAATCAGGGTGTATCAAATTTAGGTGAGATTTTGGCAGAACAAAAAACCTTTCAGGTTACCTTTTGACCCACATACTACTGCAGCTTCAGTTGCTGTTATGTACTGCCTTTCCCTACATAAAAAGCTATATCCAAAGTAGATAGGCAGTAGACAAAAAAGTTACCAATGAGCCTTTACAACTTCTTCAACGTGTTTGTATCTCCTGAGTAAATAAAACCAGCATAATTATATATTTACTTGGGAGACTAAAAGGCTTTCTTCAAAGTCATTAGTAATACTTGCATAGCTAGTCCATAATTTATGGTGCTCAAGACTTTTTTTTTACTTTTTTTCATAAAATGAACCAACATTTGGGGTCTGACTTCCTAATATTTTATTTAAGCTATTTTGATTACAGTAGAATTTGTCTGAATAAGGACAAGAGGAGTTAGCCCAAGGCTGTATTGTAAAACATACATGATGCAAAAATCATTTGAGTCTTTTAACAACAATCTTTTCTATTTCAGATCGATGTGAACCAATACAACAATTAAAAAATCATTGCACTTGCAAACAAATAATCATACTAATATGACTGTTAGCATACTTGTCATATTAGTTCATCTTATTTAGTAGAGCATACAGAATCTTATGATGTTTTGTTTATTTGTTCATCTGAGCTTTGGTATGCAAAGTGTCATGCCAGAAGAGCCAGAAGAGATGGTGATTTCCTAACTATAATTGTCACATAGGTAGATGCACACCTACATGTATTTTTAAAATGAGCAATGTTAAAGATGATAGTTGAGCCATTTAACTTTATGTAACTGTGTGTATGTCTTTGATTCATAAAGGTCATCAATCAGATACCTGAAAATATCCCTTGGTGAGTGCAGATGTTAAAATAGTGCATTTTTCATCCATCACATCTTCACTCAACGTAAAGAAATGCTAAAGTTTATATTATTGACCTTATAAGCACAAATCTATCACAGATGGTTTTTTACTTTACTCATAGTCACAATATCAGCAAATATAACACCCTCTGGACACAAGCTGGCTTGTACCAATGGAATAAATATCTTATGCTAGAACCAAGGCTGTAGGTAGATTGAGTCGGTCTGCACTTATGTAAAATTCTTGTTTCATTTGAAATGTACTGCAGCCCTAGAACCTTGTCTGAAGAAATTGTCTGAAGGAACTTGAAATCTCAAAACAGTCCATACAGAGTTCAGTTCATCCCAGAATAGAAGAATGAGGGGAAACAAGAAACAAAAACAGAAGGAAAAAAAAGAAAAGCAGACAAAACAAATGTCTCTTTTGCTCTCAGCAGAGTAATAAGCAGCCAGTACAGAAAACATGCACAATATTAGGGGTCCTTCAGTCAAGTACCTCTTCAGAGGGACAAGAGAAAATGTCTGGTCTGATCTCTGTGGCTCCTCAATTCCAGACAAGTGCTAGAGAAAGGAATGGACCCCAGATTTTTGGTATCAGCCCATCATTGCTGTCCGAAGGGATGGCAGAAGTAGTTGCTTACTTTACAATAAATGTATTTCTCCTGATTTGTTACAGCATTCTCAAAAGGACAAACTGAAGTGTGAGTGGAACATTTTGATCCAGGAGATCCACACACCAGTACTGTGAGTGTGAACTTCAGCTCAGCTAGATTAAAAGAGGGAAGTGGGGACAGTGGTCATGTCTTGAAGCAGCATTTAAATGTGTAATTTTAGCCAATCCAAACTGAAAGTGTGTGTCCCCATGCTCTTTTCACTGGTTACAACGTCACTGATAAATCATACACGTGTTTTTACTACATACTAGTGCTATTTCTTGGTGTCAGTAACCACATGCACAGGGATGATGAATGAATGGCAGTGTTTTGCCCTGTGAGTAAAGATGTGATGATTGGGTTAGTCACAAGGTACAATGCTACTATATGTGAGTTTAGCATGGCATATTCTCATACATTTTTTTGGTCTTCCAAGAAAGCAAGACCAATGCAAGGGACATTTCCCAGAGCCGTGCCAGTTTAGTCATAAGAACATCTAAGCTCACTATCATCACATAATAACTTCTGATGTCAAACACTGTGACTACTTAAAAAACAATCAGAAAAGACTGAGAAGAAATGGTATTATTAGAAAGCATTCTTTCTGTTTCCCTTATGCTGTTGACCATTTCCACTATTCTTTCCACTCAATGTATAACTCACAGTGTCAAGCACTGAACCTGGTCCTGATCCAAACACAGAAGGGGTCAGATTTTTAAATGCCAGCCATCTGTTTGCTCCTTAAGGGAATGCTGGTCAGCTACTAAAGCCACTGTCAGTTACAGGTAGAGGAATGTGAAGAATGCTTAGAAAAAATGCATAAAATGTATGTCTTGTTTTCTTATCTCTTCTCTAACACAACAAGAAGACACTTGCCATCAGCCCAGTAATTGTCTCTTGTCAAATTTTTTCATTACTATTTCCTGCCGAAGACAGAACAAATTGTCATTATTCTTCTAACCTAAATTTCTGCTTGTCTGTGTAAATAAACATGGTGTGGCCATGAAAGGTACCTTTCGAAGTATGAACTACCATCTGCTGTGCTGTTATACCATTATGCTTCTGAGTCTTTCAGTCAGGTTTTTGCTAATATCAAGAAAATAATTTTGAAAGTTATTATTCAATGCTATCGTTGTTCATAAAATAATTTGGGGTGTCTTTTCTTCGGTGCTGTGGAATTTTCGGGAGCAGCAATAGGAGAAAACAGCAGGCAAATGAAGGTGTAAGAGGCATCTGAGCAGAATACTGGAAGGCAATAGAAATCACATAAAACTCTTGTATTCTTACTCCAGGAGAAATCCAAATCACAGAATTGCATTTGATCTTATTGTATTATTTGTGCCATTTTCTATGGCTTATTTAGTCTGTGATGACCTTGAGCAGTAATTTCCATTTTAACTACAGTATTTCACCTTTTTTGGACCTAAAATTAGAAGTCTGAGGCCACTTTGAAAAAAGGTTTAGTTGCCTAACTTGTGGTTGAGTTTGAGATTAGAAGCACTAGTTCCTGAATGGTTGTTCCCTCAGAGAGCAGTGGAGCACTGCAGAACTGTGAAAGCTGTCATTACAGTGTGGAGAAGTCGGGTGATCCCACTGGGAATGCTGTGCATTGCTCTGGAACAAGCACAGCCGCTCTGCTTATGGAAGAGGAGGGTGTCTGTCAAGCTGGTGGACACTGCATATGCTTTTGGGAAGGCAGCAGACATGAAAAAGAGAGTTAGCACTGAAAAAAATGGCTATGTGGGCTTTCAGCTAATGTATCTCGGCACAGTGCCATGGAGCTATGCGGGTTTATTAAATGTAAGAGCTGCTGCTTATGTGTAAATTAGGACTGCCACCTGGCTGGTTTCCAGCTGTCTTGCCTGGTTTTTTTCTGAACTTGCTGGCTGCTGTTGGAGCTACTGTACAGATTGGTCTGGACATTCTCAGCAGACATTTCTTTGGAAGGTGTATGGCCTTTTCTGTGTTGAAGACAACTGCATTTTACCTCTGTTTTAGCAATAAAGAGCCACTGAAGTCACAGAGGTAATTATTCTGAAATGTTGATGGTGGTGACAAGTTAAAAAAAAGGGTCACTTAAAATGTAGTAAAAACAGGATAGCTTCATCCAAATAAAATGATGGTGAAAAGGCATGCAATCTGTTTCTTTTTATAGCCTTTTCAAATTATAAGCTATGTAGATAAATGTAGATAATAAGTTACAGTAGAAACATATTTTGACACTGCATTCTAGGCCAACAGAAGCTAGTAGATAGAAGTTTTACTTACTAAGAATTTAAAAAATGTCTTTGTTATTTCTTTCTTTTGTTTTCTGTCTGACTCTAGAAATATTCCGATTGATAAACTTTGGGTGCTTAATCCAGTTATTAATATGAACCATTTTCTCTGTTTCTTAAGAGAGGGTGGCTCACTGTCTTTCTAGATGACTTAACAGCCTTTCTTTCACAAGTAGCCAGTACAAGCCACATGAGACAAGACTGAGAGTGCAGGTGCTGGACGTTTTAATTAATTTTGTGTTCAAACTGTCTGAAGAACTATTTTATGATCTCACTCAGCTGCCATTTTTAAGACAGAGGTGATACTTCCAAACTTCAGGTGATACTTGCGAAGTTCAGGTGGGTGTCCAAACTAATCCACACATTTCAAAGACAATATTTGTATTCTGACCAGGCATAGGAACGTATTTCTGTGCTACACAATACGTAGCCTAACTCAGGTGTGTTTGGTCAATGGACTTTCATGGCTGCCTTTTCTTGCATTTGTGAAGCTGTATGATCTTTCTTACAGCTTTGAAAGAGTCTTAGCAACCTGTACCAGGCTACAGAAGATTTGCATTCTCTTGTATAGACGAGAAAAAAGAGTGAACATTAATTCCAAGTAAGCCATCAACCATTTTTTCCCCACATATAATAGTATCCGGATGTTTTACTTCAGCTAGAAACAACTCACTAGCACCTAATACTTACAATATGTGTATAAACAGAGAGGTCTTGTTTACGTGCCAAATGCTTGCACTCACCCTGCTGTCCAGTGCTGGGAATAGAATTGTGTGGCTGTGAGTGATTCTGGTCCTTTGCAAAAATTTTTGTGCTGCAAACCGACTATTCAGATCATCACAGGTATTCCTAAAATGTTGGGGAGGGGAAATAGAGGTGGGTAGCATGGGTATAATTAAAGGAAAAGATGAGTGCCCTTTTTCAAACATGATTTATTCTTACCCCTATGCACAATACAAGTGTTGAAAAGCCCCCAAAAGAGAAAAAAAGCCCCCAAAAGAGAAAAAAAGCCCCTGTTTTCTGCTTCTGTTAGCATTAGGTAATCTGCTGTGATCAGATGTTCAACACATCACAATATACTCTCATTTCAAAGCTCTCATTTCAAGAACTTTGGAACAAATAGCAAAGGAAATTTGATGAGACATCCACCTAGCTTTCAGGATCAAGATATTGTGTTCAGATTAGATTTTAAATTAGTAAGTGCTTATTATCATCTTATATCCTAACAATTCATACAAAAATATAGCAATATAAAGATGAGACAGCTGTATCTTGTAAAGATTTGTACATTCCTAACACAATTTTCTAGCAATTCAAATAACATCACATCTGTCACCTTTACAATATCTTGCTTTGATGTCCCTGGCATTTGTGTGTGGGGGAGAAAGTCCTAAAGATGCTAAAGTTTATGAAACAACTTTGCCTTCAGGGACTCTGACAGTACACAATCTGCAGTGTATCAGCATCACCCCCTCCCCCTCCAATAATTACAGCTTTTTAAAATTTTGTAACATTAAGACAGCTTGAAAGCTGTCTTTAAAGTATGTACTTACTGTTTATGCCTGTTGAAATTATCTGGAAAGATAATTTTTGCTAATGGATTTTAAATGTTCTATAACTTTTGAACACTGTTAATATATATGTTGAGTTTTACTCTTCCTTCACTGAAAGTCATGCAGTCTAGTTGACCTTCGTCGATTATAAACATTTAACTGCCAGCAGAGCCAGTTTTGCTGGCACCTCATATCAGATTCCTGAAAACATTTTCAGGACATTTTCAGATACCGGGGATGTCACATCAGCTGAGCATGTTCAGCAGCCATCTCCTTCCTTCTTTTCTGTAGGAGAAATGCTTCTTTACAATTTTCTCACAGCTGCAAGAAGCTGAATGAGCTGGGTCGTGGCAATAACACTCTGAACCCCTGAGGAGAACCATGTATTAGGATTTAACCCTGCTCCTTTTCCCATTTAGGACTATGTCAAAATTTCTACTAACCAAAATAAAGGCAGAAAAGGAGGCACTGTCTTCTGCTTACCTGGCACAATGCTTAAGCATGAAAAAGCAATGTAGTTTTGGTGTGTCCCAATTAGAGCGCACAGATGCTCTGCATGCAATCTAACTGTGTAATGAATATGAGTTAGAGCCCCTATTTAAATATTTACATTTGAGGCTCAGCTAGTCCCGTCTTTTGCTTCAAACCATTACTTACTTGCCTTTCTAATAATTCTACACTTTTCATGTGGTTTTGACAGTGGATTATGTAAAGGTTTTTAATCTATAGAAAGTACAATGGATGGCTGTTGGGACTTTGGAAAGTGAGCAAGGACAGGGAGGAGGCAGAAAACTTTCTTTGTGTAGTAGAAGTTTTATTTTAGCAGAGCACTGGGCTATTTTCCAATGAGAGAGAGAGCTGTAAAAATAGGATGCTATGTGAGTCACAGCTAGAGGATAAAATCTCCTCACTGGGATGCAAATACAGTGTACAATCAAACTGAAGGAGATGTGAACAGACTAAATTGATATTTGATAAGGAAAATGAGGAGTCAAAGATCTGCATACTAATGCTAGCAACCCAGATGAAAAGCAGAAAGAATTGGAATTTCTAATGATGAAGCACTTGGACATGATCCAGGCATTAATTATAAGGAAAATACAGAATTGCTGAGTATATATATTGGGGGTGGGTTCTGAATTTGGAGTGATGATCTATGAGTTTGTATCATAATCCATCCACCAGGCAACTGGACATAAAAAGGATTTGAATAAACATCTTCTAAATATAGTATTTTAAAATAATTTTCTAACATCAGAGTCCTTAAAGATTTGGTTCCTCCTATACCTTGTCTGATGTTGTTTACTTGTAATTTCCAGAGAAAATGTGACAACTTCATGAAACTGCTACAGTTTTTGTGTAGTACCACTATTCATTAAAGGGAAACAGGAATACTGGAATAATCAAAGGCTGGATCGTGTGATATAAGTGCTAGGAGGGAGGGTGATAGAGGACTCACACGTGATTCCACTAGAAAGGAGTGAAGAATAAGGAGCATAATTGATCAAGATCATTTTCTGAAAATTAGATTTTCTCAAAGAATTTGGTGTGATACTTTGACAAGATTATGATTGTTTCAGAAAACCATTGTGTAGCTCTATTTGGACTCCCATAGGGTGAATGACTTCATATTACTTCACAGTATTATTCAAAATACAGCACAGTACACTAACAGTAAAGCATAATAAGAGATTAAGAGATGGCTAACTGACAGATCAGAAAAATAGTTGTCAATAGAGAATCCTCATGTGGGTGTCTGTAATTCTGCATTAGACATAATTTTTTTTCAGCATTTTCATCAATGTCTTGAAAGTTGGTAAACTCACTACCAATGAGGTTTCTGAAAAATGTAACGAAAGGTGCCCTGCAAACTACTGAGGTGAACAGTACAGTCAGAAACAGGAACTTCTAAGGAAGCTGTGCCAAATTGTTTCTAGTGCCAAGTAGTCAGTAGTCAGAAAGTCTCTGAAGATTTTTTCATTGTTCTCCTTCAGTTTCTGTGATCCCTCTGCGTTGCATCTTTGGGTTGTCTCATTGGTGCAGTGATTCTGTTGTCTGCTAGATGTCTTATGAGTTCTCTGTATTAAAAGATATACCAGTCTACTCCAGATGTGATTACTTGGCTACATCAGTACCAAAAAAACCCCTGAGCACTCTATCATTTTGAGGGCAACTATCATGGTCTGGCTATTTCCATAGCGCTACATTTTCCTTACTTTCACATCAGGATGGTTTAATCTAATTTGCCCTTTGGGAGTGGTCCCCGACCTTTGCTAGTTCCCAGGCTTTTCTCTGGAATAGAGACAAGGTCAGAATGCTGGCAGGGACTGCTGAGTGTTCTTAAAGTGTGGGTGGATGAGTTCCAGGGATGAAACCTATGCGTGGGTCTGCACTATATATTAGTGCAGATACAACATTTCTGTGCAAATCAGTGTTCTGCCTCCTCTCTCTGACATCTTTTGATGTATACTCATCTGACAATCAAATTCAGTGCATATGAAGTGAAACATGTTATTTCCCTGCCTGTGATCACCACTTCTAACAAATACATCCTCACAGCTACTGCTTTTCCTGATCTCTACTGCATTCACTCTTCGTGTAGAATGATCACCTGAATGCTGCTTTCAACCCCTAGACTCTCCTCAAGCCTCATATCCTGCCTTGGTCCATCAATAGCCCTACAGCCTACACTCACAGTACAAAAATAAAAAAGAAATCATGAATAATAATAAGCATAAAATTATATGGGAGCAGGGAATTTGAAGTGCACCTTCAAAGTGGGGAAGGATATGGAGCCCAGGGAGAACCATATAACAGAAAGCAGGTTATGGATTTCAAAACCATAACTAACATACAGTTAAACATGAAATTCTAGAAAGATATATGGATAGACAGCCAAAGAATATAGGCAGGGAATTGATTTTTCCTCTTCAAGTGACCCTGCTCATTGGATTTAACTACCCAACCATTTATTTTCTGCTCAGAAAAAGAAATAATGTACACATACTTTTGATGTTCACATTTTCAAAAGAGATAGTGAACAATTGGAAGCAGTATAGAAAAGACTCATAATAATATTCAAGGACTAAAGAAAACACCATAAAACAGTCTGTTTATCAAAGCTGACTGATAAAAACATGTAAATGCCTTCTTGTTACCTGATGCTGAATGGAAAGTGCTCTCACCCTTGACAACAGCTGAGACTGTGAGCAGGAAGAACCTGTTCCAACCTGAGAAAACTGTTAGAATGGAAAGGAATGTTATGCTATTTTCTTCTTTTCTTTTTAAATGTTACTGCTTTTATATACTAGAATATATTTTCACATAAAGTACTTAGTGTCACATAGGTTGCTTGTGTAGGCAGCCAGAAAAGCAATGGTACTTTTAACACTGAAACTGTAATGCAAAATTAGTTCATAAATACAGAACAGCCTTTGTTTCTATTGATGAGTTATAGGAAGCAGTGCTTAAATAACTAGTATAACTTTAATGTGGTACATTGCCTGTACTGCAGCTTATTTGCACTATTTGTTTATCCTTCCAGGTATCCAAAAATGGGTGTAAAACACATGAAAAGCGTATACTATGTGGAAAGATTGTTGGAGATCTAAAGTATAAAGCCCCTAAGCTAATTCCTGTGTGCTGTAACTCCATTTAATGCAGCTGAAGTGAAGAAAATTTTACCAGTGATGAATCTGGCTCAAGATCTTAATTTATTAAACAACATGAAGAAGGCAGAAAATAGTGCTTTTTTCTAAAGATATTTCCCGAAGCTATATATTAAATATCAATACACATCATACAGAACACTGCTTCACTGATTCATTAAGACTTTATAGAACAGTGCGCTGTGAGCAGAGACTGCAAAATGAAGGATTTTTAGCTGTTTCATTTAGCTATTTCTGTATGGGATTTTTTTCTTTGAGAAAGGCACTGCATCATGCTGATGAGTGCAATATTAATGACTACTGTATAATACCACAGTCATCACACCATCAAGTGTATTGCATTCCTCAATAAATTTCACTACTAGGCTGCTTTCCCCTCTTAGAAAAAAAATTAAAATCTGCCTTGATTTTACCCTTCAGTTCTGCCCTTTGTGCCATGTGCCCAAGTCTTTGAGGGGCAAATATCCCCTGCTTTTACTGAGAATAGGTGAAGGGTAGGCAGGGTCTTAACGACATCCCAGTTAAGTGCCCAGCAATATGGGGGATGAAGCCTGGCTTTCATTTGCTGTCCAGTAAGTGTATGTAATGCACATTAAGACTGGTAGAATTAAAGGAAATGTGAATTTGGGTTCACTTTACTGAAGTCAATAAATTCCGTGGGTCCAATATCTAACCCTTTTAAAAGTGTGGCTCCATTGATTGAAAGCATGAGAATGATCTCTCCCTGCATATTGTCCTGGGGATTGAATAGTCTTCAGCTCCAGAAGAACTGAATATTAGAATTCTAATTTACAATCAGCACTGTAAAAAGCTTTGTCCTATTCAGATTGTCTGGCAGCAGCAGCAAGCACAAATGTGTTTATTGAAACCCATTCCAGGGCATTGTAATTGTCCTTATTTAGGCAGTCATAAAAAGAGAAATATATAATTCATGGCAATCTTTAAAAACTGGCTGACCAAGGCTCATGACAAATGCTTACAAATGGGGATTAAAACCTGAGCTGTCAGTGAGATAATTAGTTTATTCCAGCACATTGAAAGGCTGTGGTTGTGATGATGATGGGTGCCATCTGATGAGTAAGGAGTCATGTTACAACACAAGCACATGCTCCCCCTTCCCCTCCCCTCTCCTCCAGTAAAGACCTTATTTAGCCAGCTATGATACTGCTTTTCAGAAGAGAAAAAAGGAATTGTTTTAACTCCTCTTTTTTCTGGTTCTTTTCAAACAGTGATCGACAGTCCCCATTTGGCTAGAGTATGACCTGAGACCAGAGATGTCAAAGAGAAATATTTGCAAATTCTGTCCTCACTCTTAAAGTAATTATTTTTCATTTCCATCAAGCAGGCAACTATACCCAGGTATTCATAAACAGATTCCTAATGTAAAAACTGTCAGTAAATTGGCCATATTACCAAACAAATTGTTCCCTCTGCCAATAGGTTCCATGCTCTGAGTTTCTTTCTACCAGCATTGCTGGTCACAACATGTGAAGACTGTAACTGGGTCATCATTTTTATATAGATAGGACAGCTGTGGAGGGAAAGAAGGAGGGGAAATTAGGTATCTCTTCTGCTTTAGCATAACTGCAGAGTACAGAATAAGGTGCAGCTAGTCAGGAATGAATTCAGAGAGGCAGCAATCTTCACACTAGATAAACTGTAGGGTGGACTATGGACATTATTAAAGTCAAGTACCTGTCTGCAAATTCTTATCCTTCAATCTGTGAGAATGAAATTCTGAAGATCAGATATATGACCACTAGCAGACTCCTTATCATGTGTTTTATCCACAAATAACAGGAGAATGAAAAAAATAATTAAAAAAATAAGTATATTCCTGATCAGAACAGCAACATTGCTTTATAAAATGTCAGCTGGCTTTGAATGTGTCAAATAATCTTTTGCCCTCTTTGCTCTTTTATTACCTTCAATTTATTTAGGTTCCTAATTTACTTTTTGTATTATTAAAATGCTTTCCAAGTATTTTGTAATCAAATGGTGACACAAAGAAATATTACTGTATATAATTACACTATATAATTATAATTAATATAATTAATTATATTATTAATATTATATAATATATAATTAATAATATTATAATTATAATTAATATAATTACATTATATTAATGTCAGACATGGAGGTGCATAGTCCATCTAGGAAGAGTAAAAGTAGAAAGATAAACCAAGTACAGGAAAAAGAATTCATAAGCTGTTAGCCTGCAAATGATTACTTGTATTAGGAAAAGAAATAATAAAGCTGGAAATAATAAAGGCTTGAGAACTACAGCAGTGGCAGCTCCGTAGTTAAGATTGAACTCTTCAAAGTAAATGAAGCCAAAGAAACCTTATTGTGACAGGCAGACCTGTCTCTGCAAAGGACAAGTCTAGTGAAAACAGTTTTCTCCAATGAAGTTCTTAACAAGCGGCAGAGGAACTGAAATGTGTCTATTCCAAAATATACACCAAGCCATAGAGCAAGAATCCAAGTATGAATAATGCTGCAGATGGGATTTCTTTGCATTACCCAAGTAAACATAACGTAATACAAAAGTGTCCATTGGAAAGACTGAGTTATTCATGACCTAAATCTTGCCACTTCAAAATAGTTAAAATTGCAAGGGGATAGCATGCATTTGGTTGCTTTTCTTACTCACCCAAGACTCACTCAAAAGAAGTAGTATGAATTTTTCTGACTTGAAACTGTCATGGTTAAGTTGTATTCATGGGATTCCTGGTGATGTCACTAGGACATGAAAAGGCAAAGCATCTCCACATCATACAAACGTTGTGACGATTTCTACCACAGATAAGAGATCTGCACTGCAGCAGAGTGAAGGAAACTTTGTTCTTGGTCTTTAATAAACTTCCTGTCATATCTATCACTCCTGGGCTCAATAATTTCAAGCTTAGTGAACTTTCTTCTTTCATGATTAGTGAAGTGCCTGTAGCTGGCTAACAGAGGATAGTTATTTTCTAAATGTCTGTTTTAGCAGAGTGTAAATGACTGGAGAAGACAAGGAGTGCAATGCATACATGTGATACTTTGATGCGTGGAGATTAAATATTTTATGAGGTGAATCATTTCCTGGTGCTTCAAATGTGCAGTTTGTGGTTTTGTTTTGTTTTGTTTTTTTTCTGTATTCTTAAAAAAATAGTTGTGTTATAACATTAGTGATTGTGAAAGCAAAGGCATTTCTCTTGTGAACTGAGTCATATCTCTGTAACTCCTTTCATTTAAGTCAATGGCAGAGCACAGGACCTGCGTTTATGTAGCATGATCTACTTTGGATATGGTAAAAGCTTATATGGAAACATGCACCCTGGTTTGGGGAGACATGATCAATGTCCTTTCAGTGTGAGCAAGTTTCATGAAATGAACCCACCAAGAGCTTTTCCTTGCAGCTTAATTTGTAGAAACTGCTATCATCTTTTTTAAGGTTTTGTTTCAGGAAAAATGTTATTTGTGTAGTTACTACCACCACATACTGCTTTTGGATGCAGGCTAATATAACACCTTGTTGTGTGAATCCCTCTCTAAAAGAGACAGCATTTTATAGTCACCGCTGTGCCAGTTCTAAACTCTGTGGATGATGTTCTGAAAATGTGCGAGCAAGCTGGCGTCATACCAGGCCAGGAGTAGAGCAAGAAGTTTCTAAGCAAAAAGATTGTATTGATGGAATCAACCATTTATGATTTCACCTATCAAAGACAGTACCTTTTAAATTCAGAAGCTAAGCAGGTTCAGATAAAGCCTGTGTCTTTAATTGCTGAAAATTAAATCTGGAAATTCTGCAGCTTTGTGAACTCCACGACAGTGTATGTGGAATTGCAAAGGAAGACAGCTTGGTTACAAATGGCTGTCAGACATGGCTTGCACTATCAAGAGTTAAGCAGAGATGGATGATTGACATGAGCTGCATATTTTTAGCTAGGAAATGAAATATCCATATAATTACTATTTTTACCTTTTTAATCGTAAAATAGGTTGAAATAAGAAACAACCGATTTAAAAATGAATTTTTCATTGCATTAATTAATAAATGACTTTTTAAATTGCTTATTCATTAAAAAATTGATCTGCTTTGTTGACTTTTTTCTTTCCTTCTTCAGATTTGTCTCCAGGGCAAACATCTCTTCAGCTACACACCTGGCCTAGAAGAAACCTCACATTTCAAACCCTACTTGTTACGACAGTGCCTGGTATGATGAACCTATTGCAAAGCTGGAGGTGTGAGGTGCAGTTGATAAAGCAGCTAACCATTACAAGTCATAGTACTGTTTCAAAGCAGTTTTGTGTCAGATCTAGGGGGAAAGGGTGTAATTTGTGTGTACAAGCCAGGAAAATCTGTCCAGTGTAATTCCTTGTCTAGAACTAAATGATTTTGTTATCATCTACAGTAAGATGCGCTAGCAGTGCTATTTAGGGCAAGGTTGTGTTTTTATACTGCTATTCTAATGGAGTACTGATGGTAAGAGGGATTACTGAAACTGGCTTTGTGGATGAAGAAAAGGCATTCCACAGAAGAACCTGGGTGCAGGAGAGTGCTCGTGAGCAGCTTACATTGCTCTCTGTCATTGTCTTTTCCTGTCTTCACTGGTTCCTCTTCTGCTGGACGGAATAAAGAAATAAATTGTTATACTCTAGTCTAATCTAATGTTGGTAAAGAACAACACTGCCTAACCCCCAAAATTACTTTTACATTTATGCATATGTACAGGATGAGGCAGTCTCTGCTCATTACCTTTATGTCACACTGTGACCTTAGAATATGCTTGAATATTTTATAAATAAGATGGATCCTGTTTATTCCAGTTTTTATGTTCACCACAGTTTGAACTGTGGCTCCATTGTGCAAAAGAGATGTAAGAACATTAGCTATGGACTCCATTTTGCATTACACTGCTCAAATGTCTTTTTTTTTGTCTTTGAACAGCAGCAGGAACTCTGCCTTCTCATCCTACTCCTTGGGTCAGGCAGGTTGTAGCAATGGGAAGTTACTATCGACAAACTTATCGCTTCAACATATTATTTCACTAGTTTCTTAAAAAAAAAACCAAACCTGCCTGAAGGACATAAGATGCAAAAGAAAAAGCTCTGTGTTTGACAGAGGGTGGTGAGGTGGTTAGAGTGGTGTTTACTTTTAGACTCTGACATGAAAACAAATTAAACCAACTACTGTGGTTGGAGCAAGAAATTTCTTTGTGGTGTATATATATTATCTTGAGCTTTTTTTTTTGCCCCCCAGACTTAGCTGAACTAATATTTGAAACTGGTATGGTCTGCTCAAACTCATGTTGGTGATAGCAATATAAATGTGAATCTAGGAGGTCTTAAAATAGTAAAAACAAAAAACAGAACAAAACAAAAAAGACAAAAAACCACAAAAACAACAACAGCAAAAAAACCCCACACCAAATAAAACAAAACAAAAACAAATTAAACAAAAAAACCCCACCAAACCCCAAAGCAGACCAAAAAAACCCACATTCTTAACTGGAAATCAACCCTCATTTTCTACTGTTAATTATTTTAAGTCCATCAGTCTTGCATTTCATTTCCATAAAAAGGGCATAAGAAAGGTTACAAATCTATGTCATCTACTGTGAATGAATTCTTTTTTTGAAGCTCTACAGCCTACAGTATTTAAATTATGCCATCACTGAATATTTTTCCCCAGTCAGGAACTAAGCCTAATGAGACAAGAAGAGAATATTTATGCTCAAAGATACCTATGTAGCTCAGAAAATATATAATCATCACTTAAAAATCTTCAGAGCTGGCTCAAAGCAACAGTTTGCACTGGTGATGCACATAGTAGGAGCTACTTTGAAAGCAGCTCCTGTAAGACAACTAACACTTTTTATTCTTCTATGTTTTCTTCCCATTCATTTCTATTACACCCTGAACCTTTCATTACTCTACAATTGATATTTTGAGCTAGAAAGCAATTTCTATGGGATTTTTTTTTAATAACATTTCTTATATATAAAGGACTAGATTCTAGTTTCAGTTGTACCTTCACAACTCAGCACATTTGGCGTGTTTTACCATCGTTTTGCATACACAAAGTTTGGCAGGCTATTTGCCAAACATCAAGAGAGTTAAGTAAAGCATCCTAAAGCTGAAAATTAAAGAGTATTTCAGCTATTTTAGCTATTAGGAAAATTGATGCTCTACATAAGAATATTCTATTATTACACATTGTTTTCACTTTTTACAGAGAAGCTGAATGGGTATATTTAGTAAGAATCAGTAATTGAAAGAACAGGTTGCTGAAACGTGCAAAGTCATGAAATGCCTTCATCCAAATACGCAGTTATGGTTAGGGGCAGTCTCAGAACAGGGAAAAGATTGGTTTGCTGCTCAATTTAGTGCCATCTGAATGCCAAGAAATCTCCAGAATGGTTTGAGCGCTGTTTGCAATGCTCTTGTGGGCTTGCTGGTATCCTCAGAGGGTATTAAAAGCATCTGGATGTTTCCAGGATGCAGGAAGTTTGATTTTCCTGGAGGAAAAGGTGATGACTTTCCCTCTCCTAACATTGCCACCTACACTTTCTGTTTGCTGGGCTCCTACATGCAGAGATTACACTTGGCCATGGAAGTGGTGTTCCCTCACCTTGCACTGGAGATGGCACACAAACCAGTTCTCTTATGGGAATCCAACAGCTGATATATATTGGGAGAAGGTAATGAGCCTTTGTTTTTTCTGAGAAACTGGTGTCCAAACATGGTCCAAGATTTTATATGAGGTTTTCTCAGTCTGAAACTTTTAGCAGGCTGCCAATTCTGAATACTTTAGAGGTATTTTTTATCTACAAGATGTATTCTTCTTCCTGTGAAAGAAGTGAAAATAAAAAAAATAATAATAAAAGATTTTCATCTGAAAAAGACATGAGCACAAGTTAAACAAATTAATATTTTCCTTTTGATTAGCTCTCATTTGCTACTGAACTGTGAATTTGCTGCTTCATTAGACATGAGGTGAACAAAGGGAAATCTAATTAAAGGTTATTACCTCTCCACACCATTGGTGCCTAAAATCCGTCATATCCCTATTCCCTAACAGATAGTCCATTATAAAGAAATGATCACTAGTTTTGTTTCAAGGTCCAAAATATGGCATGCCAGGTCATAAGCCAAGAAAAGTTTGGCATAGATATGAAAATTAAAGCTGTTTTAGTCTCATTTTAATTATAACACAGGACTGAAACTAGAATCCAGTCTTGTTGAAATTAATGAAAGCAAAAGCAGATATCTGAATGAGAATTCTTCTGACATACAATACAATGTATAGGTTGAAAACCAGGTTAGTCACCCAGGCTTGAGGTGAATGTAGCTGTTTGCTAAATCCCAGCTGAGGAACCAGTCTTGAATTAATGAAAAGATGCTTCCTTTGCTCTGGACAGGACAAGGAATCCAATCGAGGACATATTTCTTCTAAGGCATCAAGGTTAAACAGTCTGCACATTAGCAGGATAGCACTGTCAGAGAAAAGACCTTTTGTAGAAGTATGGTACACATTGAATTAACCAGCCATTAAATTAGCCATTGAATTAGTCATTAAATTAACCATTAACTAATGTTAAGTTATCCAACCATCTCCGAGCCCAGCTACGAAAGCCAGGTTCATCCCTAACTACCAACCCTACTCACACACACATTTACGCAGACATACGCATATAAAGATCATGAAGTATAGGATATATATGAATATATAGCTTTACAGCTAGGCACTGTTTGTGTTTCAATTCACAATCTTTGTCACATGCAGGGAAACTGTGATCTTGAATACATTTTAATTTATGTATTCAAATCGCTGCTAGGCTTGAGTGAGGAGAATTAAAAATGTTTCCATCTTTAATGTTTGAAATATTTTCAGTGTTCCACTTCTCTTGCAAAAGTTCTTATCCCACTCTAACAGGGGGGTCAAAGCAAAGCCAGAGGTAAGCCATTAGCAATTAAGCAGGTTTGCAGCAGGCAGAAAACAATCAGTAGCTATTCCTTGCAGATCTGTCAAGGAGACCTACTGTTAACTGCTGTGTAGTTACTGACACAGTGCCCTGCCACTTGCAGAAAAAAGAGGGAAAAATATGTGGTAACTTAAAAAGTTACCAAAGAGAAAGAAATGATGAATTAATGTTACTAGGATACAAAAGAGTTTTCCATTTTTTTATGGATCCTTTTTCACCACTTCACAGAGCTGTACCTCAGTATTCACGGATGTGTGCCACATAGTTTTTTTCCAGAACAGCACAAAGTAAGCACAGTTGGTTGGTGAATCTAGTCAACAAATCTGGTTTTATGTTTATATTTTCATTAGGATAAGGTTCTTTGCCCAAAGGGTGGCTGGGCACTGGAACAGGCTCACCAGGGAAGTAGTCACAGCATCATCCTGACAGAGTTTAAGATGCATTTGTACAATGCTCTCATGCACATGGTGTGGTAACGGGGGTGTCCTGTGCAGGGCCAGGATTTAGACCCAATGATCCTTTTGGGTCCCTTCCAACTCAGGATATTCTATGATTCTATGATTTACATTTGAGTGAAGTAAGAGTGCAGAGTGGACAGAAGTCAGAGCTGATATGTTCCACTCAGTTATCCAAAGCTGCCAGCATCCCACAAGCAGCTCTGTGCAGCATGAATTACAGCATTAGCTACTTCAAAAGCATCGGGTCTGGTGTATTTGATGCAGGATTTACTTGATGCACTTCAGCACAGCAAATCCAAGAAGTCAGAAGCATCCCCTGTGCACTGAGCTCAAATCAGGGAGAGCACTGTACTTTTTGTCCATGAGTTCTACTTGGTCATTGCGCCGGTTTGGACAAATTTGGAGGAAAATATCCTCTGATAGAAGGCAGGTTACAACCATCCCTCCCTCACCTGCCCTTTTTTCAAGAAAAAAGAAATTTTCCTCAGAGGAAAGTGAAAGAGATAAAAAAACTATTTATTTAACAAACACACAGAAAAAGGATAATAATGCTAAATAATAAAACCTCTCTCTGTGGAGAGAAACCTGGTAAGATTTCAGGGTCCTTCTGTAGGTGTGGTCTCTCTCCTCCTCCTCAGAGCTGGGTCGTGGGCCCACCTCCGGGGCCTCGGTGGAAAATTCTCCCAATGTGTTCTGATGTTGAAACAGTCCAGAAGAAAAGAAAGGAAAAACCAAAGTCCCAGGAAAACAAAGTTCAACTCTCCGTCTCCCTCCAGAGAAAAGGAGGCTGGCTGAAAAGCAAGCAGGGTGCTTCCTCTGTTCTTGCTACCGCAGCAGAAGAACGCAGAGGAGTGTGTATGTGTGTCCTTGAACAACTGTTTTGAAAAGCTTGCTCGGTTTTTTTCCTCTCCCCCCTCTCAGGCTCAGTTTAAAGGCACAGGAAGGCACAAAATTAACTTCTGGGCATAGAGCAGCGATAGGGGATACAACATCATAAAGTCACCCCAAGACAGCCATCATCCAAAGAGCTGTGGCTATAAATTACTGCTAGACATCAGAATCTTCTGCCATAACTAATGGAATTGTCTGGTCTGATGTGGGAAGACATGGAATGGAGTTACAAGCTGTAAAACCTACCTGCAGAGGCACATGGCAGCACAAAGGAGCACAGGCAGCACAGAGAAGCTTGTCTCCACTGGACCCTGGGGGGAGGAGGTGTCACACAGCAGGGAGAGGAGCCCGCCGGGAGCTGACAGAGGGTGACCAGCGAGTGACCACCCCGTAAAAGGACATTTAGAAAGTGTGTTACTGATGTGGCAACATGGGATAGGTCACGTAGTGAGGATTACCTTATAAGGAAACACTGTGCCTTAGAAAAGTGTATAAAACCAGCTCATTCCTTTGAATAAACAATTCGGATCCCCTGCCTGTCTGGGTCCATGCCTCAATCGCCAACAGTCTGATGATGTTTCTTTAAAGAACACATAAAGTATTGTTATAGCAGCCTATGATACAATAAAAGATATTTTGGGTATGTCTACATTTTATATTGTGAAGAGCATTCATCCATTGTGTCTACCCAGAGTGGAATAACAAAAAGACATATCTGCTTCCACACTTAAAACAATTTAAGAGCTGGGCCTCAACAAGGGTTATTACCTTGGGCTAAATATCACATAATAAGGTCAGATAGTTTCTTCTCAGTCTGGAAGTAGACAAAGGCAAGCTTAGACTTGCCCAAAGAACGTGGTATAAGCTTACACAGTTTCTCTCAAAAGAGCTTCAGATATGGTCTGGTCTACATACAAAAGGTTTTGAGAGTAGGATACAAATAAACCTCAAACTGATCAGTCTTAATCCAATATCAGAGTAGATTTTTTGGTTTGTTTATATCTCTTAGGAAGAGGTTTAAGTTAAATTGAAAAGCTATGCTTAAAGCAGAGCAAAGCTGTTTACACTGAGGATTATCCAGCATGGCTTCACCTAGACAGCTATATCAGCATGAAGGATAAAATGTAGACAAAGTTTGCAGATGTACTGTGATAAAAGTGTAATAAGATATAGGATGGAGAGGAGGAAGGACAAGAATAACAACAATAATTTGTTGTTTGTATTTCACAGGCTTTGAAAAACTTTTAAAAAAGAAATATTCTCTTTCCTGTTTCTGTGTGAAAAACTCAAACAGACAATAGGGTAAAATATTTCTGCCAGGACTTAGGAAACTACTCTGCTGACTATAGAGAAAATGCTGCCAAATTCAGGAAGTAAACAGGCTGAAATAAACAGAAAAACAACATTTACTTTTCTCAAATCTCTTAAAGTAAATCTTCTCTCCTAGCAACCATATGGAAAAACAGTTCAGACACAAATGTTACTGGCAACTCCGAGTTGCCTCAATGAAGGTATATTGAGCATGGCCTCTTGCATCCATGGCACACTTCCCTGGAAAGAGTTTGCCCCTTCACTCTCCAGCACCGTTAAGCATGCTGCATGTTTTTACACATGCTGTCATAGTCTGGGCAAGGGTGGAGGATTTGTAAGCCTTCAGATAGAGGCTTAAAAGTTTGAGACAGCAACATTTTTAGGTTTTGGCAAAGATGGTGCCAACTGTCTGGCTCTCAGGATTTCTCCAGTCAAGTGGTCCATGAAGCACCATTGGCACCAGCTGCACAGGAAATAAAGTATACCTGGACCCTCAAAGGGAGGTCAAGTACCTCATTGAAAGCCTCCAGCAGGCATCAAAAAAAGAGTGGAAAGGCAAAAAGGAAAAAAAAAAAAAAAAAAGCAATTGAGTCCAGAAAAAAAACTGAGAGAAAAAGATGTGTGCTGGGTTCAACTCAGCATGTCCACCACCTCCACACCCATGGGCTGGCCCTGTGAAAATGGAAACAGGACTGCTAGAACTGAAAATCCTCATGTTTCACTTCAGTCTTTGAGTACAAATAGTATGTCTGAAAAGTGGAGTGTTATTGTTTATTGTCTATGTTGTACTGTCTACTGCTGAAATGAATTGCTTCCTAAATTTATTCTAATACATTCAAACCAGATATAATGGAGGTATGTGGCTTACAGACTCCTACAACAATGATTTCCCACCAGTGACATTCATTGCAGTAGCAGAGAGTCAGTACTTCCCAGCTGAGGCCTTTTCCAGAATGCTCCCAGCTGCAGCGGAGCTCGCTCGTGTGGAAAGGAACGAGACCAACTAACTGCTTTTGGGTGACATGCAGAATAAAGGCTGTGAATTCCTAGGACTTGATCAGCTGAGATGCTGAATGACCTTGACTCCCCCTGAACTCAACAGGGCCCTTGGCACCTCTTTGGATCTGTCCCCTGACAATGGGAGCACCCGTTCTTGGCTGTGGTGGTCTCTGCTCCCCTTCTCCACCACAAGGCATCCCAGCCTCCAGCCACTGAGTGTAGCTGTGGGTGAGAGGGCTTGCAATGGCTTGAGGTGTAGCCTGTGTTTTGGCATTTTCACAGACAAGCTCAAGAATTCTAAGGTTTGAAAAATAGCACAAAAACTCTGTTTTTTCAGTGAGCACTGCTTTTGGCAGTGAGTCTGCTAGGTGTTCTGAAGCAGAATAAGCAGCATTCAGCCTGTCCCCACCATCTGCCCAAGTCCTTTTCTTTTCCTCATTCAGCTCCATTGGAAAATATCAACGGAAAGTGGGGTTTTCTTTACAAAGAAAAATCATGTGTTGGTTTGTACTATAACTTGTGATTTCTCTGTATTCTGGGAGAATACAGCTGCAGTGCAATTCATGGCAACCATTTGAACTTTCTGAGATGATCTGCTCCAAAACTTGATAAGAGCTCTTGAACTGTGTTCATGCTACGTACAGGGCTAATCTAGCAGCTGGCTAAATCTTATTTTCTGCCCAGTTTCAAAATAAAGGTGACAAATGAGATATATTCAAGATATAAACCAGTGATTTGGGAACAGATAGAAATCTGACCAAGTACTGAGTTACAAACTTTTTTTCTCCATGTGTCTTGCATGATCATAGAAAATCCTTCTGGTGAAAAATCCAAGTTAAGGAGTGACTGCATGGTTAGCTGGGAAAAACAGAGAGAGAAAAGACACAGGTTATTATTTATTTGTTACCATCTATGGTAGTACCTTGAGGAAGAACTGACCATGGAGACACTATTGCACTGTTCACTGGACAAATCCACAGACAGATTCCTTCCTGTAAACGACTAAGGCTTGAAAGAATGAAGCAGACAAAGTATAGAAGGATACAAATGCAAACTTTTTATGTAGAATGCTGAAGCACAGTCAAGATTCAAACCCATTGTTTCTCAATCTTTTATATAAGTTTGTTTTTCATTGTTGTGGAGATAAAACTGTACAGTTTTTACCTTAGTTCAAAGCAAGGTATGGTGGAAATCACTCTAGCATTGATAGCTTTGCCTTCCTAAACAGTCTGTTCTGTTTCAGTTACTCATTTCCTTTCTGAAAATCTTTTTCATTATTTTTGTTTGAAATGTATGGTATATGATTGAAATACATTTCACCTGAAAATTAGGTCTCATGTCTTTTTATGACCACAAGAAGTGTCCATAAATCCTCCCTGGAATAATTCTACCTCTCTCAAATGCCTACTTTTTCCAGGAGGAATCACCCTCTGGAGGAGGCTATCATGGTCCATAAGAAGAGCAAAAGCCTATATCACTAGCCTGGACTGTAACATTTATTTCTGGAGACCTGAAATCAAACCAAATTAGTTTTCATAAAAGTGATACTGGCTTTCGTGGTACACCTTTCAGCAATATTTATTATCATTAAATAAATGCCTAATTAAACTCATTAAAAGGAAAGCAATGCCTAATGAAAACACTGTGCCAAGCAATTTTACCCTAGAGACCATGAAATCTGGTGGAGACTCTTATCACTTCTACTGAGCTATTAGGAAATATTCTGATTCTATAGTGACAGGTGACAGGATGAAATGTGGTGACACTTTTTGATACAAAGGACAGACAGTCTGTATTACATCTGACCCCATTTAAGTGTCTACTGCATCAACAAAAATATATGAGTAAAACAAATAGTATCATGTTTATTGTCTTGCATTGAGGCCAAAGTGGGTTATTTTTACTGAGTGCCTGCAGTTTCTCTCATCCCCCTAAACAAAGGCCATGCAGAAATGTTTTGTTGGGAATGGCTCCCCACATGTGCTGACCTCTGAGCTGTGTCATTTGGTAAAACTTCAGCAACTTTTTTTGTAGGGATGCTTGAAGTCCAGTGCCCAGCACTGCTTCTTGTCCATGTTTAATTTCTTAGTGTACAGATAGCTTTAAGGTGCAATTCCTCTCCTCCCAATACAGACATCAAATGTAGATTAATATGTCTCAGACTGTTATCTGTGAAGCATTTGGTGATCTGTAAGAAATGACGAGGTGATTTCACAATTGTTTTGAAAAAACTTCAAAGCAATTTTAAATATAAATTTAAATTGTTTAAATATAAACAAAATTTAAATATAAATGCACACATATATATATTTCCAGGTATGCAAGGAAGAAAACAAAATGGAGAACAAAAAATGTCGCTGTAGTTTTTTCCCAGGGCAGCTGAATTTTATTTGGCTATAAATGAAAACCATCATGGCAGCACTGTACTAGATGATCCTTGGCATCATTTCAAAAAGGTTGTCAGGCAGTAAGGTTTAAAAGAGCGGAGGAAGAGCAGGCGAGATGACCCCTGGGTGTCCATGCAGCCCCATGACTCTGTTCTGTTTGAAAGGATTTGCAGATGCCTCACATTGGGTGGGAGCTGGTTTGAAATCAAGGGGGTTTTTTCCTGTACTTAGGTGTAGAATGAGGCAGAAGCAGGAGGTAGGTGGAAATGAGTCTCATTAGGAGGTTGAACTGGCAATGAGCAGTGCACTGAAACTATGATGGCTCTGCTGTTCTGAGTGTGTATTCTATCACCCCCCACATTTTATTAGTTACTGTTTCAGTTGTGCTGCTCTTGGTGCTAACCATGTTCCTCCTGTGCTACCTGACCATCCCACGTTTCTGATGCACGTCTCTGTACCCTTCCCAGCTGGGGCACTGTTATCTCTGTGAGGTCTCTGCTGCCCTTCTTCCCCTCCCCAGTCAAGTTCTGATGTGGAGCAAAGTCTGCAGTGGGGATCTTCAGCCCAAAGGCAGGAGTGAGAAAGGAAGATGATTCTCATATTGTAGTACTGAAAATGAAAGGCAGAAAATCCCAGGACAGCAAGTGGTGGTCAAAGACATTTTCAGGGAGTGGAAGGATCATAATGGAAGCTTAGAGCCTTTCTGCCCTGCTGTTTCTGTCACAGAGCACCATATAAAAGTTCCAGCCTCCAGCAAGATCCAGCTGGTAGAGAGATGAGAACTAGTGAGGGGAAGGTGACTCCTGTTGTCCTCCTCCTGCATCCCTGTCTAAGCAAACATCTTGGTTTGATAGTGCCTCAATACTTTTTAAGTTCACTACAGAGAAATATTTAAATGAGGTCACCTCAGGTTAGATTTGGATTCCGCAGACATATTTCACATGAGATGTCCCTGGTATACCCATGCATCACATTTCTCCAGTCTGCATCACTAAGTTTGAGAGACACGCTTAAGCATTTAACTTTATCCAAATTCATCCTTTTGTGGTCTGTTCCAATGTCATCTGGAATTTCTATTAACTAATTTGGCCATCAACCAGTTTGTCTATGCCACATAATAGGGTTTTGTACAAAATGGGTTTTTCGGTGTGCTAGGAATGTCATGTTTTAATCAATGTCTCTTTGAATGTTAAATCTAATGAAGGCTGTAAGTGAGAGACTATAAATGCACAGAGAGAGTTACCATGGAAACAAGAGCAGTATCTGCCGGGTACCCCACACTGGCAGCACAGTGCAGCCCTGCCCCGGTGCAAGGCAGAGGCTTTCCAAAACGTTTTCAGCAGTCACATCAAGGATTTTCAAGGCTTGGAGCAGAAAGCTGGGTGCTGTTTCGGTGGCAGATTGTAGACTGGCCAGTGTCATGATGGTAGGGTGGCAGCTGGTGGAATCACCTGCTGAGCTGGCACACACTGTGTGGTTTGCTATCTACTTCTATACAGCTCCTTTAGCAGAACTTGTGCACCATTAGTAGCTAAATTTGCTGAAACCTTAGGCCACAAGCTGTGAATTTTCACTCAGATATGATGAACTTTTACCCAGTCAAGTACACCAAGAAATCCCAGAGTCCATTCAAGTCAGAAGATAAGGAAGCTGCATTCATTAACAGAAGCTGCACCCTCAGAGATAAGAAAGGAAACCACTTCTTAGAGACAGTGAAGGTACCCAGTGAGGGATGGGAAGACCTCAGACCCAAATACTGCCAAAGGTCCCATCTGTCACATAAAAGGTGGGAAATTTAGAGTGCAAGGGAATAGTTGTTTAGCGATTTCTCTGTTTGAGGTCCTGCTTCAGAGGTACCCAGCTTGAGCTGTAGCCCTACTGATATACAGATATACTGTTACAGAGGAATCTGCCTTTTGGCTTATCAATTCAATTGACTCATAGAATCAATCCTGGCCATGGTGGCTGGCTTTCATAATTTCCATAACACACAGCAGGGCCCCCACTACTTAAAGGCAAATGCAACAGTTCTCTTGGCTACAGGCTGCACAGTCCTGACTGCAGTTAAGAGAGATGAGGCTCCAGAAAAAAATTCAGAGGTTCTACATGGATCTGGACTTGTAATCCTCTGAAACTACAACTTCTGAGTTTTCTGGCATGACGCTCCTCTAAGATGAAGGGTTTAGGACCTGCTGGATAGAGAAAAGAAAGCTTGTCATCCAGAGGATCCTTGTGATGTAAGAAAAACCCTTTTGGCAATCTGGAGGGTACTTCTGCTGAGGACCCAGGTGCTCTGTGCCATCGCTGTGCATTTCATTACTCATTCAGTGACAGGTACTGCAGAGTATTAGCTCCTCAGGACCCTGTCTCATCCTGGTCCCACCCATCCATGGAGCATCCACAGAAAATGGGTGCAATTACTCAGAGGAACAGTGGAGCAAAGCCAAATTGCTACAAAGAAAACATAAATTTCATTTTTTCTCCTTATTCTGAGTGACAAAGTGCTAGGACACCTTTCTAGGTTATTAAAACTAAAGAAGTTTTCAAAATGCCATTTATTTATTATCCTTTCTGTTTCATTTCCTTATTCCAGCTTCTCACAGCTCAGAAAATAAAACTACACTGAAAGCTCTTTGGAGCAGGGATCATTATTATAGTTATTTTCAGTGCTGCATGATCTCAGTTCCTGCATAAATCTTGTAGTCACTGTTGTGCTATACATGCAGTAATAACAGCCAGGACTGTCTACTAAGTGTTGCTTATTACATGTGTTCATTCACCCCTTGATGCTCCTGGGCTTGCACTAAGCTCTTTTATTCAGTCTTTGGTAGTAAATCCAATCCTAATTTAAAAAAAGAAAATAATATATATGCTTTTATTTTAACTTCCACAAATACTGGACACATTACTTTCTTTAAAATGTGGAGTATTTAATACATTTCAGCTCACAGGGAAATGAGCCTTCCACTTCCAAGCGTGTAAAGCAGCAGAGTGAAAGTGGGCATATTTCAAACAGACGTGAACACTCTCTCAAGCACACTCTCCCTTGGCTCTCAGCCACAATTTTAGAGCAATTTGCCCTAATCTGCCATATGGTTTCTTTCTTTGCATTTTATAAAACTGCAGGGCTAAGTGAATGTGCCTCTTCAATAGTACTGACACAAGCCTGATTTAATTTAGACTTCCATATTAACATACCAACTAAATCAGTGCTGCAGCCTATGAGGGAAACTTCAGTGCACAAGCAGAGCTGTCATTAGTTTCCAAGTAGTTCTAGCCTACAGCCCTTGAACTGCTTCTTCCTTATGATTATTATTTCTGGAGGTCACTCCAAAAGAACACCAGGCCTACTCCAGCAGCATGTGACCCCCGTTCCCTTCCCGGATCAAAGCAGGCCTCCAGTAAGACATTATTCAAGCCTGAAATCACTTCCAAACAGCAGACATTCTGAGTAGATCTGATTCATCATGTGGAAGATCTATGTGCCTGCTGTATGAGAAGCATCTCTGACTGAGATTTCCAGCAAGCCTTGCCACTGAATCCTTTTACTCAAGGAGTCCGTGCAGTATACTTTTATATCACAGATGGCTCCAGGACTCAGAGACAATTTCCTTAAATAGGCTCTCACACCAGGCTTGTCTACACATTTTACTTTGGAATTTTTAGCCTGTAACAAGAATGTGACATGATTCACTAAACATACGCTCCGTGTGTGTTTTAAGCACACGAGTTTCCCCATAAGCTGCAGCAGATCTGCTGCCCTGCCTGGTGCTCACATACACTCATCTCTACACCTATTTATTCTCTTTTCTGGATCAGTTGGAATGTGGATGGCAGGATACCATGCTAGTGTGGGCTCCTGGCTCCAAAGCAGCATGTCTGGCCTTTCTCATGGTCAACACTCAGGTCAACTGCTCCAGTGAAGCTGAATACCACTGCCCCAGAGGGAGGATTTACATGAAAGAATAATATCATTTTGCAAGAAAATAATTATAGTTCTGAAGTTAATTTTAGTTAAAATTTAGTACTATTACATAAAGAAACAGTCACAGAACCAGGGAGCAGGAGATACCAAGCTCCTGCCAAACTGGTGTAATATGTTGACCATGAATGAGAACTTAACCAATTTGATAATTAATAAAGCATGGAACCTTAGAAACCTATACTGAAGAAGATACTAATGTCCTGTAACACATTATATCTTACTTAGCAATAATAATATTCATGCTCTCATCAGGGTACAAACAAGTAAGGAGCAAAGAAAATTCTGCCCTGTCTGATGGTGATGCTGAACAATTTCAGATTAAACAGATCTAATTTTTTTTTTTTCTAATTGAGGAAGTCTGAAACCCCAAGAAAAGACGAGGAAATGCACCAAAGCAGTCCAAACAGGCCATCAGTTTTCAGTCAGAGGCCAAATTTTAAGTCAGTGTATTGTATGAATTTCATGTTCAAGATTATATAGATAATTTTCAGTCTGATTCTTTGGTAGATGTGGGCTGCTGACTAATCAGTAAAATCACTTATCATATAGGAGTTAAGTTATAACTATTCTTATATGCTGCAGAAAATGTTCTATAATTGGGTTCGTAAACAAAAATCAATCTTGGAATAATCTGATATACAGCAGAATTATTGAACTGGATTTTATCAATTAATTAGTCCAGAAAAGCAAGCAAATGCCAGAGATTGAAATCTCAGAACTGTCACAGGAGTAGTTTTTATGGAATGGTCCTGGGGTGGCTAAACAATATGCAATCCTTCCCTCACTGAGAAATCTTGACCTCACATTTCCCCCTTCAATATGGAGCTCTCTGCCACCTGGTTGTACTTAATTTTGATCTCGGTCTTCCTCAGTCCCACCTGTTGGAGCAGATTCATTTTCCATTGGGTATTTAAATATGGTCAGAGTCAACACAGACACATTGTGCACAAGAATGAGTCTGGGGACACACCTGAGACACTGCCCCAGAGTGCAAGATGATACCTACAGCCTTCTGCTGAGATCTACATTCAGTATCCCTCAAAAAGAGGGAATTCAGAGAAATAAAGTTGAGAGAGCTTCAAAAGCTACAGATGAAAGGTAGCTGATTCCTTATCCAGCAGTTTTGCTAATGCAACATCTCAAAGTTGTTGTTTTTCCAGCCAAAACTATTTCATTAATTTGACCTATTTTTTTTAAATAGTTTTGGGACAACCAGAATTGCATTTTTCCTCAAATAAACTATTCATCAGAAAGAAAATTACTGCTCTTGTCACAGAACACCAGCTGCCTAGCCATTCAAATAATAATAAAAAAGCTTTAAAATCAAAAGAAGAAAAATTAAAAATCTTAGAATATCTCTTAACAGTCACAGAAGGCATGTAAAAAGAAAAAAGTAAAAAAAAAGAAAATAAGGAGAAAAGCAAAAGAAACATGGAACAGTATGGGATAATTGAAAAACTCAAGAGGTTATTCAACTAAACAGATATCTTTCAGAAAATGGAAATCCAGCCCAAATGAAGCCACAAAAAAAAAAGTGTAAAAAATAGCTCGTAAAATGGTTTTTGGGATTATGAAATACATGTGCTTATGTTGGTCCTATTATTTTGCACATATCCTACACTGTGGAGTTGTAAAGGGCAAGAAGGGAATGTGAACAGCAAGCAGAAAACTGACGAACAAAAGATGAATTATGCAAATGGATCAGATTTGGGAAGCTGAATTTGTTGCCTCCCCAACAACTTGAATAACAGTGTTTAAATACAACTTTCTTTTTGTAGAAAGCACCACTTTCTAAGCAGCCCTTCCAAATGCTTTCCCATCTGTTTCGACAAATGTGATAATGAGGAGGTTATGCTGCAAGCTCTTAAAAAATCAAGTTATTTGTCCATACTAGAAAACACAAGACAGGTAAAAGGTTGTGCCAGTCACCATGCTCCAAGTGATCATAATCCCAAATACCCTTTATTTTCTTAACTTGGTTTTGCATCCTAGGAGATAATCACTACCAATTTAGGTTTGATCAATTTAGGTTTGAAGAAAGAACAGATCAAAATAGATCCCTTACAACTATGCCCTGCCTGAATGTCTTCAGCAGCTAGAAAAATGAACCATGCCTGGAAAAGGATCCAGCAACTAGGTTTCATTCCCCTGAATGTGAGCTGCTAATACAAAATGTGCCTGAAAACCCTGCCATTTTATTTAGCTGTAGATTCAGAATCGAGGGAGGCTTTTTAGTCTGTGCAAGAGCAAAGCACCCTTTCTGTTCAGGGATACTCCTCCAGAGCAGTGTTAGGAGCATGCAAATTGTGCTGTAGAAGCCTGACAAAAGCAACCCTCAGCAGTGTCACCTTCCATGTTACTGCAAAGGGGACCTTGGCTTAGCTGCTGGAGTAGGAGCTGAGCTTTAAACTTCTGGCCTTTGTATCCTGAGTCTGTTCCAGCATAGTTTTTAAGTAATTCCACTAGAAGTGACCAGATATATCAGTGTGTGAATCTGGGATGTGTAGTCAGAATCTGGCCAGGACTGATTCTCTGTTTCTGATCTTATTATTGTCAGGGCAGCTGAGATTAAAAAGAGGAGAATGGTCAGAACAGAAGCTGAGAGCATTTCCAAAATAGGGTAAGGAAAGTTTATAAACTATATTGGGACCGAAATAATAAGGTATGTGAAAGAAGTCACATAAATACAGTGGTTTGTCTTTAGGGCTAAGCTGTATCATTACAGACCTTTGAAACAACCTCCAACACCAGAGGCACAATCTGGCCTTTTTGAAACTGGGTGAGGTAGGAAGTCCAAGCTATCCAAATTCCCTTCAGCCTTTTTAGCATCACTTTCATTTTCACAGGTAGAAGATCAGGGAGTTTATGAATCACTGATGTAATGAACTGAAAGAAGTCAAGAGGAAAGAAATGAGGTTTTCTGGGTAAAGAGATACCATGTACCAGAATATTAAGTATATCCTCCCCGGAAATTTTCTGTTTGTGGTGTTTAACTTTGCCCCTCCATCCTAAATGTCCAGATGTGCAGTGGTTTCCCTGGGGCAGCAGATCCAACCAGGTTTCTTTCTAGGCAACCCCCAAATTCCAGAGAAGATGTGACTGTGGGCTGACCACCTATATGTGTGTATCTGGAGCACAATGCACATATGTGTGCACTGGGAAGCCAGCCTTCTCCTCACAGTAAGTCTTGCATCCTCCTGATGCAACAGATTTACTACCCACATGGCAGAGCAGTTCTGCAGAGCACAGCTGGTGGGGCCAGTGCTTCTGGGGTGATCAGTGCTTGTGAGACATGCCACCACCTCCGGAATCCAAAATCCAGCAGACTCCCTTCTCCTTTCATGCAGGTAATGGAGCGTAGACAGCAGTTTGTTAGATATTTATCCTTTGGAGGCAGATGAGAGTGGTTGAAAAAGCAGAGGAGGTGATAACACTGCTTGCGTTGCTCCTGGCTCCACCTTGGCCCTGCAGATGGGAGCAGGCTGGCTGCTCATCCAGCTCCACTGCCCTCCAAACACCTCGTCCCCAAACCTTCCCTGTCCTCTGGCACCCTGTGCAGGGAGAGGCTGTGCCAGGGAGTCCCTGAAGGCACATGTCTCCAGCTCTTCTGCACAGGTTTCTCCTGACTGCTGGCTCTGCCCCACCATCACCAGCCTGAGGAGCACATTGTCATCACAGCCATTCGATGCCCAGCTCCTGCTCTCAGCATGGAAAAGAGAGAGATGCAGCAAAATCACAGAATCATGGAATTGTTTTTGTTGGAAGGGACCTTTAAAGATCATCTAGTTCCAACCCCTGCTTCCATGGGAATGTGCTGCTTAAAGGCTCTAGGGGACTGCTTCCCTTCCCTAGTCTGGCAGACTCTGTCTAGCTAAACAAGAGGCTGGAGATGCCTTTGTGACTCATTTCTGATGGAGGAGAAATGTGTGCTTCCCAGGAAGAGGGAGGCTTAGATGCAACAGGAGACACAGTAGCCCAGTTCCTATGTGGAGGAATATTAATTGCATTTTTTGCTGGGATATTATGGTTATATTAGTTGAGAATTGAAATATTATTTTAGCTGGAGTAGGCCTCTGTTTTAATCCAACTCTGCAGTGCACAGATTAAATTCCCTCTTTGGTATTTCTTTCCTGCCATGGTGACAAGAGAACTTCTAGGACAGTTTGTTTACTGTTTGTTTCAGTGTATTGCTGAGTTTTATGAGTCAATTTTGTCTCGTTTTCAGATATGTGCACTTCAGTAGGAAGAACTCTACTTAAGAGCTGAAAGGCATGTATCATGTCAATAAAGACAATATTATCACATTAGATATTGTGATGAAACATGTACACACTTAATGATTTCTTGCTGGCTTCTGGACTGAATTCCTATCAGGCATTCATGTCTCTCCTCATGCTCACTGTCTCTTTGCTTCTGCTGCTATCAAGCAACACCATGCTTAATAGAAATCTTCTGCCTCTCTGTTAGCGAGTAATGGCTCGGTGCAATCTGGCTTGCATTGGGTATAGAGAATTTGGGGGAGTGCTTTTTCATTGTTTAGGTAAATGTTTCCTCTTTGATCCAACATCTGCCCTTTCTGCTGCTCACACTACAAATTGATGCAGATCTAGCAGAGGGATGGGAGACATTTATAGTGCTTCCTGTTACAGAGTAATTTGGGGAGCATCATTTTCCCCTGCTCACTTTTCGCCTTCAGCAACAACAATCCAATTCTTTGTGTTTTCGATGGGAAGACAATTCTTCGTCTTGCCCTTTCCTTCTAGTTCTTCCTGAAGGCTATAGAAAGAAAGAACATGAATAACCAAGCAATGAAATCATAAAATAGTCCCGTTTACTGTTATCTTTCCAAGAACAGTGAAGGCATTAAACTTCTGAAAACCTTTTTTCTTGAAGCAAAGATTGCAGCTAGAACAGGAAATGACACAACATAAATTCAATTCCTGACAATTATTATAACATGAAAGGGAAATAGTATAAATCACTGTTGTTAAACACTCTGTTCATTGGCTAGATCTGGCCCGTTTGAGCTATTTATCTAGTTTCTGTGACAGATTCAGATTTTGCACCACACATGCTTTCATTTTTTAAAATACATGTTTCAAGTTTTTATGCTTCTGAAAAAGAGCTTCTGCATATGCACTGGGTAGAAGCTGGTGAAAGCTCATGCATAGCTGTCTTTTTAAACTACAGAATACAAAGTATGGTATGTTCAAAAACACAAAGTCTAGTCCTTTTCATTTCAGTTGATGTTAACACTTGAACTTAATGATAATTTATGTGGTTGATATTGAAATGTTTTTCAGAAGTCAACATTAAGGAAAGATAAAGATGCAAATTGGTGGGGTTTGTATAAAAAAAAAATTAAAAGTGCATATATTTGGGGGGAAAGGAAATCAGAAATATCATGCTTATCTGTAAAGCATGCCTAAGTCTGACAAAAAATTTGTTAAACCCCTATGCAGAAAAGGTGTGAAGCTTAAACAACTGGAGAAAAAGAGACCCATCTGGGTAAGTGTTAAGAAAAGAGCTGTGTTGAATTCTCCATTCCAGCTGCATACAAGGCTGACCCAGAGTCTCCTGGGGGTCTCTCAGTTTTAGCCACTTCAAAGGCTAGTATTTTAGAATAAATAAGAGTTTCATAAAATTAATTTTTTGCTTTTAATATTAATGTAAACATTGATTTGTATTGTTATAAATAAAAATAGTGCCAGGTAGATATTCTTCGTATATGAGATTTATTTCACAGCAATAACCATTTGGTCAGATATTTTATTGGCTTCTCACTTAAATTGCAGTGCTGCCTAAGGCAGTTGCTGTTGGAAACAGAATACTGCCCTGACAGAATTTTGAATCAAAAACTACAGCCATGCTTATTTTATACTCCAATGCATTAAAATTTACTGCTTGCTTTCCATGCTTTAAGTAAAGTTACTTCATTAGGAATGGGAGATATATTTTTATGATGTACTCAGTAATGCAGTATTTTGAAACAAATCATTCTTTCAACAGAGTAATTCAAGAAGTGTGAAGCTGTAAAATCTAAGAAAAAGATGGATTTTAGGAAGAAAAAACTATTCTGGGGAATGGGATATTCTATTATAGAAAAAAAATTAAAGAATCTAAGAGTCATGTCTTCACATACTATTCCTAATTTAGCTTTGAAGTACTTTACTTTAATTCTTAATCCTGTCTTGAAAAAGCCAATGATAGATTGTGAATATTGCTATTTTTACACTATAACTAACTGCGTATTGTATGTAATATGGACACCATAGAAAATATTCAAGATCTTAGAAGTTTTTCATCTATCTGGAATTTGGTTGCACAGGCAGAGAGCTTCAGCAGAACCAAGACTTTCAACAGAAAAGAAATTTTTATCAGCATTTTTTTATCATTATCATTGGATTTTTTTTCTGGTTTTCTTTAAGAATATTAAATTACACAGAAAAAAAAAAGTGACATTGATTTATTTCTGTCTTGAATGTCCCACTTATAATAATAAAATTATAATAAATTGTTCACATAGAAACTTGACTTTTATTGAAAACTAGGACTCTAACTTTTATTTATTGTTCAACAGAAATACATATGGTTTACAGGCTGGCTACAAATCAGTAATACTTACTTGTTCATATATGTAACCCAATTGTCTGGTAGTTAACAGTGACTAAAGGGGAAATATTCAATGTACACACTGCCCCTCATGAGGGAAAATTTTGTTGGTCTCAGCCACCAGCTAGAAACTGGGAAAACTAAAACATAAAGTCACTAGGTTCCCTTAAAAGCTGAACTTCCTCTAGTCACCAGCTGTCTGAGACTGTACTTGAATACAGAAATCTTTCTTCAGAAGGAGCACTTGTGAACCCAGGGAAGCAGACCAGCACAAGGTATATGAAGAATCAAACAGGGCCTCCTGTTCAGTGACAGGGTAGGAGAGCATTTAATGCTGATCCTCCTTACTGTGAGCTGCACTGCTCTGTCCATGCTGCCCTGCAGACCTGGCTTTGGTCCCCTCAGACAGTTTGTCACACAGACAAACAGCCTGTGCAGTTCCCAGCTCCAGTCCTGCCCTTGGAGCCCTGTAAACCCCACTGGTGTCTTTGGGTCATTGCCACAGGAGCAAACTGGGACCAATGGGGCTGGAAGCAAGTCCTCGCCACAGACAGATCTGTGCCTTCTCAAAGTCTTTTGTATGGCCAGATCCTCCCAAAATCCAAAACTAGACTCCAGAAAGTTCCCTCAGAGAACACTTGCAGCTTCTGGTGTGGCTAGATTGAACAAATGAAACTCACTATGGGAATATTTAGAGGTTCTTTTCAATAATAGAGAACTTTCTACTTCCCTGAAATTTCAGGACATGACTTTAATTTATATTGCAATAGTTTCAAACAAGAAATTAGTATAATATATTAGTGTAATAAGTGTATTACAGGCATTAGTATCATTCGTTATGCCTTCTCCAAAATTATAATACTTATATTTTCTGACATTCAGCTCCCACCATTATGGCAGTGGGATGGTTAAAACATCTTATTATAGATCCAGAAAATTCCCAGATAGATTAGTTCAGCAGAAAATTGGTCATTTAGTAGGGAAATGAAAGGCAGATGTATATGAGATTAACCATCACTTTCTTTTAACTGGTCCTGGTTAAGGCATTATATTTCCTTCAGGTGTGATTATTTTGATGGATCATTTTTGCTCTGGATTTGTTCAGGAAGATAGCCAAGACAAGACCCAAACCATGCATTTACAATGAGGAAATAGCTTCAAGGCCCATGTCCAACTGCATTCAAAACTACACCTAAGATTCCCTCCTTTCCATATTCACAGTGCATGGAGACTCCAATGGTGGAATTACATCAGCACAAAAAAAGTTGTTTATCGTTGGAAATGTTGGATTCAGCCCCTTGAAATCAGTTGAAATATTCTACTGCAATTTAAAGCCCCAGACCTGCCTCGGAAGTGACTCATCCTGGTGGCAATTTGGGTCATTAAATCAGGGGTCTCTGCAATTGTGTAAATGTTCACTGCCCTGACTGCCAGGGATGCTTTCTCAGAATAGCACAGAGTTGCTGAGAAGAAAGTCTGAAATAAATCCCTCTGTGGTGAAATTCAGGCCTGGCTGATGTCAAGGAGAAGTCTGGTATGGGCTGTAAAAGGCCAGGATTTCCCCTTTTATCACACCACTCCCATCCCTGAGGAGAAGGGGTCGTTATTTATTTATGTGGTGCCATTAGTGTGTGAGGCACATTGGATGTGCTCCTTGATTGGTGCAAAGCCACACTGCTCCATTCATTCCTGTCCTGCCCCCCGTTCTCCAGGGTGCAGCTCCCACTGCCTGGAACAGCTGGAGCAGCCATGGGAATGACAGCAGAATTAAGACCGTAGTGCTAAATTTTCACACCTCCTTATGATCCCCCTTTCTAAGCCAGAGCTTTTAAGGAACACAGAGCAGCTTTCAAGAGACACCTTATTTATTTATTTGTATTTTTATAAAACAAAAATGTGTGTTGGGATGCTGTGCCAGCATTTATATTCACCCACTGAATAGAGTTTACAGTAAAACACTCTGGTCATGAGCAAATCTTGATAAAATTCCTGTTATAAGCATGCAGTTGAAAAGCAGATCAATATTCTAGTCTGTCTCAAACCTAATTGCTTCCATTTTTCTCCCCTTTTTTATTAGCAGAAATTTTGTCCACTCAGCAGCAGAGGAATGAATTTCAGAGGTGATGTCCATGGGATTCCTCTGAGAGTACTTCATGGACACAGGGTTGGGCTAGAAGAAGATGGTGAGTTCAATCTCTCTCAGTCTTGGATAATAATCTATCATGAACAAATTATATTATTTCTTGTGTCTCCACCTGCTTGGAATTTAGTTTGGTTATTTGGGTGTAAGGTGGTATCAGGGTAGAATTTTTTGCTGAGTTTTTGTACTGGACTTTGCACTGCTGAACTGTTATTTCAGGCTCTTTATTATTAATATTAAAAAAAACTAAACAACCCTGTGGCATTTGCAGAAGAAGCTGGTTTTTCAAGGTGAAAGTAAATCCCCAGTAACAAAACGTCTAACAAAATCAATATGCAAATTTTTATTTAGAAATACTACAAGTGTTGCAGAGGCTTGCATTGGCATCAAGTGGCCCAAAGCTAGTTTTCTTCTGCTGTTTAAAACATGAAGTGTGGTTTCAAGATCAAATTCCTTTTATTCTGATGCCTTGGAACATCATCGATCTCCATCTTGATACAGGGATGAAAGCTCGCTCTCACGTCTACTTGGCTTTACTTGGTCTGGTGAATAAATATGGTAAATAACCAGAGAAGTATCTTGGGGGTTTTGGTGGGTTGTTTTGAGCTTTCTGGTTTTGGTTTTTTTTTTTTTCTTTTAGGGTAGTGAATGGGTTGTCCAGAAAAATGTGGAAACTGCAGCCTTGGAGATACTCGAAAATTGACTGAACAAGATCCTGAGCAAACCTGCTCTGCTTGACCTTGCTTGGATTGAAGCATTGGACTGAATGACCTTCAGGAGACCATTCTACCAAATTATGCTGTAATTCTATGATCTTAACAGTAAATCACAAAATCAGATGGGTAATCACAGCTTCCTTGTACAAAGAAGGCCAGACCAACTTCCTCACTGAGATATTTCACTCCATTTTCTCAGGTCAAAACTGAACCTTTATAGTTCACAAAAATACTCCTCAGCTGGAATCCCAGTGTACTGAAATACAATGATACCTAAATACAGGGTAGACTATTTAGTAATATGTAGCAATAGCTACATACTGGTTCAAGCAAGCAGTGACAGAAAATGAAGTCCAAATCTGAGATGTAGAGAAGGGATTAATTTTCTCTGAAAGCAAGACACATCCAGCAGTTCCATAGAATCATAAAATGGGTTCTGTTATGGTTTAGGATTCTCCAATTTAGTGTTCCCACCTTGCTGCTTTCCCTCCCCCTCCAACTGGAAGCACAAAAGGCCCATGTGAAAAGAGAATTTAAACTTTGAGTCTAGTGAGTTCTGTGTCTTACTGGGGAGCTTTTCAGGGATAACTTTTATCTTTCTGTCTAAGGACCCAGATCAAATTTACTCAGGTCATTTTTAATAACCGTTGAACCCCCACCAAATCTACAGAAAATCTTAATTGTTTGTTACTTCATAAGCAGTTCGGATAACTCAAAACAAAAAGCATGTTTTGGTTGTTCTCTTCTCTAGTTCTCACTTAACTAATAATTATTTACTACTTCTTGAGTCAAATTATTGCTGAGTGTAACTCTGTCATATTAAATGGTGCTACCAAGGATACCACTTCACAGAGCATTCAAGAGAAACCATGAATATCACCTGGTGTAATCCTTCCCATAATGGAAGCCACAGGACCTCAACTAATTTCTAGCTCAAACCAAATAGAGCATTGTGGTTGGTATGATCCCCATTTTCAAATTTCTAATGGTTTAGAACCCATTATTTCTCCGCAATTCTTTTTCTGTATCTTCAAAGTGAGAAGTAGACATTTAATTTTAGTCTTTTTTTTTTTAAGCTTTGGCTTTCAGCCTTTAGATCTGCTAGGCTGGAGAACTCTATGAACAAATTTTTATCCTTGAAGCAAGTACTTCAGGTCCTCTCAATCTTCTACCAAATATGAAAGCAGGTTAAGCTCCTTATTATGTGCCATTTTTCCTAATCCCTTCATTATTCTTCGAATGCTCCCTTAAGCTATTCAGCAGGGAAAATCCTGAATCTCTGTATTATTCATGAACTAGAACTGAACACAGTATTTCAGCACCCATGGTATCAGTGCCAGATGCAAAATATTGCCTACATACTCTATGTACTCCTTCTTAAAGATCAAAGCAATCACATTTCTTTAATGGAAGAATGAAAAAGTATTCTGAACACAGTTGAGATAAGGTATTACATTCTGTTCTAAATGGATGCCTAAATACTTCATATAAAATATTGGGGAGGAATCAGCCAAAGTGCTGATCTTTATCTCAGAATATCTTAAAGCCCAGGAAAAAGGTATCTACATAGATACCATAGTGGGTTTAAATTCCTTCTCCACAGGTTTACTAAGAGTTCCTTCACAGATGAACTCAGATTCAGAAGCTGACGGATGTCTGGACTTCTCATGTGGACTGAGTTGTCTTCCTCCATCTGTCCCCCACTGGACAAAGTGCTGTATTCTCTCATGCTGAGACTCAGACTCTGTTTAAGGTATTTCCCCTACTCAGCATACTGCCTTCTGAGGAGTGAATATACAATTGTGCCTCAAGCGTCCCCCTGGGTGCCCAGATTCACTTCACTTCAAGCTATTTGAAGACATGGGTTTAAGACAAGCTCCAGATAACAAGAAGGTAAAAACCTTACATTGGAACCAAGCCTGCCCCTGATTCTCTTGAGACAGACAGGGATGTCCCAACACATAGATCACACTGACGTGTCCACCAGGCTCCACCACAGGAGTCCTGATTTCATGTGTAGCAAGACACTGCAGGCTATGTAGACAGATGAGTTAAAGACATCCTTTTGCCAGATTCGTGTCATATTAGAAAGGTGAAAAGTTGCTTTAAAGCAGTCTTTGTCCTTCTATTCTCTAGACTGCAGAGCCTATGAGCTCCGTCTTCACAAATCTGCGTCACCTCACACAGTAGCTTGGGTAGCCCCACTAATTCAGAGGTATAAATTCCAGCAGACAGCAGGCATTGCAAACTGCAACCCTGCAGGTCTGAGGTCTATTCATGGATCTAACCATAAACCATGGTCCCTAGTGCTTAGCCACCCTAAACAGGGCTTTTGAGGAACACCCTCTAACAATGCCTTGCAGAGCACAGGAAAGGCAGGAATGCAATTGTGGCTGCCAGACTCTCTTGACCCAGTTGTAAATTACATGTGGGTAATAAGAACTGCAGCTTACATGAAAGTGACTTCCTCTGTCTGACTTTAGTTGTTTTATGGAGACAGATTGCCTAGGAACCTTGCTGCTTCTTCAGTAATAACCATTGGATTTATGATAGATCCTGAGATTTCCTACTTTAAAGAAAGTTCATGAATGTCTGAGCAGAACTTGGGTCCTCTGCCTAGAGAGTTGTGCAGACACAGGTTTTAAGCCGCCCAGCTCATCATCGATGAGCAACTACAGAAACTGAGGATGCTGTCTGGGTGCATGGCGCTGGCATTTCCACAACTACTTTTGGAGCCCCTGTAAACGGGGAGCTACTGCAGCTACCCCCCCTGCTGCACCCACAGCTGATGGAGTTCAGGTACTGTGCCACAAGCACAGTAATGTCTTCAGTATAGAATCCTGTCAATGTTGGTGAGGGGTTTTTGGTTTGTTTGCTTTTTTGTAAAGCAAAAGAAACGACTGATGACCTAATTGGCTTGCTGTTATCGTGTACAACAAATCATCAACTGAGGTAAATAAACATTGCTCTATTTAATTCAAGGGAACAAATCTTCAGCAGGAGGATCTGAGAGGTAATGGGGGATTTCTTTTGAAGATAATGATATGAGCCAAGGAGATAGGACATGAAAGATGCTTCTGTAAAACAGCTAATCTCTCCTCTGCCATTGAATCATTGCTCTACTGTAAGCGCATGATTGTGCCCACCTCTCATTATTAAAAAAAAAAGAATAGGTTTAATTAAATAAAAAACAAAACATCCTCACATCCCTTAAATGTAGCATTTATGACCCTCCTTTAATTTATTTATATTTTATTCAAAGTATGAGCCTTTAAAGGCTCAGTTTTAATTAATTTTCTATCTGTTGAGAAGCAGTAGAAAAGAACACCTTTCATCTTTGCTGGTAGGAGAGAAAAATCTGTAAAATCATGGAAGTGTTAACAATGGAAGGAGGGTCAGACACAGGACAAGAGGTTTGAAATTCCTTTACAAATAACATGAGTCACTTACTTTAGGTGCAATGCTCATGATGGCTGTGCTACATTCAGTTAGTGTCACTGGAGGTTGTTTTAGCTGTGAAATGAATCAGAGGTGTTTCATAACCGCACAGTTGGCTTCCTCTCCACTGGTGAGTATGACCTCTCCTCCATGGCAGAAGCAATCCACTGCAAAGCACAAGGTGAAAACTCCTAGTTTAAAACAATAAAAGATGTTCAGTGACAAACAAGTCTTGTATAATGTTTTTAAAAAATAATAGTCTTTCAGTGGTGGAGTGGGACTGATAGGATTTGAGGCATGTTTGCTACTCTGGCACCAGCTTCTTCTCTGGCTTTGAGTAAGTAGTTTTAGATGCATTTTGCACCAGATGTCAAACCAAAATTGGAGCTATGGACTTTACCCTGTTTCCCGTGAAAATTATTAAAACCCTTATGCTCCAATTTGAGCAATTGTGTAAACTGAGCTGTGAAAACTTCTAATACCACTTGGGACAGCCCAGTTAGGAGTTGTACCTGAAGTCTACAGGCATTCTCAATCTCTCATAGGGGATAATACTGCGCTACAAGTGTGCATACCTAGCCTGTGCACTGCTGTGTGTTTCAACATCAGTTAGCACAATTAGCTCGAAATCAGACTTGAACCCTTTGGAATACTTTGGCACTAACATTGAGAGTAGTCTTAGTTCTAAATTTCATTTGCAAAATGAATTATCTGATTGCCAATGGAAGATGTAAAGTTCATCTTTTATGACAAGGGTAGAACTGTCTTGGCATTACTAATTTTAGTTTTAGTTTTATGTTATTTACTTTTGCCATTTTTAAGGATTTTTCTTCCTTTGATGTTGCTCTTTTTAACCCCCTTTTGGTTGCGACTGCCTGTGTTTAATTTCTAATGTAATTGAATTTTGTTTTGCAGAAGGATCAATGCTGTATATATTAGGTTATAATATGTAGCTATAAAAAACTGAAGATACTGTCTAGAAATACTAGTTACATACACTTACCTAAAAAACTGAGCCCTGTTTCCTAACTGAGTAATCTAAACAAGAAAAACAATAATAAAATTATTTGAACCTTTCCTCCTCTTGCTAAGCAATTAACTTGTCTCCCACATTCAAGGAGATGCACTCCTGATTTCCTCTCCATAGGAAGTGAATGGCCAAGCTGGAGCATGGAAGTGTGAGAGAGATTTCAGGACATGAGAATGAAATATGAAATTGTCTATGTTAACTTAACTACTCATATTTAACTTAGTATGTCTTCATCTTTCCACAATAAATATAGAATTCAGTAAGACACCTCCCTAAACATTATTTTGATAGGCTTTTTATTTCTGTGAAGTAAATAAGAATTACAGAAGAAGATACTGGATGTGATGGGGCAGTAATTCAAAAGAAAGAAAGAAAAAAAATTAAAGAAATGACAGATGAAATTAAGACCTTTACAGATGACCTTCAATTTTGGTTGTGCTTGTGTTTCATTCTATCAGCTCTAAGCTTTCTACTGCCTTGACTTGTACTGAAAAGGCCCAAATCAGACTGCAAAATAAAGACACTTGTGGAATCTGGAGATATTAAATTATGTTCTTAAGTGCGCATGGTGTGATACAGAGAGCTGCCATCTCTAAAGAGCACTAAGATCATAATGAAATTTTCTGAAAGAGAGAAAAGATCAGCAAATATCAAAGGACTAATTTCTGTAAGGCTGAATGCACTCACTACTCCTACTGAATTAAAAAGTTCCAACTAGAGAGAGTTTTGGGGTGACTTGGAGCAAGGAGGCAGGGGGTGGGGGGGGTGGGATGAGAGGAGGAAGGTATCATTGAGAGTAATTGGAGGCTTAAGATTGTGGCAAATTCTTTGTCTTGCAGTACTTCGGGCAATCCAAAAAGATAATGTGAATCAGGCTGAAACTGTGGTGCTGACAGAGGTGTCATTGGTTGAGGATGTGAGCAATGAGTCATGCAGGAGGCCAGAGCAGGCCTTTCAAATCATCCCTTGGAATCATGTGCTCAGCATCTTACAGGGAAGGAACAAAATGCACAACTGATCTCATCTAAATTTAGCTGCCTGCAATTTGGTTATCTAGATTCAATTAGTCATCCTCATTCCTAAGGAGTCAATGGAGGCAGATAGCACAATGAGGTGCCTTCAGGAGGTGTCTGTTTCTCTCCACTCCACAGGAAGATCAGGATGGCTGAATTACATTGATTAACTTGTAACTGGCAAAATTAATTCAATCATCTCTGCTTATGTCAAAGTAACCCTTTGGTCCTTTTCAGCTACTGAATGGTGATTTATCTTCTTGGTTCCTCTTGCCTGGCCCTGTTGGGACTCTCTGGGCTTACTCATGATTTATATTGCATTAGGGAAAACAGAAGCTCTCCTCTGCATTCACTAAAAGGGCTAATGATTTTAATCCGTTCATACAACATGCAGTGACTTTGTACGAACTGAACAAGAGAAAAACTACTGTGATACTGAGTTTATTTGCACAGAATTATTTTTATTGTTTACAATGTTATATTATTTATAACATAAAATAGGAAGGTTGGACCTCAGGAGGATACATTGACTCTCACAGAGGATCTGGTTTGTGTTAATTTGGTACTTACCGGAAAAAGGAAATTTTCCTATTTTTGTTAGGATGTTTAAAGCCTATTTTTTCTTGTACAAACATTTAACGGTAGACCTAATCTACATCACTTTCATGAAAGGATTATTCATTTTGCAACACCTGTCCTGCACTAGCAAATAGCCATCTCTTGCAGCTAATTTTAACAAATTCAGAAATACATGAGGAAGTGTAAAATATGCAGTACATGATCTGTTACAGGTCACAGATGAACTGTTGGTTTTTGTCCTTAAATGTTTCATTTGTAGAAGAATATACAGTGCTGTGAAGCAGCTCCACAGCTTGAAATTCCTGCATTTTAGTGATCTTATCATGTTCTTAATGGGAGTACTCTGGAACACAAAGTTACTCACAAGAGCAAGTTTTCACAGTAGCATTTTTCAATGAGCACTGGAGAACACAACCCTGTGGGTAGCCAGTGCCAGTTGTGCACAGATAACTCACCAGAATAAGTAATATCTGGTCCTGCTATTGTGCCTATAAAGTGTCTGAGAAAAATAAAGCCAAATCTTGAAATAAAGGAAGACAAATTTCACTTGTCTAGCTTTGAACCTACAAGACAAATTAATCTCTGAAAAAAGCTGCCCACACAATTTGAGTGGTGAATTTTTGCTCTTCACAAGTGCTTTTCCAGAGGTGGATTCCTCTGCTGGTGGATTCACCTTCACATGAAGCATTTCTCCATGGGGAATAGCCCATAAGAACTGAAATCAGTAATGTAAATTGCAAACCACCCAAGGTGCTGATCTAATTTAGCTGGGGTTTGTTTTCAATTAAGAGCAGGAGGGGGTTTGTTGCTTTATTTTGCCTGTCATCTAGACACCTTCCTCTTCCCTCCTAAGGATACTTTTATTTATTTTCAACATTTAAGTGAAAGCCAAAGGAATTGTTCCTTCGGTTGCAGTAATTTTGCACAAGGGGTAAAGCTGATTCTAAGAATTCAAAGAAAATCAAGTTCAGATACTGCTTTTTGTTGATTGTACAAAATAAATTAGGAAAGTGTTGTTAAAGGTCCATCCAATATAAGAATAAATGAGGTGGATCTTCTCTTCATAGCTTTTTTAGTTGTGTGCTTATGGTTGGAATAAAAAATACCCAGTTGTCAGAGGATACATGGAAACCCCATTTTACTACCTCAGCCTGAGGTCTGTGCAAAATTCAATGTTAATGCTTCCTGCCTTCTCAGAATTATTTTATTTATTGATTTTGCAAAGCTTTGCCTAGAGAAGGAATAGAGTCGTAATATGATGTAGCCCATATCAAACTCTGTTTTGTTCTGATCATTTCAAGAAAATTTGCTGTGATGTGTATGCAGATAAGTTCAAGCTATCCATAAATATTTTAAATATGGAAGCTTGTTCAATCTGGGGGTGGACCAATTTAACAAAAACATGGCCTTAAGGTAATTTAGCTGAATAAACTCTTATTTTTCTCCAAACCAAATGTCTTTGGTTTAAAATAAATCAATTACAAAATAAGCTTGAGGAGTTTACATTGTTTTAGTAAAACTGATTATATAGGCAATAGTTAATAGCAGTAGAACTGCAGGAATTTGTAAACATTATCTAACATGTCGAAAGCATACATTTCTTTAGCCTGATATCTGTGAGCAAAATTATCTGGATTCAGTGGACCTGATGAAAAGAAGGCTAGACCAGAGAGTTAGTAGGAGCAAGAATTTGTTTTATTCATCCATATTGTGTAGAGTTTTTCAACACCTTGTACAAATTAGATGTTAAAGAGAATATACTCTTTCAGTACAGGGCCAGTAAATACAAGTGCCATGAAGAGGTCCTGAATTATCAACAACTGAATCTGTTGTAAAACACCAACTGTGAAAGTTACATTCAAAACCAAGACTTGGTTCTTGGGGTTTAGACTAAGCAGCAAGTTATGCTAAGAGGGACCCACTGTTTGGTACTATTCTTGCAACACAATTATAAGCTTGTAAAATAGACCATGTGTCTGACAAGTAGGTAGTCAGGCCTAGATATTTTCAGCAACCATCAGCGTGCTCAAAGATGTATTTTTATTTGCATACTCAATTTCAATTAGCTAATTTTTTTTTTTTAATGAAAGAGAAACTAAAAAAGTTTAAACACTAAATCTTTATTTTTGAGTACTGCTAGAAAGATATTTTAAAATTAATAATATACCAAAACAAAGTATCATGTTTGGACTGAACAGGATACTTCAAATGGACTGTAGTAACAGTTATTTTCATTTTGCCAAAGGAAAAAAAAGTGTCCTATTTTAGTCTGAACTATCTCTTCCTCCTTTTTATTTCAGAAAATGAACCAAGCCAAACCTTAATTTGCACAGCTCCACCTTTTATGTCAGAAGTTTTTGTGACCACTGTGAACCAAGACAATCTTACACTGGCAGCAAAGCCATTAGAAGGTCAAAGAGGAGGTGAGTGTTGATTCTTGGGGGGTAGTGGTAAAGATATGGCACCAAAGAACTTTGAAGGAAGTAAAGGCATAGATTTACATCTCTTTTCTTTATTTGTTCATCTACATTTTCCAAGTACCCTGTTACATGGGAAGAATTTACTCATGTGTTGCATGAACCTGCTCCCTGGACCCATGCCACTTTGTTCTCTGCTGCAGGAATAACAGCATGATAAAAACTGGATACAAATTTCTGAAACAGAACAAAATTTCTGCAACAAAACTACAGAAAAAGTCTCAAATGCCGACGAAGAAAAGTTCTCAGATGCCTGTGGAGATCTGCTTTCTAGCCTAAGGAAAAGAAGTGTGAGCAGCATCCAACCAGCTTGCTCACACTTGGAAGCCTCTCCTCAATCTATCAGGGGTTTTCACAAAGGCCTGTATTGGCTCAGTTCTGCTTTCACTGGCTGTATTATATTAGTAAATTAAACAGAACAGCACTGGCACATTATTATCCATGCTGTTAAATAGTTGGCACATTCCCTGAAGCAATTTTGCCCTGGTGTTTTCCCAGAAATTACCCAGACATGGCACAGGGACACAAGACATTCACATCAGGCAGTATGTGTTCAACCAGCCTCTTCTGGGGACATTAAGCCATGCAGATGTGCATGTGTTATATCCATTGTCTCTATTAGAAATTAGTCCCTTCATACTTTTATTTATGGTGTAGTCCCTGAGACCAACTTAGGGTATTTTTCCAAGGATAAGATAGTTTCAAGACATCTAAACAGCATTAATTGTCAAAAGGCTTTTACTTTTACCTTGTCTAAAATGCCTCTAAATGCTTATACACATCCTAATTCTGAAATGCAATATTAATGATTGAATTGTCAAAACAAAATCAGATTTAGGACTTTCCTTTTCTCTGTTTCTCCTATTGTAAAATGAACAGTGCCATTGACAAGTTGAGCATTTTTCTGGTGGATGGAGAGTCTTCCCATTCACCTTTCGTGTGATGGAGAAAAGTACAAGACCGTCTGTGTGAAACTGTTAAAGAAACCTGCATCAGACTGAGCTTGACAAACTCATTCCACTGATGAATTACATTTGGCTGAAGAGCATGGGGACATGGTTTGAGAGAGAAGGAGAGGTGGGAAAGTAACTGCACAAATAGGTGTTGAAATGGGAGTTACTGTGTAATATCACTGGATCCTATGCCAGGGCTTAGCTGCTTAAGTGCCCTGTAAACTTGTGTTAAGTGATGATCTGACTGTACTGGGATGAGATGTGATCTTTAAGGGAATAAAAACCATGAGATTGGGGCAGGGCAAGAACCTCCCTGTGATTATGAAACATCGAGCAGGCACTGTAAAGGCACCTGTAAAGGGTAAACAACAGAAACAGATCCCAAAACCGTGGCAAATCAAGCCTGGGTTTTCTGAGGGGAGCTGCAGCAGCAGCAGGCGGGTGTCTGGTGCCTTGGTGCTGCCTGGTGCTGCTGCATGCTCTGAGCCGTGGCCGGCAGCAGCAGCCCAGCTGTGCAGCCATGCAGCTCCTTTGCCAGGCTGCAGCAAAACGCATCTTTGAAAGGAACGAGGGACACAAGCAGTGACTCAAGGAAAAATGGGAGAGGAACAGGCATAAGTTTGTTGTTTTTTGTTGTTGAGTTGTTTTGGGGTTTTTTTAAATACTCTTCTTTGGTAAAACCTGTATAATAGACTGACACTAAATGTGAACAGAAGCTCTTACAAGTAGAAACAAGACTTTCAGACTGTAGATCTACCAGTAATCAGTACCAGGACCTGAACCTCTGCCCTTGAGGCCAGTTGGCATGGTCTGCCCAGATTCACTGTTACAGTGCCCTACTCTTCAAAGCCTCCCAGTTTCACCCACACTGGCTGCTGGGCAGGTTCACCGCCTCAGCTTTCTCCTGAAGTGCTTGGAGAGAATGCTGGGCAGCTACCAGCAATGGTGAGCCAGGTCTGGTTCTACTTAGTTCAGGAGAGTAAATGTAGCCTTAAAATATACATCAAGTCATCTGTTGCCTTAATTCCACAGATTGCAAAGGATTTAGGCCAGAAGGAAACTTGCCCTAAGATGTGCATTCTTGCAGCATGCTCATTATCACATTTGCCTTTGACTTGCACAGCTGTAAATCCATGGAAACCAGAGTAATTCAGGGATGAATCAGGTCCATTATCTTCTCGTGTTTGTGCAGCACTTAGCACAATGGTGCCCTGATCCTGATGGGAATTCGTGTTATTTTAGGACAATCGGAGCTTTCATTTATTAAAATAAAGTATATTTTTAGCCAGAGCCAGTTTCACTGGCAATGTATGGGGAGTGGGGGTGGAGTGTGTGAATGAAGGGCAAGGCACAACTGATTTCCCACCACATGACTCTGAGCACACCTATCATATGCCTGAGAGATTATCTCCCCTCCTGGCCAGGGTGGATGTGAAAATATGGCCAGTGGGGGACTTGGAAGCTGACATAGAAAACAAACAAAACCTCTGAATATTATTGCTTCTTTTTAAAATAAATTGCATCATGTTTAGGTTGCTCAGGACATGAAGCCCAGCCATATTTTGGAATATTTGGGGTTAATTTGGTATGTTTAGTGCTTTCATTGAAAAGTAATAAATCAGGTGCAGTGCCATTGCTTTCCATGGAAGGTTACATCTCGAAGATGCAATTTGCTCAACACTGTTTTTTCCCCCCATGCAAATAAAAGGAACCAGGAACACTTGAAAAAGCAAGAACTGTGCTGTGCTCCATGTTCAGAGGTGCTTGTTTCAGCGCTTTTATGAAATCTTGTTAAGACCAGAAGGTCTCATAAATTCTAATGAGATACATATGTGGAACATATATTAAGACATTACATATGTCTTACAAAATATTTGCTATATAAAGAACCCAACTGTGTGTAGTTATTTTTCGAAGCAGAGGTAAGTCCTAGGAGAAGACAGAAAAAAACACCAGTTGAAAATCATAATCCTAGCAGGGCTTGTTCCTAGTTCCTGTTAGTTTAAAGTTGAAATGTGTGCTTCACCTTCAAGTTATTTTCACAGACATAGATGAGGAAGACTGAATATCACCTGTCATTAATCTAGTGTCCTGACATGACAGAATCACCATTTCTCCCAGTAAATGTGACCTGATACTTACAGCTTAGAAACATTAGAAGTGCATATTTTTACAACCAAAAACTACGAGCAATTATTGCTAGAGTTGTAACAACAAGTTTTAAAAACTGACATGTGAAACTAGGGAGCTGTGTTTCCAGTCCTAACCTCCCCGCTAGGAAAAACAGAAATGTAAAGATCAAGCTCTTTTAAAGCTGCTAGCTTGTTTTTCTTCAAGCCACTTTATTATCTCATCGAAACATAATCTTAAAAATTCTTGCAGTGAAAAGACAAGTCCTGAAAAGACTGCTAATTTTATTTAACATTTGAAAGTCCTCTTCTGATACTGTTCTTATTTTCACAGGTAGGCCCATTAATATTCCTTTGCTTTCTCCTTAACAGAAAGCATTTTATTTGATGTGAGGGGTAAACTATTTTCGGTGTGACTATTATGGAAAGGTCTGCCACTTCCATAACTCTGACACTTCCATAATTCCGTAGCTCTAAGAAACATTAATTTCCTTCCAGATCTGAGTTGCCTGTGCATGTCCCCTCGCCATGAGTGCAAGCCAACCAAGGAGCACTGTGACACAGAGCTACCTGATGTGTGTGTGCCCTTGCCCTGTTGTCATGTGTTTGTTCTAGCACATCTGGAGTGCTGAAGGCTGGCAGCCTGGCTTTAGTGTTTCCATGGCTGTGCCAGAATCCACAAGTTGTTGAAGGCCTTTGCATTTTAAGAATGACTGTGTTACAGTTTATTGCATGTACAAAAACGGTGATAGCACTGCCTTTTCCCAAGAGCGACTGCAAGGCAGCGTGTCCCACTAACATCCCCAGGAATTAGTCTGTTTTAGTCCTATGAAACCCTGTTAGTTCAGGCCTTTGACAGTCAAGGGGAGAAGATGTGAGATGTATGAAATTAATAGTCATAGTAGCATCTTTCTAATTCTATCTGAAAACTCATCCTTTAGATCACAATAGGTAGGTAGTTCACAGTTAAAAAAATAACCTTTTTTTTTTACTGGCAATGTAATTTGCTGCAAGGCTGCTTCTCAGCCCAGTGAAGTAGTTAGTCATCTCTATTTTATTTGCTTTATAAAAGTATGAAATTCATCTGCCCTAACTGAAGTAATTAAAAGTAATTTTTCTAGGTTTGGACTGACCACCATAACCTTTTTTTATGTCAGTAGAAGGGAGTGAGGTCTATCTGATGTCTCAAAACCTTGTGCAATTATTTAGTCTGTTGAGATGCCACCCTTCAGCCCTCCACCTGATATGTTCATTGAGGAGGGAAAATAACTATTCTTAAAAAGCATTTTAATTCCCATGATATACTGTTGATGCCACAAAAAGTATAGTTAATTTGTATAAGTCATCAAACTGAAAACAGAGAAATCTCAAAAACTTCACATTTACACAGATGGAAGATATAGTTCCTTTCTTCTGTCCCAGTCACCATCAAACACACAGAATCACAGAATGGTTTGGGTTGGAAGAAACCTTAAACATCATCTAGTTCCAATCCCCCTGCCATGGGCAGAGATACCTTTAAATAGACCTGGTTGCTCAAAGCCCCATCCAGCCTGGCTTTCAGCACTTCTAGGGAGGAGGCATCAACAATTTCTCTGGGTAACCTCCTTCAGTGTCTCACCACCTTCATACCTTTCTTCCTAACATCTGGTTTAACCCTGCCCTCCTTCAGCTTAAAGGCATTCCCTCTTGTCCTATTGCTGCATCCCCTTGTAAATAGTCCCTCTTCAGCTCTCTTGTAGCTACTTTCAGGTACTGGAAGGTTATTCTAAGGCCTGCTTGGAGCCTTCCCTTCTGCCGACCTAACTCTCTCAGCCTGTCATAGAATGGGATATGGATGACAAGACAATACCCATCAGCACCATCTATCTGCTTCCTGAGGCTCAGGAAAGCAGGGCTACTGGAGACCAGAGCACAACTTCACCAGGTAACTCAGCAAGGAGAGAAAGCTGGGAGAGACATTCTGTCTCTGGAAATGCAAAGGATATCAAATGAAGACCCATACCACCACAGCTCAGAAGCTGAGCATAGGTTTTATACCCTACATGTAGAGGTGAATCACAGCAGGGCAGAATCCCCAATGGACTAAAGAGCAGTCAGTGAACAAATCTTTTATGTGATCTAGGACACACAAACGAGATAATAGACTACAGAATCAAAATTTCTCCAAAATATGCTCAGTCAGTAAAAAGTTTTGTAAACCTGAAAGTTAAGATAGTCAGCATCAAATGAAGCTAATCAACAACTTTCTTTTATAGAAAAAGCCCGTCACATAAATGCTACTAAGAATTAAAAAATAATCAATGAAATCTAAGGAATACTAAATGTATTTAAGCTTCTTAGGGTACTAAATATATAAAAAAAATAATCTAATAAATTCTGAAGAGCAAAGGTTAAGGAATATTGAGGAACAATCTTTTAATCTATTTATGGCCCCAGCAATGATGTTCATAAATGTGTGCTATTTTATAGCAATGAATTTTCAAGCAGACAGACAGAGGTCTAGATTATTATAGGTCTGAATAAACCTACTTGCATCTAATGCAGCACTTAGCCCTGCCTGTTGGGCTAGAGCTCCATACCCCTGGATTTCCACAGAGCAGTCCAGTCCAGTACTGCTCTTAATAACATAACAAATTATTTCAGTTTGCATCATCTATGAGAGTGATGGAGTAAGACCCAATATATTATGGAACAAGGAGGACTAGAAGTATTTGAAAGAGCAGGATGCCTTTCTGTCACAAGCAGACCTGTATTCTCCACCAGCACTGTATCTCGGCAGCGCTGTGCTTTCAATTGCACCATTAGTTATCTTTTAGTTTCCTGACTTAACTCAGGACTAAGTAGGTCTGATGAAAGCAAGTTGAAAGCCTGAAAAAGGGGACACACCACAGTCAGTCAGAAACATCATCAAATTGACATTATCTAAAATTTTGCCTCATTCATTGGTCTGGGCTTGTAAATGCAACCCTGAGCTGTTCCCTATCTTGTTGAGAGTTGGAGGGTCATAACTGGTCATTATGCACCTCATTTGGGCAACTATATAGGCAGACCACACAAAATTTTGTTCTTCATGGAGAAGCTGATAAAAAAGACTGAAAGACTGACATCAGAATGAAAGACTCAGATTCTGCTTCTTCCTCAGTCTGAATGGATTCAAAGTCAGCTTCTTCCCTTTATAGAAAAATTCTCCAGTTATGGAAGTCACAACCCAGTTCTGCTGGAACATCAACCTCCCTACTTTTGTGGTTGGGTAACTTTTCCTCAAAAATGAAACTGGTATAAGCAAGAGAACAGTCTCAGTCTTTGTGATGGTCTTACTGTCATCCAAGAAGCAAAGCCTAGCTCTGGGTACTGTACTGTGTACTGTTTATGCATTTTATGTTACATAAAACCAGAAAATAATCCTGAAAATAAAACCAGTAGGGAAAACCAAGTCTAGTTAGAGGTTAGAACTCATTTTCAAAGCTCCTAGGATGAAAGTTCAGCCCTGGTGACAGAGTCTTCCCCTTCTTTTCAGTCTTCACATAGAGATCATTATTTCTTGACTTTCTTAAATCATTCTAGATTTTTTACTGCTTTCTAATGTTAGTTGCAGCTTTAAATGCCAAAGCAGAGCAATTCTGTGCTGGAACATGTGCCTGTACTGGGCAGAGGTTGTGTAAGTTTTCACTTGTTTTATCTGTTCATGTCTTGCAACATGCTAAATTTCTTTACTTTTTTTTTTTTTTTTCTATTTGACTACTGTGCAACAAATATGTCTGCAGAATTAAGTGGGGAACTTTGGTCTACTTTGAAGAAATCTCCTTTTAGTGACCTGCATGTATGGTTAGTTTTACCATCTGTTTTCTCCTATGGTCCACCTCTCTTGTTTCCTTGTTGAAAAAATGGACTTCTGTTGTACAAACAGTTAGGTGTGTTCTGTGTAGGTCTGTACAAACACACAGCTGAAGTGAACAGTACAAGGGAAATGTACCACTGGCTCATGTAAAAACATATGAAGGCAGGTCGCTTAATTGAAGATTTCTTTCTGAATCATTATTCCATGCAATGGTGTTATGCCAATAAAGCTAAGAGCTCATCAAGGAAATGTGAGATGCTTGTACTGAAAACTTAAAATGTAAAGCAGGTCTCCTTTTTAACTGGATAACATTCAAAGTTAAAGGAAGAAAAATAAAATAGCCCATTATCATTTTGCATTAGGAAACGAATTCTATCCTTGGTTGCACATAGCTCCCATTGACCTCTGAGTCATTTCCACAGATCTGCTATGAAAATGTTGCCCTAAATATATAAATGGTAGGACAAGAATTCTTAATTTTCCCACATGAGGAAACTGCAATTTTTTACTGAAGTTAAATCAGAGAGGTTTATGCCCTTTGTAAAGACTGCTTTTCAAGACAAAAATAAAGTCCTGTCCAATATTTCTAGGAATAAGCACTACTGAAATCCCTGCTGAATTCAGCCTCAGTGGAGGCATGTGCAGAGGCACATGGTTTGTAAGTGTGATCCTGTCTCTGCACGCTATGGGCTCTTCTTGGGAACCTGACATTTTTGAGCAACAAGAAGCTTGAAAAGGAAAAGAGACTGCAGTGTCATGTAAGAAGAGGACCAAGCAGGAAATATGAATTTCTATTAGTTACAGTGTGATTACAATGAGAACTTTTCATTCTGACAGGTCAAAAGCCACTATTATTGAAGCTAGAGAGAATGTTTATGGTCATGCTGGCAGAATCACAACCTGTTTCCTTACCCTTAGGCACAGAAGATAAAAAACCTGTTATTTTTCCCCTCAAATGAGTCCTCTTTAATGAAGATGCCACTGAAATTGCAGAAACAATCACACTGGCATTCAGGCTCATTCCAAAATAGCAAAGTGGCATTGACATTCACAGAGATACACCAGAATCACGTGTTTGCACCAGAAGCCCTTTGTAGGTTTTCCTACGCATGTGGCACTGCAAAGGCAGAGAGGTCACGCGCCTTCCTCTTGCCCAGAGCCAGTATGTTCTTGTGTCCAGCATTCAGTAACTCCATTGCTCCCACACTACTGGCAATAGCAATATTTAAATAGCTTTGTTTACTTGCATCTTTAATTATGAATGGGCTTTTACTTGTTCTGAGAAGACCATAGCATTAATTCTGTAATTACCCCATGAAACTGATTCATTTAATCTCTGAGTTTGGCTTTGGTATGATGATTATTTGACATCTCAAGTGGAGGCAGAATAGTCATGATGCCACAGCATGGGTTTCACCACAGCCCACAGCTGATGCAGAGACAGTAGAATGAACACATCTTGAAGGCAGTACACAGACTCGCACACACGTGTATTTATGCACATAGCAGAGCATTCAAATGTTTGCATGTCAGAGTTAAAAGTGTTTCCTTCTACAGTGGTGGCCTTGACCAAAGTCACAGAACAAGATGGCATAAGGCTGTTGCTGCCCACATATCTCATATTTTCACTTCAATCTGACAAAAATGCTTTCCTTGACTTGGTTTTCACAGCTGTGATGCCCAGTTTTTCTCTCTGTTTTAAGGTAGAATTGACTGTCTTAAAATTTAGAACTTAGAGCAGAAGCTTTCTGTACATATATTCAAATGACTCTCTGATGGCTGCTGCCAAAACCAGTTGTAAACTAACACACCATTGTTATCATGGTTTTAGGAACTTGAGTAGCTGCTGAGTTTTCAGCAGACATCTCAGAAGACATCTGTCTTTCAGAGACAGATTAAATGAGGTTTTTTTATAGCAAATGTGGTAATTCAGGAATTTGTTTTCACTGACTTAAAATAAAATACAAGATATTACACAAAGAAAAACTTCAGAATATTTTCGTTTGTGTATTTAGTTTTGATTTTCAGTATTCAGTTGGATATTTAGGTGTAGTTTTATCTTTACATGCAATATTTCTCTATCATATGTAAAATCTAATAAATCTCTTAACAAAAATTGTCCCAAATGAAAAGTCAAAATGTTAATTTCAGAAAGTGGGAACATAATATTTCAACATCAGTACACTTTGTCCTTAGAGGAGTTCTTTTGTGAAAACATGTAGGGCAAAATCAGCACCTTCCTTTCCTAAGTGATTTTTTTGGATTTGTTTGTTTGCTATGGAAAGACAATTTGTGACAGAATTTCAATTGCCTATGTAATTCTTGGTTCAATTTTGATTAGAATTAAGAGATTAAACTGTGTTGGGTACTGTTCCTTACAGTTACTTGAATTCAAATCTCTAAAAGAAAGGTAAGACCACAGAAAATGTCTTTCTCTTAATTAATTCACTAATTAATTAATTTTCCTCTAAATCTACAAGTGCTTGGCACTTGTATACTGTTGACTTTTCTCTTCTTTTCTCAACTGAGAATTAAAAACCAAATAAATAGACAAATTTACCTAGCAATCAATGAGTTCACCAAGGTGCCTTTCCAAACCACAATAAACCATAGCCTATATTTCAGTGTCTTAGTTAAACAAAGTTTTTAAAATTTTGTCCAAATTGTCACTAATTCTATTGATCAAGCTGCATAGCTAAGCTAAAACGATATACCATAATTTAAACAAAACTGAGCTAGATTTGTATTCAATTCAGGCAATTTAAAAAGTAATTTTTATGTATAAATGGACAGTTGTTTCTTTGACATTTTTTTTTTTTTTTTCTATTTTAAACTCCCTCTTCTCTAACTGCAAACTGAAAATGGAGTTGAAATAATGTGGAACACAGAGAAACACCCTCTGACACATTCAAACCCAAGTGCACACGTTTAGGGGGTCCAATAGGCACAATAGTGCATCATCTCCCCTTCTTTAATTATATGCAGCCACTCTGACTGATATGAGCTTGCAGTAAAAAATACCTGAGAAAATGTTTCTTTAACTTATTATTTGAGAGGTGTCACTTTGGTGATTAGATGTCTAATATGGAGTTTATCATTTATGCACATGTAAAATCGGTGCAGTGAATGACTGAAACAAGCATTTTATTGGGGCATTGTTCACTCCACATTAATGGTGCATTTAATTTTGAACCAGTCTGGTTCTTTGAACAATTTGTTCCAGCTGAGAACAGATTGAGCTGTTCTTTAAATCATTTTTCAGCAGTACAGTGTGAGTTTATGATAGCTTTTCTTTGTACTGTAGCTGAGTTCATTTGAGGTAAATCTTGCTGAAGTGCAGAGGGTTTACAAAGGTGCTGAGTGCTGCCTGTGATCTAGTGGGTTTGACATGAAGACAGCTATGTGAACTGTTTGTCTCACATTTAAGCACTGACACATAGTTTTCTGGCAATTTAATGGTTTGTTTTCAGTCATGTATCCCAGCATGTATGTTTGATATTTAATGTTAATCTTGCTTTGTATCTAGATTTCTCTGGATGACCATCACTGTAGAAAGTATACAGGAAACTGGAGGTGAAGCCAGTCATAGGAGGTTTCCCCCTTGCCGGATGGATGTGAGACTTGGAACTGGCTTTGCCAGCTTTGGTGGAGAAGAAGTGGCTATAGCAGTGAAACACAGGACATAGCTGCTTTGGTTACTTTTGATAAGCAGTGCAATCTGGAGGTAGAAACCCTTACACCAAGGGATTTGTTTGTGTCCAAGGCAGCACAGGAAAGGGCTATGGGTTACTCATGTGACTTAAAAACATTTTTGTACACACTGACATGATTATTTCTATGAATTTTCTGCAGATTCCTGCAGTCTGAGATTATTGTTGTGGGTTGATTTATAAGAAAAAACTAAAAATTAAAAGATCTGATGTAAATTCAGGGCTCTAAAAGATTTTACCTTTTACCAGTTTAAAGTACTAGTCCTGGTTTTTTTTTTTTTGGCAGTGGGGAGTGGGGGGTTGAGGGTGGGCACTACAAAGGTCTCACTGAAGCTACTGAGAACCCAAAGTAGAAGATATAATTGCAGTTTAATGAAACCAATTTTAAATATTCCTTTCATCTCTGCTGGGATGTTTATTGTCACTGTTCAAGTTTTCTCTTTTAGACAATTTCAAGCCATTTGCTAACCTGTTCATGCTAAATGTCACCCTATAAAATAAGTAGCTTTGACAAATCTGCCTCCAGTCTACTACCCCAGCATGTTAAAATTATCACAGTCACATTCCTGTTTTTTTGAAATTAAAAAGGTGACTGTCATTTGTCATTTCTGCCAAAAATACCATTATGTTTCTCATAGGAACTCTGGAGAAGATCTGGATTTTAGTTTATACCTTAAACAAAAAAAAGCCCCATTGTGGAGTAAGTATCATAGAATATCTGAGAATTGGGTTCAGGTAGCAACCACAGCACAGTTTCTAAATCTGTTTAAAACTGGTGTGAGGTCCCAATAGCAGTCACTTGTCTACTGTGCAGCTTTTCCAGAAAAAAGTTCCAGTCTGGAACAAACACACATATCTGCTGACAGACTAGGTGGTCCATAAGCATTGAGATGTTTACTTAGAAACCTAATTAGACCTTTAAAAACTAGTGCTACCTTTTATTAATGGCAATATTTGTTGAGTATTTAGGTATCTAGTAGTTACCTAAAGCAATTTGTTGTACACAAATAAGGACACCCAAGTCTTCCAGGCAATCCAGTCTGGTGCACATGGTCTGAGAGCAGCTATTAAATCCTGAAAACCTGGGGCTCACCAAAAAGTAAAGAAGACTACAATGGCCACTTCTGCCCAACACATTACAACTAGCAGAAAAGATCATACATATTTTGGTTTTTAGCCTGATGTTGGATTATTCATCTGGAAACAGGAGTGGAAGCCTCACCTGCAGCACACGGGAGTTCCAAATCTATCTCACAGTCTTCAAGAAGAAAAGCTAGGACAGAAGACCTGGCATGCATAGTGTAGAGGAGTTCACCCTCCTCTAGACTGTTGAAGTACACCAAGAAGCCAAGTGGTTGGAGCTCAGTTTCAGAGAGAGACAGAGAGCAACCATTTGAGTTTAGAGGAGCTAGAAGAGGCATTTTGTTTTGGACCATGGTAATAGACCTGTTTAACTTGCTCTGGTTAATGTCTCTGGAGATGATTTTGTGAGGCAGGTAATTGATACTAGGTAAAAATACTAATTCTTATAGAAAAAATAAATATAGAAATAAAGCAAGAGCTGTCCAGAGTGTAACATTGATTATGAATAATACAATGATTACTTCTCCATAATATGAAACTATAATGAGACGATCACAGGGCCTCCAGGAATACAGAATTCAAACATTTCATGATTTTTAATACATTTATGTTCACAAAACTCCTAAAAAGCAGGAAAATGGATGATTTACAATTCCCAGTTGTAGAATGTTTACCCAGTTATTATGCAGTCTTTAAAATATCCCAAACACATATGCATACGCATAGAGAGTAAAAATATGAATCATATGTACAAAATTGCAATGAAATTTTAATAGGCCCCTTTTTGGATTTCTTATTTTCAGCTTCTTGCTTCAGTCTGTTCTTCAGTCCTCAACTTATAGCTCAGCTCTCTCCCCTGAGCACTGCATTAGCCATGTAATGGGTGCTAGGTTTATTTCCAGTCTTCCAACTGAGCTGGCAGACAATCTGTGTGTGCCCCTGTGCTCTTGTTTGAAATGAGCTGCAGCCTGTGGCTCCACCAGCTAGATTCTGTCAATTTAAGTGTGAAAAATTACAAGGGATGAGCTCTGTCTTCTAACGTACTGATGCAAAAGGTAGCAATATTGCATGACCCTAGGGATGGTTAGATGGCTGCTTTGTACTGCAAAAGAGCTGAAAGAAATAGCTTTGCTTTTGGGAGTTTTATGTCTCTGAGGTAGAATATGAAGGACCTGATGAGGAAGCTATGGTTCAAAGGAAGGTTACAAAAATAACAGCAGCCATCCTAAACTTATCTAAAAGATTTACAAGAAGTCTGCTACAATGTGTGCATTTTGACCTCCAGGAACACTAAATTTTATTCAACTTGTGCTGGGAAACAAAAATCACTTGGTGCACTAAATCAGCTTCATTTTTGTGTTTGTGCTTATGGGATTTGGAGCAGAGGTTTAGATTATAAGGAAATAGTTGTCAAGTGTAAAGTATAATTAAGACAGTTTTGGTGCCAAAACCAAGATTTTATTTTTCCTGTGGAACGGGGGTTTTAGGTTTTTTTCAACTCTTAACATAGAGAGACTGAAGAAGGGGATATTTTTTCTCTTTTATTTGAACAGTCAAAAATGCACCAGTATGACATTTGTTTTGCATAAGCAGATAGTTTTAAGATGTTCACAGTGTATCATAAATTCACCTCCTGTATAGGACTTAATTTCATACTTTAAAATCTTAGAGAGATGCAAAAGTATTTGTTAATATCACTGCAAATTTAGCTAACCCCCCTGTATTATACTTCAGGTGCTACATGTAGAGATAAGCCTACTAAATATTTAGGTTTCCTGGCAAAATTTCTAACCACTGCAGCTTTAGAAGGAGATTTAAAACAGATCTCATCTCTTTCCATCTACCAAATCTATGACTATGATACTCATATAGTTATTTTGGTAGGTTGTATATGAAAGTGTACACAAGAGTACCTCTGGCCAAGGCCTTGGACTTCATGTACTTTCTGATTCTACCACCTCTGTTCTAATAGCTTCTGGTCTCCATATAAAACCAGTGACAAGTAGATAAAAGTGGAGGGGATGGCAGGATCAGTGATGATGAGCTTGTGAATAACGAAACACATAATACTCTTTTGCAGTTCAGTGACCTATACAGACATGCAGTCAAGTAGCAGGCCTTGAATTTAGGAGTCACTGGTATAAATCAATGGGCAGCAGCATTCACATTACATGATTGAGCCCAAAAAATCATCAGGTTATTTCATCAGGACTGAGTATTGAAATAACAAAGCAGCAGCTTTAGATCTCAGATGTTCACCTCTGTCAGATGACTTCTGCCTTGGACACACGAACCCTCTGAAACTGTGTCAGACAGACAAATACCTGAGAGTATGTGTGGGATGGCCTGATGGGTGTAGAGGAATATGATTTTTTTTCTGTCCCTTCTTAGCAATTAGCAGACATAATTATTCAACAGCACTTGTAATCCTCCTGAAATCCCAGATAGCTGGTTTACTCTCACCTCACACCCTCACAGGACTTATTGATAGGACCACAGCCTAGATGACAAGCTTAGACTAAGCATGCAGGGTTTAGCCAATTGAAGCTAGGGTGAAGTGAATCCAGCCTAGGGTTCCAAATATTGGAATATATCCAATATCCAAAATATTGGATAATAATTTAAGTCAATCCGGCCTTAGCTTACCTTCCAAGAGAGTTCCTTTTTCTTTCACAATCAATAGGAGATAACAAAGAAAATCTTTAGGCTTTCTACTGCAAAATAAACAGGCCCATTATTTGCAATTCGCTTCAATACAGTGGTGCAATATAAGCACTGGAACTAACAGCAAAAAAACCTCTGCTGATTTGAAAAGTAAGTGGAATTTGGTAGCTCAGCTCCAGCCCTTATTTGCTCTCTTCCAGTGCCCTTGTCAGTAGGTTGCATGTAACATATCTGTGCTGGGGAAGAGACCGAAAGATTGGAATGATGAAATACAGTGAAAATGGGTACTGTTAAACTAGGTGTTGGAAGTCTGTTCTGAATATACTGAACCCAAAATGTTGCAATTTTTTAAAAATTTATTTATTTTTCTATTTAATTCATGTAATGATGTAATCCAGCTTGTATTGTTTGGTGGAACAGAAGGACTGTGGGCGACTGTGGGAGGAAATTTATTTCCTGTAGGAACTGCAGTAGGTGAGGAAAAAGATATATAAGGCAAGGAGGCACAATGTAAAAAAGGAAATTTATGGTATCACTTCTCTATTTATATCAATGTATATACAGAGAAATATTTAAAATGTGTCTCTTAAACCTAAAGAAAAGAATTAACTTTATCCTATGTCACCAGGAAAAAATATGTTTTGCCTGGTACATGCAGGTGGGAAATGAGGTAATTATTGTATGATGATTTACTCCAGCTCTACTAAATCACTAGTTTTGCCATTGTCACTAAGAGAACAGTCTTCAAAAGCTTGAAGTCAGAAGAGCAGGAACACTTTGATACCAAAATATTTTGAAAGGTGTTTGGAGGCTTACAAAAAGCAATCACCCTGAGATTCAGACTTAAGGCATCTGATTTCCTTTGATTTAGCTAAGAATTTGCAAATAACCTTTTAACTTTACAAGATAAATAACCTCAGGTGAAAATCAAGCACATAACCTGCTAAGACATGTTTAAAAGTTTTAGAGGGAGTAAATTCTCAGCAAGACTGCAGTACCACCTCCACTGGGCTTATGCTCAAGAGCACCTTCCCAGTTCATCCTGGAAGACAATCAGCAAAGTGGTATGTAACCCACAAGTGCCCCAAAGCAATACAACTGTGTTATTCTGAGGGCTCACTGGGGCTAACCAGCTTCTCCTAGACAAGAGTTCAAGCTTTAAGAGAGAAGGTACAAATAAACCATCCATCTAGTTACACCTTCATACACTCAAACATACCTGCACTGAGAGCAGGTATTTGCTGGTAGGGTCTGATCTGCCGCATGAGCCTGTGTGAAGTGGTGTAGCCATGTACCAGGCAGCTCCATGGACCACATTTAGGTTCAGAGTTGTTTCCACCTCTGGCCAAACAAACTAAAAGTAGAGGTCTGGTGTAACTGAAAAACTCAGAGCTTCTCAACTAGGTGTATAGGCTACCCATGGAAAGAGAAAACCATCTAAAGAGGAAGAGCATCTCACAATACTGAACGCCAATATTAAAAAGAGAAAGAGACAAGAGGAAAGGAGAGTGATGATTGTGCTCTGAGTCAAGAGTATTGCAACTTATGAGTTGAATTTTAATTAGAAGGGACATAGCATAGGGAGAGAATCTTCTTGCCTGGATTTTTGGTGTTAAAACTAGAGGCCTGGCAAAAAGTAAGTTCACTGACGTTGCACAGTCTAAGGAAAGCAAAACTGAGAAGAACATATCCATAAAGGCAGGAAGAGAATTATCACTCTCCACACTCATTAAGAGACACAAAAAAATGTAATAGATCACAGAATCACAGAACCAACTACGTTGGAAAAGACCTTTGAGATCAAGTCCAACCTATGACTTTACACTTCTATGACAGATCCTGTAACAAGGGAACTAAAGAATGGCATTAGGAAACTATTTTGCAATAGGCAGAACATTGAACAAACAGCCTGCCTTGGGACTCCACAGTTTCCCCAGGCAAGATCTTTGCACTCAGGAGTGTTTGTCAAGTTTAGGATAGTTTTAGTTTACATTGTCCTGAGGTCTCTGCCATCTCTATGCTTTATAACTTTTTTCTTGCAATTTCAGCTGGGTAGCATTTCCTTAACTTCTTTCCTTTTTACATTTTCTTTCAATTTTCCTTCTAATACTATTGTAATATCATTGTATTGCAGGGATAATTCTGCCCAATCAGAATTATTGAATTAAGAGTGTCCTTTTTCCCTTTTTTATAGTTATATATTGGTTTACAAAACTTTTTTTTTTTTTTTTAACTGGGTGCAGTTGATTGGAAGTCTGGATAAACCTGGATAAACTACCAGATAAGATTTTTTTGAGATCAAAACATTTCTGTTGCAGTGGAGACAGCCAAAAGAATTTAAGTCACTAATCTATGAAATTATTCTTTGAATGCTTCCAGGGATGGGGCACCCACAATTTCTCTGGGCAATCTGTTCTATGCCTCACCACTCTCACAGTAAAGAATTTCTTCCTAATATCTAATCTAAACCTGCCCTCTTTTGGTTTTAAGCCATTGCCTCTTGTTCTGTCACTACATGTCCTTGTAAAAAGTCCCTCCCCAGCTCTCTTGTAGCCCCTTCAGATACTGGAAGGTGCTATGCTATGTTCAGCCTGAAGCCTTTTCTTCTCCAGGCTGAACAACCCCAGCTCTCAGCCTGTCTTCACAGGACAGGTGCTCTGGGCAACCTGGTCTAGTGGAAGGTGCCCCTGCAGGAGGGTTGGAAGTGGATGATCCTTAAGGTTCCTTCCAACATAACACCATTCTATGATTCTGATGACCCAGTATTGCCAAATGTTTTCTTTTACTTGACATTATTTGAATCCCAGGATGAACCTCAGGTCACTGTTCCTGTTTCTTTGCACCAGTAGAGGTCTGTGTCTGTGGAACAGGATATATGCCTTTTTTTAAAAAAAGAATTCTGCTGAGTAACTTCATCCTGTAAAATTATGCAATTCTAGAACATCTAAGAAATATGCCAATATTACTTTATCAGTAACATATAATGGCAATTTTCTTAGGATCTCACAGGAAAATACTAAACAAAATAGGTTCTGCAAAGTCTTAAGGTTCTGAGATTAAGAAAGTGAAAGACTTGTCTCTTGGACAAGCAAGACTGATTGCAGGGCATATATACTGTATCTTAGTAACTAAGCAACAAATTTTGTACCAGACTTAAACATTTCTCCCCTACTGAAATTAAATAAGATTAGTCAATTAGACCAAAAGCCTCATCCCCACTCATTTCATTCTATATTTTTTGGTCTATGAATCCGTTTCCCATCTTTTATCTAAAAAGATAAGATTTTTCCCCTATCTTTTATCTTATAACTTTCCACATGAGAAATGATCGAACTGTATGAATAAAATGTAGCTACAGAAACAAATAAAGTGTACCTGTGGTGATATCAGCTGAACAGTTCATATTTATCATTGTAGAATTGTCACTGATGGAAGTTGCAAAATAATGGAAAATCTGTGGCAAAGGAAATAATTCCTTCTAGAACACTTCAATATAGGCCTGAAAAACCTACAGTAATGGACTCTTAGGGTGTGAGGTGATATTATTGTAGAAACCTATTAATTTTGAAGATTCATCACTATCTTTAATAAGTGACTAAAATGAATATAACACTTAAATGCATGTTTAATTGTAATTACATGAATAGCCAGAATTTATTTTATAGTTATTCAGTTTCTTTATATGATGACTACAGAAACAGTTGATATTTTATTGCTACTTCAATACAAAACTTTTTGCAAACCTCAAATGCAAATGAAGAAATAGCTGTTAGATTCTGTCCTATTCAGTCTCTCCACAGGAGTGGAAGTATCTTGATGAAAAGTGCTGAAGTGCCTGAGACTGCTCTCAAAGGAAATACATTGGTTATTGCCCACATAAAATTCATCTCATATCAGTCCACAGTACAAGGAAAATTACTTTGGTTACAGATTTCTTCTAGCTGTAAAATAACTTTCTGAATAGCAATAGACACCTTTTCTACATCTTTTACAAATATTTCCTTGCACTAGTCCACAAAAGTTCATCAACCAAGGATGGTGCCTTGGACCTATGGGGATAACTCAGTGTCCTTGACTGCCAGAGCACATTTGAAAAGATCCTGAACCAAGAGATGAAAATAAGTTGTCCTGGGTTGAAGTGTATTCTATTACCATCCTCATGAGCAGTGGAAATCAGGTGTGGCAGTGTTTCCTTGCCTCCTCCCCCCAGACTATCTTGCTGTTAATCGCCCATCATTGTCCTGCCCCATGACTCAGAAATAACTCCCTCAGGACTATCTTCTGTTAATGAGCCTAATCAACACTTGGCCTCATGACTCATCACCCCATTGTGAGATGCTCCATCCAGAGGGAGGAACCAAGCATTCCATCTTGGATATAATCTGAGATTCTGAACAGCAGAGACAACCTTCCCACTGGATTTCCAGAGGACAGGAGCTACACAGCCACCACTGGACCTTCTGAGGAGGAGCAGACCCTTCTTCTACAGGATCGCCACTTCGGGAGGACTGCAGCCACCATTCTACCAGACTGCTACCACCACCCTGACTAACAGGGTGTCAGGTTGTATCCTGACTCTGTCAGTTTAACCCAGTGTTTTCTGCCTTTATTTTTTTTAATTTCCCTATTAAATTGTTATTCTGACTTGGTGCCTCCCACTAGTTTGTTTTTAAACTGGTACATATGCTCAGAGTGATACAACTCTTAAAAGAATCTTACCTAATGAAATTACTGTCTCAGGGAAGTGTCTCTGACTGGTGAGATAAGCGTCTTAAAATAAATCAGTGCAATTAATTTATGGCTATAAGCAATATCAAACATGTTACACCTCCCAATAACCAGCATTCACAGTTTCACTTTGATACTTGATGCCTTCTTCATCTTAACCCTATTAAAGTAGTAAACTGTTTATACATTTTATTGATATTTTCATTTGTATCTCCAGGGAAAGAAGTTCAGGGAGAACAGACTTGCACTAAAGAAAAATGTATAGAGCAAAGCCATGATTTCCTTCAGTCACTGCACATCCACAGGGAAGAATAATTTGTGGAAACATAGAGATGGAGGAGTAATGAATTCCTCTGTCAAAATGATGAGTGAAAGAAAGAAGTAATTACCATTAATGCACTTCAATTATGGCTCAACAGTTTTTTAGCTGTATGTTCCCATTTAATTTTCACTTAAAACAAAACAGTTGCCACAGACCCAGAGCTAAAAACAGAAATCCCTTTCAGCTACTGGCAAATTAGCAAGTAATGTTCTTATTATATAAGGAGGGAAGATTGGCTTCTTCCAGGCAAACACGGGAAGTGCTTGTTTGTTTCAGACACTACTCCTTCCCCCCAAACTCACAGTTGAACTTTATTTCCAATGTTATAACCAGCTAAGCATGATAATACTTTTTTTCTGGTTCCTATTTAGCTTTCAAAGCCCTCACAGGATTTCTGTCATGGATCAGTGGCACCTTCCAGGAGGGAGTGAGGTCAGTGGATATCCTTAGTATACAGGAAGGCATGTTCTATTAGAAAAGGGAAATGTTTTCAAATCCCTCAGATCTTAAGCTACTAAAAATAAACTAATGAGCCTTAAATTAACTTTTCTTTTTCCACAGCTTTTCTAAGCCTAAAGAAAAGTATTTATTGTCTGGGAGTGACATGCAGGAAATTAGTCTTATGAGTCGTGATTAAATGATTATAGTTTCCAACTTTCTTAATTCTAATCAATATTAATCTGTTGCAGAGTGCATGTTTTGACTTCGGTGTTTTGGGGTTTTTTTGTGATTTTTTTTTTTTTATATTTGTTGTCATTTCATCATGCAAAATGTTTATAGTGGAGGAGCTAAAAAAATACATGATGTAGGAATCACCTTGGTATCACTATTTAACTGTCTGCCTGGAAGAGTTTTGAATTGGTGTCCACATTCAGTGCTGCCTCTCTATATCCCTCCAATAACAAAAGTGAACTATAAATTTCCTGTATATTTTAAATTCTCCAGAGTCAGAGTTGGGTTTACAGCAAGGAAATTTTTATGTAAGAGTGTGAATGGATGTGAATTTAATTGGTGAAACTCATCCTTACTGGGACTCCACTGGAAGCATTTCTAAAGGAAAAGCAGCCCTGAGAGTGAACTGATTCACACCAGTGCCTCAGACCCAGTGAATGCTGCCCATGTTTCAGGCTGAAGGGCAGGCTTAGGACAATGCTGGTGGTACACTCACAAGAGCTGCATTAGCACTGTCTGCTGCCTGTTAGGTCTGAGGGTGATGTAAGCTTGGCCTGTTTGACCCACTCACACCAAACAAAGAACTTCTGGCAGAGTTTGGAGTAAACCAGCAAGAATTCCTCCAGGTGATGCCTTGGTTTGTCGCTTGGCTGCCCCAACAGAACCGCTGGGTGTGGCTCCTTGCTGCAGAGAGGATGAAAGAGTTTGAGTTACACCATGTCAGCAGGCTACAGGGGCAGAGTGGGACCTTGCCCATTTTATTTAGCACTGTAAAGAACCTGAGCACAAGGGAGGTTAAAGACCATCAGACTGTTCTTCATCATGCTGCCCTGAGACATGTGCTATAAAATGTCATTGGAACCCTTTTCCTTGTTGAGTTACCTATAGAGAGTGTCCCTGCAGCCAGGACTGCTGCTGGCCTGAGCACTCAGAACTGTGGGTTTACAAACAGGCCTCGTGTTAGTAAGGTCCTCACAAGCACAAAACCCCACATGGGGGTGATATTTAGGCTGGCCGGTTGTATATCACAAACCAGCCTGCCAGATCAAAAAGGAGTCAGAGGTGTGAGCCACAGACAGAGGAGGACTGTAGAGCAAGATCATCCAATCCCAGGGAGAAGTTACAAACTTAAGAGAGTTGCAGACTACTACATCCAAAAGATTTACTACTACTAGCTCTAGCTACTAGCTACAAAGCTCGTTGTGTATTCAGGCAAGATTTAAAAAGTCAGAATTTTTACACTTGCAGAACTTGCAGTTTCTTACAGAAGTTTAAATAGGTCAGTGTGAGTATGGCAGCCACAAGATGTCAGAGAGCATTTGGAACACCTGGTAAATCTCGACCAAATCATGGTGAATACTAAGAGTTCATACCTTGGGTTAAGAGCCCAGCCCTCTTGAAAAGTCTTTGCCTTTAAAATGCAGTCACTAATGACAGAGTCCCAGTCTCATCACAGGGACATTTAAATGAAATAACTTCAAAACAGTGTCTGCAGAACTACATGTGCTGTCCTTTGAAATCATTTTAATTGCAAGCACAGAAGAGAGTCTGTAGCTCTGAAATGCCAGAACATATTGCTGAGCCATTTGCAATGACTTGAGCTTGATAGAGTGGGTGAGACAATCCCATTGTTTCCCTGTGGAGACTTTTCTTTCCTTTTCCCACTTCCCCACAGAAGAGCTCCAACTTTCTTCCTCCACCTGCGGAGTTCCTGGAGGAAACTGTCTATATTTCATACAAAGTTCAAACATACCATGTTTTCATCCTAAAGTTTATTTACATTTCTTGATTACACTTGTTCTGGCTCATTTCCTTTGTTTCATTCTTGCCAGAAAACCTTGCTAGAGTGCTTGTCAGTTATTAATAAATCGCATCAAACAGTAGCAAGTGTGGTTCAACAATTTGGCAAATAATAATGAATGACAATTTCATTGTTAGGAGAATTTTTGGCCCGTTTTCAGATCAAACACACATTCTAGCCCTTTAACATCTGTTTCTGCTATATTCAGATAGTCAAGAAAAAAATTGTCAAGAAAGAAAAGAGGCCTAAAGAACATTCTCAGCAAAAGATGCAGGTATTACATCACTGAATGGACTTAGAACTTTAAAAAAATTAATAATTGAGAGTTTTTTGGCTGTTTCTTCATAAAGTTATGAATTATGAAATAAGAAAAAAACAGTATAAGGCATTCTTAAATAGATTCTGTGAGAAACTTCAGAAAAAATATGTGGGTGCTTAGTGAAGAAATTCTAGTGGCAGGCACTCCACTGCTGCCATTGGTGAATTATTCCAACTAATGAAGTGTTCTTCTTTATTGTTAAAAAAAATATATCTTATTTCTATTCTGAATGGACCCTGCATCAACTTCAAACATCTGTGTTGTTTTTAGATTCTGTTTATTGCTCTTGTTATCAGCTGGGTGCCTCCCATGATTTGAAATGTCCGAGCAAGGCATCACCTAATCTTTGTAATTTATAAAGGTTTTTTACAACAATACATAGATTCCAGTCTCAGGTTTTCTTTTAATTCTGCGCAGTTCATCAACATCCATTTTGGACTCTTAAGTTCAAGAGAACTGGAAGGAACAGCCAAGCAGCTTAGCACAGGCAGCAGACAGAGCAGAACCTCTCTGTTCCTGTACTGTTCATCTAGGGTTCCCTTTTACCCTTACTTTTTGCCTTCATCTGTCACAGCATGCAATAATTCTGCCTTTTATGAGAATAATATAACAAATTAAGGAAGCCAGCCACTTTTCTGAGACTTAAGAGATTTTTTTTCTAAAACACTATGGTACTAATTTATCTTTGCATAGGTAGATTTTTTTTTTTAAGGATCCATCTCCAAATAAAAGAAGGGAAAGAAGTAGAACATTTTTCATTGGTAATTTAACTGCTTTTAAAAGCTTTACTGAAATGCTCATAACCTTTTTTATATATTTAGGTGAGTCAAAGACTCCCTTTTATTATGTCTCAATAGCCTTCATTTTCTCTGGAAGACGTTATCCATTACTGATATATTGTGAACATGTTGGATCCTAATTTATTCAGTGTATTCATAATGTTAAATCCACAGATATTATCCCTACTAGTAAGGAAGATTTCAAACCTTGCTTTAAATATGAAACTGTGCAGTTGGCAAATAAGGCTGTCCCAGCTCTTCCCAAGAAGGATCTCTGGCTACGTCTTCATCAGTAAGTTTAACATCTATGGGTGGGTTTGTGGACACTGAAATGTGTTGTAGCCTCTCTAAGAGCAATCAGTTTTTTCCTGGGCAGACTAGGCAGGTTCTGAGTGCTAGAATAGGCCCAAAGGTGGTATGCAGTAGGTATGACAGATCTCACAACAGTATTTAAAAGGGCAGAAGGTGTTAATCCTATGGGCTTAGACCATTCTGTGTCATTTGGCCTCAGGACCAGTGAATGGTACCAGGCACTCAATTCACTTGTCTAGATGTACTTTCAGACTCTTTGAAGGCTGAACCTTTGTATTGTTTTAGCAGATTCTGAAATTCATAGACCTACTCAAGTGAGTATTCCTTAACAATCCCTAAATATTCTCAATTGCCAATGTTATGTCAGGAATGCATTTGAACATCTGAGGCTGTCTGTGCTTTGGGCCCACTGACCAGCCTAAGTACACATTTGAGTATCCTTTAAAGGAAAAACTTCTCAAATTACATTTCTAACTTTTTCAGTGTCAGCTATGAACTTAGATAGACTGCTTAGTGTCTTTTTGAGTAATCTATTAAACCTTCACAAGTGCTCTTAAGTAGCATTAGCTGACAGTTCCAAATGCACTTTCTAGACCTGAACCAGATGACTTATTACAGTAGTATTTACTTACAAAAATACTTCTCTGTGAATTAGCAAACAATTTAGTTTGTGTAAGTAAAGTTTCCAAAGGTAACCTCCATAGCTGGTCTTTGGCTTCACATATTCATAAGGTGGAATAGGTGGCAATTTTAACACATGATGCTTATGGGGAGAAAAATAAAGTCTAGTAAATATATTAAAGGACAGGTTCTTTCCTCAGATGCTTTTTGCAATCAATGGGTTTAATGTAATGAATGAGGATCTTGTAGGCATAAACCCCAAAATCCCAGGTCTCCCTGTTCAAAGGAAGTGAATTTAAGAAAATAGGCCAAGTCTTTTCCAAGGTGAAAAGACTGTTACTAATAACATCTACTACGATCTCCTTAGACCCTCACATTCTCAGCAGTTTGGCTTTTAAAGCTGCTCAAGCAGTGTCTCTGAAAGCTGTGACTAATGTAGGCTCATTTTTCCTGACTGCACATCAAGTCTGGTGGAATTTAATATAACCACAGAAGACACCATATTTTTCAGGTAAGAGACATCATATTTCCATCAAAATCTTTGCAGAAAGAAGGGAAACAGTGACATCCTGCCTAGCCCTACATTAAGAAACATTAAACAGTAATTTGTCCTTTGTCCTCAGAAGTCCTTATATCCACAGAGAACTTCCACAAATGTCGCAGAAAAGAGGGGGGAACAGCAAGGCTGTGAAACACCTACTCCTAATTTTCATGTTTCTAAGGCAGAGCCCTACACTTACAGAGATGAGTGCCTTGAGATGGCACTTGTTTGCTTAAATGTAAAACTTTGTGGCGTAGGACATTCACATCTGAGAAGATCATCTGGCCTCCCTTCTTAGTCGTTTGTAAGACACAGTTATAAAACAATACATTTCAACGAAGACCTCTGATTCCTAAATGAGAAATAAATGAGAATCACAGCACATGCTTCTTTTTCTTAGTAAGTGTCAAAATGCTGATCTTGCATATATATGGATGTTTATACAAGAGGTGCCTACAGATAGGGGAGGTGAAATGGAATCCTACCATTTGCACAGAGATTGTGGAATCATAATTAGAACAAGTTTTTTTTCCCCTCAAAGAACTCTTGAAGCAGTGGTGGTATGCAGTTTTTACACAACTTGGAATATTGAGAATGCAACTGATCTCATGTTTTCGTGCAGTTTATTCTGATAAACAATTCCAAAAAAAACCAGTTTCCTGAATACTGGAAATAATTAAGTTTGGGTTCTAGTTATTTTATGTCACATGATGCAGTGATTTTGAAAGAACTGCTCTAAAGCTTTAGCATCACCTTACCCTTGGGTAGAAATCATGAGGGATGAAAAAGAAGAGAGAATGTTTTTCCTGACAGCAGGAAAAGCATCACCTGGAGTTCACACCTTGTTATGTGCCTGAAGAAAGAAATCTTGACTCAGGAATGACAATTGTGATGTGTGATAAGGGACAAACTCAAAATGGAAATTTTCTTAGAGTTAAATCACCAATGCACCAACTTCTTTCCCTCGAGGTGGAATTAGTAAGATATCTATCCAGGTACACATTTTATTATGGGAACTTTAAAATTTTTATATATTTCCTTAGTTGATAGGTTTGCTTCAAAACCACCTTCAAGTTTAAATGCTATGGGGAATAATGGGAGATAAAGGAAAACAACAGACAAGCAGGCACACATAGCCCATGGCATCACCTAAGGCTTGTTCCACATATAGACAAGTTTTAAATTCCTGAACAGAAAGGGGAAAAATATGTAGAATTGACTAATGTCTAAGAAATACAAGAAAAATATCTATTTTATGTCTGGGAAATCCAAAGCAAAATACAGTCTAGAGAGGGGTGTGTTTTTAACATTGTAGATTAAATGCTACATAAGTCCATGGCTTTTCTATGAGAGCATCTCCATGGTCTGGACTTTGTCATTGATTCCCTATGTCAGGGACAGATCAATCCAAAATCAAGGATGCAAATATTCAAGATCATAGGACAAGTTTCTGTCAGTTGCTATTCTCCTATGAATATTTTACAACTATGGAACAACTTTCAAGATTACATTAAAACCAGACTGCTCACTTTGTCCCACGTGGGGTCCACTGCACAGAAGGCCTTTGCTGTTTAGGGGTTGAACAAGCCTGGGGCATTTCAGTCTATTCTAGAATAGGGAGGGGATGTTATCCCTTTTCCCTTCTTTTTCTGCCTTCCTAATTCCCCCTACAAAAAAAAAGGAAGGGAAGTCAAGCAAAATCTCAAAACTGTGATGAATATCGGTTTCTTCTAGAAACATGGGCCCAGTAAATTTTTAATCCTTGATTAAATCAAGGAGTTTCCCTTTAATCTTCCTTTACATCACACTCCAGAGTCCTGCACCAGCTTGCTAGGCTGTAACCCTTATCACTGAAAGGAAGGTTAAAGAAAAAATTCTTTGCCTATTTTCAAAACAATCTATAGAAGGATAAATGCAGAAGTATGTTCAACATATACATGTTCACTAAATATTGTATTGCACAGTTAGAGTCCAGCATTTTTTTGCCCACATTTACTTACAGACATGCAAATATTAATGTCAATTAGAGCCATAGAATCCTGAAACCCCAGTTATTATAGTGCAAACATAGGAATGGAACACTGAACAAGTGGAGAGGAAAAAGCATAACAAATATTTGGATAAAAGTTTATGACCACTGAGGATATAAAAGGAACAGAATAAACTACTTCCCTTTCCTTTCAGCTGGCCAAGAGAATCTTTTCTGTAAATGTGTCATTTCTCCTATGTAGACCCATATTCACCTGATCATGTCCCAGTTAAGTTAAATGAAGGGAAATGTCTGTGCTTCTTTAGAATTTACAGTCCTGCCTGGATTTATTACAATGATATTGTAAGTAAATAAAAATACTTTGCAATGAGATAGTAATTTAAATATAAAACAGAAAATTCAGCTCAAATCTGGTGCTTTATCACATCACAATAACTGTCATTGAACTGCTTTGGAAGGTAACTCTTCAATCACACTGATTAATGCACTGAGCTCATGCTACACTTCTCTGCATGCTCTTTGAGCACAATGCCATGACATTCCATTTTTGATAGAGTTGCCAAAATTTCACCTGTTTTTGTTGTCCTGTGTGTATTCTGTCCAAACCCTGATGGACAGCTGTCTCAGACAGAGCTGTCAACACAGTTACCACTGGTACTACTGGTGAGCCTCCTCAGTGATTCATCTTAAAGGACTCAGATGGTAGAATTGCCGGGAATGTATGCTTTGTAAGGGGACACTTTGTTTTGCAAACTTACCCAGATGGTTTCTGTAGATTGCAGTTTGTGAGCTTAGAGCTGAATCAACAGGATGTCCAGCTCCCTCACCTTCTTCTCTTGTTCTGTAGGAATAGGTGCTCATTCTACCCTAGGGAAATAAATATGGACTAAGTTCTATAGGGAAGGCAGATAAAGAAAAGGAGATATTTCCTTTCCCTGAAAAAAAAAAAAACAAACCAAAACAACAAAAGCAAAAACCAAACCCAAAACTGTAGCACTCATACAGTTAGAAAGTGTTTGAGTGTATTTGGGCCATGCATAGCAGGAGAAAAGACTGGAAGGAAATTAAGTATTACAACAGTCTCATTTTCTCCTGTTTAAATCTCTGCACGAGTGCTTTAAGGTCATTATTCTCACACTGGTTAAATTAGGCACCTGTAAAGTTTCATTAACAGAAATATTACCTTTAATTTAGCTTGGAAAAAGTGATTTGTTATAATGTGTGCAAAGATAACATTTTATTAATTGCCAACTCGGTGGCAAGCATAAAAGAATGGAACTCCTGAGCTCTAAGTGTGTGTCTGTTCCTTTCCCAGGAGGCATTAACACCTTTTTAGGATGAACATATTTTAGATTTTGCCATTTATCTGGTAACTGGAGTCAGAGGTAGTGGTGGTTGTGCACAAGTCTTCCTCTTGGCTCTCTAAAAACTCAGAGATGTTCTGGGACCTCTTTTCCTTCTACATAGATCTTCCATCCTTCAGGAAGAAAGTGAGGTGTCAAGATAAAAATTGTCTTCCAGCATCTTTTCTCCATGGTGAGCTCTGAAGAACTTGCTCTTGGAATAATTTTCTGTCATCCTCACTTCTCTTGTTCTGTTTTGAAAGAGACAGTAACTCAGCTTTCCCCCTCTGCTTTTGTGACTTGTATTTCTACCATAAATATGTGCCAGTTTATATCCCCTTGTGCCACTGCAGTCTCCTTTCTGCTAAGAGGGATCCATCACTATTGCAGCAAAAGGTACTAAAAAATACTCTTCTCAGGTCTCAGTTATTTTTGGTGTATGATAAGCTTTCGTTCTGATTATCCCTAATGCGCAGCACAGGCAAAAGCTGAGTCTGTATTACAAGCTTAGAAATAGCAAAACAGGCTTATTTTTAAGTACATGACTTCATTAGTGATTCCCAAAGATAAATACTGCTCCACCATTCTAAAAGGCTTGGCTCAGATGAAGGCAGATGTAGACATTAAAAAGAAGCTTGTTCTGTACACAGTACCAAGATTTAATTTCTGTCGACTTTTTCTTCCTCTCTGCTTAAGAAATTTGTGTTATTCTTTGCATGTTTTTTCCAAAAAGAAATGATTCAGAGCTTCCTTCTTCTACAAAACAAAAACAGACAGTGTCAACCCACAGCCCAGCATGTGAGCAGCCCAACAATAATAAAGTAAAATGTGCATGTGATGGAGCAAAACTGCTGATAAGAAAAATATTTTCAGTGTCTAGTTTGAATTACCAAGTCAATCCTGTTTCCATTAAAGTCAGTATTGACACACCCATTATTAAAAAGAAGACTAAGTGGTGGTTTGATCACAATGGAAAGCCAAAAAAGTCTAAGCTTGAAAGGCTGTTTGTCCCTAGGGGAGAAACCACAATGGCCTTTCTGGAAGTTAACAGCTGGAAGTTGAATGTTGTTAAATTCAAATGAAGACCATTTTCCTAGCAGTGAGAACAGTTAGAAGCCAAGACAGACTTCCAGGGGAAGAATTAGATTCTTTAACTTTTAAAGCTTTTAGCCTGAGCTTGGATAGTCTTCTCAATACTGCAGTTTAGACAGGATAGCTGACTTGAGACCAAATTTGTGGTTTAAGTGGTCTTAAACTGATTACAATCCACAAAATAGAAGTTATGTGGACTCTTCTGGTTCAGACAAGTTGTTCCTGTCTGCGGAAAGGACAGAGTCCATTCCTGCCTTCTGCTCCTCAGTTCCATTCTCTGTTTTATGCGGGAGATAAAACCAGGAGAGATAAAGGTTCCTTTTGAAATTCATGCCTACGATTCAGCAAAGCAGATAAGGACCACCTGTATTAATTACTACAGTAACACTTGAATAACGCTCTTTTAACCATATACCAGGTGTTTATGCGTGTGTCACACCACCGAGTGCAGGGCAGGCATTGTCCTTGCTGGCCTCCAGCTGCAGGCACAGCTGGCAGCCAAGGAGATTTGCTGATGTTGAGCCATTAAGGAGTTTCTATGCGCTGGCAAGTGAGGCATCTGGCGAGCACGGAGGCTTGCCCGGAGGGCAATGTATCCCGTAAATGTGACACACCTATCTTAAGATGGGCAGCATCGTTCTCTGAAAGTGGCTGCTCTTCACCACTGATTATAGGAGAAGCTTAAACAACTTTGAATAGCTGCCTAAGTTTCAAACTTTAAATTTATAATGTCAGGTGAGACATATCTTGCTGTGGGAATAATTTCCCTAAGTGCACACAGCTAATTCTGCCAAATGTTGGAAGTGCCTCCAAAGTCATGATAAGAGCAAAGGAAATCCTTAGGAAACAGTTTGGGATCTAAGCCTGTATTTAAACAAATAATATAAATACTCTCACTGAAGTAAAGATGACTATATGTGTGAGGAAGGAAGCCACTTTTTTTTCCTTGAACTAGTAGTATCCCACCCCAAGTGTCTCAGAGGAATAAAAGAAATATGTGATATACCACAAGCAAAATATTCCTTCTTGAGTCTATTAACAATCAGTTTAAGCCACAAGAACAATATTGCTTTATCTCCATTATTATCTTGTAGTGTATACGAAAACACAAATTATAAATGGATAATTAAATTATTGAGATATTTCTTAAAAATATAGATATTTCAGCAGTAGTATTTGCTTAGATTCCCCAGGGTAAACAATAAATTACTTGCCTAAATGTTTCATTAAAAAAAGTAAAAAATTGAAATTATTTTTTATACTGTTTTTGCAGTTTTTCAAATTTCATTGCTCAGGTTATGTTTTCAAGTTAGAAAAATCCATCTGCTAAGAGAGCTTTTGACATAAAGTAAGGCCCTTTTACGTAGTCCCAGTAATATAATCCTAGTCATAGTCATCTCTTTATTGAATACTATCACATTTCCATTTCTTTCTTGTCCTTCTATTACTTTTTATAGTGCATTATTGTTTTCATTTCTAAGAAAATATAACTTGAGTTCCCAAAATATGTGAAGCCATTTCAGAAGTCACGCTAACACTTTCTGTGTATTTCTATCTTTTGAAACAGACAATTTTATGATGTTAGCCACATAGTTACAAACTTGTATCCTATCTCAAAAGCCACGAGGATTTAAATACTGGCCAGAACAGAGAAAATCATGCTGTTTTAATTGTAATGGCTACTGCAGACTGCAACAGATAAATCATGAGCAACAATTTGCTAATTATTTCTTAGTTGCTACATGAGTTAATTTTTCCTGTAAGTTCTGCTCTATTGTATTTGTTTAAATATTATGTATTGATAATGACTGAATCTTAGTTCCTTGAACAACAGAAATATCTCACATTGGAAAAGCTAGTTTTTGCCAACTTTAAATTAACCTGGAATATGAATGTGATGAACCTGGAACTATTTGCAAGATTTATCTAAATTAAACCAAATATTTCTTTTGTTGTTGATAATCAACCTCCGGGATAAACAGCTAGAGAAAGAGCATTTTCCTAAGAAACAGGAGAAGTATGTTCAGCTGTGTCTTTTTAGGAAAGGATTTGACCCCTTATCTTCTGTCCTGCTGAAGGCTGATTCAGCCACATCAGCTGGCAGTTTCTCAGGTGAGCTCTCATTCCTTCTTGCTTAGAATTCTTGTTCATATAGCTCAAGATTTTTTGGACAAGACCGGCTTTGACAGGAATTTGAACAAGCACTGACCTGTTTTTTAGGCATGGAGTCATTATTACCTCTTTGATGCCTGGGTCAATAATGTTTTGCTGTTCCATGCAAAAAGTAGCATGTCCAACAAAAGGAATTGAAGCTGTAAGGCTTGTAGTTTGCAGGATGGAAGGATGTCACACACCCCAGCAAATGCCCTAACTGCTCATCCATGAGATAAGAGAGATAAGCAGGCTCTCTCAGAAATCCATCCCTTTTCCCTATTTTTTTTTCCCACAAATATTTCACTGGATGTGAATGAAGCATTCTATATGACCTGAAAGAACATGGGTTTAGTGTTTCCTTTTTGTAAAAAGAAATTTTAAAATCTCTTTGGTTTATTCTGAATTGTTTGTTTTTGTTCAGAATAATTAAAAACAAAAGTTGGGGTGGTTTTTCTACATATGGCTTCACCTTAAAATATACTGCTTGACCACTTAGCTTCCAATTCCTCTTTCATAGGTCTGACATACAAATGAAACAAGAAGCTTACTATTTGGAATGTCAAAGGTTTGGGGATTTTTTTGCTTCTGAAAACAACCACTGTTTATTTTCTTCAAGCACAGTTTTGTTGCAAGTTTCTATGGGAAATGGTCCACTTTGGAATCATTCACATGTGCACACTCTCTTAGAGAATAGTTTCAGGTTAGAGAAAAGATGTCCTTACACAAGCAAGGGCAATATCTCTTTGATTTTGATAAGCCCTTCAGCTAACTGGTGGATTTCATATGATAAAGACTATTCAGTTCACAGAATTCCAGATCAAGATTTTAAAACCAAAATATGGTCAGAATCCAAATAGCTGGGCACAACTAAAAGGCCTTTAACTTCAGCCTAAACTCTTCTTACTAAATTTCCTGAGTATTCAGTGTGATCAAGGAGAAAATTACTGGTTTTCAAAACCTCCAAAGAGCCTGTGCACAAGTTTAGCATGGCAGTGTGAGTTTGTATTTGAGTGTGATGATCGTGATATGAAACCAACAGCAGTGCTCTGTATTTGATCACAGGGATTTTGTTGCTGCAGAAAACTGAGAAATACACTTTAGCTACTTGAGTAAGGCACAGTTTGAGTGATTTTGGCTCTGGTGACTTTTGCTGTGAATGTTCAGAACAGGGATTCTGTTTGGTTATAAACAAAAGGGAAACTATTATCACTACTTTACAAGAAAACAATTTTCCAAATGCCCATTAAAGAAATGGTGAAATTATCCACTTGTTTTCCTTAGGTGCTTTAGAAAGTCCTATTTTTCAAAAACCATGCTGGAAATATGTTGCAAAATGACAACTTCAGTCTGACAGTTCTATTCCGGATTGCACTCACACAATCTGGTTTGAGCAGCCTACCTGACTTCCTCTATTATTAACAAATGCAGGCTATGGATAAGAGGTCTCAAAACCCACTATACCCAGGAAACAAAAGCATATTAATAACATTTTTCATGAGCAATTTACACATTGGTTTATAAACTGTTTACAATCCTTACATTTAGATGATGAATGAACATCAGATTCAGTATTGATGAGAATGGCAGAACTGCATTCAATTTCAATTGTGTTGTACTTTGTCTAGTGAGTTAGATGTAAAGGAAAAGGAGAGGAGACTAGGAGAAGACAGAAATGTTGGGCTGATTAAATACAGTTATCTTAATCTGAAAATGCAAAACCTCTTTCCCACCCATCCTGACTGCCCTTCCTTTTTAACTACTGCAGCCATGTATAGTTATTATAAACAATTGAGGATCAGCAAATAACAGATACAGTATATCAGACATCCATTGAAGTCATTGAAAGCAATTATGCTGACCTCCAAAAACATTGGAATAAACCCAGAATTCTGAAGGGAAAATATTATTAAAGAAGGAGATTCAGTAAATATTTGTTATCATGGTAAAAGAGGGAAAGGAAAGAGGAAAGGAGAAGAAAATAGGTGGTTGTTATTCAGAGCTTGATGCTCTTTCTTTTACAAATAGTCCCACACAATAGAAACACTTCATGAAGCACGAGGGTGCTTCAACATCTGCTGACATTCAAATAGAGCAGAAGAGGAGAAGGCTCCTGCATGCATTATTCGTGCTGACCATTTAAGGCTTCAGACCAGAAGACATAAATGTTTCAGTAAATGAGAGGATCAGAGTAAAGAAAATCAACAGATCAAAGAGAGACCATATGGTCAAAGACACTCTTTTGTGTAAAGTTGTGTCATGGAGAGATATTTTAATGTGCAAGGAGGTGTTGAATGCTGTGCTTCAGGCAACAATGTGATACAGAAGCTGTTTCTATTTATATGGAACTATTTCAGTGCCTCCAGGACTGGAATAGTCATCCTGGGTTACCAAGGGCTGCTGACCCGGAAATTTATGAAAGACATTTCTGTTTGGAGAGTCCTTTGGAGAGGTTGCTCAAATTAGTTGACATCTTTCTGAAACAAGCAGCAGTTGTGTGTGCAAGTTGGGAGAAAATGCCGCGTTTCAATCAGTGCTTACTTTCTCATGGGAAGAAAGTGTGTGAACAGCTCAGAAAGGCAGCAGAGCCTTTGCATCTGTGTCAGGGCAAACGAAAGCTGGCAGTCAGGTGGCTCCCCTTCTCACAAAAGGAACGACTTGAGTAAGGTAATTACTGTTTAATATTTCCACCAGGATGTTTGAAGGGAGCATTTAATTATCCTGCCAACATCTATTCAAACAAACATGAGGGATTTAGAACTTTTTTTTTTTTTTTGAGTTGCAGGCTTAAAAGGAATACCAAACATTCTGGGGCATTAAACCTCTTAGATCTCCTCCGAAATGTGGCGCAGTAACATGTTTCTATTGACATTTTGCCTTTTACATGAAATGATGCCTACCCTAGAGAACACAGCAGTGGTGTATCCTGCCTCCTCTCTCACCTTGTTAAATCCTGTCTTGAAGCTTTACCGAAGAAGCAATATTTTGTAGAGCACACTAGGACAGTAGCTGAGTGCATATATTTTTTTGCAGCTAATGTACTTTTAGAGCAAAGCCATTGTTGAGAAATACTCTGAGCGTTCTTCTCATGGGTCAAATCATGCTGCTAAATGCCATAGTGTTGGAATTGCCAACTGAAAGTGGCCATATGAGCACCTGTTGGAAAAAAGTTGTCTCCTTTGCACATGTATTCACATAAACACATGCATGGGTGTAAACACTGTAATTTTTTTCTAGTTAACAAAATCCAAACACATAGTGAATCTGTGACTGACATTGTTTTATCTGCCCATAAGTGATATTTCTTTTTTTTTTTTAATTTTTGTAAAGCCTTTTTTCTGTTGCCTTAACTGTCAAATCTTTAGGGTTCAGAAGGTTGCCCAACAAGGAAAGTGTTACACAACCTGATCAGTTTTTCCTTCTTAAATCAGCTAAAGGTTCCCGCAGATGGTGTCTCATGAAACATCTTAACCCTAAAATGCAGGCATCAATCACCATCCAGTGAACACACATGGGGTGGACAAGCTCTGCAAGAAGAAATCGTTTAGAATAGAGTTGAGAGTCTGACAGACAAAAGCAAAAGAAGTCAATGCAGAAAAAGGTGCAAAGTCAGAGTGTGTGAGTAGGTGATGAGGAAAGCTGGCTGAGAGACACTTGGAAAAGAGTATTAACTCTTTCCAAGTAGTGGGGAATAGTGGCTGAGATTATAATCTGAATTATACCTGAAAACAAAAGTAATGTTTGACATATAGCTTTAATTTGTTTTCATAATTGCAACAACTATCAGACATCTGACTTTTTCTCCTAACTGCTCAGAACAAATAAATTAACAATTTTATTTTCATTACAGTTAAAAGGATTTAGGAAGTGAAGATATCTAAGTCTTCATAGTAAAAATCAGTATACCAAAATTCAGTGTGATCCTTCCATGCCCAGCCTAAGCATGAAGTCATCTAGAGCTAGTCTTTTTATTTAGAAATTTATATTAAAACACTAACAGGTAATAGTGCCTAAAAAAATAGAAATTGGAAGGATTAATATGTCATTGATATTTGATGTCACTTGGACTCTGATTTGCCAGATCTTTTTATGGACAAGAAATAACCTTACAATTTAGGCACATTCAAAGGGACCTTGCCTAATAGTTAATGGAGACCTAAAAGAAAATTCCAACTTGTGCAGAAATTAAGTGAATATAAAGTTTGAGAGGATGGTTAATCTCAATGTGAGAATGGAAGAAGAGGGGTAAGGAGAGCAGAACACTGAAGACCAGGAAAATATTTGGAAATGGGACGATTCCAGTGTCTTCTGCTGTTGCATTTTCTTCTCAGTAAGTAAGGAAATAGACCATGGACCTGCATCTGGTGGTGCCCAAACACACCCTCCCTGATATCAGCTCTCTGGCAGTCAGGTCAGCATTCTGGATCTTTTTCTAGTAATTGAGTAGCCTCAAGATGCCTTATGGTTGTTCATTACAGTTCCATAAAAGAGAGATGAGAAAAATAAAAGACAACCAGGGAAAAATGCATTAAAGGAACTGCAAGGCAGTGGAGAGCTCTGTAAAATTGCATGGCTTAGGCATGTCTCGAATCTGGGCACTCATTTAAATGTCCCTCTGAATTTTGTACATTTTTGCCCGGGTATATGGTTTAAGATGTGGTGTTCTATGAGTTTTCTGTATAGTTCTGCAAGAAGAAAGTTTATTCATGCATCATATTGGTGGGTCTTGCATGTCCCTTTAATCTAAGGCTTACTCATCTCTCTAAAATTTTTAAATTAATTTTATGCCTGTCTACACATCTATTTACCTACGTAGAATGAATGATACATTATTTTGTTTATTGTGGAAAGTCACTGTAGTATTTATATTAATTTCAAAAGATTACAGGTAGCAGAAACTCATTATTAGTGAAGTGGAAGTCCTTGTAAGGCAAGAATTCACTTGTGCAGTGTCCTTGAAAACTCCCATTACATGTGGGTTAATAGGAACCATAGCCTTGAAATCATATGCATTTTCCCATTTGAAAAGGGTATTTCTAACACCTTTTCAACTCTTTTATTACTTAGATAGCATACAATGTTGAACTAAGGACACAGTCTGTAATTTTTCTTGTTGTTTTGTTCTTTATATGTGGCATGTGGTTTGAGTTTTAAAGCTTATTTCCTTTTGGTCTAATGAGCCTCTGAAAGTGATTAAATAGAAGAAAGACGGGTTAAACCAATGACATTTTATCAGAGGAAACACTATCAAACCTAGTGCATGAAAAGCTTTCTGTAGGTTCCCAAGATTTCTTGCAATAAATACTTTCTTACGACTGGAGTAGTAATTAGAAACTTAAGGCATTAAATGTTTGTCAGACAGAGTTCAGACAAAATGCAAGCAATAATCAGAAAAAATGTTTGTATGTGCTATACTCAGTTATCTTTTTTACATCTGGCACTCCATTCTAGCTGCCTGCTCTGGTTTTTGTGTTGAATTTAATGAACCTTCTTCATGCATGGGGAAATGCTACTTAAATTAAACTCTCAAGCTATAGTTCTGAAGAACCTTTTGAAAGAAATGGATTAAGCTTACTCGGGATACTTTAGCATTAGATGCAGGATTAGGCCCACAGATTAAAATTATTTTACAATCAATTCACATGTCATGGAGATGTAGAGATAATGATGGGTGAACAGCAAGAGTTTGAGTAAATCACCTCTCAGTGTGCTGTCTGTGTCACATACCCCTTGGTAGCTAAGCAGTGGTTAGTGGAGTTGAATGGGAAATTACTAAAATTATGTATATTTTAGGGTGATAACGTACATTTATCACTGTTTTCTGCAGAGGCCTTGATCATCATCAGAGGCACTTCACATGGCTCTCTCAGAGACTGGCTCCATGGAAGAGCTCCAGATAAGCTGCAGAAGTGAGGGTCAGTGCAGTGGCATTTACCAGGACAAGCCATCCTCTTAACGACGTCTGCTCCTTGGGTATTTTGAACTTATGTTTGTGTCCCACAGTTCTGCCCATTGAGTTATTTTTGTTCATTATGAAGTTTATAGTAAAACCTACTATGCCCTAACACACAAAGATGATAAAATAGTGAGAAATGTAGGCAGTACGTAAACTAGATAAACAAGCATCTACCATATAACACATTATTTTCCCTCCTCTATATCACCTTTAAAGTGAATATCTTGGAATAAATATGTGAGCTTCAAAGACCTTGTTCACAGTAGCCTCTTTGGTGTCTCTAAGGGGGATGCGTAGCTGAGAATCATCTGTCTGAGTTGGAAACTCTGGGGAAAGCTGCACAGCTGTACTGTCCTTGAGCTTGCTGGAGACCACCATGCTCTGGCTTAGAGACTGGCAGTAATGTTCATCTCATTTATCTTTGCCACCTAATAGATAGACATTTGGTTTAAGAGGTCATTTGGAAGTTTTCAGTGGAGAAAGACAGATACCTCCTGTGGAAGTTTCACCCTATTCCAAGAGAGCTGTCTAAAAGACAAAGCCTAAATTGCCCTTTACAGATCACTTTCTCTCTAATCCATGTGCAGAATACATTTCAATAATCTGTATTTTCCTTCACATGCCAAAAATTAAGAAAGATGAATCTAGCCCTTGCTTACAAACTTCTCTTTATTTCTAATGTTTCAAATAATATTTCTGAAGTTTTAATTAGAATAAGCAGACATAAATTTTCACCTTTTCATGTCATGTATCATTTATACATAGTGATGTAGTTTTTACAATTTTTTCCCTTAAATTATCCTATAATGATATTTTTTTGCATAACTGCATCAAGGAGAAGAGGAGAGGAGAGGAGAGGAGAGGAGAGGAGAGGAGAGGAGAGGAGAGGAGAGGAGAGGAGAGGAGAGGAGAGGAGAGGAGAGGAGAGGAGAGGAGAGGAGAGGAGAGGAGAGGAGAGGAGAGGAGAGGAGAGGAGAGGAGAGGAGAGGAGAGGAGAGGAGAGGAGAGGAGAGGAGAGGAGAGGAGAGGAGAGGAGAGGAGAGGAGAGGAGAGGAGAGGAGAGGAGAGGAGAGGAGAGGAGAGGAAAAAGAAAAGAAAAGAAAAGAAAAGAAAAGAAAAGAAAAGAAAAGAAAAGAAAAGAAAAGAAAAGAAAAGAAAAGAAAAGAAAAGAAAAGAAAAGAAAAGAAAAGAAAAGAAAAGAAAAGAAAAGAAAAGAAAAGAAAAGAAAAGAAAAGAAAAGAAAAGAAAAGAAAAGAAAAGAAAAGAAAAGAAAAGAAAAGAAAAGAAGAAAAGAAAAGAAAAGAAAAGAAAAGAAAAGAAAAGAAAAGAAAAGAAAAGAAAAGAAAAGAAAAGAAAAGAAAAGAAAAGAGAAGAGAAGAGAAGAGAAGAGAAGAAAAGAAAAGAGAAAAAGAGAAAAGCGTGGCAAGTAAATCACTTAAGTAACAACCAAATAAGCACAGGCTCTTGCACAATGCCAAGTAGAGTGTTTTGCCAACAACATGGATATCAAGGTGTGTTACTTTCATGTGATTTTTTCCTCATTATATATGTTTGCTCATTCATACTAGATCTGCCACTATGTGTTACTATATACGAACACAGGAAAAATTATCTCAAATAAAAGAGAAGTAGGCCACTACAGAGATGGAATGCCCAATTCCCCACCTGCCACTCAGATTTTCCTTTTTTTTAATCAAAGATATTAATATAATCTCTAAACTTGTATGCTTGCTAAATATAAACTTGAAACTTTTCTATAAAAATAAATCCCTTAGCACTAAATGCAATGAAGTAAATCTTATTTCTTGATTCTTGTTTCTAATTTGTTTGAGGAGGAAAGTTTGAGGTATATTATTGTTTCTTTAGTTTAAAATCATCTGAACATGAAATAATTAATAAATCTGTTGCCCTTTCCTTATGTCAAACACAAAATATATGATTGTAACAAAAAAAATACATGGCACTTAGCTGAATTCTCTCCTTCTCACAAAGATGTGATCGTGTCCCAATCTAGGGTTTATCTACAACTTGAATAAGACACTTGTTTTTCATCAACATTTCTCTGCAAACTAAGACATGCATGAAATTATTGACAGAAACATATCAGTAATGAAACCTGTGTGCTGCTGTTAACAAAGCTGTCCTAATGCATTAACTTTTGGCTTTTATTATCCACACTACTTTTCAAGGTGTAATTGTTTCCCTTGCTAAATTAATTCTTTTCTGGGTACAGAAAGAAAGAATGACTTTGAAGGTAAAATTACCTCTAGGACAGATTAATTATGATAAAAAAAAGAACCACCCCTAAACCAATGGTGACTTGAAAAAAATTATGTCGAGTGTCAGTTGGTAGTTAGACAAGGTATTGTAATCACAGATGATATGTTTTAGATGTTTGCCAAAGACAATCATAAAAACCATTTGCAGATAAATGGCAAAGAGTAAATAAATCTAAAGTTAATTAGTAGGAAACTTGAAACAAACTGACTACATTTTATTTTAAGCTTTGGTTAGACAAAATTTTGTAACAATGAAAGGCAATCATTCATTTATGCACATGTAAGAAGCCTAGATTGCTTATAGACCTAAAACATATTTGAAATCCAGGCTGAAGAAAGGGTTAAATTATTCAGAAAATTCAATAATAGCTAGGGATCATTAGTGGACCTAGGATTCTTGCAAGGTTGAAAGCCCTGAAGATTATACAAGAAACTAAAATCCATATTTTAAGTATTTGGAAAAAAGAGGAAAATTTGTAGGCACCTTATTCAATGATTGCTGTTGAAGAAGTTTTTATACCTTCCTCTGAGGCAACAGGTTATGTCACTGTCATCTGATGAAAGGATCAGGATAACCAAGATGAACTATTTGTCTACCAGAAGTGAATGCTTCTCTGATGATCTTTCTGAGGAGGACTGTAAGGGTTTACCACATCTGGAGAAGCTGTAGTGCATTTCCTAGCCTGTTGCTCAAGCTGTGCTTTTGTGAATAGGGAACAACAAACCTTTTGTGGTTTGTAATGACACCCATGGACTCAGCAAGTGAGGGTGAAACATTGGTCTGGACATCCTCAAGTCAGTCTTGGGCATAAAATTTGTTGCCTCTGATGCAGTTCTGGTATCACATGTGGTGTTAATGATGGTGTACACCTGCTGGCATGGATGCACACGGATATCCAAAACAGCCTTGCACAATTGCTATCTCAACAGTCAAAAAGCTGTGAAATATCATGGCTGTATTATTTTATTCCTTGAAATAAAATTCCCTCAAGATAGCTCATAGGAATTTATCCACCCTTCCCTCTCCCTCCTACTTGTAAGAGAAGACAAATTGCCCAAATATCTCCTGATCACATTCCACATGCTTCTGTCAGCAGGAAAAGTAGAATTTAACAGAGAGCTCAGATACCCAGGGTGGTCAACACCACCATTTCCAGGATTCAGGGATGATGGAAAAGAACCCCCTGCTTGTCCTCTGGAGTGACCTTCCATCTGAGCTGTCGGGTTATCACAGTTCCATCTGTAAACAAAGGATAGCAGGTTCCCTGGGCAGTGTCAGGATCACACTCAGTGTGACACTGTGTTTGGATGTTCAAAGAATCCCCCTCTCCTTGCTTTCTTTTCCAGGCTTAATAAAGGAACTGCTAAAACCTATGTAGCCTGATAAGATGACAAGACAGTCTTTTAGTGTTATTGATTGTATACAAGAGGTGGAATGATGAATTATTTCCTATAATGCGTCCTAAGTGGGTTTCATCTTTTTGAGAGATGTTCTTGAAATTCCTTATATGAATTCAGTTCTTAAACTTCCTGCTGGAAAGAAAAGGGTCTTCATTAGACCAAAGGGCTGGGGTAAGACAAATATCTTCTGCCTGATAAGAGAAGAGGGAGAACTTTCAGAGTGCATGATCTGAGAGGATTAAAGATGTATAGTATATAAAATAAACTCTGGAATGCCATCCCTGAGAATGCTGTCAAAACGAACCAGGGGGACAAATTGTAGGCCCCAAAGGCACTCCACATATAATAAACTTCAACCTTTCACCACCTTCCTTTAAGTGTGGTGGCACAGCTGATTGGCTGTGGACTTTTTTTCCTCACTGCAGTGAAAAAATGTTTTATCACTCAACAAAAATAGTTCTTCTAGCAGGCCACAGTTATTAGTACCAATCATATGCCATTCCCATTCTGTGATTCTGTGTGACTTTGTATGCAGTCATGTGCAGTACATAGGATATTGTGTGCTGGCTGATGAAAGCTGCCTTTCCTATGCCTGTTCCTATATTTGTCATATTCAGTCTTAGGTAAATGATTTAGAAATTAATTAAGGTTCCTTATGAAGATTCTATCTTCTGTATTTATTCTGTGTGAAATAAATGAATTTTAAGCCTAGAACACAAACCTCAGGTTTTGCAACAAAATGATTGAGAATGGGATCCAAAAAGGATGTCACTTTTATGGTATCATTCCCTGCACTTCAACTATCACCCAAAGATTGCTGCTAGTTAGGCTGTTGTGAAAAGCATCAGGTATCAATGGATGACCTTGCAGAGCTACAAATAATTCTACAAGTTACAAATAATTCTACAATTCAAGTTTAAATGTGAGGCTTTGAACTTGGAATAGTGTTGTTGGTATAGGTGATTTCTGTAAAGGCATTGCAAAGGGAAAGGATTGTCTGTTTTCTTTTAAGGAAACTTTTATTCTTGCCATTACTATCTCACACAATCTGAAACAGTTTGGACTTTCTAGTTTGACTGAAAACCTCTGAGGGTCAGATATGCTGCAAAGACAATTGGATGTTGTCCCGTCCTTGGCTGTTGCTATAATTTTGGATTTTATGAGACATTTTTTATTATTCCCTCTTTAAAACAATTTTAAAGGAGCTTTTAGCAGGTTTGGAATAGAGCACCAAGACCTACTGAAAAGCTGTTGATATGCTTGAAGAGCAGCAAGGAACCCAGGGAACAGGGAAGGCTGCAGATGGGTCCAACCTGGGCTGCCTATGAAGCTTAGGCTCACTGAAGAAGTGTCAGAAACATATTTGGGAAGACAACTATAAAACATTTCTGTTTTGCTAGAAACAAGCACTAGCACTGGAAATGTCAATTTTCTTGAGGGCTTGTTCTCTCCTTTATCTACAGGCTTTTTCTGACAAAGCAGTGCAAGGAAGTCTTGATCCAAATGTAGGACATCTTTTCACATAGAGAAGCAGGCTCTCTGTTATGTGCAAAGGTGTCTTTAGGAAAGATTTTGGTGGGTTGTGCTCACTAATATATTTCGTATATATTATTATTATATATATGTAACTAATATACAATTATTGCTTATTCTGATTTCACTGCATGATGAAAGCTTCATTTACATATTGTTCTGTAGCTCAGATGTCAAGGAGGTTATCTGGGATCTTCAGACACTTGGTCAGACTTAACTGATGAAAGCCTAGCCCTGTTGTCTAAATCTGTCACCTCTGACTTTACCACCGTGGTTGAGGCTGCTAGCAATGCTTTGTCCATACTGAGAATGCTCCATGCTTTCTTTGCCAAACTTGTTTTTATTGACCCACCCAATGCAAGGCACCATCTCCCACTGCCAGGTCAGCCCAAGGTATGGTATACCAGGGAATATACCATGACAGAAGAAAATAAACACTGGGGGAGGAGGAAGTTCTGATAACTTTCACAGGACAGATGGGAGCCCAGGCTCTTTGTCCTCTGAGCATGAAACACAGGCAGTATGAGCAACGGGGATGTGAGCACTGAGCTGTGGGAAGAGCTGCATGCCACCCTTCCAGGAATTCTTTCTCATCCTATACCACTCTCGTGATACAACTCAGACTAATGTAGCCATAGACACAGTTCTGTCTGAAATGGAGCTTGGCACAACTCGTTATCAAAACATATTGTGTTTGGTAATTCTTCTACTGTTTTTAGTTTTCTGTTACTTTAACACTTTATAGTCTTGAATTCTGTGTATTCATATTCTGTGTATTCATGTTTGTTCTCCACTTAATGAAGAAGAAAACGGAAAGACTTTTTGACTAACTGATGAAAAGTGTGAGCTGTCCTAGATCCTACAGCATGTCTTTCACAATACAAAACTAAAACTATAAAAAGCATAAAGTTTCCAGGTATTGATCCTTGGTGGTATATGAAACGTCCAATGTCTGGAGCACTGGACTAAAAACCACGCTGGGTCACTCTGAACTTCCTTTTAATGGAAAAGTAAATCTCAGGTGTCTTGATAATCCTGCAGACATCCTTCACATTTATTTTATCTCTCAACGGAGGGGTCTAGTAATTGCAATTTCACCAAGTTGAGAGGTGCAGTTGACACAACAGGAGGAAGGGATGATATCCAGGGGGTACTGGAAAAGCTTGAGAATGTAAAGACATGTTAGGAGGAAATTCTTTACTCAGAGGGGGGGAGGCACTGGAACAGGCTGCCCAGAGAAGTTGTGGATGCCCCATCTCTGAAAGTGTTCATGGTTGGGTGGGGCCCTGAGCAACATGATCAACTGGGTGGCATCCCTGTTCCTGGTGGGAGAGTTGGAGCTAAATGATCTTTGAGATGCCTTCTAACCAAAACCATTCTATTACATTGCTGCTGTACAAATCATATTAAATAAATTATAAGTATGATCCAAAGGAGCAGTTAGAATTAATAGAAATTTCAGGAAAATTAAAGAATATATAGTCTCTCTATCATGCTCTAGCAACTTCCTAGAGACTCACACAGTGAAGTGGAATCAAAAAATATCATTACTATTCTTTAAACAAGTTCTGATTTACTGGTATATCTCTGTGTCAAGTGAAGTAATCATAATGCCCTGTATAAATGTATATAAATATATATAATTTTATGATTGGGCTCTTCTATCCCCTCCCATTTCTGTGTAGGATACACATGCCAATTTCCTGTGGTTGTGTCTGAATGCTCAATAACTCAGTCACTGGCTGCAAAGTAATGAAATACATTTTTCAACAAGGGCCTTTAACATTAATATTATAGAATGCATGAGAATCACAATGAAAATATGCCAAATTTCAAAATTCCTTTAAACCTGAAACTTACTGGGTTTGCATTTATTATTGAAGATCAACTCAAACAGATTATAATTTTTTCCAATTATATATTTTAAGAAAGGAATATTATTGTAAAGGTAACCTAGCTGAGTTGTACTTACACTGGAATGAAAACACAATAACATTTATATCAGCCACAGAATTGTATATCTCTTCTTACCTCTCAAGAAATTTAAAGTATCTTGGTAAACCAGAAAAATCTCTTTAGAGTTTTGAGGCCTTTTTTTAATCCAGGTATGTGCCAGTTTATTTTTCACTAGTTTTCACAACTGAGGTGAGCTAGAACAGATCATCTGAAGTTTACATCACTAACAAAATATTATAAGGGCCGGTGAGTGAAGTATAGACAAAACATTTTTTAATAACATTTAAAAAACAATTCCCCTTTCATTTACCTGCCAACACATAGGGTTCACACCAGACACTCCACTAGGTCCTCAAGCACTGTACTGAAGTGTACTTTAAATGTGGAGAACTAGCTTCATTACACACAGAGTAGCTAAGGTTCCAAGTTTAATGCATGTATTTTCAAGGATTTTTTTTACCTGCCTTACTTTGCATGAGTAAGGCATGAAAATATTAAACATTTATCTGTGTGATCTGAATCAAATTCATGTGCAAAATAGAATTTTTATAATAATGCATACTTTTTTTTTCCTTGTCAAAAGCTATTTAACTCCATTCCAAACAATTTCACATTTGAGTAAAGGATTTTTGTAACTATTGTCAGATTTCCCAATGGGAATCATATTAGCCTAAAATTGGAAATCTTTCTTCAGTAGTGAAAAACCTGCCATTTTATGGGTAAATGTTAAAACAATACCCATTTACTTTTGTTTCTGAGAGAAGAATGGTATTTTTAAGAGTAGAAAAGTTGAAGAGAGTCATGGTTTTGATAAGATCTGGACTCAGGACTAAACTGTCAAAAAGTGGTTTTGGAATCAGGGTAAGTGACTCATCTTCACAGCCTGGAAGTGGAGGTACTGAGTCAGCTGTTGGCTGGGAGTGCTGTTGTTGACCAGAAAGAGCCAGACAGGATTCCTCCCTTTAATGCCAAATCCAAAGCATTTAGACACAGCCTGAGCAACACCCCACAGACAATGGAGCAGCCTCAGTGACAAACTGACATTTTGAGCAGTGCACAAAAACTATAGTTGATGCTGAAAATTATCAGAGGGAGAACAGTAGATATGGGAGTGCAAGGAAATGGAAGGAGGTGGATGTTATTGCCCTTGCTCAAAGTGCTGTAGAGGAGTCACAACTCACATGGAGGAATAAGCCTGAGCAGCAAGGGTGGCATCCTGTGCAGTGATGATACATTTGTGGTTTGTGTATAAATAAGACAGTACCCCATATGTCCCAGAACCTCGCTTTGGATAGTGATCCCTGTTGTGAGTTGTGCAAAGGCATGTCTTTCCCACTCATGACAAAGGAGAGACAAGAAACTATACCAGTGCATGGGAAACACTGAGACATATCTGGTCCCTGAGAGGCTTTTAAACACTGTCTATCAGAGAGGAATACTCACATTCACACATAGCTTGCTGACTTTATAGGGCACAGTTGATTTCTTCTGGCTGCATTCCATAATCTTTGAACTTACTCTGTCTCCTGTCATCCATCTTTACCACAAGTTGTTTTGTGCCATGTTCAATGTCGAGTGCTGAGCCAGTAACCAGTGCCTTCCAGCCCATCAGTGGAGCTCCTAGTAGGTGTTACAATAGAAACTAACACATCAAATGTGTTACTAGCTTCCCATCACATAACATTTCCCTGGTAAAAAAGAAATCAATATGAAACGGCTTAATCGAGAAAGTTGAAACTTTATTTTATGTAATGTTTCATTGACAATTTTTAACTAGAAATTTGGATTTCATGCCTGTGTTTGCAACTACAGCCAGAAGCAGGCTAGTTTCTTTCAGTGAAGGAAAGGAAGACTTGGAGTATTATCAAAGCATAAAAGTTCAATTCAACTAGTCTGTTTTTACTTCCAAGGGCATTAACAACCCTTCTTCTATCTTTTACAGCAGCAGTATTCCTGAAAACATTGATGAATCAACATTTGGGTGGCACATTCAATAGTTGTTGACAGGTAATGGGACATATAACACACCATAATTCAACAGGTACAGAAAAGTTATAAGACTGAAAGACAGGAAAATAATCAGATTCCTAGTATTACCTCTGTATCTTGCATACCCTAACTTTTCTTTTCTGTTAGCAATAATCTTTATACACAGAAGGAGACACCAGAAAGTGATTGTCTGATTTATATGCTCCTCCCCTTTGCAAAATTGATATCAGGGGCTTCACAGAAATTAATATTTTGATCAATGGACCAATTCAACTTCTCTCAGGTTTCTCATCTTAGTCTGTAGAACAAAAACACATCCAATACCAAAACCACGTATTATATCCCCTATTTATTTTCCCAGTTACTCCTAAACTAGTAATAAAAATATCCAAAAAGTGCACAGAATGTATTTGCAAAAATTATTGCTTGTATTAATTATAAAAAATTTCTGATGTTATGTGGCTGGGATCTCTAATTTCAAAATTTGGTGAATGGTTTAGTCATTCATGTGGAGACCACACCTTTTGGAGATATGTCAGATAAAGCACAGCTGAAGAACATATGAAGAAAAGGTAAGAAAAAGAAAATTTGAAAAAACTGGGTGTCATTCAGCTTCCCAAAAGACTTGGAAAGCCCGTGTGACTGCACAGTAAGAAAATGTGTCCATTGCCTTTAAATTTGTTTTGTCAAGAAAAAAACATTCACCTTTTATTCACAAGAATTGTATATTTTATATATGGAGTTCCTAGAACCGATAAACCAAATAGGTGTATTCATGGCTCCTGAGTATTTATTCCAGGCACAGTCCAAAACAAAAAAACACCATCAGGCAAGAACAAACAATTTTCATTGGAAACAATGACCCAGAGTTACCTGAACATTTTTGCATTTCTTTCCTGGAGATCAGACAGGTGAATGAGCCAACAAGTTAGAACATAGGCATGACTACATACCAAGGGCTAGAAAAGCCTTGAGAGAAAACAGCATTTTCTACAGTAACAAGATAGTAGAATAACGGTGTTCCATTGAATGTTGATGGTAATATGATCCTAGATGTCACTCAGATGCTTTGAAAATTGTCTTAAGATCCTGAGTCAATCACTGTGACCCTGTCAGTGCTTTAGAAGAAATGAAAAGCTTCTCTGTGCTAAGAACAGGCCAGTTTTCAACATAATGTTTCTTCTTGCCCATTCTTCAGGCTTAAAGTGACTTTTAGCAGCGTGTTGATATTTTCCTTGGTGTCCTTGGGTTATACTCTTGGTGATTCTAATCAATGCATTAGAGCATTCCCATATTTGGCTTTGCCATCTATAAAATGAGAGAAATAACTATTTTTCTATGTAATGATTTTATCTCTAGCGTGGGGGATCAAGTAACAGCTATTTAACAGTAGCTGATTACTGTTTGTTTAAATTATTGAAACCACAAGGTACCCAGACACCTGAAACTGAAGCAGATTTTTCCTTAAGCATTAATTCTGCATACAAATTTTTGTAGCAGCTCAAACAGCATGCAGCCATTTCTCAGGCTCAAAGCTGTCTCCCAAGATTTCTTAATCCCCATTACTAGTATGGAACTCCTGTTCAAATTGGGAAAGAGATAAATCAGATCAAGATTTCTCCCATTTTTTCTGTGCTATTTATTCTGAGTTCTCCCCAGTATCATATCTTGCAAAAAAATGAGCAGAAACTCTCTTGCCCTAAAAAAGGGATGCCAAAATATAAAGCAAATGTGGCAAGAACAGGTTTTTGTTGGATGTATTTACCCTTTCAGAACATTAATTCTGATGTGCAGTTTTGCCAGTCCCCAGTTCTGGAGTGTTTACTGACAACTTGCCCAGTTCCTGTAGCAATAGGGGTTTTATTTCAAATTTATGACTGTGACAGATTCCCAGTGTGCATAATAATCATGGTTCATCTCTTTTCCTCAGCTCCTTGCAAATTTTTTTGGAGTGTGAGTGTCCTAATTGGCTTCTGCTGATTTATGTGCTACTTTGTTCTTTATCTGCTTGCACCTCACCAGTCAGCATTTAGCAGTCAAAGGTCTACCAATCTCACAACACATGGCTAAATAGGTTGAAAAATCTCTCCTAGTATTAACCCCCAGTACCTCAAATGAAGAAAAATGGTGCTGGCATCACCAGCAAAGTAGCATTACCAAACAGGAGGGTATTTCTGTGCACTGGCAACACAGTTGTTGAGACATGTCCATCCTTGAGAATCCCAGTTCTAGGAGTAGACAGCGAAACCTGTGTTCCTGATTGTCACTGATTTATGTTTTGCTTTGTTCGTTATCTGTTTGGAAGTATCCAGGAGAGCCATACACATGTTGCTATCTTTCTTTCATCTTCAGAGCTGTCTGGGACCTGTTCATCTTTCCCTGACGCTCCCTCTCTGTCCTGGAATCCCTTCAGTGTGTGTTTCCTACACTCATTTGCAAGTTTACAGAACCCTGGCAATGCTAAGCAGCAAAAAACTTGCCTGAAAAAAAGTAAAAATAAATCCACTTGATTCCCCCTAGCGAATAATCTTATTTTTGTATATTTTTGTAGACCTACACAGAAATGTCAAATGCTTGGCTGCATTGATGACAATAACTTCATCAGGGATGTAATTTTCAGGCATTTGTGCCGCTTCTTTTCCAAAGTTTCATGGATTCTCCAAACAGATGTAAAAAATTATTTCAAATGTAAAATAATTTATGTGGAAGTGTAGATACTATGTTATAAAAAGCCTCTTTTCCTTTCATTCTGATCACTGAAAGAATTTTAAAGTTTTTAATGTAACAAGTGCATGTCTTTAAATTTTTAGTTTTAGTCTTGCCTTTCTCATTATGTCTTTTAATCTGGAAAAACTTGGAAAGGGTGGGACAAAGGGAAAAAAGTTGGAAACAATGAAAATATTACTACATGTTCATCTACATGATGAAGTGGGTTTAAATTTTCATTTAGTCCATTAAAAGTATTATTAGAAAATAGATCACAGAAAAAAAAGTCAGCCATTTTCAATGAAAAGTGCATTTTGATAGAAACGTTTAAAACAGTCCAGTTCAAAATACCTAGGCATCATTCAGTTGTCCTGAGAAAGCTTTAATAACCACTATTGACCAAGGGTCTTGTCTCCCACATGCAGGCATTTTTAACCAGAAGCCTAAAGAATTGCTCTGAGGGAGGAAAAGGCTGAGTGGGCTGAACAGAGGCCAACCTGGTGACAGCTTTGAACTGTTCCCTGAAATCAATAATCTTTGATAATTTTCAGTCTGTGAACTCTGTGTTAGCTCTGTGTGGCTTCAGTGCTGCTGGAGCTGAAGGCTGTCCATGTAGAAATCCTGTGATGATATGCCAGAGGACACGTCACTAGGCCAGGATAATCCATCCTGAACAGGGAATGGTATTTTTCATAAAGGAAAGAGAAATATTTGAAGAACTTTCCAACACTAAAATTACTTGACAATTCAAGTTTAAATGTGGCAAACAAAGTAGCTTTAGCTGATCTTTCTGACACTGCTTTAGTATCACAGAATGAAAATCTCACTCAAGTAACTCACAACCATAAAATCATACTTGATCCTTTAAAATATCTTCATTTCCAGAACAAGACACTTTGTTCTGAATGACTTATTTATTCTGTGCTGCCTCATAACACTCTGGACTACAATGACCTGTCTTGTAATTTCTGTTTTGCTTGTGCTCCCAGTGCTTCCCCACATTCTCCCATTTGTATGCTCACCAACCTGTGAGCAATACTTGAATCCTAAGGCTTTGGAATATTAAGGATATGCAAAAATGTAGTGAATCTGTCTCTTTGGATTTGCATGCATGGGTTGAGTAGGCCAATAAGCCAATAAGTCATTCTTTAAAACTCCCACAGTGTGGGAAATTCATTGGTGACAAACGTCAGCATGATATTTGAGACACATTCAGACTCTGTTATGAAACTCCCATTCCTCTAAGGACTGTTTGAGGCTTCTTAGCATTGCTAATGCTCTATAGCCTTCACTATCTGCCCAGTTATTCCCTCTATGAGTATCTGTTGCTGCTGTCTTTTCTTACATAAAATTAAATACAGTCTCTACAAAATAAAAGCATTGCCAGTCAGCCTGGCACAGCACAGTTTATCTGTAAGACACAGCAGCAGGTATTAGAATAATTTAGTCTGTGATGCCCTTCACCTTTCAGTGCATTTGTACGCTCTTCCTTGCGTGACATTTTCCATGAACCAACTGGGTTATTTTGCCAGTGGGACTTGGGAATAGCTATGTACATAGCAGGAGTTCTGGGCACCTACTTCAGCTACTTCAGATGGAGTAAATCCTTTGGTTTGACACTGCTATAAAAGGTCTTGATTTCAGCAGCAAATGCTAAGCAGCTCCTCAAGCAGTGTCATAAGTATTTTATATAGATATAGACAGTACTTGAATTATCGGTGTTCACTCCTCCTTCCCACCTTAATGAGCAACCTAGGCTTAAATTTTAATGTTCATTAGCTGTCCTAGACTTATAAATCTTGTCCTTATTGAAACTTATGCTTATATTTCCTTTGTCCAACAGGTCAAGATTTCAGCCAGGGAATTTTGCTCATGTCACTGTGAATCTTCTCATGACTTGTTGCAGTCAATAACCACATATAATGATGAGACTCAGACCATGACAGTACTAAAAGCTGGCATGAAGTATATTACATTCAAAATTCTGAGAACAAGTAAAATCATTGTTCAGTGAGGCAGGTTAATACTACACTGATGGTAAATATATGGAATCCTCATTAAATAAAAATAAAATATAGGTAGTATCCCATAGAACTGCATTCCAATTACATTTAAAATACAGTCTTAAAGCAGGAAATCTATGTTTAATATTAATATTTTTCATTAATATTAATGAATATTTAGAGCTTGTTGCAGTGATTTGTTTATATATAAAACTTTGTTTGGCAGTGAAATCATGAAGTCACTTGATATTCTAGTAGAACCACTTTCTACAGCCTAAATCTAACAACCAAGGATCAGACATGCCATGTTCTTTATATAGCCAGCCATGTAGGATGAAGATTCAGTACTTACACTGATATCTTGCAAACAATGTGTATAGCAGATTTGTTTGCATAACAGAATCATTAAACAATTCTCAACTTTGAGTGAATTTACATGAATCAGTCTGTTCATAAACAAGATTGTAGCCTTTAGATAATTTTTTTGTTCTCAGACTGACCTCCTCCCTCTGCACTGTTTATGCAGCTATGCCATTATACAACTATGTCACTAATTGGTGGCCAAGCACACATATGGTGTGCTTGGTTATGCACTTCGTTCTCTGAAAAACTGAGGTGATTTTTGCTTGAACACTGTCAAAAGTAATAATTAAAAACTAACATGGGAATGTTCCAAAAAGTGGGAGGCATAATCATTAAACCCAACATTCTGTATCTAGACAGGACGGCAACGCTCAGTACAAAAGCACCTCAGTTGCCTTTTGAACTGCAATCCTTAACCTCTCAGAGGGTCTGAATTTGAGAATGACCCAAGATATGAAATCATATGTGATGCAATGCAGCTTAGAGGACAGTTAAATGTTTATGTTTGCCACGTGTATTTTCTGTTCTCTATTTCTACCAAAGGAGAAGGGGCAAATGACTATTTAAAAAGGCACTAAAATTAAATTACATTAATCAATAAAAAGCAGACAACTATCATTCCTGAAACAAGTATGTCCATTTCTGGGTGTTTTATCTGTATGCCTCACTGCAAAATCATAGAGCAGCTCCTACTTACTGCCAATACTTATAGAGAAATACCTCTGTGACCTTGTGGCTTGTTCTAGTTGTATGATTTTCAGCATCTTAAGGCTAGTGGTGGCCACACACTCTTTTTCATTTTAATGTTCTACAGTTTTAAGCTGCAGGTTACTTATGGCCAAATGCACAGATGCAACTTTCATATAGATCTAGGTGCCCAGACCAGAACAATATGTGAAACTAATCTGAGTTTTGCCAGGCTTGCCTATGACAGCTAATACTTTTTAAAAACACTGTTGATGACTTCCTAAGTTTTCAGAAAAGAGGGATATTTTGACACAAATGTATACACCTTAATTTGCAGAACTTGTATTGTGGAGTTATTACTCCTGTTTCTTATTGAGAACAGACAAATGCCCTATAGGAAGGTTGGTTGCAACACTATTGAAGTAGTTTCCTAGGAAATATATAGCCCTGATAGTTCAAGATTGCTCAAAAAGAGTTAGAACAAGGTCCATTATACAGATGAAAGCAATCATGACTAAGAAATTTATGAAGATGATGTCTGAGCAAATTTGTGGGAAATGCTGTATAGCTGCATTGGATGAAAAAGTTGATCAACAAAACATTAGAGAATGCTGGGTTCCATGATATGGAAATTATGTTGTACAGCCTCATGAAGAGCTCATTGTACAGTGTAACAGCAATGCTGACAGAGGAAATTAAAGTTAGACAAGTACACCAAAACTTGGTGATTAACAGGGAGTTCAAACAAGTCTCTTAAGCTCTCAAGCTGTGATGGAATCACAGCTAAGCTGGACCTTAAGTCAGGTACGGGAAAGTGAAGAACTGTGAGATGCTCTTTCAAGCAATGTTAGAAATTGACGTTCCAGTTAAAATAAACCCCTCTTGTTTCCCTACTAGAATTCCTTAGACCCGTGTGAGAATTAAATAATTAATAACAATTACAAATTTGTTTAAAGATGTTTTTCAAAATGTCTTGGAACTTAGTTTTCAGGCAGAAGCATGTACTGTCCACTACTAAGAAAACCCTTTATATTTTTGCTACCTGAAGGACTGCAGATAATAAAATAACCTTTCCTGAAATGAAAGCCTGCTTGGTGGTCTAGCAGAACAGAAATATTCTACTGTTTTCATGGAAGAAAAGTAGTCCAAAGAAGGCAAAAATCACAAGCAATATTTCACTAAGGAAAGAAAAGGAAAATTAAATAATTCACTTTGATTTATTCAATTATAGAAAGCTATGAAAGCTCTTGATAAATAAATTTATCAGAGAAGTGTAATATCAGGTTTAATCAGAATGTCTTAATTTCCAGGAAAAAGCCCATCTGGGTCCAGCACACCAAATATGCAGCATGTTTGACACTGATATTTTAAAAATCCATTTATTTCAAAATCAAAAGAAGTGCCCAGCTCCAAATTTTTATGTGACTAAAAGAACTAGAAAGTTATTGACATTGTGAAAACTTCTGTTGCCATTCAGAACAGCAGTGGTACATGTGGTTTGGTGTACAGCACCCACTTCATCCATGAACAGCTTCATCTGGTACGAAGCCATTGTCAGCCTGTTGACGTCAGATCAGGAGTGTTGTGGTTCATTTTGCCAAAAGAAATGTCAGCTGTTTGCTGAAGAAAGGAAGTTGATAAAATTTATTTTGGTGGCATTAACAGTGAGGCTGTAAGTGAGCATAGCTTCAGCGTCGTGCAGTTTTGCAAAACATGGCTTTGATCCACAATAGGACAATCAAGACTGAACTGGAGTATGATTTGACATGTACACAAGGACAAAACAGATGCCTAACAGCTTACATATGGTGCAGAATTCTTTCAAGAAAATCAGAGTGTGGATGTTGTTTGCAACTTTTCAGATTTAGAAAGCGAGTGTTTTAAATCAATTAGGAAAAAAATAACACTTTCAGAATATTTTGTGACTGAGATTTAATTTTCCACTTCAAAAAGGAGACAAATGAAATAGGCATTTGTTCATTTGATAGTTTCATCACTCATGCTTTGAGAAGCAGGGAACTAAAATTGATAAATTCTATAGTTTATTCTTCCTTTTTCCCCCCTATAATAAAAGCTACTTCCTTGATCCTATAGCTGCCACATCTGAAAATTGAACATTTATGTAATGAATTTATTTTCAGGAAATCTCATAACATTAAGATGTCCCATCTCTATTCGATAGCTGGAGAACACTGCATAACAGAAGAGCTTACTTTCAGCCACATAATGCTGCCCACAAATGGAGCAGGAACTGAACGTTTCCTTTGTTGCTGTTCTGTTCACGTCACAAGACCAAAGCCTCTCAGGTACTTAGCCTTCATGTTCCTTATTCTTCAATATTTTACTGACTTGCAAAAATGCCTGCTGAGCTCCACTGTGTAATTTTACACGGTGTCTATCAAGGATACATCCTGATCCCAGATTTGTTGCTGCTGTCACTCCTCTCCTGTGGGGTAACTGTTGTGGTCTCCCAGCAATGGGACCATCTCCCACACCTACACGGCCCATCCTACACATATGCCTTTTCCATGATCCAAAAGTAGTTTTGTTCAAGGTCCAACCTTGGCCACAGGCATCATTTGTGTCCCATGCAATATCATTCTTCCTATAGAAACAGATACTTCATTTTGTGGTTGTCTTTTCTTGGGAGATATTACTTTCAAAGCTGTGCACAAACTGGTGGTAGTAAAGTGATTGCCCATGTTTCCTTCAGAAAATCACAGTGTAAAGACCATCAGAAAGAAGACAGCCCATGTGAAATTAAAATAAACTTGTAATAAAGGCACACATTGAGATCAAATGCTTGAGAAGAAGAAATCAGAAATTATAACCATAGATGAATAATGACTTTACTAACAGAAAACAGACTTGCTAGGCCTGATTTCAGTTTGGCATTATTGAGCCATTGTTACTAGCAACAATCCCTTTTCCTAAACAATCTTTACACTACACCACCTAACAAATCACTTACTTGTCAATATTGAAAGCACTGTTTCCTTATAAGTAATGTGATTTGCATATATACATCTCACACACATTTTTGTTTGTTTAACTGAATCTTGTGGCCTGAGGATTCCAAATATATGATTTACCTCTTCACTGATCAATGATTTATTACAATGTAGAGACGTCTAAAGTGCCATTACTGCAGAACAAGCCTGGAAAACCTCCTTCTGGATATGTCAGGGTAGCCAAGATTATACCTATTATTACAGCCATGTGAGCAGCCTTTCCCAAGGCACATATCACACTGATGTACCTCCCAGCAAACTACAGGGAGAAGTTAATTTATGACATATTTAGAAAATCACTTCAGTTCTTGAACATCAGAAGATGTTTGCTGGCTTACATATGGGATTTGGGTCTTTATTTATAAGAAGTAAGAAGATTTTTCATACATATAGCTACACAATCTTAATATGCTACATTGTAGTTGCCAGAATATGTGAAACTATGAATGAGATGGAAATAGGAACTGGGTAGCCAAGACAACACCTTTAGCTTAGATGCATGTTCCAGTTAAAATCAGTGAATAATTTTTTAAGTAACAGCTATTGATACTATGCATTATTTATTACTGACCCCTTTGAAATCATCCCTCCAGAGTTTTATGCCATGTTAAATTATCTCCATTTTTCAGGATCATCTAATAAGACATTAAAGATACCTGGCTGGAAGCAAGGAAAAGAGAACAGAACATATTTAATATGTTTTATGCAAAGACCAAGGCTCATTTTCTGTTCAGTGCCTATCAGAAGCACAAAGCCCATCTAGTTTCCCTGCATTTGATCATAATTTAGCCCTTACGGACTATTTGCCTTATAAATTAATGTTTCTACAAATGCTTGTGGGAAAAGTCCTTATTCTTTCCATCTGCAGGCAAACTTTCTTCCATTTATATTAAGTTATTCCCCTCAGGAAATTCTCATTTTGTACTACACAATCCATGTGAATGAAGGCAAGACAAAGCAAAATAAGGGAATATAGCAATAGCACCTTTTTTTTCAGTGAAGGAGAAAAATCCTCAGATAACTTTCTACAGTATACTGATGTGTTTACTTGTTGTCTTTCTAGTTCATTTTTACTGACATTTGCTCAGCTATCAGGCTGCACCACTGCATCTGTTCACTTGCATTTGATTTTAAAGAAATGTTCTTGCTTTCCCTAAATGCTTTAATTTGAAGTCTGTTGTTTAAATTAATAGACTTTAAGATCAGCAATCACTGGAACCTTTATTAATAAGGTGTTCTAGTCAAGTGAGAAATTTAACACATTTCTCAGTAAATATCCTAATTGTTATTTATTCTCATGGTTTAAAAGGCTTGCTGCTTGTCTTGTCAGGTTTTATCAGATTTTCCCAGTTCTGTATTATGTTCTTGTCACCACTGCCCTTAGCTGCCATTTCTCTCTCTTTCAGTCTTATAACACAGGTAACTACTGAATTAATTTATATCTATGTCTCAAGGTGTGACCTACTAATTGTGGGGTTCTACATGTATGCATGAATTTGTGTGTATGCATAAATACATATATGTATGCAAGGAAATCTGCACATGTATATTCAAAGTGTCACTGAAGGAAAGAGACCAATCTTACATCACTGCCAGCAGATCCAGGAGTTAGAGACAAAAGGCCCAAGCATTTCCTCCAGGACTAAAAATGAACTAGGTGGGAATCTGATTAAAACAAGTACTTCAATGATTGCAAATTGTATGACTCCATGAATATCACATTTTTTGTTATATAGGTATGGAATACAGTATACTCCCAGGAGTCTTCTGGTTTTTTGGTGCTGACACAATCTGTAAGCATTGGTTTCACACGGTTGAAGCTTTAGTCATTGTTTTGTTGTTCTGGAGAGGCCATGAAGAAGCTCAATAATGCAGAAAATGTAGAACATATTGTCCTAAAATCTCCCTCATTATTAAAACTACAGAGAGAAATATAGGAAATCAGAGGCTGAAAACACAGCTGAAAGAACTGAAAGTTTAATTCAACCACCAGTGAATTGCACTCCCACACACATACAGCCCCAGACAATAGGCTGATTCAAGACAATGAATGCAGAAGAAAAAAGTCACTATTCTCCCTTTTCTCTTTGCAATGCTAATTCTTTTTCTCAAATTGAATGCCTGAGAAACAGATCCAGGGTTGAAATCCTTTCTTTCATAGTTGATAACATGAATTATGCGATGATATCACTTTGATTCCATCTTGACTCTGAACAGAAACTTTTTCCTAAGAAACATGTATATGTTGAATTGGTGTCCTGAACATATCACCATATCAACATGAAACCTGCTGAGAGATCAGAAAGGCAACTTCCTGATGATACCACTATCTTATAATAACTAATATATGAAAGGTCTTTTACAAGGAAGAAGTGTGATGAGACATTAACATTTTTCCTAAAGGGTACCTAAACCGTTTTTATACACAAGATAAAGGAGTCAGCTATTAGTCTATTATTTTCAAAAATGTACATGCCTTACAATTGAGGGCAGATAGTGCTACATTGTCAGAACAAACAGCATCCAGGTTGGCCATGCAGTTTGATCTTTACCCTCCATCCATCAGTGCATGGCATGCTATCTAATACACAATTTTAGCCATATGTGTTTTCTTAGTATACCTGCCAGACTGCTGCCTCTAGCTTTTATCCTTATTTTTGACTGGCTGGGATCAAATTTTTCTTCTTTCAGCCCCCTGGGAGTGTGGTCTATCTAACCATTGAAGCCTCTTCTTGAGGCAACAGGGAGAGATGAGAACCCCTGGATGATGGCTCATCTCAGATCACCATATTAGCTGTGTAAAATATGTTGAACAGTTTGCCTTGGGAGATGCTTATCTCTTCCCACTGACTAGAAAAGGAGCTTTGCTTGACAAAACAGCCCTTTTATCTGACAGAAGTTAGATTAAAGGAATCTCAGGCATATGGGCCTAAGTGGCCTCTCCCTGTTTATTATAAAATGTCACATTGGCCAGGTTTTAGTCAATGTTCCTTGTGTGAAGCTCACCACAAACATAGAGGTCCCTGTCCTTGGAGCTTGCATTAGGAGATCCCATCATGTGTATAGAGTTCTGGTATGCAGAGACTGATGTAAGCCTGGTTTGGCAGAATCTTCCTAGTTCTCCCCTTGGGAAGCTTAATTTAGTATCATTTTACTCGGCTTCCTGACATAAAAGGGGACTCAAGAAAGACAGCAACACCTCTCAAGTAATTAAGCAAGGATTGCCTCCAATCTGATGAAGTGACAGCCTATTCTTCTCTTCAGTTTCTCAGTTTAAGCATAAAACATGGGTACAATCTAGCAGCAGGAAGGCAAACAGCTGTAAATTAGAGAAGTGAAGGATAAATATGTAAAAAATTTATGTATCTTACACAAGCTGACATACATGTTTTCTTACTGGTATTATTTTTGGGATGACAAATGGGAACAAATTTGTTAACTGCTCAAATTATTAATGCAATAATAAAATTTTAGTCCAGAAAGTGAAGAATGATACAGTTTTCATGGAAAGTGATTAATGAGTGAACAATAACAAAAGAAAATGAAAATCAACTATGCATTGATGCATTGTTGTGTTTTCACCCCCCCAACTCAAAGAACAAATTCAACATATGGTCTTTTTATAAATATTTCGGAAGTAAAGTGACTTCTGGAAAGGATTGTAGTCTGAGATATGCACAGTTATCAGCATTTTAGAAGATCCAATTTGAAACATCTGCTAACTCTTGAAAGAGTTATGTTGAAACAAAAGCCAGTCCTTATTTAGGAGGGTTGTAAGCTCAGTTTTATATTCTCGCCTCTTTTCTGCAAGGATAGCGGGAAGAGGAGAGAGCTGTACCAGCATTTTCTTTCCACCTTTTCCAGGTCCAAGATTTAAAGCTTTATGGTGAAGAAAATCAAGGTGACAGATGCAAGGAGACAGTAAATTACTGACACACTCTTCTTCAGTCATGCTTTGAAGTGCTAAAGAATTCAGACCAAATCTCAAGCATGAAAGCTTTGTGAGAGGCAAGCTGCAATTTACTAGGCCAGTGGAATGTAACAGATATATTTTAAAAGAATGCATTTTTTCAAGTCTTGGGATTTGGGACAAGAAAAAAAATTTGAAAACAGTGAATGTTTTTGACCTCTGCAATGTTTATGTTTTTGGTTTTACTGTTGTTATCAGTATGCAGTTGCAATCCCTACAACTTGCACTTCTTCTAACCTTCCAGACAGACTATAAATATTTAACAGTTCTTGCAAGTTGATTTACATAGTACTTACTGGGTAAATAATACCTCACTTTTGAAAAATGTATGCACATATATAGTGCAGTGTAAATAATTAATCAAATATAATAACAGCAAAATAATAACAAGGAGAAAATACTCGTTTTCAGAAGACATACAGCCATCTTTAGATAGATTTTTTGAAACAGTTGTCTTTTACTTTCTATCATTATTTCTTTCTCTCTTCCTTCCTGTCTAATGAATTTGTGATTGTTATCATCATAACATCAATTTCAATCAGAATTATTTTTTTCTGAAATGTTTTGCATGCTATAAGTAAAAAGCAGATCCATTCAGAATATTTGCTGATGTTTCATTCATCAATCTGAATGATTAATTCTTATATGAACTCAGATCTTGCAATAGGATCACAGATGGAAACAACTTCTTTCCTTTTTGGAGTGGCACTGAAGTCAGCATAGATCATTTCCAGTTCATGGATCTGTACAATTTGATCCAGGTTGTGAAGCCTCCAGCAAATTCTCCAGAGGAGTCTTCTAGCTCTGAGTCAAGCATAGAAATGCAAAATTAATTATTTACTTTGCCACACAATACTAACACTTAGACAGATCTTCGCTAGTGTCTGGGGCAGTCCATGCCACAGGAGCTGTCCCGTGCCTCTGTCTCCCACTTTAAGCAGCCTCGTAGAAACATCTGTCTTTGTGCATGATGCTTGCACAGCTCTTGTTTGAAAGTCCAGCAAGCAGTGCTTGAGGTCATCGTCTGAACTGCAGAACTTTGATTGATAAGGGAAAAATAGGATAGTCATAAAAAGAAAATAACCAGCATTAAAGGGAGAGTCGCTAGAGCTCTGACAGGGCCCAGGCAATGTTGTGTAAAATGCCTTTCTAACAACCTTCTAAATGAATAGACGAGAGAGACAACTGTGTCCATCAAAGAAAGGACAAAGTAGCTCTCAAGACAGTAAAAACACAGTCTGAAATAGCCTCAGCCATGTTGCTAGGTAAGAAAGAACACATTTTAGGGAAGTTATACAACTGCTTCTAGAGAGGAGAACACAGAAGTCTAAGTCAACTTAAATATGTGTTCAGAAGGGAACTTTCACATAGCTCTGCCGATGAGTGTGACTGTTTCGGTATTTCAGCTTATAGTTTTTATGCTCACTAGTATTTTTTTTAGTTAGTCATTTTCTTTTGCTCTTAGACATTCATTTAGTCTCTTGACTGAAACTTGCTGACAACTTGGAAGAAAAAAAATTTTTAAAATAGGGCACTATCCTACCCATTTTGATAGATGCTACTAAAGAACAATAAGTTTTCCAAAATAAATTTCCAGGAATACGTGAAGGAACAGATTCCTCCTTTGTCTGGAGAGAATTTACCCTCATCTAAGTCAAGTTTCACAGACTCCTCTTGAGGAGATACATCAAATACTGTGCCATTCTTGGGTACTTCGTAGGATAGAATCATTGAATATCCTGAGTTGGAAGGGACCCGTAAGGATCACCAAAGTTCTTCTTCCACTTAATTCTTTTCTATTTTCATGAAAAAAATAATCTAAGCCCCTTCTTTTTAAAATTTTCTTTTCTTTCTTGTGCAAAACAAAAGCAATTTGAGAAACCATATAAAATTTTCTCTGTGATACTTTCTTTCCCATCTGAGTGTTATGGTACTCCCAATAATGACCAAGCAAAAGTCATAACTTTACTGTTGCCTCAGTTGGAAGGTGACACCTTCAAGGCAGGACAGATCTATCTGAGATGGCAGCATGAGTCACAACTGCCCTGCTATTTCTGTTCATGTCCCTGCACAATTCTTCTCAATATGCACCTATTCCTTAAAGAATATCTTCCAACAATTGATGAAATTTGCGAGTTTTATATTTTAAGACGAAACAGTGTTTGAACACTCAAAAGGTATGTGATCTGGATCCACACTTTGCAGTCAGAGCTAAAACTCTCCTTCCTTCCTTCCTTCCTTCCTTCCTTCCTTCCTTCCTTCCTTCCTTCCTTCCTTCCTTCCTTCCTTCCTTCCTTCCTTCCTTCCTTCCTTCCTTCCTTCCTTCCTTCCTTCCTTCCTTCCTTCCTTCCTTCCTTCCTTCCTTCCTTCCTTCCTTCCTTCCTTCCTTCCTTCCTTCCTTCCTTCCTTCCTTCCCCACAGATGATCTCTCTACCAGTTTTCTAAAAAAATTTATTCAATAATGGAACATTGTTCTGAATCTGCCATAGACCCACAAAATTTCTGGACAGAAAATTTTCTGTAGAGTGGTGTTGGACAGCAAATATCTTAGGTACCAGTGCTCTACTAGTAAATTAAATAATGGCAGGTACCTTTCCCATGCACTAGCATTCAGCCATCCAAACTAGTAAATTGACAGAAAAATCATTATTTTGATCCAGGTCAATTAGAAACATCTCAAAAGACCCCTGAGCATGGGTGAGGATGTAGCATTAGTAAATATATCCCATAAATGCATGGAGCTATTTTCAGGATTTCCCAGGCAGCCCAGAAATCTCTGTATCATATTTTCAAGCCTACTTGAAAATATTAAAGGATTTATTTGTTGGGGGGTTTTTTGACTTGGTTTTGGTTGGTTTGGTTTGGTTCTTTTAAGAAATAATAGTTTGGTGCAAAAACATGCCTCCTTGAGCTATGACATAGGCATAGATTTATAAACTCTATAAATTTCAACCTCATCTTTTTGGCTTCCTGTCTTGCGTTCTCAAAAAAGTCTAGATACAGCCATGCCTATATTTTGTGCTTAAAATTTCTCTCCATAACAAGTCTTGCCATTTGCACCTGAACTTACATGAAAAAGACCACACTCATTATCTGTAATATCAGCAGAATGGAAGGAGAAAATATGCTTACAGTTAACAATTAAAAGGGAAAGCTTCAAATCTCATTGTATTGTGATGTCTTATGGCAATACCTGCATTCCACTAGCATGTGTTAAAAGCCAAGACTAAATTATTTCAGCTTATGTTTAGTGAATCTGAATTTTTCTGCTTAGAAGAAGGAAATCATATGGATACAATCATAATTTGAAATGAGGCTATTCATATCTGGGTTTGTATCAAAAACCTTTTCCTTATTTTTCATAGTATTTTTCACTACATTGTTGCTACATAAAAGATCTAAACAAACAAAAAGGAAACCAAGCAATAGTTGTAACTATGTACATAGTACTCTAATATGAACAAAGTGATGACAGCTGAAATAATGCTTTCCCATGGCTTTGTTTTTCATTTTTAGTAACATGGCACTTGTGCTCTTCATAGAAATATGGCACAGACAGCTATTGTCAGGGGGGCCTCCTTTCCAACCAGTGTTTTAAAGTGTACATATTAGGGGTTTTTCTGTTTAAATGAAATGTTTTCCCAAGCACTACCTTATATGCTATGCTTTAGTTATGTTTTTGCAAAACATTTAGTTGTGAAAGTGAAGCATTCCCATAATGCTAAAAACCTCAGAACAGACACACCATTTAGTCTTTGCAGACTTGAGATTCAAAATGTGCCATACTGATATTTCAGAGATAAATGCTTAAGGCCCATAGACACATTAACTTCATGGTGTTTTCACACCTGCAATATTCTCATGTCAGAGAAGTCTTATCAAATAAGAGATACTTGAGTGTAACCTTAATCGATATGTTTGAGCAGTACAAGCTTTATCCCTATGCTTCCTGAGTGAAAGCCTAACATTTCTGAACTCACATTTTAATCAATAATTTTGTCCTTGTTTTCAACAGTTTGAGCTTGAGTCACCTATTTTTACTCCCTGTGGGAAAAAAAAAGTGAAATACAATGTTGATGAGGGAGAGGAAATCAGCTTGCTTAGCAAGGCATGAGGTATTCTCTCCCTGCACAGGTTACTGCAGGGTAGTGAACTAAGTCTGTGTGGAAGGTTGCAGTATGGTTTTGTAAGAGCTCCCATAAGGATGGTAATGTAACCCTGCACTGAATTTCACTATGTTTCAGATGAGCTGTGCTGCAGCTCCCAATGGGAAGGACCTCAATTACAAGGTCACACTGCAAAGCTGAGCCACCAAAAATGACACCAAACTCCATGGCTCCCTGCCAGTCTTCAGAAACCAGAAAGGAAGCAAACTTCTCTGATGTTCCAAAGATCATGATCCTGACCAATATCTGAATAAATTTATAACACATATAATGAATACATGAATTTATAACACTGTTTTAATTCAGCTAGTATATTCCAGTTAAGTATCAGAGTTTTAAAATTTACCAGGAGGAGAACAAAGACAATTCAAGAAAATAGACATATAAATTTAGCCCTGGTATGTAAACAAATTACTGGGTTTTCAGTTACTAATCAGTTTAACTGCACTTCTCTAATTCATTTGGCTGGATCAGCTCTAGGGAATTGCCAAACAAAGACAGAGAGAGGAAAATGTTATTTCACAGAGTACCTTGTGATGCACCTAATAAATCCAGTACTGCAGCTTGACTGTTCGCTGATGACAACAGGACGTGCCTTCTATGTCATGACCCCTGATGGGCTAAGGGGCATGACTCTCAAAGGGTTAATCTTTTCCACCTGTTGCTGACCACAGAGCAAGCTCTCCTGGTAGGTCTCCTACCAGGAGAATGTGGCCCCTGACCTTTGTGGGAGTGGGATGTTGCAGTAAAGACTCTCCCTAACAAGCACTGCAATCTGGCACACTCACCCCAGCTCTCCACTGGCTGACTCCAGTGGTAAAACAAGCTGTGAACCAGCAATTTGTGAAATGAAAGTCAAGGGTAAAGATGGGGTACAACCCCCAAAATATCAGTCAGCTCACTGTGAGGGGTACCATGAGTTGTGTTGCTGGTTTGGGATCTTCCTTATGAAAATATTAGAATCAATTCAATCTGAAACAGCAAAAAAAATTACTAGAAAAGTCAAGAATGTTGAAATTGAGATGGAATTTCAGTCAAAAGCAAGCTGTTGGAAGTCAAAGCTGTTGCTTTTCTGAGTCAGTACAACTGTTCTGATCTATTAGGTGCAAGCACACAGGAAAAGCAAATGCAGAAGACCATTCTCAGAATGTAGCCACTGCAAATATAGGGGAATGCATTCTGAAGATTCAAGGCATATTTATGAAATTCTTTTTCTCCTCTTGTGATTAATTTGATATCTGAATTATACCTACCTGGGAAGGGAGTTCCTCAGACACCATAAATATTTTATTTACAGAGTAACTGATGCAAGTGCATCTCTGCCATCTGCTAAGTTTTTCTGCTTATGCCCTTTGCTGTTTTTCTACTTAACCATTTTGCCTATTTGAGCTTTTTCTTCCTGTGAAGAAGTTTCTTTCAGGTTGTCTTGTTGACCACAAGAAAGATCAGCAGAAAAACCTCTGCAGAAGTCCTTTCATCAAGCTGCCAACCTAGGGAAAGTTTGGACAGTATTTATAACACAAACATAGGACTTCTTAAGTCTTCCAGGCACTGCAGCTTGCAAGTGACCTTTGTCAACGATTGAATCACGAACTCAGACCGACAGGGAATCTGAATCACTTATTCAAAGGAGTGAGTTGGTTTTATACCTCTTTCTAAGGCACAGTATTACCTTATATGGCGTGACCTATCCCGTGTTGTCACATCAGCAACACACTTCGTAGGGGTCTGCTGTGTGACACCTCCTCCCCCCAGGGCCCAGTGGAGACAAACCTCTGTGCTGCCATGTGCTCCTTTGTGCTGCCATGTGCCTCTGCAGGTAGGTTTTACAGCTCACAACCCAATTCTATCTTATAATTCCCCATAACCTTGACCAAAACACTCCAACTACAGCCTTAAAAGTACTTTAATGTTCTAATGCCTCCTCTATGTTGCCATGTGGTAGAAGTCAGCTCTGAGGCAGAGCTATATGTATATGAATTGTGATACTAATGTCAGTACAATTGGGGAGTTAATGGAGATATCCTCTTGAATTAGGAAACTGTGAAATGTGAAGGGAGGAGTGTGCAAAGTAACCTGTCTGATCAGATACAGGCCACCCTCTCTATGGTGAGAGGGATCTAACTGTTGGAACTTCACCCATCAATTTTCCTTCAAAGGCACCTTCTTGATTCCAACACGTAGCAAAAAACCAGTAGTATCACAGAAAAGTACATATCCCCAGTAAGCTGAGTCCAAGCTCACAATATTTGAATCAGATCATGCCGCATTAAAAAAACACATATCTGAAGATTAATACTCTCTTTACAGATCTTTGAACATTTACATAGTAAGGGCCTGAATGTCCATCTGCTGGTGAGCCACCATGCTGATATGTACTGCCACCCAGAAGCTCACTTACTCTGCAGCCTAAATGCAGGACTCTTCAATTCACTGAATGTTATAGCTCAGTCTATATTACCTTTCTGACAGATGCAAAAAAGGGGAAGAGAATAATTCCTAACCCACACATTCCTAATAATTCCTAACCCTTGTTCATCTGCCCTGTCCTTCCCTCCCTCACTGTGTCTATATGCATAAATGGTAAGCCCACAAATTGCTTTACGAAATCCCATCACCAAGGGAACTTAGACAAGAATATGTGGGTACAAGACAATGGACCATTGGAGTTTTGCCATTTACTGCCCACCTGCTGCGCTTATGCCATGTTCTGCTTTCTTGCATGCACAGAACTTCTCCAATTCTAGCAACTTGTGCATGTAGCACAGGTGTCCCCCAGCATAGTTCTACCTGGGAACATGATGGAAACAAGATCAGGATCAGACATAGAAAAAATATGGGTATTGACATTCAAGTGAGGAAATTAACTATTCAATTAGTGTATTATTATGACAAATTCCATTTTTCAAAGTATGCGTTACTCATAATAGCATTCTTTGTTTCCTGCTCTTCACCCAGGCTTTCAAAGAGACAATTAGATTTATTTCCCTTTGTATCTTGTGGGGTTTTACTATATGAGGCTGATTCAAATTACAAAACTGAACAATCCCACATGTGAACACATTAGGAAAAAAGTCCTTCTTGGAGAATATTAATTATAATTTATTTTAGCAAAGCAAATAACCTATGAAAAATTCACCACACATTCCTTTAGAAGCCTTCAAATATTTACTACTGCAGACAGCATTTTCTTTATGTCTGTAAAACCTGCTCATTTACATATTTCTGTAGAAATCAAGTGACCATGCTTTCCATATGTCTGGTGTTCCAAGAAGCAGAGAAAGCTTTATTTCTGGTTAGCTCTGTCAGGTTGGGCTTTTCTTCTTTAGGTTGGTGATCGTGTCAATGTCTCTGTAAGTAGAGCTGGTATAAAATAAGAGATTGGTCAGCTATAAATTATCTGGAGCCGCACAGGACTTCCTGAAAGGCACATGAAGAAGTAATTTGGCTTCATGTTGTCCTGTGTCACTTCTGGGCATTCATCACTAATGGAACATGCAGGAGGGTTAAGGCTGCGATTTACTGAAACCCACTTAAGAATGAACATTGGAGAACTAGAGAGAGGGAAGGGCACAATAACGTGGAGAGGATTTATTTCAGTTCTGTTAAAGCCTGATTATTCTGCAGGGTACTTATTCCGCAGAGAGAAGAGCAGAATAGCAAAGTGCACAGGTGGGTAAAAGAACAAAGTTAGTCTTTTCAATGATAAGTGTTGTGGCTTTTGCTATGATGACTATAATCTAACCAAAAACATTAAAGTAATGAAGAGACAGAGAAATTCACTTTCTCTGCAGAAGACAAACCATGTCTTACACTTTAAATGTACAAACATTTTCAGCCCTTGACATTCAGATTTATGTATTTAGTTATGATTGCAGATCCACACCGGAGCTGTCTCACTTGTGTTACAACCATTTTAACAAAAAGCTAGCTGCCCTGATGAGTCCACTTGCAGAGATACACAAGATAGCACTAATGCATTCTGGAAGGCAAGTATCAGGTATAGTCACCAACTCTAATCTAAAAGCAGTGTGGTCATTTGCCTGCAACAGCTCCTAGCCTTATTTGTCTTTGAAAATAAACAAAGATATACTGCTTCCACATGTGGGATGTTTCACTGGAGGAGGGATGGCTCTTACGACCTATACATCACAATTTGGGTGTTGTCTGTGTGGAGACTTTTCTGATAATCTCTCAACCATAGTCTATTTTTATCCACCAAAAGCTGCCCGCAAAGATTTGAACATGATGGTGATTAGAGTAATTCTAAAACAACTTTCTGTGACAGTTTAAACCCCACCATAGCATATGGTGACCAAGGATGTCCAACATGCTACACAGATGTTTCCAGCTCTCTCAAAGAAAAGGCATTTGGTTTATGAAAACAAGGGGTTTCTGCATCATTTGCAAAACGTAATTGTCAAAAATGTCTCTGAAATACAGAAGTGGTGTGTAACATTAACAAAAAGAAAAAGAATGTTTCTATGTCTTTCTCTTCAAAAACTTGTAAAATTTTACATTTAAAGGAGAAAAATAAACTGTTATGCCTTGGGAAAGGAAATATTTATTTCAAAGAACATTTAGAATATTTCTCTGTAGTCAAAACTCTCTCACTCATACACACTAAATCCATCTGCCCCAGCTCAAGCTTATAGGAAATGCATGTTAGCCTGGGATTGGGAAATGTGAAATCAGGACACTCGTGATAGCAAGTACAAGACATGGATCAATTGCTAGCTTCACACTCAGGTTTGCAGATAATTAGCAGTTTGGTATGAAATGACGAAACTTCCCTCTGGAGGTTTCTAGATTATATAGATTTACAACATATGGATCGCTTCTCAGTCCAATGACTCTAAAATGCTCTGTGTGCAGAAAATGTGCCTGTGAGATGAAAAAGCAAAGTGTTAAGTAAAAGAATCTTGTTTTCATGTTAAAAGTCCAGTATGCAGGCAAATAAGTACTTATTTTTAATTATATATACTTTTCAATTTGCATTATAATATTAAAAAAAAATCCAACCAAACAAAACAAGCATTCTGATAGTTTCCTTCTTAAAAAATCCCAAACAACTAATTGTAGTTGAGGCTAATTTGATCTCATATCAGCCTTTTGACATATTCTAATACCACATAATTTCATATATTATGGAGAATAAACAGAATTTACTGTAAATCTCCTCTGCAATAGTGTATATATTCTTTTACTAATCTGGCAATAAGACTTTATCCAAGATATTTTTTATATTATTGCTTCTGGTAGGAAGCATTTTACTGTTACTGGTATCTTCATTTTTATAGTACCATTTAGGTAACGTAATGTGAGATATATTAAAGTAGGTTTTGGGAAATAAACTAGCTCTGAACTGTGCTGTAATTACAGTGTTCTTATGACCTTGCTGTTCCGAGGCCAGCCAGAGGTAATTCTTTTCCTCACCAACTCAGGTCAAAGCCTGCGGATTTTGGGTGTGCCTTGAGGTGTGATGCAGCCTGTGGGCTACTGGGTTTATCCTCCCTTTTCTGCTACCTGCAGCCAACATTCATACAGGGTGACAAGGACACAAGATAAATATTTCATTTTTTAATCTTGTGTTCTGTTTCCTTGCCTTATAGCACTGGGTGAGAACATTGTGTCAACAAGTGCTTGTGTTATTTTTCTGCTCTGAACTGCCAGTTAATCTCATAAATCTCAGTCTACCTAGACACTGTCACCTTTTCTTCTCAGTCTCACTGATCTTTGTCAGTATATTGTGTACTTCTAAGAGACAGACACATCAAAAGCTGACATAAAAGTGATGCTTCAAAACACCATGAACAATAGAAAACTATAATACATTTTATTGTGGAAAAGACAACAACGGGGTCTGTGTCCTATGCCCAGGAGTCTGATGGTACACCTCAGGAAATCTCTTACCTCAAAATCAGAGGTAAACTGGTTGGGTTTTTCATTGCCTAATATAATGAGTCCCTTGTCTTGATTGATAACTCAACATCTATTCCAACACTAAGAAATTAAAAAAATAGAGCAAGTTTATTATTAATAATTATAAATATTAAACATTAAATATTAAGACAAAGATGGACACTGATGTAACATGGACTGGTAAAACAGGAAGAACTGAGCAACTGGCTAGTCTCATCCAAGACACATGATCAGGAGCACACAAAACCTGTACCATGGTACTCAAGAAATAGGGCACCTCATTGTCTGAGCATTTTTTTGCTCTGATTTTCAGTGTCCAAATAACCAGAGAGATGTCTTTCCTTCCTGCAACTCTTATCTTCTTGGTATAACTGATATATCACCATCTCTGACAGAATGAAAGATTTATAGAGAACATCCACAGAATATCTGAGGACTTTCTGTCTATAAAAGATTGGATCACAGACATCACCAGCTTTAAAGAATATAGAATTTCTCTATTCTCTTTAGTTATTCACCTATTTATGCATGCCAGCCTACTGAAAATACTACAAATGTAGCCAAGCTGAGAATTGAAATCTGTTGTTATTTTGGTGAGCTAGAAAAAGAAATGCTTCTCATTTGGGCTGAAAGGTAACAAAATAGTATTGGGGTATTGGCCCGGCTGCAGAAGAGAAAGCAAATAGTGACTTTATGCTCAGTAAAAATGGAACAAGCAAACAAAAAGTACTCAAAATCTTTATGAAGTAATAAATGAATTGGAGGGATTTTGATATATTTATGGTAAGAGTATTTCTTTCTATTAATTCAGAATACTTTTCGGCTACAGAATGACCTACATTGCAAGACCTACATGAAAACAAAGTAACATATATCTGGGATTTTTTGCAACAAAACTGTAGATAGTTCAAAGAAATGAAGACAGACTTTGGAAATACAATGTAAACTTGTGTTTCTTAGGTATGAAATGCCACAGCTACCTGTGGCAGTTCAAAACTTTCTGAATAAAAAAACCCCAAATTCTACTCACTTCTATCAATTTCTCAGATTATGATAGATTTTGCAAGTGTTATCAAGTAAATCTGATGCCACATTCAGCTATCCAATATTTATTAAAGCTGCAGGCTGATCCTCACGCCCTTTTTTGGGTAATTCTAAATCCTCTAAGAACTTCTATTGATATCTTGTAAACAGGATTTGTAAAATAAACCCTAGGGCTTGGTGAGAAGACTGATATGATTGCCTATAAAGGAAAAATGGAAAACATTATCAACAGTAGACCTGTGTGTCTTTCTGCTTTCCTTGCAATGGGAAATGAAGATGCAAATATGTTCTTTTCTTAAGGGGTTATTGTTGCCTCACAATGTGCAGAACATGGGCATTTAGAAACTGCTTGGAACATCAGTGAGAGAGAATAGACAACAGAACCAAACCAGTTCATACACATATTTCTGTCTAGCATCCACCAAATGTTTTTCATGATGTCTTACCATGTGCTACTCTACTACAATTTCACAGGTGATCATCCATCTTCATATTACATTCCTAAAGTGGATACAGACCAGGATCTCATCACAGATTAGGGAAGATGAAAGCTTAAAGAAGAAGATACCTTTAATAAAATCCATTATTTAAAGATCTTTCTGGTCATATGTAGTTCCAATGAAAACAAAAGCAGATTAATTATATTTGAAATATGAAAAATCCCAATTTTCAAGAATTCTAAATTGGAAAAAAAAAGAAGCAAATTTTGTTTCTCTAAGTAAATTCCGTATCTATTATATACCTAATGGCCTAGGTACTTATTACAAACCTATAGAGCAGTTTTCAAAAATGTGGTAGACATAGTCTATTCCAGTTCTAGTCCTCTACTATGTGGGACTTATATCTAAGAGCCTGTGCCTTCAAAGCTGTCTACTTGCTATGCATTGGAAACAAAAGGAGTTTAGCATGTCAGTCTTGCTTAAATTTAGAAGTTAAGTATCTCAAATCATCCTCCTGAATCCAATTTTCAATCTCTCTGTTCTTTTGTTCCCTGTCAAAAATAAAGCTAATACTGTCCCTATCTTCTATCCACATACAATTCTTCAAAGGAGTATTTTTTTTTGTGCATCTCCCAGCTCATCTGGGACATCTAGATATGATCAAAACATTCATATCATGGGGTGAGCTTTTAACAGCTTCCTTATAGCCCCATAAAATCCTTCTCCTCTTTTTTTTGTAAGCACTCCTTTGCCAAAATATATAAATAGGTAAGAGAGATTAATCAGTTGAGCAAGTTTATACTACTCTGTGATATAGGGCACTGAAAAAGAAAAGGGGAAGGGGAAGGAGAAGGGGAAGAGGAAGGGGAAGGGGTAGGGGAAGGGAAGGGAAAAAGGAAAGGAAAAAGGAAAGGAAAAAGGAAAGGAAAAAGGAAAGGAAAAGGAATCCTCAAGCCTATCACCCCTTTTTTAATGTTAATTTTCCATGTAACAGAAGGACAAGGAAAATAACCACTTTGCATGTATTACCATCTATAAAATGTTTTGGAAAAACATTATGGTAATCTGTAAACAAGGTACATGAGATATATTAGCAGTGTAATTGAGACAAAAGAAGACTGTACTACACTTTTCTAATTAACAAAACATGAAACTCCAGAGCATTAGCAGCTGATCCAATTACAAAATATTAGCTGCTCTGGAAGGGACTCATGAACAGCAAGGTCATGGCACAAACTCCTTGCAGATGTTAGATAAGTTGACACCTGCAAATCATTTGGAAGCAAGTATTTATTTAAATATCTTATTGTGCTACCAGTTTCTCTGTTTTCTTTCATGTTCAAGCTTTGCTTCCCTGGGAATTAGAAAGAATTAGGAAAAAAAGTCAGTGCAACTTTTTTTTGCTATGTACAGTTCTAATTAGCATAATTTTCATTTTATGTTCTTGTCTCAGCAGACAGGTCAATAAACAAATCCAAAAATATTAGCAATGGATTTATTCCCCAGTCTGATTCTCATTTCTTCAGCAAAAGAACTTTCTCTAGTGTCTCTCACATTTCAATTTTATATTACAGCATGGGGTGTAAAATACTGATAAGCCCTTGAAAAATTCATGATTTGTCTACATTCATGCCAACCTCCTGTCCATATATTCATCTGCTTGTTGATGTATTTTCAGAACTCCTCAGAGGCAGGAATAGTGAACAGAGGCACAGAGGACAAGGTGTCTTCAGACAAATGGTGTCACAGGAGCCCTGGGAGTTTCATGATTCCTAGATAGGAATTGGCACACCAGGGCAATGCTACAAGCAGGATTCCTCTCTGAAGGGTTCATAGCCTGGTCTGGCACCACTATGACATTATTCCTGAAAAAAGTCCTGGGTTTCTTGCAGTCAATTCCAGCTCTGTGCTGTGCTTGCTTGTGTGTTGTGGTCATGCCCAGACTCTGTTTGCCTTACTCAGGTCTTCTGTTTGGTCACCGATGACAGACTTTGGTACAAGGACTTATACCTAGTTTTCTCATCTGCTACTTTATTTCTTACTGACAGAAATGATAAAATCAAGTCTGTTCTTCACCAGAGGGTGGTTGGGCACAGGAACAGGCTCCCCAGGACTGTGGTCACAGCACCAAGCCTGACAGAATTCAAACCTCTGTGTGTTCAGGCACATAATGTGACTCTTGGGGTGTCCTGTGCAGAGCCAGGAGTTGGACTTGAGGATCTTGGTGATCTCTTCCAACTCAGAACATTCTGTGTTTCTGTAACTCTATATATGTACCAAGCTGAATCTTCTCTTTCTAGCAATAATGTTAAGTTTCCCTGTCCATCAGCAGGAAGTCTGAAGAAATACAAGCATGACCCCACAGTACTTGCTGCCATCAGCCTACTTCCTTTACACCATGTCAGCTGGATTACTCCAAAGTGGCATTATACTCATAAAGAAAGCAAAAGCCAGCCTGGCCCTCAGTCTGTGTAACAAACCAGCAGAGGACTAAAACTCCAAAGCAGAATTTAGAGCTCACTGCAGTCAACTGCCAAGATACTAATACAAAATATTATTAATCAAGATGCCCTAAGATGAGCAGTGACAGTGGCTGTTCTATATGGATTTATTTATTCTGTATGGATAAATAAGTAACAATAAATGAAAAAAAAAAATACTTCCAGTTAAAAAAAAACCAACCCTATACTATCTGCTCCAATGCCTGATGCTAATATTGTTTGTCGTCATGATTGTGTTGGATCTGGGATATAATCCTACTTTTCTAGAATTTGCAAAGTTCTAAGTTTGCTCAGAGACAGTGTCCAAATAAAAAAGGCTTAACTTTTGATATGTGTTGAGCTTATCTGATACATCATCTTTTCCTAGTTAAAATATTGTGTGGTAACATTTGCACATTTTGAAATGTGCGTTGCCATGACTGCAGCAAACATTCTACTTTTAGATTCTGTTAATCTCTCATCTCAAAATATAGAGAGGCAACTAACAACAGCACTGAGTATCCTTCTCTTCTGATGATTCAGCTATATTATTAAAGAATTAGTCCACTCAGATGCACAAAAGTGTTTTTAGACACATCTCGGTGAAATTTCATGCCAAGGAAAACCCTTTAAAATGAAATTAATTTTCTACATTGTTTACTAACAAGACACAGACCTTAGAGCTAAAATTATTAGATGCTATTAACATTCCATTTGTAAGTATCTTATTATGCAATGATAGATGTTCTTATCTGTTACCTAGGCAATAAAACAGGATGTAACTAAATACACTACAAAGTATACATTTAATGAAGAAACAAGATTTTGATATTCCTGCTCACATTATACATACATATATGAATGCACATAAACACTCTGCCACAGAAATTATTGCAAACAACCATCATGATTCTCTTCATCAAAATGGAGACAAATGTTCAGAAAGAGATAGCTTTGCTATCCTTGGAAGAATTCTACTCTAGTACTTCGTAATCTCAAAGCACAGGGATTCACAAAACACAGCAAAAGTTACATGGAATAATGTAGAAGCAGGTTATTAGGTATTTGGAATGCAGGCAATGACTGTGATATAGTAATCACAAGCTTATTTCCATTATAGTTCCATCATGTCCTACTAGAGTCTGTCAGATGGCATACTTAGGGTTTTACCCTTTTGGTGGGTTTTGGATTGATGTCCAAATCTTTATCCTTTGACAATATCAGAAAACACCAAAACAACCACATAATTTAAATACTGAATGCAACTTGGATTTTCCATAGTTGTCTGTTGAAAATCTTCTGATTTGTATACATATAAAAAATGTCTGGTTTTAGATGAACCTATACTAACATTTTAGTCAGAATAAATTGTGTACATTTGATGTGAATCCCTTGGTTGTCCTCCTGTACATTACTTTAATTGGGAGCAGTTTCAGAGCCCCTGAACTGGGATCATTTCAGTTGGAACTAATGCAGGAGATGCACTACAGAAGTGCAGTTTCACTTAGTAATGAAAATTAGATCCACAGGACCAGACCAGGGTTAATCCAATCTACTTTCCTTTGTAACTCATATTTTGGGACCTTGGCATCAGCTATTTTGCTATGAAAGCTTTCTCCTAGGGGTCTAAGATACTTGATAGGATGTGTCCTGTAAGCATAGGACATAGGACTATGTGCATGCACATGTTTACAGAGTGAAACTCACATGAAAAACACCCATAAAATATTTTAAGTCTTAATATTGACATGGAAAATAAACTATACTAAACTGTGAAATTATTTGTCTAGGACATTCCAATCCCTCTACTTTGCAGAAGATTATGCTATAACCTTGAATTATATGTTAACATTCTTTCTCTGTGGGACCACTACCTCATTACATGTGACAGATGATGATTGCTTGTAAAGGTGATCTACTCACTATTTTATTTTATTCCCTGCTTTCAGTGTGTGCATACACATTTATTTTCTGTGCATTATTCAAATCCTACTCTGAAGAAAGATATATTATCTATTAGATTTTCTTACAGCACTCATCTTCATAGGTTATATGTATCCTAGTAAATTAAAGGAGCCATGGCTTGTTTTCTGAAACTGAGAGCAAGTAGAATGGGACAACTGCATTCAGAAAACTGAACTTTCCTCCTGGCAGAACAGGATCACCTCATTCTTAATGTCTCTTGGAAAGAGACACAATCACATACAACATTTGCTGTCCTGCAAGGGTCTCCTGGGCATTTGTGACAAGAGACCGATGTGTTCAGCCAAAAGCATGAACAGGAGCACATTAAAAATTAAATGAGAGGGTGGCTGGTGTGTGAACATGCAAGTCTGTGTCTTGTTCTCCTTTAATCTGCTTGTATAAAAGACACAGTTACTGCACAGTCTGTGGCTTGTGTTTCTAGTTCCCAGTGAGCTGAAGGAGAGCTCACACTGATTTTACTGATGTGAGCATTAGGCATGAACGTTGATATTTTCCAGTAATGTTTAATTTCCACTCTGATATATCATGTATCACAGTTTTTAGATATTTTCCTAAAAGTCATAAGAAATGGCTATATGATGTCAGATCAAAAATCCCTTTGGTGTTCAAAATATCATTCAAAATACAAGAGTGTGGTCAGATTCAGTTTGTGATACTGCAGTATTTTTTCTTAACTCTTTTCCTTCCATTTCCTGCCTATCTTTTGACCATCACAGACAATCAAACTCATGCATCTTCCAGAGCTCTTTTCTAAGTAGTGATGATTAATTTAGAATTTTTTATTTTATGTGCATAATTGTAATACTTGTTTTCATTTTCCTGTTTGCATCACTTCCCATGTATTGACATTTCCCCTGTGGTTTTGTTGCCTTGTTATTCTGTGTTACCTCTGCAACTTTGTGCCAGTTTAGGCTGTCTTGTATTATTTTGCACCAACACTTATTTCATATGTTCAGAATACAATGGCTCGAGCAGCAGCTGTGAGTACTCAGCAGTTCTGCAAACAAGGCATAAAAGTCTAAAAATGTGCATTCTAAAAAGGAGGGCTGTGTAATTGGTGAACAAAAAGGAAAAGTTCAGCTTAGGTGACTTGCTAGCCAAACTCTGGCAGGGATAAAAATTGGTAGGAATTCTTCAAGTAATGCAGATGTATTGAAAATTACTATTTCATTCAGACATCTTCTGTTCAAACAACTTAGAGCAGTGGTCTGAGAAAACCCCACCCATATTCCTGGCACCTGTAGAAGGTGCATATTCTAGTTTTGGATGGGATAGGTAATTTTCTTCATAGGAGGTTCTATGGTGCAATATTTTGGATTTGTGATGAAAACAGTCTTGAAAACAGAGGGGTGTTTATGTTTTTGCTGAACAGGGTTTACACGGCATCAAGGCTTTTTCTCTTCTTCAACCCACCCCACCAGAGGGGAGGCTGGGGGTGCACAAGGAGGTAGGAGGCAGACACAGCCAGGACAGTGACCCCAACTGACCCAAGGGATATCCCAGACCATGTGATGTCAAGCTCAGCATATAAAGCTGGGGGAAGAAGGAGAAAGGGAGGACATTTGCAGTGATGGTGTTTATCTTCCTGAGTCCCTGCCACGCAGGATATAGCCCTGCTTTCCTGGGCATGGCTGAACACCTGCCTGACCATGGGAAGTCATGAATTAATTCCTTGTTTTGCTCTGCTGGTGTGCAAAAATTTTGCTTTACTCTTCAACTGTCTTTATCTCAACCCACTGGTTTTGTCCCTTTTACCCTTCAGATACTCTCCCCCATCCCACTGCAGGGTAGTGGGTGAGCGGCTGCATGGGGCTGAGCTGTGGCCAGGGTAAAATCATGATGCTGGAGGAAATACTGGTTTGTTCTAAAATGGTGCAATTCCATTAGCACAGGAGTAAAACTCAAATCTCTTTCAACTCTGATTCCAATGAGTTGTCCCTCAACTCCGTATGAAGTTCTGAGATATCTGATTTAACATTGACCACAATTGCATTCTTGCACAACCCATGAATTATGCACCAACTAGCACACTAACAACACAACACTCCTTATGTCAGAGGAGAAAGTCAAGTCAGAAAATAAAAACAAATAAGGAGCGAGTTACAATTTGCAATCTACACCAATCTCTAGATTAATTATTTCTACAGAAAATTATGGAAGCTGACATTACTGACAACACATCTTCACTCACATATCATGAAAAAGATAGCATCATTTGTCTTGCATTAGAGACTGCTCAAAGAAATCCAACATGCACAAAAATATGTTAAAAATGTCTCTCTCCTTTGTTCCTTAAAATAATGTAGCTGGTTTGGTCCACTGCTTATGCCAACATCATTTTATTTTTCACTTTCCATGTCTGTGCCACATGGAGCAGTGCATCAAGAGCTTTCCTCTCTTTTTCCATAAACATTTAAGACAATATCTCTCCAGGAATATTTCGGTGTGCGACACTGCATGGAACCTGCAAGAGCTGCCACAGTTGTGAAGGTATAAGTCCTTCCTCTAATTTGGCAAAGTCTTCCATGAAACTATGAGAGACACAGAACAGGAGACTACCTTAAATTTTCTGAGAGCTCAAGCAGGCAGTGTTAATGGCAAAAGATACAGGCCTGTAAACACCTATTAATTTGTCTAAGCACAAGTGGGGTCTAAACACAGAGAAGGAAATAAAGTATTATCAAACATTAGAGCTTTACAAAGGTTCTCATTCAAAATTCTGGACAGGATACTGTCAAGGAGGGAAATTGGTTTAATTAAAATGTCATACGTTATGGGAGGTTTAAGTGGTAATATTTTTTCTTCTTTAATTGAAGAGATTAAATACTTGCAGAATTTAGAAATAATGCCAAATCTCTAAACTTTAAAAATAAAGTTTCTTCCCTGAACATTTCCAAAGTATACAAGGAATAAGCACCACTATTCTCTATTCTATTATTTGTATAAATAAATGTCAGGTCAGGGCTTCCATGTGGATAAAACACTAAGTGCTCCATATCAAGCAGAGGAGACAGGCTTCCTCCAGGAAATATCACAGAGGGAAAGGAGGAGCAGATTTCCTGTGAAGTGTAATACTTCAGGGAAATATCTCTTTAAGATTCTTAAAATATGGCCTTTTTGTTGGGACTGTCCCACGCATAAAATGGAATATGAAACTTACAGATAACTGAACTGTGGATATTTCCACTTCTTTTAATTGTAGTTCTAAGTCATATTAAAACCATTTAATGTGTTGCTCCTTTAAGATCAGCATCATAGCTCTCCAGGAGCTGCAAAGATCCAGTAGGATATTTGGCTCACATCAGTTTATGGCTGTTCAATTGGATTTCAGAGTCTTCATAATCATAACCTCTAAGAAGATACTTCTTCAGGAAAAATGGTTGTCATTATCTATGCTTAATTACCATTCTGGATTTCCTTTAACTATTATAATGTTTGAATGATCCCTTGCAAAATTGGCCCAAAAAAGCTCTCAGACTTAGTGCATGTGAGTTAGTGTAGGTGAGGGACCACTGACAACAGACAGTCTGGATATGAACACGTGTTTTCAAAGGCCAGAATTGCTAAGTTTAATGGAAGCTGTCAGACTGGAGCTGTTTGCCACAGGTCCAGAAAATGGGTCCAGTAATTATAATTGATTTGCATGAATGTAGTCTGACTGTCTCTGGAGTCATGCAGCACCATGCAATGTGGAAAACCGTATGTTTTCCAGTCCTACAAAATGTTGTCATTTGAAGTCAGGGTTGAGAGGAGCAAGGAAGCAGGGAAATAAGGGGAATAGAGAACAGCGAGATCATGATCTAGTACAGGGAATGGTTTATGGTCACACAGCCTGGGGATTGTTTGTCCTTAAACCCCGCTACCAGACTTTCCCCTGCTTGCATAGCTCACTGTTTTTACACATGATTTCCTGCAACATGAGTGTGCTCCAGGCAGGGGCACGTAGCCAAAATGCTCACTGAGCTCTGCTCCTGTGTCTCGTGTGGTGCAGGGGCCTTCGCAGGGACTCTTAGCAGGGCAATGAGGTACACTGCAACAACACTTGGGGGTACATGAGAATCCCTTCAGAATTCAAAGACAACATAGCACACCTAGGTGTCTGGTCTCCTTTAAAAACCTGAGACTGCAGTCATGGTGAGAAAAAGCTGAGTTTGTGAGGCAATAGGTACATCAATGTACCCAGTGCTGGAGTTGGGTATGAAGGTGTGGGTGTGCAGACTGGAGTCACCTGTGGGTGCACAGAGTCAGATCCCATAGTCAGGGCTTTCCACCTGCCTTCAGCAGGCCCCGATTTTGGCCTCAAGAGTGCAGTTAGCAATGGCAATGGATGGTGAATTTAGCCTCACCGTTTCTAATGTACATGCAAGGACATGTAGTACTGTCTGGATTTCCTTGAACCCTTCCCAAGCTCACGTTACTTTGATCAGCTTTAAAAGGGAATCACCAAGGGAAGGGGGACAGTTCCTGCAGTAAGAACTCCTTGTCAAGGAAGATGTGGATCTTCCAGGAGGAAGGTCATCAGATACCTGGTCATCAGATATAAAGGAGCCAGAGGAGAGCAGTGTGGCACGCTTCATCTCTAGACAACTCTAAACTTCTCAAGGTTTCTGACAGTGAATATGAGAGAACATTATACCATAATGTAAGGAAGGTGCAGGCTCCCATGGACTTTTGTTGCCACGGGTTTTTTTATGTTTTATATATTCTGCAGCCAAGCAAAGGGATAGATATGACACTGAAATGATAACCATAGACAAATCCTGAGACTGTTTTCATACTATACTTCCTTTCCTGTTATATAGAATAACAGTTGCAAACCAGCAAGACAAAGAGTTGATGTAATTACCATTGTAACAATACACTTCAGAGTGTCTGTGTTTCCCTCATCTTGTCTCTCTGGGATTGTCTTGACTGGTAAGTGCCTCTATTTCTTATAAATCGTCAATTCCTGCTGTCTTTTTCAGTATGCTTATTTATGGATAGCTTCTTTTCTTCCAGAAAATCATCCAGTTTATGGGGATGGATTTTGATATAAAAATGCTGTACAGTTTTTATAAACATCCTTTTTCATACTAGGCTTTGTAACTTAGCACTTAATAAAGAATTCTGAGCATGAAATATTGCTTTTCTGTATGATATCCTGTAACATATTTCAGTCTAAGTGTAATTACTAATTACTCTTTAGAACAAAATGAAAGTGTAGTAACTAAGGAATTTCATTCAGCCGTTGTATTTTGGACACCTAAATTATGTGCCTCTGTGTGTAATTTCAGAAGATTCTAGTTTTTCAGTCGAAGACAGCTTAAAAAACTGTGCTGAATTTCATAGTTCCTGCTCTGTGGTGACCCAACTCTTTGTGAAACCATGGTGTAAAATAGATCACCAGTCAGTCTGTGAAAAAAGGGGGAGTAGTTATATTTAACTAGATAATTGCACCCGTTCACTTGCTGCATAACCTTATACATTGTAGTAGTAAATGCTGGTTCAGCTGGTGCAGGAGTACGTCATGAAGGTTAGGAACTTCTTAATCCGGGCTTTTCCCAAAAAAACATGTCTTTTAAAGTGCTACAAAAGACTGTAGCCTCATTCTCTCAATTCCCACATTTTTCAGATGACCATGATTATTATTGGAGGATTCAGAATACAATTAAAATTTGAGTGCATTATAAGGGACGGTGTTCGGCTCACCGGTGGTTTTGGAAGCCTGGGAAGAAAGGGATACCGTTAAATCACCTGACTGTAGCAACTGTAACACACCTAAATTTTAGGCCGCTAGTGAATACTTTAAAATAGATACTATTTCTTGTGCTGTCAATAGAGAAAGCCAATCAATATCTACTTTCTCTATTTAGAGAGACAGGAGCTCATTGTGAGGGCTGCAGAAACCTGTGTCTCTTTCCACTAGTTCGTCAGAGAAATAATATTTTCCCTAAATTACTCTTTAGGCACCTAAAACCCTCATACAAATGACAGACTGTCACCCCACTGTAATCTTACTTCATCATCTAAATGGATGCTGACAGTAAGACTATCTCCTATGAATGCTGCTGAGGACTTTAACTGGGAATAATACAGCAGCATCCTGAAATCACTTATACTTCTCTTTTTTTGTCAGCTGAGTAACACCACTGGTCTGGGAGTCTTTCACTCTTCATTTTGTTGCAGCTTTCTGTTCCCTTTTTCCCCAAAGGAATGGTGTAAAGGGATTTAGTGTGGCAGAGTGCCTGGCCCCAGAGAGCTATGTTCTGTATAGTTGATGTGACAGCCGTGCTGTGTAAAGGAAAGGTCTAATCATTTTTCCTCTGGTCATCTAAAACATTCACTGAAAATACAGATAAAAGCCTGCAGAACTGAACCCTAATGACTTCATGCAGTGGAACTAAAAAGAATATTATCACAACATATTTTTAAGCAGTCTAAATATTTTTTTTTTCTCAAGTGGAACATGCTGTTGAACCTATGTGCAAAATCATCCCCCATCATCTCTGTACACAGTCCATCACAGAAATCTATGAAATGCAATAGAGCTCTTTTTGGGCAATTTCACTGTCAGGGAAGAATGCAGGAAGGGTGGAACACCAGCTCTCTGATGGAGTAATTTTAGATTTTATTGTAATGCCTGCCAGTGAATACTCCACATGCAGAGATTTCTAAAGCAAACTGTGAAAGGCCACAGCCTGCCCTGTAACCCTAAAAGGATGTTGAGCTTGGCTGTCTTCCAGAGCAGCAGGATGTGTGGCCTGGATTAGAACAGGAATATTCCTAACACTCATTGCTTTTTAATGATGTCATGCTTGCTAGCTATTGCAAGTCCTTTATGCTTTCCTCTGTAAAAGCTTTTCTAATACTACTGAAACTTCCTGATGAGAAAACATTTCAAAATAAGGCTATAAGCATCACATCCATGCAATGATAAAAGTACAGAGCTGCTAAAATACATAGTTTATGGAAAGAGTAACTCAGCCTTGATGATTGTGTTGTTATTATGTAGTGTGTCAAATACTGTAAAATGCAGTCAACAATATGTGTTAAGTGGTTATTTTAATGCTCCTGATTTTATCGATAGAAAACTTTACCTTTTAAAGGTCTTGTTTTGCTTTACTTTATACTGTATCTAAGCACACAGACCAATGTTGAAAAAAGTGAATGTTTTATATAATATTGCAATCATTTTTTTTTCAGGGAATATGCAATCATTAGATTACAAAATGAAACCTGAATATTCACATTTTGTGAATGAAATCACAATAGCTCCTAACAGGATATATGAATCCTGAAAATGAACACAATTTTTTATTGTATTATAAATTATAATTGTGCTGATTAATTATAAATTGCTTTTAGCCAGTTACAACCACCAGCTACACAGGAAAACAAAACAGAGGTAGAAACACATCCCTCTGTGCTGTCTCCCTAAAATTTGGTCAAACTCAGTTCCAGCTGAGTGTAATCAGGTAGATCTTTCCTGGGAAGATGGGATCCTTTTAATAAATCAATACATTAACTCTGACTTTATTTCTCTGAAAACTTTAACAATATAAATCTGATATTTTTAAGTCAAATGTGACAGAAAGACCACGCTTACTTTCTCTGCACAAATTCTAAGAAGTTTGACAGCATCAAATGATTTTAAAAAGTATCCACAAAAATACCACAGTAGCAAATACCTATTTTGTGTGGAAAATAGAAAGAGATTAAGGAAATCTTCCTTGCTCAGATCATAGAAATGAGTCATGACAATCAACAAAGAGCAGAATAACCACCTGCATCAGTATAGGCAGGAATATTGGCCCTGCTGACAGTGACCCTGGGATTATGGCAAGTGGCACACTGAATATGGCCAACAATATGCTCTGTCATAAGGCAAATTGCTTATTTGGCTACCACTGGAGGAGTGCAGTGGCTAGTTAATAAAGAGAAGTTAGTATCCCCACTAGCCAGGGTGCTGAGGCTGCTCTTGGAATGTGTGTTGAGTTACAGGGCACCTAGTTAAATAAGTTTTTCAGAAATGACATGGTCCAGCAGACAGATAACCACTATTATGACTGAGGACCTGTGAGCAAAATGTGAAGATGTTTGGCTCCTTAAGTTTGTCAAAAATGGAAACTGAAGCAACCTAACCCAAGCCTACAATCTGGAGCTGCACATGTGAGGAAGCCAAATTTTTCTTGGAGGCAGGAGTTGGTAAAACAAGGCACAAGATCTATGCGCTGCAGTTTGGGAGGGTCAGGCTGTGCATCAGGAAAAGCTTCTTCACTCGCGGAGTATGGCAGCAAGGGAACAGATTACCCAGAGTAGTTTCTCCGTCTTTAGAGTTTTCCAAGACTCAGCTGGACAAATCCAGGGCTAACCTGACTAATTCTGCTGTGAGAGAGAGGGAGGGAGGCTGGAGCAGACCTTCAGCTGCCGCTGTTACCCAGCTGGTCGGCCCTCCCAGGACTTGCATCCAGGGTCAAGTCTGCAGTCCTTAAAGCGTCTCCTTGGGCAGTACCCAGTAAGAGATGCTTTGGAGGACAACACACAAACTCCAATACAGATAATTATAGAACAATTTGCTTCAAGCTAAAAGTTTATTGTAAGCATAATGAATTTCTAAGAATTTATTGTAAATGTAGTTTGTAAGAGGAATGTTAAGACTTTTAAAATGCTTTTAGCAGCCTCCTTTCATTTTAAACACACAAGCATTCCAGACCAAGTGTTTCCAGGAAAAAATGGTCTTTAAACCTGAAATCCTGGTCTTAAATTCCCCACCAGGAGTAAAAGTTCTGATTCAGCTGATTCATGTTAAAGAAAAGGCAAAGGCTTCCATTACAATCCAGCCCTTAAGGAGCAGTTAGTAGCAATTAGAAAATTATTGCCACATCACAGTCCTAGGACTATGCCCTGAGGGAAAAGCTTTTGACAGAAGACCACCGTTCCTCTGATCTTGCTGCCAAAAGGGGTAAGCACTGCTTTCTTATTCATACAGGAGAAAATTGGTCTGGCCCATGAATGGCAACCTTTTGTATTTGGAGTCTAACACCTGCCTATCTGTCTAATCAGATATTTGAAAATTTGTTCATGTAATGCCAATCTGGAAGACCATGATTTCAGAAAAGTTATTGGAACTATTTGAACTTTCCTCCGTTTGTACTTCTCATTGCTTGTGGAGATTTAGGAAATGTTTTAGTAAATATCTCAGCCAAATTCTATCACTGGTTCTAGATATATGCTGTTCTAAAAACTGTATGTGAAAGTAGACTTGGCCACTACGAGGGGTAACATAGACATGTTTCTAATTGTAGCCCAGAGAAACACAGATATAAACCAAATTTTTCACATTTCAATATCCCACAGTCATAAATCTCTTCGTCTGGTTCATGACAATCTAATTTTTCTCATTTTAAAACCATTCTAAATGATGAATACCATTCTGGTTTGGTTTTGGGGGCGGGGGGGTGGATTTATTTTATTAATATTTGTGTTGATCTAGTTGCAACTAAAGTGTATTAAGTATTAAACATCTTAATGTTTAAGCACTTCTGGAACAGAGAACAAAAAGTCTCTTCACAATCCTGGGCTCTTCCATCTCCTTTACTTGTATATCTGGAAGTATATCTGCATTGAAAATACTATTTCAAAACTAGCTATGACTGAAATATTATCAGTTTGTTCCTAGCATTTTATCCTATTCACGAGTTGCTCAAGGTCTCATAGCTCAGATTTATAGGGGAGCTTCTGACAAGTGCAGTGACACTAATTTTACAAGCAGTGAAGCTGAATGTCAGGAGTTTCTTTCCAGAATAACATTTTGACATATTTTCAGCTGAAAGAAATAGCTGTATTTCTCTTGAGCTGAACAGTCTTTTAGGAGAAACTTTCAATGACCAGTGCTGTCAGTACATTGATGAAATTAACTTCCATATGCTCTCTCCAGGTAATTCATGCTTTGTGAGCCGAATAACTCCACATTGCTGAAGTGGAATGACATCTTTGGCCAAAGCCAAGTATTCTTCTATAGAATATTCCCAGTAAAATTTGAAGTAGGTGCATCACAACCAGTTGCTTAGCAGGACAGAAGATATTATGGAAGCAAAGTTTGTGCTTTAGTGCAAGATTCAGCTGCTTTCAGCAACTCTTTTTATATTTTGAATGGAGGAAGAAGGGCAGAGCAATTGAGAAATGAAAAATATATTTTACAGTGATGCAGAAAAAAAGCTCAATAAAGCTTTTCTGTACTTTAAGTCAGAAATACATTTTAAAATTTCAATTACAAAATTATGCTGGTAAAAAGAAGCTGGCACACATGACAAGCAGAATTAGTATTTTTGCATTTTGTTTTGCTTTCTGTCTGTTTGCAAGGTCAGTAAGATGTATTGTCATGCACTCCTATCTAGCATCCATTCAAAGGAGAAAAATAAATGTTGCAACTGGAAGTGGAGTGCTATTTCTACCTCCCTCTGTAATCCCAAGGACAAATGTTCACTAAGGATTCTTCTCTTTATTGTTCTCATTACAAACCCACTAACGATTTAGCACTGGTGACTGTTTCCAGAGCTAGAATAGCTTAAGATTGGAGTAGAAAGAGTGGAAGATATAATTTTTAAAGACTGTCAGACCTGCATGGGGGTCAGTCTCTGCCTGTATTATGTCTGGCACTAATACATGGTATTAATCATTCACCTTCATATCACCAAATTCACATCCTTTGTGTCCTCTCTGCACTTCCAATGGACTCTTTTTCAATTATGCATATTATTCCTATCCATATGACTATGGATGACTATATTCAAAGCCAAATAGGCTTTGAATTTAAATGTATGAACTTCTAAAGGGAAATAGACTTTAATTCAGATGTACATGTTTTTATCTGGAAACGGACTTGACACAATTGAGATTAGTTTAGGCCAGGCAGATGGTTTTATGCATTCCTAACAGTGTAAGAACAGCAAAACCAGCTCCAAGACTCAGTGGAATCTTAAATCTTTCTACATCTTTACTTGCACTCCAAACCCCAGGAGCACTGATGTATGTAAGAGCCTGTGTTAGGCAATTGTGAAAAGTCTGTACAGTTGATATTTTCATAGATTAATGCAAAATAGCTTCTGTCTTGTCATTCATTCCTCACCTCTGCTCTTCTGGTCTCTCTTCATCCCAGTCTGGGCATCTGGTCCACATGCCAGTGCTGTGCTCTTCTATAGTTGCTTCCTGTAGCCTGTGGCATTCACTTGCACATCTGGATATACATCTCCATATTTTGCACATTTGTCCTTCTCTGTCATCTGTGTGTTTTTTGCAGGTGGATGAGAGGTAGAAACCTTTCATTTGGAAATCAGAAGTTCATTCAGTATCAATAATGTAGTCATCTTCTCCATGGTCACACACACGCAGTATCCAAATATCTGTCCTGATTAATTTGCATCTGCCACCATGGAATTAAATTATTCAGTCAGGTCTCAGAGTCAGCATTGGGGAAACAGTGGAAAAATATTAATGAAGGAAGAAACCAGTTCAACCTTCCATAGACATCTTCCAGGATTCCTCTTGTACACACAGCATCTCCAGAACTGTTCAGTCACTGCCATCAGGGAGTACTGCTGACTTGGGATGGATCTTCATGGCAGAGGAATTTCATTTTGTCAAATATTTTGAGAAGTGTGACTCTCTTTTGAAGTCACAGTCTGGATGTGGACACTAGTGTCTGCATTCAGATCATGAAGCCAGTTTTGTTTTGCAATTAAACAGTTTTTAAAGGGAAATAAATAAATAAATAAATAAATAAATATAAAAAGGAGAAACCTTTAAACACAGCTTGGCAATGAACTCATGACCTACAAGAATCTGTAGTCCATTAGCAATCAGTGACCCATCAAGGTCTCTGCTCTACAGTCCTCATTATCTCACAGTTAATTGAACTCATGCAACATGACATTTATTTATTAATTTACTTGAAAAGAAAAGGGCATTAGGACTATTTTAAAATGTGACTAACTCAGTTATTCTAAGACCCTCATCTTTCAAAGGATGTCATTTAAAACTGAATAATATAATTATTTGTAATTTTCCTTATGATTTGGTGTTCTTTAAAGGAAATATCATTGATTGCCTATGCATGTCTTATAAGAAGTTTTTCCACCTGTTCTGACATTTGAAGTCTTTCTCTGGGCACAGAGAAAGCACCTACCCAAAAAGATTCACTTAAAAGGAAAAGTGGGCTACAAAAGGATCTGTTCCATGCCCCTATGTTCTCCAGCTCAGACTTCTTCCTGAATGCAAAGATTCACATTAAAGAAGCAGCTTAGCTCTTTGCCCTCTTCCCTCCCTGAAAAGGAAACTGTCACTTCCAACTATTTCAGAATGTTAATTCTGTAAAACAGCCATGCTGCAATCCTGCAACAATGCACAGTTTATTCTGGGTGGCTCTGGAATTGCCTCTGACTTCTGCTCATTTCCCAATAATTACTGATAATTACACCATTCAAAACAGAGTGAAACACAACAGACTCTTTTAAAGCTGTAGAAACAAAGTTTGTCCAGAAACTGACCTTCCCGTTTGGAGGTGAGAGGAAGTGTGCATGGAATTATACAGGCAAGATGAGTTGCTTTCTAACTCATTTTGATAGAAATCAACAAGCATAGGCAGGAGGAAAACCAAGGCAGTAGCTTTAAGGAGCCCCAGGCAACAACTTACGTGCAGGCTTAGGTTTATTCAGTGGCTTTAGGAGCTGTCAATGTTTCGTCTCGCCTGTTATCTTAATATACTGCAACAATGGCAATGATAAACAACATACATTTAATATAAACCCTTCTTTGCTTGTTTATAGAAAGAGTTTCTTCGGTCAGCTTATAAACGTCTTTGAGGTCTTTTTAAGGCTCATTGCCAGAGGAAAAAAGGGGGCAAAAGGCTGCTGGGGGAGCTGAGGAAGACCTGCCAAGTCTTATACAGCGAAACAGTTTTTATGGCATTTCTCCTTTTTCTGGAGGCTGGTTTTACAGCATGTTTGGGCAAGACACTCAAAATCACACCCTTCCTAAGTTTCACTCATCCTCATTTAAATCTCCTTGGCAGAAGCGAGGGCCTTGCTTTTGAACTGCAGCGTAAGAGTTTTGGCAGAAAGAGGCCTTGGACTGGTGGTGCTGCGCTCACAGGAGAGCCGGGCACAGGGCAGCCTTGGCGCGGTGACGCCGCGCTCCTCGCAGGGTGCGCGTGTGGCATCGCTGGGCCTTGCACTGCGACATCGGGGCAGAGCTCTGACGCTGTGATTCCCCTCAGCAGGAGAAGTGACGGGCAGAGGGGCCTTGGGTTGCAGACAGCAGACATGGAGCAGTGTGTATGTGCATCATACACGTGCACAAGTAGTCTGTGAGACACTGCACTCCTGCAGTTCCCTCAAACATTTGAAAAGCATATCAAAACCCCTTTTTGTATGAAAGCTGTATGTATAGCTTTGAGATACTGCTTTACCACCTTTAAAGGGAATAGAAAGCAACAAACTGAATTCCTTAGCTTTTCAAAAATAGCCCCACAGCTGGTTAGATTCATTTGTTTCTTTCTGGCATTCCTTCCCTGGAGGAAGTAAGCATGATCAGCTGCTCTCCACTGGAAGCACTATAGAAACAGATATTACTGTTGTTATTATTATTAATAATAATAATAATAATTAATAAATACTGATATTGTGTTACACTGCTGTTTGTCATACTGAGAGCAGATGGTTTATTATGAGATTACATTGTGGACCTCCAGAGATACTGCATCCAATTTGCCAATCCCATCATTCCCTCAAATGCTATGGAAGATTTGATGAATACTGGATTCAGTATTGTCAATATACTTACAATTTTATTGTGTCCCACAATGGCTGAACAATGTTTTATTATTTCTGTGGAAGCCATGCTGCACCTCAAAGAGAAAACATGGGCTTGATGCAGAAATGATTGAATGGAGATTTTTTTCTTTGGCTAACGCAAAAGCTTGGAGTCTTCTCTGGTTCTAAATGCACAATTGAGTTTTTTTCTGATTCTAAGAATTCTGTAAACCTGAGTGTGGCTTTTTTAATATAGATATGTCTAGCTCTTCCAATTGTAGCTCTTCCAATGTGGAAATAAGAACTTCAGTACCACTGAAGTACCCTCACATACTTGTGAAATCCTCACCTCTTCCAACCAACACACACAGACAAAATTACTTTTAATGCAATTGTTATAAAAGCTAAAAATCAGGGAGGGAAGGCTCTCACTCATAGTTCTGCCTGATCACATAACTGTGTAGTAGGAATTAATTCACTTAATTTTAGCCAAAATAATTCAATATCTGAAACAAGAAAAATATAAGCCTGATTTTACTTAAGAGAGTCAAATGTAATAATTAAAAAAATCTGAAAATTAGCAGAGCAGTAATCTTAGACAGGATCAAGTCGGTGTGCCAGTCCAGTAGATTTTAGCTCAAATTTCACATTCAATCAGTGGTAGAAGACTAAATGAGCCTGTAATTGATGCTGAGGTATGGTGCTCAGTGATCCACTAGAGAAAGGGAGAATAACCACCAGGAATCACATTTGATCTGTCAGCACTGTCCACTAAAAAGAACAACAAACCCATTAGAAATACATCATACTGAAAACAAGCAAAGAAGAGATGTTGTGTTGTGTTGGTCAAACCATGACAGATGTCTTCCCCAGAAAGTATATTTACTGAGTATGAGATGCATGGCATGGGTTCCCAAAATATCACTTGTCAACCAAGAGCTGGACTTCTACCTAATTTGAGTAGATTTATGCTTCTTTCGTAGACAGTAGCTAGAAACAGGCATCTCAATCCCTCAGGCATTTGGACTGAATTTTGTAGTAACACATTTTCCCTGTAACTTGACTGTATGAATCCACTTGTAAGTTCTCATGGTTCAAATTCTGAAATTCTGAAATCTGGAATCCTCTGACACTGCTAAATCTCATTTTGGGTGACACCTAGTACTTTCAGAGAACTGGAAGATAACAACAGTGGCAGAAACAAGTTCAAGCATTGAAGGCGTATTGGAGAACAAGAGCAGGACTGGCCTACTAAGGCCTACTGGCCTACTTCAGACACATTTCTGAAAAGATCATGGAAACCTGAGCTGCTGGAGTCACTTGTGACCAGATGTATTTGGGGACCAGAGTAAAAGGGTGAAGTGATGCAAAGTTAGACTGAAGGTTGCTTGAGAGGTCTCTGTTACTTTGTTGTTGTATTGGTTTCTTGTTTCTAATTTTTTCTCTGTCTTCTGGCTTTAGGTTGAGAAACTGAACTGAGAGAGGGACAACTGGTGTAACTGCATTCAAGGGGTTCCAAATTCAAGGGGAAACAGATAAGCAGTGTGTAAAGAAATATCTGTGGTTGAAAAATTAAAACAATGAAAAACACACAGCTATATGTAGAATATTAGCCACAATTAACTTGAATGCAGAAGTAATGATTTTGACATTCTTGTGAAACAACCTGACATTCTGTGGTTTTACACTATATTAAAGATTTTAAAAAAACCCCAAACTTGATTGTTTTAACTGGAAAAATAGATTTTCAGTCTTTATTAATTTCAGTTTTCCTCACGACTGACTTTACTCTCAATGAAGACTTGACAGAAAAATATACAAAAATTACTATCTTATCTAAGATTGACTTCCACTTCTCAGGGACGAAAGAAAAGGACTTCTTACTTTCAAGGTTGTCAGAAATGAAGGCCAGGAAAGACACAAGAGGTCAACCTGTTTAGGCAGACAGCAGTGAAGTGGACTATCCTGTGTTTGGTAGTACCATGTTCACATGAGCAACATATTTCTGATTAAACTGAAGAATGAGGGCTTTTAGGAAGCTATAATTGGATGGATTTGACATTGGTTATAATGAAAAAGTAACCACAGAAAAATACCATTGTGCATGGATCAGTGCTACAGCTAAGAGGAGATTTTGTTAATGCTGTGCTTTTCCACCATGAATTGACTCCTGGTTTTGATTGCTTGAAACAGCTATATAGAAGCTGGACACCTTAAGCTGGACTAATAGCAATATAAATATTATATATAATTATGTAAAATGAGGCAAACGCCACAGTACATTTAATTCCTTAGACAAGAAGAAGTAGGCTATGCTTCCCACAAGGAGTATGGCAGTGAGGAAGTACAACTCTGCAAAAGAGAAAGGGGCAGACACTGAAGTCACCATGATGAAATGGCACAGCATCTACACTGAAACCTGCACAGCTGCTGAGGGAAATGCCCAGTCAGTGGGTGCCAGTGATGAGGCAAACAGGCAAGATGTTTCTAGAGAAAGGGGGTCTCAGCATGGGGAACCATGTGATAGGGAAACACATGCAGCAAAGGAGCAGGAAATAGGATGTTTTGAGGGAAGCAGAGGAAGGAAACTGACAGGCAGAGAAACAAGTCAAGGGGAAGAGAGGAAGAAAGCAGGTGGGGAAGAGATGAAATGACGAAACAGTGTTATTAACTATTATCAGATCTGTTTTTTCGACAGCTGAAAAAAAGGTGGGTGGTTTTTTGTTTTTCTTATTCTTACAGTTCCTTTTAAGTCACTGCTAAAATTACCACAGGAATGTAAAAATGGGAGTTTCCCAAGGCATTCTTTTTATTAATTAGTAATTAAATTTGAGAAACCATTGTGAAACTCTTTTATTCAATATTCTGAGGAGAGTTTCTGAAGTCATTTAAGGTAAATAAAGTAGGCTTATGCTTGTGTTTCATACTAATGCATTATTTCCTTGCAATTACTTTTATATTACACATAGAGACACATAGCTTTATGATAATGTCAGATATTCCAGATAAATAAATAGGATGTAAATTTTGAAGTTTGGGGATTTTTGATTTTTTGGTTGTTTTTTTAATGGAATTTGTCACCAAAGAGTAGTTAAAAAAATTAGATCATGACCAAAAGAATTCACTGGGTTTAACTGGAAGCAGTTTAAAATTTCAAGAACTCCTTAGTCAGTAACTTTTATTAAGGAATCTAAGGCAAGGTGATATGTCTATGGCATACACACAGAGACCAATGACATCAACTTATTCCTTTCTTTGAAAGAGTAATAGTGTAACATCATTCACCTATCCAGGGCACAATGTCCAGCCTGTCAGTGCTGTGCAGTGACTCACAGAGCATGTGCTCCTCTGGCTGAAATGCAGTGGCTCAGATGTCGTATCTGCTTCACAGCTCCTCTGCCTCCTCCACGCTGTGTGTTTATGTGCATATGAAAAACACACCAGGAAAAAATATCATACCATCATACTGAATCACTCCTGCTGTTTTCTCACACTGCTGAACATCCTGACACACTGAAAACTCAGCTGAAAGTGTGTCAGGGCACTGCAATCTGCTTCTCCTGCAGCACGGATGTTTCACCATGAGCTCCATAACCATCGCAACAGAGACTGGAAAAGGGTTTACAGGCTGCTTCCTTACTTTTTTTTTTCTGATCACTTAGTATAACTTAACTTGTTATTCTGATTAGCTATTGATTATGGAAGTGGAGTCATACTGACTTCGCATCTATGTCAGGCTTAAAAGCTTTAGTCTTTAGTCTTCTAAATTAGGAGTTTACTACACATATTTACCCATAAAAATTTAATAAATGTGACAGTGAAACACAAGATGGGACAAATTTTCTCTCAGTGGTACTAGTATCACTTTATTATTGCAAAGACATGGCCAAAACCAAAATTTTTCCCCATAGTGCAAACTGATTTTGATAGCCCAAAAACACATGCAAAGGAGAGAAACCTTTATGCATCATAAATATCCTTCCTCTGTTCTGTGATAATAATGCGTCATAAAAACAGTTATGACTTGGCCATCTCAGCTTCCCTCCAGTTTTATTAGCTTCCTTTGAAACATTAAATGTTAATACAACTTAAATGTGGAATTTAGAGCAACTAAGTTCAGCTTCGTGCACACAGCTCTGTATTTCAATTAGTGATGGGCTGTCTCAAAAGGTTCAGGTTTCTGTTTAGGACACAGGACTAGAAGAAATCTTGCTGTGAATCACCACTATCACAGGAAAACATGTTTCTGTAATCTATTCATAAATACTTCATTTCTTCATTTTGAACCAAATTTAGAAATTCTCTCTCACTATTCCACCCTTCCTGAAAGGCATCCTAGAATTTTATTCTCCTGCTCACCCATCAGTTTTCTCCTCTTATCCTGCCTAATCATACTTTGTGACCAGTGCTGCTCATTTTTTGTAGAATTAGTTAAGCCTAGGCTTTGAAAGTTTTCTTTCTTCACAGTTTAACCTACTAAAACATAAAACCCTGGAAATATTCACACTGGTCCAAGGAAAAAGATATAAAAATATCTTCTTTTTGATGAGATGAACAAAAGATGCCCAGAGAGAGGGGGTGGAGAGAGACAATCTAAGGGGCAAGTATAGACTTGATCCTGCTTTTCAAATATTTCTGTTTCTGGCAACCAGCATTTTAAGTTTGAATTGGAAGCAACATACAGACCACTGTGATTAATAGCCCCTCTGCTATGAATCCCTTTACTCCTTTGTGACTCCAGTGATAATTTTAGTTTCCACAACATCCTGTAGCAATGAATTCCACAAAGTAATTGTGTACTGTAAGGAAAAGTACTTCTTTTGTTTGTTTTAAAGGTCCTGGTCACTCCTATTCTTCCTTTAAAAATTACAGTGGACAGTAATTCCCTAGATCACTCTTACATATTTTTTCTATTTCATAGAAACCAATCAAATAGACACTAACCTGTAGATAGGAGATAGATCCCATCTATAGACAGACAACAGGATAGCCCCCATTACCAAGTATTTATTTTCCAAGCAGATCAGTTTTAATCTTCCCTCCAGTAGATGCCAAAGTTCAACCTACTTTGTCATCTTACAGATGGGATCACTATAACTACATACTGGACTCAAAACAGATTATTGTAACCCCCATCAGCATGTAATAGAGATTTATTCAGTTTCTTTCTTGTTCTTAGTATTTTCTTAATTATCCTAACATTTTTTCAATGTCACATGCTACTAAGCAGAAGTTTTCAGGGAACCATGGACGTACACTTATTATGATCTCTTTCCTGAATAGCAATGGCTACCTTGGATTCCAATATTCTGCACATATTCTGTCAGGGGAGAGGCACCATGTACCTTACTTTGACTTTACGGGCAATTAATTTCATATGCTTTTTTATTGTTCAGTCACTTAGCATCATGAGATCATTCTGCAATTCTTCACTGTCAGGAATAATTGTGTTTAATAAGGAATATTTGTCACTTCCTTTTTTCTCATAATTTTCAGGTAATTTATGAATATGTTGAACAGTTCATATCCTAGCAGGGATCCTGAGAGATTTATTTGATAATCTCCCTCCACTGATTTTTACCTTTGTTTCCTAATTGTTAATCACTTGATAATTGTGCAAGAACACCTTTCCTCTGATTCCATGACAGCTTAAATTTGTTTAAGATTCTTCAGTGTGGTCAATGGCCAAATCTTTTAGGAATTTTAAGAATTCTCTGTTAGTGTCTTCATATGTTTACTGACTTCCCTCTACAAAAATCCTTGTGAAGTTTTCTGGTTCTATAGGAGTGAGATCCAGCCTGCTTAAATACTATGTTTAAATCAAAGTTCTCAAACAGCAAGTCAATTTTTAACTTTCCACCTAATACTAAAGAACTATTCTGACTTACCAGGCAAGTTCCTTGGCTGCTCCACTTTGGCCATATTTGCGTGGCCAGAAGGACCTGCCCCAGCTGGGTGTACCCCTGCCACACCTACAAATCTGTCACAATCCACATGGATGGTACCTTCCACATAGACTAGGTGACACTCACCCAGGGTGAAGAGAAACTGAGTATGGGCCATCCTGTGGCCTTGAAAGGGACAGAGCATATGCTCCAGGTTTGTGCATCAACCACTAGATGATGCCATATCCTGGGCACAAACACACATCAGTCCTCTCATCCTTTTTAAACTCCCTCTGTATAAACATGCATACGAGAATCTTGGGTTGAAGAGAGCCAGAAAGAAGGAAAACAGCTAGTGCTAGTGCTAAATAAGGATAGGAGAAAACTTGGGATTCCCAGTGACATTTTGATACTCTCAATCTTCCCTTATTTTTGAGATAAATTCAAGGTCTTTAGTGTCTTCTGTAAAATAGGTTTTCTTTCTCCTCAGTCATCATCCTTTGCTCTTTCTACTAACTGAGTATGAGAGATTAGGGCTTTCTGGATGAAATCATACCAGGGCCTTATGCAAGGATATTACAGCTTCCTTATCCCTGTTGGGAGTAGCCACCCTCCTACAAGCAAGGCAATCCATGTAGCCTGGTCATCTGCATTACCATACCTTTATATCAATTAACCATCTTAGTCTAAAAATGGAGAAAAAAAATAAATCTGTGTTTTTATTTGAACCTCATTTCTTTCCCTGCTTCCTAGAAAGTTTCTTTCTTTCTTTTGTCTGCTTATGTGGCTGGGAAGCTTTGCATTATTTAACTTCCTTTGCAATGACAAGCCAAATTAGAGTTCTGGCAAGAGTTTTGGACTTTATTCTTAAATTTTGTGTTCTCCAAGATGCATCTTTCATAATTTTTCCACTTCTTATAGAGTCTTACTATTCCTAAATGAGTCTTATACTCTCTAAATGAGTTTTATTATTCCTATGTGATTTTTCATTTCAGTTATAAATGGAGACTTCACCATTGGTTTTGAAACTTATTTAGAATTATTCCTATGCTTAAAAATTCCTGAAGTTTAGATAAATCATACTGAAAGAAATTTCAGTCACCTTCACATTTTAGTTCCTAATTTCTGCATGTGTTGACTCCACTCTTTAGATCTCTTAATTCTCCTATTTGTCCTTTCATATGGGAACCTTGACCTATTTTTCTATTTATTACTCAATGTAATTTAATTGGAATGGTCTTGATGTCACTTCAGTCAAGTTATTTTCTATAGGTCTTCTATAACATCCTTAATTTAGAAAAGGAGATTCAAAAATAAATTTATTCCCTATACAGTCACAAAATCAGTAAGATGTAAACCTATCTACTAATATATCCAGAAATAACTGAATTCTACCAAGATTAATTAATTTTTAGTTAATTAGTCAAATTTTTTACTTAGTTGAATTGTTGAGAAATTGTTCATTTATAACTCACTTTATAGGTAGGAAATTTTCCCACAATGACACAATTCCCAGGAGTATTCATCACTGTAACAAGTTCAAGATATTTCTATATCCATATCCAATTTTGATCCTGGAATCTATAGCAGATTCTTAATACCACCTCTAGAGAAACTAATATAGAACAATGAAAGCAATTTTGATCCAAATTGAGTATTTGTGGACTGTTCTTTAGCTGTACTACTTCATTCAGATAGACTACCAACCCACTGCTTTTACCTTTATTTCTGTCCTTCCTGAAGAAATTACATGTTACTTTTTCTCAGAATCATTTCCTTCTCTATCAAAGACCTAAGATAAGATTATGCATGAAGTTAAAATGCCATGTTTTGTTTTTAAGACTTTTCTTTACATTTTATATTTAAATTTCAGAAAGATAAAAGAAGAATCAATAGAATTAAATGTAAAAATTAGGTTTTAAATTGATTGGCAAAATATTCAGCTTATTTAATGAGAACTGCCTAAATGCAAGTAGTATAGTCGCAGGTAGTTACCCTGGCTCCTTCAGCTGCAGACACTTCTAGAAAGCACTCATTCCTGCTAAGAAAACATTGAACATAATAAGGTTGAAACTTTCTGGAGATGTTGATTTCTCTTTGCTAAGTGTAGAAGGAACACAAGTGATAAGGATTAGACCACATCCACATCTTTTAGACAGAAATAGAGTTTGACAGTTTCTCCCTTTGGGTTTTTATATATTCACCAAAAAAAAAAAAAAGTATTTTTATATCTTAAATTATGTTTTAAGACTTTAATATACAATGATCTATGACAGGTTACTGATTGGAATCATATGTATGTTAGTATCATAATAAATTTCTTCATTTTTCAGCTAAAACATAGTTGTATCATAATCAGGGAATCAAAAGAACTGAAACTACAAAATAAAATATATTTTTTTGGAGATGAATCTAAATGTCTTTCTTTCATGAGTGTGTGACAGCCACTGTTTTTTCCGTCAAGTGCAATGCATGGATCTATCTTTTTCATTTTGATTCATCAGAAACTTATGGCAGTGAGGAACTTAACTAAGCAACAATGATGGGTGGGGAATGTGTGTGTTACAGGACGTCTGTTTTATTACAGAGAGTTTACAATAAAAGACAAATCCTTTTGTTCAGGTAGTTACAGCCTCTGTGTTTTTAACAGTTTATTATCTCATTGCTTCAAACAAACAAGATTTTCTTATATAATTTTCTATTCTTTCATGTCCTTCTCCTTTTTTATGCCTTGCATCTTCATCTGCTGCTTTCTAATTGCTAGGGAAGGCAGACAAGATGCTCCATTGGGAACAGATGGCTTTCTGGAAATCTCCCAACAAGGACTACTCCTGGAATAGATTTCATCTGCAGGCCCCACGCAGAGGTAATATATGATACCTACAAATAGATAGTGCTCCAAAGGCTTAGGAAGGAAAAAAATATATCCTGCTGGAGTTCTTAAGTGTGTTATGACCACAATTGCCAACAGAAGAGCAAGCATAAAAATGAATCCTATATATAGCATTCAATTTTTGAAGTTAATTTTCTTTGCTTCCATATAGTGTCTACGACAGGGACAGCTATCCTAAAATGGTTTCTAAAGGGCTATGTTTTACTTCTCAAGGGTGGATTAAATACAAAATTTGAAATCAGCTATAATGCTATCTTACTTTACAAAATGGTGTGAGATGGCAGACAATATATGAAATAAATGCTAAAGTCTTCATAGGAGTAAGAATAAATAATGTAGAAACAAATATGTTGGATTACAGTGAGTGTGAAGAATTGTCTTTGTCAATGTTATGTCTTGCTCTTCTGTGTTTTGCACCTTTACTTACTTTCCTCATAGAGAGGAGAGATTTGTAGCATTTTATAGAATACATATTTGTTTTGTTTGTTTTGGTTCAGTCTTCCTCAATCTAAAATAAAATTGATGATAACCATATTGTATATGGCTGCTCTGTATGTCTGGAAAATATTATTCTGAGATTATGGATGGGGCTATAAAGCAGAGAGATCAGAGATATACTGTTTATGGCAAAAAAATACAAACTGCAAATAGTAAAGTGACAACAGTGACTCTGTATCCTCAGTATTACAACCTCAGTCCTGAAATAGTGTGTGGGTTACTTATTGTTCCTGTTCACAAAGCAAAATGAATTTTAGGGAACATCATTTTTCATTATTTGTTAAACAAAAATACTATGTTCTGGTTTTGCTTGGCTATAAATAAGCATTAGTGAAAAGGAATCCTAAAAATTCAAATTCTGGAATGCAAGTACCAGAAAGAAAGTATTAGTTAGTAGTATCAAAGGTTTTAAAAATTTGGACATGCAACCTTTTTGGGGAGGAAAAATGGTTTGAGTGCCTTTTACCCAAGTAAGCATTAGTAATGTTATGATGACTTTTGGATACTTGAAGGGGTTCATTTTTATTATAAAGAGAAACAGAAGCACAGAGTCCATGTTGATTAACTTCAGTCTGGATCTGAACGCTGCCATGGTGTTACCATTATTATTTACCTACTTGCACCATGCAGATTGTGTCATTTTGCTTATCCTACATGTGTACAAGTGGAGTCTTTGCAATCTTGGGATAAGTTAATGAACACTACAGTGCATAAATGAGAAGAAAATAAAGGCACTCCTGGTTGGATCTGATCACAATGGACCATGTAGAGCCTTTACAAGTCACCAGCAGCTTTTACACAGTCAAGACTCTTGCTGCAGAGATAAGAGAAGGGCTTGAAGGAAGCTGTTGAAATGTTTTTGCAAAAATGCCAAGGTAGAGAATATAGGAATGACTTTTCCTTTGATGCCACTAAATGAAAAAAAATTCTGTAAGTGCAGTTCCTTTCCTCTGCACTTCAGAGAAATGTACAGACTGCACTAATAATCTAACTAAAGGATATGAAACTCTCTTGAGATATGAAATCCTCCTGTGAATGTTTTATTGACAAAATGTGCTAGATCAGAATGTAAAGAGGCATATCATAAGCAACAGAGGTATAATCCCCTGTGGATCATTGTGTTGGTCTATCTCACAAAGTCACCAAAGACATTAGAGATCCCCCACTAAAAGAAGGGCTGTCCATGTTCTCAGATGGTCCTTCCACTGCCTTTTCCAGTGGTGGTAATGTCTGGGTGTGGAAAGTGTAAGTAATTTTCCACAGACAGCTTTCTCTACAAAAGCTGTATCAGGTGAGCCTTTGGTCAGAGAGATGCTCTTGATGAGTTTTGACTGTGTTGACCTTGATTGTGTTTGAGTTACCAGCCTAGAGGTAAAAATTGCTCTTCCTAGCAATTAATTTCTCCAATAAGATTATAATCTTGAAACTGAAGCAAGTCTATGTTGCTGCATTTACCAGATGCTTAACATTCTCTGTCAAGAAAAGTAGATTTACGTTGTTCTATTTCCTTTTATTATAGCTTCTGACATGGGAGGAAGTGGAATTTCTACTCTTACCTCTTGGCCAGCTATCATAGCTTTGGGAGGAACACAGCCTTGAATACAGTAATTAAAATTCAATGCAACAGTTACAGTTAATGTGCATTAATTTGGGCATGTTAAGCTACTTAGTATATGCTGGATATTCTTGTAACTGGCAATAACAAGGACATCATCTTCAGCAGTGTCACAGATTCTGTTAAGCAGGAACTGTGATCTAAGTAGCTTGTTAATAAACAGAATTGTGTAGTAATTTTGTCAGTGACAGTGAATTTTTCCTTGCTAATGCCATCTTTTTGGAAGTTTTTACACATCCAATCTAGGTTACAGATTCTGATTTCCAGCTACTCAGAGCTGTTAATTCTGAATCCAAGCCACTTGCTGCTAAAGAAGTGCTAGAGATAGAAGTGATCAGAAGATCTTAAAAGTTTTCCTGCGTTTCAGCTTTTATGTGCCATAAATTTTAAGTTCCATTTCAATAATGAAATTTCTATAATTTTGACATCTCCACTCAGATTAGCCTAAAATATTAGTCTGATATTCATGTTGAAGAACTCAAGAAGAGTTTTTGTTTTCTAATAACACATCCAGCTTTGAAATATGTGCATTTAATCTACAGTATTTATTTATTTCCTCTCTATGCACTATGAGAAATACCTGATGTATTGCAGTTGCTGGAATGTCATTCCAGCACATACATGCAGTCATTTAGAGCATTTGAAAGATTTTATTGACCACTCTAAGATACTGTAACAGAAAAACAAATGCACTGACTAATTAATCACTCAATATTGATGGAATAACTCACAGGTAAATTGACAGGGAAAAACCAAGCTTCCTGGAACGTGATTACCTTCATTTATATGGTAGATTTAATCTATTCTCCATGCATTACAATAGGTAATTATTAAATGCTACAGCCTTCAAATTTAAATGGATACTATAATTTGAAACAACTTCTTATGAGTGCTACTGTGTAAAATTTAGAACTGAATATCCATATAGTTAATCAAAAATGTGTTCTGTAGTCAAACTGATAAAATAGTTCTGTACCTTTCAGGAAAAAACTAAAAATGAAAATTGCTTTTATTTCCCACAGAATCATTCAAACAAGGATAAACATGATCTATTAGGTTAACTTGTCTGGTAAGAGTACTGCAACAATTATTTTCAAGTATGGATTTAAATTAACTGAAGTCATACTGTTCGTCACCTATGTGAGAGGTGCACAGCATGCTTCCAACAATTCATACAGCCAGTGGCCCATTCCCTGATTCGTGGTGAATCTTTTTCCCTGTCATGGAAGTATCTTTATTTCATGACAAAATGAAGGTTTTCCATATCAGATAATAGATAGAAATCTTGTCACACAAAGGTAGGGTACATTCATATTAGTATGTTTGACCCAAATATTATCTGCAAACCACAACATATGACTGACAATGAGACATATGATCCAAATTTCCTTCAATTTATTAAATTTTTCTAAATAAGGTGATATTTCTGTCATGTAATGAGAGGCAGGGGTGATATCATGTACTTGAATTACTCTGTAAGAATCTATCCTAAGATGCAGTACTGCACAGTTATTTCATCATTTTATAGAAAATTAATCTTTGCTAATAGATTAACCTTTTTCAAAATTAATCCAAGATTTTCCTTTTTCCATGTCCAGTGGAAGTTTTATTCTCTTTGGGTATTCCTGGTATTTAGCATTCTCTTCAGTATTTACTCCTCAGTTACGTTTGGGGAACTAGCAAATACTGTTCTGGTTCCTCTGTGACAAGCAGCTATATTCCACTTGTAAGAGCTTTGCATCTGAAATAACACTTTCATCTTCACAGTTGTTTATACTTTTCCTCTTTTATTTTTCTTTGTTTGTTTACATCTTTCTCTTATTTTAGATCCCATATTATACATTCCTTACTACTCCAGAGGAAAAAAGTTATCTCCAATTTCAATTACCCGTTATTTAAATCATGTTGAGTTATTTTGCTGTGAGAAGTATTAATATAAATATCCCAAAGTAATTTAGCAATTTACAGACCTATAGGTCTACAAAGTTGCCATATAAATATCTAAGCTCACTTCAAGTAGACAATAGGATTCTGTAGTTAGAAGAAATTTGAGAAATTTAGCTCTCAGCTAAAGTTTCTAGGCTAAAACATTCCTACACATAATCATTCCTATATATGCTCTACTCTCTAGTCAGATTTGGAAAGCACTCAAGAAATTTGCCCCTGGAATAAAATCAAGTGTGTAGGCTTTTTTGTTCTATCACTAGTCTACAACAAGCTAATGTAAGTCACCACCAAAAAAGTGAGAGTGACTGCTTGAATTCCTAAATGTCCTGAAGCAAGATGATTTTGAGAATTTACAAATGAATTCATGGTTACTGCAAAGGACAGTTGAAATTGGCATATATTGTGTTTCTAATAAGAATTCCACACAATCCTTTATCTCAGTACAGCATGAAATCATTTTTTATAGTAGCTATGAAATGCAGTATTTCCATATATTTTCTTTCTGATGATGTAATCTATAGACTGCATTCTCCTATTATTTTGGATTTCAGTTTTATTCCCTAAGAATTCAAACATAACCACCTCTAACGAACTGCTAATTTTAAAACATGTTAATACTATTTATCAAACATTATTTTTAAAATTATATAAGGAAAAACTGTGTCACAATGCTTTTTAAGATTTAAATAAGATGTTCTCAGTACCAAAAGATGAAGTTTTACTAGATATTAAATAGCTTTGTTCTCAGTCTCGCATAAGCAGGTACATTGTTACTTCATTTGGCACTTTCTAGCTATTGTCAACAAGAAGTCATTAGCAGTCTTTCATCTACAGAAGGTTAAACAAGGGTGGATGAATGGATAATATTTTTAATGAAAATATATAAACTCTTTTTCTATCTACAAACATAATTTATTGTTTTATAAACTATATGAATGTTTATTGAATGAAGTGGAGTAAATTAATTCTTTTTGAAAAGGGAATGTGACAAAAAGAAAATGGGACGGTGAACTATTTAAATATAAACTAGAAAAAACATCATTTTTAAAACATTGAAGAAACAAATTTATTGCAGTTAAGTTGAAATTATTTATCTTTCTTTTCTGGATCTAGATGTAATCGCTTCTTACTGTCTGAGAAATAATATTTTTTCTGCTTTTATGTTGTTGATTATAGACATGGTTAAAAAAAGTAGAAATATTATGTATATATATATATACATATATAAAATGAACCTACAAAATGAAATTGATATTGAATGACAAAATGAAAAAAAAACAAGCCAACCAATCACCACCACCAAAAAAACCCAGTCAAAAATACCCTCATGAGAAGTGCTATGTCCTGGCCAATTTTCTCATTCTCTGTGTCAGGAATCCCTCTTATTAAAAGTCTAACAGAGTATTCTGAGTTAGAGGTCACCCAATATGATCATCAAAGTCCAACTCCTGGCCCTGTGCAGGTGTGCCCAAGAATCACACCGTGTTCCTTAGAGCATTGTCCAAACACTTCTTGAGCTCTGTCAGGCTGGTGCTGTGACCACTTCCCAGGGGAGCTGTTCCAGTGCCCAACCACCCTCTGGGTGAAAAACCGTTTCCTAATATCCAGCCTAAACCTCTCCCGACACAACTTCAGGCCATTCCCTTATTTCCTGTCACTGATCACCACAGAGAAGAGATCAGTGTCTGCTCCTCCCTCTTCCCCTCATAAGGAAGCTGTAACTGCAGTGAGGTCTCCCCCTCAGTCCCCTCTTCTCCAGGCTGAACAGACCAAGTGCCCTCAGCCACTCCTCACACGGCTTCCCCTCAAGGCCCTTCACCATCTTTGTTGCCCTCCTTTGGACACTTTGTAATAGCTTTATATCTCTCTTATATTATGGCACCCAAAACTGCCCCCAGCACTCGAGGTGAGGCTGCCCCAGGGCAGAGCAGAGTGGGACAATTCCCTGCCTTGCCCGGCTGGTGATGCTGTGCCTGATGCAACCCAGGACACACTCGGCCCTCCTGGCTGCCAGGGCACTGCTGACTCATGTTCACCTCACCATCAACCAGGACTCCCAAGTCTCTTTTCTGTGGTGCTGCTTTCCAGCCTCTCAGTCACTCGTCTGCCCATGCATCCAGGGTTGCCCCATTCCAGGTGCAGCGTCCGGTGTTTTCTTCGTTGAACTTCATACAGTTGGTGATTGCCCAGTCCTCTGATTTGTCAAGGTCTCTCTGCAGGGCATCCTTGGCTTTGAGGGAGTCAACAGCTCCTTCCAGTTTTGTATCATCTGTGAACTTGCTCAGTGTCCCTTCCAGCCCTGCATCCGAATCATTTATGAAGATGTTGGAGAGCACAGGGCCAAGGATGGAGCCCTGTGGAACCCCACTAGTGACAGGTCACCAGGCTGGTGTTGCCCCATTTACCCTTTGGGCCCAATCCATGAGCCAGTTGCACATCCATTACAAGATGTATTTATCCAGCTGGGGGCTGGACATTTTGCCCAGAAGGATCCTGTGAGAGACAGTATTGAAAGCTTTGCTGAAATCCAAAAAGATTACACCAGCTTGCTTCCCTTCATCAGCTGGGTGGGTTACATTGTCATACAGTGAAATCAGATTGGATAAGCAGAACTTTGTCTCATAAAGCTGTGCTAGCTGTGACCAATGACTGTGATATCTTTCAGGTGTTTTTCTATACCTTCCAGTATAATCTTTACTGTAATTTTACCAGGGAGAAAACTCAGATTGACAGGCCTGTAGTTTCCAGGGTCATCTTTTTTGCCCTTTTTGAAAACTGAGACAAGTCCCAGTGTCCCAAAGTCCCAAGAACATTTACAGCTGAAAAATCCTGGTGAACACTGGAAGAAAACAGTATGTCTTTTTCTGTCTTAAAAAAAAAAAAAACAACTCTCTTTTTTTAGTCTGAAAAAGAAAGACTTTTTAGTTATTAGGGGACCCACCATCATACTTTCTCAGGGAAACCCCTTCAGAGGCGAACTGATAGAAAAGGTTAACTCTAAGGAGTCACTCAGAGATATCTACAATGCTCGCTGACTGTCTTTCAAGGATTTTGAGGCTTTAAGATGTGCATTGATGGATCAGTAATGCCTAAACACCTGGGACTGAGCTCAGCACTATCTGCAGTTTCTCATTCTCTGTGTCTCATTAGAACTAGAGAGAATTTCTGTCTGACTTACCTGTATCTGAAATCAAATCAATTAGCATCTGTAAAGTACTCTGAGAACATCAGCCAATAAATTACACAGGAAATAAAGTACCCACATAAAAATTGTCAAACATTTCATGTATCTGAAAGTCTCTTTGGAATTTGGTTAAATAAGTTGAAAGGAAGAATCTATATGGTAAAAATCTACAATTGAAATAAACAGAAATCCTTTGTTATATGGCATTACCTAAATTTGGTTTACAGACATATTCTGTTGTAGCTGATAATATGCCATGAAGTGTGAATGGAAATGGAAATGAAGTGCTAAATGATGAGTTACACCACTCCAATTACACATCAGAAACAACATCCTTTATCTGGGTTGTTAGTGCCAAGAATATTACTTAATACAGCAGGAAGAGTTGAAGGGAAATGGGGAAAAAATGCAGTGTAAGTACAGCATTATTTAATAGCAAATGCAATGTGTAGACAGAGTACTCTTTTTTATCAGTTGTTCCGAGTACACATTTGTGCTATTGTCTAGATTCTTTTAAGATATTTTTGCAGAAATTTTGACGAAAGATTCTGTTTGATTTATTCCATACTTCCCTTTGGATCATCAATAAAACCTTTAAACCAGATGGAAAGAAGAGGTAACCAATACCATAGTCTCAAACTAAGTACTCAGATGCTGATCTAGTTAAACTCTTAACCATATGTTTAATTTCAAATATGTGTGGCCCTTTTTGAGATTGTGTGTCTAAAGTTAAGCTTGTATCCACATGTTTATCTTAGCTGAACTAAGCAACAATGAGGCACAGTACACACGTAATACTTCGACCTCTAAACCACTTAGCATAGTCCTAACCTACTTTAGGTTAATTAATAGCAAATTAGCCACGTACAGGGGGGAAAATCACTGCCCTGGTCCTGCTGGCCACACTGGCTGATACAGCCAGGGTGCCAATGGCCTTCTTGGCCACCTGGGCACTCCTGGCTCATGTTCAGCTGCTGTTGACCAACACTTCCAGGTTCTTTTCCAAAAGATGTCAAGGTTTAGCAGGTGCACCAGCTAAACTGTGGATATCAGTCCAGCTATTTCAAAGGGCTTTCCATGGTGTTACCAATTACCACTTTGAAAATAAATCTTAGAAAACAGAATATAGTCTAGTTCTAGGATCAGCACCTGCTCCATCAAGCTCACAGGAGTGTCATGGAATAAAAAAATTGTTAATCACATAAGCCACCAGGTATTAAAGGGAACACAGAGAGGGAGCTGTTCTGGAAGAGTAAGTGCCTTTGTTAGTCTGCCACCACTGAGGGTTGACCACTTTTCAAACCATCTTGTTTCTTTTGCTTTCCTTTCATCTACGGCCCACAGCCAAAGCTTTTGAGGAACTCAAACCGGGAACATGGCCAACTGCTACAAAGGTTGTTACATGGTTTCCGAATTATGTTCTTGGGTAAAGCAGATGTTGTTTAAAATACAGCATGCAAAACACTAAAAAAAGAATGACCAGTAAAGCAAGTAACTACAACAGCACATTCCCCAGAATAGATTTTATACATCATGTATGTTTGGCAGCTGGTCTCAGTGTTGCACTGAGTTAAAAAAAAAAAAGAGAGAAAAGAAAAAAGGAGCAGTTAAAAAAGAATCTGAATCTCTGAAAGGCCAAGATAAAATGCTACTTTTCCTCAAGAAAATGCCAGGAACTATTCTTCTAACTGTCCCATACTTCTTCAGTTCCTCATTATTTAATTATAGTAATTTTATGGCATCTATTGTTACATTTCCTTACAGGTAGAAAGAGAACACAAAGTCTTTATCTAAAATTGCATGTATTTTAAACTGAATCACAAAACAAGGAAGAACAAAATTAAAAACTTGCATTATTTAGTGTAACATGAGCTGGATGAAAGCAGAAAATAATTTCTCATTAATCTAGCTTTTACAAAAGTGAAAAATACACATAGCTGCTACTTCTTCAACTGAGGCATTTGTGCAGTGTCACACTTGCCTTAGGGAGATTTCTCCAAAATCTTCCTTCAGCCAATGCTGTTTACCCCAGGCTTTATGAAGACTATCATAGCTGGAGGCAGCATTGTGGGCATTATGTCTTTTGAATTCCTGTAGTTTGTACTGAGATCAAGGAATCAAAGATTTGCCTGACTTTCTGCAGACAGAAATTTAATTGTTGGAGTTATTCTAGAGGCATTATGTCAAACTGTCAGGGACAATTAGCCTCAAAGCACTTGTATATAATGTTTGTGATGTACACATATATACAAAACTTTCACACAAACCCAGTGTCCTACCAAGGAAAGGGAAAGCCTGAGAAATTTCCCAGCTCTATTTCCATCAGAATTGTGCTTGGCTAAACATGGTCATCATATTTTTTATGCTTCTAATAATTTGGCTGACACCCAAAAAAACTGCTTCTATCTCATATTATGCCTTGGAAATAAGAACTCCCCATGCCCTCAGACAAAATAGCTAAAATCAGGGCAGAGACAGTGGGGACACACTGAGTTCAGAGGTTGAGCAATTTTTCAACTTCTGCTCTGCAGATCCATGGATTACTAAGTAAAAAAGAAGCTCATTGCCCATAATCACCATCTAGGTGTGAAGTTCCTGTAAAACAGACTATCTACAGAAAGAGAAGGAATGTTGCAGCAAGCTTCTCATCATTATACTGTCCCATCTAAATAACCTGCTGTCAGAGACTGAAAATAGTTAATGCTTCAAATATTGATATAAAGTTTTGCTCATTATAAAGAAGCTACAACTGAAGAAGCCTGCCTCAAGAGTGGGACTTTGAACTGAAAGTCAAACTGCTGATTAGATAAAGGGAAACCCATTGTTCCATCATCTCAGGCTGAGGGAAAGGCATGCATCCACAAAAGGCCAAAGCCATCAGCCGCAACTATCCCTGGTTGAGTTTGGGGTGGGGGGAGAGCACAGCTCACAGAAGCCAGGCTTACACAGACTCCCCCCAGCCGAGGGGGGAGGAGGAGGTTTTGGGTGCATGGTGCAACCTCTGGTGAGAGGCAGTGAACACCCATCTGATTACACAAACCGGCCCAGCTGTGGAACCCCCAACCCCACAGGCCACATCCACAGGACATTCACATGAGAGGCTTGGCCCCACAGGACTGCACGTGATGGAACAGACCCAGAGTCTGCTGTGAGAGACTGACCCCCACCCCAGGGGGACATGGCCAGACGTGCCCACCCAGCCTGAGCGTGTACACCCATGGGACTTTGTGCCTTCGGGGGGGACCTTCGCCACCAAGAGACCAGCTGGAGAGGATCAACCAACATCGCTGGGATCCACAGAGTGGTGATAGTTTCCTTATTCTGTCCCTGTCACTCTTTCTGTCCCCCCACCTATGTACCTATCTTGTATTCTTACATGTCTTTAGATTTTATCTGCAAAATGTCTAGAGGTGATGGCACTGGGTATACAAACATGCATTGTTGTCAGAGACTGGTATGCCATATTTGGTTTATACAGACATAAAAGCATTTACTGAAATAGAAAGGAAAAAATGCTCCTCTTCTTGCTAACATTTGGCTTGCTGCTAACAAGGAACAATATAGAAAGATAACCTTGAAGTGGACAATATTATCTACAGACCCTGAAGGTGATTAAGGATAAGAATTTGTCTCCTCTGAAAGCAGTGACATCCCAATATTTTTCCTTCTTTTTTCCATCTTCAAAATATTTTGGCAAACTGCACGTTCCCTGCTGTATCCTCTGCTGTCATCTCTTTTTCCTTGAAATTCTATGCCAAATAGAACTGTAATTCTGATGTACTGTACTTTTCAGTTTCATTAATGTGCCTCATGAAGAGATAATGAAATTATTTCTTCCTGTTCACTTTTATTCTGAAAAGCATATATCAGCTCAATAATTTTATTCTTTTTTCACTCCAATATTATTTGTGCTCAACCTTGTCTCCCTTGCACACCAAGTACTCTGCAGTGCTGATTTCTAAACTCAACTTCAAAACTATAGTTCAAAAAGATGATGATCCTTGAGACAAAAGAGAACAATTTCAGTCAGTCTCTGCAGCTTAGGCAGAGTCTCTCCAGAATATTGTCTTTCAGGTTTTCAGGGGGAGAGAACATCTTCACACCAGTTCAGTTGTACAGGTGAAAAACCAAGAAAGTTTTCTGTAATTCCAATGTCAAACCCTGATGCTACAAAAGCATTTTGCACATCGCTAAACCATGTACATAATATGTACATGCCTAATATTGTTTGTAAAATCAGCCCTTAACATAGATGTGGTAAAGTGAGACGGAAGTACAAGTCAGAATCACAGAATAGTTGAGGTCAGAAGGAACCTCTAGAGATTGTCTTGTCCACTCTCCATGCCCAAAGCCAGCTGATCTACTGCAAGGTACCCAGGGCTGTGTATGGCTGGTTCTTAATTTCCCAGATGGAGGCTGCACTACCTTGCTGAGCAATCTGTTGCAGTGTCTGACCATTTATAGGATGAAGAGTTTTTTCTTGTGTTTAAATAAAATTTTGTGTATTTCAACAGCCTTGAAGTCTGTCTCCATTTCTTATACCTTCCCATCAGGTATTTTATACACATTGATAAGATCCCCCTGAGTATTGTCCTCTCCAGGCTGAACAGTCCCAGCGCTGTCAGTCTCTCCTCATAGGACAGAGGCTCCATCCCTTCATCATCTTTGTGGTTCTGCAATGCTCTTTCTGATAAGTCCATGGGTATCTTGTCATTAAGGGCCCATGTCTGCCAGAGTCCGGATGTGTCTCACCAGTGTGGAAAAGAGGGGAAAGGTTATGCGTCTTGACTTGCTCTTCTCATTCAGTTCACAGTGCTGTTGGCAGCCCAGAGTGCTGCAGGAGCATATTATTGGCTCACACTCATCTTCTTGTCCACCAGAACCTCAAGGTCCTTCTTTGCAAACCTGCTTTCCAGCTGGACAGCTCCTAGTCTTACATGGTGCATGGAGTTCTTTGCATTTTCCTTTGTTGAGCTCATTGAGTTTCCCGTCAGCATGTTTCTCAAGCCTGACAATGCTGCTGATGGCAGCCCACCCTTCTGGATATATCAAGCATTCCAAGTTTTATATCATCTACAAACTTGCTGATGATAAGCTCTGTCCAATCATCCAACTCCATAATGAAGATGTTTAAATACATTGTTCCCATATCCTCTCTCAGGCCATACCACTGGTACCTCAGTTTTCAGTCTACTGTCCTCTTACAGAGTCCTGCTTTATCAGTGAGTTTACAATGATCTTTTGAAAAATAGAAGTATTTCTAAAGTTAAAAGGAGCAACATCCACTGCACTCCCCTCATTTCCAAGCCATTTATATTATTTCAGAATATTTTTTGAATCAGCAGGATATGAAAAGTTAGTTAAGAGATCAGTTATTTTTATGTGTGTGTATCTGCTCATGTATACGTATATATATTGGAACACAAAAAAGGTGCAGAAAATACTGAAGAGACAAGTCAAATATATGTATCTCATTTTAGAAATCACTTCATGTGGACTGTCCTGATAAGAAGTATGAGGACAGGATGCTCAGGAAATCTTCACCTCTGCATTGGCTAGATGTAATAGACAGGCACCATTCCAGGGACAAGCTGCCAATGGGATGTTTTCCACAAAGTCACAGCTATGTCACACAATCATGACTTTGAGCAGGACACAGTGCTTTTGAATTTAAGAAGAAACATTTTCCCACTTTCTGAAAGCAGCACAACTGATGTTACAGCATGGGCTTTTTCCTGGAAGCAGGAACAGCAGTCCTTATGTGGTTTCTCAGTGGGAAGGGAACTTTACTTCCCCAGCAGAGAGCCTTATAGCACCGGTGCAGCTAAGTGTGGTCTTGCTATTTGCAGGTGGAACCAAACAACTTGATTCTAACTTGAATCCTTTAGTTCTCAAGGTAAGGATGTTTTGATCTTAAGGATATTTATAATGGCAGAAGAGACTTTCTCAGACATTGAATTTAATATTAAAATAACCAAGGTTAAAAAAAAAAAGGGATAGAAAAAGGGCTTTAGTTAACTAAATCATCTCTACTTAGAGCCCTTCCAAATTGAGTCAGGTGGAACCTTAGAGCATGAAATAAATATGTCTGTAGATAGTTTCAAACACCATCATTTTTAGTTCAATAGAGTAATTTCTGAAAGTCTCTCTAACACATCCATAATTTAAAGCATATCTGCTTATAGTATATGTGTTGTTTAAAAGTGGAAAATGGAAAAGGAAAGGGTTAAACAGAGAGTATTGTGTGCCACAAGTAAATGCAGAATAAAGAGTGAAAGTGTGGAAGGAGGTGCAGAAAGACAAGTCTGTGTCTGTCAAAACATGAGAATCAGAAATGATTAGAGTCCAAATTACAAGTCTGTCTGTCATGAAGCATGATAGATTTAAAATACAGGAGAAGGCAAATGACAGTTAAAGAACAAGCTGGAAAAACTGTTGCCAAAAAAGAAAAATCACAGAAAAGTAGCCTGACACAGCCAATCAAATTAAGAGAGCTCTTCTTGATGGAAAATTGCTTATTGTAAATGAAGGTAAATAACTGTCTGGAGGAGCAACAGACAATGGAACTTAATGAACACTCTGAACATCACTGTTTACTGTGTGAATCATTAACACTGAATCCATAGCCAACTAGATTGGGAAGAAGTTCAGAAATTGTCTGAAATGTTCTGTGCACCTGGACAAAAATTCATTTGACACAGCATAGTTCATTCATGTCTGTGAAAGACAGACTTTTTCTGCTAATGCTCCTGAATATATCATAATTAGCTAATATTCTTTCAATAAAATAGCACATAGGACAGATATTTAAAAAGATGGGATATCCTAGTAGTTAATTTTCAGTGTGACTGGAAAGGATTCTTTCTACATATTCATATTTTATTTATGGCCTGCCTTATAAAACACTCAGCTTGTCTTTCCTCCAGGTTTCAGGCTAGTATGTAAAATAATATTGGCTTTACAAATAAGTTTGTGGAACAAATACAGAAAAATGAGGCTGAATGTCAAAACTTGATTTCCAATTTAGACTTCCCAAACTGTCAGAATATTTGTTATTTTCCTTAAAACTTCAGCTGCTAAAATCAAAAGAAAGTAAAAGAACTGAAACTTTTATTTCAAACAGTGATTTAGACTCTTCAAAGTGTGAAGTGCCTGGAATTGTGAAATAAGCAACACACATTACTCAGGAAACAGAAAGAAGAGAGGAAAATGCAATATTCATTTTTAAATATATTAAAAAAATTATAACCAACAAAAGCAGAAGCAAAAAAGACCCCATCCAAACAAAATCAACTTTAATTATTTCTTGGGGCAAATCCATTATTTTCTAAACCTTAAATATGAATTTGTCAACACTTGACATAAGGGACACTTCAGCAACCAGAGAGTAGGTAGAAGTTATTGTTTAAATTTAAAAGCTCATAAATTTGAATTTGTGTTCCAGCTCAGAATCTAAATTTGGAGGTTTCCAGATCATAGCTTTTGCTTTGCACTCACCACTAATTTGTGTTGAAGCATAAATAAGACTGAGTTGGAGAGTGGAGTCACAAGGGAGCGAACCCACTTCTTACAATGACAAATTTTCTATGATCCATTTTGCTCAGCATTCAACAACTATCTTTTGTACATACAGATTGCTGAGAAGAGGTAGCAAGGTGACTCCTTGGGAACGTGATGAACCAGCTTTTAGGCAATGTGTTTAAGTGTACTCTTTCTTGCAACCTCCCCCACCCACAAATATGACTGGATGTCTAACTTTAACCCCAAAGAATTCCACCTGAACCACCTGAAGTGCTGAATATCCTTCAGAGACAGAGCTTCCAGCATTCATATCACTTTGTTAAGTCTTATCTATGTTTGCAGCTGACAAATCAGTTGATAATAACATTTGCTGAGGTTATATCATAGAGTAAGCGGTAAGTTCCCAATTTGCCCTCAGCTAAACAAAGCTGAATAAACCAGGCTGCTTTTGCACTTACTGTAAACTAGAGCAATTTAAGAGATGCTCTATTTATCTTCATTACTAATGGCTTTCCTCTCTCCCTGTAACTAGTGTTCTTCTAAAGCACTGGAAGAGCTACTATCTCTAGGAGATGATTTTAAAGTTATACAGATAGTTATCTCATATTTACGCACAGTACAAAATGAAATATTTGTGCCTAAAATGGCTTCAGCTTGCCAATCTGTAACACCTTGCACATAAGGAAATCCTTTAACAATGGAATGAAGTCCAAACTAAACAGAGTGGAATTGTTTTGAAGGATGGTTCATTTCCTACTTCTGGCTTTTTACTGTTGATTATTTAGGCACTCATTTCACTTTATAAATGGAAGCTGAATCATAGCTTACCACTGGAAAATTATTGGAAATCAGAGTCCATTCGACTCACAGACACCGCTATTTCCTCCCTGAACCGGAAAACTATGCTCAAATGGTCCTTTCAGGAGCTCTGAATGATAAAAAACCTGTTTCTAGCCTCCTTCAAAAAGATCTGTGTAGTGTATTCATACTTCACTTATGAAAAAAGTCAGGATGTTCCTCTTCAAACATGGATGTTAGAGCAGGAAAAAGGAAAGGTCAATATACATTCTCTATGTGTCTAGACAGCATAAAGTCTGTTTGCAAACCTGGAATAAGACAGACCCCCTAGCTTCTAGCTTTCCTCTTTATAAATTATTAATCTTTATTTATTTTAATTTATATAGAAAAGAAGACTGGAAAGGGCAGGTCCATGATGGTAGATACCTGTGAGAGTATTTTTGTAAAAAAAAAATTACTGTAATGAACAATTCCTTTCTGCTCATCTAAACATTCTGAAAATTTCCAAACAATAAAAACACTCTACCCTTTCCCTCCAGCATTAGCATGTGTCTTTCTCTAAGAGCTAAAGAAAGTAGAAGAATTTCACAGTTTTTCTTAAAAAGCAGGTGCAGGATATTTGTGGTAATTTCTAAAGTCCTGAGACTGGGACAAAGATTTTAAGAGTCATCCAAATCTGGTAATCTCAGTGAGTCTGAGAGCAGAGGCAGAGGGTTGGATTGGGAATACTGTGGTTTCTGATGGGATGGAGAAGGCGAGTACCAGCCATTTCACAAGTACTACAGGGCTGCAGCTCAGACCATTCAAACCCCAGCCATGCCAGTATCATGCACACAGAGGAGTTGTTTTCTGTCATGAGGCACTTGATCAAATACACATTTGTGTGTTCCAGATGCCTGCAGTTGTCTTGACTCCTTATGAGTGGAGAAACATGGGCACTTCCTATAACACAGTTTAGTTCCTCTTCAATTAGATATCCCTGATCGTTCAATTGAATTACATTTTACAAATACATTTTTTTTCTCTACAGGGAGCATAGATTGACTAGCTTAGCTGTAAACAGGCACACTGAAGACTGCTGAAGTTTTTGACTATTTTAATGGCAAATACTTGTCACAGTACTCCACACACCCTTTCACAAATACTGAATAGGGTAAAGAGCTCTCTCAGGTCCTTTCCTTCAAAGTAACTTCCCACACAGCTGGTTCCAGCCTGCACTGTTGCAGGGGGCTGCTCTATCCCAGATGCAGGATTTTGCAGTTGCCTTGGTTAAACTTTATGAGGTTCATGTCATCCCATTTCTCCAGGTTCTGAGGTCCCTCTGAACTGCAGCACTACTCTCCAGAGTATTGACTGTTCCTCCCAGACCCCTGATCTTGTTGAGGATGCACTCCATTCCATCGCCCAGGTCAGCAGGGAGAATGTTAAAAGGTACTGACTGGTCTCAGTATTGACCCCTGAGGAAACTGGGTGCCACTGGGGCTTCACAGCACTGAACAAAAATATTTGAGGCTGGCCATCCAGGTAGTTCTCTATGTACTCACAAGTCCAAACACCCTGATTGTATCTTGCCCTCTTAGCCGTGGAAAAATCCCCTTTGCTCTCCCCTCACCATCTGTCTCTTTAGAGAGGCCAATTAAACTGGTCAGGCATGATTTGTAAATTTGTGCTGGCTGCTTCCAATTTTCTTGTACTTCCCATGCCTGGACATGGCTCCCAGGAGGATATACTTCATCATCTCCCCTGCCCAGCTCCAGCCCTGGGCATTGGACACCCCCAAGCCCAGGGCTGGGGACAGACTAGGACATCAGCTTGTGGGTGGACCTGGCTTGGAGGAGCTGTGGCCAGGCAGGGCTGGGCCTTGGGTAGCTGGAGACCAGCGCTGCTGTGTCATTGCTGAGCTAGGGGTTGGTGGCCAGAATAGAGTCCTGGCCTGTGGGCAAGGTGGAAGGAGCCCTGGGGAGGCTGGTGAGGGGTAGTGGATGAGAGATATCTGCACAGGCTTCAAGATCTGGAGGAAGTCATGACCGGAAGATAAAATTACAGCTGTATAAGGCCATATAAAGGAAGAGAATGAGGGTCACCATTTTCAGTGCTTCACAGGAGAGAAGACTGGGTATACTTTGCAGATCCAAGTAATTTCTGTACTAAGCCACCCTGCCATGGAGGACTTGACCATTCATCTGGTCCTGCTGCAACTGATCCCATCCCATCCAGAGTCTGGATGGTCAGAGAGGAGAGCCACAGTGAAAGCTGGTGTGCTCCTCATCAGTGCTCACCTTCCCCCAAACAGCTGTCCAGATTGCCATCACACTTCCCACACATGCACACACCTTGGGAAGAAAAGCAAAGAGAATTATCGTTCTAGTTTCCACATATTTTTTATTCTATTCCTCACTTACAATGCAGTTCTGTAGAGCAGGTATAAAGAAGCCTCTGCCGACAGTTTCCACAACATTATTCTAACAAGTGCCTCAAACTAAGCACTCTGGGCAGCCATTTGCCTAATTTCCTGACCTTTATGCTTCCATGAAAGGCTGTATATTCTTGTATGGCCAGTAGAATTCACTGCTTGGTTTAGAAATAATGGCTTTGATGTTAGAGATACTGTAATGTCACAAGAAATAATAAACCAATGCCTATACCTCATATGCCTATACCTCATATGCCCTCAGGATAAAGCAAGAAAATTAGTTAGGAAAAACATATTTAACTAGAATGATGAATCCTCTAAGGGAGCATTGTGGCCATTGATAAAACATAGAATCAGACAAAGGGATGTGCTATTGTAAACACAAGTTTGATCCTCTGCAGCACTGCGCAGGTTTTGTCTCAGAATTCATTTTCTACATATTAGCTGGTGTGGGGCTATGTTTTGGATTTGTCATGAAACACGTGTCATGAAAAACATGTTGATAACACAGGGGTTTTTAATTATTGCTGAGCAGGGCTCACACAGCATCAAGGCCTTTTCTGCTCCTCACCCCACCCCACCAGCAAGGAGACCGGGAGCTGGGAAGGGACACAGCCAGGACAGTGATCCCAGCTGGCCCAATGGATATTCCATAATGTGTGGTGTCATGCTCAGCATGTAGAGCTGGAGGAAGAAGAGGCAAGGCGGGCAAGTCCAGAGTGATAGCATTTGTCTTCCCAAGTCACTGTAAAACATGAAGGATCCCTGCATTCCTGGGGATGGCTGAACACCTGCCTGCCTGTGGAAAGTGGTGAATGAACTCCTTATTTTTCTTTTCTCCAATGTGCAGTTTTTGCTTTACCTATAACTGTCTTTGTCTCTACCCATGAGTTTTCTCACTTTTACCCTTCAGATTGTCTCCTCCATCCCACTGGGGGAAGAGTGAGTGAGCATCTGTGTGGGACTGATCTACCTAGCAGGGTTAAACCACCACAATTACTAATATCCTGTATTTCCATATCTTCAGCACCGTGCTCAGAGATCCTGAGTGACATGGGATACTTGTTATAACATGTGCAGAACCACTTTTATCGTCTCCTTCCTCCACACCTCCAGTTTAGGAATTTGTTGTCAAATATCAAGGGGATTAGTTTCAAACGTCAAAAGCAGATGTGAAGTTATGAGCAAAGCTTTTTTTTTTTTTTAGGACATATATAAACCTGCATTTCAAAGACCTCAGATAAAGAAATATGAATCAGTTCAGTTCAGACCATTCCTGTTTTGCAAAGCTATTTAATATTCTAGACTGCTGGTCTGCAGGCGTCCAAATGGAATGCTAATTATCCACTTTCTTCCCCAGCTAAAAGCTTCACTGAGGCTGACAGAAGGAAAGGCACTAGACTGCTGAACAACAATACCATGCTTTCAGTGAGAAAGACAACTATAAAATGTTTCCTGCAGCCTAATTCTTCCAGCATCAGCTGATCCTTTACTAGTCCCTACTTGACACCAATTAATCTCTCCTCTACAGCTTACTATTCCCTAGGGCCTTAGCTGTTATTCCTTTACTTTATGCTGGATATAAAATGGAGGTTGGGAAGAACATATTGAGTCTCAAACACAACAGATTAATACATTAAAATTCCTCCTAATCTGATGACATGTCTTTCATTCCAGTCTTTCCTTGCCGAGCAAAGGTATTTCCAAGATTGCTGGTTCACTGGAAGGTTCCCATCTTCTTTTCCTTAAAACAAATAACCCAACTAAAAAGCAGATGGAAGTTCACCACGTAATGCCAAAGTTCACACGTGTCAAGCCAAGGAGACACCAAGGCATAATTTTTACTGTGTTTCCCCATCAAGAATATTTAGGCTGCATTTTTGGAAGGCCAGAATATTTAGGCAAGGTTTGTCAGGAGGGGTAATATTACATGATACATTTGTAAACAGTCAAACTTTGGACTTAGCATATCCATAATGCACATGCATGAAAGGTTTTCTTTTCCTCTATCAAAATATGTTAAATCTTTTGACAATTTCAATTCATTTCCCTTGGACCATGGTAATCAAGATATGTTTTTATGATGGTTTATGTTAATGATGAAGAGCTATCAATATCAGCATCCTGCAAGAACATTTTTATTCTATATATTAACATCCTTGAATAACATGTTAACATACATAATACAGCCTATTCATAATGATTTCTTTCCTATAAAATGCTGGGTTCTTACAGACATTTGCTACAGATTAGACTTTAAATACACATTCCAGCTATTTATTAATAAACTTTGTATTTGATGCTTTTGGAGATTAGTCTATAAGTAAAAAAAGCACAAGTTAATAGCTCAAAGATCTCTCTAATCACTGGAAAGGTAAGTTATCATAGCTCATGCTCTAGGTGATAAGTACATGAAGTAGACTCCAAGCCAGAGCATGGATCTACTGACAGTGTTTCCTCTCTCTGGAAAAGTAAGGATTCATTTGAAGTGGACCCTTTTATGTGTCGCTAATAAGTACTGAGGCTGTGGCATCAAGAATTGCAACACTGATTGTCAGAGTAACAACTCATTCTGTGAAATAAAGAATTCAGGCTTCTGTCTTCCTTTTTCTTCTTCTACCAAGTCCTGGCCCCACACTCCCCTTTGGTTCCAAATCTCAGGGAGAGAAGTCACCAACCTATAAAAAAACCAAATAAAAACCCTGAAAAAGATGAGTAATTTTCTACTGGACTGTAAAATATAACTGTTTATGTAAGAGTTCAAAAAGCATCTTGGCCAATACGAAGAAGGATATAGGGTCAGGATTTCTGGACCTGGGAAGAAGGTAAGAAAACATCTGAGATGGGGAAGGGAATGACAGACCTGGGCTTTTGAAAAGTACACTCCATTAGGGCCACACAATGTCCATGAAAACACAGGCTGAGATTACACAGGGAACAGTGGTTCTTCCCAGAGGTTCAGTTAGGGGGTTCTCTGAAGTCCAGTGTCTCTTTCCCTGTTTTATTTATGTTTTCTTCCAAATTTGCATGTCTTCTGAATATGCCCAGGAAAAAGGGTCTGGGGTGACACTGGCAGGAACCAGAGCAGAGCCTCTTTGTCTCCCTCATTCTCACAGTTGCACAGCTCATTTCAATCTGGAGCATTTTTCTGCTTGAGTGCCTTCACTCTTCTCAGTCTTTCTGAACTCTCTGGTTCCATCAGCTGTCTGAGTTCCTAAGCACAACAGAAGCATCCACTGATAATAATTTTTAACTAATCTTTGCCAAACACAGTCTACAATGGAACATAAGCATCCATAAGTCTCCTCCTACCAATATTCCCACCTTCTTCCAAGTCTTTACACTTTCAGACCCAAGGGCCTTTTCCCTCATTTGCACAGATTCAGCTCTACTGATTCTGAAAAATAAAAATATTATTTACACTTCATTTGTATGTGCTCAGCATGAAGAATTGGAACAACAGCTGAGAAATTGTGTTTTGTTTCGTGGCCAATATGGCACATGTAAAACTTGTGGAGCAGCAGCTGAAAGCCTGTGTTTTCCGTTTTGGGACCAATTTGACATCTTTTAGCAATTTTTTTGGGCAGCAATTCAGAAGGCTCTGATACTTCCCCCTCCCCAGACATCAATCTGGTATCTTTCTATCTAAGTTTTTTGACACCTTTTGTCTGTGGAAATCAATAAACAAAGGCTGAAAATAATTTTCTCTGCAAAAATAAACTGTTATGGAAATTTCTAGTATCATTTTTGGCCAATGTATGACTTTAAATCCAGGGTTTTCATCTTTCCTCGTCTATGTTATTTTATATTTATTATACTTTGTCTTGAAAATTTAATTACTTTTTCTTTTGAAATATGAATCTTAAGATGGATATGTTACAGGCACAGTTTTAAGTGAATAATCAGCAAAATTTTACTACAGAATTTGAAGGGTGATTGGTGAAGCTATTGAAAATTTTTTATAAGGCCTCAGATATTTTTTATGTACCTGTTCCCTTTAATGTAGTTTTTATAAACCTGCTATTCATGAAAAGTGACAAACAACTACCTTGTAGCTGGAGTTCACTGTGAATTTAAAGCTAGTGCCTCTCATGATAATCCTCTGAGCATTTTTGGTCTCCCAGCCACATGTAAGAGATTGACTATATTGCAGCTTCCATATCTAAAAGCCTTTTCCCAAGCAAGGAATCTAATCCTAGGGTACAGGGTATAACATGTACTTTTGCTAACCAGGGACAGGGCTGAAAATAATTTTAATTTTACATGGATATCAAACAGTGACTTATATCATGATAATAACACCTAATTTTATCTGATGTATCCTAGACTAAAACATAACTGAGATGATTGCAAGTATGATTTTAAATATTTTGCTTCCCCTAGCTTTTAGTTATTGACATATCTTGTTCTGCATTGCTGCTCTCTGTTGTGTTTAACTGAATATCCTAAATAAAAAACTGAAAAAAATAAAAGAACATTCTTTCCAGAATTGACACTTTGCTGGCAAACTTTATTTCAATATAACATATTTGCTAAAGTAGAGTTTAAATTTCATTTTTGAAGGACAATGTCAAATACATCTTCCTGGAGAAAAAGACCATTCCACCATCTCAAATATATGACAGTAGCATACTGCAGGAAGAGCATGGACTCTTATTACACTAATTTAGTTCCTACATTCATTGTTTGCTGACTGTGATTACACAAAATTCTTTATAAGATGTCAAGATGTAATTTCTTCAAAGAAGGCTGTCCAGAAGTGTATTTGATAAGTGCAACTATATGAGTCTCTTAATGTGGCACCACTTATAGATATTAGATACATCAATAAGAGAAATGAAATAAAAGGGATATCCATGTATGGTGTTGAATTTTGGCCTTATAAAAAAAACAAATACCCCTTGAGAATGTGGTAAATGCATAAGATACAGAAAAAAATAGCAAACATCTCATTACAGTATAATTGTTCTCCTCCTGCTTCTTCTATGAACATGTACAGGGTACATGCAGGTTATTGTTCTTTTCTCCTTATAAGCTAAACAGAGTGTGAATTTTCTATCAAGTTTGAACAAATTTTAGTGTTTCTGGTATACTTCCTGAGCAAACTCCTGTGAGGCAGTAAACACTATGGCAGCCCAGAGTTTGTTACCTCTCTGACAACGTCTTAAGTTTTCTGTGCTTACTCTGAGATAGATATCAAGATCTATTTTCAAGATAAATTATTTAATTTCCCTTCATAAAACTGTTTTCTGGGTGAGATACATGAGCTGCTTTGAAAAGGGGTTGTTTTTTTCTTTCCAGAGATTTTTCAGATCAACAGATCAGCCCCTGACATCTCAGGTTAAGCTATCTCAGCATAATCACTGATAGTACAGGGTTTGCAGGAAGCAAAAGGAGCACTGTGAAGGTTTCAGGTCAAATATTAATCTACCTGACAGGAGCATGTCTGGAAAGTTTCATCTTCAGCAGTCCAGTGATGCCTAAATCCTTCTCACCTGCTGGAATGGCACCAATTTCCAAATTATAAGGTAATTTACAATTTAAAATTTGCATTTAAAAGTCTGTTTGAAGAAGAGGTTTTATTTGTTTCCTGTAACTCTGTGAACTTACTAGGGAGCAAGGGCTGGAAACTGAGTTTTACATATTTTTTAGCTGTTTCTTAGTTTCTTTTTCCTGCTTCAAAGAAAAGCTAGGTCTCAGATGTAAACTTCTAAAGTCAATAAAAGATACCATGTCTCTGGTCTGTGGCTGGGAATGGATAACACTCATTTAATCTATGTACATGGCATTTTTTCTACATTGGGGTAAAAAACCACAACAGTAGCTTTATTGTTCCAAAAAGCAGTTCCTCTTTAACAAAAAATCAGGCAGAATTAGGAATATTAATACTGTGTTGCATAACAGATGCACTATGTCAAAGGAAAAAAATGTTTCTGCCTTGAAAAACTTTCCATGCAAAGAACACTTTAAGAACTTTACCTGTTTTACTTCTGTAAAATTCAAGGTAAGATATTATGACTATTATTATTATTATTATTAATGATAATTATTATTTCATTGCTTCAGCACAAAAGAATAGGGTATAGCCAGCTTACAAAGCTGAAATATGTTATGGGAAGAGGAAAAATATAATTTTCCTGGAACACAGATATCCAGAGCAGATGGAGGTCTCACGAATACAGTATCAGACATTTCAATAATGGTTGAAAAATGGATCAGCTACAATTAGTTCCTACAAGCATAATGGAACAGGTCTTATTCCCATGCTCCATACTCACAGGTGTATGTGCTGTCCTCAGGATATCTCTTTCAGTCTGCTTTCTATATCATGTCATCATTTTACAAGAACATGCAAAAATATATCTCTGGAATATTGGCCAGTGTAAGTCCTAAAATATGTGAAACTAATATACAGGAAAGTCTTTGCTTAATTTGATATATTTGAAAAATTCAATTTATAATTATTTATTACTTAATTCATTTTAAAATCTTTGAAATAGCTTTTTTCTATACCTATCCTCAATTGTTCTTCATAATTCCCAAAATTCCTCTCATTTACTTGTAACTAGGTAGTACAACCTGATGATAAAATATTTCATAGTCATCACATAACATGCTATTATTGACAAAAGAACTGTTCTGATCTGCTAAATCCATTTTATGTTAATGTAAATCTGTACATTTCAGAAAAGTTACAGAATTAGTTTATGCATGAGGCCCCATCTCTATCTTCATTGATTAGGAGACACCAGCTAATACCCTCTTATTTTATATGCTTACACATATAAACCTATATATTGCTAATAGGTCAGTTGAGTAGATATGTCAGATGAGTTGTGTGCAAGGGCAGTTGATTTTACCCTTAAACTAAGGATAGAATCAATTGTAGAAATAATTTTGTACTCCATGATCACATTAAATTTATCCAAGATTTTTTTATTAAACATTGGCTCCAGTATTTTAAATGTTTTATTAAACATTTCCCAGTACTCTAAAACCATCTTTAAGGCATTGTTCTGGAGGAAATTATGGGGCTCTTCAGAAGACCAGTTTGAGTAAACCCTGCCTGTTTAGAATACTGAGATATCCTAAAGGTGTACAGTAAGAATTTTCTCCACTAGCTTAAAATATAAACTGGAGACATCTACAGCTGAGGTAGTCATTCTCTTTGAGCTTGTCATTAGAGGGATGTAAGGGCAAGACTCATCTGGTCTAATTTATACTGAAATTAAATGCATTAAGTGTGTTAATTTTTTTCCCAGTGACTATGAAGGGAGTGAGGATGACTAGCTGACACATAAATGTCTATATCCTAGACAACTAGAACTATTTGTTATGTCTCCCACACAACAGATCTCAAAGAATTACCCTTGTACTCAAGCAACAAAAAGAACCCAATTTTCAGGTTGTTTCTAAAATGAGGGGAAAAAATCATATGCATGCGTAGTACTTGAAACTATAATAGGAGAACAGAACACATGTTAGAACTGAATGTGAACAAAGCTGGACAGATTGAAAGAGAAACAGGCACTGGTTAAAACTTTTAGGATGAAATGAGATTTGTAACATAATTTCTCAAGGTCCTATTCTGTGCCTAATTTTATTCATTTTGTATAAAAATAATTTGTGCACATGATTAACAGACTAATAGGGCCTCTCTCTGAAAACCACACTGTACTGTGAGTGGTTCTTCATGACACAGCAAGGAGGAAATCAGTGTCATGTGGGCCAACTCAGTTATCTAAGGCACCTCCATCACTGAGAACAGGAATAAAGTCCAAGAGTTGGGCTTTGATGATCCTTGTGGATCCTTTGATGTCCCTTCCAGCTCCAGATATTCTATGAGTTAGAGTCCATCCATCACCTCTGTCATTTCTATTAGTCACCCCAGAAGGCCCAGAGAAGAACAATTAGGGGGTGTAATTTTATCATCAAAAGTTACATTATAAATAGAATTTTCTATAAAATAAGTTTTCATCATCTTGAAATAGCAGAAGGCAAGAAAGACCTGAATATCCTTATTCAGTCAAATAGTGTCATGTGACTCTAAGCAGGCAAAAATAATCCTAGCATGCTTCAGGCAAAGTGATAGAAATAGAGACGTGTTGATGCCATTATATAAGGTGCTAGAAAATTCTCCTCTGAAATACTGGATCCAGTCCATGTTCAAAAACTGTGAATTTAAACTAGAACAAACTTGGAGAATAACCTCTATACAGATCTGTAAAATAAAAGTGGAGATAATATATATGAAAAATCATAAATATCTGTAAGCACATATGGTGAAAACCATCGTGGAGAAAAAAAGAGCTATTAAGCTAATAGATATTGTTGGCTCAGTAGCAAAATGGTGTAAAACAGCCATGAATACTTTTAAACTGCTGGTTAGGAGATTTCTAATACCAGTAACAGCTTTCAACCAGAAGCAGGAGGGTGAGAAATCTTAGCCAATTTTATAATGAGTCTTGCAGCATTTATAAACAGGTTTCAGTTGCCTATAACAACAGGGAGCAGGGCTCTATGACCCATTCAGTTTTTCCGGCCTTATGCCCAAAGTTGCAGAAGGCAATGGCAAAAGAAATTTTGCTTGTTCATTTAAATGGGAGGTTTTCTCAAAACTTTTATAAGTATGAACACTGGTAATATGTTTACTTTCATGGTATTAAATGAATGCACTCATTGGTCACTGTTATTTTGAAAATCTCTTCTTACACTTCAGCATTATTTTTAATTGTAACAGTAAAATTAGTAATTTTCATTCTTAATTGGGCCAGAAGGGGCTTGGATGTCAGGTGTGCTTCTTATTCATATATGTATTCATAATAAGACAAAAGAGAAAGGAGAGATGCTTGATTTTCTTTACTTGCTCTTTGGCTTTTCCTATGTTGCTATTTGTTGAAACACAGTTTTATTCACTGCATGATAATGTTCCACCTTTGTTCCTGAGAAAAGTAGTACCTGAGCCCTCAAAAGCTGAATAAGCTACATTTGTAAGTATTAAACATCTGCAGTATGCCATGTAATTTATTCTATGTGTTTTGTTTAAGGTAGTTTTTGTCAACATTGTTTGCTTATGTTTAAAGAGGAATGAAGTTAATTTTTATAAAAATTAATAAAATAAGGAAACTTATGTAAGTTATTTATTCCTATAGAAGACATTTTACCAGTCTCTTCAAAAAGCATAAGTAAAAATTCTTTCATTCTACTGTCAGACAGTAGAATGAAAGTCCAGTTACAGATGTGAAGAGTAATAGCCATGGAGTGTTATTAATTATTTCAATATTGATGAAAATAATATAATAATAATAATAAAATAATAATTAGTCATATCTATCAGCAAAGTCTCATTTATATCACTACCTCCTACTCTGATTTTCTCTTTCTTTTTCTTTCCAGTTATCCTTTGTTCCCCCAAGTGTATTCCAAATTCAGGCTATGCAGATAGGTGGCTTGAGGTCACAGAAATTAAATGGTGAACAAGCTGAAATCAGTGGAATGAACATGAATTTAATTTATATTAATCTCATTGAGGACAAGGTCTTAAACAAATAACAAAACTGTTTTAGTAGTGATCTAGAAGACTGGGTTAGCAGTATAACTGGAGATGGTGGATGGCATTAACTAAAATTAGGATTTTAGTAAGTAGTGGTGCTTACTGCTGTTCTTGAGCAGAAAAACAGCCCCAGCAATATCTGCTTTCTCAGATAACTCCTATAATTCTTTCTCTGAAAGAATAAAGTGTACAGAAGATTTAAAAGCTGTGGAAAAAGCAAAAAGATATTAGGTCACTTGGCCCAAATCCCAGATTAAGTCAACCACTGCCCCTAGAAGAGAACCCTGAATTCCCAGCTCTCAAAGAGCCATGCCAGCTGCTGGGAGGAATCATTTCTTCAGAGTTGATTTAAAAGAAAGTAACCAAGAAAAAGAACTCAAGATTACAAATTCCAGAAAGAAAAGCTTTACTTTGTCTGCTAAATCTGAGGAGGTGTGTGCTGAAATTTTTTGACCCATTTCAGGTCTAATTCAGGTCCTTAGGCACTGAATGTTACAATACTTTACTGCTATTTGATTTTTAGTGAATAAAAAAGGGCCCACTGTTGCAAAAGGATGAGTACTTTTTCCATTACAGGATATCAAACTGCTTTGTACAAGTGTGCTAAAGTGTATATAAAATCTGCAAGCCATCATTAAGAGTACATGCAGATGTGTACTACTCAAACAGGTATGCCCATAAAAAAGGTTGCCATTTACTCACAGCCAGCTGGTCATTACTGCATCTTTTGCAGAATTTATTACCCCCACTTAAATTTGCTTACAAAGATGCTCACATGAGCACTTTGTATCTTCTGAAGTAAGGGGTGGTGAGCTGAAATATTTTGGCTAATGGATCTTGGCAGATTCAGCTCATTAGTACTTAAGCAGAACAGGCACCAGACACGTATGAGCAATGACTGTATCCAGATCAGAAATAACCTGATTGTTGTTTCCAAGGGATATAACTTAACAACACATTGTCACAGAGTTTAATTCTTCACTAAATCTGAATGACAAATTTAGAAATTACAGATAGGAGGAGGCCTGTAAGAGACCTTAACAGGCCATCTCATCCCTTTCTGTCTCCATATTTCTGTGTCATTCCTGATGGGTTCTCATCCAACTTGTTTTTCAACAACCTCCAGTGATGGAAACTTCACAACCTGCCCAGGCAATGCATTCCAGTGCTGCAGTAACCTTTCTGTTAGGAGGTTTTTCCTGTTATCTGATCTAATCTCCCTTGTGCTAATTAGAAACCTTGTTGTAATCACAATACATTATTCAGTTGGTCCACATCCCTCCCGAGCTGTGCACAAAATCAGACATTAGCGCTCCAGCTGACACCTTATTAGTGCCAAATACAACAAATATTTCAGCTGAATTTGAGATAACACTCCTATTTACTTTTTTTTCAGAAAGGCATAACATTCTTGACTCTTGTCCAGCTTGTGAGCCACAGTACCTCTCAGATTTTTTGTTTAGCCAGACATTTTTCAGTTTTTACTTACAGAGAGGAATTCTTTGTGTGTCCTTTTAGAACTGTGTCTGTTTTCTCTGTGGAGGTTCTGAAGGACTGTGATCAGCTTGACCTCATAATAAGTCTGCAATGAGCCAGAGACTGGACAGGTGAAATCGTTAAAACCCTCTCGACTTGAAAAATTCTACAAGTCTCTGACTTTCTGAGATAATTCTGAACTTGGATTCTATTCTATATACTCAAAGGTTGTCCACTGTTGTTGTGTCACTTGCAATTTTAATAAAATTATGATATCCTTGCAAAAAACAAAAAACTTTGCACAGACTTGGACAGACCCTTTATTCTAAAACTGGATATATTATTCCAGATTGACTATTAACTACTGCTAAAATACTCATGAAGTGTGGCAACTGCCATGTAGAAGTAGTGATATTCCCTGCTCACCACAAGTTAGACATAGGTGTTCAAAGTCTGAAATCCTCCCAATGTTCACCAGTGGCTTTTTCTTCAGGACACATCCGTGCCCTCCCCAGACTTTTACCCTCTCCCAGGAGATCTAACTGAAGTACCATCTGAGTCCAGGTCTTTCACCCTCCTTCACAGAGGCGTATGATGTCTCATCTCTTCAGTATTATTCCTGGCACTTTTCTGAGTTCCTACCTGGATGAGAATCGACACGAAGAAGTAGCCCCTGGAGCAGATGAGCCTCAGCAAATTCTTCTACCATCTTGGATTGAGAGCACTGGCAGGGTATACAGCTCATGGAATGTTAAGGCCAGTACTCACATGCATCACTTCAACTCTCTTAGGACTCAACTAATAAATAATTCTGTCCTTCATATCCTCTTTAGAGTTTTTCACTGCATCTCACAGCCTCATGTTTCTTTACTACTGAACAATAAATCACATACTCTCAGTACCAGCATGCTGGTATTGTGGGGGAAGATTCTGCCTTAAATAGAGAACATCAGACTCTAATGAGCAACCAGCTGTAGTCAGTGACTCCTTTCCTCTTTTCCATCCGCCTTAGCTTCTTACGGGACCATGTTTCTTCTAATTAGATCTGACAGTCAGTGATTGCAATTAAAGCCATCCAGACTGGTGTACTGTACCTTTTGTTCTCTAACTCTCCTTGTGAAAATGAATGGAGTCTTGCAGCTTTAAGCAGTAGCCTGTTTTTGTCATGACTCAGCTGTTACAGATTCATGCAAGCTCACCAGCTCCTAGGTTTCACACCAAAATGATCGCCAAAGTGGATCATTTCTTTGCTCCAGTACCCCAGGAGTAGAGTTCTGGGAATAAGAAAGTGATTTCTGGGGCATCTCTGGTTTGGCTGGGAGATGAGGAGCTGAAAATGAGTCCAAGACTTCATTTCTTAACAGCTTCTACTTGACAGGAAAAGTAACTAATGAATTTTCTCCCAAAAGTCCATTTTTCCAGTTTGGACATGGTCTCTAAAAACTGCAGTAATTATGTCAAGACTGTTATTTGTTTAGGTATCAGAGTAATGGAAGACAACTCAACTACATGAACATATAGACACACGGTACAAAACAGAAATAAAGTCAGGTGATGAAAAAGGGTAGAGAGGAAAAAAAATTAACAGCTTTGTTACTGTGCATAAATCTAGTGAAAGCTCTCACAGACAAATTAAGAGAAGAAAAAATAGTTTTTAGCTGTGCCAGTGTGGCTTTGTAGCCACTGCTCAGGTGATGTCAGGGATGCCTGTGATACTGGACTGACAGAAGATGTACCAAAGGTGTATCAAAATGGCAGAATGGACACCTCCTTGTACATGTAGTTTCTTTTCTAGAGGGATTGAGGTCTGTTCAGGCAGTTTGTAGCAGTCAGGGCATGCTGATAATTTCTGTTTCTGCCACCAGAAACATGCCCTTGAAAGATCCCAAAAATACCAAAAAGGAAAATCCACTTCTGTCCTTAAAAAACTCTCATTAGATAACTTAATCTGGGAAAGGTGATGTGATGGTACAGTTATCTTCCTTTCTTTACATCTTCTTTCCATTAGCTGAAAAGACTTTACAAATGACATGAGATTGTCTTCACTGAGATTTGTTTAAGAAGCTGAATGTAGGAAGCAAAATTCAAAGATTATGATCTTCAAAATTTGAAGATTTAAATCTTTTGGGAGTTATGTAAGTACCTGTTATTTCCATAAATTATAATTTGGGACATTTTGAGACAAGTGTTCTCAAGGAAATTTGTAAAACTACTCTAAAACTTAGTAAAATTCAACTATCTGTGCATGCAGAAAAATGTGTTTATTTGCTAGTGGGACGAAAAAACCCAAACAACTTTTGGCATTAGAAGGTTTTAAATTCTTGTTTTTCCTCCCTCCCCTACTAAATCCTGGGATCAGCCAAACCTGTATGTGTTTTTATCTAAGCTGAGTGACAGCATTGTAAACCTAACTTCATCAACATGCTGTAAATGGTTTGAATTAATTAATTTCCTCTGGAAATCTGTTATATCCTGGATTCTGTTTTAACCCCCTACAAAGAAGGCCCAACATGGAAGTATCAGTTAGCACCATAAGCACAGCTCAGTGACAACTTTGTTGTTAATGAAAAATGGTTACTGTTCCATGCAGAAGCCATTGATGTTGATCTGGCCAACGCTCCTGTGAGCAAACATCTGGTCTGTGTTAGATGTTAATTCTAATTCTCAGTCAATATTTTTGGGCACCACTACTGTTGGTAATTTATTGATATTACCTGGGTGTTCTACAAAGCTGTTTTGATGTACATAAAGCACATTTATTTAGTAATAATTTATTAAAATTTTTCAACTTATTTTCTCATGTTGGTTGGGTTTGGAAAGACACACACCATTAATACCTACATTCTTGTTTAAGCTCCATTTGATTCTCTTAACTGTTCCCATTTGAAGAACACTATCACTGTTCATTTGTGTGTTCTGTGCTCAAATCTGCCAAGATGTGGTAGCAGAAGTACGTGGAAAGAAGATTTCCCACACCCAAAATAACATTATATAACATTACTAAGCCTCAGTAATCCACATCATGGCAGTAAGGGGACTGGAGACAAGAAATATCCACTCTGTTGAAGTTTAAACACTTTCCTGCAATGCCTGTATTTAGAAGGTAGTTCCACCAACAGCTGATTGCTGACTGTTGATGATTGTTCTGATAGATTTTGTTTATAAAATAGTAAAATACATTTTATACTTATTTGATAGTAAGGAAGGAACTGCTATCTACCACACATTTGTAAGTAAAAATATATTGGAACCCATGCCTGTAATATTACAAATGATAAAAGTTAATAAGAATGTTCTGGCAGTTCAAGCAGTAGTGAACTTAATTGGTTAAACAGAAGAATTGCACTGCTTGAGAAAAAAGGTATCAGCAGGAAGAGTCTGTTAGATTAAGCAGAACCATTTGAAAGATAGAGCAACAAGGGAAGACAGAACTCAGGTTAGGAGTAATTAGACTAGTACAATTTTCCATCTGGACATTTGGATTTTAGTGGACAGGGAGGCAAAAAAGCTCATGAAGCCAGACAAGTGGAGGCAGAGGATGGGAGCAAGAGTCTGGGAGGGGGGACAGAGAAAATTAAGAGAGGACAAGGGGTTAAAATAAGAAGTTAGATGAGGGGCAAAGTAAGAAACTAAACCATGAGTGGAGGAAGGAGTATGAATGCCAGGTGAGACTGGGAATCAGGTGAGAGAAGACTTCTAGATGGGGTTGAGGTTAAGTGAAGACTTCATGAGCAGAAGGCAAGAACCAATGTACTTTGACCCTGAGAATGGCTGGATTAAAGGGATTTAAAAGAGGTGAAGTAATTCATACTGGTGCCACTGAGAAGAAGGTACAGGTGGGGAGGAAAAAACAGAAGGTTCTTAGTAAAAAGCTTTAGTTATCTATTTCCTCATTTTAGAGGGCATTACTTTGTACCTTTATTATTTTAATGTGGGGGGGGGGGGGTAGTGGTGAGATATGCACTATAAATCTAGTTCATCAGAAGGGGGGAAGTGGTTTGAAACACACTGTTTTGCAATGAGGAGATCTTGAACATCCTCTTTTATAAAGAATCCTTGGTTGCTATGGAGGCAGTTTCAAAAGTCCTTTGTTAGAATATGTGCTTTCTGCTAATAAAAAAAAAAAAAAAGAGGTCACACATTTTTGGCTCAAAGTCGATAACCCAGAAATTAAAAAGAAAAAATCACTGAAGGGGTGGAGAATCAGAAAGTCAGGAAAAAGCATGCTGCCCATAGGGAAAAGGCTGTCTGTAATTAAGGAAAGAGGAGGCAGGTAGGAAACAAAGAGTGTACATTTTGAGAATAGTTTCCACTTTTCATTGGTTATCTATTTGCAGAATGAGAACAATCTTCATGGGGAGGGGAAAAGCAAGCCTGCTCTTGCAGTCAGAAAATCAGACCTATGCAAACTAAGGACAAACTGAAAGCTTCAGAGTAACCCATCTATCTGTTCCAGAGGGCATCTTTCTCACACTGCTCAGAAAGGTATCTGAGCAGTTTCCGAGGAAAGAGAAACAGGCAGCTCATCCCAGGGTCTTACTCTTTTCTTCCTCCACAATACCAAAGGACTGTGTTTAGCATTAGTGTACAGTTCAGGCTCTTGTGGGTTAAAGAAAAGGAGAGAGGAAGGTGTGGGCTTGCTTTTTAAACTTCTTTTTAATGAGTTAGAAACCCCTGGTTGTGGGTCACCAGTGAAAAATCTGCCTTGGGAGATTTATGCTGGAGAAGCTGCATTGTTTCTGGGGGAGTACTGCTATCAGAGAGGACCCTGCACAGTCAGCATGAGGCAGAGAGCCTCTTGCTGAAGAGCAGAGATACTGGAGCAGGGATGGCATCCTCCAAGCCAGCCAGGGCCCATTTGAACCCCCTGCACTGTTGTGATTGCTACAGCTCCATTGCGTGTTTGCATCTGAGGCTGGGGAGGAGGGGCACGCACTGCTGTGAGAGGGGCCCATGTGGGTGGACTGGGGCTGGAAAGCATATGTGAAAAGCAGATGTGGTGTGTGTTCCTGAGCAGAGCACAGTGTGACAGCAGGGGCTTGGGAAAGAAGTCTCAGTAATGACTGTGTTAAGATATTTTAATAAAGAAGTTACCTAGTATAAATAAATCCATATGTTTTGTAATCCATAGTCCCATTCTGCTTCAGCATCTGGCAATGTGGGGATTTAGCAGTGATAGAATTAATGGTATAGCTTCCTATGATATTTAATGGGGAGTGGAAAACAATTAATGACTTATTTTAAATGACAGTTTCAAGAATAGTCTTCATTAAGGAAGGCTCACAATTAAAGGAGATTATACTTCCTAAAAGCCAGGAAGAATTAAACTAAACAAGAACAACTTGTAAGAGGGATTCACATGCATAAGTAGTTTGTCTTTATGTACTATTATAACTAAGAAGGCTCAAAACTTGTCATAGAAATGATTTGTGGAAGAAGAGAAACATTTTGTCTAGATTTTGTATTCTGTGCTAAAGTACCCATTTTATTTGACTTCTATTTAGTTTTCCCAATCTTTTCCTACCCTCTTAATTCCCTTTTCCACAAGCAAGAAGCAACTTTGTCAAAAAAGAGGAATGGACAAGGAACAGGTGGTGTGGGGGCTTTTTGCTAGAAAATACTGACAAAAAGTGTTTCTAATTTTCTTTCTTTACCAGTGAACTTTTCCAGGAGAAATAAATAACAGCTATGTCCTCAGTCTCTATGGATGTACTAGGTCAAGTAGCTTGTACACAGAGTTCTGTTTGCCTCTAGTTCTAACCCTGTAAAACCATAGAATCATAGAATGTTAAGGGGGTGGAATGGATCCTAAAGATCAGCTGAATTTTTATTTCAAGAAAACAAGGCAGAGCTTCTAGGTGAGCATTGTCAAACTATTGCTTCTTTTTTTAAAGTTGATAGTTCTTTAAAAAACTGACTGAAGAGATGACTGGAAAGAAAACTGAAAATTACCCCTTTTAGTCATTAGGACTCTGAACATGAATATTCAAATCTGCTCTTTTCCCCTTTTTTTCTTTCTCTGGAATTGCACTCAGTACTATTTATCATTTTCTTAAGGTTGACCACATCTTAGATTATGTGGGATGCCTCTGAAAATGTTTTGAAAGCATGTAAGTTCATAAGGAGAGTGATAGGTGCAGTAGTACTTCATCACACTCAAGGAAGCCTGTGACCTCTTCAAAACGAATGGGACACTGCCAAAGGGATTTAAATAATGTCATCCAGAAAGCTGTTTATTGTTTCTGTAGTTATCTGAATGTCCTTGTTGATGAAAGTGTTCTGCAATTTTCAGTGTTTGTTCACAATTTCCCACTTCTCTTGACTTTCCTAGGGGAGGAAAATATCTACAAATTTAATACAAAGTAAAAATGTGAAATATGAACATTCATAGCTTGCTAATCAGCACTATCATAACCATGTGTGTTTTGGGGAATTACAGTTGCCTAAGGGCCACAAAGTTGCTCAGCTATTTCCTACTGGTTTTGCCCCTTCAGGAAAAGGAGTGTCAGGACCTTCCTCTCCCCACTGGCTGGTTTGTAGGAGGGTGGGTTTAGGGAAATGATAAAAAGACTGAAATATTACCTTGTTTTCACAGGTTTGCTGCCAGTAGCTAGCCCTAGGGGAGACAGGCATATTGGTAGCTAGAGCTTTGGCATGGCAGAGACCTCTGATTTTAAAGAAGAGTGCTTGTTCTTCACTCAACCAGGCACCCCAGAGGCTTCAGTGGATACAAAACAAATGTGCTGCATGCTGCTACAAACTTTTACATTCATGCTAGCTTGAACTTCCCCTGAAAAAACTCAATCCTACAAGATTTGTGAAAAAAATCGTTCTTGTCCCACTGCAAACGATGAGGGAGGGAGGGAGAGTGAGCTCCCCTCTGTTCCTGACGGAGCACGGCCAGCGGAGGCAGCGGGATGGAGGTGCCGAAGGCTCGGCACAGTTCTCCATGCTCGGTGTCAGCTGGTGTGGACCAGAGGGCCCAAGGGCACCCAGGAGCAGCTGCCAGATGGATCCAAGCAGCATAGGCTCCTTAATGGACACTGCCCTGTTGGGAGATTAGCGTGGCAGAACGCTGCCATATGCCTCCCTGCTCTAACAAATCTCCTCCATTCCCCTGACACTCATATACAAACCCTTTTTCCAAGGAACCCACAGAGCAGGAAAGCATCTGCCTTTGGGCTGACTCCTGGAATAAAACCTGGTTTCTCTGGTGCTTTGTTGTATGCACAGGAGTCTGAAAACAGGTCTTGTTGTCAATTTCTTTGTGCTCTGCTCTTTCTGTTCTTGTGAGTTCTGATGATCTCCTGATTTGGCCTCAGAGATTGTGATGAGTGGTGAGGACACACTCACCTTCTCCCACGATGCAGAATATTGGCCAGAGCTACTCAAGTTGCTCTGGTGTCCCTGGAACATGGCAGTCTCTCCAGTGGATAATTTGTATGAGAAGATTTGTGCAGCTTGTTTACACACTCAGACCACCAGATCTGCCTGGGTATTGTAATCCCTGAATCATATTGGCAAGGATGTTTCTGTGCTTATTTTTCACCTCTTTGTGGCATAGGACATGGTCCCCTATCTAAGATCATCTAGACGGTTTAATGAGTCCCAGCACCTTCTCAAGCACTGGTGGTCTCCACTCAGTCTCCACTTTCTGTGCCACTTTGTCATTGCAGCTTTTGTTCTCATACTGCAGATCTTCAGCAACTTCAGATGGTGCTGAAGAGGGGGTTGCAGAGACATAGAGTAAGACCTTCCTAAGTAAGCCACCTCAGGCATGGTTTCCTAGAGTTCATAGAACCATCGAATCATAGAATCACAGAATCATAGAATCGAACAATGGTTTGGGGTTGGAAGGAACCTTAAAGATCATCTAATTCCAACCCCCCTGAGAAAGGCAGGGATGCCAATAGTGGTTATGGTTTGGCCTTGCTGACACAGATGGTACCTTCCAGTCCTAGTGCAACAAAAGTGGAAAAACAGGGCCAAAATTGGAATATTAGGGACCATTAAAGTGCTGTGATAAAGTAGCAGACATGCTACAGAGAGACACACCATACGTTGCTAATGACTTGTAAGACATTGCCACGCCAAGAGGATTCCTCACTTGTGACCTCAGTTACCCTGAAGTCACTGTTATCTTGTTCATCACTGATGACAGACAAAGCAAAAAGTGGCCATGCTCTTAATTTAGTTGTCTCAGTAAGATTCTTGAATCCACATTTCTCTTTATGGTGTCTTTTCCAGGCCTCTAATGAACAGCCTTTCCTTCTTTCAAGAAGTCGACAAGTACATCAATGTCATATCTAGTCTTGCTAGGCAGAAATTAGCCATGTTCCTCAAACACAGTTATTGGAGTAATACTAGAATGTCTATTATTTTTATGTGAACAGATTTATCTGAAGAGACTAAAAAGACACTTTCTACTGCTTTTTTATCTCACTGCAATGGGAAAAAAGAGACATCAAATTTGCTCCTTCTATGCTTCTCATTCTCTCACACAAATGTATTTTCCTAAAACTTTTTTGCTATTATGCCGTAGGTAGGAGTGTTAGTAGAATCCAATTATTTATATATTTATTATTCTCTGCACATGCATTTTCCATTAACATCAATAGAATTTAAATGTGTACACAGGGAAGGGAAAACAAATAGTTAATGATCTAAGTGAAAGAAAGGGAAACATAGCGGGCCTCGAAATCCAGTTAGCTGTGAGGGGAGGAGGAAAATTATTTTCCTGAATTAATTATATCTAATAAAAATAGAAAAGACCTGATGGGCTTGGATCATCTTTCTCTGCCCTCTGCAGGAAAGTGATTGTATCTATGTTTGTCTCTCACTCTTTGTACATTATCTACTCTTGGAGACTTTCAGTGACAGTGAATCAAATGCCTTCAGAGCTTTTTCATTGGCAACTAACTAGCATGACTGTCAAGAAATGCTTTCCTGATCTGCAACTTTAGAAAGAGAACTGCTTCCTCAGCTTGGAAAATACATGGGGAGTTATTTGTGTAGTTAATTTGACCGAGAAAGCAAAGAGGTAGTGCTAGGTGATCATAGAATATCTCAAATGGGAAAGGACCCATAAGGATCATCAAGATGTTCCCAGAAGGAGAAGTACCTCCTTTCAGGTCAGCTGATTTCAGAGTGACCATGATGATGAACACTGGAGCATTACAAAAAACACAGCTTTACTTCAATTTATGTCCCCATGAAAGGTTATCAAAAATAAAGAAGTCCATCTCATAGTGAAAGAACATATTTTGCAAAGCTTGTGGTCTCCAAAAATCCCAAATAAACAAGGAAATTATGAGTACTGAGTCACAGTAAGTTCACTGCTCCACCATGTTGGTGTAAGCAGTGGAACAACGAAATCTGAGATACTTAAAGGTGTTCAGATCACTTCCATAGACAGAAAATTAGATGACAGAGCAGCACAGCAGTACTTTTCCTTCCCATTCCAGTCCTTCTAACATTTCATTTGATGACCCCTAATGTCATTTAAACCAGTGGCAAGACACTTGAGCAGCTGGAGCACTGTAGCTGCTGGTGCCTTCCCAGCCCTGTATCGGTGATGTTATCAGTGCAGCCAAGCAGGTAATGGGCATCAACACAGAGCTTTTGGAAACTGGGCTCTCTGATGCAGATGAAAGACTCTCAAGAGACCATGGAAAAGACGCTCCTTCTCACAGGAGATCTGAAAAATTTTGTTTGTCTATTAATTGTGAATGCTTTTCAGAGCAATGAACTATTCTCTCTGGAGGCAGGCACTCCCAGAAAAGCAGAGGAGGAGGAGATGCATAGCTCACTACCTCCATCTTTGGGAGGGGTTGTTTCTTCTAGACAGAATCCTTTCTCTGCTTCAATGCTGGTTAGTCAGGAATGTATTTTGAGCTGTGGTAAAAGCCAAGACAAGTTTTCCCCACTGTAAATTTAGCTAAACTCATATTATCTTGGAATTTCACTATAGTGCCCAGCCAGTCTATTTTTCCCATTTCATTAAACTATCAGTAACAATGTTAGGGGAACTTACAGGAAATAGGTAACCAGCTCATTTCTGGAACAGCAGCTGACCTATATATTCAGAGGAATAATAAAGATTTGATGTCAGGTTAGGTACAGAGAAGTGCATTTGACTCTCTAAGCTCAGAAGGACTGATAAAGTTGAAGAAGAGCCTTGGTGGATTAATACCATTAGGGATATTCATGATGTGATAGTGACACTTTTATTAAAGGGTGAAAAGTAATGCTTTACTTTGGAAATATAATTTTCCCTGATGTTTTAACTGCTGTATCTCTGGGATGATCATTATCCTTTATTCACTTCTTAAATTCATTATTATTTTTCCACAATGGAACCTATTGAAGTTTCCATGGTATATTTCTAAATTGTTCTTGAAGGAATGAAGCAGAATATAGTCATTCAGAACAAATGAGAACTGATAATTAAGAAGAAATAATTCAGTAATTACAAGGTGGTTCAATTAAAGTAATAAAGAGAACCAGTTGTGATTGATCCATTCAAAGTCATAGTTTATTTTTACAAATTGGATTTGATTTCTGGCTAACTGGGAACAAGCAAGTGATCTCAAGGCTGCAAGAACCAGATAAAGAATCTGAATAATGAATTACTTGCATTCAACCTTTGCTTTTTTTCAAGGGAGAGTTGTTGTTAATGTAACAACTTTGCACCAGTGATTCCACTAAGACTTCAACACCTTTTTTTTAATGGAATCTGGAGTTATTTTTTTATTTCCACTGAGTAATTTTATTGCCTATCAGTCAGACTCTATGCATAAATATATGCAGTGAAGCAAACAAAAATCTCACAAAGATGGAAGCTTGAGAAGGAAAAGAAAAAGAAGTCCCTTCTAGTTTTATACCTAGAGAACAGTTACAAGGAAGACAGATGGACATAGGCAGGCTGCTGTCAGGATTACAAAGCCTGAGGTACTGAGTATCTCATCAGTGATCCAACAACCCTGTAGAGGTCTTGTTCACAGGTTTCATGTACTAGTTTCTACACCTAAAGAAGAATTTGAATAAAAGGAACTCAAAATGATACAAACTAGGCATTACACCATCTAATTTGCTGAATTAAGGCCACAGGTCTAGATTTTCTCCCTTCCTTATATGATGACTGAGAAGAGTCACAGAGCTCAGAAAGGCAGTGAGAAACCTCATACACTGAGTAAGAAGCTACCTAGAAACCCTGATTTCTGAAATTGAAGCCTACTTTGAGATCCTTAGGCCAACTCCAAGGAACCTCTTGGTGTATCTGAACCCAAAGATAAAGACTGCCTACAGAAAAATAGCAAGTATAATCTTGGTATGTAACTGATCACAGATACAGCTTGTCTTTAAACATCACCAGAACTGGTGTTGTTACCCTGTTTTTCTGTAACAAAAAGGTGATTGCAGTATTCAGACCAAAGGAAGTGCAAGAGCCAGAATCTATTCTTCTCTGTCTGATAATTTTTAAATTTATAATTTCTGCCTTAGTAAGCAGTTTCCTTCTGGAAAGAAACAGTTCTTCCAACACTTTACTGAGTAACAACATTCTGCAACTTTCTTGGTGAAGATAGGCCATTGCCTAGGAAAGAAGGTAAGTTTAGCAGGGGTTATTTTGCCTTAGCAAACTAAAAAAAATCTGGAAATTAACATCTTTAGAATTGATATAACACCAGTGCTATGGCAGAGGTCAGAAAAAAGAAGATATGTAGAAAAAAAATGCCAGTTTTGAGCTATCACTTTCTCTCCTGCAAAGAATTTTCATTGTCTTCTATTTATCAGTGGTAAGAAACTCCCCTGTATATTAATGCAGAAGGAGAAAGTTAAATATGTTTTCCTGCTTTCTCATATTTGTAAAGTCATTACTAATAAACTTGTAAAAAGTATTACTGAAAATTAATTGTCCATAACTGGATTAAGGGACTTTAAATGTAAAGGTATTTTGGGAAATTTAATTATGTGTGACTTGTAGCATTTATGTTTGTCCAGTCAATAAAAGCTGATTTTTATACATCTTTACCGGTTACTCTTTCTTTTTCACATCCATCTCTTCTTTCATCAGAGAAGGAACACAAGAAAAAGTGATCAAACACAATCTTCAGAAGCAGGTTTTTGCAGGATGATTTGTCAAGCACAATGAATGGAACATTTCATTCCATTAAGTGAAAGGAATCTTAATTGATACTTGAGAGCAATTCCTTTGACAAGAAGAGGCTTTTACAAAGTTCTCCTACCCTATCCAGAATATTATTCAGTTCAGTGATGCTAAATACCTGAATGTAAATTAAATATATTTTCTGCTGGGTCTGACAGAGTAATAATTTCTGTACCTTGGTAGATGTGTTTCAAAATAGAAACATAAAGGAAACAACAGCTTATAGGAAGATGTGTAGAAAATGTTACACTGCTGGTCCTATCTGCCTCCAGCCTCCCACCATGCTTCAGAGTCCATACAAATTACTTCAAATACACTATTATTTTGTCTTTGCTATATACAATGTGATAACTCCCATATTTCATAGCATGTTTGTTTTTCAGATCTCTCCCCACAATGGAGTTGGGTTTTAGATCTGTATCTATAGCAGGATGAAAGAAAATTATCTTTATTTTAGAATTCATTTTCTTGTAATAAAAAAGCTGACATTGACAAGTTAGTTTAAATCAGAGAAATTAAAAATGCAAGACTTCAGAAGATGTCAAAAGACCATTTAGTCCATCCTGTTTTCTTAGAAGCATAAGAAATGAAGCATAAGAGATGAAAGTGCTTGAAAAAACTTGCTGATTATCCCAAAATCTTTCTCATAGCAGAAGTCAACTTTGTGGTCATGTTGCTCCTACTAATTTCTTAGCATCAGGAGTTGAGCTAGCCATCTGTCCCTTTCTCTGGGGTCACTGCCATCCTTGGCAAGATTTCAAAACTCTTGCCAAGGTTTTTCCTATTTCTTCCTTCATTGCTTCCTCTTCAGATTTAAGGATGTAATTTGTGTAGGCCAGCAGAGCTCTATTCACTTAAAAGGGCTATCATTGCCTTCCAATATTTTGCTGCCTCTGTCCTGAGGAAATTTCCTGTGGTCCCCTTTAGAATACAGCAGGTCTTGCAGCAAGTCGACCTGCTGATCACAGCTCTCATTTTCTATCTCACCCTCTCATCCTTCTCACACACACTTTTTCAGCAGGCTCTCAGTAGAACTCTCTCCCCAGACTTCCTCTTTACTTGCCTCCCTTTTTTATCTGTCTTTGTCATCCATAAAAAGTGTTTGAGGTGTTTAGTGGAACATTTCTCTTGGTTGACAGGTTTTTTGTCTCTTTTCACTGTGTCATCACTGTGATGCCACATGCAGATGGAGGGAGGCAGTAAAATTGTTCAGCTTGCTAATCATTGCTTTCCTTATGTTATTAGCCCTATTATCTACATTGGTTCTTTAATGATAAAAAAAAAAATCAGAAAAACAAGCATTTTCAGAAGTATAAATGTGTCCTTGTATACCTAAATCCCTCTGCCTGTCATATTTTTACCCTCATATCTGTAGTTTCTGCTTTTAACATTAGATTGAACTAGACAGAACTGACTGGTTTAAATCATCTTAATTTTTTACACAAAAGGCAATTTTAGCTGTTATTTTTAAAAATGAAAATAAAAGAATGTTTAAAACAAGCCATGTTATATGAAATTATTGCTTTACATCAGGAGACAACTTAAATATCGTTGACATTAGATTCTCAAGCCTATAATATTACTTCCTTTTCTCATTCACAGCTGCAGTGTAGAAATCCCTGGTGAATCAACGCAAAAAAGCCAGCATGATCTACCCTTTGCTATCTGTTTTTTCTTCAAGAACTCCTCACACACAAGAATCTTGACAAAATGTAGTCTTGAAACACCGAAAGCCTCAAGTCAACAAAAGCTCTGTTTTACCTGAGAATTCTGTTCAGTAGGGAGACATTTATCTGCCGCTGGAATACTGTCACCACCTGCAGTACACTGTGCTGCTGCTACTCAAATCTACATATTATTATAGAGCAGAGTAGGAAAAAGAGCTTTCTGAACTTAGAGGGATTTTAAGAGCTAAAACATATTTACCCCATTTAAACTTTACAAGTTTATTACAAATTAAATGCTCAGGGCTAACTAATGACAAGAGCTCCAAGTTTTCATTTTGGTGCTTGCACCAACAGCTTCCAATTAACCCTATATGAATAACTTTTTGCTCAGTAAATTCTGTTATTCTTACTTTGAGTGAAAATGCAAAGAATGTATCCAATTCTGATGTTCTTTGCATACCTGTACAATTCTTCATGTTCAAATGCTTCATAAGATATTTAACTATCTCATTTTAACTGAGAAAGAGAAGACATTCACAGATATGATTAAGCTACACAGAACATCAGTCAAAACCTAAAGCTTAACTAAAGTTTCTGACCTTTTGCACAGTCTGGGTAAAACCTCTGGGTGAAAATCTTTTCCTGATATCCAACCTAAGCCTCCCCTGACTCAGCTTGAATCATACATTGACACAGAAGCGCGCTCCTGCTGAATTACATGGCATGCATGTAATGTTGTTATTGGTTTTACGTTGGGTATGTGAAAACAGGCAATAGCTGTCATGGCTGGAGTAAGGGATGTGTGTAGATTGTACTGCTGGCACAGAATACACATACACACACACAAAGTAAATTGCTGAACACCTCTAAAGGTTTTATTTCAAGTATTTCACATTGTTACAGCAGTTGCATATCACATACTCTTTTTTCCTTTTTTTTTCTCTTCGCCTTCTGTTCTGAATTATGTCACATAGTGGGGCCCTTTGAAGTTTTGTAGTCTACAGAAACATTTAAGACATGTTTAGATATATCTGGTATCTTTTTATGCTTCATATCACTACCATTGCCATTGTTGTTGAAACTCTTTTACTTAAAATCAGTAGAGTCCTTAGCAGAACCCATGGAACTCCCTGGTGCTCTGCTACTTGGAACTGATTCGACACTTGGGTCACTTGGAGCACTTCTTTCCTTGGTTTCAAGGCTTCCTGACAGTGTACACAACACTGACATTCTGCTACAGAAAGGAGGACAAGGCGCTTTGGAGGGGAAGGAGCAATGCCAGGACAGAAATCTGCAAAGAACCCAAGTAATTTAAGGTTCCTATTCCCACAGCTTCTTTCTTGTTGCTGCACAAACATTATCCCTTGCTCAGTGACAGCAGTGAAAGAGCAGAAGGCTGTGCAGGTAGGAGGCAGAGACTGGCTACTCAAGCAATGCACTGCCTGTCCTCATCTGCCATCTCAGGCAGTCTGTCACTGTAGGCTACTGTTTACTTTGCCTGTGACTAAATAAGCCCTGTTGGTTGGGCTTAAACTACTATTCCTTCCCAATGGAAAGGCTTTGTGAAAAATGCCACCTTTCTCACTGCAGGCTTCAATGCTTAGTGTTTTCTATAAGTACTTCTAAATCGCTCATAAGTATTTTAAAGACCTGTGACATTGAGGATTGCTGATTCTAAAATAGGGTGAGCTTTTTTAGAGCAAATATTGGTAAAGTCTTACAAAGTGCTTATGCAACCTGACTTTATTTGACTTTTATTGTTTTTTTCTATGCAGATACCCCAGTTTGGGAGGTTAGTTACCACTACAGTTCAGAAAAGCTGTAACTTCTGGATAAAAAAATGTATTTGCAGCTCTCCTTTCTGAACACAGAGATGTTCCACAGCATCCTAATACATGTACAAGAATTACACTGATGCTATAAGCCCTGTTGCCAGGATACTTTTGCAAGACATTTTTCTTTGCTTGTCAGTTGAAAATGGTGTGAAATAGCTGTTATTTAAAGTATTTCAAACTACTGTTCATCCATAATGCTTTAAGTAGCACAATAGCTGGAAAGCATGAAGTGGAACATCAAAATCTATATGAACAATGCTTACTATTAATATTATTACCTACAGGATGATTTCAAACCCCTCAGTGAGCTGAGAGAGAGGTATGACCCCCTGAAGTACAATCTCTTTCAAAATTCCTATGCACTAATTCTGTCTCCCACCATCTGCTCTATGGGAATGCACTTTCATATAAAAATGGAGTTGTCTTGTAGATTACAAAGAAGAAAGAGGATTCAGCTATAAACCCCATTATGTATCCCTTATGAAAGTCAGAAGCAGATGTTGCAAACCATATTCCCACAAAAATACATTTTTGAACAGAATTTCAAAATTTCTGAAGGATTCTTTACACTGAGCTCTTCAGTGAGCTGCCTGGAGTCACAGTGTTCAACATCTCAGAAACTGTTTTATCATCATGAATCTCAAAAGCTCTGCTGCTGTCTGATATTATAAGCTAAAGTATTGAGACAGAAATTATACCTGTATCCCACAGGGCACAAAGTGCTCCGTGCAAGGGACATCTATAAGGCAAAGGCAGGGATGTGCCCTAGACTGAGCATCACTTTCCCGTGAATCGCAAAGCGATTGCAATTCAAGGGAACTCGGCTGACAACAAAGTCTGACACTTAGACAACAACAAAACCCAAAAGGGTATAATTTCTCTGCCTTTTTGCACATAAGAGAGTAATCCCTGCTGCACTGATCCCTCCACAGTCAAAGCCTTTTTGCCCTGTTACTTCAAGAACCTGAAGACATTAGATTATGATGGGAGAAACTGTGAGTTAAGGAGGGTATTTGGTGTTGCGTAATAGCTCAAGCTGCTTTACACAGCTTTAAAACATAGATACAAATATTCTGTGTGAGCTATTACAGTCATTATCCAAAACTCACATTTGAGCAGTCTGACTAACTGAAAAGGTGTGTATCTTTTTCATCCTCCTTGGTGGCCTCAAAAGTAAAGAAAATCACTGCACCTTTTCCCTGTTTTCTGATAATTAAATTCCTGTTCTGCTGGCATGAGCCAAGTGATCACAACTCTGCTAACATGGAGTAAAAGTGATTTGTAAAATTGTCTGTAAGCAAGTTATCCTGTGTATAATTGAAAATCTAAGAGATTGTACACACAAGACTGTGTGAGAGATAATCCACAGAATGGTGACAAAAGGAAAGAACTAAAGCAAAAAGTAAACACGGGATTAAATGGAATTCTTTTCATATTAAAACAGGTTACAGTGTAAGGAGATGAATTATTGAAGTAATCTTGGTATTACAGACATGGCAGTGATGCAGTTTATAATGTGAATTCTCATCCCAAAGGTTTTAAAGGTTGGTGGATGTTTGGGGGCTTTTAGTAGTTTTTCCTTAGTTGTAAAACACACTACAAAAGACAGGTCCTGCCTACATTTGTGCTCTTCCAATTTGGAGAACATAGACTGGACCTCATTTCCCACTGAGCCTTGGTGACTTTCTGTCAGCAGAGAATGATCCTTTTTTGTGAAAAAACATAAAGAATGTCAACTGGAGGAGGCAAAATCCAGTAAGATTATGCACAGTAAATATGCAGGACTGGAAAGAGGACTCCATCCCTCTGTTCTGACCAGAGGTGGCTCTTGACAGTGCAAGCAATTAGCAAAATTACCAGGGACACTGAATAAAATTCCATTTTATGAGCCCTTTTTTATACAGCATTTCCTCCACCTCTGCCAGAATTCTTTATAAAGTAATACAAAGAGAGGAGTGAAAATTGGCTTTGGAAGACACCAGACATCCATTGCTGCCCTCATTTTCCTATATTTCCTTTCTGCCAAACCAGTCCTGAAGATGTAACCACAATGTGAGACCAAGGCACTTCTTGGTGAGTGGGGCATGTGTGTTTATACTTCGTTTAGCAAGGATGGAATTCTATATGTACAGCACAGTGACAGCGAATAATCCACTGCAGGAAGCATAGAGTTGTCATTTTTGTCCAAGGCAATATCATAACATTTATTGCTAAGTTATAAATAGATCTTATAGATCTTTCATAAATCCTTGATTGCAGCAGGCACAATTAGCATTGTGCCATTTGCATGTTCAAAAACCCACACTTTCTTTCTCGACGGTCATGTACCCTCTACCTTTTTTGTGCCAAGGAAAAAAAATCTTCCCTGGATTCCTTGTAGTTTCAGGTATGCTGCCCTTCTCTCCTGTGGCCCATGGCTCTGGTCACATCCTCCTATCACAGACAGTCATGCACAACTCCACCAGTGCATGTCCAGGTCAGTGGAGCGATCAAGGACAGCTCATCTGTCCTGTCTTGGTTTTTTCCCAATCACAACTTCCCTTACAGTCCAATGCATATTTAATTTTGCTATGATTTATTCCCACTTAGTGTGGTAAGCACACCCATTAACTCCAAAGATTTCTGTGATTGCCTATAGATCATGAACACACTTTCAGGATGCTGTCAAAATATTTCGGCATCAGACTGTCATTGCAGATAGGAAGGCTGGCATTTTTAGTTCATTTTTCTCCCTTTTTTGTCTGTGCCCCTTGTACAAGGATTCTTTCTTTCAAATTTGCTTTTTACAGTGCATGTTTCCAATACTCTTTAAAGCTGTGGTTTGTGGTGCAATGTTGAGCTGGGGGCCAGTCACCAGTGGAGTGCTCCAGGGGAAAATACTGGGGTCAATATGGTTTAATATCCTCATTAATGACCTGGAGGGTGGCACAGGGCATTCAGATGATACAGAACAGGGACAAATGGCTGATACACCCTGTGTATCTCAGCGGGCTGAAGAAATGAGCAAACAGGAATGTGATGAAGTTCAAGAAAAGGAAGTGTGAGTCCTCCACCTGGAGAAGAATAATCATGTTCCCTATAGTGGGGGCTGACTGGATGGAAAGCAGATTTACAGAGGAGGACCTGCAGGTCCTGGGGAACAATAAGCTTCCCTTTTACCAAGAACATCTTGGACTGCATGAAGTGTTGCCAGCAGGTTGAGGGAGATGATCCCTTTGCTCCACACTGGTGAGACACACCTGGAGTGCTCTGCCCAGTTCTGAGCTCCCCAGAACAAGAGAATCATGAACATTATGGAGACAGTCAGTGAAGGACCACTAAAAGGCTTAAGGAACTATGACATTTCTCCTATGAGTAAAGTCTGGGAGAGCTGGGACTGTTCAACCTGGAGAACAGAGGGCTCTGGGGGAATCTCACTGAGGCATAGGAATACCTGATGAGGGGAGTAAGAAGGAGACAGACTCTTCTCAGTGGTGCTCTCAGTGATGGACAAGCAACAGCAGACATGTATTGTTTATAGCTAAACATTAGTAAAAACATTTTTATCATGAGGGTAGTCAAGCACTGGAACAGATTGCCAAGAAAGGTTATAAAATCTTGGTTCTTGGAGATACACAGAAGCCAACAGGACATGGCCCTCAGCAAACTGCTCCGTTGACCTTGATTTGGGCAGAGAGCTTGAACCTGATCTCCACATGTCCTTTCTCATTTCAATTCTTTTCAGTCTTCTTCTATATTGTCCATTATGAGGCTTATAGCACCTACCAGGGGCTTCAGCTAATTTCCAGTTTTCCACTTTACCCTCCCAGTCACAGTTACCATTCAGGGCACCATGGGTGTACTCTGTAGTACAGCACAGTTCAGCATTACAGTCACAAAAAGATGTGTGGCAGTGGTAGCAGCCCATCAAACACCAAGGCAGAACATAAAGTGGTGTCATCTTTTAATGTCTATTTTAATGGGATTATAGGAGAAGGACTTTATAAGCAAAAAATTTACAGATAAAATGCTTTTAGTCAAACAACCTACTAGTTTTGGAAGCTGATGTCCTGAAAAATCTTTAATATCTAAGTTCCTTTTTACTTTTTTCCATTTTTTCAGCCTGACAGTCCTTACACAAGGATAGGTCCTCTAAAAAAAAAAAAGAAATGTGGCTGGTAATTATTCACTAGTCTCCAGAGTCTCCATTCATTTAGCAAATACATGTCATCCAAGCAAATTATTTCCTAAATAGTAGTTCTTCACTGAAACAACTTCAACGTTCAGAACAACATGAATAAGCTTCAAGACCTTAATAAGGAATTGAGAGCTGTAGAAAATCGTGGAGTTAGAGACACTCCTGCAATCTCCAGCAATATGGAGGATCTAGATTTTGTAAAGCTCCCATAACCCATACATTTACACTCCTGGCTGGATGAGGATAAGAGCTATGTAAGCTATTAGATAGTAACTAAATACTATTTTTTTTTTCCCCTCACAGAAATGGTAATTGGCTGACCACTGTACAGGATTCTCCTCATGCAGATCCAACCACTTATCCCTATGTGTCTGCAGCTCAAATCCACTGTCTGGTTATGCTTCAGTGGAGGTTTCTGTTCCCTTAGGTGGAGAGAAGGACTGCAGATATTTGTGATTTTTTTCTTTGCAGAGCAAGTTGTGACTTGCAAAGCAAGATCAACAATTTTATTTTTAAATGAAGTCCACAAATATCACAGGATTCTGGGAAATTCCAGAATTTCTCAACCAGTAAGAAAATATCTTTATTTTAAGTATATCATAGATTGAATGACATGAAGCTCTGTCTCAAAAAGATAGCATGATTAAATGGAGATGTCTGATCCTTTCTCCTTGAAGATACTAACAAAGTAAATCATGTTTGACTAATGCCTAATACAGGCCAGTGTTTGAAGCATTAATTAACAAACACGATGCAAGGAGGAATGGTACAGGCATTTAATACCACTCAGGGGCACTAACAGAGAAAATAAAACAATCCTGCCTTTCTAAGCAGACTGTGTGGAACACAGGCAGAGCTCAGATGGATTCTTATCCAAATGCCCATCAAAAATCACATTCCATACACATACAGGTAATTTTTCAGGAAATTACAGTGCTGTGTTTATATATTTATGTATTTTTTGTCTTCCATGCGTTTCTACTTTGTTTCAATATAACTCTTTTCTGTAATTATCCAAACTGTCCAGGTGTTTACAATAACTATAAGTTCAATGGAGTGTGAGGACAAATTGGTCAAGGAAACTGATCATTTTACACTTTTAAAGTCCTGCCCTATTTCAGTCCCAATCTTATAAGTTTTTACTTTATCCCTCCAGTTCTCTCTTCAACCTATATGTGCTGCTCTCCTGCCTCTACCGTCATCTTAACTTCCACCTCATGACTACTGTGATTATCCACTGGTCAGAGAATACTTAAAGTCTCAACATATCCATAGCAGGGCTTTTTGATGTTTTAAAGCTGCTGGTTATTTTTCCCTTTCAAAATATGAACTAAACCAGAGTATTTTTTAAAAAAATGACTATTTCCAAAAATGTATGTCTTTTTTAGATATATATATTTTTTTTTAATTAAGCAAAACATTTGATTGACTGGGGAATAAAATCAGAACCAAAGGGTTTTCATTAAAAACACATACCACAAATCATTTCAAAAACATTTCATAAGTGCCTTCAAAACTTTATATATTTATATTCAAATTAAAAAATAAAAAACACTCAAATATATTTTTAAAAAATCTTAACACATCTCAATAAATTATAGTCAGTCCTCCACACCATGAAATGGCCAAAATTCCTCATAACTACTAGCAATATTTTAAAGAAAAAATAAAATTATGTTAGGAAAATTAAATTTTCTCTGTTAGAAGACTATTCTAGAAAGGGACACAGACAACTGAATTGACAAAAGGGCAAGGCAATGACAGTGAGTGGTTAATATGCAGTAATAGAAAGGGGGAATAAAGATACAAATGCCCTTTTGTAATCTTTTCGTTTTCACTTACTGTGTTTCAAATATGTTATTGCAGTCATGCCACCTGGTAGATTGTGAAATTGAGCACCAGTTTTCCACCCAGTATGACAGAAGCTGGCATGTGGAAAATACTTTCCTTCCTGACTTTGAAGAGGATGGAATGGAAAGAAGCCTCATTTTAAATCACCTTTACTTTTGAAAGATTTAGCTCCGTCTTTACTGAGCTAAATTCATACTGAGCTTTTAGTTATTCTATCAGTTACAGTGTCCTGGAAAATTGAAAATTCATAGGCTATTTCTAGAGAATTATGCATTCATAGTTTGAGTTGTTTTGGGTTAGAATGGAAACTAAAGATCATCTAACTCCCTTCTGCCCTGAGCAGGGACACCTTCCACTTGACCAGGTTGCTTAAAGCCCCTCCAACCAGGCCTTGAAGAAGTTCCTGATAAAATATTCGTGTTTGCATATAAAAAACCTTATTTTTGTCCCTTGACTTTTCATTTCCTCATGCTCTATGTCATCCATTTCACCCCTGAATATATTCTTTGTGAGCGACCTCTCATGTCTGGTTTCAAGAATATCTGCCACTCTTCCTACTAACAAAATTCTCAAATTATGGAAATGTAAAACATTTAGATAACAGCTCTTATGTTTTGAGTAGGCAGTCTAGGAAATAACAGACAAACAATTAAGTCAATTAACTCTATTAAGCTCAAGAAAATTAGGATTTCTATAAATAGTCTTCATGGAAAGTCAAGGGTTCATTTTCAATATCATAGTCATTCTATTCAAGGAAAGAGTAATGTCACTTCAAAATATTACCTGTATTATAAACATTATTATATAAATTAAATACATATTTCTATGGAGAACACATCTGACCATAACATGAGATTTAAACAGATTTGGTAGTACTGCTACCAAAATAATTCACTCCAGCAATGGGAGGAAATGAGTCATAATCAAAGGGGAACTGCAAGTAAAAATTCTTCAGATCCTGTTACTGGTGCTGATATTGTGTCATCTTCTGGGAAGTCACTGAACTGGTTTTATTAATGATAAAGTAGAGATTATGACACTTTCTTCACAGGGGAGTTGTGAGGATGCTTATGAATTTCTCTGTATCTGCAGGAAGAAAGTCACTGCACAAGTACAAAGTATCCACAATCTCTTATCATTTCTACTGTAAACAACTGATCTACTTGCTTATTTCTGTAGGGCAGATGATTACTCATTCCTCCTTTACAGGATATAAAGTAGCTGCTCTGTTAAACAACAGTAAAATTTAAATGTTAGAGATATTTTGCAGAGTATCAATGTGAAAAAGGGTGGGGGAGGGGGGCAGGGAGGGGACTGCCCCCACCATCAAAGTATATCCTTTGCACATTCCTGGCACTACATCAAGGTTAAGTTAAAAGCAGCACTTGAAGGCAGTTGCATGTGGTAGATTGTACAACAAGGCTCATTAGCCAATGGTGAGTCTTATGTAAACATCTTTAATGTGGTACAATGGCATTTTTCAGCCTCTTTTAAAAGGGAAAAAGTTAATAATGTGAAAGTTTTATTACTTTTATTCTTCTAAAGAAGTGCCTTTTTTGTAGTGAAACATTGTGGCTAGTTAGAGCAAAAGCTCAGGGAATTTCCTTCACTCTGGGAAGGACTGCAATTATACAAGGGGAAGGGACCACAGCAGTAAACTGGCAACATACCAAGGTCTTAACCCCTGAGACAGGAGGTGGAGGAATAGGTGTTAGCAGTCTTATACAAGTCCTTAAAGCATAAACATATGGTAAATCCATTACCTAAACTACAAAGAATGGAACCTTGCTAATAAACCTATTTACTAGGTTAAATAAATACAGAAAGTGTTTAAAAAAGGCAAGCTGCGTGACATTTTAAAATCAAACATTTTTCACTTGTCAGAATTTGTTGTTGGGAATCTGTGAAACATGATGGCCCTTCCAACCCCACAAACACACACAGTCATGTTCTGCCCACTCGGCCCCAGCTCAGTGCTCGCTGCCACCACATGAAACCAAGAGCATTTATTTCTGAGTTCTTGTGCCACTGCCTGCACAAACACAGTTCATCACCCAACTGGCTGCTGGCACTCACAATGAATAATAAAATGTAGGTAGGATTCAAGTGTATTTATCACCTAGTTGTCCAGCACTGTGCTCCACGGAATGTTTGATTTTATCCAGCATAAACACAGTCTAATTCCAGAAGCAATAATATTCAGCAGAAAAAAAAATACAAATCCAGTGTCTTTAGAAGTGGCATGCTGCCAGTACCTTTAGCAAGAGCTCCACAGAATATTTTTGCATCACCCTTAGTAAAAAATGTTATTAGATAGGTCATAAAGGGTACTAAAGCTAAGGAGAACTGTATTTTACAGTTACTTTAGAAATAGTTGCCCTTCTGCTAGATATGAGAATGGGATATCCAGGAACACATTTTAAAGCTTCTCATTGTGGTTTCATGGACTTGTAGCAAAGAGGTGGCATTAATCTAAAGCCAGCTGAAGTCAGTGGGCTGATTCCCTGCCCAATCCCCCCCCCCTTTGAAAGTAGGTGGTGTGAGGACACAGCTGAAGTGGCACTGTGGTAGCTTTATAATCAGGTGTCTCTGAGATGGGGTGGCTGCCTCAGTGGCACTTCTCCCCTGCAGAATTCATGTGAATTTGCACCCTCACTTACCACCCTGTGAAAAATACTCCTTTTCTGCTGCTGGTAAGTGGCATGCTTGTGATAAAATTTGTGTTTCATCAGATCCAAACAAAGTTTTATTCAGGGGGAAAAAAAGGGGGAAAAAAGTTTTTTAATTTAATGTGCTTGTGGAAATTCAGTGATACTTGGTCATTAACTTGACTGAAATCCATCTAAGTGTACAGTCAAACACAAGCCACTTGTTCTCAAGCAGTGTTTATGGATAACGAAGCAAGGTGGGAGATCTATTACTTTTGCCCATACTCCCCATCAAATCTCCCTCTGTAAATACACAGTCAAACATTAGTGATGACCCTCATCTGCTTCAGGTTCATTAATGGAGATTCCTGTGCCTGCACGGAATGCCACTGACATCTAGCATGGAGCTGTAGTGCTAGCAGAATGGGGAGTATCAGATATAAAAGCACTGAATTATTATAATTTAAAAACACTTCATTGCAGAAGACAGGTAACAAGCTGCAATTTAAATAAAATGCTTCAAATTATGTGGTTGTGTTCCTGGTCTGATTTGAAAAAAAAGGTGAGTATAAAGTTGCAGTTGTAACCATTAGTTATGTGATTTTAAAGAGTGGCAATATATAAATAGTTTGCTTGTGGTAATTTTATGTTAGGAGTATTCTATTGTTTGATAAATGCTGAGGGAAAATTATTTGGTTTTGCAATAAAAATATTTCAAAGAAGAAAACAATATATGTAGATTATAAGGGTCGTTCTTTAACAGTGTCATTATTTGTGATGAACTCCTATCCAGCTGATGATGTGACATTCTGTATTAACAGACAGCATCAATATTGCATTGCAATCAAAAAAACCCAGGCAAATAAAGAAATCAAGTGTTTTAACTAATGCCATTCCAGAACCATCTAAATATTTTACACCAGGAACACTACAAATACCAGCTGGTATTGGATAAGATATTACTTTGCATTTTAAAGTTATTTCAATACTGCAAAACAGAATAACATATTTAGATAAAACTTTGGAGCCATTTGGAACCTCAGAAAGTTTTTATTTTATTTTCTCTCCAATTTTCTCCTTTTTTTGGCAAAATTTGACATATTTTTAGCCATCACAGGTTTATGATGAAAAAAAATCACAAAAGCAACCTGAAACTGCATACAGAATGAGGCAGATCTATGAAGGGTGATCAGTGAACATCAGGAGTTCTAAATATGCAGATGGCATAAAAGATTCTAAAATGAAAAGGTATTTTGCTTGGTTTTCATATGGCAGTAGTAGCTAACACGATGATGTGGATCTTGCTGATACCTGTCTGGGATGGGAGCACAACCTTTACAGTTTTCAGATGATCCTGAGCATACTTGTAGGAACTTAGGGCGTAGATGGAAAGGAAAGGGCACACAACCCCTTCTTTTTATCACCTCTCCCTGCAAATGTGCAAGGGGTGATAGTGGCCATTTGCTCATTTAAAGCTGTCACTTTGTTAGGCACAAAAGGATGGGAACCCTCTGGCCAAACATAGATATTTGCACCTGAGTGACTCAGGTAATAAAATAGGGTGTGAATAACCCAAAGGTTAGGAAGGGATGAATTGCTTGCTGGAAATGCCTGTCTCAGCAGACTATAAAAAGAGCCAGTGTGGGTAGTCAAAGGTAACCACCTACATCATGGACTTTTAAAGGTGTCATGAATCTTTCTTGGAGCATGGAAGAACAGATTGTGTTTTCCTGAAGTCTTATGGAAGCCTGAGTGCTACAAGAAATGAATCTCCTCTCTCTCAAGAGATAATCCCCCACAGACAATATCCACAGCAAACTGATGCAGCAGAATCCCCTGCTTGTCTCAAACCGTTGAAGCAAGCAGCAGAAGTAGCCCTGCTGCCTTTACACAGGGCTGGTGCTCACAGCCCAGGAAAGCTCTGCTGGGACAAGCAGACAAGTAAAAAATGGACCTACTTGTGCATTTAGTTTTGAGGTTGTTGATTGTTACAACCATGCCTAAAATCACTGGCAGTACCTCTATGAGCTAAATATTCCATACAGAAGTGCTGTGAAGATCTCATTGTTCTTATGCACAGTAAGTTGGAGCCAGATGCACACTACGAGAGGTCTCTTTGATGCTCAGACTGTGAAACCTGAAAACAGTTTAGGTGAGTGATACACAAAATCCCCACATAACCAACGGGCCACACAGGAGCTTGCAGTGTACATTAGGTGTTTAAATACTGCACAGTAAGCAAGTATTGGATAAAACCAGAAATACTGAGGGAATGACTGGAACCCCAAAACTTTCTCGCCTCAGCAAAGTAACCTTATCCTTTGCTTGCAGAGCTAACCCACTTCTATCTTCCTCTCCTTACATACATGAGACATATAAGCCAGTCATCTCAGAGCCTCAACAAGATCTGCTGCCACTAAGCTCATGTGAAAGGCATGCAGCTCTGCTTCCTCTGGCTGTGCTTAAAATATCTATGAAATAGCTGCCTGCACTCTAAGAGATGTCTTCTTGTAAGACTTAGTTTGGTTTTTTTGAATTTAGCTTTCAGAGACATCTAAGTCAGAGCTGCAGGTAGGCATCTGAGCTCAAGCAGACTTCACAGGCATCCCTGTTTCTTACAATTCTTGGATGCCGTGTCAGTAATTCCACTAGCAGAAGAACAGCTATTTCACAGGACACTGTCCAGTTTGATGTGCTGGATGTTCAAACCTATCTGTCTCCTCCTGTTCAATGTACTTTGAACATTGGCTTCTGAGTCTGGGTGGTCGATTATACTCCTGGAGCCAGCACCCAGACATCAGCAGTGACAGCAATAGGCAATGGCATGCCTGAAAGGATATTCTTAGGCTGATCACTCACTAGCTCTTTCCTTTCTCAAAGGCAAAAGTTCCATCACAAGACCTCTGTGAAGCAAGGTGGGCAATAGCAATAAGCCTAAAGCCCACAGAGACAGAACTTTGAGGAACCCAAGTGAGTTGAACAAATTCCTTCTCCTCGCAGCCCCCTGGCTGCAGTGTGTTCCAAGCCACCACTCATCCCTAGCAGGGATGGGGGCTCCCAGCAGCACAGGGAGCAGCAGGAAAACCTCTTTCTTGATAGGATTTTATACACAGCACTCTGAGGTACTGAGATACTCATGTGTCCAAATGTGTGACCCTGTCTATTCCTAGTGTCTCAACACAAGAGTGGGGGAAGGCAAAAATCACATGCGTGTAAAGGTGTTTGAGGTCAACCTTAAACGGTGCACTGCAGGAGGTATTTGTTTATTTTCTTTTCAGTCTGTTTTCATAACCACTTTCTAGTTGACTACCCGAGTATCTTTTTCCCAGTTTCTAAGGAAAAACTCAAATCTCTCATCTCTTTGTATGCTGTGGTTGACAAATCACTGGTACCATCGGCCCTTGCTGCATGTAATTTTCTGGGAAAGAAAATATTATTTTCTAGAATAAACACTTTCAAAAGGATTATTTGTTTAAACAGTTTGCATTTTTCAGAAGGAATTATGATATCCATAAATTCAAATATAGTTGTTTATATGTTCTGAACAGTATATTCTAATTTTCTCAAGGCACCTGTGCTGCTATATGTGCTCAGTTACAGTGGTACATAGCAGGTGCTAATGAAACAGAAATGTTAGTTTATTGTGAATTTAAGCAAAATAGCACAAGCAGAAAATCAATTAGAATGTAATACATTCCTGGTAGATTTTAGGGGTTTAGGATTGCTTTTGTTTTCTGCAGTTGCATCAGTCAAAAGTCTGATTACAAAGAAAATCTATACTCAGTTTTCTTCCTTGTTTAACTCTGTTAGGGACAGTGAAATTAACACACAGAATGTATTTATCTGTTAATTTTGAACTGGTTTTAATTCTCAGTGAAAAAGAATGTATGTAAATCATAAAGACAGCTGATGGCAAAACTGACCGATTAAAACACATTTTAGATATTAAAAAAAAAAAGGTAGAGCAACAACTACAAAGCCTTGGTTCCTGCATTCCTTGCAAATACCAACTTCTTGCTGTTTTCACTGGGCATTTCAAATGTGTGAAGAATGTATTATGGAAGCCTTAAAACCAAGATTATAATCATGCCTGTGAACTCCAGTTTAAAACAAGGAAACACACTCTGTCAGTCACAGGCTGTTAGAGGCACAGTCAGTCTAAGGACACACAAGTTTTCCAGTGGAGGCTTTGGTTTCTAATGGGCAGAATTTACTGCTCAATTACATTGTTATGCAAGAGTGGCGAACCAGATTTAGCTGTTACTTTTTCAAAACAAATATAGCTCTACATTTTACACCTTAGTCTGTTCCTGTGCTTGATTAAACATTTATAAATAGTTCCCCCCACTCATCCTACAAATGCTTTGGGTTCAGAGGCAGTATCTGGTTCATAGCACAGGTTATTGGAATGGAACTGAGACACAAAATTCAAGCGGATTCTGTAACATGGAAAATGCAGAGGAACTGAGGTCAGGAGTTTGACTTTTAGGTTCAGTGTTCCATTTAGTTAGTCAAATATTGTACCAGACTGCTTCATAATTCAGGCAGAAGAGAGTCTTGAAACTGATTTTGATTTTAAAGCCTTTCTGAGTATTTGCTGGAAACCAAATCCTGCTCCCAGGAGGAACTGAATAGGTGATGTAGCAGGAATAATTCTTAAGCTTCTAACTGGTATGAAAGAGAAAGTAATAAAATACTACTCATAGTTTTCTAACAAGAAAAATTAAAGCCAATGCATCTTTGTTACCTTTTTACAAATGATGATCAATTAAAATAGCAATGACCAAGCTTCCAGAGAAACTGCTGACTCCCAAAGGAGAAGTTTGTGTTGCAACTCTACCTGCTTCACCTATCCATTGATGGTTATATCAATTATTTCCAAAGGCCTAGACAGCCAGATTTGGCAATCAATTTTTTGGTGCTTCCGTACTGGAAATTTGGAAGAATCCATTCTTAGGGGTGCTGAACAGCTGATGTCCCTACTGATATTAGTTTATTCAATACAGGTTTTTTTTTTTTTTTAATTCAGTCAAAGATAAGGGTTTTGTTCCCTTTCCTCAGGTTCAACTCAAGAGAGTGACCACCTTCTAACTTGGACATAAGTGAATCATCCCTGCCTCACAGCCATGATTCTCCTTGAATTTTAGTATGAATGCTTCTCTTGCTGTTTCAGTCTACTAAAACCGAGTCCAAGAACTGAATGTAATAAGATTAAGACTGTATAATAAATAACACACCAGAGTTTTATGACACAAAACCCTATTCAAATATAATTTACTCCAAGACATGGAATTTGATATTGGAAATAAATGTACAGTAAGTTCTTAGTGCATATTGGGACCTATGTGTATCCCTTATAAACCAGCAATTAAAATGAAAGGACAACATGTATAGCAGCTTGAGAGGGCTTTTTCCTAGTAAGTTGGATTAAAAGAAGTAAAATGTATTTGGCAAAGGAAAGCTAACCAGCTTTAGGAGACCCTGTAATCCAATTGCAAATAGATGACTTGTGATCTTTTTCTTGGCATTCCAGAAAATACATGAACAGCTTCCTCTGTAGACTAAGAGTGAAAAGGGAAATGAATGTATATTACAGCAATATGTGGAAAACTACAAATTATTCCACAAAGGGCCAAACCTTGGAACTACTCTGTTATTATTGAGGCTAAACTTCCATCCTCTCCAGAATGGAGCTTTGACTCAGTAAGGATCACAGGAGTTGACTCTAGAAAGATCTGATATGGTTAGGATTTGCTATTGCACTGATGCTAATTAAGTGGAAGGATTTCTTCACCAGAAAGATGTTGTTCTGTAAAATTCACATTTCCAAGTCCTTTTCTGATAAATTCTCCATAGAACGTTTTCTGCCTGCATAGCAAGCAGTGTTAAATTCACAAGTAAGAAAAACCTACCACCTACTGTTATAAAAGAAAAGTGGTAGAGAGAGAATATGGGGTGATTGATGAAAAGGAGACAGGTGGACAGAGCTGATGTTCAGTGTCCTATTCCCACTGTCAGAAGCTGAGTATGAGGTCGTGTTGGTCATTGGTCTGAACAGCATGAGACTTCTCACATTCCTATGGAATATTTCACATGTGATTGGTACAGAGGAGGAACATTTAACAGGGTTAGGGACCATGTCAAGGATGAATGTGCCAAGTTTAATATACTATTTGTGGTACTAAGATTACTTGTTGTTTCAGGTTTTGTATGGAGCAATCTGTGCCTGTAAAGACACACCGACTGTGCACGAACAAGAGGCCTGTATTTGAGATATGGAAAATTACACTACTGGACCACCATCAATTTAAAACAGAGATTAATTTTCAGTGTTTCAGCCAGCTGAATGGATTATTTTATCACTCTTCTACCAGCAGTCCTGAAGAATGTGGGAAAGAGCAATGGCAAGAGCTCCTTTGGACCTACAAATAGGCTTTAACCAGTCCTTACCAGTTTTATCTGGTGCTTAAAATTTTAGCCTGTCTTCCATAGTAAGCATCAAATACTTTTTCTGTGATGACTCAGTTGTATTTATTAATTGTTTAGATAATTGCAATTGTAAATGGAATGCTTCACTGATTCAGTAATTAGGGAGTCTGAATTTGAAATAATTTATTAGGTCTTAATTTATGTGCTGTGAAATCTGTTAGATCATTTGCTAGTCAGTATGTTGTCTAGAATAAAGGCATTTCTACAAAGGGATTTTAGGGTGAGGGTCACCAGTATAATCAGAAACATACTCAGTCTGGCCTCCAGCTAAAGATTATATGCTTTTAAGTGTATTTCTGTTTTGCAAAATGGCCTTTTGAAGACTTAGCCATTTCAACAAAATTCCTTTTTTCTATATAAAAAGAGAAAAAGCAATTATTTTGCACTGTTGTTTGACTTCCCACCACTACCACCCTTTCCCCTAGATATAGATGACCCAGCTGATCAAGTGTGAGAAGTACATAGTTCTCTGCACTGACTTGTCTGAACCTCTGGAATGAAATCTTCAAAGTTAGAAGCAAAGTTGGCATGAAAACTAAGCAGGGATTTGATTAAAGATTTGGAGTTACCCACACAATAAATTGAACCAAACTAATTTTTTTCATGTACAAAGGCACACTTATGTTTTCCACAATGTATGGAAGGAAGTGACATCAGTTGGCTTTCAGTGCTAATTTATTGTATTCATCCATATGCTTATTATAATAGAGGATTTGTCAGTATGTTCACTATAAAAAAAAATCAGCCAGGGCTGGGGCCTTTTTTTTTGTTAAACTCAGCTGTTACAAATGATATTTGACTGAAGCCTCAAAGCTTGTCTGCTTGTACATGACACTCTGAAATTGAAACCTTACAATTTGAATGTCTTCAGAAATGTACTTGTAGAGGGGTTTAGGGGAAAACATGGGGCTGCTGAATATATTGCTTTGGGCAGGATTTATCTGACAAAATATATGTGCCTATACATCAATACAGACATATGCAGCTGTCTATATTGTAGACTTATGTAGATGTCCATATGTAGATGTCAGTATTTCAATTAATCACATACTCTACATAACCAAAGAAGAGAGGTGTGATTCATTTTAATCCAAAGACATCAACTATAGAGCAAGATATCATGTCACAGGCACACCCAAGAGTACCTGTAAGAAGGGAATTAGAGGTGACTGAGTTGCAATCATATAAAGTGAAGTGAAATGAACTTCACAGGAATGACCTGAAGTTTAATGCTTTGAAGGTGTTTCTTTTATCCAAGGGATAACCTGTTTAGATTTTTTCCCCTCCATTGTTAATGACTTTTCTTTTAATAGTCAAGGAATGTGTTCTCCAGTAATCTCACATATAAATATTTTGTCCCTGGACAAAGATGTAAATTACCATATTTGGATCTATGACCATGGTCAGGAAATGTGCATATTCAGATTCATTGTCTTCAGTGAAAATAATAAATTTAAAATACTAAACAGGGGCAAAAGTCTGAGCCTTTCACTCCTTTTTTATTTTTCTTTCCAAAACTAACTCTTCACGTAGTTACAGTCATGACCTATTCAACCTTCCTTTACTCTATAGTGTGTATTCAGCAGAAATTCCTAATGAACAACAACTCTCCATGAATATCAATGGTTCAAGAAACAGAAGTGATAAGTAGATTTATTTTTCTGTCAGAAGTCTTTTTCTGGAGCCTGGAGAAAGCTAAAAATAAGTGGAGGGGGATATTAGGAAAGGAAGAAAATGTGCACATTGGAAATAGAGCAGGGTAAAACACAGAGGGAGAAACACAAGTAGTAAACATATGAAGAATAATTTTAAATGGAAACATAAAGAATATGGAAACACATTTAACTGAATTTTGTTTGTGCAATCATTTAAAATTTCTCTCAGATGCAACACAGCTCTTGGATATATTAATAGGATCTGCTGAAACCAGTGGGATAATAATGAAGGGCAGATTTTCTCTCTCTTAAACTAAATGAGATGGTTATAGTGTCAGCACAATCTGCAACCAGCGAACTTTTCTTGTCTAGGAGCTCCAAGATTAGTTCCTAAAATGATCTCTGAGATGGCAGGCACAGGAAAGACATTAATAAGTACAAACACAACTGTTCTTCATGTCATCAGATTGCAAAAATTTGCTTTATCAGAATAACTAAAACAAACCAGAAAAAAAATTGGATTGGGAAGCAGATGTTAGAAGTGTCCTTTAGGAGCTTGTGATTTACAGCTGAATTTTATTCCATAATTTTATAAGTAATTCCTTAAAGAATTATCACTTTTCTGCCGATACATCTCATTTATTATTACCTTCTTTAAGAACATCTAAGCAAAGTTACTTGCAAAACATCAAAAGCCAAAGTAATAGTATGGACCTCCTCAGGACAAACAAAATGCTTATTCGGAGACAAAAATCATGGCTATTTCTCTCACATGCTTACTTTGTTCCCTACTTGACTTGCTGCTTCCTGCACTGTTACTATATCACCTGGATTCCCAGAGGTTTTCTAACTCTCAGCCAATAATCCTCGCCAAGGAGGAGGAGGAGGGAGGGAGTGTTACATTTCTGTGAGAATCTTTGCAGTTTGTTGCCACTGAGTGAATTGGAACAATTTGGCTTTGAGGAAGTGATTTATACACACACATCCATCACATATAACCTGCTCTGCTCTGTTAACTCTCTGTTTGATCTCTGGAGGGTTCAGTAGATTAGGGAGGGTCTTCACACAGAGGTTTCATTAACAACCAATCGCTTAACCTGGCATGACTCCTGTTTGTGCATTTGGACACTTTAAAGCGGGAAGACTAGGGGAAAAAAAAATGTTAATGGGGATCATTATTTCCCAGTTCAGGAAACACCAATCATGCTGTTAGAGAGAATTTGCTTCCCATTTCCTTGGTTTTATGTTTTAGACAGTATGGAAAACAGAACTGAGGTTTACAATTTGAGCCATTCAAAAATGGTGACCAGAGTATGTGAATTCTGGCAGCACAAAGTATATAAGTAATCAAAGAGCATGAATTTAATTAAATTCATTATTTAATTCAATATCTAGCCATAAGCCATGGAAACTTGAACATTACAATCTGGTTTAATGAGATAGTAAATGCAGGCCAAGCAGTTGCACTTTTTAAATATTCCAGATTAATGGGTCTCTGGTTACTGTCACCTGTTTGTTCAGAGTGGGGGGGAGGAATTTGATCGAGTCAAAGGGCTGATACTATTATAAAACAAAGTTAAAGAACAAAGTCAGAATCATGGAACAGTATGACTATTTTTGTTATGGGTGGGGAATTTTGAGATAGTAGCAGCATACAGTTTTGGAAAACACCATCCAGAATTACAGCAGTGACTTCCCATGCAAACACAGTGCACTGTGTCTCTGCACTCTCTTACAGAAAAGGTATACACTGTTAATGAAAGGATTAAATTTAGTACTTTATTATATCCTTAGAAACCAAATGACTGGTTTTAAACCAGTAAAGTGCTCACCATAGTTTTACAGTTAACAAACTACTGAAAGCATGGGAAAATTGGTAATTTCCTGTTGAACTCAAGAACATGGAAGAAAATAGGTAAGTATCAGTAATTTTTGGGAAATATGTGGAGAAAGTTGGCAGAGCAACTGTCAGTGTTTATTAGTGGCAACTATGGCAGCAAGACAAAAATTTGGCAATGATTATTAATATTTATTTCAATAACAAAATGTAAAGAACAGTGTTGCATTCTGTCATAATATTTGAATGCTTAAATATTATCTGTTATTAATGAATACCAGTGGTCCAATATATCCTAAACTCTGCCTATCCCATGCTCTCTAATCCCTCACCCCCCAGATGTCCAGAAAAACAGATGTGCTCTGTAACATGGCCTGATATTTAAATGATAACAGACTATTGAGTACAAAGCTTTGGAAATTTACTTTCTTTCATTTTAAGGTTACAATTCAAGCCTCAGTGGCATTTGCAAATGTTGTGATAACACACATGAGAGAGAGAGACTGGAGGGAAAGACTAGATTTAGGACTTCATGGATAAAAAGCAGCAAGCTTAAACGCATAAAGAATTTTATTGGTAGTTTTTTTCCTGCAGGATTTTTTCCTTCACCTTTCATTACCTTTCCTTTTAAGCCTTTTCAAGAAACAGTCCCATGGTCAGTTTCCCAAAATGAGCAGTCTCTTTCCCATGAGGGTAAGGGTATGAGCTATAGTCTTATATGATCAAACTAAAGATTCTCCTAATTCAATAGAAACCAGAAAATTTTGTATCCATCACAATGTTTTAGTTGTCATTATCAATCTCATCCTTGGATATATGTTTATTATCTATGATATATGTTTATTATCTATACACAGATATCCATTCCCAGATATAACCATATATATCCATATACTCTTTATATAATTTTGAATTTTCCTCTATTTTCTATGGTAATGAATTCCACAATGTCAGCAACAACATTTAGAACTGCCCTTCACCTTTAACACTGCAACATTCCACCACTGTTCCTCTGACTTTTTGCTGTCTCACATAGCATCTGTTGTCCTCTACTGTAGTGAAATCACAGCCCCTGTACCCAGAGCTGACTCTACCAAGCACACTACCTGGGAGAAGAAGCTTTATCCATTAGTATGACACAGAATGACAAGCTTCACATTCATTTCATTTTTGGTGAAAGTAATTTTATTTCTGAGTTAGAAGACATGGAAAGAAAATTGTTGCGATCTATGATTTCTGTATTTAATTTATGTCTTTTACATATTTGTGGGAGATTGAATAGCATGCAAGTAGTGGGAGATCAAAATCTTAAAAAGTGGTTTTAACAGTTTTGTAAAAGGAGTGTGTTTTCCCTTATAGGGTCTTTCCCCAGTAATATTCTTTGAGCTCATGAAAATCACTGAATACAGTATTTGTTTGTCTATTTGTTTGTTTGCTGTACTGAAATCAAGCTTTCCATGATGATTAATATGAACAGAAGCCTTTGGAGATTTTATTGCCAGAATAAGGAATGTCTCCTCTGATCTCTCCTATAACAGGTTTTAGATCTAGCCCCTCAGGAAACAGAAAGTACATTGTAATGAAATATTGAAGATTATTTTCATTATGAAATTACCAAAGCCAGATATTGATTTCTGCACTTTCTGGTCATGCATTTCTGATAAAACATGAACCTTTTATTACCTGTTTTAACCTGACATTTCTTCATGGTTTATACAAGGATTACCATCAGATGTTGAGCATTAGGATGCATTGACTTCTTAGCTTTACCTTTAACTGAATGCGGCTCCAGTCTCAATACAAAGGGACTGGGGTGAAATACTGAAAAGAAGCAGTTAATCCATCTGGGCAGATGATTAACAACTGGGCAACAGAGAGAGAAATGTAATGCCACAAAGAGATAAAGGACACACATAATCTTCTGTCTGAAGCTATGTACACTCACCCTGGACTTTTGCTTTAGAAATTAAGACACAGACAGCATCCATTTTCTATAAAAGATGGTATAAGATTTTCCTTTTGTTGTTTGCCAAATGGACACCCACCTTCACCCACAGCCAACTCACACTGCTTTGAATTGGGGGTTGATGCAGAGATGGAAACAATCAAGGGGAGCTGCGAACACCGCAGCCCATTTCAAAAGCATTCCTTTTCCAGGCCATCAGCTGCAGCAGCAGCACAGGAAGCCTTCCCTAATTTTACCACTACTGAGCAGCAGCTTGATGGTGTTTATGCATGGCAGGACCCCACCAGCGAGGAGACCCACAGCTCCGGAGCACCAGAAGTGATGTTCAGAGAAAGGGTACAATTGACAATGGAGCTGTTCACGGCACCAGGGCTGTAAGCCCATCAAGCATCCCCTCTATCATGTTTATTGCTCTTTATTCAGCTTTAAAGAGGCTTTTTTATCCTGCACAATTTAACTGATATATATGCTTTTCTGATATTTTTCTTGTTCAGTAAATGAACATCAGGTTTGACAGACATCAGTGGGTCACATCATGGGTTACATTTATCTTAATGCTACAAGGCTTATCTGATGCTTCAGCACAGGCTGTCAAACATGTTTGTCCTCCCCATTACACTAAGTACAGCTGTTGTGTCGCTGGGCTCTTCGTGTCCCCTTTCCAGCTCTGTTAAGGGTCCCTTATCTTATACTTTCACAGCATAATATCTGATGCTGAAACCACACAGAGAGAGAAGTCTTATGTGTGGTGTTCAGGCGAGCCTGTAACACCATAAATATAATGTTTACTGCAAATCTCAGCCTCTTTCACTTATTTCCTTTGACAATGCAGCTCTAGTCCTGGGTTTTACAGTGCTTGCCATGGCAAATAGACATCAAACACAGGAACATGGTTTTGCTTGATCCTGTGAGAAAGCAAAGCGGGGAATCTGAAAACCATTATCAAAAGATTAAGATATGCAAGCAAAAAAATATCAATAGCAGTAGTGAAAATGCAGAATTTCCCAAGGGCTTCCAAAATGCATTAATGAATACAGTTTCCCCTGCATGTTCAGTTGATGATGATGTCAAAATATTTTCCATTTTAATAGTAACTCAGACAGGTACTAAAAAATAGCTCCTAAATGCAGACTTTGGAGTGTCCAAATAACTTTGATGAAAGGTTTCAAAGACAGCTTGTAAAGGAACCCTTTGGACCATTACTGCTTATTTTCAATACATCTTGAAACAATAGAGAAATTGAAGATATTTTAAAAGGGCAAATAAGACAGCTTGGGTAATTATAGGCCTGTCACACTGACATTGATCCTAAGCAAAAGAGCTGGCTGGTGCAGGACTTGATTAATAAATTAAAGGAGGAAAATATAATTAATGCCAATCAACATGGGTTACATCAAGCTAAACTGGTAGGTTTTATGATTAAATTACCAGTTTAGTTAAAAATAGAATAACGGAGAAATCATACATTTAGATCTCTCTACAGCATTGATTTGGCACTCCCTTGTTAATCTATTTATTAATTAGATAAGATACTATGGTGACAAAAATGTAGCATAACTCATATCAGTAAAGTTATGCGACTGACAGGTCTCCAAACACACTGCAAATGGGCATACTCATTGACAATGTAGGGGGTTTTTGGATCCCCACAAGTTATTTGTATCAAAAAACAGAAAAAAAAAAATCCCCGGAGTGGTACAAGCCACCTCATAACCCAACCATAAACAAGTACTTTGATCCTAAATATGGCCACATATATAGTATTACCTCTGAGAATAATCACTACTGCTAGGTTGTAACCGCAACCAACCTTTGGAAGAAAAAAGAAAGGGAAAAAATGAGAGACAGAAGTATCAAGTTTTCAGCATGATTCCCTACTTTAAAGGCCAAATACCGTCACTGGGCACAGAAGGAAGGGAGGTTGCATTAACTCTGTGCTTGGAAATTGTGCTGCTGAATTTAGACCACTCCTGGTGCTGATACAGAGAAAAGAAAAATCCTGGAGACTTAGAGTTTGAGTAGAAGTCAAGGGAATGATGTGAGGATTAGAAAATTTACTTCTTTATGAGGTACTTAAGCACTCAGTAAAATAACTTTTGTCATAGAAATCAAAGGCATGAATGTACTGTATTCCTTAGGTACTTATTTAAGGACAAAATTTCATTACAGAGGGCTTTTCAGTCCAGATGAAGATGAAGTTTCCATTTCTGTGATCTTAGGCTAGAAAGGTTAGACCAGCAATAAGATAAAACTCAAAAAATAACATAGAACAATGTATTGTTTATAGATTCTTTCCTTTCTTCTCTGGCCTATTCCTTAGACCAATGAACCTTTAACTCTACTCTGCACAGCTGTGCTGGGAGGTGAACATGTTCTCTCCCAAAACTAGTTTAAAGCTGATTAAGTGGTGTAATCTCTTGTGACATAGAAAAAAAAGGATTGAAAACCTCCTAGGCAGAAGAAAGAACGTGCTTTTCATTCTTCTGTACCTCGCGTAATGCTCTAACCACCCATCTACAGGGCAAAAGCTATCACTGGTGATAATTTCTCTTTTTTGATGAGAAATGTAGCATGTTGGTACATTTGATGTGGAACACAGTTATCTGAGAATACCCCCATCAGCCATTTTATAGAAGTATTTGCAGGCAATTTAGACAAAGAAAGCAGAAATATTTAGCTTGTGGTCCTTGAATATGCACTGAACAGACCCCAGCTTCTCCACTGTCCTGTTGATCCCCTTTTTGGTTACTTTCTGAAGGAAGACTTCAGGCTCCTGAAAACCCTGCAGTCCAGTAAGGAAGTTATTTGCAGAACTGAGACAACTGTGGACATAGCATCAGAAAAATGGTTCAGGACATCAGGAACTCAACTTCAAAATCAAGCTGCACTTCACTGCTGTTCTAGGTCTCATTCAGAATCCCTTATGTTCCATCACGGGTGCACTTTTAACCTTGTAGGCAATTCAAAAATGCACTTGGAAGAAAAAAAACTCAATAGAATAAGCCCATATGTCTTTACACACAGATTTGAACATTGTCTTCTCTGATCATCATGATTTTCAAAAAAAAGGAGCATAAAATAAATGTGCATTAATACAATGATCTATAATTGTGCAACATTACATAAATATACTCATATCCAGTGGGTAGCTTCCAGTAAATATGAAAATGAAAATTTTAAATCTATATTTTCACTTTTTTCCTTTAAAAAAAATTAAGCTTCAAAGCAAAACTTACATATAATTCTTCCTACATCAGTGCAAGATTAGACAGAGCAGACAATCCAGTACCACTCAGCAAGAGTCCTGGAAATCCTGAAGAATGTAATATAGACCAGAATTTCCTACCTGAGTTTCACAATTTTTTGGTTTTACATTTTAGTCAGACCCTTACCTTTATTTAAATAGGTTTTTTTGATTGCATCTATAAAATATTTAATATATACAGCATCATTATTCTACATTGTGAAAAGCATAAAAGCATATGAAAGTAATAGCTTCCTTGACACACAAGAGGATTAATGTGTATGAATTGAATTTTTCTGTGGTCTATGAACTCACATTTCATGGAGACACCAAATTTATAGATGGAGAAAATCCCTCATCCAATCTGAACTTCATAGAAGCTTACCATGGAAACATGAGGGATGCGTGCTCCTAGAATCACCTTTGCAAATTAAATTTCAAGATGGAGATCATTAGAGAGTATGCTTGCAGGAGTGATTTTTTTTTTTTTAATAATGCTAAAATTTTATTTAGCACATGAGAGTTTGGTGTCTTTTCTCTAGCTTCAGAAAGTTAAGCTGCATTGCATGCTACAGAAAAAAAGCATTTTTTCAACTGTTTAGCAACATAGAAAGCAATGTAAGCTAAAGGATAAACATTTTTGTCATCAGCAAATCAGTACCTTCTAGAGGTCTATGACCCAAAACTTCCAAGAAAAAATGTGCTGCTAAAGGCACAAGCATTTAAAATCTATTATCATTAGCATCTTTAAATAAATCCCCTGTATTTGTAGAAAAAACAGTACATAGCACCATTTTCACACGGCCCTTTTGGGGTACCTCCATGATCCTGATGTCACCTATCTATAAGGCACAGTGGCACACAAAGACTTCTTAAAACTTGACCATCCAGACTGCTTGTCACTTTTTGAAATAGATTTTTGAATAGTTATTTCTGAATTTTTCTCCAGTACTTATGTAGAAAGTCAGCTGGATTCCAATAGTCATGTTGTTCCACTGCTCTCTTTCAGCATGTCAGCAAGAGTAGGGTTTTATTTGGCTACAAATCCTTAGCTAAATATTCCTTAGTTGATTTAGATCAAATAAAATGACAGCAAAGTATTGTTGAGGCAAACTAAACTATCCAAAGGCAATTTTTGAAATTTTCCATTTCGAAAACATTTTCAAATATATATGGGTATAATTAAAACTTGCATCCAGTACAACAGCAGAAAACGATGCCTAAAGAAGAGCAGGGGCTGTAATTCTTTGTGAGGGTCCCTCTCACAGACAGGCTGCAGTGTCATGCCCAGCTAACACATGGGAGCAGTCAAGCATGTGTTCTATCTGGGAGTCTTAGAGGCAATAAAATGGGCTGCACCCTCCCACTCTTCTTTAAGGGTGTATCAATGCACACTTTGTTAATAAAAATCAGCATTCCCTCATATTCACCCCATCCATCCAGGAGACTTAGTTCTGCATGAAGCATGATTGGTCTTGGTCAGACCCATCCAGGCTGACCTCTTGTTCCAAATCTGTCAGTCTGGATACACAATAAAACACCACTTGCTCACTCTGCCCTCAACTGCTACTTCTGAACCAGAGAACAAATGAAAAGTAAAATCTGGAAAGGCACTTTTTACAAGGACATGTACTGATAGGACAAGGGCAAATGGCATTAAACCAAAAGAGGGAAAATTTGGATTAGATATCAGGAATAAATTCTTTTCTGTGAGGGTGGTAAGGCACTGGCACAGGCTGCTCAGAGAAATTGTGGATGCCCTGTAGTGTTCAAGGCCGTAGCTTTGTGTTCAAAGTGTAGCTTTGAGCAACCTGGTCCAGTAGAAGGTGTCCCTGCCCAAGGCAGGGACTAGAATTAGAACTAGATAATCTTTTAGATCCCTTCCAACCCAAATCTTTCTATGAATCCGTGAAAGTAAGCAAAACAGAAAATAAATAAATAAATAAGTCAACCTTGCAACTTTTTTCGTGACCTTTATGAAGTAGAAACTGTGCCAATCTGACCTTTGCTATAAGAGAAAGTATAAACCAAAATGCAGTTATTGGCCTAGTCCTTGGCTGTGTGACAGACCACTCCTTAGCACAAGAGGGAATTTAGTGAGTCTTTCAAACAGCAAAACCACACACAGAGTCAGCCAACTAACCTGCAATTTAGGTATTCCCATAAGTTCTTGTCAGTGTCCATAAGTAGTGTTATCACCTATAATTGACTAGAGGATTTCAATTATGCTGGTAAATTTAGCAATAATTACACATCTTTGCCACCATTCAGGAATTACCTCTCAGGGCATGGAATCTGTTTATACTCACTTCCAACACATTCAGCCTTCTTGTGTTTGCTCAGCTCATGGGTTCATCCAACCATAACGATCTCATTTGTTACATGAAGTGCTGTGCTCCAGGAAACAGTATCTTGAACCACACCTCGGTTTCTCAAAGAAACCAGTGTATCACAAGGACAAATTGTTTGGCACAGAAAGAAAAACACCTTCCTCCTCCTGACACAGCAGATCTTATGAAAAAAATTCATTTCCACTGGCATAAGAAATGGGTTTTGTGGTGGATAGAGTGGATGCTCAGAGAAATTCAGGATCATCTTCAACTTGTTCCTTTCTTCATTATGCTCATTATTTCTCAACCTCAACCTTCCTGTTTGTTCCTTCAAAAGAATGTTTTTGAGCCCAAGAGCTCATATAAATGCCCTTCTGGGAGAGCAGTGAGGAAAACAAGCTATTCTTGAAAGGTATCAGAAGGCAACATTTTAGGAAAGCTCTTATCTACCACAGTGGCAAAACAAGAGCTTTAGAAGAATAAAGCAGACAGTGCCAAGTGATTCACCATTTTTTTCCCCCCAGTCAAATGTAGAAAAATTTACAGTAGCATTCTACTGCTGCACTTAATTTTGCCCCCTTCTGAGGTCTCATGCTAGCAAGTGTTCTGGGAGGAATGTTGTCCTGTTGTACCCGGCAGATATCTTCAGTTTTCCCTTGTGCACATCCCCTAAACCACAGGTAAGGGAAGGCAATAACACAGCACCTGGCACAGGCAGGTGAACAAAGGATATGATGTTTCATGCAAAGGGAAGGCTTTAATAGGGTCAATTAATAAAAAAAGGCAGTGCTTACTTGTAACACACCGATGGTATAAGCAGAACTCTAGGTAAAACTTTCACATCACTGCATCAGACTAAGCCTTGGCTGGGCTACTCTTGCCCAGTGCTATCTCCCCCCTCCAGTTTTTTTCTTGTTAAAGGAACAGATTAAATTATTAAAACTAAAGCAAGTTCCTGACATTGGTCCTGTAAAACAATACATGAATAATACTCTTTACTACAAAAACTTTACAGAATAAAACCTTATAAAGTCTGTATGGCAAACAAAACAAAGTTCTTGCTGCTGACACAATAAAATAAAATATTTAACTATATAGTTAAGATAAGCCAAGAACACACATAATACTGGAAATTTTTTCTCATAGCACCAGCACCTCTGGAAATTAACTCATTCTTTAAAACTTTATTTCTCCACATCAAACATTTGTCGGGAGTGCTGTGGCTGCTCTCTTAGGAAACATAACCACCTCTGAAAGACCTAATTTCTGTGTGAAGGTTAATTAGTTTAATGCAGGAAATAGTCTAGTAGAGTTGGGGATGTTTTCTTCAAATAAATGAGTTAGAGGCTTGAGTTTGGTAAGTATTGCCTGAGAAATTGTGGCTGTAGGATGTGACGCCTTGAACAACAGAGCATCACTACACAAAAGGAGAGACAATAGCATCCCACAAGTTCTACCTGAGTTGGCAATTTGTTAAGTTTCTTATTAAACACTTAAAAACACTGGAATAGCCTCATTTGGGGATGGAATTGCTTCCTGCTTACTTTTGTTACACTCTATTTTGTTCAGTACAAACCTAATGTGAACCAGAATGTAGCTGAGGTTGGGATTTGTAAATGAGCTGCAGAGATTGACATCTTGTTGAAACACAGATGATTCAGTGAGAGAATTTTTCATCATGGCATACCAATCCACATTATTTTAATTTGCTGTAGACAATAGCAGTATGCAAGAGAGTAAAGAGAATTTGTATTTGCTGCGTATTGATTTGCATAGTCAAGATTATCACATAGATTTAAGATCATAAGACACTGATCTCTGAAGATCATAACCTTAAAGCCACAGTATATTTGGGCACCACAAACCTAATTACCCCAAATCATGTCACTTATGGAAACACTTATGTAGAGGATTATTTCCAAGCTGGCAATTTAGGTCTCAATCAGGATTTAATTTGCATTCCTTCTTTAATTTATGGAGTTTGCATTTCTTCCCCATCTTACCCTGATACATTTTCGCCCCAGCCCACGGTTGATTTTCAAGAGTTGTAAACTAAAAGCCACTATGGAAGCAATCCTGTTGATATAGGAGTAAAAGTAAACTCACTTTTCATCAGTAGGGTAACAGGAGAGGCAACTGGATGCACACAGGGTCTAACAAGTAGGAAGTTCACTTTATTGGATACATTACAAAAAGAGAGACAACTTTAAGGGGGTATTATATAGGCTTGATGAAAACATTTCATATACAAACCTGTATTTCTGATTGTTTCAGTAGCCTGTGCAGTGTTTACTTGGACAGTTTCCCAGGGATTTCCTGCTTTATTAAGGAGACCGCATCCTGAACCACAGCATTTACATAAATTACCTACATGATAAATGAGATAAGTAAAACACATGGAGGAAGCCTCTGATACCACAGGCATTATTCAGAAGAAAACCCCAAGTTTAATAGGGAAAGATTAACAACAAACTTTTTCCTCCTTTTGATATAAAAGCTATTTTTATGCCATCAGGAAAAGCTGTTTGCACATACATACCAGAAAGTCAAATCTTAGCAGGAAAATACAGAAAAAATAGGTGTATTTATCATATACTAAGCACTACTTAGTTTTAGAAACTTGGACTAAATGCAGTCCCTAGTTGAAAGCACCACCTGGCAACAATGGCTGTTGGCAAAACTCCTAATCAAGGTTTGGGCTGCTGACAGAAAACTACTAATGGCTTCAGACTATTTTACAATTTTTAAACTGAATTTAACAGTTCTCACTGTTTTAGGCCATTAGAAATACCACAAAAGACCAGTTCTTAGAGGTGAATAGACAACCTTTTTGTAAAACTTACTTCTTTTTAACCATTTCAGCCAAGCACGGCTTAATTTCTTGTTATAAGGAAGAGCAATGCAAGTTTTGTTTTTTTTTTTTCAAAAAAGGTTAAGACTCACTAAAAACCCCTCAAAACTATTACTGCATTTGGTGCACGGCTGGTTAACACATAACTGAATATGTTGTATGCTAACAATTCTCTGCTTCGTATTTTGAATCACTTCATTAATAAATATGATTATTTCTCAGTGGAACTGCAATAACAAAAAAAAAATCACAAAAGTTTTTTAGTAGAATGGAATAGAACAGAGCACATTGCTTAAAACCTAAATAACAGAGTGGCTACTCATAATACTGATATACACCAAAGAGTCACAAATGCCACCTAAAGCAATTTGGATGTAATTTCTATTATTATTTTCTTATCCTACATGATATTCTTCATTACTCATACAATAAATTGAACTAATTCTAACACAATTACAGCGTTTGGTTAAAAGGATGCTGGTTCCCAACAAGGCATCTGTGGAAGGATGGTCTTAATTGATACCATCCAAATCCTCTGAGTTTTGTATATTGCAACCATCAACAAAGAGAAGAAAGTTACCACTAGACAATTCCACAACAGTTTAGTGCTATCCAAAGATCAAACTGAAGAGGCAACACAGTTTATGAAATGTAAGTACTATGATGTTTCCATATGAGTTAGAATTTTTAAATTCAACTTTATTTTACACAGAGGATGGTTTGTCTGAACACAAGCTCTTTATGCTTTTTAGATGCTCCAGACTACCTGAATTTTCTGTCCAGCACTGGCAGGTCCAACATAACACCTAGAGAAAGGAGACCTGTAATTTCTGGAGTGGCAAGATTATCCTGTCACCCACAACAGTGTTAGCTCAATGTTAGCTAGAATCTGAATTCCAGCAATCTGTTCTCTATGTATCAAGTTAGCTGTTTGTATTTTTAATTTTTCTGCTAAATATTAAATCCCTTCAGGACAAGAAAATCCCTTCAGTACAAGAGAAATACTCTGCTATACAGCCTAGGCACTCCAGTAAGGGGTGGTGCTCAGCAGTCATGGGATACGCTTCACGAATGTACCTTTATGTTCTCTGATAATAACAATCATTATGAAAAAGACTAATTCATTCATTCACATGCTGAGTATCTTGAAACAGCATTTAACATATTACTGCTGCAAAGTTATTATGACAATTCTTGCCAGTCTTGGCTGACATTCAGCAGATTGCTATGTCTCTTTACCTCAGTTCCTCCATCTGTGGCTCTGGACACATTTGTGAGAAACCAAGAGATACAGACAAAAAATCACTGCAAGAAGCACAGTGAGTTTTAGACAACTTTTAATAAGAAGTGATAAAGACCCTGCTCATTATTCACTAAATGCATTAGTTACTGCAACAAGTAGCAACTCTGAAAAGTAGCCAACTTTTTGCTTTAAAGCAACTTATGGAAAAAGTATTATTGTTTGGAGGATTCCTTACACAAGGGTTTTGCTCTCCCTCACCCCTTGCATAACTTCATTTTGTCTACAGGCAAGTGTTAGCGTAATTGCAATGATAAAGGGTTTCTCAAACTGACTCAATAGCTATTACACTTTTCCCTACCTACAAACACAGGTGCAAGGCAGAGGATTACACACTCCTTGGTAAAGTTCATCCTTTGAATCTTGCACCCATTTTTCCCTTCTTACATGTATCTAATCTACTCGAGACGCAGCTATTTTGCTAACTGGGTTAAGCAGGAGCCCAGCTTACTGCATTATACAGATATTCGCATATGGTAGTGACCACAGGCCAATTACCTCTTCAAACAGACCGGGCACGTTTATTTGTATGTGTGATTCCATAAACATGAGAAGACTGGAGTACAAGTCTGTGTTGCCAGCAGCAATTTTGTCTGCTTTCACAGTAGCAAAACAGAACCATACTTAAAGCATAAGAGACCAGCAAATTCGTCCTGCCTTTGGAGCTTGCTAAAAGGGGGCCCCAGCTCAGCAGTTTGGACACTGAGTGGCAAACACCATCTGTATCCTTTTCCCTTCCATAAAAGGAACCTTTATAGGAGTGTAAAGGAAAACAAAGAAAGATTACTACCAGTAGTTATAAATGAATAGTTAATCATCCAATAAGAATGTGAGTTCTCTCAAAGACATTGTGCTAAAGCAAATTAGTCAAAAATACAAAGCTATAGAACAAGGGTGCTTCAATAAGCAAGTGATAAACTCGAAAAACCAAACAAAAGTATCTCCCTAAGCCAACTTTATAGGCATTATTAAAATATAACTAGGAAAAAAGTTAATGCTAGAATTAATATTTTGTTCATTTTTCTCAGGCTAATCTTGAATTTCCCATATTCCTTCCTTTTGATCAGAAAAGCTGAAGCCCAGCAAGAGTACCTACACTGGATTTTCTTACACAATTTTAAAGCCAGAAAATTGCAACAAATATTGTCAGGGGCTCTTATGAAAGCCTATTTTTTGGTTCTGTTTTCAGTTTGTGAGCCCTAGAAACCAGCAATGAGAAGAAAAATAAACACAGTTTTGACATGTACAGTAGCAAGAATTAGCTTTGTACCTAGACAAGGAACAAGTCCTTTAAAGCAGAAGTTAGTGGATTAACAATCTGAACAGCTCACACCGCATGCTTATTCAAGCTTCGACAAGAAGTCAGGCAGTGAAGCAAGGGCCTTTCATTGTGAGTTTGTGCTCCACACAAACAACTCTAACAGCTTTAAGTTCTTTTGTTGTTTAGGAGTTTGTTTGTTTCTAGAGAGAAAAAAAAAATAGGGAGAATGTAATTGACCCAGTTGGAAGCAGCAGGCTGGGTAGGAAAGGCCTTTCCCGAGACATGAGCACCACCACGAGGCAGACAGCGGCTGCTCAGCCAACCACGAGCAGCCGAGGCACCTCGGGAACCTCCACCCCAAACCCACGTGCCGAACAGCCCACACGCGCATCTACATTTAGGGATACAGACAAAAATTAGGCAACTTGATTTCTACAAGAGAACTTTTTCTTTGCATATCACTTGGAACATTCCCATGGGATATACAACATCACCTGATGCTGAGAAATTCTTTTCAGATATCTGTTTACTTTTAATTTCCAGTACAAGAACATCAGCATAGCTTCTTGACTGGGGTGAAAGCAAGTCAGTGCTTGGTTCAAGAGAGGCAGTTAAAGGTTTTAACTGGAATTGCGCTAATCTAACTAGATATGGCTTATCACTTACTAGGTGTAATAAGGCACATTCATTTACAAATAAAAATAAGAGGCAGAGAACATCATATCAGGAAAAGTGGTCTGAAATTAATTTGGTGTAATTCCATTCAGCTGTTTTTTGCTTTCTAGGATTTTTTTTTTTAATAGCCTTACTTGCTTTCTGAAAAAATGCCAAGTTTTCCAGTAAGTCCAACTTAGTGGTTTAAGACAGCAGTAACTGGAACATAAAACCCCCAGACCAGATCCCTCGAAACAATTGCTACCTTTCATATGCCAGCTTATCTAAACACTTTTCCTAGAGATTACTGATCAGGGCAGTGGGGATTTTTTGCCATTTAGCACAACAGGTAAGTTCTTGACATCTCACACAACCTTTAAAGCCTCTCAACCAGAAACTCCCCCGGTACCTCTTTCATGCTACTGCATTTGAAGGCATATCAGCAAAACCCTTCTGAAAGCAAGTACACATCAGGTCATTGTAGTAATTTCAGCTCCAGCACCAAGAAAATACAAATTTTACGTAAGAATTGGCATGCCTAGGTTATATTCCTAAAGCAATTTTCATTTTTAGCATCTTTTTTTTTCAGTCCTAAATAGTCACAATTTGTAATTATTCACTGAAGTTTGGATACCCAACAGCAAATCTTAAAAGATATCAGCACTTGGAACATGTAACAAATTTAGAATGTCACATTTAAAAAAAAAAAAAAAGATCAATGCTTCTAAGCCTCTGATTCCATCTGTCCACCATTTTCCAGTGATTTAAAAATATTTCCTAAGATATATGTCTAAACTAGATGAAACTGGTTTTAATCTCAGCTTCAACTGGCAAACATGAATGATCTGATTCTTTCTGCATCTTAATGATTTTAGGCATTGCAATAAATAAATTTTGATTGACTTATGGTTGACAGATTTCATTACTCTTGTCTGACAAGACCAATGCAACACATGGTAGAACTTTTCTTCCCAAGTTCTAATGATAAGCATCCCATGTAACCTCCCCTCTCCTCGGGATCAAACAGTATCACATAAATTGCTGTAAATGCAATACTTTGTTTAAATTAATGAGAAATCTGTTTTCTATTATAATCCCTGGGTCTCTCAGTCTGCCCTCTCCAGGTAACACCAATAATTATTTGCTCAACCTGATTTTAAATTGATTTTCACTGACTTTTGCAATGGGATGGAATGTTCTGTGAGAAGAAGACTTCACAAGGAAGACAAAAGCTTACTTTGATTTGTGGTTGTCTGGCATTCCCAATGACCTGAGATATTTTGAATGACAATTTGCATGCAAAGTCACTGAAATTTCTAATTATCATTAGAAAAGTCTCTGGAGAAAAAAAAGCTAAAAAGAAGCCACATTTGAGTACAGTAGTTTGATCAGAATAAATTCAACCTGTCTGAAAGCAGCACAAGAGGCATTAAATACTTCAACCTATACTGCTGCATGAAAAAGCTTTTCCTGCAGTTTTATGAACTGCCTTGATATTTGTTTGGTACTCCCCTATGAATTCAAGAGTATTGTAGAAATCTTTGTACAAGATCCATTTTAGACATTTAAGAAACATTAACTTTGAGAAGTCTAGACCTACAGAATCAAAATGCAATTATCAGCCTAGATGTAGGGGTTTAAGGTAACAAAGAGCTTCAAATACATACTTTACGTCTGTTTTTTTCTTATTTAGTCTCTTAAATATGAACTGTCTGAATGAATATGAATCTATCTTTAGTCAGTCCAGCATTAAAAATTTACAATACACAAATAGTTAAATAATTTTAAATATAAGTAAGTACAAATATATAACTCTCCTCCCAGATTTGCTTAACTACTCTGGTACTTTCAATAAATCAACAAACAATGAAAAGAATGATTCTGCAAATTAATCCGTTAAGGCAAAAAAACAAACAAAACCATTTCATCTTTAAACTTGTTTTATTTTATTGAGAGAGCAGCTAACTGAACAGTGCTGAACACTCTGTTCATCATGCAAGAAGTATATTTAGTTTTAATTACTTTCTAACTACCTCTACTCAGAGACTGTAGGATTTTTGTATTTGCAGGGCAGAGCATTTATTAACTCAAGCCTTTTCCCTACTGTGGCACAATCAGAATGTTCTGAACAGCTGGTTAGGAAGATAGCCAAGATGCAAGAAAGATGTCTGAGCCTCCTTTTCAAGGGCAGCCAGCTCTTGTACTGTAGGTGCCAGAACATCCACATGGCCTTTATACAGTCCACCTGCCAAAAGAGACACAATCTAAATTACGTGTTCAAAGCCATTTTCAGCAGAACTAATAGTGCTCAACCACAGTCATTCAGAAAGTTAAAATTAATTACTTTGTTAAAAAAAAGCACAAACCAAAACAGGTATACACATACCCTTCTCACTTGCAACCAACAGGCTGCATGTAACAAATGCAGAAGGTAGCAAAGAACGAGCAGCTTTTTATAATCCATTTATTTATAATATATTATTTATTTATTATTATTCTGTAGTTACACAGGAGACAACCAGGAAACAGCACTGCATAGCAAGGGAACTTGAGAGTAGGTCATTGCTTACCACCCAGAGCTCTTTTCTGCCCATATGTAACTTTCCCATCAAAATCATCCACTGGTACTTTTATGTCTGGTTCAACTTGGGCAATAGTGCAGTTTAAGTGTTCTTCAATCTCCCCCAGCAACTAAGAGAAAAAAAACCCCAAGAAGGCTTTAAGTACTCTTATGATCCAAGACTAGTCAAACCAGTGTTCTCAACAGTCACATTTGAGTAGTTTGAACAGGAATGGTACACAGAAAACAATTTGGTCACAGATGCTGAAGACTAACACATTTTTACTAGCTCAGACTATGTAAGTTCAGTTCCAATTTCAAAATGTCTTTACCCTACCTAGAAGTCTTTATTTCATATGCTACCCTACTTGTATGAATGAGGCTAATTTATAATAAAGAGCTCATAGTTCAAGCTTATTTTACCCCAGATGATGTATATACCCTTGTTCATTAGAGAAAGAAGGGAAGTATTGCTTTTTAACAAGCATTCAAAGTTGGTATACAAACCCCAGTGAAAACCTACTTAAGAGACAAACTATTTCCAGGTTAGAGAAACAACAGTTTTAAGTTACTTACAGTTTTGCAACAAACCATCCAAACAGAAGTGTACAACTAACATCCTCTAAATCTTAACAGATTTTGATTAAGAAGACTATAGGGAAGCTGAAAGTAAGACTCCAACAGAATTGGCTGTGAATATTAAAATAAGCTTTTATAATTAAACAACTTACAGAACATGTAACTTGAGAAGTTTTTTATTTTTTTCTTCAAATGGAATCAAAGGTTATAAACACCCTAAGACTAGCTTTGTACTTCAACTACACAGGTGAAACAAGAACTTTATTCCTAAGTCTTTTAGAGGAATTAGGGAACATTTAAGCAAAATGCTTACCTGCATCTCATTGTACCATATGGTACAACCTCCTTCTTCCTTCAGTCTAGTGTTGTAACACCCTTTTCCACGGCTACTGCATACATGATACCAAACCTAGAAACAATGGAGAACAACTTCTAAACTTTGTGAAATAGAATTTAGGTCATTCATTTTGACTAATTACAGCATGAAAAAGAATTCAGGAGTATGTTTAAGTTCTCTTTCAACTGAGCACAGACAAATAAGCAATATTCAGTGCAGGATATGACTGTGAAGACAGCAGCTGCGGATAGATCTTCAGTGAAAATGTCTGTTCATCTTTGCTTTGGAGTATAATTACCTTTTCTTTCTCTTTTGCCACAAGGGAGATTGCCAAACCCATCCTGAAATATCAGGGGAGAAGGGAGGGAGAAATGTATTTCAGTAACTACTGCCAACTTGTGAAACAATAACAACAACAACAAAAAAATCAAGAAAATCTGATGACTGCTCTGAACCCACACGTACCTCTCAGCTCTGCCTACTCTCCCAATTCGATGAACATAGTTCTGTTTTTCATCAGGGAGTGTCACATTGATAACTGTGTAAGACACAATCCATAAAGAACACGAGATTTTTTTTTTTTTTAGTATGTGAGCTAAAGTCAAGATCAGACACCTAAAATAAGTATGATTTTGATTGCTGCAAATCCTCTCCTTAGCCTATGTACATATAGTCTATTACAACAGTTACAGGTGTAACTTGCAATATCTGCGATAAAGCTTTCACTCTCCAACTGTTTTCTCCCTGATTACTTTTTGGCAAGAATGGAAAACCAAATGAACAATTCCCAAAAATGCAGAATATCAGCAGGTATTTGAGACCTTATGGTAAACAACCAAATTAAATACTGCCTAGTTTAAATCCTTCAATATCTACATCTTTTAAAATTATGCTATAGGTCACATATTTATTTTAACTAGTGGACTGGACTGCAAACATATTGAAGCTCTAATGCAATTCAACAGCTTAAGTTTAAAGAGTTGTGTCTTACCATATGGAACTCCGTGAATGTCAATTCCTCTAGCAGCAACATCCGTGCAGATCAAGAAACGGACATCTCCTCTCTGCAAAAACAGAGTTGTAATGAAGCGTTGTGCTAAATACAGCAAGCAAAATCCCAGGCAGTGAAACCACAGTCCTCTGCACTTACTTCACCTTAAAGTGTCTCTGTACATTTAAGAACACTTCAAATAAACCCATGAGTAGCTTGGTCAATTTACATCCTTGTTTCTTTCCCCAACAGCATAAGGCAAGCAAAAATCAACAAACAGCCTAGCCTAATCAAAACTAAACTGTAATATTTTAGTAACTTTTTTTTTAGAAATCAAGTACTAAAGACTTTAAAAAACAATGTAATTGCTACAGAGTTTAAAGTTAGGTTTTTATTTTAAAATAAGCCTACTATCTTCTCAATTAAAACTCACAAAGGTCATTTTGATTACCAGTACAGACTTCCAGCTACAGAAAATGTGCCTCACAATTTCAGGAAGTGGGACATACAGCATTTGACTGCAATTTAATTTAAATGGAGAACTAGGAACACAAATTAACATACGAATTCAGATATTGGGAGGTGAGGAAAAAGCCTTCAAGAATCTGCTGCATCACCTTAAATCTTTCCAGGTTTTGCTTTCTTTCTTGAGGTTTTCTATCACCATGGAGACAGACACATGAGAATTGATGTCCCTTCCTATCTGGGCCTGAAAGAGTTTGTATGCATTAATAACATCACATGTAAGTTATGATACAGAACCAGAAAAAATTTTCATGGGCAAAAAACTTCCCCCCCAAGCATTGGTGAGGGGGAAAAACACCCAAGACAAAGAGTGAAATACCCTTCCTCCCTGGAGCAGGTCTGCGCAAGCATTTCTCCTTACTCCTTCCTGCTCTAAAATTTCCCCATTTCTTCAAGTATCTGTTCTTCACCCTTCTCCAAACACATCCCCTTTCACTGTTCCCGTTTTCTTCCACATTTCTCCTTCTGTGTCTCCTTATGTATATATATTTGTATACACAGATTTCTTCCCATGTCTCTTGCCCTTACCAGCTATCAATTTCACTAATATGTTTCAGCAGAGGCACCATATACTCTTCTCACTGGTTCAAATTTTGGTGCATGATGGGTTTCTATCCATTTCAGAACTGTCTGGAACAGGTACAGGACAGTTCATTGCTTTCTTTCACAAACAGCACCCCTGCAGCTGCCTGCTACCAAACCCTGAACTTTATGCTCAGTCAGTACATAAAAAAAACTGAAGCACAATTTTATTTGTGCTGTGTCCTAGTATTGGTGACCTCATCATACAATTCTGGTGTTGAAAAAACACGAAGTGAGAAAAGTGAGCAGAGTAAGGTTAACATGAAAGCATTACCTCCACCCTGTTGGATGAAGTACTGCTCCATATTATCACAGTCTATTTTAGTCCTGCAGAAAATAATGGCTTGGTCCATCTTGTGCTCTTTGATTGCCCGAACAGTGTATTCTCCTTTTAGAATTTTAATAGCTTCAGACCACATTTCTAAATAAAAATAAAGAAGTTATTTCACTCAAATTGTTTAAAAACGTGAAGAACCTTTGAACTGCATACCTTTAAAGTTCTCTAGCCTTCCAGTAGACAGTTAAAACTTTTATTGTTAGAGCAAGTAAGGTAAACCTTCAATTTCTACCTCTCCCCTCAACGCTCCCAGACTCCAAGGTGATATAATACAGAAAGAACAAAACCACTCAAAAGTTTCAGGTTTTTTATACAGACCAACAAACACTTGTCTACAAATCTGCAAAATATATGTTCAAGTTTCTTTCCCACTCCCCAATTACAGAAATACATTTCTCTTAAAGACTATGAGAATACAGAAATAAAATTTTGGGAGGAACATGACTCAAGGCTAGTTAACTACTACAATTTACCTTTACTTCAAAACATTAACAAAAATTTCACAAGCTATTTCTTAGTGTTGCTGATTACCTGGAGTGTTAGCGCCAGGCCGTGTATTGTCTTTTGCATGTACTTCATCAGTCTAAGGACAAACACAAAAAAGCCCCCCAAGTCGTTAGTCCTCTCTTCACAGAGAAATACTTAACTCCATTGACTTATAACTAGGAAGAAATCAAAGTTTAAAAATAATCTTAGCATTCTGTTCGTCCACCAGCCAAGTTAATCTGCCTTTAGCTAAAGGAAAGGCTTGAGTTTAAGCCCACAAAACTTATTCATAAAAAAGGGAATTAAAATTATTTATGTGGACACTAGACAGAAAACACCTTTGAACAAAGTGAAGAATTAAAAAAATCCCGAACAAACCTGAATCAAAAGGCATTGTCAAATATGGTTAAATTACAAAGTAGTTCCTTATCTTTTTCCCTATGCTAGGCTGAATCAGATATGAACTGTAAACCCATGAGAAATAAACTCATAGTACCTTTTCATTAAGTCTTAGTAACAACATGTGACAGAGATTCCAGAGACAAAGAGGGGTTAAGAAAACCTAGACTTGTAACTGCATCAGAGTTGCCAAGAACAAAATACTGTCCCAGGTTATTCAGAACCTGAATACTAAAGACCTGAACAACCACCACCTTCTCACATGAATAGGTGTCTGGTGAACGTAGAATTTAGAGTCTCAAATGCAGTCTGACATGAAATCCATTCCTCTAAAAACTGCTCATCTCACATGGGTTCGAGACTGAACTACCTCACAGAATGATCCATCCTGGCAGGTTTATTTCCTCCTGCCCAGTCAGAAAAGAGGTACTAAGTACCACAGACCATTAGCTGAGTGAAAAAGCACAGTGCCACCGTCCTCTGTGCAGATAGACTGTTTCTCTATTAAGCTCCTCCTCAATCATGTCTGTAATACTCAGCTGTTCAGAAGCAGTGTTATGACATCACTGATATGATGCTGACTATCATGGAACAAACCATTTCAGATTAAGCTGTTTCAATAGCCAGCAGAGATCCTTCAACACTAGGTCCCTGTTCTGAAGGTTAAATAAGTAAACATGGACAAATAACCTGAAGTTTTACTTACTCTGATATGATTCTTGCCGAGCCTTTCCCAGAGCTTATCAGCTTTTGGATTTACAGGCACAACTACATGGTGTACAGTTTCAGGGACAGAATCTTCTCCTTTCAAATCAACCCAGGTGGGAAAATGCATGATCTTTTCAGATAGTTTTTTCACATCAAAAGAATGCAGTGTTGCAGAGCACACAATCACCTGAGAAGAGAGTCATATGGATACCACTGAAGTTAAGATCCTCCCAGCCCAAAAAGATGGGAATAGAACTGGAAGAATGTTATATAGTTGAATAGCATAACGTAGCATAACAGAAAAGAGTCCCTGATTGGATTTCCTCATCACAGGAACCACTCAGCTGGCAAGAGTCAAGGCAACAAGTAAGTTGCTTAACTATTCTCTTACAAAGACCCCATTATTTAGTAGGAAGAATGCTGAACTATTGAAAGCTGATGAATCAAGATTATTAACACATTAGGAATCATGAAGTATGTAGTCAGTCATGTTTTGATACATTTATATATAAATAATTCCAATTAAATTCAAAACTGCTGAACACTAGGCTTCAATACCTGGAATCCTAAAAATACACATTCACAGGCAATTAGTGAACTCACTGAACAACTGTTAAGTTTTGGACAAGAGCTTTATCAAACTCCAAAAAAGCATGCTCCATACCAAATAATAGACAACAACTGAAAGCAGAGCACACCACACACAAAAAAATATCCAAGTGAACAAAACAAACAAAAAGACCACAACAAAAAAAACCCAAACCACAAATATTTCATACCTGAAGTCTCTTTCCATCTGAGGTTATCTGAGGAATCTGACTGTGGATTCTGTTGATGAAATCTGAATAACCTTGGAGGAGAAGGCCATCCTACGTGGGGATGAAATAAAAGAGATGAAGCTGCAAATCCCTCATTTCTCAGTCTTTACACTTGAGTTAGATAAGCAATACACTTATAGTCTCAGAAGTTCTTGCTTTTAATTAGCTGGACAGGTCAATGCATGGCAGGGATATTATTACTAAGGAGAAAAAACCCAGTAAAAATATGGAGTATTTACAGTATAGCTGCTGTGCTTCACAAGAAGCTCAGCAGCTACTCCTAGCTAATACCCCAAGGTATTTAATCTTTGTGAATATTCAGTTGTACTACAACAGATCAGAGAGATGCACTTATTTCACAGCATATTGAGTACAACATTCACTGGCCTCAAGACCTGCTAGGTTAACTAACAGTTATATTTTTGTCTTTGTCCTTTGAGTTCCCTGCAGTGACAGGGACAGACTTCAATGCCCTGTAAATATAATTTGAAATATATTTCTCTACCAGAAAAATTCCAAACAGATTTAACAGAGAGGCTACAAGGGCGGGGGGGAAAAAAAAGCAGGTTACTATGGTTACAAACAATGAGAGGATTAAGGTGGAACAGTCTAGGTATCTAACTGTTCCACTGAACTATCAAATACTATAGAACAATCATGTTTCACTGACACTTTTTTGCAAATATCAAACTGCATTTAAGAACAGAATTTAAATAGCACTTAGTTCTCTACATACAGCTTCATCCAGAACCAGGAATCTAACTTGAGATAAATTAATCTTCCCCGTTGCAACCAGGTCATCCAGCCTTCCAGGAGTTCCAACAACAATATCCACCTATGAAATACATAAAGAGTACAAGTTGGTCCTGTAACTAACTAGAAGTATTATAAGTTTTATCTAAGCTTAACACTGTGAGATAATTATCAGTATAATGCTTTATCCACTATTAATTGTAACTTCATAAAATCCTAGATTAATTTGAGTTGGTGGAATCTCGAGATCATCTGGTCCTCCACTCCCACTTTAACATGCCAATCAAGGACAATTTCCAAGTTACATTAGATAGCTGCCAAGCACAATTTTCAGTACCCTTTCGGAAAGGGATCCTACAACCTCCTGTCTGGGCAACCTGCATTTTGGTTTGACAGGCCTTTCATTAGCAGAATCTACCTTAGGGAGGAAGCCTTCCCTTATTTTGGCAAGTGCTGTGGCCCTTTTTTCCATCCCTAAATCCCAAACTGTGTAATTTTGTTATCTAAAGCCAACAAACAAATTTGTTCTTAAATGGGGATAAAATAAATTTAACTCTTCTCATGGTGGAAGGATACAAAGTCTATCAAGTATAGAAATAACTTAAGATTTTGCCAGACAAAAGGGTTTACAATCAAGAACTTAGCATTCACATGGAAGTCTAATAATCTTCTAGTTCAAGTAGGCTTAAAAGAAAATTTGTACTTTGGCAGCTAGAACCACTAGAAAAATTTATCAATAGTGATGTGTTTTCACTTCTAGAAGGGAGTCTCAAAAAAAAGATTCTGTGACTCTGTTCTCCCTACACTGTCATTGAATCGATTGCACATTCCATGCTGCTGAAGCCAGACCACTTCCTTCTATGTAGGACTGGTTTGTAGTGTAGGTTCACCTTGATAACTGTAGACTATTTTTATTCACAAAAACATGGAACAGAAGTTAGTAGGAAAACTGTCTTGTTGGTTAAGGACAAATGGTAAACAATTACACATTTATTTTAAGATTTTCTGGAGTACTCAGGCTTCAACAGAATTTGACTAAGTACTGTAAGCACTTGTATTGACATGGAAGTAAAGGAACAACTACTAGACTGCTGCAACATGAGCTTGTTATCGACTGCACATTTTCTTTTTAACATATTTATTATTATTATTACATGAGTTACAAGAAGCACCATTACTATCCTCTAGCAACATCATGAGTTATTTGGAACCCAAACTATTAAATCATATGAAAAAAATACAACTTACGCCTTGTTCCAGTACAGAGAGTTGATCTCTTGCAGCAACTCCACCAATAATCAGCAGTTCCCTAAAATTACATCAATATATTTGACATTTACCCATTTATTATATTCAGAAGGTATATTAAATATCTGTCTGAAGACTGATTCTTTTACTGATACCTGACAATTAATAGCTCCAAACAGTAATTTTAAGAAATAATGGAAAAAAATCAATTTTGAAATTCATCCCTTCATATGTAGTGTACTGTATTTCAATTCAAGTGAAAACTTTGTTTCCAAGCTGTATTTGAACGTGATTACTTCATTGCTATTGTATTAATCACGTTAGCACCTTAACCAATTTAATCTTACAAAAAATGTTAAAAATCTCAAGAATTATGTAACTTTATTAAACTAAGTTTCCTGTGTTCTTGAAAGTTAGAAATACAAATAACAGCAAACGAAATGAATCTTCCACTGTAGCTTGCCTATTCCCATTGCTCAGTCCTCAGCAATTCTAGTAAATGCACTCTTGTAAACAGACTGCAGTTTAGAATAGGGAAATGTTTAGGTTTTAGAAGCACAGTCAATACAGAGACAACTTTAAACCGAAGAAACTTGTAGATGATTCATTTTTGAGAATTGTATCTCCATGGTAATTTGTCCTGTAGATAACAGACCCTGTATATAACTATCTGATGGAGATGAAAAACAAACAAAATAAGGGGGCAGAGGGAGATGGGGACATAGGAAAATGTTTAGGAAAGAAGGGCATTAAGCAGATGATGTTTTTAGTCAAGAAAAGCACGTGAAGTATACTAGTTATCACTGATAAGTGAAAAAAAAAAACCCTACCCACCGAATTTGCCTTTGAGAAAAAGCCAGTCCACAGATAAAACACACCAACCCCCCTGCAAAAACCCTTAAGTGGTCTAACTGTAGCTGCAAAGTCAGACGGTCGGTTGGTAGCAGACTATTACTGATACTATTATCAGCAACACTGCAGATTATAATTCACTTAGCTACAAAGTGGAACTTCCCCATCTCCCTGTGAAGTTACATCCATGGAAAATACCATAAATGCAACTAACATTCACTATTACCTTAATTTGGGATTATCAACATATTTTTTGAACTGCTTTACATTGTTCAAAGTTTGTTCTGCCAGCTCTCTTGAAGGTTCTACAATCAATGCTTTTGGAGCATTTGGAAGGTTCTGTGCTTGAACCACTTGTGCACTTCCTAAGTGGAAAAAAAAAAAATCACCATTAATACAAACTACATTCCTATTCTGAGATTTTTTACTGGAAACAAATTTGTATTTTCTATTAGTAATTAAAACCTCATAATTTGAAATGCTCCATTAAAAGTTGATGTGATTGCTCTCTTAATTATGAATAAATTCAGAATAATGTTCAGAAATTACAAGTGGGTGTACTGGTCATGCAGGATTATCCATTCTATTGCTGAACATAAAGACCCACGTTTATTTTTATAATAACACTGTTGAAAAACTGAGATGGACTTCTTTTATCTGATGCATTTCTACATTTGAAATACTGAAGATTGTTGGTGGTTTAAGATTAAGAAAATCTGGTGTACTTTTAAAGAAGTATCAGTATTTCTTCATTACTGCTATGTTCAAGATCTTTCTAATAGCAATTAAAGGGATCAAAAGATGCTCTGTAACACAACCTGAATACAGAAACAAGAGAAGTTTGTAAAATCTAACCTGAGTGTTGTGATTTTACAATGCTACCCTCAGGAGCCTTGCAAAGACCAATATAGCCATCTTTTGGTGGAAACTTGAAATCTTCTTCACCAAAATTGAATTTCAATTCAGCATTCTAGGTTTCAAGAAAATTGTGTCATACAAACAGATTCAAGGGACCACATAAAATGAGAAACAATTCAACAATGAAAAAACAGACAAGGAGATGAGGAAGGTCTTTTCTTCTCCCATCTTACACATTCCTCTTCCCCAAGTTACCACTGAAACCTTGCTGGAACTTAAAACCAACCAAACAAGCAGAAAAAAGCTAACAAAAAGCCAAAGCACTTTTTCTGAACTTATACATTTCTCTAACCACTGAAATGTTTTGCTAAAATCTTTACTGCTTGAGAGATAGACTCAAAAAGTAACTCAGAAAGACACAGTACTACACTACACTAATGTTAAAGTTCAGAACAAATGAAACATGTAATCTGACTTTCAAGCTATTTAATTACATCAGTTGTGTAACAGTATATCGAAGTTTAATACACACACCACGGCACTGTTATTAGGAATTAGTTATCCATGCTATTCTACCTTTAAATACAAGATTAAAATTTGAATTTAAACATCTAGCTTAAATGGTACTGAAAGCAAACACACACATTATTACTTCAGTAGTGAATACTGGTAAACCAAAGAAAACTGACTTTACACGTACACCTGCAGTAAGTCGCTGTGCAAATTTTATACTTAAGTAGCTCACTAACAAACACAGAAAAATTATAATCATCTTGGACATCTGTAATATTCCTGTTACCTTCAGTACACAAGCTGCAAAAAGTGCCTGGTTCCTTATATGTGGTGGGATTTCAAATGCAAGGCCAAGGTCCTTCCCTGAAAGTAGGGTTAGTTGTCAGACTCTCCAAGTCTATGCATTCCTCTCCCTCCCTCCCCCCCAGTGAAAGCTTCCAAATAAAATTCCAAAAGACTAAAACTTACCATTTTTGGAAAATTTTATTTGCCCTTTTTCTGTGTCTAGATAGCACCCAATCGTATCATGCATAGTGAATTCCTGCAAAAGAAAAAACGTTTGTGAAGCTAAGAGGTTTTCAGTGCATTAAGACTTAGTGCTTATATTCTGTCAGCTTTTAGTTTTCCAGCCTCTCCCTACTAAATGCTGACTCTTGAAAGAAGCAAGTTCAATTCATTTCAGTAAGACCATTGTAAATAGAAAGCGTATTTTTATTTGATCACAAATCTTCAGTAAACTGCCCAACTGATCTTAGATATCCAACATTTATTGCTGCTTTAAATTTACTTTAAACACAATGACAATGACATATTTAAGTATCATTTACCTGGAAGTATTCTGCATTATGGAAAAGCACATTAGCCATGTATTTATTAGACAATGTAAATCTAAGCCTAGAGCACCAAACGTGACATCAGAAACTTGTATTTTGACTATAAAAAAAACCTCTTGAAGATGCTGCTGTGTGCATGTTATGTATACTTACATGCTTTATTTAATTATCTTGAGATCTTTTAATTTTAAAGGTATTCAATAACATATATTACAGTGCTTCTAATCAACAGCTCAAGAGTTACTATTAAACAAGCTACAATAGTCATAAAAGTTGCAGGTTTTATGGCATTGAATCATTACCACAAAAAGACTTGAGTTTCTGCTGCAATACCCATATTTATATAAAATATGTTTAAACATTTGAATTCCACTGGTACACTAGGCAAAAACCAACAACTGATATTCCCAGCAGACACTTTAAAAGTGTACATTAAGGTAATGGCAAACCCAACTCAATAGCCAGAATAGTGCACCCTGTTTTATTAGCATTTCATAATGCATTTTGACAGATTACAGAGTTGTGCAATCACTTCTATTTTAACTTCTAGTAAGCAGAATACGATGCCCTCACTTGGACATTCACTAAGGTATACAGATGGGTTGAATTGTTCAAGCTAAAACTGAAGTAAGTCAAGACAAATCTCAAGAGGTCAGTTAACTTTTAACCTGTAACACACAGCAAAATTTTAACTTCTAAATAAGAGTCAATCTAATTGCAGTCTAACCACAATCATGCCTCAAGCTTTCAACTGCTTCTGTCAAATCTCTTAATAAGCTCTTATCTAAAAATAATTCAATGTTTCACTGTCCTTTTGCCCTGTGAACCTTCCTCAGAAGTGGACACTATTTCAAAAGACAGTTGATTGTAATAGCACAAGACTAACATGCAAAACTTTTAATAGTATTTCTATCAAATGCAATTTAAGCTTACCTCACCATAGCTGTCAAATTGCTTGTTGTGAGATTTCTTACCAGTGCCACCAAAGCCAAAGCCAAATTTATCAGTGCCTGAAGACAAGACAATAGGCTTTTATTTTTTGGTTGATAGGTTATGCTTTTCCCTCTTTGTATCAGTAACTGAAATCGCTAACATTAACGCATAAACAAATAATACACAGTGCTAATTACAGACTTCTGACCTGGATGTATACCAAACTAGAACTTTTGCAGCCATACATTTATTGATTTTACTATTCTCCATGCACCTTCATTAAAAAAAATTACATAAAAGGCAGAAAGTCACATAAGACAAGAAAACACTGCCACCTCAAAAGACTTCCACTTATAGGAAGTAAAATACAAAAAGTTTTCAACTCTCTAATATTGGGATCCTTCCCAAGGAGTCCATTCTCTGCAATACTAGAACATGACTGCAGCCATACCATGTGAATATAAAAACTACCTATATAGGTTCTTTAGAAGGAAACTCACCCAGATCTAGCGAAGCCTGCATAGTTGACCAACCAACTCTGCACAAGCCTTGGTCATGACAGGAAACTTCATAATAGTATTTCCCTTTAGAAGAAAAAGAAAGGATCTAATACAACACCCAAATTCACTAAAGTGGTTCAGTCTTGCTACTTCTAAGCCCATACAAATCTAACATCCCCAGTCCTGCTGAAAGTGTCATAAAATCCCCTACTGTGTTTGTGTGAAAAGGTTGTGTGTGTACCTATGTATGAAATGAAGAAAAGCAGGCAAAAGAGACAAAGTACACACTAAGAGGTAGTGTGTGAAAGGCTCCAAAGGAGTGATAAGCAAGAGAAAAGAGTGGTCCTACTGAATCTACAGGAACCATAAACTCAGGACACAAGGTTCTGCAGAATCAGTACCAGACCACCAGCATACCGCAGCATCAACGACTGGCTGTGCCACTTGAAGCACATCCAGCTGGCTGGCTGTTACATACACACAGACTACAGAATTATCTGCACACCCCATGAAAGGAGACTGTTCAGGGTCTTTCTGAACACACACCTAGAACCACTGGAGTATCAGGATGACTGCTTCTGAGTCAAGTGTTAGGGTTGCCTTCTCAACTATTGCTGCAACCACAGAACCATAAAATTTTTGAATGCATACATCTGTGTGAAGTGAGTAAGCAACTCAAAGTACTGCGCATGTAACTATTCTGTTACATGCAAAGTACTATGCATGTAACTAAAAAAATGCATTCTGATGAATATTAGTTACGACTTTTCCTCCTTCAACTCAGTCTCCTAATGATGCCTAAAGATTTTCAGCTTTTAATGTATTCTCCATGTACTTGTAGCTTTCTGGACTGTTAAATGTCTAGGTATAACTTCTAGTACTTTTCCAGTTTTCTTTCCCACTGTGAACAAACTCTTATTAATGCATTCTTAAAATTTTGTTTACTCTTGCCTGTTAAGCTTACCAAGGACATTTTATTTTGTATCATGTATCACAGATATAATAAAGGTAGCGTTAGAGGACCAGGGTGGAGGTCTCCAGTGGGGGAGAACCCTGGCAGGGAGATTACCTAACCAACTGCTCTTCTAACTGGACAATATTGGCTGGATATTCTAACTGCCCAATCTTCTAAAATGGTATGAATCTAATCTGGGACATGGTTTTGTCCATACTGTGTATCTGAAAGCTTTCAAGTAAAGGTTTCTATTATCATTTTAATGTTTTTTTTTTTTTTTTGGGAAGGTTTCATTTCCAGGCATCACTATCAGGGAAAAGGTAATTTACAACACAAGGAGAACAAAACAGAGGTATTTTCATTTCAAAGTCTTAAGCTAGCAGTAAATTTGGTCAGATGGATAGAAAGTTTTTAATGCAGTCATCTACATTAACAATGGGTGAAAAGCAGGCATTTCAGCTGAAACTTTTCTGCAAGAGTATTCAAAACACATAATTTTATATCTACCTTTAGTCACTCCTCTAGTTGCTCTGCATCCATGCCATTCTTTTATCTCTCTGCTTTGACAACACAAACCATCCGATCCAATTGCTGAAAATTACAAGACAATTTTAGTTATATAAACTGCCTAACTGCTTTTAAAAGAAAATTTCATGCATGCTTTCCTCTACTTTATTCTTGTTTACCAAGCAAATGTTTTCAAGTGAACAGCAGAACAACTCACCAAAAGCTGATCCTCTGTCATAGGGGTTCATTTGCCATTTATTGAGCACTAAGTTTGAAAGACAGTAACAGAAAAACCATTAAATCAACAAAGCAAGCCTGGAAAACTCAAATTAGAAGTTCACATTGCTTCTACAGTGCTTGGCTTAATTTTCTGGGGAAACAGTTTTGTTACAATGAAATTCATACAAGTTCAAAATGAAGGCCTACAATTTGAGGGAGGAGCACATATGCTTAATGCAAAGGAATTCTATGGAAGTTTAGATTATTCCATTAAGGAGAACACAGATTAAGTTACTTAAAAATGCAACTGAAACCAATGAAGACTTTCATAAAATAAGGCAGTTCCACACAATCAGTATCAAATTCAGCTAGAAAATATCCAAAACTACATTAAGAACAACAAATTTGAAATGCATTATTTGCCATTTCTGTTCCAAGCTTACATTAAGATATTTTTCAGGCTATGAGCTAAAATGTCATTACTAATGAGCTAAGATACATGCACATAAAATTTCTGACTTCATTTTTCATATGCCTAACAACATGCTGTAATAAAATCTATACATGATTTAAAGAGAAAAAAACCAGATGTAATTTCAATTAGGTTTACTGAGTATATTTGTGTATCCATATTACATTCTCTCAAGCAGGATTTTATGGTGGTTTTTTTTTTTTTTTTACTGTCACCAGTGCAGCAGTAGTTGCAATGATGACAATGTCTATAACATCTTCAGAGTGTTGTTTGTACAGATACTGTTCACTTACATAAAAACCAATCTATCAATACCACAGACTGGACATGATTATTGGCTTTACAGTTGCAAGCTTAATTAAATAGACACTCAAATACTGTGAGCGTATTATCATGGTTACAACCCATTCTATATAGCTGAGCTCTGGCCCTGTGCATTTCCTGCTCAATTCAATCTTTACTAGAATAAACCTGTAACAACTCAAGATGTTGTTACCCAATTCCAAACCTAGGCAGGTGCCAAAAGGAACACAACAGCTCTACTCAGCACAGCAGAATTGAATTATCCTACACTGTTACCCCAGCCACACAAAAATACGCTCGAGCCTAGAAGAGCTTTCTGCTCAAGCTCACTTAAGAGGCCCAAACCAACTCCACGGGGTCATAGCTGGTCTCACCTATTCCTGCAACAGGAAGATGTTTTTTAACTCCTTCTTTTAAGATGGACACCACCACCACCACTTCACATCTTGCAAGGCACTAACCTAGCATGGGTTTCAGAAGAACACTGAAAACCAAGGTGTGGATCAGCCAGCCTCAAACTGAAAATTTGAGCATTACTAAGAGTCTGCAGTCCAATACACACCAGTTCTTTCCATTATTCCACCAGTAAATTTATATTCACTGCTTAATTAAGTGCTGAATGATGATATTCTATTTACATTATCCCAAATTATGGAAAAAATACTTATCTAATGTCAGGTTAACTTTACTTTGAAAGGTAACAAAATCAACATGAGTTAGCAGAGCTTCAAATTTGAGGAGTGTGACATATAAAAACTTACCTCCCCCTCCAGTTTTAATTGTGGCTTTTCCTTTCTTGCCTTCCATTTGGTCTTTCAGAGTTTCATAAACAATCTGGATAACTGGAATGCTGAAAGCCTAAAATGAAAAGCTACTTTCATTCCACAAGTTATACACTTATTTCCAGCCTTGTTTTGGGGTGCAATACCCAGGGCCAGAAACACTGAAATACATTCCTAAATATATGTTGGTAAAGACTTACCAACAATGCCTTAAACACATATACACATACTCTCTGCATATGTGCATACACACCACCTCTCACCACTTAAAAGACTTTTACTTTCTGCTCATTTAAATGATTACTTACACCAGTTTTTCCACTTCCAGTTTCAGCAGCCTATAGGATGAAAAACATAAGAGTTTAACTAGGACTGTAAGAACTGTCCTAGAATTCTATTTTGATAAATCAAGTTTATTTTTTAGGAAGTATTATTTTGGTTTATGAAATCAAGAACACAGATATCCATAGAAGACATGATGAACAAGGCATACTAATCTGATACTTTCCAGGTTATTGATACTGCAGCATTGGCTTAGGCAGTATCAGCCGTGCTCCCTACATTTTGGCATTTGCAGCCAAAAGCAAAGTAGGTAAGATCAGACAGCCCTCACTCATGAGGCAGTGCCTGTCAAGAAGTCAAAAAATGAAGCCTAATACCCCTAGATTTCATCTGCAAGAACAGCTGGAAACACACCAGGAACCCAAACAGGCTTTTTAGCTGAAGAACTTTCTGCTGAAGTAGGACAGAAGAGCTCATCTAACTGTGGACCCACATAGAAAGAACAAAATTGACCATACAAACAACAATTAAAAGGCACAGGATTTCTATGAATAGGGCTATCCTGCATACATACCATAAGCACATCACCACCTCCCAGGATCAGTGGGATGGATTCTGCTTGGATATCTGTAGGGAGACTACAGGAAAGAACACATTAACACAAGGTAATGTTCTACATCAGCAGAAAAAGAAACTTTTACTTATACAGAAATTCATAGAAACCATGGTTATCTGCAAGATAAAGCAGGTAACTGCTATTCCTCCTAGCTTGCAGCAGATTCAGCTGCACCTTGGTAAGAGGATTACATGTCACATCACTATGCCAAACCATAAAAGAGACATATTAACTATATATTCCTTGTCTTCCTTTCTTCAAGTGAATTTTTCCTTAAAGCCACTTATGCAGCCCCCATTTACAAGATTCCCGTTCAAAACTGGAAAAGGAAGTGAAGATAACTAAATACAACCAGCATTTTCAGATAATCACAGCTAATTAATACCATTCATATTAGAAGAACTACACACATTAAGTTTGTCCATATTGACAACATTCTGAATGACAATTCAAAACAAACTCTGAAGTAAAAAAAATTTGGCCAAACAAGTAACCAAACACAAGAATAAGAATATTTTTAGAAGACTGACACACAAGCATTAAGTTTGAAAGACACAAATACAGACCACAGTCTGGAAAACATGTACTGAACTAGCATCAACTATGTGACAGTATTTCATCCAATAACCCCATGATACATAATAAATAAACCAGAGGGACAGAGCCATTTGTCAAATAAAAGAATTGAAGCATAAGAAGTCATGCTCTGCTTGTCCAAGTTCAAATGTTACCACTGCTGTCACAATTTGAATTCTTCAGTCTTTCACACTAAAGAGAAGTGCGTGAGATGCAGTGACAGTTAAAGGAAAATACACTTTCACTTTGCTTTAATGTGACAGCAGAGGTGCTTTAAGAAGTATGTCATACATTGCTGAAAGGCAAATGAAGAGTTTGCCACACTCCTACTTACAGCCAGTCCATCTCCTCCACTGCTTGAGCTATCTCAGGCATAACACCCATTTCTGTAAGACAAGGAAAAAATGATCAAGCAGTGTTATTTACCTCAACATAGCCCAAAAGATTACCAAGTGTCAACACTTCCAGCTACAGACAAAACCATGGAAAACTAATTTTTTTGGCAACAGCATGTGCAGCCTGCACTACAGCACCCACTGACAGAAAAGAAACATCATCCCCTCCTCACAGGCAGCTTTGAGGATTGTTCTCATGTACAGCAGAGTAACTCAGGCATGCACAGGGGCAGGTACAGACATAGCAGCAAAGCAAACCCACTGGGGACAGAGCACCATTTCAAGGGCAAGGTACTTATCTTTGCACATTTACAGAAACTGCCTATGCAAACAACAGGAAAGACTTCACTAATCACAAACATCCCAATTCTCTCTACAGTTGAGGTGCAAACAATAGAAAACACCTGTATCCTATAAAGACTCTAGTTCACTAAATCTTGCCTTAGACACTTACAGAATGTACAATAAGATGACAATGTCTTGATTTTGCTAAAGTTATTAATTACATCCATCACTGAAAGTTTTTTTCCTTGGATACCCCTTCTGGCAAACTCCTATCAAGTGGCTGTACCTCAGACACAAGTTAAATATGGACAAACATGTTTGTATGTTGATAAACAAATCCTCTGTATTTAAAAAGGAAAACAAAAGAAGCCTGCAGCTATACAATAAGGGCAAGAGGAAGGTGAATCCTAAGCAACCAAAATGATGGTAGCATACCATCAAAATAACAATTTATCTGTTGGTCATCTCTTTGGGTACATATGGTTACTCTAAATCAATTCCTTTAACTATAAATATGCACCTTTCTAAGCAGAGGTTTTACACACTCTGCACTGCCACATGCTGGGTTTCAGACACAGCATGCACATGGACTGAGCTGGGCTGGCACAGATGGATGTGTGCAGCCAAAAGTTAATCTCTCATTTGCTATGATACAAATAATAATAAACATGTTTTATTTGTCATGTGATTTCAGGAAACTTTAATATTTTCAAGTGCTGGCCTGCACTCCTACAAAAGCAGGCAATTCACACAGGCAAAAAAATGTTGCCCATACTAATCAAAATCAATTCCTACTGATTTCAAGTTGGAAACAGATCCATACATAATTTTCCTCCAATACTCCCAACTCACACAGCTTAATTCAATATAAAGTACAAGGATTTAATCAAATAATGACACCATGATATTTTCCTCAACTACCTCCAAATTAATCCTGCTGTGTAGCATCCAAACTGATCTCTAGATCTCAGGAAGAAGATGCAGCATTTCCCCCTCATGATAAGATGTAAGAAGTTCAGTTAAAAAAAACAAATTAAAAGTCCCATATACATTAACGTTAGAACTTTACAGAACCGTGACCTTAGCTGACTGCCTACTTGTAAAAATATCTGCATGGGACAGGGGACATAAGGAAGGATGTTTCCTCATTTAAACTCTGGAATTACAGTTTACTATTACGTACCCACAGTTTATAGAATACACATCGTTTGCTAAACCGCATCGCCCAGCAGAACTTCTCATATAAAATCCATTTATGCAGTTCACTGCCACACAGAAAATAGTCGCGATAAAGCTCCTGTTACTGAAACTAATGAGCATGAGGAACGAGCCTAACTTTTAAGCAGCCCCTTTGCTGAATCCACATATGCAATAAAACCTGCAAAACCATTCCGATGACCACTTGTCACGGCCTGCAGAAGCCCGAGGACACGGGGAAAGGCACATACATCCCCCGCAGGCCTCGCAACCTCCAGCCTGATACACGGTCAGCCACACACTACCGCGGGCCGGCTGGGAGGGCCCGAGGAGCATCCCCCCGGCGCCGCAGAGAGCCCGGGGGCCAGCGGGCAGAGGCGAGAAGCTCCCTTAAGGCCGACACCCCGCGGTCCCCGCGCCACGTACCCGAGAACGCCGCCATCTTCGCCCCGAGAGCACCGCGAACGGCGCAGGCGCGCAGCCCGGCCGCCGCTTTATGGGGCCGGGTGGGCGCAGGAGCCACCGCGGCGCGCGTTCCGCCCCGGCGTTGGTGACCCGAGGTACTCCCACACACGCACCGCACACGCACCGAGGTAGGATTTGAAACGCAGGCTAATAGGGGTACATTATTCTCCAGTTTTTACAGAAGTTTACCCAAGTTCTGCACCATCTTGTTCTAGGACAACTTGTAGTGATATTAAACGCAAGAATCTTCGGTGTTTTGTAAAAACAAGATTAGATTGCAAGTGCAGAAATGCAGCTTCTACAGCAACATCACGAGCCAATGGTGCATTTGTCTGCTAAGTGGAAGGCACAGTATAAACTATTGCCTACTGTCTTCCACTGTGAAACACAGCTTCAATCTCTCCTAAAGCAGCATGAGACAGACGCACATCTGGTTCAAAGGCCAAAAAAAACCAACCCAAAACAAGCGTCTCTGACAATGACTTTCTCATGACTACTGTGTTGCAATTTGAATATTGGTTTTGTCCTGGTGGTTTGTTTCAAGACCTTTTTTAAAACTTACTGAGCCCTACTGGCTGTTAACTTACACTGTAGAAACTGGTGTCATGCAGAGAAAAATACAGCAGGGTATTTCATACTCTTCGTACCAGGCTGTTTGCATCGCAATGGTTTCTCATGTATTAATAATTCCTTTGGGAGTATCTTCCTTTGATGTGCCTCTTTTCTTTCACTATTATTTCCTATATCTGTCAATCATTAGTTTGCTTGCTTTCAGATAAATGACAAAACTAGTAATTTTTTTTAAAGGCACAGATAAGAATAATGTACACATTCAACCATGACTGTTAAGAAAACCTGTTTGTCTGCAGACCTTGATATCAATATATACTGCTGCTTGTTGGTGAGGAATGTGGAGTGGAATTTACTATAAATCTCCCACAATTCTTTGAAACTTACAAACACAATGTTATACTATTTACCATTGGTTTACAAGCTACATTGTCAAATATAGATTAAAAAATGTAAGGACGGTCAAAAGGCATTTTTTTTCAGTAGTTGTTTCTTCTTGAAGTCTTTCCCAAGTATCCAACAGAGCTTTCATACTGCCCTGAATCCCTAGTTTCAGAATTTGTAGTTTAACCTAATTCTAGGCTGCACAGTTGCCTACAAGAGCTTACTAAACACAAGTGAAAATTAGACTGCAGGAGCAGAAGTGTCAGGGTGTGAAGTGATTTTATTTCTATTTTACAATCGCTTTATCAAGTTGCAGGAAAGAGGCTGAACATCCGTACTTTCGTAATTATTTCACAAAATCAATTAGGTTGGGAAAGATCTCTGAGATCATCGAGTCCAACCTGTGATTGAACACCACCTTGCCGAGCAGACCACGGCACTGAGTGCCACGTCCAGTCAGTCTTTCCTTCACAGCTCCAGGGATGGTGACTCCACCAACTCCCTCGGCAGCCCATTTCAATGTTTAACAACTCTTTTTGTGAAGAAATCCTTCCTGGTGTCCAACCTGAATCTCCCCTGGTGCAGCCTAAGATTGTCCTCTCATACTACTGTTTCTTGCCGTGGAGAAGACTGGCCCTCACCTGGCTACACCCTCCTTTCAGGCAGAGCGTGATAAGGTCTCCCCTCAGCCTCCTTTTCTCCAGGCTAATCACCTCCAGCTCCCTCATCAGACTTGTGCCCCAGACCCTTCTCAGCTTTGTTGCCCTTCTCTGAACATGCTCCAGCCCCTCAATATCCTTCCTGATGTGAGAGGCCCAGAATTTACAAACAGGCTCAGAGCTGAACGCTAAGAACTCAAACTTGTAGGACTGAAATATTTAGAAGTCCTACGTAGCACCATTAAAGTTGGAAGAACAACTTGCGATAAATTACGTTTTGCTTTTTCGCCCATCTTTCACCCCTATTCAGTAAGGGCTTAATGCACGCCCTGGTGTCCCGCCTGCCGCAGGCGCTCCCTGCCCCGAGAGCCCCGACGCTGCGGGCCGGCGCCGCACGAGTTAAAGGCGGAGCCGTTTGGCCCCCGCCGGGCGCCGTCGCCGTGGCGGCGCCGAGAGGGTGGGACGGGCCGGTATGGCCGCCGCCAGTGGGGATAGCGCCGGGGCGCACCGGGAGCGCGGCATGGCCGGCGCCGGCGAGGAGGCGGAGGACGGGGAGGAGAACATCCTGTACGACCTGCTGGTCAACACCGAGTGGCCTCCCGAGACGGAGGTGCAGGTGCGTGTGGCCGCGGCACGGCCGCGGGGGAGGGGATCGGCCACGTTGGCACGGGCGGGGACGCGGAGGCGCTCCGGCGCTGCGGGGGTGAGCTGGTGCCCCAGGGACGGTCAGTGGGATGCCCGCGCTGTTCCTGGCAGGCGGACAGGGTGTCCGTGCGGCCGTTGTCCCCTTGTGCCTTCGTGCCACTTTAATTCCCACCCTGGCTTGTGCCGCCTGGGATGCCTTGAAGTGTTTCTTGCTTATTGAACAATGTATATCGGGTTTTACTGTTGAGCTGACACAAGTGAAGCTGTGGTGAATGAAGTCCTGGTCTGATCTCCAGAAACTGCTGTACAGAGAGCTGTGGAATCTCCTGGTGAAAACAGGACCCTCATTGAGCTTACCTTGCATGAGGAAAGCTAGATCCACTCTCTGGACTCCTGCTTGTGTCTGTATTTGCAGGAGTTGGGTAAAAGGGAAAAGCATTTCACCTAATGTCCATAAGACACACAAATGGATGCCAGCGCTTAAGAAATCAGATAACACTGTTCTCGTACTGCAAGTTTTTTTTCTTTCTAGCTGTTCTTCTTTCCGGGTCACCGGAAAAGCTGAGAAGCTCTTCGATCTTTCCTTTTTCATGTTTTCCTCTGCAGTGTGCTCAGCTTGCTGCCTCTATGTCTGCTCTTGTCTAACTTGGATACAGAGGATGCAAGCAATGTGATTTTCTTTCTTTCTTGTAGTGGCTTTCAAGTCCACTGAAGTTGTTAATGCACTTCCCACTGAAAGTCGTTAGTGGAAGTATTTTAACTAATGTTATGTTTAGTGAGAGCAACTGAACAGAAAAGATGTGAAAACTTTGCAGGTGGAATAATGTACCTGTTAATAATTACGAGCACTATGCTCATAAAAATAGGTTTTCATTTGTCAGAAAGTTTTTGTTTGTGATTTTGTTTTTTGTTTTTGTTTTTTTTTTTTTTTTGGTTGTTGTTGCTCTCGATCTATAAATCCTCAGTTGCAGCAACAGGTATGGATGTTTGAAAATAAAATTGCAGTGTTACTAATTACTATCTTAATAGCTTATTTGTATAGATGAATAGGCAGTTGCATCTATTTTTATTTAACCGTGTTTTGAGAAATGGTAAATAGTCTTTGTTTTTAATTACACGTGGAAACAATTTTCCTGTGGCATACCATGAGGAGGACTTGGGTATGGTGGCACGAGGCTCTGGTTCTTCTACAGCTGCGTTAAGGGGGCACATTTCTGACAAGTGTCTTTTCTGCTGCCATTAGTGTTGTTGAAGTTGTATGGTAAGGTGGTTAAAGAACTGATTAGTCTGAGAAACAATCATGTTGTTTCATTTCCTTTTGTTGAGTGGTCCATCTAGTACCTCTGTAGGTACCAAGGGGGCTGTGAATACCATGTCAGTGAGGTGACACATCCCTTTAGTGGGAGCATGTGAGGATGCCAATTTAAAGTGACTGTAACCATAGTCTGAGAGTCCTCATCTGCCCTGGTAGTCAGAATTTCTAAGCATCATTGAATTCTGCTTGTCAGCTTCAGCAGATGGTGCTGGCTATTTTAAACTTGCTATTTCTTGCCCATTTGCTTTATTTTTAAGATAATACCTGTTTTGAATAGCAGAAGTTGGAATGTTTGAAAATATTATGCTGTATAGTTTGCTTGGATTTACATTCTTCTTGGAAACTGTCAGTAGTCAGGGACACTTTTGGTAGTCTTTTTACCATTTTAGTGGGAAATTGATTTTACACTGACAATAGTAGGCAAACAGATTATTTTGTCAGTATGAGTCAGTTTTTGCCTTAAGGTGCCTTAATAGTGATATTACTTAGGTGATTGTGACTTTCCCTTTGGAACATCTGTCTTTTTTAATCCTGTTTTTTTCACACTTTTCAGAAAAAAATCACACCCTACTTTCTTGTAGAACTGAATCTTTTGGAATGAGTGAGGCGAGGAATGGTGGAAAGGAAGTTGAATGCTGCACTGGGAAATGAAATTAAATGTCTTCCTATGCAGTAATCTAGGCTACAAAGCCGGACCTTAAACTTTCACAGGTCTTTATTGATTTTATTTTTCTGTTACCTCATTTGAGATGATTAATTTTTAATTGCAGAGGGCTAGAACTTACAGCTCTAATTATTGGAAGATGAGTCTTGTGATGAAGATGTAAAGTCGTATTAAATGCGAGACATTGATAAAATCTCTTAGGTTGGATGACCAATTTTGCTTTTATTTTAGTTCTTAATGGTATTGTCATTCACCTGTACTGAAATTTCCAGTAAGAATTTTTTGGGGGAAAGAAGAGGAGGGGCTGGGGGGTTATAGCAGTTATTTGTGAAGGAAACATACAAGGAATTGACTATGCCAGGGAAGAGAGTGGTGAAATCAAGCAGTCTGTATTCAGGATAGTGATGCCATTGTATATAATGCACTATTTGAGAACCCTGAAATACATAATGAGAATAAAAGGAGTTAGTGAGTAGTAGATCCATGAAAATAGTGAATGAGGCAGTGGCTGTGGACAAAGTTGCAAGAGAGGACTTGTGAAGTAATTTATAGAAATACAGGCAGATTGGACTCTTCTTCAATCTGTCTTCCAAAATGTATTATCTGTTTCTGTGGGTTTTTTTTCATTGCAATCTAATGTTTTGAGATTTCCCCAACACCCACCACCTCCTGTCCCCCCAGTCAGCTTGCAGAGTGTGCAAAAAAATCCAAAACTAAGTGGGTATATTGTCAGCAAGAAAGTTACTTAGATTTTATTTCTGGAATGCTGTAGGGAAGGAGCAGTTGAAGTTGTTTTCCTGAGAAGGAATGAATTTAAAAAGAAATACAGCACATCTGGTAACCGTTGCTGAGATGACAAGAATATATTATAAAAAGTAAAATCCAAGTGTTCACAATATAATAGTAAATAAGTTTTGTGAAGAGTTAAAGATGTGTGGAATAGAAGACTGTAGTTCAGGCTCAGGAGGAGACATTTAAAATATTAAAAATAATTCTAAAGAGGTGTAAGCAATTTTAGGAAATGTTTTTACTGGGAACTTCTCATAATCCAAAAACTTATAACAAGCTCTGCTTTTAAGGTCCCTAGGAAATTGCAGTTCTCCCTGAGGTACTAGGGTAGCTGCAAGAAATAATTTATGCTCTCACTTATTTTACTGTAATGCCTTGTTATTTCCTGGCTGATCAACCTGAATGTGGAATGTTATCTATTAGTACAGCTGTGTTTGCTTCTTACATGCTGTGAGATGACAGCCTGGTTATTTGAAAGACTGTTTATGGATTGCAAACTTTGTCTAGAAAACTAATTTTTACTTCAATAATTTAAATGTGGGAGCCCACATTTTTTTTTAAGCATAGACATATTCCAAAATGTTGATAAATTTGTATGTCTTTCAGTGTTTATTGCTCTGTAACTTGGTGAGGTCTGAATATTTCAGTTAATGAGTGAAATTTGCTCTATGTATTTTATATTGAATGGAAAATTCAGTCATTGCCTACTCTAATGCTCAGTTTGTGCTGCTCTAATATTTTCATTAGAAAGGTATAAGCTTGATGGCTTATTTTGAAGATTTGTTTGTGGATCCTTCCTTATTGGTTATCCTTGTTCTCTTCTCAGTTTCATATCTTTTTTCCGCTTCTTACTGACAAATAATTTTATCTCCTCTTATAGATAAGAGCATACATCCTGTGTTGTTTTGTATTCCTTTTTTCTGTGTTTGGAGAGTGCTTTTATTTGTATAATCAGTGTAGTTGCTCCCCTCTGCCTTAAGTAGAGCAGGACAGGTGGAAAGGCTATGTGAGATGGTATGTAGTAGGGGTGGTTATCTGAGTGGCCATGTTACCTTTACATGTCTGATGTAAAAAGAGGTTTTTTTTGGAAACTGTTTGTTTTTCTTGATGTTTCTGAAAACTTCATGAGCAATCTTTAAGTAACTTAGCAGTTAGATATTAGCATAATATGTTGTACACCAAGTACTTCGACTACTGGGCATTACAGATCATTGTGGTGTTTATTTGGCATAAAAAGAATGATTTATAATAGCTTACAGGAGAACATAATCAGAAGTCAATGTCTTTTGTTACTACCCAGAGACTGTCTATTGATTCAGCTTTGCCTCAATCTGTAGCACATTTTGTTTATTGCCTCTTGGCATTTAAATTATTTGGCATTATAGCCTGTTTTAGCTTACACAGTTAAATCAGACATTATATGAAGTACTGAGTAATAGAAAATACATAAAGAACTTGTAGGCTAGGAGCCAACTTAAATTTAATTGGGGAATGTATGTATGAATATTGTATTTAAGTTAAAATGTGTGACATGCTGTCTGATGACTATTATTGTAATTGCAGCCAAGAGGCAACAGAAAACATGGTGCATCATTTATCATCACTAGAGCAATTGCAGGTAAATATGACTTGTTCTTACATTCGTGGCTTCTAAGACTGTGTGGATTATTTGTAAATTTCACAATTTCTGCCCTTTAGAGTGCCTAATATAATGGAAATAAAGTGCAGGATGTGTTTTCAGGAAGATGTTTTGTGATTGTGAACATGGCTGTGTTATTTTTATGTCAATTTTGTGAGCATTCTTGTCTCCATTAGTTTGTTGGGACAAACTAATAAACCATACATCTAAGCAGTTAACAAGCTCTGTGTTTTGTGAACTGTATTTGAAAAACCAAACTCTGTTTGGTTTTTTTTTCCCCCTTTCTTAACATGTCTTGCACTGGGCTGTTTTACGTTCCGGTGATATTACATTGCATAAACCAAGTGTTGAATGGCAGTAACTGAACTGGATTTTCAATCAGTAGGATTTCTCTTAGAATTTCCAAAAATATGCAGTGTTTTTTTTTATTCGTTTTTTTTTTGACTGGCTGTTTGTATTTATTCTAATGTAAAAATTCGTTGGCCAAGTATAGAGGGTTTTTCCCTCAATACCTTTTTCTTTAGTGAGAATTTGAGATTTCCTGTACAGCAGGCTGGAGGGTGTTTTAAGACTATTTAAGATGTAATTTTTACCTCTTTCCATTGTAGGTCCTGCATTATTTTTGCTTCGGTACATCTGGTACAGGTAGGTTTTATGAGACTACTGCTTCATTTTCCTATTTGGTAGTATTTTTGTAGCTTTTTGATTTGATGGAAAGTAATTCTTAATGAGAGTAAAACTGAACACTTGTTTAGAATATTGTCCAAGCAATGCTTAGAATACCTTCTTTTCATAAATTGAGTTGTAGCTGCTTGAGTTGCAGTGGAAGCCTAAATAGAAAAAAAGCTGATATATACTAGTTTGACTTTGTGCTTTTATCAGAAGCTGAAGTAACCTTGCAGTTGGAACATGTTTCTCCAAACACATACTTGTCCTCTCCACTTCCAACTGAGATATTGCAAGGGCAGCTGTTGGTTTTTTTTTTTTTCTTAAGCCTCAGTGACAGATATGATGGTGCAACAGGGTTGCTTCCTTTGGAGTAATAATTTTGATGTCTTTTTCTTTGACAATTCAAACTTGTACAAAAAGCTTGATAACTGCTTGAACAGCACTCATGCCATTTATAAATTTTTGATTCAAAAAGTCATTAAATGGTCCCAGAAATATGCTGGAGTAAGTACAGTGTTTCTGGAAAATTTCAGCGCTGTGGTTATACCACTTACCAGGTTTGAAGATATCAGTTTCCCCTTTAAAAGGATAATCTGTTGGTTTTTAAAAAGTTATATGGAAAGGGATGTTAATGTGACTTCCTGTGAAGCAGTACTATACTTGAATTTGGCAGGGAACGCTGTTTTCCCTATTGCCGGTGTTCTGCTTTATTTTTGTGCACTACTCCCCCCAACCCTTCTCTCATGAGTGGGTGATTTTTATGGACACCATACTGTCATTAAAGTCTAGTTGTAAAGATTCAGTTGTAGACAGAATTCACTTACTTTTCTTCCCTCCCTCTGGTACTCATATTTAAAATCTAATTTCAAGCTTTTATAATTTATTCTAGTTGCTGTTTTCATGTATTTGATAAAAGAGTTTGGGAGGGAGCTTGAGAGGCCTCTAGTTTAAAGTCCCACTAAAAGCAGGAGAACATTGAATTCAGACTTGGTTCGTTAGGGGTCTGTCCAGCTAGGTCTTGGAAAGGTTAAAGGATGGAGAGCCCAAAGACTCTCTGGTCAGCCTGTTCAAGTGCCTGACTGTCTTCACGGTGAAAAATTCTCTTCCTTATGTCAGCTTGGAACCTCCTCGGTTTTGGAATCACAGAAACATTTATGTTGGAAAGGACCTTTACAGTCATGGAGTACAGCTGTTACCTCAGCACTTCCAAGTCCTCCAAAGGGTTGATTGTAGTTTCTTGTGTTCCTGCCATGCACCTCTGTTGTTCCTACTTTCATGGTAATCTCCTAGGTATCAGAGTGCTGCTGTTTGGTCCTCCTGAAGCCTCCTCTTCTTCAGGCTAAACAAGTACAATTCCCACAGCATCTGATTCATTGTAGGGCAAGTACTTCAATTCCCCCCCCCGATCATCTTGGTGCCTGTCCTGTTTACTGGTGTTCTTCTTTGAATGGGTGTCCCAAAACTGGCTGGTGACCAGAGCATAAAGAGTCATAAATAAATAGTCAGTTCTGTTAGTATGCAGTTTTGTTCTGTTAGTAAAAACAAGGCTGTTGTTAGCCTTTGTCGTTGGCAGGGTGCAGTGTTGATTCATGTTCAGTTGCAAACCTTCTCAAGTGATTGATGGTTGCCTTGAAGCTGAGTTGTCTGGTGTGTGTATCTCATGTACTGCATTTGTTCACTGCTCTGATTTAGCCTAATGCTTTTGGTATTTCAGCCCTGCAAAGTTCTCTCTGCCCGCTGGACTGGTTCGCCTGGTTAATAAGCAGATCAACTGGCACCTCGTACTTGCAAGGTAACCAGCTCTCGTGCTTTGCCATTTCTGACAGGGGTGAATGTACTAATGCTTCCTCTGCTCCCCCTGCCACCCCCATTGATAGCCATGTTGAGCTGATATTGTGCTAAAGGTGTGTTACTATCTCAGGTCAAAAGAAATACTGGAGGCTCTCACAGGTGGCCTTGTGAAAGAAAGCTTAGTGTGCTACCTGGGGGCTTCTACCTGCTTCTCTTCAGTTAATGCACCTCTCACTCAGGGCTGAATGTCTGTCTAGCTTTTGAGGCAAAGTGGCTTGCAGTGCAGTCATCATCAAATTCAAGTCCTGAGTTTGGTTGATTAAAGACTTATAACTTGGCAGGATATATAATTTTAAAATAAGCAATTTATATTTGTGGAAAGTAAATGCATACCCTCAAGACTTGTGTGCTATTGCATACACAGAGAACTGAGAGTTCCAAGGCTAGAACCAGCTGTTCTGCAGAAATGAGATCACTGGCTTTTAAAAATAAGTCCAAGTATGTACAGAAAAATGGTTCAGTGACATGATTACATGAAGGTAGCGTGCAAGGTTCTAGTTTATGTTGTATGGTAGGTACAAAGACACGTAACTTACTGGATTATGATAGTTGCTTATTCCTGATAAAGCAATATATAGTTTTGGATGTTGCTGTTGTAAAATTATCTGTAAGCAACAGCTGACTCTGACCTCCCATGCAGTGAGATTTTAGACATTGTTCTGTTTTCTTAGTGCTGCTGGAAAATAGTGGCAGATGGATTTCAGTGAAATGAAGGGAATATCACAGCATGGGTATTTTATTTTTAATAAAAAATTGATATTTCCCATTTAAAATTTTTCTAAAATTTATGAATGAGGCAATTTATATCTAACCATGGAGAAAAGCACCTAGGACTCTGATGCACATTCTGTAAGGAATGGACTTTAAATGAACTTTCACGTCTGTGTTTTTTCTTTCAGCAATGGTAAATTGTTGGCAGTTGTTCAAGACCAATGTGTAGAAATCAGGTAACTTAGCATTATCTGCTACTTCAGCTGTGGAGTTCTGAGAAAGTGTTTCTAGTCATTTACTAGCAATACTTTTAAAGACTTTTCTTTGTTTTGCAGTGTTATATATTGTGAAATTTATCCATGGAACAATCATAAAAGCAGAAGCCTACTGTTTCTTTTTAGTTCTCTGCCATCCCCCATTAAAAAACAACAACAAAAAAACACCCCTACATAAACCCTCCTTAACTGTCCCAATTATAGTAGATGTGTTTATATAAGTATATATCTCTATCTCCCTCTCTGCTTTCAAGATGTGAAAGAAAAACAATCAAGATCCTCTAAAATACTCAGCAAAAATCATGGTCTTTCTAACCTTTGCCTTTCTGTCCCTTCTAGAAATTTTGCCCTAATAAATGGGACAAGGAGCTAGTATCTAGTGTTCTTCTCTGCAGAGTAGCTGGCATGTATAGTACTTCACCTTATTTTACAAGTGGAGTGGATTGCTGTAAAGACTGATGCTTTCCCTTTCCTTGTGCTCTCTTAACAACAAGCTCTCCTTTGCCAGTTCAAGAGCACATTTAGCTGTAGAACAGATCTTGATTGAGTATGTTTACTTGCTTCACAAAAATCCATTTGCTAGAAGGTCAGACCTTCCATTTATATGTAAAAGAAGCAAGTGTATGAAAATTGTTCAATCAAAAGTGGTGTGAGCACCATAAACGTCAGCTTAAAGACTATAAAATAAATCTTGTGTTTCAGCTGTATTAATGTAACTATTCTTGCATTGTTTCTAAAATTGTAACCTAGAGAATACTGACTAGGGTTTTTTTTCTAAAGTTATATGAAGTGCTGAAATGATGCTGTCCTATTTTGTACAGCATTACAAATAAATGAGGGATATTGGTATTTATGCAGTTGGATGAGGGTCTCTAAAATACTGTTGTTAGTTACTGTAGCTGCCTAAGGGTGAAAGTTACTATCTGCTTTTTTGAACAAGTAGTTAGAGGCCATGCAGGCCTTTGAATTGTGCACTTGGAATATTTTTCTATTCTGTTTATTACAGAAAATTGAATAGTGGGTTTTTTCATATCCAAATGCTTATGAGTCTTTTTTCTGCAGGTCTGCAAAAGATGACTTTGTATCCACAGTCGGAAAATGTCAAGGTACAGCAGCCTCTAGCTACATCATTACTTTGTGTCTTCGTTTGTTATTCATATGTTGCTAAATGGTGTTGTTTTACTTTAATGATAATGATATAACTTCTTAAAATCATTGAAAATAATCTCTTAATAGTTTTGCTTTGTGGCTAGCTCTATTACCCTCCCTCTGCCACTTCTTTTTATGATGATTAATATATGAAACCTGAATCTGAAATTAAATGATAGTTAGAATTAATGGGTCTGGGAAACATGCGTGGTTTTTCTTTTTTTACCCTCCTCTGAGATAAGCTTGTAATGCTGGTAGGCCCCCAGCATTTTTTTGATGCAATTGACTTTTTGTTCTGTTTAAGGGATTATATTTATTTTTTGCTTTTTTTTAATCATTTTACTCCTTTTTTGTAGTGCCAAAGGATCCTAACCCTCAGTGGAGGAGAGTGGCATGGAGTCATGATTGTACATTACTTGCTTATGCTGAAAGCAGTGGAACAGTCAGAGTGTTTGACCTGATGGGTAGTGAGCTTTTGGTCATTTCACCGGTATGTACTCTTCTTGGGTTAAATATGAATATAATAGAACTTTTTTTAAGGATCATGGATAATTTCCACTCTTTGACCTTTTTCAAATCATGGCTTAGTTTGCTATAAATGCTTACACTGTGAATATCATGCAGAAATGGACCATTAAAAGTTTCACTATAATATATCCATCATGTGATCAAAAAAAGTCACATGTAGCCCATCACAAAGTGTGTGTTTCACATCTGTCGTGGAATTGTGGTAGATCTGTAGGTGCATCAGACAGTGAAAGCACGGAATCACCATAGTTTGCAGTAATAGATTCTAAATCTGCACTTTGTATGCAGAGTTAATTGTAAATTAAGAAATATTGCTGCTAGAGTACTTTGCTTGGTATGATAATAGATAATTGCTGTTGACAGGCCCCACACTGTTGTAATGCTAGGTTGAGTTTAGCAAGCTGCAGCTCTCCCTGAGCTCAGTGGAGCTGCTTAGGGCAGTGTGACCATTGTCGCACTCCCGCAGTCCATTTCGGACGGCCCCGCGCTCTTGCTCCGGTAGCTGTCAGCCTTACAGCACAGTGACGGCGAAGGAGGCCAGAAGGGTCTCCCCATCGGGGGTCTTAGAGGATCTTTAATCTTACACCTTGTCCTGGCAACCCCCAGAAGCAGAGAGACCTCATGATCCAGGCGCAGGGGGGTTTGCTCAGGGGCGGTACATGGGCGGGGTTGGGGTACAGGAAGCGATAGGGAGAACCTGAGGGAGTGGCCAGGGCTAGGGGCAGGGGAATGGGGGGGGAAGGGTAGGGGGCAGTATGGGACAGGCAAAGCAATGGGTAAACAGATCACCACACGACACAATGTATTTTCTATTGTGTATGTTCGAAGAGTGTATTGAACTGACTTGTGAAGGTGGCTCAAGTGTATTTCCTCCATATATTGTCTTTGCAAACTTTATAATAAGATTTCTTTAAAATCAAGATAAAAGAAAATGTATTTAGTTTGTAATACAAACTATGAAACTTTATTTTTTTTAATACAATATAGTAAATTTAACTCTAGTTCTTTCACTAACAGAGACACTTCTTAAAATCCCCTTTCTCTCCCAATGTCTGCCTTCATTTTTGGATAAAGACAGCAAGTTTTCCAGGCGATCTGAGTTACGCTGTTGCTGGATTGATCTTTCTAGAATACAAAGCAAGTGCCCAGTGGTCAGCTGAACTCCTTGTTGTTAATTATCGTGGAGAACTGAGAAGTTACCTTGTAAGGTAAGCATAAATTTTGACTTCCTTTGAAAAGGCACCGTGAACTTCAAAGGAATTCTTTCTGCTCTTTAAAGAAAGTAAATCTGAACAAATGTATGTATTTTTTTTCCCTGCATACTTAGTGTTGGAACAAATCAAAGCTTTCAAGAAAGTCATAGTTTCAGCTTTAGCAGCCATTACGCCCACGGGATAACAGCTGTCATTTATCATCCTGGTCACAGGTAAGTGTTCTTGTTAGCTACCTGACAATGACATGTAAATGATGAACAAAAAGTGGCAAAATAAGCATTGGAGTGTGTTGGATGTGGAGGGGGAGAAAGATCTATTCTAAAATTGCTATTTAGTGCATCAGTAATAACAAGTCATGTCTCTTTCTACTATGAAAGGAACCTTAGTTCATCTCACTTGACTTTCATGATTCCATTAGTAATGTCCTTTTCTGTTTGAGTACCTTGTGTAAGCAACATGCATTTTCTAGAATGTCAGGAATAGTTTCGAAAGAGGTTTCTGAATGTGATGGGGATAAAGGCTGAAGTTTAGTTGTTGGTTTGGGGTTTTTTTTCTATCTGGAATTGATTACTGGCCTTGTTGGCCAGCCCATTTTCCAGTGTTCTGGCTGGAACTGCCTGGCTTTGGTGTTTGGAGTTGTCTTGTGATGTATTTTCTCTGTTAGTAACCTGTTGGGTACAGAAATTGGAGTTGAAATGTGGACTGCTTTGCCTGCCTGCTCTTGAACCCAATGTAATTGGAATAGGTCCTGGTTAGCCTATTACTTGCACTAAAAATGTGTCTTACTTTTTAAATATTGACTTGTTATGAAGCAAGATAAACTCAGCAACTCTATTTCTCTTCAGTTGTAGGAACTAAACTTCTTTCTAGATATTTTTTTTCTATTAGATCCGCTAGGATTGAATCTGTCAGTGCAGTGTTACATCATTGTATTGTTTTAAATGGAAATTAGGCTTGGCTATAGAATACCGGAAGAAACTCACTGTTGAAAAAACTTGTTCTCATTCTTCAGTGTTAAGTGAGCTGTCATATCTAGCTTAGGAAAAAAAATTATTATTAATGAGATGTAATGTTCTTCTAGCTTATTATTTTGAGAGATTAATTTTGTGTATGGCTTTTTCTTTCCACCTAATACATATTTAGTGATTTCACATAATTAATACTCAGTATACTGAATCTAGAGTTTTGAGGTAATAAGTATGGGTTATGGAGCTTTGGTAGCACTACATGACAAGACAACAGAACCAACCCATTGTTTCCTTTGATCAGATCAGGGTTAATGGTTGTAGTATCTCCTGTGATGTGCCACAAGTTGAGCGACTTAGTAAAGCTGAAAAATTGACACTTGAAGGAATGCACAATTGGATGGAATGGATGGAAAACAAAAGAACCTGTGTTTTGCCCCTGATGGAGGCAAGTCCTTTCCATTCTGAATTTAATCTGTGGTAGAAGGCTTGTAAATTTGTGATTGCAGAACTCTAAATTCATGAGTAGAGTCTCTTGCTGAAATTTTCTTGCTATCCTAAGAAAACCCTAGAATGGCTTGAAGGCAAGCTCTTCAAAATTGTGCATTAAAGAAAATTGTTGATACAGACATGTAGAAGTTTTAATTTTCAATAATGTGAACTTTGATCACTTAACACGTTCAACTTTGTCATTTTACGCTTTCTTGCATTTCATTTAGTCTCAGATGGTGAAATTATACTGGTGTCTCCTCGCTTCTTGTAAGGCTTGACTTAGTGCATTACTATAATACTGTGTATTTGCTCATTACCCTTTACAGTGCAATAAAATAGCAGTTAAGAACTTAATACACTTAATTTTTTCAACTAGATGTATGATAATTGCAAAGAGAATATGTTGGTAGGGAATGTTTCTGAATCTGTAGGAAAACTTGAAGCAATAGCTTTGCGAAAAAATCCAATACTGACTTTTACTATTGTTGAAAAGTTTTATATACCTTAATTTAGATACCTAATGTTGGTGTTCTCATGTGATCCAGCTTTCATCTAGGATGGAATTTATGAGGCACTTTAGTTGACAAATCTTAAATGTCTGCTTCAGTGTGAGCTCTTTGTAAACTCAAATCCAAGGTTCAACAGCTACTTGTTTTGGTATCTTAATCTGGAGCTGAATGTCTTACTTCTGGGTTAGCTGCAATTGCTGCAGAAAGTGTTTGATATTAAAGCCTAAAGTTTTCAATGAAGGGCTTGTGAGGAAGGAGTTAAAGGGTTTCAGATTTAGTTAAAATTTGTTGTACCAAAATTACTAAGTAAAGAAAGGCATATCAAGTTTTTATTGGATGCCTCAATTGAGCTTGTTCCTGAGACCACTGTTACGCTGGTTATCTTCGACCCAGCTTTGTACAAACCTGTGGAGTGGAGTACAATTGAGGTACTGCAAGAGCAGGCAGTTTTTGAGACTGGAGGAACCCTTGGAGATCATGTAATCCATTCCCCTTCACCTCAGGGTCACCTAGAGCAGGTTGCTTGGAGCTATGTCACTGCAGTCCAAGACCTGCACATCTGTGTCCCCCCTTAGGAGCATGGTGTGAGGCCTCTGAGGTGCTGGGGACAGCCTGGCAGCGCATCGCGGTGATTGTTCAGAACATAGACAGAGATAGGTTCTGGCCATTATTTTCTGCAAACTGTTGAACAAAATGCTGCACTCTAGGCCTGGCACTTTTACATAGGTCTTTTTCTAGGACTTGTTGAAAGGGTTTCTGACCCCTGGTAGCCAGGAGTCCATCTGGAACTAAAGCTCAAAGCATCCTTTGATTAGGAACAACTGGCAGACCTTGGTAAAAGCTTCTAAAGCTTTCTAGCTAGCTCTTCCTGGCAGTGACTGGCATTGTGAAGTGAAAGGCTTCCCAAGAGTCCTCTGATGGTCTCAGGAGTCCTCAAATGGTCCCAGAAGTATGTAGATGTTTTGGGATCTAGAAATGAAGCCCGGAAAACAGCTGCTCAAACTGCTGCATGCTGGCTGTGCTCTGGGTAGAGCACATGCGCAAGAAAAATAGTAGGCTTCCTCATGTTCGTGTCTCCTATTGCAGTTTTTGGTCAAAGTGACTTCTCTTTTACTGCCTTAGGCCGTTCCTTACACCACAGAATATCTAAAACTTCTAAGAACTTTAGGCATCACGCTCAAGAAAGATCTTACCACTTTCCACAACTATGTAACAGGTGGTTGTAGCCAGGTGAGGGTCAACCTCTTCTCCCAAGGAGCCAGGAAGATGTAGGAGAAAACGAGGCTTAAGCTGTGCCAGGGGAGGTTTTGGTTGGACATCAGGAGGAACTTCTTCACATGAAGGGTGATTAGACATTGGAATAGACTGCTCGGGGATGTGGCTGAGTCACCATCCCTTGAGCTGGTCTAGTTGACATGGTAGTGTTTGGTCATAGCTTGGGCTTGATGATCTCAGAGGTTCTTTTCTAGCCTAACTGATGATGTCATTCTGTGGTTCATCCATGTATGTTTGAATAGCAGGAGACCTGGCAATACTAAATAAGTTTTACTGACATCTTAAAAAGGATTAAATGTGGAAGAACGTTTTCTTTTCTTTTTTTTTTCGTTTATTCATTCATTTGAGTTTCACAGGTGTAGTTTGGGCATTGCCACCGGCCAGAGCTGCTCTGTGTGAGCGGCAGCCACTACTGGGGGCAGAGCGCCTCAGGAGTGATGCGGCCTTGGGAAAGGGGTAAGGGAGCATTCCCAGGGCAGAGCTTCGGGCTCCTACAATTGTGCCTTTTTTTGTAGATGCTTTACCTTTGATGGGTGATTCATTACAATGATACTTCCAGACAAACTTAGACACTTATTCTCAAGGTTTTCATCGAAGTAGTCATCAGTCAAATAGGGAAGTGCTTGTTAATAAGGTGAAAGGGCTTCAAGGGCAAATACTTTGTTACAGTTTAGTGGTGATCAGCAATAATTACAAAGACTTACGTCAAAGTTTTTAAAATGCCACCTATTGTGTGTAACAAAATCATTGCGCGCACATGTATAATTGGTACAGTGGCTTTAATTGGCAAGAAACTTAATGGCAAACCTTAATGCATTCAGTTCTTCAGTGAAAGAGAAGTAGCTTTTGTACCACATCTGAATAAATGAAAATCTGATGCTTGAACAGAACGATCAGAACTTGTCATATGCTTCAGCTGTTACTTTTTTTTCACTTTTGAGGATAAGGGGGAAACTCAAACTTGCAGCCAGACTTATTTTATTTTAGATGTTGGGAATTATGACTTATCTGGAAAGCTAGAAATGAGAATGGATAGGTATAAATGCTACAAATAACAAATGTTACTTGAATAATATTTAAGTGTTTTTAGATTTCAGTATATTTATTCACAGGCAAAGCTTATTGTGGCTGTTAAATGTCTTGGTATATTTAGTCTTTTTGTTACTGTAAGCAAACTGCTATAGACTTAAGCAAATCAAAAAAAGTATGTGGCAGTATATGAAACCATAATACATCTTTATATATTTTATAGACTTCTTCTTGTGGGAGGCTGTGAAACAGATGAAGACGGAGTATCTAAAGCAGCTGGTTGTGGAATATCTGCTTGGAGAATTCTGTCAGGCTCCCCCCATTACAAACAAGTCACTAATTATGAAGATGATGTTAGAACAGTAAGTATGCATCCTCCTTTTACGGGATGAATACTGTCACTGGAAGCTCAATATGTATCTCTTTTTGAACAAAGAATTTAATGCAACGTTTTCCTATTTTCTAAGGTATGATGTGTATGTGTAAGCAGTTACGTTTTTCCCCCTGCCATCTGTCTGTTTTTGCTTTTTAGGTAGTATGATTTGAACTTTAAGTTCTTAATTACCATGGTTTTAAAACCAAAAGCAACAAGAAAGGAGTTTGTAAATTTCCAAGCTGCAATATTTTTTTGCTCCTAGCTGTACATTGGGATATGTTATGTGTCCTTGTTGGAAAAAAATTCCAGCTTGTTCTTTTATTACTTCAGAGCGAAAGGCAGCATACCTGAAATAAATGTTTCAGTTTAACTCTGGCTGTTGATTTCTTTTGCTTCTAGTAGAAGTAGGTGTTTGATTTGATAACAACTTGGTTATACTGAAATCAATTTACAGCATATCAGCATAAAGTCCAGTGTTTACTCTTACATAGGTATTGCTTAGTATTACAAGTGAGTTGTTAATTTAATTGCAAATGAGTAGTGCTTTTCTGTGAGATGTTATATACCTAATGAAGTGGACAAAATGATACAAGCTGGATTTTATTATGCTTGCATAGGCAGTCTTACGGAAGTTTAAAAATAGTAAAATCATAAAATTTGCTGAGTTGGAAGAGGCCCACAAGGTTCGTCAAGTCCAACTCCTGGCCCTGCACAGGACACCCCAGGAGTCACACCATGTGCCTGAGAGCATTGTCCAAACACTTCTTGAACTCTGTCAGGCTTGTGCTGTGACCACTTCCCAGGGGAGCTGTTCCAGTGTCAGCCACCCTTTGGGTGAAGAACCTTTTCCTGATATCCAACCTAAACCTCCCCAGACACAACTTTAGACCATTCCTCAGGTCCTGTCCCTGCTCACCAGAGAGAAGAGATCAGGGTCTGTCCCTCCTCTTCCTGTTACGAGGAAGCTGTAACTGCGATGAGACCTCCCCTCAGTCTCCTCCAGGCTGAACAGACCAGGTGACCTCAGCTGTTCCTCATATGGCTTCCCCTCAAGGCCCTTCATCATCATGGCCTTCCTTTGGACACTAGTGGTTTAATGGCTTTCATATATTGTAGCACTGCTGACTCATATTCAACTCGCTGTCAGCCAGGACCCCCAGGTCCCTTTCACCAGCACTACTCTCCAGCTCCTCATTCCCCAGTCTGTGCACACAGCCAGGGTTGCCTCAGATACAGGATCTGGCACTTGGCCGTGTTAAACTTCGTATGGTTGGTGATTGCCCATCTCTCTAATTTGTCAAGGTCTTTCTGCAGAGCCTCTAAAGAATCTTGGAGAGTTGTTTCAGTATTTTAAATACGACTTTAATATTTGGTGCATAAAACAATGTATGAGATTGTCTTTCATTGTATGATTTGGTTCTGTTCTTACAGGCACAGAGAAGAGGATTATTAAGGATTATGAATTTAAGATTTTACAGCAGGCGGGGAACAGAACAGGTATTAAGATCTGGATCTACCTCAGAAATGTATTTTGCTGACATAATTGTCCATTAATGACTACCTGAGAGACTGACTGAAAGTAGGTTTTAATTTATGCAACATAGGAATTAACGTTCTATTAAATTAATTAAAGAGCTTTAGTATAAAATGGAGTATCTTGCCACTTACTTGGCTTTCTTAAAAATCCAGTTAGTTAATTTGCTAAAGCTTGAATCCCTGGGTTTCAGGAAAAGGTCTAGAGATGTAGAGTTCAATATTAAATGTAAGCCCTTAATAAAAAAAGAAGGTATAAGAAGCCACTTAATTATTTGTTAATGAATGTGATAATCAGACGCTGTAAGTTGTGTTATATATATTCTACAAGAAGAAAGTAGATTGTGATGATGTTTCTCAAATTCATGCCCAAGAGATAAAGAATAAACAGAACTCGGCCTTCTGTACTACACCTATCCCATTAGAAAACAACAAAAAATCCTCAGCCCACAATTTTCATACCGTGTAGGGAAGAAAAAATGCATGGATTCAAACTAATAATTTGTGGCTTAAATAGGGCAGACCCAGGAACTTGGTTTTTACAGTCTGAGATAAAAGGGAAACATTTTGCTAAGTAGCTTCAAAAGTTTATTATGGGTCAGGCTTCTACTCCCAGGATGCATGTGAACGTAATGAAACTACTGATCAGAATCAACTTACTCTTAATAAACTCTGGGTATGGACCTTGTGTTCTCTACCCTGAATGATTGTTAAATCTTGAGTGTCATGCTGATGTGTAGGTGTGTGCTTTCTGTCTTTCTGAGGTGTTGTACACAGTGCTCGTGGCTTGCTTCTCTATGCCTTAGGAGCTGCCCATGCAGTACTGCGCTAACTTCTCTTATCTCTTTTCTACTCACTATGTATAGCCTTCACTTGATTCCTTTTTCTATACCTGTTTCCCTTCTTGTAAAAAATTTTGTTTTCCCTTCTTTTGCTTTCCAAGGAAAGAACAGTAAAGAGTCTGTCTACCACCTTCACTCTGTGTCCTCCTGAGAGAAAAAATGGTTGATCTGAGTTGGAAATGACCTTAATAGATTTTTGGGATGTTTTAGGTGACTGGTTAAAAAGAAGAAGTTGCCTGCTTGATTGGAAAGGGAAAGCAAATCTTTCTGCATCTTTCTCAAGGGTGGAACGGGGAGAGGTTTTTATTTCCTTCACTGAAAATGCTAAAGATAAAGCTGATGTAAGCTTTTTTTACTGAAAAGCTTGTACTGCAGGTAGCTATACTAAACTTCAACTTCATTGCGCTTGCCAGTACTAAATGAAGAAATGTGGAGACTTACTCATCCTTGAATATTTTGATCCAATTTCAGAGATTTTGGCTTAAATATGTAAAGTATAGTTTGTATTCTTAGTGTGAAATTAGCACCAGGGTTAAAATACAACAGACACGGCAGGTAGAGGACTTGTATATTAGAGCTGGCTGTATTGGGATTTGATTCTTAGTGTTAAGTGATGCTTAAAAAATGTGAAGTGCCAGCCTGCTGAGTTTTTCAACTGCTTGTTTTGCTGTTCCCTTAAGTTGATGAGCTGCTTACAGAAGCAGCGTTGCCTACTTTGGCAGAGGACTGATTAATTTTTATAGATAGCAGGGCTTGGGTGATAAATTTGAGTGAATTAATGGCCACCCAATATCTAAATCTAACATCCAGATAGTTATTACTGGCTGCTGAGTAAACATTTACCTCCTTTTAAGATCTGTGATGTATACCACTGATCAGTTATCTGAATAAGCTATATATTTTAGCTCTATGTTTCTAGGTCCTTTAACAGTCTTTTGTTATTTGTCCTTTGTGCATGCAAATTGATTTGTAAGGAGAGAATTGCCATTAGAAGGCATGTAAAATTCCTGGGCAAACTACAGTTGGAAATGCACTACTCCAGCTGCTTAAGAATATAGTCAGAGAGTATGAATATTTTCTAATATAAATAATTCTTAATGGGTTTAAAAAAAACCCTTAATGCTCTCCTTTTCAATTAAAAACACATTTTAGGCATGGATTTAAGGAATGCTCTATAGCTGCAAACCACTGTGTGATAGTGAGCAGATTTTTTGATTGTCATTGTTTCTGGGGCATACCTAGAACTGTAAAAAGCCTGAGAAATAAAATAGTAAAAAAAACTCCCAAGTCCAAGCAACATAATGACCTGAAAAGAATATTTTTATCTTCAGATAATACCTACCACTAACGTTCTGTAGAAATGCCATTAAAACTTCCTAATTGATAGATGTCAACTAACCTTTCTGTGCTTAATTTATGTTGGGGTATTTTCTGAAAATTTTTACAAAATTTTTAGAAGTGAACTAACAAAATGAAATTTTATGAACAGTGTAATTTTTGGGAATCTGCATCTTGCTGTCTTTCAGGCTTTAAGAACTGAATGGTTTTTCTGAAAATGTAGAATTTTGTTGGGACAGGAGTGGATAAATATAAAATGTATTTTCAGAAATTGTCATTCATTGCCAGCAGCACTAAATTTGACTTTAAAATTTAAGTGTGTATTTAGAGGGTCTTGTGGAAATAGTGTACAGATCCAGTTGTAAATGTGCAGGATTTTGTGAATCCTTAAGAAAGTATTTTGTTAGAAATATGTTTTGCCTCTTAAGGTGTCCAGAGCTTAAGAAAAGCTTAATCCAGGAGAATTTTTGTAGCCTTGATGAAGTCAACTTACAAGTCTTGAATTATTTTATCTGTATGGATTAATCTGGTATTTGCTATGTTACTACTTGGTCTGTTGTTGTTCAAGAGATTCTTAAATTCTGATTCAGTGTCCTGAAATGAACAGTGTGCTCCTCCAAGGTCTCTTAATGTCTGTATTTCTTGTATACCTTTTTTTTTTTCTTCAATTGAAGAATTTGATTTGTAGTAATGCCTACCCAGAAGTTTGCTCCTGGGGGGAAAGGCCTGTACTAAGCTGTGATTTGGTAATAGTCTTCCTTGGGTGGACCAGAGAGTCAGGATAGTAGAAAACTGAGGCTGCTGAATGTTTTTTATGTACAAAGCACGACCTGCAGTTTTCCCTCCCAAGTAGCTCTGCATTGCTATCAGAGTGTTCTCCTAGGAATGGTGCACTTCCAGGTTTTATTTGCTATATAACAATGTGATACAAAAGTTCACATTCCTAAAGATTTGTTCATGCTATGATAGTGTTCTTCCTTTATGCAGGTTGTTTTTACTCTTGCATGCCACAATTGATCTCTTATCTTTTTTCTTTTAGAATAAGGGCGTTTTAGTTTGTTTTTAATTTGAGGCATATTAACTTTTCAGAGTGGATGATTGCACAATTTTTTTTCCCTGAAATAGAAAAGAAAATATATATTTGGAGGAATTTTTTGGGGTATTCCTTGGTGTATAATTCTATTGTGTGTGTTTATTTATTTGCTTGGATATCATGTTTGGCAGGATGGAGTTTTCAAGATGAATCTTTCTCCTGATGGAGCTCTTTTGGCAGCTATTCATTTCTCAGGAAAACTGACGATCTGGTCTATTCCATCTCTCAGACAACAAGGAGAATGGGACCAAGCTGCTCAGGTAAGAAGAATGTACATGTTCAGAAACTTGACTTACGTATCTTGCTCCTCTGGAAATGTGTTTTCATGGGAGATCAGAGGAGTTCAGATAACTGTGCATTAGCTACATACTAACTTCTCAGTCAACTCCATGTTTTTCAAGAGCCCTAAACTTACTTGTATAATAATCTTTTTTACCCATAAACTGTAAACTTGAAAAATTAAGAAAAAGAACCAATTATGTGCAATGAATTTTTCATGAGGCATTTTGGTACCAAGTAGATAGCGCTGTTAGAATTAGACTACAATGCCGTTAGACTGAAATGCCGTTCTAAAAGAGAAGTAGAGGCTAACACAGTTAAATTTGTTTCAGTGATTGAAACCAAATTCTACTGGATGTGTGTGTTCTTCTAGTCCTCCCTCAAAATTTACCTTACCTTGCTCCAGGTGACATTCTAGAGTATTTTCTTAATCAACTTGCTGTTAAGTTAATGCTTTCTACAGGAATTGCTTGCAAAACTAAGTAAGGGAACTTAGGTTAAGAATTGCTCGGACACTGGCAAACTTTTATGTGACTTGTGTGAATTTAAACACTGGGAATTGAAAGCTAATTAGCTTTCAAAGGAAATTCCATATAACTAATATACTTTCTGGGTAAAGATAAAACTTTATTTTAATGAGGAAATATATTTTGAAAAGTGAAAAATCTGAAACAATGCATTCTAGTATGTGAAGTATTTTGATTTTCCTCCCATTAATTTCTTGACTAATAGTAAAGAAAGGCTTTTCACTTGAAGTGCTGCATTTTATGTTCTGAACCTACAAGACATGAACCAACATCAGTTCCAAACAGGGTAAACAAGTGGGATTGAAATGTAGTTTCAAGCTTATTTAGAAAAGTATTTTTAAACAGCAACCAAAACAAGCAAGCAAAAAAACCTCAAAGAAGTTCAGCTCTAGCGCTGGGATAAGTGCTGTGTGTGTATATATGCATATCTGTTTATCTCTATTTTTAAGATATACTTCAGACAGATTTTGCTCAAGGATGCTTACAGTGTTTTTTCTTCCTTTTTAGCAATAATGAATATGTATCCTGAAGGAGCATTCGGGATTTTATAATTCAGTGAGGGTGATATAAAGGAATATTCAGTACTTGACTGTTCTCAAAATTTTTTTTATAGGTGAAACTGGTGTCCAAGTATGATGCATATTTTCATAATATGAAAATAATAATATGTGTGATTCCAATGTAATTGTCAACCAGACATATTTGTTAAATTAACTTAGAGGGGTCTCATGTTTAATTTTAATTAATAGACTCTTCTCTTTCTACTGAAAAATCAAATCTGAAAAACACTTTCTGCTTGACCCAAACGTGCTTTGGTTATTTCAGCTACCTGTACTTCCACTGTGTTGCACTTGGGGGTAGGATTTCTGTCGCTTCGAAATCACGTTTAAAACAGCACTGCAACATAATTCTGAACCTTGCAATGCATCAATTAATAATGCTGCTTGTTTTCTTGCACTAGTCTTGAAAGGGGCTTTATAATTCTGAAAATAGCTTGGGAAAATACTTATAGAACTGTACTAGACTGTCTCGCAGGACCACTAAACAGACTCTTGGAGATTATTTTATGTGCCTGCAGTCCTATGTATAGACATGAAAAGCAAACACTTGGCTTTTGATTGCTGGAGAACCTTTATTTCAGAAATCTTTAGGGTATGATTACTGTTTCAAGCTGGTCAGGCTATGTCTCGTGGTTTTGGTTTTTTTTTTAATTGTCTGTAAAAAAGTACAATGTGGCGTTACAGCAGTTGTATGCTTATGCTTGAGAAGAGTTTGAATTTACAAGGAGCATTTTAATTGAAAAATGAGTGGGTCAGCAACAGAGTAAATAAATGGATTCTGTGTTACTTGAATATAATTTCTTTTTTTTTTTTAGCCAGGCTATGATGAGCTTAACCCAGACTGGAGACTCTCTAGTGAAAAAAGAAAAAAAATAAAAGGTATGCAGTACAGTTAGATTATTATTTTATATCACTGTGTAGTTAAAAATAGTAATGCAACTATATCAAGACTGAAATGGCTTAATTAAATCTCAGTCAGGTTGCCAAAATTGTATGATTTGAATTTGTAGCATGGCAGAGCTAAATGAGTGTCACAATGGGGTTTTTTTCAGATTCTCTCTTAAAAATGCTTTTGTAGCCATAAAGAAGTTGATATTTCAGTTAGCACAGGATTTAGTTTTTTCTTTCTGTGAATGTCTAATAAATCTCTAAAGCTAATGTAATTTAAAGATATTGGTTTAAAATTCTAAAAACAATTCTAACGCCAATTTCCTCCTTGATGGATTTGCCTCATCAGTCTGTATTGTTCTCTGAAAATTCAGGCCAATCTCTGCAGCGATTTAGCACCTGGTTATTGCATGGTTGTTCCAAGAGTGCAGAGATCAATAGCTATTCCATGATCCATTTGCTGCTGCTTGTATACATCTATATTATTAAAGGATTCCTGTCTCTTAGTACTATTTTTCTTGGTAATTCTGTCTTTGGGTAAATTCATCTGACCTTCATAGGTAGGCTGCTGACTAAGCATGAGTAAAAAAGTGATAAACTGACCTGTTTCTTAGTGCTCTTTGGGGAAAGATTGTTTTCATCAGAGGAGTGGAAAGTGACATGTAGGGAGCAAAATGAGCCCACTCTGATGAACATTTTATACCAATGCCCAGTTACCATAATCAAGACAGTCTTGGAAATGTCACAGCTTCCATTGTCAGTCCTAGAGACTTTTTTGTTTATTTGGTTTTTTAGTTTAATATTCCTAACAACCTCCTCTTGAAATATGTTTGTATGTTTACTTGTCCTCCAAAGGAGTGTAGCCTTTTCTGATTTTCATTAGTATTAGGTTTTTTTGTCATGTTGAGGATGGCCTGATGGGTAATGAAATAGATCTTTATCGAAGATCAGAAATCTGTCAATTTTTGTGCAAGTAAATCAGTTTACTGTGAATTTTTTCCCAAATAATTTATATATATTTGTAATTAAGTGCCTTTTCTTTTTTTCTCAACAGCTTTATTTAATACAAAAATGGTTTAGTAAAATCTAATTGCTATAAAATACTTAGTGAACCAATGTTGCAAATATAACAATAAATACTTGTTCAATTAGACCATATTTCTTCATAATGGAAGTCTCTTCTAGTCTTACCTGAGGTTTAATGTTATCTTTCTTTATATGGTGCATTCTTATTTTAGATAAAGAATCCTATTACCCATTGATAGATGTAAATTGGTGGGCAGATAATTCTGTCATCCTTGCTCGCTGCTCTGGTGCATTGACTGTGTCATCAGTCAAGACATTAAGAAACCTGCTGGGAAAGGCCTGTGAATGGTTTGAGAGTTCTCCTCAGGTCACTTCGGCTCATGATGGAGGATTTCTAAGTCTGGAGGTGAGGAATGTGCACAAGTACATTATCCTTTTGGAATACGGTACAACAATTTGCTTTTTTATATGTGATCCTAAGATGGGGTGGGTGTTAAAATAGAAGATGTTATTGCTAACAGGAAAAGTGATTCCTGTTCGTAGATAGGTGTTGCGGGGAAATTCTGAACTTGCTGCAGCTTAGCTGTTCTAGGATAAACTTGATAAAACCATAAATAATTTGGGGGAGTAGAAGCAAAACTCCTGGAAGGTTGTGTCTCAATGAGAGGAGACTTGGAACAGAAAGGAATTTGTGTTGACAGTAACCTTGCCTTGTATGTTAGTGCATCTGAAGAACACTGCAACCTCTTTCACTTGGAAATGAGAGAGTGAACACATTTCAATTAGATATGAGGAACACAGTTAACGCAGAGCTGTGTAAGAGATATATTTTTTGTTTATTTTTAGTAGGATTCCCGAAGGGAGTAGAATATAATAAAGTTAATCAGTAATTTTCTTTAAAACTGAGAAAATTACTCTATTCCAGACCTTATATTGAAATAGGTCTTAAACATCTTAATCAAAAGTTTAATATTAGAATTAGAAAATTTCAGTACAAACCAAAGCTTGTATGTTTTTGGAAAGTTGTCTTATTCTGGAAATAATATATACAGCCTGTGACTGGCATACTACAGCCTAAGGATGTAGTCTGAGATTGCATTAAACAGAAAACCTTGCTTTGAATAGCTGAGAGTTGAAAACACTCCTGTACGCTGCAGTAAGCTATAGAAAAGGGTGGGAAGATGTCTCCACTGTTCTGCCCTGTCTGGGCTGGTGCAGGAGGTTTAGTGTAATGGCAGCTTACTATGAAGCCTTCACTTTGGTAGGTGAGGGGTGAAGCCTCAGATCAAGGAGACAGATGCAGTCAGGGTTTGTTGAACAGGTTAAGCAAACTGGGAAATAAAGATTTTAAAGGAGAAGGGGAGGAAGGACGTTGATTCTGAAATTTAAAGTACTGCAAGTGGAGATGTACTCAGTTCTTACCAAACTAGTTTAGGTGTACTAGGTGGATGTTTCCTGTTCGCGTTTTCTGTGCAGTGTGAGATAAAACTTGTCCCAAAAAGACTGCGTGTGGAGAGTAGGCCTGGTGATGAAGATGAGGGAGAAGATGACTCTGACTCGGATGATGAAACTTCTGCTAAGGACAGATACTTCAGCTACCTAAAGCAAGGCCTGTACTTTGTGACAGAAATGGAACGATTTGCTCCTCCACGGAAACGACCACGTACTATTACAAAGAATTTCCGCCTTGTCAGCTTGAGATCCACTACTCCAGAGGAACTGTACCAGAGAAAAGTAAGTCTGGAAGGAAAGGTCACATCTCTTTTAATCAGCTTTATTTAGAAAGAGCTCTTTATTTTTCTTTTAATTCTTGCTGTGTTAACAAAAGGATTTAGGCACATATTTCTGAGCGTCTCTTAACTGACAGTGTGCTGTGTCACCTAATCAAAGGGATCCTTGCTTAAAACTAGCATTATAATAACTGAAATGAGATGATGACTTCAGTGGGGGACATTGTGCATCATTGACTTGGCTATACTTGGACATACACTTGTGTTTGCGCATAGTGAAGGACTTGGAAAATACATTGAATGAAATCAGTTTAACTTGTTGGCCCAGGAGTGGGTTAACTTACAGTCTGATGTGAATGTTTTGCATGTTTTTCAGATATATGTACAAATTAGGCCTGTGACTCAATTCTCACCAAACAGATACTGCTTTGCTTTTAGGGCTCTTGGACAGACTTGTCTAGGCCATTCCAGTTTTCTGATGGTAAACTAGCCCACTCTGTGTTACAGTTCTCAGGGAATGCTGATGTCAGACTAAATATAATGTATAACTAATATGATATTACCTAAATAACATCTTCTTTTTATTTGACGAGAAAATCTCTGATTTTCTGGATGTGGTCATCAGATGTGAGTCTTACTCACCTGTATCTTGAACCAGTCTCTTCCCTACCTGCTTATGCATCAGTAATTATCCCACTACCTCTTTCAACACATAGAATTAACAATTGTTTGTTTAATGTGGAAATCAGATGACTTTCATTTTTATGTGTTTGCTTTTTAGATTGATAATGAAGAATATGGGGAAGCTTTGTCTTTGGCTCAAACATACGGCCTTGATTCTGATCTTGTGTACCAAAGACAGTGGAGGAAGTCGGCTGTTAATGTCGCTTCAATTCAAGACTACTTGGTATGTTTGTGTTTTGTGATTTTTATTTTTTTTTTTTTTAGGCTTTCTTATCAGAATGACTGTGTTATCTTTACAGAAATGGAATTCTCAATTGTGTTCTAATTTATGCAGTGTAAATTGGTGGCAATTTGAAGAATTGACCCGCAAATTCCATTTCATATCATGTGTAAGAGATCAATTTAACTGAAGGCCTGATTGAGAAACCTTGGCAGTTTTTTTTAGGCTTTCTTATCAGAATGACTGTGTTATCTTTACAGAAATGGAATTCTCATTTGTGTTCTAATTTATGCAGTGTAAATTGGTGGCAATTTGAAGAATTGACCCGCAAATTCCATTTCATATCATGTGTAAGAGATCAATTTAACTGAAGGCCTGATTGAGAAACCTTGGCAGTTAATGAAAGTCTTTGTTTTGGAATATCTTCTAACTTCTGTTAGTAGCAACACACTTTCTGTGTGTAATCTCTTCCCCCACGTGCAGCAGTAGATTATTGCCTGACAAATGAAGAATAACAATTGGAAATATCAAGTGTTTAAACTTCCAATTATTATACAAAAGAAATTGGGAAGGTGAAGTTGGTATCCATAGCTATATAGCAAAGTTTGAGTTACAAAACTTGCAGTGAACTCTGGTAACTGTAACTGAGCTTTTCAGTAGAATTCAACATGGGGGTTTTTTTGGCTTGGAAGAAAGACTTTTAACTCGTCAGACAAGTGGTGTCAAAGTTGTACAACCTCATGGTTGTGGTAAAGAAAAAAAAATAGGTATGGTATTAGTATTGTATAGTAGTATATAGTTTAATATTAGTATAGTAGGTATGGTATAGTATTATTAATATAGGTATACAGGTATATTAGTGTATTTGTAGTAGTGTAGGTATGTTGGTATAGGCTAAAGTATTCCAAGAGATCAAGAGAAATATAATCTATTTTTTTTTTCAAGTCAGATACTGATTGAATGTCAGAATTTAGCCATTCTGTATGTGATCTGTAATGTCAACCAAAGATCAGCAGATAAGGCAAATATATTTTGTGATTCTGGTGGCTTTTCTGTTTCAGAATCCTACTGACACGTGAAGATGGTATTGAAAATGACTCTAGTGCTATTGTGGAATACATACACTTGGTTTATAAAACCTGTGTTTTACCCCTAAACCATCATATTTTATTTAGCATAAAGAGGAGTGATATTAATTAGAAAGTACAAATAGTAACTTCTGTTTCAGGTGTTGTAGAAGTTCTGCTAAATCATTTGGTATTTCTGTGCCCTTTTCTGCCACATATACTCTGAGGGAATTGTGTTTATTGCATTCTCATCTGTTTTGTTGCTTTGTATTGTCAGTCATCAGAAGAACTCGACATTTTCTTAAGTGGAAGAAATACATGAGGAGACTTTAACGTTATCTCTGGTTCCATTGCTTTGGATTGGACCATGTAACATTGTGTCTGTGCTCTTGTTCTTGGACAGAGCAAAATCAAGAAACGTGCATGGGTTCTTCACGAGTGCTTGGAAAGAGTTCCAGAAAATGCAGATGCTGCTAAGAAGCTGCTTCAGTATGGCTTGAAAGGCACAGACTTGGAGGCTCTTGCAGCCATAGGAAAAGGAGAAGATGGTGGCAGGTTTGGGAAGAGTATTTTTATTTGTTTGTTTTCTTTTTAAAAATGGTGTATAAAGTATTTGCTAGTAATTTGGTAAAATTTTTTTCTTATCAACCAGTAGTGAAAATATTAAGAAACTTTTGCAGGACATAAAGAAAGGTCATGCTTTGATTCAGACTATTCTCTAGGTGTCCACAAAGTCCCTATACATTTTACCTCTGTATGTATGTAAAATACAGTGTTCATTGTAAATATATGCCCTGTAATTTCTTCATCAGAGGAAATTTATTATTTACTATTTTACTGTGAGAATCTGTTTCTCTTGCTGCTTCTGGAAGCTGTAACTAACCCTATAAATGTGTTTTGTTATATGTCTTAATTGTATTGATCAAGCAGGAGCAAGAGTCAGTAGAGACCATTTTCCTCAGTGTTCAGTTCCTGGTGGTAGAAATAGAAGGAGGCTGTTCTTTCTTTGTGCAGTCATCTGTCACCACTGTGTGCTGCAGAGCTGCTGCCTATCCTGCTTCTAGCTGTGGAATTTAGAAACTGTTAATCAAATTTGGTTTTGGTTTGTTTTAGGGAGGGAGTGGAAAAAGGAATTGATGTCTCTTGTTGGCTTGGGATGAGGCCCTGCTTGTTTACAACACAAAAACTCAGTATTTTTCTATAAATGTGTACAATTTTTGTCAAAACATAGACAAAAAACTGTTTTAAGATGGCTCTTCAAAAATTAGTTCACCTTTGTTTTTTATCTTCATTGCTTGGACTGTTCGTTTTGTCTTCCAGATTCATCTTACCAGGGGAGGTGGACACTGAAATTCCCTATGAAGACTTTTTGTCACCAGATGAAGAAATGGATACTAGAAAGGAAAAAGAGGCCAAGAAGCATCAAGAACTGCTATTATCAGTAAACTTCTCAAAGTAAATGAAATGTTAGGCCATGTTTTATTCAGAATTATAGATTTATAATTAGCTACACAGTTGCAAGAACATAATTACTCTCAATAGAAAAGTGGTTTAAATTTTAGTTGGCATTATATTGTGTCAAAGTTCTTGGTTTACTTAATTTCTTGATATATCCCAGTGCACAAAGTCATTAAAATGTGTAACCTTTGTCTTCATATGCATGTGCCATAAAATATTAATGGCAAACATGAAAATTCCTGTTCTGAACACAGGCTGACACTGGAACAGAAGGAGCTCTGCCGTAGCAGGCTGAAGCTGTTAACTTACCTTGATCGCCTTGAGACCTATGAGGTGAGTTCTGAGTTCTCACACCACAGATATTCCTGCAACTTTTGCATCACATCATCATATCTTTTTTTGTTATTTATTGTGGTATTAAGGTTTATAGTCTTCTTGAATAGCTACAGTCTGTCACTGGAGAAAAGTAAGATGTCTTCTGTTCAAGTGACTGTGTTTTTCCTGCTTCACTGTTTCAAAAGGCTAGCTTCTAGTCTTGAGAGGTGCAGTTGGGCAAAAGCCTGCTTTGAACATCCTGTGCCTGCAGCAAATTGAGTTATGTAACAACGTGGGATGTAGAGTTCAGGCAGGATTACTGTGATTTCCCTGTCAGTCGAATTGGCAAGTTCTATGCAGGTTCTCAAACAAATCTTTTTCTTCCATGAGCTTACCAAAGTGAAAGTTTTTGGAATGCCAAACTGTATTTTACTAAGTTTTTAGGTTTTAAATTTGCAGCTGGCAATGCACACACTCCCATTATGGCTTTTGCAACATCTCTGTAACTAATGATGTTTAAACATTAACTAAAATAAGGCAGAAAATTGTCTTAGCTTATCAACCAGAAGTGCATCTGTTTTTTGCATACTGAAACAAAAAATCCAGCATACTTTTGAGCATATATCTCATACTTACTCATCCTAGGATAAAACGATGTGTAGACTTTTTGATGCTTTTGTAAATCTTGCATAAAAAGCAGTCTCTCTTTTTTTTTTTTCCCAAGGAAATCCTTGGAGGGCCTCATGCAGCTGAGCAGCATTATGATGGAGAATTCTTTAAGAAGTTCAGAAATCAGAATATTGTACTTTCAGCAAGAACTTACGCTCGGGTATTAATATTTATGTTGCTAGAATGCACTGGTGTTTTGGTATTGCTGTTTGCACTTAAATGCTTTTTCCACCTCTCTTTGAACTTGGTTGAATCTCAGTGGAAGTTTGAGGGGGTGTCTTTTTTTTATTTTAAATAAATAAATGCTGTGACCCTGACCTTCTTTGTTGCTAAAGAAAATTTAAAATGAACTGTTTGTTGTATGACCAAAGCTTTCTTGCTCATTTTTAGTCTAAATCAGTCTTAAGCACTTAAGAACTTACTGTTCTGTTCTTTAGGAAAGCAATGTCAGAGCCCTGGAAATTTTGTTCACTTTCCATGGATCAGCTTTACTTCCACACAGACAGGCAATTCTGTCCAATTTTCCAGAGACTACTTCACCACATGAGTATGCTTTGCTGTTACCTGAAGCTTGGTAAGGATGCATCAATAGATACTAACTCAAAGAGAGATGATTTTTTGATTAATACATAAATTAGTTTCCATGTATGGCAGTCTGCTGTTAGTTACTGTCTGGAATCGAGAGCAGCTTTGTCTGTATGGGACTTGACTTGACCAGTCATCATTTTCTGCTTTATTTTGTGCCATTTGTGGAATCTTTTTGGTCATTAACAGGAAAGCAGGGTTTTAGAGGCTCTTTGCATATCTAAGAGGGATCATGGACTTTTCTGACCTGAAACTGCCCAGATTTTCATGTGTGTAATACAGGTCTTTAACTGGTTTGTGGTAACATCCAGTGTTAGGAAATGACTACTACAAGTGTTTAGGTCCCTGGAAGCTAATGCATTTTTCTGGACTTGTTTTGTGAAGTAATTTAACACTTAAGCTGTCAGTAACTTCAGAATCATTAATCTTTTTGATACTGATTCTTGCTTGACTTGGTAAGGTAGAATTAGGAAAAGCTTAATACAGACTTTCCTGCTGTTTCATTTCAGCATAAAAAGTTATTTTGCTGTAAATATCAACTAAATTTTTGTAAGATAGTCTTCCTTCAACATCATAATTATGTTCTGTATATTAATTAGAAGAATTTTTTGCTTCTGGAGTATTTCTTTCAGACACTTCAATTGTGAAATTAGTTTTGAAGTATATTGTTCAGTGCTCGTAAAGAGACGGACAGATTTCATTTTTTAATATTTTGTAATAGGACTTTGAAGCCTTACTTCAGAGGGAAGGTTTTTGGAGGAGCTAGTAGAATTTTTTTTTTTGTAGTCTTCCATCATTGTAGTTAAGCTTTTCACTTCAAGGTTTTGCCAGTCTCATTTGGGTGATTTTCAATTTAGAATAGGGATTTTCAATTCATTAAGTTATTCCCCTGACACTTTTCCTAACTTATAATACTTACAGTTTTGTCCTCTCTGAAGAGAAAGAACAGTCTTTATTTCATGCTTCCCTTTTTGACTGTTGGTAGTATTAGGAACACATTTAGTGATTTAAGTAAGGTGTGAAAACACTTGTTTTATCCTTTTCTTTAAGGTAACAGTTAGGACTGCGAAGAGAAATTATTGCAGTATTTAGAAAATTGGTAAAATGTATTCCAATCTTTCTCTTTTGATAAGGTTTATAATGTGAGACATAGGAAAGAATGGTCATCTTAAATGTGGCTATGATCTGTTGTTGGTAATAAATAGGCTCCTCATCTTTCTGAAGGGTTATTTGTTCTTGGTTTTGTTTTGTTGTTTTGGTTTTTTTTTTTCATTTTTTAAATTTTGTTGTTTGATTTGTTTACAAAACTGACTTATGTGCCAAGAGGGAAAATGACAGCTAAAATAAAACATTTCGCTAGTGATCTAGTAGTAAAGATGTGAGTTATGGGGTAAGAACTTAGTTTTGTCTGCTACTGAAAAATTATAGTATATATTTTGAAACTTTATTCTCATAGCAGACAGAACTTTCCAGTGCTACAATCAGGTATGTGAGGTTCACGCTTTTTTTCCCTCAGACTGCAGAATAGACAATACTCTGTGTGTGTCTTTTGAAGTTTCTGTCTTTGGACAGCTACAAAATGAAGATGAGATCAAACTCTATATACATGAATCCCATGTACTTACAAAAACATAAAAATATACTGGATATTTGATACAACCTTTTTCTAAAACTTTCTCTGTTACAAAACTGATTGCTTACATGATGTTGCTACATATACACCCAAAACCAATATTTTATTAATGCAATTAAATTAAATATGTACTGATAACAGTATCTGTTAATGAGAATAATATACTAATTATATAGATATAAGGTGTACAAGGTAAAATTTTCTTCCTATTTTATGAATATTTTTTATGAAATAGGATTGGTCTCCCCTTCCCCCCACCCCCCAGTTCAAATAGCTTCAGCTTCTGGCAATTCTTGTTTCACATGAATCAAAGAAAATTGAAGTTCTTTGTCATTTTTTGAAAGTTTATTTTCCTTTTAGCTCTAGCATTTTTTTTTAAAGAGTTTATTAGTGTGGATAAAATTACTGACATTCTGTAGATGTGTTGTCATTGTTATGAAATGTAGTTTAAATGAGTGTGCTATATAGTCTTCATCTTATTAGAGGACAGTATGTAGGCATAATTTGCTGTAAATTAATTGATTGAGCAAGATTATGATACAATTTATTCATTCCCACAGAACACTGAAAAGCTGTAAGCACTGACTGTAATTAATACACTTCTGAGCAAAAGAAAAGCATTACAAATATATAAACCCCAATATTTTAATTGGTAGAAAAAATGTTGCAGCAGTACCACACAGTCCCTTTAGCTTATGTAGCTTGTAATTACAGGGGTCTCAGGACAGGCAGTGAGAGTGAATCAATTTGTGTTGATGAACTTTGACTTTAGGCAAATAGATTCTGAATCAGGAACCAGACTTTGTCTGGTTTTCCTTTCGAAATTTCACACTGTTGCAGTTACAAAATAGGGTGTATCCTGTAGAAGGTTACAAGGTGGGAAGGTGGAGGTTTGTTTTTTTCTTTTTTTTTACTTTAGTTGCAAAAAAGGCTGCTCTCCTGTAATTTCATTTAGATCCTTGTTTTTTCTGAAAATTCTTGGTCACAATGTTTGTACCAGGAGATACCAATAGGGTATTTGGTCGCTGTGCTGCATGTGATGAGACCACTGACACAGCTGAGCTGATGGCATTGCCCATTTAAGAGTGCAGCCTTTTCCAGTGGCCTTGCTTAATGAACACCTTGTTCATGCCTTGTTGATGCTTTTGTTGCTCAGTCTCCTGCAGCTCAGACCCCCTGCTGATCAGAAACTATTACGGTGGAGGTGTCTTCTACATCTTCATATATGGCTCTGTGCGTGTAGGATGAAATACTGTTTGAATTTACCATATTGTGACTGTGTACATTGCACACTTCAAGCAATAAGGGGGTTGATTCCCAGCTGCAGCTCTATGAGGTGACACTCATCCCTATAGGAATTCACTACATTGCTGTATGCTCACTTAGTTCGTCTGTCTCTAGGGGAATCTGGCAGAGGAAAACATGAGGTTGTATAGCAGGTGCTGCCTTGTTTGTGCATGGAACAGGTGAGGTGGGTAAATAGGCACCTCCATCTACAGCCAGGGTAAGAGTGCTGAAACAGTTGCTTGCTGTGCACCCCCACCAACATGAATGCACGTACAAGTGCATATATGCATATAGTGCATAAATTCTTCATATATGAAGAATTTCCTAACCTGTAAGAAATGTTTTTGTAAAGGTTGTGTTATAACTGCCATTTTATTTCACCTGCATCCTCCAGTTCAACTGCAAATACTAAATTCTCAGTACCTACTGAAAGAAAGGCTCCTTTGGTTAGTGCATTCTGTAGGCATAAAGCAGGTGTGTTTCTTGTACTTGCACCTGTCATTTACATTAGAATGGCATTTAAGGGCCAGTGTCACAAAAACTTGAGGTCTTGTCGGTCAAGGAAGAACTGGCATAATTAATGGAGAAAAAAAGTAGAAGACTTTTTTTTTCCTTCTGTTACAGATTATTAGGAAATATATATATATATATGTATTTCTTTTTCCCCCTGTATCTGCTTGTGAAAAAGTCTCAAATGGTAGATATCCTTTTGTTTCTCATTTTTGGCACATATTTTATAGTTTAGCATCTTTAGGGGTTACTCAGAACAGTTCAGGAGTTTTCTGTCTAAGCAGGAAATTTATGTATTCATCAGACTCTTGCAAAAGACTGATTTAAGTGAGCTCAACAGCTCCCTGAGTTGAGGAGGAATCTGAAATACTAAGACATTGGTGGCTGTAAATGCCTCTTGGCTTCAAATTGGTATTGTGATAGATGGACATTACTAAGTAATGTGTTTTTGCAGAATTGGGATTATAATGTTTTCCTACTTCTTTTCATATTATTTCTCAGCTTCTTTTATAATGATAGCTCCTATGTCTCTGCTGTCTCTTCTTGGGTTCATGCTCCTTCTCAAAGATCCATCAGATGCACAGACTACATCTGTTGCGACAAGTAGAGTGAAGGTGGTAAAAGTTCAGGTATTCAAAGGAGATGAGATGATAGCTCTTTCTAATCTCTGTTTTAATAGCTATAGCTAGTGTTCTTAATCTATAGTTAAGACTGTTGCCCTCAGGTTTTTAAATGTGATCTAGGAAAATAATGTTTTACCACCATTACAAATACATAACCAGAGTATTTTTCCTTTTCTTTTCAGTTTCTTACCCTTTATTCTAGGCTTAACTGCTGTATTGTAGCATTACTGCTCATATTTTCAACTCACAGAAGTCTGGAACTTCAAATGTATGGTTCCCTCAGCAGCCATAAGTCTGCTATATTGCACATTATGCTATAGTAAAAATCTTCCCCCTAAGATAGCAACTTTTTATATGTTGCTGTGTTTTTGCTTCTCAACTTTCTCAAATATTGGTGTTCAGTTGTGACATAAAGTGAATTCTTACTGGAAAGTTGCAGATGAACTCCATTTGCCTGATGAACTAGGATGGGAATGGAAGTATCTCCTAAAAACTTAGTGAAGGCTTTAAAACCTGATAATTTCCATGTAGTTGACTTGCATCTATGAATGAGTAAGTACTACTAAAATTTCAAAAGCAGTTAGCTTTGCCTTTTCATAATGATATCTTCTCCTCAACTAGGTTTTTAGTTACTGCCTGTGGCACTGCAGTCTCAGTAAAGCTCTTAGAGCTTCATCTCTTCCATTCCTAATAACGTGCATGTAAATAGGTTTGATGACTGAATGTCTGCAGAACTGTCTAATATATAGCCCCCTCTTTTTCATATTACTTTTTTTTCTTGTGAAGCTGAACTTCTTTTGTAGTATAATTCACAGGTGTTCATGTTAAAAGAATTAATCACATGGTCAGTTCTTTTTTTGTATTTGCTTGCATTCATTTGTATAGTGCTACAGTGAAAATTAGAAGGGCCTAAATTGTATGTGCATGTCTTTTTTCTTTGCACTAACAGGAAGAAAAAAAGAGTTCAGAGGTAGAGGGAGCAATGTAGTTAATATTATTTCAAGGATGTATTTGGTAGTAAAAAAAAAAGGCAGATCTAACCTTCTTCTGTGAAGTAGAAAAAATAATTTTTGAGGGAAGGATAAACTTGTCATGATGACACTCATGTTCTTGTCTGGATTGACTTCTGGTAGGAGCAGGAAAGGTTCTTGTCTATGTCAAAAATAAAGCAGTGGTTTGGAGGAAGAAAGAGTCATCTGCAAACTCTACTTATGTGGGATTTTGTGATAACAGGAACAGCTTATTATAGCCAGAAGGCTGCTGCAGACAGTGAGCTGGCAAAAGTACCATAGATGTTGGTCATGAGAAGACAAGAATGAGAACTTGAAGCCTTGAGGGAGCTGTGGAGAACATGAACTGTCAGGGAGGAAGGAGGGAAGTTTAACAGAGCCTGCTGTGCTGGAGCTGAGCTGTCATTCAGCTGAGAGAGCTGAGTGTGTTTGGCATGGAGGTTTCAGACAGGCCAGTAGCAGCCTTCACATAGCTTCCTATAGCATGTGAGCTGAACTGTGGCTGTGCTGTTTATCCACAGAACATTGACAGGATTTCCTTTGTATTTCTGACTAGTTAATGCTTGACTTATCCTGACTTCATCTACCATGTGTGTCTTTTGCCCGCATAGTCCTGAACTGAAGTTTGGCTTGCCTTGCCCAGTCTTCTAATGAAGTGTACTGCTGCCACTGTCTCATCTGTTTGTTGTTCTTTTACAGAGTTTAGAATAAAATTTCTTCCAGGAACATTAATTATGCTTTATAAACGTACAGTTCTGAAGTAGTATTTCACTATTTGGTGGCAGACAGCTTTGATCTTACTTGGAGTTCAGCTTTGTCTTTAAAATACCTTTCACAAAATCAAAATAGGCTATTGCCTCACAATTTTAGTTGTATACATGAAGAAAAAAAACCCTCAGTGAGCTTCTGAACCGTGCTTGTGTAGTATTAGCTGACTTTTATTATGTTTAGGTTGTTTGGGTGGGAAGAAAGTTTCCCTCTCCCCAAGTATTATTAGAGGTTAACCACATCATTAAAACATAGCTTGATTTGTTTATATGAAATCAGTTATAACTTTCTCCTCTGGTGGCAGAGCTGCTTCAAAAGACCTGTCATGGCAGTGTGCACAGCAGGGATTCTGAAGGTTAGTTAACTGTGGCACCCTAAAGCAGTGGGATACCTTTTCCACTGGTTTACGCAGATCAGTTTTCCCAAAATGAATGATGTTTTTGGCACTCTGTTTTAGGAAGCAGCTGTACTTCAGTCTTGATAAATTTGTCACATCCTATGGATATTCTTGGAAAATGAAGCACTTCTCTCTCTGCCCACCACTTTTGTATCATGTAGTACATTGAACAATTGGAAACCTAAAAATACATGTAATCAATTCTGTAGTTGCATTTACTTACTATTCAGATACTATAATGAAAGAAAAGAATGTTTTCATGCAATATCAACTATGGAATACATATCACAGCTGTTTGAGACCGTATATCTGGGATGCATTTCTTATATTTCATCCTCAGCTGTGGAATAATTGTGACAATTGCTTCAGAGATGTAAGAATTGCATAGCAACAGGAAGTGGCATTGATTTCTCCATTGCCATGTGAGAAGAGACAGACTTTGGTCAAATGAATTTTTAAATTAAATTAAAAGACAATCTTTTAGTTATTTTGTTTATGTAACACACAAGCTTTCAAATGAGTAATTACTGTTTCTAACATTATTTTTCAGACATGATAAATGATTAAAAAGGACAGTCAAAGATTAATCTACTTCCAAAGTTCCGCAAACCTACTTCTAAAAACATCAGTGTCTTTCACCAAAAAGATACGGTTTCATAACTGTGTTGGGGTAATTTGCATTTTTCAAATTAAGCAAATGTGGATGAGTTTACAAGGGTAAAGATTTAAAGAAAAAATACTCTGAATTTTCAACTTGAGGGGTTCTGGAGACCTGCCTGTTGTATGAAATGCTTAAAAGGAAAAAATAAAAGCAAAGCCACACGGTTGCTATTGGTAATGTAGAGAATTGGAACCTGACCTTAAAACTGAGTTAGACCTTGCTCTTTTGAAAGCTTGTCCTTGGAGAGAAAAATAATCAAAATAATCTGCAGGTTTGAATAAATGCATTTGGTAGGATACAGAAACTACAATAGCATGGACCTCTTTTGTCAAAGAAAAGAATGGAAAGAATTGGCAAACCGACATAAACAATAGAGTGAAAAGAGCAATACAGGAATAGTCAGCTCTTCTTGAAGAAATAGGGTTGAATACCTCCATAATCAGTTAGTTTACTGGATTCCAATCGTATTTATTCTACTCTTGAAAAGAAAAGAGGGGAAAGGATAGGGGAGAAGCAGTGGCTCAGGAAAAAATAAAAAATACCCCGAAGCCATGCTAATATTTGTGTACAGTTATAGTATAGCTCATCTGATAGTTTTTTAGTTGGGAAAGAAAGCCACCTGCCTTAGTGACTGCAGTGATCTGTCACCGTGTCTGGAATTCCGAGTGCATAAGAATGCAGACTTAACCTCCGCGTGTCTCTGACCTCTGTGGGAGTTCAGTTACAAAGAACAAACCTGCCAAGTTGTGTAGCACAAGGAGAGTGAACTCTGGATGCAGTAGCACAGTGTACACTGCATAAACAGCAGGCTGCCTGTGCATGCTGAATTCACCACTTCAGCCCTACTAGATCTCTGTCTTGTGTCCAGGGCATGTGTGGAGGTTCTGATGTGCCCCTGTTCAGCTGGATTTGCTGTACAGGTGTTGTAAACAAAAGCATGGCAGAAAAATGGGAGCTCTGCCTCTTTACAGGTATGCATTCGTGTCTGTATCTCTTTGTCTCATCTGTGTGCATGTTTTTGAATTTTCAGACTGAAATGGTATTTTGACACGTGAAGTCTTTCTCAACTGACTTGCTTCCATTTTAACAACTTTTCCAGAGTTTTGTTGTTGTTTCTGCATGAGTCACTGAAATTACCAACATTAGAAATCTGAGGGGGAAAAAAATAGTATGTGCACCATAAGTATCAGTTAAGAACAAGCCTCGTGGTATATGTTGGAATAAATTCAGCATTCTAATCTTTGCCTTTATAAAGGGCTTAGGTACAGGGATGTCTCATCCTTTGCTTCTATCGAGACTGATTTATTCCAGTTCTTATATTTAATTTCAAACAGCGTTTTTATTAACTCTTCAGAATGAGGAGAGATAGTAAGGATAGTTGGATACAGTCATTAGCGGGCAAGAGGGAATGATCTATTTTATTAGCGTTGTTGAGAAAGTGAATGGAGTTAGGAGTCAGCTCTTGAGTGCTGTGGGTCCTGCTAGCGTTTTTTTTATGTATGTGTTCTGGGCTCACCAAGAAACTTACCTGTTAAGACTGACTTAACATAAATGCTGATTTCTACTAGGATGAAAAATCTTGCAGCTGAATCTTTTTTAGTGGTGTTTTCTTTAAGCTTTTAGAGGAGATGGTTTCTGAGTGCTGCTTGACTCTTGATGAGAATTTAAAAATCTAAAATTCCTCTCTCAACTTATTCCAGTGGTGAGCCTGAATACTTTTAAAATGGCAAATGGAGCCAGAGCAGAAAATACTTTAAAAAGTATTTTCCATGGCTTATCCATACACCTGACTTAAAATATTTTAACTCTAACTTTTTCTGCTGTGAGAAGGGAAAGATAGAGTAGACATTTTGCAGTCAAGATTGCACTGCATGATGATTCTTTCCCATGAAGTGAAAAATCTTTTTTTTTCTTTAGTATTTTGCAGTCAGGTCTGTTAATAAGATTTTATGAAAAACTTTTGAAGTATACTTTTAGCACATCTGGAATTGAGGTGTCTGGACAGCTGTGGGTTTCACTTCTGCAAAACCTTGTGCTGAAACATAAGATTGGTCTTGGTAGATTTGGCCAGAAGGCAAATGGCCAACTGTAGTTTTCAGGAGAGGAAAATAGCTACAGGCAAGCACACTTGGAACATTCACTTGAAGTTTCTCAAGTAAGAAATAACATACATCTATAATATATGGCTCAAATATCCTCAACTAGATATTTTCTAGATGTAGTAAACTTGCACGAGACTTTATTCCAGGAATTCATTCTGTTTTTGAATCGAAGTACATGGTGGTTTATCTTCTATGCCATGCAGCAGGTAGTTAACAGCTTAGCTATGAATTGTGTAAAACAGTATCTGCTGTTTATTGTAACCGAGGCCCAGTCTCATCAGTACTTACACTGTTGTAGGAAGTAAGAACAGTGAAATATCATTTCCTGTTTAAGTGAAATGATAACATGAACAACTTGGTACCAGACTTGGCATATTGATGCTTTCTTCTAGGATTCTTTCAATCTGCTTCAGTATTTGGAAAATGGATGTCATACACTTCTTGCCTCTAGTCATTCATATTGCTTGACTCTGTACTTCTACGCTTTTTTTTATTGTACCCTGTGGAGAAAACAGGCAGGAAGTGGCAGAGTTGCACATTGCATCATCACTTGATGGATTTTGGAGTTGCAGGGAAAGGGGGAAGGAAAGCAACTTTCGCAGAGAGCAAAGCCTGGGAACTTGAATTGAGTGAGGTCTTTCTTAAACGTTACTTTCTTTAAGCAGTAAACTTTCAGCTTCAGTTGACACTATAAATATTAGATGCTAGAGAAATTATTTTTAATGCAGTCTGTACGTAATTCATGACTTCTGCTATTTGGAAAGGATTCTATTTTAAGGTGTATCTTCAAAAAAATACTTGAAGCAGTTGGAATTCGGGGACAAACCAAGTGGCGTTTGTGTTACAGGGATAGGAGAAAAAGTATCACCTTTTAGACGGGAAGAAGGAAATGCAGATTATTTTCTGAAAAGAGTTAGGGATATGGGCTGGATAGGGGATTGCATGTCTGCAGAAAGAAACATTTGCTAATACCTGTTGACTTTAGACCGGCATGGGTAATGCTTGCTTGCATAAAAATTAAGCCCTTTAGTCTCTAATAATTGTTGATCAGTCAGTAAAGTAGCTCAACTATGTTAAGAATAACTGGAGGTTAGAAACATGTAATTTGTACTGATACATAGGTCAGTTAAAAGTATGCAAGTTTTGCCAACTTTTAATTGTAAACCTTTTGTGCTACTGAATCTGTAAAGAAATTACTTCTTAATTGGAACTGTGTGTCCTGGATGTAACGTCACCACATCTATGGCAAGTATGCTGGATGTGGCAGCAAAATTATGAAGAATGTGTTCAATGTGGTATTTGGCAGTACAGGCTTGGGCCAGTAGATTTTTCTTTAACTTCTTTTTTTCTTTTTTTGTTTCTCTTCCCACCTCATACTGAGGGACAGTAGCATTAGGATCACTTATATGCATTTTGAAATGTCTTGGTTCCTTGTCATTCAGATCTCATTCTTTCAAGGGTGGTTTTAAATTTGCATTCTAAATGTCTGTATTTGTTTATTTGTAGTAATTTTCTTATTTAATAATTTGTTAGTCTAAAGAGGAGAATGCTGAAGTTTAAATATCCATTAAATGTATGCACCTCTTTCTTTACTATTTTGCATGACTTCTTTTTCTCAGTAACGACCAAAGCAACCAAACACCCAAAACAAACAAAATTTCCCCAAAGTTTCTTCTGGGCTTCTGAGATTATATAGGAAGATACATTCAGGTGGGAAGCTCTTACTTAAGAGAATGATGAAAAGTCCAGGTGACTACTGGGAACAAGAATTCGTTTTCAGAGGAAATAAAATAAGTGACATGTGCTGCAATTTTCTTAACAGGTCTTGCTGTAATTATTTACTTATCATGTGTCTCCCCTATTGCTCCACTGTCAGGTAAATGCATCAGAGACTCTTGCAAAAGCCAGATTTTGAAAGAGAGGGGTAGGGGCACAGTTTGTGTTCTCTTTACTAGAATAACAGAATAGTTTATGTTGGAAAAGACCCTTAAGACAAGTCCAACTTCAAACCTAACACTGCCAAGTTCACCTCTGAACCATGTCCTTAAATGCCACATCTCTATGTCTTTTCCATTGAAATATCTTCCAGGGATGGAGACTCAGCCAAGAGATGAGTGAGGGAAACTGACCGAGAGGGTCTGACCTTGGTTTATCAGTTCCCTGGTACTCTTTGGGCTGTTCTTAGTGGAGCTGTGGGAAGGAATGAGACTAAGGGAATAGCAGGATCTGGTGCAAGTTCTTTGCTTTGTGATTCTTAAGCTTCTGAAACTGCTTAGGCCCTCAAGCTGCTTTTAGTTTCCACTGCCAGCTGGCCCTTGCCAACAACTGAGTATCTTCTTGCCACTGTAAATTATAAAAAAGCAATTGTTATTTTATGTTTTACTAATAAAGAAATAATCTCACATACAGTATGGGCCTGTAAGACTTGACTACATCAAATAATTTTAACAAAGTGCGTTACAAATTTTGGAGACAATAATAGTTAAGACATTAGTATGTGAGCTAATGTTGGGGAAAAAGCTATCTGTAATATGAAAATTGAAGATGTTACCTGAAAATCTTCTCTTAATGTTATTCTCTCATAGTAGTTCTGCTACAGTTCTGCAGACATTTGAAACAGATTCTGAAATGAAACCCTTGTCTGTCCTTTGCTGTATAAAAGCTCTTCTTATTTCCCCATTAAGAATGTGTTAATATTAAAAAAACCCCACCTAACTCCTCCCAAAAGAATAACACCAACAAAAAACCCCCAAACTCAACCAACCAACCAAAAACCAAACAAGCACCCTGTCATATGAAAACAGGTTTCCTCAAACCTTTTGCATTTGATTAGTCTGTCTGAGACCCTTGTGCCAGAGCAGTGTCCCATCATGGGTACTCTTCACGGAGTGGTGCTAGGTCAGAGGGCAGTTCTAGGCTAAAGAGAGACCCCTCCTGGGTCTCCACACCTTTAATCAAGTGTGTTTCCTGCTGCCAGTGACTGCCAGCCCCCTTGAAGGGCTCACACTTACAGTTTATGGTATAACACTCTTAATAAAATTGTGACAGGTTAAGGTTCAAGGTTTGCTGGTGATAGTATCTGACGGCAAAAATGTATTCAAAGCAATATATACTATATAATATAACAAGCTCTACTCCCTAACCAAAGTTAGCTCGAGATACTCATTCAGTGTGCATGGAACATGGTTCTTACCCAGTGGACATCCCTGTGTGCGAGAGGACAGGTTCAGCCCATCAGCTGATCCCGGAAGTTACCATGGAGTCTTCCCTGACTTTTCCCTATTTTTAACTTTTATACTTTTTCTACATTTAAGTGAAGAAATAGTATAAAAGTATACACTTTCATACCAATTGAGTGAGGGTTGGCAGTACCTTGGAGGCAGGGAACATTGGTATAGTATCCAGTGTAACGTTGGGATGGGAACATGCACCAGTCCAAGGAGGGTGTTTTTGCCATGGTTGATGATTCAATGGCAAGGCATCTTCCTTTATCGCCTTTGGTTTTTAGCTGCTCTGTGACTTACCAGCTAAAAAGGGCTGCTGAGTTCCCTTCTCTGCAAGGATTTTAATAGAGCCTGACCATGGTGTCTCTACTCTGCTCCTCCCTTCATTTAGTCTCCTTTAGCATGTATTGTGTGGGGGAAATCACTGACCTCATTCCATGCAGGGAGGAGCAACTGCATTTTCCCCTATAATTTCCATGCTGTTACAGCTGTGTCTATAACTTTCCACTTTTTTTTAATTTCACCCCCAGTCTTTTCCCCACCTTCACACCCCCCTGCTCCCCCAAACAAAGCAACCAACCAATCAATCTCACCTTTAAATGTCTTCTTAAGCCTACTGGGAGATGAATGGGAAAAATTTGCTAAGAGATGAAATTGTCTTAGACAAAGTTTGTTCTGCTTTCTTTTCTGTTAAATAGAACACAGGAAAGGAGAGCATTATCAATTGAAATATAAAGTCCTGCTTGTACTGTCTTGATTTTATAATTTGGAAGGCAGCATTACACTTTGGCTTTTCTGGTGTTTGACATTTCAGCTGCTAAAGAGAACCTTTTCACTAAAAATGGGGCCTTCCAAAATAACACTCTCATGTATGACATTTGAAATGTGCCTATATTAATTTAGTTTATGAAGTCAGTTTTAAACATTAAATTATTGGTAAATTATATTATTTAAGATTTAAACAACTACAGCACCCCTAATCCTCAAAATATATGGGCTGATGATGAATCTTTCAAAAAGAAGAAAGAGGCTTTATTCCTGGTGTTTATACCACAAATATTAGTTTGGAGTTTTCTTTATGAATTATTTTTTAATGATGTTGCTGTATGGTGTGTAATTATAAAGAGAGCCATAGAGTGTTTTGTTCAGGTGAACAGGAATTGAAAGCAGGTGTTGCTATAGCTCTGACACAGGAATTAGCAGTTTTCCATCCTCACCCCTCCATTTTTTTGTCTTCTATAACCTGCAAATCTTCCTCTACCTTTTTATTGTTGGATTACTACAGCACGTATAATTTGGAGGTTTGGAATTACAATGATAAAGCATGAGGTTTTATTTGCTAATGCACAGAGAAGGGAAAAAAGAGTGACCAGTCCTCTGGGTGAGATGTATATGTGTATGGGGCAGGGCAGTTCATGAGCATGCCTTGCTTTGTTCAGTGAGTTTGATGGCTGTTGCTAAATGAGATGTAGTTACTGTTTTTTAGCTTATTTTTTTGACTCTTACTATATTGTGAAATTGATTTGTTGGTTGGAGTTGTGTTTGTTTTTAAACTACTGAGTTACAATGCTGCTCTTCAAGGGATGAGAAGATTGTGTCAGTTGTTAGTTTATAAATAGGGATTGTCTGTGTAGGGTTACCATTGCTGTTTATTTTCAGGGTCAGGAGAAAATGAATTAAATTTAAAATAGCTTATTTTTCTGTCATGCTGCAACTTTAATGTCTCTAGTTTTTACATGGTTTGATTCTTATTTCTACAAGTGCTGGAACCTATAAAGTTCTTCTCTTCCCCATTAGTTTATGTTCTGCATAGCTTGACACAGTTTTCTAGTGTTTTATGCTGCCTAAACAGCTAGCCTTCTACACCAAGCCATAACTAATCATTCCAATAATAATCCATTATATTCTTAATCTGCATCTTAAATTAAACAGGTGGTTTTTTTTCAACCTCAGTAATTAGAGGATGTTTCACTGTAGAGGTTTGTAGTCAGAAACCCATGTTAAACTTAATTGAGAAGATCAGCACAGCAGGGCATGTGTTGTTTCAGTATGAGGATTTGTGCTAAGATTTGAACAGTTTGTTTTGTTGTTTTGTTTTTTTTTCAAGCTGTGAAGATCATAGGTTTTTACTCATTTCAGTCTTCTGTGACAGCATATGAAGTCAGAATACTTAGTGTGAAATGGTTAAAATTCTGAAAGCATGTAGTGGTTTTTTTGCTTTTTTTAAAGCATGGTCTGTAAGAAAATAAATTTATTAATCTTTTTTATTGGATCTTTAATAGTATAGGTAGAATATGTATTATATTTGTATGGATAACATCCAGGCAAAACCACACTTGTAAAGCTGCACTAAGAAGTAATAAATCTTAAATAATTGATACTGTAATTGACTGACATGCTTATCATGAATTCACTGAAATATTTTTGGATGCTCTGTATTCCATTAATTGAATGCCATAATAAAAAGACATAAAATTACATCAGGCTTCTCTTTTCTGTCATACCAGCTACAAGAAGGGGACATTAAAAATTCTTCCTTGGAATGAACAGAAACATCGTGAAGAAGACTGGTGTGAAAAACCAGAATGCAGGTAAGTATATATAAAAGCAAAAATAAAAAGAATTTATTTACTCTTATTAATTCTTAAAATGTGGGAATTGACCCAGTAAGACTCACTTACTATTTTTGTGTGCACTAACTTGTGTTTTCAGCTTTCTCAGGGAGACTGACTGAACAAATGGAAAACAGAGGTTGTGCAAACCTGGATCTTCAAGTAGAGAGCATTTTCTTTCATGATCTATCACATGTTTGAAAGCTCTTACTAGTTCAGTGGAAAGAATTATTTCTTTCATGATCTATCTCCTGTTCAAAATCTCTTAGTAGTTCCTTTGCTGACAAAAACTAGCGCTCACTGTGATTGGCGTTTGAGTCTCCTCAATTTATTGTGTAGTGGTAGGTTGATTGTATCCTTTTTTTTCAGAAGTTTTAGGAAAAAGATTAATTTTAAAAAAAAACAGTGGGTGAGCAGATATATATTTAAATGTACACTTTTTTTTTTTTAAAGGATGGTTATTGAACCAACTTTGCAAGATGAAGGCCAGTTTCTGTATGAAATGCAACCTGAGTTACTGAAGTACAGGACTACTGACCTTTCAGTAGATGTCGTCACTGATTGGTATTTGAGCAGAGCACAGGAAATTGAAGAGTATGCAATGCAGGTGAGAACAGCAGTGAGGAAATGATGATGGCTGAGCAGCCTTCTTCAACAGAATCTTTAACAGTCTTAATGCATATTAATAGACACTTCTCCCTCACACTGTGTCTCAGTTTCATTATGGCTTTTGTAGTACTTGTTTTTATTTGCAGTGTACTTACGCTTGATCTGAAGTTTACTCAGCCAAATAATTAATCCATAGAAATGAATAGGAAGCCAGTAGATTCTGTTTCATTTGTTTTACTACAGCAGACAGTAGCTCTTCTGTAATCCATGAAAAGTGTTTACCATTGCATTTTATGTTTGTAACTAAGGGAGGGAAAGTTGTGCACAGCATGTTGGGAAACATGCTTTATTCTGTCACATGCTGCTGTGTCATGTATATTGATATGTGTTGGTCATGTGTCACTGTTATGTCAATACATGGTACTGTCATGATTTCTTCGTGGCAGTTTTACTGTGTGTCTGTGGGACTACATGCAGCTTATTTTTGCTTGATTTTCTTCATATGTTAAAAGTGTTTGAAGCTCTATGAGGTAAAGATAAGCATTGCACATAAAAACAGAGCTCATCACTCGTGCTCCAGTATTCTGTTGCTTCTCAGGCAAATTCAGGTGCATGAAAAGGAGGGTGACTGGAAGTATCACTATTATAGGTTAGGTCTGATGGGTGAGTTCTTCTACCAGCTTGCAGTCCTTCAGGGCTCTTTTTAATCATAGTTGACTGTGATCTTAACAACCTATCAGTAGGTACAGAAATAAAAGCAACTTCCAAGGATCAGTTAAATTAAATAATGTATAAATTAGCATTCTGCTCTCCAAGATTTACGTCTGCCTTGCTGAATATTTACAGCCAGTATTGTGTTCTTTGAAATTGAAACAGAACCTTTCATATAAAGGTAGTTTCAGTTACTAGGGAAGAAGCCTGTTATTGTTTTTTGTGACATAAAATGCAACAATTAAAATTACTAAATCATGTTCAGCTAGAAAAGTCACGTTGCATGTCAGTTACCTGATTGTCTTAGTTTAAAGCAATCCTTCATATTCCATATACTGAGAGGAGCTATGTGTGATCTCCAGAGGGAATAATATTCTAATTTATGTGCATCAGTAGGATGCATCTTGGTTAAAAGCATATAACAATATCATCCCCTAAGATTAAGCATTTTATGTGGTCTTCATAAAGCTGAGAAGGACAATCCATCTAGGAATATACAGTCCACAAAAGCTTCTAGGAACTTAAAATTGCCTATTAAACAGTAGGGAAGTAAAATAGATGCACAGACAGGACACAGATCGAGTTGGTTTTTGGCAAACAGTTGTACAGCAGTGTTTTTGTAATTATTTTTCAGGTTGACTGTGCTCTGTCCCTTGTTCGTCTTGGCATGGAGAGGAACATTCCTGGTCTGCAGGTGCTTTGTGACAATCTGGTCACTCTTGAGACAGTGGTTTATGAGACTGATGGTGATCGAACTTTGACTTTGAAGGAACTTTTAGAGATGAAAGACATTGACAAGCTGAGACTGTTGATGAAGAATGTAAGTATTTTGAATAAATCAATAAGTACACCTTGAAATCCAGTAACTCAGGTTACTCTGGATCCTGTGTATATAAAGACACTGTCATTTTTCTCATGAACCTCTGTCTTTATTCAGTAAAAATTCTACATTTTCACTGTTCCTTTTTTGTTAGTGTGGTAGGGTTTATTTCTATGTTTATTTGTTTCTAAAAAAAGCTAAATTGACTCAGTTTTCTCAAAGACCCACTGTGTCCCTGGCTGAGGACTCAGTGCTACTAAATCTTCTTTTGAAAGCTGTGAACTCCCTTTTCGTTGACCTTTTTTAAGGGATCTTCATTGTAGCTCTTGATGATGCTGCAGATACCACAGTAATGAATGTTTTCCATGGATGTTTTTTGGTGTCTTTAAATACTGTCAAGAAACTTTAATATTTGCCTTTGCACTGGATGTGTGTTTTTGTCTCTGTATTGAGCTTATCCACGGGGTTTCAGAATAGAAAATGACGTCTTGGAAGGGCTGAAAAACAGCTAGAGATGGAACAGGGTTCTGAAATTCTGAAAGTTGAAGAACACATAAGCACCAGAGGAAACTAGGAAAATACTCAGAATCTTTTTTTTTTTATTTAGCCACTCAGCACTTGGTTTTCTGTCTTGCATTCTTGCTGAATTACTGAAAGTAATGGTACTATGAGATGCTTGCATGGTCTTTCACTCATTCTGAAAGTGCAGGAGGAAGGCAGGCTTTCCTCACCAATGGGCTTTACTCCTGTTCTGCTCAGTTTCCTCAAGCCATTGGGTAGCAGAAAGATGGTTTCAGGGCTTCATGATGTAATGATCTGTTTGTGATAGCTGAAGATAACTGTTTCAGTTATATTGATCAAAAAAGGTTCTATTTGGTTTTTTGCTTTTCCTGCTTATTTTGGACAATGAAGCTGAACTAGTTCTTGTATTTCCTCTCTGTAACTCTTTGTGCTTTCCAGTCCTCAGATGAAAAATATGTGAAGAATGTTTACCAGTGGATGATCCCTTTTCTCCACCGCTGTGAAAATCAGTCCCCTGGTCTTGCAAATGCCCTTTTTAAAGAATATTTAGTAACATTGGCAAAGGAAGACTTGACTCTACCTCTGAAGATATTTCAGAATTCAAAACCTGCTGTAAGTAAGGAGCCCTGTTGATTCTACTGGTTTCTTTGGAAATTCTTGTCCTGAAGAGGTTAAGTCAGAAATAGAGTTAGTTTTTCTAAATAAGACCATCTTTCTGATCTTTCCCTTTTTCTTAGACCTGGAATTTGTTATGTTTTAGAAAGCAACAATTAAGAAGTTTTATAGCATAAATTATAATGCAGCTAAACTGTCCTTGATGAGATTGTCAAACTAATGTAATAATGATTCTACCTTAGTAGAATAAAAATTACAGATTCTTCTTTGAAGTGATTTTCTGGTGACCTGTTTAAAGTAAATTCCTGGCATATTTGCTTTATAAAAAGTGGATATGAAAGAGTTTAATGATCTCATTAATATTTTTTTCCTGAGGAATTTTACTAGGAGTAGATTTCCAGTTACTCCCCCCTCTCCCGCCTTACTCAACAAATGTAAAGAATAAAGTGGGGGCCATTAGGATTGAGGTGAGAGTTCACTGAGTAAGGGTTGAAGTTGCTTTCCATGTGAGTGTTTTATGCTGCTTCTATGGCTTAAATAATTATTCCAGGGCACACAGGCACATTTCTGCATGCTATTGAATGTTCTGAGTGTATGGACAGAAATCAACCAGTGAAGCACATCCACAGCTCTTCAATGTATGTTGGTACTGTTGTACATATTAAATAAATCTGACAAATGTTTGCAGCAGTTGCCTTCCTCTGCACCCTCTCCACTTCTCAAATTCAAAAAGGATATAGTGGCATACAACTGTTCTTTCAAGTGTCTGCACTGCAGAAAACTAGCCAAGTTAAGTTTCAGGTTATGACTTCACCACGTTGTTATCAAGAAACATTCTAATTGCACCTGAAGAAAATTTATTTTCTTGGAGTACCTATCTTTTTATGTTCAAAAGAAAATTAACTGTTGAATTAGAAACAGGGAATAAAAACCAGTGTTCTTTCTTTTCTTGTTAGTGTCAGCAACAAATTATCCCTGATCAGGACCAGCTTATGATCACAGCGTTGGAGTGTATTTATAGCTGTGAGCGAGATGACCAGCTGTCTCTTTGTTATGATATTTTGGAATGCCTTCCACAAAGAGGATATGGGTAAACATTTTATTTGTAAATTATTTGGTTATTTATAAATATTTTAGAAATATTAAATATAGTTGTGAATTAAAGCTTTAAAAAGGGTTGTTAAGTCACTAAAGGGCAGACCAAGTTACTGGAATATTCTGTTCACCTCTGAGCTGCCATGATTGTAATGTGTGTATCTATATACTTCTGCTGTATATACATCAGAAGTACATAGTCTACCAGTTAATGCAGCAGAACATGAGTTAAAGTAGCAGCCTAGACCAAGGCTTCTGTATTGTTTCTTAGACTTTCATAGTCTGATGAATTGAGACCAAGTGTTAGTGCTGTCTTACTGGTTTTCTTGCAATAGTGGCGTCTTGCACTTAACTTAAAAGCAGCAATATGTCCCTGTGAGAGAGGGAAGATGGAAAACCTATTGATGGGCAAGTAATGCTCAAGAAAGTGAAAGCATGAAGAGGAAATAGATACTCTGTGATCTGTGAGGTGTAAACTATTTTTCCAGTATCTTTTACATGAAGGAAGGAGAGAGCCCGAGGACAGTCTAAGGAAGAAGGAAAACCTCTGCTCTTAAGAAATTGAGGAACCGTCTAAATTTTAACTGTCTTTACAGCAAGAAGCCCAATAGTTCTAATATTTACAAGTAAACATTTATTTTAATCAAGGAATGTTTCAAACTACTTATCTTCATATGTATATAATGTGAGTTACAAGAGGAAATTATAAGAAATATGTGTATGTATATATTTAATTGTGTGATATCATTGCAGGCCTGAAACAGATAAAACTAACGCTCTTCATGATGAAGTAGATGAACTGGAACAAATTCTTAGGTATTGCATTTTGCTAAAACAAATATTCTTACAGAAATCACTAAGCATAGCCAAGAACACTTTTATAAGAAACCAGCAAGAATATATATATTTTTTAATGCTGTCAACAAGATTATCAGTATGTTTTTTGTATTCAGAACATAGAAATTTTGAATGGTTTTATCTATTTGAATAGTATAAAACTGTAGAGATAGTGTTCTTGGAATAAAAGTTTGGGGGGTTGTGTTTTGGTTTTTTTTGTTTTGTTTGGGTTTTTTTGTGTGTGGGGTTTTGTTGGGGAATTTTTTTATTTGTTTGGTTGGGGATTTTTTGTTTTGTTTGTTTTTATTTTCAGTGGGGTTTTTTTGGCAGGGGGAAGGAGGGTTAACCTGAGGAATTTGTTTTGATCTTGATACTCTATAGTGCTTTGAGTGATCAAAGACTAAAACTGTGATGCTATGTGTTTACCCTCTGGTATTATTTTATATGTGTATATATATATAGTTTTTAAAATGTAGGTAATGTTACTCTGGCTGAGCTATACTGTTAGAGGTTTTATGGAGCCTGTTTGCATTTGCAGTACATTGTTTGAGAGTCCTGCTGCTGCAGCAGTAGTTGTACAGTTGTGCAGTGTTCACGAGCGCTGGCTCTGTTTGTTTGCAGCGTGTCGGAGCTGTTGGAGAAGCACGGCCTGCAGAAGCCGGTCTCCTTCGTGAGAGACACGAAGGGCAGTGCAGAGGAGGCGCGGAAGCTGCTGGTCCGGCTGACCAGGCACACAGGTCGCAAGTTAGTATTCCACGAGGCACCGGGATAAGAGGGGAAGCGCGGTGAGGTAACAGAGCGTGCCTGCCTGCTTTGTGGCAGCAGGGAGCTGTGGTGTTCACCCTGAGGACAGTGTACATACAGAGATTGGTTAAACTTGTGATTAACATGATTAGTGTTTTGGCTGCATTCTCCACAGTCAAAAATCTCTGCTTTAGTATGTTTGTGTTCAAGTAAACAAGCTTAAAAGGCATACTGGCTGCAAAATATTGCAGGATGATGAACTGTGAAAGCTAACATATTGTAAATAAAAGTCCTTTAAGACCTATTTAATTTTATTGAGAGTGTAGGATTTGTAAAGTAATGCTTTGGTTTTTTTGGTGTGTTTTCTTGGAACCCTTGTAATAAGGTAACTTACTGATTTTAGGTATTGATTCTACCACTTATATTCCCAGTATTATTTTTCAGTTTTTCTAGTTAAGAACTACTTCATTTAACTCATCTTTCAACTGTACATGAATTATTAAATGGCTCTTGGCATAAGCAGATAAAAATTTTGAATCCTGAGAAAACCAGCCATAACTGCGGGTGACTTTCTTTCTTATTTACAGCAAATATGCACAGCAGTTTATCCATTATGGTAGAGTGGTATTTAGATTTTTAGTAGTCTGAAAGCTTTTTAAGACTTTTAGAAACCTCTCTTTAGAAAGATCAAGACAATGCCTCTGTAGGAAAAATGTTGGTTTTTCCACTTTTGTTTTGCCAAAGTAAAAGCTAATGCCACATGAGAAAATCACTATTAGCTGGAAGTAGCTCATGTAATTTAAAAAGGTCTTTTTCTAATCTAAAAGGCTCAAGATAATGTCAAAAAACCTTCATAGTGTTTTTACTAGTAAAAGTTTTGATAGGGCACAAGAAGTTGAGGCTTTGTGCGTAAACAGAGATCCATGGATTCAGAGGGTCAAGAATCTGAATACCACTCAATTTTAAGAAACAAAGTTAGAACTCTGTTCTCCTGTGATTGCATGCAATTGATTAGTCCTTTGAGATTGCCTACAATGAACAGCACTTTAATGATCCTCAGCTGCTGTTACAGACTTGGTTTTGCCCTGCAGTTCCTGGATCAGCAGGAGGATAGCACTTCAAACTTTCTGATGTGTTATGGAAAATTATCAAAACCTAGCTGGGGACTCTTGAGAAAGATTGCTTAAATCCCTGCCTTATCCCACAGAAAACAGAAAAAGCACTTTGGGTACTGCATTGTTGTCAAACCATTTTATCCCACAGTTGCTGTTTTAATTAATATTAAAAGCCATCTGTCTTTGAATCACTCCTGGTTAAAAGTCTAATTAAATACTGAAATAGCATTTGAGAAAACTCATATTTCTGGTGATGGAAATCTACTGCTTTTCTTTAAATTTGTTGGGGAAGAGAATATTTAATTTTAAAAAATATTTGTAGGCAACCGTCAGTTGGTGAGACACAGTGGAAGCAATTACTCCAGGATATGTTGGACATGCAGCAGAAAGTGTATAGATGCTTACATTCAGATACTTGCTATGAGGTGAGTTTTGTATCTTCTTACTGACTTATGTCCCAAGTAAGCTATAGATTCTTACTTCATATTGTTGCTCACAAGTGTAAATACATTTTTCTGTGTTGTTACTTGGTTGTCTACTGGCTTTTTTTGCAGTATTTTATTTAAGGAAAAATTCTGGTGTTTATTCATTTTATCTAAAGCCTCTCTAATAAATACCCTGTATATCTTTTATTAAAATTCAGCTTTTTAGAAATTGAATCAACTTTGTTCTGTAGCCTGTAATTCCGTGTACAAATGTGTTTAGCAACAAACACTCCAAACTAATGAAAATAAAGCATTGTCTTCACTCAAGCATTTCTTAAACATGGAGTTCTGGCTTGATAATATTATCCAAGATCATTATAGGATTATGGACTTTCTGCTGCTTGCAGTTGAAGTAAAATTATGTGAGATGAGAAATCTAATTTTAGTGAAGGTAAAAACCCTTGCATGTGCATAAAGCCCAAACCCATGTCATTAGTATTTGCAAAGGACAGCTGTTAGACAGATGTAGAATTTGCTGTGACGTGTTGTTTATTTACATTTTCACTTCAATGTACTGCATTTTATTACAGATGCAGTACTGTGTCCACTATCATTAGTGTTTATATCTATATAAAAGCAGGTTTTATTGCAGTTTACAGATTTAATTGCTTATGGTTATCCGTCTGATTAGCTCTTAGGAGAAGTTTTAAAAGCAAAGTAGAAAACAAAAGAAAAAAACCAATGCTATTCAACTTATATTGAAAGATATAAGAAGAGAAAAATCATTCTTTCCCTGTAGTGCAACTAGAAAAATTGCAGCATGTTTAATAGTCATGGTTTTGTGGTAGGCTACAACTTTGTGTACTTGAAATTTTTTTTACGTGCATGTTAAAAAATTGTAATACTAGAGCACTCTGTAAATAAGGCATTTGCTTTGGTCTGATCTTAATGTAAGTTTTCTATTGACACTATTTTTTTAAACTCTGAACCGTATAATTAAAAAAGAAACACAACTAAGGGTTTTGGAAAAATTATGTAGGAGTGCTGAAAATGCTTTGAAATGTGGTGCTGTCATATGCAATTATACTTCAATAACTTCAAAATTGATAAATTGGTGAGGCAGTAAGGATTTGCAATCCCATCTGAGGTTTTGGTATTTTTGAGCATGATGCTTAGCTTGTTCTTCTTTCATGCAAGGTGAATTCTGTCCTCTTGAAGGAGGACTTCTTAAGTTTTGAGAGAGGTAAATGTTGCATGTGGGATCTTTGAGGAAGAAGGGTCAGCTGTGATACTTTGCATCTCTTGCTGTTCCTTGAGGGTTGGTATGTTGTGAAATGGAAGATGATCCAATTGTGTGATGTTCTTTAAGAAGCACAGTACTGTTTTCCTTTCCAGAGCATGAGGTGGTTTGGAGAGGTTCTTCCTAGAAAAAAAGTATCCTGAAATTAAACTATGATTGAGTAGAGTGCTAAATAATCTCATCTATACCCTCTTTCCCATGAAAGGTTGGACCAGATCATCTTTAGAGGTCCCTTCCAACCTGGGCTCTGTGGATACAAAATGCTGCTAGCAAGGATTTCCTTGCTATTTTCTAAATCTGTGAGAGACTTTTCTCTCTCACAGAAGAGGTAGCAGAGTTATGTAAACAACCAAACATCTGCAGCCTTGAAAAGTCTTGTTTATAGTATAGTAGAAAAATATTTTGACAATGGATGTTTTAGGATTTTAGCCAGTCGCCCCAAGGGGTGGCTGATCCTTTGTCCAATTAGACTATAAAGAAAAAAGTCTATAAAAGAGTTTGTAAAATAATTTAAAAAATCAATCTTGCTGCACAGTTCCTGCCTGCTGGATCTTCTCTCCTCCTCCCTATGCCTGTGGGACACGGTGATATACCCTAGAGCAATTATTTTTTTTTAATAGGGCTCTTCTATGATTCATTGGTCTTCTTGAATTTGCTATGAACTTTAAAATATTCAATAAAGGCCATATTGTTGCAGCTGTGATATTTTCTGAAATGATCAAATTTCTGTTTCTTTTCATTAGGACAATAATGACTATGCTTAAGAAAAAAGCAAATTATTTTTGTAAGGAATTGAGATTATTTTGAGTGTCTTAAAGTGGGTAAAGCTTTTACCTGGAAATGAAATAAGCTAGGTGTTTTCTGGCAGAATACAGCATTATATTAATTTGCATTCTTTGAAGATAGTCTTGATTGAAATTTAAGGAACATTTTACATGCTCAGTCCTATATGTTTTTAGTTTCTTTAGGAATACAGAATTTCTTCTCATATGTTGTTAGTTTTAAGGTCTTAATAGTGAACTGCCTTTTCAGATTCTTATATTGTAGTAACACGTCAGAATGTAGGTATATTTTTGGTGTCTTAAGTCATACTGTAAAAAGACAGTTAATATGATTTTTTTTTTTAACTTCCAGTAAATAGAAAGTAGTTACTAGTTAATTTTAGCTTTACTTAAGTGAATTGTAGAAATACTTCCCTTGACAGAAGTCAGATTTTCTGCTTGGACTGAATATATATATATTCTTTTGACTTCAAAGATCGTTGCATTCAAAGGGGTTTATGCCATAAAATGCAGATAAGCTTAATTGAAACTGCTGCTCTTGCAGGTTATTAAATTACTATTCTTTCTTTTAGATATTCACCGAAAGTCTTTTATGCTCAGGCAGTATAGACAATATCCACCTGGCCGGGCAAATGATGCACTGCCGTGTTTGCTCAGTGGATCTGCCGAGTTCATCCAAAGGGAAGCTGCAGTACCGAGTCAGCTATGCGAGAAGTATTGAACTAGTTTTGGCTGCTGGCAGAGAATACTTCAATTCTTCAACGAGTTTGACTGACAGCTGTATGGAGTTGGCCAGGTACATTTGCCACTATCATATACATAAATACAACTGGTTTAATGTTGTCATAGCATTAGGGTTTATTTGATATTGTATTCCCCCTTCTCCCCCCCGGTCTTCTATTGAGAATATTTTTCATAAGCAGGCTCTGGAAGTACAGAGTAATGTTGCTTTTCATGCAGGAAGTTTAAAGACCCTTTTAATGAATAAGGGTCCTGTGACCAGCTTTTCTCTTAGGGTTTTATGGTGGTATTTCAAAATACGTGGCTTATAGCTCAAATACTTGGTATGAATGTGTGACTCTGTGTTTATTCTGTTCAGTAACATGTTTTGGTCCTTCTCTGACTTAACCTTCAATCAGTTGTTTCATGGTAACTTAACTTGTTTCCATGAGTGATTATCAGTGTGTAGGTCTCCTAGTAGCCTTCATGTATGTGTTGGTTTAGGTAGAATGTATTTGTCTTCTCTTTAGCTCTTTTATTCCACTCCTATTTTAATCTTCACCCTGAAATATTTGTCAATATGCCTGAAAAATATGATGGGTTCATATGGGATGCTCAGCTAACATACAGTTTTGGTTTTGATTTAAAATGTGTATTCTTAATTAACGTGTGGAGATAAAAGTCATATGATAAACTGGACAAATCAAATACTTCCTGATTTAATGTGTATGGTGAATTAAACCATTTAAAATCATTGAGATGAGATGCCTTCTGGACAAGCTCAAGAAATGAAGCTCATGAGACTCATGAAGTTCAACAAGACCAACTGCTGGTGCTGCACCCCGGTATCAGTCCAGGCTGGGGGATGAACAGATCCAGAGCAGCCCTGCCGAGAAGGACTGGGGCGTGCTGGGGGAGGAGACGGTGGACGTGACCCAGACATGTTCTCTTGCAGCCCAGAAAACGAAATGTGTCCTGGGCTGAACACAAAGCAGCAAGGGGAGCAGGGGAGGGAGGAGAGGGGGTGAGACACCACCTGCAGTGCTGCATCCAGCTCTGGGGTCCCAGCACAGGAAGGACACAGACCTGCTGGAGTGTGTCCAGAGGGATGAAGCACCTTCTTCTTTCCTCTCCTGTGAGGAAAGACTGAGGGATTTGGGATTATTCAGTCTGGAAAAGAGAACGTTCTGGGATGACCTAAATGTGTCCTTCCAGTACCTGAGGGGAGCCTGCAAGAAAGATGTTGAGGGACTTTTTACAAGGGCATATAGTGGGACAAAGGGTAATGGTTTCAATCTGGAGGATAGTAGGTTTACATTGGATGTTTGGGGAAAAAAAAAAATTCTTTACTGTGAGGGTAGTGAGGCACTGGAACAGGTTGTCCACAGAAGCTGTGGATGCCTCATCCCTGGAAGTGTTCAAGGCCAGGCTGGATAGAGCTCTTGAGCAACCTGGTGTAGTGGGAGGTGTCCCTGCCCATGGCAGGGGATTTGGAACTAGGCAGTGTTTAAGGTTCCTTCCAACCTATTCTGTTCTATGATTGTATGATTTTGCACGTTGATTTTCTTTGTTCAGCGTCTATTAGTAAAACTACATATGAATACACTGTACCAGAATGCAACTTGTATTTTAAAAAATTATCTAAAAGCTTATTACAATAATATACTATTCATGTGACTTGAAAAAAATATTTAGAATAATGTGCTCTTAATAACTGCATTTATTAATTCATCTTCAGAGGAATTTAGTGGGGGGTTTTTTATTGTTGTTTTGTTGTAGTGGTTGGTTGGTTGGTTGGTTTTTTTTTAATTCAGCTTTGGTTTATTTGCTGTACCTAGCTGAGGAAACTGAATTTGTGACGATGACTCTTAATGTTTCACTTCCAGTCAACTTTTTGCACTGTTTTGCTTTTATCTTCCAGAATATGGCATTATCAAAATGCAATAGTGGTAGGAGAAATATTTCCCAAAATAATTACGTATTTAAGTACTTACACCTTCAATGTCATCTATTAAATTCATTGCTGATCTAAATTCAGGAGGGTTTAGGTGATGTACTTATCACAACCAGTTGAAAGCAATCCAAAACCAGAAATTTGTTAAAATGTTTAGAGTATTTTGATGTTTCACAAGTACAGTAAATTACTGCTGGTGGTTGTTGTTTTGTTTTGTTTTATTTACTGGTGAACCTTTCCCACAAGTTTAACTTTGAATGTATTCATCAAACTTTAGAAAAATGTGTTTCCTTCTTATTAGGTGCTGTCTACAACTTATTGAAGACAGTCCGAGTGCTGTTCAGGAGGAGTTGGACCTCATTCGTGCTCTGGGTTACCTGGAAGAGTTTGGTGTGAAAATATTACCGCTACAAGGTACTGCATAATTTTATTCTTTATATGATTACTTGAATCACAGGCATAAATATGCATGAGAAATAGTTACTATTACATAAGTGTGACATTATTAAAGAGTTCATTTCCTGCCTCCAAGCACTTTACAGGCGCATACAAAAAGTAATTTTTGTAATGAAATTTTTTAGAATATGTGAGGTAAGAAGGATATTTGCATATGGTGTCTGTGTTTTGGGACTTACTTTCAGCAGGACTTTAGAATAGAGTATCGAGTATATGAAACTTGAACAGAAATAATTTAAGCTCATCTTTTGTTTTCCAAATAATCTGCACTTGCCTATGTGCTTTAAAATAACAGGTGGGAGAGAGGTACTTCATGCAGAGGCAGTTTTCGTGTCTCCAGTGGGCTGTTTAATTTTTAGGTATATAAAACCCAATGACAGTGGAAGTGAACTTTTATTAGGTATTTCTTCTGATGATGTGCTTAAAACTAAATCTTTTGGAGCTCTGACTCCAGTGAAAGTTGTTGGACAAAAGTTGGAAAGAAGTTATGATTATGTACAATGAAATTGCATGAACAGTAGTGGAACTGGCTGAGATGAGCACTGAGCCATGAGACATGCTGATGATAATGTTTTACTTCTGGCATTGTGCAGAGAAATACTGGGATTTATGGTTAGCACTTCAGTGCTTTCCACTTCATGGAAAATGAAGTAGATATTCTCAGTGACTGTTGTTGCTTTACTTTGGTGTTCTCCTTTTGTTCTCTTTGTTTCCAAGTATTTGTTCAAGTGAGTTGATGCTCCGTGTGTTATATTCAGAAATCTTACAATTTCTGGGCTGAGAATGTCTGATTTCCAGATCTTGCAGTACTGCAAGATTTCTAGAGTAAAATTATTTTTCAGTCAGTTTGTTCAGCCTGTAGAAAAGTGCACATATTTTCTTCAACCTTTTTTTGATGTGGACATGGAGGTATCATTTTTAAAAAGTAGTGACATAATACTGCATTAACAGTATGTGTAATACAACTGATCTAGATTAATTAGAACATGTGAAATAATGCATGTAATTTCATTAATGACCCTGACTTACCCTTGCTTCCATATCTTTCACGTAAATCTAATTAATCTAATAAGATTAAAATGATGTTTTCAATTTTAATGAAAGCCTTTAAATGATCTGTTACTTTGGTAAAGTGTCGTTAAATATAGCACTAAGGATCAGCTGTTCCCACAGCAATAGTTTTTTAGCAATTTTTTAGCAATTTTTGCAGTTCTGTATTTAGTTTTCTGTAGATCTTCCCCCACTTCTATTTTTAGCAAACTCAGCAGTTTATGAACTACTGTTATGCTATATTTTAATAAAATCTGTTTTGAAGACTCCTTATTCAAATGTGAAGGAAAGTCCATTGTTAAGTGTTCTACCCATGGTATTATATTAGATTACTTTTAGTTATGTATTAAAAATTCCTGCTTAAATAATCAGTGACTGGAAACATTTTATTGTTGTATACTAATATAGGCCTGTGATAGAATATTAAAAATTAAACTAAAAATATGACCTTTTCCTGCTCTTCCATTCTTACTCATTTTGGTCTAATTTGATTTCCAGAACTAATGATTTTCATTATGCAAATACTACTTTGCTCTTACTGAGAGGCCTGATATCCTGTGTTTTAAGCCCCATATGCTAATGCAGAGTTTATCCCCCATGCAGCCATTCACTCTTATTTAGTGTTAAGTGGAATATCTGCATGGTGTTCCTCTGAGTTCTGAGAACTTGCATGGTATGAAAGCATTACCTTTTAAAACAGCAGCCTGAAGTTAGCCACCCACTAACAAGCTAAATATGGCACTGGAATCAGTTAATGATATTAAATCATGCAATTACAATAATTGTTTAATTCTTGGTAAAATCTTTTTTGAAACACAGTACTAATTATAAGCTGCTCAGGATACAGTTGACAGAACCTGGTGATTTGCAGACTGTCCTTCCACTTCCACAGAAAATTTTTAAGTAAATTAGGAATTTGCTAATGACAGTTCTTTGAGTCTATGTGATGTATCTCGCCCATGCTAAAATAAAATGTAGTGTGAAATCTTAGTTAGTTACAACATTCTAAACAAAAGTTATGTCTGTCTTAGCAGTCTTTCAGAATGTTGCAAAAATGATAATTTAAAAAAATTGTATAAAGGTATATTGGTTAATTGTACACATTTAAAAACAGTGAATGTGAAAAAATGAAATAAAAATAAGTTTTCATTCAGGTCAGTTTTCCTCTTTTTGCTCCCTTCATAACTTGACTTGCTAATGATTGGGGCTGGATATCCTGCGGCGTTATTTTAACTTTCTGTTTGTAGGTATAATTGAGGATCTGCATGCAAGCAGCCTTGAGCTGGTTTTCAGTTTGTATTTGCATTCTTATACTCCCCAGCACTCCTCCTGCCCTGTGTTGTTTAAGCAGGAGCACAGCAGTCAAGTTCATTTGTGCAGTCTCTAAACCAGTTCTGCTTTCAACAGTGCGTTTGTGTTCCGATCGACTCAGTCTCATCAAGGACTGTCTGGCGCAGATGTCAACAAACTATAAACAGTCTGCTAAGCTCCTGGAACTGGCAAACCTGCTAAGGGTTGCAGGTAAGCTGTGTTAATAAGACACTGAGTTGCATTGCAATGTGCATTTATGTTATGTTTTAGGACGTTTGAGTTGATCATTAGAATATGTGTTCAAAGATACCATTAAAAAGTCATCTGGAAGAGGGGAGGAATGAAACATTTCACATGACTGGAATATTTTCTCTGTAAAATAGCTGAAATGGTCAGCTGCTCCATTCTGCTAATACCTGAAATAAAAAAAAATGCCTTGTCTAATCTAGAGCTGGAGTAAAGGCCGTACTAGTTTGAAAACAAACCAGTGGGAGACTCCAAGTCAGAAGTACAATTTAATAGGAAAATGAAAAATAAAGGCAGAAAACACTGGTTTAAACTGACAGAGCCAGGATACAACCTGACACCTTGTTAGTCAGGGTGGTGATAGCTGTCCGATTAAATGGTGGCTGCAGTCCTCCTGAAGTGATGGATGTGGTTCTGTTGAAGCAGTGATCCTGTAGAAAGGTCTGCTCTTCCTCAGAAGGTCCAGTGGTGGCTGTGTAGCTCCTGTCCTCTGGGAATCCAGTAGAAAGGTGTCTGTGGTGTTCAGAATCTCAGATTATATCCAGGAGGGAATGCTTGGTTCCTTCTCCTGGGCGGAGCATCTCACAATGGGGTGATATAATTTCATGAATCATGCAGTGAGGCTGGATGACCCACTAACAGAAGATCTCCCCCGGAGGGAGTTACCAGGGATGTGTGATGGAAGAGACAAAGAACACTGCCCCACCTGGTTTTAACAGATAGTGATAGAATACATGCTTTTGGTTACATCTTATATTATAACCTAAGACAAGGCTTATTTCAGATTGGAGGAGTTGTGGCTGAGAATATCTTGTTTTACAGTTAATTGGTAGTACTGAAATTACCGTGAATGTTATTACCTCTGTCAAATAAGGCACTCTGATTTAATAATCGTTGCATTTAAGTTAGAGGGGGAAAAGTTGTCTGTAAAGCATGAATTTCAGCTGCTAGGCTTCAGTCTATGCTGCATGTATCTCATTTGGGCACTAAAAATAATACATTAAGTTGAGTATTCATTTGAGGAGCTGAACATCTTCAAAGATTGAATCCTGAGGATATTGGGAGGGGGTGTTATGTTTTTTTTTTTTTATAGCCTACCTAAAATATCTGCCTTTTGATTTTTTTTATTTTTGAAAAATACTTAATCAATGCAACGGTAAACACAATACCGCTGTATTTTTATGATGTAGAAATAGAATATAGAAATATAAAATAGGTATTTTTATTTCATGCAGCATATAAAATCGGTGAATTCCAGCTTTGTCACTGAAGCATGCCTGGCTAATTCCTTTCTCCCTCTCTATTTGTTAAATAATTTAATTTTTTTTTCTTATGTTTTCAGGAAGCTTAGTACTGGCAATTTTTTGCATAGTATTATAAAAAGGGAGGGAGATATTTGAGACAGTTGTGTAAGGTTGAGAACAGAGGTATGGAAATTAGGTTGTTGACCTCCCAAGGTCCCAGAGTCCTAAGGAAAGGAGTCACGGGAAATGTCCTGACTCTGGTCAGCACAGTGCTGCTACATGAAAGGTGGCAGAGGGGTATGTTGGGTAGCTGGATCCAATCTAAATATTTAATACGTAATCCACAGAAAAATTGGAATGACAGTAGTAACTTCTTTTTCTTTGCCTGTCAAGCTTTTGGGAGAAAAAAAAAAAAGTCTCCCTTATTGGTTCATAAGACAAGGTTGCTGTACAGCTCTTTCTTCTTCTCTGCTTTGTCCCATCCAGATCAAGTTAAAATCTGTCCATTTTTCTTAGTATTCTGGGTTCTTTGGGCTAATGTTGCTGATTTTTGTTTTATCTTCTTTTTGAATCTAAGTGATTCTCTTTGTGTGAAAGAAGGAAAACCAAGATCCAGAGAGATTCTATAAAGCTTTGTCCAGTAGTGTTATCCTAGTGCCTCAGCTGTAGGATTTACAGTGCCCTGGTATGTACCTTTGAAAAGGGATCAAACTTGTGGTCTCACCTCCAGAGACTGAAAGATGGCAGTCCCTGCATAGTAGGTAGAGAACTTCAGGGAATTTGTATAGAGTTCATTGATACAGTAGTGTCTGTGTGCTAGTGTTACATCACAGTGACACTTAGGCACCCCTGAAAAGAGAGATTTAAGAGGTATTCAAAGCCAGATGATGAAATGGCCTCCCACTTCTTCTTTTCCATGCGTTTACCAGGCTAGAGAAAACCAGAAGATGAATGTGTGAGCTGGTTAATTTTTAAACAGGTGAATTATTTAAAAACTACTGCTTCCTCTACCAGTGACACGTTCATCTTGCGAGCGTTGGACTCTCTGACTTTAATGGTTAGCCTTGGGAGCAATGCTGATGGTTGCTCCTATGGTAAGTAGGGAATTTTAGTTGTAAAAGTACATTTCAAGAGTGAATCTTGGTAAGAAATACACGACTTAGACACTTTTCTCTTAAGCTAAATATGCAAGTAACATGGTCACTTTCAAGGTAATCTTTTGGTTATAGAATAACATTGAAAGGAAAATATAGCAAGACACATTTTCAGTAGTGACTTTCTGTGGTGGGGAAATGTGATGGGGTGTTTTTTATTTGTTTTACATAAGTAGTTTTAAGCTTTTGTGATTAAAACCCATTTCACTGTCACTGAAGGATGATTAGTTGGATTGCTTATATCGGAAAGCTGTTATCTGTAGAGAATATTCATTTATGAGTAGGATATGGATTCAGTATGAGAATGCCATAGCTGTGAATTTTATCTAAACTTAATTGTTGTAGGAGATGGGCTATGGAAAACGGATTTATTTAATTTTAAGAAACTCAGTATTTTTAAAATGTTCTTGTTTGTTTGTTTTTTTGGATTTGAAAGCTGTAAACAGCATAACACTGTTACTGCAGAGTTTTTTGTGGCTGACTCTCTAGCCCATTGAAAAGCATCCAGAAGATTACCCAGTAGCATATAAAGGAAACATGATTGTCATCATTGCTTTAAAGCATGCATATAAATGCAATATTTTTCCAAATTATTAAAGAAAGTCTGTAGAGCTTTACTCTTTGGTCCTTAATTGTTGGTCTGTGTACCTCTGATGAGTGGTAGAATAGGTAACCTTATGCTGATTTTAAAGAGTATTAGAATTTGAATAGCTAGGTTATTAATACCTTTGAAAGCAGATTTTAAGTGTAATGCTGGTATAGTCTTAGTCATAGTATGTAATGAGGAGTGCTGTATATAATTTGATGGTAGAGATTAAAAAAAATAAGTTGAAACATGACATGTAGAAATGGTATTTCTGTACCTGTCAACTTGTAATTTAAGTTACTGAGTTCCAATTAATTATTAATATTAATTAATATTATTAATACTGTTTTTAATATGATGAAGAGTTATTTTAGGACTTGGTAGCCATATCAAAAGTGTGATAACAAACACTAGTATTATTGCACAAATTAGTTTATAGACAAAAGGGCAGCTTATGCATGCAGATTCTAAGATTTTTGAATTAGTATATTTTATTTTAGACTTAATATTAGAAAAGGAAAGCCTTCTTGCAGTTCTAGTGCGGATAGTCTTTGTTTGCAGGTGTAAAACTACTGGGACAGGGTATTGTGATTTCTAAGAGCTTATGATGAAAGCAAGTGGTCTTACTGAGATATTTTTGGATGGATCTGGATATTGAAAAAGGTGATTGAACTTTATGGACTTGTTTAATGAAGAATTAGATAAAGTGCTGCTGGGATAAAGATTTGATTTTTGTCCTTAATTGGTTTTCACTACTTACACAATTACTCTGATTTATGAGCCACCTTTGCTGTGTAAGAAGTTCTGATTTTGTCCTGTGGAACATACTTACTGGTATTGGTTGTGCATGCTCAAAGTTGTGGTCCCTTCTGTTCCAAATCCACTTTGTAGAGTGTTTTTTTGCACTGTCTGCTCAATGGAGGAATTTGTTTCAGTATTTTCCCCTCTTTGTTTCCCCTGCCACCCCACCCTGTATAATTACTGATGGGGAAAGACCTCCTCGCTACATCTGTCCGTGTCTATATAAACTTTTTACATTTGTGTGTATATAGAACATGAAGCATATGCTATGTTTTATTATATGTAATATATAGCCAACCTATAAAATCCTAAGAACATATATATTTTAATTTAAATTTTGGAAGACTGCATTTTTTGTGGATTCAAGGGTAGATTGCACAGAGTCATTGTTAAAGAGCTTTGTGAGCTGTGTACTCTGAATACAGTTTGCTTAGAGAACAGCACTGAAAGTGAGTAATATTCATTATTCATATTTATCAAAGTTAAAATCTTGCTTAGGTAATGACATATCAGCTAGCTTCTTAATTGCTTTAAATATTTGATTAATGACAGTGGACTCTACTTAAACCTCATGTCACTGCCTCTGTAAAGTAAGCACACAAGTGTTACCTTAATTTCACAGATGGGTAAAGTGAGTGAGGGAGAATGTGCTCAGCATGACAGCCAGAAAATCTGCACCTGCTCAGGGAGCTGGAGCTGTTGTGTGTCTCACAATCCTCACTTAATTCATGCGCTGTGTTAAGAAAGGGTGTAAAGAACTCACTTTATGCAATTACTTGAGTAGATGCGTGCAAAAAAAGTAGGGGAAAAAAGCTTCTGTATCAGAAATTAGGAGCATCTTCTCTTCTCTTAGTGTACATCAAAAAGACCTAGTGAGTGTTGGTCATTATTTCCTTTTTCAGGCTCTCTGGAAATGTTTCCATTATTCTCTTTTCTCACAACTTTCTTTTGTAATTTATTTAATTTTAATATCCATAAGCGAATTCTAGTAGCTTTAAACTTTGCTCACATTTCTTAGTTAAAGCTTAATTTTGAAAGCTATCTTTCGTAATACTGACTTTCTTGCATTTGGAATTCACCATGTAGATAGCTTCTGATCTGCCAGATATCCCAAATGTGGGCGACATGGAATTTCTGAAGTGTATGTACAGTGTTGGTATCATTTGACTTTTAAGTTTTAATTACATGATTTCATTCAGGATAATGTTATTTCATCCACTCACAAATAGCATGCATCTTATGCAAGGTGTTTCAATAAGCTTTTTTTTTCTTTATATAATCTAGATTGGATCCAAGCTTTTAAAAAGTATTTGCATATCCTTTACTTCTCAAGAAAAAAAAAAAATTCAAGTATTTCTGAGCTTTCATATTTTTTCTCTTGTCATTTTCATTAGAACCTCAGAATCATTTAGGTTATAAAATCTCTTCAAGAGCACTGAGTCCAACCATCAGCCTGGCACTGCCAAGTCCACCATTAAACTGTGTCCCTGAGTGCAACATCTCCATGTCTTTTTAAATACCTCCACTTCCCTGGGCCTGTGTGCACATACACTTCCCTTCCTCATCCCCTTCCGCTCTCCAGTTTCTAAATTTGATCTGAGTCTGTATGTCAGGTGTTATCATTAAGGCTTGAAACAGAATTACCATGTAATATAATCAGGTCACCATTTTAAGAGTTTTGTCATTCCTATCTTGGTTTTCAGTCTTGGATATCTGTCAAAATGGCAAGGGAGACAATTCAGAATTCAAAACTTTCCCTTTTATAAGACTTTATTATTGAAATATCATCAAATGATGTGTTACAAAGCTGAAGCAGTGACTTTTTCCGTGTCTGAATAGATGACTAAACTGCAGCAGTGTGCATTATCAGTCACCTGCATGGTTAATGAAAGGTGTGTGAAAAAGGGCATTCACTAACATTGGAGCCAGTGGTTGTTCTGTGCCATAACAGTGAGTGCCAAGGTAATGGAAGTGTCAATGAGTAGAGATATGATGAGCAACTATAGCCAAGGACTAGAAGGAAAGTGATCCTTGTATTTTATGCTTGTGCTTTTGTAAAACATGCAGAGATGTATTGTACTGTATCAAAAGTACTTGGCTGAAGCATTGATGATGGGGAACTTGACTCCATGCAACTGGTCAAGCACAGTTAAAGAAACCATTCCTTGGTCCAAGTTCTTAGTTTCTTTCTTCAGTGCCACTGGTTTTTAAGTGGGAATAAATAGCAGTGATTATTTTGGCTATCTGAAATCTGAGGGGTAATAGTTTGATTGTTTCTCTTGACTTTTCTTTGTGTTTGCCACTTAGTCAGATCTCTCTGTTAGAAGTTAAGCTGTCAGGGTGAAGTGGGCATCAGGAGATGAGTGGCAAGTACGTGTCCCTCGCTTAGAGAAATGACAGTTCACATTTAGCTTGTGAGGATAGAAGCACCTCTTTGTCATCTGTAATTGCTTTTGCCCAAATGAGAAGTTCCCAGCTTCCAGAGGGCAAAATTTTGCAACGAGAAAGCCTTGAATGTGACTAATTTGCAACATCGTGTGCTGGCAGTATATTGAGCAGGAGGCTGAAAGATAAAATGATGGGAAGCCAACCTGTTCTCCCAGCTGAGTTAGTTGTGATGTGCTGGGATTAGGGGAGGCTTGATTGAGTTTAGTAATTATGGTAACTTCACTTGCCTGAATGTCATTGTAGTGCCACTGCTACAACTTTACTTTTGAGAAAGCTTTAAAAAGAAATTTGCTTTATCTGTGGTGATGGATCTGCAAAGTGTAGTTAAAAATAACAGCTATACAATTGAAGAACATGTACTCTTTAAATGGTTTTTGAAACTGGATTCATTTACCTTCTGAAATATTTGCATTTCACAAGTTGTAGTAATAGAGTTTCATAAACCAGTGCCCTTTTCAAATGGCTGTAACAACGCTGACTGCATAAAATTGCTTTTAATAATAGAGGAGAAGCACAACCAAGAAACTTGCATTTTAAAAATCCACTCATTTTCATTCTAAAAATTCTTTCCTAAATTAAAATTTATAGATTATTTTTCCTGTGTATGTTTTGTCACCTTCTCATACAGTGCATGGACACACATAGTATTTTGAGCACAAGACTGGACAAGCTAGTGCCAGCAAATTGTTCACTCTAAACAGATGACTAGTGAAGGCTGACAGGTATAAATGTTATTTGTATTGACTATAACTGGCTTTCAAAAGGAGATGAACTGTCTCATTAGATTTTCATCTGTGAATGCTGATGTATTAAAATTGAGGTCAGGATGTTTTTCTCCAAAGATCTTTGATGAAACTTCAGTCAGAAGGCTTCAATAGTATCTGAACTGTAAGATTCGATTCATAACTAGTGGAAGAGGCACTGTCCAGAAGATCTGGTGACTGAGATGGATGTATGGTGTGGAAAAATTAGTTTCAGTTCTACTCACTCAATTTATGAGGTTAGGGATTTTTAAATGCTTATGTTTTCTGCGTCTCATGAATTATTTGGAGCCATGAAGTGGCAGTTTAATATGAGTCTTTGTATATTACAAAAAAAAAAAAAATCAATTTTTTTTCTTCTATTACAGTACATAGACTTTATTTTTTTCAATGTCAGGATTTTGATTTATGTCACTTAGCTTAAATGTCAGTTTGGTCTATGCTTTGGCCATCACATGAATACAATTTTTAAAACCTTTTTTTTTAACTTTAACAGAACATGCTAATTGTTTTGGGGTTTTTTTTGTTTTGTGTTTTTTTTTTTTTTTTTTAGCAAGCTATGGTGCAAATGTTTTTTTAAAATACATAACTCCTTTTACTGTTTCCTTCAGGAAAAAGCAGAGAATTTTATTTCTGTTTCAGGTTCAAGAGAGGCTTTTCATGTTGTGATATGTAGTTAATTCTTAAGAAATAAAGTAGCAAGCTTAAGGTGACCATTAATTCCAATTAACTTATAAAATGTCTGAATTTTTCTTACAGGAGATGATCAGATGGAGAGAAAAGGTCAAGTTTTAATCCTTTTAGTGGAACAGGCTCTCAGTTTCCAGGACTACAAAGCAGCTAGTATGCATTGCCAGGAGCTCATGGACACAGGTGAAGTGAATAAACAGGGGTTGCATGAGGTGATGGTGGTGGAAACCTGAGTTCTGACTCTGTTTACTGTGAGGTGTGGTACTTCAGGTTGGACCATTTCATTAAAGTAACAGTTATGTCTCATTAGTGGAAGTGCACTGACATGGAATAGAGACACATACAGCAAATACTGCATGGAATAAGTGTGTACTGAATTGTTGGTTGTGTAGCCTCGGGGCTTTTCTGTATGCCTCTGGCAACCACAGTTTCTACTTCTTTCTACACTGTGTCCCTCTCAAACAGGTAAAACTGTGTGACTGCAGCTAGCAGGAAGGTGCAGGTCTTTTAGAAGTCTACCTTTCTATCATAACTCTTCAGATATTTGTGCTATTTGTATAATTTGTGTATGCGACAGTATGAGTGGACGTAAATGAAATACATATGTCAAGATACTAAGGAAGATGGGATTTGTTTCTTTGGCTCTTTTTCTCTGCTTTGAGAATGAGGGAGAAAAATGCAAGATGAATTAAGATTTTTTTAATATATCAAGTGATATATTTTATATTTTGTATTTTACAGCCACTTCAGTGAGGTATTCAATATCATGATCTGAAATAAATGATGATTTTCTTATTGTAATATGTAAAAATACAGGATGTAAGCTTATAGATGCCTGATATATTGTTATCTATAATACGATAAAAATTAGTCTTTTATGTATTCAATCAGTCTAAAGGGGAGCTTTAGACAGTTGCCTCTGTTTTATGGAGCCTTTATGGTTCCTTTTTCAGGGGATGTTAAGTCTTCACAAGAATGCCGCATGCCTTCCTTTATCTCATCTGATAAGAATTAGGCAGCATCTCCTTTCACTTGTCATAGGAAGTGTGTTTTGTGTTCCCTTGAAGATTATTCTAAAAGCTGGGAAGTGTGCAGTCAGCTTGGGCAATCCGAAGGCTACCAGGATCTGGGGATGCGCCGGGAGCTCATGGCCTTTGCTCTGATACACTGTCCCCCCACTGCCATACAGGCGCTGCTGGCAGTGAGCCGCTCATTGCAAATCCAGGTACCTCTTTCTGGAGCTTCTTTCATGAAAGTTCAGTGCTTACCAAAGTAAAGGGGACTTGTGCTCATTTTTAAGTTTCTTCCCTTAAGCTCTACCCCTTCAAATATATTTATATTTGTTCTGGTCTACTTCTCTACTTTCATTGTCATATTTCAGCAAATGAGGTCTCTTTCTAAGCAGTTTTGTGTGATGAGTTGGTTTCTCAAGTACAAGTGCAGTTGTGTTTTCTATCTTTGGTGCTTTTAATTTCTTTATTGTTTGCCTGATTTAAACATTTTATTTGTAAATGCAGTTGATGAAATTTTAAAATACTTTCTAGGTATTTATACTTTGTAATGCCATTTCATTAAATGCCCACATAAATGTCTATTAAACGTTTATTCTGTGGTTTTTATGATCTTTACCCAATATGCAATGAAATTATTCTCTAATTGATTTCAATGCTGTAATGGTTTTAAAAACTGCCACAGGTTTTATGTCTGAGCCATCTTTATTAACTCTGCAATGGCTGACTTCACAGAATCACGTTTTAGCTGTTGAGCTGATCGCAGTATATGTGTGAGAACATAATTGTGGCATTTAAATACAACTTATGTCAAGGTGACATAGCGAAAGTTGTATTTGAAACTGAAGGGCAGTAATTTAGGTTGTCAAAATGTTAAATTTCTGTTCACTGCAATTGTGGCTTGGCCTACATACTATGACTTGAGTTCATAATTGTCTTAGTTGTCTAAGAGTTCACGATGTTCTTAGATTTATAATTGTGTAACAGAAACATCTTAGAAGTCTTTGGACACAGAACGTAAGAATGGGGGGAAGGTAGCCACAGCTACAGCACATGTGCAGTCTGATTAAGGCAGCTGCAAGTGTGTAGCCTTTTCCTTAAAAAATCCTGTGAATAGCAATGTCTGTGAGAATACAGGCAACATGTGAAGGTGGAAGTTCTGTGCAGAACTGCTCACAAAGGCACTGTCCTGTGGCACACTTGCCTTTGTGGAGTTGCCTGATGCCTTGGAGTTCCAGTTCAGATAATGGATGTTTTAGTGACAGGTCTGTAGCCTACATCGTACAGCATGGTACATAAAATTGAAAAAAAAAAGTTCTTAGATTTTGTGAAAAATATTGCACAAAAATCATGGAGAAGGGGAGGTCATTTTGTCTGGTGACTACAGCAGTGAGAGGATGTCAGAGATGCTGTGTTTTCTACTTTGCATCTTTTCCTGCACTCTTGTTTTTCTGTCATGGAAGCCTTTATGTCAAGAGTTTCTTGGGTTTCCTATGAGATCAGTCATAATTCTTTCATTTGCTTATTTGACTGGTAAAAGATAATATTTATGTCGTGTTTGTAGATTCTTCTTCAGGCTGTGAATTACCAGTTTCTTCCTACTGAAGGAGGTGAGAGTGTAAATATCTCTGGGCCTTCTTCATTGATCAGTAAGGATACAGAGGTAAGTTTTAATGTGAATTTTAAAAGTAATAATGACTTTGTTCTACATTAGTCTGAAGAATCAAAGTTGAGTTTTTAGCAATATCTGTCTGCTTACTAGGTAAAATAGACAACATTAGACATATACTCCCTTCTGTTGTTAGATTGAAGTTTAGGGTTTTGCTTATGTATTTATACTTTGTTCTGATCTTTAGTTGCTTCTTCCTACACAGACTTAGCACCACTGGAAAAAAAAATATAAACCCAGAGGCGGGAAAAGTGCAACAAAACTTACATTAAAATAGTCATTTATATTAGTTTGCCTGGTTTTTTTTTTTTAATCTGCCCCAGTTGCAAAACAAAATATTTGAAAATAAACCTGAAATACATATTTAATTAAAAAATGTTTTGAATTAAACTTATTTTTCCCCTTAGTTCTGTGCATCATGAAGTTTATGACTTGTCGTTTTATAATGTTCATATATTGCATGTAAAATTATTTTTTGTGTAAGATCAGAAGGAACATGGAGTATTCCACAGGCAGGACAACAGGAAACAAGTCTTCTATTACTCTTTCTGCTTTTTATGTCTAATATTTTACATCTGTACATGTACAATTACAAATACTTTTCTCTCTTTAAGAAGATGTAATTATTTACCTGTTTTTGAAAAAAGGAATGTGTTTTTTACACTCTTCGAAGTGGAAAATTCTGTATTTAATTTATTATTTTCTCTGTTTTTTGTTTAATTAAGTAGGTGATAAATAGGGGTGGGGAGAGGGGGGCAAAAACCTTAAAGAAATACAGGAAAGGAGAGAGGAAAAAGGAGTAGGAGAGAGAAGGAAAGAGGGAAGGAGAGAAAGAAAAGAGAAGGTTCATGTTGCATAGGGTGGCTTTTTGAGAAAGGTATGTGAGTTCCATATATTCCTTGGAGAATATGTCTGTATTTTGTGTATGGTTTTCATGTATGTATATGTGTATATAAAGATATATATGTATTTGTATATATACATACTTGTATACACACATGCATATGTAAACATACATGTACATATATGTATTTGCATATATATAAAATAAATGGCTGGAAGGTAAAAAAGCACTGTAAACAGTACTCAGAGGACACATTTTATGTGTCTGTTGGAATCATCCATATAAAGAACAGGTCCATTTTCACTGGCACAAATGCTTTTTATTTTCTGGAAATCCATAGATGCATCTCTCTGAGCAGGAAGTTATTAAGTAGGTGTTAATAAAATTGATATGGGTGTGGATGCATATGTTTACAATATTTTAATGTCTATAAAAATTTGTTATGCATCACCTTTCATGTGCTGTAGTACTACTTTGTGGCAGAACAATTAGACATGCATATAAATGTTTCAGAAATTTATTCAAAGGTTTATCAGAGTTGAGTAAACTCACTAATTAACTTTGCTATCATTTCAGTTTGGATATTGGAAGAAATTTTCATTATGCTGGAGAATTGACATTCAAAAATTTCTCCAATACAGCTTTCATTTCTTTCCCCCCCTTAGTTGTGGTTGATTTTCTCTTTAGAATTGGAAGTAGGCAGACAGTTGATCTGGCAAGTTTGTGTGTTGCTGCATTGAGTTTATTTTCTTTGTTTAATACAGCTCCTTGGCATGCTGAGTTTCAGACTGCTACACTAGGAAATGAAGTTCTGTATATTTGCTAATTTTTTCTTTTTGTTCTCTCCCAGTTGACTTAATAGGGATTTATAGCTTCTTTCATTTCTTGGAATGATACAGGAAACATAGCCAAAAATTTACTCACTGTATAACTCCTCTGTTGCTACAGACATTTGCAATGTTAGAAAAGCAATATATTCAATAAGTCAGTGTCTCTGACTTCACTGAATCCCATAACTACAATCCCCATAGTTACACATTATCTAATTCCCTGTGCATCACCTTCATTGTCTTGCACAGAATTTTAGTTTCTTTAAAGAAAAAAAAAAACAAACTGCAAGATTTTTCTCTCCTTTATTGTACTCCTTTCATTTTCACTTACATCCTGATTAACTTACAGAATCCTTTTTTCAGGGAGTTGACAAATGTTGTTCTTTCTCAGTTTTTGATACCTTTTCAAATTGGTGCTCTTAAGTGTAAGTTTTCTTATCTCTACTTGATTTCAAGTTCTGGCATACATGTGTTTGGGCATCCCTTTTTCTGTTGCATTCAAAATACCTATCTGTAAGTATGTCAGTTTTGCTTTTCAAACCTTTTTCCATCCCTCTTACTTTTGTCTAGCATTGAGTCATTAGTCTCCACTACCATTTCTTCCTTTATGTCAACCAACATCACCAGCTGGTCATACTTTTTCAGCAGCTTTCTCTTGATGAACTCTTCCCTAGAAATTTCTAAACTAATTTCATTTTTATTCAGTTTTTCCTCCAAATTTTTTTCCCCTAAACTTGCAGAAATCTTGATAGCAGATGGCTACATATATACATAGACTGCATAGAAATTATTTATTACTGCTGTCGTGTTGACTTCAGCATAACTTTTTTTCTAAGTTTTTGTGGTCCTACTCTGAAAGAAATTTATGAATGTTGTTATAAAGATGCACTTCATTATTTTATAGGCGCTAAAGCTTTGTGTCAGCTTGTCACTCTTGTTTGAGCTCATGGTGTCCATTTGAGAAATTATCCTTTGGAAGCTATGATGATTCCAACATACCAGATTGTTTTTAAGCAAAATGTTAAGTTTCACCAATCATCATCTTTTTACTTATGTGTGCTACAAATGCCTAAACAACTAATCTTCTGCTTCTCAAGCAGAATATCTTGGTGAGAAGATTAGGCTCTTGATTAGTGAAAAGCCTTTCAGAATATTACTGGTAAAATTGTTAAATTCAAATTAAATGCTTAGTCATAAGACGCTGTGTTGTGTATAAGCAGTAGAAACAACATTCATCAGTTGCCTTGTAAATGTGTTCTGACTTTGTTAAATCTGCATAGTACTTAAAATATGTTTATGTCTGTTATAAATCATTACTTTTACCTATCTGAATATGAAAGCGTAATTACTGTAAAGTGGCACATCAAACCCAAGAGAAATTAAGTTTCCATTTTTTTGAAAATGATCTCTTGATAGAAAAGCAGATGTAATTTCTAGAGGAGAATATGTTCAAATTACAAGATGATTTTCTTAAAGGCTTCTTAAAGAAAAGAAAATTTGTGATTAACAGAGCATAAGTGTCTTGTTTTTCCAGTTTTCCCAAGCACTAGATCTGGGAAAAGACAGGATCTCTTAGAACATTTGTTTACATTAAATTGATAGGTCACACATTTTTATCACAGCTGGTTAGAAATTATTAGAGAATCATGATTAGTTATTCTCTTGTCCTTTAGCTGGTGCCCCAAAATGTCTAGTTCTCTGTCAGATCTGCAAGTGTTAAGCAGATGTCTTAATTACTGCTGTATATCTCAGGCAGTCATCATTGATGCCTGTGTTTCAGCAGCTGAATCAAATGCATTATGTCTGTTTCAGGCTGGGTTACTTCTTTGTTACCAGTGATGTTATGGCCCTAATAAGAGCGTGGAAATTCAGTGACTCCTGAATATTGGTGTTATCATCTTGAGCTGAATCTTTTCCATAGTCTCTCATTTAGGTCTGGTTTTATCATTGCAGGACTGGAATTTTCACTTAGACTGGTTCATAGCTGTAACAGGCATTGAAAAAAAAAAACCTAAAAATCCCAATATAAAACCCTTCAAGGCACAGAACATAAATTTAGACTCTTCATGAATACTTATGTTAAAGAAACTATTTTAAATTCTTGTTTGGCAATGGAAGTACCAAAAAGGGAAAAGGAAGACCTAATGCATCATGCTCTGTTTTTGAACAGACTCTGTTCTACCTCATTTCATTTCCTTCATAATCTTGATATATTATTATTCTTAACATATAAAGTGTATGGGTTTTGCATGTTTTAATCCTTGCACCTTGACTAATTGTCATTAAAGACCAAAAACAATCCTAAAATCCATGCTGCAGGTGTTCTAATTTATTACTGTCTCTTGTGTAGCTTATCTAAAAAACAATTGGCTTTGTTATATGTCCTCCAATTAGACTATTGGGAATTATATATGTGTATGCATGAGCAAAGGTGTATGTATATAAATATGTGGTGTGTATATATATAAATATTTTAGCTGTTATTTTAGAGTAATTTGTTAATTCAGAATTTGTTGGTTGTCTTTTTTATATATTTAGATTAAAGCAGATTTTTAACCTGCCAATTTGGCTGCTATTTAATAAGTTGTTGTTGCTATTATTATTTTGATTTTAATCAGAAGTGCTTACTTTATAAAGGATGTCAGGAAGAAATAATAGAAAATAATTTCCCCCAAACACCCCTCAGAACCCCTAAAATAAAACTTCTTCCTGAAGATACAATTAAAGTTGTTTCTTGAGATGAGATATCCAACCTTATTTAAGAAATACCTTATTTTTTGAGAGATTGATTTGGGATAGCAAAAAGTTGTAACCTGGAGATGTTGCTGCTCCAAGTAGAATGGCTTTTCAGAAAATGGAATTTCTATTTGTGCTAAAAAAACTGTTATTACTTGTAAGAGTTGAAATCCTTTTTAAACAAAAATCAATAGAGTTTATCTGATAGCAGTAGTGCCATAAACATTCACACCTGCATACAAGTTAGCTCATTAGTTTTCACACTGCTGAAGGAGGGGTATTTAAAAAAAGTGTTTTGCTCAAATGCAGTTGAGAACTTGGGTGGAATTTTTTTTCTGGTTCTGTTTGGTTTGGTTTAGTTTTGGTTTATTTTTCCTCCATGAAAAATCTGTTGGGTGTCCTGCAGCATCTGCTTGAAAATGGTGGCAGAGAGGAATTAGTATTCCATATGTAACATTTAAAATAAATTACAAAAGTAATTCTTCTAATTACTAAAAGTAATACTTCTTACTAAGTACTTAAAGTGGTTTATGTAAAAAATACATGAACAAGAAATTCTTCCCCCAAGCCACCAGACCTAGGATTTTCAATAGATTTTAATTTTCCAGAGCTTCAAAAGTTTTGACAGGTTGTCCTTGGCATACACTTTCTTCATTTGGTGAAGCAAGAGCCGAAATTCCTAGTTTAGCCAGTTGGTTCATTAGTGGTGCATCTGTGAAATGCACAATATGATTTCAGAAAAGATGAAAGAAAATGCTGAAGGACTTAAGATGAACCTGCTACTACAGTGGTCAGCTTGAGGCAGTAATTTACTGCACATTATAGTGCAGTAGTAGTGAAAATAAGGTTGTCTACATGAAATTCTTCCTCACTGAAGCTGGTAGGTTTTTTTTCCTCTGAGGTTACAGTGGGGATGTATTTTTCTTCAGCATAACTTGGCATCCTTTGGCTCTGATGTTTGAAATTTTATCATGAGTTAGTAAGTTGTAAACCAATACTTCCCATACAGTTATACATGTAGAATTTTTCTATTTCAATATACTTCAGTGTTTGGAGAAATTATTAGAGTTGTTAGGGATAAATATATAGCTGTTAAAGTTTGCTATACGGAGGAAAATATTTCTTTTCTGTTGTGAAAACAGTGTGTTTACATTAGTATGCTAATTATATATTTATGACTAATGGGCAAGCATTATAAAGCGTGCAATTAACACAAACCTTTGAGAACTGGAATAGCACAGATCAGACAACATGGATGTTCTGACTATTATTTAAATGCTTTACACGAGGCAAAGCTGGTACAGAAAGCCCCATCTGTGGAACAAGTCTCTACTTTTAAGAATGGAGTTACATGTGAGTTCATACTAAGTGAAGATAGACATGCATGTGTTGCAGAAGCAGGTTTTTGATTGAGAATAGGTTGGGGTTCTTGCAGTCTTTTAGGCTGGCGGTTTTCAGCACTTTCTGTGCCAGCTGCAGAATTTCAAAGCTTGATGATGCTTTTATTACTTGGTCTAGACATGTATATTTACATCTCTACCATTTCCCCTATTGGGAATTCAACTTAATTAACGCTATCTCTGTACAAATACAAGATTGTCTCTAGTATCAGCGTTCCTGAATTATCAAAGATTAATTTCAGTATACTTGATCTCCACATTTGTAGAGGCGATTATTTCAGTGGAAACATTCAACAGTTATGTAGAACACTGCCATTATAAACTTTGGAATTAAAACCAGTGCTGTCTGTGGAAACAGGGGATGCTAACTGAGTAAGGGGAAAAATGTTCTGCTGATCACACCCCTTACTTCAGAGTGAAACTCCTAAATCACTTTTAGCTTATCTTTTGTTTATTTTTGGCAGCTGCTGCCTGAATTAATGATCATTCAAATGCGTTATTAACATAGTGCGCCTGAGTTTGTTTGGCTTTAAGTCATTAACCTAATTATAGCAGGAGTCTAACCCTTGCATTGTGTGTTGGATATGTTGCAGGATGAAACCAGCGTCTCCTCTGGCCAGTCCACCGATTTGTTGTACTGGACAACATCCAAAACCATGAAGGTGTTGTCCAACACAACTCTGACTACCAAAGCCATGCTGCATGCTGTCAGTGATGGGCAGTGGTGGAAGAGATCATTATCTTATCTACGACCATTACATGTAAGGGATTGCTGATGTGTCTCCAGATGTTTACATGTTTGTTGATACATTAGTATAAAAACTCAGATCCTTTGTAGGACCTGATAACTGAAGGCTTCAAATCAATAAATGAACTACAGACATCATGGGATTGTTTGCAAGCAATTCCCAATGAAGGAAGGGGTCTAAAGCTGTTTTCTTGTTTTCTAGTCTATTACCTCCTGTTTTCCGCGTGTAGTGTAAGAAGGCCTAATCGAAATTTGGTAGAACTTTAAAACTTTGAGGAATAAAGCACAGTAAAGCCTACTCTTTAAATACTGTTATCTTGTATTCAGAGCTGTTCCTTTTCAGTTTCTCATTTCTACTTTCTCTGTTTCAGTGAATTTTGTATAATGTTTGTGATACTGTTTTTTCTGATACTACTTTTGAACATGATTCCTTTTTTAAGAATACTGGACTTCATTCAGAACTAGTTTATGTGCGATGACTCCTTTCTTGCTCCCCATTGAATTCAATGATCTTCATTTACAGTTGTTTCTCTTCTGAGCAGTGTTTACAGAATTTTTATGAGTTTTTTACAACTAGGCTCAACTATACTTATTTTTCCCAGGGCCAAGAATTTGGAGATATATTAAAAAGTGGGCCTGGAGGAAATGCTACTGTGGAAAAACAAGGCTGTCATCCGTTTTATGAGTCTCTAATTGATGATCCATATGTTGACGAGGTAAGTTACAGTTACAGAACTCTGCAGTTTTTTGTTAAGATCTTATAATCAAGTAAAAATACAGATTTTTGATTATATGTATGACTCAAAATTTTGTGCCATAGTAGGAAAAAAATCCAGAATTAAATAAAGGAAAGCAAATGTAGGAACTGAGGTAGGCAACTGCATGTGATGAAAGTGATCCATATAAAAATGCAGGGTGTAGAGTGCATATTTCAGTTGTCTTTTTACTTCCAGTCTGAAGTCAGCTATGGAACCTACCAGAACAATTCTTCACAAAGCTTTGCTGAAGTGTTGCTGAAGATAGGGAAACTCACAGAAACAAGGGGTGAAGGAAAAGACCTAATTCCAACTACAGAAGGTATGGACATATTGTATATATTCATGTCTGTATTTACTATATATAGTGAGTACAGAAATATCTGTGGGTGGGTTTAAGTGTGGAGAATTGCACAGAACAATCTGAAGTATGGTCTGGGTGTTTTGCATGAATTGTGATCTGGTTCAACATCTCTTGTTGGTAAGAAGTCTTTTTAGAAGTAGCTGCAGAGTTTTCAAGGGAATTGGTGTTTTTAAGACGAGTTGCTCAGCAAAGACTAGAAAAATGAAAGTTGTCTTTAAATTAGCAGAAAGTATTATTTGGGGCTTGGCAAAGACAGGAGGAATTGTTGAAGGTTTCCTGAATATTACCACGTACAGGTAATGGGAATTTGCAAGCCAGTGTTAGTTATTTCTCTGTGTGCCTGCATATTCAATTGGTCAGATTCAGTGCCACTGTGTATCCAGGTTTCAGCATTGCAGGCTCATTGTAGTATTTTATTTGCCACTTAATTCTGAACTACAGCTTTTGGAATAGTCAGAACTTTTTGTCTTCTTCCGAAATGTCTATGTGTTACAGGATATATTTAATAATTTGTTAACTAAAACAATTTCACTTTTTTAAAAAAAAGACAAACCACAAAAACCACCTGTGGTTGTTTATCTTTCCTTTTGGATGTCTCCCACTGGTTTAAGAAATGAACTGTTTAAATATTTACATGCTGTTAGTGTCTTTCAAAGGAAGATATATGTATTATATTTCACTCTGTGATAAATTCTCTCATGAAAAATGAGAGTATTAAATCACTTGCAGTATGAGAAGTCAGAGAAGTTTCAAATCAGACTTTCTTCATAAGCCACACACTTATTTGAACTGTTTAGTAAAAACCAGAATATTTGTCTTACAAGTATATGGTTCAGTAGTTTGAGATATGTGGTATTTGTACAGAAAACATGTGTAGTTCTAATATAACAACATTGTGAATCAGAAAAGGTTAGCAGCAGCTTGTATAAATGGGGATGTGTGCATGTTTTATTCTTTTCATGCTCTCTTAATGCAAAAAAAGTCCTTTTAAATCAGTACTTAAAATCTCATTTGTTGCATGCTGGATGCCTATAGTCTTTTAGCTTTGATTCTTGTGTCTTAAAGGAGGGGGACGCAATGATTAAAAAGTATTTATTGCTTTCTTAGGGAAAATGATTTAATTGGCAGATCTTTGGTAATAGTTCCTGCTCGAACTTGAGTAACTGGAACTGATTGTTTACAATGCAGTGGCTGCTTTTGAGATGGAAATTTCAGTGCTGGGGACTTCCTGTTTGAAGAAGAAATTTTAGATTCTAGCTTCAGTTTTTGAGGATCTGTCTCCTTCCTCTTAAGTGTGCAGTGTAATATTTTTGCCATTTAATACTTCTCTTTCACCACTTTTATTCTATAGTCAATTAGAATTCCACTAGAGTCCCTCCATCTGTGCTGTGAAACAGAGTTCTGTGTTTTCCTCTGGAAAAATGGGCTGTGTTTATTCGGGACTCAACAGTTCTGCTGTATGACACCTTTTGGTAGTCAGTAAACAGTGTTCTTAAGCATAAGTGTAACATAGCTTTCTGTAAATAAATGGATTAATAATTTGCTATTTGTAGTGTGTTTAGCCCTGGATTAATGGTATTGGATCCCACCTGTTCCCCTTTCTTAAAGCTTTGCTTTGTCAATTCTTATGAAATTCCTTATGATGAGTTAACACTTTCAGGGTTGTGGAGCTTGAAAATGTGCATGTTGACAACACACTGCTAAAGTTTAAAATTAAGAAATCACAAAGATATGAATCCCATGCATTATTCTGCATTTTTATCATTTTCAGGCTTCCTGTATGTTTTTGGGAGGATTTTGCCATACGAAACTTGAATGTTAATATGAGGTGTCAGCTACTGCACTGGTCTAGTAACTGCAAGCATAGCAGATTTCAGTTGATTTTGCTGACAAGTTGAATCCCAGCTGTTTACATTTAGCTGTCTTCTAGGACAGCTACAGCAGCAGGTTTCAGCTCAGTCAGAAGAACTGAAAAACCTGAAGGGAGATGCAGTTTAGCCAAGAAATCTTCGTTGTACTTGGCACTTTGTCTTAGGAGAGGCTGGAGTAGGCATCAAACTCTTGTTTCCTATAACAGGTGCCACATGCAGTGTGAGAGACTGGCTAAACACTTTCCCCACAGACAGTGTGCATCATTGTAGAATCATAGAGTGGTTTGGGTTGGAAGGGACCTTAAATATCACCTGGTTTAAACCCCCTGCCATGGGCAGGGATGCCTTCCACTAGACCAGGTTACTCAGAGCCCCATCCAGTCTGGCCTTGAAAACCTCTGTGATAAAACTCAAGATATTTTGCTGCTTTTGTGGATTTGGTAGTGTTGCAAGCCTTGCACCTTGACTTTTCTTGTCCTTGCTACCTGGATGTAGGTGGTAAACTGAGTATTTTCAAGTGACATGGTAGTACTCAATCTCCCTGGGTCCCATAAAGCACTTCTTCCTCAGCTGTGCATTGATAGTGCACCCAGACTTGGTGTGGCTGAGGCTGTGTTGTGCATCTCTGTTCAACTGTGGTTTTCTTTCTCCAAAGGCCTTAGGGATGGATCAGGAGGTTGAAGATGAGATTTGAAATGATGGCTGTATTTCCTTGTAACCAGATTAGGCACTAAACTCAAAATAAACCCAAGAGTCAGTCATACCTATTAATCCTCAGGAGTTTTAGAGCAAATAATACTTTAATGTTCCCCATGATTTTGTAGTTCCTTGTAGATATGTCTGTTTAACTGCAGTATATACGTCTAAGTTTATTGAGATTTTATCATGGGCTAAATGAACAATTGAAGACTCAAAGGAGTTTTTGCATTTTTTTCAGAGGAAAATCACTGGAAAGTGAGTTGAAACTTTCTAGGTATTGAGAAATTCCAATTTTCACAAATAAGCCATTTTTTCCCTACTTAGCCTCTCAAACAGGCTTGTGGCATAAAGACCTGCACAGGAAATAAAAATATTTGTAAAATCAGAATATTTTTGTGTTTTCCTGAGAAAGTCATGGTTGTGGGACAGCAGTGAGACAGCAGCATTGGCACTTTGCTTGTCACTGCCTGTCCTCCTTGGTTTGCCAGCCCTGTAATGCCTAAATCCCTATGGCAAATTCCAGATTGGGCAGTGGTCTGAAATGACATTAAGTTCCTGTAAATTTTTTGAAGATCTATGACAGGGTAGAATGGCATCCTGCTGATGTCTGGAGCCTATGATTTGAACTCAGCACTGTTAGGCTGCAGAGGATTCTTGTAGGGCTTCACGACAGAAAGCTGTATGAAATTAGTCTTTGTGTATACACGTATTTGTGGGTAAAGTGGACAACTAAGTAAGGATAAATGAAAACCTGCCATGAGCACACAAGGATGCACAAAATTTACTAGATCAGTGCAGAGGTTTTTTTTTTCTTTCAGTAGGTGTGACAACAGAGGCAGTTCTTTCTTCTTACATACATTCTGGCAGCTGGGATGCTATTGTGTCAAGCTTCATGCAAAAGCATGAAGATAATCATATTGTTTTCTGGCCCTGTATTGGTGCTGTGTTCTTTGTAATGATTGCTGTCCTAATGGTGAAGATCAGTTTTTGTGAGTGTGGCAGTTGTCATGTTGGGGATGTTAAGTTAGAAGAGAACCCATAATTTCCTATGTATTCAAGAGGTTTTGCTAAAATTAATTCTCCAAAGAAAGGAAAAAGAGAGCAGAGCTGAAATGTTTCCTTCCTTCCTCCCATTTTTTTTTCTGTTTAACTAGAGGTGGTTGTAAGAATATGTAAAGTAACTGCATGTGCTCAGAGGAGAACTAGCAATTTTCATCAAGATTTTAATATTAGATATTTCTAGAGTTCTTATTATCTTTGCTTGGACAGTATGCAGGTTATTTAGAGTGGACAGTATAGAGTTATTTAGTATTATTTAGTGAAACAATCTGTCAGCAGCAAGAATCTGTCTGAAGTACAGTAAAAGCCACTTGAAGCGTAAAGGATAGGTGCTGTTGAACAGGTTTATGTAGCAGCCTCTCTGATGGCTTGTCACACAGAAATTTAGTGTTTCTATCTGGCCGAGGGCCAGCATGTAAATCCACTTCAGGGTGATGGCAAATTAATGATAATCTGAAAATTGTAATTGGTCATTCAAGCTTTTTATAAATCATTCTTTGGAACAAAGAATTCCCTGGGGGACTGTGTGTAAAGTAATTGCCAGCATGGCCTGCAGAGGAGTTTGTGTAATGTGGGAATACAGGTGTTTGGGACTTCCTTGAAATAAACAAAGAACTGAATTGCTGGAAGATAGCTTCTTCCTGTTGAAACAATATTGTTATTAATAACATTAGTAATAATGTAATTTATAACAATGGAAACAACTTCTCCCCCCCAAGTTTGGTGTCTATAGTGTAGGAAAAGCAAGTGATTTTTGTGTCAGTTCTACCAGAAGTATGTGTTTATAATCAGAATACTTATCCTTTGATGAATTTATTTCAATTGCCGTAGTACTGAAGATACTTCTGTTTGCAGTATGTGGCAGAACCTGGTTTTGGTGTTTCTTATGACACTTGTGGCTTTTTGTTTTTATTTTTAATTAAGGCAGAAACTTTTAACACAGTTTGTTGTGTTCAGGGATAAGGGAATTAGAGTTCAGGCTTGAAGAGAATACATTTTGTACCATTCCTTTACTTGGTATAATTGAACCCTTACAATGTTACATTACTTCCTTGATTTTACAAGCAAAATACTTCTTGTAAAACAGTACAGGTGGCTTTGTTTAGCATCTGTTACTGCATAGTCTCATTCTTCTTTGGTTAATGTATCAAACTCTTTGCCTGAACGTTAAGGTAAAACTGTTCTGCAGTTTAATTATATATCATCTCTTTCTGGATTGCGCTGATAAGTGTTTAATTAAGTATGTCTGGAGTGCTTCAAGCTAGTGTCAAATAAAATATAGTTGCCTTGAAAACATTTCATTTGCTAGCTCTCAAGGCCAAGTGGGTCAGTAATCCATACTTTGTGTTTGCTCCCTCTGTGTTGCAGTTCTGCTCCAACTAGCAAGTGATGCTTTACCAAAGGATATGGCCTTGTCTCTTGCCTATCTACTTGCACTGCCACAGGTATGTTGATAGTGACTTTGTTTGCATGTTTTTGCCAGGAAAGACTATTCATAGCATTTCAAAATTCCATTCGAAAAATTCATTTCCTTAAGATTTTAAAATTTTAAGTATTTGAATTCATTTTATTACACATTTTTACAGATTAGGCTGGTGCATTTAAAGGAAACTGAACAAATGCCATTGGATGGTCCGTTGAGCATGGCACTAGTGAAAAGACACATTTTCTTACTTAGAAGTTGGGCCACCAGACTGACAATTCTAATGTAACTCAGAAATGTGGATAATAACCTTGTATAGAAGCAGCAGTAGTGTAGCTGGAAAATCATTTTGGCTAGGTGTTTGTGCAAGGGCAAAAAACCACCATTCTACCATAGTGTAGAATTATCTTCTTGTGTGGAGTTTACTGATTCACTTCTGTGCTGGAAAAACATAGTCAGAGCTATTTCTAAAGGACAGCAAGTAGGTTTTTAGAAAGTTTGTATGCTTAATGTTGTATGCTTGCTAATTCTTTCATGTAAATTAATGGTCTCTTTCTTCTAGGTGGTAGATGCCAACAAATGCTTTGAAAAGCATTTACATTCTGCGTTATGTCTCCAGCTGGCAAGTTATTACTATAGCCTGCAGATCTATGCTCGTTTGGCACCATGTTCCATGAACAAATGCCACCCTATCTACAGGGTTAGTACTCTTTTCTTTTTAAAGCCACATTCATTAATGTGCAGCATAAAAGCTATTCTGAAAAGTCAGTACATGAGTTAAGCCTGTTAAGGAGCTGATCTAACTTACACTGTGAGCAGCCTGTTAGGTTACGCATAATTATTCTTCTACAGTGCTGTGAACAAACAAGTACTTCACAATTTGTGGAAGATTTTTTGAAGCACAATGTCAAGTGTCATTTTTAGGTAATAGCAATATCAGTCTTCCAAGCAGCTTATAAGCACTGAGCAGTAATGAATATAGCCTATGCTTTTACCTTGCAATACTGTATAGAAGGCAATACAGTACTTCCCAAGAAAAATGAAGAGTCCATTTCAACAAGAGCAGTGCTTTTCTGAAAGTTTCCATAGCCTCCCCTGGGGTGTGTTGGATTGTATTTCAGTTTACATATGGTGCATTGAAAATTCATCCTCCTTCACTGAGGAATGTTTTTTATTTCCTTTGACAAGTTTCTGGTTTTGGAATGGCCATGCATTGCCCCTTCTCCATCACCAGTGGTTAAAGCAGTTCCATGGTGAAGTCCATACTAAATGGAAGAGGTAACATACAAAAGTTTAATAAGGCACAAATTGCCATTCTTACTGAGATACCTGCATAAAAACTCTTGTCTGCTCCAAGAGAGCATTTCTGAATTTACACCAGTTCCTTCCTCCTGTGCAGACGCTTTCTGGTCTGTTTGGTTTTCAGCCAGTCTCTCAATTGTAGCGAAAAGAACACTTCTGATCAAAACTTTTCTGAAAAGGAAGACCAGTAATCATCACTATGGCATGAGAGGAGAATTGTTTCTTTCTGTGTTAAGAGTAACTCCTGATTTGCAGCAGAAAGCCTCTTTTGATACTCGCCCAATTCTGCAATTAGGAAGCCTTCCATGTTCCTGCTGAGATTTGCATTTTACTGTCTTCTGCTTAGATGCTAAAGGAAAACAACTGTGGGGCTTGCAAAATATGTTGGTTGGGAGAAATTAATTCATGTTTGTTAATCAGATTTCTTTGAGCCTGTAAGTCGTCCTGTTTCAAGACAACTTTGATGAAAAAAGTTTATGGGTTTTTGTGTTGGTTTTTTTTTTCCTTACTTTAGCTTTTTCAAACAGTCCTATTCTGCAGGAAGAGCTGAGAAGGCTTTGGAAAGCATAAGTTACGAGAATGAGGACAGAGATGTTAGATTGAACTATTTGTACTCCAATTGCCATTTAATTAGCAAAGTCTTATCAATGGCACCATGTAGTTTGTCTCTTAACTGTGATGTGATCTTTGGCTAATCTTTAGTTCCATCCTTGGTGAAATACTGTATGTGACTGTGGTAAATATTGGATTCTAGGTTGTTTGCTAGAAAGAGTAGGTTCTATGTTTAAGCTGCTCTTAAATAGTAGCTTTTGAAAACAACTGTATGAGAAGATTGAGTGAGCACACCAAAAAAAAGGGGGAAAAAAAAAAAAGACACAAAAACTGTCCTGGATGCCAGTAAGAAAATAACATAGGTAAATAATAATTTATGATTCATTGTTACTAATTCCAAGGGTATTTTGAGCGAAGGAATGTCACTGAAGTAGAAAACAAGAAATAGAAACAAGACACTTTTGACCAAAATAAACATGCTTTTTTTTGGTCAAAAACCCAAACCAAAAACCCTAAACACCAGAGTTAAATGCTTGGTTTATACTGCAAAACAGGCATTTGTTTAAATTTACATCATAGATGCTGGTAATAAAGAATAGGTCCACCTGCCAGTTGGTTTCATCAATGCCATTCTAGTTTCTGTCCATGGGAGTAGACTTAGCCAGGGGTTTGGTGGGACAGGGTTATATTTTCTAAGAGTTCTTTGGAAGGAAAAGAAAAGTGATCTCAAACTTTCATGAGCATGTCACAGTCAGTTGGAGATGTCATTCCATAGCAGATTATCTTCCGACTCACGTCACTGGTGTCTTGCATCACGTTTATGTTGTGGCTGTTTGTGAAAGCAGAAATGTGTTCCTAAGTCCTTTAACTGCTTCAAAGCTGTGCATTATTCTTACAAGGTATCTGAGTGCATTTTTGTGGGTGAAGGTGCATAGCCAATCCTTGTTTTCCCCTGTTCTCACTCTTTACATGGTCAGTAATGATGTAAATCCGGCACTTCAACTACATGCTCACAAGGTGAATCCTCAAGGTCATAGAGCATTTATGTCTGCCTACCGGCACCTGAGTCACAGTAGGTACGATTTTTCTAGTCCAGTGAATCAAGTGTATTGTTGGAAAACTCTAGCTGAATTGATAAGAGACTGTATAGAAGCATGGAAAAGTCTACGCTTTCTGTGTTTCTCGTTGTAAAATGACATTGTTTGAAAAGCGTTCATGAGGACCTCTGGCAGAACAGGAGAAATGTTGGTAGAATGGAAATGACAGAGCTTAATGTTACAAGGATAATGGGGAATGGGAGGAGAGCTCAGCTCCTCTTCCATATACTAGGACAGACTTTCGAGATTTGCTGGTTAGTCAAGAAAGACACTTGGAAGGAATGATTGGGTCTGTTGCATGAAGGCTTGATTTTTTTGTTTGTTTGTTTTAATTGTGATTTGAAATACTGGCAGCTAATACCTGTGCATGAAACCAGAATCATAAATTGCCAGAAATTCTCACTATCACTTTTTGTACTATCGATGTCCAAAAGGAAATTTCAGTTTCTGATAAAGTTACTCCTTTGCTTTAAGGACAAACAAAGGGATTTGGCTGTAAAGTACTGCTTTAATTTTGTGCCCAAGACAACTTCAAATTTTAGTTGTTATGATAACATAAACATAACAGTCACAGTTTAGGGCATCTGAGCTATATTACTCTCTTGTCCTGAGGAATATGTTAAAGGAACTCTCCAACCTAAGAAAACTGCAGGTAAAGGTCAGAAGAATAGAACAAAATTTCCAGAAATGGATTGTGTGTGGAATATACTGGTGTGAGAAGACTAACTGCCCTTTGAAGACCTATATTTATTTTTGCTTTAGGTCTGTAATGGGCTGGACAGGGTTGGGATTAACTTTTTGTTGCAGTCCCTGTAGTGCTGTGCTTTTGCATTTGTGGCTGCTAGGTTTGGTAACATGCCTGTTTGGCTGTTGCTGAACCTTGCTTGCACAACATCAAGGCTGTTGCCCCACTGCCACTCCGATTCACCTCTCACTAATTGCCAGTCTTGATGAACAAGAAGAAAAGCTGTACAGCTGAGCAAGAAATTTGCTGGGTAATTCTTCTTGTTAGCAACTTACCTCCTCATTTGTATTATCCTGGTGATCTGATAATTGACCAGAATAAGCTGTATACCCTATAAGGGAGTGAAAAAGCTTAATTATCCTGAGGTTAATTATAATGTTATGTTCCTGTCCTCATGCTAATCTGTTGGTGAGGTGTTTCTGTTATTTTGAAGAGGATTATTTTACTGACCACAGCTGAGGGGGCAAGCTTTTTCCTGGAGCATTAAACAACAGTTACAACAAATACCGCTGAGTTGCAGGGGGAACAGGAATTTTGCACTTAATAGTGGATGAGGAAAGTTGCTGTCAGCAGAAAATTCTTAGTTTTTTATTTTCTTCCCTTACATGTTACTTTTCATTCAAGAAGATGAATTTGATTCCTGTCCTTTTGTGCATTGCAGCTGACAATATGTTGAAATTTAAGCTCAGAGATTCTCCTTAGTGATTCTTCTCTTGTTGCAGCCTGGAGTTGGTGAAGAAGCTGGGAGTTAAGTCCCACAAAGTTAAGTAGCCTGATATATATTTAGCCTGATACATATTTAGCCACTATGCAACAGGGTACATTTACACAGTGAACTTGTGCTCTGTGCCCTTAATCTGCTTCCCTTTTCTGTTGCTTGCTGCTTTGGAAAGCCTCTATCAACATCTCTAAGAGGCAGAATTAGGTTGAAAGAGGAGTGCTTTGAACTTGGGACTGAATGTATGGAAATTTCTGTTGGTCTGCCAGGATTTCATTCTGCCGGCTTGACCTGGCTCCCAAGATGGTTCTGTTGCTTGTTTGTATAAGGTTGGTATAAATTATAGATACTGTTACGTTAATCCAGAGAAGTAAAACTCCCAGCTATGGTCCATTTGCTATGGTTTTATGTAATATTCCTAATATAGGGTGTTGAAAACTAAGACTTAATTTGAAATGGAAATAAGTATTTTATAAGAAGGCTACATAGTGGAAGAGGGAGGGAGGCAGATCTGATGCATCTGATAACAGATGTATTACCCATGCTAGATGAGGTCTCATGGCTTTAACCTGGCACTCTAGTGAGCTAAAGGTTAAGTCTGTACACATGAGGTAATCTGTCATTGGGAATTGAATGCTCATTAAACTGTTGCATATTGGTTTGCATATCCTGTCAGGTTCCTAAATTATGACTTCAGCATACAAGAAATAGGTTTTTAATCTCAGTTTGGATTTATGTACATGATGCTTTAGATCATGTACATAACCAACATGCAAAACTGACAAACTGTCAGACAGTCCTGTTTCATTCTGTCTGGACATTCAACTTTTCATCCATAAACGCAGTGGCTAACACTAAGGCTGCTGTAGATAGTAAAATGGTAGTGCTCTTTATTGTTGAGCTGTGATTGACTTAAAATGTGACCATTTTTAAGTCCTGATTCAGTCCCTTGTCTCCTCTTCAGCCCCTCTTTCTGTTTGGTTAGTGATGGTGAAAACCAACAAGTTCCATTTGGCAGTATAATTTTTCCCTTTTGCTTTACTGTTTGAATTTTCTTTTGTATGTTCTGCATTGAGTTCAAGTGTCTTTGCTGGTCTTTGGGTTGTTCCACTTCCCTTTCATGCTGCTGTTTATGCCTAATACTTCTTATAATTTTATATACCATGCTGTTTACTTATACATGTTCAGATACTATTATTCATTAATACTTGAGGGTGAATCTGTATCATTTGATGTATGCTTCTGTTTCAAAGTCCAGTGCATACCTGATAGAAAAGCAAAACTGGGAGAGATGAAAGTGTAATTCCTTGAATTTATTTTGCACTATTCTCTCTCCCGTTGATCTTCCTTCATGTGTGTGGAGTCTGTGATGGAGAGGAGAACCAGGGAAAAGGAGGGCAGTGGCAGAAGGCGCCACAAATGAGACTACCTGGCAGACTAAGAACTGGTATAGGGAGAATTCAAAGACCTTAGTATCATCAGAATCCTTCTTTAGATCACCAGTAATGGATTCTGAATAAAAGTGGTCTCAAAACCTGCCCCTGCAAAACTTGCTGCTGGCTCTTTCCTTTCTGAAAGGTGATCTCCAAGCTTCTACCTCTTGTTTCACCACATTTCAGTTAGTGAAAGGACCATTTTTCTGATCCATTTGCCACTTAAGTTTCCTGGCTGGACTTCAGTGGGAAAACTTGTGAAAGTATTTTGCAAAATTTTTGTGTATTAGGTTCCCTTTGTCCATGTGCTCTTTGATACCCTCATAGCCCTCCAGCCAGTAAAGAGTGGATTTCCTGTTACAGAGTCCATGCTGACCTTTTCCCGCTGATCTCTCAATGCTCAGGGGTCTTATTATTTGTTATACAGTTTGCTGTCTTACTGGGAATGCACATCTGACTTGCTGGGCCACAATGCCTATGAAGATCCCTTTTACATCCTATTTTTTTCAGATGGAGCTTGCACTCTGGCATGTTACTTTTAATGTTTGTTGATGCACCTTGGCCTGCCGTTTAACGTAATTTCACATTTGTGTTCCTTCAGAACTGAGGGATGAATGCCAGCTGGTCATGGTGTGCAAGCGTATAACTGACACCTTCCACACTCACCTAACTCATCTAGCTCTTCTGAGCTCTCTCCCCACACCTTCAGCAGTGAGGGCTGACACAAAGATCTCTTGATTTCCACTGCTATGGACTTAGCCATGAGTGCTCCTTCTACACCTCTTCTCTGTGCGATCGTGACACTTTTCTAGCTGGTGTCCTGATTTTGAGCAATTTTCAGAACTTTTTACTCTCAGCTTTACCATTCTTTATAAAACACTTTCCAGGCATTTTTTTATCACTTTTAATTTCCTTTCTGGGTTGTCATATTTTGTGACTTTTCCTCATTGATTTGCTAGTTGTTCAGTGATGTCTCAACACATAATCACACATTTTCTAAATGAGTGAATATCTACGCTAACAAAAATGGAGAACTCACTCAATCCTGGTGTGTCCAAAGGCTTAAAGCTCAAGTAAGCTCTCCTGAACTAGCAGCGATTGTGGTTGGTTTTGACCATCTTCTGGTATGATCCCTGAAATACTAATCCAGCAATTAGGGACATTGCAGGCGGACTGTGATAACTAGATTCTTTTGGTTGAGGTGTGTTTGATATAGATAAGTCAGTGTTTCACAGATCCTCGTCTTTCTTTGTTAAGCACACAACATGACAAAGTATTGCCGTTCTTAGTTGGGACCAAATAATATGTAGGTGACTGAGAAAAGATCTCTTTTTAAATAGTTGTTTGGTGCTGCCCCCAACCCCCTGTTTCATTTCTTCAAGATAAAGTGTACTTACGAAATGAGATGCTTACAGTCTTGCTTATTTCTTTTTCTCAAGGGTTATATGAGCTCTTCTGTCGAATCCTACTTCTGAAAGCAGAGCAAGCTTTAGACAGCTCTTCAGAAATTTTCTTTTAGAAAAGAGGATCTTCAAACTAGCCTTTCATTTCAGCAGAGGGTTGAGGTTTAGCTTGCCCATGTTTCTCTGGGGACATGGTTGTGGTTTTTGATGTGAGGGAGATAGCTGGGATAAGTGCTAATGCTTTTCCTTCTTGGGAAGGGTTTTGTTCCTCTCTGGGAAGCAGTACAAAGGTGACCAGCAGCTTATGAAGCAGCCTTACCCTAATCAAGCAGCTTTATCTCCTCTTTTACATTCCTTCTCCATGCTTCTGTAACTGTTTTCTCCAGTCAGTGAGCATCATGAGTTTTGCAGGCAGCCTGCTTGAAATTTGCTAATCATCTAATAATAAAGATGCAAAATTTTATTCATTTGAGTTGACAGTACAGGTTACTTTTCAGACTGCTTAACTTGCATTGAGTGAGAGAGTAGGTTCCTCCATCTCTTTGTTTTTAAGTGGTTTGGTTCTTTGTGGTTATGTTGGTTGGGTTAGGTAGGGTTGGTTGGTTTGGGTTGGTGGGTGCTTTTTTTTTTTCTTCTTGGAGAATTGAGGCTGAATTCTAGATTGGCCTCTGTATTTAGCTCAGGAAGCTATTCATGAAAATGTACATCCCAATAACATAAGGTGGTCACTGAGAAACCTGTGATGCTTCTCAGAAGTGCTAGCAGTGCTCTTGGATTAGGATGAAAAATAGCTGACTTTTGGCATTTTACTAAGTGTCAGGGAAGAGGAAGTTCAATGTTTTGTAGTTCATGGGATATCTAGTTTTCAACCATTAAATTAGTAAGATATAGCAATATTTGCATGTATCTAGTCAAGTAACTGTGCAAATTAAAAAGAAACAGTATTGTACTTAAACTAAAACTGGATAATACTGCAGTAGAGTTCTACAGTAGCAGTCCCAATGTCTTTATATGACTAGAGCTGCTACCATATAGGTCAAGATTAAAGACGTATTCTGAAAGAATAGACAATAGCATCATTTATTCAAAGAGAAAGTACAATTTTTTTTTTTTTTTAGAGAAAAGGGAGATGGACAGAAGGTTAGGATAATTACCTAAAGTATGGCATTTATTTACTGAGAGTAATGCTGACTGCAAATAGGAAATGAATTATGCTATGAATTTAGTAGGCACTTCACTCAAAACCATGTAGTAATTTTCTATTTTCAGAGATGTTCTTTCAGTTGACACTTTAACCTTTTATATATCATGGGTTATTTTTACTAAAAGAGCTGTCAGGTGAAATGATGAGATTTTTCTCCCTAAACCTGACTTAGCAATCAGAAAATCTGTAAGAGAACACAAGGTAGGAAAAAACCTATAAAAACATTTACTCTTGGGACAAATTATTCCTCATTCTTGTTGGAATAGCTGATAGAAATCAAAGCAAAAGAGTGTTTCTCTGAGGAGAAACTCAACATGAGCCAGAGATGTGTGCTTGCAGCTGAGAAAGCAAATTGTGTCCTAGGCTGTATCAAAAGCAGTGTGGGCAGCAGGTGAGGGAAGGGATTCTGCCCCTCCACTCTGGTGGGACCCCACCTGCAGTGCTGCATCCAGCTCTGGGGCCCACAACCTAAAAAAGGACATGGACCTGTTGCAGCAAGTCCAGAAGAGGCCACCAAGATGCTGAGAGGGGTGAAGCACCTCTTTTACAAGGAAAGTCTGAGAGAATTGAGGTTCAGCCTGGAGAAGAGAAAGATCTGGAGAGACCTCATAGCACCTTTCAGTACCTGAACGAGCTACAAGAGGTCCGGGATATACAAGTGACTGGATGGGGGAGAATGGCTTTACACTGAAAGAGGGTAGGTTTAGATTAGATACAAGGAAGAAATTCTTCACTGGGAGGGTGGTGAGGCACTGGAACAGGCTGCCTAGAGAAGCTATGGATACCCCATCCCTGGAAGTCTTGAAAGCCAGGTTGGATGGAGCTCTGAGAAACCTGGTTTAGTTTAAGTTGTCCCTGCCCATGGCAGGGGGGCTTGGAACAAGATAATCTCTAAGGTCCCTTCCAACCCAAACCATTCTGTGATTCTATGAGAACAGAACACTAGAGCAATTTGTTCAACTCTTCAAACACAAATCACTTAACATAACTATAGAAACAACTGCCTGGACAACATTTCCAATCACTTTTATGTTTTATTACTGAACAGCAGTGCTGTAATCCAGGATTACATAATTCATAATATATATTATATATAATATATATATAAAATAATAATATATAATGCATGAATACAGTCATGCATCTGAAATGAAACTTTAAGACATTCGGTTCTTGGAAAAAAGGAGAAATCTGCATGAAATCTGTGGTAAAGGTAGGAAGGGAGGCTAGGAAATTTGAGTCCACAGCTGCATTCCTGGCACTTCTGGATCTACACACATGGATCTACATGATCCAGATACAAATTTTTTAGTACAGTAGGAAATATCTTGTTTGCAGTACCATGTACCATACTGTGGTCAGAAGCATTTTTTTTAAGAGTATGAGTAGGCTTTAAAACCATTATACTTAAATATAGCTGAGACCTTAGAGTATGTTACAAAAACTTCTGATGGATGATTTAGGATTTTAAATCTGAAAGAGAATATTGTTTAAATGTCTGACTGGTTAAGACACATAGGTTTAATAATAGAGATGAGCTGAGCAATGGATTCTCTACTTAATTTTTTAAAGAAGTTTGTACAACTTGATCCTGATGCATCTTGTAGCTTAGAAAAGGCATTCTGGTAGGTATTCTTATATATTGACCTGGTGTGGTTTCACTGGTGAGTGATGAGATCTGCTGCTTCCTGTACCCATTTAAAAAATGGTTGTGAAAGCTGATCCTGAACAAAACTGGTGTCACACAATACATGTAGCTGCAGCAGCAAAAGGACAATAATGTTGAGGTATCCTTGCAGTTGAGTGATGTGATAGTAAAGGTTTATTTCTGAGATGTTCTGGTCTTCCATTTTAGCCATATGCTTTATCTTTTGCTTTGGGCAGATCAGATGTGAGACAGCTGTGATACGGAAGGTTGGCCACCCCAAATTCATGTGATGCTGTATCTAAGTTAATGTACTCTTGACTCACAGCATGACAAAAATACAACTTGAAGACAAGTGTCATCAATTTAATTAATGAAAAGCTGTCCTGTGGAGAGATGGAGTATATTTCTTGAGTGAGCAGGCATGTTCAGGATTTTTCTTCCTGAGTGAACTATTTCATTCCTGTAAATCTTTTTTCCTGCTTCAGTATGTGAGGAAAATTATTGTCTCATGTGCTTCACTTGATTCTTCTTTTCTTGCCTTCCCTTCCATCAAATTTGTAGCACATTGAATCTCTTGCAGCAGGGACTGTGGCAGTTGCTACAAGGATTAGGGAGAGCTCTCCTCTTCTTCCTGGAATACGCATGCATTCTAGAGGTGTGGTTTGGTTCCCAGCTACACTGGTGATGGGCAGCAGCTGCAGAGGTAGGGAAATGGGCAAAGGACAACTGTGTCTGCAGCAGGAATGTTGCACCCTGCTACCTGGTCTCCCTTGCTCATGTGCTGTCATCTCCTTGTTTTGATAACCATGAGGATTTTGCTTGGTGTACGTAACTAACTCCCTCTGGAGCATGATTTCTTTCTTAGGATCTCTTAAAATGTTGTAAAACAAACCTGGTGTTGCAAGGATCTGGGCACAAGGGAATGTGTCCTCTGCCTTTCCCTTCGGATTTCTGTGGCTGACCGCAGTTGCAGCTTTTGGCCATTGCCAAAAGATTACAGTTCAAAAGGTGATGGAAATGCTTTGCAACCTCGATCCAGAAAGGTCCACAGTGTCAGTTTTGTCTTTGAGGTGATTATGAGTGGACTGACCTCTGCTGATCTAAGCAGTTTTTCTGATTGGTTTTTCTGAACATTTCTGTATTGCACTCTCTAGATGATTTACATGAAAAAAAGAATTAAAAGAATAATATAGTTTTTTTGAAGAATTGGATGGATTCTTGGTCTTAAAAGAAGTAAGCAATCCAAATAGCCTTACAGTGATCTAATATTATCTCAGTGCTAAAGGGTTCACAGTGGAGTGTTTTGTTTTTTATTTTGTTCTTTTATTTTTTTTTATTAGTATTACCATAGTTGTAAAATGATTGCCACTTCCTGAGCTGGAGAGGAACAGCATAATAGCTCATACTTTTTTTGGTTATTTGTTTCTGACATGTATGCGTGAATTAAGTCTTAAATAGATTGGAAGAGGAAAAAGACAAACCAACTTGCCAGGAAAAAAAAACCCAAAAATTGAAGATTAATTCAGGCATAAGAGTGAAGACATTCTAAGATGAAAACTCCTATCTCCTTTTAAAACCAGTGTTGCTTTTACTCTGTCACAGTGGCACACAGATGGAGGGGCTTCACAGGTGTCACTTCCAGAGGGTGGTCAAAGAGAAATAGCTGCTTTAAAAGATGTACTTAGGTGGACGCTGAATCCCAGCTGAGGCTTATTGGTAATGACCAGTGGGGCAATAGGGATAGATACCTGATCTGTGCTGGGTAAATCACACCTAATAGCATGAAATTAAATTAGCTTTCTGCTAAAGTGATGTGTGCTTTTTCCTTTCTCTCCATTTTTAATTTTTTTTTTCTTAATTCCTAAATAAGGCCTGTGTCAACACAAATATAATGTTAGCCCACTAGATGAGTAAAATGCATTGGGAGGTGTTCCTGAGGGATTTCCCTTGGCAAAGCTATGGAGGCTTCTGAGTTAAGGGTGTAGTACGTTTGGGTCAGCTCTTGTGGCTTCTGTGGAAAGTTACCCTGTGTTTACTGTGTAGGTATGTAAAATGCCCTTTCTCAACGATCACAGGAGAGAAAGTCTTGTTCAAATGTCTGTCTAGGAGTACTGGAGGAGATTTATCTGGCAAATCAGGGAGTCGAACACCTAAGCACGGTTTCTAACTGTCTGAAGGACTCTGAAAAACCAACAGAGAGAATTGTGTCAGAGCTGTTTGGGGGTTATTGGTGTGGTTTTTGACAGGTAACATTAGAAAGGGAACAAGTTGAATATGGCATCTTACTGGTATTACTTGTCAAAATTAATTTGTATTTACACAAATTGCTGTCTATTACAATTTGAAAAAAGTCCTAGAATTTATAAACTGTGAATGCTGCAGTAAGATTCAGACTTGACTGATTTTGCTGGTTTTCTTCATGGCCAGGTACTATAACTAGCTAGTTGTTATGGTCTTTTCAATTAAAAACTGTTAAAACGTTTTTTGAAAACTGGTGATACAGCTGTAGTGATTTGTCTCTGTTACTGTTTGTTATAACAAGAATCATGCCTAATTGAATTAGATATCTAATGGAGGTAGAAATCGTTTTGCTTGTCTTCTAAAAGATATGTACTATTAAACATGTGAAGATATTAAGGAAATGAATACTTAAAATTATGACATAAAAGTTCTCTGCAGCTTGATACCAAACAGAAGACTTTGGGATTTCTCTAAACTAATTTTGGATTCATATGCTGTGATAGTTTGGGCCATAGGTTTTTTAAGAGATAAGAGGATAACGCTTGATTGAAAGATTTCTGGTGGCAAAGAAAATAAGACAATCTTTGGCAATAGCTTGCAGTAAAAAAACTTCAGTTGTGTTTTCTTAATCTAAATGTATAACTTTTATCTTCTAGACTGAAGTGTCTGCACTTTATTTTGCATTATATACGTGTGGCTATATATACATGGGTATTCACACAGGGTATGATTCTTTTATTCTAAGTCTGTCATTAGTAAGATCAATAGACCCCAAGACATTATTTCCAAATAAGGTGTTCCTTGGGACTACAAACAGGCAGCATGGAAGATTACAAACAAGTGATTTCATGGAGATATAACAAATGGGGACTTAATGTGAGAGAGTGGAAACCTAACAATAGAGAGCAAATTTATTCTCATAGGTTGTCAGAGGAACCTGCCTTTCTCAGTGGACTGGAGGTTTTAGGCAGTTATGTTAAACATGTTTCCTTGTCTTGCTCTGACTTTCGCTGTCTCCATGCTCTGTTTTCTAGTGTATCACATAAAATGAGATACCAGGGTACATAATAAGCAGTGGATGGCTTTCCAGCTGATATAATTGTGTTGTAGAGGCACTGCTCTGCTTGCCTGTCTCTTTATATGAGGTTTTATTATTCTGTTCCCAATCTCCTAAGCAGCCTTGAAAGAAGTACTGATTTTGTTTATAAAACCAATGAGTTTGCAATGTTTGGAGGGCTTTGGAAGTGTATCATGGGGAGAGGAAAAAGGATGCCCTTTAGCATTTAATGTGACTTGGTGAGCAGCCTGTCAATTAAGACTTGAAAAAAAAAATCCATTTAGAATGACCAACAAGTCATGGAAAAAATAAAGCATGCCTTAAGGTTTAAACTTTGGTGCATGTTTTACTTACCCAGCTGTGCACTCTAGTTAATGTTCACAGTTTTTCTTCTAATGTAGCAGAATAATTCTGTAGTAAAAAACCAAAGTATACTGCTCTGGTACACTCAACATTTTTGAGATCACAGTGGTTAAATCAGCTGTTTCTTTTACAAAATATTTCAACTACACTGGCATCCCCACATATTTTTGGTGGCTTTTCTGGGGGTCCTCCTTCCTCAGTGGATGCCACACAGAAGTCACAGTGCTTCCTTTTGGCATTGAGCTGCTGGTGGCCACATTTTCATGGAAGAGAGAAATCAAGGTATTGAGTAAGCCAAGTGTTTACATATTATACACATCTCTGGTCAAGTGGAGGTGCCTAGACATAGCCACTGTCCAGATCTTGAGATAATTTGGAATACTCCACAGTACATGCATTCATTTTTCATGCTTTGTGATCTAAATTGTTGCTTTGCTATGAGGGTTTTTGACTACAGAAGTTAATGGTTTATAAGAGATGCACTTGCTTTGTAATTTCTAACACAGAAAAATAAGTTTTATTTGTGATTAAGGTATTTTCAAAACTAAGGTTGGTGTAGTCCATAGATCATCAATATTTAATTCTTTGAAGATTCAGGGACTAGGCAATGCCTTGTGTAATTTGTGGATCCTGCAATACTTCTTTGAAAGTATCAGCATGTAAAAGCTATTCATCAACATGTAAAATCAATTCCTCTTTTCAATTCTGTATAATAGAATTATATCAGAAATTCAGTAACTTTTCTTTGACTTCAGTGTTTGACCAATCAGTTGCCTAGTTTAGTGTAAATAAAAACAAGGAATTTAAAAACAAATTCAGTCATAGTGAAACACTTGTTACTATTAATTTGGTGAGGTGTGTTTGTTTTTTTTAAATATTTGTATCATATGGAATAGACTAAAACATTCCGAAAGGATAAATGATAATATTACAGTAAATAGGTCTTACAGAAAATGTTAAATTCTGTTTACTTAAAATTTCTTAGAAATGGAAACAAATCTCCTAGTTCTGAACACAGGGGTTAATTATATATTGATAAATTTTGTTCATAATTTATGGGTTTTTTTTTTAGTTTGTTGTCAATTATTTTTGCAGGCTGATCCAAAGAAGGTGATTCAGATGGTCACAAGGCATGTTACTCAGTATGCCCATGCAGACTGGCCTGAAGAAGTCTCCACTTGGATAAATCAGCTGCTTTACTACAATGAACGACTAATGGACTTAACTCAAGCTAAGACTCTGCAAGGGCTTGGCAAAGGAGTGGACGTGCAGAGATTTACAGCAGATGCACAGTACAAGAGAGAAACAATACTAGGATTGGCAGAGTAAGTAATGTCTGTTAGGTTTGTTTTCTCTATTTTAGAATGGAATAGCTTTAAGCTTTAAATTAGAAGAGTAAATTGAAAGTAGTGCTGACCTTTAGAAAGATAATTTACTTGCTTTAGAGTTTTACACTGTAATGCTGCTACAGTTGGAGTTTTGTCTATGTAACTGCTCTACTTAAATGAAATGTTGCTCAAATAAATGGATCTGTAACTTCTAATTGAATCCATAACCGTTCATTTACTCACTGCTAATATTAGGGTATTGGTTTTGCACCAGTCTTGGTGAAACACCAACAAAATACATACAAAGTGTGCCTGTGCTGGAGCCTTCAGTGAGGATTCCTCTGGCAGTCCTCGGGCAAAGAGTGACAGGCTGTCAGGGCTGGGCATGAAAAGAGGTGTGTAAAAAAAAAAAGTTAGAAGATTGTTTGCGAGGTAATGGACAATTTTTTTCAGCTTTTCATTGTGCAACAGCTGCTTGTTTTTGTTGTTATCTTGGCAATGAATAAATTGCTAATTATTGTTCTTCATTTATATGGTATCATTTCCTTAAACCACCATTGCCTTAGGCTGCCGCTGCATGCCACTTTTAGACAGGAAGGGAGGATTGTGGTATAGCTTATAAAATTCCAGGAGGAATGCATCCCATTAGCTCCAAGAGCCACTCCAGATTTGTATGATTGACTGGATTATTTTGCAGCTAAACCATTCATACCATCTTCCTCTTTCACTGAATTGCAGAATGGTTGAGCTTTGAAGGGGCTGCTGGGGGTCATGTTGCCCAACCTCCCTGCTCAAGTAGAGCCACCTCGTGTATTCACATTAAATACATTTTAAAGAAGTTGTTCATGACAGGCCTATTAGGAAGTAATTACACACAGATAGTGTTTTTCTTGGAATTATCCTGAAGAGAAAAAACCCAACCCAACCAAACTGAAACCAAAACCCCAAAATCCCAGCAGTAGCCTTAACAGTATTGCTTCTATGCCAGCCTGAAAACAAGAACCATTTGTCTCTATTTGAACCATACTATACTGGCTTAATAAAAATCAGTATGAAGTTAACTTTAGGCTTTCATATTTTACCATGTTCTCCATCTATTGTTTTGTCAAAGGGATTATGCAATAACAGAAAAGCATTTTTTAATATTTTAGGACAGAGTGAGCTGGACATCTTCACATCTTTTAGTCTACAAATACTAAGAGTGTTTCTGTCTGTGAACTTGTAGAAAGAGCTTTGAGGATTTATATACCAGTTGTGCTAAAACACTGTACGTATTGCAATAAAATCAGATAAATCCTAACTGTGACAAGTTACATCCCTCATCACTTTGTAATTGAAACGAAATGAAAACTGAAATTTTTGCCTTAGCACAGGGTTGAATAGAAGCTGCCACTGAGAACCAGAATGTTTGGTGGAGTAGGTTCCTGTCTTTGGAATATCTCTGTCATTTGTTTTTTTTCTTCTATTTTTTTTCTCAAATGGACCACCAAGTATAAGTAAATGCAGGAAGGCACACTTAATGTATGTTTATTTAAAGTTTTTTCTATGTTCTTGTTTTATGGAAAAAAAATTAAAAAGAAGAAATCTTGAGTTTTCTAACGTAAGGATTTATTTTCATGTCATGTCTCATAGGGCTTAACATAACTTTTCTTTCATGTCTCTCCTCTACCAGAACACTTGAAGAAAATGTCTATAAAATTGCTATTTCTTTGGCTCAGCGATACAGTGTTCCACTTTGGGAAGTTTACATGACCCATCTGGAATTTTTATTCACTGACAGTGGGTAAGTTGTCTCCTCTGCAAATGCACATACAGTTCTGTGACACAGAAATAAATGCTAAGATGTGACAGAAATGAATTATATTGGAGGTGGAGTTTGGGTTGTGTGTTCATTTGTCTTGTGTTGGGATAGTATGGGAATTTTTGTCTTTTCCACGTAATGCTTCTGTAACCAGCTGTGAAAACTGGTGTTGCAGGCAAGGTTAAAAGTCCGTATGTGATTTACTGTTCTTCAGAGTACTCAAGGACTTTTGTTTCAGTATGCAGGTTTCCACAACTTTGAATATTTAGTTCTCTCTTCCAGTAGCAACTTATCTTGTAGTTACTGCTACAGTCCTTGTAATATGTTCTGAAACATGATAGTTTCTCTATTTTTTAAGAGCTTTGATATTTATTGACCTCTATTCTACAGAATAGTAGAGGAAATAAATATATTGGAGCTTCCTATTCACATTGTGCATCTGTTCATCTCAGTTTCATTTTTTGACAGAAGCATGCTTTTTCTTTTAAGAATGTTGTACTGAAACTGTTCTAGCCTACAAGATTATGGCAGACCAGACCTGGCACTGGTCTGGCATAAGGGGAGGGTGCTTCTGGTTTCTATTCCAAAGTGGCTCCGGGGCCTTTATTTGTTAATTAATATATTTATTTTAACCTCTGACATCTTGTCACTCAGGCACTTTTTGCCTACTGAAAGATGAATAAACCCATTTGATAGAAGACCAAGCTACTTGCCTGAATAGCACATGGAGATGACAGTGATGTAGAACTCCCTGTGTAATGCAGCTGTTCTTATCTACTGTTCTGTCAGACATGATCAAATTAATTTGGTTTGTTTCGAGTGTTAAATTCTTAAAACATCTTTGGCTTGCAGCAGTGTTTGTACCTCTCTTAACATTAACTATTAATTTCAAAGGATTAAAACATTTTATAAAACATGAGGAATAAAAAACAAAACCTGGTGAATTATCTGGAGAAAATGAAATAATGTTCTGAGATTTTCTTCACTTCCTCCAGAAAATAGAGAAGTCATCTAGAAGTCTCTGAATTTTGATGCTGCTAAATTATTTACTGCTTAAAACAAAACAGACAGTCAGGATACAAACATGGCAACAACGGGGTGAATGTGAAAGAGCCAGCCGCCTTCTCTGGGAATAGAATATTACCTAAAGTGTTTTGCAGCAGTTTTCTATCATTTTCTTTGTTCTTGTCTTCTGTGAGTTAGTATTCATAGAATGGTGAAATCACTGAAGTACAGAGTAACCATATTTTCCCTAGTGAAATTCAAAACAAAGTCTTGCAAATTGATGTATAATAGCATAATATGCTGGTGAGCATGCTTTTGTTGTATCATAATCTCATTTTAAAATTGATTGACAGCATATGACCATTACAGTATATTTTAATATTGGGATTATGGCATTAATAATACATGTTTCATTATGCATTCATTCTGAACTGAAACGTTTATTCTAAGACTTAATCTCTTTAACCAAATTCGCAGTATTTCTATAAGCCACTTTACATAAGGAGAAGCTTAGAAGAGCTTCATAGTTCGTATTAACATGGTTTGTTTTAACTATTTCTTTGATTACTTGATGACAAAGAAATATTACATTTTTTTTGTGGAATATGAGTCTGAAAAATCATTCAGAATGACATTTTTTAAAAATTAAAAAGAAATGTTATTATTTCTTTTGAAGAATCTGATCCCATTTGATTATCAAAACTGTATAAAATGCAATTTATGATTTCAGCAACATGAAATTGTTTGCCTATCACAGAACCTCCAGAATCTCTCTGAACAACACCATAAACTCTTCCTATCCACAATCAGCCCTGCCCTAAAAACACAGCAAACATCTGCCAATCCTGTTCATATAATTTAATGCTCAACTAGCCTTTAGTTTGAACTTTGGGTATGAACACAAAAAAAAAATAGTCAGATCACACTCTTGAAATACATCAGATCCAAGTCTCTGTTTTGCCTGATATGAAGAGTGAATGGTGCTTTATTTCCATTAATACCATACTTGTTTTCATTCATACTGTAGAAAAATGAACAAATAAGAAGGATGTATAGAATTAAAATAGTGCTTGCAAGGGTAACAATCTTGGGGAAGGTTGTAGATATAAAAATAACTCAAAAATATCTTATTCTTGCCAGGGTAACAATCTTGGGGAAGGTTGTAGATATAAAAATAAATTAAAAATATCTTATTCTCCCTAGGAAATCAGTTAATTTTTAAACTGAGAAGGTTGTGCTTGTGGTATTTGCTGTAACAGGATCATCTTTAGGAATGAAACAGAGGCATTTTATTTGGATATTAAAGAGAAACACTAACTTATATCATGTATACTTGGGGGGAAAAATGATGAAATTCTAATTTAATCAGTTTTAAAGGTAGAGGAAAAATCAAATGGTATTAGAAGACATCAGATTTCCAAATGAAATGTACTATCTAACATGCCATATGATTGGACTCTGGGGAGGCATGAGGTAGGAACCATATGTAGGTTACTTCTTTCGTCAGATTTAGGTAAATCTTTAAGTTGAGAAAGATATAAACTTAAGGTGATATGCACTCATGTTTCTCCCAGCTGAGGGAAAAAGGAGTGATTGTCTTTTATGTAGTCGGCTGGAGGTGTCTGAACTCATGCTGTGAAAGAGCTAATGTATTCTTTTCAAAAGATTCAGGAAAGAATTTCCTGAAGCAGTGTGACTGACTGAGATCAACCCAAAGCTTGCTGATATTTTCATAAGCTTTCGTGGATGACAATTTGAGAAGCAACGTGGGAAAGTGTCGAAGTGTCCTAAGCATGAATAATAGTGTCAAATAGATTAATTGCTGGGCAAGAGCCAATTTTCAGTGATAATATCTCTCAAAGTATGCACAGGTACTCATCAACTTCAGAAAATAGAATGTAATGGATTGGGAAAACTCATAACTGGGCAATAGGATCTTTGAGCATCATTCAGCCACAAGTGGTTGGTTGGTTTGTTTAATAAAGTCTTCCTCTACACATACCTTGGATATGTTTCCTTTTACATATAGCTATACTCACAGATGTGAAATCCTGCTTTGAATTCCACTTCAGTATTCATAACCCTTAATCTGCATGTCAATCCAAGTCAACAGATAACAGGATCGGGAAATAGGAGTTGCTTAGCTTTTGTTTATAGAGCATACAATTACCTAAATATTTGTGAGTGGGACCTTAAAGAGAGGAAAGGATTGTTCTGTCTCCCAGGTGTGCACCTGTAAGAGTCCTTCATGGCACATCCAGGCCTTTAAGTAAAAGTTATTTCTAAACACAGGTTATCGACACTGGAAATAGAAGAAAGAGCACAAAGTCTTGGTCTGTTTGAGACTTTGAAAACCAGTCCTGAAACCTTCCATGAACACATGGTTAAATATGTTTACCCAAGTATTGAAGGCCAGGATCACCAGCGGTTGCTTTACTACTTTACACTCCTGGAAAACTGTGGTTGCTCAGAAGTGGTAAATCATACTCTTAAACCTGAAACTCACATCCGACTCCTGAAAAAATTCAAAGCAGTTGCGCCAGGTAGGAAAGTGCCTGTTCATTTTCTTCATTGCTGTATTTTGTTCTGTTATGTAAGTATTGACATGATTATGCTTATAGTTTATGTGTTCCAGGTAATTGTTTTTTTCTGTGAGCATAGGAGATGAATACAGTTAATATAGGTGTAAGTTCCTTCTCTTTGTTTTACTGCAAATATATTTGATCACAGCAAGAACAAACTAGTTAAGAACAGGTTTCTGTTAGTGATGCAAGTTTAAATGAGAAGTATCAAGTTCCTAGAGTATGATTTTTAACACTACAAGTTTAACATGAATATTCTCAAAGGACTTAAGACAGGTTAACTTTCAAGAGTCTGAATTAAAGAATATATTAGGGACTTCATGTGTTTTGTGTGTTTGTTTGTCTTAAAGAGGATAATTTTATGTTGTGTTTTACCCTTGATGTCACCTTTTGCCTTTCCAGAATTACAGCATTGCTTGTAGTCCTACATTTTCAGACAATTACTGTAAAATACACTGCTGCTAAGGACTCTGAAATTTTGAATACTACTTTCAATTTGCTTGTTAGTTGGGTACTATCTTGAATTTTTGTTGTACAACTCCAAATCCAGTTTCAGAATGAAAAATACATGCTGTATGGCATTACCTCCTATGGGGATGAATTAATTGTTCAATATTGGAACCTCATGTGTATTGTACACTAACTGTGCCACAGAGTTTAAAGAGACAGTGCATATGAATTAATGTATTGCAGGAAGAAAAAAGTTGATAATTTTTTTGGAGAGGAGGGATAACCTTCATTTCTTACTGATGTTATTCAACACTCAAGTTCTGTGATGCTTGCCAAAGAAAATTCTGCCAAGAAGTTATTATTTATCTTCAAAGCTAGTAAAGAAAATGTCCTGGGACTATATGTCAGACATTAATTAGTCAGTTTGTGTGGTAAAAAGTTAAATCTTTGTATTACACCCCTAATCAAAATTCTCAGTGTTCAGCATAGTTTAGAGATAGGAGTCAAGGAACAACATCTAAGTGTTTGTAGAGGTTGTAGGCCTGAAGTATATGAATAAGAACATGGCAATAGAAGTCAGTTACCTTAGGAATTATATGTAAAGAAAATAAAATAGTATAATTGATAGAAATACTTTCGGTTTTGCTAGATTAATTTGCAAGGATGTTCTTCCTCTAGGAACCAGAGTAGTAACATGACTCTTGATTATATGAATATTGATGTAAATGGATCTACATGTCCTATGTCTAGCTGACCTTATTTAGTTTATTTGTAGTTAGTGCCTTGCAATTTTTGCTAAGTGGTAAGTACCAGCTGTTCCATGATCAGAATATATATTTTAAATTAGTGAAGATTTATGCCTTGACTTGCATGAGATTTTCTAGGGTTTATATTTAAGTTCTAGCCTGATTCTATATACTATATGTATGTTCTTGCTTCTTTGAGAATCTGCTTTTTTTAGGTTTTGTCATAGAATCACAGAACAATTGGGGTTGGAACAGACTTTAGAGATCATCCAGTTCCATATCTCCTGCCATGGACAGGGACACCTTCCACTAGACCAGGTTGCTCAGAGCCCCATCCAATCTGGCCTTGAACAATTAACAATTCTAGGGATGGAGCATCCACAACTTCTCTGGGCAGCCTGTTCCAGTGACTCACCACCCTCACAGTGAAGGATGTCTTCCATATATCTAATCTGAATCTACCTTCTTTCAGTGTAAACCCATTCCCCCTTGTTGGATTGATATATAATGTTAAAATATTTGCCATGGATTGACAGATTTCACATGCACCAGGACATCATAAAATCCCAGTCTGTCAGTATATATGTTTCTAAGAGGTGATGGGCTAGAGTCTTTTTAGTTCTGCTGATACTGGTGTATTCATTGTTCAGTGTGTAATTGTGGAGTGTGAGTAGTTTTAATTATGAATAACTTTTACCTCTTTCTCCTTCTGTCACTAGGTCTTAATTACAAAAAACTAACAGATGAAAATGAAAACCCTCTGGAAACACTGGAGCCCATCCTTACAAGTCAAAATATCTTATCTATTTCCAAACTGGCTCCCAGAATTCCTAAAAAAGATGGTGGCATGCTGTCACCAAGTTCTATTTACACTGTGTGGTTGCAAAAACTTTTTTGGAATGGTGATCACCATCTCATTAAAAAAATACCAGAAACCATGGATGAGTGGCTACATGCATATGATATATGTTCGAAATACTTTGATAGACTTGATCCAGATGATGTTGTTACTTTCATGGATGAAATTACTTTTTCTTCTGAAGCTGTCACAAAGGTAAGCAGATAACGTTTTAAGAATTTTAGTCCTCATGTGAAGCATATGAGTTCAGTATCAAGAAGAAAGTCTTAGTAAATGTTGTATTTTTCATTTTGCAGTATTTAAAGATAAATTTGTAAGCCTACCTTGCTGTGCCGACCTCTTCTTTTTATGACTGCCAGTATAAAAAAAGGGGGATTTTTATTCAGTTAGGGGAGTTAGCTCTGTGGATATGCGAGTTTTGATGGAACCCCAAAGTCCCTGTGTTCTCACTCAACAGAGACTAAGATACTGTGTATTTCATAGTCACAGAGTGGTTTGGGTTGGAAGAGACCTTAAAGACCATCTGGTTCCATCTTCCTTGCCGCGGGGGGTTTCTGCATTTCTTCCATTTATCTAATCTATATATACCTATAATCTAGGGCACATATATATAATCTACATATACCTGTAATCTAATTACATAATACTTCATAACATATATAAACCTCCCTCTTTCATTTAAAGCCATCCCCCTTGTCCTACCACTACATGTCCTGTGGAAAGCTCTCGTGCAGGGCTCCTTCAGGTGCTTGAGGGCTGCTCTGAGGTTTTCCCAGAGCCTTCTCCTCTCTTTACTGAACAGTCCCAACTCTCTCAGACTGTCTTCATAGGAGAGGTGGCTCCAGCCCTCTGAGTATCTTTGTGGTCTTCTCTGGGCTCAGTCAGTCCCACTGTCCCTGTCTTTGACATAGATGTTAAACAGTGCCAGTCCCAATACCAACCCCTGAAGAATGCCACTTGCCAGCTCTCCATTTGAACACTGAGCCCTTAATGCAACTCCCTGCACGCAGCCAAGCCAGCCAATTCTTTATCCACCAAGTGGTCCATCTGTCATATCCATCTCTCCAGTTTGTATTTCATGTCAAACAGTGTCAAATGCTTCGCACCAATCCAGGAAGATGACGCCAGTCGCTCTGTCTTTATCCACCAATTCTGCAACCCTGTCATAGAAGGCCACCAGATTTGTTAGGCATGATATGCCCTTAGTGAAGCTTTCTTTTATCACCAGTATACCTACAGAAGCTTTTCTTGTAGCCCTTGGGGTTCCTGGTAAGATTTAGTTCTAGCAGTGCTTGAGCTTTCCTAACCAATGCCTGGATGCTCGGACAGTTCCTCTGTCTGCCTCACAGGGTACCTGTCCTTTCTTCCACCCTCTGTAGGCTTTCTTTTTGGTGTCTTTTCCAGTAGCTCCTTGTGCATCCATGCAGACCTCCTAGTGTTTTTCCCGACATCTTGTTTGTTGGTATACCTTACTCCTGACCTTGGAGGAGACAATCCTTCAATATCAGCCAGCATTCTTGGGTCCCTCTTTGCTTATCCCATGGTACTCTACCAGGCAAATCCCTGAAGATGCCAGAGTCTGCTCTCCTGAAGTCCAGAGTAGTGAACTGGAGGGGTTTTCAGCCACTGGGAGCCGGCAGAAGGGGTTTTACCCCTTGCGTACCAACACAAAGAAGCCCGGAGGTCAACGCTGAAACTGCTCTGGAAGGCGGCACTCAGTGCCCATCACACAATGAAAAGGGGCAGAGCTGCTCACCCTGAAGGGGCTGTATCCCTCTGTCGCTGTTCAGCAGGCGAAGGCAAAGAAGTAAAGAGAGGGAGCTCTCCGTACGAGTTCCACACAGGTTTATTCCGGTGAAAAGACAGGGACAAAGAGACCAATTGGTGGGAGGGTCCAGGGATCTTATACTGGGTACAGAATAGGTGGGGAAAGGGATCTCAGCCAATGGGATAGAGACAAGCAGGTGGGATTGACAGGAAGGGAACCAATGGGGACAACACATAGGAGGGACTCGGGGAAGGATCCAATGGGGCGTTGAGGAACAAGGAACTTTCTAAAACTAATACATATTAAAGAAGGAAAATGAATATACATAACTTCATACGTAAAACGAGAAGACAAAGTATTACTCAATCAGGGGAAAACATGCAAAAGGCAAAACAAGGGACTCATGGGTTCTCACCATGACTGCCAAGTTACTTGCTAAACTTGGTTTGCTGACCACCACAGCTGGTTGTCTGAGTTCTCCTCAGGACAAAGAGTAGCTGCAGCCACCTGCACCGCTACAGGGAACTTGCTGTGTACTGTCCTTGCTGCACTAAGGATCTTCATGGCCACTGCAGCTCAGTCTGCTCTTGAGCTTCACATTCCCCCCTAGCCCTTCGTTGTTGGTGAGAACAAGTTCCAGCATAGCACCTCTCCTAGTTGGTTCTGGCATCACTTGGAGAAGGACGTTGTCATGAGTGCATTCCAGGAACCTCCTGGATTGCCTGTGCCATTGTGTTGTCCCTCCACCAGATATTATGGTGGTTGGATTTATTTATTTGTGCTTATCCTAAAATTCATTGTTCCACAGGCTTGTGCTTAGTACCAGGCTTTTGCATGCAGACTAAGATGTTCCACAGAGAAAGTATTCTGGCCCAATGCATGTGGTCTCTAAGCAGCGTAATAATATAAATTATAATCTGTTGTAATCTCCATCTGGCTGAAAGTGGGGTTTTGAAAGAACGTACTTTTATGTGTGTAACATATCTTACCAGATCTGGAGTTTCTTTTTGCCCAGTGAAACCTACTTGCAAGGATATTTCTAGCATAAAGTTTTACCCATGGTTTCTTATGTATCTTTACTGTGATGCACAAAAGACAAATGAGATTTTGTAGATATTGCCTTATTAAAAGATCTGGAGATCTTCACTAACTTTATCTGAAATGAAAAGGTGATAGAGAAAGTGTTCTTCAGGGGTTTTTGTGTGTATCTTCTTTAGTTTGGTTTGTGACAATTTTTCTAAGATATTTATTCACCATGTTTAATGAGGTGAATTTCAGTTTTTTTCCCTCTTTAATTACTGTTTTAATGTTCCCACAATATTAGTATAGATTTATTAGAACCCATCTAACTTGTATCTATAACAGAATTTGGTGAAAAAAATGGGAAGATAAGAAGCTTTGTCAGCACAAAATTTGTGCTGTGATCTGACTGTCATAGTAGAACAAAATGTTTATCTCTAGGTCCATCAGCTGTCTCTGAAGCCTTTATATCAGAACTACTGTCTTGGCTTAGGTGTTTTGATCCCTTTTATCTCATCTCATAATGTTACTTTTTCATGTTTATGAGCAAAGACTGAGGTTTGTCCTGAGATTTTAATTGCAAGACTTGACCCTGGACTGAGGTAGCAAGGTCATGACTTGTCTAAAGACGAGAAGGAAATACTGACTTTACTGATCCTTTTCAAGTAGAATTGTACAATGAGAAATTATCATTGTAGACCCTGGAAACTTATCTCTGAGGTCTCTTTTCTCTACCTTTCATCTGAAAAATGCTTCATACATAAAAGCTGCCTTTTGGCTTGCACCTGTTACTTAAATCATAAGTGTTTTGAGGCTGCCTTGGTCATGTGCTCACTCTTTTAATCTCTAATTCAGTGCTTTCTTCTCAGCCCAGTTCTATGGCCAAATACTTTATTATATCAGTTTCCTATTCCTGTAACAGATGCACATTTAGGTATTTCATGGAAGTGCTGATTCTTAGTCAGAATGCAAAAAACCATAGTCATCAAGAAATAATTTGTGCTGTCATGGAGACAACTGAGCTTTCTCACATAGAGGAAATTTGAGAGGAAGCTTACAGTGAGATAGTGAAGTGGGTTTTTTAGGAGTGCTGAGAGGTGTATTGGCAAAAAAACCCAAAAAACAAATGTTGCATGCCCTCTCAGCTCTCTTCCACTCTTTCAAAATACCAGAAGGGGAAGGTGGGAAAGGAGAGAGAGAGAGTAGTCAGGGAGATGATGAGATGCACTCCACTGTTACTCTTGTGGAACAGTATCTCCATTGAAAAACCCCTTTTGGTCAGAAACAATTGAGAAAAGTCTCAAGTGCTAAGGGGCAGTGGGATGTTGGCTACATAGCAGTGTAGGCTACATGAGTTCAGCTTCAGAGGTACCATTGCAGGAACTTAAAAAACAGATATCAGAATATCTCCTGCTGTTCCAGTATGTCAGTAGAGTAAGGGGAGGCAGTGATGGGCCAGCAAAGCAATAGGCAGCTGCTGTTACTTGTGTGTCACTTGGATATGGCAGAGAACCCGGGAGCCAAATGTGTAATTATGCAAAAGGGAATGAAAACACAGGGGTCTAGTGCTGGCTTCTGCAACTTCTTGTTCTTCCTGAGAAAGACAGGAATGTGATGGGCTTTGACAGGGGCCCTCTTATTCACCTGTTTCCTTCCGCATCCTCTTTGTTTTAGCTTTCTCATGAACTGGGCCAGCAGTGACTGAATGAGAAGGTGGATGAATGAGCAGTGTTTGACTGGGCAAAGGGATTGAGAAAATGTCTAAATTGGAGAAATGGATGAGGAGTTTGCATTTATGAAAAGGTAGCTAACATAGTTACACTGACTGTAGTTCAGGATGTGATGCAGTTTTAGTATTCAGCTCTAAGAGGCCAGAGATTCTTTTGTCCCATGTTTCTTGCAATCAGTAGAAATGAGTTACCACCTGGAAGATGAGATTCAGTGCCCAGGTCCTAAGGGTTCATGGAAGGGTGACATTGTGTGGTGGGAACTGAGTGATGCATCATAGTGGGACTTCAGTAAATCATAGACTCAAAGTAACATGGCTAATGTAGTTGAAGAAGGTAAAGATTGATGCCATTTTTTTTTTGGTGTTTGTGGTAAATGAAACAGGCAAAGACCTTAAGTCTTTTTCAGTACCTTCCTCACACACTGAAGGACTGAAGTATTGATCCCTTGACCACAGAGGCTTGCTGCTGCAAGCAGTTGAGAAGGTTCCTGCTTGTGGCACTTCTAGTCAGAAATGGTTTTAACTCCGTATAACTATTTAAGTCTTTCTGACTAAATAATAAGTCATTCTACCTCGGTAGTGTTAAGAATAGGCTATTTGCGTGTATGGAACAGATTGCTTCCTGTATGGGAGATATTCCAGATATTCATTGGAATGACTGCATATATTTTGCATGCGTTTTGAGTCTGTCATCTTTTTTCCCAGCAGCTCTGTTTGCTTTTAAATAATACTGATGTCATAGATTCTTAATTACAGCAATGATCATACCAGTTTTTTGTTGTGATGATTTCCCATTTGTTCTGTTTCTGTGATCTTTGTGAAGCATTTTAGATAATTTGTGGGTTTAATTTTTTTATTATTCCTTCATTGCCAGCATTTTGTTCATTGTGTCAGAGAGCTGGTTATGTCTTCAAAGAACCATCTGTTTCAGAGCTCATAGGTCATTGCCCTGATGGTTTTTTGATCAACTGTACTCTGGAAAAAAAGCCTAGCACAACAAAAGCACAACTGAAAACAATCTTTTTTAATCACTGTGTTTTCATTATTGAACACACACTACAAATGTAGATTGGCACAATATGTTGATTAGGAAGAAAAGGCTGCAGTGTCAGATAGGAAAAGCAGAGTAAAAAGCAGTGGTATCATCAGTCAGGTCTTCTGTAGAGAGATGCTCAAATTTTCCTTACATGGGTACTTTCTTGCAGCCTTTCGTAGACTCTGCCACATTCTTTCAGACAGCAGCTGATGACATTTTTTTGTTTAACATTCCATCTTTAATAACTTCTTTTCCAAATTCTGATTTAAAAGAAATTCTCTTGCAACTTAGTGATTTTAGTTGAAAGGTTGACTTATTTTCTCTGAGTCAGTAATACTCTTTTGATAATTTTCTTTTCTTTTTTGCTTTCTTCAGCAGGAATACAATGTCCACTTTTTGACCACGTACTGAACAGGTGTGGAATGGGAACCTGTTACAACTGAATATTAACTTGCATTGTTTTCTTGACTTTAGACACTAAATGCTGTTTAAAATAATATATTTATATGTTATAATAGCATATAATATATATAAAAATAATATTTTAATATATAATGTATATTATAATAACATACAATAACATTTATAAAAAGCCCAGTTTTTAAAAAAAAAAAAAAAAATCCCAGAATGATAGGGACCGAGTCCGGAGAGCTGGCCAGATAAATGACACGTACACCAATACGATTAAGCATCGTTCTCCCTTTATTGTTCAACTCTGCCAACTTAGATCTACTTTTGCAAAGATTCACGCCCAGTCCCTCTAGACAGCCTCTAATCAGGGGGGAGCTGGCCAGTGTATACCTTGCCAAGGACTCTCAGGGCTGCCTGCAGCCAGGTGCTTTCCAGGCCTGCCTGCAGCCAGGGGCCTGTTCAGGGGCCTTTCCTCAGCAACTCTGGGTTGTCCAATCTTTCCAGGGGTATCATATGCCCCTGTTCCATAAGGAATCCCTCTACACCAGAATATGTTCACTGTCTTTTGTCTGGCTGATTGACTTAATGTTGTATAAAACACTAAGGAAAAAGAGCATGACATTGCCTGAAGGTGTACAAGAAATGTTCTTACATAGTGTGGCTGCATTCAGATGTTATTTTTTTAATTACTTGGCTTCATTTTATCACTTTTTTCCACTGTGTGCCAGTTCTGTTGGTTTGCCTTGCCTGACCTTGTTTTGTTCATGGATATTGACAGTACTTCTTTTTTTAGTATCAATACAAGGTACTTTCTTGTGCCTTCCATTTATATAGTTATTTTAATTAAATCTGTTTCAAGAGTTTATAATAGGAAACTTCTCTAATACGTATTTTCTTTAACTGGTTCCTTGCATACATTAAAACTTTCTCCGGATGAATTTTACAGGGTCTGGTAGGAATGAAGTTAACTTTCATCATAGCAGCCTCAGTGGGGTTGTGCTTTGGATTTGTGACTGAAACTGTGTTGATGCCACACGAGAATTTTGACTTGCTGAGCATTGCTTGTACAATGTCAAGGCTTAATTTTTATCTCAACACCTTAGCCCCGAGTAGACTGCAGGTAGGCAAAAAAATGGTCAAGGGACACAGCCAGGACAGCTGACCTGAGCTGGCCAAAGGTGCGTCCTGTGCCGCCCAATGTCATGGTCAGTGGTAACAAAGAAAGAGTTGAATAAGATTAGAGGGATGAAGCACCTCTCCTATGAGCAAAGACTGAGAGAATTGGGATTGTTCAGCCTGGAAAAGAGAAAGCTTTGGGATGACCTAATTGTGGCCTTTCAGTACCTGAAGAGAACCCACAAGAAAGATGGAGAGAGACAAGAGCCTGTACTGACGGGACAAGGGGGAATGGCTTCAAACTGGAGGAGAGGCGGTTTAGATTAGGCATTAGGAGAAATGGTTGCCCAGAGAAGTTGTGGATGCCCCATCCCTGGGAGTGTTTCAAGGCCAGGTTGGATGGGGCTTTTAGCAACCTGGTCTAGGGGAAGGTGGTGCTTTCCAAGGCAAGGGGGAGGTAACTGGATGATCTCTAAGGTCCCTTCCAACCCAGGCCATTCTATGATTCTGTGATTTGGTGTCAAGTATGGGAACTGGACCCAACTGTTTCATCTGAACATCAAAACCCATTTTTCATTATAAGGATGACTGAACACTGGCACAAGTTCCACAGAGGAGTTGTTGAGTCCTCCCACACTGGAGATACTCAAGAGCCACCTGAATGTGGTCCTTGGCCACTGGCTCTAGGTGGCTCTGTTTAAGTAGATGCCTTCTGGAGGTCCATTCCAACCATTCTGCTTTTCAGTGTTGCTGGGATCCCAGGTTCCTGTGGCATTAAGAGGAGTGGAGCTGTTTCCATAATCCCACACTTGCATGTTAATCCCTGGCAGTAAGAGTAGTAGGGTCAACATCTTCACGTGCAAGTAAATGTTACTTGTACTATACTTTATTAAGAAACACTTACGTACTCTGAGGAGAACGGGCTTACGAGGTGAGTTTTTACCCCGAGGAGTAAAATCTGTTGAGGTGAAATAGTATGTGATGTTCTTTGGTGTGAAAAGAGATTTTTAAGATCTTTTATTACACATTATAGCTTATAGATTTAAAGATCTTTTTAAACTGCAAAAGCTTTTTAAATATAAAACTTCACTTCACATGCAAACAAAGTGAACTAGCCCCTAAGCTACATTTTTATCACTGTCTCTGATACCAAATCTCATTACTGAAGCTGACTAGAAGTACGGAGGAGAGCTATTCATGGTTTGGAATAAAATAACAAGAGAAATGATACGTTCATAGTGCTGCATTTTGGCACTCTGCAAATGTGAATGCAAAATTAAAATAGGCTTGGGAAAAACATGTTTTCTTTCTTCTTTCTTTTTTTTTTTTCCCTGAATACTTTATTCTGCATGTGCTTATGGCATCATGACTTCTAAACTGTCAGTATATTGACACTGTTCTCTAGGATATGTTAGATAGCATACTTAAATTGTTTGCCTCTTGTATCTCTCTTAATTGCATTTTGAACATTAGAATCTACACCAGAAGAGGAAAAATGAAATTTGTAGCTGTTTTCTTCTTTTATCATGTTTACGAAATGGATATATAAATCCAGCTGTGGTGGTTAGATTTTAATGTGATGTGGAGACTATGAACTTTTCCTTACTTAGAGTAAAACCTGATATTGACACCTTGTTCACAGTAACAAACTCAATCACGTAGAGTGGGAATGGAACTGTGTTGCATTTGAAACTGTATGGTAAAATTCCCTTTGTATTGTGTTAAAACTGGTAAATTTTCTTTGCTCCAACAATAATGTCCACTCGTTTTGCTTTCATTATTAAAAATATCCAGTAGACCATTAGTGTGGTTCACAGTAACAGCACAAAAAACCAGGAGTAAATTCTACATCTTTCACTTGTGACTTTTTATCTAGGGAAGAGGGGGAAAATACGTAAACTGTAAAACTTTCCACTAAGTAATCCTCTTCAAATTTTTTATGGCTTTACAAGTAGGTAGTTTAATTCATCATGCAAACATCTCTTGGACTTTGTATGAACAATGCTACAGCAGTTTAATTGCTCTCTGTTATGGTAATTCATCCTTTTTCCTATTCACTGTGTCATACAGATTCAAGCTTTTTTTTTCTATTTCTTGTGTATTTCAACTTGAAAACTAAAATTGTTTATGTCATTTTTCAGTATTCCAGTAACTAAAACACCTGATTGTTAAAAGTATCTAGTGCTTTGGGTTTAGAGTTCAGGCAGAGGACACTCCCACCCATTAGAAAATGTATTGCAAGCATCCTTAAAACTGTGCTTGAAGTTATGAGTGAACAAATTATACATGAATGTCTGAAATCACACTTCAGATTTTGTTTTGGACTTACAGCTGAAGCTGTGTCTTTCCTGAAACAAGAAAGTCAGACTTTATTTCAGTTTAATGCCTAGATACATATAGTTGTACAGGTCTTTAAAAAACTATATGGTTACTATTTTGTATAACTTGGGCTTTAAATAGATTGATATAAAAATTCTAGATCCTCCTGCTTTTTTTGCTTATGGTTATGGTCTTAGAGATGTATTTTAAACAGTGCTCTAAACCTGACAAACCTTAAGTGAGTTATCAGTCAGTCTTGTGTAGCGATTCTCAGACATCTCTCAGTGAAGAATTAAAAGATTATAAGGTGGCAGTCTGACAAAATAATAAATATTATTAGGAAAAGAAGTTTCATATGGTTTAAAATGAACAAGAACAAGTAAAAAGATCCATAAAAAGAAGGACAGCAGAAGAAAGTAATGAAATACTGATCACTTAAATAAATTACGAGTTAGAAATAAATTTTTTCCCCATTAAATACTTCACTTAGTTTTATGCTGTGTTGTGGAACAGTGGATCCACCTGACCTCTTGGCACTGCTGTAATACAAACAGTAGTGTACAGGTAATGAGTGAATAAATAATTGAACAATCTTTTTCAGCTGCCAGTTGAAGCCAGGATAGAAGTGACTAAGAAGGCTATTAAAGCAGTCAAACATCTTTCTGAGAAATCAAGAAAAAAAACTTCAGATAATGACATGAAAGATGTTGAAAACCGGTCTGCTGCTTATGAAGAAACTCTGAAACACTTGCAACAATCTCTTGCTCATCTGGAAACACTCACTCACAGTTTTATCACTTACTTGAAAAGCAGCGAACAGGTAATGATTACTGATCAAGTGCTTGCTTTGAGTGTTACCATGACTAGCAATGATAGACATCAATCTTTTGTCATATTTTATTAGTATTTTCCACCTTTGCTTTTGTTGACCTGGGTTTTGAAAATTCAGTTCCATCAATCTTTTCTTTGTCTCAGTGTATGTTAAATCCTAGCAGAAAGGAAGACTGATACAGCCCTGTAAATAAGGAGTACACTGATTAGTGTTCCAAAAATTATGTTTTCACAGGATACACTACAAAAGTATGGCTATTTATATGATCTTTCAAGGTCGGAGAAAGAAAAAATCCATGAGCAAGCAGTAGCCATGTGTATAGATGGTCAGCCCCTGGACATGGTGCAGCAGTTGTTACAAGTGGCTGTTGGAGATCTAGGCATTTCTCCCCAGGATATTGTCCAATGTGCTATTAAAAAAATTGTATGTATATTAAGGTAAGCAGGCTTCCTTAATTAAGGTCAAAAATCTTTCTTCTACGTTTTTGGAAGGGTTTTTTTTTGGTTGGTTGGTTTGGTGTGTTAGTTTGTTGTGGTTTTTGGTTGGTTGATTGGTTTTGTTTATCTGTAGTGAGTACTTGTTTCACTTTTAATGTCTGGATTTTGCAGAAAATTAAGCAGTAATAGGAGATCTTTGATTATGCTTCTGTTTACCTATAATTTCATACTTAGTCATATTTTTCTGCATTTGGGAAGCCGGAGCAATTCGAACAAAATAAGACAGAGCTTTTCCTGTTCACTGGTGCTTTTTAGTTACAAGCGTTTGGTTTACAGTATTGTTCCATTATGTGTGTGTGCCCTTGTAAATTTTCCAAAAATTTACAACAGCACATAATTCTTCCTTCTTAAACAGAGTTAAAAGGCATGTTTATTGGAAATGGTAACTCATGCAGGCCTTTGGGGAGCAGAGGCCTAGTAATGGCTTCTGCCACAACAGTGTGTCTTACCAGAAGTCATACAATTTCCATCTTTGGAATAACTTGCTGAGCCATTTCGGGGAGCTGGGTTTTTTTGTGCTGGTTGGTTTGGTTCATTAGAAATATTTTATTCCTCCTCATATTTTTAAGGGGGCAGGGGGAAGCAGGGGAGGATAACTTTATATCATCCATTGTAAATTGAGCAGATACTTCTCATTTAACTATTTATACAAAACTCTCTTCTGAAGTATTTCTGTTGCACAGAGATACATGCAACAAGTATGAAAGAATATTTTGCTTTAGATGTTTGCTAAACACTGCTTAGCACTTCTAAGACCAGCTTAGAGAGATAAAACTTTGAGAATTTATCCTGTTGTTCTGCATGCAGAAAAATTATATGGGGACGATGATCTGAATGCACACACCAGGAATTGGAAAACAAGTCTAGCATGGAAAATTTTCTATGGGCTCTACTTTTTTTTCAGCATGTATGTATATATTAGAGCAGATTGAAGTGCCACAGATGAAAAGAAAGCAGCCTGTCAAATTGTTTGCAGTCCTCTTGGGCAGAAAATTGATTTCTCCTATCACTCAGTTTAAGAGTGTTCACAGCATCCTCAATGATGACAGAGCTTTTGCACAGCAACATAAGTAATACTGTCTTTCTAGTCTGGGTTCGTCCATTTGAAGAAGAATAATTTGGCTTTAGATAATAACTGTCCTGCTGTTCCTGACTAGCAGTGTGATGTATCTGGATACAAAGCTCATGAAGTCCAGTTATTTTGACTATAGTGTGTCTCATTAACATGCAGAGTATGAGAAACCTATCAAAATTCTCCTTTCTACTCTGCTTCTTATCAACACTTTTCTGTGAACTGAATTACTTGTTCTTTATATGCATTGCAAGGCTGGAATGGAATGGCTGCAAGTTGATTTAAAGTTCTGTGACAGCGACCATGTCCAGTAATTCCTATGCAGCACTTCACTGGAAAGAGGGAAATGACTGTCTCATAGAGAAAACTGTAGTGGCAGAGATGAGAAAACGGGTTGGAAGTTTCAATTAAAATGATTTTGTGTGTGTTGTGACTTAATGTGGTCAGTAGAAATATTCCACTCCCACTCCGCTGCTTTTCTGACAGAAGAAGGGAAAGATAATCATATCACTCTGAACTATGGAAACTTTGCCTACTACAATGATAAAGATCATGAAGTGAGAATCTAGTATAAAATAAAATAGAAAATACGTGAGATAATATCCTCCCTATGATAAAATTCAGAAAGGGGTAATATTATAAAGCACTAAATATAATCTAAATATAGGGAGGAATGAAAAGAAAAGTTGTTGCTTGGCATCTCTTAAGCCTGCTGGTATTCATGTTGTTGCTTGTGAATAGAATTGGATTGATCTCTATCCTATGCTCAGATGTTCACTTTCAAGATGCAGCACAAGTGAAAACTTTTTGTTTAATACTTGCATTTCTGCAATTAAAGAAGTAGCCTTGCCAGTGTGCCTGGAGAAGCAGACTTTTACTCAATAAATGCAATATTTCAAGGGAAAACCTTTTAGGTTTGTTTTCTGGAACTTTAATATGTTACACAGTGGGGTTATTTTGTATAGTAGTTTTGAAGAGACTGTTTTGGAAAATTCCTTCTTTGACAATTAACCTTCAGAGCAGCAGTTGTAAGGCTGTAACACTGAACTTGGATTCTTTATAGCTGTAGTGACAAGCAGTGTAATTAAGGTATTGCAGACACAAGTGAAAGAGGCCTGTATGGATGTGAAAAATTATGGTAGTGTCAGTGATCTGCCTGAAAATTAAGCATCAGTCCACCACTTCTGTGACTGAAAATACACATCCTTTCTTTCAGTTGCATTAACTACAACCACCCTTCAAACACAGTAAAATATCTTTTGTTATTAGCATATATAGTCATTCTTGTAGAAGAACTTCTAGAAAGTGATGTTTTTATGAAAGCTTAAGTTACTTTTTGGCTTCATTTTTCAGCAATGTATGATACAACAGGCTTAACAACTTTGATAACTTCTCAGAAACAGACTTTTTGTTAAATATAACATAGTTATTTGCCTAATATCAGGATTTTGTAATTGGTAAATTTGTAAATTATAAAATTGTAATTTTAAGAGCAGTATTGTCCTCCAGTTCTTTTAACTACTTTTGTCTCCCTTAACTCTCTAGTTCTGGCACACAAAATTCAAAATAGAAACTCTTGCACTGGTATGTGTAAAAGCTGTCCAGTAGAGCATATTTGCATACTTTACATGACTTATGTATTGGGCACTTCCTTGTTTGCCTGTAGAAGCAGCTACTGTAACTAAAAATCAGTTTCCTCTTCAATAGAAACCATGACCTTGTGGAAAACAAAATAAAATATTTTAGCAACTATGGTCATCTGATTAGTCTTACCTAAGACTCATTTTAATTCCTTGCCTAAGATCACTCACATGATGGATAGGAAACATTCCATGGTCCGTGACTGTAGGCATGTCCACGGTTGGTCAGTCAGGAAAGAGAGTTTGTCTGTTGAAGACATTATGGTCTCCTTCATCTGCTGCTCCTATAGTTCTTCTCTTAGGTGTCCATGGGGATAATAGTGTTCCATGAAATTTTGGAAGTATTCACCAGGCAGTGAGCAGGAAAGGTATGGTGGAATTTTGAGTTCCTTGTTTCATGCCCAGTGTTTTCTGAAGAAAGTAAACCCAGCTTTCTTAGAAAGAGTAGCTAACTTAACAGGGGGAAAAAAAAAAAATCAGATTTTTATTCCCTGATCTCATTTAAGCAGGGGTCATACAGAGTATTTTTTTAGCTTGTATATAATGATTTTGTGGTATTTTAGATGAAAATGATGGTTTGCCATTAAGACTTTTCTTTCCCCAGCTTTGAGTGATCACACCATCAATATGTTATTTCCTTATTTTCCTCCTATTTAAATATGACAAAGCACAATCAGACAGAGGAAAATAAAGATGCAGTATTTTCAATGAATACAGTAATTAGGTTAAAAAATTTAGATGAAGTTAATTTATTCTCCTTTCAGGCGTTTTTTTGTACTTTATTCTGTTTGACGAATGTGATTAAATATGCATCACTTTTTCTGACGCTGAACTGAAATCAAAATAAGCCTTTATCAGTGTAATTACACCAAGCTCATACCTAGGAGTTCTGAGTTGAACACTGAATCCTGTTCTGTTGTCTAAAATGGGCATAAAATAGCATATAATCTGTGTGGAGGCTAATCCTCCATTAATTATATTTGTTTCTGTTAGTAGCTGCTTATTTTTAATCATTAAGAAAAGAACAGGGCAACAATCTGTGGAAACTCGACAGGATTGTTTGTCTCATGAGGTGTCATCTCTTTTTAGTTTCTCTAACCATTAGGCAGTAAAGGCAGTATTAAGCTTTCTAGATTTTTAAAATACTTCCTTATTCTAGATAACTGTAGCTTACTGCTTAGATTAATCTTTTTCTCCTTTCCTTCTGCTTAGTAAAAGACACCTGTCTGTGACACCTGTCTGTGTCTGACAAACTTGAAGCTTTCTGTAAATGTTCATACATCTGTTGTTTTTGAAAATTGTCTTCACAGATGTATTGTCAGAAACAGTGATTTTTTTTTTGTTTTCAGAAATGCCCATTAGCTTTTGCAGATACGTTTCTTTTGATCAGTTTTGGTTTGGTTTGGGTTTGTTTGTTTGTTTGGGTTTTTTGTTTATTTGGGTTTGGGGATTTTTTGTTTGTTTGGGGCAGAGGTTGTTTTGTTTTGGGGGTATTTTTGAGGAGCTCAGAGCCTGATTGCGACCGGAGCTATCCACTCCTGTTTCGGATTAGAGAGATGAAGGTTTTTTGAAGAGCAAGGGTTAGGACTGTCCAGAACTGATCCCTAAATTGAGGATACCCAAAATACAGGTTTGCTGGTTGGTCTCCTTTGATACAGTAGTTGTCCACTAAAGATAAGTAAGTGTAAGTAGACCAGTAAGAACTCAATTTCTTTACACTGCACAATCATATAATAGTTTGGGTTGGAAGGGACCTTTAAAGGTTATCTTGTGTGACACCCCCTACAATGAGCAGGAGCATCTTCACCTAGATCAGGTCACTCAGAGCCCATCCAATCTGGTCTTGAGTGTTTACAGGAAAGGGGCATCCACCATCTCTCTGGAGAACTTGGGCCAGTATCTCACCAGCTTCATTGAAAAAAGTTCCTTCCTTGTATGTAATCTGAACTGACTCTCTCGTCTGTCACCATTTTTCTTATAATCCTCTTTTAAGTATTGAAGGGCTGCAAATGTCATGGTTGTTTCTGCTTCAATACTCATTCTCTTCTTAGTGTGCAAGTTTTATAAGTATTCTAGTTTCCTTTTGATATGCCATGTTAATGCCCTTTGTAGATGTGTTTTTATTACAAACTTAATTGAAAAAAGGGCACAAAAAAAATGGAAAATTTAAATTTGGCCTGTAAACAAATCACAAACAAAATGGCTTATAAAAAGAGCATTAATGAAGTGCCTTATATCTGTCTTCCCTCTAGGGACCTATAATAAATTTTCTTAGCTTTTTATGTTGTTAAAGAAATTTGTAACCATCTCCTAATGCATCTAGCCTTGATGCATAAAATGATCATTTGAATACTGCTTTGCTTTTTACCATTTCCACACATCTGCCCTAAAGGTGTATTTTTTTTTTCCTAAACAGTGCATTCAATTCTGTTATGTCTCCTTTTCTGTGAAAATACACTTCTTTTTTTTTCTGAGAATGAATTTTTTGTGTGTTTTGGTGAAAAGGGATTTTATCTTTTGGAGACATATCATGTCTCTGGGAATATTTGTATACTATTCTGTACTATAAATCATAATTTTATTGTTTCCAAATATTCTGAAGATGTTTAGGATTATATCTAGATTTAAGCTTCACTCTTAAAAAAGTTATTTAGCTGCAATATGGTAGTATTGGTACTAAGAACAGCACTTCTGTCAGTCATATGTACAGTATCTTTTGAGAAAAAGACCAATGTTAATGAGCTGTCTACTCCTGTTTCAAACTTAGGAGTGCAATAGAGTAATATCAAACGAGGATGCTAAGTTTTCATCGTGCAACAAATCATCTTGCTTCTGTTCTGAATAGAGTCATATTTATTTTAAATCTAGTGTTGTTCACTGGAGTGCTGGCCACACATTAAGATAGAAAAGATGAAAATTCTGAATGCAGGAAGATGTTAAAGTTTATAAAGATTTAGGTCTCTATGCCATATGATATAATCATTGTTTAGAAAATATATTTATCTTACTGATGTACTGAATGACAAAATTGTAATTATTCCCTAACTCCTGACAAAAAAAAAATTGGAATATCGTGGTTACTTCTGCACATTTCTGTCAGCTGTGTGGTATTTTGGCTTTAGATAGAACAGTCAAAGTAGTTTGGGCATGTGTTTGTTATTGCTAAGAGCAGATCTAGAAAGAGGCTGATATTTTTAGTAGCAGAAGAGCTTTGATATGGTGATGAACTATAGAGAAAATACACTTTTTTTCTCGTTTTTTTGAATCATCTATAGTCAGATAATTTGGGAACTATTGCCTTTTTTTTTTCTTTTATGTTTTATGGCAAACCTTAGCTGAAAATGTCATTTTCATTGAGTTACGAGCAAAGCTTTTTTTCCTACCAGAGTGGTTTTGGGTTGTTTGTTTCTTTTTTCACCCAATTTTTACAACCTTTTCACCTGCTGAAGAGAACTGTATTTTAACTGAAATGTCTGATGGGAGTGATGGACATTTTTCTATTCCACACGTGCACAGTGGCTGCTGTTGTATGTGGCTTGATCCCTGCTGACTCAGGTTACAGTCAGGTTGATTTAAGCCAACAGAGATACTGAAAGATGATTCAGAGGGAAAAGATGATGACATTCATGTATAACTTTAAGTCTCTTCAGTTCGTATTGATCTTTAAGGTAGTGAGATTGCATGTGAGTATTTTGCTCACCTAATCCATGTTAGAAGCACTAAACTTTTAACTATGCTTTTTCCTTTCAAATGCCGTTTAAGTGCTTTAGTATTTTTTCCCACTCTTTCCTTTTTTACTTTTTGCACTACTCTGACATAAAAATAAAGGTACTAGTTAAGAAACGAAAATGGAAAATTCTTATAATTATCAAACAATTAATATAAATCCTACAGGTGCATAAAATGAGATACAATATTAAGGACCATTTTAATGGTAACTTTGTCTTCCCTTAATAGCGGAAATGGTGACTCATCTCCAACAGAGAAAGATCCACTTGGAATCCTAGAAGGTATAATTTCTGCAGTGCATGCAAGCGTTGAAAAAGGGTAAGAGCTTCCTGTACGGATTCTTTGGGTAAGACTTTGAAAGATGCTTCTCATGAAAGCTCTGAAGGTACAATACTGAATATGGATGATTTTTCTTCATGGATATATGTAATGAGTTTGCACTTAATTTTCTAAGACTTTATTCTGGAATTGGCTATCATTTTTCATGTTCAAAATCTGAGCCCTGACAGAAGTTTTTACTTTTCATTTGGAAGAAAGCACTGAACCTAAAATTTAGATAACTGTATTATGGTGAATTGAGAAAATGGTTTTTCAGCTGTGACTTCTGCAGATTGTATACCTACCAGGAATATGTCACTGCTTTTGTTTCAGTTTAGTTGATAAATTTCAAATAATAATTATTCACTTTCAGATATCTGAATTTAGATATCTTAAGTTTGTCAATACTTGTAAGGGAGAGTGCAGAAACAATTTCCCAAATGCTATATGATGCTTCACCACATTTTTTTCTCCTCTTTTGGGAATGTCCTTATTTCAGACCACATAATGGCCTGTATATCTCAATGACATTTTCCATTTCATTCCCAGTAAAGACAAGGAAGAAACAAAAAAAAAATCAGCTTTGTTTTCCCAGATGTACAAAGAAGTCATGTATAGTAATGACAATAAAATCCAATACTCTCTGGTAGCCACACACACACAGTGACACTATTTTTTGAGGCTTCTCCAATGACATTAAATTAGCTGAATGTTGGATACTGAAGTAAACTGAATTGATGTAAAAATTTGCAGTAAATATAATTTGCAGTATTCTAAGGTATAATGGATGAGTCGGTACTATTTTTTTCTGAGATGCACCTTCTGGAGTCTTTTATTTGTGTACTTCGTCAGCATTTAACTGCTGAAACAATAAGATGGAGTGAAAGTAATGATGATTGCAAGAGATCACTTATATTCCTTTAAATACTTATTTATTACCTTAAAACTCAGCTACTTGATTTACAAAACAGGAATATTTTCCTCAGGAAAACATACATAAGCATCAAGTGCAAGCTCTACAAACTCTTGAAATATTCCAGCAGGTCCTTTTAATTCTCAAACTTTTAATTTACTGTTTGAATGCCACCTGTTCAGCAAAGGCAAGTCTAATTCAGCAGGAGTTCTGAGCTAACAGCATTATTCAGACAATGTAAAGCCTAAGTAAAATTGAAATCTTTGTAATATGAAAACCTAAGATGTCAGTGTTTATTATTTCAGAGCTGAAAGACAGGCTAAATTGGTGTTTTCTGTCTCCCATTACTTTCCCGTCTGTCTTGTTAAGACAAATAAGGGAACATTAGTTACAAATCACACTCCACCAGGAGCCACTTGCTTGGCTTTTTTTTTTTTTTAAGAAAAGAGTTAGCTTGAGTTTAAAATATTATTGGACGTTAAAACAGCATTTGCTGATTTGGTACTTGTTAGTTTATAGCCTCCTCCGAGGGACATCACAGATCATTCTGTCTCCAGCTGTTAACTGCTTGGTCAGTTCATGTTGATCTGTGTACTGTGAATGCTTCCACACAGAATGTATTTGATATAATACACCTTCTGAATCAAATTATATAATTAAGAGTTTTTATAATTAAAAGTCCAACCCAAAAGCTTAGGGGTTTTAACATCTCTTTTTTTTTTTCTTTCTAAGGATTTTGGGCATTTTGCAATCATTATCATGCTAAGAACTGAGAATGATCAAGCTGGCCAGAGATGGTACACAAAAAAAAAAAGATATGGCTAGGGCTGCAACTGGGAGAAAATAATTTAGTGTGTGTGGAGTAGAAAGAAGAGTCTTGTAAAGAAAGAAAGAGAATGCAGGGTGACACTATGAATAAGCATTCAGAGATAAAAATGTTATACTAAATATGCAAGCATTCAAGCTGGTTTTCCATAAAGTCAGATGGTGTGGTAGTACAGGCATCAGTAAGGCCCAGACACCATGAAAAAACTTGGATTTTCAGATGCTCAAACCCAGCACCATTGTATGGTACCAGAGTAGCTTGTGGGAAAATATGTAAGTATACAGATGGATTCCTATGGTATTATATGATTATTTGAAGCTCAGAAAAAGTTCTTACATCACACAGTTTTGGGCTCCTGATTTACAAGGGCCGGTTTTCCTGCAGCCTCACAGAGGTCAGATCTTCCATTTCCTGGTGTTATGTGTTTCTTTCATAATGAACGTGCTTGTTAAGTTTTGAAAATGCATGTAGTATTTTCATTAGGATTATTACCAGAGACTATTTAACACCGTATTGTTTAATTACAGGGAGAAAATAGTTTCTGCAGATGACCTTCTGGAGTGGTTGAGACCTTTCTGTGGTGATGATTCTTTAGCAGTGAAGCCTCGCATCAGGGTATTGCAAATTCTGGAGCAAGCCTTCCATCTCAGTGATGAGGATAGCAAGCTGCTGGTGTACTTCAGGACACAAGCCGTTCTTAGAGCTTGCTGGCCTGAAACAAAGGTATTTATACTGATTGCTGCAAATTATAGCATTAGGCTGTTTTTATGAGAGGATTACATAATGAAATGTTGGTCTGCAGTATATGGTTGTGATGCATCCTGTTGTCTGGAAACTAACCCTACTTTTCTGTTTTAAATCAAGTTTCTGATACATTCTGATTCTTTGTAAAACAAAGTTATGTAAAGGTAAGGGACTTTTCTGATTTTTCTTTAGAATCAGGAGTGCATAGTACTGAACTTGACTGAAGACTAATCATCTTCCTCCATGTCAAGCACTGACTTTGAAGTTTTTGTACCTTCTTTCCTGACCCTTTTTTTCTGTCAATGTTACCTTCCGTTTTTATCTTCCACTTGGTGTCACATTTTATTCACAATTACAATGATAATTACTGGCCACTGACTCTTTTTTTCTTGGGCCTTTAAATATTATTTCATGAATGTGTAGCAATTTTGAAATCATGAGTAGCACTTGCTGCATGTAGAATTGTTCAGAAGCAGAGTTACTTTTTGTTCATTTTCTAAGTGCCTCCCACCATGCCAAGACCTTACAGAACAAAAGTAGAATATTACTAATAGCTCCCAAAAAAATCTGTGCACAAACCCACTTTATATTCATATAAAACTGAAGCAATCTCAGTTTTGACTTGCTGTGCTAAATTCATCCAAGGGAACAATCCTAATAAAAATCTTAAAAGGAAAAGAAAGTACTTATCTCTTGGTTTCTTTGGAAATTACTTTTCCTCTTGTATTCACAGTAATACCAGCATTTAACTCCTCAACTACTGTTTGGGTGTCTGTGATTGGATTCTTCATCTTCAGTTCAATCCTTTGTCAGTGTTTGTGTTGCCTGTGACCTGCTTTCTAATTCAAAATTATTTCCAATTCTAAAAAAATTGAACTAGAGTATGTCTTAAAAAAAAAGTTACAGGTAGATAATAGCTTTCAGCTGTGTTTGTAGAAGACAGAAAAAGAACCTGTATTTGACAGAAACCTTGTGACACTCATTACACTTGTGATTTTATCTAAAATATTTATCAAACTTTTATTTTCTCCCGTATTTCTTGTAAGTCAGAATGTATATAACTTTGCAAAAAGAAACACACCTCTATTTGGTTACAAAACCAAATTTTAGGACTTAATTGAATGCATTTCATATGCTGCTGGCTGATGTGTAGCTCACTGCCCACCAGAGCCCCCAAGGCCCCCTCAGCAGAGCTGAGACAGCCACAGCTGTGCTGTCCCCACCTGTGCTGTTCCAGGTGCAGCACAACTGTTAAACTTTGTGCAAATTTTGCTGGCCCAGTCTGCCAGCCTGTTTAGGCCTCTCCATATAAATGGTTAATTTCTGTTTCTTGAAGGGATTTTTAAAATCAACTAGTTTCAAGCAGGAAAACCTGCTTTTCTTTTTGTGAGGTTTGTACTGACTGAGCAACAGTACATCTGCTCATAACACAGTGTTGCTGATCACTTCAGTGCTTTATGCTTTTGCTGATGAGTAAGCAAGTAGTACAAGAAGACATGTAATAAAGCTTGGATAATGCTCTAGCTAAGCTCAAACTTTTCAGAGATAATTGTATGAAAATATGTACACAACACCATAATACTAATTTCTCTGTATATACTATTTATTATTTAGCTAAGTGTAGAAATAGCTTTCATGCCTGACAATAGTGAAAGCTGTGCTTATATGTACATACATAAAAATCATGGTTTATGCACCCCACTTTCTGCTACAGAGTGCAATTACAAGAGTCCTATTGGAATATATTAAAAATTATTCTCATTTTCATGTCAGCTCAAGCTCGGTGTGATTGTTTTCTTTGAATGTTTTGTGCTAGGTAACTAATGTGTTACTTAGGTGGAAGAGTCCTGTTGCTTTGTCCATTAGATACCCGTCACTGAAATTCAGAGTTCTTCACAAATATCCAAGAAAACAAATGAGTGGTCTTAGATGTGGACTATTTATTTTGGATTTTTTTCCTCTTGTAGTCAGCTGATGTCAAATGCTAGTCTACAAGCTGATACTAGAAAAGCTAGTGATGGCCTTGTTTGAGTATTAAGTTTGCGTATTTTGTGAATTAACAAAAACGGAAAATATCATCATAAAATAGCAGATTGAAAACTGTACATTTCCCGGTCCTTCATGGTATGTTAGTGGAACAAGAACACTGCAGAAGTCTGTGCTTACATGGCTGCTTAAAAACAAAGAGAGAGATTTGTGTATGAGGTGTGGCAGAGCATTAGGGTTAAGACACAATTTTCTCATGCAAGTTCACGCTTCAGGTGCAAAGACCTTTTACAGCAACCCTGTTTTACAGAAGGGTGTATTGTAGCACAGCTTGTTGGGTAATCCTGCATGAAGAAGTAGACAGGAGAAATATCATCTTTCAAACTATGTCAGTGTGCCTGTGTTGTCTGTAGGTATCACTTTCTCTAGCATCACTACACCTTTATTAATTTGGTCTTCCTTTCTCATCCAGCAAAATAGTTAAAAAAAAAAAAATCCCATTTCAAACAAATGGGGAGGGAAAGGGCTGTGGATTGAATGCTGGTTTTAGATTTTAGAGGAATGTGTTTAAAGGTTGTTAGTTTTCAGGGGTTTATAATGAGCTTTAAATTGCAAATATGTCCAAAATGTATTCGTTATCTTGCTTCCAGATTGTTGTATCATTACTTGCTTGGTGTTTCTTACACGCTTTTAGGAGATCCCTCTTTTCCTATACCATTCCTTGGCACAAAAAGGGATGGCAGATATTATAAAGTATGAACATGGATTTCTATTGAATAAAGATAATTTTAATGGTATTGCAGTGTTCAATTACCAGAAAATGTGTGAAAGCCACCGTCAGTGTGTCTACTAATCCTCTTAGACAGACTTTGCATACATCAAGGAGGGACTTAATATTTAATTATGCTCTAGGTGCTGCAAGTAGTGGTCCCACAAATCAGTGTGCTGGGAAATAGGCCAGCTCTTAAAAATTAAAAATGTACTTTATGGAAGGAGCTACCTATCAAACACTCAGAAACACAGTGATTTCCAGTTCTCTCATGATTAGTTAACAAAATTAAAAATTCAGGGGTCCTCATTTTTCAAAGGCTTGAGAGTCTTTAATTCACATTCCAACAGCATTCCACGCTAGGGAGGAGGAGGAGACATGCCTTGTTTTAATCCCCTTGATGAATTTTATCTGAGCTCTTCAGGTTCTGTAATTTTCTAGTTAACTGGTGCATGAAAAATATGGGTCAAAATACTGACTTTTTATATTTTAAAAAACACTGGAGGGGGAAGAAAGACATTGTTTAGAATGTTGGTATCAAAATTCATCTCTATTCATCTAAGTGGGAAATCCATTTATTTTCAAATTGTACATAAATCTGTATAGCCTGTAATGACTCAGAGCAGTGTCTTAACAAGCCTAAAGTGTCAGGTTATGTGTGGGTGCGTGTACGTAGTTGTTCTGCTCAGTGACCAGTTACAAGGCATAGTTCACAGGAATGAGTGAGGGTTTGCCCCAGGAGGTTACAGTGGCACTAGCAAAGCTTCTGTAAGTAAACCAAGGCTTACTTTAAGATAGGAAGTTATTAATTGTGAAGCTTCTATAAGACACACCTTTTCTTGAAAGGATCGTTTAATTATTATGCAAATGCAAAATGTAATTACTACTTGCATGCCACTTAAATGGAAATAGCTTTGTCATTTAGAGAAGGTAATCTCATTTAGCCTTCCCCCTTATCTTGTTATATTATGTTTTCTTTCATGATCTTGGGGTATAGAGAGCTGCTGAGGGCAAAATGTTTTGAAAATTGCAAGGGATGTCTATTAAGGATTTAAAATTGTAACTTTAGGCACTTTTCCTATTTATTTTCTTCCCTAAAGTTTAGCTTTGAAAAGTTGACAATTTAATTTGTATTGTGTATGTGGGATGTGCACAACACATTTTCCTTCCTTCATATAGGCAATTCCTGTGTGCCATATGCAAACTTGTGTCTCAGCAACCTTGGTGATGTCTGCATTGACTTTCTGAGAGCTTGGAGTGACTGTCAAGATTCCATTGCTGCTTTGTTCCTCTTTCTCCTGTTAATGAAAAATGTGTATCTGTTTCCATGGTGTTTCTTCATATGACTTTGTTAAGAATGGTCTCAATGGGAATGTCAGTGTCCAGTGATTTTCAGCTTTTGCCATTGCCTCTTCTCATGTCAGAGATTTAAACATGAGAAGTCGTTTTGCTGAAACCATTTATCAGGTAACAATGACCTGCATTTAGCTTGATCTGGCCCCATACAAGTAAAGGAGCTGTATCTGTTTCATCCCCAGCCATCTTTTATTTGTGAAAAATTCTTAATTAGAAGAAAGATTTATGTTCCTATCAACTCTGAGTAAATTTGTTATTATGTTGCTTATAATTCTAGAGACATTGTTTCTCTGCTGGTAATGCATAAAAATTAAGCTTAAGAGATTTAATTTAAGTTTTAATTAATATTTTAAAACACTAATTTCCATTCCTTGAAGATGCAATTTATCCATATGAAAACATGTGCAACTTTTTTTTTTCTGGGAACATAAATTGTAGCGTGTATGATTAATTAAATACTTTAAGATGCAAATGAAATATTTTCCATTAACTACACAAGTATAGCAGATTAGACAAAGTGGAGAGAAAAGCAGTGTCGCTTGTGTGCACACAGGTTTTCAACGTGAGCTCTGGGCACTGCAGTGCTCTGTCACCAGTAGCAATTGCTTCAGAGGAAGATAAGAACGTTCTGGAGTGGATTCATGGGGGATGATTCACTTTCTCTAATAGGCCTTTTGTAAAGAAGGTGTAAGTGCAGAATGGTTGAAACAGTTTGTACTCAGCTTTGATCCCAGTTTCAGAAAAATTAAGGGCTCATTAGTGATGTAATCAGATTTCTATTAGTATGTTTCAAGGAACTCGGTGGATAAACTGTGATTCAGCCTTAGGTATCTCCTGCTAAATTTTCAGCATTGGTACACACCGTGCATCACGGAGCACAAAACATGCTGAAACTTCGTGAAGGAGGGATGCCATCCAGAGGGATCTGGACAAGCTCAAAAAGTGGGCCTGTGGGAATCTCATGAGCTTCAACAAGACCAAGTGCTGGTGCTGCACCTGGACCGGGACAACCTCCGGTAATAATCCAGGCTGGGGGATGAACAGATCCAGAGCAGCCCTGCTGACAAGTGTAGATACAAAAATGCTGCTAGCAAGGATTTTCTTGCTATTTTCTAAGTCCGTGAGAGACTTTTCTTTCTCACAGAAGAGGTAGCAGAGAATGTAAACAACCAAGCTATCTGCAACCTTGAAAAGTCTTGTTTATGTTATAGTAGAAAAATATTTTGACAATGGATGTTTTAGGATTTTAGCCAATCACCCCCAAGGGGTGGCTGATCCTTTGACCAATTAGACTATGAAGAAAAAAGTCTATAAAAGAGTTTGTAAAATAATTAAATAAATCAATCTTGCTGCACAGTTCCTGCCTGCTGGATCTTCTGCTCCTCCTCCTCCCTATAGCTGCAGGACACAGTGATATACCCTAGGGCCCAGGCCTGCAGTAATAGACAAGGACATGGGGGTGCTGGTGGGTGAGAGGCTGGACATGACCCAGCCATGTTCCCTTGCAGCCCAGAGTGCCAGTTGTGTCCTGGGCTGCATCCAAAGCAGTGAGGGCAGCAGGGGAGGGAGGGGATTCTGCCCCTCTGCTCTGCTCTGGTGAGACCCCACCTGCAGTGCTCCATCCAGCTCTGGGGTCCCAGCACAGGAAGGACATGGATGTGTTGGAGCAAGTCCAGAGGAGGACAGCAAGATGATTTGAGGGATGGAGCACCTCCTATAAGGAAAGGCTGAGAGAGTTGGCATTGTTCAGCCTGGAAAAGAGAAGACTCTGTATTACCCCAGGCCTGGGCCCTAAGGTATATCACCGTGTCCCGCAGCCGTAGGGAGGAGCAGAAGATCCAGCAGGCAGGAACTGTGCAGCAAGATTGATTTATTTAATTATTTTACAAACTCTTTTATAGACTTTTTTCTTCATAGTCTAATTGGGCAAAGGATCAGCCACCCCTTGGGGTGATTGGCTAAAATCCTAAAACGTCCATTGTCAAAATATTTTTCTACTATACCATAAACAAGACTTTTCAAGGTTGCAGGTGGCTTGGTTGTTTACGTAACTCTGCTACCTCTTCTGTGAGAGAGAAAAGTCTCTCACGGACTTAGAAAATAGCAAGAAAATCCTTGCTAGCAGCATTTTTGTATCTAAAACTCTGGGGTGACGTAAATGTGATCTTCCAGTACCTGAAAGGAGCCTACCAAAAAGATGGAGAGAGTCTCTTTACAAGAGCCTGTAGTGACAGAACAAGGGGGAATAGCTTCAGACTGGAAGAGAATAGGTTTAATCTAAGTAGCAGGAAAAAAATCTCTGCTGTGAGGGTGGTGAGGCACTGGAACAGATTGCCTATAGAAGCTGTGGACTGTTTCAAGGCCAGGTTGGATGGGGCTCTGAGCAACCTGGCCTAGGGGAAGGTATCCCTGCCAATGGCAGGGGGATTGGGACTTAATGATCTCTAAGGTCCCTTTCAAACCATTCTGTGATTATATGATTTAACCTCTTTATATGATTTGTTATGTGATGTTGTTCTGTGTTTTCTAGGATATTAAAATCCAGACAATCTAATTCTCTATTTACTACACTTTTTCCCTTATTCTGTTTGTTTACTCTAAGTAACCCAATTCCGGTCATGGCACCTCCTCTACAGCGTTTTCTCTCTGTAACTATCCTGTCCTCTATCTCAGAGCCCATTGTGATACGTAGTACACCTCCTGAGAAAGATAACTGGAGAAGTGAATGTGCTGTCCTTGTGGAAATTAACAGTCCATGCTTATGCATCCCAACTCCTTGACTACTCTCTTGTCTTCATCTGTACATCAACCAGAGGTCTCTGGATTTCATACAGTGAGGCTCAGGTTACTGTTTTGACTTGATTAGGCTAGTTTAGCATATTTTAAAAGGCAATAGTTTTACCATTGTTAAATTTTATTTGCCATCATGTAGTCATTTACTTACTCTAGACTTTTTCTTTTAAAGACTGTTGGGGGTTTCTTTTGACGTAAACTAGCCTTGACAATAATTGGTCTGCATTTTTGTCTGTTCAATGCTTGCAGTCTCCTCAAAACAGTTTATATAAACAAGGAAGCAGCCATAAACCCATGAGAAATTCTACTTTTTACCTTTACTATTTGATCATAAACTGGAAGTTTTTGTTTGAACTTTTTGGGTTTTTCCTGTTAGTAGATCAAGTTCTTCAGTGGTTTCTAGTCAGGAATGTTGTTCTAAGCCCTTTGAAAATATAAGTCAATTGTAAAACGGGTTTTCTTTAGGCATTATTGTGTTAGTATCTTAAATGCGTAGTTTTTATTAGTAACTGTTGACGGTAGATGCTATCCTTTTTTCCAAACAGTTTTCTTATTCCATCAACCACTGTGCTAGTTGACAGTTCTTATTTAGATGTCTGTAAATTCTGTATCATCTGAGGGACCTCACTCAGGTATTCATAAAATAGTTCTTACTTTATAGTAATTTGTGATATTTTGTGTTGGTTGAGGGAGTGAGTTTTTCCACATTGCTGCTATTGTTACCCAGGGACCCAGCTATCAAGACTGTGACTGCTAGGACATGAACTGCACCGAATCAAAAAGAAAACCACCAACTGCAGTGCTTCTGTTGTGCCATTTGGTGTGACAGGTGTGTGATGCTGCCTACCCTATTCGGATTATTTTTATGGCTGCAACAGAGCTACTAATTTATTTCAGTTTTTACAGCTTAAATAGTTTTATTATAACCACCCACCTGGTATTTTAATGGCTCCTGGTCTAGGTCATAAATATGGAGAAACAGTGAAGGAATTTTTCATTAAAAATGTGCATTTCCTTTTTTTAACTGGAAAGAGTAGTATTGAAGTATTATTTAAAATTGGAGTTGATATCAACAACCTCTTGTTCCTGTAAGATAATATCCTAGTTTATTGTGAGTTTTTCTTTCTAGAAATGTATCTTTGACTTCGCTAGTTTTGCCTATCTACAGGAAGATATTTTGGAATTACTAATTCTGACAATGTTTCATTTACATGTAAACAGATTTTAAAAGAATTTTGCTTTATTAGCAAGAATTGCAGGCTTTGGTTATCAAGACAACAGTTGCACATAGGGGTGAATACTGGCAGCTTGTGGTAGATGTTCTGCTGCTTGATGGTAGTGATGATCAGAAGGGTAAATTAAAAAACCACTTGTGTATGGTATGGAGGGAAATGGCTGACGCTGATTTAACAGCTTAAAAGTAATATTTAAAGATTAAAATCTTGTCATTTCTAGGCTGTATCTTTCAACGCTGTTCTCTGCTCTACATGTTAGAATATTCTTATAATGCATACAGTCTGAATTATGAAACAGTGATTAGTAGCTGGTGCATACACAGAAGATTACTTAACATGTCTGTGAGTCCCTCATGTTGCACAGGTATTAGTTTCAGCCATACATGAATCCAAATTTGTACATATTAATGCACACCTACTCAATATACAATGTCAATAACATGTATATTAATCCTGTCTCTTTCAGTTCCAGCTAGCTAGCTATAGGAGTCTTTCAAATGCATCATTTTTTTCCTTATTTGCCCTTATTCTCCCTACCAATATCTATGTACAGTCCTCAGAGGTTTTCTCTGTGCTGAAATGTATTTGCAGATTAGGACATAATCTCCTGCAGAATACAAATGAATGGATTTTATTTTCTGCATGAGTTATTCATTTTTATGCATTAGGCAACACATTTGTGTTTATTGAATCTATATACATTTCTTAGCTGCATATGAAGCAGATAAGAAATTAATATATAAATCACTTCAGAAGAAAAAAGTTCTTGGGTATTTCTATAAGAACTCATCATGTGGCTGAGCCTAATTCATCGCTGGTAGGCTTCTTGATGATTTGTTTTTTAACTTGAATCCCATAACCTTCTTATCTTGTACACTGGCTGTAGTTTGAGTAGGATTTTACCTGTGAGATTATGTGCATCTCTTTAGTTTCTACATGCAGCAGGCTTGCATATGTGCTCAGCATTCAATTATAATTTTAATATGTGAAGCCCAGCTCTCAGGAAAGTGCAAGAAAGCCTGACTTCAGAGTTCTTCCTCTGGGATACAAGGCACGTGCTACGAACACTGAGTTTGTTCATGCAAAACCCTTGACTTCAGTTTTAATTTTGAATTGATTGCTCTAAGACTGTAGTTTTGATAGCAGACACTTCCTTCTGGTTTGTCAGACAGTGTTTGTGTCTTCCAGTCTAGGTCAGAGCAGCCCCTGATCACTGAGACCAACTCCTGGCCTGGCACAGGACCCACCAAGAGTCACACCATGTAACTGAGAGCATTGTCCAAACATTCCTTGAGCTCTGTCAGGCTGGTGCTGTGACCACTTCCCTGGGAAGTCTGTTCCAGTGCCCAACTACCCTCTGGCGGAAAAACCTTTTCCTAATATCCAACCTAAACCTCCCTGACACAGTACTTCGAATGTGGTTGAGGGATTTTTTATTTTTTTGTTGGTTTTGGTGTATGTTAAATGGATATTCTTAATAAAGCTGTTGCTTTGCATTAACTGGGATAACTCCATAAGCATAGCTTCAAAAAAGCTTCTTTCAAGCAAGGGAATTTAATCTGCAGCACTGGCCCAGGCTACGAACTGGATCATGTTTTTGCTGTTGTTTTTTTTCATTAAACAAGGGCTAAATCCTGTTACTATACAGGAGCATTTTGTGAGGCCAGTGGAACTCTTATTTAAAAGTTGCCATCTCTCAGCTATGACTTGCTACCACATAAGTGTCCATTTACCAAAATCCAAAATGGGTTGAAAGTAGAATTATCAACATGTGGACTAGGGTAGATGGAGAAAATAAGATGAAAATGGCTTATTTAAAGCTGACAGGTTCCTTTGCCATGAGGGGAGTATATTTGGGACCCATTTCTGAGAAGGGAAAACTTACCTTTTTTAGAGGAAAGAAGGACTTCACAAATGACACATATTGGCAGACAATTTTTTTTTGTGGAACCTTGTGCACAGAAAATCTTTGACCTTGCCAGGTTTCCAGTTCAGTTTTATGTGTGTGGTCTTCAAATTGCACTTTTCTAATCCAACAATGGTATGAGTAAACTAATACTTTTATAATCTAAACCACAGATTTCTGTGGGTTTTCTCAAAACTAAAAGTTCTTATCAGCTTTACAACAAAGGCTTTCCAAAAATAGGAAGTAAGTGCAGTAGTGAGACTAAATGCTCAGTAAGGAAGCAGATTATGTCAGTGTGTCATCATAGTCATTGGGCAGTGTCCATTTTTCTAGGAAATCTTTTGAATTTAATTCTAAAACATAGGAAGTATTTAATGTCTGTAAAAGAGTGCTGTATAAATGTGTTCTCTGAACTATATTTCTTTATTTCCTGACTCTGTATGTGGCAATATATTGCTAAGACATAGAGTGAAAGGTATTCTATCACATTATCATTTAAACTTCAAAATTTCGCTTAATACTAGGGGAAGTATTTTAAGGGGATAATACGTTTGAGGGAAGTGTGTAAAATGTATCTTTGACAATCAATTTCACTTGACTTCATTGACTCTTCTACAGCTGCCTATACAGAGAGTACACATTTTGCATATGGAAAGTGAGAAGCTTATGTGTGTCTGTGTTCCCACAGGAAAACTGCATAAAACAAAATATTGTGGGTCCAGTGTCTTTTCATAATGTAAGTTTTAATATGTGTATGAGTATATGAAAATGTCAGTGCTGGTTGAGATCAAGGCCCAGTATTCTGTATCCAGTATAATCACTTGGTGACCAAAATAACAGACATGGAAGGAAAAGTAGGAAAAGGAAAAATACATGTGAAACATACTCCAATATTGCGCTCATCTGTGGGTAGTCGGAGTGGGTTAATTAGGCATAAGAACAGGAAAGTAACTGTGAAGACAAGCTGTAAATTCAGGTGCTACTTTACCACAATGGGAGAGTCAATTAGGAGAATTACTTGTAAGATCAAGTAAGTGTAATCTTGATAAAGTCAGATAAGGAAGATCTATCTTTGGGTTGACAGGTGAGAATGATATACCAGAAAGGGACTAAAGACGAAACTCGTTTGCACCTCAAACTTGTTTTCTTAAGTCAAAAGACTAAGCCCATTAGGAAGTATTCTATCTTAAACAGAAGTTACAATTTTAGTGCAAAATTACTGGATAAAATTGTTGTCTTGGGGTGACTTTATGATGTGTATCCCCTATTGCTTCTCTATACCCAGAAATTAATTTTGTGCCTTTCTGTGCCTTTAAACTGAGCCTGAGAGGGGGAAGAAAAAAATTGAGCAAAACTTTTCAAAGCAGTTCTGTTTCAAGGACACAGAGATATACAGACTCCTCTGCTTTTGTGGCAGCAAGCAGCAAAAGTGGAGAAGCACCTTTTTTTTTCCCAGCCAGTTTTTTCCAGCTCCTTTTTCTCTGGAGGGAGATGGAGAGTTGAACTTTGTTTTTCCTGGGACTTTGGTTTTTGTTTTTTTTTTTTTCCCCCTTCTTCTTTTTTCTGGACTGTTTCAACATCAGAACACCTCAGGAGAGTTCTGCACTGAGGCCCGGAGGTGGGCCCACAACCCAGCTCCAAGGAGGGGGCGAGAGATCTACAGAAGGACTCTGAAATTTTCCGAGGTTTTCTCTCCACAGAGAGAGGTTTTATTATTTGGCATTATTATCCTTTTCCCGTGTGTTTGTTAAATAAATAGTTTTTATCTCTTTCACTTTCCTTCAAGGAAAATTTCTTTTTTCCCCGAGCCTGGTGGGGGAGGGATGGTTGTAATCTGCTTTCTGTCAGAGGATATATTTCCAAATTTGTCCAAACCGGCACAAATAATTGCACAATTGTGGACAGAGATACGTGGATTGTCAGAAAAGATTGCAGTAATGACTTTCTCCAGCACTAAAACCTTTTCAACTTTGAAGAATAAGACTATAAATGTAGTGAGGGAGAAAACAGTATGGAAAAGGAGTAGTAGTTCCCCACTTCTGTTTCTCTGTATCTCTGTCCCCACTTCTGTTTCACTGTATCTCTGACTTCCAGGGTATGTCTCACAAAACAGTTGTGTTCACTGGTTTTGAACCTCATCTCTCTGGCTCTGTGTGAGGTCTCTTACTGACCTGCATTTAAGCAGATGTCTCAAAGTGTCTGTGCCCAAGCTTGGCAGCTTTGCTCTCAAAGTTGCTGTTGACTTTCTCCATCCTGTGTGCCCTTGCCCATTGCTAGTGGACCAATGGCTGAATGACACACTGCTTTGTTCTTCCAAGCCTGTTACTGCTCTCCCCAGCCTGATCCTGTTGTGCCTTGGAGGATTTTCCCCTCTGTCACAATTTACAAGTTGTTTGGTTTGGGTTTTTTTGAAGAAACCCTAGTTTAGAAATAACGGGATGCTTGTAATGGGTTAGGGAGTATAACACTTGTGGTTTTGCCTTTAAAAAGGGTTTACTGTTGCTCTGGCATGTGAACATCTTGAATAAGATGTTTAATATGTGCTTGTGGTTTTGCTTTGTTTCACAAGTATATAATGTGTCTAACATCAAGGCTGATAGGATGTCTAGCATCTTGAAACAGTTTGAAGAGGATGAAATAAATAATAGCCTTTAAAAGCTCCTAATCTTCCGCGTGCAGAGTCAGTAGCTATGCAATTTCAGGAACAGTTGTACATTGTTGCAGATTGTGTTTGGGCTGGGTGTTTTTACTGATTTTTTGACATTTGTGTTCATATTGTGAATAAAATTTCTATTTAACTTGCAATTTTATATGTCCTTTGTAGCAAGCATTTAAATTTGCAGCCTTGTGCTGGAAGTAGATTTTAGTAACTTAGGTTCGTGCAGACTTTCAGTAGCTGCACAGATAACAGCAGAACAGGGAATGACAGATCACAGCCTGACCTGCAAAGTGGAAAGACTACTTTCTTCAGTGACCAAACCCTACAGGCCTGTTGTATAGGAAGGACAGTATTTTCTTTGCTGATTTACTTAATTACATTGTAAACTCCTTGGGGCAAGGCTGTTGTATTTTTGAGCCATGAACTGCACAACAAGATAGCAACTGCAGAAATGCAGTCAAATTGCTACCAATCCTTTTAGTCATTGTTTATAAACCATGTTAAGCCCTGTCTAATGAGTGAAAGGAAGTTTTAGCATCAGTGTTCTCTGTCTCAAATCTGAATAAAATCTTTGTCACATCAGCCTATTATTTTGAGATGCAGCACAGATGAATTCTCTACCACTATAGCTTGGGTAGGGGGACTGGGGAGATACATAAAACCAGTGCATTTTACAAGGAAGTTCTGACAAATTGCAAGTCTATTGTAGCAATAAGGGACCAGTCAAATGCCTGCTTAGAGTTTCTATTTTCAATGCTGTATTAATTCAAATTTATGCTGCAGTGTCAAACATGAACACATTTTGAAATACTTACATTTACCATCTGGTAGATGTAATAAAATTAATTTTATAATCATGTAAATCAGTAAGGTTTTGGTTGCATTTCTTGGTAACAGCAAATTTTTTGCCTTTAGTACAGGGAGTTGCTTTTAAGCATGGATATAGCTTTTCTCCATGAACAAGCAATTATAGTGAAGGAAAGTATTTTTCTGGTTTCATTTATAAACATGCTTATCATTTATTTTCTTTGTAGTGAGCAAAATCTGTTGATGAAAACTGTGACTGTCATGCTACCATGGAGTAAAAATGGAATTTGCAAAATAGATACCAGTGGGCAGAGGGAGGTTGAGGTCTGCATTGGTTTTCCTGCTCACCATTCTCATACGTAAATAGCGTTTTTCTCTTGTCTCAGAGCAAGGGTTGAATTGGCTGGATCTTTTTATTGGCATTTCCATTTTTTTTTGGAACGAAAGTCACTCTGATCAGCCAAGTTGGCCAGCACCAGATTATCAGATTACATGGCTTTAGCAGTAAAGCATTTATGAGTCTATCAGGTATATCTATAGGATCAGGAGACCATTGCATAAGTAGATATCTATAACTTAAGGAAGCAATTCAGATACAGCAACATTCCACTGTTGCTGTAAATACTGGTTTAAACTAACTTCAATTTCAGGAGTTAGATAATGTACTGAACTAAATCCTGTGGTCTGCCATGCCAGAGGCTTTTTTTATCAGTCATGTGTGATGTCCACAGTTTTATTTAACTTCAGCATTCTTCAAGTGTATCATCTTACAATTTTTATAAAACAGTAGGGCTATAGAAGCTATAGAACTAACTTGTGAGGCAACTTTTCATATTTGGACTCTTTCATCCATATCACATGTGACGAGTAATAAAGCAATAACAAATGTGTAGAACAACATGATGAGTCACAACTTTGTGCACTGAAAGTTGACAAACTGTTGAGTGGTTTCAACATTTTAGGCATCTAATAGGGGCTAATCTGTGAGGAAGGAGTCTTATAACAAAAAGATTTAAGGTAAGTCTTCGGAAGGTTTGATCATAAGGCAGAAAAGTTGGGTTTATTTGAGGAGAGATTTTAAGTGCACAAAGTTTTTGATTCAAGACTGAATCTCTCATATGCTATGACAAGCTCATGCTGTATTTTGCCTTCTGAATTTTCTGTATGATTTTTTGAAGGAACATTAACATATGCAGATGTTTGTATATTCTTGATCCTGAACATATGTAGTCCCTCGATAGTGAAATTGTGTGTTTTAACAGTTTAACATAAGGTTTGGCTTTACTTAATTTGTGTATTGTTTTATAATCTATCATGAGTATAATTTCTACAATTAATTCCCCTAATTGACTCTCCCATTGTGGTAAATATTTGTGCAGCCTTTTAATGAGAAACATGATGCCAGCTGTGATCTACTGCCAAAGAAATTGCCTGAAACTGAGGAAAATCAAGCCAGAATGGAGCAAATCTGTTGTTAAAACTGAAAGCCCTTGCTTTCATTTTCTTTCCTTTTGTTGTTTTGTGGTTTGTTTGGGTTTTTTTCCCCCCTCGTTTTTCATATTTCTTTGGGGTCATCTGAAGTTCATGCCTGGTTATGGGCCTCATTATTCTGTTTATTGACAGATCCTTCTTTACAAGTGCTTGTGGTAAGAAGGCTCTGAGCAGTTCATGTCAGGTTATCTTTGCATGGTTAACCTTGGAGTAGTTTAGATGGGGTTTTGTTTTTAAAAAAAAAAAAAAAGGAAGGGGAAGTAGAGTGATATTATCCCATTACCCTGTGTTACAAGATTGAGTCATCTGAATAGATCATCCAGAATCACTACAAAGAGAGTGTTCAATTAAAAGTGGATTTTTTTTTAATCTGTTATTACAACAAAACAAGAGGCTTGACTAACCGCAGCAACTCAGCTAGCTTTCACTTTGTAAAGATGAACTTTCTACCTTATTACCCAGAGCATGCTCTGCTGTGGGAGGTGGCTGCTTCCTCACCGTGCTCTACCTCAGTCTCAGAAAGTGAAGGCAATAATACAGAGCAAAACCTACGTTACCTTAACGTTATCTTACGTAAGTTTATCTTACGTTATGTTTATGTTTTATATAGATCTATCTATCTGTCTAGATATATGTGTGTATATACATACATACACACAGTAAGTATAAATTAAAACCACATTCCTATGTGCTGTTTCAAGGTATTGCTTCCTTCTAGCAAGGAACTATTGCTTTGAAATCTCACCTGTTTCACATCAAATGGAAGCGGTATGTATCTAAAATGCCATCTTAAAGAGTGAATTTTCACTCATCTTCTTAAAAACTACAAGTTATTAACACTGTAGAAAGTTCATTTTATTTTTATTACTCTTAGTGAGAAACGTAGGTGACTTGTAAAAAGGCCATTGTAGAGAGAAATGCTGCAGAAATGCTCTCTGCGTTTGAGAATAGAAAGTTAATTCTTCTGATTGACTTCAATTGAATTAGTATGTGTTATGTCATGAGCAATCATATTGCAAGGATCCAGCTGTCCAAAACACAAAATTATGGTGCTATATTAATTAAGCTCATAAAAAAAGTAAACCCAAGTCTGTAAAGATGCATTATTAGGCAGAATTATTGGAATTCAGTTCATGTTGAGTAGGATGTCTGATCTACTCTCCACTACTAATAGGGGACCTTCTCTGACAGCTTTTCTCATCTCTTGATACTGTCTGTGCCATTTATTGCCATTTTTATAGTTACCGTTAGAAAGATCTGAACATTTAGTCTCTGTTTTGAAGTAACGTGCTGTTTGTGCAGATATACTAAAATGTACTCAGTGGACCATCCAGAATGGTATTGATGCCTTGGGTTTTAACTTTTATATTTTTCAAATCCTGTACTGCCTAGTGTATAACTCTGACATTTCGTGTGCCCTCTTAACTACTGTTCTCTCATGCTGGTCAGACATAACAAATCCTCTCTAGGTTTGCACTTCAAGGACACCTTGTTGTCCTAGGCCCCAAAATATATAAACTAAAGCCTTTGAGAGGAGGAGCAAACTTGGGGTAATTACATCATTAACCGAAATTAAAATTGGAGAATTAACCCTGATACGCAAATGGTCCAAACTTATAAAAGTGTGAAGAACCCATGACCCAGCATCCATCTTGGGTGGAGCCCCACAGAAGCTTTTGACTCCCAAGGTGTACCTTTGAAGGCCATTCAAATAAATAACCTGCTTTTATTCTCTTAATCTTGTCTAGCCTCTGTTTTCAGGTAGCCACTTCAAGGCATCAGTACTTACTTTGTTTCAATATTTAAAGAGCTAGTTTTCTGAAAAAGGGGTTTGGGGATGGGTAAGCAGTGTGAGAGCTTCCATTGTCTAGCTAGTACTCGATTTGCTAAGATGCTAAATATTTTGGAACCTTAGAGGTTAATGTCTTATGTCCCTTTTTTTCCTTTCTTGTTTATCTCCCTTCTCTTTTCAGCCTTGTCATTTAAATATCTAGTATTACACATTATCAAGTATATATATTACAAGTGGGTAACTGATGTCTGCTCTGTGACATTTGCAGTAAAGAAAAATATTTCAGGTGGACAGATCTAGGAAACATTTTTTCACTGTCTGAAATGTTTTAGTATATGGTGCTTTCAGATATACTCCGGAGACAGAAGCAAACAGTTTTTCAACACTAAATATTTTAAAGTCACAGATTATGTAGGCAGCTCGATAAATGCATCAGTAATGTTTGTTTTCCAGCCTCTTTTGAAAATTTGCCCTTGATGTATCAGAGCCACTTTGAAGAGATTGGGATGCGATCTTTAATCTTCCAGAGTGGCTGTAGAACTAAGGAAAACTTTGTCCATGTTTGATGTCTTAGAACTACTTGGGCTGAAACAGAAAAGTTAACATTTAATGCTGTTTATCTTCAGCAGAATTATAAGATGAAGCTGAAATGTTTGATATTCTGAAAGTTTCTGGACTCTCCAAGAAAAATTCAGTGTTAGAATGTGTTAATAAGACAGAGGAAGCTACCTTGTTATTGTAACAAATAATTTTTAAACTCCAGAAACTTGTGTTTGTTGGGTAAACAGTGAATTGCTCTTCCATTTGTGAAAGCCCTCCTGGTGTGATAGACAAACTTTTAAACAGATGTTACTTCTCATTTAGTAGCAAGTTGGTCTTATTTACAGCAACCTTCCTTTGACAGTCAGACCTTTTACCTTGCACACTTTTACTGTGGAACTGCAGGCAGTAATTATTTTTAAAAGAACCTGTCATCAACTGGAATGAATTCAAGTCTGGGCAAAAGCTGCAGGTTTTCAACAGAGATAGACACCTGTCCCGAGACAGAATTGTCTGGGAGCTGATGGGGGTGTAGGGTTTTGTTTTTCTTTTGTTCAAACACCTGTGCAGAGAAATGCTGTATTATTTGTTAGCAAATGTTCTTTGCTGGGTAGATGAATTTAGGAGCATCTTTCAGGCCTCCTTTCTAGGTGAGAAAAGATGAGCTGCTGTAAATTCAGATAAAACAATTGAAATTTCATAGGTGAGTGAGAGTAATATATATTAGGAAGGCACTGGACATAGTCATTCTTTGAAAAGGTGTGTGTGTGTATGTCTATACGTTGAAAAAAAGAAATTTAAGCAATTTTCTGTTGTTTGAAGAAGATGGGGATAAGACCTTCTGAACTAATCAAAGAATGTACTTGTGTGGGGTTACATTGTTCTAGGAATGTCCACCTAAGTCATTCCACTTTGTGTTCTCCCATTTTATTTGCATGTGGTTGAAAATTAGAGGTAAGAAAACAGGTTTCTGGGAAAATTATGGTTGCTGTGTTTCTTGCATTGTTTTGGAATAGTGGTTTTCTTCACACATAGTTTCAATTGCTTTTATGTCATTGATTTCTGAGGGGAAAAAAAAATTGGCTTAGTTTGTTTATTTTTTGTCTCCTTCAGGTAGAGATAACAGATATTGAAAATGAAGACAAAAGGTACAAACTCTTCCTGGGACTTTTGGAGTCCAGTCAGAGTCTGCCTGAGTTTCAGCACTTGGTCTTACTGCTTCAGGCTTGGCCACCGATGGACAGGAGCAATGGGTGAGCATTTCTTCAAACGACCATGTAACAAAAGAGTTCAGAGTCTTCTTGCTTGATATCATGATGTTTTCAGTCAAATAATTCAAACATGGCTGGTAGGAGTATGCCCTTTGGAAAAGGTCATGCTGGGAGGAATAAATGGTTTATTTAAAGCAGAATTGAATCAATCAGTGTCTTGTAAAAATTATATATACATTATATGTAGTCTGTGCCATGGAGGAAGGGAGAAAAACGTTTTATTGCCTGAACTGTTGCACAGGAGAGGGTTCTGTCTACTTAAATTTCAAGGTACATATTTTGCTCTTGCTTTTAACAGTATAAACAAAACCCATTAAAAAAGAATGGAGAGTTCTGACTGTTCTGTTCATTCAAAGTTACACTTTGCAGAAAGGCATTTGAAAAGTGATGTTCAAATGGATGTGGCAGACTGTCTGCCAGAGGTCTGGGAGGGTAATAATACCACACAATGGCACTTCTCTTGTCTAGATCCACTACACATTATTTCTGTTTCTGAATAAAGCATCCAAAACAGTTTAAGACAAAATAATTATAAGACTTCAGAATTGCACCTGTCAAAATGGATATTAACTAGAAATAGTAACATCCAGACTACGCTATATTTTATCATTTCTTTGGGTTTTGTCTGTGACTTTCTGAATACATTTGAAAGTAAAAAAATTTAACTGTTGTATTCTGTAACTGCTAATCACTTCTAAGATATAAGGATTCAAATAAAGAGGCAAGGGTCACATATCTTTCAGAGAGAAGTAGTATTACTAAACTTTTGGCTAGCCATGTCTGACGGTAGGTAGGTTAGAGTCATTAACTGGTGTTTATTTTGGATTACTTAGGAGTATTGATTACAACCTGTTTTTAACTTGGAGACTACATTCCCCAAAGTCTTTATGTGCATTGATTTTTTAAAAAACTTAAGGCTTATCTTTTTCTGAAAGGTAACTTGCTCACGAATAGAGAACTGGTGGGTTACAAGGTAATCTGTAAAGGTTTTTCACATTCAAGCCTACGGTTTGTTTGGAACTTCTGGATGAGCATTAATCTAAATTGTTTAGTGACAGGTTTACAAGCCAAAAATTGTCTTCAGTACATTAAGAATTACAAGGACTGCTTCGTGATTTGTCACAAATTCATGTTTCAACTTTCATTTGAAGTTTTGGGTTTGATTGTAATTGAAAATTGATGCCTCACAATGTGTGGGAACTGTCAAATTTTTTTAATCTACACACTACCTTTAACAAAAAACAAAACTTAAAGAACAAAAGTTCAAGTGAAATACTGCTGCAGTTAGCAAAATCATTTTTCCTTGGGTTCAACAGAAAGACTAGAGTTTGTGAAAGGAGAACCCTTCTTGAATATAGGCAGTTCTTATCTACTGCTCTGTAACAGAGGACACAAAAAATTACGTAATTGCATCTCCCTCTTGGTGTTATGTTCCTTCAGGCTGCCTTCCTAAAGTGAAGGATAGTAAAAGAAAAAAGGTATAGTCACAACTAACTCTGGATCAAATTTCAGAGGTGGGATACCTCTTGGACTTCAGCAATCTTGGAAGTGAAAATTTCTGCAAATACTTAGATCACCTGTATCATAACTCATTCAGAGTCTAAAGTAGTTGTGGCTCCGAGGCTGTTACATATTCACAATTCTTCCCTCTTCTCCCCCTGTTGCATAATTCCATATTAACAGCATGCAACTCTTCTTAGCAGCGTAGGGGTTTATATATGTGTGTGTATATGTGTTCCTGAAAAGCCTATCTTTAGGATGATTGGAAGTAAAGAACAGGAACTGTTTTGTTAGTGGTGTTATCAAAAATCTCGTTTTTGAGCAAAGAGGAAAACATCAAGAAGTTAAAACTATATGTATTAACATGTTTGTTGTACTAGTTTGAAAACAAACCAGTGGGAGTCACCAATAACAATTTAATAGGGAAATTAAAAAAAAAAAAAAAGGCAGAAAACACTGGTTCAAACTGACAGAGTCAGGATACAACCTGACACCGTGTTAGTGTGGCGGTAGCAGTCCGATAAAATGGTGGCTGCAATCCTCTGAAGTGATGGATGTGGTTCTGTTGAAGCAGTGATCCTGTAGAAAGGTCTGCTCTTCCTCAGAAGGTCCAGTGGTGGCTGTGTAGCTCCTGTCCTCTGGGAATCCAGTGGAAAGGTGTCTGTGGTGTTCAGAATCTCAGATTATATCCAGGATGGAATGCTTGGTTCCTCCCTCTGGGTGGAGCATCTCACAATGGGATGATGAGTCATGAGGCCGGGTGTTGATCTCACTCATTAACAGAAGATAGTCCGAGGGCAGGAGGCAAGGAAATATTGCCCCCCGTGGTTTCAACAGCTCATGAGGATGGTAATAGAATATACTGCAACCCAGGACATTTGTTTACTCTTTTTTTCATTCTCTCCTTCAGAAGAGGTCATTATTGCTTATTGTTTGCAGCCAGTGTATAATGATCCTTACAGGAACTGGGGCGTTTGAGTCTGAGTCGTGTGCATACTTAGAATTTAGGTTTTCAATCAAGCAGTAAATATCTAATGCTTACAATTGAATATAAAGCTGGAAAACACAGTTTACATTCTATGAAGGCTTAAAAGGAAGGAGAAGTAAAAGAACTAAGGAAGAGGGGGTTTTTGGTAGGCTTTTAATTTTTGTAACCTCTATGTTAGTAAATCCATACTTCTTAATGTTTTTTTGAGTTCTTGTTTTCTAAAACACTCCAGTTACAATAATAGTTATTATCACAACTGTTATTCTCTTCATGTTGTAATATGCTGTGTTTATGTGAGAAAGCAGAGAGGTAGCTTGGTTGTTTCAGTCAGCACTCAAAGCTGTACAGACTTTTTAAAATTTTATTTTCATACCCTTTTGTTATGCATGCATGCATGCATGCTTTTCCACCCAGGTGTCTCATAGTCAGATGTCATTTTAAACATTTCATAAAGGTGTTTCTTAAAAAAATTATTGACAGTACCTGAAGCTCTGCAGTCCTTTGGAACTTGCTACCTACATTCAAAAGGCATTTTTTATATTTATTATAAATATTGATAAGGTGTTTTGAAACTGAAATAACCCTAGTGTTGGAGACTCAGTACCTTAGTTCACTTTTTTAATCTTAATCCCAGATTTTCCTCTTTTGGCTTTGGGGAAAAAAATTTAAGGTGGTTTTGAAATAAATTCTTTTTTCATGATGAGAATTTTTTTTTTTTATAACCACAGTTGAACTAAAGTAAAATTCAGGAGAGAAGAAGACTGAATTCTGCCTGTAGGTGTCAGATTTTGGTAACTTAATTTTGGTTTTAATTAGAGATAGCAGGTAGTTGATAATAGTTCACAGGAATATTTGAAATAGTTATAAAGAATTTTGATGAGAAAAGCTTTATATATGTATACAATATAATCTGATACTTAAATAAATTTGCATATGGAAAGCCTTGATGGCCTTGCATCTTTCTGGTTATTTTTGTGTTTTGTAGTGTGATTTTTGTTTCCTTTTTCTAATGGGAAATTCTTACAGATTTTTTTAATGTACTCCGGGGGCAGCAGCTATAGAAATGGAAATTCATTTTGACTCTGTGCCTCTATAAGCAAGAAGTGTATCACATAGAAGGAGCTATCCCTTTAACCAGTGGCAAATATGGAGTTGCAGGTTTTTTTTCTTCTCCTGCCCTTACTGGGGATTCACAGATTCAGTGCCTCATGTTCTGTTTGTTGAATAATCTGGCATCTTGGGGTTCGACCTGTCACATTGAAAGGAGCTGAGAGGAGGAGCTCTCCTGTTCCCAGCCAGACTTACGACAGCTCTGTGCTCAGTGACTGTGACTGATGGAAAGGCTCAATTAAGTTGTCAGAAGGAAGAAAGACAATGACTTCTATTTAATTTGCATTCAAAGTTGCCCACTCCTAGCTTCTCTGTCTGGTTTTCATGTTGGGCTGTAATGACAGCTGTGTGTGGAGCTGCTTTTACTTGTTTGCAATGTGTACTTTTGAAAGTGGCCGATGAGCAGGAGAGAGCTTTTCTGTGTGAAATAGTAGATATTAGTGGTTGTTCTCTCCAGGTTTGTCAGACACTTGGTATATGTCAATCCAACAGACTCTCTCAGCAGACTCCATTTACAATTATATTAATGCGCTGCTTTAACAATTGCTGCAAAATAATAACTATGAAAAGCAGCACTTTGACAGCACTTTGCTGCTTCTTGTCACATGTACTGAGTAAGTATCTGAATTCACACTAAATTGTAACACCAAACTGCCACTTTTGGTCTTGCTGTGAGTTTAGTTTTTTTGTTTTGGTTTTTTTTTTCAAGCTGAAGTGGAAAGTTTCCCATATCTTTGGGATGCTGATTACTGACCAGAGAGATTGATGGGGTAATTTTTAAAATGCCTTTTGTGACTTCTTAAGTTTATGCACTGATGAACATGGAGTTTGTTATTGTGGCTTAATATAATCATGATAAAAGCTGTGATTGTTCATCATTTTAGCCTGTTGTAGGTGGAAATTGAAATACATCAACTTAGTTTATGTTAGAAAAATGGCAGTGTAGATGTGTTCTGGTGTTGCACTTTGTGCTGTCAGTTAAAAGTGGATTGCTACCCCCTTCTGTCAGTACATCCAGTCCTATATACCTGTATATCCAGCCATTATACCTATACCTGAAAAAAGTATCCAAAACATCTCCATGATCTACCAAATAATGGCTATAGGAGAAAAAATGTTACAGCAACAAAACTTCACAGTAAACCCTGCCTTTGCCATCTTGCATGATGAAATGTGCTTCGATCTACTGTCTGCCATCTGTTTATGTCTGACTCTGTAATGGTGACATAGCATGAAGTTCTGTGTGGAATTAAAAGAACATTTTAAATATGTAAAATAAATGTAACTGTATCCACATCTACTAGCATGTAATTTCACTTTCCTACCCTTTTTGGATGGGCTATGGAGAAAAGTTTATTTCTGTTTGTACTCATTGGACCTGAAAATAAAAATGTGAATCTGGCTATATTTTTTCCTCTCAGAAGCAAGAGACAGATACTTGAGAAACAGAAGCTGTTAGAATGTGATCAAAGCAAACAAAATTAGGAATGCTAGAATCCTGTCACCCCTCCCTCAAAGCAAACAAAATTAGGAATGCTAGATTCCTGTCACTCCTCCCTCGATACCACTCTGCTTGGGAAATCAGCTGGTGTTAGGCCAGGAGAAGATCCTGTGCTATTCCAGTTGGATCAGTCTTTATCTGAAATACAGTTCCTCAGGGTTTGTAATAAGCATGTCATACTTCCAAGTAATTTAAAGTTCTTTGTTGCATTGAAAGAGTGATGGCATTACGGACAGTAACTTGTCTCAAAACTTTCCTCATTCTCTCATGAGGTTGTACTTTTAAGTCACACATGAGAAGCAGCCTACAGAAAACAGTGTATGTATATTTATATTCTATATGCATCTCTTTTTTTACTGGGCAGATCGTGCACAGATGGTAATCCCTGGGTGAAACTGGGGATTGTTATGCTGCAGAGGTGCCCACCTGAGGAAAAGGAGAACACAGGAAATGAAATTTTGAAAATCTGCCGTTCTTTGTATGAGACAAAGCACATGCTCCCTGTCAAGGTAAGTTTTAACTTTGGGTATCCTGTTTATGAGTCCTGTTTCAAGGTCCCATCTTACAAGTAAGATGTTGCCATACTGGATCAAGTCCAGTGGAGAGCTAACAGAGAGGCTGAGAACTAAGTTCAGTCTGTCTTGAGAAGACGTGACTGTGGGAGATCATATCTTCAAGTAGTCAAATGAGGAGTGGAGGAATTAGTCTCTTTTCAGAGATGCTCAGTTACAGCACAAGAGGCAATAGAAACATGTTACACCGTCAAAATCTCCTATTGCATCCAAGGAAAACATTTTTCACCTTTAAAATAATGAAACAATGGAACAGGTGGATGCCTAGAAGAGACAAGGAGAGTCTGTCTTTGGAGGTATTTAGGACTTGACTGGATCATGTCACAGGCAGTTTGATATCGTTGGACTTGCTTTGAGTTGGATTAGCTGATCTTTATAGGTCTATTCCAGTATATTATTCTTTAATGTATTTGTAGAAAGGCTTTAATAATCTATTGTCATTTAAGTCAGTGTTGAAAAAACTGTTACTTAAATTATCAGTAATTCTCTTACTAATAAATGCTTAAAAATTTAGTGAGGAATCCCTGAAAAACATGATGGTTGAAAAAAACCTTAATATACAAGTAATTAATAAGTAATAACTGTGATTTTCTAACTTGTTTTCCCTAACTATGTATGCATACTTCAATACAAGCACCTCTTTATGTATAAAATTATTGAAGTGTTTTGTATGTAAACACTGTATATTAATGAAGACAGACTGGAAAAGTTCTTAATAAACTTCACACAATTTCAGAGTAGACATGCATATTTTTAGTAGGCTGATTAATCTCTTATAATTATCTTTACACAGTCACTGTCTGTAATAGAAAACAGCTGATGTTAGGAAGAGAAGCAGAATTAAAACAACACATTCTGTTTAAGATACAGACAGGTGGGTGTGTGGGCTTTTGTTTGTTGGGTTGTTTTTTTTTCTGGTCCAACACACTGATCTGAGTCAAGTTCAGAACTCTATGTAAAACACTATTCCAGAAGGTGGCAGTAAGCTGAAATGATAAGTACATTTATTAACTTATTCATCCCACCAAAACTCTTTAGTGGAAGGCAGGTCTCTGTATCCCTGGGACTGGTATCATTATATGTAGCTTTTCTTTATAAGGTGTTGAAATAATGCATTATAGCTTGTAAACTAACAATCTTAATGTGCATAGGAGTAGCTGAACTTTGTCAGTGGAATGTTCTGCCTCACCTCAGTGATCCAGGGAGGTAAACCCCACTGAGTGTCACTGTCATACAGCACTCAGTTCACCAGGTTCTCCTCAAGAAGGGTCATGGTTTGCATTTTTCTTAGCTGAGTAAACTTTTTCTTGATCTCCATGACATGTCACTCTTCACACACAGTTTTGGTATTGGTAGACAGCTTTGGTTGGAGGTGCCTTCCTCTGGTATTTTTTTAATGGTACAGGATGTCAGAAGAGCCCAGCATGTAAGTATGACTATACAGGTACAGATATGAAGTTACTGTGTTCTTCAAGCTTTAAACAGTCTTATTGATGTAAAATACATTTTTTATGGCTAGAACGCTGTGCAGTAACAAAGAGTTGCACTAAAATGTGTAGTTGTACAGTTACCTACAAACACAGGCTGTACTCCTGTAAGTCACTACTTGGGAAGACAGGGGAATAACATCTACAAATGTAATTTATTTGTATATATGGCTACAGTACTTAAGTGCTCAAATTTTGAGCACGATTTGCAGTCGTGTGGCTGAATAAGATGAAAATCTGATCACTGACAATTAACCTGTGTAGATGATTTCACATTTTAGTAAATACACTGATTAAGAAGACAAATCTGGAATGATGGAATTCTAAAAACTGAAACCAGTTAATTATCATGAATATCATTTGCCGTTCAAGTTCTCTCCTATTACAACCTTGCCAAGTTCAAAGGCTGTAATAGAAAAACACATGTAACTTCAAGTCATGTGGTCTAGAAGTTAGAAAAGCCATCTTTGGATATAATCATGAAGGGTTTCACTCTTTTTTTCATTCCATATCCTAGTAGTCTATCTAGTTTTTTAAGCCAAGTTCTTTTTTCTAAATGTCTTTTGGATAATTACATAGCTTTAATCTTTGTATCTATGTGTGTGTTTGCTTTGGGGGGGTATTTTTGTGGGGGTTTTTGTTTATTTGTTTGTTTTGGGCTTTAATTTGCATTATTCAATGGATAGATATTTCCATTCCTTTTAGTGGAAAAAAACATTGTTTTATTTGCCTGGAATACACATGTTTGGATTGCCCAACATCTGCACTGCCTGATTAATCTCTTTAGAGAGGGATAAATCCTTCTCCCCCTGGTAATGGTAAAAGTGTGACTCCTCTGAATATCTCATGTTGTTCTATCAGCCTATGGGTCATGTGTCAGTTAACATGGGAGAATGCATGTAGTCCCTTATCTGTAATCACCCTGGGGTCTTAGTGGCTATGAGATACTTATCTCCCAGAATAACACAGCAGCCAGTTGGTCTCCTTTTTTCTAATTTTTGTAGGTACTTTTTCCTGGGATTTATTTGTGATTTTACATTGTATGATTTTGTTCATGCATGGTTGTGTCTGCTCATTTTCTTCAGATAATGTTGAATTTAAATGCTGCTTTTCAGTCTGCTTTTAGCCTCTCCAGATGTAATGCTGTTTGTATTCATTATCCAGCCCTTCAAGCCATTCATGAAAATACTGAATAATACTGGACCCAAAAAAAGACATATGGCTTATTTGCCTCACTGGTGTCATGGTGAACCATTGATAACTAGATAGAAGACAAAAGTTACCTTAACAAAGTTTAAACTAAATCCTGGTAGTTCAGGTTTTGAATTGGGCCTTCTCAGGTTGACCCTCTCACAGGTAACATCAAACCCCTTCTAAGCAGAGCCTCTCATGGCAGGCAGCTGACACTCAAAAGCTTTCAAGTACTCACTGTGGAATAGAAACCCACTTATGTTGTTCTGAGAAGTGCTGTGGGTGATGACTTCCCTCTTGGGCTTGGGTTTTCAATTCCTGTCCAGAGCAGCCCTTCAATCATTAGTGGCAGTGATACAAGTTGATACTTGTACTATTTGGACAGTCTTCAGTGGCTGGCAAGCTGTCCAGTCCCTTCCTGTGGAAAGAGAAATGCAGTTGTTGGAATGTGTATTTCTACTTCAAAAGAGATTATGACTTCTTCTGTACTTGGGCATGGTAGTTAAGATTGAGTATGTCTGCTAGACATGCTACCATCAGGCAGAAAGTTAGTCAATTTGTTGAGCTGGTTTTGAGAGGAAAATGTTACCAAGCATGGTAAAATTGCTGCTTTGCTCAGATTATGTATTTTATGACTCTCAGAATTTGTTTTTCTGAATATAAGTTGCATCTATTGCTGTGAATACACATTTTCAAGAAAAGAAGAGGTGTAGAGCAAATCCATAACTTTTCATTCAGTACGTTTGCTGGAAGGTATGCAGCTCAAAAGAAACACAGTGGAATATGAAATTAACAGAAGTTTAATAAGCATATGAATTATCAGACAAAGCTTAATGCATTTATTTAGTCTTCTTATTCCTTGATCCATGTTGTATCATTCACAACAAGCATGCCCATGCCACTAAATTGGGAGGAGCTGTTGACTGCAAAGACAACTGGACAAATCACAGGAATGGGCAATCACCAACCATGTGGAGTTTAACAAGGGAAAGTCCCGGATTCTGCACCTGGGATAGGGCAACTCTGGATGCACAGACAGACTGGGCAATGAGAGGCTGGACAGCAGTGCCACAGAAAGGGACCTGGGGGTCCTGATCAAAGGAAAGTTTAATCTGAGTCAGCAGTGCCCTGGCAGCCAGGAGGGCCAGCCCTGTCCTGGGGGGCATCAGGCACAGCATCGCCAGCTGGGCAAGGGAGGGGATTGTCCCACTCTGCTCTGCACTGGGGTGGCCTCACCTCGAGTGCTGGGGGCAGTTTTGGGTGCCACAATACATGAAAGACATTGAGCTATTAGAGTCCAAAGGAGGGCTGTGAGGATGGTGCAGAGCCTTGAGGGGAAGCTGTGTGAGGAGTGGCTGAGGGTACAGGATCTGTTCAGCCTGGAGGAGACTGAGGGGAGACCTCATTGCAGTTACAGCTTCCTTGTGAGGAGAAGTGAAAGGACAGACATTGATCTCTTCTCTGTGGTGACCAGGGACAGGACCTAAGGGAATGGCCTGAAGTTGTGTCAGGGGAGGTTTAGGTTGGAGATCAGGAAAAGGTTTTTCACCCAGAGGGTGGTTGGACACTGGAACAGCTCCCCTGGGAAGTGGTGACAGCACCAAGATTGACAAGAGCTCAAGAAGCATTTGAACAATGCTCTCAGCCACATGGTGTGACTCTTGGGGTGTCCTGTACAGAGCCAGGAGTTGGCCTCAATGATCCTTGTGGGTCCCTTCCAACTCAGCATATTCTGTGATTCTAAGCATTGACCATCAGTAGCAGTACTGAATACAAGTTTAAAGGAACAAGTCTGAGTAAGAGAAGAAGCCTTGCCTTAGTGACTCAGAGCTTAGTGTGGTGGAATATATTCTTCTAGGCTGTGTTTCTTTAAGATGTAAATTGAGAAAAGACTGAACAAGTACAGCCAGAGAGCTCCCTGTCCCAAGCAAAGTCAGGTGTCTATGCAGGAAATTGCAATTGGAATATTTAACATCTCATCTTCAAATAATTTTTAGGCTTTTAGGCTCACAGCTTCTGAAACTGTGCTACTAAATGTGTGGATCCATCTTGGTCATTAAATTGTTAGTTATCATTAAACTTCAAAAGACATAAAAAATACATGACTTGCATTCTCTCAGCTTAGTATTTAGCTGATGAGCTCCTTTGACAATTGCTCTAAAATTGTTGGGAGTCAAACAGAGAGCATCTCTTAAGAGATGGATACCATTTTCAATGTAACTACCATACAACATCCAGAGTCCCTAGTGTAAAGGGCCTTGGAAAATGGGACATCTCTAATGGGCCTCATTGGGAAGTGGTTGCGACAAGCAACCTAAATTCTCAGAAATGACAGAAAGGGAAAGGGAAGTTACAGTTTGGTTTATAATATAATTCATCTGTTTAAATACTTTTTGATGTATAAATGAACAAATCACTGCAGTATTGAGGAAAATAAAACAACTCAAAAATTACATGTAGGACGTGTTGTTGGGTGTTTAATTAAGGGACAAGGTAAAGTTTTGGAAGTGCACAGTAGATTTGTTGAGGGATTTTTTGTTTTTATTTTAGAAGATATTTTCTGGTCAGTTTTGTCTTGAAGTTGTGTGATGCTAAATTTATGCTGTATTATAAAATATAGGAAACTAGATGAATGACAGAAAGTTAATTTGCTAAACTTTAATTGTCTATAAAATACTGTATAAAATGTGGAAACTTTTCGCAACAGAAGCATTATTGAACTCTGGTATGTACTGTTATTTCCTCTTTATTTTGTTCTACTTTTCTGATTGCATAATTGAGTTACGGAATTGTCACAGGTGTCTGTCAAAAGTTTCTTCCTGTGCTTTGCAGTATTTCAGTAAGCACAAATATATCAGTCCCACAGAGAGCTGTGATTGCTCTGTTATTTTTTCAGTAAAACTCCTGGTTGTAATGGTGATTCAGTACCTGCCTTGTCTTAATCTAACAAATGCTGCACTTTAACCAGTATTCCACATTTTAAAAAATTTGTTCTTTCAGGTTTCCAAAGAGGTGTTTCCAACAGGGAATTCATTTGTTGTGGAAGTGTGGTTTTCATTTTGCATTTGACATAAAATTTTCATAAATTTTATTGTAAATGATGATGTTAGTATCTCCAGAGATCCCACTGAGAGAGTTTACTTTTTATTTCAGTGTATAAAAGAATTATGTTTGCTGCTGCTTAACCAGTCCCTGCTGCTGCCATCCCTGAAACTGCTGGTAGAAAGCAAAGACCAAGACCTTCATGCTGTGGCACTGGAGCAGATAACAGCTGTTGCTAAGGTATGAACACTTGAATGAACCATCTTTCAGAGGCTGAGGTAATAAGTTAGCTCTTTTATGTTCATGTAGGAAGCAGAGACTACTGAGACACTTACCATTATTACGGTTTTCCACAGCTATTGTGTCCACAGTGAGCAGTAACACAGGGCTGGTAAGAGCTTTTATACATACTTGAGGTGATTAAACCTCATAGCACTTCCTTTAAATTACTTAGTATGCTCTTTTAAGTCAATGTGGTGGAACAGAAACTGTTCTATGATTGTTACCTCTGTGTTCATATTCCCTCACTTTGAGGTTTTTTAAGTGATAGTAGTATGTCAGATGACTTAGCTTGTTTCTGACAACTGTGGCATCTGTATACACTTGAAGAGCTGTTGTGTCACTGGTTTTGTTGTGATGGTATGTTTGGGGACTTTCATGCCATTCTAAACAGACTTGATTCCATACTGTAGAGAGTTTCTGGAGAAAAAACCTAAATGCTGTCTTTTTCTTTGGACAAGAACTGAAAGATGTCGCTGTATATTTGTCAATTGCTATATAACGTTACATTACTGTCTTTTCCCTGTGTATTTGCTTTTCGGCAAGTAAGGAACACCTAAAAAGATGGAAGTCTCCTAGGCAAAAGCATTATATCTTTTTTCTGAAAGCTGAGCTGGGTTTAAAATTTTTTGAAGCTCTTAATTGAACTTCTGCATGTGCAGCCTGACTTTCTTGGGCTTTATGTTAGCTGTGGTCTGCGATCTAACATTCCACTGCATAAAAGAAGGAACCAATTGTCTCTGACTTTTTCATGAGAGAGAATGGCTTTCTCCTCTGACTGAATTAACTGCACTGATAATTTCCAGAATTACAATATTTAGGTAGGAAAGCCTCATCTCTAATATTTCTGAATTGTGCACCATATCTTAGGGAGCTTTTGGTTGTGTATTACGATACAAAATAAAAATTGATGTTATATTTTTCATGTGGTACTTCACAATGAAACTGCCCACATAGAAACAAATGAAACCATATGTCTTTCTAAAACAAGTATCCTCCAAACACAAAAGCTTTGAAAATATGATTTGTAGGAATTCAGATTAAAATGATAACTTCTTCTAGGGATACCCTTTGTTCTAGTTATTTTGATTGCCCCAAAATTTTCAGATTCCTTGGTTGTTACAAACTGTGCAAATCATATCCCCTATTTTCACACTATCCTCTTTTAACTAGGAAAGATATTCTCCATCCTCTTCTTCCCAGGATTCTCCCTTAAGTCTTTCTTCATCACTTACTCCTACTCACGTGCTGTGTCTTTCCTTCTTAGGCATATTGTATTTCAGAAGCTTTCTCTTTTTACATCCTTCGGATAGTTTAAGAAATGATCTGTCTCCTTTCCAGAACCGGTGAAGACAAGCCAGAGAAGTAATGGATCTGGAAGCATAGGCTTCATTTCACATATTGCTAATTTTCCTTCGAAAGGGCTTTATTACTAAAATGGAAGAAGCACTACCTTTTTTAACATGTTCTCTATGAAAATTTGAAACAGTAGAATGGAAGGTATCAGGATATACTACATGTAACACACATCTTCTAGCAAAATTCTAATGCCATTGTTAGCATCCAGTTTGAATTTGGAGTGTTTGCTAGTAGAGTTTGGTATCTAAGCTAAGAATGCATAGGTGTTCCTATTCCCTTTCTTTTACACCAATAAACCACAAATTGTCTGAATTTTTTACAAAAAATAATTGCATAAATATTAACCACTAAAACAGTAGTACATTGATAGTTTTCTTTTACCACCTGCAATTTTAGATTTTATTTCTACAAAGCAAGGCTTTTTTGTAACTTTTAAGCAAGATTATTTCATTGAAAAGCAAGCACAAATCTGATACATGCATGCACTTTCTCATCTCTGTGTTCTTGTTAGCCTTTCAAAATTGACTTTTTTGTTAACAGATGAAAGCTGCTGTATAAGTGACTAATTCTGAAGCTTGTCAGCAGGAATTACTGTCCGAGCACATTTTATTTAACTATTTTAAAAGCATAATGCTGTGCAGTAGCATTTTCTGAATGGTTACTAATTGTACTGCTCTCTTAACTGGCCATTTCTTTCTAGTGTGCTCCAGCTTTCAGTTTCCTACACTGATTACATTATATTGGAGTTTTAGGGCCAGGAACCTTATTAGCTTCTTGCTAGTATAAAGCACTTTGTACACCTGTGCATGCCCAAAATAATATTCTTTTTGGCTTTCTTATCCAGGAGGCAGCTTGGTAAGCTATTTCTAATTCTTCCTTCTATATTCAGTATTAATTTGAGCACATAGTTCTGTAAGAGTGCTAAATAACCTAGAATTTTCAAAGCAGTTAGCTTTGGTCTAATGTTTCACTTTAAGTCAATGAAGATTTAACTATTGACTTTATTACATCAGGCATAGAGCTCAGCCAGTACTTTGAATGGGACAGTGTTAGAAAAGCAGCAAGTACAGAAGAGTGCTGTGCTAACTGTAAAAGCTGTTCTTATATTGTATAAGAAGTACCTCTTCCTCCTTGTTTATATGCATCTCTTATGAGTACATTATTTGCTGCTGTACTAAAAGTGCATATATTACTTAGCTATGGCAATGTTGTCTATTCAGTATAATTTTCTATGCCTGCTTTTTAAAAAACAGTATTCTGACTGTTAATGCTTTTTGTAAAATTCTTAATGAATTTTTCATGGGAAGGCTGTTTCTGCTTACATGAAACACGAAACAGACAAATAACATCTGACAGAGGGGAATCACAGCTATTGATTCCCTGATCCAGTGCTAACACAGCTCACAAACATGGCTGCGAGAAAAATACAGCACTTGCTTGCTGATAGGATGTATTAGTTAGCCATTTGTTGTATGTTGCTGGCAGCTTTATGGATGTTTACAGTTAAGGATGATGCTGAAGTGCTGATACTGGGAATTGTACAGTTTTTGCCTGTAATAAACCAACCAAGTTTTTGCGTAAGCTTTTTTTGAAATTGCAGACCCCACTTTTATTGTGTATTTTTTAATGAATTGCTACTTGCCTTTTCTGAGTAACAGAAATAACTGTTCTTCCTCTGTGTTGCATAGTGTGTAATTTAAAAAAATCAGTTTGCTTAAATAACCTTATTACTGCCAATAGAGCCCTTAAAAGTCAGATTGTTTTTGAGAGGGGTTTTCAGTGTTGTCTGTGCACTTGGTTATCTTTCAGAGATGAAAACTAATTTTTATCCATCTGACAGAGCAAATAAATATTCTATTGCCTGTTGGTACCTATCATGTTAAAACAGCTAACAAGTGGGGGTTAATACAAGCAGTGCAAATACTTGTTCAATCAATACTTTTAACAGAAACTGGCACCAGAAAAATGTTGTAGTTTGAGTAATACCTTAGTTCCATTTGCATGTTATAATTTCAGTGATGAAGTACTGAATCTACCTTTGTAACATGTTTTACTGAAATATGTAATACGAAAAATCACAAATATTGTGGGGAATAATGGAATTTCGAGTGTTCTCCAGTGTATGCCATTTATGACTACTCACTTAATGGGGCTTAATCTTTAAAAGAAATAGTTACATTTTGTGTAAGCTAATGGTGATTATGATAAAATAGCTTCCTCTAGTTTATTTTTCCAGGATTTTTTATGTCACTGGTTTCTTTTCCCCTTATTTATTTGTTCTACAGATATATACTCCAGGAAGGAGTAAAATGAAAAGCATTTTTATCTCCAATAGTATTAGAGAAGGGACTACTCCATGAAACAGCAGTTTCAGTTCTTTACTGCTGCTCAGTCATCACCAGCTCTTACCTTTCATAACTTGTGGATTTTATAATGCAGAAGTTACAGGTGAAATATTGCCTCTTGGTAATATCAGAACTTCTGAACACCTGCACAAACAATGCTGATGGAGAATTGGATCATCTGGTTCCAAACCCTGCATGGGCAGAGACACCTTCCACTAGACCAGGCTGCTCAAAGCCCAACCTGGCCTTGAACACTTCCAGGACTGGGGCATCCACAACTTTTCTGGGCAACCTGTTCCACCCTCACAGTAAAGAATTTCTTCCTAATACTAAATTTAAACCAACCCTCTTACTGGTTGGTTTGGTTGGTTTAGATGGGATATTTCCTCTTGTCCTATCACTCCATGCTCTTGTAAAACATCCCTCTCCAGCTCTCTTGTACTGAAAGGCTGTTATATGGTCTCCCCAGAGCCTTTTCTTCTCCAGGCTGAAAACCCCAATTCTGTCAGCCTGTCTTCATAGGAGGTGTGCTCCAGCCCTCCTAAGATTGTCTTCATGACCTTCTCCCATTCCAACAAGTCCTTGGCTTTCTTGTGCTGGAGGCCCCACACCTGGATGCTTTTATGACAGCAAAGGTACCACTTGAATGCCTATACTTCAACGCTTGAAAGTAGGTATTAGCCAATACCGAAATAGGAAAGCCAAGGGAGAAAAGTCAGTTCTTCCTTAATGAAATTATCCCCATTAGATCTTTTACTTGCAGTCATGGACATTGTGTGTGAGCATCATATGCTAAATCTACACTGTCAAGTCCTGCTGAAGGAGAGTTGGATATGAAAAGTGAAAGCTGCTCCCATTTAAACCCTCCAGATTTTACTCTAATGAAAAATTTAGCACCCTTAGCATGGAGTTCTAGATAGGCGTAAAGACTTTTCTCTGACATGTACACTCTTGATTTTGTCATTATTGTGGGTCATAGTTTATACACACAGCATGGAAAGTGGTTGGGTGTTAATTTATGCAGAAGATACCTGCACCTCTGAGACCTGCTTAGACTGCAGTCAGCTGCATTCCTTATCACTGGAACAGTGATTCTGGGATTAGCAATAGTCTTAGTTTTATGGCCTAGTTAGGGCCTTGGGATAGCAAGGGCTCTGCATCTGCAGGCAGATAAGAAGTGATTCATTAGTAAGATCCTGACTGAGCTGTCTGCCCAGAAAAAAAACAGCTTTTTAAAACTGGGATAATAAGGTGGTTGGTTTTTTACTTGCTGGGTTTTACTGTCTTACAGACTCAAAAGAGTGATTTTGAAAATGAAAATGTAGTGTGTTTAGCAGTCTAGATCTGCTGTTGGCTAATATTTGGTATGTATGGCAAGCAAAAATAACTCTGGAGGTTGATTTCCATTAATATTTTTTAAAATGTAAGATTTTGACGATCAAAATTCCATCTGGAACAGCAACCTGGCTCGAACAGATGGAAGAATTACAAGTCTAGTGAGGAGTACAAATAGGGCAGATGCACAGGCTCTTTCTTTGAAATACTGCTTTCCAAATTTTTGGTTATTTTTAGCTGTATATATCTAATTAATTGCCAGTGGTTTTCTTTCTTGGTTTTGTGCAATTTCTCCTTAAACTTGGATGAGCTTTTATATCTTGCAGTATCATTTGACAGAGAATTCAACAGTGAAAAAAGCCCTTTTTTTAATTTCCTCGTAATCTGATTCCAATGGATTAATTTGATGCTTCATTTTTTTTTTTTCTTAATGAGGTAATGTTTTTAATTAATCCCTTCATAATTTTAGTGATGTTGCTTTCTGCCCTATGCCATCCAGGCCATCTCTTTTTTTAGATTGGAGAGTCATCGTTTTGCTGAGCAATTTCCTGCATAAAAAACATACTAGACTCTCTATGGTATATTTTTAAAAAAATACATGCTTTGTGTGTTTGCCTTTTATATTGTTCTAGTATTTTTTTTTTACTTTAATGCTTGTTGTTCTGATTTAAAATGAATTGTAAATAAATGTAGTCTTAAGCTACATTTACGTTGATTTAATTAAAAAAGTCTTACAGTTCTATTTAAGCAGAGCTGTTCAGTATAAGCTGAACAGTATAAGGTATCTTAATTAAGGTTTGTAAACATGTATCAATTCATTGACAATCTCTGTAGGTTGTTGTTTTTATTTAAACTAATGCCTAGAAATGTCTCTACATGTGCAGTTGCTACCCAAAAAGTTGATATGATCTGGAGTTGTAAGACTGATAGTCAACTGAGCTTTCCTTGCTGCCTGTTTCTAAATGCAATTCTCATTAAACCTTGGTGTCTTTGTGTTCTTCCCACACCTGCCAGACTCTGCTTAGACTGACCAAAGGATGGTGGAACAGACAGTGGCCTTAAGTGCATGAAATGCATTCACAGGGTCCGGTTGCCATCATGTGTCTCCAGCCAGTTGCGTGGAGACAACTAAATTACAAAGGTTTCCTCTTCCTGACCAGGTCTTCAGACAGTTTGCAAGTCAGAAAATGGGAAATGTTAATCAATTTAAATCTGCTAATCTATTTGGGTCTAAGGATAAGCTGTGGGGCACAACTCAAGAGCCTTTTTGTGAGCTGTTTTGTTATGCGTGAAACCACACTGATATCATTTCTTTGTGAGTGCAGACAAGTTTCTCTGCTTGTGTGTTGCATCGGCATCTTCATCCCCATAGCATAACTCAAATGCTTAATGGTTTATGCTAGGAAAGGTCTTCTTTCAGATTTGTTTCTCTCCACTTTGTAGATTTTTGGTATATGAAATCACACTAATCTATAGCACTTTTCCTTAACTGAATAGTAACCTAAAAAATTTTAAATTAAACCTTGCATCTGCTGTCAATCTCACTGCTGTAATTACTGTTTGCATTTTATGTTCATAAAATCAAACAGTGAAGTCCTGTGTAAAGTTCCATCCTACATACAGGTTAAGAATAGAGAACACAGAGCTTCAAGGTGGGAGAGAATATCCCTTCAGCCTCTCATTTCAGAAGAGATGGCAGCTGTTTGGATAATGGCTTAGTATGCTGTGTGGTGTGCTGCAAGATGCCAACGCTAGAAATTTTGGAATCAGAATTGTTTAGGTTAGAAAATACCTGTGAAGTCTCACTGAGTCTAGCGGTTACCCAGCACTGCAAAGTCCACTCTAAACCATGTCTCAGCCACTTCCCTAGGCAGCCTGTTCCAATGCTTGACAACTTTTTCTATAAAGAAATTTTGCCTAGTATCTAAACCTCCTCTGGCACAACCTGAGGATGCTTCCTCCTGTCCTGTCCCGTGTTAATTAGGAGAACAGGCTGACTCCCATCTCGCTGTAACCTCCTTTCAGGCAGTTGTAGAGAGTGATAATGTTTCCCCTGAGCTTCCTTTTCTCCAGTATGACCACCCCCAGATCCTTCAGCAGCTCCTCACATGGCTCACTCTCTAGGCCCTTCACCAGCTCCACTGCCCTTCTCTGGATATGCCCCAGCCCCTCAATGTCTTTCTTGCAAGTGTGGGGCCCAGAACTGGACACAGGATATGAGGTGCAGCTTCACCAGTGCCCAGTACAGGGGGACAATCACTGCCCTGGTCCTGCTGGTCACACTATTTTTGATACAAGCCAGGATGCCACTGGCCTTCATGGCCACCTGGGCACACTCTGGCTCATGTTCAGCTGCTTGTTGACCCATTTTATTTAATGATCAGCCTGTCTTCAACAGGAAAATATTTCCATAGTTAACTTTTGGCAGTTATTAAATAATTAAAGACTAAGGTTGGATAGCCTAAAGGCTGGAGATCCCTACAGTTCTTAGAACTGTTTTGTAAACTGGACCTTGTGCTGTGCTAATTAGATCAAAAATGGCTTAATTTCAACTGTAGAGTGTCACTGCCAAATCACCCTGTATACAGTAGTCAGATCCTGTGGTCCTGTGTAGCAGTTGAATTGGTCTTCAGGGGTGCTAAATCACTGTTTCATGGGGTGTTTATTACTTGCTGGTACCTGGTACATAATTTTTATGGAAAATGAAGCAGAGAGTAACCTGACAGGTTTTTTTTTTTTTTTTTTGCTTTTAAACGTTGAGGTTGTTTTATAAATGTATCATAATTTTATTAGTTTATTTGTAACTTGATATGGTGCAGTAATTGAAAACCGATTACTGTCTACCCCTCCTTTGGTCCTTTTTTACCATAGAATCACAGAATGGTTTGGGTTCTAATCCCCCTGCCATGGACAGGGACACCTTCTACTAGACCAGGTTGCTCAAAGCCCTATCCAACCTGACCTAGAAACACTCCCAGGAATGGGGTACCTACAACTTTTCTGGATGATTTGTGCCAGTACCTTGCCACCGTTACAGTAAATAATTTATTGCTAATACCTAATCTAAACCTGCCCTGTTACAGTTTCGTTTTTCTTCCTTGTCCTGTCACACCATGCCCTTGTAAAAAGTCCCTCTCTATCTCTCTTGTAGCCCCTTTTAGGTACTGAAAGGTGCTGCAAGGTCTCTCTGGGGCCTTAACATCTCCAGACTGTCTCCCTCTGTCTTCATAAGAGAGGTGCTCCTGCCCTCTGATCATCCTGGCAGCCTCCTCTGAACTCTCTTCAACAGGTCCATCTCTTTATGTTGGGGTCCCAGAGCTGAATGCAGCACTGCAGGTTGAGAGAGCAGAGGGACAGAATCCCCTCCTTTGCCCTGCTGCCTACATTGCTTTGGACACAGCCCAATATAAAATTGGCTTTCTGGGCTGCAAGGGCACATGCACAGGTCATGCTGACTTTCTTGTCCACCAGCATCCCCAAGTCCTTCTCCTCAGGGCTGCACTCAGTCCATTCTCTGCTCAGCCTGTACTTGTGCTTGGGATTGCACCAACCCAGATGCAGGGCCTTGCACTGGGACTTGCTGAACTTCATGAAGATGGCACAGGGCCACCTCTCAAGCTTGTCAGTGTCCCTCTGGGTGGGATCCCTTCCTTTTTTTGTTTGTATGTAGTTGTTCAATTGTGCTTCCTTAAGTGGTAAGTTAACACAGCACTGTATTTCAAAGAACCCAGGAAGGACATACCAAAATTAACTGAAATACTATAGTGTTATTTGTAAAGCTACAGACAAGATTCTCAAGAGAGTATTCTGCTCTCATATATCAAGTAACCACATTTTTTCAGGCATCCAGGGTGTCTCTCAGAGGTAGCAGCTCTATGCTTCACATCTTTTAATATATTATATATTCTTTCAAAAATCTCATCCTTGCTGTGAGTGCTGATTGAGTCTGTGAATGTTGCCTGTTACATTAACATGTGAAATGTAATATACTATATTAATATAAAGTGACCAAAATTTAATATACTCTGCTCTGACCTTCCTTAAGAGTGTCATTCTTGATACGGAGCTAAATGGTGTGATCTGTGCTGCACTGGGACTTAAAACCTGTGAAAAGTCTATAAAGCTGGTGGTGTAATCCCAAACTGTTAAGCATTCTTATTCCTTAACTTTGTGCAGGTCAAATATTTATATTAATGTGGTAGACTGTTAAAGACATACCTTTACATATTCTGACATCTGCAAAGCGTGTATCCCTGTAGTTAATCCATGGGGAGTACTCCTCTAACTTTGAAGGTCACACTGTACAGTCCAGAACCATTATCATGACATGTTCTGGCTGATGGCTGGATCTGGTAATTAATTTTTAATTACTTTGAATTTCTCTTTCTTTGTAGGTTGATGATTCCACTTGTGATGCTGAAATACTCTCCTTGCTCCTCAATGCTAAGTTGGTGGTGAAGTGCATGTCCACTGCCTTCTGCCCACGCCTTATTGACCACCTCCTGGCTAACCAGGGACAGGGAGGCTGGGATGTGGAGGAAATTGCAAAACAGCTGAAAGAAGCAGGGTTCAATGCAGAAGCTGGGTCCCTCCTGATGGCTCATCGAGGGACCCATCCTGCACTCAGGACTTTTACTGCTGCCCTCCAGGCTGTTCAGCATTGGATCTGAACATGTTGGGTTTAGCATGTCTGCCTTTTTGCTGGAGATCTTACACAAAAGGGAGGAATTGTTGTTCCAGTGAAGTAACAAAGTAAGTTATTACCTACATTTTGTAGAAAACACACAGCACGCAGTAACTTCCCATATGCTTCTAATTGCTTAAAAAAAACTATTGGTGCAGACTGTATCATTCTGTTGTGTAATTAGCAAAGCATTGAATCTGATCATCCTTTCAGATCAACATTAAATGGTTACACTCGGTTACATATAAATGAAACATTAGTAAGGCAGCAGGTTATATACAATTTGTCTTAATTTCTGTAAGTAATTTACTCTTGTCATAATGTAAAACTAATGTAAAAATATAATTATAAAGATATATATGGAGCAAAAAAGTCACAAGAGTGATTTTTGAGACTTTCAAAACCTTAAAATTCAGTATTGTGCAATGTTGTTATCACAGCTTTTGTTTGCAATAAATAAAATATTTTGCATTTAATGTACTGTCTCTTCTTTCAGCCTTTTAGATAAATATTTTCTTTCTTCAGGCCCTTTTGCTGAAATTCCTGTCTCTCCTTAGTGATGTTTATTCATGAGGACAAGCTGAAGTTTAAGAGATATTTTTCTCCTCTGTTTGGGAAACCCCATCTCAAATCCTGAACATTTTTGGTACCTTTTGTGAATATACTTTCAAAGTATTTGCTTATATTTTCCCTGAGTTCTGAAAAATCAGATAAATGTGTATATTTGCAAAATCACAGAATATGCTGAGTTGGAAGGGACCCACAAGGATCATTGAGGCCAACTCCTGGCCCTGCACAGGAGCATCGCCAAGAGTCACACCATGTGGCTGAGAGCATTGTTCAAATGCTTCTTGAGCTCTGTCAGACTTGGTGCTGTCACCACTTCCCTGAGGAGCTGTTCCAGTGCCCAGCCACCCTCTGGGTGAAAAACCTTTTCCTGATCTCCAACCTAAACCTCCCCTGGTACAACTTTAGACCATTCCCTTAGGTCCTGTCCCTGGGCACCAGAGAGAAGAGATCAGAGTCTGTCCCTCCTCTTCCCCTCACGAGGAAGCTGTAACTGCGATGAGACCTCCCCTCAGTCCCCTCCAGGCTGAACAGACCAAGTGATCTCAGCCACTCCTCACACGGCTTCCCTTCAGGGGCCTTCACCATCCTTATGGCCCTCCTTTGGATACTCTGTAATAGCTTAATATCTTTCTTAGATTGTGGCACCCAAAACTGCCCCCAGCACTCGAGGTGAGGCCGCCCCAGTGCAGAGCAGAGTGGGACAATCCCCTCCCTTGCCCAGCTGGCGATGCTGTGCCTGATGCCCCCCAGGACAGGGCTGGCCCTCCTGGCTGCCAGGGCACTGCTGACTCAGATTAAACTTTCCTTTGATCAGGACCCCCAGGTCCCTTTCTGTGGCACTGCTGTCCAGCCTCTTATTGCCCAGTCTGTCTGTGCATGTAGGGTTGCCTCATCTCGGGTGCAGAATCCATCAGTTTCCCTTGTTAAACTCCACACGGTTGGTGATTGCCCATTCCTGTGATTTGTCCAGGTCTCTCTGCCTTCAAGCGAGTCAACAGCTCCCAGTTTTGTATCTCTGTGGACTTGCTCAGTGTCCCTTCCAGCCCTGCATCTGAGTCATTTATGAAGATGTTGAAGAGCACAGGGCCAAGGTGAACCCCACTAGTGACAGGTCACCAGTCTGATGTCGTCCCATACACTGAAACCCTTTGTGCCTGACCCATGAGCCAGTTGCTCACTCATGCCATGATGTGTTTATCCAGCTGGGGGCTGGACATTTTGTCCAGAAGGATCCTGGAGGACAGACTCTGTAGAGATCCTGTAGAGATCTGTCCTGTAGGAGAGACAATACCAAAAACTTTACTGAAATCCAAAAAGATTACAATGCTCATCCCTTTATCAACTAGGTGGGTTGCCTTGTCGTAAAAGGAAATTGGGTTGGATAAGCAGGACTTTCCCCTCATGAAGCCATGCCGGCTGTGAGCAGTCACTGCACTGTCTTTTAGGTGTTTTCAGATATCTCCCAGAAAAGGCTCCATAACTTTACCAGGCACTGATTCCAAATGCCTTTCTGTTTAATTAAGACAAAATAATTTTTTTATTGTTTTCAGCGGTTTTTTAACAAGGGCTCTATGTATTTATTATACTGCATTACCAGAAGGGTTTGACGTTTTGTGTTTATAGACACTTCTTAAAATCAGTCTGTAAAATTTTTTGCCTAATCTCATGTTCAGATCTAATTTTGATGTAATAATGTACAGAAATATTATACATTATAAGATCCAGAGGACATAATACACATTGGAAGCAACCTCTAGGGTAATGTAATGTAACCTCCTGCTTAAGGCAGGGTGCCTGCATGGCTGGAACAGGTTGCTCCAGCCTACATTCAGTTGGGTCTGGAAAACCTCCAAGGATGACTATCTTGGTTGTTCCCATGTTGAAAAGCTTTTTATGTTTGTCCTCTTGGGATCTGCTTTGTTTTACCAGCTTTTACTGACTGTGAAAATGAATCAGATGTCAGCCTTACTTCCCACATTGCACAGGATTTGTAATGAGACTTTTAACAATTCTTTAATTCTTCAGATTGTTAACTTACCTTTTGTATTTGCTAGTCCCAGCTGTCCTTCAGTGTTTATAGAGGGTTATATCATCAATGTATTAACATGCATTCCAAATTCCAATTTCTATCATTCAGCTATATTGCCTTAATTCTGTTCTCTTATGTTAGCAGTCCCAAGAGCCCCAGACTAGTAAAGCAAGTATATTGGAATTGCAGAGGAAAAAAAGGAAGAATTTTAAAGAGGTAGTAAAAGTGGCCATCAGTAGATGTGGACAAACAACATGTGCACCTCCAGCAAAAAAACCTTGGGTTATTCTGTAGAATGTTTCAATACTTTACAGTGAAACATTTTGGTCTGCAGGTTTTGTTCTCAGGTTGGTAAAGCCAGTGCTAGATTTTCTGACCATTCTCATTCAGGATCGTGGAAAGTTTGTGTTAGTGTCACTCTAAAACTGAGCTGTAGATAAAGCTCTAATAAGTGTTATTGATCTTCTGTCCATTTTCTGGTTTGCTGGCATTACAAATCCATGATAAATGTTTTCCTTGCAGCCTGGATTATTCCTGATTTATTCTGTATTCAAAACTTTCACCTGTAAGAAGAAGCATTACTTTAGTATATATATCCAGAATGATCAGCCTGTATTAGTGTATGTTTCAAAGAAAATTTAAGGAAGGAAAAAAAAAAGAAGAGGCACATAACAAGGACACGTGTATCCCAGTGCCCGCCTTTTAGTATCTTCTGTATTGCAGAGTAACATGTAAGGTTCTGGGATTGAGCAGAGGATACACTAGCAGGTGCTATTGAGTTGGGTTTGGATTTTGGTTTTTGTTTTCTTTTTTTCTTTTTAAAGGTTATGAAACTCACCTTGGTATTACTTTTATCCAGGTTATTGTTATATTGAACACTGAACAGTTCAGTTCTGTCAGTTTGTTTGATTTGCAGTTGGGATTTGTTCATAATACAGCATAAGCGGATTTTTTTTTTACCTCAAACAATTCCATGTTCTGGAGATATTTCTGTTCCCAAAAGCAGGTGAATAAAGAGTTGAGTTGTGTCTCCAGGAGCAGTGCTTCCTAGGGCAATTAATCCTCTTTTGTCTGAAAAATACTGATAGTGTTTGGATCTTTAAGGAGATTTTAGCTGCCTGGGAGACACAGCAAAGCAGCAAAATATATCACCTTTCTTATGAATAATTAGAACCAGAGATTAAGGAAGAAAGACCATAACTCAGAATTCCTTTTTCTGCTGGAAACACTAAGTATAGCCAGGATGACATTGCAACACAGACAGAGTACACACTTCTATTTATAAACAAAACAGTGCAATTCTCTGAAGAGGGTGGCTACATGTGATCTGGGTATCTTCTTCCTTGTATAATGATAGTTTGTGATTTACTGAGTGCGACATTCTGCACTGTGGAAGATGCTTTGAGAGTGGCCATCTGGTGTAGAGTATGGACATCCTCAGCACAGGAAACACACCGACCTCTTGGAGAGAGTCCAGAGGAGGCCACAAAAATGGTCAGGAGGCTGGAGCACCTCTCCCACGAAGACAGGCTGAGAGAGCTGGGGTTGTTCAGCCTGGGGAAGAGAAGACTCCAGGGACACCTCATAGCACCTTCCAGTGCTATGAGGTGTCTTAAACAGGCTTATAAGAAACATATGGATAAAGTTTTTAATAGGGAATGTTGTGATAGGACAGAGGATCATAGTTTAAATACAGAAGAGGGTTGATTTAGATTTGATACAGGAAAGAAGATTTTTACAATGAAGATGGAACTGGCACAGGTTGCCTGGAGAGGTGGTAGCTGTCCCACCCCTGGAAACATTCAGGGTCAGGTTGGATGGGGCTCTGATATCCAGTTGAAAATGTCCCTTCTCCCTGATGACCTTCAAAGGTCCCATCCAACCCAAACTATTCTATGAATATGGATTCATAGAATCGATTCATCATAGGGATAAGAATTCCTACACTTGCAAAACCAGTAATTTTTTTGTATTTTTAGTATATTTTTTGAGACATGGGAGGCAGGAGCAGATCATGCTTTGTATCAAATGTTGCAGGCACACCAAGAGTTCTAGTGGCCTAAAAATATTTTTCAATTAGATTATTTAACTATTACTGAGCACTTGAGGTAGTGTTTGCATAGGATTTGTTTGACACTGAGCTCCCTTTCCACAGTGGTAGAAGTAATCTGAAATTGCTATGTTTGTTACAGTTTATTTATGATTATATTTCTCTTGTACATCTGTGGTGGTAAAAGTGCCCTCTCCTCCTTGGGCCACACTATGATCTCAGAAATGTTCATTAGGCCTCAGCCTTGATGAACAGCAGCTGGCTGAGCTCTCTTGAGTTCATCAGAAACACTCTTCTCCCAACAACTTACACTGTCTGGCGAGCTCCTGTTTTTAATGAACAGCCTTAGAACCTTTTTTTTTTGCCTGAATAACAGCCCAAATGGAACAACATTTTTGTTGTTGAACTTTCAGAGAATGTTATTGACCCAAACTGTGGTCAGGATAGAAAATGACTATGACTAAAGCCCACTCTCTTGTTACTCTATAAATAATGGTCCCAAGTGAGACCCACTGATCTGTCCTGGACCACAGCAGGCTGTGACAGCATGTCCCTCTGAGTGAGACATCACTGTGAGCCAGAGAACTCTCAAGTTTACTTGGAGGACCACTGCCAAAAGCTGACAGAGCCTGGGCAGATACCCCCACTCCTCAAGGATCAACCCTTCACCTGCTGAGAAGATCCAAAGGCATCCAATGGAAGTACTTCCCTGAACTTAAGGGGAGTACTTCACAGGGATATACCTTGTACATACTCCTTTAAGTCTGTGTGTGCGCGAGTATGAAGTCTTATGAATGTTTCTTAAGATTCTTAAGTATGTTACATTTGTAAGTAAATTAGACCTATGAGTGAGTTACCATTGTACTGTGGTAAATTCCATAAGAATCTTTCATTAAATTGTTTAAATTAAGCTATTGATTAAGTGCTATTAAGTTTAAGTGCTGTTAAAAACTTTAGACCTAAACCATTGGTGGCATCTGGGGCTAAGTTTGGCAAGGATGTCCACTCTGAACCTTGTGACTCAGTGGGAGCTCATCACCCAGACAACATGTTTCATGAAGACTGAACAGTTTTTCATCCAGCTGTAGTTCTCAAAAACTTCTCTTCATTACCACCCCTCTGATCTCTGAGGACCTGCTGGAATGTTCTGATAAATTCCTATACCCTTAATGCAACAGCATTTTGATGCCTTTATAATTGGTCCCCTTTTGTAGACATAGAAAATAGTAAACCTGTATCTCTTTGGCAACTGCCTGCATTTGAAAACAGCAGGCTCATTTTGCTGAAGATGAGGCCTGTTACGATCCAGTTTAAACCCAGGAAAGCAAAGCAAGCTAAGTCTCTGAGCATAAACCAGAAAAAACTTAGAAGGTTCAAAATATTCCCAGAAACAAGATTAAAACCAAACGAGGTTAGATGTTGATGCCAAAAAATTGATGTATTTTATTTAATAGTAAAAGAGGCAAAGAGAAGGTAAGATAAAAGAAAGAGAGAAATAAATAGGAAAAAGAAGTGTGAGTGGGGGGCTGGGGTAACGGAGAGGTGACAGGGGTTAGGTGGAAGCAGATCACCCATCCGAGGGTCCCAGCGACGTCTCGTTGCTCCCCTCCATCTGGCCTGCTGGGGGTGAGGGTCCCCCGTCGCCGCCGTGCCCGCACCGCCACACGCTGCACCATGCTGCCACACGCTGCCACACCACACGCCAAAGAGGACAGAATCCCATGGATTAATATACGCTGTGGGCCAGGTGGGAACGGCCACGTCTCCCTTGCAGGACCCAGCTTGACACTGTCCCTTGCAACACTGAGGGTCTCTTGCATCCTTTCTGGTGCAGGGTCTGGGGACCCCTTGAGGGGGCCCCTGTGATGGGCCATGTCACCCCTTCTGCTGTGGATAAGCTTCTGACCACAGGCTTTTGCAAGATACTCAAAGCCTCTCCTCCCTCCACCCTTTGGTGCAGGGGGTCTGTTCGAGCCTGGCAGCTGAGAGCCCTGGGGCTGTGGTCTCCACCTTGGAGGTGTTAAGCCTGTGCTTTGTGAATGTCCCCAGCCCTGAGTTGTTACTTTATCTTATCTTCATCAGTGAGCAGTGTAAGGTCTCACTCAGGGCCCCATCCAGGGTGCAGTAGTCTTTTTTGCAGCTTTTGTAATAGAGTTTTAAAAGTCCTTTAAGAAAATGTTTAAGTCATAAACTGTAATATTTCAGTCTCTGACAAAACCCATGATAAAAGCAGAAGTATAAAGGTCCTCTGGATGGTCAGGAACAGGCTCGTTCTTTTAGCTTGGCTGAAACATCTGCTGACGTGGTTCTATTCTCCTCAAGAGCTCAGTGCCTTAACCTTTCATATGTTTGTCCTCAGCAATGCTCTGTTGCACTGGGTGGAGATGGAGTACTGAGTTTGCAGAGTGAATGAGAATCCCATTGTAGTGCAGGAAGATTTTAGCAGTACAAGGAGAGAGCCTCGTCTTTCCATAATGCTTAGGAAAGTTGGGGTTTAACTACTAACTTTCAGTAGGTAATTATGACAGCTAAAACTTCATAAAAAATAAATCCCTCACCAAGCCTGTCTACCATGACATTCAGAAACATGGAAATCTTACTTACTTTGATTTCTTCTTATAGTGATAAGTTTCATCTGTCATTTTTCTTCACTTTCTTTGAGATTGGTTAACAAAGGGGATGGCTTGGTGCTCATGCTAATGACTCTGCTGTTGAAAATAGCAGGGTATTTTATCATGTTGATTGAACCTCCATAGGATACACTAAGCTGTGCAAACAGAAGATAAAGTCTGACGTTATGTCCAGCTCAATCACAGCTGGATCTGACATTTCTATCTAAAAATAGAGACTCTGCTTTCTGAAGCTGCCTGGGAGCAGATGGAAGAGAACCTGGCAGCTTCCCTGTTGCACAGCCATGTCATTTCCATATCCCAGCTTCCTGGACCACTTCCAGTACTAGATACATGACAGCTAGTGGAAATTTTTGGTGTATGTTGTGGGTTGACCCTGGTTGGGTGGCAGGTGCCTACCAAAGCTGCTCTGTCACTGCTCTCTTCAGCTGTGCAGGGGAGAGAAAATATACAAAGACTGTTGGGTCAAGATAAGGGCAGGGAGACATCACCCTGCATTGACCATCACAAGCAAAACAGACTCCACTTGGGGAAATTAGATTAATTTATTGCCAATCAGACCCAAGTAGGGTAATGGGAAACAGAAACCAAATATTAAAATATCTTCCACCCACCTCTCCTGTCTTCCCATGCTCAGTTTCCCTCCTGATTTTCTCTCCCTCCTCACCCCTGGTGGTGCAGAGGAATGAAGAAAGAGAAAATTCATTGTAAATAAAATTTAACATAAAGAATGTGGTTACCTGTGGTGGCTGGTGAACATACATTACAAGAGAGAGAGAGCTTTCCGTAAGACAACTCCCTAGAAGCACAATAACCACTTTATGTTAAGGTGCCCAAAAAGGCTTCTCCCAGGATGCATTGTTCTGTTATGTTAATCTATCCCAGTTTGAATTCCCCGGTTGGCTGTCAGCCTCTACCCCTCATCACTCCCCCAGAGCTCCCCACTGGCCCCCGTTCCCCAGTCCCGCCTTCCCCCCCTGTGGGAGTGTGTTTGCTTTGGTTCAGTCCGGGTCTCCCCTCTATGTTCCTTAAGTTTGGTGTACCCCAGTTGGCGCCCCCCCTGTTTTATTTAAATCACCCTGTCTGTCATTTTTATCTCCTCCCAGGACCCTGTCTGTCACTCTGCCACCCCTCCCAGGCTTCTGGAAAGTTCTAGCCAGGGGGCCAGGTGATTAGTCCTGGGAAAGGTCCCTTCCCCTGTTATAGTTGGTTCCCTTATGTGTCCCTCGTTCTGTTTGCCGCACCCTTCCCTTCCCTGCTTGGTTGTTCTGTACCCCCCCATGCTCCCCCCGCCATAAAATGCCCCGGCGCGCGATCTGCAGGGGCTCTGAGTTGGGCACCCCTGGTTGTCGCGGTCCCCCCGTTCGGAGGGCCAATAAACTTTCTGGATTTAACCCAACTCTGAGCCTGCCCCCTTTCCTCCGCCGTCTGCCTTTATCGCCGCGGTGCCTTGGAAGGACCCACGAGCCAGACCTCCGATCCCTCCGATATCAGAGGCTGGCCCCCGTTGCCTGCTGTGTCCCGAGCTGACCGGGCTGAGTGGGAACTGTTCCTAGGGGACATAAAGGCACCCCCCCCCCCCCCCCCCCCCGATAAAACTGTGAGCTTTGGGCTCACGTTTGTATTTGCCTCTGCACCCTTCAGCAGTGTAGCAGCAATAAATGCTCCTGCTGGAACGCACCCAAATGCCCTTCTCGACTCTTTGCTACCGACTGTAACACTGAACCCACCCGTGCTTCTGCGGGGGCACACGGGGCCCCACGGAGCCGAGCAGGGACAGTGTTAGTTACCACTGCAATTGAATTGTCTGCTCAACATGTGTTCCGCTCACTCTGACATCAGCATCTTCTGCCACACTGTGCTGACATGCTGAATGTCTCTGAATGTCCTTTGAGACTACCCTCCTAAGCTTCCCGTGCTTTCAGGGCACAGTAATGGGAAAACCAGCTCCACACAGAGCTCTGCTTTATAGTCAAATGTGCTCTATAATGCAGGTACAAAAATATTCACAACAGCCTTTTTCCTTTACAATCTTTATCTACGTAAGGTGCGTGTGAAATTATTATTCTAATGAGCAAAACAGATATATGCTGTTCAAAATAAAAAGGAATGTTTGAAAACAAATAAGCAGAAGGAGTTTAGTCTAAATGGGAAAACAATAAGGAACACAAGCTGTGAATGAAACAGGGGTGTGATTTTAATTATTCTGATAGTACCATCTGCACTGGCTCTGGCTAGAGAGGAAAAAGGACACAAATGTAAATTTCAAGAATGTGTGTGTATCTGAATGTAAATTTCAATAATATGTGAATACATTCAGTGTCTTATATAATCTTGAAAAGGAAATGAAAGTGCAATTGAATGGAATGTTTCCTTTGTGACCTTTTCCATTCAATTAGACACTTAATGAATATTTTGTCAAAGTGATGATTTAAGTATTGCACTGGTGAGGTCACACCACAAGTCCTGTGTCCAGTTCTGGCCCCCTCCAGAAAGACACTGAGGTGCTGGAGCATGTCTACAGAAGGACAATGACATGGTGACAGGTCTAGAGACTGAGTCCTGTAAGGAGGGGCTGAGGGATCTAAGGGTATTTAGCCTGGAGAAAAGGAGGCTCAGGGGAAACAACTACTTGAGCTCCCTATAACTACCTGGAAAGAGGTTGTAGCCAGGCTGGGCTCGGTCTTTTCTCCCAGTCAACAAGCAACTGGATGAGAGAACGTGGACTCAAATTGTGTCAGGGGAGGGTCAGGTTCAACATCAGGAAAAATTTCTTCACTGAAAGGGTGGTTAAGCTTTGGAATGGGCTGCCCAGGGAGGTGGTGGAGTTGCCATCCCTGGGGATGTTCAAGAAACGACTGGTCGTGTCACTTAGTGCTATGGTCTACTTACCCAGGTGATGATGGGTCAAAGGTTGGACTTGAGGATCTTGGAGGTCTTTTCTAACCTAAATGATTCTGTGATTCTGTTATTTCTGATAAAGACATTGCAGACAAAAGTAGAGCGAAAACTATCCTAGGTGATTTTGGACTTTGGAGCTATAAAATTACACACCTGTTCTGTAACAAAAATGTTCCTAAGGTGTGATTTTTTTCAGTCTTTGGCTTTCTTGACTGTTCAAAATTTCTGGACGTAAGTGGATGAAAAACTAGGATTGTGAGATATGGCTTCCCATATGAAGTAAGTCCAGTTTGAGATGGTTCAAGATTCAAAATTTACAAGTTTTGGGTTATTATTAGCTTCGTATCCAGGTATAATCTATATCTCTTCAGTGATTTGATAGGTCTCCATAGGAACAAAACACCTAGGTAAATGTTTAAGTGGTGCGGTTGCTTTTTTTATTGAGCATAATGATGAAGAAACAACTGGAATGACCACACCAAGGAGCTCTGTCTAATTGTGGGATTTTTTGAAACATCTACAACATTCAGGAGTCTGAGGGTCTTGGTCTGGAGAGGAATGACAGTATTATACCTTGCTCATAGAAATGAGCAGTGAGCAAAGATGAATGAAGGGGACTACAGGTTACCATTTGTTATTAGAGCTCTAGGTTTTTTAATTACTCATTGATTCCTTCAGATTATTTTGCTTTTAGAGGCCAGTGTTTATTATGGTAGTATTCCTAGGATGCCCCAGTAAAGACTCATACTGTGAAAGCTCTGCACCTACATGCAACATGATATTCACATTACGTGTTAGAGATTATGTGCTTAGAGAAGACAAACTGAAGACATTGTGACAATAAGATCTTTCACAGATTCTGCTCAGCATCTGCTTGGCCTTGCCAACATGAACTATATACCAGGCTGAAAATGTCTTTGTGGTTTTGTTCACCAAATTGGATTTGTTTCTTTCGCCACCTTTATCCAAGGATTCTTAGTTTAAACTGAAGTTTGGTCTTACGTGCCAATTATCAGGGAAAAATACACTGACTAGGAAGGATGTGCTGCCTCTGGTTAAATGTCAGTGCTCTGTTTATGCCCTAGATCTGGGCAATCTGGCTCTCTATTTCTTTTCGAGGAAATGAGGGAATATCAGTGACAGCTTTAAGAGCATCTCTAGGAAAGAACAGAAAGTTATTTTGGAACTTTTCTCAGTGGTTTTCAGGAGGACATGTGAAAAACAGGGTATTTCTTCAGATTTGACTATGTATCAAACTATATTTTAGGAGCAAAAACAGAGGAAGAGACTTGGTTTTGACTCATAAAGTTAGTTTGCTGAAGTCTTAGTACAGCCATCAGTCTTCTGAAGCCAGAGGGCTGTTTTTCTTAACATTCCATAATCATATTTATGTATAAAATTGTCAGCATTGAAAAAAGACAGGGTACAGCAAATAACTTTTGCACTTAGCATTTTACTAGCTACAGCAGCATTTGGACACATTTATAACTAATTCCAAAAATTCCACTAAAATACTTTTCAGTTGACTATGTGAGGCCTCTAAAAATAGTTAGTATTTTCATAGCTTCTCTGTATTCTTCTTTAAATGTGGTGAATTATTATTGACTTTAAAAGCTGGGTTTTCCATCCTGTAAGATGAAAAGTCAAATAAGGAAAGAGAGCACAGGTGGTGTTTATGCCAGTGTCTTAGTTTTAGCTTTATCGAAGGCAATGCCTTATACACACAGCAAAGTGTGAGCAGCTGCAGCTCCATCTCCTAAATTTCAGGCCTGAAATGCAGGGAGCAACTTTGAAAGTGTTTCCTTGTTCACTCAGGTGCTCACTGATCTCAGTGTATCCAATAACCATTGGAAAAGTCTCAGGGTCTTCAAGGATTATCAACAGTGGAATAAAACAGGGAGCAGAACCATCTCTCTGTTATATTCCCTGCTATTGCTGTGACTGAAGGCACGGGCAATGTTCTGCATATTTCATTTGTTTTTCATGGTATTTTGTGACATTTGAGGTTTTCAGCAAGGGTTTAATGCTGTTCTATGCTGTTGAGAATTTCCTCTGACAGCACTAAATGTCCTTTCTGGTCTGATCTGTTGTCCCATGGATGTAATGTATCCCGAGAGAAAACCAATTGGTACCAATAACTAAAATTAGTTGGGAAGATCTTCTTTCATTACCATATTACTTATTGCAGCTGCTAGTTTCAGCTTCTGGTTTTGATCACAGTTTAAAAATTAATGATTGCATCTGCAGGTGAACAGAAATCAGCAAGCTGGATTTTGTAATCCTAAAAGAGCTCTATGCTCCATCACATCAAATTTCAAACCTACAAAGACTTAACCAGAGGAATATTGTAACTGTGGGGAAAAGAGTGGAATAACTCCTGGCATCCCTAGGATAAGCTTGAACAACACAACCTCCAGTGTTTACAGAGCTGCCACTGAAGATTACTGAGAAGTGTCGCACAGCCATGCATGGGAAGTGGTGGTTGACAGCCAACATCTCAAAGCCCTGCTTTACTGATGAGTTTGGCTTAACCCTAGGCTGGAGAGCTCTCCGCTCGATTAAGAACTCGTATTTAGCACTGCTGTGGAAAAGAGCTTTTTGGGGGGGTTGATGTCAAGGGTGTTAGCTTTCAGTGCTTGGATTTGGCAGCTTTTCCAACTCCCAAGAGCTGTGGATCAGTTTGCATTGCTGTGTACATTTGTAACTTCTGGACATTGACCTTACAGGATGAAATTGCCCTTCCCTGTTCTTTGCAGTTACAGGTTTGCACATGAACTACAAAAAGTGGACTGTGGGGCAGATGAAGGAGGGCTTTGTGTTTGCTTGTACTCTTGCAGTATGCCAAGGTTTTTCTTTATTGGCCAGGAGAATTTTAGCAGTTGTTACAACTGCTGTGGCCCCAGTGATGTACAGTCACAGCTTCTGGCATTGCTAAAAATTAGGCAATCTGAAGTAGGGTAATATCTGTGTGTCAAAACTGTAACAGTGATTTTATTAACTATTTTTGGTAGTCACTTTTTGGAACATCCTCTGAGGAGTAACTTAATTGTACTAGCAAAGAGGGTATGTAGCTTCAAGATTGACTGAACCAACCAAAATTTGAATTTTCCTCTCTCTTTCCAGTAACTCTCTATGAAAACTTACCAATTTTTATTAAGACTACATTTATGTATCCAGCTTCTTATTTGCAGAGTTTATGAGTGAGAAGAAGGTTGTTTTCCAGAAGTGTCCAGAAACTTTTTTTTTGCTTCTTGGCAAGCCTGTTCCTCTCTTTTAGAGCAGCCACTGGGAAATGTACACTTAGTCAGATCATGGAGGCTTCTTCCAGAGATTTATCTGAAGAAAGAACAGGTCCTTTGGCTCATCTTTCCATTGAAAAAAATGGAAGAAATTTTTCTTTTTAGAGCTATTCCAGACATTTGTGATAGAAAATCAAATGAATGAATGTAGCCTAACTTTCCTGTTAGAGTTTCTTGCAGACAAGCTTAGATTTTTCCTTTATTTTAGATTTTTCAAATATTCAAGTAGCTATTTTTATACAAGTTTTATTCTCCAGATTGCTTACCACAACTTGTTACTTTTATGAACTTCTAGGATTTTTAATTAATGCTCATTTGGCTATGAGGATTTTAAAGCCCAATACATGCTGTGGTTTCACTCCTGGAATACTTAGCTAAGGCTCTTTTAATTTTTTTCAAGAGTAAGACAACATGGTGCTAAAAGTGCATTAGAATCTGTGATATGTAAATTCCAGAGATATCCCTGTGTCTAACAGTAAAAATCTCTTTTACAGATGTTTAGAATAAAATGAGAGGATCTTCAGACCCCAGGGATACGAGTTTATGGCTTGTATCCTAAAGTGTGTTTGTGAGTCGTTTATGGCTTGGCCTGGGAGGGTACTGTGAAATAATCTATCTGCCAATAACCAGATGATGTTACACAATGCGTTAGGTCTCTACTTTGATTCAGCAATGATTTTTCTGGCCTGGAACTAATGCCACATGGTGCTTCTTATTAACCTGTTCAAAGGAACACGGCTCGTCCAACCTTCTGTCTGTAGCCTGCCAGCAAAACGATGGGTGAAAGCTCTTGCTCATAAAAGGGTGGATGTAGAGTCAGCTGTTCCTGTGGCTGGGCTGAGTTTTACAAACACTGGCCTGACATTCCTTTCCCACACAGATCTGGTGATTTCTGTGAGTCTGAAGCTGCAGGTCTGAATGGTCCTAGGCTTGAACACTGACTGACAAAAGATTTCTCCCCTGAAGTTTTTCAACTGGACTAATCTTGGGCTTATTGGACAGAGGACCAACCTGTGCCTTAGGTTTAGGTTTAGTTTTTTTCTTTAGGGCTACTAGTGTGGCTTCTTGGCTAATGTCCTTCCAAGCTTTGCCCCACAATATTTTGATTAGATAGCGTCTACCCTGATTGGTTTACCCAATGCAAACAGAAAGGACACCCTGTGTCAGCTTATGCCCCATGAAAAAGTATGATAAAGTCCTTTAAAATACTGTAAATGCCTTTCTTTGGAAGCCAAAATAGGCTCTTTTTTTTTCCTTTCCCCTTGTCAATTATTGTCTTGTATGCATCTAATACAAAAGCTTATCCCTTACAGAGAATAAATTTATGTAGGAGAGACTTAAAAAACATTAATGTTGAACATAAAAGTCCACGCTGTCATCCTGTCACATTTCTGCACTAAAGAATGTGAAGACCCTTGTTCTGTGGGCAGGGAGTTCTCTGGGTTTTGCCCTGCTTCAGATGTGTGCATTCCCATTCCTGTAATCCTGTTAAGCTGTCCTACCTTCCCACTCCATATTCATCATCTCTCCAGAAAGTCTAGCCCAATTTGTAGTACCAAGTCTTGGGGGTTTTTTGCAACATTTAATACCTTTTAAAAAGTCTAGCTCAGTCTGAGTTTTGTCAAGTATCACTTTATCCTTGAGTATGATCTCTATCATGAACATGAAGATGCATCTGTCTTTTCTAATTGAGCCTTTTCCTTATCCTCGACTTTGAGGATTATTTTCTCTGACTTCAAGTTTTCATGGATATTCTGGTATTTTATTTGATATAGCAATGTAAAATGCTTAGTTAAGGCAATGACATCTGCTATATAGAATGAAAAACCTTGAAAAAACAATGCCCTTGGTAAGGGGAAGAAGGAAGTGGCACGCTATATCTACTCCCCCTCTGATGCTGTGCTATTTTCAATGTTAACATCAGCCCTCAAAGTCTGATGCATTTAGCAAATAGCTAATTTGCCCTTAAAGTTTTTCATTTTAAAAATAGCACTCCCAGCCTCTTGTAAGTAAGCAATTGCAAATACCTAGTACAAATAAATTCCCTGCAGATCCTTTTTCATCCCAGTCATTAACCAAAGAGAAACCAGGTCAAACATCTTCAACGCTAAGAAAGTCAACCCAGGGACAGCAGACAGGAGCTGGGCTCTGCACTGGTGGGTATTTACCCTGACACTCTATTTCAAGCAGTGGCTTGACAATAATAGAGGCCAAATTAGAAGATGTACTAGGTACTTTCCGTGGTTAATTACTCCTAGTGCTTAACTGACATCATGTTGAAAAGCTTTGTTTTGTTTAATTTTCCTAAAACTGTAATAGAATAACATCCCTTTCTCAAATTAAGTGTTTGCATATTGGGGAATACCTCACTGTTGCTTCCTTCATTATTATGAATTTTTATATTTTGAAAGGCTTTTAAAAACATTGTCTTTAGTTTCAACAAATATAATTCTTTGATTTTTCTTTCTTTTTTTTTTTTCCACATTACTTTTTAGAACACCTCCTTTGGTTTCCCCTTGAGTTGTCAAATTTTATTTGAAATACTGTACCATAGTTATGGTCTTGTCAATACTTTGCAGAATGGAACAGCTACTTTTCATGGCCTTCATGAAATGCTTTTCTACCTTCACTACAGAATTACTTCTACTCTGTACTCATGTTCTCAACTCATTTTATTTGTGGCTTACTGTAGCCTCAGCTACATTTCTGCAGTGGTGCTGTGTAAACAGTCTCATTTTTATATTTACTACTTTAATTCTTCTTCCTCAGGCGTACCATTTTTTTGGTTAAATTTCATGGCATTTCTTTGATAAGGGGATGTAACTATGTCCTTGAGAATCTTTAAGGCATTTCCAGCATCCACAAATTGTTTCTGCTTTCAACCGTATCACTACAGAAAATTCAGAATATAATTCAAAACCTATGACAGATCTTCTGTTTCATCTGCCACCTTTCCAGGCTAAAAGTAACTATTAATAACTATTATATGAACATGTTGTTTTCTTATTATTGTCCATTTGTTGTGCAGGCAGATAATATTAACTTTTCCTAAATGATATATCCTTAATTTTCCTATGTAAATATCAAATGCCAAAAGCTTTTCTAAAGATAAGATGCATAAGTCAAACTTCTTCCCCCTAGTCTGATAGTCCTGTGTATTGGGTTTGTGTGGCAAGGGGTTGGTGGCTGGGAGGGACTACAGGGGTGGCTTTTGTGAGAAGCAGCCCCCGTGTCCAGCAGAGCCAATGTCACTCAGCTCCAAGACACCCACCCCTGCCAAGGCTGAGCCCATCAGCAGTGGCAGTAGTGCCTCTGGGATAACAGAGTTAAGGGAAAATAAGTTATTGAGCGGAAGAAATTGTGGGTAGAGAAGAGAGGAGGGAGAATATATGAGAGGAACAACCCTGCAGACACCCAGGTCAGTGCAGAAGGAGGGGCAGGAGGTGCTCCAGGTGACGGAGGGGAGATTGCCCTGCAGCCTGTGGTGCAGACCATGATGAGATAGCTGCTCCTCTGCAGCCCATGGAGGTCCATGGGGAAGCAGAGATCTACGTGCAGCTCGTGATGGACCCACACCAGAACATGAAGATGTCTGAAAGAGGCTGTGACCTCATGGGATGTCTGCGCTGGAAAAGGCTCCTGGCTGGAGCAGCTTTAGTGGCCTCCTGGTCAAGCCAAAGTCAGTTCACCTCACCCTATGAGAGAAGTAAATTTCATTATTGTGACATCATGTGCTTTAGAAAATCCATTTTTATATTTATTCTCATGTTAATATAGTGTCCTAGCTATACAAGAATTGTTTCATATTTTTTCCACTTTCCGATACCAGGGTTTGATCTTCAGTTCCCTAGTGACTGATGTATTCTTATTTCTTTTTGTGTATGGGTAGGTACTTTTTTACTCTGGAATGCATCTTACCTTCCTTGAGCTCTTGCAGGAAACCATTAATGACTTGGAGGTTGTTTGGCATGTTTTTGACATTTATTCAGATACTTCATATTTATCTGTATATCTGTTAACTGAACTATTTTTAGCAGTTTCAGTTATGCAGTCTGGGCAACAGACCTTACTGGTCTGTTTCTCCTTAAAACCTCTGTCTCCTTTGATTTCTTGTCATGAAGCTGTGTCAGTGGAGGTTTAGGTTAGATGTCAGGAAAAGGTTTTTCACCCAGAGGGTGGTTGGACACTGGAACAGCTCCCCTGGGAAGTGGTCACAGCACCAGCCTGACAGAGCTCAAGAAGTGTTTAGACAATGCTCTCAGGCACACGGTGTGACTCCTGGGGTGTCCTGTACGAAGCCAAGAGTTGGACTTCAATGATCCTTGTTGGTCCCTCCAAATTCAGGATGTTTTATGATACTGTGATTCTTTCCTGATAAGCTCAGTTACAAAAATCTTGTTTAGATTTTCTGCTGAGGCTATATCTGTTCTGAACGCTTCTTTTACACCTTCATCGTCTAGTAGCCCTAGAGACACTCTTGTCAGGCTTTCTACTTCTATGAAGGAATAATTTCTATTTGTTTTTATACCTTTAGCAACATTTTCCTCAGGTTTTTTTGCTTACCTTAATTTTTCTTTGAGTTCTTTTCTCCTTCTTAATTTGGACATGACTCAAAAGACCATCTTATTTCTAGAAGCTTCTCTAACTTCGTGCTTCATCCCTGCGGGCAATCTAGTCTTAGTTTGTGTTTCAGGAACGGCTGGTTATATTTTCAGCCTTTAGGATGATATATTTAAACTGTCTCTGTCATAGCTCCAAGTTTTGCATCTTTTGCCTTTCGTGTGCTATCTGAAAAGAACTTTTTAAAAAAAATTGTTTTTATGTGATGTCTCTTTTGAGATAAACCACTTCATTAGGGCTTTGGGGGAGAGGATGTTATATTTTTTTTAATATGCTCAGTAAGTGAATGCATGTATGAAAACCAAGCCTAACTAATACAGCTGTGGGTTTGGTTTTGGTTGGAGTTTTGTTTGTTTGGGTTTTATTTGGTTTGGTTTTGTTTAGATTCTGGGGTTTTACTGTTGTTGTTTCATTTTACTTTTTCTTTATTTTTTTTTAACATTTCCTGCTCTCTTTGTTCAAATCTGGCCCAAGTATGTATTTTGCTGTTTATGTTTTCCCATATTCTATTCTATTCTATTCTATTCTATTCTATTCTATTCTATTCTATTCTATTCTATTCTATTCTATTCTATTCTATTCTTTATTTGAAGGTACACAGGCCTTATGACCTAATTAGTCAGTTTTGCACTATGATTTCACCTTCTGTCTGCTTTTCCACTATATGGTAAATTCAGGGGGCGCCATCAGGGAGTTCTTTCGTGTTCTATGTAGTAACTTGCATATTGAACCAGAACCTCCAGAACCCCTCTCTTGCTGTTCTCTGGATTATGGCCTGTCACTGTACCATAACTGTTGTCTTGTCCCTGGATTTGCTGTTAAGGTGCTGTATAAAACAGTACTTTTTTTCCTCATAGTCAAAAAGTCACCAGAAGGCTTTCTAGCATGAAAACTCTTGCCATTGATGTTTTTAGTGACTGAATCCTTCACCTTTCCTTGCTCTGTGAAGGGTAAGAGTATTGCAGGGCAGTATGTGGCCATTGTGTGGAGGAGCCATCACCACAAATGGGGTTGGGGACATTGTGGTCTTCTGAGACTTCTCTTTTACATCATGAGTATTGTGAGCCTGGAATTAAATCACTCCATGGCATCTCTGGACAGCATTCTTCCTTTTGCTCATAAACTCTGCAAATGGGAAGCTGCATAGACAAACATAATCTTAATAAAAATGGTATTGATAACATGTCCTATAGAGTCACTTGAGAGAGAGAAACCACTTAAAATCTTGGTTGGTTCAGTAAATCTTAGAGCTGCACATCCCCCTCACTGTAGAGGAACTTTAGTGTGCCAGTAGTCCTCAGACAGGCAAGGTGAGCATGAGGAACATCAGTTCCACTGACGTGAATGTGAATTAAGTGCTCAGCCTGTTCAGGAGCTGAGAAAATTCTACCAGCTACAGTTTTGGGACTCTAAATACCTTTGAAAATCAGATCCATCAGATTTGCAATGTGCTCTACACAGATGAATGAGCTGTTATTTTGGGAAAGGCTGGTGCATGAGTTACACAAGTGGGAGACTTGATGTACAAATGATTTTTGGCATAAGAGAACAAGAACTATGTTAGGCAATCCAAGAGGTCCTGATTCCCACATCAATTTCTGAACTGTTCTTTTCTTCTGTTGTTTTTTCTAAATACAGGGATCTGTAATAGATTTTATTTCTGTTTCAGTGCCCTCTGGTGTTTGTATTTTCTTCTGTTTAGTTCTGATTTCTTCTTCCTTTTTCTGGCATACTTATGCACTGAGATATCTTTCAGCTCAGTCCCTTTATCCCTTGCACTGTTCTCTCTGACAGATCCCATTTAACAATACTAGTCTGTCCTTCTCTCAAAAGTGTTTGCAATGTCCTTGGTTTGTGTTATTTATTTCTCTCTGTCTTCTTTTCATTTCTTCCTTATTTTTTTTTTATAAACTCTAAAAATCTGGGGTTTATTATTCCTTGGACCACGCACCTGCAGTGGTTTCCATGGCAACATGATTCGGCAGCCCCCAGCTGTTTCATTCCTCATTCTTATTAGCAGTTTGCTGGATGCTGGTAAAAATGCTGTGGGTTTGGAGAGGCAACCTTGCAGCTGAAAGCACAAGCATTTAATTACTTTGAAACTGCTTGTCTGGTTGTAAGTCCAGTCACTTTACCTGGACTGGGAACACAAGTCAGCTATGACTATTTAGCAATCTCATCTCATTAGCTGTGCTTCCTTGTAATCTTTGCATATCTACCTTATGCTTAAGTTGATAGCTCATACTCAATCCAATTATTTCTTATGATCTAAGCACGTTCAGATTGCTCTTATTTTTCTTGTGTCTTTCAGGAAACCTGAAAAATAACTACATTCCTTTAAATGAAATGTTTAAAAAGCTTACTGTAGATAAACAGAAGCTGGGCTGTCAAACCTCCTAGGTACTGTCACAAAAATACCTCCATCATGTCCCTGAAAGTAAAGTCCTTACTACTTTGTGATGGGGTTTTGAGCAGAAATTATATTGAAAGAATATAATGATCTGTCTGTCTGCAAATCTGTCTTAGTTTTATGCTCCTCATCACATGAATTTGAATGTCTAATGAAGAGAAATGATCGGTGAAGATTCAAGGAGAAAATCAATCTTATTTGACTTAGGTCTTACCTAGCTTCTGCTAATAAAAGTGTAGTGAGTTAACACCTGTTGTATTATTGACAATAAAAGTGGTGCTATTGTAAGGAGACTGGCTTCATATTTGGTTTATTATTCCCACAAAACAAAATGCAGAATAAATACTATGAAAAAATAGAAATAACCTATTCTGGTTTTTGTAACTGATTTTGTAACCTCATAAAATTATATATATAAAATTATAGGTTAAACAAAGATAAAAATACACAATCCAAAGTCCCAGTAACATGAAAGGATAGGGTTTAGCTAAAAGACGAATACTTCTGACAGTCAAACAAAGAAGAAAAAACCCCTCACACATTAAACCCCTGGTGTCAGACTTTGAAGAATCAAGTTATAGGAGAAAGCAACAGAGGACCTGTCTGTGAAAATGGGAATTTTAAGATGGCCAAGCAGAAGTTTTTTTGAAATCCAGAGAGATGCTGGATAAAGCCAACTAGCTGAGCCACATTTGTATCTGGTTCATGAAATACAAATTTATTGAAATAAAAACATCATTGAAAAATGTTATTTTGATAACTCTTTCAAACAATCTTTTAATATAGTTTAAAGATGAATGTAATCCTTATTTCTAATTTACTTTACTAAAAGAATTATTTTGGCTGGTTTTGTATCAACATTAAATTGTAAGAATTATTCAAGTTATATCAATGATAAGTTTATATCAATGATATAAAAGACTTTTTTGAATTTTGTGACAGCTTTTTTTCCTTTAGAATTTCTCTTATGCTTAGCTCCACATAATTATTTGAAAGAGAGCAGAAATTCAGTGTCCTGATTTTAGATATAGCTATGAATTTGTAGATTTTTAATTTTTTCTTCTAAATTGTTAAATAGACCAATTTCTTTTGTATTTTACATGAATAAATTATATTCTGTGTACTCTAAAAAACAAAAAATGGAGGGAAACTGAAGGATCAATTACTTGCATTTTTAATATGAAGGGAAGATTTAGTAAAGTTGTCGGTATTTTCCAGTTTGCTTTTCTCTACGTGTTGGAATAATGACATGATTTTGAATGAAGGATTGTTCCTCTCCTCTTTTTAGTGACATTCATAATGCCTTTTAACACAGTAGAATGGGTCTTGCTTTTTGGGTTGGTTTTTTTTTTAGGCTAAAATAATTAAACAACTAGAATAATTAAATAATTATATATCAGATAAAGTGTTCTCTCCCATGTGTTTTGTTTTATATTCATCATGCCTTGGGATTTCTGTTGAAAAAAACCCTGTCTTTGCTTCCATTGACTCCTGCAGATAAGCCTTGGCACTTCTGAAGGTTCAGTGTATTGTTGGTTGCTATTTATAGTAACGTACATTTCTGTATTCCTACCAACACAGAAACAAAAGGCTGGAACTGGCTGAAATGCAGGTGTGGGTAGCAGGTTCAACATCACTCAATTTGTACAGATGCTGTAAAAGTGTGCAAGGGCAAATCTCAGTCCAGGTTCCAACTCAGAAGTTTTCACTAAGCAAATAGGAAGAAAGGCACTGCTCCCTTCTAACTCCAGCCTGGGATATACAGGTGAAGATGGATTCTCCTCTCATGTTGTCTGGTGACCTGTAAAAAGATTCAGCACCTCAAGCACAGAATAACTGAGGGGTCTTATGGGTTTGGGAGTGTATTTCCCACCCCAGAGACTGTTCTGTAGTCATGCCTCTTCAAGTGAATTCTTGTGTATGTCTGTGTTCTGAACAAGTGTTAGTGAAGATATCCTATGAACCTTTGAGTGGAGTTAAAAAAAACCCCTTGAAACTGTCTACAGAATATGGGCAATATAAGAGTTTTATGGGTCTTGGGCACGCCACAGATATTTTATTGATTGGAAGTATTTATTCTGTGTTTTGTATATGTACAAATATACACACCTGACTACAGAATTGGTGATCAATAAGCACAAGTCACAGTTTCTGTGGAGTGCTGAGAGACCTGCATTGGTCTCCATAAGCCTGCAGTGACCTTGTGGGAGGTTCTTCTGCAAAGCTGTGTCTAGGTAGGTTTAGTGTTAGTCCTGAATGTTTGGGTCAGGTTCATAGAATCATCGAATAGTTTGGGATGGAAGGGACCTTTGAAGGTCACCTAGTCCAAGCCTCCTGCAGTAAGCAGGGACATCTTCAACTAGATCAGGTCATTCAGAGCCCCATCCAACGTGACCTTGGACACTTCCAGGGAAGGCACATCCACCATCTCTCTGGGCAACCTGTGCCAGTGTCCCACCCACCCCACTGTAAAAAATGTATTCCTTATATCTCATCTGTACATACCATCCTTCACTTTAAAACCATTACCCCCCGTCCTATCACTGCAGCCTCTCTTAAAATAAAGTCTGTCCCCATCTTTCTTATTGGCCCCCTCTAAGTCTGCAGGGCTGCTGCAGCCAGGGCTGAGGACATGAGCACAACAAGGCCCAGAGCTCTGCAGCTGATGATGGGTGTCCAGGAGCCCAGGAAGAGTGATCACAGGCTAGAGCAGGAAAAAAGTGAATTTTAAGACTGGATCTGTGTTTCCCGGGTCTGCATTGCTACTCCTGTGAAATTCAGTTTGAGTGGAAAGTCAGAGCTGTGTGCTGTTCTAAATAAATGGAGCTATCTGCTTTTTGAGTCATTATTAAATCACTGAAATTAATTTTGTTTTCCGAAAGGTGCAGTGTGTGATTTGGGTTAAGCAGTATCTGCTTCCATTCACTAAAATTACTCTGCTTTGACATCTTATTTTTTTTTTAAAGGATTGTCCAGTACAGTGGACACAAGATCTGGACAAGTAATTAATTAATTAATTATCCTAAAATGAATTCTAATTCTTGCTTTATAAGGGAGAAATTCTGCAGGTTTTAGTGTATTTCTCTATTTCAGCCCCAGTACACTCAGAACAGTATAGTTGGAATGTATTGAAAACCATTTAGTTAATGATTCAGAACATTTTTCAGGCCAAAATGAACTTGCTAATTGGGGAAAGTGGTGATTTATGTATATATTCCTATGTGGAGCACAGTGGTTTATCTATCTGTGCAAGTCCACACAGTATGATAAATACAGGATTCAAAAGTTAAGTACTTGCAAGAAAAATAAATGGTACCTGTATTGAATATCCTTTTTTGCAGCTACAAAATCCATAAACATTAAATTAGATTATGGAGGTAGTGAGCGTGGGAATGCCATCTAATATTTTTTTCTTATTTTTTCCTTGTCTGTCAGGTTGCAAAGAGTAACAGCAGACACAGAAGATGAGTATGGATTAACCATTCACAAACACTGCCTTCTCCCCAGCTGCCCCACTGCAATTTCACCATGCTGTTGGTGACTGAACTACCTCTTCCAGGTGGCAAATAGAATTTTTGTGGCAAAGAAGTCAGAGTTCAGTATTTGGCTTATTACTGGTGAATTTTTCTTGATGAATGAAAAGGGATCCTATCTATGGCACTTGCAGAATTCAGACCATCTGACGGGAATGAGAGAAATGATAATTTTAAGCTGAAAAGATAGGCTCTGAAATAGTCATGCTACTGCTTTATGTGAACGTACTTCTACTGATTTTTTTTTTCTTAAATGTGTATAGTATAAAAAAATATTGCAAGAAGGATTTGGATCCTGACATGAGATGAGAACAGCTGTTGTTAAAGATGAGAGCAGCTAAGAAAGGCCACTGGCATCTTCTGGGATCTTTGTGGCTGTCTTATGCAACTGTGTCTTGTGCCTGCACTCTGAATTCGCGTGGGCTACAAAAGTTTTCTGTGGCTTTTTAAAAAATTATGCCGTAAGTGGCCCCTGCTGTGTGTACAGAGCATCAGACCCACTTGCCAAGGGGAGAATGAGGCTATGTATCCAACGTGCACACTTCACACAGTAAGGAGACATCGCGTGGTCAATGTGCTGATGGGTATTGTCACAGGCAGGCCAAGACAGAACCAGCAAATCACACTAAAACTAAAAAAGAAATCCCCAAGGACTCACTGAGCACTATGGAATAGTTGCCATATGCATGATGTGCGAGGAACAAAAGCAATTACAAGTTAACTGGTTTAATTGTTTTGGTGAAATAGAAGGGAGGTGCTGGGTAGCATGCTGAGAGGCTGCCAGCAATGCCTGCACAGCTGGGGGTGAGAGGAAGTGACTGCAGCTGGCCACAGCTATCTGTCACCTTGAAATGACACTCCATCCTTTGTCTCCCTTCTGCCTGACACCTCAGCACAATGGGTAGTTTGGCTTTGTGCCTCTGATTCTAAAGCACTTTCAAAAACTTCTAGTGGGGCTGCAAATATTAACAAAGAGGATTGCTGTGTAGTGAATGTCCACACTCACGGAGGCTGTCCTGGCAGAAACAAGAGATTTCCGTGACTTAGTACTCTCTTAAACCTCTTCCCAGTCTTGGTTAATAGATAAGATAAGAGTGGTACATTGAGCAGGTGACACTCAATTCCAGACTTGGATGAGGATTAGATTTATAAAAGTATGTGCTGTCTTGACAGGAGTGTGTTTAAAACCAGAGCTTTTAATATCTGAGACTAGAGCCTGCCTGTCCCCAAGCACAGGGCTATGCCCCATGCAGGGAATAACCTGGCTCAGCTCTCTGGATACAGAGCTGGCAGCTATGTTTCTCATCAGATTGCTGTGGCTGTGATTTACATGAATTTGGACAGGTTGTTAGGGAAGTCGAGAATGGTCATGAGAAACATGTTTAGTTTAACAAACTAGTTAGAAGTGCTGAGGCTTCTGGAAAGAAAGTTCCTTTATATTGTCTGTTGAACACCTAGTGAGATCCAGGGTAACAGCTACCCTTGTGAAAGAGAAGATAAGTAAAAGATGATGTTATTACCTGAGAAACAGCTTTACTTCAGTCTTACCTTTCCATAGTGGCATATAAACCTTCTGTGTGTCTTGGCACCAGAAATATATTAACAATGAATAGTTTTTGTTGTGGTGGTTTTTTTGAGAGACCATCTGTGCAATGAAATGCAGATCTGCTGGAATGCTTACATTGTGGAAAACAGAGCTGGAAATGGAGTTGAACTTTACAAACAGTTGGAGTTAATCTACATATAGCAATTACTTTTGTTGTCAACAGTTTAGATTTACCAGTTCAGAAAGGTTTAAGAGAATTGGACTTCTTTTAAAATGAAGTGTAAGATACATGTAAATGAGCCTGTGCTGCCTCAGAATCTCCCCTTCAGTTCTGCCACTTAAGACAGGCTTTCAGGGATTTCTTATTAACTACCTTTGTGTGGCTGTGGCAGGAGGTCCCAGCAGAGCCTGAAGGTTCATTCCACTAGTTTATGCACAAATACATTGTCTGCTGGTGTCTGCTCCACGATGACAGAGAAGGGATGTGAGTCCCAAGGATTCTTTTGAAGGAGAAAAAAATTTTCAATCAGAGATGTGCACTAACCACGTACCATTTACTTATTATTATTTACTAGTGACAGCAGCAAGTGTGCTTGGCTGATAAACAAAGTCAGGAGGAGCAGAGTGGGACAACCCCTCAATAAAATCAGGGTGGGAATGGGCCCATTAAAATTATAAGACAGTGACTTAATCTGTGACTCAAGATTTAAAATGGATTTAATAGCCACTAAGCACACAGCTTTTTAGTAAAAGGTTAGCATGACTTTAGCATGAATGAGATAGCAAATTTTTCACTGTTTAAGCTTTGAATGCCCAATACATGCATAATAATAAAACCCCCCAGACTTCTGACACCATTCCAAACTACTGTCGAGTCTGCCTCAAAACTTATCCCTGATATTTTTGTAAGGTGGACCAGGCACAGACATACCTAAGTAATGATTCTCTTGAAAGAGAAGTGAAAGTCTATTCCCTATGAAGTGAACCCAGTGGTAAAGTATGCAGCAAGAACCTGATTTACTCTTGTATTCAACATTTGTCTTAAGTGCAGTGCAAATGAAATGAGGCAAGGGACCTTTGTAAGCTCAAGTTGCCATCTGTAGTAAGAAAAAGAATCTTATGCTGGAACTAATTACATGACTTTAGGGATCTTATAAGAGGAGTATCCAGAGGATCCTCTTGGTGATCTATTCTTTCTCACAAATCAAAGTAGGTGAAGAAAAGAAAATCCTGGAGCTCAGCCAGCAGTTATGTGAATGATTTAAAACTAAAAGTCTTGTTTCTGAAAAATGGCAGTACCCTGGTCTAGTGCTTCAGCCAAAAATGGTTGTAAAATTGAAATTGTTCATCTTCCCTTGAGGGCACTAATTCTGTCAGCCAGCAACCATCTGGGACAGCCACAAGTATCTTAAAACAGCAGCTTGAAAGGAGACAAAGTGAGTGTTAGACAAACTCAGTCTTCCATGAATAAGTTGAACAAAGAATCATTTGGCTGGAAGTTCTTGTTTCCAGGGCCAAGATGTTTCACGCAATGAAGTCAAGCAAGGCAGCAGTGTTTTCTTCTACCTAGTCAGAATATATATTTGCTATAGTAATAAAAAATCTGTAATATATTTAGAACTCTTTGATTTTTCAAGTTTCTAATGACTTGTTTTGTCACATAAAATGTCCAGTTTTTCACTAGATGAAGTGCTCCTAGTTTCTGACCTGGTGGAAAAAGCAAGCTTGGTGGAAAAGACAAACTTGGTCCTTGGGTGCTGGATAAGGATAGTAGAGAGTAGGATGAGAAGGTAATTTTCATCTAGCATTGCTGAGTCAGTAGATTTGTCATTTAAGTCTTCACAAATAAAATAAAATTATTGAGAACTTAGAGCTGATTCATAGCTGTCTTACAGTGAGAAGCTTAGGCAGATGAAAGTTCTGCAAAAGAAGACTGTCTTGTTTTGGTAGCTGGGGCTAAGACTCTTCTAAGTGGAGCAAATGGAGGACTGAAAGGGTTTTGTTTTCACAGGTAAGTGTAGAGCTATCAATACATCAAAGCCTTTGGCTTGAGATTTTTTTTTTAACAGTAGATATAATTAATCATGTGAACAAATATTTTTTTTTAAAAGTGATTTCTTTAACCTTTTACTATTGTTATTGGTATTTTCTCTCAGATGACAAACCTTTAGTAAAACTCATGTAAAAGTTTCTGCAGTAAATGCATGGACTAACATCTTGTCAGGTGAGCTGATCTCCAAAATTATTTCCTTTAGATCCTAACTAATTTATTCTCATCTTAGACTCACTGCCCTTCTGCATGCAGATGTAGATTAAGGCACGTAGATACCATTCTACCCTACCAGGTACTGTTACTCACATGTAAAGTGAGTTAGAAGGTGTTCATTCTTCAGTATCTCTCCTACATTAATTTATATGGACAGTTTCCAAAGCTACTTTTTGAATTATTTTGTCCACTTCCTATAATTTTATTAGCTGAAAAAAGCCTCATTTTACTTTCAGGTTATATTACCTGTACTTTTGTGATTTATTTACATAATTGTTTCCACTTAGAGATTTCACTGCTCACTAAAATTGGGATGTGTTATTGCAGTTTTATAACTGAGAGAGGTCAAGAATATAAGGTTTACTTTGAGACATGAGCTAAGACATGGAAAAAGATTATTACCACCATAACTTCAAGAAATGCATTGATTAATATTTAGTAGAAATAACCCTTTACTTTGATACTGCAGCAATCCTGTAGCATCAAACTAATACCATTTTGGCTAGCCATGGAGACCCTCATATAGGACAGCTACTTAGAAAAGGTTTTACTGTCCCTTAAGGCTGAATCCTATTCTGTTCTTCATAGCAGAGATGGTGCAGTCACCAAATAAGACTGTCCCGGACAAAAAATCCTACCTGTAACAAGAAAGTCATTGTAAGCATTGTAAGCCAACCCCAAGAAACTGAAAAGGAAGGAATATTGAAAGTCCCAATGGCTCCTTCGATTTCCTACTCTTGAGGTCCAGACACAGTGAGTAACGTCTTATAAGTCACAAAAGCAATCCTTGTTCCAGAGGTTAAGTAGACAAGAGAAAGGAGAAGAAAGATGTAATTGCAAGGAGAGATTAAATTATTCAGCTGCTCTGACACCTGAGAGAGGAGGAATGCTGCCTTTCCACCGCTCCAAAGGCAGGAACAGAGGCATGGAGCTAGCAGCACTGTCCTGGCACCCATCTGGGATTGAGAAGCTTGACCGCTTTGCTTGGCATGTCTGGTTTACAACATTGGTGTCTATTTCTGTTAAAAAAAGCTGTGTTGTAAATGGAAGAGAGCTGTAATAATTATAACCATGTTGGGTAAAACTTTGAAAACTCATCTAGTTTATGTACACGTGCCTACCCAGCAAGGAGGAGCCTTGGAGGGAGGAGTACACAGGCAAGACACAGAGATTGTTTCAAAGGAAAGAGAAGGAATCTGTCAAGAAAACTGCTTTTTGTGGCATTCAGTGTAGGAATCTTGTAGGCAATGTTGTGTTTTCTAAAAGAATTTAAACTGCTGCTGGGCTTCTGTGAGAGGAGGCCGAGTAGGCTGAACCTGAGCTGGCTGCAGTGTGAGCTAGCTGGCAGCACAGCATCAGACCCATCTGCCTCAGCAGCAGAGCCTCCCACGCATCCCCTGGTCCAGCCCTTATACCAGGCATCAACGTTACAATGATTTAGGCTGGGGTAAATATCATAGGGACACCCTCTTTAGGGTAAAACTTAGTTGGTGTAATCCTTATTGCTATATCAGTAAACATTACCAGGAATAAGATGTGGGTTTTATCTGAAGTGGTCAATTTTGTGTTATTAACCATCTTTGCCTCTTGAATTATTTTGGATTTACAGTTTGCTGCAGAGTTGTGTTGTCATTTTCTCTCCTTTGCCTTTCCTAAGTATTTAAATGCCTGCTTGCAAAATTCAAAAGACATCATATACAGATAATCCCCCACTTTTCTCTTTGTTTAAGTAGAAAATCCTAGAAATGAGAACCGGGAATTGTTGGCACTGCCTGTGTGCGAGCAGGAAAGGTGACCATCTGGAAAGCAACTTTGCAGCAAAGGACTTTGAAGTCTTCATGGATACCAGATTGAACACGAGCCAACACCAAAGGCAGCAAATGGTCTCTTTGGCTGCATTCAGGAGTGTTGCTGGTGGGATGAGGGAGGTGACCCTCCCCTGGACTCAGCACTGGTGTGGCAACACCCAAAGCCCTGTGTCCAGTTACAGGCTCTCCAGTACCAGGGAGATAAGGACATAGTGGAGAGGGTGCAGTGAAGGGTGTATACATACCTAAAGAAACAGTGCAAGGAAGATGGAGCCAAATTCTCTTCTGTAGTTCCCACTGGCAGAACAGGAGCCAAGAGACACAAACTGAAACACTTTTCTCAGTGAGGGTGACTGAGCACTGGCACCTACAGGACAGATCTAGCAGAATAGATAATTGATCTTCGTCTGTGTTTTAACCTCTAACTAATTTTGTGATGGATCTTTGTTACTTGTGTGAACAATTTGTTCATTTCTGAGGTGAGGAACATCTTCATGGTACCTTCAAAGCTAGTTTTATGCTTTTAAAAACCTTAGAAGCATTGAAGAAGAATAAGAAAGAAAAACATGAGGATTCTGCTTTTGGAGGTTTCTTCTGTCGCTGGAAGGAAATTGTATTATCCATTTCATATGTGCTTAATCAAATCTGTATGAGCCTCCTGAAAATAAAGTAAAATGTCCCTTTTCTGATGAAAAGCACTTCAGTAAAACCAGTTAGTGTGACTATTACAATTTTATTTGGATTCAAGCAAAATCTTTTCATGCTAAAGAAATTTTCTTTGGCAGTATTTAAAAAATGACAGAGGAGCTGGTGTTTAAAATGCAGCATCAGACGAGATGAGAGTTTGGAAGGAAAAGCAGTTGGTGTTTGCCTCCCCTTGGCTTGTCTAATGCTGTTGTGTTCTGTATAATTAATAACAATATGGGCTCCCTGGTAAAATGAATATATTCAATTTTGTGAATCAATAATAAACACTATGTGTATATATATATCAGATGTATGATAACATATCTGTGTAGGCATTATTTAGACTCAAGTGAATTAGATTCAAGGTCTTGGTTCTAGTAAGTTGCTTGATAAATTGAAGCTGTTAAAAAGCATCTTTTCAAATACTTTTAGAACTTCGGATGAGAAATACTATAAGATCTCAGTATTTTTATTGTAGCAATTTACATTTCATCTTTAAACTTTTGATTAGGATAGACTTGAAAAAATACTTATTCAATACTGTAGCAAATTAATTCCAATTTGCAGTTCATTTCAATTTATTTGCAAATGAGTATTCAATAATTTCTGTTAATAAGTAACCTGAAAATTTCTGAAAAAACTGTTTTTAAGGACTTTGCAGGCAATAGTGAGCTTTTTTATTCTTAAGATGACATAATATTTAGGACCTTACTAGATATTTGATTTTCTCTCAGTTTTTAAAAAAGCAGAATAACATTCTCAAATTCTATCTTCCTACAAACTTGCCCATGCTACAGATATCAGGAAGCTTAGCATATCATATCAATACCAATAGTCCAGGGATATAAAAAATTCAAAAGACTTATAATTGCAGTCTCCCCTTACCTGGTTGCCTAAATTGAATTTTGATCTGTTAAGCACAAAGGCTTAATACTGTTGTGTGTTTTTATTTTTAGAGCATTTGCTACTAGAACCTCCTGGGGAAGTTTTGTACTATTCTAGAATGAAATGGGTTCCACCTTACCTGATAATGGTAGCAAAGGTTGATCCTCAGAGCTGAATCCGCTGCAGAAGAAAAGGTAGAAATCTTAAACTTCTAAAATTGTAATAAATTACTAAAATACACGAAGATTTACAGAAAAATGAGAAAACATAAGAGGTATTTTCCCAAAATGTTAACTTACCAGGAATCTTAAATATTTCATGCTGAACATTCTGTGAGTAAAAAATTTACAGTGCAAATAATAGCATCGTTCTATGACAGCTTGTACAAACTGAAAACTGCATTGTACTTGGTAATCTGGCATTAAAATAGTCCTTTATTATAGCTTATACACACATATCATAAAAGATTTAATTCTGAAGGAGTCCCTGTGATGGCAGAATAGTGGCTATCCTCTTGTTTCATGTGTCCATTGTGATGCTTATTTCTATCTTTGTTCTTTGAAAATTATCGAAGAGTAAAACTAAACTCACTGATAATGTGGGAATATGTTAATAATTAATAGGCCATGGAACCTATTCCATAGGTTTACCTGTTTCAGAGGTAAATTTGGTATGTTTATTTCTGACTTTAATTTTAAAAGGAAGGATACAACACAAATAAAATGAGAAAGGTCATTACTAAACAAGAAGTCTGCAACTACTGTAAAAGCACACTCCAGAGCAATGTTGTTGGATGTCCCCAGATGGTTGAATCTGTTCTGTCTCTTATCTATACACAACTATTTCTCTGGATGAGGAGAAGGGTGGCTGTGATCTTGGGGCTGGCAACAATCTATGACTGCCAGTTCATGCACCTTCCCAAGTATGGCATTGGTTTGGGTTTTTAAGGGGTGGTGGGATTGTTTTTTGTTCATTTGTTTTGGTTTTTGTTTATCTGGTTTTTATTTTTTTTAATGTCCTTGTAGAGCAAGACTCCTGACTTACGGCTGCCAAAAGAGTCTGAAAATGAAAGATCCTTATTTTTGGTGGTCTCAGAGTACACTTTTGTCTTCCTACACAAAAATGTGGATTGTGTATGTGTTGTTTGACCTGAACCTACCTGAAGATGACAACATAATGGAGAATGGCACACTTAACTGTGTTCAGCAGACATGATGACAAATATGTACATTCCTGCATCTGCCACAGACTGCATTGTGTGTGAAAAAAAAAGAATTCTGAAAACTATGAGAAAAAAACAGTGCAAGCAAGCCCCATAGTTACAGAGAGATGCTGCAGAGCCCCAACAAGCTGCTCTTCCTCATCTTTCCTGGGCCAAGAGTCAAGTTTTTCCAATATATGTCAGCTCTGGACACTTGTTTCTCAGGGCCCTGCATGTCACATTCTTACTTCATCTGGGCATTGCTGCTGTCTGGCTTTGGTCCTGCTTTTATTGTGGTTTAAAGTGGACCCCGGTGCATTTTCGAAATGTATATTTATAATAGCATGTATTGGCATTGCAAAGTCCCAGAATGTGCAAAATTAGCTTCCTTCTGCTCTGTTCACTCTGGAACCTCTTCAGCTTTCCTCAAAGAGTCCCTGGAGGAAGAAGTGCAACCTTACCTCTTGCCCTGGAAGTCATGGTATGTGTTTTCATTAAGGTAGAAGGAGGTGGTGGGAATTCCAGAGGGTTTTTTATAATTTAGCAGCCTTCTAATAACCTCTGGCTGTGGGGAAATGCTGTAAAACTTGCATTTCTTGATAATAATGGCAGACAAATAACATGATTTTTGATCTGTAAAACTTCTGAGATTATTTCTCCTATGAAATGCTAGGATAATAGGAATGCTTTCTTTTTCTCATGGTTATCATCTTCCTATAGTAAATTTTTAGCAGCTATTGTTATTGCTTGTCATTTTATTTAAGAAAAAAAATAATTTTGCTATCTTAGCTTCTGTGTGATTGGAAAAGATATGAGCTTCAGGAGCAAGCTATTTTGTCAATTGTATGCACACAAATGCATGACATTCATCCTTGCTGTTGTCTTGAACAAAGAAATTATTTTTAATGAAAAAAATCTGCTGAAAACAAAGTCAGAGGAATGCTGGAGAACAGTTATAACTTCTCTTTTCGTTGGCTACAGACTTGCAGTTTGCCTCTGGCCTCAAGCTGCCATAACCAAGTCACAAACACTGCTTTAAAGAAGGTCTCAAAGCCATTGGTAAGACCAGCACAAAGTGTGATTTTCACTATGAACTCTTGTAGACATAGCTGAATATTTTTATGTAGCCATTTTCGTCGTGAATCTCAGCTTGACTGTTCCTCAATTCCAGCAGCATCAGGGCAAAGTGAACCAAACTAACAAATGTGTCTCAGCTCAGGGGAGGAAGGGCAAGCCTCCAAGTTTCCATGTATCATGTTTTGAAATCGCGGTGCCTGACTACGGCAATTTCAGGGTCACTGTCATTTCTTAACCCTCTTCAAAGACCTAAGCTTGCATCACAGTTACTTGGATTTTGGGAAATCTCTTTTACTTTTTAATACTATGTACCGCCTACACCAGGCCGATGGAAGGGAATAGCTCTCTTCTTCCTGGGATGGAGGTAAGCTCAACATATCCATGTTGATTTCACCTTTTGTATTTGTTATGCTGTTTGAGCTGAAATTAAAAAAAAGTCTTTTACTAAAGAAACCCCTTCAACAGTCAAAGAACCTGGTTTAAGCAGAGGGGCATTCCAATTCCCATGACTTTAAGGAATTAAACCCAGTTTAGTATTACTCCTCTATATAGCTTAAAATGAAACAGGAAAGCAGTTGAAAGTATGATGTCATAGAATCATAGAATGGTGTGGGTTGGAGGGAACCTTAAATATGATCTAGTTCCAACTCCCCTGCCAAAGACAGGGACAGCTTCCACTAGACCAGGTTTCTCAGAGCCCCATCCAGCCTGGCCTTGAACACTTCCAGGGGTGGGGCATCTACAACTTATTTGGGCAACCTGTTCTAGTGTCTCACCACCCTCACAGTAAAGGCTTTCTTCCTAATATCTAATCTAAACCTACTCTATTTCACTTTGAAGCCATTTCCCCTTGTGCTGTAACTACAGGCCCTTGTAAAGAGCCTTTCTCCGTCTGTCTCGTAGGCTCCCTTCAGGTACTGGAAGGTGCAACTAGGTCACTCTGAAGCCTTCTCTTCTACAGGCTGAACAATTCTAATTCTTTCAGCATTTCCTCACAGCAGAGGTGCTCCATCTCTCTGATCATCTGGAGGCCTCCTCTGGACTTTGTCCAACAGGTCCATGTCCTTCATGTGCTGGGAACCCCACAGATGGATGAAGAACACCAGACCGGGGTTCATGAGAGCAATATCCTCTAATTTAATGTTGCTTCTAGGACATAAGCTGCTGATTCTAGGAGGGGAAGATCTACATTATTTCTATTAGTGTATGTAGATCTCCTTCTGGTCACAGACCCGTTGATGGAGGTTGAATCTATTACCGCAGTTATGCTGAGGACTGGGTGTAATTTGCAAGACAGATGTCCTTCTTCCCATCACAGAGAATATAAATTTTCTGCATATTCTCCATGTACAGCCTGACTTGTTAGCTCAGAATGGTCATGTTCTCTCCTTTCAAAGACTTTTATATCAGTGAAGCAGTGGATCATCCCATAAACAATGTCATTTACTGGTATTTAAGTGGATTTAATATTTCTTTTCTCTGCAAGATTTTTGCTATCTGCTGAGAAATAATCCACCAGACTGGATCCTGCCATGAGGATTAATATTTCCCTAAATATTAATATTAAAGTGTAAAAAAGTTATTCATACCCATCTCATATTCATTGACCTTAGTTTAGCTGTTCTGCTGCTTAAGCAGTTAAACTGAGCTTTCTAATCTAATTCCAGAGAATTTGCATGATAAATACAAATGCATATGTGTTAAATAATGAACCATAGTCTCAAACTGTCCATTTCTTGTTTTAAAGGCTGATCTCAAAAACTACTAGCTTTTACTTTTTTACTGTAAATTAGAAGCTATTTCCCCACACTTGCTTTACATATTCTTCTAATTAAGGTAGAATAAAATTCATTTTGGACCTGAAAAAAAACTATTTCTTTCCTGCAGTCTGCATTTACAAATTGAATTAGCTCATTTCAGTCAACTGCACCCTCCAATTTAAAACTGTCTGCATAAACCATAATCACAAAAGATATCTCAATAAGCAAGCAATGATAATCTAGTTCCTAAGGGGACATTTCAGAGTCAGCAGACTTTGTTTCACTATCTTTTTTTCTCAAGGAATGATTGAATATAAGTTTCTACAAGTGAAACTTTGCAAGTAGAAGTCCAAAACTCATTAGAAGGTACTTTTCTAATGTATATTTGTCCATCCTATATGTACTTTGAATTGAGCAAATCAAACTGTGCTCTTACTGTGCTCCCTATGTTGGTTTCAACAGCTAAATGCTCAAACTAGTAGAGCTACAGCTCAGAGAGCTTCAGTTGTTCACACCACTGTTGAGTTGATCTTTATCTGGTATTAAATGAGGGCTTAAGGAAATTAACTTCATATTTTGGTGAGAGGCATCATGTGAGGAGCAGCTGAGGGAGCTGGGGGTGTTTAGCCTGGAGAAAAGGAGGCTCAGGGGAGACCTTATTGCTCTCTACAACTCCCAGAAAGGAGGGTGTAGTATGGTGGAGGTCAGTCTCTTCTCCCAAATAACCAGGGGCAGGTCGAGAGAAGTGGCATCAAGTTGTGACAGGTGAGGTTTAGATTAGGTATTGGCATAAATTTATTCACTGGAAAGGTTGTAAAGCATTGGAATTGTCTGCCCAGGGAAGTAGTGCAGCGACCATTCCTGGAGGTTGGAAAAATGTATGGATGTGGCACTGTAGGACATGGTTTACAGAATCACAGAATCACAGAATGAACTAGGTTGGAAAAGACCTTTGAGATCATCTAGTCCAACCTATGACCTAACACCTCCTCATCAACTACACCATGGCACTGAGTGCCACATCCAGTCTTTTTTTAAACACATCCAGGGATGGTGACTCCACCACCTCCCTGGGCAGAAAATTCCAGTGCCCAATCTCTCTCTCAGTGAAGAATTTTTTCCTGATGTCTAACATGGTGGGGGTGCTGTGTTGATAGTTGGCCTTGATGATCTTAGAGGTATTTTCCAACCTTAACATTTGTATCATTCTATGATTTAACTTGCTTTGGGCTCTTCAGATTTTGTGTGTTCCATCTCGGACAGAAAGGCTACCAGATCCCTGTGGTCCTCAGGGGCTAAAGCCATCTGTGATGAAAACAGTTGTTTGAGTGTTCTGGTTTGGGTTTGTTGCTGTCCCTGGAAGCAATGCCATGCTCCAGTGTCTCACTTTATATATAGTCCTGCTTCTTGACAGATGAAGTAAATGTAGTCCTCCATCCATATTAGAAGCTGGATGTTTAGAATCCACAACCTTGCAATATTCAGTCAGTCTTCCTTGCCCTGTCTCCAAGCAGAAGCAGATAAGAATAAAGACATGCTTATGGTCACTTCCTTTACCATCTCTCAGTTATAAAAGCATTATTATTTAGGTTGGAGGATGCCTTCAGAGGTCATCCTCTTCAACCCACTGCTCAAAGTAGAGCCATTCCCAAAACCAGATCATTTTATTTAGAGCCTTCTCCAGTTGAGATATGAGTATTTAAAGAAACATTAATTCCATAACCTTTAGGGGAATCATATCCTAGCACTCAGCCACTCATTGTGAAATACATTGCCTTAAGTTTCATGTTGTATCTCTCAGTCATAGCAAGGGAAAATGGAATGTGAGAAAATTGGGAAGCAAAGAGAAATAGAGATTAGGCTTTAAAACAGGAAAAATCCAATTTTAAAGGAAAGAGCAGAAAACAATATTGGTAGCATTTTCTACATGAGATAACATTGATTTTCTATCTAAATAATGAAAAAAAATTATTACTGATTATTAATTGTTTTGTCACATGAAAGTTAAAAAGTGACAATATTAAGTTTAAGCTGTATAATAGAGGTGACTTAAAATATATTTTGATCTCTGATTTAGGGTTATTCAGAAATTTCAGACTCCAGACTAGGAGGAGCTGTAGTCCAGAATTAGGAGTTTTAAATGTTACGGGACTGTAAATTTACCGAAAAACTGGACTACGGCCTTTTCTAATAAACATTTTGACTGCATTTGTCAAGGGCTATTTCTTCAATTCCAGCCCACTAATATCTCCTGGCTCCTTTTTTGCTCTGCTTTCTGCTGAACTATCGTCTTCTTGCTGGGTCTGATACCTTCTCCTCCAAAGAAAGAATGCAGCAGAGGGGTAAGCAACAGAAACTCCCTGCTAAAGAAAGTTCTCAGGCTGTCTGTTGTTTTGGTGTGTGGGAGATCAGTTCCCAGATTTATAAACAAACGAAGTAAATTGTGGTAGCCTGTTAACCCCCTGCTTTCCTGATGCCATGTTCCCCTTCCTGCTCCCCCCTGCCCTTAGCCCTGGCCACTCCCTTGGTTTCTCCCTATTTGCTCCTGTACCCCAATCCCACCCAGGGACCGCCCCTGGACCCCTGACAAAACCCCCCACGCCCAGACCACGAGTTAGCTCTGCCTCTGGCAATCGCGAGGACGAGATGTGATTAAAGCCATCTCAACCCTCATGGGAGACCCTTCTCATCTCCTTCGCCATCACTGGTTGTAGCGCTGCTAGCTGCTGGAGCAAGACCGCAGGGTCATCCGAAATGGACTGCGGGATGCGGCCGGGTCACATTGCCCCAGGCAACCCCCTCTGAGCTCTCAGGGGGCTGCAGCCTGCTAAACTAAATCTAGCTGTTACAACAGTAAAAGGCAAAGAAGTGGATGGCTGAGCAGCCATATAATACATGGACTTGAAAATTGAATTTATAAAAGCTGGAGGTGTGAGAATGCGAGGAGAAAGAAGAAATGAGCCAGGAGACAATGCTGGAAAGAAGATTAAATGGAGAAAAATAAGAGTGGTTTGTTCTTGTCATACGGAATATAAGATAGCTGTATACATGTTTTCATAAGCAGGTGGTTTCTCTTTTTGTAACATGTTTTACTGCAAATTAGAAGTGCTTCCAAATACAGTCAAGTAATTTGAAACATAAATACAAAGAGTCTAGTATTGACACTCTTTAAATATGTGACTTTGGGATTCTGCCAAATCTGAGAAATATAAATCTTTATGCAGCATGGGGTACTATAATCCAAATAATTTGACTAAAATGGGTTATGTGGCTCACTACTCCTGCTTCAGTCTTAAGAAAATTTGATACCAGAGGCATAAGATGATGCTATTTGACTTTCTTCCTGGCCAGTTTGTTTACAGTTTTTCACTGTACTGTGTCTTTAGCACCACACTTTGGGGTTCCTGTGTGGAACGTCCTTGAAGTTTGTACAGCCAAACACCTCTGGGCAGCATGGAGGGGAAGTAAAAGAGACTTTGTTCATGCTAATTTGGATTTAGCAGTCAGCCAGTAATGCCAAAACAGAAAAATATTGAAAATTGAGTTGCAAAATAAGGTGTATGATAATCCTGTAAAAATATACAGATGTTAAAACTTCTCATATTCTGACTTAAAAAGCCCTGTTTCTCATAAACTCAGTTTCATGATGTGTCTCTCAGTCATAGCAAGGGAAAATGGAATGTGAGAAAGTTGGAAAGCAAAGAGAAATAGAGATAGATTAGTACCATGGTGTCTCACAGTGGTAGGGAGGAGAACAGAGATCCAGCAGGCAGAAACTGTGCAGCAAGATTGATTTATTTAATTATTTTACAAACTCTTTTATAGACTTTTTTCTTCATAGTCTAATTGGACAAAGGATCAGCCACCCCTTGGGGGTGAGTGGCTAAAATCCTAAAACATCCATTGTCAAAATATTTTTCTACTGTACCATAAGCAAAGCTTTGCAAGGTCGCAGGTGTTCATAGCTTATAGAACTCTGCTAATATCTTCCGTGAGAGAGAAAGATATCTCACGGGACTGGAAAGAAGCAAGAAATTCTTGCTAGTAGCAATATTTTGTATCCACAGATTAGGCTTTAAAATATGAGAATTACAATTTTAAAGGAAAGAGCAGAAAACAAGAAAACAATATTGGCAGCATTTTCTAGATGAGATATAATATTGATTTTCTATCTAAATAATTTTTAAAAATGTATTACTGATCATTAATTGTTTTGTCCCATGAAAGTTAAAAAAGTGACAATATTAAAATAACTGTCTGAGCTGTTGAGAAATTTCATATTTTTCAATGTGGATTTGTTTTTAAACTCTTATATTTATTAATTCTAGCAAACACAGTGAATTTATCATTGGGCACTAAGTGATTTCTTAACCAAATGTTTACTGACTATAAACAAGATTTAAAGTAATTGAATTTTTATTGGTTTTTTATCAGTGCTTGAAATATTAGAACCCCTCTTCATTTATCTTATTTGTATAGTGTAAGAGCAGGCACATGAATATATAAAACAGAAGAACAGGTCTTCTGAAGAGGTCTTGTGTATTTTTATTATTTTTTTATCATTTTAGACCTTTCATATTTATTTTCTTCAACAAAATTTTTCTTTATAAAGTAAGAACTTTTAGACACTAGTCTCTCCTTTCTATTTAGAATATGGGTTTTTTTAGTCTAGAGTAGCATATCTAGAGAGATGATGTAGAGACAGATCTGAAATAAGAATGTGTGCAGCACATAGAACCACATTATGTTCATTGATTTGTGCAGATCCCCCGAGTTATTTATAGTAAAATGTGTAAAGTGGCAGCTGGATGCTTAGTTAAAAATTTGTATCACTTTGAGGAAGATAGAGAAACAGCTTCACTTCTGGCTGGTATTTTTAGGTGTCTTTGTTTTGGTTTTGCTACCAGGTGATTCAGCAGTGACTAGATAATCAAGTATTATTTCACTTACAAATAATGAAACCATATTAACTAGAACTCTTACAAATAATGAAAACCATATTAACTAGAACTAACAAAAACTTGAATTGTTGTGTCTCTGGGTTTTGGGTCTCCCTTTAGTAGAATTGGCCATCTTTTCTAAAATTTCAACATATTAATAACAACTTATATATATTCTTAAAAGATCTTAATTTAAAATATAAATATGTTATATAGATACAATTACAAATTACACCCTTTTCCCATTCCAAAAATTTTTTCCAAGCATTTCTGTTTATAATTTTAAGCCATATAACAATTTTCTGTCTTTGGTGGTTCAGCAAAAATCTGGTGTATGGAGGCAGAGGGAAAAAAATAAAAAAAAGAAAACAGCTGCTCAAAACTTCTGTGACCGGCACAGAGCCAAGAGCTGATGGGCAGGTTGCTAGAGCAATTGGACAAGCTGGAAATGCCTCTGTGATGACATATTTTAAGAAAGGTGTAGCCACAAAACGTTCTTTTCCTGCTTCCCCGCCGAGGGGTGGTGAGAAGGGCCGGGGCAGAGGGCCGGACACCTTCCTGGAGAGGGCCCCGGCTCTCCCAGCGCGGCCGAGAGGAGCCACCCCTGGGGTCACTGAGAAGCAGCCGCGGGGCTGCGACTGCGTGGCCAAGAGCCTTCTGAAGCCACACAGCCCACACGGTGCCAGCAGGCTCCTGGCTCATGCTGAACCGAGCAGAAAACACCACGCAGCTGGCAACGAGAGACATGGCAAGTATCTCCCTAATTTGGAGCCCAGATGAGATCAGCTGTGGCTTCCAGGTACCGGCTTTCTTCCAGGTCAGAGAGAAGGAAAGTTGAGGTCAGGTGAAGAAGAAACATGGTGACACCAAGGTTGATGGGGGAAGGGAGCGGGCAGAGGCATTCCCAGCAGCAGAGCTGAAATTCTCCTGCAAGCCGTGGTGAGGACTGTAATACAGCAAATTGTTTTCCCTATAATTCATTGAGATACATGGCGGGGTGCAGAAATCCATGTGCAGCCCACAAAGAGGAGTGCTCATGTTAGAGCGCACAGATGCTGAGAGGCTTTTAAAGATTGAAGAAGAGGACCTTTGCTTCCAGGCTAGAACAGCTCATCCTTGAAAGACTGACCCTTATGATCTATTATGACCCACGCTGGCATTTGTGGGAAGACTGCGAGATTCGTGGGAGGGATTTTCATTGCAGCAGATTTGGGTGGGCTTTTGTTTGTGAAAGTTGAAACCACGTTAGAAAAGTTCACAGAGAACTCTCTCTCCCGTGGGAAGGATCCCACAGCACAGCAGAAGAAGCTCTTTTCCTTAAACATAAAAAGACTCTTAAGAAATGAAATACTGACCAAAACCCCATGTTTGTTTCCTTGCATGGTTGAAAGAAGGAGGATTGGGGAAGGTGTTCTGAAAGTTAGCTTTGGTTTCTCATTATTCTTTTTACTTTTAATTCTGTTAGTAATAAACCCATTTAAGTTTGGACCTGTTTTGCCTTGAAGTTTACCTTTTTCCTCCATAATCCTTATTTCACCTCATGAAGATGAAGTTTTAAGTTCCCCTCCTCTGCTCAGCTATAGCAGAGGCAAATATGTGAATAGTCTTTCGTGGTGCTTGGCACTTAATCAGCATCAAACCGCCACACTGTCCAAAAATACAGTTGTGTTTCTTAAGCAGAGAGATACACTTTCTAATACTGTATGTGCATAATTAAACAATATAGACTAAAAACCATCACCATCTTTTGGGGTCAGTTTTCTTCTGTGACTTACTGCATCCTTCTGGATTACTGTACATTGGTTTAGTTGCAGTTGCCTGCACTATATCCACCCATACGATTTGAGTGAGCCTTGCATGTAGAGGCCAAAACATTTGGAGGAAAATTCCAGGCATTATTAAACATTTCGCTATGCAGGTTAATAAAAGGGCCTTTCTGCAGTCTAGGACGAATTTCACGTGCAGCCTAAGGCTGTGTAGTTCTCATCTTCCACAACAGTGCCCACACCACCATGTTTGCATATCTGTTTCCTTGTGGACTTCCACCACGGAGCTCTGCTATCGCAGTTTAAACAGCTTCCAAGTTACTGATGGGCTTTACGTAAGCTTGCACACATCTTGTTTCTAAGACAAATGGAATATATATAAGATCTCCCATGTCAGCTGTGTAAAAAAGTCTCCATTTATACACAAATGTGTGCATCATGATGTCATCCTTAAAGCTCAGGGGGTCTGCAAGAGGATGGCAAAGTATGTTTCACTATGAGAAATCAGTGTTAATATCAGTTATCCTCGGTAGTAACTGGGGAAGCCTCACCTCCTGTGATTGCCCACAAGAACTGCTGTAGATGGATGACCCACTATTAGCTGGATTTGAGCTGGTGACCTTGACATAAAAGCCTTTATATCTGAAAATGAATCTCCAGATTTAACTGGTTCTTGACACATCTGCTCTTCATTGCCTGTGCTTTTACACTGCTGAGAAAACACTGGGATCCTGCACAAGTCATTAAGTCCTGGTCTGGTGATTCAGCTCCTACGCATTTTGCAGAGCTTGTACGTCTTGCAGTAGTTGCAGACTTTGTCACACAGTCTGCACATCCACAAGTGGCAGCAGGATAACTCTGCATGCCTGGTGACTTCTGGACCAGAGACCAACCCTGCTTCACCAGGTGTGGTATGACACCTTTCCCTTCAATGCCAGTTCCTACCTTACTTTGCAATTATGACAATTGTTTTTACACATTGTTCATGGGTAGATGAGCTGCTCTGCATTTATACATGTTTTTCGTAGCTTTGCAGGATTTCTGCTATGGTACTGTATTGCTGTCTTTATTGAATACAGCAAATTGCCTTTTTACCTCTGTTAGTTCAGTGGCTCAGAAGAAAGACTTCATCCCCTCCATACCTTCCTCAGTGGTATGAACAACTGAATTTCTTTGGATTTGTCAGACTATTTGGGGAAAGAAAATTTCAAGGTAATGCTCAACTGATTTAAGGATTAAGTACAATTTCATAGCTATTTCCTGAGTATGAAGTAAACAGACAGAGTGGTCTTGAGATGAAGCAGGTGGGATGTGAAAATCTGAAAGGAAAAAATCAGTTGTATGCTGTGGTTCAACATATAAAGCACATGGCTTGATGGTCCTGACTTTCCCAATGAGCCTTCTGTTAGGTCTAACTCTGGGTTTGTTTACCTCTGTTAAGGACATCAATCCTTAAGGAAGAAACATGGAGGAATCCCATTATTGATCACATTTTCTCATGTGCTTTCCTCTATATACTAACAGCTACAGCCAGACCGATAAATTAAATGATTCAGGGGCTGCTTTCTGGCCTGAGGCCAACTGGCATGGCACAGATCATATCTCTCCAGCTGGATTCTCTGACACCCCCAGAACAGGATGACTGCATAAAAAGTGTCTGTTGGGACTCAGCCAATCCCTGAACTATATGCAGGCAGTGGGGGGAAGCCTGTGCCAGTATTGTGACATGGAGCTCACTAAATGTCAAAAAAAGAAAGACAATTGCATGCCAGGACTCAAGCCTGTGCTCTCAGCCTTTTGTTTCTTCAAATAGATATGGCTAATTTGGATTATTATTCCCATTTCATCCCAAATACTTCCTTTTCATTTTAAGATGTTAACATAATAAAAATGATATTGATTCAGTCTTAGTTTAAGGATTAAATACATTAAAAGAATATTTTTTTCACCAGAATTTGTCTTCCTCCCTTGTATTTTATGAAAAAAGTGCAATTCTTCCCCCAAGAAAAGCCTGAACCTGCTACCAGCCAGTCTGCAGAAATAATGAATTCGTAACATAGTATGACAATTACCTTTGCCAATTAGTCCACCTGAGCGAGTTCAGCTAACAGGTGCATTTAAGCTCAGTGAGACTGCCTTCATCTCAGGGTGTTGGTTTCTGAATTAGACATTGGAAAAAAATATAAAATATCTAGCTCTGTTGCCTAGCTGTCTGTGATTGAAAGCCAGTCCTGCAGAAGCTGGTGCAAAAACAGTGCCTGTGATTGGGAGTTTGCTCTGTCTGAGCAAAGAAATGGAAATCAGTGAAAGAATCACTAATTAGCTCTTATGTATGTTTCTGGTTTTAAATTACCTCTTAAGAAAAAAAAAATCTTTCCCTAGATTATAATTAAGCTAAAGAATAAATAAATCTCATTTCAAATGTTAAGAAATTTGTAGAATTTCAGTTGATTTTGCATATATAGAGGGTTAATATGTATGTGGTAAGGAAATATCAATCCTGTGCCTGTGCCTGCACACAGATTTGAGCAGTCACATTTTAAGAGTAGCTAGCTAGGCAGTGGTTTGTATGATATAGCACGTAGAATACGTCACTTAGGTTTTCTTCAGTACACCGGGCAGAATATAAATACAGAATATAATACATCTCCATCGATATTTACAGCTGTAAAACATGACTAAAGGGGAAATAAAGAAAAAAATACCCTGTGGTTTTAATGTTATTTTCTACATGCCTGCCCATCTTTGAGCTTAAATATTAATAAAGCCATTTTACATGAGTAAATTATTAAAGCCTTCAGACCTAGTCAGAACAAAGATATGTCAGAGATAGATTTTGATTTGAAGCTTTGTCAGTTTTGAATGTAACACTCAGGTTTCGTTCTGTGTCATTAGTCAATTTTATCATAGCTTCTCTGTCAGAAAATTCAGCAGTATTACTTATCTCCCTTAAAACAGATTTTGGTACCATTCCTTGGCTGGGGCTTCTTTGAAAGAGAAATTGTTTCCAGAAAGGGAAGCTATGCAATCCCACTATCCAGTTAGTCTGCAGTAGCTCCCCATCAGACTCTGCCTGGCTCTGTAGCAGCAAACCCAGCATGATCAGGGGACAGTGTGAGCACTGTGTCTGATCAAACTGATGAATTATTATCATGATCCCTAGTAGGTTTTTGTTTTGTTTTTTTTTTTTTAAGCAGAAATATTCCAAATAATGGGTGGTTTGACTTAGTAGTTTGCAGGGGTGAGGGGTGATTCCCAGTGCCAGGCCCCCTCATTTGGGTAAAACCAAATTCACTTCTACCCTCTCATCCTCAGGGCTTAAGAATGGGGACTTATTTTTTAAATTTCCTTATGTACACATATCTTCTCACATCATGTACACTGCCTTTCTTTACTTTTAAGAAAACAAATGTATTTCATAAAAGAACTTAAAAGCATCAGGCATATTTGCAGGAGACAGTAGTGCGGTGTAGTGACTCCACTGTAAAGCTGACATTCCAAATTTCTGCAAAAGAACTGTTAGGTGAAGACACGCCCTTGAGAGGAACATTTTTCTTAGTGTAAAAAGGCTATTTATTTAGGCAGTTAAAAGGAATTAGATATTTTTAATTGGGATATTTTGATAAGAAGGTCCAATGAGCAGTGATAATCCATAAGTACTTCCTTTTGTAGGCAGCACAAGTTCTGCATTTCACTACTTAATTGGGAATTTTTTTTTTAAATTTTGTTGTTGTTGTTGTTAAACTTGAAAACTTGGTCAGTATCTGATTATGTAGATAGATTTCTGTTGAGTTACCATTTCTGGAATAATTAAGCAGAAATGCTATTTTCTGTGAACACAAATCTGATGTGCACACTTCTGCACAAGATATCCTGAAAACATTTGTGAGCTCCTGGCTGATTTTCTAACCCTCTGTCTTGCATTGCTGAATCTTGTACTCACCAAAAGAATCTGCTGAATGTCTTGTCTTGCTGTGCTAACTCACTGCTGTGTCATTGCAGGGTTACCTCTTGTCTGCAAAACCTTGTTCCTGGAATTTCCCACAGCTCATGTTATTAACTCACAGAAGGAGCAGATTGAATTTAGTTTGAAGATTCTGAGCGCACAAGTCCTCAGGTGTCCAAGTATTTTCTTTCTCCCTCTGTGTTTCCTGATAATGAAGCTGAAAGCTAGGGCAAGGAAAATTCTCTGCTAGGATGTAATATTTTTACTTTTTCGCTGTCTTCAAGTTTTGTGCCAGGAAGATTTTTCTATTAAACTACACTTGGTGATTTAGGGAGAAAAGCTAAGGATGGTTCAGAAAAATATTAAACTATCCAGGTCCATTATAAGAATATTCTAAAGGTGGGATCATCTCCTCTGGCTTAAGATATTTTATTGCAGTATTCACTCTCGCTGAGTTCTCTTTTTAGTTACTGAGGGCAAGATGATCTGATTTAGACTTTCAGCAGGAAAAGAATTCATAAAGTCATAAAAATAATGTGAAAGCTGTGGACAGGAGAAGGAATAATTGCCAAAGAATCTTGTCTGCTGCAGAGGATGCAGCATGGACATCTTGATCATAGAATCATAGAATATACTAAGGGACCCACAAGGATCATCAAAGTCTAACTCCTGGCCCTGCACAGCACCATCACTTGAATGCTTCTTAAACTCTTTTCCAGGTGGTGCTGTGACCACTTCCCTGGGGAGCCTGTTCCAGTGCCCAGCCACCCTCTGGGGGAAGAACCTCTTCCTGATATCTAATCCAAACTTCCCCTGGCCTGACTCAGGTTCAGGCCATTCCCTCAGGTTCTGTTACTGGTCACCAGAGTGAAGATATCCGTGTCTGCCCCTCCTCTTCCCCTCATGAGGAAGCTGTAACTGCAATGAGGTCTCCCCTCAGTCTCCTCCAGGCTGAACAGATCCAGTGCCCTCAGCCACTCCTCACACGGCTTCCCCTCAAGGCTCTTCCCCATTGTTGTTGCCCTCCTTGGGACTCCCTCTAAAACTGCCCCAGCACTCGAGGTGAGGCCGCCCCAGTGCAGAGCAGAGCAGGACAATCCCCTCCCTTGCCCGGCTGGTGATGCTGTGCCTGATGCCCCCCAGGACACTCTTGGCCCTCCTGGCTGCCAGGGCACTGCTGACTCCTGTTCAACTCACCATCGACCAGGACCCCCAGGTCCCTTTCTGTGGGGCTGCTCTTCAGCATGGGCAGTAGAGAATTTACATGGGAAGCAACTCTCTTAAGTACTCCCAATTTTTAGAAAAGATACAATCAGTCAACAACAGGCATGAATCCAGATAAACCAGGTTTCATTGGCACCTGTGTGATCATGGAGCTATTTGTTTTATTAAGAAAAGTCCGTGATTCAGATGAACTGAAAATGAAGTGTTGAAACAACATGGTTTAGAATGGGCTTACTCAGTCCTACCAGCATGTTTGGAATAGGAAAATACATGATTGTGTGGATGTGACATTTCCCTTAACACAATTTCTTCCCTGAGTTTTTCCTGTATTCCATTGCATTTTCTGTGTAACCCAAATTACAAGTCTAGAGCTCTCTGTGAGCCACTGTGGTCCTGACATGCTGTTATGTTCAGTGCCTGACTATCATAAACTGGACATTAAGCCCATCTGTCCTGGAATGTAGAGATATAGAATGGGAGATTATGCTGGGGTGTTTTTTCCTTAAAATGTAATTTCTCGTATTGACCCTAAAAATATAATTAATCCCTTGGAGAACTCTTTCATTTGAGGATTTGTAAAGCACTGTCTGGGGTAATTTCAGAAGTGTTCTCATTGATAATGTCTGAGAGGTTTATGAAATGCCAGAAGACCGAAGCCAGACAAATATAGTGTGCAACTTTGAAGAAGTAGGAAAGGGAAAAGGAAAGGGGGATTGTAAACCTGACACTTACCTTCAATTTTCTCAATAATTCTGGAAGGTAAGAGGCCTTTCTACAGAAATAAATTGTAGATATGATACATCTTAGCTTCAGAAAAGCTTTTGGCCCTGCTTCACCCATCTTACTTACAAGAAAAGCTGTTGAGACGTTCTTGAGAAAAGTGCTATAGCATGGGTGAAAAAGGCGTTGTACAAATATACAGAGAGAGAAATTTCATGTTTTGGTTTTGGGGTTTTTTTTTAATGGAAATATAAGACATCTAGGTCTTGTTTTGTTAAGTACTTCTATTAACCACTTCAATTATTGTTGTTTCAGACTACCTGAAACTGGGAGATAATGAAATTATTTTGAAGTACAGATTAGAATTCAGCACTTCTTAACAGATTGAAGGTATGATATGAAAATAAAACAAAGCTCTTCATGACAACACAAGGTACTGTAAATTAATGGGAACAACTAACTGCAGATATGGATCTGTAAAGTGATATAACTGCACTGTCTGTTCCTCAAAAGCCTTTCCCAGGAATAGTTCTCTTCTGGGTACTGAATGCACTTCAGGAAAGATACAGACCAACAGGAGGGGGTCAAGGCAATACGACACGTACAAGAATGACTGAGGCTGTGAATGGGGACGCAGTTACTGCCCACAGTTACAGAATTTTGTTGTAAAGAAGGGGAGGTGACCTTTTCTACAGATTCAGGGTAGATAAGAAGTAATCTGTTTGAGTTGCAGCAAGAAAAAAATCAGTTTACACATTGGAAAACATATTTGAACTGTAACCATAACGTAATACTGGAATAAATCACCTTGGAACTTTGGATATTTCCTGCCACTGAATAACTTTAACAAGAGAAAACATTTGAGAGTTGTCAGCTTAGATGAGTGTTTCAGGTCCATTTTTGCACCATTTTAACTAAAGTCTGTGAATTTGGTTTATTGTGTTTTCTGTGGAAAGCACAACTTGAAGATTTGCTGAGTATGTGTGAATTGCTTGGCTTCATTACTGACTGAACATAACTTTCAGCAGTGGCCAATTTTCACTCCTTATTTCCATAGAAAAGACTAGGTAGCAATAGCTGTGGATATGTGCTTTCTTCAAAAATGCTTAATCCTTTTTTTTTAATCTACTAAGACTAATATGGAAAAAAAATTAAACAGTGGCTGTAAAATCCCATGTGAGAGTTCCTAATATGTTTCCTGGTCCAAGCCAGTAATTTACATTAGTTGAATAACAGGCTGGGCTTTAAAAATACTCATTTGTTGCTTATAAGGTGGCAGGTGGTTGACTTGTTACTAGACTTTTTTAGCACTTTAAATTTTAGGATCATTGCTTATATCCTGCTATCTTCCCTAATACAGTATTTTTTATCAGCTTCTTGTAGGCTGGAAATAACCTATGGTTCAGTATTATTTTCAGTGAGAGTGGATGTTTTTGCCACTTAGTATTTTTTCTGACCTAATACTATAGCTGCTTCACTAGCACAGGGAGTAAATAAAATGAAATATGAAGAATACAGGAGGAAAGAAATGCAGCTAAAAGTTTAAAAAAAATATATGATATGTGTCACATATTTGGTGGGATAAGAAGGATCTGTCTATTAAAAAGTCAAAGCATATTTCTTTAAGATATTTCACAAGTGCTCATTTGCTCACTGATAAATCCTTATTAGCCCTTCATACTGATCCTCAGCAGGCCTACAGACCTTGGTTCCAGTATAGGATTCTGCTCTTATCCATTGCTTATGAGATGGTGAATAACAACTCTTTTTACACCTATTTGAATTAAATATAGGTTACAACAGGATGTTGGTGGGGAGATGTTTGATATTTTTCTCTGTGTGTGTGTGTTAAAAAAACCCCTGGGATGTTTTTAGTATGTTTTTGTTTCTTCCTATAGCTCTGTAATGAAGAAAGATGTTGACCCACCTTGGATGAAGACTTGCAGTCCTGATTGTCTTCTATGACTTTACATATTCTTAACATGTCAATAAGTCTTTTCTAGATGGTGATCAGATTTTTTTTTTCTTGTGTATCTGTGAACAACACAGCTGCTCAGCACCTCACCACATGTAATGCAATCCATTATTATGTAAGGCAGACACCCTGAGTTTTATAATGAAATTGTACTCTGTTTTGAAGCTTTAGAGCAGAAAAGAGGAAAATTTATACATTCATCTACTTATTTTTAATTTAATAATTTACATTAGATTTCTGTACAGTTTTATTTATATTTCCTGTATGTATTTTGGTGCCTTTCTAGAACCTGTCATCTCTTAAGCGATTTTTTGAACTTCTGGCATTTTTAAGGGAGAAAGCTCTCAAGCTTCAGTCCATAGTTTCTTTCATACGTGTTTTCATTACTTTGCATTCATTCAATTATGCACCTTTAGAAATTGGTCTTTCCAACTTCAATTGCTTTTTCTAGGAAAGCTTTAGCAGTTTAATGGAACAATAGTGAAGAAAATACAACATTTATAGGCCTGAATTAGACCACTCCAAAAGCAGTAATAACAAAATTTATTGCACTGGAACTTTGTCAGATTAGTTGTCATGGGACTGAGGTCTGAATGGACAAAGTGAAAACAAGATTGAATCTGTTCCTGAAGTTCATATGCAGCTCCAGCTTCTCTTACAGGGGTTCTCTGGGAATGATATTCTTCATCATGACAGAAACTCCTTGAAACTGGGTTGGGTTCTCTTACTTATACCTGGAACCAGAACCACATCCTCTCTTTAAGTTAATAACCTCCTTGACACAGATGGAAGACTTGAAAATTGTAAAGTCAAGTAGTCAAAAATTAGAAAATGAGCATATCTATTTGGCCCTTTCCCAGTTTCAATTCAGAATCTCTGTGAGTATACAGTGTGTTATGAACTCTACATATACACTTACCAGTCTTTTTTACCCAAAAAAATACCTGCCTCACTCAGTGAAAAGAATGGAAATGTAAAGGGAAAGAATTGAAATTGTGCAGGCTAATACAATCTGACATTTCCTTTTAGTCACCTGAGAACATGAACATCTGTTTTTCATTAACATTAGTTTTAGCTATGTAAACAAACATATAGTAATAAGAAAAAGAGTGACTGTATACAGTAAGAAATTTGTGCAGAGAACATAATAATTTAACAGGGATTTATGGGTTACTTTTGATAATTGGTGTAGACTTCTGTGGGACTGCCCGTGTTCCCCAAAGTGAAACATATTTTTCTTCTTTGTTCCTTTGCCCTGTTCCTAAAGAAGAGAATTGCACAGTGCACCTGGGATGTAGAAAGTCTCCACTCCACTTATGTTTTATAGTTCTTTGCCTTTAGCTTGGACAGCTGTGGGGCCTCATTTTTTTCTGTCTTATGCACAGTATAAAAGAACAACAAAAAGAAGAAATTGGGGAGTTTGTGTGAATCATGACATAAATATTTATATATGTAATAAACACTCTGGCTTTGGGTTTGACACATTTCAAATGAATAAAATCAAACACAGTAAGCTACTGCTGGAAGAAGAGGAGCTGTTTAAAGTTTAGAACAGTATGAGATGTGATTTTGGATGAGAGAAAATTCTACTTGATTTTTCGCATATTTTCTACATATTGCGAGTTACAAGTCCATTAGGGAATAAACTGAGGCTCCAACTCTATTCACATAAGTAATCTGATGTTTTTAATAAAGATTTTTGTTGCTTTTTAGATGGTCCAGTGTCATGACAACCATCTCTGAAACAGATTTCAGAGAGAAAGACTTTATGTCTCATTAATCTCCTGATAGTATATCCATCTTGGCACAATGGGAGTTTGTTCAGTTTTTATAATCATTAATTTTTATGAGAATAGTTGGTTAACCTTATCCCCTCTCTTTATTTTTTGGGGGTTTTTTTTGTTTGTTTTTGGGTTTGGTTTTTTTCCCTTTGTTTTGTTCTGGTTTTTTTTTCCCTATGCATAGTTTGGGATATATAATGGGGTACTGAAGGGACAGTTATTAATCTATTTAGAAGGAAGTTAATTTGACATGAAGTCCCTTTGTTTAGAAAAGCGCAATTTTATTGCCTTGCATGGCATGCAAGGCAATACATTCAAATCTTTGAAAATTTATTCCTTTGACAAGATTTAATTAAAGTCCATTCTACATATACTTGAATGTTTTACATTTTACATTAGTGTCATTACTAGTGGCTGAATGTTTTGTCATGTAATTGCTTTGATGATCTTATAAACAGGAGGCTATGACTTCCCATCATAAGCCAGAAGGAGGAAGAGGTAAAGATCTGATTAGATGAGAGAGAGGAAGCTTTATGTCTGGAAAACGTCATCTTAGAACCTAACAAACTTTGGAAAATAAGTACAAAGACAAGAGGATGCATCAACAGGGGCATAACCAGCAGAGATGAAGGCATTATCCCCCTCTACTCCATGCTTGTCAGGCCACACCTGGAACACGATGTTCAGTTCTGGTCGCCCCTATAAAAAATGATGTGAACAGAATGGAGAGGGTCCAGAGAAGGGGTCCCGACATGATCAAAGGACTGGGAAGCCTGATGTATGAGGGAAGGCTGAGAGATCTGGTTGTGCTCACCCCTGAAGGAAGAAGACTTAAGAGAAGGCCCTGGCACCATGTTCCAGTGTTTGAAAGGTGGCTACAGAGAAGATGGAGACTCCCTTTTTAGAAGGAGTAACATGGAAAAGATTTAGGGGTAATGGGTACAAGTTAATTCTGGGGAGATTCTGATTGGAGACAAGGCCAAGTTTTCACAGTGAGAACAATCAGCCCTTCTAATAATCTCTCCAGGGAAGTGGTGGATTCCCTGATATTGGATACCTTTAAGATTTAGCTGGACAGGGTGCTGGGCCATCTTGTCTAGACCATGCTTTTACCAAGAAAGGTTGGACAAGTGATCCTTGAGATCCTTTTCCAGCCTGGTACTCTGTGATTCTGTTAACAAACCATTTGAATGAACATGAAATCAATACTTTGTTTGAGGTTTTTATCTTTTTGAAAATGGAAATATGCAGATATCTATTTTTAATGAGTGTCAGCTGTTAAAAGCATGTAACTTGAAATACCTGTGAGTATTTACCCAGTGATATTCCTAAACATCCACTCTACTTTGGTTAGGACTACAGCAGAATATGACTTCATAAAAGAATTTAAACATTATTATTTCTATATTATGGCATAGTAAAAGGTTACTGATTAAAATCAGGGCTAAGTGAATAATTTGTGATGAAGGTTAATGAATCTTTCCAGCAAGGCAGCTTCAGCCATAACTTAACATCTCTCTGAGTCATTGTTCTCAAATGTCATTGTTGGGCCTCTTTTTCACTTTTTCATGTTTTTATCTGGGTCATCCTCCCAGCTGCTGCAGCTTCTCCCTGGACCCCCAGCAACGCCGTGTGCTGACATCCAGCCTCCTCTGGACTGATGTCCACTGCTCCTTTGCAGAACTGACCTGGGCCTGACCTCTGGCAAAGCTGGCTGTGGCCTCAGTGTAGTATTTCACAGTATTTCACACCCCCCTGAGAAATCTCACAGTCCAGCTTTCCAGTGTTTCCTCTATTTTCCCATTGATTAGGTTACTTTCCGTTCTCAAACTTCATCCACAGCATGTTCAGTCTCTGTCTGGGGAGGATGAACACTTTTCTCCAAGCACTCTATATGTACACCTCCCCTGCAGTCCTGTTTCCAGCAATTCCCTTGACTCCTGCAGGTTCTTGCTGCCTTGCACCAAAATTGTTTTCTCCTAACCCGGAAACTTGAGCTGGTTGCATCAGTAAAAGAGAAATAACAATTTTGATGTCTTCTCATCTCACCCCAGCAGGTGAGATGGAGGAGATGGTGATTCATTGGAGCTGCTTTAGTCCCTACTCACATCCTTGTCCCAGTGTCTGTTGTCTTTTGTTAAATAATGGGCTCTTCCTGTGGAAGTCACAGTGTAGACATCTTCCAGAACAAAGTGATCCAGGGAGAGCAATTTGACATAGAAAAGAGCATGTTGGATGGAGCATTCTTGGGGTTTCTTACGATTTGGAGAAGAATCACCGTCCAATTCAAGAACTTGACCATCTTTTCATAAGAAAATTTCTATCTAAATGCCAGATGCCTTAGCTTAGGAGAATCAGGAGGAAAGTTTGAACTACAGAGAGTCCAGACTGGGGAGTGATATGTCAGGCGTACTACACTCCCTTTCCTGTGTTTTAAAAAATAAGAGATCTGGCAGTCAACATGAGCATTTGAAATAACTATCTGTGTAATGAACATACAAGGGTGAACAAGGTAACTTATGATGTTTATCAGCTTGTAGCATAAACAGATAGTCTATGCCAGAATGAAAGCATCCCAGAAAAGTAAAATCTAGAAAGAATTTTTTTTTTCATTTCCATTAATGGCTAAACAAATTCAAACTTTCTGGTTAGTGGAAGAATCCCAATTTAAAGATAACTCAAATTTTAAAAATGTCTTCAATATTTATTAGCATGAACGATTACTAGCTTTGTTAAGTTATATTCATATATTATAAGGTGTTTCTGATCTTTTGTTATTTGTTCATATCAAACTATGTCTTATTAAGTGCATCTACAGGGATTACAGAAATATCAAGAATATTTTTTTGTGGATGTCACAATCTAACATTCCATTTCACATTTCTAAATCCTGAAAGCACTTGAGAAAATAATAGGGGTTATTTTTCTTCCCTTTATACCTTCAGAAAATAAATTTCAGTGAATCCTGCACAGATTTCACAAACTGTCAAGGCAAAGCTAAGATGAGAATCCAGCTTTCCACTCCAGTGATCTATACCTTGACCACGGCTCCTTGTTTTCAAAGGCATGTAGACTGGACAAATTGGATGAAATCTTATATTCCTTGCAAAGTCAATATCTGTACTGAAACAACTAAGGCAGAGGAAGAAGGGATAAACGGAGGCTTGGAGTTGAACAGAAATTGTAGGGTAGAAGCTATTAATTTTAATTTTAGGTTCTTTCCTTGTTTGAAGGTTAAGAGCTGTTGTGTTAACAGGTAGTTGTTAAAAAGAAAAATTTCTGATTACCCTGTATATTTTGAGAGACGAATTCCTGCTCATGCAGAAGCCAAACCATAACTCCTCTGCTCAACATCAACTTAAATAAATTAATCAGGATGTAACAAAAGAAATAACTATGAAATTATACTTAATCTAGAGCTGAAGTGAAGGTGACCTTTCCTGTTAGCATGATTGTTGTTTTGAAGGACAATTTGCTACATTTGCGAAAAGGTTCTCATCCATCAGTTCCTAGAAAAACAGGCTGTTTGAAGAATGATGCATCAGTTTTTCTATGACACTGCCTGAATTGAGAGTGTAGTAAAAATATTTTTGAATTATAGCTTTGTATCTTACATTGTCCATATTCAAAACCAAGAATTGTATATATATTAAATTATATTTTAAGAAGTTGTAATTATTCATGTATTTGAGTATTTGAAGAACATTTACTGTTGCTTGACATTGAGAAACAAGAGCCTTGATTTGTCAAAACTATGACTAATTTTAGTAAGAATATGAATCTCTAAATTTTTATACCAGTCAGCCAGAAGGAAAGCAAAGAATTTTAATACATTTTCAAACTAAAAAATAAAGTTGGAGTGACTACTTTCCTTTGACAAATGTGAGTTACAAATCTCCACCTTAAAATATACAAAGCCTTCTATCTGTGTTCTTCACCCAGCATTTGTGATATTGCTCATACCTTTTTATAACATGTATTTCCCTTTAATCAGTGGTACATAATTTTGTCATGCTTATAAATGTCCTTTTCAGGCATACTGGTTAAAATACATACAAAACATCTTCCTATAAAGTAAATATTTAATGATACAAATGTATAGAGATTTCAGGCAAAAATAGTTGTAGCTTTCTAAATAGTATTTTCATTTTTAATAGTAGGCTTCAGAAACACAACAGAAAGCAGCCTTGTATTCCTTAAATTTAAGGTTTGGGGCTCTTATAATAATAAAAAAAATACATGAAAGTAAAATAAATTTCAAGATATTTCTGCCCTATCTGCATTTATAGATGCAAATCTGGTGACAATAGTGACAAACAATGTATTTTTAAAAATTTTTCTTGATTTTCTTGGAAGCATCTCACACCAAAAACAGAGTAGGAAGGCCATAATCTTACCAACAAAGGAAGTATTGGTTGGATATCAAACCAAGGGCATAATTGTAAGGTTTAGCACTGGATAAGGTGTTGCTTAGGAAATTGATGCTAAATATCAATACAGTGAAATTAAAGCTCTATTTTATGTCCTTTATTTTGTTATAAGTATAAAAGCTGTATCTATACCATTAAGCTGAACAAGCCCAGGACATAGTCTCAGCATTGGCATGGGATTATTCATAGTCTTTAATCATTAGTGCATTCCTTGGCACATTTTTTGGTTTTGCCGCTTAGCATTATCCCAAATAATGCTAAGTTTTGAGTTAATAAAAGCCACAGACCATTCCTATAAGATAGAAGAGATGAAACCATCTTATTTTAGGAAGAACGGAGTTGATCTATATAGAATGAAGTAAACTGCACTGCTTGGTCTCAGGATGAGTAGACAGACCACCACACATTCTATTTCCTAGTGTAGATCCAGCTGAGGAAACTGCTCAGACCCCCAGGCAGGCACCAGCTCTTTACCACACAAACCACACAGGAAGGCGGATCACCAAATCACAGAATGGTTTATGTTGGAAGGGGCCTCTGGAGGTCATCTGCCAACCTCCCTACTCAAGCAGGGCCACCTAGAGCCAGTTGCTCAGAACCATGTCCATGTGGCTTTTGAATATCTACAAGGAGGGAGAACTCACCACCTTCCACGGCAACCTGTGGCAGTGCCTGATCACCCTCTCAGAACAAAGGCCTTTCTGATGTTTGAACAGAACCTTCTGTGTTTCATTTTGTGCCCATTGTCTCTGGTCTTGTCTCTGGGCACACTCAGAAGAGCCTGGTTCTGCTTTCTTTGCATCCCCTCTCCAGCTATTTACACACATTGATGAGATCTCCCCTGAGACTTGTTCAGGCTGAACAAACAGTCCAAGCTCTCTCAGCCTTTCTTCAGAGGAGAGAAGCTCCAGGACAATCACTTTAGTAGCCCTCCACTGGATTGTCTCCAGTGTGTCCATGACTCTCTTGTACTGGGAGTCCATAACTGAACACAGTATTCCAGGTCTGACATCATCAGTGCTGAGTAGAGGCAAGAGTGTGTCTTTCTCACTGTGAGCTCCAATCTCTACATGACAGTTAATATGTTCTCACAAAATCCTAATTTTATAATCTTGAAATGCATTTATTTCCCCTCTGTTGTGAAGAAGTGTATGGTACATTTTGACATTTATCTAATTCAGGATTCAGCCAAAGATAGAAAGTATTTTCTGTGAGACAGTCTGCTGGTTCTGGGCTCTGCCCCTGTCACAACTGCTTCATCAGTGCAACACTGACATCTCACTCAGACACTGCTGGGGATAACTTCTAGGTTGCTTCCTCTCAGCCCTGTAATCCACACCTGGATTGAACTGTTTGGTTTCCTGAACAACAGATAGGAAGAAAATTTACTTTTCAGACTGGGTTCCATGAAAAGTGGCAGACTGAGCAGGCAGCCTGCTGAGGATGAAGATGAATCCCAAGTCTTACTCCTTTTTGCATTGAGATGCTTCAGTCATTGCTTACTTCTTTCTAGTCCTGAACTGCTGCCTGATGTTGTCTTTTTCAAAATAGTTCAGAGAATCAGCCTATGATAAAAAAACCAATTAAGAATATGCATTTTTGGGGGTGGAAACGATATTGTGCAGCTTTTTTTTTGTGTATGCTAGTAGATGGAAAACATTCCTGGTCTTGCTGAAGAAGCAGGAGCAGTGTGAGTGACGTGACAAGCAGGGATGTTATTCATGTTGGTATTGGCAGTCTCCTGCTGGACCCTGAGGTAGCATGTTTAAATCAGTCCTGGCTCTGCACTATCTTCATGGGAGCCATCTAAAAATTATGTGTCTGTCTAAACTTGTCCAGATGGAACGGCTCTGTGCCGAGGAAAAAAATCACCTCTGGAGAGCAATCATCCCTCCAGTGACAAGGAAACATAGATGACTAGCTTAATTTAGACCTTAATTAGCAATCTTGCCAGGTTCTGTTTCCCACTGGTAAAAGCACCAGATATATTTACAGTTCAGTTTAGTCAAACACAGCACATATTTAAAGTGATTTTTATTCAGACTCTTAAGCACATGTGCGAGTCACACAATATAATGAATTCTATAAAAGTATTTGAAACTAAGCAAATGCTTAAAGATGCTTTTGAAGAGAGGCTCGGGCAGGAACCATATGAAATTCAGCTCACTGCTTTCCTAGCCTTGTATAAAAAAATGGGTTGAACACACATAAAATTTTGTTGGGGGTCTTGATATCTATCATTACACAGTGTGCAGGGTTTCAAGTTTTCAAGGGCAAATTGTTTTTAATCTTATTTTTTTATGATTGTTTATTTTTTGCAAACAGTATAATCAATAACAGCTGTTAAATACCTATTCAAATTCCTCTTACATGTATTCAGACTTTAACAGTGTGTTGCTTCATGTTCTCTTTTTAAGGTGGAATCACTTTGAACAGTTTCAAATCAGGAACTCTTGGTTTTTTGACTGTTTTTTCATTGACCTATAGTTTATCTAAAAATGCAGTCATCTTCAAATTAGATGCTGGCATTGAATAAGGTAACCTTGCTCCTCCTAATTCTGCCCTTTCTTCATATTAGATGCTTCCAGCAATTATTTCACGTATAGTTATATGTAGTTATATATAGTTATATACTATTATCCTCACAACTCATCTTCTTCCTTGCTATTCAAGTGAATCAACTTACTAATATATTTCTATAAATGCCAATTCAGAATTACTAATCTCAAGACTCTGCTCATGAGCCAAACTTATTTAATGTATCAATAATTTAGGTTTCTTTTTATTATAATAATGTGGTCTGTTTTTGAGTAGGAGAGATTAAAGGAAAAAAAATAATTTTTTTTTGGCTGCCAGGAATACTTTTGCTGTCAATATAGAAGCCTAATCAAAACATAACAAAGTTCCATACTTATTTGGCTTCAATCTGAGCCAAAGAAATGCTTTCTTGATTCCTGATCTCAGTCTGCCCTACACAGAAAATGCCAGAAGTTCCACAAGATATGCTATGAGTATTCCATAATTTTGAACAAAAAAGTTTGCTCACACTTAACAGTGTTTCCAATTTTATCAGTCTGAAACAGACCTCTTAAATTAGAGCAAGAGATAAAAAACTGGAAAACATAATTTTTTGGTTTTTTGTTAAGAAAATGCATGCATCACTTCAGTGTGTAAAACTTCAACATTTAGAAACCCTTAATTTTCACAGTTTAAAAAAACCTAAATGCAAAGATGATGTTGTCACAGTAAGTCATTGCATTTTCCAGTTTCACGAGCAATAGTAGGGTGGTACCCTGAAATAAAATAGGATGGAGGTAGTGGTAAGGATTGTTAATCTGTGTCTGTGGTAAATGCAGTAAGCTTAAACCATGAAGGAGGCATGATTCCATCCTCTGGGAGACATTCCCTGAAAGCAAGTTATTGCAGGCAGTGGGAAGAGAAGCAGAGTTTGCCTCTAATTTACCTTTCTGTGGTATCAGACTTGGCCCATATGTAGATGCTTACAGAAAAAGCATCCTTATAAGGATAGAGTGGTCATTAATCTGAAAGTAGATCTCAAAATGTGTCAGTGTTGAGATGGACACAACACACGCTAACCCTACCAACAACTCCAGGCAAAAAGCTGTTTATTCTAAAAAGCCAGTGTCGTTTATACACTTTTGTATGTTTATCATTCATGTTACTTATCCATTGGTTGCTTAACTACTACAATAGATTCATTGGCTATTATTTAACTAAAACATACTATTATTGGTTACCTATAGCACAAGCATTCTAAGCATTCAGAAAGACACCAGGTGCAGCCTTGTTGCTGTTTTCTCTTTCTGTTGTTTAGGTTTCTTGCCTCTGTTGACACTAATTTTCTCACAGGTACAAACGGATTGTGCTAAGATTAATGTCAGAATCAGACAGGCTTTCTGGCCTGCTATTAATTCCCACAAAAATGAACTTTTACTTTTGCATCTTTAGTAGGCAATAGTTAAGCCAGGAATGGAAATGGTAAAGGCACAAAATAGTTTCTTAAAGAGGAGCAGAAAACTTCCTGGGTTGTGCCCTGCTTTGTTATATTGCATCATCATGCACAAGCTGAGGGAATGAGAAAATAAGCTTTCAGGAGGGGAAAGTAAGAAAAAGTAGATCTTATTATTAAAAAGCACATAAAGAGGGTGGTCTCCTTTCCACTGGAGAAAGGGTAAAGGACAACACAGTAACCAGTTTAATCAATCTGCCACAATTAAGAAAAAGTTTATTTTGAACTGAGAAAGAGCATGCAGGGAAAAGGAGAAGAAAAAGATAATTAAGATATGAAGATGGAAACCAGATTTTTTACAGTTTTACAATTTTTTTACTTTGTCAAATCACAACAGCCCACTTCCAGAGCAGGCTGGTCTGCACCTGGTAGTTGTAGAGGTTTTACTGACTGATTTTACTGACATTGGGAGAAGAAGGTATGTCCTATCACGGTAAAAAGCAAATGCAGCCACCCCTCTGAACTAGCAGCTGGAGGTTAGGCCTGGTAAAATCTAAGTCTTAAAATGAAAAAAGATGACCCTTTTGAGGCAACTCAATTTTACTCAGGGGCTGACATGCACAGTCATGCATGTTTAAATTCCTCTTAGAGTTATTGAGCTGGTAACCTTCTCTTACTGTGTTACTGGTCTTTGGGTGCCTTTTACCTTGCCTCAAATTACTTTGGAGGCAGAACACAGAGAGGAATACAGAGCAGATATTTATGTGGGTCACGTGAAAAAGAGAGGTTTCCTCGACCCTTAGTGTGGGGAGATGAACTCCACCATTAGTGTTTGATTTGTCTGTCAGCATCCCAGAAAAACTGAGATCCTTGTCCCTGACCAGCCTGTCAGTGTCCCATCAGGAGGACCCTTCACTGAACAGTCCTCCTGGATCAAGGGGTGGTTTGACTGACTTGTTCAAGGAAATATGGCAACAACATAAGGGAGACTCCTCAGCAGGTCTTCTTCATTTGGGTTTGTTCCCTGCTACCAGTGACTGCTAGCACCTGTGAAGGACTCACACCAACAGTTTATGGAATAACACTCTTTATTAATATAAAATTGTGACTGGTTTAGTCTCAAGGACTGTCAGTGACAGTATCTGATTGCAAAAACGTATTTGAAGCAACGCACAGACAAGCTGTAATCCCCAATAAAAGCATTCAGCACACAGAGTGTGGTTCTTACCCAGTAGGTGTCCCTACAGGGGAGAAGACAGGTTCAGCCCCTTGACTGATCCCAGCAGTTATGATGGAGTCTTCCCTAACCTTTCTCCATTCTCAACTTACTATTTCTTTGTGTTTATCTGTAACCTGTGTGACTCTAGTCATGCATACCTTTGTTACTGATTGATGTAAAATTCTCTTGCTTTGCTTTGAAAGATACAGTCAATAAAATCTAGAGCACAGCCCAGTGAGAGGTGGCTGTACCTCAGAGGTTGTACTTTTGGGTTGGAGGTGTTTGTTAATATTAAAATTAGGTTATAATAAACCAAGTTCATCTGAGGAGAGCAATTTCACCACAGCTGTTGGCTCAGCAGCAGGACATCTCCTCCTCCCTCCCCTGGCTCACAGGTGCTATGCAGTTTTTCAGCTGTAAAGTACCATTGAATTCCCCTCACTATGAGGATTTCAGCAGAGCCTGGTTGTGGTGTCTCCACTCTGTTCCATCCCCCTTAGCAGCTGCTATGGCTGCAGATTGTGGGTGTGGGGAATCATCCTGGAATAGGTTTCATGTGGCAACTGCATTCCATCTAGGGAGCAGCAACTGTAATTTACCCTATAATTTCCATACTGTTGTAAATTCTGTTAGGATGTGAATATAACTTCTCAGTTTCCTCTAACTTTACCCCCAGCCATCTTTCCATAATGTGCTAACATGGGCAGCGTGTCTGCAACTTCTGGTGTACCAGACTGAGCAGGAATGTGCTTGTCACCCAAAGCTTATCTCTCAGTCACCATCCTTGTGGGGAGAGGTGGGTCTGCTTTGCTCCTTGGAATAGACTGGTTGATAGTACTTGGTTGTCCTTCTTTTTTCTGCCTCTTTAATTCCCCCTGGAATTTATCCTTCACATCAGTATTTTTTGCACTTGGATTCTAAAATAGCTTTTAGTATCTCAGCAATTACCTTCCATGTTTCCACTTTGTCTCACGGAGTTGCAGTTCACACACTTTCTCACACCTTTGTAACAAATTTTGCTTGGTTAGGCTGAGCCAGTGCCACGCAGCTGTACTGCACCAGTGCCACCTCATGGCACCTCTTCCGCGGGGCTGAGGGCCACCAGCTCGTCCTCCAGGACACACCCGGCTGCTGATCAGCAGAGGGCTCTTTAGGCACCACGGACTGTATTGACAAGATATTCACCAACTATAATGGGTGCTTAGACACTTTGGCCATATATAAATTCCCCAGATAGGTATCCTGACCTTGAATTGAATCTTTGTCTATTTAATCTCTTTCTGTCCTGTTTTTTACCTGCAGCCCAGCCCCAGAGGTCAGATTATAGTCTCATATATGCTGTTACTTTCTGGTACTCTTTAGCACAGTGAAAAGATTATTTATGTAGAATTCATTGTCACCATAATGGCAGCATTACAGGGTCATTATGTACCATGCTTGCCTCCATTAATTATGGAATTTTACTGTTGGTGAATTTTCTATTAAGGGCTTTCTAGGGAAGTGCTAAAAAAAGTTTCCTCTATTGAAAAATATTTTTTTTTTTCTTTTGCTAGAATAAATCAATTCTCTTTTTCAGGTGGGATAGTTTCTTGTATCTCTGCAGTTCCCCTCCAGATTCCAACTGTTTCTAACAAGGTTTCATGAACATAGTATTTATACCTGCTCAGGTATTAATTTGCTCTTTGTATACCTTCCTAAAGGAAGCAGTTGACACATTTTACCATTTAAATATATTTAATTTTTTTTAAACTTAATTCTATTATGATCAGGGGAGGTCTCTGATGACCCAAGAGGATATCTGGGAATGACCAGCCTTTCTTCACCATGGGCAAATTTGCCTGGCTAATGTAATTGATTTCTGATTAAATGCTTTAGATGTAATCTTCTATGGCATCCTTACATCCAAATTTGTGAGGTATAGTTTGGGTGTAAGGTAGGCAGGAGACTGGCGGGTGAGTACAGGAGAGAGCCCAGTATATGAAACTTCAGGTGCCAAGTACTCTCCCACTTTGGGGACTTTGGTTATGATGATCTCTTATCTGACTCAGGGACTATATGCCTTAATGACAGATCAGAGTCAGAGTCCACATTCCTGAAATGCACCTTCCAGTTTTGTTTCATCTGGGAAGGCTGAAATTTGCTTGAACAACATATTGGGAGAATTTGGAGGTTAGCTTGGCAAAATTCACTTCTGATCTGAGCTAAAATGATATGTGGAGTTGTGTTATAGAAACTGGAGAATTTTTCTTCTAAGAATGATATTTTTCTGAAGACAAGTCTTCGTAGTTGCATTTGTCATCAATCTGGTTAAAAAAAATATACAGAAATTCTAGCATTTGTCATCAATCTGGTTAAAAAACATATACAGAAATTCTAGTCTTTCTCACCCACTGGTTCTTTCTCTGCAGAGTTTTGGTATCTTTAACTCAGGAGTTTTTGTGACTGTAAAGTTCTGAGTTTGTTTTGGTTTGTTTTCCAAAGATAGCACAAAACTGTTTAGTTACTGGGAGTCACATCACTAGAAACAGGTTACGCTGATTGAATGAACTCCTCTGGGCAGCTATCGTGGGACTGATAAAACAAAAAAAGTAGTAAGAATTGTTTAACATTGCAGCTCAGGACACAGGCATCTGTAGATATCTTTAGTTTCTCATGAGAGTTCTGAAAAAAAACAACCTCGAGAGACACTGAGAAGAAGGCTGAAAGAACTTTAATTTAATAGCACAGGTTGCATTTGGTCAGTTAGAAAAGTGCTGCATGCAGCACTTGATTTTAAAGCATTTTGAAATAAAGTAACATGCTCATAGATAGCATTATAGTTCCTCTGTAGAAAGATACTTAATAGTGATAAAAAGAGCTAGAAACATTATACTTGTGATTTTTATTTTGTGAAATACTTGTGTCTTTCTTTACGCCAAACAGTATATTTCTCACAGAAATGTTCCAATGTTTTATTTTATATTTTGCTGATCTGCTGTTTCTACATGAGAAGTGTCCTTCAGTCCTTCAAATCTCTTCTCTTGAGGGGAGTGACTGAGAAGGGGAAGATAAGGGAGGGAAATAATCTTTCCTGGAAAAATAAAAAATGGTGAAGAAAATGATCTCTATTTCAAATATTACTGATGAATGAAAGTTTAGATATTATCTGTAAATCTTTTCTCTGAATTTGAAGAAAAGCAGCATCTGCTGGTACACATCTTATAGAAGAGAAACAATATCCTGTATAGACAATCTAAGATATCATTAACTGTGCAGAGGTTCAGTAGTTGTAGGTTTTCTTAAAATTAGACAATTAATTTATGTGCAAAAACTCTTCCTCAAATAAAGACCAAGCAACCAACCTTGCCATTGTTCAGCCGGTGAATATTATCAGTGTTAAAAATTGAGAGAAAGGCAGAGGACAAGTTACAGTTTTCAGGTAAGCATTAAATCTGGGATTGGTGTTAAACAGAGCCTTTTTATCTCCTCTTATCATTCTTAGTATTTGATAAGGTTTTCCTGATTTTGTCTTTCAGTCCTGGAAACTATTTGTTACACACAAAAATTCTTAACCTATTCATTTTCTTTAACATTGAGGAATATTGCCAATAATTATCTGAAAGTTCAAAGAAGTAATAAATGAAAGTTCAAACAATTCCCCTGTAGCTTTTTTGATGCCTATAAAAATCATGATTTATCAAAGAAGAATTTTTCATTTTAGAAGACAGACTGGTTCTTCCTGTTACACAGGGTTCATTCAGAAATCTTTCTACTTTAAATGATTATTTCAGTCTATGCTCCTGATATTCACTAACATGTAATTCACAGATCAGCTACCTTCCCTCACTTTTAAGACTGGTTTTCTTTAAGTTAAAATACTGGCTCTAGTTTTGATATCTGTCAGCTATCATAACATTCACAAGCATTTTTTGGGGTTATAGCTCTCTCTACACTTTAAAAATTAGAAGGTTTTTAGCTGGTTACTACTTTTTGGTTTACACAAATGCTACAAAAGTTGATTCCTACTTGGACCTAAAACTCCCATTTGAGAGATGAGAATTCTATTTCATGAAAATGAGGCACTTTGAGAAAATGTTATTAGGTTTACTGTTATAATCAGCACTGATGATAGTGATGATAGGAATTATTGTAATTAGTATTTATTTTATTTATATGCTCTGGTGGGACCTTCAAAAGATTAAAATACTGAATGATTTACATATTTCTTCTTATTATTGGCCAGGTTACCTCTCTGATCACTGAGAGAAGTTTCACCAAAAAGTGAAAGGAGGAGTTATTGAGTTATTTTATTACAAACACTGGATAGCACTGTATAAGAAAAGTGTAATATGAAAATAAAAGAAATATAGAAATTTCTTCCTTCCAAAGGAAATAGAAAGGTACAAACCATTGCTCAATATCACAGGAAATGCTTTCTGGATATCTGAGAACAGACTGAGGATCTTTCAGTCTGGTTCACTGCCTAGAAAACTATCAGTGACTTCACTTCTGAGCCTGTATGCTTCTTTGATAACCATTATAAGACTACAATAATGTCGTCTTGGTAAATAAATGTTGTGTTTTCTCACAAATAAATGAAGCAACAAACTGAAATCATTGGGATGAAATCTTTAGATTTATATTTTTCTTAGAGTGTGCAGTACTGTACCTTGAAATTTATAGAATTAAGATAATTTCTAATTATGGAAAAAACATTTTTTAATTTTATGAGGATTTTATTCCCAATTGAAAACATGTAAGGCAGGATTATTTTTCATAAAAATGTAATATGGAAACACCCCACACTGAAGAAGACTAAGCAGCTTAATTGAGAATTTTATGAACAGTGATATATATGTATTTTTTTTGAGCAACTAATCTTAAATGATGAAGAGTTAATTCAGCTACAGCCTATAATTGTGGGAAGCAGGAGTTTGATAATGCTATAACAAGAAGAAAAAAACCATCAGGACATACCTATTAAGTAATATCCCTCAAATGTCCTCTTGAGAAGTTATTTAAAATAGAGACAAATTGTTTCCTGTATGATAAAACAATAGATTTAGAAAAAAATAGGGCAAAAAATAATGGATATATGAAATACAAGTCAATGAAAAACAGTTGTCTTTTGGCACTGTTTGTTGTGGAAAAGATCTCCATACTCACTGGAGAGTGTTAGGGAACTAGGTATGCTGCCTTAGCAAATGTTTGGAGCACCGCCCAGCACTCACTGAAAATGATGATCCATCACTGTCCAATACCATCCAATACAGGCATTCTCTAAGTTATTGAAATGCTAGTGGCCACTACTGGGAATTCTGTGTAGGAATTCTGGCTTTGAGTCACTATAAGAGGCACAAGCTCCTAAACAGAAATGAAACCCTCATTGCTGAAGGGCTGGCTTTCTAGTCCACTGATCTGTTATTGGATAAAGATAAAAACCCTCAACCACTTTATTTCCTGTTTAATTTAATTTAATTTAATTTAATTCATTATTTTTCCCCTGGTTGCCCCACCATTCATGCTCCTCAGTTGCTATTTTTGTGCTTTCTCAGCACAGTGGAGGTGAGACTGATTCAGGTGACTGATTCCACCTATTCTGTATCACAGGGATATATTCACATTATGCATGGAGGCCATTACTGTTTCATTGTAATGTGTCATTTTTTTCTTAATATATTCTGTGTCATTAACTGAACCACTGCTCTGTAAAGGTCTTTGGAATAGGTCTTCTGATGAGGTTTAGATGTTCTTTCTGGTGAGGTTTAGATGTGCATTCTGGTGAGGTTTAGATGTACATTCTCTCAACAGTCTCCACCATGCTCAATTCATTTAAATAAAATTAATTCTCTTTTCCCTCATCCTAATGTATTTAATATGACAGGAAGTTGGAGCTGGAAGTTTAAGATGGTCTTTTGTCTCTGCTTATCAGAACGTAACAAATCTCTTTAACTGCAGCGATGCTTCTGGTGAATCATTTGTCACCTCATCATCTTCATGGATTGTGTCACCCTCTGCCTCCTGGGTTACAGGTGGTGATGCACATACTGAGTCTACAGAGTGGCCTAGACACAGCCTCTGTCCCTCTGGTGGCAGTCAAGGTGGAATAAAGTTCACTTCACTGCGTCTATTTGGTACTACATTGGCCAACCTAACAGAAATAAGATCAAACTAATATTTGCTCTTCTCTATCAAAATCAGGGAATCTGATTCCAAAATAAATAATGTAAAGTTGTTCACATTTTATTACATATTGAGCTTAACCCCCACAATCCTTAGGGGTACTACTCTGCTCAAAATTAAATGTATTCAGAAACATTCTTGAACTTGGGTTCAAGTCTGTGATCTTGCCAATATATTGCAAATGGATTTTGGTTGAGGTAGAAGTAGGAAGTATATAAAGTCTCTATAAACAAAAATAAACTAAAATGGGCACAGTTCATTATTGGAGACCTCAACCACTATGTTTTATCCAAACAATTTCTCATTTTTAAAGCATAACAAGATTTAGTAGCTGGAACTCCCATCCAGATATTTTGCCCTGGTCTGTTAATTACTAACCTGATCACTAAATTAAAAAAATTATACTGTTTGTGTGTTACTGGTGTCTTTGCACCCCTTATATGGGTTAAGGAAAGGCACCTCTGTTCAGAGTCTTGAGCTCAATGGTATAGACCTCCTTTTCCCTGGGAACAGGGGACATAGATTTGAATTTCCCTATGCTGATTAACAGATTACCCACAAAAATATGTACCTCTCTATATTGGTTCTGAGATGGATTTAGTGCTGTTTGTGTGATTTTCTACACTCCCAATACACTTGCAGAGGCTTAGGATCTCTGCATTCTCTCTGAATTACAACGAAGTTTAGAAGGGAGAAGTATGTGTAAAATGTTGGCCTACGAATCATTAGAACATTGGAGAGGATACCAATTTTAAAGTCTCTCTCCTGTATTTTAATGGGCACAGGAAATAGGATTTTTTTCCTATCTTGTTCTTATGTTTCTGTTTCTTATCTATTTCTTTTTCATCTTAACTGAAACCACAGTGAGGGTGGTAGTTCGAGCAGTGAACCATAGCTTCCAAGCTCAGTGATCTGAAAAATTACTAAAAAAAGAAAAAAAAGGAACTTATTAAAATGAACTGAAAGATATTCTTATGTTGAAAAGATAAGGGGTAGAGGGGTGAAGGAAGACGAAAGAAAAGTGTTATATATGGGACTGCAGAAATCCTGCAACAAATACAGGAGACTTGGCAATTTTGGATTGAGTGTTACTGCCAAGCATTGTGACTTGTAAAGTTATTTTAAGGATTTCTGCATTTTCTACAGTAAGCAGTACAACAAAGAAATGTTTGAAGGAATTCTTCTGTATGTTCCAACATTCTGTCAATGATGGTAAATAAAGAACCACTCTGCATAAGACAGAAAATCTTATTCATTTATTTGGAACTGATTTAATGGTCTATAATTAAGTGTAAAATTGAAAAAGAAAAAAATGTAATGATGAGACAAATTTCATAGCTAGGTTTTTCAGTTGCCAAATGCTTCAGAAGGCTGCAATTTCGCAGCAGGGTTGGTTCCAGGAGTGGAAATTGGACATAAATAAATCCAGACAGTGTAAATATAAATATAAAAAAATTAATTAAGAAGCACATTTTGTCCTAATACATTCTCTATTAATAATTATAAACTAATCACAGGGCTATGGTTTAGAAATAAACTTATTAAAAAAATCTTTAACTAATTGACTTCAACTGTAAATCTGTGACTAAGTATTTCAAACAGTTGGCCAGTTCTGGTGTATTATTTCATGATAATTGCACATAAAATGGTTTGGGTGTGTTGGCTGCAGAACAAGAAACATTAAGGTTATTACAAATCAGTTATTTTCATGTCTGGTATAAATAATCCTGCACCCTAACATGTCTGTAGTCACTGACTAACAGTGCATTTATGTATTCTTTTTTGTTATTGTTTTTGATCAGTGGTCTGTGTTTTTCAGCAGGGATGTTGTTATCATTAGATCCTATTTATTAAAGAAAGTTATAGGACAGAATGACCCTTTCTTAGTTCCCAAACTAGCTGTACTTAGGGGATCTACTGCATATAATGGCAGTAAAAGGAAATTGCTTCTCTACACTCACACAATTGGCTTGGAGACATATTTAAGTCTTTGGACACTGGCTTTGGGATAGCTTTATTACAGTGCCAAGTCAGCAAGATGAGTGTTTCATTGACGTATTTTTATCATGAGATGTGAGTACAGTGGGGCCTTTAGGAGAGGTAGCAAAATGAATAGAGATTGTGAAAATATGCAAGTAAGGCAATCCACCAGAGCCAGGGATGAACTCAACATGAAAACAAGTGCTCCTAAAAGAGTTTGTGTCAATACCATGTGTATGATACATCCAAATCTCCTGTCAAACAAAAGGGCTCTGGCACAGAAAACTGCTGATTATAGGACATAGTAATTGACACAACTCTGTACTATTTCTGAGATTGATGGGACAGAATCATGACCTGGCTTCACTGCTGGGCTGAATACCAGCTACTTTAGGAGCCAACCTTATTAATTGGTAGTTAGGTGCCATCAGTGTGTCAGAGATTGGAAAGATGCAAGAATGAAAACATTACATCTGAGCATAACAATACAGCATAAAAAAGGAGTCCCAAAAGATAAAGTATAGCTAAAGGTGAGCAAATTTATTCATTTATCTGTTCCATTTAATAAGCTTCTACAATGTTTAAAAAACCCCTTATTTTAAGTAGAGTATTCCATACTTTCTTGTGGCATGCCTTAGAATTTTTTAAAAATAACTAAATGGATCAAAATTATGTTTTGAATGGAAGGAAGAGCTAAAAAGAGGAGACAGTGAACCAAAAGTCTAAGTTCAAATAATGCTTTTATGGACACCTTCATGTAAAATCTAGATAATGCTGACAAAATTTTGCAGTGGATGGGCAATCTTGGTAAATGCAAATAACAACAAAAATAGTTTTACAAAATAAATGACCCTTCAAATAATTTTATTTTAACTGCCTTGGCACAGGACTTGGTACTTCAGTGATAGACTGTATATTTTCTGTATATTCCTTCTGCTTATTTATCCTGGATTTTGAGGATTAATTATTTTTATTTAATTATTTAGACTATAGTGTTTCCATTATTTTAGTATATAGAGGATATAACTAGGCTGAATGCTATTTCCAACACTATGTAAAGATGAGTGGGAAGGACAGTTGAGAAAGGTGATGAAGGTAAGATTATTGATAGCTACAGAAATGATAGGAGAAAAGTTGTGCAGAATGTTGCAGTGTCTCAAGGAGACTGCCGAGAGCTTTTCCTAAAGAACCATTGTGAAATGAGACAAATTCCATTGGTTAGCTTCTTCTTTCCATCACAGTATCCTCCACAGTCTCAGACAACCATAAGGTCATCACTTTTCACTGGTTGGGACTGTACAATAAAACTGGAAAACATCCTAAAGTTAACCACAAACACTCATTTTGCCACAGTCAGCTTCTTTAAATCTGGCCTTAAAAATACTTGCATTTACAAATTTATAAGGAAACTTTCTAAACATAAGTAAGCTTTATAATACATTTAAGAGGAGGGCAAAGTGTAGCTAATGGACTGTCTATGGCTAACAAAATGGCTGATGTGAAAATTCACTGCAAACACTGTGGGGTTTTTTTTGTTTTGATTCTTGGGCTTCTACCAAAGGTGTGGATAAATCCATCAATCGAGCCTGTGTCCCTGTGTGTCCCAGTGGGCACTCCTCTGATTTCACTGGGTAGTTCACTCTACAGCACGCTGGTTATGGCTGTAATCTTATTTTGGCTCATATCTAACCTTGATGTGTGAAAGAGCCTGATTCCTAGGGGATGCTTCCACAATCCAATACATCTATGAAATGCTTTATTTATTCATAATTGCATGTGTGTGTATAAATATCTATATATGTAGATAGATACTATTTAAGTAGAAGCTTCTCCGTTCAGATATCTTTGCTTACTTTTCCAACTCGCTAGAGTTTGTTTAAAAATCTAGACATTATATGATGAAAAAATTACAGTGTGCACAATAATGACCGAGTATTTAGTTGTAAGAGCTTCTGTCTTACATTATCTAATGTATATTTCTAAATTCAAAGTATCAGTAGTTATTCTAATTAGCATAACTGATGTTTTGTTTTATAAGTACAATTGGGCATACCATTCACTTGTAACAACATTGTGTTTAGCAAATATAAATGGAATTTTTCTTTAATATCTTATCTAAGACGAGTCAACATCTCCTCACTTTTAGACTGAGAAAAGACAGCAGTTTTGTGGCTGGTACATGAAGTAGAAGAATTCAATTCCAGACATTGAATTAAATTATGCAGTCAAACTAGTAGAACAATCTTAAGATAAAAACTGGTTGCAGGTATTTACAACGTCTACAGGCAAACATCTGGCTATGTTTTTGTCCTTCAGGTATGATAAATTTTGCTAAGAACAGCACCATCAAAAATCCCACAAGAGCAAACTGGCCTGGGAGAAAACTAGAAGGTAAGAGAAAAACATCTTTATTTATTCATCTTACCTTGACTTTTTCTGACGCTAGGTTTGCTAGAAATGAAATAGTTCAGAAGTGAATTCTGCTTAGTGCATGCCTTAAAAGTTAATTTTTTCCGTGTAGTTTTTTAATATTTTCTTCTAAAAGGAAAATGTATGAATACTTTCCAATAATTGATGTCAGTTAACATTCAGTGTACTGGGGCTGTGGTTAGTAACACCACTTAAAACCTCAAAATTTATGTCAGATAACAGATATATTTCTTATTTTCTAAAAGGAATGGGTATTGTCTAGAGGATAGAGGCTGTCAGTTATTGCAGACACATTAAGGAAGATCATACTAGCATACAAAATCCATTTTACCTTTCCATGGAGTACACTATGTATTTGTACTGTATTTACCTTCTGTACAAAATGGAAGTGACTATAGTGAAACCCTGGTTCAGAGCACAAGACTCTGGACTGGAAAATGCACAAAACAGAAAAAATATTTGAAAACAAAGTTCTGAAGCTCCAGGAAGCATGTACAGTTCAAGTAGACATCAAGGTCAAATTCAAATCCAGACAGTCCATTCTAGAGCTAAGTATGATAGCTGAAGAAGGTTTTGCCCTGAGGCACTGCTTGCTGGCTAGAATTGACTGGCCCTTTCCATCTGAAGATGGAAGGACTGTTTGAGCTCTCCAAATTTTCCGTGCTGTCTGTTCAAACTTGGCTGATTTTGTATGAAATGCATCAGGCTGCATTTACACTGTCTTTTCCACCAGGATAGTAGCTCACTAAATTGGTAGTGCATACCTGGAGGATGTTTTCTTATTAGCAAAGTGGATGCTGTAAAATTTCCAAGGGAGTCTTATTTTGATCCAAAATTTGGTCATCTTTTTGTAGTTAAAAAGTAAATTTTTTGAATATCACATTCAATCCATTCACAATTTTCAGTTCTCCAATTTGCATCAAAGGTACTAATATATTTTTAAAAGCTAGTAATTCTCCTTCATTCCCCAGTGGGATTTTTCTAACTGAAGTCTAAAATAAATTAGTAAATACCTGCTTGAGGCAGACATCCAGAGTGCAGGCTTTCAGCATCACTGGTTGTAAGCAGTGATAGCAAAGGTGATCAGCAAGAGGAAACATCAACTGACAGTTTGAGGTAAGGGGGAACTAGCTACAGTTTCAATAGTTTTGATAAGTAGGTGGAGCTAGAACAGATATTGGATATGCTTGTCTATTACTGTATCCCACAGCCACAGGGAGGAGAGGAGAGAAGATCCAGCAGGCAGGAATTGTGCAGCAAGATCGATTTATTTAATTATTTTACAAACTCTTTTATAGACTTTTTTCTTCATAGTCTAACTGGACAAAGGATCAGCCACCCCTTGGGGTGTTTCTACTGTACCACAGACAAAGCTCTGCAAGGTCGCAGGTGTTCATAGTTTACAGAACTCTGAAAATATCTTGGTGAGAGAAAAAAAGTATCTCACAGGCTTAGAAAGAAGCAGGAAAATTTCTTGCTAACAGCATTTTTGTATCCACACTTGTCCTCTGGAGATCTGTTTTAAATTCATTATTTATTTTTCCATGCCTAGATGTAAACATGGAAGACAAAATGAGTAATTTCATCTGATGTCTGTTGTAAAAGCTAATGAGAGCTAATCAACCTAAACCTGGAATGTTTAGGTTGATTATCAGGAAAATGTTTTCTGACAGTGACATATATTATGCTTTGGGGTTGTCCCAGACTGCAAATAGCTGAAGCCAAGCTTCTTGGATCACAGTGCCAAGTAGATGGAGGTTAAGAAAGTACACTCTGTGAAACAGCCACATAAAGCAGGAAAAGGAAGTGATGATCTGAGAATCCTCTACATCTCTTAATGCTTTTATTCTATTATTCACCGTTATTTAATTTATAGACTGTTCAGTCCTTCATGGATTTTGATGTCCTTTTTTCGTTATCAAGTCTATGTGACAGTCACTGACACAAAAGAAAGAAAGAGTAGCAGCAAGAAAAGACTTCTCAAGCTACTAATTAATCATAGTGTGAGTTTTCTTCCAATGCACCTTCTTTCCAACTGCTGACATATGGTGCTCATATAACCAGCTGATTTGCAGTATCACATCCATACATCTGCCTGTCAGATAGGTCTTTTGCTTTTGTAAGCTAGCTGGTGGCCAGGATTCTGTAAGGGAGTGCTTAAGATAAAGGTCACCCAGAGGGACCATAGGGTTTAGGTAAGAGAAGGCAGAGGAGAGGAAGTATTCAATTAATCCTCCCTTCTCATATCCAGTCCATTATTCTTATGTTTTAGGGGCAGATGTGCAAGCTGGGAAGTTTTCCAAATTCATTTTTCAGAACATTAGGTGCTCTCAACATTAGGCACACTAAGCAAATCCCTCTTTGTAACAATTTTGCCACCAGCACTGAAGATGAGCTGCTTTCAGGATGAAAATAGATGGCTGAGAACTTGGGCCAAACCAGCCAATTGGGAGATAAAATTACTTAGAAAACTTTTTAGCTGGCTTTCACACCCTCTCTGATCTACTTAGGGATCTTCAAGAGTTTGAGCACTTACATAAAAACTCTTCTTACATTGACTGTTTCTGCAAAAATAAGAAAAAACCGAAACATAGTACATGACAAGAGGCTGACAAATGTTTCTAGAAAAATTCTATGTATTAGACAATGACTCACCTACCCCAAGCTATTGATCTGATCACAGAGTTTCTAAATATCCAAACATTGCTACTTAACCATGTTATTTTTCTATTTCATTGTGTCCTTTCTGCAGTTTTGAATAGTCTAGAAAAGTAATTTTTTTTCCTAATTAAAAGGACAGAATTTTGGAAGATTAAAAAGAAATATTGATTATGCCTTTATTCAGCAATCTCAATTTTTGTTTTTCCTTCCTCTGGCTTTGATAAGACTCCTAGTGGAGTTTAGTTTCTTGCTGCAGAGTCCTTGAGTTAGACTCCCCTCCATCTGCAGTAGCTCAGATATGCTGGTATTTAATAGAGTTCAATTGTTTTCATGTGCTTTTAACTAATAAGTTGGAGAGACTGGATTGTAAATCAACTAATTGTTCTATTTATTTTTAAGTCTACCTTATTTATTATTACATATGTCCACAGGGAAGCAATGCAGAAGAGTGGTTAGTTAAATGAGTAACTTTTTTTAGTTTTATTTTGGACAAGGATTTTAAAATGTAGGGCTTGCAACAAAGGTGAGGGAAAGAAAGACAGATGGACAAGCCTGGAGTTAAGTCTTAACCCTGCTCCTGAGTGGTTCAGACTGTGAGCATGTCCAGATGGGGGACAGATTGTAGATGCCTTTGTCTTTTATAGGTTAACACAATGTTGACATGATTTCTCCAGTTCTGGTTGTACACATCTTTTGTTCCCAGTACAATTTATCTTCTACATCCTTTCAAGCAAAGGAGAAAAATTAACTTTTAAAACCTCAGTGATTTTATAATGGCGATGAATACTCATATATCTGAAGGGACGTATGGGGACTCTAAATCATCATAATCATAAATCACACTTCCAGTTATGAGTCAGTCACAACTTCTCCAGGCAACCTGTTGGATGTAATAATTCAATATAATATCTATATAATATATAATATATAATATATAATATATAATATATAATATATAACATATAATATATATAATATCTCAATAACTTCATTTAAAAAAACACCCACGAAAGTTTCCTTATGTCAAATCTAAGTCTGTCCTTTCAGTGGCCCTTTGTCCTGTCAGTACAATCCTAGTTAAAAAATAAAAAAAGTATATATATATATATATATACAATTTTTTAAATATATATATATTTATATATATATATATATACACACACACATACACCTTTTCAATAAGCCCCCTTTGTATATTAAAAGGCCACTGCAAGGTCACCCCAGAGCCTCTCTCCTCCAGGCTGAACAACCCCAAGCTCTCTCAGTCCTTCTCCATAGGAGAGGTGCTCCAGTATTCTGATCATCTTTGTGGCCTCCTCTGGACCCACTCCAACAGCTCCACGTACTGAGCCTCCTGTACTGAGGACTCCAGAGCTGGATGCAGTAGAGGGGGTAGAATCACCTCTCTTATTGTGCTGGGCATGTTTCTTTTTATGCAGTGAAGATGAGTAAGCCATTTACTAAATTTACAGGCTTAATATTTTTGCTGTTGTTTCTCTGTAATGCCCAATCTAATAAATTGCTTTAGTATTCATGGTAAAAGTAACAACACCATATCAAGCAACAGTTAAATAAGAAAATGACCTATAAACATACTAGGAAGGCTAGGTGTTTCCATTAAACAATCTTCCATTATTTGAGAAATGTACCAATCTAGTAGAGAATCTATGTGTCTTTACATCAGTAACCTCAGTAGTGCCCAGAAGTCGTTGATTTATTCCTGTACTTTCAAGTTAAGCACATGACTAAACATTATTTAAATTTCAACTGCGTTCAGCAGAGGGAACAATGGTATTATATTCAAATATTTCTCCACAATAAATTTAACCCATATATTGGCTTCTTAATACTGACCACTATTTAACATAATTAAGAGAGGATTCAACAGAGGTCTCAACAGTAATGGAAAAGATTCCCTGTGCTTTATAAATGGATCACATTAAAGACTTGTGCTTACAGCATCTCTAATAATTCCCGAGCAGAAACAGGTCCATTCCAATAACTCTGCAGGGGATGGATTCTGTGTTTACATGACTGCATATACAAAAAAAGCTATGTAGTCCTCTAAGGCTCTTTAGTTTTAACTAATTAAACAGAGATTTTGCTGCTTGTCAGAAAATCAGTGGTGTCTCATGGAAACAAGCAGCTATGGAAAATTCTTCTATATATGTAACTATCTTTGGGCACCATGCCACTGAGCAAGAGAAAAGGGAAAGGGAGGTGGGGAATTGAACTGGGGGGACTCCAGTCACAAGCTATAGAATTAATTCCCCTGGGATGAAGATGGCCTCAAACATAATTACTTACTGCCTCCAGCTTGTGGCATGTTTTATTTACCTAATAATTTCTATTACAAGAGTACAGGAATATGCATATAGATGTTATTAAAAAAGCAAAAAAACAAGAAAAAAACCAAATGAAAACATTATGCACCCATTTTTTCCCCTGGGGAGGTGGTATGAGGAGAAGTGAGCCATGCGTAGATGTTCGAAACTGTGATTTCATGCTGCAGTAAAAGGCACAGCTGAAGCTGTTCCACTCTGCATAAAAAATGGAAGCGATGGACGTGGATTTGCACAGGAAGTGAAATTAGCTGTTGCCCACAGCTGAGTCAAACCTTCAGTGCATTTAGTACTACAGCACTGTATGCAGTTCAGTCATATATACAGAAATAAGGTCCAAAATGCTGTACTAATGTACATGTCCATGAAGTTATCACTGTTAGATGCCCATTTTCCCCATAATACTCAGGGAGTAGGTGGGGAGGAGGTCATGACAGATGAATATTTTCATGAGGAGAGCTTCCATAACCATCCAGAAGGGAACAACATGGGAAGAGTTTGGTGTGATGAGTAAACAGTGGGCTAACTCAGGTAGTATTTTGTCTTCATGTCTGTGGGCATCCAAAGCATGAATCTGCTTCGAATGTGAGTCAGTTAATGAAAAAAAAAAAAAAAAGTAAAAAGACATAAAACTACTGCTTCACTTCTGTCAAGATCCGATTATTAAGGTTCTTTAGAAATTCCTCTGCCCAAATTAAGGTGCAAACAAGACCATATGCCAGTGACAATAATATGGGTTTTATTTGATGGTAAATATGAGAGAGAGAGAAAGAAAGATATAGAAAATAGGTGTAGGGGACAGAAAGAGAGTGACCCAGACAGAATAAGGAAACTATCACCACTCTGTGGATCCCAACGATATTCTGTTGATCCTCTCCAGCTGGTCTTCTTGGTGGTGAAAGTCACTCCAAAAAGCATAGAATCCAATGGGTTTATATACCCTCGAGCCAGGTGGCAATGTCCAGGCACGTCTCCCTGGGGTGGGGGGTCAGTCTCTCACAGCAGACTCTGGATCTGTTCCATCACATGCAGTCCTGTGGGGCAAAGCCTCTGGGGAGCACTTTGGGGGGGCTTTGATGGATTATGACTCTCCCTCAGCTGCCTCTCATGTGAATGTCCCATGGATGTGGCCTGTGGGGTTGGGGGTTCCACAGCTGGGCCAGTTTGTGTAATCAGATGGGTGTTCACTGCCTCTCACCAGAGGTTGCACCATGCACCCAAAACCTCCTCCTCCCCCCTCGGCTGGGGGGAGTCTGTGTAAACCTGGCTTCTGTGAGCTGTGCTCTCCCCCCACCCCAAACTCAACCAGGGATAGTTGCGGCTGATGGCTTTGGCCTTTTGTGGATGCATGCCTTTCCCTCAGCCTGAGATGATGGAACAATGGGTTTCCCTTTATCTAATCAGCAGTTTGACTTTCAGTTCAAAGTCCCACTCTTGAGGCAGGCTTCTTCAGTTGTAGCTTCTTCATAATGAGCAGAACTTTATATCAATGTTTGAGGCATGAACTATTTTCAGTCTCTGACAACTACTTCAAATAGTCTAATAGTCTAATGGCTAAATGATCCAAATGTGGAAATGCAAGTTCAAATTCCTTAATGAGACTAAGGACTTGAATTATATAGTTTATACCCTCAGGAGTTTATCCCTCTGACTACCAACCCATTTGACTGCAGCTGGTAATTCTGAGTGTTTCACTTCATTTAGCTTTAGACATTCAACATTGAGGCAAAAAATTATGCAAATTTTTTGGTGTTCTACTTAAAGGACCTAAAGAGCGTTTCAAGTGACTCATTTCAAACTCAGATAAGACATGAAGAAAAATAAGCTTTTTTGTTGTTAGAGTGAACAAACCCTGGTACAGGTTGCCCAGAAGGGCTGTAGAGTCACCAGCCTTGAATAAATTCAAACCCCAATTGGAATGCTACTTTGCACTTGTTTTTTTCTCTAGAGTGTACTCACTTTAGTTTTAGATTCCTAACACAGATGAGATGAATCTCATCTGATATCAGATTTATCATGCCCGACTGCCATGCTGAGAGATAGATAGAGGTGGAGGAAAATTGTTAGGTATATGGTGAACTGAAGAACACAGACTGAGCCTGTGTTATACAGAAAATTAAGCTAAAGTCTTCTGAGATTCAAGCTACAGCACTCTCATAGTAGACCTACACTTCCACATGTATCATGCCAACACATGGTTTTCAATTAGAAGCTTTAATATGAATGTTATACACAGGAATAAATAATATGCAATTGGGAATGTCACAAGGCAAGACATGTACAGCAAAACGACTTGCAATTGTTTCAGTACTGAAACACAATACTTACACACTCATGATCATGACAGATACATCACACTGAAACATTTTCTCTTCTTTCTTCCTTGGTGTTCTGACTAGATGAGATTTAATAAGTAAGAGACCTTTTCCATATCTGACAGTTCTTATTACATTCTCCTACAAGGTAATTAATTCAGACTGAAGTCAGAACAAAAATTAAAATTTGGTGTTAAAAAAAGGGAGAAAGGTAATGCTGCTGATTCTATATTATGTATCGTCTATTTTGACTGTAGTAAGGTATAATATCTTCAAGAATGAAGAGTAAAAATGATTACCCAAATTAGCGTTTACACTTCTAAGGGTGTCCAAGAATAGATTTAGTAGAAATTCTCATATGATTGTCTTTTTAAAGGCATTTCTTTCTTTAATGACAAATGATATTATTTTACTTTCTTGAATTATATCAAGTGTAAATAAATTGGGAAGTGGATTTTGACCACATCTCCAGCCTAATGCAAGTATAACTATTTGAAAGAATCAGAGGAACCTAAATGAGAATTGCTCACTTTGAACGTGAAAGATAATACCTTGAATGTGGACAGACATGTTGAGCAGCCAAAGCTAGATATGCATCAGTATTGAAGCAGTCTGAAAAGGCCAGATATTTTGTTTAGCTATTTGGAATCTGTGTTTAAAATTCAAAATAATAGTGTGAAAGAATAATTTTTTTGTTCTTTTGTTGTAGTGAAGCTTCCATTTATACACAGTAAATCCACAGTTTTCAAATTGTTTTGTGGATCTAAAACCTGTTGTCAAATGAAGTTGGCTAATAGCCCCAAAAGCTTCTTATTTTTGCTTTTAACATAAGAAAATCAAACATACTTGTTTTGTCTTCTGCAGGGCTCACCTCCCATGAAGCTGATAAGTAGTGCAGCTGCTTTGCATCTCTGAAAAGCAGGACAGGTTTTCTGTGATTGACTTTCTCTACAGAAAAAGGTGCACTCAAAGTCTCATTCATCTCTTGATTCTGCTGTTCCCTGCATCGCTTAGGACATCTCACTTGGCCCTTTCTGGGACCTGAAAGAATTACCCAGTCTCTTCAGGGTTTTGCATGGCTTCCCTAACTAAGATGAAAGGAAACAAAGAGCACTGTGATATTGCAGAGGTCTATTATCACCTTAATAAAATAGACAAATATTGATTCTGGGATTCTATACTCCCTGCTCTTCTTTTTCCAGGAAAGCCTGCACAAGCTACACCAAACTCTGATGATCTGTTGCTGCATATGCTGGGCATGCACATCAGAAAATATCACGGCAGTGACTGCTTTCAGTGTATGATTGTTGACCTTTACTGAATCACTTCCCTAATGTTTGGTATTTATGCTTTTAATTTTAATAGATAGTACAACGTTCCTACCTTTTATAGCAATAAACTGTACCCTTTCAGGCATGGTAAAAAGTACTAGAGAATTAAAGTGATTTTTACCAGCAGTCCTACAGTCCTCAGTACCCTGAGAGCCAAAGAGGGTGAAAAGGAACTGAATGTATTGGCGCTGCTTCTTTTAGAGCATCTTTCCAAATGTTACTGATTAAGTTTTTGGATTTATACTTAGAATCCTCTAAGTGGGAGAGACGTTCTTATTGGCATCAAAAATTTCTGGCCACTGCACTTAGGTAAAAAGAGATGTGAATTTTATTTATATATCTCAGATAAATGCTCGTAGACACTGAGAGTCTTCTGTTAAGAGAGGTGTGTTATTTTTAATCTGAGAGAAAGCTCATTAAGTTATTAATTTTTTTTTTTATTATTAGGGATGGTTATGTTGACAGCAGGTTTATGGAAAGATGTTACAGGAAAAAAATGGAACAAAAAATTTCTGGATTTCATACAGGGTTACAGGCTAGATCCTAATTAGCCACAAGGGCTCAGTGCCTGCGAACAGCCCAGAGGATCCCCCTGTAATGTAAGATCTGAAAGTAATTAGTGCTGCCATTGACAAGCATAATGCTGGTCCAGTTCTCACTGTTGAATTTCAAGAAGCAGATGAGATGAGTCATTGCTGTGAATAGAAATCACTGATATCACCACGTGCACTCCCACATATATAGGCATTAAACTGTCATTTAATATGCTCACCATTAAGGCTCACATACTTGCTCAGCAATGGTAAAAACTTCTGAGGGTGGGGACATAGGAACAAATTACACCTTGTACCATTTTGCCTGCTTTTTATTAACCTTTTTGCTCTTTCAATCATTTTATAATTTCAGAGAGCTTTAAAACAATGCACCTTAGAAAAGGAGATCCTGCTTAGCACACATAATTCACTATGATTTAGGCTGTTTATCCAGATTTAGAATATTTATCTCGCTCTTTCCTTTTACACCTAATGAACATGAATAAATTACAGGCAATCTGTACACATATGTGTCACATCCTCACTCATGTATGTAGAAATATTGTACTAGGTTAAAAAATATACATCCCTATAATATTTGCTTCAGAAACGCTTTTAATGAAAGACCATGTACTATTATCCAAAACGGTGTCAACTTGGAATATCTCTTAAAAATAAAACTCTTGATTTAGCACAACTGCTTTTTTGTGGCAGAGTGAAAGCTGCCTTTGTATATCCAATATCTCCTAATATTTCTTATTCTATCTGGCAATAAGTCTGAGAAAAATTATTATTAGCTCAGACTTTGGTTATACATTTTTGGAGAATAAAATGGTGGTCCTGCATTTATCAATGATATAAGTAGAAATTAAACCACAAGTATTCTAGACAGGCTACTGAATCTTCAACCAGTTATGATATTTTCCTTCGTGGCAAACTGGGCAAGTCCTCAAGAGCTCCTCTCTACAGCAGATAGTAAAGATGCGAGTCTTACATGAAGACCAGCCTGTGGTCATATAAATGGAATGTGCTAATAGGAAAAGACAGGTAGTCTTTCTGCTTGTTCCTTTCCCCAGGCAAGCACCATTTGGAAGATCCTGATGAAGGGTGGTGATGAGGCTTGCTTACACTCAAGATATCCTTAGCAATTCCCATTTTGTGCCTTTTATTATGTTTCTGATGGCTGAACGGCAGCTGAAGTACATCTCATCTCCTGAGGAAATGCAGTCTGAGCTGGCTGATGTAGAGATCAGTTAGAAAAAGTGCTTATGGTGGGTGGTGAGGGATTTTTCCATCACAAGTTGATAGAATGGTTGAGATTGGAAGGCACCACTGAAGGTCGTGTCACCCAGTGCTGCTGATCAATCAGGGTCACCTAGATCTGGTTTCCCAGGACCAGGCTCTTGAGTATATCTGAGGAGGGAGACTCCCCCACTTCTTCACTTCCCTGGGCAACCAGTGCCAGCACTCAGTCACCCTCACAGTGAAAAGGTGTTTCTTGATGTACAGAGGGAATCTCATGGGCTTAAGTATGTGCTGAGCCCTCTCTATGTGCATTTATCTAGCATCCATGTCAGGTGTTTTAGGCAGAGAAGCAAGGACATTGGTTACATGAGTTACACTTTTGAAAGAAGAAGGACTTATGATAGTTTTGTGTATTGGGGTAACCTTCACTTTAAAATAGCCTGATTGCCAGACTAAGAAAGGGTTACAGACAATCCAAGACCTTAAAATAATGTCAGACCTCATACTATTATGTTATGGAAAAATTGGAACTTTTAAAATATGTATTGGTTAAACTGATTAATTTGAATAGGTCCATCTAACATTTGTCCTCTGCAGAGCAACTCAGGGACTTCAGTATCCGTAGACATATCTACAGCAGGCATCTCACATGTCAATAACAGTCCTGCTATTGATTTAAAAAGGGCTGTAAATTCTAACCTCTGTATTGCTGCTGTTGCACTGTGATCAGTACCTGAGCTAGCTAAATTAAAGACAGCAGATGTAGTTAACTTCACTGCAGTCCTTTGGATTCTATGGCAGACCTACCTTTAAAATACAAAGCTTTTACTTAGACACAGGAACTGAAAAATAAAACCACAATTAATACAGAGCAGAACCAGCCAGCACTGCTCCTTCTAAAACTGGTAGTAGGCTAGGGGAAGTTATGGTTCATTATAGTGTTCTGACTCTATTTAGTTAGGAAAAGAGTTAAAAATATTCAGTGCACTGTGATGCTGAGTGCTGCTCCAAAAGGCACAGGGCCCATCCTGGCAGAAACATGTTCATGCTCTGGTCAGACTTAGCATTCATAAAGCCTCCATTTTCACTTTGCAGCATGGCTGCATTTTGTAAGTGATGCTGATGAGGTGGGACTGCCTTCAGTTGACGTGTTTGTCCTCAGTACAATATCTGTGCACTTCTCCTGTGCTCCACGATCTGACTGAGGACAGTGGATATGAATTGCACAGTCCAAGTTCATAGGCAGAGATATTTTTTGGTGGGGAGGATAACTACCTACAAATTTTAAGGCCAGCTACTCATGAATAAGACCAAAAGACTGAAAAAAAGCTTTTTCTTATTCTTCTATTTTTCTCTCCCAATTCTTTCACTGGAAGATTTTCCTTTTGGGATAAACTCTCCAGGGAAAGGCACAAGTAACAAACACTTATCAAAGACACTGGAAGGCTTTTAAATTAATTAAGAAAGAATATGTTAGAGAAATTTCCTCCTGGAGATATAAGAAAGGAGCTGCAAGCCAAAGCATTATCCATGCTGAAAAAGAATAGTCTTTCAAAAGATATAAATTATGTATATTTTCCAAAGTGCCTAGCCTTTTTAACATTTTTTAATTCCCAAAGGAGTAAAATAAAAAAATCCATCAGTGGCAATTAAATACGGACTGTGTGCCTCCAATTCAAGAGCTGATACTTGACTAAATTCCTGGTGTCTGTGAGCTTTTGTTGAGAAACACTGCTGTTTGCTTGCAGGGTACACACATCCTCTCACCATCCAGACTTGGATCTTACCAGAGGGGACAATGGAGTTGGTGTCACCAAGTATAGCTATTCATTATTTGGTTGGCCCACTTCTAATAAATAAGAGATATAATTGACTCGTGACAGGTGCACTGAAAACTCACAGTGCATGTCAGAAATGTGATAGAGCCCTGGTTTGGTAACACACTGTACATTGTTCACAAATTTCAACAGAAATGTTGCCCCAGTCAGCTCTTTGCAGAGTTATTTAAATGCTGTTATTCCAATAAAACCCACTTTTTACTATCTTATGGCCACATTTACAAAATCTCCCATAGGTTTTGTAAACTCAAAAAGAGAAATACAAAAGCTTTGACAGCCAGTGTCAGAAAACCTCCCCACCTGTACTTTATCCTCAGAAAATCATAGTCTGCACACTCAAATGGTAGAAATATTATAACATATTTTATTATAATCTTGAGTAGTGTAACTTTACTGAAATATTCTGCTTCCAGGCATATTCCACACAAATGCACCTGAATAAAAGCTACTGCATTTAGTTTCTCTTCTTCTTTTACATTATAATAATAACTATAGTAAAATAGAACATTGCCTCCAAGAAATAATACAAATATAGAAGAAAATAATGAACCAAATCAATCTTGCCTTACTTCATACAAGTTTTTCATGCACAATCCACACTAAAAAAAAAAAAAAGTTCAAGCAAATAAAATTTACATCAGCTTCTGCAAGAAAGATATTAACAGTACCTGTGTTGTCTTTATTTAAGTTTTCTTGACTGTGTTTTAGCTTCATTTATTTCATACTTTGGGAAAGAAAGCTATAATTCTATAATTCCCTCATTTTATACTTCCAGAAGGTTTCCCATTGAAATATTTTGAAGTAATTCTACATTAATTTTATGAATGATAACCAATCCTTATCACAAAGTACATTCTTGTTGGTAGCCTTGTATCAAAAGGTCCTGTAGCCAGTAGTTAAAAGAATAACTACAGCACCATAGAAAGAGGTTTAGTTTATGTGATCTGATCAAAATACTATTTCAGCTTACTTTTAAGTGCATACAATTTTATTACTTCTGGAGATCTGTTGACACTATTAAAAAAACAAACAAACAAACAAACAAAGCCAGATATATTTTTCTGCCATCAAAAATTTGTTTTCAGTGTGATGGAAAGAAAACAATGATAATGACTTTGCCTCTTAAAAAGTCCTGCCACATGAAACTCTAACTTTGAGGTTGAAGTGATTTTATGATGATAGGTTATGCCTAATGAGTTTATAGACATTGGTATGGCTTCTGCAGACTGGCAGTTGCACAACCCAAACTTTTTGTGAATACTTCCACAAATTAAACTTTAATTCCTTATTTTATGTATAGCTATTGCTAAGCCATATAGAAACCTCAATATACCTTTATTTACATACAGTTAATTTTCTTCAGACAATAAATGATACTTAATTATTGAACGGTAGCATCTTTTTAACACTTCACTAAAATTATACACTGATGATTTCAGTCATTATCAAGCACTCTACTAGCTTATTGTATCTTTCAATCTAACTGAAAATTTTTAGAAATTATTTTAAAAGTCATTATGTTTCTGGGTGCAGAACAACTTTCAGCTGACTGGGATGCTATAAGTATATGTTTTAGTGTTTACCATCATGACTGATTGACAAGCCTTACACCATTCACAGCTCTACATTTTTTGATAGTAGTCTCTAAAATTCTAGGAATGAAGAAAAGAGTGTAACAGTTGAAGAACTAAAAAAGTGCATTATTCAGAAAAAAAAAAATCTGTGTGTAAATATCTAAATAAACACAGAACAAAATAATCTGGAGAGCTTCAGCCAGATGGCTGCAAGCATGAGAGCAGCACAGCTATTCTATGTTCCTCTGGAACAAGAGAACATTTACTTTGTCCTCACATCCATTACAATAATTTACATCCATTAGTACAAGACACTTTAAAAGACACTTAAAAAATTCAGATACTGCTGTCCACAGGCTAATGCCACTAGGAATACTATTTATGGAATAATATCCCCAAACTTGTTTGTTTGCATGTCATACTGTAGGTGAAAGGTTCTGGATAGAACTAAAAATTATGTTTTATCACAGATTAATCACAGGAAAATTAATCAGGCCCTGTGAATAAAAGCTCAAGATTCTGAGTGTTATTATTTAATTTCTCATGTGGGTAAAATTAAAACAACTTGAAACTTACATATATCCATTTTGGAGGCTACAGACCACTTGGAGAGAAACCAGAGAATCACATGAATATTCAGAACTTTAGGAGACATGACCTATTACAGCTGTATTACCTAGAGAAGACAGGCAGGAGTGAGTAATGTTAATGGACTTCAAGTGCAGTAAAGTTGGCTGCAGACAGAAAGTGGATAAAGTGGTCTTCATAATTACCAAGCATACTACAAAAAGTAACGAGATCGTATTTCAACAGAGGAGAATCAGTTTAAAGATTAAAACCCCTTTCTTGTTGCAGTAATAGGTGAGCAGTGGAACAGATTGCTGGGGGAGATTGTAGCATCCCCATCACTGTAGGATGTTATGAACAGCCCAAGAAAACATCTATTTTTAGGTTACTACAGGTAATCTTCCAGGGGAAAAGTGAGGGAACTGGTGTAAAAATTTATTCTGTTATATATATATATATATATATATATATTTCTCAAACGGCTAGGTGGTGTTCAGAGCAAATTTTACCATTAAGAGGAATATAGTAAAGAAGTCTCTTGGATTTTTTAGATTCTCAAGGACCACCTCAACTCATATCTGTGTTGTGGACCTACTCAAAGTGTGGGTTTCTGGCAACAGTTGATGGCTGAAAAGGTAACATAACAAAATGCATCTAACAGAAGACCATTCCTGTCTTTACCACTACAATTTTTTGCATTACCAGGTTGTCACTTTTCTCATGAAAATATCAGAAATCATTAGCTGGACTGAAAAAACCCCGATCTTATAAAACTTACCCCTATGGGTTTTTAGCAAAGGGCAGGGGTGTAGGCTGGTTGGGGAAAATAACCTTGAGAATGTTTGCAGTGAATTAATCAAGTTCAGCTTTGATGTCTTTTTTTTCACTAAATAGTAATCTATTTAACTTGGATAACTTAGTTTCTTTATTCAGCAAATAAATATAACTTGACTGGAGGGACCTTGCAAAATCCATTCATCCAAACTAAAAACAACTACAAGAAAGGAATCAGTTTCTAAATATGGAAACTTCTTCTCCAGTAGAACAGAATCATAGAGTCAAGGATCATCTATTTTCAACCTCCCTGCCATGGGCAGGGATGGCCATTCACCAGACCAGGTTGCTCCAAGTCTCATCCTACATGGCCTTGAACACTTCCAGGGATGGGGCATCCACAACTTCTCTGGGCAAACTGTTCCAGTGCCTCGCTGTACCCTGAGTAAATAACTTCTTCATAACATCTAATCTAAATCTCTCCTCTTTCAGTTTAAAATCATTCCCCCTTGTCCCATCACTATCTGCCCATATAAAAAGTCCTTTTCCTTCCTTTTTATAAGCTCTCTTAAGGTAGTGGAAGGTGCAATAAGGTCTCCCCAGAGTCTTCTCTTCTCCAGGGTCAATAATCCCAGATAATGCCCTCAAACCTGCTCCTTCATGAAAGACTTTTGAATATTTCAATATGAATTGAAAATCATCTGTTGCAGTCATCTGAGCTACATACATCTCTCAGCAGATCAGTTTATGAGCTTTTGTGACTACTGGCTGTCTCCAATGACTGAAAATGCACGTTGCCTTGTCTCTAGCAATCTGCAAAATGGCTGGTGTTTTTTTAGCCACCAGTTTAATGGTGGAAGTTGCTTTTCACTGCAAGTTAAGAAAAATATTCTGAGTCCTTTTATGTAACTTGATACAGATGTTTTCAGTTCTATAATTAGTGATAACTGTGTCCCACCTTATGTGGAGATAAACTAATACAAAAATCCTCTTTTATAGTACATTTCTGAAAAGCAGCAGGTTCCATTATATTGAGAATTAATATTATAAACCTCCACCATAAGAGTTAAGGGGATCTTTGGAAAGAAAATTACTGTAGTGGTTACCTATGTACAAGAGAGTAGGGTACTGATTGATACTATTCAGCACACTCCACAGTCAATATACAGAAGTAAAAAAGAATTAGGAAAGAGAAAAAGAGTCCAAAAGGTTGGATTACAACTAAGTTTTATTATATTAACTGCAGAACAGAGAAATTAAGCAGCTATTAAAAACCCCAAAACCCAACAAAACAAACAACAAAAAACCAAAACCCAGCTGCTTATCTCTTTCTTTCTCCTCTTCAGGTAAAATATGACTTCATAATTAATGTTTATAATTCACATACAGTGTCATGAAAGGCACCCAAAATTTTCTGAAGCTTTACTGTTCCTGCATGCGCAGGAGCACTGAAGTCTTTTAATATGTGAGAAAAGCTCTATAGGTCTGACACCTACTTAATGGTGAAAAGATTTTTGTGATTTTTAAGCTCTCCATGGGAACACTCCCGTTTCCTTGACATTTTCTCAGTGGATCTCTATTTGTCAGTGGCACTGTGAAGCCAGAGGACAAGCAACATGGCAGGGGAACAAGCAGCCTTTCCCTGATAGATCTGGTATAAGATTAATATTTCCAGCCTGGATCAGAGATAAAGAAATTGGATGCATGCCTTCCAGCTTCTTCAACCACTAAGCTACTTACCAACATAGAAAGAGGACTTCTTGTTCTGCACTATCTTGTTTTGCTTATAAAAATGTGTATTTCTCTTAGTTTTTGCCCCAGACAGTGATACCAGATGAAGGTTTCCAAGTACCTGGATGCCTGTTTGGATGTCTGTTCAACATCAACCTTATAATCAGGCCTTTTTATCTTAGAATCATGTTTCTGAGTGTGCTGGTTTTGTCTGAGGTGGAATTAATTTTCTTTATAGCAGCTATAGTTTATATTATTAATTTTCTTTATAGCAGCAGCAGTTTCAGATTTGTGTTTGAAAATGTGTTAATAACACAGGGATGTTCTCATTACTGCTGGTCTGTTCTGCTCATCCCCACCCCACCAGTGAGAAGTCTGGGGATGCACAAGGAATTGTGAGGGGACACAGCTGGGACAGCTGACCTGACTGAGGCATGGAATATTCCACACCACATGATATCATGCTTGTCGTATAGAGCTGGGGGAAGAAGAAGAAAGGGAGGGGACATTTGGAGTGATGGCATTTGTCATTCCAAGTCACTGTTACTTGTGATGGAGCCCTGCTCTCCTGGGGATGGCTGAACACCTGCCTGCCCATGGGAAGTGGGGAATGAATTCATTGTGTTCTTTTGCTTGCATGTGTGGCTTTTGTTTTACCTGTTAAGCCGTTTTATATCAACTCATGAATTTTCTTGCTTTTACCCTTCCAGTTCTCTCCTACATCCCACTGGGGGGCAGTGAGTCAGTGGCTGTGTGGGGCTGAGTTGCTGGCTGGGGTTAAACCATGACACTGGGGTAAAATTAAAACAATCAGGGCATGATACCAGTTGTTAACAGCAGACACATTCAAATGTTCATGCATGGAGGCACACACTCCTGAGCAAACTGAATTGCTCTCCGCAGTTTGAAACAGATGACTATATTCTGGTTTTTAAATTCTTTCCAGGATTTGTGGAGAAAGTTATAAAATAACTCTCCTTTAGGAGAAGGATAATTACAGAGTTCAAAGCTAGATAAATAGATGTTAACAACATCTTTTTGCTCTCAGGCTCAGTCTCTTTCTAAAGGCTGTATTTATGGGGCACAAAGTATCTCTGTTTTCTTTAGTATCAATTGATTTGCATTTACTGCCTGAAGCAATTGGTAGTTTTTGGACACTACTCACCATTGCTTGTGAATTCACAAAAATGAAAAAAATTAGCTCAGAGTTTGACTTTGTTAATACTGCACCACCTAGTCTGAAGAAATGCATTGTTGCAATACATGATCTGATCAGACATCATGACTTCAGAAATTATTAAAATGAGACTTTTATGGGAAAACACTGGTCACCAAAAACGAGTGTATAGGTACCTAAATTTCAGTGATTCAGATGCTGTGTTCTCAAGTGGCAACACTTCAGAAGGCACCAGAAAAGAGATAAAGAGGTAACAACACATCGTTGTGGATCCCTCATTCCCTCTGTGACTGAGCAGAGCCCGGGGGTGTTCATTGCAATGTGCTGACTTTACCAGCAGCTGATGATACCTGAACACAGATAAAAGCTGCAGTTCAAAGGTGAGCGAGTGGCAAAACCCAAGTGAGCACCCGATATTTTTAATCTCATGTGAAAGGAAATGGTAATTGTGAAGCATTCAGTCAGACATGGCCTGGTGCTCACATACCAGGTGAATTTAAGATGCTCCTCAATCGGGAGATATCAATATTAGATATCAATAACTGGCTGTTTTTCAGAAAAAGTTAATGTTGCACTGCCTTTACCTATCTCCCCACCATACTAACCTTATGAGTCTTTGGTGCTTTTAACATTTGAGTCACTTATTAATATGAACTCTCTATGAACTTCAAGTCTCCAGCTCTCTGAAGTCTTGGCATGACTCAGCATAAGACATTTTTTCTTCAAGCCACTAAGTAAGTACATTTTAAGCAGTGCTTAAATGCCAGTGATGAGACTGACACAATGGTCTGACTGTGCCAATTAGCAATTTTTGATAGAGATTTGTGAGTCCTTCACTGTGACTTTGGCAAGAGGAGGAAATGATCATTACCTGAACACAGGGTAAAGAAGGCACTGGAGTCAGAAAAGCTTTTGCTTACCTGAAGCAGGATACAGGCATGTTAGTTCAAGAGGCCGTTCCACCTGCAGCCTTACTATTTAGACTATTTTAGAAATTTTTCTTTTTTACCTGACTCATTCCAACATACCTAGAGCTGTGCAAAATTTTGTGTGCCCCACCAGTTACAGATTAGTTTCCTGTAGCTCTCTCCTGTTTGATTTCTCCTGTACATAATTAGATAACTACTTTCACATTTCAGTCTTAGCCAAAGGGTGGATGGAGAATGATAATTTGGATTTTTATCTTTTTTTTTTTAAGCAGTTTCCCATTTTCAGGCAGTGATGATCACTGAAGCCTCCAGACATTTCTCAGGTTTAACTACAATTAGCTAGTAGCTTCAAAAATTACTGTAGTTGGCTGGGGAAAAAGCCTGACAGAGGAACAGGCAGGCAGGCAGAAAGATCACCACACCTACAGATGGACGAGGAAGCCACACAGTTCTTGTCAGAAGCCAGCTAGAAGAAGGAGTTATAACCAAGGAGGTTAAACATTATTTAATTGAATTAAACAGCTTAATGAGAGATTCACAGTCTCTGTTCAGACATATGAAAGTCATAAGCATGGTTATGGCAATTTTTTTTTTTCTCTGCTCTATTTTGTTGGTGGTAGTTTGGTTTGGTTTGGGTTTTTGCTTTGGCTTTGGAAATGAGTCCTAAGAATTTCTAATCATCCAGCTAAACATTCATTGCCATGAAATACACTATAATGTGCCCACAGGGGAAAAAACAATCTATGAATTAAAGAAATATGTATGATTGTACCTCCTCTTTTCATATAGATACTGCAGGAGGAATTCTAATTAAAAAAATGTCCAAATTCTTTCTAAACTATATAAGTGGGTCCTGGAAGTTGAATTATGGTAGAAGGGTAGACCTCCTTCTTTGCATATGCACATAATGAAAATTCCTTCAACAAACAGATTTATAGCATGTTATTTATAAACTTACAGGTTGCATACTTTTGCTTGATTTGAACTAGCAAAAATCCCAGACCAATCCAAGCATTAATTTAAACCTTAGTTATCAGTCTCAAGATCTCAAAATTATGTCAAGAATTATAGTTCACTTGTTAGTCATTCTCAGTATCAACTGAGCATTCTCATTACACAGGTAGTGAAATACTAGAGCAGAGCAAGGAGATTGTGCAATCTCTTCAGAGAAAATTCTTACTACCTGGTGAACAGTAGTCTGTCAAGGTGAAGAAATGAGCCAACTGTATTCAAGTCCCCTTCAACGCACTTAACTGGAGTAAAATATCTCCTGTAGTCCCTCCCAGGCCTTATAGTCTCGTGTATAATTATTTATTGCCTACAGCTTTTGCACTACATTCTTTTTTAACTTCAAAATAATATTTTACTCTTGTTTCAAAAACTGTGTGTGAGGGGAGAGATTTTTTACCTAAGAAAGTTTTTACTGTACAGAAATCACTCTTCTTTACTTGATTGTCCATTGTTTAATTTGACAGTTAAGTTGCAATGTTAGCAGAACAAAATTGGTGATCAGAAAAGTAGCTTTACAGTTTTCAAACTGTTCTTCCACATTACAAAATGAACAACAATAGACTGTTTTCCCCCCCTTAGCTCACTGGAGAGGTGAGCAAAATAGAGCACTACAGCAAGAAGAAAAAAGTTTACAAGTGTTCCGAAAAGATCCCTGCTCTACTGCTTCTCAAAAAGGCCAGCTGAGTTAGAAAAGTCTTATTGTATGCTCAGAAGTGAGATTTGGGGAATATCCAACAATATTACAGATTATTAACTGCTGTGAAGTATTTCCTAGTGAGTGACTAGCTATGACTTCTAGCCTCTGATTCCTATTCTGTGGTTACAAGATAAATATTTTCAGATATTAAAGTCAACAGACTTCCTCTAAGCTCTGGAAAAGATAACTTCTTTTCCCTTCTTTTCTCCTTTTTATGCTTCTTAAATAAAATCTAGAAACGTGTTAGTAAAACTTTTGGGAGGGTCCTAATGCAGCACAAATATGTAGCTAAAACTGATATGGTATTGATATTTACTACATGTTGTTTGGACTGATAAATTATACACTCAGCTTAATTTACTCATTGCATTTATAGATTGAACAAAGTATGTGATAGAAAACTTTCTTCTAGCCTCCTATACAAAAAGAATGAAAAATAGTGAGTCTGAGTTTCTGAATCCTTATTCATGGCCTGTTAGCTATACAAAATCCTTTAGATTTTCAGATGTTGTATCTCATCTGAAGGGCCTGTGATGAAGAAATAACACATTTGGTTATTAACTGTTATATGCTTGATATGGAAACTTTTGTGATCTTTGGTATTAAATGATGTCCTCTTTTAGAAGCAATTTGCAATATCTAACAGCAATTTAAAAGGAACCAGAACAAAAGTATATTTGCCCTTGAGTGTAACTTTCTAAATAAAATATTCAAATAGCTGAATGCATTCATTCTGTATTCAAGTGCCACCCATTCTTAATAGCTTAATAACCTTTTCATGTTTTTCTCGATCATCAAGGATTTGAGGAATCATCTCACCAATATTGACATGTAAAATATACAATTCATCTAACACACCTGACACAACTGACACCCTTTCTACCTCACATATTGAGATAAATATGTCTCCATTTAGCATTGTGGAGGGATAGACAGAAATCAAGTTTACAATTCTAGCAAAGGTACTTAATGTATGTGGGATGAAATGACCCTTGGAAGTCCCTGTCTATCCTAGGTGATGACTTGAAAGAGAAATGGTAACTCCCAATTTAGATAAAACTGACTTTCGCTGCTAAATATTTTTTGTGCTCTTGAGAAGTCTTTTGTCTCCTTCACATATTCCTTAAACAGCCTTTCTATCTAAACTCTTGGCAAAACATTGACTCTTTTACATTTCAAGTTGATTACTCTCAATCTTAAGAGTTCATTTGCTTTCTCATTTTGTCCCTGCCTTGGATTTAGAAAGGTTTATAAAAGGCCTTGCATAAGCAAACAACTTGCACTGCCTTTTTTTAGAGTGAAAGTCATCTATTAGACAGAGAGAAAGACACAGCTATTAACCTGTCTTTCCTCTTTCCTCCAAACTCACAGACAACTGGGAGTCAAATGTTCTTCAGCAAATAATTTGGAACTGTATTATGCCTTCTCATCAAAGTCAGGCAGGAATAAGTAAAATGACATTCCAAATAAATTGAAAATGCCTTCATATATAATCCAAAAAAGAGCTTTTAAGTGGTGAGATAAAGAAAGTGGAAGGTTAGTATGCAATTGAGGGAATTCTTGGAGATTAGCTATACTGCACATCAGAAATCTCCAATATTCTAGCACCAGCCTTTTTAGGCCTGTGCTCAATATGACATCTCCATGGATTCCTATTATTATTTCTAATCCCAGCTGATTTCACATAGCATTTGTATTTCAGCACAATATGATCTGATTGTATCTCACAGTTATATTGGTCTCATTTTGCCAATATGTCTGTAAATGCTCAAGTGCAAAGCAAATTAGATGCTTAGTCGAGAATGTTTCATTTTACTTAGTCCAAATTTAATCCATTTAAAATACTTTATATTACATCTAACAAGAGAACTCCCTACCGAGTTCTACTCCTACTACCTGATTTCAGGTAATATTAATTGCATATTGTGCAAAAGGAAATTATCTAAACTTGTCACCTCAGCAAAGATGTCTTCAAAAGGACTTGCATAAGCTCTTGTAACAGGAAATTGTACTTCAAGATTTACATTTACTTTATAGATTTTGCTGCTTCCTTCAGGATTGTTCATCATTTCTTTTCAGATCTATTTTTGCCAGATAAGGGAATTTCAGCCTTCAAGCTTATCAACAGACTGTTCAGTCACTGAAAGAAACACTGTGCATATCAGAAATTGTCCTAGAAAGCATTCCAAGAGAAAAGAAAACTAGATTGCATGGAGTGTACAGAATCATAGAGTAATAGAATCATTAAGGTTGGAAAAGACCTCTAAGATCATCAAGTCCAACCATTAACACAGAACCACCACCATGTTCATCACTAAACCATGTCCTCAAATGCCACATCTGCACGTTTTTTTGAACACTTTCAGGGATGATGACTCTACCACTTCCCTGGGCAGTCTGTTCCAGTATTTTACAACCCTTCCCATGAAGAAATTTTTCATGATATCCAAACTAAACGTCCCCAGATGCAACTTGAGGACATTTCATCTCATCCTGTTGCTTGTTACCCGGGAGATGAGACCAACCCCCATCTGGCTACACCCTCCTTTCAAGTAGCTGTAGAGAGTGGTAAGGCTTCCCCTGAGCCTCAAGACAACTGTCCTCAAGGGTTGGTAGGTTGTGTCAGGGAGCAGAATGGTCGTCTTGTCATCCAAGAAGAGGCAGTCAGAGAACTGCTGAGACACTTGGATATTTATAAATCAATGGGACCAGATGAGATCCATCCCAGGGTGATGAGGGAGCTGGCAGATGAGCTTGCGAAACCACTCTCCATCATTTACCAAGAGTTGTGGCTCACTGGCGAGGTTCCAGATGATTGGAAACTGGCCAATGGGACACCCGTTTAAAAAAGGGTAGGAAGGAGGATCCTGATAATTACAGGCCAGTTAGCCTGACCTCAGTACCTGGTAAGGTAATGGAACAGTTCATACTGAGTGCTATCACGCAGCACTTACAGGATGGCCAGGGCATTAGACCCAGCCAGCATGGGTTTATGAAGGGTAGGTCGTGTCTGACCAACCTGATCTCCTTCTATGACCAGGTGACTCGCCTGGTAGATGCAGGAAAGGCTGTGGATATAGTCTATTTGGACTTCAGCAAGGCCTTTGACACTGTCTCCCACAGCATACTCCTGGAAAAGCTGGCAGCCCACAGCTTGAACAGGAGCACTCTTCACTGGGTCAGGAACTGGGTGGATGGTCGGGCCCAGGGAGTGATGGTGAGTGGTACTGCATCCAGCTGGCAGCCAGTCACTGGTGGTGTCCCTCAGGGGTCTGTACTGGGACCAGTTTTGTTCAATATTTTTATTGATGACATGGACAGGGTATTGAGTCCTTCTAGTAAATTTGCAGATGACACTAAGCTGGGAGCTTGTGCCGATCTATTGGAAGGAAGGTGGGCTCTGCAGAGAGACTTGGATTGGTTGGATGGATGGGCAGAGTCCAACAGGATGAAGTCTAATAAGTCTAAGTGCTGCGTTCCACATTTTGGCCACAAAAATCCCCATCAACGTTACAAACTGGGGACAGTGTGGCTGGACAATATCCAGGTGGAAAGGGACCTGGGGGTGCTGGTTGACAGCCGACTGAATATGAGCCAGCAGTGTGCCTTGATGGCCAAGAAGGCCAATGACATCCTGGCCTGCATTAGGAACTGTGTGGCCAGCTGGAACAGGGAGGTCATTCTTCCCCTGTACTCGGCACTGGTGAGGCCACATCTTGAGTGCTGTGTCCAGTTCTGGGCCCCTCAGTTTAGGAAGGACGTTGAGCTGCTTGAGTGTGTCCAGAGGAGGGCAACAAGGTTGGTGAGGGGCTTGGAACACAAGCCCTATGAGGAAAGATTGAGGGAACTGGGGTTGTTTAGCCTGGAGAAAAGGAGACTTAGAGGTGACCTTATCGCTCTCTACAACTTCCCGAAAGGAGGTTGTAGGCAGGTGGGGGTTCGTCTCTTCCACCAGGCAGCAACTGACAGAATGAGAAGACACTGTCTCAAGCTGCATCAAGGAAGGTATAGGTTGGATATTAGGAAAAAGCTTTTCACAGAAAGAATAATAAAGTACTGGAATCCTCTGCCCAGGGAGGTGGTAGAGTCACCATCTCTGGATGTGTTTAAAAAAAGACTGGACATGGCACTTGGTGCCATAGTCTAGTTGAGGTGTTAGGGCATGGGTTGGACTCGATGATCTTGGAAGTCTCCTCCAACCTCGTTATTCTGTGATTCTGAGCCTCCTTTTCTCCAGGCTAAACACCCCCAGCTCCCTCAGCTGCTCCTCATCAGACCTGTGCTCCAGACCCTTCCCCAGCTCTATTGCCTTTCCCTGGACTTGCTCAGGCCCCTCAATGTCTTTCTGTTAGTGAGAGGCCCAAAACTGGACACAGGATTTGAGGTGCAGCCTCGCCACTGCCGAGTCCAGGGGGACAATCACTGCCCTGGTCCTGCTGGCCACACTAATGCTAATACAGGCCAGGATGCCATTGACCTTCTTGGCCACCTGGGCACACGCTGGCTTATGTTCAGCTGCTGTTGACTAGCATCCTCAGGTTCTTTTGTGGCGAGCAGATTTCCAGCAACTCTTCCCCAGCCTGTAGCACTACAGGGGATCGTTATGACCCAGGTGCTGGACCGGGCATTTTTCCTTGTTGAACCTCATACAATTGGCCTCAGCCTATTGACTGAGATTGTCCAGAACCCTCTGCAGAGCTTCCTGACTCTGTTGACTGCTGTTTCTATATTTACTTACAACGTCCAGTTCCAAAAGACAGTTGCTATTTCAGTCTTTGGGTTTTGAATATTTTATTCTACTTTCATTTCTGACAAGTGAAGTGGAATCCCAAAGAATGACTGTTCTATGATCAAGAAAATGTCTTCTCTTTTTCTTAGGTGTTGTTAAAAGCATAAAGTTTTTGTACTGTCCAGAGAGTAATAAAATTCATATGCCCTGGATTTGGTTTCTAACTTTAATTTGGTACACCTTTGAAAGCATGTATTCTGACCCGAATAACATGGGTCACAGAATTTAACAAGTGAGTGAGGTATTAAATCCATTGCTACTTCTTCTTGGTCTGCTGCTTTTATGATTCTGTACTTTTATCAGTACAGAATGCCCAGCTTCAACATTATGATTGAGCAGACCTTTTAAAGATACATTTACTCTTTCTTGAAATAGTTCAAAGCTATGTTTTCAGGATGACACATACTGGATTTTTACAACTTTTACAGCCTTACTGAACAAAATCAAGTAGTGAAACAAAGGAGCCCCTTTAAGCTTCTTTTCCTTGCTGATAACAATAAAAAACAGACTTAGAAGCAAATTGTCATCTGAGCAGAATAGAATTTTCCATTGCCTTCATTTATATCTCCTTGGCCTTTCAACCTAAATTTAGCTCGTTTATTGCCAGGATAAATTAGATACACATTATTTTAAATGAGAACATTCAGATGAATGATATTACATTTTAATATCACAATAGATTCAAAAAATAAATGCTTGTGAAAGAAAAGGCAATTCATCCTGACAGTGCTACTCTCTGTAGTATAGCTCCTCTCATCAATCATTAGCAAACAAATGCTTATTTACTTTGTTAAGATTCTATCCTGTCTGTGTTCCTAATTATTTCTAAAACTTGGATCTGGCTCTCCTTCAGACAGCTGAGATGTGGAAACCCTAACTCTTAGCTGAGATTTACACATTGGTACCTCCTCTGACAGCAAATATGATAAATTTTAAAACAGATATTTTACTCTTGATTAAAGAACAAAAGGCAGACACTGTGAGATTTGAATCTGAACTTTGATTATACTCAACTAATTAAATGTGGGCTTGAGTTTTCAAAATCACACAGAGCTTACGCTTTTACAGATATCTTGGCTATCTAGTTTTAACACTATATTTTCTGATTGGTGCGGAGGACTACCTGTTTTAATATACATTTTATTTTGCAAAGATAATGAGCCAGTTTCCTGTGATTCCAGGATCTGTGAAAACTATTTACCACTGAATGATACCATTACATCCTCCACATATATCATTAAGGACTTTCAAAATATGCATGACTACAAGAGCCACACTTATCTGTGGCTGGCTCAGTTTGAACCATGGTATTTTGATGGATATCAGCTATTGTCCTGTGGTAGAGAATTGTTACTCACATATACTTTCTAAACATCCCAGCAAAGTAAAACTCTAATTATTGTCTTTGTTTCTCTGTGTTGATTTCCACTTATGATCTATTAGAAATGGATAGTAGTTCATTCATACAGTGCATATCTATAAGAAAACTGTCAGTAGAATATGCATTTAAATATAATAAAGACTTTATTTGAAAGGTTTCAAATATTCCTCCTTCTCTCTTACATATGTAAATGCATTCATGGGGATACTTTCTCTGTCCAATAAACACATAAAATTATGACAGACTAGCTAATGCTCTTGTGCCTGCACACTCTCTTGACTTTGGGTCTTTTTGCAGTACCTCTTTTAATGTACTAAGATTTGTTTGCAAGATTTGTTTCCTGTGATATATTCTGATTTTAGGATCATCAAGTTCAGAGAAGAGATGTGAACCATATTCAAAATGGTTTTTGGAGCCTCATTTATTTTTGTCTCACTAAAATTCAAAACAGCCCAATTTTCCATTGTACCATACCATCACTTATAGAGTCATTAAAGTCAGTGTGAACACTAACTTTTCATATAGTAGCTGTTGCTGATGTTTTACTTCTGTAGCAAATCAAAGGAATCTTCTTTAGCAAATTCATTAGCCTCAGGATTTTTTAATGTGCATGCAGTTTGCATCTTCCATTACAAAGGCATTCAACCCTGAAAAGAGATTCCAGACTCTCTGATATACAGCAAAAAACCCCAACACTTCTTTGATTGTCTATATTTAAAAATCTGGACAATGTTATTATGCAGCATACTTTAGTCACTTGACTAATACATGAATTAGGGCTTCATTAATAAATCATTCTTATGAATCACAGTTATCTGCAATGTCACACTTGCTCTCTCAAAGTCTATGAAAACTAGTGGATATGGCATGTAAAAGCAACAAACAAAAGTACTTATTTTATCATCAAACCATGCTTAATCATAGCTCATAATGACTAGAGCTTTAGAGTTCTATTGCTTGTGAGCTATTCCTTTTCTGGATAGTGAGAAATGTCAGCTTTTCAAAAATTACTTTTTAAGCCTACATATATTATTTCTGTGACTTCAAATTTTAAAATAATTCTGTTGTCTCCATTGCTCATAACTATAAGATATTATTAACAGACTGTTTTGATGGTGATCCCTGAGAAATAAATTGGGTTTTGGCTATGTCATAAGTGTGGGTGTTCACAGCATCTCACAGCCATTACAATTAACAACCCTTCTGGCATATATTTAAGAAGGGTTCTTAAGCAGTTCAAAATGAGTAATGAATAAGCTAAGCCAGAGCTGCATGGGCACACAAACCAAACTACATTTTAGGCCCTAAAATAAATTTCCCCATTATTAGAATGAGTCATCTTGGTGAATCAAAGTGGAGAACTATATTGTTACAACTCTAGTGTTGTATTTTGTCCTGTAATAATTGAAAAGTTCTTTCTCCATTCTTGTTCATTTCTAGCACTTTACATAAATTTGAATCTCATTTACAAAGACTAAAACCTCCATGACTCTTGATAACAGCCACTTTATTCTATAGTTAATAGAAGACAGCCCTCTCCTCTGACTCTACTCAGAAATGGCCTGAAGTACTACTATAATACCCCACATTTTTCTCCTCAGATGGCACATATAATATGAAACATCTGTGAGAAGCTCTTTTCTGGATACAAAGGTTCTGGTTTTGGTTTTATCCTGGAGGCTATTTGTATTATTTCAGCTTTATGAATATCTGCAGCCCTGTCTGAGGCAGGCTTTTCTCAGTGATGCCAAGTGAGGCACCAGAAGCAATAGGCATAACCTGAAATATGGGAGGTTTCCTGATCATCAGGAAACACTTCTTCACTGTGAAAGTGTGGAAAACTGGCACAGGTGCCCTGAGAGGTGGTGTAGTCTATCCTTGGAGGTATTCAAAAGCCATCTGGACAAGGTCCTGGGTAACAGACTAACTGGCATAAAAAGAATCATACTGTCCCTCTGAGATTTCAGGGTACAAAGATGAGCACTAAATAATTTAGTTATCATAAATATATATATATATATTTAATAAATAAATAATAATATACCTCTCCAAAACTGCTTATACTGTAGGATATCTGAGATTATTAAGATTATACTAATGATTAATTTTTTAAAAAAATAAGTACTGCTTCTACTATTATTTTGATTTTCTGTCATTTTCATTCCTGACTTTGTTTTGAAAACCATGTAAACAGCCGTGAGTGTTCTGTGCTCTCTGAACTGCTACTGCTGTAAGCATGTTTGTCCAAAATGCTCCAGATGCTCAGGTGTGTCATACTAGTAGACTCTGGGGAAGACATTTAAATAATTTTCTGCTAGCTTTCTAGAGTGTGACCTGACTGCCACAGCAAATTCCAAGCTGTTTATATTTTCTACCTACAAAAATACCAGTGTTTCTGCCCAGTTTCCCACTGTGTGTACTGATTCTCCATCATAACTGTGTATTACAGTACAGCCAAGAATGGGTATGAATGTTGGTACAAATGCCCAGGGATGTTTAGTCCAATGACCAGTATTGCACAAAGACCGGAACAAATCTGAGAGTCTGGCCTATGGCTCAGAAAGTCACAGTCTTTGAACTACTGATTGGGAAGGTCCCTTCTTCATGGATGTCTTTACCATTAAAAACTCATACTGCAAAGCTGTCTTGCATGACCTCAGGCAGAAATGAACCCACATACTTTGTGAAGTAGTTTCAGTCTATTAGCATACTCTGGTAGTATCTAGGTAATCACTGTGAGGTAATGAAAAAGTTTTGTCCTAGGGGAACATAAAAAAAATCTCATTCCAATAAAACAGAGCAATAGTGTGGATCGATCTATTTAGTTAAACTGTAAGTAGCCTAAGAGCTACTCAATGTTTTTAAACATTGAGAGAAAATACTGAGAAGCTGATTACAAAGTGACTTCTGTGGGTAAGAAAGTGAAATTTCATTCTATGGAGCTGGCAAAGTTAGATCCAAATAAACAGTTCATTAGGTCTTATACTGAGATAATTACCAGGAGATAATTTTGCAGTCATAGTCCGTGTTTGGTTTGTTATGATATGGGTTTTTATGGAGGGGCTATGTGGTGGGGTTTTTTTGTTTGTTTGTTTGTCTGCTTTTTCTTTCTGTATTTTTTAAAAGAGCATGGTTTAGCATATAATTTGCTGATCAGGAATGTCTTTGATCCACAGAATAAAAACTGAGGGTAGCTCAAACCCTCCTGCATGTCAGGTAGCTCAGATCTGAAAGATTAAGGAGTGAAAGCATAGCCAGAAAATTAACTTGTATTTCATTAAGTGAATACATTGCACTGTACATTGGAGTTTAAATCCCTCCAGAGGAGTAAAGGATTCACTATGTGAGAATAATTTTCAGCAAGATCCTACTTGAAAAATGTAAATATGTTTTACTGCTGGACTGTTGTGGATTTAATGGGCCTTCTCATTTGTTGGCAGGAGATATTAATACCATAATGATAATGGGATCTACTAACCTATGTAATTTTGTTGGAGGGATTAAACATAATATTTTGGTGGTGGTTTTTTTCAGTCCTAGTTATAAGACATTTAAATACTTGAGATTGAGAAATTCAACCCTACAGTGCTTCTAGACTATTTCCTTGGACAAAATTGAGGTTTCCTAGAAATTTCAAGTGTTGCAAAGATTAAAGATTAGAGTTTCTTAAGTATTTACTAATTCTACCCAAAGATAGGGTAGGTGGAAAATAGGTTCCACTTATAGTTAATCACAATTACTTGCTTTACCTACTTTGACAGATTGAGAGACCTATAGATATAGGACAAGAATTCTTTTCTGATTCATTGACTATTTAGACACCTTTTACAGAAATTTCTGAATGAATTCTTCAAATATAGTGCTTAAAGGACATAGCAGATGGATTAACCGAGGAAGCTTTAATAATAATTGAAATTAAATGAATAGTATCATGTCATTTAGATTAGATTTTGTCTGTATGAAATATTTCTTACTGATGAGAACCGCCAACTTGAGAGTATTATATATTCATTGTAAATTAAAATTTATTGAAAAATAAATTTCAATTAACAAGTACTAAATATCTGCCCCTAATTGGAAAAGGCTATATTTATTAGAGATAAATTCTGAAAAGGTTTATATGAGGCTTTTATGTTTATTGTCCATGATTTATTTTGTTTACAAGGCAGTTCATACAAAAGTAGCTAATAAAAAAGCTTGGTCACAAAACAGTCTATCTGAAATGAACCCAGTTTTTACATAAATGACTCAGCTTCCATATTTTGCTGTTTTCTTTTCTTTCTAATGTTTCTCATTAGGGCTCATTTTCTCCTGGTGGATCTCCCTTGTGTTACAGAACAGTTAATACCTCATGGGAAGAATATCTGATTATTACTTTTCTACCTCTTGTGCAAAGTTTACAAAGTTGAGATGTGAAAATGCAGTTTAGATAAAGAATGTCTTTTTACCTTGCTCATTACACTAACTCTTCACAAGTGTATTTTTTGTCTAAGTGATTTTCCAGAGGAAGAGTCCCTTTTGTTGAATAGGCTGTGACTGAAAAATATGGATTGGACAAAAACAGAACCCCAAAATTTAGGGGTAACCATCATGTTTGTTCTCATTACTAGAACAAGAACTCTTATTTTCTGATAAGTAAAGGAAGCAGAAGAAGGTCCCAGAGGGCCTTCAAAATTAATGGAAACATGAAAACAAGTGACAAGAAAGACTTTTTCTTTGTTTGTTTTTAACCCACTAACAAGATGAGGAGAAAATGGCTAGAATTAAGTACAGAGCACAGAGTTCAAGAGAATTAAGCAAGTATTTCCACGGAAAACAAAGGGCTTGACCTCAGTTCTCAGTTCATCTCTGGCAGGCTTTAATACATACAAGTGCAAATACCTTTGGAGGATCCCAGGTTACTGATCAGGATGTCAGGATAGAGAGACTGCTTTTCCAGTTCCTCAGAAGTGAATGCAGAACATATTCCTGGCTACATTGTAAGGTTCAGTACCTTCCTACTACAGTTTGTTGTAGGGCTCTGCAAACATTAAGGCACTAAAGACTCAGGTCAGGATTTCATTGTCCAGAGCAAGTTGTTACTTATCTGAATGTCCATCCCTCAGTGCAATTCACTGAGTGAACTCTCCTACAGGTGTGGTGGCTATTATTACTCATGCCTGTGTTTGAAGACTACCAGGAGTCCAGTTGGTTCAGGTGGGCCATACTGAGTGTCTCTATTTAGTTTCCCATGGAAATAAATTTTTATTGTAAGTATAGATTTCTTTTCCTCATATGAAAAGCATTGTCTAACAATTTTTTAAAAATTATTTTTAATAAATCAAATGGGTAAAAAGTTTCTCAACTAATTTTCCACAGATGTAAATTTGGTAAACAGTTTCCGTATTTTACCTTTATAGGCAAAAAATCTAAGGAACTTTCTGAAAAAAAAAAAGTGTTGGTTTATAAGTAGCTACCATTCTCATTCTTGTCCTTGTGAGATTGTAGTTTTGGAAATCTCAGTCTGAGTTTCTTTTTTTGTGCAATTCCTTATGAGAGTTATGCAGTTCAAGCCTATCAGTGCTTAAGAGGCCTTTGGACAATGCCTTTAACAATATGCTTCGACTTCTGGTCAGCCTGGAACTGGTCACACAGTTGGACTGGATGAGTGCTCTACGTCCCTTCCAACTGCAGTTGAAATATTGTTGCTATTCTATTCTATTCTATTCTATTCTATTCTATTCTATTCTATTCTATTCTCTTGCATATGAGATTGGTATATCTAAATTAGGATTTGTTTCACCAGTAAAATGATGAAATGCTTCAGGATGAATCATCCTCTAGATGCTTGTCTCCACCAACTACAAAAAATGAAACAAAATCAAAAAGTATAACTTAGGGTAACTAATGAACGAATGAACAAAACTAACTAACTAACTAACCAAATAACTATCTTTTTAACAGATAGACAAGATGGAGCCCTTCTCTATTGAACTAACCTTAAATTAATACCTAAAATATTTATACAGTCAATAAAAAGAAATAAGGCTATAATCCAAAGAAAGATTTTCTCTCCAACTGCTGAAAATAGTAAAGTGATAGTTGATAGTGCACTTATTTTATTGCCTAAAATGCAGTCTTAAGTCACATATTTCTATGGGTAGACTAGTGTTGGCCTAAGTGTGTTTTAGGTAGTACAAAGGGATAAATATCAGCAAGTTTCTTCAAATCTGTGAAATTTATCAGAGCCAGGAAGGAAGGAATACTGCTTGGAGTGCCATAAGTGAAACAGACTTCCTGATACAGAGTCATTAGAGGATTTCATCTCACCTAAACTCACATCCTCTGTGCAGATATCCCAATCAAAGATAGCCTAGATATCTTTCGCGTCAATAGACAAAAATAACCTTTAGAACACTAACTTTTACATAGATAAAGATAAAAAAGGTGAATGTCATCTCTATGATTCAGAACAAAGGGAGACACACCCTATTTTGAAATATTTGTCTAATATTTTTCTATCTGACAATCACTGTAGGTGGTCTGCTTTTCCTTGCCATTGACTACATGCAAAATCCAGAGATTTTTTTTTCAAGTAAGCTTTCAGATTCCCAGAGGTAACAGTGATGTCCCACTGGCTTAACAGGTCAACTTTTATTACATTACACTGATACTAGTATCCATAGAGCACAGAACTCACTTATTCATGAAGTGCTGATTGCCACCAAGACCACTGTTTCTGCAACAATGTCCTTCTTGCTCCCTGTAATCAGTTACCTATCAGTGTTTATCAGAGTGATGGCATCTCAGTAAATCCTGGGCTTGGACTTTTCTTTAAAAATTAAACAAAGCCAATAATTCCCCAGAAAAATCAACAAAACTGGTTTGAATATCTGGCTAATTTAAACTTTAAAAGAATATGATATTCAAGACAATACCTTGGTAACAAAAGGGAAACTAACTCCTTTAGTTCTTCTGTTCATCTCTGCCTCCATGGCAGTACTCTGTCTGTGGGTGAAAGAATAATTAATGATAGATCCTAGTCAGACATTGTTGTTTTATTGATTTCACCATCTGTGTTCCCAAACATCAAAAATCTCTGTAAAGTGAAAATATAAAACATTCATTAGATATTACTTATCTAGGAATATTCCATGTTAAAATGCACTTTTATAATGATCTATACTTGGAAATGCCATACCACATTATAATACAGTATGTATTATCCATTTATCTGACCCCAAAATGATGTGTGTGTGAGGCTTTAATATGAGACAAGTTGTAAATATGACAAAGCAGTGAACTTTCTAAGGCCAGTAAATTGCTAGAAACAGCATTTTAAAGAACTCTGCCCAGGAGAGGTATAATTTTTTACTTCCTGAAGCTAATGATCTCATGTCACAGATAAACTAGGTTATAATCTGTTCTTATGACTCAAGAGAAACATCTAAGAAAATACAAATAAATCATGACTGCTGTCAGGTCATTTGCCAGAGCATTCCTTGAGAGCTTTGTTTAAAACAACCTCGAGGCATTTTGTGGTACATTGTAAAGGGCTCTCCCTTTCTGAGCACAAAATTCTAGTTCTTGTCTTTATGGCACTGTTTTGATCCCTAATTATAGCTGGGTGACAATAATGCCCTGACTCCTCCTACAAGGAATTGTTTACTCCATTACAAGAATGCTTAAAGTAACTGGCAGATTTCAACCATCTAAGTAACTTCATTCAACCACTTAATTGGGCATTAAAATAAAAACTTCACATGTACATATTTTGTAGCTAATCTGCATTCATGAGTTTCTTAATACACTTAGATGTGTGTGGCAGAGAAATAATAGTTACTTTGAACAGTTTTGGGGATGTAGGCCTCAGTCTGGCCACCTTTTGCAGCCATAAGAAATCCCTTCCAAAAGCCAGACCACACCATACTAATAGGATAGAAGTATAGATCATTAACTAGATATAAAGCATAGGTGATTACAGATTTAGGGCTAACATGTCAAAAAAATGTTTGTAAAGCCAAGACAGTGGATTGTTTAATTACTGACTTCCGTGGGAGCAGGAATGCACCAATCATTCCTTACACAGAGTGACCTCAATTTCTTTGAAAAAGACCAAACTGAGGGTAATCAGCACTTTGTACCAAAAGGTTTGCAGGACTTTGTGTTAACACTATAGCTCAAAGCAGCATCTTCATTCAAGGTAACACTTGAACACCTGTATCAACTCAGGCAGTGACATTAATGGGGCTGCAGCTTCTGTTTAATACTTTGTTAAATACAGATGTCTCAGTAGAAATGGTTGAAGGCAAATTCCATGGTAGATAGTGGTTGGTTGGAGAGCTTAGTCCAAATGCCAAACTGATTTACACACACCTTACTGCATGGTGGAAGTCAGCTGTAAAAACTCTTTCTTTTCATAAATAAATCAACTCCAATTTTCATTTTGTTTGCGTGGTTTTATTTGGTGGAGGTATTAGGTGTTCATCATCAGACAAAAAATGCAGAAAAAGCAGTTCTATTTAAAATACAGCTACTGTTGGTGTTGCTGGCCAGAAAGAGAGGATGGGAAGGTGTCATGGTTTTGGAATGGTATTCTCCAGTTAAGTGTTATCTCTGAAACCACATGCCACTCCCTCACCCCCACTTCTTCCTCCTGCTCTGCTGGAGAGGAGAATTGGAGGCACAAAAGATAAAGATCACAAGCTGAGATCAGAAAAATTTACTGGGAACAGCAATGAGAAAAGAAAATGATCAGCAACAGCAACAAAAGCATGCAAGAGAGGCGAGTCACCACTATGCCATGTGGAGCCCAGCAATACCCTACCACTTCCTGGCCACTCTACACCAACTTGGAAAAACCACCTTCCCCTTTCCTGTAAAATGATGTGAGGTGCTAGAAAATCGCCTCCATGTCCCAGCTATGCCCATTACTGGCTACTGCCAAAATTGACCCTGGTCTGCCTGTAACCAGGACAGAAGGATTAGGAGGAGGCAAAGTGAAGGAAAAAAGGAGCTGAAACAAGGGAGTGGGTATTCAGTCATGGCACATAGCCAAAATCTGGGTACCAGATTGTGACAGTCTCTTTCAGGTATATCCCTAAACTATTGCTGTTTTCCTGCTTGTAGTCTGGAGGATATAGCTGATCATAATTTCAGGTAAAGTTTATTCTCTATACAAACATTATAAAAATATTTAGATTACCAAAAGAAGTAGTTACTTTTTTCCTCCAAAGTAACTTTTATCCAGACAAATATTGATTAATCCAGGCTGCTTTAAACCCAAAATTTCCTTTCTTGGCTGCAGTTTGCAATTCTTTCTTTTTGCTTTTATTTCTGTGTTTTTTTCTAAGCAGTGGAAAAATGTGCACATATAGCTTCAGTCATGATTACCCTTCCACAATTTTTTTATTCTTTCATTATAAAATTTCATATTCCCTTAGTTTAAGTTACTATTTTTCACTGTCTATAGTGGTTCTGTCTTTTTTTCCATTGCCAATATTATCAGCCAAATTGAAAAGTGATACGCATCAGTCACCTGTTTCATAGGTCATACCTACATTATTTTAAATAATGACTCCATTCTTGTTTCTTAATATCTGCTTCTATTTGCTTTGTTCTCTTTTGCACTTTTTAGTGAATAATCTCTTTCCATTTGTTTTGATTTATTTTATAAGAACTGTATTAGGTTGAGTTTTGACACCTCTTTCATTTTATTCTGATTTTTTTTCTTTTTCATTCATTCTCTATATTACTTCCGGAATACTTCACAGACAGTTTGAAGTCTTTTTATGCAGTGTTTTCACTTGTAATTTAAGATGTTCCACAGTACCTCAAAGGAAATTTCAAACTTTCACTGTGTTTCTATGCTTTATTTTTCATTTACATTGATTTTAGTAAATAGCTCAAAGTCATCCATCTTGAAATGGGTGCCTTAATTACAGATTATTTAATTTAAAATTGTGATTACTGCTTCCAAGATTATTTTTCCAAGTAGCTCTTCTGGAGTTTCTTCCTTGTAAACAAAACCAAGCCTAAGATAGCATTAGCTTCTAGAATGTTAGGACACAATTTATCTTAATTGTAGCAGACATCCAAAATATCTACTGTAGAGTGCAGTGGATTATGTTCTAGAAATGACAGTTATTCAACACTGTCTGTCTAGGAGTGTAGAATAACTAGCCTAGATTTGGCAATTAATGGTGTCAGCCAGATGAGTCCTTCTTTTATTTCCTATCCCCAAATCCAGTGAACAACACTAACATCAGAAAGAATTCACCAACCAGTTCTCCTTTCTATTTTACAAGTAAAACATCACTTAATGCAAGATCTCACAACATCCTTTCTCATAAAGCACATAAAAAGGAATTCAGTGTTTAGCAAGATGCTTTCAAGTGTGATATGCCCATATGCCTTTTTCCTAGGAGCCTTTCCATACAGTGCATCCTACTGAACGTCTCTAAGAGCCAACAAAGACCATGCTTAACTGCAGAAAGCAATAGGTGTCCAAAAAGACTTTTAATGCAAAGGGACTAGGACCTTGTCAGATGGTGTGCACAATAGAGATTGTTGATGTCTGTGGGATGTGATAGTGGGAAGTGTCACAAAGAATGCTTGATTTGTATTATAAATGTGAGTGACTTTGTTCAAAGCACTGCAGGCCTTTTTTGTCTATTCTTTACGAAGGTACGTACTTCAGCAGTCATTTTCTGTCCAAAGACACCCTGCCTCCCTGTTCCCCTGAGAACTGTTTCAAGTCCCACTATGTCTGCTTTCTCAGGATTTGCAAAGACAAGATGGAAGATATAAGATGCTGCTACAGAAAAATAGCAAATAGTTTATACTTTGGGTTGTGTAGGGCTAAATAAGCTTTGTATTCATTTCCCACTTTTCAGACTCTACCAAAGACAGTGGCTCTGAATCAGAAAGTTAGAAGCATTGTGGAAAAACATGTCTGTTTTCTACATAAAATAGAAATGCCAGAATAACTACATGGCGACAAAGAGTCTGCAGTGTCTGCATCTGCAGCTGTAAAAGCTGTGAAGAATCTGTCATAGCCCTGCTGAGGTAAGGGATGTTTTGAGGGATGAATGCATAGAGGTTTCAAAGCATTTTTGTCATCTTGTGAAAAAAAGTTCTGCCTATGCTATTTTTTTGTGCTTCACTTGTAGGCATCTATGGGTGACTGCACAACAGGACAGAGTTCCCAGGTTGCTGCTAAATGAGCCTGAAAGAGGAAGTCATTACCTTGGGTACAGAAATCTTATTTTTAATTCAGGCTGTTTTTCAGAACCAAGCCCCTGTCCATACAGTGCTCATCACCCTGTCTTAAACAGATCTTCTCTCATGCTCCCCTCCACAGCTACACTCGTTGTATGGATCTCATCCATGCAATATACAGAAATACTCTATCAAGATATATCAGGGTACCTATGACTAAATAACTTTATTTTTTTAGTTCCTTTTAGTTCCTTGGTATCTGAATTCAATCCAATGATAAATTCAAAGGAGAAGGTAGGAGGAACCGGAAAAGGATGACGGGGAGGAAATGTGGAAATTCAGGGATAGAAATAAGTGATCTTGATGAGGATATGCAAGCACTCAGCAGATGCAAAACTGAGATGAAGACTTCATCTAAATAGGTTAGGAAGGATGGGAATGACTAAGAAGGGCTGGGATGGAGAGGGAGAAAAGGCAAAAGAATAGAGGCCATCTAGATTTCTGCAGAAAGATCTTACTCCAGCCCTATTCCATTCCAAATGTATTCATCCAGTCAAGTGTCTTGTCTGCAGACTGTCTCATCCCTTTTCCTTACGCATTTAGTATCACTGAATATTAAATAAATAAAGCCCTCCTCAAAAGACCTTTCAATCGCCTTCATATGTCCCCCACACCCTGGGCATCCCACTTACCCTTTGTAGCTCTGTACCATTGACCTTCCTGTCTTTCCAGTCCCTTGACCCTAAATCTCCATTGTTACAGGTGCAAAATTCACCTGCTTTTCTAAGGAATGACTAAGTTAGACATGATGGCAAGACAGTTGTCAAGTTTTTGCTGTCTGAGTCACATCTAAAGTATTCTGCAAGTAAATAAAATTTCCTCAGTCTCCCAAATAACTCAGTCCTCCTCTGTTTTTTCCTGGTCAAAAGATTGAGATGAAAATATTTTTAAAACTTCCCTACTTTTAGGAAGTATAGACCTCAAGGAGCTTAAGAAAATACAATTACTTTTAACATCCAGAAAGTTACTAGAGGGATCCTTTAGTCTGCTTTTAAATGAGATATTTATATTCTCTAGTTTTCTTTGCTCCATTACAATGGATAAATACTCTTTTTCCAGGATAAATGTTGGTATTATAAATCTTAGAAAAATCAACTTAACTTACAATTCAATGTGGGTTTTAAATAAGGTTTTGAAATACGTATTAAAGCCAGGTGTTTTTAAATGAATGCAAAATCAGTCAAAACATACAGAAATTTGAATTTTACATTTTCACAACCTTGAATCTGAGAGCAAAAACTGAAAGACTTCTTCCTACACAGTGCACCATATTCTACTCAAAAACCTATGAACAAAAACAACCACCGTAGTCTAATTATAGATCATCTCAGTTTCTCATCTTCATTTTTCATTCACAGTGACTATACAGTTGTGCAGGGCTGTTAACTGAACAGATACTGAGGTGAAAATAATGTGTATAGTATCCTGTCATAGAATGGACAAGTAATTTTTGGAAGAATGTGATATAAAATTTACAGTGAAACATTTAGATTCAAATTAATTTCCCACTTGTATTTCAGGAAGCCTTTCTGAAGTATTTATTTTTCAATGTATTAGAAACATAGAATATATTTTTCATCATTTATGATCCTCATGCGTGTTTCTTTTTAAAATAAATTATTATACAAAGTGGAAAGGAAAGATTACATACAACCTTAAATTAACTTTTCATTACATAAGCATTAGTAAATTATGCACATGCCTTATCAATTAGTCTGTAAGCAGGAAACCTTAACTGCTCAGAATGTTGGGCAGTGAAGCATGCTGTTCACATATTAAACTTTACAGATTCTCAAGGTATTCTGTTATTTTGCTTTGATTTTGTCAAATATATATTTAAAAATTGTATGTTTTCAGATTTTTTTTTTCTGGTTTAATAGCGGTTTAAGTTTCTGCTCTCCCCCTTCTGCCCCCTCCTTGTCCAGTTTCTCAGTGACTCCATGTACCATCACATCACTTCTTCCAATATAGCTGGTTTTGAGGTCATGGGTAAATCAGTTCAGAGAAAGATTATGACTTCCTAAAGGTTCATTCATCAGGGAAACCCACAGAGCATCCTCTTGGCAGAACTAAGAGGTGACATGGCATGGAAGGCTACACAGACTGGCTGTACCATTAGAGAAATGTCTATGGACATGAGACATGCCTACACATAAATCAGGTTTTAGGCCTTCTGAACACTTGTGTGTAATGCTTTCCAAATATACTGCCTGGGACTTCATCAGGCTACAGGCTGAATCTCGTATCAACTAGTCCCAGGCAGCCTGGATGCCATGGGAGGTCTCAAATAGCAAGAGACACCTATGAGTGGGCACAGAACCTAAGACCTACTTAGGTGAGAATGTAAAGTTTTAGGATTAGGATTCAGTTTAAGATTACAGACCTGGCAGCTGTCTACTCTCCCCTTTAGCCAATGGCTGGTCAAAACAGTTAGCAGAGCTGTATGCCAATGTAGTTTACCCTCAGGTAGGCTCCTACAGCTGACTTCAGTCACCTAAACACAGATATCCATTAGACACAGGTGTCTCAGGCTATCTCCTGTCTGAAGCCAGCTGAATCACTCTGTGCATGCATTGACTTTCTCTACATTAGGAGCCTTAGAGTTTATATACCTGGTACCCACATAAATACATGCATGAACATACCTCAATTCAGAGGTTTTGATCTCAGCTCATTGTAGTCATAGTTAAGTGTGATGAAATCTGCCCCTGAACTGTACATAACACATTGATTTATGGAGTGAAGAAAATCTAAAACTCCACTCTATCTCCCCTGTTATGCTGAGACAACTGTTTATGAGTCTGTAGCAGAGGCAGATGACAGCAACAGCCTGGATTGAAAACTGGTTTGTTTCAGAGTGCTACTTTTAGTGTAGATTGTTTCAGTGTTCCTATTCACCAGTGAGGCCAGACAAACTGCTGTGCAAGCACAGCTGGAGAGGTGGTGTATCAAATCAGCAGTGCTGGAATGACAGGACAGGGGGATGGAATTTCTTAAAGTTGTTTTGCTGCTGAAGTCAGAATAATTATTCCTTCAGAAAGAGAAGTCTTTGTGTCAAAAGAAGTATTTCCACTTGAGCAAGCACGCCTAAGGATACTTAAAAAATGAAAACCTTGAAGATAAAAGTAAATGCTGGAGAAATATTTTCATTCAGATTTCACTTGTGCAGAACAGTTTTTTTAGTACAGGTGCATGCTGCAGATGTTGTGTTGATATGACAGCTGGTATTCAGGGACCTACACATGCTCAAAGGCTGATAGTGATCTCCTGGGGAGGGTGGTAAGAAAGGATGGTATTAGATGAGATCACAAATGGTTAAGTTAGTTTGTTAGTCTGAAGCTGCTTTTGAAATACAGAGTTACTACATACATCTTCCTATGTTTCATTCTCACTTCCCTTCTACTTATTCTGGGGCTCACTTGAGCTCACAGTCGATATTTTGTCATTGGTTTGTTTTCTTTTATTCATTTTAAGTTTAGTAAGTGAGTTTATATCAGAGCAGGTACTGAGAGGCACCAGAGGATTTTGAGGAATTATCATGCAGATCCCAGAAAGAGAGGATAACCTATCTTTTGGTGGTAGAGAAATGTCAATTTTACTTACCACACCTACAGTACTCCTGCAAGTCACAGGCTGAGAACATGCAGCTGAGGCAAGCAGGAAGGTAGGTAGAAATTTTGTGCATAAGCTGAAGATCTTTGATAATTTCAGGCCAATATAATTGCAGGTCACTGGTGATGTGATGGTACTTTTCTGACTCTTAACTGCAGCTGCAATTTTATATTGGTAATACATGGAGTACAACTGAACTGAAACTGAGAATGATTCACCTGGAGAAGTATAATGTATTTTCTTAAATTATATTTTCACATTAAGGAGTTCACTGAACTGACTTGTCACGTGGCTGTATAAGCATAATTCTGGAACTTGGGCACTGGTAAGGATACATACTCGGGGGCAGAACATCAGAGAAACACCAAGGTCCCAAGAGGGAAAAATTATTTATGCTGTGAATCCACTCTTTTAATCTTGTCTTTTTACCTTTGTGACAACATTGTGCATCTGCTTGTCTACTGACTTTATTTTCATAACATTTGCTGCCTGCCAGCAAATTTCCTTGTTTGGCCCCTCAAAGCTCAAGACACCATGACCATACTTTACAAGAAGGTATCACACCATGAAGATGCTCAGAGGGCTGGAGCACTTCTCCAATGGAGACAGGCTGAGAGAGTTGGGACTGTTCAGCCTGGAGAAGAGAAGGCTCTGGGGCCACCTTATAGCACCTTCCAGTACCCAAAGGAGCTATAAGAGAGAAGGACTTTTTACAAGGGCAGAGAATGATAGGACAAGGTGGAATGGCTTAAAACTGAAAGAAGGCAGGTTTATGTTAGATATTAGGAAGAAATTCTTCACTATCACGGTGGCGAGACACTGGCACAGGTTGCCCAGAGAAGTTGTGGATGTCCCAACTTCAGAAATGTTCAAGGCCAGGTTGGATGGAGCTCTGAGAAACCTGGTCTAGTGAGAGGTCTCCCTGACCAAGTATTGAAGGAGATCTGTAACAGAAGATGGAGCTGGGCAAGCCTTTAGTTCGGGGAGGCAGGAGAAGGAATTGTGCCCTCCTGGAGCAACCAGTGGGATGGGAGGACAGTAGCTACTCACTGTCTTCCTGTGCTTCACCAAGGCAGATGATGACTACACAAATGTCAATCTCAGTAAATTCTATTAGTGAAACTACAACTGATTTCCACTGGAATACACAGAACCTTAGGCACAGTTAGTTAGTTACAATTAAATACTTTGCCAAGAGTGAGATTGTATACCTTGATAAAATAGGAGTTCATTCTAGTAAGATTAAATGAAAGTAGCAGCTGAATCCATTAAGACTACACCTTAATGTATAACTTTAACCTCAAGAAGACAAAGAGGAAACAGAATATCCTCTCCAAATCTTAGTCAGTATGTTCTGTTGACTTGAGTAAAAACTGGATGGCATTGTTGAGGGTGGTAAGACAGGCACTGATGAAGTTTTTCTCAAAATTTATCTTATTATCTTTTGTGGTTTTAACCCAATGTATGACCTGAATGTCTGCATTAAAAATAATTTTCTTTTGTTTTGAAATTATTACAGGAAAGAGTCCAAAAAAAACCCCCAGCTAAAACTAATACTCTCATCTGATTCAAGAGAGAATCCATAGGTTTGAGACAACATTAATAGCTTTGAGGGCAAAAACTGCCCGCCGGATAAAAGATATAAAAACATCGCTTAAAAAGATAAGTTGGGAAGATTCCTAAAAAATGAATAAGCTACATGACTCTGCTAGTCATTGAAATCCTGCACTCACTGCTACAACAAAGAGGTTTCTTTCGCCACATCAGTCTCTCAACTACAATACTCTTTATTTAAATTATGAACTAATGGCCTGCATAATTTGTTTCATTAAAAAAGCCTGTTTCCTATTACAGATTATGACACTGAAGAAGAACAGTTGTTGAGACTCCAAAATTGCAGAATTGGTTTGAAGTTCAGAGTTCTGAAGAACGATGGAGCTGAGGGCAATGCCTTAGGCTTGTGTAAATAACTGTCTTTACCAGAGTGGCCTGACTACTCAGTCAGAAAACCAAGCCAATAATTTAGAAGCATTTTTTAGTCTGTGCCTACTTTATTTAAAAAACTCTTGTAAGGAAGAAGGCATTATAGCCCATAATAGAAACTTAACTAGGATAAAGATAATTGAACATATTATTTACATCCTCGATATTCAAAATTAACTATCTGGTTTTATTCAAGATCTGTGCATTAAGTTAGGGGTAAACTCAACATAGTACATGTAATAAAAGGTTGCTGAAGAATGCTTGCATGCAGGCTACTGCATAATATTGATGTCTTTATCTTATTATAAAGACTAAAAATATTACTTTTTAAAAAATTATTTTTATTGCTCTGAAGATATACCACCAAAAGACTTCCAGAATTTAGGCTACTCAGAATAGTATATTTCTTAGGTAAATAGGTAGTGTAGATAGAGACATTTTATTTGGCTACAGTCATTTCTGTACTTAGTCTTGAGCTATACAGACTCTCTAGAGTCCAATGTACCTATTCACAGTTCATTTTGCTGACAAACAGGAGGTAAAATTTAGACCAGAACATTTCTCCATAATCTAAGGTCCTGTCTGCTTCATCTTGTATGTTGATCTCTGAAATCATTGCAATGCCTCAGTGAGGCACAGTTTTCTAACATCTTCCTGACACCATCTCACATGGGTCTTGGAGTGAGAGAGAGGTCATGTAGTGGCCTAAAATGTCAGATGTCATCACTAAACTGGGAAGATGGGGAAGCTCTGAACCTTGTGTTCAAAGAATGGCCTCTGAGATATCTAGACCACTTAGAGCAGGGTGTAACTGTTACAAAAGCAATACAATTATGTTAAAATTAGTGTCTACAAAGAAACTAATCCATTTATCCTGGTGAATCTGGATTACATTGCCATCCCAGGTGAATTCTTGGGGTACCTCCAGTGATACAGTGTTAATTGCACCAGTTTTACTTGTCTGATGTATGTGTTCAGATTCTGCTTTATTTTTCACTGTAACTGATGCTGTAACTGTGCTCCTGCAGGATGACCATGCGTGTACTGAACAACGTATTATGACAGAGAAAGTCCTTTGGCAGAGGTTGTCCTTTCTAATCATTGCTAATGACACTTTCAGCAGCCTGTTGGCTTCATGACACTCTCCTGCCTTTGGCAAACTATAGTGAGTGGCTGAATCTCATGATTTGATTTCACAGGTGACTGTGTAAATATGCAGTGGAAAACAACTAAGCAGAATCTGAACACACAAGCACCAGACTTAATTTAACTGATAAAATTAAAACTGTATCCCTGGAGGTATTCCATACTGTATTTTGCATTCCATAGGGAAGAAAGCTGATGGTTTGGCTGTCCGGGCTGCTGTAACCAGGGCCAGGAAAAGCCATATGGAGGGAGCAGGAAACTGTGCCTTCCTAAGTTACTTGACAAACTAAGCTGGGAAATATGGGTGAGAAACAGGAAAAGTACAAGAAACAGTGAACCACCACACTGCTAGAAACTGACAGACACCTTGCTGGGGAAAAGGTGTGACATCCAGAAACAGAGCTACAGAATACCTTAGAGCTGAATGAAGTACAGGGAATCTGTAGGAAATGAGTCAGAGTTTATACAAACCCACTGAAAACCCACAGAAAGACAATGAAGTCTGCTAGAAAGGCAGACTTGTGGAGGACACCTCCCTTGAAAAGGTGCAGGTGAAAGGAGCAAGATCTTTGTTAATCCTTTGTTTAGGATCACCCCAAAACTGAGTCTCACAGTCCTGTTTTTTATACTTACATATGAAGAGTTCTGCTTTTCCAGTGTGGAAGTTGTATTGTGATGAAATTTTGTGCCTATAATACAGACATATGGTAGGTTGCTGAAGTACAGAGCCTGGTGATACAGTCACTTTAAAGAAATATGGATGGTTTCCCAAATCTGTGTTGTTTGAGGTCTTGTATTCATTACTGTCCCCAAATTTCTGGCGTAATTTGCAGAGTATGCATAGTATGCATAGTGACATTTGATTCTTTTCAAGAAGGGATACTTATATATGAATTTGAGTAGGAAAGCTTTCTTCTCACTAAAGCAACCTAAAACAGAACAATCCATATAGCTAACTTCTTTGTATTTGGGCAATCACATCTCTATTTCACTTTGTTCCTGATCCTTGATCTTCTATTATCTTTTATTTTACAAAGATGGAGCTTGTTCACATTACTACTACTCCCTCTCACCCCCCCTCTCTCCCCAGCAAATAAATTTTAGTAAGTTTTTAAGTATCTGTAATAATTCCAGCTGAACTGGGATTGTGCTTCCAATCCTTTTACTGTTGCTATTAGTGGCAATGTGGAAATCTCAGTTTCTGCTTCACTTTCTGGATCCTAGTGACCTGTTTTACTGGAAGACATATTTCTTTCTAGAGATTTCACTTTTACACAGCAAGTTCTAATCCCATACCACCTTTTTCTGAAAGAATTCCTCAAAATTTTTCATTTCTGAGTCAAAAAAGGGTTAGAAAGTATGTTATCTCTACACCTGTTACTAATAGTCTCAAATTTCTTTGATATTTTTTATCAGATTTTTCTTTAGTTTTATATGCCTCAGATCATTCCAGATTTCTGTTATTGATTTGCTTAATCCAAGAGGCCTGTTTCTCAGCTTTCACTTGTGCAAATTTTTAAGCAGTGGTAGAAGATATTTTAGGATATTGCTCTCCACCATGGCCAGAATCTGTTTCCCATTTCATACAGTTTCTTAACAATCTCTTTATTATCTTAAAAGCATTTCACATCAGTCTATTTAGCTTGAAGTTTTCTGGTTTTGCATAGATTTGGCTGAACTGTGGACCTTTCTCCACTGTGGGTTTCCTATGTGCTGCTGATGAAATTATATTCACTATAACATGTTGGTTCTCTAGTACCAAGCTATTGTGAATAATAACTGTGTACTGTAAAGAAATCTTTGCTGATATGTGCAAAGGTTTTCCTCTTGATTACCATGATTTACACATTTGGTAGACATAAAATTATTTAATTTTTAGTTTTCTCAGTTTTATGGCCCTGTTTGACCAGTTCTACTTTTTTCCATATCAATGTGTCTATTAAGTCTTTTCTGGATTGTGTTATTACTTTTGGTCCCACTATCTTCTAACTCCTAAAAAATAAACTGTCAGTTAGAGACAATTCTGTTTCAGCTCTGTGGATAAAACAGACATGGCTACTTGCCAATTTATCCTCAAGCTGCCTCCAAGCAATAGCTGTAGATTTTTCTCATTGTTCCACCTGTGTGGAGCGCTACCTCTTAAAAACAAAGAGAGAGTATATTTTCAGGTTCGCTCTTCATACGTGATGTTAAAGAGAGTCTACGATCCACACTGTTCTTCTAGCGCAACATTTATAATCTTCCTTGAGCTGTTTTTCTCTCCACTGTATCTTGAATAGGCTCTGAACAATTTTCCTTCAGCCTGCAGATTCACTACCACAGGTGACTGGGATAAGTGGGTGAATAGTTTGCTCTCTGTTGTTGGAACAGCAAGCTATGGAACTTCTAACTGGACTTTCATAAAATGGGAGGACTGTAGTCAAAAGAGTGAAACAGCCAAGATGCTTAACTCTTTAAAGCCCTTCTTTTTGTGTGGCATATAAGATTTGGGAGTTGAAGACTCTGCCTCTACTCTGCCCTTGTGAAACCCCAGGTGGAGTGCTGCATCCATCTCCAGGGTCCTCAGCACAAGAAAGATGTGGTCCTGCCTAGAGGCCCCAAAGCAGGGCCACAAAGATGATCCAAGGGCTGGAACCCCTCCCTTATGAAAACAGACTGAGATAGTTGGGGTTATTCAGCCTAGAGAAGAAAAGGCTTTGGTGATATCTCATTGTAGCCTTCAAGTACTTAAAGGGAGCTAATAAGAAGGAGGGACAACAGCTTTTCATATGGACATAGTGAAAGGAAAAGGGAAAATGGTTTTAAACTAAAAGAGGAGAGATTAGATGTTAGGAAGGAATTCTTTACTCAGAGGACAGTGAGGCACTGGAACAGGTTGTTCAGAGAAGCTGTGAATGCCCCATTCCTGGAAGTGTTCAAGGCCAAGTTGGATGGGGCCTTGAACAATCTGATCTAGTGGAAGGTGTCCCTGCTCATGGGTGAGGGCTTGGAATTAGGTCATCTTTAAGGTCCCTTCCAACCCAAGCCTTTCTATGACTCTATGATTTTTGTAGTGTTTTTCTCTTAAGTTTTCTGGTGTACAGAAAATTCTGCTACTTCAAACAGACCACTGTCTTCCAAAGTCTGTTTGTGGTTTACTGTTAGTTCTCTTACCTTTGTTCCATAGTTCCTAGGCACACTGACAAACCTGCCAGATTTCTCGCTCACAATGAGGGAAATGCTGTTCTCTGATCTGGCAGGATCAGAACCAGAAGAGAGGTCACAGCTCAGCACTGTGAGTGAATGAACCGCAGGCCTGAGTATGAGGGAAACAATGTGATATAGAGGTTGTCTGAAGTTCCCTCTCTGAAACACTTGACAAATCTCTGTAGTCGTGCTGTGCGGCATTTTGATGTTCCAGTAAGGGAATCAACAGCAGCTGTCATTTTGAGAGAAGTAGGGGCAGAAACTTAGTAATTTGGAATTAGTTGCAGGTTACTAAGGCTTTGACAGCTGATTGGAAGAGTTCAACATAGCACAGCTTGCTATTCACATGCTTTTGTGTCCATAAGACATTAAAGTGTTTTATTTCTTAGTGGTTCTGTAACTAATTTTGTGCTGTTCTCTTTTCCTGTCTTGTTTGTGGTAATAATGAAATTGCTAATGCAGATTTACTGTAATAAGAGTCTTATGCTAAGTACTAACCTAAACACAAATTTACCTGAATGATATGGTGTAATTATTTTCCTTGGTTATCTACAGGCTAATATGTAAATTAAATGGGAAACGTACTTCCTGCTTTGATACAAAACATTTTAATTATTTAAAAATGTTTGAAATTAGGAGATTAATGTCTTATTTTTAATCACTCTACCCTTGCCATTCACTTGTCTTACAAACAGCATCTTAGCAGGATGTTGTGTACCAATACGTTCTGTAGCGACTTCATGAAATGCAGGCTGAATCTGGCTGTTTCTTCAAAGTATTAACAGTGGAAAGCAGCATCAGCAAATAGAAACTTTTTCTTTCCTATTATTATTTATCAGTTTTCTATTTTTCAACTGCTATTACTGTAATAGCTATTTAACAGCTGAGTCTATTTAACAGGTTTTTCTCCTTTTCCTTTCTTTGCCTCTGACAATTTATGCTTCTGTTGCCATTCAAGTGCTATAACAGAAACTTAAAAAAGGAGGTAGTGGAGCACTCTAAAAGCTGTCAGATTTTAGATTGTCGAATCTCTTCAGGCAGCTCATTCCACAGTTGAGCAAACTCAAGCATGAATACTTTATCTTTTCTATTTTGTTCACGATTAAAAAGGTGCTCAATTTTATGCATAACCTTCAACCATGTCAGTAGTCCAACTGACTTTTAGGGACAGCAGACATGCCTAAGGTTATATCTGTTTAAATTTCCTCTCTGAATCAGAGCTTCAATTCAATGTTTGGGCATCTGTTCTATTCCAAGGAAAAAAAGTTCTTACTGCATCACAGGGAGATGAGAGTGTTGTTGCTGAGATACTTTTATTTTCCAAACACAAATGGTTGAAAACCGGACTGAAGTCTTCAGGTAGTAATAGAAGGAGATTAAAGGGAACAATTTTGTTATGGTTCATTGTGCTGAGAAGAGTGGTAATGTGCTCCACACTAGCTAAGGACTTTTCCTGAGCTCTATCATTAGCCATGGGCGCAGTGCATTGCAGAAAGTCGTTGCTGAGTGTCAGCAGTTTTAACAGTATGACCTGACTTCTGCATTTACTGACAGAGAGTGAAGCAATGGCACATGAACTGTCCATGTGCCATAGATGCTCTGTAAGGGGAGATGAGCAGGGGGGACAGGAGCCCTGTTGAGGCAGAAAGAGCAGGAGCCTCAAGGTCACACTGAAGGTACAGTTCCTGAGCAAGTACTGTAGCAGTACTGTACCTGAGCAAGAAAAGCAGAGTGGATCTGGTAACAGTATCCAGGTTCATCCTGAGATCTTTGGACTCATCCACAGTGGCAAGGCCAGGACATCAAGCCAGGAAACCAAGGAGTGATCTGAGGTCCAGTCCAGGTCAGAAAGGTGCACAGCCGGGCATGGCCATGACAGCAAGAGCAGAGCAAGGGGTGGAGTTTAAGTGCAGCTCCTGCTGAGGGGCACGGGACCTTGCTTTTCAGAGCATTTTCTCACACAACTCTATCTACATGTGTCTGATTCCAGGCTGCCTGGCTGCACCAGTGAGCCTGACCCTGAGCCTAGGCAGTCAAACCCTTGAGTGCATGGGGCCCTGATGTAGAGAGCTCCAACAGAAAAGCTACTTAATGAGTATTCTAGTTAGATCTCTGTTTGTTCTTCCTGGTATTTGGATAGTGTAATTTTAGTCTTGTTTGAATTCATATGGATAGTCTGTAAGCTTTTATTTCTAGGATGAGATTCAGGTTAAGACAGTCAACAGTCAATTTGGCAGGGCAATCTATACTGACTGAAACTGGTAAGCTTTTTGTCCTGTTGATGGTGAGAAGTATGCTTTCCACAGGTGATTTAGAAAGCTAGAATGCTGTACAGAAATATTGCTATTACCTTTGCATACCATTACCTTTGAATGCAGAGTCTGTCAGAGATTTCTCTCCCCTCTGAATAACACTGTAAGTGAAACGCTGCCATTCACTCAGGAGCCAAAGAATAAAGGTCTCTTCTGGGAATAGTAATTAAATTAGTTTTATGCATTTTTCTATGACAACAGGTATTGATGGTCTTATCTACCTTTTTTTGACCTAGTCTGGCTGTTCGAGAGCTCACCCAGAACAAATTTGCAGGCTGTCGTCACCTGGGGAATTCATCCAGGGAGAGATTGAGCCCTAACTTCTATTTTGTGGGTCGATGTTAGAACTATAGGGTCTTTCACTATAGCATCTTTCACTATAGCATCTTTCACTATACTTTTCCTTTGAGTCTGCACTACCTTGCAGAAAAGCGTGCAAGTTGTGAAGGTGAAGGAGAACAAATAAAAAGAGCAAAATTCTATCCCAGAGTTCAGGGCACTTGTCTGAGAGCCTGGATCCTAACTGTGCAATTCCTGGTCCTTTGCTGTATATTTATACTGAGCGGCTATGGAACAAAACAAAAAATATGTCAACAAAGAGCTTTACAGGGATGACTCAAAATCACAGGAGCCCTCTGCCAGTAATTAGGGGCATCAGTGAGGATGGTTCAACAAAAAAACCCTGAAGGTTTTTTATTGGAAGGGAATTAAGCTGAAGCTTCAGTTGCCTCTACTACTCCTTCCTCAAACTCATAGCAGTATTCTTCCTTTGACCTCAGTACCACAGCACAAGGAGTCTGTAGCTGAAAGCGGTTCTTAATGCTAAATGGAAAAAAAAAAATCAGCTGTTTTTTCTTTGAATTCCACTTTGTTTCTGTTATCTTTGTTAGTTGGCTTGCATGGATTTTCTTGTGTAGGCAAAATGAGAACATTCCAGTGAGCTGAAATTATGTTTTAGTCTGGGAAAGCTGAAAGCAGATGGTTCTATAATGCCAATAAATATTCAAGTGTCATTTAGTGCATTAGAAGCTATGCATTTGCCAGTGCTGAAGTAGTATCACTGACAAATCTTGTTTTAAGTGTGGCAATAATCAGTTGTTACTGGTATATTAGTGGCAGCAAGAAAAAAGTTAATAAAAAGTGTGTTTCCCTAAATTTGCATGCATTACTTTAAATTGTCTTTTACAAATCACTGAAGATTCAAAGGCACATAAACTGATGAAAGACTGTTGTATATATTTTGCTAAAGATTTGAATTTCTTCTTTTCAGTTAGCTCAAAACAAAGATCTGTAGGAAAGGGATGTCCCTAGGCAGATGCAGCTATGAAGGACAATGGCTTTAAAAGGTGCCAAAGAATTTTTGCTTGCTAATGAAGTTCTTGTCATGGACAGGTGCTATGACCAGCTTGTGATCACTCTAATGTCTCTAAAGTCACACCCTGGAACTCTCTATCCAGCTCCTGCACAACCCTCCCTCCCCACCATATCTTTGTGTGGAACTGATCAGATTTTTTTATATGTAAAGCAGAGGATTAATCTCAGCAAATGCATACAACAAAACATCCAATTTAAACTCTCAAACAGAAATTTAAAATAGAGTAAATGAATTGTGAATAAATATGCTGCTTTCCACTGACTGTAAAGGAAATGCAGATATTCAGTTCAAATTTAAATTTCTATATAGTTGTCGCAAACAGTGAATTTTAGTTGAAGTGAATCTAATCAGAAATTGTACTACATGATTTTAATACTTGTCGTTTTTTAGTTGGATAGTCGACTTAGATGAAGCCAAAAAAAATAAAAGCACTATGAGGACCAGTTTATATTTAATCCACACTATATTCTATCTTGAATTTTGACTCAGAAATAGCAAGAGTGCTTATAGATACTTAGTTCCCATAGCACGTCAGAAAGCTACACACTGTGCTTTGTGCTCCAGAGTTACTGATATTCATAGTGAAAGGATGATGATTAGAAGCCTTTGGGAAAAACGCATCAATGGGACAATGAAGATGTGGACAGCTGGACTCAATTTCATCTCTTCCATTACAAGTGTACCCTATGAAATTTTTGGCTTTCACATAATTTAAATACTAGAACAGTTAAAACAATCAAAAGACTTTTTTATTATTAGCTAAGAAAGAAACATTTCATACATCAACGCTACTCCGAGGACTTGTACTGTTCATGTCATGCACAGCACATCAGCAAGAAGACTTATCTTCCAAAATTAAAAGATTATCTGTTAATTATTAGCAGCTGAGCTGGGTGGCTACCTCTCATTTAATTTAGCCAAGGTCTGTGGGTTCCTAACAAAAAAGTTGTTTTGTGTTGTTCTTAACAAAATTGATTAGTGAGTGAGGAATTGAACAAGTTTTAAATACAAAGGTTATAATTCAGAAGAGACTTACCCATACAATTCTGCATCTGAAGGGACAACAGGATGTAATTCATGTAGAAAAGCATTACTATTTTTTCATATTTTTTGTCATACAAAGTGTACTTTCCATTGTTTCATCCATGACCACCATGTTCACATCCTTTACGTAATTCTTAAATGACCAAAATATTGATATAATAATCCAGTCATCAGAAAAGCTGAGAATTTCTTTGTATCTGAGTGAGATGTGCTTTGAAAACATAATGTTAGGCGGATATGACAAAATCCTCTTTGTGAATGGACTGCAGGTTTCTTTAACAATTTTTAAATACCAGTCTCCATGTTAAGCCACTGGACATGGAGTATCAAGAAACTAGTGTTAAGATCATCTTGAATGCTACATCTTTCAAGGTAAAAGTTGATGACAACTGTTGTGAACCATCTGTCGGGGTCCCTTCCCCCCCGCCATGTAGCCCTGGGAGAGGGGCCCTGGGAGAGAGACAGGATTTCCCTGCCCCTGGTCAGCCTCGTTCCCCATTGGTTGTTTTGTGTTCCCCTGCGCGGGCAAAGGACCCTTGGGTCCCATGACTGAAGAGTTCCTCAGCAGATCTTCAGCCATGTGCCTGGAGAATAAACATCTCTGAAACATCTATCAAGAATCGGTCCATATATATTTCTTTTTCACGGCTTCCTTATTTGATACATTGTGTTACAGAATCCCCTCTGTAACAACCGTCCACTGCGGCTTTGCGGTGCCAGAGCGTGAGGTGCCGCAACCTTCCTAAAAGCGTCTCCTTAGCGAAGCCGCTCGGCAGGACCACCACACACTCACACACACGTACATGCACACACACACTGATAGCTCCAGTATACGGGTCGACAGCAAAGAGGCAGGAAGGGTCTCCATATAGGGTTCCACAGGAGAGGTTTATTGCAGTCACGCTCATAAAGGGTTCCAGGGACGAAGACAAAGAACAATGGAGAGTCCAGGTTTAAGTACGGGAGCTGATTGAGCATCAGGGACCAATGATCTGAGGGCACGGAGGTGGTACACAGGTGGGACTAGGGAATGGGAACCAATGGGAAAGCTCTGAGGGAGTGGTGAGGGGCAAAGGCCAATGGGGGAACAGGGAGTGGAGAACCTTCTAGGGCAGGGACATATAAGGTACAAAGGGGCGAGGAGGCCAACGGGCCAACCAGGGAAGCGGAACTGAGGTACATTAACATGGTAGAACAGTGCATCCTGGGAGAAACCTTTCTGGTCACCCTAGCCTGGGGAGGTTCTTTGGTACTAGGGGCTGTCCCACCAGTGGACTCTCTTTGTCCCTAGTACCACTGGCTCACTGGCCACCATAGACAACAATTATTTTATTATGAGGGAAACTGTGGTAATGAAAATGTCATAAACTGTGACTACTTTTATGCAGTTGATCAAATATTTTAAACTTCTCTAATTCAAACAAAACTGTGATTTTAGAAAATTATTTTTGATTGTTTCTAATAATGTTTCCTTCTTCACATCAGGGCACAACATTGATCTCAGTGACTTGAACCTACATGAAATACTAAAATTAAAAAGCTTTAGTAATTTAGGACTTGACATAATGGTGGACAGAGTTGGCTTAAATCCTTTGCTCTATTTGGTAGCTGGTTTGTGTGCACTTGAGCATCTCATTTAAACCCAGATCATCAAAGAAAGGTGTTTAGCTGGATAAACTCTAATGCTTGAATACTATATGAAGTTTCATTTTTAATCTCTTTTATCTGATTTACTTGTCTGTTAAATGGTAACGGAAGCATTTCTTCACCTCACAAAAGTTTCACTGGAACATACTGTGAAGCTCTTTGTTGTTGAAGAGGGTGAACAGGTACTGTGGATTTAAAAAGGAATGCAGGAGTTGTAACCAGGCAATTGATAGATGTTTTCTGGCCTAAGAGAGAACTTCTGTGTTCCTAAGGCAGAAATTGCCAATTTATCTAAGTCCAGTAGGCAGTGATCCATTTAAAAAACAAATCCCTTCACAACTAGCAACATCCTGGAAAGACTTAGAGGAGGGAACTTGGGCTAAATACCTCATCAGTGGCCTTTCCAAGGAAGCTGGGATACCTTGATAAAATCTTTTACTGCTTCATCTTGCTCAAATCCTGTAAACATACTAATGGGACTTCTGCTTCCAAGCCTGTCAATCTCCTGTCTTTCTGAAAACTAAAATATCATAAAAAGAAGCAGGTGTTGCTGAGAAAGAGAAATAAAAGAAATTGAATGGTGAGGTTTGTTACATCAGTTAAAACCTCACAAACTGCATTCACAAAAGGTAAAAGAGAATGAAGAAAATAAGCCAGATACCAGAATAAAGCAATAATTGTAAAGTGAAATGAGAACTCTAAATGCAGAAGATGATAATAGTTTTTAGCTTTAAAAAATAGAAAATGAATAGGAATAAATGTGTAATCAGCGCAGAGGTAAAAAGGGAATCCGACTCCGCAGAACTATGATCATCAAGTTTTTAGGAACCTAATAAGGCATAATAACATTTGGCATTATGCCATGGGTATAGAAAAGTCCTTCCATTAAATGCTGTAAGATGTACTCTGAATCTGCCAGAAAATTATCTCCTGTGTTGCCGGAGTTTATTTAATTTTTTATTTTTTTGTGGTAGTCATTAAAAACTTACATGGACCTAATTAGAAATTGATTTTTTTTCATTTTAGGGTATTAACTTCCTTAAAACTGTGATAGTTGCTGTTACATCTGGAAATGAACACTAGAGCAAAAATGCTGTTCTGAGTTTGGTGAAGCAAACAAATCTGTTATTTAGGTATATAGCTTCTGTTTTAAACATTAGTTCACAGCCTGCTAAATTCTGTACTGCTTCTCCTTTGGAAAAGAACTGTAGAAGAGGTCTTCAAGAGTTTCTGACATTGATTAATTCCATTCTGAATACAATTAATCACGATATACCATCCAATTTTATTTCCAAAGCAGAGAGAGAAAAAGCAATAGGATACACTGTGTCCATGTAAAATCCAGAGAAAGAGTTAAACTGCCAAGTGAGTGATTGTGAGTAATGGGAGACAAATTTAGTGCAGCATGTGTTGTGTGTATGAACATCAAAGGGAAATTTTTAAAAGGAAGGCTGGCCAAATGAGAAAACTTGTCTATTGAAATACATATTACATATAGCTGAAAGAAAAGAATCAATCATACATTGTGATCTAGCCCTAAACTATTCCACAGGGAAAGGATATGGGTAATAAAAAGGGACATGTGGAACTAAACCCTCAGGAGAGCATAGAAAATGTAATAGATTTGCACTGTTGACCTCATCATCAGAGCAAATGGAGAATAATGTGTTGTGGGACATCTAAAAGAGTGAAAACTAATAGAGCAGTAATAATGAATTATTTCAATGGTACTCACAAAAATTTATCAAATATCACAATAAATGTCAGGAGAAGTAGTTTCCTAATGATTTTAAACAATAAACTCTTAGAAAAATTGGTTTGAATGTGTAGAAGTTAAGAAATACATCTCAGCCCCTTCTCTTGCAGTTCACAGAAAATAATGTAAAAAGAAATAGCTGAGGTGAAGGCTTTGACAAATACTGACCATAACATATTTAGAAAAAAACCCCTGTTCTATCTGGGGAAAAAAACTCCAAAACCCCAGAATGTAATCAAATACCATTCATCTTCATAAGTTACTATTAAAATGCTGCCCTTAACAAACATACTCTATAAAAATCAAACCACAAAACTCTTTAACCCTGTAAATGAACAGATAATGGAACAACTCTTAGTATCCCACAAAGGGAGAACTGCTTTTGAACAGTGCATGTGCTTTGGTGACAAGTGTGTCTATTAACAAAATACTATAAATCAGTGGCTACAGGGTACATACATTCCAGAAAGATGAGCAGAGACCAACCCCCAATGTGAAAATGCCTAATTTTAAGAAGGGTATCTGCCTAAAATAGAAAATCATGTTAAACAAGAATTAGAAGGAACAGCTAGGATTGCACATTACATGTGGACTGTTGTGCCATAATGATATGATATCAGTATTTTAAAAAAGATTGAGAATCAATACAAATAATATTTAAGAATGGGGATTTCTTAGAAAGAAAATGAAGGAAGAAAAAATCCCCAATTCCCCCCACAGTTAAATGGTGGGGTAAATCCTCAGAAAAAAAAGGAAAATAAAATAAAAACCATACCAGATAAAATTAAATCAGTAACAAGGCTGTCAAAACAAGGCTGTTTGTAGGAAATTATGTAGAATGCCTAAAACTAATTAAAAAAAATTAAAAATCAAACACATTGGGATAAAGGGAAGCCAGAGAGTATTTAGGGAAAACAAGATCAATATATATAAAGTGATATATATAAAGTTTGAAAAAATAATGGCAGAAAAACTAATTTTTACACCTACGTTCAGGGGGTTGGAGAGGGAAAACAACATATGATGGACCTTGTTTTCATGCAAAGTGAATTTGGAGATTTGTCTAATGTGCAAATGTCAGTAAAGTCATTATACAACAAATGAAAACAATAAACAATTACAGCTAAAAAGATCTGAAGATATCTAATGGAATTACAGTGTGAACTAGATGAATTATAGATCATGGTATGTAAACCCTTGCATAAATTTAACTCAGTACCAGTGATTCAGAAGCTGACAATTATGATGCAAATTTCCAAAACTGTTACCTGGGAGAATTCAGACTATTGTAGACAGGGTAATCTGCATCAAATCAGTTAGCCAGAGCAGTGTTATGGGGCATATGGATGAAGGAAAGAGTTTATACCAGTTTTGTAATGGGAAGTCATCTGTTATGAATCTATGGACTTTGAATGAATGAATGAATAAATGAACGAGCATAATTAAAGGGCATGCAGATTACATATACAGTTTTCTCCAAGGCAACACCATTGCTGAAATCTCTTAATAAAGACGTTGTGAGAAATGAAAGATGGTATTTCCATAAATAGTATTTACAAGATAGGAAACAGACTGTGGGAATATTCAGCCTTACTCTGAAGGGAAGGCACTTCTGCATTTTATAGGGATCTTTGATGTGTTCACGATATTAGATGCTGATAAACAGTTATTATGATTGTCAAGTTGTTTAGAAACACAGAAGCTGACAGTGAAGAACTGGAGACTGACTGAGTGATATAGTATCAAATAAATAGGTTAGAAAGTGAGGCATTGGGAAACAACCTATTAACATAGAGATGAGCTTTGAACTGAACATTCATTTCCAAGTATTACAGTACAGGATTGGGATTCTAATTTTGTAATATTAAAATGTTAGCTCAATGCCCAGTAATTTAAAACATATCACAAATTATTTAGGTAACAAAACAAAGAAGAAAATGAAAATATAATGCACAGATTATGTGCACTAGTGGTGCACATCCTGAGTGGTACGTTCTGGTTGTGTCCTTCATTAAAAAAAAAATGTACTGACAAGATTATCAAGGTAGTCAAAAGTATGGTATGAACTTTCTTTAAGATCCAAGAAAACCTTCTTTAAGGTGCAAGAAAAGAAAAGATGGATTTTGTGCAGAATCCTACAGAATTGTGAGTGGCATGGGGAAGGTGAATAGGGAACAAGAGTTCTTATCTCATCTGGAAAAAACAAAGGAAGTAATTGGTTTGTACAATATGTAGGCAAGATGAGATGCTTGTCAGAGGATAACCTGGGTGGTAAAAACTAGCTGAGGTTCAAAGAACAGAAACATATACAGTGATGTGTGGCAAAAGTTGAATTCAGATTTGACAAGTTCATGAGCTATTAAGTGCTATTAAGACTGGTTCCCTTTCATTGGCCTCGTCTGTTGGCCCCAGAACACTAGGTTAAAGAGGATTTTGCTTTTTCCTTTCTGAACTTCCTTATGCTCTTTTATGTACTACAGATGATTTATGCATTCTCCTGTATTCTCTGACTCAGGTACACAGAACTCTTTCCTGACCTGCAAGATTGAAACTGTAGTATCTCAGTGGTTGCCCTTCACTAGATAAAGGGGAGTAGAAGACATGTTCTCTGTAAAATGACATTATGTGATGCAATGGTTTTTGTTCCAACAGTTCTGAGGCATTAAGTATGGGTGTGGATACAGCTTTACCTTGGAAAATTAGTCATGTTATTTCTCTTTCAGTAATGTGGTGAAATTACTGTTTGTCTGGATGACTTGCTCATGATACAGAAGCAGAACATAGGCCTTTGGGAGATTTTAGCTGTAACAAGTGCTGTACATAGCAGGTGTACTGACAGGCACATGATTTATTCATGCTTATTCTTCTCAACTGATATTTCTTATCTTTACCTAGAGATTAAGACTGAAATCAGGAAAATCTTAAATGAGGGGCACTTCCAAGAATAGATTTAAAGCATGGCTGGAGGTGGTCCATATAGCTGTACCAATTTGGCCAAATTTAGAAATATATACTCTGAGAGAAGGCACAACCACCCCTCCCCCACCAGGTTCGGGAAAAAAATAGGCAGCGATATGGGATACACATCATAACGTCACCCCAAGACAATAGCCAAGAAAATGGAATTATCCATGTCATACATCTGTAGAGAAATTCCTTTCTATATATAGTTTTATTTAATCTTAAAATATAGTTAATTAAAACCTATTCAATAAAGAGTCTGATAGGAGGTAATTCCTAGAGTTTTGGAATTCAGGCATGACAATTGTCTTTAAGTTACTTAAAAAAAGGAAGAAAATTAGTCTTTTCATCAGTTAACTTGAAAATGTTCAGTGAAGCAAAGGAAAAAAACTATGTGCAAGGATCTGGAATACTGGTTAAATGCATTGTAATACATCAACATGGCAGAAGGATACTGCTGAAAATGGCTTCTTTGAACATCAAAAAATAGCTCAACATCGCAGAAATGTCCTATTCTCATAGTATTATTTTTGCATTTTTAGACAGGTAGTTGCAATTTTTCCTTCCGGGTAATGGAACTAAACTGTTGCAATTATTTAGCTTTTAAAATAAAGACCTTTTTTTTAATCTAGAACAATTACCTATCTAGATGATTTTCCCAGATATCTGCTTTTACAGACTTAGTGTTTTGTAAAAATAGTATTGGAATTATATTTTTAAACCAATTTTTTAATTTAAAAATGTGCACTATTTCAGAAGACAACATATTTTCAGACCTGTATTTTGTTCCAGGTGCAAAGCATAAATTTTAGTGGACTGTTGAAAGATTCTGTGGTAATATGTGGATTTCCATGCTTAACATTTAACAACAAATTATGTTGAATAAACACTGAATCAATATCTCATCAACATGAAAAAATAGTGATTCTAATTGTAAATTACAACCTTGCAGAACAACATAGAAAAGGTTAATCTTAAAAAAGAAAAGTAATTAGGAATTCTTGTTTAAGTGCTAGTTTCTTGTCCAATTAAGATTTACCTGCTCATAGTCTTTTTTGTGCATATCAAACATGCTGTTTAAACAAAAAAAATGCCAAAGTCTTCATGCAGAGAGAAAATAACATCCTCATTAATGAGAATTGTGCATTATTTCTATTATTCAGGCAAAAAAAAAATCTAATGAGCTATCTGTGCTTGCTGTAAGCTATCTTGAAGATTAATCTTTGTTAACTACTTGTTTAATGTTACAGTTAATAATTAGGTACCCTATAGTCCTATATCATCCATCACTTTACTGAACTGAATCAATTCTTTTTTTAACTTATAAGAGGTTTTTTATCTTTGCTTAAGGCTACTTTGGATGAAGGATATCTGAAAGGTTATAGAGTTCTGATTCTGTGAGAGTTTATTCTGCATGCAAACCACAAATCCTTCTTTATAAGTTTCCATGTTTCTTGCTTTCCACAATAAAAAAGAAACTTTTACTGCTATTTTCTTCAACATAAATGGCAGCCACATAACTTTATATCCTGTTGACTCATAAATGTTTTCATACATTCTTAGTGGAAATAAGACTTAGTGAATTAGCATAACATTGTGCACTATAAATATTTTCTGAAAACTGTAAAGGTTGGCTTCTAATTACTTTTAGTTTGGCAGAGAATTTCCCCTACTTTGGCTGTCTAGGGTCTAATAAAGAATTAGAAACAAAACATTTAATACTGATCTTTAAGAATTAAATTTTGCTGCTCTTAAGACCTTGGCTGGAAGAGGTCCATATAACTTTGGCTTTTCTGCCTAGAACTGTGTTTCAGTATTTGACATCTAGTTGATTTGTGAATTATCATCTATGTTCATACTGTATAATTTTTTACCTAGTCAAGTAGGAATAATTGTAGGAAAACCAAAAAGGTAAAATGATAAATAAATAGAGAAAAATAATGGCAGAAGTTAGTCTTTATTTTCACTAAAATCAGCAAATTAATAGCTACAGTTCCCACTGTGGTGATATCTCAATCCCTTGGCACATATGTTGCATTTTGGTTTTCAGCACATGATATTAACTTTAATGCTTTAATACATTTATACAAAGCAGCTGAGTTAAAATTGCTTGGGGGAATATAATTTTAAATATGTTGTCTTTTGTGTGCATAACACCACAGCCATAATGCCCCATTAATGTATTTTTCCCCATTTAATTACATAAAGAATTTATTATACTCTCCTGGTGTGCTGCAGACTGCACTATAGAACGATTAGCTGGATTTTCAGCTAGTGAGAAGGTTATAACTCAGGTGAAATCTTGAAGCTACAATTGTTTGCAGCAGCTGAGACTCTGTCCTGGTATGATTAGCATGGATGGGATACAGCACATTAACATCAAGACATTGCAAGGTCTTTACTTGCCTTGCAATAGACCTTCCCTGAAATTGGAATGTTAATTCCAGTCTCTTGGGAAAGAACAGCTGCCTGATCTTATGCTCGGTTACATGGGTGTAAATCAGAAAGGACTACCCGAATTCAGTGAAGTTATTCAAGTATGAAAAGCAGTGTGATATCCTCATCAGATCTGAAAGATATTGTCTAAGGTGACCTGAAATAAGCCTGTAGTGAAATACAACTGCCTATAAAGTACTTTCATTTGGTGTATAAATAAAGAACAATTTTAAATGAGCACTCTTTACATTCTCTTCAGAGACATTCTGGGTGCAGAGAGAGCTGATAAGGTACATTTTTTTTTTTTCTTCTTGACTTATAAATCAGAGGCTGATTAGAAGAACTTTGGAAATGATGTGGAACAAAGACCGCTTTTAATGGTAAATATTTATTGAGCTATTTATTCTTTGATTTAGTACCTTTTTTAACATCCATCACATACTCAATTTTAAAACTAATTATTGCCAACTGAAATAAAATGATTTCAGAAATTGATATAAAATGCTGCTGTCTGGTTTTCAAGATATTGCAGTACAAGGCAATTTTGCAAAGTGGGAAGCAATGGTCCAGAAAGGCACTCTGATTTCTGCTTCTTTATTGCACGTAGTGCAGCTTCCTTGGTCTGGACTGTAACCATAGGTGGTGAGAGGGTTTGCCCAATTTGTGGAAAATTTGGCTGGCCAAATGTGTCATCATCGCTGCTGCTGTAGGAAATGAAGCTATTAATTCACTGCAGGGAAATGAGCAGGTTGTGGAAATGGCTGTCAAGAGAATGAAAGGGGCATCTGGAACCCAAATATACAGCTATAGCTGTGAACTTGGGCTCTTTGACAATTTTATTTGCTGCCTAGCTTCCTGTGGCTGATGACAGAGTTGAAGCCACTTACTTTCATCCATTTCTCTATTTCCAAGAATATAAGAACAAAATCCAGCTGTGGTGATTGCAAGCATAACACTGGAAATCATTAAAGTGACTGTGCATATGGAGAGGTCCTGGGTTATGTGACCTGCATGAAAGAGTAGATGACAGTCACACCTTTTCCTCCAATTTCTGTGGGGAGTTGCATGAGATGAGGTCAAAGCCCAGGAGAAAGCATTTTTTATTCTTGTTTAACTGAATCACATGCCCGTAATTTATTCCCAAAAGAAACAAACCCAGTTTGAGTTACGGTTAAGTTGTTCTGTGGTCTGACACATAAATTGCATCAGACTGATTCAATAAAACTAAAATAAGACATTTCCTTAATACCATTATTTAGATACTTTACCTTCAGTGTGTAACATTTTATCCAAGCCAGATTTTGCCTCTTACTTTAGAAAGCATTTTTTGCTTAGTAAATTACTTAATACTTTCTGGAATGTAAAGCTTTATTAAATGTTCAAAGAGTTTTAAACACTGTTCTCTATAATTCAATATAAACCATAAAAGATCCTTTTTCAGGTAAGGATAGATCATAATTCCATACTGGAATTAATGAGTACAAAACCAGATTTTAATTTTTTCTTGCATAAAAGCTGTTACAATTTTTAATAAAGGACAGATTGATTCTTCCCCTCTTACAAAATAATTCCTCATTGTTATTAGGAAGTTATTGGGAAGCAGATGTTATTATTGCATGCAATTAAGGGCAGGTAAATATTCAGTGATATCAAAAGTACTGTTGTTTCATTTTACTCATACTGGTATCATATTTCCAACCAAAATTGCTTTTTTAGGTTGTGAGCAGTCCACATTTGAATGTACCAGTGTGTATATTAATTGAAGGATTGTTGATTTATAAGGGAATTGTGTAAAAATAGAGATTTGTGTTTGTTTTTTGCCGTTATTTCAAGTATAGTGTAAATTGGATGGAATCATGTCCAGATCTAAAAATCCCTTTGAAAATGTTGCTGTTGACAACATCCCATTGAATCCCACTTTGGTGAATCTCTATTGATGAGCTGCATGGATAGTTTTAGCAGCGGCGGGGGATCCCGAGTGCAGGAGAGCCGGCCAGAGTAACGACATGAACACCGATATGATTTGAGCATCATTCTCCCCTTATTGTTTACTTACACCAACTTATATCTACTTTGCAAAGATTCACGCCCTATTCCCACGAGACAGCCTCTAAGCAGTGGGGGAGCCAACCAGTGTATAACTTTGCCAAGGATTTTCAAGGCCTGCTGCCAGGTGTCTTCCAGGCCTGCCTGCAGCCAGGGGCCAGTTCAGGGGTTCTTCCTCAGCAGCCCTGGGTTGGCCAGTCTTTCCTGGGGTATCATATGCCCATGTTCCACAAGGAATCCCTCTACAGATAGTCAGCTACCATGTTTCATATCTTTAAAAATCACAGAAAGTGTAGTAAATATTGGCACCTACTTTTCTAAGACTGAGCATGTGAGAGTAGAAGTGGTATACCCTGCTTGTGTGGCAAGGGCAGCTGACTCACGGACCAAAGTCAGCAGTGACCAAGTCTCCATTTCATGATGATCCCAGCATCTGTTGTGACAAGTGAGCACTTTCACCACCAGCATAAACCTTGTTTTATAGGTCTAGTTTGTCTTTCATTAATTCATATGCATGTTTCTGTTTCTCACAAGACAGGCTTCATCCAGCAGAACTGTTTTCTCTTTAGAGACATATTAAAACCTGCTGTCTTAAGTATTCTGGGGAAATGTACATGTTGCATGCACAAGGAAATCATGGCACTCTTCGTGCCTTTTCCTGATAAATGCTCTCTTTCTGACTTTGGAAATGGTAGCCTGGCAAAGGCAAGACCCACAGCACAGCCTTCACAGAAAGCACCTGGTTTTCTTTGGTCACACAGGACTCTGAAAGTTATTATTAAAATTTTCATTTAGGAAAATTAAATTAATTCTAAGATGCTGTCCATAACTTAACTTTTCACCTGCTCACAATGTTCCAAGATTATATGTGGGCATTTTATAACCTGGCATGTTTGTTCTAAATGAACAGACTTTGATGTAGTGACTTGAATTAGGTACATTCATTTAAACTATCAATTTATCAATTAACAATTTATCAATTATCAATTAGAGAGTTAAAGGCCAGTTTCTCATTCAGAAGGGTAATAAGACAAAGTACTAAAAAGTTTAGGAGAATATTTCACTTATCTGAAAACTTTTGTTATAATTTGGCCCCTTACAACTGAGATAAACTGACAGATACAAAAGTGTTTACCTCCAGTTAAATAACAGGGAATCAACAATGACTTAAGTGTTTTGAGGAGAGATTGAACACCTTGCCCATAAATTAGAATTGACTAGTGTTTCCTCTCTCTAGCTAGTTTTATCAGTGGGACAAAAAAGTTTCATTTTAGCAGACAGTTAAAAGATTGTCATCCACCTAGATCTTGTCAGTGTCTATCATCTACTCTGTAACCGAGTTAGTAGAGGTGGGAATTCTTCTGACCTAACTTCACTCACTTAAAAATTTTGAACCATTTAGCTCAGCCACTTATAACACCATGGAGATACTTCCAAAGGCAGTATGTTCCTCACCTATGCCTTTGTTTGAAGTCTACTTTTTTCTTTTTTCTTCTCCTTAAACTCTAGTTGCTAATCATTACTTAGTATCAAGGGCTCTAAGTTTTATTTGTAGGAATCAAAATTGTCAAACAGGATTTCAAAGAGAAGTAAGAGTAAGTTTATTCTTATTTATTTTGAGAGATTGCGAAGGTAGGAGCTACCTGAGTCAAAAGATGCAATTTTCTGAAAGTGACTTTTTTTGTACTCATATGAACGCAATACTAATAAATAATAACTTTGAATAAAACAGTGCCATGTAATCAAAATCCAAGCTGTTACCTCTACAGAGCCTCGAGAGGACAGATGTGGGAAAAGGAAAGATCAGATGGGTTTCATCTGTGATAAACTATGTTTGAGAATAGTGAAAACAGCTTCCCTTAGTTGTCCATTCAGGATCATGTGATGAATCAATGTGTGAGTGAGAACTAGGTAACAGGGGACATCAGGGGACACATTTTTTCATATATAGGACTTTTGGCTGCTTTATTATGTGAAGTTCAGGTTAGCAACTCTGTAGGGCTTGGTACACAATGACTGAAATTCTTGTCTGATGTTTTCAGGTGACATGAAATTCCTTATGTCTCCTGTTGTCCTGATGTTAAAAAGCCAGTCAGGGTTGTGGGTTGCCTGTGATACAATGCTTATAAGAAGATTATTACTGTCCTTATTTCTTATTCTCTCTATATGTCATTTATTATTTCTTCTTTTCACTGCATACTGAATAGGAACAAAGGATGCTTTTTCAGATTTTCACTCTTGTTTAAATTTTCCACTCTTCCCCTCAGCACGCCCTCTGTGATTATGAATACATTGCCACAACTGCACTGGGGTGCAATGATGCAGCAGAGGTGTACGAATATATTTTGAGTGATAAATGATGGCAGAAATGCCATTACAAACCAGCAATGCTGTTATGCTTACTTTACTACATCTTGAATTTGTTTTTCCTCTTTTTTTTTTTTTTTTAATCTAATCACTCTCCTACTTTGGCAGAGGGAGACGTTGCATATTAAAAGATGTTGTCTTTCATTTATCTTCTCACTTTTCATGCTCAGCATCTTGTAAATTCGTAAGCTGGAAAGAAGATAGGCTTTGTGCTGTATTTGCTGTCCTTGAGCAGTCAGTCATGATTTCTGCTGTCAAAATGTTCACTGATGTTTACAGCAGCAAATTGACTGTGCAGTATCATTAGATTAATTGGATGACACTTCATACTTGTTTAAGACGTTAGAAATCCCAGAACACTTTTCTGTTTTATTTAGTTTCATTTTTTTTACAAATGAAATTATCTGATTTTACATATATCTCCATTCATTTTCTTCATTTCCCCTCTTTCATTACTATCTCCTCTCCTTGTATTCATTACTAACTTCATATCCCTGTTTTGTACTATCCATTTTTTCATAACACTTCAACAGTTTTAACTCACTTTTTAAAGTTCCTTGAAGTTAATTTGTGTGTCCAGTTTCAACCGAATTCCTTACAATTTATATGTTGTACTTTTCAGATAGTTATTCACCCAGAAGTCCTGTTGTTGTATGTGACTCTTTATTTCATACTTATCAAACAATGTATTTACCAAACATCAAACAATGGTCCATGCAAACATCATGAGGCTCATACAAACCAATTTTGAACAATATATGTTCACTTTATGAATAAAAGACCAGTGATAGAATTGTTCTCAATTTCTGATCGACAGCTTACTGGATATTACAGTTATCATATGAAATTTTCCATTTTTCCCATGTCTTCAGACCTCTGATTACTGTTAATTGTACTTTCCTAGACTGTACAAAATAGTTGTGCATTCGGGCATATGTTCTAATTGTGGAATTCTCTTAGTCAAAGTGTACATATCTAGTCCACTGATCTGAATTTTGGGTTCTTAAGTAAGGTTATTGTTATATCCCCTAAGACCATCTTCAGCTAAGAGTATGTGAAAAAGTTCAACCTCCAAAAATATCTTCAAGTTAGTTTTTCACAAAAATGTTGTCCTATTCCAGATTAAGAACTTCAGAGACCACGGGCTTCTAGTCCGTTGAAAAGATGGCTTGGAGAGTAATTGTCCATATTTTCCAAAATTAGCTAGTATCTTTTTTTCCTAGCTGAAGGCTCTCTCTACTTCTCTAAAAAGGAAATATGTTTCAGTTTCCATGGCTTACCATATTCCAAACATTATTAATGTCACTGTCACCCCAAGACAGTCTTGCATGTATGACATAGCAAAGTGAATATGAAAAATGTTTGGGAAACACTGAATATTGTTATAGCTACCAAGGTAAAAATCTTGAAGTCTTCATGGATCTCTTCTGCTTTTAGCCCCTCATCTGAAAAATGAGAGGTTTGAAAGTGCATTTCACATCCCCTTGAGAGCCATCCATTTCTGTAAGTCTAAGATTTTGCTAAAAATTTAGTTCATAGTGTTACAGAGATGAAAGAGTAGTGGTTTTTTTTTTCTGGTAGCAGTTTTTACCAGAGGCTAAACAAGTCCTGTGTGAATTTCAAACTGTTCCTCAGATCTGTAAGTTGAATTATTTTTAAAATCTTGTTTTTCTTTCTTTTTCTCTTTTCTCTTTTACAATATTCTGCATCATAGGCAGAGTTATTAAGTCAATCTGTTATTAAGGATGACTGACATTTTCTATTATAACACCTTGTTTTCAAAGGCCTGTAATTTTGACAAAGCATAACCACAGGGGGTAAAAATTTACTCACCAAACAACTGCAAAAGGTTGATTTCCTGCTTGCTTGCTTGAACAAAATCAATTCTTCCATTTCTTAACAATAGGACATAGAAAAATATTTTTTTCATATACTATAAAAATTATTGCAAACATTTTTAAAGAAGGTCTAGCATCTTCATTTGGAAAAAAAGAACTAGAAATTTACAGGAGTTGGTTTTCTGGGGAAAAAAAAAGTGATTTGTCATCCTTATAAATGTCCTCTAAGTTGCAAAACTTGATGAAAAATTGAAAAATTGCTTCATTATTGTGCTCAGTAAAAAACGTTTTCGTTTGTTTATTTAAAAATTGTGGCTAAATTTTCAACTCACCTGAATTGCAAATCCACCTAAACTGAACCACCCAGAGTAAAGACAGTGTTGAAGCAATGCACTGCGAGTTGGATGAGCACTCAGAAAACATAAATACCTAATCAGCTAAGAATCAGCATTCTAAGAGAAAAAATACATTTACACCTCTCCTTGTCCCCCACCCCCCAGCCCTTCCCCCTTCCACTTTTCTCCCTTCCTTTCAGTGGAAGAGGAATTTTGCTGTTTGGGGACTCAGAGTTTCTCAGAAAAATATAATCTAAAAAAGAATATTGTCTACCTTCTGCTTCAGCTAATTGTTTGGGCAAAAGGTCCATGCAGTTCTTCTGCTCAGTGAATACCATCCATCTTCTGCAGTTGGTTCCTGTATGTGCTCCCATCTACCTTGCCAGGAGTCCTAGAGCTTCCTTTTCTCCCACTGACCACAAATCAGAAAAGGAATCCAGCTCCTGTTCTTGAAACCTGTTTGTTTTTCTTTGCTCCACTGGGGCTAGTTATGGAGAGAAAAGGAAGGCAGAGAAGTTAAGTGGAGGTTTGTGGTGAGCTTTATCTCTGTCCCAGGAATCTATACTGATCTAGAACTGAATAGAGAGTGAGCACTAATGGGCATTATTGCAATTCACTGGCAGTAAGAGAACTTCACCCTGAGATGGGAGATCTAACCAGGCAGCTACATCTACAGTTTTAAAATATACACTGAAGGCATAGGCTCAAACATTCTTTATAAGGTCCTGGGTTGTTTGCTCAGTCCCTGGTATGGGCTTTGCCTAAGTTAGCAATCACTCCCTGGACAATTCCTAAGGAATTACCATTGGCCACAGTACATCCCTGTGTTCTGTGTTAATGACCAAGGGAGTTTGCTTAGTAGATGCATGACACTGTTATTTTGCCTCAGGATTAGAAAGTGTCCCAAAGACAATATTATTTTCTAGTATAGATGTAGACTTTATATCACACTTATGCAATGTTCTGACAGAGGGAGATTGGAAATGTTTAACTTTTAATCAGATTTAAATATGACATAAGATTATAGCTCCCTACTGAGAATACACATACCTGATGTGTGTGCCAAACTCTCAAGTAGGGTAGGGAGGGGCATCAAACACTGACAAAGATGAGCACAACTTGGCTGTCATAGTAGAAAATGCCATATTCAGTGACAAAGACAATTAGAAAATTCCTGGTCTCCCTTTTCTGTGCCACTTGTTTGCTCTTATTCTCCATTTTATTGTCTCCTTCACTGTACTTATAGAGTTGCCTGTGAATTCATGTTGTAAATGGTTCCATTGAGCCAATCTGTGTCAAATAATGAGAGGATTTATCTAGGAGATTATTTTCTTTCTTTGGCACTCAGGTTCGGACAGACAGTGCTCAGCCCTGACTTTCATTTTTATTCAACTACCCTAGGTTTTGGTTTAAATGAGGTATTCCTTCTCGTGCAGCAGGACTACAGGTTACTGAGGAACGTCACAGCAGAGTGACTGCATCTCCATGGGAGATATGATTTGTGATGTCCTTGGGTATCTGAATGGTGAATATTAAGTGTTATTAGGTGTTATTGAGAAAGACAATGATGTGAATGTTATCTTTTTCTAAAGAAACAGTGAATTAAATTAAGGCATTAAATCAAAGATAAAACCACTTGAAGATCAGCAGAGATTCAGTTTTGTAATTAGTAGATGGGAATTTTTTCCATGATCATGATCCATTTTTTTTTCTCTTTAAAGTTAGGCTGAACTGACTGGGAATTCAAGAATTCCAGAGATACAGACAGGGCACTTACAAGTATTTAAGAAATTCTGCCTCTTTGAAAAATAATTAAATATAGGATACACTTGCCTTGAATATTCTTACTGCCTAAAAAAGATGGGGCACTTAACAGCTCTTTCATGTGCAAATTAACCAAAATAGATTATAGAGAAAGAACATAGACTTGGGTCTTATATCAAACTGACAGAACAAGAAAGTGGCAATCATAAATTTTGAAGTCAAGTGTTACTCTTTTAGATACCTGAAAGGTAGCTAACAAATTATATATTAACCAGCCACCAGTGGAATATCCCAAGTTGTCTGCAGGTGAGGGAAAATCAACCACCCCCCTTCTAACATTTCCTAAACACACCTTCTGTAGCACTTTCTTCTGTACAAGGAAATTCTCCACATTCTGCTGGGCAAGAAATTTTTTTGAGCAGCAGGAGGTGATCATCTTGCTCCTAGGGAGACATCAGCACAGCCTGGTGTAAACAGCAGGGGGCTGGAAACTCTTATTTATTCAACTCTGTCTATTTAGTGCTTTTGAGTAAAGGGGGATTTTTTGTAAAACTTGTGTCACAGCCCCACCAAGCTCTCTGCTGTGTGTCAACTCCTCTACAGAGCTAGAATAGAAGAATGCAAATATAATAATAATAACAACTATAAAACCTCTTTGAAATAAAACATGGAATGGCTGTGCTGTGGAGACACATTACTGAAGAGGTAGTTCCGTACTTTGCTCTGTTGCATTAAATATTCCCTGTATCCTATGCACTGACACAGGAAACTACTGTAGGAACTACTGTTTCTTGAACAGATATCACAGTCTGAGATACACAAAATATTTTGGCATTAGAATAATTTGGTTTTGTGACCCAAAAGTTACTCCTTGACAGTTTTGCCAGCACTACATTTCAGCATTACGTTGTTTTTCTCTGTACGTGGATGCATATGTAAGGATGCTATTTCAGCTTTTGTATCCTTTAAAAATGTATTATTAAAAGACACTATTATACAAAAGGCACATAAGGCAATATAATGTCACTTTTTTTTTGGCTGTATTGTAGTCTTAGTGCAATTAACCTCCTCACACACTCTTCTGATATATCATTCTAGTTGTTTACTAATCAAGAACATCTAAAAATAAAAAACGAACCAGATCTCAGAATATATTTGTTGGATAAACCACATTATTCATCAGCTCTATCCTGTCTACTTCATAAAAGGAAGTTTAGGTAAATAGTTGCCTAATAAAATGCCATGTTTAGAATAGTATTTTGGAAGAGACTTTTATATAACAGTAAGTAAATGTGAAATTATCTCCTGGCATTCACCAGATATGTACTCTGGCAGTAAATCAGCTCTTCTGACATAATGTTTGTGATGACACAGAACTCAGATATGTGGCAGTATCAGACAACACTACACTGAACTTCAACATTTACTCAACTGAAGAAAGAGACCATAAGTTATGAATAAAACATTTCACTTTTTTTTTTTTTTTTTTTTTTTTTTTTTTTTTTTTTTTTTTAATTCTGTAGTTTTGTATCTTTCCAGTAATGTCATTTTTTTCTTTCTCTTGTATGAATGTTGTTTCACTTAGACCTGCTTGAACTGGTGGACTTCATAAGGTTATCCCTCAACGAGCACCTTTGAACACAGCTGGTCAAGGATACTGCCCCCACAGCAGCCTCAGCTCTACAGGGGGAATAGCCTTAACCTGGCTGGCTCACTCCTCTCAGGTATGGCTCTGTTGGGCAAAGGTTCCTATTTTCAGGGATCATTCACTGGTGTTATTCTGCAAGAAACAATTCTTGGCAACTGCACTGGCAGTGGGTGTCTGAAAACTCCGGAAGAGATTGTGTGGTTTTTACACTACGCTGCTGTCAGAGACTGAAATATTATATTTTATGACTTAAACATTTTCTTAAAGGACTTTTAAAACTGTATTACAAAAGCTGCAGAGATTACCACACCCTGAATGGGGCCCTGAGACCTGACACTGCTCGATGATGAAGGTAAGATAAAGTAACAACTCAGGGCTGGGGACATTCACAAAGCACAGGCTTAACACCTCCAAAGTGGAGAGACCACCGCCCCAGGGCTATCAGCTGCCAGGCTCAAATAGACCCTCCACCAAAGGGCGTGGGGAAGAGAGGCTCTGGGTATCTTGGAAAAGCTTCTGGTCAGAGGTGCAGTGATTGCCCATCCTCTGCTATGCAGAGCCCAGCTGAGGGATCCTCACCGGGGGGGCTTATCCACAGCAGAAGGGGGTGACATGGCCCATCACAGGGGCCCCCAGACCCTGCACCAGAGATGATGCAACAGACCCTCGGTGTTGCAAGGGACAGTGTGTCAAGCTAGCCCCTGCAAGAAAGACACGTGGGCGTTCCCACCTGGCCCAAAGTGTATATTAATCCACGGAGTTCTGCACTCTTTGGCGTGTGGTGTGGTGGCGTGAGGTGTGGTGGTGTGTGGTGTGGTGGCGTGACATGGTGTGTGGCAGCATGTAGCAGTGTGGCCACGGCGGCGACAGGGGACCCTCACCACCATCAGACCAGATGGAGGGGAGCAACGAGACTTTGTTGGGACCCTCAGATGGGTGATCTGCTTCCACCTAACCCCTGTCACCTCTCCCTGTTCCCCCACCCCCCACGCACACTTCTTTTTTCTATTTCTTTCTCTCCTCTTCTCTTCTCTTCTCTTCTCTTCTCTTCTCTTCTCTTCTCTTCTCTTCTCTTCTCTTCTCTTCTCTTCTCTTCTCTTCTCTTCTCTTTGCCTCTCTACTATTAAATAAAGTACATAAATTTTTTGGCAACAACATCTAACCTCATTTGGTTTTAATCTCGTTTCTGGGAATATTTTGAACCTTCTAAGTTCTTTCTGGTTTATGCACAGAGACTTAGCTTGCTTTGTGTTTCTGGGTTTAAACCGGATCACAACAGCTGCCAAACCCCTGGCCTGACGTTGATGTTACCATATAGGAAGTGTGAATCCGCAGTGGTATCAGAATCCACATGAGAGAACTGTAAACCCCATTGGCAGGAAAGGGAAAATGCTCATCAGAGTGCTGGATTCAGTGTTGTCTCTGAGTGCTTATTTAAGAGAAGGTCATCAGGACTAAAAAACTGATGAGATTGACAGACGTATTATTAATATGAAATTTTTCAGCTCAAAATCAAGCTCATGCTTCTTGTCGTAGCATTTCAATTGATGTTTTAAAAAACTGATATTTAGGTTTTGTAGGTATAAAAATGGAAAATACTAAGTATTACTGTCTCAGTCCAGCTCTGTAGCTCACATGCATGCATGCACAAACGCACGGCTAGCTTCAGTATAGAGTCAGGGGTAAGGAGACGGGAAGGGTCTTTGCGTGTATTCCAACAGGAGCATTTATTGCTTCTACACTGTCAAAGGTTACAGAGGCAAAGTCGAGAGAACAATGGAGAACTGGGGTTTTATCCGGGGGCGGGGAAAAGGCAGGACTGGGGAATGGGGACCAATGGGGAAGCTCTGGGGGAGTGGTGAGGGGGGGTAAAGGCTGACAGCCAACCGGGGAAGCCAAACTGGGGTAGATTACCATAACAGTACAATGCATCCTGGGAGAAGCCTTTCTGGTCACTCTAACCTCAAGTGGCTCTTGTGGTACTGGGCACTTTTCTTACTGCGAACTCTCTGTCCCTTGTAATGTAGGTTCACTGCCACGACAACTAAGGAAATGCTAATTTTCTTACACCATAGTTTTGATACACTTTTCCCTCAATGCCTTTTACAGTATTGCTGAATTCAGTGTGAAACGTAGTAAGGGAAAAGGTATTTATCTGCCAAGAACCAAAGGTAAATTATTCTCCTAGTGTCAGGCAGTTTACTTTCTGTCTCCACCCTGATGTGTGAAACTTCTTATTTGTTGTTATAGATCCCATTTAATGTAGTGTCACTTGATCACAACCCAACCTGTTGGGTCATATGGTATTACTGTGATATGTATGTTCAGCTTCAGGGCTGAAGAGGGTATTGCCCTAGACAAAACTAACATGCAATAACATTGGAATGATACTCAAGGAAAATAAGTAATTGTGAAACACTATAGAAAAAATATCTCTGTTTGTTAATAAATCTGTGTATAAAATAAAATAATTCACTAAAAAAAAATTATAATATCATTCAAAGTATCTTCCTAACCTGATAATGTCCTAGTTAAGAGTCTGGCCTCTGTGATTTAGATTTAATTTCACAGAATTGCAGAATGGTTGAGGATGGCAGGGACCTTTGGAGATTTGTCTACTCCAAATCCCTGCTCAAAACAGGGTCAGCCAGAACAGGTTGCTCAGGGCTGTGTCAAGTCAATTTATTAATATCTCCAAGAAGAAAGACTCTATGGCCCTTTGGGTAACCTATCCCAGTGTTTGATATCTTCAAAGTAAAAACTGTTTGTTTCTTTTTTTCTTATACTTAAATAGAATTTCCTGTATTTCTTCTTTAACCCATTACCTCTTGTCCTTTCTCTGACCACCACTGAGAGGAGTCTGGCTCTGTCCTCTTTTCACCCCCATTTCAGGCATTTATATACATTAATTAAGTGCACTCAGAGTCTTCTCTTCACCAGACTAAAAAGTCCCACGTGTCTCAGCTTTTTCTCAGAAGAGAGATGCCCCAGACCCTTAATCACCTTAGTGGCCCTTCACTGGACTCTCTCCAGCATCTCTATGTTTCTCCTGTACTGGGAAGCCTGGAACTGATCCCAGCACTCCTATGTAGCCTCACCAGTGCAGAACACAAAGGAAGGATCTCCCCTCTGGACCTGTTGGCAATACTTTTCCTCACACAGCCCAGGATGCTGTTGGCTTCCTTTGCTTCCAAGGTGTTCTGCTGGCTCAGAGTCAGCTCTTGGCAGCTGTCAAAACCAAAGCCAGTTAATTGTACGGAAGTTTTTGGAATCAAATATCATCTGAATGGGTCACTTGAACCAGTCTTCATCTTTTTTTTAGGCAGACATCCTAGATGTGTTCCAAATTAACAATTATTTATAGAAGATGATGTGGCTTCACAAGGAGAACTTGCAATTTGTTTCAGAGAACTGTGTGTCTTGTTAGCCTGTGATCTGGCATTAGAGCACACTGAATCATGTAAATTAGACATTAGAAAATCAGGTTCCTAACTCTGAAATAAATTTCTTGACTTGCCATCAAAAAATTAGTGTCTCATTTTTTGCCTAATTGGAAAAGCCTGCTCTTCAACTACCTTTTTAATGAAGATGTATTTTGAAGCTGTGTTTTGATAAATTGTGTCTGAGAATTAAGGAGTTCAGTGAAATTAAGAATTTGACAGCTACACACATACACATAAAGAAGAAATAGGTGCCATACATATTTTTGAGAACTAAATGTCTAGATCTTTTAGAAGTAGGAGTCAAAGATCTACAATGGGAAAATTCAGTATGCTTTGATTACCTAAAATGAGTCTCTTTGTGGAAATATTCTAAAACTGAACAAATAAAAAATTATCTGTGAAAAATAAAGATTATGTAAAATACTTCCACATTTATTTGATAATTTTTAAAATGATTTAATGCTGCTGGTTGTGATTCCTTCCCTTTTGTTTAAACTAAACTGTGTTTGTGTTGATTCTGAGAGAAAACTGAGGTGTTCAAGCACAGGCAGGTGTGTTTTGGTGATTTATTTCATTCTGCCTCTTCTCTTTGTATCTGAAACAAGTAATAATGAACTCCTTCCAATTCCATTGTAAGCTTAGGCCAGGGCTTTGTGTTCTACAGCCTACTCATCACACATAATGATATGGGGCAATAATGTGGTATAGCTTGTTGTCCATAGGGAACAAAGGGGACAATATTCACATTTTCGTTTTTATTTTCAGGCTGCATTTAAATTGTATACAAAGAAATTTCCTCCTGGTCTGATTCTTAATGAGCATAATAGCTTCTGGAATTCATGCCAGAGTACTTAAAGGTGGTAAATTTGATTGCATTATAAGTATCTCCCTGGAATGCTTTTGCCCCTGCTACTTAAATATGTTTCTAATTTCACAGAAAAGAATGCTTGTGGTTAGTGCTTTGGGGTATTCCTGAGTAGTGTTCCATTATTATCTTTCAGTGATATACTTGCATAGCATGTAAAACCCAGAGAAGTTAGGAGATGCAGTGTTAAAAATTCAAATAAATAAGTCAGGGTTCATGACCTATGAAGATTTCCTCTCACACCATTCTACTTTGTAAGGGCTTCAAGAACATGAGGGTGTGAAGGCATTTTCAATCTTCACATGGCTAATGCAGGTACCCTTGGAAGGTGCCTTTCATAAGGAAGACTCACGGGGAGACTGCACTGTGAATTCCTCTACTGCCCTTCTCTGAATCTGCCTGTAGGGAAGCCTTGTTCTGAACAAAATTTACAGAGGTTAGGGGCAGGTTAGGGATTCCAGGAATCCCACACTTCATGCTTACAAGGCACTTCTGACACTGTTAGCCATGTTGACCTTGTAGTCCCCAGAGATCTGCATGTAACAAGGCTCCCAGGTGCCCCATTCAGCTTTTGACAGCTGAATGTGTAAGGAGGACTTCTGATGCCTTCAGAGACTTCCAACTTTTGTCATGCCCGTGAGGCCAGCATCTGTTGCTATGACACTGCATTACAGTCAGCCTTGCAGCCAGCTCAGTAGTTTCATGTCTTGCTACATAAATAGAATTAAACCAGTCTTGCTGAAAAATGTTTTTCTGTCCAGCTCAAATTGGACATTATTTCTCTCCTGTGGAGAGTTCTTTGTTTTACTTCCTCATCTTGAAGGAAACCAATTTCTTATGACCACCTCTTAAGAGATTCTAAGCACAAAAAATAAACTTTCTGAAGTCCATGTTCCTTGAATGCCATTTTCTATCCACCAAGTCTATGATAACACTTGGTATTTTAAAAGGAACAACAGTCTAGGGTTAAATCCTCTGCATTTTTCTCCATTGTGTCCTCAGGGATTCCCTAGATATGTATTTAATTGCGTACCAAACCTGTTCCACCAGCCCTGTACAGTCTAAATCCTTCTCCAGATCTTTTGGTCACTTTATCTGTCTAATGATTCCATAGATAATTCAAACAATTTTACTAATTTTAATTTTACTAATCTTAATGTTATCTTTAACCATAGATATCTGCTCCCTTAGAGGACATAATGAGTTATCCAAGAAGGAACAGATATTCTTCATCACTCAAGGGTTAGAATGGACTTCAGTGATTTGGACTTGCATGCCAGCCATTGGCAAGGGAGTGAAGAAGGAAAGAATATGACTGCAAAGATGCCCCAGAAATCTAGTGAATTACAAGTCAATTTGTCAAATGCCTTTTTAAAACTGTGGTTTTTTGACCTTATGTTTCTTAAAGACCTTATTTTTCTATGCAAGCCTTATACACTCCTTCTGTGTACAGCCTGAGTTCAGGCACAAATGGAGGGGCAAGTCTTGAAGGGAGTTGCCAGGGGGACTGACATAGACAGTCATGTCAATAAAACATCCTTAATAAAGAAATATCTTTTTATGCAGACCCATTTTTTCAATCATTCTAAACATACTTATCATTTGTCACAACATTTCAAGCTTGCTAAGGAGTGAGTAAAATTCACAGCAGTGCCAACACTCCTGTCTGTTTGACTAAGACTGATTTCTATTCCAGTTCCTGAATGGCAATTTCTTGAGCTGTCAGCCAAACACAAAGTTGTGTGTCAGCTGCAAGGAATGTCGTCCTCCAAATTTCTGTACAATGACTGGATGCATGTTACAGCTGGATGGAACACGAGATGGAATTTGATCAAAACATTTTATATAAAAAGGGACACTACAAAAGACCTACTAAGTCACAAAAGCACTTGAAGAAGGTTTCATGGGGACTTGATAGATTAAAAGCTGACAGCGCAACTGTCACAGTCTTAGTAGAAATCCAGCTTGATCTCATTACCACCAAAGTGGGAGAGACGCACAGGAACAGTAATGAAAACACATGAACAGTAATGAAAAGAAATTCAGAATACAATGGAAGTATCATTTGTGTGCTCCTATATGTACAAGCCATAGACAGAACAGGAGAAAAAGGCAGTATAATACAAAAGATGAATGAGCTAATGAAACTCAGAATTTAGTCTTTTTTTTAAAGCTTTTTGAAACAGATTTTTGCACTAAATCTATTATCCAAAGGAGTTTGTGTCATAATAAATTGTATCAAAATCATGGGAAATTTCAAGAAGAAAATACCGAATGACAAGATTGCTAAATTTAAAACCAACTCTCTAATTGTGTAGGAAGGCTTTGCATTTTAGTTTGACAAATGCCATTTGATGTTTTACAAATAAAATATTATAGAATAATTCAGATTTTCATGGTTTTGATTTTTGCATGTATAATATACCTTTGTTTCAATCATACCCCCAAGACGTATTAATGATTACTAAATTTTATTTCATTTATCAATCCTTAAATTAAATTTTAAAGAACAAAATAGAAATCAATATCTGCTAAATATTATGTGAGATAGGCAGCTCTAGAAATGGTGCTTCGTTGTCTCATTTTGCCACCAAGAAAAAGAAACTGTAAAATGATGATCCCAAGTAAAATAATTACATCTAAAAATTTGAGATTGAAAGATGGGTTAAAGATCAAGGTCTTACTATTTTTTACTGTAAAAAGTCCTCCTTTTTGCTTTAAGATGTCATGTGGATTTACACCATTATCTTATAAAACTACAACATAAACTTTAAATAATAGAAATAATAGTTTTTATTCTTCTCATAAAAAGGTGTTTCTGATGTTCCTAGAGTGACTCATTAAGCTTTACTGATCTTTTCCTTTTCCATGAATTTTAAAAAATATACTTCAGAGCTACACAGCTCGTGATACAGTAAGAGAGTTGCCTCTGATCCTGCTTAGTCTTGCCGTACTCTTGCTTTAATGCTCCCCAGGCAGTATGTCTTTCATTTGAGTAGAACTTCCTGAATAGGAATTTTTGGGTTCTAGTTATTCTAAGTACTGGGTAATTTTACTGCGCAAAGAAAAATATATATCAAAACTATCCAGACAGCTCTTTGTGCAGGTGATGGAGAGGCAGTCTTTTCTAGTCCTCTACCTCTTGGCTTCCATGGCTCAATTTTTTTTTATTGTGCAAATAAAGGTGTGTAGTCATCTGGGGCCCTTAAGAGTATCTGACACATCCCAATGGGTCTAGTAACAGTGGCAAAAGTCCTGAGAATGAGAATGTCCATTGAATGGACAGGAAAAATAAAATAAGGCATATGAAAATGTGGTAGATTCCAGCTTTTAGGCAACTGGAATTAGTTGCCTGAATTCCTTGTATCTTAAATGGAACATGACATTTTTCAGCAGTGTTCACAAGATTATTATATTTATTCGTCTAGAATGAATAGATAAATCTTTTTTTCCCCATCATTGGACATCAGCTTCTGTGGTTCAAAGTGCCAGTCTACATTGTTTCAAGAGTTACTGTTTCACAGCTCCTGGTCTCTTTAATGGACATACACAGACAATGACAGAAGACATGCATGTTTTAATGAAGCCTAGAATTCACAGGAGGGCATCTGGGAAGTGTGCACTCAGGGAATGACCAAGATGTCTGAGGAAAAAGCTGACCAGGAAAAGGCTGAATGCTCTGAGAATTACAGTGACCTTTGTATAATTTCAAGTCTGAACCATTACTCTCTAGCAGAACCAGCCTGATTGCTTGCAAAATTTTAGGTTAAAATCTTCAATACTTCCCTCTGTGACCACAGACCAGTGTCTCAAAAGAAAGTTCCACTTTGTTGCAACATAACACTACTACTGAATGCAGATTCCATGTGCATTTCCTGTTGGAGCCTCATCAGAGATCTTATTATTTGTTGTCAGAGATTTGATTTATTTGTTTGTTTTATTCCATCATTCATACATTTTTGTGACCTTCAAGGAGGCGATCACTCTGGTTCCAAGAAATGTTTAAATATATTTTTAATATTCAAGGAAAAATGAGACGGCTGCTCTATAGTCTGCCACAAAATTGTATTATATCATCACAACAGGGGTGCATGATGTGTTCCACAGACGATGCTGTGGAGGCACGAATGTCATGTATGCATGCAATATCTAATTGATCAGTGCTGAAGAATGGGTTAAAGGAAGGTAAATTTAATATTACCTCCCCTACACTCTCTGTAGAGGTCAGCATCTAAAATAATCTCCTTCATTCATGTCCCAAAAGAAACCTCATTTAACTCCTAGAGCTACACCCATATTGACTCACTGGGTGTAGCTGTAATTGGATGGTGAACAAGGAGTGAAATAGTTAACAGGTCTGCTTCCTGGACTACGCAAACGAGCAACATCAGCTTGCCATTCAGCTATTGTGACATTTAGAGCTATAGCTAGTAAAACACAAGAAAAGAAGATATCTGTAATTAGAACAATGATATAAAGTAGCAGAAGATAAGCAAGTATCTGCAAAGCTTTACTGAATGTCAAAGCTATTCAGTAGCATCACCTGTAGGGCAAAAATCAAAAAAGGCATGCTCTTTATCTCCATAGCTGTAATTTCCATAATGCTCAGAAGTCTTTAGGTCAATTCTAAAAATAAAATGTGCTTGCAGTAGTTAGCCAGGATTTGTGTTTAATTCAATTCACAGAAGTTGCAGAGGTGGAAGACATTGGATGGCTCTGACCTCTCACGGTTAAGAATCAGGACCACTGAAAGTGTTTGGTTGAGCTGGTGACAGCAGAGAGATAGGGGTCAAATCAATAAAAACCTTTAGATCAAATTGTAAAGAAAAGTTTCAAAGTACCTCTTAGCAAGAATTGGCAAATCTTTTATATGCTGACACCAACAATGCAGATCAACATGTAAAACTATGATCTATTAATCAATCTTAAGTGGTATATTGTCAAGAATTAACAGTGTGTGATAACTACTGTACCAAAAATGACCTTGTTTCTAATGCTTCTGGTTAGTTGATGTAATTGCCAGTCCTATCGTTTCTATTCTGAGTTGTTTCTGCTGTACTGCAGAAATGTCATTGTGGGTAGGTCTGAAAAGGGAACTGAATTTACAGCATGTATGAAGGATTAGCACTCAGCTGTACAAGTTTCCCTTTTTCTGCATTAGCAGTGATACCTAAAACTGTGCTGCTGTTGTAATTCAAAAGGCTATTTTTAAGTACAGTGCTTTTTTAATTATCAGTTACTGAGTGAAAATGATAAGGGTCATTGACCTGCTAGTCTGCCTCTTACTGCAACACGGCGGAATTTGCAATGGAAATATAACAGCCAATTGTAAAATGGGAAAACCTTTTGTGCTAAAGTGGAATGTTGAAAAATGTCCATATCCTTCATATAGACCTGTTTTTTAAAACAGAGTAAGCAGAAAGACAGACTGTGAAATATTCATAGATTCTCACAGTCCATGTTATTAAAAAGACACCAGATACTGTTATATAATGACTTTCTACTTCCTTTTGCTTTTTGAAACACAACAAGTTATTATGTTTTTCATGAATGTATTGCATTTTTCTATTTGCTAATCATGATAGAATAGTAAAATGATTTTTTATATGAATAAACAAGTTTCCTCACAGGTTTTGGCATACCTTTTCTTGTTCTGTAGATTTCAGGTGAGATTTACACTCTTGCCATGTGGAAGTGAACCATCTTACTTTGAGGGGCATTAGGAAAGATTCAACATGGATTAGGTAGATACAGGCCCTCTTGGGACACCTTAAGGTAAGGGCTGAAGTTAAACCTGGTCACCAACAGTTTGAGCCAGTTTCCTAGTCAGCAAAACAAAATTTTGAATGCAGATTTGTTAGACCAAATTTTGCTTCTAGCCCTCATGAGCCTTTCACTCATAATTTTGCTGTTGTAGCTTTGCAGACAAAACTTACAGTATGTGTGGGTACAATTTTATGTCCTTCCGGTTTTTGAAGGTCTGCCTGCTCTTAAACATTTACCTGTTAGATCTTATCTAGAGGGAAAATTTCACAGCTTTAACCTGAGTTGTTAACTTACATGGATTTCCATAGTCCAGAATACATCACTTCTAGTTAAATTTATAGGTCATAATTTTGACTAGTTTAGAAGAGGCAGGGAGTAAGCTAAAAAAAGAAAAAAGATGATCCAGATCAAACTTAGGATGACTGAAATAAATTAACAAGAATATTGCTTTTAGGTCAGTCTTCACAGTAAAGAGCGTATAAGAACTTAACACTATATTTAATTATTAACATATGACTTCCATATAATTGCTCATAAGTTTGAAGTTAGTCATTCCCTCAAGTGTCTGCAGAATCAAGAACTAAGTGTTCTGAATTCAACTCAAAAATTCAAAGTCAAGGCTAGAATTCAGGGCTTGAAAAGTTAGCTCATCTAGCAGTAATAGGAATATATATGCTTCATGCTAGTTTGTTTTTCTTTCTTAGGTATGTGTATATGAAATTCTCCCTTGTTACCAGTTATTTCACAGTATGAAGTGTTTTTAATTTGTCAAAATAATAAAAAATATAAATCAGAACAATTGCAGGTGGTGAAGAGGGTTTGGGGAGTGGGAAAAGTCAAGAAAATGACAATCAATATTTCATCATCATATCTCTAGAGGCTTCTAAAGCACAGTTTACAAAGTATAAGGCATTTTAAAACAGAAAAATGTTGCATATAAATGGCATTAAAAAGTGAGCATTTGCCAATTTCTATTAAGGGAAAAGCATAGCATGTATTTTCTGCTGAATAGCTTTATGTTTTAATAATTTAATATACCCTCAGCACACAAAAATAGTGCCTACTTTTTCTATTTTTGTTCCTTTACACAGAGATGTGAAGAAACATGAAAAAAAACCCCAGAGTTCCTGAAAGACTCAGTGGAATACATGATATCAAAATGGGACTTGCACTTTTCTGACCTTAAAAGTCAGGTTATAGAACCAACATATTTACTCATCCCAAGAAACCTGGTCTCATGAAAGGTGTCCCTGCCCATGGCAGGAGGGTTGGAACGAAATGATCTTTAAGGTCCCTTCCAACTCAAACCATTCTATGGTTCTATGATTTTTGCCTGTAGGAAAGCTATAGCAAGTGGATGCCCCAAAGTGAGGTGAAGCAGAGAAGACGAAGACTATCTTACTCTAAGATAGTCTATGGCCCACTGGTGCTGCTGTAACAGGTTCATTTTATACACAGCACATAAAAAAGGGTACATGTGCATTTTGGACAACCTAAGCATGACTTCTTTATATTCATATGTGAATGCTACCCGTGCTGTCTTCTGTGTGATTGTAGGAGTGTGTGGATAATGCAGAAGGACACAATTTTCTTGCATTTAGCTAACTAGCTGCAAATTGCTTCTTCACTAGGGGGTTTTGTAGCTGACTAATCGTGGCACCTTCTGGCTATGTCTTTCAAAGTAAATACAATGCCAGAGTTTTCTCCCTTTTATTCCAGCTAGAACAGTCTGGCCACATACATACTAATAAAATATATTAGACCTCAGGCCAGGGAAATCATATCCAAACTGATTACTGGAAATGGTATCTATCCTATGCTGACTATTAAAGCATAGCCAGAAGTAGTTTGGGAGATGTGACCTTGACTGAAATTCTAAAAACCTAACACTGCAGGTAGTTATATTCCTGTTACTTCAAGTGTGTCTGTTCATTGCTTAGTTTTTCAGTGCACATGCAACTTTGGAAGGGAACTCCTCTCACTGATTTTGGGAATCAGATTCAGCTGTAGGTTAGAAAACCTAAATTAATTTGTTGGAGTATAAACATCCACATGAATGCTGATTATCTACACTCGAAATATGGACAGAAAAAAATCAAGTTGATAGAGTTATTGGTGCCTATCCATCTTTTTGTGAAGAGTGATTTGGCATCAGTCACTGAACACAGACTGGGGGCAGAGAGAATATAGGAAATCCACACAAATAAACTAAATATGAACGGAGTCCATGGGATGCTGAGACCTCTCTAGAACAGCAGCTGGAGGCCGAAATGGATACACTGGGGTACTTAAAACAGCACTAGGTGCCTTTCTTAGGCAGCTGAATCTAGCCTGGTCACTTTCAGAAAGCAGTTCATAAAATCTATTCCATATTGTTCTTTGAGGATGGGATAAATCAACATCTGGAAACTTGTAATTTTTTCAGTAATTATAAAGGGAACTTGGGATAGCCTTACCATTACAACCTGCTGGACAAGTTCAACTGAAATGATCTACAAGTAAATAAGATCAAGACTCTATCCATACATTTGAACCTCACTACTGTATTGAAAACAAATATATGCTTTAATAATTTTGCTGGTAAGAAGTGAAATTTGTAATGATTCTGCTTCCATTCTAATATATATGAAGATAAGTAGTGATATGCAGGAAATTATGAGAAATGTGGTCCTGGACATGTACAATGGTTAGAATTAATTTCTGACTTTTTAACAACAGGATCAGTTTATAATTTGTTACTTGCAAAGATCTCCCTGTTATCATCTCAGGAAGATCGGAGCTTCTCTCATCACCATTTATAAGAACATGGTATGAGTGGTGTGGGTATGACTGCTGAGCTGATTAAATTCTGTTCTCATTATGCCTTTTGGACAGATTCACTGCTGAATTCAAATTATAGAGGGATTATTTGGATGTAAATAATACATTTGTGGGTTTTTTTCTTTTTTTTCCTGTTTTGTTTGGCTTCTGAACTGCATATAGGTGTTAAAACTTTGCCAGTGAATTAGCTGCAGGGGTGCCCTTCATGGGAAGAGTTCGGGGGCCTACACCATGCAGGGCACAGCTGGTTCCATCTGGTTCCAGCTGACACGGCAATGGACCCACCCTAGGACACAGCTGAGCCCATCAGCAAAGCTGGTGGCACTTCTGTGAAATAGTATTTAAGAAGGCAAAAAGGGATTGTCAGGCAGAAGAGGATGAACACAAAAATAGTGGGGAGCAGCAGAAGGGAGGTGCTCCATGGAGCGAATATCCACTGCAACCTGTGGAGGAACACACACCAGAGCAGATTAACATTTCCTGAAGGAATAGCAACCTTTGGAGGACTCATGCAAAAACTGAGGGGGTTTTTTTTGAGCACTGCTGCATTCTATGGGAAAGCTAGTGCTGGTGAAGAACATGTGAACGCAGTGGCAGAGAGGAACCAATGAGTATTGACCTTAATCCCCCATCCCACTCTCCCTCTGCACTGCTTGGGGTAGCAGAGAAGTCAGGAGTGAAGGAGTGAGGCTTGTTACCAAAACCTGCTAAAAATAAAACTCCTTAGCAGCAGTGTAGCATTAAGAAGCTGGCATTATTCATTCAGCTGGATGTATGGGGGATAACACCACTGAGCTTACATGCCGATTATAGAAAAACATCCTGTTTATATACTGTATTTTACATACATATTCATTGAGTTTGCTGGAATAAACACACGTAGCGTAATCATTTCCTCAAAATTATTAGCATATGTTTCCTCCCCTCTGAGCATGAGCTCTTCTGTCCTGGGGGTCTCCTTGGTGCTCCGTGGTGGTCAGCACCCCAAAGTCATACTTGACCTCCTGGTGAATTGGTAAAAGTTGGCAGAACTGGGCTAGTTACTTTCCAGTTCTTCCCACAGAAAAAGCATTGTGAGGTTCCATATGCCAGTAGTTTTTGAGGAATAAGCATCGTATTAAGCCACCAGGTGCAAACAATTCTTCATCGGGCAATAGGCTGAACCTGGAAGAGGTAAAAGGAAAGGTGCTGTTTAATGTTTGTATTTGTTTCTCACAACCTGAATCTTTTTTTAATTGACTATACATAAATTTTCTCCAATCTGAGTCTGCTTTGCCTGCAACAGTACTTGGTATGCAATCTCTCTGTCTTTATCACATCTCATGATCTTTCTCATTCTATTTTCTTCCCCTTCGAGGAAGATGAGGAGTGAGGGAGCAGCTGGGTGAGTTTTTGGCTGTTTGCCAAGGTTAAAGCAGCACTGTTTCAAGCACTGTTGAGTTTAGCCTGGAATAGAATGTAATACGTACCTGTTACTAATGATTTATAAAAAACATCCCTGAAAACATGACATAAGTACTGAATTTCTTCATGACATCATAATTAAAAAACACTGTTAATGTACACTGATTATGTTGCCTAAATCAGGGCTAAAGCACAGGAGCAGCAACTGTGAGCTTGACTTGTCCATACGTAGGCATCTCAACATACAAACTACTGGGGGGGGCACTTGGCTTTTCAGAAGGACAAGTTTCCTGTATGTTCTGCTTCTTGTCTGAGATGTTGCATGCACATGTCTTTCATAACTTATGAATCTGAAATCACACCACATGCTAACAGTCGGTAAAACAGGTATCTCTTTAGACTCTGCGAACCAAACAGACTACACTTCTTTGGACTAACCTAGTAAAACTTTAAAGTATGGTCACTTGTATTTAGGTAACAATATCAAATTGACTCTTACCCTTCTTACACAACCCTTTGTGCTCTGGATTTTTTTTCCAGACTGTTTTTCTGACAAGCTTGCTTGTTGTAGATGTGAAAGATATGAGGACAGTACTTTGTTTAGCTTGGCAGTCAAATTTTTCTTGTCCAAATTAAAAAGTGAGAGTTCCAAACTGAGAGTTCCATTTATTGAACTGACAGAAAAAATGTAGTTGCAATTTGGATGAATCTGTGTTGGTTGTACACCTCAGAAAACATACTTTCTACATTAAAATACATTCTGGCAAATTCACTCAGCCTTAGGCGGAATATTATGTACACAGATGCCCTTTGTAGTTTAAAAGTTTGGGAAATATGCTTTAAGTAAGTTAGAAATAATCATCTTTAATTTAGACTGTAGGTCTTTTCAGCATGACTCATACCCTCATCATTATCTTACCCTTGCAGCATTACTAAAATACTAGTGTAATTAAGATGAGTATCTTACAAGATTTCTCCCAAGGAAATTTATTACAGAGAAAAGAACACTTTCTCTTTTTTGACAATATGAGACATAACTTTCCTTTATTTTTATAAAATTGACAATATACGAATCTACTATATGATAAGGAAGTATTCTATATGACTAATACATTTAAATACAATGCTAATAATTGCAGAATACCAAATGGGTAAAATTGTGTTATGAATAATATGACTTCACAGTCAGAATTAAAATGCTTAATAGAGTTGCTCCAATGTCAAGTTCTATTTTCAGTCATTTCAACTATACATTCTTATCAAGGAATCTAAATGGAGCCAGTATTTTAAAAGACATAAAAGGCAAGATAGAGAAGTGCACACACGCACTCACAAGTTGAACAGCTTTTACCCACAGTTTTGCAGAAGTATTTAATATTGGTATCAAACAAACTAAATCAGGTATGCATGACATCACAAACTCCTGTGACCTTTATTTAATTGAAACCACATTAAAAATAATAAAAAAAGTCTTGATGTCCACAGTCAACTTCAGGGGAAACATAAACATTTTCATCCAGCTGCATGAAAAGTGGTTAGCTTTGCTGTGTTAAAAAAAGTTTAAAATCAACAATGGCAACAAGCTGCATAATCACCAGTGTGACCAGTTTGTTTTATCACCTCAAGAAGAGCAGAATTTTTATTTTAAGTTCTTCACTGTGGTTACAGTCATAGGTGAATATGTGGGATTAGTGTACCTGAGAACAAAAGTCACCATTGGATTTTTAGTGGTCATTTTATACTTTTTGTCTACTTATTAAAGGTCATTTTTTGTACCACCATAAAGACTGAGCTACCTGCATTGTCCCTACACTTGCTTTCTCAACAGATACATGCAACTGTCTTCGTTACACAAGTAAGCACAAAACACAAGGTTATCTTATGATCCGTGTTATGTTGTCATCTTATTTTGCAAACAGACCTTGATGAGATTATGATTAGGTAATAAAAATGAAGAGTGACTAATGGTATACCAGTGTAACAGTTAATCCCTTAAATTTCTATTGATATTTATATTTTGATATCTATTCTACAATGCCATGCTCAAGGTAACAGACTAGGAAGTGCCAGAAAAATTAGAGAGGAAAACATTAGTAAAATAAAAGCTAACACTGAGATAGAAATTTTTGGTTTTGGAAAACCTCATGATTTTTAGAGTTAGTATTAAGGATACTCCTGACACTGATTTTGACAAAGCTGTTTTAGAAATGTAACACCTGACATCCACAGTCCAATATACAGTAGCTACTTTTGCTTCTCAAAATGTTAGTTTTCTATTGCAAGAATTAATAGACAATTTTATATTATGTGTGGATCTATAATTAAACCCACAGATTTTCTTATAACAGTTAACACTTTTTGGCAGAAATGTCAAAGTAAGGAAAAAAATTTAAAGAGACATGTGCCCTGTAAAGTCACATACAGAGTTTTAGTGGACTTCTAATTGCCTTTAAATAAGCTAACTTCAGTTCTTGAAATAACCTAGCAACAGGGAAAGGGATCCTCGTGGGTTTCTTCACTTCAGATTTGCTGTCCTGATTTCAAAGAAATCCCAAGGAATAAATAAGGAGAAACTTATATGAATAGACCAATTCAGCAATTCAAGGCTGGATTTTTTTTCCCATATAGAAAAGTAAAAACAGTAATAGTTCCCTTGTAGAAAACTGCAGGACAAGGAATGCTTCTAACTGTAAAGATGCATCTGAAAAAAATCCTCTGTTTTCCTTTTCAAAATGAGATTCAAACACTATACCAATACCTCTGCATTGAAGAAAACAAAATGGAATGGAATGTAGCAAATTTACTGACTTCACAATTTGGGGAGAGAACCTTGCTCTGTTCATCATTTCTTTGTGCAGTCTTAACCTTATGAAAGTTTTAAATCATTCAGCTCAGCTGGTCAGTGCGATGGTAGATTACAGAGGCAGCAGTTCAAAGCTGCAGGGGCAGGATCCTTTTTCACTTTCTTTTGAAGAGACATGCTAGAACTATTCCAGCCAGTTCAAACGACAGAGAAACAGGGAAATCAAAGTGTAATAGAAAGTACAAACAAAGTGCAATGTCTGCTGGGTCTGATTCCCACACTTCAGCCCTTACAACTGCAGAAGGTTGACCCATCTTGTCCTTTACATTTAAAGGCCAATTCCTTCCTGGCCCCCTGTAGATATGAGTCAGAGGAGTCAGTAGCATATGAGGGTCTCTGCTTTCCTCCTCTCTGGGTTTCTCCTATCTTCATCTCTAATAGATGTGATTTTTGTGTTCTATATCCTACTTTTTCTTTAAAAACTACATTTATGATCTGAGGCCCTTTTCCAAAATAGATCCTAACCCCTCTGGCTGCTATTCCTTTTTTAACTGGGCTGCAGTCTTCTATGTCAGCTGCTGCTAATTGGTCCCTTAGTTGAAGCTAGGGAAATAATTGGTTTATGTTGGTCTCTTTGAGCTGTGATAGGGTTTTTTCATCTTATCTTATCCACAATACTCCTGAATACGCATCATACAGAAAGATTAAGAAGTCAGGAGCTTTAAATATTCTAATACATTTGGTATTAAAAATTAGTCCTCAGAGTCTAAATCCTTTGGATTTAAGTAAAGTTGCCACTCTTAACTTCCATATTCTGAGATGACTGTAGATGGAGACTATACACAGAATTGCTTGAGTGGGTTCAGCAATCAAGAGACCTGCTGCTGTCTGACCTAGAAGAATGCAGTTACCTGCTTTTCCCATAGAAATGTATGTACGCCCTTCACGGAAATCCTGCCAAATGAGGTAAAAATCATCTTACAATCAGCTGGGATCATACCAAGCAAATACATAGAGATCACAGTCAAATCTCTGAAAAAATACACTGATAGATTATGATTCAGAGAGATGTGAGGATGTATTGTTTGTGGAAAAAAAAGACATGTGGCAACTTGCCTGCTTCCCCAGGTCCTGGACCACAGCCAGGTACATCATTATTAAGCCACAAATGAGTTTGTAAAGTGCATTTAATGGTATATCAACCTGTTTCATTTACCTGATAGCAGCTTTTGATCATTCTTAAGAGCTTGCAATTTATTCTGTTTGCTTTTCATTTTTCTTTGTAGTGCATCAGCCATTCAAATATTTTTGGCATGAATTTCAATGATGCTTACATTACTACATCAGCAAAGGTATGAGGATATTGTATTTTATGGGATCATTTTGACATGTTGTTTTTTCAGCTTCTCTTTTTATCAGTGTCCAGCAAAAGTGTTCTGTAATTGTCTCATTTATTTTGTTGAAATAGTAATCAACCACACATTTGAAATAATCAGTTTTAGGAAAATGAATTTTTTTGATGACTTTCACCTATATAATTTCATTGCAGCTTGCAAGGTGTGACTTCAATGAAGTTTAGTGTGATTTTTTTGAATACTTCCACTAAATTTCATGAGGCCTTTTTAAATCAAAAATTATTTTAGCAAAATAAAGGATGGGAATTCAAAATAAAGTGAGTTATTTTCTGAGCTCTCTTCCAGCTCTCTCTGGGAACATATACTTGCACAGGGAGTAATGCAAATATAGGTTCTGATATTGCAGCATCTTGTCCATGTTCAGCTCCATGAATTTCATATGAAGTATTAAGGCCAGCAGTGAATTTGACTTCTGGGTTCCCATTGCTTTTTCTAGATTCAGCCTGAGTACAGGCTATGGCTTTCAAGTACTTTAGATTCTGTGTTTGGTGGGGGGCAAAGTCCCTCTGGATTCATGTTAATACTTCTCATGCATGAAGCTTCTCATGAAACTTATTTCTCATGCAACCTTAAACTTTATTTCTACCTTTTGAAATGTGGAGCAGAGGAAATGCTGGTGACTGAGGCCCCATGTAAGGCTGGTCTGTCCCCTCATTCTATGAGGAGTTGCCACCACGTGATGTAGCTTCTGACATGAGCATGTCCTCTGTCTTCCTCAAGAAGAACTGTTTGGTGAGGAAGGCCATGGCCAATATTACCTGTCTCCTCTGATAAATCCACTCCTGAAATAGTCTTTTTCATCTCCTTATCGAGCAGTCACTATACAGATATGACAAATATTGGTTGTACCCTTCTGACAAACCCGAGAGACAGCACAAAGTAAAATAAAAAACCATTACCCCATTTGGGCAAATTAATAGTTAACTGACTACTTTCAAAGGGTATTTTAAAAAGTAAAATAAATGTTTCCTATGTTGTTTTTTCTTAGTTTAAATCTATCTATTATTGTTATTTAAATAGATTGATAGGCCCCAAAAAATTCAGTATTATTTCTCAACTCTGTGGTAAAGCATCCAAACAGTACAATAGTTGTATTACTGAAGGGAAAACTGTATAATGAGATTTCTCAGAGGAGCACTTAATGAAAAGCCATATTAGCTGTTGAGGGCTACAACAAACTGTAATGAGATTTAAAGGCTCGTCTACCTATTCTTTCAGAGCTACAGAAAGATCATCTCCTTGGAGAATTTACTACAAACACAGGAATGCTATAACCAATTTAAGAGTACAAGTGGATATTTGTACAAAGAGGAAATTTGTACCCTCTGTTAAGTTCCCTCCTATTCCTGAAGTATGATGGTTTAAGGATTCACTGTCATGCTATATATTAATATTTTATCCTTGCATTGAGGATATTGATCTTGAATGTAAACTGCAGCATTTGCACTCTTCAGATGCTAAGTTATCAAGTCAGATTGATCTGCACTTAATATAAAGGTTATTGTGAAGCTTATTTCAAATTATTCATTTTATCCAGCAAATGAGTTGGAACAGGACAGAATTTTAGGTATTGTGACCTGAAATTATGAGTACTGAATACTGAACTCTCTGTGGTTGGTTGAAATACCTTTTAAAGTGGATTTTATTTATTTGGGTTTTCTCTATCTGTTGGACACAGCTTCATTCTGTTAAATTACAAAAAAATAATTACTGAGATCCTAAAGGAGAAGTTGGAAACATTAGTACAAGAACAGTCTTTCAAGTTGTCTTTAATGCAGTGTAGCAGAACAATGTAGTCAATAGCAAAGCAACTACCCTAAGCTGAACTGAACGCTGAGAACTCCCATGCAACAAATTAAATTTAGCATTTCTCACATAATGCAACAAACTTGAATAAATATGGCTTAAGACATAAAAGATGTTGCAAACACTGGGTTTGTGTCTGTACTGTTGCTCTACTATAACTGAAATTAAAAAACACTCTATGTTGAAAAACACTGCCACTAAAGAGACTGAAGTATTTTAGATGTTGACTCTTTGTAACCTAAAGTGAAGAAAATGAAAGTTTAACAAGCAAAAAATGTACCCAGTGAGAAAATGTTTCATCATTCATGCACACATACTTTCATGCTCTTTGAACTGAATTTCAGAAGAGAAATAAGCTGTCCTATATCTTTAAAGCCACCTGGATAATTTCGTGCACAGTCTTCAGTGCTGAGACATTTTTCAATCAGTTTGTCTCCCTAGGGAAGGGTGGCAGGGTTCTTCCTCTGCCCTCAACAGTAATATGATCTAGGTTGTCCTAGGCTGTGTCATCTTGGAAGTTTCAGCGCAGCTGTGTGGAAAACAAAAGTTTTAGGATTGCAATGGATATTGTGCTTGTGGGGTGATCAAGTTACGTGTAGACAAAGGAATTTAGCTAAGAAGTTCTTAACTGTAGATATAACTCAGATATAATTAACATTGGAATAACAAGTAATTTGGTTTTTAACACATATAAAATCATAGGGTGGCAATTTTTTTAGGTTGCTAACACTGGCTTAATTATTCTCCTATGTGATCTTAGCAATAAAATGGGAAGGATATTTAATCTCTAACAGCAGAAATGAAGAATATAATCAACAATTTATTTCAATATTGTTACCTCAAGGTTATGAGTAGATTTTATTTTTACTTGTTACTGTAGCAAGATCTCTATGTCCCCTGAAGTAATTAGTAGCACATTACCAGCTGTGACACTGTATTACTTAAACATACTTATTTTTAGAATGTAAGAAGGAATTGCAGATTTCTGTAGTTCAAAACACGAGCTGATTAGTTTAAAATTATATCTACCAAGAACAATGTCTCTCTCAAAGCAGTCTTTTCTGTAGGTGGTGTTATGGAAATCATGCCATATATTAGAAGATTAATCTGAAACATTTTCACTCCCTGAAGTAAACTCAGAACATCATCTACTGATGATTTGTTTTGATAAAACAGTATTTTAAAGTTTAGTTCCTGAGAAAATTCTCACTTCACGCAGAGTTGGAAAAGTTAGAAAGAGTTTTTAGAGTGTTTTTCACAAGATTTATTTTTTTAATTCCCCAGTCTGAATCATTGCAGACAGGTTGATTTATTTTAAAATATGTGAAAAGACAGAAATCTCAGTAGATTAATTAATTTTTTTTTCTTTTGTCTTTGAGGTCGAAAATAAGAGCTGTTCCTAACACTTTTCCAACATTTTAGACTGAATCAAAAGAGATGAACTGTTCATACAGGATTCCAGGTATTTTGGAGCATAATCTATATCCACTTTAGATGAGTATTTGGCTCATAATTTTGGGTGATGTTGTTCATGAATCTTACTCTTCTGTTTTGTCAGACTTCTGAGACATTCAGCAATTAAACGACACTGATTTGCACAATTGAAGATCTGGTATTGAGGATGTTGACCCATATGCTATGTGTAGACAGGGAATACACTTCATGAAATCTTGTCGAGGAAAATTACTTCTTTCAAAATGATGCTATGAATGTAAACAAACAACTTGAACAGATCTTGAGGTAATGAAACACCTTATAGAGAAAGTAATTCTAGACCCTTGAAACAAGTGTGACTCCCCATGTGAGTGTGAGAACAGGAAACTCAAGGAGGTAGTAATGAAAAACCGAAAGAGAGCGGATGGGAATTCAGTTTCTCTGTTTCTTATGTCACCTGAGCTGGCTGGTTGTATTCTAGCTTAGATATTTGTGCATGGTGCAGCAATCTTTTATGTAAATATACCTTTAAGTAACTAACTTTGTGCCTGATATTTGGTGCTCTTCTCTATCACGGCATAGTTTTCATAAAAGCTTATTGGAATTCTTTTAATAACCTTGAAAGTAAATTTTATCTTAAGATGGAAATGTGCAACCCAACTAATATTTTGATTGCTGTAGATAAAGAAAAACTTGAAACAGAGCGATCAAATCTTATCAAAAGTTTGAACTTAATTTTTGTGACTGTTTTCATTACTGGAATTTTTTCCAACAGGAAATTTACAGTATTTCAGTAAAGCTGTCCTAGTAAAATTTCCAAAGCATTTGTTGCAATTTTAAATCAATTTGATGGTGAGCAGACTCACAAAATTAGTTTCTTAATACAAATCTTCAAGTATTTTATGCACTGTTGATTTCATTAGAATGTCTACCATCTAGAGTCTGTAAATGATAAGTTCATGCCATCCAGTGGGAATCAAATAGCATGTCACCAAAGTCAATCTGCTGCTGATACACCTGCAGAAGTTAGTGTCCCATAGAACAGTGAGAGTAGTTAAAATCCACAGACCATAGCAGAGAAGAAAAAATGCAAGATTTACAAGGTCATAGACCTTGAAGAGAAAAATGTACACTTAGATCAAGAGAAAAGAGATGAAATTCATGATAATCCCAGAGCCAGGGACAGGCAATATGAAGATCTAGGCAGTATGGGGGAAGCTCAGGAGGTATAGTATTTCTGCGACAGAGCTGAGCTCCTGCAATTTAGGGAACATCAGCTACTTCAACTGAAATAGTACAAACACCGGGGGAAGAAAAGCATCAACTTCTGCTTTCCTCTCCAGTACTTAAAAAGAGCTGTTCAGTAAGAAATGTCTTTTGAAAAAAGGACAACATTCATTTGGGTCAATTCCAGGTTGAGTAGGTCTGATGAAGTATTCAAAATATAGAGATAAATTTGGGCCTTTAATACTATCAGAAATTATGAATTAAATACCGGAAAAACAACACAAATATTCACTTAAGCTATATAGGAAAAAATCTGTCCTCCTTTATTGTTTCCCATTGACTTAACTGAATTTTTACTCAGATTATAACAGGATTCAAAAACATAACTGCAAAATCAAGCATGAATTGTACATGTGCAAATGTCCTTTTTCTGCAAAATTGGCAGCTAAAGAGATTTCACATGAAGACCATAGGAGAAGCAGATTAAAACATTGGCACATGGCGTTTGGTTTGAGATTTTTTTCTATACACTTGACATGAAATCACTTTTTTCCTGATATTTATCTCCTGAAAAAAACTAAAAGGAAGAAAAAGAAAATAAAATGAGTGAAAAAGAAAACCATTTAGAAGATAATGCCAAATAGAAAAACACCCACTTTTCCACAATGCTGTTCACTAACTTCAATGTTGTCCTTGGTGGAAGGTTAGTTTTGGAAGAAAAGTATGACATTTTAAAGAACCTTTTCTAGTTTTACTGTTACTGAACTATGCCTATTATTTTGCTTCATTACCGGTCATTAAAAAGAAAAACAGACATTTATGTTTTCTGTCCTACTTTCAATTTTTAGTTTTGCTTTTTTGCTTACAGAGGCTATTTGCATTAGTGTCCGTCTAGCTTAGAGACTATTTAGGATAGAAACAGTGCCCTATTGTACCGGTTTTGAATGGGGTAATTTTCTTCATAGTAACTCATATGGTTCTGTGTTTTAGATTTGTGGCCAAAACAGTATTGATAACACACCAATGTTTTAACTACTGATGAACACCATTTATACAACACCAGTGTTTTGTGAATGGATAATTCGATAAGGAGAAATTACATTTTGAGAACCTCTCTCTGTTGATATGTTTATATATGCATAAACTCCATTAGAGATGAAGGGGTTGAATTCAGAGGTGGGTAAGCAGGACAGTTTTCCAAATGACAAGTCTCGAATGGTCCTATTTAAATTTACATAAGGAAGCACTAAAAGATTCCCAGTGTAGTGAGAAAGAGGAAGGGCCCATAGCTTGTTCTTGTTCGTCAACTATTTCATTTTACTCACACCATTTTTCAACATCAGCATAGAAAATTCTTCATCTCATTCTTTTTGAAGACAGAATAGAGGAATCCAAAGTTTATTGCAAATTCTTTCTATTTTAAGTAGAATTTCTGGCATAACATGTCATTAATCAGAAATTATCTCCTGAATTTCCCTAATATTAATAAGTATTTTACAATAATTATCTTGAAAGTCTAGATTTCAAAGTATCAAACCAAATATAAGAAATAGAGTTATAGCTCCATTCTCAGCAGTAACCTGTTTATGAATGTGTGTCACCTTTGAAAGAATGAAATGACAAACTAAACTAATCTCAATTATCAGAGGTCTCAGAGAACAGGTTAGTTAAATGCTTGCAAAGAAAAATATAGGTATAGTTGGTCTTGCCCTGAAGAGGAAAAATCAGATAATTATTAAATTTTCTGTTTCTGTTCCTTTTCTTTCTCTGCCTATGTTGTGGTTCTTTTACTCAGAGTTCAGATTGAAACGCAGGAGACGGAGAGTTGTTCTTCGGACTCAGATGTTTATTATTTCTTACTATGGTATAGCTGCACAGAATGTGCCTCTAAGTAAACAAGGTGGAAATGGCCCCAGAGTTCTACCTTCCAAGGTCTTTTAAAGCCCAAATTCCCAATTATGGAATGCCAACTGATTTATTTTTACTTATAATCCAGTAACTAATCATTCATGTTCCGCACTGTGGGGTTTTTGAACCAATACCAGACCACCCAGGCTTGTGAAAAAGAAGAAAGAAGAACTAACCTACACCCAAAATCCTCCATCTGGTTACATGTATACTACTATATCCCAGAAACCTAATTTCTCTGAACCCAGGGTTCCAACAGATGATCTCTTGAAATTGCTTCCAAAGCTACCCTCTGCCAACTTCTTGTCTAAAGTTGCACTACTACTAAATTTTTATTATTTTATCCTTGACTTCCCTGTATCTAAGTAAAAATTTAGGATAAATATGCAGTTATTCCAAACTTTCTGTTAAAAAAAAAGAATCACCTGAAAAAAGCTGAAAAATTTTTTCTGTTATCCATGTCATGACGATAATTTTCAATATTTTGCCTCAGTATCTTATAAAAGGAAAAAGGAAAAAAAAGTGGAGGAGGGTGAAGAGAAAAAAATCCCCAAAACAGCTGCTTAGTGGGAAGACAACCCTGATAGATTTGGGGAAAACAATTGCTTCACTTTTTATTTAAAGTGACTACTTGTTGTTTAGAAGTAGGAATGACTGTATGTTGCGAATCTGATGTAGCTCAATTCATGTACATAGTATGCGAAAAAAGATTTAATTTACACTTATCTAAAAAGACATTTAACGATCTCATTTGTTCATATTTCAAAATGAAAGTGACTTTTAAGAACTTGCCACCCTTTGCACAGATGATACCCTCTCTCAAATGCAAATGCCATAATTTCAACTGGAAGACTGTAATTAATCAGTTTCTTAAAATATGCTAATATGAGTCACAACTGTGCAAATTGAATAGGGTGCAATATTTTCCATATTGTAAATATTGTTTTTGTAACAACAGTAATTGCCATTAGAAATCAGAGACTATATAAGTTTTGATATTTTCTCAATAAAAAGAATCCTGCTGTTAATGCAATATTAAACTACAAAGACTTAGTATTTATCTGCACCCAAGAGGTTCAAATGAAGTAGGTGAATCAGTTCTGTTTTCTGATTATAATAAGACAGTTGCAGAACCTTTTTTAACATTAATCAATGATTCACTTCTTTCCTATTTCCTATGAATGCTAAAAATGAAGATTTAAAAATTCTCTAGGGTTTCGAGTTTGCATTTAATTATAAAGGGAAAGCTGATCAAATAGAAAGAAAAATCTCCACATTGTTTTTGTATATATGTTTTTTGCAAATAATTTAAGTTATGTACTGTATTTTAAACATTTTTTTAATATCTTCCAAGTATTTATGAAATGTTCATAGATGCTGAGTGAGGAATTTAAAATGAATGGTTATTTGTCCAAAATATATATTAAAATTATTTGATAATCAATATTATTTTCTCTAGGAAAAATGAATAATGAAAATTCACAGAAGAAATTAGAGCATATAGAAGAATGATAAAGCAATATATGAAACATAAATTGTAACAGAATATATTTTCTAAATTCTCCAAACTAAGTGCAGTTGCAGGAGAAAGGATTATAGAAAATTCCTTAGCTCTGGATGGCAAGTTTATACAGGCAATCCCACTGGGACTGAACCAAAACAGCAGGGGCTTGATTCAGGTTTTGATTCAAGCATCAAGTGCCATTTGATGTATTGTAGGTTGGGCTTCCTGGTATCCTGCTGTTGTTGAAAAGGTCAGCTGCCTCCCACAGCTTTTGTGTCATATCCACTGTACCGTATGGATTATTCCGGGATTTTATAATATTGCAAAGAACCCACTGAATGGAGCAGCAGGTGGTTATCTTCAACTGCTTAGAAAAATGTTGGATGAATGAGGGTCTATAGCAGACAACAGAGACCTAGAAGCTTGAATTACAGTTGATGCTAATATACAGTAAATTGTCCCTATACAGACACTGAGCACCATTTAAGATGAAATCTTCTGTACAGCCTTTAGCTGAAGATCCAAAGAGATTAATGTCTCCTACAATAGTTATATGTACTAAGTTTGTGCCAACCTCTTGCCCACCCAAGTGCAGTGTCTCTCTGACTTAAATGACAAATAAACATTTATTCACTGACAGCTGAAAGAGAACCTAAATTTCAATATTTCATTCCTAAATTGAGTTCCAACTCTACCACATAAATAGTCCAATTTCAACTGAGAGTTGGTGATCTGATTCTTCTGTTTCCTAAATCCTAAATCAATCTATTTTCTTTGTCTTTTCTACTATTGTAGATCTGGTACATTTTTCACAACCTCAACCCTCAGCCTTCCATCTGTTTTCCCAAATTTGAAATCCCATTTTATTCAGAACATATTATTTCAGTAAAAAATGTAGAAATATATTCTCTGTATTCACCAAAGTACTAGTTTATCTCCATGCTTTCTAAGCCATATACATAATTCCTCAGCTTTCTTAATGAAGTATTTTCTGGTCTCCAGCTCCTGTTTAACTTAAACTAATTGGATATTAGGTTCACACAATTTATTTTATTACTTACTGCAGCCTCCAATAACTTAGATTTGGAACACTGTAACATCCAGAGAATTTAGAATGCGGTAATTTCTTTAAAAATACAAAAAAGAAACAATGAATTCTAAACTGGTTCAGTTCAATTTGAAATGCACGGGTTCCTTCATTCTCTTCCAGAAATAGAAATCTTCCAGCTGATGCACTTTGAATGATAGTAAACCAGATTTTACATCTTCACTTATACATGAGTAGAATGGTCCATTATGAGTTAGTCTCAAAGATTTATTAAGATGGTAACCTCTGGAAGTTAATGACTTGACAAAACTGTGATATCTCAAATGTTTTCATATGGGAAGTGATGCCTTTTCCTGGTCTTAAAAGTTAAGAGCCAGACACGGTTACAGGAAAAAGGTTTTTTTACCTTGGTATTTAATAAGGATCCTTATGGTGCACCCCTTCACCAAGGTGGAATGCGCCGAAATGCACACACACGATAGATCGTGTATACAATTTATAGACCTTGCAAATTAGCATATCTACAAAGATTCCCCAATGAGAGGCTTGAATGGATACCATGCTATCCCCCCATCCTGAGGAATTCCCCCCTGGATGGGCCTAATCTGAGTTTACAGGATGTGTTCTAGAGAGGACCTTGGTTTCTCAGGATAGCGTGGGGCTTTCCGGCCTCCAACTGCAAGGCCTCCAGGATGTTTGGTCTCCTGGCTTAACAGAATACTAGGGCTATGCTGAGTTATCAGACTTAAGGAATTACAAGTATGCATGATAAGAGCACTGAGGATACATAAAAGCTATATAAAAGGTATATATAAAAGGTATATAAAAGAAAAAGCAAAAAGTCATCATGGCATCAGAAGAGACAAGTTGCTGTAAAATTAACACGTTAAGAATAGGGTGAATGCACAAAAGTTGTATGAAGATAACTTTATTTTGAAGAAATTATAAGTTCCTGTATTTTTAGACAAGTATTTTACCAAGTTAGAGTTGTTTTAGCTGATTATTTTAGTGATCATGTCATGTCATGGTGGTGACCAACACACTGTGTTTGATTTATAGCAGGGATGAAATATCTGTGTTTGAGCTATGACAGGCAAAGGGTTTGGGTTCAAAGACCAGAATATAGGACTTTCCCAAGCTGAAATTGTGTATCGATGGCAGAGTAAACTGTGTCACATATGATAAAAACCAGAAAAGTAGCAAACTCACAAAGAATAGTTACAGATATACTATTAATTAATTAATAATAATAGATCACTGATGTGCATGAAAATACCTGTGACATCAACAACTTCTCCCCACTCCCCTTTTTTTCTTCTCTATAGTTATGGTTTATTTCTATGGCTAAAATACAGTGATGTTTTGCTTGAATTATAAGTGCTAGGTCATGTTGGACATGTTTGAGTAGAGCTTAGTTGAATCCAAATCTGTGTTTATATAAATTTACCTGAGAAAATGGTAGTAATAAGACTTGTCACCTGTGACAGTACTTTGGGAAGACCAAAATGATTATGCAACTGAGGCTTATGCGGGATTTAGATCATTAAAACGACTTCTAAAGACTCTCTCCTCCATGATTAAACCTGTTTAAGTGCATATTATGATCTAGATCATGCCCAGAATTAGCATTGTCCTGGATAAACTGACCCTATAAACACCTATCTCCTTCAGTTTTTTGGGTTGCAATATCCAAGGGTTCTTCTGACTATGAAGTCTATGAATATTCCTCTATCACAGCTTTCAAATTTAAATATTTTAACAGTCCATGAAAAAGAAACTATATTTGTAGGACTCCTTCACAAGTATTTTAAGCAATAAGGTGCAGCATCAAATTCCTCCATATTTGCCCTTATTCTGGTGTCAAACTAATATTCCTGAGTATATGACAACAGATTCTTTCCCTTGGATATTTTGTTTCCCCTTAGGACATTCTCTCCAAAATTGGGAGCAACGGGTTCAGACTGAAGAGTGACAAGAATTTTACAGTTTATCCCAATCTCAGCTATCTTCAGGTTTGAATTAAATCTCTGGAGTGCAGCTGTGTTTACCTCACCAGCAGGAGTAACCTCAGAGATATCCAAAGTATTTATTGAGAGAAAATAACACTGCCATGCTGAAAAGGGTGAAATATACTTGAATGCAATATAGGGTCTTTTTCACTCATAGATACTACGGAATCACTATTATTTTGATTTTGCTATAATTTCCATAATCCTGTTTGGTACTTCCTGTTTATATAGATATTTATTAAATATTAAAAGCCATTTTAAAAGCTTTAGAGAGTTTGACTGTGAAATATCATGCTGCAAAACATAATTGTGAGGATTGCTTGCACTTTTGGACCTTTGTGTGTACATTAGAGCACACCCTTCCTCCAGGGCTCAGTCTCATTTATTGTGCAGTTAATGAACAAATATTGGTGTCGTCCCATGTTATCTTTATTACATTGAAGACAAAAGTGATAATATTCCCTACAGGGTTTTTTTAGCAGTCCTTAATATAATATGCAAGTGCTTCACAAACACTGATTTATTTATTATTTTTTCTCAGCAGCTTCATAATATGAAGAATTGTTGTTCTAATTTCACATATGGGGAATCTGGAAACAGAGTCATGATAGACAGAAACATCCATTGTTTTTGGAGGCCAGGTTTAAAAATCTGGATCTGATTTATGTCAGCATATGTTGCATCGTGCAGCACTCTGTATTTAAATATAGCACAGCTCCTATAATTTCAATTGAAGCTGAAAATATTCAAACCAAAAATCAAAGCCTTTAATTAAAAACACAGGAAATGAAGAACATGCAATCAACGATCACCTGTTAAGTGTTTGAGTAGAATGATTTTTCCATTAAATAGACAGAACTCAATTCCCCAAAGCAACACTTCCTCTTTGATAAAAACACTGCTTTCCTTTCCCCAAGTACTATATATTTCCAGCTTCTGTAGTAAATAGCACAGGACCATATAAGTTTCCCTTTCCACATAGCCCTGCACAGTTCTGCTTCATCTGCAGTCTAGTTCTGTTCTTGTGCATTAGTGGGAAGATCTGTTATACAATAATATAAAAATATTATTGTGCATACAAGAATTGGTGAAATTAATCAAAACATTATCATTTGGCAAAAGTAGTATGAAAAATTACCAGCTAAATAGCTAACATTGCTAAAATTGTTGCCGGGTTTTGATGGTCTCTCAATTCTCTCCTAGACTCTTATCTTGAAATTTGATGTCCAAAAATTGTTGGAAGCATTGCAACCAAGGTATAACCAGTGCTGAGGAGAGTAGAGGGATTGCTTCATGTATTCTTAGTCTTCATGCACTGTTGCAGTGGGGTCTCCTGCAACATGCATTAGTCAGCGAGGCCCGTGGAAAGAAGTATGGACCGACTCTTGGTAGATGTTTCAGAGATCTTTATTCTCCAGCCACATGGCCGGGCACTGCTGAAGAACTGAGCAATCACAGGACAACCAGGGTCCTCCTCCAGGCAGGGGAACACAAAACAACCAGTGGGGAACAAGACTGACCAGGGAGTAGGGAAACCCCATAGGCCGTGCCTCTACTCCAGGGTCCCCTCCCCCCAGACCCCATGCCGTGGGGAGAAACCCCAACAATGCACGAAGGTGTGTTGTGTTTTTTCCAGCTGCATGACCTTGTTGGCCATTCTCAGTTTGGGACTCCGGTGACTCCCATACCTTGTAACATTGCACCCTAACCACCAGGTTTGTATCCTGTGTTTGTGCCCATGAGCCTTATCTTGTACTTGTCTCCCTGAATAGAACCCTATTTTTACCTCAGTGTATCTTTAATTTGTTAAGATTGATCAGTACTCTAATCTTGTCTTCAAACATACCTCTAAGATTGGCACAAGAATTTAATTTTCTCTGTTTTTTCATCCATTTTATTAATTAAAATATTGAATTGTTCCATATCCAGGGTCTAGGACAGATCTTTCAAGAGCTGTATTGAGTGCTGAATTTTCATAGACAGCCACTAAAAACTATGCTCTAAGAATGCGTTTTGAGTCATCCTTCTTTAAAAATACATGAATGTTTTATCTTCAACTATATTTATTTGGTCAAGTTGCTTTTGAGAAGGACATCTGAGACACTGCCAAGAAATCACACAGCAGTCAAGATAAATGATACATGCTCTTTTTTTCCCATGCTCACAAGACTAGCTTCCATGTTGCAGAAGTCATTTAGATTGATTTGCAAGTTTTTCTTAAAAGACTCTGTAGCTTTTACTCATCTCCATATTCTCTTGTACGTAATTAGAATAGTTTAGCTACTTTTTACAGTATTTTTCTGTAAGTAGAAACGAACTGGTCTATATTGATCCTTTTCTTTTTTGATGCACACCACATTTGTTTTTTCCAGTCATCCAGTGCATCACGTATCCTATAAGCATGTTCAAAGTGTGTCAAGAGATGCAAAATTTTCCTAACCAGTTTTGTAACTAAACATATAAAAAGCTAAAAAGAGCTTTCTAAACTAAAAGGAATTTTAACCGTGCCTTCCTTTTACTCAGCTGAATTCACAGCCATTTCTTATTACCTTACTACTAACATTAATGTTTTTATGGCTGTATGGTTATGAGCATTATTTGAGGTGAAGATATATGAACAGATTAAAGAAAAAGTGTTAAACACTTCAGTCTTTTACAGACCAGATCCTTCTCTCTTATTATTTAGAAACGTACTTGCAGAAAGATTTTTTCTAGTGTTAACAATCCTTTAAATTTCCATATCATTATTCTCTTGGTATTTCTGACTTTCTTAGTTACTTAAACAATTCTTTTGCACTTGTGTGCAATAAACAGGCTGTAATTTAAACTTTCTATGTAGTGTTTTCCTCATTTTAAATGTTAACCTCTTCCTGTACTTTCTGTCTTTCCTCTGCAACCCGTTAGTATTTGTGTCCCTTAAATCAAACTCCTGCCTTTTCTTTTTACTTTTTTTCTTTTCTCCTTTTTGCTGACTTTCAAGATTCTTTTTTAAATGCATGTTTCTAAAACCTATTTTTTGTTATTTTGTCTTTATTTTCCTCATATTCTTTATGTAATGAATTCCCTTCATTTGATGATCTTTTTGTCGTACAAATTCTGTCTTTGTTAACATTGTTGACCAGTCCCTCCTTCTGGAAATATCAGTTGACTCACATTTAGTTATTTCTCTATCTGCTGTATCAAAAAATTACCTGGAAAAAATTACTTGTTTGGAAGAGAGCAAATGGAAGGAGGGAATTCCTCATAACTTCATTCTATTTCTGTACTTGCTCCCTTGGTCATTTGGGGTTTTTACTGTTTTAAATATTAACTATTCTAACTTTTTTACTGTAATAAAACTTGGGCAGAGAATGCACTTTAACGGACTTTGGATTTGATAGTGAACCTAAGGATAAAATTGAGGCAAATCCAAACTAACTTAGCTCTGGTTAAGTTTGGTCTCATCATAACTTTTGTATTTCTCAAAAATATGACCTGAGAGAAATTATAAAAGTGTTTTGATATATAAGGCAGCATTTCTTTTTCTTCTTCCCTGTAGGCAAAGGATATATTCAGTGTGTTTTCTACAGAGATGGAAGAATATTTAGGTTAATAGAAAAGCATATGGAGAGAAGGCTAATAGAAAAACATATGGAGAGAAGATACATAAGTACAAAGTTAGCATCGCACCAAGTAGACAGATGACTAAAAAGGAACTAGTTTATATTTAATAGCTGACTCTTTCCTGGGACATGTCTGATTTTAAGAACAAGCAGAGATTTGGCTTTATTAAAAAGACAGAACTCTCTCCTGCCACTTTCTTTAGGTGTGGTTCCTAAAAGTCAGTAAGAAATGGAGTGATTTCCATTCTGATTGATTTATCAAGAGGCGTCTGGAAATTTGCAGGAAAAGGGCAATAATTAGTAAACCACAATTAGGTTTTACCTAATCAGTCATCCTTTGTACTGCTATGCAGATATTTGGCTTTTGTCAGACTAGAAATTCTTTGGAAGGAAGACTAGGATTTCCACTTGTGCCACTATTGGTCAGTTAGACTGCATGGGCAGAGAAAATCCACATGAATTACTCTCAGGAACAGAACTGCTCTGGGGCATAAGGCAGCTACAGTGGGGATGGGCCAGAAGTGGTGGTTTTGTCCTCCCCATTCTCTGACCCAGAACTCACACACTGCACGCAGCAGAAGTAGAAAAGCAGGGGAGTAAAGGCCTGATTCCTGTCTACAAAATTACTTCTGAAAACGTTGATGGAGGTGACTTTAAAAGGGAGGCATTTGCTGAAGGAGCAATGACTTTTGCAAGCCTGTGTAGTTTGCAGTGCAGTGTTTGGAAAGCCATAAAAGAAATAGAACTACTCTAATGGAAAATGATAAAGAAATGGATTTCAGTCAGGCTTGCACTTCAGAAAGAAAAAATTCTGGCTACATCCCAGAAGTCATGTTAGAGGGATTTCACGCCAAAGAAATCTAAGGGGAAAAGGTAAATTTATAAAAGGTAATGTGTACTCTGACCTCTAAAAAGAACTTGTATTTTACAACGTAACAATTTACCAGTTTATCTCTGTGTATTCATATTTTCTCTTATGTTCCTCCCAACTCTCTCTATCTCTATAACATAATTAGTTATTCATATCTTGCACTCTTTAAGTATATTAAAATCAGGGATTTATTTCTAAGTTGTACTGTTTGTATCATTACTAATGGAGCTACAGCTTTAAGTAAGGAATGTTTACTCAGGCACATCAAGTATTCACTATGAAAGCAATTAAAGGGTTTGATGTTCACAGTCAAGTATTAATATTAATGTGGAAACTGCATCCAAATCATTTAGAGGTGGTTAGGAAGACCTCTGGGAGTGAGACAGCCATAAAAAGCAGAGACATGATTACAGCTGTATGGGAAAATAATGGAAACAGCTACTCTCTAAGCATCCTCAATAGGGAAGGAGGATCCTCAAAACCTAAATGAATGTGAATATAAGTGGCAGCTTTTAAGTTTGATTTGCCTGCTATAAAAAATTTTACATTAGTAAGTGTCTAGAGCCTTTGCACTCAAATGTATTTTTATCACTTGTCTCCAAATCCCTTTATGGATAGTACAATTAACGGCACACATGAAACAAAACTGCATGACAATAATTTGCAGACCATTATGATCTCAGAAGTGGAACTGTAATTCTCATCTTCTGTTCCTGACACCACCTACTGCCAGACCTAGGGTGAGCCATTTAACTATTGGCTTGATTTTTCCAGCTATAAAATTGATGGGAAAGTTCTAATGTGTCTCAGGGTATATTTGGAAGGTTAATCAATAACACTTGTAAAGTTCTCAGAATGTTGCATCAATAAGATATAAACTTAATTTGCTGAAAATGCATTTGGATTGACTATCAATCTACAGATACTCTATTTACTACGCAGTCTAAAAGGATAAAAAAAGAAAACATTTATTAATAAATAAAATTTGAATAAAAAATTATCACCTCTGAAGGATGACAAAAAACCAGCTTTGGCTACAAGTCTCTGTGACAGTCTTCCCTTTTCCACTGCTTTAGGAGATTTGCTTTCAGATTACTGTTTCTTCATTTCTAGATAACTACACAGGAGTTGCTTTAGGCTTGAGAATAGGATAAATCTTTTCAGTGTGTCTTTTTTGGTTTCGATTGCCGTACTGGAACAGATTTGGCATTTTGACATTCAGCATTAATTTTATGCCTCTCTCTCTCTTTACTGTATCCATGTTGACATGGCTGTATATGCAAAAAAGCACAAATGCATTGCTGAGAGATGTCTGTAAGTCAGTGGTTGAGGGGGAACAGTGTAATGAAGAGAAACATGACATTCCCATAGCAACAGTGGCAAAGCTCTTTATGCTGATGTTGAGTAGAAAATTGCCAGTGATCTAAAGGACAGCAGAAATAAGCTGTATGTGATTCTAAAAGAATTTCTTACTTTGCCAGAAACAAGTCAATTTCAGGTCGGTGTCAGAGCCCAGTGGCTGAATAACATTAATATGGAGCTAAAGGAAGACATTTACAACTCACATCACCTATGGAGAGTATATTGTCTTAGAAATTAAAACCCACAGTTTATGTAACTATTTCAGAATATTACTTATTTCTTGTCACTCCACAAAAATTTTATTTTTTTAAACAAAATGCATGTTTTTCTGAACAGTCTTAATATCAAGCCTGAGATGTTCCTTTTTTTGCTGCCTTAAAGATACATTAAAGATATATAATTTGGTAGTGTTTACCAAAATCCTGACATATTCTCCAATGGGTTTTACATCTTGCAGAGCATTCATCTATTAAATTTTACAGCTAAATGTGTTCTTGCTTTTGTGAGACCAATATTTTTCAGGTGTAGAAACAAGTTTCTAGATGCCTAAAGCAAAATAATTTTCCAGTTTGCATTTTGTGAAGATTTCTGTAAAAAATTTCATTGGCATCTATATTTCTATTTCTGATTAAAATTTCAAATAGAGCAATAATATTACTGAAGAATCTGTGAGTGGCAGAAGAGTCTGCAAAAATCTGGTTTTAGTTTTTCCATCAAAATCCTAACCAGTTATAATTTTTCAAACCAGTAATTTCATGGAGAGCAGCAGTGTTACTTACATCATGTTGTATTACAACAGCTATTTAGAATTTTCTGCATGAAATTACTCCAACAAGCAAAATAATTACGTCTCCAGGTAAGAACATCCCTACAACCAATTTTGAAAAAATCATACTGGAAAGAGGATCTAGCAGTTAGTAACTCATAAAAATCTCAGCCATTTGACAATGATGTGCAGCCATTTATTTTCACAACCCATTGCTAGCTAACCCTTTTCCCTCTGGCTAGGTTTTATTTTAAAAATGAGATTCAAGGTACAGCATTTTGTAACTTAAAAAGTAAAAGCTACTACTTGGAGTGCTTCAGGGAGCATCACTTCATCATGAAACTACTAAACTAAAGGGATATACCTATCAGTCCAGGTTGTTAAGCATCACCCACAGGTTGCTGCTCTATTGGTAATGCATTTGATGTTGATTCCAACTGTACCATTACTGGTGTAAAAACAAAAAAGAAAAAGCTTTTCCTTCTTTAGAGTTCATAGTTTCTGAGAAAAAAAAGCCAAATCAGGCAAAAATTGTTAGTTGATATGAAGCCCTTTAGGCCTAATGATAGGATGCCTGTATTTTTTAATTATAGTGAGCTCCTGTTCTTTAATAATTCCTGTCACAATCCAAACATGGCATGTCAGGTTCTGTATCACAGTCATAAGGAATTCTTCATATGAATGTAGTATTTATGGAGATATAGGTGAGAGGCTCCTGTAGAACTTACACATTCATTCAAATAATTTTGTATGGTTGTAGATATAGAGTCATAGAATCATAGAATAAGCTGAGATGGAGGGAACAGATCAGTATAATGAAGACCAACTTATGGCTTTGTGCAGGACATCCAAGAATCCCACCATGTGCCTGAAAGCATGGTCCAAACAGTTGTTGAACTCTGTCAGGTCTTTGAACTCTTGTCAGGCCTGGTGCTGTCACTACTTCCCTGGGGAGCCTGTTCCAGTGCCCAGTCACTCTCTGGGGGAAGAACTTCTTCCCGATATTCAACCTAACCCCCTCCCCCAATCCCCCCAATACACCTTAAGGCCATTCCCTCAAGTCCCTGGCCATCACAGAGAAGAGATCAGTGTCTGCCCCTCCTCCTCCCCTCATGAGGAAGCTGTAACTGCAATGAGGTCTCCCCTCAGTCTCCTCCAGGCTGAACAGACCAAGTGACCTCAGCCGCTCCTCATACGGCTTCCCCTCAAAGCCTTTCATTATCCTTGTTACCCTCTTTTGGACACTCTCTAATAGTTTAATGTCTTTCATGTATTGTGGCACCCAAAACTGCCCCCAGCACTCGAGGTGAGGCTGCCCCAGTGCAGAGCAGGGTGGGACAATCCCCTCCCTTGCCCGGCTGGTGATGCTGTGCCTGATGCCCCCCAGGACACTCTTGGCCCTCCTGGCTGCCAGGGCACTGCTGACTCCTGTTCAACTCACCATCGACCAGGACCCCCAGGTCCCTTTCCTCATGCTGTTCTCCAGCCTCTCATTCCCCAGTCTATCTGTCCATCCAGGGTTGCCCCATCTTAGGTGCAGAATCCATCACTTTTCCTTGTTGAACTTCATATGTTTGGTGATTGCCCATCTCTCATATACACATTGTTCTATGAACCTCACTTTATTCTTCCAAATTTTGAGTTTCCTCCTTGTTATCTTTGCCACATCATTCGTAAATAAATTCCCTGCCTTTTTTTTCAATGTGATTCCAGCCCTCTTTGAAGATCCTTACATTGCTTCAGTCTTTCCTTCACCTGTGTCTTAAGAAATTGTTTGAATAAGACCAAAACACACTTTATATCATTGAATACTGGACGAGTTTATCAGAAATAATTATTCAGATATGTACTATGCTACTGAATATTTTATTGTTCTTCACACTACTAGCGGAAAACGAGAATCTTTCGTGCTCTTCATCAACTCAGGAAATGCAAACCTACTGTTAGCTGCCACTTCAACAGATGCTGTAACAGTGTTGGTGCAGTTTCAGTCAGTGTTATATTCATTAGTTTCTCTAAATGATTGAAGTGGAAAGTGATAAGACATATTAATTATTATGTTAACTTTGTGAAATGTGAGATTAATTGAAGGATTAGTTCCAAAGTACTCTAGTTTGCAGATTGCATGTGAAGTGGGTGAAAAATCTTCCTCCATTTCTAGTGCAATGCTCTTATGGTCAAGTAGGTAACTTTACAGGTAGAAAATAGAAATTAGGTATTTTTATCTCAACATGGTTTGAAACACTGAAACCTCCAGTTAAAACTGTATAGGTAAATTTAGTATAGATTAACTCCACAGTCCTCATTCATGAGTGTAAAAAACACATGTGACCTGGTGATTTGCTTCATTAACTCATGAAATTGCTCTAAAGCTGTGCAGTGAGTCACTGGAATGAAATATTTAAAACAGTGGATAGGAGCAACAAAGAAACTTTCACACTTCTTTCCTTCTGGATTTTGGCTAAACAAGAGGATGGTCAAATGATATGTAAGTAAATATAAAATGCTCTAAAATGGAAATATCTGACATTTGACAAAAAAAAGCAAGAAATCTGGAGCAAAACTAGTCACAGTACATGTGTTCAAAATGCCCTGCCATTTGTTCCATTATCTGCTCAGTGTTCATTTTGCAATAAAATACATTTTCCATACAGCTATAGGTAAAATTATTAACACACTCTTCAATGTTACAAGAACTATTCTTGTCTGAAAAGGAGATTATTTGTTAGTGGAATATTTTTCCTCTGTCTTTGCAGTTTTTTGGATTTTGAATTTTTTACACCATACAATGTTTTCCACTTCCTTACTCTTTTGGACCTGTTGCTTTATGCTGGAAAACTAACTCTGTTTTGGAGGTCTATGTAGTCAGGAAAAGAAAAGAAAAACACTGAACTTTGATCTTTTCTTTCCTCAATGCAATAATATGCAATTTCCTGTCTTGCCTTCAGTACTGTTTTCATTTACATTATACAGTTTATTTTACAGCAGGGCAAGCAAAAATAAAATACATTACTAGTTTCCTATTACCTTCCTGCACATGCTAATGGAAGAGCACAATGCTGCCTTCATGTGAAAATGAAATCCCAAGCTTATCTCTTTTCAGCATTAATGGCAAACTTGCTGACCAATATATTAAAATTATGTACAAGAAAAACTGCTTCCTTGGCTGCTCATATTGAGTCGATTTCATTCATTACGATTCTATATCTGAAAGTGCAGACTGCAAAATGTGGGGTTTCAAACTCAAATAACATGTTAATACTTCCACAAAATATATGTCTTTAGATATTTGGGACTAATGTTTCCCAGGATTCAGTGTTCACTGAATTCAACAGTAATCTTGCCCATGACCAATGGGAACAGAATATCATAGTCACGTCAGCCTCTGACCCACTGATTTGTCCTGATACCTTAAGGAGATTCTTCCCTAAGAACTAGTTTCTATTTCTATAAAATGAGCTTGTGAAAGGTGGTGAGACGTAGAGCTGTCTGAATTGGCTGTACTTCACTCTAGCTTCTGCAATGATAGACACTGTTTTAGAACTCCTTCATGAAGAATTGTGCCCTATACATGCAGTTTTGGCTACACATTTGGCCAGGAGATGATTCAGGTTTCAGACTTTATTAAGTTTTGTAGGATCCATAACTTGCTAAGTTCCTAAGACTAGTTCCCCTTTAAACCTTAAGCATTACGATATTTAGCACTACAGTGTTGCAATACAGGCACTCAGTGCTGGGAGTGGATGCCTTTGACACCCGGCTCCTGTAGAAGTTTTATTTATGTATTGGGACTTTAAATAGACAGGATGCTAAATGCTTGCATGCCTCAGTCAGTAAAAAACAAGTCTTTCAAATCCTATGCAATCTGACATATTCAGCTGGATCTGCATTGTTTACACAGATATAGGACCACAGTCAACTAGACCAGTCCCCATGCAGTCATTTCAGGGAAAAATTTGCTCTGGAGAAAATGTTCATACCCAGTGTATTCTTATCAAAATTCATTTTCTCTGTGATGTAGGAGGGGAGACCTTTGGTTTGCAGATTCAGAGCTGGTGCCTGACATCTGAGGTTAGAACCCCAGGACTTTGTATTTTGGCCTTGTTCTTATCTATACTTTGTCTAAGACATCATAATCAAGTAGATAATGATGGCAGTGCTTCCTAGAGTTCAGCCATCATTAGTGTTAGATTAAAGCTGTGTCACAGTCACCCCAAGACAGTCTGCATACCTAAAATTTACACAACATTTGTGTTGTAATTTGCTTTTTTTCCCACCTGCATCTTCTGGTGCTGCCAGCTGCTTAAAAACCCAGCATCAGCATACAAGGTATGGGTCATCCTCTTCCTTTAAATCTGTAAAGTGGGAGGTGTGAATCCTTTAGCTAAAGGATTCACAAATGATTCAAATTGAAGAAGATTATTCAGATATTTTGTTTCTGCAGTCAGGACTTTAAGATTTGTAGAAAGAGGACATTGGAATATTATCTTAAAACCAGAAAAGGGTACCATCATTGGATGTGTCTCTGACTGACACTTTTTATGTTAAACTTTGTAATGATAAAGCCAGATATCTCAGTTAGATACTTCATAAACATGAGATGAATTATCTTCTTGGGAAGTAACTTCACAATCACCATAAGCGGAGCTTAGTGTGATTGGCTTCAACCCTAAAAACTCCATTCTTTGGGTCTAAAGTTTGATCGTTTTTGGGTTTTGCTTTCTATTTTAAGATATGATGCATCACATGATTGAACCTGGCCAGACTCAGGTACACCTAACAAGAACTCTGTGCCAGCTTGTGGTTTGTACTGACATCCCTCAGCTCTGCAAGGATTGTCAAACATGCTGCCTGCAAAGCTAGCAGTCCTCCAATCTGTCCCTCTGTTTGTGATAAAGATTAAGGAATGCCTGGAGATCTCCGATAGCTATATGCAAGTAAAAAGCACATCATCAGGTCTGACAGAAGAGCAAAAAAAGGTAGAACTACAAAGAGAAAATGGAACCCCCTCAAGCATGAACCGAAAAGTTGAGGCTGATGGGTAGAAACCTTGCAGATTTATAAATGATAGCAAAGAAGTGTCTGAAATCATACAGTCCCCACAAGCTTAGTGCTTCTCAGTCTGTAATCAGAACAAGCCTCAGGCTTATAGGTTTGGACAGACATTTGTTGCAGGACTGTCTTTAATTGCCTGCACCTGATTCAATAGTTTCTTCAGTTATCATTGTGCATCATTCATCACTGCCCCACTGCCTCAAAAAAATAACCTCCAGCAAGAGAGAGATGAGTGGTTTGAAAGTAAAAAGTTTTGATGTACATTTAAACAACTGAAGGTTTTTCAGCTTTTTATTTGCACTCTATCTATAACGATTACCTTTATTTTGAGCAAGAGTGTTACTGAAGACAATTATACTTTAAACAAAGCTAAAGGGGATGAAATTGAATATGAGTGTTCAAGAACCAAGTATCCCACTTCATGTCCTTGTTTTACTAAAGATAACTGGATCAACACTTCCACAATTTGCATGCTCAGGTGCCCTCTAGAGAGATGATCTTATTTTGCATACATATATATGTATATGAAGACTATAAGATGTTTTTCCGTGGTACCCTTCTAGGCTTGACTTTAACAATAGGTAAATAAGTATGTACTGTACAACTCTAATTGTAATGACTTTTAATTCAGGAAAATATCTAAAACCATATCAGAAATTAGCATTTTATTTTTCTAAGTGCTGTGTAAAAACTGTAAGAAAGCAGTTTCAGTGCAGAAGTTTATAAATTAAATCACTTTATGCAAATCTGTTATTTAGAGCTTAAGGGAATCAGAAATCATTTGCAGGATAAAACAAGGCAGAGACCCTGTTGGTAAACAAAACTTCAATTCTGGAAAATGCATAAGCAATCCAAAATGAACTCTTTTATCTTGTTTCAATTTAATTTATATTTATCCACTGTGAACTCTGTAGTCCAGGTAGTTTTTTTTCCCTCTTATTTGTTGACCTGACCACAGCTGTCAGGAAGGAAACTACCTCAACTACAGATAAATCCTAGTCAGACTGGAAAAAATGCACAGGAGAGTATGTACCATGCAAGGTAGTCCAGCAACCTGTCATAATGTTAAAACTTCATTAACTCTTAACTCAGTAACTTTTATTGACAATGTCTGCAACCACATGTTTCAAGTGAACATCATAGGCCAAACCAAGATTGGGTTTCACAGGTGATGTGAATGTAGAAAACTAGCAGAATCATGGAATCATATAATTGTGTAGGTTGGAAAAGACCTTTAAGATCATCTGGTGCAACCACTAACAGGACACTTCCAAACTTAGCCACATCTCTAAGTGCCACATCTACCACACATCTTTTAAATATCTCCAGGGATGGTGACTCCACCACTTCCCTGACCAGCCTGCCCTAAGTTTTGACAACCCTTTCTGTGAAGAAATTTTTCATAATATCCAAACTAAACCTCCTCTGGTGCAACCTGAAGCCTTTTCCTCTTGTACTACTCCTTGTTAAGTGGGAGAAGAGCCCAAACCCTACCAGGATACAACCTTTTCTCAGGTAGTTGCAGAGAGCAATAAGGTCCTCCCTGAGCTTCTTTTTGTCCAGGGTAAACAACCCTTAGCTTCTCCTTATCAGAGTTGTGCCTGGGTTGGGCCTGAAGAGCATCCTGCAGTGAGGAACCTTCCTGCAGTAAGCTGGAATAAGTACTGGCTTGGCAGTGACTTCATGTTGAAAATGCACTTCTTTACCCTGATCATAATCACTACTGAATGCATACAGCATCAATCTCAGCCCCCTTTGCTGGTTTCCCACCCAAATTAGAACAGTCTTGCTGAAGCTGTGTCCTCTGCCTAATAGTTTACTTACTCATGTGCAGGCCTATAATCTTCCCTGTACCAGCCCCTTTTTTTGCCCATCTTTCACCACGTACAAAAAGTTTCTACAAGCAAGATTCATATAACTTGCTAATGCATGGCAAGTTTTTTTCTGTTAATAACAGATGGCAAGGATTGTCATTTTACTGACATTAATATGTTCCCCACTCCCACTGAGCCACCCCATGAGTCCCTGTTAGCTGGCAGGAAGCAGCCAGCTGGAGTAGACTCAACCTCCATTTTTCCTTGGGGCAATTCCTCCTTGAACTTGTTTTTTTTTTTTCTGGTTCACTATTATTTTCTGTCCTTGAGTTTTACATCTTTTTTATATTCTCATTTTCAGTTGATAACCATGAGTCTTTCAGCATTCTTTCTGTGTTTTTACTTTTCTTATTTTGCACAGCTTTACCTTATATTCTGTCTTACAGCTTAGGAAACAGATTTCTTTGTAAAATTGAGCCAATATGGCACAGCTGTGACTCACAAAACTGAATTTTTGGTCACAGAGAGGTGAACTTCAAGGCTGTGGGTTATCAGCTATTCAGAGTCCCTGTGTAGTAGTTTCTCTGGTATAGTCTTGGCATTTGAAGAGGGTGTCATGCAGAGGAATGTTTTAAAAATATACAGGTTACTACCAGAATTGCAGCTGGTATGTGGAGAATCATTTTGAGAGAAGGCAGCACTGCAAAATGCCCTTGCATCCCTGATGTTAGGAGCATGTTACTGTACTTGTAGGTGTCTGATCATAAGCAGCATGGGTCCCAAAATACAGAGGACCATGTAAAACTCTTGAGGGACTATGCACAGGTTGTTAATCTGCCTTCAGATTTCCTTGATCTCCCCAAATTGCTTTCCCCTTTTCTTGTTTGTTTTAAGCAGGCAGCTGGCTCATATTCCCAGGTCTGCTGAAGCTGCCATTTCAGCTCTCTGCTCAGGTTTGCCCTAGAAATAACAATTCCTCAACTGCTGAAATGGACAAAGAATGTTGGAGCCTCCAATTCATCTTGTACTTTTCATTGTCTTTCATAGCCATGACTACAGAATGGAAAGGGAAACCCTGCTGAGAAACACTCTGCTGTCAGAGCAATTTACATTTTGCACCCATTTGTCTTGGCACTGGCTGTTCAAAAGATCTGGTAATAAAACATGTTCTTTCCAGGAGCTTTGCATGAATACCTGAAGAGATGTCCCTGAAGAAGGAGATGATGTGTAGAAGACACCATGAGCTCTTGCACTTCTTTAGTTAAGTTATCAGGATAGAAATACCATGGGGGGGGGGGGGGATCTTTGGGGTATAATCATGGCCAAACAGAGGCAAAAAGACCATCTTTGTTGTTTCCTTTCTTTTTTGCATTCATGGAGTCCCAGAGCCCAGCTTACACTGGCATATACTGTAAACTGATGGGTTTGGAGCACTTTTAAATACCTAGTCTTGAGTGAGTATTCTGGCCCCTTCCAATCCTACAGTGGAGCTATTCCATCCCATGTGAACTGGAAACAAAGGTCTAGAAACTGTACCTGCCCATCCCCAGGTCTCTCCTCCTCTTCAGCCTTCCTCATATATTTTAGTTTCTGTAAGAAGAAATCTTGGAATTGTGGGCTATAATGTAGTTGCAGAATGACCAGAGCTGTCTAGACTTTTCCAGGAGATAGAGTTTAATTTTCTTTTCTACTTTTGCCTTTTGTGTGGCTGCTAGATGACTAAACAGTGTCAGATTAATGGAGGTAGTATTCACGAGAGTAAGCAGCTGGGCAGTGTATTCTTTGCACACATCTGGTGTGAAAGGAGAGAATTGGTCCCATAAGAGATGTAACAGTAGCATTTATTTTTGTCTACTCTGTGTAGGTGTTGCATGATTTCTGTCCCAACTTTTTCTGTAAAAATTAATCTGGTCTCCTATTCTCTCTGTTCTTGCAAACAGAACTATTTGAAAAGTTAAAATAATTTCTATTTGTCACAAAATTTCTAGCTCCCTGGAAGTTTCATCCTGTTAGATTTAGAAGATGCTAACTAATATTTTGCTTAAATTAATATCTTTTTTACTGATTGAAAAAATGTGGGTTTTAAAAAATATTTTAAACATCTGACCAAAACTGATTCATTAATATTATGAGCAGAAAAACCTTTTCCATATTCTTTTAAGATTGTCCAAAAAATGAGGCTAAATATATTGTTGTCATTAAATAAGACTTAGTCTTGAGATGACAATGAGTTGGATTTTTATATTTATTTAGAATTCAGTAACTTATCGCCTTTATATGGAATTAGAGTTGTAAAGAATGACAAACAAGCTCTGCTTTTCTGTTTAGAACAAGCTACCTATTTATTTGAATTTTTTTAATTTGATTGGTTTGATTTTTTTGTTATTGTGCTGGTTTGGACAAATTTGGAGGAAAATATCCTCTGATAGAAGGCAGGTTACAACCACCCCTCCCTCACCAAGTTCGGGAAAAAAAAGAAATTTTCCTCAGAGGAAAGTGGAAGAGATAAAAACTATTTATTTAACAAACACACAGAAAAAGGATAATAATGCTAAATAATAAAACCTCTCTCTGTGGAGAGAAACCTGGTAAGATTTCAGAGTCCTTCTGTAGGTGTGGTCTCTCTCCTCCTCCTCGGAGCTGGGTCGTGGGCCCACCTCCGGGGCCTCGGTGGAAAATTCTCCCAATGTGTTCTGATGTTGAAACAGTCCAGAAGAGACAAAGGGAAAACACCAAAGTCCCAGGAAAACAAAGTTCAACTCTCCATCTCCCTCCAGAGAAAAGGAGGCTGGCTGAAAAGCAAGCAGGGTGCTTCCTCTGTTCTTGCTACCGCAGCAGAAGAACGCAGAGGAGTGTGTATGTGTGTCCTTGAACAACTGTTTTGAAAAGTTCGCTCGGTTTTTTTTCCTCTCCCCCCTCTCAGGCTCAGTTTAAAGGCACAGGTAGACACAAAATTAATTTCTGGGCATAGAGCAGCGATAGGGGATACAACATCATAAAGTCACCCCAAGACAGTTATGGAGTTCAGGTATTCTTCAACCCTGCTGAGTATCAACTATCCAGGAATATAACAAAGAAAAGAGGAATATCAGGTGGATACATTTGCAAAGCTGCCATCATTTCACTCTAATGAAGGTAGGCTGGTAGAGGGTCAGTCATTTCCTGAAGTGAGGCATAAAATATTTCATAATCTGTTGCTTTCACAGTATGTGATACATACATATAGTGTGATGAATGTTACAGATGTGCTCTGAGCCTTCCTGGGATTTTGCTGTACATTTTTTGTGCCCTTTTTTGTGTGTAATGTCACAAGTCCACATTACTGTTCTGTCCTCTTTAGGATGGTGGCATCCATTTCACAGTCTGACAGAAGTTACTTCTCATCTCCCGGTCTAAAAGTTCCTCTCCTTGTGGGAGAGCTTTACTTCTCTCTCTTACATTAACACTGGGAACATTATAGTTTTATTGGTTCCTCTGTTTTCTAGTGTTCATTTTTTATGTAGGCTATTCCATATGAAGTTCAAAGATAAGTCTAGAAACTGTATGACTTTCACAGTTCCACCAAATTTCAACAGCTCATAGCCATTTAGCTTATTTATAACTGTCTGGTAGACTGTTTTATGTAACTTTTACTTCAGACTTTCACAGTTCCCAAGACAAATACTGCTGTTTATTGAAATGACCAGCAGAAGCACAGAGCAGCTTTAAAGATATTCATTTATTTATTACATTTTTTTTTTCTATGAACTGGATGTTCTTTCCAAACTGTTATTCATGTAAAAACCTCGATACAGTCCCTGAGAGAACTTTTTGAAAGTCAGCTAAGAAAATATGAAGAATTAGTAGGAAAGTTTCACTTTTTGGTCATTTTTAGCAAATGAGATACTGGAAAAGGTGACATTGTCATCATGTGCTCAACAATACAAGTAACATTTTGAAGGAACTTTACTTTCCCTTGCAAAGAGAAATTCTTCAGGAACCACCAAAGGTGTTTTTCACTGGTATGTCCATGACAATTCTTTCCTGTGTTACACTGCGTGATATTCCATGAAAGATGACTGCCAGGAAACATGGTCATATATCTGTTGAGATAGGGGAAGGTCATTGACTTATGAATCAGTTTAAAGTTTAAGTAATGGGTAGGGGACTAGAGAAACAGTATGGCTCATAGAATGAAATCTCACTGAGAAAGACAATAGAAATAGCTCCACGATTATCAGAGATACAAGGGGACATAGCAATATAAGTTGTAGAAATCTTGTTTATCTGTGCAATGTTATATGAAAAAGACAAAGAGAAATCTTAATGTTAGTATACACAAACTGAAAATATAAAAACAGCCCTCTGGCATCACTTAGGTTTAGTGAGATAACGTCTGAACTGGAATGTTAGTATAGAGTCTGATCAGCAAAGATATCAAGGAGAAAACATTGTATATAGAGCACTCCAGAGATATGAGATGGGAAGCACAGTGAGATTTTTCCCGGAAGGAAACTCATGTTGCAGAAGTCTATCCTAGAACCTTGCACTACCAGGTAGATTATGTTTTTCTTTGGCCATAGGATAAATATATTGGTAACAGCAACAAACATTCATTCCTTGATTACAATTTGGAGAAACATTAACCAAATCGCATTTTTTTTTTTAAAAAGAGACACATCCAACATTTCTGTAAAGTGCAGAAGTAATAAAGGAAATAAAAAGGGCTGGTAACACAGATCAGTTATTTTACATTGGATTATAATTTGATTTTGACTAAGTCCCAAAGACTGATTGAAAAATTGAGATGGAGGTAAAATAATTTATGCAAAAGTGATCATGAAATTATAGTATTCATGTTACTAACGAGAAGAAACAACAGAATAACGGCAAAGGACTTTGAAAAGCCCAAAGAAACAAAACTGACCTCAGACTCAGGTTCTGTGGGTCAGCCCTGACATGAGAGCATTTTCATGAGACAAGGACACTTGTCAGCTTCTAAAAAAGAGAATGGTAAAAAATCCCTTCTGAATACACCGTCCATTAAACATAAAGGTGCAAATATCTTGAACCACTACCTCAAGAAGACTTTGTGTTGAGTATTACTGAAACTGCAGATTAGACGTTCTTTCTCAGTGCCTCTAACACTGCCTGTTATGAGATGGATTTTTCCCTTGAACCAGTGTGACAATTCTTCTATTGTTCTCTTGATAATGATTTACCTACCTCAAAGAAAGTGAAGAATTGTGTAGATGATAATCTAGCTGCCTATTCCAAGTACATAATCTAGATATTGTAACATTTTAAAAGGGCACATGGCTAGCACAGAATGACTCAAATCAACTTTTTTTTTCCACTTTGTCACTGGTCTTTGAGTTCTATGATAATGCAAACACCATTATTTTTAACTTCACCCTGAATTTACCATGCAATCCATTAGGTCAGAGATCCATCAGGGCTATCAAGTCCGTTTCTCTAATGGCAGGACTGGCTTTAACTCATTTTACTCTTTCCATGATAAGAAAACAAACCTACTAAGAAAACCCTAGAATAGTTTTATTTATCACTGTAATATTCTTTTTAGTGCTAATTTTATCATTTCATTTTTTTTCCAAATAATTTTCCTTTATTTTACTTACATCCAAACATTTCTATACTTTATTTGTCTTTAATTCTTATGTAGTCAATATGAATAATTGAATCCTGCCCTCTTCATATTAGTTCAATTACTTGCAGAAAGCTATTGTGTCTTCTCTTGACATGTTTCTCTCATAAAAACCTCTCTGGTTCTCTCTTTTTTTTTTTTAATCCTCTCCCCCCACTTTAGCTCTTTTTATTTTCCATGGCATTTATTACCATGCAGCTATGCTCTGAATTCCGTCTTTGTACCACTTTGTGTGAACTGCTGCAGAGGAGAAAAGAATTGCTTAAATCCATCCTAACACCTCAAGAGCATGAACATGGCTTTGATTGTTCTGGCAATACTCTTGAGATTAGTTCTGGGGTTTTTTTTTAGAAATAATTTCAAAAATTAATGCTACCTCCTTTCTCCCACTAGGGTGGCTCTGTTGGCCTACTGCTCCATGGTTCAGTCTTGCAGATTCTCTTTTCAAGACGTACAGTTCAGTAGGTCAGAATATCTTGATTGGCTGATCAAAGCTTAAAAGCCTTATTTCTGAGAGTAGAAAATTGCAGAGGATCCAGAGGTACAAAATTATTCACTAAGGGCAAAATCCACCCATGCCCTGTTATACCGAAAACATTCAATTTCACAGGTGTTGCACCTTATAGAAAATTACAGTGGCCTTTACTATGGGGAGGGAATCTTCAGCATTCAATGCCAAACCACAAGACAGTTTTTAAAATGAAGTGTTGGAAGACTTTGTCATTTTTATAGCAAGGTCTTTCTGACTGTGGTTCTCACATAAGATCTGGTTTGATGAAACATCACTGTTCCTTGAGTAAAGTCACAAAGACACTCTACCAATTCTTTAATCCTTTTCATGAACCATTTTCATGAATCTTGAAAAACTAGCAACTTTCAATATGGACATATAAGAAAATAGAACATTAATTTACAAACATTCATACTCAGAAGAAAATAAAATTCTCAGAGTACTGGAAAAAGTGTGAGGAGCTAACACTTGTGGACTCAGTACGCAATCATCAGACCCTCTTTATTAACCACGAGGGCTGCTAGGAAAGATACTGTGTCGGGGTCCCTTCCCCCCGCCATGTAGCCCTGGGAGAGGGACCCTGGGAGAGAGACACGGGATTTCCCTGCCCCTGCTCAGCCTCATTCCCCACTGGTTGTTTTGTGTTCCCCTGCGCGGGCAAGGACCCTTGGGTCCCATGAGTGTGACAGTTCCTCGGCAGATCCCGGCCATGCGGCTGGAGAAATAAACATCTCTCTGAAACATCTATCAAGAATTGGTCTATATATATTTCTTTTTCACAGCCTCCTTGTTTGATACATTGTGTTACAGTGTTCCCCACTGTAGCATATGGTGGATAATGCAGGCAGAACCATCCCCGATCCCTAAGGGCAGCGACTGATTTGTGAGTAAAGAAACTTTGGATTCCTCTTCTTGTTTTTGTTTTGCTATTCCATATCTAAACTATGGAGGAACCGTGGAAAGACCCTTGGCTCTCAGAGCTGCATGTGGGCATTTATATTAAACTTAAAATAATTCTTGAACAACGATTTGTAAATTTCAGCTTAATTCAAGCTCAAAAGGAACTGAAACACTTCATGGTTGTTTAAGAACTTTTTCTATGTTTCTTGAGATTTAATTCTTACCAAAGACTTTTGGACACAGTTAATTTTTGAGTCAAAATATATGCTAATGGAAGAATATTTTCACGAATATTATTTAATTACCAAGACTGTTGAGCAATGTCAGCTGTGTCTTGGTGAAGGGAAGCCTGGCTCAGGGACCGTGCGGCCTTTGCCATGTGGACCGAGCCCTCTCTGAGCAGCAGCGAGGCAGTTCCCACGCACGGGCGGAGCCACGCGAGCCGCAGTGTCAGCGGCAGAGTGAGGCGTGTCGGGAGTGGTGCGATCCAGCGGTGCCCACCTGGTCCCGCACAGCGCGTGGTGGAGCGAGCCCCGTGAACACCCGACTGAGAGGGGCGACGTGCAGGCGGCGGCGGTGGTGGAGTGGAGCCGCGCCCAGCCAAAATGTGCACTGGAGCAGGGCGCAGGGGGATCATCGCTCGGGGGCCTGGCCGAGACGTGGATGCAGCACCTGGCATCGGCAGCGAAGCTGCGACCAGAAGCAGCGACGCACGGAGAACGGAGCGGCGCAGCCCGGCCCAGCCCGGCCCGTGTGGCCCCGAATGCAACCCTGGGAAGAGCGTGCAGGCATAAGCAGCTCCAGTGGCCCTGGCAGCACTAGCAGCCCTGGCAATTCCAACACGGGAGCAAGCGAAAGAGAAAGCAAGAACGCAGCAAGACAGAAAACAGCAGCCACTTGGAAAAAGGAAAAGATCACCGTAGCTAAGTCTTTAGGAATAGTAAAATGGTATAATGTTAAATAAAACTATGGCTTTATAACAAGATGTGACAACCAAGAAGACATATTCGTGCATAGAACTGCTATTAAAAAGAATAACCCTGAAAAATGCATCCCAAGCTTGGGAGATGGAGAGGTGGTGGAATTCAAAATTGTACAGGGTAGAAAAGGGTTACAAGCATCAAAGGTCACTGGACCTGATGGTGTTCCTGTAAAAGACAGTATATATGCTAAAAAATTGTAGTCATGTTAGACAATATCTGCATTGTAGGCCCCCCTACAATCTCCCTTTCCTAATCCCACCTTTTCCTTTTACCCTATATCCTATTACCTCCAGTGTATTCCCAATCCATTTTTTCACCCATGGTTTCCCTCACAAAACCATACCTTTTCCAATTGTTTCCCCAAAAAATCCCTTTCCAATGCCGAGTGGGGGATGAAAAGGGGGAGGGAAGAAATTAAACCCTCTCCTGCCTCAGTTTCCCCACAAAGCATGCCCGGAGAGTCCTGTCTTCCTTCTTCCAGCCTTAAGATGTTCCAGAGAATCTTTTTGGACATTTAAAGACTCAGGAGGGTGGCTTGTTTTGTTTTAAAAGTGTTCTTGTTATGTTTATCCAGTTGTTTTCAATGTTAAGTTTTAAATCTCTTTTTGTTAAAAATAAATGGGTGAAATGTCGGGGTCCCTTCCCCCTGCTTGTAGCCCTGGGAGAGGGGCCCTGGGGGGAGACACAGGATTTCCCTGCCCCTGGTCAGCCTCATTCCCCATTGGTTGTTTTGTGTTCCCCTGCACGGGGAAGGACCCTCGGGTCCCGTGAGTGTAGCAGTTCCTTGGCAGATCCCAGCCATGCGGCTGGAGAAATAAACATCTCTGAAACATCTATCAAGAATCCATCCATATATATTTCTTTTTCACGGCCTCCTTGTTTGATACATTGTGTTACAGTATTCCTCACTGTAACAATACTGTAACTGGGTTTTGTGCCTCAGCACTTCAAAGCATAACGTTAATTATCTGATGTGTGTTATGATGTCTTGAGGCACACCTCAAGCAGCTCTGGTATCATATTCTTATCAAAGACTTATTTAACGCTCTGTATTGCTCAGGCTTTAAGCAGGAGTCAAGGGAGCTGATAATTTGAGGTCTCCTTAGCCCATATGGTGCCAGCCCTTCCACCAGTAGTAACGCAGAAGGTTTTGTTGCAGCACAAGGAAGTAAGCTTCTCCAGGAGACATGAGCAAGGTTGGGCTTCTTAACAGTGGGCAGGAAAAGGGCAAATGATGTTTATTTGAACACGTCAGTAAAATCATGTCAGTAGGGAAAAGAACAAATCAAATGGAGCTCAAGTGGAGCAGAGCCATGACCACCAGTTCGCTCCGCAATCAGCCGGAGTGGGAACCCCTGAGCGAGCAGCCATTTCTGCCTATTATCCGAATGTAAGCACAGCAGGCAAGTCATTTGTATCTGGGCTTTTACACTGGAAAACCTCTATCCAATAATCCCATTACAGCATTTCTGTTAAATCGTGCAGCCTACATGCCTGTCAGTGGGTTGTGCAAATATTCTTTTATACTTTCAGGTTTTTATTTTAATATTCAGATGCAGATTTGCATGAATTCCCATGGTAAATCTGAATACACTAAATCTGAACCAGCTTTTTTATTTTTATTATTTTATTGGAAAATTTTCCTGTCTCTGAAAATTTACTCTAAATGCATCAAAGACTCTGAAAAACAACAACAACAAAAAACCAACCAACCAACCAACAAAACTGCCCAAATTTTGATAGCTATATGGTAATTATATTTTATTATTTTTATAGCTTTTATAGCTAATTGGTAATTTGAAAAATTATTATTATTCACACGTAAATTTAACTGAAATTTTGATATATGGACAGAGTAGAAGATGAACTGTTAGGGCAATGAAGAAATCAAATGTTAATATAAAATATTCTTTAAATTTTTTCCTCATTTCTTTCATCTTGTGGATCAGGGAGGGGAAAGGCATTTCAGACTAAAACTTAACATTAGGCACTGCCAGTACAGATGTAAAATTACTGCCAGTTTAACAGATTTTCAGTATTAGAAGTCCATGCCAATGACAAGTTTCTTTCCCCTGCCATAAAATTGCAAGACAGATAGTCCAATCTACTCTTGGTAAGTTGCAAGAGTGCAAACGGCAGTCTGTGCTGCTTTTCACACTGGAGCTAGCTAGTTAATCATAGAAGAATCTCTTTTTCCTGAAGGTTCATCAGGCTAATAGGATGCATGGAAGAGAACAGCAATCCTACTGTATTGTGCACAAAAAGGGACCACTTCTACCTCCTACCAGTAGTGTGAGTTTCAAAGAAAAAGCAATATAAGATTATTATAGTTAATTATAGTTGCTATGTGATACTTGATTGAATTAACTTGCCAAAGATCAGCTTTCTGGAAGACTGTTAGAGCAATTAAAACCCAGTTTTATTTCTTCAATTTCTTCATTATCAAAGATATTCCTTCACAAATTAAGTCTCAATCCATCACTGACTACACAAGGGTGGATTTTGATCCACATGTTCACACAACACAGCTTTACATGTATGTTGGAGGCTACTTTTGAGGTGTGAGAAAGAGAAGAGGCCTTCTGCTATTTCACTGGTAGGTGGTGGGGTTTTCTTTCCTGAGCTATTTCTTCACTTTTGAATCCCGAAAAAGTGTGGAGCTAAGGGCTAAAGCCCATTGCAAAGCAATTATCCTTGATGTTCCCATTTCCTGCAGTTCCTTTCAAGGGAATGACATTGTAGAGAGCTATGAATCACGTATCACTTACCTTGAAGCCAGACATTCATCTATTTAGATGAGTTAAAAATCAACATTTGAGAAAACTGGGTTAGCTGCAAACGGCAATAAAAGCTAAACTCTGTTTTCAAAGCATTCAAAACTAACTGCAGTTAAGCATGCTGATGAACTGATGACCCATCACTGAAATGTCAGGGATCAGCAACTGGGAAAAGTCACACTCTTTGATGGAGTTCAGTCTTGAAGTGCATGAGGGGTGGAATGGCCTTATTTTAGTTGATATGTGTGCACAGCAAATGTTCCTGCACCTCAGGGATTTTAAGCAATTTTTTTATACCATGATAAGCTACAAGAAACTGAGTGCTGAAATCTATTAAAACAAAATTGTCCTGTCTGTTTTGGCTTCTTTACTGTTCTTCTTCCACGGGGCTGAGGTACCTGCACAAAACATTAGATTACTCATTGGAATGGCTCTCCTCTTGAATAGATGTATTTAAACAAAACTAACTCAAGCCCTTAAATATGCATGGCATTCCCATTTCAGGATCATGTGATAAATATTAACAGGAGGAAATTTAAATTACCTAAATATCCTCCTAAAAGACTCTGTAATTGAAAGAGGCATCAGACTTTGATTACTTACAATTTATCATTGGCATTGTAACTACTGACAATACCTAGAACACATTCAAAGCAAAGTATCAACACAAAGTTTTCAAAACAGACATGAAATTGTCAAAGATTCATCCAGAGATCCTGAAAAGAGAAAGCAGGAAAAGAATATAAGGGATTTTTTTTTTGTTTAGGAATACAGTTAGATTTTGTAAAAAAAAAAAAAAGATAATAAAAATAGAAAAGTTGAACTGGTTTATTAATTTTTTTTAATGTACTTAAAGGAGCAGAACAGTAGATTCTAAAAAAAAATCAATAAAAATGAGGAAATTGAGGAAAATATAATTAACATTCTTTGAAAAGCTTAATGTAGAATAACTGAAATGCATAGAGTATACACTGTAATCCCATAGTTTTTTCTTTGCTGGTACTCCTGTTATATTATCGTAATGTGCATCAAGTAAAATTATTAAGATTTTAAGCTCTAGGAGAGGGCAAGTTGCACTTCCTGCTTAAAGGCATGCCCCTTTTAAATATTTATATCATATCTGGAAGTTATGAAGATGAGCATATCATTAAGCATTAACCAGATCCTTGTAGTAATAATAAAAATATCTTGATCCACTGTAAAGTCCTTAGTCCATAGATCACAGATGCAATCCTCAAATGTCTAGATTTTGTCATTGTGAGTACTTGAGGTCCATGTGAAATGCCAGTATGTTCAGTTGCACTTCCTGTTTGAGTAAGAACAAGTCACAGAATAACCCACTTTAAGTAAGACATCCAAAATGCTTTGTTAGGTAACTGAAGTTTGCAGAGTTTCAAGAGAAGGAAAAGTAGTAATTTATTGGCTTGAAGATACTTATACTTTAAAAGAAGAAACATGACTGGAAATAAAATATAGATTTTTTAAATAGATTTCAGATTTAGATTATACCTTTGTTTCAAGTATTGATGAAGATATTCAACACAAGGTTATAAATTATGGGTTTTTCTAAATGGCAATAAATCAACTATCTTTTTTATGTGTTTGAGGAAGGATGAAAAAAGGTAGCCAGGAAGGCATATACTTGCACAGTTTCTGCAATAATGAAAGAAGGACTCACTTGTAACAACAAGGACAATAGGAATGCAATGGAAATATCTGCTTAAGTAGATAATAACCTTGCATGTTCTATGTGTGGGGGTTTGGAGTTTTTTCTTTTTCTTTGCTTTTCCTTTTTTTTTTTTTCTTCCTTGTGGATTAGCTCCTGAAGGAAAACCATACCTGGCTAAGGACAGCAGGTCACCTTGCTTAATCCTCACTTTGTCACCATACAAGTCAAAAAAAGGGTGATTTGACTAATAGTCTCTGGTTCTTAGATTAAGTTAGAGGCATTCTTAATTGTAAGAGATAAATAGCTACCAGGAATCTTTAGCAAAGAAAATCCTTAAATTATAATTTCTACCTTTTATATTTTATTTTAATGAAACTTAGTTTCTTCTGAAACATATTCTCTATGTTTTCACAGAAAACTTGTTTTTTACTGTGGAATTGGAATACTGTATCACTTTGCTGACTTTGCTACCCCTGCAAGATACTTAAAATACTAATTAAAAGTATTAAGGGAAAATAAGTCTCAAATAAAATGAAAGAGCACTAGGATAGAAGCAGTGAGGAGGATGGTTTAGCATTGTCCAGCTGTAAACACAGAAGAGTGAATAGTGCCACAGTTTAAAAAGCATATTCTTTACAGTTTTACATGATACTTTTCTGTAACTAATAGATTCTAATCTCTAGAAGTTACCATACCACTATATGTGCATTTCCCAATGGACTAATGTATCTGTATAATGACGCTCAATTCCTTTAGGACAAAGGTCATTAATGTTTACACTGTGCTCCCTATTGCTCCCAAAAGTTCCAAACATACACACAAATCAAACAGATGTGCTGGCATCTACTTCAGAACTGGGGGTGCAGAATTAATTGCTCTGGTATCCTCCCTTGTTGGAGTGAAAGCTCCTCTGGACTCAGGCCCAGAGGGAAGCCAAAGCACAGGGATTGAATTAAAACCTTTGGACAAGCTGAGATACATGAAGCCACACCAAAATGAAATAGAAATATAGATTTTTAACTTTTTAGTAGAAATATATGCAAAGTGCCTTAAACATTAAAAAGCTGTAGCAGAGACTTTAAACACAGTTCTTGCTGCAGCAGTATTACCTTTTCACAGAATTCTTTACTTTACTTTACTTTACAAAATATAGATAGAATTATACTGTTCACACATTTTAGAGTGTTCACATAAACAATAAGATCTGATAGAAACTGTATACACAAATCTGTGTAATACCTATGTAACACCTGTGTAAGACTTACGACTGTTAGAATTAGACCAGGATAGGTTAAGAGAAGAAAAACTAAAATCGTATGTTAATCTTATTGGTCAATTAACAAATATAATCCACACTTCTGTGAGAAAAAATATATGGAGCATATAGAGCATATAGAAGAAGCTGGTTTTGCCTGCTGTTGCTGCTGCTGCTTGGCTTTATCATGTAACCCCCTTCGGACTCTGCCTTCAAGAAAGCTATGAGACTATGAAATAAAGAACTTAGCAGAACAGCAGCCTCCTCTGCTCTTTTACCCTGGTCCGAGAAGGAAGGGTACCCCGTCAAAAGTTCAACACTCTCTATGTCTACATGTGTGTGTGGACCTTAGTATCATAAAAAGGGAAACTCACACCTAATGCTGTTTGGTCTTGTAGCCTGTTCCTTATTATTCTTATTGGTCATGATCTGTTCAGCACTGAACCTTGAGCTTTTGTTATAACTTGAATGCCACACCACTCTTTTTGAGCTCAGGGGTACACACAAAGGTAACATAATACCATTACTGCTTTATTGTGTACATAAATAATGGATTTCTTTTGAAGAGCTAGCAAAAATGTGGGGAAAATCTCTCCCTCCTTTTAATGCATCAAAGACAAATGATGCTACAACTCTTTTATACTACTAAAGTGAGTGCAGCTGTATTTTCCAAGGGACATTTACACATCTAGAGCAGAGAAATATGTAGACTGCTGGGGGAAACTTTGATACTTGCAACATTTTTAAGAAGATTACAATTACCAATGCTAAAAATGGTGTTCCAACTTAAAAGTGCTTTGTCATAAAATGTGTTTCTGAAAAAACAGCTATATAGCACATGGAGCTGTAAGAAGGAAAACAGATTACTGGTTCTGTAATGGAACCTTTTTCATAGACAGAAAAGCATATATTCTTAAGTGAAAATGAATGTTGTGTTGACCAAGACTACATCAACTGTCTGCAACAGCATGGGAGAAACTTGTTCAAAGGGTGCAGGAAAAGATTTACTCTGTAAAAATCCCACATATCTAAAAAAACTTTCAAAAATACCACCATGTAAAAATTATCTTTACACTCTGCTACATAACTTTCTAAACCAAGAGATTCAAGTGAGATTCAAGTCTTTTTCTGACAATTTATTATCACCACTGAAGAGCAAGTGTTGCTGTTGTGTTTGACAACTGGGAATAAATACTGTTTAGGAGACCAGAAAAAAATTAATTGTCAGCAAAAAGCCACATATGCTACTTGAATTTTTCTGATTGCGTCTCTTTGTACTGAAAATTCATTTGCCCAACAACTCCTGGAACAAAATCTTTCTAGTGTAAATAGCATGCAGTAATGCTACTGCTTCTTTGTAGAGTAAGCATTCATGCTTTCATAATATAGTGCACGCATTTTCACAAGTCCACTGAGAAGATGGAAAGTTTCTAGAAATTACTCAAGTTTCCTAATTAATATATATTCTTGCCTTAGACCATATATTTCTGTATAAATATACAGATATGTCATTTAATATAGATTATAGTAACATATATAAATCATAACAGTAACATGTTTAAGCACAGAAGTCCAATTCTATTGCTAAATACTTAAAAATATAATTTTATACATATCTATAAATATAGACTTTAAATATAAAACTTTATAAACACAGTATTTCCTAAAGCTGTAGTAGCTGAAGGAGCTGGAGAGAATTCATTTTGTTGGCTTTCTGTATTTGTAGCACTTACATCTGACTGAAGTGGTTTTAGGCCCAGCTGGAGATGAAACACCCCACAGCCCCTCGCTCAGCTGTCCCCTTCTCTTCCTTCCAACATGGGTGGAATGTGGAGGAGAATTGAAGTAACAGCTGTCAGTTGAGATAAGAACAGTTTAATTGAAAATAAAGTAAAAAACAATAACAGTGGATAGTAATAATAATAATAATAATAAAGTAATAATAATAATAATAATAATCATAATAAAGGTGATGTGCAATGCAATTGCTCACCACATGCTGACAGATGCCAGACCCTGTCCCCCCTTCCTAAACCCACACCGGCTCCTTTCTGGGTAACTCCCCCCAGTTTATACACTGGGCATGTGGAATATCCCTTTGGTCAGTTCAGATCACCTGTTCCAGCTAAGCTTCCTCCCAGTTTGTTTTTTTCTGTGTACCTCCTCACTGGAAGGGCACGAGACAAGGAAGAAATGGAAAAACATGACTTAGCAAGAACCAAAATATCAGTGTGTTATCAACAACATTCCTTGGTAATGCTGTGCAGGTGGGATAAAAGCCCTTGATAACTGTGGAAGCAAATTCAACTTTTCCTTATGTGATACATAATATTTTTAGGGATGTTTGTCATGTAGAAACTTCAGATGTTTCAGTAGCAGCATTTTAAAGAGTATTCAAGTAGACCAAATTATCCATATACTATTTAAAGAAAAATCAGTATTGTACAGAAAGTGCTTGGTTTTAAAATCTGATGTGCAAGAAGAAGTGGTCATTAAAATAAAGTTTGTGTGTCATTTCCATAACACTCTTAGTGTTTCTTCATAAAAGGACTTATGCCTTCTTTTATGAGGAAAAGTAACAAAAATGCTTACAAAATGCAGGTTAGGGTTTTGTATTATATATATAAGCATAGTGATCATAACAATGGAACTGGAAATAACTTGGTATTTGTGTACTGAGGAAACAGCCCCTCTACACATGTACTATGCCTTCTGAGCATTAAAACATGAATGATTAATTAGAAACAAACCAGAGCAACTTGACATTTAAAACAATTCCCTGTTGTCGTTGTCACTTCCAATGCATGGGGTTTAAAAATAAACAAATTACTAGCTAGTTAGATAAATTAATGGAAATGTTTAATATGTCTTCTAAAAGTCCTTCTAATTGCTTTTGAGAATTTCCCTGTGTAGTTGAATACAATTTGAGGAAACTCTCACAATATTCCACAATTGCTTTCAATTCCCACCCTGCTACAATGTAGATGAAAAAAAACCTGCAAATAATAATGTCTGTCAGTTTAATAAAGTGAGTTACTTAAGATTTTCAAAACTGTGCTTTTCATTTTCCCTATTTAAAAGTCAGATAAATAATGGACAATTTTTAAAGAACTCACTTGGCTCCATTGGCTACACAGGGATGATGGTCTTTTAGCTATCTCAGAAGTGCTCTTTCATCAGACAGTTAAAATTACCTGAGGTATACTGAAATCAAGCATCAATCTTTTTCCTAGGGAATGTAAGTGATAAGAAGAACAAGATAAGCTTTTAATAGTTTCCCGACACTAAGATGCAGATTTCAGAGCAATTGACATGAGCAATTGCTGTCAAGGTTTTTGAAGATCTTGGGTCCATTTAAGAAAAACAGACCTAAATGAAATTCTTAACTTCAGGAGAATGTAGATTTTCAAGCATCCCAAAATGGGAAAACCAGTGGGAGCTGTGGTTATCTGTGTCACTTAGATGCTGAAACAGGAAGACTGATGTGCAAAATAGTTTCTGAAACACAGCATGAAAATTTTATCTTCCACCAACTTCATTTCATAAAGATTCCATTGCTGCCCTGTCTGGAGCAGGGATGTGGAATCCCAGTTTGCCTAACAGGTCATGCAGCAGTGCAGGCTGGGGCCTGACCTGCTGCAAAACTTCTCTGCAGAGAAGGACCTGGGGTCCTGGTGGACAACAATCTGTCCATGGCTCAACAGTGCCCTGGTAGCCAAGAAGGCCAATGGTACCCTGGGGTGCATCAGGAAGAGCATTGCCAGCAGGCTGAGAAAGGTGATCCTGCCCCTCTACTAAGCCCTGGTGAGGCCACATCTGGAGTGCTGTGTCCAGTTTTGGGCTGCTCAGAACAAGAGAGACAAGGAGCTACTGGAGCAGACCCCATGGAGGGCTATGAAGATAATTAAGGGACTGAAGCATCTCCCTAACGAGAAAAGGCTGACAGAGTTGTGCCTGTTCAGGCTCAAGAAGAGACAACTGAGAGACCTCATTAATGTCTATCAGTATTTGAAGGGAGGGTCTCAAGAGGATGGACCAGGCTCTGCTTGGTGGTGCCCAGAAGTAGGGTGAGAGGCAACAGGTAGAAACTGATGCACAGGAAGTTCCACCTGAACATGAAGAAGAAATTCTTTACTGTGCAGGTGACCATACACTGGGATAGATTGCCCAGAGAAGCTGTGGAGTGTCCCTCACTGGAGATACTCCAGAACAATCTGGACAAAATCCTGTGGCATGTGCTGTGGGGTGAGCTTGCTTGAGCAGGGAGGTTGGATCAGATGACCCACTGTGGTCCCTTCCAACCTGACCCATTCTGTGGTTCTGTGAATTGAACCTGCCTGTGACTTTTTGGCACTGAGAGAACAGAAAGTATCTGTGGGAGTGCGCACATATATATGTGACCACACCAGGTAAGGCCCCACACAGTTATATAAAGACCAGTGAGAAGAGGTGGATATTTGAGGAGACGTCCAAAGGAAGATCCTGTCTGCAAATTTCAGTAGCAGAAATGAAGCGGGCAGCACCTCTTCCCTGAGACCTCTGTGACATTTTACCTAATTCCATTGACAGTGTACAAAGTGCTTTTAAGCAACTCTGACTAGATACTTAAAATTTAGGTGTAGCTATTTCCTTGATCAAAGTTTTAACCCTCTCTCACAGAGAAAGCAATATTGTCATACCTTTACCCCTCCCTTGAGGCACTGTAGAGACAACCACCTAAACAGAAAATATTTGAATAAATCATCTGCTCAAAACCTAATTTTGTGTCCCCATTTTTTTGCACATATACAGCTACAAAGGCCAAGTCATAATTATTTGGGTCACGCTGCTGTGGATATTTATGTACATATTTATGTCTGTCACAATGGATGTCTTGTGTTAATTTTATAAATTGTATGTGGGTATATGTTCGTAGGCTTATGTGCCCTGATTTGAAAAGGCAGGAATTTCTCTTTTCCAGTACAAACCTAAAAGATCTGCCAGTGATTAAGTGACTCTGGAACATGGAAACATACAATAATTTGATAAAAAGATGTGTAACATAAAAAGTGGCATTATATGAACTAAAACCGAATTCTGACTTGTAAGTTTCCTTGCTCAGACATGAAGACAGAAGTAAAATCTTCATTTTTTCATAACAGATTGTGTTTCATCTTCTGGTTAAGTTAGTGTCAAAGAAGTCCAATAAATTTTATGATGCTCTAATTAGCACTCTCACAAGCTGTTAACATTTGTACTTGCAGTCAAGTGGCATTCAGAGAAGTGTGAGATTTTTTTGCTTTTAAAAATATTTAGGAAATCAGTTCTCCTGAAATGGAGAGGTCCACTTTAAAAGTCTGTAATACATCAATGGAAACTGGAACTGATTCTCAGCAAGGCACTTTGGATGTCTACTGTTGAATGAATTAATGAAAAATACTCCCTAAAATCTAACTCTCCCTGTACACCTACTTCTAATGTAAACTGTTAGTTTATTTGCATTAATGTTTGCAGTCTTTGAAATTATAATGTCAATCACATGCTCGTCAGTTGAAATGACAATTATAAATAAATGTACCTTCATTTCCCATGGGTTTATGTCTCTTAGTCAGTTGATCTTTAAGTCCAATATCTTTGACTATCTGTGCCTGTATTTAAAAGTCTTCTCACAGAGAATTTTGGAAGACAAGATGCCATATTTGATTTTCAATACTATATTCTAGAAACAGGATTGAGAGTTATTGGGAGAAAACTTAAACATTTTCAAACTTGATATCTCCTTCACCCAGTTTATGGTTTTTAGGGGATGCTCAAGGGGTGCTCTAGTCTTGATTGAAATTGGACAGCACGTTCAAAAGTAGCCAGAGGGATATACAGACATACACAAAGACTGTATGATTACATGCACTGTTATCAGCAGAAACAAATGAAAAAAGAATCACAAACTATTCCTTTCAGTATTGTTCAAGGTGATGTGAGAATAACTGGTAATGAGACGATCTATTCTCAAGAGGGGAACTCAGATTGCTAAAAGAGAACACACGCACACAAACATTCTTTAGATTTGTTTAGAGGAGGAAAACTTTGGAGGTCAGACCAATGAAATAACATAGATAACAGCAGCATCTGAACTACTCCAACCTTTTTTCCCCTCCAACATAAGAAGGCTGCTAAAACCCACTTCTATTGTAGGTTTCCTGTCTTATCTGAGCCCCTGACAATAGGAGCCTTATAAAACCACTTTTGACCACAGTTGCATTCTAGAAGCAGAAGAGTAATGAGACAGCATCTCCATCTATCAGCTTCTGACCTCCTCTCTTTGCTCCATAGTGTAGCCACCCATTAGGGCTCCCGCATTTGGTCTGCTAACCACTAAGATCAAAAGTACCTAAACTGGCCAATCATTACCTTCAATACTTTAAGTTGAATCACTGCCTAGGCTGCATTGGGTAGATCAAAGATTATGAGAATAGAATTGGGATTGTTCATCCTGGAGAAGAGAACATTTTGCGGTGGCCTCCTTGTGGCTTTCCAGTATATGAAGGGAGTGTACAAGAAAAATGGAACAAGACTTTTTACAAGAACATGTAGGTACAGGACAAGGGGGAATGGATTTCAACTAAAAGAGCGAAGCTTTAGACTAGATGTTAGAAAGAAACTGTTTACTGAGAGGATGGTGAAGCACTGGGACAGATTGGCCAGAGAAGCTGTGGTTGCCCTATGCCTGGGATTGTTTCACGGCCAGGTTGGATGTGGCTATAAACAAATTGGTCTAGTGGAAGTTGCCCCTGCCTATGGCAGGGGGATTGGAACAAGATGGTTCCTGGGTTCCAACCCAAGACAGTCTATGATTCTATGGTTCTATGATCTGCTTTGAATATAACGGAGATTTAAACACCTGCTACATATGCTGACAGCTACAATGTAGAATTTTTATTTATTTGTCATAATAAATGCCACCATTAGGGTTTGATTCAGTTCCCTAAACCCAGGTAATAGCGTAGAACACAGGAAAAAAAAATCTAATTATTTTTGACTTGTACAGGGCTATCTAGGATATCTTCATTCAGTTGCATGATGAAGGGGGTTTTTACTCTGCAGTTGAACCCTGTGTTTACTCAGTTGAAGCAGCTGAAGCCTTTGACATGCAATATTGCAATTCTGCTTCAGTAAAAAAAAAATCCCACCTCAGGCTTATGTGAACATCTTCCTCTGTGCAAATACAGACATGAGTCTGGACACCTTCCATGGATCCGAGGTCCAGCTTTTGACTGTCTTGCCTCAGAGCTCTCACTGCAACACTTCAGAATGTTACCTTACACAGACTGAGGCTGTGACTTTTGAAGGTGACAAAGTTTGTTGTGGGCATCCATTAGTCCAGGATGAAGGGACTGGAGACTTGTCTGTGAAAGATTTTTCCCTTCTCCCTGAAATGTGTGATTTGGAACAAGAATTTCAGATTACTTCTCTTGCATAAGCTTTCACAAGGGTCATAATTAGTTACTAGGTAGATAGGCAGTTTTGTGCAATGAGACTTTTTTTAGTCTCTTTTTCCATGGGTATTTCATCTTGAACCAGAAAGTAAAAATTAAGTGCAGAAAAGGGTTGAATTAAACTATTTTGGTACAGAGCTGATCAGTCTTCCACCTAGACTATCTCAGGCTTTTTCTTATTTTGCTTTTATATAGAAAATAATTACCTCATTTTAGATATTGTAATCCAATTGAGACTCTGGATCAGATCCATTTTTCCAAAGAGATATATCTACAGTTCAGGCATTTACATATGAACTAATTTTTTAAAGGCTATCGTTATAGTCAATAATAAATAAATGACTGTATGACAGCATGAATAATTTTATTCTAAAACAAAGATTTCGTATCAGTCTGATGAAGAGTCTTTCTCTCTTATTTACTTGACAATTTCAGTTGCAGCCATCAAAAATAGGTAAGATATATCTCATTGTTTGGAAATCTTAGGAGGAAGGCAGGTCTTTCTAAGTTCATGAGGGCTAGGACTTAATCCTCTACTCTGTATTCTCAGCAGTTTCCTGAGCCAGAAGGGTTGATTTAAATAACTCAAAGTATCTAAAAATGTGTGCATACTCATAATTTCTTTTGTAACGGAACCTGAACATTAGATCACTTCTTCCCTCCTCTAGGTACTCGTTTTAAAAGATCATTTATCTCTAGATTGAATTTTCTTTATGCTTAACTTTTAAAGAAATTTTGTAGTGTCATGGCTACAGCGCAAATGGAACAACTTGTCACATGTGGCTCTGGGATTGTTCTTAGTGGTGACACAGCTGCCCAACTCTTCAAGGTTGATTGAAAGTACATTGACATCAAAAATGTCACAGTCCAGAGAACCAGTCATGAATGACATTGTAACTGAAACCTCCAGTGGTGAAATAGAGAGAAAAACTTCTGCAGAAATACAGTGTGCCTCAAGAAAATTATAAGATTATTTTCAAATTTAGAGTGAGGGGTAATCAAGAGGCAGCTGGTTTCTTGAGCACATTCTTAAGGTGTATGTTGTTATAGCACCCTGTTTCTGCTATTTCACACTTTAGTTGTCGTTTTCAGCAGAGAACTTAAAATTTCCTATTTCCTTGACACGTGGTCCTTCTAACTCAGACATAACCACAATTTCAGGCAGTAGGGGAAGTCAGCACAACTGCTGCTCCTCTTTGTCATTCTAGACAGAAAGAAGAGGTCTAGGATTTGTTTCTTGTTTCCAAAGTCTCAGTGTTTGTAAGAATATATGCCTTACTGTTGCTATTTTAATGTAACAGTGTTTAGCTTCTGATGTAATAGTTTGATAGGATGAACCTCAGGTACTAAAGAATGCCAACATCAATTAATGGATCTAACTATGTTTGTAAATTAAATCAGTTTGACAGTGATTTTAGAAACCCCCCCCCCAATGGTTTTTTGGAGGCGAGGGGTTTTTTACACTTTTACAAAAAAAAAAAAGAGGTGAAAAGAGAAGTCAGTATGACTTTAAATACAATTTTCATCTGTTAAAAAGCAGAAAGATTTTTTAATTAACAGTTGCAGTAGCAATGTAGATTCTGTGACAATAATTAAATAAAAATAGTAGAAGAGCTATGTCACCATAAAAAAGGAAAAAAAAAACAGTGAAGGAAGGATAGCAAAATCAAAAAAGCTGACATCTTTGAGTAACTCCTCCACATGGACTAGAGACAGGGTGATGAATCAACACATCCTTGTCATCTTTGTGGCAGAAGACCTCCCAAAAGGAGTGATTGAGAAAAGCAAACAATACTGACAGATGTGACAACAATGGAATTCACAGCTTTTGGGCTGAAAGCAGCTTAACTTGAAGATTTTCAGAGGCATAAGGGGCACATGGGCACAGAAATAAACTATAAAGCTCTGCTGCATTCCATTTATCTTTTTAATAGAGATATGTTAATTATATCTTGATAACAGAGAAGCTACTCTATTTTATGTACATATTTTTCTCTTTTCATCAGTTTCGACCAAAGATTGGAAGTCAGTGCACCCTCCAGCCCACACCTCAGGCCTCTAGTTATCAGTGGCAGGAAGGAAAAACTTATTTGATTTGCTTACTGTAATAGCAGCAACAGATGGCAACACTTACTTAGAACGAAGACAAGAAAACAGGATTAGTTCTGAGATCTGATATCTTTCAGTTCCCCAGGCCTGGCACAAGTTCTAAGAGACATGGCAAGTAATGAGATACCAGAACTTAAAACTACATTATCCTGATTTATCAGATATTTTTCTCTCAGCATTTTGCTCTGCTTAAGGACCCCTGAAGCAGAGATTATTCCTGTATATACCAACAAAAAGCTTGGGGTCAGAGTTTCAAAGCTCTGCATATCTGTTCCTAACTCAGTATCAGACTTAAAACTTTTATTAGTTCCTCACACTTACAGCCTATTGGTGTTTTTTTTCTTGCTACTACACTGTAAGCAGAAAAAGTGCTTCTGAACCAAGCCATAAGCAATAGCTTTTGAGTGCAAGGCTATACCATGAACCATGCAAAAATCCTATAGAGACTGTTCCTGCTGTATGCAAACTTCAAGTGCCCAGACCTCCAGTTAAAACATTCTCCAAATGCCAGTAGATTGTGCCTGAGGCTGGAAAAGCACATACTTTTTATAAATTCACATTAGCAGTGACTTCATCATGGAAGAACCTGGAAGGGGACTTTTAACTACCAGTGAAATGACAGCTGGAGACATATAAATAGTTAGAAACCTGGAGGAAAAGAAAAATGCAAATTTACGGTTGCTTTTGATTGGTGCAAGTCTACCCAAGCAAAAGGAACGCTGTCTTCTTCATGTATGAAATAAATTTGTTTCCAAGTATTTAATACCCTGATCAAAGCAATGACTTGATTGAACTCTAGTAAAAAGAAAACAAAGTTTATTGAAGAAGACATTAGTATTTATACTTCACCAATTCAAAAAGGAGCCCTAATGGAAATTTGGGGATGTTGCAAAGAACTATTGCCTGATTAAAAACATGCTAGACACATAATGTTCTCAGGACTCTTTAAAGCATGATAAAAGTTGACAGGAAATTCACAATATATTGAATCATCTGTAAAGAAATGCGGATAAGATTATTGTTTTCATTTTACTTTTCAGTGTAGGTGTTAACTTCTATAAGTGAATGATGTCTGGCCCTAATTTATATGAAGAATTTTTATGAGTTAAATGAAGTATTAAATTAACTTCTTTTGGAATTATTTAATGCCTTACAATATAAATAAACAATTTGAAAAGAACAGAAATGAAGCTACTTGAATGACTGTAAATTCACATGGTTTATTATTAATAATTTCTGAGGAAAAGAGCCTAAAAATGATCTATGATAAAATTTTTCATGCTTATTTACATAGCTCTTCTGTTCTATGTTTTGTTGCCATCATTGGATTGCATCTGTTTGTACAATTACAGTTGTTCATACAGCTGGCAGATGGCAGCAACAAGAAACTCATAATACCAAAAGGATGGGAAGAAGACCGATTCTGCGAATTATTATGTATTTATTATGTATTGCATCTTCCTGCCTTTCATTTCCAACTAGATTATGAGGCTTCTTCTATGCATAGTATTACTGGCAAAGATGAAGAATCAGTGTTTTGTCTTTGAGGGTTTCCTGAGCACATATATGAAGAAACCTTTTCTTTGTGGTGAACTTACAGTTTCCTAGGCCAAACTGAAGCTAGTTTACATCACAGATTCATTAGTCAGGTAGTTTTTCAGGCTGAGGTTCCTCTAACTTGTCCAGCAGAGATGATCTGGGGTCTTTAATTCTATACATCACTTTTAAATAAAAGGCCTTTTTGAACCACTGCACTTCATCTTTTAACTATAAAGAAAATTACATTAGGTGTAGACTAAGTACAATGAGACTAGGGAAGATATTATTTCCTAAAAAAGTCCTCCAATTACTCCCCTAGAAATGGTGGCACATATAAAAATATACTTTATTGTTTGTCCTTTGTTGTGAGGCGGAATCTATCCCTCCCATGAGGTACCAAGAGGCAAAAGCAACTGAATCAACCAGAAGATACATATTTGTCAACAAATGGGGAACTGCCTCAGGCAACAGCATGAAGGAATAAGCAGCACAAGCCAAAATAGGAACTAGAAGTATTCAGTAGATTTAAGATTAGAAATAATAAGCAAAAAAAGGGGGCATGATAACAGATGGATCTTTCTGGGAATAGAACCCTGTGAGATAAAAACCAGAGTGAACATGCAGAAAGAAGAGACACTTCAGCTTCTAGTTCTGTTGCAGGACATACACAGAGTTTTGCAGCATAAACTTCATAAATTTTTCCACTGGGACACTTGCTTAAGGGAGTTGTAATTTTTTCCTTACTCTCAGCTTATTTTCAGACAGGTATCTTCTGCGTACTACTTTCCTTCTTGACCACCCTTTTCTTAGGAGTGTTGCTTGCAAGATTCAGTTAAGTCAACATGTATGTATTTTTCTGTATTCACTGCTGACCACATAGCACATTTCTACCCTTGTTTAGCCAGATGGATCCTGTCTTGGGGTGACCTTATGATGTGTATCCCATATGGCTGCCCTATGCCCAGAAAGTAATTCTTGTGCCTTTCTATGCCTCTAAACTGAGCCTGAGAGGGGGAAGGAAAAACTGAGCAAAACTTTTTCAAAGCAGTTTGCAGCTTGTTCAAGGTCACACAGAGATAGCGACTTTTTTTCCCCGCTGCAGCAGGGGAACGAGGAAGCACTTTGCTTGCTGTTCCCCGGTCAGTTTTTGGGCAGTTTCAGCTTCTTTTTCTCCAGAGAGAGACTGAGTTGAACTTTTTTTTTCCTTCCCTGAAATTTCGGATTTTCTCCCTTTTCTGCTGGACTGCTTCAATATCAGAACACATGGGGAGGACTTTCCACCAAGCACAGAGGGCCTGGCCCTGGGCCAAGCCCCAGCTCCGAGGAGGCCAAAGGGAGGACTCTAATGCTTTCCCAGGTTTTTTCCTTCACAGCGAAATTTTATTATTTAGCATTATTATCATTTTCCCGTGTGTTTGTTAAATAAATAGTTTTTATCTCCTTCACTTTCCTTCAAGGAAAATTTATTTTTCCCGAACCTGGTGGGGGGAGGGGTGGTTGTGCCTTCTCTCAGAGGATATATTCTAAATTTGGCCAAACCAGCACAGATCCAAATCTTACTATCATATGATGGTGGTAAACCATGAGCACTTAACAAGCAAATCGTGAGTTTTTTGCTGCATGGGGTGGGTATTTTTGTGACAGCCAATTCAGATAAGCTTTCACAGCCTTATTCTTCACTGCTTCAGTCTCCCAGGCCTCTGTGCTTGAAGACATGGCTCAAGGAGTTCTCATGGTTCTAGAAGTGTCATTAAGCCCCACTGATTTGTATAGCTTTAGAACTAAGCTACCATTAAAGCTGCCTAAAACTCTTCCCCTGTGCAGTTCCAGCAAAGGAGATTAAACTCTGTGTTGGTTCTGCAATGAATACCATGGCAATGCAAATTCACTTAAGCTGCTCTCCAAAAACCATGTACTCCATAGGAACCATGAAATATCAATGTGACATATATTAGGGAAAAAAAAGATGTGTTTTTAAAACTTCTGAACTGGCAGAAATGTGTAATCTTCATCTCGTATTGTAAGATATTCACTTTTAATACTTTATTATTACCAAGGCTCATAGATTACAAGTGGAATTTTACACAGCCATACTGATATTAGTCACAAACATGACTTTCATTAATATTTTTTCTCCAGTTAATTATGTACTGAAATAGTAAGAAACTGTAAAAGCTTGAGACAAGGTCAATCTAATTTCTTAGTGATGTAGAAAATAGTAATTTCTCATAAGGTTTCCTGGGTTTGAGATCTCAGAGTTTGATCATTCAGCTAATTATGCCGTTAATTTACATGCAACAGTTCCTTGTCAAGGCCTGTCTGATGTTAGATTTTTTTTCATTGATATTTCTTGTATAACATTTAACCCTACTGAAGCACTATCAAATTTTGGTAACATGTGACAGGGAAAAACATACATTTTTGTATTAGCTAATTTGCATTCTGTGAGCTCACATTAATACTTCCTTTTTCTTCCATGTCCACAGACACTACAATAGGTTATTTATAGTATTAAGTAACACTGAAAGCACTCAGCTGTGATCTTTTTGCATGCCTACTAAGAGGATTTGAAGAAGTCTTTTATTCCTGTTGTGTTCATAAAAGAGACTTTTGAGATAAGATATAAATAATATATTTACTACTGTTACAGTATTAAAATATGAAAATTAGTTTGGGATATTATATTAAGACACTGGTGGAAACCTTCACTGTAACAGCTGCCAGTGCACATTCTTAATTCTTTCATGAAATATGGGGGGATGAGAGGGAAAATGAAAGAATTAAGTTAAGTATTTTTAATTTAAGAAAACACTTTTTTTCTTTTTTTGAGGGTGGGGGATTAACGGTATTAATTATTTGCTTTCCTTTTAGCAGGAAAAAATTGATTCTTTTGTCTGGCGGTTTTGATTTCATGTTCACCCTCTTTTATTGGGATGAAGACAGACCCAATCCTGTTCTACTGTTTAACTTCTAAAAGAAAGCAGAATGATAAAATACCAGCAAGAATAATATAAGAGACAGAAAATGGAAATGTTTATTTTTTATTTGAACCTTACTGATGGATAGTACTCTCACAGCATAAGGTCTTAGCAGCCAGTCTAAAGCTGAAAAAACTTCTTCCAGTGTCAATCTATTTAAATTATTGCTCTGTGTTTGCTCTTCTAATCATACACTCCCATCAGTAATAGAAAAAATGGATTTGACTTGGCAGTCTTAGCTAGGCTATTAGGCAGGAATAAGAAAGAAAAAGACTAGGAAAGAAGAAGAATAAGCTCAGTGGAGAGTCATGCACTGGTGAGGGGAAAACAGCAGAGCACTGAGCATGATATCCTAAATAAAATTTATGATTTAGCCAAAGCTATTTTCCACCCTCTAAAAAATCATGTTGTATAATAAGACTTGAAGAGTTAGGAGAGACCTAATTGTTTTTTTAAGTTGTTTTTCAAAGATTAAACATTTAGTCTCCTTGTCATTCAGAGAACAAACTTCAAATCCCAAAATTCACTAGAAAAAAAAGGGAGTTTAACCCTGATTATGGGGTAGGTCACACATCTGATGCTTCAGTCCCATGGGCAATGGCGGTATCCCTCCTGAAGCAGCCTAATGCCAGGAGTGGATCTGTGAGACAACATAGAGATCTGTGAGATCAGACTTCTGATGAGCTGTGAGGGAACCTGAAGCTCCTGGTTCCTTCCTAGTGAACCAGGCAGGCAGCCAAATGGAGACAAACTTAGCAGCACCGCTCTCCCTTCAGTGTCTTGGACAGGCTGCTTGAGAAAAGTGAATGAGATGAAGAAATCTGGGTAAGATCTGATGCATATGTTTGATGTGAGCACAACTGGAAGATGATCAAAATTAAACTATCTCTGGTTTTGGTTTTGAAGGTGACAACAACAAAAAAGGGTAGGTGGATTTTCATTGTTAATTTCAACAGTGGTGATGAAGCTGCCTAATATAAGAATAAATACTAAACCTAGAGCCTGAGGTACTGCAGCACAAAAGCAGAAGTGTCCCAGATCTCAGTTCCTAACATTGCCTTCTTCAGGAGATCAACAAAAATGAGGATATCTAGGCTTTTATAACAAAACATATGTATTGTTTATTGTTATGAATTATTCTCATTTTTAAAGCTTCCAGTAGGTGTGGAAACCCATAATGTTCCAAAATTTTAATTGTTCATTCTATCGTAGAGGAATAATAACTGAAATAAATGACACTGAAATGACAGTAGAAAGTCAGACATTCCTAAAAATATTCTCCAAGTAACTAGCTGTTTAGCAATTATGACAAGCACTATCATATGATAATGCACATGGGCATTGGAAAACTGGGACAAAATATTTCTTAAGGAATGAAACACTCTTTCTGGGAGAAAGACTCAGCACAACCTGGGCATGAATAATAATTGACAGAATTGCTTCTAAAAAGGCTGGAGAGGAAGGATGATGCTGATTATTCAGAGCTCTGAAATTTTAATCCTACGTACCTCATGCAGTGGATGCTCTAGCTGGTGAGATTCACCCCTCTATCTTTAAACAAATTATCTTTAAAAGTTCATCTTTACACCTAGTGCATGTAAATGACAACCCTATATAGCTTTGATTCCTGCTATAGTCAAGAGAGAAGCATGTTATATCCAAAAAGGCAGTTCATATCTTTGGTAAGACAACAGCCCCTGAAGATATCTTTTATCTTCACTGCCAGCAGAAGAGACCTGGAGCAATGGTGTTTTTGAAAGTGGGGGCTTGGTTAAATGACCAACCTCAGCTGGCATGAGCATGTTTCTGCAAATATGGATGTGTAACCCTGACCTGGCTGAAACAAAAATAAACACAGTTACCTCCCATCCCTCCCTCCATGCATATTTCCCACCATGATTTTGTTGGGAGGTTACTCCACACATATGTTAAGACGTTGCTTCATACATAGATATCCTGCTTGTGGGACAGGGAACTAACATTTCCTAATAATTTTCAGTCATAATGAACTGGGTTAGTCAAAGCAGTTATGAAGGCAGTAACTGCTAACCCTCTCTCTTTGTTCCACATGAACAAGTGATGAGGATATATCCAAAGAGGAATCAGTGTTTCGAGCAGCAGTCAACTCCTCATATCTTAGAAGTTCAGTCCCTGTGGTATAGGAGCAGTGCAGTGAGTTCAGCTGGCTGCCAGCTTAATTCAGCTTTAAAGATCTTTAGGTTCTTCCTTTCCTGTTTGCAGATGAGTGTGATTTTTTCATACTGATCACCTATATTTCTGAAAATGTTTAATGTAAGATTTTGATTAATTCCCTAGCTTTGATAGTTTTGAATAAAGGGAACCTAAGCAGAACTGAATCTCTGCTAAATTGCTGTCTGGACCTTTTTATTTTTTAGCTAAGTTTGTGGCACAAACAGTGGAAAACTGTAAAGATATAGATCAGTTCCATGCTTGATCAGGCAGAAATCCACATTTTTTAAGCAGGCAGGGTAGTCTCTGGATCACAATAAGAAAGGGCCCAAAAATAAATAGCTTAATAAAAGAGTTGTTTTAATAAGATAGACTAAAAGAGGAACACAGCAAGTAAATTTGCTGTCCCTTAAGATTCTGGGCACCCTGCACTCATGCAGTGTCAAAAGGCCCCCAGGTGGATTTTCCCACAGCACATTGTGAGGTTGCCTTCTGTGGCAGAAGCTTCCCATTTCTGGTCCTCTGAGCTATTGTTATGAATGGATGATGTGGGTTTAAATAAGTCCCTGCCTTTTGCCCAGGCCTCTGGTAGCAGGCAGTCATGTTATTGAGGTGGCCACAAGACCCACTCTCATTCATAAGTTCTTTAATAATGGCTAATTTGGTCTATTATAGAATGAATTATTTATTAACAGACACAAAACTAACAGACATAAGACTTAGACTATTACTACACAAGAATAAGACAAAAGGGCAATACTAGTATTATACACATGAGGTTAAAGGTACCATTAAATTTACAGCTAGCTAAGAAATAATATAACTTAGGATCCAATGTTTCTTACCACCAAATTGTTGAAGGGGCACACATTGATATCCCTTCCCTCAATTTCCGGAAAAGTAACTGCAAAACTACGTGCAGACTGTGGGAAGAAATCTTCTCACACGTTCCCGAGGAGTGTGTAAGACACTTCTGCCTCTGTGATAATTCGTGTGGACTTTTATAAACACAAGAACCATGTCTTTTGGTCACCAATGTTTATTTTCTTTTATCTCTTTCCACATCTGCTCTCATACCAAGATGTGTACTCGGGGCTTGCGGATTAGACTCTCAGGCGTCTGGAGTTGACATCTTGCTGGGCTCTCTGACCCCTTGAGGGGCTCTCTGACTCCTTGCTGGGTTATTAATCTGGCCTGAATTATCTCATCCAAATGCCCCAGCCATGAGAGAGGGGGGACATCCTGCCACAGCTATTATATAATTTTCTTACAGGAGAGCAACTCTGTTCATTAAAGACAGTTGAATGAGAACTTGATTCACTTTTAGACAAGGGCAAACAGAGGTAGCAGAACTGCAGGTGCCAAGTGGAAGCTGCCTGCAGCTTCCTCTGTTGCAATGAGTTGGCTCTGGTGTCCAAGGGCTTTGTGCAGCACAGCAAGTCCTGAAGGTTGTGCTGAACATGCAGCACAGTGCAGCCCAGCACAGACCCGGCCCTACTAGGGTTCACTGTCATATGGATCACTCACACCTTGATATTCACTGCTGTACTCATCAGGATCACTACAATTCACCCCTTGGTCCACCTACAGTTCACCCTTCTCCAAGATGTTTTAAATTCCAGGTTATATTAGTAAACTGTTTGTCTAAGAGAAAGTTTATTGACAGGTTGGACTGTTATTTCTGTTATGAAATCCCTGTACCTGCAGCATAGCCTGGCACGGGGCACTCCAGAAGGTTCTCATACAGTGGCTACTAATGATAACTTATGGACTTCTCAAGCCGTAAGAAGGCTCAGTAAAGCAGACCTAATCTGCTCAAAACCATTAACTTCCTCAAATACAGTATCTTCTCCAAAGTTCCCAATATTGATTCTAACTGTATGTAGACAGAGTAATTGAATCCTAATTTTCTGCAAAAGAATCTCATGGTAAAGCAACTATGATCAGAATAATCCCATCTCACATAGCCTCTGTGGTCATGAAAGGCCTAGAATTCAGCAGAACCAATGTGAGCCACAGCAAGGTAGGGTGAAAGACATGGTGTCAATGATCCATAACCACTATCTAGAACCAAAATATAACATTTATTCTACTGCATTAGTGACTGGAAAAGCAACAGAACATGGTTCTTCGACTGTATGTATCAGCTGGCTGATCTCTTCAGTCTTTCAGGAGTGCATAAAATCCTAGGTAGCTATAGCAACCTCAAAACTGCCTAGGTCAGGATTGAGGAGTGGGAGTCTAAATGTCTTGAGCGCTTCCAGCAGAAGGAAGTGTCAGCAGAATGAAGCATAAAATCCACATTATCATTACTGGATATAGTAGAAAATAGAAAATAATTGCTTTGGAAACTAAAATAAGGAATTTGATGTTGCCAATAACTCAGTCTAAAAGCTTTATGAGAATGGATTCTCTGAAAAGCCAGCACTTTTTTCAGTCTACACACTTAATTTGTTTTCTGTTTTGCAACCTCCTCCCTGTTCTTGGGAGTGCTGTGCCATAAGGAGAACAAGCAGCTTGTTGGAGCTCCTAGAATGAATATTTTACTATTCATCAGGAGTTTTCTTTGATCTACACAATCTTTGAGAGATATGAGAGGGTAGTTCCTTAATGACATTGATCTCATCTCAGTGAGGAATGCATCCTCACTGGCCCTATGGACTTGTTCTTATTTTCAGTTTAAGTAACTAGCTTCTAACTTGATCCTCCTCCATCATGAGTAGTATCTTTGACCCCTGAACTTTGCTAATAGTCATGAATGTCTGGGAGGTGAGGGAAGACAGTGGCAAAATGTCTCTCAGTGTTTTTTCTCCTTTGTCACTATGTGACTTGACCTACTCAGGAACAAATATCATCAGCATTTTCCTTGATCATTTTGCTGCTGATGTAACTTTAGATAGCTTTCATGTTGCACTTGATCTGACTCAACCTTTGACTGCATCTAACCTGTCTTTCCTAATTTCATCCTTGCATGTCCAGGTGTTTCTCTTGGATAGCCCCTCGTCACTTTCACTTTGCAAATACTTAATTGAATTTGTGCTTAATCTGCTTTCTACTCTATTTTCTGCAACCAAAACAAACCGTTCTTGTTCTATCACGAGGCTGCCCCTGAAGAACACCCTGGCTCACCTGGGCTCCCTCAGAGTCAACTTCTATGGGATCCTGTCCATTAGAACCCTGAAAAGAAAAAGAAAATCTGTTTTCCTGCAGTTCAAGTCCTTTAACTGCCTTCTTTAAGGATCTGGAACCTCCATCACTGTAGTCACTACTAGTCACTGCAATCAAACCTGTCATTGACTATCACACTCCAGCCAGTTCTTTATCTGCAAGTTACAGCTTCAGCTGAGCACATCCCCTGGGCTCAGAAGAGATTGCCCACTATGACGTGTCCCTTACCACCTACCTTCTAAAAATCTTGAGCAGTTATTTTCCCATTCCATATCAGATCTCTGTGTATTTAAACTATTCCTTTTTGTAGAGAACACCCCCATCTTCTTGACTATCTTGCCTGTCTTTTCCTAAGATTCTGCATCCATGGAAACACTCTAGCCATACAAACTATTCCACCTCATTTGTATAATGTCAATGGTGTCAGGCGTGTGACTGCACATTAAGATGCAGTTCCTTCCATGTGTTTTCCAGGCTGCAATCATTTGTATACAGGCTGCTTAAATGGATCTTCCTCACTTTCTCTAGGAAACTGAAAGTCTCCTCCTTTGCCATGCACTGTCTTTCTACTTTATTTTATCTTTCTCTATTTTCCTTTGAGCTTTGGCCTTCATCCCCTGCAAAACCTAATCTAAAGCTTTCCTGATGCCTCGGAAAGCTTGCTTGCAAAGAGGTTCCAGGTCCACTCTGTCACCTAAGTCATGCCTCTCACCAGCAGTTGGTCTCTGGATCATGGTAACTAAAGGCTTTCTGGTGGAAGCAGCGCTGTGGCAGGTGTTTATCTGCAGTGTGCCTCTGCCCTAGTCCATCTGCTTGACTGGGAGAAGGATGGGGAAGGACTGTAGCTGGACTCCTGCTCCTTTCAACCTAGCTGCCGGAGTTATTCTGGATCCACTCAATGCTCCCTAAATGTGCAGAGTCATTGGTGCACCCTTAGAGTAACAACCAGAGGTGATAAGGTGCTGGTTGGAACAGCCACGGCCATGATGCCCTTGGCTGCAGACAAACAGCAAGAAAAATAGTACAAATTGCATTACAGTAATCAAAAAACCTTCAGAAATAGGTGTCTTCAGACTATAGTGTGAATTTCTATTTTCTATTTTCTATTGTTTAAAAATTGTCAAATTGATGATTACCAAATGGTAAGAAAACAGTAAGAATAAAAATGTAAGCAAGCAGAAAATCCCTGAAAACTATCATTCCATAACCAGAACAAAAGACATTCATCTATGCAGAAAAAATTGTAGAACCAGCACCACTGCTGTGCAAATAATATTCTGTTTTATTGACAAAATTAATAAATTGTGCACATTTAAAATTCAAGCTAGTATAAGTGTATTTTGTTTCTTGTCCAAACAGCCTTTCCCTATAGGAATCCCTCCTCTGCAAAACAAATCAAATCAAAACAAAGCAATAAACAAAATCCAACAGAACTTGGAAAATTTTTTTTTCTTGTTATTTTTGCTCAACTTTACAAAAGAATCTTATACATTTAAAAGAACTTCATCCAAATCAGCATGTTTCATATGGAAATTGTAGGAACAAAGTACTTTTGCTTTTTCCAGCACTTTTTTCCTAATTTTTCTTTATCAAAACTATCCTTTAGTTTTGTATGAACTTGTGAAACATTTCATTAAATCTCAAAAGTGTGTTACTGGAAAAAAAAATATTGAAAACTGGCTTAACTTTCCTTATGACAATGATGACATACAAGTTACATCACTGACAGTCATTAAAAGACCCATCCCCAAGAAATTGAGCACAAAATCTGGATATTTGAATTTTACCTGGAATGTGTTAATGGCAACTTGAGACAGTGGTCAGTGTTGACATTTTAGAGCAGTTTTGGACTGAAATGTGTTGTATAATGCTGGATGTAAGAGTCCCTCAAGAAATGACACAGAGCCAAACCAACTCAAAGGAATGGTTTTGCAGACCCCAACACATAAATGAAACATTAGGAACAAAGAGCTAATTTGAAAATCGATCTGGGCTGATCTTTGGTCATATTGTGGTCCTTGTCATACAACAAGGGTGGTAAAACACTGGCACAGGTCTCCCAGAGAAGTTACAGATGGCCCATCCTGGGAAACATTCACGGTCAAGTTGGATGAGGCTCTGAGCAACCTATTGAAGGTGTCCCTGCTCATTGCCGGGCGTTGGACAAGATGACCTTTAAATGTTCCTTCCAACCCAAATGGTTCTATGATTCTGTTCATGGGTTTCAGTGTAGAAAAGAGGACAGGGCGTGAATCCATCTGTGCTTATATCTGTTTAGTCTGGATCCTGTCAAATAGGTTTTATGCACAATAAGTAATCCAAGATTGGCTACTGCCACTGGCAGTGAAAACAAAATCTGTGATCCAATATTCCAGATAAAAGCAGCTACAAAATCAGTATAACCTGAAATGCTATTTTTATTTCTGATTATGCTTCTTTAGAAACATAAAGACACATGTTTTCAGAGACAAGAATATAAATATAAATATATAAATAAATTACATCTATTTTTATATATTTATGTATACACATATATATATAGTTCTGTTCATAAAAAAACTTTTTTGTCTAGTCTTAAATATCATATAAAGGAGCTTTCTGGTTTTTTGTTTTGGAGTTTGGTGTTTGTTTTCCTTTGTTTTCCCTGTAACTTGAAAAAGAAATTCTTCAAAAAATATCTGAGGGAGGCATTCAGCTGATTTTAATGGCCAGGTGATTTAAACGTGTTCTTCACAGCTTGCAAAGGCCTGGTTATAGCATTAAAAGTACTAGCTTACATTGCATTTCAACATCTCCTTCTATGCCTGGGGGTATGGTGGTCTGTGCATCTGGATAGCACTAGGAGTTGTGTTTAGGTTGCCTGCTATAAATTTGGTACTGTAACTGTGGTGAGAGGTTCTGGCTGCCTTTTAGGCAGATCTCCCTCTGTGCTCTTTACCTGTGATAGAAAAAACTATGTTTAAATTTGGCAGACTGTTGATGATGAGGCTTATCTATGGTAGTAAATTAAGCAGTAGGTGGCCTGCTCTTGTCCTTGAGATCAGGCGGCGTGATCTGGCCCCTTCAGTATTTCCTGTGCTCTTAAACCAGGATTGTCACAACCATATTGTGACTGCATATTGGGAGCTTTGGGAACTTTGCCCCATGCTAGACCTTGAGAGTAGTCTGGAATGAGAGCGCTAGTGGATTGCGGAGACCTACTTACAGCTTTTTACCGGCTAGGCTCGTAGATAATGCTTTAGAAAGCCTCGGGCAGCCTGGAGAGGTAGCACAGGCAATCCAGCATTTCAGTAGCTCTAAAAGCAGTAAATGTATTAGCTGCAAAGCTGATATCACCAGCAGAAGCAAAGAGGGAGAAATATAGCTTTTTGGTTTGCCTAATTTCGTCAGTTAGAGCTTTCAAAAAGAAACAGAAGACAAGAGATGTTCACAGAAAGAGTTGCAGTCAAAGAGGGCAGACCCCCCCTTGGTCCTGTCTTTTATGTGGAGAAGGGGAAAGGGGAGGACTGGGGGCGGACCCAGGGTGACCGGACAATCAGACACTGCTAAAGAGTTTGAGTTACATTTGGGTTTGCCCACGCTTGGAACAAAGGAGTTCAGAACACATGGCAGAGGCAAGTCCTGGCTTGTCTCGGGGAGGGGGAAGGGAAGCTCAGAACAGGCAGCAACTGTGGATATAGGCTGAAACCATGCCAAGTACTCTTCTGCCTGTTTGTAAGTGTAAATAATAGTGTGCTGGAGCTCAGGAACATTCCCAGGCATGGTTCAATTTATGTAACATACCCACATTTGATAAGTTAGATGTCATGACTCCTCTTCAACGACTTTAAATGTCAGGTGGTATTAAATAGTAGGCAATCTAAATTACCCATAACTCCTTAGCTTAAAGAGCTATCATAATTAAAATGTCTAGGCACCTGCTATAATAGATAGCATGAGTATATCTTGTGAGTGCCTGGGAAGTGTGCATTTCCACACTGGTACTCTGAACACTCAGCAAATCACTGGAGATGGGGAGGACCAGATGCCCACCTGCCTGAGAAAACTTTTTAGGGCAAAAGTCACTCTTCTTGTTAAGCAAGGAGCAGGTAGACTTGATCCACACCTGTGGATCTCAGGATATCTGTCCACTACTCTCAGGGTCCCTTGAGTAGCTGCTTTCTCATATAATGCCTTGGAGAAGTGGTAATCTCATACTCTCCAACACTATGAATGCAGGAAGGGAGTTAGTCCTGTGTGGAATATGGGGTTATATTTGTTAAAATGGTTGAGGCTTATGCTCACCAGAAGGCCCTGTGGGAAAGGCCCAGGCGCGGGCTGGAGGGTTGGAAGTTGTTTGAGGGGTGAGAGGCGGTTGTGGGTGAGGAGAGAGTCGGCTGAGTGACAGTTGGCAGTGAGCTTGTGATTGGCTGGAGGAACGTGTGGACAGCATATGAGCGGGAAGCTGATTGGGTGATAGGATGCATGGACAGCAGCACTGCGGCTGTGCCAGCCAATGGGTGCCCTTCTGCTGTTAAGTTCGGTTTGGTTTCGGTTGTGTTCGGTTGAGATTAAGAGTATAAAAAGGGGATATTTTTTGGCAATAAAAGGATCTTCTTTGGACATACAAGGGGGTCTGTCGTGTTTGTTCCCCATTGCTACACTCCTGGGCAGCTCAGTGTGACTAAAATTTTCATATGGAAACATATCTTACGAGAAAATCCACTATGAAGTGTGGCTTCTCCAGTTAAAAGTGAATGCAGCTAAGAATGTGAACAACAAACCTTTATTCCAAATATTGATGCCACTGTTCCATGCAGAGATAGAGGTGTTGCAGTCTTCCTTTGCTTTTCCATTCTAGTCCTGTTTCATGCTTCAAGCTGGCTAGTAGAGGATACCTTAAGCAGTCCCCTAATGCTCAGCTGACTGATTACATGAGTGATGATTAGCAAACAGAAGCATATTTTTCCTGCTCTTTCAGAGAAAAAAGAAAAAAGAAAAAAGCAAACCCCCAAACACCACTATGCTAGGTTTTTTTCAAAACAAAACAGCAGTGAAAAACAATGTCAGTAATTTAATTATCTTTCAGGCTGTCAGCTTTAGTTGTATTTAAAAATTACCAAATGAGGGTTTTACATTAAGCTTGCCAAAAAGGGAACAGCAACTAGCAGATGTGCTTTACTTTTCTTGGGCTCATCACCAGTGAGGTGCAGCTGCTGATTGGATTTTCTCTTTTGTGCTTGCTTTGAAATGTTGTTCTTTATTTATCACTACACACTAGTTTTATTACCTTGTTTTTTCTCAAACCTAACATTTTTTTTGACAACATCATGCTGATGAGTTGCAAGAAGGATGCTCTGTAGATCTTGTGGTACATTAAAATTGTGCTAGTGGCGAAGAGAACAGGTTTAAGCAATATAGATATGTCTACAGCATGAAGCAGAGTGATGCTCATTTCTAATTAATGGGACACTGCTCAATGAAAAGATGGCAGTTGTTTTATAACCAAGGCATGAATATCAGCTGGCACACAGTGAGTGTGTTTGTTCACCTTGGAAGAGAAACTGGATTACTGCATTTGTTTTATTTAAACTGTGTTTAGGAGTATACAGTGATGGCAGCACTTGGAAAGAGATTTGGATGGCAAGATTATTAAAGTGAACATTTCTCAGCTTGACATTTTTCATATTTGAATAGAGTAAATTAGACACAGAATTTTCACTGTTCTACCTACCTCTTAACACATCTGGTAATTACAACAGTATAAAATACAGAAGTTATTTTTTTGTCCAGGAACACAGAGGAGTGTGAAAACATGCTGGAGGACAGCTACTTAGGGAATAAATAATACTGGAGAACTTTTGCAAAGGACTCAAAAGGTTTGTTTTTTTGTTGTTGTTCTGTGGATTTTTTTTTTAAATGCTGTCAAAGATTTAAACTGCACACAGAAGAGCTTCAGACTAAACTAGGTATTTTTATCTGGAAAGAAGAACATTTTGTGGGTAATGAAAGCAGTAATTACAATTAGCTTAGGTGCTGCCATCCAAAGGGGTAGAATTGTTATTTCATTTTACATCCTTAGCAAAAATGTACTAACTTAATTCTCAGCCAGAAAATGTTAGTCTCATGCTGAAAACTAAGTGTGAAATTGAACAGTGGTCACAGCTTTGAGTTAGAGAGTGGGTGGCAGGAATGAACCATGGGAGTCCGAGGGAGCTAGGAGCAGGGACAAAGGACAAAAAAGTTGGTACAAATATTGAGCATATTCCTCCTCTCTTCTTCCAGACACACTGTCTGACCCTGTCTGTGGTGAAGTAGCAGTGCCACAATTTTTCTGGGCAACCTGAACCGATGTCTTGCCAGTTTCACAGTAGAGATTTTCTTCTTAAAATCTAGTCTAAATCTCCCCTCTTTCAACTTAAAGCTATTCCCCTTGTTCTATCACTCCACAACCTTGTAAAAAGTTCCTCTCCAGTTCTCTTTGAGGCCTCCTTTAGGTACTGGAAGGTTCTCTACAGTCATGCTGGAGCTTTCTTTTCTCCAGGCTGAACGACCCAAACTCCTTCAGCCTGTCTCCATGGGATAGATGTTCCAGACCTCTGATCATCTTCGTGGCCTCCTCTGGATTTGCTTCAGCAGGTCCATGTTTTTCTTATGTTGGAGGCTCCAAAGCTGTACAGGTGCTACAGTCAGAATATTGTGATAGTATTTTGCATTTGGCATTGACCCAAGAAATAACCTATGAAAGATGAAAAAGTCAACAGATCACACAGTGTGTCCTCAGTGTTACTTCCTCTGTACTGTTTGCTTACTCCAGTCCACTTTACCAAATTTAAGTAACACATTTTTCCAGTTCTGTCCCTCCAAGGTTAGTCTGAAATGTCCATGACTTTTAGAACTTAACCATGAAATTAAAATTTTCTTTTGTTTTAACAAATAACTGGTCTTTATTACAGGTCATTGTCTCTTATGAAGACTTTAAATATAATTATCACAGCAAATACAGATAACTGCAAATTTTAAAGCCAGATGTTGCAAATCCATGCTCATAAAAGTAGTCCTTAATAAACTGTGTTTCAAGGGCAGTATTCACCTCATTAAGAAACACAGCATGACTATGAAATCTGAATATTTCTGTGTTCAATTTTTAAAGTACTGGAATCGAGTAGAAAACAGTCTTAAATACAATGCAGAAGATGCCTTCTAACAACACAGAAAAACCTTAGTGAACCTTAACACTTTTAAGTGAACAACAGAAAATGCAGCTGTGGGAGGGGTGGGAAAAGGGAGGGTGTAATGCCTAACTCTTGCTGCTTTTAGACAAAGAAACCCCCACAGGCTCTTCCTTTAGCTGTACCTTTTAATGTGTGAACCTGCAGGTACTATTTCACATTCTGACCCACTTTCTCATAGGTGTTCAACGTGGGACTAGTTGGAACCAATTTTAGATTGTCTCATACTGCTTTCTTCAATAGTTTCTAATGACTACCTACTGTAACTTGTTATAGTAACTACTCTGAATTCCTGTTTCAGATGTCTAGCTCCACACTCATCAGGCAGAAAATGCAGACACTTATCAATGGCTCATTTCAGGACTACAGGATAAGTTTCCATCATAGCAATTATTGAGTGTTATTACACTGACAATCCTCTTTGGATCAGCGAGATTCGAATTTGTCTTATTTAACTTTATTGCATTGAAGTTTTATTCTACTGTGGATGTATTTGATAGTGAAAATACATGTTTTTCAGTTGTGTTGCATGATGGCAACACTGCTTGAAAAAGGGAAACATACAAGAACATCTACCATATATTGCAATAGATTTCTTAACTTATATTAAATACTACATCATTAATTAGTTCGTCTAAGTGAAGTATTGTCACTTAATAACTTAGTGGGTCTATTTGGTCACATTGTCTACCTGCTGAAATATGACAAGCATATTTCAGTTTTGCCATAAATAATTTGTGAATAGAATTAGATATGCAGTAGATTTATACACCTAGAAATGATGAGGCTTCATCATGGTTATTTATTATGGCTACTCAGTACATAATCTTTGATTTTTGACATGAGCTAGAATGATTTTGACTGTACCTTGATATTTCATATAACAACTAGGTGAGATTAAGATTTACAGCTTAATCCCTCAAAATAATACATGCAAATTATCATCCTCAAAAGAATATAGTTAAGGGAAGAATTAGGAAAAAGGATGACAAAAGCTGCAAGCATTGACATCTTCTGAAAAATAAAAATAATCTGATTTTTCTTTTTTTTTTTTTTTTTTATAAAAAGTACAACACTAGCACTAAGAGCAAACATTTTCACTTGGTTATCACTCTCAGAGAACTGTTTTTTCTCTCTGGATGGACTGTAGTAAAATTCATGGCAATACATAGATGTATGAAGTAGAGCACGAAAAGTGGTTAAGCAGGAAATTATTTGGCTTGTTTTGTTGTTTCTGTGCAGAACCTTGGCCAGTGTTTCCATCCAATATGTCATTCAGGGCATTCTTTAAAAAACACCATCTCTTTTAAGCTTACACAATTCATTCTTGGAAAGCATATGTGCCTCAAGAGTTCGAATGGCAGGTTGAGAAAAGAAAGGGCTTGAACTGATCTCAGCTATGTGCTTTAAAATCTAGTTGTCTGATTTTGCAAAACATCTCCCAAAAAGAGGTATATTTATGGGCAGTAAGAAATTTAAATGCAGTGCAGATAGATCAGTCACAATCCACGCTAGTTTCTGAAACATTCATCTTTTACAATACTGGCCTTTGGTTTGTACCTTGAAACGTTTCCTCAATTATCTTTATACCTTTCCTAGCTTTCCTCCTCACCTGAGGCTCCAGTGACACATAGAAACCCTTAGTGACCTCTCTCCAAGCCATGTCCCACCTAGCCACCCATGTCACTGTGTGATCTGCCTCTGCTGATGTGGCTGCTGGTGCCTCTGAGCAGATTGTCACCACTGGGTGCGATTCGCCCACCAGGCTGGTCCTAGGGAACAAAATGCAGGAATCAAGGCAATTTCTCCCTACCACAGACACAATCCTATACCTCTTGTCATTCCTATCTAAGCAATGCTACCACTAGCCTACTCTGGTCTCCACTGCCTTCACCCACTTAACCTCTATTTTAATCACAAAGGCAAAACATAGCACAGTACAGGATACTATGAGGAAAACAAAATCTATTGCAGCCAAAACCAGTACATAAACATGCCTTTCTACCCCTCTGCATTTCTCCTGAAGCTTTATGTAAAGGAATTTGGATATAAACTCATGTGAATAGGGCCCGAGAAGGTTTTCCACCATTTTTTTCTAACTAATGTTTACCACACACTTGATATAAATTAGCTTGGGGATAATTTTTCAACATAAAAAGAAAAGCTCCTGAACCTGGATGAAGAAGAAAAACAAAAAGAAAACAAAACAAAAAAAAAACCAAAGCAACACGAGGTGCATCTAACAGGAATACTTTATAAACCGTAAAGTGGAATTTTTCTAAATAGCACAACTGCAATGTGGCATACACTGCAGATGGATAACATCACAACAGGAGCACACTTTTATAACTGGCAAACAGGTGTCTGGGTTTATTTAACAATCTAGCTAGCATAAACCAGATTTTTATTTATGATTGGAATAGTTGGCACATATGATATTGTTTCAAGGAAGCAGGGAAGCCAAATCTCTGTGAAACATTTGCAGATTGATTTAAGGTGTTCCTGCAGATATGGTTTCATCTTTCAGAAATTTTCAAAAGGGCTATTTTCATCTCCTATTAGAGTATACAGCATCCATTCACTCCCTATAGTAATACCCTAAGCCTATGATGTCTGTATCCCTGAGATATGAACAGGATTTGCCCTTTCGCATGTGTAAATATGTGTATGTGTGAGAGAAAGAGAAAACACACTCCATTAAAAAAAAAAATATATATAATATGAAACTAATTTGTGTACAAACCGTATTCAGTACTCACACAGATAATTCTGCTCTCCAGGTAAGCCTTTCATGATTATATACTACAGTGCTGTTAGACATGTACACAGCTGGTTCCTGTGCCAGGATGACCAACTGAGAGGGTTTACACATATCTTGAGCAACTCTATTAGTGAGTGTTGAGACTTGAACATGATGGAGATGATAAGGCTCAGGACACCAGCCACTGTTCATGCAAGCACTTAAAACTGTTATTCATTGAAGGGAAGGCTACATATGGAGTAACAAGCTGAGCAGGAGCAGGTATAGTTTCACCGACTGGCCAGCAGTAGTCTGCAGTGAATAATTGTTAAAATGGTTCCTGTTATGGCTTTGTCTCAGGCCAAAGATCACTCTCCCACGCATTGCCTAATTTAGGTTAGCATTAGCCAGGCATAGGTCCAGTGGGAAATAGAGAAAAGCTACTCTACTTTGAGCAGGTAGAAAAGAGAGTTCAACAGTCTGTGTGCTGCTCCAGGCCAGAAACCCAGCTGAGTGTACAGATGGAGACCAAAGTCTCATACTTCTAAGTTCATTTGAGCATTGCATTGGGTACATGAGTGGACGAAGAAGTGCCTCAGATCTCCTACAGCTCTGATCATAAGTACAAAATCAGGCAGAAAAATGCTGATAACTACTAACCTCATGGACATGCAGTCATATGGAAAATGACAGATGATGGCTAATTGCTGAAAACAGATACACTTAGATACTGTGTGAGAATGTTTAGAGCCACTGGAGCAAGTCATTAATATAAAAGGTAGGTTTTTCACTTCTTAGTGTCTCTAGATGAAGACATTTATGAAAAAGCTGTGTTACTCAAAAACAAAATAGGGAGCGGAGAACAAAAAATAACAGGTTGAAAATGAAGGATCTGTGGTGCACAGGGTCTAAGACTACAGGTCTGACGAGTGCTTTAAATAAACCTAATAAATACAGTAGTGAAAAAAACACCATTATTTTTCTTAATTTACCCATGGGGAAAACAAGCTGTGTTAAAGTTGTGTATCTGACATAACACAGGTCAATAGCAGAGTTTGAAATTATGGGAAGGGGTCTCTGAAATCTATTAGCAGGCACCCTGTTCCAAAATTCATTGTCTGTCCTACCGGAAAAGAGCTGCAGGACACAAGCAACTTGTGAGTTAAAGACATTTTGATTTATTCCAGTAAAAAAAGGGATTTTTCCCCATGCACTTCCTGAAGATTATAGACTGCGTTACTCCCTTTAACTGTACACAGGTTCATGAATGATTAATGATGCTTTAGGTGAAAAATCACCGAATAGTGGTATACTGCAAGTTTTACAGTGTGATCTGTTACCATCAAATGTATCTTTTGGTGTTTTATTTGTTGGATGTACTGTTCTGTGAACTGGATAATCCTTCCAGTTTTCCCCCTTTCTCAAAATTATCAGTTAGGTGGAAGTGAGAACAAAATTTCACTCCATAAAATAGGTATTGTTGTTAAGCATCTTTTTCCTTCTTTGTATGCTTGGTAAGTGAAGAGTGGGGGGAAAGGATTTAGTTCTGATTTTCTGGCATTTTTCTTCTAGTAGTAAGGTATAATTTGCATAGTTTATCACTGCAGCTTTTTCAGCTGCTTTATTTGTGGCTGTTTTAAGGCAGCTAGCAATACTCATCTAAGTAGCTTTGTTTGGAAACCCTTGCTGTGGCTGAGTTTTAGAAACTGAAAGAAAAGGGTGAGTCACTGCAAGCTTCAGAATGTGAGTGATTCTGCAGTAAAGCTGACTAGAAGAGTACAGGGGTTAATAAAAATAGTTGGGTTGTTTTTTGGTTTTTTTTCTTTTTTTTTTTTTTTTTTGAGAATATAAGCCTGCTTGTAAGAAGGTAATGAATCATATTATCAAAGGAAGAATACCTGGTTGGAAGCACCTCAAGCATCATCTGGTCCAACCTTTCCTGGAAAAAGCATGATCCAGACAAGCTGGCCCTGCACCCTGTCCAGCTGAATCTTAAAACTGGCCAGTGTTGGAGAATCTCCACTTCCCTGTGGAGATTATTCCAATGGCTGATTGCATGGTGAAAAAATTTCCTCTTGTGTCCAGTTGGAATCTTACATCTAATCTTTTCCATGTGACTTGTTTTTATAAAAGGAGACTCTGTCTTGTTTGTAGCTATCCCTGAAACATCGGAACATGGTGATGAGGTTTCCCCTAAGCCTTCTCTACTCATGGCTGAACAAACCCAGTCCTCTCAGCCTTTCCTCATATGTCAGACTCCCCAGTACTTTGAACATCTTTGTGGTCCTTTTCTGGGCCCTCTCTAGTCTGTCCATGTCCTTTTTTTTTTGTAGTGGGGACCAAAACGGAACACAATATTTCAGTTATGGCCTGAAAAGCACTGAATGGAGTTGGAAAATTACTTCTTTAGCTCTGCTGGCAATGTCCCTGTTGACCACACTGTGTTGGTGTTCCTTGCTGTAGCAGCACAATGTTCACTGGCCAACTTCAATTTGGGTTGTGTTCTTGCTTTTCTAGCTCCATCTTTGCACACGCTGGCTACACCCTCATAGTTCTCAATTCATCCTCTTTTCCATCTCTGGTTTGCTTCTCGTTTTGTTTTGATCAGTCTTAGCACTTAACTGATCACAGCTGAGACAAGGTGGTTTCTGCTCCGCCTACTTCCTTTCCCTTTAAAGGGGATGGACTGTTTTTGTGTTTCCAGGAGTGTGTTTTTGAAAAACCCCCAGCACTTCCTAGCTCCTTTATTCTCCATGGAAACTTGCCATGGAATCCATCCCAACTGAGCGCTGAGTGAGCAGAAGTCTTCTTTTCTAAAATGAAGTCGTAGCAATAAGAGAAACACTGTATCCCAATTTTCAGCAAAACAGATGGTTTTATCTGTGATTTTTCAATGTGTCAGCTGTAGACTACCACAACTTCTCCTAATTTTAAGTAACAATGGCTGGAATAAGGCTATGAGAGCAATTCAGGTGGAATGGAATGAAAGCATCTTCAAAGTAATGACTTTCTTTGATTAGATTAAAGAAAATGTATTACATTTCTTTTTGAACTATACTGCTCATGGATGAACACTACATCTGCTTCAGCTCATGTAACTGTGTGTGCTGCTGTGCTTTTGTTTTTGCCGATAGAAGAGTCAAGAGGACAGAAGGGGAGTTCAGGAATGGCAACACAGCAAAGTCTGGTGTGAGAAGGATGGGAAAAAATGTAGTCACTGCAAATTAATGAAAAAATTGGCCAAGTTCAGGGAGTCATTAATGACTAAAGTACAGCAGAAGTTAATTATAATATTTAACTGAGTTTTTGTGAAATAAGTGATTTCTGAACTAGAGAAATAGGTTAAATAATGCTTATACAAAGAATGCATGGTATATCTTGACAAGACATGAACGTGAGTTTTAAACTTAATGTTTTTACTTTGTTCTTCATCTTTCTGGCCCCATTACAACCCAACTGAAAATTACCTGGGAATCTAAAGAAAAACAAAACAAACAAAAAAAGCCACCCAAAAAAACCCACTTAAAAAAGAAAATCCCACCTAAACCCCCCTTAATTAATATGGGACAATTTTCTTGTGTTTAATAGCCAAAAATGGTACCACACATTAGAGAAGATAGGAAAAGAGGAATCACAAGCACTAATCTGGTTGGTGTTTTAGACAGTTCCAGTGGGGAAAAATAGGGTGAAGAGAAAAGAATTGTTAAAATTGTAATTTAGGATGTCACATGGCACACAAAAAATTAGAAGCAGGAATGAATTTTTAAATGTAACTCTAGAATTTGATGTTACAAACGTCAGCACTCTGGTAGAGAATGGATTCCTTTGAGAAAAATGATTGTTATCAAATTCCATAAATAATATTTTGGGTTTGCGGTTTTTCGTCAAGATCCCTTTCTCTGGGGGAAGGCTCATCTTTAAAGGCTATTTAACGATGACATAAAAGTTTTTAAATAAAATATTATTTTATTTCTAGACAATCCTTTTTTTTGTAAGCAAAAAAACAAAAGAAAATTTTTGACTATTTAAAGATTAAGGTAGACATGCAAAAATAATCTGAATTAATGCTTGTTTTGAATGTAACAGTCTAGAAAAAACAGTAAGTCCCTTCTGCTTCTGGTTTGTGATTTAGAGATACCAAAACACAATCAATCTTCAGCCCAGTATGGGTGAAACCATTTTGTGAAATATTTCAGGGTCAGGTCAATGCAGAAGTTATAGCAAGCTGTCTGATTGAAAGGATATCGAGGTATTCTATAAATACTCAGGTAGTCCTGAAGTGATTTAATGAAAAATATTTAGAATATTTCATTATGAGATATGTAAATTCTTGTTTCTCATTACAACAAAAAAATGTAAACACTGGCACCAACAAAAAAAAGTAAAACAAAACCTAAACCTGTGTCTGTCAGGAAAAGGTCATTTGTAGATAATTGTTAAGAGTTATTCTGTACTGAATACTATCCTTCAAACTGTGTGATTCTTCAATCTACACCTGTACAAAAATGTCACTGTTATTTTCTTCTGCCACCACAGTAATGGATAATTTCTATTTTCTTAGTTTTATCTCCCCTCAAAACAATCACAGTATTTTACTGAAACTTCTCAAAAAACCCTTTATACTTTGGCAAACACCAAGAATGGGGAACACTAATACAAATAATAAAAGAACCCAAAAAACCTACAGCTCTCCAGAAACAAACACTTGGCTCAAAATGAGTGATCATCCTGGGTATTTACCTTTATTTTTTTGTTAATACTAATTTATGTTTTAACTAGGGCATGAGGGCATGACAATGTCAAGAAACTGTTGAACTATGATATCTTAAATCCTGTCTTTAATGAGGATGAAGAACCCAAAATCTGTGTAAAACATCATCACATATTTTCCCACAGTGGCTATATAAACAAATAAATAATCTTTTCTTTTATGGATGGTCCAAAGTTTTCCTTGATGCTTGGCTACAGATACAAAAGCATGGGTGGAAGTGCCTTAAATTGTAAAGAAAGAAATGCATTTAAAAGGAAAGTCTTTTGTGGTCTTCACCATGATCTGTAAAGTGGCTATAAGAACCAATGTGAGAGATGTGAGGCTAGTGACAGATTACTGAAGAGCTTGTTACACCACATATTTACCCAAGAAGAGATGTTTGGCCTGAGGGGAATTAAATTCGTATAACTAAAAAAGAGTTCTTTTTGGGCCCTGGAGAGTTCTATTAGTGCTAAGCCATTGGAGAAACATTTTTACAACTGAAGTATGCTTGAAGTTTATGCATTTAAGTGCACAGGACACATGAAAGTCAGGACATAAGAAGAACTTGAAGTGCTCAGGATGCAAAGATGGTTCTTGCCACTTCCTAGTTACTATTTTGATTACTTTCCCTGTGTTTGTTTATTTTTATTATTTTAATACAGTAACAAACTTGTATAAAAGGCTCAGTTGAAGGAAACACATTTTTTACACCCATTTTCTTTTAAGCATGTCCGTTTCTTCAGTGGCAATCTGGTTTATGACACCTGGTGACTTTCAGGAAGATTATGGATCTTGCAGCCCTGTACCTGAGCTACAAATTGTTTAGTGAAGAGCATGACCTAGAAATTCTAGAACACAAGGAGGGGAAGGGGGGGGGCAGGCACTGATCTCTTCTCTCTGATGGCCTGAGGAAATGGCCTGAAATTGTGTTTGGGAGGTTTAGGTTGGATATCAGGAGGGGCATTGGAACTGCTCCCCAGGGAAGTGGTGACAGCACCAGCCTGACAGAGCTCAAGAAGTATTCGGACAGTGCTCTCAGGCACGTGGTGTGACTCTTAGGGATGATCTTGTGCAGGGCCAGGAGCTGGACTCGGTGATCCTTGTGAATCCCTTCCAACTCAGCATATTCTGTGACTCTGTGAGTAAGTACTTTCTTAGGAAGTGGAAGCAGTAAAATCAAACTTGCTTAGAGTGAGCATACTATGAAATAACAGTTCTTTCATTCCTGGCAAGTACTGTAAACAGTAGGATACTGTGGAACAGTGGGACCACGTTTTCTACACATCATCATCTTTTCATTAGATTCAACTTTACTAGGTATTGACTTTAAGAAAACGATTGGACAGACTGGATGCAAAGCCTAAGTGGGGGATGCCTGATATTTTCTCCTGATTTCTTATACACTTGATGAAAAGTGGAATAATTAAATTTATCTTTCTCTCTTTTTTTTTTCTTTTTTAACTTAGCTTTTTCTTCCCTTTAAAATAAAAAATTAAATTGACATGCTAAAGGTAAACTCTGATTTACTTTACCAGAAAGTTTAAGTTTCTATTTTATTCAACTAGATTCTTGTGTTCTCAGGACTGGTGTTTCACTTGTTCAAAATGTCTACTGTGCCTTTTTTTTCTTTTTTAATTTTGGGAGTGTTTGTGTGATTTCCTAGAGAAAATGAGTTAGATACAGTTGCTGGGTTTCATAGCGCCTCATTTCTGATGTGCTGCATGTAAACTGCCATGGCTGAACTAATCGCCTTAAATCCACTTTATGATGAGTGGAAATAAATAATAAATTCTAGGACATGATTCATTAGGTCTGCTTTGCATATCCACTTCAGAAAATACTGAATTGTACCTAAAGTTTCCCATTTTTCTTCGTCAACTTCAGAGCTTTAGTGGACATCTGTCATCATCTGTACTGCATGTAGACATGAATATTTAGGTAAATGAATTCTTTCCAACTCACCTTTGAGGTTATGCTGTACTTGGGCAAGTGTCCCTAAACAATGCACATTTTTTTCATTATCTGTACTAAAATTTTAATGCAAATAAATGTTAACTAAATTGGATGTTTAAAGTTCAGCAAATAAAATACTTTGCCTATTTAACTATTTAAAGAAGGTCAGATTACTCTGTATTCTAACAGGATAGCCAGGTGTTGCTGCCTGTTCTGAGCTTCCCCTTCCCCTCCCAAAGACAGGCGCTCCTGCCACGTGGTCCGAGCTCCTTTGTTCCAAGCGTGGGCAAAACCGAATGTAACTCAAACTCTTCAGCAGTGTCTCATTGGCCGCTCACCCCGGGTCCGCCCCCAGTCCTCCCCTTTCCCCTTCTCCGAATAAAAGAGATCGTCGAGGGAGGCCCGGCCTTTTCTTGGCTCAGCTATCTTCCTGTGAACGCCTCTTGTTGTCTGTCTCATTTGAAAGCTTCTAACTGCAGGAAATTGAGCGGGCAGGGAGCTATATTTCTCCCTCTTTGCTTCTGCTGATGGTATTTGCTTTGCAGCTGATACAGGTACTGAGTTGAGAGCTACTAAAGTGCTAGATCGCCCGTGCTACCTCTCTAGGCTGCTCGAGGCTTTCTAAGGCATTAAACTACTAGCCAGTATAAAGCTGAAAAGATACCTTCCACAGCCAGGGATATGGGATCTGGCCTAATCATTCAGTTTGGAGTGAACATCAGAAGGTCATCTAATCCAGCCTTCTACTCAACATTGATTTTGGACCAGGATGCTCAGACCTTTATCCAGTCAGGTCTTCAAGTTCTCTCCAGACTCTTTGGATTACCTGTCCCACTGTTTGACTATCCTCAAGAGGAAAAGCTTTCTTCTTACCTCTGGATGGAATCTCTTCTGATTCAGTTTATGATGTTATCACTCACCCTTCCACGATACACAGTTACAAAGGCCAGGGTTCTATCTTCTTGATGACCCTCACATAGACACTGTGAAGCTGCTGTTAGGTTCCCTGAAAGTCAGCTCTTCTCCAAACTGAACAAGCCCCATTCCCTCAGCCTCTCTCACAGGATAGTGCTCCAGCCCCACAACCATCCAATGATCACTGGCCTGTTAATACAACCCAATATATTGGGATGCACTGCTGAATCTTGTTTACACTGTTGTCCATTTTGCAGCAGAAGTGCTCTCCACTCAGCCCATTCCCAGACTTTATCAGTATGAGTTTCTTCCTTCCCAGGTGCAGAATATTGCCTGAATCCTTACTGAATTTCATGAGTCCATTCCTCCAGCCTGTCGGAAAGGCAGCTCTTCCCTTAATTGCCTAACACTCAAGCTACTATATTTTGTATATTTTATTATCATTATTTAAAGTCATATATTTAAATTCATCTCTCATGATGAAGAAGGATGTTAGGAGGAAGCAAGCAAGGTATTCTAGATCTTAAAACTGAGAAAAGTAGTCTTTCAAGCTGCTGAGAATTTGAACATGGTATGGCCATATTCTTTCAGTGCTTAGCAACAGTGGGTCTGACCTAAAGATTCAGGGTAGTGCTTATCTTTCTGTTCCTGATTATTATCTTATCAATAACATTTAATAAAAAAAGCCATGTGCATCTAGTAAAGATTCCTAGCTCCAGCTTCAGAAAAAGACAATCTCCTGGTTGTTAAAAATCTCATATCAAACATCAAAATCCAGGTTTAAATTCCAAGACTGAGGGTAGATTAACTTTATAGACTGTAACATGGTATTTGAATATTTGTGCCTGCTTAGACAACAAAACAAGCTGTAGGTGTGTGAATTTCCAAGCAGTCTAGATATTCTCGGCCATGCAGATTTTTGTACTTGTTGGAGAAGATTGTTGATGTCAGAATTTTCTCTGACGTCTCTGCTATATTACTATAGCATCAGGTGGACAAATTAGGGATTCAGAAAGATGCCTACTAATCCTAGTGTGAAAGCTCTAAGTCTGTTCTGAAATCTATCCTTTTCTTTCTTAAATGTATCATGGGAAAAAATCTTTCAACATATGTAGAACATTTCACAATGTGTTGGGGATTTTTTTTAATGAAGCAGATTTTCTGGTTTGTACTCAGGTCTACCTATAAATATTGCTACATTGTTTCCATTAGTTTATCTCCTCAATTCCTTCTGTTTCCCAGATTACCTGCCAAAATGATATGGTGTATATACCACAGAACAGAAAATAATTGATATAATCTGACTGATACTATTTTAGCTGATTTTGCAAAGCAGCACATTAATTTACTGTGATTATTTCTAGTAAAATAGATTAAATAGATTAATCTCTTTTCTCCTAAAACTTAATTTCCCTGGAGAGACCATCTGGGAATGAGAAAATAATTTAACATATTTAAAGAGATGTTCAAATGACTATATTATTTATTTCTCCTCCATTGTGTTAATGAATTGTTTCTTATGTAAATGTAAGATGCTGGAGATACATTGGAAACTCTCTAAATCTTTGTCTTTCTTTTGATTGTAGGGAACGAGGGATTTTGCTATTTCTTCAGAGATTCAGTTAATGGATTTCTTGCAATGCAAGACAGACGGTGATCTTAACTCTGGTGCAAATGCACATAGACTTCCTGCCAAGGCTTAACAGAACATTGCTCTCTGATAGTTCTACTAGTTGCAAGCTACTGGACTTGAGGGAGAAAGAGAAGTCTGAGGGAAACATGCATGAGAGGTGTAATTCTGTACCAATCACAAGTCCTATGCTGACGGAGGAACTCTGCATAGAAATATACCAGCATCCCCTTTTAATCCAGAAAAATGTAGGGCTACTTGTACTGACAAACCCAGGGGTTTAAGCTCAGCTATCAGGAAATGTTTAATATATATCCTCAGAGAAGTATTTGGAGATTATGATTGTGATTTGAACTTACAGAGTGCTCAATATTGCAAATAGCTGGAAAATAGCTGGAAATAGCTGGAACACCAAATCACCTAAAATAAAAACTTAATTTTTAAGTTACTGAATGTGATTGAGCAAACCATAGCCATAGCTCTTTTCTACCCATATAAACATCTGCTGAGCCATGAACAGCATGGCTTGTGGCCAGCTTAAACCTATGGATTCACTTACAGATGTTCTCATTGGCCATTTAGCTACTGCCAAAGCAAGTGTGGATTGGCTGAGCTCTGCCTGAGCTGCCCTCAGAAGGCACAGTCCACACATTGTGAAAATCAATGAAATTACATGAAGGTGCAACAGGAAACAGAGACACAAGTCAGTGTAACATTGGTCCATTTCCTGAGAACACCCCTGCTTTCTCAGTAACTGATAAAAGCTACTTTAAGTTTTTAAAGCAGTGCAGAGAAAACTGAATTTTGCCACTTCAAGGATGAACGGCTGTCATAGGTAAATGTAAGAGGCTGAAGAGGGATAAAACATCCTGGTGTAGGTCCAGGGAAGGAAAATTCTACAGATTCAGGTTGTTTCCATCAGTAGCTATTGCTAGATTAAAATACTCTGTTTACCTGAGCACTTTCTGATTTCACCCTCAGCTGTTGTAAGACATTGGTCTGTGACAGATCTGATTCCCAGTATGGTTGCATTGCCGTACAGGACCTAAACTTTGGTCACTAAAACTGAGTGTTGCATGTCTGAAGGACAAAACAGATTAGAGAAGTCACTGTGAGTAGTATAGGTTTGGGTTTTGCCTTTTGCCACAAAATTTCACACTGTCACTGTTTCATATTCCTTTTTGACTGAGATTAGATATGATTTTTAGAGGAAAGCATTTATTTAATTGCAGTTTTAAAAATTCTCCTAGGACTCCCTCTTTTTAATTTTTTTTCCAAGGTACAACTAGAGGAAATGGCACTGCCATGATGACCCTGACTTTACACCATGCTCATCATGACACACTGTATTAGCTTGCATGGCAGAAATAATGCAACATGACCTTATGCCATACTGAATGCCACAGAAAAAAACTTTTCCCCCCTTTATTCCAGGGATAACTGTCAGAAATAATTTTTTTATTGTGTCAACTACTCAAACACATCCACAATGGCATGTTTTATAAACCACCTTCTCTTCAAACAGTCTGCAACTTGACTCCAGGACTATTTTCTATAACCTTCAGATGCTTGGAGTGTTTTCCCAAATGGCTGTATTTTATTTACCTCACTAAGTTGCAGCATTCAGTGCCAGTAACAAGCTCCCCTGATTATTTAACCAATTTGTATCATACACTAGACTTTTATGTTGTGTTTCAGTTTTTTCCTGGCCAGTCCAGAAGATTTGGAATATTGTTTACTGGCAGATCATGATTTCAGGATGCTTGTTCTCTAGATCAAGAGAATGTTTAAAAGCAAATTTCTTTTTCAGTATCCATATGGATGATTTGCTTTGGGATGTGGGAGATTGTTGACAACCCTGTGAGGTCCCAAGTGGATAAGAAGAGCAGTACATGAACTCAAGAGAAACCCTACAGGTCTCCAAGAAGAATTTGAATGAAGCATGATTAAAGCCATGGAGGAAAAAAGCCTGCCATTTAAAAGTAAAACTTTCACTGAAAGAAGTTTTGTGGTTTTTTTGTCAGATATCAGTATGAATTATTATAATTAGTTAAACTTCAGTGGTTTGTGTCCCCTGAATATCTGTCATACTGAGCTCAAGAACACTGCTCCCATGAATAGTAGACAGCTGATGATTACCTAATTTTTGTACTGCAAAGAATTTCTTTTCCACCAACTGATGATACATCAAGTACTTGCTGCAAATATTTGGCTTTCATCACTCCACTGAAATAATGCCTCCCACTGCAAAAATATTCCTATTTTTGGACCCACTGTAACTCCCATTAGAGCCATTTATTGAATTAGAGGAGAAGTTAAGTAATATTCTCATGGTGACCTTTTGCTGTGGAATACATAGAGCTTATGTCTGTCTTTTTTCAATTAATTTATTGCTAAGATGGTCCTGTTGAGTTTGCTTCAGTGTTTTTAGTATAAAAGATCTTGCAGTTTACTCAGGAATTATTCCATTCAGAGTATAAGTAATTTATCCCTTCACTGTATGAGTGAAACAGATTGAAAAGCTTAAGAACATATCAGGTTCATTTTTGAACTAGGAAAGAAAAAAAAAAATCAATTTTTCTTAACTAAAATGATGAAAATTGATGTTAACAAGTTCATCTTTGATATAAAGAAAGGTGAAGGGATTTCACCATGCTGCCCAGCTTTGGAAACCTGGAATTATTTGCCTTAGGACAAAAGTCTGCTCAGTCTGTCTGGATAGTCACAGGAGAAAGATGGATTCCCCCTTTAGTATGATTTGCAAAAAATTATTTTCCATGTTTTCAGTCAGCCTTTGGATGAACCCGTCATTCTTTTTCCTTTGACACTGCTAATGACCCCATTTAAAAAAAAAAAAAAGAAAAAAAAAAAGAAAAAAAAAGTTTAAGAAATGATGGAGGCAGTCCAGCTCCTTGCAGTAGTGGTTTAGGTATTTCCAGAAGTGGATTTTTAATGTGGCTCACTAAAAAACTTTGAAATAGTTATCTATATTGGTTTTGCTTTCCTATTTTTAAAATTATTTATCTTGGTTAGCTTTTTTAGTGTTCCTCTGTCCTTTAAGAAATATTGTATACAGGGCTCAGGATGCAGCTGCATACAGTGGAAATACCAAGTTTTCTGTTTTGCTTGCAATTTCTTTGTTAATAATTTCTTAACTTTATATTTCCTTTTTACTTCTGTTAAGCAGACATTTCCTTAAGAAATATCTACAATGACACTAAAAATCTGTCCTCTAACTGATAATAGCTCATTTAGAACTTATCTTTTTAAAGTTTTCCCCATGTATTTGCATTTGTCAACACTGAATCTTTTATATCTTTTATTACCCATTCACTTCTGTAACTCTGTAATCAGCATTAGCATTGACTTTCTTGAATAGCTGTGTATCATCAGCAAACTTTGTCACCTCGCTGTTCATGTCCATAGTGGAATTATTTCTATAATTTTTACTTTTATTGATACAACGACTTCACGTCCTAATTCGAGTACCTTCTTCCTCTGTGATTGCTTTTTTGTTTTGTTTTCTTGAACGTATTTTCTTATTTTAAACAGTTACTTATCTGTAACTGAAATCTATTTCTGACCTATGATAATTCATTTTTCTAAGAACCTTTTTTAACAAGAATGTTGTGAAAAGCTTGTAAGAGCCTTGTGTATAAAAGTCTGAAGGGATTACCCATGTTCATGTGCTATTTCACTTCATCACAAACTTAATAGCCCTGTGAAGCACAGCTTTCCTCTGCAAGAAAACCATTTAATTATTGATATTGAACTCTGAATGTCATATTTATTCATATATATACCTTCCTACTTTTTCAACTGTCTGTCCCTGCACCAGCCCACAAACGTTTTCTTAAAGGTTGTTTTCTTATTCTATTACCAAATTCAGCAACCAGCAAGTAGTAGTTACCAATCACCATTAGAGCTGAACGTGTCTAAATATGAAGTATTTAATCATAATTAAGTTAATTTAGAACTCTTGAGTGATTCCATGTGGTCCTTGAAAATTGTTTATCTTCAATTTATTAATTGATTCTGAATTCAGCTCTACACTCATTTCTGCCCACATATAAACAAACTCCAATCTGTCAAATTCTCTTAGCTATTTTTGGTGTATACTGATCTGAAAATATCTATATATTTAATATTACTAAAAGATCTAGTGAATGCTTTTTCTATTTTCAATCCCCTATTTGTGCTACAGACTCTATATCAGGCTTCATACTTTGTTATTAAATTCTAAATCATTGACAGAATGCATCTCTAAATCTTTGCATTACATTTTCCAAATTATACTCTTTTTTTTGTAAAAAAAAGTATCGGACTCTAATTTAGGCACTTATCTTCAGTGTCCTACATTGGGCTGAATAACTGCCATCTATAAAGTAATTTGAAGACAGAAGTAGAAGGAGTGGATCCAAGTGCTTTGGATCAGCTCAGCAGAAGTAACTTTCTGTTTGCTCAAGGTAATCACAATTGTCTAGTGCATAAAGGCTTATGCACTGTTGTTATAAACACTAAATATAGGATTCAGCTACAGCTGTATATGTTATTTATTTGATCAAAAGTACAGTTTCTGCATATTTTTTGCACAATAGAAAGGTACAAAAATAAAGTTGTTGCTGAACTCAAACTCATTTAGTAGAAGCAGGAAGCAAACACTTTGAAATCTTTCAGTGATGCTTCATAACCGGATTTTGAGGCCTCGGTGATCACAGCCTTGATCTATGAAATGTAATATTGACAGTGTCAAGTCAAATATTTCAGACTGTGGAATTTAGATCTTTGTTTAGTAAGGGAAAGAAAAGTAATTTGAGGAACAATAGCTAAGACAAAGACAAATCTGTACTAACTGAGGAATCATAAGTAAAGAATGAAAAGGGTGTATTCCAACTTTAAAGCCACTGTATGCATGAATTATAATGCACTTATAATGAAATATATACACCTTCATGTGTACATAGCAGATAAAAATGGATCCCAAAAAGATCTTTACAGTGCTGTGTTTCTTCTTATTTAAGTCAGGAAATTTTAACTCCATGCAGATGTGGAATGTTACTATTTTTTTTAACTCCAAACCCAAGAATACTTATTATCCCCTCTCCCAACAACAACTAATTATTTAAAAAGCCTTAAATAATCCTATTTTAAGTTTATTCAAGAATTTAAATGTGAGATCAAAATTTTGTTTATGGATGGCTAATATTTTTCAGCAAATAAGGAGGAGGCTGCTATCATTGTGCTTTAATCAACATTTCTGATGTTTACTCAGGCAGTATAATTGTGATTTATTGTCTTGTTATTTCTGTCATATCACCTCTTGAAAGTGAAAATAATGTAAGTGTCTGGTGCCTGAATTTGGCAGTGAATGACCATAAACAGAACATTACAGTGCTCCTCAAAAACATAATTTTAACACAAAAACAAACCTGCTACTGTACAGAATACAAATATGGCATTTTTCCAGATATCTACAAAATACATATTGAGGAGTGGCAGCCGTTAAACAAACAAGCAGCAAATGTGTGAAGTGTCATTTATCACTAATTGGAAGGCATTCGCAGAGCAATGAATTTGAATTATTAGCAAGAAGCTACAACTGAACATTAAACAAAAATACAAAGGGGGAAGGGCAAAGACAGAGAGGGAGAGAAAAAAAAAGAAAGAATGAGAAAGAATAAGAAAGAGAACAATTTACTGCTTTCTAGGAGCAGTATATAATGGTTTCAAAGGATAGATATGGCGGCATTACCTCCATTCATTTTAATTTTTTTTTCTTTAGGAAAAAAAACAAAAAGAAAATCTCCTTGCCAGTGTTATTTTCTCCATTTGCACCTGCTCTTTTTGGTTTTTCTATGCATAGCCTTGCTAGTGTCATGACTTGTAATCTTCCATTCAAGGACTGCACAGACTGATGTTGGTCAGCTATACAGCAACCTGCTGCTTCTTGTCTGAAATAAGACTGTAAAATCCTCAAGATTCCTTCCTCATGCTTCATATTTTGTGTCAGCACAGAATGAGCCTCGGCCATTTGTAAATATGAGTGTTATTGAAGCAATGAATGAGAATAAAAGTTCCAGATAGTTAGAGAAAATTTGGGAAGGGATAAATCATACTCTTCTCGAAAACTTCTCTCCCTAGCTTGATAGTTAAGGCAGGAAAAATAGATAAGTTCACACTTGCTGGAGCAGGCTCCTGACCCAGCTGACAGTAGAGGTATGGATCAAGAGCATGATTGCTCAGGCTTACAGGTTCTGCTGTTCCTCAGAGTGGTGTCTATATATAACCTGCATTGTATTTGCACTTTCCTGCAGTAGTTGATGCTCTTATTCTTTGTCAAGACAAACTAGATATGTTTCTGTTCTTGCTCTCTATTAGTAAAGTAGCTTCCAAAAGGATTCTAAACATAGACCCATTGAAAAAATTCCTAATGTAAATAACCCTGAACTGCAATTTTCAGAGTAAAAAATATTCCAGAAAACTCCTGTTATCTTTGTATACTATTTTATGTACACTTTTTTGTTTGTGTTCACTCCCAACAAAACATTAAGAGGAACACTGAAATCATAGCATTCAATTCATTTCGATAGATCACAAGAGGGTCTTAAAAAACAGTGCCTTTACTGTGCCATTTCTGATTTATTCTCAGAAGCAAAAACTAAATGCAAGGCCAAAAATCATGTTGGGTAATAGCTTACTCTATGGCTAGTTTGACTGAAGTCAGTATGCCTACTGATGGATATGGTTTAGCTTTCCATCAGTGAGGGTAAAAATATTATCTTAAGAAGACAGGATTGTAATTTGTCAATTTTGAGATGTGAAATTTTTAAACTTCCACTTGGGTTCTTTTTTTCTTTCAGAAAACAGAGTGTGTGGAATCTCAAAAAGTCCTTTTGGGCAGAAAATTACCATAGAGCACATTAGCAGGGGGAGCTTTATCCTCCTATATCATTAGTGAACTCAGTTTTACTTTCTTTGCTTTGTGTTTGCAAGCTTTGTGTGACAGCTGAACTCTTGGTTAATACAGCAGGGACTGAACCAGGAACCTCAAGAGCTAAGAACATGAAATGCAACAGCTTGAGCTAAAAAAGCAACCCTTTGTAGCTGGGAGCTGTAACACTTTGTTGTCTGTGAATAACTCACTAGTATGCCGCAATTGCTTTGACTACTCAGCTCTGTTTTACTTTGAATAATTTCAAACTAAACTTCTTGTTCAAATATTTACACTCAAATACCTTATTCATTTTTGCTTGGAGGTTAGATCTTTGTAAATGGCAGACAAGCTTTTCAGATAAGAATGGCAGACACACATAAATAGTTTTCTCTGATTTCCAGTAAGGCTTACTCCAAGGACATGAGGCACCATATAACTTTAGCAATGTAAAATAACTAACTGAAGAATCAGCTAGGCTACCTTTACAGCCAGTCGAGAGAAGCAAGGAAAACTGTTCATATAACTATTTTATTTGCCTGTTCTAGTGGAATAGAAAAATTCTAGAAACTAGAATTCTAGGTTCTCTCTCCTTTGGGTGAGAGTCCTTCCCACCTGCAATGAGTAGTAGGATCTGAAATATGGAATTTCAGTGCTATTTGAGATACCATTTCCACTTGGCTTCCAGCCATCACTCCAGAATAGAGTGGATTTTTGCATAACATTTTTGTTATGTCTGCCAACTCTGGGATGATGTCTCAGATACGCTGCAACATTTGAAATAGCAGTGCACAACTATGATTAGGTACCTGAATGATTCCCCTGATTATAGGCAATGAGGACTGGCAAGGGAATTAGCTACACTTTAAATCCCTTTAAATCCTAATTTCACTGACATCACTTGCAAATCTGATTTAATTTTAGTTGTGCAGGTTCAGACCATTACCTCCTATGAGCCTCAGATTAACAAGAAATACACCTGAGCAAAGAGTTTAGGCAGATAGCAGAGAGTATTTGCAAATAATTTTCATCTCCTTTGCTGGAAAACAGTAAAGATAGTTTTGCATGATTATTTTTCAGCAGGAAAAAAGCACTCCTGAGTAAGTCTACCAGCTGGGCTTGAGCACTATGTGTATTAAATAACCAAAAAAAGAAAAGGAATGAAAGACAAAACAGTTAGCTCAGAAGATGAGTGAGTAGTGAATTGGAGACTTTTTATATTTCAAGTTTCACTGCTAGGAATATTTTTACTTCTAATCAACAGAACAAAATAATATAGTTTTAAAAAGAAATGTGCATGATTGCATTATACAATCTTTGCTTCTGCAGTATTATTATGGAAAGTTGTTTGCTTTGTCTATTAAGAAACTGTAAAGTGCCTGATTCAAGTGAAATGAATAGGAGTCTGACAGATAGTCAGGGGACTGAAATCTCAGAGCTGTTCTCTACTTTGGAGTTTAAGTCCCTTCTGGAAGAGATCATGTCTACATAAACTTTTGTTTTAATTTTTTTTTACATTCTCCATAATATGATACTCTTTAGTACTTGATACAAAAATTCTTCCAGGCTAAAGAAAGAAAAACACATGTTTGTAATGTATACATTATAGCAAAACCAAAACAATTCACGGGTTAGTAAAAAGATTTATGAAAACTTTTTAACGTTGGCAGCCTTGTGACAACTTTAAGAACATGATCATAAGCCCTTCTGAGGCTAATGAATGATTTATGCAGCATCTTAGCTGAGTGACAACAATGCAGCAAGACGCAGTGATTTATGCACTTCCAGTGGCAGATGAAAACCATCAATAAATGGAATTCCCCTGAAGAATCATTGTGTAAATAGCAATCGCATATAATTGCAAACAACAGTTTTCCAAAATCTTAATAGATCTATTTCTATCCTCCTAGCAAAAATAAAAGACAGAAAGTAATTTACATCTAAGTTCCACTGGTTTCAGAAAAAAGCCCAGTCTTCCCTGTAGATTAATATGCCATTTAATTGAAAAATAGAATCAGTGTATTCCAAAATTACAAAGGCTAAAAACACCCACCAGATTCATACAGGAAAAACAGCAGGTTTGCAGAAGAGTCTTGGAGCCTTCAAGCATTTAATTTAAACAGTGAATCTGTGTGTTGCTTTGTCTGTCACCAGAATCTGTTGTTTTTATGATGATACTTTCCATATTCAAACAGTTTTAAAATATTGGATATTCATCTTTTCCCTTCCACTGAATTTTTATGGGTTTTTTTGTTATATAAGTTACACAGAGAGGATTCTTTCTGAACATGCAGTAATGATATTAAATCTTCATAAATGCATAGAAGAAGAAACAGGACATCAGTAAAAAGTACCTGAAGGGGAAAGAGTTTTGACAATAAACTAATTTTTAAAATTAATCTAAATCACCAGTCTCTAGCTAGACACTAACATGAATCATCGATCAGACAATAACTCTCCACGTAATTTTTTTCTCTTTAAATTCTGCAGACATAATTCAAGTCTGTAAGAAAAACACTAAGATATGATTCCCTACTGGGCTACCGAGGCTATTTCAAAGTCTTGGAGGGTTTAAACTGAGACATATCTGTTGAATTATTGTCATGTGAGATGCAGAAACTCTCATTGCAGAGTTGTGAATCTCTCCACACTCAGAGCCATTGGTAGTGGTCAGTGTAAGCTACTTCCCACAGGTCCAGATGTTTGTGACTGTCACCCATCAGTCTGCCTTCTCACATCAGACTGGAAGGGATGATGAGGAAAATAGTTACAATAATTACAGTTGTTGTCTTAACTGATCTCATATGGATTTACAGAAGATCTAGATTTTCCATTTTCTTCACAGTCTGCAACTGATATTTAACATCTTCACATGCCAGATATTAAAATTGTGCACTGAATAATATTCCTGACTAATTCTTACTTTATGACTTAGAGTTATCTCTGTAAACCTCTACCTTTCTGAGCTGTTCAGCCCTCTAAACATTCTGACAGCAGATCAAGGTTGACACTTGCCTGGAAAAGCAAGAACCATGTAACTCTCAAAATGGGCAGTTCTCTGAGCACAGATGGATGAACAAAGTATAAAGGAAGTCAGTGTTGAACATTACAAACTTCCACAGCCTAGCATATTCTTTAACTTCAGTGAAAACACAAGCTGATTCCTCTGCTGACAAGGAAACATTTTACCTACACCAGATTCAATGACTGGAGACGGGAATGTCACATTTTAGTGATGTTCAGCCTGTGTGTAGAGCAGCTCACATGCTCCTAACGGCTTTTTAGCCACTATCTGTGACAGCATCACTCCCACTAAAGCATCAAAGTAAGTTGTCAGCTTTTGCATGTTGTGGGCTGAGCTCTTTCAGTTCTGTAGCCATTAGTACTGCCATTACGACTTTTAAAATAACTTACTATGTAATTGTGCATAATGCTGATCACAACAAATCTTTATAAAATGAAGTCCCACTTCTATTTACCTCCCTAATGACTGAATTTCACTTACTCTTGTGCTGTCAATTTGCTCCTTAGAAGACTGTGTTTTTATTTATTTATTTAACAGTTTTCATGAGTGCTTAAGACAGCCTGACTGAATTGCCATTCAGTTTAGTGATAATTACATGTTAGTTGCTATAAATGGACACAAAGAATATATTTCCCTAAGAATCCAGAAGAAGAAGAAAAAGAATAAAAAAGAGCAGGCTTTAGAAACACTTGTAAGCCACTTGTCTATTCGTACCAGCTGTTTGACACTCGCACTCTCCTTGAAATAATTTTTAGACTGAAATCACACAGTGATGCTGCTTCTGAAATGTTAATGTTTTCATGTCTAAGGCAAGGCTGGATTATTCTCCCCTGAAGTTTTTTAGCAGGCAGTTATGTCCTTGCCAGCATCACCAACATTCTGAACCCCTGCTAATGATAGAGTAAAAGAACTGCCTTCTGTCTCATTTCTTTCAGGGAGTAAATGCTCCTTGTGACTCACATGGCCTTACTCCTCTTGAATGCAGCTGTCTTTTTCTCATCACAGTTCAAGTAAATTTACAAGGCTGCTTTAGTGAGAGAAAACTGAAAAGCTGCTTATTCTCCAAGCTCACTATGTTGTCCTTTTTCTGAGAAACACTCATTGTTCAGTAATGATATTCCCTGCTGAACCCACAAATTATATCTGGGGGAGAGACAGGGAGGATGTTTTGAAGGTTAAATTGAATGAAAAGTTTTATCAGTGTGGTACATAAGGATCATAATGTGCTATTTGTTAAGGTTTAAGCTGGGGAAAATGTGGAATGTTCCCTCTGGAATATATGCAAGATTTTTCCCATGTGTTTTGAGCCTAAGAACTCCAGAAATCTGCTGTGGAGAGCCTGTAGCTTTCTGGCGGTCCATAAAAGTGGAAAGTCATTATATACTTATAATATGGGCTTGGCCACTTCTCACCAAGCAAGGGGTCTTATCATCTCTGTATTGGTATCACATCTCTAGCCCTCTCTGACAAAGAAAACTGAATTTAATTACAGCTGTGTGTCTATTCCTGGTTGGTGGCTGTCTTGGGGTGATTTTATGATAACACTGTAATCCCCTATCGTCTGCTTATTGCCCAGAAATGGGTCCCGCAGCTTTAAGCTGGGTCCAGAAGAGGGGGGAGAGAAGCCGGGTGAATTCTTCAGCGCAGTTTGTGTTCAAGGACTCACACACACTCGCCTGCGTTCTCACTGCTGCAGGCCCGAGGGAGCACCTTCCTGCTTTTAGTTAACTTGTTAGCTGAGGCAAGAAGGTTTTTTCCCAGGACGGCATACCGGCATACCGAAATCCTCCGGTAACAACTTCTTCCTCTTCTGGAACTGTTGGGCCTAGCTGGGATCTGAGAACCAGATCATCAGACCCCGTGGACCAGCAGGGAGGCTGCGGGGACACCGCATCCTGGCCTTGGACTTTGAGAGGGGTCAAGCCAGCTACAGAGGGAACTCTTAAATCCACCAGCTTTCTCTGCAGAGAGGAGTTTTGCTATCTGACATTACTCATATTTTTCCTGCTGGCACTCTACTTATTAAATAAATAGGTTTTTCCACTTTCATCCAAGAAATTCCTTTCATATTGGTGAGGGGAGGGAGTGGTGAAACCTGTCTTCTGTGGAGGAGATGTCCCTTCCAGGGCGTTTCCCCCTAAACTTGTCTCAAATCAAGGCAGTGGGATTGCTGAAGGTATCCTGAATGGGCGTCTGGAGAGGTGACCCTATAGATCATCAACAGAAGAGCCAAGAGAAGATAACAGGAAAAATAGAAAAGAACAAAACAGTGACTCTATGTCACTCCCTTACCAGCACTGGGTGGGTTTTTTTGTAAGCTCACACGAGCAGAACTGGCCAAGGTTGTGCTTTTCCTGCTTTGGCAACATGCTGAATGTCCCATTGTGCCTGTCAGTAACATTTGTTACAGCTAGAGGAGAGGTAAAGGAGCACCTTTGCTCCACTTTTCTCAGCAAACCTGTTTAATGATAGCTCAAAACTTAGGCTGTATTTTTCTCATGGCCAGCCCATTCCCTCAGAGCACCACAGGATAATCCATGTATTTATCAGGTGCTGGGTGAGTATTTGAAAGAAGAAAATAAAAACTCATTGGCTTAAGTGAATCTGTAGAAGACCAGCCTAGATCAAAAGAAGCAGCAAGTCAAAATTTTGGTTGTACTCTTGGGAGACAGAGAAACATGAAAGGAAGTGACAGCAGATATTAAAATACCGTATGTAATGTTTTGCAAACAAAACCCCTGACATTTCAGATAGTTTTGCAGTAGATCTGGTAGAGTGTTACATAGGTGATCACAGAAAACCTTTCAAAATAATGTGGCAAGTTTGCTGCACTCTTATTTATGAGTTTTAACTATTTTAATTTCTCTTTAACACTGAATTATTGCAGCCATTTGGGATCGAGGCCAAAGAGCTTATTTAAACAATTAATAATTGAAAACCTGCAATTCATTTATTGCTTTTCTCTGAAAATGGAACTTTAAAATATTTTGAACTGCTGTGGGAGGAAAAAAAAAATCCTTATCTGGAAATAATTTGAAAGTTCATCTCTATTTTGCTAAGTTCTTGAGTTCAAAGTTTTACAACATGATGTGGCAGATAGACTATGAGGACAAAGAAATAATTTGCTTGGAGTAACTTTGTACAATACCTCTCCGAAACACTTCATCTGTCCTTTTCTTACTGGCCCTAAATTTGTGTTGGATACTGTGGAAGTCCAGCCAAAAGACTTTATAATCTATAGAAGAAAAGTAAAACCTGGGAGAAATCTTAATAATTATCGTAAGAATTTAAGAGCTACTTAAGAGTTTGCTTTAAGGAAACAAATTTTCTTTTAAACCAAGGAAGATGTTAAGAGGTATAAAAAAATATGATATAGTATACAGGGAATTTGCAATGTCTTTTTACAAACCTGAGATGCAAATTAGCAAAGAATATTTGGAGCCTTATATCGCGTATCCTGAAGGCACAAGAAAAGCTTTACTTAATGGAAGGACTCAGAAGACAGTCATAAAAATTAGGCCTAGAAAAGCTCATAATAAAACCACAGTGTTTCGCTTTCTTAGCGGGGTGAAAAAAAATTAGGATAGAAAATCATTACTAATATATCGAAAGTAGATTGAGAACTTCTCACTGTATCATCGAACAAGAATTAATTTTACATGAGAAATGAAGGAAGGATATCGAAAAATGGTAAATTGTGAGACAGGAACTTAGCAGAAAACAGAAAGGGAATGGATGCTTGTAAGTTCTCCAGACTGTTTGGAATTATAATCAATTGTAATCAATGTTGTGGAAAGGATATTGTGCCTTCTTTTTTAAATAAGAAGAGAAAAAGATAAATATCTGCATATTCTCTTACAGCCTCTGGTGTTGGTCACTGTAAAAAGATGGCTTAGTGAGTTAGAAAAACACATGGATTAATCTAGTAAGAAAAAAATGCATTGAAAATTAAATGTAAATAATATAAAATTTGTCTGTTAAGCTTTGAAATTTTAAACTTAATTTACAGACTCAACAGTTCATTGATCAAAGGAAGAGGAAGCCAAATTTAGGGAATACAGTTGGACAAAGCACAAAAACTAATAACCTAGGGAAATGCCTAGTGCTTGTTTGTTGATTTGCGTTGTGTACCTATAGAGGGAAACTGAAAAGATAAATTCTTAAGACTTTTATCTCCCTGCCCTCAATAGTTTCTACCTTTCAGTTACACGGATATATAAAATTTAGATTAAGCCATTGGTGTCATCAAATCATGAATAATCTCTATGGTCAAGCTAAGGCTCTAATTCTCAGTACTCTACAGTGGCTGATATAGTTGTGCTCAAATTTTCAGCTGACATTAACTTTAAAATGACTCTGAGAGAGTGCACCGTTTTATTTCTGCAGCAGAGGACAGGTTTTTATTTCCCCATTTATTTTCTCCAACAACCATTTCACCCACTGCTGCCTGCTTCCCATCTGCTGTCAGTGTCTGAGGTAGCCTATAAGAGCTGAGGACAGGCAAGACCTCCAGAGTAGTAAATTTATTCAGAATTCCTTTGTTTGTCCACTAGATGACTCTGAACTATTGGAATTTAGCAGGAAAAGCCGTAAACTCTGGGAATAAAAAATAGGCATCAGGGTGGGGTGGGGAAGGTTCGAGGAGAGGGTTTGGTTTGTTTCTTCATTTGATGTTGATATCAGTGTGCTTCAGCGTGCTAAGGCAGCATTGGAAAAATCTACCCAAGGGTCAAGACAAAAGTCAGGCTTATTTTTACAGCCAATCCCCTTTTTTGTTTGGTTGGGGTGTTTTCCCCTTCTAGAGTCTTCTAGGACTTAAAAATAAGGAATCACACACAGAAGGAGAAAATAAGCAACCTTGACAAACTAAATAGGCAAAAGTGAGCCTCCAGTGTTGATACCATCATATGAAAAAATAGTTATTGATAGGAAATTTATGTCTGATGGCCATTCCACTGCTGTTATTAGGTCCCAAAAGCTCCATATATTTTCAATTAATTCCTTCAGTAATTTTGATCTCTTCATTAGAACTGATATCGTTATTCCACCAAGAAAAGCTTCAGGATTGTGTAGCATAAAAGTTACAGTTGCTCTGCTTCTCATTTCCCTCCTGCCTCCTTGTAGTGGTTTGGTCCAAAATACTCATTACTATTTAACTTCTGTGAGATAAGAATCAGGAGAAAGCAAAGCAGGCACAAAACATGAAAGAATGTAAAGAAGTTTATTAACAGACCTAAAAGAAGGAAAAAAAAAAATAAAATCATACCACACCTTCAGAACACTTCTCCTCCCCCCACCTTTCCCCCTTCTCCCACTGTAAAAAGACAACCCTTGAGATGTTCAGTCTGTTTACCACTTCCATAATAACCTTGTTCAGTTCATTTAGGAAGAGGAGGCTCTCTTACTCATGCTGTGGAGACATCTCCACAAGAAACAGTTCTCTCATGGCTTCAGTATCACTAGACAGCCACCTGGGCTGGTTCTCTGCTCGCATGTGAGAGTCCCTTCCCCTGACTTACAGCTTTCCCCAAAACTGCTTTCAAGGGTCCAATCCTGAGCTACTGGGGTACCATTTTAAGGTTGAGCTGTTCAAAACCAAAAGCTCTCTTCACCCATCTCTGGGAGCATTTTCATCTCTAAGGATAGAGGCCCTCCTTTCCTGGGAGAAAAAAGCATCTTCATCTCTAAGACTGTCTCTGGGAGTATCTCTAGGAACAGAGGTCTTCTCATTCCGATAGGAGCAAGAGTCCTCATAATTTCCATCTCTCCCTGTTCAAACTTCTCATCAAATTACAGCTTCTTCAGCATTTGCTTATTTCAGCACAGGTACTTTTGCTCACAAGTACAGTTTGAACGCTCCACCCCCCATGCTTTCATGAAATTACAACGGGTACTCTGATATATCATAGTCCATCACCACCATAGCTTTACAACAGAATTTCAGCTTTAAGCATCTCCTCCTTCTCCTCCCTCAGGATTTCAGCTCTTCTTTCTTTACTTAATGTCTGCAGCACTTACAGCACTAAAAGGGTTAATCTCACCTGGGCCTTGCAGCTGGAATTTTTCTTATCACTGTTGCTCACATGATCTTTTGCTGGACAGTGGGGCAGCTTCAGCTGAATCTTTGGCCGCACTGGAGAGGGGGAGCCGGCCGTCTGCACGTAGCGGGGCTGGCGGGGCTGGGCCACGGGTGGAACAGGGCCCATCGGCTCCAGGATGGCTGTGTCCCGGCCCAAGCAGGTCCTGGCCCAGACCCAGCAGGGCCCGGCAGGGCAGGGCCCAGCCCAGTTACCTGTCCCCTGGCCGGAAGCAAGAGAGAGAGCTTCCCAGGGTTTGTCCATTCTTAAATGTGGACCACAGAGGAGGTCAAAATTCTAAGTGGCTTAAAAATTTGTCAGTATTCAAACTAGTTGATAGGTTCTGTCAGGTCATAGAGGAAGCTGTAAGCACCACTTTGCAAAAGGCTCACTTCTGGGGCTATGCTTGCTAACCCATGACACTCCTTCTTTCCTCTAGTAGAGAAATACCATGGTTCCTAATAACAAGAACTTGAATGCAGGTGTATGGAAGTAAAAAGTTCAGCTCTAATTTGACGTTCCATAATGGAGCAATGTCTTGATGAAAGTCATTCTGAATTATGAATTGCAAGGCTGACTGCAGAGCTGACATCTGCAGCATTTTAGAGCCTGAGAAGCCAAGTGAGCTGACCAGGTAGATTATGCAGACCTCTGAAGAGAACTATTGGATGAGGACTTACAATAAATCCCAAAATGTAGTCTGCTCTCATGTTTTCTGCTGAATCAAAGAGCAGATGGTATGGCTGCTTCAGAATCTTAAGCAGACACTGTGCTGTTCACTGTTATATATTAAACTGGATGGCAATAGGCAACTTAACAAATAAATTTTTTAAAAGTACTTCTACTTGTTTATGAAAAGTCCAGGAACTAGCATTACTACAGCAGATGTTTGGACTCTTTTTTTGGATGATTACAATCCTTCCCAATGTAAATTACTGTCATGTGGCATAAAAAAGTGCAACATGCCCAAAGATCCAAATTTTACTGTGAAATCACAGATTTTACTGTGCCATTGTTTGCTGCTTATGTCTGGTGGAATAAAAGAGACAACTTTGAAGATCGTGTGAATGCTTACATAATTTAGTTTTTGATACCATGACCAGAATCACCAATCAACCACTGTTATTTGTCCAGATCAAGAAATAATATTTTCAGAAGAACTTATCAAAAGACAATTTGATCAGCAGAAGTTTAATGTGCTATCTAAAAGTATGAGAAAAGAGATTTGTTTGGGTTGCCTATTAAAATGTTCTAATCTTCAAATGCAAGCTGGAAATAAAATTAATTATATCTACTTACAACTGAAATAGTGTTTTCATAAAAGCAATGAGGATTTCTGAAGTATTTGACTTTTCATATGCATTTTCAAATATTATTCTGAAGTGTACTCATAGTGAGTGAATTAATGAATTAATAACTAGTTTCATTTAATAAACCAAATGCTAACTACTACCTCTTTCCAAGAATAGATATTATCACTTTTTATTTCAAGATAGGATTATTTACGTATATTTGTACATTTTTTCCAGTAATGAAAAAACCAGTGAAGTTCAAGCCTGTGAATAAAGACCTGGTGAAATTATATTACTGTAAATGATATTTCAGTTTCAATAATGACTTTATCTCTGATCCTTTTTTTATCCTTCTTGAGGAATAACTGAGGCAGGGACTTTGGAGTGGTGTTGGAATTTCTCAGGCAGCCATTTTCACTTGATAATATTCAGTCAAATCTGAAATTCATGAAGGGAGCATTTAAGATTTCTGCATATCAGTTTTTAATCTGGGTATCCTTTATTCATCTATCTTTCCAGATAGGAAATGTCATTACTTGGTGGGATTTGATAAAGTGATTTATGGCATCTGATCAATTGGAGCATATACCATCACAATAAACTTGAAAAAAGTACAGTTGAGTAGTGAAGTAAGGATATACGAATTCTTCCTGTCATTGTCTTGCATTGGTTAGCTATGAACTAAAATTCAATACTGAGAAATCAGGAGGTGAAGAACTTGCAGAGAGGTAGCTAGAATTTTTTATTACTTAAATTCACCTTTGATACTTTGAACTGTGTAACATTAGCACTTCAATGTCTCCCTCATTTTCAGTAGAATCATGTTCTGTGCCATGGCAACTACAGGCAGACTATAGCCATGAACAAATTGAGTCTAGAGAGAGCTTCAGAAGCAAGTCTGGCCCTCATTCAAAACCTTTTGAAAGAGATGAAAGTGTGTCTATTGACTTTGATGGGCTTTGGCTTGAACTCTTCCAGCTTCTACAGGCAGGCTTTGGTTCTGATTACGCCTCCAGATGATGTCAATGTATTTTATTCAATTGCTTCTTATTTATATGTATTGAACAGCACTTGGAAAAGGTCCAAGAATATAGGACGTTTGCCTTCAAGGATGATATAACAGTGAATGAAAGAACATCATCCCTTTTTTTAATGCTACTGAATTTTCTGTGATTCCCTGAACAGTGACACAAATTTTGCATCAGCCATCACACTATACCACGGGTGAGGTAAGATGGAATGCTTATGGACAAAAGAGCAAAGGAAGTACTGTCCACATCAGAATTACTTCTATAAACATTCAGGGCTGGGGCAAAATTGGACTTATCAAGTTGTAGCAAAAAAACATTTTTAATTGCATTTTCACCAGATTCAAAGCTGCCTGACAGTGGGGAAAGGCAGGACTTCAAGCATATCAAGCATTATATATAATATATATAATATATATACAATACATGTATTATATGTTATACATTATATAAGGGACTGTTAGACCAAGAACAAGATACCTGAGAAATAACAGCTTTTCTGCTTTAGAAAAGGCAAAGATGTGACTGTTTCTGTGATTTTACAAAGTAAGACTGTCTTTGAAAGTTTGTGGTCTTTCTTTCCACTTCTGTGAGTGCAATGTGCTGATCTAAGAACATGACAAGGAGGACAAATGGTTTACCACCTGCTGCCTGAGCACTCACCTGCAGGTCACCAGTCTTGTCAAAGAGATTTGCACTGATGGAATATGAAATGGCATTGCCATCAAAACATATAAGATTATCTTTCCTTTGAAGAAAAGCAACAGCTACTGTAACTTTGAAGTTCGAGGACAGGAAGGCAATCAGTTCAAAAGTACTAGACACAAATGGGGAAATGAATTTGATGTTGCCTCTAATAGAAACCAGCAGTTTCAAACCCTGAAAGATGGACTTCTTATAGCACTTTTCAATGACAACTACCCAGCTAGTGAACTGATTTTGAACCATAAGAGTGGAATCACTTGAATAACCATGTCCAATCCCCAAAAAAGTTAAGCTTTTTGCTATACGTAAATAGATTTCACAGAACATCTACTCTGTGTGCCACCATACCCTCATGAGCCACAGATGTCTCCAATAATCCACGTCACTGGAATAAAGCAGAGAAGATTGTGGGAGTTGCATGAATTCTTTTAAATAAAATTTTGCAGATGATGTAAGAAAGCAAACTACACTATATGCTATAGAAGACCAAACTTCTTCCTCTGCTTGCAAGTGACTAAACAAGAATCTGGTTAATGAATAAATCACTGAACATATGAGCAAAATACAGCAATTAATCACGTGAGAAATTGCAGTGCTATTAACGGTATCAGTCTTGGGTCTTCTGCCTGCCTTTAACTCTGTCTTAACTTCCCTGTTCTTCAACTTACATTAGCTTAACATCAGGACTTCAACTTTAGAATCTGAGATTTCTCAGAGCTCTGGTAAAATGTCTTACATCACTTTCAAATATTTTTTTGTCATTGCATCTAATAACAGCTAAATTAAGCTATTAACATATGCTAACTTAATCACAAGTGGTTATATTAATTTCTTACACTCCAGTCTCCTGAAAGCAATGTGCTATCTCCTTACTGTACTGACTATCACTAACACGATCTAACTGAGTTTTGATGAAAACAAGTGAATATATGTCTGGCTGACTGGACATCCTATCATCCATGGAAGAACACAGCATAATAAAGCCTTTACTAGTAATTTTACCTGGTTGATACTCTAGAGGACTAGGAACTTCTTCTTTCTAACACAAAGCATCCTTTTAAACGTAATCTGTATTATTTATCCATGTCTTCTCTTTCTGTCTCCTGTGTGCTACCTGAGATTAAGGTAAGACTAATGCCAATAATCACCTGAGAGTTTTCAGCAAATACAGAATGTATCTGTTCTTTTTTTTTTTTAAATAGAATCTTCTGTAATTAGCATAAAATAGGAATTCATAAAGGTGTGCTGATAATTTTTTCTCAGACATGCTTGATGATTTCATTAACAATATTTAAGACTTAAAGTGTTATGGAAATCATCTCTCATATTATATCATTACATTATATAAGTTAGAACACTTCTCACATTGTATCACCTCAGAAAAGTTATAATCTCCTAGAACAAGCCATCAGATTAACATTTTCTAAGATATCAGTACTGGGTTCTCACAGTGGAAAACTGTTCCTCTGGCAGGCCACCAGAATCTAAATTTGGCAGGCTGTAGTGTAGTGTAAGGTTTACTTGTTCAATCAAGCATTCAATTAACTAACATGTCAGTATGTTGGTCCTTTGTGAGACAAATAAAAGGCAGCTAAAGTGCATTGAGCCATCTGAATGGATAGTGTAATTAATATTTGCTTTTAATTTATTGTAAGATGTCCAGATGCTCTGGCAATCAGTTCCTGGAAAATCCTTAAAATAATCGACTGAGTTCTGTAAACTTACTAGAGGGCAGCAGGTTTTCCTGTCTCTCTCTATGTGATTAGCATTGGGCAAATGATTCAGCAGACCTCTTAAAATTTTTAAATTTTTTTAATTAATATATTGTTTACAGTTCCAACATAATTTCTGTGTAATTTAATGTTTGTTTAATAGCAGGGTTTATCTATTATCTATAATCTTTCTCAGACTCTCATTGTTTTGGGATCCTACAGCATTCTCCAACTCAGTAGACCAAGATTTATTGGTTTGGCAGAGAAGAAAGCACGTAATTTCAGGACAGTTTTTTTCTCAGTTACTCTCATCTTTGTGAGCTACTCCAGCAGTTAATCTTAGTTGTGTAAACACTGAACAGGGGGAGAGAGAAAGGCATTTGCAATGTGCGGTTTTATTACATACGTGTTGAGATGGGATGAGTTGATCTCTGAGCATGGCTCAGATGAGTAACTTAGGCTATATGTACAACTTCTAGGTGAAAAACTGGAGGAGGAGGGGAGTTCAGAGTGTGTTTTTATCCCACTTAACTACAATATGTAGACTAAGGTTATAGCTATGCTAAAATAAGATTGTAGCTGTGTTAAACATTCCCTGTAGCCATTGGAGATCCAGGCATCTTCAGAGAATGACGTCGCTCCAACATCCCATTCCCATTAACTACTGAAAAAGCCTAAGTCAATATTGATAAGTGAAGTCAGGTGAATCAGATCTTCATGTGGCAACACTTTGCATTTCACCAAGGTTTGAGAGTACACAGGGTGCTTCTCAGATAATCAGATGAGAGCTGATTGGCTGTATTGCATGTTTTATATTGACATCACCTGGTGACACTGACACCATGGGGATAACAATGACATTTCTAAATATCATTCCATTGGTGATCATTTGTCAGTTTCATATGATATTACAGGCCCTAGTGGGAGGTCCATTATGTGTTCCACTGTGTCATTTCCAACACACTATTTTTTATGTCTGGTAAGTCTTAGAATTGATTTTTATCTCCACTCTCTGTTGCATTTGCACAATTCACCTATGCATTGTCCCCACTCAGACATTGGACAAAATGTCATTTGTAGAAGAATCATTCCCACAGTTATCACCCCTGCCTTATTTTTCCTCTGACCAAAGTTGTATTGATTTTCCTACTGCTGTCTTCCTGGCTAGCAGTTAATGATCACACTCAATGTACAGATAATAGAGATGCCAGTATCCTTGTAGGGGTTAGCTGTGATCTCACAGAGCCATTCTTCTGCAAAAGTATCTATATAAAAAAATAATAGAGATGCCGCAAGCATTCATCTACATAGACACATTTATTTGAATGATAATGGAAACCTCACCCAGAAGGGGTAGATTAGTTCATAAATCAGATTTAAAGAATACCTTTTCAACCTTTACATCTTGCATTCAAGATATAGAGGGTTCATTTTTAAGATAAACTGCCTAGCAGCTACCTTTTCTTTTACATGTAGTACATTATGCTAACTTGTATGTTTAAAAAATCCTAATATATTTAATGTGTAGTAGGATACAATATGAATTCTATGTTTTGTAAGATTTATTTTACATCTATGAAAGCTTATTAAAATATATGAGTAATATTTTCCAAGTTCCACATCTGTCTTCAGTGTTCAGTTTCTGACTGGAGTCTGCTGGGGGGCTTTATTTTCAGGAGGCAGAAGTTTGACAATATTTGGAAAAAATAACCAGTTTGGCAGGTGTTCAGTGAAATACTGAGAAGTTGAGGTACCACAAATGACTAGTCATATTTGTAAAACACTGAACATTGAGAACAAAACCAATGAACAACTGTTTCATGGTTTTGAGCTATTCAGTCTGGAACTAGTTCATATAAGGATTGGAATAGTTAAAGAAAATTAATTGAGTCTTTTTGCCAATATGACAACTCTTTTAAACTTCAAAAGATAAGTATTCCTTTTCCTTAGCATTGTTTGTTTCAGTAAAGCACACCTGATTTTTTTTTAAGTCTATGAAGGCTGCCAACCAAACAGCTCCTTAAATATCAATACGAATCTATCTCAAGGAAAAAAGAAATATGACAGTCCACAGATGAACATGAAAAAAATTCTTTCCCTGACATTTTATGCTCCTACTTTATTTCCTTTCTTGTTATCTTGGACATTATTCTTAGGAAAGTCATTAAAAGTTCAAAGGTATGTATGAGATTAAGGCTTCCAGGAGAATGAAATTGAAGATCGGTTTTCAGTACTGGTATCTCCTGCAGTATGCAAAAATTTGACATTTCTATTGCTCTTGGGGTACCTTATCAGCAGACAGTGAACTTTGGGTTCCTATGGATTAAGAAAAGTTACTAGCATGCTGTGAAATGCAAAAGCAGAAGATTATCCTCTCTATTCAGTGTATGTATGCAAGCTTCTAGCATGACAAAATTTAAAGCCTATCATTTCTATAATTGGTGCTCCTAACACGGTGGAAGTTTTATCTGCATGTTTCTATCTGTATACAAAGCACAAATGTAAAAGAACAAGCCCAAGATTTCTGCTGAGTATGACTTTTCTTTTTAGAACCTTTTTTTTTTTCTACCAGTCTTTTTTTCCTGTTTCTTCAGCGTGAGTGATAAAGTGGGAAACTCTTCTACAGCCCTTAGCTAGAGCTAATGGGACCCAGGCAGTATTACTGCCAGGCTGAATCTACATATTAACTAACCCTTCATGTAGGGGTCTAGCACCTGACACTCTTTTATATTGCCATAACTAAAATGAGTCAATGGGTCAATTAAAGTGAACTTTTCACTATTAATGACCTTTGATTACACCTAACTGAAGAATCAATGGTATGAACTCGGAACAGGCTGGAAATACTAATCCAGAAAGCCTGCCAGGTAGGCTGACATATCATGTAACAAGGTCTGAGTCTAAAGCAAAAATAGGCTCTGTCATATTAACAGTTGTACAATATAGTCTCTGATAAACATAAATCAGTCCTTGCATTCATCTAAGGTACTTCTGTTCACTGAACAGAACATGCAATTTAAACTTCTTTAAAGAAACTGTTGCCAATGCTCTGTCCAAGGTTTTAATTACCAGCAATGTTATGGTGGTCCATGATTTGTTAGACTGGATTTACTTTTAGTAGCAATATATTTACCTATATGTTTCAATAAAATATTTTTATTAAGGGGCTTCAGCTTGATAGGTGAGTGAATTCTGTTTCTTCCACAGCCTCTGAAAATGACAGAAATCTCTGGGCAAGGAGTTGGTTCTGACAGTCTATGTAACACTGATTTCTAGTGATGTTGCTTGATGCATGGAAAAGGGCCTCATATTACCCACAGGTGGTTCGATAAGGACAAAGAATTTTGGATAGGTAAAACATCCATAGTCTTTCACCAGGTGCAACAAAAACTGTGGATGAGGACACGGAATAATAGGGCTATGCTATTTCTTGAAATGAAATTACCCTTTTCAAGGTCTCAGAATTAAAAATCAGCAATCCAGTCCACAAAAAGCACTCACAGGTCTTGACAGAGAAGATTTTCATCCTCTATCCATTAAGCAAAGTTTCTAAAAGAAGTTAGTGTAAGCCTAGCTGCAGCCCAAATAACTCTGGTGAAAGTTCACTAATGAATTCAATGAAGCATGTCAAATCAGTAGTAAGTGCTTTTCAAAGTCACACCACCTAGCCTTTGAAATAAACTTACCAATTCAAAGAAAGATAACATGAGAAAAAAATCAAGAAATATCAATGTCAGCCACCTCTTTACTAGAGAAAAACTACACAACAATAGTTGAGCATGTCTGAACAACACTAATAATTTCAGTGATACCATTCCAAAATATTACAATGAGGGGAAGCACATTCAAATTATGTAAAAACCCTTGTGGCACTATAATTTAAAGATGCTAAAGAGAAAGATGGATGGATACTTCACCGGATCATTCTTTTATTTATCAATACACAAGTCAGTAGCAGCATAGTTCATTCTAAAAGGGTACTTCATTATTGCAAAGTGTAGTGTTTCTTGATATTTTTCCTCCAGTAAGTAGCAATATGTCAAGCTTCACATATTTAACTCACTTCTCTTGATGTCAGAAGACCATGGCATATCCTAAAGAACAAATATTTGAACAGTGCTAAAATCCTCTCAGCAAAGTCTTGGGTACCCATCTGTTACATAGATAGTATACATACTGAAATGACTGACATTTGTTACCAATACTTACAAAATAGTCAAGACTTGTCATGTGTGTGTATGCATAACACACGGTAAGCAAATCTGTATGTATATACAAGTACATCTATTAGTTATATGTCAATATGCATATAAATTTCTGCCTAAATATTTACAATCAATTAGTATATTTTTCAGGCTTAGTTTTATATTGCTTTCAGCTGACTGAAAGGGCATATGGAAACAATAGAACACATGGAAGAAAAGATCTGTTTAAAGACCAGATTGTGGTATGTTTGCTCACATTGAATAACATACCAGGAATATTACTTCTGTGGGGTAAAATACTCTGCTGTGAGGAATGTCACAATACAGAAGCTTATATTTATTCACACTGTTAGGTATTTGGCATTTATTTACCTACAGTAGTGATGGTGTCGCATCAGAATTAAATCTGGGTTGGATTATTTATTTCCAAATTCTACCCCTTGATAATTTTCTTGAATCAGGGTTACTCTTTTATTTACACAAACTAGGATCAAGCTCTTACCTCTGCTGTATAGAGATTAACCAGAAGGCTTATTGAGGTCTCCCATTTATAAACATTATGCTGTTTAGTTTATCAGCTTAAAAATGGGACTTTTCAAAATGGATTACCAATGCCACACTGTATCCAAATAGTGTTTAAACTGTGAAAAGTTGTTTGCTTCTTAAGGCTGACGACACACTGCATATTTTACTCACCCTATTTTGCCTAGGCAGTAGCATCGATCTCCAAGTGTGAATGGTTTTATATGTGAGTGGTGCACAGTTACTCACCCTCTTGCACATTGGAGAAGAGAAAGAATGGAATTTCAAGCTTAGCTCTGAATATATTCCTTGAACAGCCTGATGTGTAACTGCAAATTCTTCTACCCTTTTCTGCTGTACTCACACTGGTTCCAAATTCCAGAGTTCCTGTCCAAATAGCTGGAGATACTGGCTCTACAGCATTAAACTCCAGTTTTTAATTTGCACCCCACACATGTACCCACACAGACACACGAGAAAGTCCAAGGGATGTTTGAAAAGCATTAACCCACTTTACCTAGGAAAATGCCAATTTGCATAGATGATTAATGTATGTACAAGTAAGAAAATATAATTAAGGCCCTTATGGTAGACATCACACACATGAGCCTTCCATTAAATTCCATTGGAGGTTGTTGCTGAGGTCTTGATCCTGGCTAAGTCCTACTCCATGATTTTAGTCCAAAGTTAATGCCATATGAAGGGGAGAGATCTTTTATTTTAAAAGTCCTGATCCTGCAAACAGTTTTACATGCATGCATCATCTGCAGAATCAGAAATGCCCCAAGGTTCCATAATAAAAATATGAAAAAAAAAAGTATAAAAACATATTCTTAACCTGAACGGACTCTGTTAATGGAAGTTCTATCATTTCTCTAGACATGCCAACCTAAATTCATTTGTGCTTGATGCAAAATATTTACAATTAATAAATGAAAGTGCATATTCCTGCTCCATTATAAATCCTTTAACAAAAGAAATCTAGTTTATTTCTCATAGGCAAATATGGATAAAGTAACTGTTAGTTTCAATGGAATTTCAGTATTAAAATATAGAACTTCACTGGGCATTTGTATTATTTAGACGAGATAATACTATTTGGCAAAAGAGAGAATTTAGAATACCACAACCACTTTAGAAAAATAAAGCACTGGCAGTTTATATCTGTATAGATTATATCTATATAACCTGGAACAAATCTGTGGATATGCCCCGTAACAGAAGATTCTTAGTTCATTCCCTTTTTTCAACCTAACATCTACACTACTCTCTTTTTGATTTACTAGCAGTTCAGTAAAGTACCTGTTCCCAGTATTCATTAATTTTCTTGACAATAAACCTGTAGAAAACCCTGACAGATCAAACTAACATTGAGTCAAGATTCATGAACATAGGGCAACTTCACCTATCAAATTTGAACTCATAGAACAGAAAAGTTAAATATTTCATAATAATAAGATAAGCAAATAAATTCCAGACTTGCCGTGGAAACACTGACACTCAAACCAACAGCAGCACTTGATCACACTTTAGTCATGTAATATTATCCTTTAGACCTTAATTCTGCAGTGAAACTCCCTCAGCATAGTAGCCCAGTCATACCTCCTTATGTATTTCTGGATTATTTCTTTGGCACTAGGACTTCCATCTTTCTTCTGGGTTATAAAGCAGAAAGCACAGTGTTTTCACATCACAAGCAGCAACAAATAAAATGTTTTAGTCACATCCAAGTAAATTATGAGCAGAATACTGTCCATAAGCTACTCTAGTAGAAATCTTTCATAGAAAATAACTAAATCTTGAAACTAGCAGTAGCTTCCCCAGACCACTATTTCCTCTGCAGCTGCAGACAGAGGGTGGGAAGCTGGGCAGGCTGAGGCACCTGATCCCACAAGATGCTGTGTGTGAGACAGTGTTCCCTCAACTCCAGCAAACATGGCTGGAGTTACAGACATTCAATACATCACATAAACAGGTCTATAAACTCTGGCAGCTTTGCACATTACTTACCTGAATATGAAAGACACTTAAGTAAAACGAGGCAAGATAATTAAGAATGTGCACATTCTAGCACAGACCAAGGGCCACTTCTCATCACACCTCAAAGGACACGTCTTGTTGCACCCTGCTTTTAACCTGAAATCCACTAAATAGATCAGTAGCATATTGCCATAAAAAGCATTCTAGTAGGGTTTTGGTTTAGGTTGGGTTTTTTTCATTTTATACAACCGTAACACTTGAAAGGAGAAAAAGAATCCTAAAACATGAAAACAAAGTCCTCTGGAGACATAAGATGGAGATGGAGACAAAATCTGACTGGCTATTTTACTACCCATCCTTAGAGTCCTCTCCCAATATGCACAGCCAGTAACCAGTAAACATTCTGGTCATGACAGGAAAACATTTCACAAAGGCTCTCTATGTTTCAAGAGGACATGAACTGAGTTTTTAATAAAATGTTAAGTCTCAAAGCAATTCAAAAGATTGCATTTCGGAAAGAGAATCATATCTAAGCCAAAGAAATTCTACAGAACTGTTACTCAAACAGCTAACAGAAAGCTTGAAACATGACACAGAAGAAAGAGTGCAAAGTATCTTGACATTGCTGTCATATTACAAGTCAGTACTTCAAGAGCAATGAATGAGATGTAAATATTTACCCTAGGTAGCTAGACAAAAGAATGCAAACAGATTCCACAGATATAATAGAGTTTGTCAATATCTTTAGTGCTGGAAATGGAAATGTTAACTCTGCCAGGCCACTGATCCTGAAAGATGAATACCATCAATTACATTTTTTACCTGTCAGTCATTCGTATCATTGCCTTTCTTGCAGCTGACTGCTCCCTGTCTTCCAATTCTTGTTTCAAGGCACTGGACAACTTTTTATATCCACTTTTCATTCAGTCTTTTTCACAGATTCCCTACTCAGGTTAACATTGCTCATTTCAGAATTCATCTGTTTTCTTCCCATATTTTTTCAGTGTTGCCCGTGTCCACTGTCTCCCATCTCAGAAAGTCTCTGAAGTGTCAACTTAAATCTCACTCGTCCTCAAGATCCACAAATTTTAACCATGTCCTACAATCTGATCCAGAGTTCACTGGTCAGCAACAGCCATTAACTTCAATGGACTGTGAATCAGGACCAGACTGCTGCCAGTAGCTCTGGACTGAAATCTAGCTAAAGAAAAGTAACAGAAGAAACTGTATGGGTACCCTTGTTGCTAATTAGAGACTGCTACTTGAACACAGTCATGGCAATACCATACCCTATGTTAATACCATCTGTTACTATTTCCAATATATTTTCGCAAGTCCTTATGCAAAGGACTAAGGCCTTACATTGTTGGACCTTTATCTGTACAAATTCAGTAATGCCAAAGGCATCTGACAGAGCTTGAATAAATAAGTATACACTAGCTCCTATAATTTCTTTTATATACAACAGAATATCATTCTACATCTAGCTAGGTAAGACAAGGAAAATTGTCTTATGAACCACGTTAGTAAATGATTGTAAAAAAAGGTCCAAAGTTAAAATGACTGTTTAGAGTGATAGAGTATACAGGAAGCACAGAGAAAAAGTTTAAAGCTGGTATGTTTTAAATTCTCACTAGTTAGAACAAAAAATTCTGTTCTTCTAAGGAATCTCTGCCTAATCCTATGTTATTAATCTAATGGCAATTTGAAGAAAAAGCATTCCAGAAATCAAAGGTAACACTGTAACTCTACTTCATTCTTCTTGCCTTCATTCATAAATACTCGGGTACTTACTTCCTCTCCATTTAATTTTCCCTGCCTCTTGCAACTGTAGGTCTCTAACGCATATTTTTTATATGGAAAAATTTGAATAAATTGCCTTTGCCCACCTTTCCTTCTCCTAATGGTTTTTAATGTTTTGTAAGTGACTTGTTGTAAAGCCAGTGCCTTTCTGCAACCCTGCAGTGCTCCCACCAAGTGGTACAGGGAAATCAGTTCTAACAGACAATTTAGGCCATCTAACATGGTACAATAAGATACACAAACATTAGGTAGGAGATGCTGTTTATGTTATGGGAAAAGCTATCAACATCAGACAGCAACTACCACCTATATAAAGCTAAGATATTAAACATTTATTAAAAAGTATGCTGTGGTTTGAGGCTATTTCAACAGTAACTTAACAGTAATTACAATTCACATTTTTACCCTATATTGTACTAAACAAGGTACTTTAGGGAAAGGTATAAAAGTAACACTGCCTATTACCACATAACTTTGCCAGGTGTATCAGTAAGGACAAAGCCAATTAGATGACGTTCACTGAAGAGGCGCAGTTTTGGGGGTGCAGGTTTTTGTTCATTTTTTCTTAAAGATGTTTATGCTAATACTTTCATTATAATCAAGTACACTCCACCCTCGCAGCTTCAGCTATAGCAGGCAAATGCTTTGTAGAAATGAAATTACTGTTGCAACAAGGTTGCTTATGACATTGTTTAATTAAAAAAAAAAAGTGGGGACACAGTACATTGATGGGGGTGGAGTGTATCATATATACAAAAGAGGGGCATTGCTGCTGTCACCTGACATTGATGTGGGAAGACAGAACAAAACCAAATGCATTTTCTTTCCAGCACTGAAACATGCAAAGACAAAATTACAAGTTGTATGCAGCTCAGAATAATAAAAAGAAATGCCCCAGTATACTTGTTTAGATTTTTTGAAAATATATTTAATTCTCTGATCTTTCACTTCAAAACTTAGAATTAAGCAATGAGTGAACAGGATCTGAAATACAGACAAGGCATTGCTCACATCACATTAAAGGCATCTTTTAAATGCTGCTGTGGATTTCTAAACTGACACTGAACAGAATTTTTAGTTGCTGGGAATTTGAAATGCAAGATGAACTTGGCCACATTACATCTATTTGTTTAAGTGGAATTGTAAATGCGCAATAAATTGCTGTTCCAAAGAGGCAACATGCAGAATTCAAAATTGTTTCTTGCAGGATTCTGTTGACCTGTTATGAAGGAATATTGAAGCAGTGGTACAAAATCCACAGCTCAAGCATGAGAACTTAGTGGCTGGATTTCTGAGTATAATATTCTTCAAAATACACCACTTCCTTTTAACCACTGAATTTAGTTTTAGGAAAACAGCTGCTCACCAACTTTTTTCAAAAAAAAAAAAAAAAAAAAAAAAAACGAGGGTGGGAGGAGGGAAGAGGTGGAAAGAGCTTATGCATTATGATGACATTTAGCAGAGAGCTGCAAACAGAAAGCAAAGACAAATATTTTAAATGTGATAGATTTCAATCAGAAATGTGAACGTATTTTTTCCTTATAAATAGCTTCCCAGAGTTGGTTGGGACAAAATTTGGGTTACAGCTACAGGCTGAAGCAGCAGTGTGGAGAAACAAAACAAACAGGCATTTATCCTCCACCCCAACACCCCCTTTCTCTCCCAGTTAGCAAAGTATGAATGATGCTTTTGGTTGGCTGCAAGGCAAATATTAGCTAGAATCTCATTTAGCTACATCCACATCCACAGTCCCAGATGCTTAAAACTTATCATGGATTAAAGCCATGAAATAAAAATTAAAAAAGAAATTTCAATTTGAAATTTTATTGGCATGTTGCTAGAATGGTCAACATCAATCGACAGGACTTTGTCCACATACTCTGAGAACAGCCTTCCTGCACCTCCCCCCTCTTTTCTTCCTCTCTCTTGCTCTTTCAGCATTAATGCTATTAAAAGCCAAACAAAATACTGGCTATGGGTGTAAAGAATGCTGGTTTTTTTTGGAATGTTGCCATGGATCCTGCTTCCAGTCGTGTCCCACGGAAGAAGGGTGCAGCCTCCTGACTCTACGGCAGGCTGGTCTCCCCGGGTAGGGCAGAAAGAAGATAGCCACGTATTCCTGCTCCTCCCTATTCTTTCCCATCCACTATAGCCAGGTCTTTGATCACCCTCAGTTTGCCACTGGCATCGATCCTGCGTTTCTCGCGTATTAGATCCTCCAGGCTGTGGAACCTCACCGTGTGCACCTTGTTCTCTGCCAAGTGGATCTTGAGATAGTACTGCTGCTGGTGCTGGGTGCCAGCAGCCGCCTGCAGCTCCCCCCCGGCTTTGAACTCCCTTTTCCCGAAGCGGCACCAGGCGGCGAAGCTCTCGGAGTTAGTCCAGCAGATCTCGTCGCTTTTTAAGCCCAGGTGCCCGCAGGCGTTCTGCACCACCAGCTCCGCCACCAGCGGGCGGAAGCGGTACCAGCTATTCACCACCCGGCCCACGTTGCCCGCGGCCGCCTCGTACAAGCTGTCCTGGCGGATCTGCCCCTGGTGCAGGTGGATGATCTGCCCGCCGCCCACGTACACGGCCCAGTGCGGTGGCGGGTGCTCCGACGGCCCCAGGTAGAGCAGCTCCAGCAGGTCCCCCGGCTTGCAGAGGGTGGGCAGGGCTGACACCGAGTAGACGCTGAGGTCCCCAGCCTGGGGGCCGCTGCTGACCTTGGAGAAGATGCATTCCTGGCCGCGGAAAGCGGAGAACTGGGTCTCGTTCAGCACCAGCTGGTGGTGAAGGTGGTGGGTGGGCGTCTCCTGCCCAGGGCTGCCGGAGCTCTTCACGCCGTACTTGTCTGGCTGGCCTCGCTCGTCCAGGTCCTCCTCCTCATCCGAAAAGAAGTAAGCCACCCCGACGCGCAGCTCGTCCTTCTCGATCCCCGAGGGGTCCCCGGTCGGCAGCTCGCTGTAATTCAGGTGGGTGATGCGATCCAGTTGATTTCCCATCAATGACAGGGCGAGGCGAGGGCAGGAATCGCCGGATCTGAAGGAGGGTGGGGTGGGCAGAGAGAGAACAAGAGATGGGTAGGAGAGTGCACGCAGAGGAAAGGAGAGAAAGAACGAAAGAAAAAAAAAAAAAATCAAGGCACATACAAAAGACTTCAGCGATTCCGCCCTAAGCCCCCATCCCTCCCCGACTCCTTCCCTCCCCTTCGTGCAAGGGAGAAACTCCCAGTGCGGATCCTTCCCCCTACCCCCGGGGTGCAGGGCAGTGCAGAGCCCAGACTTCGGAGTGCCCGGCTCCCAGCGCCGCCAGAGGAGCCTCCCAGCCATCCGCCGGCTTCGCCCGGAGGGACGGAGTTGCCCCGGGAGTCTTCACTCTGCGAGGGGACAGGGCTCCGGGGCCGCGGGAAGGCTCCGGCCGGCGGGTCCCGAGCCCTCCCTCCGCCGGTGCGCAGCCGAACCGCGCCGGGCAGCGCTGCGTGCGGGAAGCAGCTGGAGGAGCGGCCAGCACCGGAGCTGCCACCCCTGCCCGGCCGGTGCCCGCAGCCCGGCCGGGACCCGGCAAGGCACAGGCAAAGAGCAGGCGATGGGCACCCCCCACCCAAGGGGTCCCTCCCGTCCCCATCCGTACCCGTGGTCGCCCAGCGCCAGAACCCCCCCAAACTCCTTTAAAGTCGTCCTGTCCCCATGGGCGCCGCAGAAGAAGCGCGACCTCTCCTCGTCGCTGCCGCCCGCCCGCCGCTCCGCCCGTGCCGCTCTGGGCTGCCCGGCCCCTCCGGCGAGCCTAAGTACCGGCGGCGCCGCTCCCGAGCCCGCCCCGGCCGCGCTCATTGGCCGCGCCCGGCGGCGGCGGGGCTGAGCCGCGGCACTGCCCGCCCGGGCCCCGCCCCCCGGGCTGCCCCGACCGGCGCCCACCCTCGGGCTGCCCCGAGCGGTCCCCATCCCCGAGCTGCCCCGACCAGTCCCCGTCCCCGAGCTGCCCCGACCGGCCCCCGTCCCCGAGCTGCCCCCGCCGAGCCGCGACCCTCGGGCTGCTCCGGCCGGCCCCGGGGGTGCGGCAGGCGGGGCGTCTCGCGGGAAGGGCGTTGGACATCGTGCCCAACGCGTGAAGCCGCTACCGAGGCACCCCTGCACCGGACCCAAGTAAAAAGAGTAAACAAAAGCAAATATTAAAAAAAAAAAATAAAATAAAAAGGAAAAATACCCCCAAAACTAACCCGCCCACGAGGAACGCACATGGCCAAGAGTTTCTCTGTCCCTCGAGGCTGGAGATGGGTGCCCCTCACCTCACTTCAGCAACCTCACGTTGCACCTGTGCAGTCTGAGCTGATACCCTGGGCTTCCTTTTGCTGAGAAGAGACAGGCATTTCAGACGGGGGGTTCCTCTCTCCTCTTGCACCTCCTATTTTAGGACGGCATGAAGAGCCCAAAGGAGTGCCTGTCCCTTGTGACTGCCTAGATGAGAAGTTGGAATGTTTGATGGTTGGCATTAGGTTAGATGACTGTCTTTCCACATCTGGACAAAGTAGTGGCTGTGGGTTGTCCTCAGATTTGACTAGAAGACATGCTATGGTTTGTCATAAGTAAAAAATGAGACAGTCTGGCAGTAGCAGTCCATTTCTTATGAAAATATATGAAATCTAAAAATCTGTCATCCATAGTAGCTAATAACAATACACAATTTTACACCTAATTTTGCACATTATGCAAATGGAACTCAGAAATGATTAGTTTGTTTGACCACTCTTCCCCCATGAGGCAGTGTCAATGATGGGATTGTAACCTGGTTCTTTTGTGTTCTTAGTCTTGCTCTAGCCATGTGAATTTCTGAGAAGTGAGAATTTAAATATTTAAGACACTTCATGAAAAAGATCTAATGACATTCTTTGGTTCAGATGTGAATCATATTAAAGTACCATTTTTAGCTGGAAGTAAATTTACTACTTTCTTTGCAGTGGAAATAGTTTTGTCATCTAGACAGAAGTATTTCTGCTTTCAGTGTTTATGGATAATATCTCTCTTCTCTGCTGTCCTTTTCCCAGTCTTCAGGTTTAGTTAACTGAGAACAATAATGCCATCACTTTATTCTCATGATAGAGAAACATGCATCCTTCAATAAAAATAGTGAATTTCAGTTTTTCAGGGTTCAAGCTGTATACTTATGTTCATATGGATCAAATGCTGAGTTTCTTAGATGAAGGTGTTGACTTTGAATGATTCTTTTCTTTTTCCATTCAAATATTGATATAGCTGTCTTTCTAGAATAGCATCTTCTTGTTCTCATTTTTTTTAACATATGCAAAGGCATCACATCATAAATAGAAGAGAAAATAAAAGGTGTTCAGTGAAATTCAAAGATTGACATCAGTTACTTTTTCACTGTGGCAGTTATACTAATCTGTTGATAGTTACAGACTTCTCATGTCTCATAAACTCAGGGGTTATGGCCTGCAACTCACAGGAATTAAGCTGATTTACAGCAGTTAAGGATAACATTAAGGGTCTGTGGAAACTTATGTTAACATAAGTTAACATTCAGGGTCTGTGGAATCAGAAAGATAATTTGAAAAAAAATTAAAAAATAAAGATTGTTTTCTAATATATGCATTTTAAATTTTTATAGGACTAAACATAACAGATGGATGTTATTTATCTCTGGATTTGTGTAAATACTTTTCTAATGATTGTCAGAAATTATGTGTTCTTTTACAGCATGACCTTCACCAACTGCAACATTTTAAATTAAATTATGAAGACATTTTAATAGGCTTAGAGCTAAGGCTGTAAAACAGTGTTTAAATATTTTGATTTCTTTTTTTAATAACTGTTAATGTGCTTCATTGTTAAAGCTAGTCCAAGTTGAAAGCCATTTTCTGTAGCCCTTCATCAACAATTTCTGTTTTCTAAACACTTTACATTTTTCCCATTTAAAGTCTGCATCTTTTTAGGTTGCGCTCGCACAGTTCACACTTCCCACGTTTGCCAATCATCAAGGCTATGTGGAGTAATTTTTAGATAGTTCTAAACAAACAAAACATTATTTCATCCTTTCCATGCAAAACAGTGGAGAAGAGACTGCTTCAGCAAACTGCAGGTGCAGAAGGATGGAGTCTGGGTGTGGGAAAGGCTCTGCACTTTGAACTAGGTGGAGTATCTCCTGCCAAATTTTAACCATGTTTGGGTGATCGTCTGTGGTTTTGCAAGTCTGCTCGATGAGAGTATTCTGTCTCTTGCTGAAGCATTTACAATCCCTTACAATCCATCTTTCTTCATGACCTCTATTCAACACACCTCCAACACCCATTTTCTTGTTTCATTTCAGTTCCCTTCTCTCTACACCATCTCATCAGTGCTTTGTGCTCTACCACTATCCCTCAACAAGAAATTTTCCCTCAGTTTCTCTTCAGTCACAGTTTTAGGATAATGTCAAGAAGTTGCCTTAAAAAAAGAAAACATACAAAAAACTCCCATCAACCAACAAATCAACAAACCACAAACTTTTATATAATTGTGATTAACGGATACTGCTGGAGATGCCTGTTTTTTCTGAGCTAATTTGATTAATGAATTTATCATCTGCTTTAGATGTTTAGCTTCTGGGGGCTTACTTAGCAAAGCAGTGAGTGCAGGCTAGGCTGCTCTTATATGATGGCACTGGCAGTGCAGCATCACTGTTCACACTCCCTCTGACCAGCTTCAGCCTCATTAACTGGGGTCATAATCTCTCCTTGCACCAGGACATGGGAATTTACAATATTCCTAACCTGTTATTACTGACCCTAACGATTTTTTCTGCATTCTGAACATAGGAAAGAAACCCAATAACATCATCATCTCTGGCTCTGTCCTGATCTACTCTGAGAGAGTGAATTTATATTTTTCCATTGCTATTTTTTCTTTTTATGCTTTTTTCTATACTTGGCATTTTGTAACTGTTGCATTTATGTTTAATTTAATACAGTGAAAACCCCTAAAATATGTAGCAAAATAGATACCAAATAGCTTATTTTTTAAACCTTATTTTTAAAATGTTCTTATCATCCTGCCTTGAGCTGAGCTTTGGAGCCTTGGACCCCTATTGCTAAAAGTGGAGCTGAAACCACCATTGATTTTAATGAGTGGAGAACATTTGTGCAGAAAAATTTAGGAACACATGTTTCAAAAAACAACCAGAGATAAAAAAATTGATGATAAGAGTGGAAACTTTCCTATCTGTTATGAACTTTAGATTATAGAAATCTGTCCATTACAATCCTGTTAATGTTGAATCTCAGATGCCCAGAAGCTCTTATCTATTTCAGGCACACTACACTTGTTGGAAGCTGAATACAGTTTCTATATCTAAGTAGTCTGGGAGAGTCCTGAGGTTTTGGATAGGCTGAGGGAGCTGGGCCAATTCAGCCTCAAGATTACCGAGGGAGACCTCATCTGTGTCCATCATTTACTGAAGGGAGGGTCTTAACAGGATGGACCAGGCTCCGCTTGGTGGTGCCCAGAAACAGGACAAGAGGAAATGGGCAGAAACTGATGCACAGGAAGTTCCACCTGAACATGAGGAAGAACCTCCTTGCCGTGCAGTTGACCACACACTGGAACAGATTGCCCTGAGAAGCTGTGGAGTCTCCCTCACTGGAGATACTCAAGAACCATCTGGACACAATCCTGTGCAAATGTGCTCTGGAATAACCCTGCTTGAGCAGGGAGGTTGGATCAGATGACCCACTGTAGTCCCTTCCAGATTTTGGTCCTTAAGCCTTGGGCAGCTTTTGCCATTTTTATCCAGTGATGGTGAAATATAAAATGTGAAAACTCAAGAGGATAATTGTGGTCACAGTTTTTCCTGTTGCCTCTTTTCTGCTATTCTGCTGGCTTCTGGTGACTTCATGATTCTTGCATTCACAAGGTCACTTGTAAATAAAATTGTCCAGGACCTGTTCTCAGGCTCTGAGGTACAATATAAACACATAATTGTCTGTCTGAACGTTCTAAACTCCAAAACCGAATGTCTGCATCCAAACTACCTCTTAGGAGTTATTCCTAATCCATTTTAATCCCTAAAACGTATGGAAGAGTAGTATCTGACTCGTGCCAAAGCTTTTCAAAAGGCCATGCTACCAATTAGTTGTATGAATAATACTTCACTGATCCTTGGACCTGTGAGCTGGGCCTGTGTAGCCAACTGCTTTGACTCTACCCAGCTCCTGAAGAAGTGGAGCATGAGCAAGTGTATTTTTTATCAAGTGACACTTGTAAAGACTCCAGACTTAATTTCTGCTTCCTGATCAAGTGATACAACCAAAAAGATATTGTAGTAGGAAAGGTTTTGAGAAGGAATGGGTAGAAATACCTTCATTTAAATATGTTTATCTTTTTAAAGCTGTTATGTAGACAGAATCCCAAATAGGGAAGTCACTTTAAGTTCTCAGGGAGCAGCAGGTCAGGGTGATGGGCAGGGACAGGGTCTGAGGAGCTGCAGTTGCACCCAAGTGCAGCTTCCCAGTGCCCTGGCAAGGGGAGAAGAGCAGGAGTGCTGGGCTGAGGCCAGCTGAGGCCAAGCCAAGGGAGGTCATGGTCATCATGCAATGCCATCCCAACTCAGCAGCCTGGCCCAAGCATGCTCCAGAGCTCCGATGCAGCTCCCAAGTCAGGGCCTGAAGCCCCATCCCAGCTCCTCAAAGCTCTTCCTCATTAACTTTGCTTTTCTTCTGGACATTTTATCCAAGGTTCATCTTATCAGACCTGATCTTGAACAGAAGTAGCAAACCCCGAGGAAGCGAGGGAAGAGTTTGTAGATCTTGCACTCAGATCCCTGACAGCAGCATCATATTTATTCATTGGAGTGTGAAAGAAAAATAGCTGAGGGACTAGATTTTCATTTAGATGTCTGTGTCTGTACACTAAATGGAAACTGAACTGAATGCATTGGCTATTTTTCAGGGGGGAGGGAGAGGATGTTATATCTTAAATTACTACTGTAAACAAAGAAGCCTTCCTCAGGATTACAACAATATCCTTTATGAACTTTTGAAGAATTGGATGTTAATGACCATGCAGCTAGATCAATTAACAGTGAATTTTTATTTCTTGATCCTTCTATTTTCTGGAGTATGTCTTTCTCAAAGTTATTTTGAGTGTTCCAAAATGTCACCATTTTCCTACAGAGACAGAAGAAACTAAACAACAAAACCAGCAACATCAAAACCCTCTAAGCAGACATCACCATAGTCAAATAAGGAGAATTCACTTATTTGTAATAGACTTATGCAAGTTTTTTTTTTTTTGGTTTGGGAATGTAGTCTAAAAGTTCATACTCTTTACATAAATTTTATTTTACTTTTTGTCTGTGTTATGAAATAATATAAAATATAATCTAGCCTTGTGGTGAAACCAACCAAGTGATTGTAGCCACAGAAGCAGTGGCTATGTGTTTGAAAGATCTTGGTAAAGTTTGATCTTAAATTTGCTAGTTTAATCATACATAGGTCCAGGTAGGTTCAGTATAAAAGAATTTTCATTCTCTTATTTTTATTTTATTTTTATTTCCCCTATTTGGGCTTGGGTTTTTTTGTTGGTTGGTTGGTTGGTTGGTTTGGGGTTTTCTTCAGTAAAGACAGTTTCATATTATATTTAATAATGAGTAAGAGGATTCCAATTGATAGCAAACTTTCACCCCAACTACCTACTCCCTCAACTTCTTTCATAGCTTATCTTGTGATCATGTAGTTACTGGGTGAGTTTGAATCCACAGGACTGCTGTAACAAGATGTTGAATATCTGCCAGAAGAAAAACCTCTTCTTTAAAGGTGTTGGCATTCTGGAGCTGGTACTTTGAAACTGAAACAGTCATGAATATTGGTCCCTTCTGAATATAGGATTTGGACATGGCTTTAATAAAGGTGGTTACATTGTTCCTTCTGTAAAGGGAGGATAATAATGGCAGTCTACTAGGAAAATTTCCACAGTCTCCTCTAGCTCTTGCTACAAATAAATGTAAAATAAAAATGACATTGTAGTGTTTGTGCAGGAAAAAAATATCTCCAGAGAGTAGTGCAACTTCAAAAAATAAGCTGCCAGAAAAAAAAATAAAATCAAAAGTATATGTAATTATCTTCTAATGCAGTCTTGTTAGGTGGACTACTATCACATGGCAAATAAACTTTTTGATGTCTTTCTTCAGTTGACATTTTGCAATTGCAGACAGGGCTTTCCTAAATCAGTTTTAAAGATTGGAAACCTTTTTAGAAATATCAGACCATAAGGAATAAAGTAGTGGTTCTTCACAAAAATTTCATTTTCAGTGTATGACTCTCCATTGATGATGTGTTAAATTTGTCTCTAAATGACTTTACAAGAAATAGATTAAAAGTATGTTTCTAAGTGCACACTGGCTACTTAATTATGATTATCTTATTATTAGCTCTTTCCCAAGCTACTGAAAGAGAAAGGGCAAAATGTTTTCTCAAGTATGACATGACATTTTCTTGCATTTCCCATTTAAAACTAGAGAAATTGTCCACTATACTTTCTTTTTTTGTCTTTTTATTTTTATTTTTTTTTAATATTGGAAACATGTAGGCAACCTAATATCTGCCTGCTTGTATTATAACAGGGTTATTTGCTTGGCTTTTTCCATTTTCATATGGGCTTTGGGATCCTTTATTAAGTCATTGTTCTGTAACTGCATTCTATTATAATTTTGCTCATTTTTAATAATATGTATGATATTTCTGTTGCCCTGAAGGACTCCCGTGAAAATTAAATGTTGAAATAAAATGAGAATCCAATGCTTTTTTCTATTAGGCTAGTTAATATTTCATAAAATATATTTTATCTGTGAGTCTTTCAATACCTGAACTCAAAAATTACTTTCTAAATATCATAAGTGCTAACAAATACCCCTTGACTGAATAGCAAAGCAGAAATTCAATCTGTGTGACAGTTGCTATTCATAAACAGTTGGAACTTCACTCTCATGGTTTATGCTGTTAGCTGAACCCTTTTGACTGAGTTACTGAACTAGATTCAGTAAGGGAGTCATACCTTGCTATATATGAAAACCTTTTGGAGGAAGCTTCTATTTTTCTTTTTCAAATACAGAGCCCAGTCCTGGAGACCTAAATCATTCAAAATGCATATCAGTTTTATGGCCAGACCAGCATCATCCTGCCTACAATAGGCTGTCAGAGATACATGCACACAGTTTTCTTTGAATCCAGTGAGATTTCTGTCTGCATTCAAAGAATGAATAAAGCCCTAGATGCTTAGAAATGACAAATGTATACAATTAGAATTAATTCCATTTGCTAAGGTGTATGAGTATTGAATAAAGTCATTGAGATTGCACTGTGGTGCCATTAAAAATAAGTTTCTGCTCAACAAAAATTGAGTGGCCCAAATTTGTAAATTCATTACTGTTTCCAGTAGTAATTTCCAAGCAACATTTTCCCAGCCTCTAAACAATCTTAGGTCCATTGGGTAGTGTCTATTCATGTATATAATTCTTTTACCTAAAAGTCTGGCTCAGCTAATTGACTTGCAGGTTAACCCTGTTCTCTTCATACTCTTTTTTTTTTTGCTGATTGTGTCCATACAAAACTGTTGTTTACAGAAGGATTTTTTAGAGATATAGCATACTAAACTGTAACCAACTACTTTATGTATAATGCATAAATGAGTGTAGACTACAGCTCATTTTACTTAGCTGTGTTGTTCCTTCAATAATAATGGAAGAAAAAAGCCATGCAAAATTTATGTTTATCCTTAAGTTTAGAAGATGCAGCATGATTTGAATATACTCAGGACAAGCTGCATAAGGTATGACAGTAGTACCTTAACTTCTTCCTTCCCCCTTTATAAAAGCAGAAATTAATTTGGTTTAGTAGAGAAAAAATCTGACTGAAAAGGAAAGGAAAAAAAACTGACTTGAGACAAGACTGGTTTTGTAGTTGTTTTACTCTTAGCTGTAGTACAAGGTCTTTTAGGGACCCTGGTCATGTCACTGAGACCTAGGCTGGTGCCATCAATTATTATTTAAAGAACTAGAAGCACTCTTCTGTTTAAAACATGGGCATATTACTCATCTTAGGTGTCAAAGTTCTGGGTTTAGTTGCTTATGCAGCCACAGTGGTTTAAAACCCTGTCATTCAGTTTAAGTGTAGCTATTAGTTAAGACACACTACAGGCTACCTGGCTATTTTCCAGTTACCATGTTGTCACCTTGCCCTTGTTAAGAAAATTATTTAAAGAAAGATGAACAAAACTTTTAACTAAGAGATTAGAGTACTCATCTGAAGGCGAAGGTACCTGGGTTCCTATTTCTGTTCCCATAGTTCAAAGACTATTTAATTATAAAAATGGAAATAGCCTTGAGATGAGAATGTTCATCCAAAAATAGGTGCTTCGTTCTTCCCTAGAAAACAGAAAAAAGGATTGTATCCTACTTTCCTGGTGTCATGGTTTTGGATTTTACTGCTGATTATGGAATGGGTGGGCAAGTGTATCACAATTTGTGGCAGGCATGTTTTAAAACCTCATGATTTTGTGTTGTGCTCAGGCATGTGGTGGATGGTTGGTGTTGCAGAACACAGCACAGAGCCCTGAGGAGGATCCCCAGGGATTTAGCAGGAGCTCACAGCAGGCCCTGTTGATAGGTGCTGTGCTGCTTACATCCAGGAAACTTCAGGCATGCCTGTAATGAGAAGCACTAACCTCTTGTAAACTCAAATCTACAGTCTCTCTTGGGTTTAAGTGCCTCCAAGTTTAGGCAGCAGCTGTTGCTTTGCTTTTTAGATTACAGTTTCTGCCTAAACATCTCCATTTTCTCCAAATCCTTCTTTAGATGTTTAAATCTGTTATTGGCTCTATCCCTTGATCTCTGTTCCACTTACCTTCCCCTATGTAAATGGGAATATTCATACTTCTTTCACCTCACTTTACCTTCTGTGTTGCCTGATAGCAATTATATAGGACAAGGGCTGTCTCCAGGGGAGACATCTCTCCAGGGGAGGTATAAGTGAAATACAACAAACATGGGATATGGGGGTATTGCCAAACACAAATAAACTTCAATAATATAACTGCATACTAATTTAATTTCACTTTCCTGTTCCTTAGACCATCACTGATATTTTACATGCAATGCTATAAGAATTATATTATTTTGGATGTCATCAAGTTTGGGGGATAATAATCCACAATACAGAGGAAATTCTGTGTGTGAAAGCATGGCCCATGCAGCCTTTGTGCTGTGTTTGCAGAGTATGAGGGAATTGCTAATGATAAAAGGCCTTTGAAGGCTTTGATCCCTGGGATAAGCTTGTAGAGATTGTTGTTCTGTGGCCATTTCATGGAGAGATAATCACCTGAGGCTGAAATGGTAACCCCATGTCCAGAATATGGTGAAATTCACAATTACACAGCCCTGATATGGCCAGTGAGTCTTTAAGCTCAGTTAAAAAAAAAAAAAAAGACAAGATATCATATGAGTTCTGAAGCTTTTGAAACTTTACCAGACATTAAAAAAAAAACACCCCCCAAAAAAATTTAACCTATGAAAATTTAATTTTCTATTACGTCAATGTTTTTGACCTGAAGAACGGGAATTTTTAAAGTATGCATTTTTTTTTTTTAATTGGAAAAATGAGATAATTATATATGAAACATAAGTAAGTGGAAAGTAAAATTTTCTTTTGAAAGATGAGGGATTTTTTTCTACTTAATTATAAAGACTAAATGCTAATGTCAAAACAAAATATTTAGAATCTGCAAAAATGCTGAATATTTTTGAACTGAAAGGTTTTGCTGAATTTAACTTGGACTTGAAAAATAGATTTGATGACTGAGTAATATATTTCTTGGTACACAGAGTATTTGCCAAAGGGAAAAAAAAGTAGTTGTTTTAAATAAACCATCCTGACTGAAGCATATCAGCTGGGTTTATGACTGGAGTCATACATGCTGTTCGACACAGGAATGCTTTTCCAGACCAGAAACAGATAATTCCTTGCAACCCCAGAGATACCTGTACAGGGAAACTGGGCTTTGATAACCTACCCACACCAAATATTATTAAGCCTTATTATGTGTCTAGTTGAGTATTAGAGATAAATGAAGCTAATAAAGAGGAAAGAGTCTGAGAAGAACCAACTGTAATAAGTTAAACTGAAAATGGTGTAAATCACATATGTTCATCTCAGCTTTAACTGGGCTCATGGTTCTTAGTGAATAATTTATTTGACACATTATTTCTTTCTTGTCTTTTTTTCCCCTTCTGTTCACAAATTGCTTATGAGAAAATAGCTATTTTATCAAATGGATTAAGTGTGCAAAATTGTTTTGTTGAATAATTTTCATTAACAGAAATTGCATCTTGTTTTTATATTCAATTTCTGGATTATTCCTTGTGCTCATGAACAAAGGCTTGAGAAGTACTTATAGTATGGAAATGTTTCTGGCACATAATTCAAACTCCTAAGTCCTCCTTGTAAATGAAATAGTGGGAATTTTCATAGCAGCAGGATGAAATCCTATCAGTACAAGATAGCTGGAAGAAAGCTAAACCAAATCACATCCAAAGGAGAGATAAAACACTACATTTTTTAAACAGAAATTATTAACCCTATGGAAAAAAAGACAGAGAGAGCAATACAATCTAATGCTTAATGTATTTTATGGAACAGGCAAATAAATTCATTGGTTTCCATATAGTCAAAGGAAAAATAAAAAGAAACACTTTAGCATATTTATTATCTAATCTCCACCATTCCTGAGAAATATCTCTGCGAGTACTGGTAGGCCACAAACAGTGTTTTGAAGATCTTTACAGTTCCAGAGTCCATAATCTCCCAGAAAATCTATTTCAGCACTTCACTATTCTTACCATTTTATTACTGTTTTCTAATATTCTAATCCTAATTTCAAACACTGTAGTAGTCTAAACCCATCATTTCTTGTTCTATCTCTTAGGTCATGGAAAATTATTCCTTCTCTCCTACTTGCAACATTTTATATATTTGAAAAATTTCTGCTTTTCAGTGTTTTTGTTTTTTCTTAGGTTAAAGAATCATAATTCATTCATGTTTTTGCTTCTCTCCAGTTATGTTTTCTGGAATCCCAGTTGTTCATACTATTCTACTGAGCTCTCTTCAATTTTAAATCTTTCACAAACTCTGGTGCTCAAAATTGGAAAAAGAAACCCAGCTGAGGCTTGAACAGCATAGAGTAGAACAGAAGAATTGTTTACAGGCTGTCTGACTATTTCTAACTTTTATTATGGTCTATGCCTTTTTGCATCAGAGTGGCAGTGTTAATGCACATTTAGATTGTCACCCAACTACACCTTTTTATGTGAAACTGTAGCATTATCACATAATTTCCCACATTCCTGTTTCTGACCTTAAAATTTTGAAATCTGTGAATCTTGTGAATTTCTACAACTTATTCCCCTGGTGATTATATTCAGAAATTCTTTCATCTTAGCAGAACTCTGTATCAGTAAGTCTTTTCTTGACAGAGCAGTCCTTCTAAATAAATTGAAGACCCTGAAGAGAAGTTAAACTCCTCAGAGGGAGGTGGAATAAGATTTAAGATGGTCCACTACAGAGGAAAAATTTACTTGCCATAGCTGATATCAAGTAGTTAGAAGTCACTGAATCTTCAGATAAAATCAATTTGTGGAAATGGAGTGAAAAAGGAATTTTGAACATAATTACTGTAAAACTTTTTAAGAGTGGACTATGGAAGTCATTACTAAGGTTTTTCCAGCTGTGTTTTTATTCCTAGACAATTCAGATTTCCTGAATTACACTATTTGGAGGGACTACGATTTAGCAGAAGGGGTTTTTTTTTCTGTCTTAGACTCATAGGAGTGATAGCTGGAAGGGATATATGGTGGTCCATATAATGAACCTCCTGCTCAAAGTGAGCCTAATATCAATCTTGTATCGACATCAGGTGTGGCTTTTTCTAACCTTGTCTTAGAAAAGATGAAGATTTCACCACTTTATAGACTGCTTCAGTGCTGTGCTATCTGTATAGAGAAAGAAAAGTTTTCATAATGTCCAATTTGAATTTCTCAAGCTACCACTTGTTATAGCTGCTTCTTATTAAATTGTCTATCACTCCAAAGTGTTTGGCCAGGTCATGTTTTTAATGGCACTTTTTGAGCAGGTAGGCTGCTTTTGGGTTGTGCCTTAGCATCCTCTTTCCTAGACTAACACTTATATGTTTCTCCATTTATTGTGGGCCATATATGTCTCCTGAACAGCTTGTTTGCTTTCAGATGGACTCTTTCCAGTTTCCTGACACTCATTTTGAGTCAGGGAGCCAAAAACTGGACATGCCACTCCAGGTGCAGCCTTATCAATGCTGTGTAGAGTGACATGTTAAGTGCTGGCCTCACTTCTAACTAGTGTAGCCCAATATGCACTCTGTCTTATTCATGTTGGTAGTGCACTTCTGCTCATATTCAGCCTGATAATTACTGTAACCCCCAGGTCCTTTTTGTCAGGTGCCACTCAGCCAGTTCTGCTTCATGAGGTCATTCCACCTCACATACTGAATTTAAGACTTCTCCCTCCTGAGCTTCACAAACCTTCATTGACCCAGTCTTCACTTTTCTCAAGGCCCTAGAGCTGAATCTGTATCACATGATGTCTCAAGCAGGTTTTCAGAAAATTTTCTGAGGGAACATTCTGCTTCATCATCCAGGAGGAAATAGTGAACTGCTTTCTAGCCCAAGAGTATTTGTTTCGTTAGCAACTGTTAGACCTCAAGCCATTGAATATTGCCTTGGCACCTAGTGCTGCAGCCAGTTTTCAGCCCAGTTAAAATACTGTTTATCCTGGCACAGTTTCTCAGCCACAAGAATGCGGTGGAAGGCATTGCCACATGCCTTAGTGGAGTAAAAGTTATGGGAACTGTTACCTTTTACCTTCCCAGTCCATCATTTTGTCATAGAAGACAACCATGTTGGCCAGGTAGGATTTGCCTTTGTAAATCTGTGCTGATCTGTGCTTCTTGTCTTTTGCATGCTCATAAATGGATGATAGAAGGATATGCATCCTCCATTCCACAAGGGATTGCACTTGGTGTGTCCAGCTGACAGTTCCCAGGATTGTCCTTACCTTTTTTAAAGGCATGATCTGTTATTGCCATGTTTTTTTAATCGCAAGGAAACAGCTTTATAATTACAATGGCCAATCCTTCTACAGCCTTAGGGCTCTTTTCAGGCTCTGCAGATTGAATAATTTAGTTTTTCTAAATAATCCCTCTGCCTTGGAACAGAGGGCTGGAAGCAGGCTTGTTTGGTAAGGCTGAGAAAAACCCAAAATATTTCAGTTTTCCTTGTCATTCATTGCCAGATTATCATCCCCATCCATCAGCTTTCACTCATTTGGTTGCTGAATTAATTTTTCTCCATTACTCTTACAAAAATTGATAGCCTAGGTTCATCAAGCACATTGAATGCTGCAGTCTTTCTTGCATTAATAATCATGTGGCATCTCCTTACCCGCAGTGGTCTCATTATCCCCAACAAATGACCCTGCTGTTTTGTGTTCTGTGGGAGACAAGTATTGTCAGTAAGCTTTCTAATACTCAGTACTTCAGAAATAAAGAAGGGAGTTGCTATTTCATATTGGTTGACTACATTTAGTGGATAACTTTTACAGTGATTTCTTTGGGCTTCTTTTTGCCAGTAGAATATTCATGAGCCACACAGGAGATTGTGGTTCTTTGACTTCTTTGGCATTTGGTTAACATCATCCTAGTTCAGCCTTTCTCTCTTAACCATGAGCAAACCACAGCAAGTGTTGTGCAGAGTTGTGATGTGCAGGAACCACAAGGGATGAAGTGTGCTCTTTTATTCATTTGGGATGACTCCTATATGGTCAAATGATGTGCAGTGTCCTTCACCACTCTGAGGCCTAGAACATGTGCAGTTCTATGCACAGCACTGAGAATGGTGTTAAGTCAAAACAAATTCTAGCATCCTTTTGTCCAGAGTATGCAGAAATGGGGTTACAGTTTTCTATTCATGTTTAAAACTGGTCAAATTCCTTATTATTTTTTAAAAGATGGTAAAAAATCACCCTGAGGGCAATTGTGATGTCTGGGCTTCAAAGCATAGTTTGTCTTTACAAAATCAGGTAGCTAACACTTTTTAATGTTAATTTTCCCTAATTCAATTCTCCCAAATGGTTGAGTTGTTTGACTGAATATTGCCCACCAAAGAAACAGCCTCAGGCAGGCATCTGTCATGGAAAATTTCATCCCAATTCATTAATATTTTGTAAAATAAAAAGCTATGAAAACAGGGATTTGTAATTTTAAGTGTCAGGGAGACTCAATAGTAACTCAATGTTACTACCTTCCTGCACAAGGAAGTTACTGGTATGTGATAGGGTATTTAATAAAGCTCTTGAACTTTTTTTTTTTTTTTTTCATAAATAGATGCAATAATTTGGCTCAAAGATGCTCTGGATCTGTGTAGTTCTTTGTTACACACCTAGGAACAAAAGATCTGTAATAAAAGTGAAATGGCAGTCTGAATTCAGAATGCCCATGCTTTTGTGTTTTGATGTCTCAGCTTTCATGCTATTTTTATGTTGTTTCTTTCATCTTTAATTTTACCAAGAGATTCATATTAGATGCATTATTAATCCCTGTAACACTGCCTTCCCTTCTTCTGCACAGTGTGAGAGATTTCTGGCTCCAACAGAAATAATAATGTGTGAGATTATTTTCTATATTTAATATGTGAATAAAAAAAAACAATGTGGATTTTCTAAAATCTCCATGCACTGTAATTTTCTTCCAAAGATTTCACTGATGCATTAGGACTAAGAGGCATAAGCAATCACCAAAAGCTTTTAAGCAATGATTTTGGTTGTATACTTTATAACCTGAGAATTCTCAGCATGCAGCACATTATAACACATGCTGCACTGAAAAATAAACAGAAAAGTGAAGTACGGTAACTGGACTTTCTGTAGGGGTTTGACATAGATTAAATGAAACACAATTCCAATATGTTGACCAACTGCAGAAGAAGCAATTAAATGTCTTGCTGATGATGGTTAAGGGGACCAATTAGAGAATGTGTTTTAAAACGTGACTGGTACAGTTATGACACCTGCAATAGAGGGAGAAGAGTAAGGGATTATGAATGGCTAATGGAAGGACTGATAATTTCAGAGCTGGGTTTTTTTGGCTGTTGGGTAAAGGGAAAGCTGATTGCAAATACTGTTCCACCTTGTATTAAAATGTGCATCATATTCTTTTGATCGTTTTATTTATTCTGTAAACAGTATCACAGCTGCATAAACTGGTCAAAGAAAAAGGAGCAGCATGCATAGCAAAAGTCTGGCCATAGTATATCTACGTAAGTACAATAAAAAGTAACGCTTAGGCCTTCTACATTGTTGATCAATGTTAGTAAAATGAACTGATGGTCTTTAGACTTCCATTCCAGCCAGGAAACAACAACAGTAATCCACTTAAACAGAAAATTAATTCTGGAGGAGTATTTTGGGTTCAACCCAAAAGGTAATATGCTAGCAAAGGGCAATATGTTTCTGTGTGAGGTAATGTAGGACCTTTTTAGCACTGCTTTTCTTCTTAGAAGCACTGCTTTTCTTATACTGCTTTTCTTCAATTAGAAACACTGATATTTTAAGGGATTAATGTTTCCTGAAATCCATAAGCAGTTTGAAATCTCTCATTTAGAAGAGTGCTGCAGGTCTTCTCCCACCGGCCTTCCCCAGACAGAGATGTGATACTGCTGCTGTGATGCTGCTCCCAGATGTAGATACAAAGGCAGCTAAACTGCTCCTCTGGGAGTCAGCCCTGAAGCCGAAAGTACTGGGAGGTATGGTGGAGCCCCAGTGAACATCCCCCTTCCACACAACCGAGTTTGGATCTGGAAAGAGAATTGACACATCCGCAAAGCACTCTGGCTACACCAATAACAACAGCCCCTCTACAGTTCTGGGTCCATTTTTCTGGTTCCCAACTTTCAGTTCAGATCTCTCTATGGTTGATGTTCATAGCTAGAAATGAGAAAGGCCTATTTTATCAGTGTAGTCCTGCTCTTCTCAGAGTAGTGCTTGCCTTAAGGTCTGTCCTCCAAAGAAGACCAGTCACTGGTGCTTCAGAGCACACCACAGAACTCTAAAGTGTGTTCCATGTTCCAAAAATATCATGGAAACCAACTTAAGTTATACCCTTAGTGAACATGTACATTCATCTAAAGCCAGAAAAATTGCTGTGTTTTCTTTACCAATGCTAAGGCATACAGAAATTAAAGTGTTCAATATGTTTCATTTGCTGTATACATGTAATATATTGGCACAGATATTTGACTGGTTTATTTCCAGAAAAAGTACCAGCATGAGTTGAAAGACTCGTGAAAGTGGTAGTTCTTCCACAGTTTGATTAGAAACAGGCTAATAGGGTTTAAACTGAGAAGAGAGAATGAATGTTAATTGTTTTTAAATAACATAGTTTAAGCAGCACAGTTAGTTTCCAATAACACAGAACAATAATCAATGAAGTGTGTAAACTAATTTTTTTTTTCAGTTGCCAGATATTAGAACTCCAGTTTGAATTAAAAAAAAAAAAAAGATCAGGAGAATGATGCCAGTTTATGATCAAGCAGTTGTACTGGGTCTGGCTAGGACTGAGTTAACTTTCTTCCTAGGTGCTCATATGGCACTTTGTTTTAGATTTGTTACCAAAACAGAGCTGACAACCACTAATTTTCTAGCAGTGTTGGCACAGCATCAAGGCTCTCTCTGGTTCTTAATGTGCCCCACTCCAGAGACTAGACTGGGGTATGCACAGTAGGATAGAAGGGGAGATAATCTCAACTATCCGAAGAGATATTCCTTGCTGTATAACATCATGCTCAGGAATAAAAGGGAAAAGAGGGGGTTTTAGGAAGGTTAGCAATCTTTTGCTTGGGAAGTGGCTGAGCATTGTTCTACCTGTGGGAGATGGTGAGTGATTGCCTTTGCAACAGCTAGTTTTTTGGTTGGTTTTTTGGTTTTTTTTCTCTCTTCTTTCACATATCCTTAATTTATTAACCTTATTTTTATTTATCTTGGCCCCCAATTTTTATTGGTTTTATTTTTTCTTTTCCTCATTCCCCATCCCACTGAGAGCTGGGGAAGTGGGCAATCAGCTGTGTGGTGCCTAGCAAACCTCTGGGGTTAACCCAAAACAGGAAGTACAGAAAGGCTGTGGCAGACCTTCCTTGTTATCAACTTGTTTCATGGACCAGTCTAAATAAGTGTAAAATATCCATATTCTGCTTTATTTATCCATTACAAGGCAATGGAGATCAGTGCTATTGGTTTCAGTAAAGCTACTTCTGACTCAAGCTGTTCTACCTGAGATGAGGTTATTGTCTATTAAGGCTTCAATTAGGTTTACTCTCAATGTACTCCTCTGTGAAAAATATTTCACAACAGAAAACAAATGTAATTGGGTATAATGCATGATTCATGGAACAACACCTGCTGTTCCAAGCTGGGACTGAAAAACTCTAGGAGATGTGTTAACACAATGTGAGACAAATGCTGAAAAGGTGTAAGTGGCTGTAGCGCTATTGTTTTCCATATGAGTGCATGCATTCACACTTGTTTATGTGTATTTAGACTGGGATTTAGCAGAGTTATTCTAAAATTTTTAATAAGAAATATTATTAAGCAGCTGGAATGCATTCTGCTCTTCTTGGTTTTGCTCTTGTGGCTGATATTTCTCATACAGTAAACAAGTTCTGTTAGAAATATCCTCTTCTTAAAATTTTAATAGAACTTAATTCCATAAATACTTCTCCAAATACCTCTGTTTTACTAATCATAATGGAATACATTCACGGCAAGAGTCATAAAACAGATGAGGCAGTGAAAATGTTTAGTGAATGTTAGAACTAATAATCATAATGATGCTGCTAGAGCAGTTGGAGCACAGCACACAAAGACACAGCAAGATGCTACCATAAGCTCCATGCACTCTACACAGAAGCAGTGGTAATACAAGATTGTATAACTGGAATTACAAGGCTATACTGGAATTGATGTCTACCTCTGGGATTTGCGTTAACAGAGCCAAAAACGACATAAATCTCAATTTGATGTTCAGAATACTTCCTCTTTGTCTGTATTCATTTTCTTTCCTGACTCTTTACAGCACTTAGCCTGAAGATTTTCTGTTTATCATCATTTTCTTCTTTGGTCTTTAGCTTCAGTTTGTGAAAGAAAGAAGCTTCATCTTTTCTACCCCATTTGGAGGTGCAATACTCAGTAGGCCAGCACTGTTATGCCATATCAGGTCTGAATACATCACCCAGAGCTGCACAGCTGTGCTGCTGGCTCACCTGGCTGTGAGGTGCTAGGTGCTTTTACAGAGAGGCACACTTGGTATACTGTTCTCTTTTGACAGGCAACCCAGAAATAAAAATAAATTTAAGTTGCTGCATTTGTGAGAACTGAAGAATCAAGAAAAATCCAAGCAGAATAAATTCTTGGCCTGAAAGAAGCAAAACTGTCATTCAAAGCTATATATATATTTAATTTATAGTTGGTCATTTTGGATGACTGACTGTGTGTATGTTGCATGCATGAGTGTGTATATTTACGTGCATGTGTGTTAGGAGCCCAGTGGAACTGCAACCAATTTAGGACACATTTTAGCCTGGAATAGCTCCAGAAAAAGAATTTACTAGCTAAGCCTTGCTGAAATTTATGGATAAGAGTAACATTAAGAAAATTAGCAATAAGACCAGTTATACTGCAATAGGGAAGATGGTAAAAGAAATTAAATAGACTAAATCAGAAATTGAGTAACTTCATTAAAACATAGAACTACAAAGGAAGTCTTTGCTGTGAATTAGATGTGCCCCCAGTCCCAAGTGGATATCTTCCAAAATCACCATACCATACCCTGTTGTTCCCCAAATATCCTTATTTACTTTAAGGTCAGACATCTGTGCATCCACTATGAAGTCTTTGCTATACAGTGTAGAAATCAATCCTAGATTTGAACATACATAATTAACTAATACTATGCTTCAGAATTTGATCATACATAATTAACTAACCTATACTTCAGAAGATTATCAATGCTGATATTGTCATAAATAACTGATAACCTGGCAAATAATACAGTATAAACCTAATTAGTGCACAGCACTGTATGCCTGAGGAAGAAAAGAGTGTTTCAAAGACCCTGTTTTCCTAACCCTGATTGATGATTCTTTTTGAGCTTAATAACTGCTCAAAGCTGGGATCAAAAATTGTGTCCTCGCTAATGTCTTGAAGTTATTGAATTATTGCGTGGAGTATTGTAACTACTCTAAAGTAATGATTGGCTATGGGTTGGCTGCTTTTTGAGTGGGTTTTTTGGGGTTTCTTTTGTCTCAATGTTATTTTTCATCCATGCCACATGACAAAATTTTTTTGAGAAATGAACCAATCAATTAAAGTGTTTCATGTAACAGCAGTTCAAACAAATTGAGAGATTTTGGCAAGGGAGACAATATGCATGCTCAGAAGGGAACTGGAAGTAAATGGAAAGTAAAGGTGAGGGATGCAGGGAAATTCAAACCTAAGTAATAACACAAAATAAGCAAAGCATCAAAACACAGTCAGACAAATAAAACCTAACTAGAGAATACCTCATTTTCCAGACTGTAGTGGTGGTATTTTGTATTTTCGCGTCTTCCACTCTCATAAGTGACTCTATTTAATGCAAGTTTCTGTTCTAATTATTTAAAATATATAAAACGATGAGGTTTCATTTTGAGTTAAATGGATCTATCCATTCTTTTTCTGCCTAGGGCCCTCTTCTGCTCCTATTGCAATCACGAAAAAAAATCCTAAATAGCAAATCTTGGTATAGGATTGGGACTTGGAAAAAGAGTACTAAATAAAGGTGGCTTGAATACAATTCAAGAGTTAGTACTTTTAGCATGTCATCTATAACGGGAAAAGGGAGAAAAGCTTCAGTGTAAGAAGAGAAACAAAATTAAGCAGAAAAAACCCCAATTTTTCTTGTGTTTGCTGTGAAAACCACTTCCTCCTTAAAAACACTCCAAAGAGTGGATCTTATGTTCTTTGCTATGAATGAGTCCAAAAGTGCATTTGTTTTTGTGGGGTAGAAAGTACTAAACCTCTCAGTCTGAGTTATAGAACTGACACTTGAAAAGTCCTCCACCTGTGCTACTGTCCCTCCTAAATGTGTCCAGGATTGCCTAGGAGGGTGGTAGGTGGCAGGGACAAAAGCTGTAGTAGTGAGAGTGCTGAAAATCAGTATGGATTATGAGAATCCAGTTCCTATCTCTGTCCTCCTTGTGTTTTTATTCATTCTTATAAACACAATCCTTGAGGTCAACTTTTGCTGCACAGGAAAGTGGTGAGTCAGAGGACTTTCCCAGTTGCTAACCACCACTCTGGAAGACTATACTGGGGAAAAATGACAGGAACTGGCTCGGAATAGGGGGCTAAACAACAGAGAGAAAATGTTCAGGACATCCTTCAGTCAGTTTTCTCTCTGGTGGCTTATCAGGGGGCAGTGAAGCAAACCTCCGAGTAATTAAAAGAGACCTTGCAGATGTTCTGGAAGGCCTTGATCCAGCACTCTGGCACAGATGCCAGCTGCACTGTCACCAAGTGAGAGAGTTGGAGCCGTGGTTCAGCCTCTCCTCCGCAGCACTGGTGCTGCAGCTTGCACAGCTTGCAGAGGCTGCCTGAGCCCTCATACTGGCCTGAAGAGGAGCATGGAGGGAAGAAGAAAGGAGAGGAGGCAATTAGACACTTTGAGAGGCACAGATGTAGCTCCAGCATGAAAAAACATTTAGCTTTTCCAAACACAATGATACTGTACATTCTACTTATACCTGTGAATAGATTTTTGTTTTGTGTAGTAGTTGAGCTGAAAAATTTGTCAAAGAAATAGTTTAGTGTTGACCTCTTGGTTAAGGGCTATTAAGATGGTTTTATGCTATTCATTAGTTGTGTCGGAGTCAATGTGATTTTAAAAGGGAAAAAAAATCATTTAGCATAGCAAGCTTTTTACCACAACTCTTTCATTAAAGAGTAACTTCCCTTCTAAAGTTTTAAATTTCTCAGGTGAAATTATTGCTGTAATTTAACTAAACTGTTAAATTTAGTTAAATGATTTCTTATCTCTTAAAATTACAGTTTCTAACAAATTTTGTAAGAACAAATATCATGCATTTGTACTTGAGGAAGATTATGACAGCAAAGACTAACTGAGTTACATGGCTTGTAGGCACTCAAAGCAAATGCATATAATGTGAGAGCTATTACCAAAGTTAATTTAAATTTGGTACATTAAAAATAGACTTGTACAGATTTCAAATATCGTTCTATATGCTGTCCTGTGCAGTGTGTGTCTGCTGATACTCCTACAGGGAGATGCAGAAAAGTGGCTGCTTGCAGTTTTGCTTCTGCTATGTCTTGAAGTAAGCAATGACTTTAAGCTTGGTCTTAAAAGGGCTAGAATTTGTCCTTTCAGGCAACCTGTGAAAGTGGTGTATTATTCCTGACCAACAATCCAAACTGGTTGACACAGCCAAACTATCCTGTTATCAATTTTGTATTTTATATTTTCACACAACTCCCATGTGAGGACCCCCTCCACATGTCATGGTTAGATCTGCAACATGTAACTACTATTTGTATAATAACTTGCAATTATTATTTGAATAATATGTAACTAATATTTGAAAAATATGAATATTGCCTATTATTATAACCAATAAAAAGTGTTTTCTGGTAGATCAACTGGAATTTTATTTAAAATATTTTGCTCATGTTAGCAGAGGAAGATTTGTAAAATTATTTCCCCCTCTATACCACCCCTCCCCAGTACAGAGCTTGAAAAACCATTTCTGTCCCAGAGAAATTATCATACATTATTTTGGCCATTAAGTGAAAAGGTTAATTTTTTTTTCTTTTCCTCAGACTTGTGATAAAAGAGACTGAAGATTCTGAAAAGTCCATGGGGAAATGAAAATTTTTTCCTCAACTTGTAATCCATTCTACATTCTAAAAGGCTCCTGGGTCCACTTATATTAATTTACTTACAGTAAATTTTTCCTCTCCTTGGTCTTTGATATGTCATGTGTAAACAGAACATATGTATGCAAAAGTTGACAGTAGTAGTTTGTTACTTCTTTTATGCAGGCAGAATGTTAATGGTAATTAAAGATAATTCAGCACTCAAATATGAACAAAGGAAATGTTAATATGTCTGTGAAAAATTCAGCACAAGATATAAAAAGAAAAAAATAAATAATGAAGTAATTTCCAAGAACTTTTAAAAGACACTACAAAATTTTTAATTTCAGTGCCAGACAATACATGTCATCTTTCCTTTTTAAACCTTTCTTTTGTGGTTTTTACTTGGCTGTGAAGAGTGACTGAAGCTGGGTTAGTTTTGAAGAGCTTAATTGGGAAAAGATAATTCTTCTTCCTGGATAAATTTTCAGGAAAGAAACAAACAACCCACATGGCTGAGATCAACATTTCTTTTTACAGCCACAAAGCTTTGAAAAATATTGAATTTTTGAGTTTTGTATTACTATCTTAGATACATCAAGAAGTGCAGAATTTTTTCCAGTTTTCTTTCAGTACATATTGATGCATTTTAAAGGTCATAATTTTTCACTTTTTCATACATGTGTAAATCAAACAGGAAGTCTGTACAGCTCAAAACTGAGTGTAATAGCCATGCCTTGCTCTTGGAACACCAAGCAGTCATGAAAGTGTAATCTCTCCCTGAAGTGATGCAAGATGGCTAAAACTAGTGTAATGGCTCTTCTGTTTTACTGTTTTTCTGGAATAGCATGGGCTTCTGAAGCATTTTGTATTTTAGCAGGCCATCCAAAAAATTGAATAACATCCAAGCAATGCACAAGGACTACATAAAAAGGAAAATGGACAGCAAAGGCAGCAAGTTAAGCCTCATTTGCTGGAGATGGATCTCATTTTCACCTAATGTTAGTTGTTTAGAGAAGCTCCTATGTTTTGGAAGCAGCCTTACTTCCTGGTATAGCCTGTGTGGAGTAGACGACCCTGGAAATGCACAGTTTCTCATGCCTGTTTTATAAATCCACATTGGGAAATAATTAATGGCACCAAGAAATACCTACTTCACTGTCTAGGCCACCAGTTCAGATGTCAACTTCTACTCTGTTAATATCTGCAGTTACTCCCATGTTTTTAGCTTAGATTTACTTCCAGGTGGGATTTTCATTTTCCTGGATAGCTTTCTGCAGTTGTCTTAAGCTATAAGGATACAAACTAGAGAATACTAAAGTAACTTCCAAGCTTTATGGAAGCTCATTTAAGGTTGGAAGCTACGTTAAATCAGAAACTATGGCTGGTCATTGTGTATTATATCAGCCATATTTCCTATGATTTCAAGATTTTGGTGAGAAGTATGAAAAGGGTGTATTTTCTGTTGTCCCAGTGAGATATGCCTGGTTTGAAAATCTCCCTAATACTGAGACTGCTGTCCACAGCCTTACAGGCAGAAGTTGAGCTGACCACTGAAAATACAGCTCCAACAGGAGCTCCTTCTGAGCTTTCAGTGTGAAGGAGATGGCTGGGTTTTCCTAACCCTGCAGTTTCTGCATGCAGAGGGCCTGAGGCAATAGGTAGGAAGGAGTCAGAGCCACTCCTCAGCCTGACACCAGTTCAGTCCTTCCAGCTTGGGAACTTCAGTTCTGCACAGTTCCCCTTCCCTGAAATGTGTCAAGCTCCTTCTGAATCAGTCACATTTGGACACAGTGTTTTACAGCATTTCTGTGTTCCCCGGTGTTATTTATCCCACTAAGTGAAGAATTATATACAGGCAGGCTTCTAAATTAATTTTTTTTCACATACTGTTTTTCCTCCATCTCCATCATCTCCCCACTAAAGGTACAAAGTTTCAGAGCTTGCCTTAGACGAGTTCAAATCATCATGCTTTCTAAATTCATTCTTATTCCATGATTAGCAGAAGCTTATTTGCTCACTGGGTTTTCATTTCTTGCCTGGGTGTGCCTGCATTTTCCCAGGTGCAGTTATGCAACGTGGCAAAGGCAGATTAATGATGGACAAGGGCATGGTTACTCTATGTTAAGCAACAGCTAACTGTATGTTATTTTTCAAGATTCCTGTTAAGACATGTATCTCGGCTTTCATTTTGAAAAGACATGGACACATTTGGTAGTGATAGCATAGGTTACTGTCAATCAAGAATTTTAAATCAAAAAATGTATTATTCAGGCCCCCACTTCAATTAATATGTTTGATTTTTCTTTTTACTCTTTTCACTGAAATTGAACAGAGTCCAAGTTCCCTGCAAACTTGATTTTACTGTATTTCTAGTAATTTTAATTAACAAAGCTGCTAATAAGACCACCACATTTTTGCTACACTTAAGTGATCTGAGGCATTCTTACTATTGCCAAAATTATTTTCTTCCAACTTTTGTTAATTTTAAATCTTATTTTAAAAACAGTGGATTTAGTAAAAGTACGCCACTCCCAACATCCCCCTTTCTCTCCCCCACTCTCGCCTGGGTTTTATCCTACCAAATTAATCTCTACATAAATTCACTTAAATCACAGATTTCTTCTGAGGTTAATGAGAATTGAGGATATTTTTAGAATTAGATACACAATAACATTAATGAGAAAAGTAGTAGGTGCTATGATAAATACTTGTTTTGGGTGAAGACCAAGAAATTTGCATAGAAGATTTACCTGGCTCTAGCACTTTAACCAAAGACTTTAAATAAATTTTCACCTGCATGGTTCTTCTTTGGCATTTGTTTTGGAACTATATTTTAGGATGGAGCCTTCTAAGATTTCTCATAGTCCCGGCAATCTGGAAATTTAACTTGGCTGATGAATGAGGATGATAGGTCAAAATTATATGACTGCAGCAATTGCAGATGCTCAAGCAACAGAGTAAATAAATTGGCACAGACAATGTTTCTGCAGTGCAAGCCCCAACAGGAATGTGCCTCTGACTCAGAGGAAAGACAACATGTTCACTGCAAAGTTTGGAGGACTGTGGAGTGTATCGTAGCAGATAAAAGTTATTCATGGGCAAAGAGACATGAATCCCTGTCAGCTTCACTGGCTGTGGAAGCCCCAGAAAGGATCTGTCAGGTTCCCCCAAACTCTTCAATCTGCGTGTCAGGGAAGAATAAATTGTGATCTCATACCATGTGTAATTAATGAATTTAAGCATAAAACCTTTGAATGATAAAGATCAGTGATACACACACTTTCCAGCTGGGTAAGCTGCACTCCCTATGTTTTGTGGGGAAAGAGGCCTTTTTGTTCCCCTGCAAGACTGGATTAACTATTCATGCCCACAAAATTCGTTTGATATGCAAAGAAGAGGGGCTTCAGAAAGGTGATAATTAGAAAAGGACCTACTTTTGTTCATGAAACCCACAAGCTGGTTCCTAAAAGTACTTTGTCTACTTTACACTGTTGGAAATTTTTTGGAGGAGAAGAGAGGACACATGCCCTAGCTCATATATGTGCTTCTTCCTGAGCAGCTCTAAGTAGATGGCAGTTCCCAGAGGCCTTTATTTCCCCATTTTTCTTTCCCTGAGCTTGGCAACACAGACTCTATCTGATCTTCTTATACTATCATCAGAGACAGCCTGATATTACATTGGAATGTTTTTTTACTGTCTGTTCAGGAATGGAAGGGCAATCTGACATGATGTGTTTGAGCACATGATCAATTTCTGTCATAATTTTCATAGAGAAATTAAATATTATTGCTATACTATCATGTTAATAAAGTTGGGTACTTTAATTAAGACTGAACATTCCAATATACCTCATAGAAAAAATCAGAAATATAGTTTTCTTCTGACATGAGCTGAAGACCTTACAGAGGTTATATGTCTTTTCATCCATGTGTGTGCATGACATCTGTGTCTGCTTACTCCTTAATTCGCATAGGTCAATAACATGGACAGGAAGCAGAGCTGTAGCACCCAGAAATAACCCATAGAAACAGGAAACTTTGGGGTTAAGGAAGGATGCACACAAAAATGGGGATGACCTTCTTGCTGAGCATACCTGACACTCTCAAGTGCCCCTGCAGTCTACGCTGCACATCATGCAAGACCTCTAAGTATCCCATCCTTTCACTTCACTCTCTATCATGAGCTTTCAGCATGAACCAGATCATAGGGATTTTTTCTGCTACACAAACAAGATTTTGGATTATAAATCTTACTGATTAAAAAAATTCCACCCTACCAAAACATGCCAAAAATTCCCAAAGGTGTAGTGCTAGGATTATGAAGTAATTGCCTCAATTGTTCCATTCTGAAATAGTGACAGGATCAGACTGCAGGATAATAGAAATGACACTGTTTTTGTCATAAGTGTATACCTTACAAAGTATAAAGGTAGATAAATAATCCTTTTTAGAGCTTCCAAAGTTTATATTCATATATGAAAAAAAAAATCTTTCAATATCTAAACAGGTAAATCATTCAGACAGAGCAAAAACATAGTAAGCATAAACCTTAATACAACAAAGTGCAAAATTCACAATTCTCTGAGGATTAAAATGTCTCAGAGACCTTTCCATTTGTCCTTGACTTTGGGCAGCTATTTCAGTCACAGCTGTAGGGTTGACCAATTACTCCATCAAATTCAGGCTGCTGTCAAAGGAATTGCATAGTGGAAAACCTGGCAGAAGCACAATTCACACCATCCTTCAGGTCTGCATCAGTGTAGCTAACTCAAACCACTGGAATCCATAGAGTTATTCATAGGTGTATATGAGTTTGAAATGCTTATGAAGAAAAGGAGAAATCTATAACACTAAGACTTCTGCAGCTCTGAAAAATGTAGCATCCAATAGATATATTGTTTTTAAATATAAGCCCATATCTGCTGAGAGAACTAATGCATTTCCATTTTTGACACCCCATGAAAATGTTTTATTATACTTCAAATTAAGACCAGGAAATTGTACATTTAGATGTTCCAAACAGCCACTGAAAACCTTTGGACTGTTAATTTTTTCAGCAGGAAATATGGGGAGTAGGATGCTCAGCTACTATTTCATTCTGCTAGCTAATTCATGATACATCATTAAAAATTTTAAATCCACCCTTTTCCTCAAGTACTTTTCCTTGTATTAATTATATAATCACAACAGACTCAATTAATAGTCCTTGTAAAATGTAGTTTGAGGCAGTTGAAAAGGTCCATCTGGTTAGCAAATTTGTCCTATTATGGGAATTGTTGTGAGAAGGTCTACTTATATTAGTTTCTAATAGAGTTTTTTAAAAGGGTGTATATAGACTTTTTGTGGAGGGTGACAGGAAAACCATGAAGAAAATGAGACCTTTCCACTTTTTTGCATGCACCAAATCTCTGAGGGTCCAGACACACTATTTATCTCAGAATAAATATTTTGAATGAAATCAATTTGAATTCACTGACAGAAGTATCATATTTTAACAACTATCTATGTCAGATGTTCCTATATGTTTTTTCTCAATGGTTCTGGTAATCTGATGGTTTGAAAAATGTCCACAGCTAGAAACACAAGATTAATTAAATGTAATTGAAAGACTTGATAATAATATTGTATGATGAATTGTGAGAAATTCTAACTAACTCTGGATCAAAAGACCAATATAAACAGTAATTAGGTTGAACAACTGTTTCCAAAATTAATCTAACAAACAAGCATTTTTAATAATACTGGTATTCCTGAGCATGAGATTGATTTTTCCACCTTGTCTTCCATTTTATCAGATATGGCATTTATAAGCAAGTGTCCATAGCTATCAAGGTAGCTAGATATAGGTTTTACACATATAAACCTTTGTATCTTTATTCACAAACATATAAAATCCATAATCTATAAATTGACAGTGATATATCTCTATCATGCATTAGGATATGTACAAGCAGATATTCACAGATATGATTCATGTAGCACCATTATAACCTGTTTCTTATGAGACAGTGATGGTGCCTTGAGACTTCAAGCAGTGTGAAGACTCCAAGCCTCATGATTTTTTAGAAACTGAATTTAGAATGCAAGTTTGAATCTTTGAACAAAGGTAAAATAGAATCAGGTAATGTACATTAAAGTTTCCAAAACCATGGTTAACCATTGAATAGGACAAAAACAAATGAAAGAGATATCTATCACTTCAGTGCAGATGTTAAACAATGCTACTAAGCCAAATGTACTGTGACAAGTATCCCCTTTTCCCCTTCCTAAATTCTTTTTTCCTAATGTGAGGGAGAGAAATTTACTTTATCAAGTAAAAGCAGATTTGATTCCAGTGGCTGTGGCTTGATTTAAGACACCCTACATTGGGAAATTCTCAGTAAAATCACTGCAGCTAGGAATATTGTAAAGTCAATGCCAAATTTTATCAGAAGTGAAGGTTTATTAAATTAACAGTGCAACTTAAATGCTGATTCTCAAAAAGCACTTTGTTTTCCATCCATACACAAAATGCAATTAACAGAAATTGGTACAATATTCCTCCAATTTAGAGAACAAATAATTATCATCCTAAATCCATAGCACTTTGTTGGAGTTTAAAATTAATTTTAAAGTATCTGGTTCTTTTACAAAGTGAGAATATGCTGATTTGAGATAAGATTTATTTCCAAAATATTAGAAAAATCTATTCTGATCAACACAAAGAGGACACTGAGATGATTTCTGACACTGCTAGATGAGATACTCTTGATGCTGAACAGAGCTTAATGGAAAAAAACCCCTGTACAGTAGTGCAGAATATCAATTGTTCATCTCACTTATTTCTTCCTACTGGGTATATGTGGAGTGGCATCCTAACTGAGTGCTAATGAGGAATTAATTAGAATTAAGTGCTTCAGTAGCAGTTGGTAATTATTAGCCTTTTTTAGGATCGGGCAATTTAATTTTGAAGCAGTTCCCTCACATTTCCAAAATGGGTATAAAACAAATAGAAAGGCTGTTCTCCCGTCTCCCCTCAAGCCTTGAATTTGCATTCCTTCATACAGTGACATTTTTAGGGTGATTTTTAATGGCAGCATTAGAAACCTGCCTCTCCTGCCTCTCCAAAGGCAAACGACTGTCCAGGTTTTCATTAAGCTTTTTACACATAGCTTCCATTACCACGTTTCATGTCAGCTGTGAAGAAGCCATTTCTAGCAGAGCAGAGGTGTTCAGTGCTTGTGCTTGCTCAATTCTCAGCCTGTCTCCTTAGCTGTCAAGACATGGATATATAGGAAATCCAGCATTTTATAGGAGATGAAGTTTGAAAACAAACCGATTTCCCACAGGTCAGAAGACATCTGCCAGGTGATAATGACTTAAGGTCATGGTGGAACTAAGCTAGATGTGACCCAGAGACCACAGCTGAGACTTTTGGTATTCCTTCAGCCTGAAAAAGATTAGACTTTCTGTGAGTAGCATCTCTATGCATTTTCAGATGTCAGTGAGACTGGCAATTTTAATTTAGTCCTTATCAATCTGATATGAGAAAATAAGCAGGAACTCCTTCCTAAAGAAACAATTTCTTCATGTTCTGGCAAATACAAGGAAAATTAAAAATATGTAACTCAAAAGCAGCAGAAATTACAAAGAGGGAAATGTCTATGTTTTTTTTTTTTTTTTTAATGGCTAAAATTTCTTTTGGGAAGTTTGCAGTGGGATGCAAGGTCTGATATTTTTCTACCTTCAAGGTATTTTATGGATATTATTGCTAGGGAAGGGGGAAGATGATGACCCTCTGCCATGAAAACAAGATGAGGTAAAAGCAAGTTGTAATGCTTCTCTATTACCTTCTCAGCTCCTCAGTTTTCCTTGTGAGGATTCTGTCTGAGGTTTCCATGGCAGGCCAGATCTACAGAAGTGTGTCACAGGATTTAAAGTTTGCACACTGCTCTGGACACTACTGTGGGGCAAAAAGAGCCCTGTTTAGAAATGCTGCTAAATCTGCATATGTAAATGGAAACTTACTTAAAAAATCAGCATTTTTAAGTCAGCCAAGTTGAAAACTTAATCCTAAAATATAATTTGAATTTCACTAATTTATTATCACTAAGAAGTGAAAAAATGTCTACAACAATATTTGAAATAATAAAATAGGATATAGAGGTACTCCCAGGAAACATAAACTGAATGTGTACTGGATGCAAAGTGAGAGGAAGAGTGGCCAACATGGGTATATGAAAGATGAAATGACAATCATGATTAATAGCAGCAACAGGATTAAAATAACATACTTACAATTCTGTGAGTTGTTCACCTTGGTCAGGTACTGCATTCTAATACAAAATTAACATGGCCTTCATAATGTTAAAATCTGGCTAATTAACAAGCCCAGCTCTGAGCTGAACTTGACAATCTCCAGAGCTCCCTTCCAACCTTAGCTATTCTTTATGATTCTGTCATGAAAGGGAAAATGTAATCTTTATCTTGGACACAAGTATGACTAGCTAGAGTGGAACTAAGTCTACTTATGCTGAAGTATTGAAGACAGAGATAAAAATCCAGCAAAGTTCTTCTAAAAGTATCTCCTTTTATTTAACTTGGGCACTGCTGCCTGTACTGCTGCAACATGCTATTCAACCTTAACACAGAAGAACCAGTAATGTCACATTATTTCTTATATCCACACAGAGTTCAAGATTACTGCTGACAATATCACTTCTCCTCTTTTTAAATTAGCATATATCAGCAGGAGTAGAAGACCAAAGTCTCCTACTAATGTCTGCAATTCTATGTGGTAATTACCACTCATCTTGCTAGCTTTTAAGAATATGCAAGTTACCTAAAATTTAAAAGGTCTCTTTATGAAATAAGAAATGTTTGCAGCACTGACTCAAGACAGCATGGCTGTGTTGACTCAGGCTTAGAAAGAAAAGAGCAAAGTATATTGCATGCTAATAAGTGTGCAGTCTCTAACACAGAGTTTGAATTTAGTCAGAGGATGAAAAGTCCTGTGTATACAATTTTTAAGTTCTACCTCAAATTTTGTTCATCTTAGTGAACCAGAATGCTTATGAATCATCGGAAAAATTACTGTTGAAAAGTCTGTAACATCATTACAGTTTCATGCACACACATAATATACATTTATTTGGGCATTTATATATATAAGGTCTCTACTGATAGATGACAACGAGAAAATACCTAGTTCTAGCTAATCATCTGGCTAAAATAGAAAAGATCTCTGTATGTGTAGAAAAAATCCTCCAGCTCAGAATGGCTCAGCCAGAGGAGTGCCATCTTTGCAAGATTCATCTTCACTAATCAAATTAACAGTGAAGTTACTGAATTGAGGGAATTTTTGTAAATTCTTAACCCAGGCGTGAATTTAACTCAGAGAATTACATAGCCATTTTAATTAAAAGAGGAATTACAAAAAAAATTTTAAAAAAAATAAAGAGAATGGAAAAGTAGAAAGCAGTCTGGAAAGATGGTAGACAATTATGCTGAATTTTGTCAGAAATAGAAAATTACCTGTTTTAAATAACAGACAATATCAATTTGAGGCCAACAAGCAATTTTATTAGCAGCCAAAATAAAAAATTATGAGCCTTTTATGGACAAGCTGTCAAAGCAGAATTCATCTGAAGCCGGAAAATGAAGGAACTCTTGCTGAAAGCCTGTTTTGTTGAAAGAGTAATGGCGTGTCATGATCCTGTGGGAATGTGTTCCTGTGGCAAGGACATCAGTGGGGAAGAAAGGGCAAGTTCCATAGGTGCCTGAAATAACTTTTAACTGCTCCTGATACATGGCTGAATCAATGTCACATAGAGTTAAAGCCACGAAGGAAGAGAGATCATCCCTTTTTGAAGACCCACATAAGCAAGAGTTTGGTTTTCAAGATCTGAAGTATAAGGCAGCACTATGAAACATTTGTCCAAGGCTGAGACAGCCCTTGAAGATCACATGCAGTGAGTAATATATATATTTTACTATAGGACGGGATCTTACTTTGAGGTATTAAAAATAAAAATGATTTACACGTAAAAGCAAGCACAGCACTATGGGGTCAGACTCAGAATCTACCAATATCCTGTCCTTGACAGCAGCCAGAAGCTTATGCTTAGTAAAAAATTGTAAGAATAGAGTGAGCACACTGTAACGCTTTCCTGTAATAACCTCTCACCTTCCAGAATTCTGAACTACAGCCACTTTTTATGACCTAAACGGCAACTCTATGGTTATAGCAATGTGAAATATAAAGAAACACACATAACACTGATGTATACAGATATATATTCATATGTATCTATACATAAGTACATGACAAATTGTGTATATGCATAAACAGGCAGCTTTATATTATTATCTCTACATATATATGTATGCTGTAGATCCACCTAACATTTTTTCCTGTTTTTTCCACAAATTTGATGTTACTTTATTAAATATCAGGAGTGTTCTGTTGTGCAAAAGACATATCATATAGTGGATCATCAGGCCAATTTAATTCAATAGAATAGCTTGTTCTTGTCTTACTGCCTTCTTATGTGTTCATGAGAACATCTTTGACTTAAGAATGTTATAACATTATCAATTCGCAATAAGCGTTTTGTTGAGGGGATTTTACAGCTGGTTAAAGCCCAATAAGTGGGCTGTAAGTATGACCAAGACTAAGTTCTTCCTGTTTTCAGTGGCTGGGTTTGTAAATTTGGCATTTTTACAATAATTTTTTTTTTTTTTTTTTTTTTTTAATGGGAGCAAAATAAAAACACAAATTTTGAAGTTTTTGATTTTATTTCTCTGGACAATAAAAACAAATGTGTTCAATTTGTAAATTAGATGTTTATAAAAATGAGATTTCTAGTTTATAAATAAATGAATCATGCAGTCATAAAACATCTCCATGCCAAATATTCATAGCTACAAGGGTCAGTGTTGGCTGTGCATGTGGGCATGTGTAGGAGTGCATACAAAAGCAGTGCTTTATAAAGCTACAAAACTGGAGCATGCATAAGATCATTTACAATACTAGTAGCTATACAACCAGAAAAAAAGGAGTTTCACTGAAATCCATTCTCTAATCTTATAACCCTCATGTCAACAATACTAAACATTTCACATTTATGGGAATACAGTCTGACATATTAAAATCAGTATATAATGTTGTCCAAGGTTACAATGTAAGAGGTAACCAAAAGTATGTATTCTATTATCTTCACAAGCTGTTAATGCAGGTGGGGCAGTGTTCATTATCTCCTACCATGACTCATCCCTGATAACTCCCTCCGGAGTCTACCTCTATTTAATGGGCCGTCAAGAGCCCACCACATGACTCATAGAATTACATCAACCCACTGTGAGATGCTCTGCCCAGTGGGGAGGAGCCAAGCATTCCCACCTGGATATAATCTGGGGTTAAGAAAAGCACAAGTAGCCCTACCTACTGGGTTCCCAGAGAGCAAGAGCTACCATTGGACCATCAGGTGAAGACCAGAGCCTTCTACAGGATTACTGCTTGAACAGAACCACTTCATCTGGACTGCTACCACCACCCTGACTAACAGGGTGTCAGGCTGTGTTCTGACACTGTCAGTGTTCTTGTACTATTGCATTTGTTTTATTTTCCTATGAAATTATAATGCTGACTTGTGATCTCCCACTGGTTTGTTTTCAAACTAGTACAAATGTGCTTGACAAATTGGTATTCAAAATCAACTGTATGGGCCTTTTTTTCAAATGGTGTCTATTGGTTTATCAATAGATTTTCCATGGCTCAATATCTGACACACAATGATCTATGAAGACAGGTCTCCTACAGAAAGATTTTTCAACAAAACTTGGAGAACAATAGGTAGAAAACAAAGTAGTTACTGAATGTTTTTCATTTGTAATAAAAGGTATTTTTCCTAATCCAGGTGGTGCTGAAGGGATTACAGACGATGGTATCAATCCAGAGCAGATGCTAGGCTTTCTTAGCACACCTCAGTAGAAGAAAATTCAGTATCTTTATGAGCTCCATATATCCATGAGACTTCACTGGCAATGCTTTGCTGTTGGGATGCACTTAATAATATTTGAAGATAAATGAAGCAAAAATATAAACAAAAATTTGTGCCTACTTACCTAAAATCATGAGAGGGCTTCTGAGCTCATTTTAAGTGAAGCCAGCAAGTGGATGACTCCTTAAAAAATTCATTTCTTTCTTCCATTTCAGAGAGGGATGGTTTTCACACCAGAATAGCAGTTTTCCAAACACACCCCAAGAATTTGACACCTGTTGCATTTCACTTTAAAGGTCCTAGTGCTGAACTCAGTGCAGAGGATTGATGGCCTGTAAGAAAAGTAGAGTAAGGGGGAGGATGGGTGAGAAAAAAGTTAAAGCAAATATTTTTTTAGAGACTAAAATTTTGAGAACTTTCGGTTCATGCCATGGACTGACTTTTTGCAGAAAAACTGCGCAGCTCAATAAACAACTGTCTACTCAAACTATCGCTTGCAAGAACATGCTGCTTTTTTTAACTGCAGCACAGATTGTGTGGGGGAAAACTCCTACAGATTAAAGAAATAAAGGAAAGGTGGAGCATAACTTCATATCCTGACACTGTTGACACCTGTAATGTCCACCCTGCTGTAATTCCACCACAGGACATTTAACTAATTTCAGAGCAGAGATTAATTTATTCTAATATATTTCCATTTTGTGTTTTAACTTACAATGTGGCTTTGTTTTTGTCAGCTGCAGATGATTAAGGCCTTTTCTCCTAAGCATACAAACTACGAAAGAAGTTGGAATGTCCCAAGGAATTCAGAGTGAATTAAAACTGATTTTTATTACAGAAAGTGTATGGCTGGTATCTACAAAACATTAAAAAAAAAATCCTTTGAGAATAGGAAAGAGCTCAGTTTTAATTATTGTTTGGTTTTTGTTTTTTGGTTTTTTTGTTTACTTCACTCTGATAAAAATTCTATTTATTTGAATATAAACATGTGCACAGACACACTGGAGTAGAATTTCCAAAAGTGCATGAACAGCTAGGGAGTACATAACTTTAAATTTTGCTCAGATAAATGGTGCTAAGTGTGGTGGTTTTTTTTAAACCTTTATATTTTCTTCCCTCTTACAGTATTGGTCCAGCCTTATACCTCGTCTCTAAATATCTCCTTTTAATCATGTCTCTTCCATCTGATTAATACTGCTTACAGTGCACCTCATATATTCCTTATCTCAGTATATTTAATATCTTTGAATGAATTTGTTTCAATACTGCTGCATGCCAAAGATGAGCTCACATACATACCAGTTTTAAAGGAGTGCTTACTCAGCATTTTCGCAGTGTCATAAACAGTGGGTGGAAGGTATGTTTCCAGAAGATTCTCCACATCTGAGAGTAATTTGCTATAGCATGGATCCAGGAAGGTTTAATTCATAAAGAAACTCTGCTCTATAGAGTAATCACTCCCAGGGGCTGAATTTGCAGTTAGTATATTCCCATTTAAAGTTGTGTTGGTTGAGTTTTGGTGGGTTTTTTTCTTGTTGTTTTCTTGTTTCTTCTTTTTGTTGTTTGTTTGTTTGTTTGTTGGGGTTTTTTTGGACGCTAATAACAGTGCACACACATGGGTGTAAAGAGATGAGGAGTTCACCTTCTTTTTTCTGACACCTACCCTACTCCTCCAGGTATATGAGCCTTTCTGAAACTCAGATTATAACCTCTCTTCTAATATGCTTTAATGCCTTCTTTCTAACTCTCCTTACAGAACACCTCCAATTTCCCAGTGTCCTTTCCAGATAATAAAACTTCCCCCATGACTTTTCTTTCTTTTCTCTCCTGACCCAAGCAGCCACTCTAGACCCATACATAACCTCAGCTGAGTTTCTGTCTGTTTGTTCCCTTAACTCCCAGGTGCAAAATATGAGAAATTGAATACTGCCTATTTTACACTACATCCCCATGAGATGAGGCAAAGTCAAAATGGCATTGCCAGGAAGGCTAAAGGAAGCAAAAAGGAGTTGTAAATATCAAAAACATCATTATGTACATTGTTTGAACGGTTTTTTTTGGTGTCAGATATTAGTTATTTTTTACTACATTTCATAATCCTGCTCATTATTTATCAGACTCCATTTTGTGTATTAATAAGTGTTTCTAATTGCAAAAAAAATGGTGTCTCCTGAACGCTGAACAAATTGTGAGTTATAGTTGGGAAATCCACTTGAAGTCGACAGTAATGCAGCCTACCTGCTGCACTGCAGTGCAAAGCCTTGTAGACACATTGCTTAAATAAATGAGTGGCTTTTCGAGCAAAACTTGCCCTGTGCTGGGGGTCATTCGTTGAGTAATTAGTTAACCTGTCAGCCATACCACTTCCCAGACAAGAGGGAGAGCCCAGATCTAGGCTGCACACTCAGTAGGCTATTTGTCTGGATAGGGCTCCACTTTCAAGGAAAGGGCTGGCATGGACACTGGCATTCTGGCACGGGCACTTTGTGACTATGGATGAACTGCATGAGGTGGATTTGGTCTTCTGCAGTTGAAGTCTGTTTCTTGGGGAAATGGGTCTATTATTAATTACTATTATCTAATCTGGAATTTGACTAAGAGGCAAAAAAGCCATTCTCAAACATCCCAAACACAGAGATATTTCCTATTGGTTCCACTACTTTCCACAAGAAGGAGTGGATGTATATATACAGAGACGTCTGATATAAAGAGGAAAGGACAGAAAATGGGATGGGAGATCCCCCTTCTTTCAGCAGTTTCTTTCTCCATCTGTCAAGAATGTGATAGGGAGACTGGATCATCAAACACAACTCACCTTCAAGACAGACACCTAGGAGTTTTGTAAGACTGCATGCCAGTCAGGTGTCTGAATTACCGGGGCTGAATTCTACCCAAAATCAAATCTACTTTTGAGTGGAATAGATTTTAAGATAAATAGGTTTCTATTACATGTAGTATTTCCTTTCATTTCTTTCCTCCTTGAAAATGTGTTTATCTGCTGTTGTTGCCATTTGCAGTGACAATTAACAGTATTTTAACATGTATTTGAAGTATTTCTTCTTAATGGTCCCAAACGCTGAAGCTAACAGTGCTATTAAGTGCTGAAATTTTTTTTAATTTATTAATGTTCTCTAGAGTTAGATAATCCCTATGATCTTCCTGCCTAAAACTGCTCTGGAACAGATACCTGATGAATTTCAAACAATAAAAAGGCCAGCAGTTTAGCTAAATTCCTGATTTATCTCATGTTTAAAATTCATGAGTTTGCTTTGCACATTTGCCAGCTTCCTGATATAAGATTTTGGGGAAAAAAGAAGCAAGATTGAAAACTCCCTGTTAATATGTCATAAGACTCTAAGATAAATAAGAATGAAAAATAAAGCACTGAAGATTGTATTTTCTACTGATTTCTGTATTTTTGTAATCCAAATTCTAGGTGAAAAACAAAAAAAAATTTTTTTTCATTATGAATTATGCACTGTTCAGAATACTTTCATCCAAATATACTTAAGGAAGTCCCATATTTAATAACACTTTACTCTTTAGACCACCATTAACCAAGCAATTAAATATGTTTAACAGGATGTTCGTGTCCTTAGTTTGTAATGATGGTTGCTCCATCTGAATAAGCATCAGTCCATATCAAAGGCCTATGTCTAATATGTCAAATTACTAAATGCGGTTCTAAAACTTAAAACTTAAATAATTAATCAATCTTATTAATTAACATTAATTAGTATTAAATAAAAATTTAAGACTGCTAAATGTTGGACTCGATTTTAGCTGCTGATAATTTTGCCAAGCTTGAATTTTGCCTAAGTGAGTCACTTAGTCTAAAATTACCCAGAGGTGTTCATGCAGCCAGTTCTGTTTTGTTTGGTTTTTTCCACCAGAAAAAGGGAATGTTTTTATTCTTATTTTTTAAACCAGAGTATTTTGCTCAGGATTGGTGACCATGAAGCAGTTAAAGAAATGGCAGTGCTATCTTAGTTTGTCTTCCTAGTGACTACGCTTTTTTGATAGAGTTACATAATTTACATACTGTTTTTTTTCCACTGAGCATTGTTTCATCCAGCATAGAGTAAGGAGGCACCTCAGAGAATAGCCCAGGACTGTGCAGTTACAAAAAGCCCTCCTTGTCATTGTCATAGGCCAGCTGGAGTAGTTTGCTGCAGAAGGTGTCAGGTGAACAGTGAGTGAGGCAGGAGGCCATGAGAGGGGGTGAGAAGGTCTTGGGAAGAAAGCAGCAAAATGATGCAGTAGACTTGAAATACCCTACTTCTCAGAGCTAAATAGTTAATTTAGAATGTTGTATAAGCACAGCTATGCTGCTTCTTGTATCCAAATTGTTCATTCCTGCCCCAGATATCTCTCAAATATCTGCAACGTACCATGTAGACACATAATTGTGTGATCCTTATTTTCTGACTTCCTCTGTTGAGGCTCTAGAGTCTGATTTGCAGAAATTGTGTACAGTCACAGCTGCCATGACTGTCTGTGGGATACTACTTTGAACATCTAAACTGCTGTCTAATTCTAAGTACTTCAAAAAATCAGATTCTATGTGTCTTTGATTGAATGAGAAAATTAGTGGGCACTTTGGACGTTTGTATCTGTGTGCCTCCATTCTCAATCTGTAAAATGGGGATGATAATTTCATCAGATGGCTGTGGAAGTAGTCATTAGTCTAAGAAGAGCACTCAGATACTACCCTGACAAGTATCAGAAAAAAAGCCACAGGAAATGAATAACTCTGTATTCAGAGCAGGGTTTAAATAACACACAGTAAGTAATCTGTTGAACCACTCACTGGGCATAAACGAGAAAACAGCTATTGAATAGTTGTTCATTACGTGGACAGTTGCCATTCTCTGCCCTGACAGCAACAGTAAAGAAAAAAGCTCTATGTGAACCTGTATTTAAAGACTGCATCAAAATCTGAATGCAAAAAGACATCTCATTATATTTCCTTTGGAATTGATAAAACTGATATTTATGCACTTTTGACTGCTTCACTCCATGCTCTTCCTCTCTTTGTTTCTTTTTCTATGTTAAAAATTTGGGCTAAAAAACTACTGTGACGTTTTGGCTGAATTTTATATCTCCCTAGGCAGCAGGAAAATAACATTTGAAATTGCTTATATAATATCTACCTGTTCTCTTGACTGCTTTATTTAACTTGGAAGAGTCATATTAGCAAAACGTGAACAAAATATGTTTCTGATTCATTGAGTCCTATGCCTATTTTTTCATAATCCATTTAACATGAGAGACATATTTAATTTCCTGTGATCCTAATTTTGCTTGTGCAATCCAGTGTAGGCTCCCTATCCATCTTTTTCCTGAGAGTAAAACAGAATTTGAGGAAAACAGCTCTGTGACTCAATATACAGTATGGGAATATCAGTGAATATACCTATGGATACCAAATAAAATTCTGGTTTTTGCTCTCAAGTTTATTTAAGTGCTGTTGATATAACATTTGGGAATATAGTCAACAAATTGCTATAGAAACATTTTGTTGGTATAGTTACAACAGTTATAGGCTGCAGAACTGCTTTCACTGAAACGTGAGAACATAAACTACTCTTTTGACAGTGATGTGCCACTGCAAATGTGTTATACCCTGGTCAATGGGGATAGAAGGGATTGCCTTACAAATCATTGACAGGCACCTCTTAAAATACAGCAATGCTTTTTTCTGAGTTTTGCCATTTTATTTCATTCCATCACGTGTGATAGAATAAAATGATAGCTTTCACATCAATTTATTCCCAACAGACAGCTTATTTAAATTCAGCATATTTAAATACATTAAACAATGCAAATAAGCAAAGCTTTCCCTCAAACTTCCCAGAATTAGCAAAAAATGCTCATGATCTCATACAGTTTCTTTCCAACTCTGAATGAACTGAAATGTGGGTGATATCACCTATCCAGAATAGGATTAATTCTACTGCAGTTTAGAAATCTGCAGTGTATTCTTTGACTTTCTGGCAACCAACTTAATTTTCCTTTGTAGTCAAAGAAAATATTTTAGAACCCAATCTCTTTAGCACATTAGGAAGTCTATTTCCAGATGAGATGCCCAACACACTTTTATTTCTTGATTTACTATGAGAAGCTCAGGGAATCTGGACAGAAAAATGCTCCTTTGCTGATAATGTTCCAAATAGCTGTTAAATCCATAGCTATTGTATTAGCAAATTAAACTAGTGATCTGCATGACCAGTGAAATACCCACATCTAGACAGCTAAATTATTTCAACAGCCCTTACCATGGGTAGGACTGGGACCAGCTGGCATTTGTCCTTTGGTACAAAGTGGGAGTCAGCATGCAGCCTGGCCTAAGGGCGAGACAGCAAATCCAAGATTTTAATTTACAAGTGAGGATGTGATTTATATGTACACGGTATCCCAGTATATGTGTCCCAGTGAGTGAAAAGCATCCATTCTGCTCTTCAAATGGACTTTATTAGCTGGAGACAAGTGCAAACATGGCAATATCAAGTGTGCAGTACTAAGTCTCTGGAGTTATAAATAAATTTTAGTATTTCTCTTCCAGTAACAGTCATGCTATCTTTCTCTTCTTAAGTAGGATTTGAGTCTTTAAACACATTTTTAATGAGCCCTGCTCTTACAAGTAAATGTTTATTGATAGGTGTACTAAGTAAAATATTTTTGAGGTCAGGATGTAACCTATTGTATTGATAAGACTGCTATATGGCTTCTTCTGGCAGATATTAGAAAGGTATGAATCCAAATGTTGCTTTCTTTTATTTCTCTGTGTGTGATAATCTGAGATTAGCAGTAAAGGCACCAGGAGAGCAAATCTCCTTATAATGCTATTAGGTTTCAAGTAAGTGGAGATAAAACTGGGGAGTGTGTTTGGTATGTTTCATCTGTCAAAACAAAAAGGGATCAAGGTAAAAAAAAGGAGTGAGGTACATGCTAGAATTTTTAATATTTCAGCTATTTGAACAGTAACTTCCTAAATCTCATCTTGTATATTCTGTGAATACCATTAAGGATCCAGACAATACTGATAGAGGTGTTTCAGACATTTCAGACTCTGAAATATGCATACTAAATTTAGAACAGGCAGGTCGGTAAAACCAAGTGCTATATATACTTCCTCATGTACAGCCATACATCTAACATATCTGATCCATGGGAAAAGATGAAATGAAAGTACAGTGTCATATTAAGTGAGACAAAGCCAAATCAGCCAGTCAAAGGCCAAGTTTTTGAATGAAAGGTTAAGAAGATAAGCAGGCAGAAAGTGGATTAAAAGAGTGATGATAGTAGGGACAGGGAAATGTGCTGTAATTCTGAGTTCTACAGCTACTAAGATTAGAATGCAAAGGTGATAACAGTAAGTAGTTTCCATTCAATTCTTTATATTCTTCCTTTCTAGCTGGACTATTATTTATCATCTATTTGTAGTTTCATATTCCTTTCCCTTTCTGTCTGTCATAGCCCACACTCTTCCTTTTTTTAACCTCTTCAGCTTGCATCTTCACATTTTATCATATGTTCCTCTTCCTTCTGGACAATTATTTTTTAATTTCTTGCAAACTGCTCTCTCATTTCTCTTGTTGGTGCTTGTCAGTTTGGTCTACATTATGGATATTCTGAGGGGAATTATGCTGAATATAGGAACAACAATTCATCAGGAATTTTTGGCTATTCATTTCCAAAGAAACTTTTGGAACCAGTCTTCCTGTGTCATTAACTCAAACATTAACTCTGCTGATGTGGGTTTCTCCAGAGGAATCAGAATGGAATTATTTCTGGAAGCCTGAAGTGTGTTGAGGACTGATCCAATACATTGCTTGTGGCCTTGTAAATCTCTTCAAGGGTGGATGTTCTTTTTTTCTGGGCAGACTATAACAATATTTGATGACTTTAACCTAGCAAGACTGACAGCAGATTTTGACAATTAAGACCAAGTCAGTAATTTTAGTGTGTTTTAAGTAGGGGTGCAAAGCATTTTGCCAACAGACTGACAACACTTAGAACAAATAAGGTCTTTCACTAAGAAAATCTTCCAAAAACAGGGAGACACAGAAACATATATGTTAATAAGTATTGTTCTATTAGAAGCAGCATTTTCTTGCACTTATAACTTATGATTGTGAGTTAATTGATCCATAAGTTTTCTTGTGACATGAAAATTAACTCCCTACAAGAAATTACATAGTTTGGTCCTCAATCTTAGATTAAAACCCCCCACAAAACAAAACTGAAAGAACCTCCAGAAAATTAAATTAGACAGAAATAAACAGAAAAAATGGTCAAAATACCAATTGATTTGTAGAACTATTAAGAGTAAACCAGTCAAATTAAATTCTACCTATTAAATACCTTCTGTACCTTATACTAAGCACTCAAAAGCTAAGGTTTATGAAATCAAAGGTCATTTCTATAATTTTAACAGCCAAAAGCTTTCAGTTAACCTACATCTTGGAAGTACTGACTATATAAATCTTTTAAAGTTAGAACATTTGTGAAACATATTAAATCAATAAAATTTATTCAGAAAAAAACCTTAAATGTACAATCTTACAAAAGTGGAACATGTTCATGTCACCATTATTCTGTGATAACTCAGTTCTTAATGCTTTCAGCTGTGAACTGCCTACTGAATAGAAACAATGGCTCATAATGGCAAAATCCATTTTCAAATCAAGTGAGGAAAAGACAATTTACATGTCACCTCTACTCCACTGCCTGGCATTGTCATTAAAGAAACACTCTCAATCAATATTGCTCATTTGCGAATTAAGTACGTGAATATATAAAAGGCATTAACATTTGTCAAACTCTAGCCTTTTCAGTACATTTTGGGGTCTCACATTTTTCTCAAGTATTTACAAACCTTTCTGATTAAAAGGCTTTCTCTGCTTTCTCAAACTTACAGTTCCAAGATATAATAATAGAAAGGTCTTGGATACTACAGAAGACTTCACTTCATCAACTGAAGCTAGTAAAAAATTAATTGCAGGTCCAACATACTTATTGGGTGACTCATACCCAAAATTCTCAACAGCTACATTGTGCTCTGTAGGTATGGGAAGGCTGATCTTAGTTCTATTTAGGTGGAGCCCAGAAGGAGTCTGAGGACCTATTGGACTCCTGGACACAGTACCCAAACCCCACTGGGAGAATTTATTTAAAATATGTGCCATTTCCAATTCAGCAACTTGAAATATCACAAAAATAATGTATGAGGGACTACTGTAAATCTAGGGCTTTCATGGGAATGAAACACTCAGTCCTTCTAATTGTGTTAGTGCAGAGAGTGCAATTCTGATTTTATTCTGTCCTCCCTCTGTAAAACCTTTCCAGCATGCATTAATGTGAGGATAAGTCTGCAGTATTGCTTGTGTATTTAACTACACTTATCCATTATCATTATTTAGACAAGGAAGAAAATCAATGTACCCAAGCTATAAACACCTTGGAAAGATTCTTTTTTATTTCTTTGTTTGTTTTGTGGTGTGGTTTTGGTTTGCTTTTTTTTCTTACCCCAACCAAATGACTACATACAGGACAAAATTTTTAGGTATTCATTTTCTGACTGCCAGACTAATACTTATTAAATAAATGCTACTAAACTCTCCTAAGATCAAAAATATAGGATAGTTGCTTTCAATCTGTGTGCTTACTAGTAATTAAATCAATTTAAATATGTCCCTCAACCCAGCTAAATTTTGAATTACTCTAAGGACTTGTTTGGGAGGGTGGCTTAGGCAAAAAAAAATGTCAAGAAACATGAAAATATTTTAACAGTAGACAACTAAGTTACAGTGAGTGACTAGTTTATGCTAGTGAGTTCACTAGCATAAACCCAAGGCTGCAGAGTGGGGAAGGATGCAAATGTACAACCATTCCCAACACAACTCTTTGACTTCAGTGAGTTAAAACACATAGTTTAAAAGATGAAACATACTAGTAATATTTTTAGTAATGAAGAATAATCTTAGACCAACTTCCTCAGTCAGCAAAGCCTAACAAATTTCAAGAATATCTAATATGTGGAAACACAAGTTAGAAAAATCAAATCTGTATGTTACAATAGGAACATTTCATAACACTGAGATGCACTACTCTTCCATTGGTTTATTTCATCACAGGTGCAGGACACTGCATTTGCCTTTGCTGAGTTCATGAGGTTACTGACAGTCAGTTTTTGCCATGCGCAGTCAATGTGTCTGAACAGCAGCCTGCCTGCCAGTGTATTGATCACTTTCCACATCAGTTTTGTGTCCTCTGCAAACTGGGTCATGCATGAAGTTATTAAACAGTATTATCCCTAGACACTGCCCTTAGGGAGCCCTATTAGTAATCAGTTGCAAATTAGAGTTTTTCCTGACGATCACGACACTTTGAGCCCTGTGCTCAGTCAGTGTTCAACCCAACTCATAGGTTTCCCACCCAGTCTGATTCTCTTTGGTTTGTGTTCAAGGACACTGGTCAAAAGTATGCTCATGGATGCTGTGATGGTGTCCAAAGCATTGCTGCAGTCAAAGTTAACAGAGAAGGCAAAAGTCTGCTTTGCACCATATGTTGTATCTCTTGGTGTGTGAGAAGCAATCATTAGCTTATATATTTTATCTACTTCAAAATGTCTGAAAGCCTCTGAGGGATTTTTTTTTTTTTTTTTAATTTGAAACTAAGATCAGCTGATGAAATTTCTGGGGAGGCACAAAGGCATATATAATCACTTGGAGGTCCAAAAGTCACTGAAATAGTAAGAAAGGTAACCAAATTTCCAATAGAATGGCCCTGTGGTGAATTATTCTCTGAAGCACACCTCAGTTTCATCTCAGGAAGCACTAGTTGGTTCTTTCCATAAGAGGCTCCAAGACAATTAAGTGAATGGGTTTCTGAGAAGGAGCCAGGGGACTAAGTTCTTTGACAGTGTACAGGTAGTTTTAGTCTAAAGCTTGGACTCCTTATAGTTTAGTTTCTCTGCCAGGATTTCTAGCAGAGGAGGGCAGAGTGGAAAGTACAAGGATGCCTAGTTCAGCTCTCTAAGTGTTTCAACATAAAAAGAGCTCCTAGAACATGTATTTTCAGGAATGCTGCATGTCCACTGGTACAGGGTGTTGTCAGAACTAAAGTTTTTTACAGCTAAACAACAGAGATTTCAAACTTCTCTACTCTATAACATGGGAATAGCTGGAAACCACTGATCCAAAGGAAGACAAACTCAGAAACAGAATCTGACTTCAGGGTTATAACATTTACATCAAGGATTTAAAGACTATGATTCTTAATCATTTGATCAAAAATAATTCTGAAAAAATTATAAACATGAAAAAAATGCATGAAAACTTCAGAGTAGAGCAGGTGGAAAATCAAGTGTGAAATTGGCAAATTTTTAAATTTTACGGGAAGTCTAGGGCTTTACTGTCAGACACTGTGTGACTAGAACTGAATTGCCGAGGTTATGCTATCTAAACAATGGCAATTTATCATGTTGGAGTAACAGGATCTTTAACCCCGATTTGAAAAATGTGCAAAATTATGATTTAATTGAACTGAGCTAGACAAGGCATGACCAGCAAATGACTTAGACCTGTGTAATGGCAATTTTACTAGGAGTGAAGATGAAATGGAATGTCTCATTTCCTAAGTAACCCATGGATTTCTTTCCTGCCATGTCTGCACAAAACAAAGGGGAGAGGGCTACAGAATATTGCAAGTAGAGTTAGGAAGATGAATTTATTTCTTTTACTTATATTTACTCTGTTGTGTTCTGACAGTATTAACTTATAAGCAGCAAGAATAGATGATATCATATGTGAATGGAAAGTTTTGAATTAAAAAGTGGTTGTTATTAAAATATATCATCTCTGAACAAGGAGACCTCTACAATTTGTGGTAAATTTATTATACTTACATTGTATTTTCTGCAGACACATTTCCAGGTGAGGAAAGACTCCTAGCTGAATTGTTGGAAAAACACAAAAAATAATGGAATGAAAAAAATTCTCTTTAGTTAATCATAGAATCATAGAGTGGTCTGGGTTGAAAGGGACCTCAACAATAATCTCATTCCAACCTCCCTGCCATGGGCAGGCACACATTGCACTAGACCAGGATGCTCAGGGCTCCATCCAGCCTGGCCTTGAACACTGCCAGGGATGGGGCACCCACAACTTCTCTGGGTAACATGTTCTGGTGCCTCACCCCTCTCATTAATTACTGTTAAATAACATTATGTGCCTTTTTACATTTTTTGTTTGTTGTTGCTGTTGCCATGTTGTACAACAGGAAGACCCTATTCAGAGGGATCATGACTTTAGTTTGCACATTTCTGAGGCATACACTGATCAATCTTAACTCTTCTATTATTTTGTTTATAAATCTGGAAACTAGCATATCAGAACAACTTACATGACACCTTTGTAATGTTATGAATCTGATTAGGTTTAAAAGCACAAAAGTAGTGATAAAAATCAATTGCAGATCCTCAAGCCTTCTGATTCCAGTTGTGTCACAGTTGTAACCATAGAGTTGGCAAATTAATCATCAAATAAAGAAAAGTAATAGCCGAAACATAAAAAATAGTATTTTGTGTGGCCCTGCCACTTTTTCCTATTTATTCTTTGCTTGAATGTCAAAAATGCTTATTCATCTGGGGCAAGTGTTGCAGGTTTGCCCCTTTTTACAGAACAAAAGAACAGTTAACAACTAAACAGTGACACCACATTACAAGAACACCTGAAAATATAGTTGTACACTTTTTCAGTAGAAGGATCAATACAGGCTTCTGAAAGCAGATTATGCCAGTGTGCAGCACCCATGATTCTCTGCCTTTAGATTATGAGGTTATCAATGAAGCTGTCAGTCACAGCAGCACAGTTAATCTTCAGGAGCCAAAGCTGCATTCCCAAACTGTCCACAAACCCAAGAAAGTGCCAGGGAAGAAAGGAAAAGGACTTTGAGTCTAAATGCCACCAGGTTAAAGTGGCAGACCTTGATCCACTCTCATGGGTATCTTTGGCAGACTTCCTACATTTCCCAGAGAAAGCAGATTTTGCTCAAATTCCCTTCCATAAAAAATGTGGATAACATTGTTTAAGTCAGGAGTTTTTAGAAAATTAAATGCATAGATAATTTTGTTACATTCTCAGTTATCTCTGTGGTGAAAACCATTACAAATTCGATTTGAAAAGGGAAAAATGTAAGATTGTACATCTTACGCACTAGTGCCTTGAAAAGCAATTTCTAGCTGTACTGCACTTTTTAGGTTGTTTTCAAGCACCAGGCCTCATTTGAGAGGCTGGTTATTAATAAAAAAGCCTTCATAATTTATCACTGGTGTACTATTAGTTTCTGCAGTTTAGTCCCATATCTATATCTAAAGAACTGAAAAGGCCTGATGAGGACTTAGATGTTACTTGAAGGCTGGGAATTTAGTTAGAGCACTAACTAAATTGTAAATGATAGTAAACTGTGAGTAAAAAGTGTTATAGCCACACTTGAGAAAGCTAGTTTTTCCTTTCTCTTTAACTGTGACTGTTTTGGTGCTCACAATCTGTGACTGTTGACAACATAGGAATACATTCTGCATCTACTCCTTTGACTGTGGAGCTTTATTTTTTAGTGGAAATCAATGGCTTTTGCCTTATAACACAGAAAGAAATCTTAACATCACTTGTGGTAGCTTAAGCATGTAATTTCAGTTAATGTTAAGTGGAACTTCACGTCTAATCTACCATGCACAACTCTAAAAAGTTACTTCAGTACATCCTCTCTTTTTTCAGGACATGCCATTTGTGATATTGCTTGTCACAGGGAGTTGATACGCAATTTTACTTTTTTTTGTTGCAAGCAGCAGTCATTGACATTTCTCTACCTAATTCATGTCACCATTATAAATAGTTACATTTGGAACTATTACGTGAGCATACTATTTATACAAGAGAAGATAGGGAATCAAAGCCAATATTTTCCTGTGAAGGATGCAAAACCAGAAGAACATTTTTCTCGTAAGCAGATGGGATCAATCAGTATAGGTTAATGTGTATTTTCAGTAATGCCTGTCCTTATCTTACCCCGTGGAACCCTCTTTTAGCTGATTTCAACAACATGAGCTGCATTTTGAGGATACCTGAAAAGTAGACAGAGAGCCTTATAGAAGCCAGATATTCCTTGTTTCATGTTATTAGGTATCCACAGATTTACAACTTTTCCTCACACAGTTCTTAATTTTCAAAGCCTGTAGTTAAAAATTTCTGCTCTTCCATTGGCACAATGACTTTTCACTCCAATTTTACTGGTAGATCACCAATTCAGAGATATCTTTGGCCATCCTAACAGACTGTTCTTTTAATGTGATGGAGCAATAAAATGATTTTCCAGCCTTACTTCAGTTTTGAGGAAATGAGCTGCAGTTCCCATAGAATATGCTCAGTAAAAATCACCTTAATTGACACCATGGTATATTGGCAGCCTTCCTTAGAGAGGCCAAGCACTATCTGACCTGAGTCAGATTCTCACCCTGAAGAGAACGACTCTACAAAATAGTATTATGTACTATGGGATAATTCTAAAGCTCTCCTTTTTTTTTCCTCCCTATTCATTCAGCTCCATTAAAAATTCATTACAATACATATTAAGTGATTATTCCTTCAGAAAGAAAAAGCACTGGCTTTTCAGATGAAAGTGTAGCTATTATAAGGGCAAGAAACTGTTTTATATTCAAAAGATATTTGCAGTTACATACTGAGTTTAATCTAATTTAGGTAGCTAAGCATTAGCTGTTACAGTTCAAACTAATTACCTTAGGCTCCTAAATATGTGTGTTGAATCATCCTTGGGAATTACTACTGACCAAAACAAATTTTTAGGTGCCCAAACTAGATGAGAAAAATCCTATGTAGTTTGTTTAGACTTTTACGTGCTGATAGTCACAGGTCAGCTCCCCAGTGTCCCAAAGCACTGGGGCATGGGACAAAACTGGTGCTGATACCATTTAGATAAATTTGCGTGCACTGACACGACATGACTGTGTAGAGTGTTAATGTATTCTGTCTCTCAGGTGGATTACTAGCCTGTAGGCATATTCCTGCACTTCTAACACATTTATTTTGGGACCAGAACTGGATTGCACTATCCTGGTTTGGGTTGTAGGTAGAGTTAGTCCTATTGAAAAAGCTGTATAATTTGATCCCATCTGGGCAGTGAACTGGGGCTTTGTGAAGGTGGCTTTGTTTGACCATACAGGCAGTTATAAAAATATCTAGCTTTTATTTAAATACACATGAGGACTTGTGGGAGCCCATTTAAGACTGCATTGAATGTACACATTACAATTTTCCTTTACTGCTTGGATCCAGATCTTTCTTTCAAGTATTTCAGTGAAAGCTTTCTATATTGATGAAAGCATATTCTTGCCCATGTCAGGAGAGAGTTTGTCAGGAGATTAGGGATTGGGTTCTTGTATATCCAGCTTGAAAATAACTTTTGCAGCCAAGCATTTCAAATTGATTTGGCTGTTTCACTATTCCCCTGTTTTTATATACTAACATTTGCAAGCAATGAAAATAATCCTATTTTTTTTTTACTATGCTTATTTTTCTTCAGGACATGAAATACAATGTGTTTGTTTTGTTTTGTTTTAAAAATCCCACACACACCTCCCCCAAACCAGCAGAGAAGGACCAGAGTACCAGAGTAATGAAAACACAGTTTTGCCCTTGTCTTCAAAATATCATCCAGGCCTCTGGCTGAACCTTCTAGCATCTGTGTTGAAAGCATGGAGATTATCAGACTGGTCAGTCTGTCTGTGTAGAATATTACTAGTAGGAAAGATTTTGGGGATACTCTATTTACTCCACACATCTAGGTCCTGACAGGAAGAAATTCCAAACTGTGGGAGAGTTCTTTTATATAATGAATTCTTTAAGAACTCTTAGGCACAACTAGCGTCTTTCCTCACTCCCCTGAACTCTTTGTTTTCCTCTTCTTTCCTGAATGAGCCTTCTGACTGTGTCCAATGCCCCTTTAGCCCTCCAAAACTCAAATAACTACTGCTCACATCTGAATTTTAGCTCCTCAGTCCTAAAGTCTGTACCATCTTCATTGCTCCCTTATATTTTCAGGATCTCTCCCATTTTATCAACTCCTGTTTTTCTTCTGTTGCCAAAGATGCTCCTCAGTTTCAGGTCCCCCAAAGAAACCCTGGCCTCTTACTACAGCCTTTTAACCCTGAGCTTTTAAGCAATTAGTCAATACTGTTCACGTGCAGACTGAACTTTTCTGTTCTTCCCTGACAGCCAGATGGGAGAGCAGAAGCAAACAATGACAGCAGTGGCTCAGCAGAATCAGCATTTTCCCTTTCCATACGAGTCAGTTCCCATCCTTTCTCCCTCCTTCACCATCTCCACATCGTAGTTTGGTTTCCTCTTTGCTTTGCTCCACAGATGATTAGAGTATCATTAGCTATATGAGCTACAATAGCATTATCTGCAGATCTTAGCCAGGGTAGAACTGCATTAATATTCCTTTTATGCAGGCACCAGAACTCAGTTGCTTATGCTCCTTATTTGATTGTTGCAATAATCCCTACCCGGCCTTTCACTTTGGCAGAGTAACACTCTCGAAATTATTTCCCAGGTGTAATACAGGGCTTGGCACAGGCTAAATACACATCTGAAATGCATCCAGATTGCTGGGGAGGGGACTAAGAGGCTTCACAGAATGGACACAACCAAGTTGTGACAGCTGGGGACAAAAGAGGAGGGCCTGGGATTATTTTCTTTAGTATTGCAGATATAGCCAAAATTCTTTACCTTCCCTGTTCCAGCTCTCTTCTAAAATCATTCCAGTCATATCTTTGCACTTACGTGTGCAATGTCAAACTGTTCTGTGGATGTACACCAATATGGTTCTGCTGAAGTCTAGGGGAGTAAGTTACAGTACTCTATGGAGAGCTGTTCACCATTCAGAGTTTTTCTGAAGCCTGGGTTCATGTGACTCAGTTTTCATTAATAAATTAATAGATTGCTGGAAAAGCTTGAAAATATGGCTCTTGACCTCTTAGTCTTAGAGCACAGTGTCTAGACTATACAAATAAGGAAAAAAGGAACATTTCCAATAAGAACAAAAAGTGTTCTATAGGTAATTTTGATTTTTTTATGACTTAAAATATTAGTAAAGATTTGGACCAACAAAATTGCCTAGATTTCTGCCATGTGTTTTAACTTGCCATTCAAGCACATGTCCAAAGCACTGCTGACTCAACCAACATAGTGGCATGTTTGTTTTTCTGGAGTTAAGATCAGATTGTTTTCTGTACTTCAGCTGCCCAATATAGTAATTTGACCCACCTGCTCAATTGTGTTCATACTAAAACAATTTGTTCTGCTAGGAAATCCCATATTACCCATTGATTTGGGCAACAGAGCTTTGGAATAGAACAATTTTTTCTGTGGGGTGTGTTGGATATTTACTCTGTTGCACTTTTTTGCTTTTGTCACTTTCAGAAGATAAGCTGATACTTATTTTTTTCTCTCAAGTGGCATTTGGTTGTTTTTATTTTTTTTTTTTGGTGACAGTGACTGGCATTTCTGAGCTGAGGTTTTTGACTACTCTTTAGAATTACTCCAGGCATAAGAAGTCTGTATATTGTCATCTTAGTCCTTCCTCTTTTCTCCTTCTTTTTGTTGATAATCAGTGGGTTATATGCATCTGGTATACAATCATCAGGTTTTCCCAACAAGCCTGTGTGAACTCAAAGGACAGGATTCAGACAGGATCCAGTCTACATCTGCTAGCATAGATGGCTTACAGCATTGTCACTCTGTTAGGGTAGTACCTCAGTGTTATACCACTGATCTTGTTTATTTATACTTATAGAAAAAAAAATATTTGCATTCCCTTAATTACTTTTTCTATCATGAATCACATGTTAATAAGTAGCTATAGAAATAAACCAAAATTGCTATAAGGCACTTTATATTTGAGGGAAAGGAAGACACATAAGACTCTGAGGTTTTGCTCACCTCACCCGTAAATATGAATGTAAATTACATCACATATATCGGATAATTTTCAGATAAATATGTAGGATAATACTGAATCTTTGCATGCCTTTGAGGGATGTGTCTGAGAGATAGAGAGCACTATGCACTTCAAGTATTTAACAAGTGGGAATCCTCATGCCTTGGCTCTTTTTCCCCTATGGGAAACAGAATCTCCAGCCTAGCTATCTCTCAAAATAATTTTAAGACAATTTTTAAAACAGACAGGAGGAGAGCTAAGATGTTGTCTAAGATGAGTAGGGGGAAGTGAACTCTGGACCTGCCTCAATCTAACAAGGTCTCAATAATCTTCTAGGTTCTTGCTATACAAAGATTAGGAACAGCTTTTACATGACTATTTAGACAGGAAACTTCATTTTTAGATGTCTTGTTTGGTGAGTATCAACACATTCATCCTACCTCTCTCAGTTCCTTTTGCAAAATATCCTGAGATTTTATACATGTATGATGTATCTGTCAGGGACTGACTCAAGTATCTACAAAATCATTTTCAAAGCAGTCTTCTCCACAGATAGCAATGTAAAGAAATTGTGACCAGATTAAGCAAATAGTGTTGAATCTTAGCTTGCACTTTTTCCCTTATGCAACATACTCCAGTTTCCTGGGATATTGCATCTCATAAATGGGTCTCATGCTACTGACAGATCTCTCAGACAATCAAGATAGAAGGATGATTTCCCATGCTTTCCTGAGTGGTTCTAGAAAATGTGCGTTCTACTCTCTGTTTAGCAGAACTGAAAGGGATTCATGATGGTAACAGTCACAGTGAAAAATGGGTCAGATACATCCTGAGTGCAACACCATTGATTCACTGTCTCTCATTTGCTTACAAAGGAATAATACCCTTCAGATAGGACCAGCTTGGAAAGAGGTCAGAACAATGTGGATGGTAATACAACCAATAAATACTTTATGATAATTGTACGACAATTTGTGGGTGCTTAAGAGAAGAATTTAAACCATCATTATCAGATTCTCTCACCAGATGGTTTAGAACACCTACTTCCCCTGAAATGGAAAGACTTAGGCCCATGAAAATACATCAGAACCAACTTAGAATAGCTACTGTTGGCATCTAGCACAGCTGGAAATAACTTATGCTTCCCAGGAAGCAGTATGGAGCTAAGTTGAAATGAACTAACTTTGCTCTTAGGAGCAGAGAAACTATTTTTCCACGTTAAGAGGTGCTCCGTGTTGCCAAAGTCAGATGGCTTCTAGTATATGACTTGGTTCTTTTGAAGCAAGCTCTCTATTCTCATGAGAGGCATTCCTGGAAGAACTGATCTGTGTCCAAGCAAGAGAATCCAGTGACATATTTGTTAACTACAAATATATGGATAAAAAGTATTTCCTTCTGTTGCCAAACAGTGCCTCAGTCAGAAGTGCTCAGATCTAGTGGGAAAATATAAAACCCTTTGGCTGTGTAGCAACTTAGATTGTGCTCTCAGACTCCAGAAAATGTGATTCATGCTTCCCTGTGTCTACACATAAAAGACTATTTAGGCCTGTGTCTGGTACTTGATATCTGGTCTTCAGGGAAAACTTGGGCAGTACTCAGATTAGACTTCTGGCATTCTATTCCATGGAATTTAGCATGGAAATCTAAACCTGGATAGGATAATTTCCAAAACTAGCTTTGTTCACATGAAAGACAGTCATTTAGTCAATATCTTTGTTTTCTTAAAGACAGCAAGTCAAACTGCTTGAAAATAACCTCCCTGTCACCCATCCTTCCCTCCTGATTCTTGAAATAACTCAACAGTGAATGAAAGTTCTTGAAAGCAGCATCATTTCACACCAACTGAACCTTTATTTTCTGAAAATGTTGTATGATAATTTTTGAATGACTTGTTACTTTAAAATACTTTATATGCATTTGTGTGAGTTTGATTGCTTCTACTTCTAAAAGGCTGTCAAGAAGACCTGACAGGGATCTAATGTAGGCTTAGAAAGGGGAGAAGGAATTGTTAGCAGTCCTGTGCTGTCTGTCTGGGCTGAACACTCTGTAAGAGAGAAAATTGAACAGCCCTACCAGGTGCTCAGTGTGTGATTTTACTCTTTGAAGGTAGGACAATCAGCAGCTGCCACTTCCTTGTAATCCTGAAACACAGAGAGAAGCTACTAAAACTGTACATTTCTTGTAAAAGGACTAAACTTCAGCTTTTGAAATTTCTGGAGGAATTAGTCCCATATAACTGTTTATGAATATCTGCATTACCTTTAACTTCAAGCTGTAGCCCTGAAGCCATTAACAGAGTTTTCCTTGCCAGTGGCTTTCTAGGGGGAAAAAAAAGCAATTATAAAACTGGGGAAGACGAAGGGGGAAAGGGGAAATTTCTGTTTCTTCTAAGAAACAACACAAGTGATACAATTGTTTCCTGACCTCCTTTACAGTCCCTACTAGTTTGAGTTCACTACTGACAGGTATACCAGAAGTCAATTAAATGATCTTGCTATGACAATCTTGGAACTTGTTAAAAAACAACAGAGATTTTGATTTTCTTGTAATTATGCTATCATATCTGATAGGCAAAATAGCTCTGAATAATTGTTACACAGTCTTTTAATATTATGTTTTTGTTTATTAATGTATATAATATAATTCATACATTTATTATAATTCTTGCTAAGGTTTTTTTCTTTGTTTGCTTATATGGAAATTTTTTGCTCAGACTCAGGCTTTCATTAGCAACACAGGATTCTAGGTTTCCTCTTGCAATTTTTTGTCAATAAGTTCAGAATAGAGCAATGAAAGGAATGATTGCTCGGCTGATTGTTGCGCTGCAGCTCACGTACACTGAAGCGTGAATAATTTAAACTGTGCTGGCTTGTCAGTATTGGATTTGTATGTGGTGTGAGGAGAGCACAGAGGGAGGTGTCAGATAAATCACACAGCAGAAAAGAAGCAAAAAAAAAAAAAAATCTCCCAAAAGGTTGGATCAAAGGTGAAGAGAGAAGGGTTCTATTGTGGGCACAGCACAAAGAGAGACAGGAGGGTAAATCCCTTCCTTCTTGTCAAGGAACTGTTTTGGATAATCAGTAACTTTAAAACAAATTGTGTCAGCCTACAGCACTGTTCAGATCTTCTGGGACAAAAACGCTTTCTGAATTCAGTGGGAATGAAACCATTTTGAAGGGTGCCTTTCAAAGTCATTACTTTCTTTTCTTCTGAAATCATTATAAAGTAACTGTTTAATAGGACATGGGAACAGGAAAAAAAAACAGGTGAGCATTAGAAAACTAACACACTCAAGGTTAAAGATCAGTAATCTGTCCATTGTTATGATTAAAGATTGGGAAGAAAAAAAAAACTTTGTTATGTGCCCATTTCTAACCTTCCCCATTTCAAAAAAGTTGAAAAATCTTCCACTTACAGAAGAATTGGGTGCAGTAAAAGGGTTTCTGTGTAAGAATTTTACTGTGATTTTTATTTGTAGTCAGGGAAACCATAAATAGTGGAGCCAGCCATCCATCCTCTGCCCCTTGTGTTGGGCAGCTTGCCTGTGTGAAAGCACAGTGACTGAAACCAATGTTCACATTTTACGACCAGCCTAAGGGATCAGCAGTGTCCCACAGAGTCATTCCGAGGGTGTCTCTGTGTACTGCAGGTAGCACAACTGAAAACAATCCCTCCCCACTCCCTGCAAACAGCAATTTTAAGTAGCCAAAGATGTTGATTTGCACATCAAGAGTTTTGGCTGTTACACTTTACCTTTCTTACCCATCTATTTATCTTTGTTTTGACAGAGCCTGACATGTCCTTTGCTCCACGCCTCAGACTCAAGATAGAGACAGCAACCCTGTCTTTGCCATGTTCTATCACAGGGTTTCAGTGATTTCCAGTCCTCTTTATCTCAGAGCATCTGACTAACCTTGGTGCAGGGTCAGACCAGATTTGTGGGTTTGGCTATGTACTGGACATGACATCTTTACAAAAATAAAATACTACGAGGTACAAAACAAAGGTCTGTCTAGCAAGCACTGTAAATGCTGGTTTTTCCCAGTGGAAAAAACATTGTCATGCTGCTGTACAACTGATAACAAACTATTTGGGGATTAGGAAAAAAAAAAACCCAACAAAAAAATCCCCAAACATATTCCCACATGGGCAATATTAAGTACTGCTTACTTATAATAACAAAAATATGTTACTTGACATGAATGAAGAGGATGGGTTCAGAATTTTAGAAATCTCAAGGTGTTGTGAAAACTGGAAAAGATATTACATTTCTCAGTGCAGTACCACAAAATAATGGTCCCAAGAGCCCCTGTTAAAAAGATACAAAAAGCATGTAATGGGGTAATAAATGAAAGTCTGTTTTGAGAAATTTTCCCTCTTATCTTCTGGGAGAGACTGGAAGAAATGATTACTGGCTCAAAACAACCAAAGTGTGTGTATGTGGGAGTGGGTAGGGCAAGTTCCGTGCTGGGGGATGTGCACTGCTCCACATCCCACAGGAGCCCATAGCAGATAAAAACCACTGCACAGACACTCACGTGGTCACATCCCTATTGTCCTTGGATTTTATGGCAACAGACACTATACTGGATCCAAGGTGATAGCTATATCTTGCTTTTCTCTCTCTTTTCCTCTCTTTCTCTCTTTTTCTATTTATAATTTCCTACCCTTATAATGGGTAATTTAAGTTTGGATGGGTTAGAGTTTGCTAAGTCAATGCTTTGTGAAATGTTTTATCTCAATTGAATGTTTGCTTTAAATTTTACCAAGTTTGTGATATTCTAAAGCTGGTCAGTAAGGTCTGGGCTTTTTTAACCTCATGAGAACTTTTGTTGAGTTCTCCTTTTCACTGCTCAGGAAAAAGTAGTACCTTAAGCCCCTTTCAAATAAACTTGCCTAGCAAGGACATGGACTTTACATCATCTTATACCATACCAGGTATATTTGTGAAGAAGGGTCATTTCTGATTGTTTGCAATTCATACCAATGCAGTTCTCAGCATTTTCAGACATTGCTAAGACTTGCCCTTAAAATCAAGGTGCCACTGTACCAAGAATACACTTTGACTACATTCTTTTTCAGTTTTTAAAAGTACAGGAAAAAAGGGTTATTAATATTTATTCATAGCTATATTTATATGAATCAGAGCAGTGCCAGAGTTTTTCTCCAGTTCTGAGTTCAGCTGGCAGAAATTGACTACATCCACACTATGAAATTATCTTAGTCTGCAAACCAGCATATTTCTGCTAACCTCTGAACCATGCCTAGAATTTTTTTAGGAAGTAACGGGCCCAGGCCAAAAATTATACTAAGAAATTCTTTGGAAATATATCATTACAGGTATTTAAGTTTCATTCCACTCACCTTTTTCCAGTCTGACAATGATGAACATACTGATAATGGGTAAATCCAGTGCATCAAATTGTGCATAAGATTTTGGGTAAGATGTATACTTCAGGTACTGTAGTGAGAGAGATTCCCCTTCTTTACGTGGTAGCAGTCACTAAAAGATAGACCACATAATCTGTGCTGTCACATATATTTAATTTATGTTCTATTATTTGATTTAGAAACAAAAGGAAGCTTGTTAAAATTGTACAGTTTTATTTATATTAGTGATAGGATAGCATAGAGCTGTAGAAGTAAGTACTGCTTAAATAGTTCTGGGCCATGCTGAAATAGTCTTTTGTTTTTATATCAAAGAGCAACATTATGATATGAAATTGAATTAAATTTTTTCTTGAAAACTGTTCCACTTATCCAAACCTTTGTGGAAGAAAAGCCCAAAGCGACCATTTTGGTGACCATTTTGGAGAAAGATAACATCCTCTCAATTTTAGTTGGACTAAATAGTCCCCATTTCTTCACACTGCTGATGGTCACCATCTTTCCTGAAAGCTGCTTAAGCGGACTAATTTTGGTAAATGGGATATGAGAGACATTTGAAAGAAGCAATTGTTCCCAAATTTCTGTGAAACCAGGGGAAAAATATTATGCAGAAGGCTAAATATTTACTTCCTAACCTTTCCATTTACAAGAAATCTAACAATCGGAATCTAGACAGATGAGGAAAATAAGTACACAAATGTGTCTATATGCTTACATTGAAATAAGGCTGCTGGAGACAGATGTGTTCTGTCAAGATAATGGTTGGGGGAACCCAGGGTTTTTACCCACTTACATATTTCTCTCCAATGAAAAAAAGAAATTTTAATCACATCTGGTTTAGCTGAAAAGCTCTATCTTTTCATGGCATCCCAAGAAATGTCAAGTAGACAGAACATAAAAAGAGTATCTTAGCATTTTAGTTACTTTTACAAGTTTAAATCTCATGGCTAATATCTTAATATGCTAAACTGTACAAATGCAGTTAAACCCACAGTTTTGTGATTAAACTATGAGGGTTAAAATAAGTATTTTACAAATTTAAAATTTATGGTTTAAAAAGATTCTACAGTCTTTAGAGTTCGTGCTCAAGACTTATAATACTTACTTTTTCTGTAACACCACATTACTTTGATGTTATGGTAGAATTTCTTTTCAGCCTTAACTTTTGCTTGCAAATATACCTGCATGATAGTATTTACATGGAATAATTTTCTTCACAGCAGATGAGGGCAAAGCTTGCACAAAGTAAATACAGAAGAAATTGGTTTCCTTGTTGTCCTTAGATTCAGTGCTTAGTTACAGGGTTTAGTTATATCATCCGTCTGTATCTGAGTTTAACACGCCCTTAATGGTCTGGCTTTTTTCTTCTTCAATTCATATGCTATTAAAATGTAGCTACATTTATCATTAAGAAGTATGTAAAATACATTGGCATAAAGTAAAGAAAGGAAAAAAAAAATTTTGTTTTGTGCCCAGGCAAATCAGGCTAGCAGAGAGATTGGAGCAAGGGATACCAGGAAAAAACATATGCCTTAAGTAAGCATGAAAAATGATCATTAACAACTAATTTTTCTCTGCTGTCTCTGATGTAGTATTTCATAAATTTGATAGGTGCTTTTAGCAAAATCATGCATTCAGTACATAAACCCTGAGAGTCTTTTCACTGATCCTACTGAGGTTTTGGTTTCTACACAATTATTGTAGGAAGAGATTGAACTAATTCTATGTTAGGTAACCTGCATTATTCCTCTGAAATAAGTGCAATACCATGTACTTACACCAGAGTTTATAAGATATTTGGATTATTTGTTATGTATGTTCTTTGCATCTGCAATGTCAGTGTAATCATTACTTCCATGAAGCTGATAATGGCAGAAAAGAGGAGAAGAAATAAAGAGAAAACTGTCCAATGAACTTGACTGTTTAGAAAAGAGAAAAATGAGTATTTTTGCACTAAGAATAACTAAGGAGTCAAAGCCGCTTTTACTGCACCCATTTTATTGTACTGACCATCCCCAAGGAGATTTCAATGCTTGTAGTCCCATAATGATGCTTATTTTCTCAATTTTTAGCCCTCCTAGTACTCCAACAGCACAATCATCTCAGCAATTGCACTGACTACAAAACTTTTAAAAGGGAAAAGAGGCATTTTCTACTTTAGAAGGCATTTTCACCACAGTTTCACCCAGAATCAGCTCTATGCAAGTTAAAACACTAAGCCATTGGGGCCAAAGTAATCCCCAGTGTCCCACAAAAACAGTCAGAGACACAGAGTGATTATGGTTGGTTGAGAACAAGAGGAGCTTAAAAACATTTGATGTGAGGTGAGATTGATTTTTAGGAATATAAGTTTATATAAATTTATATAAGATAGTAAGTTCTGTCCTTCATGCTAGGAAGTAAAAACTTTTCCAGTGCATTAAAAAAAAAAAAAAAAAAGAGATTCACTGCATTGTCATTTTATTATTCCATTAGACATGTGAGCTGGTATTGACTGGGGATTTGTGAGTGCAGCTGTAGTTCACAAGGCTGGACCATAACTGTATATGCTTAAACTTAAATCTTCAGACAAGCTGAAAATTCATACTGAATTTTCTTGGTTTTATTTTTTTGATTTTAAATCTTTTCCTTGTAGCTTAAAATAAAACTCAATATTTCTTTCCTGAACTTTCTGGCTCAAGGGATTTTAAAACCACTCTGTACCTGAAATCCATTTCAAGACTAAACAAGTGTGGAGGCAGGAGAAAAAAGTGCCAGTTTTCATCCTGTCTTGTGTGCCATTTGGGATGTCAATAACTGTTTAATATCAGAGTAAGAGTGGAAGCTGTGTGGGCTTTCTACTAGCAGTACTTAGGACTCATCAGCGAACTGATCTTAGCATCTATAATTCCAGAATCAGGTAAATAAGCTTACTTTGAATTTACTTGTTGTTTCACCATACCCCCACCTTATTTGTATTGTTACATTTATTTGTCTGCCACAACATATATCTTCTTCCTAAATAGCCAGTTATCTACATTGAAATTAAGATATTAAAATATGTATGTTTAATAAATTGCCTAGAGGTTAATATGACTTTTACAATACATAACTTCTGTTTCCAGATGAAAAAAAAAAATGGTTTTGCTCTGTTACTACTATGCTGATGTAACAATTGCTCTTCAACTTTCAATATACTTATTTTTTTGAGGTGCATGACCATAGCTCATGGGCAATTGAACATTTTCACTTGTAACTAAAACATACATTTTGCTTGCAAGTTTCATATAAGTTTAGCCAAATTAGCAGCAGTTAAACATTTTGCTCTAACAATAATGATGTAAGTTTCTGGTCACAGACATTAGGACTGTATCTATAAAATATTTTTAGGTGATTGTATAAAACTGCCAATCTCAGGGGCCAAAATAATGGATTCATTAGCCTTAGTGTATAAAAATATCTGAATTACTCAATATATAGTATAAAGTGTGCCTGATTTATAATCTTTGTCACCTTCTCTCCTTTGGATGCCTGCAGAATTAACTTGCCCAGAAGACTTGCTCTCTTTTACCTGAGCTCGGTGAAGGTGGGAGTTGGACAATTCCATTTCTAATATTAACTGATTGCTTTTATGACTTAAGCATATATAAAAAAAGGTACAGCATATTATAAAAAGGTGTAGACTGAGCATTAGCTACTAATTTAGTGTTAAATTTCCTATTAAAAATACAGAACTGTGAAATACTAATGAAGAGAACTGTTTTATTGTGGACTGCTGCTTTTCTATGTATTGAAATATTATGATGATTACTAAAGATACTAATTGTGAGATTATTGAGCAAAGATTTCATTTGCTTGGTAAAGAAACTGTCATGGGTCAATTCAAATTTTTTTAAACCAGATATAACTGAAGGCCTCAAATCAGGTGAGCACATATGGACTATGTAATCACACTGCCAAAAAAGTGAGTGTAAAACAACAAAGTGTCTGGGTGTGGATTTAAGGCAAAGGATGTGTAGAGTTGCTTTCCTTAACCAGGAATTTCATTCTTTATTCCATTTAAATAAGAGGAACATTGGTTACAATGGCACAAGGTTAGCACTTACGAAGTTTTCCTAATCTCTACCTTCATTCAAACATATTTTTCCTTTATGCATCTCCCTGATATCCATACGTCATGTTTACCCCTTGCAATCTGACTGAGAAACACTTTCTGATTAATCTTTGCCTTCAAAGATATGACTCAGCAGGAACTTGCCAAGACAGACCAATTTTATAGTAGTAAAGTAACAACAACAATTTATATTTGCCCCCATTTAATTTTGTACTAGATGCTAATTCTAGTCTTGTGCTGAGATATTTAGGACCAAGCTTTTTTATTCCATGCTGAGCGAACACACATCAGGTTTTCAATTACACAGTTGTGAAAAATGTTATAGATAATCCTTATTAATTTAATACAAAATTATTTTCCCTTTCTGTAGGCACCTCACTGGGTTTCTGGAATATCAAAGTACACCATCAAAACTCTTTTTACTGCTGATGTTTAAAGAGCATGAAAAAGAACAACTTGAGCTTACTAGAAGACATTATGAAACAAATCTATGGAATTGAAAGGGACCCTATGGGGTGACTGAGGCAATCTCTGTGTTCTGGCATAGCTATGCCGAGAAAATGCCTCTTAGCTTTTTCCCTACCATTTTCCTGTGGACCTCAGTGAAAAGATTCTGCACCTTCCCTCTATTCTAGTTCCTGAGGCTCTTTATATGGCTTGTAGTTTTCCTTATAACTAAGCTATTCATTATTTTCTTGCTATAAAGTTAATGACTGCTTCATACCTGGCTTCCAGGGGGTGCAGTAAACAATCATTATTATCTCACTTTATGAATGCATGGAAGAGGCAGGATGACATCAATGCATTCCTTTATGAAGATATTGAGACTTACAGCTCCAGTTGATTTTAATGACACTGTACCTGCACTTAGCTATGAAATAAGATATGCAGAAGTGCCAGCATCAGTCTCCAGTTCCTTTACTGTGTCCACAGTTAGTAACCCATATAAAGATTAGCTATTTAGGTACGAATAACAACAAATAAACAACAACAAAAAAACCTTTTTACATGAATGAACTTTTTATAGTCAAAGTCATTGTTGAAATGCTACAGATACCCAAAGTGCAATTGAATTTTAAAAAGTGATTAAGCCAATTTATGGTGCCAAAGTTCTCAAGGGTTATTAAATTTAAAAAAGGAAAAATGTTATTCTCTACTTAAAGTGCAATTTGTCAGAAATTGGGTACTTTGGGTGTATCACCAATACTCATGCTATCCTTCTGCCACTTGATTGACCACTTTCAAAAACATATTCCAGACTCTAGAAATTTGTCTGATCAAGGATTTGTGTTCTTATCTCCTTATGTACATTCATATCTGTAAAAGTAGCACATTTAAATATGGTTTTTGTACTATGCTGCATGACATTTCTTTCCAAGACCTATAATTTTTGTTCTAAATATAACTGAACTAATGATATACTCACATGTTTCAAGAGTTTGAGTACTTTATATAAATGAAAATTTTATATATATATATATATATATACACACACATGCTCTCATACATATAAATTTGAAGGATATATATTGATATCAGTGTTGATAGAGATATAAAACACTCTTTCCAATCAATTTTTGTAATAAAATGAGTTATAGTAGTTATAAAATATTCTCACTGAGTCATAAAAATATATGCTATGCATCTCAAATTGTTTATTGACACCATATTCAATAATTCTATTTTGATTTTCTAGAGTGAAAAGCTTTGGATCAAATAAAGTTATTCAGCCAGTATTTTAGTTATCAGACAGAAAAAAAAGGGACATCATTCTTCTTAAACATTGTAGGTATAAATTCCATATGCTTTTTGTATATGTGCAAATTATAGAGGGTTTAAATAATTATATATCTGGGTAGATCTTCCAGTCCTTTCCTGAATGCTAAGGAAAAGTCAGGATATTGCTATACACATTAAACCTCAGATGAATATTTATCCTCAGGACATTTCAGCTTTAAAAGTATGGATATTCTCACTAAAAATATATATAAAAATTAATTTAACAGTTTGACCCAAACGCAATTTAATGAGAACTTCTGTAGCAACATATACCAGCTATAAATTATTTGAAAAGCAATTTATAAAAGTGACAGGAGAGTACACATATGTATATTCTCCAGCTGTTTGTTACTCTTTGTTGAAAAATAAGAAGTTAAAGTATATTCCTTTAAGATAGAATTCTTTGTTAAAATATTTTAAAAAATAGTTTCTATACCACACTATATAGTTAAGAAAGCCAGAGAAATCTTTTGCTTATGTTTTTTTTTTTTTTTCTGGTGCCTAAGAATTCAAAATTTTTATTAGAAGAATTTGACAGAGTTTTCATTTTTATTTCCCTATCTTTCTTATATCCTCCCAGGGCCATGAATTTTTTGCATATGTTGAACATCTGCAATCTGGATTAATTTTGGATCATACACCATATCAGAATGTGGTCTTTCAGGGCTCTTAATTACCCCAATCACAATATTCAAAGCTTATCTAGAGTCCTGGATTAACTACCTGGATGTTACCTGAACAGGAATACTTTCAATGTCGCAGTAAGTGCCTTTTTATCTATTTTAGCTCATCATAAAAATGGTGTTGACTTTAAGAACCAAACCAAATGTACAAGCCTTTAGAGATCTAAGATTACTTGATAATTAGGATTAACTGAAATTACTTACACATCCTGGAAGAGAAAACAACTGTTGCCACATAAACACAAGCCTGTAAAGATCAATAGTCCCTTAAAATAGATCCTGCTCAATAACAGTCCTTAACGCAATATTAAAAAAAAAACAACCTATTTTTTCCCCCATGTTGACCACTTTCACTTTTTAAAATCATACCTTGGAAAAAATCCTTCTCTAGTAAGAAATGCTTCCTTTTTTTCCATCCTAAATGACAATGTTAGAAGTAGGTGATCTCAGAGGCTTTCTGTGAAGGACTTCAATTGAGTTGGGCATCTGGCCTTTATCCAAGATCTGAGGAAGAATTTGAAGAGCATTACTGTGCAATTCCTTCTGTACTGGTAACGACTTTGGCTGTGCATGTGTCTGAAGTGAACAATATGGAACACATATCATGTTTCACTTTCCAGCCTGGAGAGAGAAGATGCTTCCTCCTGGCTGGGCGAACCACAGGCACACTGCTGAGGCTTCTCATTAAGCTGAATTAAAATATTGCCTTAAACATAAACATTCATGCTTATATCCGGATCATTTGTGGCAATTTCCTTCTTTGGCCATTTCTGTAAAACAGGAACAAAGGTTTTTAAAGCACTTCTAATTAAATAATTGTTTTCAATAATTTGTACTAAATATTTATTCATTTATTTTAAATATCTTATGTGTCCACATCCATTTTTGTATTAGCTATTTTAAACTCACACATAAATAGACTTCAGATCTACAAAAACTGTATGCGTACCTGCTGCTATATGCAATGCAAGATCTGCCTAGATAAAAAAAATCTAAATCCAGATAGACTTCACAATCACAGCTGACTATGACCTCCTTCTGTTGTTAAAGGATTTAGTCATAAGCTAAATTTTTAACCCTGTTAATCTTAAAGACCTATCATTTTCCCCAGTAAATGCTCCATTATTTGGAATAAGTATTTTAGAGATATAAAAATTGGAAAAACCTAGCCCAAAATAACTTTGTAGTCATATTTCATCCAGAATGAATGTTAGCCCTAAGCAAAATGAGCAGAGGACAGAAACTGGACCTGCTTGTATAGTATTTCACAAAATATAGTTCCCATTCATTTTTGCAAATAAAAAACCTAATAAAAATTAATGAAGGTTAGAAAAACTATTCCCACTCAGATTTTCACTCTCTCTTCCTTTTCCCTCCCATTCCTTAAATAAAATAATGTATATGTTTATTTTATTAATAGATAGACGTTAAGTGATTTTTTTTCAAAGAAATATTGAATGAAAACATGAAGTTCAAGTAATGAAAGAGAACTCTGTAATGGCAGCCATGTGTAAACAGAATGGCAGGAGTTTCAAAGCATGACGTTTTCCTTGATTTACTCATTTAAAATAGATGCCACAGGACAGGGACATTTAGTTCTTCATGCATTGTAGTGAGTTCTCAGCTTTATTACTGCAGCATATTAACTTCTCTAGTTTTAGCCATTATCTCCTTACAAAAAGCCTTTGATGATGGGCACAAAGCAGGCTCACCTGTAGAACAGAGTGGCATTCCTGAGATAAAACCATGCTGAAACTAAATCTGTAAAATACCATTGAACTGTAGCTGTTTCCATAATTGGAGCAAAGTGTGAGGTGAACATCTCTCTTATGCAATTTTCCTATTGCTCAAACCCAGGGTTCTAGGAATTTATATGAAAGATTGCTTTCAAGCTATAGATAACTAAAAATAATTGATTCCCAAAGAAGAAATTAACTCCATGGTTCCAGTTTATGCAATTTCTGATTCTTGGTATAATTGTTAAGTTTTACTTCTTGATCAGTAAATTAAGCTAGGAAAAGTTGTAGCACAGTTTGAGGAAGAAGTTTTAGGCAGTGAGCAGTTCCCTTTTAAAAATAACCCATCCTCGTCCTCTGTACAAGAGAGGATAGGAGAAGGACAGGATTAATCTGATTATTCCTTTCTCATCAAAGCCTTTAAAAGATAAATAATTAGAAATGCAAAAGTTTATCTGTACAGGGAATGTGTATGATGGGAGGCAGTGAGCCCAAATCCATAAAGAATTATGAGGTAAATATGGGACTGTCACTGAAGTTGATATGGTATTCACAATACTTCCATTTAATTGTGCATATACTTCATTATGTTAGATATTACAAATGGCCCAAATCCCATGACCAGAAATATTAAGGAACAAATAGATACATTCAGAGTGGACAAACTCACAATAAAGACAGAAAAGTAAAACAATCCACTAAGAACAAGCAACAAAGGATGAATGTGGAAGAAGTAGAGAGAGAGTTAATTAAGAGTTGAAACATGACAGGGAAGCATATACAGTACGTACAGAAAAGAATGGGAAAAGGAAAAGAACCCGACAGACCATCAGGGCATCAATCAAAGTATGTGGTAGCACAGGAAGCAAACAAGAGTGTTAGGAAAACCAGTTTCATACTGAATGCATTGTTGACATTAAGCTGCTAAAAATGGTGAATAATGGAGTTGAAAATATATTTCAATCAGGACTGACGGAAATAACCAGAGACATGGTTAAATGAATATGGTAAAAAAAAGCAGTACAAGGGGGACACTGCTTCTGAACGACTGACGTTAAACTTTGAAGTGAGAAGTAAGATGGTAAAAAGAATAGTGTAGCACTTTTTAGTGACTTTTACAAGTAAAATAACATACAGTGTTTTCTGTTTATGAGCTAGCCGTGAAAAGTAGAAACTTATTTGTACAGAATAAAGCTTTCATTTCACTAGTTGCCTTCTGCCTTGTTGCACCTGTAAAGGTTTCTTTGTTCCCCAAAAACAATCAAACACAAATGGCATCATAAAGAATGGCACTACCTACCTTTAATTTTTAAGGGAGATAAGTTACAATCCTTATTCCTACTATAAAGTAATCATATTTTCATGCCACTCAGGAAACTCAGGTGACTAAAACCAGGAACTGAACAGAAGGACTGTAATATGGGTTAAATAAGAAACTATACATGTGTTGGACATCATTAGCAAACGCACTTTGTCTTAACAGATGCGTTACAGGGACATGGTCTGTCCTGGCTGCAGAAAGGGGTAGGGCCTAGAACTGTGTGGGCATGGCTTAATTGCTATTCTATACTGTCCACATCATCGCTGGGGGTGTGGGCTCAGGGGAAGAAAAATGTGACTCTACACCACAAGTGCATAATTTTGTTCCCTTTCTTCCTCAGGGAAGTTGCCAGGACCAACACTGAAGTCTGTTCCTCTGCCACTGCTGCCCATCCCTTCTCAGCTCACAGAAGAACACAGCTTAGACCAAGCAGAGATGAGTGGAGCTGAAAGGAGCTGAGCCCAGAGGAGCAAAGCATTTGCAATGAGGATAATCTGTTTTTCTGGGGAGGTGTTCTTCGTTGATTTTGTTGTCTCAGGCTCAGGGAATGCCAACTGCAGAGAGCACTCACCATGTTGTCTTTGTCTTGGAAATAACTGCATGGCACTGGCGAGGTGCGGGAATGGCTGCTGTCTTGGTTTTTGTCTTGTCAGCCATGCAGAACTGAGTCAAGGTGGTAAACCCCTTTTTGTCTGTAAATCATCTTCTCTTTTGTTATTAATATTGTTGCTTCTACTGGGCATTTCTTATTCCATTTCTGTTTGTTCTCAATAAATTATCATCTCAAGCCATGGTCTCTGCCTTTGTCCCTCTCTCACCGGATGGAGGGCATGGGGAAGGGGAGCAGCTTCTTTTGAGTTTAATTCCCAACTGGTTTTAAACCACCTCATGGTCCAATTCTGGTATTTACTGTTAAAATTTTCTATTAAAATGCTCAATTTTCTAGCTGTACTGCTAAAGTAAGATTAAGTTTCTTAGTTGACATACGACTTTTAGCAAGTGCCATCAACACAGCCCTGTAAGCCTCTCTATTTCTTTGTGCAGGAAAATCTGTAGACAAGTTGAAATTACATTGTCGAGGCATCTGAAGTTAGCTTGTTTATAGAAAAGACCACAATTACAGAGGAAGTGTTACGACTCAGTACTGTCCTACATCCTTCTGATGGATGCATCAGAAATTACCAAGCACTGCTGCAAGCTAGTGCTGGCAAATTTCATATCTGGTGGGTGACAAAGAACTCTCTAGTTTTGCTTTAACCTGCAGCTGTAGTATTTTGAGCAGTGATGTCAGCTGATCACACAGGTTAAACAACCTTGCAATTGCCTGGGCCTTGCTTCATGGAGGACAGCTGCTGGTGATTTCTTTTTTGCCTTGAAATATCCTTAGTATCTCTGGGGGTTATTTGCCTCAGTTCTTTTCATTTGCAATATTGATTTTGGTATCTGCCATATTCTAAACCACCCCATCCAGCCTCACAATAACACTGTAAGCAAAAGGAAGAGTTTGTAGGGATAATTATGTCTTTTTTGTTACTAACATTATTTTTGGTCAGGTATATAATGGTGCCAAAAATCAAGTTTTGGACTCTTAAGTATCGTCAAGAAACTGGAAAAAGGGGAAAAAATATATGAAGATCACTTTTGCAAGTGTTCTTTTTGTTTTTCAGTGGCAAGGATAACTGTTTTCAGGAAAAACAAAAGTCTCTGTGCACAAGAATGGATTTAGATGGATCTTATGTAAAAATGCATTGGGTGGATGCTAGTCAGAATGATTACCTGATTTTGTACCTCTGCCCTATCAGAGAACTCTCTGTGCAGGAAGAGCAGAAAAGAATCACGGACACTGTGGCTGGCAGATAAGACTTTATTTTCCAGTGTGTTGCTTCAACAAAATGTAACTGCCATTCTTCAGTGAATTTAAATGAGAATGAACATATGAACCTTTATAGGTCCCAATAAGCTGTAGCCTGTTGCTGCTACTGCACTTTGAATCTTCTGTGAATATGCACAGTATGGAAAGAACTTTTATAAACCTAGAAAAAAATCCAGCAAGAGGGATTAGAGGCTGTGACATATGAGAAGAGATTAAGACAATTTAATATACTATGCTGCTGCTGGAAGGAAAGACTATAAAGAGTGATATGATTGCATGCAAATACCTCAGAGGTAAAGAATGAGTGTTACAGGGGTTGTTATAACTTTATTTATTGTAGGGTCTCTTCTACCATCAACATAGATGATTAACTCTGACAAATATAAATTAAATAGAAAAAAAATCAGAAAAAAATCTGGAAATTGAATACACTGTAGAGGAATATTTAGGTAATATTTTAGGAAACAACTTTAAAGAGTAAGGCTTTTAATGTTTCATCTTGCACCATTAATATCTTTGGGGACCTAAAAAGTGACTTGAATAAAAAAATTAGGATAGGGCCCTTCAGGCAATAGTCTGAGAAAGCCAAAGAAGCAGTTAATATATGAAATTCACTTGCACTAAGAATATTTTTTAAGAGTGTGTGAGGGAATATCAGAGAAAATATTAGAATGGGAAATCCTGATTTTTCTGTAGAGGTCTGTGCTAGCTGACCTCAAAGGTTTCCAAACTGACTTCCGTCAAGTATTTTAAAAGTGTCCGGCAAGGGTTTCTCTCTTCTGGAGAGCGAGCAGATCAGTTACTTGTTATAATTTATATGTTATGGGTGCTACAAGATGTTGATGCTGTCTCCTGTCACATGTGTCACAGGTGAAGGAGGCTTCTTGTTACAACTTAACTGTAGTTAGTGCACAACAAGAACAAAGCTATTGATATATTAAATTCCACGTGGCTGAAAAATGGCTTGTTTCTATAAATATTACTGTGTGACAGACCATTTTCCTGTAGGTGTTTTCACAGCCTTAGGTGTTTCTACACCCTAAATGCCCACTATAGAACAATGAAGCTGCTGCACAAGGGTACACTATCAAGAAACAAGTGAAAATATATAGTTTAAATGGGCTGTTTTCCTTGTGACAGCAATTTAATTTGAAATATTTGCTTATTTTGCATTCTATACTGTTCTCATAAACTGTCATAATTTCAGAGCACAGCCTATAATTTCATCGAAATAACTCTGGTTCTAAGATTTATGGTGGAAAACTGGTTTGAATAACAGCCAAACTACAGTAAGACTGAGTTTTCCAGACATATTTAATGCTGACCCTTCTTTTGATTTAGCGGAAGTTTTGGGTGGCATTAGATGTATTGGTAGTTTCTAATATAATGCGCAGCTGTGGAAATTGTTATCTCTGGATGCTGTGGTTGCTAAGAGCTTAAACATTTCATAGGGAGATTGGAAAAATTAATGGAATAGAAATCCACTGTAGGTTATTAAATACTGGCAAACCACTTCTGGAAGAGGAAATTCCTAAGCTGCACATTATTCAAAGCTAATGTAGTCCTTGGTAGAAGTGTCCTTGCCTTCATTTTACTCTTGACTCTAGGCATTCATTTTGGTCATTGTCTGAGAACAGATTTCATGCTAGGTGCAGTGAGTATGGCTGCTGTCATGAGTGAAGAACTTTCATCAATAAAAGCTACTCACTTTAGTCTTTGTGTATGCCTGCAGCTCTCAGGTATTTATCTGCCTAACTCTGTGGAGAATTGTATCAGTCCTTACACTGTAAGGTGTCTTGGGAGCTCTTACGTTAACAAGTGGGAGACTGATTTTATAGTGTATGCACAAACAGAACCTGATGGATGACCCATTTAGTAGGGCAAGGTGTTAAAATGCACTGAATATTTTCCTTCTGTGATGAAAATAATCCTGTGTGAACAACTCTTATCTGTGTACAATTTCGATGGATGCTCAAATGCTCCTGTCTCAGGATCTGTACTGTAGAGTTTTCTGTGCCCGTGGCTATTATATGAACAGTGTTGCATATACTTTCCTTTGGAATCTTTGGAGAACAATAGGTAGTATTCAGGAGAAAGCTAGCACCATGAAATCTAGTCAGGTGCCACTCAGATTAGATAAAACAATGTATGCGCTTCCTGAAATTTACAGAAGAAGAAGAAATAGTGCTGCAAAATAGTACTGACAATAGTCTATGAGCAGATCACATCTAAATAGACTAAATAGTGGTACAAAAAACGCAACTGCTTCATCAGATTTCTTCATTGGAAACAATCTGACTGTCAGCTGAACAGTGCTATCCCTTAGACATGTCACATTATTTACACTTCTCTAGGAAGAATATGCCCTCTCATTGACCTTCATGCAGTTCTGTGTTCATTAATGATTTCCTTTGGGCTTTGTCAAGGGATATGCATTGCTTCTGCATTTGAGATTAAATAGAAAAGGGACAATTTCCTATTTAATATTATTTCTTAATTCTTAGATATCTTTATGCATTTTTTCCAAACACTTTCAGAATGAAGTCCCATTCAAAGCAGATGTTTGTTCTGCTGACTCTTCCTCAAAATTACATAACCATTCTTAAAAATATTTGCAATCACATAACACCAAACGTGAAAAGAGATTCCTACGAATAGTTCCTTTAGCTGCAAATTAAAGCTTTCTAAAGCTGGTAACACAGTGAAAAGCTCTCTTGAGCCTAGTTCTATTATTCTTACACTGAGCAGCACCTTACTCTATGAGCAAATCCATATGATTACTTTTCACCTTTGTGTTCTCTGTTTCATACTTATTAAATTGACTAAACTCAGTCTGTAATGATGAAAGTCTTTTTTCAGAGCAAGGTTTGCTGTAGGTTCTTTGCTAGAGATAATTTCAATTGACCTGCAAAACATGGAAAGGAATTAAAATATGTTTAAGTTATATGTAAAATTAAAATATATGTTATGTTGCATATTTAAATATAACTTGCATATATTAAGTTATAACACTTAAATTGCATAGAATCACAGAATCATAGGATGAGGAAAGACCTGTAGTATATTACCTAGTCTATCTTTAGGCCTAAGTATCATATGCTTTACATATTGCATTATTAACAGACATCCAATTAGACTTTTCCTTAAGATGACCATTTTCTGAGGTTCCCATGATGGCCTAAGGCCATCTACCACTAGTCTTACCAGTTTTTATCTCTATGTGAATTATTATTCTATACATCAGTTTATGTCAGTTTCTTCTTGTCCAAACTGTCAAGAACACAAAGGTCTGAGGATACCCTTTAAAACACTTCTAAGGTGTATTTGAGGAGTATTAAATCTCCACTACCACCCCCATTTTACAGGTCATACTCCCCTTTGAATTCTCTTTAAACTGAAAATAAAAATACAAAGCTTTCAGTCTTCCTCATTGCTCATGTTCTCCAGAACTCTTTCTTCTGAAGATCTTTCTTCTGAAGACGATGCTATTAATCTCCACCTTTATTGACACAAAAAGCCAAAACTAAACAGAGGTTAATGCAGTGTTGAATAATGGAGAAGGACTACCTACAAGATACACTTTGCTCAGACAGCCTGATATGGAATTTCTGTGTTTCAGGAAAGTGTGCTATTTCAGCCTGTAATATATTATATATGTGTTTTATAGATTTTGAGGAACATCATAAAATAATAAAGCCATTAGGTGAAAAATACATGTCATTTTATATGAAACTGTCTTCATTATTAAGTCAGATGCTATGCCCAGTCCTGAGGATGATCTGGCCAATTTATACTCTCAACCCCTTCCACTGTGTTCACACTCAATACTTAAGAGAGTAATACAAGATTCAGAGTGATTATTTTGTCAGTTATGGCACAGAGGTAATAAAATGCTGTACAGAGATCAATTTATGGACAAGAAATAGACAGGTTGAAGTTCAGCCCAACAAAAGGCAGGTTAAAAATGGGCAGTGAAGCATATTGAAGAGTTTGTATGGCACTCACTTCCTTTCAAAAACATTTATAATTATCACAGCATTATTTAAGAATGTTCTCATCATTTTTTTTGTTTTTTAAAAGTGGTTTTCATCTCATCTAATTTCAGACTGCTGTAAATTGGACATCTAATTCAAATTATATACTTTTGGCTTTTTTAATTAACAATGGGCAGATCAAAGCACCTGTGGGGATCAATTCAATTATTCTACAACACCATCTTAAGGGAACTTGAAAGTACCTGTTTCTCCACATAATCTAAACCCATGGCAATCTCATACTGCCTGTGTTGGCCTTATACAACATGCCTTGAGATACCTATGTGAGATGAAGTCAATTCAAAATTTCAGGGAAATCTGATTAAGTTATTTTAAACAACCCATAGGCTCAACTAATGACAAGACAGAGGGCAGTTTTTACTTAGAATCTTGACTTGAAGAAGTTAAATTACATTTGGCATTCTGTTACACACAGCCTTTTTGATACAGATACAGTCATATCAGATGATTAACAATATTAACATCCTAGTCTTGTAAATGTAGATCAGCAAACTGAGACAATGAATAAAAAACAATTTAACTCTCTTGTGGTTAAGAAATCAATCTACCAAAATACCACATATATTTGTCATGGCACTTTAATGGCCTTTGGTGGATTTGAAGTACCAGAAGAATAAGATATTATTTGAGATGAGGCTTGAAGTTCATGCTTGAACTTCAGTAAATGAAACAGCACTTCTTTGAGTACGAGTCTGCTGTTTGTAGATCACTATGACAGCATGATTGGAAATGTATCATCTTTGCTGCTTTGAACTTTTAATGCCATCCTCTTTCATTTATGTCATTAAATATAGATGTTGCAGAAGGTTACAGCCCTTCGTGATATCTTATTTGAAAAAGTGTTTTGCAGCTGGGGAGCTGTTTATGAATATATTTGGACAATGCATTTACATTTTATTTCATGGTAAGTTTAGCAAGGATACATAATTATACTAAACAGACTAAAACCTGATAGTGAAGAAAAATAGGATCAAAGGATTGAAAGAAACTATAATTCAAACTCTATCACAAGATTTAACAATTCCTTCACTCTTTTGGCATAGTAAAGGGTGAGACTTTTGTCGTATTTTCAAACTAAATCTGGAAAGTGCTAAGCAATCAGATCTGACAGGAAATGTCTGATTTCACTTTTTAAGAAGGGTTCTGGAAAAAACCCCACATATTAAGCAACACACATAAGTATACAAAGTTTATGGAAAGAAAATCTGAAAGTGTCATTTAAAATTATTCCATGACATGTTTTTTTTTATTATTAATATAAATATTCCTCAGAATAGAATGATAATTAAAACTTAAGATTGAAAATCAGTAATAAATCCAAGGTAAAAGGTAATAAGAAACAAGCTAAGAATAGTAATATGACTAAAGATTATAACTATGTGAGGAAATAGGCAGTTTAATTTCTGCCAGGCAGTTTTATTAGCATAAGTTTTGTCTTTGGCTATGAAATTAGTTATGTATGATGATTTCAGCTATTGACTTTGACTGGTAAATATGCTTCATTTATTTTTTGAGGGGAAGAAGAAACAGCTGTCCTCCAATATTAATTGTTTTCAGTTATTCCATATCTGTGAAATACAGCCTAAGCTTTCCCACTCATAAATTAGTCTCTGTATTCCTTTCATAGAGCCCCAGTCACTCTTATGGTTTTAGTTTCCTTTCTTTCAGAAGACAGAAATAAACCCAGGGTGTCTGCCTTAGAATCCCTGAACTCTGTGATTTGTGTCCCCTGCCATTAAACACTAATGGAAAATCATCACAATTTTGTATTAAAAAGTAATAAACTTAATTCCAGTTTAAATTATTGCTATCTGACACTGATAAGCTCTCAAAGAGAATCAAAAATCTTATAGAAAATAATATTTCATGTACTTAAGCATGCTGCTGCTCATTGCATTTAATCAACAATTTACAAAGTACTTTAATTCCATGGAAGTTACTGTCAGCCCAGAAATTTGTTTTTATCTAAGATGATTCTGACCAGAATCCATGGAACATACACTAGCATTTTGATTTTATAGATTTTGAATTTGTAAAAGTTCCTGGCCATCCTCCCGAGAATTTTCTCTGGGTTGAAAACGTGAAGCTGGAAAATATTTAAGAGTTTCCTATGCACAACTGACATGACAGTCATGGGAAATGCACTCTTTAGGAGGGGAGACCCCATAATGAGACGTTTTGGTTTTAACCTACAAGCCTCAGTTCTGCAATTTTGGAGGCTTTTTTTATTCCCAATTCTCTTATGTGCAGCTTTAAAATATTCCCATTTTTCACTCTTCTTTTTGCCCACATAATCATTCACTTCCCCTCAAACCAATGTAAGTTGATAGAAAGAGATTGAATGACTAATGCCATTGAGGGCACAGCCAGATTTTAGAAGCATCAGTGAGCACCATGGCTCTGTCTATACCACTCTGAAACTGAGTACTCAAGATGGGCTGTCAGTTCTTGGCTCTGCTTGTTTCCTGCCTAAAGATATTTGCTGGATATCTGTGATGATATGATAGTGTATTATCTACCAGCAAGCCAGGCCCAACCCCAGGGCTGACATCCTGCTGGCCTCAGTCTGTCCCCAACCTCGGGGAAGTTCCTGGGAATGCCTCTAGCTGCTCCCTGGCTGCCCTGGAGCTGGCTGGCATGGTGAGATGGGTCCTGGCTGCCAGAACCTGCCCTGACATCCCTGGGGAGATCCTGCTTCTCCTAGCCCCAGGGATTTACTGGCCTGTGCTCCATGCTGAGGTATTTTACTCTTTTTCATAAAATAAAAATTCAGTCAAGATCCTGTCTTGACCAACTGCCTGTCTTTGAGGTCAAAGATTAAGGATGCCTTAAAGACACTCAGAGCAGAGTGGGCAGCCTACATAAGTCAGCCTGTATATATACAATATACACAGGGTGCATCAGAGATGTAGATGTACACAGGAATACCAATGAGGGCCATGCAGGCTGCTCTGACTGCAATTACACTCTTCAAATACACAGCCCATTCTACTTGCTATTTTCATTTTGCAAATGCATGAAGGTCTTCAGAGTAAATCTGTTTTAATTTCAAATACTTATTCTGTTATCTACACAAAGAAAAGTCCATTAAAAAAAGTAAATAGATAACCTCCAAACATACAAAGTCATAATCAGTGAGAAACAAATATTCTATTGCTTAAATTACTGGTCTTAATGTTTACCTGTTAAAATAAAAGAAGAAAAACTGCTATGTTATTTCAGCAATATCCAGCTTTGGTTCATACAGGTTTCTGCAGATTTGATCAGTGTTATTAAAAGGATGAAAAATTTCACTCTTTTCTTCATTTCTGAAATTTTACTGCCTTGTTGCACCTTTTGAATGTCATGCAGAGCTTCAGCTTTTTAGCATAAATATCAGCTTTCTAAGGAGAATTTCCAATAAGTCTACATTTAGCTCCAAATTCTAAAACCCTTATGCAAGGTTTTCAAAGAGCAGAGACTAAACTCTGAAAATATTTGCTCAGCAGAATGAGATTCAGTATTGTCCTCCAACGTCAGAAAAAAGATCACAAATTCAAATCATGTTTTGAAAAGTTTCGGATATATAAAGCTGTATGCCTTTTTTTTTCATTAACAAAATTTGTCATTTGGTTTTACAACAAGATATCAAATTGAAGTCATGCTGCAGAAACAAGCTGAGTGTTAACATAAGAGCCATTATGGAATAATAAAAATTTTTTTTGTCTGCTTAATGTCACAGGTATTTCAGCTTGGAGTCACAAAATGTAATTCAGTGTATAGCTGTTTTATTTGTTCCTCGCTTCCTAAATACCTTTTCTTCTGCACTGGAAACAAGAAGCAAAATCATGAACTTATTTTCAGATATTTTCACAGCTACCTATGAAAATCATTCTGGTTTTTTCTAGTGTGTTCAAATGGGATCATTACCTGAGATAGAAAGGCACTGGTACTTCTCTTATCCTGGAAAAAATAGCAGACTCTGATTTTACTGTAAATAAAAAAAGAGACATCACTGGTAAAATTTGAACTGTAACTTAGGGATGATCTTCCTTCACCATTTCAATGAACTTCATTTAATAAATATAGGACATTTCACATGTGGCATCAAATAAACTTATTTTGAGTCTCAGGTCTCCAACTGATAATAATAGGTGCAAACTCATCTTTTCAGTCACCTAAACTGAATATCAAGTTTTCCTATACTTATTACACATACATTACTTACTCCATTCTAAAAATGCTCAGCACTTTCCTATATGTAGGACAAAACCAGCTTATGATTAAGCTCACTGTCTAAGAGAGACTGACCTGGCAATTCTTGCCTGTGCAAACCTCTCACTGAATAAAGACTTGTCTTTTAATAGTTTCGATGTTCTTTTGCTGCTGCTATACACTCTCACTGAATCTTGCCCAAGCAGCAACTCAAATCATGTTTGTTCCTAGGCACAATAGAAACTTTATATCCAACTCTTGTACATTTTATTTATTTCAGACTCTACAAATATTCTATGAGATAATCCTATTGATTACATCTTATATGAGTTCACCATTGACAAAAAAGATCATCTCTTCCGAATATCTTGCAAGCAGCAAGAAATGTCCTATGCTTCATTCTAATATGTTTTCTTTCACAGTCACCATAAGCCAAGAAATGACCATTTGGTTACTGCTTGTCATTTAATTTCCAAAGTGGAAAGAGGTATTCTAACAGAATCAGGTGTATATTGTATTTGCCATTTAATGTCTTTTAAATCTATCTGAATTCCCCAGATTATTTGTACCACTAATAAACATGATAGTTAAATGTTTTTGACCCCTGCTGTACTGTGACTGAAGGTGACCTGTAGTACCAATCATATGAAAACTTTGCCTGTGGGCAACTAGCAAACAAGCAAAATCTTTGCAGCAAATCTGCACACCTTTTTAAAACTGTGACCATGCTCAGAAGTTCTAGGTAAGCACTGTGCCTCCACTGCCTACATAATTTCTGCAATTCTAGCTGATCAAAACAAATTTGAAGCTCTAAAGTTGATCAAACCAGGATGCAACAGCCCTAGCTTAAAGCCTTCCTAATACCAAAAAAATTTTGCTGTTTGTTCCCTTGTCCTTCTTTCCAACAATCCAGACTAGTTTGGTGCCAAAGCCATAACTTTGTCTCTTTTTATCTGGCCCTTTCTTAGAGAAATTTAGCAGATTTCCCCATGTAATGACCTACACTTGGGCACTGGTTTCTTTCCATATACACTATTCATACAGAAACTTTGTGGTTAAACACCAAAATCATGACTGCATCTGAAGAAAAAAACCCTTGGTTTTTATTTCTAAAACTCAAAGCATAGGGAAAAAAACCCTCTTTTGCAGTTCTCAGCAATCAGCATTTCTTTGAAGTTTCTGCTTTAGTGTGTGACATTGCAAAGATTTTTCTGTAAGATTGGCAGCAGATTAAATCACAGATTGGACAGCATCTTTCTTTGAAGTTGTATGACTAGGTTATTTATTCATGAATATCTAACAGGTTAGATTTTGATAGGTCAATTTTTATATCGTGTCACCTGAGCGGCTTCCATAGTGACCAGCTGCTGATTGAGAAAAGACTTGGCAGAACATACCAGAGTGGAATGAATCACAGAAATCTCCATACAAAATAACAATGTATGTTCTGCTATCACCTTCCTACAGACTCGCCTGAAGTTAAAGATGATAGTGGTGTATTCATGCAAAAGATACATCACAGAGTTCACAGGCACTGTGGTATCATCCACCTGTACCTTACTACTCTTAGTGTTCAGTCTGAAACCTTGACTATACACTTAGTAAAACATACTGGTAAAAAGACAAGCAATATGGAACAAAGATATCTTTTATTTGCAGAGGATTTTTGGTTACTGCTAAACATACTGTACTGGGAAAAATGTGTGTTTGACCATGGGAGAGCTTTACCCTTGCAAAGGAGGAGTGTATTCAGTTCGTTTCAGCAAGCTGCTCTGTGATAGATGTAGCAGAAGATACAACAGTGTAATGGCCCCTCTTGCAACTTCATATCTGCAATTTGATTATAGCACTTCTAAGTCTTAAAATAATACATGTAATTGACTCTATCATAGTGCTATTGGTCCATGCTATACTTCATTCCCTAGAGTATAACAATAAAAAACAAATATTGAATTTTAAAGACAAGAAAATACCATATCAATTAATTTGAAACAAATAATAACTAACAGTTTTATAGCTTTTTTTTTTTCCTAGAGGTTCTCAGAACAGACCAGAACTCTAACAACTCTCTAATTAACTTAGAAAGAAACTAGGAAAGCCAACTTTATTCTGCTCTGAAACTGAGCAGCTTCTCAAAAGAAGAAAAAATTTTCTTTGCACAACTGCCAGTTTCAAAAAGAGCTGCAAGGAAATCTGATGGATTGTCAGACTGAAGCTTTATGTAAATGCACATAAGTAAGCAAATAAATGTATAAATAAATAAGATTATGCCAGTGCATTTCAAGTTTCAAATATGAAAAGTATTTTTCTGCATCTACAACAGATGTAGGAACATCATTGGAACATCAGTTTTATGCAGAATTTCATTCTTTGTAAGACATACATCTATAAATGTTAGACACAACTCCTTGGAAAATACATCTGAAATTGTTATTTCAGGCTGGAGGGATGGATGAGGGTAATTAAGGTGAAGGTGTGCCAGTGATGAGTTACCACAGCCACACTGTACATTTTGATCTTCAGAGGCAATTCAAGTATAGATCAGCACAAATTGAGGTATCTCACTGTATCAGCGCCTAGCAGAAAAATTTACACAACAGGCTCTTTATTCATTAGAATGCCAATAGTAGTAATAAAAAATAGTGAGATAATTTTAATGATCTTAGGAATTTCTAATAGATATACACTGCAGGAGTGAAAGAGATTCTAAGAAGCAGGAAGACAATGATAAGAGAATTCAAAAGGATGTTATACCTAAGAAATCTTCCTTCTGTGCTGAAACAGACAAATTCTTATCCCATAATAGGCATTGGATTCATAAATAATATGGTTCCTGTAGGCCATCCCACTGCTATTATTTATATACAGCTGAGAGCAGTTATGTGTTTGATCATTAAAATAATGCTACAATCCTTATATTGATGTGTTAACAAGTTAATTTTTTTCAGAGATGTCAGTGTATTCTCTAAGTTGCCTTAGGGGAAAAAAGCTTTCCAGCATCTTCATTGTGTTTACTTTCTATCTGAAAAATAAGGTAAAATATAAAATCCATTTTCTAAAAAAAATTTATCTGTCAGCAATTTTTTTTGTCACATAGCCAATCAACTAAAGCCAAGAAAACAGAATTTAAAAAATCTAACATTCCAACTGAAGTATACCTCATTAGGGGTTGAAGTCATACTAAGACACATAAATATCCACTACATATTAAAAGATACAAATAATTAGCTGGTATTTAAAGGGCATTTAAAAATAGTGGACATGAATATTTAAAATTATTTCTGGTGGAATTTGGAGGTGGATAACAGCCTTGAAAACTAGAATAGTACTTTGAAGCCATGAGTATGCATCTTGTCTTCAAAAGAGGGCTTGATTAGGGTGTAATAATAAAACATGGAACGGCATAGCTAACAATGAAAAGAAACAAAATCTTGAACAGCTGTTCCCAAATGATCATCATCACACCTACGCATTGAATGAGTCAGGGGTCTTGAGAAACACAATCACATTTTGATTATATCATTAAACCTCAGTACACACAAAAGAAACTGAAAATTTTCAATTTTTTTTCCGATTTCTTACTTAGACTTTTTATCTCCAGTAAGACACATCCCAGATAAGTTTTAGGATATACTACTGTGATTTAGATTTCTTCTATCAAATACCAAGGCATTATTTCTAGCATATAGAACCACCTGCAACATTCTACTTCTACAGAGCCTTATGGGACTTTCAATGTTTAATTTCTCATTGTATGCTGAACTGATGAATATTAAGTTTGAGGAATATTTTTTGCATCATCATAATATTTTTTTAAATTAATTTCTTTTGGTATATTCACCACCATTTTGTGTTTGTTTTCCTCAAGCAGTCACCTGGCTGAGCTTAGTTACAAGGTTTTTCACAGACTCAATTAAAACAGCCTTACCCTATTTTTCAGCAGGATTTTGAGCCTTAGATCAGACATAACATTCAACCAATTATGGATCTACAATAACATGATTGCAGCCAACTAAACTAAAGAATACAACTTATACTTGAAAGAATAAGCCACTGAGTCAAATATATTTGTAAAGACAGTAAAATGACTAAATAAAACCTTATGTTTGAGAGACTCGATGCATCTACAGATACATGAAGAAAAGATGCATGAGGAATTTTCAACATCTCTACAGACGTCTGGTTATGCAAGTTTACAGAACCATAGAATCACAGAATGGTTTGAGTTGGAAGGGGCCTTAAATATCACCTAGTTCCAAACCCCCTTTCATGGGCAGGGACACCTTCCACTAGACCAGCCAGCCTGGCCTTGAAGCCTTATTGTAAGCACAGTATTTATTTAGCCCCTTGTATATCTAGAATGAAATTCATTTGCCTTTGTTTACGTAGCTGAATTTAAATATTTTTTTAAATACTGGTGACTTCTCTTTAGTGACAGGCTAGTGTCATTATTATGGCAGAGTTAGGAGAACTTCTGACAGGAAAGACTTGCAAAGTTCTCAGCATTTTTTTAAAACCATCTGTTTCCATTTCCCTGTACATGATATCTTCATTGTCTTGGAAACAACATGTGAACTGTGAACAATTTTCTATATGGATTCAAAATCTGTGCTGCTCTGTTCAAGCTGTGTTACAGGAATCATTCAGCTGAAAGATGCTTGAAATTACAGGTTTTTTTAAATTGATTTTTGCCCCCAAAGCCTCATCCCTTTTTACATTGTTACTTATTTATATACTTGTGCCAACGCATGCATATTTTCAGCCAGAGGACTTTTACAACACATGCCTGTACATGTTTTCAAATTAAACTGTCATTCTCATATGGATGTCAATGACAACAAAGGAATTAACTGATGATGAACAATATTTTGATAATCTATCCTTTCTTTATCTGTTTTCTGAAAAATCTGTGCCTGTTTGCAGTCAGGCAAACATATTTTAAAATGCTTCATATGTATAAATACTTATACAACAATTATGCTTCCAGGTCTTATACCTTAGGCTACAGATGTGCCTCTGAAGTTTAAAGCTATATGTCAACATGATAAACCTCCCTCCTGTCACTCAAAGCTTTAGCTCTCTTTAGGAACTTGAAAATATGGTGTCTAATTTCAGAATGAAATGAAGATAACGTGCTCAAAAAAACTCTCCAGACAGCTGGACTTTAACTAGCAAAAGAAAAAATACCCATCAGTTTCAGCAATATCCACTGCTTCAACAGTGAGGTGAGGCAAGGACATTAATAATATTTCAAGGGTTTTTCTTGGATTTGTTTTATTCATCACATTTTGTATAATCCTTCTTCATCTAATACAGTATTGGATAACTGGTAAAGAAGAGGAAAAAATTTCTTTTCTAAAATTTTTTTCCAACTTATTCTTTAGTATATATATATATATATTATATATATTACATATAGCTTTCCTTGGAAATCCCTACTTTTCACATATCAGTACATTCTCATAACTTCAGTGGCTTGTCCTGTCTGGCATTCTTGCACCAGGGTTTCTGTAAATGAAGAGATGTATATGAAACTGCAAGTGGAAATCTTACATACTTATATAAGTATATACTTTTAAATTGCACCAATAAATATAATTTCCACTTATACATGTGTATATTGTAAATATTTATGTATTGATCTTTGAACAATATAGAATTGAAAGAAATTCCTTGCAGTCTTTGAGATCTGGCCTATATGTCTTGTTCTTTCACCTGAGTTGGCAGAGGTAGACATATTTTCTTATTAACTGGATGCAGTTTTGCAGGGATTATCTGCAGTTTTAGATTCTCACAAATAGGTGGCACTAATGAATTCTTTATTTGCAGTAATTTCTATGTTCCTAGCTAGGAAAGTAAAAGTGCTTTGTGTCCTCTGACACACTCCATATTGACCTCTGCTACCAATAGCAAATTTGAACTTAGTTATGAGGGCTGAAACAGATAAAGAGAATCCTGTTTTTCACTTCCATGAGATAAATAACTTCTACTGAATGTAACAGGAGTTACTCACTCATGAGTTTAGGAGAAGGCTGCCTACGTGCTGCATTAAAATAAGAAAAGCACATTGCTCTTTAATATAAAACATGTCTAGAGTGACATAATGTATTGGCAGTTCCTATGTAAGACCTGATTAAACTAGTTGGACCTGAAATATTACCTGGCATGCTAGAAATGTCAAATAAAAATTACCTTGAAATACGAATTTGAGTCACATTCCCTGCATATTTATACTGGGGTAACCTTCCTAGTGTCAATGTAATTTGGGGCATTTTTCAAATGCCATCACAAACTCCGGTTTATTAGCATTTTCTGAATAAGATGCTTCCACAGATATTGTTGGGTCCCCAGGCAGAGTTGATCAGTTTATCAAAAACTCTTTGGTGCTTCCAGCGAGGGAATCTGACCCCTCTCCATGCATTGCATGTGCACAGTAGGCAGGTGGGTATGTGTGCACTTGCACAATACATATGGCATGTATTTGTAGGTACTGAATGAAGTCATATCTGCAGAAATCTTGTTTTATTTAATTTTGTCATGCTGTTACAATGAAATTTTCCTCTGTGTATAATAGTATGACCAGGTCCTCATAGACAAGGAAACTATGAGAATTTAAAGATTCTTGTGAATCCAACCCTGTACTTTAGAAGTTTTGATACTTTGGAGGGTATGACAGAAAATATATTTAATCAAATTAGTAAATTTTTGCACTAGGGAAAAGGATGACCTTCAAGCTTTTTTGAAAACAGGTGTAATCCCCAGTAAAAATAGCTCAGAGCTTTCAGTACCATTCAAAATTTAAAAATTATTTTAGCAATTAGCCTTATGTTTGATAGATTAGGGATTTTAAACAGAGATAAGCTTACAGAGATATTATTTTATGAAAAAGAAAAAAGCAAAAGAGTTGAGCAAGACATTAGAATGCTGTGTGCACACAGCCTGCATTAATGTGAACACCTTATGCACTGTTCTGGAAGGAACACAAGGAAACAGCATCACTCAATCAGAAAAATAATTCTCTGTGGGCCTTCCATACTATAATGAAGCTGGGAGAAATACACATTACTGTCTCTTTTGATAACCTAAGGTTCTAAATGATGTCAACACATCAAGCACTTTTTGTGCCACTTTGAGTTTGAAGATAGCAGGCAAGCTCTGGTCATGTCTGTAAAGTAGATGTCTATAGGTAGGTGCTCTTACCTTCTAAAATAAGATGACAAATTTCAAAATATCCATTGAAAATTAAACACTTGTGTGGTAGTTGACTTTGTCTGGATGCCAGGTGTCCACCAAACCATGCTACCACTCCTCTCTCAACTGGGCAGGAAAGAGAAAATATGATGGAATGTTCATAGGTTAAGATAAGAGCAGGGAGGCATCACTCAACAATTACTATAAAACCGATTTGACTTGAGGAAATTAATTCCATTTATTGCCAATCAATTCAGAGTAGGATAAAGAGAAACAAGAACAAATCTTAAAATACTTCCCCCTACCCCACACTTCTTCACTGCTCATTTTCTTTACTTTCCCTCCTCCATCCCCTTTGATGCAGTGGGAGGGGGGATGGGGAATGGGGGCTCCAGCATGGGGTCCTCCATGTGCTACTGGTGGATCTCTGCTTCACTGGAGCACAATTTCCTCCTCCTTCTTCACTGACTTTGAGGTCTGCAGGGTTGTTGCTCTCACATATTCTCACCCCTCTCTCCTGTTGCTGTTCTGCAGTAGATTTTCCCTCTTAACTATGTTATTCTAGAGATGCTACCACCCTTACTGATGGGTTCAGCCTTGGCCAGCAGCAGATCCTACTTGGAGCCCCCTAGGATTGGCTCTGTTGGATATGGGAGAAGCTTCTGGCAGCTTCTCACAGAAACCACCCCTGTAATCCCTCACTACCAAAACCTTGCTATGCAAACCCAATCCACAGTTGCTTGTAATATCTCCAGAAACATGCCCATGCAGTCCATGGAAGCATGGTTGCTGCCCCAGGCCAAAAATGTGCCAAATCCACTTGCAAGAGATGCCAAAATTACAGTGCTTGGGATTTGATAGTGTAAAACTTAATTTAATTCTCAAATTACTGTTTGAAACAGTGCAGCCCCTACACAGTTAGGGAAAGTTTGCAATATTATTTCAGTTACTATTGATGACAAAGTTTTGCCACAAAAATTAAAATCTCAAAAATCTATACAGAAAAGCAGAAAGAAAAGAAAAAATAATTTCAGTGTTGAGAAGTGTTCACAATGCTGTGTTTTCCAATTTCCACAAAAGTGACAGATTTTTAAATGAATGCAGTAATTTGAAAGTCAATATGCATAATATGACTGATAGATACAAGAAGCGTGGCTGTGTTGTTAATGTTATATACAAGGAAACATTGATGCAGATGCAGCAGCAACAGGTTATTGGGAGAAATTAATTGCTTATTTAAAAATTATTATTTTATTAGTATTTAAAATTATTATTTATTAACTTATTAATTAAAAACTTGCAGAAAAAGCAGAGGAAGGGTGAGTAAGTTACATGAAAAGAGATGATAAGCAGAGGGAAGGAAGGAAGGAAGGAAGGAAGGAAGGAAGGAAGGAAGGAAGGAAGGAAGGAAGGAAGGAAGGAAGGAAGGAAGGAAGGAAGGATAGAATTCGGAAGGAAGGAAGGAATTCGGAAGGAATTCGGAAGGAATTCGGAAGGAATTCGGAAGGAAGGAAGGAATTCGGAATTAGGAAGGAAGGAAGGAAGGAAGGAAGGAAGGAAGGAAGGAAGGAAGGAAGGAAGGAAGGAAGGAAGGAAGGAAGGAAGGAAGGAAGGAATTAGGGCAGGGCAGCGGGAAAGAGAAGAATGAGAGTGTTTATATAAGTAACTGATAAGAAGGTCATGCAGTGGAACAGGTTACTCTGAGAGTTAGGGGCTGCCTTCATCTTTGGAAATTTTCAAGATCCAACCAGACAGCCTTAAACAACCTTAGAGCTGTCTCTGCTTCGAGCATGAGGTTGATCCAGAAGCCTCCTGAGGTCCCTTCCAACCTGAATTGTCTTATGATCCCAGATCCCAGAATTAACAAGAATAGCTTGGACACAAATCTACAATGGGTGCAGTTCCACTGATACAGAAGTATCTTTTATGGAAATAGCTATGCCTGCCCTAATCATCATCTGATAAATATGACTTCATCCATACCCACACTGGGACAGCTACTCAGTCTTTCCAGGACAGTTAATACAGTCCACATTTCCAATGAGAAGAAACCCCATCTAGCTGAGGAACAAAAAACCCAACACCATCACTCTACTGTAAAGAAGCAATTTACTAAAATACCATCATCCTCCATTAAACCCAACACCATCACTCTACTGTAAAGAAGCAATTTACTAAAATACCATCATCCCCCATCAGCTACTAATCTTTAAATAGCAATAATTATTACATGTTCCTGTACCTACTAAACTAGACAAAGACAGGATATAAACACATTGCTGAATCACTTAAGCAATAAATTACAATGTGTGCCTTGCAGCTTGAGTAAATATTGTTGACTTGGAGTTCACAGTAGAACACAGACTTGCACAAAGTTACCTTGCCTGAACTATGAAATCAGGTCTCTCACATTAAAGCATAATTTTTCAGGGAGAGAAATCTCTGTTCATAGATTTTTCTGAACAGTTTTCAGGAATAAAAACACAGATACGTAATTTTAAATACAGGTTATGTCTGGAAAATTTGAAAAAGAATATTTAGACCTGGGGATTAATGGGTGAAAGTGCCCTATCCAATATCAAAACCTAGTGTTATACCACTAGTTTCTGTGTTTGGAATTAATCCATTAACCATTACTCCTGAAGCCCAAATATCTGACCATTTTTTCATGCATCTGATCATTTGCTCATCCAGACTAGAGGGCTACGACAAGATTTTGGAAGACAGTGTTAAAGGCACACCTTCAAGTTGCTCTAAAACTTGAAAGACATGCAATGTGTAAAGAAATGAAACTTGGTTTATCAAGACATGAAGTCAATGAAAATGGTTAGGTAATTTTTAGAAAAGGTAGTTCCAGTGCTACTGTATGCAACTGTTTCAAAAAAAACCATAAGGCATTTTTGTTTATGCACTCATTCATGTATTTTTTTTTAGTTTCATTTGTATTTGCCTCATGCTACATATTATAAAAGAAAAAGTGCTGTCTGTGTCTTGCACATAGCACACACACCGAAGGGTTATGTTTGCTGCAATAAACAGTGTCACAGAAAAAGAGAGGCACTGACCACACCTTCAACCTCTTTGGTCTTTCCAACAACAGATTCTTTTTTAAGCTTTTGGGGTACATTGCTGCTCATTCCTCATTCAAATATTTTTGAAGAAAGTACCTGAATAATCATATTGTCATATTTTACCATGTCACTTTCCTCTGTGAATCTCACAATCAGCTTCTCATTGCAGAATCAACTGTATAATCTTTAGAATAATTTGTTTGTTTGTTTTGTTTGTTTGCCTTTTTTATTTACAAATATCTACACCATGTTCTTTGATAAACCCTTATGTCACAGTCATCAAACCACTATGCTGCAACAATGGAAACACTATACAGAAAAACAGGCACCAAAGTTATTTTCAAATTTAAAAAAACTTATAAAAACTAAGCATCTTCCAGCAGGAAAGCTTCAAGCATCCAGCATGTACCTGTATGTCAGGTGTACTCAAATACTCAACGTCCCTCAAAGTGTTATTTAGTTCAACCATGGCTTTTTATTTAGCATACAACTACTGCTTGACAACTACTCAGTATCAGAATTTTACAGGTTTTTAATCCAAGGCATTTCCAAGCATTGTTTTGGGTATACATACCATGAACTTGGACCTCTTGGAGTCAGCTACTGGCTGGGGGCATCCTGGGCAAACTGCTTAAAAATACATGATAACATGAGCAAGTGAAGGCAAATCTGAGTTCCTCTGACTCTAAGGTAGTCAGGATGTCAGCTAGCGTCAGATTAGGAGGAACATTAGCATCTTCAGGTCAAACTGGGCAACTCAGGTTCCCCAGAGAAGTTTTAGAGATGCCTCATCCCTGGAAGTGTTCACTGGATGGGGCCTTGAGCAACCTGATGTAGTGGAAAGTGCCCCTGCCCAGGGCAGGGAGTTGGAACTAGATGATCTTAAAGTCCCTTCCAACCCAAACAATTCTATGATACTATGATTGGTACAATCTTTAAAAAGCGGGGTATGTGATCTTGAAATCAATTTCTGCTAGGTTGTCTGGAGACTAAGATAGGTTGTGGCTGTCCAGCCCTGGACACAGCATATGTGCTTGCTGCCAGTTTTGCAGTCTTTAGGCAGTGCAAATTCTTATAAAAACACAATAATTTTGCCCAGGTTTTGCACAAGCCATTACAGAAAATCCCTGAATGAATCCTAGTCCTGGACACAAGAACCATCCCAATTTAAGGATTTTATAAACTTTATTTTGGTCTGTGCTTTCCTTCTTCTTTGGCTATAACCCCTGAATGAGCAGAGGTGGCAGCACCATCTCTTTCCCAGGAAGGGGTGAAAGTGGTGGCTGGCTCCTGGGGAACCCTAGTATTTCACTTTTCCTGAACTCATTAATAAACTGATAACAGAAAGGAAACAAATTATCATTAACACAAAAAAAACGAGAAAAAACCAGAAAAGAACCCAAACCAAAACAAAAACAAACAACCCCCCCCCCCCAAAAAACAACAACAACCAAAACACCCAACAGAAAAAAAACCAAAAAAGAACCCCATGAAAACCATGAAATCCCAGAAACCAAAAATCCCCCAAACCTCAATCCCAGCCCCAAACCCTACCACCATTCTCAAGTGAACAGGAGGCTGTAATTTAAACAGTTTCCTGGTCTGGGCCCCAGAACTTGATCATTCATGGAGGTCCTTACCTCATTTTGGCCTGGTTTCAACTAGCAATGTCCCAGTCTTGTAGCCCAGCAATCACTTTTAATAAAGAGCCCGGATATGGCCACCTTGTTCTGGATATAAAGGATTTTAATGACACGGAACAGTCACCTCTCTGCCAGGGAACACTCCCTGCCCTCTTTTATTTACAGGTACAGCTGTGAATTCAATGAGCAATAATGAGTAATGGTGCAATTTTGTGCTGGGAAGAGATACAAAAGGAAATATTGGATAATGAAAAAAAGAAAACTCAATGCTGAAAGCCATGGGAACTGGCTGGAGAGTAGCAAATGAAGCTCATAAAATTATTTCTCTATTTAGATCACAAAGTTTTTGAAGCATGATCTGAGAAATAAACAACAATAAATGCTTTAAAGGAAAGCCTTTTAAAAAATAAATAAAGAAAAACTGTTTTAAAGGCACAGGGTTTTTCATGTAAACAGAGATCTTGAGACTGGAACAGCAGAACCAGAAGCAATATAAGCTCATTTCCGAAAGCCAGGTATAAACTTAGGACTTGCAGGGTCTCAGTCTGTTGCCTGGATTTGAGACAAAAAGGCTTCTTGCAGTAGGGAATATGCTCTGTAGTGTTCTGTGTCCAGGATCCTGTCTCCATATTTCAATACTACTGAAATTTCTTCTGAGGCAAAATCTGTAGGAAGTTTGCTGTCCCAAAATCAAGAAAATGCATTGTTCCAAACAGTAGGAACTAGTCTGTATTCTTTAAGGCACTAAATAGGAAAATAAACAAAAAGTAGATTGGAAATGAAAGCTTCATGAGTGACAGACAGGACTGATGGTTGTCTGGTATATTGCCTCTGTGTTTCACAGTTTTATACCATTATTCAGATGTCTTCTGAGAAAAAGTGTGTCTGCAGTTACCAGCATCTCCCCCTCACTTTGCTGTCTTCTTTAAAATAAATGTTATTGATCAGTAGAAGTCTTTTCTGAAATTGGCAGAAAGGTATGAGTCTATTAAAACTCTCTTATTAAAGTTGAATATTACTGGAAAGAAGAATTGATTTGTACTAGATTTATATCCGTTAGCTTATTGCTGCAATTCCCTATTTGTAACATTTCATTACACACCTTCAGAAGCTATTTTTTCTTCTTTTTATTTCATTCTGTGGGTTTTGCTTTTGATATCCTGAAAGATAGATGGATTTTTCCTATTTTTATTGTAAGCATTATTTTGTACATACAAATTTGTAACCAACTAAATTTTGCAAATATTTTTTTCCCCCAGAGGACCCTGAGTCAACTGTGTCCAGATTGTTTTGTTAGCTATGTTTAAAATTACTGCAGAACATATAAGTTTGTGAATGTATGTGTCTTTGTATCAACATATAAACCTTCAGTCAGATTTCTTTGAGTATGAAAACTGGCAGTCTCCGCTTAAAGATTAAAAAGAAAAGAAAGTTGGAAGGAAAATGTTTTGAAAATTACTTCTAGACAAGTGCCACAGTAAAAGGGAAGGCTGAAATAAATCAGAACTTCTGACTGCTCAGACTGCTGGTGCTCTCTAGCAGTTGCCATTTAAGAGACCAAACAATGGTTCAGTGCAGGACAAAAAGGAGTGTTTTGAGTCTGAAGCCAACTGTTCAAGAAACTCAGCCCTCTTCAGTACCACACCTTTTTTGTCAGCTAAGAGAAGTCATCTGGCACATATATTTAGATTTCCATTTTAAAAGGGGGATTTCTGAAATACTTTTTGAAAATAGTTGATTACAAAGTTTCTGTTGCCTTTAATGAGAATAAAGGAAGGCTTAAACTGTATCAGACCAGTCAGGTCTTTTAGAATAGATCTCCACAGTAACCATTCATATATATTTGGGTGTTTCTCTAAAACAGTAGAGTGAGTTACTAATATTGTCTGTATTTCTTTCATTGTCTTCAGCTCCATTTGAACCCTGAGGGCTCAGCATTGTGTCTGAACAAATATTTTACAATTACTATTTTCTAAAACAAATGTATCTTTGAGTCGCCTGAAGTTAATATTGAATTTAAGCTGAGTAAGAAGAAAGAACAGTGTGAAACGTGAAACAAGCCAACTCAGGCTACAACCACAAGCAGGTGAGGCATGATTTGTAAAAGGTAAGGAAAGTATTGCCTGCTTCTGAACATCTCCGAAAAATTTCTTAACCAATGGGCTGAAAATTACCTCTGTGGTAAAAGAAATAATGAATTTACAAGTTTTGGTCACACAAAACTAGAATTTTTCTCATTTCTCCTGTGTGGAAAAAATAAAATTCTAGAAAGATGTCTAAAAATGAAAGTGTAATGTTCTGTTTCACTTCTTAGTTCATCTGTGAAATTCAGCAATCTATAAAATTCAACAAATAAATAAATGAATAAACACATGTACACTGTTGTTTATCTTTGAATATAATGAAATGTAAGCATTTCTCCCTATGTGATTTCCTGAATATTTGATTTGGACTATGCACACAGTCATTGCTAAACTGGAGTTCATTTGAAGTAGTTTTGATTTAAAAAAAAGTATTTCTAGCACTTTATTTCAAAAGTGAGATACTTAATAACTGTGGGGGATTAGGGTTGTTATTTGTTTTGTTTAGTTTAATTTTTTTTTTAGTTGTTCTGACTCCTGGCCTCAAACTCAATTATAAAGCAGTTTATCAAAAAGGTATTTGGTACATCATGCACCATGAAGCATAGATCCTTTCCAGTGCAACTTTTGAATTTCTGAATCTGTTCTAATTTTCCTTCTAACACTTTTTTTCTCCTTGAAATGGCTATTTTACATTAGAATACCATCAGGTTCTTAGACCTTTCTTCTTAATTTCATCAAAATGCTAATAAGCTTGTTTTGTTCAGTTTTTAAAGAAAATTAACTGCATCTTGAAGAACAGTCTAATAATGGATATAAATTTCTCAACTTTTTAAAGCTCAATATAATTCCTCTAAAAATATGTCAAAGCCAACAATGTAGAATTTTCTTTGCCTGATATAATAATAATAATAATAATAATAATAATAATAATAACAATAATAATAATAGTAATAATAATAGTAATAATAATAGTAATAATAATAAACCTGGCAATGTAATAAAATTTAATTTATTTGATGACCATGGTCAAATGTGAATATCAAACTGGAGAAGGTTCAGAGAGATGCAAGAAGAGCAAGCTTGCTCCTTCGAAGGTTTATGTTCCTATGGAGAGTTTAATAAATATCCTTCTTGTGAATCACACAATTTTTGAGATGATCAAAGAGAAAAGAAAAAAAAACCAAAATAATTATCAAAAAATACATGCATGGCTGAAGAAATTATATAACCTTCAATTATTTAATATTTAGGTTGTTTTTAGTCCATAATCTTTAGCAGGAATACAATGCTACCCCTTCCTGAGCTCTGGATTCTTAAAGACAATTATTATGCTCAAATGTCTAAATCCTGGTCCTGAGCTTGTGTTCTGGCCTTCCAGGGCAGTAAAAAAAAACGAGGAATCAGGAAACAAATTTGTGCTGGTGGACACTGGTTATGGGTGACCAGTCAGACTATAATCAGGCAGAATATCATCTCTAAAAATTGTATCAACTGATCTGACTGAAAAAGACTTGCTTATTGTTCCATGACCCATAAATAGAAGAACCTATAATTGCATTTAAAAAATATTACACATTGCAGCCTTCCCATGCAGACAAAACTGTGGTGAATGCATGATGGAGATGGAAGATATCTTATTAAAACAAAACTAGACTAGTGCTGGAAGCAGTGAGTACAGTAAACATCTGACATTACAAAGTGAATGTGTAGGTTCACTGCCATGAACAGATATCTTTACAGATATTTACAGATATCTGTAAATCTCTTTCTATGCTTTTCTAAAGTAACCCTAAGTTCTAAAATGGTACAGATGAATAATGATATTTAGGATATGTCCCACTGATCTGCTTAAGGTGCTTAATATGCAATGACATGAGGCATGACCTGTTGTGTAAAAGTAGCTTCTGCAGGTAGTCAGGACTGATCCCACCACTCATCCCTCAGCTACCTCCTGGGTTGCTTTGTAAGTGCCTCAGCCCTGGAGATCCTGTGTGCCATTTGAGGGACATGTGACAACAACCAGCCTTGGTCTCAGGAATGAACCCAGCAACCTGCCCTTGAGGCATCCTTAGCAGTCAGTCTCAGAGGCAGGTCTTTAGAAGCTAATGCTTGTGTATATATATATATATATATATATATAATACTATTTTATTTTAAATATTCTTATTCAATCCATTTGATTTTAAATATTATTGCAAATAAAACTGGAGATTCTGTTTGATACCACATTTTCTTTTCTTTTCATTTCACCAAACAGTCAATTGTTTTTCATGTTTGACTTATTACAGATATATTTGGGGGTTCTGTTGTTTTTTAGAGTATTTTATTCATCAACAACCAAAATCCTAGTTATACGGGCATTTCTTTTAAAATAACTGGGGTGTATGGAAATTGTTTCTTACTGCTTGACAGCTAATGATATGTTTCTGTATAAAACATGAATATTTATTACCATTCTGAAAAAAATAATTATTTTCTATCGAATATAACAGTAGGTGTTCCCATTATCCATGTAAATGGTTAGTTGTTTTAAAGCTTACCAAGCTCTTGAACTCAGTAATGTATTAAGGCAATGACTTCTACCAGTTAAACAGATTTCCACCGTGAAAAACAGATGTCTTGTCATGAGCTGCAAACCTGTTCCCATAAATTTACTTTAATTTCACATTTAAAGGCATAAACTAAAGTCTTTGAGTTTGCTGTTTCATTTAATATTCCTACAGCTTTATGTAGATCTCTCTGGGAACGTATTACTACCTTTTCAATCTTTCTTTCTTTCTTTGTGGTAAAAAATAACACTTTTAACAAAAGGGGTTACTAAAGCAGGTTAGACACAAGCAAACTTTGGGATGAAACCAGAGAGAAAAGTTCCACAGGAGCTTTCATATATGTAAGAATTATCATGGACAAGCCCTCAGGTAGAGATGAAAGGCTGGAATTCATAACTACTTTAGCCAGAGTTCAGGTAACTTGGAAGAGAAGGAAAAACATCAAGACTTTCAATAACTCTTGTGCTGTTTCCTAGCCCTTGATGGCGGGGCCCTCTGTGGTTTACTTCATAAGAAAGGTAAGAGTTTCTCCACTCTCCAGTGAGTCTGACTCCATGTATGAGGCATTAAAATGCACAGGTTGAAAGCTTTCAAGAGCAGATCAGTCTCTAGACCTACCACTGTATCAAAGTGGTTGAATTGAATTTGCTTATAGCCCAATGAATTGAGTTTTGACTTCCTGACCTCTTTTTGACATCATCCAATGTCAAGCCCTGACAATACTGCTGCTGGTAAGGTTATTTTCTTGATATACCTCAATAACAGGAGTCTCTTCAAAGGACTTCTAAAATGACAGTTTTCATAACCTATCAGGAAAGAATTTGCAACTACAGCAGTTTTTGTGATTGTTGGTATTCAAACAGAACTCTCCTTTTTGACAGATGACATTAATAGATAAGAGCCACAGGGAAGAAAATCAGTTTGTCCAGCTTTATGGCTAAAGAAGTGTTCCCAGAATTAGAAAATGAGGGAATCCTTCCCATTTTATTCTCATAAGTACTGAGTATATTATTAAGCAGGCTTGTGCAAATAGGCCTATAATAATGAACTAAACAGTGCAAGAGGCCATTTTGTGTCTCTGAAGCTAACTTTTAGTCTGTCTCTGTTCCTATGAATTCTTTGGGAGACTTGACCTGAGGCAGAAACAATACAGGATTGCTCTGACAGTTGGTCGCCCCTTGTGCTGCTTAATCTGCTGGTATGTGCATACAGCACAGGGACACTGGTGCAAGTGTCCACAAGTAATTCATTGACATTTGTGTGGCACTCCTAGGCTAATCTATCTGTGTTGACATCGTGCTGATGGAGCTGGATTGCTGTTCTTGGTCGGGGCATATTTCCTCTATTTCAATCCCTCACTAATAAAAGGGATACGAAGTAAGGAAGGAAGGGGGATAGTACTTCCCTTGTCAATGCTAGTTGTTTAAATCAAAAGCCATAGTAGAAACTGTTCTTTCTTTCTTTGCACTTGAGAGATGCTAGTGTTTAGATCACAGCTGGGTGTTTTAGGATGCTCTGGTGCTGCAGCAGTCTGACTGATTTTAAATAAGAAGGACAATTGAATACTTTTTAGTTTTACCTTAGAAGAACAACACCTTTTTCATGAATCATAGAATCATATAGGTTGGAAAAGAGCTCTAGTGTCATTAAGTCCGACCATCAACCAAGCAAATCTGTGTAACTTGAATGTGTAGAAGCAGATCACTTCTGAGTCTGGGATGAACCTAAGTTAATTTCTGAAAACTCTGAAGTAATTCATCATACTCAGATGGAAATAATCATTCTGGAGGAAGTCCATGATGTTGTGAACATGGATGGGATTTAAACTCAGTTTTCCTGTCATGGAGCAGTGTGACATCAAGATAAGGAAAAATTGCTCACATTGAGCTGATAAAATAATTGGCTCAGTCACATAATTACTGTTAGTGCCATGTGCTGATCCTGCCATCAGGTACTTTGCCCTGCTATAAAGACACTAAAACCTAATAGAGAGCAAATTATCTCAGTACATCATCTACTTGAGGGCCCCACTACAATCACGTTTGAAGACTGACTGAGGACATACATGTGTCTTCATTCATTATAAATGTCTCTAGCACCTCAACAGAAGACCATCAACCATACCTTGGCTTCAGAAGAAAAATGACACTGCCGTGCTAAGCTGGAAACAGTGGTCGTAGCTCATAAGTATATTTATTTCCACAGTTGTACTTAAACCACTAGAGTAATAGCAACAACATGAACATCAAAATCATACCTTAAGAAAACTGAAACAAACAATAAGATTTAAGGTCAATATTAGTAGTCTTTGTCTAATGTTGTGTCTCATATGCAGTACTTCCATACTATTTATAGATCATTCTGTGAGAATTGAAGTAATATATTCCCTTGACAGACCTGTACTTCAAGTATATTTATGAAGTGGATTTATATTAATATGAGAAGTCAGATAGAAGTATCTACATTTCACAAGAGATGAAGCCAAGATGAAAAAAGGGGCTAGTAACCCCCTATTTTTTAAGAGTACATCTTGAATCATCCTCCCTTGCTTGCTGATGGAACACCATGAGGTTCCCAGGGCGTGTGGAATTGCAGCATATTCACGTCTGTAGAAGAAAGCTCAAAAGCCTTCAAGAACCAAAGTGACCTTGCAAATGATGGTATGTCCTGGGCAAACTAACATTCCTAAAGACATGCTAACAAAAAAGGTTTCACCTCTATACTTAATATCTCTAATTAACTGATGAATGATATCCTTAATTTAGTGGCATTTATCAACAAACAGCATTATGCAATTTCTGCTAAATGACAATCATGTTTTGCCTAATTTCTATAATAAATTGACCAATCTACATAGAGTCATGCTTTTTCCTCTCCCTAACTCTTTCTGAGACAGCCATCCATTCTGTAAACTCAGTGGTGAAAGGATCCTACTTAAATAATTAAATGCTGTAAAATGGAACTCATGAAAGAAATTAGAGTAATAAAGATCTTCCTTTTTTATCTGTGGCTCTAAACATCCCTTCAGAACCTGATAAGTATAAAATATTTCCCTTTTAAAAGTATGCCTATACCAGGACTTTATTTTAAGATGAATATTTTTCATCCTGAGTATGTTACATAAATTGCATCACCTTAAAATCTAGTTTTATAGTACAAGTAGCCAGGATTGAAAATTATTCTTATTTATTTGTTCACTGAAAAGCAGCCAAATATATGCAATGAGTACTTTCATTGATTTCATATATTCACATATACTTTCATGTGGATGTTGCAACAGGAAATATATTGATAGGAAGGGAAAAATGCACTCAGGAAAGAGGAAAGTGATTTTAGGAGAACAGTTCTGTGGGCAAACTGACCTCAAAAGTACAGCATAACATGAATTCTGTCTGTGTGTTATTTATCAAAATGTGCTGACAGCCACTGCTGGAGTACCTGAAAGTCCCAGCCAGGCACGGCTACCAATATGCTGAGCAGCACACAAATTGACCCTGTGTCCCAGAGGGTTTGCACTCTGGTTTTCAAGGTACTTAACTGCAAGAGGGATGGGTAAATGGAGTGTGAAAGAACCACTAGTAGGATAATATACTTAAGATGGACGCTGGTATAAACTTAACAATGGACTTTTGCAGAGCAGTCTTAAAAACCTTCTCTAATTTCTGAGCTTCTACCTCTGTGTCTGATGACTATTTCTTTTTGTCTGCTTGCAGCTTTTCCCAGTAATAAATACAGAAGGATCCTGCCCAAGTCACCATCTGACATTTTGTGAAATCAATGTGAAACTACTGAAGTAGCACCAATAAGAAATAAAAGCTGTGTATTCGAAGAGAAAGAACATAACTTTTGAAAGAGACTGGCTCCCATTCTGATATAAGAAAAGTGATGTCTGCTCTACCATGAAAATTTACTCAACAAATTTATAAACATTTAATTTGGTGGTTGGTGGGGCCTGTGGTACAAGGGACAAAGTCCACTGGCGAGACAGTCCCTAGTACCAAAGATTTCTCCTCCGGTTAGGGTGACAAAAGAGGCTTCCCCCAGGATGCTTTGTGTTGCTATGCTAATATACCCCAGTTCTGCTTCCCTGGTTGGCCCATTGGCCTCCCTGTCCCTTTGTACCTAATATGTCCCTGTCCTAGAAGGTTCTCCACTCCCTGTTCCCCCATTGGCCCTTGCCCCCTCGCCATTCCCTCAGAGCTTTCCCATTGGCTTCTGTACCCTAGTCCCGCCTGTGTATTGCCCCTGTACCCTCAGGTCATTTGTCTCTGATGCTCAATCAGCTCCCGTAGTTAAACCTGGACCCTCCGTTGTTCTTTGTCCCTGGAACCCTTCACCTGGTGTGGCTGCAATAAACCCTGTCCGTGCAACCCCATACGAAGACCCTTCCCAGCTCTTTGTCATCGATCATTCCTGGAGCTATCTGTGTGTGCATGTGAGTGTGTGGTGGGCCTGCTAGCAGATTCGCTTTGAAGACGCTTTTAGGAAGGTCACAGCACCTCGCACTCCGGCACTGACAAGCCGTGCAGTCCACAACAGTTTAAAATACTTTATTTTGAAAATACATGACTGAGGTAAAGTTTCCTTTGTTACTAAATGAACAAGAAAAGTCTGAATTTAAGTTATTTCTTCTCTAAGTTTATTATGAAAAGCAAATAATAATCTTCAACCACTTAGTGAAATGTTTTGTTATTACAAAAAGAGAAATGTTTGTTGCTTTCATATTATTCTAACATAGATTTTTTTTGTTCTTCTGTTAATGGCAATGTTTTTTAAGTAGATATAACTACTTATATTTTTCTGATCATAATCATACATATATCTTTTAAGTATAGCCCTAAACCTTATTTTTAATACACAAGTAGCTGTTGAGTTTTAAAATTCAGAATGACCAGATGATCCCAGATAATAAGCACTTAAAATGTATTGTGCATAATTACTAGATTCTTCTTCCATTTGCCCTTCTGCTTCCTGCTGTCTCTGTTGCTCACCAGTGAGTTACACATTTAAGAGGAGGAAAGTCATCTATTGACTGCAGCGTTGAATTCGGTTAATATGCCTCACTCTAGCAGGACAATGCATGCAACACAGCAGGCCTAATTTGCTGTCAGTCTCTAGCTATGAATATTGCCAGCAAATCTCTGTAGTCAAGTGGTTTTCATTGCACACAAATTCTGTGGTGTGGTATTCTCTGCAGAATTTAATGACCCAAGTTCTTATTTGAAAAAGTACTCTTTTACAATGGCATTCTACTTCAGCACCACACGCAAGTGAAGTATATAAAAAAGTAGATCCACTGAAAAAAATGAAAATGCAGCCTGTCGTAGTATCTGAAACAGAGTGTAACCAATGAAACACTTTTCTAAAAGGGCAGCAAAGGAGCAACTTGGTAGCTTTTATATATAAATATATATATTCCTTTAGAATGGGTTCTTCTAATTGATTGCCAAGTCCATGAGAACACCAGTGCATTATTTTCTGGAAGCAGAAAGCATGGCTGTGTCTTTGAGAGGTGAATTCTGCTGAATGTGTGAGGTTATTGTTATGTTTAAAGCCAAAAGAGAAATTCAGCAGGGGAACCTTTTTCTTAAAATAGTTGCCACAGTAATAAGAACGCTGTTTTATGGCTGGTTTATCAAAGGTGCTGCACACAAAAAACCTCTGCTCTATTCAGTATCTTATTCTCATTATTCTTGTTGCTAGTAGCACTAATCATTCCTCTATTTTCAAACTGAGCATTGACATTGTGAATTCACTGTTGAGAAGAGGAAGGAGGAGAAAAAAATTAGCAATGTTTTATTTGTATAAACCTTTTTTGGATCATTTATTAATAGATCAAGGTTGCAGCACATCCATGAACACACGTAATTGTCCTAATTATCTATAAAATTCTTCAAGGTGAAGCTCCTTTCTGTGATCAGTTCCTTTGCTGCTTTAGTAAGAGCTAGGAAGAGGAGAATGTGCTCTAGTCCATGCTGCAATTTACAGTGCACAGAGAAGTAGCTGCTCTTTTGCCTTGAACAGAGCCACTCAGAGAGTAGGTAGTTCCATCCAGGGTCTTACAGAACAACTCAGCCTTCCTTAACACACATGGGTGTAGGAGCAGAAAATAGACAACTATGTTTTCAGAGGATAGTTAGACTCTTGCAATTTTAGACCATATCATTATAGGATGTACTGTTGATATTACTAAGTTGCAAGTAAATCAGTAATCAGTTTCCCTATCTGAAAGGGTAGAAAAAAACTTTACCTGACTTCTGTGTTTCTGCTAGAAAAGGGCTATAGCTTTAATGGTAAACTGTAGGATGCCTGGACATGTGGCCTACTTAAAAAGGTATCTTAACCTCTGAAAGTGCCAGCATTTAAATCACAAGCTGGGAAAATTACCTGACCCCTCAACACCTGACCCTTCCATGGAACTCTTATTTAAAGTGCTAAAATCATAGTAAACACCTACAAGACAGTCCAGTTCCCAGACTTTCACTGTGCCCTGGCATTGCTCTGGCTAGCAGTGAGGTTGTAGCCTGGTTCTTCTTAAGACTGTCTCTGAGAAGAAAACTTGAAGGTCTTTGGGGAAGTAAAAAATCTTTCTGGAAGAGAGTAGCTTACTCAAAAAACCTCTCAAAATATACTCAGCAATTTCAAGTGTGTTCTGATGCAAGTGTGTGTAATCCTGCACTTTAAATTCAGCTAGAAACTGGACCAGAAATACAAAGTAAAATGTCAATAAGAGATTTTAACAATTTTTGAGATTTTGCTATTATACACAAACTGAAAGCATGTCTAATCCTTTCTTAATCCAGACAATTCAAATGGAAAGCAATACATGTAATGATAAAAAAGAAAGATCACTTTAAGGACATTGTTTTTTACAAAAGTGTTAACTAACATCTGCAAATCATAATTGATTATGAAAATGACAAAGAGGATGATGATGATGATGATGATGATGATGATGATGTTGATGAAGAAGAAAGTAACAATAAAAGAATTTCATTATGTAGAAAGCTTCTCCATAGCCCAGGAATAATGCCAACATCGAGGTGAAATAACTACTGTGCTTTAAAAAACCTCCTCAGATCTGATTGGCTTCTGGTTTTTTGTATGTAAAATGTTGACCAAGAAAATTCCTTTTACTCCTCATTTGGATGGCATGACCTATGAAAAATGCAGCATTCAACAAAATTATTTGAAGTACTGCAATCTAAGAATGGTGCCCCTAATGGTACCAGTACCGTGAACTATATCATTAAAAACTATGTACCTCCTATGGTCATTGTTCCCACATTGAGTGAGCCCCATTAAGCCAGAGGTCAAATTTAAACTGAGAATTTGGAGACAAACCTCCCAAGATAAAACATAATGCAAATTGCTTTGGGTTTATTACAAAAAGAGAAATGGAGACATATCTTACCTTTTACTTTTGTCATTACAGAAAGAGTAAATGCCCTGAAGGAAAAGAAAGAAGGGGGTAAATAGGCTGATGATAGCTAATGATTTAATAGTGAGTTATATTAAATGGTGAGAATGTAGTCATACAAGTATTAAACCAAGACCAATATTACTGCTACCTGCGTTTTTAACTCTAGTGGCTGAATTACACTGTATGATTACTTACAAGGCATGAATCTGGCAGCTGCTACTCAATTTTACCTGACAGCATTCAGTATCAAATAACATGCTTTTCTCTATTATTTTTTAATATTACTAGAAAAAAAGAACTTGCTGTTGGCAAATAACAGAAAAGGATTAGAAGAGCACCTTTTTTTTCTAGTTTGTCAGTTCAGTCTGCATCACAAAAGAAAAATTGAAAAAAAGGAAAACTAGTCATGGTTATTTTAACACATGAAAGAAACAATTCAAATGAAGACAAAATTCAGCAATTTATGGATAACCATTATTACATATCAAAGTTCTTATTATTCAAAAGGAAAAACAACCCCTACAGTGATTAAAGTGACAAATCTTCCCTTCTTAAATTAAGTATTGTTTATGTTACATATAATTCACAACGTAAAACTCAGCCTCATAGTAAAGCACATTCATTGTTTCAAAATCACATTCATTAATTCAATGCTACTAAGAGGCTGAGTTTAAAAGATATGGTGAAGTAACCACAGACCAGTAATTCACAAATTTACGATCCTCTTTTTTCCATAGATGTGAAAGCTTTTACAAAATTAGATGATTTTTTTCTTTCCTTTGTTTTGGGGGTAGAAATGAATATTTAAATAGCTGTTTCCAGATATAGTTTTGTGCCCTTGTGGGACTGAAAACTTCTAATGAGGTTTATGTAGCCCTTAGACAAATTAGTACAGTAGCCTTTTTATTGTTTTCTGTGAAAAAATGTAGGCCAGTCAGCATCACCCAAACTTCTGTCTCAAATAAAGCAGACACTGTTCCACTTCTGACAGCAATGTGTGTGCTCCATTAATGGGGTGCTTGCTTGCTCAAGCAGGTCTGTATTAAGTAGCAGTACAGTTATATCTATCAGCAGTCTATGTTGTTAAAAGGAGGTTGTTAATTCTAGAAATGCACTGAAGCATATTTAAAATAAAAAATCACACCATATGTAACTTGGTATGACACTAAGATAGGAACCTAGGATCTTATTAGACCAGTTCTCACTTTTCTCAGAACGGTTTGGAAAGGGCAATTACTTCATATGGACTTATACTGCATTAAGTTTAAGATAATTGTAATGTTTTCATAGAAATAATTGAAAAAAAAAGTGGGTAAAAGCTAGCATGTAATTCGTGTGCAGTGTAATAGTTAGTCACAACTTTAATTGCTACCAGTAGCAAAACTATCCTTACCCAGGTTTGCACTAAGCACTGTAAAAATGCATGGGAGAAAAAACTTCTGTTGGGGCACATCCCAAGGACAGAGAAGGGAATCCCAGCTCCATAAACATACTCAGCTGTTCATATGTGGCTGTTGCTCCTGCTGCCTTCCTACACACTGGACACACAGTACTGAGTCATTCAAATGATGCATGTAAGCCACCTCTTGGCAGTGGATGATGTTTTCTTCTTCCTCTTGATTTTTCAACAGAGTAGCTAGTGCTAGTCTTTCCTGCTGTTTTATAAGGACCATGCTCTTTCTTGTACCACCATTTTCTTGAGCTTTGGCTTCTGCATCCTTCCCATTTAACCACCCCAACAGTGTCCATTCAATGATAATGCCATCATCATTCACAGAATCTCCTGTTAGCTCCCACACCATATGGATCTATCCCATGCCCAAAACATCCTCCTCTACTGTGCACAGTCCTATGCTCGCTGCCAGGACAGCTGTGTGCTCACTAGCACAGCTCTGCCAGCATTTTGGGATCAGCAGACACCAGTATTCTCACACTGTCTCACTACTGTAGTGTCTTACTAATGGTGGAATCATGGCAGATGTAGAACAGGAAGTTCAAGAGATTGCATCAGGACGGGGTGGAATAGTGGGGAAAACCTTTTCTTAATTCTTAATAGTAAAGGAGTGAAAATGAGAATTTCCCCAGAACCTTTCTTTTACAAAGATATATTAAAAGCACTGTGGGTATTTAGGTTAGCTGTGCAAAAGTCAGTGGCTGCCTGGATCCTGCATAGATAGTGCTTAGCCTCAGGAACTGTCCTGGGTTGCAGTGTATTCTATTACCATCCTCATGAGCTGTGGAAATCAGGTGGGGCAGTGTTTCCTTGCCTCCTCCCCCCAGACTATCTTGCTGTTAATGGCCCATCATTGTCCTGCCCCATGACTCAGAGATAACTCCCTCCAGACCATCTTCTGTTAATGAACCTAATCAACACTTGGCCTCATGACTCATCACCCCATTGTGAGATGCTCCACCCAGAAGGAGGAACCAAGCATCCCATCGTGGATATAATCTGGGACTGAACACCAGAGACAGCCTTCCCACTGGGTTTCCAGAGGACAGGAGCTACACAGCCACCACTGGACCTTCTGAGGAAGAGCAAACCCTTTTTCTACAGGAACACCGCTTCAGAGGACTGCAGCCACCATTCTACCAGACTGCTACCACCACCCTGCCTAACAGGGTGTCAGGTTGTATCTTGACTCTGTCAGTTTGAACCAGCGTTTTCTTTTATTTTTTTCCTTTTCTTTGATTTCCCCATTAAATTGTTATTCTGACTTGGTGCCTCCCACTGGTTTGTTTTCAAACTAGTACAGGAACATAAATTGGGTGGGTAAGTTCCAGAAAGCTGAGTATGTTTTGTGTAAAAATAGAAATGTGCCCATTTATGAAGTTTGAAATGACTAATTATGAGAATTATGAAGTGTCTCTTTGCTCTTTCGGGGTGAAGTAGAGAGATTAGAAATTCCTGATTTGCATAAGGCATTCATCATAACGAGTATGGAGAACACAGAATCAGGTAGAATATATATATAGATAGGGCTGATAAATACAGAAACATAAACTTACTCTTATAAGCAAATTTCTTTTTTTTTTTTTTTTATTACAGATCAGTAGTGGGACCATAGGAAAAAACAAAACAAAGAAACTACTGGACACCTGAGCTACAGTGCATGACTCAAAGTCTGACTACATAAGTAAAACTTTAGGTCACGAGGCTGTCTTTGTAAGTCCTTACCAGGGAATATTAGGAGACAAGATGTGGATAAGAGAATATCTTGATTTGGATAGAGTTGCACCCACTTATTAATACACAATCTACCCTGGCTGCCAGATTCCAGAGATAAGAAAACCTGTCTAGGTAAGGAATGGGTTGATAGTATGACTACATCAACAAAGTCTCTAAACAGGGAAACCTATAGCAGAACAGCTCTTCAACCAAAGTTTATATTGCTCTCCCAAGTGAAAGGTGCCCTATCAAAAACTGGTTATTGGTTGGGTTTATTTTCAGCATTACTGCCTGTATTGAGTTTGGCTGAGCTGGAGTTCATTTCGCCACAGCAGCCCTCACAGTGCTGTGCTTTGCGTTGGCAGCTGGAAAGGTGTTGGTAACACACCGGTGTTTTGGCTACTGCTGAGCAGCACTGGCACAGCATCAGTGCTGCCTGTCCAACATTCCTCTCCCATCAAGGGGCTGGGAATGGGTAGGATCCTGGGAGGGGGCACAGCTAGGCCATCTGACCCAAATTAACCAAAGGGATATTCCATACCATATGACGTCAGCTGAGATATAAAAGTTAAGGGAAGAATGAGAAACCAGGGGCATTTGTTATCCTACAATGTTTGCCTTCCATAGCAACCAGTCTGCATGCTGAAGCCCTGCTTTCTAGAAAGTGGCTGAACACCCCTCACTGATGGGAGGTAGAGATTAAACTTTCTTTCCCCTTAGCGCGTGCTAACTTTCAATTGTTTTGCTTTAGTAAACTGCCTTTTCTCAACCTGTGAGACTCTTTCCATCTTAATTTCTCTACCCTCGCCCTCTGGGAAGGGGAGTGATAGAGCAGATTGGTGGGCACCTGGCATCCAGCCAAGATCAACCCACTACACTGCCTTTGCATATCTATTTTGTTGTTGCTTTTGTTTGAATGGCACATATATAGAATGTATATATCTATATATATATAAATGTGTGTGTATATATGTCTATACTACATAGGCAATTAATAGGAGAAAATTCTAGAATAATTAACATATTAAAACTACACAAATATTTAAGAACATGCTAGTCCTCACCTTCCATCTTAGTAACTGAGAGCAAGAAGAAGGACAATAAGCTTTTAGAATTCAAATCTCAGACTATGCAAGGCTATAAAAATCATCGTTAATATTCTGAATTATATCTGAAAGCACATTCAAAGCCAGAAAGGAATTTAGTACAGGTGTCAGCAGGATTGACAAAATTTTTTTTTCTGCATCCAATTAGAGTAAAAAACCAGCAGAGATGATCTTAATTTATTCCAGAATATTGAAAAGGAGATATCTTTTAAAATTAAGGCTCTCTCTAATTGTGAAGACCTTGGCAAGTAATGACATCTATTTCATGAAAGACCTTTACAATATTTTTATTACAGCTTGCCTGCATTATTTTTATTTCTTCTGTTTTTCAGACCTGAAGACCCCTTTTTTATTCTTCCCAGAAGCCACAAGAAAAGGAATATTCCACCAGACTTAACTTCAGTAGGCAGTGGCTATTACTATCAAATGTTTGTACTGCATTACACCACAATATTTAAATCAAGCTAAATCAATATTTTGAGGCACTATATTAAAAAAAGCCATTTCTAGACCAGAAAGCTACAGTTTGATATTGACTGTTGTCAGTGCTCTACTCCAGTATGTCCCCAGTCTGACAATAAAATGGGAACAGATAGAAACTAAGAGTAACATCCAACTTATTTTCTGTCCTGGAGTAATAAAGTCTTATTAGACCAGTTTACCATAACATTCTGACAAAAAGCATCTGAAATGAAAAATACTTGTGTTTTCAGTGCATAAAATTCAATAAAACAGAAAAGATAAGATAAAATGGTAATGTTATTAATTTTTCATGATGTTGCTATATCTAAACAAAATCTGGGAGCCACCTAATATTTTAAGTTTGCAGCAAATTATGTCCCCAGATTTTTTCAGTGGCCAAATCACCATCATTTTCTATTTGTACATTGAAAATCTCTTACATTAACTGTCACTTTCTATTGTTAATTAATATATGAAGAAGAGCTCTGCCAGAAGTAATTTCTTCCCTAAACTTGACAGTGAATGCAGGCTAAGTTTCCATATTGAGATTTGATCCCTTCGATGGGAAATGTAGACTGGTAAGAAGATCTAAACTAAACTAAAATCAATATGCATATGGCCTCATGCCACTGTCCTAGGTTTTCATTGGCACTTTCTTGTAGCTTTTATGAAAGAGCTATAGTGTCTTTGAAATTTCTTCACTCCAGACACACTACCCAAGAAAATACTAGAAATGACAGAAACAGAAACTTTATAAACTGCTGCTTGGAGCTGTAATCAAGCCGTTCCTGACAACTTCAAGAAAGAGCTGGAAACTGCTTGCCATTGTGCCTGCAAGCTGTGCACTGCCAATCATCTCTCCTAATTTAATGCTGAGAGTCATCCAACTTTCCAGCATGGAAGGGACACATTGGCAATTTGTTATCATTAGGGTACAACAAAAATTTAGATCTCTAGATATTTGTATTTGGTTAATGTTTAACAAAAAATAATCTGCAAAGCATGTAATCTCAGGCCATTAAAAACAACAAAAATGCTCTCCTCTCAAATAGGGAGCCTAAGGAATACGGCTTTTCCAAAGAAAAACATGAAACAATTACGTCATTCTATTAACAGGTTCCTTTCCTTTTTAAACAAAGCCTGTTTTGACAGGGAAATTAAAGTGATGAAATCTCTTCAATTTCCCATGAAAATCTGTGTAAATTTTGAAATTATTCAGTTTGCACAGAATTGTCCGTAGGTTTCTGCATAATTCCTAAGAGGTTTTGGCCATCTTTAGCACAGAGATTGCCTTCCCCTGTAAGCAAATACCTGTGAAACTCATTAAGTGAATGTGCATCTGTCACATCTGTCTAGCATGCTAATTTTCATAACGGATGACAACGCACAGGTGCCTCTAGTTGTTTTGTATTACTTTATGTGATCCACAGAGTGGACCTAAATTTTCCGCCTTTGAAATTCTGCATAAAAAGCAAGAAGAGTCTTCTAGTTAAAGGAGTTACTTGGTGACCCAGACAGCAGAGAACTTGCATGGGAATACAATTCTCTGATTGTGCTTAAGTTGGTGAAACTCAGATAACAGTACCAACTAAACATTTCTCATTTTCTAACTCTCAAACTTGAGTCTGTAGGGACTGATTTATAGAAGTGCAGATGCAGTCAACAGAAATTGTGCTTTGAATGTATAAAATTCAATATAAACACACTGCAAAATGAGATCCTGCATTTTTTTATATTGGACACTGAAAATTTCTAGAAACTCTTGAATTCAATCAATTAAGGGCAACAAACCTTATTTACTACAGTGGGGATAATACTCTGTTCATTTTACAGGACCTTATGGAAATAAATTCACAGTGTCATGTGAAAAAGACAAAGTTCTGGGGGAAAATGGGGGAAATAGCACAAGATGTATAACATTGTTTTAAGAAAAGCAGTTACATGTAAGTCCACATATCACAAAATAAGAAGAGGTTTTAATACGAGCTATATTCAATCAGAGTAAAAAAAAAAGTAGTTTAGGAATATGTGATAAATATTTTAATAAAGCAGGATTAATAATTTAATTTTCAGTTTTCCATTAAAAAATTTAAATGCTTACTTAGAGCTCTATCATGATTCTTTTTTCCTTTCCCACTCTTTAATAAATATCTTTTTTTTTTTATTTAAGAAAAGTGTTCGAGTTATATTGTGAATCATATCACAGTTAAAAAAAGAAGTTATATGTGACTGGTGTTACAGAACAAGTTTTGACTACCTTCTCCAAATACCTAACTCAATAGACAAGGCATGCATCTCTCTTTGTATATGGAATTAGGTAGCTGTGTGGGGATGTGATATACTGCTACACAGCTGTGAAGAAATGCAACAAGACATTTCTGTGATTCTGTTTTAAGACTGTGAATTATAGTAATTTTGGTGTAGTTAGTTCCCATACATCACTGCAGAAATTTATGCAGTCCACAAATAAAAAAAGTTTCCTTTCATTTAAACTGGATTCTCCTTAATTCAAGGGGTTTTAGTTGCCTTGTGGTTCCTGATGATTGTTGTATTGTTCCTAGAAAATGTAGTTTTTACATTATCTATAGCATTTAGGTGGCACAGAATACCACATAATATAAAATCAAATAAAATCCTTGTGTAGCATTGTGTCAGCTAGATACATTATATTCTAATAAATTCACCTTTCCCTGAGTTAATTGGTGTTTACTGCCTACATTAAAAAAGTACTCAGAAACTTGCATGATTTACATTTTGCAAGATTTTTGCTGTTTCTTTCCTTCAACAAATGAACCAAGTTAAATAGTTCCATTTATAAATAGAAATAATGTGGATATCTATATAAAAAGATTATCTGAAAAAAAACTTAGTACAAATAGATTCTAACTTTACTCAGAAAACAATATTTCACATTTTTATTTTTTAATAGGGTGGTATTGAATATCATTCTTAGCTGCCTCTTCTGAAAGTCCTCTATTTCCTCAAAGAAAAATATATATGGCTCCTATGCCTGTGGTGTAAACATGCTTAGGAGACCCTTGAGGGCCCAATCCAACCCAGCTGGAGACAATGTCTGTCTTTTGATGGAATTCAGTGTATAGTTGAATTGGACCTTAAGGGTAGGGCTGACTAAAAAATGAGTTATATCAAACTCAAAAAGCTCATCTCAGCCACAGTCCAAATCATGTCAGCTTTAATAGCAGCTGAACCTGCTCTCAGCCCTTGGCCACGCTGTGAACCTTACCAGTAAAGTGGTGTTTAGAGCAATACCAGTTGGGAGTATGCAAAGAAAACAAAAATCAAAATAAAATTGAATGTAAATAATAAATAGATTCTTTTACCTCAAGAAGATTGCTTTTTCTAACCAAAGTCTATGAATACTTACGATTTTCAACACTTTGTGTGAGCTTCTGTAAATAGGTACAAAGAGTGGTACAGTCAGACACATAATTGGACAAGTCAACATGCACATTTCAGAATATGCAGACAAATTTCTAAATTTAATGTGATTTTTTATAGAAAACCCTTAATATAGATGCTAAAGTAAAGGAATACCTGCATGGGATACTGAAGGCTGAATTCATTACTTCAATTAAAGCAATTAGCTCTACACAGCTCCACTCAAGAGATGTGGAAAGCAGCAGCTCTGCTTGAACTGCCATTCATTTCATTTTCATTGTGATAATATTGGCATTCTCTTTGTAAAAGGCTTTAAAGGGAGAATGAAAAATAATAAAAGATATTCTTCTTTTAATCATATGCAAAGAAGAGAGGAGAATATTCTTAAATATGAGAGTAGAAAATAATTACCAATCACATATAATGTGATTTGTTATGCTGATTAAGACACCATGAATGAAGCTTGATACTGGAATTGATCAGAAATTCACGCTATTTTCTAAGTGTTTGTGGAATGAGGTAAATTCAGTTATAGAAAGACAAGGTCATCTTGTTGATTTGGTTTTTATTTTAATTTATGAAGGGCTAAGAAAATAGCATCTTTCTCTTACTAATCAGTGAGGGGAAAATCATTCTATTTTTCCCTAAAGCCAGCTGGTGATGTTGGTAGTACTGGTTGAATTAATCAACAATAATTCATGGAATAGTATCATTTTAGGCAGACTTGGAGATGTCTATGTCAGACAATACAAAGAAGATTAGTAGGCCTGACTCATGGCTTCTAATGAACTTGACAGCAAATGGAACTAGCAATTTAGTGGCAGTTGAAGAGATAATCCTTTCTTAATCCTTCAATTTTTGCCTTTTCATGAAGATACATAAAGTGTTTTCCAGCTATCAGAGGAAGTTCAGAAAACTTGTGTTTTCTGTCACAAGTATGAGGAAAATATGTCATTCCAAGATTCACTCCCTGTAATGAATGGGTCATGTATGGTCTCTAAGACGAAAGTTTTATCTTGCAGTGCAGACTTTCACTAGAATTAATCCCTTGGGGGCTAATTCCCTCTATTTAATGTCATCTAAGATGAGGTTCTCTTTGCTGGTATTCATAAAGTAAATACAATTTTATAACAATAAAGGAGGTTCAGCCAAAGTAATAAATTAGCTTCCCCAAGGAAGGGACACTATTCCAATAAATGACACTGAGTAAGGAATCCAATAGTGCTCTGTGCAACCTGCTAGATAGTAATGCTTCAAAGACTGAAATTCTGCCTGGTGGAATTGGTGTTCCGCTTAAAAGTCTCCAAATTGCCAGCAATTTTGCAATGGTAATTTTCTTCCTAAAAGGCATATTTATGGATACTATGGAGGGCTATTATGTGCTACAGGGTGCTGGGTCAACTGAGGTTGGAAAAGGCTCCCTCTGGTCTCACAGATGTCAGAAAACTCTCCCAGAATCACAGTAGCTTCGGGGATAAACAACAGAGACTTCAGCTCCTCCTGCTATTCTGAACTGGCCTGCTGTGAGTTTGTCAACCTCAGATATGAGCAAGGGGCAGAGATTACAAAGACTGTTTTAGAAGTACCAGAGCATTGTGCTAGAAGGAGAGACAAGGATTTTCTGTAATCAATGAGGTCCAGGTAAGTAGGAGAATTTTGAGTAGTTTTTTAGTGGTAAATTTGGCTGGGATGTCTTTAAATTACAGTCCCTGCCCAATGCCAACCAAAACAAGGAAGCACAAGGTGTTGAAAATTCTGTTCAGTCCATTGTGCAAAACCATGACAAAATGCTGTTTTTCTCAGTCACTAGGCACATCAAACTGTTCATTGAGACTGTGACACTTCAGACCAAAATATTCTCTCCTGAGAACTCTGGTCTGGGAATCACTAAGCCCATGCATAATATCTGAATACCTGAGAGGTATCATGTAGACATTTTATACCTATTTCTGTGACTGAAGAGAAATACATGCTTAATGTTTTACCAAAGCCATCTCAGGTGGCATTTCTGCTGCACTTACTTCTTGTAAGGCTTGTCCCCCCCTGGTTCAGGTGGTTCCTGCTACAGAAATTCCAATAACATGCAACTCAAAGCATGGATTACAAAAATTTAAAGGTATATCCATTAAAACCTCAACTGCTGGTCCCTTTGAACCAGACCAACAAGTTTAACATTGTGATGAACTGCTCCCCTTGCCCTTGTTCTGGTCCTTAGGTGAAGCTTTATCTATAAAGCACAGTCTCTTCCAGTGTTACACCTGACCTGCCTTGGGCTAGTCTCAAGCACAGCCACTGATGCTTCAAGGTGCTGCAACATGAATTGTTGGTATTTTGAGGTGTATCTTCTCCAGAATGGACTTATCCTTAGGTCCCTTCCAAGGTATACCTGCTGTGGTACAGTGTTGAAAACATTTTAGGAGAGCTCCATAGTTGCTATCTCATCATAATTCAAAATGTTACAGAAACTTGGACAAGACTTCCCATTTCTCTTCCTTCTTCCCACAGAGTGCAAGGCAGAAAGGGCATGAAAAAGGGAATAGTGACAGGAAGTTTTTTTCATAGCTGTCATGAAGCTTTCTCAGAAGGCAAATCAATGTCTGCAAGTAGTGGCCTGTGTGTACTTGAAATGCAACAGTCACTTTCTCTGTTTGGTAGTAATAATTTTTGGTTCGTCTTTCACTGATAAAGAGTGGAAGAAAGCAAATGGAAGAAAAATCACAATAGGATGAAAAATGATCCCTACACGGTTTTCAGCCTTCCTAGATCGAAGAAGAGGTATGTGAAATTAAGACTGTGAATGCATCAGTATAGAAAAATAGAGAATCTGACTCAGTTTTTGACTTGACACTGACCTTTTAAATACACTTGAGGAAACAGTTGTGCTTATTTAAAGACCAGTAACCTGCAAAAAATCCTTTTTCTTCATCCTCTGAGATTTCACAGTCTTGTCAATGCACCTGCAAAAGGAAGCAGTCCTTGACTTGAGAAGCAGTTCTGTGTTCAGCAGTTGCAGAAATGTCCAGCTGGTTAGGATAAATGTAGGGATGTCTGGCAGGTGGCAGCACATGGTAGTAAAGTAAAAAATACCACAGCCTAGTGCTTTATTGCAAGGTACTATGATACTAACTACAAAAATATTTATGACCCATAGTCAAGGTTCATTGATTTCTGGCTTCCCACATTCCCACAAGCTTGTTTTGCTCAGTTTGTTGCTGAAGTTCCCGATTCAGCAAATCATGTGAGTGTGTAATAGCATGAACTTTTTGATTTGTTTGTCCCCCTACTGGCCAATTACTAGTGACCTTCACAACATTAGGGATGGGAATGCAACACATGGTGACACAGCAACGTAGCTTGGACCAGCTTGGAGGTCAATGTCCCTGTCCTGTCCAGCTCTTCCTCCCCTGCCTCCAGTAAGTCTGCATCTGCAGAATTATGTACGTAAATACTTTTAGATTCAAATAATTCCAAGAAAACCCCCAGTTTCAAAGCAATTTGAAAACTGTGAGTGAAGTCAACTATTATTACATATTGTGTTTTATTTAAGAGGGAAAACACCCTTGGGGAGGATCAGAACATTAAATATAACACAAGAATGTTAATTTGAGTTCTAATCTTCTGCTTTTTTACCAGCGTTGCAGCCTTAAAAATGACACAAAATAATATAGAATAATACAGTAGGTTTGAAAAATTAGTGTAATTCCCATCACTTGTTAATCATTTACATCTATCAGTTTCTATCCAGTATTTGAAGAAGAATCCAGATTCTTAACATCAGTTAAGAATGTGATGAATCAGTCTGGAGGCCATCTCTATCCACATGGATGACAAAAAGGTGATCAGGAGTAATCACCATGGGTTTACTAGAGGTGAATCCTCGTTGTCCAACCTGATTGCCATCTGTGATGAAGGGAGAGAAGTGGACATCATCTACCTTGGCTTCAGCAACCTTTTCAACACTGTCTCACACAACAATCTCATAGGCAAACTCATAAAGTGTGGATGGGATAAGTAGACAGTGAGGTGGATTGAGAGCTGGCTGAATGGCAGATCCTAAAGGGTTGTAATCAGTGTCACAGGGCCTATTTGGAGGCTGGCACAAGGGGTGTCCCCCAAGGTTTAATACTGGGATGTGATCCAAATCCAAACACCTGTTGGACTTGAAAGGAATACGGTTTGATTTAACTTTCTTACTAATAATTAAGAAATACTATAGATTTCTATAGTGAAAATTCATTTGTTGCCAGAAATAATGTCAGTATATTTTAAAGGCACTCTTTTGCCTTTTTATTAGTAGTATTCTGAGACTATTACAAAATAATCCAGGTTGATATTTCAGTCTTCATACATAGCATGGTCAAAACTGCCATATCACTATCAAAACCATTTCAGAATCTGGGAGGTTTATTAAAGCAGTTCTTGTTCTCAGTCATGTGCAGGGGGCATACTGCATCACCTGGAGGATTTCTGCCAGGATGCTATGAATCATTACTCCAGATCCTAATCAAAACCTAATTCGTAAAGTATGGATGTTGCATTGTTTCCCCTTAAAGCATTTTGGGTTGGTTTTTTTACTGCATTTTGTCTTGTCTCTATGAGTGATTGGCAGGTCTGTATACATGCTGCAGGCTGGTGCTGATTCACCTCCAGCTGTGGCATTTCCCATACTGGCAGCTATTACGTTGCTACGACTTCATAAGCTAGGATTTAGACAGAATTTTTGTACAGAGCCATCTATTATTCCAGCAGTTTTAATAAAGCCTTGCTCAAAATGTATGAGCACTCTCTAAATACATTATTGTGTGTGCAGATGTTGCAGAAGCTGTATACCTCTAGAAAGGGACAAAACAGAAATGATTTCTGTTGAAGTAATTAAGTTTGCAATGAGGTGACTAGCTATAATAATATCCTTTTAAAAATACTTGGAAAGTGAGCCTTCTTTGTGACTAGTAAAATATTTCAGACTTTACAACTCTGTATTTCTCCATCTATACTGCAAAGGCAGATTATCTATGGGGAGGGTCATATTTTAAAAGGGAGATTGTTCCCTGAGCCCATCTACTCTCTCTTATTCTTATCACCACCTAAAGGAAATTACAACAATTACTTGGCTGGGAAAGAAATATTAAAAGAAATATTTATATTACCTGTAATAATATTCAGTAGGAAAAAACAGAGACAGCGGGTGTCATCTGCGTAGCATCTTCCCTTTCACCCCCTGAAATCAGCAGCACAATAAAGGGCTCTGTCAATCAGATGTCTGGAACTGTTGCTACAGTTCTGTGTTATCTCTGACCCAACCAGTTCAGTAAAACTTGCAAGAATTCATAATCTGTTAATGACACAATGTGACCAAAAATTTTTTCTGAAATTTTGCTGTTGGACAAAGTGATATAGTCAGATGTTCTGAAAGAAATAGATATGCTTTTAGTCATTTGCACTTGAACTCTCTCAGTGTAGTTCTGAGCCAACAGTGGAACAATTCTATATGTTGATCCATCCTTACTCTGGCAACAGTTCTGCTACTGTTGACATATATATTCATATGCCTAAGTAACTTTCAGAAGAGCAAATTTTTCATATTTGGAGCTTTATTCACACTCTTAGACCTTTATTATGAGTAGGGGAAGCTAAGTGCTGCAACAAAGTAACAAAGTAAGACTCTATAAAGCTTCTGAACCCATCTGAGAAGATCTATGTGCCAGGCCAAGGGAATACATGATTACACCATTAAAACTTATTACTTTATCTAAGAACTATTCTTAGATTTGCAAATATCATTCTTAAGTCATAAGTCAGGGGTGCCGCTCTTTTTCTGAAAAGTTATTACTTTGCATATCTTAGATGAAAGGAAATAATGACTAATAAAGTAGAAAATAAAAAAAAAAAAAACAAACAACCTTTTGGACTTAAAAATTACACTTTATATTGAAAATTCATCCTAGTTATTAAGTGAAATTTAAAACCCAAAATTTGTACACAAATACTTGGCAATGCCTTACTAATGTAAGGAAAGTATAGTAGCTCCTCTTAAAAAAGCTTTACAAATACTGTGGGGTTATTTGTAAAATAATCTAAAGTTGCCTTAGAACACTTCTGATATATTGTCTCCCTGCAATTAATCTATTGTAAAAATCAGATCTTAGTTTTGCTGAAAACTTGGCATCTAACTATCCCAAACTTTGGCACATAGGAAAGAAGTAAGCTGTTTCGATGATTATTTCAGTACAAGAAACTAATTTAAACAGAAACCATGTTACATAGCTCAAAACCATTCCTATTGCAAATCAAGTGAATTAGTTAATTATTAGTATTATCACAGAGCCTAGAGATACAGAAAATCAAGGTCCATTATGCTTGGGAGTACACGAACACAGGAGACAGCCTCTGCCCTGAAGAGTTTTTCATCTAAATAGACAACTCAAACTGGAAAAGAAAATCATTGCAGGAAATGAAGCACAGAGAGATTGCATCGCTTGTTCTTTGTATCTAAGGTTTTTGAGATGTTACACACTGCACCTACCTATATTATTTTTATACGTATATTTATATACATCTAAAATATCCATTTGATGTAGCATGATGTAGTCCATAATATATGCTAATCCAAATACATTTTAATAACCTTAATAATCTGCCGGGAACTATCAGGCAGTCCATGATGGAGTTACCTCAAGACTGTATAGGGTAAACCATCACTATTAGGACTTTCTTAAGTGACGTATTTTCCTTTAGTAAAAGATGAAACTTTTGACCTTGTAATGAGAACACTCGTTGTGCAGTTATGTTTATAGGGTTATAGGTGTAACTTTTAATAATAAAATTCATAACTGCTCATTGCAGAATATGATTCTGAGATTACAGAATCAGATTTATTGAGGAAAAAAAAGAGAGAAATACAAAGATTTGACTTCTCTGTTGAAATCCATTACTTTCTTTCTGCCCAGAAAGTGTGCAGATGTACAGACAAAAGTAAGTTGTCTGCAGGTTTATTATACATGTTTTTTCTATATTGATTGGGAACTGATATATGTTTAAATTGGCTCGTTCTGCCACCAAATCTCTTCTCAGGATCTCATTATGAGAGGTCAAGGTACTTTAATGGCTTAGCAGGTCATTTCAGTATTACCTAGGAACAAGTAATCCTGACCTACTTGTGTTTAAAATGGGCAAACAAAGAAACATCCTAATCATCTGTAAATATGTGCTCATTGCTTGCAAATGGAAAATTTCCTAAATCTTGAGATAATTTAACCATGAAGAAGATAAAAAGTTATGAATTTTCAGGTTTTTAGGAAGAGTTCATTGCATGTCTTCACAGCTAAAATTCCATAATCGGGAGAGAAGATTACATTAGATAAAATTTCACTAAGCAAAAGCAACAATAAGAAATCATAGTATTTTATGAAAGAGGAAGAGATGTGTTCAAAAATGTATAAAAATTAAAATTTAAGGATTTTAATATTTTGATAAGGGGAGATAAGTGTCATGTGTAAAGTGGAGACCCTGCCTCTTACTGTGGGGAGATTTCCTGGATCTGCAGTGTTTGATTTGTCTGTCAGCACACCAGGAAAGCCAAGACCCAGTCTGTCAGTATCCCATTAGGGGGACCCTTCACTGAATAGTCCTGCTGAATGGGAGGGCAGCTCAACTGACTTTTTCAGGGACACACCCCAACAGCGTAAGGGAGATTCTTTAGAGGGTCTTTCCACTTTATGACCCCTCAATGGGTCTTGCTCTTTATTTGTGTATGTTCCTTGCTGCCAGTGACTGCCAGCACCGTGAAGGACTCACATTAACAGTTTCTGGAATAACACTCTTTATTAATATAAAATTATGACAGGTTAAGGTTCAAAGACTGTTGTTGATAGTATCTGACTGCAAAAACATATTCAAAGCAACACACAGACAAACTGTAATCCCCAATAAAAGCATTCAGCACACACAGAATGTCTTACCCAATAGGTGTCCCTACAGGGGAAAAGACAGGTTCATCCCATCAACTGATTCCAGCAGTTGAATGGAGTCTTCCCTAAATTTTCCCCATTCTCTACTTTTATACTATTTCTTTGTGTTTAGCTGGAGCTTGTGTGATTCTAGTCATACATAACTTTGTTAAAGATTGGTGTAAAATTCTCTTGCATTGCATTTAAAGATACAGTCAATGAAATCTAGAGCACAGCCCAGTGAGGGGTGGCTGTACCTCAGAGGTTGTACTTTTGGGTTGGAGGTATTTGTTAATATTACAATTAGGTTATAATGAACCAAGTTCATCTGAGGAGAGTGATTTCACCACAGTTACTGGCTCAGCAGCCTCCTCTCTCCCCTGGCTCACGGGTGCTATGCAGTTTTTCAGCTGTAAAGTACCATCGAGTTCCCCTCCCTGCAAGAATTTCAGCGGAGCCTGGTTGTGGTGTCTCCACTCTGCTCCACCCTGAGTTCCATCCCCCTTAGCAGCTGCTATGGCTGCAGATTGTGGGTGTGCAGAATCATCATGAAATAGGTTTCCAGCATGCATTCCATCAGGAATGTAATTTACCGTATAACTTCTGTACCATTATGACTTCTGTTAGGATGTGAATATAACTTCTCTGTTTCCTCTAATTTTACCCCCAGCCATCTTTCCACAATAAGCAAACAAAGAAAGAAATCCATGGCTAATAGAGGTAATGACAATAAGAGGAATTGCTGCTATTTTTTATTAAATTATAAAAATGAAGGATAGTTTCAGTTCATTAGTAGATAGACATAGATTGCTTAAAATAAAGCAGAAAAGTCACAGGTGTTCAATAATTCTTTTTTCAGTATTTAAGAAATAACAGGATGATTGATTACTACACACAAGCATGACGAAGCACTTTCCAGACCATTAGTAACTGTGAAAGATATTAAGCAACATCTACTAGGTATAAACTTTTTTTAAAACTGCAGGTTTGACTAAATTACAAACAGGATTACTAAATGAGCTAAATGTGGAGTTTTCTGGCTCACTAATGTTCATTTTTATTAAATCTTGAATCTTTTATTACATTTTAAAAACTACAGAGTTCGGAAGACTGTTAACATTCAAAGGAGGAAAGTAGATAGCTCATTGACCCAAGCTTCATTTGCTGTGGTGTTAAGCTATTTGGGGGAAAAAAATGTACGAACGATCCTGAGGAGTTTTAAATACACATGTTCAGTTTTGGCTGTGGGGTCCATCTGAACTCTAGTTCCACACAAATGAAGTGTTTCTTTTCTTTGTGACCACTGCAGAACAATTTTGGCTCCTCTAATGATTTCAAAGGACTTTTAACATAATATTTTGATTTATAAAATGTTACATTAATTTTCAATATGATCTGACCTTTTAAGAGTAAAGGTTTTTCTTTAAGTCTCTTGGAAGCCTTGAATACTTGTGCATTTTGGATATGCAACAGAAACTTTTTTAGAACATCTTTTAAAAACATGCCAAGATTAAAATCTTAACAAAATCTGGTCCAAGTAAATTTCAGATATTAAGGTTTATTTTTCGCAAGCTATATTTATTATCTGAAATTTGAAATGAAGTAAAACTAGCTCACCTTAACAATTCTAGTAATGACAAATAAAAGTAAACTTGTCTGTACTGAGCTTCACATCTGTTGGACTAATTGCATTTTTGTGGTCAGTTTTCTCAGTATTTTTTCCTAGAGAAATTAATTAATCCTGGAATAGTCAACATATTGTTCCTTCATTAATCCTTATTTAAAAAACTACTCATACCCAAAGGTATTATTACTATCCTGATAAAGGCTCTTCAGAATCTGTACATCTTTTGCTAGCCCACAAAGTGTGTTCAACCTAAGTTTACAGTACTCCTGAAACAACAGTACTCCTGCTTCTTGGAGCAGGGAATTGTCTTTGTATCCCCCAAACACAATGAGCTTCTGCTCATGTTTTCCTCTCATGACCTCAACTAAGATGCAACCAAGTCACAGATTAATGAACTGTGAGCTCCATCAAAGGGATAGTTTAACATACATTTTCTCCAGGGCCTTACCCATCTGCAGGCAGATTGACTGTATGCTGCAAGAGTATAATGTCTTTTGTACACCCCAAGCAATCTGCTTTTCCATCTGTGGTGTCTCTGGATCTTCTTTCTGTTCAATACCCTTGGGGAATAACAGATTGCTCTTTAAGTCTATGCCTTGCATAGGAACAATACATCTCCAGCTGCTTGCTGCCAATTTAGTTCTTTAACTGGAAGGCTAAACCTTGTATGCCTACAGTTAGCTCATCCATGGGTTACCATGGCTTTCCAGCTGGCCAACTTTCACAATGTAAGCTCCTCCAGTTGAAGGACTACTTTTTTTTTTTAATTATTTTTTTACTTTCTGCTTCCTAATCAGTGTATTAATTAGTTGGCGGTTTAAGAGTGTGATTTCTACATCCTACAAAGGTGATCAGTTTAAAAACATGAGCACACAGTGTTTGAGCCACTTACATTCTTTTTGAAGGAGATGGTGGTCATCACTCTGCTCTTCAGTATCTTACACCTCAATTCGCAATTATTCTCTTTTCTTAATGAGCCATCATTCTTCAAGTTGTGTGTCATCTCTTCTATGAGTTTCTGATAGCATCTTCCTTAGATGTTCAGATAGAACATAATTTTATCTGTCAATGTTGGTCATCCTTTCACCTTTACTCCATAATGTTTTGGGTTTTTTTCTGCATACTCATTCTGACTAGTAAAAGAATATTCTCTGCCTCCTTTTAGATCACTTTCAGGTTGGTGTACCTTAGCTGCCCAGACACTCCTGTTGTCAGATCTTACATGCTGGAAGGCATATCTGATGGTTATCTGGCCTGACCTCACATCTGTGTACAACATTGCAGGTGTGCCCACATTCCTGGTTCTTGGCATTGAGCTGCTGCTCTGCAGTGCAGCACAGCATGCCAAAGTGCACTTCCAACATTAAGAATCATCAGTGGCAAGACACGTTTTGTTCTCACTCTTTTGATGGATCATCTCCTGCTTCTTCTTTACAGGTTGTGGTATAGTTCTGTGAGGTGTCAGGCAGCAGCACACAGCTCTGCAGAGCTCAACTGCTTTACACTTACAATTGTTGGTCACTGTGAGACAGCTCTCCAGGCTGCTCAAGCTGTTTTACAGCTTTTTCTCTGGCACTCCTGAAGTGCTGCTTTTCCAGATGGGCTGTCCCTCTTCTCAGCTCCACATTAATCAGGATCCAGGAATCTGAACTCCGCTGCTTGGCTGACAAGTGTAAAAGAGCAAATAGGGAGCCGTGAGGCAAAGAATTGATTCTAGACGTATCAACTGGCCTCCAGTTTGTCCTCCTTTACTTCCCCTTTTCCCTGTCCAGTGAATTTTCCCTTTCATTTTTCATCATCTTCCAAATTCAGCATGGTCTTTTCTCTCAAATCATGACTCTTAAGAAAGAGTAGTTCCAAGCCAGATCTGTCTGTACTTATATGCAGAAGTCTCCATGCATCTGGGTCACCAGTCTGCAATGCAGTTCCAGCAGTTAACTTTAACAATGCTTGTTTCAAAATGTGTTTCTTGGCCCATTGCAGGTGGCAGGTGCAGTCCCAGACCACCTCACATATTACAGCTGCTACACTGCATTAATACTGCAAACTGTTAGTCCTCTAACAGACAATCACAGAGGGATGAAACATTTTATTTTTACTAAAATCATAGAATCATTTAGGTTGGAAAAGACCTTTGAGATCATTGCATCCAACTGCTAAACTATACTGCCAAGTCAACCACTAAACCATGTCTCTAAGTGCCACATCTATCTGATCTGATGTAAGAATAAGATTTCCCATTTTGATTACACTTGTTATATGCTACTTCTTTCTCCTCTAGGAGTTCTTGTTCTAGATTGAAAACTGAGCAAAAACCTTCCCATTTGGGTAGTACATCTGCCTGTTCATATATATTTTGACCCAGTTTTGGAGGGTTTTGTGCCGTTTAAAAATATTAATTTCTTTAAGTATATTTAGCAATGAGAAAATTCTTACATGAAAATATCAATCTTAATAAAAATGGAAAATTTATTTCAATTTTATTTTTACCTGAAATATTCATCTTATTCTCTGATGAACAAAACAGTAATACACACTTTTATTTCAGGTGTCTGTTCCTATGTGTATATGTCAACTCTGTCACTCTTAAGCTGTCTTCAACAGTCCTCTTAAAGTATCAGCTGACCCTTGTTCAGTTTCTTCAGGTATAACAGACTTTCAAGGAAAGGGAAAAAAGATCAGTTTTACTTGATAACTGCTGTTGTAGAATTGCTAATAGTGTTCAAAAATCTATTAATTTTCTCTGTTTCGTTTCTTTTCTTCTTTGCCTCTGTTTCATGAGTTCTTTTACTCAAAGTTTGGATTGAAACACAGGAGACACAAGGTTTATCTTTGGACTCAAATGTTTATTTCTTATCTATAATATAGCTGCACAGAATGTTCCTCTGAGTTAACAAGGTGAAAATGGCCCCGAGTTCTAACTTCCAAGACCTTTTAAAATCCAATCTATCCAATTATGGAATGCCAACGAATTTATTTTTACTTATAATACAGTAATGAAACATTCATGTTCTGCACTGTGGGTTTTTTGAACCACTACCAAACTTCCCAGATTTGTGAAGAAGAAGGAGGAAAGAAGAACTAATCCACACCCCAAATCCTCCATCTTGTTTCATATATCCCAGAAACCTAAACTTTCTACATGTCTACATATTCCACCCAGTGATATAACTTTAATTACAAAGCAACAATCTCAGTGTTATCACACAATTTGGGAAGCCTTTCCCAAGGCCTCAAGTCAAATGCAGTGTGCTTTTGAAGATCACTGCCTGTCAGCACTGAAAGGCTAAAATTCTCAGAACTCAGGGTTCCAACATCTCCACCTCCTGTTTGAACCATGAACACTGCTTTAACTGCTTTGTTAAACCATTGTCAGATATACTGAAGTAGACAAGGTAAAAGTACCATGATGACTATAATGACAATCAAAACATACATATCCAATTTCAAAAGCTCTCTCCACAGTGGAGTGAGGCTTAACCAATCAAAGAGATCATCCAACCACGAACCTCTTACAACTTTGAGTTTGGTGAGACCTTCTTCTAACTGTTGAATGCTCTTGTGTATTGATACCGAATGGTCAGAAAGGTTCATGCAACACATTCCATCAAAGTCCTTGCATCCATGTCTGTGCATGGAAAAGGAAATCTATTGCTGCTCTGTTTTGCAGAGCTGCATGTCTTACACTTTGAACATCTGTTAACAAATTGCTCAGTGCGAGAGAAATGGCATGAGAGTTCTTACTTGGCCAACAGCCTAATTGATCCAGTTGTTTCAAGGCTGCTGCTGCAGTAACTTGAGGTACAAAGAGAGCTGCAGAAAACCTTCTTCCAAAATTCCAAGCTTTAAAATTATTATTATAATCAGGTGTATATTGATCGACAAATCTTTTTTCTCCATGCTTATGTTCTTTTATCATTTTTACGTTAGGTGTTAGTAAAGTAAGTCTCCCAATGCTACATAGTCCACCTTTAGGGTTTGATGGAATGGCAGGCCAAACTCTATCTCCACAAATGAAAAGGTCTCCTTGTGGTAATTGTAAAGGAACATGGTTGGGTGCTGTGTGCAAGACTGAAGTGAAATTGCACCAAGATGTCGCATTTGCATACAATGCATGACTTGGAGTAACATCTGTGATTTTGTTTTTACTCTGTTTTGACTCAGGAGAATCAAATATTATACAAAAATCCATTTTTACTGAGCCAAGGATTTCCAATTCTTGAGGTTCATAGGGTGTCTCAGGGAGAAATTTAGTCCAGACACCCCATTCCTCTATGATTCTTGAGGAATCATGAAAGATCTGAAGAGACATTTTTTGGTATTGGCCAATTGTCTACTGGTAAACTGACCAAGCAGGTTGAGAATGGCTTTTTTGGACTTGAATAAGTCAGACAAATGGTATCCAAGCCTGAGGCATTGGCTAAGGTCACTCAAACATTGGTTTTTGGTTGACTCACAGGCAGGATCTCATTACTTAAGCCAAACAATGAAATAATAAGGCACAAGTATGATATCTGATTTAGTTTCATACTTTTCTTTGGTTTCTTTTCTCCATCTCGTTCTGGGACAAGCCAATCATAAGGCATGAAAGTTCTTTCTTTTGCATTCAGTTCTGCAAATTTGGACCTCTTTAAATTCTCTCTTAAGTTCTCTCCAATTACTATGGTGACGAGGACTATTTCCTTCCTCGTGACCTGGTATAATTAAAATTTCAGTGGCCTTACACTTCGTATGTAATTCTGAACCACACCACGCATTTGTCAACAAGGCTTTACAGTATCAACAATTCCCACACTATTATACTGGCACAAAACCCAAAGTTCACAGCTTCTGTATGTGGGATAAAAGATGTTTATTGTCAGCTGTGGTCTTTCTGCAGTTCACATCTGCGTGCTTGCTTCTCTGCTTCCGGGGACGTCCGGGTATTCCTGTGGTTTGTAGGGCTTCACGTTTTTTGAAGGAATCCACTTTGGACCAGCACCTGTAGAGACACAAGTGTACCCTCTGCCCCAGGTTATTAGTGGGCATGGGCCTTTGATTTTTCCTGTCTCTGGATTTCTGATCAAAACTGAAGGGTTTTCCTTTAACTTTGCTTGTGTGGTGTTGGGAAAATGTCTAATTATTGGCGGATCTGGTTCTGCAAAAGAGCTGTTTAAAAAATTTAAAACGTATAGCACTTTATTCAAGTGCATTTGAGGCGTAGCCTCTGCCTCCCCACTTTTTTGTTTATCCAAAAGGGATTTTAAAGTGTGGTGTGTTCTTTCAATGACTGCTTGCCCTGTGGGAGAATGAGGAATACCGAAGGAGTGACGCACACCCCAATTCATTAAGAATTTATGTAGCTCTTTTGCTATGTAAGCTGGATCATTGTCTGTTTGTATTTCTTGAGGCACACCTAATGATGCCAAATGCTTGCAGGAAGTGCTGACGTGCATGTTTTGCTGTTTATCCTGTGTGCAAGGAGGCAAAGACTGCACCTGAAAAGGTGTCTACTGATACATGAATATTTTTTAGTTTTCCAAAAGATGGATATTTTGTGATATCAGCTTGCCATAATTGCAGACTTTGCAATCCTCTTGGATTGACTGCTCCTGTGGATACAGGAGGTTGCATGAGCTGACAATCAGGACAAGCACTTATGATTGCTTTTGCCTGATCTTTGCTAATCTGAAATGTTCGCCTAAGTGCTTGTGCATTTTGATGAAAAAATGTGTGATTCAGTTTTGCCTGTTCAAAAATGTTTGGCAAGGTTTTTGCAATGGGCATTGTTAATTTATCTGCTTCTGCATTTCCTTCCACCAAGAATCCTGTAAATGAAGAATGCGCTCTGATGTGAAAGATAAAGTATTTGTTTTTTCTGTTTTGTATAACCTGCTGCATGCATGCAAGATAATGATACAGATCATCATTATCGACATTTTTTAAGAGTGATCCTTCTATTCTTTTGACCACATTAGCTACATAACCAAATCTGTTATTGGATTGAGAGGTTCCTGAAATAATTGAAATCCTCTAACTACTGCTGCCAATTCCACAATCTGAGGAGAACCTTCTACTATATTAATGTCTGATTCCCATGTTTTTGTTATTGGGTTTTGCCATGTTGTCACTGATTTATGTATTTTTCCTGAATCTTCCGTGAATAATGTTATTGCATCTAAAGGCACTTCACTTAGCATGGGTTTTTCCCTGAAACTTAATTTTGTCTGCAACAGCTTATGCTTTGGAAAGTGAATTTAACAAGCACCTGAATAATCTAGTAATGCAATTTGCAACTGTTCTGATTTTTGCAATGCCCAATCAAAACATTCTTTTTTCAATGGCAGATAAATTATTGCAAAATCTTTGCCTGCCATTGACAGCAGCCTTGATCTGGCTCTGATTATGATCAGAGCTATCATTTCAAGTGTTGTGAAAATTCTTTTTGGAGATCTGTAGGGTAAAATAACCTATTCGATTATCAGCAAAGGATCTTTCTATGAGATATCCCATAGAAACATGAGACCATACAATTGCATTTTTTCTCCCAATACTGCAAGAAGAAATGGCTGTGATGTCACACAGCAATGTGCCTGTCTTTGCTGAAAGGCCTCAGTGGCTCTCTCAAGGGCTTCTTGAGCCTCAGGGTTAAGGGTTCTGGGAGATTTAATGTTGCAGTCTCCTCTCAGTAAGTTGAAAAGTGATGCAAGTTCATCACTGGTGATCCCCAAAATTGGCCTGATCCAACTGATTTCTCCCAAGAGCTGCTGTAAATTATGCTACAGCATCAGAGAAGGCAGCATTTTCCATCCATGAAGCACATGTGTACATGACTGCACAAAGTCATACACAAGGCAGATAGTTTGACAGCAAGGTACTAACTACAGCAAGGCAAATAAACTGTGACATTAGCACAAGTACCTGGAAGGAGAACTGGCTCTAGTAAATAATTTTTTCTTTGTTCTCCTGTTTTCCTTTTTTCCTTTGCACCATTGTTGCCCACTGAACAGCAGTAGTAAATTATTAGCTTCTACTATTTCATAAGAGCATATCTCATTTTTTTGTGGGGCACCCTGTGCTGCAGCAGTTACTGGCAGTCACTGACATGTATTGTTTGTATGATCTGATGTTACAGCAATTCAATGACAGATACATCAGACCAACTTAATGCAACAGGCAAAGAAAGCTATTGTCAGATATTTTCCGTTTATTCTGATAAAGATTAATAAAACAAATTAAAAGATTCTCAAATCTGAGACAATTTCAAGGGCTGTTTTGGTGGGACAGTTACTACCATGAGGTGATTTCAGTTAAGTGAGATTGCCTCCCACTATCAGCTTTAGACATCTCAAAATGGACAGGCTGTGCTGAGAAAAGGGAAGGTCAGCTGTCTGTGCTGGATAAAAGCAGAACTTGCAGGCTGATGCTGAGTTAGAGACGCCAGCAATGTGTCAGCCAGTGATGACACCTTTGCTAGAAGAAACAAAATCAAGACAAGCAACTGTTAAAATCCAAATAATTATTTTCAAGTTTCCAAAAATAATTCAAGTAGATGTTACTATATTGTTTTCCCTGTGACGCAGGACTCGCTCAGAAGCACTTAATACAAAATCCTCCTAGTCATGGATGTGTGATAGTTTAGCAGTATCTACCTAGCTCTCAAATAATTCTAATTTTCAAATACAAAGTGGTTCTAAAAAATGTTTTAATTAGCTCTGATAACCTTTGTGCGTGGTGGCATGTTCTTGTGAGACAAACCCTTTGTCCAATTTT